>NC_051187.1:47981690-52781690 GCF_015220075.1 Falco rusticolus
TCTTTCTTTCTCTTTGTTCTCTTTCTCTTCTTTTTCTCTTCTTTCTCTTCTCTTCTTCTGTCTTCTTTTCTTTCTTTCTCTTTCTCTTCTCTTTCTCTTCTCTTTCTCTTCTCTTTCTCTTCTCTTTCTCTTCTCTTTCTCTTTCTTTCTCTTTCTTTCTTTCTCTTTCTTTCTTTCTCTTTCTTTCTTTCTCTTTCTTTCTTTCTCTTTCTTTCTTTCTCTTTCTTTCTCTTCTCTTTCTTTCTCTTCTCTTTCTTTCTCTTCTCTTTCTTTCTCTTCTCTTTCTCTTCTCTTTCTCTTCTCTTTCTCTTCTCTTTCTCTTCTCTTCTTTTTCTTTTTCACTTCTCTTCTCTTTCTCTTTCTCTTTCTCTTTCACTTTCTCTTTCTCTTATTTCTCTTTCTCTTTCTCTTTCTCTCTCTTACTCTTCTTTTTATCTTCTCTTTCTCTTCTATTCTCTACTCTTTCTCTTTCTCTCTTTCTCTTTCTCTCTTTCTCTTTCTCTCTTTCTCTTCTCTTTCTCTTCTCTTTCTCTTCTCTTCTCTTCTCTTTCTCTTCTCTTTCTCTTCTCTTTCTCTTCTCTTTCTCTTCTCTTTCTCTTCTCTTTCTCTTCTCTTTCTCTTCTCTTTCTCTTCTATTTATCTTCTCTTTCTCTTCTCTTTCTCTTCTCTTTCTCTTCTCTTTCTTTCTTTGGGGTGAAGAGCTCTGTTTAGAGCTTGTGTTACACATCATACTGGTGAACTTTAATTTTTTTTCCTGTGTGTACTTGAAAAAGCTGGAAAATAGAAGGAACATAATGTTATGCCCTCTTTCAAGAGTTGTGTTTACAGTTAAGAGTGCCTATGTTTATAAACTGTGGGGAGGCAGTCTTCATGGAAATAAATAATTGCTATTGTGGAGTGCAGAGAAGCTCATGAGATGGTAAACCAAACTAATTACTGAAAATTCTAACAACAGTTTTGTCAAAGTGAGCATTGCATGTCCGCTGCGTTGCTATCCTGATAGGCACAGTACACTGGAGTTTCTAGATATATAGGCAGGCAGTTGGACTAACTCCCTGTATTATTTTGTAATTGAAAGTAACAGGAGTATCTCATATAAAGTTTTAAACTATGATCTATCAAAAGAAGGGCCAATTTGAGCTTGACTTCATGTGTGATTGAAACCTGTCTCCTAGTTGTGTTGTACCAAATAACTGTAAAAGTCAGTGGGAGGTTTGGCTAAAGAGGGAGTAGTGGAAAACAAGTGCATTCCTGTGGTAAGATGATGTGAGACGGAAAATGAAGTAAAAGAAATGCAAGGGGAACCATTCTGCGGCTTTTGGAAAACCAGTGGCTTTAGCTTTAACGAATTCTGCGTTTTTGAGTTTTTTTGCATGGTTTTTTTTTTGTTTGTAGGTTTTTTGTTTGTTTTTTTGGTTGTTTGTTTTTAAATAAACTGAGCCCTAAGGGAAAGGGGTGTGATCCAGGCAGTGGTTAGTGTTGATTTTTGAGTAGAAAGGTCAGCAGCTTGCACCTGCCAGAAAGATTTTGTTCAGAAATGGTTAGATGTTTATTAACGTATGGATGGGGAAAGTGGGAGGAAGAGGAACTGTATGGATGGGGAAAGTGGGAGGAAGAGGAACTGTATGGATGGGGAAAGTGGGAGGAAGAGGAGCTTCAGTAATTTCCCTGTCTCTGAACAGTCCTGGAGCCCCTGGAATCACCTTTTGGAAAATGAAAGTTATAATGGTCAAGGTGAGGCTTAAGTGCTCTGTTGTTATCTGCTTTCTGCCACAGTTAGAAAAGGGCTAGAGAGAATGATCTTGTGCACAGCTGGAATGGTCTGGGATTCAGCTCCTGAAAACTGAACAAAAACCTAAACCAAAACCCAAATCAGTCCTCCTCTTCAAGATCACTTGATCCCGTGATGTTTACAGTGTATTCTTTGGTCTCAAAGGAGCAAGCTGTTTATGTTACTGCTACTTCTTGTAGTAACTAAGACAGTAACTCTGTATGAAAGCTTGTTAAAAAGAATTACAATGATCAGATCAAAACTAGAACATCGTCTTAGGGAAAAGAAAAAAAAAAAAAAAAAGGCTCCCAATCAAATGTTTGCCTTGTTTGGCAAATAATTTTTTTCTGGATCTTTTTCATGAAAGATATTGATGGTTTTCACCTAGGTGATGTAAATAGGTACTTTCTCTGCAGTCTGGGAAGAGATGCTAAGATGCCATCTTCCATAAATGCTGTCTTGAAATAGAAGTGACAGAAGCAAGGCAGAAGTAATAATATTATACAAAATTTAAGGATGTCATCAAGGAAATGAGATCCAACTTGAGGAATCTATTTTCATTCTCGGACAATTATATTTGTGTGTTGCTTTTAAGATGGGTGCCCTTCTCTGAAAATTCTGGAATTTCCTTTCCTTCTAGAACTGAATTCTTCTGCATGTAATTCAGCTTTCCTGAATTTTCTTCCTTTATAAAAAGAGTACCTGGTTTGTTGGTTCTGGGTACGTTTATTTTTAACTTTTTCAAACATCTATTTACAAATGCTGGTTCAAATAAGCAATATTCCATTCAAAGAGATTGTGTTCAGAAAATAACTCTTTAAATAGCTTCAGATACTTTATCATCTTTCTCATAGTGAAAATGTATTTCTGTGTTGTTAATTTCTCAGGCTTGGTACAATTGTTTTCTTTCCGTAGCTTTCTCATAAACATATAAATTACTTAAAGACCTCACTTGTTAGGAATTTAACATCTTAATTTAACTTCAGAGAGTTACCTGATGATGATGATTACACCACCAACAATTGTTTCATAACTGTTCAAGCAGTAGCTATATATTTGGCCTTAGAAAGTGTTACCAACTTTCTTGAAATACCTGCAGAAACCTTCCAGCATCATGAAGACCCTTTTATTGATTCCTTGATGGAAAAATATTGCCAGGGACTTCACTTAATGACAGTCTATCAATGTAACATTTAGTTGTCTTTCTTAATATCATGGCATCATTCGAGTAGGAATAAACCATGAGGAATTGAAAGCACAAGGTCTAGCTATTTGTCCTGTCCTGTTGTAGTTTACTTGAAATTGGGTTTAGCCACTACTTGAGTAGGCTTCCAAAGAAATAGAAAGTCTTAGATGAAGAGGGTTTGGAGACAGTGTGGTAGTTTTCCTTTTGTATTAGTACTGAATATGACATGATGGTGCTCCTCTAATTGTTTGTGGATTTTTTTGCTGTTTGTTTTGTTCTGGGTTTTTGGTTTTTGTTTTGGTTTTTTTTTTTCTTCCTCTACCCCTACTCATGCTGGAAAGTTGAGATGGTGTCCGAGGTCACCTATCACTTGCTGCAGGAATAACACCTGCTTTGACCAAATTCACATTAGAGAATTGCTCTTGGTCTCCATAAATTCCTTCCTTAACACTTAATTTTCTTGCTCTACAATACTGCCTTTGGTTTAGAGCAGCCATTAATTAGCTACTTTGTAAGCTGTTTATCCCCTGTTTGGATCTGTAAGAATGTAACTGCCATTCTGTTCCCTGGTCTTACACTACTTTGGATATATGATAGTATTGTTTGGGATCTTTACATTAAAGTTGTGACTAAATGACCATTTAGTATGTTTCATTTTTAACTCCTGGGAACTGTAGGAAGAGAAGCTGTAGCAATTGTGGCACTGGGGTTTGAAAGCACAGCTGAAATCTTTAAGAAAGAGAAGGTAAACAGAACAGATTTATGGGCAGAACAATTACAAAGCTCACTCAGACATGGCTTCTGCTTACCACGAAAAAATTAGTTAAGAATTACAAAATTCCCTTCTAAATATGGAAATTTTTAAAGATGTAAAACTTAGGGTTAATTAGCTTATTAAATATTAGGCTGAGGAGAATTCAAGAAAAATATTCTGATTGTGCTCAAAAAGAAGTACTTTGTATTTGAGATGAAACAATTTTATTAAAGGTAGGCAAGGAGGGCTAATTAAAGATACGGAATAATATGTGCATTTTGAATATCATCAATGGTAATGAGGCCAAAAGGAAGAGATAAGGTTAAGTATAATGCTGTGATCTACAATACTGTAGATTAAAAGAAAGCACTACTAATGTAGCCTGTGTGCCAAGGCAACTCCCTGAGAAATATCTAGAAGGTAATACCAGCCATTCCAGGCCAAATGAAAGGTCTAGTTGGCTCAATGAATTGTGCCTGACAATATCCATTAAGGAACATAATGATGGTTCCCTCATCTATTCTCCTGCCTTCTAGCCTTTTAGTAGTCAGATTTTTTTTTTTTTTTTTTTTTTAAGGTGCAGACAGAATTTTGTGGTTTGGTAGCCCAGTAGCTTTTCAAAACCTTGTAAACTTTTGCTGTCTACAGATTGTAGTGGTGAGGAACTTTGACTGCATAACAGGTAAATACTTTCTTTCAGTTGTCATACACACTATTGGATCATTTTATTCAATATTGTGTAGTTTTTTTGTTTTACCTGTGAGTTTTAGATTGAACCTGCTATTGTGGAGCCTTAACTGAGAGCTGGTCCAGTCTTTGGATCTGCCACATTGTTCGCCTGTATAGTCTTTGTGTGTAGTGCTTAGCGTGTAAGCTATACCTGTGTGTGGGTATAGGAGATATGAATAAAAATGTATGTACCCTCTGGTACAAGTATCAAAAAGTATTGGCAAGCAGTATTCAAGATGCGAGTACATTTATATATACATGTATATATTATTATACATTTATACAGTGATAATGTTTTCTCTGGTTCTCTGTGCTTTTGCTGCTGTTTCCTAAGAGTCACATTTTTCTTTTAGTAGTGTGATCCTGACCCAGGAGGACAGACAGCAGCTCTGCACATGAGAAAGATGCTGAGAAATTGCTTTGTGTTGTGCTCAGATCTGGGAGTAACGGGAACTGCAGTGAGATGAAGCCATGAATTTCACAGAGGCGAGCCGAATATTCCGGTGTTTTGCTTCAAGTATATAATTGTTAATACAGGTCAAAGATGTCATTCAAGTTGTGACTATAAAAATGGGAAATAAACTTTCTTAAGTCTTCTTTCCTGAGCATTAGGTTGTGATGGCAAGTGGTGTTCAAGTGGTGGTGTTTGTTACGGTCTTGGTTTTTGGTTTTCTTCCCATAGGGTGTGGTTTTTTTGTTGTTTTTTTTTTTGTTGTAAACCTTCAGGTCCAGAATCTACTCCTCCATTAGGCCTCTGCCTAAGAAGAGTGGGGACTTTTTCTTCTATCTTACCAGCCTACAAAAGGAACAGGTCTAGCTACTGAGTGTACATGAAGAGCCCTTTTCAGTACTGTCATTGGCAGACTGCAGCTTTCTGCAGACGGAACGGAGGCTGTGAAGACTGTGATCCATTTGCCATTCATGTGAGGGAAGGACATGTACATGTAGGAAAGTTTGGTTTGCATTAGGTCTGGAGATGTTTGTCTGAGCGTCATAATAACAGTAAATTGTTCTCGCTGATAATTTTGGCTCCCTGGCTGAAGGGGAGCCTGTCCTGGAAGCAAGCAGGTTCTTCAGTGTAGCCAGTGATATTTAGATCTTGCAAAGGAATTGCTAGTCTCCAAACCTTTTTCTTGTCCTTTTCCTGACTTTTAATTTTATTTGTAAGAAAGTTTGACACTGGGTTTCACAGGTAACCCCATGTCTTTGTCTACTTGTGTATGATAGTGATTGATTTCCCCTCTCCCCGCCTTTTTAAACAGAATATTTTCTAGGGTTTCTAGGTTATTTCTAAATGAATAAAAACATATCCTTCAAAGTGCCAGATGCTTCACCTGACTGTACCTTTCTAGTTTCTCTTGATCAGTATTTCGATACCATTCTGCATTTAGGAATGGGGGTTTTTGACTGCAGCCAAAAGAAACAGGCTTTTCTAAGAACAGATACTTTTTAAAGAGCGAACTTGTATACCTCTGACTTCTGTGCTCTGAAGTGAAGTTCTGGTTATGCACACAGTAAATAACACCTACTTAGTCAATAATCCTCATTAACCTCATCAGGTAGAGGTGGCAAGATAAGCACTAGGTAGTAGCAGCTACTTGTTTTCTGGCAGTATTTTAAAATTCTGCTGTTCTAGAGGTAATGCTCATGAAATGGCACTGTTATGTTTAAATTGTAGAATTTAAAGTCAGCTTTAAATCTACACTAGGAACTTATTTGGTAAGCATTTTTGTGTTTGAGATGACTTACAAGAAATAGTTTTCAAAATTGTCTTCTGTGTTTGAAGATAGCTTAGCAATTGAACTATTAGTTGTCTTTTTTTGTTTGTTTTGTTGTTTTTTTTTTTTTCTTTAATCAATTCTGAGAGGAGGAATGAATTCCGCAGTCATGAACAGCCTAATGCATGCTCTGTTGATTTTTTTTCTTTGTCTTCAGTAGTATTGTATGACCCTGTTAAGCCTGTAGAGATCCAAGCCTGGTTCTTCATGGGCAGCATTAAGAGCAGGGGCTGGTGTCCCTGAGGATGGTGTCAGTGGCATGCTGCACACCAGCAGTTCTTCTCTGAAACCCTTTCAGAGGGACAAGGTGGTTGCTGTGGGATGTGTTTCTTGATTGCTGCTGGATCCAGTACTGATCACCTGGGCCTCTCCCCCCCCCCCCCGTCTCCTGCCTCTGCCTTAGGAGGGGCTAAAGGTATTGGAGGAAGAAAGAAGTAGATGTTTGGTGCACAAACTGAAAAATACTTATTTAGAAGACTCCTGGTTTTCTGTATTTGGAGAATATTATATAGATTTATTCACTAAAATAATTAGTCTTTTATTAAAATATAGGCTGAAGTGATATCATGCTAGGTGAAATGTAATAGAAATCTCAGATCAAGTTGCTAATACTTCCTTTTCTGGCTGGCTTTCAGCTGTGCCTGTGAGCGCAACGGAATGGCATGTATTTATACATCTGTAAATAAGATCCCACACATTTTCCGCTTGAGAACATGCACTCGGGCCTTTTATGGCCAGGAAGGGGTGTTTCCCTCCCTGCGCTACCCAGAGAACTACACATTGCCAAGTATGCCGTTCAGAAACTTACAGATAATTGTTAACTGGAGTTTAAATAAAGCAGTTTGGGTGTTTAATGGCAAAAAAAGTAATTTTTTCTCTTTTTTTCCACTAGTAGTATACTTCAGGATAAGCAAACAGGTTTTGAAGTCAGTGTTCTAGTTAAACTCAGTTGCCTCATTCAGCTTTACTTCTAAAAATAACACTTGGATCAGGCTCTCATGACTGTTTCTTCTTTTCAAAATGCCTGTTTATCAACCGAGGTTCAGTTGATAATGTCTTATTAGGGTATCCAGAACTTATTCAGAAATCTTTCTGGATATTCAGTATCATTTAATCATAATGGATCAACATACTCTAGCAATAATTAATCCTCTTAGAATAATTGAATTTGTGTTGTTGTTGGTTCAAGGGTTTTTTGTGTTTGTTTTTTTTCTTTAAAACCCAAAACCTACCTAGGTGACATGTGAAAATACTTCAAAAATAGTAGTTACTCTCAGGTCTACTATTTCACTTATCAAAGAAATTCCTGATTCAATTTGGCTGATCTCCAACCCCGTAAGATGGGTACAGAACACTTAAATGTCACTGCTATTAAAAACTGCTGTTGCATTGAGTAATATAAAAGGCACAAATGTGACTTAAATAAAAAGTTTACTTATGAAGCGGTTTAGCTGCAGAGAGCATAATAACTCTGTTTTCTTTCTTTTATGTGAAATGGTGACCTGTTGTAAGGGAACTGTAGTGTGTAGCACAAAATATATGTCCAGGTGGGGTTTAGTTTTCCACCAACTGTATCAGTTCAGTTTATTTGCAGTCTTCAAAGCTCTGATGATCAGAAGTTAAACAACTTGAAACACTTGAAGTACAAGAGCTATAGTTCTTTTTAGCTACTGAAAAGTGTTTTCAGTACTTAGGCCATGATGCACACAGTACTCCACTCTGGCTTTTATACTAAAAGGTTTTAAGTAGCATTCTTTGAACCAGTTGCATGCTGTCTTCAGATTAAGCAGAAAAAACTTTAATACTTGCTGGAAAAGAAGAATGCCTACAGGAAGAATAATAATCACTTCCTGATTATTAAAAAAGGTAAGTTTCAAAATTTTCACTTAATTTCCCAAAGATGCATTGCACTGAAAGATGTGAAACTTGCCATTGAAGTGTTTTTCAATTTCCAGACTGTTCCATTAGGCCAAAATAAAGTCATGGCAAGCTGAACATTTTAACAACAGTATGTGTCATTATAAGTGATAAGAATATATTTTGAATTATAGCACTTTTATGTTTTACATATTCAGTTACAATTCAAGGTAAGCTTAAAGTGGGAAGCTTGCCTTTTTTTCTACTCAGAAAGGATGATTTGTGTGTGATAGCCAGTTCCCTTTCACTTGGGCTGCCTTTGGTCATATCATTCTACAAAGGCAGAATTGATGTTTTCTTCAGATCACAGAAGCCTAAATTTATTCGCAGTCAGTGGAGATGTCCGTAGAGGATTTGACTCAAAATTTTACGGGAGGATGCATGAAAGTTCTCCAAATCAGTCCACACAAGTAGGAATTCAGACAAGAGTTAAGATTATATTGCAGATACTTTCATAATATGGGGAGATTTGTCTCTAAGGTCATGTTCTTGCTTTAGCCAGTGTTTATATAATGCCTGAAAATACATAGTAAAAAAAAGTTCTCAAGAGTTAGGTAGTACTTGAATTAATTAGTTTCTGCACAGGCAAAACTTAAGTTTTGTGGTGCTGTAGGTTTTTTTCTTAATAAGGAATAAAGAATTGGCTGTAAAATTAACTCTTGGCTAATGTGTCCCTAGGGGGAAAAAAGGAGGAGGGGCAGAAAAGTGATGATATGACACAAGAAGATTGAATTTGTCGAAACTGTACTATTGATGCTTTACTTTCTGGTGAACTTTTACCTGCCACTTGCCATATCTTGTTTATGAAAGAGCTGGTAACTCATATTCTTGCCTAATTTGCATTTGTGGAAGTCAGTTTTATGAGTGAGAAAACAGTTGCATGATTATATCTTGCCTTAAGATGAGCCAAGAAAGTAAGTCCTGTTCCAAAGCAGTAAAAATCAGTGGCATAATAGACTTTCTCGGGCACTTTCTCAACTTGGCTCTTCATTACTTTGTGTAGGCCTAGAAATCCCAGTGCCACTAGTTAATTAGTGGCGTAATCCTGAACTTTGCTCAGCCAGAGGCAAGCAAAGCTATTACCTAAATGGAATTAAGTGAGCAGGGTTAAAACAGAGAAAATTGGGCCTCAAGGGGATCAAGTGTATTCTTAGAACTCAATTGTTGTCACTTAATGTGTTTAATTATCTCTTGATTCACAGGGCATGCCATGTGCAATTATCTGGAGTTACAAATAACTAATCTGCAAATTTTTGAGTTAAAGCTGCCTTTTTATTGATGTTAGACTAAAGTCTTCTGTGGTGAAGTCTCTACAAACAAGCACACCATTTTGCTATTTATTTTTTTTTTTAGTTTTTGTTTTTCCTGCCTCATCATATCAGATTAATTGCCTTTTGTATTGTTTTTCCATTTCTGACCTTTTACAATTGTTACTGGTAACCCATTATATGGCTTATTTTCTCTCTTGTGTGATTTTGTAGTTGATGTTGGTTAATGATGTCATTGCTGAGGGCAGGAGGATGACCTAGGTGACTTCTTATTGATCTCTCTCTCCTGTGATTGCACATGAAACTTGCTCCCCAGTTAGCCTTGCACATTGTCATGGAGCTAATTAATGTTTTAGGTGAGGATCACATCCATAACTTACTAGTCAGGAGGTGATTCTCTTGTGTTCGATACAGCAAGCACTTTGATCCTCAGGAAGCTCTTCAGAGGGACTCTGCTAAAAGTTCAGCTGCTGCTCAAGTGCTTTGCTAGATCAAGGGCCAAAGTGTCAGGTATCTTGTAGGTTCAGATCTATTTCTTCTGATCCAGTGACCAGTGATGCTGAAGATGTAAAGGTTTGTTACAGCAAGGTGTTTTGAAATGGAAACATGTACATTACACCCGCATAGTCAAATACATCACAAATTGTGTACCTGTGCAAAGTATCAGATTGCTTATTAAACTAGAAAGCCGCCTTGGTTTTGCATTTTATCTAGGAATTTTTTTTTTTTTTTTTTTAATGGTATGCATGTAACAGCAGTTGTTGCCCTGAACCGCACAAAATTGTGTTTGGTTACTTAAAGGCCACCTCTTGCTTTGAATGATAATGAAGCAGATGGCATCCTCTATTACCACTGAAGCTGAAAATGTGGTATATAGAGAATAAAGGAACAAACCTCTGCAGTTCTGGAATCATCAATGAAAAGCTCCAAAGACAAAACCTTTCTGTGATTCAAAGCCTTGTTAAAAATTCCAGTGGCTCTTTCCAACCTAAGCTGATAGGAAGCTTTTTTATAAGCCTGGGATATTTGTGGGAGCTGTGGTTGTGGTGGCACCGAAGGGTTAAAGTTCAGTCTTTATTTTCAGATCTCTTCACCTTTAAAGCAGCAGGTTATTAGTTTTTATGTTCTGTGGCTGTGTTTTTTACCTGAAATTAGGAAAGGAATAATTATTTGCTGTCAGAGCCCTGAAATTGTTTGCACTATCAAAAAAGCTTAATGCAATTTTTGTGAGGATCATGTGTGCAGTTTTATTGTTCTTTCCAACAGCAATGTGATCTGCTTTTTCGTACAGCTTCAGGATAATCTTAACAGTCTTTTCATTGTCATTGAGGGTAGTTATCAGAAGTCTTGCATTTGAGCCAGAAGGTAATCCAAAACCTTCCTTAATAACAGGAAATATTTGCTGTTTCACCTCCAATACAAAAGAATTCATGTTTGCTGAAAAGCTGGGTCCTTCTAAAGGTCAGAACTGTGCAGTTGTTGCATCAGTTGCATTCATAGCTCCTTTCAGTTTTGTCTGTTTAGAGTCAACCTCTCTGGCATTCCCAGCAGATAGTGATTGGTTTGGGTTTTTGTGCTGTGGGTGGGCTTTTTTGGTGTGTTTTGTTTTTTTCAATAGGATACAGAAGAATGGTATGAAAATAGGATTTCAAAGCTTTTGGACAGGAAAATTGAAGTACTGTTTTTAAAGTGATGAGGCAGGGAATGTGACACTGAGTTCAGGTATTAGTAACTTAGACTCAACTAAAGTAGGTCGTGTTGCCAATTTTATATTTGTAATAGTATCCTCGGTTACTGCTCAAATTCAAGGCTAAGATTTATTAATTTATTAAAATTGTAATGAAAGAGAAGAATATTTTTGAACTGACATAATTCAAAGTTGAAGTAATTGATGGAGGCATTTTCTTTGCCTGTCTTTGTTAGAGTGCATACAGTGCCCAGATTTAACCTTGGTTTAGAAGTCTACTTCGATCTCTGTGTTTCCCAAGGTTTTTCTCTTGTGATCCTGGGCTAGGTATTTACAGTCATTTTTTAATATCACCTTCACCATCATAAAATGACTGTTTGCCTGCCTGTTGAGATACAACCTAACTCTGGAAAGAGCTAACATCTCTTGATACTCTTCTTCTTAGTGGTTGCTGAGTACCTAAAAAGCTTGGCTCTTGTGTATACCCAGGAATGCTCCACTGCTGGCAAGCTGAGGTGATGCTTTGTCATCACGCGAGCTGTCTGCAAATGCAGATGATGTTCTTCTGCCGAACTTCCCAGCTGGGCTTTAATTGGGAATCAGACTGTACTTTATGCACATTTCAATAAATATCCTCCACTCAAAACACAGTGACAGTGCCTCTTGCTCGCAGTAAAGAAATCTGCTGCTCTTTCTTCAAGCTTAGCTCGTGATGGGAGAGGAACAGGATTTTCCCTTTTTCTGAGGGATTTCAAACTTTGTGGCTGACATTCCTGGAGAAAAGCTGTAGCATGGCATTTAAGGATTCCTCCAGGAGTATGTAATTTGATGTATTTTGACATATCTCTGAGTAGAATTGAACCAAGGCTGAAATAGTCCTGGCATTTGTGAAGTTATGAGGCTGTTGCTTAAGAAGTGGAATAGCAGAATTGCAATTTCCTTTTCCTTTCTGTTTGTTTTTAAAAGAAATGAGTGCCCTAGGATCTTCAGAAGGAGATTCTGACTTACAGATCTAAGAGGATCAGCTTTGAGTAGGGCATTGAGGCCTTTAAAAGAAGATGGACTTCTTTTAACCCACCCCACCCACAAAAAAACCCAAACAAACAAACAAACAAACAAAAACCCCAAAAAAGCACATCCTCCTTTGCCATAATGTGCTTTTTGTTCCTCAAGTCTGTCCATCCTCCTTTGCCATAATATGCTTTTTTTTCCTCAAGTCTGTTTTAAGTCTTTCCATGGTACACATACTGATTTAAAACGGAGGGTGTGTGGGGTTTTTTGTTGTTGTTCTTTAAATCCTATTTTTCTTTCCAGGAGCCAAATACAGGTTTCCAGATTGGCTTGTAAACCATATATCAAAGATTTAGGCATGGCAGTGGCCATGGGATTGATTTCAATAATTTTTTTTTTTTTTGGCAGCTGTCCTTTTATATTTTCATACTGTGAAATTCCAATTTTTGTATGGTTCATCTAAAACTTGATAACTGTCTCTTTTAAAAAAACAAAAAAATCTTCCCCCCCCCCAAAAAAAAAAACCCAACAAAAAACCAAAACCAAAACAACCAACCCAAACCTCAAACACACACACACTTCTGGCATTATTTTGAGTAAAACGAAAATCTACACGTTTCACTTGTATTGCTCTGTAAATTGCTAATCTGTTGAAAGAGCAGTCTGTACTGAGGAAAGAAAAAGTGCAGGTCTGTGGAATATGGCTTTGAGATCTTGGTTTTCAAGGACCTTGTGAAAATATACAGTGGGGTTTATTGCATTTGAAATGTTAGGCTTTGATAACACATTTCAGTATCAATAGTAAGTATTGCTGTTGATGGGCTGCATTTTTGATCATCTTTTTCCGCTTGATAAATACAAACTTAAGAAAACAGCTGTACTCTAGTCAGAGATGGTCACTCAGTTCAGCTTCTTGAATTCCTCATTTTGCCATTATTTCTCTTCCCCCACCGCAGCCCCCTTTTTTCCCTTGTTTGAATAAAGCCTACAGTGAACTGTAACCTGAGGCCCATTGACTGGGAGATATTCAGAAATCTGTTTTACAGCTGACCCTTAATGCTTTATTAAGAACAAAGCCGGAGTACAAAACTTACAGAATTTTGCCTGTGCAACAGGTAATAAACACTACTTAATGTTTAAAGTTTTTTACTATCTTCAGAGCCCCAGTATTTGTCTCAAAAATTCATCAAATTTGCAAGAGAATTCGATACAGTTTTGGTTTCTAGAAGCACACGAGCAAAATAAATCTATGAAGTACAGTAAGTGTATTTATAACTGTTTGGATGCTACTATAAGAGTATGAAATAATCATTCCGTACTTAACTTTTTAAGAGGCATTATAAATTTGAATGTAAAATAATGAAGTCCTCCTTGTTTAGACCTCTAGCGGCGATAAAGCAGCAAATGTAGTCTTGTTTTTCTGTTGTATGAACATATTGTAATGCAATGTGTTAGTCTTGTAAACTCACAAATGTAAATGTGAATAAACAGCATTATGTCTTATCAAAGTCCATATGCATAGCAGCTGGAAGACAGGCCTATAAAAAGGATGTTCTGGAAGCTGTGACATGATGACTTTTCTGTTAATATGTTTTCATTCTGCAGAAAAGCTTTTTTGGCCTTACCTAAGTTGAAAGAAAGTAAACTGAGACGGTTCTGACCAGGGCTTTTGAGTTTTTGATTTTGAAATCCATGTGATGTTAGAGACACACCTGGTTCAACTGAACTCAGCGTTGGGGGTGACTGTGGTAATGTTACCCCAATTTAAAATTGAAGTTAGTTGCCAGAAATTTTGAAAGCTCAGTAGATATATAAATAAGAAAGTTGCAACTCCTGGCAAAGGTGATGTGTAACTCCCAATTTCCAGTTGTTACTTTAATGTTGTCCAGTTTGCCTTGATGTAAATATTATTGACTTCTAACATACTTCTACATGTTTTTTTCTCCTTTTTTCCACAAATAAGTTTGTACCGATATTGTTGTCTTGTTTGGTCTGTTTTGTAAGTAAAGTTTACTGTTAGTATGGTGGTCCTATTAAGAACTGGAGTGTGAATAAACACGTAGATCTTCAGTGACCACAAAACTCTTAATTGCATGACAAGTATATGAAAAATCGGTGTTTTGTGTAAGCAACTTGTTGAAGGCCATTATAGCCAAGTTCTCATGGAAGCCATCTATTACATAAACTCCTTGTATTATACCATAAAAGGAGACTTCTCTTGCTTTAAACTGGGAAGATGTTAAACCAGAGAAATAAAAAAAGATGTAAAATTGAAAAGCCTTGTAGTTTATCATCAAAGAGGTGCTGTCAGTGCTTAAATGCTGCCTTCACATGAGAGAAGGGTGAATGGTGTCCCCTGCATGCGAGGCAGCGAAGCACTGTTCCATTCAACCTTTGTTCTCCTCTATAATAAAACAGCAATGGGACCCGCATATTTGCGGAGAACCAGCCTCTGATCTTTTGCATACAGCTTTGCACAAGTAGTGGGATTGTTCACAGCCTAGGGAGTTGATCCCAATGAAATGTGTGGCTAAGAGCTTATAGGATCAGTCTTAACATTTAATTGCTAAATGTGTAAACTGTGATCGTGGTCTCTGTGTATCTAGATCTCTGATGTGTGCTGTGCTCTGAAAGGTTGTCTACACTACAAGTTTAGGCAGTAAGTGAAGAAACAGTGCAGAACGCCTGCAGATCTTAAAAGGTCTGATGTTATGTGTGAGATGAGTTTCTTTTTCTCTGCAGGAAGGTGAATACACTGAATTGTTACGTTTAGTTATGATTACTTTTCTAACTCAGTAGGATTTACAGTATGACCAGAGTCCTGAAACAGTCATTTGTTGGTGAGAAACCATTGAAAAATTAGAGCTGATTACAAATTGGGCAATGTTTTTGCATCTACAAAAGTAATTGTAGGACTCTCATCTTCACTTCTGTGTCTGTCTCCCCTCCATGTTTCCTATCTTTCTTTCCCTGTATTTTTTTAACACTAGTTTTATTGCTAAATGTTAGGCTCGCACAGGTGGTCCTGTCAGGCTGTAAAAGTGGTTGCTGAAGCAGTATGAGGAGACTGCCTGAATAATGCTGGTTTTTACATTTAGGGCTGATCTTGCTTAGAAACCCTCAGATAGGATGTATTCAAGAGAGCAATAAATTATATGTAACTTGTAAAACATTCTGGGATATGCACGGGATACAAGATCAGTCATCAGCACAAATTTTCCCATGAAGGGTATGTTTCTAAGGTGGCTGGCAAATTGCTTCATCAATCTTTGCTGTTTACCCTTTAATAATGATGATGGTTTACTTTACATATTATTTCTTTGGGTAAAGCTTGTTGAATGGTCCCCAGGATCATGTAACCAGTGGCTGATGGAGTTCCATTTCCAACCCTAACAGGTTTGCTGGCTTAAAAGTAAAATTTGAAACTTGCGGAGATATAAATTTCTGTCCCACGCATTCACTTTAGACTATTGCTTTAATGAGTAACATGCTTGACTTATAATGTGTATATTCTGTAGCCTATGAGCTTGTGTTAAAAATCTATTTTTGTGTTCCTACATTTTTTACTGTTAGTGAAGTCTATATATTTAAAAATCAGCTCTGTGGAAGAAGCTATTGGACATGTTCTGAAAACTGTTCTTCATAAATGCTGAAAGTAATGGGAAATTAAGAAACTGTGCTGATGGAGTGGTCTTGCAGTGTAGAATAGCTTGGACAAATGAAAAATCAAGAATAGTAGTCTGCAGGTACTGAAAATCCATGAAACTGGTAACATTCCCAGACCGTGCTGCTTTGCTTTTAGGTACAGTGTCTTGTCTTGAGTTTAGGTACATCAGGAGGCACTGCTGCAGTTGCCTGACTATGGTGGGGCTTGAGAGATACAGGCTAGTTTTGAAGCTGACACCCAATGCAGAATAAAGCAAGAGACATTCTGAATCTGTCCTGACCAAATAAACCCATTTTTAGTTTGTTCTTAGGAAGCAGTATTTTGGTTTTGGGCAAAAAGGTAATAAAATAAGGCCTGGATTTATGTCCTTGAGAGTGGGTTATGTGTCTATATACACATATGTGTGTCTAGATTAAAAAAAAAAAAGCCTATGCATGTATGTATATAAAATATTTTTATGGAAGATCCTGTAACAGCAAAACTTGGGGTTTAGCTGATGGTTTTGAAGGAAGACCTCTGAACATGGCTAGAACCAGTGAAGTGACAGGCGATGTGTAACGTACTACAAATGTTGGGACACACAAACTTTAATTTATGCATATGATTGAATCTTTGGCCCTATAAATATAGAAACACACACAATGCTGGTAATGCTTTTGAAATTAAACATTGTAAACCATTCCATTCCAGATTGGTTACAAAATATTAATGTCTATTCCTGTAAAAGCAGGAATTTACTGAAAAAAACATGGACAAATCTTTAGCAATAGAAATCTGAGCAGTGTCCGTGTAATATTGTGCATGCTATTTAAATAATCCATGAATTAGTCACACATTTATCAGCTTAACATTGCTGTATTCAGAACATCACACTGGACTGCAAACATTGAATCCCATAAATGCTTTTCTCAAAAGCTAATATGAGAAGCCTTACTGTGTTGGTTTTTTGTTGTTTTTTTAAGGGAAAAAAAGAAAACAAAAAAGCCCACAAAATCCAGCAAAATTGTGAAAGGTTTGTTAAGAATATTTTGAACTGGCTTTAAACTTTCATATGTCTGCATTAATCTCAGCTTTCAGTAAAGTGTGGTTGTTGCATTATGTACTCCATTACTTGGGATTTAGATCCAATGCTGATTTGATGTGGAAAATGTAGAGATAATTTTTTTCCAGGAAATAAAAGGGTAGGGCTTTTTTTCTCCTCTGCTGCTCTGCTTTTGTAAGATTGCTATGGCCACAAAGCAGCAGTTTCACCATTTACCTAGGCAAATCCTGTAATTCTATAGTTGTATCTGGTCTGATAAGTAGTCTCATGAGCCATGGCAAGCAAAACGGAATTGCAGGTCTGTGCCAGGTATTAATAAAGTCAGTTCTCTCACCAGTGGCTGCAAAGATCGGTTAATTCTTTCATTCTTTTTAGTGGCTGCAGTTGCAGTCCATGTGCATTCGGCATGAGGACCTCTTTATAGCATCAGGATCTTCCTAATGATTTCAGAACACCTGCTTCATCATCAGATAATCATCACAATAGACTATGTTAAGTTTCAGGCTTAATGAGGTGCCCTGACAGTGTAGATCTGAAAAGTGTAGATCTCATAATTACTGCCCGTGATGTAAAATCTGCAAAGCGTGATAGATACAATAATGTGAATTTATCTTTTTTGACCTGGTACTACTGCACCCTGTTCTAGCTCTTAAGCAGACCTTCCCTGAAGGGTTTAGATGACAAAGGCCAGGAAAAGTGTCAAGGACACCTGGCTTAACCTTGCTCTCTCAGCATCTCACAGTGGGCAAACAGCATCCTTGTCACCTTTTCAGAATAAAAGATAGTATGAGTGTCTTTTTTTGATATTTTGGGGATTTTTTTGTCATTTTAAGAGTTAAACATGGTAATACAAGTTCAGGCTTGTTACTAGGACAAAATTGCAATGTTGTTGGGTTGTGGGTTTTTTTTTTGGTTTGGGTGGGTTTTTAAAAAAAAATTACTGATTTGATTTTCTTGTGGAAGTAACAAGCATGATAATTTCAGTGTCTCCCACTGTGACAATGCCTGTACTGTATCTTCTGCTAATGATAAAATGCTCTGAATTGTGTATACTTGGCTGTTGCATTAATGACAAAACTCTGACTGCTGTAACATATACCTCTCTTGATTGTAGGCTGTAGTTCACCTCATAGTTCATATGTGTATGTGAAATTGGAGTTAATGCTCTTTGGAAGACGTGGTAACAGAAGATTGCGTTCTTAGTTGGCCTGCAAAACTGTGTTTCGCTTCACTGGGCTGTGTCTTTTCTTCCCTTCCTTAGCTGCATGTCTGGAAGACCATATATTTTTAAAGCTATAAATAACCTCAGATGAGTAGTTTAAAAAATAAACAAATTAAAAAAAGAGAAAAGACTGTGATCAAGCCATCAGCTGTGTATAGTGATTGTGGACACAGAGAGCCTGTTTTGGTGGCTGCTGAAGTCACTGGAAATGTTTTCCTTGACCCCAGTGAATGAGTGATCCTGCTTATACTACTCTGGACCTCTTCTTGGGACATGGCTCTGACCAAGGAGTCCCTGCTAGCATATCCCTTGGGAAACTGAGATGCAGAAAATATTTCCTGAAAACATTTTCCCATTAAAGATCCCAAGGGGTCTTTTTTATTAAAAAAAGCCAGAAGATTAGAAGTTGGCATTTAGGTCTGCATGTGTTGGCTAGCCTTTAGGCAGCGGTGCTCAGCTCCTCTCAGCAGTGTGTTGGAGTTGACTTCTTTGACCTGACTATTGTAATCAGCTGTTTCCACACCAGGGACCCACCACGTACATCTTAATAACAGGCCTCCCGTGGAGAAGCAGTGGTTGAGTGTTTTAAGCAATGGATTTAATCTCTGCATAAATCTGAGGTTCTGTAGATAAACATTTCAGCTAAAGAGTGTGTTAAGCTCCAGCTCTGTGCTCTCCTTATGCAAACAGAGGATTCCCTCACTCAGCTTCATTCAGCCTGTGTTTGTGCCGTTCCTCACTGGCATGGTCACAGGTCCAATGTTAAGCTGCTAAATAGTTTAATTTGTTGTCTTTCTTCATAACACTGTATTCTCATCCATCCTTGTTCCTGCTGCGAGTTACTCATTTCCAACAGATAGCAGCACAGGATTTGAGGGACACCTTTGCATTTTTGCTATGCTAGATGATGATTTTTTTTTTTTTTTTTTTTAAATCCCAAATAATATATTGGGAAGTTTTGGTCTGTGATAAGGTAGTTGCTTGAAGAATTTTCTGAGGCTGCTAACGGAAGATTTGGTTTTGAATCCCTAAGGGCTTAAGAAGAGCTAAGCTAAATTCACAGCAGGAAAATTTATAGAGAAGCATATTAGCAAGCGGTACCGTGGTGCTTGAGTGCGGTTCCTCTGCCTTTGTGTGCAGGAGGGTATAGACAAGGAGTAAGTGTAAAACAAGAGATGGAAGGGAAGAGGAAAGGGAAGGTTTATAATTTCCTCTTCTGTGGAGGAATAGAAAAATGAAAGAAATGGCAGATGCAGAAGATAAATGCATCTGCTTGGGAAAGGCAAAACACTAGATAAATTGGGGTGGCAAGAATAGAACTGTAACTGATTGAAATTGGATGACATTTAGCCTAAGCCTGTGGTTAGTGTAAGTCAAAGCATTTAGTCTGAAAAAAGAAGGTATGCTGCTATACTGCGAAGCAGTCCATTGTCAGAACCCATTTTAAGCAGATAAAATACTTTGCTGTGCTAAAAAAGCATTTTACATATTGCTTACTATGTCAGTATCTTCATCCTGCAAATGCTATTAAGCGTGCTTTTTCTCTTTTGATCAGACCTTTTTGCAGAAACAAAAGACCAGGGAAGAACTATGAGTGGTTTGACATGTGCTTCAGTTTTTGTTATTGTTGTGTTTGGTATTTTTAAACAATATGTAATTTTCTCTGTATTGT
Source organism: Falco rusticolus (assembly GCF_015220075.1). Lineage (NCBI taxonomy): Eukaryota > Metazoa > Chordata > Aves > Falconiformes > Falconidae > Falco > Falco rusticolus. Next base: position 48,001,395 of record NC_051187.1, read on the forward strand.
GGTACATAGAATTTTTCTGAATAACACTGATTTAAAAAATGGAATACATCTTATAATTTCCTCAGAATGTCAAATATAAACAAGGTATTCTCAGCAGTAAGAAAATGTTTTTTTGGCACTGTGATGTGTCTGATAAACTTTCTCTAATGCAGACCACCTGCTACTCCAATGTATCTGTATTTTTGCTAGATATACCTGGTATGTGGAGGAAATGTGCTTGTGTAGTGTTGTGTGATTGTAAACTTGAGCTTCCTTCCTTTCAAAACTGCTGTTTGAGATGTGATTATTTCTTGGCAACTTTTGAATGAATCTGTACTACTTTGACATCTGCAGGATCATGGGATACAGGGGAACACGTTAAGTAGTAGTGATATTTCTTGTGAGGTTAGCTGCCCTTGACCAGTGCTCACATTATTTTAACAACACTTTATTTTTTTCTTTTTGAGACACTATAAATATGACTACACTGGGGACAATTTGTGTGATTTAGTTTTTCTTTAGCATGTTGACATTTATTTTTCTTTCTGTGGGTTACGTCTACAGTCCAGAGATCACAAAAGTAACTGCTGTAGGACAAGAATAATGAACATTGCAGTAAAGTAAGAATGTGGAGACCTGAGCAAATTTCTGGAGTGTTCAAGATTGTATGTTCCAGTTGCAAGTCCTGATCTTGGATTATGGCAAAATGTTACCTCAGAGTGGACTCACACGTGTTTTCAGTATTAAAAGGCTCCAAAGTTCAACTAACATAAACCATTCCTTCATCTGTACTAGGGCAAAACTTTAGGCTGAAACATTTATAACAAGAGAAGGATTTGAAAGGTACATATCTATATTTATTTTTTTTTTACATCTAAATTTTTCCTTAAAAAATAAAAGTTGTTTCCATAGGATGACTTTTCTTTTAAAGCACAAGTTGCTATTGAGGATATCACGTTGTTGCTATATACTTGTACTGTTGGTTTTTTTCTCTGAAGCCCACAGCATCTATAAGAAGAAATTTGATAACCTGCAAATACAGACAATTATGATGCCTTCTGCCAGCTTTTTTGGTGGAACTTTGTCAATCACAACAGAATTTTAAATGCATAGTTTTAAAACTGGAAGCATTTGAGTATTGCTCAGTCCTAATGCCATACAGTTCCATGTAAAGTCAACTGATAAATTTGTATTTGCATAGTTAGGGACATATGAATGAGATAATGACATCTTATGACGCTTTTTTCTTTTTAACCAATTTTTACCCATAGGTAAGAAAATGCACGTGTACCAATTTATATATTTTTTTTTCAGTTAATTCTTGAAAAAGCAAGTTACCTGCTTTAAAAGCAAGTTCAAAACAGTGACTGAAATCACTGAGTGCAGGATTAGATCTTGGGACGGTGGCAACAAAGTTAATGTAAAAGGCCTTCTTTGGTCCTATTAGATGCTGTTTAGAACAGCAATAAGAGGGAAAATTATCAGTGTTACTGAAGATAAGAAGCGGACTTGGGGCTGGAAGGCTAAGTGGAAGTGCATGCATGTGTATTTGTTTGTACAAAAAACCATACACCTACCTGGCAGAAGAAGGGGAGAAAGAATAGCTTTCACAATATGAAATCTCATGTATCCTCTAGATATTTGCCCCCAAAATTCTCAATTCTTTGTTAGAAGCTGTGCATGTAGCATGGCTATGTGGAAAGATTCAAAAGATGTTTATGGCTAAGCCACAGGAAGCAGAATAAGTATCTTTGGTTGTAGTTGTTCAGGGTTTGTTTCTGTATTGATTTTTTGGGGGGTTGTATTTGGGTGGTGGTTTTATTTTCCCCCCAGTACTGTCTGGGGAATTCCTGTTATTCAGTGCAAGATGTCAACTGTGTACAATTTTTATCCAGAAGAGGTCTGTGCAGGTTTGCTTTATTTTGCAGTGGGTCTCCAATAGAAGGATAATTCAGACAGCCCCATAAATCTGTACTCCTTAAAAGTTTTAATTAATTTTAGCCAAGTTGACTGGAATAGGAAGAATATCAGTAGGGCAAAAGGGAAAAAAATATTTCTCTTTCAAGGTGCAGTCTCCACATGTATTCTTAGAGCCTTTACCTTAAATTATACCTTGTTTGGGGCAGGGATGATCCATGACACCTTTCAGAATGGTTCCTCATTCTTACTGGGGCATAGAGCAGTAGAAAAAGTATTTCTAGTCAGCTCCTCACTGTTTCTGTGATTGGATGTTTTGTATCTCAATATTGAAAACTCTACAGTTGTGAATTTTAGTGGTTAAAAAGTAGCTTATTTATATAGAAGCAAGGAATTTGATAGCTCAGGCCGCAACGTTTAGAATGAACAGTCTGTTTCATAAATCGGTCAAGATCCATTTTTAAAGGCATCAGGAATGTTTGGGGCCTTTTGTCTCTGAAATTCCTGTTAGAAGACTCGAGAGAGACAAAGTGTGGAGGAGGTGAGTAGGGGCATAAGGAAGTACGGTAGAAGTTTGCTGCTGAGCTGAGTTTACTTTGTGCAGTATTTGAATTAGGAGGCGATTCAAATTCAGAAGTCCTGACATCATTGCACTTGAATCTGAGAAGGATGAGGCAGAATCACAGTGGTAACATTGTATTATGTTTTCCTGAAATTGTTATCTTTATCAGAAAATGAGGTGGAAAGTGTGCTGCAAATAATGAAGACCACAAAAACAAAACTTATGCTAGAATCAAAAGAAAAGAATTTCTCTGATTATTTGTTCATAGGCAGTTAAAAAAAAAAAAGAAAAAAATAAAGAATAGCAAGAAGCCAAGAACCAACAAATATGGATAGAAGTTAACATTGTAACTTTGATACCACTTGAACATGGAAGTTTAATCCAAGGAAGAACTAGTGAAAATAATAGTGTCAGAGAGGACTGTGAGGAGTGAAGTGAAAACCCTTGAGGCTATGTGGTAGCAAAGAAAGGCTCTTTCAACTTATTATATGAAAACCAGAGATGCTGGGCAGTTGTAACTTCCCTCCTCTAAAGTATAGGACCCAATGAGCTTGTTTTTGGAGCTAGATACTGTTATGACTTGGATAAAGCTCAAAGGAAAGTTATAGAGTTATTTATAGGGAATTACGAGCTGAATATGTGTATTTTAGCTAAGCAATACCTAAGGCAAATGTCATAAACCTTAAAACAATTGAAATTGCTTAAGTCCTAAGAAAAAGAAAATTTATTTAGGTGGGTGTGAGAAGAAATGGTAGCTAGACACAAGCATTCAAAGAAAGGGGAAAAAATTAGAAAAATCTGATTATGAGGAATGAAGTGCAATTTGAAAAAATACATGAAATTATATGGTAGTATTCTGAGTGAAGCGGAAGAACTATTTACTGGAGGAATTAGAAGCTCCACATGCTTTTCATCTTCTACTTTTTCTCCTTGCTTCCATTTTGCTTGAAAAAAACAACAAAAAATAGAGGGTAACTGTTGTTTTGCCCTCTGGACTGGCAGAGGGACAAGTTCAGTTGTCTTTAGCTCAGAATGTAATGAAGTATTAATACTTAGTGCTTCACTTTCAAGGTCTGTAGAGTGATGCATACCTATTTAAAAAGACCCAGAGAACTTTAGAGATCTTAAACAACTGTAGTTCCTGCTGTCAGTGTTCAGCAGCTTGAAAAGGGACAGCTTATCCTGTTCGTCTGCTGAATGCACCGAGGAAGAACAGACTGTTGAGAGGCAGATTGAAGATGCGTGTCATACATTGTGTTTAGTGGCCTCACCTGACCTTAAAACCTCTTTGATTTCCACTCCCACACCCACTGATTTCTAAACAATTTTTATTCACTAAAATTCAAGCTGGTTTACATGAGTGCACTTCAGTTGTCTCTGTTCAGGGAAAAACTGAACTGGTGACTATGAGCAGGTTTAACTTGTGCTCCGTGAAAGCTTTAAGCTTCCCTGCTTGCATGTTTGTTCCCAAAACACTGCTTTCTCCTGCTGTGTGTGCTCAGAATTGGTCCTGAGTCAGGCAGTGGACCATCAGACAGTTCTGGGTTTAGTTTTCTAGTGCAGGCTTGCTTTTACCCTTTTGATTAGCATTACAAGGTTTGACTGTTGAAAGTTCCTGGGGAGCTCTCCACTAGGAGAACGGTAATTAAGGAAAGTCACAAACAAGCAGAAAAGCTTCCACAAACATATTTTTAAATGGGGAAAATGATAATTTTTCTCAGGGTTGTCTCTCACCTTTTTGAGGTTTGAGAAGTCCTACACTATTAATTTAAAAAAAAAAACAACCAACCAAGCCCAAACACTTTAAAGAATGTTAAGCAGATGGTGGAAGTTGTGAATGCCACTTCCCACCCACACCCCTACCCACCCCTGAGTGATTTAAAATTAAGACACTAACATGACCTTACAGAGAACTTACTCCTCTTTTAAAGTAATGAAATATACATCATATACCTCCCTTTTTAACAACTGTTGCTTTCAGTGAAGCTGCTGAAAATCATTTAAGGGCCTCATAGTAGGACAGGGGTATGTCATCTAAGAGATTACTGGTTTATGTGCTTCCCTTGATGTTCCCCTTAATAGTCAGAATTACCTAGATTTCTGCATTGGTATAAATTTTAGAAATGCAGAGTGTGAGACGGCTTTCATGAATAAAACCCGTACACAACTATGCAGTCTTTTAAATACCATATTACAGTGTCTGTTCTAAGACCGCTGTTTTAACCATTATCTTCCTAGAGTGGGGAAAATTTAAAATATAGCATTTTTATCAAACACAGTTCTGAATGGTGTTTGCATGTACAATGCAGGCAGTACAGGCAGCTGAGCATCTGTTAAACTCATCCCTTGTAGAGGTTTGGGAAAAGATGCGGTGGAGTATACGATGGTCAGATATTAAAAAAAGAAAACCAGAAGCAACAAGGCACAGTGTCTGAAGAACCAACAGCTTTCCTTGCAGTAAAAGTCACGTCTGTTGGCCTTGGTCCTCAGAGCACCAAGAAAGAATTACAGCCTTCTGTTTAAGCTTACGTCACTCTTAATGTTAGAATACAGTTAATTAGAGAAATGCAAAATATTGTGCTGTTGCTCTTGGTATTGTTTCATAATAAGTCATCAGATTTTCACAAAAATAATGTGAGATGGAGCCATTTTAGTGGTCACTGCAATGTCTGTAGTTATCAGCTGATGGTCTTGGGACTACGCATGACATGAGTAAGCAGGACACTGTCTTTTTCATAGGAAAACAGCAGCAGAGAGAACATAGTTACGTTCAGCCTCTCTCCATGTGCACTGAACCAAGCGTAAGGTGCATTTGAACCACTTGTTGAATGTAGGTATGCTAAAATTCATATCACAAGAAAACTTGTGTTACAGAAACTGCCTACTGAAAATCCCATTTTCTTACTTATAAGATGATTTCAGGAATGTTTGAAATCTCAGTCCATATACTTATGTTGTGAAAGCTCAGCAGTAGCTGAACTAATTTGTACAAACACATTTTTCAAGTGATAGGATACATTGCTGCATGTTTAAAATCTGATTAAGAAGCCTCTTCTCTGACTATAAAAATATTTTAAAAATATCAACATATGCATTATTATTTCTAAAACATGTACAGCTATTAGAAGCACAATCCTTGAAAAAAACAGTTAAGTAATATAGTTAGTGTAAAAACCTAAGGTAGTGCATTGGAATTTAAGTGTGCATTATCTATAGTATAATAAGATTCTCTTACTGCCAAGTAACCTGAAACTTTCATTAAAGAAACTTATGTCAGTACTGAAGACTCGCAGTGTAAGAAATGTCATGGCAAAGCCTATGCTTGTAATAGCAACTGTCAATATTTAGATTGTGTCTTTTTTTTCTTTCTTTTTTCTTTTTTTGAAAAATGTAGTCAATTTCATGATCATTCGGAATAAATTCTGATGTGGTATTATTATTTCAGCACCCAAATACACACAGGGGGTATTTGTATTTTCCTCTTTTGAGCAATGCTGCCTTTAATTGGCTCTCCAAGAACATTAAAATAAGAATTTCTTGGACGCTATTGAGTAATACTATTAAGTAGTAAAATGCATGTGTTGGATTAATTTAGTTACGTGATTTTCAGTCTTATGAGCTGTTAACTGGTGGAGAAAAGGCATTTAATTTTGCCTTTAAAGCTGTGTGTAATTTAAATTATTGTTTGTACTACATGTGCAAGCACATACGTGGATTCAGATTATCTACAAATTAATGGTTCTCTATTTTTGAAATGTGAAGTTTTCAGAACAAGGTGGTTAATAATTAACAAATTGACATGAAGATAGCTTATGGCTAGAACTAGGAGTGTTAGGTGCCTATTTTGACATTGCATTCAGCAAAAGTATTCCAAAGGTTTTCAATTGGAAAGGTTTTTTTAATACTTTTGCCACGTGTTCAGATTCTGATAATGCTAATTAATCATTGTAAAGATGTTTTTGCAAGGGAGTATTTTTGTGAAATACGTATTAAATCGTGACACAAACTTCATGTGTATAAACCATACTGTTTCATTTTCAAGACTTAAGTTTTTGTGTGTTTTATACTAACTTCAAGTGGAACTACTCACTACAGTTTTTTCCTGTTTTTAAGTTGGATCTGGTTACTCTCTTGTTCTGAATCTCTTTGAGACTTAAGAAGCTTCTCAGGCTTATTTGAAGATAGTCTTTTCAACAGCCTTTTGGAAAATACATCCACAATCCCCAAAAGGAAGGGATTAGACATCATTAAGGGTTCAGTGGACCATTCAAATTTAATTTGAACAATTTCAGGTTATCCTACCTTTTATCAGTAAAATGCTTAGATACGCTAATAAGACTGACTTGTAAGACAAATATGACTGCTTATAGCAAAGCAGGAGTTATTGAAATCAACAATGAAGTGACATTTGTGGTCCTCAAACTTCAATGAAAAACCTTTGTCCTTCTCTCAAGATTTAATAACTACAAATCAACCCATCTTTCTTATGTTTTTCTCACAACTGCTCACCGTGTTTAATTATCATGCAGCGGAGTTTAAGAAATTTATCTTGCTTCTTACCTTTTGATTTTCAAAGTGTGTGATGATTGAGTGCAGTTTGGTTAAAACCTGGACTATTGTGAATGACTCCCATCTGGTTTAGAATATATTGAATTTGGGAAAATATTTTGAAATATAAATGTAACACTTCAAAAAAATCAGTCTCTCTCTAAATATATTAGTAATTATAAAGAAAAATATTGTAGTCCTGCAGAGTTTTCTAATGCAAGTATGCTAGAGGGATGAACTGATACTTTTACGTGAAAACAAAACCACTTGGTCTTCTTGATACTTAGTTATCCTGATAATGCTGTAATCCTCATCATTGATAAGTCTATAGAACAACAATGTTTTTCTTTCTATGCATGAGACTGGCAATCATTTTTAAACTGTGTCTCAAGTTGTTGGCTGGAGGGGGCAAGTGTTTTCAGCTTTCCAAAAGACTACTTGGTCTTATAAAATATTTCCTGTAAATCTTGGGCTTCATGATTTTAATATGGGTCTTACAACTAATTCCTGAATATATTTATAGATGCTAAACTAAGCATAGGAGGTAACAGACTTCAGACACTTGGAGATACCGTGCTTAGGGTAGCACTGAAAGTTGCGTCTGTTTGACCAGTGAGTAGGACTGAAAGATCAGTGGCCTCGGGGAACCTGAAGCATTTTGCCAGGATGAGAGTGTGAAACACACTTCTCCCTTGAGAATTGCATCCTTTAAGAAGGAGCGTTTCTTCAAATGTAGATGAAATAAAATGAATAAACAGCATGACTGGTAACAAAATGAGTTGGGCTATAAGCAGATCTGTCAAGAACTCAGTGGGAACAGAAGCAGTTTAAAAGGCATTGTAATAAGGATTTTATGTGATGGTATATAGTTCAAAACTGATAATCCAACTCTAAACCTTTTATTGATACTATATTTCTTTGATTTTGTCTGTAGTAATTATGTTTCAACTACTGTGCATGATCCAAGCAGTAAGTCTGAAACTTTTTCCCATGTATTTGGTTTTCTTTCATTCTTAAATGTTTTGCAGATATGCTCTTTATTTCTTCTTTGGAAAGTTCTGTGATATAAATTCAGTATTTTACATAATGCTTTCTTTGTCGGATATGTGGTAAGTGATACAGTGGCAGTAAGGCTCCAGCTTTTAAACTAGAAGTTGTATGTTGCAAATCGTGCTGGTGGCCTATATTAGGAGAATAAGTATGTTTTAAATATACCCACAAACAGCTCTTCCTGAGAGATCTGAAAACTGCCTTTCAGGTAGGTTACAAACCATCTGAAATAAGATGCAGTGATCGCCACTAATTGCAATTTTTGTGCCAGAACATTTTTTTTCTCTGTGTTCCCCCCCCCCCCCCCCCCCGCCCCTCAAATTCCACCAAATTTTGATTGTAACAGGATAAAGGAGGAGTGGGGAGGGAAAACACAGTACTTGACACTTGATGTTTTCTAAATTACACACATACATATATATGTGGTGACTAGAACAAGGCACATGTCCTGAGACTTCTGCAGGGATTCTGTTAGGAATTTACAGATATTTGGGGATGAGGAGGAAAACTGCAAATATGTCATATAGTGACTTGGGTTTCTACTGCCTGTCTCTTGAAGAGCTAATGAGAACGGTTTTTCTGCAGACTGGTGCCTTGCAGGCGGAGGAGGTAGAGCTTTCTGAAGCTGTGTTACTGACTTAGCTGGAGGATGTGAGAGTTGTGGGCTCTGTCTGGAGGCAGTGGACGTGACTGGAATGCCCTTGAGACCAGAATTCTGATCCCCAACTCTGGCCTTCTCTGTTAAATTTAGACAGCAGCTTAGTTTTGTCCTCTAATTAGAAGTATCTAAGATGGGCGAGTTTACTGTTTGAAGAGTGTGTGGTAATGTAGTCATTGCTTATGGTGGAAAGGATGACTTTAGTAGTTTAGGCTAAGAATGGATGTTTGTGGTCAGGATACATGGGCTTGAATCGTTAGAAAATGGTATGCTGATCCTTCCTGGCTGTAAGGAAGATGTGTATATTAAATGGCATTGGATGTGTTTACAGCAGCTCTGAACTTGGTGCTTCCTAAAACTGTTTGAATTGGAAAAGAAAATAATATGTTAACATCCAAAATAACTTTTTGCTTTCTTCAGACACTGGTTTCTGTGACTTTAGGGACATGTAGATAATGTTCTTTAAGAGGAAAAAATATCCTTTTAAGGAGACAAGAAAAAATGAAAGTGCTATTTCCTGTGCCTGTTGGCAGGGTTAAATCTCTTCAGTGTAGCTGGATGGCAGAAGGGATTTTGGGGTGTTTGGGAGTTTTTGTTTTGTTTTAAAGCAATGTGAATCTATGGAGCGCTTCAGTAGGGTTACAAGGGCTTTATTTCTGCCCTGTGCAGTGTTATTAAGGAGTCTCAGGTCCAGGACTTTCTGTGTGAGCTAGTTTGCCCTTCTGAGAAGTTAATACAGGGCTCTGTATGCTCAACTATCAGGGCAGACCTAGTCTGTTGTGCATAAAAGGAGCCCGTGTATTCCCGAGAATACTTTGAACCCAGGCTCAAATATTAAGTTTGCACAGGAGACCACCACCCCTATTAGTCAAACACTTGTTGAAAGACAAGAGTTAAGACTGTTTGTTGTCCCCCATCCCCCATTCAGAGGAGGGAAATATCCTTATCTTCAAAGCTTGGAACAGATTTGAGGCAAACTCTCTGAAGAGCTGTATTTCCATCTGCACTCTTCTTCAACACCTGCATTCCTCACATTGCTACCAACTGCTTGGTGCTGCAGCGGTAAAACTGCGGAGGCTGCAAGCCTGTGGGATTTATTTTTAATAGGTTTTGAATTAAATTATTTTAAACAACTGTTGGTTAAAAATACCTTAAATATTGATCCAGGGCCATCTGCCTGAAATTAGTTGGCTATAAATAGTGTGTTTTTTTAAACAGATGTTTCTTAGCCTTGATTTTTTAGGACCTTTTCATATATGGGCTGCTAAATGTCAAAGAAGGAAGCCAGTCATGTGTATTGCATCTTGTTTGTAAATTGTATCTCAATTTCTTGTCAACACTGGATGTATTTTTGTGGTTGAGTAATGTGTTTTGTTTTGTTGTTTGTTTTTTTTTATTTATCATAGGCAGCAGGAAATATGTAGTTAGTTATCTGCATCAAACTGAAAAAGAACAGGCGCAGCGTCTGCCCTGCCTGGGTAAAAATAGGACCAATCAATTACGTCTTTACTGTTCCTGATCTCCTTTATTACCAGAGTAAAAAACTTAGTGCCTTGACCTTCCAAGAATGATATCCTATAAAAAACCTAGCAAGGTTGAATGCCTGCTTTGGCATGTGAGGCAGTCTTATGCAAGTTACCTTATTTCTGACTGAAAGGGAGAAGGCTGGAAGAATTGGCGGTCCTGACTCTTTTTTTTGCCATGGTAGCCTACTATTCAGAGTATTCATCCAAGAATGAGGGAGGTAGTTCTGTGCCTTCCTCAGCTGTTTTTGCATCCCAGAAGATACCAGACTGTTTACAAATGGGAATAGGGGCACTCCTTTTCCCTCTTCCTGGGAGTGGGATACAGGCAGTAAAGAATGCTATTATCATGCTGTGTCATAACATTCTAGCACCTGGAGGGAGAGCAGAGAAGGAGCTCTGTGGACAAGTACAGAAGGTGGTCTTGAGGAAGGGCAAAGAAAGCATTCTCTGAAAGGGACTGTTAGGGGGTTTGTGTTAAAAACTTAGTAGGCTTCTACCTTCGTGTTTAAACATCCTGCGTTCATGTTAGAAAGATTAGATTGCAAGATGTTTCTTTCAAAATACTCTTTCGGAGTCTTGGGAGAGTCTCTGGTCATACAGGTTGAGTAGAATAAACTGTATTCTGTGTCAGAGTATCAAAATGCAAATTCTTGACTTATTACTGCTAGCAACATAGTATTTTGTTGTGTTTTAAATATTTAAATTACTTCACTGCATTGCCTAATTGCTTTTTAATTGCTTACAAAAAATTCATAGTGTGCAGATTGGGCAAATCAGATATTTTTGATAGTTCAAGCCTAGATTGATCTGTGTGCCTTGGAGAAACTGCAACATGACTAGATAGTTATGTCTCTAACTATGCAGCAGTTTTGAAGACATGATTTACTAACCTAATATTTATCCCTTTTCTGAATTTTTCCCATGTTATTGTGCCAAATTGTACTGAATAAGGACAAGCTACTTTTTAATTGCAGTTTGATCCAAAGCAATTGCTACTGTAAAAATCAATACCATCCTTATCCATTATGTTAGTCTGTCATTTAGGATCATGTTTTTGATGATGGAAATGTGGAATATTAGAAGGAATTAAAAGAAAAACCTGCAAATATGTATGTAACTACCGTTACTGTAAAACATGAGCATACACGTGTTCAGATGTCTGTATAGGCCAGTGTTCCCTGTCTGAGAAGTGGCCAAAGGTAAACAGATTAGTAAATATATAAGAGAACATGCATATACTATCCATAAATTCTCCCCCAGGCTGCATTTGTCTGTCATTCAGTGACTTCATGAGTCAGAGGCAGTTTCCGTGCACAGTGGACTTCTATTCTGGTAACAGGTCCAGCTTCCCCTTCAATCTGTGTATATTTTCAGCATTCACAGTACTCTGTCATAAAAATGTTTACAGGTTAGCTGTATATTTTTGTAAAGAGTTACTTTATTTTGAGCCCACTTACCTGCTGGTTGCCCTTTGGGTTCCTTAGTGGCTGGAGCTCTCTCTTACCTGCCTTTCTCAGTGAACACTGTGCTATGACAGAGACCTGTGAAACTACCCCTTTGTCCTGGTGTTTCCAGGCTGAAGAGCTGTAGATTATTTTTACTTGTTCCTTGAATAGAAGCAATTCCCTGGCTTTGTCATTCTTGTAGTCTTTTATAAACCTTTTTATGACATTGAAGCATACTGGTAAGACAGGAGCCATAGTGGACTGAGGTGGGGATCAGAATTCTGATCCTGAGGTCCAGAGCCTCAGGACAAGCCTCATGGGAGCATGTACTGGTGTAGTGTGTTACCCTGGCTGGATGCCAGGTGCCCACCAAGCCACTTGTCACTCCCCCTCTTCAGCTGGACAGGGCGAGAAAAATACAATGAAAGTCTCCTGGGTTGAGGTAAGACCAGGGAGAGATCACTCAGCAATTACCGTCATGGGCAAAACAGACTCAACTTAGGGAAATTAATTAATTATTGCCAATCAAAATCAGAGTAGGGTAATGAGAAATAAAACCAAACTTTAAAATACCCTCCCCCCGCTGTTCCTTTCTTTCTGGGCTCAACTTTACTCCCAGTTTCTCTACCTCCTCTCTGAGCCATGCAGAGGGACAGGGAATGGGGGCTGTGGTCAGTTCATCACACATTGTCTGCTGCTCCTTCCTCCTCACACTTCTCCACTGCTCCAGCACGGGGTCCTCCCAGGGCAGCAGTCCTCCATGAACTTCTACAATGTGAGTCCTTCCCATGGGCTGCTGTTCTTCACAAACTGCTTCAGCGTGGGTGCCTTTCATGAGCTTCAGTCCTTTGGTAACAGCCGGCTCCAGCGTGGGTCCCCCGTGGGGTCACAGGTCCTGCCAGCAAACCCGCCCCAGCCCGGGCTCCTCTTCTCCATGGGGCCGCAGGTCCTGCCAGGGGCTGCTCCAGCGTGGGCTGCCCACGGGTCACAGCCTCCTTTGGGCATCCACCTGCTCCAGCGTGGGGTCCCCACGGGCTGCGGGTGGGATCTGCTCCAGCGTTAACCCCCACGGGCTGAGGGCACAGCCGGCCTCCCCATGGGCTTCCCCTGGGGCTGCAGGGGAGCCTCTGCTCCGGCCCTGGAGCACCCCCTGCCCCTCCCCCTGCGCTGGCCTGGGGGGCTGCAGGGCTGCTCCGCTCACATATTCTCACTCCTCTCCTGCTGCTGCTGTGCAGAAACTTCTCTCTCTTCTCAAACATGTTATCCCAGAGGTGCTACCACCATCGCTGATGGGCTTGGTCTTGGCCATCAGCAGATCCATCTTGGAGCCAGGTGGCATTGATTCCATCAGACATGGAGGATGCTTCTAGCAGCTGCAGTGCCCCCTGTAGCTCCCCCCCTTCTTGCTGTGCCCACCTAATATAACTAATAAAGACTATGGCTGTAGAAATGGGAGTACCTGAAGGACACAAACCCTGCCATCCTCTCAGCAGCCAATGTAGCATTCCTTTGTCTGGCTGTGCTCTGCAGAATTTTGGTCATTTTCAGTTTAACCTTAGAAGTGGCCTAATGTGGCCTTGGGGGGGGGGAGGCATTCCTATCATTTTTTTTCCTACAGAATTATTTGTCAGTCTGGTTGGACATGCAGATATAAGTGAATGTTTTTTGTGGCTCATTGGGAAGGAATGTGAGGATAGTGAAAGTATACATTAATCTAAGGGGTTTGATTTGTGGAACCGCAAGTGGAGGTGCTGTGAAGTGATTGAATGTAGGCATAAATGCCCTTGAAAGCTTTCTGCTTACCTTGCGTGAGAACAGCTGAAGCACTGTAGTAGTAATTTTGCAGAGGGATATTCTTGTGTTTGCAATACACAAGTATTAAAAAGTGGAGTTTGTGAACTGTTTGTGTGGATGTGTTGGCTGCTCTGTTTCTTCAGTTATTCACAGCAGAAGATTTGGTGGAAATGGTTTTTTTTCTGCAGTGCTGGTCCCAGGAGAAATGGTCACAGCATGGGGTTTGGGGAAGCATGTTCAGTGTTAGAATCATTAACCTCATTTGGCCATCCCACTGAAGGACAGCTTGGAGAGCATTATACTCCGTACTGCTGCAAAATTGGAGTTTCCGTCACTTTTCTCAGCCCTTTCACTAATACAGTATGAATGCATTGAATGTCTGTGGGACGACAGATGCCTTCCTGCTGTAATCCTTTAAAGTTACCTCACTTTTTCTTTTTTATGACCATTTTGATTTCAAGGAAGCAGATATTTAACAAAAGCTTATTCAATAGAATTAAACTCTTCATGTGTTTAATGAAGCATAGTTTACTATAGCTGCCTCCCTAAGCCAGTTTGTTTTGTCTACCTTTTGGAGTGCTACCCTGTAAAGAAATCTAACGCTTTGCAGTTTCCTGTTATTCATTTAATTTGACTTGGGCTATAAATTACTGTTGGCTCTATTACAAAGCTTTCAGAAGATAATCAGAAGAAAACAAGAGTCAGGAAGAAATAATACTGATTTGTTTTTATTCTATAAATCTGCTTTACTGCTAGCTAGCTGGGCATAGCGTAGGAAAGAGGAGTCCAAAGAGTGATACTATTTCTGGCTGGCAGTGCACACGAGTTAATTTAGTGTGGTCAGTCTAGAGGACTTGCCCAGCCACTATCACCAGAGTCCTCTGAATTGGCAAAAAGAATCTTTGTTACTTGATACTTTTATTGCTGCTGTTATTTTTCTTCAGCCCCGTTCTTTGTATTTTCAGTGCATTTGAGAAGTTGCATGATTACTGATTTAATGGTTATTTCTAATGTTGCTAGCGAGTCATAAAGATGTGGCACCATGCAATTACTTTATAATTTACCGTTGTTGTCTAAAGACCCATTCTTGGAGAAATTAATATTTGAGAACAGTATTATAACAATTGCTGGTAGTAAATGTTTGTTGTGGTAGGTGTTAAATTAGATATGATAGAAGTGATTGGAGGAAATAAGATAAATGGAATGAGGCAGAAAGGTTCAAGAAACTGATTGAGCCATGGAGTTTTGTAGATGTTTCACTTAGAATCTACTGGATTTGCACAGACACTTTGGTCATTGCTGTTTGGAATGATAAGTTAATATCTGCCTGCAGTGTCACTTTCCAATTTCTCAGCAAAATATCAAGCATAGAAAGATGACAGCTTATGAAAAACAGTATTTTTATATCCCCCCCACCCTCCCACCACTCCCATTTCAGCTCAAGGAGCTGCATGCCTGAGACAACAGAGAGAAACAGAGCTATTTTGTCTTCTCTTACATTTTTTGTATTTATGTTTACATTTGCATTTACATGCTTTCAGATGCAACCAATCTCTTTTTGTACTCAGGCCTGATCAAATGCAGAAGCCATGTAGGGAATGAGCAGAAAAACACTGTAACTTCAAGATAAAGAAAAGGCATAATTAGATCACATTTTAAAAAAATAATTTACTAATATTTATTCTTTTGGGTGGAGTTGGAGCTGTGACAGGGAAGGCCACTTTAGATGTATTCATTTCTTCTACATTCTTCCTGAATAGCCATTTATACAACCACCCTTTAGGGAATGTTTTAGTATTGTTATGTAGGTAGAAGTTTTCTGGCTGGTGGAACCAATACAATTGTCCTGTTGTTTCATTAAAACATTTCTGTAGCACATACATTTCTGAATTCCATGTCATGTGGAACTTGTCCTCTTTGTTCTAGCTGCAAATTTTTGATTAATGTGTCTGCATCAGTTTTAAGCAGCCAGCTCTGGGACATTGCTAGTGCAAGGAACACTTTGTTTCTTGCGACTTGCAGTAAGTCTATAATTTCCAGAGTTGTATTCTTAAACAGTGTCATTTTGGCACACTTTCAGAATAACTTTATAACCCTCGTGAGTGTGCTGGTTGGCAAAATTGGTCACAATTCTGAATCCAAGTTGTTTACTTAAAAATTCTGTGAGGTTTGGGCATGAGGCTTCTGTTCACTTTTACGTTGAACATACATAGCAAAACCTGTGTGTAAAATTCTAGAAAATTATTCTTGGCTTTATAAAGAAGAAATTCTGTGGGTACACATTTTTTTACTCTTTCTTTTCTTCCGGATGTGTAAATTCTTTTCTACCTATTTAAGATTGTGAAGCAGATTTCAAAGCTGTTGCATTGCAATAATTTTTGAAATGAATCCATGCATCTTGCTGCATGAGGTAGCATTATCTTAAATGGGAATGACTGTCTTGTAGTTTCAAAAGTTGTCTATGACATCTTTTCCTAACTTTTTCAGTATTTGGTACTATTGTAAATCCTGTTTGTGCAAAATTACAGACACCAATGATTAAGCAGGATGCTATTGATACAGGAAATACTCAGATAGCATAAGCAACACCTGCTTTTCCTATCAGAGGGATAGGTGTATTTATTAATACATATATTTAGCAAAAGCAACTTCCATATCCTTAGTTTATTTCCAAAACCTGAATTCAAGTTGTTGTGTAGAGTTATGCAATAGAGTGGGAGAGTTTGATTCCAACTTTTAAATGAAGATGCCCCTAAGTTTTTTGCCTAAGGTTTTTTTATTTACTACTTTTGGAAAAAAAAAGCCTTTATTTTGGGAAAACTGGACTTGAGGGTTTTTGATAAGTACAGTTCTGTTAAGTCTTCCATGAACATATAATGATTCCAGAAAGTTGCCTTTAGTATGGGCAGAAGTTGTGAGATTTTGTAATTATTTTTTTTAATGTGTGTAATATTGTTGCATACATCAGAAAATGCTTTGCTTTCCATTCTGCTCAGTCTGCCTGTAGAATGAGAAGCTGGAACACTCCATCACATCCCTGAAAAGAAACTGCATTTGATGATTGCTAGTGCATATCGTTAATACATAGGCATACATTTTCTATGTATATGCAGCAATTACATTTTTTTTATTGCTGATAAGGATAAAAGCAGTACCTATGGTAACTGGTACTTTTACTTTTGGGATTCACTACTTGAATTCCCTTAATGTGGGTTTTAAATTCTCCTATTAGAAAATGTCTTGTTCTTTTTGTTGTGAAGTTATTCTAATGTTTTAATATAACACACAAGTTATCAACAAGTTTTATTTTTTGTTGTATTCTGTGTGAAGCAATTACATCATTTGAAGTCAAAACCATTTTAAACTTCATAGGAATAATGTTAAAGTTAATGTAGCTCTATATTAATCTTAAAGATATTTTTCTCAGTGGTTCTGCACACATAAAAAAGTAAGATTTCTGAACACTTTTTTGTATTCTGGATTACCCTCCATGTTCCAGATAGTTATCATAAGGGAGTACACAAGAAAACCACACAAGAAAAAATCTGGTCTTACATACCATCGCTTAACCACCAAATGTTGCAGATCTTTGTCCCCATGCCTGGAGCAACGAGTTTGTTAGGAGCCAGCCTGCATCTGCATGGAGGTAATGGGAAGATGTGCCACAGAGTGCAGAGGAAGAGCAAACGTCAAGGGCAGCCAGGCTTGAGGTTCTTTGTTTGGAATATTCAGAGTTTAAAGAAATCACTGTGGTGTATGACAAATCTTTGGACTTGCCATTTGACTGCTTTCCAGCTTCACTGGATCCTAATGAAGCCGTTGTGGACCAGTTGTGCTGGCATCATACAGTAACCTAGTCCGGAGGGGAGCTCTGGAGGTCATCTCATCCAGGCTGCTCCTCACAGCAAAGCTGGGTTAGGTGAGGCAGCTCAGGGTCTTGCCCAGCTGAATTTTGAAAGTTGCTAGGGATGGAGCCTGCCCTGGTGCTTGCCCGCTCTGTGTGAAGGCTTGCCATCCTGATCTTCAGTTGGACCTTGTGTTGCTGCCACTTGCAACCGTTGGATTCTGTCCTGTTACTCATGTCCTGAGTTAGATTCTCATCTACGGCCCCCTCCTTTAGGCAGTGGAAAACCGCTATGAGCTGCATTCTTAGCCTTCTCTTCTCCAGCCCAAACCAACCCAGGTCCTCCAGTCCTTCCTCCTGCCTCGTTTGCTGCAGACCCTTGGGCACTCTGGCCGGCCCGCCACAGCGCTGCCTACAGCTTGCCCCCGTACAGGCCCCTTGGTGCAGCCTCGGCGGCGATCGGTTTGATCTTTTCTGTGGCCATGCAGCCGGCTCTGTTGGCTCTCGTTGCCGCAAGGGTGCACTGCTGACCTGTTCATCTGGCAGCCCACCAGGACCCCCAGGGCCCTCCCCGGGGGGCTGCGGCCTCAGCAGACGCTGCCCCCCGCCCGCTCCGCTCAGGCCGCGCGTTCCCCGGGCTGAGGCTGCCTGCCCTGAGGGGCCGCGCAGGGCCCCTGCTGCAGGCCTGCCCACCAGCCTGCGCTGGCCCCTTCCTTCTCACCTTCAAACACACTGACATTGTGCTTCTTCCTTTTGCCTAGGTCACTGGAAAAATATTAGACAGCATCAACGTCAATATACTTTCAAACCAGTGACCACTACCTTTTGAGCCTGGTGGTCCAGCCAGTTTTTCACCCACCTTCTCCACCCATCCTGCCCATATCTCCTCAGCTTGGCTATGAGGAGAAGTGATGGGTTATTTGATGTTGGGGAGTGTTGAAAGCCTTGCAAAATAAATGAAATGGGCTGGTGTCTGCTCATCTACAGAGCCAGCCATCTCATCATAGAAGATGGGTTGCTGAAGAGCATATAAGTGGTGGCATCTGTATGTCGCCTCTTTGCTCTTCTTGTGTCTGGAGGTAGTTTCTGTTAGGACTTGCTCTGTTTGCTGCCTGGGAATGGAACTGAGGCCGACTGCTGTTCCCTGGATCCTCATACTTGCCTATTTTTTCAGCATAACAATCTTAAAGTTCCATTTCTGATCTCAGCTGAAGTTTGACCTGATAATTTCAAAGGGTCTTTAGTGATACCAGTGCTTTGTTTCTCAGTGTGCTGTGGTTCTTGTTGCAGATCCAGTTTTATCAGTTGCTATTGTGAACTCTTCCCTCAGCTTCTCATGGTTGTTTGTCTGTGATTTTTTTTTTTTACATGTCCATTCCAGTTTAGTTCTCTGTTGTTTCACTTTTCTGCTACTTTCTAAAATCATTAGTATACTAGCAACAGTTGTCCCATCACTGTTTTTTGAGGGACTACATTGGACATAAGGACAAGTGATGGTCTCTTAGTTTTAAAAAAACCCCAACAATAACAACAATAAAAACCCCAAACCAAACCAAACACCCCCAAAATAAATACCTGCCCTTCATTTTCTGTAGTTTACCACTGATTAGTCTTTGGGGAAACCACTTCTGACCTAAGGCACTCTTATAAATGTCATCTAAAAATAATAAAAAAGAAAGGTTTCTACATAAATTCTATTAAAACAAAAATGACTGTTAAAAACACTTCACTCATTTATGTGCATGCTTTTTGTGTAGATGTAAATTTACTTGTATGATTTCATTGACCTTTGGTACTAACTGCAGTCTTTAGGATTAAGCACATGAATACGTGTTTTCAAAATTGGGGTTGTAAATAATAAGCTGTTTCACAGGGAGAAATGTGTCTCATTGATGTGGCTTTTTGTTTGTTTGTTTTGAGGGATTTTGTAAATTTACCGTTCACATAAATAACTTATTAAAGTTGCCATTAACATACCAAGGCATTGCAACACTGTTTCCTTATTTCAGAATGATCAGAAATAACAGCAGAATAATCTTCAAAGAACAAAAACCTGCACTGCCTTTTGCTTGTGCAGACTTTAGAGAAGACCTGCAAATGACGATCCCTTACTAAACACCAGACCTCCCCAGCTGCTGCATGCCTCGGTATTATTTCAGTACCTTTCAAAGACATGGTTGAGTATTTTATATAAATAAGTGAAACATTTCCAGTAACGTTTGGTATTTTTGGCCTAACTTTGTGTTTTGGTCTCCTCTTAATTATTATCTCGTATTGGAGAGATTACATGACTGGTTTGCCTTTAAAGAGTCTGATGTTGGCTGCTGGTGGAGGTGCAGTCTGCCTCATGTACTGCCAGCCGTTTTGGGAAATGGCTGTTGTGTTCATGTGCGGCCTCCTGGAGACCATATGTCAGAAGATATTTTCATGTTGTTCAGCTAGTTTGCTAATTCTGTTCTTGACTGTTGATCTGTGCTGGTTTATAAATGCCTACCAGAAATCTTGGTGAAGTAGAGTTAGGGGTGTTGAAATAAGATCAGATTTTTGTAGCAATGAGAGCATAATTGCTGGAAAGTCAAATTAAACTTCTCACTCAAGTTGAAGGGGGAAGACGAGTAGGAGTAGGAGGGGAATTCTTGCAACCAGAGTGTTGTCATTAACCTTTTTTTTTGTATAACAGACTCATTAAAAAAGAAATCGCTAATTAATGACTTTTGTAAATCAGGTGCACTTAAATTCTTATTCTGTATGTTTATGTACAAATTCTCAAATATAATATCCAGCATGATCTCAGTCCTTAGGATGGGGTAGTAGTAGCCAGCAATGTTGTCAGTTGTTAATCTTAACTTTTTTTTTTTTTTAATTATTAAGCGATTGAATAGACCTTCCAAGAAAACAACCTGAAATCAAGTGCTTCAGCTCTTACCACCTGGCATTCATTCTGCCAGCCCAGTTCCAGTTCCAGCAAAGTGGATTATACTGTTATTTCCTTTGGTATTGAGAACAACAACTTTGAGAGTGCCTCCTTTACGTGGGATATTAACATCCATTCAGTTATGTCCTGATGTGTTGAAAACTGAGATCTGTTCTGCTTTTAATGCAAATCCCTATGATGCTTAAATTCTGCTATTACACTCTGACATTCAGGTGCTCTCTAGACAGTATTTCTGATAACCTTTGGAGAATCTTTTTTAAATAATTGGATGTTTTTCCTTACAATTATGCTTACAAGTCAGACAAAAATTGTAGGTTGAATAAGGTGTTCTTCTGTAAAACTAGAAGCATTAACATAGTTGGCATTAACTTGAATGATCTGAGAACTTGAAGTTTTCAGAGTTGGGACTGGCAAGGCAAGGTGGGAATGCATGTAATCGGCAAGACTTAATTTTCAATTGTGTATTTGTTTAGAATTTTAATATAAATACAATATTGATTTTAACTTATTCTGGCACCTGCCTACATATTAATTTGATTTGAAGGCTGGAGACTTATTAGACAAAACCCAGTCAGCCTTGTGTCACCTCTAAGCACATAACCTTTTTGTAGTGGAAATACTACTTTGGTTAGAAGTAGCATTTAATATGGAAAATAACATTATTTTTTTTTAATCCCATTGAGCCAGCCGGTAGGACCAAGACTATAAGAACTTCTGAATAATGCCATCTGGTGCTCCTAAAGTCTGCCTCAGAAGTATTTGACAGTTGACTTCATCAGGTCATTATGTTATTCTCAGATCAATAGAGTGGAAGAAAATTGGGCTTCTTCCAAATTTTTGTCTTTCAATTTGGAAAAAGTATTTCTATCTGTTGCATTTTTTTTCCAGAACTAGTAAAGTAGGATAAAACTTCGTCAGATGTGCCTGCTGCTCTGGTATAAGCTTGGCAAATATTTAAAGATGGATTTTAAAAATTTATTTTTCCCCTTGAATGTGGTGACACACAATAAGTTATGGTCTTTGTAAGTGGAACACCATCTGAACATAATGTGGAAAAAAAAAATTGTGGTGTAAATCTGTTACTGGCTTTCATAACTTAGAAACAAGATTACAAGAAGAGATGGTGGTGGTTCCCTTCCCTTTGCCTTAACAGATTTGCATGGGATTTAGGAAACTGATAGTTCCTAGCCCAAGGAGATCTTCCCAGCATTTTCACACATATCCGTTTTTACAGGAGGAAGGTAGCCCTTTGATGCTGACAAACATGGGTAACGCTTAGTTCTAGCTCAACCGGAAGCCCAGTTTTGGCTGTATAATGCTGTGCTCAGTGCTTGCCTTTATTGAGCTTTAGACAGTGCCCTCCCCGGTGGGAAGGAGCGCTCTTCGAAGCAATCTGCTTTTCTCCCCAGCCCTGTGCTTAGCATGGGTGTACCAGGGCCTGTGGGCATTGCAACGCTTAAACCTACATGGGTCAGTTGGGTAATGCAAGATTGCTCATTGCAGGTTCGCGTCATGGCATTTGCTTTTTTTACCCCATTTCTGATGTGCCTGGAGTCCCGGTGGGCAGGGAGGTGATCTACCCAGTTCACTACAGAGCAGGGGCACATGCAGGAGCTTCAGAATGGGTTGGCTAAGCCTGGATCCAGAGTAGAAAATAATGCTACAGGGTTTAGAGCTGCAGCTTGTTGACCATACCATCCATGATCCAAGAAAGAAATCTCCCCCGCCTTCTTTTTTTCCCTTTTCTCCCTCCGCACCCCCCCCCCCCCCCCTTTGGGTACTTTTGAACTTGCACTTTTTTTTGTGACTTGAAAGCTTAAAACAGATGAATTACTCCAGTATGCTTACTCTTGGAAGCTTCAGCTGCTGCGAAGTGAATGCCAGCCTGCCTGCTGTTGGGCACATCTGTTATATTTTATCTGTTTTGTAATCCAAATCTTTCTGAGACCATTTCTGTCCATATACAGTCAATCCAGTTGCGCCATTAGTGTTTGAGTACAGATGGCAAGTGTGCTCGTAATAATATTCCTGACTGTAACTAGGATTCTGTGAGATGAAAGTTGACTCTTACTATTTGTGAACCATGCAAACACGGAATTATTTTATTTTGTTAGACTTATGCTGGGCTTCGGGCAGATGTAGTCTGAAGAAAATAGTTTTACAGTGAAGACTTTTTCTTTGAAGATGCTGGTAATTCAGCCTGTCTGATATTCCTGAGGAGCGTATCCAACTAGACTTATTCATTATGAATAATGTGTTATTCTGAGAGTCGTCCCCAGGGAGATGGCAGAAGCTGTCTCTCCGTGCGTCATTTAGATCTTGGTGAGAGTTGTAAATGGCAAGAGTGATTACAGAAATCAGAGACCTCACAAATAGTAGTGAGAATAAATATGGGGGTAGTATTTAGACTGGAAAAGCTCTTGGATATTTTATACAGACTTTTTTAAAACGTGCATTTACATAATACAGCTATCAAAAATTATGAATATTTACATAGAGTTGACAAAAAAGAAGCTAACAGCAGGATGTTAGAATGCTATTAGGTTACCTCCATTACAGCATAGGAGCAGCACAAATTCAGAATGGAACATAAGTATCCTATAATTGATCTTGAAAGTTTGAGAGTTTGGTGGGTTTTCTGCTGGGAACTATTTTATTTTTTTTTAAATAAGTAAAATACAAGGGATATCTATCTGATAGTAGCACAGCCAAAAGAGAAATGACATTTGCTGTATGAAGTATCTACTTAGAGTAGTTTGTCATTAGCAGCAGACGTTAGTTAACATTGTAAGTGCCACTATGATTCTGACTCTTGTTAAGTTTGGTTTAACTACTATAATAGTGATTATATTTATGTATATTACAAGTTTTGGCATAAAAGTGACTGATTTATGTCTTTTATAGAGGAGATGAGAAGTGAAAGCAAAATAGTTAATTATGACATAGGCTTTTCATAGCTTGCACAGCTGTACTAAAAGAATGAAGACAGCTGCAAGAATTAAGCTTTAAGAATCGTTTGTTTAGTTTGCCTGTTCCCTAACTACACAAACATGGTAGCCTGTCCTTCTGGAAGGAGGCATCTGGTACCAAAAGACACTGCAAGATCCTGTAAGACATCTATGTTAATATTTATAATTCTTAGAAATAGTTTTGTTTCATTGCATTTTTATACTTGTCAGTAAATGGTGGTAGAGGAGGAAAGCAGGTGAACTTGTACGAAAAATGTCAAAAGCCACCCTTCTGAAACAGACACATGAATAAACTTCGGAGTGTTATTGTTTTATGAGCCATAATTTGAAGTTGTTAATGATAGGCAAAGGCTTTTTGGTCTATATTCTGCTGTTGATTAGATTTTAATCTTCTAGAGAGATGAAAGTAGCTTAAATGAATCTTCTAAAAGAATGGAAAGCAACTTGAGGGGGGGTTATTTTGGGAAATAGGGGTTAATCTCCAGGAAGTAGCATAGTAGAACTCTCCCTTTGTTTGCATAAGTTTGGTTAAAACCAAAAGGCCTTTAACCTCTGCTCTTTAATGAGAATATCTGTGATTTTTCCATGTTTTCTGCAGAAAACTTAATTTGTGCATGTAAGTGGAAAATAACAGTGTAATGAGATTTATACCTAAATTTTAAAACAGTTGTCTTGCAAATCAGAAACGTTTCAACTTGTAGAAATGATTAATTACTTATTAAAAGGTTTCTATTTATTTTCTTATTGATTTATTGGAGGTGGAAGGGAAGAAGGAAAAATATGTTGTGAAAATGTTTTCATAAATTATTCTTCTTTTTAAAAAGATTCTTTTTTTTTTTTTTCCCCAAAAAGAAAGCAGGGATTTCCCCAGAACTGACTACTTTTCCTCCATGTTCACTTCAACATTTTTCAAGATTGAAAGAAGGGGGAAATCATAAACATAATAAAATAAGAAGAAAGGGTAACGCTTCATCCCTGATACTTAAGAAACCTATACTCCTGCCTTTGGAAATGGAAGTGGAAAGTATGAGTAATGGGGTATGAAAGAGTATAATTTAGGGAGGAAAAAGGCCTTTTCTGTAGGACACATGTACTGAAAAGTTTCACAACTTCTTAGCACCACTGTCAAGTGACTGACTCTAGTTGATACTGAATTATGTCATGTAAAATGGCATTTTGTTGTAAAAAGAAATGAAGAATCAAAAACCCTGGAATAATATGGAGTTAAAATTATAAATTATTTTTCACAGTTAGAAATGGTGAATAATCATGAATACAGGATTTTATGAATGTTATGTTTTTACACTTCTGTTTTTTCTGGAATACAGTCATCAGTAAACCATAACTCTACAAGCTGAACTGGTGCCCATTTTGATAACCTCACTTATATTTTACTGTAATGTATAGGGTATAATCCAGTCTATAATCAGTTACATTAAGGGGTCAGTTAGTACTTGTTAAGCAGTGTCCTGGATGGGCACTACCCAGTTGTGGTGCTGTGGTGGGAAAACTGAGAACCCTCAGTAGCTGTGGAGTGGTTTTCTCAGAAGAAAAATCTTTGCAGGCAACTGTAGTTGCAAACCCAAACAAGCCCAGTAAAATTGTGATCAGACAATGGAAAAAAAGAAATAACTTGAGACAAATTATATCTGCGTTCCTTCCACAGTCCTGCTGCATGGAGACCCGTAGAAATGAGAAACTGTCTGTCGGGTTATTACCCTGGCGGTTTCAGCACTGCACTGTCAGCCTCTTTTTGTGCTTTGTGACACACATTTTTCTTAATTCATTGGAAGCCTTTCTTTTCTCTTACATCCCCAGTAATCAGGAGGTATATGTATCTATCAGTTTAATGCTTTGTCTTTTCTTAGTCACTCTTACACTGGTAAGATACTGCAGTACTCCATTTGTAGAAATGTTTTCAGTATTTTCCTCCTGTAATCTTAGACCAATTCTGAGTATTCAGATCTTCTCTGCAACCGCATACTGAGTAACTCGTTTACTGTCCCTTGCGTTCATGCTCACACCTTTATTATCCAGCTGTGTCAGACTGTGTTCAGCTATTATTTGTACTGATACTCTGCAAAGACCACCACGGAGTAAAAAATGGGAACTGGTGGTAGAGTTGGGCAGCTAGTTACAGCGTTGTGGAGAGTCCCTGTATGGTATCTCAGAATTTCTTCTGGGTGCCAAGTGTGCTGCAGGCAGGTAGATGATCCTTCCTGAGCTAGGAACTGTGTGCCTTTCCCAGGAGACAGTACATCCCCACAGGCTTCCGCACAAACATGGTAATTTAGAATTATGTATAGGATAGTTTTATATGTGCGTGTATATATGTATATGTCTGTATGTATATGGATATATAAAAATAAAAATAATAACTCTTAATTTTGTCAAAGTAATTTTCTGGGTTCTGCATCACAAATGGCAGAAAATATTTGCTGTAAATATTTACAAATACTTGCTTACCCTCTTTCCTTGGAAAGATACCATTCTCAGGAACAAGTCTGGTATGACGACTAATGATAAAAATTCACAGGCTTGTACATTGTTAAAAAGAGGATTCCACAGTCCGTTTCAATATGAACTGTTTAATCAAAAGTAGATGTTGTTTCCTCTTCTTCCATCTTCTTTGACAGCAATAAAATTATGACAGTATTTTGTGTGTGTGTGCAGAAAAAAATGGGAATGCTTTTTTACTATGTGGTTGTACACTGTCTAATATACCAGATTTAACAAGATCGTTTAATAATTTGTCATCAGTTTACCTTCTAATTCAGTGTTAGACAAATATAATTTTTCATTATATAACATGTGTATGAAAACTAACATTTGATGCTTCATATTCAACTTCACAATTCTAATATTTACATGAGACTAACATTTTTTTCTTTCTTTTCTATAAACCGCTTAATATGGTGGTATTCTATGCACATATTAGTGCTTGAGTTTTTTGTTTGTGTTTTCTACTGTGACCAATCAATAATTCTACTTAGTTTACCTAAAAAAGCGTGCTGTGAGTAGAAATAATATGATTCAGAGTTAAGGCAATGGAATGGGAGAAAAATTAGGGCTTTCATTTTCATTAACGAACTAGGACTGCATATTTAGATAAGGCTTTGACAAACCTAGGAGGAGGATAGATAATCAGCTCTTATAGAGTGCGGCTATGTATGTGTGGATCAAAATGAAAAAAAGTAAAATACAACGAATAATGTATTTATAGGGGGGGAAAAGCCATGAAACTGGTACACAAAGTAGTACATTTTGACATTGAATGAATAACTTGATAACCAACTGGTATCCAAATTTAAGTCAAGATCTGAGTTTGTCTAGGAGTTCTTTTTGACTTTTGGTAATGAGGCATAGCAGCTGACTTTTTTTTTTCTACTGAACTGATCTCACAAACATTGACAGTATAGGCATTTTCTGTGTATGAGTAAAAGCACTAGAGGCTTAGATAGAAGCACATATTTGCAGCTGTTTTACATAACATCTGGATTTCATCCACGTTACCAGCTGTAATGTACATGGAATAAAAGAGGGAAAGGGCAAATGAGAAGGATTCCAGTAGACTGTGTCATCAAATGACTATGGCTAATTTAAAGATTCAGGTAGTAATGATGGTACAGTACTTTGAATTTAAAGGCGGGGGGGGGGGGGGGGGGAGAAACAACTATCTGCTCTCACCACCACCCCCAACAATAATAATAAACAACCATAATAATAATAAAGGAAGTTTTAATGACTTTCTGGTGTTTTGATGTTAAGGTAATAGTAAAATCTGGACTTTAATGAAAAAACTCTTTTATGGGTTTTCTTTAGCTTTGGATGTCATTAAATGTTTTTTGAGGTTAATTTTTTACTTTGACTTATGGTAAGTTCTGTTGTACTAAAGGTGTAAGATTTTGTTATGTTAGCAATCTAAGACTGGTCTTCTAGCCCAGACTAGTTGGTAATACGAGCCCGGTGAAAAGATAATCACATGCTCTGTTGAAAAAGGGGATGGTTCTTATAATCTTTCAGGATTTATCTCCATAAGTAGGTAGACACAGCAAGTATTTATCATAAGGTGCTTTTTAAAATTTATAGTTACACAGAATGCCCTTAAACATGTTATCTTAACTCCTGCCTTTTCGCATGGAGACACAATTATTTTTACTTGTAACCAGAATTTGAATAAATATTAAAACGTAATTTATAACACAAATAAGGAAGTGGCTTTTTCTCTTCTCTTCTTAGAGTAACTGTAAAAGTTAAAGCTTTAGGAGGCAAATTAAAGTCCCTTGGCTATTTAATTAGGAATTGCTGGTAAGTATTGGTGTTGCTTAATATTTATGTAGTAGTATTTTCCAGTAGCACAGGAAAAAAAATGTTGTCCTGTGCAGGGTGTTATTAGAATAGGAAACCTGAATGGATATAACTAAATGCCTTTGAGTCTGAGGATATTGTGTAAATGAACGACTTTGGGCTGAGCTGTGAGTAGATGTCCAGGTTTACCAGCTTCTTATCCCTAGTGATTGCATCCTGCACCAGGCATTAGAGCTTGAGTGGTATGTGCTGTGGCAATGGTGCATGTGTCTGTAAGGGAGTGTTTTTGTTGTCAGCTTGGATTTTGACAGCAATCGCAAGGAAAGCAAGTGATTTTGCAAATGGATAAGGTGGGTTTACTGTCTGCAGGATGTACCAGAAAAGGGAATGAAACCCAGTTTTCCAGCTGTTGGGGGTTGGAGGGAGTTGTATGTGAAAAATTGCCAAAATAACAAAAGAAACTGTGCTTCCAGCCTCTTTATTAATCTGTACTATTTTTACTTTACAAAGGTTACTTTGTTTCAATTGGGCTTTTGCCTAATACTTTCCTAGACCAGTCTGTAGAAGTAGTAAGGATAATAAGCAACACTGGACAAAGTGCAAATGCAGACCCTTGTGGAAACTTCCAGTCCTTGTGGGAAGACTCCCAAAGGAAGTCCTATCACTACAGCAAATGTCTGAAATGCTCTGACATGTATTCATTCTTCTACCTGTTATCTCACAGTTAAGTACCATTCTTCTAATACATCAGATGGTCACGATGTGGTTAAGGAAAATTGCACCCAGAATAGCTGGTTCGTCCTGTGCTTGAGAGAATAAATACATGGGGTGTCCTGGTAGCTCTGCTTCATCCAGCAAACTTAAAGAAACTGCTTTTTACCAGCGTTTGAAAAGGAACTTACTGATCAGAATATTAGTGGCTTTCTGGTGGTGTGCACATATAATGTCACAAAGAGATAGGAACTACTTTAAAGCCAGAAGTCCCCCAGGGCAAGTGGTGCCAGGCTTGACCCTAACGATGATGACATGAGGAAGCAGCAGCAGCAGCGTGGTGCTGAGCAGACTCTCCTCCCTCACCCTGGGGGGGGGGGAGTGGGCTGCTGTTGGGGTTCTCAGAGCTGCAGTAAACTGTGGTAGAATAATGGAGCAAACGGGAAATTAAATTTGCAGGAAGCAAGGAAAACAGTTTCTATGCTCCTGGTACATGGAATCACTTGGGCTGGTGAGATCTTGATCCATTCTTTTTGTCACTCTCAGAGTCCCTGCTGAACTGGAGTATGTGTTTTACATTTCTACACAAAGACAGTGGAATGATTAAACTGTTTAACGCTGATCGGAGGATATCCTTGGACTGTAATTTGAAAAATTCTGGGGAACGTGCCAGTCTGAATCTGGCTACACTTTGAATTTCTATCCTTAATTGTTTTTTCTGCTACTAACGATTCTAATGGTATGGACTCGTGTTGACACGGCTGTTAGCATTGTTGACTTCATAATGCCTCTGATGTTTGATATATTTCACATCCATCTCTTCTGAAGTGGGCACAAAGACTTTCATCTTTATTAGTTTTAGGCCTGCAGCTGGTCTTCAAAGATATCAGAAACAGTTCTGCTCTCCTCTTCCAATTTGTGAAAACAAGAATCTTTAAGAGGCAAATCTGCATTCCCATGAGCTGAGAGTGTGTGATCACTTTAGCCTTCATCAGATTTGGCCAATTTCAAAATGAGATGATGACTTATTTTGTTGTTGTTCTCTTTAGTTATTTTTTCACTTTCACTGGTGCTGTGAACTCCCAGGATCTTACAAGTAGATTTTATGTTACTTCCAGAAGAGCACTTAGCAGTAATTAGACATGCTTTAAAATTTGAAAAAAAAATAGGATGAGATCTTATTCCAAGAAAACTTTTTTTAATTTTTTTGTAAACCATAGAGTGAAATATGGAAAGACTTTACAGACCACAGAGCTACTTCGGCTGAACTGCAAAGTAACTAATACTCTTAATTGATGGAAGAGGTTAAAGGTTTTTTTCAGTTCTTCAATAAATATCTGTATATGGATGCATGTGGTTTGTCTTTGCAGCAATGCAACTTGGAATGCCTCCTGTTCTTCATTCAAGAATGCTGAAATAGTTGAGGTGAAAGTTCTGTACAAAAGGATATTTTTCCACTTTATAGATTCTAATAATAATAATAAAAAATATCAGTTCTATGTGTATCCTATGGCAGCATGCTCCAGGAAGAGTTGTCTAATTACTTTTAATAGGGATCAAACTCTAGTTCTCTCTAAAATATTTTTTTGGTGGAAAGGGGATTTGAAAACATGAGTAAAGTTAGTACCACATGAAGGAAAGTATTTTTGTTATAAGTGCGTATTTATTAGCTTTAAAATAGAAGTCCCATTTTAAAGTGAAATACGTTTTTATACATAGATGTATTTATGTGTAGTATCTCTTGCAGCCCAGCCTTTCTTCTTTTAACAGTGACACCTCAACTCTAAAGGTTATTTTGAAAACTTCTCTTACTACAGAGGAACTGCTATGCTTGCAGTGAAATCAACATTTCAGTAACATTGAGTTCTATGTAAATAGGTAATACCATGAAATATCAATCCTCCTCCTCTTTTGCTGCCTTTCACCCTTTCATGCCCTAAGGCTTGCTGAAGACCGACACCAAAGTCAGGTGAACTTAAGACATTTCTGCGTTTAAAAAACTACTCTGAACCTTGCTTGAATATTTTTTTATTATTATTTTTAGCATCCTCAGGAAAATTACATGTAATGCCCATGTTTTAAAATAATCTCTGAGAGAATAACGTCAGAAGTTAACTTCATCATTCTTTCACTACACTAACAAATTGTGTTAATTTAAATTGCAACCAGCAAGAGGCAAATCAGTTACTTCCCTCAAATCTGGTCAGTGAGGACAGAGTCCTCAAACAGTAAAAATGCCAGTGGTCAAGACTGATTTACCAAGGACATCATTTAACTTGTCTGCTTTTTCAGAAGACCAAGACTACTCACTGTGCTTAGTTCCTGAAATATTTAAGAAATGTTAATATGCTGCATTAAAACAAAACCAAGCCTACTACACCTCCCCCCCCCCCCAAAAAAAAAACAAAACCAAACAAAACCCACCACCAAAACAACCCACATACCCACATGTTCTCAGTTGATTTTGATTAGGAACCTTTGCTCTCTTACTCAGCTTCAGAGTGGAGGCAGTCAACATTTGGCATCCAGTGCTTCATATTTCCTTACAGCAGCAAGGCTTTGATGTGCAGATAATACTTTACCTGTGGCACATTATAATCTTAGCTTCAAGCCTCCAGTTTCAAACAGCTGCTATAACACTTTGGACCTTTCTCTTTTTTTTTTCAATTTTACAAGTTTTTAAAAAAATAGACTTCAGCTAAGGTGCCTAGAAATAAGAAGATAAGATTAATTTGGCTAGAAATTTCAATAAAGGCTGAATTAACAAATTTTAGGTTAATTTTAAATATTCTGTGTGTATTGAATTCTTTTTCATACCATGCTGTGGTGGAATAAGTAAACAAAATTATGGACCATTAAAGTTTGTAGACGCTGATATTACTGATGTTCTGCAGAGGGGAACTGATTAGATGTGAAAATATTTACTTTCTTTTTCAGCCATCCAGCCATCGTGTGCTTGATATGCATGTTTAGCTATTGTAGACCATTTATCACCAAGTGATTCAAATGCCTCATTAACTGTGGTGCTGGATTAGATTATGCATACATTAATTGTTTTGTTCATTCTAATTTGCATGAAAGCATAAGCTTGAGGGCTTGATTTTCCTGTCTTGTATGTTTTGCAATTGAATTACCGGCTTCACCTAGCATTGAAACCATTGATAAATGCCTTGTGTTAGGAACACATTGGAGTTTTTAGGCATAAAATTATAAATGAAATAACCACATCTTGATGCACATTTATAAAAGCTGTTCACTTCTGTATAGTAACCTGCTGCTCTGCCCTACAAAAATGCAGTGCCTTAATATAAGGCACAATTTCAATTCATTGAAATTGCTACAGTTTTCTTCTTTTTTAAAGCATATAATTCTCTTTTACAATCACAGCATGGGGATTTACACTCAAATCATTCTGTAGTGATTCCAAGTGTGTAACTAGGGCAAAATCCTTTTTATTTTACTTTTTTTTAGTAAATAAGTCCTGGGATTTAATTTCTTCCTTACTTTGACAGTCATGCAATGTGATGTGAACTTTGCATTCAACTTGCCTAAACTACACTTCACAAATGCAGTTCTGTGCCTGTGAAATGAATAGTTCTACCTTCCATCTCGAGGAGTTCAAGTGACGATATAGATTCAGTCATAACAGGCATCCAAACCACCTTCTGAAAAGTGTGTGAAGAGACTGTAAAGCGGTTTTCATCAAATATCCTGACCTAGCTTACAGCTGACCTAGGATAAATTATTAGTGAAGCAGCTCTTACTGGTGGACAGATGGACTTCTAATAGCCACCTTGGGCAAGAGACCATTACTGAGGTGTGTCACTGTTTGTGCTACCATTGAATATTAAACCAAAGCCATGTGGTCTGAACTAAGCCGGTCCCCTAGGGGCAGTCGTCAAGCTACTAAGTGTGCTCCTAAGTCTAAGGGTCTGATTTCATTTTATACTGTTTGCTTGTTCTCCAGAAGTACAGGGGTATTGTGCAAAATGCATTTTAACCATTGATTTCCCCCAACCCTCCCATATGCCTGTATGTGTTTTCCAAAGAATTTGAAGAGTGTTATGGATGGTTTGGTGAGGATTCAAGTTTGAAAAGAGGTATAGTGACAGATCTGGCAGTATACAGAACTGTTACTTAACCACGATCCTGAGTAACACTGAGGATAAGGCTTGTGGAAAGCAGCATACCTGGCATGCTGGATTTCAAGCTGAACAGCAGCTTTTCATGTGGTGCTGTGATCGAGCAAATTATGTTAAAGGAATACATCTCTGTACAGCATTGCCAAGATCCTTGGGAACAGCACAGGCAGTTTCCTTAGGTAGTTTTAAAAAGGCTGACAAACGGGAACCTTATCTGAAACAAGGGATTTTGGAGTGACGTAAATTTCAAATCTCACCTTTCATTTTACAATTGTGGAGCTCTTTCAGATGATCCCATGTAAGGCTTCTTGATCTTGGGCTAAACATAACACTATAAGAAGATTTTGATATTAGAGGTAGTCAGAAAAAAAAGTCAGAGTACCTAATGATAAAAGCTTGAGCTGCATGTGTGAAATAAGTAATAAATTCTATGTGAATAAGTAAAATCTTAAATTAACAGGTGAAATAAGGTGAACAATAGCAGCACTGGGGAATGAATCATTATACCAATAGGTTTCTGAAGATCACAGCACTGCATGTAAACTTTCCAGTGGCATAAACTGTGACTGTGATGGTCCTTCAGGCCTTGCTGCTAGTCCTTCTCAAGGATACCTGCTATACTTGAAGCAGTTTTACTGAAAATAGGTGACTGCATTTGCACATGCTACGGGACGTAGGTCTGTTATGGCTGCTGAAGTATGTCTTTGTGGTCTGTCTTTGGAAAAATAGGAAGGCCAGAGTAAAGTAAGGATGGATGGTGTACGAATGTGAGCAGATGTTAATCTGACTTCCATGAAGTCCCTGGTGTGAATAAGGGCTGACGGTTCAGATAGGCCCATACCACTTGCAATTAACTGAAAACGGCATGTATTTTGCTTATCTAACATTAGAGAGAATGGCAAGAGTTCTCTCACTGAAGCTGGAAATGTTATCCTATCTTAAAGAAAATTCTTATCACTTATTCTAAATATTGATTGCTTGCCATTGTGGTCTGTATATAAAAGATATCCTTGGTGTTCACGTACGCAAGTTCAATAACCAGCAGGATCAGAGATGTGTGTTGACAGGAGATTGTAAAATATTATCCCTCCAGACGGCAATTTTATACTTTACGAAACCTTCTCACTTTCTCCTTGCAGAAAGACAGGCTGTCTTTTGTAGCTGAACTTGCGCTTTCTTTTTTAATTGCTTCTAGATATGCAAATCTTCTTCAGAAGAGAACTTTTCTAAAATGTTGCATGATTTAATTGTCCATACGATGATACTAGAAAAAAGGTGTCTCAAGTTTGATTTTGTCCTGAGTTCTGTCTGCTTGAAGTTCTTCCATTTCAATAAAGTTGCATTGTATTCATCTCTGCAGATTGGTATTGATATTGCATGACCACTTTCTGCCACATCATCTTCTCACAACCAAATTTTGATGAGATGAAGGCGTTAAATTTCTTCCAAAAGCTTTGTTTTAGAAGTCTAATACCAGCTAAAATCTTGTTTTGCTTTAATGGATATTAAAGATGTAATGTCTTCTTTGTCTCTGAATTTGGAAGTATAGCATAGTCCCATTCAGAAAATACATAAGCAGATGCCAAATAATTTCTTTATAGGACTTTCTTTGTTTCTCTTGCCTTTTTAACATAGGGATATGTTGGAGGTACATTTTCTGTATATGTAATGCAAGCCTGAGGCAGCTTTAAGCTGGTTTTTTGGATTTTTCAGTAGCAGTGTTATTTCTGTACCAAGAGTTTGGCACAAACATTGCAGTTTGCTTAGGGCCCTCTGCATTTTTGATAGAGAACTGGATGTCAGATTGGTTTCATTGTGATCGTTACTCTTACTGTGTAGTTAAAACTAGCCCTACATGTGTTGCAGTCACACTTTCAATTGTAGTGTACAAAACTTTTCAGTCTTTGGTTTTCTTTTATGTGTCCTCTTACATAACTTGTCACTGTAATTTTCTGAAGAAAAATGTTAATCAGATTTATATTTTCATGTATCTAAGCAGTAATGCTTTTCAGAATTATCTTTAACAATACTTTTCAGAACTTGAAATATGACTGATCGTATTCATAAATGTTTGAATTGCTGTCATTGTAGTGCTCTACTGTGTGAAGAATTAAAAAAATAAACCCCACACAAATAGCAAAACAATGGAAAAAAGCTAACAAAACCATTTCATGACTGTTATTTCTAAAGATTAGGGTAATGTTTTTATTTTTTCTTTTTTTCCTTCCCTGTCTTGAAACATGATCAAGACAGGATTATATTCTTCATTCTAAATAATATCTAAAAGAAGATGTAGCTGTTTAACACATACCGTATCCACAGAGTCTGTTTATTCAGACCGAATTCCATATGGACCGTGGATAATCTTTTCCCCAAATGTTTACTACTATTTGTTCTTAACAAGTGCTGCACAATATAAACTGAAGGAACCATAAAGAAAAGTGGCATAATAAAATTAAGCGTTGCTTTTCAACAGTGTCTGACTTAAGATCAAGAAGTGAAATTTTCAAATGGATCAGATTTTAAAGAATTTTTCTGTAAAGGACACGAATCACATGCATTTAAAAGCATAGATCGAGCCATATCTAGTATTAGAAAATGAGATACACATGGGTTTTAAGGATGGCGTTGAAACTCAGGCTTTTAATTGAGATGAAAGGAGATCCAGGTTAATTTCATGGTTTTGTTGAAATTATCTTCTTGCTTTTCTAAGCACTCTGTGCCATGCAGAGCCTGGAAAGTCAGGGTAATACTGCTCTGTTTCCCGTCCCTGCCTACCTTGGCTGGTATGTACAGTCTTTACAGACAGACTGACTGATGCTATGTGGATACGTGTGTGGTCTCTAGTACTAACACAGCTAATTTTGGATGTAGCTTGTAAGTGCTGTCGTAATAAAATCGAAACCAAATTGGAAGTGCTGGGTTTGAGCATTTATATGTGATGTTTTTCACATTCACTTGAGTTGCTGCTGTTGCCATAGATACCATTTTTAGTTACAATTTCTGTTAGTGTTTGTTTACCTTTAAGAATTTAGTTAATTTGTTTTTTCAAAGCTTTGCTAAATCAGTTTCCTGTAGGAAAAAAATACCTATTTTGAGTAGCAGAACTGGAAAGGTTTACATATTTGAAAATATTCACCATTTTTTTTCTACCCAACCCTCCCAAACACATAAGAGTCTAAAAATATAACCTTGTTATCTCTTAGTAGGTATAAATTTCTCCAGCTGGGCAACTTTTTTCCTGGTTTACTGTTAATTTTTGCTTCGTGGTCTGTCTCAGCATTAACTCTTACAGCATGTCTTTTCTATTGACAACATTTTTCATGTATAGTAAGTTGTACTTTTCCAAGGACACTTGCAATTCCTAATGTCACTGTTTTAATCATGTTTGTTAAAACCTGGGTAAGTAGCTTTCAAAAGCATGTCCCTTTCTGAGCGTAACTCACTGAGGACTACTCATTTTACCTGTTCGTTATTAAATAAGACTGAACCTTCTGCTGTTTTGGTCTTCTACAAGCTACAACTGGAAAATGGATCCGTTGCTGTATGCCGTTAGGATTTGTTTCAACTTTGGAAGTTTTCAGTATCTATTCACATGGTTTGGTACAGAGGGACTTGTCAGTGCAGAATATGTAAAACACCCCTTCCGCAGGGGAAGAGAAAGTAAGATACAGAAAACATCAAAAAATATGTAGTCAATTGATGCTCTGGAATATAGCAGAAAAGAAAAATGTTGACAAGGTCTTACAAGAGGATGAGGAAGTGGAAGAAGTAATTCTGTTGTAGGGAAGACGATGAAGTCATGATGAGCTCATGCTGTTGATGGGTGAAGGTCAGCTATTTAGGCTGATAGTATCTGTTGTCTGCCCTTGATACTGTGATCACGGAGCAGTTTACTATCTGCCAATCCTTGAAAAGACAGGGGGGGTAATTAACACATAACGGTCTCTTTCCTGTTTTGCCTTTTCCTCTCTTTTTTCTCTCCTTTCCAATCTTTCTGTCTCCATCCCTCCCTACTTGAGAGCTACAGTATTAGTTTGAGTAGTTACACATTTGTTATGGCTCTTTTTTTGTCATCACCGTTCCAGATACTACTTTGGCATTTGGAGACCATACTGTAAATGTAAATGAATTGTAAATAACTTAAAGTGAAGAAAAGTAGGGGTATAAGCAGCTGTTCTGTTGCTGTGCATACAAAAGGTATTTTTAGTTCTGTCTCATTCATCCTGGCTGGTGAACTTTGAATGATTCATCTACTGTTTCTAATACAGTAATAGTATATAGATGAGAGTCAAATGCCCAGCTGTTATCCAAACCATATACAACTAATGAAAAATAAAGAATAAGAGTTATTCTTCTCCTGGATAATATTTCTTCAGACAATAGCATTAAAAATTAAAACTTTGTGCATCAGTGATAGCCTGATGTGTTTTCTTATCGCTTACAAAGTACAGATGTGGAATAAGATTAGCTTCTCAGTGTGTTATTCTGCCTGTATTTGTCAATGAGACTTTTTTATACCCAGTCTGTAATCTTTTAAATATATGTGCTCTTACAGTTATCAATATTTTCGCAATTCTCTATAGCAGTGCATCTACAAATAATTCCATTTTTACTGGAACTAACTATAATACAGTGCCTGCAAAACTTCCACAGCACTTTCTGCTGGAAATGTTATATCCTTGCCTCTTCATTTGCATCTCCAGAACAACCCTTGCTTCTGGATTAATTTATTAAATAGCTAAATGGTTTTGGTCAGGGGAAGAGGCTAGAATTTTCTTCCCTGAAGTGATGCCTTTTCTGTCTGAGGTGACTCAGGTCACGCAAGCTAGCAGTTTAATGGAAGAGGATGGAGATAGGCAGCAGTCCTTGACGAGAGTCTGTATGTTACATTATGCTTATTTACCATATAATATTGTTATTAAGGAAAAAAATGAGGCAAGAACAAATGTGAAAAATTATTATAAAAAGGACCAGCTTGACATTTCTTCTATCCATAAGAGAAAAGAAGGGAATTACTATAATAAGTTTAAGTGCGAACTGTCATATTGCAGAGCTATTTGTTAATTTTTGAATGACTAGAATATGCATTTATTTTATGAATATGGAACATACTAATAATCCTGTTTATTTCAGGATAATTATTGGCCCATGACTGAAAGTAGAAAGATTATATTATTGCGATCCATTATAAAATAATTATTGTAACAGCTTTATGTATTTAGTATAGATGGAATTCCTTTCGTATTCAAGAGTCAGCAGGAGCTTTAATACTGATTCCATTGCAGACACGACTTTACCTGTGGACATTGGAATAAATGCTTATTGAAACACTCTAGAATAATTAGATCTTAGAACAAGTGATAACACCAAACAGTTACCTCATCTAACATTCAGCAAAAGGATTTCTTTGTCTTGGCTAAAATGTAGTGTTCATCTAGTTTTAAAAGATATTGAGAAGTTCAGGACCAAGACTGCCTTCCAAAAGAGTTTGGTCTGAAAACAGATCTCCATAGAGGTTACTTGTATTGCAAGAAGATTTACCGTGCACGAGAAAGCTATTTAATTGCCATCCTCTTTGAGCAGAAGCCAGAGTTCTAGGCAAAGTGCTGGCAGAATACTTGACGTTTATAAGGTATAAACTTGTAAAGTAAAAGTATAAACTCATTTTTGTTTCTTGATGCAATTTGGAATAAAGAAGGTTTGTTAGTATATGATTAGTCATGATTATCTTCTGCAAGACATTAAGTCATGCAGCTGTTTGGAAACTTTATTAATCTCTTACTGCAGTTCCATGCTTTGCTCTCCAATGATGTCTTCCCCCCCACCCCCTTTTGTCCTTCCCTCTTGGGCCAACTGCCAAAGCTGAGGGTTCCTGAAGATCGATTAGAAAGCTTTTGCTTCTCCGCTTACTTCATCTGTGTCACATAATGTTCTTTACATAGCTTCAGCAGAAAGACCTTTAGCCAGCAGTTAAATAGTGTATGATATTCAGTGCCTAAGGTAACAGTACAAGTTTGAACTCAAAATAGTAACTGAAGAAAAAAGGAATAGATTAAATTGTAGGATTTTAAAAAAACCCACAAGTACAATCCTTTATACATTCATCTTGAGCTGTGTGAACTGGAATTTTTTTACATGCCTTTTCAAGTGTGTGAGGTAAGTATGTGTCAGAGGGAGGAGTAATCTAAACAAGATGTAATATTTCTCGTACATGCTTCTACTTTGTGACTTTGCATAATTAATATATTGTATTTGTTACTTTGCTAATTTGGGTAACAAGTACCTGTGTAAATTAGCAGATTTTTGGGTAGAAGTTGAATTTGCCATGCTGCAATAATTGACAGGTCATATGTGTGTGTGTGTGTGTATATATATATATATATAGTGTATATGTACTATGGGTATGTGCACTTCTCTCTGTGTTATTTCTAATAGCTAAAGAATCATGTCAAGATTCCAAATAGGTAGCTTTATCAAAGCATAAAAGCAACTCCAAATTTAAAGTCCACAAAAGGCTAGTGATGTAACCCAGAAAAGCCACAAACCACTTTCTACTTAGGAAAGCTATCTTAGGAGTTACAGCAAGTCTGTCTGAAGTTTTCTTTTCTCACTGCTTGAAAAAGCTGCTGATGAAAACAGACACTGTGTGATTCAAAAGGTTTTCTTGTGGTACTTGAGGCACAGCGGTTGGGAAGAACAGACTACTTGTTAGGTAGGTTGAAAACTGGCTGGCTGGCCAGGCTTGAAGACTCAGCATCTGCTTGGTGGCAGGCAGTGAGTGAAGCGTGAGGAGGCTGGGCTTGTTTAGCCTGGGGAAGAGAAGGCTATGGGGCAGTCTAATAGCAGCCCCCCAGTTCCCTGAAGGGTAGTTGCAAGGCTGACCAAGTTAAACTCTTCCTGTTAGAAGCACAGGCTGTAAAACCGAAATGAACCCGGAAAACCTCATGGCTAGAAATTGCAGCTCTAGAGGTTCAGACTGGACATTAGGAAAAACATCTTACCCAGGGAGATAGTACAGCACTGGAACGGGTTATCCCAAGGCACTGTGGAGTTTCCATCCATGAGGAGATGTGAGCATTGGCTAGAAAATGCCAACCCTCAAGTGGGTGACCTGCCGTGGTGTGAGCAGGAATTGTAACCCAGGCAAGAGCTGGGACGGGAGGTCTCCAGAGATCCCTTCAAAGCAGCATTTTATGATTTTGAGTGGCTTTGCCCTATGTCAAACAGTGCTATTTGTCTTCAATTTTCTGCCAACAACAGGCGATTTTCCAGCTTTTCCTTTGTACCCAGCAAAAGAGTTAAATTTCCTTTTGACTGTTACATCCAGATAATAGCTAAGAAGTGCCTGGAGGCAGCTGAACCAGAGGAAGAGGGCAGAAGGAGGTAGCCCTGTACGCCATGAGTTACTGCTACTGAGAGTAGGCATACTGCTTTTTGAAAGTCTGGTGAAAGAGGAAGAAATGGCATGTTATGTTCCATTTCAAAGAATTTATTCTACAAAGTGTCGGTTTCTGTACATATGTGGAGTGTTGTAAAAATTATATGGGAATGTTGTCAGGAAAACCTTTTGATTACTTTAATTAAAAAAACCTGCTTCCCTCTGAGGTTCTGTGGTAATGAACTAGTTACTGTCATCTTTTGTTTCTGAGTTTTAAAGCAGAGGACTTGCACATACTGCAACGTTACTGTATATCTGGAAAAGTTCTAATGTTAATCGGTAAATGTTTAGAGTTGAAACTGTTCATATGTTTGAATTTGGCCGCTTTTTTTTTTTTTTTTTTTTTTTAAAGCAGAGATAGCCATACATTTGCTAATGCTGTTTCTAAAGGCCTACAAGTTGGTGGTCATAATTAAGGGCTATTGAATGAAATTAAGCAAGTAACATTAACAGTGTGTGATTAGCGGTACTGTCATCCTGTTGTGAAATCCGTGTAGGTTTAGGAAGAAAGCTTTAAAAATCAGTTTTAAAGGTACTGTGTGACCTCTGAAGTGAATCAGCCTTTGACGTGGCTCAGTGCCGAGGCCGTTCCCGTACCCATGGTGCGCAGCTCCTCATCCGTCTCTGAGCTGCGTGCGGTTTGTCCGAGTCCCACCCGTGATCCTTAATACAATGTAGTGATTGCAATGTACTAAGAAAGAGGTATTTGCTGTATTTAAAAAGTGTCAGTGCTGATCTTTGAAATGTGTTGTGCCCATGGGGGAAGAGACCTACTTTGAAGCAGGCAGGAATGAGCTTGTCTAGTCAGTGGGTTTAATTTCAGTTTACAGTGGCATCTGCTGATCCCTTTGGTGATACTGTGGGGTTTCATCTGTGTTACCACGTCGGCGGAAGGGTTAGGCACTGCTGTGCTTCCAGAATGCCTGGAATCTTGTAATTTTCAGGGGCAGACTTTCTGTATTGATAGATATATAAATCTGGTGATAGCATCTTGTACCACATCAAAGGCGACTGCGGTGGCTCATTCTTCAGCTTAAGGCTGTGTGAAGTGTGTGCTCTCCTTTCCTAATAAGTACAACCATGTTGTATCCTTGGGTCGGCTTAGGGATTTTTCCCATCAAGTGTGCCCTGTTTCCAGGACGTTCTCCTGTGGGTGATCTCCGTTTCCCATCTGCTGATGAAGCTTTTTATTGAAGATGCAACTAATTGTTTTGGTCCTTTTCTGCCCCCATTTACCTTGTGTGGAATTGTTGCCCCCTGACCGCGGTGGTGCCTTGCCTACTTCAGTCCTTGCCTAAACTGATTCTTCAAGGTTGTTCAATGCTGATTGTACAGTAATAATCATTTTTTTCCCTCTTTTTTTTTTTTTTTTTTGGGGGGGGGGGAGGGGATAGCTTGAAATACAAAGGCACACAGATCATGGCAGCAATGTGTATAGTTTGGAATTATACAGCTGACTGCTGTAAATCTGACTGAACTTGTTACTTACTCCCTTTTTAAGTGTAACTTGGACTGATTTATCCCTAAAAGAAAGTTAGGAATTACAAAGTAATTCCACAAATAATAGAGACTGTAGTCTCAACCACATTCAGGTAGATATGCTCTTCACTCAGTTTACTCAAAAGCAATTTTCATAACATGCATGAACTCAGGAAAAGGCTAGCTTGTTAAGGTACAATGGTACAATTTTTGTAGAAGAGTTAAAAAGGAATATTCCGGCTTATCTGAAGACAAATAAGCAGCTTCATTCTCCAGTGACAGCAATTACTTTCCTTTGTAGTCATACAAAATAATTCTTTTGTAAGAGAAGGAATTCCACTGTGTGAGAGCAAATATTTGAAATGGAGCAAGTGGTGTGTGTGGGAATTTGATATGTTCATGGAACACTGTTGTGTGCTAAAGTAAATAGATATTTTTCCTTTATAAATGGAGGAGCTGAATGTACTGGAGATGCCACAACTTCTGTTCACTAAATTGCTACATGCCTTTTCTTTCTTTTGCCCCTTTTCATTGACTTCTCAATTGATATGCCTGGAC
The DNA here is from genome assembly GCF_015220075.1 of Falco rusticolus. NCBI lineage: Eukaryota > Metazoa > Chordata > Aves > Falconiformes > Falconidae > Falco > Falco rusticolus. Next base: position 48,043,261 of record NC_051187.1, read on the forward strand.
TATGTACAGTCCTTACTTGCGATGTTGCTGTTACCATTGTCCTGATGATACAAAAGAAAACACTTAATATTTTGTAAAATATAACATGGTTTGTAATCCTGTGTGTGCTTTGAAAGAAAAAAGGAACCCATGACTATAGTGCCGTCAGACACCACACTTTGACATGTTTGTCTGAAATGGTGGTCCTTTGCATACTTTGGAAATAGCACTCTGGTGGACTAATCTCTGGGAAAGTCAGTTTTATTATTGTTGGCTCGTGTGTTTAGCATGCAGCTCTGAGCTGACATACTATACATTACAGAAAAATGCTTGTGACTCAGCTAACAAAAACCCAGTGAAGTGTCTAAATTTGGAATCAGGTCTTTGTGCCTTTTTTTGTGCTTTTTTTCTTATTACTGCATGCTATCCTCTCTTATTTGTACACAAGAGTGTCAGTGCTCTGGAACTATGTGTGGATACTGGCAAGACCACACTTAACCAGTTTTATATAAGCAGCGATTCCTCTTAAAAGAAAATTCACCATTTTCATCCCGCAAGTATAAGGCACAAGTCCAAAAGAATAGAAGGCAAAAGTCCATCAGACTTTAAATTATATTTAAGTGCAGATTAATTCTTTTAAAATAGAAATGCTGTTTCCATGGCCTTTTTTTTTCTTGTACTGCATTTATTTAGCTGTCAGCCTTTACGTGTAGCTATAATAAGGTACAATTGCAATGTGTATTTTCATTGTAGACAGAAGCATATATGTCTTACATAGCTTCAAATGAATGTTTGTCATAGTACTGATTATAAAAAAAAAAATCAGAAAAATAAGATAAAGTATCCAACTGAAAGAGACAATGAATAGCTGAAAACAAAGTAATACTGATAACTCTCCAGTACAAAACTACAAGTTTATCTTGTTACTAAAGATTTTAATAAGTAACTCTGAGAAATCCTATGGTTTACTAACTGAAATGTCAAGCCTGAGTGTATACGGGTTTTTTGACAAAGCCAAAGGTAGTCAAAGCCATGTGCTCTAGCATAAGGAGAGTTTTTCCATTTGATGTGCTTATGGAATTAAATTTTATGGTTTAGAGGTCTCATCGGTGTATGTCACAATGTTAAAAAGCATCCAGATTAGGTCAGTGCCTGATTTTTTTGCAGCTGAATACCCTGTACGAGTCGATTCCAAGCTGCTGGATGTGAATTCCTGTGAACACTGGGCACTTGAGAATGAGGTTCCTTGAGTTACTGTGGAGAGAGCTGTTGGGGTTCTGAAAGGCACAGCTGCTGCTCACCGAAGGAGTCCTTGCCTTTTGGTAACTCCTCACAGTTACGGATTCATAACCTGACAAGGTCTTTTCAGTAGTTTCAGTGTTACTGTGTGCTTTAAAGATCAAGTGTAGTTGGCTTATGTCTTCTGAAATTTGCTGCTGTAAATTCGTTTGCATTGTAAAACAGTCATTTAATTTTACATTTGTTTAGTCTTAACAGTGAGGTGAAGATTTTTGTGGAATGCCCTTGACTGAGGCTTGTCAGTAAATGCCTAATTTCTTACACTTGGTGACTTTCCCAAGCCTGTCCCAGTTTCATTCCTGTATTGGGATAACTTTATGCTGATACGGCCCTCCGGAAGGAGGTAGTCATCAAAATGCTTATCATTGGACTCAATAAGTGTAGGACAGTCTCTGTTAACAAGAGACAAATTTAAACCATCCCTTTTGTGGCAGGTGTGAGCAGACCTCTCCCTGTATGCTCGTATGATCCCTGTGCAATCTGAATCCATCGGGAGGCTGCATGGTGTGGTCCCTTGGGCTGCTGGGCTTCTGTGAGCACTCCAGTCTTGCATGCAGGTTTTTGCACTTGAAGTTCTGTTCTGCTTTCTGAACAGCAGTTGAGGCTTGGGTTTGAATCATTTTTTGCCAGCAAAGGTACACTTAATAACTTTGGGTTGTTGTCACTATGTAGCTTTTCTGAGCTACGTTCCTTGCAAGGTGAAGAAAAGCAAACAAAACCAAAGTGTCTGTAGCTGTGCGTACTTAACAAAAACTGCAGGAAAATGAGAAGAAATAAGTACTGATGCATCTGTTTTCTGTCTTTACTATAGGTGTGCAGGATCCTCAGCATGAGAAGATAATTACTGTGACTACTAATGGAAGTATTCACAGCCCCAAGTTTCCACACACATACCCACGCAATACTGTACTAGTGTGGAGATTAGTAGCAGTAGATGAAAATGTATGGATACAGCTTACCTTTGATGAAAAATTTGGGCTTGAGGACCCAGAAGACGACATTTGCAAGTAAGTTACTTTTCCCTTAACTTAGAGAAATCTGACGGGAGGTAGGGGGATGGAGCAAAGGTGTTGCTTGAGTTTTGCAAAAGTCTGACACCTGCATGTCAGTATGTTTATAAAATGCATCTATTAAAATATTAGTTTATGATTTTCTTTTGCAGTACTAGAAAAAGACTTTATGCTTGAAATCTTTGGGGTCCCCCCATTTTTCCTTCTGCATTCAGTATCTGGGCCACAGATATATTATGATACAAAAATGTGAAATATTTTATCTCTGTCTCAAATAACAGTTTTGACATCTAGGAATATACTCTTGACAGAATATTAGAGGAATTAATGTCTAATTTTCCAGGGAAAATTTAGGTAAGCAGGTTACCTGAAGTGGAAATCAGGTCATGACCAGAAAGTACAATGTCCTGTTAAAAAAAAAACCCAAACAACAAACAAAATAAAACAAAACCCCCAAAAACCAAACCCAAAACAAACAAACAAAAAAAAACCACAAAAAAACCCACCCCCACCCCCTCCCCAACAAAAAAAAACAACCCAAAACAACAAAAACACCCCCCACAAAAAACTTACCTCCCTACTGCACAATATTTTAATGGCCTTTAATGGTAAAGTTCTCTGTTTTGTATGGAAAACAACACTTACAGTATTGTATTAGTTGACATTATTGACATTCTTCAATGGTATTGGTTTTTTTCTCAGCCTCAGTAAGCATTCTCAATCACTGGCACAGGTTTCTGTGGGACTTACGGAATCTGTAGTTCCTTCCTATGATTCACAGCTGAAGGCTTTGTAGCTTAGGAGAGAAACAACCATGGCGTAACAGGCATCAGGAGGGATGTAGTTTTGAACCAAGCTATCTGATGGATCGTGGTTTGGATATTTTGTGAGGCCATAGGAGCTGACATTATATACACTTCCTGTGGGTGTGTGAAGGGGGAGAGATACTAAACTCTCGTATCCTGTATCTGTCTGCCATCACAGCAACACATCGTTAAAATCCCAATGTGTGAATAGTGGTACATTGTTTAAACTCTTTTCAGTAAATAAAGGAACAGGTAAAATTTGTCATTTGAATGTCATATCCTCTTTTGTGTTCCTGGAGAGGTATTTCACACAAATCTTTCAAAGTATTTTTTTGTTTTGCTTTTCTGTTTGGGGTTTTATTTTGAGTACCTTGTATACATATTTGATTTGATTCTTGCTTTCATTTCTTCTAATTAACTGATATTCAGCTGGTTTTTTATATCTTCTATCAACGAATTTCTTAGAGGTTACTCTTGCACTTAATTCGGGAGCTGAGGTTCATAACAGATTGGCAGATACCTTTCCTTCATAATTCTGAAGGGAGTAATTGTCAAGGCCATGTCAAATATAATTAAAATACCCAGTACTATAAACATATGTTTGCTCAGATGAGTGCACTGTCTTTGCACAATAATTCTTTTCTTTAAATGAAAACTTAGCTTGGTTTTTCTTCCTTTGCATATGGCAGAGTGAAGCAGCAAGTGAAAGAAAATCCAGGTAGGGTGACTCATTTGTCCGCTTGCAAAGAAAAAAGTAAGATAAGTTAAAATATTTTTAATGTTATAACTAGAATAGCCTTTCAATGGGAGTATATTTATTCAAGTAAACAATGTGCTGAATACAAAAGTACTGGTCAAGTTAAGAAACAGTAATAAGTCACTCGTAATCTTTACTCGGTCATAATCTTACCATGCTTGTGTTTGTGCAGGGGTACCAGGAAGCTGTACGAATGCACTCCCTGATACGTGTGCTTTTGAGGTTGCGTTGGGCTTTTTGGCTTGGAAGATATGACCCTCTGAAGAAGAGGGTTGTATTGTTGGCTTGTTTGTTTTTTGTTTTGGTTTTTTTTTCTTATAAAAAAGCACTATAGCTAGGGTTCCTATGAAATTTAAATTCAGGACCAAACTCGGTTAAAGAAGAGAAAGTGTACTTTGTTGGACATGAAGGGAGTATAAATAATTGACCAGTTGAGGAAATAACTAACACAGGGAGCTGAACTATGTAAAACAATTCTACACAAGCCAAGTAATTTACCAGTTATCAGAATAATAAGTTGTATCTTGCATTTCTTATCTCTTATATTTCCTAATAAAATAATATTTTTTCCAGTACCTTCTGTAGAAAAGCTAAGGGGTTTTATTGACTACATCCCATACTACTTGTTATTCTGCTGTTTCTGCCATCTTGAAACACACAAACCAGTATTGTTGCTGTAGAGCACTCAACAGCCCCTCCAAAGGCACATTTATATGACAAAGGACAGAACATAATACGGTATGAAATTTAATGTATTGTAACTCTGTACCTTACAGTGACCTGATCCTTTAGTTCTGACCTGTGACCGAAACTAGATAAAAAGTACAACCTGGTAACGTTAAGACTTTCTGTGCCACAGTGTACAGTTTGTACCAGGACACCTTTCTCTCCCATCTGTAGTGTATGAGAGGACCTCACGAGTTACCTGCAGTGGTCGTTGCCACTCTACCTACTTAAGGTGCACATTCTGTGCAATGCTACAGCTGTCTCCATCGTTGCTGTAGGCTCTAACACCCTGTACTGTCAGCTCATGGGGTCAATGAGAGAAAACACTGGACTATATTAGTTTAAGGTAATTAGCAGCTTTTAAGTCTCATAGTAATTCAAATGTTTCTCACATATTGGAAAAAATAAAACAAAACCATATCCAACTACATAAGACTTTTTCCTTAGCATAGTTCTGTAACAGGAAAACAATGGTGGTGGTAAATATGATGTCCTAGATATATCCTGAAGCTATGGCAAGTTTTTGCCTTATATCTGGCTTGCCTGGTCTCCACACTTGGATTTCTCCAACATCAGTTCTGACATTTCAAGCTGTTATGTGAGGTCTTTTAATCTAGAGCAAATATCCCATTTTACAGATACGTTGAAGGTATCATTCTAGCTTCCACTTTAAATACTTCCCTGAATCTGAATTGGGGTGATCCTGTATGGCTTTTTTCCACTCCATTTTTACCTGCAATTCAATTAACAGTATTTACCAAGGTAGAACATTTGCATTACAGCAAATTCTATGTTTATGACCAGCCATCCTGACCCAGACACGCCTGGAACAACATTAACCAGCAGAGTTCTGATCATGCTGATTCTCACCAGTCTTAAGCACGATTGCTGTGTTCTATATGTTTTCGAAACAAAGTTTAAATTATAGGTGTTTTAGAATAAACTTCTGATATTTTGCCTGTATTTCTCCAGGTGGTTTTTGTCCTGCCTTTACAATTGTGGTGGGCTTGAAATTTATGCAGTTCATCTCTGCATTGCTTGAAATACAGCTAATGATTTTCTTAACAGTGTAGTTCTACTACATCTGCATTGCAACCCTTTCTGTGGGCAGAATGGTAAGAATACCAGTGTCCTTTCCAAAGTGAACACAAACTCCAATTTACATGGAAACTGTATCCATGCATGTATCTCAGAAGAGATTTAGGTTATTTGGTTGATAATATAGATATATAAATCTCTGCAATATTGCAGTAATTTCAGTCTTGTGTGCTTTTATAATTTCAGTTGTGACTTGTGAATGAAAAAGTTCACAAAGAAAAAAAAAAAACCATACCCAAAACCCAGCAAACTAAACAAACAGAAAAGGAGGAGTACAGTCTTCTGGCTGCATTGTGCAGTACTGTTCAGATGATAGGACTGGCAGTGAATTTTCATTACATAAGCTAACAGAGGCTTAGGGGATTTACATTCTGTAAGCCCACCCCTTCTGATGAAGAAAAGCAGCAGCTTTTCTTCTGCTGATATGACAGGTCATTATTTTCATGATGCTAGCCCCTCAATGCTGTTTTAATCATGAGGCCATTAGACTTCTGTTCCTGACAGCTCCTGTCATCAGAGAGATGCCTTAACTCATGACCAGGAAGGACTGATTTTTCTCAGTTGTTGCTTTTGTCCAGATTTGTTGCTTTCTGTCTCTTACATTCAATGGTAACAGCTTTGTGATAGGAATACATAGAATTAGCTTTTTTCTGGGCAGAACGTGGATGCTACAGTTGTCTTTAAAAGTCAGCCTGATGTTGTGAGTTGGTTGTACATTAGAACGTTAAAATGCAATGCTGCAATAGGAAAATAAATAAATAAATAAAATATATTTCTTACGTTAGTAGTGTGTATCAAACTCACTGTCTGCCTGTGCGCAGAATGGCTCTAGTTCATTTCAGTGGTGGTTGCAGCTGTTCTTCCTAATTGTCAGATGATTACAGTCTGACTTGTATTATATGTAATAAACCACAGAGATGTGTCACAAATCCAAAGTGCAATTTCTGTAGATAAGATGATACGGATAAAATACATGAGTAAAGGAATGTGAAACCAACTGATGGTTGAATAATAGGTGCCATTTGACCATTGTCTTCATATTATGATAGCTACACTCATTTTCGATTCTGTTCAGTCCTCTAATTTAAAGTATGAACTATAGTCTGTTTTGTGGTGGGGGTTTTTGGTTTTTTTGCAGGGCTGGAGGAGCTTTTAGCAGCTGCATATGTGAATCTTTGTATAAGTGAATCATTTACCTCTGTTTTGAAAGAAATCCCAAAGCTTTCTAGTTAGTATGTGTAATATGTAGAACTTTTGCCTGAAGAAAATTAGTTAAGCTGAAGGCAGCTGTCAGTGCTAACATGGGGTAAAATCTATGTAAGTAGTTCTGTGACTTTTTTCCCCCTCTTCAAATCAAATTAAGTACTTAACTCTTAATGCAGGGACGTTCTTCCTCTGAGGGTTCTTAGGATGACCCTTTATGATACAGAGCCACATGCATTAAGTTCACTCCCTCCCTTTTCCCTAATGTTTCTGTATGCTACTTGCTTTCACTTGAGATCTGTTGTGACTGGACTGTGCCCAAGCTATCCCCTTCCATTCGGGGGGCATTAAGGTTCTGTGGTAGAAACTGTAACCCGACTGGCTTCAACAGTCACTTGTGTTCTTAATGAATGTATCGTTAGGAAATCGTTGACAAGGGTTAAAAAATTAGATCTGGCTCATTCTGACAAGACTGAAACAAGTATATTAAGAGGAAACATGCAGACATTGTCCTTAGTGGCTATGAAGAAGGAAAATATTTGCTTAGCTGGTTTTGGGGGTATTTTTTGACATAAATTGTGTCAAATGCATACTATGTAGCGATAAGTTACAGTAAACACAATAAAAAAGGCTAAATATTTTCTTAATTAATTTTTTTAAGAGACCTTTGGGTGTAATATAAGACACAATGAGTAACTTGCACCATGTGGAGCTTCACTTCTTGTAATTACTACAGGTCTGTACATCTAGCATGTGGAGTAAACTTGTATAACTGCATCCTAAGCGTCTCGGTAAAAAAGAGGACAGATTTTTTGCTTCTGTTTGGCCCCTTGTCATGGAAGTGTCTTTACAGCATCAACAGAGCACCAGCATGAAAGACTAATGTCAGCACCTTTTCCTTATAGAAAGATTAAATTCAACCCCACATCCTTGCGGGGGGGGCGGGGAGGGGGGGATGGGGACACCCAAAATTTTTGTTTGTTTTGCCTTGAGTGCATTATAGGGGTAATATTGAAGTATGTGTGAAAAACATACTAATATCAAGCATAGATTGAGGAACAAAATGTAACCCTTCACATAAAGTATTCATTCTGGGTCTTTTGAGGGCAGTGAGTTTCTTATCAAGGTCTAGTTCCTAAAAAGATTATTTTCTGGACAACTGATGGGCTGTCCTTACTGTCAGACAGTCTTAAATGCTTCTTGTGAACTGTGATTGCAGAGGGTGAAGTTATCTCTTGGGTAAGTGCAAGTTCAAGTGGGCTTTGAATAACTGGACAAAGACCCTTAAATGAACTCTCTATTTACAGAAGAGCCGGTGCAGACAGTGCTCATGACGCCTCCAGTTGCACAGTAACTGGGCTGCTGGGATTTGTGCTTCTCCCTGCCCCCCGCCTTCTGAAGGGGCAGGGGTTGCTGCTGCCACCTCTATTTGAGTTGTCAGGAAACAGTGAGGAGTCCCCCAAAATTTTTAAGGCTGCAAACTGGAAAAAAAGTCAGCATCACAATCACAGACTCTGAGAACAGAGATGAAAGTTGTAGTGAAGACCAGTCCTTAGAGCTCTTTTCTGGCAGCTGTTGCCTTAGAATTTCAGCATGTTCAATTTTAGCCACCTGCTTTTTTATGAGATGCTACACATATAGGATATAGGTGGGCTGGGCTCCACTTGGGTGACTATATATAATCAGTGATACTTATAAATGTCTCTTTCATCATTGGCTATAACTTCTTCACAAAAAGTGAAATCATACTAAAGTTAAAATTTATTATGTCTCTCTTATGTGACTCAGATCCTTTTGGATAGGATTGATTCCTTTAATGTATGGAATTATAAAAAGCATATGAATTCTCATTCCTCAATACACAATTACCACCCCATCCCCCAATTACTTGTTAATAATTTTTATTCAAAGTCTGAAAGATGGTCATATAATTTAAATGTCTGGGATGAGTTCTAACGTTCAAGTACCTTGACTTATTTGAAATACTGTTAGGAAAGAATTATTATGAAATAGCCAATTTAGAGTTGACGTCCTTAGTAGCAGCATTGATGTTTTGCTGGTGGCAGGAAGGTGGGATGTTTTGCTGGTGGCAGGAAGGTGGCATTTTAGGAGCAGCGTGTAGAAAATGCCATAAACTTTGTGGTGCCATAAATTTATGCATAAGAAAATGCCATAAGACAGGTGGTGGAGTAACTTCTGGTGTTTGTGTGGGTTTTTTTTTTCGTTCTGGGTTTTAGTGCTCAATCCATTTGCAAGACAACTGAATAGTGATATCCATTCAAGAGAGGTTTAAATGCTGAATGGATTTAAATGGATGAGAGGATGAGAGTGGGGATGGCAATCAAATCAAAGTCTTTAAAGAGATTAGATTAATTTAGGACCAGAGTCTTTTGGTTATCTATTATTCCTTTATATATAAAGAAAAAAGGTTAATACTACAAAGGTTATTACTTTCATGTGGGTTTGGTTGTAACAATGTTATTTCAATTTAATGAATGCAGAAGAGTCCAATAGACTCATGCGTCCTGCTATCTTTTTTATTTATTTATTTATTTTATTTAAAAATGAGTGGGTTTTGTATCAAAAGAAGTTTCTGGGACCTGCTTCTTTTCTGTTCTGTTTTCATTGAACAAAGTTCTGGTTCCTTGATTTTTTTTTTTTTTTTAATCATTATTTTATTTTTTTAAGAAAGCTCTTTCTTTAGGATTTTCCATGATTCCAGAAAACACTGACTCTGATTACCAAATGATTCAAACACTAACTCATCATTCAGCTGGTCCCATTCTGCTGGTTTAGCACCTGTCCATCATTCATACTGCGGCAGAGCTGTGTACTGTATCCAGAAGTATACACATTCCTTTGGGTTCTCTACTGCTTAGTAAAAGTTGCTTAATTCCATTCTCATGATAACAATTTTGTAAATGTGACAAAGTAAATATTGTGGGAAGTAAAAGAAGGTAAAAAAAATAGAAAACCAAAAAGCAGTACAGTTATTTCAGACTACTCTGTAACACACGCTTCTTGAGCCTCAGAAAGAATAAACTCAGTTCTGCAGAAAGGGTTTATAGCTGCAAAATTGTGCTCTATAAACAAATCAAAGTGCAATGTAAAAAAGGGAAAGAGAAGGAGATGCTTCTCTGAGGAGAATGAGAGAACAGCATAGCCTACATGATGTGATCAGAAGGAAATGCAGCACAAATTTGGGGGCATTCTTGCCCACCCACTTTTCCTTTCTTTACCATAAACCCAGCATTCATTTTTAGTATCCACTGTTGCTAGGGGACACTATAATGGATATTATCTCACAAGTAACTTAAAATCTATCTTCACAGCCCAGATGAGTGTTAGAGGAGTGATTGCTGATGAGTGGGCAGTTGACATAATCTCCTACTACTTTTTCACACCAGAGACTGCACTCATTGACTTGAAAAACATTTTAGGCTCCTTAAAATTCCTTCCTGGTTCTCTCAATCTGAAGCAAGCTGTTTGAATAAAGTAAACTATGTCCACAGTATCAACATATTTTTGTAAATGGTCCTAATCCTAATTTATTGCTTCTAAAATTGTTTCATGTTACTGTAGCTGGCTGTGTTTCTAATGTTGTAGACTGAAGTTATTTTCTTTGAAGATTGGTGTGGGTCTTGCTTCTGTCTAGGGTACTCCAAGAACAGTTGTTTGGATGGAGTTCCCCTGCTCCTGCCCCACCACTTAGTAAAAGATAGTAGTAAATGTCTACTGTAAGGGAGCACAAAACCATGCTGTGAGCAATCTTCACCTGAGCCCAGGAGTGCAGACAGGCCCTGTAGTCACCTGCAGTTTCTGGCGTGGCTCTCTTCTGTCCTGATGTCAGGACAAATGCAAGCTGCAAAGGCAGGTACAGCAACATAAAGTTACTCTGTGTAGTGTCTAAATATTTGTTTATATGTAGCATGGACTCCCTCCCTGATGTTTTCCAGTTCCTGGAGGTCTAAGTGCAGTTAGGCCCATAGGCTCACCGTCACCTTTATTCTGTTTTTTTTCAGCAGGAATAGCAGACATACCAACCATCCTATTCCTAGACAGACCGTTGTGTTTCTTCACCTGTTATGCGGCTTTTCTTTTTTTTCTTCCTCCCCTTGTCCTCTTCCTTGGCTCTTTCCCTCCCAACTACATGCTGTGGTCGTTTCATTATGTGTATCACCGACGTGTTAACAACGTTGCTCACATGAAATTGTAGTTAAGACAGTATTACCAGCAAATATTGTCAGTCGGACAAATCAGTAACGGTCCTGTCTTGCACTTGATGCTGCTCCATTAGGATAAAGTAGAAGTGAAATGTAATGCAATTTACATTAATCTGTTCTCATCACATCATCAGGTTATCTGAGAGGATGCATGTGCATGAGAAACTGCAAAAAGGGAGATTACTTATTATTAAAAAAAGGTTAAATGGTCATGTGGGAGTATCCTAGGGCTTTTATAAGGTAAAATAAATAGATCTTTTCCTTTTCTGACAGTAACATGAGAAGAGGGAAACCAGTAAACTAGCAACTATTATTAAGAAGTACCATTTCATACTGGCCTTTGATTCATATGCTGTGGTTGGATTAAAAATAGGTTTGCATAATTTTCTGACCTTTAATTTATAACTAGGTAAACTCGAAGTGAGAGAAAACTCTACACTCTTCAGGTGAAAACTGATCTCCTGCTAGGGTTGGGAACACATTTTCTACCTCATGCAGTGTTATACGGCTGCTCGGTTACATTATAGGGATTTTTCGCTCTGTTCAAATAGCAATTACTGGCCTGTCCTGAAGCAGGATATTGGACTTCATGACAAATGGTCTGCCCTGAACTGGTAAACCTTGTGTGCTAGTGTAGCAGCCAAGAGACCATATGTTATTGTATCGCTGAACTAAAGAAATAAAGGTGTTTTCATTTAAATAAACATAGATAGAGCACAAATCCCCTTGAGGTAGGCAGGAGCGAGGGAAGAGGGGAAACTTGACCAGGCGTGTAATGATGCTGTATTATCAGAGGGTGCTTGAGGGGAAAGGGTGCTGCCTGCATTGCCCTGGGTGCATCCTCACACAGTGAAAATGCCCCTTAGGAATTTTGTTGTTGTTTTCCAAAAATATGCTTTTGAATATTATTAGGAAATTGCTTAGCCAGTAGTTTTCACATCGTTGACTGGAGCCATCGCTACATTCTAGGATATAAGGGATATGCATAAAGAAAAAATTACCATTGGGGATACTAGAATAAATATTTAAAGTGCTGCTTGAAAAAACATGGTAGAAACATGATTATGGATTCACAGAAGCTGGAACAGATACGTTGACCAATGCGAACAGTGTGACTAGAGGTAGAAATTTTATAGTGGGGTGGGTTAGAAAGAATGCTTTACAACCTTGGATGTTGATGTGAAATCTGAGCTCCAGTAATGTTTTTGGTTTTGTACAAAATATTGATCTGTACAGTAGGAACATGTGATTTCTTAAGATTTCTGTAATTCCCAAGATAAAATATACTAGACTTTATAGAGAAGTACTGGGAAATAATTTAGTAAGGCATTTCATTCTCCAAACCATGAAGAGTGTAGTACTATATGGTGTAGGTTACTTACTGAGCTGGTGTGCTGTCTGTAACCAGTGGGCTGCCTCTCTATGAAGGGGAATGTGCTCTGGAGAGTATAGTGTCCCGTGCAGCAGGACCCTGAATTCTGATTGCCATTTCTACATGGTGTTGTACTGTAAGTACATAATAATAATAAATCGCATGGGTATTCCTCGGCAGAAGGGAGGGTGGGCAACAAATAGGAGTACGAGTGGGCAGCACAATGAGTACTCCTATTACCGGTTTTGTTACATACATTATTTTTTCAATTCATAACTTGTGCAGGGTACTAAAGAAACAAACATGCAGTGAGTAGCAGAAAGCAGACAGATTGGTGGTGAAACAGTAGAAGAAAATTTTTCACATAGAAGTTACCCATCTTCTAGTCCTTGAGAAATAACCTTTCCAAGTGACTCCTAATTCCGGGGATTTTTTTTTTTTACTAACTGTATTTTATACAGCTACAGGAGAATCTGTAGTCAAATAGGAAAAAAAGTAAGCGTAACATAACCCTGAGCGATGGAAACCCTTGGAGACTTACTCCATGTGTAACTTCTTCCTTAAGATGAAGGCCAAGGTAAGTAAACGGGCTGGGGCATCGTTTGCAAGCTGATTCGTATGTGTTAGTACGTCTTTCCAAGCTCTCCAGTTGTCCAGAGTTCATCTTTGACTTTGACACATAGTAATGTTGGTATGAAGTTTCATATATTTTTTTTGTTGTTTTGTGTCTCTGTTCTACTCATAATGTGCCATTTTTAGACCAAACTTCATCGTTATTTAAAGAGAGCTAAACATTTTTCTTGTCCTGACTGGCATTGGTAATACCTGACACTTTTTGATATAAAGATGATAAGTATAGGTAGATTCTGAAAAATTTAGCAATTGGACTTTTAAAAGGAGGAGTTTGGGAAACAATCTTCATTCTTACCTCCACTTTTGATCTATGGGGTTATAATGTCTCTTTCTATAAGATTTCTATTCAAGTGCTTGAAATAATCTATCAGTAGAAGTTAACACCAGAATAAGTTAGTTCGCAGCACAGGCTGTCTAGGATTGAACACTGTGGTCGCTGTATTCCTGTATTACAGGGTTGCTGTCTGGATATGGAATTATTTTCTTTTAGGATCTTAAGTACATTTACCAATGTCTCCTCTAGTTTACAATTTCTCATTCGTGTGGAAAAGTTAAAGTTCCTTCCTTCCCACAATGCAGAAGTTACTTTCAGAGACTACAGGATATTCACATGCTGAAGGTGGAGATACTGGTGCACCTAGATACCAGTCATGATGATTTATTTCCTAGAGGTGTTTCTGTGGCAATTTACTAGCCATCAGGGAAGGGATATGTTTCCAGCAGTACTGTTTTATCAACTGACACTGAGGTAAACTTTTGATATAAATGAGAGTTTTGGGGTGAGGGTGAAAAGATACATTTCTTTGAGTTTCTTGATTTTGCATGCAGTGCTCTGACTCTAGTTCACCAAGTAACAAAAGCCACTATGCAACATGTACATGTCTCAGCTTCACGTGATGCCTCAGCTTTTCAGTGGATCCACAGCAGAAGAAAATAGGTTTTCTGGTAGACTGGACAATGGTCATGCAACAGTTAATTTCTCCAAATCAAACAACCAGTGCATCCTTTTCTTTTAATGAAAAGTGTTCAAATGTTTGAAGCATAGAATTTGGGGGTTTGAACTCTGCCATGGTTTTCCCTTTCACTTGCAGTGTTGTAAACCTACATTTATGATCAAAGTGGCTTACAGTGAATGAAGGGGAAGAAAATTGAAATCTAAAGATAAACTTTTTTTTCATATGTCCTAAATAACAAGGTAGAAATATAGAGTTATGCAGTTGTGTTAGAAGCCTCAGGCTGTTACTAATCAGTATGAGGAAAGATTAAATAGAAATTACCATGGCAACCATCTAACATTTGTGAGTGAATCTCTGTTTCCATAAGGCAGTTCCTAACGTACAGTACTACATATTCTAAAATAGATGTATTCAAAGTAGGTTGGCACAGAAACTACAATCCATATTTGGTGAACGGCAGTTAGAAATGTTCTCTGTTTATACCTTGAGTATCTTTATTTCATGGAAAATGTAGACATGGCATGATACTGGGGAGTTTTACGCTCACTTGCTCTATTGGCTGGAAGTGATGTCTATTGCTGGAAGTGATACTTGTGTATAATTAAACATCATTTTCTGAGTACAAAAAATGGACCTTATCAGTTATTTATATGGATTATATCTGGGTATACTGTTTCTTTCCAGTGACTGTTAAAACACTGTAGGATCGGGAGATACAGGTAATACTATGGAAATCTATTTCATGTCAAATCTTTGCTGTACCGTCTTTTCTCTGTTTTTACATTAAAACATCAAGCATGACAGAAAACGTAGAACGTAACTCTTTTTCTCAGTTGTTGGGTAATCTGTAATGATATCTGTAGGAGTTTCCTCTTGGAGTGGAAGGCACTGCCAAATCCTCCTGAAGAGGATGAATGCCAGGGGAGAACTGCCCATGCTGCGCGAGCCTCAGGAGCTAAGGTCAAATGACCCTGGGTAATTTTTTTTCAGAAATTCCTATTGGAAAGACAAAATCCAGACTCGGTATTTTAAATATTTAAAACTTAATATTGAGTAGTTTTTGAAAAACAGTTTTCTTCCAATATCCTGACTTTACTGTCGCTCAGAGTAGCCCCAGTCAAATATTTCTGATAACGTTGAGCAGAATAATTTTTATTGATAGTTTACCCTGCATGGATTATTTGCTGGTGCTGTCACAGGGTCACCGTTTCAGCCAAAGTGCCCTCTCTCTTCTGTTCCTTCAGGAAATTTGCTTTCTATATCATTTGAGGTTTTTTCTCTGCTGCCTGGCTGACAAGTGGAGTTACTAATAGCTAACTTTTACTGATGTGCACTGCTAGTGGTCTGTAATTTCAGGAACCTTCTGTCTGCTGGGCTGAATGGAGAACTGGAGCGAATGGGCCAATCTTTCCCAGTATGAGGTTCATATAAATATTGTTGTCTGGCAACAAATACAGAACAGTATGATGTAAATTAATGCATTGGAAAAGCAAAATAATTAATTAAACAGCTGTTCTGAAGCTTGCAAGCTTGGCTGATAGGTAATTGTACTACCTGGCCTGGCCATATCTGAGGGAAAAGAAATAATACCAAAAGTAAGATTTCCTCTTAATGTAAACTGAAAAATAGTGCACAACTACCTGCAGTTTCATTATTATCAATTATTTAATTTTTGTGTCATTTTTATCTCACATGATCTGTCTCTCTACCTTGGTCTTTGAGGAAAAGACTTTGATGAAAACATACTTTACTTTCAGTGAGAGGGGTAGTACTGGTAATAGAAAAGAAAGTTCTCCACCTATTAAATGACTGATACAGTGTGCTCTTCTTTTTACAACTGTATTGCTACATCTGCAGGAGTGTACTTTGCCTGAAATCCACTTATTTCTCTCATGTAGCGTGTCACTCGCCTCGTCTGGCTTCTTCCTCCTTCAGGCCCTCTCATCTTCCCCCTGCCCTTTGTCATAAGCTTTGCATTCCCCTTGTCCCACCATGTGTTTTTACTGGAGTCTGTACGGCGTGTTACAACCAGGCTGGTTAAACAGACTGGGTCTGCTGTTAGATACTGGGGGTTCGAGGGCCTCTGTTGTGCTCTGGTGTTCCCCCTTCACTCGGGTAAATGTGAATCTGCCCCTCAGAGCAGCATCGGATGGCTGGGCTGCTTGGAGGAGGCCTCAAGTGAGGGTGACAAGCTTTGAAAAAAACATCTTCAAGCTAAACATTTGGCCTGACTTTCCTCTATATGTAAATGCAGTGCTTGTTTCACAGAAAGAGGTATGATTACTTACAGATGTAATTTGAACAGAATCTAAGAGGTGAAGGCTGTGTAGACTGTTGCCAATACCCTTACAGTTTTTTCTAAACAAACACACAGTTAAAGTCAAATGATGGAAAACCAAAAATACCGTTCCATAGGAAAGTTAAATATTTCAATAGCAAAAATGAAAATTATTTCACGTGGAGGTGGAATAGGGAGAGGAAATTTTCCTTTAGAATGATGGTGTTATAATTTTGCTTAGAAAAAATCAGAATTATGTTTTGGTGGTGACAGGTTTAGTAATTTCCAATGTTTCCAAAAATAGAAGCTGTCCAAATATAAGCTATCTAAGTTCTAGTCAATAACAGTTTGTCTGAGGAACTGCTGGGGAATCTTGAATGCTTTTGGTCTGCAGCTGAGGTAGGTATTCTGCTGTGTTATGCCAGCACCAGGAAAACCTTGGAAGTCCGTGTGCTTTTAAACAAATTGGAAGAGAAATATTACAGCATCCCACAGGACACAGTGGAAAAAAATAATAAAAAAAGGCAGGAGTTGTTATCAACTTTTTCTTCATTTAAAAAAAGAAAAAAAATTGAAACAGGTTCTTATCAAAGGGGAAAGGAAAAATGTATTTCACCTTTCACAACCTGTTTTAATGGGTGTGCTAGATTTTTGTCTAGCATGCATTTATATACAGTTAGAAAGGTCCAATGTCACTGATATGACAAAGTGTTTTACCCTGTGGGTTTCTGCTTCTTACATTCATTGATGTATTTGTGGAATTCGGAAGGCAGAGAGAAGCCACAAAAAGGTCACAAAACTGCAAGCCAAGGTAAACAGCCTGTCAGAATATGTTTAGCAAATGACAGTGTAAACCCCAGGAAAAATATAGAAGGGGGAGGAAAACCTGTTCCCTTGGAAAAGACATTTCCTGGCTGGAAAGGCATTGAAGTTTAGAGTCACTTACATTGCTTCCTTTCTCTCTTCCAACACATTCTTTGTTCCGGTTAATTCAATTTATGGTCCTAGGCACCTAGGCCATAGGGAAGAGTCATACATGTTCTGACACAGGTATAATGGAAGGCATTGTGGGCATCATGACTAAAGACAAAAGCATCTTTCATCCCAGGAAAGATTGGACTACTTCTTTGTCATAAATTTTACTTTGTAATATTTGAATAATGTATTGAACATAGATTTAGTAGCAGAGCATTTCTTCAGTCATTGTCAAAAAGGGTCGTGTTTTCTGCTTTGTATGTTCCACAGAAAAGAAGGATTCATTGTTTGGTACAACATGCATTTTAATTTTTACTCCATTGCAGATGGAAAATAGCTTCTCAGTTCTTGGTTATTTGTCATAGTTATCTTGCATTGCAAGTACAGGCTTCTCTTGATGGGGAAATAATTTTGAATGGCTATGCTGTTGTCCCTGCTGCTCTTTAGCCCTGTGATGTGAAGCTGCAGAATGATGTAGCACAATCTCGTAAATGTTAAAACATCTGAACCACTTTTTGTTACTTTTCACAATAAGTTCAGACTTTAGTCCAGATGTGCAATGCAAGGAATTTTAGTTGCACAGAAGATTATTTTGGCAGGCTCTCACAGCACTTTCAGGCTAGATGACAGGAATAAAGTTACTGGCTAAAAATGTCTTTATGTCCAGGAAACAGGTGAGGGACGTGAGGGACTTTTTTCTGTTGATGTAGACAGGACTTCTAAAGATTCCCCTTGCTGATGGTGAAATGTCTATATTATGCAGGGAGCTCCACCTACCTCTGTGTTCAGCAGTAAGAAAAAAATACTCTATCTTCCATATTTTCTTATAAAAACAGACATTTTTGTCTACAGCACTAGAATCGTTTGTTCAACATAGAAGAACACAAATTCTTTGTTGGTCCTGAGGGAGACATTGCAGAAAGGGAGTAATCATTATAAACCATGACGTATGTACTGTACCATGTTGCCATGAGAAAGTTATATTTGATTGGATTAGAAAATAGGTTTTAGTTAAATCCCTTAAATAATGATATTGATAATTCTTCACACTGCAGTGCAGTACTAGTGAGTGCTATATAATGGTTAGAGTGTTTCCAGATTTATTACTTGGAAACAAGTGGATTTCTGATCAGAATGATGTTAGGGTAGGAGAAAGGTGGTTGAGAAACCTCTCCAGTTAACACCGATAACACACAGGTAATCAGAATGATTTCTGATTTTCAAATAACAGCTTGTTTACAAATACCATATACAAAGATCGAGGAGAAAAGAACTGAATATAGAAGAAACACCCCAACAAACAGAACTGTCTGTATCTGTCGTGTGTATCCAAAAGCTGAATTTTATTTGGGTTTTTCAGAATACTTATTTCCCTCTATTTTACCTCTCAACAGATGGAATTAATTAGCATTTATTTTAAGGGTCTATGATTTACACTGTGGAATTTGAGTTTCTCTTTTATTTCAGGGATACCAGGAGACCAAAGGGTGCAATAGAAAGTACTCTGCAAGTTATGTAGAAACAGTAACACCCATATTATGCCTGATCCCCCAGACCTCTTAAGCCTAAGTCAATAAATGTAATGATTAACTTACTCGCTTTTTACAAGTCAGAGAAGTAGATCATTATTTCATGTTCTTAACTAAAAAAATATAAAGGTTACTTTGAGAAACTTCATAAGCTGATCTTAAAATAATAATTAGTGCTTAAAATGATTTTGATGTGATGAGCCCTGAAACCTTAGTACAATTAATGTACACATGGCCTTTGTAATAAGTTGTATACCTGACCATAAAGCAAAAACACTGATGGATCAGTTAAAGGAATTAGTGTTGGGGGGGGAGGGAAGATGGTGATAAAGTAATTAGTATCACAAGTTCAACAAAGATTTAAAACTATGGTACATGGCAGTAATAGATTTTGAACACGGTTAATGAGCATATTCATTGCATTCATCTTTAATTAAGTGGAAAAAATACTGGTCCTTTAAATGGAGATAATAAACATGCAAGTCAGTCTTGCACAAACATGCAACACGAGAATTTCTTGCCTGCTGTCTTAACTAGGGAACTGGGAATCATTATAAAGATTAGCTTTACTGAAAAAAAAATCCAGAAAAAGCTTCAGTAGAAAATATTTATTAGGTAATGATTTTCACCTTAAATACTGCTTGGGATATTTGGTAGAGTATGTGCGCATGTTTTTTAAAATATGAGTATTTGCTGTCGTCAGAGGTAGGACTGTTTGTACCCTTGAAAAGGATTCAACGTTATTTACCAATTTAGATTTACATGAGGTGCATTTAGTGTATGGCTACACATAGAAGAGAACATAAAAAAATCAGAAACCTTGAAGCTTTCTCAGAGGTGTGTTACTCTTGTGGCTAGAATACAAGCTGTGGTTTCAAAGTCAAACAATGCCTGGGAAAGCCGTGGGGATGAACCCCCAAGTGCTGGCTCTGCTTTACCCGCCACGCTCGCGCCTCCACAGCCCACCCGGCTGTGCTGCTGCAGGAGCTTGGGGGGTTCAAGCTGCAACAGGGGAAATCCCGCTGAAACCCCTGGTGTTTATGCTGTCGGTGGGCAGCTGGGGAACTGGCGTGAAACAGGTTAAAGCACTGAAACCAGCCTTACCTTCTAGAGCAGTGGCTTTCAGTGTTTTTGTGATTTGGGAAACATTTCCAGTGGAAGTGAGGACCGTTGTGTGGTGTATGGAAGCTAATTGAAGATAATTGACTGGCATTTCTTACCGAGCCTTCACAGGTCCCCAGGGATACCCAGACCACAGTTTAAAAGAAATGTGAAACTAAATCAACCTTGTTTCACTCTCTCAAAGCTCCCAACCCACATCTCTCTAGTCAGTATTCCCAAAATACCAGGTTCTTTCTGACATGTCTTTGCTCAACAAATGTCTCATTGGGATATGCATAAACTAAAAAACGTGCGTCCAAGTGTCCCTGGGCCACTTTAACCTTCAGGAGCTTATTTACCACTGGTATTACAAGAGGGGAAGCCTTCTGTACCACCAAGACCCTGAGCTTTCACCGGTGACACGCAGCATACTGCTGGTGATGTCGCAGTACAAATTACTGCGCCACGCTCAGGCAATTTTAGTGGTTTTTTCTCTGACTTTGTTCTGCCCTATCCGATATGTTGTAATTGCTTTCCATAAAAGGAGCAAACAAAACCATACTCATGGGTCTTTTAAGAATGCTAACTCCACTTTTTTTTTTTTTTTTTTAACCTCACTGCATGATTTTATTACGTATTTAAGCCAGTAGCAACTTTGAAGCTAAGTTTAAAATAGCTGACTTTGGTAGCATACTTTTAGCATTACAAAAAAAAAAGAAAAAATTGTAAACTGCAGAGACAGTTTATGGATTAAAGTAAGAAGTTTATATAAATTTTATCAGTAAATAAACATTTGATTTTTCTTTTCTGCTCAGGTACGACTTTGTAGAAATTGAAGAGCCTAGTGATGGCACTGTTTTAGGGCGCTGGTGTGGTTCCAGTAGTGTGCCAAGCAGACAAATCTCCAAAGGAAACCAGATCAGAATAAGATTTGTGTCTGATGAATATTTTCCTTCTGAACCTGGATTCTGCATCCATTATACACTTCTTATGCCAGTAAGTAACATGTTTCAGATTGGAACATTTCAGGAAAACAAAGTCTTTGAAGTGGTAGCTCAAAAGAATCTTATAATAGCTTAGGATTAATTACTGTTTATTTCTTAATAATAATAATAATGAGCAATCTGCCTTCCAGAATTGTACATTTTGTTTCTGTTTTTTTAACTAACTGAGTGTTCTTGTGGTTCTTCTTGGATGGCTTGGGACTGGGAAGTTGTGGGTTCAGTTGTTTGTGTGGAAACTTCAATAAAATGTTTGCATTCCTGATACAGTACTATGAAAAAATTTTTTTCTGGCTTTGAGAAGAAAAATCAGTGTAAGAATCGGCTGTGTAAATGTTGAAAGAGCATTGGGAAGTTGCAAAAAAATTGAAGAAATTAATGTTTTCATTAGTCAGCTGACATACAGAGACAAGTGATTATACCTAGTTCAAAACCAGAAAAGTTCTTATGCTTCTGGGTTGTTTTATTGTAGTGACAAAGCAGACAATGCATAATACTCATTTTCCACTGTATTTTCCCTGGAAGCTGTACTTTAGACTTCTCTTGAATGTGACTTAATGCTTGCAAATTGCAGGTATTAAACAATAGACATTGTCTAAAATGTGACTGTTTTCATTGTCAACAGATTTCTTTTACGTTTTTCACTAAGTGAAAGATCTGTGATAGCAAAACAATGTTTATAGATTTTATTTTATTTTTTTAAGGACGAGATAATGTTCTGAAACATTAGAGTGGAGCAGAACAGGGATTGACTTGTTTTAGAATAGGTATTCCATATTTAAAGAGAGTAAGGAGCATTTTTGTGAAAATTCCTCATAATTCACTTTGTGAATCTCCAAAGTAGACTTGTGGTCTGTGGTATTTGGTTGGTGGAAAATATCTGCAAGCTCAATAAAAAATTGATCAAAAGAATCCATTTTGTAACCCCACCAACATGCGCTTCACTGGAGACGCGTTCGGCTTGCTCATTGCTTTTGCCATTTTTGCCTTCTCTCCCCATCCGCACAACTTCAGTTACTGTGAAGAAGCCAAGAACAATTTCACACATCTTTTCAACAACACATGATCTTCTGCTTAACATATTTAGCATGCTGATGGCGATGTCAGCGTAATAGTGTGTGTCTGTACATATATATATATGTACATTCTGTTGTTTTCCTGTAAGTATTTTTAAATATTTAGGCCTGACTAAGAACTCTTCCTGAAGTGAATAAATGTTTGATCTGCATCTATGACTCTTACGAGTTAGACCCTTTTGGTAGTAGAATAGTATGACTCGATAATGATGAATCTTGAAATTAAATAAAATGTCAATCAGTCTCCAAAACAACTTGAAATATGGCCACGTTTAAACTTTTATACACTCAAGGGCGGAATGTAATAAGTATGTTTACTTTCAGAAAATGGTAAAAGAAAATCCCTATTTGCATGCTGATGCCAAATTTCATTGTTGCAGCTCTAGTATTACATCCTACCTGCTACCTATCGTACTTATGCATGATCCAGTTTCTTTGGAATGGATTAAACAAGGGCACCTAAAAAACCAGAGTGTATGTATAATTATCTTTATGCCATGTGGTATAAATGGACTGAGTTTATTCCTTGACATTTGATGGGGGAGATGGTTACAATATAAATTATCAACACTTGCAAAACAATTCTTTAATCCTTGATATTTTTACATCACTTATTCAATAGACAAAACCAGAGCTGACATCTTAGGATGCATTTTTAGTCCCCCATTTTTCTCCACTAAGATTGTATAGCATAAGAAGTAAACATACAAATTGTTATAGAAACCAAGCATGTTCTCTCTCACATATGTAACAGGCAAAGCAGATGCCTTTGTCATTAAGAATTCAGAACTAGCCTCAGAATGTGCAGTATAACAACTGCTTATTGGTTTTGTGAGTATTAATTTCCAAATGTCTGTTTAAAAGGGCTGTGTGATCTTTTTCATCAAAAATTACCTTTGAATAAGCCATGCAAAATACAATTTCAGACTGCAGGTTGTAAATGAAATCTATATTGCTGGGTATCAGGATTAGGCCTGCTTCTTCTACCTAAAGCAGTTGAAAACTGATGCCAAAAAAATGTGGTTTTCTTTAAAACTATGTGATCACATCCAACATTTCAAAAGAAACAAATTTACAGCTCCCCAACCTCCACACAAAAAGGTGTCAGCTATAGAAAATAGCGTAAATTTTAAATAATTCTTGCAAAAATATGATTGATTCACTTAGTGATTCACTTCAATGAATTGGTCCTAAACAGTTAAATATTTTTTTTCCTCATTTTTTTGACAAGAGGGGGAGGGGGAGATGGCTGGTATACTAGCAATGAGAGATTGTCTGGGGAGAAATGAAGCAAAACTGAAATAAAACAGCGCAAGATTGTTTCTGTATTTGGGGGCCACACACAGAGAGCGCCACCGGACACATTTTCAGGTCTTTTAAAGAGCAAGAGAAATGGCTTTGTCTAAATCTGCTTTAATTTATCGTGTATATATATAAAATTTACTTTGTATATGAGATTTCAAACCAACCTTTCACATGATGAATAAGTATGGGGAGAATGGCTATTGATCTGATTACTTTATTTCTAAGATTTAGTCACTCGAAAGGATTCACAGCAGTTCCAATGTCAATAGATGCCACATTATTTTCTAGAAAGGTTTATCATGGGATTATAAGGCACCTCATAAAAGCAGCACATGTACTGTGTAAAAGCAGAGTGCTCCCCAAGAAAAAACATGAAGCTTTTCTTCAGATTGTAGCCAATTACAGTTTAATAATTTGAATTTCTTCCATTTTAAATTGCGTACCCTGGGTGCATCTAGTACTTTTTATAATTCTGCTGTAACTCAATTTCCCTTTCCTCTGTTCTGTAGTTGCAAGTTAATTTTGCCTGGAATACTGTAAAGTGGAAGGAAGTGATGAAAAAGCTTATTCATACTAAGAAATGTAGTTTGTCTTATTTCAAAATTATTATGCTAATTTCAGCCCAGATTTCTTGGTCACTCTTTTCATGCTCTGCCCTGTCACTTAGTCTGTGCTTACTGGTGAGCTGCTTTTATTTGCTAGGGGCTGCTTAGCGGTTGTTCTGCATTTTGATGGTTCAGCTATGCATTTATTAAATGTCATGGGGTTTGGCAGCACTATACCACTGAAATCCTCCTAGAACTTTATGGCAAAACCCATCCATATTTCATTTCTTTCCACGGCCTTCTTACCTGCCCCCGGTTACAGCTCTAATCCACATAATAGCACCATGCAACTGAGGGAAACATTATAAACTCTATTAATACATATTTGGGCCTCAGTCTTCCTAGTGACTTGTTTAGTTTAAACTATGTCAGTTACAAGTTTGGCAGAGAAAACTTGATGTAATAAAGTCCATTGTTACTTGGGGAGTGGGTGAATGGGATACTTGATGCCTGAGGTGCCATTAAGGAATGCATGACTGATTGCCAAAGTAGTTATTAATTATTCAGGGCACTCAGAACAAAGCAGCTCCAGTTAAAGTTGAAGCTGGGGGTGACTGTATTCCCCTTCTTTTTTTGGCATATGGTAGCATGTCTTTTGTCGCCAAAGATCTTTGCAAAGAGCAGACTTAACCCTCTTCTATGCAAGTGAAGATGAAGAGGAAAATCCAAGTTTAAAGACTGACCCAGCTTCAAAGGGACTTGGCAGGTGGTCTGTAAATTCGGTGCGGTACCTGTGTGGCTACCTGGACTTCAGTCATAGAGAGGTGGGTTTTTTTTCTTTTGATGCAGAGATGCTGTTAGTAGTTCTCTTGCTCTTAATGGTAATGAAGATTAAATTTAATACGGATAATCTGTTTAGAGCTGTCTAATAATTGTTCCTTTATTGCATCCAAATTGACTGAGCTTTGCTCTTTTAGACTTAGCTTTTTGACTTAGCTTTGCTCTGTTTGTGGAACCTTGTAAACTGAGCTTGTTTAATGAAAAAGACAAATAAAATCTAAAGAGTGCATATACTAATAGAACAGAAAAAGGAAAGCTCTTACCTAGCACTCCATTCCTTTCAAAAATCCACAGATATCACAGGTATCAGGTGTGTGTCTTGCATGTCAGTACCAAAGCTCGAGGAGGGCTTATCTTTGGCTGCAATAACTGGAAGTCCATCCAGAAACAACATAAAGGACATTATTGATCTCCTAAACAAAGGTTTTTCTACAGTCTTGAATTATTCAAAAGATTTTTGGAAATTACACGATTTCAGGGTTGTTTAAGCCAAGGTGGTATGAAGCAGCAGGAGAGTGTGTATCAATGTTACGTAGCGCTTTGCAATGCTCCATGGAGTGAAAAAGGGCTGTGAAAATCCTTCATATGGTGGGAAGGACTCTTCAACAAAATCTTTGTGTTCAGAGTTTTCACTGATGAGGTGTAGTGAAACCTAAGCCCAGATAAATCAACAAACTCCTGAAGATGTTCCAGCATGCAGATTCAATCATTCAATTTCTTTGTGTGTGGCAAAAATTCATTGTAAATCAGAGAGGTTTGGGGGCTAATTCTTTCCCTGGAGATTTCTTTTTGCATTAAATTTGTTTGAGATCTAAAGACAAATTTTTTTGACATTTCTTAAATGAAATGTTAAAGATCACCACAGAGTACATAGATAAGAAGGACATGCTTCAGATTAATGAAAAGACTACAAAAAGTACAAAACTGAGGGTGGCTGTTATCCATGGGACTACAATGAGAGGGAGGAAAAAACCACCCTAGCAAG
Organism: Falco rusticolus; assembly: GCF_015220075.1. NCBI lineage: Eukaryota > Metazoa > Chordata > Aves > Falconiformes > Falconidae > Falco > Falco rusticolus. The sequence goes on from NC_051187.1 coordinate 48,068,958, forward strand.
CAGAGAGAACATCTGAAGGGTATTTTCTAATCAAATCATAACATCTTGTTTTCCCATGACAATATTTCATTCTGTCACGTGGACATTTAAAAAAAAATAAAATTTTGTGTATGTGAAGCAAAGGGTTAGAAATTAATGTAGCAAAACTGTTATAGCAAAACTGTGGGGCAGCACACATGTCTGTGACAGTGTGTCCTTGACCTGCACAACCTGAGATGTCAGTGTGGATTTTCTGACACTCAAAAAGGAAGAGAGACATTGTGAACCTACTTGGTTGTCATTTAGCTCTTAAAAGGAATGACTATGCGTATATGACAGCAAGTTTTTTACTCTGAAGGACTACGTTCCTTTCTGTCTGGCTAAAATGCGAATGTAGTTTCTCATGTAGTATATATAAATTATTTTGTATTTTTCTGTGATGCTAGTTTTACAGTGGCTCAGGCTGAAAAGAATCAGAAATCATTTCACTGGTTATTTGTAGGACAAAGTAAGGACAAAGTAATTTTGTTTTCTTGGACAAACGTTTTATTTTATTTTTTTTAAGATTTGTTGTATACTTAAAGAAGATATAATTTTTTTTATTTTGGAAGTTTATTGTATATCCCACCCAGTTTCAGTGTGGCAAAAAGTATAAAAAATTCAGCTGATATTGTTTCTAAATAAGTAACAATAATTTCAAAATTAAATACGAGTATGTTACCACACCTCAAATGTCATGCTTTGCTTTTTTTCTATTAAAAGAAATCAGTATAATTTTTTCCTGAAAGCTTCAGGAGTGTTCAATAAGTAACATAACTGATTCTGGTTATGGAGCATTCATATAAGTCTTACAATTGTATTTTTGAAAGACAGTATTGAGGGGAAATCAAAACAAGTGAGGTGGAGAAGAGCCGGTGAAAAGTGCTGTCTTTTTAGTTTTCAAAATAGCATTATGTGCAAGTTAAATCCCTCTGGCAACCTGTTTCAAGCAGAAATTATTGCCATAAACAGGAGATGGGGTACTGCAACTGTCAAGAAGAAGCAGGCTTTTTGCTCCTTTCCCAAATTATGTCTTTGGTCACGTATGAGCCCTCTCCTCCCACTTGAAAGCAGACAGAAGGATGATTCAGTGCAATGTTTTACTTCTTTAAATGCCCTAAAAAGTGAAGAGGTTTAGAAAACATATCCAGAAGGTGTTTCAAATACATGAGACCATATTTTTTTCTTTAATTTCTTTAAGTTTCTAAAGGTTTTACTAAGTTTTCATTTAGTAATAAATGTTTATACTGTCAGGGATTCTTTTATTATTTGTAAACTTTATTAGTGTGTCTCATAGCATCTCCATTGGAAGTTTGTATATGCATATTTGTTTAATTTGAAAATGAGTGTTGCTTTCACATGGTCTATCATTTACTTTATTGTATTGCTCTGCAACAAATCTTGCATGTATGTTTTAATGTTGTGTGCTCAGTTTTTTCAAAAAGTCTACAACAGAAGTTAAACATAGGAACAAGAGTAGTTTTTTTTCTTGTCTTGAAAAATTTCAAAAGTCTGGAATATCATGACTCTGGGAGTGGTCTCGCTGGTGTATGTGGTATCTTAAATAAGATTATTTCTGTTTGTGAACAATCTGAAAGAACAATATTTTTCCAACTAATGAGAAAGTAAAACATATATATATATATATATATATATATATATATATATACACGTGCGTACAAATCCAGGAAAGACAGTAATGAGGAAAATCCATATTAAAGATGCAAGGAAGAGAATACATGCTACATGGGGAAGATGGGCTGGGGTGAATTACCACCCTTGTGGATTACCATGTCAGTGACCTTTGGTGTTGTTTTTGTCATTCAGCTTGATTTAATAGGCATTGATGTTGACACCTGCTAATAATCAGGGAACACGTCATTAAGGAAAATAACTTTCAGCCATATGATATTTTAATACTGTGGTCCTGAGCATATTCTGGGAGTCTCCATGAGAACGTATCCCTTATATTAAAGTACAGTTGAATATTGAAACTCAAGATTTAAAAATAAGTATATGTCATTTACTGCATTCTGACATCAGAGTTTGAAGGACATTTCAGATTGGTTTTTTTTGTTTAATGAAATGGACCATTATACTAACTGATAAAGTTTTTTTCAAGTAGTATTTGAGTCTTTCGGTTGGGTTTTTTTGCATTAAGTTCCCTCAGGAAGGACTGAATTATGTCTAATCAGAGCAAATACACAGAGGAAATTAACAGAAGAATAATACTGCCACTCTAGCAACTATAAATATTAGCCTGAAATATATTATTCTCTACTTGTACCAACTTTCCTTTAACTGATCTTCAAAAGGATTCTCTTTTCTCAAAATCTCAGTTCTAAAACAGTTCTTTACAAACCAATGAGGATTAGATCAAGCTGGTTAGTCTTTATCAGTCAGTAGGAATGCATTAAAGCACTTAAGATGTGTTATGTATACTGGCACGGGAATTTGAAAATTTTATTACTCAGCAGAGTTAGCAGCAATGACGAGTTTCTAAGCCTTTCCAGTTGCCTTCCCTGTTTCCCATATATCGGCCTGCCTTGAATCAAACCAAAGGTTGTCTAGCCCAGGAGCGTGCAACCAGGGGTGGACATAAAGGGGTGGCAGGGAGCAGTAGGAGGAGGGCAAGCAGATGAGATTCTTCACCCCTCCAGTACTCCCCCACCGACCAGCTATTTTCTGCAGAAGAGACGGATTCCCTGAGCCTGTGTGCTTTGTCTATTTAGTAATCTGTAACAGATGTTCCTTGCAAATAATTGTCTGTGTACCTCTTGAAACCGGGTAAACTTCATGCCTTCACAATGTCCTTTGCTAAAATCAGATTGCATAGGCACCTCATAGAAAAGAAACTTTCAAACAGCTCCTTTACTTGAGAGGGATATGTACATATATTAAAAACGTGTCACTCTTAAACTGTATACTTACTGATCCTGCATAGTGGGAGTTGTTGGATGCTACCTCAACATAAATATGCCACATTGATGTCCAAATGTTCCTTTAGTCTTTTACAATAATTCTGTAGTCATGGTTCCAATTTATTTGTTCAATCTGTTTGATTGTATCTATTCTAGAGTGCAGTGTATCAATTAATTATGTGTGGGTTTGTGTATGTTTGGTTTTACTCATTTAAACCTTTCCTAAATGTTATCTAAGTTACTTCTTACTTAATATGTTTGGTTAAAAAAAAACCCAAACCACCTCCCAACCCCCCAAAAAAACAAATACAAAACCCCAAACCAAAACAAAAAACGTAGACAAAAACCCCCACCACCTTTCTGTTCTCCTAGGTCCCTTTAGTTCTGCTGGGCTTTCGTTTTGGTTTGGTTTGGGGTTTGGTTGGTGTGTGTTTGTTTGTTTTGGGGGTTTGGTGTTTTTTTGTGGTTTTTTTTTTGGCTACCTATATTTTTTATGTTTTAAGTATTACATAATTGTCTAGTTGACTATCCCTTTTCCAATTTCCAGGATCAACATGTTATTCACAGCTTTTTGAGAAAGCACGCTGATGGCTTCTCTACAAATTCCAAAGCAAAGTGACTCTGTCCCATTCTCAAAGTAATCCCCTGTGTAACTGGCACAGTCCTAGATTTTTTGTGCTTTCAAATACTGAGGCGTTGTGTCTGACATGCTAGTGGAAAAAAGGTAAGCAAATGTACATTTGATACTAGGTTTCAGGCAGCACCGTAATTTTCAGTGATGCTATTGTCGCTGCATTCATGTTGTGTCCCTATCAATTATTAATCTGTCAGTCATGGTGCAGTCCTATCCATTGCCTTACTCCAACAAAACAGGCAGGAACTAATTAGTGGTGTGTCCTCCACTAATTTTTCATACCATAAGGCTGGTAGGAAGAGATAAAACAGGGATGAAAGGAAAGAATTTGGGACAGAACAGAGTTACTCAGTGTGACTTCTCTACTTTTTTCCATATGGTCCAGATCTGAAAGGCTCTTAAAAACAGCAGAATTGTGTGGGGAAAAAATGCAATAATGGGTGCAGCTCTAGACATTTGAGATCAATGAGATGACTGACTGCACAGTCTAACTCCACAGTCTGGTAGAAGCACCTCTTTAAACTCAGGAAAAAAATTCTTGACAGAGTAATAACAATATATAGTAGCTTCAGGGTAAGAGTTTGCTTGTGGAGAGATTAATGTGGGGTATTGGTAGTGGTGTTCAGAGAAATCCTTTTGTTTCTAAAGAGGGATAGATAATAAGCACTATGGGAATACCAAAATTTGCACCTGTCTTGTCTTTGCAGTACCTGGCCTCTGGTGTTACAGATGGGGATTATGAGCTGTCATTTGTTAGCTGCTCATAAGCACTCAAAACTTTTTTAAATTATGATGATGAAAGGTTTGGCTGAAGGAGCCATGATTTTTGTTGAAAACATTTCGGGGTTTTTTTCCTTGGGAAAGTCTAGATAATCACAAAGCTGTTGCATCTGTTCTTTCAATTATTTCTGACTAGGGTGGTGGAGAAGGAATTCAGGAGGGCTGCTTCCACGTTCGCTCCTGGTACCTGCTGTATGCTGTTGAAGAGCTGTAATTGTTTAAAAAACAAAATTAAATAAACAAAACCTTGCATGTGAAAATGGAGGGCAATTTGTTTGGCAAAAGACATTTCCAAAGACTGGAAGCTCAGGCTGCTTGAGGAGTCATTTCATTCTGCTTTTGAGCTGGGCAATAAATCATAGGAAGAAAAATAATAAGAATCATTTATGAGGAGAAAAAAAAAATGCTGGGCTTCAAATTGAAGGGAATGATTTAGTGCATGAAAAGACCAGGTTCAAAGGCACTTGGAAAGTGGAGGTGTGAAAACAGATGGCACAGCCTTTGGAAGAAATTTTGCATGTAATCCTACAGACATTGTGAAGTTGGTCGTTCTGAATAACCTTCCCTTTCAGCTGCAAAAGGATTCCTTGGGTGAACTCCATAATAACTCTACCCTGACACCACATACCACAGTTCTCGGGTCTCAGATGAGTCGGTCTGTTAGGTGGTTAGGGGAATTTCAGTGCAGGGGTGTAGACAGCAAAAGCAATGTGATGCTTTATTCTCCAGTATGTAGCCCTGGTGTCTTTTGATAGCACGTAGATAAGAGTTTCTTAGTAGACATCTCTTTTTCTAAATGTTCTCCTAACAGTGTGACAAATACCCTTTAAGCAGCATGACTGTCTTTAACAAGACAGATGCTGTGCTAAGGTAATTTTGTTGGAAATCAATATCATCATGGTTTTATTAATAGTTGGCGTAGTCAATACAATTTCTTAAATTTGAATTCTCAAATGTTTTATTTTCAGTATTTTACTTATTGTGCCTGCATGTGAATGTAAAAAGGTTACTATTTTTGAAACTTCAAAACATCTAAATTCTAAAATGGTTTTGTAGACAAGTTTTACTAACTCCGTGCAACTGACCTTGAACTTCCCTGCTGGCTGACGTGACCAAAATGATCGGGTAGCCAAGGAGAGTAAGATAACTGAGTTGAGCCACATTATCAAAGTCACTCGGTCATCATCTGTATTTCTTGGGGGAAAGGGCCAAATGCCAAATCCATAGCAGGATAATTAGCCACATACATGTAGGCTTTTAATATGTAAGCTGTTAATAGGGTTGCCCTTGCTTATCTTCTGAAAATCACTCTGATCTTCTGAACTCTTTTGATTTGTGTGTGCGTATTTGTCTTCGGGCTTTTCAATGTGAGGTGTTCTGGGTAGTCAAAAGTTAATAATAAAATACTTCCCATTCTTGAGTCATCTGTGTAATGCCTTTTTGGCTTCAAATTCTTGTCTTTTGGTCAAACTAAATCCTGTCATTGATCCCTTCTTGTTTGCGCTCTGTCAATATATATAACTTTAAATACTGTGTTTACTTTTTTAAATTGCCTTTCTGCTTAAGAAAGTCATAGGCACCTTTCATGTAGAGAAAAACCCTTGGGATTAGGTGCCTAAAATAGCAGTACATCTTTTGACGCAACATAAATGTAGAATTAAGGTTCATATGAGTGCTTTGAAACTGCTAGTATAAAATACTTCCGAGGACAGCACAGCTTTTCACCAAAAAAAAAAAAAATAAAAAATCAAAGATAGATAGTCAAGTCAACAGCACAAAGACAAATGAAAAATTGGCAGAGGGTTTTTCAATTATGTACCCAATAATCATTAAGAATAAAAAAATTGAGTTACTTTTACAGCTAGGTATTTAGATGGATGAAAGGCAATATAAAATTTGGAAGCAATTTACAACTTCGCTAACACATTATATCTAAAAATATTGGAATTTATGGACAAACCTGCACATCTTTGACGTGATAGAGGTGATCGGTGTGACTGCCCAATATTTTGCAGATGTGAGACACAAGTGAATCTGAACCTTGTGCAAAGCCCTCTGCACAGAGGCAAAGCACAAGGGCAGGTCTTTGGGCAACTGTCAACCCCACAGCAGCCTTGTGCTGTGCCATAGTAAGCCCAGCTGTTCTGATGATGTACTGCAGAGCAGCACTATATTCCTAATTAATTTAAGGCCTAAGAATACCTTTGAGGTGACGTCCTGACAGAAGAGCAAAGTAAAATCAGCTGTTACTTTTGCAAGCTCCTAGAAGGTATCTCCATGTAGGATTTATTTAAATATATTTTCTTAGAATTAAGACTAAACAGAAGAAGAGAAATTAACAACTAATATTTGTATGTAACAGTTCTAGTAAATAGGAGGATTTGCAGACTTTCATTTAGATAATAAGTATATTTACCGGGACTGTTGTGATCATTTTCTGAGGCTGTGGTTGCTGTCCATTGTTTTAAGTAGGCACCCATTACATTTAGTCATGTATTGCCTCCTTTTCTATGAACTGTGTATCTCTTACTAGTGCGTCTAATATATTTTTAAAACTGTGTTGGGAAGGTGTTTCATTAAATTGGAAAATAGACTTGCCATACTGTTAAAGAAGGAAAAAAAAATCGTAACGTTTCCATGATAAGGTTTGATATTTCATTTTCTAAAAATGCTAACAGATTATAGTGGAATTTGGAGAATCAATAAATTAAAAGCTGCCCAGTGTGAACGGAACTGACTTTTCTCTGCAGTCTGTTTAAAAAGTTAATGACAATTTAAAGAACAATTCTGTGAGCTTAAAGAGCATCATTAAGCAAGCCATACAAAGTTATACTTCACAAAGCTAGTGCTATACAAAAATGCCAGTGGATAATTTATAGATAGGAGCTTGCCTAAATTTTGTGGTTAATACTTGGAAGAGTGGCAAGATACTAAGGTGATGTCATCGTAAAAATCCGAAACCAGAGGAAAATAATTTCAACCACACAGTTTTAAGAAAATGTTACTTTCCATTCTTCATTTTCCTTTAAATATAATTCCCTAATAAAGTAGGCGATTATGCGTGCTTACAAAAGACTTCACACCGTCCTCTCTTTTTAATTAAATACTTGCAAAAAGTAATCTCCTGATCAAGCAGTTAGAGAATCCCTAAAGAGAACCAGGAAGAAACACATCTTGCACTGGGCACAGCAGGCGAACTGCTCCATGTGGATATTTCATATACATTTTTTATGTCATGTACAGTGTTCTGCCTCCAGTGACAGTCTGCCACAGCCGTGGCTTCCCTGCAGGAAGGCACTTGGACCTTTCACTGGTATTTTCTGCTGCAGGACAAGGGTGCAAGCTCTTTTTTTTTCTTTTTTGTCCTGTATTGAGGTTTACAGGAGAAAGAGAAAAGAAGTCAGGTTACCTGAGGGGGGGTAACTGGCAGTAGATATAGTGCCAAATTGTCGTGGTTGGATCATTCTGTTTACAAATGGTATTACTGTGTGGTTTTGTCAGGAGAATAATTGTATTTCAAAGTTATTCTAACTGCATCAACTTTGATTTATTATTGCATGCAATTTTAGTGTTCATTATTTCTACTCCTATAATGATAAGCACACTATTGAAATTGCAATAGTAGATAATCTTATACTTTCCAATGTATAGGCTTTTGAAATCTTCAGGCGTTTTGATTCTAGTTCTTTTTCGGTCATACAGGTAATGTCACTGGTGACAGATTTTTAGACAAGCAGTTTCCGTTGCCTTCAACAGGAAATATTAGGTATTGAAGTCTGAAAAACAATAACCACATCATCAAAATGAAGTTTAAATAGTTTATTATTTTTTTAAAATATATTGATAAATTAATTAGCAAATAATTGCTTCTCTATATGCATTTATTACGCTAAGAATACTGTTCTGCCCGTTGAGATCGTATTTCACAGTTGCTACCTATTCCTGTAATTTCCTAGTTGTGAATTATATATACACATGGACCAGTTTCAGCAATGAAGTAAAGATTGCCTGGAAGAATTTAACTTTGATCGTAATTGGGTTAAAAGCGGTATTGATGTTATCATTCTGAGATCATAATCAGTGTTATCTCAAAAAATTGGTTTAATTTTCTGTAGGAGAAGTGGAATAGTGGGAGAGAAAAAGAAAAGGTGTCAAAATTTTAGTTACTTATTAAAACATCCTAGTTTCTCAGAATTCTCTTACAACATGTAATACTTCCTAAGGTAACCCATATCTAATACTAATATATCATTTGAGGAGAGACTCTAACCTTAATTGTCAAATAGCAAAATGTCCTCTTCTGACTTTTTGACTGGAATATAAACTTACAAAGGGAATTTTTACTCATCTAAATTCAGTCCAATTATATTAAGTTTATGGTGACGTACCTGAAGCAGTTTGTCTCCCCTCCCATTCCACAAGTGCTCACGCATCCCAGTTTGTTCATTCAAACACTCCTCTTTGTCCAGTGGGATTGCACAGGTAATCTGAAAAATGCAAAGCAGCTTCAAATTAAATGGTAAATAGCGGAAGAAGGCTAAGAACATGATAAACTATCTTCTTGGCAATTAGGTATCTTAAACGTATAATTGTTCACAAACCCAGAAAAGATTTTCCCCAAACACTAGATTGACTCTATCTTCAGCAAAACATGGCAGTCATCACATCACACAGGCATTCACCCAACTTGTTTGACATTGCTTTGTAAGTGTAATTTATGCTGTACATCTCAACTACATTTCATTTCTGGTGTTGAGAAACTTCAGAATGGGTTTCTATTCTTATTTAAGCAAACAGTCATCTCATGGGGCTTCAGTGAGTGTTCTTGACCAGTGTTTCCTTGCAAAGTTGCTTTTTCCCCTTACTTCTTTTTTCCACTCTTCTGCAGCAGTTTGTAATGTCTGTCCCCCATGCCCAGGAAAAAAAAACAAACCTAAGATATGTAATCGGTGATCGATGCTTGTAAATAATGCCTTTTTAATATCATCTTAATTTATCTTTTTATTTTGCTTATTTGTGAAACAGTGCTTTGTCAAGCATTTAAGTGAGCATTTTCAATCATATGACTTTGAAGCACTCTTTCTGTCTTGATCAAAGGATAAACTTGCGGTTAGCCAATATCTTTCATTCTAGCAGGCTAATGCAGCAAATATTTCTGTGTAATGTTGGGGTCAACAGAATGAAAACAATGTCTGCAGTTCACAGAAAATCATACTTTTTTTTATGGGCTGGAAAGTTCAGGTGGAACCAATGCCTCACACTTTGTCTCTTTATTTAAACTGATAATAATCCCCACATCTAACCACTTCCTAGGTTGCAATGAATAGCAGCCTGTGAAACCACAATTAATTGAAGCTAGAAAACCACAGTTTTTGATGTCTGTGTTCTGTAATTAGTTCCACGTATTCTACATGAAATCATCAAAAACACCCTGTATTCCTGAATCAGTGAACAGGGAAGTAAGAAACTGAGGGAGAAAATATTTTAAGTATAAACACAAGCAGAAAAGTATGTTTTGGTGTGTAAATATTAATTTTCAAATGGGTGTTAAAAAGCCTTTTATAAAAAAGGTGGATGTGAGAAATAGAATGAGCAATGACTCTGTAGAAGGCTTTGCAACTCTTTTAAAATTATGCTTTTGAAATAATAATTGAAAAAAAAACCACTTACCAAACTCACCTTCTTTAAATGTAGGGGTAGAACAGCAGTGTGTAAATGGGTTAAGGTTAGTGCAGCGTTTTTCTTTTCTTGTGCAGGTAGGTGTCCAGCTTCCCAGCACAGTGGGCGTGCAGGAGCAGAGAAGTGAGGTGAGATGGTGCGCAGCTGTGTGCATGCGGGGGGAGCCCTTTGAGTCCGTGTGATGGTGCTGGCAGTTCTGGTTGCAGGATTGTGGCCACAATCGATGCCTGAATAGACTTGGTATTTAAGACATTACAAGGAAAACTAATGGCCTGGTTGAGAACATAAGTCAGCATCATTTTTCCGTTATTTCTGCTACAGGCTGTGCCACCCTTACTTGTGTTATGTTAGCAAGCCCAAATTAATGTGATTATATTGCATTGGGTCTGGCTGAGCCCCGTGGCAGCCCTCACAGCGCTCTGCTTGTGTCAGTAGCTGGAAGGGTGCTGAATACACAGCGGTGTCTGACCACTGCTGAGCAGCGCTCGCACAGCATCGGGGCTGTCCCTCCAACCTTCCCCCTCCCTCACCAGCAGGCTGGGGGTGGGCAAGGTCTTGGGAGGGGACACGGCCAGGACAGCTGACCCAGAGTGACCAAAGGGGTGTTCCGTACCCTATGACGCCTATTCAGACATAAAAGCTAAGAGAAAGGAGGAGGAAGGGGAGGCATTTGTTACTGTCTTTTGGAGCAGTTGTTACACATACTGAAGCCCTGCTCCTTGGGAAGTGACCAAACATCACCTGCTGCTGGGCAGCAGAGAGTAACATCTTGTGTTTTCCTTCACTTCTGTGTGTGCACAACTCTTGCTATTGCTTCATTAATCTGCCTTCATCTTGACCCACAAGGTTTTGCCATCTTATTTTCTGCCTACCCTGTTCTGCTGAGGAGGGGAGTGATTGAGCAGCTTGGTGGGCACCTGGTCCAGCCAAGGTCAGCTCACCACACACACACACACACACACACACACACGTATATATATATATGTGCATAACAAAAGACTTGATCAAGGTGACTGTTCCAGTTAGAGATATTTTGGCCACATTTGTCGACAGTGACAGTGTTATAACTGAAGCTCTTTCAGGCTTAATAGCAGTTGATTGATTTACTAGCGGTCTTCAGGAGAATAAGATTTGCTCTACAACATACTGGATTTCTTAATACTATGGGTTTATTGCTTGGTAGACTTCATCTTTCCTTTTTCTTTTTACATGTGTCAAGGAAAGGGCTGAGAAGGAATTGCATGTGCAAAGGAAAACATATTTCTTCATTATAAGAAAAGTCATTATAGGAAAATTCATTACAATTAGTTTGTTTGAAAGTTGTTGTTTTTTTAATAACACCAAGAATCAGGCTGAGGCAGTTACTTGTAGTCGTGTCGTTAAAATTCAAGCTGTTCTATTTTAATAGATTTGTTCATGCTGTAAGCAGCACAATTTCATGCAAGCCTACTAGAAATAGAATGAAGGAGTCCGCTTTGAAAACATCTTTGAAAGATCCATTTTAAATTGCAGCCACAGAAACTGAAAAAGAGGAGCATGGCAGAAATGCATCTACTTTTATTTTATAACTGATGATAAAACCATCTTCTTAAATGGGCTATATTACATACTGTTTTGAGGCTTCAGAAAAATTGTATATCATACCACCAAAGAAACTTCTGCTGCTCCCAAGGAACCAACTTTCATTAAAACCTGTGACACCTTACTTTTCTTCAAGAGAAGGTAGATACATTAAAGTCCAAAATCGGAATAATTTCTCTGATTTACATATTCTCACGTGAGTTAAGGGCTTGTGGGTTGACAAGCAACAAAAAAAACAAAACATATTTTACTACCAAATATTCTATGTTTAGATATACAGACATGCAGTTACTGATTTTTATTACAGCATTAATAGAATAAATCTGAAGGGTACAAAAGGAAATATAATCACTGAAGAAAAATGTGTAATAGAGTTTGGTTGTGTATACAGAAGATCTTGAGCCATAGCTAGTCAATAGTATAGATATTAAGATTCTTTAGAATTAATTTGTTTCTAGAATTCAGCATTTCCCTCAGCATGATTTTACATGTTTTCTATAAACAGCAAGGTTAGCACATAGATGCTGTGTAATGCAATCACAGAAATGCAGGGTTGAAGGGATCTCAGTGGGATCTTTTCTGAGGTGTTTTCCTGCCCTAAGCAGGGAGCAGATAGACCAAGCTCATTTTTTCTAGATATTTGTACTGTTCCTTAAGTTCAGGAATGAAGATTTCGGAGATTTCCCCTATCATCTATTGCACTGCTTTACATAGTATGATTTTTTTTTTTCTAATATGTAACATAAATCTTTGCTATCGTTGATGGACTAGGGAACAGCTGATCATCTGATGCTTTCTTTGATGTTTGTTATCACATCTCCTGTCAGCCTTGTCTTGTCAAGATTACAGGAACTTGTATCACTTGCTGGGATTTTTTATCCATAGTTCATGTTTTGTTTTTCTTCTTGCTCTTTCCTCTGAATATTCTCTTTCTCTGCCTAATTTTACAAGTGCTGGAGATAAATCTGAAGACATTATTTCAGCTAAGACCTGTCTGGCAACTCAGTAGTCTGGGTTTATGGTGCTGTTCTGAATAGATCTGAACGAGATTTGCCTTTTCATAACAGGATCATATTGTCTCCTATTCAGGTTTTGTTCCCATGTAACACTGTTTATTCTACTTCAAGACTTCTGTGCTTACAATATTGCATTTATGGTTTTCATGTTTTACTCCTAAATGCAAGGGTGTGTGTGTGTAAGCGTTTTTCTTAAATTTCTCTGATTTTGCCTTTTAGTTGTTGTGTAATCACATATACTATACATGAGTGCCCAATATATTTGAAAGCATAATGAAGTAACGAGATGGGAATTAAGAAGAGATCTAGGCAGTGGAAAATATGTAGGTAGAAGTGATCCAGCTGAATGTTAAAGAGAATGTCAGGACAATGTTATGGTTAGCAGTATAGAGCTATAAAAGCTAGCTCACAATTTACAAATCTGGCTTGTTCAAATGGTGTGAGAGTGTTTCTGTGGACAATGCAGCCATAGCCTCCACCGCACTTTTTGGGTTGTGACATGTATGCTACATATAAAGTAAATTTATATATGACGAGTAAACAGTACAAAATGTTTTCTTCATAGATCTTAAAATAAGGTAAACCTGTAACATGTTTGATGGCACAATGAACAGATATATGAGGGCAGAGCTGAGGTTCCTTCCCTGTAATGTAATGTTTTGTTCAAGGACTTTCTACCTCCAAGGCAGGACAAGCTCTGATCTGCAGTGTCTGCTGTACAGGAATGTTGGGTGTGTTCCTTTATTGTGATACGAAATGAACAGAAACCTGTTGTGGAATGCAATTTAACATGTATACTAAAGGATCCAACTAAAATTGCATCTACTGTAGAAGTAATTTTCATTGTCCTTGCCAAATACACTTTGCAGTTGTAATAAACCGTCATTCCTAGTGTTTAATGTTTGATGAACCTCCTGTGAACCTACTGGGATAAGTAAACATTTTCTTAACAACAGCTAGTCATTTCTAATACCTAGAGGGATGTTAAAGAGCAGTTCGTTCCCTGACTCCAAACACTTGCTGCTGTTCCATTTGGTTAAGCTTTTTATAAGTATTCATATATTTTGAGTAAAATGAGTCATTTTAAAAAAGGTCTGCAAACATGATGTCCTCTAATTACGGCTGACCACATCCCCTGTCATAGAAGAATGTACGAAAACTTCTTTCTATTCAGAACAGCTGCACTTATGTTGATGTTTATTCCTTATAAAGTACTGTCTGTCAAGTAAGAGCTAGAGCTCTGTGTACTGAACAACAACAAAAATGCTTCCGTAAATCATAAATGTAACAGATGCAAGTGTGTTTCCTGTATAAATTTTGGGTGTGTCTGTGAACACAGTGATTAATAATCGCAGGAACCCCATTTGCAACAAGATCTGAGCAAACATTTGTTGAACTGTATCCACATGCTCGTTGCATTCTGATTGGGTGATTCTCTTTTTGCATTGACTTGTTTGTGCACTGAGTCTCTTTACTCCTTGTCCAATTACAATGACATTCCTCCTTTTAGATGATAATTTCACATTTTAAGCATAATTCAGATTGTTCTTCTGCAAATCCTTCTCCTAACTGCAGTAAAAGCTATTCTGCATTTCAGCCTACAACAGGTTTCTTTTTTCAAGTTACAACAGGTTGTACAGGACGTGCATAATATCAGAGTTTCAGTGAAAGAAGTTAATCTGTGATGGGATACTTTTGTCCTTCCCTTTCTGCTAAAATCGGTTAGATCTTGTAGCCAGGGGTCTCTGTACACTAAATATGACTGTTGAATTGAACTGTAAAAAAAATAAAAATAAAAAAATTAGGATGTCATTACAAATACTGAGAAGGCAGATTGTCTTTCTTGCTCTCAGTATTTGGTATATAATTCTTTATTAAAATGTTTCCCTTCCAGAAAGGAACTGCAGGTGTAACACAACATTCATCAAAATAGAATGTTCTAGAAAATATCATTTAGTGAACAAAAATATATCAATTGCAATGCTACTGTCTATATATATAAAGAAAAAATAATCAGGTTCATCCAATACAATTAAGTGGTGGATAGCATATACAATATTTATACTTCTCTTTTATTGACCCTACACATATTTTCACAAAATGAGGGAAAGCGTTTGCTTATACCAGCATGTGAAAAACACTTATTCAGCTGTCTACTCATACATGCATTCACGTATCTTTGATCTGTCAAAGGATATTTTGGTCCAAAGTGGTGTTATTAGTGTTAAAAGCAGCCATGAACTACCCTAGTGCCTTAATCACAAGCACAATTCAAGCACAAACCAAAAAACAAGTTACATTCAGAGTTCGTAGCTGAACTGTAGAAAGGCGGTAGTGGATATGTACAGAAAGCCATGAAGCGACGCAATAATGGACTCGTTTTAGAAGGGTCTCTGTAGTGTTGTATGTCAGCTTTGTATGAGGAGAAAACATCACCTTTATTGGAAAATACAGTAAGAAATCAGTACGGAGTTGTGCCCTGGAGCTGGGCATGAGCCTGCAGATGGCCTTCTAACCATGAGTGAAGACTGATGGGCAGAGGATAAACTTTCATTGTCCTTAAATACGATGATGAGCAGTTTGTATAATAACGAAGAGTTGATAGGAAGGAAGATAGGGAGGACACGGTTACTATTTCAGAAAATACTTTGTGTTTTTAAACCTTAACGCCCAGGAATCAGCAGCAGTGCCACATGACGTGATTAACCCGCTGTCCTGAGCAGGGGCCATCGAGGTGGGAGGGTGCTGCCAACCCCCGCTACAAGGGCTTCAACCAGGCCTCTAGCAGGTGCTTACAAAAGATGTGTGTTCCCTCACATTCCATGCATTGAAATGGCTCACTGCCACCGTTTATCTGTTTAGGACAGTTCTGTGAATATTAAAAAAATAAAAGTGCTATCAGACTTGGAGATGATGATTTTGTAGACATTGGGGGTTTTGGTTGTGTTAGCGCCGTACTGCGGGACAGCACATTTGCAGGACTTTCTCCAAACAAAGATTTTTATGAGTATCTAGTGAGAGAAACTGTACTTCAATCAATTATTTTGGGATTACACAGTCTACTGTGTATTGGCAATTATAGAGTCTACTGTGTTTTGGCAAATACACAGTATTTTCTGTCATTTTCATCAGGTACTTTGTATCAACACACAAGCACAGACATCATATTCTTTAAAATGTGTATACAGATACTAGTATATACTATATATATACACACTAGTGTATATATATATACACTATATACTATATAGTATATACTGACCACATACAGATACTGTGGTCTGAATTAAACTAAATATTTTTATTAAGCATTCAAATAATACAAGAAAGAAAATTATCTACTGGGTTTTAACTTTTTAGAGTTGCAGTTATAGTCCTATTCGCTACGTGCATGAGGTAGATAAACGTCTATTTTTAAATGTATCACATATATTTGCTTTGAGAATGTTATAACGCGAGTTTCTCTGAAGGTCAGAAATGAAAATATTTTGCAGTTATTGCTAGGATACGGAAGGTAGACTTACTTTTTCTTATGGCATATATATATATATGTGCTTGTATGGGGTGGGGAGAGCTCACTGTAGATTTTGTTCAAAGTCTCAGAAGAGAGAGATGTATAAACAAGAAGATGGTGCTCGCTAAAAAATAAGGGTTTGGAAATCGTTGCAGTTTAGATAGTACTCTGCACAAGTGTACTTTACAGTAGCCATATATACTGTATATAATAATTAGGGATTATATACCTAAAATTAGTTTGCATATCTACAGTAATCTGAAAACAAAAAAAATCATTTGAGGGACTCTTGATGAAAACTGACATACTGATTTCCCTTTAAAACTTTTTGTCATGGTTCTGACACAGCGTAGTATAACTTGTGCTGTACTATTAGACCTGATTAATCACAGACTTAAGTGTTTGCTTTTAAATCATAGAATCCTTTAGGTTGGAAAAGACCTTTAAGATCAATGCTCCCTGTTAAACTTGGTACATGTTTTAGGGGGCGGCTGTTTGGCTACTGGGTCACAATGTGTCCGAGTCGTGAGAGGGCTTGCCTTTCTTTGAGTCTTCTATCTAGAATCTTCTCGTTTAGTACTGTCTCCACAAATTCCTAATGTAAGCAAATATAGTAAAAACCCATGGCAAAGGTAGAAAGGCATCAAGATTTTACTTCTCTTGCAGTTAGGCTGAATCTGCAAGCTTTATGGATTCTAGGGGTTGCAGGGATTGCATGCGTCGTGGTTTGAGACCTCCACGGTCGCCACAGATGCTGGCAACACAGCTTTCGTTATACCTCTTCTCTCCTTAATTAACTGAAAGAACAAATCAGTGGATGAAAATTCTTGCCCAGAAGAGCAGAATCACTGCATCATTTTGTAGAATAACAAATACTTTCAGTAGAGGAGAGACAGGAGAGAGAAAACTGGCAGTTGTGTAGTGTAGTGCTTATGAAATCCTTATGAAGTCGTGTGCGCTGTTTCGGTGAGACTTACCAGATGCACTGAAAAAATCAAGAATTCCATGCAACTGCATCCAAGACAGATAGTTCTCTGTGTGTATATATTTCCTAGGAATAGAAAACACAACTATCATGATGAAGTGTATTGACAATAAGGTCTTCCATACAATACATTACTGTGAACGTTAGTTTTCTTTTTGCACTTAAAAATGAATCAGCGTGGATTATTACAATACATGTGATCACAGGAAAAAGCAAAATTTACTTTCATACATATGAAAACCCACATACATATGTCATATGTGTACACATACATGATTATAGATATTTATGAAGAGAACTAACCAAATCACTGAAGTTTTTTGGAAATGGCTTCCAAAGATTATTGCTGTTGATGGCATCTTCTGAGAGTTTATGAACTTTGCTGTCTCGGTGTGTTTTTGTCTTCACAAGAGTGGCTTTCACACCTATGCTGTGTATTTCAAAGGGTGTCAGTGTGCACAGGATTCAGGCAAAAACTGCAATTTTCTGGAAGAAAGCTGATAATTAGTGACATCCTGTGCTATTTCCATGCTGCTGATTTCCTTGAGACCACCTCCTAGTTGTTTCCAGCACAATTAGAATTCCAGGCCTTCTCTGTGAACTGCAGAGAAACTCTCTTTGGGGGAATATTTAATGCTTTTCAAAAAATACATTTTATCTCAAAACTTTAACCTGATGAAAAGTTAGGCTGCTCCTAGTACTGCTTCTACATGTTCACACCTGTGTCAGGCAAAGACAGAAAGCCACGAACGGATTCACTTTCCCTTGTGACCTTTCTCCTGTTGACAGTCATGGGAAGAAGAGCAGAAATGATGCACAATTTGGGAAGCAATCCTCAAAGTGCCGTAGTAACAAAAATACCGATGTAGAGTCTGGAAAGCCATCTCTGCTGGCTTTAAGATGGAAATCGGTGCAAGGGCATGAATACTCAGCAAATGAAGTCCTTGGTGAGATAAAAGGAAAGCCTTGCATGTAGCCAGCAAGAGAGGCTGGACAAGCTTTTGATAAGTGATTGTAGCACAGTGTAAGATCAGAAAATGTAGGGAGCCTGTGAAAGGCAGAGAGCTGGAGGCACAGTAAGGAAGAGGGAGGCTGTCACCCTGCATTCTGGATCTCATGTGCAGCGGCTGATTAAACTGAGGAGGGTTGGTACCCCTACCTGTGTGTCATTTGACTGGCAGAAGTTACGTCCCTGAAGCGAAGATAGCTGAACGAGATGCATGTTTACTTCAGTGCCATTGGAGCTTCATTTACCAGACCTACCTACTTACCAGCCCTGGAGCTGCTGTGTCTCATGCAACCAGCCTCGCTGCTGTGACGGTAACTTCAGCTAAAAAAGTACAAAGTGCACAATGGATGGGAGCTGCGCCGGCATTCCTGGCTTCCATCTCTGTCAGATGCAAGTAAACATCCTTGCCTTATTCCCCGGCTTTGGCAGTCTAAATTGATTATCTGCCTTTGCTCCTACTTTTTTTTATTTCTTTTTTTTTCTTTTTCTTTTTTTTTCTTTTTTCATTCCTTTGCTGGAGGCACTAGAAGAGAATCCTGGAACTTGAGTTCTCTTCTTAGGTGGTTGCACACAACCCCAACTACAGCCTCACTTCCTTCTACATTGCTACTTGAACAGACTAATTTGAACAGGACTAATATTTTGCATAGCCATGGTGCAGGTTAATGTCGCACAGGGATGTCTTTATAAGTGACAGACTCTCACAAATGGATTAGCTTTTTTGTACTGCATGCATGCAAGCAAGTAAAAGCTTTCAGGATTTCTAGAGGCTTTTCACAGTTATTACTGCATGTACTCAATGGGAAAAAAGAAAGAGCTGTTGTTATGCCAGGAAGCTTCTATGTCCTTAGGGCAAACTCAGGAAGAGCTGGATACCTACTCTCCCTCATATCTTCTAACGAAGCTAATAGGAGGGCTACCTGTGATTATAAAGGAAGAAAACAGGCTTTCTTTATTGTGAGCGTTACAAGAATGTGCATGTACTATTAGTTTCAAGAGCATATCTGTAAATCTAAGCAGGACTTGGAGTGTTCCTGTATAATAATTAAACAAAAAGCTGTACATGTATTTCATCAGAAGAAATATTTTATTTCTTTCAAGGTACTGATCCTAGTTGGTTTTTGGAGGAGGAAAAGAGGTTCATCTGGAGGTTTTCCTTGTTATGGAGTCCCTTCTAGTTTGATTAAACCGTACTGATGTTTAATAGTTTCTCCAAACTGTGCCAACTGATGAATGGGTTTTCACTCAGAAACTGCTTGACGATGTTTCTTCAAGACAAGAAATCCAAAAAATGGGGATTTTTTTTGTGGGGAGAGAATTATTTTAGAGATATTATTCACTACTTGTAACTGTCCTCTCGTGCCAAGTGTTTGACTCACTTGTTTTTGTTGCTGCAGTCTTGACCTGGTGATTGCGTTATTAAACATGAAATTCCTCGCTCCTGGCTGCAGCAAAATAACAAAATTACTTCTTGCCTCTCCTTTAACTGGAAGAGGGTAGTGTCAGTACCTTGATAGTCCTGCCTAATGAGCCAGGTGCAAAAGGAAGGCTTTCCTTAGATTGTGATGGTGCTTAAGAGCTGATCTTGTGTAGATTGTAGGCGAGTGCTGTTTTGTTTTGAACTGTTTATCCTTGAAGCAGGTTCAGTGGATGGAAAGTGGCAGGATGGGAAAGGTTATAGCATGCAGTCTCATATCCAAAGTTTTACCCTTTATCTCTAAAATACTTCTGGATTCTTCAGATAACCCAATCATGAGCATCTAATAAATGCCTGTTGTATTTGTTCTCTCTCAGAACTCGTGAGGTCAAGGAATTGCCCTTACGCTGGCTTTACAGGTTTGATAAGGCTGTGTTACAAACCTATATGCTAAGAAATTCCTGGTGCCAGAGTGAATCTAAAAATGTTTGTGTTAGCCATCACTGCACTCCTGGTTGTGCTGGCTTAGCTGTTGGAGGTCTGTGCTGTGAATAAGATTGTGGTTAAAGAAAAAAGGAAATGAGAAATACTCTTTTTCAGAAAGATTACTTTGTGTTTGTGATGCAGCCACATACAGAGTCATGCTGGTGTAGCAAGGAGATGCTGCTGCCAGATGCTTTACCATGAAGCTGTGGCCTAAATGCGGCGCTGAGGATCATACAGGAAATATGTGTCAGAACAAAAAATTAATCACAAATCTACATACTCAATCATTCTTTAGCTTTGAGCTTCAACTAGGTAATTTCAGATGCATTTGTTGCAACTTTTGTTCAGACTTACTGCTTCACTGGTGGTTTTCTTCTTTTCTACTTAGAGGAGCGTCCTCCCCTTTCCCCCTGGAGAAAGAGGGTAGATGGGGCAGCTTTGATTCCTTTAATAGGGTACAACTAATGTTGTGAGCACACTAAAATGCATTTTACTCCCCAAGTTTCTTCTGGGGTACTGTTATGTATAATCTTCAGGGCTGGGTAGTTTTGTGAAGTTAGTCTATATTATTTATTTCCTTCCTGTTTTCCAAGCCCGTATCTTAAACTGTTGCCTAAATTTGGTCAATTTGCCTGTCTTTTATACTTGTGAATGCCTTTAGGGATTTCTATAAGGTATTTGTTTTGATAGTGATGTACACATGGAGAAATACAATATAAACTGACCTAATGAAAATTCAGTTTGATCCAACACTAATTGTCATTCTTGGCATTCTACAGGGCAGCAGAAAGCCCTGTGTTTTCTTCTCTGGTTTTCATTCTGAATAATTTTAATTAAAGTAAAGATGCAACTGTTTGGCTCTATCTTGGTTTTAAACATGTTTATTCTTATTAAAGTAAATTGAAGTTGTTTCTTGGGCACAAAAATAAAAACAACAGTGTGTTTTGTGTACTAAAGGAATCATTTTGAATACAGAACTTGGTGTACTTTTCAAATCGGCCTTGACAGAAATTATTGATGGTCAGGAAGAAAAAAACCCCAAACTTAAAAAAAAAAAAAAAAAGGGTGGTCTCAAGCCTAAAACATTGGTATTAATTGCAGATCTGCTGTTATGACAGAAAAGGTATTAACTGTCAATTAGCATTTATTGTAGAAAAGCTTAGAGAACATCACTTCCCAGTAAGTGGTCTCCATCAGGAAAGCTATCTTGGATAGCTGCTATACCTAAGCAAGTGTCTGCTCTCTTGGATAATGTCTCCTCTGTCAGCTAAAGAGGTGTCTGTTATATCGAAGGTTGGTTATGTGCTAGCTGACCTGTTAGGGGAGACGTGATATAGTTCCGTGGAGTAAGTTAGGTGATGTCAGCTGTAGAATAGATGTACAGTTGACAGGGAGCCATGACAGTAGCAGAAGAGACATCTTCACTGTCTGCCATCAACATGGTGCAGCAAAGCTGCTCGAGCTCATCAGTGGTCCTCCTGTGAGGCCTTCACACCACTGGTCTGCACTGAAATTGCATCTCTGGGACCTGCTGAGTACTGCTCTCGGTAGCGCTGCACAGGCTTGACAGCACCAGTTCGTGTCAGGCTTGCAGGTGGAGGCAAGGGTCACAGAAGGAATGTCAAGAGAGATGTAGATTAAATTCTAGGCACGTGGATTTTCATCTGAGATTATTTAATGGGAATGAATTATAATAGAAGTGATGGATTTGCTATAAAGTGGGGAAAAGCTCCATTTAAGGAGCATTTCAGCATTTTGAAGTTGCAACTATTATGCTGTATTTCAGAGTTATACTAAAGATTTGTATTTCCTTGTTTTAAACCATATGTCCCACCAATGAAGTTGAGTTTTAATTTCTTGCATTAAGTCATTTTCCTGTTACTTTCTCGAAAAGTAAAACCTTACTGCAGTTGTAAACAAAGGACCCATGACACACACCAGCAGGTGTGAACACAAAAAAAAATTTGTGAAAGCAAAGTGGAATTATAAATTGCTTAAAATTGTCCAAGATATAATTTCAGTCAAAGGAAGGAGTACCATTTATGCTGCCCTGGATGGTCTAGCTAAAAGGTTTAAATGATAAAATAAGTAGTATCTATTACCAAGTAAAAGCAATGTATAGTATAATTTGAATTACCATTTATATTAAACAATTTATTGAAATGAGTTTTCATAAAGGTTATTATGTTATAAATATAACTTACAGCATTTATAGCTTAATGATATCAAATATCTTTATTTTTTGGTGCATTTTAATTATTTAAATGGTCTAAATTAAGAGATTGGGAAAAATGTTCTTAGTCTTGAGATTTTAGCTATTCTAAAATGTTCATCTTCAAGGTTGTACATTTTTTCTGTTTCAGCTGCCTTTTCTTTATGTTTTGGCTTGCTCTGAGAACGATTAGAAAGTGATGACAGTTTAATTGTGTTACCATTAAGTGCAATGCTTCGCCATATCCTCATTTAACATTTTAAACTGAGGAAAATGCCTACTGAATCCAGAAAAATGTAAATTGATGTGTTAGTTCCTATGTATGTATTGCTGAGTGTGCATGTTCTAAGTTGTAAATGTGGAAATAGATTTTAGACCAACAAATTTTCACCTGGAATCTATCCATTGACGACAAAAAATCGCAGTAGAAGTGGGACACTGAAGTAAATTCTTCAGCTGGAAACAAAATAAAAGATAGGTACTAGTTCTACCATTTCATCCTTATTTTGTTTTTCACCTTAGCCAAACCCTACACCTTCAAACCAGGAAATGTGACTGTTATGAATACATCACCGTGGAGAAAAACAGGAAGAAAAATTTTGGAATATTTATTTTTTCAACCATCTGAATTACAGTGTCACAGCGCTATTTTGAAACTTGCTGAGTAGCATGTTTTGCTAAGAGCAAATATTTAAATTATAGACCAGAATCTGTTACTTTATTATCCTAACCTAATAGATGGATCAACATGTTATTATTTTTATTGTGGACAGTGGAGAGAAGAGGAAAAGAAATATTTTAACTTTTTTGAAATCCTCATTCACTGAGAATGGGAAGGAACTATTTTGTTTGCTATTAGATTAGCAAGATGAAAATATGGTAAATTTAATGGTAGCAGCACACTAGATCTATGTTTTGTATTATTTTTGCAAGACTGCCAGTTAAAAAGCAGTATAAATTATTTTAGTGACTGCATTTCTTGAAGATGAAGAGAGAAGAAACCTTGAAGCAAAAAATAGGAAGGGCATGGTGGTTACTTCCATTTGCTGCCCTTTCAACCACACATTTAGCTGAAACCAAAAATGCATACTTAATAGAACTGAGAGCACAGAAAGGAAAATATAATTACTGGTATGAAATACAGCTATCACAGGCATATGTATTTTAGAAAACTGCTGTTCAGTAATCAGTGTTGCAAGGATTATTTTATTTAAAAATGTTTCCTGCATAACTTGCATTTCTCATAAATTTCTTTGATTGTTTTGAAAAAGTAAGTGAATTCAATTGATCTGACATTATAGATGTAAAAAATTACAGTATGAACACACATTAGAGTACTGGGAGTGCCATTTTGAGGCTAAGTGGTATGAGGATTTCTAAATATATAAATATATACATATAAAATAGAAATAAATATATCTATGTGTAAATTTTGTACAGTACTAACAGGTACTGCACAGGGAAGGGACAAGAAGCATGTTAGTTCACTTACTGGAGGAACATTCAGTCCTTCATTCTTAATATTATGTTGTAAGATTGTTGTAGGAAAAATCAGCAAGTGACCTCAGGAGGTCTCTGGTTTAACGCCTGTTCAAGGTAAGGTCAGGTCCGAGGTCAGACCATTGCTCAGGGCTTTATCCATCAGGTACTGAAAGCCTCCAACGATGGATACTGTGCAGCCTGGCTGGGGAACCTTTTCCAAAACCTGGCTGTACTTACAGTGAATCAATTTTCCCTAAATCTTCTATGGACTACACTTGAGAGCAGTGATGCACGTAGTCCTTCACATTTAAGTTCAAGATTTCTTGTCCTTCCCATCCCATAAATCAGCAGTATGTTCAAATCTTTCTTCATCCCTCTTATATGGTCCAGATAAATGCTCTAGCGGAGTGCTGTGGACATAATGTCTGTAGTGATGTCTGCCCATATAAACCCCTAAAGAAACGTACGGTGCTGCAGCAGCTTCCTGCTTAGGCTTTCTTTCCTGCCTTTTTTAATTCTTTTGAAAATACAAATCAATGCATAATTTTTAAGCAGATTGTAGAGTGAGCAAAGCCAGAAGTCTCACTGTGCTTGAATTGCCTGTGACTGAGTACCCCTGATCCAGCGAATTTGTCAGTGAGATTTGTGCTGTGGGAAAGTACATAGACATTTTCAGTACTCAATTTCAGCATTTAAGTACTTTTGATATCCTTGGGAACATGGGTTTTTTTCTTCTTAATGGAGAAATAATTATGGTAATGCCAGATGTTGTTATTACTCTGTTCATTATTGTTTAACCAGAAACATAATTCTTAGTACTGTATGAGACACAACTGGAGCTTTTTTTGTCTATAGATGAGAGCAGGAATATTTGCTGTCTTTGTGCAAGGGTATGTTCCTATTTTACATTGAAAGACAAGAAGACAATGACTGTGGCTAAGTTTCAGAGGAAGGGCAGCATGTGAAATGTGTGTTTCCTCAGATTTCTACAGGGATACAGTAATTGCCTGTAATGGGGCCATATTTTCAAGTCACTCTTTGTTCTATTTCTAAAATCTTGCCCGTCATTCAGTTAACTTCAAAGAACAGGTATAGTGGCATGCTGTCCTCAAGGCTAGAATGTAAGAAGTGGGAAAACTGTCTCGTGGAAGTTTGTTTACAATTATTGCTGAAGAATAATTAGGTACTTTTTGACTCTTGTCGTTTGTCTTATTAGGTAGACTGTACATTAGAAACAAGCTAGCCACTTCCAAACTTCCCTAGCTATATTAACTTCATAAAGTACAGCACTTCATCCAAGCAGGTCCATTAACCTTCTGACTGGTACTCTTCTCTTGGCTTTGGTTGCAGCACCACACAGAAGCACCTAGCCCATCATTGCTACCACCATCAGCCCTACCCTTGGATGTATTAAACAATGCCGTTGCTGGATTTAGTACTGTGGAAGAACTTATCCGATACCTTGAACCAGATCGGTGGCAACTGGATTTGGAAGATTTGTACAGGCCGACGTGGCAACTTCTTGGAAAAGCATATATTCACGGGAGGAAATCAAGAGGTAAATTACTCTTCTGTCTGGCCTTGCAGCTTCCTACGGGTATGTTTTCTTAACAAAGAAACAGTAATTAAGAGTTTCTTCACCTTGAATTTTGGTTCCAAGCAAGGAACATGTTAGAAATACATCAGAGATTATTGCTGTTAGCTATTTTCACTGTTATATATATGACAAAGGACAATAACTAAACACAAAACTTAAAGGAATTTAGTAGGATAAGGTAACAAACGGAAAAAAAAATACAGAAGCAGCCAGGGTGGTTTTCTGTAGGGAACCTGGGAGACCTTTATTTACCCAAAGTAGCAGGGCACCTTGGCTGGGTGACATAATCTGACTTTGTGGGTTTCTTATTTTTTATGGAGGACAAAAAATGTCTTTTTTTTTGAGGTAGGTAATTTCTTACACTTACTGTATCATGTGAACAGTTGGTTTATTGCCTTAGAATTGTTCCAGTCTCTACGCCATCTCTCAGAATTGAGAGCAATTAGCCAAATGTTTCTCTTCCATGATACCTCACGAAGTCCCTGTGCCCATGTCCAGTTTGCACATGCAGTTGTCAGTTTAATCAGATGTAAAGTACATGATGTATTTCAAGACTTGTGGAGTTCTTTCTTGTTCAGCAAGGCATTTTCTTCCATCTACATTAGACGTTCGTGAATTTTATACCACATATCACCCAGAGGCTGCCCACTATTTCATGTGTATGGATTGCATGTGGATGGATAGCATGCGGGCAGTACCTCCTTCCTTGCCCACCATACAGCTTGAAAATGAAAATATATGAGCATAACTGAATAGACTCCTCTGTTGACAAACATAAACTAGATTATCATCTGATCAGCAAGAAAAAGGTGGAAGAAGAACCTTTTCTAACTCAAGTTTTTGATGGCTAATTCTTGGATCAGAACCTAAAAATCAACACTTCTACCCTACCTGTATTGCTACACTCATCATGCACACAGCAACTAAGTCAGAAGTCAGAGGAGGAAGTGCCTTTAAAAGTTTTCAGCAGTATACCATGCCTTTCAGATAGTCATTTAACACTTTCTTAATTAAAAAGATTCAGTATTTGCCAAATATATGCCATAAGCATACAGTAAGTGGGAGAAAAACAAAATGTAATTTGTGAAACCTTACGTAAACTAAAATGCAGGTGTTCGATAACATCTGTATAGACAAAAGCAACTCCCTGCAAGACATATCTTAGAAAGAAGCTATCAGAGTAAATCTTTTAAAGACTTCTAATTAGATGCTGAAATAGATTTTTCCACTGAATAAACATATCACAGTATTGCCACATTTATCTTTGAGACCACCCTCAGACTGCATTACCGAGTGTAATGTAATAGCCTGAGGTGGAAAATGTGTCCATTTGAGATGACATAGTATTAACTGTTAGGGCTATTCGATAGATAGGGAAAGCAAACCTCTCTTTTTTCTTCTTCCCCCCCCCCCCCCCCTTTTTTTAACGTTATTCCTTCTAGTAGCATGTTTGCTGTATTTAAAAACCTTTTTAAGAAATGTTTGGGAGAAATACGTGCCCTAAAATTTCTGTTTTTTTAAAACTCTTTGATTCTGTAATTAGATGAAGTTTGGGTTTTTTTACAGTATTTCTGTGTGAAACCTAAATTACTGTCCTGCTTTCATAGACAAACATCAGTTTATGTCTAGATTAAATGAAAATGTAATTAAAAGTGTATGTTCCTTTATGTAGAGAGGAGTATTGTCCTCTACTCCTACTTAATAATTCATATGAAAAAGACTATATTTAGACAACCTAAATTCCACAGAACTTCTGTGTCTGATGTTTTCTCTGGATAAAATGCTTCCAAAAACTTCTAGCCAGGAAAGAAGAAACACCAAGTTCAGAGGCTTTGATGTCTAAATATAGTCCTAAATTCTTTTATAATATTAAACATACGTAAAAATAAAATATATTTTGCTGTGCAAAAAAATGATCCCATCACTTCCCACAGAAATCTATAAATAATCATTAGACCATATTCTGAAGTCTGCTTAAGAAGAGCCACGATGCAACCATAGTCCTTAGTAGATGCTTCTCTTTTATAATTATTTGGGGGTTTTATGGTTTTTTTACTCCTTATTTTGGGCTTTGTAACAGCTCTGTCCTATTGTAGAAGCCAGTAAGAAACTCAGACTCCCAGGAGCATCTCCAATGTGCTTGGGCATGAAAATCATCCTGCTGCTATTTGTGCCCACACACAAGTGCCCTAACCAGAATTTAATTTTTCATTGACTGAGAGCAGCATCCAGCTGGAAAAATGTTTTGGGAAAGAGGATTCCCCATGGTGCTTGATACATGTCCCAGAAGGTGTCAGACAGTTGCATTGCCAGTTGCAGAATACGGTTACTTTCAGGCTGGTGTGAACGTGGATTACTTCAGTTGTTTGTGCCAGTGAAGGCGCACTTTTCAAATAGATTTCACTGTAGACCTGCCTACATCTATATATTTTTCTCCCTGTTTTCCTTCTCCCCTCATTTTTATTTTAGTGTGTCCCATTCACGTGCTACTGCAGAGCCTTCCATTCCTCCTGAGCTAGTGCTAGACAAAAGAACTTTGACTGTTGTGTCAAACATGATACATGAGTGGAAGCCAGTTTGAAGGAGTGTTTAAATGTTCACATTATAACAGGTACAGTAACTCAGTGCACTTGGGAAATCCACATAACCTTTTATTGTGGTTAAGTAAACACTTTTAAGGGAATATATACATTCTCTCATCTAGCTTCATGCCCACAGTGTGTTAAAGTAAATTTTGGACAGACAGATACTCTTTGAAAAAGTAACAGCTTCATTCACACACTTCAAAGAGGTGATTATATAAGCACTAGATAAATTTGCCACAGACCTTTTAATGAAATTGAATTACATAAGGTAGGGCAAGGGTTCACTGTGAGGTATAATAGCAATATACCTTCACAGATTGTAAAGCATGGAAACCAAACATGACATTGTTAATCTCTCCTGAAGCCTGTTGTAACAGTAAGGCACACTAAAAGATATCTCTTAAGAGCTCACTGCGGTATCTTCCACAGAACCCTTTTAAAGTTTGAGTTTGCAGGTCTGAAGGGTTCAGTTTAAATTCATTCCAGTTTTGTGACAAAATGTGTAATACGCTGCTCATTTCAGCGCATTGCCCTTTTCTCTGTGTTGTAACTACAGCTAGTGCTGGGAAGTGGATGCCTTCCTCTGCTGCTGCCAGTAGGCAGGAGGTGATGGAGGAACACAGTGCCATTCGGTCATCTCTGTCCCGCTGGCCGGTGGGCTTGCTGGAGGAGGCATCCGTCTCCAGCTTCTGTTTTCAGTTTCTCATTGTGGAGGGCTGAGCAGCAATTGTGTTAGGTTGCATAAGCTTAGCTCCTTAAAATTCCCTGTATGAAGCATGTCAGTCTTCTCTGTAGAAATCTACCAGTAGAAAGTATTACCAGAACTAGCATTTCTGTCATTGTGCTTTAGGCGTTTTATCCTCATTGAGACAGTTCACTTATTACGTGTTTGAAAACATAACAGGAAAAAGAAGTATTCCATTCCTATCCGTAGTCCTTGATTAATAGAGGTAGACATGTCCACCCTCTAAATGACTGAGCCTAGAGCTATTAGCTGATCAGAAGAGCTTAAATCATTTCTAATTTCTCACAGTGATTCTCTCCCTCAGAAGTTTTGTCTCTCTTTTCCTTTGCTCACTTCTCAGCTTTCTCCAAGGAATGTTCTTGCAGTGTGGGAGGCAGGCTGGCATCCTATCAGTAACTTTATTGGAGTTATTACACACTCCTTGCTTTTAAAAATCAGATTGTTTATTTAGGAGCCTATGTTAACCTGATAGCGATGGTATGAAGTGCCACAGCTTGGCATTCACTGTAAGTACAAGCAGAAAAAAGGCTTCAGTGTGTTTAACTGACCTTTCACAACCATAAACCATTACTTATGGATGCCAGCATGTGGATATGGTCTGCAAAAGAAATGTTTGAACAAACATGGAATGAAGTTGCTGCAGAAAGATTTGCTCCTGCGACAGTACTAGTGAGCATTTCTACCAAAGAAATGCAGCTGCTAAATTCACTTTATTTCTTAAGTGTTGAAATGGAATTGAGGGGTGTTATCTTGCCTTGATAGGCTGAAGTTCTTCTTGGTGACCTCTAGAGGCTCTTTACACAGTCAGTAGAGGGAAAAAAACAGTATTTCTCTAGAGGGTGAATCAGATCAGGAATGTATTTTAGCTTTATTTTGTATCTTTTTGTTTATGAACTCCTCACAATAACTCTAAAGTATTTGTCCGTTAATATCAATGCACTGGGATATTTTTTCCCTAGTTTCTTTTTGATTTAGCTCTAAAACTAGTTGGTTTAAAGGTCTTTGCTGCTTTGTTTGAGACCTCTATTTCAGTCATCTCAGGAGCTGTATTATCGTAGGGTTTTCTTTTTTCCTTTTCTTTTTACTAGATAGAGTACCCCTGTGAATTAGACATTACTTCAGTTCCTTAGTGGTGGTAGGTGTGAAGAGAAACATCTCAGACAAAAGATCTCAGATCATGATTGTTATATTCTGGCTTTTCTGATATAAATGAAGTTACATTGCTTTTCACCAAAGTAAAAGTTGTATTATTTTTTTTCACTAAATCAATCCCCCCCTTTTTTTTATTTTCTTCCCATTCTTAACTGCCTCTTTCAAGGCATGTTTTTTCTTGGCTATGCAGCTAAGGTGAACCTGAAGGAGCTTGCCCTGTTTCAGGTCTTTTCATGAGCTTGCTGTTCAGCCATTGGTGTAGTGGAACCGTAGTGTGATACAGTGGAACCAGTTTATAAAGAAACTGGTGCCAAATATTAATTATCTTTAACTTGCACTTCATGTAAGGTGCTTAAAAGGAGGAGCTGTATTTTATTTGAGGCACCTCAAGTGAAAATGAAACCTAGAAAAGCAACAGAATTTGATATATGTGCTGCTATGAAGGAGAAAGGGAAAAGTGGAGCCTACTAACAGTTATATAGATACACATACTTGTGTGCTTATTCATTGTCTGTACAGTATTCACTGATGATGGCATAACTTTTGACATTCTTGGTCCGTAGAAGTGAGTTCCTCTTGGATACAAAGGATTTGATTCTTTCTTACGCTTCCATTGCCCTTGCAAAGAAGCAATAATTGAAATTTTAGCAGAGAAGAAGTTTGAATGCTTTATGCAAATGAATTAAAAATGTGTTTGGAGATTTGCAGGATTCTTAATTACTCTGTGTGTATCTCCAGTGCAAAATTAATACAGAATAACAACACTAGAGCTCAGAGTATGAGCATGAACAAAGGGAACTCCATTAGGGTTGATTTAATAAAACACCAAAGTTTGCTTTGTTTCATTTGAACCAACTCTGCCAGAGTTATAAAATAATTGGTGAATATTCCTATACAACAATTGTTCTATTTAGGTTTTGTGGTATCCGTATAACTGCGTGATTACACTTGTGTGCTGATCCTGTACCACTGGCACAAAAATGAACTTTCCTCAAGGGTTCTGTACTGCTGAAGTTGGTTTGCGCCAGTGAAGTTGGATTACGAATCAGAAAAGCACCAGTTTGTTTGTCTTTTTGCAGTGGTGGATCTCAACCTCCTCAAGGAGGAAGTGCGGCTGTATAGTTGTACCCCTCGCAACTTCTCAGTGTCACTGAGGGAGGAGTTGAAGCGAACTGACACCATCTTCTGGCCATTGTGTCTTCTGGTTAAACGTTGTGGTGGAAACTGTGCCTGTTGTCACCAGAGTTGCAATGAGTGCCAGTGTGTACCAACAAAAGTCACCAAAAAATACCATGAGGTACGTCATTTTTTTACATTTGCAGGCTTGGAAATACTGAAAGCCAATTAAGGAATTTCTTTTTACTATAGGAATGCACCACTGTATTGCATTTGTAGTTAATATATTTTTACTGTTTTAATGATGTGTTACATAAAAAAGTAATATCTATTAAGTCATTCCTAGGGTATTTGTTTACTGGTGCAGTTCAGGCATGTCACAACCACATCTCTTTATTCAGCTTTCTCTAGTGGTAGATGGGAATTTTATGAAGGAACAGCTATCTGTCCGTTGCCATTGTTATAAATCTGTAGCTAAAATTATTTATTATAGAATTATCTAATAATTCCATTGAGCTAACTATACTGTTGGCACTTAATAAAATGAAGTAGAAATATAAACTAGACGACTCTCTTTGATAAAAGCAAGTATCAGTTCAACATTTTTTAATTGATTTTATAAAGGGCATGATGTAAAAACAAAAATAATAATTAGTGGGCTGAATAAATTAAGAAATTCAGCTGAGGAAACCCTATTTCTTTTAATATGCTTCCTGTCACCCAGTATGTTTCCAGTGCAATCCAGCTCATAGTCTAGGTGTGTGATTAAGCACTTGCTGTTTTCTTGATGCTTGGCTTCTTCTTCAGGTTCTTCAGCTGAAACCACGGATTGGCGTCCGGGGATTGCATAAATCATTGACAGATGTACCTTTGGAACACCACGAGGAGTGTGACTGTGTGTGCAAAGGGAATACTGAAGGATAAACATGATTCAGTTATGCTGTTTTCTTTCAAAGCACATTCAATCAATGGCTGATTCTATTATGGGGCTTGTGCATTATCTCCTTCTGTAATCTCAGTTGTTTGCTTTGGGGATCTTCCATCTTCAAGATTTCCAGTGAGCTCTAAAAAGAGGAGAAGCCAAACTGGGATTATATGTTGTATGACAGCTCTGTTTGGAGGCCCATTGAAA
Source organism: Falco rusticolus (assembly GCF_015220075.1). NCBI lineage: Eukaryota > Metazoa > Chordata > Aves > Falconiformes > Falconidae > Falco > Falco rusticolus. The sequence continues at coordinate 48,101,019 of NC_051187.1, forward strand.
GGATGGGAGAAAGGCATCAATGAGGGATTTAAAATGTATGTATTGTTTGTGTTCCCCACAATTTTCTTGACAATACATGGATTTATAATTTAGGAGTAAAAATAAAGTTAGAAGGCTCACATCATGGAGACTTGATCCTGCTGGCTGTCTCATTTCTACAGCTCCAGTACATCTGGCCTCTGGTTGAAAACACCTGAAATCTTTCTTTCTGTGTTCAACTACTCCTATGTACTCTAAATCAAAGCAGTCACTGTTGTATAAACTTGGGTTAAAACAGACTGTCTTGTTCTGAATTAAACTTAAATTGTTTAATGCTGGTAGGAAGGACTGGATTTTTCCATATGCTCTAGTAAAGCTCCTGCCTTTTAGAAAGAAGACTGGACAGTAACATGAGCTAAGGAAGCAAACGTTGAAAAGAACAGCGTCTTTGTTCTTACTACTATGGCTGATGATTTTTTGTTTGTTTGTTATTTTTTATCGTGTACATTTTTATACTCTCCTTTTGACAATATAACTATTTGCTTTTCTAAACTTGTTAAATATATCTATTTTTACCAAAGGTATTTAATATTCTTTTTGTTTTTTTATTACAACATAGATCAACTATTTTTTAGTTTTGTGAGACTTTAAAGCCAGATTTATACAGCTGGAGGAACAGAGATGTGGTTACAATGGGAAAGGGGGTTGATCTCCTTGCAGTTTGTTGCTACTCAGTGAAAAAATACGATCTTTTACCTTGGATGCACAGTAGTAATAAACAGAGATGTGTGGGTGAAGCTCTAAGCTTGCTAGCTCTGTGATGCTGAAAATATGAGAGACAGACCTTACTACAAGTGGTTTCAGAAGCTGACTTTAAAAAATCTCTCTCTCCATACTGGCCTTTGTTCAGGTAGAAAAGAAATGAGCATAGATAGATGCGTTCTGGCTTGTTTAACTCTTTAATTTCTTTAAAGTAGGATGATCTACAACATGAGAAAAGAAGCCCAGTGGCTTGCAGCCTTCATGATGCATCATGGTCCTGGGAAGGCAGCCTTGTTAATGTTGAAGTGTATGGTTTTCCATTGACAGTTATAGCTGTTTTAAGTACTGGTCACTCACAAGAACATAACACTCTTCAGTACAGTTTGATGAACTATGGTTTTGTTCTTATGTATGTTATATTCTTTAACCAATACACTTATCCCACCCTATGCAAATTGAAAAAGAAACAGTAAAGTATTTTGCTTGTAAAATGCTTTAACATTATGCCTAGTTTATTTTTTTTTGACTATTGGATTTGCAGATTGTAATGAATCACCAAATAAAGTAATAATGCTAATTTTGGGAGAATAAATGTTGCATATTTGTATCTGTTCAATATACAGTAACAGGAAGAGTTACAGGGTGATTTTCTAGTTACTATTTTGAAAGTCAGTTATGCAAACAAGTGTCTTCTGTTACCAGAATTTCCACTTGCTTTATTAATTCTGCTTTACTGTAGATCAACAAGAAGAAAAAGGGGAAAGAAGGAATGTAATGCTATTTGTACAAACACTCAGAGTGTTCAAAACTGTGTGGATGTGAAGCCATCAAGTTGAAATAGTATCTTCTGTTATTGTTTCCATCCTGCAAATGAGTTCTAATGAAAATTTGGAGGTTTTTGCAAGTTGGTATGACTTTATGATATCAGTTCTGGAACATTTTTGGGTGGCTTCTGATTTTGTCTTAGCTGGTCTGTTTTGCCCCACCTTCAACCTCCTACTGAACAAGAAAAATACCTGGTGTAAATGTGGCATATAAGTATCCAGTCCAAATATTAACCCTGTATCAGAATACAGAAATATGGTCACAGAAGAAAGCTGGTTTACTTGAATTCTGAGTCTTTGACCAGAATAAAGAGTGTTTTGCAGGTATTTTGGGGATTTTTTTGCATTAATGTTGTCCTTTTTTTGTGATTTAAAGGGCTTTTGAAAAGCAAGTTGAGATAAAAGCAGAAATCATAGCCTGTGGTATCATAATTCAGCAGAGGAATTGAAAAATGGAATTGCATTACAGACATTTCTGCTGCAGGAAATGCAGGAGGTCTTGTCCTTTCCGTAGACTGGCTAGTGGAAGAGGGCACACCGTGCGTTTCGGTGTAGGTTTTTGCTGACAGCAGAGAAATGGTAGTTTCTGGAACCATGCAGGGTATGGAGGGTAATGTTTTCCATACCTCACAAGTATTTCTTCTCTTGCCCCCACTCTGGCTTTGGCTCGCTTTCTTCCCTGCCAATTCCCTGCACCAGTTTCCTTGCTTGCTATAGACCTGCATCTGAACTCCTTATCCCTCTGCTCTTTACATCGCTGTTTGCAGCACTGCCTCTCTCACCTGGTGCACTATCGCCATCCCTCCCGTTTGCCGCCCTCTTGCCGAGCGTGGTTAAGCTCTTTCCCTCCTCCTTGGCTCCGTGCTGAAGCTGTGTCATCTCGCTACTACTGCCCAGACTTTGTTTTTCCATCTCCCCTCAGATATTCAGGCGATTTAGCACTGTGCTTCTTCCCTAGCATAAAGAATATGAAGGGACTTGGTTGTTTTAAAGGACAAGGTTCGGGGAAGACACCAGCCAAGCGAAGCAGTGGAGGGCACAGGTCTCCCACCTGGCGCCGTGGGCCTGCAGGGCTGCAGCCACGGGCTGCAGCGGGTGCCTGGGGCTGTTGAGCTGGGGGGACGCGTCCCCACCGCCTCCTGCCTGGGCGCCACCAGCTTGGCTGTTGCTTGACCACAGCAGATGTGGTCGTTGCATCCAGAGGAGTCTTGAAGTGATTTGAAGCTGTCCTTCCGACAGCATGGAGGGGCTGCTGTCACAACAGTGAGGAACGCTGGTGACCTCCCGTTAGCGGGAAAGCGTGACGTGAGGTAAATTGTGTGGGACGAGGCGAAGAGGGGCGAGGGGTGGGCTGGGCCAGGCAGAGGCGTCTGGGGGCAAACACATCGGGAAAGAACAAGAGAGAAATGGTGCTGAGGGCCACAGTCTCCTTGTTTGCTGACAGGACAGGTCCCCCACGGTGAGGTCTGTGGCTTCCTGGCACCGTCCTCCCGTGGGATGTTCTGTCAAGGCCGGCCTCAGCAGGCAGTGTGGTGACGGCGACGGCCGGGGGAAGGGATGAAATGGAAATGCATGGCACTGGTTTAACTGGGATGCCTTGAACATTGCCAGTGTTTGGTTTGAAAAATATCAAACTTCAGAACTGCATGTAACAACTGTGGTAATTTCGATAGCTACAATTTTAGCATAAAGGGATTCTGTCACATTATACTTATAGAAACAGTTGCCTAACTCAGCCTCTTCTAATTTGCTTAAAATTCCCCCCTTGAGATGTTTTCATTTCTCCCTCTGAAGATTTTCTTGCCCAAAGATGAAATTTTTCAGGCAGGTGTTTCTGAGGAGCGTTAACTTCTTGCAGCCTGGAGGTGAGCTGAGGCTTGTTACACCTACGGTTACAGGCAGCATTCAGGCAATACTCCTCTGAGGGTTTTGTTTCATTATTGTTATCTATGTTCTGTTGTTCCTAAGCAAAATTGTGGTAACAACTAATTAAAGATACTAATCATGAACTACTAACAAGCAAATAACAGTGCCTTTCACAGTTACAGGTCATCGCAGCTGAAGGCCAAGGATGCTGTATATGTAGAAAAAGATTGACAAAAGTGGGTAGAAAGCCTGTGATTTTCAATGTGGGATAAAAGTTGCAAGCTTTGATCTTAGTCTTTGTGGAGATTTTTTAAAATTGTTGCCCTCTATTTTAATCTGTGAGTTGCTGAACCGTGTCAACGTAAGCATCAGTGTTTGAGAATAAAGAGGGAATTTACTGTTTCCAGTGGGCCGAAGCAGTGGAAACAGCTAAGTGGAACAAAGTAGCTCCTGTAAACAGACAAAATCCAAATAGGATAGGCTGCATTTTGTATGTTTTATCATATTCCCAATAAATGGCTTCAGCTAAAAGTAATTATTCCCCCCAGAGGAATAGGTGGAGAGCTGCTGACCGATGGTGAGCCTTGTTTTTATGGATTCTGTAGATATTCACATTCCTGGAACCCTCCTGTCAGCTGTGGCCAGCATGGGAGTGATGTGGAGCAGCACCAAAACTTTAGTCACCAAGGGCGTTAACTGCAGATCTGTTGGCTCTTAAACTCATTTTAAGTTTCTTTGCACTTTTCCTGCCTGGCTGCACAGGCTTACAGCTCCTTTTCAGCAGAAGAGGTGAAAAAAAAAATTGCAGATGATACAACAGAGTGTGTGGAGAGGAAAGACAGACAGAAGCACAAAGTCACCTTATGTAGTAGCTACTGCATCAGCTAATGTATGCTGTTACCCAGTTTCCTTTCTAACAGAGGACTGTGTTGAAACCATTAAAAATTTGCAATTCAGATACTACCTGATTAAATAGTCTCATTTTGATTGCATCAACCTCTGGAAATAAAAATTGGAAACATTTACTTTCTGTTTGATTCCTGAAGTATTAATAGTGCTACTATTAAAAGCTCTCTCATAAGACCTCATGCAGAGATGCTAAAAGAATCATGATTGCAAGAATCTCATTCAAACTAAGCTCTGAAGCTAAGTAGACCGACTTACTTTTCTGACACTGCTTGTGATATTATATTAAAATTAATTTGAGTAAGTTTGCTTTTCATATAATTTTTTTGCATGGGCTGATTTATCAGACAACTTGCTTTTCAAAGTCCTTTCATGCACCTTTTAAACCCAGGCACAGTGGTTTTGTTTGTTTGTCTGCCAAAATCACTAAGTAAAAATATGGCTACGTTTTTCAGCATAAATTGGACAAACCTTTTCAGAGAAGGCAATTTATTGCCTCCCTGGAACTCCCCTAGATTGTTGAAAGAAAAATAAGTTTACAGCTCAGTCATGGGAGGGAGAGATGACTTTGAAAGTGTGATTCAGAGCTCGTCAGTCTTCATCAAGTACAAAGTCTGGCCTCCCGGCTGAGGCAGCTCTGTTAGATGCGTGAGGTTAATCCATGGGAATACCCCATTTACAGGCCTGTTTTCTGAACAAAACATCTCTTTCTCAAAGAAGAGTCTCAAGAAGTTCTGCAGCCTGGAATGGTTTTCCGTATAGCCTATTTGGCAAGTTTTATTTTACCTAGTGAAGTAAAGACAGAAGTGCCAGTTCGACTCAAGCACAGGCAGCCTTCCTCCGATTCTGCAGTGCTGAAAGCAGATCCAAGCCAGCTTGGTTCTGGTGTCTCTCCTGTTCAGAGTGAGTGACAAACCACATTTCTCTTAGTAAACTTGCTTTTCTCTCACTGTGCAGGATCCCAATAAGTTAACAAGGTTGGCAAGGAAACTTGTTTATCTATCTCACTTTGTCCTGCTTCAGTCGTATCTGTGGAGTGTGCCTTGGGATCTCAGACAGCACCTATAAAACTCACTTGAGAGAGAAGGCCAGTGAAGGCCATGATGTTTAGGTTCTTTCTTGAAGAACAGCATCACACAGTGATCAGTACATTTGCAACTTTGTGAATCAAAAGATAGTAAAATTAACTACACTACTTTGAAAACCTTCATTTAGAGATTGATGAGAAGAAAATAATGCTTAAGCTTTGATTTCACTCTTTTCAAGGTTTTCCACAATTTCAGAAGAGGGGCTGCTTTTCGCCCTCACTAACTGCTTTTTATTCTGTATCCTTTTGTCATAAATTGAGTAATTTCCCTCAAAATTAGTAAAATAAACGCATAAGTCTATCTCCTCTGGTATTAAAAGGCTGGACACTCCCCTCAGCCCCCACCCCTCCCCGCCACCCCCAATTCTTTCTGTCTTCAGGGTGACATCTTTTATTGTGCCTAATAGACTCTTCAGTGAGGAAAAGTAGGTGACATGTCTACCACATAGCATCCTTATGCTTGTGTGGCTGAGCAGACTTTTGGTATATTTACAGAAGGGAGGTGCTAGGCAGAAATTGGCAAATCGGCTTTTTGGGGGGCTTCACAGAATTGTGAAGTCATAGCAGGCTTGATATTGCTGAAGGGTGTATGGCATTCAAATGGACAAATTTCTACCACTCTTCTCCAGTGGATAGGCATGTGGATATGCTCCACATGCAAAGCCTCAAAAATCAGTCTGTTTACCTGTGACCTGCTTAGTTACTTTTCATGTCTCATGTTGAAGGTAAGTGTTGAAAGACAGTGTAAATCTGAGCTATAAGAAAGGTTTTTCATCCGGAGGATTAAGCAACTAAAGCTCTGATTCATTCAATCAATGACAACAGTCTAATTCCATGTTATGTTGTGTAGTTAAATCTCAGAGCTTAAGCACACATTTCTGATACGGGCAGAAACATTCACTTCTTGGTCGTGGGGGTACGGGGAGAGGGCATCCTTACTTGACTGTTTTAAGGCACCTGGCTCTTTGGGAAGCAGTCTGTATGTGTTGCTGAGGGAGGTGATCTGCGTCTGGTCCTTGGTCACAGGCTGGCTTCCACTTAGAAAACTCGTTGTTGATTATGAAGAACTAGGAGTCTGTGAATAGTCTGTTGCTTTAGACTAGATGCTCATCTGGTTCAGCGTTCTTGTCTCTGTTCATGAGGATGGTCAATGAAAGCATACAAGTACACTGCGCTTCCCAAATTCCACAAATCAGTAGTCTGGGGCTCCTTTAGCCAGAGTTTGAATTACAGGCCATAACATCCTCAGCAGCAGCTGTGAAACACAGCCCATTTAAATAAATGAATGTGTCTTTTGTATGATGTGATTAGAGAGAATTGAAGTTCAGCGCCGGCCCTGCCTAACAGAGAGATGGTTATTTTAAGTGTCATAAGCCTGGTTTCCTTTGCCACACCTGAGCTTAACGTGTTCAAAAGGGGCAGATCAACTGTTTCACTACCAAAAAGGGATAATGAAGTACAGATGTTTTACACAGGAAAAGCAACATACTTCTTTACGTGCACTATGAAGTATTCAATAAAAACAATAGTGTGATACAGGCTATTTGCTTGCTGGAAGGATAAAAAATAAGTTACTAATTGTTCTTTTACAAGGCGTTGTTAATGTGCTTTCCTTCTATACATTTCACTATCCCTAAGGCATTAGTCGGGCTGGACAAGCTTTTCGCATACATTTGGTATACTCACCAGTTTCAGAAAAATTAAAAATTAGTAGCTATTTGAGGCTGAAGTTTTCACTATTGGTAACAATTCAAGAAGTATTAAAGACAAACTTTAAAGCATAGCCATCTCTAAACAGAGATGAGTTGTTAACACCTCAAATAAAAGAGACAAGTTTATGACATAAACTACAGTGGAAATCTGTGTCTGTGAGGCATTCCTTTCACTCACCTTGGCAATTTTACATTTCCAGTAGTTTAGCAGTTGATGCTAAGTTTAGTAGTTTAGCATGTTAATGCCAAAGTAATACAGCTCGTTTTCTACTTGTAAAAATAAGGATTTATTCTATCAGTTAATGAAACTAAGCTAGACGGCTACATTAGAGAAGCTGATGAAGCACAGGCTGGATGAGCAGGCAGTGAGGTGGATTGAAAACTGGGTGAAGGAGCCCAGAGGGTAGTGGTCTGTGGATCAAACTCTAGCTGGAGACCAGTAATTAGCGGTATACCCCCAGGATTGTTAGTGGGTCCAATCCTGTTCAACATCTTCATTAATGATCTGGATACTGGGGCAGAGTGAGTGCACCCTCAGCAAGTTTGCAGATGACACAAAACTAGGAGGAGTGACTGATATACCCAGAGGGTTGTGCTGCAATCTAGATGAACCTTGACAGGCTGGAGAAATGGGCTGACAGGAGACTCATGAAGTTCAACAAGGTGAAGTGCAAAGTTCTGCATCTGGAGAGGACCAACCCCATGCACCAGTACATGCTGGGGGCTGCTCAGCTGGAAAGCAGCTGTGAAGAAAAGGACCTGGGGGTCCTGGTGGACACCAAGCTGAACATGAACCAGGCATGTGTGCCTGTGGCAAAGAAGACTAATGGTGTCCTGGGCTGCATTAAGAGGAGCATTGTCAGGAGGTCGAGGTAGGTGAGCCTTTCTCTACTCAGCACTTGTGAGGCCACACCTGAAGTAGTGTCCAGTCCTGGGCTCTGCAGTACAATAGAAACATTACAGTAGAGACATTGACATACTGGAGAGAGTACAGCAAAAGTTTACTAAGTTGTTTAGGGGACTGGAGAATCTCTTATATGAGAAAAGGCTAAGAGCGATGGGACCATTCAGCCTGAAGAAGAGAAGGCTTAGGGGGGATCTTATCGATGTGTACAAATATTGAAGGGAAAGTGCAAAGAAGATGGAGCCAGGCTTTTTTCAGTGTTACCCAGTGAAAAAAAAACAGAGGCAATGGGGCACAAAATGAAAGGCAGGAGGTTCCCTCTGAACATCAGGAAACACCTTACTGTAAGGGTGACAAGAGCACTGGCAGGGTTTGCCCAGATTGTGGAGTCTCCCTCCTTGTTGATATTCAGAAGCTGCCTGGACATGGCCCTGGGCAACTGGCTCTAGGTGGCCAAGCTTGAGGAGGGGGCTTGGACCAGATGATTTCCAGAGGTCCCTTCCAAACTCCGCCATTCTCTCATTAGCACACATACCATTTCTACCAGTGTTAAATCTACATCTTAACATTGAGATATTAAAATCATAGAACTAAGAATTAATAAGCACAGAGCCAAGCATTTCCTTACACCATAAAGGATACATCTAGGCATCCAATTGCCTTGTAATGTTTGCTATCTGATAGACGACAAATTCTTTTACTTCTGTTTCTCCCAGAATAGGCTTCTAAAGGTTCATATCTGCTTTGTTAATCATTACTTTCAAGTTAAAAACTGAAGATAAGGATGTGAAATAATGGTATGTTATGTGATAGGAAAAGGCATATATCTAGGCCAATATCCTGTGTGAAATCACACCTTTATTTTTCAAGTAAGATCAAGTTTCTTGTACAGGCGATAGCCTTTGAACTCTTACCAAATATCTTACCTTTACATAGCACATAAGAACATAGCCATTTTCCTCTCAAACTTATTAATGGTACCTTGCCCTGACAAAAGGTACCTCATAAGTGCAAATAGAGAGTTGCTAGTCATTTAGGAAATGACATCAGAGCAATTTTATGGCATGTTGTCCAGAGGCAGCAATGCCAGGAACAGTACCACACAGGATGATGATAACCACCAACTCACAGACATGCCTGTATGTAAATACCCACAGGATGCAGGGTTGGGGAAAAGTACCCCTGGGAGTCAACTGTGGAGAGGATCCACTTCTTCAAAGGCTGTCTTGTCCCTGTTACTCTGTTTGAGAGAGTATGTAAAGGCAAATGACATCATCCTAGTCTCTTCCTGGAAAAAAAGGAATGAAGAGCTAGTGAAACTACCCCAATACTTACAAATTCTTTTTGCCTCATGGGAATGTGAAGCAACAAATAGAGTATTTATTTAAGCAATGCTGCAGTTCCCCCTACCCATGCTCCAGGGTGGCATTAAAATCAGTGAGGGCATCATTCTTTCCGGTGCAAAAGCAGTGAACAGGATTCTCTATATAAATAATCCATTCTGTAAAGTACCTGCATTAACATATCACTGCTATATGAACCACACTCAATCATATCAAACCACTTTTGTGGTGGGAAGCTTGGTTTTAACTATTTTAAGCAGTCTTAACGGATTTTAGAATTTTGGCTGCCCTCGTGGTCTCTTTGAAGGTCATTCTGAGTGATGGCTACAGGGAAAAATTTCTTCTGTGTGACAGTTTTAAGCAGTGAGGTCATGAAAGCACTCTTATTTAAAGGCAAGAGAAGAGGCCAGGCACACATTTATTTTTAAGTTTCAGGAAATCATTCCCAATTGGCAGAAAGGGGGCTACCATTCCTCAGCTAGGATTATTTTGTCTCTTAAAACTTAAATGTTCTTCCCTCTCATAGGAAAATGTAAGAAGATTAAAATAAGGATCCTATAATCTAATATTTGGCTTTATTCACTTTCTTATATTTGTTTTCATACAAGTTCTTGTGCAATACAAGCAGTAAATCTAGACTGCCTGAGCCTATGCATTTTCTCCCTGCCTTCAAGCTGGGCTAATAGGCCCCAGAAAGTAGAAACACTCGGTCTTTTTGGATGTTTCAGATCAGCATCAGTGTAGTTAAGCAACAGAATTAATAAACAGAGAAGAGCAGTTAGTCCCTGCAAATAGAAAAATCTTAAGATCTCTACAGATGAAAAAATGAAAGAGCCAGAGGAACTCTTTATGGACACAAATTTGAGGTAAGCATCTAGCATCCCTTGGGAGCCAGTGGACTGTAAAGTCTGACTTTATTACTGCCTTTGAAAATCTCCCCTTTGAGCAAAAGGAAAATGAGGGCAGAAACTTATCTTTGAAAAGGGATCCGGGTTTTGGGAAGAGTGAAGAAACTCAGAGCAAGGCTAAGGGTGGTGTGTACAAAGGAAGATAGCCATGTTTGGGAACTGATGGTGCTCATTGTTTGAGGAGCTCTGAAGAGCTAGGGTGTGCCTCTCAATTGCAGGCAGATGAGTTGTTTTACGCTGCTCTGAGTCTGCCTGGAAGTGTAAGATGCCAAAAACAACCGTGGCAGAAACCTGCCTGTTAACAGGCACCTTGACTCTGGAAGGCTGAAGGGGCCTCACCTGCGCCTATGTAAGTCTCCACAAAGGCCACTAAGGCAGGCACACTCCTGACTGGCGTCGTGAGGGTATGCCCTCAGGGACAGAGATATGGCAGAGGGTGTGCTGCGCTGTGAGAGACCCACCGTGCCTTCACACCTGGGTACCAAGTGCATTCTCTTGTGCCACGTTGTTGTGGATCTGTTGTGAGGTATGGCTTCTCTCAGGCTGTCAGAAGGAAACTCAGCTCCCACAGTTCTCTCTGCTTGTCATTGCTTTGTCAAGTCAGAAAAGAAGTGGAAGGTTTTTTGGAATATCTTCCTGTCCTTTTCTTATTTTCACCGTATGTTTTACTGTCATTGTCACTCTGCCATCTGGAGCACACCATTGGCCCGAGCTGCAGTTAGTAGTGGTATGCTTCAGCTGTAGTGGTGGCTCAAGCTAGTGCATTTCATTTTGCTTCGATGCTAGCTCCACGTGCATACAGGGCTCGTTCTAACTCAGTTGATGGGTATAAATCTGTCCATTGGTAATTTTCTTAGTTGCCCAAACCTGATTGTTTTCAAAGGCAGTGTAAACAGAGTGCAGGAGCAAGAGTGAGCAACGTGGAGTGTGCCTGTCCATGCTACCCACTGTTTGCAATTGCAAGCTTGTATATGGAGGAACTGAACTCTTGAGACAGTGAAATGGAGCTTTATGGTGTGCTTCTTGAGGGATGGAAATGTTCAGAGATCTGTCAGGAAGACAACTGCTTTTGGAGTCGAATGGCAAATTTTGTAGCTCAGAAACACGGTCTGTAAAATTGGACTGTGGAGAGTGCAGAAAGTAAGGCTACAGCCTGGAAGTGCCACCCCATATGTGAAGCAGTGGATGGTTACTTTCACCTTGAAGAAATGCAGTAGTGGGAGTACACCCGGGTACTTGAAAATACTTAATTTTGTCATGTTATGCAAGCTTCTGACTCTGGTACTACACAGTGGGATTATAGACAAAATTTATTGTTTGATTTTTGGTTGCTGCACCTGGCTTTTGACCAAGCAAATTAAAAAGTGAACTTTTCTATAGTTATAGCAACGTTGTTTGATCCATGGGTCTTATTACTGGTACTGTTACGGAGGAGGAGGTAGAGAGGGTTCATGATGTCTTAGGCATAAACCTTTCACAGCCTCTGAGCAGTAACATTTTGTCCTGTGCGAGCAGATTTACTTTGGAGAGGGTAAACGGTAATTCTTGGAGGCATGGCCAGCATATTGTTTCTTTAGCTTGAAAAGCTGTATACTGGGTACCTGAACTGCAGCAAGGAAAAAATGAACAGCTTTTGTAGCAGATTCAAGCTGACTGTGGAATGTGCATTTAATAGATTAGAAAGAGACATGCATTGTGTTTAAATTCAGTGAACCAAATACTCCAACTGTTCCCATTTTGTGGTGTGTTTTGCCTATTATCTGCAAAGCACAGAGGAAAACATTACAAGGTGGAGCAGGGATTTGGAGAGGCTGTCTGCTGTTTTCTGAAAAGCCATTCAAGAGTGTAATGACAAGAGCTGGCTGTGGTTGCACACAGCTAAGGAAGACTTCAAGAGACTGACCATTTGCTTAAAACATACAATATGCATGAAAACTTAGGATCAGGCCTGTGATATAAGTTTACTGTGACTTGAGCAATTGGCTAATATTTAACTTTAAACAAAAACCCCCTCTTTTAATATATTGGGTATTTCCTAATTATTCTAGCATGTCTTCTTCAGCTCCAGTCTTTTACTATTGAATTCAAGAAATACTAAACCTCAGCAGCTGGACTGAGTTTCTGCAATTGCTCTTTATGTGTCATGAGCACTTTGAGACTCAAGTGTAGCAAGCAGTAAATTAATTTTAAAAAAAACTAGCTTGAGTACATCTCTTGGCAGTTGTCTCCCACTGTGCAATCAAGGATAACTTTACTTCGAATGTTTAGTCTTCTGTTTGCTGTATTAAGTTCTTTGGTCTTCCCCTAGCTTATCAAGCTTGATTTCATTTTTACTGTGGGTGTAGTAGTTTTGGTAATCAGAGGCATTATATTTAATTTTCTACTGTTTTAAACTTTTCCTTTTTATTGGATCTCCAGCAAAGTTGCTTACCAGAGGTACATACTGTGAAGTACATTTTCCTGAGCTTTCCATGGGTGAAATAAATTGCTTCATGTGGGAAGAACAGGGAAATAATGTGATGCATTCATTCTGCAGGAGATGTTTAATATTTATTTTTTTTATTCTGGAATGTTCAGCTTTTTACCTAAAGTTAGAAAGCTTTTTGACATATGCATTATTTTTTTTAGCCTAATACATTTGTCCTTTTAGAAGACAGCAAATGAGAACTTCAGATCATGTTCAAGTATGTTGACTGTCAGTTTAGGTGTATCAACCATAGGAATATGGATTCATTCACCCAACAGCAAACACAAGCAGATCCTCTTTCCTGCTGGGACGGCACAAAGGCACACGGAGGAACCACTGAGGGAAGGGCTGTGTGCTGTGCACTGCTGCCTGACCCATGCACCTCTTCACCTCTGCTGCAGGACACCACTGAGGCAAAGTGAAATTTTGGTGCTATTACCATGCACTCTTTCAGTCTGGGAGAGCTGGGCTGGACACCTCTTATCTCCATTTTTAATGCTTTTGCTGGAATATTGACATTTTCCTTAATGTGCAGATATCCAGTTCATCTTATCTTCTTCAGTTTGTAAGGAGTGGATAGGGTCCCACATCAAACAGCTGCTCAGTTTCCCACATGGTCTCCTATGGATGTGTTTGCACAGTGTTTAGAGCAGGAGTGCATTTTTGAAGCAGGAATGCATGTAAATATCTAAACATACAGATTGTGTACAGCAGATCGTATTTGTTTACATTATGCTACACCTGTATAGCTCCTTCACAAATGTATGTGCACAAAAGATGGAAGACTACCAGTATGAATATCCGTTACAAAGAGCTCTTTTTAATGGTAATCTTTTCTTACCAGCATGAAAAAGGAAGAATTGTCCAAATTAATGCTGGTCTTTGCTCAATGTACTCTCTGCCAACGTTGCAGTTTGATTATTATGAGCTCTAAGTGATATTAAAATTGAATTTTCTTTGATGACAGAGGCATACTCTAAACTATAATGTGTGCATATTTTGTATCTTGTGATATTCCAGAAAGACCTTCAATGAACCAGCAGATAAATAGATTACACAGTAATTAATTTCCTTTTCAGTTTACATGGGAAAGCTTCTCCTCCTTTATTCGGACAAAATGCTAATGATTTCACGCATTACAAGAAAGCAGAGAAATTGAAACTGTGATTCTGAATTACAGATTCTGTGCTATTATAAGCAAAGTCTATGCTTCCAGGTTTAACATAATAATGTCACCTCCTCCACCCCTTCCTTCAAATTGGTAACCTATCTAACTGGAAATCAGCATTATACTCCTGGCACTGACACTGATGCCTGATGTAGTGCTGAGCAAGTCACTCTCCCTTTCTTAATTTACCCTGTTGGATGTAGATGACAGTATCTTCTTTTTACAAGGCACCTTGAATTCTGAATATGGAACACAAAATGCAATTTTAAATACAACTTCATTTATTATAAGAGGGTTTGGAATAATACCTTGCAGATGAACCCAGGAGTATACAGAATGAAAAAGAAATGGAATTGCAGAAGTTTTTGTCATATAATTGCATTGCACATAAGGGGAGGACTGTGGTTCGCCCAGGTAATTATTCCACAAAGTTCTGAGACGATGGATACAGCATTCATAATGTTGAAACTCCTGCTTTCTCACAGTAACCCAGGCATGTATTAAAACAGAAATATAATGCTTTTTAACACATCTTCATTAGTTCAACTTCTTTCCCAAACCAGCAGGACTAGTGTTGTGCCATTTGAAGATTACAATAGATTCCACAATTTGGTTTTTTGTCTATGTCTCCATGGCTTTAGAAACAATATAGCCCAGCAAAGATTGGATATCACAGTGTAAATTACCTGAAAAGCCAAGACTTCAGGAATAATTATTCTTTCAGTGGCTGTGCCTTCCTTGCAGTTCTTTCTTGCCACCTATAGCTTGAAGGATAATAAGGAAATATTTTTACTGTCTATGGATTATTTGGACATGTGAGGTTAATGGGATTGAAATTAGTTGGTTTTCTCATTTTGTCACCATTCGTATTCCTGAAAGAAGCCAGGTCAGCTGTCTTTCCTCCACTTTACCATGTATTTTATATGTTAGAAATCCATGTTCAATATTTTACTAGCAGCCATTTTAATTTTCGGCTGAATTTACTAATGGTGTTTATTTCTGTTTTTAAGGGCTGCTTCTGAAGTAACTGGGAGAATTTTATACATCTTAGTCTTCTATACAGACACAACAAATGCTTCTTTCTAACCTAAAATATTCAAATATTATTCAAATGCTTTTCTGAATATCTTTTTCTTCTTTCTTACTCCTCATATTGCAAGATATCCCAATTTATACTCCTTTTGGCAGCTAAAAATCTAAAAACTTCTCAGTAAGAATATAAAATTTGAGGCTGATTATCTAAAGCAGTGTGCTTTAAAAAAGGCCTAAAACTACACTGTTTAAATATAACATGCAATTAGCAACATGGGTCCAGATTGGCACTGGTTTATTGAAAATCTCTGGGGTCTAGTATTGATAGTTCAAAATTAAATTTGATACTTCTTTATATGTATATGTGCATTTCCTTATTTGTGCATTCATGGGCTAAACTTTGTTCATTTAATTAATTAAACATCCCTGGTTGCATATGTGTCTGTTTCAGCTATTACCTTTCATATGAAATTAGCTCTGTCTCTCTACCATATATTTTTGTGTGTCTTACACTTAATTTTAATAATTTGCTATGCTGTCATTCCTATCACTTTGGTAGTTTCATGAAAACAAACCCCATAAATATTAACCAAAAAAAAGAGTGGCAAAGGGTGCAAATTACATAGAAAATAATGTCTCAAACATAGCAGCCTTCCACATTGTATATTACAACTTACACTCAGCAATAACAGGAAAGCTGTTCCCTACCCCCAGTCTAATTACTATGGTCTTTATAGTTCTTAGAGCACCTGGTTTCTTCTCTCCTGTCAAAGTTAGTATTTCTGGAGCAAATCCATAAATCCAGCAAGTATTAACTCAAAAGATTTGAACACTGTTTTGTTCCTGTGCAACATCAGATTTCCTGTTGCTGCAATGAATAGAAGGCACATAAGGGAGGACAGGGAAAGGATGCTACATCTGCTGTCATACCATTTATGCCATTTAATTTGCTCCTGCAGATATATGAGGGCTCTTTTCTCCTTCAGCTCCCACACTAACAGTAGAATTTTATTTTTCAAATTGGGACCAAAACATAATTTTGTAACAGGCATGTTTTTTGGAAAAAAAACCCCAACAAACAACTAAAAGCAAACCTAGTGTTTTTCACAGAAAGAATCTGAGTGGCAGTATGTTAAATTATAAAAGGAAATAAAACAACAAACAAAAAACCTACCCCAAACCAGTGTTACATGTTTTAAAATTCAAATGCACTGTTGCAAAAAATAAACAGTTTAAGGATAAAGCAATAAGGTTATTTTCCTATTTTCATCTTTTGTTACTCATGACCTTTGTTTATTTGAAAGCAGTAACATCACTGCAACAATGTTATATTGTGAGACAATAATATTTTGACTTATTCAGAAATAAAGTGGGGCATGCAGTATTTATAGACACAAGTTACGAACTCTTAAAACCAAGATTTTATAACGGGAGTGTTGACACAAGCTTAATTCTGTTGGCATAATAAATTCCATTATAGTATTCATTATAGGAATTTCCAGTCCTTTTATAGAATATGGAGTCTCTGGAAAGCAAATGGAGTAAAGAATAACTAGACTATCACACAAACTTCTCACAGTAATTATTTTTTGAAAGTGGCATATGTTTTGAGATGTTACTTTTGTTTCCAGGAATCTTCTCCTTTTCTCAGGAGACATTTCCCTCCCCCTGCTTCCTTGTTTTGCCTTGAACTCATTGTCGAACAGACATATATAAATAAATTTTCTAGGTGATTTCATTAAGTTGCAAGAAAAGTAGAAATTTCAAGAACATTCAGGTGAGTCTGCTAAGTTAATATGGTACCAGTCATATATTTTTCATCCCTTGTTATACTGAAGAGGCTCACACGTTTGTACTAGGAAACCGATGAAAGTTAAATTCCAAAGGCTGAAGTGAACCAGACCACTTTCAGAAGTTGTATAAGGCCACATCTACAAAAGGATTCAGCATCGGGTCCCCAGTATTAGTTACTTGGTGTTATCCATCCATGTTGTGATAGGGCGTAGTGTAAAAAGCTCAGTTAGGTCTAATGTAGCACTGCATGTGGCACCTGGCCCTATGATGTCAGTGCAGTCACTGGCTGGGGTCTTGAAACAGTGGAACTACATTAAAGTGACACTACGCTTATATGGCCAGAGGTGGGGCTTATTAACTAGGAACAGGGCCAGGCTGATATGGCTATATTATGTTTGACTAAAGGCAGGTCACTCAACCACATCATAAAAGCCTAGCTCCCACATCTTCCTAAACGTCAGTGGTTTCAGCTTCCTTATCCACCTGCTTTTCTGATGCTGCCCTAAATCCCCAAGCTAACGGCAGAAGCAGGGTGAAGTTGTACTCTATTTCAGCTGAATCTATATTCCCATTCACTTAAAAAAAGAATTCATGGGCTACAGGGTAAAACTAAGCACAGGAGCAATGCTGGTGACACTTAGCTAGGAAGACGGGAGTCCTGGGTTGGGACTTTTGCTTTCAGCCTTTTGTGAAATCACTCTCTCCTCAAAGCAGGCTGTGTGCTGAGCCTCCTGGAGAGCAGAGGAGCCAGAGCCCCTCTTTGTGTCTCTGGTATGGCCCGCGTGAGCGAGGCACCTGCAGCTCTGCCACTGTGTCCCCCTCACGGACTCCTGTGTAGGCTGAACTTCAGGTCTTTGTAGTCAGTGGGGATGCTGAAATACTGAGGTTCTCCAGGCTTTCCCCTGCCCAAGTAGGAGGCAAGCTGCTTTTGTGTGCATTGCTGTCTTGTAGTCAGGTACTGAAATTCTGCCTAGTCCATGCATTTAGGAACGCAAATGCTTTTGTACACCTGAGTCTTCAGTATGTCAAAGTCTCTTCAGCATGTCAAAGTCTAAGAACATGCCTGAGTCAGAAGGGGTAGAAAGCTTTGAGCTGATCCCATTGAGCCGCTTTAAACCTGGAAATGAAAGTGCTAGGAAAAGCTGGGAGAAGACGGTGTAGTTGATGGGAGATATAATTTGAGCACATTTAAAAAGTGTTGCAGGAGACTCTACCGGATGGTGCAGAAAAAAAGATCGTGTTTATATTGCATCCAGGCCTCAGCTAGTACATCTGTATGGTGCTGTACAGATTTGTTGTATAAGTCTCTGGAAGTTTTGGAATCTTGGACATGTTCTTATGTCTACTGAATTCAAATCAAATTAAGGGTGGGATGTCGTATAACTTGATTTGTTTGAAGTTGTCTTTGTTTTGGCAAAGAAAACAAATTTAACATAATTTTATTGTTAGGGGTTTTTTTGAATAAAGCTGCAAAAGCCTTCTCTGAATGGCAACTTTTGTTCTATATAAAAAATGTGTGAGACCTGAACTATGTTTCTAATATTTGTTGTTTTCTGATTCCAGTTGATGCAGCGTGTGAGCCCTCTTCCTTGTACAAATCATGGTGTACCACTTTCTTGAAGGGATTATAAGCTTATTCACCCACAAAGAATTTCACTATGTGTAAAATCAACTCCTACATATTAGCCCTCTGTACAGCTTTAACTCCTTGTGTTTTGGATCAGTCACTTGCTAGAAGAACTGTTGCTTATCTTGTCTGAAAGCAGTTGCAGAAAATCATAGACAACATTCGTTGACATGTCTTTTACTTGGCATTACAGGAAAGAGGCTGAAATGAGTAAGTTTTATTATCCCATATTTTTCTGAGGGTTCTTTTTAGTTGCTGGACCTGAGCAGACTAAAGGAGAAGCTATATTTTAAGGAATAGAAAGTCTGAATCCTCACAGAAAATGTGAAAAAAAACCCCAACCCTCAGGCATCTCACAAATATGAGCAGGAAGATCAAGGTGGACAGGTTTTATTGTTCTTGTATATAGTTGTATATGAAATTTCTGTTAAGTAACGGTGCATTTAAGATATATACTTCACAAAGACTCTAGCTTTAACTTTTCTGTAAGTGTCCTTGAAGTAATTCAAGCATCCACCTAGATCAGGTGGACAAGGCAAGATATTAGCACAGAGGAACTGTTTGGATGCTCTTTAATGGACCTAAAAGTATGTTCTGGCTGTGGTGACAGCCCTGTCAGAAGACAAGGGGAGGGTACTGATGCTGAACACAACAGTGGGTGACAGTGCAACAAGTTGTTGTCCTAAGGAATTCTATCGCAAGCTTCTCTCTTCAGGGGGAATTCTGCTTTTTGTGGCTGTTGAACAAGTTGGAGGGTTAAGTTTGTATGAACAGGGGAGATGGGCGAAGTGTCCTCTGCTGCTTTTAATTCCCAGAGTTTCCTTTTTAGCAGTTATTCCAATAAATTACTCAGGGAGTACTGGGCTATAAATAATCTTTTACACTTGGGATATGAGAGGAGGGAAGAGGGGCTGGATGTTTGGATGATTGGCCTGATACTGGAGCTGTTCAAGCCTTCGTTTCCAAGCTGTGAGAGCTGGATTAATCTAATTACGGACAGACAGCTGACAATTTGTGAGTTGTACATGCAGGCCATCTTTAGCTCACTGAATAGCAGTTATACGTGTTCGATTTGGCAAATATAGTATTCTTTTCACCATTCCATAATACACATCCCTTGCCCATTTATGCGTGCAGACACATTAACTGAACAATGAAAGGACACCATAAGTAATATGACATGTTTACACTGTAAAGGAATAATATCTAGCAGAACATCCAGCAAATGTATTTCCATGGGCCTTTCTGCATGTTCATTTTTTATTAACTGCTAATATTATAGTCCAGAAAATTCAAGGAGCAGTACTTAAACATGTGGATTTTTGGTTTAACATGTTCTGAAGCTCAAAGGTCACATAGCATTTTCAATCAATATATTCAGTTAAATTAATAAACACAGGGATATTATAATGGTACACTTCAAGCTACTTCAGACCAGGCCTCTGCAGGGACTGAGTCATTGGTGTATTGTGTCGTTGTTGTGTGTGAGTGTAATACTGCCAGATTTCTTAAGATATATTGCTCACCTGCCTATATTTTAGGAATTTATAGGTAATCAGACTGAAAAGATAAAATCTAGAAATGCAAACTATTTCAGGGGAGGAAAAGTCTCAGTGGAATGTTCAGGAAAGAAATGTAGTTCTTAAGAGAAGTATTTTCTTTGACTTGGTGCTATAACCTTGATACATGCTGTGGTGCATATTTCAGTGAACCACTTAAAGGGAAAAATAACACAGGAAGATGACTGAATAAAACATAAGTCAGATTCTGTTTACTTGTTTGCCTGTTTTGAAGAGATTATCATGAGATTACGGGGGACAGGGAAGATAGATTAATACCTTAAAACAACTGAGAGAAAGCTTAAATGACAATAAAATATATAGGACAAATTTTACTCATGTACATTACATACTAATAATTGATATGATCAGTGAACACAGGAATTTTTAAGAGACATTCAGTAAGTTAGTAGCTGAACAGATTATTCAGGTGAGCATGTGTATGAACATGGTTTTCAGAAGTTTTTATCACTCATAATTTTATGTTCAAAGAAGTGAATCCCTTTTATAAGGAATCAGAATAGGCGGCCAGTATTGAAAATCATGCACATAATTTATGTTGTAATTGTGATCATGAAATAAGGATTTTAGTATTTATATTTGATTTAATTACATTTCCCATTTATTTACCTATTAATATATTTGATATGTTTTTCTCTATTTAAAATGGAAAAGTTTCTCAGAAATAAAATACAGGACAAGTCTTAAGAGAAATGGAGGATTATTTTTTTTCTAAAATGACTCACATTCAATTAGGTTGTAAAGAGATTGGAATTATTATAGACTTTGATCTGAAAACTCTATTTGCAAACAAGAATTTTATAAGAACTTATGATGGATTTTTGCCTTTCTTCTTGCACTTATTTTTATCACTCCTTAGGGGTAATTACATTTAGAGAAGAAAAAAACTTAATTATAATTGCTTCTAGGTTCAGGAGTGAAACTACTTTAACCATTCTCAGTTATGATTAGATTCTGCTGCGCCTACATGAGACGTCAGTGCCATGCCAATGCCTTTTTCGATCATGGATTGTACCACAGACAACTGATTTCTTCTGACTGCAGTATTTCAATATGCAACTCAGACACTGAAAATCCCTCCTACACCAAAGACTTAATAGAATATCTGACTCGTTTGTAACCACAAACAGCAGGCATTACATGCAAATTCTTCCCCCACCGTTCTATTTACAGATTTAAATTGGTTTGAGAAAATTGGATGGAAGGCACATGATCTGTACTGCAATTTCTTGAATTTCTGTTTGAGAGAACATCAATATGTGACATAAGTAATTAGGGCCACATAATAATTATTGTATTTGTGCTTGTATCCCATTTGATGCTCAACAGTAGCATCAAATTAAGACTGTATGTTTGATTGTTCAAGTAACAATTATTCACATACCTTTAAGATGTGATGTGTCATCAAGTGAGTCATAAAATCTGTGTGGTTTTACATCTATTTTCTACATTGAAATTTATTAAAATTATGTGTGTCAGAGTGATAGTGGTATTGTTATTTTGTAAGTCACTGAAATGGAGTTTATCTGAGACTGTTTTGAGATTTTTATTGTAGCTGACCCCTGTAACACCCAAGCATCTTGCACAAAAAAATAATAGGAAAGTCTTATGTGGACCTTAATGTAATTCAAATAATATTGACAGCTCCAGAACTCTACTTGTTATATTTTGCTTCATTTTCATAGGGAAGGGAGACAGCATTGTCACATGGTGGTAATAAATGTTGTACTTGTGAGCATCACTGATGTTGGCAAGGCTTTTTCAAAGAAGGCTGTGCAATGTTTTCTAAAGATGGTCAAGTCTACATCTGTTTGCTGTCCTCTGAGAGAGGCATTGCTTTGTCCTCTGCACACAAGAGTACTGATAACAGTGCTAACAATGATGAATCCACTTTGATTTGTGGTACAGTCCAAGGATGACAGTTCCAGTGCTTTGCTAATATATTTATTGGTTTTCTTCAAAGATTCTGCATCTCCTTATCCTGAGGTGGAAGAGATTCAAAGTAGCCACTGACACAAAACTTCCCAGATCGGTTTTAAGTTCCATGTAAGTTTTATATATGGGTTTTGGTGAGACTCTTTATATTGCAGAATTCTTGCAACTCTATTAGGTCTATAAAGTCATTGCTAACAGAATAATGTATTTTCAAGGTTGTCTACTCTATGTCCTTCTCTTCTGATATTTTAGTCTGCATGCCAAATGATTGATGCTACAGTAGTACTTGCCAGATACCTATCTTTTGTATGAAGTGTTGGCTTTTTCTGTGTCTGTTAGCTTCTAGCAAATTGTGAAGGAATGAAAAAAACCTCTCTTATGAGGTCATTGCTGCTTACACAAAAGTTCTTAGAACTTCTCCTGCCAGTTTGCTTCCATGTTTTTGCTACCTGCGTCCCCATTCCTGCTCGAGTTCTAACTGTAGCATTGTAAAAGCTGCTTGGTGTGCCAGGACTGCTACCCATCTGTTGGTGGCAGCTGGGTCGTATGGCATGTGAGCACCAGTCCTTTCCCCAGGGAATTTCTCCTAATGCTCAGTTCTGATCTGAGTTTCCCAAAGAGTTTCACTGTCAGCAGGTCATTGCCAATGGCACGTTTCACGTATGTGCCAAGAGCTTTCTTCTGCAGAGGCTTAGACTCAGTTTAGCATGCGTGAGTAGTCCTACTATCATCAATGAGACCTCTTATGCACGTGCAAGTGCCTGTATCAGCTTTTGAAGAAGGTTACTTTAAAAAATATCTTAATACACATACTTTTATACACAGCGCTTAGCTTTGTAAGGACTGGTGCTGTGAGGGAGCTTATCTGGCTCATGTTGCTTACTGGAAGATACCCAGACCCCTGCATTATCCGTCTGCTCTTTCATGCAGATCTTTGTCGTGCTCACCCATGGAGATAAGTGAGGTGTGCCTCCTTGCTGTTCAAGTATTTCGGTGAGCTCTGCGAGGTGGATGAGCATTGTTAAGAACTATTTTCAGGTCACACATACTATGGGCCTCCATGCCCACAGGTCTGGGGGATTTCTAGGCAATTACACCTACTCACTCCATGTTAAAAAGCCAACATTCTGCTAACACACATGATCAGTAGCACTGTCCTACCTCATGCCTGGTGTCCCCACAGAGTTTGTTAACGAGAAAGTATGAGTATCTTCTGCCCCATTATTTCTTGGGAACCAGTGGGTTTTTGTTAAGATTTAAATATTTTCCAATTCTTTCCCCTACAAAAGTTTTGTAACCCTTAATTTATTCAAAGATAGTTTGACCCATCTTTCAGTCAAATCCTCAATTGTTCCTTTTGCTTTGGAAAAAAATGTTAATGTCACCTAGACACTGCCAAATACAATTATTGCCTGCTCATTAAGTAAACAGAATGGTTTGGCTAAACTTAATTTACCATTTCTGCAGCAGAATATTCTTTCTAGACCAGATGTAACAGCAAAGAAAACACTTTGTGACGAAAATGTAGCCAAACCTTGGTGACCCCTAGTTCTGTCTTTGGGTCAGTGAGTTTTTCAAGGAAGCCCCTGTGGTTTGCTTGGTCTTATTATTGCATTGTGCTGTAAATGCATCTATAAAAATACCTATTAATAGTAATGATGAAGAGCAAGAATATAACTGTCCTCCAGTGCTTTCAAATATTTATCATACTTCTACACATCTGCTGAAACACATTCCCAGAAGCCTTTAATTTTAACATGTTATTGGCAGAAATCCATTTGTTGCCTCCTTTTGCTGCCTCTGACATCATTCCTTTAGTACTTTTATGCATTTCATCTTTATGTATAGCTAATAAATGTCCACAGATATGTTCAGGCCTAACCTGAGATGGCTGACTGCTAAAAAAATAAAAGCTACAGGTAACAAATTAGGATAAATAAGGAGGAAAGAAAGAGGGAAGCAACATTAAGCCAATGTTACAGGCACAGAAACTGAAACTGCAGTCCCATACACTGTAGCTCTCCCTCACTTAGAGCTGCAGCCATTCATGTTTGTCTTTGCTGGCAAACCAGCAATCCTCTCTTCACACTAGCTCTAATGTTTGTCCAGCCTTTGCTTTGGGCTGTTTCAGTGCCTTAAAGCTATAGAAAGCTAACCTGAAAAGCAGGAGGGGAGAACAAAACCCTTTCATATAGCTTTTCATACTGAAACGGCTCAGCCAGGGTCAGAGCTGAGGCAGGGAGGATGGCAGGACTGAGGCAGCCAGCAGGCAGATCAGCTCTAGGAACTACCATCTCGGGCAGAAAGGAGATTAGGTAGCTTGACCCTTATCAAGTCTGTGATAAAGCCAAGAATGCATCAAAATCTGAGTCCAGGCTCAGTGCCTAACACATACAAATAACTCACCTCTTGATTTTTCCATTTAGTGTTCTTTTTCTCTGAGTTGACATTTTAATGTGTAATTGTGCCCAAGAAAAGTATCTTATTTCTTCCTCTCTTTTGTTTATATTTGTAAACAGCTTTGCATGCTTTTGATTTTTCATTTGTGTATGTACATCTTGAAAAATTAGATTACAAAATAAGACAGGAATATAGATGTTCAGGTGAAAAATGCAATGTGTCAGTTTTCAAGCACACAATAGACAGGCTGGGTTTAAAGATATTTTTACAATGCTAGACAAATATGATAAAAATATGTAATTAAAATGGTATAAAACCTGGATGTGTTTCAGTCTAAAAGGGCTATTTTTTTGCATAGAGAAAGCTTATGTTCAGATACAAATAGAGTTTTGTGTGGCCAAAAGTGCAGAGGCACTGCATAAATGGTTATATATCAAAGTAAACATACTACATAATGTACTTGTGAAAAATAAAATACTATCACTAAAAAGCTGATAATAAATGGCTGTCTGGAGTGTTTAAAAAATGGCAAAGTCTAGACTTCAAAAATATGTTAATTGAAAAAGGTCTTTTTTTTTTTTTTAAATACAGACAAATGTGTAAGAAATAGAATTGGCATTTACTTGCAAAACAATACTAAAAAGTATTCCAAGTTAAGTGATTTAAAAGACATGGCTCTGGATTATGCGGCTATCAGAATAATAAAAGGAGAATACTAATTAGCATGCCAAATCTTTAATACTGTACCAATCCTATTCTCTCCTTTGATAATTCTTCATTGTAGCCATAGTAACAAAAGAAGGAAACTTAATTCACCAAGGCATTTGCAGTTCCTTTTTTTTTTCTTAAATAAGTTGTAATTTCTCTATCTAAGAAGCTGTGTTTTCTACTTGTAGCACTTGTAATTATACTCTCCTACATTTAAATATGACAGAATATCCTTAGGCATTAATTCATTCCTACGTAGCTCATCCAGATTTAATTTTAAAAGACTTGGGTTTGCTTTCATTATTTTATGGAGTGGCCTTCAAAATAAGCTGCAGTATTCAGAATTTAAATATATATATATAATGAAAATACTTACCTAGAATATAATAGTTATTTTGAGGGATGTACTTTTAGAACTAGTTTAAAAGATTTTTGTGCTAAAGGAAAAAAAAAGCTATTGATTAGAAAGCACCAGAAAAGGTCTTAAAACTATAACGAATCACAGATTAATTCAGGTTGGAAATGCCCCCAGGAGGTCTCTTGTCCAAGTTGCTGCTCAAAGCAGAGTCAGTTGTGAGGTCAGCCCAGGCTGCTCAGGGCTTGATCCAGTTCTGTCTTGAAAGCCTCCAAGGCTGGAGACTGCACAGCTTCTTTGTCAGGATGTTCCACCACTTGAATGCCATCATATGAAAAGAGTATTTTCCTACTTCCAGTGGGACCTGCTCTGTTTCATTTATGTCTGTTGTCTCTTACCCTCCTGCCATGGAGTGTTGTGGCTGTGTCTTTTTGCTAAACTTACAATGGACACTGGGGGGCTGCTGTTGGGTCCCCCTGAAGCCATCCCTTCTCCCAGCTGAACAAGCAAGCCTCAGCCTTTCCTCGCAGGACACCTGCTCCAGCCCCCAACCATCTTGGCAGCCCCCCACTGAACTTGGCCCAGTTTATCAGTGTTTTCCCTTCCTGCTCAAGAGGCCCAAAACTGGACACATTATCCTAGATATTCTCCAACATGTGCTAAGTAAGGAAATAGACATCTGCCCCACCACTGTGTGTGTTCCTGATGGTACAGCCCCAAACACTGCTACTCTTGATTACGGACAGAGCATGTGCGTCTTTAGCTTATGGTCCACTAGGGTCTTCTCTACAGAGCTGCTCCACAGCCAGTCAGTCCCCAGCCTGTACCAATGCAAGGGTGTCATCCATTCGAGGTGCACAAATTTGCATTTGTCCTTGCTTTGTTTCTTATGGTTCCTGTCAGCCCATCCCTCCAGCCTGCCTTGCTGTTTCTGGATGGTGGCCATGACTTCAAGCAGACTGGCTGCCTGCACCAACTAGGTGTCATCTGAAAATTCAACGAAGGTGAACTCTGACCTCTCCTCTAGGTCACTGAAAAAAGATTGTTAGACAAGAGAGGTCCTAGGGTAAACCCCTGGAAAAATCCTAACTGGCCTCCAGGTGGAGTGTGCACCATTAGTCACCTACCCTTTGGGCCTCAGGGCCAAGACAGGTTTTCACCCACCAAGGAGACCACCCATCCAGACCCACCACCCGTAATGTTCCAATTCAGATACCATGATACTGTGGGAAAGGAAAGAGTCCTTCTAGATTATTATTCTTTTTTACCAGAGTCCATATTTCTGAACTACAGAAAAAAACACTTTACTAAACAACACTGCAGTATTTTAAAGTCATAGATCTAAAAATACTTACTCTGACAAAAGTAATTTCACTTTTTTGCACATTTTAAATAATGCAATATTAATGTAAGTTTGTTGATTTCTATACAGTAAATAGTATAGTGTTTCTTCTCATTCTATCTAGTATAGCAACAAGAGTGAGAAACGGCTGAACCATACTGAAAGAGCACGTCATTATCACGTAACAGATGCATCATACTGTCATTGTTCATAGTTGTTTTAAGAATTATTTCTATTACAATCTATTTATTTTGTTCCTATCACATTCTGTGAAACTGTATAGGTGTGTAGAACTGTAGAGGTTAGGGAATGACAGTTTTGGGTTGGGACGTAACCGGGGCAGTTTTTAAGTGGGAGCCCTACAGTATTTGCTATGAGAGGCAAGATGGGTTTTCCAAGCTATGAAGAGACATCTTTCCTTATCTTCATGATGGGTGGCATCCCTAACTGATTCGGTGTCAAGGATGCACAGATGTGTGTTCCTATTCCATCTCAGGAAGCATCTCCATCCTTATACAATTTTGTTCACTGCCACTGTTAAAGGCACTTGCAGTTGTGACTCAGAGCCAGGCTGCAGCGAGTGGCCCAAGAACCAGCTTTCTCAGTGCAGATAAATATATTTGGGCCACTGGAGGCTGCCAGACATTCATACTGAGCCACTTGTGCAATGTCCTTGGTTTAGAGCACATGACTGGAAACCTGGAAACCAGCCTCTCTTCGCCACCCTCCTCCTCAAAAAAGAGCTGGTACCTGCACAGCTCAGTCATGTAGGTTAGCAGCAACCCACATATGACTGAGAAGCAATGCACAGCTGCCCGCTCACCAGGGGTCCAAGCTCACCAGCCTTAGATTTCAATCACCCCAAATATTTGGCTGCAGCAAGCCACAGTTAAATTCCCAGGAGAGGGATTTCTGAACATTGTCTACACTTCCTTTAATACGTCTCTTAGTCCCCTTTTTTTTCCAGGAGTTTTTTCTACATTTGCACCATTGTTTCCCTTTTAAAGCTTTTCTTTCTTTTCACATAATATATGTTGCTACCTGAAATGGCTTTTCTTTTCTCATCAAACACTTCAACTGGGGGAGCATAGCATATCTAATCTGGCACAGATTATGTCAAATTGAAGGAATGCAAAATGACATAAGGAATATAGGTATACCAACTTAAAAAATCCTCAGTTTGAGGTAAAAATGTCTTTATATGAAAAGCCCTAAACAGAATTTCTTACTATCAGCTTAAGAACTATATCAAAGAAAAATCTCAATTTACTATTTACATACCACACAAATATTTATGTGTCTGTCTGTTTCTTTTTTAATGTAGAGAATCACTTCATTATTCTTCCTTAATACCACTACCAATCATATATTTTATTTCCTTAAAAAAGCTTTCCAAATGTTGGCATTGACTTTTTACACAGGCAAGTCCACATAAATGCTTCTACTGAGACTTCAGCAGTGTTTCAGGCCTTTTCCTGTAAATTAAGACAGTCTAGACTGTCTCTTCATTGCAGAAACATGTATTTCTCCATCTTTTCCATTTTTTGCTTACTTCTGACAGGTTATTCTCTTCTGCACCACCATCCTTTGCAGTGTGATTCTTTCCTCTGAGTCTTTTGAAGTCCTCTGAAATCATTTCCTACCTACAAATTTGATTTTTTTTAACCATTATTTTCCAACAAATAAATAGTCTGAAGAAAGTCAAAAGAGGACAAATCTGAAAGAACAAAGGTACCTAACACTTGCTTTAAGGCTCTGTGTCCCAGACTAGCCTTCGTAACTCCCCTGAGTGGCTGCATAACTTCTGAGCCATTTCAATTCCTTAGTTGTCACACATTTTTCTGAGCCCTCAGCATGTTGCCACACTGGTATGACCGTCCAGCTTCCCACATGGGGCAGGCTTAGGTGGAGCTGGGCTGGAGGGAAAGGAGACTGAATCTGCAGCTGTCTTTAGCCACCCATCTATGTAAAAACCCCAGGATTTCCTGAAGGCTTTAAAGTCTTTTTTTCTTGAGCATCCCAGAACTAGCTTAGTGCAGAGTGGCCCAGCCAAATTTTACATTTAAGCCTAATTTGGATTTATAAAAAAGGCATTCCTCAGTCTGTTTCACCTGAGGGGCTCTACCCAGCTGGCATGCTATTAGCAGGACTAATGGTGCAGGCTGTCCGTGAAGCACAGCAGCAGCAGGAGGTGATGGGAATCCTCATTCATTTCTCCAACAGGAGTAGGAGTAGGCGATGTGGGCAACCTGGGTTCAGCCTCTGCCTGGCAGAAGAATTTAATGCTCACCTTTCACCCCAATCTTCCACTTAAAAGCTGTTCTAATATGGCTTTCCTCTGTGAAACAGCTCTGCGTTTTAAAGGGATGTGCACTTATATCCATAAGTAAATGAGAGGAGGTGGGGAGCAGCGTGCAGAGAATTTGTGCCAGAATAGTCATGTTATTTTGATGTCCTGGGGCAGTTAGAGCTCTTGCCTGGGAACAGAAGAGGGATGACTTCTAGTCCTTGCTAGTGGTTATTTAAAAGCTTTACCTGATGACTGATTAACAAAAAATTCATGAACGTTTGCCTCCTGGCTGTTGTAAATCTCAGAGGTTGAAGAGGAAAGGGATGTACCTGCCTTGGTAGGAAGTGCACTCGCCTGCTTGCCTCTCTCCCCCACCCTCCCCTCCTTCCTTCTAACAGGTCTTTTGTGTCGTTTTTCTGGATTTAGACCCTGAATTTAGGCTTTAGTCCTTGCATTCCCAAACGATACTAATACCAAAGAGCATAAAATGAGATTTGCCCGAAGGCACAGAACCCAGCGTATGTGTTTAAAAAGCTTTGTGTGCTCACAACTGGCTATTACAGTGGTATTTGAAAATGAACAAAAAATGGATGTCATTATGCACATTTGACAGCAGTGTGTACAGAGCATGCAAAGAAGAACAGGTCTTGTAGGTTGTGCCTCATTCAGAATGCAAAGCAGTGAATAGGAGAGGCTAAATCAAGATAATTTGGACACTTCAGAGTGCTTGCATGCCGTTTGGTAGAATCACTTTCTTAAGACTTTTTAATGTATGTGTTCTTGAAAGGCAAAAGGTACTTAAATTACTGGTATGTGTATAAATGCAAATTCTTGCTTAACAGAATGTGTGTTGCTTGTTTTTTAAAATGTTGTGTAATAAATACTCTTACTAAAGATGTACACTCAGGACTTGGAAGAAAAAAGAAGTGCCTAATCTTTATAATTTTCCCAGTATAAAACTTAAACAAGTAAGATATTATTGCAAAGCAACTACACCAGATTAAAATTGTAGGGGTTAGGGTAGTATTAATCTAGCTCTCTGAGTAAGGACTAGCTCAAGTTGTTCTTTATACTGCTCAGAGCATTATCTAATCTTTATACCTTTGACTACAGATATAGTTGGGATGGGTGTGTGGTGGCTGATAGGCTACATCACATGGTGGCAAGTGATGGGCAGATTTTTGTGCTGTTTGTGCACAGCAACATCAGTATATGGTCTAGAATTCTAGTGTTCTGATGAGACAACTGTCAGGGACAGAAATAACATTTTTAAAGGAGACTATTTTTCATTAAAGTAGGACTGAACATGCGAAAGACTCAAATATACAGGATATCAGTAGGTTGTAACAAAGTAATTTAGCCAATAGGTTGTGTCTAATCAGGTTAAAGCAGAAAAGCTGTGAATTGTGAGGCAACTGGGGGGAGGATCCAGATGTTGAAAGATTAAGATTTACCACCAAAGTATATTTTCCCACATTTGAAAGAAACAGAGAGGTCCTTTTTTTCACATGTTACACACTGTAGAAGTATCTAAGATAGTCTATTTACTAGATTATCTTGAAACTTCAAAAACCTGAAAGCATATTATATGGGACGCATAGTACGGCAAAAGCTCTCAGACTTCAGCCAACAAAATAAAAGGGAAATTTAATACCCCAATAGTATTAACATTGTATTTACAGCTGCTGCTGCTGCCCACATGAAAAAATGTTTCCCAGGGGCTGAGATCAAAGGTACTGCCACAGTGTGACATACTATGGGACTACACTATAATAATTTTACAGATTTAACAGATTGTTTCCAATGAAAATGTGTGTGATATAAACTGCAGGTGTTCATAAACAGAGAATGAAGGATTTCTTTTTTTTTTTTTTAATACAGGCTAATTTTTAAATTAGCTACTTGTTTCAGTTGTGCAGCAACCTCATGTTTGATCCTAGAAAAGTACCTCCTTTATCTATAATTTTCAAGGAGGACGCAAATCTAAGTACTCTAGAATTTTGGTGGGATCATGACTCCTATGTAACTGCTAGCCTACTCTTTCATAGTAAACCAATAGGTTGCTAGAAGTTTGTTGTCTGTATTTGCTATGGTTTTGGTTTTTTTTAATTAGTTTTTGTAACGCCGTTGGATACCTTATACATAAAGAAGTATATACGCAAGTGGAAGAAAAAAGTACCTATGAAAGTGGAAGGTTCTTTATTAAAATTGAGGCAAACCCCCCACAGTTATTGTACTTCGCAGAATGTCTTAGCTGAAGGAAACTAAACTGTTCCTCTTTGTTTTATTTTGCCACCCTGATATAGACAAGGGAAGCATAATTTCCAAAAGGACTTAATAATAGCAGCAGGCTACTTGCTAGACATTGTGGGTACGTCACCAGAATGGTGCACAGGCATTTAGCCTCCTGACTCTATTAATGTTAATGGGAGTCAGGCAGTTCAATTTCCATATACCATGCTACAAACATATCCATTGAAGTCTGGCAAACAAGCCCTGAGGCTTCCTTGTAAAAGTCTTTGAAACTGCTGCTCTTCTCCTGTAAGATTTGTGATGAAAAACAAGCCAGAAAGCTGCCCACTATACAGAGATTTCCATGCAAAAGCTGTGCCTGAATATCGATAGGTCTGATGTTTTGGCATACTACTAAAATCAAAGCACTGTGCGGGGAAAAAGGGCGGCAAGGCAGGTACCTGCTTCCCATGGAAAAAGAACTGGCTGGCTTTGTAGATGCTTCTTTAGGCAGGCGTTTTCTTTACACATTATATCAAAATCTGCTGAGAAACACCTGAACCAGGCACCACAGTTCACATCCCCAGCCCTGACAAAGCATTGCTGATTTATTGTGTTGTTCTGGTCTGGTGCAAAGTGGCTGTACAGCCAGTTTATCTCTCTTCTGGGAGCGTGGAAGGATATTCATGTATTACAGAAGGCTGACCATAAAATTCTCCCTTTCAGTCCCTCTTTCAATAGGGACAACAACTGCCTCCTTGCTGCCCCCAGTTATGTGGGGAGCAGGAACTGGTGGAGCTGCCCTTACAGCAGCTGATCAGCTCATTACCTGTGAAAGGAGGACACCCAGCCACATCTGGGATAGCACCCCAGGGAGCTTATTCTTCATGCCTTCTGCCATGTGTGGTCTTATCTACAATAAAGTCTGAAGGTAATATTTATTCCCACATAGATATTGCAACAGGATCACAGATGGTGCAAAAATGGTTTCTGGAATGCAAATGAAAAGGGGCAGGAAGCCAGCCTCCATTGCACACCGTAAGTTTGAAGTAGTATTGCTCCCATCATCAGAGCTACTCACAATGAAGCTCCTGGGAGAAAGGAGTCCAGTTCTTTCTTACTTGCAAAGACCCCTTAAATTCCTGGACTATTCAAATGGATAAGCAAAGATAGATTGTTCCAGGTTAAGCCAGTTTGCAGTTACTCTCTTACATGCTCAGAATCACCAAGTTTTTAACAGTGGTCTCTTTTCTAGCTTCCTGTATTCCTGCAGTTGTGTGCTCCCCTGCAGACTGGGCTGCCTTCCACAAGCCATAAAACAACTTGAGGACTGCCCTGATTGAGGCTCTGTTTAAAATTTGCCTTGACTGCAGTCGTTGGCCAGAAGTGCAGTAGTGCCGGGTGGCAAAAAGCAGCGGTATCGCAACTGAGGCTCTGCCCCAAATTATTTGATTTTAATCAGGTGCAGTGCAAGATGTGTCATGTAACAGCTTTCCTGCTAGGAGAACTTGTTCAAATTTTTCATGGTAGCACTGAGGGTATTTCAATTCTTTGTCCTCATCAATACATGGTATCTTGCAGTGAAACTATGTGGCTGGCCAAGGGACACTGAACTTCATGCTTTAGGCTATGATGTGATCCCTCAGAGAGGTCTGTTTGCACCGCTGCCTGTGCCGTTGCGCAAGAAGCTGTGCTGTGTACAAGCAGCGCTGTGTGTCTGCTGAGGCAGGAGTCAGCCACAGGTAGGTCACCGGTCCTTTCACATCACTCACTGATTGCAACAGGGAGCTGGAGGATACGTGAAAGCAAATGCGTAAAGGTCTGCATGGCACACGTGGCAGGCCATGTTTCTACCTCTGCTACCTTCACCTGCAGGATTTGTTTGTCTGTCTGTCACTTAGAACAGTCTTTATTTAATGCACCAGCAATTCTGCTCTCTGGAGAAGCACCATCTGCTTCCACTCAATGTCTCTGGGAGTAAGATACTGCCACTCTTTTACATGTAAATAGTCATACTATTTTTAACTTTTTCTTTTTTTCTTGAATCAACACATAATTTGTAGTTTTTATTTTTCTGCTGCTTCATTCATGCTTTTTTTTTCTGGCTCATACAAGAAATGTGGTGAACTATATTTCAATGAATAATATTTTTAATTCTTCAGGAAACCAGTTAAGCATTTTCAGAGGCCTCTAAGCTTTACATGTGGCTTTCAAGGATGGTGTATAACTTTCTGTGCGTGCTTTAGAAGTGTAAGCTTTCTCTTCCACGGTAAATAAAATGCAGTTGAAAAAAAAACCCAGACAAACACTTTATCAGCAAAAGAAACCACAATAAAACTCTTTATGTGTCTTCCTAATGTTTGGATGACTGAAATTAAAATGGAACATTACAGAAACTTAAAAATTAAAAAAATACAAGGCTAACAATAGACTATGTATTTGTTTGTGCTGTTTTTCAGCAAACTGTGATTATTCATCTGAGAGATAGTAGTATGATTGTAAGATTGCCTTCAAAATAAATTTGTGCTTTTTTTTTTGCTAGGGATACTGGTTGGCAAGGTGTACAGATTCAAAATAATACTAATACCTTGTTCTTGCAGCAGAGAATGCAATAAAAAGCCACCTGTGGTCATATGTTGTGTGTCAATCCACTTCCGATTTAGAGATGGTACATATTACAGTCTGGCCCCAACTAGGTAAGATTAATTTTTAATTCAATGCCTCACAGATATGATGACAGCAGAGATTTTTAAAATGTTTTCCTCAAAATATAGCGCTCCCTAAGCTGTGGATCATGCGTTGATCTCAGCATTTTTTCTTAATAAAGCTTGCTACTGCCATCACCGTGCCTTACAGGCTACTCAGGTCTTCTATTTGGTTCTGCAAGATTTTATATTGTTTTCAGAAGGTTTTCAGTTGGTTGGGTTTTTCTTCTGTTTGTTTTCCTTGCTGGCATATTGAAAAGGTGAAGGAATTTCCACTGGCTCGGTGACTCCAGATTTTTTTCCATCATCTTTGAAAACAGGTACTGTGCTGGAAGGGTTCATTCCACTTGATTATAAGAGAAGGGTTTCAGAAATGTGTAACTGTGTTCTGCATGTGGTTTTTTATGTGTCCAGTTTGGCTTACTGATTAAGAGTTGGGAAAAGGTCAAGATCCTGTGATCAAAATGAAAACCTGCTGCTTATTTGTGCTAAGCAGAAATTCATTGCTAGAATAAGATTTTAAAAATCACTGAAAAACTGAAGAAAAGGTTAAAAGATTCCCATGTTCTTAAAATCATAGCAATGACTGGAAGAACCCCCCCCCCCCCAAATTATCTTCTTGTTCTTTCTGGCAACATACAATAACAATGTGAAATACAGTTACAGTATGCAGTAACAGTTCTGGGTTTTAACATTTTCTTGCATCAGCTCATTTTTTAAGCTATTATGACTGATGTTTATACAAGCTAACTTTTTTCTTTAATACCATATTTGTTTTCTTTTACTGTTTTATCCTGATGAAGCAGGAATTTTCCTGTATCAGATGTTTTACTTTGCAAAATTTTATGATCTTATAGCTGTCATGAGAATAACAAAGCATGTTAATTTACCAAAGTTGTAAGATGCAGAATAATGTCATTTTAACTATCTTTCAGCAACTATATTTTTCAAACAGAGAATTGAACCATGAATCAATGCCAAAAATTTATCACAAAAATATGCATCTTCTGCAATTCTTAGAACCTATGAAACTAATAGTTATTAATTCCACCACTTATAAGCTGAAAACCCACCTATCTGCATTAAAATTACTGGTTAATATATGGTATAAGAGTTAATGGTTCTGAAACTCACCTCTAATTTAAATACTGGAATATTAAGCCATTAATACACTAATCTCATGAAAGGTTGGCATGTAGGCATTGGGATTTTCTAATATGTAAATGGATCAAAGTTGCATTAAACTCTTAAACCAGCCACATCTAGTAGTCCTACACAGAGACATGAGGAACATGTAAGTGAACTGGCAATGGAGAATGGATATAGAAATACTGTTTGCTTAAACAGTTCACGAAATGGAGAAGGTAACAGCGTGATACAAAATATTTGTCTTTCTATCAATAATTTATTTGTGAAACAGAAATCCCTCTTCCCCAATTTTTATTTTAACACTTGCTTGTTACATATTTTCAGGTTTTGCAAGGTATAAAACCACATAACTTATGTAAATCACTTCATTGTCTGTTTAGTAATAAAATGTTGTGGGTAAATCTTCTCATATCTCTGATAGGTAGGAGTGTTTGTGTATCTATTTTCTGCAGTTCATATTTCCCCTTACCTATGTTAATTGGAAAACAAATTAAGTAACACCACATTTTCTAACTGTGGCCCACTCTGGAGGAGACCTTAAAAGAATTTAAGCCTTTCAAAGCATTTATCAAAATCTAAAAAATCCTCTTTCTATGGCACCTAAACTTGAATTTGCAACACCTGGCTGCTCCTCCAGGTGTTTCTTAGGGCCCTGCAGGTCTGTTTCTGTGCTGTGCTGGGCTCTCTTGTCCTTTTCTGGGGGATGGGTGCAAGCAACCAGCCTCTTCAGCTGCTCTGGAGTCTGGGCATCGGCTCCGCAGCTCCTAGCAATCCTGCTGGCCTGGCGCACACCTGGGGAGCACTTGCAGGCACCGACAGAATCCCCAAAGGGCTAAGTTTCTTATGAAATGATTAATGTCACTGCAGGGCAGAGGTGTATGTCATTTTTTGTTGCTTTGGGAATATTATTTTTAGAACAAAGGTGTCCACCTGATATAATAGTAACTAATACACTAATCTAGAAAGAAAAGATGTTGATACTCAGTCCTTATGCTACCCTCTTCCCTACTTCTTTGCAGGAGTTTATTTTTTTGAGGGCCTGCTCTTTTAAAGGCCGCCAGACAGTGGCAGGTGGGGGTTCTGGAGTAGTTATTTAGCAGCTGGGTGTAATTAGATTTTGCTGCTGGTCTTCAGCTGATAGCAGTTGAAAACACCTGTTGTGTTTTCTGCCCATGCAATTTCTGCAAGCTGAGCCCTCAATGTGCATTTGAGTGTGCTTGCACTGGCTCAGAGGTCTTCCACCGTGTGCAGTTGTGAACTTCGTGTTCCTCTTTTCTTCTGTGTTCCTGTGACAGTAAGGTATTCTTCTAAAGAAGCAAGCTGCTGAGCTGTGATCTTCATTGTCACAAAGGGTAAGAGTATACTTCAAAGTAGAAAATCTGCAGTGTGTACGAGGCTAGGAAAAAACATGGTAGACTACAAATGTTTAACAGTATTTATGTAGCCTCTGAGGAAAATTAAAAGGTGATTTAATGTTTTTGTAGTTTTGATGTCTAATAAGAGCAAAAGGACAAAAAATATTATTGCTAAACCTATGGATAGTCCACCTGTGTCGAAAGTCAGTAATTGCTTGTGTGCAGCTACGTATCTCTCTGGCTTTTTGTTTTCTCTCTGTGTCCCATATCTGAGTCATCTGTGTCTATGGCAATTTTGAAAAGAATGTTCTGTGGCCAAGATCCAGAAAGTTTTGAAATGGCGATTTTGAAACTGTAGCAACCCAGTTGCCCTTAAGGAAGAAGCATTGTAAGACAGGTACTGTTTTCTGGCATTCCTTTTCCAGATTCCTTTGTTTGGTTTCATCAAATTTAATAAATCCAGTGTCAGTGAATGTGATAATCTGGCAAGTACAGCTAATCAGATAGTTAATGGAATACTGAGCTGTGTTTAAATCCAGTTCTGTTCCCGAGCCACAAACCACTGATGCTTGTTTTAAAAGAACAAATTGTTCCCACAAAACGTGGCTGCAGTATATCCATCCCATCAGTAGTTTGTACCCCTCGTAAGTTCTCAGAAAGAAAACATTGTTAGAACTCTTAAAAGAAAAGTAAATATCTAGTTAAAGGTTAGAATATTTGCTCAGGTTTTGGAAAACTAAAGCTGAAGTCCCTTCTCTAATAGAAAGGCTTAAACACTGCTTAACTATGTCTAGTGGGTATGCTTTAAGCCATGAGATAGTGTTCTGTGGTGGAGCCCTCTCAGTTTAGCTTGTGGAATAGTTCAATTAGCTATTTAAATGATGGCACATTTAATGTAAAATATGGAGTGTATTTGGCCATTGTCCCTATCCTGAATAAATTTTGCAACTCTTAGGTTATGCAGTTACACTTGCACTCTCTGGACTCGGTTTTCTAACACTGACTATAAAATGGCTTCTGATCTCTTTCTTTCTCACTGACCTGGGAAGTAATTTTTCCACACAAGCAGAGTTACTTCTGTAGAGAAAGATGCCAGAGAGCCCTGTAAACCCATAGGGTTTACTTTTAATGTCCTATCACCTTCAGCAGAGGTGGGAATTTAAAGCCACACTTTGTTCCTTGGCCAGGTGCTCCAGTAACTGCCTCTGGGGTAAAGGAGGCCCCTCCTTTCTCTCCCAGATAGGTGGGCTTTGGAGTGAGGATTGGTGGCTTGTTTGGTTGTTGGGTTTTTTAAGAACATAAATAAGATTGATAAGGAAAAAAGAACACTTCATAAGCTGAGAAAGCCTGGCAAGCAAGGGGATCACCTCCTTCACAGATCCTGCCAGGGGTTTTGAGTCTATGCTCTTTGTTTAGCTCTGCCAAGGCTGGGGCAGTTATGGGCAAGCCCAGAAGCAAATCTTCCCCTTTGTGCAGAAAAAGTCTCAGCCAGCAGCTTAATCCCTTCAAGAAATATAGGTACCTTGGAGGGTGGGTGGGAGCCAAATGAGATTTCTGAGAATTAAAGTTTCAGAATGATGTGTTCAAGTTGCCTGAATACCTTTATGCTGTCATAACTAATTGTGGTTTTCTAAAATTAAGCAAATGCATAAGATTAAATGAGTAAAACATTGTTTCTGCAAACTTTTAGTCCTTTGCTATCGTCGGGAGCCTTTTACATCTCAATAGGTATTTTTCATGTTAGTTAACTGGTTAAGCATAGGAACAAGTGTAGTGGTTTGGAGCCTATAAATGCACAGCTATTTCTAAGCTGCTTCTGTTCTAGAAGCAAAGTACTTTTGTCTCTACGGTTTTGGTGTGCCATGTTGTGTACAGAATTTGAGTACCTGAAATGATTTGTCTAATAGTATTTCAGAAGAAAGTAATCAATCACGGGTTGAAACTGTAAATGGGTGCTTTTTCAAGTTTAGTCATTTCAATCCTTGTCTTCAGATTGATCTGCAGATTCGTATGTTTTATTAGACAAAGTAAAACTCCATCTTTTCAATGTGCAAAATTTCATGACTTTTTGGACACCGCAGCAATATTACAAGGATGCCAAGAAAAGCTGATTACTTTAACACTATTTAAACGAGACAACTCAGCAAAATTTGTTTTCCTGTATTTTTTTATAATATATTTTAAAAATATAGCATGGGTCAGCCCCACCAACACCTGGGCCTCTCTGTTTTTCAAGTCACCTAACAGTTCCCTCACTCTCATAGAGTCCACTTCCAAAATGGAAAATGTCCAGCAACTGCTCTCACATGGAAGAAAAGGTTTTGATTCTCTAATGTAAAAAAATCTGGGAAAATATTTCATTGTAAATATTTAAAAGCAGCACTTGAAATCTAAGAATCCAATTACTGAGAGTAAATTCATCAGGCATGCGTTGTGGTGGGGTTTTTTTTTGTTTTTTTGGTTTTTTTTTTACGGTAGGTAATTAAGATAATAACTATTTCCAAGTAAGTGGAAAGAAAAATGAGTTTTCCTGAATTAGTACTTCTTGCAATTGTTTCAACCCACCTGTACATTAGTATGAATGTAATTGCCTCAGATGTTATTCCCTTTTAATATGGTAAAATTGGGTGCAAAACTATAGGGGTTTTCCCTGTTTTTAACATCCGCTGCAAAGTAGGTGCATGCATCTGTGTTTTACTAAAAAGAATATAATGACTGCTTTTTCAGTGTTTCCTAAGCATCTTTCCTCTGTTATATAGATGCTTTTGTATATGCCTTCTATTGCTTTTCCAACCAAACAGGTTTAAAAAAAAAATAAATCTGTTTAAGTGCTTGAAACACAGGGTGATGAAGTGGGGTGTGATTTGTCCTCCACCCCCATGCTTTAGTAAACATAATGATATGGTTATATACTGTTGGCGCCAACATCAGCATTGTCATAGTATGTATGAAAAGTCTGCAATCTTATGTGACACTGATACAGTCTTTGTTAGGATGGAAAAGAGAAACTGATTGCCTTTTTTCAAAAAGTCTTGCATGAGTAGTGTATCCATTCAGTGACGTATGTTATGTACAATCAAACCTCAGATGCTTTTGCAACAGTAGAACAACATACCACTTGAAAACTATGAGAAATAGTTTCAATTCCTTTTTACTTTTTACCTTGCTTTAATTAGAAAGTGTCAAAATGCATGAGAAGAGAAAAAGCACTGCTAATCCTTTAAATCTTTTAAACTTTTAAAATAATGTTGTGGTCAACTGATATGTCTAATGCTGTGCTCTCCTGAATGAAAGCATTTGGCAATGCCAAAGGCCTGGGCAAATTAATCTGTCTTCAGTCTCTGGTTTCTCTGGTGTCAAGAACTGATGAAACTTTTGCTGTTTAATTCCAAAGCTATGCTGGCAGCGGAGAGTGCAACATACCTTTTCTTGACTGTTTAGAAATAATTGGGAGCTTTGCTTCCTTCCTTCCTCCTCCTCCTGCTTTTCTCACACCTCCCCTGCTGCCATTTATGCTACATCCACATTTTATAAGAACTAAGACGCAGCTTTTTTGAGTGAAACTCCCCAGAGAATCTGTCTGTGTGGTAACAATATAAAGGTGCAAAAGTGATGTTGAAATATATTTGCAGCAAATGGGATCAGATCTTAGTGAGTTGACTTATTTGTCCCTGGCTTATTTACATTTCTTTTTGTTTAGTATTTCTTCCTTGTCTACAATATTTTGTTTGATAACTGGATGCTTGCTTTTTAATAATAAAATGCATGGTACCGTCCTTGATAGTTGACTAGTTACCATGGCCATGTTTTCCTATGACTTTTAAATAGAAAATTCCTGTTCTTTAACGGTGTGATTGAGGGGAGGAAAAAATCCCCTGTGTTTTAGCATAAAGCTACCAGTGTGGGAAAGTAGGCAGGGAGTGCACTGCTGGCATGTTGGGCTGCTTTTCCTGTGGTCCCCTGCTCCAGGATTGTGTGTGGTGTATTGTATCTGGTGCTTGGCTTCAAGTAGCCCAGGCTCCATACAAATATACTGATCAAAACCAGGTGTGAGGGGAAATGGAGGGCCACTCTGATTTTTGCAGCAAGTAAAATTTTGCGGTCTATTGTAAACTTCAACCCTGGCTATATTTG
This sequence comes from Falco rusticolus, assembly GCF_015220075.1. NCBI lineage: Eukaryota > Metazoa > Chordata > Aves > Falconiformes > Falconidae > Falco > Falco rusticolus. The sequence continues at coordinate 48,141,583 of NC_051187.1, forward strand.
ATAATTGTGGTATTTATAATGAAGGGCTAGGATGGTGGTTTCCATGCTCTGGACTGTGAGGCTGTGGTATGTGGCCTTCATGACTGTGTTAAACAAAATAACAGTTATTGATTCACAAAGACTGAGTTTAGTGTGACCACGTGGCTTCCCTGACACGCTCACGTGCCTGCTGGTCCATAGGAGATGCTGAACCATTAGGCTAAACAAGGAAAATGTGTTTAGTCTGTTGGTAGCTTCAAGAATATTAGACACTTCAATAATGATCCTGATGAATTTCAGTCCCATTGAAGCGAAAAGGGCAATTGCTGCACCTTGTTTTCATAGAGCCTCAATGTCACTTACTTCCTTTCCTTGACTTCTCTTTTTTCCTGCCAAGATATGCAGGCCTTATATTAGCAGTCAGGTTGAGGAATATGGATAATGAACACAAAACCACAATGAGATGTCTTTAGTTTGGCACAAAATATGATTCTCTTTTTTTTTTTCCTCAGGCTGCTGCAAAGCTAAACATGTATGAAGGCTTATCTTCACTTGTGGAAATATTCATTTGGGGAATTTCATTAACATAAGCATATGTTTTAACCTCTTTCATTCCAGATAAGACATTGTATGTTGAAACAGAATTTCTATTTTGCAACACATATAGCCCTTTAAGCCACCAGGTAACTTTCCTGACAGAATAATCAGAGGTTACCAGTGATCTGTTAACAGGGAAGGATAAAAAGAGGAGGAAGTCCTATTTTTCTGGGAAGTCTTTATTCTGTTGCAATGTACTCTGAAAACATTTCTCATGCTTGACTTGTTGTCATGGTGTGTGCCTGTCCATCTGTCACCCGTCACCCTCCCCCCTCGCTTCTGGGGAGAAAAGCAGGCTATGATGTGTTTCTAGTGGCACTAAAATGGCTTGTATGCATATTTTTTTTTTAATAATCCTGAAACTATAACAGTGCAATTCTTGTACCTAAGTGCTAAGATGACACCACCCCTAGAGGTTTTGCCAGAAACTGGGCATGGGACTTTCCTGATGGAGATGCCTGCCCCTTAGCTGCTTGTCAAGGTACATTATAAATTTTTTTGAAAGAAAAAGAAAACTTCAGGGTGTGATCCTTCTGACCTGTTTCAGGTGCATTCTTCATAGCAAAATGAGTTATTCCCTAGAAATATTTCTTCTTACTGTCTACAAAGGGAGATTATTTCAAATCTATACAGGTACATTCAGTGATGTAGTTGTAGCCAAACAGGGTCCTTCGCTACCACTTTAAAACTCCGCTTAAAAAAAAAAAAAAATTAAACCACTTTGGCAGAGTAACTCTATGTTAATGCATTACAGTGGTAGACAAAGCAACAGTATCGTTATGGTCTCTCAGCTGTAAGGGGAGATCTATGCTGCAGAAAGATTAAGACCAAAACCTTTGCTGATTTTTAAGGTGGTTCAGCATCTGAAGAGGTCATCAAATACAACTACAAATGTTGAGGGACTACTGAAAGAAATGGGATTTCTGTTTTCGAGTAACTTCTAAATATGCTACTCATGCATATCGCTGGTAATGAGGAACGTTGATAATATGAATCTAGAAAGTTCCTTACAAAGCCAATCAGGTTCAAAAAAATATTTTATTTTCATATATTATCTGCTACCACTGGAAGTAGAGTGTTTACATAAATGGTTTAATTAGAAGTTTGTCTTCTAACTGAAGTGTTTTTGTTGTTTCCTTATTCTACTCTCCATAAAAACATCAGAAATGGTTAGAATCATCTGAGCAATTAAGTAGTTTGTTACAAAATTCTAGATATTGAGTTTTGTTTGGTTTTCTTACCTTCATTCTTTGTCTTATACATGCACACAGGCTGTTAGAAACTTGGTTTTAATTTCTTTTTTTGTAAATTGGAGAAAGGAGATTTAACTCAACATTTTCCTCATCTATGAAGCTCTGAAGAAATCATTGATCAACAAAACAGTTTAACACATTCTTGAAACCCTTAAAAATTAATAGGATTTCACTTAAATGTGTTTTGTTTGTCTTCTCTTTTTGGAAGTTTATTCAAGAACTTACTTGAAATCCTAACATTTTTGCAGAGGACATCTTTATTACAACATCTTCATGAACATTATGACTTGAATCTTAGCTGAGTTGCGAACCTCCAGACAGCTTCTTAAACAGCTTTCAGTATTTTGGGTTCATTCCTACCCTGCCCCCGTCAAGCTTCAGTGTGCTCTTACAGATATTCTGTACGAAAACAGATGTCAGTCAGCATCTGTCTTCCTAGAAGAACTCCTACCATTGCTAATCCACGAACTTGGTGGGTGATAGAGATTAAAGCCTCTCTGTAGTTTATAGTTTCCTGATAACCTCAGGCAAGTTTCAGTAGGACCTGTTCCAGAGGCTTTTACTTTTTGTGCCATGTACGCCACCTCTTTACAGAGGAATCCAGATATATTTCAGGCTTTGCAGCAACGGGTGATTAATTCCAATACTACAAGTCAGATGTGGGCACACATGGTCACAGCTTGTATGGATCTGCAGCATTTGGTAATAAATTATGCTTTGTAAAATAAATACCCATTGCAAGTGTGCTCACTTGAGCGGTATCTGAAGACCTGCATCTCTAACTGCTATTTGGTGCATAGTGTAGGTGCGCCAGGAGCGTGTACCATTTGTCTATAAAGACTCAGTTAACTAGACCTGTAAGTTTCTTTACTGTACGGCTCACTTCCCCCCCCCTCCCCCCCCAACTGGTGGGATCTTTGAAGTCAGGTGTTATATATAAGATCGGCATGAGCCTGATAGGTTGTATTAATTATTTGCACTGTATCATCAATATGCTGGAGTTTAGAAGACTTTACAGACATCACAGTAGATTGCCCACTATAAGGATGAGAATTGTGCAGTTATCATTACCAGTGAGGCTTGTAATTTATACCTGTGATGTAAAGGTAATGGCAAGGACAATAAAGCAAAAAAAGGCAAGTCCAGAGCATTCCCTCTGTGTGTCTGTTACTAGATCTGATAGGTTCCTGCAGCTGAATAAATTTCATTTTATTCTAAGTCTGTTCAAGAGGAAGCAGTCCTGTTACAAAAATACTGTATTTTTGCTTTGTATTAAAGCTTGTATTGTATTAAAGCCTTAAGAGCTTTAATAATTCTTCAAGTATAATTGTTTTTATGCTGCTCTTGAATTTGCGTATGTTGTGTAACATGATGGTTGTCCATGTCAGAGAAGCACTGAGCATCAGTTGAGGAAATCAAGGGAAACTGGTATGTGATTTATTTATTTATTTTCTTCTTATGGCTGGTATTCTAAAGCAGATTAAGAAAGGAGATGGACTGTAAATATCTTCTTTTTTCTGTTACACAGGAATACTTGTTATTTCACATGATGCTTCTGAGAGTAGCAGTGTTAATGCTTTGTTGTAATGTCAGCCTAAGTGTCTATGCTGATGACTGATTTAAACCTCTGACTCGGCTTGGTGTATTTCCAAAAGCTGAGCTTGTCTAGAGTAAGGTACTTTCACAGCTGGTCACTTCAGCGGAGTTTTGCTGGGCCTGTGGTGAGACAGCTCTCTTTTCCCCAGATGCTCAGCTTTGCTGTATTCATAAGCACTCCTGGGAGTAGAATTGGGAATTTTATGAGCTCAGAGACAGTGGGTTTGGTGCAAGTAAGCGCACAGGGTTTAAAAGGAAAAAAAAAAAAATCTTTTGGGTAGTTGCAATATGCCTTGCACACAAAACTTCAGGTTTTCGTCCCGTTAGAAAGAAAAGCAGAATCACTCTTATACAGAACTGAAAATAATTACCAACAAATTGTTGTAACTTTATTGACAAATGATGTGTTACCAAAAAAACAGAATTTCATGCAGCTTGGTCAGAAACTGAATTTGCCATTCTAATACTTCATTATTTACCTATTATATCATTATTACACTTACATACACATAGAATCATAATGTTCTTCTGATTTGTTTGGTCATTGGGTAACTTCATGTTAAGTACCAAACTGGGGGGGGGCGGCGGGCAATGTTAAACCATGTCCTCCAGCCTGAAGAGTAATGGAAGAAGGCTGCTGTATTTCTGAGTTCTTTACTTCTAGATTAAATCAATTATTTCAGCACTATAAAGGAAAATCTTGTGTCTCGGACAATAATTACCAAGTAGACACTCTTTAATACCCAGAACAAACATCTGGATCATTTTGACTTTCTTTTCACCATGGTGAAAAGGGTGAATGAAATATAATTCCTGCTTTCTGATGTCATGAGGATTCCTTCATTCTCACAGCAGCTGGAGCTCTCAATCCCTAAGCATTTATATATATATATTTAAGTATTGCAGTTGTTATGTGCTTTTAAAAAGAAATTACTGCTATGAAGTGATTTCTGTGTCAAATGGAGTAAATAAATGAATCAGTCTTTATATGCAGTCTTTGCTAGTCATTATTTTGAACAAAATATAAAACACTGATGTCCTTGTAGGATATATTAGTAGCATCAGAATAAAGTAATTGCTAATTGCTTATGAATACATTAAGCTGTTGCATTTTCAACATAAACGCATGCAGAAGATGGGGTTTTTTTGTATTCATAAGAATTTCTTGGATCTATATGCATGTTTTACTTTCCTATGTATTTCTAATGCTCTATTATTTCTAGAATAATATTTGTAATACAACATAATCTTCTGTGGTAAACTGTAGCAGATTTGCTCTGGGATAGAAATAAGCTACGCTAAATTTTGGTCTGAATTTTTAGGTCCCTTGTTAGGTTTTTAAAGAAAGAACCTGCATTAAAAATAGTTTGACTCCTTTATGTGGTGGATTAGCCTGGGTTTAGCTGCTTTGAAATCTGGTAATCAGATAAAGTTCTGCACAAAGCAACCGTAGTGCTCTGCACTAGTGCTTATAGTATGGACCAGCTTGAGGTCAGTGATCAAGATGAAGGTACATTTCAAAGAATTTCTCTTGGGAATGTGTGCCGAGCACTGCTGATGGATCAAAAACGCTGGTTTGTGGCAATGCAAAGGAGCAGAGAAGCACTGGCTGTCATGGAAGTACAAACCATGTTTGCAATAGCACTTGGCGTCTTTCATAGAGTGCATGGCTATCAGGGCAGCAGAAAGCATGACAGCCTGCCTTACATACTTAATCTTCTGAGCACAATTATTTAACCAGCTGTGGCACTTCTCTTTCATGTCTGGACAAGGAGGCCTAGGCACTGGTGTAGGCTTTCTGAGTGAAACCAGTCCGTTTTCCCTGACAGCGGAACTGATTCAGTTTTGCTGAAGTGAATGTCTTCATCAAGGGGGCTGTCCCTGCCCGCTCCGCCGTGGAGTGCAGGTAGAATTGTGATGCACACAGGCAAAGGGAGAGGGATATTTCTCAAACAGTGAAAACAGGGCTTCTGCTGCCACTCTGGAGCAAGAGGGGAGATTTTCCTACTCGCCTTCTCTGTTTTCCCCAAACTACAGGCATTCCTGTTGGCTGGACTCTGTATCCTGGTAGAGGTGAACGTGAATAACTCCATCACGCTTTCTTTGTGATAAAATCATACGCATTCCAGCCTAGGGTCCATTGAAACTTGCAGACAGGCACACACAAGCAGAAGGCAATAAAGCTGTTTAATTTGATTTTTTCCTTCTTTACAACAACTTAAAGAGGAGAATTGGCTTACCATTTCTTGCAGCTCAAAACAAGCATATGAGTTTGCTGGCATATATATATATATATATATTCATTGAGAACGCAGAAAGTCTTGTTCAGTGGGATTGATGCACACCCGTAAAATGAAAGTTTTGGGTAGCTTTTGTTATTGCAGCTGTTAGTTGTAGAAGGAGAGAGTCTGAATGCCCTCTCCTTGCTGCCTCTGAAGTTTTGAGTGAGCATGACATGCCAGCAGAGTTCTTACCCAGAACTCCTGGAACTGCTATGAGGCATGTGAAGAAGTAACTGCTGTTTTTTGGCAATAGCACGGGAGAGTTAGGAATTGTACAATATAGGATTGTGTTCTGTTTTTTCTCTTATTTCAAAACCAGTTCCTGGGTGCTGTATAATGGGTTGTTGGGATTTCCCCCCCGCCTCAAACGACTGAAGGGATCACACTGTCATATTAGTGATAAACCCCTAGCTTTCCTAGAAATTCTTTTTTCATAGGCATTCTGAATTTCTTACCTTCACAACATGTTCAGTTGTGGTATTATATTTCAAACTTGTTCTGCCATGACAACTGTGCGTAATGACTGCAGACTTGAGTGATCCAGAAATACTCTGGTAGTTGATCTATGGCTATAATGTTTTAGGAAGATGGGTACTAGCACAGGATGAGCAGTAGCTGTCCTTAACAAGTGTAACAATAGAGAATGTATTAAATGTAATAAGTCACTGGAGTAATTTTAGGAGCAAATTGCTTTGATATGTCTTATGCATGCAGTAGACCCAGGACGACAGTTAAAAAATAAGAGCTGCCTGGAAAGCCTTATATCAGTGAGCAGGAAGATGATTACAAGGAGCGATTCATATCTTAGGACTATTAAAACTTGTGGTTATCTTGCAGTTTCTGTGACTGTATTGGAAAGGAGAATTCTTGCTGTATGGGATGTTTGTGTTCACTTTACTCCTGTATTTGTTTTGATGGTCCTTCTTTCCTTATGACTACGGCTAATGCTGTGTGAGGATTGACCTCACTGGATTTACAGACTGACTTCTCAGAAACCACTTGGAAAGTTACACCAAGATTGAATTAATCTGTAAAATTGCAAAAATCTCTTTTTGTGTCTGAAGCACTGATGAGAGCACTACAAATTAACAATGGGAACATTAGTATAGTTATGATGTCTCAGTTAGATCAGTTACAGCTGAAATGTTTTCAGCTAATGTACGCAGCTGCTGCTGCTGTTGTCATGTTGATCTCCAGAACCAAATGGAGAAAGAGGAGACAGAAACATCATGAAGGGCAAGAAGATATGGGCATTAATTATTTAAGTTAGGCTGATATTGGCATTCTCCTTAGGTGGGGAAAAAGTGATGGCAAAAAAGGAGGCGGGAGAGACCGGATGGTAAAACAGACAAATGGGGTCTGATGGTGACTGCTCCCCAAGCAGACATGCTGCTAGTGCAACAAACTACTTAAATTGTTTGCAAGAATTTCTTACAGTTTCTCTCTAGTTTTTCCTTTAGAGACTGGAAACTCATTAATCTGGAAAGCAGCTCGTAGCTTTGCTTTACCTCATACTCAGGTATGAAAGTGCCAGAGGTACTTGGCAAAGGGGCACAGAACAGAAGTGATTAGGGTTTTAAGTGCTGAAATACTAATGGGGCCCAGGGAAAGTCTTCTTTTGTGAACATGCCATTCTGTAAGTATCAAGTTTATACCCTCCTCAGAAAAATCCAGTTTTAGTCATCAGTAGATAAAATATTCTGACTACTAGCCTGATTCATGAGAGTAATGTTTGTTAAATGTTGTCTGAAGTTATACTGCCAGATACTTTCAGAATATGGTTAAGCAGGTACACAGATTTAAATGCTACTCTACTGGTTTAAAGTGCAGGAGAAAGTTCCTATCCAATCTCCTGTAAACCATTAGCCTTAATGCAAAACATGAAAGAGTAGGTGAACTAAGATGTTCACCTTCTTGTTTTCACTTGTCCTTGGCCTCTGTGACATTGTGACAAGTCTGTGAGCAAGCGCCAGCAACCTACTCGCACTCCTTTGCTGCCAGAAGTAAGAGTATTCCTGAAAGGGCAATGCTTGTATGCCTGCCTTAGTTTGCTGAGGTATCTTCAATATCATGAGGTATATTCATGTACATCACGGAATATGCCTGCTCCTGGTTTTGCTTCGTGGCTATTTGATCATAAAATTAAGAGGTAGGTAATGGAACAGCGGTGGCTGTGCTTTCTTGGGTTTCTGAGTTGGTTCGCTGTTATTTAAAGAGTACAATTTTGTGCTCTCTAACACCTTTCCTTATTTTCTTACAGCCCTGTCTTATAATGGCCCTGATGCTGATGGGATCTGTCTTTGCATTAGCACTTTAGCTCACATCAGGGATGTGCTTTTGATGCAAATCTCTGGATCATTCTCATTTGCTTTAGATTATATTGTGGGTATAGGGGTCTGCAAGAACACAAAACAGTTTCCCATCAGATTAATGTGAGAAATGTCATCGAAAAAGATGCATTAATTTATGTCCAAATGTTAATTGAGAATTAGTTCCTGGGACCAGACTTGCACTAAAGCAGATGCGAGATAAAATGTTGACACACATATTATGTGGTTGTCAGATTTTCAGTACTAGCTTTTGAGAACTATACTGTGTATTTGTCCTATGTGCTTATGTAGCTGATGAATTAAGTCTGCTCATAAAATGCAAGAAATTATAATCTGAGTTATAATTACTGGAAATGATGGCTTTTTTTTTTCCACAAGGTTAGCGAGTTAAACCAACTCTTGGAGTTGAATCCAGTGAGTACTACAGCCAGCACAGGCATGTTGTGGAAGCATATATCTAGTAGGGGGAAAAAGAAAGAGGAACTGTTATGGCAGCTTCCCTGTATCTTGCCTTAATTTGGGGGAAAACTGAAAGTGACCTCTGTTACATAACGTACAATAGGGTGTCTTGCCTTTTCCTTCCCTGTATTACATGGAGATCTGTTAAATGCTTGTTGTCCAGTGGCAGCACTTTTATTATTTTAAAACCTTTGTATTGACCTCTTTGTTTGCCGCAGACAGTGACTAACATAGTGAACATAAGAGAGTGTTTTTTCTTATTTAACATTAGGTTAATTAAAATATGTAATCATTTTGTAACCCAGAGAACCATACAGAAGTTCAGGATGTGGAACAGAGATGGAGTTCCAGCAAAGGATTGTGCTTATTCAGGTATAGTGGTGCACACAGTGTCATTTACAGGAAAAGGTTACTGATTTTTGTGACCTACTTACAAGGAATTATATTCCAGATCAGCTTTTAAGTGGAAGAGAATGTATCTTCTGTGGCAGAGGTGTTTTTTATGCTTCAGTAGACACCATCAGTCCATGATAAGGCTTCAGGGAATGTCCTGTGAATTAAGGTTTCCTGGAATGCGATTTGCCAAGGTGTATGTTCTCCTGTATTTTATAACTGTTTTAGTAACTTGGATAGTACAATGGTTAACTGACACGCATAAACTTATAGGAAAGAAGAGTAATTGCTGAAATTCTGCTGTTTCATTGGGGAAGGGAAAGGGTGGTAGCCACCCATTACCCAAATGTCAGTAACATGAGCCATCTTTTTTGACAGTTAAGAGCAAATTGTAAGAAACTGAGGAAAAAGGAAACATCAGTAATAAATGGTTGCTAAGATGATGCAAATAATTAATGTTCCTTGAGAGCTTTGCTTCAGCCAGTAGCTTTCAGCTTGTCAATTTTTGGATTTAGCCATGTCCTCCAGTGAAAGTGCACTTTTTTTCTGCATAGGTCTGCTGGCAATGAGTTTACAGAAAAGCTATGTTTCCAGAGTGAATCAGAGCTTACTGAGGTTGTTATTCTCTCTTTAATAATGTCACTATGAGAAAGTATCAAGACATAGCACAGTGCTGGTGGATTTTCTCTGAATGCTCTCCCAGATTTGGAAAACATGTGGCTCAGGAACTACTCAAAGGAGAGGGAGTATTTTTGTATTTAATCCATTTTCTTGCACAGATTTTTCCAGCTGAGTGTAAAAAAACAAAACAAACAAACCACAAACCAGAACACAATACACCAAGCACAAAAATCCCCACAAAATAAACAAAACAACAAACGTGAGTTTGTGAGTAGTTGCAGTGTTTGGTGGCATTGAGCTTAATTGTACCACATTGTATGAGGAGCCCCGTTTTGGTTTGTTCCGACTACTCTGCCCCGGAGAGCCTCACCTGGTGTCTCTAACGCTTACTTTAAAAAAGGCAGTGAACGGTTCTTCCACTCAGTTTATCACAGTACCGAGGATTTTATGAACTCCTGTCAGGTTACCCTTTGATCTTATCCTTGCCAGGATGAAAACAATTAATCTGGTTGTTTCTTGCGTGGAAACAAATTCTGACAATCCTTGTTGCATTCACTTTATCTCTTGCTAATTCTACTATTCCATTCAGATTGTTACACTTCTTTTGTACTCCCACTTTGAAATGAAAATTTAGGCTTCTTTTATATTGAGCTGATACTTTCATGCGTTTATTTCCTGTACCCTTAATCTGCTGGCTTGTTTTTCTTCTCTTACTGTATTTTAAAAAATTATACCATGAATCAATTTTACTGCCACTGTAAATAAGTGCTGCTTTCATTGCTTGCCTGTGTCAGGACTGGGGCATAAACCTCTCCTGTGAGTTGCTTTTACTTGCTAGTATGACACAAAACTAAGCCAGAGAAGTCATCTTACACAATACGTGACAGCGATTCATGGAGGGGAGCGATGGGAACCCCGGCTATCCAAAGGGAAGGAGCAAGTCCTTTTGATTGTAAACTGGGCCAGAATAATGGCTCATGCACATAAAACTGCAGCCAAGATTCTCTTGCATGTCTTCGGTCCCTAAGTTAGGGACTGTCAGCGCTCTGTAAGCAGCAGGTTTAAATTGTATCAACAATACAAGGGTGCACAAGGGTGAAATGATGCTATACAGACTAAAAAATATGCTTATTTTACCACTTTCCTGTAGTTTGGAATTTTTTCTGGCCTCAGTTATGCTGCTGTGTTTCAAAGTACATGAAAGGAAAAGTTATTTTAGACAGAGAACACGGGATAACTGAGGTTTAGAAACTTTCCCCGACTAAAAGATCATAAGCCTGTAGCATTTTTGCAAATGGCTCTGCAACTGATGGCTTTAGAACGAGGCTGTTTTGACTGGTCAGTGACAGTGACAATTGATTCATTCAGTGGATGTCTGCTAGTTAGGATGGATTTGCCATGACTGCATCATATTTTTCTTGAAAGGACAATAATAATAAATGCAAGGAAGCAAGAGACAAGCTAAGTTTAATGTTAAAATTCTAATGATTGGCTTTCTCAAAATAATTAATGTAAGAAATCCTGAGGTACTTCAAAGGTTTCTTATAATAAACCCTTTTCTGTGTGGAACAGAAGCAAAAAAGGCAAAGATTGCAAGAATTTTAGGTTTAGAGTGCCTTGAGAGTTCAATGTAGCAGCTTTTCCCTTTAGACCTGGGGAACTTCTGCCAAGCTGAAGTGTGTTTGAATAGCCAGATTTGTTGCAACTTAAATAGTAGCTCTTGGATTTTAGAGGTACATAGTGACTGCGGAAAGCAGTGATGACATCATCAGAGTACATGAGTGTACATCTGTTTATTCCTCACAGTTTCTATTGGTAGTCTCTTGTCAAAAGCACGTTATAAAGAATAAAGACATCCAGGATAGAAATAACCTTAGGATGTAATGATTGTGCTTTTTCTTTTTTTTATTGATATTTTTAGAGATGGAGTAACTTCTGTGGCAGAGTGATTCTGCATGGCCAGTCATGTTATATGGTGTCTGTCCCCCTCCTGTTCAAGGATCCATACAAATAATGAATTATATAGATGTCTTCAGTACAAAGTTTATTCCCCTAAAAGGAAAATATATATAAGTTGGCTTCTTGCAAGGAAGGGGCCTAACTGAAGGCACTTTGAACTGCCTTTGTAAAAAGGTTATAAACTGTTGAATGGCCTTAGAGTTTCGGTGTTGGGTTTGCTTTTTTTTTTTCCATAGAAGACCTTATAGACTGAGAATAACTATTACATTAAGGTCTAGCCCATCACACATTATACTCTGCATGGATATAAATATGGGTAAGTTTTGCAGTTTCTGTAAGTAAATGCTTTGAATTTGATGAATAAAAGTAATCTGACTGATAGTAAGAACAGAAGTCTAAGTAGCTGACAAGAAGGAACCAATGCTGAAAGGGACAAATATGTTGGCTGGAGAACAGGATAAGATGAGCAAGCTACAGCTGAGTTTTCTTAAAGAGAAACTGATTGTCTGGGATGGAAAATGGCTGGTAGTTTCTGAAAAAAAAAAAAAAAAATCAGTGTTTTACATTTAAAATATTTATGTTGACAAAGTCCTGACTATTCCAAATAGCAGTAGGTAGTTCTGAGATTTGTAGGTCATATCTTGTGTGTTAAAGAGCTTATTAATTCCTGGAAATCTGTTATGAATAATTAGTATTGGCCTAAAAGCTGATGTAGATTTGTTTAATATTTCTCTGCTTTAGTGTAAATAATATTTGCTCACCAGAAGCTGTCACTGCTGTTAACCAACTCTATATAAAGCCTTTTATCAGAGTCAATTCATTGTATCCTTTGTGTACTCATAGTGTCAGTAGCTCTCTGTCAGAAATGTTGTTCATTGATCCACCTTAGTAGTGGAATGTAAAACAATCTATTATGAGGAATTTAATAGTCTAATGAAAGTTCATCACGTTTAAATAAATTTCTATCTGTAGTTCTTTCTGTTGTAGGGCTGGTTGTGAGGCGTTAGCACCTGCTGAAATCTCACTAATTTTTGCATATTTTTGAAAGAAATTGAAGTGGGAGGAGGAGTAGATGATAAAACTGAAAGAAAGTTTGGATTTCAGGTGGCCACCTGGCTAGGTTAACCTCTAAGAACAAAATATGACATTATACTAAGTCTAAGCGTTGAAGACTCAAGACAGTTCCATACTAATTTGACACCTGAAGCAAGTCTTTATATTAAGTTTGCTTTGAGGTTACTGGAAAACACTAACACTCAACACAGGATTTCTTCTTTTAAGCTGGGGAAAGCCTGGGAACCATTAAGTGCCAAACGCTTCCATCAAACCCATAAACAAAAGGGAATTCTATAGAAAATCCATTTACTCTCAGGAGCTTTCAACAAAACACATTTTCACTTATTCAAAGTTGAAGAATAAATCTGTAGCTCTTTTTGAAAAGACTTACTTCACCGCCCTAGGAGGCAGACACAGTACTGGATTTAAAACAAAAGCTGTAACAAAAGCATCCTCACCAGGCTCAGTAAATTGTGGTAAAGTTTGATAGGTCTGCAATGCGAGAGCTATTTGGTTACTGCCCAACCTAGCAACATAGATAGTCTATGAGGAGAAAAACGTGCTGTAGGGACACTGATTTTTGATTAAATAAAGTAACGTTGAGTGAATCAGCTTCTGACTAAAAGAAAAAACTGCTCATGAGACAGAAAATTACTTCTACAGCAATGGAAAGCTTAAACAAACCACCTGGTGTTTTACCTGTGTTTAAGCACACTGTACTTTTCCTGAGTTGTCTTTCTCATTGCAGATAATCTTTATACATAAACACACTGGTAATTAACCTTGCCTGACTCATTTAACAATGACAAAGTTGCTGCTCCAGTAGAGGCTCCTGCCTCAAACACAAGGCTGACATTACTGGATAAATACAGTGAAGGGGAGCTGGCTAGCTCTGGGGGTTGGCTCCTGTACCCGTAATAACCCTGGATGGCAGTTAGCAGGGAATGTATCTATATGCATCCATCTTTTGTCTTATGTCTTGGATATATGGACTTCTATATGGCTTTCGATGGCAGAGACTACTTCTGCATGTATTTATATCAAGCATTAGGGTGTCAGAAGCTAATAACTGCTAGTTTATTTAGCTTAGAATATGGAAATATCTGCTTGTGTGTGTTCTTTGAGAAGACTAGGCTACAGCATCTATCAGAGTTCCGTTTGAGGGCTTTTAGTCAGGTAACTTCTGGACCAGCATGACACAAGCATCCCTGTCACCACAGCAAAGGGAGCAACTAACATACTCCATAGAGACATACATAATCAAATCCATACCGCTACAGTCATCTGACCGGTGATGTGTGTGTGAGTTGGTGATGCAGAATGCTACAGCAGTACAAGCAAGTCTTCCATGGGGTGATCAGTGTTCCTCCTCCTCAGTGATAGCATTTGCTAGTAAAAGTTAAAACGTTCTTGCCATTGTGATCTTACTGTCTAGGAATATATCATACTCTGAAACGGCACCAAAAAACAATATGAGAACTGTCTGGGTTTCTTTCCCTTCTGTTGTTTATAAATTAGATTAAAATAAAAGCCTTCTAGTGTTTTAAATTTCAGCTATTTTTATGAAAAGTTATTTTGTAAAGAATCACTAGAAACCAAAATAATTATCATTTAAAGACTGTATTACTTGCAGAAAACACACAGAAAATTGGGGAGTTTTTGCATTGATTGAAAGAGATTGAATCAGTATTTTGCGTAGTGTGTGAAAAAAGGAATGAACTGCAAAGTTAGCAGTGTAATCTTTATACATAAAATTACTTTTAACATATAGTACATATGACCAAATAAAATTAGCAGTGAGAATTTCTGGTTGGTTTTGTTTGGGGGGGTGTGTGTGTTTGTTTATTTTGTGGAGTTTGGTTTTGGGTTTTTTTGTGAAGCTATGGTTTCCAGATGTGTGGGATCAACAATAGTCGTGTCAGGTTTGATGATGTGTTGTGGCTGAAGGCTTGAGGATTTTAAAGATGCATGTTTGCAGCAAACAGAACAGCAAGGAACTTGCTAAAAATGGTTGAAAACATTGATGCTTAGAGCTTAAAAATCAAACTTACAAAGGTTTCTGACAATGGCATAGGAATAGTTATGTTTATTGTAAGGAATATTTGAAGCTGGCAACATTATCAGAGAAGACAGTATATAAAGATTCCATTTCTTCAAAATGTGTTACACCAAGTTCATTTGCAGTATGTAGGCTGAACTAAGAGGACAGGGACAGGATACTTAATAGATATTCATTCATTGAAGTTCATGATTTCCAGTATTTGCACTCTATATGAAAATGACTTCATAGTTTCAGCTGGAAATAAAAATTGTATGGTTGGAAAAAAAACCCTCTCAATATGATAATATTTCGAAGATATAGCAAATTATGTAGGCATACTAGGTTTGTAATTCAGCCAGATCCACAGAAAATGTTGTAGGCAGTTTTGGTATAATTGTATGATTCTTTGTTACACAGATTCTGATAATGCAGCCCAGTGCAGTCATTTTAAGAATGAGAATAGGCACTGTATTCGGGGTCAGTTCTTGTCCAGAACTGTGGCTTCCTTACAGAAGTCACAGGCACAGCACAAGGAGCGGTCTTTCAATAAGAAATTATTCTGAGTCCGCAGCCAGGAGCTAGGGAAGTTTAATGAGAATGGAAATAAGAAAGAACAGAAACAGATTAATTGCTTGTGTCAGCACTAGACAAAAAAAAAAAAATAAATAAGCTTCCACACGGCTTCAAATTAAAATTAAATTTATTCCAAACAGTAGCAATGAATTATTGAGTAAATGGTTTAATTCTTTCTTAAGCAACAAAAACATTTTGACAGTGTCTTTGAGACTTGAAAGGAAAAAGCATTACTTAACTCCAGCAGTGATAAATAACGAGTCGGAACGTAAGTTTCCTAACTGCATCTACAGAATATTTTCGCTCGCATATTTGGTTAGGAACTGTTTCTGAGGGAGATAAGTTTCCTTTCCCCATCCTATATAATGATGCTATTTCTTCTTATACAGAAACTGTACATAAACAGTGCTCAGAACACCCTTGGTATTACCTTCATTATTGCGGATAAGCTTCTAAATGTACTTAGATTTTTGTGCTCGTCACCTGTACAAAACTAAATGAACGCTTTTCCTCTTGAAAGAATACAGGTTTAGGACTAATATAGTAGGTCATTACCAATCCCTAAGAATCTGTCTACCTCTGTCTAAGGACCTTCTGCATACACCCCCACTGAAAATCAGTCCGAGTTTTCTATATGAATTTATCATGCTGACTTGAAAAACTCAGAGACTGTGGTGAATTGAATCTTCTGACTCTTCCTCACAGTAACTGAATGAAAATTGCACTTCTGGCTTTTGGGCTGTTCAATAGATGTCACTGAAGCCTTGAAGTCATGAACCTTGGTTGTGTACAAAGAACAGCTGGAGCTTGAGCACCTATAAGATCATCAAGTCCAATCATTAACCCAGGACCGCCAAATCCATCACTAAACCATGTTGACCTATGGAATTAGACTCTATAACTTGAAAGTTATAAAGTAGGTATGTTTATTGCGCGCAGATGCACAGGGGATCGCTCCTCCACAAGCATGCATGCCCGAAGTGACGAACCATCTCACATTTATATAATAAAACAAATGAATATTCAATTAACGCCTATACATATTCGTTACCTAAACCCGCTTACTCTCGCTTCGTATGTTAATTAGCTTATCAGTCCCTGCCTGGAATGTGGTGGTCTTGCAGGTTTGTAGGTGATTCATGTTCTTGTGACCATCCGATCTTCTTCAGCAGGGAGACTTAGCACTCCCTTCCTCTAGATAGCATTGGAATATCTCTCATCCCTTTCTCATTCTTTTTTAAAATAGCCCCTTTGTTAGAGGAAGAAGGGCAGGCGTCTCCTCAAAACTGTAGGCGTCTCCTCAAGGCTGTGTGCCTATGTGACCAGACACCGCACCCATGAGCAGTCACCATACCCACATTCCTTGAGCAGACATACACAATCACAATCGATGTCCATTGTCCCCATTTCACACTATTTCTCCATATCAATGTCACCAAGCACCACATATTACACATTTTAAACACCTGCAGGGATGGTGAGTCCACCACCTACCTGGACAGCCTGTTCCAATGCTTCACAACACTTTCAGTGAAGATTTTTTTCCCTAATATCCAATCTACACCTCCACTACTGCGACTTGAGGCCATTACTTCTTGTCCTGTCCCTTGTTACCTGGGAGAAGTGACCAACCCTCACCTGCATACAGCCTCCTCTCAGGCAGTGTAGAGAACAATAAAGTCTCATTTAGGTTTCAAAAGACCTTTGAGATCCAGTCCAATCGTCAACACAAGACTACAAAGTCCATCGCTAAACTATGTGCCTAAGCACCACATCTATGCATTTTGTAAACACCTCCAGGGACAGCGATTCCACCACCTCCCCGGGCAGCCTGTTCCAATGCTTGACCACCCTTTCAGTGAAGAAGATTTTCCTAATACCCAATCTGAACCTCCACTGGTGCAACTTGAGGCTGTTTCCTCTTGTCCCATCACTTGTTATCCAGGAGAAGAGACCTACCCCCACCTGCCTACAGCCTCCTTTCAAGGAATCCTAGAGAAGAATGACGTTCCCCCTGAGCCTCCTCCTCTCCAGGCTGAACACCCCGGTTCCCTCAGCCCCCCCTGACAAGACTTGTGCTCCAGACCCCCCACCAGCCTCGCTGCCCATCCCTGGACACGCTCCAGCACCTCCCTGTCCCTCTTGCAGCGAGGGGCCCAAACCTGAACTCGGTACCTGAGGTGCGGCCTCACCAGTGCCGAGCGCAGGGGGACGGTCACTGCCCTTGCCCCGCTGGCCACACCGTTTCAGCCACCAGCCAGGACGCTGCCGGCCTTCCTGGCCACCTGGGCACCCTGCTGGCTCCTGCCCAGCCGGCTGCCAGCCAGCACCCCCAGGCCCTTTCCCCCCAGGCCCTGCCCAGCCGCTCTCCCCCAGCCTGGAGCGCTGCGGGGGGTTGCTGTGACCCAAGGGCAGGGCCCGGCACTGAGCCTGGTGGAACCTCGTACAGTGGCCTCGGCCCATCGGCCCAGCCTGCCCAGACCCTCTGCAGAGCCTCCTGCCCTCAGGCCGACCAACACTCCCGCCCAGCTGGGGGCCATCTGCAAACTGGCTGAGGGTGGGCTCCATCCCCTCAGCCAGGCCCTCCATAAAGACACTGAACGGGCCCCAGCACGGAGCCCTGGGGACACCGCGTGTGACCGGCCACCAGCTGGGTGTAACCCCACTCGCCACCACTCCTGGGGCTCACCCACCCAGCCAGCTTTTTACCCAGCGTAGAGTACGTCTGTCCAAGCCACGAGCAGCCAGTTTCTCCAGCAGAATGCTGTGGGAGATGGTGTAAAAGGCTTTACCAAGGTCCACACAGACAACATCCACGGCTTTTCCCTCATCCAAGAGGTGAGTCACCTTGGTGTAGAAGGAGACCAGGTTTGTCAAGCAGCACCTGCCTTTCATAAACCCAGGCTGGCTGGGCCTCATCCCTCGGTTGACCTGCACGTGCTGCACGATGGCACGCAGGATGACCTGCTCCATAACCTCCCCCGGCACCGAGGTCAGGCTGACAGGCCTGTAGTTTCCCAGATCCTCCTTCTTGTAGGTGGGCATCATGTTGGGTAACCGCCAGTCTGCTGGGACCTCCCCAGGTAGCCAGGACTGTTGATAAACTGCACAGAGTGGCTTGGCGAGCTCCTCTACCAGCTCCCTCAGTACCCTCGGTGGATCCCATCTGGCCCCACAGACTTGTCTGTGCCAAAGTGGAGCAGCAGGTCACTAACTGTTTCCTCCGGGGCTGCTCCCTGCCCCTGTCCTCCAGCTCAGGGGGTGAGTACCCAGAGCGTAACTGGTCTTGCTATTGAAGACCGAGACAAAGAAAGCATCGAGTACCTCAGCCTTTTCCTCATTCTTTGTGGCAGTGTTCCCCCCTGCATCCAATAAAGGATGCAGATTCTCCTTGGCCCTGTTTGTAAACAGCAGGTCCAGTGGGGCAGCTCCCCTGCTTGGCTCATTGACCACCAGTGTCAGGAAGTGATCTTCTATATCCTCCAGGAACACCCTAGGGTGTTTCCTATCTGCTGTGTTGCATTTGCAGCAGATATTTGGTAAGTTGAAGCTCCCCATGAGAGCATGGGCCAGTGATCATGAGACTTCTCCCAGCTGTTTCTAGAATATTTCATCTGCCTCTTCATCTTGGCTGGATGGTCTGTAACAGACTCCCACCAGGGTATCCACCTTGTTGCCCCTCCCCATGATTCTAACCCATAAACACTCAACCCTACTGTCACCATCATTCAGCTCTAGACAGCTGAAACACTCCCTGACATACAGGGCTACCCCATCGCCCCTCCTTCCTTGCCTATCACTTCCGCATAGTTTGTAGCCATCCATGCAGTGCTCCAGTCATGTGAGTTATCCTACCGTGTTTCTGTGATGGTGGTTATGTCATAGTCTTCCTCCTGCACGATGGCTTCCAGCTTCTTCTGTTTGTTGCCCATGCTTTGGGCATTGGGGTAGATGCACTTCAGTTGTGCTGTTGATCTCTCCTTAAGCACTGGCATGTTGCCCCCAGGCTCATCTCTAATAAGCTTGGTTTTATTCCCTTCACCCTTTGAATCTACTTTAAAGCTCTCTTAATGAGCCCTGCAGGCTCCTGACTATACACACATGCCAAGGAAAGTAGGCCGCCATTACTACGTGGTAAAGGGGTAGCTGGAGTCTCTTCAGTTTCACAAGGCAAATTTGTGGCCAAGTCATGTGAAATACAGCTAATTTGCATGGTGACAACTTCCTAACCATTTATCCCCTCTTTCTGCCCCCTGCCCTCACCCCCACCATCACCCAAACGAGGGAGGTTCTGATGGAATGATTTGTAAATCTTGTGGGGATAAGAGGGCTTGGAAGACCAGATAGCTCAGAGCATTGAGAATAGACCAAATGTTGTCATATTTAGATTAAAATCTGCTGTTACACTTTTAAGTCTATATGCCAGCCATGTAAGAGGGAAAACATACGTAACAAATGTTGACCTATTTTTGCCTATATGTTTGTTGCTATTAAATTTTGGATATGTTGCGGACTTGGCATAGTTAAGTACTTAGGCCATCTTAAAAACTGATAATACTACTGCTTTTTAAAATACTTTTCCTGCCATAGGAAACATCTTAGCCTTTCTACGCTGCTGTCTATACCAATTGATTTTATTTAGCCTAATTAAAATCTCATGACTGCGTCCTGGTTTCAGCTGGGATAGAGTTAGTTTTCTCCTTAGTAGCTGATGCAGTGCTGCGTTTCAGCTCTGATGCGAGAACAACGCTGACAGCACACGGATGATGTTTTTGGTTGTTGCGGGGGGATGTTCATACTAAGTGAAGGACTTTTCTTGGGCCCTGCCAGTCAGAGGGCTGGAGCGGGGCATGGGAAATTGGGAGGGGACACAGCCAGAGCAGCTGACCTGAACTAGCCAAAGAGATATTCCATACCATATGACATCATTCATGTTGTGACTGGGGGAAGAAGAAGGAAGAGGGGGACATCAGGCATTACGGCATTTGTCTTCCCAAGTAACCGTAATGTGTGATGGAGTCCTGCTGTCCTGGGGGTGGCTGAACACCTGCCTGCCCATGGGAAGTAGTGAATGAATTCCTTGTTTGCTTTGCTTGTGTGCATGGCTTTTGGTTTACCTATGGAACTGTTCTTACCTCAATCTTTGAGTTTTACATTCCTTTCTGGTTCTCCTCCCCATCCCTCTGGGTGTAGGGGGAGTGAGCGAGTGGCTGCGTGGTGCTTGGTTGCCAGCTGGAGTCAAACCATGACAGACTGTAGCTTTGAAGAAAATAAAATCACAAGGTGAACTGGCTGTAAAATATCTGAGGTGAGAAGATATGGCAGTAACTGCAGAAATTTAGGTTTCTTCAGATTCAGTGAGTCTATGCAGAATATAAAAAGGAAGTATTTGTACGAAATTGGAGCTTAACTGGAGTAGATGCTCAAGACTAGTGGGAAGACTACTAGGAAGCTAACTTGACTCCAGCAGAAAATACTTTGTCCTGAATGATGCTGATAAAAATAAGCCTGAACTGAGTTCAGTACCAGACTTACAAAACCTTCCAGCAGATCAGAAGAGATCATCATTGTCCTGCAGCACAATGTGCAATGAGGTAATGGAGATCCAAACTCTGCTGATGTAAGTAAAATTCCAGGCACTGTGGTGAGATGTTCAATTCAGGCTTTTAAGTACCGCCGCAAAGTGTTCATACATGATCAGCCAGGATATAGCTTTAATAAAATGTGATGTGACTAAAGCTCTTGAATTTAAAGTCCTCCTTTGTCTAGCTTGAAATACAGATATAATAACAAATACATACTTTTTCTTTAAAGTTTGTCTGATTCTATGTGCCAAGGAAGTCCCGTTTGTTATAGAATGGTGAACATACTTTTTTTTTTCTTTTTTTCCTCCAGAACACGATTATTGGTATCACTTTACCAACGTTCACATGTAGACCTTTGTTTTTATAGGGAGTCCTTCCGAACTTGGTGATAAGCAATGGAGAATTCATATCAGCTACCCATAAGCTAGTCTTTACCATCTGCTAGCAACTTGCATTGTCTCAAACCATTTAATTTTTTTTTTCACAGCAACATTTTAAAATATAACTTGATTTTAAATGCACTTTTTTTTCTCAGACAGATATTGCTTCATTCTTAATACAGTAGGTGATCAGCTAAAAGTCTTTGTGAGCTTCTTCTATAGAAAATAAAGAAGAAATCTATAGCAAAATGTAAGATCAGTGTTGTGACTGACAGTTTTATTAATAAGATGATATGAAAGCAATCTTGGAATTCAGAGCAACAGACCACTAGGGCTCCTGCTCCCTGTGGACCAGACAGACATATAAATCTTAAAAATTAAATTCTTTACATTCTTGAGACTAAGTTGAAAACAGCACTTTGTATTCAGGTCCAGTTTGGTTTTTACCAATTAAACAAATGTTGCATAAAGTATCATGTGAATACATAAACCAGTAAGCTTTTCTCAGTCTTATATCCTACTGACACCAGTCTCTCATATGAACTTTGTCAATATGACTCACTAACAACAATCAGATCAGCTGTGTGCAGCAATAAATAAAGATTTTATAACAAAACACAGAACTAGATAGGTAAGGTCTTTGAATATGATGGATGTGGGCATTCTGTAACCCTTTGTGCTCCATGTTGGGCAGCAAAAAGCACTGTCGTGGTTTAACCCCAGCTGGCAATTAAGTCCCATGCAGCCGTCCCCTCACTCTGTGGCCACCCGCTGCCCTGAGGGATGGGGAGAAGAAGTGGAAAGGAATGTAAAACTCAAGGGTTGTGGTAGAGAACAATTTAAAAATTGAAACAAACCCAATAATAATAATAATAACAAGAACAGTTATAGTGAAAAGGAGGGAGAAGGGGAGGGGAATGAAATCCAAAGGGAAAGAAGAAAACAGGTGATGCACAATACATTTGCTCAAACTCCAAACAAATCATAAAAAACCCTAATGAATCATAGGCAAGACATTTTGGTTTTATGGATTTCATATCCAGTTTGGTATCGTATCTCTCATGTTAAACCTATACAATGTAGATAGTCACACCTATGTTGAAGCAGTTTTATATAAAACCTAGTATTATAGTTACTCAGTTAATCCAAGAAATCAGGGGTGGTTTGTTGTATTTTTTTTTTTAAAGAGGTTTTATTTTTGGGAAGGCCTTATCTCCCCTCATCCTCAGTACCGTGTTTGCTTTAGAGGAGAGAGGATCAACTTCTGCTGCGTATGAGATCTGTTAAATGCAGTTTTGCAAAAGTTCAGAAATCAAGCTGAAAATTATGGGTCTTAGGGATTGCTATTGTGATCAGTGCTTGCACAGCCGGGAAGAAGAGATTTTTTGTCTTAATCTGCACAAATTCATTATAAATGGTTTGAACGGATAATCAAGAGCAGTCTATGCTTTGATTCAAGAATAGGGAAGTACAAAAATACTGGGAGGAATATAATGAATTCTTTCTCCTACATCTCTGATAGCTTCCTTTCAGCTATCAAGGGGCCTGTAAGCCATCCTTTCACAATGTGGACAATTAAACTCCATCTGAATAATTCAGATGCACAGCATGGATTCCAGTATAGACTTTTCTGAACAACTTCAAATCAGAATGGAAACCACTAATTTCTTTTTTTCACTGTAACATTTCAACAATAGAGTGTGAAAATCACAGTAGAAATCAGCTGTGCGTTGCACACCCTACACAGTTTCTGGGGGTGAGCAGGATTGTGATACTTATCTTTGTTCAACATTTCTTCAGTGTCGAACTGCATTATTGCAAACTGGACTGCTCCATCCGTAATTTTGTATTATTTTGTACAAGGAGTGCAATCAGAAACAAATGGTATGATTTGAATGTTGATTTTTATTGTTTCACAAATAAAGGAGAGTTCCCAGAGCTTAAAAACAGAACTGAGGAAGAGCTACATACGTTCATCACAGCATGACTAGAAGATGGCTAGTGCTGGTTTTGAATGTCTCAATAGCAGCATTGCTGCTGGATTTCTTTGATGCAGAAGTCTTGTTCAGCCAGAAGCCTGCAGCAGGACTCTGCTCCGTGCGTGACCGCTCTGCCCGGTGGTAGAGTGGCTAATGCTGTCACAGCCCACTGGCAGATAGAAAAAGCAATGTGAGTAATCAGCAGAAATGGCCCATGGAAGAAGGAAAATATGATAACTTTCTTTCCCAACCAGGAGGACAGCAATTTATCATTTAGGAAGGTACGATTTATACCTTACTAAACATGATCTTTGATATCTGAATCTGTTTTCCTGCTTTGTTACTGCCTTCACATTTACCCTTCCGGTTCCTCATCTTCTGCGTTTGTTTCTTTTGGGTGGGCACCACCTTGGGATAATAGGTTATTCTTGTTTTAAAAAAACAACCAACCAACCCCACCTGTATCTGTTGCCTTAAGTTAGATAAATTTCCTACTCAAAGTGTTACGGTATCCAGCTGCTGCTATTATTATTTCTTCCCTCGCTGTTGTGGCTTAAGGTGAGTCACTGCCATCCACCCACTTAATGACTGAGGGAATTACTGCTTAGATGGATATTCCATTACTTGAGCAAATAAATAGTCAGGGCCCTGTAGACTTCTGGCCTCCTAGGTTGCATCATTGTCCAAGTAATGTATATGCATTGCTCTTTTGAAAACTAAAGATGGCTATGCAGTATGTTTCTTTGTGGGCTGTTCCAGCACAGTTCATTGGCCTCAAGTTTATATTTGTTAAAACTTAAACATGATTAAAATATAGGTGCCTACAGTTCCATATAAGTTTGTATGCTTTGAATACCTAGTTGGAATTGGGTATGTCTCAAGACTTGCTTAAAAAACCTTGTTTGATTAGTTTTTGCAAATAATCCTAGAGTGTGTAATTGTTCTTAAAGCCTGCTCTTCAGACAAAGATTCCTTATAGCTTAACCATTTATGATGGAGGGAAGAAAAAAAAAAAAAAAAAAGATCAAAAGACTACAGAGAAAGTACTTTGCTTTGTGGTCGAAGTGTTGGACTGAGTCTCCAGAAACCTGGAGGTCTTGCCTGTGCCACAGACTTCCCGTACGGACCTTGTATCTTGGTTCCTTCTGTAAAATAGAGGTGAGAACATTTCCCTGTCACAAGATCTGGGAAGAAGTATTTTTGATTTAAGGACATAGTGGTTTCAATGGTAAGGAAAAGGGGTTTATGGTAAATAACTGAACAGTGAATTGAACACAACCAAAGTTTGAAATTAGTAGTTTAATAAAGCATTTGTCCAACTTTGTAACATACTTTTACTTGGCTGTTGCTGTAGCATGTAAAAACAAAGTCAATGGCCATAATTTGAGTTTTGTATTAACTGTGTGGCTTAAAAGGAGGAAAAAAGACAGTTTTGCATCCCTAGTTAAGGCTATTAATGAGCTTGCAACAGAAGTGCAACTCTTTGTGCTTTAATCATAGCTAGGGTACTTGCTTGTGAAAATTTGCTTCCTGGCAGCTCTGTTCTTTTCTTTCCTGGCTGATGTTCCTGAATCAGAGCTAAAATCTACGGGGTTTTTTTCGGCTTTTCTTTTCTTTTTTCATTTTTCCTTCTGTTCTAACAGGCATCCTTTTACTTTCAAAGCTCAGCACCTTGAACTAGCCTTCATTGCACTTCATCTTTATACTTGTAGAAATACAAATGGTCTTAAGTAATGTCAAATCACTGCTACAGTATGTAGAACATGACAGCGATTTGGAAGGGAGAACATCAGAGTATCAGGCAAATAAAGACAGAGGTGCCTGACAGACAAGGGATGGGTCTGTTCTGGTTCAGCCCTGTTTTGGGGGGCATTTCATTCAAGCGGGAGAACGCGACAATCGTAGCCTGGGTAGCTCGCTTTCTTAGAGGTCAAAGTCAGAAATGAATGGTATGTTTATGTGATGGTCTAGCGTTATTTTAAAATTAGAGGAAAAGCAGTGGACTGCTATATCAGTGTAAATCCAGAGATTCCAGATGGAGATTGGCTTAACAAGGTAACTTTGAGAGACAGTCAGTAAAAGCATAGTGAAGCTGAAGTCGAGACGAAGAGTGAGCTTCCTAGGATGGCTCAGGCCCTTGTTGGGAGTCCGAGGGTGCAGACACACTGCAGTCAGGAAACTAACATTAGCTCAGACAGGATGCATGAGTCAAGGATATTGAAAGGAGATGAAAAATGGGTATTTGGGCATCTGTAACTCGCCAGTTGCTGGGCACTATTTATGGTTCATGCCACTGATTGGAACGTACTGGAAAAGAAACAAAAATAGTTTAAATTGGGTTAACAGTTAACATCTGTCATGTGACTTACTGAAAGAGAAACTGCTCAGCTGTGAGGACATGACCGGAAGGAACAGTAAGGAAAAAGCTCATAGCGGTGTATTTCCCTTTTCCACCACCCCCAGTCCCCCTGAGTCTCCTCATCTTTGCTGATAAAGTTTACCAGCCTGAAATACTGAGCATAACCTTACAAGCAAAGCATGTGTGGTCCAAAACCCTCACTCTACGTTTTGCTCTTTTCTTTTATAATGGGTTGTCTTCTGAATTAGCATCCAGAATCTGTAGGTATTCAAAACAGACATCATAACATGGCCCACTTGTATGGTTTCATTTAGGCTGGGTTCAAAACAAAAGATCCTAGTGACCTTGCTCAGATCTAACGATAGTAATTCCTCTTTCAGACCATGGTTTGCTTTGGTTAACAATGCTTACAGGTGTTTGCATGGAGGGATGTAGTCAAAGAGTTCAGTGGTACAGAGCAGAAACTATTTCATTTAGCGTATCTTGGCCACTGTGCATTTGGTGTGAGCTTCAGACTGAAGTTATATGAGTAGCTGGAGACAAGTGCTTAGGCGTGAATCCATTCTGAGCAGTCGGTTCAGATAAACACACAATATGTCTTGCTCTCACTACCTTCCTAACCCACAAATCTTTGCCTGAAAACTAATAGCAACTCTGACATATATTTTAATTGTGGGTTTTTTTTTAAAAAAATACTGTGACAGTCTGTATTCAAATACCTTTGTTTCCCTGTATTTCTGGGATCTGTCAGACAAGAAATCTGACTCTTCTTTTGTTATAGTGTTTCTGTATCAAGAATAAATTCATTGATTTTTTTTTTTTTCTTCTGACCTCTGTAAGCTGTTTCAGCATCTCTGGCATTTTCCAGAAGCAAGGAGTTCTCCATCTTCGAGTTATTGTTTATTTCTGTGACATTTTTAGCCTACTTAAATTCTCTTGGATATATTAGATAATTTTAGACAATGATAAGCTGATACCCTGAATATGCTGTGGCTTGTCTCTGGTTATTGAAAAGACTTATGTAGTGGGGTAATAAACTTTTCCTTGCAACTGAAATTTATTGTCTACAGAGAAGACAGATTTCAAAAGTTTCCAAAATAGCTTGGAAAAACAGTGAAGTAAACCTACAAAGTAAAACTATCAGTTATTTTAAGACCTACTGCATGCATTTGTCTAAAACCAGTCCTTGTGTTTGCCATCCAGAAATGCTCCGTTCCGTGGTTTATATTTTTCTAAAAGATAAAGCTATTTATAGTTGGACTCTGAATTGTAGCATTTGCTTCTGCTTTACTTTTTTCTTCCTTACAACAAAGTAAATATAGGCACTGTTTGCATTTATTTGGCCAACAAAGCTTGAGGCTGGAGGGTAGGATTGATAGACTGGATGTACACGAAGACAATTTGAATGCATTTATACATATTGTCTCAAATTTACAGGCTTTCAGTTTCTTAAAGCACTTTTGCCTACTGTTTATATTAAAAAAAGTCTTATCTGACCTTTGTGTTTACACAGTACAAATGGATTTGCCTTTCAAACACTGATCAGTGATGAAGGTTATCTTTGATCTCCCTAACTGTATCGTTATTTTTATCTTGTGAATGAATTGGCCAGTTTTGTTGCTAAATTCCCTGACTGGGAACATCACATTAATACAGCTGAGGGATTGTTTTGACTGTCCATGTCATTAAGCCAAGCAACACCTCACAAATACTTAAAAAAACCTCAAAAACCCAACAACAACAAGAAACCAAAACAAACTGTGAAACTTGTAGCAGAATCACATTTATGTTTATTTTATCTGAAAAGCAAAACTTAATAGTACGTTTGTTGCTTATTGCATATCGTAAATTGAAGTATTTTCTTTGCCTTAAAAGACAGATTTTACACTATAACTGTCTGATGCTTACTTTATTTAACTAGGCTGGTGCAGCCAAAGGGTGTTGCCAAATTACAGTTAGGACATCTACTGTCTAGAATATTTATTGTAGTGCAGCTCAGTTACATGAAAAACAACCTTTAAATGATGTGAGTCTGACTGTTTTATAGTGCTCTTTTACGTTGGGTAGTAGCAGTGTTTCTTTGAAGACTTCTAAGGTTTCCTTTTAATTTCTTCTAAAGCACCCAAACATCCAACCCTTGAAATGAATAAACACAGAAAATGTGTAAAACATTATCCCCTACAGTTCTTTCAATACTGTACTAATTTGGGAGACACTTCAATGTTCTGAAAGGCTTTCCGTCTGATTTCTAGGTATACACATTGGTTGCTACATGCTGTAATTAATTTGTATTAAATATCTAAATATGCTTTGGAAGGAGCCAGTCTTTGGCTACGTTAGAGTGATGTCTGGCACATGTGAGGCATGAAGGCAAAAGCAATATGTTCAGCTTATCTGCTCATCCTTCCAGTCACTGAGGGGAGTTTGTTACGCTGTCTCCAGCAGTGCAAGGGGCTGTGTACACCAGCTGACAATCAGTAGGCAGCACCATTGGCTCAGTGTGCTTCTTTTCATTCTGAACGTTTTTCCACCCCCTGTTTTAAGGAATCCTATCTAGCAACTGAATGAAAATCCTGTATTCTCTTAAATCCACATCTGACAACTGGGTCATACTTTTTTTTTTTTTTTTTTTCCCCAGAAGATGAATACACCCATAAGTACGAGAGGAGAGGATCTGAAAGAGGGGTGAAATTTATTACTTTAGAATTTGCTGCTTCTGCAGAAGAATAAACTGATGTAATGCAATTCAGTAAGTGGTTATGGATGTTAGCCGCCCTTGCCTTCAGTTAGTTCACAGCTAAAGATAGGAACTATGGCTGCTTCATGGTACCTCTGCGTAGACGATGTCCCCCTTGGCTGACAAGCCCATGTATCTACAGGATCTGACCCTTGTTTGATATCAGTGGACTCCTATGGTTTTCTGAACGACTTCTGAAAAGACTTCCTGGAAATAGCGTGATATGCATCTAATATGGCAGCAGTAAGCACAGATTAAAGCTTGGATGCAAGTGTCAGTCGTATCATCAAGAAAAAGTCACCTACAGTGATAATAGACTGTCCTTGGTTGGGCCTGAGACCACCCTCTCAGACCTACAGCCTGCGTAGTGGTCCATAGGGCTGGGCTAGAATTTGGGTCTAAGACTTTTAGTTACTTGTCAAATGTGTTTTCTTTTGTATTATTAGTTTCTTCTCACTGATTTGCGTCGGGTACTTGTAAGAATTGTTTT
The DNA here is from genome assembly GCF_015220075.1 of Falco rusticolus. Taxonomy (NCBI): domain Eukaryota; kingdom Metazoa; phylum Chordata; class Aves; order Falconiformes; family Falconidae; genus Falco; species Falco rusticolus. The sequence continues at coordinate 48,170,252 of NC_051187.1, forward strand.
GCGTTATATCCATGAGTGGCTGTGCTTAAAAACTTACTTTTGAACTGATCCTGCTCTAGAAGTCCTTGGGATGATGAGTGGGAAGTTTTTTGGTTGGTTGGTTTCGGTTGGTTGGTTTGGTTTCCTTCCTCCAGAACTAAGAAAAGTACATTGCTGCTGCTAGTACTGTTATTACCACTATTTAGTATAGTATTCAACTCAAAATGTTTAAGACATATATTTAATAAGCATCATCTAAGAAAGAAAAAAAATAAATTTGAGACGTTTTAGTGGATCTGTTCAGGTGTTTGGAGAGACCACTGTGTATCAGCTATCTCAGCTGGTCATTAATATTTTTTTTATTTATTGTTATGGAGCCTTTGAGTTCTGTCCCAGCCTCCGATTTAAAAATGCGATGTACATGTTTGCCTGTTTTTGCTGTGAAAAGTCTGAAGCTAAAGGTTCTGGTAGATGGACTAGGCAAAATACAAGAGTGAGTGCTGACAAAGGAAAAAATAAGAAGTGTGTATTTGGATTCCAAAGTGCTACCGCAGTGATTAAAAAATAAAATACAAAACTCGAGCCCTTCATTTGATCTGAAACATGAATACAAGTTCATTTTGAGTTTACAAAGCTGAGAACACTGGCATCCTTCAAACCTCTTTGGAAAAGCAGCCAATTCAAACTTCCTGAGAGTGAGGTCTGTGGGAAGTAGCTTAGCGTATTAGAAAAGTGTTTTGAACTCCAAACAGAATAAGGTATTATGCTCAGAGATTATCTTTATGCTTAGTAATGGAAACTACAAATTGTGAAACATTTGGTGTAAGGTTTGACTTATGCCACTGTTACAGAAAATGTATGCAACTCTTCATAATATTCTCATCATGGGGAATGTCTCATTAAAAGATTATTTTTTTTCTTCCCCTCCCCTGTGCAAATAAGGAAATGGGTAAGAGCTTTTAAACATTGTACTCAAACATTCATCCTTATGGACTCTTTGGAATAAAGTAAACTTTAAAGATTAACCTGACCAAACTAAATTTTAAAAGAAAAGAATAAAACATACAGCCATGTCCTTGGAGCCTTACACAAACCTACATAAAAGGCCCACTGTATAACGTGTGCTCTACAGGGACATGTAAGGTATGCAAAACCAAAGAGTAGGGCAGGCCGGAAAAGTGATTTTTACCTTAGACAAGCATCAAGTTAGCAGTCAGGGTGCCATCAATCAGGTGAAATTCCATGTCAGAAATGGAGCTTTGGACTCCCTCTGTGTTCCTGGTACACTGTAGCCCCAAATGGTGGGTGAGCTCCAGAAACTCAAATGGAGCTATATCTTACAAATGTTACTGTGCGCTCATTAATATTGCAATCAAGCCGAGTCACCCCAAACAGCAAGCAGAGCTGTATTAAGCTTCCTTCCCTTTTTTAAATCTTGCACTTTTTTTTTTTTTCCTTTTTTTTAAATGTGGTTTTTAAAGGCTTGTTGTAGATTTACAGTGGTATAAATTAGATGGGCAGTAGGTCGTAAACAGATAGTCCGACCATGGAGGTGCTGCTGTTGAGCTGTAGGTGTGATATGTTACTATGTATTTCTCTATAAAAGAAGACTGCCTGCACATGATAAATCATCAAATATTTCCCCAGCTTATAGTGAGTGAAAGTATAGTTAAATCTCAGAGAAGTTTCAGTTTTCTTCAGAAAATTATTAAGAGGCTACTATTTTATAACATCTTTTATATGGTTTACAAAATAAATCATGGGAACAGACTGCTTGGTGTTTATTCAAAAGCTAAAAATTGCTAGAAGCACTAGACTTCATTCTGTCTTGTGCACCTGTGCATGTGCAAAAATGTATCCAGTATAGATAATGTCTGTAATGTTATAAAAGGGATTTATTTCTGAATATAAATGACTTACACAGTTCATTAGCAAAAGCTGATGTGTGTTGCCACATGTTAATTTCTTCTTGAGTGAAAGATTTCAATCTGCCTTAAGTGTAGGGATGGTATCCCAGCAAGCCCCCGGGTCTGGAAGTCTGGCTGTTCAGAAAAGAAAGCCGTGAAAGATGTAGAGAAAACAATAATTTCTGTTTATGAATTCTTGAGGATCTTTCTTGTATCAGTTCTGTGTTATGTCTATTTCTTCGGCTTGCTGGTCCAGAAGGTGAATCTATTTCTCTCCCTCATAGTGTGTTTAATATTTAAAGCTACAACATACATTTTCTGAATTGTTTTTCATTTCATGCATATAGCCATAAAAGCCTCTAAAAGCAATAATTAGAAAGAAGTATCTAATAAATGGTAGAAATATTAATATTCAGAAACTATTATAGGTACAAATGAAATAGCTTTGTGCATTGGCTGTACCAAAAGATACACCAGTTAAATTTGTAAGGAAATTCAAATGCTTCTAGGTTTCTGAAGTTTTTTGGTTGGTTGATTGTTGTTTTTCAAATGTTATTTTCAGTAGTTAGGGGAGTTGTCTCTATTTTTGCAGGTTTTCTAGACCCCACAAGATGTAGCAGTTTTTTCAGTAAATATACAAGACAGTGGAAAACAACATTGTAATATGCTTCATGTTACCCCCAGGTAACAATAGATTTTCAGGTAGTAGCAGAGAGATACCAATTTCTCAGATAACTAAATGTAAAAAGGACTCCAGTACAGTGAACGAGAACTAAATTATCTGCTAGAGTGGGGAACAAGATGTGAGCAGCAGTTAAACACAACCATTTCTTGCCTTTCATATCGTATTTTGTTCAGAATCAAATCTCTGGAAGTTTTGATTTGTCCTTTCACTAAATCTAGACAAAACTTTAATTCTTGGTTGTGGACAGCTCTGAATGCAGGAACAAGAGTAATTTAAAAAATTTTTTTCCCCCTACCACTTTGAAATGCAACACCATTGCATGGACAAAAATCAGATAACAGTGTTTTGTTCTCTGATACTTAATTGGATGTGAAGGGAAGATTTACCATCATTTTTTTAAGTCCCTCTACAAAAGTTCTTGAAATAAGAAAGCCCTTTCTAGCACCTCCTCTGCTGAGAGCAACATGAGTATGTTCTGTTGCTTTTCAAGTAACAGAATTTATGGGGCTTTGAATGTGATGAGGCTTTATTGGATCAATATCAAAGGGTTCTGTGACTTTGTTTTCCATTCACGGAGTAAAGGCCCTTCATAGCTCTGGAGCAAGGGACTGTAGCACTCCTGTACTGTATCAGTATATCAGTAATGCACTTCATGGGGCTCCCAGAAATACTTAATTGTGACCCGAAATGACAGTTTAACAGGGTTCAAAAATCTATTACGGTGTCATCAACATATAGTAGACTGGCTTTGTTGTCTGTTGTTTGACTGATTTCTTAATATGGAAAAAAATATACCAGAATCAAGACTTTTTCAAAATTAGGTGTTCGTGTTGTCTGGGGCCAGGAGTGAGGGCAGAAGCTCAACTGAGAGCTGATGAAGACTTTCAGAAGCACTAGAATAAAATCCAAAAGGATTTGCTAACTTGCCATTCTAAAGATTTAGAAAATGCATATAGCAATAGGTCTTGTGTGTATTGAACAGGATGCTTGTTCTTCCTCTGCTTATACCAAGGGTGCAATGTAAGGACCTTCTGTAAGATGCGGTAGATGCATCTTCATGTACTCTTCTCTCCAAGATCCTTCACATCAGGGAAACAGCTTATCATTTGCGCTGTTAGAGACGAAGCTTTTCAGTATCTTTTTTTAAAATCTTTTTGTTAGTATCTTTTTTTTTTTTTTTTTTTCCCAGTATGTTTTCAGTGATGAGGGAAATGGTTCTTGGGATTTGTGTGTGCATGTGGTAACTATTAACCCAGTGCATTCTTAGTGCCTCAGGAGCAGTGAACTGGTCTGTTCTAGCCTATGCCTATACCTCCTGGAAAAGTACGACTTCCCATGGAACTAATTCAGCCTTTCAGAAAATTAACTGTGAATTCAAAGACTAAGAATCCTGTAATTCAAAATCATAAGGATCTGAGCAAAAGCTCCTTGTGTGGGTGAGGTATGAGGCTTTGTTTGATGTGTTTCCATCTTCCCTGCCTGGATATGTCTGGCACCAAGTGCGCTTTCCGTGACACATTTCAATCTCTCTTTCCAGCTTTGAAAGTCACTGTTACTTGCCTGCTCATGCCTGTCTGACCAGTGGTTGCTGTATAAGAGGAAGCCCCTAAGGTTGCTGGTAGCAAATCTTGGCTTCTTTTCTGCCAGCAGGGAGGATTGGGAAGGAAGACACTAAACTCATGTCCTTCCTTGGGCATTGTAGCTTTAGCAGGCTCTACAACAGACTTAACAGTTGCATACTGGTCACCAAATGCAGCTTGTAATTTCTGTTTGGGTGCTCAGGCTTCTGTCATCAAGACTGTCCTATTATATGCTGTGAAGGAAAATTTGGGGGTTGCATTTGTAGCCAAAACCAACAAATAAGATAAGAAATGGTAAGAAATGGCTAAAGAAAAAAGAAAAAAAACCCGAGAACATTGCTTTTGTTAAAAGCTAATGCATTTGGATGCAATCTTTCACTATGAGGATGGCAATAAAACATTTTTAATCCTATCTGACACGTTCACATCGCAGGAAGGTATTTTTCTGTCTAAGGTGAGAGGAGACAGAAATAAGTCATGCTTCTAAGAAGTCTATCAGTAAGTAGGTGCATTTTATTTTTATTTTAGAACTATCTGCTAGCATGAGAAACAGTTCTGTGTACATGTATTCTAATGAGAGAAGCACTATCCTTATATATCTCTATATTAGCAAACAAATGCCTATGGGGAAGTTCTGTTCTCTTACACGTTGCATCTTTAACGTTACTTTGTGGTGGGTTGCTAAAAGGTAAATTAAATCCAACTGTAAATGTAGCATACGCCTAAATTATTGTGTTATTGATTTCTGAGAGATTACAGACATGTTTAACTATATTCGCATACTCCCTCAGGGAGGTCATTCTTTTCCCATAGTCTATTTTCCTGTGTGTGTGATCTCTTGGCCTCCACTTGTCATGGGGCATGCTAACGCAGTGTAGGAGGTTCTTAGCTTGACAAGGAGCAGACTTTCTCATTGTGTGATTTTCTGACTGAACTGGGGAGGAACAGTGACTCTTTTCAGCCATTTAGAAAAAAGTTTGGGGTGGAGGGAAGCTATGGATAATGAGAGCACCTTGCAAGTTAGCTATCCTGAGATACACATTTTATGTGATATGCTGCAGTATGACAGATGTTCAATAATATTACGGCTTAATTTTTTCTCGCAAAAATGCTATTTTTAACAACACAATGCATCAAAAATGAAATCATCGCTGTTTACTCTGCAGAACTACAAGGAAAGAAATCACAGGTCACCAGAGCAACAATTAGTTGAATGGCCAGAGGCTTTAGAGCAAGGCCTGAGGTCTCTAGCTGAGGGGAAACGTTCCCCATCAGCTTCCAGAAGAAAAGTTTGCATTTTACATATAGATTAAAGCTTTGGTAAGAACTTTCATTTCAGTCTCTTTCTGCCATTTTTACTGTCCATTGCAACAACAATAATGACATTTAGGTTTTTTATATAGTACATCAGAAGACAGCTAGGCAGGTGCGGTACTACACAGTAACAGATGGTGTCATGAAATTGTTCTCTATGCTTGCAAAGAACACCATGAAAATAATTCTGTTGAGGATGAAAGAGTAGTGATCCCACTGGCAATGTTTTGATGAAGAAACCTTCCCATATTTATACATCCATAATAAAAAGGGATAAATGAAAAGAAAAAAGATTTGATTTGAAAAAAAATCTAGTACTGAAAGCAGTATGTAGAATACATTTCCCCTCAAAGGAAGCATTTTAGTGGTTTCCATGGGGTTGAGTTGTTATTTAGACTAATATTCTCCTGCCTGTGTAATGTGTATAGTCAAAATTATCTTTTCTAACTCTTGTTTCTATTTGCTCTTTGACTGTAGAGAACTTAGTGCTGCGGAAGGTGCACCAGAACAGATTTCTGTTTTTTCACAGTCCCATAACAGAAAGGTGTTCCATTTACCCTGCTCAAAGCCACAAAACCTCTCACAGGGACAAGTGTCCTGCTTACTGCAGTCAGTGTGTACACAAGTACTGGCTGTGACTTCCTCTACCCTGCTCACATTTTTCTTGGCTTAGCCATCCCTTACGTTACGAGCTTCGTTACAGAGGGAGATATTTTAAGAAATAAAACCTCCCAAATAACATCAGTTCCCAACAACCCCAGTGAGGCTGAGTGGGAAAGGACAATGATGTGCCAATACAAATATTGTTTGAAAGGATGGGATTCACAAAGGACAAATATCAGCCTATAGCAATACTTACTTATAAACCAAATTTTTATGTGATCATTTATTTTGGTACTTAATTTTAAGTATCATCCCTAAAGGGTCAGCTTCCTCTACATTTAGTCTCAATTTGAATAACCTGGGCTTTGTATTTCAGTGTCAGTGTGGGTATTTAAAAAAAAAAAAAAAATAAGGCAACAATTGTAGTTATGATAATTACCCATTTGCAACTGTTCCTGTTTTATCCTTTCAATGAATAAAGTAAGGCTGGAGCTTTTTAATTCCTCCCGCTTCAGAGAGTGAATGAGCGAAGCTCATTTTAGTGGCAAGCCAAAGAAAGGAGTATACTCCTAGTTGATGTTACAGCATACAGAGCCAGAGCATTCAACAGTAAACAGGCACAAACGTACAGCCCCAGGAAAGGTGCAAGTGGGAGCTAGATATTGTGGATACTAGTCTGGCCTCCTCCTGTTAAATCGATATTGGATAAAATAGTTTCCCAAATAAGTGACTGTTACTCACTTGTTAATCCTTTTTTTCCTTGTTTGTCCCATCCTTTTTGAAAAGAAATATATAAGCCAAAGCCCATAATTTGCCTGCGTTTCAAGGCACAAAATACTATTTATAGGTTTTGCTGACTAAGCTGGCTTTATTTAAAAAAAAAATAAAAATAAAAAATTGGTTTTGTGTTTTGTAGCATTGGCCTGAGTTGTGTGTGTATGTATCAATAACCATAATTAAATAATGTGGAAAATACTGCATGCAGTATTGGTTGATGCATCGTAGTTATTTTGCAAAGTCCGCAGTACGTGTTTCTGCAGTTTCTTTTCTTAGAGGCTCATAACACTGAGTCTCTTCGATTTTTCTTTTTTAAAGTAACTTTTTACTTAATTTTGCAGTTCCACTGCTTTTTTTGTGCTAAAAATGTTTTAAGCTTCTCAGCTACATATAGGATCCTTCCATTAACAAAATGTGTTACAATAACCAATGTAAATGTCTTTACCCTCATTTTTCTCTTTTTCTGCTGCTGCTGATTCTAAGTCATAATACTTGGATGCTTAATAAAATTAACTAGGGCATGTGAATGAATGCAGTTTCCTAAAATATTGCTTGAGTAAGAAATGCATTTAACAGTTGTCTCTGACTAGGAAAAAGATGAGAGTATTTATAAAGTTTAAACTTGAAAATAAGACTTGATTTTCATATTGTACTAGTAGAATGCTGATGTTTTGATCATAGTGAAGCAGCCAAATCTGAGAAATCATCTGAGTGGATGCTAATGTGCAGCTTGTTGCAATTTGCAACAATGTTGATGTGTCTGCAGGCTGCAGGATAAAGTTATGTACACAAAGGGATTTAGATGTGTTGGCACATACATATGGGGCCTGAAATTGTACTTGGCTACTTTCTAGTGTCAGAGGGCCCAAGTTTTTGCCTGTATCCATCACCAACCTGTTCAGCTGCCCTCCACCACCAACCAGCAAGAGGTGTGCATTTCTCAGGCCAAATCCATGTGGCAGCAGTGGCCTGAGACTAGTACCTGGGCCCAGCTCTGTTTCTAGGGGATACCTTAGCTCTGTGTGACTTAAAATCTTCAGTAATTACTCATGTGCAGATGTTTTATGTAAAACTGTGAACAAAACTGACAAGAGGAAGGTAGCTCAGGCATCTTTGGAGGAGGAAGGAAAGGAGACCCTATTCCCAAATTAGGGGACCAGATAGCTGTATTCAATTAAAATGATTTTTGGCACAGAATTTCTTAGAAGGATTAAGGATTATACTTCTCAGTGACTGTGAAATATTCAGACTTTCCGAATATTGTGGGTTTTCAATCCAAAAATCCTGCCCCTTCTGTTCTTCTGAAAGCTTAGACAGCGGCAGGCAGATCATAAAATTGGTGCTAAAGTGAGTTCCTGCAGTGGATAAGGCTAACAGCAGCTGTAGTCTGTCTTTGTTTACTGTTGTTCAAATCCTATGTGAAATAGCTCCAGCTGTTGAAGCATACTTCTGCAGAAGGAAAGCTGCAGGAAACCTACTTTCTTCTTGCCTTTTACTACACAAAGGTAACACATTGCTCAGGATGGTATTGAGAATGGAATTAATATGAAATAATATGTATAGTGACAGTATATTTATGTATCATTAATACTAAGAATTGGTCAGCTATATTTACAAAAAGGACCTCAGAATAAAATGTTAGAATTTTGTTCCTTTATACTCTCTTGTGGACAGCAAATCAGAATATTAAGAGTACCTAACATGGGTAAGCCTAGCGTGCCACGGGGGACTGCAGTGAAGCCTGGGATGCAAGTCCCTACTATGGAATTCGGTGCCCGGGCTTCTCTTTAACTGTGTGTTGCCTTGTCACTTCCAGAGCCATTTGCCAGACCTAAATTTGTAAGCCAACTAGCATTTGGAATATTAACATTTTTACTGGATTACTATAAATTTTACTAAGAATTTAATTACACAGTAATACAAAGGAAGGCTGTACACCTATGATGAAGAATTCTTCTGTGCTCACCTAGCTTTTTGAACACCAAAACTGCATTTCTGGGCCATCTACTTTTCTCTAAGCAAAACAGAAATTAATTTAAGGCCTCATAGCAGCGCTTTCACCATAGCTGCCTATCCCCAAAAGCACAGATGTTGACTTTACTAACCAGAAGTAACTGACTTGTCAGGCACGCTTACCCGGAGGAAGGCATACTATCACATGAAGTGTTCTGGCCAACAGATCACTGCCTTTACAGACTTACTCAAGGCACTGCTCTTCTCTCTGTAGGCTGGTGAGCAAACAGGCAGACGATAGCTGCCCCTGACCTACATTATACTGATTTCTAAACATGGAGAAGGATTAATTTACATCATCTTTGAAAACACCAGTTCCTGCCAATGGCTCAGAGCAATGATTACCTGAAGCACTACAAAAGTCTTCATTTCTGTCTGCAAAGTATTTTTTTTAATGTTAATTTGGTCCTATTTATTTTTTTTCTAGTGTTGTAGACTATACTAAGTGGAAACAGAACTTCAGAACTGGCATATACTTACATTTTAAGTATAATATTCTTATCAAATATGGCTATTTATCTTCTAAGAATGAGAGAAGCCATATTAAACATAAAATAAGACTTTCCAGATATTTTTGCATTATGTGCTAAGTCTTCTAGAAAATTGTGTCAGTAGTAATTATAGCAGTGTGGTTAAATTTGACAGTACTGTTTTGGGGTTTTTTTGTTTGTTTTGTTGTGTTTTTTTTAATTACATACTATTGAAATAGAAAAGACGAAGAGTAATAACTTGTTTGAAAAACGAACTACAGGCTCTCTCTAATGTGTCAGAATTATTTTTAAACATTTATAATAAGCTGTGGGTCATTTCCAATGTGACTTTAAAGAGAAGTCACTATTAAGAAATGAGTTGGTAGAAGAAGGATCAGAAATGGCATAACCTTATTTACTATCACTGCAGTAATAAAAACACATGACAAAAAAAGGTTCCCTGGGAAGAACACAGGTTCTTCTCTGGGCAAGTTCTTTTCCATTCCCAGTTGTTATCTGTAAATCTGTGCCACATCTCCTGTGTGCCCATTTATCGTTCAAAATAATCATGTCATTGATGTTAATATGAGAATCAGTGAGCAACTGTATAATGCTGTTTCGTGGGTAAACCCTAGATAACAGTCCCACTAACAGTGACATGCCAAATGTCTTTAAGCCTGAGAATGAGCTAAGCCATGCAGTAGTCACTCTAAGTAAGGACAGCTACAAGCTGAACAGAGGATCTCATTTCTTTGCTCTTCCTTTTAAGGTGGTACAAGTCTTCCTTGCTACCCTTCAAAAATGAGAGCATTTACTCAGCGTATACTTTGTTCTTATCTGTACAGCTACTACAGTAAAGAATGCTGGTACACCACTGAATATTTTGTGCCACAAGCAAATATTCATATTATCACACTTCTCATCTAATCCATGGCTGAAAGAAACTACGTAAGTGAGGAGCAGCAACACAGGTAAGACAGAAGTGAGGTTAACAAATCTGAGGAGAAAAATAATGCTGAAGAACAAGGGTTCACTGAAAAACCTGAACAACATGTGTTACCTGTATACCAATTAATTATAAAGTTGTTTAGAAGGCTGATGTATAAGTACTGCATCCAGACTCCTTTCCTGCCCTGCCCCCACCCAAACCCCAGAAAAAGTTAGAAATATCTGCTGTTTCTGTTACTGTTTGAATGGTCAACAGGTTTCTGTAGGCTATATGCCACTGTTCACATCAAGACGATTTCTGCAGACAGTAGATTATCCCTTGCTCTTCTGGTCAGTGATTAAGAAGAAGAAAAAAAAAAAAAACCAAACACCTGAAATAATTCTCTTATCCTACTACTGCTCAAGCACAAGCAAGTCTGAGCCAGGATTGTCTCAAAATAATGGTTCATTTTTGTAGATGGGCTAGTCTAGCTTCTAGTGCACAACAGTCATAGGGATTACTGTTCTTGTGTGTCCCATTACTGAGTCTGGATTTGATAAGGAAGCTAGTAGTAAGCCTCCCAGGTATAGGAAAGAATTTACATACATTTTTCTCCATTAGTATCTATAGCACTAGAACACCCTGAACCATAAGCTACAGTGCACTTGAGTCCTGACATTATAACGCATAGAGAGTAAGGCTCCTCTCTCTAAAACAGATTCTCTAGGAATGGAAAAAATGGAGAAATACAGCAATGTTTCTTCACAGAAAGCCTCACGTGTGAGGCTAGCCAAACAGCTAAAAGATTCCTTTCCAGCTCCTGTTGATTCCAACTTGCTGGCATTACTTCGCTTTGTCTGGGAAAGGGTAATTTATTTTTGCCTTTTTAATAAAACTATTTTCCTCATTCTACTTCTCCAACTACAAAAGGGAACAAACAGACCCTTTATCCTGCTACCCTTGTGACACAGCATTTGAACCCAGCAGTCTGGAGTTCAGAAGTGCAATTTGGAGAGAACGTGAGGAAGGAGAAAAGAGCAGTACCCCAGTGCTGCCAGCCCCTGAGAAGGGACTGCAGAGCTGCACAACCTAGGCTAACCAAAACCATGCTCAGACAAGGTATTTCAAGAGAACCCCACTAGCACTTCTGTACAAAGCACTAATCCTTGCAAGTGTTAAAATAAACAACCCATGAATACTTTCTGATTACTATAATGCATTTGCAGTTATTTTTTTCTACTCAGCCTATTCTGAAGTATTCTGTTCTTCCCCATATAAATATGCATTACTGTTCCTACTGGAACTTCATGCTTGTTTTCATCCCTCTTTCATGAACCAGGTTTCACTAGATTGACTAGTTTACATTTTACAGTTAGATTTTAAATTGCCCCCCTTCTTTAAAAAAAAAATAAATTGCAGCTTGTCAATCCAACAAACAGGAAACCATCACTGAATCAGATCTATACTATCTATATTTAGATTCCTTTGGGATTCCTAGTGAAAAAAAACCAAAACACAAAACCTCAAGAAACAAAATAACCCCAAAAAAACTATCAATCTGTGAAGAGCTGCTGCAAAGAATGCTTTTCTCATTTGCTTACTCCAAATCCCCTGGCTGCAAATAATTTATTTCACTTGAACAAACAAAACCAATAGAATTAGCAGCCTTCAATGCTATTGCTTAAACAGTTACTTGCCATTGTGAAATTGAAACTGATCCTTAATGCCCTATGTCACCTAGCCAGACTTGTCTGTGTTTTAGAAGACTAGTTTTCCTACTTTTTGGTCAAACTTGAGTCAAAACTCCTAAGCAGCATCTTTAGGTGGTTCAGACATAGCACATCCACTTAATCCTTTTAGCATACCTAAATGCAGATGGGAGCTTCAGCTCCTATTCATAGGCTGATCACTTAGTGCCCCATTGTTTATTAAAGTTTTTCAATATATATATATAAAAAAATAGTTCTGTGCCTTTTAAACCAACCCCTTTTAATCTTTCCTTACATATGATGCTTTCCATCCTTTTCTCTCCCAACTTCCTGAAGTGAGATACAAGCAGGCAGTTCTGGCACTGACCTGCTGGTTTGAACAGTCTTCCATCTCTAACTCTTGGCATCATATTTTAATAGCCAGTACACAGCAGAATGGCTTGCTTTGAAAGCTGCATTATTTGTGTCTCTTGTTCCAATACTTGTTCTAATTCACCAGGAGCTTACAGTACACTGTCTAAACGTTTCTGTTCAGCACAGGATGCAGGATTGTACTCCCAGCTTTCTGGGAGCTCCTCTTTGATCACTCAGTCTCCTCTCTTCTGGTGGGTTTTGGCCGATGACTGCCATTGCCAGCTTGTGATTTCTTGCACCTCTGATTCTTGCCACAGCTCCTTTTTCAGAAAGCTCTAAGTTAGATAATAATTTACCAGCTACATTACTGCATTTCATGATGGGATGAGTGCTAGTCTGTGGCCGCCAAGCTACAGACTCGGTTCTGAATTTAGGTATCTGCATTTTCTTATGGGAGAGAAATGTCTCACATAGCAGTGGGGCTACCTGAACATTTTAGTGCAAGTCAGTATGAACAGTATGCACATTTTTATTAGAAAGCTACAGCTTTCCAAAAGTGTAAAGGAACTGCAGTTCAGAGCTTATTATTTTTTTTCTTTTGCTTTGTGCTTATTTACTAGGTTACCAATTACTTCCCACATTTCACAGTGATTATTGTGATTTTTTTCATGAGCACTAACAAAAGGAATGGTTGTTGTCTTTACAAGGAGCACTTCCATAGATGATATTTGTAAAACTGAAAACAAACCTAGTCTTGATGAATAAATCACACATGCTGTTTCTAACATCTTAAACAGAGAAGGTAAAGGCCCAGAACCCCCTTTTCATAACTTTTTCTGTCGCTGCTCTCCCACCTTCATTCTTGTTCTTTATGCTACTTTACAGAGTGCTTCTACAGAAGGACAACACGTCCAGTTGTGTGGGAATGCATTTCAGCCTTATCTCAACTGGACAAGGTAACGACCCCTAAACAATGCTCAAGTACGTGCAAAATCATGAGCATTACAATGTATGGACTCAATAGGTCCAGTATTAACACACAAATATCTTCATATCATATCATGTTTTAAAATTCAATACCAATTTAAAATTTAAAAACCATTTCTTGCTCCAGGTAAGGAAAGCAACTTTTTCTTTCTTTTCAATAAACCCTAGAAATCTATATGTAATATATTACATATCCCCAAAGCTTAGACTAGATGTTCCTAGTTCCCTGTAATCCTCAGTTTTTAGGGACTAAACACTTAAGGTGAAACAGAGAAAGGGATTTAGACAGCCATGCTTCACATATGCAACATGCTTATTTTCCATGTTTTGCTGCCTAATAAATTCTTCATCCCTGACTGAGATCACGCTCATCCAAGCCAGCAAGCTGTTTAAGACAGGAACTCCAAAAATCATTAGGTTGAATAGTACATAGCCCAGAGTTAAATTCTTACTCTCAGAAGATAATGCACTTACCCCTTCTTGATGGGGAAAGAGGGTTGGGGTTTTTGTTTTGTTTCTTCTCCAGTCCCAGTGAAAAAACCAGAACCAAGGTCAGCGTAGTCTTTTATAAGGAAAACCTGAGGGAGGAAAATTGGCACTACTATAACTAACCTTACCACTTAAGCTAATAGTCTGATGTCCTGGATGCCAAAATTGATCAGGAAGATCTATTTTCTCCTTCTGTAAGATAACCTTCACTGTGGGACCTTAAAAGTCTACAAAGACAGACAGAACCTGAGACAGAGCTTTGAAGATATAATTTCTTTGTGCACCTGAAATGATAGCTACTAAGATTTTGGGGGAATCTAGGCTTGGTTATGGCATTCGGATGCTTTGTCCAAAAAGAGATTCTTAATTTCTTACAAAGTTTTTTACACTAGTATTAAATGTGCTCAATTTTACACATTTTTTTGCACATAATTGCAATAATAGAAACTTGGGTATATATAAAAATACTTGTTAAAAAACTCTAATGTTTGTTTAAAAGAAAAGGAAAAAGCAAGACTCGCTTAGGTGTGTAATGTGAGCATGAGATGGAATTTAGGTGTTTGAATCCAAAACCAATTTTTTTCAAACCCCTGTATTACTTTGCTTAACCCTGGAACCTGAAATCCTTAGTCCTTAGCTCTCCCCTTCAAAGATTTTGTCTGAATCCTGGCTTTTGAACATTTCCAGATGCATCTCATTTTCCTGAGGTCTGAGTTTCCCAAGGGTAGGGCAAAAGAAGATGAAAACCAGCAAACTAGATAACAGCATATAAAGTCCAAGGCAGTAAAAGCAGTAACTGATATGTTTAAGCAACTAGGAGTCACCACACACCTTTAGTTTTTTACTAGCAAAGCTAAAATGATGACTAAAAATAATTCTATAATTGAGCTTAGCCAAAAGCATCAATATACTGTCTGAGCTGCAAACCCTCTTGATTATTTCAGATATGAGATGACTTGGGATTCACAAACAAGTTTTCGCTGAATCTAAGACTCTGAAAGTTTGATTTGGTGTCTGAGGTCAGACCATGGATATCACTGTGCGAAAATGAGGATGGGGGAAGATATTCTGTTCCTGCTGTTCAGACGGGTGTCTTTGCAACAGTGAACATTAGATGCACACAGCCTGAGGAACCGTAAGCAAAGGAAATTGAGCGATGGATTGTCACCTAGGAATGGTAGTAGTGTGAGCACTAGTTTTCAGTTCCTGCTCCCAACACTATTACTTTAGCTATTTGCTACAGAATGCTGACATAGTTGGAGTATTCTCCATCCCCGAGAGATGACAACCAATAAGCTAATAAATTGTCACATACAATGATGCTCACCCTCGGGTTCACCGAACAATGCATTTTTTCCCCACCCTGCAGGCTGGTGCAGCTTCCAAAAAAAAAACCCAACAAAAAAAAAAAAAAAGGGGGGGGGGAGGGGGCAGGCAGGGGCAGGCAGACAGGGTGCCCACTTTCCAAGATAGCCTGTATCCCTTGGGTTCAGTCACTTATCAGGCTTAGGAAGACGTTCCCCCACCTGCCAGACAGGCAGCCTAGTCTAAGCAGTTTTTATATACAAAACAGATTTCCATTTTCCATAATCTACAAAAAGGTAGTTCTAGGCTCTGGATTCCGGTGAAGAGAAGAGATGCCTAAACGTAAGAGAAGGGAATTATTAGATGCAAACAAAGAATTATGACAGCTTATTAACTGGCTGCATTTAGGTGCCTGTTTTGAAACCTAAATGCTTGGATTCCATTTTAGTCACCAAACCCTCCCAAGTACTCTCCACAGCGTACATGGGCTTGAAGGTAGGCTTGGAAGCCTAGGGTTAGTTGTCAAAATTACTATTTACATCAATACAGAAGTTCTCACAGGTTAATAGTTACCAGTTATTTTCTCAGAAGGCACATAATGTGCAGACCTAGAGATTCTTGAAGAATCCTAATCCTTTTTCCATGTTTACGAATATCTTAGTTCCCTTGTTCATGTGCTATAAAATAAGGTTTAAGAATGAAATCTTAGGTACAGGAGGATGCTGGCTGTGGGCAGCCTTTAAACCTCAAAAAACAAGCTACCAGAATTCAGAGCCCTGAAATTTCTAGGGCAAAACAGTACATTAAAATTAGCCAGGTAAAGAGAGGGAGAAACAGAAAAATCCTTAATATAAGTTGAAATTTGCGTATCTTTTTCTTTACCTTCACATTACAACAGCTTTCTGCAGTCTGAACTTTTGGTTTACACACACAACTATGCTATTATTCTGGAAAAAGAGAAGCTCATTTAACCAATAACAGCATTTCTAAAATAGCCAATTCAAAGAAAAATAAATGAGCTTACTAGTATAACAGAAGGGAGAAGAGGGTACATTTTTACACCGTCATTACGGAAAATCCTGGCACAGAGTGCATAAACAAGTACATCTTGGCAAAACTATGAATAAAAAAAATCTGCTAGCACACAGCTTTTTTGTTTGTTTGTTTGCTGTCAGTATAGGTCTAGTGAGCACAAATGAGATGCCAGAACTGCATCTACTTGTCTGCCAATATAGAGTGGAAGTCCTCGTACACTGCGAGTTCTTCCATGGACATATAATACAATTTTCTCACTCTCAAACCCAGAGGAAAATAGTAAAAAAAAAGAGGGGAGGGTGAAAAAAAGGTGGGGGGTGGAACTGGGGGAAGAGGACAAAGGCACACTCAAAAGCAGAGACTATGTTTGAAATAAGAAAAGTCCTCAAATACCATCACTCTTTCTAGCTCAAATAGTCAAGTTCTTGATCTTTAGAAGTAGTTAATAAGCACATTTACCTCTAATCCTAATTAGAGATAATATATTCATTTTCATTTCCCGTTTTCTCAGGAACAGGTGCAACAGCAGTCAGTTTCTTTAGTCACAAACCAAAGTCTATTGCTAATACTCTGGACTTTAAAACTTCCTCTTTTGGCTTCTTCCTAATGGAGAACTAAACACTTCCCTGACTTTTCTGTGTGCTCAGCTGCACTTTTCTGCACTGCCAGTATGCAATTGCTGCCTCATTTTGGAAGACAACCAGCAAATATATGTATCAGCTTGATAATACATTATCATTAACTTATATAACTTCACAGACATAAAAGAACTATTGAAAACATTAGACATTTACCCAAATGGACATAAATAGTTATAAGTACCTAGTTTATAAACCATAATTATAATATGCTCTATTATAAATTACATGCTAGTACTATAACTGGGTGTGTTTTTTCAACCATGTTACTGTTCCGTTACTGTCTGTTCAGACAGGGCACATACCGTACAGATTTCAGCTGGTTATCAACAACCACCTGCAATGCATCCCGTCAGATGAGATCAAGACTTGCAGGAATGGAAATTCATCATTTCCACTGGTATTTTATAATCCAGGCTGGATGACTGGAGACACTGGTCCCAGCTGAAAGGCAGCAAGCGGCAGCAACCGAAGCCTTGTCAGTTGTGGCAGTTAACAGTTAAGCACACTGCACCGTACTGAAGCTTGGAAAACAAAGACAGACAACTTGCCTAAGATGTTAGTGCCTATTGAGCGGTGGTTGGCAGTCCCACTAACTTCCAGTGGAAATTGGTATGATGTCCTCCATTACACTGCGCCTCACCCGCAGTTCCCAGCATGTATGAAGACCCGGGCTGCAGTGCAGTATCACACTGGAGAGCTACTATTGTGCGTAGTAGGAGATGTAGGCCACAGAAACGGTTTCTCATTAGGAGCAAGAGAAAAACCTAGACATAATCTTTACCTCTTCCTCTCTATAACTTACTTTAGAATGGAGAGTAGAGATTCAGATGCAGGGCTGGAAGTAAAAGCACGTGCTTTTCAGACCCAAGGGTTACTCCAAGTTTGGATGGAGTCATCCATTGGCAAGCAACTCTACATACCTCAGCAGGATGGGGATCAGATCTAATATTCTGGAGTTTCTTGAAAGTCACAAACTTTTCAGTGGGGCCACTAAACACTGACCTGTAAGTGGAAGAAGGACTGAGCTCAGCAAGTTGGAAAGCATACCATTTTCACTTGGGTTTCTTTCCCCCCCCTTTCCCACAGGTATGTCTGCAAGACAGAATTAATTCTAAACTAGCATAGCCTTTTCCCCCCTCCCTAAAGGCTGTCAGTCATCTAAGTACCAAAATCTTTATTTTGGGGAAAACAGAAGTTGTTTCTATTTGCCTATGTATATTTATCACTAAAAATTCTGTTGTACTTTTTCATGGGTTTAAATAGTAGGACTCAGCATCCTAGCTAAGCCAGAAAAGGAGGGGGTGTGGTGAAGCGGCACAAGCAGGCACATGCAAGCATCCCCTCACAGTTCTACAACATGCATCTGATTCTGCCATACATGTCTCCACTGTTCTAATACAGAGATTATCTTCAGTGACCAAAATGTACAACTGTTTGCTCAGTAACAATATACACAGATTATTTTTAGTCCAAACATGTGGCACTACTCATTGTGCAGCTTCTTTCATGCATTAATGCATTGTGATACAAAACCCTAATTGCAAGAACCCAAATTAACTGCAAGCAACAAGACATTTTGGGCTGAACACCCTTTCGGCTAGATTGGGATAGAGTTGTTGACTTTTCAAGCTAAAAGAGATATGAATCATGGAAAATATTTCATTCTTAACCCCTCAAAGTACCCAATATTCCTGAACTAATGCAAAATGCAGTTATGTGTTGGCTTAGAAATTACAACTTCTCTGCCAAAGGTTAATTTAGACTATTCATCCAAGATTAGTTGCAAGTTTTTAAAACTGTAAATAAATTCTTGTTCCTAAACAGCACAGGTTTTCAAAGCAGGGAGTATAACCCACAGCCTATAAAAGGAAAAGATTTAAAGCAGAAATGGGACATTTGACTTCTGCATATTTGGACCATTTAATCACCCTCTTGGTTATATGGAATAAGTTAGACTGGCAGCTTTTTTGTCAGCTCCTTAGTCAAAGTACATTTTTTTTTTTTTTTTTAAGAGAGCCTTAATGCTTTATAGGATGATTTAGAATCTAGTACTGCATCTTTTACAGACAACTGTAGAAGTTGTCTTTGTTTCAGGAAGAGGACCAAAAATTGTAAGTGCCTGAAGGTACAGACCATAATTTATTCTCCTGTTTGAACGATGGTGTCCATCTTTTCACATCCATAATACAAGATATTTATGTATGCATAAAACCATTAATATCAGAATTAGTAGGAGCGGTTTAATCTCATTCTATTAAACAGAGAGAGCCAGGCAAAACTTAAACTGGTTTTAGCTGTAAGCACTTCTTACAAAAAGTCTAAGGTATAAAAGGACTTTCTAAGGACTTACACTGCTATAAAGAAATGCAGCTGTGGAGGCATAGCAATTTTTGAGATCTAGGTCTCAGACAAGCTTGGGCAGATTTGGCTATGACACTTCAAAACACTGATGCTATTGAATCACCTCAAACTCCCCTTTTGCTGCAGACAATTGCCCACATGAAATTAGTATCCTGGGTCTGCCTTACATTATTATAATCTTAGCACACATTTACATTCAGTGTTGGTTTAATTCAATTATTCATGCTGATGATTACCATATCAAAATAAGCATGTGAGGTCTGTTGTCCTGACCTGAGGAAAAAAAATAGATAATTCAGGTCACTAAATTCTCAAAACCACTATATCCACCAGAGAAGCTTGTGTAATTTAATCTCATTTTCACATTTCTTTTCCACCCCTGAAATCTCTGTGGCTCCACATGGGAACATAAAATTCTAATCCTGATTAGATTACAAGCAAATGTGGTTTTGATAGGTTCACCTCTGACTCAAGTAGTCAGAAGCTTGTTATTTACAGTAAGATGTAAGTTTAAGATGTGAGTCAATGTAAAACTTGACATCACTAGGGCAAATTCCTCAAAGCTGAGGATGGCAGCGTTATGAGGCATAGGTGAATCAAGGTTAGGTGAGCACACAGACCCACAAGTAGTAAATAACCTGCACTGCCAATCGGTATGTGTGCCAACGCGCTGTTCCTGCCAGGTGCATCCTTTGACTTGAATGCTTTTCCAGTCTAAGAGTTCGGCTAGACATCTGTCTTCCCTCAAAATGGTGCCCTACTTCCACTGTCACACATGGCTGAGATCCTGAAGAGTCAGGCACTATATTGCAAGCAGTCGGGAGCCTGTTTATGGCCTCAGAACCCCTCAGGCAGTCACTGTGCTTCCTGCAACCCCATCCAACCTCACTGCACAGGAACTGGGTGCTCATATTTAGTTCAAATGGACAATGCCTCTGCTCTGTCGTAGTTGGACTTCAGTCAGTAATGCCTTGGTGAACATGGAGTCAGAACATCGCCACTGATGAACTCGTCACAGTGTCCTCCAGAGCAGGGAAAGCTGATATCTCCATAGCAGAACTCCTCCATCCCACATCTTCTGTCCAGCTCCCAAAGATTTACCCTGCATGACCAAAGAAGCACAAACCTTAATACGCCTGGTGGAGATCCAGATGCCAGACTACTATTTTCTTGAAAGTGCCTGTCAGCGATGGCTTTTTTTCCCCTGAGTCCATGTCTCAGTAAGCATTCACTATCACTCAGAAACATCCCAAAAATAAGCAGCTCTCAAACAAGGAGTTCAGTTCAGAGGGGCAGCATTCTTTTTTGTTGTTCTGACAAGCAGCCCTAATTTTTCATCTGACAGCCAAATCAAAAGCAGAATAATATTTCTGTCCTAGCAGCTGTGAATCAGAAATTGGAGGGGATAACCCATGTATAGCTATAATCAAAAATTATTGTCTGATCAGTTTAGCCTTTTTAGACCCACTGGACTACCTGGAGAGAATAAGCGACACTCCTGAATTTCAAAAATCAAAATGCTAACTTTAAGGTCTCAGTGACCATATACATTGCTTTACTGAACAGCATGAACAAGACTAGTTATAAGATGTACTCTCTGAGTTGTCCTATGCAAAGTACCATTCTGCTGAACTTCATTTTGTTCTCATATGAAGCAGTTCTAAAGTATATTGTAATTTTCTTAAACAGATAAGGACTTCCTGTGAAGCTGCAAAGACCACAACAACTTACCACATCCAATGCTTTTGTCAGGTTGATGAAAGGTTGCAAAATATCAGCTTCTGCATATTTGCCTTGATAAAGGTTTTTGACCAGATTGTTCCCTGGGACTTTCACAATAGTCTGCTTCCAACCTGCACTACGATTCTGCCATTTTTCTTCCTGTATCACGCAGAAACAACAGTCTGGTGGTGGGAAAGCTAACTGGCCTAGGCTACTTAGTGAGGATCTTTCAATCTTCCTCCTGTCTGGGCCAGGTGCCCTTCCATTCTTCCTGATTGTCATCGCATGTGAAAATGTCATCTACAGCATTGCACAGCCACAGCCCTTTCCTTATCCTGTTTAGAATAGACTAAATTATTTCCATTGGAAGAGACCTACGACAACCATCTAGTTCAACTGCCTGACCAATTTAGGGCTGACCAAGTTCAAGTATGTTATTAAGGACATTGTCCAAATGCCTGTTAAACAGGCTCGGGGCATCAACCACCTCTCTAGGAAGCCTGTTCCAGTG
Source organism: Falco rusticolus (assembly GCF_015220075.1). Taxonomy (NCBI): domain Eukaryota; kingdom Metazoa; phylum Chordata; class Aves; order Falconiformes; family Falconidae; genus Falco; species Falco rusticolus. The sequence goes on from NC_051187.1 coordinate 48,191,622, forward strand.
TTTGACCATGCTCTTGGTAGAGAAATGCTTCCTGGTGTCCAGTATAAACCTCCCCTTGTGCAGCTTTGAACCATTCCCGTGCATCCTGTCACTGGATACCAGGGAGAAGAGCTCAGCATCTCCCTCTCCACTTCCCCTCCTCAGGGAGCTACAGAGAGTAATGAAGTCAGCCCTCAGCTTTACTCCAACACTTTTGCACCTCTAGCACATCCTGTGATAGAAATACCGCAATTATATGACACACAGAAGTAGCCCTACTTTCTCTTTCTGAATTCAGACATTTCATGATCTGAGAAGACCACCCGGGGGGCTGGCAGTAGTGGTGATGGAAGAGAAGTTCTAATGCTTGAACCCAGCTACTGTCCTACTGCTCTAGCTTATGTATCAGTACAACCTTGCACTAATACACTAGCTAGTGCTGGCCCTACGTGGGATCCTCTACTGCTTTCACACCAAGTCATTTACAGCCAGTTTTACAGAAAGGGTTGGGTTTGGTTTTATGTTTTCCTTTCATGCATTTCAGCCATTTTCACTGGCTGCAATGGTTTTGCTTGTAAGCTGAGACAGTACATGGCTACCAGGAAGAATAATCATAAAAATATGAGCTAGATAAGAGACCCTCAGGTCAACTACCACTTTAGTTGAATGCAAAACTCATAAAATGAAGATTCTGCTGGGCTAGTAAAGAGTTCCCTGTAACTTCATGTCACTATCCTAATTGTTTTGGCAAAACCCTCCAGCCAAACATGGGGGCAAGGGGAAAAAAAGAAAGTGCTGCATTTCCTTCTTATCCTAGGAAAATGTTCCTTTTTCTAGTGTTGCTTCTGTTACTATATTCTGTAGGCTTTTACTAATACTAGGAAAATGAGGTTTGAGCTGCCTTCAAGCATGCTTCTTCACATTTAATAGCACACACTGAAATTATGTTCTGATAGTTACTTGGTTAGCTGTGTTTCGTGCCAAACACTTATCCAGTCAGTACAGGAGACCTGGTAGTCTAATCTGTAATAATACTTTAAAATGGGAAACTATAACAATTCCCTTTTCCCTCTCTCTTTTACACATATGGTGGGACTATTCTACTTGGATGATATCCTCCTTTCTCCTCTTACTTGGGGGGAAGCTGCTGAACATTTTCAATGTTTGTTTACTTTAAAATAATCAGTGCATTTAACAACAATTAAGCAGCTGTCCTCACAGTTACCTTCTGATATCTCCATTAACCCATGCCCATCTACTGCTATTTATATAGAAACAATTAGCAGCAGTGGTTGTGCGCTTTAGATCCTGCTTTATCCTGCTATATAATTTAAGACAGCAATACTTCTCTGACCTTATTCCCCTCTAAACAAATGTGAGAGCTTAAATTAGAAGTACTGTGATAATGTAAGCCACAATGGAGAAGCAGGGATCACAAGGACAACTTAACAGTTGAATAATCTGATTTGTCGGTATTACTTTGGTGCATTCAGGGTGTCCTAAAGCACAGGGATATTATACAACTATATCAAGCGACATAAAGCTCATTAGCAAAATGAGGTTTTCCAGGACCAATTATTTTGTAAGTGTGGCCCTAACGTGCACTAAATAATCAATTCCATGGTAAATGTGTGTTTTACGAGACTCAGCTAAAGCAGCTCAGGACAGGCCTCATACACAGCATGGTTAGTCACATCTTTTGTAGTAATTATTTTTGCCAACTCTTAACTTACTGGCGTGATGTTGCATAGCAACAGATTATTCTGTCATTTGCTTTCTCTTCATTTTTAAATAGATAAAAGTAGTACAATCGCTAACATTTATAATTAGAAAGCTTTTCATCTGATGATCACCCATATATTAAGAACGGAATAAAACACTTCTCCAGACCTATGTTATTCACCTACTTCCTCAAAACAGCTGTTCCTCTACAGATCTGAAACATGCTTTGTGACTTAGAAATACTAAGTACTAGGTCACCATGACTGAATCATATTAAGCAGACTTCAGGTGTCACTGAATCACTAAGCGCAGAAGTCTAGTGCAGATTTTATACCCTACACAAATTTATTCTAATTTCTGTGAGTGGCTAAAGGTATACTGCTTCTTAAATGAACTTTGCTCATAGGACTTTTCCCTCAGTGCTACTGTTTAGGTTACATCACTTGTTATTTCCTACACATCAACAAGTTTCAGCAATCACTTACCTTCCTGGATTCTTCATTATCCATTTATTCTCTTCAATTAACAGATTTCAGGCACTATTACTAGCAAATTCCTTATCTTTTGGCTACACATCCAGCAGCCAACTACTACAGCTTTTCTGATCCACTCCAGATGCAAAGTTCACTCTACAGAATGGAAAGCACCAGGATTCAAGAAAAACCTACTCCCTCCTATCTCCTTTCTCAGTTTAAGTGGTTAAAGTTGCAGCTCCAACAGAAAAATCTGTCCTGAGCAAGACTGGAGGGGTAGCTTGGCACCAGGGAGGGAAGGGGGAGCATGAGCAAACTGACTTCGAGATCACAGAACTTAGATTTAATAAGTTGAGCAAGAACTGGCTACTGCTGATAAAGATCTTTGATATTTACATCTTCTGCAATTGCAAATTTAAATGCAGATTTAGACATTTTCTCCTGCTACATTCTTTCTAGAAAAATGTAATCGGGCAGATTGCAGGAAATTATCTGGCATATGCAATAAGATGCAGAAACAAAGCCTACCTCTCAGACCTCTGCCTCACTGATCCTCATCCTTGACTACACATATTGATACCGGTACATTCTATTACTGAACTGACAAAAATAGACACCGGTATAGTATATGATGTAACCACGATTTACTCAGAATGTGAATGAGGCAGGCTTTCCAAACAAAGACATTGAGTCAGACTTGGAAAAACTGAATTTGCCAGCTCCTGTTCTGATACAAGGCCTAAAGGCATAAGATTAAAAGCTCTGGTTTTGTGTATTCACTTGAGGAAGTTCTAGCTTATGCTCAGAGCTAACTATGCAGTAGTGCTGCGACCCACCAGTTTTAATCTTTAAATCTTTTAACATTAGGGATCCCAAAGAAATGCTCTGTGTTTGGGTTTTGAAGGATCAATGAGAACTTAGCTGTAGCATCCTGCAGCAATATGTATCATCACCGTAATTTTCTCCTGTTTTCAAAATGCCTGGTAAATCAATTGTCCTTGCTCATGCTCAGAATCTTGAGCACTACTATCTTTGCTGATAAAAGATCAGAATCTTACAGTACATTACAAAGGTATGTAAAAAATATTCGTTCTTCTATAACGACCATATTCCCTTTAGAACTTGTCATGCCTCAATTCCAAAGATATGACATAGCACACTCAAATCCACCCAAAACATCCTCTCCAAAGGGTAACCTAATGCAGATATGGCTACACAGCCGTTTCGTTCAGACCACTGTCCCACATGACTGCAACAATTAGCAGCTGCTGTACGCATGGAGCCTGCTTTTCTCACCCTTACATAACCTTAATTACTCTTTCTTACATTTCTAGTACTGCATCTGCTAGTTCATAACATAGGTCTTGGCAAGATGGGGTGATGATTTAGCTAGTCCTGTGCGAGTATATTCAGTAACAAAGAACATGGTCTGTGATCCATAGCAAGGATTTTGCCAGCTCTCACGTTTTGTGCTTTAATTTACAATGTTATATGGGACCTGAAATATTGCTTAAGTCCTTGCCACTCCCCTCAACCCACAGGGAAGCTTCCCTACACCAGACATGTGACTTTTTTTTGCAAAGCAAACATGAGGCTGTTAGAGAGTGTATTCTCAAAAATAAACTTCTTCATTCACTAAAAATTGCCCTAGGAGCATATAAACAAAAGTGATCCCTCCCTCTCCCACCCCTTTCAGTTGCTAATTTAGGAGGTCAATACAGAACATTTTGGAATACACTTCCCGGGTCTAGAAGAAGAAGAAAGACAATGAGCCAATATTGCCAATCATTCTTCAGGGATTAAAGACATTTTTAGCCTTTAGTGAGATGTCAGGTAAGGGGCAACACTTTTTTCACAATATTCCTGGAAATTTTTACACAATAGACTCCAAGCCTTGTTTACTATTTCAAAGTGCAATGATGATGTCAATTACTCTCCCTTCACTGCTGAGATTTCTTTCCCAAGAGGTAGATTTGCCTGCCCTGTTACATACTCCTCTCCAAATCCAGGCTTCCCATAACAGTGACTTCAAGAACCATGAAATATGGTGCATCCGCTTGAGAGGTGGAGAACAGGAACCTTCCACCTTTCAAACTTGCCCTTTTCCTTTCTCAGTTCCAGGGTCTATCTAGCTCTTTTAAGAAGTGCTTGTAGCAGAGACCATTTTAAAAGGTCTCTTTTTTTCCTATGTTCCGTATTGAAACAAAATCTAGATGGTTTTCCATTTTGAAAACCATTTTAACAACTTCAGAACTGTTGTGAAAACTCCAATACAAGTTCATTTTCTGGGAAATTAAATGAAAAATACCCTAAATTTTCAACTTTATCAAGCTGAATGGAGCAGATTCAGCATGTGAAGAACATAAATAATCCCAGAAATACATGGAAAACTGACAGCAAATTCCCCTTATTACTTGCTGTCCATACCTTTTTTTTTTAAAAAAACGCTTTTCACTTTTTGTACTCTTTTTGATTCAGGGGATTTTGAGCCTCTCCTACCACCAGCTTCTTTCACTACTCTGTTTCCAGTCATCCTTCCCATTACATTCTCTTTGAGGATTTCCTCCAACTTCCCTACCAAGTTTGCTGAATGTAAAAGACGTCTTCAACTTTCTTCTACAGTGCAGAGCTTACAACATCCTTTCAATTTCTTGATGTTTCTGTCTAGAAACTGATTTTAGTACATATTCTCCAGTAACTGACTTAGTTCCCAAAGAATCAAGGTGAGTACTCCATTTATTAAAAAACACACCAGAAAAGAAGTATAGAGGAGTATATGGAGATAAAAGTAGAAGGACTGAACTGTTTGAGACCACAGAGTTTTAAGTCCTGACTTTAAACAGTACTGACAGCCTTGGCATAGCCTGTAGCTCCTACGGTACTGACAGATTTAGCACATTATCAGCAGGTCAACACCAGTTTTAAAAGAAAAATGTATGCCAGCAGAGCTAAAGATCCTTGAAACCCTTAATTTCACTCATGTTGGTGCTTCTTAAATTTAGCAATGGAGCACATGGGGGAGCAGTCTCCCCCTGGCTTCAACAGAAAAAGGTCTCAATTCAGGTCAAGAACTAGGTTTGAAATCTCCTGTGTCAGTCACTTCCTGAAGAGTTCACATTTATATCATTTCAGTCTTTCAATATTCACCCACCCATGCAGTTTACCTTTTGGGAATTATTTGCTTACCAGGTAACATCAGTGGAAATCCAGGTTGCAGTAGCATGAATAATTAAAAAGTTCAGAAGAGGCAGGGAACCAAATAGATGCACGTCTTGATACGATATATTAACATTTTCCAATAGAACTGAAACACACAATGAATGCACCCTAACATGTCTGCCAAGAGTCTTCAATAAATTTTACTGCTTAATCTGTATCAGACTGCACATACAGTTTTCCCTGCTACAAAACAGACACCAAGGCTCAGGCCCTCAGCAGGTGCTAGGCGCCTGCTGCTGTCTCACAGGATCTGATTCTACCACGTAGTCACCACTTCAGGAAGACCAGGGCACATCCAAGGTGTCATCTAACTACATCGGAGCTGACCAGGTACTGCTGATGCCCTACAGTTCAGGCTACCTTGAACACCCTTCAGGTTGCATCTGTGATGGTTCAGGTAAGACTCAGAAGTGAGGTGTTCCTCTGCTTGTCGTACTGGGGATATTCCTCCTACCCAGACACATCAAAGCTGGCTGCAGTCTCCTCAAAGAGACAGGTAACACAGAATGCATACAGCCGGGTACTTAAGACACTACATGGAATATGATAAGCCCAGGCTCAATTCCCTATTCCACACAGATCTAGATTCTCACTGCTAAAAAGAGATTTACCAAGCTAGAAAAACAATTATTTTTGACATACGAATTGGCTTAATGAACGCTGCTGTGTTCAGAGACATGGAGACAGGAGACCCATGGGAATACGCAAAGGAAAGTGATACCTCTTTCACTAGATGCATGGCCTTAAGACTATATCTAGTACTATGTTCTTACATAACTGTACCCAATATCATTTTATATACAAAGGCAGTTGTAGAATCTTGCTCCTTTTCCCTGCTCCACCTGCCTTATTTTTGATATTTCTTAATATGGAATGCCTGATGTCCAAAAGACCTGACATTAATATATTTTTTGCATATATGACCTTAGCCCTTCATACTACTTTAAGCAGAAAATGCTTGCATCCCCATAAAACCTTAAAGAGTGTATCTTTAGAGTGCCTACAAAATATGCTTCGCTACCTGCAGAATGAAGGGTGAACTATCAAGTGAGTATTTCAAGCATTGTTCCTATGGGATGTGATCCTTATTTAATGCCACAGCAGTACACTCTATAGATTTTAGTGCAGTACTTACCTGTACTACCAGCAGAACTGTCTCACTTTTATCAGTACAGAGTTATGAGACTAAAATAAGCATAGATCAATAGCTATATCACATACTTGGATCTATCTATCCAACTATTTGCCAAATCCTGTTGACACTATTCTGCACATACGAGATTGAACTGTGGTGGAGTCTCACACTGTCATTTTATACAAAACTATTTATATAGAGATAACATAACTGCAGCAAAATCAGAGCATTTATACATAAATATAAAATTTGAGTTACTTCCATGTTTATACAAAATTGGAATCCAAACCTTTCAAGCCTAAAAATTTTTCACCGTAGAAATGTCTTCCTTCACTCCGAGAAGTGAGGGTAGCTTTTCAGTTGGGTTGCTCAGAACAGCTTCTCTCTAAGCCTTTTCCAGGTTTCCTAGAAACTTAACCACCCAGTTGATCAGACCTTCTCCAAGCAAAAGGTTTAAATTTCCTAACAGTGAGTGAAGATGAACAATTCTGGTGCAGCATCCCCTGATAACTCTAGTTTTAAACCAGTTTAAAAAGCAAAAAAAACCTTCACTATAGCCCCCAGCTCTGTGCCCCTTGGTTCTTTGCCAGTAACAGGTCACCACAGGTCCATCTTCTACCAGAATCTGGTTTCTTTCTGCTGATTCTCTCCCATCTATGAAATAAATAAAAAAAACCAAACAAACCAGGAGTTGTTTTTTTTGCTTGTTCTGATAACATGAGGTCTACTTTCTGTGGTGATGTAATACAAGGGAAGATGCAAAACTTAACCGTTTGTGTATTTAGCTTGGTTTCGATACAAACAAATGTAAACATTTCTTTCCAGTGACCTCATGAATTTAAACAAAGTTTTTGCTGAAAGTTGCAGTTATATACTGTGCTTAAAGAGTGGTTTTGACAAGAAAATTAACTTTGTTAGACACTGTTTTAGAGGCATATTCCTAATCTGACGAATAGTTTAGGGTCACCCCAAAGACATGGACTTGTTATATTTTTAACACTCACCTGTTTACATCAAATTGTTTACTATGAGTGTTGTCTCTTTTTTCTTTTTTAATAGCCTCACTGCAGAACATAATTACGAAAGCAATGCTTACAACAAAAGTGCACTCTTACCCTGAAACATAACTGACGCTAAAGCACACCTTGAAGAAGAAAATTGCAAGATAGGAAGGAATCCAAGTCAAAATCTAGCATAAATCCTAATGTGCTTAAGTACTAAAGATCTAGCACAAGCTGAAATAAAAAAAAGATGTGGCTTAATTCCTAGGCCACAAGTCCAGATGGCTGTGCATTGCTTTTACATGTGAAATGTTTGTAGAAAACACAAAAGGTTTTTACTCCACGCGCCCCATTCCTCTTCATTTGTATGGTTAGCTCATAAATTAGACCGGGGTGATACATGCAGAATTTTCAAAGCCTAATATTTGCCAAAATATCAGTTGTGTATAATTTAACTCTCAAAAAAACAGAATCAGGACGTGTAATGTCCATACTCTTTGCAGCTTACCCATCTAAGAATTAAAAAAAGAAAAAACATCTGGTTAGTAACTGAGGGAGAAAGGAACTGATTATGATTGTTTTTTCAAGGCATGAAATTCTAAATCGGGTCAATTTTTTTAAATAATCCTATGAATATGCAATATCCAATCTGGAACAAAACAAAAATTTCTCAAAAAAGAATGCAAGTAGACAACTGTTTAGGAACAGTCAGAAAATCTATTTTAGCTGATCTAAAGCAAGCCTTACAGTCTGCTTTCTCCATGAAACACCATGAACCACTATTTTCTTCTTTTTTTATTCAATTACCTTTATTTTACTTTTCTTCAGTTAAAATAAAAGATTGCGAAGGAAAATTTATGATTTTATGTAGGTTTTATAGCCTGTGGAGATATTCTAAGGTATTTTCCTGAGAAGGAATCTTTTCAAAACTAAACAGTAGGCAGTATTCAATATTTTCCAGGTCCATATTTTGTTAATCCTTGATAAAACCAGATAAAATTAATAATGGAAAGAAGAAAGACTAATAGAAGTATAATTTTAAAAAATACATTGTATATAAAAATCATGTCTTATACAACTTGTTACAGTGAAAACTCGTTTGGTACAGTTGAATCTATGAAGTTCAAGAGCTCTACACTCAAATCTATTGGGGCAGAGTTGGGGGGTGGCTGCAGCAACCACTAGCCTGGGTAATTTCTTGAATGTAAAAAGTAAACAATCCACTAGGAATCTGAAAAAGGAAAATCAACAACAGACACTGTATTGCACAGGCCTGCAAAAGATTCACTAGGGCGTACTAACCTTATTATGCAAGTATTTTCCAGGCATGTACACTGCTCTTGGGTTTAGCATTTATCTTAAAAGGAAAAAATATACAGTAAGTCATGGCAAATCTACAATTTGGCTACACAGAGGCCCAAATACTTTTCCTACTTGGATGCACCTAAAAGAAAGAGCCAGCAGTAGCTGCTACCTTGGAGCATGTGTGCTCAAGGTCATCCTACCACAGCTGCCTTGAACTTCCTGGCTACCCAGGAAAACCAGCTTGCACTGCTGGCAGAAATTCCTGTGTCAGGTGCATGTCTCCTGCATCCAGAGCCATCCATCCAGGGCTCAGCTCTTTACTGGTTTGCCTTTTGCAGCTAGCACTGGTCGGAGTACATAACTCACTTCTTTTTAACTATTATAGCAGCTCCTGCTGCTCTGCCCTCTCATGGAAATATACCTTCTTCTGTCTTATATCACTATAAATCTCAAAGCCCCAGCTTCTAGTGGATGCACAGACACATACCCTCCCCTTATTACTGTAGGAGTGGTGTAATAATTGACCTAAAGGGGGAAATCGATGCTTTGCTCATAGTGACAAGAGAGATGACTCTGGCAATGAAGTAAAAATTGAAATATAATGCACGCATGCAGAAGGTAGAGGGTGGATGGCACATTCTCAGCTTACAATTGCAGCATTATTTTCAGATTTTTCCTGAGAAAAGATACAGTGTGCACACACCACATGGTGCTGAGAGGAGGAGTATATATAATAATAGTTACATGGGAATAGTGAACTAGGAGAGATGCGATATAGGTGTTTAAAACTGCAATATGTAGGTCCACTTTGTCCTTTTATAATATGTACTTTGAATATTCAGTCTGACAGTTTACCAGTCATTCAGACTGCATAGAGATATTAATACAATACCCTGGTAGTAAAGGTAATTGATATTCACAGAGAATTCAAACAAAAAAGTATTTTGTGTGATTACAGTACAGAAACATGCAATCAGTTTAAGATAATGCACATAGAACCAAAAGAAATCTCAAACTAATAAACTTCTCTAGTCATGACTCATCAGCTTTCCCAGAGCACTTGTTTGCATTTCTAGCATCACCAGTGATGATGACAATTAAATAATCTTCAAAACAGGATTTATTTAATATAATAGGACTGGACTGATAACACGGATGTTCAAAGGTTTTTTTTCCTCCTCTCATCTGGAATAGAACAAGTTACTGATAAGCACGGCAACCAGAAGTGCTATCACATTAAAACTAGGATATTTATCATCTTACTTTGAAAGATGAAGCATCCAATTATAATGGTGGGCTATAAAAAAGAAAGAGTTGAAATTCAGGTTGTCAAAGTGGTCTAGAGGAGGAGGTACAAGCCACAGCAGTCGCCTGCAGCTGAGTGCCTGCCTTCCTTTAGACCTTAAGAAAAGCAGCCTAGAAGTGGCATAAACCTTAGCGAAGTGATCAGCAGTCTCTAGGAGGCTTGCATGAACATCCAGGGCCTGTGCCAAGAAGAAATAAATCATAATTGTCCCTTTTGGAACTCACACTTATGGATTATCTGTAATGGAAGAGTCTAGAAAAAGAATAGCCTGGCAAAAGCAGTATTTCACATTTGTTGTATCAAACTGAAGCTGAAAACAAACAAAAAAAAACCCACCCAAAACATCTAAAAACCTACCCTAGTTTTCACAAATCAGATACAAAAACACGTTTTGTTGTTCTTCCCACTGGCTTGTTTTATGCCACATGTATTTCTGGTCACCACAAATGTATCATACATGGGTGTATTTATGAACATCCATACCTGCACATTCAGCTTCACAGAGTCTCTTCTGGATAACAAGAAGAATTTTCTCTGATCTCTATAAAAGTTTTCCAACTATCCTAGGATTTTTATTGCTTCATCTAGCAGAATAGAATTGTGTGTGTGACGCTTACTCTGAAAAAACCTTATATAAAAGGCTTGGGTAAAGAATAAACTATTAATTAGCAACCCCAAACATACACAATGTATTACAAAGGTAAGTAAGCCAAGGGTATTAAAAGAAAAAATCATGCCAAGATTTTTGGATCAAATCCCAGGGACTTCTCTCGCATTGTGGTACGGAGCTGTAAAGCTGCTGTGATTTTTCAGTCATATAACTCAATCCCCTGTATTGTAAGATCTTTGTCTTGAAGTTTGCTATCAGCAAGCAGAATCCCAGTTTGGGCACAAATACTGCTCCCTCCCCACCTCTCCACTTCCTTTGTTTTTCCCTCCTTTCCAAAAGCCCAAATTCTCCCACAAGCCTCCATTAGGAAAGAGGGGTACCTACCTAAAAATGGTACCAGTTATTTATTCTCAAAAGAGTTTGAATTCTCCTTTGGAATATAAACTGCTTCCACCTCCCTAGAAATTATAATATCCCATGGCTGTATGAGCAGCGATCATCTGCTGTCCTCAAACAGATGTTTCACTAAGCTCCAAATAAATCATTAGCCCACAGTGAGATAAAACGTTCTTTTCTGCATCACGCAGAGGTGTTCAAATTTCAGGGTGAAGGCTTTCCACACAATTAATCATGTATTTCATGGGAGCATACATATTGAATCATAATTTTACAACCTTATGAATATGATAAATGCACACAGCTTACTACAGGATCTGGACTGACTTTTGTTTGGTTCCAGTCACTGAGGGGCAGGTTGGTCTTTGAAGGAAGATTTATCCGTAAATTTTTGGAATAACAGCCTAAGTATAAAACCCCATATTAAGGGCATATTTTAACTGTTTCACTTTCCTGCCTAATGAAACCATCAGCAAATAGCTGAGCAAGATGAGGCTCATGCATGTTCCTAAGCGAGAGGGAAACTTTGAAATAAGCAAGAAATACTGGGATTTTATTGTACAGTAGGAACTTAATAGCCATAGTACCCCCTTCCTATCACGATTCTATAGTTATGCTCATATAATTTTATGTTTTTCATTGAGAAGGCAGTAAAGTATGAAATAGGTGTGGTCTTTAGTAAATATTCATAACCTGGGGGCACTGCACAGTGCAGGCAGAATCCTGTGCTGCTCATCCTTTCAGGTCCAGAGATTAGTTCAGGATACAGAGAGAGCTAGTACTCCTCTGTAGCATTAAATTCTGCCATTGTGATAATATAAAGAGTTACAAGAGTCACAAATCACTATTTCTATTATATAAAAAACTGTAAAGTCTGCTTTTAAGGGGCAGAGTTTACAGGTTTGAGCCCTGTTTGGCAGCGTTGAATAAGACAACAGATTGCCCTCTTCTGGAACAATGTCATGATAGGTCTGCAGTAACCATAAAATGTTTCAGACATCATCAATAATTGTTCAGGTTCATTTACTGTTTTTTTTATCCTAGTCTGCCAAACAATGAATAACTTATACCATTTTCTGACCTAATCAGAAGCAAGTAGAATGAAAGAAAACTGCTTTTTAATTTTCTTATAATCTAATCTCTCACAGGGTTCATTATTTATGTTCTAATTACAAAAGAAGAAGATGCCAATAATTTGTTCCATCTTGGTGAACATTCAAGCATTTCAGTTTCTGATTTTGGCTTTACTCTACCACAGAAGTCTTTCCCGCTATCAGAAAAGATATAATAGCTTCTATTTTAAATGAACTGAAAAAATGCTATTAAGGAAAAGAAGCCATGAATAAAATTACACTGAGATCTGATTTGAAGGCAAGTTAGAAAAAGAACTAGACGTTCAACATGTTTCTACAAATATTTTGGCCCATGTAAGTAATAAATATATTCTAATTGGAAAGTAAATTACTTAATGTGTTTCTTCCTGACAGCATTTTTGTGTCAAACTACATCAGGATTTTCCTTTGAAGGACCTTTCATAAATGGAGACATGTCAGGTTGAGCTAATCCTTGCGTACTATGCTCTGCTTACTGCACTCATGAGGAAAAAATTAAAATATCTAACTTCACACTGAAATGGGATCACCTCCTGTTAATCTTGTCCTTGTAAAAGGACCCATTCCATCAATTTATGCAAATAAAGAATATGAAAGAAAAAGGTTAATTGCTATTCCACTATATTGCATCTGTTTAACCTGTATAGCCCTCTCATCCCAAAGAGCTTTTAAGTGCTCGTTAGGAAGGCCATTGGAGGTCTAACACCCTTCACAGCTGTGTTTATTGCATTCTCCAAACACAGTCCTGTGCCCCATTCTGATTTCCCAAACATTTGAAATAAAATTAGTTCTATTTTTTTTCCTAATGGGACGAGGTGGTAAAAAAGACTAGGAAGCAAAGCCATTAAAAAAAAATTAAATAGTTTTGGCAGGTATATCAAATAAATAATTAAGTGCACTCTTTGCTCAAGTGGAAAGAGATGTTAATTCCTGAAAGTTTTTGCTAGGAGGCATTGTGTAGTATCTCCAAGGTATGTGGGTAAGGGTGGGGGCTGGGGACAGGAGTGATCCAAAGAGGCAGGGATTAGATTCCTGAGAGATTGCAAGAGTCATCTAGGGTTAATAAAAGGAACAAAGTAAGGGAAAACATTGCCGGTAATGAAGTCTATTGAGTATGAAATGCCAAAGGGAGTAGTGTTTGCCTTTTAAGAACACAACCAGCCAAAGCACCAAAGACTAGCTTGTAAAAGGACACAGCTGTACTAACAGAGAGTGGGACTTGACCTGGGGACAGTTTTAGCTTTTTAAATTTTTTATGCATAGTGTGGTATTGGTCTATGAGTGCAAAATGTAATAAACATTTTTACCTGTCCCTACACAAACTGCCAATGTCATTCTCTGCAGGTGCCAGCTGGTATCATGGTTTGCATGAGCAAGCTACCCATCCCATCAATCAAATGTTGCAGCAGCTGTAGACAAACTCTGTGTTCAACATGCATTTTACTATATTGAAATAAGACTACTGTAGAAAGCTGCTTTTTATTCTGAGAGCCATAAGTCACTGAACTCCAGATTCCCTGTATCTGACATTGTCATAAGTTTCTTTAACCAGTCCTAGAAATGACATTAACTTACAGAAAAAAAATCAAGCCTACCCTGGCTAGGGGGTATTCATGTTTCTACATCCACCTAAACCAAACCTTTTTTTATTCCAATATACTCACAGAAGTTTTATCCACAGAATTATTTAGTTCCTTCCAAAAAACCAAAACTAACTTCTTGGCCTCATTGGGAAGTTACAAAGACTAATTCTGTATTGTAAAAGACAACTGTGTGGGCTTCCTTCCTGTTTTACCAGAACTCGTATGTAGGAAGTCAAAGCATGCATCACTGTTAGAAAAATTTATAGCTTTCCAGAGAGAAAGGGTAATAATTCTGTTCCTTCCCTGCATATACCCTCTCCCCAACACAAGTCTACCCACTCCTTGACTGTTATTCTCCCAAAAGAGTGATTTGGGGGTGTCCTCAGCAAAGACTTAGAATTTTAGCAGCCATATGACCTACTCCTTCAACCAGAAAAAAAAGTGTTATATGCAGGTACAAATTAGATGGAAGAAAGCAATGCTTATCTCAGTATTGTTTCAATAAAGCAATCCATGATGTTAAAGAACACATTTTGTCTCTGCCACAAGTGATCATAGCAGGACAAAAATAATAAAATCAGAAATGCATGTGGCTGCATCTCAAGTCTCAGAGAGCTTCCCAAAACGGCAGTGCACACAAAAACCTACAGGCCCAAATTCTTTCCTAATGAAGCGGTGACTTCAATAAAGAAACAGGTTCAATGAAGAAATCTTCATCAATCCCATATAACTGTGTATTTAGTTCACTATTTCAATGTCATCAATTCCAGCTACCTTTCTACACAACGTTTTGTGGAAGTCCTCCTCCACCCTCACTCCTGTATATATTACATTACTGGTTTACATCTGAAGTTTAAAAATGAGTGGTCTGCTCAAGCAATGTGAAGAAACATCTGGTTCTGTAATGGGATTTAGGCTCTTCACACTTCAGGCACACAAATTGTGATGATTCGCAACCAGAACTGCAGGAATCAAGTCTTGTCTAATTAAAACATTTGGTATGAGGACATGATGTTTCTTTGTAGACTGCTAGAATGTAATTTAAAGAAATGTTCCTGGCCTTGTTTGCAAAGAATTATAGCTGACCTTATGGGTGTGCCATGATTGTTGCATAAACTGCCAAAGCTGAGAAAACTAGTAGGATTTTTACAGATTGTTGAGAAAAGTCAAGTCAGTGAAACAGTTCAACTGAAACTCTACACATATAAGGATAATGAAATAGAGTAGATATTTCAATAAAGTGACAGAAAAAGGTGATGTTACAAAATAATTACAAATCTGTAATCTTCTCAAAGAAAAACAAAATGAGTACCACTCACAATTTCTATGTTGCTAGATAATTAACACTTAAGTCAAAGGAGATTTGCACGTACCCTTAATAAAACTTCACTTAACATCTCAAGAGAACTAAATCAATTACTAAATGGGAATTACATGTAACTGAACTTGTTGCCTTCCAGTCACTCACTAACTCTTTACAAATATTGCACAGTGGGATTAGGACAAAATAAATCATGGAAGACATGAATTGCACAACTGTGAAGCATGCTGATCTCTTATTATTGCTATAATCATATCAGGTCACCGTTAAGTTTCTGTGTTGGAAGTGCAGATCTGATGATATTACAGTGTATACTGATTCTGGCTGTTTGCTGGAGATAGAATTGAAAGCTTTGGAGAGAGTTGGAGTGAACTAAGACCATACAGAGTAATATTTACACTGAAGTAAGGAGATTTTCATATCTTAGTTAATTGTTGGGGATATTTACACAGTATTAATTATTACTAAATGCAGCTATTTTATACACTATCTGAAAACACCTTTGGTGCATATGTTCATTAGCTAACTTTTCCTTAGTTTGTACCTGAAGGGAGACAAAGACTTTCACCAAATACTGATTTCCAGCAAAGTACAAAGCTCAATGCTTTACTACTCAGTTATGTAATCTGAGCATTGTCTTCTGAGGTAACAGAATGAGGAACAATTCAGTTTTAATTCTGTTAACTCTGGAAATTCTCTCAAGTTCCAGCTCTTAAAGAGTTACCAGAGTTTATCATTTGTGGCTGACACCCCAAAAAAGAGCAAAAGGATGGAGCAAATCTCCTTCTGGCATTTATTAATCTTGTTTTCCAAATAAGCGCAGGTAGTCACTGCTGGATTCAAGCATTTCCATATTTAGAATCACAGAATTGTTTAGGTTGGAAAAAAACTTTGATATCAAGTCTAACCATTAACACAGGAATTCCAAGTCCATCACTAAGCCATGACCCTAAGCAATGCATTTATGCATTTTGTAAACACCTCCAGGAATCTAGGAGTCTATCACCTCCCCGGGCAGCCTGTTCCAATGCTTGACCACCCTTTCAGTGAAGAAGATTTTCCTAATACCCAATCTGAACCTCCACTGGTGCAACTTGAGGCTGTTTCCTCTTGTCCCATCACTTGTTATCCAGGAGAAGAGACCTACCCCCACCTGCCTACAGCCTCCTTTCAAGGAATCCTAGAGAAGAATGACGTTCCCCCTGAGCCTCCTCCTCTCCAGGCTGAACACCCCGGTTCCCTCAGCCCCCCCTGACAAGACTTGTGCTCCAGACCCCCCACCAGCCTCGCTGCCCGTCCCTGGACACGCTCCAGCACCTCCCTGTCCCTCTTGCAGCGAGGGGCCCAAACCTGAACTCGGTACCTGAGGTGCGGCCTCACCAGTGCCGAGCGCAGGGGGACGGTCACTGCCCTTGCCCCGCTGGCCACACCGTTTCAGACACCAGCCAGGACGCTGCCGGCCTTCCTGGCCACCTGGGCACCCTGCTGGCTCCTGCCCAGCCGGCTGCCAGCCAGCACCCCCAGGCCCTTTCCCCCCAGGCCCTGCCCAGCCGCTCTCCCCCAGCCTGGAGCGCTGCGGGGGGTTGCTGTGACCCAAGGGCAGGGCCCGGCACTGAGCCTGGTGGAACCTCGTACAGTGGCCTCGGCCCATCGGCCCAGCCTGCCCAGACCCTCTGCAGAGCCTCCTGCCCTCAGGCCGACCAACACTCCCGCCCAGCTGGGGGCCATCTGCAAACTGGCTGAGGGTGGGCTCCATCCCCTCAGCCAGGCCCTCCGTAAAGACACTGAACGGGCCCCAGCACGGAGCCCTGGGGACACCGCGTGTGACAGGCCACCAGCTGGGTGTAACCCCACTTGCCACCACTCCTGGGGCTCGCCCGCCCAGCCAGCTTTTTACCCAGCGTAGAGTACGTCTGTCCAAGCCACAAGCAGCCAGTTTCTCCAGCAGAATGCTGTGGGAGATGGTGTAAAAGGCTTTACCAAGGTCCACACAGACAACATCCATGGCTTTTCCCTCATCCAAGAGGTGAGTCACCTTGGTGTAGAAGGAGACCAGGTTTGTCAAGCAGCACCTGCCTTTCATAAACCCAGGCTGGCTGGGCCTCATCCCTCGGTTGACCTGCACGTGCTGCACGATGGCACGCAGGATGACCTGCTCCATAACCTCCCCCGGCACCGAGGTCAGGCTGACAGGCCTGTAGTTTCCCAGATCCTCCTTCTTGTAGGTGGGCATCATGTTGGGTAACCTCCAGTCTGCTGGGACCTCCCCAGGTAGCCAGGACTGTTGATAAACTGCACAGAGTGGCTTGGCGAGCTCCTCTACCAGCTCCCTCAGTACCCTCGGTGGATCCCATCTGGCCCCACAGACTTGTCTGTGCCAAAGTGGAGCAGCAGGTCACTAACTGTTTCCTCCGGGGCTGCTCCCTGCCCCTGTCCTCCAGCTCCAGGGGTGAGTACCCAGAGCGTAATTGGTCTTGCTATTGAAGACCGAGACAAAGAAAGCATCAAGTACCTCAGCCTTTTCCTCATTCTTTGTGGCAGTGTTCCCCCCTGCATCCAATAAAGGATGCAGATTCTCCTTGGCCCTCCTTTTGTTGCTAATGTATTTACAGAAACATTTTTCACTGTCATCTACAGCAGCAGCCAGATTAAGTTCTAGCTGGGCTTTGGCCCTTCTAATTTTCTTACTGCATAACATCATGACATCCTTACAGTCCTCCCGAGTTGCCTGCCCCTTCTTCCAAAGGTGGTAAACACTCCTTTCCCCACCCTGAGTTCCAGCCAAAGCTCTCTGTTCAGTCAGGCTGATCTTCTCCCCTGCCGGCTTGTCTTTCAGGCACACGGGGACAGCCTGCTCCTGCGCCTTTAAGATTGTGTTCTTGAAGAATGTCCAGCCTTCCTGGACCCCCTGGCTATTCAGAACTTGCCCCCAAGGGACTGCATCAACCAGGCTCTGTAACAGGCCAAAGTCAGCCCTCCAGAAGTCCCAGAAAGTGGTTCTGCTGATCGCCCTCATTACTTCTCTGAGAACTGAAAACTATCGTCTCATGATTGCTGTTCCCAAGACGTCCTCCAACCACCATATGAGCGCCACAGTCCTTCCCTGTTTGTAAACAGCAGGTCCAGTGGGGCAGCTCCCCTGCTTGGCTCACTAACCAGCTGTGTCAGGAAGTGATCTTCTATACCTCCAGGAACACCCTGGGCTGTTTCCTCTCCGCTGTATTTCCAGGGGACATCCGGTATGTTGAAGTCCCCCATGAGAACCAGGGCAAGAGTGCGCTTCATAAAACACACTCTTTTTCAGACATATTTGAGCAGAGTTGAAATGGCTAATACTCAAAATACTGCAACACCCTGGATTACCAAGTACATCCCATCCCATGCAACAGTAAACAGCAAATAGAGTTTCCTTCAACCGAGGAAACCTCAGAAACTTCTGTCTTAAGAGATCAGGCCCTGCATGCACAGCTGAAGGGTCTCCGTTTAGAATCATTACCAAAATGAAAACAAGAAAGTGTTTTGGAGCTAGAAGGTAAGACTCACTTTCCAGTGCTCCCGAGAAAAAATGGTGTCTAAACCTGTCAATTCAGCCATAATGGGGCCTGCCTAGACTCCCTCCCTTATTCTGTGGTCTTTGCGGTACCTAAGTATCCAGGAGGAAGATGGTATCACTGTGGAAGCAGCAGATGTTTCTCTCTCTGTGCCTCTATAGGCAGACATTTGCAGAGAGTATTCTTTTCTGGCAAAACTATGATTTTTCTTTTTTCCCCTTTTCTAAACATGTCCCACATTCAAACAGTAAAATAGAAGAGTGATGAAATTCAGCCTGGTAGTACCCAGCTTAAGACAATGTATTAAACCCTTGTAGTTCTTAAATATTCAGCAATATATTCCTTTAAAAAGAACTCAAGATCCAAACTGAAAACCAAAAAGTCATGGTATTTTTTTCCCCATTTCGATTGCTCAACATCATAAAAAAGACAACTACTAGTTAAGTCAGACTTGGTAACTAGATGTCCTGTGTATGAATATATACCCAACCTAAAATTAAAAGCAAACTCTGCAGCAGCTGCAATATTTTAAGCAGTTACCACTAGATCTTTTTCAAATATATCTTCTGAGTCTCCCAGTAATTACTAGCTTTACACAACGTACCATTTTTCTGTCTCGTTAAGAACCCAATAATATAATTAGATCTCATGCAAACCCCAAAACTGTTTATTGTAACTTGTTATAAAAGATATAAAAATAGAAACAAAACCTTTGTCTTCAATACAGGACTAAGATGACACATTGGGAACACACTTGCACAAATCAAGACCTGATCTCACAAACACATCTAAGCTGAAGAGCATGTGGCTAGATCAGTTATCTGTCTCGACAGGATCATGTGCACTCACAAGACAAATCTGGTGATTGCTCAAAAATCACAAACTTCATAGAATATGTGTGTGGTGACATTCAATATAAATAAAACTACAAAGCCTAGAAAGTCAAAGCAAACAGCCACTGTGCAATCCCTTCAACTGCCTAAAACATGAGTGCCTCCTAAGGAACCAAACTATCCAGTCAAAGAAGTGCTTCACTTAAGTCCCAATAAAGTACATATCAGTTGAGGTAGCAGCAATCACTGTAAAATATCAGCTTTTCTACTTCTAGCTATAATTTTTCTTCATGGTATTTCATCTGTTTCCTAAAATTTACCACCAAAGCTAGAGGAGGCACCAGAAGAAAATTCAGAAGTGACTGCAACACCGGGGAAACAAGGTGCCACTGCACACTGAATTCTACTACTGATGCTGTGGTAGAAAGCAGGTTAAACAGATCCAAGCTATAAAACACAATCCTAGCTTAAAGATTTCCACATATATCTTTGTTTTCAGTCCTTTACCTAAAATCTTAACTGTAAACGCTTATTAAATAGATCCTTTTGTTTCACTGTTAAGGAAAAGGGGAGATGAATCGGAAGAAAACTGAGGTTCTTCACAACATCCAGGGGGTAAGGAGTGTTTCCTGTCAAGGCTCAGCCTGCAAAGAGCACAGGTGGGACCTGTACCACCAGTGACAGCTTCTGGGAAGAGGCTCCCTCAGGCAGGTATAAATCAATGAATACCCTGCTGCAAAGGAAGGGTGATTGAGAGATATATTAACAGTTCTGGGTGAACTGCCTGTTTTTACAACCTCAGGAAAAAGGAAGGTGAACAAATAATATCACTTCCACTATCACTCCCAAATGAGTGGCACAAACCCAAGGGGACACACTAAAATGTTAAAGACTCTATAAGGAATCAGAACACCACCATTTATTTTAAAGTCTGAAATCCACCTCCAACGTCTGTGCCTAGCCACTGAACGGACATGGCTTATATTTTCTTCATCATATTATCCCAGTAAGCAAGTTTATTGGCAATAGAAGTGACAGTCTTTAAAGCAGTGATTAGAAATGACATAGAAGAATTTCTAATAGAGCACTGAAACTTGAAATATAGCAACAGTAAAATCATTCACAATCTCTGATCATATTGCTTTTGCCAAAGCAATACTTGAATGACTTCAACTCTTAATTAAAACCAGCTAGTTGAAGCAGAGGAATATGCTATCATGCACAGGAAAGGATTTGGAGGAGTTGGTAGCAGAGTGCTGCACCACTTTTTAAACTGCTCAGCCACACTTAGCTGATTCAACCATCTCTCAGGTTTCACTGATATTACACTCCTGCTTAACTTGTACATTTAACAGTTTTTCTATTTTCTGTTGTTAGGAGATAGCACATCACCCAGCTGGGTTTGAGTCCCCTGACACAGAAGATGGCCAAAACCCTCAGAAAGCAGATTCTAGCCTGAAGAAAAAAATATCAGCATCTCCTCATCAGCAACTACTTCAAGGAATGCCTCTTTCAAATTGAGCTTTCACACTACTTCGGCTTTGCCATCTCTTAACACCCGCACAGTAGCATGTGTATGTAAGCCCTTTCAACCATACATACAGAATATAATATATTGCCATTCTCTCCCTGGAGAAAAATTTTGGAGTGGGGCAAGAGAGAAGAGAAAGGAAAGCATCATGTGAGGGAGTAGTCACCTTGATTAACCTAATATTGGTAGATGCTCACATAGAACGGTAGAGACAATCAATGGTGCAAAGCACACAGAACAGCAGGTGAACAACTTTCTGTCTGAAATGTGGGTTTAAAAAAGGACTAATTTTCTAATGTAAAAACAGCTCAGATTAAACAGAGTTCTTTGAGAGGTCTGACTATATTCTTCATGGAAGTACCTTCACAAGAAAACTTACTGGCAGTAGATGCAATAGCCTTTAAAACAGCTATTGGTTTGAAAAGAGGCAAGTTTTCAAGTTCTGACACTACTCCAAATGCAACCATAGTGGAAAACCAAAAAATTAATTGTTCCTGTGTCTGATCCAATCAAAAGAAAGTTTGTATTTCAATTATCTGATAATCATAAGTTGTCCAACTGCTTCAGATCTTTAAATCCATCCAGGTTTAAGTATGACATTCATAACAGAATTCCCACACAGTCAAGAAAAAAAGATTGCCAAGTTATGAGTAAGCCAGTCTGAGACTGATCAGAAGCACAGAAAACAAGTACCATAAAGATTTCTTCATTATTTGTGCTGCTAGCTTTTGCAGCCTGTCCAGTTAATGAACATTCTTCAGTTGGGAATTCTAAATATGAGAAATATTCCAACTCTTAAGATGGCAGTAGAAATATTATCCTTCACCAAAAGGACAAACGCATCCACCTCCCTCTACCCAACCCCAAAAAACACTGCATCATATAAACACACCATAAAACTTGCTTTTAACTTAGCAGGAAGTTCAAATATATTTGCTCCCTGATAGGTTCTTGGCATTCTGTAGGTCAAGCTGGAGCTGACTGGTCTCTGTGTGCCATCTATGAAAAACACCATTTAAATATTATATATATGTACATGTAAACATACACAAATATATTTAAAAATTAAACACCAAATATCTTTGTTAAGTGTTGGGTAGCAATGGGAATAAATAGGAACTAATATTCCATAAAGTGTATGCAATCATTATTATTTTTTATACATCACATGCAACACGGAACAGCAATTCCAGGACTGTCTCAGATGCCGGTACACATTATACACAAAGCTTGAATATCAGCCCATTCCCAGTTTTCTTGAACAATTTCTCAGCAACTTAGTAGCATTCTCCAGAGATCTCCAGATTAATTCATCTGGGTTGACACTAATGCAGCTATGCTAAGCTGAAGACTAACGTACACACACATGACAAAAATCCTTTTTCCCCCCTCTCACTTCAGTATGTTGAAAGTGCTCTCTAATATCTTAATTATTACCCCTTTGTGCATCTCAGTTTTCCTCCAGTGCCCTTCAGCTTTAAGTTCTGGCTTCATGTCTTCACTTTTAAGGCTCCATAAATCTCTGTCCTACCAAAATCTGTCCTTATTGCCTAGTGTACAATGGACCTTGCTCCACTTCATTAAACCTTTCATCTCCTTTTCTTCACGGGTTTTTTTTTTTTCACGCTATTATTCATGTTCTTAAAGATATCCAGTGCACCTATTTGCTCATTCTCCCACATAAACCACTCGTAAAAATTATTTAAAACAAGACTAGCAAGATATGTTAAACACCGAATTTAGCAAGCTTTCTTCAGTGTAACACCAGCCTGACCCCATACTGGTGGTGCCTTACATGGTGCCATGGACCTTCTCTAAGACTTCCCTCTTTGCTGGACATGAGGGGGGGGACGGGACCCGAAAACCAGCAAAACAGAACTTGGAAGATGTTACTTGATTCTGTCTCTCCGGTCCTCCTGCACTTTAATTGTAAAATGTCCATCATGTACAAATTCAAAACAACTGCTAACAAAGTAATCATTAGAAATAGCTATTAACATCTTCAGAAATGGTGTATTTAAGCTCGTGCAAATTTGATGTGCAGATGCAGAAGTTTCACTAACTGCGTATGTAGCATTTACAGAACATCTTAACCCAAATGCCTTTAACTCCCTCAGTATTTTACGTTACAACCCAGTATTTCACATTCTGAATGTAGAAATGGAAAGTAACAACACTGTTTAGCCTTCAGAATATTAAAAAATAATAATAATAAAAAGACACCAAAGGTAAATAATTACTCCTTTAGAGTCTGATTTGGTGCAAAGCACTTACTACGCGAAGCCTCCAGTGCTGCTGCCATAGTAGTGCTCCCAGGCTGGCCAAAGCCTGCTCTTAGCATGACACCCGGTGGCCACAGGAACGAACAGCAAGGCACTGCCTTCCCCTCGGCCTCCCTGTTCTCAGGGGCAGAAGCCATCACCCTCTTACAGCCAGGCATCAGCTGGAGACTCCTCACAGGAACCTGCAAAACACAGGAAGACTCCGCGTGAAATTCAAATAATATGCATTCAAATTTTGAGGAAGAAATACATACTGTTTTGGACAATTATACACCATCTGATTATTTTATATATATATATATATAGTTGTATAACCATAACAGTTAATGATTGCAGAATTCTCAAAATTAAATTTCGCATTTTTACTCCACAGTGTGTCATTCTGGAAGCAACTAGCAGTAGGCAAGCAGCATTTCCAAAGTATGACTGTGCAGTTTCAGGATTAAGCCATAAGCTGCTATTCCAAGGCAGGGAAGATCAGTTTATCTATTCTTAAAAGTTACAGGACTAAAATGCGTTTTAAGTTATAGGATCAGTTTTAAGTTATAGGATGAAGAAATCCAAATTAGACATACAGCATCACACTTAAAATAGCTTTGAACAAAGTAAAACAGTAATAGTGGTTCAATAAATCATTGAGTATCAAGCAAGGCATCATCCTCTAGAAAATTAATTTGCAACTGAACATCAGTGAGAGTTAAGACCTTCTTGCCACATATTTTAACTTGCTTAAGTATCATATGAGTCAGAGTGGAGCTTTTCTTAAGCAATAGCCTAGCCAAAACTGATTCGATAATAGTTTCTAAAAAGTAGTAAGAAATGCACTGTTTTAAGGGAAGCAAGCAAGAGCACTTCAGCACAGATTTTTGGTGCTACATCCTTGGACTTTGGGGAAGTGAAATGGAAAGGGAATATTTATCACTTGGCAGTTTTCATTTGTCTTATTTTATTTCTCAGATCAGAGTCAAAATTCCTGGTGATGCCATAAGCCTCTTTATAGTAGCTAGGGATATCATACAAGACAATTGACCTTTTTTCCTACTGAGAAATATCTATTTTTTTTCTCCAGTAAGTACAAAGCCAAGTAAATAAAGTTTCCCAGACACCCTGGCACAATGGAAATTCTTACGGCGGTTGTAAATCTGTGCTTCATTTGACAACTCTTGCGCCGTTACCCTCGCTGGGCACCAGTGTCACGGAGGCGGTGGGTACGTACCTAGCCGTTATGGCTCCCAGCCCTGAAGACTGGTTTACCGCTTTCTCATCTCAACTGTGCCCTAACGCCTCTGCTTAGAACGATAAGGGCTAAAACAAGAATAAATGTGTTTATATAGGCAGAGTGAAATTATTCAGGTACTTTGCCTGAAGTAACCGTTTATTAAGCTACCATAGCATACAACATCTGAAAGAGATTACCGCTAAACACAAAACGGTGCACACAAGGCAAGCATTACGAACTACAGCGGTCTGGAAACAATGACAAAAATGTGTCACTTATCAGTAAGTTATACACATGCATTCACTGACCAACCAAGTTATACAAGAATTTAAAGCTTGTGGCAGATCCACCGACTGAATGAAATCTAAACAAATAAGAAGCATAGCAATGGGAAGAATGACCTCCTGCTGCATGGAGTTTAAAGCTAGATATGGCCAAGAAACATGCAAAGCTGCTGGAGTATGCACACGGCTAATCCTTGAGATACCATGGAGCCAGACCAAGGATAGCACTGGAAAAGGCAGATGGAGGGTTAAAACACAGCACTATAAACTGCTGCCAACTGCCAGAGCTGAGCTGGGATCCAAAGCTCTGTGTTCCAACAAGCAAGGCTGGGACACAGCAGCCTTCCCAGAGAGACGAGTCCAAGCACCTCCTTTGATCTCGTTCCTCACTGGATGCAGTCATGTTTCACAACAGTTGAAGAGTTTTAAATGCTTTTTGTTTGCTTATAAGTTCACTTGCTTTTTGTTCACTGGAGAATAAAAACTCATTATTAGCTGGGAAATATAAATACTAATTGCCAACCTGCTACTAAATTTTTGTACTCTTTCTTCCACCTGCTCCCTCATGCTAGATTTCAGTGTTAAGCCAAATTATGGTTTAAATGTGCAGGCTCAGGTATGGGAAAACAACAGTTTACAGTATCAGTGTGAAACACGTACAAGGCACCCAAAGGCTAATTGCACAGCATGGTGTTTTATACTGTTGTATTTATATCCACAGATACTACCATTACACATATGATATCACCTTTATACAACTCTGTGCATATACATATACACACACTGTATTAGGGCTGAACGAGGTATGATTGTGGACTAACAACCTGATTTGAGGAGGCTGAGCAATCCCATAAGGAATTAAGAACAATCTCGATAATAGTACTTCTGAATGGCGTTTTCTCACCTGTATTAACTCTAAGCCTGCTGTGGAAAAAAAAACATTGTTCCATGTGACAGAAGTGCTACCTGCATGTTATTTTAAGTTCTACCTTTCTGTCTCCCGCCCCTCCTCCTCTGAGAATCTCAAAAGTCAGGGCTGTATTTTAGAGGAGAAAATCACACACGCATGCAAAACTCTCCCACCCTCCTCCCCAAACCCTAATACAGACTTCCAGGTTCCAGAAGTGAAGGTGTGAAAGCAGAGAAGCAGAGGTAACCCCATCCCCGAACCCATCAGAGGTAGGCAAACACAAAACTCACACCAGTCACATCCCTGCTGTGTCCTGAACTCATTCTTAACTCCCAGGTAAGGGGGAAAGGAACTGTAACAAGTCACTTCCTAGCAAGCGTTAGAGTTAAAATCTCTACCGATGTTCAGTTGCTTGCTCATTTTTTGCTCTTAGCAAAAGCCTTCTTTTGTTAGAGGCATGAGAGCAACATGTTTTGATACCTTACAGGATAATTCCGCATCATTAGATTTGTAAATTCTGAAAAACATTTTCTTCATTTTCCTGCCCTCCTCTCTCACATTTAATTCCAGGGGTTTTTTTTATATGATCATCTTTGGCTGGAATCCCTTTTCTGCTTTGTACATTCACTATCTCCTGCCCTTTAAAATATTTTTACTAACAGGTGCATAAACTCAT
The DNA here is from genome assembly GCF_015220075.1 of Falco rusticolus. Classification (NCBI taxonomy): domain Eukaryota; kingdom Metazoa; phylum Chordata; class Aves; order Falconiformes; family Falconidae; genus Falco; species Falco rusticolus. The sequence goes on from NC_051187.1 coordinate 48,218,070, forward strand.
TTGCAATTCCAAGAGGCATATAACCCCCCTGCCCCCATCACCAACAGTATGCAATGAAGATCTGCCTTTATTTTGCCCACCAGGACCTGATTTTATTCTGTGCTGAGCTGATGCATTGCACTTACAATAGTTGATTAAAACAAACAAACCAACCTCTTTTAATGGGGGGTGGATGAGGGATGGGACGGGACACAAATGAGTCAAGCAGGGATAACAAAGGAGAAGTTCTCAAGGTCTGAGAAACAGTAAATCTGCAGCAGAAAGCCCTCCCTCACTTCACATGAACGTGGCTGCAATACATGGTTACCATAAACATTGCAGCCAGCTATTTATACACATTTCTGTGAAGAGTCCAAGGACAAGAGACATCTAAGTCACACAAGGCTGACCCTCAAGTAAATAGATATCAAGAATTAAAATCCCTCTACCATGGTACATTATACCATTTGAAAACTTCACATTCATTTGTGGGGATGACAAGACTATTAATTCTTCATTCATTCTACATTCTTGTTCTATATAATTTTCCAGTATCACCTATTCCTACAAGTAAACTGGAAATGAATAACATACCTTTTATTGAACAGGCATTACTTTTTTTTATTATTATTTTTAACTATTATTTTAATCTTAAGATTTACTTTTACTACTGGATAAGCAGACGGTTGTTAATGCACTGTAAGCAAATCCTTAAAAGTTATACTCATTTACAAACCCAATTACAAAAGAAAAGGTGAAAGAGATTGTGCCCCTTGTTTGGTAGAAACAGAACGAAAACTCTTCATACAGCCATTGGAACTGCTAGCACTCTGGAAACAGGGATGTAAATGCTGAAGAAACTGGCTTCTCACAAATCAGCAGAATAAGTCAAATGGAAAATTACAAAAGTCAAGAAATGTTACTTATATAGGAAATTACATTCTACCAAGCACATGGACTGTGCAAATAACGTTTTATTTAGTGAACATACTCGTTTCCTCTATACTAGCAGCTCAAATGACTGTCTAAATAGCAAGTATTGGTAAATGCAACTACTACTTTGAAACGGACCAGTGTTACCATGGCAACTCTGCAGGAAAAAAATCATGTGAAATCATGATCAAGAAGGTCAGGAAAGCCAGCCTGACATTATGCTCATTTTTCCAGAGTAGAAGAAAGAGGGCAGCTGTGACATTTGCAGATAGGCTAAAAATGCAACTGGGGAGGGGTAAACTGTAATAATGGGATGCTCAGCTAGCAAATACAATGCATAATCCAAACGAGTTAGTGAAGGCAAAAATCTTTGGGCTGTTATTGCTGTCGTAAATTCTGAGGATCAATAAGAAAAGAAAAACAGTACAAATTAATCATGGGATTCTAGGACAGGGGCTGTTTAAACAGCCAGCTGCGATCTATGTTGGGCTGTGAGTAAATTTTGCTTTCATACTCCAGCTATGTGAATGCATAACATCTCCCTCATTCCTTTGTGAAGCCTGGAAAGTCCATTTTCAGGATGGATACAGCACACCAGTTCAGCTCCTTGTTGGCACCTGGGACCTGGCTGGTCCGGCAGGTCTGCAACAGGCACTGAAGAGTTCTACAGAGCAGGAAAAAAATTCTGGGGCTTCAGAGAAGGGGAAGAAGTGTCTTGCCTTGTTCTAAGATCTTCAAAAATATGGGTTAAAAACTTCCAACTCAGCTTTCTTGAAAGCCCTATTGAAACCAAAAGCTTGTTTCCCCCAAGGTGGGCATCAGATGTCTTTTAAAGTCTATAGTCTTAAGTAATAAAATATTCCATTATTCCATATTGCAGCACCCAATTTTTTAGTGTCTTTGGTATGTAACAGACCTTTCAGTCATTACAGAAATGCTACAGCTGCCTATAAAATTAATGTAGAAGATTTTTTTTTAAATAAATAAATACAGACAAAAGGAAAGAAAAAAAACAACCAAACAACTCTGGAAAAGATGTACTGTGAACCCCAGAGACTGATTACCAGCTCGGCACCAAGAAAGGTGGTACTATCAATATACATAAACTGAAACATTTAAGCTTTTCTATAGTTTGCCCCAAGAGCAGCCAATACCCTTATTTTTAGAATAGCTTCAGAGGTGGGACATCGATGGCCCAGACCACCTGCAAATATTCCAACCAGGCCCTCTGCAGCAGGACAAACTCCCCCTTTCCCTCTTCATCTTTGGAAAAAGATTGGTGGTGGTCCTGTCCACAGCCACCTTCACCTCTCCTGAGGCACGAGGCACAGGCGCAGTGTGAAAGCTCCCCCTTCAAGCTAGGGGGCCAGGGCATTACTTAAAACAGTTTGTCACTTGGTTATTAGTGGGCCACAACGAAGGCGCCCAGATTCATGTATAGCAGCACTAGCTGGGTGTCTCTGCAACCATTTTGAGGCAGTTGGTGATATCTAAATGGTGGCTCTAGTCATTCACGTTCCTTCAATGACCTCATGAATGACTGACCCTTAAGTCATTCATATATAACTTCAGAATACACAACAGGTCTGAATAGATATGATCCATGTTTCTGCTGCTTGTACCAGACAGAAGTCAGAGATTTGTCCCAAGCAACTAATGCTGGACTTCAGTGTCTTTTTCAGAAGGCACATTATCCCCATTTCCAACAAGGAACAACATGTTTAATCCACAGAGACAGAAGGAACTTGTGGTTGTTGACATGGTTAGAAATAGAAAAGCTGGTTCTTACTGAAAAAAACAAGCTGCCTTCACAAATACTTTCCCTGATGAAACAAGGCCATGCTCTAACCTTAGGTAAGCTTGTGCATACCGATCATCTTAAGCAGGTGGAGTTAATATCAAAATGTATACTTGGGCATGCTCAAAGCTGGATCTGTGAAACATTAAATCTACCTTTTCTCTGTAGAAAATACCTAATCTAGAATTCTGATACATTTTCTCCAAGATGTGCCAACTTGTAAATCAAGGTTGACTTTAAAAAAAAAAAAAGGCAAGGAAAAAAAGCTTGCTTCAGTCTTCTTACAAATTCTTACTAAAAGTTTCCAAGTACCTTTAGAACTTGTTTAGACATGTTTTGGCAAACCTCGACAAGAAGTCATAGTCACTTAATAATAAGTTTCCATACAAATGGAGCTCTTTTCACTCTCAGGACATGAAACTGAAGCAAACTTCTTACCTACCAAATAATTTTTCCATGAAGATCAGTGTCTCCTTTAAAAGTCAGAAACAGTGTACACACCATGAACTTCCACTTAAGCTTTGTGATATTTTAGTCATTCAAGTACTAGCATTTTAGAAATAATAAAAAAAAAACAACCAAAAGAGAAACACCACCACAACACAGCAACAAGACGCTATAATAGTTCTAAATAAAAATAAATTCTGATTCCTAAGAATATTATCAGTTTTAACATGGTGCTTTTAACCTTTTATTAAAGCCAAGATGAGGGCCCTAAAAAAGGAAGAAAATACATGAAGTCAGCAGATCTCTGCAGACCCCAGGAAGGTTCTGTGTTTACTGTGGATAGACAGGGCTTTATTCACCATGGGTATTCCACAGAAGAGGACAATAATACCTGCAGGACTGTCTCCCTCCTCTTTTTAAGTGGAAAGACATGTTCCTCCTGGTAAGAAAGTCTTGTGACTTGGCAATAAACTGCACTTATCTGACAAGAGTCCTGCCATTTTATGAATACTTTTTAATGACAATTTTTCTTTTATGGGGAAATATGTTTCTCAAAATAAGACTTTTAGAAGTCATAACTTTCATGGAAATTTAGTTTTCATAACTCATTTAAAAATAATTGGACATTACACTAAAATATATAAACTTGATGTATTGCTGTAGTACCTCTAAAATATTTTAATATGCTAAGGACGACCGATGATGTGTGATGGAAGAGTCAGTGCAACCAACACGTCATCCAACAGGGCTGAAGTACCCCAAATTAAAAATTCTATGCAAAAATACACCACCATTTAGATCCCTAAAAAGTCTATTTGGTAAACTACTGAATGTTACATTCTAAGTGTACACGGAAACCACCAATACGTGGCTGAGTATTACTCCAGCTAAAATTTGCATACTGAGTTTTAATAACATCAGTCATCACATAGGAACCACGCTGATTATTACAATTCCTACCTTAGATGCATCAGTACAGCAAAGTCTTCTCAAAAACCAAACAAAACCACCACCCCACCTCCAAAAAAGCAAAACAAAACAACCAAAACCCACTCTTCCAGAATATGAACTATCACAATTCTCAGGCAAAAGCCTCTCTCCTTCAACAAGGGCAACAATGTTAAAGATACGACATGAATCATGTCTGTCTTCATTCTCCTTAACATACTAGAGAGAAGAATTAGGCATCGTGTCCAGAAGATGCCACTTTGGGGAGGAGAGGAAGCAAAAAGGAATGAAAAACACACTGGCTTTTTGGTTTGGGGTTCTTTTTTACCCCACAAGTAGTTTTAGTGACAGTGGTCTAAGGCAAGCGTGACAAATCTGTAAACTTTGTTACAGCAATGTCACTACATGCCATGGTGTTCTACATTTGACATTCATTGAAGTTGTCTTCCTGGAAATGGAGCAAAAGATTGCAGCAGCTCACATGAAATTGCTACCCTTCAAAGGAAGATACAATTAACTTTATTTTTGCTTTTAAAATCAGGTCTTGTGGGCTTTCAAATAATAATAATAATAACCACCAAAAAAAAAACCCCAAAAACCAAACACACAAAAAAACCCCCAAACCCACCAGATTGTTTAGTAAATAGTAACGCACATAACTGACTAATTAAATGAGATTATGGGTTTAAAGAGCCTATAGCTTTGGTGATCTTCTAATGTAAACTACAAAAATACCCAGGCATAATTTAAGAACATGTTATATTGAGCAGGCATGTAGGCATGTGCCAGGAGAACGGGTTTCATACATTCTTAGTACTTGACTGAATTGAGAGGTTAACAGTATTTCTCTTTAAATAAATTACCACCTGGTTACAGCTTCATTTGTAGGAAATGAGTCATGAAGCAATGATATCATGGTAGTGGCTGATGATCGTTCAGGTTATTTAAGATGCAAAATGCTACAGAACATATGGAAACATTATGCTTAAATGCTTTGCGATAAAATAAAATTTGGGAACATTCCAGAGGAATGTCTTTCGTATTCCCCCAGTCACTTCACTGAAATACAGACAGTGCCTATAAACTACAGATTTAAAATATGGTGACGATCAGGTGAATTTATTTATGCACAAGTAAAAGCACAAAGAAAAAAAGGGTATCATCTCAGGCATTTGTGAAGAATACTGCACCCCCTCACTAAAATCAGTTTCTGAGTTCTGTTCTATTTTCCAAATTTAAATTGATAAAAGAAGTATTTTGTTAGTGATTAAAAACTTGAATTCAATCAAAATCTTTAGAGGAGGAAAAAAGAATCTATTGTAAATTCAGGTCTGAATTTTCCAGTCCTGGTCAGGTTTAAATATTCTGCTATAATACCACAACACATTGTGGAAAGCTACTTTTATATATGTGTGCTAAATATCTCTCTATATATTTAGCATTAAAGGCATCACACTATAAACTCAAGAGTAAGACAAAAATGACCGCTTCTTTGGGTATGGTCATGCAAGAGTCTTAGAGGATCAGTTTAGCCAAATTCTTTTTCAACAGAATTTGTTCAGCCATAATTACGTTTATCAGAGTATCAATCCATTCTGGTTTCCTGGACTTCCATATCCATTTTTATACCAGTCCCACTCCATTCATCGCTATACATCAAGCCTCAAGTAACTGTAAGTCAGATCAATGACTCAACCACATAAATCAACCAAAGTTACACTGCGGATCATGTAAGAGGTCTCTTTTATAGTTCACTTGAACTATAAAAACTATTTGAATGAGAGAAGGACAGTTACGTTAAGACATCTATGACTCCTGCTGAAACCAATGCATAATACTGACTCTACTACGAGATGATACACACCATGTCTGCTAACTGTCGTGTTCTGACACCTTAGCTAGAATAAATTCACGCAACTTCGCTAGCTTCCAGCTCAGGGGTTAGTTAATTCAAACTCGCACAACAGAAACTGTAGGAAAGGCAGTTGGGGTTGATATAAAAGGATTTGATTACCACATAAGCTCTTTTAATTAAGGAGGTTATATAGCATTTCTTTTTCTACCCTGACATTACTTTCAGCCAGGTATGAAACTTCTGTACATGCAGACTACATTCAGGGACCCCTTGGTAAGAAACCAGACAGTACTAGTTTCTGCACAATTTTCATCAGAAAAAATAGATTAGAAATAGCTTCCAATATCCAAGGAGTGCATGTTTATAAATACACACACATACACACACACAACCCTTCCCTTCCAACTCTTCAGCACACATCTTAGGAAAGACTCCTAGAAGCATCTAATCAATAGTGATTATAAAAAATGTTATGTTCCTGCTTCTCTTTATCTCTTGTCCTGGAAAACAAATCTTACAATTCAGTCTTCTTGCCTACTGAGCTCTTGACCTCTTTTCAAGCTGACAAAAGATACTGCATTAACTGGGCAGACATGCAAGCACAGAAAAGCATCCTACATGAGGAAGCATTCCTGAGTCTTTGGAACACAAATACACTTATGAGTGACAAATGCACTCAGATTCCGTATTGGTCCGGGTCAACCCCTGTCAGGTAAATAGCCACACATAGACACAGCTTTGACAACAATCACACAGCATCTAAACAGCCCCAAGGTTCTCCCTTACAAGGAATTGCAGGATCACATCTAAAATTTCTGAATGATGGTGTAGAAGATCAAAGGTTATGATTAAATAAAGCAACACTGAACCGTGGAATACAGAACATTGTCAAGCAGCAGCTGCCTACCACACTGCATGTTCACATTTCTTGTTACATATCTGACAGCAAAAAGAATGATGTTTCAGTGAAAGTATATTATGGTTGATATTAGCAGTGCTGGCTGTAAGATATAATAAAAACATGAGAGACACTGATATCAATCCAGTAACTATTACTGTGCTATGCAACCATGTCATTTCCACTCAGTAACTTCAGAGTTTAGGAGTAGATCCTAAGTACGTTGTTATAGAAAGTGAATTTTACTTTAGGAAAGAGATATTAATAATTGTGGCACCTCCTGCCCCCCACGCTTCCCACAGTTGTGTTTGCGCTAAAGAGGGTTTCAATTAGAGTTCTGCTAAGAGGAAGTTGTCGTGTTATCTGCCAGTTGCTACTTGAAATGTTAGAATTAATCTTGCAATATCAACTTAAAGACACTCTTAACAAAGCAAACTTTGTGCAAGTCCATCTATAGATGAGCTGCACGAGCACCTTAAGACAGAAGGGATTCCAAATGTAATTATTTGTTTGGATCTGTACCAGTACACTCCAAAAGGACAGTTCCAGAAGCATTTACAGTCCAAAAATAAAATGCCACTATGTGAGTGAACAGAAGCGGTGGGGTGGGTGGGCAGAACCTCAAACCAGTAATACAGCATACTGGTCAGTATAAGTATCAAAGGCCCAGCCACCTCCATGAGCCAGTCACAGTTAAAAGTACAATCAGACGTGTGAAACAACTTTATTTAAAAACACATGGACCTGTTATGTCCTTTAAATAAATCCTCAGGAACCAAAGATGTTCAACACAATTCATAGTCTCCCAAGTGCATTTGTTAACTAACCAAACAATTACTTCTGTATCAATTTTTGTTGGAACTAATGAGCTGAACACTGCCAGAGAAGAAAAGGGAACCCTGACATAGCGCTTTGTACTCATTCTACAAGCAGAGATAAAGGCTCAAATAGTATATAGGGTAGAACACGGCAGAAACCAGGGACCACAAAGTACTTCTGTAGACTAACACAGACTACACCAATTAACAGGAAAAGGATACACTGTACTTAAGAATAACACTTTTTACTGAAAAGAACAGATAAGTTATCAAGGCCATAATACAAGACCTTTAACTTGGGCTCTTGAATGTCCAACCCAGTATGTTAGAACAATCTGCTTATAGCTGTTCCATTCATTTTACAGTTGGGGAAACGGTTATTGGTGTAATTACTATTAATTCATAAATACTCATAAACTACAGGGTCCCAAGATATCAAAAATATCCTGCAATTTCTTAAACAAAGCAACATCATAAAGACACCTCTGCAGCAAGTCTGCCAGACATGCTGGAAATAAACAATTTGCCACAGAGAGCAGCTAAAATTCTACCACCTTCCTCTGAATATTGATAATATTACTTAATAGGAAGCACTGAGTCACTGAAACTTATTTCACATCCAGACACTGAGTCTGTGGTAAACAGGTAGGTCATCTGTTTATGTAGCCAGCCACTTCGGGTGGGTGGGGGAATCCTTTAGAACTTGTGTGGCAAGGGTGAGGGGGTCAGTGTGTTCCCAGTACCCAACCTGCTTTTTCCAAAATTCATTATCAAAGAGAAAAATAGAGTACTCCACTTGTGAGAGGCCTCAAAAAAAAAGCCCTACCTAAAAAAAGCCTTTTTTTTTTTTTTTTTTTTTTTGTGAAAGAACTGTGTTCACAGCTTTACAATGGCCCTTACAGTTAGTAAGAATGAATGGGATAAAACTGAAGCAGCCTGCCCTCTAAACTGAGAGTGAATTAGAGGGTGAGATACATGAATATTTCCGTCTTAAGTATAATCTCTTTTCATACCAAAGCAAATTAAATGACAACATTCAAACCCAAGAATGTTAACAGATCTATTCAGGGTAGATATCAAGTCCCCAAACTCAGTTATTATATAAAAAAGATAAATTTGATCGTAAGTAATTGATTCTGGTATACAGATAAATAAGATGCAGCATATATATCCTAACAGCATAATCAACCATGTATGTGTGCGTGCACACAAATCCAATAGGTAGAATCAAGACTGGTAGAGCAATATGCTTCAGTCACAAAAAAAGTAGTTTTCCAGCTTTTCTATGCAGTTACCTTCAGGTAAGTAGAACATCTACAAAACATTCTAAATAGCATTTACTGGTAGTTAATGATTCTGCAGTACAACATCACACGCTGCTGTATCTCATGTGGCCTCTCTATTCCACGTGGTAATTTGCAGGAAAGGGGATGTTTTGTATCTATTGAGAGAAAGAACAGGGAGATGGGTATGCAACATGAATAATTATTTTGCATAAATGGGGCCCACCAAACTAACATATTTTCTTAGTGGCTTTTGCTGTAATTTACGTGGGAAGAGACACACTAGCCCCTTCCTGTCTCCATGCACCTTCTTCTAGACAACAAATCTGTCATATTTACCAGTGACAATGGAGAATGCCTTGGGGGATGGCTTGAAGAGTTTTGATGGCTGTGGACAGCCTCCGTTTCCACACAGAAATGGTAAAATGCCACGAGTCATAGGGACAGCAGTAACGATAAATTTAGTATGGGGAAAGGTACAATCAAATAATTCCCCATGTCATGATGTAAATTTGTCAGAAAACATTACCACAGATAAGTCAAGGTTTCTTGAAGGACAGAGATGGTGCTGTAATACAAACCGCATAACAACAATAAAAAGAAGATGCTGTCAGTGCAAGTAACCACGCATTTGAATTGGACCACAGGGTGGGAAAGAGAAGTGTAGCCCCACAGCTGTTAAAGAAGGCACAAAAATCCCCAAAAAGAGAAATCTGAACTTTAGAGAAACAAGTATTTACACTTGAATCAAGGCTTAGTCGGAAAGCAATCGTTTGTTAAAACCAAATTTGTTTTGCAGGAACACTACAGCTCCCCATAACCAAATTCCACTGTGCACCTGCAAGAGAGACTGCAGCATCAAAGCCCAGCCCCTGAAGGGAGCGCAACCTTCAACGTTCACACCATGATCTACTCTGGTAGGGAGTGTCAATTAATATTTGGCCAATACAGGAGAAAAGAAAGAAGAATTTGGGCCGGTTTAGCAAGGTAAGACTCACATATTTCCTTTTCACTTGTTGACAATGGCAGAAGGCTAACTCTCTGAAGAATTAAAATGAGACAAACCCTTTCATCTTTATTTGGGAGAAAATGGGCAGAGGCTAAACACCAGTGAGAGAGCTTCCAAGTTCAATTCAGCTCTGTCAGTGACACTTGCAGCACATGCAGCAATAACTTCTAGAAAAGCTTGACACTACTGTAGTACAGTCACAGTTTGCCAGCCACTCCAACCAGAATAAGTAATACTGTTGGGACAGGAATTATTTTAAGAAAGGAACTAGAGTTACACAAAATCTAGCAGGAAGAAAAGTGGGTATTCTTCTCTTAGTTACAGAATAACATCAATTAAAAAAAAAAAATCTAGAACATTGCATCCTGCATTCCTCCTGCCTTTCAGCCTTTCTTCCCTTATCTGGGTCTTAAATTTCAAACTCTCATTTGAGAGTCAAGTTTTATACCACAGAGGTAAAAAAAGCAAAACAACAACAACAACAAAGACATTAAAACCAAACCAAACAAACAAACCCCCCAAACAAAACCCCGAAAGCTATCAAAAGCCTTCCCATTCCAGTACAGACTGAAAATGATGCCTTCTGAGCTTGCTGTCCCCACCCTTCCAAACAGCCAAACACCGCCCGTAATGACAGCTGCAACTAGTGTTTCTGACCATAGTACTCGTGCAAAAGTGCGTCGGCATTTTTACAAAACTCTGACTGCCTTCTACAACAAAGAAAACAACACATTTTCAGTTGTGTGACTCAGTTTGCACGGTCATTGCTCTAGCGTTTCTCCCCTTCTCTAACTAAGGCTTGAAGAGTTTCATATTCTTTACAGTAGGCTCCAACCCTCCCATTTTTACAGTAGCTATTCATCCTCATCAAAAGAAATTTGATTTGCACATCAAATAATCAGCACACTTACAGCTTTGTGAGTTGGCCCTACCAAAAGGTAGAATATATTGTCCCCAAATGAAACCACAAGCACCCTCTTCCACTTACAAGCACATTCATTCCCCAGTTGCCAAGGATAACAATACTTTGTGTCAAATTCTGAACCCTCCCTCCACATGGTTGGAAAGTGATCCTATATATCCAATGAAAAGATATAGGATACAGCAAATTTGATTTCATTTGTTTTTTGTTTTTTGTTTTCTCTTACTGAGACTGGTGCATGAAACTTCATAAATCTCACCTGGACCCTCACAATTCCACATCTTATTTCTCCCACCTTGGTGTCCAGAGGGGCTTCTTCAGATTTACTTCCAAGTTTTCTGTGATATTTAACCAAAATTCAGATTTACTTAAAAATAAAATAGTATTTATACCCTCAACTAGTTTCCTGATAGTTGCTAAGTGCGTTTGGTTAACATGATGAATTCAGTCAAATATACCTGGTTGTAAACAAAATGCAATTATTTATTAACATTCAGATTAAGATTGTTACAGAAAACAAGAGCTGGATCTCATTTGCTTCAGGGTAAATCTGTTAATGAAGAAGTCATAATAAATTCTATGAAACAAACCTGGGAAACAAAAAATTCGTATACCCCAATTAGAATTTTCCTCACTCCAAGAAGACCGTTCCTATTAATCTATGAATGCCTCTGCTACACAGCTACTAAAGACTAAATATCCAGCCAGACCCCTCACACCGTCTCAAATATTTTCTTTCTATTTAGACGACAAATAGGATTTTAGATATTTATCTTTACAAGGATTAATTCATCTCTACTATAAATCTAGCTCCTGTACTGCAATGCAAGTTACTCAAGTGCTCCATAATCAAAACTTAAGTATAAATTGCAACCGATTGATTCAAGGTGCAAAACTGGAGAATGGACTGTAAAATCCTTCCACAGATTTAAAAATTATAGCCTTTCAGATCCACCCTGCTATACCATCAGTCACATTGCAGAGTTCAGATTTAGATTTATTATGTGCTTATGCGCACTCAAAAGACTTACTCATCAGCTTTTCCTTATAAAAGCCTCACAGCCCCAACTTCATTAAGATGCAGATAGAACTGAGCTTTCAGCAAGACATTTGCCTTTTTCTGATCCATCCTTCCAAGGTTCTGTCTGTTCAGAAAAGGCTTCCTATTCCAAAAATCACTTAAAATATTGCATAGTTTCCTCAGCTATCATATCTGTATGGCAGGTGGTGGAAGCCATACTAGAGCACAGACAGGAAGATTTGTGCTCATCTTCTTTATTCAGAAATTCTCTATTCCATGCCAGGGATTATTCCCTTCCCCCTCCCCCAAATTAAAGAGCGATATAAAAAAGGGCAATTGTACAAAAGTGAGAAAAAAAGATCACCCATCTACATTAACTCTGATGTTTTCAATTTATTTTATTTAGGTAGCAAGAATGCAGGTTTCTAAACTTCTGTATTTCAAATCCATTAAGAATTCCATCAGGACTGGTAATTTGTGTTCAGCAGAAAGCAGATTTTAATCAGTATTGGGTCAAGCCCAGAACTCTTGGCTACTGAGTTGCCTCTCTGCAGAAGCAATGAATCGCAGGATTTAGCCCAAAGTCTGGTGCCTAACCCTTGTCATTTATCTCAGTTTACATCTGAACTTTACAGGAAACTCTTCCTTAAGACACAAGTGGTAGTCCTGATGCACTATTACCTGCCTCATCCATTAGGTACGTCTGCCCGTACCTTGGCACTGAGCCTCTTCCGAGGGGGAACGCAGCAGACACGCAGCAGCTCATCTGTCTGGTCCACAGCTCAGCTACGCTGCAGCAATAGTTTCTGCAAATGTTTCTCCCTCCCTTTCTGGAGATATTACCAAGCCATCTGTCTGTGTCCCTCCTGGGAAACCACTGCAGAAGCTACGCTGTCCCAGCGATGTACCCTTTGGGTGCAGCACTTCCCTTGGCGGGGCAGGAAGGGTTACCGCCATGGTTGGCACAAGACTACCCACCCCAAAAGGCTGGGAAATGATCCGAGGATTAAACTGGGTCCTATGATAACTGAAACTAGAACATTTTTGCATTGAATTCAGCAGGGTTGAAAAAAAAATGTAGTTTGCAAAAAAAAAAAAAAAAAGAAAGAAAAAAAAAAAGGTAAAAACCCTAGTAAACTTTTTTTTTTCTTTCATGAAGGTGATTTTTACGTGCAAGTGGTCAGCTTCCAGACTTGAAAGTGTCTAACCATTAGTGAAGTGGCAACATAAAAACCAAAACAACCTCCTCATACACCCTCCCAGCATTAAAATCCTGGTAGTTTGCCACATGTAAAATAAACAGCAAGTTTAATAAAATAGCTTAGTAAAGCATTGGCTTTGGATGATGACTCTTTAACTTCCTTTCTACAAGCCAAAGACCATGCCATCCTATATTGACACGTCATGCAGATTAGTCTTTTAATTTGCAATCTTGGTTTCTGTTAAAGAAGATAAATCTGGAAGGAGAGAACATGTTTCACATCCTTCAGTGTATTTGTTTTGACATGCGTTTAGCTCTCCCTTTTCCACTCCATCCACAAAAGTACAGGCTTGCATTGTCCTGCACAGCCTTGTTGATTTTTTTTTCCACTCCTTAGATGTTTCATAGGTTTATTTTTAACTTGGTTTTACATCATACTGCATGCACTGGAGCCCTTTCATCATTACATAGCTTTCATGTGAATGCTGCACTGTGAACATTGTAAACGTGAGCACATGCAGATGCTGTAACGCAAGTAGCATGTGGCAACTTCAGCTACTGTATACAAGATATTTCAGAAAGTTTTTCTAGCAGAGTGCGTGCACTTTGTCTCCAGCTCCCAGACAACCTATCATATAGCACTCAAGGCAGCCAGGGATTTTATGGGAAACACATGGTAAGCAAAAGTCACGACCTACTTAGTAACTAGAATGAAAAGAAACTTTCTAAACACGGGGTCCAGCTCCTTTTTCAGTTCCTCTGAGAAGCAGAAGTCATGCCACTGAAGTCAATTGAACTACAGCAGTGAAATTCTAATGTTAACACCAAAATTAAGACTGCTGCATAGCCTTGATAGCGATAGCTGAACAAGCAAATTGTTTATTTTGAATCTTTTGAGCACTCACGTGAACAGACGCATCGCAACTGCCCTATCTGCAAGTCAGACAATATTTGTCATCCCTCCCCAACAGATCTAAGCCACAGAAGTTTGCTGTGATTCAGAGAGATGTTATAAAACTGTATCTGCATTAAGACTGCATTTAATGGGATCACACCTCCAGCAGCGCTGAGCTCTCCTGCATTTGCCTGCTACTGCCCTGTTCCAGGGTTCTGGTTAAAGGGCTAGTAGTGGACACTGGTGGCACTAACAGAGAAAACTACAGGCTGTTTTACTCCAGGGAACTCACTGGATAGCCAGTCCCAGGTTAGGGGAACGCAGAAGCAACATTTGAAGTTCTCTCTCCAACGCACCAATCTTGACCTAGCCATTAAGAGCGTCTCCTAAAATATGTAAATTCTAAGCCTTTCAGGTAGAAGTCAGCTTTTGAAACATCAAGCAGGCACTAAGAGTCAGCTTTTAGTTTCAACTTGATTAAACGCTCACTGAATATAGTTTGGTCCCCAAGTTCTAGGGTGCTGTACCTCCTTGCAGGAAAGGTGCTCAGCACTTTACAAGCTTTTGCACAGAAATAACTACTTCAGAAATGCTGGAAGAATACATTTTGTAATTAATAGCTTAGCACAGGTGACAAAGTTGCAGAACAAGGTATTTCTGCAATTTAAGAAAAAAAATATTTTAAATTCTTTGCAATCCAGTATTAAGTGATGATGAAAACATAAGGTGGGGGCTCAACACAGACAAGTGTAACTCCCTAAGCCCAGGCAGGAGAGAGGTCGGTACTGGCACTGGCAGCATCCCTCCCTCCATGCCACATCCTGTGCTCCTAGCTGCTTGTGAAAAAAACAAACACAACCCCCCACAATGTGTATTACTGGAAAAGGTCAAACACTGCACATGATCATTCTGGGGGAGCAGGAAGCTTCTTACTTCCCCTTGTCTGGGGAGAGAAGAACGTAGACTCCCACCAAAACCACTGGCTTCTCCACACAGAAAAAGAAAAAACACTTCCAAACATCAGACTGTTTTTAGCATAGCAGAGCTTACTCAAGGTAATGCTTTGCAGAAGTGAAAAAATGAAAGGTTAAGAAAGGGCACCAGTAGCACAACCAACTTGAAAATGCCTGAAGCTTAAAACAGATTTATTCTCCTTCCCATCTTTATTCCCTGGCTACACACTGAAGATTTGCATTTGAAAAAGACTTGCTCATCCTCCCCAGGGGACCAAAGCAGAAGGAAGTCTGACTGTAGAACTTCATTAGTTCCCACAGCAACGGACCTATCACACACACACAGCCCATCAGCTCCAGGAACAGCCTAGCAAGAAAGTCAGACCTTGTTTGTAGTAACTGCACATTTCGAAGTGCACTTCACACACTGCTGCTGCTGCACAGGAGCGATTCCTCCAGAGAGTCACCCACTTTACGGTACCTCTCACTAACTGGAACAGTCTACGTTACTTCATTGTTAAGTATTGTAGCTGGAAATTCATCAGCATTGCTTTTCAGGCAACAGAGCTCCACACCTTACAGAATGAGACTCCCTAAACACAAAAAAAAGCAACTGGAAATATTCCCTCAAAAAACTGCTTCTCAATAAGCATCACTGTCCCATCATCTCGAGGCCCTGCAACGGTTGGCTCTCATGTTTCTTCTTCACCATGTGTCCCCAAGGCTCTAGGTGCTTTGGTTGACATGCATGAACCAGGTGAAACTGATGCTGACGCAGCTGAATGTGAACTTACAAATGTATTTGCCCAAAGACAGATGCTTATTTCTGTATGCAAACTCATGATATCCCACCATGCCTTTTATCAACGTTTCAGAAAAGACCACAGCTTCTGGCATCTGGTGCCCTTTTAGTTTTTTATTATTACTCTTCTGGGAAGACAAAATATATATATATTTGCACAAATAAGGTTTTCTGGTAAATAATGTAAATGGCCCCAAGAGAGAAACAGCTTTGTCCCAGATGATCCACACAACTCACAGCTGAAATAAGACAGATGTGAACACAGAAGAAAATCAAACTTTCTTTGGTCTTCAATGTATAGATTCTATTGGTTAATAATATCCTTTGGAGCTGAATGTGTTGGGCAGCAATCACATTTACTGAGTAGCTGTGTAAAAAATACTGGAGGCCGTATAAAACTATTTTTATAAAAATATTGCGCAAAGAGGCAGTCTGAGAACACAGTAGGAAGGAAGAAGGCATATTTATGCCTGGAGTAGTAGAACTTCTCTGAAGAGCAGCACTGGCATTTTTTTCTCCTGTAAAAATTTCTTCCTTTAGGAAGGCACCAAACGCTTGCTCCTCTGAGCAAGTCTCTGGAGATGTTGCATATGAAAGATTTCAGGGAAATGGTGAACAAAAGCATTCAATGCCATTTCCTTTCCTACCCCACACATGTAAAGACTGACATTTCCAGTTGGAAACACAATTATCATTTTGGGCTTACAGGTTGTGTTGATTTTTCTGAAGTCACATCAAGAGATCCTTACACTGCCAACTTAACCTGATTTGTTCTTTTAAAATAATTTCAGTTGCTGGATGGTGGCATGTTTGGGGAGACTAAATCAAATCTACTCTGAGACAAAGCAATCCATGGAAAATAAAAAATACAGATAGCATATTTGATTTATTATGACTTAGAAAAAAAAAATACTGTCCTACTCACTGATGCTGTGTTGAGCTGACTACCACAGAGAACAAAGGATGACAGATATTTTTTTTTGCTGAAGGAGCTCAGCCTGTGACACCACACCCTGCCCAAACAGTCCTGTATGGAAAACTCTCATAATTCAGACCAGCTCAAGACAAGCAAATTCAGAAAGTAATGAGGAGGAGGAAATCAGAGGGAAAAAGACTTGCTGGGAGGTGGAACCATGCTCTAGTATTCATCCTAATGCCAATGTGTCTATTGAACTATTTTCACGTGCAAAGTATATTTCTTTCACATTTTCCCCAAAGAGTTATTCCCTTTTGTGTCCTGACTGAAAATAGGAGGGAAAACGTGTTGTTTTCCAGTGATTTCAAAAAAACCTGAGAAAAGTCAGCTAGCATTTGAGTTCTGCTCTTAGACTGAAAGGGGTGTTCAGTACCATAGCCACGATGCACAGCACCGAGATACTCTTACTGCCAGGCTAGCTGCTTATCCACATCAGGCATCTCTGCATCACAGGCTAAAATGCCGACATGCAGAACATGTAGAGACATACAGATTTTTACAGAAAGAGCACTGGGATAATTTTTATTAACAACGGAAAGAACAAGGTAACTTGTGATACAAAGCAAATCTATATCTCTTCAGGTCCTCCAAGCTCCAGGATGTGATACGACTCACCAAAGCAGTGCATCTGGAAAAAATACCAACTTAATGGAATTTCTATCTGCATTGGATGAAGAAGGGTCACTGATTTTAAAGGTTTGTCTTCCAAGTGATACTTAGTCCAGATGTCATGAGCCTGAATACACTACACTTGACACTGTGTCTCAGGTTATCCAAGACACGCTGTCTTGTATGGAACATTTGTGATGCAGAAAAAGCAGTTTTCAGACTGCAATGTCTGCAAAAGCAGCAAACTGTTTTAAAGCCTGGAGTTGCTGTTTTGTTATTCTATACAGTTTAAAGTCTCTGCGCTAGCTATGTGTTGCAAGCCACTTGGATTAAATCATAGATCACTTCTTCCCCGCCATCTCATGGCTCTCCGAAACACAGAGTTTCTTTCTAGCACTTGGTCACAGCTTTGCAGAGCTGGGAGGAGGCGAAGGGCAAGTGCAACAACCTGGAGTAAGACAGTCAGAGCAAATATAGCTACTGGCTTCAGTACTGGTAACTCTGCAAAGGACCTGCCAGTTACTCCTGTTTTCCTTTCAGAGTATTTTGGCTCCGTTTACTTCATAAAAGGTGATCTAAGCACACTGGCTGATGGAGCTTATGTTCTTTAGTAGAGCTAACAACTGAAGGGGGTACTTCTTCACTACAACAGTAAGAATACTTTCCATGGCAAGGATTTTTGTCTTGAACTATATTAGGTCTGTTAACCTACTCACCTAGAAAGCATCCCGACGGCTAATTATACTACTTTGCACTTCCATCTCTTAACAGCTAACAGTAATAACAGCTCCAGTCTTTTACTCTGTGAGGTTACTTGAGAACCCCCCCCACATACAGTAGCAATGTTACCCTCCAGAATTTAGAATAAAGTGGTAAACCCACATACAGCAGAGACGAAGTAATTTTAACATTTTTCTCCAAAAGACTTTACAGGCCCCAGATCAAGTTATGTGAAGGACACCACCAGACTCTGTAAGGACAGTGGGGTGACAGCCGTCAAAACGTGGAACGTGCAAAATAGCTTCTTGCCATCTCTTCCCAGAGAAACAGATTCAGATATCATTAGAATCCTGCTTCCACTACTGTAATTTAATATCCACAAGGAAATTCAGTCGCATTTCAAATGTTCACTGCTGCCTTCCTTTCATTTTTTTTTTCAGTCTCATTCTCTCAGAAATTTCATTGTCAGTTGCCTTTGCTGGAGAATGAAAGGTATAATTACAAGAGGACCTTCATCCCTTAATGCCAGTAATGAAAGTGTCTAAGGTTCTGCAAAAATATTCAGTCTGCCCTTCCTTCTCAAGGAATCGTTTTAATTATTTTCTTCCTGTCACAGACCCAAACTTCTGACCACAGTCTGATTTGCTGCTCAAATGTTTATAGGTCTACATAATTTTATTGAACCTTCAAGAAAGAATTTATAGGCTCTGTGGAAACTAAAGCAGTTCAAATAAGACAGACCAATGACTAAAGCAGTGTAACACATTTCTTTGTCTCCCTTCAGCAATTTTTACT
Source organism: Falco rusticolus (assembly GCF_015220075.1). Lineage (NCBI taxonomy): Eukaryota > Metazoa > Chordata > Aves > Falconiformes > Falconidae > Falco > Falco rusticolus. The sequence continues at coordinate 48,236,932 of NC_051187.1, forward strand.
TACCCTGCTATGATATCCTCCCCAGACTGTGGGCATACCTCACTTATCAGTGAAAGGACCTCTGTTTTATAAAGCCTAGCAAATGGAATCTTGCCAGCCCTCTATTGGCTTCTTTGCATCTCATATAGCCTCTAGATGGTCCACTGGAAAATGTATGCTTTTTGATTGTTGTATCAGTTTTGCTTGTATCTATCCTTTAAAATTGTTTATGACAAAAAGTTTTCATCATGTTCCTTTAATCCAAAGTTTTGCTGGTTTTTCTACCATATTAACACCAGAGAGATGTTACGGCAACTGCAATCTTATTTGGTGCTTGGTTTGCAAGTCTAAAATTCAGTCACTTACTTTTAAAGAACCCTGTCCGAAAATAACATCCGTTTGCAAGTGATTTGAAAGATACATTTTGACGACACAGATTTAAACTTTAAAACCAAATAATAGGACTGTCAAGAACTTTACTGGCCAAGATACTTAAGCTTCTCTGAATATTCGGTTGAAGGCTATTATTCTTCCTTAGAGTCAGTCGGGTTTTTTACTTTTTTTTTTTTATACCATTTACCTCTGTATTTTGCCCAAAATCTAGAGGCGTCTTATAGTACCTCCAAGGGCAATAGCATTTTTTTCTTGCTGTTGCTTGGGCCACCAGCATATCCATTTGGAAGCATAGCCTGATCCTAAAAATTCAACTCAGAAGACCTGCAGTATTAAATCCGTTCTCATTTCTGCACAGAAGTTAACAGGGTTCAGATCAATGATGCCCGTATATAGCAAAATGCTTAATTTTGTACGATTTTTTTTTTTTTTACTTCCAACGATTTTGCAATGCCTTGCAAAACAGAAGGTTATAATGTACTTGGCACTTAGACCAGTCAAGCTTCATTCAGCTTCCAAGCTCTCTGCATTGTTTTGATGAAAATTTCAGCCAACGTTGATATAACTAGTAATTCCAAAATGAAGTGCTCCAGATCTCCACAAACTGTCATCTATCTTTCTCCTTAGGCTGCTTGTCATAACTCTTTCTTTGGGGCATGAACCATGACATGGTTTCATCTAGCAGTCACAAAAGTTGTTGCCATTTTTGGTGTTACACAAGGGTTTTATAATGTAGAAACGTACGAGAGTTAATATTATTTCCATGTCTTGATTTGACAGCTCTGGAATTTAGTTTTCATGATGTTCCATTCTCACTCACTAAGCCCGCTGAGATTTACAATGCCCAGCGTCCTAACAGCACAGAAGGAAAACTACTGCGCAGTGCAATCCTGTAAGATCATCTACCGCTGTTGTGACAGTTCGATTCATGCTGCTGAAATTCTTTTGAAAGTTTAAGTAAATATGTGACTGGTTGGTTCTTACATGCTACTGCAATGATTTAGACAGCATGAACATTCTTAAGACTGTTCCACACCAAAGCCTACATATGCCGCATTTGACTGAAAATTGTCATTTGGGAAAAGTTCCTAGAAGCCTCTAAATAAAACGTATGATATATTTATATTTGGCTGCCACGGGTAACCTCCTTGTTCTTTTATTGGTCTTTCCAATAAATGGCAAAAGTGTCATCCACCCCTGCTACTCTGAGGAAAATTCATTATTACTACATGTACATATACATGTAAGTGTGTGATATTGGTATGCAGATATATCCATACACACACTACTATACTTTTCTAGCACTTATGTATACTTTAACAAGACAAATAAATCCCCCACCAAAACAATTAGTTTTATTCCATTTTTTCTCTTTGTTGTCAGACTGCTTTCCCTTTGGAAGAGTTTTTGTTTGTTTGTTTGGAGGGGTTTTTTTTGTTATCTAAATCAAAACAACTCAAAGCAGTATTGACGAGCTATTTTAAGTATAATATGCTTCCCACATCAAAGCAGCACACTAGTTAAGTCTTAGTCCAATGTGATCTCTAGAAACACACTCTCCAAAACTTTGTTACTGCTCTTAGCAACCAGGTGCTGGTTATTGTTTTTGGGCTGTAACATAAAGCAAAACCGCTAGTTAAAATACAATGCCTCATAAAGCGACAACAACCCCCAATTCTCCATCCTGTACCCAGGTCAAATAGTCATGTAGTCTAGAAAGTCTGAGCAGTGTCTGGGGGAGCAGAAAAAAACCCCACCTCCAAAACCCGCCCATCGCTATCCTCGCTCTCAAAATGACATGGCAAATACCTTCTCCGAGCACAGCAGACACTCACCACAGAACCCTCAGATTACTTTGCACAACCAAATTAAGATCATAAAATCATGAAGGATGCCTGAAACTACTTTCGACTTCCGTCCCCAATCCTTGGGCTACAGCATGCTCTCCCCTCAGCCGGTATTAACAACTGGGGCCTCGTTCTTTGTTTTCAGCAAGCAGTCTGTAAGCCACATCACCTTAACGTGGAAAATGCATGAAATAAACATGTCTGATTTCAATTGCCCAAAACCAGACTGACTGAGAAAAGCTCCCTGGCAGAGAACCAAGGAATAGCTGGGGGTGGGTGGGGGTAGAAAAAACATTGCAAGGGGAATTTTCTAGCAGATGCCTTCACTTACCAACTACTCAGATTCTGCCTGACCACCAGGGCACACAGAGACAAGGAAACTAGAAGACACCATTCCCTGGGCTTTTTCAGCTCACGTTATTTCCCCATGAAGATGATCAGTCTGGTTTTTTAACACCTCTTAAAAGACATTAAAAGAAACCTATTTATTTGAGAAAGCTTAAGAAAGCTGTGATTATGTCTTGAGGAGGAGTGTTGCAGTGGTTTTGGCTAGACGTACGGAGTCACAAACTATTGAGAAAATGCCAAGAAGATTGCAGAGGTCCAGAAAGTCTGGAATGGTGGAAGGGGAAAGAGGTACCTGAGAAAATAAGTATCACTGGAGGCAAACTCATTACTGCATCTAGATCCAAATGACATAATCAAACTGCAGCTAGACCTAGTGCAACTTTATCTTCTAATTATAATGTCATCACTATATTCTCAATCACCAACAGCAAAATACTGTTATAATGAAAGACTGAAGGCAGAAACAGAAAAGCAGATCTTAGACAACACAGTTACATACAGCACACACAGCTTCTGTGGGCATTTAGTCTAATTCTCATTCTTCAGGCTCTGCAATAGGTGTCCAGTGACGAGCAATACAACTTTCAAGGAACATCCCTGTTTGACTTGTTAAAACCAAAGCACATATCAGCTTTTCTTTAACACCACTGCCAATAGCATAAATAAAAATCTGTCTTTTGTACAGAAAAAGAGTTACAGTAGTACCAAAACAATAATCTGCTAGCCCCCGTCTGCCCATATTTTTATTTTTTTTTTAAATTGCGTGCATGCAAGCAGGAAGAAAGCAATCACGGTACAGCAAGGAAGACACCAATAGTACTAGTTGACCGAATACAAGCTAACACATCCCATGCAGCAGAAAGGGAAGTTTCAGAACACTCCATAGGAAAAACAAGGCAAAACCTTGCTAATTACCATTCTGTGGTGCCATAGTTACATAAATAAAGACACAGCTTATATAGGAACAAAGAAATTGCTCTGTTTTAAAACAAGTTGCACCTAGTACAGGGATAGTCCTTTATAACTTGTATCCTCTAACCCTAATGACTTTGACTGAAAGCAGAATTTGGATCAGAAGAACTCGTTTTCACAAATCCAAACATATATGAAGATTTTTGTGAGCCAGAACAAGACATGTGCAAAAGCTAGAATTCCTATCTCCCAGCCAAGCTCCACTACTCCAGCTATTTACAGTATTGCCAACACTTGAGCACTACACACACCAAAACAGAAAGTCACTTTCCTCCAGAACTTACCTGCCAAGTATAACCTAGATTTACCTTTCTTCTTACCTATGGCATTTTTATTACAAGTCTTGAGATGTCTCTCCAACACTGACTCCCTTTTTCCCATTGCCTCCTAGGAAAAATACAAGCTACCAGCACCATCAAATGTAAGTAAATAAATCAAACTTACGACTTTTCAACTGCAAACACTTTGACACTGCAACTCTTCGTTCCTGTTAATCCAAGAAGTGGTATAAAAGAGGAGACTGAGGAAAAAAGCCTTTCCCAGGTCTAGGCTAGAACAAACTAACTCCAGCCTGCAGCCTAAACCAGCAGGAATCACTGGTAACTGCTGGCACCTGTGCTTAGACAAAATGGTAAATTAAAAATACTTTAACCCTTCACATCTTTTCAAACTATGGTATTTTTTCTACATAATTTCTGGTTCATAACTGTATGAAAAAAATAAGTTAAACAGCTTCAGGCTGATAAACTTTAAAAATGGCTCTCACATTTCCATTGGGACGTTACACAGCTCAATATTCAAATTTATTGAGTTTGGTGAGGAATACTGTTCATTTATTAAATGCTAGGTATTCTTTTTATTTTGGTTTATAGCAAACCCAAAGAGACTGTAGGGAGTGTTTTGTTATTTTAGAAATAAACAGAATTTGAAACAAGAGATGTTCAGTCTAAGGGAACAGGTAAGGTAATGCAATAGATCAATGTAAAGCTACAGCTAGAATAAGGCTGTAGTGATAGCTAATTTATCAGAAAAACATAGTGTTTTTATTTTAATTTATCAGGCAAACATACAGAAAAACACTAACACTGAGGATTCTTTTTACGTGAATTCAATATCACACATTCTAAAAAAAAATTGATTCACTATTGCTTAGGAGTAAATGACATCACTAATATTTTATGAATAATTGCATTAAATTATAAATTAAATTTTCATCATACATTCACAATGTTTTTTTCTCTTTAATTTAAAATACATCAATGAAAGAACAGAAGATAGTTGTTATCTACTACAAGTGAAAAAGAAGAATATTATTAAAAGCAACAATAACAAAAAAAGGTAACATATCATAGAAATTTTATCATGATATTTAGAGACAAAAGCATTCACTGGAAACCTTTCCTAACTTCTGTGGCTTAACAAGGAATGAATACAGGCAGATCACAGTAGTGATTGCAACGTGCTCCCCTCAACAGAAAAAATTACTTTGCAGAGAACCAAGTTAGAACATTTATTATTTGGAAATCTTAGAACGAGGTATGGCAGCACCAGTGAATCTGGTAGATTAGATCATAGCTTCCAGATTGTCACCGGCACAGGTGTGCAAAGGAAGGTCAGCATGCACACAAGCACTCCTTCAGCTGTTACAAATACATATAAAATGACCCCTGTACACATAACCACTGAAAGCTCAACTCAGCATCTTTAGTATTATGTAGCAAGTTTCCATTACTTACAGCAAACAATAACTGCATTATCTGGTCACATATTAATAAACTATTATTTTCTATGCTAATTTAGGAACTCTACTACCACTCATTGTTAAAACCAACATACAACCACCTCTTTTGTATCTATCTATCACTTGAAAGCCAGTTGAGGAGACACTTGTCTATCCAGGGTCCTTTGCAAGCACCTGCTCAAATACCAGCTGGGATACCTAATGAGATACAGGCAAAGCTCATCACCTACCGATTAAAATCATTTGTATAAACCCGGAGTTCCTGTTTGCATACTATTAACAAGCATTAAAACTTTTGGAGCCTACACTATTTGATTAGGATACACTCTTTTCAGTGATCTGCTTATTAAGCCAGGTCTCTCCTCACCACACCGTTAGACCTATAAGATTCTATAGGTGTCTGTAGGTCTAGAGCTGAGCCCTCCACAAGCTTTATTGCAGTTTTTCCTCACTACAGTTGTGTAAGGTATGTGAATGCTGCTGAGCCAAGTTTAAAGGCTGCCTTTGTGCTTCCAACATACGCAGAATGCAATGAATAAAGAATTATTTTTAATCAAAAAGTTTCTAAGATAAAGTCAAAACATATTAGTAGTTTATGTTCTTTTAATAAGCCCAGAAAAAGGTATTATTTGACAAATATCTTTCTCCCAGTTTTCACAGCTTTTTATGTTCTATGGATTTGGCTCCTAGTGCTGTTTAAAAACTTGCTGTATTATATACTGGCTCTCTTCAGTTAAGAACTGAATTTCACACCTTATACACTCCTCTATCAGAGTGAACCAAATTAGAATTTAAAAAATTAATATGAAATTTATTGCCATACTAATGTTTAAGAGTCTGTGTCTTTCCAATTTTCATTAATGTAGCAACATGGAACAGATCAGCCATAAACTTAAGCTATTTCTTTCAAGTCAGACCAGCAGCCTCTTGAGTTGGTTTGTCCCACTTTAGCAGCAGGATCAGCACTGGTTTTGTGACGTGGCAAACATACCCGAAATACCAAGTCTGAAGCATAGATTGTGTCATGCAAAGAGTGAACACAAAGATGAATGCTGGTCTCTACAAAAGAACTATGTGAGGAGGGAAAACTGACTTTTCCTTTCCCATAGGTCTTTTTTGCTTTATCCAACATGTGAGTGACTCTGCTGAGGGAAGTCTCATCCTCATATCATTACCTATGGCTCCTATTCAGTGATCATCATAAAATTGGGAGAGAGCACCTCGGAATGCCTGATTGGAGGAATTAGCATTAGTGCATTATTATTCAATTGGGAAAGCCAGAATCAGAAAAACAGGCTCACAGCTATAAAAATGTCACTCACATTGTTTTTTGGCAGCTGCACTCATTTACTTGATCTCATTGCTTTTTGGCAATGGGTTCCTTATGCTACAGCTTTTCTTTTTCCTTTAGGGACTTTCATGGTAGGCCAGTATTTTCCCCTGGCATAACAGTTTACTACCAATCCATTATCCATTACCTTCCTGGCACGTGCAGACTTCAGAAAAACCTTGTCTGGGATTTGGCACTCTACCCAGTGCCTGATAAATGTTATAAATTTTATTCCTTCTCTTGTGGTGCAAAGTGAAAAAATATGGCATGTGGTTATGCCAGCATTACATTGTCCTCAGCCAGGGCTGTTTTTCACTATAAAGTCCTCCAAAAAGAACCAAACTAATCTAGTGTCTCTAAAACCACCACAAAAGAAAAGTGGAAAAGTTGCAGTTCTCTTGGAGACTTTTGCTTCTCTGAACACACCAAAAGAGCTTATATTTTGAAAATAAAGCTTCTGATTCTAGAAACTTTTAAATGTTCACTTTAAAACAGTAATGCATCATCCATTTCTGAGTGGACTGAACATCAAAACCAAAGAGGGTTCTTTGAAGACACAAACTTTGTTGCAACTTTGCCATAAGTACAGAAAAGTAAGAGAAATGAAGATTAAAAGATAAAATCAAAGAAATTATGGATTATAGATGGAGGTGTCACTGTCAGCATCTGACCAGATCTATATGCACTAACCACAGGACACTTTATTCTGATTAGTTTGCACATTTTTTGTTCTGGATACTGAATAACAATCATATTTCTCCATGAATAACAGTAGAACAGAACTGAAATTGATTTCAACAAGGTCTATTTTAAATAAAAAATGTGCTATTGAATTTCCACAGGCTAACGCTGCTCCTAAAAATCTCTTTGATGTTGATAAAAAGTGTGAAAATATTACTGTTTTCATATTTTGAAAATTGCATCTTAGTTCCTGTAAGTACAGTGCCTAAACCTCATGTGTACTGAAGTGAAATAACATGAAATAACAGTGAAATAACCTGGTGTTGCCAGGTCTCAGTAACAACAAAGACTGTGAAGACTCGGTGTCTCCAGCCTGTTCCATGCTGATTGTTTCCAGCGTGCAAGGATTTGCTGGCTTAAGCACTTACTATCATAGCTAGGCTCTCCAAAGTGAAATTAGGTTTTTTTTCTCTTCCTAGAAAGTTGCCCCATTTTATTGCCAACTATTGTAAAATTTCATGCATCGGTCTTCCAGATCTGATCTTTAGCAATCAACTTAGTTTAAAGGCGATAATTTATCATTTTGGTTTGGTTTTTTTTTCCCAGTAAAATCAACATTATTTTGTCATTGATTTTCATAGGACTCAAATTTTTAAGTACTCCTTCCTGTAATATATGTACCACATTATTTTCCCTTACAAATTATCATATTTTATTGCTTTATCCTGTTATATTCAGAGAAAATAACAAAAACCAGTTGATCTCAATGTAGGATGGCCCAAGGTTAATCACCTATTGTGATTAAAACAGCTATAGTAATCTAATACCAATGCATCTGTGAAGAAGGCAATGAAAAAAATATCCCCTCTGACAGAATTGCATTGATGTTAGTAGAAAATTTGGAGAACAGGTACTCTGGAGAGTAAATACTTCGGTTCCCTGTGATCCAAAATGGGTGCACTTGTCTAACATAGTATTTGCTCCATATGCCACCTTATGTTTAGAGCTCTCAAATTCTGATGCCACTGAGGTGAATCACACCAGAAGTTTTCTGTACTCATCTGTCCTGTTGTGTACTGAAGATGCTCTGAAAGCATACTCGCTACTGATACTTTGGCCAGCCTTACTCGCTACTGATACTTTCACAAAAAAAGCTTGGGATAAAACCAGATTTGGGATTTTATTCTTATTTTACACAACAATTCAGTGTTTTAGTACTGATGCATCCCTTACCACCCCTCCTCTGCCCAAGTTTACAAGTGTCATTGAATGGTGGCGGCAGGAGACAGGCACAGACACAAACACCCACACCAATAAATACAAGAAATTGATTCTTTAGTTTCATGACCATGACATTTAATAAGGCCATGGAAAAACAGAGGTTTAAACCACTCCTGAAATTAGCATTTATTTCTACAATCCAATGCAACAGTTCCAGTTTGACAGACAGAAATAATCCTCCCAGACTGCCCACTTTCCCTGCCACTTTTTAGCACATGAAAGACATAACTTCAAGCCTTTATTCTAAATCAGACAGAAGGTAAATTAAAACAGGATCGCTTTCATTCTAGTAAATATCCCCACTGCTGAACTTCTGTGAAAACTAATCTTTTCACTGAAGAGCATAGCGCCAGAGCACTATAATAGCTAAGAACTGCCTTCAAAATCACCAGCTACATCCCAAAGTAACTGAGGTGCAGGAGAGTGACCGTCTGCTGAAATCTCATATTACTCCTAGTTTAGCTACAAGGCTACATCCATTCAACCTGCTGGTTTCTACAGACGTCATTCTGATGCACTTAATTTCACTCTAATCCAGGATGCCGGTTTCTATGAGAATAACAAAAACATACTCAGATATATTTTTATAACTATTTTGTACCCTAAGATAAATGCTACACAGGTTGTGTTAAACCACTGACAAGATTCTAAAGGGAAAGGATGCCCCATTCTGAAGACTTCTGCTTCGTCCCTTGAGTAACTAGATACTCACTTTGTTTCTCTGACATTCTGCACAGGGAATCACTCATCTGTCTAAACCTGGATGTGTACGGATCTCCTGATCACTGCAAGAGCTGTAGCTTCTCTAGGACTCTGTAGCATGTTCATGCTCTGCGATTTGGAACATGGTTCTTCTCTGAGCTGGTTTGGGCTGCGATAGAGTTAATTTTCTTCAAGATAGCCAGTGTGGGGCTATGTGTTGGATTTGTGCTGGAAACAGTGTTGGTTAACACAGGGATGTTTTAGCTGCTGCTGAGCAGAACTTACACAGAGTCCAGGTCTTCTCTGCTTCTCATCCCACCCCACCAGCGAGCAGGCTGGGGGGCACAAGGAGCTGGGGGGGACACAGCCGGGACAGCCGGCCCCAACTGACCCAAGGGGTATTCCAGACCATATGGCGTCATGCCCAGCATATAGAGCTGGGGGAAGAAGCAGGAAGGAGGGTGGGTGGGTGTGTGTGTGTGTGTGTTTGGAGTGACAGCATTTGTCTTCCCAAGTAACTGTTACGAGTGATGGAGCCCAGCTTTGCTGGAGACTGCTGAACACCCGCCTGCCGGTGGGAAGGGGTGAATGAATTCCTTCTTTGGCTTTGCCTGCGTGTGCGGCTTTTGCTTTGCCTATTAAACTGTCTTTATCCCAACCCACAATTTTTTTCACTTTCAGTGTTATTCTCTCCCCCATCCTGCTGGGGGGGGGCTGAGCGGGCGGCTGCGTGGGGTTTAGTTGCTGGCTGGGGTTAAACCAGAGCAGCTCCTAAAACAAGCATCTAAAATAGGTGAGATAAATTACACCTTGAAAGTGTCACCCTCTCTCCTACAACTGCAGAGGAATGTAATTAATTCAAATGCATGTCTCTACACAGCTGAGGTTCAGATTTACAGGAAATGTGTCCCAGTCTGCTTAGGCCCATCTGATTAAAACCTCCTCATTAGATGTTTAACTTTATGCTGAGCTGATACATTTTGAAAACTGAGTTATGTATAAATATTGTAAACATATTATAAGCTAGCATCATAGGGTAGCTTTTGTTTGATTTCCTTTCATCCTGCCATCATAGAACATGTGAATTTGCCTTTGGCCAGCCTTACCCAAGTCCTTTGGTCAGTCCCTTCATGTGTATCTCATATTCTACGACTCAGGAATGGTGATAGAGCATGACTGCTTTTGCATATCTTTGGAACAAAACCATTTTATGGCAAAGGTAAAAAAATTACCCAACGTTAGCAGACTTAAGGAAAACATTTTCATCACAACATACAAACCAGTATACCAGTCCTAATTCTGAGATTTACTGGAGATACAAAGAAGGAAATAAAGATCACACAGGTGGATCACTCGACTGGAATTAAAAGTGGTAAATTGACAACTAAGAAAATATACAACCACTCCACCAGTCAAAATCATCCCAGTAGCTGCCAAATGTCCTGGCACAAAAGACAGGAATGTCTAAGTAAACCTTAAAAAAAAAAAGGCATTGCATAAAAAAGGAGAAAGAAATCAGGAAAGGGATATCTTAATGCAGCAAGCTTAGACTGTCTGGCACCACAGGTTCAAATGTTCTCACTGATTCAGCCACTCCAAATATTCATCAGATAAAGGAAATAAATTGAATGTTGTGAATGCAATTGGGACTAAATCGTGCAGAATGAAAGCATCATAAATAAAGCAAAAAATAGTAACAAAAGAGAAATTCTGTTTTTTATTTTCTGCATGAACATTAACAACTTAGTGGCACCTGTATTAACAATAATGGTTTGCTTTTTGCTACTGTCTAGCATTTTTATCATTATACTGGCTCCTCTCCTCATTCCCAGAAGTATCTGCTTTTCAAAGGTATCTTATTTCTATGAAGTGAAGTATTTTGGATGAAACTGTGATAGAAGTAAAATATTTCCATTGTTATAAAACCTACCAGTCAGAACAAGATTTTCATAGGAAATCATCATAGGAAAGATTATAAAAGTGACAAAATCATAAATACTTGAAAACTAAAAAGCAAGAAAGGAATTCTATGTATGCGGGGAAGAACACGAGAAAATCACAGGTAATATTATGCATGGAGGTGAATAGGTTGGCTTTTTGTCACAGGACGTTCACATTATCCAAGATCTAGTCACAATTGCATTCATAACATTAAATTTACCTTTTATCACAGGATTAATTGCATGACCATGGCAAAACAATAAGCTAACACAATAAATTTAACTTTTGTTTTCCTTTCAGCCTCAAACAAATTGCAGGTCTACCCTTTTCAGCCTTTCTGTCCCACATCAGCAGCTACGCTGTTTGGGACAACACTGTGGGAAACTCATAAAGAATTTGAGTAATTGTGCATGAGATTATTCAGAAAAAAATAACCCATGATTCAAAATAGGACATCAAAACGTACCAGGAAAGGTAAGTATGCAGCAACAGAGGGAATCGCTACAGAAAGAAGATAAACTACTATTCTGATACCCATTTTCATAAACACTATCTCACATGGGTCACCATTGCACTCAGGACATCAGCAGAAGAGCTGTGTATGGAATTTAGAAGGACTATAAAAGGGGAAAGGTTCGTTAAAGCATTCTTTCCCTCCATAATTGTATCGGGATCTAAACTTATCATTTGTTCTTTAGAAAATAAAGCAGCCGTATTGTAAGCCACATAACTTCACGTACTAGAAATGTTGTGGTAAATTCCACAGTCTAGAATAAACTGTTTTATTAAAATTGTTGTTGTATGACTTGAGGCTTTGTTGAGGCTTTTGGCTGATACAGAAATACACCATTAGGGTACAGAAAATGTGTATCCTGTTCTCATTTTTCCTATGCTCAAAAATTTGTTACGCCTGCCTGTCATACGTTTTCTGATTAGACTGAAATAGCTGCAAATGAAATTTTCATCTTCACATCATAGAAACAAAAGCAAGTGTCAATTTTTCTGTGGTATGCCAATCTGCTTCAGAAACATGCCAGCCTTTGCAAAGCATGGAAAATTAATAAGTATAATGAGCTAGAGTTACATTCCAGAGGCGAGTCATTCTTGTCAGCTACTTAATGTGTGCCTCACTGATGACTTGCTGGCCTTACTGGTGCATGGTAGCATGAAGACTTTCTTGGGGTGCATTTAGGATGATCACGCGACTCACCTTTGCCAAGTGTGAGTAACAGAAGGTCAGCCTAAATGAGTGCTAGTAAAACCTTTATATCACCTCACACTTGCATGAATTCTTTATCTAACACAAAGCATATTGGAGAAGGAATTTCTCAATGCTTAAGTGATTTTTAGAATTGTCCCGATCCTGTATATAAGCTGAGATCTATTTTATGAAAGCCAGGACCAGGGGAGGTGGTAAAATGGTGCTGTTACACATGTACATGCCTCTCCAGTCTTGGGGCTGGTGGGTGCAACCCTGGCTTGTGCCAGCTGCTAATATTTGTGCCCAAACAAGCCAGGATCAGCCTTTATGCCAGTGGATGGGAAATTGTTGTCAAAGGAACTTTTATAATATTTCTTTTGCATTGTGGTATCCCATAAACAGCAAGGCGCCTGGATAAATATGGTGAAATCTTGTCTCCATTGGGATTTTTGCCACAGATATCAGAGGCTGCAAGTTTTTTAACAGCTGTGTTTTAGACTGCTTTGCTTCGGAGGCTGTAATGTCTGCCCCAAGATTGTGAAGGTCTAGCAGGAATGCCAGGTGGGAAAACCCCACTCATTTTAGTGCACTGAGGGATCTCCTTTTTTGCTTCAAAGAGCTATGCCGTTCCTGGAGCTTTTATTCACTGCCAGCAGCTAACACTGCTTAGGTAAGTGGCAGACACTAGCTGTGGTTCTCTAGCTCAGGCTGTTTTGGGGGTGGGTTTTGCTTATTTTTAATGGCAGGCTGAAACACAAGCTTCTGATCTTAAGGAGGAGAGTGAAAGTAGTGTCTGATACCATTGGATTGTGGAAAATTTTGATTTCTGTGTATTTTCTCTTGCATTTAGGACAGCAGTCTCAAAGACAGTTTGCTAGCAAGAAAATATTTTTGAATAATTTTTCTTCCACCTTAGAGACCTGTAAAATATTATGTAAGTGGGAGAATTAAAAAAAAGAATGTTTAAAAGCCCAGGTACAAGCCCTAAAACTTTGGGAAATGTATTTTGTTCAGCAGAATAAATATTACTGTAAGACAATATAAAAATATATGCCAAATTTTGCTTTAATTTAGCTCAGTATAAACCAGGAATATCTGAAGATGATTGGTGGACTTCTTAATTTATACACATTCAGGCATATATTTTAAAATAAACTTTCCTATCATTATGATAAGGTTAAAAACACAAGAAATAGTAAAATTCCTCTTTGCCAGATGATCACTTTGACTTTAATAGGAATATGCTCTACAATGTAGGCATAGGCATAGTATTTTAAGTTTTTAGAGAAGAAATTCCAATCATCAGTTATCATAGGTACGTAGGAACATTACTGGCAGTAGTGACATGTCATAACAGTCCTCGGTAAAGAACGATATTTAGACATTCTGATGCACCATACATGAAGATCTGTCACTTAACATTCAAAAACAGGCAGCAAAATATGACTGAAATTAATTTAAAACAATTACTACAGCCTATTTCACTCAATTTGCCAGCCCAGTGAGAGAAAACTTACATCAATTTTTAGTTAGCAGAATTATTTTTAAAAGGAGAACATGGGCTGAGGAAGAATAATGGCAGTAAAATAATATATTCTAGAAGAACAGTCAAGATGAACAAGTGAAATGGCAATTAATTTCTGTTTTGTTATGATAAATATTAAGGTCATTCTTCTGTTGATCCATAAAAAGCTCATCTCATTTCATGACAGCAATGCTGATTTATTTAAATAACGTACTCATGTATCAGAAGTTTCAAGGGGTCATGTCATTTGAAAGCTTGATTTATTTGATGAAATTACCAGGGGGGAAATGTGGAGATGCACATGTCAGTGTCATGTAACAGTATAAGAACAGAGCAGCTTCTGAATCACACCGAATGTCCATCTAGTCCTATACCTTCAACCATTAGTTAAGGCATAAGAGAGGTGTGAGTATGTAGAAACACTTCACTGTCATATATTTTCAACTTCTCAGGAATTTCCCTAAGCCAGAAGAAGAGTACTTCATTACAGAATAACGTTACAGAAAGATTTTTAGACTTAAGTGCAAATTCTCAATCACATTACTGAAGCACATATTCCAGTTAACTTTCAGTTAACTTTGTAATATTTCTTTTCAAGTTATTTACATGATTATAAAACCACCACACTGATTGAAGATCTGATTAAACAGAGGACACCAGCATGTTCATGATCTGGCTGAAAGATCTGGACTTAGTAAAATAACGTGAATACAGATGGAGGTATTACAAGTGTATATACAGTGGACTCCAACTGTCCTATTTATTTTAGGGTTGGTAAACTTGCAAAATATGACATACCTGAACATTGACTTCGTGTCTGAGTTTTCTCTTTAATTCCACTCCCATTGCTGGCACAGAAGGTCATTTTTATTTCCTTAGATTGATCAATAACACCCCCCCCCCAGTTTTAGAATATGTTATATAATCATGTCATTGCTATTTTTACAGGGCAGCACCTAAGAGTTAGCAAAGGTCAAATGCCCCTATTACGATGGGCATTGTGAAAACACATGCAAAGTCTCTCAGTTTACAGTCTTTGCCCCCATAATGGTGACAGAAGAAAGGCAGAAAATACCCATAAGAACACAAGTCACACCAAAGGTCTACCTAGTCCATATTCTGTCTCTGACAGTGATCAAAAGAGGAGGTGCGGGGAGAGCACAAGAACAGAGCAAGCACGTATGGCACCTCCCCCTCAGCATTTTTCCAATACCCAAACCTTAATCCTTCAGGCCCAAATCACGGACTTCACAGTTTCCGTGTTTCTGCATACTCTGACTCCTGGACAATGAGAACAAAGATAAATTCAAAGTCCCAAAATTTTCTAATCTCCAAGCTAAAATTTAGTCTTATGAACATTTATATTGATTCTCAAAAGCATTTTTACATACCTTATCAAAGCCTTTGGAAAATATTGGTTAAAAGTAACAACTCAGTGTGTTTTCCGAACAGAAGCACATTGCAGAGTCATTGCTGATATAGGAATGCATAACATTGGAACATCACATAGGAACCTCATCATGGGTTCTTATCCAGACTAAATTTCATGTGTTGATTGATGAAATTAGTCAGGCTAAATGACTGTTAAATGAGGTGTATGTGCATTATGCTAATGTTGAGACTTTGTGAGGCTGCCTAATAACACTAATGCCTCTCTAGCACTTTTCTTGGGTAAGACTATTTTAACAGTTCCTTACTATAAACTGGAAACATTTTTTGGCAAATTAAATGGTGTTTCACATGAGACTAAATGCATTTTTGATGTATTCAAGAACTCCGGGTCTAGCTATCCCTATATTTTTTGGTTTGTTTATACAGATATTTCATTGATATTAGAGAACTAAATGATAGATAATGTTTTTTAAAACTCTTTAAACAGCTTAACAATCTAAGTCAGAGGTGCTTTTGAAAATGTTATTCAGAATAAACAATAATTTTCATATTGAGTAGGATTTTAGATAAAAATAGCAGGACCTTGATTTAGCACTGCAAATAGATTTTTGACAACTCTACATTTGCACAGCAAGTCAGAAAACCCACCACTATATGGCTCCAATGTTTAGACATATTTTATAAGTTTTGTAGTTTTTATCTGGACATGCTTTAAGACCTTCAAAGGGTTCTTTTGTGCTTTGATATAGACTGAGAAAGCATAGTATGTTTTATTATCAAAGTCTAGCTACATTCATTTCAGATATTCCAGTAAGATCTCAAAATTGCAAGAGGAAAAAAAAAAAAGTTACCGGTAGAGTTTGTAGATGCATCAGAGACTGCAAAGTTTTTTGCAGCTTATTAGAAGTAACCTATGTCATAACAAATTCATTTTCACATGTTCCTCAGTATTCTCTACTGTCCATAAAGGTCCCAAGATAATACTGTTCATAACTAGACATTAGGAGAGATGTGCTATACCAAGTTGGAAATCACTGGTTCCTGATTATAAGCACTTCTGCAGCATGGCTCTTTTACTCCTGAATTTTAATAATGATTAAATTGTAAGCCCTGGAATATAGCTCAGCTGAACACTGAGATCAAATGAAAAGAGCAAGGATGTCAGAAATTAAATTGGACATAATACATGCTGCAAAAGAAAAAAACCACATAACTATATAATGCTTCTTTCTTCTAAATATCCATTCTCTTCTTTCTCTTCTATTGCTGCTGGCAACCAGAGTACACATTCCCTTGCTCCCTTCAGAAACTCCCACTGCTCTGCTCTGCACCTCAGAGGTAAGGTGAATGTATTGAAAATAGCTCAGTATTTACTTCAGCTATCAAAACAGCCATTTCATTCACAAATGTAGAGGCTATAGACAGATAAAATTTCTAGATTTTATTTGTCAGTTTAAAATACTATCTTTTCACTTCTAGGGTGCAGCTTCAAAACTACTGTTCCTCTGTGTATATGCATGTGCCAGTGCATGTGTGCCTGTTCACAGTGCAACGGATGAGCATGCATCGAATTGTCAAATGCAGAGAGGGTTCCTAATGAGGTAACTCCTCTGAGAAATAAATGCACTGCCACATAACTCAGCTGTGTCTCAGTGTGGATGTCTCCATAAATCTGTAGAAATCAGAAAAGCAGTGTCATGAGGCAGCATCAGCAGGCAGTAAGGGCTGTTGTGGTGGCGTCACGTTTTAAAGCCAAGGACAAAGCAAGCTGTGTTAGTCATGAGCGTTGATGAATGAAGAGTAAGAGTAAAGCTGCAGGTAATCAGTGCCACTTCCATGGGCTCCTTCTCCAGATTTTTCCACATTTTTGAACGAGTTATTGCTGGTCTGATTTCCAGTCTTCCATGGATGAATGCATGTATTTCTTATGAGAACTTGTATAAACTGTGGTTCAAATTTCATTGAAACTGATGTCTGCCAAGAACAATATTTTAGTGGCGCTAAAGCCTCTGATAAACTGTGTATTACAACCATAATTTATATGCATCACAGAAGTATATTATCTCAGAGAAAAACTAGATTTTCTGCTTTAATCAGTACTAAATCAGTGTTATAAATACAATCAGAATTATTTATTGCTTTTCAGTAAAAAGTTGCTTCTTGGATCTTCTAAAAGTCAGCCAAGGTACCTGGATTTGCTTTGTAAGGTTTAAAGTCACAAAACCAATACATTATTAAGCACTAACTTTCAAATGTTTTTTGGAAGAATAGACAAGGTTCCTGCACAAGAAATGCAAAGTATTTCTTATGGACCTCAGGTAATTGTGTTGTAGGTTAGTATCAGAGTGCAGCTTCAGAGCTACTTCAAACTTAACCTAAATTTCACAAGTCTATAGTCTTGTAATCTCCTGCATTATTGTCCCCCACCCTGCTTCCGTGTCTTGGAAGTTCCAAGAGCACTAGTTCATTTGGCATTATTTCCTAAGGCACAAATCAAGATTTAGTCCAAACTTGTCAAAGCAGAGACTTTTAAGACAACTTCACCTGCAGACATCAGAGTTATGAAAAATATACTCTAACTTTTCACTAATGAAAGTTATGAAAAATACAGTGTTGTTTCTAACATAGATTGCTCTGCTGTCAAAAACTGTCCGACAACACTCAATACCTATGTATGTGTGTTTCCTAAATAGCTTTGGAACCCACCACTTGATTTCAACTGAAACAAAACAAAAGACATTGATCTCAAAGACTATTTTGTTTCCATACATTCTGCAGAAATAGATGGTCAAACTGAGGATTGAGTTCATACAAGTTCTGACTGAGGGAAAGGCTGCGGGAGTTCACATTTTTTTATGACACCTGAGAATCTGCACGCCAGCACTTATAAATACTCAGTTGTATGAAAAGCCTCAGGATTTTTGTACTTTAACCATCAAGGCCAACCAACCGCAAGGCACAGGTCCATAGGAAATGGGGCTTCATTCATGCTGCAGCTCTACATGCCACTTGTTAGTTATATTACTTTTTCATTAGTCAGACATGGATTTATAGCCGGGTGGGGAATGGAGGGTGGTGTGTAAGAAATCCTAGCCTCCCCTACCGACACAATAAAGTGCTGTGCATTTGTCTGGGATATCTGATATCTGAGCTCCAGCCAAAGTCCCTGGCGTCTGGAAGTTGTGGCCAGTATCCACACAGTTCAGTCTCTGGGTCCATCTGCACAAAGCCTCACGCTATGTGTTTACTGTAGAGGTTTTGTGCAATTACCTTGTCCAGCAGCATATCTGTCTTCATGTACCAGTTAAGATCAGTGGGGGTGGAATTAGTTTAAGCAAAAATTCAAGTAACGAAAACAATCACTCATTTCCAATGTTCCGCATACAGATGAAGCAGATAAGAGAGAATCATTCTCCACTGGTTTAGTGATTATTTGGAATAGATGTAAAAAAGGGCTATTTCAATGTATGTTCATTTGGAGGAGAAGATTTCAGAACAGAGGATGGACAGGAGAACTCTTGTACAATTACCATGTTCTACACAGTGTTGTGATTTAGGTAGTAGAAATCAATCTATACTAGATAGTGAATAGGGAGATTACGAAGCAAGCTGACAGTTGGGGAAAGGCAGATTTTCTAGTCATAAAACATTCTGATTTTGTGGCATTTATACAACTGATTCTGAGGCACTGAAACAAGGGTATTATATACAGTGTTACAACCACTTTGATCCCTATGGTTAGCTGCAGCTTCTACTGCAACTCCAGATAGAATCAGGTCTTCCCATTTTGGAAGCCAAGGGCAGAACTTCCAAGATTAGGTTTGAAAATCAATACCTTGGTCTCCTTCATGGATTAATGCTCAGAAAAATTCTCCCTAATGGTGGACTACACTGACAGTCCCTAACAATGAGCTCTTAGCCGGTCCTATGAGGCTGTGTGAAGGACAACCCTATGGGAGCTGGAATTTCCTTGAACCGGCGCGGTGTCTCTGCCCAGCATTCCCCGGCCCGTCTCAGGCTAGCACAACCACAGCTCAGACCTGCCTGTACCTGCCAGTGCAGGCATGTCCTCCTTCACATAGTTGTAATGTGGTTTTAGGCAAGTTGTAATCAGTAGAAAATGGGTGGGGCTGGAAAAAGGTTAGAACTTGTCTGGAATTTTTGGTGAAACATCAAGAAATTCTGATTCTTAAAAACACAGCCTTTTTGTGGAAGCATGCTGGTTTGGAAATGGAGAATTCTTCAAAGGGTAGTTCAGATTGAGAGCCAAGTGTATGGCTGAAAGCAAAGACCTAAAAACCTAGATAATCACAGAACCAATTAACAACAGTTTTCACTTGGGATTTAGGCAGCCAGCATCAGAAACCTCTGTTCTTTAATCGGATATAGCAGAAATATAAGATCAGGACTTCCATATGCCAAATGACAGCCTGGTCTCCAGCTGAGTTGAGGAAAGCAGTAAATGTAGCAACTATGGACTTCTGCAATATTTTAGTAGGACATCAAAATACTGTGTGTAAAAACCCTGCTTAGGGTAAGCAGGGTTTGGCAAGTCAGTTTGCCACTGTCTGAATTCACACGTCAACTTTTCATTTTTGTTGTTCAAGCTGTTCAAGAACAGAGTCCTTCTTCTCTCAGATCACATACTCAAATCTCTTTGATTTGGCATGAGATGTTGGGCAGCCGGAATTTTTGTCTGTGGACATGCCCACAGAAAATATACATGTATCCTATCATCATCAGGATTTTATTCTTCACAGTAATATTCCTTAAAAAAAAACAACAAAAAAAACATTTAAAGGAATTACTTGTGATTAAACTCATCTTCTAGAGGAAGATTCTTTGAGAATTGAACTTTTTTTCACATATATTCATGTGAATATGACACTGTCATATTTCACACTGCTTTAATTTCTGCTGTAGTTTACTGTTCCACAAAAAAACCAGTGCAACTGAGAT
The DNA here is from genome assembly GCF_015220075.1 of Falco rusticolus. NCBI lineage: Eukaryota > Metazoa > Chordata > Aves > Falconiformes > Falconidae > Falco > Falco rusticolus. Next base: position 48,257,224 of record NC_051187.1, read on the forward strand.
TCAGCCTTATAATTCTTTAAAGTATACTTTTGTAATTTTGTAAATGTCCAGTAAAACTGCATGCAATCTTAAAGATCCATTATATAAACTATTATTTTAACAGTATTTTTGCTATCAGAGCACAATGAAAAATAGATCCCCTTATTGTCTTTTCATAGATAATTTGGTAGTAACTCACAGAAGTCAATTCAAAATTTTCTGAGAAAATGTTTCATTATGTAGTGGAATAATGTGCTGCTAATCATTTTCAGATAATTGAAAGTAAATTGGAAAAAAAATAAGAAGGTCTTTCCCTAAAGCCCTGAAGCTGGAGCCAAATGGACTTTGCCAATTTCATTGACTACTGTGTGTAATGGTTCTATTGCTTCAGCTAAATCCTTTGTAAGCCCTTTGCCAGGTGGCTAATGGCAGAAAAAAAAAGTCTGGATACAATATATCAAGGCCCCCTCACAACAAATAAACCAATCCAGCTGAAGTCCACAATAAAATGTGAGAAATCCAAATGCAACTTCTTTATATGGCTTTCACATGCAAAATCATGAATACAGTTATGTTTAGGAATTTATTCAGAATATGAATAAAGTACACATACACACACAGCTAGGCAACTAAATAGTAAAAGATGTGTCAACCCCTTCTGAAAACTCTGGCAGCAGAGCTCTAGTCCAGAAGACCAGTGAGAATATCCTATGGGTGTGTGTTTCACGAGGATGGTAACTCATCTATCCCCTAACTTGTAAATTGGACCAGCACGCAACAGGACTGACTTGTAGTGCCTCTTTCCTGACCTGCCCCTACTCCCCAAAGTCCTTACTGCCAAGTCCCAGCTAGAGGCATCGCTCTCCTTCTACTGAATTAACTTTATTCTGCAAGGAGGCAAGGCCCAGAAAAGCACATATGGCTCTTTTTAATGGCCTCCAGCTGTATATGGCTCCCAGTATTATCTCATTTCATGTTTGGTTGGTGTCTTCAAATGACTCCTCAGCTGGAGAGCACAAAGGAGCCAGGGAGAGTTGAACAGAACCCCAGGCTGTCATTCAATATCAGCATTTAATCTGTCCTTTCCCTTTACGTGCTGGCAAAAGGAGACACCCTGCCATCCCCCAAGTCAGGCTGAAACTACTCATGGGGCTTCTCAGTGCTCCTTGAGGAACTGTGAGTAGGCAGCCGATGCAAATGAAACCTGTTACTACAATTTTGCCTCTCCACTAAGACAGGGAGTGATTTATTTTCTGGAACTTCTTGGCCAAACAGCTTACATGATCACGTGAAAATGGAGCAACCAATACTACACTAAGTTACTACAGCTTAACCAATAATTTCCATTTGTGAGCTTGAACTTCAAACATTTAAAATTAACATCAGATAATCATCATTACACTTAACCAAACATTATGTCTAATCAAATGTGTATACGAAAGCAGAACATAACAGACCTATCTGGCAACAAGGGTAACTGGCATCATGAATGTACCCCTTGGAGACCAGAAATGAAACTGTGGACTGTTTACTAACTGTGACTATCAATAAACCTACAGAAAATCTAATGAGTAATATTTACTTCCCACATTTTGTTTCTGAAAGTACTGTATTCAATTCATCCAAGAAACTGCATATTTTCTGGTTTTTGTTTCGTTTTGTTGTCGTTCCTCAGAAAACAAACAGGAACAGTGTTACTTCTGTCCATCTTCTGCCAAAGTATGATTACTCCTAACAGTATCTTTTCCACTGTACTGTGAAATTACTGAAGTGACAGGGCTCCTTCCAGCGGAAATCATCCACTGCTTGAATAGGCATCCATTTCACATATCTTTTCTGCATTTCAGTTGAATCTTAATGTTCTTACTTGTTTTATTCCCTTTAGCACCACGATAAACATGCTGCACAAGCTCTCTTCCTTGTCCATGATTACATCTCTCATTTGCAGTATACCCTATTCTCTACAAGTACTGTTCATGCAAGCAATGTCTGTTTGTTATTATATTTTTGCTTCTTTCCTGCGTCACCTCCTACATGTCCTATATGGGTCTGCATTGTTTGCATGTAGATACATTCTGCGGGGAGGGGGGGCCGAGAGAGAAAGAGAGAGAACGTGCATGAAAGATCTGTTCTTCCAGTTCTATGCTGATGTTTTTTCTAGGCAGAAGTGCCCAGAAATAAGCACATTTCCAGCACTGGAAATTTCCTAAATTTATTTCAAGAAATGGAACATTATTAGGAGACTGTTTTCTAAAATAGGTGACAGAGTAAGCTTAACCAACAATAATGATACTTACATAGTAAGTATACAGAGATCGTTAAGGTTCAGAATCAAAAGTCCAGGGTGTTAAATATATTCTTGGTCAGGGTTTGTCAGCTGACTCCAGCCTGCTACTTCACTCTGCAGAGGGGGGCCAGTCCCCAGCCAGCCCCCCGCCAAGCTCAGGTGTTAGCTGCTCACGTGTCTTAACCTCGCAGCCCCCTGCAAGGGGCTGTTCTCACACAGCCCTTCCTGATATTTCCAGTTTGATAACTTCTTCCCATGTGCAGTCTTTAACAGCTAAATAGATACGCCTGATGACAAGGCAAGACTTGATGTATCCATGTTTTAGCTGCTATATATACGCCTGCTGCAAATTCCAACTTGGGAGTGGTGGAAGAGCACAGGGCATGTAGGAAAGGGAAGTAACTACTGAAGGGTGGTGTAAGGCATCTGCATATGCACAAGAGCAGTCCAAACCCAGGTCCAGCTCCTGCAGCAAGCAGGACTGTAGCACATCCCACCCCCTGCCCTGCCACTCCCCCAGCCATCCAGTCCATTTTCAAGATGTTTTACATGGGAGTTTATTCCAATGACTAGTCACCGCTCCGAATGCATATCTTATTTCATACTTGTTCTGTGGCAGTTTCTCATCATCACTTTTCCACTGTGCCTTTCTAAATTAGCATCCTTTGTTACCCTTTTTTTCCTCTTTAGAAACACATCAATTATATGGCCTTAATGTTGTTTTTTAGTCAAAAGGCCAACAGGCAAAAACAAAGAGGGGGAAGATGGCAGGGAGAAGTCCACGTGTAGTGGTGCGTTCTGTACCCTCCCCTGGGCCGCTCTATGGTCTCAGGAATCCCCATTAGGCCGTGGCCTTTGTACAACGAGTCGAGCAGTCAAGTGCCCCTTGACCATACCAGCAGCTCTTGCATGGCCAAGGTGGGGAGCGGCACTGACCATACCAGGAACTCCTGTCGCCTGGCCAAGGTGGGCACTGACAGTGGCAATAATCAGTCAGCCCCTGACAGCCTTGGAACTTTCTGAACTCCCCAAATAGCCTGACTGGAACAGTACCATTATGATTGGAATTTTGAAAAATTACTGAAAAATTATTGAAAATAATCCGAAAAATTATTGGGTTACGACAGGGATGGAAATTCATGCATGACTAAAGCCAAACATCTTGCAACCCTATAAACAGCCATCCTGAGTGAGATCCTTTGAGCTCTACTGGACCACACCAAGCTGCGACCAGCATCTCCCTCTGAGTGCGATGCCACACAGAGCTCGCAAACTCCCAAGTTTGCCAAGTTAGGAGGACTGTCACCAGAAGCTGACAGTGGGACCTGGGCTGAAAAACCCACTCCTCGAGGCTCAACCCTTCACCCACTGAGAAATGCCAAGGCATTGGATGTGAGTGTTTCACTGAAACTGAGGGGAACTGTTAACAGGTATACCTTTGTATATTTATATACATACATCTTTATACATTTATCTCTTTGTGTCTGTGTGCATGTGTGTGTGAACTGATTTAGATACCCGACTTTTAATTAAGTTACTGCTGTGATTGTAGTAAATCCTATTGATTCAATTTGTAAATGTTAAATTAGTCAATGATTGAGTGCTGCTAAAATCTTGTGTTGCACCTTAAAAGATCCCTCTTAAACTGTGAATAAACCTTAAACACCCTTTAGATATAAACCGTTGTCCAAGTCTGAGACAAAGATTGGACCTGGCCACACCTAAGCTCTATCAGAAGTTTAGAAAGCAAAGGGGTTTACACTGAACCTTGTGACTCAACAGGAGGGTCTCCCTTACCCTTTTTTCTGCAGTCTCTGTGTTAAACAGTTCTAACTCAATATTCCATTATATACTTCATCCACGTTATAAGTAATAGAGTGAATCTTTCCATTGGACTTTGTGAAGTCGCATTGCCACAGATTCATATTAAAACTATTTTCGCTAATACCTTTGATGGTGATTCTTTAAGCAACCACTCATCTGACACCACATCATGTTGAAACAGTTCAGAAGGAACACAAGGCAATCAAAGCCCACCTACTCAACAGTGCATCGTGTGCCCTTTGTGCTTTTTGTCTTTAGAGGGCCTCTAACAGCTTTACAGTGAAGCACCTCAAAAATAAAAGGATCCCTTTCACATAAACAGCCTTATTCCTTCAGCAGGTACTGCTCAGGGTTTTATCTGGCTGTCCGCACAATTAAGTGATGGCTCTTGGGATCATGATATTCCTGAGTATGTACTGCAGCATCAGGAGTTGGGATGTGTGTTTACGTTGAACTGTGATAGCTGATGGTGCTGCGGCTTCTGACAGGCACCAAGATTTCTGGCCTGACACCCAGAGCATGAGGGAGGAGGTAACACAGTGGGCAAATCCCTCTGCAGCAGTGACCATGCCCCTGGATGAGCTGGGAGTGCAGCTGGGACAGGTGCCTACGCCCCAGCTATCTTGCTGGCACAGATTTTCTAAAGGACAAAGTAGCACAGCTGTTGCATCTGCAGGCTTTTCCTACAACCTTCTTGTAAGAAAGGGAAAAGCTACACTCCTGAACACTGCCATCAATTCTTTGATACACAGGAATACACAAAATCAAACCAAACACTTATGATTTGATTATATTATGGCCTTTTATTGACCACACAGATCCCACAGAACTAGTGTCTCAAACAGTTCTGTGACACTAAAATAAAAATACAAAAAGTAATTAATTTCCATTTTCCTTCTATAATTTGACATCTGAGATGAGAGAAGTTAGGAACAAGTCCCTTACATTAGCTCTGCATTATTTTGTTCATTTAGGACTTCTTTCTTAACCAATACTCTATTTAGAGATCCCAGCCCATACTCCCAAGTCCTATTGACACACTGCTCTGCTTCTGTTTTGAAAATCAAAGTACAAATTAGCACTGACACGGTGTGCTCATGGCTTAGACCTTCACACTTAGTAGTCCTTCCTTCTGATGTGTATTTTGAATTCTCACCCTCTTCCTGAATAAAAGATCTAAAATTTACATTTATACAATTTAAATAAAGAACTAATTAACTGTGATGCTTGTGAGGCAGAATAAATAGTCTCCCTTTCTCTTCATAATAACATTCCCTTGTATAGTAACAAATGCAACCATAAAAATCCGTATCAAAAGGAAACTACTTTTACTCATCATTTACTCAAATCCCTTTCAAGTACTAGGGTTTTTTTTGGCTTGGTTTTTTTTGTTTGTTTGTTTGTTTGTTTTTTGTTTTTTTCCTGGAGGAAAATACACTATTTCATGTATCTGGTTAGATCTTTTCTTGCAAAGATGATGCAGATTTTAATTCCTAAAAGCTTATTTCTTCACAAAAATAATCTTACATATATTACACACAGAAGTTTCATAATATAAATTTTCTTAACACTTAGAAACTTCAAAGGATGACTATTTCTATCCTACTTTAACATATATTTTACTTTTTTTTCTCTCTAATATTTATTAATATGTGGAATATGAGTGCTGCAAAAAGAGAACTGCTGTTTATTCTTCCAGAGCAGCACAAGCTGCTTTTCTCGTTCTTACTGTGAACTGCTTTGAACATCATTTCCATTGAGTATGCCAACTTTTTGTGTTTTGTGAGCCAAGGACTCCTAATTTCATAGCCAGCTTGCATCACCATGTGAGTTCAGTTTCTATTTTATACCTTAAGGATTAGAGTGATGAAATCTGACTTGGTTACCGTAGGGCTAAAAAGACTGAAGTTTTGATCAATGATCATTGTCAGCTTTTGCACACATTTTCTTTAATCCTGCTTAGCATGCGGAAGCCATTAGGTTTGTTTTTGCTGTAGTTAAATTGGGGTTTTGGACTGGAAACCGTCCTTAATTTAATCATAAAAGTTTGTTTGTGTCAACCACATTTTTGGATCGGTTAAAGTTTCATTAAATACATTGTGCTCAGCCATGCTCTGAGACTTAGGTGATGCTGCCTAACATTCATAGAGCAATTATTTATGACTGTCAATTTTCTGTCAAGGTCATGGAACAACATACCTTTGAATATATGAAATGCAAGGCATTTCTTTTAAAGAAAAATAAGCTAAATGACAACACTGCAGGAAATAACAAAATGTGGAAATAAAGATAGTGGAAAACAGACAGATCATCTCTAATTGATCCTGCCTTCCCAATTTATCCATCTCCCCCACTGCATTCCCCATACTCTCAAACACATGACAATATATATAAGAAGAAATCTAATATGTGATCAGTCCTTGTTATTAATGAAGGAGAAGGTAATCAAAATATCATAATTGGAGCTTACTCTGTGCTAGCACCTTTTTCAACAGATCTATTTCACTCTCGTTCTGACCTACAGATCATCCTCTTTTATTGTAAATGACCACTTTTACCAACTTTTGACAAATCACTAGGTGGTTTAGTAATGCAAATTAAAACCTTTTGATGACCTGAGTAAGATTACCAAACTAATTCCTGCAATGGGGAAATTTGACTTAAAATGGCACACCAGTTCTCACCACTGAGATCTAAGGTCATCAAACGACATCCATATTCAGCAGCTTGTGAGATTTACTTTCTGATTAATCAAGAATCCCGGCACTGTGCTGATTACTTTTAAGGATTTCTTTAACTTATTGAGGTTTTAGCTGTTACAAGAACTACACTGCCAGTCACTTCAAAATAACTCTGTTCCCTTAAAGGGGCAACACCCCTTTATTAACTTACCAACTACTGCACATAATTACTTCTAGGCAGAGTTCACCTTTATTACGGGAGTCCATGCAACATCTCCATAGTGCAAGCCTGCACAAGGCTGGCAGTGGATTGAGCTGGCAGACACTAAAGCCGAGAATATATCTCTTGGTTAGAGCACACGTACCACCTTTAGTTCTGCCATAGTAGGAGTGTTGAAAAAAGCGTTTTTTTTTAAAAAAAAAGGAAAAAAAAAAAAGACAGGTATAAAATGGACGTGTTGTTTCAATAACCCATGAAACTAGCATGAAAGAGCAACACATTCTTCTAAAAGGGTCGTACTTAAGATGCTAAGATCACCTGGGACATGACCCCTGGTTCAGGGGTAGCTAGTTTCCCTCCCTTCCCTCCAGTGATTTCTATCAGCTCACACCCCCAAAAAAAAGTTCAGCTCCTGATTTTTCATTAAGTTGCTTAAGTGTTACCGCACACATTCATTTCTTCCATGTAGTATCATTTAAGTATGACCTTACTAAAGCAATGCCATCCCATAAGTTACAGTAAAAATGTGCATGCAATTCACCGGTTTTGAATATGACTGAGAATGTTGATTTTATATAAAGAATGTTACCTAAGTGGGCATCAATTTGTAGGCTACTGGGATATTTGTATGCCTACAACCCTACTGGTATTTTTAAGTTTCTTTGCAGATAAAACATGGGAAGAACTTTAATTTTCAAAACCCCAGTATCTGCTTCCTCACATCTTCGAGAATCTGTCTTGTGTGGTTTTAGTTGCACACAATTATGTATTGTAATTTATTATTATTATTATTATTACAGCTGTGTTTAGAAGTGTTTAGACTACAGGGCTACAGAATTTGCATAAATAGCAAACTTGGAGCCAGACATTCACATTATTGTCTGAGATTTACAGAATTTCAAAAGTTTTTCCCACGTTTACCTTCGCAATCATGTACGTAGTTACTTAATATCAATCCTTAGGCTACACAAGCATGTACAAGTACTGACTATTACTTTTACTCTATCATTTCTGTCTGTTTGCTAATCTGGAAACAGTAGAGGCCATTTAAATCCTTCGCTGATTAACAATCATGATTAAAGATTAGTAGCAGCTTCAATATTCTACAGTTGGAAAAGCTTCGTTACTCAAAAAAACTACATCCCACATTCTTTGGTCCTCTACTTTTTGTGAACCCAACCTTCTTATCCTATTTCATCATAAGAACAGGTGTGAAGGATACAAGACAGTTACTTTATGTTTCTATCCTTACTTAAACAGACTAGCATATGCCTTATTATTAACATACAGTTCTACACCGCATCAAATTCTGTTCAGTTTTAAGTACTACATGTTTAAGAAAGATTTAGGAGATTATGCAGTTCAAGATAGCTTTCACGCAGGGGAAAATTCTGAAATGTTATGACTTCCAGGAAGAACTTTGTTCATTTTGCAGTATGCATAACTTTCTTCTGCTGTTTTACTTACAGCCACATCATTTAAACATCCTCCCACACAAGCTTTTTCTCATACTTAACCTGCAGCCATGGTGACACCATTGCACTCCCATTCCCATTACAAAGGGAACAAACAAGTTCAATCTCAATGAAGCAGAAGTTTCTACAGGAATATTAAACAATACACAAATTCTCTGGTTCAGAAATTGCTTCCAAATTAAAGACACAGAGAAGAAAAATTGTATACTGAAAATCACACATGAAAATCATCTTTCACCCAATAATTAGATTAAACTGAAATAACATTAAAAATACTCTTCAGCATTAGTGGGAGTGAGAAGTCAGTATTACAGCAAGGAGTCTTCCAAATTATATTTAATTGCATATTTAGGCAAATAGATTCTAATAGCCTTCTCAACTGTTAGTTGCAATAGATGTAATCTTGTAACAGCAAAATAAGTTTATCGGTGGCAGGCTTATTTATAGAGGTTTGTACACATGAACAAGTGTGTATTTATTGACTCCCATTTGTGCCCTCTTAGGACTGAGATATTAGTTTCTAATATTAACTAATTTTCTTTTAGCTTAAGTACTCTATGAGACTATCTCACAGACAAAGGTCTTCCAAGAGCAGGCAAGAAACAAGATATTTGTATTTTTCCCAGGACTATACTTCATGTGGATTCACAAATGGCTGTTTTATAGGATATGGCAGCTCATTTGGAAAATATAATATTCCATAGGTGTGAATGGAATTAATGCTGGAGCTTCTGCACCTTTTATCTACTGCTGTACGGATTAACTTAAAACTCTTGGTTGTGATGTATACTCTCAAATGGCCAAGGCCAGTGTACATGAGATATATCTTAGCAAAGGCACCCAGGCTGCGGAACCATCGTAAGGAATAAGAGGGGAGCCCCACATTTGGACCCAGCTCTTGCCCCAATCCACACAGACAGCCCAGTGTTTTTCCTCTGTTGCAAACAATGCAGCCTAAAAAGTTATTCCCCGAAGTCTGTGAAGAAGGGCACACAGACAGCGGTAGGCAAACTGGGAGACATTTGCTGGTTTGGTTCAGGTCTTGACTGGTTACTTTCTGACTGGTGAGTGAGAAAGAGCTGCCCAGCTGCATCACAAAAGCTCCTACAACACATCACCCACAGGCCCAATTAAACCACCACAAATACACACCAAAGATAACTTATACCCCTGCACCTCTAGTCAGTGGTACTCAAATCCCTCAAGCCACAATGCAGAAAGAAGGATTTCTTTACTTTCAGTTTCTACAATCTTCCTTATCACACACCTGTAAAAACTGACTGATTCTTCACAATTCCCCAACTTGCTCGTGTTCTACCTCCAAAAAGCCCCTGCTTTATAAATCACAATCTCTCTGAAGCGACTCCTTAGCAACATTTGCCTACATGGGTAGTTTTACCTGAGATTGTTACAGAAAGTAAATTCTATCACATCTGATTGTCATTTCATCATCTGTTGCCTCTTCTTTCTTTCATTTTTGGTATCTAAACCTCCCCCAGACTTCCTACCCCTTAGCAGGCTGTCACCTGCAGGAGACAGCACTTGCCATCACAATAACTGCCTGGCCTGTTTACATGCTTATTTCTTTTCTAGTGCTCCAAGATTAACTTGAGTACATAATAAAGACAGGTAACACATGCTGGAACCTACGTCAGCTGTGCATGTTGTCCTATTTTATATGACTCCTATACCAGTATTTATCTTGGCATTGAGGGAAGGACCAAGGCACCCTTACATATACATGCATAAGAATACACATACAAATTTGGGATGACATGCCATCTTGTAAGTGAACATATTTATGCGGCTATACATAATTAGATAGAGAAGTCATATGGATGTAGACCAAGTAGTCCTGACCTCACACAGTATTAGCTTACACACTAAAAAAAAAAAGGACTTTTCTCTACCATTGTGCTGCTTTCACTAATACAAGCAGGTAGTCAGCAACACTACAATGAATCATGAAGTTAGAGCGTTCTGTGACTAATGCCCTATTTCCAATGCAAAGCTCCACTGGAGGAATGAATTTAACTATGTGGATCAGGGAAGAGGGGAGAGTGAGAGAGAAAATAGAAGTTACAAATTGGTCAAGTCCAGCAAAATGGATGGAAGGATGATTGTATAAGAAGTGGAAGAGAGAACAGGGTTGACAGAAAAGCAAAGGTACTAATGATAGGAGATGAACTTTTGTGAAAAATGACATCAAGAAAGAAAAGATGGAAGAATGCGAGTCCAGGAAGGAAATGAAACTAGTGCCAAAAGAAGAGCGGGCGACATATTTTGTTTTAATCCCTTTTCAGTTTTTCTTATCCTAAAAATACTTTGGGATTGCAACTGCACACTTCATCCCTGAGATGTTCAGTCCTTGAACATAACAATAAAAATTAATTTGAAAAAAATACTGTTAGAGTGCTGATTGCCTACAGCCATAGGTTAATGAGTATCTTTCTAACTGGTGAGTCCTGCATGTAAAGTGAGGAATGTGGATCTCAAAAGGTTACAGTCCTGGTCCAGCTGAATACTGAGCATTTTACCAGTACATCGTGAGATACTACATAGACAAAAAATTATTTTCCTTTTTTAAGAGCACAATGCTGAATAAGAAATACTATTTTGCTAATAAATAGCAAAGATCATGACCACGAAATTAATCTTCTTTAAGAAAACAATATTAGTCAGCTGAATTGCTGTGGGTTGAAGCTCCATCTTTAACGCAGACATACAATTCTCATTTCTAGCAGCAGTTGCTAGGATCCGCTTCAGTCTCCTAGCAACATAATTGTAGCCTACTTTCCTAGTGCATCTCCTACAATGAACAAAAGGTCTTTAGAAGCAAATCTTTAGCTCTTTTATCAATACAAGTCTATGCATGTAATAGTAAATTTAATATCTTTCTGGAGGAGTTATTGAAAATTCATTATTTTTGCTAAAATTAAGGGCAATGAATGTAAAAATTACTATGAAGTATCCCTGAAGAACTGCAGATTTTCAATGTCTAGTGTTCTTGTAATTGTGGACTTACTATAATCTCTTGGGGGGGGGGGGGGGGGGGCGGGGGGGTAAAGGGTGATGGTCGAAATATGTTCCTAATGGAAAAATACATTGTTTCAGGGGGAAGTTTACTGGAAAATTTGAGAAAAGGACCTAGTGAAAGCAAGACTTCTTAAAATAGAGTGCTCCTTTTCTGATTACGCTGGGATCCTCAGAGTGCAATATACTGGATATTAAAGAATATAACACTTGGGCATATTTTGAAGTTTTATGAAGACACAATATGATTACACAAATGTGTAAAGGGAACAAGCTATACCCCCTATTTCCAATAACACTCTCATAACAACTGTTTAGATATCATCTTGGCAAAATTAAAATCCTCTGTGGTTTTTTTTCAGAAGCAGAGTGTTTCTGCCTTATAGCTAATTAGGTAAGAACTACAAAACACTAGAAGTATGACATTGTTTGCATGTTCGTGGTTTTTGATTTTCACTTCTCATCAAACACACTAAATGACCGATATCATAACCATATCATATCCCCCAGCACAAGAGCAGCATCACAGAGTTCTTTTGATATCAATCTGCAACGGGAAAACCATAGTATCTTCCTTCTGAGGGTCTGTAAACAAACCACACATGGCCCATGTAATTTAGATAAATCAATCTATGCAATGTCATTATGTTTCTTTTCCAGCAGGCATTCCCACTACCTGTCAGCAAGACATATATGTTAAATTCAAAATAACTCAGCAGGCTTAATCAGTATGGGTTCAAATGAAACACTAGACCACTGCAAACATACCAGTGCGTATCCTGTCAGGCTAACACCCAGGTACCAGAGAAGGCACAGGGACGACTAGACCAGAGACATCAACCAGATGTGTGACGCAGGAAAGCAATGCTGACGTGTCCCAATTCAAAAGCACTTTTCCTACTTCTAAACATAAAAAAATAATAAAACCATGTGCAGAATAATAAATACACATGATCTCAGTCCTGTTCTCATTTATCAGTTCTTACTATAAAGGTGACTATTGATTTATTAATAAAAAATATACAGTTCCATTAATGTTGGGAGACATTACTCACAACTGATGTGTTATATGCTATTAAATTATTGTTGTTGTTGTTTCTTCTTATTTAAACAATAAAAAGACAAATAGTACCATGTGATGCCGCATCATACATGACAAGTAAAGTGTACAGCTCATCAGCAACATGAAAACTGAATTTTTTCACAAAGTATTGATTGAAACCTTTGTAAATTTCCAACACTTCTCTGATACATTGGTAAGTTAATTGCTATTAATGATAAATGATCAGCTCTAATATTTATAGAAAACTCCTGATTTATGTAAATTTGTTTCAATTGGAAAAAATATTCTTGGTGTAATTACAGAGATAACAGATTACTTTAGTAATTCGTCTAAAGGTATCCATAAGTTCACCATCATGATGGTGCATCTGTGCTAAATATGAAGCTAGTACATGCTAGCAAATGTTATATTATTACTGATTAATGGAATAATTAATGATTTTAACAGTTATCTGACAATTTATTTGTTTGGTAAACAAACATTTATACATGTTTGTTTAATATTTTATTTAAGTTATTATTTAATACATGAAGATATCTTTCCTGGATATAAACTCTCATTTCTGAGATACTACTCAGATGAGTGGTAGCATCATGGTATACAGCTACAGATGTATGATTCCTACTGAAGTATTACCGCAGAGGCCAACACTGCTGTTCCAACACTGTCCCTTTCAGATGTACCACTGGTTAAGCAATGGGACTTCAGCAGAGTCTTAAAGCATATGCAGTTACCACAGTGGCAGGAACTGTGGCATGTGCAAATCAGTAAAGTTCTTTTACACAAAGTTAAACAAATATTATAGTCATTTTATAAAGGGTAATACAGTAAATTCTGAGAAAATCTACAAATACCTATCCCACAAGGAAGTATTAAACACCAGTGCAACTGCATACATTAAAAAAAAAAAAAAATAGTATGAAGTTTGAGAAGTGTTTAGCGTAGCTCTCAGACTTCAGTAGGTTTATCGGTTGTATTTTGTAACCATCACAAACCCACAGGGAGGAAAGTGAGAAGCCACTGACTTTTCAAATTTTATTTTCATGTTATGAAACACAGAAAAAACAAGAAACAGCAAGGAGACAGGGATATCAAAATATGGGAAACTTCAAAAGAAGAGAGATGCCTAATCACCTTCCAAAGCAAACACCTGAAGTTTAAATGAAATGGTTTTGTAATACATGACAAGTCTTGTCACAGAATCCAACATCTTTTATCTTTAATGTGGTCCACAGGAAAAGACTAAAATATCTGAGACCTGTCATAAGAGTGAGACCACAACATTGCTTTCACAGTTGTGTTATTGAGCACCTGAGGAAACATGACAAGATGCTGACTTTTAAAAACCACTCAGAGACAGAAAGGCATAGGGAAAATTCCTGCTCATAAGAGATCTAAGGCAGCTGATTTTTCCTTAACTCGATGTTAAACGCAAGAACATTTACAGTTCTTTTGTTGTAGAAAGGGGGATGTGGCTTGCAAGGGAAGAGAAAGAATGGGCAGTCTCAGAAAGAGACTTAAGCATGAGTTGAAAATTTACTGAGGAAACTGACTGTCGGTATGCAACATTTGAAATCAGAAAATCAATCAATCAAAACAATTTTTTTTTCCTACCATGATTATGACTTCGCTTTCACTACAACATAACAATCATCTTACGTCCAGTGACTTCTGTACTAAAACAACAGACTTGAAATCAAATTTGAGGATATGCAGGTTGACTTGGAGCACTGAGTCCTGTAAGTATCTTCTGATATAAATTTGGGCCACAAGTTTCAAATGTGAAGTCCAACATCTAGGAATAAATTGTTGAGATGAAGGGTTAGTTTATGAAAAAAGTCATAAGGCATTTTGCACAACAGAATATTGACACACCAAAATAAATTATCTCATCACTATTAATGCTAACAAAGTCAGACACACACACATAGTACCTCTGCAGTGCTACAAAACCCTTGTTATTTAATATTAATAGCTAAATGAATGGTTTTGTCCAAAGCTTCCTATTTGTGTACTTTCATTGTCGGTAGATTTTAATTAATATTATAATAATTCCATGAACTTACAACTGGCATGCAGGGATTGTAAGGGTTTGCTAATATGCTCCTTTCTCTTGTACTCATTTAACACCTATAGAACTAATTTGGCCTTAACATATTTATTCTTAGGTTACTGCCATATAAATTAGAAAATAGACAAATCCTATGTCTTTCCTGAAGCTTAAAACGATACTTTTATTTTATTCTTATGTCCAGTCACAGTTCATTCTCATGTGAAGTATCTTTACTGATGCATATGCTCCTTCTTAAGTCAGTGGGCCCACTGGCATAAGAATAAAAATTATAGTTTTATTTCACCTATGACTACCATATGATTTAATATTTCTAGTAAATAACAGGATATTCCCTGAGCAAAAGACAGTGATGCCAGAACTGCAGGAGTAACAACCTTATAGTGGGATTTAACAAGATAATTTTTGATACTCTGAGATCATAATTGCTGTGGTAACACTTGCAACACTTTATTGCTGCAAACCTTTCACTGAAGAAATGAGATTGCACAAATGCAATTTAAGGAAAATCTATGCATGCACACCCACAGCACTGAAAAACAAATGTAGCTTGAACAAAGGCTCTTTGGGCTTTAATTAGATAAAGCACTTTGAGATGTACCCTCATAAACACATACGATTTCAAACATGCTAGGAAAAAAATCAGTATCATTTAGCATTGATCATGCTTAAACTAGGTGTAAAGAAAAAGCATATAAAAACCTGGTTATAAGTGTAAATTATATTGATGAAAGATATTTTTCTTGTTACTAGGTACAGGGCTTGCAAGAACATGACTTGGTTTAGCAGGACAGCACTTAGGGACTGCTGCAATTCCCAGATGGCAGAGCAGACACTCTCCATCACTAGATTTAGAACTGCTGGTGAGGTAGTTCTGCGCCGTGCGTGTGTGTGTGTCTGTGTCTGTGACCTTAGCAGGAACAGGCGGACCTGTTTGAGCCTCACCGTGGGATGGCCAACAGAAGTGAACAGAAGGGTGTGGGAACAAGCATCCTTGTTTCTAGCCCACACCACAATTTGTGCTGACACTACTATTATCTACCCCTGCTGGTTTGATTAAAGATGTAATTAAAGTTCCCCACTGCAGCACAGACTTGCCTTGACTTCAGAAGCAAAATTAGTTTCCACTTGGCCTAGAAATTAGGGAAATGATCAGAAGGTGACATACTCTCTGAAACATTTGAAACAAAATGTCTGTTATTTTGCCGACTTTTCAGTTTGGTTCAGAGTCTACTAAAAATCCTACCACATACAGAGGAAGCCCCAGCACATGTCATACTGTAATTTCTTGGTGAGCTTGTGTTTATCCATAATAACTGTGATGGCAAATTGCACAAATAAACTAAAAAAATTGCTCAGAAAACAAATAAAAAATACAGAGTTTGTTTTTCTTTTCTATATACTTTGTGTGTCCTGAAAAATTATTTTGATTAGCAATAATACCTTTTCTTTCTTAATTCCCAGAACTACCATATCACACACATATTTAGGTCTAATTTTTACAAATACTTATGCTTTGCACTCAAGCAGTCACAAAGGTACAGATTATTTTTGCGCAGCTTTTGCCAAACTGAACCTACAGGCTGCAAATTCACAGCTGCACCTAACTCTTATTTTAATACAGCAAATTCGTAGCACAATGAAGCTGCAGCATTCTAGGCACTTCTGGTTAATAATAATATAAGTTTATTAATAATATCAATGTGGAACAAAAATGCTGAAACATTTGGCTGCAAAAGGCCAAAACCTGCCATTCAGCTTTAAAAATTGCTTATGTATACTACCAATTCCTTATCAAAGTGTGGATACACTTTAGCAGCTCCTCATTTCTCATACCACAGCACCAAAGTCATACATTTACTTTGCATACTGACCTTCAAAAATGTTTTTTTAGTTTTATTAAAGTCAGGGTAACTTATTATGCAATGGAATTTTTTTCTTACTGGCAAACATCTGTACTTCCCAGAAGCTGAAATATTCTATTTACCCAGTGATTTATGAAATGCTACTAACGTACTGAAGATTTCTGCACTGAATTTTTTTTCACAGTTACAGCTAAGATTATAAATATATATATATATATAAAAAACAGAAATATCCTCTGAACTCAAACATCTCTTCAGTTTCTTCCAGTTAGTGATCTGGAGATAGTATAGTGTACATTTTTCAAATTTATCTCATTGTATGTCCTAAAAAGGAATTATTAAACTATAAATCTACCTTATTCACTCAATACATATCTTTTTGCCTTAAAAGACAGTATACATTATGTGTTAGTCATAACAGTCTCCTTGGTAAAGTATAAATGTATGTGATATATTGCACAAATACCTCCCAATAGAATATACCTATCACGTGTTTGCTATTGAGACATGGATTTTTTTAGTCTCAGTTTTGGCAACAGTCGCGGCATGCTATTCTTCTGGTTTTCACAATTGATTTTAGTTCAGCTTCTTACTTCCAGGTAAAAATTTTGTATATGGATATTAACCTGATATGGAAAATTTTGTGCCAAATGTTGGCTGTTCCATAAGGGGAGATCTGAAGAAAGTCATCTGGGTTCCTTGTAGGCTGTGATTTAAGGGAGGATACAAAATATATGATAAGCCATATTCAGAGCATTCAACAGTTAAAAAAAAACACTCATGGGCTTTATAGGAGCCCAGATAAGGCTTCTGATATGAGCTGTTTGGGGAAACTATTTCCATGTCAGTGTTCAGAACAACCTCAAAACTAAACTAAATCTATCATATATCTTTAATTCATGTAATTCTGATATGAAGCTAGCTCTAACCACAGATAAACTGAGATTGAGACATAGCTTCCAGTCTGTAACACTTCTGTGGGAAGCACAGTCTAAATGTTTCCCTTCCCAGCACCATGTAAATTGTATCATACCAGTGAGCTCCGGCTTTGCTAAGTACCTTTTTTAAGAAGTCTCTGCCCTTAAATTGCATACTCTAATATATTTATAATGAACCAAGGCTTGAAGCAAGTGTACTACACCGCTGAGATATTGGTGCCGTCTTCTCAACATGACTTGCTGTGGGGCTCCTCTCTGCAGCACAAGTAGCCAAGAAGCACTGGTCTGGCTGCAATTCCCCCTGGACTGAAAGCTTGCATACTAGAAAAGTGGCAGCTGGCACAGAAAATGTCCTGTGCCCAAGCAAGTTCCTACGGCTAGCTACAACATGACTGTAACTATTCCAAATGTGTTAGGATAACTGAATTTTCATATTGATAGATTTGGTGATATGCTGTGCAACTAGTTATAAAAAATCTACTCCTGAATTCAATGCATGTAAAAAATTCTGGCAAAAATCTCTGCCAGAATCGTGTTAGGGCTTCTCCATGTTGAGTTAGGTCACCTGTAATCAGCTCCTTTCAGTTCTTTACAGTCTTAACCACACCTGAAAAGAGCTCCTATAAAGCACAGTGTGTTTCCATCCTTCCTGTTCTCCACTGAGTAGAAAGTTACAGCTCTTAGTATCTATTTTTTACAGGTTTTCATTTTGTCTTCAAGCTGAAAAGAGTGCAGCTCAGCAGCTGAGATTGAAGCCAATTACAACATTTTAGGACTTTCTCATTTCCAGTTTCATTTACAGCACCTGCTATTATTTTGAAATCGCCAGTTCCCATCTTGCTGTTTAATCACAATCCTCCATTTCTGGTTTCATTCCACAATGATTGGTTTTGTTGTGATTCATGATGTAACAGACCTTTTTCTTTCCTGCACTGTGTGATCGCAGTTTGCTACTGGTGGACCTGCTTTGAAAATGTACGTTCTGTCTCACGCTTGCTACTAGCAGGCTCTCAGAGCTGCTGGCAGCGCTGAATGCAGCAGCCACGACAGACAACACTGACAGCAGCAGTATTTCTTCTGTTCTCAGAAACACAGTTCAGGAGGTAAATTATGTTGATAAGGCATTTCTATATCCCTGAAGAACCTTAATCTAATTCATAAAAGAAAAATGCTCTCTGCAATCTATAAATACTACCTGTTACACAGATTTTAAAAAAGCAGATGTATGCTCATCAGGACTATACTGATCATAAACCCTCAGAAAAGCAGAAACTTTTTGTTATGCTATTTTGACTTTTCTTGGCAGCAAGCTAGGTCTCAAAGACAGACATCATTCTGGATTGGAAATATAAACGATGCGGGAAGCGCTACCACTTCCAGCAAGCTCCATGCTTTCCACTGTAAGACTGTGTTTTGCTTTGACTGCCAAACCTTAACCACGTGAGTTGAACTTTTTCCTGCTAGACAGATGTCTCCGGCTGTTTTGCTTTCTCCATTGATTTTCCCCCAAATCAATGTCAACTTAAACAGCATAATCATTTCTGAGAGTAAGGAAAAAAGGTTTCTCACATAAATGAAAAAATAAAAATTATATAGAGCAGGTGTAGCTTTTCCTCTTAGAAGTTTGGGAACAAAGGAGCAGGAACTTGATTTAACCAGGAGTTGTGCTTTTTGTCTAGCTTGTGACTTTTCCACTCTATGAAAACCTGCCCAACTTTCACCAAATCACCAAGCCACTGAATACTGTCAGTTCATTGTGTAGAGATTTGCATGTGCCTTATTACCCAGAAGTCCAAAGATGTCATCCCACTGGATTCCCTGAAACTGGGAGTGCAAATTTCTCTGCAATCGCAGACCAGAGCTGGCAGCCAGAGCCCAAAGCCAAGAACTGAAATCAAGACTTAACAGAGGTCTGGGGTTCTTTTTATTCTATCAATGTTATTCAAGAAGAAAACTTAGTAACCTGAATAAAGACTAGACTACAGTTAGATATGACCGGCATGAGACTTGTGATGTGATACTACACATGTAAATTTCCTGAGTTTTAATCACTAGATACACACTGCACACACAGACAAAGTAAAGAAGTAGCTTAAAGAAGAGCGTTAAGGCAATAAACTGAATCATTCTAATACTTTAAGCACCTGTGCTATTCACTAAAAAAAAAAAATGTTTTCCGGTGGATCTGCTTTGAAGTTTGGTCAAACCCCTTAACTTTCATTTCTTCCGCTGTTCCAGTTGACAATTCATCTCTGTTCCCAGCTGCCTCTTGTCATCTTTGATTCACCACTCAAACCATCCCTTTGTCCTGTTTCCTTTTATACCATCATATTGAATATAGCTAATTTATTTTAAGATAGAAGTGGTAAAATGGTGTGAACACTTTCCCAGTCTACATAATTTGCTTTTACTTTCTTTATTCCTACCCCTTAAAGAATCATAACCAAATTCTCTCATAAGAAATTTGAAAGCTTATCTGCTTGCCTCCAAATCCTCTCCTTCCATCTCAAGCATTTCCTGATTCTTCTCTCATTCATATCTATTCCCTCTTTTTTTGTTCTTGGTTGTCATCTTTCTGTCCATTCTTTGTCAAACAAAGGATGCAAATAAATCTCTTATCCTAACGAACTTAATTTCTTGCCTATTTCCCTTGCAGTTACCAGCCTGTCTTGTTCATAATTTTTAAATCCTTCAATGTTCAGCTTAAAGCCACGCTCAGAAGCTCCCTTATTCCATCTACCATTCCTCCAGTTCAACTTCTGGCTCTTTGATTTCACAGAATAAACCTGTTCAGATCCAAGGGGCCAATTATCTCTTAGCTAAAAATATCCCTAAAATGCATTATGCCCCTCGAGTGCCTCTGGTCAAGTATCATCCTGAAGTTTTGTTAGCCACTGTTTCCCAAGTTCTCCTCTTTAGATTCCTCTTCCATGAAATGCATTGCTCCAACATTTTATGAATGCTCCATAGGCCTCTAAACGGATCACTCCTCCCTCTTTGTAACCTTATCTAGATAATCTCCTCCACAAACAACGGAGTCGAGCATTGACAGATGGCAGTCAGACCTACAGCTTTCCACGCAAACACCATCCCTTCCGACATCTCTCCACAGGTGTGTAGTCACACAGATCTAAACCAGAGCTTTTTTCCATCAGCCTTCCTTGCTCCTTATTCTCATGACTGCTGTTGCCATTATCAGCTCTGACCATATCAATGACATTATTGATCTGCACGTATCACTTTGAAGAGACAAATTACCTACACTTTTGGGGGCTTCATAGTAACAAACCCTTTGCTGACAGCTAATAAGTATTTGATAACAAAGTGGGGCACAAAAACCAGCACCTGTGTCTCCTTAATTTCTAAAACCTCTTAGGAGCATGTTCCAACCTGCTTACACAGTATCTTGCAGCTGGTTACTATATGGGCTCTGGTTATTCTATGGAAATTGCACAAGCTAATTGCTTTCTCTCTAAAAACCCTTTGTGGCCCTTACATATCATCTTTCCTTCACTGCTGATTGCTGACTCCTGGTTTTGAACAGCTCATAATGCTAACCTCCAGTATGCACTTGGTAAATTTCCACACAAGTTTGCCCTACCCTGCTTCTCATTCTGGAAAGTAGCACATAGTAAATACCTACCATCTATTTGAAAGGGTTTTTTTAAACACTCTGTGCTCACCATGCCTGCAGTGAACTTGACAAGTGTAGATGAGGAAGGGTAAGTTAGTCTCCCGAGATTGTTGTCTACCAAGTTGAATGTTACTCTACTTACCTCCTTACTACTCCTGGTCCTACACTGTACTTCAATCACAAGCTTTTTGAGGACTGATTTTTGATCTGTGTTTCTTTACAGAGTAGCATGCCACCTACAACTAGGTATGGAATAGTACAAAAAATACAGAAAAGGAGGCATTCTTCTTAGGACCTCTTTATTATTTCTTATATGTTACTTTTTGTGAGAGTGTCATGAGTCAGGCAGAATTTTGCAGCTATCAAAAGGAAAGTCTGAAGAGCCAAGCAAACTAAAACCACTCTACAAAATTAGATTTTCATTCTTCACTCTGCCGCGAAGTTTTTATGTGTTCCTGGGCCAGCCACTTGAGGCCAACCTTTCAGATAAGGCCAAATTGTATGCTTTTTGGTTTTTACATCTCTGACCTGAAAACTTAATAACCTCATTTACAGAAGTCCCAGGCATTCTGAGAACAAAACGAGGTGAAGGTTTTTTGGAAATGGAAAGTCATCATTCTGTGTCATAAGGTTGCATCACAGCCAGAACTCAGGAAATATTGCACCATTTTTTTAAATTGGCATTTCATCTTGTTATTAAGCAAAACGAAGAGTCAAAATAGTAAATAATCTTGCAAAGCTAAAAATTAAAAATGAATTAACTGAGCAAAATATTTAATGTAATTAGCTACAAGGAGTTTCAACTTGGAAGGGATTTTTTTCCTTTTGATAAAGTTTTCATTAAATTTTAAAAGAAAAATTATTTCAAATCTCAAAATGGAATTCTTTTATTTTGAAAATAAAACTGTGATTACTCAAGTGTTCCTTTTTCACTTGCAAGGCTCTTTAAGAGTAAAAATACCACTGAAACTGATGATTTTTTTAAATGCTTTGTTTCAAGCAGACAAAAACCTCCTGGATTTGTAACCATAATAAATATGCATTTTCAAACTTTTGCATACTTAACTTTACAACCTCAATCTTTTCTTTATACATGAAAATACAAGAATATGTATATGCACTTATATACTGAATTAAATTTCACTTGATCAATAACTTTTTAAAATTAATTGCCTTCAATTCAGGGTCACAGATGCTATATGCATACTTAAAGCATTCTGGGGACTGTGCTCTGGTCCTGATGACAGCCAGCATAGGAAACCCTCTTAGCTGCCTAGACCCAAAACAGAGCAGCTACACCCTGAATTCTTATTAAATAGTGCCTGAGAAAATGCAACACTTTTTTTCAACTTAGGCCACTACCATGGCAAGGACCACAGGAGACCTCAACAGTCCAGACAATGATAAAACAGTGCTTGCATATTAGCCTAAACTTAGCATAAGCACACATAAACTTAGGTACTATGTTTGTAAAAAAACACTTCCTTGTTTATCACTCCATCTGAAGCTGCAGTAAAGCTACTGGGAATTAACTGCACCAATTCTGAATTAGATGAACAAGTTAGATAAGAGAGTAGCACATTACTGAGCTGCTTTTGCCGTTGCCGTACAGCTTGTTCCTGCATGGGTAGAGTTTTGCTGTAATCTTGTTTATAAAAATAGCTTACTTATTATTGGTTCAACTTTTTTTTAAACCAAAAGAAAATGAGTTTTATATCAATAAAGATTCCAATAGAGATATGCTGTTTGTGCTTATAGTTGTGATAAAGTACTTATTCCCATAGATATTGAAAATGTACTCTAATTCTATATATTAGTAAGGAAACCAGTAGTTTGACAGAGAGAAGCAAATCAAAAATTCACGTGTAAAACTCTAGAATAGTTTTGAGTGTAAATGGAATCAAAAAGCTGATGATTAGAGTACGCCTGTTAGTTACACCATATCGAATGTGTTCACTGTCTTTAAGTCAATAAAAAGCAGTTTCAGAGATCACTAGCTCTTTATAACCTCTGACTGAAAAAATTAAGTTTTATGCATTGCTTCTGGATTTTCTTTCTGAAGCATTTACGGGGCATGACGAGAACTGGGAGTCTTGGAGTGTGAACCAAAGCAGCCAGTGCACAGGGCAGAGTGCTCCCTTGGGCCAGCCCATCAGACCACAGACACACCTGAAATCGCGGTCCTGCTTAGCACTGCAACCGTATTCCTACACCCACTTGGAAGAAAACAAAACAAAAAACAATCAAAGACAAAGAACCGAAAGCCTATTTTGATAATTCTTTCTGAAAAATGAACAACAGGAAAATTATTTAGACATTACTGGCTTCTTACATTCTCTGGCCATTGAAAGGGAAGGAGGTAGTAATGGCATCTCTTTCAGTCTTTCACATTTGAATGCTTGCACAAGGAGTGGGAGATCCGAGCTCAGACTATTTTTTTTTTTCATCAGCAGATAATTTAAAGACTTTTTCACACGGATATCCTAGCAGGGAGCCTGTGGGAAGTTATTCACCATGCCTGTCCGTAAGAGAGTTCAAGATTTGCTACAATGCAATGACAGGGCAAGACTGAACATGATTAAAATACTGGATGTGGCAATTTCAGCTGTGAAGGATGAGCCTTGTATCTGGTCTCTGCTATAAATACCATTTGTTTTATCTAATGAATATTTAGTGTGTGTGTGTGTGTGTGTGAATACATGTTTATATATGCAACCAGTAGCATCTGGATTCTAAGTGGGTTTAGTTGGGAGAGAAATGTTAAATGGCTTAGCCCAAGGCAATTCTGAAGTTGCACGAAAGCAGTCAGATGCCTAGAGGCTTTTATTACTAAAAAGTACACACTTCAAGTGTTCAGTCACGTCAAAGAAGTGGCAGCAGATAGTGTGTTTGCCTTTTTTTTTTTTTTTTTTGAACTGTCTTCAGTTTATTCACCTTTACTCAACCTCAGCTCTGTGAGCTGCTTAAATTATTAAATAAGTCTAATAATTATGACATTTATCTTCTGCCTGCTGAAGCAGAGAACAGTGAGGAATAAATGAATGTACCAGTAAGACTCCTAGTCTTCTGTTCAATGTATTTAACTCTACACACTTTAAATTTGAGCTGACATAAAATACATGATAAAAAAAATTTAAATATACCCTGACTTCAGTTCATGAGTAATAGTTAAGTTGTAAAACAAGGGGAAATGAAATCACTTCATCTAACACTGCTTCAAATTCACACTTCCAAAGGGCATTGTTCACTCTTACAATGAAACAAAGGACTGTTTCGGCCCACATAGTGTGCTGAGTGTTGTAGCATTATGACTTATACTGAGCGGTTAGGTTGTTACAGCTGCAATAATTCAAAATACAGTCAGCTCTGAATGATCCCCGACTAGTTTATCCAAACTGCACATGTTAAGACTTCCAACTTGGCTCTGTGCAGTGCCACCTTAGGTCCAGCTTGCTTTATAAGCTCATGAGGTTGGCGCTGTAGTTTTCAGTAGAGTTATTAGCAAGGGTGCAGTGCAATGCAAAATCACAGCCAGCCCAGGTTTCCTCCTTTCCATGGGAAAGTCGTTTGCATCCCCAGCAGAGAAGGAAAGAAGGAAGGGACATGGAAGGTTTTGAGGTACTCTGTACTAAAATAATATGCCAAATACAAATGAGATAAAGGTTTGGCTATGGAGAAATTTGGCACATAACTACAAAAGACACAGACATATTCAAAGTAGCTTCCACCTAGGCAGCGGAAATAACAGCAATGCAGACAACGAAAGCAGTGTTCCAGGGACCCTACATCTGCTAGTTTGCACAAGCAACCTTTAGCTATCTTCACTGCTATTTCTACCCAAGTAATACTAAAGCCATGCAAGGACGTGCTTATATGACATGACAGACTAAACCTCAGTGCCTGCTCTGCCCCCTTCTTAAATGTACATATGCAAAGGTAAAAGATTACCTTTCATTTTCACCTTTTCATATGTACATTTAAGAACAGTGCTCTCTGCCCCGTGCACTGAACTGCCTTGGTTCACACTCTAAGACTCCCACTTCTCTTCATGCCCTGTAAATTACTCTGTTAAGAGTAAAGGCATATTTATTGCTGCACATCTGGTTTATCCAGGATCCAGTTCAAGCACCTCACACTCCTGTGAAATCTTTACATGTAAATTTTCTGTCCATGAAAACCAAACTGATGGTAGTAATCATTCACACTTACCCAAATATGGAGGCAGGACACAAATGAGCACACGCTTTGTGGTGCCTCCGACTCCCCTGGTCTCCATATAATGAAAGAAGCATAAAAGAACAAAGAAGAAAGTGACTCAGGCAATACAGAGATTAAAGTTGACCTGACCTAGAACTAAATGGAAATTTCCTGCAAAAAGCATCATTTTTCATGGGGAATTTTAATTTCAGCAAAACACCACTGCCTGGCAAGAAAATATTTCATATGCAAAGTGTATCATCTGCATTTGTGGGGGAAAAAAAAATGTACAGATGCACAGATATACTTAAGAAACAGATTCATCTGACACATCACATCCTTATCTTTCTTTGCTCATGTTACATACATTATAGCTTTTTCGCACTGCAGTGAGACTCATAAGATTTGTAAGAATTTTCTCTGAAAGTAAAATTTGTTGGAAGGAATTAAATGAAGCTGTCATTCACATTTGCTTTACATTACATATGTAATATGTAAGGGCTTTAACTGAATACAAACAAAATAAACCAGAAAAAAATGTTTTCTGTTCTTTTTAACCAGCCATTATTAGCTCCTGGGTTTTTAATAGTAGCTCAATATTTCTGAAGAAAAAACAAATCCATCCATCTCTATTCCGTTTCAAAGAATGTCTACCCATCTTTCATACAATTATTTTTCTTCTATTTCTTCTGTTGTTTCATTCCATTTTTATAGGAGTATCTTTGAAATGAGTTAGACTGACTTAGTCTTATACACTGGCTTGTGTCCTTTAGTCAGTGTTATCTAATGCAGAGACTAGATGATGAGAGATTTCATTGCTGATGGATGTTTTTAATGATTTGGTTCTCTTCCCAAAGTTTTTAGTAGTGGCAGCATTAATGAGCATAGCTCCTGAGATTCCTTCACAAAGAAGATACTTACATAAAAATATACAGTAACTATCAGATTAGTGGTCTTTCTGCAATACTGTTTCTTCTTATGTGTAGGAAATTATTCTCTAACTTTAGAGGAATAATTCTCTCATCTACTCCAACCTTGTTATCCAAGAATTACAATCTTGGAGATGCAAAGATGCAAGATCTATATACAGCCAGGCATAAAAATAACATAGAAGAAAAGGAGACACAGTGCAGTTATCACAGAACAGGAGCAGCATCAGTAAAAAAGGGAGCACAATGATGCACTCCAGAGAGAAAAAAAGACCAATTATTAGTCACAGAATATTTAGGATATTTATGACGGTAAGACTAGGAGGAAAACAATTACACAGATTGTGTTTTAAATGAGGGAGTCGATGCTAAAAATAAGCTAATTTTCTTCAATAAACCCTGAAATTCACTCTAGCATTCATCAAAGACTTGGTAAAACTCAGATTTTACTTTTTAACATATCTAAATTAATGCCATTTATCCTTTGCTGGAACTATAAAGAGACATAAAATTATGCCATCTGAAATAATGTGTAAATTAAATTATCCAGATTTGTGATATAGATAAGTACTGCTCAGAGGGTATCTAAAATGTCAAACTGATTAACCTTAAAACCTAAATTAAATTACTATGGTGGGATGCTTATCTTTACATAAAATTAATGGAGAAAGTTAAGAGCCCACATGAGCTGAAGCCTATTTAGGTACTTTCGGGTCTGCCACTGAAAGCAGATCACTGACACAGACTTTGAATCTAGCGAAGCAGCACACCAGAGTCAGATACGGGAGGAGCTCCCAGGTCCTAAACTACAACCATGAATAAAATATTTTTTCTCATTCATAACACTGGAAGCTAAGGTTCTATATGAGGCATTTTAGTTGGATGTAGAAAATCAAGTGGTATTAATGCCTCCCCAGAAGGAATATTCTTTATGACTCCACAGTTACTTTGTTTTCTTGAAGACTTGTAAAGTTGAATATTACAAGTTTTCTGTTCAAACTAGAAAGCTACAAGCAGGCATGTGACAAACACTGAAAGACAGATATGCACAAGTACATATTGTTCCTAACATTATATCCTACTGTGATATAATCATCATCATTATACTTTAGTGCTACCTAAAAAGGAAAAGCACAACAATCAATGATACATGAAGAGCTGTTCTGCTGAAATCTGCATTTTTGTTGAACTTTGTCATGACCTTGAATGCAAACCAATCTGGGATGCATCTATCCTAAAGATTTATTGCTGTGGTTTGCTCCAATCTTTTCTTAATAAACTGAGTTAAAAATAACTCAGACAGCTCATTAGTTATAGCACGATACACTTTCCCCTTAATTTGAGGGATGGCAAATGTCTTCATTATTCTTAAAGCAACATGTGCTGTGTAATACCGACCATACCAAAAATCAGTCTCGTTCTCTATGCACCACCTGCTTAATGAATAATAATCATCTTGCAAAGTATTTACCTTCTGCATCCTGCCTCACACAGTTTTCTGCCTTGTGACATCCTTCATTGCAACAATGTTTGCTTAGTTCTCAGATTTATCATTCCTCTCCTCTAAGTATTATTTAGAGTTATTAATAAAATAAAAATAATCTCCTTTGCCATATTTGGGTTGTCTGCAATGTAACTGAAAGGAAACATTTTAGAGAGTTACCTCACTGGAAACTCCATAGCTAAGAAAATTCTTGTGCATTACCATCAAATGTACTATGCGAAGGAATTATTTTTCTTCAAGGAATTTTCCACTAATTCACTATAAAAATAGCATTTCTCTTGATGTTTCCATTCTATAGTAGTATATTTTTGCCAACTTTTTTAAAGACGTTATGTAACACAAAGACTATTTGTCTTATTTTTTAATTCTCCATTTGTTCAGTGCTTTATAACTCATCAGTGCCAATGATGGCTGTTTCATTTACATATTAGCCATAAATATGCATTTCTAGGGGTAGCATTAGACTCGCTAAGCAGCACTGGAATTGTTTCCTTTATCACCATGCTGTCTGGGTTTTTTGGAAATGGTAACTGCACTGTTCATTACTCACTCTTCTCCCTTACCAAACGTTCTATGGGCAGTAAAACAATCTTCAAACACAACGTAGGTAAGAAGCAACATATCTTACCCACCACGCCACCCCAGTTACAAGCCAGCTGAAAATCTAGGACCTTCACTTTTAGAAGAACAGGAATTAAAGGTAATACAAGTTATTAAAAAATGAAGAAAAAAAATTTCAGCATAATTTCACATTCATTTTCTTTTTAATTTTAATTTACTCTCAGAACAAAGAACTATGTATTATGTGACCTAACAGAAAGTCACCAAATCAGTGAAAAAGGGTTTTTGTATACATTTGACCACAGATTCAAGCACATTTATTACTTAATCTTTAAATCCAAAGGAGAAAATGAAAATAGGGAATAACAATATACCATGATTCAGTTTCTAAACTTCTTTCTTTTACAGCATTTAAGGTTTGGATGAGCAAAAGCAAATAATAATGATGGTTAACCATACTTAACCACCTGAGTCACAAAAACTGGCTGTAGACATGTGTCTAGCCTGTTAAACTGCAAACAAAACCCAGATTAGTAGAAAACACCTTTGGACGGATTAAGCTAATGTATTTTATTTTACATTCATTATGCATACACACATATGGCTTATCTAATGCCTTGTAGCTTGTTAAACATGGCAAGGCAGTGGTGTGTCATCTTCTGGACAAACTCTCATGTTAACGTTTACTGTTTCCAAAATTAAAATAGATGCACAAAAACTTAAGAAACTGGCTAGATCTGAGGTCAAAAGGAAATTATGTATTCTTGCCTACATCAGTCCTGACTTTGATGGGAGTTATTAGTTTTTCAGCAGTCATCTGATTATTAACTAATTTCCCTAATTGCATATTCCTGGGCAGAGACATTGCCTAACTTGTGCCTTATTTCAGTCTTGCATGTTTTTAATGTTAACCTCCACTAAAAGCTTGACATTTTATTTTGTTTTGTTTCAAATCTACACAGAAAAAGGGAGCAAGTCTCTTACAGTGAAACTGAAACTGTACCACTTTATAAAAAGCACTTGAAGATCTTGTCTCCAGCAGTCAATTGGACAAAGTACCTCTACCATACAACTATTACCCATTCAACTCTTTAACTGATCCCAGCAATGAAGAATTTAGTCCCTCAGACCCCGTTTTCCCCCTTTAGAATACAATAATTCCCACTGCTTTCAAAGGATTCATTCAGTTCCTTCACTTCAAGACACAGGACAGGCAGATCACACTAAGGCACAATCACCCATATGGAGCCCACTGGAGCTTCCATCAAGGAAAGAGTAAAATCATATTCAAATATGTTAATAAATAAGGTTCACAGGAGTTAGCATGAAGCATGTCAGTCAGTCAGAGCAGTCTGAGGTAATGTATTGAAAGATGCTACCAGTAGGCAGAAGATATGTATTTTAACTAGGAATTGTGCAAGGAATACCTTTGGGTCCTATTTATATTAATGTGAAATGGTGATATTCCTCATGAAGAAAATGACATTTTTTTGTTCTTTCAGGCAGCTAAATCCATTTCACTTGAAAGGACTTCCATCCAAATATCAATGTCTTCATATTTTTGACAAATGGCATTACAATATCTGTTTTTGTAGCCTTTATATCACTGCCAGAAATTAGCCACATGCTTTACCTTTTTTAACTGCCTCTGAGCCTGGATATTTGAGGCACATAAAATAAAATGGCATCCTCGTGGAGCAAAATTTCATTTCCCTATTCTTATTCCCGTCACATATTTTACTTTGTAACAGTACTTTGTAACAGTATTTCCATTAAATGGTGGAAAAGGCCTAGCATATGGCTTTTTACTGTGAGATTTTTTTTTTTTTAATTGGCCATTAACACAAACTTGTGCTTTTCAGTATTTCACTGGTACAGCATATACAGAAAAAAACTATACTATTGTTTTAAATATTAAAGATTTGCCTATTTCCTGGGTACAGGATAG
The DNA here is from genome assembly GCF_015220075.1 of Falco rusticolus. Taxonomy (NCBI): domain Eukaryota; kingdom Metazoa; phylum Chordata; class Aves; order Falconiformes; family Falconidae; genus Falco; species Falco rusticolus. Next base: position 48,287,433 of record NC_051187.1, read on the forward strand.
GGGCTCTAGAGATACAAAGAATATAGAACTAAGTTTTAAGTTCCATTATGAATTATATTTCTTGCATCAAGGTAATCAAACTGCTGTCTGATGACAGATTTTTATGCCTTACATGCTGGAAGTTACTGTTCTAAACTATTACCCTGTTGTTAATTTTTTTAGGACGAATATTTTTAATATAACTTTTCTGCACACTACTACATCAGGACAGAAAAATGACATTCAAAGGCAGGGTCTGAAAACAAAGGAAAGTGCACAAACCAAAAGTGGTTATGGCAATACAGAAGGGAGCAAAAACCAAAATGTGGACACAGAGAGTTTGCAACTTACTAGAGGGGGAGTGGGTGGGAAAGGAAGACCCGTAAGGAAGCACTTAGGAAGCACTTTTCTCCACATTACCTCAATCTCTGAGAATCCCACTAAGAAAAGGAACCCCTAAATACTAAGTAGGAGACAACTTTTCAAGAATCTGTTAAAAGCACTGTTATTGCAGCTCACACTGATGAATAGCTGAACTCTCCCCTCACAGAATCATGACCTTGTTTTTGTCAATATATCTCTAATTTATCTTAGAAAATGTGTAAAAAATTTTGCAGGGAAATCCTCTTGGTTTTTGAAAACTATCACCTCCTACCCCCTCCTTGCCATTTTTTACTTACTTGTATTTCCCATCTTTACATGTTTTTATAGTTGTACTCTGAGATACAAATGTGGAAAATACATGTATTGATCTGTCAGATCTTACCTGAAATGGGAAGTCCAGAGTTGTAAGGTTTAGTGGATGCTTAGCTCAGATGAAGATCTCAAAAAAATCTGTTCAAAGAAACACAAGAAATGAGAGAATATATTACTTATTATTGTTTTTATTTAATTTGAGCATCTTTAGTAGAATGTGTCTCTACTCAAAATACTGCACATGTATAAGTGATTGAACTTGCGAGAACTAACACAAATATCTTTTGCCACTCCCTAAGGATAAAGTTTGACTGTGATACCATTTTACTGTAGACATTTTGCCCCGTGCTCATATTAATTTAATTTTAGATAAACACTGCTGCACATAAAGTAATCTGAATTATTTGTTCATACACAAAATTACTTTGTTGACTTAGGTAGGAGCTTGTCACCAACATTTAACAAAATTGCATGACTGCTTTTGAAAGCTGACAAAGGCCATTTCTTTTCATATGCAAACTCTGGGAATTCTTTTCAGAATTACCTGAAAGCTGCACTTTTGCAGAATAAAACATTGTATTTGGCTCATCTTCTTCCAAACCTTATCAAAATAATTTATATTAGGGCAGTAATGGATGATGTGCTAATATTTTACCAGGTATTTTCATGACTTTAAGACAGTCAAGGCTCCAGGAAAAAAATCTAAATATGATTAATGATACAGCAGATTCAATAATAGTGGTAAAGTATGCAGGCATCTAAAACCACACAGGAACAGTTTTGCAATGATGAACTGCCACTTAACCAAGGAGATTGATTTCTTTACATCACTGACTCTGTGCCACATATGATTCTCAACGTTGCATATGAAACTCCTTTGATCCAAGCTGGGGTTAGTTGTTACTCTTGGTACAATTAGCCCCCGGCAAACAAGCTCAAGCCCATCTCTTTGCAGACATGCCTATGTGGTCACAATGCAGTGGTGAGTTACTTGGCTCAGGCATTGTACAGACCTACATGGCTGCACCCCAGCACCTTGAAAAATACGTGAAGCCACTTTGCGATCACGTGTATTTGACTTTATAGATGTATCTTGACTCCTTCTTTGTTGAGTTCAAGCACCACCAAATTAATAGTTTCAACTTCTGCCACAAGTCTACCACTAGAGAATGCTGAGGAACTCTTTTTATTCAAACTTCATTCCATTAGATGTAAGAATGTATTGAGAGGGATTTAAAGCGATTGATTCCCTTAGTTCAAAACCTACCACCTGCTAAGTAGTTGAGCGTTTTCACATGTGAGAAAATGTCTATTTCTGTTTTAATATTGCACTCCACGTAACAGGAATAATACTACACACCTTCCAGGAAAGGAGTTCTGGAAATAATTCGCATTTTCAAAAAGCACTGAGAATACAAAATCCCAGGTAAATATGTAAAGAGTAACCCAAGGATACTAAACAGTATGCTATTGCTTTCTGTCCAGTCGTCATCCGAGGGTATGAGAAGATCCAAACTGTGAGCTTGAAAACTTTCAAATCAAAAAGCAACATACTTTCTGAGGAATACATGGAAATGGGTCCATAAGGGCAGAAATGATAACACATACAGCACGTTATAGTACACAAAACCACAGCCACAGATGGTTTTAGTGCCAAGAGGATGAATTTGGTTTAAAAGTACATGAACAATGTGATTTTCACTACGAGTCACAACAGGTTTTCCTAGTTTAGACTTTATTCCCTCAGTGGATATTCGTACAGACAAATTATTTCACATCTACATTTTCTACTGTCAGAGAGACGTATCATACCTCTGAGTACTTGTGACCTTTCTCACATTATGAAGAGAAAGGAATATTTGGAACATCATATAATGAGAGAAAAAGTAGCATAATATAGATAGCAATGAGAATAATGCTTATGTCAAGTATGAATAATGAAGGCATCTGAAATGAACAATTACTTTACATCATCTAACACAGGAACTTCTCAACATGCTCTCAGAGCAGAATAATGGCAGGAAAAATCCTCATAGACCAGGTTATAGCTGAATTACAGACGGGCAGACAGATAACCACAATGACATGAAAGGAGGAGTGCACAGCCTCCAAACTGAAAACTGCAGTAAGTCATCAGAATGACTCATCCAGCTCACAGCGTCCTGCCTGTCAATCTTTTCCCAAAGGCACTTCAGATAAATGCAGGCTGCAACGTGACTACATTTCTGCCAGCTTCCTCCTACCTCTCACAGGGGGTGGCAGCCACCACGGCATGACCACACATATCTTGCCATGGGATCAACATCCACATGATCTTGTGATGGAGGACACCTGCGTTATAATCCCTCAGTGATAGTCCACGGGACTCTATGAAGCCTGTCTTAGTTAAAAAAACAAAACAAAACCAAAACCAAAACAAAACAACCTTTTTCTTCAAGGTATTATCACTTCACTACTAGCTGCTTAGCATCAGCTTACTACCAGCTATAATATTTTAAGATATGATTGCTGGTAACATGGTAAAATAAGAAGAAAGACATGTGCAAGCTGTCTACCAAGGATCCTAGAGATAAAAGGAAGCTGGTTCCTGAATGGGTCCCAAGAATTATTTTATTTGTAGGTACTGTAAAGGCAGAGGTCACTGCAGTGGAACACTTCAATTAGCAAAAAGCCACAACTTGAGTAACGATTTGCTTTTAATGCAATACAAATACAATGCAAGACACACTACTACCAAAAAGCATTAGTCAAATGCGTGTGGAAAATTCCTTGGGATATCATCACAACCCATCTGTTTTAATTGAATGATGACCTAGGATCTGAAGTAAATCTGATCAACAGAACTTTAAGATAAGTATTAATTACCAGACATGTCATACTCTCATCGACAGTGCAAGCTGTGCCCAAGTAGGGGACACTTTGGATTTAAAATTTTTTAATGACTTTTTAGTATCTGGAATTGTTGGGCTTCACTAGAAGCTGAAGAACAAGAAAAAATAATTTAGTAACACACACAAGGATCTTTCAGATTCATGAATTGAGAGAGCAGCAAATGATTTAACAACAGTTTTTAGGACTTAAGATAACTTTTTGTATTTACATTACTTTATATTAGTTTCCAGAAAACTATGTAAGGAACATCTGTTAGGAGCATAAAGGACTGTAAAGCTTTCTAAGGAGTCAGGGTTTATGTGACGAATCACTACATTACTTCCATGAGGCATATAATCAGAAAGCATGGATTAATCTTCACCCCCACACTGAATGGAAAATGTCTACAGACCTCAAGGAGAAGGAGGATCAGTAGGCCTCTGTGAATTGGAAAGACCAGGCAGCATCATTACATCAGCTAACTAAGAGAAAATCTGTCTGGAAAGATGAATGCTAAGAAGATTTTTAAGTCATAAAGAGAAGTGCTCTAACTCATGCTAGGTTTAAAACTCCATATTCATCCAATTTGCAGTAGTCCATAATGCCAGAAATACACGCTAGCAGTTGAATAAATGGATGTGGCTGTTAGACAGAAACCAGTAACTTATAGAAACTGCAAATTCAATCAAAGAGATACGAAATATCCAGTCACGTAACTTGAGTGTTGACCACTGGAGACTCCCAAGACATGCAGTCCCTATTTATTGGGATGACAATTCATATTCATCTTTTTGCAGCATTTTAAAACCTAAATACTGGCTTTTATCTCACATTTAGAATGGACAGATATATATATAGCAATTATAGGTGAACTTTTATTAAAAACTTTACAGTTTTGTCTTTTGAATGAATTGCATTATCCCACTATGTATGGCAATGACTGAATTTAAACCCTCATCCTAATTTGCAGTCAATTGCACAGGTGTTAAGAGTGATCATGGTAACGCTGACTGCTCTTACTATTTTAAGAACTCACAAGAAGTAACTATTAAGCCCTCTTTCAGCAACGTTTGAAAAGCATTTTCATGTTAAATGAAAATTCAATATCATATTTTGTAGCAATATCATTCATAAACATAACAATCTAACGTAACAACTTAATAGGACCATAGAGTATAAACTTTCAGCTAAGTATTCTGAACATCACAAAATCTTTTAAACCCATGTTTTCAATTTCTTTGGACTTTAAAAAGCTCTGAGGAATACAGACATACAAAAACACAATTACCCTAGACAATTATTGAAGTGATGTTAGCACTATGGAAGCATGACATTTCCATTCATATCTTCCATTTTTTTCTTTCATAGAAGGAAAACCATGTCTCATTTTCACACTGTGTTGTCTACACTATATACTTCATTCATTAGTTCTCAGAAGTATACTTTCATATCTGTCAAATAGCATTTCTAGGCCAGTTTTACAGCTGTGTGTCAAAAAGAAACAACAAAGGACATGTTCTCACTGGATTATTATCTAAGTTGATCATGTGTTCAAGACTTAAAAGGTTATAAATTATGTGATATTTTGCACTTACAAATACTATATGGTATATGATTCCTGTATGTTCAGCTTGTCAAATCTTTTCAAAGATCAAATATTATCCATCATTCTTTTTTTTTTAAATGTATTCATCCACAACGTCCAAAGGTGATCAGCCATTCTCTTTGTCAGTTTGTCTAGACTGATATGTTCTTGCCTGCCTTTTTCTTTTTTATGTATCACCATAAAATTACGTTTGGAATGTACTGCAAATGTTACTATAATTTAGGTAATAATTGCAAAAAGAATTCCTCCTCACAAGTTTTATATTATTACCTGAAATTACTGTTCTACAGCAGGAAATCATCTAGTCTGCAAGAATTCTATTATGTATTTTCTACCAGCTTGCCCATCACTCAACAGTTTTTAAGATGCTGGTGATGTGTGAAATTATATACACAAGTTCACTAAAAATTTCTGTCAACATCAGAAAAACCTCAGATGTACCAGAAGCCAAATTTAGGGATCCAGCTGAGTAAAACAGATTTATGTTTAGCTAAAGTGATTGCAAAAGAACAATTTTGCTAACCTTATTTACTGTTTTAAACTGTACTAACAGAATTCAGTATTTATTAATTTCCTTTCCTTCCCCCCCCCCCCCCCAACCTGCTAGCATACATCCTCCTTCCCACACAGTCTCTGTCTTTATATTATGGATTCCATAAATGCATCTCTGTAGTATATGTCATATAAGTAAGAAATAAACAGATGTGATTCAGGAAAAATTACTGTTTCCAGTTGTATTCTAGCAGGATGCAGGAAGTACTCCCCTTACACTGGAGAAAACTCACTTTACACTAGATACATGACAAAAAGGTAGCAATATCACTCCCTTGCTCCACTCCTGCAAAATAACCATCCCACTTTTGGAAATCTGGAACCAGGGATTGATTAAAAGATAATTGCTAAACAAACTGAGTATTCAGGCACGCAATTAAGTTTCCACAACTTAACAAGCAGCCATGTGCCTATTGAGCACAGTAATGGTCTGTGTACCCTTGGTCACCACATTTAAAAGAATTACATGTTCAGTAGAATTTAGTGCAGAATGAGACAAAAACAAATGGGAAACCTGCAGATGAGTACCAGATGAGAAGGCAGGCTAAGAAACTGGAAAGCTGAGATCTTGGAAAAAACTCTGCAACTCATGGAAAAATAGCAATTCTCTAAAGCTGGAATTGCTAAATTAATGTTTTTTTTCAATTAATGTGAATCAGTCAGTCATACTGAAAAGTGCCATAACACAGTCAGCTATTAACTCTCCATCATCTTATATCCATCTATAAATATGACAGACATCAACACAGCAAACATATGAGCTTTGAAATAACTTGCTGATATGTGCTTGCTTTTAGAAAGGCCATTCATTTACTAACACAGGAGACCACAATTCAGGTCTTACAAACATAAGAGATACTTTTCAAATCAGCTTAATGATTTGTTTGGTCCTGCTGAGTAAGACACTCAGTAGAAACACCAGCAAGCACAAGATACTAGTGGTACAACTGTAAGACAGTTTAAGAGGAAAATTTTTGGCCTTTGTGGTAAATAATAGTTTATCAAGTTGCCTAATTATTCTTTGCATTTAGCAGAGAAATGGGAATTAATCCTAATCATAGTTTTTAATCCTCTTTGTAAATAACTTATTAGACATATTGAAGCTGTCCATGATGGGCTTCAGAGGAAGTAATGACACACACAAACACAACTACATACCTATAAGATCTTGAGACAAGTGGAAATTAAATTGGTACCTGAATATATCTAGTCACACAAGTATATGGGTGCAAATATCACCCTGTAAGGTTATATATAACAAAAATATTATTTTTAAAAATGGTTATGACAGCAACAAGTTACTTGAGACCTTAAAAACAGGGAGAAAAGCCTCTAGAATAAGAAATCCACTATAAAAGTTACAGCCTTACAAGCATATCTGTAAAAGGAGAATTCCTGTTGTAAATCTCACTCTCAATGGACTGAGGATTTATAATAGCATCATAAGCACATGGTCAGCCACATGGTAATTCTAGACTGCAATACCAAGATGGGAAGAAAAAACTAACAGTTAGCTTGTAGTACTATTGTAATTCTGTCTTCTCACAATAGATTCTAGATTATTCTTCCACTATTTATCTGCATTTACTCATAAACAACAGAATGAAAATATATACATATTCAATCCTGTATTACAAAAAGCTTGTACTGAGAAACAAACAATTTTTGTTAATTTCATGTTTGAACATCAAGCATGGAACTAGATTAGTTTTGTTTCGGGTTGGTTTGGGTTTGTTTGGTTTTTTTTTTGTAATCCTAACACAGATACAGTAAATAAGACTTTAGCAAGATTATTTAAATAAAGAATCACCCATCAGTTTTGAAACATATTGAGACTATGTCACCTCTCTGAAATATCCTTACCAGCACTGAATCTCTGCTCCATTTAAAACCAAAGCATTCAAATGTCTTTCCCTGGGGAATTTTCAGAAGTGAGGAAACATCTTTAGAAAAAATCTCGACGCAGAGACAGAAGATGACCAAGCCAGCAGCAGCACTGTACCAGATCCACAGAGAGTGAACACTTGATTTTCACTGTAGGTCCCAAATGCAGAACTTAGATCTTAAATAACCCTGCTCAGATACCACTCATCCCTGAGGCAGTTAAAGCTCAGAGCACATAAACAGTAAAGTGCTGCTTCTCTCTTATTTCATGTAATTCAGACACTGTTTCCTTTCACATACAAGACAGTAAGGTTTAAGACGTCTTTTGCCTGAGGAAATATGCATCTATCTCATTAAAAGGGCCTTGATCACCAGGCTATAGTCTAGTCTGGAATGAGGTGCTCTCCTATGAAAATTGTTTCCCAATGTACAGAATAATTACAGATTAAATAAAGAAATGACAGAAATATCCCTACAGGCTGGGACCTAGGACACTCAATAGGGAATGGAGAGACCGGAGTTCAAATTTCTGCAGTGGCTAATATTTATTGTACATTCTGTCCCAAGAATTCTTTACTGACAGATCCATAATAAGCTATTTAGTTTAACACGTGCTTACAGAAATAGTAAGAGATTAATTCTGGTATCTATTTAAATTGATAATTTAACAATATAAATTTAAATAAAAAATGGGATTCAGTCTTACCTAACAATAAACATTAAGCATCTATATACCTCCCAATCAGCCCATCTATTTCACATTCCTGTCTCAGGGTGCAGGTGCATATTTATCTACAACAAGCACAGAAAGTGTCTAATGACTTCTTAAACACTGATGGTTAACTTCTAGATCATTAAAATACAGCAAGAATCCTACTCAGAAGAAGAACAGTGTACAGTGTTCAGCTTCTCAAGACTGACTGGAACTACAGTTTTGAAAACCAGCAATATTGAACAGTTCCTCCCTCATTTCAATGCTAACACTGGGTGAAGAATGACAGAGGTTTATATTTAGCTCATATTCAAGGTAGCCTTGTCAATAAAAGTCTTTTGACGAACAGGCTTTGGATAAGAAATGTAATACCAGAAAAAACATACTCATAGGTCAACCTCAGCTATTTGACCAGCTTCTTAGTTATTTCATGGTTAAAACGCTGAGACCTGGTGCTTATATAACGTTAATGAACCAGACTCTAAAATGTATAATGTCAGAAAAACAAATGCAACGTGCGCAATCTGCAATTGCCAAATGTTTAGGACTCAGTGCTCCATTCAGAATTCTCTCCAATGTTTTAAAGTTTATCAAATCAAGTATAACGAAACAAACTGAAACCTGTTATGTCCTATTAAACATAATTATCAGGAAATGTTAAAACTAAGTACAGTAATTTCTTGAAATTTTGTGATTGTTTATTTGCCTATTTCAAATTACTTTCAAGGAAGTATTAAGTGCAAGTGAAAGACAGGCTGTCTTCTCCAGGTGTAGCTCACTAAATGCCAAATGCCAGTGCCTTCATTCAAGCCACCAAAAAGCACAAAGACAGACTGGTTTCATGACCAATTGATAAGCACTTTTTATTCTACTTCTAACTAGCATTTGAAACAATATCCTGAAAAAGATATTAAAAACTGTATTTGAAATTCAAAAGAAGAGAGTTGTATATGTAGCTTCTGAAGATATTTATATTGGATGGTTCACTCTTTTCAAGTCCCCTGAATTTTTAAGCCTCTCTCTAAAACAGTTCTATCACTAGAGCCATAAGCAGAGATCTTTTTAAGCTGTAAAGCACTGGCATCCTAAAGAAGAGATGACTGGGTGTTATTTTCAAAATCTGTGTACAATGATAGTAGGTGTTATAATGTGATTTCCACCATATTGGCTGACAATACTTGATAATTCCAGTGCTAAAATAGTTTAATATATTACTACAAATAGACATTTTTCGAAGCACTAATAAATAATAATGAATATCCCTTAATGGTTGAGCACAGAAAATAGCATAAAGCATACAGATTAAAAAGACATGAAACTCAGACCATGAGCATGAGCTGTGAGTAGATATGACCATGTCACCTTTCAACTACATCTTTGAGAAACAGAGCTCCTTTGGGCTTTATTGCATGGCTGGTTTTCCAATCTTTGAAATATTTGTAAAGGTGCTTGCCGTTATTTGCATAATGTTTAAATGTTTAATTTTAAGGAATAAAGTTTTTCAAACTTTCCTTGAAATCACCAATTATTGAACAACATTCCAGCAACGTTAGGGATACAATAATAAAAAAAAAGTGGTACTGCCTAATATCTACCTGCATGTCCTCCATGATACTTTATCCATGCCTACATAGTTGCTTTCTGACCACAGCATCACAAAACAGTTGAGGTTTGTAGGGACCTCTGGAGATACTCTAATCCAACCCTCCCTTTCCAGCAGGGTTGCCTATAGCAGGTAGCCCAGGGCAGCGTCCAAGCAAATTTTTAGTATCTCCAAGGATAACGACTTCACAACCAGCCTGGGCAACTGGTTCCAGTGTTCAACCATGCTCACAGTAAAAAAGTATTTTCTTATGTTCAGACAGATTTTCTCATGTTTCAGTTCATAACCACTGATGCTTGTTCTGTCACTGGGCACCATGGAGAAGAGTCTGGCTCTATTGTCCTTGCTTCTTCCCCCCAGGTATTGATACACTTTGAAAGGATGCCTTCCAAGCCTTCTCTTCTCCAGGTTAAACAGTCCCATCTCTCAGCTGCTCCCTCTTTGACAGATGCTCCAGTCCCTTCGCCATCTTTGTGGTCTTTACTTGGCTCACTCCAGTATTTTCATGTTTCCCTTTTACTGGGGAGTGCAGAACTAGACCCAGAACTCCACATGTGGCCTCACCTAAGTAGAGCAGGGCTGAGTAAAGGGGGAAGATCACCTCACTTGACCTGCTGGCAATGCTTTTCCTAATGCAGCCCAAGAGGTTGTTGGAGTGGTTTGCAATGTGAGTGTATTGCTAATTGATGGTCAACTTCTCACTCACCAGTGCCTTCTCTGCGAAGCTGCTTTCCAGACAGTTACCAACCTGCACTAGCACAGGGGGTTGTTCCTCCCCAGATGCTGTAATTTGCTTTTCCCTTTGCTGAACTTTATGAGAGTCCTCCCTGTCCATTTATCCAGCCTGTCTAGGTTCCTCTGAATGGCAACACAACCCACTGCTCTACAAACCACTCCTCTCACTTTTGCATTGTCAGAAATGGTGCAAAATGTGGCAATGATCCTACTACCTCTCACTACCTCTGTTTTGACAACAATGTTTTGTTTTCTCTGACAACTAAAGATTTTTTTCTCAGTTACATCACATGTCAGAAGACTCCATATGTATCTACTCAGATAATGTAAAAGTAGTAAGAAGTGTGTACGGTTATTAATTGATTTGCAGTGTTATCAAATTACTTTGGGAAGTGTATATTGTAACCACACTAGACAGTACACATGGTAAAAAAAAAGATGTGTGTGTGTAGTACTAAAAACCTTTCCACAAAGAGGCTATGATGAAGTAGAAAAACATACAAAAGTTTCAGGCCTGCACAAAGCATTATAATTCTAATGAGCTTTCGCACAATTTATAGAAACCTCAGAAAAATTAAGCACAGCAAGGGTCTGTGTTGTCATTAGCTAAAAGACCAGTAGCAGTAGTGCCACTAGCTTTGAAGTAACCACATTGTTACGGCAAAATACCATCTGGTATTTTCCCCTGTTACTCCATAAATGACATTTGTGTGCTGTAGCTACTCTAATAACCTATTCTCAAAAGGTGAAAACACTAAGCAGATGTTGGATCAAAATGAATTGTTTGTATGGCATGGACTTCAGACAGGCAAATTAGAGCTTTAAAGCTATTTTCGCCTACTAATGTTACTATACTGTAAAGTAAATGCATGGTATAATAATTAAAAAAAAAAAACAAACAACCAAACCAACCAACAAACAAGAACCAAACAAAAGAAACAAGCAAATAAAAAATCCTCCTGTGAACCAAACTGTAATAGCTGCATATCTAGAAACAGATATGAAATTGTGTTCTTGGAATCACAACTACAAATTCTGAAGGTGTTTCTATGAAGCACACTTTTTATACAGAAAATGTTCACACTAATTTGGGGATCCGTTGCAGGTAGCTCTTTGTGCACACTGTTTCAGCTATGTTCTTTAACTGTCAAACCAGATGAAGAATAGTCCTGTGGTTTTTTCCTGAATGGACATAAATATAGTGCATTTACTGCAAATGTTCCTGCCTGCTAGGGGAAAACTTGGTATCACCACATGACCATAAATATCATTCAGATTTACTTCATGGTACGAGTTTCTGAAGAATGTGCTAAGTCTTATTAAAACATTAGATATGGTCTCAAGAAGCAAAATGCCTCTGGTGCCAAACTTTGAGGACTTTGATTTTAACACTTGGTATGGCTGTTGCTTTTCAAAATGTATTTATAGTTATTTATATATATATATATATATACACATAACTGTAAGATGTACTTTGATTCAAATACTCTAGTATAACCACAGCCTGACTTAAAATGCATTCCATGTTCTTGGAGATCTCAAAACACCACTTACTGCTTAGAGAATCTTCTGATCCACAAGATACATGTCACTAAACAAGACAAGGCTCCTAAAGAGGAGAGGACGAAAAAAGTATTGCTGAGCACTGTTGTAAATTTAAAAACCCTACATGGATATGCATTTTATAATGCTAAAAACTGCAATTCACATGTGTAAGTTATACTTCTGCTGTTCCCATTATCAACAATTGCATTATTGCTTCAGGTTACATTTCTTTCTTTAAAAAAGCAGAAATCTGTAGCTGCTTGCATTAGTCATACTGACAGGACCAGTTCTGTTAAATTTACCCAGAAGCAAACTAGTGTAGGGATACAGCACTTGGCTGACTTAAGTTTTGGTCATCTGTCTAACTACTAGGTGGTGACAGGCAAAGTCACTCCTTTTTTACTCTTCTCCACCTTCTGTGCATTGTCTATTTAGGCTGCAAACTTCTTGAAATCAAAACTGTTTTTCTTCATATCTCTTTTCATACCAGGGAAGCCAAAAAGGGAATCCTAGCCTACGGTATGATCTTTGGATACTATATTCATCTAAGAATCACCAATAAAACAAAACACTGAAGTGTTGATTGATTAGTGAATTGCAAAATTCTTGTATTAGCTCCAGATAGAGGGGGTGAATTTTGCAAATATTCCTAAGGCATGAAATAGCTTATATGCACACAATGTGATTATAAATCAATAGTGAAAGCTCTTTTGAAGGAAATAAAAGAGGGTATGGGTAAAGCTGACACCTTTCATGGGAGCTGGGCAGAAGTTGCATACTTCTGCATGCTAAAAGGGTTTGATTATTGCTTCCTCAATTAAGATGATTATTGTTGCAAATGATGTGAAGAATTAAATTGATTTCATAATGAAAGAACAATTTCAAACAAAACCAAAGTACTTTTCAAAAAGAGAAGGGGAAAAAATGCAATCGGTTAAGTCCAATCCCTCTCCCTGTCCCTGGTAAAGGAAAAGATGCCATTTGGCAACAATAACAATTCACAGCAGCACTTGCTTCTGGCTATTTTTCAGGTTTGGAACTGACACTTCAACTAGGTGATAAATAGGGAAATTAAAAGTATTCCACAATCAGTTACTCTGTTGGAAAAAGAAAGCAGAGTGTGGGGAAAATCTTCCACTGATATTTTCCCAAGTACCATAAAGCCATCGACATAGACAATCATATTGTACATGTTATTTAATTTACATGGAAACTCTGCATATATCTATAGTCAGCCAAATTTTGCACTCCCTATTCAATCTATATTCAATGGTTATCTATCCAAATAAGGAGTCAAATACATGAAAACACCTCAAAATATGTTATGCTTCTTACAAATGTTATAAAGCAGTCTTAAGAAAGATACTACAGTCATGTTTTTCTCTGCACAATTAAATTACTTATAAATATATTTGTACCTACAAGCATAACAATACATATCATGTGTTTCAGTTTGAATATCATCCAAAATAAGTAATGTATATGTAAGGTTTTCAACTGCTGTGGTGTCCACTTAGACTAAAAAAATTCTCTTTTTTATTTTTTCTTCCTGTTCTACCCTCTCAGAATCTCATGGGGATTTTTCTCCTGACTTACACAGTTTTTCCACTTCTCTCTAGAAGCTGTATGGCATTATAGCTAAAGATTTAGAAAGGGGAGGGCTTACCAGATATCAGACAATTGCTGCTAAAGCTGTCCATCATTCCCCTGCCCCACTCGTTGTTAGACTGGCACAGGCATCTTATGAAATTTCACCTTTAAAGGACAATTACTCCTTTAACTCAATAAAGTTGAGCCCTTAATCCATATCATATCACTTCAGGAACTCAATTATGTTGAACTGTTCAGTGAACTGTGATCCTAGTCTTTCTTCATTATAACTCATTTTCAGTTAACTTATAGTGAAATATTTAGACAGATTGTTACAATTACCCACCTTCTACTGACTGCCAGTTTTGCCTGCTGCTCTGTGAATGATTCCTTATACCCATACTTCTTTACACAGCAAGCTTTACCTGTGTGCTTCCAAAAGCAGTCCTTCAAGAGTTTTAACTATCTGCCTACAATTGTAACTAAATAACTTGCTTTTATTTTTACCATGGTTTTCATTTTAATTCTGAGAATTAATTCTTGATTCAGTAAGCTATATAAATACAAGTTTAATATTAAGCATCTACATTCACAGATTTGGACCATTTTTGTTTACTGTTAACACTCAAGCAGCGACAAGTAAAAAATAACAAATTTATTCCACAATAAAACTAATGTATTCCAAGAAGTCTCAGAAACCAAAAATACTTTACTGGTTTTAGAATAGAAAAATATTTATCTATCAAACTGAAAGAAAAAAGAGTTTTAGCCTGTCTGAGCCCACACATGATTTTCTTGCATTAATGTTGCATTACCATATTTATAATATTCTTCAGTCATCTGGCCATTTCATCTCAATAATTAATGTGACGATATCTGCAGTCATCTCAGTCTTGGAGGCTTCTTGTTTCACTTCATTTCCAGTGGTAGCCAGAAGACAAATCAGTATATCTTTAACCAAGTAGCATCCTTTACAGACACATCTATGAGCTATTCTTGAATACTGAAGAACAAGTACCATAATTGTCCTGGCTTGTATTGTTCTAGGGAGAGCTGTTGCTGATCAACAAAATATATCTTTTCATATCGGTTAGGAGTGTTCAGTGTATAAATACTGCCATCTTATAATTTCTAACTATTATGTCATTTTTCGTATTACTGAGATCACAGTAAGCAGCACTGCAGTTAACAGGTTAATGGAGAACTACTTTCTGTTTCCCTATACAGCCCCAGCATGAAAATTTCATAACAGGTAATTTTTTAATAATCCTTTCTCTGGATGATCAGAAGCCAGACTGAGTAGTTCTAATAAACTCTACCGCAGCAGCAGTGGTTCTATACTGTTAAGTATCTTATTTGCTTGAGTGATTTGTGTCAAACCAGGTCTGCCTTTCTTGCTTGAATAAATAACAGGAGAAAAGAGAAGACAGAAATCAAGAATAATTGATAATTTTCCCAGTGGAGAGAAGTCACCATTGGAAACCTCAAGGGCTCTGTGTGGTTCAGCGTATTTATTAATGAATATTCATTAATTAATTCACCCTCAAAATGACAGTGAATAGCGTGTTCACAAGGTAGCCAATGCTACAAAGTTATTCAAGGTACTTATAACAAAGAATAATTGCAAAGAGTTGTGCATCATCCTCTACAGTAACTGGTTGTCTTGGCAATAGTGACAGCTAAAATCCTGTAGATAATATAATATACAACACCATGGTAATATTCCCATCACATCATTGCCTTGTAAACCTCCTGACCACTGAATGGACTCCTTTTCTGCCTCAAAGCAGCTCATGGTAAGAAGTCACAAAATCTGTTATCTAATATGTTTTAACAACAGGAGAATTCACTTTCAGAGTTGCAAATCATTTTATTAGGTCAGGAGGACACTACTGTCCTTGCTTACTTGCTGTCCTCATTTGTGCAACACAGAAAATCCACTGAAAAATTTCAGAGAGGCTTTGTGTTGAAGATACACAAGAAAGAAGAAGACAGACAAGAACTAAATGGAACCAAATGTATTAAATTCAATTTAAATTCAAGTTTTCTGACTAAGGCTAGTTGTATACAGCAACCATACCTTACAGATATTGTAATGTATTAGCAACCAGTACCTGTAAGTTTTATCTATATTCAAAGAAGAAAAGCTTAAGAAGTATGGCAAGCAGTTCCCACTATCACAAGCAAATTAAAAGCAAAGCAAAATATACTCAGGGTACATGTGCGCTCTACATACGTTTTTGTAATAGAGAAAAATAAATGTTTTTCATTGTTAAATGAAAATGGACTTAAAGTGCCTGCACTCTAAAATAGCATAATCAGAGGACTGCAAACTACACTTACCAAGAAAAGAGAAAACAAACTCAGTATAGGGTATTTTTAATAACTAATTGCCAGTAATTATTTCACTAGATGTGGTTGTATTTACTGAAAGCATAGAGAATGGTGGAACTACTTCTGTACAAATTAGATTGCCTCTACGTTTTACATTAATTCAAGAAAAAATTCTATATACAGTGTTCTAGTCTTTATTATTCTTAGTTCTTAATATATGCTGTGCACCATTATTTACAAATTAAAGTCTAAACACATGTAAACAGCTTTCAATGTGAAAAAATCCCACTAATTTTTAAATTCATGTGTTCTTGCAATATATATATTTGGATATGATCAGGTTATTATGCTTTTCTAGCACACTGACTTTATAAACCTGGGTTATTTACTCTCAGTTTATCCTTTTTCTAGGTTCTGACATGATAACAGAGAAAAATTATATTCAAATTCTGTGCACTCTTTTCTGCTCAACACTCCAACAGGTTAGAACAACACTCTTCCAGTATTCTGGAGACAGCATTACTCAAGACAAAGTCAAGATCCATAGAGTATAACCATCAATTTTGTTCTCAAAACTAAGCAAAATAAGCTGAAATACTGATTTAAAACAAGTAAACAAACCCAATTAATGTTTAAATCGCTTTCACATAACTTTTAAAGGGTGTTGGTAACAAAGACTTTCCTGTTCTCACACCCAGAGTCTAGTCATTTCCAATAAAAGCATAATAAAATCAGAATCTTACATTTCTAAATTTAGACTCAAGCTACCGCTTTCTTCTTTCATTGCAAACTTGACTTTTTAGGAGAGGCAGTGGGGCAGCCCTGTATGTTAGGGAGTGTTTTCATTGTCTAGAGCTGAATGATGGTGACAATAGGGTTGAGTGTTTATGGGTAAGAATCATGGGGAGGGGCAACAAAGTGGATATCCTGGTGGGAGTCTGTTACAGACCATCCAGCCAGGATGAAGCATGATGGCAGCAGATGAAATATTCTATAAGCAGCTGGGAGAAGTCTCACAATCTCTAGCTATTGTTCTCATGGGGCACTTCAGCTTACCAGATGTCTGCTGGAAACACAACACAGTGGAAAGAGTCTAGGAGATTCCTGGAGTGTATGGAAGGTAACTTCCTGACGCAGCTGGTGGGCAAGCCAGCTAGGGAAGGTGCCCCTCTGAACCTGTTAGTTGTTTGTGAACAGAGAAGGACTTGTGGGTGATGTCATGGTTGGAGGCCATCTTGGGCATAGAGACCACGAAATAAGAATTTTCGATTCTCGGAAAAGTAAGGAGGGGGTCAGCAGAACCACTGCCTTGGACTTCCAGAGGGCTGACTTTGGCCTGTTACAGAGCCTGGTTGATGCAGTCCCTTGGGGGCAAGTCCTGAATAGCCAGGGGGTCCAGGAAGGCTGGACATTCTTCAGGAAGGAAATCTTAAAGACACAGGAAGAGGCCATCCCCATGTGCCAAAAGATAAGCCGAGAGGGAAGAAGACTGGTCTGGCTGAACAGAGAGTTTTGGATGGAACTCAGGGAAAAAAAGGAGCGTTTATCACCTTTGGAAGATGAGGCAGGCAACTCAGGAGAATGATAAGGATGTCATGGTGTTATGCAGTGAGAAAATTAGAAGGGCCAAAGCCCAGCAAGAACTTAATCTGGCTACAGCCATAAAAGACAAAGAAAAATGTTTCTATCAATACATTAGAAACAAAAAGAGGTCTAAGGAGACTCAGTATCCTTTGTTGGATTCAGGGGAAAAACACCGTGATGCAGGATGAGGAAAAAGCTGAGGTACTTAATGCTGCCTTTGCCTCACTCTTCAATAGTAACACTACTTTTTTTTTCAGTTACCCAGCCCCCTCAGCTGGAAGACAGGGAGCAGAGTGAAGCCTTTATAATCCAAGCAGAAATGGTTCAGCGACCTGCTATACAGCTTAGACACACATAAGTCCGTGGGGCCAGATAGGATTTACCTGATGCACTGAGGGAGCTGGCAGAAATGCTCACCAAGCCACTCTCCAAAGTTCATCAACAGTCTTGGCTACCTGGGGAGGTCCCAGCAGACTGGCGGTTACCCAACATGATGCCCACCTGCAAGAAGGAGGATCTGGGAAACTACAGGCCTGTCAGCCTGACCTCGGTGCCGGGGGAGGTTATGGAGCAGGTCATCCTGCGTGCCATCGTGCAGCACGTGCAGGTCAACCGAGGGATGAGGCCCAGCCAGCCTGGGTTTATGAAAGGCAGGTGCTGCTTGACAAACCTGGTCTCCTTCTACACCAAGGTGACTCACCTCTTGGATGAGGGAAAAGCCATGGATGTTGTCTGTGTGGACCTTGGTAAAGCCTTTTACACCATCTCCCACAGCATTCTGCTGGAGAAACTGGCTGCTCGTGGCTTGGACAGACGTACTCTACACTGGGTAAAAAGCTGGCTGGGCGGGCGAGGCCCAGGAGTGGTGGCGAGTGGGGTTACACCCAGCTGGTGGCCGGTCACACGCGGTGTCCCCAGGGCTCCGTGCTGGGGCCCGTTCAGTGTCTTTATGGAGGGCCTGGCTGAGGGGATGGAGCCCACCCTCAGCCAGTTTGCAGATGGCCCCCAGCTGGGCGGGAGTGTTGGTCGGCCTGAGGGCAGGAGGCTCTGCAGAGGGTCTGGGCAGGCTGGGCCGATGGGCCGAGGCCACTGTACGAGATTCCACCAGGCTCAGTGCCGGGCCCTGCCCTTGGGTCACAGCAACCCCCCGCAGCGCTCCAGGCTGGGGGAGAGCGGCTGGGCAGGGCCTGGGGGGAAAGGGCCTGGGGGTGCTGGCTGGCAGCCGGCTGGGCAGGAGCCAGCAGGGTGCCCAGGTGGCCAGGAAGGCCGGCAGCGTCCTGGCTGGTGGCTGAAATGGTGTGGCCAGCGGGGCAAGGGCAGTGACCGTCCCCCTGCGCTATGTTTCTATGATTCTTTGACACATCTCTGAACATACCCTGAAATATAACAAGAACAGAGATCTGAACCCTAGTCATGGTAGAAGATTTGGGTTAATTCACCTTTCTTACTCTTTTCTAGCTGCTTCTGCTAGACATGCTAGCTTTCCCACAGCTGCAAAAAAATGTAAAAGAATTGAAGAACTAGAGAAAGTGGATAAAAAAGAAAAGATGGACACAATAAATCAGTGACTAGCAAAGCAAAATGGTGACTCAACTGGATAACTCTATGGCAAACCACTCATGAAGTTTAGGATGGAAGAAAGAAAGTATGTTCAGTGTATGTGTGTATATACGTTGTCTGAGTCACAAAGAGTTGTCTGAGTCACTGATGAACTGAGGGAATGCTGAAAGTTTCAGAATATAGTGGCTGGAAGAAAACTTCTCTAGCTGTACACTTCATTGTTTCTCTTCTTTACTCCAGTGGTTCTACTCCCTTGGTTGCTGTGATGCATCAAGGCAATAGACAGTCAGTCATTAGCTAGGAGATGAAGACTGAAGACCAGGCGCAAAAACCAGCACAGGTGAACAAGCAGAGCTTTCTGATGAACTAGACAAACTGGGACTAGTAACAAAGCAGCTCTACTCTGTTTACTGGAAAGATCTTCTAGAGCCAGCCCTTTCCAAAGCAGTAGACAGGTACAGTTTATTACTTAGATGTGTTACTCTGCTTGCACTGACAATTACTTTCATCTGCTGTTTTATTATTCATCGCTTCTACTTTAACTGTTACTGCAAGTTGTTTGTGGACTATTAGGCAAGACAGAAGTGTCTAAGAGATGCACTGTTATCTGGCTTAGCTAGGTTTATGAGGAGGCAACAGTGTGATACAAAGATGATATGCATGTTCAGAGCCTAGTGTGCTGCTCCAGATACAGAGAAAAATGCTTACACAGAACTGTATTTACAGATTTCAGAAGCAGAGAAGTCAATGACTATTAAATGACAGCTGAAATGTGGCTCCTTCTCAAGACCTGCAACATCTGCTGTACAGACTCTAAAGTGTATACTAAAATAAAGGGATGCTGCCTTCCAGTGCAATCTGTGAATAATTTGTGACAGACATTGAACCTATTTATAAATAAAGAATTTGTAGAGGAAAGAATTGTTTCTACTGAAGTACCTAGACATATGTATTGCTGAAAACTTACAATATGTAACAGCAAGAACATTGAAAGGTGTCCTTAAATATAATAGTAGACTTACTGTCTAATAACTTTGATTTTGAAAGTTTTTCATGCTGTGCTAGATCCTATTATTATTTTGCATTACAGTATGTATCATCAGAAATGGGAATTTCAAAAGTACACTTCACTAGTACTATCTTTCAGAAAGCTCACTGGCAAAACTTTAACATTTTTGGAGTAGTAATATAACAACAGCTCTGAGATAAACCCTGTTTTCAGCACCTCTCATTTTTTCTTTATTATTGTTTCTTCATTTTCTTTTGGCTTAAATTAAAGTATTTACTGATGATATGCATTAATTGTATTTAGAACTCTCACAGTTAATTGATCAGTGAAAATTATCCAGGAACCCTATCAGATAATAATGAAAGCATTTATTTTGTCCTTAACTGTGCCTGAAGGCAGAAATCAACTTGACAAGTCTACATACAATCGCTTCTTGAAGGTTTCCAAAGTGGAAACTCCAAAGCTGTATAAGGCAATTTATTTCAGTTCTTTATTATCTTCACCCTTAGCGAGTTTCCCATAACACGTAGCAGAAAGCTTCCTCCTCACTGCAGTCTGAGTCCTTTAACTCTTGCCCAATCTTACCTCACTACGATGAGCCATTCCCTTCAACCTTTCTGGTACCTTTAACATATTTGAAAATAATAGTGTTCTCTCAGAGTCTTTTTCTCCTTAGGTCAAATAACCCCAGTTCACTCAGTTTTTCCTTCTAGAAAGAACTCTGACATTTTTGTTCCTATTTTATTCAAACTTCTGCAGTTTTCACAGTGAGTACATTGTGTAGCATATTGTGTATCACTGGCCAGTTTAAAAAGAGATTTTAGATCTCGCCGTATGAAATTCACCTGATCACTAGTTTTATGTAATAAAATCTAAAATACTGTGTATGCAATGAGTCTCCCCATGCTCAAAGTAATCCTACAGGTTTTCAGTGACTGAATGGCACTGATAAATTGTAAAGTAAAAGCCCTTTTTCTTACATCAGAACTGAGGTGTCATACAGGTCAATAAGAAATGCCAGTTAAAGTGGCTTAGATGTCAATATATGGAAGACTGTCAACTTGATTTGCAATTTACAGTCATAGTTCTGATTTTCATGGTAATCACAAGTGCAAATACTAGCAGTTTGACAACTATATTTTACAGACCTATACATAATTCTAGGTGTCCTACTTAGCCGTTACCTAAATAATTACAGTCATAATAAATTATATCACAGATATGGAAGGCAATGTACGTATCTATGGTGGATAGTATTTTTTAAGAATATAAAGTAAACATAGGATTGTTATCCAAAGGGTCATCCTTTTTCCTGAAATGGGCACTTCACCTCAATAACTCCACATAGTTCTTAAAAGTTTTAAGTCTCTTAATAACAAAACCAGAGCTGTGGCCAGATTATTTACCAACAACTATTATCAAAAGAAACAGAAAACTAGACATTGAGGAAAAGTGGTAGATGAGTCCCACAGAAATAAGTGAGGAATGCAATAGGAAACACAAGTTTTTTTCAAATTGAAGCTCAAACTTCCTTCTCTGTTAAAGTTACAAGTTTTATCCACTTAAGTCATACTAGGATGTAACTTGGGTTCATTCACCCAAACTACTTATTATTTACACCCTGTAACATGCACATAACATTATGGGACAGCATTAAATAACATGGCAAATGGGACCAGCATGAATCAAGTAGTTTGACTAAAGGCTACCTATCAACTGAAATGGCCAAACAGGTATACTAAAATATACAGACATAAAGAGAGCTCTGCAAAGATTCCAATAATTTGTTCAGTACCTGGTTTCATTTTCTCAGCCCCAAAACTGAAGCAATCTGGTTTATGAAAGAATTCATCTAGACCAAGTAATGAGACTTGACTGGCTAAATTAGTACTAGGAAAAAAGTATCTTAAGAAAAATATATAGCAAGCAAATAAAAGTTATGAATGACATGAAGATAAAACGTTTAAATCTTTAGAAAAAAAATGAAAATATTATGCGTAAAACTTCAAGCCTTCTTTATTGTGCTAGCTAATCAAACCCCCTTATTACCACAAATTACCTTTCAAATTAACAACCATAGCCTTAAGCCTGGATCACAAAAGTATCATCCCTTTTTTTTGAAATTGTTGAACCTACTAATACTCTGACTGGCAATCCTTGACCTATTCTGTCACAAACTTCCAAAATTCTGAATACAACAAATCTTAACCCAGGTAAAAAATGTTTTCTCAACTAGGATGCTAAGTCACTTGTTCAGAAACAGAAGAGAGCGAAAGAATCCATCCCAAATGTTGATGCTAGTGCTTGGGCAATCCGCTGGCAGAGAAGTGGTTTGGGTTTCTATCTGCTCAGGGACTAAAAACAACCAAAATGAAACACACATGTTGTACATCCTTTCCAACCGAGCCATTCTACTCTATTCTATGTCCTTGGGGAGACTACCAATAACTGGCCTATTGGGTAGGTTTTGGCAAACTAAATACAGTAATTTCTAGACCGTGGGACACTATGCGCTGCTCCTGTAATCCTGTTGTCCACACTGCAGACCTAATTAACCAACCCTATGTTTCCAAATTTCAGCTCCTGGAAATCATGGAACAGAATGACTGGCCTGGCAAGGTGGGAAGCATTTTGGGTCCTTAAGATTAGCTATGGCCTTCAAGACATGCATGCCATTCATTCTGTGGCTTTAGATCCTGCCTTTCTAAACTCAGTTCACTATTTACTGAATTCTGACTGACTTTTAAATATTCTGAGGATGATGAAAAAAATCACATTCTTCAGCTATTAACCATTTGCTCAAATAAATACATTTCTACCTCGAATTCTGAGGCTCTCTGTCACCTTGCAGTAGGAAGAAAATCTAATTTCCAATTATAAAAGTATGGGGGTTTACTTATCTTTATAGAAAATTTAAAAGTGGAGTGCTGTTCTTAAGATGTATTAAATAAATACAAAACACAGAAATAGAAAGGAAAATTAAGCTCTGCATGCTGATAGGTTCCTCTTCCGTTACCATGACAACCACAGTGGTACTCAAAATAGACAAGGTACTTTATCCTTCTGTCAGATAATATTTAACATTTTATTTGGTTTGTACTAGCTGGATCATGGAAACTAAACCCTCAAACAAAATGAAGTTCATATGTGAAATAAAGTATATGAAATCCAAAATAAATTCACACACATAAGAATGACAATTTCTAAAAAAAATAAATATATAAAATAAATAATAAATAATAAATTGTACCTGAATGCTAAGGCTTTTTTTAGTTTAATTCATTGATTTAAATTATTTGGAGAAAAGAAAGTATAGATATTTCACCACTGACCTAACATTTTTGATTAGTTTTTTAAATAAGCCATTCCTAATAGATGACTGCTATGTTGGGGCAAAAAACTGTGGAAATAGTTGGGTGGGATTCTGAAGCTGAAATGCAAATGTCCTCTGACTGGATACATTAAATTTCAAATCTCCTTTGACAATGGTGGAGGGATTCAGATTCTACACAGCTCTAAACCATATAATCAACTTATCCAAAATATTTACCAGGTGACACACAAAACAGGCATTTAAAAATTACTGCATCCAATTAGAACCATAGTTAAAGACTACACATTTATTTTGTTTTAAGGGATTAAAAAAATCTATTAGTTCTTGATTGC
The DNA here is from genome assembly GCF_015220075.1 of Falco rusticolus. Lineage (NCBI taxonomy): Eukaryota > Metazoa > Chordata > Aves > Falconiformes > Falconidae > Falco > Falco rusticolus. Next base: position 48,311,359 of record NC_051187.1, read on the forward strand.
TAACAAAGTAGCAATTTATGAAATTTGATTTCAAAATTAAAAGCACATTTTGCCTGAGGAAAGTCAGTTAAAATTCTGAGTCAGACTCGGATTTGGTGTATTCTGGTTAATTTTTTCATAGGTGAAGAATATGTTAATGACTTTAATGGTAAGGAAGCACTATATGACCGCTCAGTCCCAAAATATGAAGAGCAAGATTAGTATTTACAAAGAATTACCCATGTTGACAGAGTATGTCAAATCAGAATAAACCCATTACACTTGTAATCATTGATAAAACAGTTAAGGTACTCACGTTCCTTCAGCTCTCTTAAGCATTTCATTTCTAAGATAACAGCAAAAGCTAATTAAAATGCTTTGGTTTTATTTTCTTTTATGTACCAGTCCTGAAACCAGAGCACAGTGTGTGCACCACTGTAATGTGTCATATTTCTTTCAACTTTTACAAACACCCAGCAGCAAATAAAGATCACAAAACTATTTTCTTGCTGCTTTCTCCTCTTTATTATACCCATATTAATCCTAAAAAACTTTCAACAGTAATTTATGTCTATCAAGCAAAACCATTATGTGCCTGTACTACAGCTATGTACAGCATATTAGTTTTAACACAGGAATTTAATTGATGTCCTTGGCACAGGACATGATAATAGGAAAAAACATAGCAGTGCTGGCTGCAATGCAGGGCAGTAACGCAACGTGCACCAGCCCTTCCTGCTTGCGTCACTGCAGCACTACGGCCTCACTGCTGCTGCAATCCACACAGCAAAATGAATTCAGCCTCGGTAAGTCTGCTCCTGCTACCACAGTCACACCTTCATTGTAGGCTGCAAAGTCAGAAACGGGTTTTGGCAACGGCTTCTACAGGGCTCAGCGTTTGATAATACCTGCTTCCGATGCCGTCAGTGGTAAAAGTACCTCTGACTTCAGTATGAGCAGCACCAGGTCAGTCTTGAGTTCTCGACAGAACTTCATTCTGATGCACCAAGTAAACTGGATGGAAGCAGGTAGCAGGCAGAATACTTCTGAAATTTATATAGACAAATGGCTTGAGTTTTTCTTATATGTGTATGGGATGACCTTAATGTCCTAAACAGGCACCATATTCATTATTTCCTTTTGCAAATAGAAACAAATAAAAGAAATGGGAGAAAAAAGGTTTTGTATTAAAAAAGATCATACAGGGAATTCTGTCCAAGGTTGGAAACTTTGACGTTTGAACATTTTATGTTTGGCCCTCCTAGAATGAAATAAACTGGGCAGTTCTTAGAAATTCAGCCAAAACGATAAAACAATTTATATTAGCTTCCAAATCTGTGGCCACAATTCTCAAAACCATTCTGATACCTTACACTCAGTTATCCAGTCTCACTGTATGCTTGTTCACAACCTAAAATGTAAACCTTACATCAAAAAGTTGAGTACTCCAGAGTATCTTGGACCCAGAAGAAAGTGTTTTGTTTGCCTTTGGACTATTCATCCTATCATTTAGTCACTGGACTTTCTGAGACTTTGCCTTTAGAGACAACCTCAATCTACAAAGTCCTACTACCACCAATCATCTAGTAAAGTTGATTGAAATTGCATGCAGACAGCACTAGTGAGAAATGGTGAGTGGAGGAAAAATCTGATCAGTAAGAAATATTGAAACATTTGAATGAGAATTGTTTTTCTAGAACTTGATACTACAGGCATGTGGGCACACTACAGAAATCGAGGTTATTAGTTGATAAAGATGGCTTTGCTGCCAGCAAGATGTTGTTCAGTTTACGGTATAAAGCCATGCCCTAGGAAAAATCAGAATGAAAGAAACTGAAGATACTAATTAAATACTGTCAAGACCTAAGAGAGAAATTAAAAAAAAAGCTAACACAGGACAGAGCTAGCAAGAGGCAGACATAAACAAAATATTAGAGTTTGCTAAGTTGAAGAATGCCAAAGAAGCAACTTGGATGAATCTTTGGAGTTCAGAAATAAAATAAAAATCAGCCAGATACAGAATTTAGAGAGCACATGCTGGATAAATAAGATTAGAATTCCAACATTTTTAATATGTATTTGTATTTACACTTACCCTATATCATGCCTTTAATACTGAACATTTTAAAGTACATTATAATAGCAAAAAGTTGTTTATATGTGCTTATTATTGTGCTTCAGAAATTCTTTGGATTCTTGGAATTATTGAGTCCTCAGCTCTAACATTTATCAGTAACCTATAGGTAGTATATGCTTACAGTTTAATAAAGTAAACTTCTTCCTTAAGTAACTCATAATTGAGCAGGCAGGAAAAAAACATCAGGTAAAACAGCTAATGTGACTGCTAAAGATTATTACTTATGGGCGAGAAAAGGTTTGTTTTGATAAATTTTTGAAAGGGAGTAGAAGCAGCAGCAATATGTAAGCCTTCAAATTCCAGTTGCCATGGAAACTGGTTGTATTTTTAGCTATCATAACAACTTTAACAATTGTACAGAATATCGGCGCTGGTCTCTCCCCATTTTTCCAAATAGAAGTCCATATGTTGCTGCAGCACTGAAAATTCTAAATAGTATTCTGCACACACAAAATATTGTGCATGCCATTTTGCCAGCTTTGCCTTATAGTAGAGAAGGAAAAAAAAGAAAAAAAAAAAAAAAGCCAGAATCATTTGGTCTTTTAATGGGATTAAAGAAAAATTATGACTAAGTCTTAAACCTTTATGGAATTCACTCCATTCTAAATCAGTCAGCTTTTTTTTTTTTCCCCCTTCTTCTTTAGGCACTGGTACTTACAATTTCCCCAATTCTTTGTCCTTTTAGGTCACATACGCTTCATTCTCTGTTGGTCCCTTCCTACTATCCAGCTAAATTTAAATTTATTTTACACAGAGAAGTCACTAGAAGGTGGCAATCAAACCATGAAACAAATTTCCTCAGTAATTTTCTTTTGATCCAGATATAAGCAGACAAGCTATTCCTTGTATAGGGAAAACTCTTCATCCTTTATGAAAAACCTTACGAAAGACAACTTGTCTTTTAGATTGGTTTCAGTTTCCTTCCTATTTCTAGCCCTCACTGCAGACCAGATTATGGCTGAAATCCTGATTTCTAACACCTCTGGTGTAGGGCCAAGACAGTTGCTTATATCACTCTCTTGCTTTCATATACGAAATATGTTTTTCTTAAGGGTACAATTTATTTGTTCTTAATTAAATGGACACAGAGCAGGAATCAAAGCCATGACAATGTAAGAGTACAATTCAACTAACCAGTCTTGCTGTTAGTAATAAAAACTCCTGAATTGCATCATATTCATTGTAGAAGGTATAATTTGTGTCTTCCACAAATTCCAAGTTAAAACCAAGACAATCATCATGAGTATAATTACACACCATCTGAATCTTAACCACAGTTCAAAACAAAAGATGCTGCCTTACCTGTTGATTTTTCCTTTAAACACAGCCAAAAATCTAATTAAAACAATATCATCTCTGAAACAGCTTGGTTGCCCAAGCTAAATTCCAAGACAAGAAATGACAGGCTGAAGGGTACCTAGTGCATGCAGTGGGCTACTGTAAGAACACGTTGTTGTAGCAGAAATAACAAGAACTAATAGGTGTTACGTGGATGTGCCATAAATTGCTCCCTCTCTAGTTTCAACCAGAATAACCATCCATTCTGCTGCACAGAAGTGTAGGCAGTTTCCTTTGGGTTTCAGCCAGGAAGCAGGAGGAGGAATTGTCTGTGACTCAGGTTCTGTGGGTGTTTATGAAGAAGAGTCAGTGCTGGTGCATTTGTTTTTTCATATTCTTCCTGTACTGATACGAAAACTGTTAACGAAATCTTGCCATTTATGGCTAACAAAAGTAGCAGTGAAATCAGACTGTCAGATGCATCTTGCCTAACTTTATATTGGCCCATAATCTTTCTATAGATGATGCCACAGAAAGCAAAGTGCATTTTAAGACTTAAATATATTTAGTATGGCTATAGAAAATTACAAGACAGAAGCGTGTTTCCAAAAAATATGGTTTCTTTTCAGTTCTTTTAAAGATATAAAGTGATATTGAAGTACAAAAAGATATATAATTTACATCCAATTTTATAAACAGCCATAGAGATTCATCTTCTGAAATAGTTTGAATAAACCATAGAGTTTTATATTCTGAATTAAAACGAACAACTAAACACTCCAAGGGTGTCTATTAACAAAATTCTGGAATGAACCAAAGGCAACAAAGGGTGCAATATTTACATGCCCTTCTTACGTGCCCTCACAATTCCTGAATATTTTTTTAAAAGCCTTCTGAGTAAGAAAAGTTCATCTCAATTATGAAGATAATGCATAACCCAGACTGAGAAACAGCAGGTAGTCATATTGCCCTAAAAGACACTGTGAAGAAGGTTTTATAGTCTGTGGTATCTCAGAGTTTATTTTTACATGGGTACATGGACTGCAACCCAGCCTGCAGCCAGCAACATCTCCTTGCAGTATCTGGTCAGCAGCCAAAGGTCGGCTCTCATCACCCAGAACTAATAACCCGTTATGTCTAAATTGCCTTGGTCTTACACAAGCAATCTGATCTGTTGCAGAAACTTTGGAAACCCACCAAAAGTCAGTCAGACTATCCACATGTTCAGCATCAATCCCACAGCAAAGTACCTTGCTGCAGTAGGCCAGCACACTCAGCATCTTTCAACTTTAAGCAACAGCTGCCCTTTGCCTTTCAAATGTATGGCAAATGTAGATCTGCAATTACTTTTTGCTACCCTAAAACTGTATTATCTGACTTTTCACATGGATTAAATGGAACTATTTTTACAAATTATATTGGGCACAAGAAAATACAGCAGAAAGAGGCTCTTGAGAAATATATTCAAAGATCAAGTGAGCCAAACCAATTTGTGGAGCTCAGTGAACAACACAATACAATAATCGTTTACTCAACTTAAAATGAATTCACTTTGGCCCTGGATGTACCTCATCTATTTAATTTCTGAAAAAATTGCTCATCAAGTTTTAGCTCTAGGAAATTATTTCTAAATGCTGAAGAACAACTTTGGATTTTTTAGTAGAGCAGAGCACTACTCTATCTCCTTTACCACAGGCACCATTTATTGCATGAAGTCTTACATTTGGAAGCAAATTCTTTATCCCAGATCTATCTACATACATGAATAAGGCAGGTTTAGCAGGAAGATACTTGCACAAAGCAGTAAATTAGTGGGGGAAGATGCCACGTCATCACGTATGATTCAATAAGACAAAAAATAATCTGACCTCAGACTTTAGAATAACATAGCTATACATGTAAATATACCTATTTTGAGTAACATCATTTTTAAATGTATGTGTTCCACAAATTAAATCATAAAATAGTCTAATTTTAATACTCGTGTGGTCAAAAAATGAGGAACAGTCAAAATTCCATGATCCTGATTTTTGGGGGAGTTAGTTTCTTGTTGCTTTTTTGTGTTTTTTTTTTTAAAGATCTAAAGTCATGTTGCCTACTTAAAGCTACTTTTTTAACTCATTGGGTACCTAGAGAGCAGGGGTACTACATGATTTACTCAAAAAGTCAGAACTAGCAAGCATAATGAGGATGGCAAATGCTCCATGTTTCATTTTAACAGCAAGCTGTTTGCAGTAATATTTATGTGAAGAAAGAAAATACCGTCCCAAGATGTGCTCAGTAGATTCTAATAAGCACCCTAAGAAAGTAGTAATTTACATTTTTGAAGAAAAAATATTTCTCTAACCCAAATCTATCAAACTTTTATTTTTCAAAGAATCTACCCAAATTATGCTGTTCTTTATAAAAAACAGGGCAACAAATTCCACAGACTGGGGACTTTATTTTCATTGGCTAGTACGTGTCTAAACCACATCAGTTAAAAATATAACTGAAATGCCAGTAGCAAAGTGCCTGCAGGTTTGTGACAGAGGTGAAGTGGGTGGGTAACAACTCGCATCAATGCTGGTTTGAAAAACACATTTTCAAATCCTGAAGAACTCAGGACCTGGATTCTAGTGTCACTTACCATTTTTTTCTGTTGCGCTTTTTTTCTTATCCTTGCATTTTGAAATTGTATTTATACAAGAAATTTATAGCATTAGGCTTGATAGATAGATACCAATCACTGAGAATCATACACTACAACGATTTGTATGGGTTGTTAGCTTGTATGAAGACACAATAAAATTGTATCTAATAAGCCTAGCAATGAGTTGTCAGACCTGATGCTCCCAGCCAGAAGTATCACCATTGCTTCCAGATGGTGTCAACCTACTTGCAGCTTATTTGGGAGAAAGGTAAGCAACCACAGGCAAACATAAAATGTATCTCTTCAAGGAAACGTAACACTGCGGCACAAAACTTTTATATCTCATCTTTTCAGCTCAGATACATTTGAAAATCTCTTTAACACAGACTAGAAAACCAGAAGTGTAGCAGAAAGGAGTTGAAAGCCAAGACAATAATAGTTTGCATTAAAAATAAGAAAAATCTATATATGTAAAGCTTTAAAGCAAGACTGTAGAATAAGAAAAAGAACAGTTTCTATAAATGACCTCTTTTTGTTTTCTTAAGGTAAAGGCATAAATATATGTAAATAAAAGTCCTATCTGTTCCAGAAAAAAAATCTGTGATCCACAGCTGATTGCCAAATTCACATTTATCAGAGCAGCATGAATCAAAGCAGGTTGTTTTGTCTTGCTTTCACTGAACTTTGGTTAAGACTTTATTTTTCCTTTAGTTGTCATGGAAACATGTACAGAGCAAATCACAGCAGATAAAGCACTGCTGACAAAAAATAAGTTGTTCCTATTCAGGCTGTGCTTATTAATGCTTTCTGAGATAGTTGGGAAATTGTAGCACTCAAATACCAATTGGTACTATTTTAAAAGTACATTTTATGACACTAAAGCTTTATACAATCAATTGTCCAGCTACAGTCTACTGAAATGTTTATTAGTATTGCCAGAATTCAAAAGCCATTTAGCATTTTAGCGTGTTTCAACATTTATAATGACTTGAAATGCACCTTCTAGAGAAGAATAAAAGAATAAGCATAATTTTAAAAGAAATTCAAAGACAGTGAAAGAGAAGACAGAGAGGAGGGACAAAAAGAAACAGAGAAAGACTGGCAGAAAGAAAGAAATAAGCACAAGCTCATTTATTCTATTTATGAATTTTGTAAAACTTCTTCCTTTCCCTTACAATTTTTTTTCAGAAAAATTCAAGTAACTGACTCACTTTCCTATTATGAAAAGACCCCGGACTCCCCTTTCCTTCTCTTTGACCTGTGAAAAATTGAAGTGTAGATATGTGTGTCTGGTTTTATGGCTGTCAGGAAAGGCGAAGGTTGGAATGCCTGAAGTACTCAAGTACTCCTGTTTCAATAGCTGTGGCACAGAAACGGTGTTCATACTGCTACACTAGATCTCCCTGGGAGCTGCCACGAGCTGGAGTACCCCACATTCGTCTACGGTGTGAAATTACCCTCTTTCCCAAATGCCAAATCATGAAAAAAAAGGTTACCCTGTAAGCATATACAGTACTCTCAGCAATGCCCTTGAGCATTTACTGTGTACTGGCTACCTCCAAGAAAACCCTCTGACCTCCCGTTCCGACCTCCACAAAGGACACCCCTTACCACCTTCCTGCTGTGTCCACAGGGGTCTCTCAGCACAGCCAAGCTGGACAGACTGCTGCTTGCAAAGCTAAGTAGGACAAAAGCTGGAGACGGAGCAATGGATGGGCAGCAGAAGAGGTGTAAGCACCAACACACCAGTGAGGACAGCCACCCAGCCTTTGCCCAGCACTTTGTCTCCTCCACCCCCAGAAGGCCACCTCCACTTCACCAGTCTCTATGGAAGCATCCCAGTGAGCTTTAATTCATCCCACTTTTGGCAGTTCTGCATGTATTTCAGTAGCGTTCACTGGTGGGAACACCTAACACCTTTAATGTGGTATGAGAAGCAGGAGGTGTTAATTATAGATATGAAATGACATTTCATCTGAGAAGGGACCCTTCTGATCCCAGCCCTGAAGAAGCTCCGCTTTGTTTTCTCTGACTCCTATGGCCATTCCTGACCCCCAGGCCAATACCACTTCAGAGCCTCCACTGTTGTCTTGTTTGTTCTGGAAATTTAAGAACTTATATTGAGTCTGACTTACTGCCAATGAGTACCAACTCCAATATCCTGGAAAATGTCACAACCTGGAGCAGGTGCAGCCTGACCAAAGGTAAATCTGGCACAAGAATGTCATGATGTGGGCTATATGGGACAGGACAGCAAGGGATTCAGTTGCTTCTGGTTATGAACTGTCCCAGGAAGTAAAAAGCTAATGAGGGGCAAGATTTCTTCAGGTTCTCACTTCTAGCATATCAGGTGTGACACTTATGAGGTGGACATTATAATAGGAGATACAGCCTGAAAAGCACTGTCCAAGGAAATCCAAAGGGACAGCACAAGCAGGTGGGAACAAGGCAAGCCTTAAGTCCAATACGGTCAGTAGGGGTGTGCCTGGCCTTGATGCTTGATATTTTTAATGGCTCATTAGGCAGATTAACTATGTAGCTTTTGATAGCATCAATGCAACATTTCCCTGGTCTGCAACAGTAAGTAACACACTACCACACTCTACAAGAGCGCCCGAACACTTGGAATCAGGTAAGAAAGCAACCTCAGTCGAAAATGTCAGATTCCGGAACTAGATTGTCTATAGACCTAATGCAATATTAATCAAACCCTAAATATCAACATGCTAACTGATGGGTGGGGGGAATTCTGTTCTTTTCAGATTATTCTAAACATTTATATTGAGAGCAGTATAATTTTTATATGGATAAAACTACATCCAATGTACCTAATAATTTTAAACTGCCCACTATATCAGTAAAAGCCACCCTAATATTATCATTATAATAATCCTCTTTTAGTACTGAATACGCACACATGAAGATGGATAGCAATTTATTAAAATTATGATCTATTAAATCATATGTAACATGTTTTAAAATTCACTAAACTATCAGCTTTGAATCAAACCCATGTTTTCTTACTGTTTTAGAATGACACAGTTTCTGAAATTCAGAGAAGCAAGCCATGTCTGAAGGATAACTATTAATTTTTCTGTTCTTTCATAAAATAAAAAAAGCAAAATCCTGCTGGTTAGTGAAGACTATAGACAGAAAGTTCTCTCCAGATGAGTATTATCATGCAGAGAAAGGAGTGGATAATGATGGAATTGTTAAAAGTCCTAATTACAGGATGCTAATAGTTGCCATTTTAATTATTTGTATTTAACCAAGAAGACCGTTTGAACCGAGTTGCGTAAGTACATCAGTGGCATAGACACTTTTATTTATACACTCATCACACATCTTTCCACAATAGATTGTGCTCACAACAAATACCACCCAAAGCATTTCCGTGCTAGGGCGATACAGCTGGCAACTCTCGCAACTTAGCACTAGCGAGACATTGTCATCACTAATCCACAGTTTGCCTTATGCTCTTAACGCTGGTTTTAAGATTCCCATAGGATTTCTGAGGCATTTTGTTTTCTCAGAACATAAGCAATGTAAACACCAGTTTTAGCTGTTTGTTAAGTTAGAAGTGGGGATGGGAACGTGGCCTCACTCTCTTCCTGAGCTCAGTTTGAAGTCTGGCAATGACAGACACTAGACATAAATAGTCCTTAGGGGAACTAAAAAACTACCACTGCTACTGTCCTATGCCCTGGAGGTCCTCTAAGTAAACATGTAGCATGCTAGCAGACATCTGCATTGCTGTTTTTCAGGCAGAACTATTACACCAGTAAATAGACACTACGTTCTAGCTCTCCGACTTCTTCAAGGACTAAATTTATGTTTAAATTTTATTATTCTTAACAATGCTTGTCTTATGTTCTTGTTCCTCCAGTAATTAATTTTAGTATCACTTTTGCAGTGAAGTCCATGCGTAACTTGGATCCTATAAGCACATATACGTACTTGAGATAATGTTTCTGAAAGTAATAGAGGAAAACTGGTTAGGTAAGTTCTTCTGACAAAAGCTGTCTCAAATATTAAGAGCGTTCAGTTGCAGGCTTGTTTACCATGGAAGCTCCTCTTCTGCAAATGCCTCAAAAAGTACCCTTCATTCTCAAACTCTTTTCATGATTCCAAAACCTTAGTAACTGAGACACCCATCTTTCTTTAGCAAACCCTAAAACGTGTAGGAACGTTTGTAATGACTATGAATGCACTATTCTTTTTCTGTTCTTCAGAGCATAAAACCATCCAAATCAGAGAAGCATCTGAATTTAAGAGTTCAAAATTCTTAATTCAAAATACTAACACAATTACCTGACAAATTGAAGTTCTCTAATAGCATAAACTGCATGTGTTGCAAATCACTCCTTATTTAGCCACATTTCCTGAAAACTTTTACAAATTCCTGCCAATAAATTCATTTTCACTCCTGTAAGCTTAAATGGCCTTAGTGCTATAACATGTCCTTATGCAGAATGGGCAAAGTAAAAATTAAATACAAAATGCAAGTGTCTGCTAAAAAATGCTGACCAACTTGAACCGACCATAAGAAAGTATTCACTGTAACTCCAACAGTGGAAACGATCTATCTTTGTGCTAGAATACATGTACATTAAAATATGAGCCCATATATACATTAGTCAATTCTCATTTCAATTTAATTGGCAAATGGAAAAAGTACAACTATATGTGATTTGACATCCTCATATTCCTCTGCAAAGAAAAGTCTTTTTTTTAAAATATTTAAAGCTCAATATAAAATATTATTTGTGCACATTAACTAAAAGTAAAGACAAGGCAGCTCCAGCCTGAGATATGACCAAGGACACTTTCAGAGTTCCCATTATTTTCTTTTCAAATAGTGATTTAAAGAATCTAGCTAATCAATCACTTCAACTTAATAATAAGTTTCTACTAATGTAGAAATAAAAATAAGTGTAACTGAAGAAGAAAAAAGAACATAGTGTCGTAGGAATAGAACTCTTAATATGATTTATAAAAATGCTATGGGTTAAAAGCAATGCAGGTCTTTTACTTTGGATTCACCAGCTCTGAAACAAGCTGTGCAAGCCTTACAACACACAAATTCTCCAAAATATTGGTTTACAAGTATTTCATTCTTAAACTATTTAAAAAATTAAAATGCTATTGAAATTGTGGAGAGAAATTCTTCCACTACTCTTTAACACTATCTGGAATATGTCCATTTTCGAACCCTTCAGACAGCTGCAGTGATTACCACTTAGCACCTGAAACTAGCTCCAGTAGTTGCATAACTGGTAACAAATGGCAAATGCAGACCCTTTACCATCAGCTCTTGGTATAAATCTCAACTGATTTATTTTTTTAAAAAATCAATATTCTTCTTAAGAATGAAGGAGTAAAAGCAAATAAAAAGCATGAAAACTGATCGAAGAAAACTTCTGAAGATGCATAATCTACTTAATATAAAACACTACATTGAATCTTGGAAAAAAAGCATTTTTTCTATATTCTACACAAGCCAGAATACAAATTTGCTCTTAGGTTTCAAGGTCTTTCAAATCACTCTTCAACCCACTCCAACAGATTTCTGAGACAAATGGATGTGGATCAAGAATGTGTAAACATCTGGCAGAAATGGTAACCAATATTTTCCTAGATGTGTATAATGACTCATTTAAAATATATAAATCCCAGGGTTATTAATAGTATCTTTTGTAACTTTCATATTTTCAAAAGGTTAAGAATTAATGTAATTTATGTCAGTTCTCCCCAGTGAAGTACCAGCACAGCAGAGTCTGATAACTGCCCAGAATTATTTCAAAGTTTAGCTACAGTCTTTTGGGCAGCACAACATAATGAAGTCATCCTGCATCAGCACTTGTTCTGTCATCCTCAAAAGGATTTGTTTCACCCACCCCATCTCCCTGTCAACCAGTGACGTCAATTAACAACTAGAAATAAAGGGCTTTGGTTTGTTTTAATTTACATGTGTGCAAATGATGACATATTTCATGTGAGTCAATATACACACTGGCCAGACTAAGTGTAAGTGAAACCAGGAGACAGTGCCCTCATATTACTCTTGGAATCCTTCAAATACAATATTAGACAGTGAGGTAAAGATCTTTTATCAGGTCTTTCACTCAGCACTCATAAGACCCTCTTTAGTAAGTTTCTCTCTGTACTCATTAGCATACATATTTGGTTCTACAACATCATACTTCCAAAAAAGAACCTCCAAGCAGTCAAAAGAATAAGAGATAAATTGGTATTTGTATGTTTTGTAAGCCAACACCACACTCTCCATCTCCATAAAAACATTACTCACATCTTCTTTCTGGTGACTCAAAGCTGTAAGTGCCAGATTTTCAAAAGGCATTTAGTAACTACAGATACTACTGTAATTAAGGACAAGGTGCCACAAAAATATTCTGCTGAAATGCACTAGCAAAGGATAGGCTTGGCTTCTCAAATTTTATGTTACTTAAAGCCAGATGATCCAAATTAGCTCTTTGAGCTTCAGCCATGGTGGTCCTTAATCCTTAATATTTGTGTTTCAACATCCTCTGACATTGCAATTACTTGTAAACAGTATTTCTGAAGCAAAGAACTACATTTATTTCTCAGAAACCCTGATTTTTAGAAAACTGAATCAATATGACAAAACATCTTGATGTTTCCTTTTGTCATCTAAGCTTCACTCCACTATTCACAGCTTAACAAACCAATTCAACTGGTCACTATCTGATTCATCTTCATTATTGAATGTGAAAAGGCTGTTCATCCTTCTCCCATAAGTTCTTTCCCCAGTGTCCTCCTCTACCTTTTTTTTTTCCCCTAACAGCCTATTTTTTAGATACTTACAGCCAGTTTTGGGAAAATGAACCATTTTAACTTGAATGGAACCAGAATGCTCAAAATAAGAACTTTACTTTCCTGTTCTCATTTGATTTCGTATTGTTTTGTCACTTACTGGGCTATTACTAGTGAATGTCTAACTGCCATTGGTTAGTACCAGGCAGATGAACTGAGGATATATGACAAAAATTCAAAACAGCATAACTAAGCTGCGTATCTCTGGAATTTCAGAAGTCCTTAGCCATTCAAATACCCATGTTTACATTTTTAATGGATTTACTCTTGTGGCTGTTCGTGCACTAAGTGTGGAGAGGTACAAATGCTGATGGGTCCACACCTTACTCCCTGCTGCTGGATAAAATATTTGCAGATGGATAAGTGATTAGCATAGCCAAGCCACCTTTAATCTAAAAAGTTCACTACCAGCAGCTATGAAACAGAGGGTAAGCATTTTAGACAGTTGCTGCATAGGCATCCGGAGAGATGAATGAGCTTTTGAAGAACAGGTGAAAATTCATGCTGCTGTAGTTTCACTGAAATTGATAGAGCAGTCACATCTTCTAGATACGGCACTGAAACTCAGTACACCAATATCTACCATTGGACCTAGAAGGTCCCAACTGCTCCTTCAGAAAAACCGATAGAGAAAAAAATAAAAATAAATAAAAGATCTGACGCACTCTCATTCATCCCATTTCCCACCCACAGAAAATTCCACTTCTCTCTGAAGTGCTGTTGCGGTAAACTGGCATTTACCTACCCACTCCACCACTGGCATACCAAATAGTGTAATTAGTCTGTTGTACTGCTCTGTACTGTCAGAAGTACAATGAGCCGTGAAGATCAGGAGAGCTAAATCTTTACCCTGCTGAACTAGAGATGGGTAGGCTTCCTTACGCTACCGTAAACTTGTAAACAGCAATATTTACATATTATGTTATTTCTACAGTTTTGTCATAACTACAAACTTGATCCTTTGCTCTTTCTTGGTTCCTACTACTTATTTTTCTAGAAAGGGACATTTCAGGCTGTGACTTTTGCAAGCTTTTTGATGTAACTGGCTACTTTGAGAAAGCAATTCGCTCAGGGATGGCATTTAGAGGAACAGAACATAACTAAGCCAAATATGGTTCCAGTGTGTGACATTAAGTGGTACCCTTAATGGCTCTGGGTATTATTACTAATATATGGGGAAATCATCTTAAGTGGTTTTAACCATGGAGCTATAAAGATGATCTTGAAACATGAGTATGTTCTGGTTTGTTCCTTATTTCCTACTAAGTGACTATGAATAGGATTAACATTTTAAAGTTTTTATTGCAATCTACAAGTATATAAATAAGGGTAACCAGCTGAAGTTTCTTTCCATTATTATGATAGAAAAAGCCAGTTTCTGAGTGTACAGAATTACATTTAACTCAAAGTTAATTGTATGCTACTCAGAATTTTTCTAATTAATTTGATGAGTTTACAATGCACAATATCATGTGCATGCTACAGACATTCTTTTTGAAGTCATACGTTAAATCTTAAGAGTTTAGATATTTATACTAGCAGTTCATATGACCTGAGGAAGCAATATAGTTCATTCACCCAATTAAGGCAGATTTGCATGCATAGCAAAGTATTATATAAAACCATGGAAAAGATTTAATGTGTTGAAAGCTCTGCGTAAAGAAGTCTAGACATTTTCAAATAGAATTTAGCAAAAGATCGTCATTATTTGATCATTCAACCTGTATAAGAGATATGTGAATTCATACAATTTTTTCATGACATGAAATTTACCATTATTTATCAATTTAGTTATCATGTGTCATGTTGTACATACTTTAGGCAAAAAGATCGGTTTTTCACAGCTCAATACTACCAGTCTTTGGTTTTTTATATGCATGGCAAAAATGAATAAAATGTTTTAGAACAACAAATCTGGCAAATAGTATAAGATAGCATGGCTAAAGTCTCTTCTTGTACATATTTTAATAAGAAGTTTTAGTAAGAAATGTTAAACGTTCTTTCTAACTCATGCTGAGAAAAAGCAAGCTGTGCAAGTAAGCAGGACTGAAGACATAAATGTACCTTGGGGTTTTTGATACGTAATTTATTTTTCTTTCTTACTGACTCTTAGGTCAGGGTGGTCTTAAAACTTTCTTAAGTTTTAAGTTCTTAAAACTTAAAAGTTTCTCAGAATATTATCCTGTGAATCTTTTCAATCTGCCATTTATGTAATCAGTCCTTCAAGGTCAGCAGCCTAGACCTTAAGCCCTATATAAGCATTTCTGCATCAGAGAGAAAAGTCACAGAAATTTTTTTTCTAACTTCCATAAGAGAAGACACTAAATTTCCAGCAGATGTGTAAAATATATAATTATATATAGAATTAATATATAAGATATATTAAATATCTAGAATCACATAACTTTACACTCTGTATCCAATTGTTAGTGCAATTAAAAAATAAAACAAAACAAAACACAAACTTAACAAAACAAACTTTTCTTTTTCTTTCCTGAAGCTAAATTAAAATGCTGTTAAACAAGATTTAATATTTACAGGACACAACAGATTTGCTGAAAATTAGAAAACAATGACTAGAAGAAACCCCACAGATGACTAAGCTGAGCCTACCACATTCAGAAGCAGCCTCGCTTGGCGCAGGAAAAATGTGCGCCCTCTCATCACACAGGCCACGAAAGCAACATTTGCTGACTTCACATATCTACAGGAATAACACTGATAGTACTGAACATGGGATTAAACCCACAAATACATTTTCTCATCCGTTAGCTAGCCTACTAATGCAACAGTAATGTAGAGAGACCCCAGTAATATGACAGAACTCACCCCACTTCTGTCCATGCTGGAGGCCCAAACCCAAGTGCAGGAGCGGAACTCTGAACAGCCTAATAAACAGGGTCCATTTTATATAATATGTAATAGTCAGCTTTTCATTACATACTTTTTTTCTATTTGATTAATTATATTTTTCGGAAACAAAATACAAACACACAAAGTATTAGTTCCAGATAAACAATGGAGATAACTTCGTTATGTATGGATATTTTCTGCTTATTTTTCAGGGTACTTCAATTTCCATCAGCTATCAAGTTATAGTGATTATTTGCCTGTCTGTAATTTCATACCTAGTATACTGCTGTTACATGTGCTACAAAAATATGGTGCAACTACAAAAATGCAAAATGACACACATTATTCAATAGAAGGCCTCCACGTAACCTATATGAGCTTTTTGCTCCTATTGTTTGTGTCAGCGGCATTACCACTGGACTCTGGCATGCAGCACAGATGTTCCTCATATTGTGCATGGTTATTTTTCAAGTAGGCTCTCAAAGCACGCATTCAAATATTCTTTAATGTTCCCACAGAGACTTCAGGTTGAATTGCTGTCCTCCATTTGATCCCTCTAAGGGAAAACCCTGCTTCACAGATAATGGTTGACAGAAAAAGATGTCTGGGCCACTTCTTCTCTTCCCTCAATCAATACTTAATATATTAAAAAAAAAAATATTACACCGGTTATGAAAATACAGAAACCAACAAAACCAAATTAACATTTAGATAGGCTGACATTAGAAAAGTTCCTGAAGATGTGATAAATCTGTAGCATGGGGAAGAACTGAACATTATTTCTTTAATGAGATGGCTTGCTGAGGGAAAATAATGATTTGTCATGATCAACAGCAGACCAGTGCTAGGCAATAGTTACAAAAGCAACACAAATGCTAGGAATTGCGAGGAAATAAACAGAAAAGAAACCATTACACCACATTAAAAAATATGCTTCTTGCACCCCTTTAATACTCTTCTCTCCTATTCTTAAAAAGGATACAAAAGAATTGCAAAAGGCTAATAACACTTTCTATATGGACAACTAAGTAGCTTAGGATTGTTCAACTTGGAAAAAAGGGGAGCTAGAAGCCTACAAAATCATAAATTGCACAGAGATGTTACAGAGTAGACTAGACTACTCACTGCCTCTATCTACACAAGGAATGATCGACTTTAAGAGATACAGACTTGAAACCAACAAAAGGCTGAGATGCAATGCGCATTGCTACACAGAATTGTGTAACTCCCAGTCAGAAGATATTGTGGATGCGGAAAGTTTTGTCGGTTGGGAGGGAGAGCATGCAAAGTGAACTACTACTAACAGAACTCTATCAATACTAAATACATACATATCTTAATGATACAAAGCTCAGGAAATCCTGTGAGCCAAGATACAGTCAGAGAGCAAATGAATACTTTGATGAAATATCATATCCCCCTACTCTGTTTTTGTTCCTCTTCAGGCACCAGAATATGCATACTTTAGAGTCAGAATATCATGCTATGTAGGCTGCTGGTCTGAACCAGTACAGCCACTTTCAACATTCTAAAATTTTCTAAAAGACAGGAGTCAGGTTTGACAAAACTTTTTTCGGAAAAGGTTCTCCCTACAAGGAGGAATTAAAAAACTAAACTAGATAGCCAGACAGAAAAAGATCTAACAAAGTAGAAAAGCATACACCCTAGCGTCCAGTGCAATTGAGCCTAATCTCTGCTCATCTGTCATTTGTAGGGTGGGAAGCAAGTGGAAAATCAGCTATTCTTTATATGTAAACATTCATTTCACCATGGGGAATGACTCGAGAGCTCAGATGTTTCCTGGGACAGCTTTACCTAGCTAGACAGTCAAGTCTGCCTTTTGTTGATCAGAATGGATAAAAGTGAACAATTACAAGCAGACATGCAGCAGGCACCTGCCACCAGTTTGATGGGTAAAGCATTCACACAGCAACAAGGAGAACAATACTCATGCCGACTTCAACTGCATTCTGGTGGGGTGTGAATAACACAACAAGCCAGGCAGGTGAGCCAGTATGATGCTGCATCTGAAATGCTACGTTGCACTGAGACAAACATTCGGAGCAGCACAGCCCTGCCTGGCTGCTGGATTTATGCTGGTCTGCATTCAAGCAGTCAGGAGACAGGGGAAAAACTGGTATGGAGGTACTCTGATTTTTTCACATTCCAGATGTATTTCCAGACTACAAGTCTGTTTACAGACCTCCTTATCTCCTAGGGAGAAAAAAAATTGACAGATCTTGGGTTATTTCAGTACAGATCTGGGGTGTCTTTTGAAGCTTTGGGGGCTGGTTCCTTTTTAAAAGTTTTGCCATATTCATAGTGTGTGTTAGTGTGCTACACCTAGACCTATTGTTATGGACTGCAATACTGACAAAAAGGAGTTCACCTCTGTTTCTGAGATGTCAAAATATACAGAACTCAACAGCAGAGAAAAAAAAAAAGTCTGCAAACACATGTACATGGCTATCCCCTATGTAACATTTTTCCTTTCCTGACTGCAGACATACGATGCTTATCTAATACGTGCAAACGGATTTGTTACCATTGAGAGCTATGAGAGGCATTCTTTCAAAAATCCGAATTGATATATATGTATTTACCAATATTTTTATTTAAACCAATGACATAATTGTCACAATAATAATTTTTTAAAGGAGTCTAACAGATAATTATATTTGCTAACTTAACAAATAGGTTCTCACATTTGCTAGCACTATGGGATTGCTTTATATATTACAGCTCATTCTGGAAGATTTTTGTTCTAGGTTCTTTTGAGGTCTGTGTTACTGTCAAGAGCCAAGAGCTTTGAGAGCTGTTGCCAGCTCTATGTGGTTTGTTTAAAACAATAATGGAGTTGCCTAGCAACATCACATCACACATTTGGTACCCTACAGTATCTCACATTCCTAACTACTCTGCACATCCTCACAACTTAAAGGGACACTGTCATCTTAATAACCTTACATGAAAAGTGGACTTACTTCTCTGTCCCCCATAATTAGATATATGAGGTGAGACAAGGAATATTGAGCTTATTTTTAAAAGAAATGACTTGAACTCTGTTTGCAGCAATTTTTTATTTTTATCCCAAATCAGCAATATCTGTTATCACCTTGGCCAAATTGAAGTTTGGCTTAAAAACGATTTAGTAAAAAGCAAACTTTTGTAAAGAGTTTTACCTTACTAACACAGATCTTGCAAAATTAAAACATTTTTTCTCTGTGTACACACAATTCCCATCACAAACATGATAGCCATCTCCAAACTCTTCATAAAATATGGATTTACTGTCAGAAATTCATTGGCTATTATTGCTGTTAGGCATTTGTAATAAGGCTGTAAGACAGACTTGTAGGGCCTTCAGACTTCATCTGATGTCATAGATGGTTTAGGGTCCTTTGCTTATAAGATCAGCAGCCCTAATGTGGGAAAAGGTCTCAACCTGATCTTATATACTGTATATATGAAACATTTCTGCAACAGCCAAGGAGAAATAAAGATTTCTGATACTTCAGTATTGCTTTACCTTTGAGAATGATATGACAAGTAAAACATTAGCAATCTTTCCTATTTGAAAAGTTCTGAAAAACTTGGATCTGTATATACTGGTGGGGGTGGGTGGGTGGGTGGATGGATTTTTTATTTTTTTCCAATGAGACTTTAAGATTAGGTCTGTAAACATTTTTGGCATTGATCAAATAACTGTAACTCTCGAGCATACCGCTTTGAAATGTCTCACTGAATATTCCATAGTGAAACAACATGGTCATCCTTACTGTGCAGCTGGTCTCTAGGCTGACCTTTATGCTAGTCTTTACATACAGTGGCACTCCTGTGGTTCCAATTGTTCAGCATTTTTTCCTGTTTTTCCTCATTCATTCCCCTTCTTTTCTCCTTTTATTAATTTATCTATTTTCACCCTTTACCTTATACTCTCTTGTACTTCCATCAATAAAAACTGGAGGGCATGTGTGCATTATGAGTTTACTAAAAGCTCAACACTTGCCTAACTCTGGTTTTATTCAAAAGCCTTATTACTAAAAGCCTACTTGTTACTATTTTAGCAAAGCTGAGGCCAGTAATGCTTTGGAAATCTCTCTCTCAGAATAAGCAGTACATCCTTTCCTGGAGACTGTTCAGACTATTCAGTACCTCATTAAGTCACAACACATTATAGTAATCCAGATTCCTTTAATTTTGAATACATTATCTGACATATTTAAGGGTTTTCTTCAAAACAGGAACTCCACTGAAACTAATGGCTTGCCATGATCTGTTTCATTTTAATTAATTGGAAATGTGTCTTAAAAAATCCCCTGTTATTGGAAAGAAATTCCTGAACAGTTCTAAGAGAAGGTCTTTGAAGAGAATCCAGAACAAAAACATTAAAGTGGAAAGGTATTAAGAAAAACAAAAAGGAATAACGAGTAAAAAAGTTAAAAGAGGTGAGGAAGACAGCTCTACTCAAAAGAGAGGTGAAACAAGATACTGTAGATGAAAGATAAAAAAAAAAATACAGTGAAATAGAAAATGGAATATGTAAGTCATCATGAACATCACCTCTACCTTTTTTTCTAGCACATATTTCCATATTTTTGGGGTTTAGTTTTTTGTGCTTTTTTTTTTTAACTGCTGCAAAAGCACAAGAGAGGGCAAAAATACACAGGATAGCCTTCAAAGATAATAAACATACTGTCAGGTATGTTAAAGTATTTTCTTCTTTTTTCCATCCAGCATTACATGGTGAAAGCTCTTAATGCATATAATGGTAAAGTTTCATTTGCTTACAACAGAGAATTCAAATAGATGTACAAGCAATGCAAAATTATGTAAATGTATATGCAAAATGTTGCAGCCCTCAGGCATCTGGAGAGTGGCCAGTACAATATTCAATCTGTTACTGTTCAAAACTTAATAGAGACTCCCTAAAAGAGAACAGAACAATTGTATAGACAGAAACACACACACACACACACACACACAGTTACACGTTTGTGAAGCTGGGGGTCATTGTATTTCAATGTGTAACGCTGTTTGGGGAAACACTTGGTTCCAGAGGTTTATGGTCTTCAGCTATGATTTGGGACCAATTGAATCAAAGGGTATAGCTACACAAGCTCACTGTTTACCAGCTAGCTAAGGTATGGATTTAAAACATACTATCTGTCTCGGTATGTGCAAGAAATACCCTACTTTCACTATGAGGTACATTGTGCCACTTTCATGGCTTTTTCATGAATTGTAACTTTTTTTTTCCTACATATAAAATCACACATCTAATAACTTTTCTTATGATATTTCAAGTACATCAGACCTCAACATTTGTATTAATTTTTCTACAACTTGCATGCAACTTTAGGTATTGATTTTGCAATTTTACACTAATAGCCAAAATGCAGAGATAGTAAAGAAAGTAAGAGACTTGCTGTACCTCCTACATATCAAAGTCCCTTTCACTTGTTCAAACGATTCAATATCAATACCTCGGCTGGTAATAGGGATTTGGAGTTTGTCTCTTTTTAAATAATCATTGACAAGAGAATGTAAAATGGCATTTCCTAGAACAATATATAATTGGCAAATAATGAGCTAAGACTGCTGAGAAACAGGACCAAGAAAGCCAACTGAAGAACTGCTTGGTTTTCTTAAAGACTTTTCCCACACCAGAGGTCTGGAAAGCAAGACTTGCTACTACTAAGGAGCAGTCATAGTTCCATGGAATACCTCCAAGAAACAGCAGCTATGTTCCTCACTGTTGCCACAAAACCAGCAAGCCTCCCCTGTAGATCTCCCCTCAGATCTATATTTTGGATCTGCCTCTTTCCTCTTCACCTTTGCTTTCTGTCATACTAGCCAGGGCCTAATCTCTTTTCCTTAGGGCAACAATACTCAACTTTGTAAGCAGGCTGCTGAGGACCATGTAATTACAATGTCAGTTCCTCTACAGATAACATCAGTATGAGGAAAATGTCAAGATTCAAACTGTCACCCCATGGCATACATGAAGAGTTAATTCTGTAGAAAGATTATTCCAGAATCAAACATGATTCTGTTCAGTCTCTGACCATCCACCTCTTGTATTTTCCCAATAAAATTTGAAGCGGTGGGTTTCACTACACTACGTATGAAAACTACCAGTTTCAAATATTAGAATTAAAGATATCACAGGATTTCTACTGCAAAGAGTTTGCAAAAATCCCAGCCAAAACCTAGCTCCAAACACTAATATTTGCTCTGCATTTCAGCCTACCCCACAGTAATTACATTGCAAGGTGTGCTCATGTCCAAGTTAGGATTTTTCCTTATGATGTCCAAAAAAGGGGAACAAAAATAACATAAAATAAAATAAAAAAGGAAAGAAAAAAATTGTTTCAGTTGTAACAGCAGCTCAAATGCTTGTGAAACTTAGAATACCTTTTTGCTTGAAAAAAAGAGAGAAATATTTGCAAAGAAGCCAAGGAGAAAGAAGGAAAAAAATTGTTCTAACATATCAAATTTTATGAAATTTCTTCCTCTCCCTAGGGTTTTTTTTGTTGTTTCTGTTTGGGTTTTTTTTGGTTTGGTTTTTTTTTTTTTTTTTAGGAGCTGTTATTGGAAGCCATCAAAGTGAATTTGCCTTCAAAAAAGAAAAGACTGCTAAAAAATTGTCGGCAATCTGGGTTTTTTTCCAACCGTTATCAGCTTCTACAAAAAGTATCATTCAAGCTCCTTAAACGTAACCATGGCACTATTGGATGGCTGCTCTGAGAACTACTGCCATGACTCCCTTCTTGTGCTCCCACTCTCCGATGCTGGATCAGAACCAGCTCTGGTTCATAAACAACTGGTTCAAAGGTCTTACCTGAATTAATGAGCAGAGGCTTGTTTCTGATCTGTCATTTGAGCTACTTGGTAAATGAACAACGCAAATAGATTACTTTTTTTTTTCAGGTAGGCCAATTAATTCTGCAGTTATAGGACACATTTATTGGTGTATATAGGACAAGTATATGGTTTGTATCTGGACTCAGATTCACAACCTATTCAATGGCCAGAAGAATTTGGATCCAAGTATTTGATTCCAAGCAATCTCACTTTCACAGGCAATTATTACAGTTATAGCAATGCAACATAATAAAGCAAAATTAATACAAGAATGTACACCTGCAAATACAAGAGTGGGTAAAGCTTGTCACATATATAATTCACAACAATTTTGTCTCTAGATGGACACATTCTGTAATACTATGGATACAATATCCTTTCTCCTCTTCTTACTGATCAAAAATAATGCTATGAATAGTAATTCTTACTTATAGCCTCATTAATGAGTTATAAAGAATGGAAAAATCAAGGCGATCTACTTATTTTACTTCCTAGAAAGGTAAGTGAGTTTCAGGAAGCAATACTGAAACTAAATAAAAGAAACTAAAGACCCACCACTTTTAAAAATAGCTGTTTTCCAACTTAATTATAAATACAAGGAGACACAATTAAACCTGCTACTTAATTTTCAAGGTCTGAGGGCAGGAATATAATCTGGAAAATAATGGCAGAAATCTGCTTATGTTCATATGATAAAGAAGCATTTGGGAGTGAGGGATTATATCACACTATATCAAATTAGGTCAGTAAAATGAATCCAGATGGCAGGAGATGAGGAAATAACTGAAGCTTTTGAAGCACAACGTCATGTAAAAGTGTCATGGAAGCTCAGCAAGTACATAAATATCATTGAGGATGGCAACAATTGCTACTTCAGATGACACAGAAAAACTATCAGCATATTTAGCTATGTATCAAAGCTAATTGCATGGCATGTGGAGAACAGAATGATGTGAGGAAAGAAAGGAAAGAGTTAAAACCAATGCAAAATTCAAGACTGATTCTGAAAGAAGGTAAAAAAATGACAAGAAGAAGTAGAAGTAGCAATGACAAATGGGTTCATGTCACAGACAGGAAAATTCAATGATAAAACATAAGACTAGACAAGCTGCAGAGTAAGAAAATACCAGCAGTTTTCCCTAGCCAATCCATTATATAAAGCCTAAAACTGTATCCCTCCTACTGATGCTTTATTCAGCTCCTTCTTAAACTTTAGCAACGACAATCTCCATCCCCTTCAGCGACTAGCCTTTTGTCCCACTTCTTCTCATCAGTTTTTCTTAAATATTTTTCTTCTTTAACTTAACAAATTATATGGGATTCTGAATATAGGATGGCAAGTAAATAACTGTAAGAAGCACATACTTAAATGGATTTGGGGGGATCCCGTCTCCTCCCCTCAAAATCCCTTTGATTCTATAACTCCCACAAGAGGCTGCTTAGCCACAGAAGTGCCTGGATTTTTAGATCTTATGATTTTTACTTCAAAGCTTCCCAGAGCCTATAATTATGCTTCTGAGCACACCCCAAACTGCCGCAACCTTGGTAGGGTTGAGTAGCTCCAAGACTACCTTGCATACAAATCCATTCAATTTGTATTTATTTATTAATTAAAACAACACTGCTCATTTATCAAGCTGAACCTGTCCCATTACATTGAAAAGAAACAAACCTAGCTGCACTCGAGAGAGATTCTGCATCCTGGTGGACATTTACCTATGCAGCAACTCATACTCTAAAGGTTCTGTTCCCCATTTGATATGTTGGTTAATCTTTGTAAAGCATGTAAGATAGGAAAATGGCAGATATCACAATTTTAGTCAGAAAAAGGGAATTAAGCCAAGTCTGCCATTAATTTCTCGTGTGTCGTCCCCCCCCCAGTCAGGACAGCTGCAGAATTAGCACATTTCTTTTTTGAAAACATAATCAATCCTGTTCAGCTTTCTGAAAGGAAGTTTGTGGTAGCTAGCCTGACTAGAGGGAAAGCTTTTCCTTCACCTCTGAATAAGGTTTTAAAATTATTTTTTTTTCTTCACGTTTCCTTTTAGTTGGCTCTAGGTGTAGGAATGAAAACTTTCAGTGGCTTGGTTTGTTGGCTGCTTTGGATCCCACTATGTTTCACTTAGTCTTTCATATCTAGATGGGAACCTCTTTGTTCCACACAGCATTCCTAATACCCATGCATACTTCCAAATCTTAAGCTTCTGATCTTAACTTCTCAGTGTCAGAACAGCAGCGTATCATGTTTGATCAGGATTAATAATTGTCACTATAGGTGCATAAAACTTTACATAAAGAATTCTGGAAAGTCCTCAAAAGCAGTAACCAGTGGGGCTATGTATAATGATTTTTTTGTTTTATTTTGTTTTGCACATCTATTATCCTTTGTTAATTCACTTATAAACCAAA
This sequence comes from Falco rusticolus, assembly GCF_015220075.1. NCBI lineage: Eukaryota > Metazoa > Chordata > Aves > Falconiformes > Falconidae > Falco > Falco rusticolus. The sequence goes on from NC_051187.1 coordinate 48,336,369, forward strand.
CTTACGACTGTGGAGAAATAAAATTTAAGGATAAAGAATAGGCTTACACTGCTTCTACAATCACTGAAAAGCTTGGGAGGACTGCATTTACTGCAGTGAGAACTGATCTTTCCCTCTGGAGCAGACTGGTGTGAATGAAAGCCATTAGGCAACTGGCAAGAAATAAAGTGTAGAGATTAATATTCCATGCCCCCAATGCTGGCACCTGATCAAGCTGTGAGGTTTAATAATTTATGCTTGGCAAATGTACATTTCTTGCTTTGAAACTCCCTTTGAAATATAGGACATTTCACGTGAAGGCCAATAGTATTTATTGGGATGGAAAGAATGAAACAATCAAGCAGAAACAAAGTCACAAGCAGCAAAAAAATCACAAAGCATCAGTGACTTCGGTTACTTCTCCAGTGAAGTCAGTATGGTCTAAAAGCAGCCAGTGTTACAGATGAGAGTAACAGGGGAGGTAACCTGAAAGATTTTATTCTGTTGTAATATGACACAGTAAACAGAGGGAGTAACTTCTTCCCTGCAAGCTTTAGGGTTTTTTGAAGAATACAGCCGAGCTCATTTGCTAATACAGACAGAATTCAAAGGCTGTCACCAAGAATTCAAGAGACTGCCAGCAGTACCGTTTTAGAAGAGCATATTGGATGGTGTAGTTAAGAAGAGCTTAAGTGGGAGATTAGAAGCTTAACAGAGATGATCCCTATTTGAATAGGTGCCCTGATTCAGATAGATCTGCAGTAGATCTTGAGCGATTTAGACACTCCTGAATGGAGAACTGCACTGCTTTCAGCACTACTCAGAAAAGGCAGATTTCCACTTAAGTGCTTGAAATGTACAAATACCAAGCAGGTGCTTAAAAGCTCAAAGACATTTATATGCAGCCACCTAAATAAAACTTTGTATACCTAGATGATACTGGTGGAGGCCTTCCATTCTGTGTCATCTGTGATCCATTCTGGGGCTTACTTAAGGGCTCTCTCAGCTGCGCTGTTCTACCATGCGTGCTACGGCACGGATGGCAAACGCTTCAGTGTAACTGGGTCTGTGGGTATCCACATGGTTAGTCTATTCAGTTATACCGTAAACAATGCATTTTGTTTTTTTCCAGGGACTGGTTATAAAGCTTTATAAAGTTATAAAGCATTTGCTGATGCTATTTAAAAGCACCAGGATGAATTGCTTTGCTGACGCATATAAGGAACTTCAGTTGATTGAAGCTCATCCTCTATTGATTAATTTCTCTATACAATACCTGGGAAGTTTTGCATAATGTGACATAGTTGACCTAGTTTTCAGACACACAAATCCACTCCTGATCACTAGCATATTCATTTGACTGTGCGCTGAGGCTGCTCCAATTTGACAGCAGTCAGGATCAGTAGCAGCACTAATGAATTCCTCAAAAAGAAAAGATACAGAAGGTAAGATGTTTTGGTTTACATATATAGAAGTAAGTTAATATACACTGACAAATTCTGCCTTTCTCTTCACATATTTTGACAACACAAAACTGATGGCACATTTGGATCGAAATATTCACCTTCAAATGCTGCTCAATATAACATCAACAGTAACATCGCAGGAACTTTCAGAAAAGTTAAGTTTCCTGAAGTTGGTGGCAAAATTGCAGTTCAGCAGAGACACAGTTATACTAACACTTGGTCTTTACGGGGGAAAAAATAAAATCTCAGATCTAAAAAGTCATACAGGCACTGCAGCAGAATCCAGAGCCCTGTGATAGTTACTTAGTCCTTTTGTACAGCGTGTAAGAGTATTTCAAACCCTGGGCAAGGAGTCAGCTACAGTTGTTACATTAGGCACAGTGCTGCCTTCACCTAGGTATCAGAAATCAAGGAAAACCAGAGAATAACTCAAACCCCACCTTTTTCCAAGTCTCTTTTTTTCCTGAGCCTGCTGTAAGCTGTAGGGTGACAACACTGTCACCATTTTCCAATGAAATCCAAAACCTGCACCATTTCCAAACTTCAAGAGAGAGCATGACACTGTAACCTAGCATGTAACTCTGTCTGTGAAAGTTGGAGTATTCCTTTAAATTCCTAATTTTCTCAGCATCTCTCTCAACAGTTGAATCAATTAAAATCAACATCAATTGACTGATTAGACAATATAGCTATACATTTTTACCTAAAATAAAAATACAAAAAAAATCAAACTGTCACTTGCCCTCCTCCTCCCCATCAGGCTACATGTGTCATTAAGGCAAAAAATACACAAGGTTTAAGTCCCTCTTTAGCATGAATTTTTCCTGCCATGATCTGGATTTGGCATCAGACATGATAAGGACTTGAATATGGAAATCTATGACGAAAAACCAGGCTACCATCTACCTTTCTCACACTCCCTTTTCAAAATAAAAACACACCTAGCAAGCACATTTTAACAAAACAGTATATCCTAGCAAAGCCGTATTTCCCTGGAAACATACATCTGAGATGGATAGATAAATATAATCCAAATATTAAAAACATAGACTTTTTTTTTTATAAAGGCAGCAAATAAGCTGTTAATCTATTTTCTATTAACTATTACTTCTTTCAGCCTTTCCATCAAGACAAAGATAAACCCTCACCTATATTTTTCTATAGTACCTAAAGGTAAAACACCTATTGTAAGCCTGTCTTCCTTGCATTGACTAATACCAAATTCATAACAGTCTAACTGCCTCAATGCATATTTAGATTTAATTTGTCTACTACTGGCTCACTCTAAACATACAATAGCTATAAATATAAAATAGCTACCTCTTAGGACTGATACATTTTCATACTTTAAAAGAAACAACATTTATTTTCAAAGTCAAATTAATATAAAAAGGTGTATCATCTAGATGATCTTCAGAGGTCCCATCCAACCTGAATGATTGGATGATTGCATAAATTTGGTTTCTCAAATTATTTTTCTCGAATAGAGAGTTTCACAACTGTGCAGTATTTACTCTAGGACAGTAGAATCATTTTTATTTTAAGTTTGTATTAACGTGCAAGGTTAATATTTGTGACTGTGCTTCACAGACAAGTAAGACAATGAAGACTAAAGTAAGCAAAAAGCGAAATAAAAGGAAGAAAAGGAAAACCAGTGACTGAACAATATAATCAGTTATTTCAAGGACAGATCACAAACCTTTCAAGGAATGGCTGTATTTTGGAAAGAATTCCCAGCTCTTCACTTTGGTGAGATTTTTAGAGTGAGGTGTTGGACTTATATACTTTGATGAACAAAGGATGATTAGATAGTAAAAAGATGGTCAGCAAGGTACCAACACATTAGCCACACCATTCTGTGTTTTTATGTCACAAAAAGTTAAAATAAACATGCAGAGAACATAGACAAGGACATTCCTTAAGAACTCTTTGGTGAGATAATGAGTGAAGAGGTAGTTGAAGGATAAGTGGTGAGACAGAAGGAAGGACTATGAGATTAACAAAATAAAACAGAAAAACCCTCTATAATTTGTTTGAATACTAAATCGTGTAAATAAAAAACTGCAAAAGGAAACAGGTCTCTGCACATGTTCATTTAGAGTACATTGCCGAACATCAATCTGCAGCTCTAATGTAACAGGATTTTCATAATTTAAGGTTCCTGAAACAGCAAGGGCCTAAAAGGAGACTATTCAGGACAGTCTCTTAAATATCATAGTATTTATTTTAGCAAAGATATCACATCCTCTTTATTCTCCTCTTATAGTGTCCTATGCATAGTTTTCTCTCAGAATGTCATTTCATTTACTCCTTTGAGGGCCACAGAACTTAGCATTTAAATGCTAGATCAAGCAGTATAAGTCCTTCCCACTGCCAGGAAGGACTGCACCCTACAATATACATATGCCCTCAAACATATACTTCCAAAGGCAGCACTTCTTAGCTGAGGGACAAAAAATTTGGAAGATCAAGACAAATGTCCCTTCAGGAGAATCGAAGAAGCCGAAACTGTACATGATTTCATACACTGTCACACCGTTATGCGTTCTTCAAAAAATATTTTACCTACCAGAAAAAGACTTTAAATCTCTGAATTTTTATTTCCCAGATTATCCAAAGACACAACAGAAAACAGGAGGCATAATGAATATGAAACTTTTTTCTGACATTTCCCGATTTCTACCTGCAAAGAACGGGGCCTCAGGTTTCTTCAGACAATATGACACAGTGCCTAAAAACAGATGCTGAAATACTATTATCATTATCGGTACTGTTATTTACTTCCCTGGTGAAAGGCCAAGTTTGCTGCTGTTACTGGCATTGGCAGAATATATGGATTTCAAACACAGAAACCAATTTGAAATTATGCTTGCAGCACATAAATTTTGAATGATGCTGCTGTTTAAAATGGTTCTCATAGCCAGGTTGTAGCATCTCACTTGCCACAGAGAGTGCTGAAGTATTTCATCTTCTGGACTGAAAATTCCAACCACTCAAACAAAGCTTTTTTTATTTTAAAAATGCACTCTGCATATATATATAGATAGATATGTATTCAACGATAATACTTGCATTTCCCCTCCATGAACAGAAACTGTAGGCATGTTTCAATTTTCTATTTAAAAACAGTAAATGAAAATCAAATGTTCTAAATTTTGAATTTCTGAGTTCTGAATTTCCAATTTCTTAAATTTTCTAAATAAAATTAGAGCTAGGTTCCTTTCTGAATGACATTTTTGTGATTTTTGAGCTGCAGTCAACATGGGCTACTCTGGTTGTCTTTTTATGATAAAAAATGTTCACAAATGCTCATTTGTTCCCAGAAATGTCAAGAATGTGCTCTAACTGTAAACGCAGTTACTCTGGGATCTGTACACCACAAAAAGATAACGCTACTGATAGACTTCTATAATTTCTGGGCTATACTTGAGTTCTTTGTACGTGCTGGCTAGAGAACAACTGTTTCACAGTAATTTCAGTCACTGTCAGGTAACAATGTTTATCTGTACCAATATTTGAGGATTTTTTTCCTATATCCCTGGAAAACTTTGGATGGATAATAATTTGGATGGATATGCACATGAAGAAATGAGTGCTTTATTTTTTTCAAAATTATTCAGATGAAGCTGATAGAATCAAAATCTCCCTACCCTTTTAAAAGATAAAAGCTATGAAATGCCATTTACTGTTTGGGAGATATTTCATGTTCATACATAAACATCTAAGGGACATGACGTCTGGTCATCTGACAATAAATGCATTCAAATATTTCATGATGACAGAGGATAAGTTAGAAAGTATTTTATAGGAAAATGAGTATGATAACTACTGTCACTGAGAGTTCAATAGAACAAACAGAACTAAAACAGAATTAAGACTTAATTGCTAAAGCAAACGATGCCATTTTTTATTATGCAGTATACTCCTATTTGCTTTTTAAGGGATATCATGCCACTGTTTCACTCATAGTTCTACTGCCAAGTTTTAATTAGCCACTGTTCTGAGAAAAGCTGGCAAAGAGAATTCTAAACTTCATTTACCACTTTAAACAAGTGAGTGAATTCAACATATTGGCCAACTCATTAGCAAAACTTCTGTCCTATAACAGACATACACTGTGTGTGCAATTAAATTTAGCATTAAATAAATGAAGTATCATGGTGTGCCAGATTTAAAGTTTTAAATTCCCTTCATTCATACTAGATATTAACAAAATGCAAGTAAACGCTCAACAACAAAATCACAGTTTTAATGAACTGCATCAAGACCTTTCTAAAAGAAAAGGTCCATTAGCAATTAGTTTGTAATTGCATATCTCCATGTCATCTTAATTAGTAGCAGATAATCATTTTTGTTTCAGCCTATTAGTTTCTCAGCATGAATGACTCTGGTTTATACTGCTTCAAGATAACTCAGTATTACCTCCTTCAGATTAGTTATAATTTAGTTATTTAATCACAGTGCATTGCTCCAGCCAGTAGCAATCTCAAGAGAACTAACCATCATACTATAGTTGTGTTACATTAAAGTACACATTGAAGGTGTGCTGTAATTTTTTCTGATATTTTGTTGAATATCTGAATCACATTATGCATTGTGAGTCTAACTGAACAGTTCCCATTAAATGAATAACAGAAGAGTAATAACTATTAAGTGCTACTAAAGATGAATGGCATAATAATCACTAAAATTCCACTTGCCTTTTGGCTTGTTAACATACTATATACAGTGGAATGGTCAGGTTGCCTTTAAAAATTGTAGCTATAGGAAGCCATGGATAAGTAAGGAATTCTCTAAAGAATCAAAAATTTCTGAAGATAATTTAATTAAGTGAATGTGGTTTCAAACTTGACTTAAATTTTAGATGCTAGAAGCAGTAAAGGTGATACTGGATAAATACAGATAAGGATTTGGGTGACCAAATTTTTTTGCTTTAATAAAATTAACCTGACAGATTATTACTACTCTCTTCCAAGAGACCACCCCTCCTACATATTTGTGTACTTTAATCAGTGTTCCACCAAATTGCTTACTAGAAAATTTTATATTTTACCTTGGTTCAGCAATGAGTGTCACTGCTGTATTGAATTACACAACATGAGCATCCAAGCTCATGACAGCACCAAAGTACTTCAAAAAGGAAAAAAACTCCAACCAACCACCAAACTGTAAACGTTCATCCAGGGAACACCAGTACAGCAGCAAGGGATGCTGGGGATATGGGATATAGTATACAGTAAGCGTAACAGTTCTGCACAGCCTCAGAAGAGTGAATAGTGCACGTGCATGCATCCTTCTGTGCCAGTACAGGAAAGGAAAAGTGCAGTTTTGGAAGGGATAAAATTTACCTCCTCTGCCTCAACCCATTTGCAGAAGTCATTCACTGCAACTTGTAGAACAGTTCTCACTTACATAAAATACTGAGTTGTACCAAAAGTAGGTGATGTGAGTAGAGGAACCAGTTTGGCTACTTTAGTCTCCCCTTGACAGTATCATTGGAACAGCAAAAGATAATGCAGATGGGAACAAGTTACAGGGCTTTTTGCACCAAATGCTACAGCAGGAGTGTTGAAAGAGGCACTCACAAGGGAAGTGTAAAGAACCACAGTTCCCACAGGCTTGAGGAAGAGCTAGTGGACTCAGCAGAAGCAAATCTGTATTTTGATGATGCTGACATAGATGAGTACTTTGCTATTTCCACCCTCCTTTGTCTTCCTTCTAAAACCCAGGTCAAAGAAGGAATAGGAAATTCCTGGAATTCAATCTAAACTCTGTCAAAACAAGACAATAGATTTTTCATGCAATGGAGCTAGTATTTAACCTTAGGGATTGAAAACACGTAGTGTTTACTTTCCTCTACATTCCTTCTCTCTGCAGGAGCAAAATAATGTCCAAGGAGAACACCCCTGATTTCTGTAACAACTGTTTACCATAATGCTAGTAGTTAGGTGTGATTTAGCCCACTGTAAACAACACTGTAAGACTAGAGATTAAATCTCATTTATTAAAAACAGTATTTAAACTCTCTATACACTTTACTGATAAGACCTCTACTAGAAAACTGCATGTATTGCATCTAAGCAGATACATTAGAAAGGTTTTAAAACAAAGCACTGCAGAACTACCTGTGGAAAACAAACATGGAGCAGGGTCAGCATTCTGATGTACAGGAAGAAAAGCAACCATATGCATGCCAATGATGACATAAATATATAAGTGAAAGAGAATTCAATTAGAACAAAATGTTCTTATACACAGACTTACTGGTAACACTGTGAAGTTTAGTAAAACAGTAGCAAACCACTGCAGTGTTACCCAAAGAATTACTGTAAGCAACCGAAACCTGAGGAAATTATCTTCATAAATGGCACTGAAGAGAAATCTTGGCATTCATCAAAAAAAGGGAATGGATATGAAATTTGTCCTGCGGGTAGAGAGGAAGAAAATTATCTTCTAGACTTTCTTTACGATTCCCAGCTACCTGCTACTCCAAGCTCCACAGCTATGTAATAAATAGAGTCCACATTTGAACCTCCCACCTATTACAACCAGCAATAACAATGATTTAGGTCTCAGTGTGCTTTTCATTGCAGCCTTTTATAAAAAGACTTCTGAGTAGCATGATCCTGGTGTTATAAATACAAAACTAACACACAAGTGACTTGCAGCACTTTGATGACAGAAGACAGGGCTACAGCTAGCACTCGTTTCCTCACTTCCCATCACCTAACAAGAATATGAGACTGTGTTTCGGATTAGGTTTAGTTATGACAAACACATATTGACAGGCCACGAATCAAAAGTTTTATTGCTCAGTGCATATATCTGTGTATTTGGATCCAGGAAGCCTAAATCTTTAATGACAGTTAATGTTGTTTTCACACAGCTGATGGCACCTTATCCAGGAATGCCAATTTTTTCCGTAGCACACAGACACAGCATATTTTCCTGAAAGCATAGGACAACCAAAACATACTTTTCCTTCTCAAGTAAAACCTTTGACATTAATTACTATGATTCTGTTATGAGATAGCCTGCTGTAGCATTTGACAAAGAGCAAGCTTTTCTCTAGAACAACTAATAGTGATTGGGCTTTCATATTAACCAAGTCACCAGCAATTCCATTCAGTAATTCAGTATATAATGAATTTATGTTCTAGAAGATAAAATACTCTGAGCAAATGCACAAGGCTCAGAAAACTATCTTAAAAGCAATTTCCATTGTGGCCAGTGGAAAGGGTAGATACAAGACAATGCTGACTTTCTTTTTTAGCTAAGAGACTGGGATGAGCAGGTTTCACTGACAGCTGAGGAAAGTGTTCAACACTGCTTGTTTCAAACTGTTGGAAAGCATGGCTGTGTCCCTTAGGTTCACTCCTTGTTTTGCTGAGCTTCAGGGACAAATGCAAGAATTACTATGTGATTACCAGTTGATGTGTGGGACAGGTAACTGATTGAGATCCTTTGTACTTGGAAACAAGACACCGAGGTCCCTCCTCCCCAAGCAGTGCTCAATCTATGCACAATATGAGACAAAATATAGACTGCAAACTGTAAGAAGTGTTTCCAGCATGCTAAGTAAAATAAGAGTCCTCAAATTATATACCCCCTATTAAAATCAAGACTACATTTTCTGCATTTCCCTGACTATGGCTGGGAACTCATGATCTCCAGCAATGTTCCTCTCTTATGCTGTCCTATGAAGCTTGAGATGTCCAGCAAGACAAAGTATGACATCCACGGCACCCCAAAGCTCCCTGATGGTTCTGTCTTTTGTAACAAGACTTAGCCTGGAATGCAGTTGCCACAGCAAAAGTCCTTTTTCCCCACAGGGCACTCACTGATCCTTACAGCACTGGCTTCCATGGGTGCCTGTGATGTGCTGAATGTAGCCCATTCCCCAATTTTGCCCCACTTCTGAGGTCTGGGCTGACCCAGCTGCAACTACCTCGGCTGTAGTGTACAGAAAGAACAAAGTGCCATGCCTTGCTATGCTTACCCAGGTAAAACATCTAGTTAAGGTGAATAATAACCACCGAGAACCTTCTCTGTAAGTTACAAATTGTGTTTCTCCCACACACGGACAGTTAAACTTCTAAAGTGTTTGGGGATTTCTGGAGCTGAAAAGCACTGAAAGTGTCAAATCTTATAGTCCTCAGCCAGCCACAACTGCCATTAGTGACAGCTTTGAGAAGAACTTTTCCTAAACAAAAATAACATATCTTTTTCATAACAAATGCATGTCATTTTTGCTTATTTTCAGTTCAGTAAGAACTTGCAAAAAATCCCTAATAACTGAAGGGGGTGGGGGGGGTGGGCGGGGGGGGTGTGGGGGTGGAGGGGTGGGAAGATAATGAGAAATCTGTTCTGAATCTAAGAGAAATCAGTGGTAATGCAAGGTAGAACAAATATCTGCCTTTATTACCCGAATACAGTTATAAACTTGGAAGACTTGCTCAAATTAATTAAATTCAAGTGCCACAAAATTTGTGATATGCAAAGTGTGGAGACTTGCCCAGTTGTCTAGAGGACTCTCAACATAAGCATTCAGGTTGGAATGTAATGCTACCATAGATTTAAAAACAAACAATAAAGACAACAACTTATTTCACCATCAGCTGAATCTTTGTAGATTTCAGTAGAAGAACAAGTGGGCCATGTAGATAATGATTCTATAATTGAATATATTCTTAGAATATTTGTTTCTACATAGAATGTGATCTTATTTTTTAACTGATGAAATTACCTGTAGCTATTGCCTTACTTAGAAATTCTATGCAAGATCTCACATTGTTTGGATCACAAAACAGTGATTAAATCAAAGCCCTTCATTATATTACCTTCCCCACAAAAGGAAACATGCCCACTCTCCATAAAAATAATTCTTCATCCAGGACTAATAAACATAAGATTTGTAACAGCAGAAACAAGATTTTTGTTATGAAAAAACTGGACCCAAAATAAATAGGAATTTATAACTGTCACACTAAAACTTTAAACCATCAGTGAGTGTGGCATGACCCAGCTATCGGTTGAACCAAAGCCACAGCAGAATACCCAGTGCCCTTCTTTTTGCTATGAAATCATGAACAAAGATTAATACTGAAGCAAACAGACTGATGGGGAAAGGGAGAATGAGCTCCTGATCCACAGTAACTGAACAGGAGACAATCCGCCAGCAGACTTCCTTCAAAGGGCTTCAGCTCAACAGCTTCCTCCAGTTTCTACTGAAAAAGTTATTGTATATTGAAGGCCACAAACAGAAGAATAAATGTATTTTTGATGTATCAGAAATGTTTTGACATGGGTTCTAAATAAACCATGTAAAACAAATACAAAGCCGTACAAAAAAACTTGCCTGGTTTAATGTTTCATTACAAACTGGGAACTCAGCCCACGTTCACTGAAAGGTTCACAAACTTTTTGTATGAACTCGGGCCAAGCTACTTTATAGTTTCACATCAAAACCAGTCTGAATTTGCAGGTTTTGCACGGTTTCAGTGTGAAATTGGGTGAAAACAGTATTTTGCTTGGAGTTCTGTGATCCAGCTTAATCCAAACTACCAAGTTTTGCACAGATATGAATGGCACCTCTTTTTCAGCTCATAAGCAATATCACACTAAGCAAATATCAAGGAAAGGGTTCAGAAGTCTTGTGGTCTTTAAAAAATCTGTATTCATTAAGTTCTGAAACAGTTCAGTTGAAACCGGTGCAAGTATATTTTGTGAACAACGCTACTTAAGCTGTAGTGTTACTTTCATAGACTTTGCTTAAATGGCTTGGAAAAGAACTTAAGCTGAATTATATAAGGATTTTTTTACACCTAACTCAGTATAATTTTTACACACACACACCCTGATCAAAATAAAAGTTTCAAAAGTTAGCTAAATTAATATAACTTCTTACGGACAAGACACGAATACAAGGGAACGGTAAGACTAGAATGAAGAAGGTGTGACACATCAATTCTCTAGTGCTTAGTACGTTGCGTGGATACACCTATTAAGAAAGGATTGTAAAAATGGCAGTCCAATTTTAATAAATCAAAAGGGCAGGACTTTCTGGCTGGCCTTTTATAATTTTGCCTGAAGAGAACATAAATGCAAGATTCAGGATAGGAAAGACTGGGCTTCATGCTCACAAGATTACATGTTTCAAATTCTGGTATACTACAAAGCAGTATTCTAAAACCATTTCATGGATACAGGAAGAGCAATACCAGTTTAAAAAATGAAAAAGCTAACAGATTTGATCCAACTGATTCAAAAAAATCCAAAACAGCGTTACTACTGAGACTGCAGGAAAACAATGCTTCTCAGACTGAGTTCACATGCAAAATCTGAATATGTGATAGGCGGTATAAGGGGAACAGAGGTCATAAGATTTAGGTTATTTACTAACTTCAGATTTTAGCTGACAAGACAGACCATTGCCCCTTAAGAAGTATGTAAAGGGCTACGCTGTATTGGGACAGGGGGATGAGTTAGGTAAGAACTTCAGTCTGTCATCTGGAGTTAAGAATGCAACTTTTTCTTCATTGCAGTGAGGATTATACAACCTCCTCCTCTCTCTTCACTTTAAACATACCAGGAAGACTGTTAGTCTAGCCAATACTTGGCCAGCCCTAAGTGAAGAAAATGACATTAAAATAATGCTTTTCAATGGAAACTACTGGAATTAAATATAATGATAACTGCCTTAGAACTAGAATTGCATAGATTTGTTTTCTTGTCTTTGATGCAGATACATAGCAAAATATTACTAATTCCTCAAGACTTGTAAGGTTATATATTTAGCACTACCAGCCAGTAATTAATTACAATCATCAGTGCACATGATGACAATAAGATTACCCAAATTTACAAGTTAATTAATCAAAATATTGTTGTCTCTTCATTTAAGGTTTTTTGTAGAAAAGTTACCAAGAGAGGAAAAACTATTGCTCCATTTGCCTGGAAAGGAGAGGGAGAGAGAAAAATGGGATAACACAAAAGGGAATTAAAATTATCCTTAGTATTAACAGAAACCATATTGCTTACACCTGACAGAGAAAACAGAAATCAGCACCAGATTGCTGGCATGCCAAGAAATTAATTTACATGGAGGTTAAATTAATGCTCCTTCTTGACCAATTGAACCTGCCAGGCACGTTTGAAGAGTCAATACAGCATCAACCAAAGAAACACTTAAGAGAACCATAGGAGTGCAGCCCCTGTTCACTAGTGGTGTCTGTGACTTGGCATGATGCCTGCTAGCGCCGCTGTGCACAAGGAATTTGCAAGTTGAAGAGTTTACTAGTAAGCTTTGCAAGATATAACAACCGTTAATGAAAACAGTAACTTTAAAAAGAGACAGTTTAATCTCCTATAGAAAATAGTAGATTTAATGGTGAATGGTGCATAACTTACAAGAGTAAGATATTGGTGCTTAAGGAGCAACCCTCGTACTATAAGGCTGGACGCTATTAAAATTGATGGATGGATGTGTGATTGTGCCAGCTTAAAAAAAGGCTGTTATATCAGAAAAGACTTATGTAGAAAATACGTTGTATCAAAGACTGTACTTCAGCCAGTCAAAAATCTCCAACTTGTCTACTGTGTCTCCTAACAACAGTCACTCATTTCAGCTGCAACACCTTTCACTGCTTTTAGGGGCAGACATTACCAGCTGGAGAATAAAATAAAATAAGACAAAAAGAACAAAAAGAGAACTGGCTTATGAATCCTCCCAAGATAATTATTTTCAATAACATTTTATTCTTTCATTCAGACAGAACCACTTCTTAGTTCTTAGCTTTTTTAGTCTGGTACAACAATACAGCTTTCTTTACCAGCTGTGGTTAAAATGAGAGAGACATACTCATCAGTATAGCATTCATTGGAAATTAAAGGATCAGTTAGAAAGTGGGCTCAATAAACGTAATTTTCTACTGTATATGAAAACTGCTTTCATCAACTTAGTGTACATGCAACTCCTATGTTTGCAATTACTTAGAAACACTGGAATTCTTCATTATTATTATATGTGCTCAAAACCACAATTAACCCTTTTTCTACTAAACTACAGACCATCAAACAGTAGTAACACTCCTGACTGGGCAGAGTACAAAGCCTTCTTTCATGTTGAGACCCATCTTGAAAACAAAAAAAATCACCAACCCTGAAACATGCAAAATATGTAAATGTGTGTGTTCAGATAAACTTTTCTAAATTGCTTATTTCTGAAATGTAGCTGGTTTTCCCTTAAAACGTCTACATTTTTCCCTTTAGAAATTGTATAAAACATTTCATTATTTCTGTACTTTTTAGCCAATTATAAAATGCAGTGGAACAAAATAACACAGCATGATTATGTCCCAGGCTTTTTACTGCCTGCTTAAACATGAGAATAATACAGATATTAGACAAAACAGAAAAACGCATTTTACTTCTCTTTGGTAGGCTTACGTAGAACATAACTATTCCCAGAACTTTTTAAAATAAGAGCAAAGAACAGATTCTGTCCACCCTCTCACCTCACGGTAAAGAGTTTGCTAAGGTCCCAAAGCATATACACAAGTATCTACAACATGATATACGTGTCTGGCCTTAGGGCTCATCTCCTGGTAATACATGTGGAAAGATTTTAGGTTTTGGAAAGTATTTGTGGTTCTGACGTAGAGTCACTACAAAGAAGTGAACTACAATGTATTTCTACAGTGTTCTGTGCTTCTGTCCTCCAGTGCTGCCTAGAGAGATACTCAGGATACTTTGTTAGGTTTCCACCAAGAGATGACATGTAAAATTAAATGTCTCATTTTTCTGATAAGGAACCTTAGTCTTCTACTTCAGAATTTCATTTTCAGCTCTCCACACCCTTGATCTTAACAGATATTATTCCTAATAATGTGTGTGCATTGTTTCATGCTGAGATTTATCAGTGTTAACATTAGTCAAAAAGGATACTGAAAGTCAAAATCATTGATTTGTTTAGATTGGAAAAGACCTTTAGATAGAGTCTAACCATTAACCCAGGACTGCCAAATCTGCCCTAATCCATGTCCCTAAGTGCCACATCTACATGTCTTTTAAAATACCTCCAGGGATGGTGACTCAATCATGTTCCCAGGCTGCCTGTTCCAATGCTTGACCGCCCTTTAGATGAAGAATTTTTTCCTAAAATCCAATCTAAACCTCCCCTGGCACAACTTGAGGCCATTTCCTCTTGTCCTATCACTTGCAACTCGGGGGAAGAGACTAATACCCATCTCGCTATCACCCTCTTTCAGGTAGTATGAAGTAAATGATGTAAAATCTATCCCAAATAATACAATAAAAATATATGATCGTTGATTCTAATACGTATTAACTAATACATTTGCCATTTTGCCTCCATAGTGCTTCCAATACTCGTGCAGCTGAAATTTGTGACTTTTTGTCAGATATATTGGTATTATGGCAAAAAAAGGGAAATCATAAAAGCTATCTAAGTTTCTTCCACCACAAGCCTCTAAGAGTACAAAAAAAAAAAAAAGTACATTTACTCTTTTAATCAGGATGTCATAAAGAATGTATTCTCTGTACCTGTTTGTACAACCAAATTATGGTTTCTGAAGCCAAGCTGCTCTCAGATCTATTGGTGGAACAAAGCACTTCCTATAAACCATCAGTGACAGGACTGAGCCCAAAGGTTAATCAATTAACTAAAGTGATTAAGGCTTGCAAATCTATAGATATAAACATTTTGTAAAGATAAAGCTAATCTCATCCTGACACCTCCAATTAGAAACAACAAGAACTCAACAAATGGAGAAACCATCACCTCTTGCTCCCTGCTTTCCACCCACACAGTCAGCTAGCATTCCCACAGAGTTACTGCCTTTTTCAGGATTTACAGATGAGACTCACAGAATCAGCATCAAGATCTAGTTTATATTCACATACCACACAGTCTTATAACATAACAATATTCAAACCCTGAAAATAGGATGGATGTATTTGAAGTTGCTCACAGAACTCCCACATGATCTAATTCACCTTCCCAAATGCCTTTGCACAAGTAGCCTTAAAGTTCTCTGAAAGAAAGAACAAGCACATTGCCAAGACAGATCCGACACAGTCATCTGGGTCATCTAAATGGCTTTTGACAAGTTCCTGTAAAACTAGATGTTAAGGAATCTAAGTATCCATGAAATAATGAGGAGGTCCATGCACGGACAATTACTTGCCTAAAACTCAGGGAACAGAGGCTGGGAATAAAAAGTTAAAAGTGGTGAAAAGAAGAAAACTTATACTTTACATAAATGACTGGGGTGGAAGGGGGAGGAAGGGGGAGGAAGGGGGAGTGGGGAAAAGTCTGAATAGCAAGGTGCCAAAGTTACCAAGAATATTATGTTATTTTGAGTAGAAAACATTATGAAAAATTGCAGAAAAGCCTTGCTGGATGGAGTGACTAGACAGCTAAATTCAATACTGGCAACTGTATATTGGATACACATTATGCAAAACTGTGCTAAACCCACATATAAAAGAATGGGATGTAAGTTGATGTAATGGGATGTAAGGTTATAATTGACTGTTTTCTGAAAATTTCAGCTTACTGTTCAACAGCAATCAAAAGGAAGCTGAAGTATGAATTACAGTTACAAATACAAAAATAAAATATGACTACCATCATACAGTCTGTGGTTTGCCATAGCTTCAACACACTGCACAAGCCTAGGCTACGTATCTTGAAAAAATGATACAGAATTGGAAAAGGACAATAACATACAGAGCTGCTTTAGTGATAAAGTTTAGATAAAAAAATCATGACTAATGTCTACAAAATCATGAGTAACATACAGACAGTAGATTGGATCTGATTTTTTCACTACCTCTCCAAATACAAATCTAAAAATGCATCAAAACCAACACCAGCTGTACAGGATGCAGAGCTGACAAGAAAAGGTAGTTCATCATATGGTGTTCAGTTAAATGGATGTCTTCCTGGTCAGGAACAATTTTCTATATTATATGGTATAGGTGTGAAGGAGCTACTAACTTTAGATTATTTCCTTTACTCTTGGTTCATATGCCATGCACTTCTGTGTCACATGACGTACTTTTTATCCCTATATCTGCTTTGCTCCCCATTTAGATGGCATCTTCCCCTACAATGCCAGCAATTGTCAGGATCAAGCTTTAAGTCTGGGCTTATTGCAGCCTAGTTCTCTACCCTAGATACCGATCACAAGCACTTTTCTGTTTATCAGTTGTATCATATTCGCAGAGAACATTTCCATGGCACTTTGCCTACGAACAGTTTGGTCCATTGGTTTTTGCTTACAGGAACATCCCTATTCCAATGAATATGGATATGATGAATATCATATTCCCTCTGTTTTCTCATCAAAACAAAACCAAAACAAAAATAAAAAAAAAAGGGAGAGGGGGAAATGAGCTCATGGCTTGCTGCCCACCCCTTGCTGCCATCCATGCACTGAGATGTACTCAGACAGCTCTGCAGAACGAAGGAAAGGTATTTCTGGTGAAACACAGTGATCGGTTTCGCCGGTACTGTATGCACTGAAAATCAAACCTCACTTCTAAAGTCTGTAGTGTGAGAGATATTCTGGCTGATATATATATTATAGGAAGATTGGTTCACTGGAAAAAAAAAAAAGTTTACAGTGACAAAACCGAGAACATAGGTAATTTTTTACTATATTATTGTGCAGCTCTGTTTTTACAATTTTACTTGGAAGTTGTCAGACAAGGAAAACAGGAGAAACACTCAGATTACTTCTGCTTAGGGACATGGGAAGAAGAAAATCCATTTCCTAACATCAAGTCAAAGAACTGAATGTTGTAGATGTCTGTGAAGGCAAAAAGCTGTCATCTCTTCCCTCCTCCAATGGAGAGAACAGCAGTGCAGCTCCTTCCACAAAATGTAGAGACTTAAGACCCTATACTGGGACATGACCGGGATAACTGCAGAAGTAGAAATTTAGCCTGCCCTTGAACATCTCTCTAGCCAAAGTTGAGCACATTTCAAACAGAAAGACTGCACACAGCCAGCCTACATGCAGTGGTTCTTCATAGCACTGAATAGCTTCTATAAATGTAATTTCTACAAAACAGAACCTGAGTAAGGATGGAAAAAGAAGAGTTTGGGCTTTTGTATTTCCATTAAAGCATACCATCAATATAAGCAGTTAAGGATTGTTTCTTATCCAGTAGGTTTTTTCCCTTTGTTTGCTTCTATAATAGTTTCTAATTTTTTTTGTTGTTGTTTTTTGGCTAAGTAACCAAGGCCTGTAAGAATATTCATGCTACAAACCACAACTTCCACAATGCACATTCACAGTTTACGTGCCTTGCTGTCAGAGTCAATAAACCCAGAAACAAGGGATAAAAAATGGCACTATCCTGTTTGATCTCTCCATAACAGTGATTCCAGCAGGGGACTTTTCACATGCACACCTACAGAGAGTTTTACTTCACAACTCTTGAGTTGACAAAGTATAGGAAGTGCAAGAGCCTCTCTCGGAGGACTGAAACACACACAGATGCATGTCTTTATAGTCTTATAATCACATTGTGATGATGAACCACACCAGAGATACATAACGCTTTTTTCACATTCAGGCAATCTGAAAGTTCTGTGTAATTGCTGCTGAGATGTTCCCTTTAAACACAGTTGCCAAAGAACTTGGTTCTGCAGTGCATTTGCCACAAATGTTTCAGTACCATGAACTCTCTCAAATACTAGCTTCCTAAAATTAAAGTGCAAGGAAACTGCTAAGGATTTGGGTTCTTTGGTTTTTAGGTAATATATCTAGACTGCAGCAAGGTTTCCACTTTCTTTTTTTTTTTTTTTTTCACTGTATCATTTCAAACAATTATCCAGAACTAGACACTGCACCATCTGGAAGGCAGTTTGCCTAATTAGTGCTCCCTTGCCTGTGGCATTCATGTATCATGTGTTTTGTGATAAGTGTTCACAACTGGATTTTATGTGCATAGTACCTAGGAGGATTGTTTTACACTTGTATCATTCAAGTTTGTAAGGTCTATTGGAATGAAGGCCAGCCTGATGAATTATAAATTTCTTAACACAGTTTAGTCTTAATGTCCCAAATTTTGAAAAGAAATGCATGCCCAAAAGGTTCCTTCCTCTTGCTTTTTCTGTGTTGAAATGTAATGGTAGTTTTATAAAATAGGCAGAATGGGTAGGTAGAATTAAAAGATTTACTATAGTTTTTAATATTCTCATTTTGATCAAGGAAGTTCCCACAACGCTACAGATCTATCTATATTTTTAACTATACCTAACAGCTCTAAATAGATAACTAGATTTACGTCTAATATGTATATATTTATAAACCAGGTAACTGTATATATGGGCTCTAGTTATTGGTATTATTATTTTAACCAAATATTTTAAGCCTCAGTATCTAAAGACAGTGGAGCGAACTCATCCCAAGCAAGCTGGTACCACCCAAAGACAGTGCAGTTCTGGATTTTAAGGGAAAAGGACATGCTTCCTCCCATGTTTCAGTTTTATGCTTGACAAAATTTGTAGGGAAAAAGAAAGTTAAGGAAAATGAAAGTGAGCCTTTGCAGAGAGTTCAGACAACTATCCTTGGCTCTAATGTATAAACTGTTCGTCATTTATCTTCCTTGAGCTCTTGTTACCAAAACAATTTTCAAGTAACACAGCATTACTAGAAGTATAATTCTGTTTTTTAAAGTAAGCTGGAAAATTTGGAGGCATGTTTTTACTGGTGTTTTCCAGTTCAATATTTTATGGAGATGGCTTGATATTGATGAGTTTTCCCAGAAAAAAAAAAAACAGTCAGCAGAATCCTGCCTTGCCTTTTTTTAGCTTGCTGGGTTCCTCGGCAGCTGCATTTCTACAGTCTGCAGCTCCATGCCAAAAGCTGTCACAGGGTCAGGCTTCCCGTATCCACGGCTGCAGAGGCAGCCTGCTAGACTGTCCTGGGGTTTCAGTCCCTCTTATGTTCCAGCATATTTAGCTTTCATTACTAATGCATGCCTTGATGAACATTCAGGCTTAAGGCACAATTGTGACTCTTTGAACATTTTCATACAAGCAGGTAAAAGGAAATGTGATCTAGTCACATGGCAGTCCAGCAGGCAGAAAAGCATATTCCATAATGACAAAACCCAAAAGCATAAAAAACATTGACCATTGTCCTACCTCATGATTTATTCATAATTTCTTCCAGGCGTACTGAAATCATTGTATGGATTTCTCCGGGAGCAATGGACAGCCATGTACCATACTGCTGCTCTCTGAGATGGTCAGACCACAAACGAGCTCCAGAGACATCTCACCTGTGCGCTAGCCTTTAAGTCTTAGGAAGGCGGGGGGGGGGGAGAAGGAAAAAAAAAAAAAAGGGGGGGGGGGGCGACCAAACACTGAAAAGAAAAATTTACACTACTTCAAATGTCCAACAAACCAAATTCAGACCTGACTTCACTTTCATATAAGCAGCGTCTCCTGGTACAGGAATCTTTTCTTTACCGCTATGTTCTCTACTAGTTTCTCCTTCACATCCATATTGTTTCTTCTCTCACTTTCCTGATTTCTTCTGTGCTTTCCCTTGTGCATGAATCATTTCTCCAAGAACATCACAGTTGCTTCATAGTTGCTTCTTTGCTGTTCTTAGCCCCAGTTCTCCCATATGGCAAACCTCTTTTCTTCAGCCCTCTTTAGTTCCAGCTCTCCAGCTGATAGTTGTTTTTCCTAAATACTCAGCTAGGAAGCTAAAGATGTTTCCAACACATGGTCCACAAATGTACTTTAGTACCGTGCTGCTAAGTGCTGAAAGATACACAGGATCCACTAGGCAGCCTTTGCATATTCACACAAGGCTGTGGCACTGACACAGAAAAGTTCCCTGATATGAAAATTTAGGATGCCTAGGCATATGAAAACATTAACACATTCCATTTAAGTCCCTGAAAACCACCACACTATTGAGGTGTTCTCTGTTTCCCTTTTTCTTTGACATCCAGTCCCAACTGTTCAGATCATCACAGGTGTCCCTTACAATCTCCAGAGAACCACTACCAAGGGTTTGCCAGTAAATCTCCCTCTTTCCTGCAAACATGCATGAGAACATAAAATACAAAGGATAATACTTGAGCAACAACGGAGTTCTCAGTGGTACTATAAATCTATCTTCTCCGTTCCACATATTTATGTATTGATCTCACTCAAAGACTCTTTAAGAAAATAGTTTATCCGCTGATTTCTCTACCAAGTAAGTTTTACTAATTTGGGTACTAAAGTAATAAAATAACAAAATTATTTACTTTATAGTACAGAGCTTGGACTTCAGATTATTTGTAAACATTTCTTCAACTCACCTAATTATAATGTAGTAAAGGTTAAATCAAAAAATTTGTATCCCCTAATTTTTCAGCGCTGGTGCTCTATTCCCATAAGTGCTTGATGTTCCCATAAACCGCCCTGGTCCTCTAGGTATTGTACCCTATAGCCTAACAATAACAAATGTACCTAACAGGTCTTTCTCATGACATTTTTACTCAACATTCCCATTCCTTTCTTATAACTACTTAGAAACTTTAAGCACCTACAAAGGACCTAATAAAACTCTTTCAATTTAAAAGTGCAACTATTAATGCAGTTCCAGAAAGCCATGGTGTTTAATCTTTTCAGTGTGATGAATGTGGAGTTTGACCAGAAACCGCAACTTAAACACTAAGGCTTTTTTGTACCCTTTAAGAATTCTTCTTTTCTCCACCACCCCCCTTTCTGTAATTCTCCCAATTATGATGGTTTGATGACTTTTTCCATGTGTTTTTGTCTTTTGCCATTTAGGGAGACTGAGACAACCAGGTAGCTACCTGGACCTACAATCCACTTTGATGAATTCCTAGCTCTGATGGCATGGAAACTCAGCTTTTTCAACCCCAGAAAAAGAGAATTTCCTATTCTGTTACAAGTGGATCAGTATTAGCAATACGGGTCCCATGAAACCCAGGAAACGCGCTTTGTCACCAGCACAACATGGATTATGCATATCAACACAATCTAGTTATGTGTTATTTTACAAAACTCTCGGAGCACTTGAGCCCCAAAATCTATAAATACGGAGTATCTTACTGTGAATGTGTTGAAATGTATCCGCTTCTCAAAAAAAGTATCTAACATGATAAAAATAGCACCGCTGTATCTGTAAGGTCTGTCTCACTGTTTCTGCAGTCTTAAAGGGCCAGTTATTGCACTTTTCCTCTCCTGCAGCAATTTATACAACTAGACTATTAATCCAGAGCACTGCACAGATACCTGGTCAATTGACAGTCTGTACAGGCATACACAAACAAAGTGGAGAGGAAGGAACACATCTTTTGATTCACACCTCTGGCTCAGGAGATATTCTGTTGGAAACAGTTATGAAGATGTGACAGACAACAGATGTCTTAAAATCATATTACATTCATACCATACAACAAATACAAGCACAAACTATAATAAACTTGAGAATTTTCAGCAAGGGAATATTAGTATACTGGGGACTATATGAAAAATTATTTAAAGCATATTAAGAAATATACTTAACAGCCTATGCCAACTTTGATATGCTATGAAAGGACAATGTGCTCTAATTTATTTACTGTACTTATAGTTAAAAAAAAAACAAACCACAACACCACCAAAAATAGGCTTAGGTTGATTTAGCAAGTGCAGTTTAAAGAAGTTTAGAATCTTAAAATTCAAGGAGGTAAAGCTGGGAAAAAGACACAATGCACAGAAAGTGGCTTAGGAAGGTTATGGCTTGCATAATATACTTTTTCTACAGTTACTTTTCTTCAAGATTTTTTTTTAACAGAAAATATTTTAAATTATGCCATTACCCTTAGGCTTACATGGTCGTGACTTTTTAGATTTTGTTTGGTTTTTCTTTGCAAAGCTTTTCTACTTCCAAAGTTATTCTGTTAAGGGAGGGGGTTTGATCATAAAATTTGACGTTATCTTTCACATTGTTGTCAAAGTAAAGAGCTGGTCTTGTGCTTTTGGAGAGGTTTTGTTTTATTTTGAAGTCCTGAATTTCCATCTAATAGGTGAAGGTTTTCAACAATTCACCCAGAAATATTTCCACTCAAAAGCTAGAATGCTATGCATGGAACAGAAGGAAGAAGATAACCTTAAAATACTAAAATTTTAACAAAGGAAAACTAAAGAAAGGACCTTAAACTTCAGCAGACTAGATTTAAAAATCTAGTTAGGAAGGTAAAAAAAAAAAAAAAAATATATTAGTTTGAGGAGCGACTAGATACAGGAATCAAAACTAGTTCTAAATCCTTCTTCACACACTTCCAAAAGAGCCTGCTAAAATGTCCGTAACGCCAACTGATATTCATAGTATAAAGTCAGTACTGGGAAAGGGCAAGATTATTGCAAAGAAGCTATGTGAACTCTTTGAATCGGTTCTCTGAGGAAGAAACTGCGGAGATCCACAGTTCTATAGAAGAGAGCACACACAGACCAAGTAGAGGGTAGCAGACCACCCGAGCCAGACAGCACTCACTGGGAGCTTTAACAGAACTCAGTGATGAAATACCAAATCTACCTACATACCTTCTGCTATATATGCATGTACACCTATCAGTACAGAAACACAGACAAGAGCAGAGATGGAGGGGTTGCTTCCCCTCTAAGATCACAAGTCACCAGGATTTTGGCTAGGTGGAGCTCAGTGTCCTCCTCATTTTAGGGGAATCTCACAGGCAACCTTCTTTAGGATCTTAACACAGGAGGAGTAGCACATCTCGGCTTTTCTTTCCAGTCAGCTCCCACAGATTGCACCAGTCTTCCCCCTGTTTCTGTCTCTGGGAAAAGTATCAGAATGGTGCCAGAGCTTCCCAGTCCTTGGTCCCCACCTTTCACTCCTCATCACATTGCCTGCTTCGAAGTCATTAGCTGCATCCACACACACAAACACAGCACAAGGCTCTTCTGCACCAGACATTAATATTGAAGAAAACTGTAATCCCTTGCCCTTTTTATTCCAGCCTTAATATTCTTCTAAAGCTCTGTTAAAAGTCATTTTATTACGTTAGAATTCCCCTAACTCTTTGAGCTGTCCTTTGCATATAGTATATGCCAGTCAATATTTAAATAATTAACTAACACCAATTCCTGTATTTCTTTGTAAAGGAGTAGTACAATGCAGTCCTGCTAAAACTATGGGAATGATACACAAATCATGCGCGTGCTTCTCAGGGTGGCTGGTCATAGTTATTAGATTATATATTGTGAAAGAATATATGCATACATACACACAAAACTGTCCTTTAAATCATGTATCTGGTTTTAAGCAACACATTTTCAGAAAATTTCTGGTGTTCAGTAGGCTTCTAAGCATTGAGCACTTAAGATTTTTTTTTATTAATAATAATATCCTAATAGTGAGTATTTTTCATTGGGAGGAAACAAAAACAATTTTCTTGCTTCTTCAGCAGTTACAAAACATTGCTCTCAGTAGAGGAAGGAAAGAACAAATCCTAGGATATAAGTGGCCATGCAAAAAATTTTAGCATCTGTATAGCTGGTACTTTGAGATTTGACAGCAAGGAGACACTCAAGGACAAGAGTTATTTGTTGTACACATAATGGCAAAGTTAAGGTCCCCAAGCAGAACACAGCATCCTGAAATTGCAGTATTGTAAGCATGAGAAAAAGAAAACAAACAGGGCAAGGCAAATACAAATTTCGCACACATACAAGCTACTAGCCTCTTCTATATAAATATAAATATCTTCTATATTTACTTCACAAATATTGTAGAAAACTGTAATGCATTATTCTTCAGATTCCAGCCTTGGTATTCTTCCAAAGGTCTGATGAAAATAATTTTGTTACTTCATATATTCTTTAGCCTTCTTTGCTTTCAGTTATCCTCTGCTTAAGCTGTATTACCAGCCACCAGTTAAACAAATCACAATTTTTTTGATGTCTCTTAGCTGAATGATGAGGTTTAACACACACACAAAAAAATAATTAAAAATAATTGCATTTCAATGCACACTTACAGCTGCATGTAAGCAGGCCTGGTCAATACACTTGTCCAGCTGTGCCCTGCACCTGATCAGTCTAATCTGTTCCACCTTCTCATTACACTTCATTGCTAACTTTTCCTGGGTGCGAAACATTTTGTTCTGTGGGCTTGTGTGTCTGTATGTGGCATGTTTGGGCCTATCAGAAATACGTACACAGCTCTGCTGCTGGCTCAGCCTGGTGACACGTTGCTGCAGGAGTCTTGCTGCTGTCGAACTATGAGGTTCTACAGCTCCCCAGAGCATCCCATCTCAGGCTATGGAACTCCCACTGACGGTCTGGCTATCTATACCTTTTAGTGCAAAAAGGTCAACAATTGTGTGTCAATAGAAACAGAAATACAATGGTCACATTTCCTGGGAAAGGCTGTATTTCAGTCATTAATTTAAATTTTGCTACGTATTATGAAAAACGTCAAGGATCCTGCATTAAGAAGGCATCACATATATGTAAATCTCAAAATTGTTGCTTTGAATCAGGTATAGATGCTCAGGGAAATGTTATACTGGAATAAAGATGCTCAATTTCTTCTTGCTGTGGAATTTGGATTTCATTGCGGGCAGGGTAAGTATTTCAATAAGGAGAAAGGACTTACAAGATCCATGAAATATACCTAATACATATATACATAACTAATATATATAGTTTGTATTTTTTTCAAATTAGCTCTATATCAGGAGTACACTTGAAGTAAAATTTAACTTGTAATCTTTATATTTTTGCAAATGCACTGCTCAGTTTAAAATGCTGCCTTCACTGACAGTTGCTTTGCAAGCAGCTGGAGTCCACTCAGGAGTCCATGAAGAGTAGAAAAATATACTACCTGATTTACTGTCTTCACTGAAAGATCGTAAGACAAATTAGGTTTTCCAATTACCTTCAGGGATAGCAGTGACATTTGCTGTTATCCTTTAAGCACTTAGAGG
This sequence comes from Falco rusticolus, assembly GCF_015220075.1. Taxonomy (NCBI): domain Eukaryota; kingdom Metazoa; phylum Chordata; class Aves; order Falconiformes; family Falconidae; genus Falco; species Falco rusticolus. The sequence continues at coordinate 48,361,814 of NC_051187.1, forward strand.
ATATGAAGAACAGAGAAGTCAATAATCAGTAGTAGCTATGCCATCCAATATCTAATTACCAGTGCAGTATTTAGAAGTACCATGCTACTTTCTTTTCTAAATTTGCCATATAATGGCAGATTGTATAGGCTTTTAAATTTTAGGGGGTTGCCATTAAGGGGAAAAGAAAAGCACTTCCTGAAATTAAATAAAATTTCCTGCATTTACAAGTACTTTCTGAAACACAGATCCAGAACACTGAATATTTTCCTGCTGCTAAGAACGGGGTGAGACCTCCTGAATCATCTGTGCTCTTGTTTTCTACAGAATTTTCCAGTTCTTTTTAGAACATGGTAGAACAACTCTCCCCAGAAATTCTTTTTTGCCTTTCTCCTTGGAGTGAATTAAGAAAAAACCCAAACCAACAGCTCAAACCCAAAAAACAACCAAACAGAAAATCCAACCCCAAACTACTGTTCAGAAACACTGGAAAAAAGGGACTCCATAACAATGCCCATCAGAACTCCTCGAGCAGTATTCTCCTCAAGAGAATTACACAGCCTCAACAGTTTCATGAAGAATAGGGAATGCATGTTAATTTTACCCCTCCCATCCTTCCACCCCAAAATACCAGGTAAATGGAAGCTAAACTAGAAAACTCATGAGCAAAATCAGAATAATGTATCAATATAAGTTTGGTCTTTCTTAACTGCTTCCAATATTTTAAAATACAAAGAAGGCCAGAAGCAAGTAATAGTCACATTTCCCTAATACTCTAAAAGTTATTTGATTCTTGGTTATGATATGCTAAATTTCTTGTTTAAAGTTCAATTTATAGATTAAAGGTGTTTTCTTTCTTAGACTTCAGGCACTATTGTTGGTAGTAATAGTATGCCAAGTATCTAGCAGAAGAGAAATCGAAGTACTTAGAGTGGAAGAGGCTGAGATAGAAACATTGGTTGGAAATGCTTCAGGTTAATTTTGAAAGGTACTGATATTATAGTAATGTATTAGAGTTATATCGCAATATCCATTTCTGAAAGCATCAACTTTGCTGTGATTTCTGTGCAATTAGGAAGCTTTAGGAAGCTTATTAACTACAGATACAGTCACTGAGTATTAAACTCTACTGGGCTGCCAAGTGACATAATAATACAGCAAGAATTATCATTTACATACATAATCTACAACAATTTAATAAAAATAAGTGTAAGTCTTCCTGATTGCTCAGTAGGTACCTGTAAAAGGAGAAACAATAGCAACCTTTTGTTTTCAGACAGTGCTTTGTAATACCTTACAAACATGGATTTATTTGCCTTCTGCATGTCTGAAAGTTACATTTTCAGTAACAAGTAGAAATGTTTTTGACATCCCGAGGTGTAAACAGAATCACCTCTGGGTTAGGATAAATTTTGGTATTAATCTGAGTTGAGCATAGGTATTAGAACTCAAAAATCAATTGTCTAATTTATCAAACTGATAATCTTCCTCCCTTCTATGAGGGTGGGTTCTTAGCTGGCACGCAATGTCATGTTCGCAGTATGGAAAAACATTTAAATTGAAGAAGAATTTCTAAAGGGACCTAAAAATTTATAGCATCTTCCATGCGTTAGTGAGGAGTATTACATTCAATAAATTACAGACAATCACCTGGAGTAATTATTTTGACCTCCCAACAAGAAACACCAATATTTAAGTGTGGTTTTAAGAAACCAAATACATGATTGCCACTTCTTTACTTACTTGTCACAGATAAACACTAACAATTTATTCTACAGCAGCTGATGAAACCACTGGTCCCCACTAGACCACCTGCCTGATATCGCATCACAGTAGAAAAGAATTGCTGAAAGAATCTGCAGCATGAAGGCAGGCTGCTCAGAGCTATGGCAAAACCCCTGAGGTTCTAACAGCTCCTTTTCCTTCCTTTCTCTCACTACACAGCTCTACTATGTAAGGAGGAAGGTCCCCAAAAGTTAATGACATAATTCTGTTACTATTCGGTTCAAGATCTAAAGGGACTATAAAATTCTTTTTCCAACCCTGGCTGGAACCACAGTCAGACACATCCAGAAAGCGAGTCCCTCGCAGCCTCTGGGAATATTCATGGTCAAATTATTAATGTGAAGGAGTGATAATTCTTTCAGAGATTACTTAACGCCATTTACAGTGATGTTTAATGAGATGTGTGTTTTAACCCAAATCAATTTGAATACTCTTTAGGATGTGCATTTACATTATTCATACTTGGAAAATTTTTTTCCATTTCTACTTTTTAATGATCATATCAGGAACTCTGGTTAGACACCTAACAGAGTGAACGATACAGCTGGCAAAGGCGTATCCGTCTGCTCCCACCCCGTGAGACACGTACTAGAAGAACGCGAGGGGATTAGCCTCAGTAATCTGTATGCAGCACGCACCAGCCGCAAGATCTAGCGCCACAGCCAGTTTGTTGGCGAAGGATTATCAGACTGTATATCCTCTATCAGGAAATGCATCAAATAAATCCTCATGCTGATTATGGAAATATGTCATCGGACTCAGAATTCTTGTTTCTAGCTGCTGACTCTTCCACAGAGTCAATCTTAAAGATGTATGCAGCAGCTTCTCTACATGCCTAAGCTTGTTTGCATCTCTGAATGGCTAATTCACGTGAGAATGGAAAGCAAGAGTGCCATTCTTTGACAATAATGTCTTAGAGCATTTAGCTCATCTTCTGAGTTCATCACACTGCAGACTGCTTACCCTACTCACACAAAGAATTATAATAAAAGTATGAGGAAATAAAAAGAACAGTGTTCCACAAATGGATACTTAGTATTTTCACTTTTTAGCTAGTATTATTGTAGCTTTGTTATTATCTACTCAAAATATACCAGGACTATGTGATTTTGGTATCTTTGCAGAAGTCATTAATTGGACTAAAACGATTTAAAAAAAAAATGCTTTATTGCTTTCATTTAATGGCTTCCCAGCTACAGACTATCACACATTCTCAAGTATGCTGGATCTGTTACCAAGTTCTGCAGCAGCCTGAGTCCAAAGAGAGATCCTGAACTGGATCAGACTACGTCCCTTCTAGGCACAGTATGTATTTATAGTAGACAGGTATTTTTTGGTGACAGTGCAAAGTGTTCCTCCAAATAAACTCCCCTAATACCAAGATAAAAAAAACATCGTGGACTGTGCCCTTACCCTTAATTTTTTGGGGAAATTAGTGCCCATGTAGCAGAACAGCTGCTTCCGGTAAAAAAAAAAAAAAAAAAAAAAAAAATCTCTTCCTATGTAGTGCAGAATCCAGATGTAAGAAATGGTCTGAGTCTTAGCTCTGACACTCTGAAAATGAGGTCATGAGAATCAAAAGCATGAGTTTCTTCATCTTCATAGCTGAAAGCTATACTGTTTATATTCATTGCGTACATTTAATTGGCACTTTGTTGTTGCTAATGGAGATGGCTATACTGCAGACTATGGTTCCAGAACCAAAATAAATATATTTATGCTCTGCATTTAACATTTTCTTTATTGGATTCAGGATATTCTGGGATAACCCCCCTGACATTCAATTAGCACACGGGTACTCTACCCTGGACTTTGTTCAGAGAACATTGCAGGGAATGGGGGCATGTGACAGGGGGTAGAGTGCCTACACCTTTTGTTTTCTTGCTTTGCAATTATTTTTCTACTGACATGATCAAAACTTTAACTATATAGGATGACGTAAATTTCAGACAGTCCTTTCTCTACTCTGCCTAAACAGGAAGGCTTATAGGAATTTACTATTACTATTATTAATAACCGTAATAACAATATCCATTACAGCACAGAAATGGAAACAAAATGTAACAAAAGGCATCTGCAAACTATGTTTAAAGATTGCAAATTATACGAATAGTCGATGAGCTGAAGCAAGCTGATGGAACACATACTAAGAAATTTAAGTTACCTTGTTCTATAAACACTAAAGAAGAGTGCTTTCCTGGCAATAACTCTATTGCAGGTTTCTCTAACTAGTCACTTTACAACATTCTTCATGTGATGAACTTTTTTTTTAAACCTGGATTTGTTTTTTTCTGGACTTTTAAATCCAGATTTTATCTTATCCCCAAGTCATTAGTATCTCTTCAGTCCCTTCACCAAAAGACAAATGAAAACTTCAAACAGTTATACATTTGAAAAGGAAGACACACAAGAAGATGCATGAAAACCATTTGGGTCTTTGCTGCTATATCAATTTTTCGTGCAAGGTTTTCTGATACAGAGATGATCAGTCGCCCTGTGCAAGGGCCTAGGACAGACAAACGAGCAGACAAAACTGAAGTCCTCCCTGTCATGAAGAAATGCATGTCTCTAACAATGAAGAGATAGTCATAATGATAAAAGAACTCTCTCCTTATTGTATTATATCATGTGTACTTGTTAAAGTCACACACATTTGATACATCCACTTAAAAGCTGTTTTATAACTTATGCTCATCTTCTGGGCTTTATAGGTTTAAATGACCCTCTGACGTTACAGAGCTCTGGTGAAAATATTCATCAGATTTTCATGAAAGTATTTGCATTTTCTCTGAAAGCGGTCTAAAAATCAACACCTTAAAGCATCTGAAAACATTTCTAATTAATTATATATAGTCTCAAGAATAAAAAATACCACCTGTGAAGTTTTCCTTAGTTCAGAAATTAAGGTCTACTTCTCACCAGTTAAGAACAAGAAGTGAAACTGCAGTTGTTAGCCAAGTGGTTAAGTGTGGGAGGAGGAACTGTCTCAGTTCACAAGCCATATCCTCTGGTGGTTCAGAAAGAGACTGACTTTTCAATAGCAACAAACATAATTGTATCACCTTAAGTTGCACAAGATCAATCCCCTCCTCATCCATCGAATTTCATCCTCCTATGGAGCAGTACTGAAAAGAAGGGCAGTATGATAAAGAAAACATTTTTTTTTCCATTACACTAATACTTCCTATTCTAAAGTCTGTTAGAAAACCAAATAGCAAAAAATCTTTTCTCTTTATGCCACTGGCCTTTTATCCAGGGTCCATAAGGGAACCTGTTATAACTCTGATTCTCCAGGCTGGCTCCTTTCCTGATAAAACCTAGAGCAGCTGCTTTGACACCTTTACACTGGCTTTTGTATTCTTAGATTGCTATCAATCAGCTTAATTAAGGGGAACTACATTTACATCACTACAGAAGTATTACACACTTTTACATAGCAGTCCTTAACAAAAATACAGCTGTCATTCCTCTACCCCAATTACTCTGTAATACAGCACTCTACATTTACTTTTAAACTGATTAAAATTGCTAATTAACAAATCTTCATATTTGGCTACAACGATATTTGTTCTTAAAGATCTGATTATTTCTGTTTTTTAAAAATTGTCTATGCATGCCCATTTTCAATTCTCTTAGCATATCCTGATCAGGTCCATCCAGAAACAACAGTCCTGACAGCAACATTAAAAGGAGATCTATGATGGTATTAAATGTAGAGCAAGAAGTTTTCTCTTTCCATACCATATTTTCAATGTTCTATTTATATTAAGTTTTCTATCTAGTATATGACTTTGTCCTTTCTAGACATTTCCAACCCACTCAATAGCACCTGATTATCAGAAACAAGTCTATCTACCCATCACAGTGATATTACTCATTTACAAATGATGACATGGTTGAAAATTAAAAGATGCTGCCACCTAATAAAGGCAAAAAATGACTATAAGAAAGCATATCTTCTGCATTATGAAAACAAAACATCCAATCTTTTCTTGGGGATCAATAACAAGGGTGGGGGAATCAGTTTCAAGAAGGAAATTTAAAAAAATAAAATTGATAAAGGTAATAAAGGAAGTTTAATGAGGTCCATTTCACTCCTCCTTGTACCCTACATAGTTATCTTAGGCATGTTGGATATGTTAGAGAACTACATAATGCTATTACAAAACCGCATACGATGAAGACTCACATCATTATAGGATACTGACTTTCCAGAGACAGACTGTAGAATAATCATGGATATGTTAGGTAAGAGATTTTTTTTTTTTTTTTTTTTTTTATGAAATGGACACAGAGAAAACAAGACAAAGGTTGAGAAAAGAGCTATGAAAATTATCCCTATTCTGAGCAGGAACAGTTATTATAGAGAACACTGGAGCAAGAAAGAGTGCATACAAACTGCCTATTGGAAGAATATTTCTAACCATTAAAAAGTCAGGTTTGGGAACAGGCTCCAACTCACAGTGCTGGGGGTAGGGAGTGGGTGAAACAGAGGGAAACATCTACCATTTTCATTGAAAGCTGCTGCGAAAGGGTGCAATTGTGGTCTGAAACCCATGGCCTCCAGCAGCTCTTAGAGCACTTCTGTGTAGTCAACTAATACTGAAATGGATGACTGTTTTCTGCTCTTCTCTGAAGCACTCACTGGCTTAGGAAGCATTTAATAATAGAAACAAAACCTTTCCTCCATTCTGTAGTTGCTCTGTATCTCAAAAAATATTGCTATTGCATTACCAATCCAATCTTTTTATGCACCATTACCCTCTTCTTCTAATAGCATTCTAACAGGCTAACTTGAATGAAACAGAAATTGTTAGATTGGGCATTTTCATTTATAAAAGCTATTGCTTGAAATCAAAACAGAAAAATATTAGGCAGCAAATGGTACAAGGAATGCAAGGAAATATACACCAGAGTGTCCTACTGATTTCTTTTTGTTCATATGCACTCTTCATTAGAATGTCAGCATTAATATTTACCTCATAACACACTTTTTTTTTTTCTTTCTACAGCAGTGTTTTCTTCCTTTTTGTAAAAACACAACACTTTCAAAAAGAAGGGAATTTCAGAAACGTGGGTGGAAAGATTAGATTTTGTCAGCAAAATTACAAAAATTCTGTTTAGTACTATACAAAAGTTGTCTAATGGACAATAAGCATTATGTTTCCTTCATATTTCACTGCTACTGTGCTTCAAGCACACATAGGGAAAACAGTTGCAGTAAGAGAAGAACACACTTACTACGGCTATGATGAAGAAGATGTTCCTTAGTAATAAAAGGTAAAGATAGACCATTGTGATAACTAGAAAGGGTAAGGAATTATTTACATTACTTATAAGACATCGGGGAAAAAAAAAAGTCACCTGAAATGCCAAAAAAACCCCACTGTACAATAATAATTTACCCCAATTTTTTTTAACATCTATACATTCTGGTCAATGCAGAAACAAACTGCATTCATTTTTTTTCTTTAGATTTATACTAAATACAGATTTAAATTATATCTATCTAAATCTTAAACAAGAGCAAAGATGATAAATCCATTCAGCTCACAAGTGGTCTTTTCCTTTAGAGAAAGATGACTTATTTCAGAGCCTATAGCACAACTAGTTAGGAAATAAAACATTTTCATGCACAGAAATGCACATCTCACAGCAAATGCGATACTTTCATTTGTTCTGTTCATATAAACGCACACATAGATTAAATTATTTTGACCAGAATTACCTTGCAGATGAGCCTATGGACATACAGTAGGTACACGTGAATTAATAAATGCAATATCCATCAGCTTTCTCTAAAAAATTTCACTTAAGAGAAATAGGACTCCATGATTGCAAACAAAGCATTTTAAAACCCACTGCCATGGCCAAGCAATTCTCCACCGTAACACTTACCCACATGGATTTAACCACTGATAACTATGAAGCATCTACTTCTTTTTGAGAGAATTAATGGAAGTCTAATTTAAGCAAAGACTACAGGTCAACTCAGTAAAACCAAGCATTGAACCTAGGTATCTATCCTCCTCAATAATTTCTTTAAAACAAAATAGATCAAATGTAGGTGCTTCACAATTTTTGGAAATAGGTACAATTTTTTTCAACAGTCACAGAGACCACCCGAGTCAAAGTACAAAATTCTACTACGGGTTTAGAAATTAAAACAGGCTAACTCACAACTATCCACTTTCTTTCCATTAAAAAAATCCAGGGTGAATACTCTTCTTCAACTAGATAGATTAAGTTATCTTTCTCCTGATATTGACTAATATGTAAAGAAGAAAACCAGAATACTAAAAACAGACTTACATGGGTACATGTTTTGCCAGACATTCAAAGAATGCCTGCAAGAACTGTTGCTCTTCTGTAGAGGGAATCTTTGCCACCAAGATCAAAATGTTTTCTACCCTTTGAATTGATGGAGTCATGGCTCAACAGTCTTCAATGGAAACCCACTAAGATATCATCTGCCTTATTAACACATTCCCTTCACCTTGGTATAACATCTATAGACCTGGAACAAAGTCACGAGCAATGCCCGAAGGATCTGGAGGAATTCATTACACGTAGTTTCTGTGTATTAAGACCTGCATATTCCTCAGCCCTCCCGTTAACATCCTCTCAGTCCTGCCCTTTGCTCTTTTCCACTAATATTACATCTGTGAGATACAGAGTGGGAAGCCCTGGCATAAACCCAAGAGTTGTGATCAAGCTGAAGTAATGTCCCTGAATTCTAGGACCTACAGATACTAACGTGTGTTCAGAAAAGATGGCATGCCATCATTTTGAATGAGACATGGCTGGTATCCCCAGCCCAGAGTCCTGCCTCATCTGTTCATCAACAACATTATCAGGAGCACATATAGGCATGGTTAGCCACCCACACTCTTTTAAACATAATTATGTTGAAAAATATTTGACATACATGCATGAAGCTGCATGTTCTAGAACAGTGTTTCAGTAGCCACAACTTTTAAATTTACATGCTTACTGCCAGTACTACATAGATGAACTCACAAAAAAAACCAACCAAAAAACAAAAAAACCCAAACAACCCAAAAGCTAACCATTGCTAAAAATGCAATTTAAGAATGTCCTGTCATACTCAGAATTTATGTGAATAACCACTGGTTGTGTCTCTTTTGTCACATATAACAGAATGGAGTATTTGTTTGAATACAATAAAATACCAAAGCTGTTAAATGGATTAGTGGAAAGACGTAATTATAGAGTGCTATGATATTTTTCCCCATAATAAAATTGATTCATTTTAGGCTTATCAATAAGCCTACAGTTAAAGTGTAGGTATCTAGTCTAGGTTGGCACAGAATGATAGAGAACGTTCCTGTGCATACAACCGTACAGCTATTAAAATTCCATGAAAGTCCATAAGGCTTGCATAAATAATTCTCAATGCAATAAGCTCTGAGGGAAAGGGAAGTGCATTGTTCCTCCTGACCCCCCCCCCCTTTTTTTTTTCTTTTTTCTTTTTTTTTTTTTAACACAGCATGCCATGGAAGAAAGTGTGATATTCCCTGGGCTGTAAAATGCTTCTTTTGTTTCCTACGTATCACAGAAGCAATTTCTCAACAGAAAGTAGGTCGGCAATGGAGTTGTTCTTGGTTTTAAGGGAAATGAAGAAATGTATCTTATGGGAACCTGGCACTCTACTGGATTGGGGGTTTTTTTGTTTGTTTCTATACCTGACAGCATATGAATATAGAAGGAAACTTAAAGTTACCCACATTGAGCTGTACTTCTTCCTAAGTAAAACAAGTATAAAAGGAAAGATGAAAAACCAAAAAACAGAGACTGCTCTCTTTCTTAAAATTCTTGCTATGAGATGTTAACTTATTCTTAGTAAGAATAAAATGTAGAATAGGAATAGAACCTTCCTACAAAAAACCTTCTTGTGCAATCTATGTTTTCTCATTAAAATAAGTGTTTCACACCTTTTACAGATTTTAAATCCCATTTGAAAAATTAAAAAAAGAAAACAAACCACCACACCTAAGCATCCCTTAGCAGCAGCAAGATCTTTCAGATCTGAACCTAATGCTTTGAACATATTCTATTTTATAGTGCTTTTTAGTTTAAGAACAATATGAATGAGATGTGGCTTGGAATTAGTTTTAAATATGAAATTGACTGGTTTCGGAAATTTTTTTTCTTAATATTATATGGCAGAAATATTAATAGTTATTGCTTTTGTTCTTCAAAAATTCCACATTAAAATTCTTAACTGAGTTTAGGGACTGCTATTTCAGCTGCCAGTATCATAATACAGATGCATATTTTCATCATCCGGAATTCTTGGTATTCTGTAATCTCCAGGAGTAAAATCACTGGGAAAACTTCTATATGGAGAAGCATCCTTGCAGTGCCCTAAAATATGGTGGTAAATTTATCAGTTGGCTGGCAAATCAACACAAACATCTTTTGTGACCAGTCATTGGGTTCCCACCCCCTGCCAAGCTCTCTTCATTTTAAAATGGCTTTAAGTACTTAGGGTAAAAGAAGAAAATTAAAAGCTGCTGTATAAATGTAGAACTTGCTTAGAAAAGTAAAAAGCTGACAACTGGTATGCAAGTTACCAAAACAATTACCATGTGCTTTGACAAACACCTTTTTTAGTCTGCTTATTTTCTCTGATCATCAGAAAAGTAAAAATAAATGCTTTGTGACATTTCAGTAGTGCAAATGTTATAGGAAATTTAAAAAGGGTGAGAAGCTTTAAATCAATAAATAGTTAGCAATAAATGTTAGCACATGTTTATATTTCTACAAAATATTTTACTTTGATCCTCTCTATCCTTCTTCAATCACTTATTCAAGAGCTGGATTTATTATTCTAAGTTACAAAATTCTCTTTTTATATTACATTTCTTTTTCTAACTTAAGGATGAACAGTAGTATTCAAGGGTTCTCTTGATCAGTTATTCTGAGAGAATTGATTTTTGCACTATGGCAGGAACAGTAAGACAACACAACAGTTATTTCAGACAGCTATGTTTTCCAAAATATGAATCACAGAAAGGAGGAAAAACTATTTTTGCTTGATGAAGCCAAGTACAGAAACAACATCTCAAACCTTAAGTGTTGATAAACTCGAAGTGATTTAAATGGCATTCATTAAGGTGTTTTAGGGAGATTTTTCCATTTTTTGTCTTTTCCTCAATAGTCCCTCTCTCCCAGACAGGAAATCAAATATCACGTGGTCACCTGAAATTGAGCAAACTATGAAAACTACTTTATTCCTTTCCAACCTCTTTTATTCTGAGACAAGATGATTGCCACTTTACATTTTGGCCAACCTGCACATTTTGTTTCCTCTCAATAGTGTGGATTTGGGAGCAAAACTTAAAAACTCCCAACAGAAATTCTTTAGATTTGGCCTGAAATCAAGAATCAGGAAGACAAGCTCTCCCTGACCACAGCAAAAACCTCCTGTTGCACATGAGATAGAATATCAGTGTTAAAATTTGGTGCTAAGAATTACAAGAGCAAAAGGCTTTGTAGCACACAGTGTAACCAATGCATCTTCTAGCAGCCAGAAGTCTGATTCCACTCTGAGGCCAATGGGGACCTTCTTAAAGTGGAGAAGATTTACATCCTAATAGTCAGATTTGACTCAGTAGCTTCCTTCAGAAAACTGTGCTTCAGGTATCATGTATTATGAGAAGCAAAAGCTCTGAAGCCGAACTTTTTCATTCTTTACTGCTTCAGAATGTCCCTTCTACACAGCAGTAAGAGGAGTGGAACTGTTACAGCCCCAAAGCCCGCCTGTGAACTCTGAGGGCTGAGGCCCCACGGCCTGCCAAACTATTAAGTTGCATATAACATATACATTATTTAATAAGGTAATCTGCATGGAAAGAGAGGCAACAATACAGAAGCATGTGCAAAGCAGCATTTATTCTGTTGTGGTTTTAGCCAAAAGACTAAGAGAAAATGTATTCTCTGAAGACATTTGCTAATGGAAGAAATATTATAACCTAAATTCAGGACCAAAATGGAAACATTAAACCACTAGGTATGGAATTAGATACAGCTGAAAAGTTGTATAATTCTTCCCTACAGTAAATGGCAAATTTTCCAATATTAGAACAAAATATTATGTAAATATTAGAATTATAAAAATATTTCAGATAAAATCTCTAGTTAAGAAACAGTCCCGATATCCCTTACAAAAAACTGTTCTTCAGCTTTTTCATCCTGCATTCTGTGTTAAGTCTTCTAGAGCTGGTGTGATAAGTAGAATCAGGTAAACTAGCAAATACAGGAGGGTCTCCTAAAAAGACGAAACCAAACAAGGAAAAAAACCCAACCAAACAGGCTATTGTGCAATACTTTGTCATATCGACAACGTACACTGTTTACTTAGGCAGACCAAACACAAATTAACATGAGAAAAATGGTAGAGATAAATAGGCAAATTGATGTGAGCTTCCTTCAGGTTTAGAAATGCAGTAAACTCTTCATTAAGTCCAAAACAGCAGTGGAACATCTTGGAATTTCAAGGTCTTACATGCATGTAGAAGCAATCAAGACCCCACAAGCACCAGAGGTTTCTGAAATCTTTTTACCTGTTTAAAAAAAATCTACCCTTTGCACCAATACCTGGAACAATGCCTCTTTGGTAGATCTGGCAGCTACTCTTTTCACTCCAAAATCATTTGGTGTCCAGAAACTTGGCAATCTTTACCTACATCTCCTGAAGGGCTTAATTTTCTAGCCATGCTCTCTGAGCTTATCTAGCATATAAAGTTCAAGCCAAAACATGCAGGAAAATGAGACGGTGACCACCTTCTAACAACCTGGCCAAAAAGTACAAGTCAAACTCTACACTTCTTCAACATGTGGAGATAAAACAATTGTTCCCGTAATCCCAAAGAATGATCCAATTATGAAACTATGGGGTAGTTCCTTCATTTGAAACTGGTCTGCCATGCATCTAGCAGTATCAAACTCAGGAGACCAGAAGGGCAGGTGAGAGCGATCCTCGTACCACTGCCCGGTGGTCAGGAGGGATAAGGAAGCCCACATTCCACATTCCCAGGCTGTTTTGCATATTTTACATTGCTGGTTTGCATATTTTACATTGCACAGCATCTAGAAATAAAAATATATAGATAAAACTGAAGAAATCCACATAATACTAGCTCAAACCACAGGATTCTGCCCTTTTTGTCAAGCAGGGATCAAAGAGAAGCATATCCTAGCTTGTGAAGCTGTGGCCATGAGCCAGTTACATGAGCAAGAAAAGGTTATTCCAGAAACAATGATGAAAGGGAGAGCAACTGCCTCTGCGACTGGGCAGCAGGTGAGAAAGATGGATTTCGCACCTTCAGCCAGGCTGTTAATTTTCTTCCAACTTTAGCTTTTGATATCATCTTTCCACAAAAAAGAAAGACTTGTAAAAACAAAAAAATATTTAAAGTCTGTTCAATTTCTGATTGTAGAGCACGAATACTGTCGTAGCAATAGGACTGCCTAAAAATAGTTAATTTTAATGTTTTACTGAAGAACTGCATTATTTTCTTTTCTTTTTAAATAAAATAATAGAAATAGGCATATAAATAATTTTAATGTACCAGAAGTTTGCTGAAAATATTAAAACAAACTACAAGCTTTTTCTTAAGTCTTGTCAAACTCAAGAGGAAAATCTTAATGGTTTTAACTATGAAGGCCAGCTTCACAAACTAAGAGACAAAATGTTTCCAAACAAGATCCAAAGTACAGCACCATATCCCAACCCATTGATACTTCTTGTCCTTTGACAGTGGTAGGGTGGGATGCTTCGGTTCCTTAGATCAAAGCCTAAAATTCTAGACGTCCTACACTGCTGCTTTATCACCAGATTCACAGCGTATGAGGTCCTGAAAGCATCAGTTTCAGGATAATTTAATATTTACTAATCCAGTGAGAATATCACTTTGTAGCTAGACTATTTTAAGACTGTCTGCCTTTCCACAGCTATTGCCAGTATATGAACAGCAACCCCCAAAACATCAACTTACTCCCTGGTGTTTTCGCAAGTAAGTTTGTTCTGAGCACACTGCATTGCTTGTGACCCCAGACATAAAGGAATGTTTCTTGTGATTCTTATTAGACCTTAAGCTTCAGAAACAACCATCAAAACCCATCAAAACTTGATGATTTTACTTACACCCACCAGAAAAAGCCAAACCAAAAGCCACACCTAAGAAACCCCAAAGCCATCCACTATGCTCTGCCTTCAAGGAAGGTGTATGCTGTGGGACATCCCCCAGCCTTGGTCCCTCGATTCCCAGGGGGAGAGCACGCCTGGGAGATGTCACGCTTCCTTCCAGCCAAATCCTCACATCCTTCATGTGGTATCAGGGTTTGGAGGGGAAGGGGCTGTAAGAGAGAAAATGATGCGCAGTTAAGACCCTCCCTTACATGCAAGAGGGATGCAATGCGGCATGCACCTGTGCCAGAGCAATGCTTCCAGGCACTGCTGTTGAGACAGCCACAGTAGCCAGAGACATAAGTGACTTCACCTTAAAGAAAAGAAGATGTTGGAAATGAAGATCACCTTTGTAAATGCCACCAACTGAAAGTTCGATTTAGAAACTGAACTACTCCTTAGTATGTCAGCCTTGTGAAGTCTGCACATGGTTAATCATAATCTCAATCAAATGCAAGCTATTAACTTCTAAGATGAGCAGGACTGGGCCCATTACTGATGAGTCACATTTCTTTGGCTAATATTTGAAGGTGATTGCATGAAATGCTTTTATTTTTCTTGTCTCCCTTAAAGCTTGGTCTGCATGTTTCTGAGTAACCATTCAAAAATGTTTTTTCTTTTCATATGTAGATTTTAAGTACAGATGTAAAAAAGATTACTTCCCCAAAAGCCCCTATGAAAATAAAAAATATAAGATGATGAGTTCTTACAGTTTCCTTTCAACTCTAGTATCTCAGCAATGAAATAGAATTTTTAAGAAAGTAGATAAAGCAAAAATATTTCCGTGCCATGACAGAATGATTATAAGCTACATCTAGAACATGTTTAATTATTACAGTTTGATTCCTGTTGGAGTTTCTTTCTAATCAAAAATCTGGAAAATAAAATCATATCATCCTGTCATGATAATTGTGGTTCCATTTCTGAATTCAGATTAGATGTTGAATATTTCCAACAAAAAAATATACACAACTTCCAAAGCTCCTTCAGCTATATTGATTACATGTTAAGTAATCTTCAATTATTCCCACTCTAAATTTTTTGCTATAGAACTGTTTTCAGTGATTACTAGTGAAATCCACATTTCCATTTCATCCCCACATAGAACAGACACATCTTCATCAACAGAGTTTAAGCTGTAATATCAGCTGCTGAAAATTTTTATCCAAACTTAAAATTTTAATATATGTTAAATCCAATCAGTTACAAATCAATATTCTTTGCTTCATCCTACCACCACATAGGAAAGTAATGAGTTTCTTTGAAGAAATGCTGAAGGAAGGAATTTGTACATATGTATTAATGAAACCCCTGGAGAATTCCAAGTATTGGTGAAAAGAGTTTACCACTTTACCTCTCTGCCTGAGCCACTCCCAGCTAGGGACTTGGGGGTGAAGGGAGGAAAAACGACGTGTTTTCTGCAAACTGTTTAATCCACAGAAGTAGTAGTATCTTGTTCTTGAATATTGGTACAAGAACTTGTATCCATCAGAGCTCAAGCAGATGATTGAGGACTTGAGTCAGAAACTAACGCAAGACAAAAATGCGAATAAGATGTTCTGGGGGCATGAGAGCCATCCAAAATATCTCACACACATAGCTTTCTAAGAATATGCAGCCCTGCAGGAGATGCCTATTTAACTTGATTATAAAGAAAAAAAAAATTTACACTTGAACTAAAGTGTGCATCACACAGATTCAGAACAGTAGAAGTCTTAACCTGGGATCATTTAACTTTCTGTCTTCTTCTTTCATTTCCTTAGACATCAATCCACTAACTGATATTTCTACCTCTGCATTTATATGAACTTTGCATCTCTGAATGTAATAAAAACTAAAGAACATTGACATCAAATCTCAACATAATCTGTAACCCTACTATTACTTGTATTTTCATGCCCCGTCTCTTTATTTCCAGTGTTATACAATCACATTTGGACTTGAAGCAAAGAAATGGTAGATAAAGATTTTTTTAATGGCCTGAATGATGGCAATTGATTTAAGTTACGCTAGAGGAGAATTTGGAAATAAAACATATGTCAGAATGGATCCTAAATCTGGACCAAAATAACCCTAATAAGACAAATATTAACTGGTAGTTAATTGTAATGTGAACTTTTATGCCATGGGTTCTGAATTTGCCCACAGCAGAGCTCTGCATTAAACACTTGCATTTTCTGTTTCAAATAGAAAATCTTCCAAACAAATTGCTAAAATAAACCATGCCAGTGGAGGAATTGCATGCATTATATTTAAGAGTTTTTTTGTAGGACCATGTTAGTATACCAAGATTTTGATGGAGTTGCTTCACATTTCAACAGTGAAATGCATCTCTTGGAACGCTCCCTCATTAAAAGCCATATCAACTGTTCCATACTTCTTCCATAAGGCAAATCAGTGTGTAATTTGATGTAAGCTTTCCTGATGGTTGTCATTTTGGCCTTTTCATAAATAGCATAAAGAGAGGCAGACAAGAAAATTCTCTCTGCTATAAAAGTAACATGACACACATATACATATTGTATATGTAAACAGACATACATGCATATGGGACTATAGTACTTCTAAGTGTTACATAAAGTTGTGAAATGAAGAAATGCCCGTGGGATTTTCCTTTAGCAATAACAGAATCTAAATTTTAGCTTAAAAACACTAGAAGGGTCAAACTTCTCTCACAACAATTTATATCCAAAACACCATCCATTCCTTAAGTAGCTACCAGTATTAACAACTGTAAGGGATTAATTGCTATATGTGACAGTAGAACATGATATTTATGCCCATGATGAAATAAAACAGAGCAGTGACTAAGCCAAGACAGAAAACATTGAATCTGCAAAAATTTACTAATACCCAAAAATTCATACACTTAAGAACATGGATGCTGGCTATCTCGGAGAGAGAAAAGGTTAGCAAAGAATTCCTAGAACAAAGCAAAAGTCCTTCTGCCATTAAAAACAGAAATGAAAATTAAAAGATTAGTTGACCTCTGTGGTATTCAAACTGCTTGAATTATTTCTACATGCAGATAAAAGACAATGCTGTTAATTATACAGCAAAGCAACTTATTTAAAAAAAAAAAAAAAAAAAACAACAAAAACAACAAAACAAAACAACAACAAAACCCAAACCAAATCAAAACAAAAACCCCAAAACCAGCAACAACAAAAACAGCCCAGGGAGATTAGGAATTACTACAGAAAATAAAAACTGAGGCTTACGGATTCACTTCACAGGAATTCAGAACACCTTGAACCTTGATAAAGTTCCTTCTTTCTCTAGTGACTTTGTTTTCCTCTATTGCTTTTCTTAAAACTAAAGTAAATTGTGTTTAGAAGAGATGCTAATGCAATGCAATCCTGAGTTTGGATTAAAAGGGTACAACCCTACACTAATATCAGGAAAGATTAAAGACTATCCATGCATAACTAAATTTATGGTACTGGGAGCGACACTAATGTGACTACTGTAGAAAAATAACCAATTAGAATGCTCCTTAAATTATTTTTTTTAAAAAGTAATATAGATCACCCTATCTAATAATATTACTGTGAAAAAGCTTCAATACAGGGTTTACCATAACTGAATTCGGGGGGGGGGGGGGGGGGGGGGGGGGGCGGGCGGTATAGAAGAAAAAGGCCATTGTCATGTAATAATAAGGTAGCAATTAAAAAGTTACAACTGTTTTACTTGCTGCATTCTAGTCAGGTCTGTGACAAAAGGATGTTACTTTAAGTCTAGTAGTTTGCATCTTGCACTTTACAGATTCTGAAGTTTGTTCAGTTAACATTGTGTGAAAGCCGTCCTAAAGTGAGTCATCAAAACCTGTTATTCTCATACCCTAGGATGTTCCTTAGAGAAAAATTGAAGTAGACTTATAATACTGATCCAATTACTCCAAAGGAAGGTTATCTTCTGAATTGAAATTCAGAATTAAATACAGCAAATACAGTGAGCAATGAAGTCATTAAACTCCTAAGGACAGCTGTTCAATTGCTTTAGGCATAGTGTGACAGTAACACAATGAAATGACACAATTCAGAAAGAAATATTTCACTGTATGAATAACGCAGCCCTTAAAGATTAAAATCAACAACAGAAATTAAAAGAAAAGCCATAACATACTACAGACAGAACAGCTTTGTACACCGGGTTGTTGTAACACATTTGCAATGTTTTGAAAAATCGTCCAAGAAATAATAAAAAAAATTAGAAACCAAATGCAATTATCAAAACCAAGGCAAATCTCCAAAAATCACACACAAAAAAGCCTAACTTAGAAGACTATTTCAGGTGCAGTTTGTAATGAGATTAGCTCTGGCTTATTGAAGAGAATGGATGCAAACATGATATTCAAGTTGTCAGAAGATAATTTGCTTTACTTACAAAAATGTTCAAAAATTATGAAAGAGGTAGAGGAATGCTATTCCCATAAACACACATATATGCAACACAAACAACTTCCACTGGCCTTACTATGAGAGGTGAGTGGCAGGGGATAATTGAGTTAATTTCCTTTAAACATTCTCTTTTTGAATGTGATTCAAAACACAAACTACCAGCACGGGCATTATTTTCGGTACATACTGAGTGGCAAAGATGAGGTCAAGAGAGACACTAGTTCTCTTCATAACACTTGCATGGGCAAAACCAATTTCTATAACAACATAAGATTAGCAAAAGAATAATGACATGACAACTATTGTTCTGAAACTGTTAGGTTAGATTTGCTTACTGGTAAAGACCACAAAGAATACTGGAATACAAGTATTCTTGTATCAGTGCATCTGATTTTAAAGCTAGTGAACATCCTTGATTAAAACTGTAGTCAGTGAAGTCTAAGATTATACAAAAGCAGAAAATATTAATTCCTGCAAATGCACTTACAACTACTCGACGAGTCCATATCAATTAAACAGCAGTTAAACTAAGTTTTCAGAGCAAGTGTGTGTTTGAACACCAGTCTTAGATGATTTGTTTCGTTACCTAAAGCACTGTAATTATAAAACAATCCCACTTTATTCATACATAACTTTCATGTCTACAACGTACACACTTTTATAAAAAATAGTTTAATACATATAGATCTGTAATGTCAAGACATCAAGTGTCACCAATGGCACAGAAATCCCTGTATTCTAAGTCATTGACTGTTCTGCCTGAAGATGCATGCAAGTCTAAACAGAAATATTTTGGTTCTGAAAAGCAGCTATACAAATCCACGAGTCATTTTAAGTCATGATGAAGTTTTGTAATTAGGTCCAACTTGAGTAACAGAAATGCAAAAGAACATAGATTAATACTGTGCAAGAAAATAGGCTTTTCAATCTACATTTTAATGAAAATCATGAAGGTTGACATGAAATCATGAGGCTATTGGTTCCAACCTGGATATAATGTTAGAATTTTCTACTATGCAAGTTAAACACTCGAAAATATGTAAATATTACAACTACAGTTTAATTTTTTTCGACATAAAATGGAAACCAAGAGGTCATTCCCTTCTTACTATCTAGACAACACCTGTATTGGCATTATGTTAGAAACTTACAGTTTTCTGTTTATGTCAGGTTAGAAAAACGCTTAGCATAAAGGAATGCACTAAAAAAAAGGATTCCTTCACCTCACCACCCCACCCCTCCTTATTATCCTCAGTGTGTCATAAAAGCAAGGTTACTTTTTCTGGAAATTGTCTTTGAGGGCAAAAAAAAAGGTAGGCTTAATGCTTTATCACAACTATAACAATTTCTTAACACAAGCCAAAAGCCATGACATCTTTCTTAATTCAAGGTGTTAAACTTCAGAAACTAGATACAATTCCCTGGGTTTTATTGTAAGGGGTTTATGCTGAGCTCCCATAAAACCTCTCAAACAAGAGAGGAAAAAAAGGACCAGCATTCATTACAGAACCTGCAATAATTCAAAGAATTTACTCAGCAGGGTCTTCTCAGCGTAAACAGAAACAGTCCTGAAATTATATCAAATTTAATCTTAATATATTGTGTTAAACTCTGACAAGTTCCATCAAGGATTTCAGATTCTGCAGGCTTTCATGTTTTCCTCAGATAGCACATTCCAGAATAATGCCAGTTGTAAGTATTTTTTCAAGCGCTGCGCTCACCGAACTCTTTCTTTGACACTGCCCATGGCAGCACCCATGACTAAAACCACACAAGAAACACCTGGGCAAAATATTCTGATTTTCATACTCCCCTCAAAACCACTACTGTACAACTGTATTTGGTGTAACCGTGAAACACAAACGTCTCTAAAGCCCCACTGATACATTTGTCAGCTACCTACCTTGCCTGCTGATCTATAAAAGCTCACCAAATCACAAAATGAAATAGAAGAAGTCAAAGGAAGAATGTCGGCAGATAGGACCACTACCTCTAGGCTTCTTCCTGATAGTGCATTACCTCCAGCACTGCTCTGGCTTCTTGCCAGCTTCTCCAAAGGTTTACTTGTCAAACAAATGCCTCCTGGAAAAATAGGCTGCTAGCAGGCCTTTTTTCTTCAAAGGTATGCTGAATGCATTAGTTATGATACGTAAAAAGCTATGGGCAGTACTGTTTCTACAAACCAAGGGTATACTATGATATGCAAATTAGTTTTTTTTAAAGGAAATCCAAAACTTCTGAATACAAAGGCTGTTGTCATACCCCTTCAAATCCTGAATGATACTCCACTTCATCTCACTTCTGTTCTTCTACTGCAAATAAATGCAGTTCTACTTCTGCTTATATCTACCACGACGACTATATTTACGGCCTTGGTCCACCATACGAGCCTAGCACAGCATGACTTTCCAATGTGAATACTTTCAGAACAAAAAGCAAGAGCAATAAAACCCAAAGAACAAACAAAAAGCCCCAAAATACCACTCTAACAGAACTTAGAGAAAGCATCATCATTAGCCTATCCTGCAACAATTTTTAATGCTAAATGAAAAATACTTGTTTTTTTCATTGCAGAGATGGAATGACATTATGTAATCTTGCCAAAGCAAAAAGATAATCCCATGTCATAACATGTAATTAAAACCACATGGTTCCCATAGGAACAGATCAGGCAAACAAATAATTTGGTGATGGGCACAGCAAAAGAGCATGAACAACACTGGGTAACTCAATGCTCAATAAATGTTATCTTGATTGTAAAGGCAAGGTTTCCAGAACTTTCAAATAGTGTAAAGATATTATGAGAACATCCTGACTGACAGAAAAAAATAATCGATGACTGGCTTTTTTTCAGAATAACTTTAGAAAAATTTCATTATGTGTGTGATGCACAAATAAACAACTACAGATGTATTAAAACACTTTTAGTAGAGAATTCATTTTACATGGTTGTTTGGCTTTTTTTCCCCACAGATCCTCCTTCAAAGACATGTATTCTGGAAAATCAGTTCACAGAACGGTATTCTGTATAGGATCTCTTCTGCACAGGTGGTATCTGTTCAGCGTCTCAGATTAACTGTGCACCCACTCTATGGGCACAAAGTTCAGTACTTTCAGATATTCTACTTTCTGCAAGCATTGTAATTACTCATCCAGCACATATTCATCTAAACAAGTACAGTTGACATTTGTAGTTTGCCACAACATGCTGAAATCCCAGGAAAATGTTTCATGTTCATTCTTTCTGAAAATTATCTGGAGGAGGCAGTTGGTTGGGACCACAGGATTCAAAGGGAGGAAGGATAAGACAACTCCAGGAAAACATGGCTGTCATTTATATTTCAATTTTCTAATCATGTCAGTCTCTTAACATTATTAAACTATTCCTTTTAAGATTTCTTTAGACCACTATACAACATTGCTGGAAACCAGTGCTGCTCTAATAAACTAAAACATGACAGACAAAGATTTAAAAAAATGGGGTTATGTTTTGAGCATTTTATTCATTACTTTATCTGGACTCATAAAACACCAGTAAAGGCTGAAAAATGCAAGTGAGTCTGCAGTTCATAAATTTTATGGATTCTTTCCTGATGACATATCTTTGCCTGACAGAAGGGGAGCAGTATCTTTGTGAAAATAGGTTATCCACCTACACAGTTCTGGCAGAAAGACTGAAGAGTACAGCAAGCCCTTCTCAGGAAATGTTAGCATTAGTATGCTTTTCAGATATTCAAACCCTGTTGGATTTATTAACTTAGCCTTATTAGCCTGTTAGAAGCTTATTCAGCTCACCATCTTCCTTCTGCCATGGTTTTCTGATCACTTCTGCTGAGAGGATAACAAAAGTTATTTCTGACACCACCAGCCACTCCAATCTGAGCTTAGCTGAGCTGAAGCTGCCAGCTAGAACTGGTGTAAGAGAAAAAAGAGCGTGGACTGAAAATGGCAGTTTGATTTTTAAATGCTGATATTCACAGTCCTTCTGAAAAGCTGAGCAGAAAGACAGAAAGTGCAGTTCTACAGCAAAAACCGAGAAGTCAGATGGGACAGGGATAGGAGGTTTATTTTGTACTCATCTTAATACTTCAGAACTCAACCCCTGAAATTTAGAAGCTTACCTATAAAACAGAAGAAGCATCCATAGAGGCATCCTAAATGGTATCACAATAAAGTCCCATGCAATCCAGTCCTGACAACTGGTAAGTCTGTGTCCAGTCACTTCTGAGTCATACCAAGCCCAAATTCATTCTCATCAATTTGGGAGAAACTGACAAAACTAGTCTCCAAGTTCCAGCTAGCCTCCAATCAGTTTCAGGTAATTTTACGTATTGCTATAAGGAATTATCTTCCCTTTCTCAGAACAGACCTGAACCATTCAAAAATCATCAACAGCATGTGAGACCAGAACTGAAAACTGCTCAGAAACCCAACTCTGAGCACCTGAAAGTCATAGAAAACTCAGGGGTAAAGCAAGGCCACAGCTGCAGTGCTGACTGCACAGCCAAAGAATAGAAAACACCTGGGACTCCAGTTAACAGAGGATTCTAACAGCTGTTTTCATCAAGGATAATAAACATGCCCCTAAATACTCTGAAAAACACTAGGTAAGACAACCAACGCTCTAAGCCACTCAGACTAATTCCACAACCAAAGGTTTAACGCCTCCTCTGAGCAAGCTCATTGGAGGGGTGTGTGTAAAAATCTGAAAACATCATAATTTTCATTCCTTTCCATTCAAATTTCAGGCCAAGGCATAATTTTTGTTATATCAGTCTACAACCTTTATTATTAAGAAGTAATATAGGATTATGAAATTCACTTTACCATTCAAGAACCTGACAAAACCACACAAGTTTTACATCAAAGGCATAATAATAAACATAAACCTTCCACTACAAAGCAGTTTTTCTTCAACTTCTTTATAGATGAACCTATAAAACTCTATCACGCAATCATATTATTTCTTCTAAATGCTGAGGAAGCAGAAGTTAGAGTTCATTTTTATGACATTTATGGTTTGATTTTTGATAACAAAGATAATAGATACAGAATTCCCATTATTTATTTTCTTTCTAAGGGTAAGATCTTCTAAATTAGCTAAGTATTGGGTATGCTTAACCAGGACTCAGATAGTCCAGGAGTAATCTGGGAAAAGGGAGGAAACAGTTTCTGTGAATAAACAGAGTAAGAATTTTTTTTTTCAAAAGATTATGTCAGAACTTCTCTTTTTTTCAAATAAAGCAAAATATAATATAGGCTTAGGGAAAACTGAGTTATTTCATCCAGCTGGAAATACTTTTATTCCAGTAATTTTAATAACAAGAACTAGACCTAGTATTTAAGTGGAATTATCATTTATATCACTAAGATATGAATTAATGTTGTTGGTGGTTTTGACCAGTATATTCCAGTGGCTAAGGTTACTCACCTCGTGAATTTTCTCTCTAGCTGAATCAATACATATGTTGGAAGCTCATCCTAAAAAAAAGTTCTAAGTAACAGGTAAAAAAATAAAATATTTTGAAGGCAATGGGATTATAGGGACCAGTCCTCCCTAGTAAAAACATCCATTTTTAACACGCAACTAAAGCGTCTGTTGAACCCAAGATTTGCACTTCAAAAAGGGAATTTGTCACCAGTTTTGCCCATGATCTCCAAGACCCCTTGCCCCTAGTCTAACCCCAAATAATTAAAATGTTGTTTTAGAGTGCTGAAGTGCTTTACCATTCAAGAATGTTTATTTTCCATTTTTGTGCCAGCCAAAGCTAATTTGACCCAACTTTAATAATACTGCTGGCAATTAGAACCTGCATTTTTTAGTGAGTAAAAGTCTTGCCAAAACAGATGTCACCCAACTTAGTAAAGAATATTGGCTTCAAAATGTGAATCCTCTTCAACAGTACATAGGGTACCAGTGTGGCACTATGTACCCAGTCCATCAGACAGTCAGTCCCATGGTCGTGCTTCCCAATTCAGATTATATAGGCTGTTCAGGGCCCAATTTAATTTCTTCTTACTTCAGGTAAATGCCATCCTTGGTTGAAATTGAGACCACCTGGATTTTTAAAATTTTTTAAACTCAAAATTAACTACAAACAGGTCATTTGTTACACCTGTTAAGAGAGAGGCTTGGCCAGATCTCTCTCAGTCTGGAGCAAGAAACTTTTTAAATGCATGATATAGTTAACTTTTAAAGAATAATGATACCCCAAATCAAAGAGAAAATACAAGAGGGAAATGATTGTCACTTCCACAAATCCAGCTACAATAGACATTCATGGTATTTAAACTGATAGGTAAAAGACGACTAGAATAAATGAGTACTTGTAGGTTTCCCTCATTTTCCTTAAATGTGCCACCAATGTTTACTTTAGAGTATTCCTGTTTAACTAAACTTCACAATAAACTGACTTTGTTCATCTATGAGATGTATGCATTTCTTCATGCTGAAATGACCTCATGTCACTATTGTGTATTTAGCGATAAGAAGGTCTCATTCCAGCAACAAAGCCATATGGAATACATTACTCAAAGGCCTATTAAGTATAAAACATTCAGCATTTATTTACCACATTGCGAGAACAGAGTCCTTAAAAGGTTATTTAGACTACAGCAGAGAGACTAAAATATACCCAGCATCCCACTGACTTGACAGCCTGCCATAACTCTCTTGTATAGTCTTAATTAGAACACAATGCGTGCGCATACACACTCTCTTCTGGGAAAACATTCCCAATTACAAAAAGCCACAACAAGAATAGCACTGCTTTTGACAGCCGGTATGCGCATATTGTGATAATCCTGCTGGATACCTACTGGAAGTGAAAGGTATGCATCTTCCTGGATCCCTGAAAGGTAATGTCAGACTGAATGAGGATCAGCGTTGTAGGTCTGTCCACCTGTGTAACACACTGCTGACTCCAGCTTTTGCTGAGGCGGGGGGGAAGATTGCTTGCCATTTTTCTTTGCCAATATAACCCGTACATCTATTCAAATCAGAAAGATCTGGGGGAAGAAAAGAAAATGTTTTTCAGGTCTTCATCTCCATTTAAAATATAACAGCTCCACCTTGAGGCAGGACCCAGCGAACGTTAGCAGAAGATGTGGTCAAGCTGAAGATGCGTTAATGCATACAGTCAGCCCCAACCACCTCAAACACAGATCGACATCTCCCAATGTCCCTTCCCCCTTACCTTCTTAGCATAAAAAGAAGGCATGTGTGTAAATTTGTGCGTGTGTTTAGAGAGATTTACTGCCAAAAATTAAATGTATATCAAATAAACACCAATTTTAATGAGCAGCTCCCATGGATGACACAATTCAACCATAAGGAGCCCTGACAGAAGTACTCCTTCGGCAGCAGGAAGCATTCAAGTTTCTCTTTGAGTAGTGCACACAATCGAATTTCAGACCATTGATGTCTTCATTACTGTATTCTTCCTAAATAGGCGGTAAAAAGATGAATACATTTCAATCTTTCATTTGTTCATTTGAATCAATATTCAAATATTTTCAGATAATCAACAATTTCAATATGTTGCCAAGCATTGCTAGTAAGTAATCTGCCCTTCAAGTGTTAATGGAATTATTTATTCTTAAATAGGTTCTTTTAAAAACTTAAGCACAAAATACCACCTTGCATATTTTTCGGGCT
The DNA here is from genome assembly GCF_015220075.1 of Falco rusticolus. Lineage (NCBI taxonomy): Eukaryota > Metazoa > Chordata > Aves > Falconiformes > Falconidae > Falco > Falco rusticolus. The sequence goes on from NC_051187.1 coordinate 48,387,849, forward strand.
ACTTCAGGAGTTTTATTTTTAAGTGACAACACAACAGCATTTAGAACCTTTCTAATAAATCCAAATTATGCCCATTAGATCGGGAAGTCAAGACAGGCATAACCAAGCTCCGTAGCATGTAACTGGATGATGATCAGGGTACTGAGCCAGATTTGCTATGGCACTCGTAATAGATTTGGTTGAAGACTACCAGTAAGTGGGAAAAGTATTTGTACCAGGAAAGCAGAATGAGCTGTACCTGTAGAAGAAAATTATGATACAAAAATGGGGAAAAATTCATCATCAACGTAGTTCACAGCTATAAAGAGGGCACATGAGTAGTCAACTTGAGTAAGGAGTGGAATTAACTATTTGTGCTGGTTCTGGCTGGGATGGAGTTAAGTTTTCTTCATAGTAGCTAGTATGGGGCTACGTTTTGGATTTGTGCTGGAAACAGTGTTGGTAACACAGGGATGTTTTAGTCATTGCTGAACAGCACTTGCACAGACTCGAGGCCTTTTCTGCTTCTCACCCCACCCCACCAATGAGTAGGTGGCTGGGGGGTGCAAGGAGTTTGAAGGGGACACCGCCGGGACAGCTGGCCCCGACTGGTCAAAGGGATGACCACATGATGCCATGCCCAGCATATAAAGCTGGGGGAAGGAGGAAGGTGGGCACATTCAGAGTGATGGTGTTTGTCTTCCCAAGTAACCGTTACGCATGATGGAGCCCAGCTTTGCTGGAGACAGCTGAACACCCGCCTGCCCATGGGAAGAGGTGAATTAATTCCTTGTTTTCGTTTGCTTGTGTGCACAGCTTTTGCTTTACCTATAAAACTATCTTTATCTCAACCCATGGTTTTCTCACTTTTACCCTTCTGACTCATTCCCCCAACCCAATGGAAAGGAGTGAGTGAGCGGCTGTGTGGTGCTTAGTTACTGGCTGGGGTTAAACCACAACACTGTTCTGGAAAAACAGAAAGAAAAAGTACTGGGGACTGGCAGCAGGATAAATTTGAAAACACATTAAGAAAGTTACTGTGCAGCTGTGATACAAAAGAGATTAAAAGAGGATGAAATTCTGTCTTTAGGTGAATGAGAGTTCTACCATTAAGAATTAAGGAAACAGTCTCACCTTTGAGATACATGGATGACTCGTTCTCTTTATTCTCAAGTGTATAGCAAATCTTGTCATGGCCTTACCAGCATTGCTACAAGCTCTCTAAGTCTGTAAGTAAGTATTGTAAAACAATCAACCCAATTTATAAATCAATTTTATCTAATAACCATTGAAGCCAATAAGGAGGTTCATTAAAAAGCCCTTTGGCTAGTTCCAAGATGACCGGAATAAGAAAGAAGCTTTCAACTTGGATAGACAGGAGATTGTTCACTAATGTTTCTTTTAAGTGAAGATTAACATACAAAACATATTCCAAATCTCTTAATCATTGATAGCCCAAACTATGACTCTTCACAAAAGCTGCAGGGTAAGCCTATCAACTTTCTTTGCCAAATTACTTAATTTCTAACTTTATTAAGGGAAACACCACGTTATCATGATGTGAAAATGCAGTACAAAAATAAGCATTTAGTTTTATTTTAAAATTCAGTCAGCATCTATAATTTGCAATGCTATCCCTTTTATGGTTTATTAAAATAAGTGTTAGTGAAACATAATTCTATACAGCTGAACAACCTCATATAAATTTATGAGTGCAACAGATGTTTCTACTGGCTCATTTAGACGGCTTCTCCTTACATTCCCCTCAGCTGATGAGGTGCCCTTCTATGTTACAAGGAATTCCTTTTACATCACAGTGGTACAGCTGGTTAAAAACACCATCTGCACTCGTAAATGCCTGGATTGTATTTACCCACACTATACAGAACTTGAGAATGCCTACTGAAAGGGAGATGAAGTTTTGCATTATATTGAATGACATTTGCACACATCCAATTGTTAAGTCCTTACATACTGTTTATGCTGTCAGAGTCAGTCAAAGTAGAATTTTACCAGCATTTGTTTTGTGGTGGCCATTTGGACCAACACATGCTCAACCTGTGATTTAACTATTTTTTTTCTAATGAACGTAGCTTGCTTGTGCTGACGGGCATATCACTGTAGCGCTCATAAGCAAAAAGAAGAAGTCTATCCTCTTAAAATCCAGTAATTTATTTTTTTTAAAGCAGTTACATTGGTAAATCCTGTTAATAAGAGTGTAGTAATTCATATATAAAGTTATTCCTCTTGCCACAGTGCAGCAAAGCCCTAACCCATACACTGGGTTCCCACTGCCTGGCAAACAGCATTCACAGCTTACTTCTAGAAATAGGTTTTCAGAGCTCTGTTCCTCACAAGGCTCAATTAACTCCACTGTTAACCATGCAACTATTTCAATAGTACCGCCAGTTAGCCAAAACATTAAATTCTATTTCAACTTACCTCTACACCCACAGTACTCACTACTTTGAACTACTTCAGCTCCTCTTACTAAAATAGATCAAATAATACATTTCTACTTGACTGCATGAGCCTAAGTGCTTGCTTTCTCACAAATATTAAGCTTTTTTTTCCCCCTCTCAAAACTCATTTACTTTGGCAAACATTATAGCCAGTAAAATCACTTTGGTATCATTTACATGAGGAAAAAATGTTTATAGTAGTTGCACTGAAACACTATACAAAATTTAGAAGACATTCAAACATATTTTTATTGATCTGATATTCATTTGTTATTGATCAAGAGACAGCACTTGAATCTTTAAACTAATCTGTAGCCTGAAAGCAGCTTTACTTACATTTTAAGGAAGAACCAACTCATCTAAGAAAATCTGATATATATAATTTTACCCTTACTGTTACAAACAGATTAGCAGTTGTTTACATGTACCATTCACACTATCATTTTAGGCATTAACAATCTGCCACAAGAAGAGTAGATAAAGCGAGATGTTCAGAAGCTTGCTGCAGAACATAATGTTCTCTGACAACTAATACCCATCGCTCATGTCACAAAATATCGCCATGTTTTGAAGCATTACTATGTTGTTTACCTTTTTGTAAATATTGCATCTGTTCTGCAGCTTCTGCAGATGTAAAAAAGCCAAACATTTACACATCATAATTAAAAAAAAACCCACAACATTATGTGGTTCTTCTGTACAAATGTAATACTGAGTCATTTCAAAGCTGTTCTGGACTCACAGGTCTATATTTCAGTTTTAATTCACTAGAGTTATTAAAATTCCCAGCAAGAACCTAGCTTTACTTCTATAAACGAAAAAGAATTTTAAAAACACAACCTGTGGATGATTAGATGATTCACCTTTGCAATAATAGTCATTTCTGAAGGAACCACATGTTTCTAGGAGCTCTATTATATCTCTGGAAGTTAATAATACAACTATCACAGAGAAATCCAACTTCAGGAGAATCCACATACCCACAGTTTAGTTTGCTGGTTTATGCGTTTTTTTTAACAATTAACTGTACTGAAGTTAGAACCTTCAAGGCTAGAACATTGTTTCACACTGAAGAGTCATTTTTATACTACTTAAGTAAATTGGGAGTACTAGTTTGTCAGTTTAGAAGGACTTTACTTTCCATCCTGCTCCACTAATGGGAGACTTTATTAATCAAAAGCACGACATGTAGAAGCAGAGGGAATAAATATGTATCAATAAGACATCTTCTTTCAGAAACTACTAGCAGCTATAGCAACATTTTTTTGTTTGCCTTTGTTTAATAGCAGAGATTAATTTGGAAATCATTATAGGAAGAGAAAGAAATTTATTGCAGTAATTAAACATTTAAATTTTTTTTAAAAAAAAAAGCTTCTGGAGAAGGCTTGTAGAGGTTTATTTTTACCAGCTGGTGCACTTCATGTAACTTCTGAGTCCACACAGAACCTTAGAGCTGTGCTCTGGTCACTGCTGGTCACTCACTTGAGCTACTACATGATTTAGTGTCAAGTCATAGAGGGAGAAGAAAACAACTATCACATCTGTTATGAGTTACACGCCTCAGTCAAAAAAATGTGTCCTTGGACAGGGATTTACAGTAGTTTTGTTAATTCTAGGAGTCTGATCTACTTAAATAAGTACCATTGGTGAATAAGTGTCTGACAAAACTATCAAAACAAAGCAGAGCTAACATTAACATTTACAGTAATGTCAAGATGTTGAGTCTACCCGTCGGATGGTAGTCTTGGCTAAGATGGATGCTTAAAACAAACCTACTTGTTCCCCAACCCCTTTCTTGGGGGGTCAAGCAATCTACCTCTGAGCCAAGAACTGCCTATCTCATACAACAATCATACCTTGCATTTAATTTCAGTCATCGAGAGAAAGCAGACTACACTCCTGTTACAAAGCAGTTTCACAGTCAGCTTTTATTTGTCAGATTTGTTTCCACAAATCCTCCTTTCCAGAAATCAAGTGTTCAGAAAAAAACTTACAGAAAATAAATACAAGAAATCCAGCAAATCTTTCATTGTCATAATTGTCAGTATACAGAATAATTCCACTGAAAATACGGATTTGATTCTTAGGTGGCACAGATTTGATGCTGTCTTGTCCATCTCTCCATAAATATAGCTGATGGTTTTATTTAGCAATGTTCCTTATGTACTGACAGCTTGCTTATTATTTTGGGGATGCTGATATTATTCCTAATAGTAACAGAATAAGGAAGAAATTTTTCTTTCATTTTCCTTTTAAGACATACTATTTCACATACAGAGCTAAATTCAGAGATTATAAGAGGAAGATTGCCCAGTTCTGAAGTATTTTAACAGCTGGAATTCAGGCCACAGATGTATCACGTGTTCAGAGGCTTGTATGGTAAACTTAATACACAGGTGAAACCTTTAAAACAATTCCAATTGTCCCAAATTTAAGATTCTCTTCACATATAACTAACAAAATTCACTCTCTGATCATGTTTATGTAATAAGCTTACAAACTGTCATTAAATAATGCAACAGAGTCTCTTTCTGGGTCTGCTAACAGACTGAATAAAGCTATCAGTCTCATTACCACATTAAAGATAAAACCTAATTATGACACACTGAAGAATTAGGTTCTAATCCCTGAAAATTCTACTCTAAGTGTGCAAAATGAAGTCAGCACAATGCAGTAGAACACAGGATGCGAAACAGGACAGATCTTCTAAACTGGAGTATTTAATTATACAGATGGTATTCAGACGAACAGCAACTTAAAAAAAAAAATGTGGCCAAGAAAATAATTATTTCGTCACATTTCATGAGAACCTTCCCATGCATCCTCAAAGGCTGTAAAATCTGATCACCTTTTTGCTAAGTGTGTTTTCTTTTAAATCCAGGAGAATGCTGCAGCAGAATTAGGATGGGAGATCAGTCTTATTTTTAAATATCTTACTAATTCCACTTAAGGACAGTACAATAAAAATAAAACTGAAATTCTGCTTGCAGCTTTTGTCTCGTTAGTTCCAGATTTAAATGTAGAGTTAATTAGTTAGGGTTTTGAAGTCTTGAAACAGTAAACTAAGTTTAAAAAGAAAAAATAAAATCAGAAAATACATTTCTCTGAGAACGATCATAATATAAAAGGGCCTTGCTCTAATAGTCTGCATTTAAAACATTACTAAAATATTAATATTAATAACACAACACTACAGGAAGAATAATCACTGAATAATATTGAATAATATTTTAATATTCATCATGTACCTTGGGGTATTATTTAAAGCCTCTGTAAGAGGCAAACAGTCTGAAGAAGAACATGTACATCCTTACTGAAGGAGTAGAACCTGAGCAAAATCACTGTGGATATCCAGGCAAGCAGTCACCTGCTGCCATCACGCTAGAAAAGAACAGTTACCTTGGCAACTGCTGCATCTCCTGCTACACCAGGTTACCCCGAGACAAAAACATGGTCTTAGGAGAGAGCTGTGGATGCCATGCGGGTTTTACATTTTCATCGGCAATATCCTCAGGGATATCACAGCAGACTTACAAAGCAATCACTAATTCTTAATTAGACAGAAAATAAAATCATTTTCATCCTATGAAATGGAATTACATCCAGATACAGTCTCCCTCTTAGTTAATAACATGGACCATAAAATTTGTAGAAAGGGTTTTAATTTGTTACCTTGGTATTAAAAATACACAACTAAACTATACACTCTAGAGCACAAACAGTCCACAGAAAGAAGGGAAGGGGTTCAGTGACTTTAGAACACGTGCCTTCCACACACTGCAACATCCCATGGACTGAAGACGTTCTTGGCATTGTTTACGTAGACCTTGTGCGTAGGCAGAATATATCTGCTTGCTTGGCCTGCCCTGTAGCTACAGAAACTTCCACTGTTTTCCAGGCAGCAAAATAAAGTTTAACCAGCTCTGCTCTTCCTGCAGCCAGCACCTTCCTGACACACTCCAAGGTACCCAGAGGGAACTCTGGCCAGCCTGAGGTCCTCCTACCCCCTGCTCCTTCCTCTGCCTGCACCCCAGTTACCTACACCAACCGCTGAGCTTTCCCACCACATCAGGTATTCTAGCCATTTTCACAGCAAATGAAACATCACCCAGCAGGGTAATACAGCTCTTACATTTGTAGGCACTACATGAAAAGTTCAACTTTCTCAACTAGAGGCCCTTTTTTGGACAGATATCACTTTAGCACGTGCACTTGAAATACAGATTTGAAGTACTGGTGCTTCTAAAATGAGGAAATAAAGAAGGCTGATCTAAACTCAAACTCCATCGCTTATTGATAATAATTTGGGAGGGGGGGATGCATTTACAGATACTCTTCCATCACTACCAACATGTCTGTATGTGAATTGTGAAACATCATCCCAACTAGTTAGCTCAAATCACCTAAGCTTCTTTTGCCCAGTTAGAGAAGAATAAAGCCTCTCAAATTTAATTTATATAAGGGAAAACTATTAAAACAGATCCTTTGGAGACTGATGTAATACCATCCATATTTTATAAAAAATATAGATGGTTACTATGTATTTTACACTTTCCATAGAATTGTATAGAATCGTATCACAAGTACTATAGGATACTACCTGTGGCATCACTTACTAACTGCATCACACATGCACATCAAATACGAGCTAGAACTGTTGAGATTTTAGAGTTTTGTAAAACATATTTGTTCTACTACTAAATTATGCAGGACTTTTCCCAAAGGACAACAATACACATATATAGTCCGACCTAAAATTAAGAAACTATGAAGAACATTTAAAAATGGTCTCAAAAGGTCACAACTATTATGAAAAGAAAAAATTAACATTTTTGGCATAGTAAGTATCTGTACTTCCATGCATACTATGTATTACATTATAACACCAGCATCCAGAAGCCTAATTAAAATTTCCATTCTAAACTTGAAGGCAAGGATTTGACATTTTGACAGAGTTTAAGAAATTGATTTAAATAACAGTTCCTAAAAAATATGGAAAACAGCAGCTGCTTCTATTCTTAAAGAAAAGAACGTGCTTATATATCAACGTTTTTCAAAACAAAAAAGAAGGGAAAAAACCACCAACAACTTATAGGGGCAGATACAGGGTACTTAAAGCAGAATTGTTAAGACAATGAGGTTGTGGAACATCAAGAATTATATTACGGGATAAAAATCATCTAGTCAAATTCTTGTGTAACCATTCTCCCACTGAATGACCAAAAATTTCCCATTTTTTGATGACATAGAAAATAGCTTTTGTACCTGGAATCTGTCAATGCTGTCAACTAAGTCTTTATCTGATGGACATGGCTTGAAATACTTTCTGTTTAAGGTCTGAAGATACACTTCAGACGTGAAAGTATTTCAGTAATTTTGTCTATGAATCTATTCATTTGACAGGCTGCATCAGTGCTATTCAAGTTATTTCATCCTCATTTTTTCCTAGTTAATTAGAATCTCAGCCTAAAACATTTAAACTCATCTTAAGAAAAAAACCAAACAACTAAACCAAACCAAACCTAAAACCCCTCAACCCTTTCACCATATGAGTACAGCAAAAACTAGAGTTGGTGGATGAATCTGAATGTTTTTTGTTTCGTTTTAGACATTGTCTTGCATATATACATTTTAGATCTAGAGACCTTAACTACTATTTTCCATTTATACAGTATAACATAATCATCTAAGTGTCTCTGAAATCATATGTAACCTAGCCTAAAGTAAGGTTTCTCTTACCTTCCTACTTGACCATTACACACTCTTTTTATCAGATCACCATACAGAACCTTAAAAAAAGGGAGTAAGAAACGCAATTTTCCAGGAGACTGTTACAAGTCAGTGTATCATCATCTTTCAGGATCTTGCCTAGATGTCAGAAATCCTAGTTTCTTGATTACCACTGATTTGAAATAGGGATACAGTTCTCCCACGTCCTAAGTTACAGACCTACTTTTTGGCTATTTCTACGTAAACCTTTGTTTGTTCTATTTTCAGTCTTGTTCTACTTTATATAAATAGCAGACTTCAAAACATTGTTCTTTGTTCAGAAAAAAAACCCACTTTATTATGTTTTCTATGGTTTATTGTTAGTGTTTGTTTTCTGGTTTTCATTTATTCTATGGATAAAGTACCAAAGAAATTAATGATTCATGCAATTCCATTAATAGGGAGGTAATTTCCAGTGTTATTACATACTACTTTTATTATTACTCTTACACTGGCTTTATTCTTCTGTTTATACGAGACAAACCACTGAAAATAGCAGCCACTCTGTTTTATAGTACTGCCACGCAGTAATGTAGCTGGAGACAGGACAATGTCCCCTGCCCAAGCTGGTAAGAGGTGAAACAGAAAATCAAAGCTTTTATAGCCTGTGAGCAGAAATAATTGCCAGTTTCTCTTTACATCCTGTAGCCTTGTGTTTCAGTGTAGTTAGAGACTTCAGTATCTCTTGTACTGTCCCGCCAATCTTTGCTGGAACCTTGGTGAGCTGACAGCTACTGCAGGAGGCCAAGCCATCACCAAGTGAGGTCAAAAGCAGACTTTTTTTGAACTATTCTTTCCAACAAAGACTTACATTATTGCACACTAGAATTTTAAGTAGATATTCTTCATGCAACAAACTTGGAGGATCAAGAAGTAAACTTTGCACTACTTGTAACAGCAAGGCTATATTTGAAAGTATCATTAACAACAGTTTAATTTCATATTACTACGACTTACTAGGAGCACATTAAAGTTTGTATTAATGCTTTTACTTAGAACTGGATATTATTGGTATTTCACTAATTGTACAACCCTCCTAACTCCATATGTGTGCTCCTAGTGTACAGACATAACTTCAGAGAAAGGGGGTCACCATCACAAAGGATTAAAAATTAGGGATGTGAGTTAACAACTGTGTATTTTATCTTTCTATACTTTTTGAGGTAAAGAGAACTGTTTATTTACATACCAAATTTAGATTACTAATCTGACTTGTTTCACCAGGTTTTTCAAGTACCTTACCTTTATTTTTTTATACTACGTGCTTTGGCTTTCTTTGAAAGAATACACCTACTTCTTGGTTTTGGAATTTTTTTTTATAGATTTTGATATAATTTAGATTATTCAAAATATTGCAGTTGTCTAACAGTCAGGTGGGATTTCCCAGACTACAGTGAGGAGACACAATACAGGAATCATGCCTTTAATAGTAGCTTTTCTCCTACAGCGCTCTAAAAATCTAATGCATGCACTTTACACACATGAGCATAGTTATGCCTAATTTACAGGCAGGTTCACCACAGCACACAGAGATGAAGCACCTGTCTCATCACTATTCTGTCATTAGACCAAGAATGAAGAGAAACTACATATCCTGTATGCCAATCCGATACTTTACTAAGCCATACTTCCTCCAATTGTAATACTATTAGATGCTCCATTTCACAAAATCATTGATGCCAGAGAATTCAAAATCAAATGTAAAGTCATTACATACAAATGATACCACAAAACTCAATTTTAACTTCATTTAAGTAAGAAAATAGCTGACAACTGGAGCCATCAAGTCTGATGTGTCTTTTAATCTCAAAAAAACACATGAAATAATCAGTAATCCAGCCTTAGGACTACCGCTACATTAATGTAATCAATGAAGGATACAGATATCTCTAGTAGTGACAAGAACTAAGAACACTGAAGTGCAAGACTGCAGAACTAAAAAGTATACAATAATTCATTAAATTAACTAACACACAAGTGTTGAAGGCTGAAAGAACATGATTAAGAGTCCATGGAATGATAAGCAGCATTTAAAAGAGAAAAATTAAGTCCTTTATTACTACAGCATAAAGCAAGGACAGCAAGATATTACTAGTGCAATTATACATTCCTAAACACTTTGAAGAAGTTCTGAAACTGTCTTAGCAACCAATGAAACATATAGGACCTGTATATAGTAAGGTATGATCAACTAGCAAACTATAAAAAATTGTTTTCTTACTAGTTTTGTTTTGGTTTTAACAATAATCTAGTAACCACTAATTTTGGTAAATATTATTTTGTTAACTGTGGGTCATTCAGTCTTCTCTTAGTTATTTCATGCTGCATGTTTCCCAGTCATCCTTCTCTAGTGTTGCTATTAGGCTAGTATCAAGCTGCTCTTTCTACCAATTTATACATTTTATAATCAACCCCATTTCACAGCTTGTATATCCTAAAGCCTATGATCAACCTCTTCTGTGGTGTATATTTCTATTTCCATACCCTTTAGCTTTGATTCTTTGAAACTCCCATCTAAATATCTCAAGTCAATGGCTTCAGAATATGACTTTCACAATTCAAAAGGCCGCTGATTATTACACACAAAGTGCTTATTAATCACAAAGCATTAGCACATTCAGGTGTTCCTATTTGTTTTCCCCCATGCCTGATCTCCTAAACTAATTACATTCCTTGCAAGCTTGAGATAAACTACATTTGTTATTAGTCACCTCTGGTAAGAAGTCAAACGTATGCCCTTTCCTTGTGTATTTCCTTTGGTAGCTTTGTGTGCTCTTTAAATAGCACCAGCCTATCAAGAAAGGAGCCTAGCTTTGGTGGCAGCAGTGCTTCAAAATCATCAACAGAAAACAGCTCTTTTTCCTTATAAACCAGGAGTTGTTTCTGGAAAAACCTATTAACTCAAACAGTTTTGAACTTCAGTCAGTTTTACAGCATTCCTCAGTTTCCCTATCTCTTACATAGATTTCTGTGCGACCGCTCTCTGACACCACAGTTCAATTAAAAACATACCTCTAAGGCTAAAGAAAAGTATACTTCTAAACCTGAAGCAACGTTATTAATATTTTTGATAGGTTTAAAGTTCATTATTTTCAGGCTATTTGCAGCTTTTAAAAAACACTATTGTTCAAACTCCATATAAATCTAATTTACGCTAAAACCACTGATACTTGATGCAGGATGTTTTCTTCTTCCCTGTTCTCATTCCCCTGTCCCACAGGCTCTCCCAGATATCTACACTTGCACAGCATTTATTCCACATAAAATCATGTGACACACTTTAAGGGCAGCTCTTAGCAAGAATGAAGGCTTACTCTAATTTTGACAGTTTTCAAAAACCTGGAGAACATAATTTTAGGAAGAAGTCAAGATAGTTATTTCTCTCTTGCTGAGAGGGTTCAAATAATGAGAATCTTTCCTTCTCAAGCATTAATCAGTTTCTTCTCTTACTCAAGACTTCAAGTAACAATTCTGTTTGGGACACTAATAATCTCCACAATAGCCAATTATAGTATCACCACAGTATAACTGTTTAGTGAATAATAAAGCAGTCTATTTGAGCTCCTGCAGTCCTGTGCTCATTCTAATATTTCTGGTAATTACGGAAGATAAATAGTTAGAAGGCCAGTTCCTACATCTTAGAGCAGTTTCCAGGTTTTGGACACAAACACTGTTAGTTGTGCTGGCACTCTTAGCCTCAGTGCAGAGAACTGAGAGTTATTTTACCTGTGCTTAAAAAAATGCATGTTCAGCACAGTTCTGGGATACAAAGGAATGCTGTCAGAAGGTCTGATTTATGCTGACTGTGCACTAGCTTGCTGGGATTCTCACTCAAGTTTAAAATAAAACAAAAAAAAAAACCCCAAAACTCTGATGTCACTAAGAAAAAGAACAAAATGTAATAGTCATAAATATTTTTTATTTCATATTTCAATTTTTAAGCAAGAAAAAGTCAACATATATTTAAGGCAAATACCACAAAAAGTTCTAAGCTGACATGTTACCGGGAGGGAAAAAACAAACTAACAAACACACAAAAAAACCCTTTTCAACAACAAACCAGCGTCCAGCTGTTTTCTTTCAATACCTAAGTCTTGTGCAGCATTAGGGTCATTTGACCAATGTAAGACATTTGAAATGTTGCTTGGTTTCCACTACCACCTTCACTTATGGATCGACGATGTTTATCAGATAGAGCATGAGTCTCACAGGTGAATACTGATACGGAATTTTAATCAAAATCTGACCAGATTTCATCCTAAATTGTGCTGAAATAGTCACTTAATGTTCTAAACAGAAACAGAAGCAGTGTGATTACCTTGTAGTAACCACTTCTTCCAACACTATACCTAAACCCAAGCTATTAATATGAAATCCCTCCATTATTCCCCAGAAAAAATGCTTGGGCTACTACACCAGATTCTGCAGGTCATTATCACAGCTCTGCATCTTGGAAACATTAACCAGTAATAGAAAAAAAGATGGTGATTGATATTAAAATCTACCATTTTGAGAATAAAGTTTCAAAATAGATTGCAGGGCTTGGGTCACGCCCAGTAGTTCTACCAGATTTCAGCAACTGATTCATAGTGTCACTGACATATTCACTGGACAGGAACTGAAAAAGGACAGGTTGTCCTCTTCTCCATTTTGGTTCATTGAGGAAATTTTGCTGATCAGAATGTTGAACCCAGTCCAATGTTTTAATTGCTTTAATGCTAGAAATACTAAACTATTCCTCCTTGCACCATATAATTCAGCTGTGAACCTGTTAACACTGGAATCACAACCTGGTGCCTCGTATCACAGTCTGGCTGAAGCAAAAATACAATGTTAATTATTTTCTACTTATTTTTCAAAACACATGGGTTTTCAGGCCACAGTTGAAACAAGGAGTTCTTAGAGGCACAAAACACAGTGCTTTTCCTCCACTTACTGTCTCCTTAAATCTTTCTACACTGCCTTAAATTAAGGTGTGATATCGAAAGGATGCCCAGATGTTGATGACACCTGGACAAGGCATAACACTGCGTATGTAGGCAGCACTTGGAAGAATACTCTGTGAAGTATACTGAATCACAAGTGAATCACCAGCGAATCACAAACTCCCCCAAAATCCAAATACCAATCACCACACTGCTTCCGCAATGTTTTGTGGGGACTTCCATTGTCTCTTTTTCATTGTTGATGTGCCTACGTGAAAGCCTTAAGCCCATACTATATTAAAGCCTTAGATCTGTAACAGTAAGCTGTATACACCATGTAACATCAAAGTTCCCCAGCACCATGACGAGAAGGAGCAGTACAAATAGAATCCAAACCAAAACTGTTTATTGTGACAACTGACTGAAAGTCTTTGAGACCATGCAGGCAAATCATTAATGTCGGTGTTACATATTACTTGCTGCACAATAAGACTTTACTAAACTATTAAAGTAAACCTGCCCATCAAGCATGACCACCTCAGCTTATTGTCGTTACAGCTCAGTTTCTTTTCTCTTTTGGTTTTTGGTTGGGTTTTTTTGGAAAGTTTTGGTTTTGTTGGGTTTGGGGATTTTTTTGAGGGGTGGGGGTGGGGTTTTTTTGGAGGAAGCAGGAGTCTTACCCTTAAAAAAAAGAGAGAAAGAGGAAAAACAGTTACTTGGACTAGGTTTACACCTCTTTGTCTCTCAGTCTCCTTTTCCAATGACTACATTTATCTTGAATCCATTTTTCACATTAACAATTTAACAGAATTGGCACCTTCCCAACGAAGAGCCAGAGGTGTATCCATGATGTGCAAAAAAGAGCTCAGTCCAGGTCCATGGATGCTGCACTGGATGCCCAAATATCTATGCACCAAAACAGCTAAACTCTTATGAAATTGAAAAGTTTCTCTCACTTTAACTCTATGTGAAGTTCAATTCAGTATTCAGTGAAACTTAAGAACTTAAAATATCACTAACACACAAAACCCAGTAACAGCAAATAAATGGAATCTAATACATTTGATTTCAAACAAAGCAGAAAGTTTCACAAAGAAATAGAAAACTTGGAGAAGTGCCTTACTTTAAGACTCTGCAAGCATATTTTTATTATAATTGATTCTTCTTGAAAATAATGCTCAGTGTTAAAAAGCATATTTCCAACCTTTTCTACAATATGACTCCATTTCTTTAAGTGCCATAGGTAGAATACGTCTGCAGTGTTAGTATTTAAATGTAAGTGGATGATATTTATGCAGCTAGTATATTTTTTGTTTTGTTTTGACATATATATTACCTCAAAGGACAACATTGCCTTTGGAAATTCTGTATCAGATTGAGCTAATTGAACTTTTGAAGGCATGGTAATCTTTTCATGAATCAGCAGTGTTGGTTATGACTTTGAAGGGGTAATGTATCATAGAAATTGATTGGTTTTTTCAGCCTCAGTGAAAAGGAATCAAGTTGTGTAAGAAAATAAATTAACTTTAAGTGAACCTGACCCCTAGAGGTATAATCTCTAAAAGCCTCACTCCCACAATGTGTGTACACACACACACTTTGGAGATGGCTTGTCTTTATGAATAAGACTAAAGTCCATAGAATCATTTAGGTTTCAAAAGACCTTTGAGATCAAGTCCAGTCGTCAACACAAGACTACAAAGTCCATCGCTAAACTATGTGCCTAAGCACCACATCTATGCATTTTGTAAACACCTCCAGGGACGGCGATTCCACCACCTCCCCGGGCAGCCTGTTCCAATGCTTGACCACCCTTTCAGTGAAGAAGATTTTCCTAATACCCAATCTGAACCTCCACTGGTGCAACTTGAGGCTGTTTCCTCTTGTCCCATCACTTGTTATCCAGGAGAAGAGACCTACCCCCACCTGCCTACAGCCTCCTTTCAAGGAATCCTAGAGAAGAATGACGTTCCCCCTGAGCCTCCTCCTCTCCAGGCTGAACACCCCGGTTCCCTCAGCCCCCCCTGACAAGACTTGTGCTCCAGACCCCCCACCAGCCTCGCTGCCCGTCCCTGGACACGCTCCAGCACCTCCCTGTCCCTCTTGCAGCGAGGGGCCCAAACCTGAACTCGGTACCTGAGGTGCGGCCTCACCAGTGCCGAGCGCAGGGGGACGGTCACTGCCCTTGCCCCGCTGGCCACACCGTTTCAGCCACCAGCCAGGACGCTGCCGGCCTTCCTGGCCACCTGGGCACCCTGCTGGCTCCTGCCCAGCCGGCTGCCAGCCAGCACCCCCAGGCCCTTTCCCCCCAGGCCCTGCCCAGCCGCTCTCCCCCAGCCTGGAGCGCTGCGGGGGGTTGCTGTGACCCAAGGGCAGGGCCCGGCACTGAGCCTGGTGGAACCTCGTACAGTGGCCTCGGCCCATCGGTGCAGCCTGCCCAGACCCTCTGCAGAGCCTCCTGCCCTCAGGCCGACCAACACTCCCGCCCAGCTGGGGGCCATCTGCAAACTGGCTGAGGGTGCGCTCCATCCCCTCAGCCAGGCCCTCCATAAAGACACTGAACGGGCCCCAGCACGGAGCCCTGGGGACACCGCGTGTGACCGGCCACCAGCTGGGTGTAACTCCATTTACTATCACCCAGCCAGCTTTTTACCCAGCATAAAGTATACCCATCCAAGCCATGAGCAGCCAGTTTCTCCAGGAAAACAGTTTCAAAGGCTTTACTAAGGTCCAAGTAGAAAACATCCACAGCCTTTCCCTCATCCAAGAGGTGAGTCACCTTGGTGTAGAAGGAGACCAGGTTTGTCAAGCAGCACCTGCCTTTCATAAACCCAGGCTGGCTGGGCCTCATCCCTTGGTTGTCCTGCACGTGCTGCACGATGGCACGCAGGATGACCTGCTCCATAACTTTCCCCGGCACCAAGGTCAGGCTGACAGGCCTGTAGTTTCCCAGATCCTCCTTCTTGTAGGTGGGCGTCATGTTGGGTAACCGCCAGTCTGCTGGGACCTCCCCAGTTTTGCCAGGACTGTTGATAAACTGTGCAGAGTGGCTTGGCGAGCTCCTCCACCAGCTCCCTCAGTACCCTCGGTGGATCCCATCTGGCCCCACGGACTTGTCTGTGCCAAAGTGGAGCAGCAGGTCACTAACTGTTTCCTCCAGGGCTGCTCCCTGCCCCTGTCCTCCAGCTCAGGGGGTGAGTACTCAGAGCATAACTGGTCTTGCTATTGAAGACCGAGACAAAGAAAGCATCAAGTACCTCAGCCTTTTCCTCATTCTTTGTGGCAGTGTTCCCCCCTGCATCCAATAAAGGATGCAGATTCTCGTTACCCCTCCTTTTGTTGCTAATGTATTTACAGAAACATTTTTTCTTATCTTTTACAACAGTGGCCAGCCTGAGTTCTAGCTGGGCTTTCACTTCTATAATCTTTGCCCAAGTTTATGAATAAGACTTAAGTTTACTGCTTTTATTGAATATCTCAAGCTAACAATATTTGAAGAAATAGAACAATATATTACAATGAATACATTATATACTCAAGGTAGATCATTTACTCTAGATTAATCATTGCTCTGGAGATTCTCTGGTGAAAAGAATAGTGGAATTTTAATCTTATTACTAGTAAATTTATAAAGTTTCTTATTTAGAGGCCATTAATCTAAATCCAGGTCATGTGAAGTAGCAAACAAGCACTTAATACAGTTTTCTATCTGAAAAGAATTGGTATTCCTAGAAAGGAACCATGGAGAAGTAACAAATCTGCTTCTTCTATAAACAATACAGTCTACCCCAGTAACTGCCTCTAAAAGAGTCCACAGTACGTAAAGAAAAGCAGGTTTTTGTCTGCTGTTCAACACTATTAATGTGAATTTTCTAAAGAGGTACACACTAAAGAAAAAGTTGAAAATAACTGATCAAGAATAAAAACTTTCTACTGGATATTTATAAGTGGTTTTTGCATGCAGGAAGAACATGAGTTGTTACAGCAGCCCCAAATCTCCCAACTATGTGGGAGGGATGTGAGCAGGGAAAGAGTTTCTGGAAGACAGTAAAAAAAAAAAAAAAAAACAACTAAAGAACAAAAAAACCAACAAAGAAACAAAAATAAATACCCACCACCCTCAACAAACAATTGAAAGGACTCCTGCTTTGAAGATTTGATTTGTGCTTTCAATAAAGTGTCTGTCTGTTCTAAATGGACTTTGTCTTGAAGTACGAGTTGAAGAACAGGACACTTCAGAATTGCCAAATCCCTTCATCCAGTTTTGCTTGATTTTTTCTGCTCCAACAATTATTCAGTTGTTCATGGCACAGTGGAACAGTTTCAATAGAAGGATGGAAATTGCCTCTAAAGAAATTAGCCAGTCTCTAACTCTGACATTCACCTATGTAGAAAACGTACAAGAAACTCCCTCACACTCAGAAAGACAGTGGATTTCAGACTACCATACCTTAACAAAATGGAGTTATGTTATGGAATGAAAGGTATCCAAGTACATGCCTGTGCTGTGTCAAAATATTGGCTTATTGAATGTAGCCTCTCTCAATAAATTGTTGGAGGATCCTTTTCTGAGGATCTGAAGTAGGCTTGAACACAAAATAGGTACCGAGTCATTTAACTGGGATGCAATGGAGGCAAACTTTTTGTATATGCTTAGATGCTAGAAAATTTTAACTGAAGGCAAGTTAGGCACCTCCATGTCAGGGAGTAATTACAGTTGGGCACTCCAGCCCATAGCTAGGACCTAAGCCCTTTTGAGGCTCTGATCTAAGAAAGTATGCTATTTCACTGTATATTAACTTGATACAGAAGGTTAAGCTTTCTATGGCATAAAACACCAACATATTAAATCATGTATTCTACCTGTACTACAGGAAAAGATTACTTTAAAGTTTATTTGGAATCAAATACAAATGTCTACTGGGACCAAGTCCTGATTCCTTGTATTTCAGGGAGAACTGGCCAAAGCCAAAATAATTACAAATTAATATCCTCATTTTATGGTTCAACTTGGCATATGAATTTGCCTTTTACATTTGCTAAAAAGGCAAGTGTTATTAGAAGTAAACAATGGACATTTTCTGTAAAAACAATCTGAAAGTTATCCTCAGGAACAACCTACTGGAAAATAAATAGACAATCTGGATGTAAAGCAATGCTTGATTATTTCTATAATTCACACTTAAATAACAAGGATAACCTTTCCTGAAACAAATATTTAATTTAAGCTTACAAAAAGAAGACAATATGCTGTCACCACACAGGCTCATCACTTAGTAATTGGCATGCTTCTAGAAGATATACTTGCAAGCCTCAATACAGGAAATTTCCTTAGAATCACACTGGAGCATAAGCTGAGAAAACAATACTATCAAAGATCTCTGTCCACATGTCTTACTGTCTAAATTAATCTCTCTCCACAATAATAATTAACTGTCCTTTTGAAAGTGAATATTAATGAAGGGAAAATATTGAAAAATACATTAGCTATTTGGCTTAAAGTTTATTTACTGCAGTATACGTTTTCTAAATGAAGCATCAGTGTCTCCTTCTGTTACACTGACACCCAACCACGCTTCAGCAAAATTCTGCTTGCTGTAGCAGCAGGGTGCTGCAACAGTGAACACAATTCCATGCACGTTGTATGAGGGCAAGATGCCATCAGTTACAGATTGCTAAAGTTATTCCTGGAAAGGAAGGAAGAGGGAGAACCTGAATGAAGCAAAACAATGACTGATACCAAACCGAGATAATTAGCCAGCCAAAAAACTCTACAAACTTATGACGAGCACTTAATAGGAGGTGATGTAGATTACAGCAACATAAGCCTTCAAATTATCTCATAACAGCTCTCAGCAAAAGTGCCTGTAAGTCTTCAGGACTAAGTTATTTAATGCAAAGGCAGTGCCAGAGTCTCTGCACCCTGCATAGTTAATTGCAACATAGACAATCTGCCCATGAAGAAACAAGTGTTCCGAGTAGGTTGTTTCCTTCAAACTTTCCTTCTTCTCCTTTCTGACTTTATTGAATATAGATATACTAGACCAGACATACACAGCATTTAAGCCTGGAACCTACTGATGCCTGTCATATTGACAGTAACATGAGTGACTGTAGGTATTTCACAGCAAAATATTTTTCTTGATCATCACACTATGTAATTGGAGAAACAGTCAATATTCAATTACATCTTTCATTAAGTAGCAAGTTTCTTCTGATCACCTGTTTCTTTGTTGTCTTGTCCTATCGTCAAGAAATACCCTCTTGAGAAAAGTTATCCTCATTTGAGTAGAAACTATTTTTACTAGTGCTAGAACTTAATAAAGCTAGCATGTTATTTACTCTTGCAGATAATCACAATCTTCTCTTTTTTCCTGTGCTGTCATAGACCTTTCTCACACTTCACATTTGAATGTCAGGATGTCTTTCATTGGTTTATTAAGGGACTTAATTAAAAGATAGTTTGATTCTCTCATCCTGTCTTTTAACCTCCCATTTATACTCCTCCCCACAGAGCAAGAAACATATGCATTAAGTGTTTTATTACAGTATACATTTGGGCTAGGAGTAAATTCCCATAACCAGGAGGCTATTGACAAGAACTTTGGGGGGAATTAGAAAAGGAATTAAGAAACCCAAAGTATTTTCTAACCTTTAAGTAAAACTCCTGCCAAGAATGGGCAACACTTCATCCGATCAGTTAAAAGACAGTATCCTGAAGTTGTTATAATGCATATAAAGTAAGAAAAAGAAAACAAACAAGCCACATCACCGAAAAATGCAACACCTTCAAACCACCCAAAAAACCCAACCAAACAAAAAAGACAAAAAAAACCAAAACACACCCCAAAAAAACCACCCCCCCCAAAAAAAAAACCAAAACAAACAAACACAACAACAACAAAAATCCCAAACACCAGCATCACCACTTCAAATAGAAACACAACGCGCTGGACTGAGAAAAAGATAGTGCACGCACAGCAAAATCAAAATGAGGGACCAGGGTTAAGCAGAAGTCAAATTAATTTCCCCTGAATTTTAGGCTACCTTTGCTTTTATATTTTAATGGATCTTTAAAGTGACAATTGGAGCCTACTGCCCTCGCTGCATGAATCCTAAGCGTGTGTTTGACTGGGAAATGATTTTCTTTTAGCCAAAATACAAAACAGTGATTGGAGACAGCAGTACAGATAAGCAGCTTGTTCTGCTGTAAATACTCTCTCAGTTTGCTGCTGCTGTTCTCAGAGTGGACTGACACCACTCTGAGGGAAAGGTTTTCTTTGGGGAAAAAATAAAATCCTAAGCTTCTAGCACAAGTGAAATAAGTGGGTTTTTTTCTATCAAACCAAATCTAAATAGGTTGTCTAAAAAAAGAAAAAAGATCATCTGGTGAACTGCAGAGTCTTTAGCAATACAAGCTTTCATAGAAGAGAAACAGAAGTGAAAAATTGTAAAGTGCATCATTTAAATCAGGCTGTATGAAATGATTCTTATTGGTACTTACTGGAAGTTTACATGGACATTTTTAGTTAATACAATCAGCCAGGCACTGTTCCATTTTAAATGGACAGAAAAAAGGATGCCAGCCAGTTTTGCATATTATAATCCTAATATTAAGATCACGTATGATGTCCTGCAGAGGACAAAGTTGGAAAAGAGGTATTTAATAATCTCATAGTAAGAAAGAAAAGGCAATGGGTCCCTGGTCTTCCACTTCCTAAGGGCTCAGAAGGCTTCAGTCTGTTTCCTGGCACAACTTCTACTGAGCAGCTCAGTCACTTTCTGGGTAGAAAAGCTTCATCCTTTTCCCCTTAATTTTCTAATAACCAGCCTCCATAATGAACTGTCCTGAACTGCATGGAAAGAATTTAGCCAAATGATTTCTCAACCTAATTATCTGTTTAGAGCTACCTGTTCAGGTATAGAACAGAAGTGTTTCTTTATCTTTAAGAGTTTGACTTATTTTACTGAAAGATAAACAAGCATTTCCAATAAAGCCAAGCTGTTCAGACTCCTCTATTTTTTATCTATGTTCCTTTCTCAGTATTTGCTGAGGAAAACAGAAATTGAAGTATTCCTTGTAATATTCTAAATAAAGGAAATATAAAATCTCAGGATTCCTCATATTTCCCAATTACATAATACTTTAGTTAGATGAGACCTTGATAAGCATTATAAAAAAAAGGTGCTGGTTTAATTAAAAAAACACAACAACAAACAACATGAGTAAAACTGCTTGACTAGAATTAAGAATGTAAAAAATATTCCATTGTGTCATCCCATGCTCCATCCAGCAAAAGTCTTTCTCAGACTTTGGCACTCCACAACTTCCTGGAGCAAGAAATTCTTAAATGTCTACCTGCTGCATCAAAAAGTATTTTCTTTTGTATGTTTTAAACTGACTTCCTAGAGGTTTCAGGGACTGCTCCTTAGTTGGTGAGCAGGAGTTTTGCTTGCTGTCACCTTCATCCTAAGCTACAATCTTTATGATTTTGTAGACCTTGACCATATACCCTTTTAGCCTTTTCCTACCACACTTGAAGTCACCCTCATAATGGTTAGTATTCCATCTCTCCCATAAATTTCCAAGATGAAGTAGCCTGGATCATACTCCCCCGGCACCCCACCCCCCCCACCCCCCCAGCCTTGAAAACATCATGAATTTCTGAAACACCATGAAGTTTATGACTTACGCAATAAAACTGAAAGATAGGTAAACTCTTGCACACTTTGATGGCGATGTGAGCTTTTCCATTCCAGCCATGTTACAAAATCTGCCAGTGAAACAGACACACCATGTGAAATTAAATTCTGTATTTGTTAAATAAGCAAAGGTGTTTTTTTTTTCCTCCACAGAGATGAAAATATATTTGTTTCTATGCCAGGTGCTATAGTGAAAGAAGATATTATATGTTAAAATTTCATCTTGAAGTTCAAGATGTAGTTGAACTTGTTTTTAAAATGTGATACTCACTGAAGTCACATGAGACCACTTCCTCCTTGAAGTGAAATGTAGAAGTGCTTACATCTTCGTTATGCACAACAGTTCTGTATGCATCATACATGCAAAATCTACAAAATCAGGTATTTCCATCATTTTGGGGGACTGAGAGAATATAACAGTTGGAGAATAAAGGACAATCTTCTTTACAGACAGTATTTACACAGGACTCTTAGATACTACATTTGTTCATCTGAAACAGTTTAGACAGATTTGCTCCATACTATAAAAGTAACTATCTCGCCTCAGTATGAATTTTAGTATAAACTAAAATATATCAGAGTAAGTCTGAGAAGATTAATACTAACTGCTTTTTCAGAATACAGCACATGAATTTACAGCACATTCAGCATAAGGTCAAAATAACAATAGATTTTTCTAAAAGATTAAAAGTTGCCAAACACTCTCATAAAATATCATTAACACCTGCAATTAGTCTTAGGGTTTGGCAACAAAGCAAGCGTAAAGCTGCTAAGTAAGGCTGATAAAGGGGCTGCCAAAGCAAGGGGTGGGATCCAGAAAATTCTCCTTAGAAGTCCTGCTCTTGGGTTAAGGCTCAGATGAGTGCCTAGAGTTAGGGTTGAGAAGGGTAGATCCTAGAGCTGCAGCATAAGTAGGGCTAAAAGGCCTGCCAAACATAGAGGAAGGCTGCCAAAAGAAATTTCCCCTGCAAAACCCTCTCTCTGGATCACGGCTGTTGGTCCCGGATAAAGAGACTTACCTGAGGACCAAGGGTTAGGGCTGGCAGAGAGGCTGACAGAGAGACCCTACAGCTACAGCATGTACCGGGCCAGAAGGGGCTGCCAAAGTAAAGTGCAGCTGCCCAGGGAAATCTTCCCTGACAACTTCCTCCTCTGGGTGATGCCTGTTGGTCTCAGGTTTAGGTTAAGGTTCAACTGAGGGCACTGGCTGTGAGACAGGTAAGGCCCAGGACCTACAAATAATATGCGTGTCACTACTTTTGTCCCAATTTTGTTGCTCATTTTCTAATAAGCTGTACACTCATAGATGCTTCTGAGAAAGACTGGTCTTACCATCATAATGTGATTCTATACATTACTGTACTAATCTCAGTTCTGGCAGAATTTTTCTATTGTTCTCTTGAACCTTCGGTGACATTTCAGTTTTGCTAAAAGACCTTTCCACATAAAAATGAACAAGCCCATTCACAATCCATACTTGAGGGATCAGTAACCTTGGACTATGTTCCCCTATATACCTGCATTGTTCTCAAGACCTGCAAAGTTTTTTCCCTAGACTTTCTTACTTGGGAAAGAGCTAAGATCAGAAGGAAAAGAAAACCTCCAATGAATCTGAACTAGCTGCCAGTTAATTGTTTTAATATATATAAAGTTTCAAAAGATCTGATTCTTAAGAGACACTTCTATTATTCTCTGCCTTCTGTCTCTGTAGACTGGGAATAATTCCCAGAGAATGTGAACCCAAATCAGGCTGAAAATAAAAGAAGATACTATTATATCCACAACCAGGCTAAACCACAAAGAATAAATGAGATGAGGAAAGCAATGCCCTGCCAGCTGACATTTTACGAAACCTGTACAGAGGGCAACAACCTCCTACTCATTAATTCTTGTACCTTTTACAAGCAATTCATTTCATATAAGGACTCATAATTAGACTTCTAATCAACATAGATTTCCTCTACATGGATTTTGATGGATCAGAGCAGACCAATGAAGCCAGTAAAGTCTCTCTTTTTACTTCCCTTAACATCTGGATTGTCAATATGTGAAAAAGCTTAGGAAGTTCACATTTCTCATTTTTCTAACAGACCTTGTGTTTATTATTAAAAATACCTCTGACATCTTGAAATGCTTAAGGAAATGCTGCTTCTGGTGGAACAGAATATTTTCCAAGACTTGACACAACAGTAAGAGATATATGGGAAGTCTAACAAAAGATCACTTATGAAAATATACCTAGAAAACTTAAACAATTATAACTATTGCAAGGTGCATTAATGTATTTATATAAGCTAGTTTCTATTCTCAAGTAGAATTACACTTACAGTTGGTGTCATCATCTGGTGGCCTGTCATCTGCTTTACACAGTGCATACATATATGTACATACATATGTACATTAAAAACAGTGGCCACATGCATACAAATATAAAAAAATAACACCATTCAGGACAATAGGGAAGACACTAAAAGGTTAAGTTATATACAACTGATACTTCCTCTTGGCAAGCTTCCAATTTCAAAATAACATCAGTATTTCCTGTGTTTTTTACTATTTATTGTTATTCTTTTACTATCTGGATTGTGATTATTTAAACATACATACCATTTCTTACACATAAAACCTGAATGTAAATCAGTAAAGCAAATCATCATAGATTAACTAAAAATTTCAAAATTTTTTATCATTGACTGCCTTATTTTTTCACCAGTTGTCAGCTGTATTTTATACTTTTCATCTTTCAAAACACTGAAGTCATCTGCCATTTTAAACATTTTCTGCCTTTCGTAAATTCACTGCTTTACATTCAATTTTCTAGCATGCATTCAGCATACTATACTTCAAATTCTTGTGCAAATGATAGAAGCTAGGAGTATTGTGAAGATAAATCAGAAAAATCAGCACAAATTATATGTCTTAAAACTCTGCTCCTACTTACACCATATTTAAGTATATTTACATAGATAGCCATAGAGTCTGGACTTTTAACGTAGAGTTCTTGAAATGCATGGCTACCTGATATGACCATTAATTTGTTTACACCTGCCTGCCTTAATACACAGGCTTTTATTTTAGAACTTAATGTAGAGTTCTGCAAGGCCAGATTTAGGATCCACGCAAAACAGATGAGAAATTAGCTGCCTGAGAAATCAACCTCCCTACACAGATTCTCAATAAATTACAATAACCTTAAAACAATAAATAGCATTTTTATTCTATCTTACTTTGAGAGTTTATCAGCTGTTGAAACATTTGCTATCAACAGAACTTTCTACCTTCTCCTAGCAGAAGGCTTTTGTATTTTCATTAAAATGTCTTTCAGCAGTTCAGGAAGGATAAAATAACCCTGTACTCGGGTTTAATGGCAACCATCAAGATTCTGTGTTGAAGTGCTACTGAAAAATCACAGCAAATAATCTCCAAGAAAATAACCTTGTTCATGTTGTGATCTATTGCATATTATCCTTTCTTCTGTGATAAAAATCACACTAAAAGATGAAACTGAATCATGACACAGAGTAAGGTCACATTCTCACAATAAATAGCAGGGGGTGGCATGGGGCAGGGAGACACACAACAAACCAACACCTCAAAAGACTTTTGAAGTGAAAGGAAAAATCTCATTAAAAGAACAGCACCCACTGACTCTCAATGACAAAGGTGTTAAAAGCATTTAAAAAAATCTTGTTCTTCAAAGTGAATGACAGGTTCAACTTATAGTTTCAATTCCTCAACAGAAAGGAAAAAAAAAAAATCTGTATTTTTGATCTAGCTGAACTTTCTTACTAAGCAAAATAAAATTTTCATTACAATGATGCCTGCTTACATTTCTGATGTCTGTCAGAGTACTTATTATAAGCCCTTATTCATAGGAGTTTGATTTTGTATTTTAGCAAAAAATGGTCTGATTTTCCACAAAAAGCTTGAATTTGGGATATTTAAACCATATGTGGATTAAATTACTTCAAGGTAAGATATGTAAGTGCACCGCACGTCTCATGTACTTCACAGTCACTTGTTTTTAGGTTGACCAACTCATCCATTCTTCTTGACAGGCAGCCTTCCCTTTTGCTTTTATCCCTATTCCTATGACTTCCTCCACTAAAGCGTGCCAGTTTTCTGCCGTTAAAAAAGCTTTCCTCTGGACTCCACAGTTGTTTCCATTATAGGGAAGGAAAGTTATCATTAAAGAAGCAGTGATCCTGCATACCTTGGGGATGCACACCTCCACCAGAAATCTGGACCAATGGAATAGCTAAATGGCTACGCCCATAAAAGAACTTGTATACACATACTTCACGGCTGGCAAGGTAACAGGTACTTTGGATCCATCTCAACACATCTGTCTAAGAGCAGCAGCAAAACCAAATCAGACAATAGCCTTGGTCCCTTTCCAGTTTCATTCTCCCCGCTTCCCTAGAAGATTCATAATGAGAGCAACAGTACTTTTAGAAAAAGACAGTGGCAGCATATCAGAGGTAAAAGAGCTAAAGAAGTGCCAGTGGTAACATCAGTTAAACATTTGGGGGGGTTGGGGTTTGGATTTTTTTAGGATATAGTGGTTTCTTCTTTCATACAAAAGAATTAAAGTTGGCATATGTATTTGTAGTCTTCAAGATTGACTGAAAGTACATTCTTGCTACAGATGATTTTCCATTCCCTAACCCAATGTACAAACATGTAAGAAATTTTACATTCCTGATAACTTTTGCTAATAGCTGATTGATAAGACATTTTCTCCCACTGATAAGACAATACATTTGTAACTTGGAAGTGGGTTACAAGTTGGCAAGAAACAGAATAATAAAAAAAAAAAAATCACTACTGCATGAAGTGAATGAACTTCATAATTACATTCCTAATTAGGACATGAGTCAACTACCACTGTTCTTTCTGGTATCTTTGAGATGGAAAAACATCGATATAATACACAAATTAAATATTAAAAGGTCCGATCAAAATTATTACACAGATCTGAAAATTTTATATAGGATTTGAATTAGCTTTCTACATTTAATCTTTTAACAGTTTATTTTCATCACTATTTAAAATCAAACCCTCCAGGCTGCTCAAATGCTCATTATTTATGTCAGATTATTAAACATAACCCGCCAAAATTGTATCTTTAATCCTAGAGATGTTAAAGAACTTTAGATACTATCTTGCACTGCAACATCCATACCATGGAAGATTATGCAAGCCATAATTATTATTTTTTTCCTTGTTCAAATATATTTACTCATACAAAGAAAATATCCTACAGGCTCTTGATTTTTTCAACTTCAGCCTCCAATTTTGGTGAATTTACACTAAAACAAAGTAATTCCAAACACCATATAGGGCAAGTCACTCATGTTGTCATTCTCCAAATCTTGCAGGACGGACCAATAAAAACAATTAATAGGAATAAGGGTTGCATGATGAGCTATGACTAGACATCTCCATTATAATTAAATATTCTTCTTTGTCCAAACATCTTGGTGACTTACCACCACTGTTGCCTTTGCAATTTATCTAGCTTTGTTTCCATTCACTAGCATCACCTTCATGCTCACCTTTTTCCTGTATTCGCTGCAGAATTTATTGTACTTTTGAAATGAACAAATGAAATTAAAAAACCCACTATAGATTTTAAGATTAGCAAGACACACATAAGAAAGGGAAGTGCAATTACAGATGTGAAAATGTGTTCTAAGGGAGAATGCCCACAGGCAGCAGTTCAGTATCTTGCAAGATATATTAGGTGCAGTAATAGCGCTGTCACCAGCCTGTAACTCCTGTGTTCTTCAGTTGCTTCATTGTACTGCACAATAGGCAACAGAATAACTCACTAACCCAAAACGTGCCTGCAAGACTGTGCTAACAGCTCTGCCCAAAAAGGGAGGGAGGCATCGTTCTTTATCAAAATTTAAGTGTTGCTCATTACGCATATACAACATGTGGTTCATATGCTATATTTCATATAAAATAGAAATTGTTTCTTAAAGTAGTAATATTGTTATTGGTGTAATAGAACTTAGCTCATTAGCTCCATGTTAATGAATGAAGATTGATTCCAGGAACTGCTTATTTACCACAGTTCATACACCACTATACCACACTAGATTACATACCCTTAGAAATATTCATATTTCTTGGTTAACTGCTCCTTAATGTATCCAAAAAACATACTTGAGAGCTAGACTGAAAATGAAACACTTAAAGTCTGCTACATGTAGAATTGATTTAGTAGCTACACTTGATCTACTATATTTAAATCCTCTATGCTGCACTTTTTCTCTGATGCTTTTTTGGTTTAATTTATCATTTATAGAATGTTTAATTCAAATGGCAAAGAAATAAACATATCCAAGGCCTTGTTCCTAACCACTTATCTCTATGCCTGAAAGAGATTGCTTCAACATTTCTCACAGACCATTCCTCTATTTTCGCATCTCTCTCCATAGCTAACAGAATCCATTGCCAAATTGGTTTTAAAATGCGGTTTCATTAATCCTTTCCTCAGACATATTAAAAAAATATTAGATCTACCTATGGGCCATATATCTCTGACAGCCAGGCTTCAAAGTACATCTATATTCAACATTCCGGTTTCTATCCCAGTTGAGACATGAGGATTAAACATTCTGACTAGAAAACAGCATATGTCATTCCCTTGAAGCTTGGGTCTACTCATGTCATATTGGGCTATGTCATAAAACTAAAAGGAACAGGAAGGAATGTGACATTAAAAATAAGACAGTGCAGGCACTATGCTATTAAGCCATTCTAATATTTCTTCCAATAAAACCTCACTGAAATCTGGTTAAACTGAGATACTCTCATTGGAGATTCTAAATATACACAGGCATTAAAAGAGAAATAATCACAGAGTTCTTGCTCTAGGGATTTCATACATACAGGCCTCATGAAGCACTAGTATAAGCTGAGTAAATGCATCCACCTCTGGATAATTAATGTGTAATAAGACTCGAGATTGTGATTTTTTTTTAAATTGAATTATTAGTACATGATTTCCTTCACTCACAATCCCTTCTGCTAGTGTGTGGTTAATCATATTACCACCTTGGCTTTAGTTACATCATACTGCAAAA
This sequence comes from Falco rusticolus, assembly GCF_015220075.1. Taxonomy (NCBI): domain Eukaryota; kingdom Metazoa; phylum Chordata; class Aves; order Falconiformes; family Falconidae; genus Falco; species Falco rusticolus. Next base: position 48,416,784 of record NC_051187.1, read on the forward strand.
TGCAGTTCAAGTACTGTGTTCAGAACAACTGTCGGAAGGGTAGTGGAAAAGGGATGCTTCACATACAAACACTGTTAACAGAACATACAAGCTGATTCTAGGTCAGTAATACAGTTAATAGAGTTAAAAAGGTAAACGTGAAAGATACAGGTCAGATATTTAAATTTTAAAGGTATTGCTGCTTTTATACACAACTGTTTCTTGCTTAACAGCAAAGATTCATTCTTTTAGATAGGCTTATCAGTTGCAGGACCACGACTTTCCTAAAATACCCATTTCTACTGCAGTGCCAAGTAAAAGATTCTCAGTGGCTCAGAGACATGTCTGAATGACAAGACACTGCTAGAAATTTTAGACTGAACTACTACAACAACAACAACAACAACAAAAAATCAGTACTCACATTCTGAAGTAAAAACATCTATAGCAAAATTTCCTGGTTTTCCTTGTGCCTAGGACTTTATCCCAGGAATAGAAATTAAATGCAAAGACATGGAGAAACTATGAATCTCAGATAAAGGGTAAAAGGCCAACTATACCCTCCAGACCCTCAAAATGCTTTCATTTCTGTTTCCAACATACACCACAGCTCCTCTGAAATTACTCTCTAGCATAATAGCTTGACAAAACTCAAATTTCACGCACTTGGGAAGTTATTCAGCGTTCGTATTCCTTAGGTTGTGCCAAGCTTGGGTAAATCATGCCTGACCAACCTGATTGTCTTTTATGATAAAATGACTGGATTTGTGGGAGGGGAGAGCAATGGATGTCCTTTATCCCAACAAGGCTCTCAGCGCTGTTTCCCACAACATTCTCTCCTAGGACCTGTCATGTTTAACATCTTTGTCAATGGTCTTGAAGAGGCAGGGTGCTTAGTCATCAAGTTTTCAGATTGCACAAAACTAAGAGGGCACTGCCAGTCAATATGCAAGGGCAGCTGTCCTGCGAGGAGAGGCTGAGGGTCCAATACTTGTACAGCTGAGAGGAGGGACAGCTTTGGGGATACCCAACAGCAGCACCCCAGTGCCCATGGCAAGATTACCAAGAAGACATAGCTACAACAAGTCCATAGCAGGAGGGTGAAAGGTAACAGGCAAACTGAAGACAACCCACTACCTGTAAGGAAAGACACTTTTTCACCATTCAGACAGTCAGTGGAACAGGCTGCCCAAAGAGGCTCTGCAGCCTCCAACCTTTGAAGCTTTCAGGATCCAGCTGGACCAAGTCCTGAGCAGCCTGGGCTGGTCTCAGGACTGACCCTGAACACCAGGTTGGACTAGAAACCTCCCAAGATCCCTTCCAAACTGAATTATTCTATGATTCTATTAAATCAGTATTCAGTGGATCACTTGTATGCATTTTCCACTACAGGTGGCAGCTTACAAAATGTCCTACAGATGAATATGATTATCAGTATGAATATAAATCAGGTATCGTTATACTACAAAGAATAATACAGACAAAACATAGTCCAAAGCATTTTAGATTTCTTAGAATCCACTACAAAGAAGAACAAGAGAAGCTAGAAAACAGACTTCCAAAGGGAGAATTTTTTGAACTCCAGTCTTTCTATACCCATTCATTTTTAATGAGTCACCACGAAAAATTAAAAAGGTGCTTAAATTTTATATCCCACATTCTACTTTCTACTGTTAAACAAAATGATTTTTCCCTCTTTTTAAACTGAAAATAAAGGTTCATAGCTGCTATAAAAACTTAGTTTTGTCATCTAACCATAACTGTAATACACTAAATGCCTGCTGGGAAGTACAAAACTTTCCAACAGACTGAAACAATTACAGGTCAGCTTGGCTCTCCTTCCCCTCCCCTTTCCCCACCAAATCATTCTCCATACATTGCAGAAGGGTTCTCAGAGAGATGAATTACACTTTTTTCTTAAATAAAGGGTATCGAGGCAGCAGCAAGTCTTGTAAGGTCTCATGTGTTCGGTCTATTTGCAAAATGCCTGACATAGGGGCTTAATGTCATACTTGAGATAGGGAACATGGGACATCCACGGGAGTCTCCCTTTGGGAAAAGCCCATAAACCCAAGCTGTTTGACAACCAGGTGGGGAATGCACTGTGTCTTTAACAGTTAACAGCGTCTCTGTGCACGTTGCTCATGGCATTACCACTGTAACATTTTGTTTTAATAAAGGCTTTTGTGACTGGAACTAGATGCGTATGTTCTCACTTACTTGATGTCTGGTGGAGCTATCAGCTCATTACCATTCACTACCTCCCTTAAATCACTCCCTTAGGTATAAAACCCATCAGACTTATTTCCATTCAAAATTACAAGTAATATAAGGCAATGGTTTAGAAATCTGTGAGAAGGGAGGGGAAACTTGCCTTTAATCTGTAATTATAGCAAGGAGTGTGAATATGAACTATGGAACACTTCGAAGGAATGCTGTTTTAGAGCAATCAATCCTTAGTTTTACTGGCTATAGAAAACAACAGTTAAGCATTGCAGTGAAGGGGGGGGGGGGGGGGGGGGCGCTGTTAAACAGGGAAGTCTTTCTTCTCCCTGGTACTCTGGACAACAATAACAGTCAATGTTTATTTGCAACAAATTAATTGAATTACTTTCAACACTTACATGTAGAAGCTGGAACTTCATATTAAGGCTAAGTGAACAGGTCAAAAAACACACCTCAAAAACATATCTCACATGAAGTCTGCCCGTGTTTAAACACTGTAACAAAATAGTTGCCCTTAACTGCAGAGATTAAGGAAAACATTGCTTTTTGACAGATTTATCATTGATTGCTAGAAACATTAGACGGTGCTCAATCCATTGAATTCTTCAGGCATTTACTTTAAGTACATGTTTAAAGTCTAATTGAAAGTGCTGAGATTATTCTTATGTAGAAAATCAATCATATGTTCACCGTACACGGCTTTCAAGTGTTTTAATTCAAAACTTAAATATGCTGGGCACCTAACTGAACTTGGAATTTGAGATTTCAAACAAGATAGTATGCCTCTTGTATGTCCAAACAGCACTGAACATTTTCCCACATAACTAGTATATCAGTAATTCATTCAATCGACATAGTCCTACTATTAAAAGGACTACAGGCACACATCATGCTTAAAAGTCACCACTCGCCAGTGTGAGTCTGACCACTGGGAATCTGTGAAGTACTGGGACCTCAAACGTGCTCCTAGGACTGACCGGACTGACAGGTAAGGTGAACGTGGGAGATACATGTCTATGTACACACATGCTGCAAAGGCAGCAACACATCACTAGTAGCAGATGTGAGAGATTTGTCAGGAGACTTAGTCACATACTTATGACAGCATTTTAAAACACAAAGGTGGCATTTTACAAAGATTTTACAGACTTACTCTAAGCTTTGTACTGCCACTTTATATGATCTTTGCGCTTGAAATAGGCACATGTATCTCCATTAGATTTTCCTGCAAGGTGAAAGAGATGAATGAGTAAAGAAAATGCATTACAGCAAGGCATTAGGCTAGCCTGTCCTCGAGGAATCTGGGGATAGCTGAAGCTGCTGTAACCTCTGCTTTAATTTTTGAGGTGAGATACAAATGCACATGCACTGTGTAAACAAGTCTTTATTTTGATCCATGTCAATACTTACCAGATGCAAGGAGATCAAGGAAATACTCTCTGAGGCTACTGTTGTGGCCAAGTCTAATCTCCCAAGAGACTGTCTGAGAAATCAAATGCTTATGTTCATAAAACAAATGAGCTTGTGTGAACTTGTTCCTACTACCTGCAGAATTTAACTGCTATGCAACTCTCAGCCACTCATACTACAAACTGAATACCGTTCCACCTTTAATTTCCACCCTTAAAATAATATCTAATTTTCCCTGTGGCTATTTAAGTCAAAATAACATAATTCAGCACGTTTGCAATGCATTACCATATTTATTAAGAATAATGGAGTGACTGGTGTTTTCACATAGTCCAGAAGTCAAACAGGCTTCTCTATGCAGTGAGCTAAAAAAAGACCCAAGGCAACAACAACAGAATCCCCACTATGCTGCAACTTTCAACCCTCTGCTAATTTCTACACCAGTTCCATAAACCAGCATTGACTCACAGGCTTAATCATTTACCAGAGTCACATGCTTAGAACCATCTCTAGGTTAGCCAGCGGGGGACAATGTAAGGGACTTGGATAACCAAGCACAGCAAAGATCAAAGCTTATGTGATCCCTGTGTGCATGGTCCCAACATATAGCAGGGAAGCCAGCAAGGTAAGAAGCAACTTAGACAAGAGTACAACCTTTGCGCAAATAATAAACATTTTTTGTTTTAGCATTTTTACTTGGCAATTGCTTAATGGACCACTTTGTTTTACTTTCTATGTGAAGAATGATATCTAAATAATAAAAGGCAACTTTAAAAATGGAGTATTACATATTCACATTATTGTTCCATGGGCGAGCTAAACACAATTTTAACAGAAACTGAACACAGAAGTGCCAAGTTCTGGTTTCAAAGAAGGGACAATGATCTTGAAACGCATACAGAATAACACACTAGAAAATAAGTAGAAATTCGCTAAATTCCTTCATCACCCGATTTTGTGCATGGGATTAAGGATTTCAAAAATCCGACTTGCTAGCATTGAAGTATACAGCTATTATAGTTCTATTTCTCAGCAGGGAGCCAAGGTTCAACTTAGCTTTAGCAGACACACACCTGTTTGAGTGACTGGCATTCAAAATGTCTGTTCAACTGGCGCTTGTACAATAGTTTGCTTTACAATCCATTCCCTTTCCTCTCCACACACACAAAACACATCATGGGGATAAATGGGGAAAAGCAGCTATAACACAGTTGAAAACAAAATATTTGCAGGTCAAGTATTACCTGAACTTTCCACTGCAGCATAATCACAGGACTTTTTCATTCTAACTGTGCTCATTTTCAAAGAAATACTTTCTGAAAACAATCCTGATAGTTCCTTCAGTTACAAACAACAGAAAACTAAGTTGCTGTTTGTTGTAAAACAGTATCAGGTCATCCCCTAATTCACTGTGTTTTCAAAAGGAATGAGAAGATTTATCTAATAAGGAAAACACAATGCTGACTAAAGATAGAGAACTGCAAATAATATAGGGGATGCTCTAAGTTGGTTTTATGAAATCAAATACCCTGAGTAGTCTTTCAATAAAAGTCTATGTGTTCTCAAGAAGTTCTGTATCTATAGTCTTCAATCAATACTAGAGTTGCTCTCTTTGCCATGTGAGGAGGCAAGTGTTCTTCACCTCTACGAGAGCCCTATTTGCAAACAACATCTATGAGCTACAAGAGCTGTTTCAGTATGCAGCCTCTCAAATCGTACTTCTCCAAAAGGGATCCTACAATGCATTATACCTGATAGGAGTTTTGAACCCACATGCCAAATTTGCTTAAGGGATTTCTCATCAACATGTTGTTATCATGAGCCTGCTCTGATCATTCCTCCATCAGCTCCACCCTCAATCCAGACATTGATTTTATTGTATTATTAGCACTAACATATTAGCAACGTGCATTTTCAGTTGACATGCAGCTATGCGATTACAAGGCATCGTTTCACGCAAGCTGACTTGACATCTTGCACTAGAATGATTATCCAGGACTCCCACCATAGAAGACTGGCCACTGAATAGAAGTCCAGCATTTTCCTACTGTAGCCCTCTGGCTCCTCAGCATGGCTGTTTATAATAGCAATTGGCTGCCAAAGTTTTGTTCTGTGCAGGCCTGACTTTAGAAATGTCATTTTAAGTTTGTACCAGCAGATAAAATGTCATCAGGTCTGGATTTATGGATGCAAATAGTAATAGCCCACCTAGTTGTGCAATTACTGAGGAATTTTGTGCTCACTGCACACATGGAATATTTTCCTAAAGAGAAAAGAATGACAATTAATGGACTATAAAGATACTAACATCTCAAATGACCATGAAGGGGGAGAAAACAGTGGCTTAAGGATAAAAGTCTGATTGTCCAGAAAAAGAGACAGGACTCACTTCTCCTATGTGATGTGGCTCCAGTAATGAATACACACATATTTAGATCAAGTATTATTCATGGATGTCTGCATTGTCATGACCTGTACAAAGACCCTAATGGTTAAATATTTTGAGGAAAGTAAATCTTTCACTTGAAGGAATAAATAACAAAAATAAATTGTTCACCTTTGAATTGCATGTTTTGCCATAAAAAATATTTTTCTTTCTCACCATAACAGGAGGATGAAAATATACTAATCCACAGACAGAATAGAATGAAATCATGCTGTACCATTGAAACCAAGATGGTTTTCACAACTTTCAAAAATCCCAGAGACTAGATTCCACAAAGAAAAGAAAAGCAAAAGAAAAAAAAAATCACTCTGAAAGGCACAAACATTTCTACATTGGCAGCTAGGTAAGAGAGTCTAAAGGAATATAAATACAGAGATCCTAAATACTCCCATAATCTCACAACTTCAGAGTAAATTTGGGAGATTCTGCAACAAATACAGACATGACATTTGAGTGATATGTTAAACCTACCCAACTTGCAGATTATGTAAAAGAGTTAGCACATTTGAACTATACTCCAAACACTGTTACAAATGCAAATATTCCTTCCCTGCAATCACATCCACTGTCAGGTATAATGAAGAAGATCAGGCACCATAGATGACCTTTAGAATAATAAACAGTATGATAACATTGGTCTGTGTAAGACATTGCCCAGATTATTAATAAACCATTCTTATTCTATAATATTTATTGCAAGAAGATGCATACACTAGAAAATCTTTAGTAAGTTATGAAACTGCATTGTAAGTTAACTATTTTTTCTCTTTAACCTTGTTTCCCAAGAAATAGTAATATATCCCACATTTCAGCATAAATTTCTCAGTCTTTCTAGTCATAGATCTCTTTTTTTGCATTTATATAGAAAAAGGAGCCAGACAATCAGCAACAAATATAGTTTTGATAGAACTCCAGAAGTATCTGAGACTGCAGTAAGACTGCCACAGCAGTTTTATTCATCAGAATTATGCTCATTGCACAGGTCCTTCAGGAGACCATCTCTTTCCCCATACAGTTCAAATCTAGACATTAGAAACTTCACAGGTGGCTTATGGGGCATTCCTTGCTCTTATACCTGTATTTTCAAGAAGGTAGGTGTTGCCTTCCATTCTTCAGGTTTGGCCAAGGAACATCTCTTTATGGATCAAAACCCACTGATACAGCTTTGCTAGTTTTTCCTTCCACTGTTGTTCCCTTCCTTATCTATCATTCTGCAAAGAACTGTTAACAGCAGTAGCTCTAAACCAACAATCCACCACCCCTTCCTCCCAAAAAGCAGAATGTTATTTACAGGTGCCAAGAGAGTGGTGCTTGTGGGCACCAAGTGCTCTAAAGCCTCAGATCTCTCCCCAGAACCTCTGTTCTGCAGCACCTACTCTTCCTTTATCTACCCTCCCCAACCTATCCCAGATCAAAAATTTGGGACCTAAATACCCTATCACTCCCCACAACTTGTCTCCATCCTGCCCCAGGTTTCATTTCTTTCCTCCCAAAGAAGTATGCCTACCAGTATCTTTTGTTCCTTTTTTTTTTTTCCTGATTTTATTAACATTTTTTCTCCAAATGCACTTATAGATTTGAGATAACCACCGCGACACTTTAAAAAGCTGCTGCCAACTTTGCTATCTTGCCTGAAACCTGAGACACGACTGTCATTTTCCTAAAGGTCACTCCTACAAGAAATCCACAACGCATCATAATCATATCTAGTTTATGTAGGAAAGTACAAAAATATTGCTTATACCTATTTTACAGGAAAATATAAAGATATGTTACAGAAAGAATTGTTTCTGTATCACCAACAGCTGTAGGCAGAAATAATTCCCAGTGAGTGTATAGAAGTGTCCACAGAAAAAATAGTTCATATGAAAGAACAAGTCCTCATATTTTTAGACCATTTTCCCATGCAATTTTAAAATGCCGGCTGTAGGTTTCCTTTATTCCTTTTAAACCAGTTGAATTATTTTGGCACAGCAACAACAAACCAATAATTTCTAAAAAGTCAATTAGGCTGTGTGTTGCATCAGCGTGAAGCTTTGAGCCAGAGCAAGGCAACTTTAGGTGGCTTAAGACTTGGGAGGGATTATATGCAAATTTGGTCTCTGGACCACAGTCTCTGTGCTCCATCAACTGAATTCACTGCCATCTTTGAAGACGGCTGTACTGTAAACCAAAATCCAGAGGAAAGTTAATCGGACAAGTTTCTGGCTGGAGGGGAAACTCACTCCACCATGAGGGCAACAGCTGGGGTGTAAACAGTTAATGAACAGTGCATTACCACACATATGGATTCTGAGGAACTATCACTGTATACTCTGACATGGCTAATGGTGAGCCTCAACCTCCACACACACCACACATCCCCAGTTAAGAGACCCTGTGGTCTCATCACGCTTTCCCTGTGGCAGCCCTTTACACCAACACATACGGAGCCGTGACCAATCTGTTCCTTTTGACTTCTGTGCTTCCAAGGGAGTCCTTAGATTCACAGCTACACCACCCAACTTCCATCTCCAACAAAACAGTACCAGAACAAGGCTTTCACGCTCCAACCTAGTTGACTCTCTGTGCAGTTATTCAAGTAGCAGCAAGGAGCATTACCTGACATAAAAGCAACAGTGAAGAGTTTGAAAAAAAACCTCACCTAACAAACAAAAGGAATCCAATTCTAACCTTTGACTAACACTGGGCAATATCAACAAAAGCAGAATCACATAATAATAGGTAAAAACATTACTTAATCATCAAATCCAATCATCACTAGCAGCCTGTACACAAGCCAAAGCCTCAGCTACAGCCAAGGTGTACAACCGGCCAGGATCACTGCACAGATGAGGAGCACAGACAGCTACCCCAAGGGAGGCATCCCTAGGGCAGGGGAGCTCTAGCTTTCCTACAGGCTTCCTGTAACTCAAAGTTATTTGAATAAATATTATCATCCCATTGTAATAGTATCACTTTTATGACAAAACAGGCTAGTATTAAAAAGAATTATTAAACTGTATTAAAATTAAACTACGTGAAAAACACGTAGCGACCGTTTGACTTGGAACCATATTTTTACTGCTTTTTGGATCTCGTTAGCTGGGCACATAACAGAACAGAATCTAGCCTAGCATACACCTGAGGAACTAAAACAGACACACAGAACATACACCACTGTCAGATCTATAAATGCTACTTCAGCAAAATTCAGACAACACATCCCAGGGATAAGCAAACAAGAAAACAACCTACAGCTACAAATTCCTACATCGAATATCTACAGTCATTGTTAATTGGTCTCTGTATTCATGAAGGACAGAAGATGGAGTGTCAACACCTGCAAGATCTTGACTTACAATGCACCAGTGTTCATAGTTTTGCACCAAGGATCTGTTTTCTTTTCCAGACAAATTTCTGTTCTATATCCTCCTCTGGTCTGTAGCATTGGAGTAAAACATTCCTTTTATCAGAAGCTTTTACAAAGTGATGTTAGTAATCCTGTCTGTAAACACCATTTAATTGCACAGGGGCTGTCTGTTTTAAATTTACACTGAGTTCCAGCAACTTACTCCTGTCAATGTACAGCCCTTTTCTAAGCTGACCTTGGGGTAAAATTTCAAAGCCAAGAAAAGAAGAAAGTAACAAAAAACCATTCACAATTTACACCTATGAAGTGTTAGTTTACATTTAGATTTTAAAATGTTGATTTTAAGACTCTTGCACAAGAATTACATTTAAGAATCATGCCTCAAATACAATTAGAGTCTGAAAAGCTGCTACAAAGATACTCTTTTTTCCATCTTAGCTGATAACTGCTTAAGAGATAAAAGAAATATTTTATACTTCTGGGCTGCTCAACCATGAAGAAAAAAAGATGTTTACAGTCACATGAAAACCTCTTACTCTGCAGTGTCTTTGTAAGATTTCATATAGGAACTATTTTTTGTTATTATTATTTTAAGCCTTTATTTTTTAGGGAAAAGCAGTCAATTTTTCTAAAATTTATGAAAGCAAAATTCAGTTCTGAATTTTGCCTGCGGAAGTAGGGATAGGGGAAGGGAGCTAATTCACAAACTTCTGATTTGCACCTGTCCTCAGAATTATGAGGGTGGAGTGTATTGTTACACATTTTATTTTATTCAAGCAAAGGGTGGTTTGCTTGCAAGTGTAAAAGAAAAAGGGCAAAATAAGAAGTCATACGCTTTTGCATATAAGAATCCTTGATCCTGAAAATTTAAACAGTACCCTAGCATCAATTAAAGAAGGCTGAGAGATGGACAGTGTAGAATTAGTGACCAGTTAATTGGTTCATTGCAGGATGCTCACATCAAGCTTCTGCATGCTGTAGCTGTGACTCACTGCACTTCTTCCCCAATTTCCTACTTGCTCAAACTTGAATGACAAAAAGGAGTTTAAACAGCAGAGTATAAAAATGTGTGCTTATACCAGTATCCCAGTCTTTTTCTTAATCATCTAACAGGCAATTTTCTGTAACTATTTTTATTTCTAGATTTCATTTTCTAGTGTCACCATACCTTTTATATCTCTGAACTTCAAGCCTCCTGCTTCGTGGCATGTGGAAAAGCAGGTCCTTGCACTGTTGAGCTGTGCTGCCAGGCAGCAGGAGGTTCACACGCAGCAGGTGCTTCCCCCATGCAAAAACCAACATGGAGTCTAAACTGCAGGCACATTCAGTGCCCTGGACATGTGCTCTTACCCAGGCTGTGTAGAACGTGGTCACCACAGCAAAGCTAACGGGGGCAGCCAAGGCCTTTGGAGAGCCCTAGAGGTCTGGACCTCCAAGCACTCCCTGACACTTCTGTTTGCAGATGCTGAAGTGAGTATTTTAAACGAATTTGACTAGTCCCACAGTACTTGAGTTAACAAAAAGGAAACTATTAAACCAATCCATCCCAGAACTGCAAAGGTTAGGTCCAGTAAGTAAAACAGAGCACAGATGATGAATAGCAAAGGATATACATGATACCAGCAATATTAATTTTTTTATAATAGATAGTTTCATCAATCTCTTTTATCATACCTTCTCTCCTAGACCAAATTTAGACAAAGGAAAGCAAATCAAAGAATATTTTTAATCAGTGCTTTAACTACATGACTAATGACTTATTTAAAACAAACATTTGTTCTGATGAAAGAAAATCTCATTATTTTTAAAAGCTGCCTTATCCTACTAGATGACTCCATTTAATAGGAAGGTAAATTAATCAGTAGACCATATAAAACCCATTTATCTTACAATTTTTGCATTAAAAAAAATCTTGTTATAGGTTGATGCTGACTAAACATCTAGTAATGAAACAGCTACACAGTAGTTTCAGTTAAAAATCAGAAACAGTTTGTTTTGCAACATAAAGGATAACAAAAATATAGTTTGCATATCAAATGAACTTTACAGTAAAGTACACAAGTATTAAAATGCTGTCCAGGATTACAATGCTGGATTACAACCTCACTAGTCATTAAGAGTTCAGTTAACACAGAGACCATTTAATTTTACCACTGCAGCATACCTAATGAATACTCTAATGCAACATCATTTTCCCTTGAACAGTGGCTTTCTGCACACATGAATATGTTTGTAGGAATGCTTTTGCCAATGTAGCTAGTACTTCAGAGAGAAAGGAAATTGCATCCTTAACGATGTTACCATCACAGAAATTTCAGTTAAGTGCAAAGCAGGCTAGGGAGTCAATTGAAGGTCAGGCCAGTTACAGGTCAAGTTCCTTGGAAGAACAGGGTTCTGAAGTTTAATTATTTTCAGGGAGAACTCTGCTGATGGGTCACTACCGTGATTTTATAGCTGACAACACTCATGGAGAGAAAACATTTTCAAGGCTGAAGTGGCTATGGACCACTGGAAAAAGTGGGGGGAAAAGTAATGCTAGAAGTTGTCGAGGTGTATTTCTAAGCTCACCATTTAGAAACCTAACAGTACTTGCGTGACTGATAAATAAAGCAGCCTAATACATCTCACTCTCAAAAGCTGTTGAAATACACACAAAACCACAATGTTATACAAGAGACTACAGAGTGTTTGAAGAAACACCGATTGTAATAGTAATCTAGAAGTTCAACTTCATTCCACTGGCAGAATGACTAGAGACTCTTCCCCTTCAAATCAGTATTGTAATGGACTGGAGAGGTAGCTGGTTTATAAAACATCCAGTGATCCATGCTTTTCTCACAGATACTGCTGCTGGGCCTCATCTCCATTGTATTTAAATCCTCCTTCTTACTGCCTGAAAAGCCTATAATCCTTTACAATGTTTCAAGAATGCCTAACTCTCTGAAATAAAGAAATACAAATCTTCCCCAAATAAAAAAAATGTAAAGTGCTTTAAAAAAAATAAAGCTTGGACTTTCTTCCACCGTAAAAGTTAACATAACTCTTCATAAGGTTCTAAAGCTTGTTCCTAAGATCATATAAAAATTGTTTGGACGTTTTTATATATACTACTGACTGTGCTATTCAGGACTCAAAGAATTTTACTCTGAACATTTGAATCAGAGCAGTAAGTTGAATCCTCCAGCTCTGGTAAGCGAAGGAACTAAACCTGAAATCAAGTTGTCACTAATAACTTTCATTACAAAGAATCAGTGCATTTTCCAAGAATCTCACTATTTTAAACCTGTATACGTTACACAGCAGTACAACTGCTCTACTTACTCAGATTTGGAAATACAAAGAGCTTTCAGAATACTTGCTGTTTTTAAAGGCTGAACATGTATAACAATGTATAGCACAATGGAATACTCCTTGGAAAAAAGTGGCATGCTGCTCAGTTGCCATTTACCAATTCACCTATTAACACAGAATTAAAAATGAGGAGAATGAAAACTGCAATCAGCTGTTTTGTCTGAAGACAGACTTCAAAGCCATCCATATAGATTTACTGCTAACAAAACTTAAAGCATTTAGGAAGCCAGAATCAATTACAGTGTTGTAACCTCACTGATCTACTGTGGAATACGTAAGACCACATGGGCACCTTCACACAGTGTGCACACAAACTTTTCTTTTCCATAGAGAAGGTGAAAGACTGAGAAAGGGGAAACACGCTTTGAAAGTACCGAAAGTACTCATTCCATTCGCTTGCTCCTCAGTAAGAGATAAGACTTGTACTGCTCTTGTTCATAAAGTTTAAACACAAAAAAATGGGATACAGAGTTGGGAGTCAGTCCACAGCCAACTTTTACTTTCTCACCAATGTATCCTTCCACATACGAATCAATTAGGAAGTCTTTTCAAAGTACTAACAAAAAAACCCCCTCACTTCCTCCACTTTCATAATCATAGGAAATACATTGATAATGTTTAATTTCAACTAAGTAAAGTTCCCAATCTGGAGCTTCGCAGCCCCTGCATGCATCCACAAGGTACTATTTTTGTATTCAGGTCAGAAATCTGTTTGCCATCTATATGCACTGATTAGTTAGTGGTCAATAAGATGCAAGATATATTCAAGTATGCAAATCAAGTATTTGCCCAAATACTAAGGGCTCAATTAAGCATGGCCACCTGAAATGTGTCCTTTATGGGCTACACTTCAGACGACGTTTGCATTAGTTTTCACCATCTCAGGGCATCACCATTTAAGTTACTATTAGAAAGTTATTACATTGATCTTGGACAATTACTGCACTACTTTTGGTAAAACATAACAAGGACTGTTACTAGCAATAGGACCTATTTTCACTGGTTTAGGTTTGTCTTATTTGCTGGTTTGTATGCAACAATCTGGATTGGGACAGGATGATTTAGTCTTGAGTTACAACCTTTTCAGAGACAGAAAACTGTCAAGAGAGAAATTCAACAAATAAGCAAAACCAGGAAAGATATGAATACTGAAGTTAACAATAGTGAACCACATGTACCCTTTACTTCACTCCTAGACCTCTTGTAAAGTCAAAGTTATATTCATAAAACAATTGGTTCCCTGTACATTCATGCTATAAACAGCAGGCAAAACTCACTGCTGAGACCACACAATAGTTTACTGATGTGGGGAAAGTACGTTTGTGGGAGCTGAGAGGGACTACAAACAGGCTAAGAGTTTATTCTTTCATTATGGCCTTTACATCATCAACACGACAATTTTTTCCAAGGATTTCTAAAAACATCTGACTTAGCTCCCTTTTTGAGAACACAAAACATCTACAGGCATGACAGATGACTGTGCATCAATAGAAGTCATGTGTGGCAGTCTCCTGCCGGGACTTAAGAACAGCTAGCAGAGAAAATGTATCCAAAGTCAGAGCTATATACATCCTTGAACATTCCTGCTCCTTCAACCAAGCAAAACTTACTCTACCATAAGGCAGTTATTCAGGTAAAAACAAAACTTCATGCACAGAAACACAGCATTTAATCCACTATTTTCTCTCTTTTCCTCCTTCGGCACTAGTACTAACATGAAACCAGAAATTCTTCAGTGGGTTAGCTTTAGGAGAACATTATTTATTTATTTATTTACCTCCATCTGCTGTTTTCAGAAATTCTATACAAAGCAATACAATGTTACACATAATCACAGTCGAAATTAATGGAAGGCCAACAATGTGAAATGCATGTTTACAAAGCACACTATTTAAACATTGACAACTGATACCGATTTTCATGTAAAAATAGTAAACAATAGCAAAGTTGAAAACATTCTGAGCTCCTTAATGGCGACACAGCCATGCAGCTCAAGACAATCCATCTTTTTTTTTTTTTAAATAAGTGCATACATGTTTGTACAGTTCCCTTCTTTTAGTCTTTTTAACAAGAAGGAGGCAGAGTTTTAAGCAGATGTCATATTTATAACCTACAGATCTTCCTATTTTTTTGTTATTAATAACTTTATCACAGGGAAAAAACCAAACTATTCCTGTAAAGGAATGATGCCTTCCCTGGTGTACTGGGTCTGGCTAGGTGCCACATGGCCCATATGGTGCTGTATTTTGCTCTTGTGATTAAACCAATGTTGTTAGCTCACCAGTGTTCTGGCTTGCACAGCACTGTGGTTTTATTTTTGCCACTCTGCCCACCACAGTGAGTAGGCCAGAGGTGTCGCAGAAGTTGGGAGGAGAGACAGTTGGGACAGCAGACCCAAACTGACCAAAGGGGCATTCCCTACAACATGATGTTGTGCTCAGGAATAAAAGCCCAGGGAAAGGAGGAGGAAGTGGGTTGTGGTTATGTCTTTCATCTTCCCAAGTAACCATTATGCATGCTAAGGCTCTGCTTTCCAGGAAGCAGCTGGATACTTGCCTGCCAATGCCAAATGGCAAATAAAATTCCTAATTTTGCTCTGCTTGCACATGCAGCTTTGCTGCTTCATCTCAGCCCAGGAGTTCTCAGCTTTTGCTCTTCAGTTCTCTCCCCCATCCCACTGTGGGGGGGAGTAAGCTACTGGCTGGTGGGTGCTTAGCTGCTGGCTAGGGTCAGCCCATTACACCTGGGCACACTCAAATATGCTGTTTTCACAATTACACTGCCTGTGTTTCTATTTATATTTGAGAATTTTGAATAAAGACGACAGATTGTGACATTTCTATTCCCTTTTTTCTAACATGCTCATTGCAGTTTAAAGGTCATGGATGAAGATACAATTTCAAATCTGAAAAAAAATTAGAGAAGTATCTCAAAGAATCATGAAACATTCATACCGCCTACTCTCAGCTACTTAACAAACAATCAACTCTGTAAAGTCATTGTACCCAACAACTGATTAAGACAGCTGATGAAAATTGTCTAGTGTGGATAGTATGAATAACTCCGAAGCATATAGTACTTTATACACTATGAATCCTTTAGAATTTAACAGAATTATTAATGAACAACTGAGAGCAATATATGTAGATATGTGAAAATTTGCAAAACTGGACCTAAGACTGTGAAGCTGTGATCTAAAGCTTGTGTTTGATGAATGTTGAGGAAAACACTAGAAGTAATTACTAATAGGTGAAAAGTACTTAGTGGCCATAAGTAACTTAATTTCTTTATACTCCTTTCATATAAATTCCTCTTGAAAGCCAAATTCTCTAGTGTATATATATTTGAACAAATTGTAGCATGATAACATGAATTAGTTTCATTCTGTTCTACAACTTTAAGAAATAAATACGGGCATACTTTGAACTATTATATATTTCCAAATAAATCAATATAGCTGGGGGAACGATTTGCCAAAAAGAGTTATTTTTGACAATATTCTTTGCAACAGAAGGGACTAAAGTTCTGGGACACAAATTCCCGGTTAAGTATCCACAAAAGATATTTCATAATATGCAAGTGAACAAAAGTGTTACAGATTCTGACAGTTTAGAAACAAGGACACTGAGAATTTTAAGAATATTTCAGTCCAAGATATATAAACTATTTGCTTTCCCTTGTCAAAGCAGTTATCAGTTGGCTACACAGATACACAATCAGGCACACAGGCAGCAATCTGTACAAAGTACAAAATAGGCTATTAGTGAAAACACAAGCAAACAAATAGAACGGGTGGGTTGAATTACCAGATGGACACACACTTCATATATGAACAATTCTACTGCTCTCTCAGCAGCTCACTCTAAATTACAATAGTTTCTCTTTTTCTGTCAACTCATACAAGGACAAAAAGAATATAATATTAGTATTCATACTGGTTACAAGATAAACTGTTCATTACATCAGATGACAGTGTGATAACCTGTTCACTAACACAGGTTTAATTACTTTGCTACAGTAAGTCAATTAATTTTGTCCCTTTACTCATTTAGTTTTCCTCATCTTTATTAGAAATCCCATCACAAGTACAAATGACATGGATATGACTGTCATCTCCATGATGAATACCACTACCTTCAACTCTCTTCAGAAAGTTAGGAAGCAAATAATTAGGGGGGCGGGGGGAACCAGTCATCTTTCTTATAGCTATTCCCTGCTTTGATTTTAACTAGTATGAAAAAATAGCAACTGAAGTCTAAGATGTGCATATGAACAGTGAATAAATAGTTCAGATAATTTAATCTCTGTAGTTTTAAACAACAATTTAAGTAATCCTGTTAATGACAAAATGTGCTATTATTATTATTCAGATGAGCATTAGAAAGTATTAAGTTGAATTTATATGCAAGAAATTCATCACTTCGTAACATACGAATCTGGTAACAATTTCACTGAGACTGAGTCTTCACCAAGAAAGATATGAGCACAAAAGTTGTCCTCTCCTGTGAGAAGAGGTAGCAAACACATGGGGAGATTTATGCACCTCTCAGTCCACTATTGAATAAATTCATATGAAGTGTGCCTTGCCTGCCTGAAAAGGACAAAACCCATGTATTCTAATTCAAACCTCACATTTTAATCCACAAATGGAGACAGGTTTCAAGATCCTTACAAATTTTTAAGTGCTATTAATACCTTACCACCTCAAAAAAACCCACTAACAGCAGAACACCTTGTCACAACTGTCTTATCACAAATTTCAATGCAAGACAGAGCAATAAACTCCAACTGGTCTTTTGTACTACCAGAAAATAGGTGAACTTCAACAGTAGCGAACAATAAAGTCAATAGGGCTCCAGTCTGGGGGCAAAAAACCTTTAGTTTCCTATACAGCTACCTGCTAGGAGTTCTGGGGAGTCACTGCTAGTGAGAACATGTTACCTAATTCATAGTCAGGGGCTGACAACAGACAAGAACAGATCTTCTAGTATTCCAGTGAAGGGCAAGACTTCCTGTCTGCATGCTACATTAACAAGAAAATCACATTTTGTGTGTGCTAGAAAACATAATGTTTTAATTGGAATTCACATACATGAAATACAGAGCTCGTACCACATATGTGAAATGTCAGCGAACACATAACCTGAATACTATAAAAGTAGACAATAGAGAGAAATGCCTCAAAATATGTCTGCTGTTTCCACTTCATCTGGAAATTGCATATGTATTTGCCATCTCACCTTGTGGCAGAGGCTGAAGAAGTTTGAAGGGATACACTGATATACAGCAGTCCTCCCAAATATATCCGGTGTTAGAAATAAATTTTCTCTCTCATGGCTGTCTGGAGAGAAAGAGCTGTTGGCTGGAACAACACTGACTGAACATTTTTTCATTCTAGCGCACTCTGATAAATAAAGGCTACATTTGACTGAGGTAGGAATGAGTTTCCACAACCAATTGAAATATCCCCTCATGGCAAACCTCTTGCTGAATAGTATCTTTGAGTAAAATTTTCTACCACTTCCAGCAGACTACGAAATTAGAAACATAGATTAAAATGGGTTGAAAAGCTCTCAGCAGATCATCAAGTTTAAGCCATGTATGATTAGCTGAGGTTGTCTGCTCGAGTTTTGAGTATCTTCAAAGACTGAAATTACACAACTCTGGGTAACCAGTTCTAATGTCTGACCATTCTCAACGTAAAATAGTTTTCCTACTATTTAACCAGATTTACCTCATTGCAACTTCTTTCTGATGCCTCCTCTTGTTCTATCACTGCATGCCTACCAGAGGAGTCTTGCTTCATCTTCTCTGTAACCACCCATCAGACAGCTCAGGACAGCAATAAGATCTTCCCTTGTCCTTCTTCAGGCTAAAAAAATCTATCAGCCTCTCCTTGTAGCATCCCAATGGCCTTTCTCCAGACTCACTCCAGTATATCAATGTATTTCTTATACTGGGGAGCCCAAAACTGAACACAGCATTTCAGATACAGTCTCACAAGTACCAAAGAGAGGGAAATAACCACCTCCCTCAACCGGCTATTGATGTCCTTGCTATTACATCCTAGATAATTTTCTGCAAAGTTTCAGGTCTCCAGACTGCACTGTTGTAGTTTGATTCCCGTAGATAACAAACCCATCTCCAGTGCCTATGTTTTTAAGAGCATCAGAGCTACATCTCATACTTGAGCCATTCATACTGTCATACCTCTTCACAGCCAACCAGGCTAGTTCTGTTTATTGCTCTACTCTAGCATAAAATGGAAGCACAAAAGGCCAACTAAACTTTTTAACAAGCCAAGGAAGAACCTGGATTTTCAACCAAGGACAAGACAATGCCGGTAGAAAGCAAAGTTACCATGTATCACCTCAAAAATTCTGGGTTCTGTACATGCTGGTAGGAAGCTAGGGTGCTATAGGTCAACTCTCAAATGCTGTAAGGTTATGCCAACCTGAGAAACCTTGTACCATCACCTTACCACCATTTAATAAGTATTTGGGGCTTTTTTTGAACATGCTATAATTTACTTCCTCTCTTCATTCTTCCGGTCCTTTGATATGTGATGTACAGAAAGCAATATTTCTTACTTTTATTTTGCCTCAGAAAAATAATTTATTTCATGCTATTAAGTGTCTGATCACTAAATTAAGTCACATTATTCTGCAGAAGAAAGTGTTGGAAGTAGTACTTCATTATGAGCAGATATCAAATCTCTGTTTCTTTTGTTTTGCACTGCCTACCTCAATGCACATATCACTGTATCTGTAAGCAGAAGTTGGAATGATATATAATATAATGTACTGGCAATTTTGTTTCAGAAAATAAAGGTAAGATGGAAAGTATTTGATGATGTAATTTCCTGCTGTAGCTGAATGATCATACCAGCCTGGTATCAAAACTGAATGCCTAATTCTCTACTCCTTTACAGCCTATATGTTCCCATACATCTGTAAACAATGGGAGTGAAACACTACCGTTTGAGTGGGATATGCTTCCTGCTCTTAGCAAAGATAGAAATCTATCAAGTGCCCCAAGGAGAGTTTCCTGAGATCTTGATCTCTATTTGTTCCAGCCATCTTGAAACTTATTTTTAGTGCTAAAACAGAACTTTTTGTAACCATAACTGAGCTTTGATGAAGACTTAGTAAAATGATCCTAAGGCAGCACTGGGGAATAATCGCAATAATAAACTACAGACACATCAACTATTGAAAGAGAGCAGAATGGTCACATGGGCACTGTCTCCTGTTTCTTATCTACACTTCTACTAATGCATTTAAAAAGGAGAAACACATCACTTTTGTAACTGCCATTTTATACCTGTGTCTAAGTTAATATAAGTTCTGCTTTACCTATGATATGTTACAGAATCACACATAGGACGACAGAAAATCCCTCCACCGAATACTCTGAAATGCATTACAGACTGGTGATATATACATAAGGAGTTCAGAAGACAGTTCCAGGAGAAACAGCAGCAGTATGCAGATACAGAATCATAGAATATCCTGAGCTGCAAGAGACACACAAGGACTATCGAGTCCAACTCCTGAATCCACACAGGGCAACCTCAAAGTTAAACCATATATCTAAGAGCACTGTCCCAACACTTCTTTAACACCAACAGGCTTGGGGCCATAACCCCTGCCCTGGGGATCTTGTTCCAGTGCTTGACCACCCTCTCAGTGAATAACTTTTTCCTAATCGCCAATCTGAACTTCCCCTCACACAGCTTTAAGCCATTTCCTTGCCTGTCATTTTTACAAACACACACACACTACACCTATTTTACATATCATGAAGCACCTACTAAATGCCAGCTGTTTCTGTTTCAATATCTGCTTTAGTTAACAGGGCTCTACAGATAATCACATTTTAAGGAAGTTAAATACTCTCTATGGCTTTCTTGTTACTTCCACCTTCTTTTAACTTAAATATTTCTACTCCAACACCACAAAAAGTTAATGAGATTACAGCAGTGGTTAAGGCATTCATTTCTATGGTGTTGATTTAATGAAAAGAAACAATGTTAAGAACTGCAGCACTGAAAAGGTGATACAAAACATTTGTGCAGACACTGCTGTACTGCCAGCCTATGCTTATGCCAGACAGCTGCCCTTATGGAGGGAGGTATAGACTTAGCAACCCTATTCACAGCCTCAGATTAACAGCAGAACAAGACTGAGCGAAACAGAGGAATGTGGAAAGGGATAATGGAGATGTTTAAAAAACACATAGATGCAGTGCTTAGTGACTTGGTTCAGTGATAGACTTGGCAGTCCTAGGTTAGTTGGACTTTATAATCTCAAAGGTCTTTTCCAACCTAAATGATTCTATGATTTTATGGGACAGTATCTGAGATACGACACTCCAGACTGCTGAGTCAGGAGAGTCTTCAGAGTCTTAACTTTCACAGAATTTTGTGGGTCAGCAGGTGGCACAGGGAATAACAAAAGCAGACATAACTGACATTGTGGCGGCATAGATAACTCTCATCAACAATCATACTTACTTGTGAGACTGAGGAACTACAACTGAAAATAGCGCCTTCTGTCAGTTCTTAGTCTGTACTCGTTACTCCATCAGTCTCTGAAATCTATTCCCACTTAACAGGAAGGAAACTGAAGCTGAGAGTTTGAGTTGCCACTCTAAACTTAAGATTTTGCTTCTTGAAAAAGGTATAATGTAGACCTAGGATAGGAAAGGACAAGTCAGTTTGAGTTAAACCTGAAGTTCAGATGTTAAGGTTACCACCTTAATATAAGAAACACTGTCACAAAACTCAATTGCTGATTACAGAAACCGGGTAAAACCAGCTTTTGTAGGGCTCAGAGAGGGAAAAGGGATGACCCCATAAGATCAGAATCAAAATTTAAAAGTCTTGGGGGTTTAGTTTGGTGGTTGACTTCCCCTCCTCCGGGCTGATCAAGCAAGGCTCTCTGTTTTAACAGAGAAATTTGTGAAAAATTAAGTTTTTGCTCCATAGAGGTAGAATACTGAAAACAATCAAACGCGAGTCACCGACTGTCAGTACAAGCATTTTTTTTAACTTTCCTATAAGCAAGTTCAAGTCATATCAGCCAGAAAGGGTTAGCAATTTCATTCTCAGTCTTGCTAGAGTACAAAAAATCCTCCACAAAACAGGTGCTTCCATCATTTAATTACTGCTAGCCTGAAAATGCCTTCTAGTTTGAACATGAACATTGAGTTAAATGGGGAAAAGGACTAGGTAACATACAGTACCCCACCTGCTGTAGCCCTCCAGGTAGGTTAACTGTGTTCAGGAAAGCTAACAGGTAACAGCACAAGTATAATAAAACCTTTTTGTTGACTTTTCAACAGCTGCCCATTGGAACCACCCTTTAAACTGCTGCATTCTTACATGGTGCAGTGCGTTATCATGGAAGAAAAAGTACTGGAAAATAAGATTAAGATATCATAGCATTATTCCCTGGTATTAAGTTATATTTGAATCCACTGACTCACTGGCCAAACAGTTACACAGAAATCATTTTAATGAGCACCTCTATTCCACACATAGTATTATGCACCAGCAGAATACCACTTCCAGCCCTGCTACTGCATGAGTTGGGCATACATCGTACTAGACAGAACTTTCCAAAGTCATATGCTATAAGATTAAGGTTTAAATTAATCCTTGACAATTTAAGGACAAATACATGCCACACTTCTGCAGTTTATTCATCTTGATACCTTCTATTGATGTATTTTGCACCCAACCTCCTGTTGCATACAAAGAGCCTGTTTGGCTCTTGCTAGGAGATATATTTAAAACAGTTTCCAGAAAAGCAGATCTTGAAAGTTCACATCACCTCTACACCCATAAATTTTGGTGAAGTTAGCCGTGATTTCATATTCTAGCCACAGATTTTTACAGTAAAATTTTTGCTCACATTTTTAGCATGTTGCTCAACTGTGCTGCACTGCAAGATCTCTAAGCATTCATTATCATTTCCACAGACCCACAGGGTTTGACAGATTAAAATATGATGCAAGAAAAAGCCATGCACCCTCGCAAATACTTTCACATTGAGTAGTTCTTTTGGCATTAAATCAGTGAGTACTGACTCTCTGTCTTGGTAACTGCAACTGAGAAAACGCAGGTAATTCCCACCACGTTCTTATTTCAACTGGGATAGTTAATTTTCTTCTCAGTAAATGATGCAGTGCTGTGCTTTGGATTTGGTGTGAGAACTATGTTGATTGCACATGGATGTTTTTAGTTGTTGCTGGGTGATGTTTATACCAAGTCAAGGACTTTTCATTTCTCAGGTCCTGCCAGTGGGAGGGCTGGAGGGGCATGGGACACCTGGAGGGGACATGGGACACTGGGAGGGGACACAGCCAGGGCAGCTGACCTGTACTAGCCAAAGGGATATTCCATACCGTATGACATCATTCTCAGTATATGTAAGCTGGGGGGAAGAAGGAAGCAAGCAGGGGACAGTTGGCATTAGTAACCGTTCCGTGAGATGGAGCCCTCTGTCCTGGGGATGGCTGACCACCTGCCTGCTGACGGGAAGCAGCTAATGAATTCCTTGTTCTGCTTTGCCTGCACATGTGGCTTTTGCTTTACATTTTAAACTGTCTTTACCTCAGCCCATGAGTCATCTCACTGTTACCCTTCCGACCCTTTCCCCCATCCCACTGTGGGGGCAGTGAGTGAGCGGCTGTGTGGGGCTTGGCTGCCGGCAGGCTTAAACCACAACACACCCACCACCACCACCCCAGCATCTCAGGGGGCGGGAGGAGGGAGAAACCTGTTATTATAAATAAACCTGAATAAATTTTAACTAACATATATTCCCTCACAAATGAGTGTGAAGCAATTTGTAAAACACTGCTAAAAACATCTCAATTGCTGTATTTCAATTCTATAAAAGGCCTTTTTTTGATGAACATGCACCTCAGGTGAAATTACTGTAATTCAAGCTTATAACTTCAGGCAATTATAATTATGTGTATAAAGTAGGTATACATTCTATAATAAAAAATTGTCATTTGTGTTTAAGACTGTACTGTGTTAATTACATACATATGCATATGCCACTCCTGTATCTTCAAACTTTTTTCCACTCAAAAAAATGTTTCTTCTATGACTAGATACTATTTTATTAATTATTTTACTAAGTCCTCTATCGCTAGTTTAGATTGGGAAAGGAGTATCATGGGGCCAGTACAAGCTGGCACGGACTGGTCAGAAGCAAGAGCATCCCTGGGGAGCAACAGCATCTCTGCACTGCCTTCTCCTGTGGCACTTTTTTTCTGGAGGACTTCTTGCTCACAGAAGGAATATATACCTAACGTCTCCATACTACCCAAGATACTATGTTATCAGCCGGGCACCTTCAGCTACTGGATAATGAGAATTAGCCGACAGTTGATGAAATTATATACTGTTCAAGTTCTCTTCTAAGAACTTTACTTTTGATCCTTTTTGGTTTATAGTTCCATTAGTCTATGGTAAATCAATTCCACAGTAAATCATTTGTTAGTCTTTGTGTTTAGAAAAGATGTAAAAGTCCTCAGGACTAGAAATGGATGATAAAGAGATAAAGGTTTTCCACAGGCTTTAAATCATGATTTTCAAAAGTTCCACTCAAACAGCTATGTACGAAGACTCTTTAAGGTCAAATTTTGTTATTCAGTCCCCACTCTAATGTCCTCCTTAAATGATCATACATAAACAAAATCTTGTGACTTTCTCCTTCAAATTAACTCTTTAGCACAATGAAGCTATTGCAACGCTTTATACCCCTCTATGGGATTTTATCACACCACAGGACTATTGGTAAGTATTTGAAGTGCAGAAAAGTAAAATTGCTCACAGTACTTTCAAAAGCGGTAACTGAAATATTATAAATAGTTCATTAAGTAGCTTTTAATCAGATTAAAACTATTCAGCAAAAGAACATTTTTTGTCCATAACTCACCGATTCATATATATTAATTGTTCTCCTTCTTGAAATAATATGAGGTAGAAGGTGCACTTAATTCTTGGACAAAACCCTCAAAGAGCGAGGTGAAGATAAATCACTTACAAACAACATTTATAAAACCAGTGCCAGTGAGGCTTCTTTGTTTATTCAAAGGCTGTTAGAAAACATATTACTAATGTTAATTTGATAGACCGTACTTACCCAAAAATAAATCTAAGTCATTTCTGGACCACCACAATTAATCAAGTTAACTTATTAGATGGGAAGAATTTCTTAATTGCCCCCACAGTAATTTATTTCAAATGAAAGTGAAAAGAAATCAGAAATTAATCATCCTTTTCAATTATTTCTTTCCCGACTTAGTGGGACTGCTTAACTTAAAGATTTTGTTCCTACTAGTAAAACAGAAGACTGCTCAGTGAAGTCCACTGAACACCCAATTTAGTACCATGTTTTGGTTAGTGATACAGTTGCTGCCCTGACATTTTCATTTTCAAAACAGTTACAAGAATCAAATCCAACTGGCAAGAACTAAGTTGCAAGTCAAAATTTGAGTCATCTCTGATGAAAAATCAGTATTCAAGTGCTAAGCTTGTATTCAAACCATTTTATCGTTCTTCTTTACAATTAAAGAAACTACTTCAACAGTCTGTACTTTGATGCTTCAATGAACCAAATGCATTTGTAGGAATATTTCACTTGGCAAGCAATGGAGACATTTTTAGATTTTTATCATCTTGTTAGACTCTCTTCCTAGTCCTCAGAGATAGTAATTCAAACACGGCAGGATTAACCAAGAAAGAAGCAGTCAGAGAATAAAACCCACTTAAGGGTTTTTTAATGAATTTAAGGAAGTCTAACCAGGCAAGCCAGAGGGGCGTGTGACTTACCAATGACTTATCAAGTTTCCATGCTGCAGTAGCATTTCCTATTCTGGTTAGACACTATATCACACTTTAAGAAAGATGTATGCTTCAATTTATAGCAAACAGACCAGATGCTGATCTTTGCCTTCATATTTGATTTGCAACAGACGTTGGGGAAAAAAAAAATCTTTCCTTTCCAAGATGATTAGAAAAAAAGGTAATCAAAACACTATAGACTAATGGGATATTCTTCTAATTACCAAGGAAAACATAGCACATTGCATTGCATACTTGGCTTTCAAGCGAGATGGTATTAAGCTTGTCTTAACTTTGCAGACCTTAAAAGGGTCAACACTAAAAATGAAAAATCTATTAGGAACATGAGAAAGTATCGGCCATTTGTTTCAAAGTCCAAACAAAATAATGAACATCTCCATTTTCATCTGCATTTCACCTGATACCTCTTGAGTAGAGGATGGCTGTACTAGCTGCTCCCACAGGTGGCTGCCAAGCCTGCAGTCAGCCCTGGCTGCTGTGGAATATAACTGGGACTCTTGAAAGGGCCATAGCCTCAGAAATCTCTCTCCCTTCAGAGCATTTGGATCCATCAAAAAAGTATTTCTTGATGCATAAAAAGGGATAAATTCACCCCACGCTAAGAGGTCCACTTGCTTTCCTGCAGTGCACTGGACAAACAGCCACACCGGGCCTACCAGGAATCACGACTCTGTGGCCGTTTCCCTGGCCGTGCTTCCTCACATTGCCTCCCTGCCCAAGCTGGCTACCTCCGTTGCCCCCCACCAGCTGCATGACCCAGAGGATACCTTTGACTACACAGAATCCCACTCAGAACAGAAGAATGAGAATTATTAAATTCACTTGAATAAAGGTAAAACAAAAGAGCAAAATTAACCCAAATCTACACAGATTTAAAATCAAGGATCTTTGAATAAAGTCCTACAGCTGTAAGACCAACCTTAAAGAAAAGTGCACACCTCACCTTTTGATAAGCATATTATTTCTGCTTCATAACCCGACTACCACATGGCAAAGAGGAGTTCACAGGTTATAGCTAGGGCACTGTGGTTGCAGGGTCCAGCTAAATGTACCCCTCTTTATAAAGAAAGAAGCAATCTGCCGGTAATTCAAATGCAGCACTGACCCACACCCAGCACTGTTTAAGGCAGACTGCGCCTGTGTAATTAGCAAGGGCAGAGTGTAATCTGGCAGGCCTGCTGGGGAAAACGAGTTCCTGAAAGCTCTGAAACTGGGCTTAAGTAAGCACCTTGTGCCCCAACAGTTAGTTTCCATTTTAATTGCACACATTTTACCATAACATTGGCTCCAAATTACAATAAATTGTTAAGGCAAATAACATAGCTTTTTGAATAAATAAAATAGCTATTGAATTGCTAGGGCCAGCCAGTTTGCGCTTTAAATACAGACCATGTTTCAGGTAATGCATATTCCTCCTAATGCTGGACCACAAATGTACATAATAACAAACTACTAAGCACTCGTTAGTGCTCATTTACTTCTGCAGTCAACAAATGTGAAATCTAATTTGGTAGCAGTATATACTCTCTTTGCATTCATTTTGGCTGGGAATAAATCGTGGTGTTGGCTGAAAAAATTCCTCTTCTGATCATCAAAGTGAAGTACATCAGTTTAAGAATCATATTCTAAACACATCCTCGATTCTCCTCAGCTCAAACTATACATCATCAAATTTCACTAAGTTTTCAGTCATCTCAAAATTCTTGAGCATGAATAACTCAATGAGACAAACTGTGTTTCAAGCACAGAAAACATTAAAATTGTTGCAACATGTTCATCGTCAACCAAAAGCAGCAGTACATCTGGTGTTGGCTCTAGCCTGGTAGCAAGGTTACAACTCCTTTAGCCACCCCAGAGACAAATTCTGTTCAAGTTAAAAGGAAAAATAAGCATCTCAACCTCAAAATAAAAATGCTATGCATCCATACATGGTAACCTGTCAATAAAGAGCCGCGCTCTATTCCAGAGAAAACAGCAGTCCATCACAAACAATAAGCAGAACTAGTTGCTTCTCTGTCAGAGAAGTCAGAGCGTGTACCTATCTCACACATTCACGTCTGTCCACGAGTATCGTGCCTAAACTCGCCAGTAGTGACTACACAAGCACACAAAAAAACTAGTTAAGATGCTACATTTCACCAATAGTATTACAACCCAGACATACCAATAACTTTGTACACACACCTAGACGATATTGACAGGTTTAAATTTAAAGAGATACAACATAGCTTTCACAGTTTTAGCTTGAACATCATCTACACACATATCTATTTCTTCAGACAATATGTTCCCTTAAGAATTACCTCAATCTATTTAACAAAAGTAATTTAAAAATATGTTACAGCAATGTTGTTCATTTTCACTGAGACACAGTCGTTAAATCTCTCACATCTAATAAGTAAGAATTAGTTTCCCTCAAATTCTACCACATTGTAGTTTTATACTCTTCAGATACTCGGCTATGGCAACAAATGCTGTGTACATGGCTAGCCTGGTAATTAAAATGCATTAGAAAAAAATTAAGACAAAAATTAAAATGTCAAATACTGTTTTTAAAAGCAGAATGTACTTCTTGATTCCTTTATAAAGAATGATATTTTCAATGATCTCTAGGATAAAGGGCTTCAAATTGAACAAACTCTCAATCTCCCAAGGAAAAGTTGAGATACATGAAAATTTTCCTTCTTAGAAAGTAACATGTAACACTTGCCATGATCAGGATTTTCAAAAGAAATTCCCTCTCCAGTTCTCCTTTGTGCTCAGCTACATCTGAGAAGGTACGAGGTATAGACCAGGGAATCTTAAGCGCATTATTAAGAAACTGCTTTATAAAAATATGACCAATAAAGCTTCTACTTCCCGGGAACATTAGAAAAGCAGTGCAGTATACTCATGAAACAGAATAAGCCAGACTTGGAAGTATCCTTTTAAAACTAGGATTAAGTTTTGCTAAAAGAGAAAGGGTAAAGTAAAAAGTAAAGCTAAAAGTAATCTGTCATGTTTTAAATTACCCCCAATACAATAAATACTTGAGCAATTAAGGAAACACTGTTTCTTTGTGCAACAGTTCCTGACATCATCTAAATTTTTCAAAACAACATAATTTAATCATCTGGGAAACTCCACTTGCACTGCCATGTATGGTCTTACACAGGAGGCTGACACTATCGGTTTATAAGAGGAAAACTAGAAGCTGTAACAGGATTTTTCTCTTCCCCCTGACAAGCTGTAGATAAAAGTTCAAGGTCCATAACCAAGATAAACATACAAGGCTCAACTGTGCTCACCACAGCATTAATTTTGCACCAGTATAATTCCACACTCGCTTAAATGGGGCTCCCCCTGCTTGACACCATCTAAACCCACCGCTGGGCCCAGAGAATAGTAGTGGAATGATACTTTTGTTTATAGTCTTAAGAAAAGCATCAGCTTAATTTAACATAATTTCAAATAAATGTTGACTGTTAAAATAACATTCCAAGTCCAAAAATTACATAAACAACTATAAGCCCAGCACTGATTTGCTTAACTGACACTTAATTTTCCTATGATCCCCTAACTTCAAAATATGCTCAAATTCTGATTCATAAGATGATTAATTTTTGTAAAAGGAAACCTATATGAACCCTAAAGTATTTTGTCTTTCTGCATAATAAAAGCATTTTTGCCTCTTTCTTGGCTCCAGATTTTTAATAAGCATAATAACTGTATATGATGCATTCCTACTGCACTTTTTTCTTCCCAAATAGCAAAATCAGTTCTTACAACTGAACAGCAAATAGCCCAGAATAAGGAAGGGATTAGAATGGAAAAACAATCATGGAGTCATAGAAATAAAAGTCAAGGATCCTTATCTGTCATCCAGTTCATTTCCTTGTCCTTCAGCAAGTGAAATTTTCCAACACGTCCCTTATAAATATCCAGCGCATATCTTTGTTAGCAGCTCCATGCTTTGAAACACATTCTATTTTAACTTAAAATATTTGTAAGTATTCAATACTTATTAGTATTTACTGTTTGATCATGTTTGCATATACAAATGCACATACACATCCTAACCAACACCTGTAGAAGGTTTCATTACCAAGAAAAAAGCCAACAAGCAAACAGATACTAGAATAACACAGTAAAGTTTAAAATGGACAGAAGTAAAATGGATCAAAAATGTAATAGCTCAAGCATTGCTCTTTGAGTTAAAAACACTGCATAGATAGGCAAACTGAAATGAGACAAAGATAGGAATTCCCTAGGTGTGTTTGCAGTACCACTCAGGATCTGAGGACTAAAATACCAGGACAATGACATAGCACTGATGCACTGGCTGAAGATGACAACCATGGCAGGTTACATGCTCCCTATAGTAACAAAAGAGGAAGACAAGGGCACAGTCCTAGTCCTCACTTTTTCCCCAAATCTGTTTTCCTGCATACTAATCCTCCCATTCACAACAGGCAGCTGGGTCCTACCCTCCTAGTTTATAAAAGCTGTAAGACTTCAGAAAAGCTTAGCACCTTCAGCAGCACGTACGGAAATGGTGACAACACAGGGGTGAATTGCACACAAGCAGCAGTGGGGAATACAGGAAAGTCACTCCTCTTGCATAAAAGCTTGCTGTTAGAACAGTACCTAAAGCAACAAAAAAAACCCCAACACAAAACCAAAAAAAATAAATAAATAATTAACCTTCCACCAAAACTTCAACACAATAAAAACAGTATTTCTTCTTGCAATGACTTTACTTTCTGCCCCACCTTAACAGCATGTGGCACATTAACAACAAAATCTGAGCTAGACTGAAGTCAGCTGCTGATGCAAAACAGACCTCCTATTTCTGTGCACAGGTTAGTCATGAACACAGACCTCATGCCTGAGGTGCAAATCTGACCTTGGTTTTACACTGCTGACCTTCCCACAAAAAGCACTAGAAATCTATGGATATAGAACACAACAGGGACAAGGTATAATTTCAATAGTGGTATAATCGTAGCAGTAATAGTCACAACTGATTCTCATCAATGTGATTGGAAAAATCAGTCCTTTTAAGTTCCACAGTAAAACAGAAGTGGAAGGCATCGTATACAGAACACAGAGAATATAGGGTTGGGCTAGATTCAACAGCAGTTGTGAGTTTATATATATATACATATATATAAAACACTAGAGAAAATCAGTAACTACATCCTCCAAAAAGTAGTGCAAAACTCTATTTAGGATATAAATACCTGGATTATTCCTGAATGAATACGTGAAAAAGTACCCGAATGGTACTTTCTTCTTTGTTTCTCATTTTACTTAAATTTGGCAAGTCCTTCTACCAACAGAGTCACTGATGAATTCACGAAGTAATTAATGAAGGATGTACAAACAAATTAACTAGAGGTTTTACAGAAATTTGTAAAGTGGATTCTGCAAAACAATATTAATTGTACTTACAAGCACTCTGTCCACCTCCCATAATAGTCAAACCATTTGATGGAAGAAACAGGAACAACTAAAGTGAATCTAAGTTTATCAATGCTTGTGCCCTTAAACCAGGCTGCACCCAATAGATCCTGAATTTCTTCCTGAAAAGCTGACCACTTACCCCACTTTCTGGGGATAATTAAATCTTTAAAAGACAAAAAGTTAACAGGAAAGTAAGATTTGAAAGACCTGGATCTGAGAAGTTCTCTCAGCTGAGAATACTTAATGTCAAGTTATTATCCACACTGGCAATTGGGACTGGCAATGAGGACAGAAAATTAGAAATGGCACGGCCACCATTCTAAATGCCAATTCTCATCTCCCTAAAACTGTCAAGACTTCTTTACTTCAGTCTCACTCAGAAAGGATGTTGCTCCTAACCATATCTTTCTGCATTTTCAAATTTTGATTCACCATTTGATTTGAATTATTAGCTCCACTGCCAGCCTTCTTCATTCGTAATTCATCTCCTACTGACAAGACTGAAGAAAAAAAAAATAAAAAAAGAGCTAGAGACTTACTGGTGTTCAGGATATTCAACTGAGATACAGAAGAATCAGGTTTGAAGAAGCAGGTCCTACAGTTCCTACATCATTTGCAAAGAAAGATAGCTCTACCAGGAGAGACCTCATGGTCAACACAGTTGTTTATCACAATCTAGCTAAGGCAATTCCTTGCACAGCTTGGTTACTCCTGCAAACCCAACTATTACCATGTGTAATTTTCCCTGCTTCTCACAAACTTCAAAGTCTACCTCGGGGCTCAGAAAAGACAACTTTGGAATGCTAGCTACAGAAACACCGCTTACTTACCCTCACATTGGCTTAAACAGGACCAGATTGCATCCCCAGATTGCAACTGTCACTTCCATTTTAATAATTGTTACCAGTGCAACTATATTAGCAAACAACACCTCTGCAAGGTCTTAAAATAAATCAATCCTTAGACTTATCCTGAAATAATTTTCCCCCAAGACTTTTTAAGAAAAGGCGCTCAGCTCCACCTGCTGCCAGATTTAGATTATTTCTCTTTGAGACCAAGGACTACACTACACAAAGGGACCTATTTTCTATTTGTTAAACATTGTATATGCATGCAAAAGGCAGAAGTCCAAACTGCTGTTATGTAGATACCTATCAAAGTGAAAGGCATCCCCTCTCCCCACAGGTCCATTAGCACACCTCGTTACTGCCCTTAGCAGCAGCGGTACCCATCCTTGGAAGACCTGTCTTCAACTCAGAACTAATTTATTGTATTTTGCCATTGTTTGCTACAATAATTATAAACATAGAGGCCAAAGGACACTGAAGCTAAGCTGCCTAACAAGAGTCAATTAACTATTTCACACAGCTATGCAAAGATCACTGGGGGGGGGAAGCCAGTATACTAAATATTAAGATGCTCTCTCACTCTGACTCTGTAGTACTATGAAAATCCACCCACTAATTATACTGCTATAAGTTACAAGTAATTTGAGAAATGGGTGTTTTGCATTTGATGAGAAACAAATCCTCTTAATAAAGGAATAGGTTCTTTTAAAGAAAAACACTTTACAATGAGTTTAGAGATTCCTAAATATATATTCATTATTGCTTCTTCCTTTCATATGCACCCTTTGGACTCATGAAGTGCTTCTAATGAGTAGCCAGAATAATAAAGAGATATGTAAAATGCCATTAAAATATATTTAAAAATAAATGTTTTAAAATATAAAATTCTAAACCAGATCTTCTGAAAAAAATCTTGCAATAGAAACAAAGTGTACCCATGCATAAAAAGATTTTAATCACCTGTCTTGCGTGACCTGTATGGCTTACCTGTGTCAATGAAACAATACAAATTGACATCAATAAAATCTTTAAAAAACCCAACCAACCAGTCAAAAAAACCCCCACAACCTTTACACCCTATTCCTTTTTACAGGCCCGATTCTGATATTTTTACCAGTGTAATTTCTTCTACCTTAATGAAGCAAAACTAGATTTACACTGGAGTAATTTAAAACAGAACAGGGACTGTGTGCCTATAGACAGAGCTCTCCATGCACTTTGGTGGGATTGTGTTCATCTAAGGACAAGTACGAAATGCTTTAATAGCATGGTAGTTCAGTGGAAAAATAAAGCATTCTGAAACACTTTGGCTGTCAGTCTCCTACCTTTTGCTGTCTGTTACATTTCTATTCTCCCTGAGCCAGTCATCAGAGGAGACACTGACTTTTTTAACACTCTCCCCTTGAACAAGGTAAATTGGCCCACCTACATAGTGCAGAGAGGGCAAATCCAGAAGAAACACACTTTTTCCTCTTGCTATGCTGTACAGAATTTTTAATGCAAATCAGTCTGGTATATTTCCTCCTATTTTGGAAAAATAGGTATATTTTGTTTGTTTATTTATTTTAATTAAAATAACAAACAAAACCGCATGGTTTTGCAACTACCTTTCCAGAAGTCCTCTGCTGCCCTCATGTGTTTCACAGGAAAAGTAACTCTTGAAGTCTGCATAAAAAATAAAATAGCTCCTCCAAGCACAACAGCTTCTCCGGTTACGGACGAGCCATAGTCCATGGATAATAACTGAAAAATAACAGAAAATGTATCTTTTTTTCCAGTAAAGCTAAGTTGACTGGTTTAGCATTTAATTACTATATAACAAAATAAGAACATTTATTCAGTTGGAGATAATCATCATTTCCAAGCAATAGATTTCAAAGCTAGCATACTTTTAGTATTTAGTGAAAGCTGATAATGTTAGCCTGGTGGAAAAACACTTTATTTCAAAACTTACTTTTTGTCAAAGCTAATTTCAGTTGCTTATGCTGACTGGCAAAGTAACTTCTTTCCTGTTCCATTATACTATACTGTACAGAATAAAATCACGTGACAGTTGCACTAAGGCTCCTGTTACTCGTGATCAGTACATCCAAGGTGTGGTTCCCATACTGAGCTTTCCTTTGACACTCCCACCAGCTGCTGCCCTGCACTTGTCCTGGGGGTCTCAGTGCCCAGAGTCACAGTTTGATGGACTTTGCCTCAGGATTTGGCTGCTGAGGTTCAGACCACCCTTTAAAAGGTTTCACCATTCACTTCTTGTGTTATTGTCTTCATCCTATCCAGTCCCTACGCTGCTCCTAGACCTCATTATGTCAATACAAGTTTGTAATAAGTTGTAGTAATATCCCTTATGGCAATGCTGGGTTTACAATGATAAAACATATCAGGATAACCAATAAAATCTGCCCTGTTATCAAGCTCTTTCATACTCTGGCTAAAAGCCATGAATAGCCCTCCCATACCAAAAGTGGTGACAGATCAGCCAGTCCCCCAGCAGTCATTCCACAGGAGGGGGAAGGCAAAGGTAGAGATGGATCATGATTCCCACATTTGTTCAACCCTAGACATGAGCTGTTGGGTGGGATCAGATCATAAACTTTCATTTATACTGCCTGAACTACCATGATTGATCAATCGTTAATCTACATCCCACCATATGAATGCCTTTAAAATGCCTCAACATCTCAGTAACGACAGTATGTTAAACTCTCCCTTCTCTACACAGAACTCTAGGCTATAAAGCAGAATAATCTATTTTTCTTTCCATCATTAAGAAAATGTACCTGCACGGTAAGTGTTCTGCAAATAAACACCAATGCTCCGTTATCAGCAGGGTGGACTGGAAGGAACTGTTGCCATCCCATAACTAAAGTACTGAGGGTTGTTCTCCCTTCCCCGACAGGTAACAGCTCTGGTACAGTAGTCTCATTTTAGAATAGTGAGGGGGGGTTTGTAAAATTGCTTTATATTTGTTCAATTTTTTAAAAAACAGTAAATGCAGCATGAGGACAGCCAACACCAGAACACTTTTGCCATTCTGGTGACAGAAAAGAGCAAAACACCATTTTATGTGAAGGGGGGGAGAGGGGTTAAACGCTTACCTAACACAGAAGACTCTGTAGTGCTGCTGATTAAAGTTATTCAAATCCTTCTCCAGTCACCACCGGGGAGATGCCAGGCATCAGTCACGCACTCAGATTGCTGAAGCTACCTGTACCTCCCCAAAAAACAGGCAGCCTTACCATCCCAGAGAGGAATGCTAACAAAAAATCCAGTTCTCAGAAGTCAGCACGCCCGGGGGGTGACAAGGCAGCGAGGTGTGCAGGTCACCCAGTGGGGCTGCCCTCACCCACCCTCCACCCACCTCAGGCATCCGTTTAACCCCCTGTCTTTTACTTGCCAGCTCTGTATGCACCTACTGTTACAAGTTACAGATACACGGATCTCCTGGGTTTCATACAGCATCGTTTCTCTTTCAAACTTATATTATCGGATAAAAATGCTGCAAAAAGAACACACTGGCACAATCCTCCACCTCACCCTTTACAAAGCCCATACTCCAACACGAGTTTGATGTTACACAACACAGCAATGGCAGCACAAAAACTTCACAAGTGTAACTTAAAATTTCAGCACAAGGGAAGCCTCGTGTTTTCCAAACACAGCGCTGCGAGGATTGCTACCAGCACCACAGGGCAGGGCACCGCGCTGTGGTAACGGGATGGTCAGGAGAAAAGCAACGGAGACAACCCAAACACAGACTGGGTTTAAAGAAACGTTCTGCTTAACTGGCGATGGAAATTAACAAAAAGGACTGTGTTAACTGACACTGGAGTTTTAAACGCCAAGCACTAACCTGCTTGCTCGAGTACCTGCAGATGACTGGTCTGTAAGGAAAACCATGAGCCACCCGAAGCCCACACAGGTTTCCCTCAAATCTTTTCTGCAACACAAACCAGTCGCGCCGGGCACCAGAGGCTGCGGGCACTGGGTGTGTAACACGGGGTAGCCCTTCCCTCCCCACCAATGCTCCCCTCGCTAAAGCTCCGTTTCTGCCGCCCCAAAGCAGCCAGGGCGCCTTCCCCTTCCCGCTGGCTGCCCGGTTTGCCGGTACCAACCAGCTTCCCTCTCAGTGAAGGCCTGCCGTTAACCTCTAACCCACGAGCTAACGCCCGGCGCCGCTTCCCGCCTCATCCGCTGCCCCGCGCGCCTCCCCGCGCCCCGCCCGCAGCACGGCTTCCCGCGCGCCGCGCCACGCGCAGCGCCACACCGCCCGCCGGGCGGCGGGAGCCCGCGGGCAGCACCGGCCCCAGCGCCGGCGGGAGCGCGCCCAGCCCTCGCAGGCGGCGCGACAGGCGCGGCTGCCGGGCGGCCACCATTTCGCGCCGCGGCCCCCCGCGCCCGCCTGCCCCAGACCCGCTGCGGGGGGAGGCTGGGGGCTGCCTCTGGCCGCAGGCTGGGAGGAGAGGAGGCGTCAGCCCCCTTTGCCCCACGACAGCAGCCCGGCCCACAGGCGCCGGGTGGGAAAGCGCCCCCGAGGCCCCACCCCGCCATGACAGGGCGGTCAGGGGAGGGGCGCCGCCCGGGGAGCCGGCAGGGAGCGGTTCTCGCTGCCCGGCGCGGCATGGCGGGTAGCGGCGGTGGCCCCCGCCGCCCCCTGAGGGTGTTGGCGCTTCTTTGCTGCCTGTTGCGGGCCGGCACCTGCGCCCTCCTGCCGCCGGCAGGCACCCGGCCCGGGGAGGAGGGCGGCGGCAGTCAGGGCCGCCCTCCGTGGGACGGAAGCGGCCGGGAGAAAGAAGCGGCGGCAGCCCTCCGGGTAGGTGTCCTTGCCCGCACGGACACTGCGGGCTCCGCCGGAGGAGGAGGAGGGGTGTGAGGTGCCGCCGCTAAGCGGGTGGCTGGCGGGCGGAGGAAGGTGGCACGGCACGGCACAGCCCCGGAGCGCCGCTACCCGCTCCGGCGTCCGTTGCAGTTTCGTTTTCCTCGGCCCTGCCCGCTGGGCTTCCCCCGAACCGCCGCCCGGGGGTGGCCGCTGCCCCCCGCCCCTTCCCCGCGCCGGCGCCAGGTGGCAGCCTGGGGCCGCGGCGGTGGCGGAGCCGGAGGCGGGCCCAGCCCTTCCGCGCCCCCGGCTCCGGCCGCTCGGCGGTGGCCGCTG
This sequence comes from Falco rusticolus, assembly GCF_015220075.1. Taxonomy (NCBI): domain Eukaryota; kingdom Metazoa; phylum Chordata; class Aves; order Falconiformes; family Falconidae; genus Falco; species Falco rusticolus. The sequence goes on from NC_051187.1 coordinate 48,453,882, forward strand.
GGGCCGTTTCGCAGGGAATCGGGGCGGCCGCGCCCCCGGCAGTGCCCCCCTTTCCCCTCGGGGCGGCCCAGGCGGTGCTGCCAGCACGCACTCGCTCAGCGCTGCGGTGAAGTCTGCGTAAAAAAGTGGCGTTAAGCGTCTTTAGGCTTCGTGTCGAACTTTGTCTGCAGCAGAGGGGGGTGGGGGTGTCCCATTGTCTTGCTTTTGTAGGTCAAACCCATGGTTTCCAGAGATCTAGGATTCCTGATAACTTAAAGGTTAATTTTTAAATGTCTCTAGGCCGTTATACTGCCCTTTTGCTTTATGAGGAGGTGAAGCGATACAGGGTTAGCTCTCACACAAAGAGATTTTTAAGTCTCTCTGAACCACAAGGTTTGTTGTGCTGCTGGAAGAGGCCATCAGATGGCTTGGACACAATTTCTTCTTGGCTTGGCTGGTTTGGCTGTCTCATACCATTTTTTTACTGTCTGTGCCCTTAACATTAAATGCTTATTCCGTGTCTTTCTTGAAGTTGAAATCTGTCTAATGGCATTTATATTGGTTTGCTGGGAATCCACGGTGGATCTGAGGGGAGCAGCTGTCTTGTTACCCAGGTTCATGTTTACTGGTGCAAACCTCTTCTTTCTCTGCTCTTATGGTTTTGTCACTACTTCTAAGTTAATAATGCCCGCTAATATTTCTTTTTCCTTCAGGAAAGTGCTAAAAGAATTAGGTTACTGAATTCATCATCAAAAGATAATACAACTGCTTTCTATGGAATAAATCAGTTTTCTCACCTGTTTCCTGAAGAGTTCAAAGGTACATTTTCTGGCTGCTGCTATTGCCTTTTCTTTTATTTTTCTTTTTTTTTTTCCCAGAACCTTGTGTCTTTCACATTTATGGATTGTCCCAGTGCTGATAGTAAGCTAGTTTACAATGTCTGGCACCAAACTGTAAGTACTTTGGAAGAATACAACAATCGTTTCCTGGGGTGCACCAAGCCCAGCACAGCTAGCCGGCCGAGGAAGGGATGGGCCCACCCTGCACTGCACTCACCTCAAATACTGTGTGTAGTTTTGGGCACCTCAGTATAAGGACATCAGATGGTTGGACTCGATGATCTTAAGGGTCTTTTCCAACCTAAATGATTCTAGGAGTCTGATCCTGTGTTTCTCTGGTCTTGCAATGTTGAATTGCCCAGAGCCTGAATGCGATTTAATACATACACTATTCCTTCTCCTTCCTTTCTCCTTATTCCTTCTCACAGGATCTTAAAGCCTTCTTTATTTGCAACAGTTTTAAAACTGGAAAATACACAAGGTTCTCAAGTACACCCCCAAGACGAAACTGGCTACAATCCAAACAATGCTTTAAGGTCCCTGGCTGTACTAGGATAGCCATGACTTTCAGGAGCAATATGACACAATTTTTTTTTTACAAAGTAAATTTTCCTAGTCTTCCCTTCTTGCTGTTCAAGTCTGCTCTTAATTCTATTCATTGAGGGATTTTGCACCTTTTTAAATTTTAAATAATTAAGCAGCTTTTTTTAGTGAAAAACTAGCAATTTGCTTGTCTTTCGGAATCTATACGTTATTCTCTTATTTTTCTCTTTTTGCTTGACTAAAATAAAGTAATATTTTTCAGTAAGTAAAACGTTGTAGAAAAATTTCAAACAAGATTTGGTTTATGGAATGGTTATTGATCAGCTAGTAAATCTTCATGCTTTGTACATACATTCATTGCCTACTTGAGATATTTCTGTTCTTTCTAGAACTCTAGGAATATTTACATTCATTCTGGAGTACAATGAGTATTTTGAAATACATTAATTTTCGATGTATTTGAGAATGTGATGTAATCTCATGATTGTAACCACAGATCAAAGTTTCCTCTTGGGTTTCTAGTAAAACAGTAGTTTGTGGGGTTTTCTTAGTAGATTTATAGATGTTTGTATTTTGTTTAGCTATTTACTTAAGAAGCATACCTCGCAAACTTCCCAGATACGTGAAATTGCCAAAGGGAGAGGAAAAACCTTTGCCAAAGAAGTTTGACTGGAGGGATAAGAAAGTCATTGCAGAAGTGAGAAATCAGCGGACAGTAAGTCCTGGTGTTTTCCTTTTGTGATTCTCAAGCACTGCTCAGAGGCAGTTCCAGCAGGTAAGTTGCAGAGCACAGTGAGGGTTTTGGAAGGGACCAGCACTGCCTCAAGACTCGTTGGAGAGCTGGCACAAGCATGGCCCGCTGAACATATGCAAAGTCACATCACATTTTATGCAAAATGGGATTAGACTTAAACGCATGAGGTGTAACTGTTGTGCATTTAGAAATTACACAGTTATAAACTGTGTGCAATACGTTTTTTTGATCTAGTTAACTAAATCTGCAAATATTTTGCTCAATGTGTATTTTGTCTTTTCCTGAAGAGACTGAGCTAAGTTCAGTACCTGACGTCATCCCCCAGTTTCACCTGGATGTGTATAGATCCTTTGCTGTTGTTTTCTGTCATGATTGAATGCCCGTGGCTGGTCACCACCTACATCTTTACCATTGAACACCTCGGGGGAGGCATTCATGATAGGAAGATAACCAGACCCCACAGGATTACAGTTTATCCCAAAGTGACTATGGTCACTGGTAAGAAACAAACAAGCTGATAAATACCCAGTGAGTTTCCTTTCTGTGCTTCACATAGTGTGACCTGGACCTTACCTAGGAATAAATTCAGCTTCCTATTTTAAGTGCCGCAGTTTAAAGAGCCTAGAACTGCAGTATAGATTCTGTTACTGTCTAAGAATTTTGTTTTATGTTTATTTTCAGTTTACTGTTTCTTAAACTGTCATCTAATACATTTCTAAAGAATTCTTCAGACTGTGCAGCATTATAGACTGTCCTTAAGTGCATCCTTTTCAAAAACTTACTGTTTAATGCGGTTTAAAAATTATTGAATCCTGAGACCCAATCCTTCTTTAAGAAAATAGATATCTCACAGCAAAAAGCATCTTCAGACCTGTCATAAAGGCCAAAAATTAATTTGGAAGGAATCCTTAAAATGAGACACCGATAATGCAATTCTAGCTTTCAGAAAGTACAGGGGGGGAGGGAAACAGTTCATATTAAATGGCTGCTTAAATTTCTGTATTATTGCCTTAAAAACAAGGTTCAAGGAAAATGTAGCAAACGAGCATTAGAGAAGACCCTTTCGACTTTATTTTTTTTTCCTTTTTACGTGAGGCTTCAAAAACAAACCTGACTTTTATTTTTACCCGTTTACTTTCTCTTTGTACCAGTGTGGAGGCTGCTGGGCTTTCAGCGTTGTGGGTAGTATAGAGTCTGCCTATGCAATTAAAGGAAATAACCTGGAAGAACTCAGCATACAGCAGGTTATTGACTGTTCATACAATAATTATGGCTGCAGCGGGGGATCCACTGTTAGTGCTTTGAGTTGGCTGAACCAGGTTTGAAACTTTTCATAAATCTCGAACCCTTTCTTAGCTTTCCTGTTACCATTCCTGTTTACTGGGAAAAAAATGAGGGGGAAAGTGCAGTGTAAGGTTGTATGAGATTTTTTTTTTTTTTTTAATGTATGGGTGTGCAGGTATATATATATACACATATGCATGTGTTTGTGTATGTATGTGTGCTTATTTATTTAACCTAGAGTCAAGCGGTTCAAGCAGAATTGAAATTTGATTGGAATTTTATGGTCTATATATGTTTTTTGTGAATAACAAATCAACCCATAGGGGTTGAAAGTAACGTTCCTTGAAACCTACAGTATTGCCACTGAATTAAATCAGAACTGAGACATACAGTGCCAGTGTAGGAGGAGTCATTTATCCGTGTGTTGTTTTGTGGATTTAAGTGTCCAGTTTAACCACCAGCATTTGGGGAAGAGGAGGGATGTTAAGATAATTCTGCTTTCAAATTTTTGTGGTTCCTGTTGCAAACACTAAAATCATGCCACAAGTGTGGAGAACCTCAGAATAAAATTCACTGCTTTTACCGTTGTTTCACTTGCAACCCAAAGCAATGAAAACACAGACATAGTTTCTACTTTAGTTGTAGCTAACACATTTCATTCATGAAAAATGCAAAATGTACGTTACTATACATCAGCAGAAACATTTTAGTATCTTTAAAAATAAAAAGCACTCTAGGACAACAGTTTGAGTATAGGAATATTAAAAGAATTCCATAGTTATTTAAGTTTTAAAAAAGAAATTATTTTTTCTTTTAAGAAACTGTAATTATGCTGAAGGGTCATATAACTATGGCTAATAACAGTCTAGATACTTGTTTAATTTGCATTTCAAGAAAGACTGAGGATATTCCATCTAGATTCATCTGAAGCAAAATTCTCTTTTGCTTGACCACAGAGGAACTACAAATGAGTTGGACTGGAGAAGACACTGTCATAAACAGACTGTACTGCAGAAGACAGGAAAAGTATAAAATGTTGATGCAATAGCTTTGTAGCTGGACTTGGAACTGTGGCAGCCGTTATAATATGTTGTATACCTGTGTGAGGATTTGATGCCAATAACAGAATTTGACTTAATTTCAGTATTTTATATAACTGTTCTTGGGATACTTGTAGTCTTGAACTGTCCCAAGGAGAGGGTCATTTTGTGTGTGGGTGTCATTTGAAGGGAAAGAATAGTCATTCATTAAATGAATGCATAGTCTCTGTGTCTTGAAACTGATGAGATTGCTCATAAGGCTAGTTTAAACCAGAGACCTTGTAAATTTCATTCATTTTTTAAAGACTTGTGAATCCCTTCTGAAGCTTTCTCCACAAACAAGGAAACTAAAGATAGCAAATACCGTATTTCCCAGCATAACATTCTTATTTTGAATCTCGCCCAGAGCACACTGACTTTTGAGTGAGTTCTGAGGTAATTTTCAATGTATTTTGAGCTTTTTAGTGTTAAAGTCAAATGTGTTATATTCTCATTCATTTATCTTCTTGCAGACAAAAGTAAAACTCGTGAGAGATTCAGAATATACTTTCAAAGCTCAGACAGGACTGTGCCATTATTTTGGTCACTCAGATTTTGGAGTTTCAATAACGGGATTTGCTGCATATGACTTCAGGTAGCTGCTATTGATTCTTTTTATTTGCTGTACTTTTCCTTCTGCGTTCAGTAACTGTGAAATAAGCTAGAGCCAATAGTGCATTGACCGGCCAAAGGTTATGAAGTTGATTGCATCAGTTGTGTAGCTGTGTACTGGATAAGAATTAACACATAACATTTTTGAGAGTTAAGGTTTGCCACAATGAATCTGCTCAACCCTGTCATCACTAAGCCTGTTTGAACTAGAAAGCTTAAGTCTGTGTCTTCAGATTATGTCTTTTACATTGGCTATGTTTAAACTGGAACGTTGAGTCACATACAATTTTTAATATATTCTAAGTGAACATTACACTGCTAAAGTATCAGAAATGGTAAATCCTACCCATAGTAAGTGGAATTTGTTGATAAAAGTTAGGAAGTATTCAGTTATTTCAGTATTCATTCATTTGTATACCCATCTGCATCCTCCTCCAGTCCATAACTTTACAAACAGTGCTGTCAACTGAATTTTGTAAAGACAACTGGTAACTTTTTAGGTTTCTGTACCAAGAAAGTTTGTTTCTGATTTTTATTAGCACAATACAGCTGCATACTGAACTTAAAGACAGGAAATACAGTTTTGACTAGGAATTGAATTACTGCCAGATATAAATAACTAAAAACAATTACAGCTTTGCCAGTCTGTATTTGCCAAATTTAGTTATTGCACATATCATGCATGATAAAGATTTCCTGTTCCATTATATTATATAAGTAAAACCATATGAGGATGCTAATGGTAGATATCCCATAGTGGTAATGTCTTATGTTTTGTAATGTTTGAGATACGTATTTTAGTGTATTATTAGGTATGATATAAGAGGTACTTCTGCATGTTTGAAAAAAGAGTGGGAAGTAATAATACAGGCTAATGGTTTGTCCAAAGCTGTTTTTAATTGAGAGGAGTGATGTATAAAAGGTATGTAGTGCTCACCATTGCCCGCTGACTTTACCCAGAAACCTGCTGCTTTTCAATAGGATCATATCTTTGGATCTGCACCTTTTCCATAGTCTTTGTGCCCTATATTTATGTTACTGTATTGTATTATATGAAATATGTATTTATTGATGTATGTTATGTGGTGTGTAGAACTCAAGAGGAAACAGTTTAATTATTTCATTTTAGATTACCACCTCTCGGATTGCTTTAGTGTGCTAAGTTAAGTAACTAGGCATTATCAATCACTTCTTTCACAGCGGTCAAGAAGAAGAAATGATGAGGATGCTTGTTAACTGGGGCCCTTTGGCAGTAACAGTAGATGCGGTTAGCTGGCAGGATTATCTTGGTGGGATCATACAATATCACTGCTCCAGTGGAAGAGCAAATCACGCTGTTCTTATCACTGGTTTTGACAGAACAGGTGCGTTTCCATCAACTGAACTTCAAATCAGTAGGTTTTTGTCTTTCTTCTCTTATTTGCAACTTGCCTCCTGTAGGGCAAATTATTAAAATCCAGGACTGGGAGTTCTGTTAAAATCTGTTTGGTTTGGTGTCATATCGGTTCTGGAAATGCAGCCTGATCGCAGGAGGAAAACTCTTCTTGTCTGGCCTCCTTCACTTCTGTGGGACTTTATGTTCTTGTAAAGGCAAGAACATGGCTGTGTTTCTTTACACTAGCAGAGGATATATCCAGTCTGTTCAACTCTGGAATATTAGCTCTGTCCTCTGTGTGCACAACAGTAGGTTTCACTGTACTATATCGTCAAACTGTCAGAAATGATGAGATATTAAAATAGTAATTAACGCTGTTAGATGTTTTTTACGCTTCCCAGATCTTGGGTGGTCGCTCATTGATGAAAATGTCTCTTCCAGGTAGCATCCCTTACTGGATTGTACAGAACTCTTGGGGGCCTACATGGGGAATAGATGGCTATGTTCATGTTAAGATAGGCGGCAATATCTGTGGTAAGTCTGACAAAAAATATTTCAAGTGATAAAGGCCACATGCTGGGATATGTTTCTTCATGTACTTAAAGTGATCTAGTGGGATCCTGAGAGAGGAAATACAAGGGATTGCTGTGTTTTAAAAGAGGTTAGATGAGTCCAGTAAATAAAGTGGTTGCCGGTTCAACCAAGCCATATATTTGAATGCTTGAAAAACACTATGCAAAGATAAAGCTGGATACGGCACAACCAATAAAGCGCTATTGTACCTTACCATATAGAGGTGATCGCATTGTAAAGCGCATGGTCACGTATCATGGTTGGAGGTTAGTGCTGTTGCTATCCTCAGTACAGGTAAAACAAACCGATCTGGAAAGTGGATCTGCCTCTGCTTGGGAATCGTGTACCCTGCTTGTGGCTTTTCTTGCAGGGCAGAGGTATAACTTTTAGTGCTACTTCCACCTGCCCTCTTTACCATTTGCATGAGATTCTTCTTGGTGTTTGAGGGGGTTATGTAGTGTTTAATACCCAGTGTCTTCTAAATTGCTGGATATGGAGGTAAGGCAGGTGAAGCTCCTGTTTACCGGCAAAGATTGCTGAGCCAAATTGCTGGGATTGGACTACCAGTTAGTGTGGTGTGTGTCCATTGAATTTTTGTCTGTTAGATTAACACTGGAGGTCTTCTGTTGGCTTTTCCTTCCGCGTAGGTTTCAAAGTAGCTCTCAGTCATTGTAAAAGGTGTTAAGATGATGTAAGCCATCTGCAAATAAGAATAGATAATACTGCATTTGTCTGCACTCGGTAAAGATCAGGACAATGTATCCCATCATAGCTTTTCCATGTTGCTGAAACTTTTGTTCTGACTGTTGTTGTATAAATGCAGTATTTGCAAAGAGAAGTTTAGAAGTAGTGCTAATTAAAGCAACTCAATTGTAGAGGTGGTCAGGAAGAACAGATGTGTTATTTTCAATATCTCATCTTTCAAAAAGCAGGCTTTTGCACATTTTCTGTAGCATGCCATGCAAGAACATCCTGCAAAGGCCAGTAGTTTCTCTTTTTACCCCATAGATTATGTCTTCTGGTTTATAGGTGCTGTGACACCACTTTGGAGGGTGTAAGAGCCATCACCCTTTGATACCTTCCCAGGCTGTTGTCAGACTTGGCTTTCAGTGCTGGAAAGAGTACAGTACAAAAAGAACTGAGCATGAATAAAAGCCTAGTTCGTTCTGTGTTTGTATATATGTACAAAAATGTGTCGTGTAATAGGATTTGTGATCTCTAGTCTCTTGGTGAGCTTTCAAAGCTGCATAGCTTCATATTGTCTGTACATTGCTAATGCATGTGATTAGAAAGGAAGAGGATATCAAAGTTTAGAGGGCTTTTCAGTGCTGAGATTGGACCAATGCTGAGTCCTCAGAAAGGATGTAAAGTTTTGAACATGAAAGCAGAGGGAGGAGGAGAGTTGATCTCAGCTATAAACAGTCAGGCAAGGGAGAAATAAAAGGACTGCAGCTGATTCCCTGCCTCCCCTGCCTGCCCCCAGCAGTTCACCGACTGTCATGGCATAGATGGCATTATATGAATTCTGGAAACTTATTTCTGGCAAGTTTCCACTTCCAGTATTTATTAATTTTTATTATTATTATTATTTCATTTGTAGGTATAGCAGATACAGTTTCATCAGTATTTGTTTGACACTTAATGGCCAAAGACCACAATAATGGTTTGGACACACACTGCATATGAAGATTTACTTCAAAACAACATTTTCTGAGATAAGGAATTGCTGTAAAGGCAATTCCTGCTTTTAGGCAATACAGGGATGGGCTGGCTGGAGTTTTTTGAAGTATTTTTATTTGGAATGTGTGTTGCACGTCAAATCTCTCATGGAATAAGAAGACTCAGAATCAACTGCAGAGTATGCAAAAAGAAGTTACAAAGGTGGACTGAAACTGTGAGTGTGAACTCCATCCAGGTGTTGAATACTACTCCATAAAATAAATGTGACAAGAAAAGAAGTGATGACAGATGATAAGGAATTTGGATCCAATAATCAATAGAATGACAGTGTATAATTGAAATGCTTTGAATATAAGAAGGATCATGATTAGGTCTGCTTTTATTGGACAGTAGGAAGAAAATACTTCCTGTTATTCTTTGATACTTGGCTTTTCTAGCACCTCTGACAGACACAGCCTCCTTTTTGTTAAATCTTACTTTTTCTCTGAAGTTAGAAGAATAGAGGAGGGAAACACCTAGTCAAATGTTTCCTGAGCAGCCAGTGTCTCTGAAGTGCTGCGGTCCTTCAATTTTAGTCTTTAGACCTTTATTAGGTAAATGTAACTTAAGAGCTTTTCAGAGCATGTTTTGGAAGGTGCCTGGAATGTCAGTGTCTTCTGCATTCATTTGTTAGATGGGTAGAAAAGTAAGAAGTAACTGTATTTAGGCAAATGGAGGCAGTTCTAGTGATTTAATGTTGTGTCTTCTGGCAGGATGTATGTGTTTGCAAATCAGCTTTTCCGCGCTCTGAGAGCTGTACCAGTTCTGTACCTTCTGCCTTCTCTACTTCACGGCTAACAGTGAAGCCAGTTGCGAAGCAGAAATTAAAAACCTCCCTTATTACAGAAAAAGTGTCAGGGTGCAGTTTGTTAATATATATTTGCCACCTTTACAAAGTCAGCAATTACAGAATATTCCAAACTGAGTCAGGGTTAAATTTCTCTACATTAATTGAATTAATAGGTGGGACTTGCTGAGAATCGAAAAAGGGTGCCAGCTTTGCTGACTTGTAAAACTGCTGTTGCAGGCAAATATAACTGAAATTCACAACCAAACGTAATTCTAAAATGCTCTGAATCTTTCACCTGGAATGCTTTACCTGACTCTTTTAGGAAACATTGCTAGGATACGTATTGAAACAGTTCTGCAATTTTTGCACTAAATTAGCTCTACCATGTTAACAGATTGTTGTGTTATAATCTTTTTTTATGACAAATGCAATGAATGGTCATAACTGTCTATTGTAAGTATTGCCATTTTAGTCCTCCTGCTTCTAAGTGTTAATATTTTAAATGAAACTTAGACCAAGTGCAATGGTCTCACTACTTCAGGTTCTGCTACTTACTGCATTTACTGCGGATTAACAAAAGAGGAAGTCTTCTGTAGTTTTGCTGTCTCCTGTAGAATGGCCTTCCCTTAACAGTCTACAAACAGCAAATAGTGCACTTCCATAACTGGAAAACAATAGCCAACATTCCTAATAGGCATTGCTAAGGACAACGTTATTAAAGTAGTATCAAACACAGATGTCCCACCAGTGGTTTTGAGGTGGTACTACCCCAGGTGTAAGTACCTAAAGTGCTAAGATACAGAACAACTCACCAGAAGTTAAGGCCTACAGCATATGTCCCTTCCAAGGGAAACATTTAAAAAGACAAAAGTCAATCTAATAAGAAGACAACTTTATCAATATTGTATAGACAAATTTGTCTCGCTTTATATCAATTTTACCCTTATTTCAATGATATTTTGAATAAAAAAAAACTTAAAATGCCCATGAAACTGTTGTTTGAACTTCATGCTTGCGTTAGAAGACAACTTAACAAAAGATGAACTTTAATACTGCTTTATTTGAAGTGCAAAGTGAGTACTTACTTAATGTTAAGAACAGCAGATATATTTCTATGGAAGGGAGGAAATATATTACATGTTATCATACGTAACACATAGACAATAACATAGTTCTTGATGGGTGTAGAAGTTCAAGATGCTTGGGTTTTTATAAAATCAAGACTTAATTTTTTAAATCTCACTTTTGAAACTCTTAACCCAGAATTCCTTTTGAAATGCCACTAGAGCTCAGAAACTAATAGTCTTCTACAGGTGATGAGGCTAATTACATGCTCAACTAGAGGGAAATTAATAATAACCATTAGGCAAACAAACAAATAGATAAATATGTACAAATAAGACATGATTGTGGTAGTTCTGTGTAATTTGCTCCCTCTCTCTCTGTAGGTTTTACGAAGCCAACTAAGACTTGAATTGGGGTATGATTTTAGTTTTAATATAGGCTAACTCAATACAGATTATTTTTTCTACAAACAATTAAGTTTCTTCCACAAGCAGATCATACTATTCACATAGCTTTCATACATAAATACGTATTTACACACCCACACTCAGTGAGAATAGCTGTTGTATTTGAGGGATGGCACCACTTGAGGTGAAAGTCCTGAAGCAACCAGCCTCAAAAGGCAGGCTAGTCAGAGTCGTCGCTGCTAAAATAGGAGCTGTCGCAGTATTCTGCTGTGTAAAGGAATTTATGAATGGTTGGGTTCATCTTTGGTATCCAGTGTCTTGGAACTAGAAAAGTTGAAAGATTGAACAAATCCACAAACACTTTGTATCTGTCACTGAAAAAGACAATCAGGACAATTAATACGGTGATACTGGCATAGAAGGCCATAATTTCAAAATCCTCAGGAATCATTCCATCTTTTTTTACTTATTTAATAAGGTTCCTGCACCAACCCTCCTCCTGACCGTTCTGGAGTAAGAATCCAATCCTAACTGTTCCTAGGGCATAGCAGGTTATGACTTAAAAAGGAAATACAGTTGCTACAGTCACATTGTTCTTCTGAAAATGCAGAGTATGTAGGCTGTAGTCTCTAGACCTCCACTCTTGTGGTAGATACAAAATAGAATTTACCTAGGAAGATTGTCAACCTGAAATTAAGGAAGAGTGAGAAGGCTCGCTGAAAAAGACAGCAAACATTTAATCTTCAAATTGAATCTAACCGTCTGCTTTCTGTTCCACCCTCTGTTAACAATGGTTGTGATGGGAATTGTTGCCCACAGCCGCATGTGGCAGTCACCAGCTATCCATGGTTTCTGTCTGAAAACAAACTTCAAAGAAGCTTCTCTTAAAAGAAGGTGCTCAAAGTATCCTTGTGTTTTTTGATATAATGTGGTTCAGGACTGTCAGGACATAGTAGCAGTTCAAAGACTTGAACTGTCTAGCTGAGTCCTCACATTTTGTATAAAAAGTTCTACCTGTTCAAAGAGTTCGGTGCTGAGCCCCCAACCACCCCTTTTAAGTTCCTTTTCTGCTTCATCCAACAGAAGAAAACACGTTTCTGATTGTTGCCTGCACAGCTTGAGGGTATTAATTACTACCAGCTTTAAGAATATATTCAATCCTAAACTGAAGCACCTTAGGTTGTATGATTAGAGGTCCTGCTAAGGAACAAAAAAACTGTCACAGCTGCACAGCAGACGGGACTCGCTTCCAGCCTGTATCACCTCATTAACTTGGGCTCACTTGCATGCAAACTAAAGAATGCAGGATTAATGTTATTGCCATTACAGTGACACCTGGACCTCTTGATGGAGAATTATACGTGGCACTTTGCGCGAGCAATCAAAAGGAGTTCTGTTTGCCCTAGAAGGTTTGGAATTTACATATGTCAACCCAATAAATACACGTACAGCATCCAGGAGGAAATGCCAGAGTCCCCAAAGAGAAACAATAGCCCCTCTGGCCTTCAGCGAGTGGCATGAAATCTGTCTCTTGGCATTAGGGTCTCTGTGAACCGCCTTATTGCAGGCAATGGGGGAAACACGTTGTCCTTACCTCACCGTTGAGCGCAAATAGTGGTAGCCTGACGAGCCTCCGGTGCCAGCCTTGCTGCCAATCATTCTGTGCACCATGCAGACATGGTTATCTAAGTCATACAGGGAGGAAAATCAGGGCATAAGTTCAGTGTCAAGGTACAACCAAAGGGTCACATCAAGGTGCATCACTGAAATACTAGTTTTCAGTAAATATGATCATACAGAGGTCTTTACAGAGAGACAGAACTACTGGGTCTTCAGCAATGCAGGACTCTGAGCTAAATGCAGGAAACATACTTCAAAATGGAAAAAACCCCACTCTTCAGTCAATTAATATAAAACAATTGTTGCTACAGAATGAATACGCTAACGCTTATACATTATTATGCTCTGTTAATACAGAATACATTCATTTATGAATGTCTATATAGGGAAGGAGCAGAAGGAGCGTTTGCATTTGAAGAGACGTCATGATGGCATTTTGGGAGACACTGGAAAATATATACCTGTCCCTTAAATAAAATTGTTCACCTAACTTATATCATGTCATGGAAGTAATAGCTGTACCTGTGTATCTAATGATCACTGAAGGAGCTGTTGATCTTTCCTCTTGGCTGAAGTACAAACAAAAAAAAGTCATTGCTAAAGGACGAACTCAGGAGCTCAGTTCTAAAACTCTGGGTGTACCTTGTCTAAAGGAGTGTGAAACAGAACGATTTACTTGCATCTAAAAGAGAGAATGTCACAGTCAGAAAGTGGAACTTACATCTCCATTTGGTCATGAGAACATCTATATCCATAAGGGAGGTAAGAAGCTGAAAGGGAACCTGGAAACGAGGCTCCTCCCTTGGAAAATGAAAGAAAAGAGAATGAGACCTCTTATGAGATGCGGTGTTTTTCAAACTACTGCTACACCAGTGCATAATGGTGACTTAATGTATATTTTTTCTAAATTGCTATTGAAACGTCAGTAGACAGAATTCTAACAGACGTCTCTGCCGTGTGAGACCTGTTCTGTGCCTTTTCCCTCATACTTGGATAAATATTTTAAATCTTTCTAGGACACTCTGTAGAACAGTTCGATCAAGGCATTTACTAGTTACAACCTGAGAAGCAGCAGCTGGTCAGACACACACTGGCTGCTCAGGGAGGCCACGTAACCTCCACCCTTGAAGATGCTCAAAACTCAACTGGACGCAGCCCTCAGCAGCCCAGTCTGACCTTCAAGTTGGATCTAACTGGTCTGGGGGTTTGTGGAGGGCTGGACACGAATACTTTCCAAGTCCTGTTCCAACCTAAATCAACCTGTGCTGCAGTCCTTAACCTCCACCTCTCCTGCTGACAGTCAGCGTTAAAGATACACCTTCTAGCATTACCTGTAGAAGTAGATCATTAAGGCACCCTTCAGTGCTTTGTAAGACAGTCGTCTTTCTCCTGCAAAACACAAGTGTCCTTAGTTTGTTACTGATTCTTCTGCAAATTTAATGCTATTGTGTGATTGTATATATCACAGATAAAAAGTGCATAGTGACATACATTAATTCAATCTACCTTTACTAAGCAGGTGTTCATGGCGTTTTTCATCAAATAACGAAAGTAATACATCTTTCTGCTTTTGGAGTTCAGATAAGTCATCATCTTTTTCTTCTGATTCTGGTTTGGCCTTTGATATTTCAAACAAAAACGGGTTTTAGAATTCAATAGGGAAAACTGAGCGCTTGAATGACCCATGATGTAACTTATTTTCATGATAATACTCTCTATGTTTACATCGTAAATGTAAGAACTGTATTTTCAAACAAGATAGACGAGTCCTTTAAAAAACACTACCACAAAATGTACAATTAAGTAGCTGTCAACACAATTCAGATGAATGAATGCTCAAACAAACTGGCAGCTTATCACTTCTCTTTTGATCTAGAGGCCTTAAAAACACTTAATCTTCATTTGTTTGAAGTCTGATTATTTTTTTTTCGAGGCAAAAAGAAGACATCCTTGTAAATAAAAAAAGTTTATGTAAGTAAGAAAGTTGTAAACAGGTGTTCTCAGGAAATAGATTAATTCTTACATTATGGGGTTTTTTCCATTAAAAATGTACTTAAAACTACAGGTCTTAGAATATTTGGGGATTTTCTTGTGCTTATTTGCCAGTGTAATTCAAATGATCATATAGCAGCAAGTTGCCACACACTTAAATAGAACTGGGTTCTTTATAGTTAGACACTGCATACTCATAGCTCAGGGGCCCAAGCTTTGTGTTTACTCTGAACTGTAGATGCAAGTACTAACTACAGGTAAAGTTGTAGTTTCAGTAAAATCAGTTTCAACCCTTCCATTGATACTGTCCCTTCCCTTCTGCATTCAAAATCATCCATGTATCTCACATGCTTTAAACCATCTTAGATGTCAAATTAGAAACTTATTCAGATTTCATGAAAACTGCAATTTTTTTCTCCTTCTTGCAGACAGAGGCTGCTGAAGATTAAGTAGAACAAGTTAGAACCTGTGTGGGCCAAAAGTCAAATTTATGTCAGGATGTCGTTTTGGCAGCTGTCGCTGTTTATAGATAGATCAAGAGTACATTATATACCTGCACCAAGGCAAATTCCTCTTCTAGACCTTTTAAAACATTCACTTCAAATTGTCCCCAGAAATCAAATCCTTCTGCATCGAGTCCTGGAGTTCTTTCCAGCCACGCCTTTAATAATAATAATGATGTGTTCAAACATTAACAATGCAACCGCATTACTGTAGAATTACTAGTTACAGCAACATGAATTAAAGTGCTACAGTTGTTCTAGTTTCATATCCTGCAGAGGTGCTTATTGCTGGCGTAAGCACATCTGCATAGATGATTTATACCTGTGTAACAGTGCTGTGCAAACACAGCCACAGGTTCCAGGCTAAACGACCAGTGTTGGAAGACAAAAGCTGTCACATTCTGAGTTATCTTTAAAACCAACTCCCTTGCAGATACAGGAAAACACTCTTAATCCACATATATAGGATAACTGTACAGATAAATCTCAGAAGGAAGATACAGAACCATTATAAAACTGGGTTTTATCCTGTCAAACAGACTGAATACTGATCAAGCAGTCTGTCATGCCCTTCCACCACAATATGTGATGGTACAAGACAAATTTACTTGGCAGTTAGCAAAGCTTTCTCTTTGATTTCTTTGTAATAATGGGAATGAAATTAGTAGGGAAAAATATTAGGAATTGTTATGGCAAACTCCCTTTAGAGATCACTTAATTTAGCTCCTTCTCATCTGAAAGATACAAGAGCATGAAGTTTTAATGAATGTTGAAAACCTAGAGAAATGTCTTACATATACTGTATCAGATGTCATTAGACAAACGGATAGGGCTAATAGGAGTGGATGCTTTTACCGAGGTTTATAATCCATTATTCTTTAGAAAGTTCCATTAATTTTGCATATGAACATGGCAAGGGAGTTAGAGAAATTACTGAGTCATTCATAATTATGAGGCAAAGTCATTAAATCAAGGTAAGTGATAATGAAACATTTGTTAAACATCTTTTCCATTTTGGGTTGTCATTTTTCCTTTTCTTTTTTTTTAACGTTTCTGATAGCCATCATTAACAGTGGAAATATTGTTAAAGTTTTCTTTTAAAACGGGTTTGTGGTCATGGAAAACAATGCAAATGAAACAGTACATTTATATACTTAGCTCATACTTCCACAATGCAGTTTACTAGTTTTAACAGTCAGACTTTCCTAGACAAGAGGAAATGCTGTGAAAAATCAGTCAGTTTACTAATGACTAACTCTTTCATACAAAGTTTGGTAAGAATCCAAAACACAACTGACTGAGAAATTGCCAGCATGCTTGCATCTCTCAAGGAAGAACAGTTTGTCACTGACACCAGTGAAGGACATTCCGGGGAGATGGGGGAAAACGAAGCAAGGTCTAAGATAAACACTGTTACCTCCACAAGTTGCAATAGCGTTGGTTCTTGCTCTGATTTCAGTAGTAGTTCATAATCCTGTCCCTTGAAGTTATCACGATAATGCCTTCTGTTATAGGGCACTCTCAGACTTTGGGGAACACCAATTTTGTTCTCCAGCATGCGAAACTGCAGGCTCTGAAAACCCGAAGCTGGGCTTAGGTAGTATCTTGGGGCAGAAGAAATGATAGGAAAATGCAGGATATTATTTTACAATGATGACATTCTCTGGTTCTCAACAAAATAATACATATTTCATATTTGAAGAATATCAAATAGCTATCTGATCATTTTTTATATGATTGCAGCTAAGAAAAGAAAATACCCAGGTGATTCTAATGCAACTACAATGTATGTATAACATACTCTAATTTTCCAGCTATATATTGCTTGTGTATACACAGATGTATACACACACTTATTTTTGTACTGTGTTTTAAAAAGGCAGCTTTGCGTGTGTGATGTACAGGAGGAAACATTACTGAATTATCATTTCCTTTCCAGACAGAATAAGCAGCTTCACCCCAAACAGCTATTACAAATATTTCCATGCCATTAAAGCGCCAATGAATGGGTTTTAAATAGACTTGTTATACAGAATAATTGCTATGTACACGGTGGAATAATGCTCAGAAAAATATTTAGTGGGTTTCGTTTGTGGGATTTGTTAATGGAGTTCTTCAGAGTTAAATGGTGTGACCACGCTGAAAAAAATATTAATAAAAGTAATTTGAAATGGCACTTCACTAGATAATTGTAATGCACTTTGAATTGCAAATATAAGATTTGGCAGAAACAGATCATTGATTTGATCTTATGTTTGCTTATCAAATGGCAGTAGTTGAAAAGCAGAAGCAAGAATGCATCAAAACAGATGACTGCCTGGTGGATTTCCCCTGCTGTAGTATAACGCTAGATAATACAGATGTTTCAAACTTCCAAGAGAAGCAAAATTGTAGTTTCACATGCCTTATAGTTAGGGAACATTCAAAGACAGAAAGGAAAGGGTACTAAAACCGTGCAGAAGTGGACGGGATGCTGGATGGCACTGAGGTCAGGAGTCAGGTGAGTTACACAAGCAGAACAAGAAAAGGAAGGCAGACGGTGGATGAAGCTGTCACGCATGGTAGTGTAGTGGAAGATCCTAGCTGGAGTGAGGGAAGAAATAGGGTTGCCATGGGAGAAGCGAGCCAAGCCAAGGGATCCCGAGAAAAGCCTGGGCAGAAGGCAGAAGAGGTACCGACCATCCAGCCCAGCAATATGCTGGGCAGCTGCTGCAGAGCAGAGGTTGTTGGGGAGAGAAGAGGAGGTGGCGGTGCTTCCTTCAGGCCCGTGAAGCCTGCAGCACTGCAAAGCCACTGAGATCCCAGAGCAGGGAAACACTGTGCAAACCCAGCGCGCTGAAACACCTGCCCCACAGCCTACGGGGAGCACGCTTCTCTCACTCAGGCGCTGTACGATTTGCCACAGCACACGGCTGCTACCGCGCAGTTTCAAGTAAATTGTTAACAGAACCGTGAGCCATTTCTATATTGTTTCTATCGTTTCACCTTTTTGCTCTGAAACCATTCAGCCGCAGCACACGCAAACACCAACAATTAACTTGTACTTCATTGCAGAGCACGCTGGGCTGGCACTCACGCTCACCTTGCCGTAGCTGACCCTCACGCTGCAATGTCACTGGTGCCTCTCTAAGGCACACTCTCACCTTGCCGAGTGCTGCGTGTGCTACAAGCAGCCAGCGCATGTAAAAAAACCCACAGTCAGGTCTAAGGCTGGGAATACCAGCCTGTGGATTCCTGTGGAGGAAGAGAGAGTTTTTACCTGAAATCAAAGAAATCCAATGCAGTCATTGTTTCCAAAACTGAGAATTGTTCCACAAGTAATTTCAGAATCATTGAAATTCTGTTCATTCGAGTAATAACCTTCAGCATGTTCCTCTCATCTCTTACCTGTAGAAAAAATAAAGACCATAACCAGACAGAATGGTGTTCTTTTTATATCCTACTTATTTATTTGGGGTCTTTTCACTGTCGTACACATTCCCAAGTCCTTTCCACATGAAAAGCATAGCAGCAGAATCTCACACTGAATAGAGAGCCCTGGTTTTAACTGAAAACTGAAACTATAATTTTCAAAGACAGAAATCTGTTTTTCTCTGATGATACATCACAACTAGGCCTAATATATAGATTTTTTTTTCTTTCCTACATTTTTGACTGAAATAGAAATCACCACAAGAAATTAAACTCTAAACTAAAATTATTTAGATCATGATCATTTCCGATGATTGCAACATTATTTTAATGGTATATGATGCCATCAGATAATTATACTGTGCTTTCTATTTTAATCACTTCTATAATAATTTCTATTATTGTGAAGGAACAAGTCATAAGGCTTGGAAAGAACTTAAAAGTTGAGAGGAGGAGTATTGAGAAGTACACCAGGAGACCATATTTCAAAAGATGTTCATCAGAGATGTGCATTAGCAAGTAGAGGAAAACAGAGAAGACTGCATCTGGTGGGAAATAGAAAATATTAAATGGAAGACACAGGAACTGCCTTCTGGCTAAAGCTGAACACTTTGCCTGCAGAGGAGTCTGCTAAAATTCCTGTTGGTTTAAATTGGATGAAACTTCTGTCTAAGACCTGGACATGTAACCTGAAAATATTAAACTACAAAAATGAAAGATGATAACCATTTCCTTAATCACCTGGCTCTATACTTAACCTTTACATTGACATTTCAAATTCTGATTATAAGCAAAGTTTCTCTTTTCACAAAAATAAATAATGAAAAATTATTCTACTTAAGAACGGTTTTGGATCAGTTATTATTCAATATAATGTTCAACTAAAAAGCCAACAAAATTATGAATGTGGAGGACCACTGAGGACATTTTCACTGGACATTATGATAAAAAGGTTCCTTCTTTCAGTGTGGTTTAGTTTCAAATTTTCTTCATATACACATGCTCACGATGTTATTTGAGGTATTTCTCAAACTACACACAGTCAGCCTTTTTCTGTGGCTGTCATATCAAGTCAGGAATTTTCCTTTGTCTCTATTTTTGAGGTGTGTTTAGTTTGGACAGATGTTTAGAGATGTTCAAAATATTCCTCTTATATTTGTCAGTTTCAGAAATTCTTAGACAATTGTACACTGTGATTTTGATTATCACTTTTCTGTTGGATATAATGAAACGCAACTACCAAAAACTGTTTTCCTTTCATATAGCAGATACTGGATGGAAAGACATAGTACGTAGACTTCAAAAAAAAACTGAGCAAAGGCAGAAGTGCCTTTTCAACATAAAAATGCCTGTGAGCCCTCTGGTTTTCAGTTTTGCCTCTGAGCATGCTTTTTTTGCAGAACACTCCCAAGTTACGTTTCTGTATTTATCCAGTACAAGCAGAATATGAGAGCATTTTGGCCACTGAAATCCACCTTGGAGAGTGATCTACACAAAAGGCAGCTTTCAGGAGGAAATAAGATTTTGCCAATCAAATGTCTGTACTATCAGGGTATAAGAGACACTCAGCCATATTTTATTGTGGATTTTTTTTATGGTGTTTTTTTAAAAAAGAGTAAACTCAAATATTTTTCAGGCTGGAAGGCAGGAGGCAAAAGAAAGAGAGGGCTGCATTTTCCCAAGATTAGTATTTGCTTTTAACTTACGTGGCCATTCTGAAAGATCCCCCGCACAGAGTCCAGTTCCCACAGAATCTGCTTAAACCAAAGTTCATAAGCTACAACATGAAAGGCACCGTTAGCAGTAACTTCAACATTGCTTTGTTTATTCTTCGTAGCATGGAAGAGGTAAACTTCTTACATTTTGATTTGAAACGAATAGCCTACGTTTACACTGCTGGTGTACAAATAGATGCTGATACACAAATGTATTGCCTGTTATAGTATGCTGCCCTGTACCTAAACCATTACATGAAATAATCTAGCATATCGAGAGCGCTGACAGAATTTTTTAAAGCATTTTTTTTTACATCAGATATCTGATGTACAGAATATTCATTACAAAAGAAAAGAGGAAAGAGAAAATTTGGATCTGATACTCCAATAAGAGCTAGCTCTAGAGCTGCTTAAAATCTTTCCCTGTCAGTAACAGGAAAATATCATCAGGCCAGAGCCCACAAAACACACGAGTATCAGCAGTTAGGAAGGACCCAACCAGTATGCTGGCTTCTAGACAGGCTCTGGATGGTTAAAATTGAATTGTAGTTTCAGAGAAGGCACAAGCCAATGCACAAAATTTGCCACAATAAACTGCATAGCAGCCTGTTACTCTGAGGGGAACGAATTTTGCCACCTTAATTTCCCTAGAAACAGAACCATCCGAATCTTGATTTAACAAATACAAAGGTTATACTTATGGCTTCATAAGCATAGAGTTGATTACAGACTTACAAATTATTTAGGGATATATACGAATATAAATGCAGATGAAAGACAGAGCAATTGTAGCAAATGTGTCTAAAATCAAAACAAATCGTGTACTGCATGGTTCAGCACTGAATAACTCCCTTTGGGAAAAATGCTGCTTAGCCACCCCGAACTCCCGACTGCTTACCTTGATGTGTCACAATGAAAAGGTGCTCGTCATGGATTTTGTTTCCTCTCTTCTCACTCTGAAGTTCCTGAGCATTCAATATTTTGTTCAGCTTAAAAAATAAAGATAAGACTGTTCTATAAAGCTCTCAATTCTGATATTAGTAATGGTAGTCCTATTGTGTAGAGCTAATATTTAAGGAAGATATTTTAATAAATATATATGTTTCATATTTCAGGTTGTATGAGAAGTTAGACTAAATGATCTCAGGTGTCACTTTTACTTTTTATTTCAACGAAAAAAAAAATCTTTCCCAAAATGGAACATGTAAATATACCTCAAATAATAAAGTTTGGGAAACCATTTTAAGGGTCTCTTTAATTATTTTTTAAAAGATAAAATAAAATATCCAGCATGTTTCTAGTTCTTACACCTATACTGATGTAATCCATGGAAGTGGACTTATAGTAAAATTCTGTGTAGTCACGTAATCACATCTGCACAAGAGCTCTGATTTGAGGCTGTACTAGTTAGTTCTGGCATTACTGATTTTTTTATTGAGTCAAATTTACAATCTAATCATAGTTGTTTTAAAAGAAACTTTTGCAAGATTCCACATAGTATGTCAACAAGTCAGTCTGCTGTTCACAAGCACAGAGTAATTCCACTCACTTCAGTTCTTGCCATTACCAAAAAATAAAAAAAAAAAAAACCCAAAAAACCAAGTCTGGATTCTTTTATTACTTAGGGCATTTTATTTTTACTCATTTCTTAATTACTTCTAGCTGTTGCAGTTTTTTGTTTGGGAGTTCTTTTGTGTGTGTGTCCCAGTAATCATCCATCCCCCTAGATTTCTGCAACATATCTTTCCAGCCAAATATTCTGGGCTTTCATGCAATTATTAATAGTAATAATTCACATAGCCTGCTGACCTGGAGAAATTGCCAAGTGGTGATTGTCAGACCAAAGAAAGCCTTTTGCGGTGCACCACTCCACAGTTTAAGTTTACCCGTATGAATGATTCCCTACCAAAACCCTCAAAATGCCCAGCTTCCCTGCGGTTTGAGAAGCCATCCCACGTCCACCTGCACCATCCCAGCTGGGACAGGCATCTGTGCCTGTGACCACACGTGGGGAGTTCAGAGGGGAGCAGCTTAGGCTGGCTGGCTGCGGGGCGTCAGTCCCAGCTCCTGGCTCAAGGCTTACGAGTGATCAGGGCAGTAAACATGAAATCCTCACTGAAACTTACTTGTAGGTAGTCTCCATAGACAAGTCCACCTTTGCTGGCTTTATTTATCCCTTCTTGTGATTTATCATCTTTTTCGTCTTCCAAAGATAGCTTGTTAAAATTAAATCTAAGAAAAAAATTAAGGAAACGTATAAACCGTTTAATTAAAGAACTGTGACTATACCTGCCTTTTTTCTAACAGATGCATCTACAACTCCAACGATACTTTGTTTTGAGAAAACCGAGGCACTAACGTGGGCTTTGGAGAAAAACTGTACACCTGAAATACCTCGTCCCAGTAATGGCTGGTAAGCATTACATCAAGGTCATGACATAACAAGAGCTCAGACAAGTCCTTGATACAACCCCTTTTCCTTCAGCAATAGCTACAACTATTTGTTGAGAATCGTTAATTCTTCTCTAAGAATTTGTATTTTACATTTAACATGATATCATTTGAACTGACATTACGAAGCAAAGCACAGAGATGAGGAACTCACAGATAATTGTTCCCCGCAAAGGGGCACTCGCTCATGACGCCAGGACCCACGCTCGCCAAGCTGCCCGCCAGGGAATATGCTCCGTTGGTGTTCTCAAACCTGCCGCAGCCGCCTATATGTAACCTTACCTCACTGCCCAGGCCAGCCCCCAGGTCCCCCTCCCCAGCCCTCAGCCCATCCCCGTGATTCAATAAGTACAGAAACTGT
Source organism: Falco rusticolus (assembly GCF_015220075.1). Classification (NCBI taxonomy): domain Eukaryota; kingdom Metazoa; phylum Chordata; class Aves; order Falconiformes; family Falconidae; genus Falco; species Falco rusticolus. Next base: position 48,476,954 of record NC_051187.1, read on the forward strand.
TGTATCACAAAGGTCAGTAAGTTCATGTCCTGCTGGCTCTCCAAGGCTTGGGTTGTTTGTTTGTTTGTTTTTTCAATCAGTCAAATAGGAAAATCAGTCAAGACAAATAGCTGGCATACTTGCTTTGTCCTATAGCAAAGTTTTTTGTGGTTTTTACTGCAAGATTTCTACCAGTTGCTTCTTTGGAGACCAAAGCTGGTGTAAGGGGTGAGTCAGTGAGAGGTCTGTGTGTGAGGAAAAAGGCAATATTTAATAAATTCAGGAATTGTTAAAGTAGGTTTTTAACTTGCAGACCCTTGTATAAAGATATCAAGGTACGTTTAATTTTTTCAAGAATGAAACGTGGAAAAGGGAAGGGGAAGGGAAGGAGAACATATTTATATGGCAGGCTGAATAAGTCTTGTAAGAGATTTGAAGTAATACACATACTTTCAAAAAATGCACAGAGATTAGATAAAAGAACTAAAAATAATCATGTACCTCATGCTGTTTTTCCAGTGGTTTAATTCATGACAATTTCTTAATTTTATTTCTTCATGCAAAAGTTTCACTCTCATTTGTTGACAAATGTTACTCAATTCTACTTAATCGTCACCTTAACACACTATGAAGTAACATGTAACTAGTGTGCATTTCTTTCCTGCCTGCCAGCCTTTTCTGAAAAAAAAAAAAAAGGTGAATGCTCTCAGTTTTACTGCAAACAAAACTACAGGGCCCCTGTGACCCTCGGCCATTTGCTTTCTGCAAGACTTAGTGGTGTCTGTGTGGTGGTTTCAGCTGCTGTAGTCACTTCAGTGTAGCTGGCTCATAAAAAATGCATATGCAGTGCATGGGTGATGGCATGTGTACCTGCTCAGCCAGATGCCGTATGTCAGGCTATACAAATATTAGCTTAAAACTAAGCTGAGACACAAGAAAGTAGGACTCCACTGAGGCAACCCATCAAGCAAGGTCAAGGTGCTCTTCCTTCACAGTGTGAAACCTGACAGAGGAAAATAATCCTTTCACCACACGCAGCTATACATCTGCTTGGGATGCAGGCAAGAAGAGATGAAAGCGAAGACTGTGCACTGGCACATATAAATTAAACAATTAAACACTGAAAATTTTGTTTTTCACCATCCCATTTGCACTCAAACAGTTTATTTACAAATGTAATAATCTCTCACATGCGTAGATTTCAAAGGCACAGACAAGGAAGGTTTATCTTGGCGTTTCTATACACCTTCACCTGAAACATCCAGACTGAGACTCCACAGTGAAATCAAACTGTTACCTTTTCTTATGGCACAAGCAAAGGAAGAACGTGAACCCAGTAAAAATAAGGACAACTGAAAATTATTGTATTCTCAACCTCACCAAAGAAGTCAGTCTGTTTTCTTCTGCAGTTTTAGTTTCTTCTGTGGGACACAGAGAAGAATAACCTTCCAGAGCAGTGATCTCTGACTTGCAACCTTTACATTGCCTACCCAGCAGGCAAAGGACTTTGAAGTATCAGAGCCCTTTCAAACTCTGCCTAAAACATTAACTCCCTATTTGGGAAGTAGTATTACCCTTAATCGGTCCAGGGTTACCGAACTCAAATCCAGCTGAGGTTACTACCTGAATGAAGCACTCTACAAAATCCCCTTAGGATTCAGCAACAGACAAGTTTCAGTCAATCAAATAAATCAGCCAGACTACAATGATTTAGAAAGTTATTTCGATTATTTCAAACATATTCAAACTCTCTGTTTAGAGACCTCATAGCCGATTGGTTCCAAAGAACTTCCATCCTAAAACCCACCAGCCTAGTAACACTTGTGAAAATTGAAAATCCAAATTAAACATTTCCACTAGTCATCACTCTTGCTTGGTCACCGCGTTCACTTTCTCTGTTAAACCCTCCTGTGCTGGTGCATTTAGAAAGCTTGGCTGCCCCCAGGACTTTCCTGTTAGGAGAACATTCCCAAGTGTCTCCAAGTCCTTTATCATTAATATCTGCCTTTCCATCAGTTCCTCTTGTGTTTCACTAGCAACCAAGAACCTTGTGATACACATGAAAGGATTCAAAACCGTGATCCTCCAAATCTTCAAAAAGCTACAAATACATTGGAAAAAAGAAACACAAGCAGTTTGTTTCAAGCCCACCCCTGGGCAGGATCTGTAGACTGACCATTTCCTGAAAAACTGGGTAATACTATGGATAATATCATCCTTGCAACCATTCATTGAAGGAAATTTAATCTCACAGTAGCTGAGTTCTGCTTTCTAACCGTTCCAACTACAACAGACCTCAAACTATCCAAGATCACTGGATAAAAAGGTCTTAATGAGGACTTAAAAACCCTTGAAATAAAACCAGTAGCCAGTACAGAACTAGTATTCATTCCTCTTACGGGCTAGCTTTGTCTGACATCAGTAAGGATCCACAGCTGTGTAATGACCTTGGTACTGGAAAAGATTTTTAAATGTGACTTGTACTACTGATTATGAAATTGTCTGTTGGCAGCGTAGATGTTAGCATGGATTAAAAGAGCCCTCAGGTTTGGGTCAGCTCAGAGCCTTAAACCCTGGTGTGGCTGTGGACACCCTTAGAAATAAACGTGCATGTGCCATGCTGCTCAGATTTGGGGCTCACTGTAGGGACCTGATTTTCTTTGAGTGGTCTGAGTATCGGGCCCTTTATGGTGTGACAGAGATTTTACAGCTACGGTGCCATCTCTTTACAGTAGCTTAATCCTAAATTAGTCTTGATGAAAAAAAAGGTCTTCCATGTGAATATAACCGAAAGCAAAACGTAAACTTAACTTTAACTGATGGTATTACTCCTTTCTCAGAATGCACCATCATTTGCCTTTTTCATGCTGAACCCTCAGAACCACGTAGAAGCAGATGTAACCACACACACAACTTGCTGTTCATGCTGTGGATAACTGAGCAAGGCCATGTGAAAACAAACTGTGTGTGCGCCCTTGAGCTTTTATTTAGTTATTTGTTTATTTACTTTTAAAGCATGAAAGTCAGATAGAATTCTGTTCGTCCCAGAAACATATCAGAGGACTCTAACCTTCAGCAGACAGTGAGAATGTTCTGTTTCAAGACTGGGCTGAATACAAAAACAAACAGTTAAACACAGTAGAAAAAAACCCCACTGCTTCCCAGAACTGCACATTGTGCCTATCATGACGAGCTGTCAGGGCCTTCATGACCAAGCACGGGAATTGTTAAGCATCCTTCTTAATCCACCTTCGTCCCCTTTCTGTGCACTTTCCCTTCCCCAGGTGGACACGGGGTGCCTGGGGTAGCTTTGCTCATCTCAGCTGCAACAGGGTTGCAGAGCAGAGACCAACTGAACTTAGCTGGGCTGAGAATGATTCACATGGGCAAAGAGGAGACTCCCTCTAGCCTGGCCAAGGGGAGGATGGGTGTAAAGCAGAGGTAGCCTGTAGCGTATTTCGTAGACAGAGCTGGAGCCAAGATCCTGCATGTTCTTACCGTGTGGGTCTAAAATATTAATATGATGAGAACAGGCTAAGTAAGAATGACCTCCTATGTATTGTCATGAACCCAACAAGAGTCTTCTCTCCTACTAGATTACAAGTGACCTGTTCACCCAAGCTGAATCTCAAGATATCCTACATTAAATCACTTATGGAAAAGAAAAAATGCGCACATGAATGGTTTGGACAGTGTCACCCATTCTTCTGCTGAAACCCTCATTCTGATTACAAAATCATCACAGATCAATTTGTTTTTCCAATGTTCATTAACTTGAACAAAGAGATTGGAGACCTTCTGGCCACAAACAAGTGACGCTTGAAGCTTCCCAACACGTCCCAGAATTACAGACTAGTTTTCCAGCACAGGTGGCTTCTACCTATATAACAGTGGCTGCAGCGAGTTGTATAAAAGATCCATGTAATCATGCCATGCTGGAGAGTTTCTCCTACAAAGTAGCAGATGTCTTGGGAAGAGTTATTAAAACAAAACAATCAAACATTTAAAAAGAAACCTAAACCCCAAAAAACTGAAAAGGAAGCTTACAGTGAGATAATTTCCCCAGTATATCCGTGTAACTTTTGAATGTTGATAGTCCAGGACTTCCTAAGATACCTGTGACCTTGCATTTAGTACTTGTTCTGTGAATCCACAACGTGCAGCAAGGATGAGTGCTTCCCTGTGCTAGTTTCAAACTTCTTGCCAAGTAATCGAGTAATTCTGTTTGGTACTAAGTCATGGTTTATACACAGTGCGGATCTTACTGTACTATATCTTTACAGTCCCAGTCACCCTTTTCTGCACTTGTGCAGATCCTGTTGTGAACTTTTAGAGGTGAAGTATTCAAAATGTGAATATTTTTTCGATGTCTAGATGCAAGCATTGTTAGTTCTGTAAAATTAGAGTGGTGAAAGAATTTTTCTCTTGGACAACAAACCCCCAGCTATAATAGTGAAATGCAGTACAGCAGCTATTGGTAGGTTTTTGTTGACAATGTGTAACTCAGACAGCTCAGGTGAAGCACCCAGTAACCTAAGACAGAATCTCACTGTGCTGCTGCTACGCAAGCAATGAACAAAAATCCCTTCCCGGTCAATTTAATAATAAGCAAGAGATAGACAGGTGAATAAAGACACAAAAGGAAGGTGAAGAGAGGAAGATAAATTCGGCACCAAAACATGTCCCTTGTTCAAATGAGTGTTTCGTGATTTTCAAAACTGGACTCATTATTTAACTAGCATCTGAAATTACCAGTTTGTTTTAAGAATAAAATTTAGTGACTCAAGGCTAAAACAAACAAGCTTAAAGTTGATGCAATATTAATAATCCAATCAGACATTTGCACCTGGGGGAGGAACAGAGCTCAAGGTCTTGTAGACTACAAACAAAAAGAAGAGATAGTGATGCAAGGATTTTTTTTTTTTTTGCATATTGTATTTGTTCTACTCTTAAACACAAAGAACTGTGTCGTCACTTCTCACATACCTTTAACTTCCATTTGTTTCACATGTCCCAGCACAATCCCCTCCCTGCTTTCTATCATTTCTGGCTCAGCAGAATGCAGCCAAATTTCTTTTCTTTCACATTTCCCAGTATCTGACGCTGTCAAGGCGAGTAACAAATCTCCTGCCCCAAGCTTTGCTTAAAGAGGAACTCTTCTTCGATTACCACCAGCTCCTCCTACACCTCTATTTTCTAAATATACAGCTGATTGTGCTTTCACAGGTTGCCTGCGAGCTGTATTCTGATGGCGAAGCAGCCTGCTCTCTGAGTTGTCACAGAGGAACAATTTGTCTTCCTTATGTTCTGACTGATAATCATTTTCCAAGTACAGAGAAAATGTCCTTTCACTGTTCTTGCCAAAACTTTCTTCTTTCATCAATGAAATGTATCCGTATCAGCCAAAATTAAAAACTTAGGAAAAACAACATCTCTTCAATACATGCCATGGAGTTTTCCCAAGGCAAACCTGCCCTCTTTTCATGCCTTGCAGCCACATACTGCGAGGTGCAATTCCTCAGCGTAGGAAGGTGTTGTGTTTCCTCCTAAACACCTGAACCCTGTTTACCGGTCAGGTACAGTGAAGTCAAACTCTGGAGCCAGAAGCTTCTATGCCTCAATTCGTGGTGCTGTTCGCTCTGTGGTACAGCTGGTTAACATGTGCACAGGGCTAGTTCGGGACAAACGCTGACAACAGTTTGCTTATCTGTATTATCATTAATGGCTTGGGCGATGGATTAGGTTGTACACTTCTTAAATGACAAATGAGAACAGCGTGGGTGGTATAACAGCATGCTGGCAGAGAGTGGCTAGAATTCATAATTATCTTAATGCACTGGAATAAATAATGTGCAGCTTTACTGATGCAAAGAATAGTACTTCTGAACTTCAGCTGTGATAACCAAACTAGCAAGGAAGAAATTCTTTACAAATTATCTGTATGTTTCAGTTATTCAAAAATAACATGTTAAGCAACAAAAGGCAAAACTGTGAAAAGAACAGATTTTATATTGGAGATTTTAAACTGAAACATTCTACACGGCATGGAAACCCTCCTTTCCAACCAGCATCAGAAAGAATTTGCTGTGTTATGGCCTGGGCACCAAGAAAGATGGAAGAGCCCTTGGAAAGGGCTCAGAAGAGAATGGCAAGAACAACGAATGTTTGATGCAGAAAATATGGTCCCTTAAGAGAGATGGAAAGAATTATACTTGACCTGTAAAACTAAAAGAAGATTGTGGGGGAAAAGTGATAAATACCTTTCCTTCAAAGGGAAGAGCAATAAGCCATTTTCCATGTACAAGAGGATGGGAAAAGGAGTAACCCATTTAAATTATGGCGGGATAACACAGACATCAGGGAAAAAATAAACCAATCTCTAGTATCTGTAGAACACTAGAAAACATTGATAAGAGCTTTTAATTTCTCCAGTCATACCTGATTCTTCCTCAAAGCAGAGACAGACCTAATGAGTTCTCAAATGCTCTTTGAGCTCCTTCTTCTGCAGTTCGCCCCCAAGCTCCTTCCCCCACTGCTGGATCCACTGGGCTACCTGCTTTGAAGAAAGGAGCAAAACAAATGCTTGCACATACAATTAGTTACCGTTTTCCACATATCCCAGCATTTGCCATGAACTGGCAATAACAATGCATTGTAACAGTCCAGACAGTGATCACTTCTTTTTTTTCTGCTCTGTTTTTCCTTTTTTGCTAATATTTTTTTGTATGAATTGAGTATAAATATTTGCAGTCTGCTATATTAGCAAATGTGTCACTTGCTCTGTCTTAAAAGGAGATGGTGTTTGAGATGCTTCCATTAGGAAAGACAGCTAAGCAAAACATTATTAGAAGTATTAATATTGATAAAGCGCTTACAGAGCCCCATGCAATGAAACAGAAGTTGGAAAGACTTTAACATTTTCTGAAAAGAAAAAAAACATGTCCAATGAAAGCTAAGTATGCACTGAATACGTATTTGTGTGTGTGTGTGTACTTTCTCCCAACAGCCCGTAAGAATGCCTACAGGACATTTTGCTGCAACTAGGCTATACAGGAATAACTTTATCAGAAACACATTATCTATTTTGCTCAGCAAACAGCTATGTAGTTATGCTGGCTGCAGCATTTTTATTTATTTTTTTTAAAATTTAGCATCATAAAAGAAGAACTGAATAGCACTGAGGATTGACTTCAAATAACATTTTGAGTAGAATTTACAGTATGTACGAATACAAGAAATTGTGACCACCTCTGTCATCGGTTGGCTTTCCAAACATTTATTGCATTAAGTGTTAGGGAATGTGCTCTTTAGATAACCAGATTCCCACTGCAAGGAGTAAGCAGAGCAATCAAACTCCTGTGACCAGTTATAGTCTGAAAGCTCTTTGTGCAAGCCGTTTGGGAAAGACGATTACAAAGTGGTTGGTCTTCGCCCCCTAGTGTTTGCTTAAGAATTAATGTCAAACAACCATAAAAGAAAGAAAATTTTAAAAACTAAATTCCTTCTGTAAAACCCAACCAGAGAACACACGCCATGTTTGTCTAAAGTATTAGATAAACATATTTTTTTTTGTAAGATGGCAATTCACATAATTAAAAAAACCCAAAAAATACAGTAAGATGAATCATATTTGCTGTGTAGAGAGCAACTTACAGTTTGTACTTCGTTGTATGCATATAGCAGTATAAAAGACCAACATAATTTGCTTTAAGAACTCCAGCAACTCAAGCCAGAGGCATTGACTGCGTCCTGTGAATGGGAGTGGTTTGCATTAATAGGACTGATCTGCAAAACCTGCTGGGCAGCGCTTTAGGTGTGGATGTTAGATACAGATGTTGCAAACCAGATTACTGTTAAATCCTTCATTGCTTGAGTGAATGCAAGTGCTGTGCAAAGCTTGCCCTGGCTGAGAGCCTCCTCTGTGTGGCAAAAGTGAATACGGAAATTTTCTGCTTGTCACACAGGCATGATTAAATGGAGTTCAGTGCTTTACCTTGCTGCTCGTAGCACTAACATCACGGCCAGAAAACAACTACAGTGAGGTACTGAGGGGCCAAGCTAACACACCTGATAACCCAAGAACACTGTGGGCCATCAGCTGGACCATTGCCAAGAGAGTGAATGAAAGAAGCAGATCAGAGAGGGAATGTGAAGTGGGGTTTTTTATTATTTTTTTTTCCTAAAGCATTAATCAAGCACATCCCAGGTCTGAATTTTCTAGTATTTTTATTGCCTTTTATTAGGTGCTCGGTTCTTTCCTTGAAACAAGTTTGAAACAAGATCATACCACACATCTAACACAAAAGCAGTCTCTCTCCTTTTTCATAGCTACTGGCAGGATTGACCCTGCATGCATTTTTAACCACGCCCACAGGCTTAGTTCTCAGGAATAACAGCTCATTTTTGCTAAAGCCCACAGGAACATGAAATCTGGAAATAATTATGAAGACAGCTATTCCAAGTGTGGATGAACTGCATCCTGCTGCTGGTGGGAACCTAGTGGCAGACATTTATTACCCGACAGAGCAGGGAGGGCTCCTTAACTACTTAAAGATAATCTGTTCAGTTCTGAACAGTGCAGTACGTTAATGAAGATAATTGGTCTTTCTAAAATAAAAGGAAAAAATATGAAAGAAATTTACAACGTGATGCAACACACAAGATAAGCCTGCATTTGTACTATTACTAGCATAATATGTACTTGAAATGTATATAAATATGTACATTTGATCCTGTCATAAAAATAATCTCTTTTATGTTGCAGACCATGTTATTTAAAAGACAAAACATAGCAACCCTGGCAGGTAAATTGCCCATCAATTAAATGTGTCATCAAGTATCACCTCCCATTTAGTTTTCTATAAAAGCCATTACCTAGCAATGATCACAGTGATAAGGCAGCTTGTTATCCACTTCTTCCTTTCTGAAATAAGCAGAGCCTCATGGACCAGCTTGGGAGATTCATTCAATCAGATGCTAAAGGTATGTGGCTAAACATATTAGAGTGCTTTACCAAGAGTTTTGTTACATTTTGATAGGTTTTTTTCAGGACTGACAACCAAAAAGAGAAAATCTGTCTCCTTTCTCTTGAAACCTTGTCCAAAAAGAGCAGTACTGTACATTTTCAACATACAAAGAAGGGAGAGGTGAGTAAAGCTTGTAAACAAAAATCGTAGAGTGACTTAAGAAGTGAGGAAAATTCTCTAGCTATTGGTCCTTTATGCATTTAGAATAAAGCTAACACAGTTTTTACTAGGTAATTAATTCTCTGAATGATACCATACATTAATGGTTTTTAGATTAAGGCAAAGAGGAAATCACAAATCTATCTAGATTAACTAACCACTGCACAGACGTCACATATAACCTTCCTGAAATAATTCTTTTCAGGTTAGAGCTCTGGCTGAAGATGAGCTATTTTTTAAAAAGCTATTCCTTCTTAATATGTTCACTAATGAAAATCCAATCACAATTAAACATTGGGAATACAAAAATAAAAATGTTGTACCTTTGTACCTTATTTCTGCTATGCAAGAGCTTAGCTTCCAGTTCTTCCCACTGTGTCCTGTTACATCTTTTTCCTCACTAGGTCAAAGAGCCCATTACTATTATCTACCAGTTCCCCATACAAGTAGTTAGAGATCATGACCACTTACCTGCTGATTGAAGTTCAAAACCCCTTTAAATTCAATTTACAGTGTTAACATTAACAATAGTGTGAATTTCTGATGTTTTTACATAAGCTTATAATAGTATGTCCCTAGCAATGTATCCCTGGTTATACATGCAGGGAAGTAATTTCTTCTTTAACAACTGGAAAATCAGGTGTACCTGACTGATCATGACTGTTCTCTGGGCTTCTCCAGGAATCAGTGTTCCCTGAGGCAAAGCATCTGCAGCCCACCCTGAACATATGAGCTACCTTACGAGCTCCTGTGTGTTCTGTATTTGGCTCCAGACAAGTGGTTTGCTCCTGGACATGGATTCCTCTCATTTAGTTACCTCCTTGCTTTTTTACTTATCCATCTTCTACTCTTTGGAACTTCTATAAATATTGGTATTATTCACATTTTGACAAAAATATTTTTTATTGTAGTGCCTACATTAAATGTACTTTGTATTGCTACTAAACAAACATAGTGTTCTCGAGACTTTGTCTAACACGCTAAGGTCTTGCAGGACCTTACTGTTTATCTAGCAGCATCTTGGATACCCTAATTCACTTACAGCTAGTTCAGCTGTGCTGGTTACACAGCCTTAGTCCAGATACACACAGCCTAAGTTTTGCACAGCATAGGATGAAGGGTTAATTATTTGTAATCCCACACCAGCCCATTATTGTGGTGTATTATTTTACTATTTGTTAACTGAGACCTGGAATAACCATTCTATCATTAATTGTATGTCACTGGAATATACCTGTGAATAAACAGACAAAATCCCAAAATGCATGGTGGGTCCCGACTTACAAGTTTCTTACCATTTTCCAATCTACCACGTGAGAAATTTCACACCAGATATATACCACCTGACCCTATGTAGCATAGTTAATCTTTTTTCTTTCTATTTTTTTTTTTAAATTATAGCATTTTCATGGAAACTGCGAATAGAATAAGGATTCTTAAAGACACTCACCTAATAGTGCTAATTCCTCTGGTGAAAGATGGCCATGAAAGCAGCAGTATGATATTAGATAATCTTGTGCATTAACAGCAAAACATTTGCAATCAGATAAAACATCATGTATACTTACTGTAGTAGCTATGCAGAAGAGCTCAAATACAGTTTGGCTACTTATTTGCATAGATTTTAAGTTACACTTCTGCTGATTAAGCTAACTAGTCTTTTTTGATAGCAATGGCCTTCTATGCTATCATTCTTTTCCCTAGCACAGTGTGTATAGGAGGAGTAAACACACACAGCATTTTCCCTGGAGAAAAGGGTCTGACCTGCTTGTGGTCTCTCCTTGGAGCCTACGGGCAGCTGGTGCAGATGCGCTAGGAGTGTACTTTGCTCCGGTGTTATGCGGGGAGCAGGCAAAGTGCTTGTTCCACTGCACACGCGCTGGTGGGAGAGCAGCCTACAGCAACACCAGGAACCCACTCACTCCAGCAGGCTGCAAAAAAGCACACAGGGCTGAACAGCTTTGCGATGGGATCCAACAGTCACTAGAGCTAGGAGCGAAACTTTGGGTTTTCCAGCAGAAAACTCCTTGATGATAAAAAGGGGTCACAGTAAATCATACCAGTATTGATCAAAGTTCTTCCACAGATCTTTAAAGAACACCACAAATTTCTCCCCCTTCAGAAATGGTCTGAAATCCAGCACCATCTGGGATTTCATTAGCAACTGGGCAGAGACCACGGCAACATCCCAGAGCGCTGCTGTGGTCACAATAGCTTCGGCAGATGATCTTAACATCCCTTTGCTGCTTTGTCCAACTGTCATAGCCCCAAGTAAATCAGTCTTCTAAAGGGGTGATTTTCTTCCTACCATGCATGCCACACTGTTACATCTATTTGTTGGTTAAAAAACAGAACTGGGGAAGCATTTAGTTGCTGTTAAACACTGATCTAAGTAATACATTTTCAGATCCTAATTATTATCGTCTCACAAAGTTTCTTTGATTTACTGTTCTTCTGGACTTCCTTAATGACAGAATGAAGTAGCAGATAATAATCTGTAAACTAAGCACTTTGCAGAGAGACTGGTCCAATTATGATTAGATACAGGAAAGGTCTTACTAAGTTTCCCTCATTTGGATGTTTTAAGAGAGAACATTCTGTTCAAATCCATGCTCAAAAGATCATTCAGCAGCAAGCGTAAGGAAATGACTACATTTCCAGGTATAGATTATATTCGTTACAGTTATAGCTCTTAAACTTGGATTTAAAAATGTTTTGATTCAGTTTTATTAACATCAGTTTGTAGAAAACAGGGGGTACCTGAAAAATAAAAACCATTCCTGATTCCTGGAATCAGACACAAAAAAAAAATAAAAAAGGTGTAGTTTTCCTTTTGAACCTGTAACCTTTCAAATTTTATCCAGAAACTTTTAACAGTGAAATTCCCTTTCATATCATTCCCTTTTTACCATATTTCTCAGAGCAAGTATGAAGACCAGGCCTTAATGGGATGTTACTGTGAAAATCGGATGCTTAGCGTTTTACAACAGGTTTGCTGCAACCTGAGGTTTTAAATCACTGAGGTATGTCAAAATCCAATCTTTTCCACAGGAGTGGAACTAATTTTTTATCTTAATGTGCTTAAAAAATGGCAAGATACAGTTTGTTCTTAGGTAGCACTGAGCTGATCTTTTAGCATCCAACTCTTCCATCCACAGAAGTTCACTACTTAGAGAATTTATCATTAAAGAGAAATTTTACAACTGCTTTCCAATATCAAAATTACGTGGTTTCCTTTCTTAAGTGCCATTTAAATGCTAATTTTAAAAATGCGATTTCACTTTGTTTCATATTAAGGAATATTGGAAAAGATACGATTGTACTTAATAAAGAAACTGCTGCCCCGTTTGGAAGACAGAAGGAAGTATCATCAGGAGTTTGCCTCATCTACTTCATTTCATGGAGTTCATAACATCGTTCAGACGCAGAGCAAGACACGTAAAGTGCTGTGGCTATTAGTAGTCACGGGCTGTCTTGCCATTGTTATTTGGCAAATCTGCAGTCGCTTCATCTACTACTTCAGCTGGCCAACCACAACTACAGTGGTGGTTCAGTATGTGGAAAATGTCAAATTCCCTGCTGTGACTTTTTGCAACTTGAACAGGTAAAAGTTATGTTTGTTGTTCACTCCTGAGAGGCAACACCTCTTTATCTGAAAGCAGTCAGGTTCCGCAATTTGTTTGAACAAATCACATAAAACAAGGGAAATTTGGCTCTGAGGGGCACATCTTCCACACCACCACATGAGATCTACATGAAGAGGAAAATATGAGAATAAAGGAAGGGAGGTGGCTTTTTTAACTTTCTCCTTCCTTCAGATGAGCAACTGCATTACAGATTTTTCAGTTTCAAAACGTAAATTAGAGTAGAAAAACCTCTCTGGTGGTGGTATTACCCTGCATAAAGCCCTCCCGGGTTACCTGCACAGCGTGCACTGCCGCTGGAAGTCCCTCTTGATTACTGGGGGCTGTGTGTTATAAAAACACCTCACTTCTTTTAACTAGAGTGGCAGCACATTGTAACTAGCCAGCTACTGAGCATGGCACTTGTCTAAGTGACAGTTTGCTGCCGTATCCATCTGTTGCTCATGTTGTGCTTATCCTTCCCTCCCACTTTTAGTAACCAGGCTTTTTGTTTGTTTGTTTGTTTTGTTGTTGTTGCTGGCAGGACAAAGAGGCACAGATCTACATTTATTTTTTGACTCAAATTCAGTTGTGAAGAGTTGTTCCCACCAACCACCCTTAAGTTGCATCATTAAGATCTATTATACTAATACATTGATATGTTGTTTTTTTTTTTAATAGGACTACATAAAATGGCAATTATAAAGAACATGGTAGTGTAGTTTCATTTGTGCTCATTCTCTTTTCAAACTTCTAATTGGTCTTTAAACCTTTACTGCACTAAAGGGCTTCAATGCTGTATGTCAGGAAAGCATCTCCAATGCCTCATCATGTTTTTGAGGCTTTTCAAGTGGTTTCTAGGAGTAAGGATCACCCGTGGTGCTGTGTGACCAGCCACAGAGCTCACAGGAAAGTAGACTATCTCTACACTGTGGTGTAGGACCTTAGAAAAGCAGGTATATGAGATTACTGCAAATGCACTTAGAAATCAATTTTCTAAATGATGAAAGACCGCACTTTCAAAAGGAACAGCTCCTCCCAGTTAGCTTCCCCCATTTAAACGCAATTGTTCAGCTTGTCATCAGTTCTACAGATCTGGTTGTTGGCTTATGCAGATGGCTGATCTACTCAAATTTTGGGGGTTTTATTTTTTTAATGAACAACCACACACAACAGAAACGTTTCCAGTATGACTGACCAGAATAACCATGGGAAGGAAGGTGTCCATCTTTGGTTTTCAGATATGGAGAATACCTTCCTAGAAATAGAGACTATATTGTTTATTCATGTGGTAGAGATCGAAGTGCAATGTGGTGGGCAACACACCTATAGTTTGCAAGTAAACAACAAATCATGTTATAGATTTGGCAATAGCAGCCTTGAGATCAGTCCTATAACTCTGCAGAACTCCAAATGATTTTTTTCTCCTTCCCACTGACAGGTTTCAAGCTCATGCAGTAAGCAACCTCAAAATAATTTTTTTTATTTGGAACATTGTGTCTGGAGTTCTCCAAAAATTTGCTAAGGAAGATAAATATTCTCGAGAGCTAAATGATTTCCTTCTTGGGAACCAGAACTTCAGCATCAAAGAGTTTACAAGGAAAAATGGGTTTTATCTGAACAGCACCACATTGCTAGAATGTGAATTTTTTGGAAAGCCATGTTACCCACAGGTAAATATGTTTAATTTACTATAACAGTAGCATGGAGGCGAAGGAGATGTATTCTTACCACACCTAGCTTTCCCAGCTACTCCCCCTGTTTTCCCTTTACAGTCAGCCAATGGAGAAAACAAGTCCTGCTCTAAATTACCCTGAGGACCTTGATTCTCCCACTGACTGCAGAGACAGCCTGCTGGACTCCCTGAGCTGTAAAATGGGATTTCAGTCTAAATTGCTCTCTGTCTAGTGCCACTTCTGCACAGATAGCAGCCTTTGAAAGCTCTCATAACTCCAGGCTGTATCTAACAACCTTTTCCATAAGTGGCCCACAACAAAGGTCAGTTTAAAGAGAGCTTTTTGCTTGACATGATCGCATCATTTTGTTCGTGAGGCCAAGAATATAGACAGGCAGGGTACCTATATGCAGAGTCAACAGGAATTTTAAATAACAAGGTGAAAATAGCCCATCTTTGGGAATTTCAGACAACAGCCAAAGAATAAGATAGTCCCAGTTTTGAGTCGATTCTTTCATAGAGCAGTTCTCAACTTAAATAGAAAACATTAACAGAAAAGTCAGGCCTATATTCTTTCGGATTAATCCAACCTTTAGATAGGATGTAGGTTCTAAAATTAGGTATTGGAGAGTTCTCTTCACTGAAATACACTAGCGCTAATAACTAAGGCAATGAGATGCGGTCATATTAAACGATGAGATGGCTTTGGGAAAAAATGCAAATATTATTCCATATGTAACATGACATTTAGTTTTGAAACAGTCTTCACTAAACATCTGGAAAAATTAAAGTTGGGTTTGAATATGTAATTTCTATATAATGTAACAGGTACAGAAAAACAACAGGACCTCATTAAATGATACTGAGCAGCTCATAGGTACTAACAAACTGAATTTTCTCCTTTAAACTTCATTTTCTGTAGAAAGGCATTAAATCCTTTTGAATATTTCCCATCAATCACCACTTTTCTAACTGTAATATTTGGCACTGCCTTTGGAGGGGGGGAACAACGATCAAACCAACAAAACCCAACGCCAGTTAAAGTGGTATTTCTCTCAATTTACTCTTCCCTATTTTCCCTTATTGAAGGATTTTGAACATGTTTTCACTGAATACGGGAACTGCTTTACCTTTAATCACAATGATCTTCCAGCAAGAAGAGTAAGTTTGTCTGGAAGAGGCTTACATTTGCTTTTTGACATCCAACAGGTACAGCTACCCTAATGATTATAAACAACAAATCGTGCAATAACTTACAGATGAGTGGAGGTGTTTTGTTTTGGCTTTGGTTTTTTGTTTGGTTGGTTTTACACAGACCTTCAGAATTTTAAAATTCTGTATCAAGACTATTTCTGAGTGAGAGGGTATTTTAAAGGGAAGATCTCATACAGATTTAAAAAGTCAGAATTATTATTGGCTCTGTCCCCAGATAAATAGTTCTAAAAGTTGCGAGTATATGTGTGTATATATACAGTTCACCTGCAACTGAAACATGTCATCAGAGCAGTAATTTAATTTTATACAAGCCCTTCAGAATGATATAATTTCATTTTAATAAAAGGCCTGGTAGGGAAGGTCATGTGATGCCAATTTCTTAGTAATACTGAATTTTGGTTGCAGGAGCAGCTGTAGGTGCTCAATACCAGCTAAGATCTGGTCTTTGCAATATAAATAGTCTCTAACCTTATTAGAACTGTCATTGACCAACAAACACCAGAAAACTCAGGGAATATCACCTTGTGAGATCGGGGAAAAAAAATAAAATCTGGAATGATAAATGACTTGGACATTCACTTTTGTTCTCTAGGAATTATGAGACAGTAGTGACACTTTCTGGAGTGACTAACGGAAAGTTTGTTGAAATGTGATGGGTAGTTGCAAGTAAAAGGAACAAATACCCACATTATGAGTAAATGTTCATCTATGCCTTCTTGCTTTTGAAATTAGATGGCAGAAGGAATAAAAAACCTGAAAGTTTATAGTAACTGGAAGGAAACCCACAGAGGTAATCAGCAAAGGAAAGTCAAGTCAGTTTGCTTCTATACTTTTCTGTAAATTGCCAAAAATATGACTAGATATACAAGACCAAATTAAAAAGCATAGTATCATTGTAAATATAGCTAAAGCTTCAGATGCCAAACAAAGCCAAAACTATCTCATATAATTCTTTCTGTATCAGGAACAATTCACTGATGAACCTGCTCTTGGTTACACTGATGCTGGTATAACTTTTGTTATCCATTCACCCAAAGAGCTTCCACGCTTTGATGGTTTAGGTTTATTAACACCAGTGGGCATGCACGCACAGGTCGCAATCCGCCAGCTGAAGGTAAGGACTTTCTCCATGAAGTGGAAATACCGGTCTTTACTGTCTCAAATTCTCTTCTGAAACATGAGATTTAATTAGATGTTTAGGAAGCTAAAATATTTATCATGCCAAAGTGACTCCTAAAAATATTTTTTCCTCCAGACGCACAAAAAAATTACTGCAGTTTGGGGGGGGGGGGGGGGATTGTCATTGGTCTTCATAATCTGTATCTATTAGAGTCAGCCTTTCTTTCCCAACATTCTACAGTCTCGCTGACATATAATGATATAAATACACCGCAGCATTTCCCCACCAACACAGTCTGTTACCATTAAGGTTATCTCTGATTCCTAGTGGAATCTAAGTGGAGTGGACTCCTCTTCAGTGCTAGGCTGTCTGATCACATCCTACCTTTGTTGTGAGAGAGATGAGATTCTTTTATAATCCCAGAAACATGAACTGTAATTCCTCCAATTAAATCAGAATGTTACTGCTTTTGTCTTCAGCAGGCTTCCTTCAGCATTTTAAAGTGTGAGAAAATAATATCAAATAAAAAAGAGACCAAAACAATGTATTTTCTGTTATTATTGTCCTACAGTCAATTATCCAAGAATACCCATGGGGAGAGTGCAATCCTGATCTAAAGCTTCAGTACCACAAGATTTATACTACTAATGGATGCTTGCAGGAATGCAAAGCCCAGTACATACAGGACTGGTGTGGCTGCTTGCCATTCATTCTTCCAGGTATTTCTCAGGAATATCATCATACTACTAGGAGACCTCACCTGTTACTGAACCGAAAAGGAGATGGGGCACATGCTTGAGGGATATCTACAACTGGGATTAATTAAGATTATATACATTTGTCTTCTTTTTCTTTTTGTAATTTGGAGAAAAGCAGCCAGATATTCAGTCAGCTCTAGACCTAGCATCTATGTCATTGGCTATTCTTAGGATAGACACCAAGAAACTTGAAAGAAAAGATTATGCCTCAGGTCTGTGAGACAAGTCTGTAGTCTTCAACCTGACTTCCTAAACAGCTGGAACTAAATCCAGAAGTCATAGATTTCCCACATCTACCCCCCAAAAAAATACTTTGTGGTGTTTAGCAGCCACAGTAGGACTGATTATTTGAAGACAGAAATCAGGGTCCTCCACATGAACCATGGAAAGACTCTGGCACCAGAAGAGGGCTCTGCAAAAGCCAAAAGGCTGCGTGGAGCCATCAAATCAGCCTGAAATGCAGAGTACAGGTGTATGCTGTAATGCTCCCCTCAAGATTCCAGGCATCTTCATCACTCTAGAAATGAAAAGCAGTAACGCTGAGCCCTGACCAGTATCCTTCCTCCCACCTCTTCAGCATTAAAAAAAAAAACAAACCAAAAAACACCAAAAAAAACAAAAAAACAACCACAAAAAAAAAAAATAGTCACCTCTTTCTGAAGACAAAGCTGGAACCCAAATCTGCTCTCACAGCTCATTTTTTTTCACTATTAGTGAGCAAGAAAGTCATTGTTACACCTGCACTTTCTGACTCAATGTATTTTTAAATATACCCAAGCAAAGTAGGATGTTTTCTACTAAGGGAGATGCATTAATGAGTGATCTCTAGCCTGTTTGACCACCTCTTGGAAAGGAGGTTGGAAATTTCCTCTAAACTCTCATGGAAAGGGGATTGAGAAGGAAATTAAGTTTAGGTCTCCCATATGCAGGGTGACAGCTTCATACAGTCACAGATAAAGGAGGGCAATGTCTTCTTTAGCTGTGTGCTAAAACATTAAGGAATATTTCCATGCAAAGGAAAAACTTGGGGTGAAACTGAGACCATCTGAAAGCTTAAAATTTTGCTGTTAGTTCAAGGTGCTATCTTACCCCTTAGGTCTCTGAACAGCTCTTGCACAAAGATCAAAACTTTTGCTGAAACACACGGGGTAGTATATAATCATATAGCCCATCTACCGTACTTTGTTTTTTCATTTCCACTAGGAAAGCCAGAAATTCCTGGCTTTAGCAAGCTGACACAAAGAATGAGCCACAAGCTCAAAGGCAGTTCTGGCTGGCACACGTAATAAAGATGTTTGCTCCAGTAGCAAGCCTCCTGCCTTGTTCCATTATCCCTTTTTCACTATGTACCCCTTTTGGTGTTTGTAGCTGCACTGTGCCCATCTGAATTGATTTCTCAGTAGTCTAATGATAGACAAGAAGCAGCTTTGATGACATTACATTTCAGTTTAGTACAAACAGAACTAAGGGTCAGATTGTTAATTGACGTTCCTAAAGTTTGTTGTTTATTTTTAAGGAAATGGAACAGAATGTGATTTGCAGAAGTTTTACAATTGTGTTTATCCGGCAGTCTGTAAGTAATAACTTTATATTCATACTTTCTAAGTCAATTCCAAATAGTAGACAATATCTAGCTATCAAACAAATATCATCAAACAAAATACTGAAAGTAGCACTAGAATGGAGTATGTCCCAGTCCATTTAATATTCAGAAAATAAAGAGAAGGCAGTGCATTAAAGAGATGCCAATTTAAAAAAACTAAAACAACATAAGAACTCGTTTTAGTAATAAAAAATATTTTAAAATGGGAGAACATGAAATAAATCTGTTTTCAGTTATCAGGCCCCTGGCTTGCATTTTTGCATCTTCATGGTATCATCCTTCTAGCTCCAATGTTGTATTCTTCTTGTTTTGACAAAAAAAGTGAACAGCACAGTAATAACAGGTTTGCTAACTGATAGAAAACATAATTCAAAATTGCTGGACTTGAACGTTTTATCTTTTCAAAAGTAAAATGAATTATATATTTTCAAAGCGCTCCAAATGCAATTCATTTCCATAAGCAAATAATCTGCACACAGTCAAGATGAGACCTGTAAGTCACTACAAGAGGCTTTCTGGAAATGGTAATCTTCAAATGGTAATCTAAGAAGTAATTTCTCATGAACTTTAGGAAGCCTCCTTTTTAATTGTTTTGGATTCTGCTATGTAAAGTGACTGTCCTTTCCCAAAGGAATGGATGATTAAGATACCAAGTAGAGTAACAAGTTTTGGAGAGTCTGTGCGGGGTTTTATTTGTTTTGATCCAGCATGTGCAACATTCAGGCAAGATCTACTACCATGAACAGCAGCTGTTTCTTTTTCCTGTGGCCCTTGTGAAATAGATTCCACTAAGTTGGCATTCTTATATAATCATGAGCTTTGATAGCCTGTCATGGTGCAAGTACATCTATTATTTTACTTCATGGATATTTTTGACCAAGTTTCAAAGAAACCACTGAGCAATGGACAAAAACAACCCCTAAGTCCTATCAAGGATGGGTAGGATTCAGAGCTGGACCCCAGAAGGAACTGGCATCATAGTCCATGGTGAATCAGGCTTGCAGGGGTCTGGTTCCCAGGACCCTGAGTTAGGTGCTAAGTCTCTTTCTAGGCGCAGGAGAGATTGGACATCTGATAACAAAATTTCAGATAATAGCACACTGCTCTGCAGGACCCTCCGCTGAGAGCATTTATTTTAGGAACTCTAAAGGCTGGTTATCCAGAATGAAATCCACAGCCCCAGCACCCCTGGAGAGTACCTCAAATCATTAACTAATAGACTAAGGTATCTCCTTCTCGGCAGTTTGCAGAAGCAAGAAGCCCACATGCCAAGGGAAAATACACAACACCCACCATCACACCATGACAAACAAAGCATCACAAACAGGAGATTATGGTACTTGTCTGAGAACCAGATGGATTTGGGTGATGGTTGATGTTTTAGGAAATATTTATGCCTTAACATTTTTCTTCTACATGAATTTTCTCCAGCTCTCCCAGATCTCTATAATGATTTCTTTCTGTTAGAGCCTGAGCAGAAGAATGGCTCCCCACTGTCATGAGCAGACAGACCTGCAGAATTTTTTGACTTCTCTATAATATTTGAAAAAAACAAAGCTTTCCCTAAGCCCTTTTAGCTGTTTTAAGCCCAATTATGAAGTGGCAGGCATGGGTTAAGGTAAAGCAAACTTAGCTTACCAAGATTTTTATGTAGTTATCAGATGATAGTAAATTACAACTGGTATTGCTGCAGAACATGCTTCTGTACACTGAAATGAGCTAGGCAGACATCAAGGCACAAAGACCAAGGATTATATACCGAAGTGTGCAATCAGAAAGCTAGCACAAAACACGGAAGGTCTTCTGTTGTCCTACTCTTTAACTGTGAATGAGAAATAATAGGCACATAACCCCCTAACAAAGGCAGAAGGACTTGCAGGTGCTGAATACCTGAAAAAAAAGTCATTAAAAAAAAAAATCTCAATCCTTAGAACTGTGCACCAGTTTCCCAAATGTCAGTTATTTATAACTGAGAAGTATCCACTTTTGTCAGAATAACCAACCCATACATTTATCTGTCAGTTAAAAGTAATTTTCTAAGTTTTTTAAAAAAAGATTTTTAAACTGCGTTCTTTTTTAGAAATATTATGTTGATTCTTTCTCCTGAAATTTCAGATGATATAGAGAAAAAAGGATTATGTACAGCAGGAACCCACAATTCTACTTGCCCTGCCCCATGTGAAGAAACAGATTATCCTACCACTGTCACCTATTCAAGTTTTGGAGGAGAAAAAGCCATAAAATACTTTTCTGCAAAACTGAAGAAAAGCCCAGAATACATTAGGTAATCTTCCTTAATTATTGTCTAATAAAGAAATAAGCAATTACTTTTAAGTGTGCTAATAGAGTGTTTGACGTAAATATGACATTTTAAAAAGATATTCTTATGTGTGATATTGATAGCGTTGTCTGTGAGATAAAATAACCTTAGGTAAAATTGGTTAAGATACATACATATTCATATCTATATCTATAAAATATACTTACTTACATCTAAGACTTGTGGATAACAGAATAGCTACTGCAGTTAAAAACTACTGTTCTCAATTACCTTCTGCCATAGATTTCTTCTGACAAAGTTTTTTTGATCACTTTTGCAATTAAGAATAAAGAGCATGTCTCAACAGTATTGCCTGCACCTTTTGTCCAGGAAGCGGTGTTAGAACTTCAGCTGCGCAGAGCTGTGTCATGCAGTAGTAGCACCGAGCTGACATAAACGGCATACTTTAAAATTAATAGAAGAGATATCATATATGCTTATGCTTTAATAGAGCATATGTGCCTTACTGTTACAATACAACAAATCAATACCAGATTTCCTTGCAAACACAACATTATATATCCCAAAACAGAAGGATTTCCATACTTTTTTGCTAGAAAGATACAATCTAGTTGTCAAAGAGCATTTAATACAGTTTGAATTACAATGAATTGCCTCTTGCTCATAGACGTAGAGGTTAGCAATACAAATAAGTAATAAGATGGCGCTACATGAACTCATAGTATCCACAACATCAAAATATGTTTATAAAGAACCATAGAAAATTGGGCTAATGAATATCTATGAGTACTTCATTGTTTCAGACACTTTAGTTTTTTCACTCTTGAAGCTATCAGTCTGCAAATGCTTGCATATGTTTTTATGTGAACAGGAACTATACGAATCATAGAATAGTTTGGGTTGGAAGGAACCTTTAAAGGTCATCTAATCCAATCTCCCTACAATAAGCAGGGACATCTTCAACTAGATCGCATTGCTCAGAGCCCCATCCAACCTGACCTTGAATGTTTCCAGGGATGGGGCACCTACCACCTCTCCAGGCAGCCTGTTCCAGTGTTTCACCACCCTCATTGTGAAACATTTCTTCCTTAGATCTACTCTTAATCTACCCTCTTCTAGTTCAAAACCATTACCCCTTGCCCAACCACTATAGGCCCAATTAAAACGTCTGTCCCCAGTGAAGATTATTAAAATTAAACCTGTTGTTATATGCAAAAGATATTAATCCATTGAGGACGTTTTATCTTTGGTGATTATTTTATTGTCTGTAAACATAATGCGCAATCCAGTAATTATTCAATTAAGCAAATGAAAATACAGAACATGCCCCTGTTACCAAGTCTTAACCAATAGGAACCCTGCCCATGTATTAACGAGTACATATTCCAAACTATAAAACATAAAGATCTATTGATTTCTGAAGATGTAAGAAGGGAAAAGTTAAATATTTATTAGATAGATCCACTAGCAACTCGATGAAAATGATAGGAGGTCTTATTAACTGAAGTTATGAAAAGAATATTCTTTTTAGTACTCAGTGCTACCTGAGTTTTAGAATTATCACCTAAAGAGATAGAAGTGATTATTTTCTATAGCACATATTTCATTTTCATTAATGTTGTTAACGAGCTCATCACTGTCAACCCAAAAGTCTGGAACTTTCACACTTCTGAAAAATAATCGGTACTTTTATTCTTAAAGGTCACAACATTAAGTGTGCAATTGGGTTTTGTGTGGTTTATGCCACACCATTATGTTGATATTCTCTTCAGGAGTTAAGGAGACTCTGTAGACATGATATAATAACGATGAGCTCTTTACTCACACTGAATCATTCCACAGGTCTTGCTCCAACTGAGATTTGCCTACTCTTCCACTTTTGCAGCAGGCAAGAATATAATTAGGTAAGCAAGGCTATTAGCACAGAATAGAACTAAACACCTGAATACAGCGCAAGAGCTCTTCTGCACAAACATGCTCACTGAAATAAGCACAATTAAATATGCAGTTGCACATAATCAAGAGTGGTAGACTAGACTTCCAAGCACAGTATCTGCTGTAGGTCAGATACTCAAGCTTATCTCTGTGATCCTTAAAAGGTACAAGTGTCTCGCAGTACATGTCTAGGATTACTTTCTCAGCATAGCCTGAAGATCTACTCTGATAAGCTCCTGTTGTAACTGCTGTTATTTGGACACCTTTTTCCTTCAGTCCATCCAACTTATTTTGGTAACTCTCATCTAATTATTCTTTAAAAGACACCATCACTCTCTCTGAACTTGGTTCTTGCTGATAAATGTTGGCAAAAACGAACAGTGCTCCTGATCACCTTGAGTAATACTGTATGTAATTGTCGTTAGGCAGAACCTTGTGCGTATTGACATTAAATATCATGATCTGAGCTACAAAATAACACAGCAGCAGAAGGCCTTGACTATATCAGAGTTGCTTGGTAAGTGATTGTTTAATATTTATTTATTGCCGATTAATTATTAATCTTAAAAAGACCTCACACAAACAGACTTTTTTTTTTTTTTGTTCTCTCCCCTCCTGCGTCATAGCCCATATGGGCTTCTAAACAAAAAGCAATACCTTTTATTTTATTATGGTAATAATCATGTCTGCCTCACAGCCATTTTTGATACTGTCTCCTGTCATTCCATCAAAGAACCTGCAGTATGGACAGCAGCAGAAAATAACAATTAAGTTTGGCACTAGTTTACAGCTATATCACGCGTAGGACTGTAAGAATAGGGAAGTTTATGGGATTTAGAGGGGAGGGGGAAAACACGGAGAGGAGAAGCAAGGAAACAGTTAAAAAGGCATAGAAGCAGAAAATATTTTAAGTATCTGTTCCACAGTAGGATGTGTTGTGTTGTACTTGCTTTATTTAGAATTTTAAGAAACACATTAGTCTTCTCCAATAAACATTCTTAAGAATATTAATTCTGTTTTCTTAAAGTGATGAGTTATGTATATTGAATGTATTTAACACTTGAACCCAGCAGGGCCTCGTTTACTTGCTAGACTAAACCAAATGCTTAGGATGACGTATGTTTATTTCCTTCTATTACAGCTGATGTAGGTGGCCAGCTTGGATTGTTTTGTGGTGCCAGTATGATTACAATCATAGAACTGCTCGAATATATTTTTACTAACTTCTGTTGGGTGTGCATCTTTCTTCTATTGAAAGCTCCTGAAATGCCTCAATGGAACAACCCATCCCAGAACCAACCAACACACAAGGAAAAAAAGAAGGGAATACAAGAATGTTAGTGGCTTGTAGAAGCACAAAATTAATTGTTTCTGCAGCTTCCCTTCCTTTTCAAAATACAATGGAGACAGTAATACTTGCATTGCTCCCTTCCCTGCACTCATTCTTCCTGCTTCTTTTTTTGCCTAGAATTATTTAACTGTGCTAAGTAACTTTAAAGAGTGAACTTTGCAAAGTTTCACTTTCTTTCTCATGTAAAGAAAAATGTAATCTTTACCTAAAATCTTACTGTAACAAATTCCCTTTTTTTTAAATAGCATAGCAAGTGATGCTACCATACAACATAATCCAGCATTTCTGAGCCAGTTTTTACCTTCTGTATTTTGAGTGAGGAGAAATTATATGCATATCAAAACAACACACACGTTTCTTAACCACCATAAAGGCAGAGCACTGCTGTGATGAAAAAGCAGATTCCTTATTAACAAGGAAATCTTTGCTAGTAGGTTACCACTTTTACATGTTCAATTGAAGGATAACATAGCTTTATCTACCAGAATTAGGAGCATTCCTAGTAACAGTAACTTCTACAGTGTGTATCTGTTTGTCTGAAACATCCAAAAATAAGTCTCATGAGCCTGCCAACTGCTATAGAGAACCATAGGGCATCTTAGTGCGTGGCTAGTGGGTAAACATAGGCCAAGTTCAGTGTTTAATGTCATGGAAGTTGGTAATAAAGACTACAGGCTTCACCTAGGTCTTACCAAAAAAAATAAATAATCCATGAGAGTTAAGAATTTTGTGGCTTTAATGTTCAGAAAAGCTTCTGTGCTTTCCTATGTCTGTATGGGCCTATGGAACAGTAGTGGTAAACTTATGAGTTTTATGTTTTTAAAGAAGACTTCAGTGATTAAAAAACCACAACTTTCAAAGATGTGTAATGGTGTAGTATAAATAAACACTCACACACACTAAAGCTCATAGAACAGGAAGAGTGCACTGGAGGGGGGCCTTGTATACTTTTTACTACATCTTAGTAAACAGCAAAATCACTTTAAAATGTGAGTTAACAGGATAGGATAATTTCACTTTATACAATGAAATTAGACGTGTATCTTTAATACACTTCTTTCTCCAGAATGGGCCCCTGAATACAGTTCTGAACAAATCCATGGCTGCCCAAGTCTCCTGCCACAGACTCTCAATCAGAGCTTTTGATGCACTTGGAGGTGCCAAACAGTCTGGACGGAAACACATTAGGAGAGGTAGAAAACAGTCTTGTAAAATTAGCCTTGGGCACATCTTTTAAGACTACGTGATAAAGGATAATCCTGATGTGAAGTACTGACTTCTATTCAGTACTTTCTACTAGCAATAGGTAACTTCATCTTAAAACTTATAGCTGTCTAGAGTTCAGACTAGCACCGTATAGACTTTGCTAATCAAAATATTTTTACATTAGAAAGCTCACAAAGGCTCCAACATTATACCTTCTTAACCACTGCTCCCCAGTGGGTGCCTGGGCTCTGCAGCCCTCAGACTGCCCGGGAGTGTGCCGCTGCACGCTTAGGGAATGTCAGTGCTGTGCCTAGAACTCCAGGTGAGCCATCAGCCATAGCCATGCTCTAGAGTTCACACTGTTCTTCCATACTCAAGTTCAGTGGCTAATAATAGATTAGTTTCTATGAAGAAAGTAGTAAGTGTACTTACTAAGCAGCCAAGCCCTTAATGTTAGACATCAAGTAATGAAA
The DNA here is from genome assembly GCF_015220075.1 of Falco rusticolus. Taxonomy (NCBI): domain Eukaryota; kingdom Metazoa; phylum Chordata; class Aves; order Falconiformes; family Falconidae; genus Falco; species Falco rusticolus. The sequence continues at coordinate 48,503,358 of NC_051187.1, forward strand.
ATGCTACTATTTGGCCATCAGTGGCAACAGCTTCCCTTCAATGTAAGCCCTAGGATAAGCAAGTCAAGAAATACGGGACATGGTTTTGCTTCCTAGAAAGTGATGTCTCCGTTTTACTCATCAATAACTGCAGGCTTGAGACCTTAAGGTTAATTTAAAGCTATTTTTGCTCCATTCTTTTTTATTGGTCATTACATGGACTTCGCCCCGCCCCGCCCCCCCACTGTTACCAAGGGCACACGTTTGGAACAGCAGCTGTACCAACAGGTCTACCTAACCCCCCGTCAGAGGTGCGCATCGACCAGCGCGGGGAAAAAATGGAAAGAACAGAACAAACATACTGCAATATTTCTCTGAAGATTTCTCCCAACCTCAAACACTCTATAGCTGTGGAATTCTTGAGCCAGAAGAAATTATGTTTTTTTGGAAGCGGGAACCAGGTATTATCTGGCTTCTGGATAAAAAGAGCAGCAGGGGAAAGATTAGACATAGCGATCTAACAAGCCTTGTATTTCAGAGATCAAAGTGTTTTGGAGCTATCAATCACAATGATTTTTTGTGTGTTTGCTTCTACCAATAAGGGCTAAATAAAACAAAATTAATATTGCAATAACTGAACAAAATAGAACTGGTATTGTTTCTGCTGTGCCAAAAGTTCAAGTGAAGCAGAGAACGTACACACAAAAAAAAAACAACTCAGCAAAAAAAAGCCATTTCTTCGGAAGGGAATGTATTTGTATCTTTGCTTAGGTTAACAAGACTAAAATGACTTTGCTTTCTCCACTGACTTCAGACAAGGACAGCCGAAATCACTGCATGATTATGGATTCTTCTAACGTAAGTGGCAGAAGGAGCTCTGAAAAAAATGCACAAACTGGTGTTTTGCCCAAGGTCAAGCAACAAACTGATGTGAGGGTTTTTTTGCAGCAATGGCTTGTGATGAGATTATATAAAGCAACTGATTCCCCAGCACAGCTAAATATAGCAAGTGCACTGTGCAGTAGAGCAGAAATAAGGGTGCTTTTGTATTTTGATGTATGACTACTGTTCTGTTAAGGCAACAGAATTTTGAAAAATTTTAAGAAAGTATTCAGCTTTACTGGATAGTTAAAGATGGTGCGTGTCTAAGGGCAGAGAAGCAACCTATTTTAACAGTTTTATCAGATAGTCTCCCAATTTAGCATTACTTTGCTTCTTAATTGTTTGCTTTTCCTTTTCACAAGTGCACATCCATGCTTCAAGTACAGATATCAGCAAGCTTTTCCCATGCTAATTGTTTGATTCTAAAAATGTTAATCTCGACAATTAAAATAATGACATGATTGGGAAAGCCCCCTTGGGCACCTTCCAAATCCCTGCCTGATGTGCAGAGGTGCAACACAGAATGTTATAGCTAGAAACACATTAGCCTGAAGATGACATCCTCCAACCAGCCCAAAACAGTAGTGTTGCACAACAAATAATACAAAAATGGGACATTTTTAAATGCATTCTGCAGAAGTCATTAGATTTTATTTAACACTGTAGAGAATATCATGCTGTTGCATATATTTTCTGAAGAATGGAGGAAGGCAATCAGGTTGTGTGGATAACAACCTGGTTTTGGTTGCTCTGGATTTTATGTCCAGAGAGGATTGTTGCATGCTCTTACACACTGTATTCATTTTCACACCCTTGGGCAGCGGATCAGAGCATCAAAGTAGCTCCTGATACAAGGAAGACAGCTTTAGAATCTATCAGAGAACCTGCTGGGACAGTTTGGGGTGGGGGGAGGTTGGAGATTGTGAAAGACTTGCATCAAATCCTTTGACAGGTTTCTTCAGCTCATTTCCTTTCTTCTGTATGTGGAAGACATCTCTAAAGGAGTGCCAGAAAGTAAGGATTTATCCAAGGAGAAATTGCAACTTTGGACAAAAAGCTCAGGAAACAGGCCTGGCACTTGCTTATTTGGTAAAGCAAAATGAACAGAGAGTGGCCTGTACAGGAGAAGGCTTTAGATAAGACTTTTACAGAGTAGATTAATTCATTGCAGCATCTTGCCAGTAGATGCCCCACTTACCTCGGGCTTTTGGTCACAAGCCTTCACGCGTGAGTGGAGTTGATTTCTCAGCATCTGTTATGGAATCACTCAGTATAACTTTAAACAGATTATTTCCCTCTGATTAGTGATGTATGAGCTGGCGAAGTATTTCAAACAAGTTGCTGGCAAACCTGACATTTACTTAGCCTGAAGTAAGTGACAGTATCTTTGCCACAGAATGTATAGATTAATTTCTGAGGTAAACAAGCAAAACTATACAGCCATCCCTATTCTGCACCAAAATAAGCAGATCAAAGTATCTCCTAAGGAGCTTATATGAGCCAGCTGATCTACTGTTGCTTAAGAAAGTGTTGGTTAAGGTAAAATAGGAATGTCCTTAATCCTCACCAATTCTTTAGGCTGAAACTACACAGGAAAACAGGAATTTCCCTATGCAGTCACTCAGGTTGGAAGGTAGCTAGCTGTGTCCGCCCTCCAGCCCTAGCACAAGGGTGTGCACTGTACGTGAATCTGGTGTTGGCAAAACTTCAGGAAAGCAGTCTTCCTCACCCAGGCAGTACCCCATGGCAGCATGATACAGCACCTCGGTTTCCTACAGCTCCTTTCCAGTTTAGCACTGCTCTGGGGTTGTTGCTTCATATTTTGGAGATCCAAGGACCATCACACGATCCTAAAAAATCCCAGACCAAGGTAAACCACAATGGTTCACTCATACCACTTGTCAAAGTACACAGTGCTTTAGAAGCATATATCCCTTACTATGCTATAAACGTTGGTACATCTGGTCACTGTAACTGTATCCTCAGTTACCTTCCCAGGGTGACAGTCGGTGTGCTTATTAAACTCAGGATACAAGAAGTCTCTCCAAACTCATATTGTAGTAATTACTTACTTGTTGAAACATGACTGGGTTATAAATGATAAGCTCTGTATGTGAATGGGATACTGCTGTAGATCCAGGGCTAGCACCACATCTTGTTGACGCTGCTTATGCCCATCCTGGTTAACCCTCTTGCAGTGTAAGTCCTTTTATCCACCAGAAGACACTCGGCTCTGCTGATTCCTCACAAAAAGCAAAGCCACCACAAGAAGGAGGGAACATCCTTTAGAAAAGAAAAACTCCAAATAGCTCTTCCCACTGCACGCACAGCTGACATCCAAACCAGGGCTCCCTACCCATCTCCTATCCCAGGATAGAGGCTCTCACAGTGATGCTTTTAAAAACCTCTTTTGGGATCAGGAGTGCTTTTACAAAACTGTAGCAGGGAGAGAGAGCTCCACACACATGCAGCTGTTCCTTCCAGACTGAAATACTAAAACCTTTCTACCTCTAGAAAACCATATCATTTTGCAACATGAAGCCTTAACCAGTGCATACCTAGCTTTGCCTTGCTAATTGTGGGGCTTGCTTTCAAAAGAACGATCACGAGCCTTAGAAAACTTGGTAATACTTCCAGTACACTTCAGGATCCTTGATGAAAATAAGATTTGTAGTCTACATGATAATTGTCAGTATTTCTGCTTACTTTGTGACACTTTCAAAGCCACTCCCAACCTAGCCAGTTGTTTTGAGTTAGTGATGAAGACCTAGACTAACACAGGTTGCCTCACTTGTGGGTCTCAATCCAAGCACAGCATTGGGTTCCCTTACCTACTTCTACCTTTTTAAGACCTGGCAAACAGGCATTGAAGGCAGGTTTGATGACCATATATTTGACCATTGCAGACATACCCGTCACATGCTTAAAGGCTTCATTTCAAAACCATGAATCAACTGAAGATAAGAAATGGGAAGAGTTACAAGAAGGAAGACTTTCATACACAAGCTGTGAAAAATGTGGGCTTCTCAGGACTGCACACATGCCATAGAACATGCCAAAATTGTTCATTAAAAACCAAAATTTGCTTCTGGTGTTGTTCAACTCAGCCCATCTGCCTCCCACAATGATTCAATTCTTAGTGCAGTTTCCATAACAGATACTCCCAATAACTTTAGCTAAGCATTTTAAAATAACCTCTTTTCGTGGGGTAACCAACAGGTCTTTGTGTACAGTAGTGACCAAAGAAAACAATTATAAAGCCTTCTATGACTCCTGGCTAACAGGACTAGCCCTGGAATATCTTCCTGTTGTCACCTAGCCTGCTACGTTTGTAACCCTGATGAATCCTTAACATTCCTAGCCACTGTCTGTAGGACTAATATTATTTGTTACAGAATTGATCCAGAGACCAGTGGAAATTTTCCCACTTAATAATGCCAAACAACTTCAGACCAAGCCCATGTAAACTTACAGTTCACTTGTAGATTGTGCATGCTCTAGTCTGGAAGCGTTACATCACATCTTCGTCCTTTCCTGCACTCTGAATAAGTGGAATTTTGGCATTTCATTTTTGGTGGGGTTTTTTTTGGTTGGTTTTTTTTTTTTAGTTTAAACTTCTGAGCAACTTATGAATAAAAGTGGCAAACAACACCGCATGTGAAACAAACCAGATATGAGGGGGAAAAAACCCACCCCAAATATTTAACTGGAGAAACATCACAAAATATCTGGTTTAAGATGAATTATAAGAAGCTGTTCGCTGTTGACACATGAAAATCTAACAAACAGTAACAAGTAGAAAAGGAAAAAAAGGAGAAAAGGCAAAGCTGTTACTAAGAGATCTACACAATTCTAAAAAAATCTGAGAGAAACAAGGTCACATCATGCATTACAACACCATAATTTAGAAACTTCAATTTTCCTGAAGAGCAAGCTGCCAGTTGCTCTTTATTTTCCAGTATTCCACTTCAGACAAGGACTTCACCATGTGTAGCTCTTCACAAGATGTGGACCCTTTTCCAAAGGGCCTTCAGCCTTAGAAAACTGTTAATTATCCATCTCATCCATCAACTCAAAGCACCAAATTCAAAATGCCAAAATGTTTTGGGATGCCACTTTAAATTGTCAAATGGGAAAGCAGGGTAGGTAGGCAATGGCTATTACCTGTTCCCTCATCCCGACTGCTTGCAAAGAAAGCTTTGATGTCTTAACATTGAACAAATGGCCTAAATAGTGAGCAGACAACTGCACTGCAGTGATGGGCATGACTGTCCTCAGGCCTCCCTTGAGGGGAGGCATGTTCACACCTGGTATGTGAAGAAGCAGGGGCAGCAATGTTTTTGAATTGTGTTGAACAGCCCAGCTACTTGCTACCCAGTTATTTTGATGATATCTTTGTGTTTGCTCCAGCAAATACTCACCCACATAAGCTCTGCTGAGGACACTAGCAAATATTGGATTATGAGGTTTATAGCTAAATTTGGAGATAATCTATTCACTCTTTACTGCTGATACATGACTGAATTCTCTCTAGCTGGCATCGCCAGTTTCTGCATATCCCATGAGAAGTTTTCAGTACAATAGGCCCACAAGAATCTTTTGGCAGAAAAAAACCTGTCTAGAAATCAAGAACAGTATAAGCAAATTAATAACCACATTCAATCCCAAAGATACATCCAATCAGGGTAACGATCTCTCTGGGGAAGAGAAAGGGGTCGTTTCCAAGATTAGAACAGAGTATTTCTTGTGACACTTTGATGAGAGGTATGCTTCATATCTCTGAGGAAAATCCGAAGGCCTGAGGAACCAAACCATTCGTGTGCTAAGGAAAATCCTAGACATTTACCTTCTTTCTTAACTTTTGTGTCTTTCATAACATCAGAGAGGAAATATACCTTCTAAATGCAGAACCTGCTGCTGAGTTTGCACTCAGCAAGGCGTTAGGCTCTGTTAATTAACCCTTACAGGAGCTTTTCATCACACTCTCACAGTTTAAAGTCAACAAATATATTTCAGAATTCAGCTGCATAATTCTGGCATTGTTCCCTCAATAGAGCAAAGAGCATAAAAACATCCACAAACTGATCAGTCATTTACATGATCTCAAGACCAGCCCTTGGGTGCCCTGCAAGGAAAACATGCAACAATCACTTATCAATATGTATTTCATTAACAACAAAGTCTTATGCAATGGTGGTTAAAGCTAGCCAAATTCTAGAGGGTTGCACCAAGGAGAAGACTTGACTACTTTTTTTTCAGTCTTCCTACCTGGATTTAAAAACACTAGGTTACCCAAGGGCTCTCTACCTTCAAAGAATCAGCTGAAAGAGGTTGAGGGTTATTTTGTGAGATTGTTCAGCCATCAGGACAGAATAGCTGCCCTGCTGAGAAAGCTACAAAAGGCAAGGATTTATATCATGTGTTCTGACTGAACGCATTTGGCTATGTATTACAAACAACACATTAACAAAATAAATCATATACAGGACTTGTTAATTAAAATTAGTGCATCATTCACATACATCAAGAAATCATTATTTGCCCTAAGGAGCACAAAGGACGACAGAACAGACAACAGATGCCAGGCAGCTCTCAGATTCATAAAACAATTCCTTTGGCCATACTTACAGGATCAGTTAGTAGTCAACATTTGCCCCTCTTTTTCTTGTTAAAAGTGAAAAAGCAGCAACATTGCTTTGTACTGTTCCTTTTAGTGCTGATGGGAAGAAAGCCCTTGGCAGGGACCAGAGCCTCTGTTATCTTGCACATCAGATTCCCTCACCCATGTCCTCTGCACCCACAAACTCACACTCCCTCTGCTGCAGGGCAAGGCAGGTGCATCTCACGTAGTGCTGCTTATGCAAGTGCCCGGACAACCACAAGAGCCCAAGCAAGGCCTAACGCTCAGAAAGCACCGTCTCCTTTGCCTTGAAGCCTCCCCATTATCTGTTCCACCTGCCCCTGTAAGGTGGAAAGAGGCATCAATGAAAAAGCCACAGCAGTGCTTAAAGTTGTTCCCTGATTGAGCTATGTGCTGGTGGATTGGGACCGTTCCTTTCATCACCTAATTTCCTGCTCAGGTCCCTATTTCCTGATTGCTAGTAAATTGTTTTGCACCAAGCCATGCACTGATAGAATTCACCCACTTGCGTATCAGTCAGAAGAAAGCTGCTTTTTGTTTTTCCATGGGCAAGGAGTTCTCCAGCACTTGTTTGTTATTTAGGAGCAGGAGACATTCCAACCTGACCTAGCTATGGTGGCTAGTAATGCTCATGATTTATAGATACTTTCAAGTTTGGTGAGCAAGTAAAATAATTCTGATAAATGTAATGTAAAGTTCATATTTGCATTATTGAGATGTACAGAAGGGAAAGGGAATTGTTACAGAAACAGATGAGGGAAAGAAGCAATGACTGTTTAACATCAGTCCATGCAGTTTATCCACATCCTCATAATTAAAGGTTGTGCAGTAGTTTGAAGATGGTAGAACAGAAGTATCAGACTTAGGGGCTTCTGGCATACTCCAGATAGGAGCCAGTCTGGAAAAAAATATGATGCTGATTTTTCTTTTTTTGCAAGTGTTTTCAATCCTGTCTCCAACTCAGAAACACCTTCAGTAACACTTGTTTTAATATAACTTCTTCTGTATATTCACCAGAAGGCTGTGGTCAAAACTAACATAAGGCACAGAAACAGATGTTTAAAATGGATTACCCTGCATTGGGAGCGATACTGCTGGTCAGCAGGAACTGGAAACTCCTAGCAAAGAAATGAGGGCTCCATGGCAGAAGCCACTCTTGAAGTGCTGACGAGCTCTTTCTAACAACTAATTCCATTAACAGGCTGGATTAATGCACCATGGTAATGCCCTAAAATAACATCATCTTGCAGCAATGTTGCAGTTGCCACAAGTCTCCAGGTTCACAGGGGGCAATAAAATCAGCCACTATGCAAGTGGAAATTACACAAAAATTTGTCTATGAGAAACTATCTATGAAATATGAAATGTTTAGAAAGATGTGAAAACATAGTATCTTTGGCTTGTAAGTCTTAAACAATTAAAACAAATAATTACCTTTTAAAATAGGATCTGCTTTGTATCAAGTTTTTTGGTTGATTCTAGGATGCTTTTCTTGTAAGAGCTTCCTGTAAATGTAGTTATGGGAATACCATGCCCTGCTTGGGGAAAAGTTTAACTCATTTATCTTGAATTGAAGCTGTTAAATAATGCGGGTGTGTTACATATTCCTTACCAGAAAAGTTCAACTGATGTCTGAAGTCCAAAGCAGAGTTAGAATTCATCAAGAAGGGAAAGGCTCCTGATTTTCTTCAGGGTGGTGGGGGCAGGCAGGGGTAAGATGAGAATTCAGTACTTTAGTAAAAACAAAGCCAATGAACCAAAAGGATGGACAGTGTCCCTTGAGACATATGCAGCACAGTTTGGGGACCATTCCCCCAGGAAATAAGGTTCAAGTGAAAACTGGGGTTGAGACTTTCAGAGAGGTAGAGATCCAATCGTTAAACCAGCACTTCTGTCCAGAGAGCCTCTCTTTTCAGCCTTATAAAATAAGCAATGACAGTTAATATATCTAATTCTGTTATTTGACAAATTATTACATGTTGAAGGAAGCAAATGCTTTCAAAAATAAGTATTTTCCTATATAACAAAATTGACCTTTCTTTTCCTCCAGTGACCAAAGCAAAGCAGCAGTTATTTCCACGGTCTTCCTTAGGAGGAAAATTGAGTACCTCAGGAAAGCAAGTTTTTCCAACAGCTGCTGACTTTAGATTGTGCTGTCTGTACACCACTCTTGCTACTCCACAGACAGTACACAAATGGGTGCACAGTCAAAGGTGCCTGTTCGGTCAGTAATTCCTCATCTTTTAAACAGGAGTACTGCAGGCACAGCAGAGAGCTAACTGCCTGCTACTCAGGAGAAAGCCACCAACTAACAAGATGACCCCCCGTGCTTCTTCCCTAACAAATACCTGCAAGATCCTGCTACCTCCAACCTAAAGCAAGCCCCCAGCACCCAGGGTAAGCCCCTTGCCTCCAGACTGATGGTGAGCTGCTTCTCTGTGCCCTTTTGCCAGGATGGTGACAGCAGGGGAGGTTGACAAGACCCTGGAGGTGCACAGTCCTGCAGCCACAGCAAGCTCATTGCCCCTTCCCTGGCTGGCAGCAGACTCTCTGCCCTGTGATTGCAGATCAGACTTCTGGACGTCTCTTCTGGGTGTCTACACAGTGCTGGGACAGAAACACTCACCAGCATCAGGTCACCTCCCAAGGGCCTTACTCACAACCTGCTCATGAATCCATACTTCCAGAGGCACTGCCCTCTTTCAGAAAGGGAAGAGACTTAGTGTGCCATCTGCGCATGTCACCAACCCCACAGGGGTCAACATTTTGAAGCTGCACACTTGGTAGGTCGGCATGATCTCCTGCCCCCCTTCCTCCTTTTCTGAGTGAGGGTTTATCAAGGTTAGGTCATTTGGAGCGTGATGGAGGAAGGGCAATCAAGCATTTGCAGTCAGAGCTACAATGAGCAGGTTCTCTTTGATTGATTTTAGCTTCTCTTCCTCCTCATTCCTGCAAAACATCTGCAGTCTCATGAATTATCTCCAGCCATAATCTATCTGTGGAAGCGAATTATCCCTACGGCCTGTCTGCTTGTTTAATTCGGAATTTACTGGCTGCCTTCAATGAGAGTTTTGCTTGGGTATTAGTTGCACACTCTTAGATCCCGTAACACGGCTAACAGGACTGCAGTCCCCGCTCTCGGGAGAGGTGATGGCCCAAGACAATGCCACCCAGCCAGAAGGGCCCAGAGAGACAGCCCCCACCCGACAGGAGCACTGTGCGAGGTGCCTGTGCCCATGTCATGGCCTCACAAAAGTAACTCAGCAGCAAACACGCAGCTCATCATTAGCTCTCTTTGCAGGAAAGCTTTATCTTCTGAGCATGTATAAACAGAAAATAAACATTAAAACATGAGAGGGTAAAAGTATCCAGTTCACAGTACCACCTTCTACAGATTTCAATTTAAAAAAAAAAAAAAAAAGAAAAACAAAAAACAAACCAGACACATTTCTTCTTCAGTCAGCTCCTGTCCTACCCTGCCCTTGACACTGTCCATGTCATTCTTGCTGGGGTCACGGCCAAGTAAGGCCCCACTATCGCTTTTTCCCCAATGCTAAAGCATGTGATACTTTCCCCCTAACTAGTTTTGAGTTGCTGCCCAAGAAAACTTACTCTTCCCGCTAAAAATTAACTAGCAACAAAAGAGAAGCCCAGACAAATTGAGCAAATGTCTTGCAAAAATGTTTCTGACCGTGTTGCAGTGCTTCAGCAGACGGCATCCACGGGCAGGCTGAGTGCGGACCCAGCACCGGCCCAGAGCAGCTGCGGTCCTGGCTGTATCAACAAAAGCCTCATCCCTTTTGCAGGACTAATGCGAATTCAGAAACCCACCTCATTGCTTCCCTGCAAGTTTTGATTCAGAGAAGGTCAGATTTCCTTTTCTAAAGTATGTCCTGTTTTGTTACGATTTTACAAAGCAAATTGAAATTGTTTTTCGGATGAAGAGCATTTTACCCAGGTGGTATTACAGTCGGACATGCAGGTACCTCTCCTGTGTTTTTGTTTTCTTTTCCAGGGCACTATCTTATTATATGTAGAAAAAGTATGCCTCTTAATCATGGAAGATGGGGGAAGTAAGTCTTTGCTCTCACACTGGAGGACACCAGAACTCAGGCGCTGCAGTGCTCTAACACAGCACCTCTGCCTGCTTCACTGCTGTTATCACAGGGTGGCACCCAGCATCAGGTCTGACTCTGAGACCTATAGGCAGGATCATACGCAAAGCAACCCCTATGGTTTTATGCTGTCAGCCTTGCCGAGCTGTCAAAACCTGACACAACAGTCTAATATACCCTTTCTGCTTTCTTTGAGACCATTGCAACGTTCTACGTAGACTGCCTGGTGTTGTAGCAACAGGGGAGAAAATATTAACATCCTGCAGCACTTAATTAGAAAACATGACATCATCTGACACAGAACAGCATCTTCTATTACACAAGAAGGAACATAAAACGCAGGGACTGGCAGCTGTGCCCGTGAAGAGCCACCCAGTCAGATTTATTGGCTGCCTAGTGCATGATCTCCCATGTTGCAGCAGCTCTTCCTTTTGCAGGTTCGTTCTGAACAATTAATTGGAGTTTTTAGCCTGTTGAGGCCAGAAATTAAGAAAGCATAATGAGAAAGGGAAACAGTGGCATTTTGAAGTGTTGGGTTCACTTTGGCTTTTTTTTTGATAGGCCACGGCACTCAGTCTGAGTAGTATTTCCTACTGCTGCAGTGCTGCGGTGCCAGGAAAAACCTGGTCCAAAGGCAGGGAACTATCACAGTTAAAATGTGACATAGCTGGGAATGCAAGAGACAGTGGAGATTGTGTCCAGCTGTGTTTTTCAACTGAAAATACAAGTCAACATTTACCCACAGATACCACAGTGGGAAAATGAATCATACCCAGTAAAGAGTATGCAAAAAATCTGTCCTAGGACAAATATTTCATAAACAAATGTTGACTTTTTCTTGGCATCTCCACGATAAAACAAAATTAATTACAGCTTAAATACTGACATCTCCAGTTTAAAAATGAATACACAGCAAACCTTAAATTTACACAGTATGAGGACAAACGAGAAAACGTTTGTTGGCAATCTGAGACACTCGATCATTTGACTTGGAGCTCCAGTGCTCCCTCCTGTCCCTAGCTGAATCCTTCCCTGCCAGTAATTGTGCTCCCAAGATGGCTCATACATTTTGTGTTAAATAGAAAAGGACTGCAGGGAGAAGGACTCAAGAGTAATTACCCAAACCCCACACAGTGCCTTCATCAGGATTACTGCAGGATTATTGTACTTGTTGTACAGGCCTCACACGAGTGTCTTTTTTGCTGGACACAGGCCAAGCTGCAAGCAAAGAAGAAAGGCGGCCTACACATGTATCTATATTTGTGTGTGTATTTATAAAACCTGAGGGGTAGGATGATGTGGGAAAGGAAGGCTTTGTGAAAAGGCATGTATCTTCACTTTGTGAGCAAGTTTCTTATCCTCCAGATCATTACGTAATTGCCCACAAACACACCCATATCGTGGCAGAAGGCAACACTTTGGTTTCTGGTACAGGCTGTTAAATCTCGGAATGATTCACTATGCCCCCTGTGGAAAAAGGATATTTACTCTTCAGCCTCCTAGCACAGTTGTTGTTTTTTTTTAAATCAGATTGTTTCTGAATGCTTTGCATATGAAAATCACCATTTGACTCGCACAAAACATCTGAAAGTAAGAGGACATAATCTGCTTTCTTTTCTTTCCAGCAACCTTACACACAGTGTTTAGGACTTGTGAGAATTAGATGTGCATTTCTTCGCAATTAGTACATTGCATATTTCAGTAAGATTTATGAAGGTGGTTTGATTTTTCACTCAGTTCATCACAACACTATGCTCATACTGACACAGGGGCTGATGCCAGCAACAGAGGTTTATTTCTTACCTGAAAACTATGGCCGTGTAGTTTCAGTGGGGATATTTTGTTGTTTGGTTTTTATTTTTAAACAAAGGCTCAAGGACTTAATTGGTGTCCAGCTCAGGATTATGATTAACACCAGCTAGGAACTGCGAACACTTTCAGTCTTTTGTCTGCACTCAGCTAAATTCTGTCCTTTTAATCACAAGTCAGTTGTTTGAGCACTAGGCAGGATACCCAGCTTATCAAAGTGTAAAATCAACTCTGGAAGGCTAGAATGACCCCGAGAACCTGGGATATAAAAACCACACGAGCTTTAGGCCAGAGGTGTCCAGGATATGAACAGAGAAAAACAAATGTGTGCTAGCATTGGCTGACCGCTGCAAATTCACAGACCCTCATCACACAAAATTGCTTCTCTTGAAAAGTACAATTGTATTGTACCACAGAATTTGTACCAGATGCTATTTATATATTGAAATTCTCATAATAATCTCTTAAAAAAAACCCCAAAACCACTAACAAAGGCAATGTCTAACTTTTCAGAAACATATATGGAGCTAAAACCAGCAGTATTCCACCTCTGCTCTTCCTATGTATTGAAGTTAAGCCAGTTTTGACAGAATTCCACATGGGGCAGGTCAATGAAAACATCAGCATCTAAAAATATGGGCCACATTATCAAATGGCCTCATTGGTTGTGGAAGTCTTTATAATGTAACTTCTAAAGATTGACAGTGTGCACTTAATAAGCTTGCCTCAAGATTTACTGAAGCCTGTGAGAGTCCTTCTGCTGCTTTTCAAGCCTCGTATTAGGGGAAAAAAAAAAAAAAAAGAAAAAGTGTATTATCCAAGAAACATTAGCAACAATCCAACTACTCAGCCTGGCACTATGAAAGCCAACCACAGTTGTATTAGAGTAGCAGAGTTCCCTGCATGGCTACAGCCTCACTTAACAATGCACAGAAATCCAAATTCTTTTGAGTATCTGAATTCGAAGGAAAGCATACACTCCAGGAGATTACAAACAGCTAAGCATTCCATAATTTGCAATTTCATTGCTGCTTTCCCCTTTCTTCTCTTTGTTTCAACTTTTTTTTACAAAAAATACTAAAATAAACCAGATGCACTTGTAAACAGACTTTGGTAATTACTCTGCCTCATGTTTCTGCTAGAGAGCTGCTATTGAAAAAATAGATCACTGCAGTTAAATAGAAGAGGCAACAGAGCACACACAAAAGAACTAAACAGAACTGCGTAAGGTTTTACTGTTATCTGAGAATAATACTTAACCAAAGTATAGTTTTAGTGGCTGCAAGTGGCATTTAAGTGAAGACCAGTTCTAGTAATAAAAATGGTGAAGTGCCTAAATCATACTGGTTTCCTTGAAGTAAAAAGCTCTTATATGAACACAATATATGAGCTATTATTTTAGTGCTTTAAGAAATTGGTTGTTACAAAGTAGCTTAACAGGAGGTTTAACAGTCTGAAATGATCAAGAAGGTAAAATATAAACTCAATTTTCTGGCATGCCATCTTCCATCATGAAGCATAATACAGAAACTTCAGTTACTTCACAGCCATTTGCATGAATTATGTCAATGCACAACTACAGCTGTCACAAACCCCACGCCTTTAGAAGTCACCATGAAAGTTTTGGTAAGCTCGATCAACTTCAAGTGCAAATTGCTGTTGTGTACCTATTAGAGTGAGGGCAATCTCTCATGGAGAGCTGGGACGTGTTGCTGTCCGACAGTGAGGCGATGGAAAGGAACGCATGTGGCTTCCCATCTTCATTTCCCATTCCTAAAGCTTTGGTTGGTAATGTACATCCTGCTCAAAGTGGATGCCTAATAATTTTTGATTGTTAGATACTGTCCAGTCCAAGAGTTTCAAGGGAATGTATACATTTTTGTGAACTTGTCTACTATTTTCACAGCATTAATCTACACATTTTGAACACTCCTTTAATCTCAGGATGCAAGCCATTAATCTGAATGTGGTAGACTCTTAGATATTTGCAAAAATTAGAACAATTACTTGATAAATTATTTAAACTTGGACTTCAAATTATGGACTGGAGAACCATACTTGTTTTGTATCAAACAATAAAATACAGCTTTCACCAAAAAGAAAATCCAAGATTTCCGTAAGTCAGTGGAAAAAATAATTTATTGCAATTTCTTTTGCACATTAACATGAAACATTTACACATATATATTCTGTGCTGATAAGGTATACTAGATATAGACAATTTTTATACACAAAGTAATTGCACTATCCTATTTTATAATGCAAATATTCAGAAATTATCAGTCAGGTAAGAACAGATATTATTCACATAAAAATGCACTGTATGTTGAAGTTATGGAAAGTCTATGCATCTGAAACCTTGTCCACTTCTACTAACTGTACCAGCTGATAAAAGATACTATGTTCCCTTACAAGCTTTACATCCCTTAATTATGCCAGGAGACCTAGAATATTATCAGGTCCTCCCAAGGCATAAAATAGTATCATTTCTGAAAATTAGAGAAATCAAATCAAAAGGCAACCATGACAACCACATCTCGGCAGCACACCTTTCAATTCTGGGGACTCCATCACAAAAGAATCAAAGCACTACAGGTGGTTGAAAATTGTCCAGCAATCTGTTATTAACGTGACAATTTAGTTAATATAAATCAATGAGAAATACATTCCAAGTGAACAGCATTTCAGTAGAAGGACATTGGCACATGCTTCAAACGGCAGTATCAGACAAACTGCCCCTTTTCAATACAGCAAATGTTTACATAGTGTCTACAAAGGGAAAATGCAGGATGATATCAAAAGAGGAACCTTTTAAAGTGTTATTCACAAAATGAATGGGAGACATGGTAATAGCAGGGCTAAATCTGATAAACAACATTTATACAGTAATTTTCATAATGCTGCTTCAGATATTATTTTTAAAAATAGTTCTTTAGGTTCATTACTCTGCCCAACAACCAAAATACCTATCTTTCCAGAAATGCCACTGATTCACATAACCACTATACTTCAGAGATGAAGATGAAGATGTGAAGCATCAGATCAAAGTGGTTAGTTGTGGCGTGCATACTACAAAATTTTATTCATTATCTGGTGGTAGGAAGGGCTACATGTACATGACTGACGTGCAAAAATGCATATCAAAAAAAAGGAAAGCTTGAAATACATGCTCACAGCAGAGATAACACCACCAAACATTAAGGGGAAAAAATAGCAAGCAAGCCTGGAGGAAAATGTTGAGTATGATTTCAGGAGTAGGGCAAAAAACAATGGTACTGCACACAGCAATGGGAGGTATGACGTGAAATAGCATCCATAACTCAACCTTACTGCCTGGCACCCTATTTGGAGACAGTACTGCGCCCTATCCAGCGTCCTCTTCCTCTTCCCTCAGCTCAGAAAGCATCTTGCTTTGTTTCCTTGAGTGCATGCAAGTAGAATTTGAGAAGTAAGGTATTTTCTTTGAAGAAACAACATGGTGGGTCAACGCAGTGACAAAATACATTTTACAACTTGCAACCAGTATCAGTAAATAATAGAAATAATAAAACACAGCATAGGTAACGCACATATTTCTTCTGTATTTGTGGTATGTAGGAACATAACAATTCCTACATTCCCTGATGAACTACTTGCTCTGACCAAGATATTTTAACATGTTCCCATCAGTAATGTGGGGACATGGCAGAAGAGAAAGGTATTTGGAAGTGGGGAATGATGGAAGTTGCAGTCAGACACATGAGGGTCTCTGCAAGCTTTATTTTTTAAAACAAATCTGTTTTCAAGAGAGGAGCTACAGCTGAACCTCTGTTAAAATAATAATGATAGTAATAATTAATCTTGTGCAAACAACTGGATGCAAAATGAGTAACAGGTCACAGTTGCTTTTGTTCTATGTATATTTCTGATGCAATCCTTATTTTTGGTGTAGTGATATCATGGAAGAGATATTTTAACTTGAAAAAAGTAAAGCAGCAGCACTCCAAACACCACGGACTCTTGTAAATCAGGTCTTTCTCAGAAGTAACTGCTGCTCATGGTGACTGATATTAGACATGCCAACTCAGGAACCAAGTTTGAGGCATACTGAGCTGCCCCAACCCTATCATTTTCTAGCCTAGCAGAGAGACGGCATATTTTAAGCCTTGGTTTCACATCTCTATGCCAGCTGTAAATATTTCGTCCTCTTTCCTCACCATGTATTAATTACCGGGCTTCAGGGTAAAATATTATGCTGACAGATTTGCAAATGCTGAGCTAATCATTCCCTGAGGGATATAATGAGAAGGAGAATATATCACTAACGTGAATCCATCCCAGATTTAAAGATACTGGAGACAGAAAACTTCACAGTAAAAGAATAATCAGCAGAAGTATCTGCAGGATGATTTAAGAAGTATTTTCGTGTTTACTTCTATAAGCCACTTCTTGCAATATTCTGGAGTGACCTTTCAGGAAATTTACCATACAGTTTCTGAATATATGTTAACATGCCATACTCATTGTTATGAACAGTGCCCTTGAAATTAACAGCACTGCAATTAGCATGGGTATGTGTTTGAAAGGTCAGAGAAAATAAGATTTTGCAAAAAAACCCCCAAGACTACACCTTTGCCTAAAGCAAAGCGAATACTCTAAGGTAATCAAACATAAAAGATTGGTTATCCGATTTCCGCTTTCGATTACAGCTATTATGTACAGCCTATAAAGTGCCAGAAGTAACATGAAGAGTACCTTTACGAGACAAAGAGAAACTTCAGTCAAGTTCAGAAAATCTAAAGGAGTAAAACTCAGTGCATTTTTGTGTATGGACAGGCGAAATTATGCAGAGAGTGAAAAAGAATTAAAAGATTAGAGGATTATATTCTTTCACTTTTCATAATCACCCCTGACCAAATGACAGTTCCAATCACCACATGAATGTATCTTTCTAGTCTCCTCCCAAACTTGGTACAATTTAGAAGAAATACCTGTGAAGGGACAAGTCCTTCTAGCTATAAGAATTACATGTATATCTGATTTTCAGAATCAGCAAAAAATAAACACACACACATTTTGAGTGTGCTTAAACTGTGAGTCTTAAGTTCTCTTGAAAATCAGGCTGACAGTATTTGTGTCAGGTTTATTCCTACCCCCTAGTCCCTCTACACAAAGCCTGATTACTAGATAACAGTATCAGCAAGTACCTCTCAGGACTGCTGTGAGGATTAAGACAACCCACTGTTGTACAAGATCTCTAAAAGGAAAGTGCAATATTTAAAATTCTAAACTATCTGAACCCTATATTCATATTAAACGGGTGACGGTGAAACAAGGAAAATACCCACCTGACTCGGTACCCCTCTGAAATTTTACATTTAAAATTACAATGTGCCCTGCTACAAATGATAGGACATAATTTATAACGCAAAAAAAAGTGAAAGGTGTTTAATTAAAATACATTTTAAATACAACTATAGATTTGAAAGAATGGTAGCTGTGTGAACTTGTAGGTAATCTTGACACAGAATAAAAATAGAAAAGTATTATCAAAATTTATTACCAGAATATGTAAGTAATACATACTACGATACAGATTTTAGCAGAGTTCAAGTACAGGCTCTCCCCTGAAGTTTAATACTGGGAGTTACCATTAAAAAGTCAGTATTCATATACTTGGGTACCAGTGGTAATAAATCTGGATTAGATCTCCTAAAGAGCCCAAACAGTTTAACAGCCCAAATTTCATTTCAGAAGCACGTGAGTATTCAGATGCATAATTAGTTTCCTGTGACTTAGAAAAATTATCTCAGCCAACGTAACTGATGACATTATTTTAGTCAGTATATTTTTAAGATTAAACCTCATTAGCTTAAACCTCTTCCATTTTATATTACTTCAGGACAAAAGTCAAGCTATGTAAATTATTTTTAGCCTTTTTTCTCCCTGTTGGCAATGGTGTAATGTATGCACCTGCTCAACTATAGCAAATCAGCTGGCATACTGTAATCTGATTCAGTGTCTGAGTTTGTAGCACACTCGTGAGTCTAGATCTCACTGGCTTTTAATGGGATTTTGGTTAATACATGCCCAGACTTCTGAAATTGATGCATAAGCTTAAAGACTCACTCAGTGCTTGAAGAGCTTTACCCTACATCATTTTGAGAAGAGGATTTAGGCCTATTTGTCAATTAGAAGAATCAGTTTTCACCCTGTATATTTCTAAAGCAACACCTCTATCATGCAGCAGTCTCCAAAGAAGCAGATCCATCTGGGGTTAACGGACCACCACACATATCAGGTGTGAACCTGTCTGCAAGTAGTTGCTGGACTACTGCCTAACTATCTGAAGGCACATTCATCCACCCACTGTAAGAAAGCACATGATGAATTCTGAAGTGCTGATAACTCGACATATCAGCTAAACAGAAACAGCCATTATATTGCAAAATCTACTACAGTGGAGAAATACGTAAGAAAAGGGAGATATAAATATTTAAACACTTGGCATTCCCTCAAGCACTTTTTAAAATACAAAAGTGTTCTTTCAGGGACTGCAAAAACTGTAAAGACAAATAATCAAGGACTTTAACGTGCTGTCAAGATAATAAATGCATTAATGAAATAGTGTTGTACAAAACTTCATTTTTTCTAGGGAACGTTTAGTTTTCCAAATGCAAATGGATCTCAGTGGTTTAGATAAAATTTGTCATGTTTATACCTTGTTTAAAAGAAAAATTACACTCTGGTTAGTCATACCTCTGTCTCTGTACTCTTTCTGGACAAAAACCAAACCTGCATTGGTTCTTTTTTACCCTTCATAGAAACTGGACCTCTGTACTCCAGGTGGAACTGAGGATCTGAATTTTCTGGTGTCATAAGACACCTGAAATTGAAAAAGAAACATGTAAATTTATGTACTATGCATGCATGCCACACATTATATAAAATATTAAAGATGCTACAGATATGTGAGCAAATTACAAAAGTCAAATCTATCTCTTTATCTTTATTATATTTGCATAACAATAACAGTATATCATAATGCAGTCTGCCATACATTTTCTTGAGGATTCGCGTACTTAAATAATGTGTTGCAGGAGTCCTGTCACTTTCAACTCCCAACGACACTTTCACATTATGCTGACAAAGTGATTTCTTGTAAGATGTCAACACCAATAAAACACTTCATCACTCACCTGTAAGTATATTCAGAGACATTGATCTTTCCCTTTTCTCCAGTAGTTTCTGTTCTGCTTGTTAAATTGACAGTATTTCCAAAGAGACAGTAACGCGGCATCCTTTGGCCTATAACACCTGTGACTACCTCACCAGTGTGGATTCCTATTGTTATCTTGAGAGAGAAAAAAAAATAAAGTTTGAGTATTCAAAATTAATGTAACTAATCTGATGCCTCTGACTAAATACAGATATTACACCATTCCTATCTACTAGAGTTTTATTTTTTCAGTGTGCACTCCTGCTTCTTCAAAACCTTGCCTTTTGTGTTTCATGTTACTGGTTTTTTTTATTGTAGTGCAGTGTCATGACTCTCCCTCCCCCATGAAAGAATAAACTCCATATTTTTCCCGCATGCATCATGCCATGCTGCTATTACATACTGTGAAATTAAAAAAAAGGGGAAAGAGGCATACTCTGCAGGTCTGTGTTTAATGAGTGCTCAGAAGATGCAGAAATGGATAGTTTAGGTCAAGGAAAAAAGGCATTTCTCAAAGGAAACGTCATGGTATTTTACATTTAAAAACTCAGAGATTGGACAGGGGTTTGGGGAAGCTCATTCCTACAGTTACTGTAACGCTCCAAATCAAACCTTCTTGCTTCTTTGCCCAGTGACAAAGTCCAGAGCTCTAAGCTAGGTGTCAGACCAGTAACATTCATGTAAATAGAAATATGCATCACACTCATTACTTATTTTGCTCTCATAGCCTTCTGACGAGGACAGGTCAATGCAGCCTCCCCAGTTCTGTATTAATGCCCCAACATCTTCATAAAATCCCGCAATGAGTGAACTTCCACTAATACACATTTTTGCCAGTAATCACTGCCATAACCGCTTATTTTTATATCTTTTTAATGCAATATTTTCTTGTGCTGACATGAGGATCTGAAGCGTCATCAAAAATATCAGTGAGGGAATATTATTGTTCTTTTCACTGAGATGAAGAAGGCTCAACAAATTGTACTTGATGCACAATGGGAATTTGTTGATTAGATTGAAATGATTGGAAAACAGACATAAATGATGTGGACCTAATTTAATCCTTTAAAAGGTTAAACACTAATTAGATTTTAAGGTCTGAGAACTGTACATGTCACATCTACATGTGACTTCATTTTTGCAGATATCAATCTCAAAATCTAACAATAACAAAGCTTGCAAGGACTAGGACATGAACATAACCATATTTCAAAGCATTACCATTTTATCATGTCAAAGAATGGGCTCTTCATTCAAGCCCACACATTCACTAACCTGTACAGGCTCACCATCCACTTGAACTTGGCCTGCTATTTCCATCATATCCAAAGCCAGGTGGCAGATAGAACGTGCATGATGAATGCAAGGCTCTGGTAGACCACTCACGGTCATATACTTGTCCCCAACTGTTTCCACCTATCAAGATACACATTTTTCAATTACTTTATTATCACAGGCTTTAGAGTACAAGAATGGAAGTAGTGCTTCTTTCAAGACTGCTTGTCTTTTCAAATAGTTTCCCTTCACTTTCATTCAAATCACCTTAATTCCCGTCACATCTGTTTGTTACTGAAAAGAATGTATTTTATGTCCAAAACGTAACAAATCAAAATGACACTGTGAGTGTGTGAACTGGAGCCCTCTCTTCTGGGGTCTTCCAAATTTCTGTAGAAACTGAGCACTATGTTTGTCTTGGCTCAGACCCTTGATTCAATTGGCACAGGACATAAAACTGATTTCTATTAAAAGCTAGGAATGAATCTTAAACATATAAACACAGAAGAATTCACCTGTCTATATATATGGGATATATATATCTATCTCTTTCTACCTATCTACCTGCTACCAGCCACGTCTGCAACTACACCTCATTCCTAATGAAGGAATGAAATGCATGTTGAGTAACTGAACAGTAAATTAAAATTTACAACCAGGACAACCCAGGTATATGACTGAAAAACTTAAAACACAGGGTCAGCAGAACCACAAACTGCTTGTGTAAGTGTTCGTATCTGCTAAATATGGAAGTAGACACATATATCCACCTAACGGGTGACTGTGCAGAAATCCTGCTGAGAACTAAAGCCCTTTGTGTTCCTTCATGCATTTAGAAATAAACAACATACTCTTCTTCAGCTAAGTATTATCAAGTAACACAGTTCAGACTGAGAACAGAACTAGTGTTTTAAAAAAGCCTAAAATACAAAAGATGGAAAAGAGTGACATGATAGTAAATTATAAAAAAGTCACAGCTTAAATACTTTTAAAATCTTCTGCTTACCTTATAAACAAATGGATTTCTTCGTGAATCAGTCAGAATATCAAATCTTGTGTAAAGATCATTTAAAAGATTAACAATCTTCATGGCTCCCTCTCCAGAGGCATGTTTACTACAGAAGGCATTGAATCCAACAATGCCACTGAAAAGAATGGTCACATTGTCATACCGCTTCGCTGGAACGGGACGCTTGTGTCTCAGCTCATTTGCCACGGATGGTGGTAGAACAGAGTACAGTAATCTAAATGTGTAAGAAAAGAAAGGCACAAGAACGTGGAAAAGGTCTTTACACCAGCACTCTTCAAATATTTACTTGGTATCTCCTATAGGGTTTATAACACACTCACATCATCAAAGAGCAATATGCAAGATGTTTACTGAAAAGTGTATTATGTGGGACACAGGAACTGATCTACATCAGTGTACCTAAAGCCACGACATTTCAAACACGTATTAATGCAGATAAGATGCCAACAAAATGAGGTAAATATTACTAATTCTTCTGACGTGATCTGTTACTTGCTTGGATCATTTTTTTTTTATTATTGCTTAAGTATTTCTGTCCTATCCTCAGTTCATATAATCTGGTTTTGCTCACAAAACCATAAAAAATACAAAAAAGGCAACAAAGGCATCGGTTTCCCACCTTTGATCAATTCATGTGTTGCTAAATGCTTCCTTTTCTGTTGAGAATGTTGCTTTTAGGGTTTATTGCATGTTTTTTTTAATAATAGACTACATGACATATTAACATTTGCTCATATTACAAATTATGCAGATAAAATCCAAATCACTCACACAGAGTTTTCACCCTATTCTTATGTGTATTCCTTCAACTTTCTAATGGCCATCTTAAGGTGCATTTCCCTCCTTACACAGCAAAGATTCACAAAAATTGAGCATCATTTGGTACACAGCCTCCTGCACAAATCCTCATTAGTTGCATTTTTGGCAAGTTCACTACTGCATGAGTTATAATTAGTGAATACTTTCGGCACATGACACAGCAATTGACACTGTTCCAGTGGCTGCCAAGAAGGCTAGAATTCCTGAAGATAAAATGATTTCTACAAAACAAGTCAATAAGAATGAACAGAAAAATATTTTTAGACTCCTTGTCTCTCTGACTCTTCTGTCCATCCCTTTCAAGTCTTTTTACAACAATTTCCATTACTCTACTACAGGAAAAATAATCTGTCAATAGAATTCACAGCACAACAAATGTTAATTCTACTACTACAGAAGTATAATCCACAAGAAAAATCTATTACAGTGATGGGAACTATGTTTTATAAAGGAGAGTCAGCCACCATTCCTCCCCTCTACTCCACTCTCAAGAGACCCCACCTGGACTACTACTTCCAGCGCTGGGGCCCCCAGTATAAAAAGGACATGGACCTGTTGGAGGAGTCCAGAGGAGGACCATGAAGATGATCTCCTACGAAGACGGGCTGAGAGAGCTGGGGGGGTCAGCCTGGAGGAGAAGGCTCCGGGGAGACCTTCTAGCAGCTGCCAGTGCCTGAAGGGGCTACAGGAAAGCTGGGGAGGGACGTTGTACAGGGGCCTGCAGTGATGGGACAAGGGGGAACGGCTTTAAACTGAAAGAGAGGAGATTTAGACTAGAGACTAGGAAAAAATTCTTCCCTGTGAGGGTGCTGAGGCACTGGAACAGGTTGCCCAGAGCAGCTGTGGCTGCCCCATCCCTGGCAGTGCTCAAGGCCAGGCTGGACGGGGCTGGTGGAAGGTGTCCCTGCCCATGGCAGGGGGGTTGGGACTAGTGATCTTTAAGGTCCCTTCCAACCCAAACCATTCTATTGTTCTATTCTATGACTCTATGATCAACCTCACGCTGCTTGTCACACAAAGTTTTGTTTAATTTATTTGCCAGTAGTCCTAGAGCTCAGCTATATAGAGACTAATATATATATGTATTATATAGACAGATAATATAAAACTATATATACACTAATGCTATGAATTTGATTTTATAGTTACCTGTAGAAATGGATTTGGGGCTATCTAGATAATATTACTATCTAGATATAAGTACAATAATAAACTGTGTGCATTGGGCCCCAAATCGATTTCTACAGGTAACTATAAAACCAATTTCATAACATTAGCCTATTGCAAAACATCACCACTACACAGACTATTTTCAAGGCTTACAGGGTATGTTTTTCTGTTCTATTAACCTGTGAGCATGGTAGATGTAAGAAAGTCTGCAACACTACTGTTTTAGGTAATTCAAAAAGTAAAAAGGATTGTCAGTTTACTTCTCATAACTTTCCTTGTCAGGGAGGGAGCCACTAAAACACCTGTGCATGTAACAGCCTAGACTGCAGATGACATTTGACAATCTAAATAAAGAAATACCCTCTCAGGCGTTAAAGTGTTCCTTCTTGACTCCAAAATTATCGACCCTGAATATCTCCTCCCAAGATTCTGTTATTTTTTTAAGAAGGTAGCTATAAATAATATATCGCTGTGGCTGCTTCAGATCAAAATCAGGATTTGGTTCTTACGTGTCTGTCTTTTTCTTTTCATCTTCCAGTGCACGCAGTGTGTGCTGCAGTCTGTCAGTGAGGATCTCAAGCTCCTGAGTCAGTTTATATTCCTCTCTGAACTGTTCTCCCAAAAGAACCAGATCACGGGTCGCATCATGCAATGGAATATCACTCAAATATAAACCTCTTCTGGTTAAATCATCCAGGTTCATCACACTGCAACGTGGAGAAATAAATAATAACATGGGTACAATTAAACTTGCCAAAGGAGCATTTAAAACTCAAATGAAGCTGCTGAATAACAGAAGGATTATGCTTCTGAACTTGTGATGAGCTCTACAACATGACCATTCTATGAACTACCTCATTTGTGTTCATTCATGTTAACACATGGCTCTTGATTTTGCATTTAAATATAGACTTCACACTGATAAGTTCCATGAACGTACCGAATGTACATACTTCAGTACACACAGAAAAGTGAGATTACGTTAAATTAGCCTCTTCCCCTTCTGCCTTCATCCACTCTCTCCCTTTTACACAGGAGATTAACATAACTGTGTAATCTGATGTGTTAGCTCAACATGCTCTCAGCTAAAGCAGCCCTCCACTCAGCCCCCATTCCAGCCACTTCTTTATAATCATCACTGCTCTGTTACATTAAGACTACTGCAAAAATGTATGAATCTGCATAGGAAATCAAATCATTGTGACATTTCTTAGCACTCTCACAGTAAGAAACAAAGGACAAAACTTGCCAAAAATAGTGGAATCGGGAGAAATTCCCATTTGTACAAAGTGGGCCAGAGCATCCCAATGTTTACATTGAATTACTTAATAATCAGTCAAGTTCTGATGTTTAAATGCTTCTCCTTCTTTTAGTATAAACACATCAAAATCAATGAAGTCAATACTTGAACCAATTAATCGCTGTAGCACTACTGTCGCAAAGTGTTCTTAAAATCAGTAATTGTAAAATAAAAATCAGTATTATAGAAGTCTTCAGGTTTCAAGTACCTTGGCGAACAAAGAAAGAGAATGCTGTCTGCTTCAGGCAAGTAGATCATTTGCCCTTTCAGGCGTAAGCAGCTGATTTCTGTGCCAGTCAGCTCATCTTCACACTCCAGCTTTTCCACATCCAACAGCCCCTCCTGGTGATGAAAAGTCACAATTATATAAGGGCAACAGTACATGTGTTACACACCAGGCCATGTACTAAGAGCCTTTACTACGAAGGCAGTCAGAATGTTTAATTGGAGTTACAGCCTACATTAAAACTTGATTAATTTCTCAGTTGAACATCATATACTACCCTTATTTTAATACTATGATTTGCTGCCTCAGAGATATAAAGCATAGTCACATTCTTGTTCATAACTGCTTGTTTTTTTCCGTGTCATTTCTTAACAGTAGTCTGACCAAAGTATTGCCTATTGCCTATTCTATGACGTTCTATCTATGCCTGGCAGCACCTCTAATAAATCTTATTAATTATTTATTTATTATGGTTTCTCTCAGGTAAAGTCTTCAATAAATAAACAGGCTCCTTGACACAGTAGGTGCTATTCTACATGCTGCATTCGTTCATCACCTGCCTCCTCTCCTGCCCTCTCTAGAGAAAAGGAGACAGAACTATGCATGAACACAGGGGTTCAAGCAAGAACACATTTCAGTTTTGTCTCCCATATCGTTATGAAACAAAAGTAAATGTATGAAAATACAAAAATTACTTTTGTACAAGTATATAATGGGTTGGCCCCTTACAAAGAAAGCATCAGACATGAAGTATCTGTACTTCACCATTCCCATGTAGCATTCTACTTAACCGCTCCACATGAATTCACACCTGTGAGTTTTTCTTGGCTCATGACTCAAAAGGGATACCGAGCATACTACTGAATTGTCTCTGAAGATTTCTGAGCTTTCAGCACTTCTTATTTCTCCAAAGCATACTTACTTAAAGAAAAGCCAGGTGAATATTGTCTGTTTACCTTGGTTCTCAGCACAAAGACTGTATTGATATGTGAAAGGATCCCATGGAAACTAATATCTATATGAGGCCGGACCAAGGAGAAGACTGACAACAGACTGCAATTTCCTGGCTGCAGCTAGAATAAAAAAAGAAAACAAAACAAAACAACAACAAAACCACAAAAAAGAAAAACAAAAGATTGTTATGTTTTATAATAAAATAAAAATATACAAGGAGTAATTACATTCAGTTTGCTTAGATGACAGTACTGAATGGAAGAGAATATATACTTTATGCATTTCTCCGTTAACACACATGGCTTTTAAATCAAGGATTTCACAACAGAAGTATATTGACTTTAAAATGCAATTCCAGTCTGCAAGATGACTTTGTAAAATTGTGTTGGACTATCACATTTGTTATCTGTCAAACCATTCTCACGCTACAGCAAAAAAAAAGCTTTCCAGTGTTTTCCTCCCAAGTGACCTCCTTCAAACTCCCTTCTCAATAAGCCAAGTTCTCTAAAGCATCAACTTTGATAGTCAGGATTCTGATAGCCATCCTCAGGAGGCTGAATCAGTTCAGCGAATGCCCTTGGGAACATTCTGACAGTTACTTACTCTTTTTTCAAACCTTTCTGCAAAATTCAGGAGAGAAATCACCAAAAACAAATTGCAGGAAAAAGCTAACATAAAACTGCATTTTGAAAGTATGTCAACGATTCAGAAACAACATGGTATGTGCAACATCAGCCTACATAATTGTAATAATGATTTGATGTCTTCACCATCTTTTTTTTTGCCTCTCTCATTACTGCTTTTCCCTGTTTGTTGCTTATTTTTAGAAACACTGTCAGCTCTTTCAGGCAAGAACTGAGGTATCCTGTTCATATACACAATACGTGACATTAAACAGACCTCTGAGTACCTTTTCACTGTAAATAACTTAATGCAGCAGCTGCATTAAGTTCAGAAGTCATATACATATATATATCTCACATAGTTTGGGTCATCTGAGTTAATACTGATGCTTTTGATGTACAAGCCGAGAGAGAATGCTACAATTTGTGTTATTCTGCTCTTCAGTTATTATGCATCTGACAGCATTACTGTCAGGTAACAGATACAGACTACGTACCTGCTGCTACACTATATAGTAGTATGGGCAAGACCATTTCCTGAACGGCAGGCCAAGCTGCACTGATGGTTTCACACCCACTTTACAGAGTTATCTGCCACTTGCATAGCAAATGTATCTTGGAGAAAGAACCAGGTATCAAGCCAACACCTGAATTGAAGGGGGTGATCAGATTTTCTCTGCTCAAGCTTATTCTCTTTGTGGACATGACCATAAGGAACAAAGCTGTTGCAGAATTAGGGCTGTTTTCACAGTCCTTTTTCAAACAAGAGGAGTAATGTAGTAATAATTATGTAATAATTACATAATGTAGTAAGTATTATACAGTTACATAGGAATGCTGTTTGGACAGAGAATCCTAAATCTGTTTTATTGATCTTTAAAATAAAACTGTGAAACATCAACTATTAGGAATCTCTACGACTATTCATGCATCAGCATCATCTAACCTGTGGAAGGACTCTGTAGATAGCATTGCCACACTGCGTGACCACCAGATCTCTGTCAAATATTATGTGGAAAGGAAAGGCCTTGCAGAAAGTATAGGGACTGATGCGAGATTCTTGGGTACCGTTTTCTTCAAATCTGTCAAGGTCTTCATAGTAGTCCTCTTCTTTAGATTCTTTCTCCTCAATTAAAAATTGAATGTGGTCGCATTCCTCATTTCTCTGCTGAATAACCTAGAAAAATGAAGGAAAAAAATGAAAAACAGAGAACTCTGCTACTCAATAACTGGAATGCTACTATGAAGATGGGAGTACATTTACATTAGAAAGATGAATTCAAGAATGGTACCTGCATCTTGAAAAATACTAAAGTATTTCTGATTTTAGAGAGTCTTTATAATTCCAGGTGAATAATTATGTCTTTGCTTAGCCACAGTTGCTCTTTGAAGATCATCCAAATATAATTTATAAAGCTTGAGTGAAATGCACATCCTGAAATCAGGGGTCAGGGTTCAGGTTATGCTTGCTTGTACTGGTACTTGCCAGAAGACAGGACACAGAATTCTCTCCCCTTGAATGAACCCGAGGCAAGTCTTGAATTACAAAGACCACTTGAATCCTTATTTTGATGAAAGCTGTTTGCAAAGTCTATTAACACAACAGCAAACAGTGCTGAGGAGAGGATAGGCGTGGCACAACCAGCCAGGTGGATCAAGCTGATGTTTGAACATACAGCCTTTACACGTTCAAGCAGATTACAAGACTAGGACCAACAGATAAAACTAAATGCAATGACAATCTTCTCCGAGCTGCATTCCATATTAAATGAAATCACAGCAAAACCAGCGTCGTCTACATCAGTGGAATCTCAAGTAAGTGTCTTGAATATAGCATTTCACACTTCAGTAATCTTACTCAAAGTTAGTAAAAAAACCCCAAAATTAGTAGGGATTACTTTATTTGCAGTGAGAGTCATGTATTGCGGTGTAATTAAAGCTAATAACTAACAGAATAACATAATTTACCTTGAGAGGCCAAATTCACCTTTTCTCAAGCTTAGTTAGATTTAATGACTGGAACAGAACAATTCTATTTACACAGTATTGTTTAGTGGCAACTTTCTGGAACATGTTGCACCTGATTCTACTTTCATTTAGTCTGATCCTAAAGCCACTGAAACAAAAAAAGACTTCTTAAAATCTCTAATGCTTCCTGATTCTGCCCTTTACACACAGTCTAACCACAGACATTAAGAGTTTCCATAAGAAAACAGACGGATATGCACAAACACTGCACTCGATTCCTAAGATGTTTAATTTATTAAATATTTCTCCACCACAGCTGTCAGCCATACTAGCTGATGGCTTGGGGATGCTGATAACTTTATTTAGCTCCTATACTAATGGAGAAGTTTAAAACAACAAAACAGTATTTTATTGTTAAACAATGCCTAATTAAGAAGGTAGTGTTCCTTTACCTCCTATTTGACTATTCATTGAAAGGAGAGAGGCTTCTCTGGAGGACAGTTCAGAGCAGGAGCCTGATTTAGGTGCTCTATACCATGTGCTGCATTAATTTTCTCTTTCTGTTGCATAAGTAGGTAACTTAGAGACAGATCAGCCTACTAAATTTACCAACTAATGTAGGTACCTAAAGCTGGATGTATGAACAAGTTCAAATATTAATAGTGATAAACCCTAATTTCCTCAAGAAGCTGTGTTGCTAACCCATATGGCAGCATGTGACAAAGAGAAATGGGCAATTATGAGTTAAAACCAGAGGTAAACCTTGGAAAGAGTATGCGGCAGTCATTTGAGGAAAACAAGTGATGTGCGTTTGTCTAGGAAAATGGAATGTAGTAGATGGAAACCCAGCTTCCCTCTGAATTCAGGGTTTAAAGGTTCTGCATGTCTTCCTCATCTTTTAACCATAATCTCTGAAATTGTGAGAAACTGTGGCCATGCTGAGGATTAAAAGAACACAGCTGGAGTCTAGGTTCTTACTTCCTACCACTCATGCACACTCCCACAGGTTTTGTTTTATTGCTACTAATATTGTGGCCAGGGATAGTTGAGATTATACACAGTAACCTTTTCCAAATTGTGCAGAATTATCACTAGAATTGATCTATGCTTCCAGATCATTTCCAGTCTTGGATCTTACTTCAAAGTAACTTGCTGCAACTGGAAAAAAAAAATGCCTGCTTTGGATGAAAAGCTTTTATTTTGGCAAAGCAGTCCTAAAATTCATCTTTGAAGATCTAATAATTTTTAAGGAAATGTTCATATTGACAGCACATCACCTTCCAGAGATATTAATATTATTAACTAATGACCGTCTTCGTCACTACATACTAGTATTCTGTAGACCAACCTGCACCTGTACTTACATGATTTTTTCCTGCTACCATGCAGCACCTAACAGGTTTTTCATCACTTCCCATTTTGTTCCATGTATTAGAAATGAATCCATAGAAAAAACCTCAAGTGTTGGTTAAAAAAAACCCCAACCACCCTATAAAAACAGGACTCTACATGCTTCAAGACATTAAGCTAAGTTTGAAACATGACACCACAGATCCTACAACCTTGCACACTGATGAAGTCAGTCATCGCACACAATGTGCTATTTTCTTAACTTTATAGATTAGAACTGTGTCAGTAACGGTGCACAGCTGCAAATTTCCCAGGCATCTTCAAGTTCATTTGCAAAACTATTTTTGACCAGACTCCAGGGCATCTAGAAAAGTTTGCTGTATTAGTGCACCACATTAGTGCAGAAAATGAAAGACAGGCCAAACACATGGAAATGCGTCAGATCTACAAGATAGCCACAACATCAGCTGCACAATCCTGGTAAATCTGATATGCCGTGGACGTAGCTGGTTTACTGAATTTGATTCCCATCGTTCATGCACAGACCCTTATTAGCTAACCCCTCTCCACATTAAGCAAGATACCAATTCATCCTTAAATAGCTTTTCATTGGATATATAAGTTCATGATGTCTTTTCTGCTTACATCATTTATGCACTATCTTCCTATCTCATGATTACACCCATCTTGTCAGCAAATTTAAAATGAGAGCTTACGGCCATTAATATAATATGTTAAATTCTGTCCCTTCATGCTTGGTACCTACAGATCCAAACTAATTGGCCAGATACTTCTCTGGCATAAAGACCTGCCCTAGATACTCTGTAGTAAGCTTAACTAGAACAGAATTTACCTATTATTTCACTCTGCATGTGAATGTTTGTGAAATGTGAAAGTGAAGTCTGCAAGTCACAGAATTTCAGTATCATTTAAACATTGTTGAAGAAGTCTCTGTTAAATGCTTGATAAATGAAAGTTCAGTGACAGAAGCAACAAAGCCAGGAATCAAGTCTAATTCTTCCTCCCCCTGCGGTCTTAGCTGGTGAAGTGACATCAGTTCATCAGATCTACGAGTTCAATCACCATAGTAACTGCAGTTAAAAACTGAAGGGAAAAAAAATCACTCTCCTGGTTTCAAAGAGAATTTATAACATCTAACTGCTAACCTGCCTGTGCTTTCCAGAAGATGTATCTTCAGAGTCAAGTGAAAAGTCATACCAGTATTTCAGGGAAGGACAACGCCAAGAACAGTTATTTCAAAATTACTTTGGTGAGCTCCACACAAGATATTAAATCAAGTGGTATCACTGTGATACAGCATGTGTAACAAACACAAGCTGTTAAGTTTTCACTGATGTATCGACAAGAATCAGCCCTTTAGATATGAGCATGTCCCCAAAATACACTCATATCTCAGCATCAGGGAGGGACACAATGTCCTTGGATAGGGATCTTCATCCATCAGATCCTGAAGGTTAACACAAAGTCAGGTTTTTGCCATTTAAAGTTTTTGGTCGGAAGAGATCAAGAATTTAAATGGCAAAAAACCAACTGTGCAATGCTACTTGACAAATTTCACTGCAGCTGTTTCAGGGTGATCCTGAGGCAAATCAGTTCACTGTGGGAATGATACCACTCTTAGCTTTGCACACCCAAAGTTACAACTGTGAGGGTGTTTCCACCTGGTAGCTGGTTTCAAGGCAGATTGTCTCACTGCACCAAACCTCCAAGCCTGAAGATAGTGAAGTTTACGGCTGCCCTTGTGTCAGAATTAGAGGCTGATCACGCTGTACGATTGACTTATCTTCACACACAGATATCATTTTACCGTGTGGATCAGTACTGCTCGTCCTCCATGACTACTGCCTAAAGTAGTTTTTAGGTCAGCTCTTCAGCTGGTCACATTCTGGCTTCGTTTTTTATATTGCCATCAGAGAGACATCAGACAGTCTGAAATTACCATCTTGTCAAGGATTTCCCCTGGTCTTTTCTCATTTTATATTGTGAACCATCTTCCCTGTGAAAAAGAAAGGTTTTGATAGTCTGCTCTCAGATATTAGAAGCCCGTTTTCCCAACAGATTTTTGGGCTTCATAGGGTTGTACAACATTCTTCATCGACCTGTACCATTTGGAGCCTTGACGGAATCCCTGTCCTGACTTCACCTTCACAGGTTCCCCCTCATTTATACGTAACCAACCTCTGACATCCCTAGAGATAGCTGAAAGCTGTCGGAACACTGTCCAGAGCAAGTGACTGTAGGTGGCCCAGCTTGAGCAGGGGGGGAGTCGGACAAAATGACCTCCAGAGGTCCCTTCCAACCTCAGTCATTCTGTGGTTCTGTGTAACCCATGAAACAAAATCTAACTACTTAATGAAATAAAAACAGTAGCATTGTAAACAATTAGTATCTGCTACCACCTTCACAGGAACTGGTAATATGTAAGAAAAATTCAAGCAAAATTTCATGAAAATACAATCTTAGAAGCTTGCATTCTCTCAAGCAGATTTATGTACGTATTTGTTCTAAACAGCCAGGGAAGAAAAGTGGATAATAAAGTATTAAACAGCTAAATGCAGATATCAACTTTACAGTAATATGAAGAGGGCTGCAGAACTTAACAATCCAGCACAGGACTGTTTTAGTATGTAAATACTTTGGATAAAGAGATTTGGAAGGGCAACTCAGGAATCTCAGCTCTGTTCTTGCAAGTCAGAAGGCAACTCTCATAATATCATCAGGAACTTCGAGCTAGGCACTGAGGCTCTTATCAGTTCCAAAAAAAAAAGTCTTCCTTAAGCAAAATTCTAACTGAAGTCCAAACTAAAAATTTTAACAGAAGAGACATTGGTTGGTCCACAAAAACTGAGGGGATGAAAAGCAGCTCCATTGTTTTTCTGTGCTGTGCTATTTCAAACAGTGTATTACTAATGAAACACGAAAGCATTCATTTACTAAATGATGAAGCAAGGGATTAAGATGAAATAAGTCAGACAATTTTTTCTCCTCATCTTTTGAACAGTATAAAACTAGCCAGGTACCACAATGGCAGACTTACTTTACTTTAAAACCCTCCCTCTGTACCATTAATGATTAATAGTTGACCTGTGGAGTAATGGAGGGACACTGCCATTGTCTGTGTAGACAAGCCACAATTTTTGGCACTCTCACCTTAGAGAAACAAGTAGCTGATTATTCTCTGCTTATCTACTACTGAAGTTTGTGAGTATGTGGAGGAAAACACTATTTCAGGTCATTAAAGGTGTCAAAGGCTATGCTTTATTAACCAGCAAAGACAAGAAAAAGTTCAGGATTGAGGGCACATGACTAATAGGGACAAGGGAAAAAACGGGGTAACAGACAAAATAAAATACAGACAATATGCACTTTGTTCAGTTTAGAAGTAATACCAATTTTTAGGCATCTATGTGCTTTTGGCTTAGATGGTCTAGAAGAATAGTTTGGGTTAAATTAAACTTTGTGCTCATTTACAATGGGTTTGACCAATATTATTACATTTCTATTTAATTACAGTAGAATAAAATTTCCAGAAAAACCTAATGAAGTGAAATAAAAATGAGAAGTAAATTTATAATCAATATTTAAAAGTCTTTGGAAGATATATTATTTGTCAGAAGTCCTACATGGGTATCAGTACTGTCCAATACAATCTTCTCAATGAAGTAAGATTCAGACTGGGGACACAGTTTGTCAAAAGTATGTTCTGGTAGCTGCTTTGCACGACCCAGGTTTCTCCTCTGCCACACTGATCACTTTTGTCTCTGCATGACCCCTTGGCTATGCTGGCAGAACTCACTCTGATAGAACATCAAACTACATAACAGAACAGATGCAAGTAAAAATAGCCCAGAAGAAAACCTGCTATTTTTAACCTAGTTAATTTCCTCAGTATAATTAATTTTATAGCTTGACAACAGCCAGAGAGAGACATCTGAAGAAGCTGTCATAGGACAGGCTTGAGCAGTAAGAGAAGGGGGACTGAATAAACTGCCTGTGCTACCACAAGAAATGCTTGTCAAGTCACAGCTTCAGCACTCTTGCAGCCAACTTGCCAACATGGTCCTCCTTGTCTGTCTCAACACTTGGAATAAACAAGGACCTAAGAGCAGGATTGCTTTGATTCTGTTGCACCCTTCCGTATCTGATTACTAATACCTGCTGTAAAAGTTTGAACTATGGATATCTAAACAAGGACACCAAGTATACCACCATCGCTATGCAGAACTAGCCGCTCACTATAATCCTGAGCTAGCTTGTAACAAGAAACCTAAAAGGCAAATACTTCATTATAGCTGTACAAATACCTTTGTCGTTGGATTGCTTGTAAATCTTTTACCTGAGCAAGATCATGTTTTTGTGATATGCTCATGAAACTAGAACTGATTTTCTGTGCCAGTACACAATGAACCTGTGATAGAAATGTAATACGACTAGGAAATAGTTAAAAAAAAACAAAAATGCTTGCTGTACCTGCTTAGATTCTTTTCTACTTCATGAAAAGTATTTTATAACAGTTGCAATATTTCTAACACCAAAAAGCTTTTATTTGCTGTTTTTCCCCAGATATATCTGCACCTGGGATCAAGCTCTGATTTTATACTATTACATAGGCAAGGCCTTATCAATTAAATCATTCTGTTGGTCTGTATGGACACAAACTAGAAGCTTCTTTCCCATTTCACAAGTGACTTAGCACACACGACACTACGTAAACTCTGTGACTGAGGAACATTTTTCCACTTCTGAGGCTGTAGGCGTCTGAGACCCACAAACACATCCTGGTTCTGGGAAGGACCCGGCATGCGGACTGGGAGGAAAACACTACGCGCCAGCCAGGCCCCATCAGTGCACATCAGCCTCCCAATCTGCACACAGATGAAGAATCTAGGACACAAAGACAAAATGCCCGTGTTCTCACAGAACAAAGTAGACAGTAAGCAATATATGCCAAATATAAAATAAAGTGGAAAAAAGCACCCCAAATAACCCAGTATCTAACTTCTGTACATCTTGTCTCCTTTGAATAAAGGGATATTGTTCTGAACTGTTCCCAATTGGGTCTGTTTGCAAATTCTTACGGGACTTCTCAGCACACAGCTGACGTGTCCTTAAAGCAACACAAATGATCATGGGTCTCCCCGAGTCAGTGCTGATGCCACTGCTTCACAAAGGACAGCAACAATGGAAAATGATTGCTTGCCATCACTTCATTTTTTATTTTCGTGATTTTGCCCTAATGACACAAACTTCCAATGTGTACATCCCTTCAGATATTACCTTCATATCTATTTCTGTACCGTGGATCTGCTGAGCTACAGTTTTGATGATTCCAATGACAATATCCTGGAGACCTTCTCTTTCCGAATAGTAATGCAGAATGAGTCCCTTCCCCTTCTCCGCATCAGTGCATCTAAAGGAAGGGGCTCGCATACCTGGGTAAATAGTAGCAAGGTGGTCATGCAAAGCATCCAGGTTCTGGAAGAAGAAATTAAAAACACTGTTATAAGACATTTACTTATTAGTTCTGAAGAAAATTAGCATATATTCTGTCTAATCTGAACATCCCCTTTCTCCTACTGCTCACATTCACTGTGCAATTGCCTTATTATTTGTAGAACTGCCATCATAGCAGGCTTTTCAGGTAGCTTGCAATGTTCTTTCCATCTACTGTGGCAATATGTGGACAATGAACGGAATCAAAATTAGCACTATTAAAAATTACCCCAGATAGTAAGAATTCATGCTTGAATATGTTGTATTTTGAAACACTGATAATTTAAAGACCTTGTGTGTGTTTCTTAATCCTGTAATCTCATTCACTTTCATCCTTTCCAATTCTAGTCCCTATAATCTCTTCAGATGTGAATTTAGGTGTGAAATACAAATAAGCATGCTGAATAAACATGTATCTTTTTCCTTATTCTCAATGAAACAGCCTAGTTCTGACATCATAACAGTCAACCCAAGTTTACAGGGCCTGACAACACTTCAGATTTTAAAGTAAAGTTTTAAATGACTGAAAGATCAACCTTAAATACATATTTTCTTTGAGAATACTTTTAAAAATCCACAGAATACATAGAATTTATGACACAGAATTTATGACACAGAATTTATCACATCTGCTGTAATAATGTTTCAGAAAAGGTTATTTAGGAAAGGGAAGAGGTCGCCTATTTTCCTGGACATCTCATATATTTCACCTTAAATCCTGACCAGACAAATTGCTTTCTGAAGAGGAAAGCTAAATGATAAATTGATAGGCTATCTAATAAGGACATTAAAGAGAACAGTGAGATCAAAATCACACTTAGAACACAACACTAGCCTCTACTTCGATTGTGATGCCATTATCAAGGCTCCAGGTTGCTATTTACTGTATTTTTAATACAGAAAGAGCAACCTAGTTTGCTGGATAGTGTTGCAACCCACGTAATTATATACCTGTGGTGTAAAATTCATACAGCTCCTTTACTTCTTAAGTTCAGACCACTACTGCATATTTTAAACGTTGTTCTCTCACCCCCACAAGTAACTGCTACCACCAGGCTTTGCATATTGTTTTCTGCCAGCCCAAGGTGAAGTGAGGTGAAAATATTTGCAATGTCCTGTCTGGGCCATTCTCTACCTTTCAAGAGCATCTGTCGATCATCAGATTTGTGGAAGCATAATGAACTTGATTTCATGTGAGCTGTGAAGTGCTCAAACAGCTGCCTCTTCTCCTGGGAGGCCTCCAGAGGAAATGAGACTCTTGGAGATGAATTATGCAGGATGCATTCAGCCTGAAACTTCCTCCTTCAGTTTTTCAGTTTGTTTCAAATTCATGTTTCTGTTGCTATACCAACACCTCCAAATTAAAACTTGAAGAAGCAACAATCTAGGAGTCAATTCATTCCAGCTGTTAGCGGGCATTCAACTGCAAAAAAGTATAATGCTTCAAGGCAAATTCTGTAAGATCTTTGCAAGGTTCAAGACAATGAAATTGGGAAAGACTGCTTTGAATGAGCGTGGATGAGAAAAAAGAGCTGACTGGCTCGGAGCGAGTGCCCCACAATCTCCTTGATTGGGTGCAAAACTGCTGTTTCAGTACACATGCCTCAGAAACAGCTGGGATATATCGACCTTTTGGAAAAAACTCTTTAAGGAGATACATGGGAAAAGACAATCTTCCAGTTACAGAGTCATCAACACTCGAAGAATTTCAAAAGGACTTACGAGAAATGGCCAATGTCAAGGACAGAAGTTTTTGTAAGATGCTTGTTTAATTATTAACATTTAAGTGTGACGTTAAGTGTTGCTAACAACTGACAGCAGCTCCATTCTGCAAGACCACTTTGCCACCCTGCTACCCCATTACTGCTGACTTTGTCCAAGCAGCATCACAGGTGAGCCCATGTGACATGCCCTTCACTCTTTACTCTCGAATCATCCAGAGTGGGGGACTTGCCCAGGATGTATTGCAGCTGCTTTCCAGTCCCCAACGTGTCTCTTCTCCCTATGCAGACCGATTATGGGGCGAGCAAAGAGTTTATTGTACTCAGAACCTTGCTCCTACACATAGTCAAGAGTAGAGATGGGCTTCCAGATCAAGGAGCTGAAATTACTCCCCGATCCTGCCATTTATACATTGTCACTCCCACTTCTATTTTTTGTTGTGTTTGATCCATTCTAAACTGATATTGCAGCTTCTGGAAGAATGAATGTGTCTGCTGGGACCAGAGACACTAAGTCTAGAGCTTCAGAGAGCAGTGATCAGCTCCATGGTGAAACACAAAGGGATCACTAGGCAAGAACAAGAAGCAAACTAAATCAGGCAGATTCTGGCCTGTCTAAAAGCAAAAGAGTTTTTTGCGATTGGCACCTGAAATACAAAGATATACTGCTCAGCCCTGTGTAGTACAGAACATCTGGAGACTTTTCTAAAGAGGCATTAGTCCCCTGAAATTTATTGTACTGCAGTTATAAACAACTAAATAGCCATGTAAATGATTCCCTAAATGACAACTAGCCACTACTCTAGCGTTCGATTTTCATTCAGTAGAAAGGTACTGAACACAACATAAAACCACACTTGGAGTTTCTCAGGGGGTACCTTTTTTCACCCTGCTTCTCTGGCGCAGTGTCTTTCAATACGATTTGCCATTTATCCAGGCCTCTTTTTCACAGAAAGTATAAACATTAGATTAAGTTGCAGGATCTTTTTCCTGTTTCATGAAGCTTGAAATACCTGTGTTTCATCTACGAATAAACTAAACTCTCTCTGAGATGTCACAGGAAACAGAATATAAATGAGATTTATTTTCATATGCTTTAAAAAGCTGCAGCCCTCAATTATTTCGTATATCCTGGACTCAGTACAGATTTGAAGAAGTGCCTCTTATGTATTTTAAGAATCTGAAAAAAGTTTAGTACATTAAACCAAATCTGCACCTATTTTTGTAATAGGTATATAAATCAGTTCCTGACCTAATCCAACTGCTGGAAGATCCAAAAATAATAAATCATGGATAATGTTGATTTTCCATCATAATAAAAAGCTAAAAAGTACAATTCTGGCATGGCTACTCATACATTAGTCCTGTTAAAATCTGCAGAAGTGTATAATAGCCAATGTCATCTGTTAACACCGAAATTCAAACAAAGCAGCTTAAAATACTGTCATTAGAAGAATATAAATGAAAGCTGTTTACACTTTTATAGATGGTTGGTGTGCCCTACTAACGTGTCCAGTCTTTTAATCATCACACATGGTAAGGAATGGAAAGAGAAGTATACTATATGTAAAAGGGCATGAGGGAAAGGAATAGGGAAGCACTGGCCCATCCACGTGTACCCAAAGTGATGAAGCAACGGGCCAGCTACACTTTTTTTTTCCTCCTCCCCTATTTTTGCTCAACCCTAACCACAACTTCAGTACGAGTCATCTTTAAAAATTACCTTTACCTGAAGGCTTGCTTTGAGGACAGCCTGTGAATGAAGCTATGAAATTTAAAGGATGTCACATCCCATAGACAGACAACAGTAAACAGATCACTCATGGTATGCACATGTTGGAGCATATACATACCGCCGGTGTCTGCCCAGCAATTGCAGTCCATGGGATTTGTACAAAAAGTCTGGGCTGACCATATCTGAGATGCTCTGGAATAATCCAGGTTTTGGGGCAGGTAGTGAAACACAGAAGTCAATATTCTAATTATCCAGCAAACGATACACTCTGCTCTTTTCACTTACTACTGCTGGAGAGATTTTAAGGAAACAGATGACAAGAGGCTACTCAATTTCCAGTGAAAAATCAATAAAGATATGACACTCAGCTTTTGGGCAATCTTCCGTGAAATCTTGATCAGTTCAGTGCTTTTAAGCTTATTACAGCACACAGTTCTCTCCAAGAGTGATATATATCACAAATCTTAAATCCAAGGTGGTTTTTGAAGTGACAAATTTTCAAGTGACAAAAAAGGAAAGCCCATTTTTTCTACACTTCGAAACCACACTTTAAAGAAGTCACTATGTTTCTTCCATGCTATTGAAAAATTGTTTTCATATTGTTTTGTTTCACAGTGCAGTATCACACAGTTCTGCAGTCAGGAAAGCAAAGAAGTTGACTTAAACGCTGCTGTTCTATCCCACCCTCAGCTCATGAATGAAGGATAATGTCTTAGGGACAAGCTGTGTATGAGTCCCAGCTCTGTACATAACATACAATTAGAATTAACCAGTATATATAAGTCAAAGATAACTTATGAGAAGAAATACCCTACAAATCTGAAGACCACATTTTCTGTTAGTATAAACAAGGTAAATCTTTTTACTCTAACACATGCAGACAATTTGAACTGATGGGTTTTTTCATGTCTCTTGTACTCCATACTTTTGTTACGCTGTTGAACTCCTGTTCAAAACTTCTCTTTGGAATTTCAAAGGACATTTCAGATTTATGAATACCTCTGCAACCCCAGGTTACCTGCCTTCTCAATCCTTATTTATGAAATTGAAGAGTCAAGGATGTTTGACAAGGGGAAATTATTACTCTACTGAATAATATATGAACTGAGAGGGAAAGAGAGCAACAATGCCAGAACTGCTGAGCAGTGGAAAGCTCGATAGAATACAAATACCAAGGAAGAAAGTTTCCAGACAACTCTCCACAAATAACTGGGAGATTATACAGTACAACCTATATCTCCAAATCTCAATCTAATCTGTTGACTAGACCGTAAATTCTGTCTGGTATCTGAAATAATTCAGCACAAAATTCTTACCTGCAAAAATTCTCTGACATTTGAGCCCAAGACACGTAGAATTGTATCATAACCCGATTCTTGACAAAACACAAAAAACATCTTTCCAAACATTTGAAGAATTTCCCCGGCATTCAGATCTAGTTAAAACAGGAAAATATGATTCAGTCCAAACTGCATTTGACGCACTTTGCTTACTATTTTAGTCTCGTATTCATAAACGAGAAAGACAGTTACCTAAACCCTACCCAGATCCAGTAGGTCAAGAATATGAGAAAAGCAAGATTCAGGGTCCACACAGCAAATTGTAAGTATTCAATACATGAATTTCATTAGGATTTACCAATTACCATTATGACCTTGCTGCATTGTGCATTTTACGCATGTATAGCATTTCAGATTTTCATACAGGTAAGAAATTACTCACTACCTGAAAAGAAAGGAACTTGGTCGTTAGTAGTGCTGACCTCAGGGAAGTCACTTCTGGTTTACAATAGCATGAAGCTACATCTGCTGCTTCAAATCAACATTACTATAGTCATCATAGTCTTATGGGTTCTTGGCTAATTACTGATTCAGAACAAATTCATACCACACTTGGGTCTGCAGATAAAATCACGCTGATAGGTATAATTCTACCTTTTAAATTCCAGACCAGAGCTGCACTGATTGACAATGAATGCAACCCAGATCAATGGCTGATGTGAATGAGATGTGCCCATGCCACAAACATTTCTGTAGCTCGGCATGCTTGGTCAGCAAAGAGGTCAAGGACTCATCCATGGGCTGCTCTTGCAGCAGTGGTTGAAACCTGGGTGTACCGGCAAGGCAGTATATATTGTTATTTCATGCCTGCTTGTAACACTGACCATGCTCTATGCACCCATGACATGGAATACTTTGGAAGTAATAAAAATCACTTCAAGGAATAAAAGGAATAAAAATATCATAGATAAAGAACAAAAAAATCTTTCTTCTGAGATTTTTTAAAAATTCTCTCTTTGATCAATACCTTGTTTTCACTTCCTCTGTGCTATATCCTCTTTCTCTCTCTACACAGATTTTTTGGGGGGGGGGGATTATCCTTTTTGTGATCAATGGACCTGTATTACTTACTAAGGACCTTGCTTGCAGCTGCAACCAGATCATAGGTTTTGGAGTCATCATAAATTATTCTGACCAGAAACTGTCCTTCTTCATCCAGCTGTGCCTCCTTCCTAAAAAGGAAATAGAATAAAATCTTCTTGGTTGAGGGAGAAGCACGATATTGATAAATTCATATACCTTGCTTGGTACTAGTCTTTTAAATATTTAAATACAATAAGTTTGTAGGTTCTATCTTTAAGAAGTTATTTAAGAAAATTAGAAATAAATCTGTTCCATATCTTAGAGTCATACTAAGGTACAATGCAAATATTTCAGACCATGTGTGTTCTGAAAATAATAATTAGCTGTGAGAAAATAAACATATTTTTTCAGTACACAAAGAAACCTCCCGAAGAAGTTGCTGTACTAATAAAGAAAGAAGTTGCATTTTAAAACAGGGGAATATCCAAGGCCAAGATGGGCTCTTTAAACACTTTTTAAGCAAGTATTTTCATTCCTTCCAATTTTGATTACACTTAATCCACAAAAGGCATGGCATGCTTTTAACAACCATTGCACATATCTTCAAAGAGGAATCTAAAATCCAGATATAGGTACCTAATCAAATCCTTTTTTCAGAATTCTGCACATGTTCAGTAGATAGGAAAATAAAAGGATGCTAGGATTTAAGGCCTTGTTTTTGCATTGCACACCAGTTCTTCATGACTGAAGTGTCACCATTTAGCTAAAGCACAATAAAAATACACATTTCTTCACTACGGGAAACAATTCTCACATGTCACATACATACTTACTACTGGTGGTAAGTAAAAAATCAAGACAAAATTACTCCTTTGCTTTTCAGGACCATTTATTATCTCTTCAGCTTGAACTGCTGAAGTCGTCAGCATCTTGTGGAAAAGGCAGCACAACTCTGTAAGCTATTTTTTTTTTTCCTGATGAAAACAAGTTGATAGTCCTAGGCAATGAACTGTTGTGCCTTCCAAGCCTTGCATTTGACACAAGTGAGTTACTAGGGAGAGCCCACAAGTGCCTTCCTCCCTGTTTTACCCCATGTGCTTAACACAGGAGCCAGGCCACTGGTGCTGCAGTGCTGGCTGAGTCCCAGCTCCTGGGAGAAGGACAAGGAGCACCTTCACGGCCAGACAGACCCCAGGACCCCAAAGGGCCACTGCCCCGTGTTGCTGGTGCTGCCGCGCACAGAGCATCCCAACGGACACAACCCAGACTCTGCCCTGTTGCAAGTGCAAGTCACATTCTGTATTTGCTCCTCATCCCCTGGCACGTTCTCCTTCAGCAGAGAGAGGGGGACGTGCAGGGGGGCACACTATGGTCCCTGATGAAGCCATGCTCTGTTTGTTGAAGTCCTCATCTGGCAAAAGAGCAGTCTCCTTTCTCAGAACATTTTTTATATTCACCTTCTGCAGTCTAGCCTACAATGACTCTTTACAGAGACAATGTGCTTTGCAGAAATAGTGACAAAAGGGGAGGCATTTGTAGGTACTCATACTCTAACTTACGTGCTTAGAATGTATATTGGCTCAGCAAAGCTAATATGATCATGGCATCAATAACACCTGTGCAAGTGAAGGGTCACAGCTACCTCATTAAAAAGAAAAGACACTGTTTCATCTAAACACAGCTCCATGCTGCAGAACATCTCAGAAAGACAAAAGAAAGGCAAAGAGGTAGGAAAGCCTAAACGAGAATGACTGAATCACACCCTCTTATGTCACAAGAAAAAAAAATTAGTACAGGGAGTTGTTCTTCTGAAAAAGCCTTAGAATTAGTAAAAATATCAAGACAGACAATGAGGCAGTTCTGTATAAAAAACTAAGCACGTCATGCAAATCAAGACATTCATCAACTCAGGACTGAAATAATTATTTTTCTAATGTACAAATGGAAAAGAACCATGATTAAAAACTTATTTACTAGCACCATGACAATGAAGGGCTTTTACCAGAGTAGGATAGAAATGCTCCTTGAAATAAGGTTCAAACACAGT
Organism: Falco rusticolus; assembly: GCF_015220075.1. Classification (NCBI taxonomy): domain Eukaryota; kingdom Metazoa; phylum Chordata; class Aves; order Falconiformes; family Falconidae; genus Falco; species Falco rusticolus. The sequence continues at coordinate 48,547,077 of NC_051187.1, forward strand.
TTAAGAGCCAATATTTCTAACTGCTCTAAATTTCTAATGGTCATCAGAGAAACTATAAACCTATAAGAAGTAGATTATAAAACTACTATGTAAAATCCTACATCCCCTTTTATATCAAAATCTTTGCTCCATCATCATAACATGATCAACCATCAATCAAAACAGAAGTCTTTGACCAAAAATCAAATTCTAATTTTCTAGAGCAGGCAGAATTTATTTTAAAAATTAAATAATAAAAAATAAGAAATAAAGCCTGCACAACAATTCAAGCATTTACAAGTGTAGTAGAATTATCCAGCCATACAAACAAACATCTTCCGAGTTATTCAAAGGGGAGAGAGGTCTGAGAATTGAGTACTCTTGTTCATCTTAAAACTGGTAGATGGCAAATGGTACTGCTGCTAAGGCCTGATTGCAATCTCATATGGTAGTATTCTATTGACCTAAAATAAATTGTCATTTAACTCTCTAATTAATAAACATCAGTCTTTGATAGTCTGTTCATTTATGAAATGGAAGTCTGGAAACCGTATTTCTTTTCCCCTCTTAATCTTACTTTAATCTTGCTCATTCTTACTGCTGACCAAAAATTATACTACATTGGTTTTATTTTTAAAAAATATATGTACTTTTTTTATTAATTAATGAAGTCTTGTAACTGCTACTTGAAATATACATTTTTATACTCCATCTAAGAATGAGCATAATGAGCTAAAAACAAGCTAAGCAATTTTCCTAAAGTAATATGACAAGGCTACAGAGGAGGTAAGACTAAACATCTTACATAATGTTTTTCATTCATAATGATGTTCCCTTTATGTAGAATTAATTAACTTAATGGAGGTATTTATTTTCATATTCCAAAATATTTTCATACTCCAAAATAGTACTTCTGAAGCTTTTGGAGAATGGCTGGGGAAGAGGACCAGATCAGCCTGCAGGATATCAAGTCTCATTGAATCCTGAAAACACAAATTCCTTCTTTCCTTCTTTTCCTAACTAGGAGGAGAGCTGGAGTTATTAGTGGGAAACATCGTCTTGAAGCATATGAGATCACTGAGAAACAAGAAGGTAGAGTCCACATTTCTTAAGAACTGAAATTAATATGAGAAAAGAAAACCATCTCGGTTATTTGATTCTCATAATATGATACATAACTGGAAGTCAGATACAGTTTGGAAGGAAGCTTTGCAAAGCGTGAACAAACTTTCCCACATCTCTGATACACACTGTGCTTTTAGTCTCTGTTCTCAGCCAAACCACAAGGATAACACAAACATCTGGAAAAGCAACAAACATCCTCAAAACTACTGCATACTTGCACAATCCAGTAGATACAATATGTGTGTGTGAGAGTTTTCTCTTAAAAATTGACCCAGTTTGATGATGCTGGTATCTCTTTCAAAACTTCTTACATTTCTTTCCAACTACATTGACTGGAACTTTTCCTGTTTCCTTCTATGTGCCAAGCCATGCTTCCTTTTTTTTTTTTTTTTTTTTAATTTGTCTTTAGTTTACTTTCTCAAAGTTTTTCTTCAATGCCTGCAGTTTCTCTAAGCCACCTCTTTTTAAAATCATCACTGGTTATTTCAATGCCTATTCCATTTAGATTATTGTAGCTATTTTGTTCTTCTCCAGTTTTCTCTAGATCCTTTGGGTCACTTAGTAACCATGTCCTCTGTAGCCTTGATGATGTATTTCCCATTAAAATAACTTCATTGATAAAGTTAGACAACAAATAGTTCTATTACCAGTCACATTGCATTCCCTGAATAAAATTTTTTGGGGTGAAACTCACTGCTCTAAGGCTTCTCTTCCTCAGTATTAGCAGTCTTGCTGGGGATTCCAGCAGTACGGGAAAAGGAACCAGTGCTTGTATTGCAGGCTAATACACCACCACCACAAAGTAGTCCTAGCTTTTAGTTATTTTTATTTTAGTAGAGACAGAGAAAAATATATTTTAAAAAAAATGTAATCCAACAAAAGCTAATCTTATTTGGGGAATTTTTTTCTAGAAAATTTGTCAATTCAAATATTTACTCGTGCAGAGGATTACACTCCTCACTCAAAAATATGTGGACAAAAATTTCTTTGCTTGTCCTACAAATATGGCAAATCCCATGACAATGTCTGATCTAAACCTGCATCAAAAGGTAAAAGGCACTTTTAAAGCTTGCACTTGAAATTCCAGAACACTCTTCTTCCTTTCCAGGAAAACTCCATCCCCATACCTCTAGGCTCTGTTGTGTTGGTCCATCCCAACCGTTCAGCTAGATGCTGAGCTGAAATATAATTCAGTTAGATACTCGGTTTTCTGGGTTTTTTTTTTTTTTTCTGGGTGGATCTCCCTCTCTGCTTCATCCCCTGGTCACAGAAGTTGCTGGGTGTACAGAATGTGTAGCCAGAGAGAGTGGCAGAGGACAGGACAGACGGTTCAGTGCAGGCAGCTGAAGCCTGTCCCCTGCCTCCAGGGAGCTGGGATGCACCTTCTGAGGCCTTTCTGCCTCCCCCAGTAATCTGGCAGCAGTGAGAACCATCCAAAAGTCCTTCTCTCTGAAATACTTCAATAGACTTAAGACTGAACGTGATGGCGAAATGCTGCTGTGAGCTTATCCAAAATGGCCAATGCAATGTGAAAACAACTGGGTTTACAGAGGCACCTGTCCTTCCGCAAGTCTACAAAACGGCAAGTCCTCTAACAATCTTGTTTCAGAGAGCATAGCATCACTGCTGTCAGCACCAGAACGGCTGACCATGTCATGACCACCAGCAGTCTAGGAAACAGGACAAAGTCATTGAAACGTTCATTCAGGTGAATGGGCAGTCTCTAAATTGTTTCCTCATGGCTGCAGTTTCCTCATCTCATTAGCTGACACCTACCTGATCCACCAAAGCTGCCGGCATTTACACGAAGGAACAGGTTCTACAGCTAGGCTGATATGAAGAAATACATGAGAGTGCTATGAAAATATTTACAACTAATACTAAAAGTGAGGCTGCTTTGTCAGCTTTGTGGAGCTGCTCTTGGCTGGCTGTCCATCAACAGCAATTCCTCCGGTGTGACATAGCTGTTCTTAACTCCATAATCTACAAGTACCACGTATGAAAGCAAACCTGCCGGTGTGGGACAATAAGGTATGGCTACAAACCTGAGTATGTGAAATTTAAAAGACCAGAAAACCACACCTGTTCTCACCTTCCCTCTCCTGGTTGAGAGACTGTTCACGAGCTGGGATTAGAACTGCAATATAACATGGCATCCTTAGATGCAAGGAATTTACATCTGGCTAACCATATTTCATGGAAAACTTCATAATCCATAGCTTTATGAAAAACTGTGGCATTTCCCTTGAAATGTTTTGCTGCAGTCTTTATTCCCAGTTTTTTACCAAATAAAATTATGGCAGTAAATCAGCATAGCTCTAATGTTTTCTCCAGACCACAGTGTTTGATCACAAAGGTATTAACAGCAATAACATGTTGGTGACTTTCTTAAGGGCTTGACTGGAAATGACCCAAAAGCAACAAGCTCTGGCAAACTTCCAAGCCCTAGTTAGCTCTGTAGTGAAGGAACAGCACTACAGTAGCAAACTTTTAACTTTTGTACAGCCTTTCTTTCAAAACAACTACTTAGTCAAACGTAACAGAATTTACAATTTATGTCTCATTCACATTTCTAGAGAGAAAAGAAGGGTTTACTTTGCTCCCCAGTAAGCTTACATTTAAAACTTTTTAAAAACCAGGATTTTAATGCTCTTGCCCAAACCGACTCCTAAACCGACTCCTGTTGTCAGCATACAGGATGTGGTATTTTGTGGTTCAAAACTTACATCCTATGTTATGCCTGTCCTAACTGCTATGGTCTGGCAGCCCTTTCTATTTACTCTAATTCTGAATGATTACAGAGCTATTCAAATTGTGGGAAACAAAGACTCTAGCCCAGACTTTTCTAAAATACCTTTGTTTTCCTCCGGAATGTTTGTATTATCCAGGTTAATGTGAGGAAGTTTACATGGGAAAAAAAAGAACCTCAACCATTGCACAATGGAAAATAGCACAGCTATATAGAGGCCATTTTTCACATACAGGTTTGACCTTGAAATCAATGGAAAAATTCCTATTGAGTAGATCAAAGCAGGATCAAGTATTTAAGTGGACTTTCCTCCATCAGTCATGCTAGCAGCCCCCAGACTGCTGTTGGTCTACCAGCACAGCACAGTGTTACAGGTGATACTACACGTGTACAATGGGCCCTTTCAAAGTCTTTCCCATTGTGAAACTAGTTTAGTATGCGAAAACACACTACTAACGCTCAAAGGTGATGTTAATAATTCACAGAGATGGCTGAAATATCAAGTGTGAACAAACATTCTGACAAAAAAACATTCTTAAAATCAAAATGCATCTTGCACTGCAGATTTTTAAGCCACAGACCGCATACATTTGTATTTCATATAGACGAAAAAAGTTTCTCTATTTTGATGTAGTAAGGACCTCCTCTACCATCTTTAGAGATTTTACAGACACAGTTGAACAAGATGTCACATCAGGTTGGTTTTACTTATATAGCCCGATCTGCATAACATGGATTTTGCAGTCAGATTGTAGCATTTAAAGGGAATTTGAATAAATCAGAATCAAGAAGGTTGGCTGCTGCTGTCTGAACTTGTTTATTCCTGTGAAGCAGTGCTTGCTATCCTGTCTCTGTAGTAAATCATAAAGCTGTAATAAAATAAAAAAAGAAATTCTTACAGAAAAAGAACCCTTCCCATTTCAGAACTTAGCACATGGTAAATATTGCAAAACGTAATGGATATAAACAGGAAAAAAAGATGGTACAAGACTGCATGGAACAATTACTTTGTACCCTGAAGATGCACAGGCTTCTCTGTGATATAACATTATTATTTAGAACCTGTTGGTGTCACTTTAACAGACCATCTAGTGTCCCCAAAGTACAATTGGATCTCTTCCTATCAAAATTCCAGTATGAAGTGCATGCCCTGGGTGTGTCACCTTGAACACACCACAACAACAGCTAGTTCCAAGACCACCTCTAGGACTTCTTCCATGACAGGTATTGTTTCTGTTGGGACTTTTGCCACCATTGTACTTAACTGTTCTTGGTGTACCATGGATGGAAAAAGTGCTCGTTAAACTGAAGAGACCAGTCAAAACAATCTAATAACAAAATAACACTGCTGCACTTAGGAACCCAGCATGGTTCTGATCTCACTGATAGGAGCATGTCAAGTTTAATTCAGTTCCAAGAGTAACACTATTAAACAGAATTACATTTGTCAGAACTAAAGATGGTATCAGTGAAACCAAAATCATTGTCTTTGCATCTCTTTAAAATGGCAAACTCACTGCTCCTTATATAAATTCACAGGTGGTTTGTGTTTTCAAAATACTTCTCATCTTTTTTTCATGTATTTCACAAAGATGCTTTGCTAAAAATTATTAAAAATATTGAACTGCTCTTCTCACTCCTCCCAAAAGGAAAAAAAAAAACAAAAAAACAAAAACAAAAACCAACCTAAGACTTCTAGATGTTGTGGATGGGCCAGAGATATTTCAAAACACCCAGCTGGGAAAAACATAAATTATATTAAGTTACAAGATTAAATAAAAATGGGAATCTGTCCAGGAAAATGATGTTCTGGGTAAAGTAAATAGGCGTATTTATAGACTTCAGAGTTCTGAGCTATTTCCCAGTTTCACAGGCTGGATATGAGAGTGTTTAATGTAAGTTTTCATAACAAGATAATCCTAGAAGATACAGTTAACAAACGTACAAGTTCTTTGCTACTACTCAAAATACTAAAAATATTATTAAAAATATAAAGCTAGTATTATACGTAATACTTCTTCTACGTAAGTGGACTAAAAGGAACAGTATTTACAAAATATTCTTTAAAGTGTTTCATTTATAAGAGTGAGTGATATGTTTACAACACCTGGTATCCTGGCAAGTCTAAAAGCACTTCCCGGTTCTGGGAAAACTGCAAAGTACCTGAGAGATACTGCAATAACACTGACAACGTGTCTCACAACATGCCACTACTTCCTTTTAGCCAAGTCTTTCCCAAACAAATTAAAGAATTTGACATCCACACAGTTTAAACTCCTGACCTCCAAGCAGGTCCCTCCACTGTGAGGAATTGAAGGAACAGAAGTGCAGTGTCCTGACCCTACAAGTCTTGTGAAATTAACCTCCAGGCCCATGAAGAATCATCTATTCAGCACCAGTTTTAATAAAACTTTAAAAATACTGCTTCGAATTTTGGAATAATATGAAATAAGGACTTAGAAACATAAACAACAACAAATGTTCCTGCTTAACTCCAGTTGCTAGATAAACACTCATTATTTAGATGTTATACTGTACTAATGGTTCTCCAAAGTCTCTTTCTGACATCTATTTATAAGTAATCTGCATTTTTTTCAGAACTGTTATGAGATAGATTGAACAGAACACTCCATCTTCAGCACTAGGTAAACCCACACAGTACTAAGGAGAGAGTGAAAAATCAATTTTCATGTTTTTTCACAGACCACTGCAATTAACAGGGTACTACACAACCCAAAAAAAGTATGAACTTCCAATCTAAAACTCTAGTGAATCATCTGGTTTTTCGTCAGTGTTCATGGTGAGAAAACAATTAAGATAATTAACACAGTATGTCTGCAACATTTTTGAGCACAAAAGAATCGGTAACTTTAGATGAACTGTAAAGCAAGCATTCTTTATAATAAATTAGTTGTGGGCTGGGAAAGGGCAATACCGAGCAAGCTCACAGCAGTTCAGTGAAGTGGGAGAGACAATTCACATGGGACTGATTTCCACCACTGCCATCCACAGCTATACGTGCCTGTGTGGTAAAATCCATAAGCCACTTGTTAGCCACCTGGACTTTTCTGCAGTTCCTGAGAAAAGAAGTACGTCAGAAAGGAACAGGAGAGCCAGGAAACTGATGGGAGAAACCCCAAATATGTTAACAGGATCAAAGACCCCTGAAGTCCTAGCATGTCCAAGCCTACACTTAGATGTGTAAAAGGAGTCTGGCACCAAGGTTCCCTTGCAACTCAGACCTTGTTGAAACATACCACAAATAACTGGAAAGCTTTTCTCTCACTTCAGCTACACTTGATAACTAACCGAAATCCCAGATCTCACATTTTGTACAGATCTTTGATTCTTATCTCCTGTTCAGTCTGCATTTTTATTGCCCAGGCCACATTGTGGTTACGTAGATATAACATGCGTACACACAGGCGCACACACACATGTACACATAAATATTTATATGCATATGTATCTACATATACAAATATAATTTCTCCAAAAACATTACATTCTAAGCTGATGATTATCCATCTTCTCTCCCAGCAGAAGTGACACTTTTAATACTGTAGACAGATTGGCATAGACTATGATACTGGTTTACATGCTTTGTAAAGGGTTGTCCTATATATAGAAGCTAAGGTCAACTGAAAACTTAGAAAACATGCCATTTTCCAGAATGATTATGAAGAAATAAAATTAGTGTCTCATAAAGAGCCACAAGCATTTGACGAGGGATTTTTGTTGCTTTGTGAAAGCATGAAAGATGGACTTCGGTACCGCTTGTAACAACATCAGTGAAGTCTGCTCCAAGCCATGTTCCCCTGCCTCCCCCCAAGGCTGAATGACACAACCTGGCAGTCACCCCCATGAGCCCACAGAACTTGTTCCTTTTCCTCCAGGCTACCGATTATTTCAGTACTGAGGCCAGATCCTACTCACTTAATGCACAATTATTGCATATTTTATTTTATCCCGTTCATTGATATATAACCTCAGGCTTGATTTACAACACAGGTTTCCAATCCAGCTCTGAAGACAGAATTATTCCTTTCTAGCAAGACTTCCTGTGGAATTGATCCCTATATTATTTGCATGCACAACCATTAATTAGCTCTCTAACAAGGTCATGAGGCCAGTTATACCATTTCCATTCAAAGTGGCAAGACTACCACAGATCAAACAGGTTTCATTGATTTTGGGTGCTTGCTTTGAGACAGGTGGACCTGTTTTTTCAAGGTACTCAGCACTTCTTGTGCTCGAAACCCACCTTCCATGGACTTTACATGCCACCAACATCAGACCTACACATTATCTGAATTCCAACACCTCTTAAGAGTTTACTGTTGCAAGTGTAACAATAGTCTTTTATTACAGCTTTTGTGCATATTTTTCTAAGTTTCTGAAAAGGCAAACTATACTACAGTATGAATTGTTATTATTTCTAAACATTGTCCTAAGCAACAGTAATAGGCCAAAACCTTGATTTTATAGGATCTGTCATCAAAAGTAAATTGTGTTTTGCCATATTAGTAAGAAGAAAAATAGATTTTTGACAAGATGACATTCTGTACTTGTTATTCAGACACAGTAAGTCAAGCTAGTACCTTTATTCTGCTACAAAATGGTTTTTATTACTTGCTTTGTTTAAGAAGCATAACAATGAGCAGGTTTTACTATCAAGAAAGTCCCAGGAAACAATGCACATTTTTTAAAAATGGAGTTATTTCCCCTGTAAAAAAAACTGTAATATATATTCTTAAAGGCAGAGTTGAGTACATTTGCTATTATTTGATTTTATATTATTTACTACTTTGGAATATAACTGCAAATAAAATTAATCAGAACATCATATCCTGTCAGTGAGTTCCTAAGTATCCAAATTCTAGTGAAAATCAGTGGAGGACATCATTAAATGCATAAATGAATAAAAGCATCTACCTCTCCTGACTTAACTAGACAACCCGCAACAACACGAGTGCCTTTGAAAAGTTACCCAACAAACAGGTATTCTTAGATCATCTACATTTTACTGCAAAAGCCTCACTGAGTATCTAAAGTCTGACCTACGTTAACTTCTACCGATATGATGCAGTAGTTTGTGTCTGTTTAGTTTTGTTAAAGCAAACGATAGCCCTGCAGTTCATTTCACTCCCGCAAATTGTAGAGTGTTCTCTACCACTTAAGTCAAACCCAATTTGAAACTGAGGAGAGAAGCCTTCCCCTTATATTGCACCAGAATAATTTCTCAACCCTCAGGGTTTCACCATTTTAACCCTAACAGTACAGTTACAGAAAACAAATTCTGATCACTCAACTAGCCTGAGGCCTTGGTAGGTGAGAATGTGTAAAGTCTGGGGGAGAACAACAATAATTTCCTTCCACATAGGACTAGCAATTGACTTTCACTCCTCCTTTGTGTGCACTTCGAGAGCATTGGGGCCATGTAACGTTTGTGCTACCCTGCAGGCTCCCTGGATTCTTGACATTTAAGAGCCTGTGTGGACAGTACGTGCCAGCTTTAACCCACAAAAGCAGGACAAATAAAGGGCAAAGGCAGGGTGATGCCTTAATTCTACACTAAGCATTGAGCACCAGGAAAACAAAGACAATTACTTGCTTTCTGCATCCACGCTAATGTACAGCCAGCAAAGGATACATGGGTCTTGAGGCACAAAATGCCTGTTTTGCTACTGTGCAAGTTTCGACACAGATATTATTTTCTAGAATCAATTAAAAAGTAGTTTGACCTCCAGATAGTTACTTTTTGCAAACACAGAATTCCTGTTCTAGTTTGCCCATGCTCATCAGGCTACGCATGTTCTTGTGGGAACATCTACCATAGAAACAGAAGGAAGATGAAGACTGCAGTTGACTGACTGCCATTTCATTTCCCAAAATTTTATCTTTCACATACCTCTGTGGGAAAAATACTAATTTATTCTACAGTCTTGCAATGAAGCATTTTAATGCATTTCTTAATGAAATATTTGAGATCTCATTCCTTTTCTTGGCAATTTATTTGAAAGTGCCACAGTTTGAACATCTATCCTGGCCTAAATTCAGATTTAGGAGCCCATGGGAAAACCCTGTATTCATTTAATCAAACACAGAGGGATACTGTTGGGAAAGAGAGGATAAATGACTATTTACATACTTCCTGCTGACAACATTGCTCTAGCTCCCAAATATTATCCTGGAGATGTTTCAAGAAGACATCCTTGTTAACATTCGTTACAGAATTAAACTTTTCAAGCTGCTGAATGGAGTGCTCAGATTTTCACATATATTGGCTGTTCAGCTCAGCCAAGTGTGACACCTGTTGCAGAAGAGCTCAGATTTTATCATGATAGAAGTCCCTTTTGAAAATACGTAAGCACACACCTATTTAAATATGCTCACCACAAAAACACACCAGAGAAGACAGAACTTCATAAGTCTTGGATTTTTCTTTTTTTTTTTTAAATGTGGGTAGTCTCTCTTGTTTTGGACAGGTACATAGACAGTAATTCCATGCATACTACCTAAAAGAAACAAATTTTGGGGAATTTATGGCTGAGAAAATTAATAAAGGCTCCATAAATCAAGATTACTTTTCACCACTCGTATGCCAGCTTTCTTCACCTTATTTTGAATGCAGCCTATTTGGGATCAACAGTGTTGTTTCAGAAATACATGGCCTTGAACTGTTTAGGTTTTAAGCACTTTAATTCTAGTTCTTCAGGAAAACGAAGACGTATTTCCATCGAGCTGACAAAAATTATATTCAGTAAAATTTCAAAGTACATACTTTAATTTTTCCATGAGCTTAGTGCCTCATTGTAAAGGTTGCCTGATGTGTAAAAAAGAAGTCTGTTGTTTAGTTACATTCTGTTTTAAAAATTGATGAAAAAACCATGGCGTCTAACTTTCCCAGAATACCACTCTGGGACATTTGAAAACAAAATCAGTATGTATATTTTTCAGATAGATCGGATTTTCACAAGAATGTTGAAAAATGAATGAAATAGCAGAAACAGATACTTGAAATCATCACCCTGACTCAGGTAAGAGTAAGTGATGGCAATGAAAACACCACTCTCATAAAAGTATAAAATTCAACTATCTGGTCTCTCAAATTCTGTATTTAAGAATTTCACACAGTGTCACTTTTGACTGAAGAAGCCAGAGAAGACAAGAGTCTTCATGCTGCAAATGAAGCATACCCTTTCAGTTCAGTATTTAACTTTTCTGAACATACTTTTTTGAAGAATGACCTGGTTTCATTATTTTGGATTATTCAGTTCTATGTTTTCTTTTCACTTCTATAAACATTAACTCCAAGTTCAGCCACTAGCATTTGGGAATCACTCAGCAATCACAATCCAGAGGTCTGCAATGCTGATTTACATCTTCTGCAATGACTTCAGGGAGAACAGAACAGCTGTATGTGATCATCTCAACATGCAAAAAAAAAAACCAAAGCAGAGGCTTTCCTGCTTCACAGAAATGCTTAAGTTGTTGCAAATTCAACCACACAGTGCAAAGCGCCTCTCACTTTTTTTTAAACAGCCAAAGACTGTTGACTTCAACAATTACTCCTCCAAAACAATCATGGGTGATTCAACTGATTCAACCCACCATGCCACAACACTGGTCTGTATCTTCCCATGTTTTCCTAAACGATTAACAGTTCTAACAAAGCCTTCGAAAGAAGTCTGTATTTGCTTACATAAGGTAAAATATCTAACCTCTTCCATATCTCTGTAGGTGCACCATAGGAACTTAAAAGTACCAAAAAGAATAAGCATTTAGTGGCTCTCAGTTGACCCTGTAGCAACTCCTAAATCAGCACCACTATATCTATGTTCCACTGAGATATACAGGAGTTTGTTTGCTGGTTTCTAAACTCTATAATATGCTACTTTTAAAGAAAAATCCTGCTGAATAAATACCCTGTTGCAAACACTTTTTGCATAAGGAGCTATGGCAGCTGTTGCGTACATTTTGGCTCTTTCTTGCAGATCATGTTCCCCTCTTCTTCCACTCTTGGGTGGTGGTGTGGTAGTATCCTTTCAGAAAGCCATCTTCTCTGTGAATTAGTAGCAGAGCCTAGCTGTTGGGCTACTACAAGAAAGAAATGTCTCTCAGCTGAGAAACAGAAACAGGATGTAGCAGCTTCTTGAAGCTTCACAGCTGACCTTAGCAAAGTATTTTGTATCTTTCCATTAATTTCCCAAAAATGTTAAATGAGTAATACTCCTCATCGGTTTTAGTTACCTTCAGTATACTAATAGGTGTGCATCAAATCTTAAGAGATAGGATGCATCAGGGATTATGGCCGGGTTCTCACTGTCTGCAGTATGATTGTGTACTAGAAGAAACTTTGTATCTTCTCAGATGGATTAATCTTAAATAGAAATTCTGTTAAGTGGGTAATCTGGACAAAAACGGACCATAATACTCAAAGACAACTTGGTAAGGGTTGGCACACCAGGAAAGAGTGAACATTCTGTATTATATTCATATATATATTTTATTATAATTTTCATGGAAAATGACCAATGTGTTTAAATAAGGTATGTAAGAAAAATAAACTTGTATAACTCACAACTTACGGTACAAAACTATGTGGCATTCACTGAAGACTCACCTATGCAATCCACAGAACTGCATTTGCAAAGCATAATTTATAAAGTAACTGTCAGGAATCACTGGAACAGTGAATGTCTGTTGAACCAGAACTGTGGACTCTCCGTCTCTGGTGATTTTAAAGACTCAGCTAGACAAAAGTCACAGCTGAACCTTGATCTAGTGCTGGTAACCTGGTTAGAACAAAGACTGGACTAGATGACCTCCAGAGGTCCCTTCCTACCAATGTTTCCATGATTCTCTGATTTCACGGTACTGTGTAAGATTACCACATTTTCAATGAATGGATTAATGAAAAAAACTGTCACGGTCACAAAAATTTCACTGTCAAGTGAAGTCCTTTAACTCCAAAAACTGTATTAGGACAATGGCAAGACAGCTATAGTGACATATTAAAATTGGCCCAAAATAAATGGGAGAGTAGTGTAAAAGAAGGCATCCCACTGAAAGATGACTACCTTCTCCAAACTGGATAATACAGTTCTCCCTTAAAACATACAATATCAAGAGATTATATTAAACCCTTTCTTCTGACTACATAGTTACACAAAGCCCTACAAAGTAAGCTTACAACTCTGTAAGCATTTATGGCTTTTAAAATATATTTCTTGTAGTTCTGCCCAAGTATCCAACCCACCATATTTATGGTAAATAGAATATTGTTTGCACTACCCATTTCAAACTTTTTGTGCTATCTCACAATTAATCAGTTTAAAGTGAAGACAGTCATCTCCTTGGAAAAATGTTATACTGCCAGACAAGCAAGGGCTGGACACAAGAAGTCAGGTTCAACAGCCCAAAATCATTCTTATACGCATCTCTCTATAGCCGTGACTTTTAATTGCAAGCTGCGTACATTACCAAGACCTTACACTCATTTTAGACAGTTTACTAGGTAAAAACTGTATTGCAGTTCCTCAGGAGCGCACAGAGAGTGAACTGTCGCATGGTTCACCTGGTGGTCTGGCCCAAGGAAGGGCTCCCCTGGTTTCTGGGACGTTTTGCCTGCAGATGATTTCTGCCGCACACGCTGTATAACGGAGGGGGCCGCAGGGACGGATGCCACCCCCGCTGCAGCTCCGGGAATCGGTGAGAGCGAGCAAGGCGGCTCTCTGCGGCGTGACAGGCCCCGTGCGGGACGAAAGGCGGGGAGGGCCGTGGTAAGGGCCGTGGTAAGGGCCGTGCCCCGGCCGAGAGCCGCCTCCCGCAGACCGCTGCCACCAGCCACGGCTACACATGCCGGGCGGCCCCGCGGCGGCCATCGGGGCGCGCCAGGCTGTGCCCGCCCTGCCCGGTCCCCGCAGGCGGCGGCCCCCGGCCCCGCGGAGGGACACGCACAGGCACACGCACTTACTTGATGTCCTCCCAGACGGCGGGGCCGTAGTTGCGGATGACGAGCAGCTCCAGGGCGTGATTGACGAAGCCGTACTGCGGGCAGGGCGCGGCGGCGGCACGGTCAGGCACCGGGCGGGGGAGCCCCTTCCACCGCCCCACAGCACCCCACGCCTCCCCACCGCCCCGCTCTCACCCCGGTGCCGCTCACCCCGGCGGGAGCAACCGTCGCCTCACACCTCCCCCATCTCCCCCCAAACCAGCGGGCCGGGACCCGGCTCCCCTTAGGGCTCCCTCTGCCTAAGCGGGTTCAGCCCCTTCCCTTCCCTCCCTCCATGGACCCGGACCCGGACCCGGCCAGCCCGGCCCGGACCAGACGCCCTCCATCAGCCCCGCTCCCCCGTGTAGGGAGGGCGGCCCGGCGGAGCTCACCATGATGCCGCCGCCGCCGCGGAGCAGCAGATGGGTCCCGGTTGCCTCACCACCTCCCCCAGCCGCCACCGCCCGAGTAGCATCCACCGACAGCCAATGGCGAGCGCGGCCGCCACTCCAGTATCCAATGGGGGTCGCCGTCGCCACGCTTTCCTCCAATCGGAGGCGGAGGCGGGACTGCGGGTGGCCGGGGCATGCGGGGGCTGGGAACGCGGCCGTGGGAGCGGCGGGCGCGGGGGCCGGGGACAACCGCGCCCGCGGAGCGGCCTGGGCGGCGCTGCCTGCGCCCCGCCGGGAGCGGGGGCCGGGGGCGGGCTGGGCTGCGCTGCCCTGGGGGCTCCGGGAGCGGGCTGGGCTCCCTGCGCGTACCGGCGGCTGGCCCTGCCCCTCCTCCTCAGGTGCTGAGACGGTGGCCGGCGGGATAACGGTGTCTGCTGCCGCCCCAGGCCAGCGTGCGTTGGGGGCGGGCAGGCCGGGGGAACGCACACAGCCCCCTCGGGGTGGTTTGTTCCCGCTGCTCGCCGTAGCCGGTAACCCTTTGAACCTCTTACAGTTTCCCACGCATCGGATGGGATTTTCCAGATGCTTCTCTCCAGCTGGAGTCGCTTGGGACTGGCCTGACACGGGTTGGGAGGTGAATCGAGGTGCGCGGCGGGCCCCGGGGCTGGGCAGGCCCCGGCGTGGGCCTTGTGTGCCCCGGCGCCGGTGCCTTCGCTGGAACAGAAAGGCTTCCTCGGTTGTTTCGTGTCCCAGTGGAGCCGCTTAGCTTTTAGGACTATAAATACCCCCTAAAAATTGAATAATCTGAGGGACAGCGCAGTCACAGACATTTTGGTCACTGCGCATTCATCGTTCAAAGGCTAGTGAAGTTAAAAGTGTAACAATGCTTGCAGTAATTCTGTGTGTGGTGTTGGGGGCCTTGTCACCAGCCAAGGTGAATAAACACTGCACTGTATCAGTAACCTGCTACATACGGATTCTTAAAGACTTCTCCAAGTAAGGTATGACCCTTACAACGGGAGTTTTGGGCAGATGGCTGCTGACAGCGTGCCAAGGACAGCTGAGAAAGGACTGTTGCGTGGTCTCATCGCATACCTATAAAGTAGTTTTGAGGATACAAAATGTCAAGGAAGTCCTGACTCCCCATCCCAGGCAGGAAACAAGAAGACTGTATTGAAAGTCAGCCTTAACAGCATCCCCATTCTTCGTAAATTTCAAGGGAGTCCACTCACCCTGTGTGTGGGGTAAACCCTCATGCTCATAACATGATACTAGAGAGATTACATAACATTATTTTTGGATAACGGTTTTTGGAAAGTAGATTATCCTGGCAATTTTGTGTACCTGAGTGACACTTTTTCAAAAGCACTGATATGTACAAAGGTCAAAATTGCTTTTTTCTGATTTGGTTCAGGTTTGGTAGGTTGCATTTGCAGGCTGTTCTTGCATTTAAGCCGTCGTAACGCAAGCAGAAGCTCTAGCATCTGAAGTGAGGTTTGTAAAATATGAACTGAAAACAGCATGAGCACAGTTAAAGCAGACAATGATTGATTTACTTTTCTAAAACAGGTATCCTCTTTTAAAAATTTGGAAGATTTATATAATTCAACAAAGTGATTTGCTGAGAGGGATCAGTGACAAAGTATGTGTTAGACTAAGCTGTTAATACTGGGCTATGTTTTCAAAGCCTAACCCCTCAGCATCGGGACTGTTAGATCACATGCATTGTGCACATCACACCTATTTGGACTGTAACTGATACACTTCCATAAAGCCTGCAGCTTCCTCACTATAGCACACAGTCTCATCCCCATCTGGGAACCCTCATGCACGAGGTGCAGCTCATGACCTGCTGCCCAGCTGTTTTTTGGTATTCTGGAGTGGAAGTGAAGCTGTAGCACTAGCCACAACTGGGATGTATATAGAATGCTGGTGTGAAAAGAGCTTTTTAGAAAGCATTTTCTGTAGCTGAAATCGT
Organism: Falco rusticolus; assembly: GCF_015220075.1. Classification (NCBI taxonomy): domain Eukaryota; kingdom Metazoa; phylum Chordata; class Aves; order Falconiformes; family Falconidae; genus Falco; species Falco rusticolus. The sequence continues at coordinate 48,563,297 of NC_051187.1, forward strand.
ACAAGGCAGCTTCTCCACTTTGCGTCCCCCCAAACATGTTTCTCAGGAGGACTTTCCTGCACTGGCCATCAGAAAGCCAGAAGAGTTGCAGTCAGTGATTAAAGGAGAAAAAGTACTGCTGTACCTTTTAAGGGCATGTTTCTTCCTGACTTGAGATGCTAACTTCATCTGGCAATTCTTGTTGAGATCCATGAAAGCAAAAAGTATCATAGGATCCTTTTATGCTGTATGAAAGGACAGTTGCTGAGACAATAATTTTGGGAAAACCACTAGCTAGCCAAGAACATCTACATTCAGTTCAGTATGGTTTGTTTTAATACACGAGCACTATAAACCAAAGTATTTTAATAAGTTGCATTTTTTACTTTTGACAGTTTATATTGTTACGGTAATCCTGATTAAAAATACTGCCTTATATGGTATTGCTGGGTTTTACTTGCTGAAGGTGGAGTTGCTTTCCTGACATCAAACGGAATTTTGGGTATTTTCTAGTTACCTGTTCCAAATCATAATGGTCTTGATTGGAAAACTTGACATTTGGGATTGACATAATAGTACTCCTCAGGGGCAGAAATACGCTCTTTAAGATCACTTCAGCAAGAATCATTATTACTACTCTACCACTATACACTATTGGTGTTGACAAGCTATGACTAAAACAGCCCTCAATATGTCAGTGCTGTTCTGTCATGCAATAACCTGTGTGAATTTGAGAAATTCTGTGGTGTCTCTTGCATCCTTCTGTAAGGGGAATATAAACTTAGCAATGCAGAAAAAAACTAATCGTGTGTCCAAATCTTCCCTACAGCTTCCGCTATCAGTGGAAAGACTCCTGCTGATTTTTGTAGGGTTCTAGTCCAAAGCCCCTGGGAATGTTATTGTCCTCAATATTTCTTTAGCAGGTTTTGTTTGGTCTGAAAAAAATCGAAAAAGTGGACGTGTAGCTATGACTTAATCTGCCGCTTTTCGTATCCTCGGGACGTTGCTGAATGTTTTCCTCCAGGTTATTTCCCATTACACGCTGTATGTGCAGGATACTCATATAAACATGGCATTTCTTGGTGTAGTGGCACAAGAATTTGTGACTTTGTACTTCTCAGAAGACAGGAAACAATTTCAGCACAGATCTTCAAAGGAAGACTTGTAATGGAGCTGCAAAGCAATGTGCTCGTTTCTATTTATATTAGGAAACCACTGGCTCAACTTTACTGTTAGCATCAAAAATCTACTGAAGCTGATGAGACACACAACTTTAAAAGGTTGTTTATTTTGTTTTTGATTCTTTCTGTTTATTATTTCTTTGACTGGCTCTCCAGCTTCATGTTCCAGCCTAACTGCGTATTTAACATTCAGATCCTACTGTTTGTGCTCAGAGGAGTACATATCTTAAACTGTTGTGTCTCGACGTAGCAGAGGTTCCAGAACCACTGATTGCCTTCCATCTTTTATTTGTGCTTCAGTACCAGAGCAATGCTGAGTACAACAGGGAGTTTTATGCTCTCCCTTTGCTCTACAGAAAAGGACTGTCAGTGAACTCATGCAAATGGGATTGGAAAATCAATCAAACAAACAAGCAAAACAAAACAAACAACAAAACCCCTTATATCTGATTATTTCCTTCCTATGCAGTTGTAAGCAGCCATAACATCAGAGGTGGTTTTATAGGTCTCTAAAGACACTTGTGGCACCCATCTTGAAGATTTTAGAGGTGGAAAAGTCCTACCTTTCATTTCAGAAACAGCCTCAGAGTTAAATTCAGCTCCTGCCAAGCTGGCTTGATAAACTGGAGCAGGGCCTTGAAAGCAACACAGTCCCTTGAAGGCTATATGGCAAGTAGCCACAAAAATTATTGCTGTCACAGGAAGCAAAAACTCCCCTTCCACTGCTTTTGCAGAACAATAAGCAGGCATAAAAAATGGTAGCAGCTAGAATGGTCTGCTAGATTATAAGATGGGTGGGGTTTGTAAAAGGGTCCTCTTGCCAAGAGTCAAGAGAAGTTCCCCTTAATTCTGATAGCTTTCAGCTGGAAATATTGAGTTTGCCTCCCGTACTATCTGTTGCAGCTGTTTCTGCAGAGAATGCAGAAGAAAATGATGGGAGAAATAAACTGGGTTTGAGGGAGATCTGGATTTTTCCTTTGTAAGACTTCACAAGAAAAAGTAGATCTGTCCTGGGGCTCTGTTATCTGTTCACTGTTTTGCCAGTTTCTGTGAGTTCGTTTCCTTTGTTTTTGCACAGTAAGTAGTTCAGAGAAAGAATCATCTCCATACTAATTGCACTTCCTCTGACTCCAGCAACGAGACTTCTTTTCCAGCATCTCCCTGAAATCTTACCAGGTCTTGCCTGAATGAAATAAAATCAGTGGAAGTCTTTTGCTATAGCTTTCACTTTAGCTATGTCAGTTCAAAGGACTCACTTTTTATTTATTTCAAGGGCCATTTACACCTCTTTGGCAAAGAAATTGCAGTGTGATAAAAATGTATCTTCCATCACATAGTGTAAATGTGAACAGGAATCAGCCCCACAGAATTTTCGTGAAATAATAATATAAAAATTCACATAATAACAAAACTGTTTCTGGTCATACTACTGAAGTATTTGTATATTTATATAGATAGCATTGCATGGTCTCTAAACACTTTCACAATATCATACAACATAATACTATACAAGACATCAGCTTAAAAACAACTGTTTTATTTCCTTGCAAAATCTCCCAGTATTATATCAGTTAAACTTCCTTCCTTGTGTTTATCTCAACAATTTGCATATTGGATTTCTGCTTCCTTTTTTTCCATTAGCTTTATTTTAAGTGAAAAGATTAGTTAAAAAGTGAAAAAACTATTTAAAGTCCAAATGAAAAGATTAATTAAAAATAATTGTCCCTTTTTAAATACACATTCATTCAGCAAAAAAACTTAAAACAGAGGAACAGCTTCAGTGAGACCTAAATTACTAAGTTATGCTCAAAGCTAAATGTAGACTCGTGGGTTTTTCTGCAGAACACGTCTGAAAACAAGTACATTTTAAAGTACCTTCTTGAATCATTGTCTTAAAATGTGTGCCTAAATCCCATTTATTCCTCTGAGATTCAAGTGTATTTCTTTATGAACTAAAGCTGAAGTAGACGTGGGAACATTTTGAAATTTTCAGGCAAAAAATTAGTGAAATAAGAATTCTACAGCAATTCTATCCTAGCTGGTAATGTAGCTTAGGGTGTATTATAAAAAGAAAATAAAAGAGTTCTAAAAAGCAATATTGGAAGATCAATTTGATCTGTGATAAGAACTTTGGCCTAGGGTGTGTTTTATTTCACAGAGATACACTTAGGAACGTGTCAGGAACTGCCACGATGAACATCCATGACAGATTTGTATGAAATCTGGCTTTGAGAATGGTCATCATCCAGTCCAGCAATAGTTCTTTCCTAGGGATAAAAGGAAATTCACTCCTAAGAATCTTTCCCATTGCACAGAGAGGGAAAAAGAAATCCTTTTTACTTAAAAGCCTTTTTTAAAAATTTTTATTTTATTATAACATTCAACAGATAACAAGGATGGATAGATTCCTACTGACTTCAGTCATTACTGGCTTAATATCATGAGTCTACTGAGGAGTCAGTAGTCAAATACTCCACAGTTTTAAATGCAGGAGCACCCACATGGGACTGCTACTAGCCCCTGGGTATTTATGTCAATTGAAGAGAATTTTCCAACCAACATAATATTACAAAGATCAGTGGCCAAGTTTCACATAGTCCTTGTTTCCTTGAAACACTGCTGTTAAAAATGTTACAAGTACATATGCTTGCATATGTGCGTGTGTATATATGGCACATGCAAGAGAGAGATGTGTGTAACATGTGGGAAGAATTTCAGGTGCCATTTTTGTGACACAATTATTTCTAAGCATCTTGGATGGATATTGGAGATCTCAAGCAATAGCAGGATTCAATATTTCAAGTTTTGTTCAAATGCTGCTAACAGGAAATCTGCATTCAAATATGCTTTTAAAACGTTCTTAGAACTAGTCCCTTATGAGAATTTTCTCAAGGCTCTGACGGTACATGTTCTGTATGAGTTTCTACTGCAAAATAGGAGGATAAAACAGCATACACAGCTGCTGAATGAACCAGTCAAGTTCAGAAAACGAATGGCACCTCGGTCTAATGTAATTGCTCCCTGTAAATATTGAGAGAGCAAAATCCAATTCAGTGGCAAGTAGCCTGAAGAAAGACTTTTATGGCTTGATGTGCTGAACCCCAAGAGTTTCAGAGGTTAGGATAATAACCAATACTGCGTGACACTACTGGAAATATTTGTACGTATGTAAGCAGTGCAGTTCTCTCAGCCTGCATTTGGGATCAAACTGTGTGGCACAGAGAAATTTCTGTGCAGATGGATCTAGTTGGAGAGGCAGAATCCTAACCACAGGATTTACTATAACTCGTAACTATATTCTGCCAGTTCTAGAGGCAGACCACTCACGTTTCACCATCCACAATAGAAAAGCTGGTACTGTAGTAACGTTAATACTGCGTATATGTGTTTGTACGTTGTGAAGCATTTCTGTTCACCTGTAGATTCCTTTGGCAACTTTAAAGTGAGTATACCATAGGCATTTCACCAACATGTCCTACCCACGTTGCTGTCCCTGAATAAGGATCACAGCTTTAAACTGGTGTGCTTCTGTTCCTGTTTTATACAGTCTGACTGGAATTTCCTTTGGAGCAAACACTTCAAAGCATGTTTTATTACAGTTCTTTTAAAACATTTCAGATTTAAATGACAACAAAAAGAAAACATTTATTGCTCTAATACATAATAGCAAGTGGATATTACTGTTTTTGTAAAGTATTTAAAAAAAAACAAGAACTTGATTATTGTTTGATGATTACAGAGACTTTAGCATGTGATTATACAGTGCTTTAATCTGTATTTGTTTTATACACAAAATAAAGTACATGAAAGAGTAAGCAGCAAACTCTGCTACGTTTATGTGCATTAGCTACAACTAACAGCCTGATCCAGAAGATGCTGAGCACCCTCAACACACTGACTCCAGTCAGTGTTGTTAGCAAATGGTCAGCAGCTTCTAGGATGGGGCCCAAAGGATGTACTGGAAGGAGTATGAGATAGCGATGACGATATTTTAATGGATATTTTCTTATGGAATCACTAAGAAAATATTTTTAATAGTCATTGATAAGCACCAGCTCACAACACTGCATGTGGCTGCATCACTTGCACATTACATTTCCTGACACACGACATGTAAAATACATCTAGAATCCTCAGCACACAGAGAACCGAGAGAGTAGTTACATAGCACTTACAAATCACCACAAGGAAAATGTAATTTTTAGTAGCATTTTCAACAGTGAAGTTGCAACACTGTTTTAGTGCCTATGTTCCTTATGCAAAGGAAAAATAAAAAGTAGTCAGTGACATACTTCCTGAAATTTTAATACTGGCTTTCAGGTGTTAACAATCTAAAGTGCTTTCATGTTTCATACATTTTTAAAAATTTCCCATTTATACAAAAAACTCAGAATATTTATAAATTTATTCTATACACTTGTGAATGTACAGTTTAGTCTATTCCTGATTCCTCACCCAAAAAATTGGCATTGCCATCTCCCAAATCTCTCTTTTGAAACCAAGTCTGTGAGTTTGTTCCTTGAATATAAGCATCCAGAAAATAGCAAATTCCAGGGATATCACTGGGAAAATTTGGTGGAAGCTCTTCTCTTGAGCGAGGTGTGAACACAAAACCTGGATACTCCTTTAACAACCTAGAACAAAAATGAATCATCTTGATTAAAAATGAATCAGTCACTAATTGTTACTACAAGTACAGACATTCAATGATTCTTCAGGCCCAGCAGGGCAGAATCTAATGTAATATTTATGTTATTTACTTAAAATATAAAAGAAATACTGTTCATTTGGTAACCTTGATAACTTGTGCACCAGTGCACACAAGATTATTGCCTCTCTTTTTTTTTGTCATGTCAATGTTTTGCATGTAGGTGCTATGTTTATTGTAAATGTTTTCAAAAATCATTTAGTACTGAAAGCTAGCTCACACTAGCACATGAAACCGTAATTAACATTCTAATTAATGAAATACCAAAAAGCTTATTAACTGAACTATTCAGATCCTCTTACCAATTCTAATAATTTGCTTTTTCACACATGTGTTCACTAAACTCAGTGGTCTTCTGTATCTGAAACACAGATTACTAATCTGTAGGGATAAATACAGATGACTGGCACCTAAGCTTCCAAACAATTACCGCAATATACAGGAATTCTGTAAGGTGCCATAACATTATCAATATGTGTTTAGAATTGGTGTATGCATTAAAAAGAAAAAAAACACTAAACAAAAAGGAGATTAATACATCATTCACTCAGGGGAAAAAAAGCAAACATACAACAATAATAATAATAGTTTACCCTTTAACCAAATTGCCTATTTTATAGGCACTCAGAGAATTAACTCTTTTTTTTCCCCAGCAGTATAGTCATTTCAAATATTCTCTTGAGATGAATACACAGACATGCAGAAACCTACTTACGCCACAGGTTATGAGCAAGTCTCGTGTGGACGAAGTGTCTAATGGTTTTAAGAAAGGACTGTAGTCAGTATCATTCAAAATTATTTTCCATATGGATATGGAAAAAAAAATATCACTGTTCTTCTGACATACATAAGCCCTGGTGATGCCAGTGCTATCCCTGTATTTGTATAGAGCGCATGATCAAAAAGGTTATTACTGCGTGCCCTAATACCTGTGCTACTTTTCTCTAAAACACCTCTATGGGACAATCTAAAGCGTGGCACCCTGTGGATCGCAGAGTGCAGTCTGCAGGGGCTGTCAGGATCCTGTCCCACATCCTCTGGCTGACCTTGGATGCAGAACCTTGCCCCAGGGCAGTATCAGACACACGGCAGTGGGTACAAGCCGAGTAGGAACAACTGACCGTCCAGGCTACGCTGAGGGTAGCAAAGCTTCCTTGAAAGGAAAAAAAAAAATTATATCCATATTTCTGGTTATTTTACCTAGCCAGCCATACCACTTTCTACGAGTAGGTTCACGCTCTACAGTTCATTCTTATAAAACTTTTGGCCACTGTGGGAGAAACAATAGTCACTGTCAGCTCCGTGGCATCAAATTCAGTCAAGCTGGAGTTCAGATGTAGACTGAATTGTTACCATCAAATTCAAAATGGTTTCCTATTATTTTTCCTGGCACCTAAAAGCACTATACTTGGCCATGAACATGTTGCAAGGTGAATTTTAAGTACAATTACACAAATAATACAAAGAGAGGATCGGGTTCAGAGGACAAATGAGAGATATTGTATTTCCTGTAGGAGAGACTGCTTGCAAGCTGTCTGCAAAATTATGTCGTACACATCACCAAAAATGTGCCCCGAGTGGATAAATAGTACAGCCTGTGTTTCATACTAAAAGGTTTAAACCGAGTTGGGATCAAGATCTATATAAATTAAACAGCTGGTGTGGTTGGTTGATTGCAACCTATTCATTCATCTCCCCTAACCAAAAGAGAACAAAGATGTACATAGGGTGAGGTTTAACCATTCTGCAGATAGTTAGGTTGCTATTTTCAATGGTACCTGCAGCCAGTTTGGCATCCATTCACACTGAAAACCACACAGCTCCAAGAGGAGCCAACTATATGAGGGAGAAAAACAAACAAACAAAAACCCCAGACAAACAAGAGGTATACAACTGCAGGACAAGAAGAAAAACTGGTCCAGACAGTCCATTTATTTTAAATGTAACATCTGAAAAATAAATAGCAGCTGTTCTGTTTGGCCCTTTTTTCTTGCTGCTGCTGCTGGTTGCATTCTGACTAAAAATAACCACCAGCAGTCAGATAAAAAGAGAACGAGGAAAATAAACAGCCGTACTTCAGACGGGGAAAAAAAACCAAACAGGAAGATAATGAACTATTACAGTAACTACTTCAGGTAGACATTGTATAGATATGAAGCACTGTACCTGTAAGTTGTTGGGCTGACATTTATTTTTCTAGGTATACTGCAAGATTCAAACTTATTGGCAAGGGTTACATTATTTCCAAAAAGGCAATAACGAGGCATTTTAACCCCAACAACTCCAGCAAAGACAGATCCAGAATGAAGGCCAATACGCATCTTCAAATAAAAGATAGAAAACAGCATTATTAGGTTAGTCAGTTTTACAAATTCTTCCTCTGTTAAAAAAAATGAAATAATGAGCTACTAATCTAAATTGAGTTAGTACAGTCTCCTTAAAATGTCTGTGTTCTGGTCATCACTGCTTGCAGAGAGGAAATAGCTGAAGTTTACCCTGCTTTGCATTTATAGTAATTCTTCATCTGCTATGACTGTGATAATTCTGGTCCCTGTGGCAGTAAATTGATCTAGAAACATCAGCAGGAGTTACTATGACACTTGGATACTTTCCTGAGAGGAATTACATGACACAACGTTGTTAAGACTGGTGACAGTCAATGAACACTACTTGCTTTGCTGTTAAGGTCAGAAGACAAGTCTTAGTGAATAGCAAAGACAATATGTATATGCTGTAGTTCCAACTGAACCATATTGACGAGGTCACAGAGTAAATCCCAATCCCAGAAATTTATAATTGATCAAAGAATGCAGCAGTTGAAACATTTTGATACCTCTTCTTTGTTACTCGTACTCAAATTTTTGAGTTTTGCTTAGCTAGTGCTGCTTTCTATGTTCCTTCCCCCCCCCTTTTTTTTTTATTTGAGATGTGTTCTTTTTCTTATGTGCATTATTATACATACATAGACATGTTTTCTTCAGAATAGCACTCTGGCACAATAATGGGATGGTGCTGGGAAGCTAGCATCTCTACTATGTGTGCTACTCTTCACGTACCAAGAGAATATCCTATCATTACAAAGAAGTCACCATTTCTAATGTTGAGTGGAAAAGCAGAAAAGCCTGCAACAAAAGAAAAATCCACCCACACAGCAAAGATGGCTAAAATATGAACATCAATACACAAGTCTGATTTAAAATGGTTTGCAGTCACATCTTTTTCTTTGACAATCAATATATAAAATGACAGTAGACTGTGTGACGTATTTGTTGCTTTGCAAAACAGCCAATGCTTTCACGAAGAATTTCATTAAAATAGAAGCAAGCTTTCATTAAAAATAGATTGTTTTCTTCTAAGAAGCTTCTAGCTCATACTTATACAAGTTTTTTCTCTCTGCTTTAAAATTACTTTTTAAAATGTAATAGCGTTCTTCATTCAAAATCATAGAGGCAGCATTTGTGTGGAAATTATAAACATGTTATAATACTGTCAAGATGTATCCAGATTTTTTAAGTGTAATTTAATTTGATATTGTGAAATATAAAAAGTATAACATTTATTTGTAATATAATACTGCTGTTCTCTGTGATAGATGTGGAGCATGTAATCCTCTTAATAACCATTTTCTTTTTCTTGGAATACAAATATTCCTTAATCTAAAATCAAAGAACTCTGAAGTTTTCTAAAGGACCAGATGAACAGATACCTGTTAAAAATGAGCAAATGAAAGACATAATGAACTGAGACACCTATATTAAAAATAAAAGGACCCCATTCCAAGACATCTGAACTTAGCAGAAGGTCTACATCATTTGTCACGCACACAGGCCTTTCTCTTTTTTTTCTCAGCGGGAGGTAAACCTGCATGAATAGTTCAGTACATGTACAAGTCCTCACTGAAAGGAAGCCATAAATATAACTACCACTGAATCTAACAGTGGCTTTGACAGCTTTAACACCATTATCTTCTGGTAGTGATTCAGTATCTGACTGTAAGACAAGAACAGCAACAATCATCTAAAGATGTGTGGAGTACTGCAATCAGAATGTGTCTTTGATGATTTGTATTTATACCTGTTACCTCAAAAGACTTAGATGTTCTCACTGGGTTTAATTTTGAGAGAGGATTAGTCTCCTTATTAGAAAACATTAACAGAATATTCCACGCTACTGTTAAATGTATTGCTACTGAGACAAAAACTGTGGCATGTCAGTGCACACATGTTGATTTGACGGCATTTCAGTCTTTTGGGTTGACTTTCAGATCTCTTTCATCTTTACCTCTCTACAAAACTCTCATTCATAGCACTACAAAGGTCAGCTTCTCCAGCCATACAAACTTGACTTCCCCAACTTGCCTGAGTTAATGCAACGATGCAAGATTTTCTTGAGACAAAAGCCCCAAGGGCAAAACAAACAGAAACACCCACTTTAACCATATAAAATACAATAAAATATATGACCTTGATAGGCTCTCCATGGGGAGACACCACCTCATCTGACAGCTCCATCATCTTCAGGGCCATCAATGCTATTTGAACAGCATGCGTTTCGCTTTCTTTGTGTAAACCTCCAGCGACACAGTAGGCATCTCCAATAGTCTCAACCTAAAACAGGCATATTTGTTCCTTACTGTTAAGACTGTTTGACATACAAAAGGATAGTTTGTGAGTATAGTAAGAACTGTACCGACATATTGACTGAATCTTATCTGTCCTGCTAAATTATTTAAGTCCTGGGCAAATCCTGCAGTATCATTCAAAAGGAAAAATTGCACTTTATTTATGGCTGGGCATGATGCTAAAATACTTTTCCCCGCCCACCTACCATCAGGCACTCATAGCTACATTGAACACCTATTTACTACAGATTCACAACACGGTCATTGAAATTAATTTTTAAAATTAACTCTTAAGTTTTGGTGGGCTTCTCCCTTGGCTGAATGAATGGCTGATTCTGTTGATCTTTTTTTTGTTTGTTTTTTGATTTACTTTAATATGTCTTTCTTATAATGAAGATTTAGGGCAAAATAATTTTTAGACTTCTATTATCCTCGGTCCCATTTAGTCTTCAATTCCATTCCTGCTCCAGAACCCCACAGAAATGCAATAAATTGTGTACCTTGTAGACATCTAGCTCTCCACATTGGTAATCAAAGCGAGTATAAAGCTCATTAAGCATGGTGATAACCTGCATAGGTGAGCATTGGGAACAGATGGCAGTGAATCCAACAATGTCAGAGAAAAGCATTGTGACATTATTAAATTTCTTGGCTTGCACAACTTGTCCCTGCCACAGCTGCTGAGCAACCTCTCCAGGAAAAATGGAAAACAGAAGATCTACGGTCTTCTTCTTTTCTTCTTCAAGTGCTTGATGGGCCTGCTCGAGGGTTGCTTTTAGCTTTCCTAACCTCTTCTTCAGTCCATCCTGAGCTCTGGCCTGCTCTCCTATCAGGACAACATCTCTCAAGGCATTGTGAATGGGAATATCTGAGAGGTACAACCCACGTCCTGTAAAATCTTCTAGTCTATCCACACAAGGAGATCCCAAGAACAGGATGGCACTGGACTCAAAAATGTAGATCATCTGGCCTTTAAGGTCCATCACCTGAAACAGTTAAAGAAGCAAGAATTCATGCAAAACCTGCATGGGGATGATTTAGAAGCCAGAAGTTTTAGAGGAAATAAATTCTGCTGAAACACAGGAAAATCAGATCAGTCCACAGTCTCTTCATTTTCATTTAGTAGCCTAAGAGAAAACATGGGGTGCTAAAACATAGAGCCACCAAATAAGTTTATTTGGCTTGAGCCTTCTGGTACAAAAGTTAGACCACAACTTAAGGATAAACTAATGATGTTTGAGTATCAGGATCAGTTTTAGCTTAGGAAGAAATGAATTTTCTGCATTTTCATCTATTGATAAAATGTTACTGACAATAGTGGCCTATGAACTTCTGCTAATAACTCTAGTGTTTAGTTCATGCACCACTTTCTAAAATAAAGTGATAAAATCTGCTTAAATTTTATCATAGGATGTCCAGTACTCACTGCAATTTAAAATTAAAGGCATAAATGGAAGAAATATCCCATTTTAATAATTAAAAAAAGCAAAGTATTTTGTATGAAGTATTTTTATGTCCCTTCTGAATTCACTTGTGCAACGTGCAAGGTGCTGCAGTGCTCCGCTTAACATTGCTTTGAAAGACCATTTTTTAAAGAAAACCTGTTACTTGCAAATAGAGATTCGTGTATGTTAAGTATGTGCAAAAAGCAAAGCGCAGTCTACTACCCCTTGTAATCATTAAACTGTTGCCTAGCGCAGAAACAGCTCTGAGATGAAGTAGCTAATCAGTGCTACACTTTTTCACACTTCATTATTAACTAGGCAAAACCTTTATTGAAGTTCTTGGAGCGCTGAGTCTGAACTGGTGATTTATCCTGGAGTGCCCCAGGTGTACATAAACTGGACTTCAGCTAGAGCTAGTGATGAATAAAAGCAATCATTGGATATTCCATGTTTTTTACTGTCCCGGGCCATTTGCCACACACCCCAGCAAAGGTAGTGAGTAATCCCATCAGCTAAAACTATGTGCAACCTTTGGCAATTGCATTTGATGAAAACATCAGAATATCAAAGATACCAAAACATCAAAGAAAGGAAAGGCTGAATGAGCATAAGGAATGGCTACTTCTTTCCCCAAATCCCAGAGCTGTTGTTCCCATATGACTGAGGGGTACTTTAGTAAAGCTTTCCCTGCCACTGTCCTTGTGTTGGAGACGCCCTTATTCTCAACAGCATGGCATGTCATTGGCTTTATCTCAGTTTACTGAGTTTATCTCAATATTTCAAACTTTTTTTTTTAATAAAATCAAGTTAACAGTCGGGTTTTACTTGTGTAGAAGTCCTAAAGCAGAATATTGCCTGAATATTGGCTTCAGAATCTGAACTACATGAGTGCCTTCAATAAATCATTATTATTCAGTTGTATTATTAGATGTTGAAAGGTAGACCATGAAAAGTGCACCATGTTTTGTAGCTATTTTAACTCTAACAAATTCCTCACAGAAGTAATGATTATAGAAAGTCTCTTACCATGGATGATTTCATATCAGTGTTATCCCATCTTCTGACTCGTACAGTAAACTGCATATTGAGCATTGTCATTATTCCACTAAAAGTGCAGCTTACTTTGGGGGTAAGAATCTCAAAATACTCTTCAAAATTGGGCTTCGCTTGAAATTCTCTCCTGGTCAAAAGTCTTCTTATCCCATTTCCAATTTGAAGAACTGACATATCCTTGTCAAACATAAAATGAAATGGGAAAGTCTTACAGAACACAGAGGCAGGAATCACAAGTGAAGACTGTGGTTTACATGGAGATAAGGAAGGTTTTGCACTTTTGACTTGTATAGAGTACAGCAAATAAGGCTGGTTTGCAAACTCAGTGCAGTCATTATGGAAACAAGGAGGCATGAGCATCACTTCCACCTCGGTTTCATACAAAATATGAGCTGCTGCTTTAATAATGCCAGATAGAATAAGACTTGTGATTTTCTGCGGAAAGAAATAATACACATTTAAGAAGTCCTGATCTTTCTCAAGGCATAATATGGAAGCATCTTCAAGTCTGTCCTTCTTTCCTGCTTCTTGGCTGTGGCCACTCTGCCTCAGCAGAGTAGTGAAACTGTTCAAGAAGTCCTTAAGGGTTCCTCCAATAACCCCTAATATGTGTTCATCCTCTTCATAGCATATTTTGAATAGCTCTTCACCAAGAGATTCCTGTAGAGACTCCACGGGAACACCTGCATGGAACCACATTTTAGTCAGAACTGCACTCATCACACAGAGGCTAACCTCCGCTTTCTTTTTATCCTAGACCAATCTGAATTATCAATATCCTTCCCTGACCCAGCCCTGACACCTGAAGGCCCTCTCCTACAAGAGTCTTGCTGTAACCAAAGGCATATTCGTGGTGCCTGGAAAACAGGCAGACAATAGGTTGCAGTCTGGAAAGATCCCAGAATCAGTGTTCTTTGTAGAGATGGAGCCAGAATGAATGCACGTTTTGGCACAGGATTTAATCCAATTCCTCTAGCTTGATATAAAGAAATAAAAGAAGAATTTTAAAACTTAAAATAAGAATACAAGGTAAGAATAGAACAGGATCTGTGCACACATGCAGATACAACTGCTATGCCTGATCCAGTAAATTCAATGGCCCTAGGAATATTCTGGGATGCCAAGGCCAACTGGCACAGAACAGCTCGTATCTTTGCTAGTAGATTTGTTTTAACAGGACAGCTGCAAGCAGACTGTTGGGTATGTTCCAGCTCTCCAACCATTACTGCGAATAATTTGGAAAAGTGTTATCTGTCACAGGTCAGCTGTGTGCCAGGACCAGCTTAACAGTTCAAGTGCACAGAAGACCATGTTTCAGGTCCTGGAAATGTTAATTTGCTATTATAGATGTAGCCAGAGAGTTCTGTATTGCAAGACTACAGACTACAGTCCTTCAGAAGATGACAAGGAGCAAACTGTTTTTCATGAGTATAAAACTGTACCTCACTACATAATGTATGTTAGAACTCCCTCTAGATGTTGGATCTTAGGGGTGGGTGATTCTATGGCAGCTCAGGCTTGAGAAACTCTTCTCTTTAGCTCAAATTTTGACACTCTGAACTGTTAGTGTCAGAGATCACTGTTTAGCCTCTGGTCAGCATCACTGTAGCCCTTGCACGGGGAAAATATTTTTTAGTAACTAGATTAATTTATATATACATACATTAGCTTATATATATAACTTAAAAATACTTTAAATATATATTATTAAGCAAGTTTACCTGCTGCATTAGCATGATCACTGATTATTTTTTCAAAATCTTCTCTATCCCCAGCTTTTCTGTAAAGAACATAAAAATATAAATAAAACCCCTGAAAAATCAAGATAAGCATGGCAAAAATAGTAACTAACAGAAGTTACCTACCCTATCTTTAATGTGTACAGACCAAGTTTTGCTGATCAAATAGGCAGTTTTCATTAACTCAAAAGAGGGTCTTGGTAGGATCTTACGTTATCTTGTGCATTTGCGCTAAATTAAAGTTTTAGTGGTCTGAGCTCAGATTATGGATTGAGGCCAAATGCTATTGCCTGTCATTGATTAAAAACTCTTATGTTGCAACAGTTCCATTTTTGTTTGGTCTGAGTTTTTTGCTTGAAGCCATAACTGAATTTCATAATGTATAATAACTGTATAATATAACTGTATAATATAATTGGACTTTATATTCAAGCATTTATTGGAATTACATTGCATTAAATTCAAAAGAGGTGAGAAAGTATTTCTGTTTTGAGAGGAAATACCGATAAGAAATAGTGACTTCAAAATCACTTGTTTCTCAGTAGTAATCCAGATTCTGTGACACAAAACTGCAGCCCTCTGAGTTCTCTGAGGTCAATAAATGTCAACCTGAATGTCCAGCCCAAAATGATGAGAAAGACACGTAGCTTAGATTAAATTCCATATAAGCAATAAGCATTTGATACATGCTTTCTGAATTTCTTCATTTGAAATACTTAGATGTATTTACATACAAAAGCAACACATTTAGATCTGGCTTACATTTGCATTATTACATCATTCAGAATATGATAATTTTTTGTTTCAAACTAATATGCCAGGATGCAACACATAATTAAAGATAAGGAAAATATTCATATCAATAAGCCAGTCAGCAGTTGCAACGCACATCTGACTAGCTATCTTTGGTTCGGTCGATGCTGCTTTGAAATTATCAAGTATCATTTAAAAGATACATTGCAATTATCTATTCTTATCATGGTGAGCAACAGTGTAGTTTCCAACTTCATTATTTTTCTCCACTGTTGAAAGAAGATCTAAAATAAGGGGCATATTTTTTCAGATGCATTCAATAAATCGAATCCTCATTGTACAATGAGATGCTAAGAAATCCTCGCTCCCTACAAGGGTCAAATGATTAATATTGTGTTAGTACTAAAGAATGATGAAAATCAAGCTGAGTTCCTTGGAAACAGAAAGCAGAAGCCAAGCGAGCCCAAGACAACACGTATGTCAGTATCTGTAGTGTATGATCATCCACTGTACCAAAAGCCAGATTATTTTGTATAATACTAACCCTTTGCATCTTAAAAACACCAGGCTATATCCATGTACAATTATATCTACCTTTCTAGCTATGCCTGAGTACTCTCTGAGTTCCTCCAAAAGACTTGCTCATTTTAAACAAAGTCCTTGCCTGTTTCCCCGCACAAACAGCTAAATGTGCCCACTAAGTCAACTTCGTGATTTAAATATTTGCAGATATGTTAAAATAAACTAAGTCATTATTAACTTACGTTACCTTAAATGTTACACACCAATTTGACAAAGATAATTGAAAACAGATTCCAGAAGTCCCGATTCTCAATCACCACCCCAGTCCTTATGAACTGTCTGCAAAGCATTTTTGCTGAGAAGTTAGTTGCAAACCCATTACACATACGTACCTGGCTTCTTTTATTCTGTATTTTGCAAGTGTTCTCTGAACTGCCAGATTTAGCCTTTCAAACTGGGGAAGGAAAAAAAGGTATATTGATTAAAATGTCATTGCTGAACATTTAATCATGAGAAGAAAATTTTTATACAGAGAATTACTTTGCTGTCCTTGGGACTTTTTTCAAGATGATGTAGTTGTTAGAAACAGCATGTCATTTCTGTGTTTGGGATTTAGTTTATGTTGATGTCTTCAGCTCCAGTACCACTACATTTAAGCCCCGTAGCTCATGTGTGCCAGCGGTTGTGCATTTTAAATATAGTGATGTGCGTTACCTCCAGTTTTTCAGAAGGCAATAAAGCCAGTGCTGCTAAGAGATAACTAATCCAACTTCCTATTATTACCCATCCCCTCCCCCTAAAAAACACCCTGCCATGGATACAAAATGTAGAAAGAAATCTTTTCAGTTTAAAATACATTCTCCTAACAGAAAAAGCCAGTTATATTATGTATTATGCATAGAACAAACGAGTATAAAGTGGCTCTTCTGCCAAGTAACTTTTCTTGGATATTAAGACTTAAATTTTTTTTTCCAGACAATTTTCAGAAGTGTCAAGATTGAAACTGCAAAAGGTAACAGAGTTTCAAATGCAGCTATGAAAGAATCCATATAGCATTCCGTGCTTCGGATTACCTCTTTTTCTGTTTTCAAGACTACAGCATTTCAAGAAAATGTTAAAACCATTTATTTTTTATTTGTAGAAAAAGAAGAATTTTGGCTATGTGTGCTGCAAACCCAAAATCCCCTCTAGATGAAAATCTAGCACTGTAGATAAGCTGTGTAAAAGGACTCCATAATAAAATAAACTATCATAAAGATTTACCTCCATTTACCTCAATCCTGTGGTTCCATATCCTTTCTGTAGTTCCTAATTGGAACAATTACACTTTCCAAACAAGCATATTTCAGACTGTTGGGGCCAGTAAAGCTCCCTTAGGTATATAGACTGATCATTTGAAACCCAAACGTCCCAAAAAGAACAGTGCTAAACTGCTATGACGGAATTTGGCTGTGGGGCTTGCTGTGGTCTGCCTTGTCTTTGGTTCTCACTCCTTGAAGAAACCAGCATTTTCTGTGGCATCTTTTACTTTTTTTATTCGCAAAAGGAAATTTTGCACACCCAAAGAAAATATCAGGTGAAAGAAAGGCGATACATTCTGGAGACTTTTTCCAAGCAAAAATCTAAATTGAGGAACTGTTTACGTATATGAACACAATGTAAATTACACCTGTGTATAAACTGGTACAGGAAGTGGAACACAATCCAATTCATTACTTATCTCCAAACAATGTCCTGTATGTTGCTGTAAACACCCAAAGAAGCAAATAAAACAATCACTACATTATATCTCAAATTTAATCAGAAGTTTTTTCTGGATGCACTATGTCCTGGACTTCCATGCAAAACTCACTCTTTTCATGAGGAGCTCATGAAGCAGTCGGGGTCACGATGCAGCCCGCTGTTTTGGAGTTTCCAATTTGAAAGAAGATGGTGGTATAATTGCTGATGGTTAAGTAAGGCACTATCAAGTATCTGAGCAATGTGAAATACATTTTTAAGCAAGCAAAACCTTTCTAAGGAGAACGAGGATTGGGAATATGCTTAGGTCTGGACCCCAAATTAGCATGAGAACAGACTATTATACCTTGGACAAAGCTCCAATGAATATTACTTGAATAACTGTAAATAATAGTGGAAAAAAACCTGGAATTTCAGTAGCTCCTGGGGTACCTGGTCATAATATCCTTGATGGTACCAAGTTTTTGCCCCAGCTGATGAACTAGCCTATCATGATTACATAATAGGCAGCTGCATACATTTATACCACTCTTTAGAGAAAAACCGTACCAGTTATCTATTTAAAAATCCCTCCAACAGCTATACACTAGTGACTTCACGACACCATAGAAAGGGTGCTTTGCCAGATCATTCTTGAGTTAAAAGACCTTTCCTTTATATATTTGAAGATCAGTTTAAAGGGATGATTTTTTTCTGTGTAATGCAGCAGAGGTAAAAAGGGGGTCTATCAAAACCGCAGAATTTTAGCAAAAGGGTAATAGATGAAGAGTTGTGAAAACAGATCTGCAAATAGATTTAACAAAACTCTAGCTCTTTTAGTAAAGTACACTGAATGTCCAAGTAGTAGAACTGTAATGAAATGACTACACAGAGTTGGCCATTTGCCATTTGTAGTCTCAATATATACCAGCCAGTTCGTTCACATTTCCCACAGAATTTGAAGCAAGCCCAAGTGTTGAATGTTATGGAGCTGCATTTTTCATGGTTTTTTTTACAGAGATAAACCATGGTATTCACCTCCAGCAAAGCAAACCACTGTGAATGCCCTGTACCTGTTTTCACTTGAGTTAAGCACAGACATAAGAACACCTTTGCGGTAAATGCAGACAGTAATGTTTTCTAAAATAGTGTGGCAGAAGGTTAGCATCACAGCAGATGAGAATAGCTATTTTAATTTTTTTGTGATAATGAGTAATGCACTTGGCAATATGGATTCAGTTAGGTGAACTGATGAGATGACCACATTATTTACACAACTAGGTAACAAGGCAGAGTTGCTCTAATTGTATCTTTATGTAAAAAATACGTACAGAAATACAGGGATTTAAAAGGAACATTTAAAATGATCAGTGGGAGGCTGCAAATACAAGACAAAAACATCAATCCAGAAAGAATGGAAGAGGATGAAATGAGGATTTAAACTATACAGAACTATGTAAGAACACAAACTTTGAAGTTTAAAGGCGCACATCCAAAGGCTGGCATAAAATGTTTTTTAATATTTATAATTAAATGCTATTAAAGTATTATTATGCAGTATCTGTTTACCTCAGGAAAGATTAGTTTGCAGATGCTTTCAGTCAACGTGTGCAGGTACACTCTACTTCTGCTCGTTTTCCTTTGTGGCAGGTTTCCTTGAGCATCTTTTTCATGGACTTCTTTGCAGATGGGCAAAGCCGCTCTAGAGCTGTTTTCTGTGCAATCCTTGTCATGTTCCTCAGGGATGTGACTTGGAGTCAGTAAGGAGAAAGGACATTCCCCTGTGATCTTCAAGTCTTTCAGTTTTGTACAGAACATACTGTACAAAGTTTCCCTCTTGAGAATAAGAGTACTTGGCTGTGAGTTTAATAGTTCTTTTCTGTTTATTAGCAAGAGCAGAAGATGCCAGAATAGTAGACAGGGCAACCACTGTGGAAGATTACTGGTAGCTATAAATCACCACAGGAACAAATATGTGCCCCTACAAAACAAGAAGAAAGATAAAATAATTTAAAATATTTAAATAATAATTTATTTTCTCTTTTAAATTCCTGTGACATGCCAGGTTTATCATATGTGCATTAAAATAATGGCTTTTCTAGGACTTTGCTCCGGAAAGCATATGTGCCATTTTAAGCATGTAATCCCTACTGACTTCAGTGCTTCAGGTAATTAAAAGTTACATGCATGGTTAAGTTCTTGGCTAAATTGGGGCTCTAGTGATTAAAGCAGAGGCGTTGTTTTATCTGGTACGTCTTTGGTCACATTGATGGATGAGGTTTCTAAAAAAGTAGAAAGCAGAATTCTAATCAGAAAACCTTTTTACTCTTCATAAGCAGCTATTAAAAGCCACCTGATACAGCACAATGAACCTGACTTGTTACGGATACTTGCATCTCAATTTACTTGATGATCCCTTTTGTGACAGAGAGGTATATGACTGAAGTTACTACTCGCCCTCCTGGAACAGCAGACCACCCGAGACCAAAGGTCCATGCCTTGTGTATGAGCTACTGGCTGGTGACAACTAAGATCATGGCATTTTGACCACTGACTTATATCTGTTGTATATATATATGTGTGTATATATATATATATATAAGACCATAACTGAACTTGCTTGGAAACACCAAGGGATTTTTATGCTTTTAAAGGGGATATCTTTCAAACAACAGATTTAAAAAAAAAAAAAGGGGGGGGGGCTGAACTTTTCATTTTAATAATCATTCCATTTGTTACATTTATTTCAGTCAGACAAACTGAAAAAGGCTTTTCCCTTAAGGGCTTCATTTTCTATTGACTGTATCTCATTGCATTGGATCCTCTTATCCTCATAATAATACTTTAAACCAAGGTAAACCTTGAGAGCTTTTGGTGACTCTGGAAGCAGCTGAAGTATCACATTTGTCTCTCTGGAGATACAGGACAATAACGATTTCCTTCAGGCATACTACGGCTTTAATCAGCCTGTGTAGCACACCGCTTATTTCTGCCCCTGGGACACCCAAAGGGCTTTTAGGGTCACACAGCAACTGTACCAGGGTTAAAAATAACTAATTCCTTGATACAGGCTATCAGCCGCTTCTTTTTGAAACTGCTGGAATGAATGGCACAGCAGGGCAGCGCTGCAGACCCAGCACACGTGGCGTGGCTGAGAGGAGAAACGGGCTGGCCTGGCTGCTGCTGGGAAAAAAAATATATTTGGCAGAAAAGGCCCTTTCAAAGTATGCTGTAATACCGATGTGTCAGGCCAGCTTCTAGGAGACATCTATCAAAATTATTAAAGCATTATTTTAAGAATCAAAAACCACAATGCTAAGAACAAAAGGCTGAAGAATGTTTACATAACGTTCTATATTTCAGTTTTTACATAGAAACTCATTTGTTTCTACTGCCTGGACATCAGTAATGCTTTATGTTTTATTGCTGAATACTGTTGTGTAGCAAATGAGGCGGTGAAAAACTTCAAGCAAGAACCACACTCTCAATACAGAAATATACTTAATAATTTTCTTTATAATGTCAGCATTTTTACATACATGTACAAGTATTTTTATTCAGGAGTCGTTATATAACCTTGCATTACTTTACAAAAAATGCAGAAAATAAATACCTTTTCTGTAGTTACACTGATCTGTGTACTGAAATAAACTGTTAAGAAAAATAGTAAAATTAATATATATGTGCACCACTACCAAAGGATAAAAAAAATTTACGGCTTTGGCATATATTACATATATACTCACATGCTTTGCTGAATTTGTCCCTTAAATTTCACGATAAATCTTGAAATTATAGAATAGTAATACTAAAACATTTTAAATCAAGTATACCAGCATTTTGGAAAGAAAAAAAACCTCTGAAATATATTTTTGTGAAAAAAATGTGTAATAAAACATTTAAAACATCTCCCAGTGAATGTAATAATGCATTTATATGTGCTGCTATTTAAAAAAAACAAAAAGTTGCTTTCTCTGTGAAGACTGTAAGACTGAATTAGGGGTTAAATTACATACCAACAGATATTTACTGCATTTGCACTAAACTAAGAACAGGGGAGGTGAATGACCTTCAGCAGTTACCAGTGGATTTGATGGGGGGGTTTTCTCCCTGCTGGTGAAACTGTTTTCTGTTTCTAGAAGACAATCAGGAATTATTTGCCAGTTCACTTCCATGCTAGCATTTTGTATTTTAATTAAATTACATTTGATGGGTTAGAAAAAATATCCAGGCAGGTAGAATCAGCTCTGTGAAGGAAGTGATGCCATTATTTTACCCTGGAAAACCCGAAGTCTCCACAAGCTGCCAAGTGGGAAGGAGAGGTCCCAGAAGATGGTCATGTTCCCAGACTTATTTGGGGGTAAAAGGGGCACTGATGTGAAGATCCCTGAGCTGACAAAGCTGCTGGGCATGCAGCTACCATGTCTGCAGCTTCTTCTTGTGATGCAGCCTGCCATCCTTTGTGCTGCACAACACCCACACGCAGCCTCCTCCTGCCCTGGTGGGGGCTGGAATCTGTGCCCTTGCTCTGAACATGACCTTAGGGTCCTGCCAATTGCTATTTAGGACAAAATCATCATTGATTTCAAGATCTATGATGTTTCTAGTAATAATGATGTTGTAAAAAACCAGTATCATTAATGTGCACATCTTTAAATTCCAAATAATGACAGTTCCTAACGAAAGCTTCCTGCAGAGCTATTTTCGGGGTAACCTGAAGTTCTTGTTTTCCCAGAAACAAATGGGATGGTCCTTTGGTAACATATATCCCAGTTCAAAACCTACATCAACTTAATAGACATAACAATTTTCAAGCAGTGGCCAATTCAAAACTCTTTGTGACCTCTGCAATGACAAGACCTCCTAAATCACATCTTTAAAAAAACAAAGCAGAAAACCTAATTCCATAACACTTCAGAGGGCTCAGACACTGAAAAAAACCCAAGCATGTACTAGGTCTTCTTTTATTAAAATATCAGGTTTGCATCTGGTATCCTAAGTGCATCTCACACTTAGTATAACTAAAGTTCAGGAAAAAAAATAATCTATTGTCTTACAGGAAAACCTGTCTCACTCAACCGGCAATTAGACAGTGGTTTTAAAGGTCTGACAGGAGAAAGGTGATGAATCACCAGTGTAGAGTTTACAGAAGGCGTTTCAGCAGTATAATAAGCCTTAAAAATGTATGAGAAAGGTGATGGCACACATCACAGGCTAAGTCAAACATCTGCAGATGTGTTTCAAGAATGAGGAACACCAGCCCTCCCATTGTTCACAATGTTTAAAGACATTTTCCAACCATAACAAAAAATAAGGAACGTGAGGAAACATGGGAAAAGTTTCTGGGTTTAATTCCTCTCCAAACATGCTTTGAGAGAGCTCATCCCAGGGGAGCAGCAGCGCTTCATGTGAGTTCTTCATCTCTGACATATTAATTGATGTCATATTTACCTCGGGAAGCAAATTGAAAATTAAAATTGAATAATCTGCTGTGAGATCAAACTACAAGCAACCAATTTATTTCGTGCCTGGCTGAATGCAGCATGGCACTGTGCCACTCAGAAAAACGAAGATGAATTTACATAGTATTGTCATAGGAGCAGAATAACTTCACAGTGCTCAAAATGCTTTGTGCAAACATTTCATTGTATATTTACATCTATACTTGTCTTGCAGCCAAAATGCCTTCCTGTATGCTTATTTGTATCAGTTGCTTCTGAATACTTCTCTGCTAAAACATTTCCTTGACAGTGCCATGAAATACAGTGCAATGCATCAATCATACAGTAAAAACCGCTAATATTCACAAGAATTAAGCAATGCCACTTGGTAACAGTAGTTAAAGGTAGTTTATAATCTTAGCTTATTGACATGGCACAAAAATTAGAAGCCACATTAAATACTTTCGTCTTACTACAAGCAGAGCCCCTTGCTCACAGTAGGGCAGAATATGGTGTTACACTATAATGTCACTTTTTTTAAATCACACCTATCACTTTGCTAGGTGAACTGCCGCATGTTGAGCAAGATTTTTTTTAAAAGAAAATAAATAATTAGTTTGTTTTGCAGCAGTCAGAAGACACCACTGACTGGATCTAACTTTCTCCAGCACAAGAGTGACTGCAGCGCTTGCAGGAGCCCGGCGTGGTCCGGGTGCTGCTGCCCCAACAGAAGCAGCTGTGACCTTCTGCCTTGCCCTTCGGTAAAACGATGGAGGCTGTGCAGTTCCCACACAGCTCCAGTCTCTGTGTGACGCCTTTTGCCCCTCGCCAGTCAGCACGCCTCTGCCCACAGCAAGGCAGGGACTGGGACTGTTAGGCACAGGCAAAACGCAGGCAGCTTCTAGCAAGGCAGGGTGGCACCCACCACCCCAAGCAGCAGCAGCTCACTGCGGATTCAGCTGTCATGCCTGTGTGCAGGCAAACACGGGGAAAATAACGAAATCCTATCAGTTTGTCTTATTAATCTGAAGTGCAAGATGTGTACTTCGTTTTTTCTCCTTCAAGTGCTGTGTGTAGCAACAGAATCAAAGCCCTGGTGATGTGTCCATTTCCAAGGATTTTAAGGAGGCTTCTAAGACAGAGAGAATTGCTCAGGTCCACTTCAATGTATAAGTTAATATTTTAAGAAGTCAAAGGAAGCATTTACTAGTCTTATTAAATCCTGTACAAATAAGTAAGCTTTGGCTGCTTCACTGTCAACTTAAAACATGCTCAGAGTGCCCACACTTTCAAAGCATTAATTTGTTTGGGTATTGCTTTGGAAAGCACAAGATGGAACTAACCGGAGGAGATAGGCAAATCTGCTTCCAGATTTCTAAGTGGTAGTGAGTCATACCTATCAGAAAACTGCTAATTGCTGGCTTAGGTCGAGGACATCTTGGAAAAGATGTGTCCTTGTGAAGAGGAGTGAGATGTTTTCCTGCATGTCCCCAGTCAGAGACTAACCCATCAACTGAAATTTGAGGATGCCTCATTTTTCCCTTTCCAGTAATTTGGTCTGTTGTTAGCACAGTAAATACATTTGCTAACCAATCTGGGGATAACTGTGTCATTACATAAGAATAATTTTAAAACTGTATCATGTGTAACTTGCATATTAGGTAAAGTACACAGTAGGGATAGGATTTATAAATCTCCAGCAGCAACAGAAATGTAATTAAAATATTACTCAGACTGAATTGCATAAAGAATATAACTCTATAAAAAGAAAATTGCAAAGGCAAGGACTTGAGCTCTAGGAAATCCCAAATATAGGTGATCAATCCTAAATCATTACCACCCTTGTGTGGATATGGGTTTTACTTACACTACAAAGTAGTAACTTTTTTTCCAGCAGGATTCTAGGCTCTTTCACAGCGCAGGGTTTTGCTGCTTGAACAAAGGCAGTAACTGATGAAAAGGTTGTTACCCTCTCTGTGGATCAGGACGAGACATGATATTGGAGAGTGAACTTTGCAATAATGAACTGGTACCCAAGAAATTACCAGATTCAGCAATCTCAAACTCCAGTCTAGCTCTCAAAAGGAATACGCTTTGTCAGGCATTAACTTTCCTGCTTGTTCCCCAAAACATCCACCCTTGTTTCTGACAAGCCATCCCTAGTTCTGACCTGTCCGTACCCCACGGCCCTTTAGAGTAGTCTGACAATATTTTCCCCAAAGCACGAACTGCCGTTGTGTGCTGTGCAAGCCCGGTTCCAGTGCCCTTACTGCCAGAGCTAGCCTGTTCGGGGCTATTTCTGAGAAGCACACTTAAACCTTTTCTGCCTGGCACAGCAAACTTTTGGTAGTAAGGAAATATCACAACACAACACAGCACTTGCAGTGATTACCAAGCCAAGTACAAGGTGGTAAGGCAGCTATGATAAAATAATACGCGTCATAGCAACCAATTATTATTTTAACAGTCCAGACATTTTAGAAAATCCCAATTCCGTGTCATAATTCATCCCAGCAACTGTCCTGCATGACTGCTCAGGGCAAGCTAAAAATCTGGACCTTGCTTACAAGAAAGACTCTCTCCCCACATAATGTGGAATTTCCTCGCCTCTCTACTTTTTTTTCTTTATGAAATGTTTTAAGAAACAGAGAAACACAATCAAGTTTTCCCTCTGTGCTCCAAGTCGAATGGATTGTGATCTGTGTTGCTGCAACATCAGACAGCTACCAAGCTAGGAGATCAAGAAAATAATTACCTTTGTTTTCAGAGAAGAAAATGTTACCTCCTTTTCCATCTTGTCCCTATTGTAATCAGCAGACAATCAGTTTCACGGAATACATAAGTAAACTTCAGAACTGATGATATGTCTCATTTTAAAGTCATCATGAGACAGATTTCTGCTGCTTGAAAAGTTCAGCATTCGTGCAGTAACACCAAGCTCTACAGCTTGATATGAAACCAGTGTTCTCCAAGACAGGGGGAAACCCTGGTTTTAAAGCAGCACTGAATTTCCAATAGTGACTGTGTGACTGACTCATTTCCCTGTAATGGTGTGAAGCAAATCCCTGGACACAAATGTAGCCCTGGGAGAAGCCCAGACTCCACATGCAAAAGTTATATTGCAGCCACATCTCTGGTTTCAATTAAAGGCACAGGGGGAACCCTAATTGCTGCGCCCGTGTTCTGGCATGTAGCTAAAGGAAGGACTGGTTCCCAAATGTTCCTTATGAAATATATATTTGCCATTTTAAGTATCACATGTACTTTCATAGGGTAAATATTTTTCCTATGCTAGCACCAAATAACAGGGAGGCATGCTGAGAAGATAGCGTGGGAAAAATATTCTCCTCCTGCGCGTCAAACCCAATGTGTGCAAACAGCCCAGCGGGCAGCCCCCCCGTGCCCAACACCCCTTCCCCCCTCACGCACTCAAGAAACCCCAAATAGAGGTGATTTTTGTAGCCCTTGGCCATGGCACATCCTCGCACCCTCACCCCTGGTCTGTAGGGTGGCTTGTACCACCAGCTAAGCAGCTCACGATGAGGACACTGCCCCCGAAAACCCCCGCCCCGATGGGCATTTTTCCTGAGGCAGAGCTAGAGACCTCCCTAATGGTAGAAATAACCTGCTGTAGGTAACCACAAGACATTATTTAACTTGGTTTGGGTGGGGGTTTTTTTGAGAAATACTGATATTGAACCAAATAGCTGATGATACCTTAAGTGATCCGGGTACCCAGATGAGGAAGCAATCGCAACAGAGGTGCTGCAGTGAGGACAAGCAAAAGCAAGACCAACACAAAGTGTCTGGCAACTGTTCTCACACTTTAAAAGAATAAATTTTAAATTTAGCATTTAATCTGCATTTGCAGCCTGTGAAAGTACAATATTTCATGAAAAACATTAAGAGGAAAACTAAGAAATACATTTACATCTTCAGAACTCTTTCTTTTCAATAATTAAAACTTGCCCTGAGGACATGCAGTGCTCATGACAGCCGGCAGGAGTTAAACGTAAAGATCAAAATCTTGACCACAGCTGATGGAATGTGAATTAGAAGTCACAAATGGAGAAGCGCTTGGTTCTAGAATATGAAGTAACTGTTAATTGTTTTGTTTACTGATTTTTCCCAAAATACCTACTTACAGCTGAATCTTTCAAACTTGCCAACGCATATAACTTTACTTATTTAACTGAACCTCCAACTCCAGATGCCTGCAAACTCTGATTTTTTAGTTCATGGTGCAAAAATTCTTTTAGGAACAAAGAGAGTAAAAAATAATTGTAATTATTCTGTAATAAGAGCAAAATCTAACAGCTTTTTACCTCATACTATTTTTTACTGAAATCTTTAACCAGTGTTCATGACTTAGCCAGGATTGCTGCATCATTCATAATAAATGAAACCATAAACTATTTAAGAATTCCAAATTTGTAATGCATGAAGTAACTTCTCATTTGAGAACCATGGTCTAGATTAACTGTGAAGCATCTTCAGAGATGATAAAATAATTCTCCTACATCTTCAGAAACGCTTATCTTGCTGAGAGTTGTGGGTAACTGTTTATGCCAGTGACTCATAGGTTTGCATAAATACTATTACTGTTATTTTCCCAAAGATACTGGAGCATGGTAGAGCAATATAAGACATTGATTGTAGCGTCTTATGAAAGTGCATATGGTTAAATATTCCCTTTGTGTTCACAGCTTTAAATTATAATGAACAGCAAGGTCTATAAATAAAAGTACTTAAAGTTTTATAGATAAAAGTACTAAAAGTTTCCCTGAACTCTATAGATCTTAGAGAACTGTTTGAAAACTAGGTCTGTAGAAAGCAAAGTGTTCCATTAGTAGACTTCAACTGCGGAGTTTTCTGACTGAGTATTTGCCACCTGCCACTTCTGTTTACAATGCCTACAAAATCATTTTCACACTGAAAATCACTGACAACCACCTTTCATAGTCATAGTTCAGCGCTCAGGCCAACTCCCACTGAAGTCAATAGCAGGATTCTGGACGCAGCAGGAATAGGACTAAACCTAACAGGTCTGTGACTGTTGTCCCGGAAATACGGATTTGCATGTTTTCTTATTTTTGAAGCAAAATATGGCCTTGGTTTTTTTTCATTTGGGGTTTTCACAGGTGGGTGTGCAGATGTGATGGTAAACACAGCACTGAGGTCACTTGAGATTCTGGAGAAGTTAAAAACTGTGCATGGGAAGCCAATAACAGGAACTTCTCATTAGTGAAAACGGTTTATCCTGGAGCAGCGAGGTCATGTCCTTGTAATTTTTCTGATAGGGAAAAAAAAAATATTGATTGAAGAGGTGTATTCAACCAGAACAGATGGTTGAAAGGTATTTTCACAGCTATCGTGCAGCTACTGATTCTGCTTTAGCTATGGCCCATGGCAAAGGATGCAGCTCTGAAGAAGAGGAGAAATCAGCTATTTTCCCAATTGTTCCCTTCCACGGTATCTGCAGGCCAAGGACCAGCAGGCACCTTCCTTTCTGACTAAATGATTACAGACAGCTTTGGCTACAAAGCGTGTTTAAAAGAACTGAAATCTGTGACTTGGCCATGTGCACTGTACCTTCAGTACACTAGTACACACTAGGACCTTAATTTTTATTTGTAAAATAAAAATTGTCATTTTTCATATAATGTACGGGCAGTTATAGTTATTCACAGCCCACTCCTTTCAAAATCTGCTATTCTAAAAAAGATCTGAGTATGCAAAAGCAGTAGACCTTGCCTTTGAAACTGGGCTTTTCAAAGGTAATCAGCACACCCGGTGAGCCTGGATGCTCTAGGAATACATTACAATACTAATTTCCCTGTTGAGTCTATCACTTGGTTCTTTTTTAATACTCTTCTGGAAAATACAGTAGATATACGTTTAAAGCTGAGAAAGGTAGGTAAATATGGTAAACGTGTGAATTTATATCATCTTTAAAAACACAGGCTGCTTCTTTCACTAAAATGGTGAAGCAATGTAAAGAAGAGATGTTTTGTGAAATACTGTGGTTGCACTTGTGGTATTAAGAGAAATTAATGTTGTTTAATTAATCACAGTAAATACGCACTTAATGACTAACACTAGCCTGCTGTTAGTATATACCATCTCTGTAATACAACTGAAAATTAAAGAAATAAAGATGTAGATTTTGGCTTACTGTAGAATGTTTGATCCGTGACGCTTGTTAACTGTCTCCAGTGGAAGCTGGAATTATCGCGGCTACTGATCTTTCAAATCCTCCCGTTCCATTTATTCTACTTTTTTTTTAAGCATGTGAAACAAATCAAATTGCAGAGTGTTTCTCAGATTACTTTTGCACAGGAAAGGTCAGCACATGCAAATGACAGCAGCAGGGAGAAGGTGGCAAAGCAGAACTGACTCGGAGGTAACCGCCGTGCTCACCACATACTCCGTGTGGAGCTTCCCCTTGGCCTTGGTGGCGGTTTGTTGTTAAAGACTAAGGTGACAACGTGGCCCTGCAGAAAAATCAGCTGAAAATATTTATGGGTTATTCAGCTCTGACACATCTATTTTGAAACAAAAGGAATGCATGGGACAGACTCTAGCAGAAATCTAGGTTATTCAGATCTAGAAATGTGAGACCCTTCACAAAGAAATTTCTCAAGTCAGTATTAAACTGTAGCTTCTTGTTTTAATAATATTTTCAGTGAAAATCAGAAGATCATTTTGCCACTGATCACGATGCAAAGAAAAACACATGACATGTATGCTACTTTTCCAAACCGTCAGCAGAGCTAAACAGCAGAGAAAAGACCCATTCTGACAGCTACAAAATGTTACCAAATAGTAGCAGCCTTGGTCAGTGCTGCTCTCCCAGTTGTAACAGCTGCATTTGGAAAGATGTAGCAGGTTTCAAAGCACGCATTATACTGATTCAAGTGCATTAGCTGTTGAATTGCAGCTTTTTGTAACAATATCAAAGTTGAATATTAAATCCCACAAATAGTGTCATCCAGCTTTTTTGAAACTAGTATCTGCTTCAGTCCTGGCTGTTCTAGTGCCAGAGTGCTGGGCACGGACTGGCACAGGAACATATGCGTGGCTTGAAACGCTTGTAAATTCTGTTGAAATTCACTGATTATTTCTGTGGCAAGCATTTCAGATTATCAGAGATTAAACAGGTTAAGAGATTTGGAGGAATGGAAATCCAAGCAAGGGTCGACAAGGAACACAGTGCAGAACCTCTCATTGGATGTACCAGCCACTGGCCTCTAATCCGACGTACAAATTCAGGGTTTAAATATGGAGGTAAATCAAATTTATTTTAACCATAAGGGTTCTGCTATTTTATCCCACAAACTTCTGTGACTTTTTGGGCAAGGCCCTCAGGTCTTTCTCTCATCAGGAAAATGCAGATATTTTTTTCCATAAAACACGGGAGATAATTTTACCAGAGGACTTGGATTTTCCAAATGTCTAGAATCATACGGAAAATTCTTAGCAAAGAACATACTTGTCATCCAAACTAATATGCTTCTGTGATACAAAGCCTGAACTTTGTGCACTGTATGAACCACGGGGTAATCTTCCTGGAGTTACTCTAGGTGGAGCATCTAGAACTGTCCACAGCTCTCCATCTCACACCTGTGTAACTACCTGCACTGCCTGCAGTGATGTTAACATCGCAGTATTCTTGCCAAAGCCTGAAAGATCAAAGCTCTGCTCCATTTCTCAGGTAGCATAGTTCTTCTCATTTATCACAATAACTGCCGTTCTCTATTAAGTAAGAGATAAAAAGGAGGCAAGGGAGATACAAACAGAATAAAGGAGCAGGGAAAAAGAAACAGAAGAAAGCAGAGAGGGAAGCCTACAGAAGGACACAAGAATTAAAAGATCCATAAGGAAGAAGGAAAACATGGGCAATGGAACAAAATAATTTGCAAAGGTACAGACAGTTCTCATATTGATATATTGCTTTTTCTCTACCACAAGTCTACTGGAGTATGGTGGGTACTTATGCAAATAATTTTTCTGTAAACTGCCAGTATGAAATGATAATTTCAAAGAGCTTTTCAGCAATATTCCAGATTTTAGGGGAATTTTGTTCTGTGGTAGTTACAGCTTGTGTTTCAACCAACTCTGATTGTTATATATATTACTCTCTGTTGCACTGCTAGGGAAGGATACGTATTTATCACCCTGATTTGGCTGCCAAGACCCAATTTCTAGTTTCGGTGTTTTGCTTCACCAGCACCTATTGGGAGGCAGGGAGCGACATCCCTTGTTTTGCTGCGTTGTTTAGTGAAGCTATCCTATGTTAATAAAGAAGTAAACACTTTCTACACTTGGACATTTCAAAAGTTATTTCCTAGTATTTTGTTTTAAATGACACCGATTTACAAGTTAAAGGCCAGACACACATTGTTTAAGATTTCATAGCTTGATGTTTTGGTTTTTTTAAAGATATTTCACTTCTCTCTTGCAATATGTCTATAAGGAACCTCTTTCCCCTCTCCATTGGGCCTTCTGACATACCACTTAGTGCTGCACGTGCATCCGAGATGCCAGGACAGAAGCACGACTGCCCCGGCTTCCTTGCCCACCCTGCCCTGCGTTCCAGTGTGGCAGCACACAAGTAAGTGCACTGGTGCAGCCAGGGCCAGTGACCGCGAGCCAGACCCCTCTCCCACCGTGCCACCACGGCGGGTGAGCAACTGTACGGGCACCCAGTTCCCAGTTCAAGGTGTGGCAGTGCTGGGAGCCTCTGGGTTTCAGTCCTCCAGCAAAACGAGTAAGGAACACAGCTTGAGGGTCTCACTCTAGAGGCTAGGATCCCCCCAGAGAGCAGCAGCTACAGAGAAGCAGCAGCGGGGGCGTGCGGACACAGCAGCCCACCGACGGGCACTGTGTGCTGCTCACCCCGGAGCGGCAGGTCAGGACCGCAGGGTATCTCAGCTGTGTTACCTCTACTGAGGTGACCAGCTCATCGCAATTTACTTCACTGAGAGCCAAAACAAATATCACATGCCATTGATAAACACCTTTGTCCCAACACTTCAGCTTGTGCAGTGACGAACGACCCAAATACCGCAAAGTTTGCTTTTAGCGTGGGAGCTGCCCCACACCAAGGGCCCCTCAAGTACTGTTTCCTACCAAAAAGTTGAGAACAACCACTCTGTGTGTGCCGTTTTCTAAGTCTGTAAAATGGGCATCCACCACTGAACAGCTTTTTGGGTTTTTTTCTTCATTATACTAAGAAATCATCTTCATTCCAAAAAAAGGAGCCAGATAAGAGGACATCTCCAACCTGCTACGTTGCATACTGGTGCCATGAATAGTGGCTCCAAGCCAGCACAGAACAGCTCAGCTGTTTCAGACATGAATGGGCAGAAAGCTGGACAGTGAACTGTGGGAGAAAACTGAAAAATTAACCAAAAGCAAATTCCAGCCCTAGCAAGTCCATATGTACTTAGAGGAGTACTTCAAATAGGTTTCGAATGTTGTTTTTATATTTTCCTTAAAATAAATGCTCCTTTGACTGGAAAGTTACATTTATCATTAACCGGGTTCTTGATAAAAGAAATCTCATAACAAATAACAGGTTCCACCTCTGTGTTTATCTGCTTATCTTCTCTTATCCAGATAAGAGGATGTCTCCAACTTGCCTTTTTTTTTTGTTTTTTTGTTTTTAAACCAAAAAGAGGATGCTACATAGCAAGTTCCCTCTTTTTCTAGAAATACATGAAATTCCATGATGAAAAGGCTGAGAGACCATGTGTATAGCTGGGGAAGAGGGAGGGAACGAGACGCATGAATTCCCAGAAGATAACACCAGAGACCTAAGTTTAAGGATAAAGGAAGGTGGCATTTCCTCCATGAAAAATTTCCTGCCAAGATGAAGAAAACATTTTTTTAAGCCTTTTGGCATGCTGAAGCATCCAGCAGCACCATGAATCATCAGAGTGTACACCCTCAGCAGGTAAAAAACCACAACAAGGAAAGCAAGTCTACTGCACCATGTGTAGTCTTCTTACACAGGGTTGGAAACATTCACCATTTCTGCTTACGGTGCAGGTGATGCTGAAAATTCAAAACACTTGTTTTAAATATTTGTACCTGGCAAGTTCCAACGAGACAAAAGCGCTAACTTCACAAGTATCCTGACACTGCAGAAATGAAGTTCTCACAGTATCACAAGTATCTCTGCAGTATATTCATGTTGTAAACCTTTGCTCTGGGTTTTCAATTCTGTTTATTACCAGCATCTAAATCCCACAGTGCCCATACTATATTAAGCTGACAACAGGATTGCGTTCCTAAGTAATGCAGCTTCTTTGTTAAGAGACAGAGTACCAACCCCAAGTTTAGCATTACAGATCTTAATGTGTTTACTTATATTTTACTAAAGATTATGAATATTTTTCATGATTGTAGAGTAACAGTTGGAAAAGAAAACAGTGAGGATATGTTACATAAAAACTTGCACAGAAAACCTTTTATGGCATATTTATTCCAGCATCAGATAGGTCAGCCATTTACAGTACAGTACATTACAGCAACTGCAAGAAAATCTGGGGTTTTTTAAATGCATCAACCCCAATAGATGCTTTTGTGCCACTGCTGCTGTCGTTTCGATTTATTTTTTTCCCTGTTCCAATTTATTGCTAGCTAAAATCTGCCCACAACATGGGCAGAGATGGATGTTCTTTTTTAGCTTTTGCTACATGTAAATCATAATCCTGTATTCCATCAGTGCTCCTGGTTCTTCACCGCTTCAAAGCCTATTTGAAAAGATACTTTTACCTTTTAATTCCCCTTTATTGTTTAAACCTATCTTTGCTTAGAACTTAGTGTTGCTTAGAAATGCAAATTACTTTCAAGGAGAAACTGGAAGGAAGATAGCATGAAACCATATTTTATATATTATATTAAGCTACCATTTAAAATGGTTTTACTAGTGCCAGTCACTCATCTTCTAAGAGCATAATCATTGTCATGATGCCCACCACGATCTCATGCATGGTATAGCTGCATACTTCAAACCTCGACTAAGCTGTGACTCTGTTGGTTCTAAAATTTACCAGTTATGGTCAACGACTTCTTCCACATACAGTTCACCATCATGCTGCATCTCCCACACATCTGGAGCATGTGACACGCAAAGTAAGTCCAGAGCTGATCTAAGTTGAGACTGATTTTCAGACCAGCTGTAGATTTTCAGCGTCACACTGCACACGTAGCCTCATGAGCCCATTAAAATGCCTAACTGCTTACTGGAAGCCAAGTCTCCTCTACGCTGTGTCACTTCCACCACACAAACAAATGTTTTTGTCTGGGAAGGGAACTATTTCATTATCTTTTAGCACTCATGTAGGCCACCACTCAGTCAGTGAGATTGATACTTGGTCAACATGTGAAAATTCTCGTGGAGCCTTTGCTTAAACTCAAATACTGGCGTTTACACCCCGGTCTGGTCAGTTCATCCTTGAGCAGGTTGCTCAGCACAGAAATTGTGCCAACGTTATCTTGCATTCTTTTTCTCCATCACTGTTGCTAGATGTATTGTTTATTTTAAGTTTCCAGAAGGCCCAAAATAAGATCAGGGCTGTACACAAATATACAATAAAAAGCTGATGTTTGATCAGAAGGGGTTGCCTTTGAATAGCTCAGACAGGAGAATGGAGGATGAAAGGAGGTGTTATGATGCCTCTTTTAGATGTGGGGAAATCAGGCACACTGGAGATCGGACTGCAGCTGAGCTAAGTGTATCCAGATCTCTTTAACAGAGTTACACAAGTATTTTTGTCCATGAGTTTAGTAGATCCGAGTGATTTACAAAACTCAGGTCAAACCTTATAAAAATTTGCAGACAGATTTTAAAAAATAAATATGGGATCAAAACACTTGCACATTTCTACAAGTGAAATGCAAATAGATTTTGCAGGTAGGGTTCAGAAAAGGGTGTAGGTGCTATATATAAAAGTAGAACAAGGAAGGTATCCTCACCTGATAGCTTCATGCCTAACACACACCAGGTTTAACTTCATTCTCTCATTTCTGAAGACTGTACTTGCTTATAGGAAAGGCATTCCCTCTTGGCTGGTTTTAGTAATAACATGCAACCTGTTTGGGAACCTTTCACTGCATCAAAATAAGCATTTAATTCAATCCAACATTACTTGTAATTATTCCTGTCATTATTTCCTGAAGTTTTTGAGGAAAAATAAAATAGTTCCACATTGTCTAAAAGCCCTGAAAAGTTTCTTAAGCCACAAGACTGTCCTTCCCTTCATACCATTCTTTCCATGTGGAAATTCTAACATCCTATCTCTAAATATGCTTTGTGAGTTCTATGGACTAATGGCTATATTTTCACCAAAATTGGAACCATTTATCAATCCACCAAATGTTTTTCTCAATATGAGGCAAGTGGTTTTGCACTCTCAGCTTGCCAGTGCAAACAGACAGCTATGAAGACAATTTTGGCAAAAAGTAAAAAAAATTTTTTAAAAAAATTAAAGTTAGATTGATGCACGCTTTCTTCAAAGACATGGAAATTTTGCCATTTTTAGCAGTGCTATTTAAAACAGGGACTGCAGTGAGTATTTTAGGCTCCAGGGTGCCTGCAGCCAGGACTAGGGAGCCACCAGCTATTAATACAAGCAGGTACCCCTCCCTATTAACCAGAAAACAGCAAGTGGGTATACTGCTTTGTGTTTTCAAATCACGGAAATAATTATGAGCAAATACAAAATCCCAATTTTTCCATGCAACAAACTGGAAATCTTGCTGAGGTGTTCCTCCATTGTAGTCAGGCTTTTACTAATGCTCTTTCATGTGTGAAGAGTTTCTGTATTTGCTGAGGAGGGAAATCAGCTTTCCCTGAACAACTTTTGTCAGTCTCCATCTGTATCAAGCGCCAAGTGAAATGAAAGGTTAAAATAAAATTAAACACACATTTACCTTGGTCAGCATTAGAAAGGCAATCATCACTGTACAACACACCCCTTTCTCACACACCATGGAGAAACCTGTTTCTGGGATCCCAAAAATAACTGTGCTATTACTTATTAAAAGTGGAGAGCTGAGCAGCAACTACTGTATGTGGCATCATGGAAAACTTAAGTTTTACTGCACCCTCTGGAATCGACGATGTTCTAGAATTACACCAAGTGGATTCCCACAAAATATAGTTTCACCAAAGGAGTGATATATTTATGTTCTGAATACCTTAGAACGGGGCTGAGGAAGAGAGTCACTTAATGAATGTATGTTTCTTTCAATTTCTGTTTGTGGAGGAGAAAATAATTAAAGGATTTTAGGACTTCACCTTCTAGGAAGAAATTTTTACTCACACTGAAACAATCGGATGACTTGCCCGGGTTATTCCCTGCAACCCTCTCATACCAATAGCTGTCTAAGGGCTAGATTCTACAATGCTTTATAACATCTTTGGAACTGGTTCCAGCCTCCTCCATGACGATGCACACACCCTAGATCACACTCCCCACAATTAAAGCACTCTTCCCGAGCCACTGTATGGCTGACCTATTTTCTATATGGCTTCAGCCGAAACAATCAATGGGCATAGCCATGCGTAAAGTGCAAGGCACAGTCGAACAGCCCCAGGAGAGGGTTTCAGACAGCTCTGTGCCCCATAGCCCCGTGCTGGGGTCCAAGTCTTCATGCCTTTTTCACTGTGCCCTAGGGCAGAGAGAAAGTGGCCTTGGCACTCCAGCAGGGACAGCACAGCATCCTGTCCCGCTCAGACAGACACATATGCACAAGAGGTACGGACAGGAGGTCTCGTCACAGAAATATCCTCTCAGAAATAATGCACGAGGTCACAGCTCGGTTATCATCCAGGCCTCGCGTGCTCCCTGTAAGAAATCATCCTACTGGTGCTGACTTGCACGAGGCTTGTTTGAATACTTCTGCTAGCAGGGCACCGTCCTCTCGGAACAGCAACTCCTAGTATGAATGTGGAAGAAGGAAATCAATTCACAAGTTGGCCTTTAAGTAACGCAAAGGAACTAATTGAAGGAGTTGGAGCAGTAAAATCAAGAATAATGTCTACCACAACACCACTGAGCTCAAGGAGCAGGGAGGGTGCCTAATGCACCGGTGAGGGTCTGAGCTGCGGAACCGGGCACTTCAATCAAATCATAATATGAGTTAAAACACTCTGCAGTTAAACGTGAAAGCAGTAATATTCTTAGCAAGGGCACTGATTCCACTTAACAGAACTATCACATGATAGAAAATGCAATGAAAAATAAGTAGAAGTGAGTCTCACAAAAGACTGCTCTGATGGGGTGGGATTCTCTCAAAGGCTGAAGGCCTGTGGAAGGCCTAAAGCTCAAATTTACTTGGGGCCTGAAGCTACAAACAGGACTTGGCGACGTCTCTCTACGGTAAAATAAAATTAACCCCTAGAGAATGTATTTGCTCTGACTTCAGTCATGAAGCAGCAGAACAACTGACAGCAGTAAAACCTGCACCCCTGTGAAAGGGGAGCAGATGTCAGCTTGCTCCAGACTCTGCCATCCACAAAAATAACTAAGCATCCCGTGTGAGCTACAGGCCATAAACCAGGAGCCAAAATGATACGAAAGCACTAGCCCTGACCTAAGAGTGGCATCACCTGAGTAGGACAACCAAAAAACCCAGAAGAACAGCATATTGCAAAGTAAGTTGCAGTCAATACCTGTGTTAGAAGTAAAAGGCTTCATCAGAGATATTAACATAGTCTTTTTGATTGTTTCATAGCAGGTGGATCTATAAGCAAAAACCTTACAAAAACCTGCACTCTCTTAACAAATTTTGTTGCCTTTATTACAAATCATGAGCTAGAAGCCGTAGTGCATTTATGCACATGCTTAGATCCTATCAGAAATTTAGAATTAAATAGATACTAACATTCTGTCCTGTGTTGCTTTCTTGAACAAAGCTTATGCCCTGAACACTAACTTAAAAATATAATATCTGTTCAATGATAAACTTGAATATCCACTCCTGGTACAACTAGTCATGCAAGACTTGCTGAATATATATCATATATGTTAGAACCGTATCTCAGATGCTCAAAATGTGCAGAAAAGAATATTCAAAGTAATGTCAAATTTGGCTTAATTTAAATTTCAAATGCTAATAATCTGAAATGCAATGCTAAGCATCTAAATAAATGTCGTGAATTTTAATAAACCACAGACAATAAAGGTCTTTAAAAATGAAATAGTACAAAATGTGCAAGGAATTCTAGCAAAGAAACTAATGGCAGCTCTCCATGGCTCCATTTTCATTTGCTAATAAAATGTGCAAGCTGAGAAATAATGTTTTCTGAATACCGTTACAACAAAATTCATTCAAACACGCCCTGAGGCTTCCAATAACTATTTTAAGTCGTCTTTTTACCCAGACTGATTTTTTCTTAAATGAGTAAGTTTGTATCAGAAAAGGAAACTTGCTGCATGTCTACAGAGTGGATACAAAACACAGACAGTACCTTCTAATAAATATTTTCTTGTTGATAATTTAGAAGGTTGTGTCTGCTTCCTTAGATTACTGTGGTGCTTTGTTATTTTTTTTTTTTTTAAACTAAGATACAATTTACCACATATTTTTGTTCAACAACTCCTTTCAGTTAAGAGCAAAACAACTGTATTTGCTACAAACTCTACCTTGACTTCCTGGATTCTTATTTTGAGCCTCTCTCTCTCCCTCTCTCTCTTTTAGAATTTCAAACAGATGGCATTTATCTTCATAATGGCTGTGATATTTTGCCTTTTATTACATGACATAACCAGATTTTGACTGCTACTGATATTTTGAGCATTAGATTTTATTATAAACTCTTACTTATGTTTTGATTTCACTACGGGATCTGTTTTGAAACAGACTGTCACAGAATGCTTAAAGACATTTTTTAAAGAAAGCATTAATCAGAATAAGACAAATATACAAGACTTCAGTACTTACTTTTATGGACACAACATTAAAGACTAACCTTGACTTCTCATTTTTAATGGGTAATTGAAAACTTAATTGAATAATTTAGGCAAATACCCAGTAAGTGAACCAGGGGGAGAAGGGATGGTGAGCCATTTTATTGCTAATGTCAAAAAAGGGTAAGAAACTCACTGCAGAAAAACTAAATCCCTTACTTTCTCCTCCAATGTTTGCCTCACGATCTTACACTGTCATGACTCACAATAGCTGCAAGCTACGTAACTCCCCAGAAAAAAAAAAATACAACCAAGAGATCTCAAGATGCGATTTCCTTCTTTCTCCTCTCCTGGTTTTCCTGCCTGCTTTACACCGGCATGATTTCAGCAGTTGCTCTTCTCTTCTGAGAACGTGAAGCATAAAGTCTTTTATTTCACTGTTACAGCATTCCCTATGCTTCCTCACAATCACCTAGTTCATTTAAGGTTCTTGCTATTGGCAAAGCAAAGAGAACAGTCATCACAGCTGCAGAATGTATGGCCATACGCAGCACCCCAGAGCAACACAATCCAAGGAAGAAACTTCTCTACAATAAAGAGAACTTTCCATGCTGGCATTTGTAACACATTTGCATGCATTCTCTGGTTGCTTAAATTGCTTAACTTCTCTGATTAATTATGTAAAATAGTTTGTTACCAGAATCTCTTTCCAGCATGAGCTGCCACCACCTTTTGTTCCTAACCCTAGAAAAGCAGCAGACCTGTTTATGCGATTTGAAGTGTATGCTTCCTTGCACCTACTTTCTGTAGTTTGGAAACAATCTTAATCATAACTACATGAAAAGGGAGTTGGCTGCACTGGGAGTTTTGTCTTGGGAAAAACTGTAAGATTAGACCATTTCCAAATAAGTCAAACATTTTGTTCTATTCACAGAAAGATAATTAAAGCCTTAACACTTGTTACGCAAAATCACTCTGTTACATTATTCTGTAATTCTGTATTCAGAGGCTTCACAATGCAAAACTGGAGTGGATAAGAATTTCTTTTTTCCTGCTAATATTCCACCCATTGAAAAGCATTACCATTTCCCTTTAGACCAGCCCGGACACAGCACCGTGTCACCCGCAGGCCGGTGAAGGTGCACAGCCCAAACACAGTATCACGAGCAGTGCATTGCACCACCACACTTGGTTTTAGCAATACTGCCTTGCTCAGGACTTTTTTCCTGTTAATTCACCCTTCGAACGTAGAACTCGCCCTTTGAACTTAGAAAGTCATCTCAGTACAGACACAGACTAAGTGACCAGTTGCTAAAATAGAGCCATTTTAGGAGCAGCATTACATCAAGCTTGAGAGAATACGTAAGATGCTTTACATACAAGAAAAACTTTTCAAGTGTCTCGTGTTTATACTAAAGATAATTTTACAAAGGGACTACTAGGCCTAGGCGAGTAATGGTAGCTGAACCTTAGCCACAGAAACAACTCCACCCACTCAGAAAGGGAATTACAAGCCTAAAGTACTGGGGAAAAAACAAACAACCCCCCCCCCACACACACACAGAAAGAATAGTGGATCTAAGAAAACCGACCAAAAAAGTAAAAAAGTAAACTGCCAGTCATAATGAATATGACACGGCTTGTGGTTTCATTTATTCTTCCTAGAAAAAAAAAAAAAAAAAAAAGAAAGAAAAAAAGAATTGGAATAGTAAATGCAAAAATGAAGTTATTGTTAGAGCATCGAGTATGTGATTAAAAGCCGGTTTTGTGTCTAACTCGTGCAGTGCAACGGTGCTAATTACTGTGAAAACCCGGTAAGAAGCCTCACCCAGGTGTAATGCAGTAAATCGAGCCTGAATGGGTTTAATTAGCTCGACGGGCACCAGCAGCAGCGAATTCTTAGAAAGCCGAGGATGCACACAGGCCGCCGACGTGCCCCTGGCGGCTGCTGCCCCTGGCGGCTGAAGCCCCCGGCCCGCTCCCCGCCCCGTTATCTCGCCCGATGCCGCACCTGGCCGGGGGCACGGCGCCAGCGGGGCTCAGGGTGCCGAGGGCTCCCCGCGACACCACCGCTCCCCGCCCGCTCCCGGGGCTCAGCCCCGCACCGCACGGCCGGGCAGGGCCCGACGCCGCCCCGGCCCCCCAGCCCCGCTCCCCGCGGGCACGGCCGGGCGCCCCGTCCCAGCGCTGTCCAGGGTCCCCGCCGCGCCGCTCCGCGCCGCGCCGCGGGCGCCGCTCACTCACCATGGCGGGGGCCGCCGCGGCCGCGCAGCCCCACCGAGGGCTCTGGGCAGGCGCCGTGCGCTCCCCGCCGCCGCCAAGGTGTATTTGGGGAGCGGGCGCGGCGCGGCGGCGGGGCCGCCCGGGCGGGCGGGGGCGCGGCGGGAGGGGCCTCCCCGCGGGCCCAATCAGGGCCGGGGCGGGCGGCACCGGGGGCGGCGGCCGGACCGGGGGAGGGGGCGGCACTGGGGACGGCAGCGGTACCGGGGGAGGCGCGCTGTCCCCGCTGGCACGGCGCGCCCCTTGCGCGGCCACGGGTCTTCCGCGGGGCTTGGCGGAGGAGCGCTGCGGCCGGGCTGCGGCGGAGGGCCGGCGGTGCCCGGCGGTGCCCGGTGCGGCGGAGGGCCGGCGGTGCCCGGTGCGGCGGAGGGCCAGCGGTGCCCGGCCGCCGTGCGCCTCCCCCCGTCTCCGTGCGGCGCCGCGCGGTTCGGATGTCGGGCAGCGCCGGTTTGCGCAGAGCCAGCAGCCGCCGTGTGCGGCTTCCGCAGCCGGTGTCACCAGGGGTGGCAAGGGGCTGTGGTGACTCGTGTGTGTCCCCAAGCATCCCTCCGCCCGCCCTGCCAGCCTGTGCTACCGCATTCGTTTTACTCACACTTTACTGCGGCTGTGGTTTACTTGTTGCTGGTGCTACTATGCACATTTGCAAGATACTCATTGTTCCTGCAGCTTTGGGGTGCGACTGTTGAAACCAATAGCTAAGCAATGGCAGAAGGGGAACGGCACCTTCCCCAGTCGGCACAGAAAACAAGAATCGTTCAAAAAACTTCAGAATATTGGACAGCCAAGTTCAATTTAGAACACTAATTCATAAAACACTTTTTCTAGCATTGCCCGGGTCTGAAATCATACTCTTGATTCTTGTGTGCCACCATTGAAACAGAGCAACTCCACAATTTTTAAATCTTCATGAACGCCATAGCGCATTCATCATACTCTCACTGTGAAAACAGTGGTTGGTGTTTGGAAGCCCAGGGTCAGAAACAATTATCTTGTAGGACAATTAACAGTGACTGACCTCACAGCAGGATTAGCTGCCTTGTCAAGCCACATGGCAGCGAACAGATTTCACCAAAAGAAACAGCTTTTGTGAGCTGAGGGATGAGTTTGGAGCAGCACCATACGTACCTACACAGCAAGAGATGAACGGGTGTAATTTCTCGTAGCTCGCTGTTGTAGCTTCACAGGCTGGTGAGGGAGAGAGGGTTGAAATCAATCAAAACAAAAGCAGCACATCTGCAAGTGGTTTTGAACAGACCAGCTCTACATGAGCCAGGTTATCAAAGCTCCAGGTGTGACTGTTTTGTTGCCTCCTTGCCTGCCAGAAGTGAAAAACGATTTAATAAATACATCTGCTTCACACCATGCATCCCTCCCTGCCGTGACAGAAGAAGAGAAACCTGTCACCTAAAGAACTGATGAATTTCTTCAACCACCGGTTAGTCAGCTGAAAATAATCTGCCAAAGCCCATTTTGATGACATTTCTGAAGTTGTTGACAAGCAACGTGAAACTTAATCAAGTGCTAAATAGTCTAGGACACTACACATCTCATAAAAGTATTGTATTAATAGAAAATGTATTGGCGCAGCCTCTTGCCTACAGAAACAATGCTTAGTCTCAAGGCAAGGCACAATCTTGCTAATGCTTGCCCTCACCTGCAAACTAGCCAAATTCTTGCTGCTCAGCCTTACTTTTCTTGCCTCAGGGAACCAGCTTTTTCTGTAAAAGCCAAACCAGCTTCTGAGACACCAATGTAAATGAATTCCATTATCAAGTTCCTGTGCCGAAAAGGAGTAAGAGCCGCTTATTTCAGGGTGCGCTGTGCAAATTTAGATATGATGATCACTGCAGTGTAAAGCTGCTGGGCCCAGTGTGACAAACTAATGCTAGGCAAGAAAGGTGAATTTGGACATTTGGTGAGCGATGGGATCATCAGCACCAAAAGGTCTCCCAGACTTCTTGAAAAGCCACTGTTTGTCCCTATCACATCTGTCGCTGTGTGCCTACGAGTAATGACTTGCAAAATTGCACCAAATAAAAAACAAAGAAAGCACTTAGGAGTAAGACATTTGCAGTGATTAACTGGAAGACGAAAATAGTATTTCAAATTTTATTAATTAAAATAGTAATATAAGGCAGTATTCATTTCACTTTAGCCATTGAAATGTTAGTTCTCCAAACAAAATTAATTAGATAAATTTCTTCCATAAGATGCTACAAATACTAAAAAGACAACATGTTTTCATCAAGAAACACTTATGTCCCACTTAAAAATGGCTACATTTTATTCAGTTTCTTCTTTACATTAAAGGTCTCTTTTATTAACCAATAAAATAGAAAGATTATATTATATGTAATGATGCTAAGATATATGTATATATACATAGGCATGATATATACAAGGGCATGATAATTCAGAGCAAAATTAGCACTCCTAAACTGCCATTTACTGGCATCTGCTGTATTTAAATCAAGTTTGCCAAATCAGATGTCTTCAAAGAAGCACCTCTCAAATTTATCATCTCCCCCATGGCAACTGACATTTCTGAAAATGCAGAAAGCTGCAGCCCCGAGCTGTGGTGCCGCGCAACAGATGGCTCAGCCCTGATGGCTTCAGGCACCAGCCCCGTGGGACTGGAGGTGCTGGCAGATCACAGAACTGCAGAAACATGGAGGCTGGAAAGCACATCTGGACCTCAGGTAGTCCAACCCTGCTGCTCAAAGCAGAGCCACCTTGCGCAGGACAGCATCCAGTTGGGTTTTCAGTACCTTCAAGGGTGAGGACTCCAAAACCTCTGTAGGCAAGGTATTGTTTGGAAACCCTCGCAGCAAAAAGTTTGGGGGTTTTTTGTGTTGAAATGGAAGTTCCTGTATTTCAGTTTGTGCCCACAGCCTCCCATCTTCTCACAGGATGCCACTGAGAAGAGTCCAACTCCCTATTCTTTCCTTTCCCATCAGGTATTTATACACACGGATAAGGCCTCCCTGAGCCTCCTCTTCTCTGGGCTGCAGCAGTCACAGCTGTCTCCACCTCTCCTCGCAGGCCAGGTGCTGCTGTACCTTAATCACCTAGGCAGCCCTTTGC
This sequence comes from Falco rusticolus, assembly GCF_015220075.1. Lineage (NCBI taxonomy): Eukaryota > Metazoa > Chordata > Aves > Falconiformes > Falconidae > Falco > Falco rusticolus. The sequence continues at coordinate 48,607,745 of NC_051187.1, forward strand.
TGGGCTTGCTGCAGTAAGTCCATGTCTCTCTGGTGCTGGGGAGCCCCGACCTAAACCCAGCACTCAGACGTGTTTCACCAGTGCTGAGCAGAAGGGAAGCGTTACCTCCCTGCAGCTGCTGGCTGTGGTCTTCCTAACGCAGCCATATAATGTTTATTGCTGCCCAAACGATATTTGCATTTATCACTGGCACTAGAAACAGCATTGTTGCACCTGTGCGGTGCTCCACTTCAGACCTTTGGCTGTCGTACTGTGACCATTTAGGTTTTCAGTTTTTCAATTCCATCTGGTCAACCAGAGACTCATGGACTTGCTGGCTCAGTTCACCTCTAGCTGGTGGATTACTGAACAAGGGGGTGATGGGGCTATGCTGTGTGTCTTTTTTCAAGATATGGGCAAACAATTCTTTCCTTAAGTATAATGCCTGGCTTTGTAGCTTTGATATTTTTATATTTTTTTTCCATCCTGTTTCTCGTTTGTAATTGAAATTTCCACTCCACTCCATAATGATACCTGTTCAGTATTGCCATTCAATGATATTTATTGGAGACTCACATGAGGAATACATTAGCTTTTCATTCCAGTGCAGAGGAGGTGCACATGACACAGAAAGGTGACAGTCACCTGATCCATGGCACTAGTAATCAAATTAGGTTTTACAGAGCAAGAAATGACAATCATTCCTGAAGGCAGGTGAGAATTTCAAAAACCTGAAAAAAATTGTATCATACACTCGATCTTCTAATGAGCTACCTAAGATCAAAGCGCCAAAAGGTGTGCTGCCAGCTGAAGAGTTTATTTAATTTTGCACTATCTAAAATACATCTGAACTGAAATTAACTGTGGGTTTTGGATGCCTCTGCCACCTAGTTAGCATTCTTTTATTGCTTCACTTGTTCTTGCTATAGGGAGTTGAAAACACTGTGGAAAACACGACCACTGATGTGCCTGAAAGTGTCTACTGGACCTCTTATAAAAATTCAATCATATTCAGAGGAGGTTTCAGTGATTTATCCACATCTAGCTCAATTTGTCACTTTCTGAACAATGTTAAATCATCTAATTTAGAAATTATTTATCCTTAAGGCTCATAAACACCTTCCTTAGGAACATGTGTCTTGCTGTTTGCAAATATATCACATTTCAAAAGGGTACCAATATCAAAAAGTTTTCTTTTTGCCCTTTCCCACTAGAAAGACTCCTTTTCAAATAGTACATATCCTATTTTTACTGTTACACAGCTTTGGTCAGTCAGATCTGAGTATTTATCAGCAGTAATGTCCACACTGTCACCAAGGAAAGTTTTGTGCAGAGTTTCAAGTCTGCCTTGAAGAAGGGTTTTGTTTCAATGAATGAATGAAAGCACAGGTTCCCCATCCTTTCATAGGCTTCATAGACAGGCAAGCAAGCTGTCCTGGAACACAAACTTTCTGAGAATCAAAAGGGGTTTTTTGCTGCTATTGTAAGTTTTCTTGGTAAACTGCTGTTTCCTGAAGGGCAGGCTAGATTTACAGTGTGTCCTCTGACAGTATGCCTGTACCTTGTACAGAAAGACAATTTTGTAAAATTCTTATCGTCATTTACCATGGAAAGCCACAGAAATACTGCAAAGGTTCTAACAGCAGCGACAGATAAACAGGACTCACAGCCTTCATCTTCACTGCAGGTGACAGGCAGTCAGGCTTCCTGCGGAAACATCCTCCTGCCAGTTGGATTTGCTTTCTTGCCCAACACTCATATTTTCAGTTGGAAGATGCATGTAATGCTTGTTTGTACCGATCAGGTATTAATAGCTCTTTTTAGGCAGTGATATTTGGCCATAGAACAAATTTGTTTCTTTTCTGGTCATATTTAGGAAGTGCTCGATTTTAAATACAAGTTCCAGCTTGGGTAATTGAGAACTCTTTGCATCCTCCTCTAATTTAAATTGTTATGGCATCCTTCCTGTCCCGAGCAAATTGTTATGAAACATTTGTCCTGCGTTCTACTAAACTTTGGCTGTGCCTATGCTGCGTGATCCGGAATCCTGTTTCAGCTCTCTGCTCCAGGCGTGTGCCCTGACAGCACCCTGACTTTGTCTTGGATGAGCTCTGCAAATGCATGCTCTTCCATCCTGCCTTGATTTCCCTTCCAAGGAAGCCTGGGCAGGCCGGCAGGCGGTGGGAAGGCAGCTGCAGAGAGCTCCCTAAGCAACTGCAGAGCACAGGGAATTAGGAGTGCAGGGAGCAAACACCATAATGTGCAAGTTTTAGCCTTTTTTTTGCAGTTTAACTTCAGATTAGTGGATTGGTTCCTGCAGGTACAGGAATTCAGGTCTAGCAAAAGTTTTGCTATTTCTTGATATATAAGAAACTTGATGTATGAAGATTAGGTCGTTCACCTAGTCAATGCATTTTTTACTGCTAGGAAGACACAGCTATATTCGAGGGCGGTGGAAAACTTGTGCTGAGACAATGCAGCCATCCCAAACTGATTTCCCTGCTATTTAAAAGCCTTTCACTGATACTGTAAGTCAGTTATTATACAGAAAAAAAAATATTTCTAAACCGCTTAGTTTTTAGAAATGTCTGTTTTAAGCACTGCAGTCCACTGCTGTAATGGCACCCTTTTCTCCACAGTCTCTGAATATCAGCTTAATTCAGTTGTTAAAATGATGTGAGAAGAAAAATCCTGTGCACACGTTGGCAGTCATATCTGAGGCACTCATTTTATCTGTTGTCTTAGCATTATTGAGAATAAGATCAAGTATTATTCTTGTCCATAACAGTAGTTCTCATTCAGTATTTAAATTTCTCATCTTCTAAATTAGATAAAATTGCATAACGATGTCATTATAAATATTAGTCATTTGCTTTTTGTTAAGGAGATTCTGTTTGCATTGTGTCAAGTACAATGGTTTCCATTCATTTTTCAGATGTTTGGATGCTATGAGAGTGCAAATGAGATACAACTTCCTATACACATAATCTCTCACATTTCTATAGATATTTCATGAAAACATTCTTGAGCGATTTCATGAAGCTTGTCTTTTGGATTTTTTTTTTTACAAACATCTGGATCCACTCTTGTGGGAAACTATCGTGAGCAGTTAAAGGAACTTTATTCCAGAAATCCTTTTTTATCAAAAGAAAATGGACCACGGCACTGAATCATCATCACTGAGAAAGCAAGAGCATTGCTTGCAAATAAAATTAGGTTGACCTCAGTTTTGCAAATGCTGGTTTGTACAGATGAAGGTTGTTCTTTAATTCTGATTACCTACCATGGCAAACGCCTACTGATCGTACTGTAAACAAGGTAGGGCTTCTTGCTTTCAGTGTTTGTTCCTGGATCATTTTAGTTTGAAACCTCTCAGCTTGGTTCACATAGAGTTAAAATGAATGTGCTACTTAGAGAGCAAAGGTATTATCATCAACAGAATGTGGCTCTCAGCAGTCGTTACTGAATTCTGGAAATCTTGAATAGGCTCATCATACTGCAAAGAACTGATTGAAGTTGGCTTTCTAATGCATCATAAAAAGCCTGCTACCCCCCCTCCCTGCTCCGCTAAACTGTGTTGCTTAATTTTAGTAAATGCAAATAAATACTGAGCTACAACGACCTCATTAACCTCAATTCATCTAGTCAGAGAAATCATGGTTAGATAATGGAAACCTAGCTCAAAATTCATATGGAGAAAAAAAATTATGGTTCATTCTTTTTTCAGGTTATTGTTTTTGAGAAAAATAAAAAAACGCCAGAGAAGGAACCTCTCTCACAGGACTTCTTGTGTGGACTACACACAAGCAGGCCATCCTATTTTCTTCGCTGGGAGCTCTCAAGCAGATGGGATGAGCACTCTTAAGGAGTTCCCTGTAGTTTTCCTCCTGCCTGTCAGATCTTTCCTTTTTTTTCCCTTTCACTTCCCTGCTCCCTGCTCCCTGCTCTCTTCCCCTTTCCACTTCATCCATCCCATTTTTTTCTCTCTTTTACTTCCCAGCAATAGTGCAGGCTGCTGTCAGGTAACTTGCCTTATCTTTCATTGCTTCTTTTTCACTTTTCTTTTCTGGTAAGGAATAACCAGTTTGTTGTAGGGAGATAGAAATGGAGTGGCTTACAGAGAACTGACAAAGGAACTGCCTACTGCCTCTCTCTGTGCCCACAACAGAGCACTTCCTATGAAATAACATGGGAAAAAGTCATTCCAATAACCTTAGTGAAGCCCAGTGCATTGTGTCAACTGAGTACTGATGGCGTAAGAACAACCATATATTAATTACTTCAAGACTGGCTACAGATGAAAGTGTATTGTCACCTGAATTTGACGCATTAAGCTTTGATTTTTTACAAAATAAAATGTAGACTTCTGCCTACCCACCCCCACCCCCCACCCCGCCCCCAAATCTATGTGTGTCTTTCCCTTATTCTAAAACTTCCTAAAGTCATTTTTAATATGTCCCATATCTTGGCAGAAACCTTCTGGTTTATGTTAGGCATGAACATTTGTCATTTTCCTTTTCACTTCACACTTGTATTCATCACAAAGAATTAGTTCTTTGCAGTGCACATTGTCCTATAACGAGCCTGACACTCCTTTTGTTCTCTAGACTTTTCCATGGAATAAGTCTATGAGTAGATTCTTTGTATAAAATCAGTACAAAGTAACACCCTGCTTTCACTTTTGAATAACTAAATATGATAATAAGACAACAAAAGAAGGGAATCTGAAATTGACTTAATATGATGAGTGGAACCAGAAAAAAGGAAAAGAGAAATGAAGCCAAGTTCTGAAAAGCCAGAAGAAGAGCTACCTGGCAAAATATAAAAATATAGGTAAGAAGAATAAAAAAAGTGAATAGTACTAAGAGAGCAACAGCATTTGAGTGATTTTATTCTTTTGCCTGTGAATTTCAAATTCCATACACATTAGCTGTTCTATGAAAATTTCCACTACTCGGTTATACCAGGTGCCACTGCACTTGCTGCAAGATAGTCAAAAGCAAAAATTCGTCCCTGCACTACCTAGGCTTATAGTGTCCAAACTGCTGCTCACAAAGTTAATGGGAAGAAATGAAAAAGCTTCAAAAGTGTGTTTTGATCTTGCCAGTCCTGTAATAACTAGTTTGATATGAAAAAGGTCCTGAAAGTTAGAGCTCTGTGTTAGAGGAGATTTGCACAGCTGGATAATGCATCTGTACAACTGAAGTACAAACACATCCTTCAGCCAGCCGACTAAAAGGCATCCTTCCTCAAACCCTGGAGATCATACACACCTGTTGTTAGCCTCATCACTTCCCCTAGTACTTCCTTAGTATCACTAGGTTTCATGGGATTTTCTTGAGGTAGCTTCTTAGGTGAAAAACATGAACTAAGAGAGGTGAAAAGTACATTTTATTACGTTTGTAATATTTTCAAATTACATACTTTACAATTACAACCAGGAAAATAAAAAGCACATACGTGGTCTTGCAGACGCATGCACTGATGTTCCCTCTCCTCCTGCACACCCAGAAGCTGCCACCAGGATCACCCCGTGACATTTCTTGTAACAGAACCGCACGGCTCCTTCACCTCAAATCAAAAATAGGAGTCTTCACTTTAAAACCTGCTTTTAAAGTGAAATGTGGAGGATGGGAAAACCTTCTATTGGGTATTGCATCAGGGTTGGTTTGTTCACAGTGGGTTTAGGTATCTGGGCAGGTTAACAAGGCTGGGAGGTTGGCTGATCTTCCCCCTAAGGAAACAAGCCCCCTGTATAGCTATCACTGGCAGCATCACCATGGACCGAGTTCTTTACAAAGCGATGGATTTTTCCATTAGCTAGGCACTATATAAATATCATTGTAGCTTAATTAGTATCATTTGTAGGTGGTATGTGAAAGCTTGTCTCTATAAATGCTTTCCTAACCTCAGAAGTGTATTTAGAAAAAACATAAATATACAGCCCAAAACAAACAAAAGCCAAGGCAAGAAAGAGGTGTTGATGTAATTAAAGATAGCTTTATGATCCTGGTCTTTCCTTGTCTCCTTTGGTTTGATTTTTCTGTTGTAAGACTTTTTAATTAATAGACCTTTCCAGTATGTATCCAAATAAGGAAAAACGTTTCAGGACCAAGGAGAAAAGAATCAAAAAGATTGTTTACCTGCCATCCCTTCTAAGAAAAAAGTTTAATTTAGCAAGCTTTAGAATGAAGAATCACTTCAGAGGCTCTGGAGGTGGTGGGTCATCTATTTGAATAGCTGCAGATAGGAATGGCAACATGACCTTGACAGTGATTTAATTTTATTTTTTCAGTTTCTAATATGTAGATTAACTTCAAATGTAATTAAGACATAAAATTTTCATGTTTTGTTCAAATCTACAAGTGCATACACCTTGAATGCCAATTGCCTAAAAAAGACAATAATTCTGCACTTTCTAAAAAAGTTACAGTTCTGGTAAAGAGTGGGCTACTGAAAGCATAGGAGACGAGATATGGGCAGGCAGTATACCATGAACCAGGTGTTAACCTTTCCAAATGGGAGGCCATCAGCTTTACAGATCTACTGTTTTTGACTCTTGATATCTCCTCAGCCACAAGCAAGTAATTCTTTGATGAGTATAAATTTTTGCATCCCAGAGCAATAGTGATTTACAAAGTACAAAGCACTGTAACTTCCTGAAAGTCAACATACAGAGCCTAAAGGCTGCTTTAAATTATACTCAGTTTTAACCACCCTATTACAAAATTATAGGAATCAGGGATCAGTGGAAGTATCAGAACTGCCATACTGAAATTATTTTTTACTATTGGCCTACATTGACTTTAAGCACAAAATTTTCTTGTATTGGTATCCAGAATGGCCACATCTTATGCTCAGATCTGAACCGTTTGGAGCTGCTGCTGTTGGAAAGGAGATTTTTGTGTTGGTGGGTTTTGATTTTATACTAAAATAACTAAAACCAGAAATGTTCTAGAATAGGCTGAGAATTTACATCCACTTCTTTTTTTCCCCAGATACTCTATGCTTAATTTGTACCACTTGCTTGCATTTTTAAGTTCTTTGTAACTGCTATGTGAGTTTTCCTAGTTAACATAAGATTGAACGAGGCAACCTTACCAGCCAGCCTACTCGGTGTGGTGGAAATATGTCTAGAATCAGATTACCATTTAAATAGTATATTCCCAACCCTTTCCCATGCTCAGGAAGAAGCCTGACAAAATCTGCTTTTCCTGTTCATATACCACGAACTTCAAGTAGCCAGTTTTTTGTTCCTTTACTGCCCTGCACAGATAGTCAACCCAGTTTCTGACCAAGTCCATAGCAAATGGATTATTTGTAACTGATTATAAATGTTCATGGGTAAAAAAAAAAAAAAATAATAATTTCTGCTTGCTGCTTTAAGGAATGAGCTGAAAAACTGAACATTATCTATTTTCCTAGCAGCCATAGTTTTAGAATTGCCAAAACCGAGATGTTATTGCATTGCTTCCTTTCTTTTAATCCTAATGTTATCACAGAGCTCACAATAGCACAGAGATCTCAAGATGAGACAATTCATATGCATAGGACATCTAAGCAGGGGTCGAGTTTCCACCATCTGCTTTAATTCTCTTTCAGTTGTGTGTGTGTATCACACAATGAGATACCACTTTTAAAAGGTTACAGAGGGTTCCTCCTAGGTCTGTTCACAAACATGGAGTTTAATGCAGTATTTCAAGAGAACGTCAGTGAAGGAGATCAACACAAGTCTTTTTCACCTAACAAGACTACTGTAAATTTCAAATTTTGGCTCTTCATTGAAGCTTCTAGAGAATTAAAATAGCTAATTGTTATAGCCATCAAATATATTATCTCTTAGTATCCCATGCATTAACAGAAGGTCTTTGAATTTCAGATAATTGCTGTATTAGTTTAACAAGAAAAGTATTTTAAATAGCATGTTAAATTTTCTTAAATTATTCTTATTGCCTTCCAGTTTTCAAATAAAAAGTAAGACTGAGATGATACCTTTGACTTCAGAATTGCAGCCTAAAAGGAAAACAATCAATTAACAAAACATGGAGAAAGTTTATAATAAACGTTTAGAGGGTGTGTGCCTGCTAATCTCTGAAATTTAAGAAACTTTTTGTGTCCTACCTATAAAAGAATACTAGGATTTATGGAAATTACTGATTACCTAATGTGTGAGTCATGGCTTATGTTTCTGTAAGTAACAGAAATTTTTGATCTGTAGAATCTTTATTAGCAATGGTTCACCAGAAAAAAAAAATACAATATCAATGTTGGAACTTTGGTTGAGTTTAAAAGGACATAAATTTACCAGAAGGAGAAAAAAGTAGAAATTACATAGAACTGGCAGAAAATGGGAAGTGTGAAAGGGAGGGAGGAGAAGAAATAATTCTGGAGATTTTTAGTTCTATTATTTGATCTCCTCTATTTATTCTGTAAAATATCACCAGCAGAGAAATCATGTATAAAATTTCACAGAAAGAAGAAAGCAAACATATGCTAAATATAGATACAATGTGTAGAGTGGATTTATCGTATCTTTTACTTCCTGGTGTAGTTAAACACCTAGATAGACATATTTTGAAATGGTTTTGAAAAACGGCTGCTTAATAGTTTTATGGCCACTGAACTTCTTGTTCATTAGAAGAGCTCCATATCTAACCTCCTGAGGGAACAGCAGATGGGCAAACTAATTCTTAAAAATGATGAGGGAAATACACTCAGTAGTGTCGTAAAAGTTTAGGAAACACAATTGTGTATCTGGGGCAAATCCTGTCTTTTAAACAATGCAGCATGTTGGTGTGATGGCCTGACTGCAACTGCCTCCTTCCAGGCTGGTCTTTTCCCCTCCTGCCCTCCCTGGACTTGGACCTCTCCAGACTTCTACCCATCGGAGGAAAAGTCACCTGATGTACTTTGCTGGCTTTTTACAGAACTTCTTTTTACAGAACTTTAAACCAGAACTTGCTTGGTAAATGGCATGTGCTGCTCCTCACTTGTGACACCACCAGCAGCTGTCTCCATAGCAGGTCAGCTTTAGGAGAGCTTGCTTTGTGCTTGTGGTTTAACCCCACCAGCAGCCAAGCCCCACGCAGCTGCTCGCCCACTGCCCCCACGGTGGGATGGGGGAGAGGGTTGGAAGGGTGGGAGTGAGAACTTGTGGGCTGAGATAAAGACAGTGGAAGAGGTGAAGCAAAAGCCGCGCACCAAAGCGAAGCAGAACAAGGAATTCATTCACTGCTTCCCCTCGGCCGGCAGGTGTTCAGCCATCCCCAGGAAGGCAGGGCTCCGTCACGTGTAATGGTGGCTTGGGAAGACAAACACCATCACTCTGAACTTCTTCTTACCCCAGCTCTATATGCTGGGCATGACACCATATGGTCTGGAATACCCCTTGGGTCAGTTGGGGCCGGCTGTCCCGGCTGTGTCCCCCCCAGCTCCTTGCGCCCCCCAGCCTGCTCGCTGGTGGGTGGGTGGGAGGCAGGTGACACCCTGACTCTGTGCAAGCGCTGCTCAGCAGCAGCTAAAACATCCCTGTGTTACCAACACTGTTTCCAGCACAAATCCAACACATACCCCCATACTGGCTATCTTGAAGAAAATTAACTCTATCCCAGCCCAAACCAGCACATTTGTATTTCCAGATCTCTTCTAATGAAACTCAACTGCTAGAAAATAGGAGTGGACAACATCACTGCCAGCTGAATTTCTGCAAGCCACCAGCAAGCACTCTGCAGAACCTCAGTGGTTCCTAGGCTATTGTTTGTGAAATTCTGGCCTGTGAAAAATTTTGTGGTCTGCCTACCTGTTTTGGCAATACTTGTTTGCATTCAATGGCAAGTCTCTTTGGAAGAAGATATTCCTTACTGTGATGCTTAGAGGAACCCTTGGTGAAGACTGTGCAAAAAGTAAACTGTAATTATAGGAGGCATTGACTAGTCCTGCCAAACCGTTTCTTGCCATGATCACTTCATTGTTTTATTTGGGTGAAAAACTACTGCTTTTCTCTGTTGTTTCTTCTAAAGAAGTAGATGCAAAGTGACAACACTATATTGCATTGCACTACTACACAGCATATTGTATGTATCTCAGGTTCCAAGCAAAACAATTATTTCCATATGATTTCTGTGTTCCAAAAGGTGATTCACTGTGTCCTGCTCTCATACGCATAGAATTAGAGCAATGTTTACATTTCTTTCACGGATCAGAATGAATATGCACATTGCAATGTTCATAATGAATGAGGGTTTTTTCTGTGTAAAGGAGTATTTTATAGGATTTAATGTAGCTTACTTTATACAAGGAGTTGACAGGCACTGACTAATGCTATTTAACTATCCTGGCCCTGGATGATATCAGAACAATGAATTTATTTGTTATCACAAAGGAAATACTTTTACTTCTGCAGTCCTTAATGTAGATAAACCCTTGAGTTTAGCATGTGAAGTGGTAATTACTTGAACCATATTTGAAGTACTTATGCTCATATTGCTCAGTATTTTGTTAAATGGACTGTACACATGAAGTGCTTTGATATTCCTGATGCAATGTGTAGGTGTGGGTATTTACAGCTATGGCACAGGCTGTCATGTCACAACTAAATGCTAACCTTGGCTGATCAGTCTTGGATCACGGAAGACTATGAAGCTCTGGTTCAGAAACGTTCACCTGCTTTCCCATCACCGCTTCTCTTAACAGGGAGGATGTCTGAGCACTATTCATCAGTCAGCATAAACTGTATGGCCATAATTATCTCATAAGACTTCATCTGTAGTCTCTGCATCTGAGCGCCAGATACTCTTTAAGAAAGAAAGACATTTTGTCTTATGATATACTGCTTTGGTCTGGATTAAACATTTTCCCAATGTTTTTCTCATGGATATTTGTTAAAAAAAAGACTCAACACAACAAAAACTGTTCAAAAACTGTTGTTCCATTTCTGCAGTTTCAGGTCTTTACTTATGAACTTTGTATCTATTTTTCTCACCTCAGCTCAGGTAATTAGTTTCCATACTTCAAGACTTACTTAAAAGCGTACTTAAAGATAAACAAAGACTGACACCATTCATCTGTGTTGCCTTCTCTCAGGCAGCTGTTCTGTGCATTGCAGGCACACAAAATGTAGTGTATATAACATATAACTTCTTACTTCCATCTGACTTTTTGGAAAAGAAGACATTTCATGTAGATACAAAGTGCTACTGCTAATGGACTAGTTCCGTGCTCACCTACCATTATCATTATATCCAAAAGAGACTAGCCTAAGAAAGTGAAGAGCAAAACCCTCTTCACAGCACTGAAATGCTAGGTTCAAGGACAGTCATGACATATAGATAAGGCAAAGACATAAGGCAACATGTAAATTCAATATCTGCTCTCACTATTTTGTTTCTATTGAATGCCATTGCTCATTGACTTCAATAGTGCTCTTCCCATGATAGATGGATGGAACACAAGATTCATTGGGTTTCTGTTTTAGAAATTTAACTGAAATGAGAAGCATAGGCTGTCAAAGACCCAAGATCTCTGTGCTTGCTCTTATAGACCAGAGTGACTTGCAATGCCCTGCTAGGCATGCAGCCAGTTCTGTAGCCATGAGGATCACAGGCTGTCTGCTTTTCCCTGAAAGGCGAGGAGTGCCTCTGGAGCTGCAGTTTGGGAACCTCTGTATCTCATTATAGTGCACCCTAAATAGTGAGCATCCAAAGTACTATTAGATTTCTGCATATTTCTGTTGCTGGCAGGAATTCAAGTTGTAAGAGAAAACAAAACTGTAATTATTGGGTCTTTTTCTGCGTCTGCATCCTGGTTTCAGCTGGATGGAGTTAATTATCTTCTCAGGAGCTAGCACGGTGCTGTGTTTTGGCTTTGATGGGGGACTTTGCAGTCCCTCCAGCCCTGCCAGGGATAAGGCTGGATGGGCACAAGGAATTGGGCAGAGACACAGCCAGGGCAGCTGAACCAAACCAGCCAAAGAGGTGTTCCATACAATGGGATGTCATGCTGGTATATATGTACCTGGGGGGTTGGCTGGTTGCTGCTTGGGGACGGGCTGGGCATGGACCGGCAGGCAGTGAGCAGTTGCATTGCACACCTCATGTTCTTTTCCTGCTGGATGTTATTCTTTCCCTCCCCTTTTTCTTATAACTGTTATTGTCATCATCGTTATTATTGTTCTTTCATTTTTATTCTATTTCAACTATTGCATCGTTCTTATCTCAACCCTCGAGTTTTACGTTCCTTTCCAACCCTCCTCCCCATCCCTTGGGGGGAGGGGGAGTGTGCGAGCAGCTGCGTGGTGCTTAATGACCAGCCAGGGTTAAACGATAGTTTGTGAGCACAAACACCTGGTTATGATCACCACAGCTCTTTTGTCATAGAATCATAGAATAGTTTGGGTTGGAAGGGACCATTAAAGGTCACCTAGTCCAACCCCCCTGCAATGAGTTAAACCTTTAACTGGCTGAGGTTGCTCAGAGCCCCGTTCAGCCTGACTTTATTATGTGCTTTGCTTAAAAAGACCATTTGTTAAACAAAAGCTTGATGCTTTGTCTCCCTTTGCTCCCAATACCTTCCTTTAACAATCCAATTTTTAATTTTGTTTCTAATATCACTTCAGCAGAGCAATATTTTCACAGCTGTCAAGGCAATTCTAATAAAAAATCTTGACTGTGTGCTAACAGAGAATGTAACTATGTCTTAGGTAGTCAGCCTTAGTACATGGCCTTTCTCTCTAGGATCCAACAAGTGGGGGTCCTAACTGTACAGCAAACGCTTGGCATTTATCTTTTAGTCAGGAAATATGTATTTGTTCAATAGGTCTTTTTAGCTTTTTGCCTTAAATGTTATTCAAGAAAAAAAAGTTCTGCAAATGCTAGAGAAATTAGCTTTGTTACAAAGCAAAACTGAGTCAATTATTTTGTCTGTTTGATATGTTCCCTTTATGCAAACTTGTGCAAACAATTAAATTTGTGCAATCAAACCTTCATTATCTTTACTGATTTATCATTGCATTAATTAATCTGCATTTTGAGATTGTGGGAATGTTGATGAGTATAGAAACATTAGCCTTATTAGGAGTTGAAGGCAAGGATTTTTGAGATTTACCCATCCTCTTTCTGCTGGTCTTCATGTTCTTCCCTATCTCAGTGCTGGAACTCAGAAAACCCCCTTTTCATGCTGTCCTACCACAAAACATGAAGGAGTATCACCACCACATTGCCTGATGCAGAGCTTCACGAGGCATGTTTGGAACACACAGTGTGACCGTGGCTATACACCTCTTCAACGAGAGAAGGGCACTTCTGTCAGACACCCCTTAAGAAACCAAACGATTCCAATTGTAACTAAAATACACTGTGCATCTCTTCCTGCCCATCAACAAGATAGATTACATTCAATTTTAGGATAAAATTGTGTATAGAAAATCTATGGGGAAATACATTCTTTGTAATATCTCTATAAATCCAAGATGTGTTATAATGCATGTTTTCTGAAGCCAAGAGCCTTCACAGAGAATGCCCAACCTGCTAGCACTTTCCTCCTATGAGAAGCTGTGTAGTCTCTACGCACGTTTGAGATGCAGGCTTAGGGGCTCAGAGAGATGAAAAAAGATGCTTTTCCCACTGATTTCTTTATGTGGCCACACTAGACCGGGTATAACTTTTTCCCTCCCAAAAAGTTTGGTCTTCTGTGTTTCAGTCTTCAAGAGCCCCCTAGATTTTACATGTGAACATCTTCCCATATAAACAAGGACTGAGTACTAATATGAAGGCTTGCATTAAAAGAAAAGAAAACCTGAAAAAGGCACAGAAGTATAGAAGTAGAAAACTGCATCCTCTGATGCAGCTGCCAGAGAAAACCCTTCAGGATGTAGTGCTTGACTTCTTGACCTGTTTTGTACAAGGAGGGGACATTCTCCCAGAACATATATATATATATATTTATGTAACTCTATCAGTGTGGATGACGGTTGGCCACACTTGATGACACGTTTGAGAACAAGGGTTTCAGTTGTGCACAAAGCTGGAGCTTATTAATTTGCAATGTTTGAAGAGGTTCATGTTTGCAACCCCAGCCCTGCTGAAAATGATGTTAGTGAGACCAGGATCAAACCAGCTAGGCTTAGACAACACAAGAAAAGGCAGAGAAAAAGGAAATGGGAAACTCGAGAAGCTGAGATAACTTCAGATATCGGAGATTCAGGAATATGCATTTTCCCTTTATTTGATAGCTCAGTCAAATCTGATTAGTTCAATTTTTTAGCATAATCTCACCAATCTTAATGAGTTGATCTGGCATTTGTACAGGTGCCATGTGTTTCCAAGACCTATCAATGCTAATTGCCCTGGCATAGTGGACCTGACATAAACTCTTCCCAGCTTCAAATCAGCCTTGGCAGCTGCGACACACACACCAGATTTCTATCCCTTGCTGCTCTGAGAGATATCCCAGCCCTGCCAACAGGGAAAACCATAAGCTTGCCTCAGCCAAAACCTTGTCATTCTCAGATAGATGTGTTCACATAGCTTATCTTCATATATTGTTATGCTAGCTAAAATAAGTAACAATAAGTTACATAAGCTTCCACCTTACTTAAACTGTAAAACCTAAAGATAAAGGATTTGATCATCACTTTTCAAGATCCCTGTCTGGAAGGTGATAAATTTCCCCTGTTTCCAAAATAGGCTTTTAAGGCTGCTCAAAAATGGCAGATGAACCCAGTGCACAGCAAACAGAGGGAGACGTCAGTCTGAACTGCTGGGTCCTAGGGACTGTGCTGGCCTGACAGCTGTATTACCCTCCCCTTCCTCACCACACTTGTGATTCTCCCCCTTTCCCCAGCAGAGGAAGTAAATTAGGGGGAGGAATGAATGTTTTGTGTGGGAACAAAATGTAAAATGAGAAAAGAGTATCCAATAAAAATTCCAAAGACCAAGCTGCCACCAGTGTTATATTCTCCTCCTCTTTTGAGCACTGGAAAGTATTAGCTGGAAAAGATTTATGAAAGCCACCACAATTATTTCTAAGGAAGCAGGAAAAGGTCAAAAGATATGAAACACTCTATTAGTGTCTGTGTCTGTTATGCATTCTCTTCAAGGAGGCTGAGTTAGAAATGAAGGCTTTTCTGTCCTTCCATCAGAGCAATGGAAATATATTTTGCCATTCTGGTAAACCTGGATAAGATAAAAGCAGAAAATAAAGAACAGTTCCACTTCCTTGAGTACTCAGGTCCATTTGGGAAGCCTAGTTCTTATTACACAAGAGAGGGAAAAAATACGTATGTATATTACATGCTAGAAATATTTTAGTTCACACTGTTCCTTTTCTTCCCCACCCCCCCACCCCCACCCCCCACCCCCCTAATGTTGCAAGGCAAAAAAGAGTGAAAGGCAGTAGTTTAGAATTCCTCCACTCCAGTGATATTCAAAATAAACCTTATGGATTATTCTTCTTACATCCTCCTCAAACAAATCTTTATTAATTCTCTGTTTAAAATAGAATACATTGTGTGTCCTCATAATGGGCCATATCCTGCTATCAATATTTTAATAGATCCCCCACGGACTGTAATGTGGAGTCTGCTAAAAAATTGATGGCACCATTATGTTCAACTGCAAGTATATTTATAATTAAATTACTTTTCTTTGTATTCATTCAAATTCCTGTTCATGAGAAACAAAAGTCCCCTGGCCAAACTATTTAATAGTGAACACATTGTGGTTTTTTTTATTTTGGTAATGTTTGCTTCAGCCTGAAAACCTGTCAAGAATGTTCATGCTTTCCTGCTATGGATTAACACACAAAAGTACAGCAGCTTAGTACAGATTCAGAAGATGTTGCAAAAGCCATTTGCTGTGATTACAGGAACAATTGTGGTACCAAAGTATAATATATGTACAAATACAGCCTTGTTGAATAAAGCTGCATAATAGAGAGAAGGAAGGCCAGAAACTGCCGAACAGTGAAGCTATGATAAAAACTGAAATAGAAGAATTTATGGAAAAAGACTAATTTTGCCCTTCTGACTTTCATCAGGGTTCACAGAGCTAGGGAAAACATTCCATGAAATTTCAGTAAATTACTATGAAATCTCCACTCAAGAGTGATCTGCTTTAGAAAAAAATTCTCCATGCCATTTAAAAGTAAGCACACAGATTTACTGTGAAAAATACACTGAGCAATTTATTTAATGGGGAAGCCTTTCTAGCGTAAGAGAAAGATTAGAGTAAGATTAGAAAGATTAGAGAGATTAGGATCTGACTTGTGTCACACTGGAATAAGCCTTTTAGCTACTATTTTCCTTTATTGACCACCTTAAATTCTTATTTCTGATTTAATATATATATGTATATATATATATATATACTAGTGACGGATGAAGTTAAATGTATTGCTAGCTGGATTTCAGCCTGTTCTGTCTTTCTCTTTTGTTCTCTCTGTTTCCTTTGGTAGCTTTCTGAGTTTTTCTTTCCTTCCCTTTTTAGTGCTCTGCAGTTTCTTTTACCATGTTTGAGCACTTCAAATTCTTTTAATCTACTAATTTTCAGGAACCATCTGGAAGATAAGGTATGACTGGGTAACTATCAATGCATAAGATGATCAAAAGCTTTGTGAATATGATTGCTGGGAAAAAAAAATTGCATGATTTATGCTAAATATAATTAGGGTTTCTAGCCTTTCACACCTCAGAAATACATATGTAAGTCTGCTTCCAAATGTGGGTGGTATTTTGGGGTTTTTTTAATCAAGTGTTAAGAAAGAGTTTATCATTATATTAGGTGTATATACCTATATATAGGGTTTTTATATACTTTTTTTAAAGCACCTGATTTTGAATATCTAGATTATTGTGTGTTTCAGATATTTATTTTTTTTCAGCCCATAACAGAAAGCAGGATAAACCAACTGAGCAAAACTGAAGAAGAGAAAGGATATATTGCTTCATTCTTCTGCAGTCTTTTAGAGAAGAATATGGGAAATATTGGGCAAAGCTCTCTGAAATGCTGACTACCTCTCACCCAAACATTAGAGAGAGTGGAGAGTTCTGGCCATCTTGATTTTAAACATAAAATCTCTTCTTTCTGGTAAAGTTTCTGACGAATGGAAAATGGCAAGTTTTGAATTATAATTACTGTAATGAGAACGGAAAACAGCTCCGTCACAGCTTCCTGTCTTCACCATATTAAAGCTGAGCTTACGCATCCCTTCTTGGATGCAGCAGGAGGACACATACAGGATTCCTTTTTATGCTGTAGTACATTCCAATAATTATTCCATAATTACCACTGGAAGGATCTGTTGCAGTGACTACAAAGATTTTCAGTGTTGATCATCCACAGTGTGACTCGGTCTATGTACACAGGTCCATTTGGCAGGTGTTTTACAGAGGTACTTACTCCCAAAATCAGACCTTACCTTTGTATGGCAACTAACATTAATTTATTAGAGAACAGAAGCCAAGCAAAATATTCTTATCTTTACTTCCTCACAGAAAGTCAAATTCAACATGCAAGTTTCGGAACTGTTTCTCTTGCTTTGTACAGCTCTACAGGATCAATATAGTCAAAGTCAGTTGCTTCATGAATTCTTTGGTCTTGCAAACCACACAAGACACCCAAGAGTTTAAACAGTTGTCTCGTTTATGTGTAGAAGTAAATTTATAAATGTGTGTATATGTGTTTATGTATAGAAAATCATGTAATCTGTTTATCCCAGGTTATAAATGAACCCTGTTTCAGCAAATCAAAGAATCCAATATCCCATATACTTGAAAAGAGGTTGCAGCAAGGTGGGTATTGGTCTTTTCTATGAAGTAATAAGCGATAAGACAAGAGGAAATGGCCTCAAGTTGTGCCAGGGGAGGTTTACATTGGATATTAGGAAAAATTTCTTCACTGAAAGAGTTGTCACACACCAGAACAGGCTGCCTAGGGAAGTGGTGGAGTCACCAACCCTGGAGGTTTTTAAAAGAAGTGTAGATGTGACACTTAGGGATATGGTTTAGTGGTGGACTTAGCATTGTTAGTTTAACAGTGGGACTTGATGATCTTAAAGGTCTTTTCCAACCTAAACAATTCTATGGTTCTATAGTAAAGGAAAGTTCCAGCTCTTTACAACTGCACAAACAAGATATCAGTTGCTCAAAATGGGCAGACTGAAGAAAGAATCCTCCTTCTCTGTTCCACACCCTAGTGCATGAGAAGTGCTGCAGTGTGGGTGGTGTACCTTTGCCATGTATTTTTGGGCCACCAGTATGAGACATGCATCTCAGAAGGTTACAAAAATATTTGCAGCAAGGTCTTTTTCTGGAGTCTTTATCTTTATATAGCTCTTTCAGTCTGCTAGTTGGTGTAAACCTGCAATATGAGAAAATGTCTTGAAAAATCTAAAAAAACCTCTATATACAAACCTAAATTTATACAACACAGTGCAAGTGAACATGCCTAATCTAGTTTGCTTATAGTTGCTTTCAGCAGATCTGTGTAAAAGTGCTATGTGCTGATATATTTACTGATAAGAGATGGGACAGTAATAATCAGAATATGCAGGGTTTTTTATGATTATCAGAGGCTTGAACTTAGCATTGTCCCGTTTGTATCTATGACTTAAAGAGGAACTTGGTGTTTATGCTGTGACATAATATTAAGTAAACAGATCAAAAAGCCTAATTCCTGTTTCAAGACAGATGCACCAGTGTCTGTTATTGTTGAGATGCAGATTTTTGTACACGTGCAAATTTTGAACTAAAATATAAAATAGACAGACGATGATCTTTAATACTGTTTAGGAACATCATACATTTCATATAAGCTATTAGATTTACTAATTTTAATAAGGGCACTAAGTTTCTGCAGTAAAGCTGATCCTACTAGCTACATGATCATAAGCCTCACTTCTGTATCATTTAAATGAACCGTAATTATAGTTAAAGCTGAATCCTAACACCTATACCTTAGCAGATTACAATACAAAATCAACAAATAAGCATGGCTTCAAAGGAATAAAATTAAACCTCTATCACCTACTTCATCCCTATGACTACTCCAGCAAAGCTGTGGGAAAAGGGTTATAAAATAAATCGGTGAGATATGTTGTGAGACAGACGATACAATGTTCCTTCTGTATTACATGGTAGAGCACAGAAGCTTTAAAGCTTGTATCTGACAGTTCAGCTAGTGTTGAATTGCCCTTGGCTGGAGGAAAGCCAAGGGAATGGGTTCTGCATCTTCTTGGTCCTCTAGCCCAAACAAGTACCGGTACCCATATCCTACACTCTTCTGATGCCATCATGTAGAGTGCATGCAGAGTTAGAAGAGAGCCCAAATAAAGCCTCCAAGTTTCAGGTATTTACTACCTTGCCTGTGGTAAATGTCCTGAGATTGATTTTTGTCAGTTTGAAACAAAATTACATGCTCCAGATATGGGTGAAGTAGGAAAAATTCTAGTAAGTCTTGTAACAGTTATAAGACAGCTAACACTGGTGTTATCTAGCACGTAATGTTAACTTACTAGTAGCAGTATGTACTTATCCTCTAAATGCTCCACTCTAGGTAATACTGTGGATTTTAACAGGACAGGGCTAGGACTTTTTTTTTGTAAGAATCTGATGCAGATTTTATATATCAATCATGTCTTAAAAATGAATCCACCTAATCAAAGGCTTACATTCACCTTGTCATCTCTTACTCTAAACTTAGCATTCAAGCAACGCAGCAAAACCACCTTTGTTCTGAACTCAGTGGGATGTGAAATGCCAGTATAGCAAGAAAACACCATTCCTCCATGTAGAAAGAGACCATCAAAGATGTCAGGATTAATTATAAAGTGAGCTGTCAGAAGTACTATCTGCACTAAAAAAACAGATAGCAAACAGATTTCAAAATGGAAGTAAAATGCATTTTTTTTACCCATAAAAGACTGGCTATGAGTTTATTTCTGTGTCATGAGCCAAAACTATGCCATCTGGTAGGAGAAGAAAGCTCTTCAGGTTCTATTCACAGCAAATACGATTGGCTCAGCTCAAGATTATATCTATACTGAACATTGCAGTACAATATAGAATTGCCAGAGTTATGTATAAATGGAGAAGCTTGAACACCAGGAGTAATAAAACCAAACTAATGAAGATTTCTTCTTGGATTAATAGATACTGCTTTTCCTCATAGGAGTTGTGCATGAAAATGCCGATTGGATTAGCTTCAATGGAAATGTTGCTGTACTGCTTCTAGGATCCAGTCTAGTGCCAGCCTGGCTGTGTGTAAAACAGCTGGGATATCCTGAAGCAGATTTTGTAGCACATATGTGCTACTCCCATTATAGAAGAGTCAATTTACCCCTACAGTAGTAACCTCAAGAACACCGTTGCTTGTCACAGGCCCAGACCGAGGATGCTGCAGGGCCATCCCCATGGCATTATCGCATGGGAACCATTAACCTTTGCCGCTCACAAAAAAGCATGGAAAGCACGCTCAGGTAGTTAACAAATGGCACTAAACTGGGGGAGCGATTTTTATGCTGAAGTGTACCTGTCTGCTTTCGTGCTTCCAAAGACATTGACAAACTGGAGTGAGTCCAGTGGAAAACCACCAGAGCATTTGGCAGGCTGCAGCACATAATGTACAAGAAGCTGAAAGACCTAGATTTGTTCAGTCTAGGGAAGAGGAGGCTCAGGAGGGTCTCATTGGTGTCTTTACTATTTCATGGAAAGCTACAGAGAAGACGGAACCAGAATCTTCACAGCATGCACAGGAAAAGGAGGTGAGATAATAGACAAAATTGCACCAAGGGAAATTCCGACTAATAAAAGGAAAAAAAGATCTTCACGGTGAGGGTGGTCAAACACTTCAGCAGGTGGTCCAGAAGTCTTGCAGTGTCTCCATCTTTGGAGACTCTGAAACCTCAAGTGAACAGGGGCTTGAGCAATGATCTAGCTGAAGTTAGCCCTACTGTGAGCAGGGGGCTGGAATCACCAGGGCTCCCTTCAAACTGAAGTTATTCTGTGTTTCTGTGATTTTTAATGGACTCTGGAGTTTTCTCTGACTCTAAGACATACATACTCATCTCCATGCATCTAAACTCCTTTACCCTCAGAAGGTAACCACATGTAGACTGATGACTGGGAACAGTCCCTGGCCCATGCTGTCACCTGAATCCTTTGGGGAAAGGTTAGCTGGAGCAGGTCCAAAAAAACCTCAAAACTTGGTAACGTTTAGAACTATGGCAGTTGATCAGCCATTGGTCAACCCTGTGGTCTGATTGCCACAGCTTATTATTAGTTTGTGTATAATCATACTAATGAGGATAAATAATGTAGTTTATAATCACACGTGATCCCCTAAGTGAGTACATCTCATCTGTATATGTTTTATATATAAAACATTTAAACAGTTGCTATAGTGTCTCAATTCCATTAACAGGCTTTCTGCTATTAGAATCTAAAGAAGAATTAGTAAAGTGCCCTGTAAATATAATGAATTCCTATCTAGCTGAAAATAGCTATATAGGTCATGGATGCTTAGCATTCCTCTCATTTGAAGAAAAAAAAAAGAGTATTTTAATACAAATATGTGATTTTGTGGTTTTCCTCAGGCTGACTTGATTTGAAAAAGTATTGTCTAAACAGAAAGTGTGGTGATTCATTTTGGTAGAAATACAAAGGCCTTTGGTACAAAGTATTTATCCACCAACTGGTTTGAAAAGCTTCTTTTTGTTTTTAAGCTGTCAGAGAGCCAAATTCTGCTTTCAGACAGAAGCATGTGGCTACTCTGCTGTCAGCAGATATGAAGTCATTGGAAGCTGTATGCAAACTTAAAATGGTACAATTTGGCTCAAAGTTTTCAGTACCTCTTCCTAGTAATTTCCAAAAAATTATTAAATACCCTCAATGTAAAGCTTTATTCTAACTGCTTTTTGATGTATTTTGTGCAGCTGACTGATACTGAGCATGTCACAGTAATGAGTGGCTGACCTTGCGGTATGATCAGTAACGACGGGGCTCTGAGATGAAAGGCCCTTTGGGCTTAGCCTTGCAAAGTGCACAGTACTATGTATGTCTCAGTTCTGCCAACTTGGTCAACATATACTTGATATTAAACATCTGAGTCAGGTCACAGCAATAATGAGGTTGCTCTTGCATTCAAAGATAAGCACACACCAAAATGCTTCTCTGGGTACAGCACATATCTTCCCACAGGACTGGCTTTCTGTCTTATCTGCTTATGCATAAGCATCAATTTGGCTGCTAATCTAGTAAACTGCAGTGGTACTCTTTTCAGAACGACTGACAGCAGCTTGGGAAATATGGATTATAGTACCCATCAAGAATTTATATTACTGTTCACTGAGTAAATCAAAAAGGTCATAACCACAATCAATACTGATGTACAGGCTTAATCAATTGTCTGCGTTGCAGATTCATACAGCGATGATCAAGTCAGAGGATATTTCCTGTAGGTCAATGGCTAGCTGATGGTCCAAGCCAAGCCCATTTGCAGTTATAATGAGAAACATTAAGTAAGTTTGATTTTAATAGTGCTGCAGCTACAGTGCTAGATGTACGTGATACCCAGAGCAATGCTAGAAAATAGAAAGTGTGTGGTTGAATTCTCTCTCACAGTTGAAGAGTGAAGACTGCTGTTCAGTGAAGATGCAGTCAGATCCTTCTTTCCCACGATGTATACACAAGCCGTGACTTTTGGAGCTTTTCCAGAGCTGCAAGTTGTCTTTCACCTGTTTTGCCTTTTATTTCAGAGATACATGACTGCATCAGACCCAGACCACCTAGGTGAAAGGAACATGAGGTCTTTCACTCTGTCTTAGTACTTGCTGCTCTTACTGCAAGCTTTAAACATGAACCGCATCATTACTTTTCATCAGAGTAGTTTATTTTATAAAGCAACCGCAGCTTCACATAGAATGACATTTAAATAATCGTGCAAAGCTTGCTTTTTCTGTACATGTTTCCAACTGGCAGTGAGAAGATTTAGAACATTTTACTGATTTGTTTTGAAATCCACATAGCTGATAAGAAATAGGTCTTGTGAGTTGCTGCAATACAGGGTGTGTCTCTGTCCTCTTCTGCAAGGACTGGCTGGATGTCCTACAGCAAAGGTTCAGTTGTTGTGCTTACTCCTCCTTTAACGCTTGGCTAGCAGATTGGCCAAGGCACACTTCCTGAGGGAACATTATAAATGCATTTCCAAATTTGAAGAGCATAATGATGAATTAGCATATACACTGCTGAAGAGGTTGCTGACTGAGAATTAGCAAGTCACAAACCTTTACTGCTAACATTGTCATCCATCAAGAAAACGTTTGATCTGTCCGTCTCTCTCTCCCTGTCATTTCAGAGTACACTGTGGGAAAGAGAAGTTCCAAGTGAAACTCAAGCCAAGTAAAACAGAGGAGAAAAATGTTGTTTTCTGTGAACTGAAAAACTAGGTTACAAGTTTGCGTAGATGGAAGGGACTCCAAAGGGTCAAACTTTTGAAATCTTTCATGCTGTTTGACAAATATCTAAAAATACCAGCGAACTTAAGACTTCCATAATTTTTTTTTTTAACTTTGGCAGTTCTGCTACAGTTTAGGGTATTTGGCACTGATTGCAATAAAGAAGTTGTCCATAATATGGTAATTTTTTCAAAAAAACCCACTTTAAGTCATTTTTAAAGAAACCAGTGTACTTACTCATTTCCATGTAATATGTGTATATATATCGTGAACATTTTAATATCCCCAAGTGCATTCCTGTGCCCACAGCTACTATTAGTGGATGCTGATGACAGAGCTTGAGAACAATTATGGAGTATCGCCCAGTTTAGCTGGAATGCACACAGTAAAGGGTCTGAGAGAAGCCACCATACTTAGTAGATCTGTAGAAAATTTGATGAAGATTACTAAAAATCTGTGAGGGGAACACTATAGCACATTAGTGGTAAAGGGACATATTGAATGATGTAAACAGAACATTTTTCCTGTGATTTGCAGCCTTTAATTATGTTGACTAATTGCATAGCAGGCTTCAGGGATAAAAAAAATGAAAAAAAAATATTGTTGGCAGATCTTCTGATAATATTGCTGATGGACGACATGCATAAGCATTAAGAAATAGGACTTCTATGATTAATGCAATTTGCTTATATACTAAATGTAAACAAGAAAACATGGCTGGGCAAGAAATTGAGAATCTGCCAGTCTCCATTTACGGTTGCAAGGGCAAGGGCACTACTTGTGGCTTATTCTTAATTTGCCAAGGAAGGTTGGACCAGATGATCCTTGAGGTCCCTTCCAACCTGGTATTCTATGATTCTATGGTATAATTTTCTACCAAAATATCGCTTGCATCAGAAGACCCCTGGCCTACTAACTCCTTGATCTTTATTTACACTGAGCTATGGCTGACATTAAGGTCTTCCTCAAATTCATACTCAGTGACCATTAATGTTGCAATGACTCCCCTCCAGTGCCCCAGAAAACCAGCTTAATTTCTGGTATCAGGTAAACAACATCCCTTTTTGCCAAGTTTTTAGAATTTGTGTATAAGAGTTTACTTGTGCACATGAAGTTTTTAAACATTAACAAAAAAGGTTAAATCCTCTTGACCTGAAGCACTTCTCTTCCCCACCCCTTCTCTTGACTGTTGCAAGGAGACATAACTCAAGAGGAGAGAGGAGTCATCCACAGACTGGTTCCTGAAAGTCTTGCCATGAGGCACAAACACAAAAAATGTCTTTGTATAAAGAACAAATGAAAAAATATTTGCCTGGGCATGTTTGGATACATTCCTGTTCAGTCAGGTACATAAATGATGCTACTTAAAATAATTTAAAATACTCTTGAGCAGTTAAAAGTAACACTTCTTGAGAAAACCCAGAGAGCACAACATTGAAACTGTGTTCAGAAAGGCTGCTTTTTCCGTCTCTTTTAATTTTTCATCAGGAACATCAAAACAATGCATTTCTATTCAGGTTGTTTGACTTGAATTGGTATGGTACCGTATCGAACCGTATTTCATTTGGCTGCCTCCAGCTTCTGGCGGGGGTTAGGGGAAGGTCTGCAATGGTGCCCACAGGTTTTGCATTTTGGAGGGCAATTTTTTCCCTCTACACTGACATTCCTGGTTGAACTTCAGTAAATTTAAGGCAGATTACTTCCTGCCTGAGCATCAGAGTGCACAGGAGAGGCAGCACAGCTGACTGCGAGCCCTGGAAGGAGATGACGCTTTGACTTTAGTACACCTTGGCTGCTCACGGGGCTGTAGCTGAGCTAGTACTGACCTGACCGTCTGAGGTACTGACAAAATGTGGCTGTGGCAGCAAGTAACAGTGCATGTTGACACCACCTGACAAATTCAGTAAATACTTGGGAGGCGAGTTCTCTGTTGCCATGACTACACACACTGCCATCTTCTAAAACCAGTGTCATTATTTCGGTCCTTTGTTAACATCTGCAATGGAATAAACCTGAAAATAACAACTAAAAGTAAATTTCATTTCACTTGCTGCTGGTACTCTAGATTATGAGAAGTTCTGAAAGTATATTTTGTTTAAAAAAGAGAAATCACCACCCAAGGCACTAAAATGCCAGAGTCAATTTCCACATTTGCTTAAATTGTATAAATGGTTTATTTAAGATTTGCAAACATTGTATCTTGAGTACCACTGGTTCTTTCACTTGCAGCTATTCAAACATGACATTATTATATATAATAGGAATAGCTTTTAACCCACATAAAAATAATCATAATCTGACAAAGTGCTTCATTTGTCCTTTTGAGAGACCAAGTGAGATGACCCAGAAGCTTTCTTAAGATATTAAATACAACATTTTAAAGAATTTGCTGAAGCTTATGCAGTAATATTTAGCCAAAGAGTGACATAAGGCCTTGCTGATGGCGTAACATGAGAAAATATAAAAATATGCAGCTGGTTATAAAAACATGGTAGAGGAACTGCCTTTTAGGTTGTTTCTGAAGTGTCAGGCTTAAACGGTTCTTACAGATACGGCTGGAAAGCAACTATGGGAATATAAAAACCTATTACTTCTACTGGACAGCTGTCATCATTGGTCTGTGTATTTTGTAGCTAACTGATTATTATATCCCAAAACTTGAGGACTAGCTAAGAGAGCAAGAATCTATGACCAGGACACAGGGACAAGGGACCCAGTGTGACAGTGTTCTGTCTTCTTGGAAACACTGTGAAGGTGGGACACTCCTTCTCCTACAGCAACAGTGCACTGCAACCTAGAGAATACATTATTACCTGGTTTTACTTTTTTTAATATTAGATATAGTCTAAGAAATACAAATATACTCATTCAGAAGAAAAAATAGGAACTTTTTAAAGTAAAAAAGCTCAAAGCTTCTTCTGGAGCTGATTTGTAACATGCCTTTTTTGCTGCTTTTGTGACTATCCATCTCTTAATTAAAGTATTAAGACTCAATTATATTAAGAACTATTTAATTCCATAAACTCCTGGGAAGCTCTCTTTTTAGGGTATAATCAGTATATGTACAAGAGCTCAGGATAAAACAAAATACCAGCCATGTAATCAACTTGCTGAGTTATTTAGGCAAATCCAAAATATCATATCACCAGAGAAACTCAAGCCTGGTGGTCACACTGGAAGATCTCAGACATTTATATAACTCTTTTCAATCTTTATGGAAAATCCAATGGAAAGTTTTCTGAAATTTTCTCCTGTTTTTTGCTGGAATTTGGATTTTTTCAAGCCAAGCTCCTGTTTCCTGCGGCTGTTCTGTCTCAGTAGAAATCAACTTAGATCAGCCAAAACTAACTAGTAACCAGCTGAGTAATTCCACAAGTCTGCTGGTATATGAATTGACAAAATAAATTTCTTTTACCAAAATAGGAATAGGTGAATAACATTGTTAATAGAAAGCAGCTTCTTCTTTTAGCTAAGTTTGGCTCAGGAATGAAATACAATTTATTTATCTGACTTGCACCCTTAAAGCTTTCATGTGACATCTACTTAACCTCAACCAAAACTTAACTGCAGGTGCGCTTGACCTGCTGCAAGATACTTGCTATTCAGATTAACAAGTCCAAAGATTCTATATTACATTTAAGCAATTATGTAAATGAAACAGCTAATAAAGACTTGGATTCAACTAGCTAGCATCAATGCAGATCTCTATATCTAATGTTTCGTATTGTTTGGTGCTAGGACTTCATGATGACTTTTAACCATACATGTGTAAATTCACATAGGTTTGTATTAGGAAGTGAACACATCAAACAAATTATTAACAGAACAGAAAAAAAGAACTAATCTATTATACATGGAGTGAAACTCATGCTTATATATAAAACAAAAAAGTTTAACCCTGTGATTCATTGGGGCATATAAGGAAAATATTCATAATCTGTTTGAAGGGTACTGCCTCATTAACAGAATTCAATAGGTAAAAGAAAATATTCTTTATTAAATGAGTTCAGAGCACCCGTAATTTGTACCTGTATTTTCTCTGACACACTTGTCCGTTTTTTCATAACTTTTGCTTTGTCATACAAAGAACTTGAAAAGTCAGGGTAATATGCAATAAAGAAAATACACTTATAGCAATTAATTAATTACACATTAAGAGTAATACATTTCCTCTGCTGATTTCACATCTAAGGCTAGCACTAAAATGTGAATTTCCTTCCCTATCCATAGGATAAAGCATTTCAATACAATCAGTTTCAGCAAAAAAATTCACTTAAGGAGTCAGGTTTTGCTCTGACTTTGACAGGGTTGTGTAGTGGATATGTCACCATAAAACTTGTCTCAAGAAAGTTCTAATTGTCATTTAGGGAATTTAAAATAACTATAGTTGAATCAAAGAAGAGCTTTGATGGCAGCTATTATGACAAGTTATTTAAGTGAAAAAATTGCTGGTGAGAACTGAGGAAAGGTTCTCACGGTAATTAGATGTAATAATAGAAGTAGCTGGCAGAGCAACAGAGCATTTTAATTGCCCTGCAGTTATTTTTGGACTTAACTGCCCCCCAACCCAGCAGATAATAGTCAGATCCAAAAGGAAACAGTGTGCCTCTTCAGAGGCAAGGGTATAAAATTGGCTGGTTTACATCCACAGTTTGTGAGACTGCTTCATTCCTGGAGCATCGTTTAAAGTACGATGCAAGGCACTGGGTCAAAGACAGTTGAGGCTAAATCCAGCCCCCCCTAGCAATGGCTGGCAACTGTTTCATGTAAGACTAATACTGTCTGCTCCGAGGTAAAGAAGCTTCCTGTGAACAAGGCTCAGATATGAGACTTACTTTATGCTTCCAGTTATTCATCAAATACATCTGGAAATATGAATCCCATGAGTATTTGCTAGTTACAATGTAATGCTTTCAGCTGAGGAAAACTGTTAGTCAGAGACAGCAAATTCACTTTTAATGTATAAATTAATGGTATTGGCTGGTGCTCCATTCAAAAAACCCAAATCTTGGATGACTCCACCAGATAGCAAAGGGTGCATATACACACATAGGCGTACAAGTAATGAGTAAGTAACAGCTCGCAGTGAGAAAGGAGAAAGGCATGTACTAAGTTGGAACGGGTAAGTACATAAAACAGTACCAGCCTGTGTAGAAACAAATTAAGCAGATTTAACCCATACTACCATTTGTTTTCCTTTGTTTCAGGCAAGATACATGGTTTTTATTTACAGAAAATGAAGTTGAGGTTAGATCCACAAAGAAATTCAGTGAAATACATTTGGTAGCTTTGGGGAGATGGGACTCATCAGCGACTGTTTGGTACAGGGTGGAACACTTTGTTGTCCTCCTGCCTGGGGTTGTTGGGCACTGCCAGAATTACAGTGATCATATTCCAGAGGACAAGCCTTGGACATGGGGTAATGGGAATACACCTAGTACTGCTTCTGTTGTCTGTGCAAACATCCTTATTGAAACGCATAGCAGAAGGCATATATAATAACTTCAGTGATCAAGCTATCTGTGACATTTCTCCGTCAGAAGATCAAAGGATTATACTCAACAAAACTGTGAGCAATATCTATTTTCAAGAATATGTAGCAATGCATGTGTTGTGACATTGCTTGGAGGGGGGAATTACAGATCTAATATTATAACCTTGGTGAGCAGAGTTGGAAGGTAGGGAGGGGGTTATTTCCTGCTACATTAGTCCATTCCCCTTTAACACAACAGCATGCCAGGATTTCTCAGTTTTCATTTATTGTTTAGACACCAGCAAGAAAAAGTGGGTGTCTTACACCACCATATGACAAACAACAGATGATATTGCATGGTCACTGTGTGAACTGCATTGCCAAAAAAGAGGTTTGTATTTGTACTTTTGTAATGAAGGTAAACCATAGCATTTTCTAAGTGTCCCTATTGTTACTTTGATGCCAGATTGCCAGAGTTACAAGTAAAAAATAAGGTGCAAGAAATATCTGGGATTCTACACCACCACCTGCCCCGCCCTTTTTTTTTTTCCCTTGAGGTCATTAACATAATTCAAAATTTAAAATATGTGATATTCTACATGGAAGAAACAGATTTTCTAGCAAGAATATAAATATATTTAATTAAATACATTCACAGATCTTGATAAAATCCATTGAAGATGACAGAACGCACTTACCGCTGTTAATGGGAAGTGGTCATCTGATCTATGAAGCAGATTAAAAAATATACGTGTTTTCCTCCATTCTGAATTTACTAGGTATTAATCCAGTAAGGTCGTACAGAGAGGGCTACGACTGTCAAAAAGCCTGACAGTGTAGTTACAGAGTAGGTTGTCATTGTCCACTGTACAGCAAAGTTCAGTACCGTCGTCATAAAGGCATGAAACTCAAGTGGAAAGCATTCTCTGCTGAGGAATAAAAACTCCACACTGGCCAAGGAAGTGTTAATAGGCTGCTACAGATGAAATTAGCCCTGTCCTAATTTACTTGTGAAAGTTACTGCAGAGGAGGAGTGTCAGTTCACCTGACAGGCTGGAAGGAAGTCTGGTTCTCCTTAGCTTGGTGCCTTTGTGGAAGTATGGGGTCTGATGGGCATGGCCATGTTTTCTTACCAGCCAGCTACTGCCAGTTATGGTCACATAGGTACATAAAGTGTTTCTATCACTGCGGGGGACTTCTGACACATCAGCGTTGTGGTGACTCTATTATGCAGGTCCACTTCAAAGAACTGAAAAAGCACATGTAAATAATACACTTGGAAGAGGTTGTCTGTCAAGCAGTCTGCAATTAAGTGGTGCGATCACCTCCACTGCTGCCAGGTTTTTTATTATCCTCCCTTTTGGTGAGTCTTAGTTACCACACTCAAGTCACATAAGGCCAAAGCCCTGTTGTACGGAAGCTGCATCTGGGCTGTTGAATGTGATGCTGATCTGGCAGTCCTGGAAAGGAAAGAAACAGTGGCAATATGCCACTTAGGCTGGGCTGTCCTCTGAGAAGCAGGATTAATTGATCTGAGCACAGTAGTGTGCTAATGCATGCCTCTAATATCTCAAATAATAGCTCCTTGCAGTGATGCACAGTCACACATGTGCAACACTGCAGAAGTTTTTAGTGTCCAAGCATGGATCTCTCTAATTCACTTTGGTGTTTGTCCACTGCAGGAGGAAAAACATTCTTTAAGTGCTGAGACTTCTTTTATGATACAGAGGGATTGCTGGGGCCTCTTCAAACAAATAAACAAAAAACCTGAATGAACCCTAACCTGCCCAGCTGGGAACATTGTGGCTTAAGTACCTAAAAGACTTTTCCTGTGTGTCTTGTTCAGCTGCTGCCAAACCCATGAGAAATCTGTGTGTTACTTGAATGCTTTGGTAATAAATTTCTTGTTGCACCTGAAGTTCTGTTTCTGAATATGGCAGAAGCACCTTCATGGGTCAATGGGTGCTAGTGGCTAACCTCCAGATCCACAAAACTTTACAGGGATGCTCATATTGGCTAATCTTGTGGCCTAATAGGGCTGGCTGGCATCAAGCCCTTAATATCCACTGTACAATCCTCAAGGGGTTTTGCTTCAGTCAAGATCCTGTGGACTGAACGGTCAATTGTGGCCAGAGCCCATTAAGTGGTTTCTACGGTCCATCTTCATCTTTCATTTCATCCAGAAGGAACACATTCACATACTTCTGTGATATATAAACAGTAAGTGGGAGCAATTGGGAAATTTACTTTAAAAGTGCACTCACTCCTGGTATGAACTAAATATGTGGATGCACCTTTGAATATCCAGAAAGTATCCATAACCAAAAGGGGACAAGTTATGCTACAAAACATATGCTGCAAGCTGCTGACAGATGATGAAGAGCTGGATGAAGAGACAGGGCTTGTGTTTTATATCACAAAACATTTATCACACTAATAAAGCATGGTCTATATTCTATTTCCCCCCCCCAATAAGCTTTTGTTTTGAGAAGATTGTTTGAATTTTCTGTACAGCTAGAGATACACTTAATCTGCTAAAAATGCTTCCTGCCATTATAAGAAATAAAATTGTGCTATAAAAAAAGACAAACATATGAAAAGAGTCTTCTGTTTTCTAGTTCTGTGTCACAGCACTATCCAAACTAGCCGGCTGCAGCAAGGCTTTTACCATCCCATCCCTGGTTAACTTCCATAAGCAGCTCCCACACCTTGCCCCAGCACAGCCACCGACCCCCCACAAGGCTTCAACAGTTCATCTGCTGTCCGGGATGCTTCTTCAGCCTCTTCAGGCCAGCCCACCCTGCTTCACGCCCCTGCTGCATCCAGGGTCTTCCTTCTCCAGGCTCCTCTTCCAGCCAGTCTCTCCTCACCCAGGCCCCCTTTTTCTCCTAGGGCTTCTCCTACATCCTGGGCATACTCTCTCTCCTCCCTCTGCTGCTTCTAGGTCTCTTTTTACCCAGTGCTCCTCTTCACAAGATCCACCTCTTCCCCCCTCCCCCCCTTAGAGCTATTTAACTACTCAGCAGAACCAGCCACAGCTGCACCTTGTCCACATCAGCCAGCCCACCGCCCCTGAAGCCAGCCCACAGCTGTATGTCATCAATATTCATTAACCTGCCTTCATTCCTCTACAATTCCTCTACAGTTCCACAACTTTTTTTGATTGATAGAATTAACTAATAAGCTTATTTAATTTCTACAAAAAAAAATCTTGATTAATAGAGGTTTCTGTCCCATTAACCTGGACTGGAATTACTGTTCTTTTCTGTGTAAGGAAGAGTTCAGCTATAAATCAAAATGAAGGGAATACTGGACAAGTCGTCTCCTTACTGCATAGATGGAGGGATGGGGAGTTTGTTGTGCAGTAAGTCTCAGAGACAAGTCTCCTATGAGACAATAGTGCAAACTGGGCTTTCAGGGCTCCTCAAATTCAGAACTCATTTGTTGAGCCCTGCAGTGGAATTATTCAGATGTTTTCTGTGGTAACAATGATGAAGCCACAGAACAAGGATATGGAAGGTACAAAGTTTCATCTCTTCATCTGCAGAGTATTTCCAGAGATGAATTAGACACAGTTCCTTTGCCCAGCAAATGAATTTGAGTTGACCTGCATATAAATTCCAGTTTCCTTATGTTCTACAAATACTTATTTGGTGTATAGCCAAGTATTTTGCATATCATTTGAACAAAATAGCCTGCTGGCAGTGCACCTGGTCTCCTATGCAAAGACCTAAATGAAGATTTGCATACAAGCTGTCAGTTTGAGTCCAAAATTTTAATACTGACTTTTAGTATGAAAAGGATTCTTCATACTATGTGAAGAACCAGAGCTGTTCTCCAGTCTTCCACAGCACCTTCAGAAAATGAATTTGTGTGAAAAATGGCACCGCAAGGTTTCAGGCAGGTATTAGCATTAAAGAAGGGGGCTTTTATTGTTGGATCACTGCAGGTATATGTAGTTTGGAAAAAATACACCATTTGGTAATGCAATGTGAGTTTTTCCTATTGGTAGAGATTTTTTTTAAAAAACTACTTGGAGACCATTAGTTCAGCATTTCATTTGGGTGTGACTATCCTTGTTTGCAAGCAGTTAGTGCCTTAGCCTCTCTTTGCCAAAACAAACAAACAAAAAAAAGCATTACCTTATTTTAGCCCTCAATAATGATGTGGAGAGCTAGAGGAGAAAAAGATATTTAAAGCTGTAACTTGACAAATGCACCCACCACTGCATGTTAAACATCAAGCAGTGGCTCTGAAAATGGCCTTTCATTAAGGTTGTGTTTCACTTGGTAGATATTTGATGTGCGCCATCATACAAGGAGTAGCTCACTGTAGATTTCCTTTGCTTCCTCTGGGCTATACAGCTAAATAGCCTTAACAGTTATTTTAAATATAGCTCTGCTGCCCCATTCTTGCTTAAGATTTATCTTCCCAAGGATGGAAAAGAGCATGCTGGAATGTAGCAGCTAACAAAGATCTGAAGCAAAGCCAGAGCAGGCCAGGCATTGTATATTTTTAGTGAGTACCACAGGGCACATAAGAGTCAGATAATAAAACCTGGGGGTAAGGGAGCTGATCTGAAATGGAGCTAGGCACATAAATTCTATTTAAATCCTTAGCAGTTATTTTCAGACAACTTGGTCCCTTAAGTCCATCGCACATTACTTTTGACTTTAAGGTCCTTGCAGACACAGTTATGCTCCAATAGTCCAAATCTATCTCAGTTTTTATCCTTGTCTCCAGCCGCTACTTTCACGTGTCATGTAACTGGTGATAACCCTCCTTTTCATTGCCAAGGGGCTAGACCAGAAAGTAGACCTAGTGTCAGATCTTCTTGAGCCTGGAGGAGTTCGAACTCAAATGTTCCACTTTGCATTAGAGTGCTATTCCCACAAGCTATGTGCTATGTTATTCTGGGACAGATGCTTTTTTCCCCTGGTTGGATTGTGTCACAGTGCAGGAAACTCCACTGAATGAAAAAGCCCCGAAATGAAGGCTGTTTTACATTAAGCAGTTGATTAATGTGGACTGTTCTGAGAGCAGGGGCCAGTCCCTTAGACTAGACTGTATGATAATCACCAGCCACGGCCACGGTTAGGTGAACTTTGTTTCTGGACCTTGGGAAGGTTTTTTTAATTCTTGAAATTTTCAAATCCTGATTTGTCTCAGTACAAAACCACTGTTAACATCACCTGCAGCCTACATCCACTCAAAACAGAGTAGTAGGTAATTATTTGTTATTTTTTTTTTAATATAATAGTATTTCAGATTTAGCGTGCATTGTGCAGATTAATCGCAGGCAGATTTGACCTTGTCACATGGCTGACCAGAGGAGAATTTGATTTGGAAATTACTGTAAAAGTTTCAAAAAAATATTTTTTCACCACAGTCTAATTGGGGTTGCAAGTTTTTACACAAAACAGAAGGTTTTTATAAATTGTCATTTCCCCACAGAAAACCAGGAATTTCTTTTTCTAGTCAGGATGGATTGGGCAGTCCGGGATTTCAAACTTTACTGATACAGTTTAAAAGCTTTGAAACCCAAAATTTTGGCTTAAGTGAAGTTGCAATATTTGAAAAACCACAAGAATGACATATCCTAAAAAATCTGTCATTGGCAACAATCCAGATGTGGTTTTTCATGTCACAAGTGCTGACAGAGTATATGGAAGTGAGGGAGAAAGAAGCAGTTTGGTTTGTGTGATGTATGATAGGCTTCTCTGTTATGACTGTAGTACAGATAGGCTTACGCAGCTGTAGTTGTGTCCTGTTTTAGCTGTAAACACTCCGCTTTTGCTTGTGGACATATTGATTCACTCTGAGTCATTCCTTCTCTGTCGGAATTGCCAAGAGTGATAATTACCCTGAAAACAAACAGAACTGGAATCAAGGCTTCCACATTTGTTTTGTTCTGTGGTTTCTGAGATGGGCAGTCAGATATGAAGGTATGTACACCAGTCCAGGTAGTTTTGATACTAGCTCTGATTCTGCTGGGGGGAAGGTTTGGCTACAGGTATCACAATGGCACTTTTAATGCCTCTGATCCTTACTAATACATTCCCGAAGGA
This sequence comes from Falco rusticolus, assembly GCF_015220075.1. Lineage (NCBI taxonomy): Eukaryota > Metazoa > Chordata > Aves > Falconiformes > Falconidae > Falco > Falco rusticolus. The sequence continues at coordinate 48,642,710 of NC_051187.1, forward strand.
GCCCAGAGCTCTAATAGGAGCAGGGGGTTGGAACCAAGCAATATGCTTTTGTAATTCCTCTTAACTTGATCAGTTTATGAGTCTTGAAACCGATTAAGGGTTTGGGTTTTTGCCTGGCAGGACTTTGATTGGAGGACTGTTCCATGCCTTGCTGCTCTAACGGAAAGGAACTTCCTTCTGATTTCCAGCCCAAAGTTATGCAGAGCAAATTTGGGCTTTTTTAATTTTCCTCTGCTGTTCACATCATTCCCGTGTAATTTCAGTAGTTCTTTTCTTCGCTGGTATTACTTAAAACACATCAGGCAGTATGTCTATTAAGAGCACTCGGCTTTTGATGTCTATTAAGAGCACTCGGCTTTTGTCTGGCAAAGTTTTTTCATTCCCCATAACAAGAATTTTAGTTCTGCAGAATGAAAAGCAATGTGCTTGCACCCGTGTCCCTGATTTTCACTCTGAATCTATTAATATACCTCCAGGCTGCCTGCATGATAGTTTGGTACTCCTGCTGCTTTAATAAAGTCTTCAGATTTTGTCTGACTCTATGAATTTCTTTTGTTACTTATCATCTTACCATTCAGATTCAGTGGTTAGTTGCCTTTAAGTTAAAAAAAAAAGGGGTGACGGGGTGGGGTGACGGGGTGGGGGAAAAGAAAGTATCAATATTGCAGAATGTCACTGAAAATAGGTTTCAAAAAATGGCATTGTTTTGCCATCCTTGGGGAACACAAGTTCTAAAATGATCATCAAGAGAAAACTTGCACTTTACAGCTGCACTGTGTGATTTTTACAATGAGAAGAAAGCAAGAAAGTATCTTTTTATCCTTACACTTAAGTAAAAATAGATATCTATTGTGTCTGCCAATAGAAAAAGGTATGTGCATGAACACCTTAGGAGAACACGGTTCTTACAGCGTACTCTCTTTACCAACAGTTGATCCACTTAATGGAAAAATTTTAAAGGGTCTGGGACAGGGAGGTTATTACTCATCATTATATTGAATGAGCCCTTTCAGATTTGCTCCAGCATCCCCCGAGTCCAATAGACTGTCACCTCATGTGCACAGCATGTGCACATCTTTGTACTAAAATGAAGGGACTTCAGTCTGTACTTCCTTTACAAAAGTAATTGCACTGTACTGAGGCCAAACTTGAGCAGAATATTGGCATTTTATCAAGTTATATATTCAGCATAATGAAATTCAGCGAAAAATGCAAGTTGCTGTCTTTGACAGGGTGGATGATACTCAAAGTCTGTGAAAAGCAGAGTTAATGTGGAAGCCTTGATTCTTGATAATGCAGCTAGCTTTGCAATTTGGACAGAGCAATGTGAAAAGGAGCTATTGCCCGACTTTTTTTAGTCAGTTAAGCACATAAATGCTTATGGACTATGTTCCCATGTTCCACACATATTTTGTTACAGCTCAGGGTAAATGCAGCAATCCAAAGGAAAGCTGTAAAGTACAGGCTTGCAGAGGAAATACTTGCTGGTGTAATTGATGAAAATGCAGAATCTCATCTGGCTAAAGCACCAACTGTTCAGTTTCTGATTTCTTACTGGAGAGTTGCAAAATTCTGCACCACAATGTGAAGCTGGAAGTTATAGAAATTACCAGTGCTTTATCATCAATACTAGCAATAAACTAATATTCAGGAAGAGAGCAAAATGTAGAGGTGAATGAAGATAATGTTACATCAGTACTGACTTTTAAAAATCTTACTATTTCTAGTAACATAAATAGTACAAAGCCTCTTTGCCCAAACATTGAGTCAACAGAGGAGGTTCAGATAGAAAAGAAAGGGGAACGTTTGCAGCAGATCTTAAGGCTGATATTGGACATGGTCATGTATTTCTCTTTCGCTACAGAGGACCCTGAATTGTGGAATTCAACATGAATAGGACAAATACATGATTAAGAATCTATTCCTGTGGCAGTCAGAATTGTGTTTAGGACATTATAGTAAAGTTACAATCATCTTTTTCTTACTTACAGTTCCTTTTCTGGACCAAAGTCACTATATGCAATTAGTAATAGCTCACCTATAAAATAACTTAGCCAATCAGATGAAAGTAGTAAGTTTTTACAGAGAGTAAACGATGTAGTAGAACAGCTTGTACAGTATTAGTAAGCATACTATATGCATTTATAAAAATATTATTTTAGCTGGGTATGCTCAATATGAATTCTTGCTCCTTATTGCTGCCATTTTGGATTACATGACAACAGAGAGTAGGAGATAAACTCAGCACATAGGAATTTTGCTAGGCCAGATCTGAGCATCTTCGATTCTATGCAACAAGATACCACTAGCTGCTCTGTAAAATGGGAAACTTGTACTAGTTGTTATCTTTTCTGTGGCTTGCTATGAACAGCCAGAATGTTTTATGCTGCCAATGATATAGCTTTTCATAGTTTAAATCCCTCCTCAAATACTAGCAACCTGATAGTTAAGCAATAGGATTTTTTTTTTTTTTTGGGGGGGGGGGTGTCAGGGGAGATCAAGTCCATACAATCTCACATATGGAAGCAGTACACACAATGACACAGAAAAAAAATATTTGTTTTAGAACTACTTTCAGTGAAACCTAGCACACAAGCCACAGACAATTCTTCAACTTCATGCAACAGGCTTTGGATCAATGCTGTTTATTAGTGCTGTTGTTACATGCTTCTCAAATTGACGTTGTAGATAAAGCATGATTCACTGCACAGGGCATTTGAATTTTTTTTTCCCGATGAGAATATCCTGCAGTAAGTATTTTTTTTTTGTTGTTCTTTGTTACTGTATTCTGCTCTAGTGCAAACAGTAACTCAGACTTTCCAAGTAGGTGTCTATATTAATTTGATAGGACATTCATTTTCCAGTTAACTACTTTGCCAGTGACTAGGGGAAGGAAGATTTCATTCTCTAATATGAGAAATTGCAATACAAGAGAAAATCTTCATTGTAATGTGCAGGAGCGGGCTGGAAATTAGGACTATGTGTGGCAATCAGTTGGCTGAGGGGAATGTGCTGAAGCTTGTAGGTTACTAACCCTGGGAGGACAAGGAGTGTGAATAGACACAACAATTAACATGATGAGTCATGCTGAGAGAGCATAGGGGAGTGGGGGACGGATGGTGCCAAGGATGGCGCCAAGGAAAGGTAACACCTTGCTGTTAATTGCTGGTAGTTAACCACCAATCGGGGATTGCCTAGTATGCAATGCTTAGCTTCAAGAACCAATCTGTTTAAAACGCGCAGCTTCTGAAAGTATATATAAACTCGTGTTTCTGTACAATAAATCGACATTTGCTTGCATCAAGCTGCGTCCCGTCTCTCCATCGCATCAGTAATGTTAAGAAGTCTTTATTTACATTGATCAGATTATTCATGTAGCAAAGAACGTTACCTGAAGCTTTATAAAAGCACACTATTTCTTGTATATGTGGTGGCCTACAACAGCAGTACTCAGGGTGAACTCAGGAGCTCCAAAGGGAGTTTATAAACACTATGGGAGTCAGAGATACTTTCAGTATGGAGAACTAGAATTTGTGAATGCGATTTTAATTAACACTTATTTCTTACAAACCAAAGCAGTATGTGACTTCTTTCAACAAGGCCATTCTGGCCTGTCTTGCATATGTGTTTGGAGGGAGAGAGCACGGAAGGTCTTTCTGCAGTGGAAAGACGGAGAGGAGTAGGTGATCTGTTAATTTATTCACCTCATGCTGTGTTTTATAGTTCTGTGGTATGTGGCCAAGGACACTGCTAACAGTTATCAGGGTTGTTAACTGCTGACAACATATAGCAGGTGCTACTGGATTTTCATTTTTATGGTTTTGGTTTAGAAGTATCAGTAACACTTCTATATAAAACCATGCATTCTCCTTCTGCCATCTCAGCACTGCTCTTCCTGCTGTCATTGAGAGGAGTTCCCAAATTGTCATCTTAGGTTAAGTATCTGTAAATTACTAACTTTAATTTTCAGAGGTACTGAGGTGAAAATATTCTTGCATAGATAATAAAACTAAGAAAACCTATACCAGAAAATTGCCACTTGTGAAGCTGTGCTGTCTTATATACTATTACAGTCACTTCTGCATCGTGGAGAAATAATCTGTTTCAGGGATCATATGATTACATTCAATAACTTGATATGTCCTAATGTCTCTTAGCAAATAAATACTCTCATGCTTGATACAACACCTACAACAGTTCCCATTAATCACTATTTATAGTGTACTTGTGCATGAGTGTTAATCATGGAAACCGCTGTGAAGTTTGACAGACTTTTTCCACAGGTAAAAGTGAAAAAAGTAGCATTACTCATATAACATATAGGAAGCCAGATAGCTTAAGTGACTAGTAAATTGATTGTATGCTGTTTTCAGTTCAATTCAGATTTATTCCTTGGAGAATACTTAAGTATTCTGGAAAGATATATACTTCATGTATGAAGAGACTTGATACACTATAAAATTGACCCAGTGTACATTAGAACAAAGTAATAAGAAGAACGATAATTTCTTTTTGCTTGAATTATATAGCATGCAGCATGTATTGACATAGTTGACAGAACATACATATTCCTGCCTCCAAGCTTTCTACCTAAATGAGGAGCAAATTCAAACATTCAGGGAGAAGAGAGGAATCAAAGTTTTAGGTAAGCTAGTCATAACCAGGCAATATTAACATATATTAACATATTTAAAATATTGTGCATGATGCAATAGTTGAATAGATACCTACTTAAACAGTAAGCAACAAGATAGCAAATACATGGCGCAGATGTCTGTAAATCATTGGAGAAATAGTTTTTTTCATTTTCTATGCAACATTAACCTCCCTTTCTAGATAAACTGAGATGATAAGGATTGGAAAACCCTGTCTGCAAGTATTTATCATCTTTCAGAGGCAAAGTTTCTCAAAAAATATTGTACTACCAGACTTTTCCAGACTTCAGTGACTTTCATTGTGGGTTGAGCCTTGTGCACTTGTCATGGCTTGCTGTATTTTTCATGGGGAAAATCAGACCTGAAGGAGGGTCAAGTAAATGAAAGGAGTACTAAAATAAACCTGGTGTCACTTCACCCACACCCTGTGCACCTCAGGGCATGCATACGGACTCTGCATCTGGTGCCTGGTAGAGCTCTCAAGTTTACTCCTAACTTCTGTGACGCTAATGAAAGCACAAAGCCTCTCTTTATATATGTAGAAGCCAAATACCTTTTAAGATCTTCCAGAGCACTTGTTTACAAAGAATGTTTGATCGACCTGTAGACCTTGATTTTTTTAAGAGAGTTTTGAAGGGCTGTGAGAAAGAGGAGGGTCGGCTGCCCGCCCTTTGGCTGCACTTGGCCTGTTTGGGCACTTCTGCCCACTAGGCCCCTGATGTTGGAAAAGGCTGTTCTCTTTCCCAGCAGTTATCTCTTCCTAAAAAAAATCATATCTAATGGTAACAGGCTAGTTTTTAGGAAGGGAAGTAGACTGTAGTGAAAAACCTATGGCATTGACTGAAGAGTTCTGTCACGTTACAGGAAGGTGCCCTGACTGGTGTGTACGGGAGTGTCTGCTGAGGCGCTGACGCTGCCTTTAGCTACTCAGTACCGTCTCCAAGTGAACTGTGTCCCTGCAGTCCTCGGGATGGGGTGCAGTGAAATCTGGTGCTCTCCTTTCAGCCACCAGGAAGTGCTGAAGGTGACGGTAAATAAAGGCACCTTTCTGGGATACCTAGTCCCCCATGTGCTGTACAGGGGAGCTCAGGGCCTCACTGAGCTCCAGGCTCCGAGAGAAAGGCTAGGTCCCTGAGAAAGCTGCAAGCTAATGCTAAAATAAACCAGGGTATTTAAACATCAGGGTTAAATGTTCAACTTTTGAATAGTTTGCGAGACTGGTGGTGGATCCCAGTATGTCTTGTGTTTTGTGAGCTGCCAGAAGCCTGTCAGAAGACCGGTCTGTTTGTAATTGGATCTTTTGTGTTTGCACACTATCAGTAAGTACTTGGTGTGATGTTGTTTCTCTCTGGGATGCAAGAGAAGTTTGTTATCATTTTTGTAAATAAAGATGCATGAAAACTTATAATGTTTACAGACAAACTTGCACCAGTTAAAATAAACTGCCTTAGCATTACATTTTTCATTAGATCACTGCAGCTCCTCTGTATACACGTTCTCAGGTATTTGTAAGAAAATTAATTCTCTTCACTGTTCCATATAAACATGTAATCAAGAGGCAAGAGGAAAACATTATCGTGGTCAGATTGCCCTGTGAAACAAGTACTATTTCATCCAAGGAACAATTGAGAGGGTATTCCATTATTAAACCTGTAAACATACTCTGAAATTATCTCCGAAAAGGACCTAATTGTTAGAGAAGTTGATGACAATCAACTGCCATCAGTGCAATGTGAATCATTCAACAAATATTAATTTCCTTTAAAATCCCAAGTTGTTCTGTTTCATGCAGTCCTTGCTCAGGCTGTGGTCCAGATCACCCTTATAAGACTTGTTATGTTTCACTTGATTCTTTTATTACTTCTATTTTGTTGACACAGGCTGCCCAGAGAGGATGTGGAGTCTCCTCTGGAGACATTTAAAGCCTGTCTGGATGTGATTCGGTGTGACCAGCTCCAGGTGAACCTTCTTTAGCAGGGGGTTGGACTAGGTGACCTCTAGAGGTCCCTTCCAAACCTCACCATTCTGTAATTGTGTGGTTCTGTGCCACAAATGTTGAACTTAATCTGATTCTGAGTTTAATTCCATTATGTCAATATCCTTCTTTCAAATAATCACTGAGCTGACAGGCATCAATAATTTAGCAAGCAGTTGAGAGAAATATTTAGGAATATGTCAATATTACTCATTGCTCAAAGTCTCCAAAAATCCCTGAAGGCAGGGTAGATCTGATTTATGTGAATACTGATATAAAGAGACTTATGAGTACCACCTAAGCTAATGATAGTTCCAAGCAAATTACACAGTCGTATTTGAAACATTCAACAACAGAACAATTTTGTTTCCCAACAACAGAATAATTTTGTTTCCATTTGGGCTATGAAAGCAAGATTACTGCTGCTTCACCTTAATTCTGTACCCTGATTCCAGTGATATCTAGGCTATTCATATGTCTAATTCTTGGTATTGTTCATTTACTGTGTAAGTGCTTTAACATTTGGTAGTAGTGACTGAAAATAGATTACTGATAGAGTTTTAATCACTATTATAAATGTAATTTTTCTGGCTAGATTCCTTAAGCATGTCAGCCTTAGCTTTGAATGAGAAAAACACTAAAAAAATTAGGGCACAAGCTACTGCGTACAAGAATGTGTACAACAAAAATATGAATCAACAGCAAACAAAAATTTCTTAGAGCCACCATGTCCATTAGTCTGATCTTTTACAGTAACATACAAGGAAGATTTGTGAGTCAGTGCTGAAGATTACATTGTAGGCTGACCATACAAAGGCAGTTCAAAGACCGTTCCTCCTCTTTACCACTCCAAGACAATTCCGTTTTGTATTGTTTGTCAGTAGATCCATCTTTGGAACAAATTCAGGATCCTGCTGATGTTAACGGTGGATCAAAATAGGACCAAATTAAATATATATCAGCTCACCAGAACATAAACATGTTAAGTGATGCCTTAGTGCTCACATTCAGACCTACTATGCTTTCATGATTCAGAACATTTTGGAAACCCATAAACAGATAGACTTGCTTTACTCTATGATTGTTTTCATGTTCATTACTTGTGCAAAGCAGTCTTAGGTTTCAAGGTTAATAGGTGCCTGTGACAGTCTTAGACTCACCCTTTCTTTGTCACTACCACTCTCAGACTTTGCCCTCCTCACTAAATGGGATCTTTATCATTCTTCAAAGGACAGCAGGTGTAACGATATGCAACTTTCCTCCCCACTTTAGTTTGCCTCCCATTCTTTCTTATTTCTCTGCTACAGATGTGTATGTTTTCTCTGTTCTATGCCCATCTGCAGATCCCTTAATTTTCTAGCTTTCTGCTTGGCTCTTTTCTGTATTGTATAAGCTATATATATATTGTATAATCTTGCCTGCCTTTAGAGAAAAAACAGTATGTCTTATCTCTCTTGTCTGACTGCCCAGGATGGAAGTTTTTCTTCTATGCAAATTTGAGCCACTATGAGCAATTAAAACTCACAGACTTACTGTAAGTCTCATCTGTAAGTCTCATTTTAATTTTGTGTAATTTCTGAACTTAGCAGCTACCACTCATAGATATTTTTTTTTCTTATATGAGAGCCCTTGAATGTTCAGTAGTATTCTAGGTAGTACTTCATTCAGCTACCACCTCTCAATTTCAATTAAACCAGCTTTTGACAGCTTTTGACAACATATCTAATATCTCCTAACAGGAGTACCAAGAAAGTGTAATTTTCTTGGTCTTTGTTACCTTGGCATATGGACACTTAAAACATTCTATTTGTGGGATATTAATTCAGACCCCACATAACTTTCTTCCTTGGACCTCTGTTCTTGCATATTCTGATCCCTCTTTTCTCTCAGAGGCTATCCATGATCTTCAGTCTGGACAGGGACATTTACTTTGGTTTGATAAATCTGACTGTTTATCAAAGAGCACTTTGAAGTCTTCCACAGTTAGACCAAAAGTTTAAGACCTGGGAGGACTTCTTTTTTTCCTGTTGTGCACTTCATATGTGTTTCAAGACTGTATCAAAGGTGATGTCCTGGCATGAAGGAGTCATCCTTTTCCTTCCCATTATGTATGCCCTGTTTTTTGTGAGAAAGTGATGTGCGGACTGGAAGGATGCAACAGTGCATGTCAGCCTGCTGCCTGTGCAGACAAATAATGGTAAAGGCCTCTGGGACACATCACAGAGCTGACCTCCCCAGTCTAGCTCATCGATTAACCTCCTTCCTAGTAGCCTTGTTTTGAAACATGTTGTGCTGTGCACCAACCACCCATCAGGGAAGCTGCAAAATCGCATGGTTGGTTCTTTGATGTTAGGTCAGTCAAATTCCTCTGTGGACTCACTTTCATTTGCCTTTCCTACTTCAAAAAATGCTGCCCATATATTTCATTGCTGTATGAAAGGCAGAAGGAAATGGCTGCAGTCATCCCTGAAGCTAACGTACTATGGAAAGCAACCACATAAATTTAGAACTATCCAGTGTTAGGAATTGCACTGTCTTTTGCTTTTCCTTTTGGTACAGAAAGCCACTATAACATAAAGAGCTTCAATTTGCACACACACACCCCCCACCCACCACCACCACCACCTTTTTGTGCATTTTCAGTGTCAGTGCTGGGACCTAAAACTTTAATTCCTTCTCACAGTATATTCCTTGCTCCATTTTTCTGCTTCTACTGAGGACTTAGGTATTCGAATCCAGCCAGGGAGCAGGCGCCTTGTGCTGAAAAGTCAAGTTTATTCTGCCCAGCATCAGAGGGCTATGCATAACAGGAACTATGAAATGTCTTCCTCAGTTTCTTGCTTTAAAGGGTTAGTCCCCAATTTCACATTGTATGCAATAGTACAGTCACGTCCCAAAAAGTGTAGAAGGTTGCCTTAGATATAGCTTTGAAAAATTATGAAAACAGTGTTTTGTTTGATTTCAAACTTATCAAGCAATAAAAATGGAGAAGCTTTAAGAACTTTCTAACATAATATTTGAATCTAATCTAGATATTATTGCATACTGAGATTGCCTTAATTATCTTGTTCATTTTATCAGAGATCCCCAAAGGACAGAAGAAGCCCTAGCAGCATTACAGAACGTTTCCACTCATCTGTTTTTTAGAGGTGATTAACTTCTGTGGTCACTGTCAACTGCCAACAGCTCCACCCAACATAAGTGTAATCCAGAGTCTGGAAGTGTTCCTTGGAAACTTTCAGATTGTGTACTTAGATCTGCATGGAAACAAGATGTTAATCCTTGCCCTTGAGCAGGACCACGGTTCCTCAGCGTTCAGAGGCTGATAGTCAGGAGCCCTGACCCACAGAGGCCAGAAACTGCTCAGTCAGCCTGGCCCACACAGTATCTGAAGGAGCTCATGGAGCATTTGGTTGCTTCTGTGGAAGGCAGCACCTCTCTCTGTGCTCCTGTGTTTGAGAGTGACCATTTCACATTCAAAAGTAGCAGTGGCAAAATATTCAGTCTAAAAAGTGGAATCTTGCTTTTAGATGCTTAAGATTTAGCAAGGGCTATATATCAGGGGAGAGAGGGAAAGAAGTTTGTCAGAAGCTAGAGCTATTGCTTGCCCATTATAAGCTTTCATAAATTCCCCTAGCTGGTCAAAAATTTCCAGGGACAGTTTTCTTGCCTACAGTAACAATTTAGACTGATCTGAACCTGCAGGAATATAGTTTCCAGTGAGGTACCCACAGTGCACGTGGCTCAAATGAGACTTTCAAAGGACAAACGAATTTGTGCTTTTATTAAATGCATAAACCTCACTACCATCTTTGGCATGTGACAACATCCATCAATCAATTCTAAAGCCATATGGATATTGGTAGGAAGAAACTAACTTTTTTTGTTTTGGTGGTGGTGGGTTTTTTTGCTAGAGCTCCAGTATTTCTTCATTCTAAAGATACTGTTGCCAACAATAAATTGTTTATATATGCCTTTTCTTAGAAATTCTTCTCCAGCAACCATTTATTTTCAGAAATAAACACAGTAGAACTGAAAAAACCCAGAGGAAACAGACCAGAGACACTTCAGTTCTTCAGTCTGCTGATTAGTTGCTCAAGTTTATGCTCAATCACTGTAAGTTGCTTAGGCTATAAGACATTATCGTTACATTGCTGCTGCTCTACTGGAACTACTGGACCAAACCTGTTACTATGCCAATTTATATCTGCAGAGAATTCAGCACAATATCCTCAAATGATTCTTTTAACAGTTTGACTTCCATTTAATCAACACAGAAGAAATGCAGGGTGGTTTAATAAACACATAGAACAGCAATATTATGAATAAAAGAATTCAATTTTGTATTAAAACTCATGTAATTGTGTTACATCTGTTTACTAGATTTCTGCCAAAAGCCGTCAGGCAGCAGGATGCTTTGCAGTAACACAAGCATAGCAGTTTTAGGTTGTCAAGGAGTTTGATGCAGCTACTCCATGGGGATATTTACATAAATGCACTATGTGAAGCAATTTTTGCTATCAAAAAAAATCAGAAACTGTAGACAAAACCTATTTCCTCCACTTGCAGATTCATTATTAAAGTTTAAAAAGCAATTCAGTCTCCATTGCTTAGCTATTTTGATGAAAATTTATGGCAGGGAGAGATTTTTTTTGAGGACACAAAGACAGCTGTAAACAATAAAAAACCATACTCATATTTATAATGGAGCTTCCTCCCCTGCACGTGCCCTTAATTTACATCTTGATATAGTCAGCAATAAAGTAACATTGCTGACAGCTTTGTCTTCAAAACCAGACTTTTACAGGAGGGTAACACAGAAAAGAACCTGACCAGATTTACACGTACATTGCAGCAGCTGGAACAGCATGCTAGGGTCTGTGTCCACAGTCAGAGAAGGTGTAGAAATTACGGTGGATGCGTGGCATCAAGAAGACTGCTACAGCAGAGCTCCGTTAAAATAGTGACATTCTTCAGCTCTTAAAGAAGAAAATGTCAGCTTGATATAAAAGCAGATTTCAAGTTCTCATCCATTTAAATTTACCATGTTGAAGTCTTTTGTTCAAGCAAGAAGACACACCACTTTAACCATTAGGGCACAGAATCACTGGGGCCCTTGCTCAAGTATCCAATCCCTTGCTTAAAGCCAGGTCAACAATGAATTCAGCCCCAGCTGCTCAGGGCCTTGACCAGTCGGGTCTCAAATTCTCCGAGGATGGAAGTGCCACAACCTTCCTGGGCAGAAAACCTCTTCCAGTGCTTGAGCATCCTTCTGGTAAAAATGCTTTCTTTGTGATTGGTCAGAGCCTCCCCTCCTAATTTCTGACCATTCTTTCTCATCCTCCCATTATGCATCATTGTAAAGAGCCTGACTCCTTATTTTCAGTTGTCTTATCATAGGTACTGGAAGGTTTTTAGCAGCAAAACAGCCTTCTCTTTTCCAAGCTGAACAAACCCAGCTCCTTCAGCCTTCCCTTGTACCTTGTGTTCCAGCCCGTCACCATCTTGGTGGCACTCAGCTTGCTGCAGTTTATCAATGCCTTTTTTACCACAGAGGGAATTCCAAACTCAATGTGGTATTCCAGCTGTGATCTAACAAATGCTGAGTAAAGGGGAACGGTCACTTTCCTTGATCAACTCACTATGTTCTGCTTAATACAGTCCAACTTGCTGTTATCTTTACCTGCTGCCAGCGAGCACTGCTGACCCATATTTAGGTTGCTGTCTATCAGGATGCCCAGGTCCTATTCAGCAGAGCTGCTAACCAGCTAGGCAATGTCCAGAGATGTTGGTTGATGCAGATGATGCATAATGATGCAGAGAGTTGTTTCATCCCAGGTACAGGACTTTGCATTTGACCTTTTTGAATTGCATAAATTTTGTGTCTACCTATTTCTATAGTCAGTTCTGGTCCCTCTGAATGGCTGCCTTGTCCTTTAGTGTATCATCTGCTCCAGCAGTCTCGTGTCATCCAAGCTACTGGTGAAGAAACAAAGCAGGAGGGTTCACAGGATGGACCCTGGAGGAAATCCTTTTGCAACTGAATTTGCCATAAAGACCATTAACCACTACCTTAATGACCCAGGCAGTTTTTCACTAGTCCTATCATGCATCCACCCCAAAAATGAGGTTCCATCTTGGATACCATGGAAGGTGGTGTCAAAATGGCCTTGCTAAAGTCAAGACAGATATCATACACAGCTCTTTGCCTATCCACACATCTAGTTATTTTATTGTAGAATGCGAACAGGGCTGTAAAGCCTAATTTACTTTTGGTAAATCTATATTCACTACTCATAGTCACCTGCTGATGAGCTTAATTCTTTGACTCCTGACCATCCATGTAAGCATAGACATTACCATATATTTGGAACTAGTATTCATTATATACCATGAGAATACTTAATGGGATCAGTAGGTTCTAAAGGAAAAAAAAGTCATAGTAGAAGTATAGAATAATTCAGGTTAAGCAAAAACACCAGAAATCATCTAGTGGAACCCTGCCCTCCCATACTAAAGCAGGGTCAACCTCAACGTTCAATCAGGTTTCTCAGAGCTTTGTCCAGATAAATTGTGAACACTTATAGGGATGGAGACTCCACAACTTTCACAGGCAGCCTGTTTCAGAGTTTACCCCCTCTCACTGTGAAAGAATATTTTTTTTCTTATAACCAATTGGAATTTTGCTTACTGCAACTTGTGATCATTGTTTTTTGTCAATACAGTTTATTATAAAATGGCCAACAGCTAGGTAATAAAAAATGCTGAACACAGGCTCATGTAGGAAGCTGAATTTTGATTTCTGCTGCTGGGACTACTGCAGTTTTATGGAAATACATGTATTCTAGTCTTGGAATTCTGTTTGAATGTTACAATTGATTTTATATCAGATCCTTCTGATCTTAACTCCCTCAGTCTGGAGTTTGGGCAATGGAGTTCTGTAGAATATATCATAGAATAATGAAATCATACAATAGTTTGAGTTGGAAGGGACCTTCAAAGGTCATCTAGTCCAACCCCATCTGCCATAAGCAAAGACATCTTCAACTAGATCAGGTTTCTCAGATCTCCATCCAACCTGACTGAATGTTTCCAGGGATCGGGCACCTACCACCTCTCTGGGCCACTTGTTCCAGAGTTTCAGCATCCTTCCATTGTTTCACCACCCATATCCATTTGAAATGACAAAAGTATGAAAATAATTTTCATGGTTGTTTGGAAACATTAATTATAATTCTCTTCCATTAGATACACAACATCATTTTCATGAAGTGGTTTTACTTCTTTTCTTTCCTCTCTTGTGTTTGGGTTATGTTATTCTACAAGCCCATCCTGTTCACTCTTCATCTCAAAGAGGCTAGAAATCCTTGTCAGTTTATCTGAAAAAAAATATTGACCTTTCTGTTTCTGTTTCTGTTCCCAATTCAAGCTATGGATCATTATTTAATATAGCTTTATTTTGTACTTGAAAATATCATCCGTCTGTCTGAATGGGGGAAAAGGACCTGACAGTCCAAACATCTGAACAGTTTTAATCTCAAATCACTTATTAAGATCCCATAACACCATCATCTGTCCCAATTGATATGCAAGTTGACAGCTATACAGCATTTAAGATATTTCTCAGTGACCTGCTTTGTTTTGCCCATCTCTACAACTGAAATGCTTTTGTAGTGGTCAGATTTTGCTCTAAATATGTTCATGTGAAGTGATAATTTCACCAGTTCAACCCTACTGGAACAAATTTCCCAGACATACTAATGTTTTACTGATGTAATTCTTAGCCCAGTGTTATTACAGACTGTCTTTCAGGGCTTGGCTTCACAGTTTGTGAACTTCTACTAAAAAAATTAGTCAAACTAGATTTTCTTTCCTACTTATGCTTGTATATATTTCAGCCCATTTGCTCTGACTGCGATACAACCATTAAGACTGTTAGATAAACCCTTCATTCTCTACAGCATTTAGTAAACTGATTGCATTCCTTGATACACATTTCTAGATCTTCCACTAGCTAATATTTAAACAAAAAAGTGGAGCCATTTCTTACCCTCGACAACCCATAACAAACAAATGATAGGTCATCCTGACATTGTATACCTCCATTAGAAAAGATAAATTGTTCCAGAGTATTGTGTGGAGGGTCTGCTTCTACTCTTGACTATTTTACACCAGTGGAATTGGCTACAGACTTTACTATCACTTCGTGTAATCTCTCTTCAGTACATATGATAGAAGTCATAAATACTACTGCAGTGTCAGAGGTTATTGCCTAATCTCTGTCCAAATAAATATTTCTGCCAGTCTTTTCCTTCAGAGTGGTTATGTTTTAGCAACCAATTTCTAAATTTAATTTCTAACTGGCTAACTAACCAAATTATTTAAATGGCATAATTTCTTATTTTCTGTGATATTTGACCATTTATCTGTTGCCTAACTTTAAAGTATTTGCTTTTTGTCAAAACTCTTTTTACTTAAATCACTGGCTGTTGCCATACAGCTGTTTGCTCTTGTTTGTGCTGTTTCTAAATTGTATGCTGCAGTTTCAAAAGAGTATTTTTTGTCTGGCAGAAGTTTCCCATTAAAGCAATAGGAAAAATGTCACTGTCTACTATGTATTGATATTATGAGGGCTGAGAAATGAAAGATGCTTTTTTTGCCTTTGTAATAGTTTTAAAATCTAGGTTTTATGAATACTGGTCTCATCCTGTTTTGGTACACAAAATATAGTGCCTCATATTTCTCTAGTAAACCTGTTAAATGTAGGAAGTGCTGAGGCCTGAGCAACAGGCCCTGAGTCAAAGTTGGCCTTTAGATGAACCCGCCAATCGAACGTTAGATATGTATATATTTAGTATCCAATCATCAGCAAAATATGCATGATCATAAGTGAAAGATGTAGCTCAGACAGAATTTAATCATTACTGAGGGTACAGTGCACCCTTCCTTGCTCAGAGGCAGGTGGCCAAGGCCGTGACGCCAGCCGTGCGGCCTTGTTTGCTAACGGGTGGTTGACCTCCAGCAGATAAAGGAAACTCCCTCGGCTGCTCCCTGAGCCCTGGCCAGGCCTGGGTGGAGCCTGAGGGAGGGTGAAACCAGAGGTTTCCACATTTGAAACGAAGTGAGCTTGTCTGTGTAACAGTATCAAAGCTGGGCTCTCTTGCAGCGACTCTGGGGCCCTCAGGGACGAGGGGCCACCCCATGCAGGGTCTCCCGATGGCCGGGGGAGGTTCTGCAAACTCCAGCCCCGCACCGCCGAGCTGGGTGATGGCAACGTACCAGGGCAACTGGGGACGTAGCTTTCTTAACCACTGTCGCTAACCTTGAATAGTAATGATTAGGTGCATTGCCTTGTTTTGTTTTATTCTTGCTATATTCTTCTGCTATTATTCTATTCTGCTTCACTTACTATTCTATTGCTTCAAATGTAAGTATAGATAAACTCACTTCTTTAACTAGGTGTCTGTTTCTTTTGTGCTGACCCCGTCTATTGGCAAAACAAGATAAGAGTCTCTGTGTTTTCAAATAAAAATTACACAACTCTTAGTATCTTTGCCACTCACTTCCTAGTTCTCCTAACTGGGGTGTGGACAGAATTTAGCTCTTGAGTTTCAATTGCATTTGTAATCCAACCTTTTCTCTTATGCGTACCCAATTTTACAGTGTTAAGAACAGCTATTGTTCCTCTTTAGTATTTCTCCTGACACATGCCAGCAAAGGAACCATCTGTGCTACTTGTACTTGCTGGTTCAGAGCAATAGTAACTAGTGAGCTTTATTATCAGAAGTCATTTTTTGACAAAATTCTGTCTTCATTAGTTTTACTTTCAGAAAACCTTTCACCCAGTTTGAACCAGGCAAACTAATAATCACATAGTGTGTCTGACCGGGAAAGATTGTCATGTGTCTATCACAAGTATATATGCTACTGAACTGTGTATTTACATACTGGTTTTACTGATGAGGGAATTTTACCTGTCTTACATAAATGCAAAGGACAAGAAGAAATGTCAAATATTTCTTTCTCTTCTATTTTAGTTGTTTAAATGCAGACTAAAACCCAGGCAAATATCAGTCTAAGTACTGTATCTCTGTAGCCCCAGCTGGCTAGCTGGAAGGAGTAGACAGACTGACTGATAGCTAACCTGATTTCTTTCTTGTCATTTGGCAGCATGTAGTTTGGAAGTGAAATAACTGTAAATTTTTATACTGTAATTTTGAAGAGATTTTTCAAGCACACACCTACCAGCTGCGCTTGCCTGCCTTATGCAGGATCAGCGCCTTGAGGAAGCTCAGACCAAATACACTCTGCCTTACATTATGATCCAGAAGGAAAAATTTGGATTTATCTTCCAGCTATATAAACTTCTAGAAGTGGAAACAGGAAAAGAGCATTACACTTTTGGTACCTTGGTACTCGTTCTTCTCTCTGCTTGCAGAATCCCCTAACCTAAGTATCAGGGACTATTAGAGGAAGGTGGAATCGGATAGAACAGGCTTCATCAGCTCATTTTGTATTGTAGCCCCTCTGTCTCCAAGACAGTAGAAAAGCTAGAGTTTTATAAACTCTCATTAGTAGCGGAAGGATCCCTTACAACAATATACTTGGAATTTCTGTGATAAGGCCAAGAGGAAGACTGAAAAAAATTGCACAATATTCCCATGATACTTAAAGGAAAGCTCTCACTGTCATATCATGCACAAAAGGTACTGTCTCCTGGGTGTGCTGGCAGTTATCTGATCTCAGAAACTGGGAGAAAATTAAAGAACTGCAGAAAAAAGCAGTTTACTACTGGGGCATGAATGATGTAGAGAAGTGGCCATTGCAAGAATGGTCTTCCCAGAAAGTATTTCTTCCTATACCAGTTAAGGGTCTCTGCTTCAACAGTTTTCAATTGTTCTGCCTGCTCACACAGCCAGAGCTGAAATAACTATATTTCTTCACTCATCTGAAAGAAATGCTATTTCTCCTAAATACAGGGTTCCAGTTTAGCTACAGTGACTTGGAGAATTTAACTGTGATTCTGTTCTGACTCGTTCCTCACTTGTTCTTCACGTGTTAAAAAAGAACCACAGGGAGAATATAAGCTAGCAATTTGTACAGTTAGTTCAGTCAATGACAACACAGTATGTGAGGAAACCTAAGTGCTTTCTCCCTTCCCTGCCTCTGTGTCATAGCTGTCCAGCTCTGCTGCAAGTAATTGCCCTCAAAATGCCGCTCAAATTGATGTGACAAACTTCAGATTGTGGTCAGCCACAGCAGTGGCTTGTCGTGTCACAGGGCCCATTTATGTCAAGTAGAGAGCTATGTTCAGAAATGGGATTTCAACCTGGAATTATTCCCTAGGTGAACACACCTTATGTGAGGCTCATGGGGTTATATTAACCTTCCTACCCAAATTACCACAACAGGGACAACGACACCTCTGTTTGGACGCTACAGAACGGAGGACAGACTACATTTTGGGTGATATTAACATATTGCTGTAATAACTGTTACAAACGAACTTGAATAGAATATTAAATGGAAAGGATAGGAGAATAAGAAACATATTAAAGAGAAAAACTGTACTTGGTTTCCCCTCATAAGAAGTAACTTTCCCTATCACAGAAGCATATATCTTGCTAAATTTCATATTTAAACTGATAATTAGAGTAGTCTATCTAGCAATCATTCACACTTCTTCATGTCTTTTTCTTGATAACCTCTCTGTGAGAGAAGAAAGTGTTGCTATTGCAGAGAGGGAACTGGGGCATTATGAACATGTGCCTGGTTCAAGATCACACTTAGTGTCTTGTTCAGAGTGCTTGAAGTCATTGCCTGTGATATAATCCATTACTGAGGCAAGGAGGCTATGGTAGTGGCATTAGTACTTAAAATTTCCTGTCGTTTTAAAATTTCTGGGGTATTTTAGATTTTGTATTCATTTATGTGAGGCCTCATGCAATAGGAAATTTCAAAGACTTGCATTTTTCTGGGTGAAAATATACAGCTAAATGACTATGTATTTGTTAGAGTTAACTATTAAATATCTGAACCTTTTTCTTAAAATTATTCCTATCAAGTCTATTTATGCCTCCCTCCTTTGCAGATGATGGCAAAAGAGAGACCTTTTCCTTTGGTTATCCTGTGATAATCCAAGACAGATGCGAAAAAAAGATAAAAAAGCAGATTCCACTTGCAGCCTGTGTACTAATTTTAAAAAATTAGGGGAAAAAAGCAACAGCAGAAAGTGTTTTCAGGAATCCTCGATTCCTCTAAATAACAGTGTATATTCACAAACCTCATCTCCAAATACGGTATGTTAAATTTATTACTGTGTGATTTATTCCTTTACAACACTTCAGAACATTTAAAAGTTTGCAGGACATATTGATGGATGTGTATCTCTGAGATGCTGTCTGTCTCAAAAAGTAGCATCTGTGAAGATCACTGGCTTTTTTCACTGAATGGGAGTGAAGAAATAAAATAACTATGTTGGTTAGATGGGATTTATTGATGTGCCAAAGGACCGCTTCAAATCTCCTTTTCATACATGATTTAAAATACAAATATATGTGTGGTTTTAAAGCAGCAAGGGGAAGTTGGCCTTTTTCCTTTTTGGCATGAGTGGAAAGGCAAATCAGTTTTTGCTTATTTGGAAACCCAGAAAAATCTCAATGTTGTCAAACTCAATGAAAAGTAGAAGCCCAATTCTTGCTTGTGGTAAAAGCAAAGAACTTCTGCTCACACGTCACTACTATGGATAACACCAAGCACGTGGGTTAAATGTGTTAAAACAAGATGGAACTAACTGAAAAATAACTCCTGCATAAGAATCTTTATCTTTTTTACTTAAAACCAACACTGGCCACTGAAACAGTGTCTTATGTAAAATTAAGGTGAGTGCTTTCAGCTTTAGAGGACTACTGTGAGGTGGAATGTAAAAATATTCTACATGTTGCTTGAGTTCCCCGAGGTCTGTCTCTCTTTCATTTCAGTTTCTTGGTTTTTTATGGTTCCCCGAACAATGCCTTATTTTAGACATATTAGTCTTCCTGGCATACAGATGCAGATAAATATAGCTATACTTCGATTTTACTTTCCTACCTTACTGACAAATGGACTTTGTTGGAAGAAATGTATTAGTTTACATCCAAATAAACAGTGATTTTTGAAGCTATGCAATGTGGGGAGGTTTTGTGAACCTGAAAGAGCCAGGAACTGCCGATTATTCATTTCCATGGGACTCCTACTTCAGACAAGATGTGAAGGTTAATCCATTATGAAACTTTTTTCTCCTTGCTTTTCTAAACAGTATCTGAAGATTAAAACGATGATTGGTAACTCATTTTGTGTGGGTAGTAGAGGAGGAGAATTTTTTTAAGTCAAGTATAAACTCCTACATATAGTGTTATTAGGAAGGTTAAATACATGGTGACTTTCCAAGTACAAGTAACTGAAAGAAGGAAAATGGAATGTCATTTCAGAATCTGAATTCTGCTTTCATTTAAGGGAGTGAGGTTATTCGAAGTCATAAAACAAGAAGTAACTTGCTTTTCAGCTTCTTGGAAAAGATCATTTGCTCTCAAAACAAGCCCATCTTTTAACTGTGTATCAGGCTTTTACCTTTGCCATATTAAGGCAGAACAATTGCCTCATGCTTGCCTTGCTCATCAGTTTGTCTTGAGGCTGCTGTGCAACAGGCTGAATTTCCAGTGAGGGCTACTCTTCATTTCCCTGAAGGAAAGACTTGCCAACCACCACGGCTGCTCCCTATATGCACGGCTGCATATACCAAATTGCCCCAACACTCTAGGGACAGTTATCCCAATGAATTGTCTGTTTTAAAAAAAAAAAAAAAAAAAAAAAAAAAGCCTTTCTTGTCCTCAAAGGAAAAGGAAGCCAGGATTTTCTTGCTGTTTTTCATGGACAGCAGTCTTTCAGCATGTATCCAGAAATGACTGTGACTTGCACATGATAGATGCTTTCATTATGCTTCCAGCAGAAATAATACCATCACATCTGTCAAAAACTCGAATGCATACAGACGTCCACAGTGATACAGGCTAGCTGATGATTAAGATAAAAAAAAAGTATCTTATCTTTTTTTTTTCTTAATTTCTGATTGTCCTTCACAGGATTGATTTCAAATGGATAAAACCTTAATGATAGCCTACATTTGCATGTTTTCTGAACACATAAAAAAGATGTTACACTCAAGTATTTAAAAAAAATAAAGTATTCCATAGAATTCTGCTGGAATTGGAGAAGATGGGGAAGTTACATGTTTTAAATTTAAATTTATCTCTGAAGATGATTGTGAAATTTTATGGGCTTTGGCTTGCATACCAATGTTTTCCTGTCTGATTATTTAGCATAATATATAGCTTAATTAATCAGTCATTGTCAAATTAGGTACCTGAAATTCTGTTAATATTTGAGCTACAACCTCATGAGCCAAAATAAACATACCTTATATCTAGATACAAATACAAAGTGAGAGTGTTTATGCAGAACAGTTTAATATATCACCTAATTATACTATCACATTAGCTTAACATTTATGTAAATTTTGCAGGCTTTAGAGGAACTATGTTTTGCTTTTCCCAAAGCAGGATCCCACTTGGCTTCAATGCAAACGTAAACCAAAATTCACACTCTCATTTTGTGGAAATTTCATAGAGAAGTGTTAAAAAATGCAGAGTATTTGCATTTTTGGTTTCCCATGGCAATGCAATCTGTTACCTAATCTCCACGTTTGGGAACAAATAGAAGACCAGCAGGCACAGACAAATAGATTGTTCAAAGTATCTGAAGGGCATTTTGAAGTAGGAATGACATTCTTCTCTATCTCAAGACAATTAATTTTCTTTGTAAGCTGACATGTTCAGAACCTTCCTGGGGAGAGAGTGTGATGGACTGTGACATGAGGCTAGGGTCCTTTCGGCATCCCGTATTCTACAACCATTTCACAACGAGGGAAACCAGCCTTTTGGACTAAATATTTGAAAATGTGGTTTGCAACTTAGGGAAGCCTTAGGAAACATAGTTGCCACATCATCAAACTGATAGTGTTGTGGTAGGTTTGGAATAAAACAAAGCAAATGCACCTGTGTCTGTGTTGCTGGCTTAGAGGCTTTATACAAGCCCAGTATTTGTGGTTTAGGTGGAAGCCATTTCACCGTGTTATTGTTTCTAATGCCAGAAGCAGTTGCATGCCAAGAACAGAGGGGAAAACTGTAGTTTTGCTGAGAAGTTGGGTAGACCAATGGTTTGAGAATATTTTATTCTTCTGAGTTAATTTTCACTTGAGCCTGGTCAGTGTGTTCCTAAATGAGCTAGCCATTCTTTGTCCAGCAATGGCTTTTCATTATGAACTTCTGACCTGATTAGTTCCAATGTTACATACCTTTTTCATGTTTTCTGTGGCCTATACTGCTGTATTACTAAGTTAACTTACACGAGTAATTACCCTACTTTGCTCCTATTATCTTTGTCATGTTTGGGTGGAAAATCTCAAGTAGAGTGGCAGAAGCAGCCTGTTCTGCAGAAATTATAGCACTGCACTCAACTATAGTAGCATAATAAAGTGGTTCAGAGCAACCTGCCAAAGTCTTTAACTTCTGTTCTTAAGTCTAGTAGGTCTGTTGCAGCAGTAAATTTCAGAGAAACAAACTACATTTTCTCTTTGCAGAGATGTCCAGCCAGCTAGTGACTTATTGTCTCCCAAGTTGTCTCAATGGTTTCTGTTAAGATTGTCTTGATTTTTTCCTGAGTTTCAGAAGCTTGATCTGTCAAAGTTTTAAATTTAATTTTGAATTTTTAAAAAATTACATAAATTCAAGACCATCTGTGGCAGTTGCACAAAAGAAATCACAAATTGAAAAATAGGTCCACAAAAATCATTGGTTTTCAAGAAAAAAAAAGCCTTGATGATTCTCCTCTATCGAATAAGCACATTTTGCAGGAAACAGGGAAATGATAGTATGTGCAGCACGTCAAAGGCAATGGACTATCTGGGAAATTTTTTTCATGAACATTTTAAGGGAACCAATGCTGATAAAAAAATACAAAGTAAGGGGTCAACTCTCCTTTTGTGAAAGGACAAAACCTGAACTGACAAAAAGTATAAGCAGGTCGAGTTGTAGTCCTGGAGTTTATGCCAGATACAAACATATTTTCTCAAGTGTATTCAGCTGAGTTTCAGGCTGGTTTCTGGGGTCAGTACAATTATTTGTGTTGATGGGGATCTGAACCTGGAAAACCTCATTTGAAAGCACAGATGGTTTTTTATGGTTGCAGTCTGCATCCAGTGTACTACACTGAATCAACTCTAATTGACAAGAGAAGGCTGATGCACCTTAATGAGTGTTTGCTGTTGCCAGAAAGTTTTCCAGCTCTTGATTAAATTATGTTTAGGTGAAACTGCTGCTCATGATAACAGATGCTGGTTTTCACCAGAGCTGACACACTGATCCATAGCTATAGCATCGCCTTGTCTACTTGGAAGAGGTGTCATTTAAAAAATACACGTAAATATGTATAGATGTTCAATTTAATGCTGAACTTTTTATTGGCATTCAGAGGGTAATAGCATAACCTTTTGTAATGGGCAAAGAAACAGAATATGAAATATCTTCCAGAGAGGGAAGAATGAAAGTATTTCCTTTTTTATCGATCCCTCCTTTTGGTGAATTCCCATGAACAACAGGAACTGGGAGGTGCCTCTGGTATAAAATTCTCTTACAGCTGTGACACAAGGAAACAGCACTGGAACGGTGTGATGCTGTGTGGCCTGTGTGAATCAATTTTCCCTTCCCTCTGCTTCTGTTCATGCTCACTAGAAGAGAGGAGTTGATCCAGCTGTTTATTTTGGAGCCAAATATAGAGCTGCATATAACCAAAACCATCAAAGGGGATTTCCAATACAAATTTGGAAGTTCAACAACTCTTCCTCTTTAGGAAATTAGGGTTTTGATGACTAATTGAATGAAAACATATCTAAAAATTATAACCCCTTTATTCCATGGTGTACTGGGAGAAGTTTGACAGAAAACATATACTTGTTCAGTGACTCAGTATGTCTTTTCTGCTTATTTAGATACAACTATTTTCTTAGGTGGTTTTTGTTTTGTTTTGTTTCCTGAAGCCTGTGAACAATGAAGACAACACACTCACTGAAAATTTGAAAGAACATGAAATTTATATATTTTATTATATAAAAGAATCTCAAAATGAAAAATATCGCCTGGAATAAACACCGATAGCATAGTAAAGCAAAATTACAGGATATTTCTGTAATACGCATCCCTAGTATGTTGCTCTACCTTAACACACCACAATTAATCTATTCTTTTAGATTAAAAAACATATGCTTGTGTGTCATTGTGAACTTTTAGTGTACATGAAAAGTCTACTTGATCATATAATTCTCCATTTTCTAAAAAATATTTAGGGATTTCTACCTATAGTGTTATTTAGCATATAGCTTGATTTTCAAAGCTGACTATTGTCATTTTTACTTTTTACCTAATCTTCAGAAATGAAAGTAGTGAGTACTAAACAGAAGCAAAAAATTTTAAAAATTTTAAAAAGGGAAACAATAAAAGAAAAAAAACCAAATAACTATAGCCACATAACAAGCACTACTGACAAATAGAACACAAACATTATTTATACTGACTTTTTTTTTAATTCCAAAATAAAATAACAATAGATCCAATCACTGCTAAATAATTTAAATAGAAATATTCACTAAGGGCATTGCAAGCCCAACAGTAATATTGTCTAATATATATAATGATTGTGCAAAAAAATAATAATTATGTCTCCTGGTCTAAGAGCAATTTCTGCTTCAGTAGACTGTTTACATTGAAGAATTCACTATATGAGCACTACTGTGCTATTATCTCTTAATTTAGTTATCATAGATTTAAAACCTAATTCCAGCACAAATATACAGAAATAATGTAATCCATAAAATACATTGTCCCGGTTAAAGAGCAGATATGGATTCCTTAGGTAATTCTTTTGTGCAGGAGCAAATTTTTTAAATGAAAATCTGTTCAGCAAGCATGTTTCTGTAATCTCCTCAGCACATATATCCTGATCTGGCATGCAGGCGAGTAAGACTGTATGTGAAGCAGAAGACATAACCTCTTTGCACTTTTAAACCAACAGTGGGGTAGGAGAGAAGTTCTGCAGCAAAAGTTAATGTTGTTAAACATGCAAACCAAGATGTTCAGTCACAGTCTCTGAAATCTTCCTGCCATGCTGAGGGACAAATGGAGGCAAAAAAGAAAAGCTGCAATGCATGGTTGAGAAAATGAACTAGGATCAGATTTACTGGGAGCAGGAACCACCATCACCACCACCCCCCAACTGTAGAAACAAAGGGAGCCTGTGCAAGAATAAAGACTTTATATAAACCGAAGTGAAAACCAACTGCTAATACTTAAGATCAAAAATCTTACAGGAGGCTTTTTTTAGGGGGAAAAAAAGAATGGAAGAAAAACATCAGACATGAAAGAAACCACCATTTGAGATGATAGGTTTCCAGGGATTAAATCAAAAGCATTCTTTTAACTTTTAGTAAAAAAGGTGGTCCAAAGTATGACATTTTTGCATGTGACAATAGAAGCTATTTGAAGACACCATATCAGAAGCTCTCATCAGATGCATGCTGCCTATCCTAAAATATAAAATTGGGATAGCTAAACTGAAGGCAAAGGAAAGTTATTAAGAACAAGGCTGCCTTGATAAAGTTGAAGACCTGTCCAACTGAAAGTATCAGACTTGTGATCAGAAAGGTCACAAGCACTGGCAGGTTAAATGTGAAAGTATGCCAAAGTAGATTTTGAGAAAAAAAACTTGCAAAGACATAAAAAGTAATAATAAATTCTTTTTCAAACACATCAGGAGCAGAAAGCTTGCCAGAGAAGCATGAGAGCCAATAGATAAGGAAGGCATAAAAGCATTTGTCATGGGCAAACTTAGGGAAGTTTCCACGCTCCTTCTTTTTGGAGGAGGTGTTAGAGAATCTGTCACAAACTGAAGTGCCAGTGGAACAGATTATAGAACAAATTGACAGAATACTCAGACCACCAGGACTAGATGGCACCTGCCCAAGTTCTAAAGGAATGCAACTGTGAAATGGCTGAACTACTAGCCAGAGTGTATAACTTCCCACTTAAAGCCAACTCAGTATAAGGTGGCAATGGGACAGGCAACATGACTTTCTAAAAAGGGATCCAGGATACAAAAGTACAGAGAAAGACCTAAGCTTTAAAACAGCTTCAGCATGATGACTATTTATCTAGCTCAGAGCTACCCTGCCTGGAAAACAGGCAACTGACACAGCACCATACAGAAAAAAAAAGCATGTTACAGAAAGCATTGAAAGTTGTTCACCATCTTTTCTAGTGCTTGAATGAGGAAACATCAAATTAACCAGCTAGGGGCAGATTCAAAAGAGCAACAAGTGATTCTCCAAACAATGTTTACTTAAGTTATGAAGTCTTGTGAACAGATTTGGTAGAGATTTTCACTAGTTGGAACATCCTCAGATGAGAACAAAGAGAAAGATCAGAGGTTAGGAGACAATGATTTACAGAAAAAGATTGAGATCCTGTTGTTTTAAATAAAAAGGAGACCACTGAAGGAGGACATAGGTTTTCAAGTACCTGAAAGGCTATTGCATAGTTAAGGAACTGTTCTCCACGTCCTTCTAGGACAAAAAGGAGTAGGCTTCAGTCTGCAAACTAGTTAATAGCAGGAATAAATTTCTAATGGCAGGGAAGCACTAGAAGAGATTCCCTTCAAGCCCAGCAGAGCCTCTACCCTTGGAAGGCTTTCACAGAACTGACAGTAATCTTGGCTGATGCTACAGTGTTATGAGGGTGGTCTATATGGCTTATTAAGGTATATTCTAACCTTGTATCTGTTCTGTTGCTATTTTCCTCTCCTTAAAGTAAAAAAAAAAAAAAATAGTCTCTCCTTTTACTTTGGCTTTTGATGACTGTTCTTTCATGCTTCCTATCCATTTATCTAAGTCGGTGTAGTACATCGTAACGCATTTCTTCCCAGATCTGAAAAATTATGTGTGATGTGTGAACATTCTGTAAGATGACTGTTATCCAGGACTAACAACAGGTGCAATTTCTGCAATCTGAACCATGCTAAGAGGAGCACTGAAAAAGGGATCCTGCAAACCAATTTAAACACTAGGGAGGTATGTGCTAGTCAGATGAATGGTTTGGCTGTTGTATTATTACACAATAATTTGCATGCTTTGATAAAACAGTCCTAGTATTTCCATGCAAAAAATCCCCAAACCAAAGTGCAGTATATCAATCAAATTGCAGTATATTGGTTATATTTTATCTGTTTTCTTACCCCAAGACTTCTATTTCTGCACCAAGCAATCTCCATGTGGTGTGCTAAAGCAATGAGCACATGCTTTAATACACTAGGTCTGATGTAGTTTTAGAAATCAGGTAACACCGTAAGAACATTTTTAACTAAGCATTTAAAATTTTGGGCTGAGATTTTTAAACTTTTTTTTTTTAAATGCCAAAAATGTTTCTTAATTTAAGCCCCTAAAAAAAATGGATTTACTTTCCAATATCCTGTGTTTGACAGACAGTAGAAGACACCCATAGCATCTGTGGGTGTTGGCAGTGAAGCCAGACCAGGCACTTCTAATCTAGGTGTCTAAATACGGATTTCGCTGCCTCTCTTGAGGCATCCAAATTTGAAAATGGTTGGCTGCAAGCCCCGCTGAAGGGGCTTACGCCATTTTCTACATGGCCTTTGTGTCGAGGTTCTAGTAGCAATTGTTTTAACTGGAAAGAGTTTAGTTTTCATTTTTCTGAGAGAAAACTGGACAGTCCCAATTATGGAAACAAATCTTCAGCATAAACTTAAAAAAAAATAACACCAACAGAAATTCTCCTGGGGAAGTCAGAGTCAGGGCAAAACTAGCTTTTCCAGAAGAGCTGACAGTTGTTTACATTTTAATGTGGAGGAATCCAGCAAGTCTGCAAGTTTATTTTTAGTAGTTGTAAACCGAGTTATTTAACTCTTTTTTTCTGTGACTGGAGCTGAGACATAAAAATGATTAATACAATGACAAACTGCTGCCCGACCTCACACTAGAGTTTGGATGGTGATGAATATTGTGTTAATCAGAAAGCAGTAGATTCTTTCACGTTATATTTGTTGTGGTACCTCATCTAAATATTTGCAATCTGACAGCTTCTGTGCTTAGGATAGTTCTGGTTGCCACAAAAGATAGTGGGTCACTATCTCTGAGCAGGATGAACCTGCATCCTTCTTGCAGAGCAAACCAGCAAAGAAAATTTTGTTACCAGTGTCCTGGCTTCATCCCTGCTAGCACAAGTCCTGCCAGATGCAGCAATGAAAGCTGTGGCATTTGCTCTGTCAGGGGCTGTGAGTGAGCTAGCACAAGCCAAAAGCCATCTGAGCCTCACCGCAATAGGAAACGTGAGGGACCTCCTCCGTTTAGTGTCACCAGTGGTGCAGAACTGCAGCTCCAGCTCTGCAGCATGGTGCCGGGGAAGTCACCCCAGGCAACGCAAGCTGCTCCCTGCTACCAGAAACCCACCGGTTCAACACTCCTACTCCGGCGTGCTTGCCAGATAAAGGAGTTTGCTGCAGTAAATTCATTCCTTTTTAAATGTGAAGCACCTTTCTGTAAGATGGCAAGCTCATAAAGCTGGTGTAAAATTGGAATTGCCTCAATTAACAATCGATCCACTTACAGGAACTCAGTTTGGGATCATGTTTTCTAAAAGAGCAAGGCTGCTTTTTTTCTCCAGAGTCACCATTAGGGACAGCATCCAGGAAACAGGACAGCAAGTGTCAAAATCATTCCACCAAGGGGTCAATTCAGAAAATTGTGTTAAACTAGGCATACAGGAATGAACATTTCTAAATTAGGCACAGTGAGGAAAATAAATACTCATTAGATTTCACTGTACTATCATGCGTCTGTGGTCAAAGAAATAAATCTAATCGAAAGATGAGAAGCAGTCACCTAACTTAAAATGGATGGCTAGTAGCTCCATGGTTTGGCTTCTGTTCATAACTAAGCTGCAGGCTTCTGCCCTTTTCTCTGGTACGTTATTTAACCTTGGAGTCTGTTTCTACGTATGTCTCCAAAGCCATGCGATTTAATTAGCTAGCCTCCAAGGGGGCTGAACAATATTATAAAATATTTGCAGATGCTTTTGATCTGGGAGGGCACAGCAGAAAGGCAAGGCAGTATTTACATGGGTTTTGAAGAGAATTACAAGCAATCTTTTTGTTTGGTTTTAAACTGAAAGCTAGATTGCATTACAAGGCATTGAGCTATGCTGGCAGAAAGCACAGAAAAATATCTAGCATGTTTGGTGACTGAAACCTTTACTGACACTGTCTCCTTACAAGTCTCGTACATTTCTCACTGTTATAATGCAATCTATTCAAAGTTTGTAGACAGAAATGCATTTGAAACCATGCTTAGGTTTGGGTAAAACCTCTAATGTGCCACTGGTTCTGTACGGATAATTACCTAAGGATGCTGGGTGGAATCTTGCACGGCATACTTTATCGGCCTACTAAAGGCAAGGAGGACAACTTCTATAGAGCTGGTATTGCAGTCATTTTCTTATCTCACTAACACAAATTCCTTATTGGTGAGACCCATATCAGTCAAGTTATTCCTGAATTACTGCTCTGTGAAAGCAGTTAATATTAACAGGCTACTATTCTATATTTTTGCTAAAAAACACACGCATTCTGAATAACAAAAGAGTAAGCAAACTGCCTTTAAGGATCAAATACTAAGCCACTGCGTCATGTGCTGTTTGGACAAGGAAATATCCAGTATTTTCAGAGAGGTTCTTTGTCTTTGAACTTAACAGTGAGATGTGGAAGGAAAGTGAAGAAATCTGGGTTAAGATTGTCAGTAGAAGTTGGGGCTTTTTTCTTTCTCTGTTTAACCAAACACACACCACTGCCTGACTTGCTTAGAATTGCCAACAGCTACGAGATGAACATTTCAACATAGTCTGACAGGTATTAGCAGCACCTCTCGGTATAAACATTGTCAGACCACTGTCTTTGAACAGTCCTCTTAGTCCCAGAGTCTTGTCTATTGCCCCATGTGAGTGGGTTTCTACAGATCTTGGATTGGCAGTGACCTAAATATGTACCTTCCCACAACTGAAGGAAGGGGGATGATGGATATGAACTTCAAACTTAGAAAAAGATGTGCCTGGTAATATTCAATTACCTGCCCAAAACAACAGTCAATCCAACAGAAACCTGATGGATTGGGTCATGATAGATCATACACGTCCGTGTAAATCAAAGCATCTCACATCTGGTCTAACAGAAAGATGGCACGCTTGGCTCAAAGTGTTAGAAAACTGATCTTATTTAGTGAAAAGGCCTCACATCACAAAGTCTAATTATTGAGAGTTTAGAGAAGGGAAGAAGGATTGCATGTTGGGGTAGCAAGGGACAGAACTTTTAATGGGAAAGACAGGTTGCTATATGCATCACCAAGTTAAGTTATAGCAAGTGTAATTCTGTACCTGGTTTAGTACTTTGTTCCCAAATAAATTTCAAAAAATAGGTGTGTTGCAGAATGGATTTAATAATGTTCTCACTTCCAGTCAAAGGACATATGCAAAGATGTCTTCTCCCTGAGAAGAAATGTGCAAAATGTTTCACTTTGTAATGATTATTACAATACCACTGATCTGACCACACAGGTCATCACAGTCAGAAAACTTTCTTTGTAGCTTTTAGGAAACTTTCTAACTGAAATATTTCATGTCTATTTTCTTTACTGGAGGTTAAATAAAGTCTTTGTATTCAGGCAAGTGTTTATACATCAGATGCAGAAAAATAGTATTCCCAAATGATTGAGGTGTGTTTTCTTTAGAAAAGGGCAAAGAGGACACTGTTTATGGGAGCTATACATAGTAAAACTATCTGTTTAAGCTGAGAAGAGTCCCATGGTCTCCCTAACATACTAATAATGGGTGAAAAATAGTAAGATATTAAGTTCTAAAAATAATCTGGCAGATGGAATCTGCAATTTAAATTAGTTTGATCCTGTAATGAAAAAATGACAGTGCCAACTCCCAAATGCAAAGCTGCCGTTCCTGGTAGAGAAACCACTCGTCTGAGGCTAACCTAGGCAGCAGTGAAAGATACTCATTGTTTGGAATGCAAATTTAGCAGAACAATAAAAAGAGAACATTACCATGTAAGTGCACAATTTAGGTTTCTCAAGTGACTCTTTATATTGCAAGAGAATGAGAAACAAATTACTAGAATATGGATAAACTTTCTCATCAGGCAGGCTATCTTAATCCCACAGAAAATATTATAAATGTACAAGATAAGAGCTATCAAACTAATTCTATACTCTTTTCATAAAAAGCACCACCCTCTGCATTCATAACTGTGTAATGTCTAATCATTGTCTTTTATAACTCATGTACTTTTAAGATGAAATCACTTGAGCTGTAAAAAGGTGCAAGATCAACCCTCTGCTACCCGGTGCACAGCTTGTCCCTTGTTAAAATAGAGTATAAACATTCAGAAGATGGTAGTGAAGACTTATTTAAACACACATTCACCTTTTGGAAGAGGGGAAAGGAAGTAATTTCAGAAAATTTGCTATGAGAAGTGTTAATTTTTAATACTCCTCTGTTCCAAAGCCTAAATATCCTTAGCAGGGAAACAACAGTCGAAATGAGGAAGCAGGGTTATTATTGCATGTGTTTGACTTGCTGGTTAGAGAAGTGTGTAAGACAAAATGGAATACAAAAGAGGACCAGGTTTAGACGGTAGGCTCACAAGGCGGCCGCTCAGTAGACTCAGCTAGGGTACTTGGAAAAATTATTCGGACTCTTAGACTGAAGAGCTATAAAACATGAAGAAGGGGGTTTCTGCCAAAGAACATTTTTACTACTTTTCAGCTATGTTAGCTGGTCTAATTACTTTAGTTCTATCCATAAAGCTTGCCCGTGCCTCCCCCTTTACTGCTTATATGTAGCAAAGCCCCACGCCACCCCCAGAGCGTATTGGGGTAGGCAGTGTGTGCAGCAAAACTGTCACTGCGCCGGGCAGCACCAACAACCGCACAAACCCTTCGCAGACTTGTTTGGTTTTGCATAAAGTCACTGGTTAAAGTTGCTACAACCGAGAAATTTATTTTTTATTTTTTACCTACAGAGATACATAGCTTTTGGTGTAGATGTTGTTAACAGAATAAAAGGCCACAAGTTCTACTGACGTCAGGGCTGAAACCAGTGGTTTTGTTAGGCTGATAGCTTTCTGTTCTGCAATTCAATAGTGCAGATTATATTACAAACTGAGCCTCTTTGGGGATTTTTCATTGAAATATCATATGCAATTATTTTGCCATTTTCCTAGTTCTCTCTTACACGTCTCCATGTATGTGACTGAAAGGCCTGCGTACTAAAACAATCCTCCCAACAAATATTAGAAAATGGTATTCCTTAATAGCCTGCTCTCTGTAATGTAATTTGCAGTAGAGTTCACACGTATTCGAAGTACAGTGAAATGCAAAGACTGTCAACAAAGGTCAGAGAAAATCAGCTATGCCAGTGAGAATCCAACACGGCCCTCAGCCCTTGCCCTCACTCCCACAGGCCTGGGCACTGCTGCCAGTGGAGGGTCTGAAGGCTCCCCCGGGTAAGAGCTTTGCTGTGTAAGGACTACACCGACACATAAGTAGACAGTTCCTGCCCTGGAGAGTTTGTCTGTTTAACCAGGATAAATACATCTTGCACTCCCTTTAATGTGACCTTTCTTCCTTTCCTCATTTTACATGCTTGTGTAATGTGCCATGCAGGGGACATGTCTCTGTGCTATTTTTATTTTGAGTCAATGTTTAAGTGAAGTATTGCCTTTTGGGTCCTAGGAAAAGATGACATTCTTAACCAGTACATGCTGCATGAATTCTTCATGACTCTGCAGCAAGGAATAGTGTCGCATGCTGGCACTGATACCAAGCTGCTTTATTTTTATTTAAATACGTGGACAAAAATCAAGGTCCTTCTGAAACAGAGGAAACGCCATTCATTCTCTGCTGTGTCTTTTAGTGATAAAAGAGAAGCAAAATTACTTCAGCAGAACTGGGGGGGGGGGGAGGGTTGCCATTCCAACTGTTCTGCTTCACTAAAAGGGCAGGTGACATCTTTCAGACAGCAAGGCGCTGGTACGTGTCGCTCATCTGCAGGAAGGTGAAAAAAGCACTTCACTTTAAACACCTTAATTGAAAGCACTTTAAATGAACCTCTTCTATGGATATTTTCAAAAGGAAGGGATCACAAGGCAGATGACTGCATAAAAAATAATTACTGCACACTAAGGCCTTCTGCTCGCTTTTATGTAGTGAGAAGTGCGTTGTGCCCTTCAGCACACATATGTGCTGTCAGCAGCTACGTGTAACAATGGGGCCATAGATTGTAAGTAAGGTCTTGGTGTCAGGATTTGCGTTCATTGCTTCATTTCTCTGCCTTTCAGGAATGTACCCCATCTCTATTCTGATCAGGAAAAGGGTTTGCACAACCTTGTGGGAAAGACATGTTGTAAGAAGCAGCACAACATTAAATGGTAGCTAGAGATAGGGAGTGGAGTAGGAGCACTGGTTTAGTGGAATTATGTGGAGTGTAAATCAGAGCATAACTGGGACCCAAGTGATTAATTAAATCCCAGAATATAAATCCTGAAATATATCTCCTAAACTTTAAGTCCCACTGAAATAAAAATAAAAAATAATGGTTTCCTTATACCTAGAGCCCAGTTCAACTCCTATCTAGCTCCCTATTCTAAAAATCCACTCTACCAGGTTTATAAGCACCTTTAAGTGTTATAAGATATCAAAGATTTTAAGAGATTAAACTAAAGGCTGCAAATGGAATTTGCAAGCCCCATAAACCCCTGTTGATTACTACTAACTTCTAACCAGGTACAACCTTCCTCATGTTCTCCTGTCTTCTCGTAGCGATAGAAGTTTTGTCTGAGTACTAGCCCAGAAAGCCTCTGTAGGTAGAAATTAAATGGATTGTTCAAAATAGTATTGTGAAAACTCTTTTCAATCTGCTGAAAGATTTTAAACCATAGTTCTCTCACCCCATTTCATTCTGCATCCTGCCTTTGCCCTAAGGGTTGTTCCCCTTAGGAGAACATAAAGTTCTGGGGACACTTCAAGATGAAAAGACTGTTAAGCATCGAATGTGCTTGCTCATGACTGTTCCTCCACAGAGAAATGCACTTCCCTCAAGCAACATACTCCTGGAGCCTGAAGCACAATAGTTATACCCTCTGTACCAGTAAAGCTAAACAGCCCAGCTGGGCCACCATGCTGGGGCTGCTCTGCTGTATCAGGGCTGTTACCAGGGTCTCTTGGCCATTCTCCATCACCAAAGGAGATACGCGAGCCCTTCCAGCTGAGAACAGATCCTTGATCCTTTAGTTCCAAAACTGCTAACAAAGACATTGCAAACTCTAGCACTGCATAAAAATCTTGGAATTCATGGGTGAGTTTATAATTGGGGAGCACTGCTCTGAGACTTAAAAAAACCCCAATAATAAAAGAAATCATCATTTAGTCTCAAATTACTCCTCAGTTAACCAAATGTAGATAACTGGCTACTGAAATACTGGGATAAAGCTCAGTGCTTTGCATAAATAAGTCTTTTGCCAGTCTATAAGTACCAATACAAGAACTGATTGCAGTTAGCCATTGTCTGTTGCAACAGAGAGCCAAACCACAAGGGCAGCTGTTAAAGCGATCGTAACGGGGCCACTCCATTTATCGGCCAGAAGAGCTCTGTTGATTCTCATCTTCTTGAAGTACTTCTTGTATTAACCTTGAGTATCCGTTAGAAAGAAAATACACAGATCTACTGCCTGCCAACCCTACCACCTGCATGCAGATCAGTGTCTGAGATTATCAAGGTTCCTTCTAGTCTTAAAACTGACTTTTCAGGAGCTTATCTGTGCCTGAGCTTAAAATTAAGGCTTTTATTTCTGCAGTCAGGTACTTTTAAGGTACATGAACAATGTAACAAATTAAATGGAAATTCTGCCAGAGGTGGATGGTAATAGCTCTTTTCTGGGTACCTTCACTAAGCAGTACAGTTCAGAGTCCTCCACTGCTCACATAAAACCAGGAAGGACGTTTTAGGGAAAGACACCATGATAACAGCTCAAGAAAAGCTAGTAACAATGTAAGTGGTTAATGAAATATCCACACTGCAAATATTATTTAGCAATAGTCTTTCACTCAATTCTGCACTATCATAGTGCATATGTCTCTTTTAATACAGGACTTTTCCCCTGCAAGCACACCGTACAGTCAGCTTGGTGGCTAAGGTGAACATCAGTGAGCCTTTCTGCAGCCCATGGACGAACACGCACTGGTTATCTTCTGATGTTTATCACCAGCCAGGTCAAGTGATTTCTGTGCTACAGATGTGGATTTATACTGACATCCACACTATAGTTCACTTCATTGCTGCCCCTTCAGCCTGAGCAAAGTCCCTCTTAACACCTCCGCATAGCATCTTTGCAGCCTCGCTGAGGAAGGGCTCATTGCATGCTGAATCTCTGAGTGAAATCCTTGATGTGTTGCTTGCCTCTTTGCCCTCCTTCTTCCTCCCTCCCTCCTGTCTTCCTCCACTCCTCAGCTTCACGCTGGATGCCCCAACCAATATGACCACTGTGTATGTTTTCATTAAGTCCCTAAAGTGTCGATGGTGAGTTCAAAAGCAAGTTTCAGTTTATTTTCTCTGGTTTTACTTATTCTTGACCATCAGGAGTATTTAGAAAGATATACCATGCCCTTTTCTGTATCAATTAGCCAATATTTGAATGCATGGAAGCCACATAATATCCAGCTTTAACCTGGTCCATGTTCTGAGATTCCCAGATGGTGGTTAAACATCCAGCTTCTGTTCTTTTTAG
Source organism: Falco rusticolus (assembly GCF_015220075.1). Classification (NCBI taxonomy): domain Eukaryota; kingdom Metazoa; phylum Chordata; class Aves; order Falconiformes; family Falconidae; genus Falco; species Falco rusticolus. The sequence goes on from NC_051187.1 coordinate 48,678,338, forward strand.
TGGATGTTCAGGAAACTCAGCGACACATATCACAGAGATAAACAGGGAAGGGTGATGCTGAGGTGATTCTGTCCTCTTCCTGCAAAACATTAACAAACGTCTTTCCTGAAAATCTGCAACTTCTATATTACATGTTGAAAATAAATAATAGTACCAAAACTGAGCTCTTGTTTCTCAACTCTCCATCTTCTTAACCCTCCTAAAGTGGCTGATGCAGGGCATTCCTGAACATAGAAAAATCATAATAATACTTTCTGAAGCCACACTGAAAACATTCGATAAGAATTTTTCTTGAGACTGCAGCAGATGATCACAGGTATTAGACTGTCACTACCCTCACAGGTTTCCCCAGAGGTGCAAATCAGCACAGCATCACTGATTTGAAAGGAAACAGACTGCTGTAAGCCATCTGCATTATTTACCAGATAATTTTAGAAACAGGAGAAAAGCAGAGAGAATTCAAAACAAAGGGCTTTCTCTTGTAAGGCACTGATTAACCCCTTCCCTTATATGCCTCACATTCCCTGTCAACTTCAACCCCTGTATCTTTCAAAACTGGACACTCTCCACAAAAGGCAGATTTTTAGCACCACAGAAAATAAATCAGGTACCTGTTGAAGTCCTTCAGGTTCTAGACAGCTTTGTAGCAAAAATTAATAAGGATAGTAAAAAATCCTTGTTGCTTTCAGTTTGCTCTTTAAAATTTCCCCCTTTTTGTAAGTATGGCTCTCCTTGGGGGTTTTCTTTGAGAGGGAAAAAAGTGGGAAGGACAGTTGTTTTCTTTCCCAGGAGTGTTAGAGCACCACTTCCCTTCCTTGGGGCGGCAGGGGGTCAGCTTATGATTGCAGAAGGCCAAGTTTGATTCCCCCTTTGGATATACAAACTTAATTTTTTGAATGGCTCAGAACTGAGCTATTGGAGTACCAGCTCCCAGCTAGGCTTTGGGTTTAATGACTCTGCCACACTCCTTGGCCCAGAAGGTCTGGGAGCGTGGGACAAGTTCAAGACCTGAAATTGAACCCCTTCTGGGAAAGTGCATTGTGCTAACTGAGAGAGACTCCTGGGACAATCCACTTTAAATAGTATTTGTTTCTAAGTGCGATAGTTCATGTGAAAATGCATGCAGCACTAGCTCTTAAAACGTTTCACCTCGGTTTGTGTTCTGTTACGAAGAACAGTCCCAAGCAGTTGCCGGCTTTGCAGGATGTGGGCAGGAAGAAGAAGAAGGGAGCAAAAGTTCAGTTGGTCTAAGATGTAGGTAAAGGAGCTGGATTTTCATTGTCTCCCAGGGCTCCCTCTGTCACACAGGGCTGCACAGGAGAATGCATGGGAGAAAGCCAGGCTGTAGCTTCCCAGAACACCGCAGCTGAAGCCTGCCAGACACATGGTGACCATCAGAAGGTTGCAGCGATCAGCCTAGCTATATAAATAAACATGGCTGAGTTCTGCCCCAACAAAAAAATTTGTTTGTTCTGTGTGATTCTGCAGCACGGAGCGTGCTTGGGTCAGTGCGGCATGGAAAAGAAAAGGAAGAGACTGGATGGAAAACTCTCCCACACTGCAAAAGCCAGAGAGAGAGAGTTTTTCACTGGCTTCTATTTGAGTACAGGGGGCAGGAAGAGTACAAAGAACACCTCCCCCAAGGGTCTAGCTGAGTTGGGGTTTTTACACTTTTTGTGCTACGCTGGGCTTTTCTGCAGTGTTCACCATGGGGATAACAGGGTAAATGCTAAGGTCAGTCTTTGTGGATCTCTGTGAGGGAGCCCTGCCTCCTAAATTGTCCTTGGCAGTCAGTAGGACAACAAAGCCAGCGAACAGGAGAGTCACTAGGAACTAAACAAATACATTTGCTCTTTTTTCCGTTCCCTCCTTTTTTTTTAATTGAATTTTGCTTGCAGGTGAACCTGGTTCAGTTGAAGTGTATTCAAGCCTATCTAGTCCCTTTCGGGGACAACATCCTTGAGGCCCGTCAGCCTTCGTATCTCGGTATCGAGTACCTCTCTTTTTGCAGCATGTAGATGTGGAACACAGAGGACAGAAGCAACCATGTACTTTGTTGGGAAGGACTGAAGAGTAAATCCTGAACCTTGACTGATGTTTTGCTCTCTATAACGATCTTTTTAATTAAAGGACAGTCCCAATGCAGGCTCTGTTTTGCTTTATGGTCAGTGGACATATTGAATACTGCTCCAAGGATTAATGTGAGGCTACCCAAGGGACTCCATATAAACTGGTTTGCTGAAAGCAGTAAAGCAATAGTAGCATGGGGCTGAGTTTGCTGGTGGTGGAGCAGTCATACTGACACAATTCTGCTAGTTTCAGAACAGAAGCCAGTATCTCAGAATGCATTAGAGCACTGAAAGCTACTTTGAATTAGGCTGTTCAAGCAGAACAGCAGACAATACTGTTCCTGGAGTCTGCACTAACTGGTATGGACTGAGCTGAAAAGTGTCTGTGTAGTACCACATTTGATTAGACATGCACTTTTTGTCCTATAAAAATGAATGAGCTTGTTCAGAGATAAGTTTATGCACTTACAAGACATTCTGTTGCAAAACTGAGGTATGCCCCAAATCACTCTTTCAGACTGCCTAGTGGTGTATTTGAGACCATTAGTCTGAAGTAGTCTACATCAGCAGACTCTAGACGCCCCCATTCTGGAGGACGAAGATTTCAGACGGGCATCTCCTTGCATTTCACTGTCACACGAGGTAGCCTCGGCAATAGGGAACGTGCAGATAAACATGTATTCCAACATAGGGAACCATAGCAACAATAGCTACAGTAAGACTGGAAATATTTCTCTAATAGAAGGTATGAAATACCAATATTCTGAATCTATTGCAAATTGCTGAATGCCAGGTTCAAGACAGCTCCGCTCTGGCTTATTGCTTTTTATAGCAAAATACTGGAAATGTCATTGCCCCATTTAAAATCTGCCTCCTGACAGAAGACTGCATATATCTTGTATGGCTGCCTGTGTACAGACATGTTGTTGGACTTCATTTTGAATGCAATGAGAAAGACCTCACTGCAAAGACCTGGGTTTATGACTATTGAGGACTTCTCCTTGCTAGGGACACGGTATGATTTTCTGTGTAGATCTTCATGACAATAAGGCAGTGGCTAGAAAGATGCCTGGAAAGGGTATGAGAAAGACAAGCAGCAAGCTCTGCTGACCCAGAAAGAGCAGTATGTTAGACCAGCTCCACTGCTTCCTGCGATCATGGCTCCCGTGGCTCATTTAATGAGATTGCATTAAAACTGCAGGACATACTGCATTTTCTTTTATAGACGTGCCCTACGGTGGCACACAGTAACAGTATGGTTAGTTTAGGTTGTCGGTGGGTTTTCCCGTCCTGCCTCACACATCCACAAGGGTCACACAATGTGCATCTAATGCTAATCTCAGTGGCCTCAACATTATTCTCTACAAATGATTCATGTGGCAGAAATTTTCAATGTAACAATGTTACATTATGTGTAATCTTTGCTCATTATGTGGGAGGGTTTATCCAAAAACCAATAAATTGTCAACAGTAACTTCTCTGATAAAGTTAAATATTACTTTCTTAAAAAATTCCTGTTTTAATCTTGCACTGTGGTGCATACTGGTTTGGCCATCATGTGCTCACATCACTACCATTGTGATCAATAAGTAACGAGTTCATTGTTCATTAACTAGCCCTTTTGAGTTCCCAGATAAACAGAAACAAAGAGGTTCCCAGGCTGTTTCACTCCGGCACCTTTTTCTTGTATTCTTGCAGTAAATGGACAGATTGACAGAAGCTCAAGATTTTGTATGAAACAACTCGTTAGCCCGCTGCTTTGGACCACAGCCTCACAAGAGGGACTATACCTTCAACTTTCCCTTACTTCTACCACCAAGGTTAACACAATCTTTGTTTTTTGCCACCGCGACCTTTCCAGTTCACTGCAGTCACCAGAAGCAAGTGCTGCCTTTATGATTATGACTGTCCCAAATTTTACCAGTTTTGCACTTTGATGGGCTATGTAGTATTTTGCGCTGTTCACGAGCGAACAGGAATATATTACTAGACAACACTTGCAGAACAGCAGCAAGAGTGTTTATAACTTCAGACGTAAAACTTTGCAAGCTTGTTGATCAGTTTAGGTATCTCTTTTATACAAGTTACTTGTATAGGGATTTAGACTTGTATAAAATAATGAACTTAAAATCAAGATGTGTGCCTGGGGAAGCCTGCCTTATCAAATATTACTTCACAGGGATGCTAATGGCTCATTTAACTCTGATGTTCAGCTCCTTAAATGAAAGAAACAGCAAAAGCATAGTGAGAATATTGCTGTTAATAAAGTATAGCAACTTCACATATAAATTTTAAATTTCCCTGCATTACTAAAATGCCAGTGAATTCTGGTCCTCAGGCTAGATATAGAAAAAAAAATTAACAGACTGTAAGCATACAAAATGTTTTAAATAATCGGCAGATTTTAAAAATGATTGACAGGTTTTGAAAAGAGACAGACTCTTCCTGAAGTCTAAACTTTTTCCAGTAATTACCACCAGGAAGGGATAACTAATTACAGTACTACACAATGCTACACTATATACCTAGCAGACAAATACACTGAAGAGTTTTGATTTAGGTGTTCTCCATTTGGTAGAAGGAGTTAACCTATTTTTGGAAAGAGACCTACGTACCTGAAGGCTGTAGGCTGATGAAAGTCTTCGTACTGTGCTTTGTAGAATCAAAACATTTTCTGATGCTGCTGTAAGTCAAAGTCAAAGCTTTTGAATTCAATACAATATGCGCAATTACTCAAAGTGCAATTACATTATTATCATTAAAATTGCCAGCCCTTTAGTTCAGCACTGCAAATGGTTGACAAGCGAAAGACTAGTTGGAGGTTCTCATAACACGAGAGAGAGAGAGCGAGCTGCCGGAGAGACTGCAGGCTGCTGGGGACCCACACTGGAGCACTGGGAAAGGATGCATAGGAAGGGGCTGCAGAGAGAAACAACTACATCTTTGACCACAACCCCCTGTGCTGCTCACTGCCCCCCTGAAAGGGCTGAGTGTAACCTGCAGAGATAACAACGGGTGAGGAAAGGAGTCTGGAATGAAGCTGAGCCTGGGAAAGGGGAGGATAAGTGTTTTAAATGTTTACCTTTTGGGGGTTTGTTTCCCATTACCAAATTGGTAATTAAATATTAAATTCTTCAAATCCAGTCTGGTTATCACACAACAGTACTTGGTAAGCGAGTTGCCCGTCTTTGTTTTGACCCATGAGTTTTCTCACCCTTGTTCTCCATATTTTCTCCCTCGTCCTGCTGGGCAGGGGAGAGCGAGCAGAGTGCTGAGTGGGTGCCCACTCACCACGCACACACGGAGACCTTCTAATGCACACTGACCCTGGGTCTTGAGCTGGGTTTAAAAAACACAGTTTCCTTGTGGAGGAAACCTTAGGAAAGCTCCAAAAGCCAGAGTGAAAAGGCCAGTGGTTTTGAAGTATTTCACAGCTTGAAAACTGTAGTTTTTTTATAACCTTCTTTTGGCGGCCTTCAGCATTTCCAGATTTTAAACCACCTTCAGATAATTTTAAAAAAGCCAAACCAAAAACCAACACAAAACCAACAATGAAAAAAACCCCAACAACTGAATAAATAGTATTTGAGATGTCTTAGAGAAAATATGGTGAGATAAACTGATTTCAGGAGTAGGATGAGAAAGGAGGGGGAAAGCCTGAAATGCCATTGTGAATTCTTTGTGCCAACTGAAAATGAGAACAGCTTACAACAGCTATCACTGCTTTGGGAAGGAGTTTTTTACTGACAATGGCAAATGATGCTTAACACACTAGGCTATAAAGACTCGTGAACATTTATCTTCTTCTGTAAAGGCCATTTATCTTGTATTCTTGCAGATGAACTGGTTGTCTTCTACGTTTTATTGCTCATTTGCTCTACTACACTAACTGACTACCTGCAAATACCATTTATGTTTCTCAGTGCTGAGAATACTGTGTAATTGTTTGACAGTGGTTTAACCTATTAAATGTTTAACAGAACAGCTCCATGTTCTATGCACTGATAATTACCTAAGCTCCATTTGTAAAAAATCCCCTCACTTGGTTTCTGTTGATTTCCCAGGAATGTTTTTGGGTTTCACTACTCGTTAAAGCTTATTTTCTTTATCAAGGATAAGGAAAGTGCAGTGACAATGAATTTAGGATTCTAGTGTATTCTTGTAATAGAGGCTTACTGAACCCTGCCCATTACAATCCAGAGTACAGAATTAGAAGCTGCTCTAGTATCATCAATAAAACATATTTTCATTGGTTTGTTGACATTTTCAACAACTGCTGCAGTCAAGTGATGAGTGATTGATGAAGTGTTCTGCACTTAATCTGGTCCTATACTGTTGCACAGTGTTGCACTGTGCTCTGAAATGACTTCTAAGGGCTAACATCAGGGCATCAGTATCCGCGCAACGACTTTTACACATGCCTCAGGTTCCTCACAGGCCTGCCTCATGGTGCCTACTCTGTAGAAGTGCTCAAGGCAGAATAAGGATAAAGCTTCTAAGTATGGGGTACCATTTTCGCCACAACTAAATAAAAAATATTAATTGGACTCATGCTCTGAAGCGTTTTGAGCACAGCTGAAGTCCCACTGTTAGTGCTGTTGCAGAAAGGATGAGGCAGAGGCTCGATGAGGATGGTTATCTCTGGGCTCTGCACTGAAAACAGTGCTAGGAACTGTCTGGGGACAGGCTGCTACAGTGGCATGACTGCTCGCAATACCTCTGAAAAAAATAAAATTATTAAAGACAGATTCCAAAGAATTTGCATACCATCAGTGAAAGGCTTCGAGAAGCTGTGGCAACTAGTGCAGTTGTTGTTGGAGCAAGGGAGTATATACCAGACGTATTTACATATTAGCAAAGGAAAAGCAAGTCTCATTCCTTTTAAGAAGCCTTTTAGTCACATTTTTCTCATTGTATTTTGTCCAGTCTTCTTATACATCAATGAAGCATTACTTTTCTCTTCTTCCTTATGTGTTTTCAACTGCTCTAACAGTCTGGAATTTTAATCAAAACTAACAGAGAATGAATTCACAGATGATCATTTTTTCTTTCCTTCACAACTTCCCGGAAAGATATTCAGCAAAGCAAGAAGCTCTTCGTTGTAAGCTTTTTTGCCTCTGAAATATTCTCTTAAGAGGAAAGTGAGAAAGAGGATTTTTTTCTACGAAGAATGAACATTTGCCATCTGAGTTCTCCTTTCTGTTTTGTGTCCCCTTGTTATATATATTTTGTTGTATTTCAAAGAATATTTATGGTATGGGACTAAAGATCTGTGGCACACTTTGAAAATGTACAAACCATACGTAGTGGCTTTGCTGAACACAACATTGTAAAATAAACATAATTTCCTTGAGCAGAAATATGCAACTTCATAACAGGCACTCAGTTCAGAGGGTTGGATAAAATTCCAATTTTTCTCCCAGAATTTAGAAAGGATTGCTTATCTAGTTAGGGCTTTCACTAAAACATCTTTTATTATAAATCATTCCCACAGACGTTCACATATTTAAGAAACTATTGGGTCCACATACACTTCTTTTCAGGTCAGTCTTATGGTGTCATCAATGAAAGTGGGAATAAACCTATTTCAAATTATGGTGTCAAGACTCATTAGCTGTAATGGTGTTTATGAGAAGGTGAGAATTTGGAAACTTGGAGTATGCAGGGTCTGTTGCATGGCTTAGTCATGTCCTTGTCTCGCACTACCAAGCCCTGGGTCCCCTGACCCTCCATGTGGTGCTCCTGGTGCTCTTGGGCATAATTATTACTTTTTCAGGGTTACTTTTTTCAGTTCATGTCTGTAACAACATGACCAACCAGCCGTAAACCATCACAGTGATGTTTTTCTACCATGAAACTGAGATATGTATGCTAAGAGGACATACAAGGATGCAAAACCTTCTGTGGTGGTATTAGATGGATGTGTTTTGCTTTTCAAGAAAGCTAGCAGATTCATTAAAATAAAATAAATAAATAAAAAAAACAACAAACACACATATCTCCAGGATTACATTGTAATATTTATGCACTGTGGAAATGCCAGGAACAGTAGCTGTGTCTGTGTCTGTGTTAAAAGGGCTAAGAAGGAGTATCTTTTTGCCTCAGACTATTGATAATGCTTTTTATTTTTGTCCTTTAAATCATTCACTGTCCATATGTTTCTGGAGCACAGTGTGTTTGGACAGCCTGCGATTTCACAAGGATAATTTTGTTATTAAACATAAATTCTCATCACTTCATATTACACATGCACTCTTAACCCACTTATATGTGGTTATTGCACATACCAGATTTGTTCCTGTAGTCAGTTGTTTCTTTGGCACAGCTGCCCTATTACGGCAAACAATCAGCATTTTAACTATAACTTGAAGTTTAGATTGACCTGGGTCTTTTAGATAATTCTGTCCTTTATCCATAAGAAGCTCATTTTTCCCCAGGCACTATTGTTAGTTATTCAATTTCAGCGTAGTTCAGGGAGTGTTTGCCCTGGATAAATTTAAATCACTCTAAATTCAAAACCTTCAAAGGTGTTTGGCTTCTGGCATACCTGCATGCACTAGTATGTGGGTGACATGCTCAAATTATCTTAGATATCTGGGTCACCTGTTCTCAAGGATTTACTTACATTAGGGAAAAGTACCGCAGCACATTTCCAAAGGTTTTTAGCAATTGTGGTTGCTGTAATGTAAACAGCTCTCTGGGACTTGCCCACTAGTTAGTCAGCGCTGCTAATGTGCAAAGTGTATGTTTTTGCTTAACATGATGAATCAGACTATGATATATGCATACCTGTGGCTTTACCCTGAATATCTCTGCTTCATATGCTTCTCCCTCTCATTTTAGTGGACAAGAGGTTCTGCCATTAGCAGAAAGTACAAAAAATTGCTCTAATGCTTCAGGAACACTTTGCAGTTGTCTTAATTATTTGTGTCCTTGGGATGTAATCCTTCCCAATAATTCAAAAGAGAAAAGCCTACCAGCTCACAAGCGTCTTGTGTGGCAATTCATACAGACACATATGCCTCTCTGTGTGATGCCTCAGGTTCCACAAAGTGCTTGGTAATATGCAGAAATTAAAACTTGTCAGTGCTTTATTAAGTCAATCACACTGATGAGACAAAACCCAGATTGGGTGAGAGTATCCAAACTCATTATCTGTCCATATCCTAAATCTTGGCTATTTGAATAACACAGGAGAAGTAAAGACAGGAGAGGACTAGTGGAGTAGGTTACCCTATGTTATAGAAGAACAAATTATTTCTGCCTTTCCTCCTCAACCTTTCCATCAGATTCTCCTAGAAACAGCAGTGAGATTTCTGAGCTTTTGCTTTTTTTTGACTCTCATGTTATTTTTCAGATAATTCAGACTGACTCAGTTACCCTGCTGTCAAGCCTGAGAAACTGCATTGACTGCACTAAATGTGCTCGGGTGGGCGTAAGCATAGCAGGAGAATTTGGCATCACGGCTGTGAAAAGCAAACAGGACTGCACATAACTTGGGTAACAGGGAATAACGAGAGATGCACAAATCCACTCCAGCACGATGCTTTGACCACTAATTCATTCCCTCCAACTGGAGTTTTAATACTCCATATATAAAACCAAAGCACACTGGCGCCTTGATGCCATGATACAACATGATTTCTGCTCACCTGGAGCATTGTCCCTACCCCTACCCAGAAAGCTGCAGTATTAGTAACCACTATCTCCTCAAATAGATAATATTTCTAAACATTCTATTTCCACCCTTAATCACAGCAAACACTAGAGTGTATGAATTTGTTCCATTCCTCCAGGTATTGGTCATGGGGAGTGGTGATTGCCTGCATCCAAAGAGATCCTAAGGGTAAATGCCAGGTTCTTTTTCCTTATCAGTTTCTCAGCTCTAAAGAATTGGTGGCGTTCGACTTCCCTCCTCCTACATTCTTCCCACTCAGTGTCCACCCACTGTTGTCATGTTACTGGTCACCACAACCAAATCTCTGTTTTATCCCCAAGTTCTGGGAGATTTCTAGTCTAAATTCTGATCTGTTCCCATGTAAGCAGTGCAACAGTTCTCGGTGATGCAGGTAAAGAACATGCTATTATTTGTACCAAACCATTGACTTCTGGAGAATGAATCATATCCTTTTATAAACCTCTATAAATAAAGAGTTTTGCTTTTCTACAGCTCCAAGAAACTAAAAACATTACACATTACCGCTAGTTTGTAGAAAAAGAACCCTATGGAAAACATTCCCTTAATATGAAGACACTTTCCTCTACCCTAAAGTAAAAAAAAAAAAAAAAAAAAAAAAAAGAAAAAAAAAGAAATAATTTCTTTAACACAATATGATTCTAGAAATCTGCTTGCAAAAAAGCTTGTAAAATCATTTTAAATTAAGCATAGTATTCATCCTGTTGTCTTCACTATTCTTTCTGTGGCTACGCAGCCTGCAAGAAAAAGGAGCAAATATGAGGCAGTGTGTCCAGAAAAAAAAGCTCTAAAATAGCACTTGGCATTTTCCAGTTTATTGCACTGAATGTTAATACACATTGGGAATTCATAAACACGGAGAAATGATTTAGACTCCCCTTCCTGTATAACAAACACAGCAGAACAGAGAAGTGCAAAAACTTATATTATGTTGTTTACAGCGAGGATCCAATTATGTGAAATACTATTTTAATCTCAGCTGGTTTCTTGCTCATACTCTAGGCTGTACCTAGATTCAGCCCACAGGGGAAGGCTGGGCAAAGCGCATACAGAACGGCTTCAGTTTAGCTTCTTCAGCAACTGGTACGCGTGGCCACCTGTACAGGTATTAATGGAGGTGAGTCCCCAGACCCAAGCACTGGCGTCTGCTTGCCCAGTCCGCTCCAGTCGCAGTCATGCTCCCAGTTCTGGCCAACGCCAGCCTGTGCTGTCCCGGGGAACAGGCTGGGGACAGCAAAGGCCAGCGATGGCTCCCAGTTGGCGCTGCCGCCCAGGCCTCTCTATTTTGGGACACGGGGAACAAGCGGCTGTGCAGATGTGAGCGGTCTTGACGTGACGTCACTTGCCCTCGGGGCCAGCACACAGGCACAGCCTGTCCTACTTCAGGCACAGGCGTAGCCCACGTAACCCGGTTTTAGCTACAGGAGCAAGTCCGCAGGGTCCCTGGTGGGCTCCCTTCACGCCCCGTGCTTGCTGTGCTCCCTGCCCCAGTAGCCGAATTGCAGCGAGCTGGGCTCAGGGGCCGCTGCGTGCCCATCAATTAATTACAGCACAGCCTGCAGCAGCAGCAGGACGAGGAACAGTGACCTCCCCGCTGAGACTGCTGGCTGTGTTAGGAGCTCTGTTCCGTGATGGTTGAAAGGAGAAAGGTGCTAAAACACACTTTGCCTTTCCTTTGAACCGGCATCTTCGTTTCCAGTAGAAAGGAAGTGTTACCATTGTACTCTATTTATATTTGATAGTGCTGATCCCCAAGTTGTCTCACTCTGCCAAAGCTACCATGAATCATCTTGGTGGCACTCGTCAGGGAAATGTAAAAAATTTTCAAGAAAACAAATTCAATATGTACACAGACATACGTATGCACATATATATATATGTATGAATGTTTGTATGTATAATAACTTACTGATTACTCCTTAGTCCTTTTTGCTCATATAAAAACTTACTGATTACTCCTTAGTCCTTTTTGCTCCCTTTCTGTCCCAGGATTAGATAACATTCCCCATTGCTGGTTTTATTAGCACTTTTTAAGAAATGTCACCCAAAAACATTATTGGAGCAGTTTATTTGCCACGAAGGTAGCTGCCTATCAGCTTCCTTCTCTTTTGGTTTAACTTTGAATTTTTGGAAAAAAATGAAAACGGATTTTTTTACATACTAAAAAAATGTGTTTGCCTAATGAAAAAAAAATTCTGTGTCTGTATGCAGTGAATTGATTTCGTGTGCTTCTAGCTAACTTAACTTGAAAGACATCTCTGGTAGATGGGATGGAAAGTTAAGATATAAAGGGAAGCCAGTCCTCACTCAAATAAAAAATATCACCTCTGCTATTCCTCTGGCAGGTTACATGCAGTCTAGACAAGTGAGTGAAATTCCTAAGTGAGTTGCTCCACATCTTCTGTTTCACAGACTGCCCAGCACAAAAATAACATTCTAGTGTAGCTTAAACCATGGATCTTTAATCAAGGCTTCCCAGGTGATGCAAAGGACTTGCACAAGTGTTGTTATATAACTCTCAATGTATATTTTTTTTGCTGTCCATGACAGAACATTCTGAAAATGCTGATGATGTCTATGGGACATCCTGCAGTGCCATCCAAAGAGATCCAGCCCTGGCAGGTCAGGACATCATAAGCCAGGGGGCTGAGCTAAGCGGTCTTGCTCACATCCAAGGTGTGCTGGCTGCTGCAAAACGCCCCAGTAATGGAACTGTGCTGCTTCCCAGCCGAAGCGGTTCCGCATGGCACAGCCTGGCACAACGTGGACATATCCCTAAGATAAATCTTCGACCTCCTATAAACTAGCGAAGACCAAACTTAGTTGGCATCATATGAAGATTTGAATTGTGTTTTGTCATTATAAGACATGTCTGGATGTGAGAATGAAACATAAGCACCCGGACAATTCTCCCCATTCCTGAACTGCAAACTTTGCCAGGTCCGTCCCATTTGGATTCTTACATGTATTGCCAAATTTTCAGTGGAAGTAAAGGAGGCTTTTTTTTCTTTTAGCATTTAGACACAGTACTCAGGTTATTTAGTTATTGAATCAGCATGACTTTTTGCTATACTGAAGGCTGAATGCATTAAAAACATGAGAGACTGAAGATGAGCTTTCTGTTTAATATTATCCTTCCATATAATATTTTTAAATATTTTTAAAACATAGAATTTAAAGTCAAGTAATTCTGAAACCTCAGTGCTACGCTCAAGCAGTGTACAGGATTCCATGTTTGAACTGTTTTTTTCACATGCTTTCCCTCACTTTAATCTGGCACCTAGCAGCAGCTGTGAAAATGTCCACGGTGTTCACTGGAGCAAAACCTAGGAAATAATAAAGAAGCTTTTGAAAACCCATTTGAAGTTTGAGACCTGTGAGAATTCACAGCTCTTCATTGATCTGTATAAAAATGAAACAGAACCACCAACACTTTTTATGAAAAAGGAAAATCCAAAAATGCCACAGCCAACTAAACAATAGGCATATAAGTGACAGTAGATTATGAACCGGACCCTGGAATTCCCTAGTGATGGAGTTAGGTACTACTGTTAGTAGAAAAACAATTCGTATGCTTTCAGTAGAAAAAAAAATGGTTTTGAAAAATTTACAACTTGAAGTAAAATAGCATTTTGGTAAAAAAACCCTACCTGTAACATTCAGTACTTTTTCCTTATTTCAGCATTAATAAATTCCAGAATCAGAAATATTAGAAATGTCCTCTCTTCCTTCTCAGTCTGTCACTGCCTTGATTACGTCATTTTTTTCTTATTCTATGTAATGGTGTATGACACTAAAATGGTTCAGAGTCGCTACTATGTTTCTTGGTAGCAGTATCATTTTACATATGCTTACTGGACTTCTAATGTATGGAATTGTGCTCCCTACTAAGGTAGGGCTGTGAAAAATACAGGCTGCTGTCAGGTGCTCTTGAAATTATTCACTTTTCATTGTGGCTATACCTTCTGTCACCTATTTTCTGTACAAAAGACTCATTATTAATAGGGTTTTGATGTAGCTTCTACTGCAAGCCTGTTCTTCCCTTTCCACAAAAATGACAGGATAGTCTTCTTGGAATGTAAAGCGTGATTCACCCCCATCACCACATATCTTATTCCTGTGGTCCCTTCTTCTCCCCACTGTATCAGTGAAGGGATGACCTGCTTCTCGCTGATCCCCTACAACGTTCAATTTGTACCTTTATCTCAGAGGAAGTTTTGACTATTCAGAATTAACATTACCACTGGCAAAAAAAAGCCTCGTGGTAATGATAACAACAACAGCAACTATAACAAAAACAACAGCAATAATAATGGTTTACTCAATACAGAATCATATGTAGAGAAAGATACACCTCCTTGTAATCCAACGTTTTTACTGTTACATGTATCGTTGATTAGTTTTTCCCTTAGCTGGCTCAGTAGCAAACATATTCTAGATATTACTGAGAAAGTGAAAGGTTTTAAATTCTATAATACTGTTCTGTAAGTTTGCTTTAACATAGATTTTAAGCCTTTTTGGAACAGAGGCTGAAACCCTGTGAACAGACCAACCGCCATTACACAAGCTTACATACACGACAGGCTACAAAGCCCTCTACCTCAAATGAGCTAATTAAATAATAGTATTGCAGCACTGGAGACTTGTAGCAAGTAGGAGTTTCTGGCTGCAAACAACCTCATCTGCGGCTGTGCTCATTTATCAGCTTTATGGACAGTGCTTCCGTAATATTTTTATGATGGTTGCATTCATCCTACTCATTTACGCATTCAAAGATCAAACAACTTCTGAAGCCACTAAGCTTATAAAAAATGTTACTGTAGTTAATCTTATGCATATGCTTGAGATGTCTGCCAGAAAGAAGCCCATCAGATGCACCACATAAACAGATTTGTTCAGAGCCACCAAGGGGGGCAATTCAACAGCATGGTTTAAAACGATGGCTGAGATGCTGTGAGCATAGACGGCAGGAGCTGATCATTCAGTTCAATCTATTGGCTGGATATTGGGTACCAAAAGGGTACCCGAAGGGAAAAACGCCACCCAGGAAGAGTCCTTTTGGAGGAAAAGGAGGGATAAAGAGATGCTTCATCTCTCTCTGGTGCATTACCCAGGACGGGCCAGCCTCGGGGCCGGATCAGGCTCTGGGAGCTGCCTAAGGCTCACATCTCACAGACTTCGCCTGGACCATAATCCCACTTCAGAGGGAATGTGCAGGAATGATTTCTCAACCTCACACTCCTTTTTCCTGGTTTTTGTCTGGAAACCTTAGCTGGGGACAAATACTGACCTCAATTAAACATTTACAGTTTTTTCAAACTCAGGGTACATCAGATAGTACTAAATTCATATCATATTAGTCAAACCTTAACAGAGGTTTCTATTATTCTATAAAATTGCTTTATTATTATCCATTTACAATGGATTTTTAAATCAACTGAATCCTGCTCTGACAACTGTAAATAATTATCTCTGTAAAATAAGATGAGGCTAATGGTAATCCCGTGTCATGCCATCCAATTGTAGGGAGTAGGAAAGATTTCATCATAGTCCTGTCCTTCGTTCCTTGGTCCTGAAACTGATTTCTTGTTACAGGGCCATGGGCAGAACTGCAACAATGTCCACGTGGAGCAAATAAAACTGGCACAAGTTCATCGTACTGTTCAATCTATTTTAAACATGAATTTTTGACTCTGCCACAAGCAAGTAGTTCAGCCACAAGGAAACTCACCTGCATTGATTCTTGCAGGTTTTATTTTTTATTTATTTATTTATTGCAAGAGGCAAGAAAATATTAATGTTCAAAAAAAAATCAACAAGACGTAATAGTTGTAGGAAATTCTTTAGGAGATTAAAATTTTAGGTGAAGTCTCACTCATTTTATGTATGATACAAAGTTGTACAGAAAAACACTATGTCTAAACCAGACTTACCCAACAATGTAAAACCCCAGTAATAAAATTTTCTGAGTTTTCAGTCCCTACATATTCCTGGGTTTAATTGCCATTTTAGTTTTCATTTGAATTTTCGTTTTCCAAGCACTTCAAAAAGATCATAAAAAGAGCATTTCAGCAAAACCAAAGTAAAAAATAAACAAATCAGTCTAATGGGATATAGCAAGCAATAAACTTTGGAAATCCATGCTCAATTTTGTTTCCAATTTTTTGAAATAGAAATTCATAATTCTTAAAGAAATGTGGGGTTTGTAGATCTCACCTTGTTTAGATACTTTGAAAGTTCCTCTTTGCACTCTAACCCTGAAAGGCTTTTAAAATGAATTTCAATGATCAATTTCAATCATCTCTATTAGAAATTATCTTAAACTTTTCAAGAAAATAAAACATATAAGAAGGGTTGGAATTTTTTACCACTTTTACCAGTATTTATTAGTCTTTATCACTAGTAGCCCACAGATTATATATAGTGCTTTTTATCTTCAGGGAAAGAACTCAAAATTGCTAATTTGCAGACATTTCTTTTTAAGTTTTGCATACCTCTCTGACACATGATTATTCTGTGATATATTAAAATGTAAGTCCCTCCTCTTTTGCTTTTCTATAATTTAAATAATTACCTGAATAAAGCATGTGAATTACGGCTTTCACATTTCCCTGTTCAATCATGCTAACTTGTCTTCTGGCAGAGAATTTCAAACAAAATTACTGTCTTGTTCGGAGACATTATGTTAATAAAATATATTAATTACTTCTTATAAGGCATATTTCTTTATCCAGACCACGAATTTTAAAAGCAATTTGCCAGAAAAGAACAAATTCTGCTTTAGATCTCCCTCCTCTGACAAGCACAGAATTTCTCTCACTCAGACTCATACAAAAGAGCCTTTTTTAATTCTTCTTATTGAAAACCTTCCCATCTATTTCTTCTGTGACACAGACCACTGGTGCCATCACTGTCTTTAATGCCATTTAGGATACATTTACTTTGAAAACTCATCTTCCTAGCTTTGAGAAGGTACATGAAGATCTCTGTTCTAATCAAAGCAAACAGAGAATATAGACTATATTCTACACTATTTTCCTTTCTACAAGAAAGGAAATCCCTCCCTGTTCAGTTTCACATACTGTACCCTGCTGATAAAGCAAGCAATTTTAACTAAAATTTTAATAGAAAAAGGGCACGCAATAAAAAATAATGAGTAAAAGTTCTGAATGGATGTCAAAGGTCTTACACAGCATGAATTGTTCACCATTTAGGAAGAAAATCTCTTCAGATTTAGTTATCTGTTGGTCAGTACATGTTGGAAAGCATGGCTGGGTCAGTTTCAAAAAGTGAAATATAAATCCAGAATACTTCATGAGATTTACAAAATTGTTTCTGCGTTTCTATTGGAAGGGTGTGGCGGTGAGCTGTGATTTATTTTAGGATCATTTAGCTTCACATCACAGAATTTTCTGCATGTTAACTTGGAATCTTAATCTAAAACTATCCTTTCATACGACTTCTAGACTGTTCACTGCAGGTGTGGAAAAGAGTTTTTGAAACTTGCCACGTAGGAAACGCATCTTCATTGGAGGCTAACAAGGTTCAATTTCTATCAGTAATGCTGTAATGAAGGAAAAGACACATCAAAATTCCAGGTTTGAGGCAGATCTGTTACCCTCTCAGATGGAATTGGGGGGGTATGTTCATTTATGCATCTCACATGTGGGACCACTGCTTACTCTAGCCAGAACTATTAAGTTCCTAAACTCCATCTAAGAGATAAAGATCATTCCTTTGTTCTATTCCATGACTTGGAAAAAAATATAAAGAAGAAAAAGTGTGAGCTTTCAATGCAATACCAACGTTCTTCTCTAAAATGATGTTTTATAATGGAGATAAATAATCTTTTTGAAATGTATATTGAGATAATTGGCAGTGGAAGAGACAGGGCTATCATTTTTTGTTACCTCTCCGCTCAGTGGAATGTAGACAATAGACTACTCTAGCTGCAGATACTGCAGCAATGCAAAAGGGTTTCTCATGGAGGGGTTCTCTCAGCACAAACCACAATGGCAGGAGGGAACTAATTTACTTTTTCAAATAGTGGGGCCCAGAGATGCAAAGCAAGCAGCAAAGAGACAAATACACTGTGTTTTCAAATTACTCTGGAGCAAGTTATATTAGAGAAGAAACACGGAAATAAAACCCAGAAGGACCAGATGTTAAAATAGAGATCTCTAACTTTCCCTCCACTGTCACTGAACATGAAAGCATGATCTGTTCTCTTCTTGTTTGCTTGGAAACCATTTAATGTCTGCATTTTGCTTATTCACACTCCTCCCAAGCAAAGCAGGCACTGGACTAGACAGAAGCTTCTGTTTATGTCGCCCATATTTGTGTCGTATTTGACCTTTCTTCAGTCTCTCGCCGTACTTCTGTCCAAAAGCAACAGGAGCTGACGTGTTTCCTCCACTGCCTTTGCTCTTTTAGAAGAGTTTCACCTAACTCTGTGTCAAGTATGCCTTCCAAGTGCAAGTGACGATTGTGTTAGTATTCTCTCAGCTTTGTGCATGGATCCTAGACATAAAGTGGACTTTCCACGAAGTGCTAACCACCTTCTCCTGGCGGTGTGGCTGACACCGTGACACCGTGACACCTAGCACATGTGCAATTCCTGCAGCCGAGCTTGGCGCATCCTCACTCCTGCGGCAGCTTCAGTGTGGTGTGATGGCGTGTCTGGTGGCACACAGCCCCCAGCTCCTCCTTTCATACAATCACCTTTTTCTCGGAGAGAGAATTTCTGCTGAGGTACCCACCACCTGAGAACATCACTCTTCTCTTACATTCCTTTACAACACCATAAACAGGCTGCTAATTCATTGACCTACTTACAGAAGCCTTATATATTTGCATTTTAAAATGGAGTCTATCTCAGTTTATGTTTATTTCTTAGTTTTTTCAAACATTGATTATACTCTTGACTTTTGCTCTTCAGAATGATCTTCATTTCTCTATTATCGTCAGCTTTGTTCACATTTCCTTCCGAAAGAGGAACATTAGGTCCTGAACCCAACACTGGGCCTGATCCTGCACTGAACAGTAAACCCAGAGTTAAGAACAATGTGGAAAAGTCTGATTATTGTACTTTATCCTGAGAGCGACGTAACTGAGGCAAAGGGAAGCAAGCAGAGCTCTCCAGTGTAAGCTCAAGTGAAGCTTATTTGTTCTTCGTGTTAATTTTCATTTTAATTTAAATTCTTTACATTAACTGTAATTTTAATTCCTTTCTACTTTCTGAAGACTTGTTAAAGAGTTGTTTGTGAAAAAGAAAGGATGCCCTGCATGTTTCATTAATACATAGAGAGAAAGGCTCATGCATGCATCCACATATAAGAAAACAGATTGAGACACAGGAGAGGGCAGAAGCAGACTTCAGTGATAACATTTTGGCAGAAAATTAAGATGGGATTTTACTAAGCTCAACTCAAATGTTGATTTTAAAGGGCACATAATACAAAGGTCAAACTTATATGAGTGAGAAATAATTTTCAGAAGGCTGAAATTTTGCTCAGATATATACTTTTTTTTTTTTTTTTTTTTAAGGACACCTCAGAAGCACGTATAGGAGCACTCCACATGAAAAATATGAGAGAACTATCTAGTGAAAGAACATCAGCCATTAACTGACCCAAGCATCACACAGCCAGGCAATGTGCAGAGAAGGCATTCAGCAGCCTTAGGTAATCGCTGGGGGGAAGCGGAGCCAATATGTTGCGCATAGTAGGACAGACAGTATTTTAAAGTAAGCAGTGAATTCTAATGATGAGTGTGCTGGGTGTCAGATGTGTCAGTGGTGAAAATGCATGCCTGCGAGATGAACACAATATCACATAGCCCATAAAATGAAATGGCCTTTTAAAACAAATCAAATTCTGTCCTAGGCAGAATGCTAAACAAAAAGGAAAGCTCCAAGCTGAGAGTAATCAATCTATTTCAGTGTTAGAAGATCTATTTTTAATCTACTTTCTGAGCACTTTTGTAAATACGCTAAAAGATAGTGCAGAGGAATCGAAAAAAAATTCCAACTCCCTTGGACCAACAACAGTGATCCAGTTTAAAAAGATTCCAAATGGCCCCCTAACCCAAGAGCAGGCTGGGAAAACTACTAAATGCATTCTAATCTCTAACTAGGGTCTCCACTGGAGCTGAGACCAAAATTTGAAGGCTTACTTAGTCCTTTTGGATCTCTGGGCTTTCAACTTTTTCCCCATTTTCCCCCACTCCTCTTTTTATTCATCTGTCAACATATGATACTGTGTTTTGATATTTTTTTTTTCCTTTTCATTGCCATTCCTGTGCCTGGAGTCTCCATGTACTGTAAAACTCTAAGAAGTTTTTAATTCACATTCAGAATATTGTCCTACATTTCCCACAGAAGCAGCTTTCTGCTGACAGCGCAAATTCCAAATGGGAAGCGATACGAGTAACTTTTGAATGCACCATCCTGCTTTCTTACTGCCCGGGCTTTCAGCTTTACCATGGAAATTAAACACAAAAAAATCAGCTCTTTATCCCCAGTACTTAGGAACACCAGCTGTAGGTGCTAAGGACAAAATCAGTAAAAGCCTCACCCTGATCCCAGGTATATTATGAAAATATGGATAAGCTCCATTGTTATGGATTTGCCCCATGGATTGTATAGATTTGCTCCATTTGCTCCAGCATAAGTGAGACAGTATATTCGCAAAAACTTTTTTCATATATCCATTTCCATTGTCAGTCATCAAGGTGAAATGTTGTAACTCTGAAATCAGCCTTTCACTTATATAATTTGAAAACCTACTTGCTATAGAGCTTGCATGCATACTACTCCTACACACATGCACTCCTAGTCAAATTAACCTTCAAGTCAATGAATATTTAATTTTAACATTATTTTCAGCATCTCATCTCTCCACAGTAAGCGTGTACTGGATAATAACATAGCTGATACAGTGCTAAATTCCTTGAGGCACAAGAGATGAAGTAAAAAGGGCCACAGACCAGCTAACTACTGTCCTGAATACAGAAAGCCCAAGTCCAAAGATAAAAAGACTTTATCTTTGAGTATGTGGTCAAGTGGTGATATGTGGTCATGTGGTGAAATGCAGGCAGAAAGTAAGGACAGAGGAACTCAGGAAAGACATAAAACATTTTCCACCTTGAGAGGAGCACTAAAATCAGGATAGTAAGGAAATTAAAACACTGGAGGCCACTATGATACATGATAAACAGATCAATAGCATAAAATGTCACATGTATCTTCCTTCCAACATTTTCAATAACTAAACACTGGCCTTTATAAGAAGGTACAGAGCTGTGAGAAATAATCTGATTCATTTTGGCTAATGCTATAAACCTAAAAGCATCAAAAAGAAAAGTCAAGCCAAGAGACATTGCTTACATCTTAAATTAGCCAAAGGCTTTCCTTTACTAAAAATGCTGTCTTTTCAGAAGAGTATCAAAGACCAACAATCTACATCAGGCACTTAAATTTTCAATAGTATCACTTTTTTGAGAAAAGAAAAATAGAAAAAGAAAAACAAATCTGTGTCAAAAGTACTGTTCCAGCAATATCAAAGCATTTTATGAAAGTTTGTTGGTCTGACGAAAATTTCACTTGTACGCTTCCTGACATCCACCTTCAAATTATGACCAGAGCATGTGCCAGTCCTAACCAGGAATGTTCTTATAAAGTTCAAATTATTTCTCTGTGTCAGGCAGAGTGGTTTGAGACTGTCTCATTTCTCAGCTGACTGGCCTACCCATCTCCTGGTTACACTGAACTGGGACAAATGGACTCCATGGAGTCCTCCCCAAAATTTCAAAACCTCAGATGATCAAATTGTTATTTTCTAAACAACCCCACTGCTATTGTAAATTAGGCTTAAGCATCCCGAGTAAACTGCTAGATTAAATGTAAACTGGTTTTTCCAGTAGTTTGATGTAAAAATATTTTTTTTAAAATTAAAAGAGACTGAAAACACCGACAGCTTTAGCAGGGAACCATAGGATGTACTGCATTGTTGGTATTAGTGGTGTCTAATGTCAGGTTCCCTACTGACAGTATTTGCTGTGTTTCTCTAAAAGACTACGAACCACAGTAGACAGGTGAGAAGAAGAAAAAAGGAGCGCCTCTTTATCCCCTTCTGATTGTAATGGTTGACTTATAAACTCGTGCAGCTTTTTAAGAAAAGCATGTCTTGCAAATATCTGGTATATTTAAAGGATTTCTAAAAGAATTCAGAAATCTCCCTTTAATCAGGCATATTCCTGTTAGGTTTTGTGTTTGTTTTCACATCTGATTGGGAGGAGGGTTATTTATATTGTTATTTTGAATCTATTATTCATGTATTAGCTGTCCATGTCATGAACAACATCTCAGGGAAGAGCTGATCCTGGGTCTAAAGAAGATATACAAAGCTAGATATCTATCTGTGCAGAAATCTGATTGTTGGGAATTATAGCATCTTTCCTTACTAAATGCTTTCTGTGAGGCCATAATTCCATGTGTTATTGCACAGGACAGCAAGAGGAAACCTTTAAGGTACGGAAATCAACATAGAGCAACTGTGAAAAATGGCATCGATTATAGCAAAAGCGGTAGTTGGATAAAGCCAGACCATTCTTTTGTGCATTCACACATAACCCAAGACTGAAATCCAGTTCTACAGGTTTACAGAGAAAAAAAAGTACAGGGAATGTGTTTAATAAGACTACCATTTCCTTTCTGTTGTAATACTTTGGTTTATTTTATTTCAGAGATGTACACTGCCTACCCACAAAACAATAGTATATGCTAGAGAGGATATTATCTGACATTACAGCTTACATAAACGGAAAATGTTGTCTCTTTCTATTCCTTTTTTAACTAACCAGGACAGCCACAGGTTTTATGGGTATCAAGCAGGAGTACTGGAAGTGTGGTAGAGGTAGTGGCTTCTGAATGTCAATAAAAAACGTTTCCAGTCAGGAAAACCAGCTCCCAGCACTACTCTGAAAGAGCTGTAGTAAGAAAGTAGGACTCAATATTATCCTAAGACCCAACATGTTCAGTGGGGAAATGGAAAGTCATCATTTTACATGAAATTCCCTAAACAGCCTTGCTGATGGGATTTTTTTCTAGTTTTGTTTTTTGGTTTTTTTTTTAAGTAGAATTTCAGTTCTACATGCCAAAGGAGACGGGTCACTGATTAAAGTTGCTTGATCACACACCAGCAGACTGAAGTCCTCCCATTGCCTCTTCTAACTGCTCCCTCGCTTTCTCAAATGAACGTCTTTACTATTTTGATTTCATCTGTAGCCTTGTGTAATAAAAATGAAGTCA
Organism: Falco rusticolus; assembly: GCF_015220075.1. Taxonomy (NCBI): domain Eukaryota; kingdom Metazoa; phylum Chordata; class Aves; order Falconiformes; family Falconidae; genus Falco; species Falco rusticolus. The sequence continues at coordinate 48,701,412 of NC_051187.1, forward strand.
TTTGTCTGGTATGTATTTATGTCACTCCGATACCAGTCCTCTGTTTTCACAAATTGATTTTCAATGTGTCACTTCCATGCATATTACCGTATTACACATTTCAAAGCTACTCCAAAATAATTATGATAAGATGCTCATCCTAATATAGAGCTGAAACTACATTCCTAACATGAAGCTGCTTTTCAATATATATTCCACGAAACAACTTTCTTTGAAAATAGTAGTGCAGCAATGTATTTGGCTGGTACTTCACTGACGCTACATACAACATTTGTCCAAAATAAAAATTCATGCCAGAATAATTAACAATACATGTCACGACTCATTAGGATCAGCACATGAAACTATTGCTGCCGGCCACACAAGTGACACACGCGAGTCAGCTAGTGGCAAAGACGTGTCACTCCCTCTAATCACACGAGGGGGGGACATGAGATCTCTGCTGATCACAGGGTACTTTCTCAATTTAAATTTAGTACTCATGTTGATTAAAAGGTTTTCCACTTTAATCTTAATTAGATAAAAAGATTTGGTACCATGTGTTTGAGCCACTATCTATGACTCATGGCAAACTGCTGCTTAGCAGAATGAACGCAGAATATGGTTCTTCTCACACAAAGAAAACAGGAAATTTTGTTTGTAACTACATAATTCTTTGAAAAACAGCAAGGTTCATAATAAACTACATAATGAAAAATTGTATCATACTTTTTTATCATACATAATAAAAGTAGTGTGAACATGTGATACTTTTTTATTAAATGCCCAGAATGCTACTGAAGGCAGACAAAAACTATCCCTTTCTTGAAAAGACAAATTAAGATAGAAATAAAAAGGTAAATGTAACTTCCTCCAAAATTTCAGAATATGCAAGAAAGCATGATTATAACTTGTATAGCCCGATTACAGCTGACGTGTGTGCGCAGTTCTCAGGACTGTATGAACAGCCAGCTCACCATCTAACCGGTTATTGCGCCTCACAGCAATCACGCCTGTACAGTTTGCAAGAGAAATGTTCAATTTTTGCATGCATAGTTTTGTTGCACAAATATTATCCTGGGTTTCTTGCTGTAGAGGACTGAGGTCATGTCTACACCAGAAAGATCTTCTGGCAGGACTTTGGGCTGATTATAGCCTGTACACATTGCACTGGAAGGACAGATACATACTTGCTGAACTGCCTTTGCTAGTACCAAGTGTCCTCCCCTTAAAAGTCCATTTTGGCACAAGATACACTATACACGCTTTCTATTGACCCTGGCAACTCTGCAAAACACAGGTCCTCAGGGACATCTGGAAGCACGTTGTGGGATATCAACCAGGAGCTCAGGTTCGAATCCTTGTAATTCCCTTTCTTCCAGCCCACTGTGTTTTCCCCTTTCTTTGATATTTGCATTTCTGTTTTCGATTTTTTGTTACGCCTTTTCATCTTTCTGTTCAATCTCTTCATCAGAACTAGGGCTCCAAGGAGATGAATAGCACAGCAGAGCCTGCTCACAGACAAAAACTCCCTGCAGATGCTACTCCCAAGGAAGCCAAGGGAGCTGGTAGGCACCAGGCTGATGATTGCAGTGCATGAAGACGGCAAGATGCCCCAGCCATTTAACAATCAGCACTGCACAACAGAGCAGCAGGGAGCAAGCGTTAAAGAACGTGCCGTGTTACACTGTGGTACAAATCCAAGCAAATCACCAGTGACGCCAAATTTCATGCAGGTTGCAATGTCCTCTGGCACAGAGACACCGGTGACACTGGGTGGAAATTGTTCGTTTTCCAACCCTCAGCCCAGATGCTGATTCACTGGGGGGAAGAGGGGCTGGGGAGTTCACAGCGGATAGAATGTCTCCCTTAGCACTTGACACGGGCTCAGCCTGCTCTGGCATAGCATGATATCCTCGCAGCTGTACAGATGCACAGCCTCCCTCTTAATTCACAGCCAACATCTGGCTCTGACTGGCCAAGCTTGTGGCAACGCAAGTCGAGATGGACATAAAAACACTATATCTACGTTGCTGGGTCCGGACAAAATGGCCAAAATGGCATTTATTATTTTTTACATATTGCTTATATATCTTAGATAGTACATGTGTCAGACCCTGATAGGCTTGCTGTCTTCTTCTTCTTGCTTGCTATTTGCTGTTGCTGTAGGTGCCCGTATGCTGTGGTTCTAAGTTCCAGTTTCTCACATTCTGTTTATGTGCTTGACATTTTTGTGGCTGTCTTAAAGGTACATGACTAAGTCTTTAAAGTCAACTAACTTGTCTGCAGACCCCAACACAAGCTAGTTACCAAAGGTTAATGAGGTTGGAGCTGGAAAACCCAGCGTGAGAACACATTGTCACAGTCAGGTGTGCCAGGACTTTGGCAACAGGCAGGTTTGAAATAACAGGACACCTAAATTTTGGAAGAGGCAAAAGTGTGATGCATAACCCAGTCTGACCCACCACACTGCACCTCTGAGTGCACAGGAACAGAGAAACAGCTACACTGGCTCAGGCAGAAGGTGTAACTAGCCTCGTACTCCTCTGACAGCAGCCAGCAAAGGATGCTGAGAGAAAAGGGGAGACCAGGCAAGTGGGGGGATTTCTCCAGAACACCTTCCTAGCCTCAGGACTTCTGAGGTCAGAGGTTTTCACATTGTATTATGTAGTCTTTGACTAATTCCTTTTCCAGTAATTTGTGCTGTTGCTTTTTGAAACCCTGTAAAATTTTTTTAAAAAAAAAGTTGTGGTAAGAATTTCTACCAATTTTTTGGGAAGTTTTCCTATGGAACTACGTTAATGAGTTTACTTTGAACAGGTAACTAATTTAATCTGATGCTCATTATATTTTATACTGAAGGAGACAGCAAGAAATTGATTGCCATTTATTGTTTCATGGACGTGTGGGTTGTCATAGTCTTCTATGACAGCACCCAGATTTATGCAACGTAGATGCTTTAGGAACAGCATTCATTAGGTGGGGAATGTATGCGATGCTGCAGCCTTATAAATATAACAACTCTTCCAACAAAACCAACAGGAATACAGTTCTGGGATCTACATTTGTAGATTTAAAGAGCCAGAGCCATTTCTTAGATGGCTGGGTTCTTCCTCGGTTTATACAGACTAGTAGTAGAGAACTGTTTGCCTTTTCTCCACACAGGGACAACAAAGCTTTTGAATGTGTACCAAACAGACTGCAAAATCCTGGCAGTGACTCATGGCTAGCCTGAACTGTGATGAGTAAGTATTCTGGGGTTTGCTACTGTATGTTATGTTTTCCATAAAATTTGTGGAGCGAAAACTAGCTGGGTGGAGGAGTGCAAGGACCGCTGATTTTGAATTACCTGGCACAATTGGAAGAGTTCAACAAGGCTGTAAAGATCCCTTTAATAGTGAGTCAGAACTGCACAGCATGCTGCTTTTGTCTAGTTGTTTGCAAAGTTGTCTTGGATTCGGATTTTTCATAACTAGTAAATGCCCGTTATGAATAGGGTAGAGGGGATGTTAGAGCTTGTAAATATGTACAAACAGTAATGCCATACTCATCAGCTAGTTCATGATTTGAAAACAAAATTAGAGACAATTGTGATAATATGCAGATAGCAATATACTTCACAGCTGATGAACCTGAATATTAATACTTTAAAAAATATTGTCACACAAAGATGTGTGTGTTATCTGACACATGGGGTATTTTTTCCCACTGACAAGTATATGCTTCCTTCTGGCTATTTGTCTTACCCATCGAAGTCCTGTTACACACTTCCCAGACCTCATGCAGCTTTCACCATTCTCCTAATATTTGTCTTGTACTTTCTGCTTTTCTTCAGCTATGTCATGCATTAGTCCTTCATGCTTCTCAAGCACGCTCAGCCATTGTACCATGCACTCCCACTGGTGCCTACTATTGCACTTCAAAAGCACTGGGGATGTAAGCTGCTCTGCTTCTTCCAATTTTCTTTTCCTAATCAAGGTCAATTAGTAGGGGGCTCTGACTTTGAACAAGTCAAATAAAAACTCAAGTAAAGAGAATTAAAACGACCCTGGTGAAAATTTGAAAAGGGTTAGATTTGCTTCAGGGCTGTTTCACAATTCAAGCCATCACAACCATGAAGGCGCTCACTCCTGAGCACAAACATGAAGGCACTCACTCATGACAGCCTTTGTGAGAGGTGTTTGTGGCAAGAGAAAGGACTCCCAGGGTCACTGGAGACACACTGGCACCAGATGATTAAAATGGAAGGAGGTGGAGATGACCACTGACCGCTGCCTGTAGTTCTGTTATTCATGACTTGAATGTGGGTTCTTGCCATGGATTCTGTGCAGCATTGCCCAGCCCAGATCTACACCTTCTGAAGTTCTTCTGGATACCTGAAGGGTTAATGTCCCCTTCCCTCTCCTGAATAAATTAATCATTACTGGGTGCTGCCAGGAATCCTTCCTTGCAGTCAGGAAGGGTGTCCTCTCTCACTTGCGGCAGTGGGGATCCAAACATGGCTGGAAGGTTTTTGGTAGCCAGAAATGGTAAATGTTGGAGAGAAGCACCAGATTACCCTTTGCCTTTCTTCATCTAATAGGGATGTTGAAACATCTGATGTTGTATCTTGTCCTTGCTGGCTGAAGAATTATGTTGCTTGCAGAGGTAATTTACTTTGGAGATGGAAAGATGGCCAGAACTTTAGCCAAAAACTTTACAGTGCAAGAGAAGTTTGATAAATTCTTATAAAAAATTACTGCAATAAAATCACACTCCTTACAAGCAGAAAATTGAATTCTTTACCATGCTGCAGACCACACCTGATCCTCCAATGCTGTGCTTTGTATTAGAAAGGCATTTTGTATTATGAAGACACAAATATTTCAAGTGTTTCTTGATTTTCTTTTTGTAAAAACCAGCTAGACTAGAAAAACAATCACATCGACACTGGTCTCCCATACTTTAGAAACTGTGCAGTAAATCCTGCAAACAATTAGCAAATCAACATTTTTGTTTTACATGATAATGCCCACAACAAAATGTGCCAGTTTGGGAATGTTTTTCAGATAAACACTTGAGGGAGGAATCATGCCAATGATAGCTGTATCAAACAAACAGCAACAATAACACATATGATTTTACATAATTAAGATAATTGGCTTTATTTCTTAAAACACAGGTTTGTTCTTATGGATTAATTGATAGGATAAACATTCATGTCACCTTAAATTACTCAACCATTGGCAATCTGAAGGTATCTTCTCAGTCTTCACCAAACATGTAAATGTCTACATCAACCTCACTGAAGCAGATGCTAAATTGAGTCTGTGATAATCCCTAAGCCCTATTCTTTTCCGCTTCTGCTCTCCTACAGCTCCTCCATTTAGTTTCCTGGTGTACCCTCTTGCCTTGCTGCCTCTTTCTAATGCAACAATCCACTGCTTGGCCTTCTGCTTCTATTTCGCTTCCTGCTTGCTGATGCAGTGATTCACCACCCGGTCTAATCTCCCATTTTCAAGCGTGTTAGATAACCCACAATCAAGGAGAAAAGCACAAGGAGAAAATCAGTGAAAAGCACTGCCAAGGGAAATTAAATAAAGTTGGAATTTATCCATCTTTAGAAAACGGTGAAAAGTCTCTTCACTTCTATCACCCCAAAGAATTTTCAAGGCAATCATTCCTCCTTCTATATGCCCTCCTACACCTCTTCAAAAAAATCTGTTAGAAGAAATCAAGCAAAATAATGAAGTCAATAAACTCACCAGAAGAAGGATACCACCTGACTTCAAGCAGAAATGGACACTCCAAGAAAGAAGAGAAACTCATTAAGCCCATCAAGAACATTGCAATTAAGAAATCATTTTACACAGAAGGTGCCCCAGAGTGTGGCATCGCAAGATCCAAAGAAAGGATAGGTAGAGAGAGGGAGATGCACGGACACAAGATTTTAAAGCAGAACCAAGGCAGCTGGCAGTCAGAAGTAAAAATAACAAAGCTTTTTGTAAATATTCTTGGCCTGATACAGGTCTCAGTGCAAATCAGTCTTATTCCCTTGAATTTAGTGGAACTAATAAATTTACAACAGCTTAGTGTGAGCCCTTCCCTTGAATTTAGTGAAACTATATGACTTACAACAGCTTGGTGTGAGCCCATCTGCCCCTTTTGCTGTAATTGGATGGCTAAGAAAAGAATGATAAAATTAAACATGAGCCATATTCTCTAGAAAAAGTCATATGGGACAATACACGTGTCATTTCCCTGTCTGGCTTTATGTCCAACCTTTCTCTGGCCAAGTGTCATGTCAGTCTTTGCAAAGGTGCTTCTGCCAATGCATGATGTTGTAATGAGATTTTACCACAGGAAGAAGAAAGGCTAATTAGTATCCTTTCAAAATTTCTGGCTTGCACACACATGCAAACCAATTTTGACAAAACATTGTGCAATCTACTTCTGGATCAAACATCTCCAGGCTTTAGATTTCAAGACTACCTGCATCCATTTTCATTCCTGCCACATCCTTATGCCTTAGCTTTTCATTCTTGCTAAGCATTAGGCTGTGACAAGAAGGTATAGTATCCGAGAGCTTGTTTTTGTTTCCTTTCAGAATTTATATTTGGAACTTAATTAGGAGAAGGGACTCAGCTTTGTTAGCTTGGCAGTTTTGACTGACAACTGGAGTGACTTTATGACCCTCAGCACATTAAAACTCCATCACTTGGAGTTCCTCCCTCTTCTCCATACACGAAGTACTCCCTGTATAGATGCTCTTCCCTCCCACACTGAGATAAAGAGGCTTAATCTTCTCCTGGGCTCTGCATGATCTTCTTTTATCTCCTTAGCTGTGTTCCATATAACCCAGGGTGGCTTTTTGCCTCTTTCCACATTACTTTCAAATTAATTAATGCGCTAAGTTTAGAATGTTTAGAAGGATTTTAATTTTTACTTGGCAATTTTAGTTTGCATACATCATTTTTATCTTTTTCTTGGGATGTATATTTTTAGATCAGTGACCTTTTGGATGCATGATTCATGCTGATTTAATTTTTTCCAGTTGGTACATTTTCACTTAAGCTGATACAAATGCGGTGAAACTGATACTTTTGCAATGCAACCAGCCATTACACATCTGTGATCTCAATTTTTTTATTGGAAATAAATAGATTTTCTTTTCTCCTATTCTCTATTTTTTCCCACCCTGTCTGTAATAACCTTTCAGGAAAAAAAATATTGAAAAAAGCCAAAGCACCTGTAAATGAATGCCACCTGTCAGAGACCAGGAGCTATTCCAAATCAGATAACTTAATGCTATTTATTTTATTGTGGAATTACTAAAAGTCAAGCACACCTTCTATTTATTAATGCAAGTAACTAACTAGGTTAAATATTTTGTGCATCCATCAGACTGCAATAAGCTCTGCAAAAATGATTTTGTGTTTCCTTGGGCTCTAATCCACACACGTTCTTAGACCCACTCTCAAGAATATTAACAAACACGTCCATCAGCAGCTAAACATTCAAAACAATAAATGTCATAGTATGTTATTTGTCAATCAAGGAGCAGACCTGAGCCTTTAATGGGTTTCTTTCACAGATGCTATATGTAGAGTGTGGGAGCAAAGAGCATTTCCATGCTTACACAACCCAGGCACGTGTCCTTTCTGCATTCTTATTTTGTCATAAGACAAAAGTCACCTTCTCATGGCCAGCCCTGCTCCCCTCCCTGAAATTCTCCTCTTCCCGTACAAAACCCACACAGACACACAGACTCACTCACAGTTTCAGATTTGATTCACCCTTAACCTTTGGAGGAGGGACAGGCTTCACCTCCGTATTACTTCTATACTCAGAAAGACACCTCTTTACTCCTACGTTTTCTGCATAAAAGGGAGAATTGAAAATAGCAGCTTGAAAAAAATAAAGAATTAAAACTGTAACAGGACTCTGAAAATGAAAGCCTTGGGGAAAAAAAACATGAGGCCTCCTGGTTCAAGTGCAAAGGCACCATCAAACTTCACTGTCACGCTACATGCAAAATGTTAGGAGAGAAAAGCAGCCGAGGAAGTTTTTAAACTGTGACCCTCCTGGCTGTCTTACTGTAATGTGCAGCAAGTAGCAAAATCCATCAGGAAGCAGCAGGTCAAGGTACCACTCACAAAAAGGCACATATATTGTTGATATAAACAGATCTTGGCAACTGACACTTAAATGTGCTTTAAGCACTTCTGTCTGCAATTATATTAAGAGTATTCTAGATTTTTTGTTAATGTTCCCTCAAGTGAGTGCAATGCTCTTAATGGTCTTGTGTTTGTCATGATCTAGTCTGATACGCTTCGATTTGTCTGTTATTTATTCTATGTGATCCATACACCCAACAAGAAAATTAAAGTACGGACACCCATTGCAGCCATGACATAAATTGTGTACCTTTTTGGAAGACAACAGTATTAAATAATTTCACTATAGAGTTACAGAGGTTGAGCTCATGGGGCTCAGTCTAAATGCACAAAGAAGTGTTGATATTATTTTCTGTGAAATGCTATTAGGAACGCTTAAAGAGCTGGTTATATAAATCAAAAAGTAATGAGGAAATACTCTGTAAATGCAAAGAGACCAGCTGGCTATTATTTGGGAGGACACTATTATTTGTTGTCGGTTGGTGAATTATTTCTGAAAATGTTACACATTCTCTGAGCTTTTATATGTATTATCAAGATAACGTTAATTCTGTAAGTATTTAGCTACTTGTTAATATCTAACTTCCACCATTAGCTACAGTACCAGAGAAAATATAGATGCATTCTTCTGGGGAGCAGAATCTGTCCCCTCTTATTTGAGTGACCACTCACACGCTATAGTGAGCATCTGATATGAATAGTTTGCTAAGCATATCCAATCTGAATTTTTTCTGAAAAAATTACTCAGAAATACTTATGAATAATGGTTACACATGTAGAAAACAGAATTACTTTGCACATACTTATACATGAAACAGAACTACAATTTCAAAAAGTTGTTGGGCCAGATCCCCGTCATTCTTGCTTATGTCACTGTTCATTCTTTCCACAGGTTTTCTGCTCACATCCGTTGGATCAACTTCAAAGTGAACAGATAACAGAAATGGCCTTCATTTTTAGCAGAACAAAAGGGTTACCAGAGAAAAAGGTGCCAGCTTCTGTTTTAGTAATACTACTTCCTTCTGACTTTGTCTTTGAGCTCATACTACCCTGCATCATGAAAAACCTTAATGCAATCAATGTCATCATATTAATGCAAAATCAAAGCAGGCAGTATATACAATAATTTAGATTAGAAAGGACTTCTGGGTGTCTTATAGTCCAAACACCTGCTCAAAAAAGGATCTAACTTTGAAGTTAGGCCAGGTTGATATTAGATCAGGTCAAAATAGAATATAACCTGTTGACCACAATCATGATTGTTCTCTGATACTTTATATCAGTTACTAAATACTCTTCCAAATACCATTTAATGCACATAAGAGTGTTAATCTGAATTATTTTAAAGTTTTGCAGCTGTTTTTATCACCTTTGTCATGACTGATTAATCATTGGCCTTTCTCATAAAGGAGAGATGATATTTAATCTTGGTTCTCTAACACTTAAAAAGCCCCGAAATTTGACTGATTAATGCATTCAAGAGGGCTTCACTATGGACAAGGCCAAGGAGCTTAACGAGAGCATTGGTTAATACAAGAAAAAGGCTAAAGGCCCAAAGTAAATACTAGGGCAACGTACTGGACTCCTAACACTGAGCTTTCAGGCTCCACGTTCTTTAAAAGTCCTAGAGGCTTGTAAGTATTTCAGGAGTAAGATAAAACAAAAAAATGTAGGAGTGGAATGAAATTAAAAATAAACAGATCTTCACTGTGCAAATGTAGCATCATAACGGTAGCAGCAGCCTGACACTTGTGCTGATAAGAGCAATATTTGGTGTGTAACTTATAAAAAAGATGGAACTCTAGAGATTAGTGAAGTACAGTAAAATAAAGCAGCTAATAAAGAAGTGATCACAACATTAGTACAAATGATCCAGACTGACTGTTGGTGAAACAGCTAACATGAAAAACTTTTTAAGATAATACAGATACCGTATACTTTACATTTGCATTGATATTCTCAGTTTGTATGTATTTTATTAAGTGAAAGAACTGATGCTTTGTGAATTATAAGTAAGGCTATTTCAATTTCATAAATCTGAATCTGCCAAAAATACCTAAGCCGGAGACTGAATTCTGCTGAGCTAGATCATTCCAAATTAATTAATCAGCAGAACTATAATTAATTATTTTAATTAACAGATAAGGGCACAAAGGGATTATTGCGTTACCAGCCACTTATGCGACTGTTTGCTGCACATGGGGGAGAAAATGGCTCTGCAGGGTTGCTGCGGATCCCCAGCAGAGATGGAGAGAAGGAGGTGGAAGGTTTAAGACGAGTGGAAGGGAGTGTTTTCCTCCCGGCGGTCCCTCAGAGGTAGGGAGGTAACCCGTAGGAGAGGTCCAGTCCAGCAGGTAGGCTTTCCTGGCACAGCCAGGAGGCAGGAATAGTCTTCCCAGGCTACTCTGAGGCTAGTGCAGCAACACATTACTGATTGCTATTGCTTCATTGCAAAGTCATGACTGTCTTGGTAACTGACAGCATTTAGCTCGTAGAAAAGAACTTGGGGTCACATAACAACCTTATTCACTTGAGGTTTCAAAGGTTGTTTCACCAGAATGAATGAGAGAGCAAAGTTTAGTCATGTATATTTAAATATTTGGTGTTGAGAGTACATAAAATGTTTGCATGCCTACAGCATGCAAAAAAGATATGCTAATGGTAGAAGAGTTTCCAGTGGGTGAAAATAAACTATCAGCATTTGTCACCACTGTGATTTAGTGATTTGCTTCTGCTCAGGGATTAGAAATGCTGTAAGGATCTCATAGCCATTAAAGCTTCATCTCCTTGCATTCCATGTGAGATAGTTTAGATGTTATTATTCTTGGATTAAAGCAAAATACATAAGGACAGATGACAACTGAGGAAGAGGAATGCACAATTTCCCATATCTGGAGTAAACAGAGGAATATATATCTGGAAAGAGAAACATTTCTGTTTCTTACATTCATATGCAATCTTACGTTGCAGTTCCGTTTATGGTTACATTAAAATAAAATCCCTTTACAGGACAAGTTTCAAATACATTTGAAAAATAAAGACATTGATTTTTGAGTTCTGAGTTTTCACTTCTGTGTGGGGTCTGTTTGCAACCAGTTTCCTGGACAGCTGTTAAAATTAAACTATGCATTTTTAACATGGAAACAGTAAAATTAACTTCCTGAGGCAGCAGAAAATTAATGGGAAATATGCCTAAATCACAGTGGGTTTAAAAATAATTTTAAGAACTAAACTTCCTCATGTTTTCTGTGGGTGGTCAGCAAGAAGTGCTCCTGCTCTCCTAAACTTTGCATTGTGGCTTCCTCCACTCCTATTACAGACTGTGTGTAAACAGTGACGTTCAAAAGACCAGTGCCAATGAGGTGTAGGGCAAGAGTCACTCCACAGATCAACAGAAGAATCCAGGGGTGCTTTAATGGAAATAGAAATCGAAAGCCATGACCCATAACTCAGGAACCCTCTGAGCTACACACAGCTGTAGGGTAAGAAAACCCCACTGTATGCTTGCTGTGTTCTTTTCGTGCTATCAGTGACTGAGACGGGATGTGGAAAGAGATGGACCTTTGATATAATCTGATATTCATACATTTTTATTAGCTGAGCTGCACCAAATGATCCAGAGAGCGGTGAAGAGTGTGCAGCTATTTAAACACTAGAATTTACAGAGTACCTGGCTCACAACCGAAGTCTGTTGTCCCTTGCCACGCACATCAGTCCACTATAAAGACCAAAGCTGAAAATCAGTCCATGATCCAATATTCCCTTTTGCCAGTATAAATAGGTTGGAATTAAACCTCATATTGTTAAAGGGATACAAGTGGTTCAGTTTCTCATACTCTAAATACACAAAAACAGTTGTTTTGCCTGTAAGGATGTTTTTAAAGACTGATATGTTTCTTCTTTCCAAACCTTGCCTTGTATTTCTCAAGAAGGACATTCTGTAGAGAAATACAGGTTATAAATATACTGCTTAGTGATTATCTGGTATGACAAATGGACAGAAAGTCAATTATCAAAAATATTTACCTTTAAGATCTGAGAAGCAGGTTTTTGTGTGTGTTTCATTAATGAAGTGTAATTCCATGTAATGTAAAGAGTGTTGAGGGATTTAATTTTTAAAACAAAATACAAGTTAAAAACTTGTCATGTATTTGGAAAGGCAGCAGCATCTAGTCAAATGTCTCTGATTAATTTTGTGGAGGCACGACCTCTTTAATCCCTTTCTGAAGTTCAGTTCCCAGAAGAAAAGAAAAGCCTCGTGGCAAAATCTTCATAAAAAAAATAATCTTGGGAATGATGTGGCTGGCTGAAAGACCTAAAACCCTGAGTCCCTGCATGAAAGAACAAGGCAACAGTGGAAAGATTTGTTTGTAAAGGCAAATGCTCTTTTCTTAGGTTCACATGATTTCAGTAAGACACTGACATCCTGTGCTGTAGGAGCAGATGCCTAAACTTGCCAAAAGGCAGTAAAACACGTTTCTGGACTTTGCCAATTAGTAAGAACAGTCTTATTTAATGCAGGTGGAGTCCCTGTGCATTAGCCGCACCTCGTCTTCCAGAAGGAATGCAGTTCTGATCCACAGTCTCCATTTAAATCAGAAAACACTGAAGCAATTATGGCTTGCATAAATGTAGTTTCTCTGTGGACCACAGCCAATTACCAGTAATGTGATGGTCAGCAGAGAGGATGTACCTGTCAGTATCTTCCTTTATTACAGGTTATTTGAAAAATTGATGAAAAGATCCCCCCTGTTTCAAGTGCTCACCACTTCCAAAACTTCATTTGGTTAAGAAAGCCTTTGCTAAATCTCACAGGCAAATGACAAAACACTGTTCAGTACTTAGAGGTTTCTTCCAGTAACTGGGATCTCAGCTTTCTGGGAGTAACTTTGGAAATACTCTGTGGTCACGGTCAATGAACAAAGGAATGTTGCTTAGACCCTGGGTATGTTTTTATAGCAGTTCTATAAGACTGAGCAGTCCCTTTCATGTACAGGACCAAGGTCTTACAATTTAGTTCCTTTCTTTATCTAATTATCATCTTTACCCTAGAAAACAAAAGTATTATACTTTAATAAAAGACTTCATCCCAGATGCTGGCAGAATGTTTAGCGAGGCATTTGCCATAAAATCAAGGATAGCAGGGTCCACATAATTTCAACTTGATTCTCTGCAGCCTATGACAGCATGTACGCCTGCCAAAAACTCCAATCTTAGAAGTGTGTATATTGCACCAGTCCTCCTTAATAGGCTGTGCATTTTATCATCACCTCAATATAACTAATTTAGAGACTGCAGACATCACAAGAGCCTTTAGCACATCATTATATCTTTTCTCACTCCATTAAAAGAAAGGAGAAAGAATCTGGATATCTGAAACCTGGTTTCTAAGTACAAATCTGTACCCCTTAAAAATATATTCTAACATTGCAAATCTTTTTAAGTAAGTGAGAGTTACAAAGCAATAAAGGGCGTAGGAGAAAAGTTAAGTTAAAAGGGATTTCAGTACTACATCTGAGTTCAACACACTTGGATGACTCCCCACGGAACATGTTATGTTTTTTGTCCCATGTGAAAGGAAGCCAAAGCTAATTATAGAACATAGCACTGGGCAAGCAAATAAATCAAGCTTTGGACTGCTGAATTCTCACATCTGTAAATTAACAGCTATGGGTCTGTTAGTGTAGACTCCTCTGTTACAACAAAACGATACCGAATGTAAGTATAGTTGCTTATCTTAGGATAAGAAAATGTAATCCAAAAGGAAATGTCCACTTCACAGGAATTCATAGCTATGGGCTAAATCACCGCACATAGAAGCGTGCATTAGAAGGAGAGCATTAGCTCAGTATAGAACACTGCAAAAGCCCCCCCTTTATGTATCTCTGTAAAATCTGTGTGCACAGTATATGATTTCAGCACTGGTAATATCACCTCAAATACTGAGGCTGACATATTATTATATCCTGTATATTAAATGTGTAGCATAATGCGCAATCAGTAATCTGTATACACAGGGATCATATCAAAAGTAATATACAAGTATACACATGATTATGTGTGTGCGTGTGTGTGTATAAGAGAAACAGGGGGAAAAACATGCAAATAGTCTTCCAAACAGAAACTCCCTCGGAAGATAATACTAAAATTTCCATGTAACTGAGAATGTGAAAAAAGCCTAAACACTCAGTGCACACCGAGAACCTGTAGCACAGAAATGGGTGCGGTCACCTCCATACGTGCAAGTCAGATTGATTAGCAGACTATTTGAACACTCAAATTGCAAGGTAAGTTTAAGCAATCACATTTGTCACTAGCTTGCATGGTTCATCCACCTGGAAAAATTGGTGTCAAACTACATTTTTTTCTATTTTCCGGCAGCAATGGAAAACCACTACATCAAAAAGCATCCAAATCTGTGTAGAGACTGGTTTTGGGGCTAAGTACTGTACTATGCAGTATACATTTTAATGTTCATTGCAGGACTCTGTTGTAAGGCTCATTTTCCCTAATTTAAAAGGCAGGTAATATTTAATTGCTGTCAATTCTTTTGGCTGTTTGTAGGATCATTCATTAATGGCAACATCATCACACTGAACATGTGAAATCCTCTGTACTGAAATCAGTACTTTTATTATAGGGAGGGAAAGGCACCAGCCGAAAATAAAATTGGGGCCAGTTACTTTTTCTCTCCCCACTCTGAAGAACTGGAGTTTGCATATGATTTTGACTTTATTTTGTTCTTTAACTTTGTTTCTGTCTACTTGGCTATCATTTCTCAAGAGTAAGTAGGGTGGTATCATAACCTTGAGGGATGATTCTCACTACAAGACATTGCAGGATTACTCTAGCTTTTTTCAAACTAATGCATTTATCCCCCAGCCAAAAGAACAAAACACAACCACTCGATCCTGCCACTCACAATCATACTCAGGTGCTTTATTGATTTAAATGTCTAAATACATTTCTGGATATTTTTTTTCTACATGTTGCATTTGACTGCAACACAGGATAGCTTTCTCTAGCCAGCTAGCCTTTAGTATAGCAGAGGTCAGCTGATAAATACATACGCAGAGTTATCACTAGGATTTGTACAACACGTAGGGAAGTCTCTGCAGCCCTGATTTCATCAGCCTTTTCATCCATATTAGGCCAGATTAAAGCTAGCTAAGATAGCTAGCAGAGGAGGTGCTGAACTGTGTCAGCGCACCATTTGACTCGGGAGCGCCTTTCTGTGCTCCCTTAACAACTGAGCTGTGCTAAATCCAGACCCCAATGAAGCCATTCATTACACAGCACTAAGCCACAGATAAAAGATAGGAACTCAATACCTGAAAAACGTGTTATCACTGAGATCATACAGCTGTAAAGAATTAGAAAACCCCTCAGCATTGCTCAAGCTCTGCCCCATCATGGATCATTATAGTCCTGCTGCTAAAATCAGTAGTCCAGAATTAGGCCACCACTGAACACTTTAAATATCTCAAATACAGGGATTAGCATACATGAAACCCAATGCCTTTCACTGCACTGAATCCAGTTTGCTTAAGCACATATAAAGGACATTGTTTTGCTGGAGATCCTTTTTTCAGTGAGCTAGACGCTGACTGCATTGTATGAAAAAGAGGGGGGAAAACAGGACTTCTACAAGGGGCTTCTTTCAGCAGCTGGCCACACAAATTAGAACAAGAAGTTAGAAGGAAACAGATTGGTTTTGCTAGATCCCTACTGATTTCCCAGTATCCCTTGGTGATTTTGGAGAGAAAATGAAAACCAAAAAGTAAGTAGATAGTATTAGAGACAATCCCAGTCGATTTGTAATAGGTACTCTCATGCAGTAAGCCATCAGCATCTGTCAGTGCTGCCCCTGCTCAACAGGCAGTGTGAAGTGACCTGTGCTTCTTGTTAGCAGTACCTGGGGCCCGTGGTATTTCCCTAGATGATTTGGAAACACAGTTGGCATATTTTCTTTGAATTATGAAGTAAGTAACTGTGTGTTTGGAAAAAAATACACAGAAGAAGAGAAAAACAGGCAACAATCTTGTCTAAGAAAAACACTGCACAATCCATTTAGCAATGTATTGCGACACAAATCGGTCTCTCACATCATTAGCAAAAATGGGTTTTATGAAACATTTCAACTTTGAAATACTGCATAAAAAGATCAGCATACGATCACTACCTCGTCTTGATCTGCTTTCCATTATTCTTCTACAGGAAAAAAAAAGTGTTTTGATACAAGACAAAATGCAGTTCCCAGCTGTATTTTGTCATGAAACGGCTTGCATAGCTCACAGCTCTACTATCAGGAAAAGATTCTCAGCAGCTGGGTAAATACATTCTGCTTTGTTGATGCTGCCTGTTAATTTTGCATCTAAAGCTTGCCAACGTTATAGAACTATAAAGCTTCAGAAAATACCATTGGTGGGAAGTGCAGTTGCTATACTATGGATAATTCATAGGCAACAGATGAAAAGAATCATGCTGGTTCCTCTCATGAAGTATTCTAGGATCCGTTTCCAACACCAAGAGCCCAATGATTAAGTGGATAGATAGGCAGTCAGGTGCTTAGATATTATAGTATAAACATGTGTGCATGTGTATATGGTCTTGCAACTTGCCAGGTTGCAAGTAGTTTTTAAACCACTTGTTTTAAACAATAAGTTTTAACCTCAGCAAAGAGTAGATTCAGCATCAACCACTGTCTCCTTAAAGGTGCAATTATTGAAACAAAGAAAGAAATTAAAATTTGTGATGGAAGTTCATGTTACAAATGGTCTTCCAGATGCAGTTGTAAAGTACCATTTTCAAGTATTAATCTTTGGGTTTAATGCTTCAGTGTGTTGGGCTGGTACCTAGAAATGTTTGCTGCACCTCAGACTTTTAGAACATATCTCCATGGCATAAGGTATTGCTGGCAAGGGATACCAGTGTTACTGCTGACTGCATTTACTTCAGAAATGGAAACAGCGCAGCTGTTAGCATGATCCTACAGTACCAAAGCTAAATAGCTCCCCTTCCCACTTCCCCGAACAGCCTGGGCCAACCTGCGTAACTGAAAATGCAATTTACATCAGCTAATCTGAATCTACACACGTAGTCAAAAATACCCTGACACAAAGAGCTCAGTTATCCCCATCCACCCCCCTGTGCCGTCTCCTCCCCACTGTGTCTGGCCCAGCTCCTTTCTGCAGAGACGATGCTGCTTTCTCCCTTACTTCCTCCTGTGCTCTGAAAGAGCCTCTTGAGAGACATTTGTCATCTTCCTCTGACGAAATGGGCTGAAGAGCCCTGGCACAGAGAAGCAGTCTTAGGGTAGCTTTAGATAATCCCCTAAACTGGTGATTTATCAATTTGAGAAAGAAATAGTAAATGAACAGAAAGGTCACTTGAAGCACAGATTTGGGCTCATAACATTTGCTGTTAAACCAAAGCTAAGTAATCTTAGCAGCTGCAAAACTTCAAATCAGTTACAGGGACTATAAACTGTCACAAGACGGAAGGAAGGAAACCTGGAGAACAAGAAAAGATGAACTGTTAAGCTTCTTTTGCAAATAAGGACTTTGATTTAATGTTCCAGATTACTAACTTGGATTACTTGATTCCAAGCGCTGGGGTTAATCAATGCTTTCCCTTAACAAGTCTGAATGAAATGCTCTTTCCATAGCCCTTGTAGAGATGACATAAAAGTACACAACAATACGAATAATATGAAAAGTCAATATAAACCTTAATCCACAAGAAAAATACCATAATGTAGCATGGTCTCCATAGGAACTACACAAAATCTGAGGCTCGTGTTTGGCAGGTCTCTCTGGTGTTACCATCATACAGCTCAGCCTGCAGCCCCAGACGTGGCCAGTGGACATGTGGTGGCCGGCCTAGAAAGGAGGGAAGGGTATGTAAGTGTCCTCCCTTAAAAGGGCTCTCTTTTGAAGGAGCAGTTGAGTACAGTGTATCTGAAGCTAAGGAAACCAGGGCTCCAAACTACAAGATGATCAGTGATCCACCCATTTATAAGCTAAACAGAAAACAGGAAATGCCCAACTAGACGCTACAGTCATCTATGTATTTCTTCAGGAGTGGGTGTGATGCTATATAGCTTCCTCTACTACGTTATCATAGATACATACTTTGTCTGTGGCGTATGCAGAAAAATGTCATTCAACAGCTCTTTCACTGCAAAAAAAGAACGACAAAAGGCAGCTTAAACCTTTTATCAAGCCCTGAAATGCCACGGATGTTCTTCAGATCCTTCTGCTTCTTGTGCAGCATTGCCTCTGATGGGTATAAGCTCTCATGATGTCTGAATTTTCTTCACTGGTTAAAGGCATATATTACTCAAAAAGAGACATGTTAGAAATCCTCCAAAGTTACACCACCATAGAATTTTTGCATGCCTTTGTGTCACTAGCATGGCTTCTGAGACTTATCTCTACATATACAAAATGGGAATAATAATTCCCTCTCTCAGCAGTGTATCAGGGAAAACTGGTAACTCCCCTGAAGACTAGGAAGTCCTCAAGTTTTGTAGCAGTGAGGTTCTCAGAGGTATACAGAAAGGCAAACCAATACATTCAAAAGATATATAAAATATTATTGTATATGGTTAATTATAAATTTAAAAAGATTAAGCAATACGGTCAGTGTGCTCCCAATGGGCCTTAGTTTTGCTGCACTTCAGTAATTATGCATCTTCACTCACTGAAGCTACTTACACCGTGAAGTTCTATCTTCATTCCGGTAACAGTAGCAAAATTGGACCTGGCAGCTGTATTCTCCTTTAAATCTTCCTGCCCTAGTGTAACTAGAATAGCACTGAAAATTAAAAGGACACAAAGGAGGAATATAGATGTAAAGAGCAGGAGCAGACATTATTATTGTCAGGGAGAATTAGCCAGTCAATCTTTCTGACCACAAAGCAATTTAATTTGGCCTTTTACTGCATCCATTTTCTCCAATTAATTTTAATGATGTCAGACTTCTTGTCCCTTGGGGCTGGAAGTCTGCAGGACATTGTCCAAGTCTTTAACCCAAGGTCCTGCGTCTGCCCCTCTGGTGATCCTGCAAGTGGAAGCAGCTGGAGTCGTGACATTCCTCAAACGCACAGGTGATAATCTGACAAGTGTCCTTCCTTCCTCTCTCTGTGAAATGTGCCACAGCATTAAAGGCCTGAGTTACTGCTCAGCACCGGATAGCTGTTGGCTTTTCCTGACAGCATTAATTCAAGACTAGATATAGAGCTGTTTTGAGAGTGAGAGATGTTTTTTTGCGGGTCTGTGAGGTTTCTATCAAAGGTGTTTATTCAACCAGAGCTCACATCTGCAACACTTTATTTCTCTATATACAAAATATACCAGTAGCTCGAGTCATTTGCACACAAAGTGACTCCACTTGATGAGAAAATGTTTGCATTTTCTGACGCCCCTTACAGGAAAGTCTAATTTGCTGTCACCAACACATACTAGCTTTGTCTATTTGAAAAGTTCATCTGTTACTATGACCAAGCACAACACCGAGACAGCTGTCTCATTCCTGTGTGTTCCAATGCTTTTCCTGAAAATCACATCAAGTACTATTAACAAAAAAAAAGGCAGCTTAAAAAATAAAGCTTAAAATAACTTAAAAAAAAAAAAAAAAAGGAGCTCTTCTTTTGCCTTTCTTTTGTGTTTGGTTTTTTTTTTTTTCTTCCTGGATATCTACCTCCATCTGCTACTTCTAAATCTAGTTCTCAGGAATAAATTAACCACTCAAGAATACATGTATTCCTCATAACCTGCTATCTGAATTATATTGTTGTGATTTTATTCATCTTAGTCCCTCTCTTTCTTTTGCCCCTGTTTTGCGGTCTGTTCCTTCAACATCTACATTTACTTCTGTATATATTAATCTCATCAAATTCAAGTTCCCTGGTAATATGCCTAAGAGTAAAAATCTAAGCGAAGCTTGCATACCTCCTTATCCCGACAGCATCTTTAACTATTTACAAACCAGGACCAAGATGTAGAAGTGAGAGGAAGAATTTGATTACAATATGGATTTCTAGCTGATTTCCATGACACCACATTTTACAGATATTACTATCTTCAATGCAGTAAGAATGCATTATTGTAATCTTAGGTCTTGACTTCTGGAAACACGGTAGGAAAACACTGAATATAGTTTTAGCAAAATAAGAAATATTTTGTTTTCATAGCATTACACTTCCTACAGGAATGAATGATGAAGAAAAGTTCAAGCTAGATTTTAATATGATATTTCAATCTGTCAGTTTGTGGTCCCAGATATGGTTAAAAACATAGTTATTCTGTAATCTATTGGAATATAACCCCTTTTCTCTATGTAGTGGGGAGCAAGCTACCATGTTAATCACTGAATCATGACAGTTTCCTTTAAAATAATGAAAAAAACAAAATGTATATTTCTATCCTGAAAAAGTCTTTCCATGTAAATAAAGCTAATAAATATTTAAATTCAGTCACTTAATTAAAGACTATGTCATCGTACAAATGCAAAAGGAAAGGGGAGAAACATACATTAGCATCCTCAGTTGATACTTCCTGAATCCCACCTCCTTAGCTGTTCAAACAGAACTTTAGTTTTGTTTAGTTAAAAAAATAAAATCAGATGTTCAAGAAATATACCTAAATCTGTCTTTCCAGAAGTGACTGAAAGGTACAAAAATATATTTTTAGAAGGAGCAACCCAAGTCTTTCAGCTCTTGCAGGAGCAGCTGTGGAATAATCCAGGTGATATTGGTAGAGGACTGCAAATATGAATGAGGTTGATTAAAGTGAGTTGTGAAGTCCTTCCCAGTTAGACTGGCAATGTCATGGTTTGAACAGATTGTTCCCTAAGTAATAATGTATTTTACTCAAAACAATATAGGTGAGGAGAAAAAAAGGCTGAAGTCCTACTGTGTATTTTGCTGTGGTGGTGGGTGGCCGTTTTTGTAGTTACTCCAGAGCAATTTTAAACTGGTTTGGAGCACCTTCAGGCCTCCAAGTAGCTGAGGTGGGATAGCACGTATTAGGGGCTCCAAGCCCACCAAAGAACCCACCCAGCTGCTTCTGTGCTTAGGCTACACTCGATGTTTTCCCAACACAGCAATGCCGCTCTCACCACCTGAGATAGCAAAGGTCAAGCCCAGCTCAGACATATCTATGCTGGGTGACTTGCAGTGAAGGCGTGTATTCCCAGATCATCTAACCCTGAAGGCATGAAATTGATTATACTTCTGGTTTTATTTCCAGAGAATCAAAAAAAAGAGCAGCAGTGTTTTGGCAGGACAGGCAAAATAGCCCTGCAAAATATGGTACATTGTAATAGATTATTTTGTATGAACCCATTTGGGAGGAAAACGTGAGAAGGTTAATTTTTAATGTTTGTGCTTAAAAATGTCTGGGACAGTAACCCACAGGTAGAAGATCTCAATATTGTTTAAACCTGAAGACGCTATCTGACCTGATGACTACGTTACTCTACTAAACTAATTACATATGCAAAACCCCAGAGCCAGATGCACTTGTAGCTACATGTCTAATTCCCACTGATGTCAAGAACAGGAATAGTCATTTATGAGCAGAGACCCTTGCAACCAACATCAAAGATCACTTTCTACAGGAATGTACACCAACTCGGGCATTTTGTCATGCTGTTAAGTTTCAAGTATAACCTTCAACTTTGGGAAGGAGTACCAAAGGAAGCAGAACACCATTTCCTTCCAGTAAGGGTTTTTATTGACTTAAGGTGACTTATTGTATACAATTTTAGAATTTTTAATCTATGTGTCATTTGTTCAGCAGAAATCCTGAATCCAATCTTACAAATTCTAGCCACATGAATAAAATAAACCACTTCTGGAATTTTTTTATATGCATATGAGCTAGCCATCTGAGAATGGCCATCTTACACCTGGCTGCTTCCTGAATATAATGTCATTCTAGCAGATTGGAATTACATTGCATCATGATGCTTGTTTTAAAAAGCAGGGGTTTTTAAGGTTCTGGGTATGGCAGAGATTAACATATGTTTGGGTAGCAGAATTAAATGTTACCTCGAAGTTTCTTTTAGCCAAATTAATATAATTTGCCAGGATTATTTAGAGCATTTTTCTCAACGTTCCATGTATACTTGAGAGACAATGAGCAACTTCACCTTCAAACATATATTTCCTTGTCCAATCCATACTAGTAATATATTCACCAGTTACTAACTAAAAATCAGATGTTAATGCTCATTTTCATGCCATAAAATCTTCTGCTTTTTGTCATCAATAATCCTCTTTTTTTTTTTCTTTTTTTTGGGGGGGTTGGGTTTTTGTTGGGTTTTTTTTGTGGTTAAGCAAGACTATTTAAAACCTTTATATTTATACTCAGAGGCCTACATTCATATTTAGGCATAAATCCCATTCACCTCAGTAGGCCTCAATGGGATTTTTGCCTGAGGCAAGGGTAGAAGATGCACACCTGATGTTCATGCATCGTGACAACAACATCTTCACACATTTTGAGTTCTTCAGTGCTGACAGCATTGATCTTTTTTTTCCCCCACATCCTACCAACTCAGTGCATTGAGTATTTAATAATACAGGTGATACGAAGCCCCATCGTCTTACTCATGTAAATAACGTAATAATTGAAACCAAATCTTTTTCCTTCTCTATGGCATATGCAAGGCTGGAAAAGGGATCTAAATGAACACACCTTTCAAAAAATTGTATCTACATCAGTGGCAATGTAAAAGAATGTAGAATAAAGCGGACATTTTAAATAAAATGAACCAGTTTTTAAATTTTAAAATATTTTGCTGCCACCTTCTGGAATTTAATAAAATATGCATCTCAGTTGTTTGTAACACGGACATAATTTAGCCTTCAACAGGAATTGCTAACATTATTACAGAGAAAGAATACATGTTTCTTCTCTACTGCTTTTTAAATTCCACACAAATATGTCCAATTTCACCTTCCACAGAGAGACTGAATAGCACAGATTCAAATTTAAGGCTTTCATACATGAATAAAATAGAGAGGGGGAAACTGTGCGTCAAGCATAACTCTCAACAAATGCCATGAACAATCAGCAGCTCAAGCACCATTTGGTCTTAGAAATACAAGTAAAAAAAGCAAGGAGTTGCTCACAGATGATACATAAATAGAAACTAATAATTCACAACCAAGTGTTAGTTTAAATCAAAGGTTACCTGTTAAAACTCAGGACCCCTTTCCCCCAGGTGCGTTGTGGCCTTTGACGTAACAGCACTGCTTTTGCAATATAACTCTATATAAATAAACAAGAGGCAAACATGTCCTCAGGATCTGGGCACTGTCCTACATACTGTCTCCCCCGTTTCTGTCAGTGAGATTTTTTTGCACACAACATGTGGAAATGTAAAGCATTTGGGGAAAGATTAATATATGCAAATATAACACCAGTAGAGCACATGTCAGAAGTCCTTTATTATCACTAAGACAACTGGAGCACTCATTTTAGAAAAGGAGTGATCAGAAGCATTTAAACTGGAGAAAGAATAGAAACATCTGTATCTGTACATTGTCCTGAAGTCACCAGTTTTCCTTTGATGTACAAGACCAGTATTCCCGAAGCATCCTGGGGTTTGGTTGCCCATCGCTGCTCCTACAGTGGACAGATGACCTCTAGGACAGCCAGCTCTGCAAGGACCTGCATGGCTTGGCAAGCTGTCTAGTCAGCTGGGGACACTGAACAACCACCTTTTTGGGAAATAAAAATCAGAGCATGAGGAGGCACAAGCACCGGCTGATTTACTTCCCTGCCGATATCATTCCTTCATCTCTAAGATGTCATTTAAATTAACACACAGGTGCTATTAGTTCTTCCAGAAAGCACTAAAATGAGTTTGTTCCTTGTGAAAAGCATTGTTTACATCAGCACTGAAATCCCATGTGGGAAGTTGTGGAGTTAGCCGACTTTAAGCCCAGGGTTGAAGAACCTATGTCAGTCCCATCTTCTGCTGCCATGGCATGCCCCAAGTGCGTGCGTGCGTGTGCGTGTGCGTGTGTGTACATGTATCTTGTGGGATATATATAGGTGGGTTATATATAGGATGTGGGCATAAATATGTCTTGAAGACTTCAGGTGGCTTCTGCAAAGCTCAGGTGAAGCCTGGCTCGGGCCCCGGTAAGATAGCGGCTCAGCAGGGCCTCAGTTGTCGCCTGCCGCACCCCAACGCCTGTGCGCGCCGTGAGGAGAATGGCGGGCGGGCGGCCGCCGGCCGTGGGGCGGGGGCGGGAGGCGGCAGCTCACGCCGCACACCTCGCGGGCGCAGCGCCCGCCCGCAGCCGCGGCCCGAAGGCGGAGCCGCCCCGCCTGCCCCTCGCGGGCCGCCAACGCCCGCCCTTCATCCGGTCAGGCCTGCGGGGCCGCGTTGCCAGGCGACGGGCAGCGGGGTGCCGCGGCTCCCGGGACGGGCGGAGGGCCGGCCGCCGGGCGGGAGCGGGAGGCAGCCGCCATGTCGGGGGAAGGCGGCGGGCGGCGGCGGCGCAGCGCCCTGCAGGTGAGCGGCCGGCCGCGGGCGGGAGCAGCGGCATTCGCTGTTACGGCCAACGGCGCAAACAGCCGACGTGCTGTCGCAATGGAAACGGGGCCGCGGGCACCCGCCGCGCTGGGCTAGGAGCCGCCCCCGTGGAGAGCTGGGCGGCAGTGGCGCTACCAGGGGCAGGCCGGGCTTCCCGGGGCCCGAGCGGCCTGTGAGGGCGGCTCCGGCTGAAGGACCGGCCGCCCCCAGGCCGGCAGCAGGGCCGCGGGGGGAGCGTAACGCCCGTCTGCAACAAGCCGCCCTGCAGCCGTCGGCGGTGTGCGGCTCAGGGCCCCGAGTCCGGAGATAGTGCTGCATTTATTCACGTAACTTTAATCTTGTCACTAAAGCCAGTTGCTTTGTGAACCCGTGTAAGCGTGGTGTGTCTGTGGCGGCCTGCAGCAGTGTCTGTAAGACCTGCACTGGCTGATTTGAAGTTCCTCCTTGGTTTTGGACCTGCCACCTGCGTGGGGTTCTTGTCGTGCAGGAGGCCCGGCCCGGCCCGGCTCGCCCCCTCTGCCACGCACCATGGCAGGGCAGACCCGCGCCCTGCACTCCTGCCCATCAAAACATACCAAAGTGGCAAAAAGTGGCACAGGATGATCCAGTGTCCTTATTGCCAACAATGGAAAAGGGAGCTGCAAGATACGTTTCTTCTGAAGAAGAAATATAAATTAATACATGGAGGGTGGTTTTCTTAACACAGAAGAAATGGGGGTACGATGGTAGAGTGAAATGCTCTATTTTACTTACCCTTCACCATAATTTTCAAATAAATGGGTTAATCTGTTGCTCAGGTTTACTTACGTGTTGGAGGGGGGAATTAGTCACGAACTTGCTGAAGTGAATCTTCCCTTCTGTGTAAAAGTTATTTGCGAAACCATTTCAGGCTGAGCGACGAGAAGCAATTTCTGCTCATGCAGCAAGAGAGCAAGCAGCTGAATACTCAGATGACTTTGAGAGTGACGAAGATGGCATGTTAAACAGTAAGACAGAATTAAATACTTTTCCTCGTGTTCTTTCCTTTCTTAACTCATTACTAGATCACACAAAATCTTTGGGAGTCAATATGATTTAATGTTCCAAGATTTCATATTTCACACCTTTGAAATCACTTAGTCCTCCTCTTCCACGTTAGGAGCAGAATTCCCTGTGAAATAAGGGGTGGTGCCAACCTGCTAAAGCAGATGCAGTCTCTGCTGTTTCCTACATTTGTGGTGCCTGTTTTTACTCCTTAGCCATATTGTTTACATCTGGATGAGACAGCAGAGCACAGTACTGTCAATGGAAGTGGACACTGGCGGAGAGGAAGCTTTATTGTTGTCTTGCTGTTTTCCCAGTCTGAACGGCCAGCAAGTAAGGGCTGCAGGACACTGCAGCACATGCCTGCTTGGCAGCATATGCAAAATACAAACCAGGAACAGATTTGATCTGGATGTTTTTCTTGGGCCAGGATGCATTTGATATTTGGTAATGTTTATGTTTAGTCTAACAAGATTGGCCACATGGCTCTTCTGATATGGTGCTGCATGTTAAGGGAAATAGGAATCTTAAATATCATCATGTATTTTTAAAAGGACTTCCTCAGTGTCTTGTTTTTATTCATATCTGAAACATCTTTTAGAAGTTTGTGGGATGCTTTAATTTTCCTTTGCTGATAAGATTTAGAAAAAAGCTCCTCCTGCATTAAATATATTACCCAACTATCACAACATTCATTTGTCATCTTCCTCAAGCATTTCAACTCTGAAATTAAGTCAGTTGGAAATAGGCTACAGGAAGATTAAAATATTTTTGTTAAACAGGCGAACCTTTGCTTTGGAGCAGATACCACCTTTGAGTGTCTTCTAGTAGATCTCAGATGTGACAGAAGTGAAGAGAATAGAAAGGATGGGTTTTAGTAACCAAACATGCCTAGCTTTGTTGTTGTTGACTTGCTTCCACTTCTTATGGCACTGGAGACATAGTTTTTTTAGAAGGGTTTTAAATTGCATGACAGGTAAGAATTAACCAGTGAATATTAGAAGTATTTTCTTCAGATTGGGTCCATGGAGAGACATGACAGGAAAGGAAGTAGAATAAGAACTCGGTTCCGTTGTTTTGCAACGATCAGAGGTACAGAAAGATAAATGCTCAGAGACTTAAGTCAGGAGAGTGTTATATGAAAAATACTTCTAAACTATAGAAGACAGAGTTTCTGTGTCCCTTTTTTTTCCCACTTGTCTCAAATGGAAGTTGATGATGTGCTATTTTCAGGTACTGGGGAAGAAAATGGAAGTGACTCAGGCGCTGAGAGCACTAAGAAGTCAGTTGCTGTTGAGAGTCCTCTCTCTGATGATGATGCTTCACAAAAAGCAGATTTGGAAAACGAAGCTGCTGACTTGACTTTATCCTTTCATGAAAAGAAGCTTCAGCAAGTAATGCTTTTAGAAAGTGGAAACATACGGGATGACGGAAAGGATGGTGAAGAAGAATGTTTGGGAAGTCAAAACAAAGGTGATGACAGAAAAAGTGATGAAGAATGTTCATCTGCTGAAGTACCGTGTGATAATAGTGAAAGTGACCACTGTAATGACTCGCCTATTCATGAACTACAGAAAAAAAGAAATCAAGAGGAAAACAAACCAATACCAAAGCCACAGGTGCACAAACCAAGAAATGCTTTGGCATCAGGTGAGAAGGAAGCATTTGAATGTTGCTGCTACTTGCTTAGTCATATTACAGTATTTTAAAGTGTTGTAATTTGGGTTGTTTCCTTGTTAAGTATCAGCTGCTTTGGCTTGCAGGGAATTTATTTGGTATTCTTCTAAAAATACGTGTTTTAATAACCTCCAGTTGCCTGGGGTAAACGGAACCAGTGTGGGCCAAGTAGCAGGCGGTTCCTATTTGCTTTTTCCTTTCAGGAGATGAAAAACAGCCGTTGGGGTACTTCTAGTCCAGCTCCCCATCAGTGCATGTCCATGGATCATGCAGGAGGGCTACAGAGTTCCCTCTGCTGCATGTGCACAGCACAGAAAGCCATATTCACACAGTGTCTGCTGCATACATGCACCCCTTAATGGCAAGGGCCTTAAATAGTCAGCCTTTCTCTGTGACCAGTGAAGCTGGACCAGAGTGTTCACAAATACTATGTTGAAATCGTGATGCTGAGATATGATGCGGTAATGTAACAGAATGTTAGAAAATGAGCTGTAACCAAAACATTTACAAATGGTAGACTTCTCATCATCACAAAGTTCAAATTTTGGTTTTTAAAAAAATATCTTTGAAGATACTGAATCACTTTGGATGTGTAGTCAAACACATAAAAGCCCGGAACTTTAATGTTTCAGTATAAGAATAGCTAATTCATCTTCAATATGCAAAGCAGAACTTGGAATTCTGCTAATTGAGTGTATGTGCTTTTCCAACTTTAAAAAGACTTCATATTTTTTATCTGCTTCCTAATATGAGAAGAGTTTGTCCTGAGAGAAATTTATGGCTGGTCGTTACCTGTGGTGGAAGAATACAACTTTGAAATTGGTAGAACATGGTTAGTGATATAAGCTCCTTTTTTTTTTCTTTCCACATGATGGCACAAAAGTGCTGAATATTTGAATGTGCAGCTAGGCACTGCAGATGCCTCTTTTCTGGCAAGTATGCCAGTGTTGTTTTAGACTGGCAGAAAAAAGTTGAAGTACTCCTTTTCTTCATGTGAATCTAAGTAGTACAGTGATACTACCCTGTTGTCTTCAGTAGTTAACCACTGTAAATTTTTTTATTTAGATAAATAGATCTCTGTCTAACAGAGGAAATGACTGTCCAGAGATTAATCAGCTTTTTCTGCTCCTTTGATTTTTTTTTTTCTTGTGATTTACTGCATGGAGAAACTGTTGGTGCACTTGCAGGAATATTGTTGTGACCTCTTAGCTCTCTCAAACTCATACTGGTTTTATAATCAAACTTTATGCAGCTGAGTGTGCAGGATCAACGTGATTCTCCCATTTCCTGCAGTAGATCTGCATGAACTAGGACTGAATAAGAAATGCTTCCATGGCAATGTACAGAAATGTGGGTCAGCATACCTAAAGAAAAAAGCTGGTAGAAAGCCATTGATGTGGCTTGATCTGGTTGGTGGCAGGGCAGGAGGAGGAAAACGTGAAGAAGATACGATTGCTAAACCGGAGAAAGGTGAAGAGCCAGAGAATAGAAATCTCTTAAAAAATGTTTGCATGGCAGTTCTGCTGTCCAGTGACTGCCTTAGCGGGGGAACAGAGACATCACTGAAGAAGCTAGAAATACACTGAAAGCCCTCGCTTTCGACTGCGTTTCTCATGATGTCTCCTCTGACCCAGGGTTGTTCTGTTCTGCACCCTGCAAAGAAGCAGTCTTCCTTTCATGTCTTTGCTAGTAGGTACCTGGACAAGCAGAATAGCAAAAAGGTTTTCCTACAACAGTGCTGTGTAAGATATATGCTGTATTCTACATTTATGAAAACTCGTCTGTCTCTCTGATTGCAAAATTGAGTGTAGTTTCAATATATACAGAGATGATGATAAATGAGGAAAAAAAGTTCATAGGTTGTGTATGTAGAGATAGTTAGAAGCTTTTAAAACTTTCATTAAACTCTGAAAAAGTGGCTGTAACTCTTTACATAGCTTTTTGTGTAGGGCCTCACTGTGTTAAGAAAGCCGTGCTATTATTTAAATGGATCATTTAACTGCAAATAGTTGGTTGAATCTATCTTGACAAAATACTGTTCCAGACTAAAATATCTTTTAACTAGATGTAACCGAAACTATAATAAAACGTTACCATTTATATCTTAGTAATATCTAATGGTCTAGTACAAGGCTTCTTAAAGTTGGTGGCATTCTTAATTTCTTTTCTGCTCTCAGTATCTTTCTCATGTCTTGTGTCTCCTGTTCAGTTTTGAGAATGGCCCAGCCTTCTTCTTGCAGTTATGTCCAAGTACAGTATCATCCCCAGGTATTGAGACTTTTGGCCTAGAGGCATCTCAGGAATGCAGAGGAACAGGTTAAAGTTTGAGAATTTAGATTTTGTACTTAGACTTATGTCAAGTGCATGATCATTGTAAGATCATTGTCTAAGCATCTTTGAGACAAATAACTTTGATTTCCTCTTTTACAGTCAATATAACTAGGGTAAACCTTTTGCTTCTTCCTGCAATTTCCCCCACAAGGTTTAATACAAACTGAGTAGTGCTTTTCTATCTTTTTGGATTTGTGAATCTCTTAACAGGCCTTGGGGGATGTGCAGACCCCTTGAGATGTACCAAATCTATGGGCTTCTCAGCAGTATCCATTGGATGTACCTTTCTGAGTCCCCTTTTTCAGACTGGTTAGGAAAAATCCATGGACCCCAGGTTGAAAAACACTGGAATGTGCTGTTAGACACTTTTTTTAATTTGCTAAGAGAATCATGCTGGGGTGTAATTTGCTGTGTGCAGGATGGTAGTAACATAGACTGTCAGATGCAGCAAGAAGAATGCTGTCTGTATGGCCTATGTAATGTCTATACGCTGCAGCCTAATGAGATAAAAGGTAGTACTTGGCTTGAAGGATTTAGGATGGAAAGGTGAACAGAAGTTGAAAACTTGAGCAATGTACTGAGTAGTAAATAAAAGTTCTGCTTAGATCTGTGTTCAGTTTCAGTTCTTTTTTATATTTTATTGATACCTTAGATTAGAAAACTTGTTTGGTATAGCTTGATGTTTTTAAGCATCATTTATGAAACAATGTCTGAGGAGAGTTTGTATGGGGAAAAGGATGTGAGCATCAGTGTACTGGAATGGGAAGATTCTCTAAGTGCAGGGACAGTGTAAGTGGAAGAGAATAATACAGGTGGTGTTGTCAGGACAAAGGAGGACACAGAAGCAACCATATGGAGTCTTCAACAAAAGTGGAGGAAAAAGGGATTGGAAAAGATTGTTTAAATGTAATGCTGAAGTGCATAGATACGGGAATTCCAAGCAGACTGATTGAACTTGTATAGCTTGAACTGTCAAGAAAGAAACTACAATAACAATTACAGGTTTTATGTGTCAGTACTCAGCTGACCATGGGGTTATATTTTGAAGGTGTTTTGCAAACAGAGGCAAAAGTTCCGTGAAGTTCATGCTACGCAGTGCTTATGGTAAATCTGCTGTCGTCTGTATCCTGTGCACTACATGCTGCAACTTAGAGATGTACAGTTGCTGATGCCTACAGTTTATACACAGTTGTACTGTCTAGTAAGTGTAAAGTAAAATATGAAAGATTGCATATCAACAGAGAATAGAAAATGGTTTGTATAAATTCAGAGTTCTCCTTGTCACCTCGAACTTAACATCATTGTAAGTCTAGGTTAAATTTTTTCGATTGCCAGCACTGATTTTCCTTTCTTCAGGTAACTTGGAGTTAATCTCTCATCCACAAATTTTATTTCTTTTATATTTGGGAATTTACCGTGGCTTTGTATAGTTTGTGTCTTTTACAAATTTAGATACTGCATTAATGGCAGTTCAGATCTGATATTTTTTTTAAAAACTTGTTAACGTAGTGTTTTAATAAATGACAATTTAGGCACACATTTAAATTGAGGTGAAGTTTTCTTTAAATCCCCACCGCAGAATCTTTCTATTACTTCCTTGTGTTTCCCACACCCCTGAAAAATACCACACAGTTAAAGTAGTTTTTGTTACCCAAATTGTTGTAAAGGCTTCATTAGTAGTTTGTTAGATGTCAGAAGAACTCTTGCTGTGACTGCAATGGCTTTGGCTTTTGCTTTCTGCACTAGAATCATGTTCGGGTGGTAAAGCAGATGGGAAGTTTTGCCTTTGTCATGCTCTCACACATAACATTTGATACAACTTCAGTTGCTACTCCAGTCTTAGGTTTAAATACAGTACAAGTGAATACTCTCGTCATTAGTGCCTATAGTTCTTTAGAAGGAAGTATACAGAAAATACATTCTGTTATATCAAATTTAGTAATATGTTTCATAAACAGATGGTTTTAGTACAGAAATAACAATACTCAAAAAACAATGAAAATCTTGTTCATCTCGATTTTTTTTTTTTTTTTTCTCCTGTTAGATCAAGATCAGAAGATCAACACCAGTGACTTGAAACTGGAGGACAATAGTAGAAAATCCCCTTCTGTGACGGAAGTAATGACACCCACAGTATATAAGAAAACAAAGAAATTGGAGAAGTCAACAGATGGCAGTTCAGATGAAATGGTGAAGATAGTGGAAGGACAAATAATAACTGATACAATACAGGAGGTATCAGTGAATGATCAGTCTGAGAATGGAGAGGCAAAGAACACTTCAAAGGACTCTGTCAAGGTATTATTTATATGCAATTTTAGTGTCCTAGAAGCACAGTGAAAAGTTTTGTAGTTACTGTTGGTACCTTAAATGCGTAGAACTCCGTTTGTAAAACGGCCAGTTCTCTGGCTTCTACAGTTGAGGCTCTTAGAAATTCTGTACAGTTTTGAGGAAGATGTAGGGAATACCTTTTACACAAATCATTTAAACCAGATAAAGGTATTGAAATTTATATTTTCCAGTTTTAAGGAAATACCCTTACCCAAGGGGAAATGTCAAATCTCTGTTGTGAGGTTAGCTGAATTGGAATGAGCAGTGTATGCTGGCAGAGGATGGAATCCATGGTGTGACTTGAATAATGGATAAGATGCAAAGCATTTTATGCTTTATCATAAGAAAGAAAAGATGTAGATATATGTAATGGTTACAGCTAAATATTAAAAATACTTAAAAGAGTATTGATACAACAACAGGGAAACCCACTGCTGAGCTGGGTTCTTTTTATTCCTTTGTATTTCTAAACCGTAGACTATATTTTCACATAATACAAAGACACATTTCTAGCTGCCGTTCCAAAAAGATAGAGGCATTCTGAAAGTTTGTTGGTTTGGTTTGTCGGTTTGGGTTTTTACTTTCTTACCCTGTCCTGTACCCCTTCTCTATTGGAGTGGCTTTCAGGCGTATTTTCTAACATAGAGTCATAGAACGCTTTGAGTTGGAAGGGACCCATAAGGACCATTGAGTCCAACTCCCAACATCCTTGTTAGCTTGTAAAAGCCTGTTTCATCCTGATCCAGTTCTGTTGCTTGAGAGACTCTTATAATTCTACTTTTCCTCTGTGTTTCTTAGAAACTAAGTGAAACGAAGGAAGGAGTTCTACAAAACCAGAAAGCTTTATCTGACAGGTAAGAGAAAGATGCTGTGTATCACAGTCTGCAGTGTAAAATGCATGTAAGCACCCTGACAGTGCTGCTT
Source organism: Falco rusticolus (assembly GCF_015220075.1). Classification (NCBI taxonomy): domain Eukaryota; kingdom Metazoa; phylum Chordata; class Aves; order Falconiformes; family Falconidae; genus Falco; species Falco rusticolus. The sequence goes on from NC_051187.1 coordinate 48,734,390, forward strand.
CACTCTTGTTTTCTGTCAGCATTGTCTTCACTGTTGACAACCTCTGACCATCTGTGGAAAACAGTTCAGTAGATGTGGCATGTTATTGTAACCCTTGCTCAGGGTTATATCAGATCAGACTCCAAGTCTTTTTGCAGTGTCTATGATGAGTTTGTGCTACTGGATCCACCGATGAATCCAGGTCCTTGATGTATTTAGAGGTTTTAAGTTGTTTTGTAGATGAAAGTTGTAAGAAATTTCTAAACCTTCTTGGGCTGGGTATGTTGTGTAGTGGCTTGTTTTGGCAATAATAAAGCCCTCAGAGGAAAATGGGCTTCTTCCTCCTTTCCCCAGGCAGGCGCATATAAAACCAGAATCACAGTAACTTTTGGTATACGCTGAAATAAAAGGAACAGTACATGGTATCAGCTAAAACAAGTGGAATGATCATTCATATGTTTGTGTCTTGGTACTTTTATAGGTCTCTCTCTCCAGTGCCCTTAAAGAAAAAGGTGAAAGCTGTTCCATCAGCTGCACCTGTTTCATCTCATTATCTCGGAACGTTAAAGGTGTTGGAAGATAAAAGTGTGCAGAAGAACAATACAGAATTTGACAAAGGAGATAGTTTACGAGCAGCTGTTTTCCAGGTAGAGCTTAACAACAAACAAAAGAACCAACAAAAAAACCTATGCATATAAAAGTCCTGTTATGGGAGTCAACATCTTTTATTTTCTTGAAATCAGTATTTCTGAGTATATTCCTTGCATATGCTTACATGTGTAATAATCCTTTCATTCTGTTCGCTGTGCCTTGTCATCAAATTACAGGCTAAAAAGGTAGGTGAGAGGGACATACTGTGGTTCATAATTCATAGTGTCATACTGTTTCCAGGCATGTGTATTTCTTTATTTCTGCTTCTGCCTTAACATAAGTAAGGCCATAGTTTAAAGTTTCTTTTCCTGATACGTTCTATTCAGTTGACGTTCAGGAAAAGTGAGAAGTCATCTCATGTTCTCTCCAGAATGTGGATTCTGTGTAGAAATTCATAATGATCAGTTTGTGGATTCAAACAGATTTTTGCTACTCGTCTGTGTGAGAAAAACTTACTATTAACAGGTGCTGTTCATATTGGTATGTGAGTTTCATGCTTGTTATGGTTCTAGAACAAAATTTAGAACCTCAAGTCCATATTTATATTGTCTTCATAATTTTTAAAGGTAAAATAAGATTCATTTAGGACACTTGTATCTCTAAGCAGCATACCAATTACATAGTTAAACCCTGAAAATTTAAGCTCAATTCTGCAAATGGCTCCTAACACTTTATGGATGCCTGAAGTCTCACTCTTCCCAGTTGGATTTTATTCTTTTTAATTACAGGTATTAGGTATTTGCAAGAAAGACAATAAATAAATAAAAGTAATAAACTTCTTAATTCTTTTAATGCTTAGATTTTTGTGGTGGTTTTTTAATATTTTTTTAAAGAAAGATTGTTAAGCTTTTTCATATTTTCTAGCTATGATTTTAGAACCTTAGACTTCTTTGATCAGGGGTAAGTAGCACATGGAGGAATTAAGAGTAATTTTGGTGGTCATTATATTGGTGCTGCTCCAATAATACTTAGTTGTTTTAACAGAACTTTTATAGATGTACCTTAAAAAGACTAAAAGTATAAAACTTTTAATGATTCTTACAGAATTGGTTGGAAAAGAAAAAGGCCTTTCTACTGGAATTAAAGAGACTTGAAAAGAAGAAAGCTGAAAATCTGAGGAACAATACTGAAAAGGTTTGTTTACATTCTTGTTTGAAAAGACAAACTATACTTCTTTGAAGTATGCTTACCTATGCTTTCTGCCTAATTACATCACCCTTCTAAGGCACCTGGTTTTCCCCAAATAGTGGGAGGTGGGTTGAAGCAGTAAATGGCATGTCCCACTTGTTATGGTTGCTCTAAGGGGTGTATGGCTGATGCTTCCCTACACATTTACGTTAGGAATGCTAAAAGTGTGCTTCTTAAATTAATTTTCAGGTTTGTTTATAAACAGCTTGGGATGCTTAACCCTTCGGGTGTTAGAAAATGAGTTTGCTCCCTGTCTCAAGAGGTGCTTACCTACTGAGGATTGTATTTTGAATAGTACCATACACAATCCTTAGATTTGGCTTTTAAGTATTTAACATTTCACTTCTGAGCATTTAACATGTGTTTTGTATTCCTCTACATATATTTTGCAAGAGTAGTTTGTCTTATTCGACTAAGTTAAATTAAAAATGAGCACAGAAGAAAACCACTTTCTATAGATCAAATTTACTTTTGAATATTGGAATGTTGTCTGCAAATAAATTCCCATTTCTTTATTGCTCCATCTAATCCTACATTTGATGGTGAGTTTATAACATACTATTTCAATTGTAGTTTTATATTTAAGTGTATTTAAATGTAACTTTCATTTTCAATCCAGAAAGAAGCTGATAAAAGAGAGGAAGCGATTGCATCTTTTGAAGCCTGGAAAAAAAAGAAAAGAATAGAAGCAAAAATGTTAAGTGAAAAAAAGAAGCTTGAGGAACTTCAGACAAAGAAAGCAGCAGAACAGAAAAAGGAGAAAACAGAGGAAGCACAGAAGGTGATGTAAAATATGTACATAAATGTGTGTGGATCAGGTATGGTTCAGGAGATTGTTGAGAATAATTTTGATTAATTCAGCAAGAGATGGAAACAAACAAGATGCTAAAATCTAAACGTGGTTAATTTTTGAAGAAAGCTTAGATTAGATTCTGTTCTGTTGGGAGTATGTCATGTTTGCATTTGCACACAAACAGGCATTGCTCCATGTTTGGATTCTATTAACTGTAAAATAAACTCAGTATAAATACATTGTCAATGAACTATTACTTACTGGGAAAAATAATTCTTTTTTTTTTAGGTGTAGTGGTACCTACTTTTGAGCAATACTACAAGTAAATAATCAAAAATTGGAATGTGTAGAGCTTACAGAAAATAATAATACAATAATTTTTGTATACTCCACAATAAGCAAGTGGAGTATTGACAGAAAGGTGAGGGGTAAGTTTTCTAATGATTCTGTGGTTTTCCTTAGGCATTCGAAAAATGGAAGGAAAGAAAAGTGGAATATTTAAGAGAGCAAAGAAGAAAGGAAGAACAGTCTGAAAGAATCAAGAAGAAGAAAGAGGAGGAGCTGGTTGCAGAGAAGAGGAGAGACAGCGTGTCAGCAGTTGAAAAATGGTACTACTCCACTGGGGTTTGGAATACTGTAGTTTCCCAAATGCAAGAGGTCTTCTGTGGGTGCTTGATGTGCTTTTAATTGGGAGACAGTGGCATGCTTGGGATCAGAGTCTTCAGTCTCAGTGGAGAACAAGTATAACAATGAGGAAGCTGTACCGCTTCTTTCAGTTTAGTGATTCCCCAAAAGGCTACTGACTAAGCCAGGTAGAGATACTGCAACTGAGAAGGAAGATTCATTGAGTAGTGTAATGTCTTAATGTGATTAATCTTCTGCTTCATTACTAAGCCATAGGAAGGAAGGTAAATCTTTATCTTAACATTTTGTGGAACACAGTGTATGAATGTAGATGTATTCAGAAGCCAACTACATGTGTTTGCTGGAGAAATTCTTTATAAGTTTTACAAGCCAGGAGTTTTTCACAGACCATGTGCGATTAACTATTACCCACAGCAGTTCTGAATCTATTTTTTTATATGATACCAAATAAGGGAGAAGGTAGTACAGAAAAGGTGATGCCATAGTATATAGAATAGCAGGTTCATTTATACCTTGGTGATATAATATATGAAGATGGACTTTGAAGATTTTAAAAATATCTTTTCAATATTTTATTAAATGCATAAAAATCTCTTTTGACTCAGTTTTGTTACTCAGTCATGGATGCAGCATTTAGTCTGTTACATGATGATCTCCTGTTCTTCCCTCTCACTCTACAGGAAAGAAAAAAAGGAAGAATATATTAAACAGAAGAAAGTAAAAGAAATCCTAGAGAGAAGAAAGCAAGAAATACAACAAGCAAAGAAGGAAGAAAAGAATAAAAAGGCTATGGAGGAATATGAACGATGGCTGGTATTTACTTTTTTTTTCTTTTTGTCAAAACCCAAAAGATTAACGCAGTAATGAGTGTGAACACTTCTGTATTGTAATACTCGTGATTTTTCATGCTGTAATGAGAGAGGCCAGATGATGGCAGCATTCCTTAGCTAATCTCCAAAATTCTTGACTAAAATGATAACATGTGGTGGGTTTGTTATTTCGCATACATGGCAAATATATTCTCCCTACCTGCATGTCATAGAGTTTTGATTTCATAGTTAGTCTTCATGTTTTGACATTCCGTGTCAGGAGCAACTGTATCTGAACGGTCAACTCACCACAGCACAAAACCTGAAAAGTCAAGCGGCATCCACCTGCCACAGTAAGCACAGATCCATTCAAGGAAGCATTCAAAGTAGAGACTTGTACACCTTAAAACCGATAAAAGAACTTGTAATGAGGTTTGAGATTATTTTCATTTACTAGAAAGGGTGGAACTCTGATGCTCCCACTTATATTTTTCCTACAACAGTGTACTTTAGTCACAGTTGTTAAACAGTAAACTAATCTAGTATTCTAGTCCCAGCAGCAAAGCAGGGTGTGGTGTTTTTTTTCCCTTGCAACTGAAAGACAAACTAGAAGGGAGAGAGCACTAATATTCTTAGCATATATATTCTTTTCTGAAATATGTTTGACTTACTAGTTAAAGAAAAATCTGCAGTTTTTTGTCCTCACCCTGTGAATGATACCGTCGTTCATCATCCTGACTTTCAACGTTTTCTTAGTTTGAGAATGTTTCTTGTGTTGTCTCTTCCTTGAGATTTCTGACATGTGTCCTGTATATACAGTCACTGTTGCCATTGATAAGAATGGAATCATACAACTCAGCTGGCTTAAGGTCCTTACAGGGATTGGTTTGTACTGCCAATAGCTTTAAAAATCTTTTCCAGAGTCTTGAGTGGGCTTTCTGTTTTTTTGTTGTTTTTTTTTTTGGGGGGGGGGCTGTTTGGGCATAGGTGAGAACTGAGGCAGGCAAATAAATGTATGGGTATGGGGCATTTTAAAAGGACAATCATCCTTTACTTGGCTAACTCAGAAATATGCAGTTATGTGAAAAACAGCAGGAGCTTACATATTTTCCCTTCCATTTTCCAACCGTTTCAGTCTTTTGTTTAAGTCTTTTAAGATCATCTTTGACCTGGTCCCCTGTTGGAATACCTCTGATTTCTGTAATCATTGGTAAGAAGTGTTTTCTCTAGTCCCCTTTATCAAGTGATTTCCAGCCCAGTTTTGTCAAATGATAAACATCCAATCTTAGATTATTTCTTGCTTACTCAATATTCCTAGTTCCTAAGGAAAGAAGTACTATGCTTTGAGTAGTAGGTAATGCTCTGTCCCAGTATGCTCCTCTTATTGCGACTGTCCTCAGTTAGCATAGTTGTACCAAAGCGTGAATGTTACCTTTCATTGTACACTGGACTTCCTTGCTGGCTTGGACTCTGTATGAAGGTTAAAAAAATGATGCCATATTTTGGGGAACAAAATATGCTGCCTAGCACAGGCTCCTCTGTTCAAATTGTGTATAAATTCTGGACATCATTACTTCAGTGGGATTATTGATATAAATTTGAGTGGTTGGAGGAATGACCAGATCTAAATGGATGTACCTGTGCCTACATGAGAGGAGCAGTTCAAAAAATAAGCAGATGTTGGAGGGTGCAGTGAGTGCTGAATTGGTTAGCAGAGGTACCTACAGAATTACTTCATTTTCAGTGTCTATGTGCAAGTGTTGACTGATGTGTCTCATGCCCAGTCTTCACATCTTTACTTACAGAAATTGGGTTGGGTTTTGCAGCTAACACACCTTTATTTGAGAAAGCACATTGGGCAGTGGCTCTTTCCTCATGTTTGGTCAGAATTTTATCACACTTTGTATAGTAATAATGAAAATACACACCTTCAGTGAACTGCAGGAGAGAAATGCCTATAAAGTTGTCAATGTATTATCAACTGAGATGATATCTGCCTACAGGTAGGCAGAATTGTGAAAGCTTTTTAAGTATATTATTTCAAATAAGACAATTTTTGTTTGAAGGGTAATAAGAGTAATATAGTGGGAATTATTCTAATATGTTTTCATTAACATTCAACAGAAATGTGTAAGTTCATCCTCAGCTTTCCTAAACCAGGTGTTGACCATAATGCATGGGTAAAACAGACATAAAAAACTCTTTGTACTTCTTCTAAAATACAGGAAGCATTCTGGTTTTATGTTAATGGAAATTCTGTTACTTACTTACTCTTCTACAAGTCCTTGTGTGAGTGTTAGATAATCTTAAATGCATAGAGAAGATTACTTTTTAAGCATGAAAATAAATGCCCTGAGAAAGGATGTTAACACTTGCAAAATACTAACATTAAAAGGATAATCTTGAGCTGAGATACTTTTGTATTGCTGAGGAAATTTAAGCTTCTAATTGTTTTAATTCTTTCATAGTATTTGCTTCTTGCTACTCATCAGGTACTCTTCAAGACAATCTAGATGTTTTGCTTGATAAGTGGTCGTTTGCTTATATACATAATACCAGTGTCTGGCACGTGTTATTGGCATGCACCTGTTCTGAGGAGTAGAATGTGGAGAAGAATCATGTAGAAAGTTTATAGCAACAGATCAGTTTAGTTTCCATTATTTTTGAAACAGTAATCTTGAAACCTGTTTTCTGTAGAGAAAAGTGAGTATCCCAGATGTGTTACGTTCTCCATTTTATGTGGTAAACATTACGTAATATGACTTATTGAGAAGTAAGGCTGCTCTCAAAATATTCTCGAAGATCAACATAGTATTTATTGTTAAAGGCCCTAGAAGAAGTTTGAAGTTTTACCTTGTGGCTGAGCATGATTAACACCTATTTTTGGCATTCTAAAGCTGTTTAAAAACATCAGGAAATTATGTACTGCATAAGTCTTGTGGATTTGTTGCTTTTCTGGGTTAGAAACAGCTGACATGGGTTATTCATTTCATGTGGTTTAATAACATCTATCTGAAAATACTTTCTATATTGGAATTTTAATCTCCTGGCATTGCAATGTGTTAGAAATAAGGCTGTTATTGTTACTCCTCTTAAATGTTGTAAGACTTCTGTACTATCTAGAATTCGATTATGTGGCAGCCCTACTGCTAAAGAATGTGATCTTCCCAGAATTTGGTAGGTGAAAAATGTGTTCATCTTACTAGGCTGAGTAGGAAACTTCCACAGAGAAATTAAGCCACATAATCAAGTTGATCTAGTGTGTGACATGCTACAGTTATTGATTTAATCTTTCACTGTTTCTGTTACTCTTCTCCTGTTAGTGCAAATAACATCTTATTTATTATTTTAGGGGAGATTTGTATCAGTTATGTCTTGTGAGAATGTGAACTGTGGTTAGGGCTAGAACATAAAAAGCTTTGGGTGTGTTGAAGACAGGGATGAAGCCAGTAAATCTTCATGTCAAATTTAATCTTTTAAAACCCAGTTAAATTAACTCCAGACTCTTTGCTTGGCACTGCGATTCATTCATGAAAATTGGGTCTTCAAACCCAAACATTCAAAACTGAGACATGATTAAAAAATCCAAAGCAACTGTCATTCCCTTCCTGGGTGGTTGTATGCTTTATCTTTGGGTTGCGTTTTTCATACATGTCTGTTATGCAACATGTATTCAGTGAAGAGTGCTTCATAAATATAAAATATGCACATTTCTTTATAACACACAATTTTTCAAATAATTGACAATAATACTATGGTAAGTCCTATTTTTAATGAGGTTTTAATTATCTGCCCTCATGTGTCTTTGAATGTCAAATTCAGATTCTATGATTTGTAGAATATGACTAAATTTTTGTAAAAATATGATACAAGGAAAATTTGCACCTATAAAGAACTCTCCAGTGCACTAAATTGGTAATGCAGATGCACCCTTAGAAGCTGGCCCTCACAGTGGTGAAATGGCAGTGATCTTTGCAAAGAGTATTTATTTTATATAGCACAGAACAGTATAAAAATTCAAAAATAATTGTAAATAATCGCAAATTAGTTTTTGAATGACAGGTCTTTTGGAAATCACTAATCGGGCACAAAAAGAATATTGCAAGTATCTTGCTTATCCTTCATCATCCTAATTACCCATTGCTGTTTGAAGCAATAGAAAATATTATCAGAACCTTGCAGTGTTTATAAGTTAAATAGATACTTGTTTATAATTAATTTTTTTAATTCCCAGTTTGTTCTAATACATAGCAAGTGTAATTCAGTAAGTACAGAAAGTTTCAAAGATGCATCAGTAGTCTGGAGTAATAAGAACAACATATCTCTTAAAGAAAAAACTTAATTAAGATGAGACTAATTATATGCAAGACAAATACAGTCCCTAATACACTAGGCCGTCTGTTGGGCTTTCTGTTTAGATAGTGCACAAAACCGGCACAACCTCGATACAGTCACTTTAATTGTAAATGACATCAAATGTGCAGCCTCTTGCGTTGCATGGTGCAGTGTGTGTGACCCGAATCCCTAAAAGGGATGGGCTAAGTCCCAAAAGGCAAATCTCCATTGTATGTTACCTTTTTTGTGTAAAATGGAAAGTTATGACAACGACTTCAACTTGGCTGTTTGTGGAGCTGATTTTTTATGGGGTTTTTTTGTTTGGTTTTTTTTTGACACATGTTTTTATTCCCAGGAAAAGAAAGAGATGAGGGAGCAGCTTGAGAAGAAGCAAAAGAAGTTGCAGGCTGTCCATGAGGTCAAAGTGCTTTCTCCCTGGAGTCCACCTGGCAAAGTCACATATTCAAGGAATTACTGAGCAGTCTGTTGCCTCTGAGAAAAGATGATCTACAAATTTCTGACGATGGCTAGTCATTATTTCAACAGCTGATTTTCACTGACTCATTACAGTGGTTTTTTATATATTACAGATGTATATGTGAGATTATAGGTGTTGCATCCTTTCTTTTTGGTTTATTTGATCTCTGCAGTTTAAATAGATCAGTTGTCCCTTTCCGTTGCTTTAGAAAATGTACCAGTTTTTGTAATCCCACATTTAACTTCCTTCTATTAAATCCTGTCACTTTGTTCCTTTCTGGTGAAAGTGCATATTCAGGGTATGTAAGGCTGAACTCTGATTTTTTTTTCCACCCACTAAGTAGCAGAATGGTTATTTTTAAGTTACAAGGCCACATGGCTGGGGAGTTAAGTCTGGAAGAAATGCTTTGTAATGGATGGGAGTGCGGGGATGATGGGCAAGGAGTTGTTGGCTATCTTCTGGGGATAGAAAGAAGACAAAAGGTTAAGCAATATGGTAGAGGGACATCATTTTCATACGTGCTACAGAGAGCATAATATAATTCTTAGATTATGTTAAGTTACATAATACAAAAATAGCTTTTAAATTAAAAACACATCAAACAGAAACAGGGTTTCATGGGGCCAAAAACAGTCAGCTATGTGATGGTACAAAAGAATTAAACTGAAATCATTGTAAGATAAAATGGTCTAGGACTAGGTAAGGCTGTAGCTGTTAATTCTATTTCAGGTCTTTACATACATTCCATAGATTTCTTGCTTCCTACAGGAAACAGTGGTTTTAGAGGCATGTTTTGCAGTTCCCACAAAATCTTACCTAGAAACTGCAAGGGCGGAACAGTGGTACTCCTATGAGGCAGCCTTAGACACTGAAAAGTTTTTTGTTTTGGAACTTAACTTAAAGGCTTCTGTGGTTGTTTTTACATGATCAGGTAAACCCTTCCCTGTCTTCATCATGGCCAGTGAGTTAGTCGCTGGAGTAAATTATTGAAATGTCTTCTGTTTTTTCATGGCTATTTGCCTCACTGTTTTGGAAACAATGACAAGACTACGTGTCTTTAGAGATCTTCAAATCTCTTGCTTTTCCTACTGTCTAAACTCAAGCTGTTACTTAGGTTTGTATTTTCTTATCTGAATTTTAATAATCGTTCCAAATCAAATCTGTTCCTCAAGTGTGTATTCAAAAAAACAGCATCACCAAAGAAGAAGAGGAAAAACAAACAAACAAAAAAACCCCAGATCTTTAAATTCTATATGTATTTTCCTCAAATGAGGTTCTTACTTCTGTTTGGACTGACAGCCTCCTTGGGAAGTCAAGGGGAGCATTTTGAGTAGACTTGCCTTTTTCACTCGAGTCCTGTTCGTAAATCACCAAGCAAGTCATTAATTCTGCATTGCATGTATCACTGGGACATCTCCTCAGAAAGCAAGGTTACAAGACCAGCAACCAGGTGAATTTCTTTAGTTTCCTGATGTTTCTTGCTTGTTTTTTCATGTTTTAGTGAGAGCTACTGAGGATTTAATTTGGCCCTGTTTCTACTACCAGAATGCTGTACAGATGACATTTATTGCTGGCATGTATGTAAAGGTGAAATCAGAAGGGATATCTGTTCTGTCTCATTGTTGAATATGGGCCTGTTCATTATTGTTAGTAAGAACTCAAGTTCAGTGAATTCCTAATTTAGACCTTTTACAATGTTTATGGCAGGCCGAAGTAGGTGCTAGAAAGCAAAAAGGTAAGATACATTTGTTGGAACAGTAGGTAGCGTCGTAGTTACCATCATTAACCTAATTTCTATTAATAAGTATAGAGGAAGGCTTGTGAAATGTACAATATTTCTGTTGCATATGATCTGTTGTCAGTGTCAAGAAGTACTTGCTAACCTTGAGGATAAAGGTGAGGTTTCACTAGTAGTTGTGCTGGACTACGTGTACAGCCAGATCATCTGACAGATCAGATTTGATCCGTTGTGAGGAATGGTTGTGGATTTGACACAGCTTCTAGATTATGAAGTATTTATAGTGCAGAATGAGGTTTACATGTATTGCCTGGTATTTTACATTGCAAATCTCAACTTCAGTTGCCTTTCGTGCACTTTGTTCGTGGTAGCCCTGTTGTGTATTGCCATGTTTGAGCAGGCCTCGTCTGGTCCTGCCCCTTTCTTTAAGTTCTGTTTCTTCCTCAAAAGGCAATTGTACTGGACCTGGCTTTTATTCTTTTGACTTGTTTCTAGCCTTCTGTCCCTGGGCTGCTCACCCAGAAATGTGGCTGGAACAGTTTTTGTCCCACTGAAGAGTTTGTAGAGAAGCCAGGGACACCCATCCTGTGATTGTATAGCCTGCAGGTAATGCACACTTGATGCCTTCCAGGGGACCTTAATGGCAACAGTAACCTTTTTGCCCTGTCTGTGAGACACAGATTTATGCCAAGAGTCATCTCTCAAATGCTAAACTTCTGGGTAGGGCAGTGTTCATATAGGTTCATGCTCAGCTCATCTTTTTTCATTTGGGAGCAGGAAGACATTGGTCAGGAAGGGGAGAGGGCAGGAGGGGGCTCTCAGAAGCACCCCGAGGCCTGCGGCCAGCTCCGAGCCCCTGGCGTCTGGCTCTGTCCCTAGGTCACTCGTGGGTTTTCTTGTAGGCTCTCTTCATGGTAGTACCCGTGCTGAGCTTGCTGCCCTGCAGCGCTGCAGTGCATGGCATTACCACAGAAGTGCCCCTTTAGGGAATCCTGTACATCAGGGTTTTTTGCAGAGATCCAGCAAATCCAGATTTTTCTCTGACTTAAGCCAGGCTGTAGCAGAGATGTCACAGACAAGTGAATACGGGGCTTTCATAAACTCTGGCTCTTAACCTCATGGCAGGTCAGGCATTTTTTCCAGCAGCAGTGGTACCGCAACGACAGTATTGGCATCCAGTGAGAAAGAATCCACCGTTGACAGAAATTTTCAGGAAGTTGAGAAGATACCCAGCTAGAGAAGCTTCAGTGGGCAACCGAAGAGCTAGGATAAAATTACAGAAACCAACAGGAGAGGCAGCAGAATTACAGCACAGGCAGAATGCAACAGAACTGCCAACTCAAAATTGAGTCACTCATGTTTTGTGGAAAATATATTGATTTAATTCAGGCATTTAGGCTGGAGTGGGAATACAGTCCTCCATCATTGGTCCTCCAGGCTTCTAGTACTTGGAGCCTTGAATTCATGTTTACTGTGTTAAGAAACTATAGCTATAATATCATGGAAAGATTTAATGTGTATCAGAGAGCAGAATTTACTGCATGGCTGTCATGATCAGAACAGGAGAGTCTGAGGCAAATCCTGCAGCCTGTGAGAAGGAAATAGTCTGGATCTTTTTATTTTTGCAGTGTCCAGCCAAAGCAAGTAAGATCCCCGTGCTGACAGGCCTGTAGTTGAGGGATGCAGATGAAAAGTTATGCTAGAGGTAGTGGCAGAGCTAGAAAAGGGTTTGTTGTGTGCCTGTGCCTGAACTGAGTTCATCCTTACTGGCTTTAAGGCTTTAGATTATTAGACAGAAGATTTTTGACAGCAGTGGGAAGAGGTTGGTGACATTTTCCAGAAAAGTGATATACCCAGCACTCACATAAATTCACAACTTTTCAATTAGAAAAAGGTGCTTGAAAATCTGCAGACAGGGAAAAACAGTACAGCTGTGTAACTTTTGTAACAACATTTTGGGAGCTTTGTCTAATTTTACGTTGTAAAAACTCAAATGTTACAGTGTAGTGCAAACTTCATAGACAAAACAGAGCTAAGAAATATGAATAAGTACATGAATTCATAAAAATGTGCATTTATCTGTATAAATCCTGTTAATATGTTTATTGATGACAGAGGGAAAATATTTTGTAAAATAAAGTATATTTTGGTATGATGTCCTCGATGTTTTCATCAGATCCTAGGATCTTTACTTCAAGCTTAAATGCATGTAAATGAACTAGGCAGTGTCCTTAAGCACAAGCTACTCTTTCATCGTTAATATAACAAAAAATATACAGGGAGCTGTATCCCACTGAAGTAGGAGCTTTTGGCACTACAGCAATTTCCTCAAGGTCACTGACACTCACTTTGCTTGCTGCCACAACAGTGCAAGCAAGTACTTAAGGAATGCAGGGGTTTCCAAGTTGATCAGTATCTCATTTTTTTCCAGATTATTTCATTCAGGCATTGTGTTGTTCCATTACTACGCTAAAGGGGCAGGTTGATTGATTTTCTGTTCCCGTTCTGTCATTCTGGGTAAGAAAGATTGTACGCTGTTCTCAATCATACCTTCTTTTTCTTTCATATTCACAAAAGGCTAGATCTTCTTACCTGTTCTGTTTTTCGTGGGCTGCTGTTTCACCCAGTTGTGTGTTGAATGCTGGTGGCAGCCTTGGCTGCAAGTCAGGAACTGGACTTGCTCCAGTATGTCCTTACCTTTCTTGCACTGGGGAGCCCAAAACTGGACATCGTCCTCAAGATGCAGCCTCACACGTGCCAAATAGAGGAGAAAACAATTGCTTCCATCAACCTGCTGAATATACTCTTGCTAATGTAACCACAATGGCACTGCCATTCTTTGCTTTAAGAGCCCGTGGCTGACATTTTCTGCTTCTTGTCCCCTGGTACCCCTCGGTCCTTTCCTGCAAAGCTGCTTTCTGGCTTGTTGGGGCTCAGCCAGTACAGTTGCATGGGGTTATTTGGCCCTAGACTGACTTTGTCTTTGTTGAACTTAAAGGTTCCCATCAGCCTTCTTCTCCAGCTCCCTCAGAAACACCGTGCTTGGCTTCATGGGCTTGGCCACGTCCACTGAGCTGAAGTGCTCCCCTCATCTGCCTTCCTCTTCAGTGCTTCAGTGGCTGAGGATTGACCACCAGTTTAAAAGAAAAAAAAAAGGGGGGGGGGGGGCATCCCCCACAAAAAAGGCATTACGTACCTTTGCCTTTTCCATGCGCTGTGTCACTAAGTCCTCTGACCCCCCAAGCAGCAGGACCGCCTTTTTCTTTCACTCTCACTGTACTTACGCAGCCCCTCTTCTTCCCCCTCAAATCCCGTATGAGCTTTGACTCCTACCGAGCTTTGGCTCTGCTAAATCCTTCCATGTTCGCTCAGGTGATGTCCCTGTGCTGCTCCTGGGTGGCCAGTACTCTCCACCAGCGCTGTGCTTGCCTACGGTGTGACAGCAGGCAGGAGCGCCCCACTTGCTCAACACCCACACGTCAGAACGGGCAGTTCCTGTGCTCTGACAGGGATGTTCTTGAAGGTCAACCAGCTCCCCTGGGTCCCTCTGCCTCCAGAGCAGTCTTCTGTGAGATCCACCCAAACAGATCCCTGAACAAGCTGTTATCTTCTCTCCTGAAGGCCAAGGGTGTGGTTCTGCTATTTATCGTGCTTACTCCTTACGGGATTGAATTCAGGTTCATAATCTCGAGCCTTGGCAGCCACAGGGCCATCAGCTGTCGCAGCCCGGGCTGGTGCATCCCTGTAACCATGCAACAAGTGAGCTCAAGTCCCAAGCACGTCTTAGGTCATCAGCACTTCCACCTTCAGATTTCTACTGAACCACTGGCTGTTAAAGAACAATTTCTGAAATTTTAATAACATTTATCAGTTAGATTTTCCCCTAATGGATAATAAAGTAATTGCAAAGCCCTTTCCTCATTATTTCAGCCTGGGGCATGGAGAAGTCTGCTCATATTAACAGTTTGCATTCAGGCAGATAAACTGTGGTTTCGACATAGCACATAATTTTAGTGCCTACACTCAAAACAGAAGAAAAGTGCTAATAAGAGCCCTTGGTATTGCAACATATTTTTCTTTTTTACTACTATTACACTTATGAGTAGTCTTTTTTTTCTGTGATGCTTTTAGTTCTGGGTAAATCCAGACTAGAACAGTTGAAAGTTTTTTCATTAATTCTTCATTTAAAGAAGAAGCAAGAACTCCCATTATAGGTTAATAATTTTTTCATGAATAGAAATATAAAATTCATTTGTATTCATTTTCATTAATATAAACTGGGATGTCCAGTCCTTGATGATGATAAATTATAGGAAGATAACATTGTTTTCAGGCATCATTAACTCCCAACAGGTGAAGCAGCACATTCCACCATTTTAACTGTTTAGTGCCCAGGTGTAGCATAGATATTTACAGTAATACCCTGATTGGCTTATATTTTCCTTTGCTCCTCCTAAACCAGTATAATACACTGGGGACCCATCCCTGTATGCTGCTTTCTAACAAAATAACTAAGGAAAAACCACAGGAAAAGAAATTTAAAGGAAGGGAAAATATTCAAGCTGTCCTCAATTTATTTCACTTTCTTGAAGAAGCATCTGCAGAATCATGCAGAATAAACTACATTTTGGGGAAAAAAAACTTTCTGAGCTACCCTGAATTCCTATATGCTTCTTAGCACTTCTAATATTAAAGTGTAAGGAGGATGTGCAGAGGTGATTTAGCACCCGATCATGAAACCCTGCGGGCTGGCAGGATAACTGCTCCCGCCCTGAAGGGATCCTGGGAATTGCAAATTCAGGTCCCTGACACAGGTGGGGTGGTATCCAGTCTCCCCTCCCCCTGCCAGAAATGCCTTTTCACTAACAGTTGTAAGCAAAATACCAGCAGCAGTTAACTCCGCCAATAACTAACCGCTGCAGATAACTTTCTAAACTTGCCAGATTTGACTTTTGCTCAAGTAGACCCTTGTTGATACAATTTTTATTGCTTAGTTCATCTACCACTGAAGGAGAATGTTATCCTTGGTTGAAATGGGAGCAGGAAAGATTAATATTGCAAAAGCTCAGGGAGCAAAATGAAGGCTTTTTTTTTAAACAGTTTTTTGGCTGTCACGGTGAAAAAGATACCAGTGAGAAAATAAAAGTAATCAGTACTGTCTTTATTAAATTTATCATTTGTAGAAACATTAGTGGTTATGAACATGGCGCTGGATACTGCTCAAGCAAAATGGAAAGATGGCGTGCTGCAGAAGGCTTCCCATCCCAGAAAACATGTAACAGAGATTTAGTCAAAAGTGCAAGGAGAATGAGGATGGTCTTGGGAAGGCAGCAGCAATTTCAGAACAGCAGTCATGTGATATGGAGAAATAATGTGAAATGGGGATAATGGACATGGATTGTGATTGTATGTGTCTGCTTAAGGAATGTGGGTATGGTGACTAGTCATGGGTGCGGTGACAACCACAGTTTTGAGGAGACGCCTGCCCCTCTTCCTCTAACAAAGGGGAGACGCCTGCCCTTCTTCCTCTAACAAAGGGGCTATTTAAAAGAGAATAAGAAAAGATGAGAGACATTCAAATGCTATCTAGAGGGAGGGAGTGCTAAGTCTCCTTGCTGGAAAAGATTGGGTGGTCACAATCACCTGAAGAAGATCGGGTGGTCACAAGGACATGAATCACCTGAAGAAGATCGGATGGTCACAAGAACATGAATCACCTACAAACCTGCAAGACCACCACATTCCAGGAAACGGACTGATAAGCTAATTAACATACGAAGCGGGGTTTAGGTAACAAATATGTATAGGCGTTAATTGAATATTCATTTGTTCATTGTATAAATGTGAGATGGTTCGCCACTTCGGGTATGCACGCTTGTGGAGGAGCGATCCCCCGTGCATCTGCGCGCAATAAACATACCTACTTTATAACTTTCGAGTTATAGAGTCTAATTCCGCACGTCACATGGTACAGTTGTATCAACAGCTCCTGGCAGTTTGATTTCACAGTCCACCAGCTACTGTCCTTGCTTGCTATCTTGCCTTTAGCAGGCAAAGCCAATGTGTTCGTTTTCCCCTTGATTCTTCTGCTGTGTTGTCAAGCATCTTCTGGTTTCCTTTCTTCTAATGTACCAAATTTCCTGTCTTTCGTGCTTAAGATACCAAATAATTCTGTGCATTTTGCTGCCGTACAGCACCTCCAAAAGTGATGTCTACTCAAAGAATGAATCTGCCATCAGTATTGCTGTACAGTTTAACATATTATTATAGCATTAAACCCTAACATCAGCTTGATGCTTATTTTCCCTTAAACAGATGGTAGTGCATCAAGCTGTTAAATTTCACTGCAGCAAAAATGGCATTCTGCTTAAAACTTTCTGTTCCTCATGTGAATCAATAAAATATAGGAACACCGATTAGAGAAATTCTCTTTGCAGACAGCTATGCATTTGTAACCTACCCAAAGCAAGGGATCGTGGTAATGACCCCTGATTTTCAAGGGCAAGCACTTTTTGGCTTAAAAAATATCATTAGAAAGAGGTTGTGTGCAAGTAGTATCAGGGCAATGATAGATGGAAACAACACATTAAGTGTTTCACAAAGCCTGTCTACTGATTTGCAAGTCAAATATCCTTTACACTCTTCTCTTTATGATTCACTTTCACATTTCTCATGCAGATATTTGCTTTAAGTAGTCATGTGCACTGGTTAAAGCAGTCATAAGAGGAAGAGAAAGGAGAGTTTTACCTGTATATGCAATCCTTGCTGTCTGTCTATGAGTTACATGTAGAGGTAAAATTATAAATTGGACATGGATGCAAAACACAAGTTGCTAAAAAAAATTTAATTGGCAAGACTGTACTACTCAAAATTACTGCCACAAGGGAGGGAAATGAAGTCTGGCAGCCTGCAGCCCAGGCTGAATGCCACCAACGCTGTTTCCAGCTACGGTTTTCTGCACACCTCTGCCATCAGGTTCGTACAAAGGTGTCCCAAGGGGCCATGCCACTGAGCTGCAATGACGTCCTGAGCTCGTGCACTGGCTCTCCACTGATGGGGTAAAACAGAGCAAGGACATGACTGGCCAGTGGGATTTTGTACGGGTTTCACTCTTCGTTATAGGCTGGATGTCTCTTTCTGACCCACCAAAGCTTGGGAAAATGCCTCTGAACAAGCTTCTGCCCACACACGCCAGAAGAGGATTTACTGTAGGCAGGATGTATTGTAGTCATGGTGGCAAGGCTCTGTTTTCATCAATTTAAAACATTTATTCCTTAAAAATTGGATAATCTATTGCCACAGTAAAACACTCCATGGACAGTGAGTCTTACTCATCTTTAGCAATACAGGCAGCCAAAAATTAGCGCACACATCTTCGCTGCTCTTGTATGAGGCCTAGATTGCCCTTGAATACTATTAAGAATACTTAAGGGACACAGCAAGGATTGTTGTTATGGCCACACATAAAATCTCAGCAGCTCAGAGGCAGATCCATCCTGCCTCATGAATCCTGAACTCCAGCTCTGTGAAACAAAGCAAGACTTTTCAGATGTTAAGCATCTGAACTTCCTGGATTTCTTACTTGTATTCATGTCCAGCCATACCTGGAATAAATTAGAGCACCTAACTGCTCACGAATAGTGTGACACATTCGATGCACAAGGTAATTTCTAAGAAGAAAATTAACTCTGTCCCAGCTGAAACCAGGACAGTGACCCATCTCTAGGAGCAAATTCAGTGCCCAAACATCAGCTTGGTGTGCTAAGGATTTCTCAGGCTAGCCAATGTGACGCCAAGGGTATCACGCTCTGCTATGGCTCTCAAGATCACTTTGTGGGAATTTCCACAGTAAATGAGTGCTGGAGACAAACCTTAACCAGGGCAAGCAGAGAAAACCCAAACCTGTTCATTTCAATGGACCCTTACTGGTGTGGCTGGCCAGGCAGAGACATGCTGAGACTGCAAAGGAAAGTCAAGAAATAGAAAGTACCTGAACATAACCAGAGGAGGCTGCTGAACCATCCGACTATGTGTGTGAGTACAGCATGTATCACAACGTTTTAGGGAAACAGGTAGCCAGCTACAGACCAAGAGTCACAGGCTGCATTCCCCCTCCATCTAAACCCATGAGAGCATAGTGCCTTTTAGAGACGGTGGTTCATGAAGCTGGCAAGCCTGGTCCCCTACCACACTTGTAGCATGGGTGTCAGGGTGCCACCCCTGACCAGCACCTACCAACCTCCAGAGCTCCACACCCATCACAAGCAAAAGCTCTAGCAAAAGAAGTTATATTTTCACATTTCTATGGGGTTTAATGTCCAGATGAAGTAGGAACTTTCAGCCACCTGTTTTTGCGGTTTGAGCTGCTGGATGCCACCAGCCTTGCTCCTGCCCGCCCCTGCCCCCCTCCTTGCCCTGCTCCCAGCCTCTGCAGGGCTTTGCTCTCCATCAGTCTACCAGCATTTTGCCCTGGACATAACATCACCGCACTGGTTTGCAAACGGCACACACCCTGCCTGCTAGGGAGCTGTAAAAGCATTCATTATACATTTATAAATCCCCCCCACTGCCTCAATGAACCGACAGGACGCAGCTGCTGGTGAGGCAGTACCTCGGGGATGGCATAGAGCAAACACGATGACAGCAGGGAGAGGTATCCTGGGGCTTGGCAGAGCCTGCTGCAAACAGAGACACTTTCTGCTGGTAAGCATTGCTTCTGCTCAGTCACTTTTTTTTAGAGGCTCTTACCAGAAATCTTCGAGTATTTCTTGCAGCCACTGACCCAAAAAACCCAGTTTTTTTGTCTGGCTTGTAACTTTTTGAATGCATTTGGGAAAAAAAACCCCAAACCCACAACAAACTGCACTACATTGTATTTCATTTCTGGTATGGTTTTCAGGCTTTCAGTCTCTCCTGGGAGCCAGACCCCTGGTAAATATGATTCTGGAAAATATTTCACTCATATTGCATGTGGTCCATTACACAAAACCTTGCGTGACCAGAGACCCAGGCTGACAGGGCAGATGCGGGTGGCTGCTTTCCCAGGTGACAGGGCTAAGTGCTACTGCCAGCTGTGCTCATCCAGCGAGGAACAAAGCAATAAACCCAAATCCCATATTCAGTTATGGATGGGGAACGTCTGCTTTGATTGAAACTCTCAAAATAGCTTAGTTTAATTCTTGTAGGAAGAAAAGCTTTGGAGCGGTGTACTTCTGAATTGTATTTATTGCCACACAACCTGTAATAAATGTTGCTGCCCTCCCTTCACTGCCTGTGGAACGTTGATTTTTAGCTGATACTGATACTCCGTGTCCAAAACGACACGGAGTAACTGCTCAGAGATAAATTTCATCTTTAAGCAGCAAAGGTATTTATTTTGTGCAACGCTGGAGAGGTAGCCGATTCACACCGGACAAACTAGCTCCAAAGTTTTCAGTGAAAAGTTGGGTAATTTATACAGTTTTCATGAGAGGTTACAACATCTTTACATACATATTCATTTGATTTCAACACCTAATCATTCTATTCAGAATAGGTGGAATCTAGGTGGAGTAAACCTTTCAGCTGTCTTTGTTCAACGATTTCCTGACTCACTGTCTCCTTATCTCCTTCAGGTGCCCACCTTATCTTTTCTTATTATTCAGAGTACATTCCTTTAACATCCTCAGTGGAACCTTTTCTAATTATTCCAAGTACATTCCTTTCTCAACACAGAGCATCACCCAGAGCATTGTACCAACCTCACCCTCACCAATCTTTTTAAGACCTCGTTCTGCTTCAATACTCACTTTTGCCAGCTAATGAGGGAGACTGCATTGAAGGGCAGTAGCATGGACAGGCCACTGATGGTCCATTACCACCCCTGTACCTGTGTGACACCTGTGCCCAGGGTGCCGAGAGTCACTCCTTGCCCTGAAGGTCTCCGCACACTGGCGTGGTCCCCCAGGGACCCCCTGCTCACTTATACTCAGCACTGGGGCTTGGCAGTTAAACATGCAAGGCAGCCAGGTCAGTGCTTTACTGACAGAGTGTTGACAGGGCTGGGCCTTGCAAACCTCAGCTCCCTTGAACACGACTGCACCTGTGTATTTGCTAACGAGTCTGTGCAGGGCACCAGGAGCTGCTTATCTTTCTTCATTAATTCCTTATACTGATTCATTGGAAAAATGGGGGTTGCTGTAGACTTATAGCAAAGAAACTTGCCAAAACCAGTAGGGAAACTAGAGATCGATCTTTTATTGATATACTAAAAGTTTTCTAGATATGCATCCAACATGTTGGCTCCTGCATCTAACAGGGTTGCAATAGAGTATAACTCCTGTCATGTATCAGTGTGGGCTGTACAGCACGCTTGCTAAAATGCTAGCAAACACACAGCTAGTTGAAACTGCTTCTCTACGCAGGCGGGGGTCATGTCACCTGGGTTTGTGTGTGATTTACAGTGCAGCATTTGGAAAGCCTAAATCTGAATTCAGTGTGCTGCTGAGCAGGCCTGGTGAGAGCCGCTACGCTGATGCTCAGCGTCACTCTGCTGAATCCCTCTGGCCAAGCTCAAAGGTGCTCTGCCGGCCGCCTGGCCTCTGCGGGACCTCTACAGCCCAGCAAGAGCCGAATAGTGAGTGAGATTACCTAGAGCTGCCTCAGAGGGTCATTTGCGTTCTGTAGTAGCTGGAGGATTCACACACGTACATGAGGGACAGAAACCTGAGGAGGATGTTCCTAGAAAGCATGGTCAGGCAACGGGAAAGAGCCGCGGCAGCTCCCTGAGCAATATCCTGGCTGTGTGAATGGAAAAATAAGATCTTTTCAGCTATACGTTCAGATATAGTCTAACTCTGAGTTTCGTTCTTCATGCTGGGAGTTTTGTGGTGTGGATGCTGATCGCTCCTGACCTGTCTTTTCCTGACCTGCCTTTATCTGTTTTTTCCGTGCTGGTTTAGGGCACAGGTACACTGCCTGATGTAAGTGGTATGGGAATCCCAGGAACAGGAAGAAATCTGGATAGGCGATGTCCAGAGAACATGGAACACCCTTACTGCACACAGGGAATGAAGAACAGAGGCTCATTGTAGAGGAATTGTAGAGGAATGAAGGCAGGTTAATGAACATTGATGACATACAGCTGTGGGCTGGCTTCAGGGGCGGTGGGCTGGCTTCAGGGGCGGTGGGCTGGCTGATGTGGACAAGGTGCAGCTGTGGCTGGTTCTGCTGAGTAGTTAAATAGCTCCAAGGGGGAGGGAAGGGCAGCCTGGGGTGAAGAGAGACCTGGAGGAGGCAGAGAGGCAAGGCATAGCATAGGAGCTACTTATTGGTGTTAACCTGCTGTGGGATGGTAAAAGCCTTGTTGCAGCCGGCTAGTTTGGCTAGTGCTGTGACAGCTTATAGGAGGGGCCGTTGAGGAATGGGACTGGCAGCACCAGTGAGAAAGATGGACTGGAAGTCACAAGTCCTTTCTATTCATTCCCATCTCTGTTCTTTTCTGCTAGACCCTTCTGCCAGTGTTAGGGCTGTACATTTGGGCACTGTAATTAGTAACAGCCCTGTATTTCTACATGAGTTTCCCTGATGGGGAAATGTGTGTTTATGTGTTATAGCAGGCAGGCAATGAGTCTAGGATTCCTGTGGTGTTCCCCCTGAATGCACGTTATTATCATTCAGTCAATGGACTTGCAGTGTGATTCTCCTATTTCAAAAAGGAAGCAGATAGAGGGGAAGGAGACAGATAATCCATGGTAAAAATGTGGGAAGGGCTAAGAAGGAAATATGGTAAACTAAATCTCACAGTAGTCCTTGCTAGAGGGAGTACTGGCCATGAAAATACATAAGCTAAAAAGAAAAATATAGCAACAAAGGAAGCTTTAATTAAATGAAAGTATAGAAAAGCTGAATTCTGGGACCTAAACAAAAGCACAAAGAAAATATTAAGATAAAAATGTTGATATAATTAAAAGGGTGGGCGAGAGAAAATAGATTAAGTGGGACTAAGAAAAGCTTCGGTTGGAGCTACCCACTCAGCAACAAAAAGCCTCAGGGAAAACTTGGCTTGCCGATGCTTGCTGGGGAAGCTATAGATAGTGGCTTTGAATGTTTGTCTGCTGTCCAAAAATAGCATTATTGTAAGATTATTTCTGCTAATCATATGACATTCCATAATCTAATTTGGCTAGACATGGTACAGCAGCTGTGATGACATCAGATGGTCGTGATTTGATTGGGGTGTTTAAATGTTCTCAGATGTGTGGTTCTTTGTGTAACAGCAAGCTGAGTATCTGTAGTAATATAGTTGTGTGGGAAATTCAGTTCAAACTGCTAAAAGCATACTTTAAAATTCAAGCTAGTACTTGGCACTATTAAATTACAGTACAGCACCCTGGAAGCTGGCACTGACACTTGCAAGCAGGTTTCCCACTTGCCGAAGTGTTGTTTAATAGAAAGCTTTAAAACCAGAAAGGTCAGAAAATCTCCACAGCTAAGGAAAGTTGTGTGCATCTGTGTAAAGTGTCTGGTAAAACATGGCCCAAGAGACAGTGCTCTCTTTTGAAGTGATTTTTTACTCCAGTGAGTAACTTACAAGGCAGGGGTATCCTGTGAGGAAATGGGAAGTCTTGGGATCTTCATTGGAGATGTGTCCTGGGTCTCAGTTCCCAAATGGACCTAGCTAGTGAGGGCTGAGTCAGGACACATCAGTGAAAAGGACTGAGCACAGCCCCGTGGAGACTGACACCGATGGTTCTCTCTCCTCTGTCCTTCAGCTCTTCAGAGCAACTCGGAAGCTGCGCACTAATCTTGCAATGTTTGATCGTGTCAGTCGTAAACAAGCAGCATGAGCAGCTTTGTCCATGCAGTTCGTGCACATGCTACTGCCACATAAAGATGCTCTGGTGTGGGAGCAACAGTAGACATGATGCCTTGTAGACGTTGGGATCCAAACTGGGAATCTGCACTTTTCCAGGTGCCCCTGTCCCTCCTGCCGTGTATTATTGGAGCTAGTCCATGGCAAAAAGTGAACAGGCCAGGTTTCAGGGGTAACCAGCAAGACTCAGCGCACCTTAGCATAACCCTTTCTGTCATTAAAGGTGTTGATTGAGGTGATGCTTTTCGTTTAGATCAGTTGAAGTAAATTCTCTGCCAGCATCTTCAAGTTAGCTATATTCACGTCGTTCTCGAATTTGTCATAGTCTTCATCGCCGTCACCCTACTGCATCCAGCTGAACACAGTTACACCCTGGTCAGTGGTCCCGATGCTTAGCATAAAGTAACATGTACCTGTTGGAATATAGTTGTATGACAAGTTCTTAATGCTTGTGTTATCTATGTTACAGCAGCAGGAAACTAAATTAGTAATGCAGCACAGGTAGATACGTGATGTCCCTGTCCATAGGCACAAAGGTATGCTTCTGACACCTTCCTACCTGTGCCCGTTGTCCTGCTGAAATCAAAGGCACTGGTGTGTGCAAGTGAAATGCTAAAGTATTTTGAATCTGTGCAAACTGAAGGCAATGAAGGTAGGAGGTCCCCGGACACCTGACTTGTCTGTGTTCCTCAGTTCCAGTTAACCTCTAGAAAGATGCCTGAAAATACACCAAAGCTATGAGAATAGCTACTTTTTAAAAGCTATTCCAGGGAAATATGGGCATCAGGAAGACATTTCCAACAGCCAGGTTCCACCATGTGTTATATTCTTTTAAGTAAAATACAAATTAGTTACAACACCCTTCTGAATGTTTTATTATGACTCTCTAATAATGGAAAACAAATATAAATGGTACTTCCAAAACAAATACTAAATACTGGAACATGTATGGTTACAAAACCACAATTCCTACACATTGCAAAAGTGCAGGCAAAGGGATGCTGAGGTTAGCTTCACTAATCAGACTATATGAGGTGTTCGATGTTGTTTAGCTGCCGTATTTTTGATCTTAGTTGTAGTCTTTGAAGTAACAGTGGTACTTTATGCCACTTAGGGTCACAAGAACTTCAAAATGTACATGTCTGTAGCCATTTCTAGCTAAAATAAACAGTAGTTGTCACCTGGATGACCTAATACAAGAAAAGCAAGAATCTAGAATAGGAAAAAACCCATGAATCTAGTGATACGGACAACTCAGATGTATCCAGGTGTCTTGTTCATTTGTTTGATCATTCCTATGAGAAAACCCTGCCAGAACATGCACATTACAAAAATGCAAGAGGGATAATTGTGTCCCATTTTCTGATAGAGAAGATCTGACCAAGTATTTCTATACAGTGCAACCAAACAATTGAATCCCTCATTCAAGTTAATGGTTAAATGATCCAGAACTGGAATTTTGTCCAAACATATCTCTTCTCCTTGGTTCTCTGTTAGGGTGGCTTAGATGTGATGGACTGTCTGGAAGTTATTTATAGACCAGCAAGACTGTGTTTGGGAATTTGAGGAAAAACTTGCCTTCTGTCAGCTGATGAAGAGCAAAAGTTCTTGCTTTTTAGCTCATGCTCTATTTGTTCGTAGTTGGTCAAACAAAACAAGAGTAAGGGGGGTGCTGGGGGTGGAGTACAGTCCTTAGTTTTACAGAAAGGTGTTCAACCTGCAGTAGTAGAAATAATAAAGAACATGAGTCCAGGGGAGGGAGTAAGACTATGAACAAAATATGGGGAAGCGCTTTCTATAGGGCAACTTTAAGTTTTCTACCCCTGAAAATAGTATCTGCATTTTAGGGTTTGAAGAGCAGAAAAATAAATCAGAATCTGAGATGCTGGAATCTAGCTGGTTAAGTATAATTTGTTCAAACACAAATGCTCCTTTTACTGCAAAGCTGTCTTTCTAATTGCTATAGGGTGTTCAAAGCTAGTCAGGATCTTCAGGCTGATTGAGGGTAATGGTGAGCTTGTGCTTACTGCAAGGATATTCACTGATTTTTCTTCCCTGCTGTATCTTACCAGCCAATGTCTGGAGCTGGAGAGACTCTCGAATCCTGGTTTAAATCAGCAGGGAATGGGGGGTCTTTAAATTTATCTTTGGATTAGAGCTCATTGCTCTTAGGTTCAGGTCATTTGATATCCTGGCACCTGCAGATATGCACTCAGCAGTACTAATCAGCACTGATGAGCAATCCATAGAGCTGCATCTCAAAGCTTTCGCAGACTTTGCATAAAGGCCATATGGCACAGAATTATGTGAGCTATGCAGATATTCAGCCTTCACTCATAGCTGTTAATGCTGCAGGTCGCTATCAGCTCCCTGCTTAAATTTTTGGAGGTCCTGCTCTCTCAGCCACAAGTCGTGCAGTGTATTTCAGCAGAGATGATATATTGCAAATAATTTATATTCTGGCTCATGGCCAAGAAATGCTACTGGTATATGCTGTTCTCTCTTCAAAGTCTGATTTTTACCAAGAGAGATGATATATCTGTAAGTGAGACGAGGGGAAAGTCTTACCTTCCCTCGCTGCTCGTTCTTCAGGACTTGGTCATCATTTATATCATGCAGGATGACAGTGAGTCCAGGGAAGAACCCAAACGGCTTCTGTTCTGGTTTTGGTACTCCTGTTTCATTTTTGGTTTTTCTTCATTGGCTCTCTTCCAGGTACTTTTTACTGGCAAGAGTTCATAGTTCACCCATTTTTTTTTTCAGTTATTAGTCACTGAAATGACGGGTAGCTGAATAGTTAATGCTTACATTCGTGGTTTTCTTGGGCTTCAAAATAGTGGGGTTTTTTACCTGAGCAAGAAAGATTTCGACCTCCAGCCGTTTTTCAAGCTATTTATAAGAAAGCAGAGGTATAGTAAATTATACCTGATCTATATCTGGAATTTTGTCATTACAAAGGCTTGCATTTGCACTAGTGTGCGTTAAGCAGATCATAAATATTTCCTGGGGAGGTGGGAAGATTTGGAATGTGTTCCAAGCCAAGGACTTTGTCTGTATCAGCCTTTCAGGACACCACATCTCTGAAGTTGGCTGCTGAGCAGATTGTAGTTATTTTTATTGCAACTTTTAGTTAAAAAGAGAGCCACAATAAATCATGACATTAAAATCAATGCCCATCAGTTATGGGAAGGAAGCCTTTGGGCAAAACTTACCCTCTGTGAAGCTGTAGTAGAGTCTAATTTTCTCCTGTGGACAGTGCTGGAGCATGGGGCAACCATGGTGCTTCCCTTTCCTCCTCCTCCTTCTTCTCCATCAGGCAGCCTTCAGCCCCTCTGTGGGAGAATGGGAACTCCATGTGTTCCCCAGGGCTTTGCAGAGCTGTGACAGGGAAGTAGGACAACAAGGAGGAGGTCATGGAGGGGCAGGATCTCAAGGGTCTTCCTGTGGCTGCAATGCTGCCCTTCCTCTGCCTTCACTAGAGTGACTTGATGTCCTGTGTCACTGCACTCCATGTCGTGTGGCTGATGTCGTCTGGGATTCACATGGTGCTGCCCAGCATACCCTGTGAGAACATGCCTTGCCATCACTTATGATGTGCCTGGAAGAGGCAAGGGAAAGCAGGTCACCTCATCTTTCCCATTCATATGGAAACAACTCTAGCCTTATAAATAGAATGTCTAAATTTCCTACAGTAAAATGCTGGAAATTAATTTCTCTTTATGTTCAGGTTAATAGTTTGATGCTTTATAAGTGTTCAAAACTTAGTGTAGCTTAATCTTCTTTCTCATATTTAGAGGGGGGGGGGAAACTTTTGTACATTGCAGTAAAATGTAGCTGTACAAAAGCAATCAAATTCTGAGGATAAATAAAGAATTATTCTTATTCGCAGTCCTAGGATGATTGCATAAAATTATGTTCAATACTAGATTCGATATGAAAGAAATATACTAGTTAAGAAATCCTTTAAATAAGAATTTATTCTTTCTGTGGGAAAAGAAAAGCTCTTTATGAGAAAAATAATGAAAGCTGATGCAAGTCTGAAAACTACTGTGTGTCCTTCTACTGTGTGTAAAACTGACGGAGGAGTAATTTCTAAGCCTCTAATGAATGATCCCTTCTGACCTTCTGAAATGCTTCTTTTCTGAATAAACACTTGAAACTATAGGTCATCTATGAGAATTAGGATATATTGCCCTAGGTGCACTCATGAGTAATTAAACGATCCCTGCAAACTGATCTGCTGTGCATCTGACTGGTGTGTGGGAGTAAGTAAATGGCTCAGTGCACTGGTAATGAGACTGAGCCATTTTTTTACCAATTCTGTTGAAGTTTTTAAACAGGCTGCATTCAATCAGATACTTGAGAAATTTAGATGAATTCCAGACAGAAACCCTAGTTATACCCTAGTACATTTCCTAACTACTAAGCTTCAACATTATTCTGTTATGTTTTCCTGAACTTTCTTTCTAGGTAGTAAGTCTTTTGGCTTCTTTGGGTAGTTAAATGCTGTGCTAGTGGCAGGCAGCTCCAGAAGGACCTCACAGATCTGAGCCGGGGGGGGGGGTGGTGGTGGTGGTGGTGGAAAGGAAGACATACTTCAATACAGATTACTCTGTTAAAGCAAAGTAATACCTCTAGAGAAAAAAAAAATAATCTGTGCATATGGGATGCTGAGCTCAAAACTGGCAGTTGTAACTCCAGAAGGTGATGCTGACATTGCTAGCTCTCTGAAACCATAGGCAGGGATGTACCCTCCGACAGCACCAGTTCAACAGTGTTGGGTGTTGGGAGTATGAGGGAAGTAGGCTGGATACTGGCCAGGCTTTCCCTCACAGCACCTTGTACTGCTGTGTGACTATTTTCTGTGAAACGAGTGGACACAACCTTCTAACACTTTGTTGTTGAAGATAAGGGTAAGCTAGACAGGGTGCAAAATCTTTATTTCCTATAACCGGTAGATTTCCTTGTCTGTAGATGTCATTTTGCTCAGCACGATGCCTATATAGAATTGTTGGGTGAGACACCAGGTCACCATCAGGTATCATGTGTGGTCCTAGACATCTAATACAGGTTTCAAACCTTGCTGTACTAACCATGAGCCTGAACATTAGGTATTATAGTGACTAATTTCTAGGCACCTAGATCCTTTCTGGCTGTATTTCATCATATTGGCAACATTCAATGGGATATGCAAAGAGAGTTTTGTTTTCCTCAGTCTTGTATGTTGCAGAGAGGCTTCCTGATGCTCATTGGGATGCTCATCGTGATGGCTGGATTGTTTTATTGTGGTTTTGGTAAAGAACTTAATGCCTGACTGTGCTCCGAGACCAGACTTCCCATCCTGATAGATTATCTTCCGTGCTCTCATTGTTTGACAAGGGTTACTTCATTCTGTGTTCACAGGAAACTTAATGTGTTTTTTCTGGGTTATAGACTGGAATGAACAGGAGTAGCAGTTTCAAATACACACTACTGTGTCTTTTCTGTAACAACGTAAACAATTATTTTGTCATATGCCAAGTTTGGCATGTTTCACAGGCACACGTATGAAAAGATCGAACTGTCCATTAGTAGGTAAGAATCAAATTCTTTAAAGTTTGAAATGGAAATTTGGAAAAGTAACGTTGATTCCCAGGAAATTAGGACTGCAAATAGATGCATCATTTAAAGCTACTGTTAAGTAACTTGTTGCTTAATCGGCTGTAAACTGCTGCCTGTTTTACGTTCAGCATTCAGTAACAAAGCAAAACAAGCACACTGATAATGAATATTAAAACAATCTATTAAAACTGCATATCCAGCTTATAGATACATCTTTCATCCAATAGAAAGCAGCTTTGGGGGCTCAGCTGAGCCTTCCTAAATGTATGTGTGGCCACTCAGCCACTGCCTGGTGCAGCAAGGGCAGAGCGCCCAGTGAGGCAAAAGTGCAAGACAGGAAGAGAGAGAAGCAAAGCAGAGGAGAGCTCCCTCTCCTAGCTTGCCTCAGCAGTTCTGCAGTCTTTACAGACAGCAGCTGCCACGTTTCTTTTTGAGTGCCTGCGAATAAAAGCCACGTGTCTGTCAAGAGGCACAGTCGGCTCAAGTGCTCGGCACCTCCTGCACAGCCAAGGTGCAGCGTACCGGTCCTCCATCCCGGCCTCTTCAGCAGCTCCTTTGCCTCAACTTCCAGCTCCATCATGCGAGTGCTTCCTTCCCCAGGTGTCCAAGTGGTATTTCAGCAGAGGGACACAGTTCCCAGGTTTGCAGGAAGGTACACACATACCGGTGTGTCCATGTCTGTGTATGCTTCATATCAGTGCCAAGAAACATCTCCCCTTGCTTACCCAGACACATACAGAGGTCATGGGGAAGATGAGGTATTTAGGCAAAACTCTCATCCTGGGTAGAGCTTTATCTGAGGCAGATTTTGAGTTGGGTATCTGGCCTCTTAAACTCTTCTTTTTCCTAGCCTTTTTTTTCCCCACCACATGACTAGGACTGTCATACTTTAACGAACTTTGATTTTAACTCTCCTTCCTGAAACAGTGACTGAACAAAATGGCTTTAGGAAGCCCTGCGCTGTCTGGTGTAAGTAGGCAGAACCACCCTCTTTCAAGGTGGAAAACTGAGCTTGCTCACGCCTTGATATTAATTGCTTATAAACAAGTAGTTACTTTGCTGTAAGGAAAACATTCTTCAGCTGGTTGAGTTGATGCCCAAGTCATTGTTTGTTTGCACTAATTCCTTATACTTGTCTGACACCTTTATTTCGTTTAAACACAAATTTAGCACCACACTTCCCAGATACAGGAGGATAATGCAGGCGAGGTATCACTAGCTGTTGGTAATGACAGTCTATGAAGGTCTGTATGTTCTGTGACAAGAGTGCAGCTGGACTGGTGGTTGCTCAAATCAGTTTTGAGGGATAATCCTAGATTATTTAAACAAGACCTAGGAACTGTCATGGCAAATTGATTCCAAGGTCCTGTTTGCCCTTTGCAATAGTGGCTCGTAACTGATGTGTCAGAGGAAGATGTAAAGGGATAGATTATGCCAGCTAAATTGGAACATAATGTACCTTCCAAATTATTTGCTTTTACTTACAATAGCAGTAAGACTTACTGAAGACTGAAGTATGATCTCAAAAAAGTTTGCAGATTCTAGGGAGAAAATGCAGGATTTAATAAAACACAAGTCTAAACCTGACAGATGTAGCTCTTTCACTTTTTAAAAAAGCTAATCAGAGCTGTTCAGAAAACTACAAATTGCTTTTTTTGTCATGTGTCCTGTTTTCCCTGTGATATTCAGAGCTGTGCTCTGTGTTGCTGTAATATCCAACATCTGTAGCAAATTGAATCCTTGAGATTTATTACCACTTTCTGAGTTTTAACATGTGGAGAGTTTCTGTTGCTTGAAAAGTTATTTTGGTGGTATCATATCACACAGCTGTGTGATCATAGGAGGTATGAAATGAAATAGAATGGATTCCTTAACTTCTCCAAGAGAGCTTTAAAAGCTTTGGATGGAGCAGATAGCATAGTGTTGTCTTTTGATGTATGAAATAACTTTCTAAATTCCAATTTCACATTGATTGCTAGAGAAATACAGTGACTGTGGCTCCATCAAATGGAGCTTCACCATAACTGTCAGATGTTTGGAACAGTCTAGATCTGTTGTCCAACACTCAACCACTGTTAGGAAAATACAGCAGTTTTGATAGACACTTCTGCCTCATTCCTGTATTACACAAGGTAGTAATAAAAATGCAAATAGCATGACAAGTTCTGTGCAACCCGTAAGTAAGGTTGAACTTTGTGCAAAGGCGTTTTGTTGGTTTTGAGACCAGCTGCTTCAAGGCACGGAGTAACAACAAGATGTTTGTAGTAAATATTAAAGGGAAGTTGATTTCTCTTCTGCAGACTTGGAAAGATTGCAGAGTGGTCTATAATGTAGATTTTGTATTTCAAAAGATTTTCTATAGAAATAGCAAAGTTGGAAGGGTCAGTGAAAGCTGATGTTTGTTATCTGTAAAGCTTCTCTGGTATGTCTGTGATAGAATCTTCTGCTGCAGCATCTTTCTTCAATTAATTCTTATGTCTGTCTTCTGCAAGCAAAATGCAAGTAAATTAGTTGTTGCTAACATTTATAAATGTGAATATGGTGAATGTGACCATTAGGAAGACAATAGTAAAGCCTGCCTAAGAGGATGTTTGGAGCATAATTACCCACATACTTCTGACTTTCTTACTACAGAATGTTACCTGCCTCAGAGAAAGGTGAAACAGAGAATTGATTATTTTCTTCAGATCTGCTCCTTCATCTGCTTAATCATCACTTAATCATCACAGTACTGCGTTCTTTAGATCTGAGAAGCTATCTGTTAGCTCTCACGAGGTGGGGATGAAATGTAACAGGTTCTGCCCTCAAGACTGGGGCCAATACCCATCAGATCAACTGGTTTGGAATTGAGCTTTGCCCGAGGTCAGGTGTGCCTCGTGGTTTCTAGTCCCTTGTTCCTTTGTTACCCGGCCCAAGAGCCTCCTACTGACTTTCAAGAGTTAGGGCCATAAACTGCTTTTGGAGAACAGTGCTAGCAGAATCATGCCAGTGAAAGCATTTGTTAATGCTACCATCTCACTTGCTCAGAGTTTTCCTCTTTGCTCACAGTTTTCCTCTAATGATGCCTCATGCTTCCATTGATTCTATCCTTTCATATAAGGAGACCATAAACCTTCCCTTTCGAATAAGTATTGACAAACTAATGGCTGCCTTGTTTGTATCTTCAGCTAACCATGCTGTCGAACTAATAAATTCCAAAATTTTGTGAGTTAAGAGAAGACTAAATAAGGCATCAGGTGGGATTCTATTCAGAAAATGTGTAAGACAGTTAACAGGGACACTATGCTGAAATGTAGCCTTCATTCTTGACTTTACAAAAATGCTGATTAAGATATTAATGTATGTGCATGTGCATGTATTCCTACGGGTAATAACTATATTTAGCTTGACCATGCTTCACAGCTTCCTCAAAAGAGCACACGTGCTGCTAACAAACTTTTAGCTCTTTAGTTTCAAATAATTATAACAGAGCTGACAATGCTTCTTAAAACTTCTTAAGAAAAAACCAACGAAACAAACAACAAAACCCCTCCCAAATCTTGTAGGCATTGGAGGCACTATAACTGCGCACCAAGCCAGATCAGGATGCTCTTTTACACATTTAGTCTGTTCAGCCCAAGTAAACGAGTGCCGAGGCTAAAGCATGGGAAGAAAAATAAGAGAACAACCAGGACCACCACTTACCGCTAAAGTAATTATTCAGTAGATCTACTAGATCAGTTCCTCTCTTATACATAATATGTCTAATGCAATGTATGCACCATGAGGAAAAAGGGGAGGTTGCAAATTTCATTAACCAAAGCCAGCGAGACATTGCATTAATAGTCAAAATATGTTGAGTTGCGCTTATTATAGGGCAAGACCAGGTTATTTATGACTTACACCAGATATTCTCGTTTTGACCTGGTGAAATTTAAGCTTGGTTTTGTAGGCAAATTGCTTCAGCCATCATAACTGCTAGTGGTGATCATGGAGTCTGGAAAACTGATTTTTTAAATCTTCCTCTGAACTTTGAGCCTATCTTGGAAAAGACAGTGAAAAAGAACAGGCAAAAACTTATACAGGTATCATTGCAACTTAGATCCTGGAAAAATAACAGAATATATTCAAACAAGTAATTTTTAGGCACCTAGAAAATGAAAGATGAGCTACAACCAGCATGGATGTACTAGTAACAAGTCATGTCAAGCTGATCTGATTTTCTTCTCTGGCAGGGTGAGTAAACAAGAAGCAGTAGGAGTCAAATAATTTGACTTGTTCAGATTTTTAGGCTCCCTCACCTTGTCTAACAACTAGGAGAATATGCGGTAAGTGACACTATTAGGAAATGCAGAATTGGTAAGAATCACCGAAACATAGAACGGTTTGGGTTGGGAGGGACCTTAACGATCATCCAGTTCCAACCCCCCTGCCATGGGCAGGGACACCTTCCACTAGTCCAGATGACTCAAAGCCCCGTCCTGCCTGGCCTTGAATATTTCCAGGGATGGGGCATCCGCAGCTTCTCTGGGCAACTTGTTCCAGTGCCTCACCACCCTCACAGGAAAGAATTTCTTCCTAGTATCCAATATAAATCTACCCTCTTTTAGCTTAAACCATTACCCCTTGTCCTATTGCTATAGGCCTTACTAAAAAGTCTGTCCCCATCTTTCTTCTAAGCACGCTTTAACTATTGAAAGGCTGCTCTAAGGTCTCCCTGGAGCTTTCTCTTCTCCAGGCTGAGAATAATCTACTCTAGAGCAGAAAATCAATGCCTTAATGTCCAACCAAAAGGCTATATCAAACATAGTTCTTCAAGGACCTCACTTGAGTCTAGTACTATTCAGTGTTTTCCTCAGTGATTTAGATGAAGGATTAATGTTTTAAATATGCAGATGATATTAATGCAAAAAGCTGTAAGCACATTGGAAAGACAAGATTAGGTTCTCAGACTCTTGAGAAATTACTAACAACCTACTCGAGGTGAATGCTAACTTCAGAGGGACAAGACTGCCTGGACAGCAGAACTGCAGGAAATTATTTCAGCGTTGGAGTCTTGCAAGCTAAACATGACTCAGTGGTCTCACGCTGTTGGAGTGAGGCACGCCAGAGTGGATGCGTTGTCAGAGAGTCTTGAAATGGGGTCTCCTACGCTGCACAGCACTGAACTCTGCAGATCTGTAAGGATGTACCTCACGTGTCAGGGACCAGGGTGGTAACATGCTCAGAAAACAGGCTGGGGGAGAATACAAGGGGGGTGGGGGTGGGGGAGTGGAGCAGAGGGGGCAGGGGACAGGGACTTCAAATTTAATGATGAGAAAACTGAGGAAATCTGAGTCTTCAATTACGTCAAGGGGTGCAATAAACAATTAAAGTCCCCTCCACATGCTGCAGGTAGGGCAAGTAGTAATGGGCTTAAATGGTAGTCAGCAGGCTTAGGCAGGTCATTAGAAAAGGTAAGAAAACGTGATTTAGCACTGATTCTGTCTGGGCACTGATGAGACTCCAGCATTTCCATCTGGGGGGTTGGTCTAAAAACAGACTCAAGAAATATTAGGGAGGACAGTTCTCCCTGCAGGCTGGAAGACAGGCTAGCTAATATCATGATGTCCATTTCTGCTCTGACGATTTCTGTTCCTGTGAGGCCTTTTCCATGGTAAAAGGTGTAAGAGCATTATCTAATTATGTGGACAACTTGTGCACTAGGCCCACTGATTTGTTCCCTAGGAAAATGGAAACAAACGTGAAGCAGGCTGAAAAAGCTGGACCTAAATGTAGGTAAAATGTTGTAAGAGCCAAGTTAGTGCTGGAAATGCGCGTCAGTTGGGCACCTTATTGAAGACAATGTCTGCTTGAAGGCTTAAATTACAACAGTGATGCCTGAATCACCTTCAATATTTAAGCAACCTTTTTTTTTTTCCTCTCAAAATACGCACAAGTTGTGTAAGATCAAATACTTTGCTTAAAGTGCTCTGTGTTGCTCAGTCCTCACTAATAATGAATCTTTACGCTCTACTTTTGTAGAAAAAACTGGGTCATCCTGCAAAACTGAAGAAATCCCTTTAGGTTACTAAACACCTTCTCACCCAGGGCTGCCACATTCCTGCATCCTATCCTTTGGCCAATTTCACTGTTGCAGTGAAATAATAGCTCACTTCTTTAGTAATAAACCAGCAGTTTTTAAAAAAGATAGCAAAAGCGCTGGCTTGGAGAGAGAGGGTCAGGTAGTCGGTGACTTACTGACATTGTAATTGCCGTTATCATTGTCTGTATCTAGCACTAGGCCTTTAATTTTGGGGGAACTGAAAAGTTTTTTGAGGAGTGCAAGGAAGGCCTGAGTCAGAGAGCCCAAAACTGTAGGAAAATTTCTACTGAGTGAAAAGTGACACCAGTAATACAGATGTACAGTTATATACTCAAGTGGTATGGTATATATCAGTTTAGTAACTGACTGGCATCAAAGCCTGTTAATAAAGTAACTCAATAAGCAGAATATTAGGAATATTATCTAAATCTAAACTATATCAATAAATATCACAAACTTGCTAAAATTGCCCTTTCCCTTAACATAATGTGGGGAAGAGAAAGAAATGTATCTCTGCTCAGATTTAGCTGGCTGAACATTACTTTGAAATCTTTTGATTGTATGTATGTGTTAAGTGTGCTTAAATGTGTTAAGTTGATTTCCTTACAATTTCCACACAGACAATTATTTTATGTGAATTTTGATTTAAAAAAGCAGTAGCCATAAAGGCCAAGGTGAAGCCTGTGTAAGAAAGCAAAGTCTTCATTGTAGCCTGAGATTTTCAGGTATGAATGAACAGAACAGAATTGGGAAAAATCCCTTTTCCAGCAATCTACAACATACTTGTTCTAAGGTAATCTAAGAGTAACTGCCAGTTTAAAGGGCATACACAGTAAAGTACGTGCAGCTACTTCAACCCTTCGAGTTGGTGCTGACTCCCTTTGTACTCTTAGTGTGTTTATGCGTGCACTGAGTCAGTGGTCTGTCTGATCCTGCTCTTTGAATGTTGTTTTTGGCTACCCAGTGCCATTTGTCATCCTTTCCCGTGTGTTTGTACTGAATTCCCTGTGTAAAGGAATAAAAAGCAAACCTTTGCTTTGTCATGAGCAAGTTATGGTAGAAATGAAACATTTCACAAAGATTGCTGATGAAAATCTTTTCAGCAATGTATCAAAAAGGTAGAACGGAAAAACTATTTCTGTGGAATTTGCTTTCTTCATGAAAGCATCAACAGCAAGTGATAGCAGAGCTCTTTTTGCAAAAACAGCACTGGCTCATCAGATTCCTTCCTTTTTACGTATGGCAAATGCCAAATCTCGAGTTAACATGAAAGCCCAATCATTACAGCATAACGATTTTAATGAGAACTGTAGGTATTGACTGGAACTGGTTAGGTTCCAAGCTAATGTAAATAAGTATAACGTCATGCTGGACTTCAGCTGAAGAGCAGTTTTAAACCCTGAGCATCTTCCTAGAAAATCCCGGCGCCAAATCTTAAGCTTTTACTCATATTTAGATAATTTCAGTATCTAGTGGTGATTCACTTTGCAATGATGCCAAAGCTGGAAAATTGGGCCATAGGCTTTTTTTAGTAAAAGTTATTCAATTACAAAATCAAAATGCTTGGGCAGTGGAACTATTAGCAATGTGGCAATGTTTAGGTTACTGTGGGCTGACCATGTTATCTGTCAGAGCCACTACTAATGTGTAAGGAGCTGCTCTGAATTTAGATGTCATTGTGGATCGTCAGTATTGGCAGGTGCATTGATTGTGCTTTGAAAATTAACAGAAGAAATTTTTTTTTACTTCCTAGTAAAGATGTATCTATAAAAAATTTCTAGCTACCTGATTGCATTAATGAGTTGCCCTCTGCCTCCTTCCACTATTGCTAATATTAACAAAATGCATAATCACAACCACTACTGCTACTTCTGAAACTTCTGGAAGGGAAAGTGCCGCAGGGATTGTGCTGGCTGTCTCCTGCCCTCTTCTACAAAGTTTAATAACAGCTATGAGCAGTTTCAAAAGCTGAACATTTTTTCTAGTGAGGTAATGAAGATTTCTGTTTGTTTTTCTTTTAACAACTACGTTTCTCTTAAATCTGCTTTGAGAAATGTCTTGGTGATTATGAGGCAACTGACTCAGTGTTCCATCATAATCTTATTATTTTTCCACACTTCTTTTCTAAGGTCATGTGGGTTAAAGTATTTTATCCAGAGAAGTTTCATGCTTTAAAAGTAGTGACTCCCATGATTTTTATTCTTCCTCCTACAGTCAGGACTTACATTTGCGAAAGAGCAGCCCAGGGTCGCCTGCTGTAATGACACCTGCTCCGGTAGGAGTCATTAGCCATTTATTACTTAGGAACAAACACAAATTCTGACTTTTGAAGACATCAACTAGGCAAAATATGATGATAATGACACAAGAAAGACGACTGTGCTTTTTGTCTCTTGGGAGAATGTAATGCTTAATGTTGCAAGTGTGGACAAGGTGCACGAATGCAATAGTGGCAGAGTGGAAAGAATCCTTTCCTGACACTGATGTGAGGAAGTGATTTAACCCTTTTGACTGTTTGAGCACATTTTGAGAAAAATATAGTTACAACAGAGAAATCACATATAACTAATTTAATTTCATTTTTCTTGAAAAACAGACTGAAGGCTGAGAGATTCAAAATTGGACATGCTCACGGACCTTATTCTTCATGAAGTCACATTCGACAATTTCTTCTAGCATTTGTTAGGCTTTAGTTACAAACTCAAGAACTGGTTCTGCTTGCCCCTTGGTTTTAAAGATAGTGATTTGAACTCTGTATTTTTCCCTTGTATGTTTTTAACTCTTAATATTTTTATTTAAATGGGGAAAATTCAAACACTTTATTTTGGCCAAATCTACTCAGACCTATCAATAATTTAACTGTCAGAGCTGACACTTAACGAGATTTCTATTAGATGAGCAAGTGTGGGTTACAGTGTCACTGAGAAAAACTTATGGTTTGAAATGACTGTTACTTGGCCGCCTTTACTCCTATGGGTACTGGACAGCTTTCCTGGTATATTGCCAAGAAACAAAAAGACACGATACAGATTGCAAAGCGAATTAATAAGAAATAGGATCAAGCTTTCACCTGAATTATCAGTGGACTGAATTTAGGCAGGATAAATAAAGTCACACACCAGAAGGACTACAGGCAACTTGAAGTTAATAATTATTATTGCATGAGTATCCCTGAACCCCAGTCTAGATCAGGGCCCTGAATCATTTCCAGAAAGCTACTTCCTAAACCTGGGGGCTAAAGCAGAGCACATCAGAGTGGGCTGGTGAGGTGGCAGGTGTGAGCGCAGCATCGCAGTGCTGGGGCTGAAGTCAGAGCACGTTGCTTTGTGGTACCTGTCTGCAGAGGGGTGAAGCTGGACACAAAGCCAGTGAAAGAGCACAGAGGGGTTCCTGACCACCCAGTGGGGAGTGAAAAGCCACCGGTCTGACTGGTCACATCGGTAAGACTCCCAAAGAGGGAAGAATGTGCTCTGACCAGAGCCACGTGTGAGAGTTTCCATGGTAAGTTGTCCTAGAGGCATTTGTGTAGCAAGGTGGTTATGTTTTTTTCTTGAGGGTGGTGGGGTTTTTTCTGGTTTGATTTTCCCATTACAGCTGGTCGGTTGCACGTCCTTGTCCAAAGGCCATTACAGGCAAGCTTTTGCCTTGAGGAGCCCTGTTCAGCCATGGCTTTAATGTGGACTGGGATTGCCTCATGGAAACCTGCAGAGGAGTGAGGGCAGTGGGCTGATGAGCATTGATAACATGCAGCTGTGGCCTTGCCTCGAAGGCAATGGGTTGGTTGACATGGACCATGTGCAGCTGTAGCTCGTTCCTGCTAAGTAGTTAAATAGCTCTGGGGGGTGGTGGTGGTGGTGGTTCGGATCTTTGGAGGAAGGAGTAACAGCATGGACAGTAGAATCTGACAGATGGTAAAAGCCTTGTTGCAGCCTGATAGCTTGCTTGTGCTGCAACAACTGGTTTGCCATGTGAGGCTGACTGAGTTGGACTCTGACTACAATAACTGGCTCCCAGCGTAGCTGAGACAAGCGGGAGAACCTGTGCCCCATAACAGACACCGTGAGAGGTGAGCCATTGACAGCTAATTGATATGGGTGTATTGTAATATTTGTTGTCCATCTTAACTCAAACTGCAACTGAGACCTAGTGAGTAACAGCTATCACGTTTTAATTTCACATCTGTAGCAGTTTGCATTGATGTCTGCAGTTCAGCATTCAGGACTAGGGCATGAGCAAGCTAGTGTGTACAGGCTACTCGGCATCAGGTCTTTAGCTGGGGTGGGAGGCAGTCACAAAGAGAGCAGCAGCTGAGTTCAGAGCTGAAGCTGTGCTGTCTGAAGCGTTATCATGACGATTGCGTATCTGTACAAGCTCATATTTTCCAGCCTGAAGAGGCTGACTGCACAGAAACTATTGTCAAGTGTACAGAGTAAACAAGTTGAAAAAAGGGGCGCTTTCTCTAATCGCTTTCCCTTTCAGTCATCTTGGATTTCATTTGTAACAATAGCAGATAAAGCTCTTACGGGCAGTCTTATATCATGTTTTAAATAATGCAGAAGCTGCGTCAAGCCTATTAACATCAGCACAGGCTGGGCCAAGCTTGTTTGGCATCGTGTTTGTAATACTTGAACTGGTATGTATTTAATATCCATTATCAGGTCAAATGTTTAGCAATGATAATATTTCAGAAGCACCTAATCTTTTTACTTAGCTTTTTTAGTTTTCTTTCTAATAGGTGAAAGAGCAAGAAACTGTAGAAATGATAGAGGGTAATAAAGGGTGGTTCTTGATCTTCAGTCAGATGCTATTTGCTTTTAATCTTTCCCCAAAATGTCTTGTATTGAGACTAAAATCAGACATTTTAGCAGTGCTGAGACAGTGTTTTCAACTCAGTATGTTACATGTGCATAGCTGAACTGCTTTGTGCTCTACTTCTGTCTCGATAGAATCACACGTTGCAGAAAAATAGGTCCAATGCTACTGCTGGCGCTGTCAGTGCAATCTGCTTTGTACGTTCAGGCAAAAGCAGTGGTGCAATGGCCTTAGGTATAACATTACAACTAGAATGTCAAGGTATTTATTGTGAGCTAACCCAACAGTGGCTGTTTGAAAATATGCTTGCTGGGGTTCAGTAAGCATATATAATGTATGATGTACTCTAGCACATTTACTGAAGCATTGGATAGTCGGTAACTGCTAATTACCACCCATGTCAGGGTAAGCCATGAAAGGCCGCTGTGCAAATTGGCACTGATGGCTGCTTCTTGCTGCCTCTGTCTGGTTTGGTGGGAATGTGCATTGCAGCTGAACGCATCGTGTTTCCCTTTGCATCTGATGGCACAGCTCTGCAAAGAGGACCGGCGCCCTGATCTAGGCTGGGGTTCTGTGATACTCGTACAATAATAACTTAACTTCAAGTTGCCTGTAGTCCTTCTGGTGTGTGACTTGACACAGCAGACAAAACTGCACAGGAGATGTATGCAATGTCTTGAGATGACAATTAAATGCTTCTGATTTCTGAAATAAAACATGTAAATGAAAATTTGCATTCCCCTATAGCACTTCAAGAGTGTCTAGCTTTTACTGAATAGCACTTACTGAACTTGTTAAATCTGTGCTTTTTCAGAGCATGGAAATGCTCCAACCCTCTCAGCTTATCAGCTAATCTAGTGCTAGAAAACGTACTTGACACCAATGATGATCCTCTTCTAAAATAATGCTATTGCTGAGGTGTTCCTAATACTGACCTTCATCTAAATTCCTTTGAATAAGGGAGCTAGAAGTCACAATGATTTTATAACTTATGAAAATCATTTGATTGCTCATGTTTGGAAATCCTACCTGTTTGCAGCATTTCAATGGACATCAGCACATCACTCAACTTCCCATTTGCACAGTATTCTTTTTCAGGATTTCTAAATCCATATAAAAACCTAACGGTATAAACTAATTTTTAATTTTCTGGTCTTTGCTCACAGTTGCCCAAATTAAAGATGAGAACACCTTGTGGAATAACAAATGTCTTCCCATGCAATTAAAGACTCTGTTTCTGGGTTTTGTTCTCTGTTTTACTTGGTCATTCTGTTCTGAACTATTTTCCTGCTAGGGAGTGAATGTCAATTGACTTTTCATTTGGTGTAGCAGAATGCTAAGTAATGTTATAAACCTCCATTGTGTAGAGCCATAAATTTTGGAAGTATACCTGCCTAACTCCTGACTGTACCTCAGGAAATGAAAGAACTTTTCTGGACTGTTTAAAGTGAGCAGCTG
This sequence comes from Falco rusticolus, assembly GCF_015220075.1. Lineage (NCBI taxonomy): Eukaryota > Metazoa > Chordata > Aves > Falconiformes > Falconidae > Falco > Falco rusticolus. The sequence continues at coordinate 48,775,794 of NC_051187.1, forward strand.
CAAGGTTTGCTGCTAGCATTTATAACGTGAAACTTAAAACAACCATTCTGTATTTATGCTAAAACTCTTTCTCTAAGAAATATTCTGCATTTCATGTAGTCATCCTTCATTTTTCTGAACTGTAAGTTCAATTCAGCTCTAGATTGACCAGATTCCTCCTCTTTCAAACTGCTCTTAACAGCTGTTCAAGAGCAAAAAGGGAATACAGGAACAATGAACAATTGTTTTGTAATTATTTATATTGCATTAATATCTTTCAATACATACAACATAAAAGGGGTTTTAAATTCCTTGTGCAATTTCTTCACACACATTAAAGTATCTTCTTGAAAGTGCTTGATCCTGTCTATCAGTCATGGGCTCAGAATATGGGGAGTACACTTTTTCAGACAGAATTCTGCACTTAGAAAATTAGCTATTTTCTTATTAAAAGCAGCTGTTATGGGGGGTACTACTTATGAGCAGGAAGAATACAAAAAAAAATGCAGATACAGACAACTACGTGGAAGGGAAAATTCAGTAGGGCTGAAACTGTGGTTTAGATGAAGTCACCTAACCAATGAATCTGACCAGGATTAAGTACATGTAGGAGTGCAGCAGTCTGTGCAGCGGCATGGAACCACACAGGTCACCCACCTCGGCTGTGAGATGGTAGCACAGCTCATCTGAAGTGGAGAGCAACATTTAGACATTGTCTGAGCAAGTAAGCATGTCATGAGTCACTAATCCTCTGTAAAAGCTCTCAATAAACCAGCCGAAACTGCATTAACCAAAACATGTCCTGTGCTAGCCATTAATTCCCAGAAAGTACCCAATGTTGATCATTACTGCTTAATAATAGCATCTTTTTCATCAAGGATAAATGTGCTGTCCCTGTTCTTAGAGACAAGATTTCACTTCTCAATAGTCAAGTTATTTGGAAACCATAGTTCCTCCCTAGTACTTTGTTTATAGCTGAAGTAGGTGGAAGCATATACTTGCCATCTTGAGAAATCCTTTTGATTTTTCTTTCCATTACTCAATTGGTACTTGGTTTGGAATGTCAAATGACTCAAACTTCTTACTATCGCTACGGGACTGAAGCCCAAAGTAGTCTGGTTTTTTTATAGCATATATCATGCCGTGCTTTTAGTAACAGAAAATATCAGGACAGATTTGATGCATCAGATTCTTTTTCGGTACTTTTGGTTTACCCACGCTGAAGATAGTGGAAAGAATGTTGTATGCAGAGTGTATGGATGTGACAAGTTATTTACTTGTCTCCACAGTGGACACAAATAAGACACTGCACAGCACAATCAATATCTCTCTTCAAAGAAGAGGAAGGACGAACTCCCTCCTTTATCACCAGCTTAGTGCATAACTGAAGCTAGGAGGCTTCCATGCCTTCCTGTCTTCGTACTCAGTTGTGTATTTATCAAAGAAATTCTGGGACGAGTTTGTGTGGTCTGTATTCTGTTATACTGGATGACTGAATTGTTTTTTCTGGACTCTAATGTTTGAGCCAGACTTAAAAACAGGATCATTCCTAGTAAGGACTCAAATAGTGATGTTCTTTTGCATGTTTTTCAGCTGAGTAACTTATCTGCTTCTCTAATTATGATAGTTGATCATATTGTGATCAACAGCATGAAGCAATCAGACTTTGAGCATGAAACCAGATAGCAGTTGTAAGTGATATCCTTTCTAGTAAAGTGTTTTCTTGCTCTGCTGTGTGCTGTTGCATGTCTTCTCAGCATAAGTAAACATGTCTAAGTGGGTATTAAAAATGTAGTTTCAGCAGTGTCACAAGATCTTATGGAGAGAGATCATTGCTCTAGGTATAGTACAACAAAGACACTTGTTTCTTTTGGCAGATCTTAACAAAAGGCGTGTATTGATCACTATTACAAGATCCACAAAAGTGTTTTTGTTCATGATATAAAAGCAGTCAACAGAGCTGTAGTGGTAGCTTCACTTAATGCTTCATCACATTCACAGGCTGCTTCACAATCTGGCAAGTTTTGAACAGATTTTAACCTTATCGGTAATAAATGTTGGTAAAACTTAGTCTGTGCTTATGTACCAGAGTTGTCTTGGTTCAAAAGTAAAAAAAGTAATTAAGAGCCTAAGAGTTAACAACTACCTAACTGATATTGGAAGATTGGTGAAATTGCTGTGAGTTTAGATATGGACAAAAAGCTATCCTGTTACCCAAATAAGGGAATGGGTTTACCTTTCACTGGCAAAGAAGCTGGCTCATAAAAGCTGTCCCCATGCTAGCATCTGCATGTATATGAGAAATGGCTAATCCTGCAGTTGTTCTAATCTGTTTACAGATCAAAAAACCCAAATGCTGTCACGTGGGAAGACTTAGTCTCATTGCTCAGAAAGGTTTCTGTTTAGGCTCTAGACACTGAAGCAAAGCCTTACAAACATGAGATACTCCTGGTCTGTGCCCAGCTCTGATGCCTCAGGCAATCTTTGTCATTGGCAGCTAAACAATCTGAAATGCCTGAAAAGGCATCTAACACATTAGTGGAAGGAAGGAGAGAAGCCTTTTGCTCACTGTCTAAGGTCTGCTCTGCAGTCCTTTTGTCAGACCCTATGATTAAACCAGTTATGTAGTCTGGTATAACGATAGGAAGAGGGAACTCCATTTCATATACTGTTGCAATAATTATGGTTAAAATAACCTTTCCGAAGGTGTGTGCTCCTCAGCTGATGTCTGTTCTTCTCACATAGCTGCATGTTGCTGGAAGTTGGTGTATGATCAAGGTGATCAAGACATCTGAAAGAAAATAGCAGCATTGCGATAAGTTCCTTTTTGGGCTCCTGCTACCAAACGTGGCTAAAATTGTCCTGCTGCTTAAAGACTCCCGGGTGTGATCTGCTTTTTTAGTAGATGCGCAGCACTTGTTCTTAATGCCCTGCTACACCTAGAATACAAGACTGACTTACAGAAAAAAGTGTAAGTACTTTTTTTCTCAGAGATTGAGAGCCTCGTCTAAAGAATTTTTTTTTCTTATTCTAGAAACAACTATAAGGTAAATCTATGTCTTTAAGGAAGAGCAATCTCAGATTCTGTAGTTCACACTGGTGCTCACATACTCCTCTGCAGGCTAATGTCATCTTCTTCCTTGGACTTGCATCAGCCTCAGCTGCAACGCTGAACTGGCCTGACTGCTGTATCTAGAGACAGTGCAGTTGCAAAGGTCTGGTCCAAGCGAGACAGCTGCAGGATTTGGACACTGGATGCTTACTGAGAGAAGCAAGCCCATTTTTACTATATTAAACTAAATGCTATCTCTGGCTGAGAAATTGTTGAATTATGTTGATGACGTTCTCCATTCCCTCCTTCCTACCTCATTTCATATAGTTCTTTTTCCATCAAATATACTTCTACTATTTTTCAGTGGTTTGAGACACACATGGCTGTTTTAATAATTACATTCTTTTCTAATGTAACATCAGAGGAGTTAGCCACTGTTTGCAAAGCAGAGTACACCTTGCAGCAGTGACATAAATCTAGCTCCTCTGGGTCACAGGATCTCAAAGGGCTGCAATATTCCAATCCTCAATACTTCTTCAGGAAGACTTCAATGAAACAAGATATGCAAGTTGTCTATTTAAAGGAAAAAAAAAAAAAAAGGCAAGTGGCATCTGGTTCATTCTTCAGTGGTCTTGAAAGAAAAAAAAAAAAGCACAAAACACTTCCTGGATAGTTGGGAAAGCTGGATATTTTAATTACTGGTAAGATCATGTAAGGTCTCTTAATGAAAAGAGATGTGACATACCCTTAACTTGGATGTCAAGACTCAGGTCTGAAATCTTGGGGAATTAATGAACCGTTGTCAGGAGGATCCAGGAGTGAATAGGACTTGCCAGTAGCAGCCTTTGGGGAACTGTTTTACACCTGCTACTAATCATTCATAGATGCAGAGCAGACTTCACAACATGCCTGGGCAGGCAGATAAAAGACATGATTTATTGACCTGTTTTCCCTGTCCTATTGAAGTGAATTACAAAGTTGTTCATTATTAATCCCTGTAAATTAACTAGTGGGGAAACTGTTTATATTTGGACTTTAAGATGGAGATGAAAGCATAAGAGCAGGTCTTTAGCCTTTGGGAGGACCCTTATATTTGGTTGCCTGCATTAACCAACTGATTGATCTCTTGCTCAATTGCCTGCTTTCAGTGGAGCCCAGGAAGGCAACCGACAATTTAGCAGCACCAGCAGGTGTTGGTGATTCAGAGCACTGGACTGCAATGCTAATAACAGCTTAGACTTCTATAGAACAAGTACTATAAATATACCCAGACAAAACAAATTTAGCCTTAGATACTCCAGGAATTGTCAGATGTGAGTTATGGGTGCTGTGATTCAGGCACCGTTGATTTTTTTCAGTGTAGAGATACTCGGTAGGAGACAAAAAAACCCACTCGAGAGTAACTTCAGAAGACAGTAAAATCATATAGAATTATAATGCCAGCAGACTTTGGAGTTATTTATGCTCATCAAAGGCAAATTTATTTAACTGTATGAGGACAGAGGTCAAGCTACGTATTTTCCTCAAGAGTTGGAGATCTGCCAATTTATGATGAGGCTTTGATGGTATATGTATATTGCAAAGCAGTTATAAGGTATCAGCAGCATATTTATTTTTGTTCAGTGCAAGTGATATAGTTTGAGTGGAGACAAAACATATATGGATAAGCTGTCAGTTTGATCAGTAACTGACATATATTGACACTGATCCATAATGTTATCAACACAAGTCCTTGTCAGCTATGTATAGACTGCTCTCCTGATCTTATGTTGTCAAATGCACAAAGCAAACAGGATAAAACCAGACATCTAAAACCAGACACCAGGTGTCTTTTACAGGCACATTTTGATGAGGTCCCTATAAAATGTCAAAGGAGAGTGTGGGGAGGGTACGCTTGCACACTGCTAGTCCTGTTTTGTCTCTGTTGTCTTCTATCCTAAATAGAGTGCAAGGAATGCAGATGAGCACACTACCTAACACCTCCATCTTGTTCAGGTCCTCACTGGCAGGGTTAGCAAGGTCATCTACTCACATGCTGCTTGTTGCAAACAACTGACAGAGCAGTACTACCACTTGTGCAGTCAGTGGTGCTATCTTAACTAACAGCTGTCCAGCAATTTTCCAGCAAAATGGCTTATACCTGAGGAAACATTGATGGCCAAAAAGAAGAAATCAATATTTATCTCTACAGCTTCTGTAACCACAGACACTGTCCCTTTATGCAATGGGACACTAAATGCAAGCATTGATTTTTCTGGGGGTGGTGGCATCCAGCTAGATGACTTTGGATGGACTGGATGTATTTAGTGCTGCCTCCCACCCGCACCCAGGGACCAGCTCTTTTCCTGGAGGCAGTCCTGGTCTGCTGCCCTTGGCCAGCAATAGCCAATACAGCTCTGTTCCTGCTGGCAGACCCATGGAAGCTGCTGCCATGATGCCCTGTTCTGGGATGAAAGGTTTCTTTTCCATCTGGAGCCTGCACACCTGATGAGCATGCAGCTGATGCTTGTCACTGCTTAGCACCACACTTGTGCTTCCTTCTAAAGGGGCTTTGTAGTTTAGAGACACCCAGGTGTGTTGCATTGATGCCTCAGCTAACCTCTGCCAAAACAGGACAAATGCATGAGGAATCAATGCACAATCAGGTCTTGTGCCTAAAAAAGCAGGTTCCTAGGCCAGAATCATCTCCACAGGCTGGGGAGAAAAAGCTGCCTCACAGAACAGAGGTGTCTCCCTGCCCCGTGCACACATTTACCACCTTGTTTTGCTTACACTCTTCACTTACTCTATCCTTTCTCACATTTGCTCTGTTTTCACTAGTTGTGATTAAAATTGCCTTTCTTCATTCACCTTCCCTATTTCTCATGGACTAAAGGAGTTTTTTTCCTGTGCCCTCTGGTCTCCTCTAACACCATTCACTGAGCAGCAAGGTGTGTAGATCCAGGGGTGGCCTCAAGATTCGTTTGTCACAAAAACACTGAATACCAAACTCTTTTGGTGGCAGCATTATGTGTTGATAGGGTAAATTTGCAAACCTTATTTTTCCCTCATACATAGGATGTTATTCCTACCTTTCACTCTGATTATGGCATACTCTACTGCACCGTGGAGTTTTCCAAAGCTAATTAGATGTTGGAATGGAAAAGCCTTCATGCCCTTTCTGAGGAAATTATTTAGTAACTCATGCCTGTTTCTGGCCAGTAAGAGACTGAAGGAAGCTTTGCAAAGAGGACATCTAGTAGACTTACTATAACATATAGAGCATCTTTCATTGTAAGAGATAGGATTTAAGATGCACTGTAGCATCATTTTTGGTTAGACTATTTTGTTTTCCTGAGGGGGAAATAAGAAATGCATTCCTAGAGCCTAATCCTAGCCAGATGGGATTTCCAAAGCTGTGTTGAAGTGCCAAGTGCTCTCAGTGCCCACTTCCATCAGATGCTGAGTTCCCGTCAAAGCTGCTTTGAAATGCTGCCTGTTCAGCCTGCCTGTGCCGAAGATGTTGGCCCAAAGGGCCTCCCCACTCCCTGGAGGCCAGAACAGTCCAAAAAGAGTTTCTAAACCCATTGGTCAGGTTACATTAATTGCTATGATAGTAATGTGGAAAAGATGGCAACAAGGTTCTTCTGAGGGAGCTGCTTTTTATTCTTTCTGAGTTTTGAGGCCGACAAACGTACCCCAATTGTTTGGAGTGCTTTTTGATATGTTTGACCTCAGGCACATTTTTTGTTTACGAAGAGCACTGAACTATGTTATTGAGCTACATTATTCAGAAGAATGCCTTTTCTGAGAAGCAGCATCTTCATTATTTGTTTTTTGTAAAAATTAAATCTCCCCTCACTTGTGGGAGATCATTGATTTTTCAGTGAGGAAATGGAAAGTGACTGTAGCTCGTGTAAAACACTAGTAATAGTGCAGAAGAAAAATTCTGCACAAGTCTTGGCTAATGGTTTCATGAATGTGCTTAAATGAAAACTTCTGTGCCTGCTGGCATGAGCCTTCCCACTCCCGAGGCTGGGAAGCAGCTACTCTGTGTCACCATCACTTGGTGGGCACTCAAGTGCCTGTTATATAGTCTTTGACTTGTAACCTGCCATGTTATTGAAATAGGCATTGAGAAAGGGGGAGACATGCGTGATTAAGTAAATAGGCTGCCAAACCAGAGCTTTGTGCACATTTGCTAAGTCTAAATGTAGCTGAGACCACCACAAGTGTCCGGTGGGTGTAAGGGCCCTTTCTGAGGAAAGGCCAGGTTGCAGGGTGATTATGCCCTACCTGTAATGAGGGGTGTGCCCAAAGCCTCCCACATCTGAAGTATTGGGGAGGAAGAGGTCTCCTTGTGTGGGCACAGAGGGAGTAAACAGTTTGGTGGAGCGTGAACTGGCTGTAAAGGTGCTTTGCTGCACGTAGGCATCTTCCAGGGCAGAACCTGGGTGGATCAAGCGATTGCATATAACCAGCGCTTACGTATGCAATGGGGGATCTCACCTGGGGTCTGTGCCTTCATATATCACAGTTGGGCACATTATTTCTTTGGATTTGAATGTGCAATTTGCCTTTCCTGCCTCCCAGAACCTGCAGGCTGGTTTGACAAGTGTGCAGAGCTGTGAACACAGCTGGCTGAAATCCCAGTTGACTTGCACTTCTCATTTAGGTAAGGAAATGACATGATGTTTTGTTTCACCCGGCAATGGAGGGATTTCCCTGTCTTGGAAGAGATTTGCTATAGTTAAGTGTTACTTGTGTGCAGAGATTAGATAAACAACCGTATCATCCTGCTTTGATACTTGATTGGTTCCAGAATAAACCTCTTCTCTCTCTGGGCAGAACCCACCAGCAGACTGATGCTTCTGTACCAAGTCACACTTTCCTCTTAATTGAAGTGTGCAGTTACACCCACGCATACCAGAGCAGAAATATGCTCAGGAGTCTGAAGTGATAGGATTTGGGGACCAGTTATTGGCTTTTAGGATAGGCTATGCGTTTTCTGTAGGACCAAGCAGTGTGGAAGTAAGGCAAAAAAAATTAAGGATGCGCATTGAAAGTACCAGAAGAACTCTGTGATGTGCACTGTACAAGTGAAGCTGATTCTGCAAAGCTTTTTTGAAATAAACCAGTTCAAAAGATGGCCTGGTCTGATTAGAAGCTGGAAGCAGGATGCTGCCTGTGCTCCCAGCACCCTGCCTGGGAAGAAAATTAAACATATGCTTGAGAACAAGATTTTATTATGGTTCAGTGGTACTTGTCATTTGAAAAAATAAAATAAAATGGGTGTTTGCCGAATCAAGGCTGAACTCAGTATTGGTCTTGCCTCCCCCTGCAAAGGAAAACCTACAGAAATTATTTTTATCAATTTGCGGAAGGCATTAGAGGTACTCCTTGGGATGTTCTTACGCTACTGAGATAATCTGAACAGTAGCTGGTGCAACATATCAGTGTCCTGGCTGTTAGGGTCACATCAGTTGATTCTTCTGAGACTGCTTTTGGGTTCCTTGTCTTCAGGAAACTTCAACCATAGCTAAACACAGATCCTCACCATCTGCTTCTAACCCCTGCAGTACAAAAACCAAACTAGAGGGAAGACTAATGGTGATTGATGTGAAGGACTAAAGTTGTTTGACTGAATCTTTTAAGCTACTTTATTTTAACCACGGAGTATGTCTTTGTTTCAAAATGAATTGCATTTTTGTTGAAAAAAAATTTTTTTCACTTGCAACTGTTCCTTTCAAGTATAAAAACAGTGGACTGTGGAAGCTCTAGATTTGATCTTCTGAGTAATAGTATTTGAAAAGCTATGGTGCCATTTCCACCCCCCTCAACTACTCTGTGCTTAGAGACCAAAGTAAATTGACCTCATTTTCTTTCTTTTACTGAATATTCTTTTCAGAGAGCATTAGCATCTGAATACTATGCTTTCATTTTTGTACAATTATAAATGTTTTTCAAGCGCCAGTAAGGTCTTTAAAACTTTCCCCTTACCCATTATCCTCCCCCAGGAATATAGCATATGTACACACAGATACTGCTCCAAATTCTGAAAGACTTCAAACTAAATCATGCCTTCAGATTATTTTAATGAAGCAGACATTTTAATAAAAACACTTTGACATTGACCTGGCTTTCACACAGACTCTAATGCTTTTTGGCGTTTTCTTTATCAAGATGTAAGAAAAATGGCCATTTCAGAATATTTATGCAGTTAATCCCATAAAATAGATAAATAGGCTTGGAGGAATTGTTATATTTTGTAGAGAAAAAGTCAAGCCTTCATTATGTTTTTAGACCCCTGCTAATTAATCTCAGCAGTTTACAATAACCACTTGGGGTCTTAGAATTATTCTCTGTAATTTTTTTTTTCTTTCCAAGTATAGCACCTGTTCAATAACTGTTGAGAGACAGCATAAGGAGTGAAGAGAGGATGGTCATTTCCTTTGATATATCATACAATTTGTGATGAGTTCTATTCATTCTTCAATGTTACTTTAGTAAGTAATGTTCTTACTGTATGGTAAATGTTCCCAGTGTATGGTATGGGGCATATATGAAAAGTAGGTTTATTTCTTCAGTGGGGAGCCCACACAGGAAAAGTCTGCCACTATACCAAATTTCTTACTTATTATGTCAGTTTAATGATCTTACAGTGATAGTTCACCTCCATCAGCATCTGGCTCCCAAATGCTCTGGCTGCCCAGTTCCACAGGGTGCCAGAGCTGGGAGCTCCAAGAGCAGGCAGACCACGTCTTTCCCAGCCATAGCAGGGCTTGGCTTTCAGTTGGCTCTGATCAGATGCCTTTTTCAACACATTTGGAGTTCACAGTTTTGTGTGGAAAAAAAAAACAGCTCTCAAACCCAGTATTTCTCAACCTTTTAAAACTCAAAAGATGCCTTAGCATTTCTGAAACAATCGACACGCTGTCTATACGACAATGCTGTAGCAGCTTCCTCTTATCAGCTTCTGCAATTTCTGGCTATGATTTGAGCTTTCATTTCATATTTTATTCCTGTTCTTATCTTGTATGCTTGAATACAGATATGTGCATGTTCTGGGGGGATTTTATTTACAGAATTTTTCTGACCTACACTCAGGTGCTTTTCTAGTTAACAGAACGTGAAAAGCAAATGTTTGGAAGCCATCAGGAACACAGAACCTGTACTTTTCCTAATTCTTTCATACATCATTCTATTAATATTTTTTGAAAATCACATTGTGTCTGCACTTCAGGAGGCAGCTGTTCCTGGACTCTTTATTAAGGTCTCTAAATAAGAAGCTATTACTTAGCACTGCCAAGAGCACTGCAAAACGTGATCTGTTTTGCTCCTTCAGCACCCCTGTGCCTCACAGCAACTTTTTAATGGGTGTTAATCTAGTTATCATGACCATATTCCCTATATGAGGAAGATTAGCCAAATTTAAACTTCACCGTTATATTATTTTGAGGTTGAAATGGGAATTAAAAGATATTACAGGAGACTGCAGAATATAGACACCACTGGAGTCGGTAGCCCCCACCATAAACACACCAAAGGCTACATGATTCTGAACCCTTACCTAAAGCTTCCCTAAGCTGAGGACACCCATCACCTTGCTGACTTGCATTCCTTCTGAAGAACAGAGGAAGAGACGGTATAATGCCCTCATTACTGCCGTGCAATTAAGAAACTAGTCTTCAGCTTTAGATCTCGGTGTTGTGGGTGTACAAGAGCTCCATGTGTCCCTAAAATCTATTTCCAGTGTTTCCTCCGTTGGTTTTGTACAGCTTTCAGCAGTTTCTGATGTGAAGCGTGCTAAGACAGCACCTGGAGTTTCCATGGAATGTTTTAATCATGCATGCTTATAGTAAGCGCAGAGCTAGTTACAAATTATCTTTTGCATCAGAAATAATTCAAAATGGGTGGCTCCAGTCAGGTTTCTATGTTATTTCAGATTTCATGAAACAGCTTTTGGCAAGCCTCACAACAAGTCCCTTCAGAGGAGCGTATTTTTCTTGATAAAAGCAAGACAACAAAGTGACTGGACTAAATACGTGATTGTCTCTTGTCAATAAGTAAAATGAAAGGAGAGAGAACATCTGTGACCACAGAAGAATTCAGAAAACAGAAAATCGAACACATTTTACTTTGGAAGACTTGTACTGAATATAAAGAGACTGGTTTTACTCTCCCAGTTGTCCTGTCTGCATTTATTCTATAATGAAAAATATACTGGTATTACTAGTTTTCTGTAGACAGAATGGGGTTTATTCTGCTGAATGTTAGAACAATTTAGCCCCTAAACAGCCCTATGTGGCAGAATATGCATCTTGCCACAAAGAATGCGTTTTGAAAGCTGGCAGTAGAAAAGCACATCAGTTATAAAATATTTCACAACTGCTTGAAGCTTTAGCTTTAGATCTGAAAAAGCTTGCTTAGCAAAATACGACATAAGTGGAGACGACTAATAAAAAGTAGTTTAGCACAGCTTCATCAACTCAAGTTTGAAAAGAATGCTTTCATGGTAACCTAATTGCTGGAAAGAAAAGGTAGGAAGGTATGTGTTGAAACGTATTCTGGACAACAAAAATACCGTGAAGGGATTTTGAAAATCTGCTTTCAAGTTGAGGGTACAATGTTGTGCTTATCTATGCAAAATTTTTGTTACGAATACTCGTCGTATTTACTAGCATTTTGAGTCACAAAGTTAGCAGCAGATTCCAAGCCACCAGCTGCAAATGTGAGAGGCTGGATCTGATGGCCTTTAGCTGTCCCAGCAGGTCCTGTGCTCCTTTATTCTCACAGTAATGCCGTGACCATCCAGTCGGGAGCCCCTGCCTCACGGGGCGGTGGCACCCCCCTGTATCACCGCCTCTAACTCTTCAGTTTCGATGGCAGAAACTATTGGCAGATGAAATTCCCATCTCTGGTGGGACCCTGTGTATGTCCTTCCCCACCAGTCCACGCTGGCTTTGGGGTTTTCATGGCCCTGGCACCACACATTTCAATCATAGGAAATCATGCTCCTGGCTCAAAGGCCAAGCGACTTCTAAAAATTAAATTTTTATGTGCTTCCTGTGGGGGCAGGTTTTTAAGCTCTGCAGGAAAACGTTTAAATGACCCTTTATTTTTAAAGAAAAGCAGGAATTCTGGCCTATTGTATTTATTGTATAATAAATACATATATATTTTTTACATTTTTTACATTTATATATTTACATATGTAAGTATAAAAAAAAAAATACATATGTATATTAAAAATAATTTAAAAATATATATTGTATAATACCAAGATCTGGATTATTTAGGAAAAAGCATGCCTAATGCTTATGGAAAATCTGGGGATTTTGAGCCTGATTTTGAGCTCCCTGGGAGGTCAGACCTCACACGGCAGTGACTTAGGCTGTGTGGAAACTGGTTCCTTTGAGACTGTGTTGGAAAACTGCTCTCAGGTCCTAAGTCTTCAGCCTGATTCTGACCTTAGAAATACAAGCCCAGGTCCCATCACTTTCTCTTGCAGCAGTTGCTAATGAGAAAACGGCAGTCTTTATAACTTAGCTCAATGCTATTTAGACTTCTCAGTTTAGTCCAGTAGCCAGAAAAAAACCCAAACCCTCTGGTTATGAACAAAATATTGAAAAGACTATCTACCAGTAGTGGTGCAATTGCTTTGTTTCAGCTGGAAGGGAAGAAAGGAGGGGGTTATAGTTTCTCAGGAAGCCAGTGCTTCGTAATTCAGGGCCAGGCTTTGAGTCCTCGTGTCAAAATTGGCACGAGTTTTCAGATCTGCACTTCTGATTTGGGATCAGCTCTTGCGATAAGCTGAAATCCCTTTCACTACCTTTATTAATTCATGCTTACTGCAATGAATGGCTTGGCACCTTATAGGGGCCCTTATGGGCAATTTCCCCTTATGGGAAATTATTTTTCTAGCAAATACTACCCTGGTCTTAATTTACCCAGAAGGGCTCACCCTCCTCCATCCATCCTAGTGCCTGTATCGGCAGTTGATGGGGTGACTCCATGGGCACCAAGGGTTGTGGCAGGCCCAGACCTCCTGGATAGAGTGAAATGCTGGAGCCTTGTTGCCTGATGGTGGGTCATGGGGAGGACGAAGGTGAACACCTCATTGTGGACTTGGAGAGGATACATCCTTCATTTCACCTACATCTCCATTCAGATCGTTAACCCAAATCATGCTAAAGTCTCTTTTAGCTGCCTAACTGCTTATTTAGATGATCAGCATTCGCACAGAAAGGAAAATTTGTTAAAAATTACTTCCCAGTCACTTAAACTGTAGCTACTCTGCAGAGGTTTTGCTTCATTTTAACACAAAGATAACTGTTCCATTCACATCACTGATAAACAACACCAAGTTGAACTTAAAAAGTATCATGGACTTCATAACAACTTGAAAATTAAAACTACCAAGTTCTATCAATTGAAGTGTATTGATTAAAGTGGTGTAGGGAACACGACAAATTATTTTAGCTGAAGTTAATAAGATATTGAAACTAACCTGTTTTATCTTGCACTTCATTGGTAGCGTAAAATAATTACAGACTAAATCTGGAGAAAATTGTGACCCACCTAGCGATTTTAAAATAAAATTTTAAATTGAAATTTGAAAACAAAATGCAGTCTGTTTCTTGCACACAGTTTCCCAATTCTACCTACTGCTGCTTCTACTGGATCAACAAATGCAATGTTCCTTAAAGGACAGGATATTTGAGTTATGCATGGCAGGTTCTATTTCGTTACAGAGATAGAGATTTTTTTATATATGTATATGCTTTGCAAGAATGACAGTGTATAGCACCATCTGCTCATTTCTACTCTTTCCATTTTTATCACCAGTTTTCAATTTTCCTCAGTGCTCTAACTGAATTTCTTATATATTTAATTTTTTTTTCCAAAGTCTTAGGAACAGAGCCCACAGACAGAACTAAGTGGTCAGCAAATCCACATACTCAAATGAACAAAAAAGACCAGTGCAACATTGGTTACTGGTTTAATACCTGACAAATGTGTCCAGAGGCGATGGCTGAGGATCCATATACACTCATGTAAATGAAAGAGCATCTCTGCATTGAGATGAGCCTGGTGAACATATTTTCTGGAGAGTCTTTATAATATCATTGCATCCTTAACTTCTATGACTCAATACCATTTTTGAGTCATTTTTTCTTCAACTAAGGAATCTTCTTATGAACACTGTTTGGGGTTTTAAGCATAAAATAAGTGAAAAAACACTGTTATTCTATTTTTATGTCTTTATATTCCCTGAATGTCCCAGAGACATTTGCATGGCAAAGGTTTGGTAGCGGGGGGGGGGGGGGGGGGGGGGGCTTCTGTGAGAAGCTGCTAGAAGCTTTCCTCGTGTCCAACAGAGCCAATGCCAGCCATCTCTGAGATGGACCCACCGCTGGCCAAAGCTGAGCCCATCAGCGATGGTGGTAGCCCCCTTGGATAACATATTTAAGAAGGGTGGGGAAAAAAATCTGTGCAAAAAAAAACCTGCAGGAGGAGAGAGGAGTGAGAATATGTGAGCGGAGCAGCCCTGCAGCCCCCCAGGCCGGCACAGGGGGAGGGGCAGGGGGTGCTCCAGGGCCGGAGCAGAGGCTCCCCTGCAGCCCCAGGGGAAGCCCATGGGGAGGCCGGCTGTGCCCTCAGCCCGTGGGGGTTAACGCTGGAGCAGATCCCACCCGCAGCCCGTGGGGACCCCACGCTGGAGCAGATCCCACCCCCAGCCCGTGGGGGTTAACGCTGGAGCAGATCCCATCTGCAGCCCGTAGGGGTTAACGCTGGAGCAGATCCCATCTGCAGCCCATGGGGACCCCATGCTGGAGCAGGTGGATGCCCAAAGGAGGCTGTGACCCGTGGGCAGCCCACGCTGGAGCAGGTTTGCTGGCGGGACTTGTGGCCCCACAAGGCACCCACGCTGGAGCAGTTTGTGAAGAACAGCAGCCCACAGGAAGGACTCAGTTGGAGAAGTTCATGGAGGACTGTCTGCCTCAGGAGGACCCTGCGCTGGAGCAGGGGAAGAGCATGAGGAGGAAGGAACAGCAGAAACGATGTGTGATGGACTGACCACAGCCCCCATTCCCTGTCCCTCTGCACCACTTGGAGGGAGGAGGTCAAGAAACTGGGAATTAAGTTAAGCCTGGGAAGAAGCGAGGGCTGGGGGGAAGGTGTTTTTACTGATATTAATGGTAATAAATTCAACTAATTTTCCCCAAGCTGAGACTGTTTTGCCCATGACAGCAATTGCTGAGTGATCTCCCTGCCCTTATCTCGACCCACGAGCCTTTCATTGTATTTTCTCCACCCCATCCAGCAGAGGAGGGCAGTGACAGGGTGGCTTGGGGGGGCACCCGGCATCCAGCCAGGGTCACCCCACCACATCTGTGATACAATTTTTTTCCTTGACTTCTCTGTGCAGGGAGCACAAAGCGTTTGTCACTAACAGGTACATTTTGGACTAATGTCCTCATTTCACTGTGCTCCAGTGTCAGTACACAAACCAGTCACCTAAGTATGTTCAGCCACGGGTTCCTCATGCTGCCTTCATGGTGTTTTCTGGTCAAATGACATCTGTCTTTTTCCAGAGGTCTGCTACTGGACTAACCCATCCCAGAGAAATACAGCAGGTCTGGGGTTTTTTTTGGAGGGTTTGGGTTTTGTTTTTTCTTTTTTTATTTTATTTTTTTCCCCCTGAATTGATCCATATTGTCCCAGACACTGCTGCTCTTCAAGCATGGTTAACACCTACCTTTCTGCTGGACTGACCACGCTGCCAGTAGAGCTCTTCCTGAAGGTGCCACATCAAAGCTGTAACCACTTCTGAGGACTTCAATAATTAAGGACTGGGCCATTTTTTTTCTCTTTTCCATAATCTATGAAAAGCCTTTTCTTAGGTCTGTGGCCATTACCAGGCGGTGAAGTACCTTTCACAACAGTCAGGTCCTTAGTTCCCATTCAACTCAGAGTGAATCATCTCTGGAGACTAGCTGTTGCCTGTATTTCTAGTTTGTCCTTCACAAAATGTTAATCTTGATTTTTTATTTTTTGGGGGGGCAAAATAACATTTGGTATGATCAAGAAAAAATTAAATATTTCCACTAGATTTAAAAAACCCAAACATTGACCTTGTTTTTTCATTTGCAGTCAGAGATGAAACCCTAGGAACTTTCAATAATTGTACAACCAAGGGATTGAGATAGAAGTGATGCTGCTAGAAATATGGTGTCCTGGTTTCGGCTGGGATAGTTACTTTCTTCTTAGAAGCTGGTGCAGTGCTGTGCTTTGGATTTGGTGTGGGGAAACTGCTGACAGAACATGGATTTTTTTGGTTGTTGCTGGGTGAGGGTTATACTAAGTGAAGGACTTTTCAGTTTCTCAGTCCCTGCCAGCGGGGGGGGGGGCTGGAGGGGCACGGGGAACTGGGAGGGGACACAGCCAGGACAGGTGAGCCAAACTGGCCAAAGGGATATTCCATACCATAGGATGTTGTGCTAAGTATATAATCTGGGGCAAGAAGAAGGAAAGGGAGGGACATCCAGCATTATGGCATTGCTTTCCCAAGTCACCATTACACGTGACGGAGCCCTGCCTTCCTAGGGATGGCTGAACACCTGCCGGCCGAGGGGAAGCAGTGAATGAATTCCTTGTTCTGCTTCGCTTTGGTGCGCGGCTTTTGCTTCACCTCTTCCACTGTCTTTATCTCAGCCCAGGAGTTCTCACTCCCACCCTTCCGACCCTCTCCCCCATCCCACCGTGGGGGCAGTGGGCGAGCAGCTGCGTGGGGCTTGGCTGCCGGCGGGGTTAAACCACAACATATGGATCGCTGGAAAAGGGTAGAGAGTAGCAACCTGTGAGTTCTTTCTCCCTGTAGGTCCCATCCCAAAGGGTAAGGCGTAGGGAAAGCCAATTCCCATCAGAGAGAAACTGCAGTAGTGAAGAGACAAGTCTCCACTGCAAAGAGTGAATCATGTGCTGGAAATTTGTATTAGCGTTAAATGCACATCTAAATCTCAGATGCTTATATAAAGCTGTGAATCTTTCAAGGTTTATGAATCATGATTTTCATGCCAAAAAGAACCCATTGAAGCATAATAATAAAGAGGATGGAAACACACAAAATAACAAACATTTAGAGCTAAATTGTGATTAATCTGAATGCTTATGGCTAATAAACCACCCTCACTATTAATAAACTTCTAATTTGTATCTTTTTCAAGTGATTTAGTATATGGTATTTGAGGAGATAATTGTACTGTAGCTTGCTAATTACAGAAAAGTAACAACTGGAGACCGCAGCATAGGTAATGATAATGTTTTAATTAGCCATAAAATAAATAAATAAATTGAGATTTTTTTTCACTGTTAAAAAACACTGTCACACCAGAACTAGCAGTTAGTATTTCTCATTGCACAATGCTATTTTGGACCATGGGACCAGAGCATTCTAACCACAGCTGGCTGCAGTGCAGGCAGAAAATGCCAGAGCTGAAGAAATAATCTATAATGAATGAAGAATTTGTTCCACAAACAGATCATTTTCTCATTATGGAACACGATAATCAAGATTCTTACTAATTTGATCATTCTTTAATTACATTGGATTTGGAGAAGGAGGCGTTCCATTTTTCAACAGTCCAGGTTCACTGATGGCAAAATCTTCCCTGCAATTTCTCATCATTTAAAGTACTGGGATTAGTTGTTGCTGCACAGATCAGTTCTGTAAATGCAAACTCTTTTGGCTACAAATGTTCACCTCAGGAGAAAGTCAAAATTAACTTTGAAAGTACTGGTACATAAAGTATGCAATTTCATTTTTCATGAACACAGCACAATTAAATTTTAATTATTTGCATGTTAGTTGAAAGCAGAAAAAAAACCTGCTAGTTTGAATTTTAATGTAAACACATAGTCACAGACTTTGTGTTATTCATCCTTCCCTGAAAAATAAGTTTAATCAACATTACATCTTTATATTGCTATAACTCAGACTGGTCCCACGGTAATGCAGGCTGTTGAATATTTTACAAGATTTCTTGTTTCTAGAAGTCACCAGTAAAGATCCAGAGCATATACTGAACATGGTATAATCTTCCTGGACAGCAAAATACTGTATGTGGGTCCTTTCTGCTCCACGCTGCCAGAAACAAGATTGGGAAGATGACGGATGTTAAATAAAAATACCAGCTCTGGTGTGGGGGATACCTCACTCCAGATGGGACAGCCCTGGAGCATGGGACTGGGGACAAGCACCCAGGGACAGGGTCAAGGCTGGAGCTCGCTGGAGTTGCTGCTGGTGCTGCTGGAGACCTCACGATATCAAATCATGGCTCGAGGCACCTGGGAAAGAGAAAGGGAAAACACATTTTCCTAGGAGTGTAAGCGGTGAGCATCCTGCAATTGGCTATGGAAGGGGAAAGGAAAACAACTCGTAGTGGTCTCTGGTGAATTACCTGGGTCCTCCCAGAAACCTGTACTTTGGCATCTGTGTTGGGTCTGGCTGAGCCCTGTGGCAGCCCTCCCAGCGCTGTGTATCGGTAGCTACAAAGGCGGTGATAACGCGGCGGTGTCTGACCACTGCTGAGCAGCGCTCGCACAGCATCGGGGCTGTCCCTCCAACCTTCCCCCTCCCTCACCAGCAGGCTGGGGGTGGGCAAGGTCTTGGGAGGGGACATGGCCAGGACAGCTGACCCAGAGTGACCAAAGGGGTATTCCGTACCCTATGTTATATATATATATGTGTGTGTATATATATATATACCTTACAACATCTGCTCAGATGTAAAAGCTAAGAGAAAGGAGGAGGAAGGGAAGGCATTTTTTATTTACAGTGTTTGTCTTCTGGAGCAGTTGCTACAGTACTGAAGCCCTTCTCCTTGGGAAGTGACCAAACATCACCTGCTGCTGGGCAGCATCTTGTGTTTTCCTTCGCTTCTGTGCATGCACGACTTTTGCTATTGCTTCATTAATCTGCCTTCATCTTGACCCACAAGGTTTTTTTGCCATCTTACTTTCTCCCTGCCCTGTTCTGCTGAGGAGGGGAGTGATTGAGCAGCTTGGTGGGCACCTGGCGTCCAGCCAAGGTCGGCTCACCACAGCATCATATTGTATGAGTGTGCCAGCTCACGTTAGTCCCTGCTGGAGCCTAAATGCAGGTTACAGAGCTGCTGACATTTCTGTTTTCGGTGTACATGCTTATAGCCTAATGTAGAGATGTCATCTTGCTTTGCTTTCTGCTATACACATCTCATTCTTCTCTCCCTAAATACTATGGGTAATGCAAAATCAACTCCATGCCGCAAGATGCAAAATAGTAATAATGCAACACAGTGGTTAAAAATCACATTGTAGACTTAAAAGACAGGCAATCAGCCACCAGCACCAAATTGCCCTGAACTGCAGTTTAAATTTAGCTTAAATGTCACAAAAGATGGATTTTTTTAAAGATTGCGGGCAAGCTACAGCTTTACCATTTGTCTCCGTGTGAGTATTATCCTGGAACAAGTCAGGAAACAGGCTGTAATTGGAGCCACTGTTCTTTCATTGATTGCTTTCTCTGACTCTGACATGCATACGGCAGAGGGGAAGGAGAATAAATCCAATACATCGGTTTTGTGCAAAACCTAGAGCTGGATCAGTCTGTGCTGGTTGCAGTCTTCACAATTTGGTTGGACCCTGCTTCTCTCTGTTTGATATCTCTGATCTGAGGGACCTCAGCAGCAGTGACTTCTTCCTTTTGCTTCTTGAGGAGTGAGCGGGGTGTTAGAAAAACGCTTCATAAAGACAAGGGAAGGGGATTGCTGCTGCTCCAAGGCTGGTAATATAGAATTATTTAGGTTGGGAAAGACCTTTAAGATCATCAAGTCCAATATGTAATATGCCTGAGGTTAGACACCTTGGCATCACTTTACTCCCTCCCAGCATCACTCTGTGTACCCTGGCCAAAAAACCCAAGGGGAAACTTTTGTTTCATTCTCATCTGCCTAGACACCGTAGGATATATCTGATCTACCCACGCTGGAAGGAGAAGAGATGTTTACATACATCTCGTCCGCTGTATAATTCAGGGCTGTGCAACAAGCCAGCTTCAGATAAATAAAGGAACGAAATAATCTCTTGCATGTGTCCCAATTGACGGGCCAGCTGACGGACTGCTGGTAGCTCGTCTTTCCCCAGCCAGCCTGCTGCCAACCCAACACACATCAGCTTCATTTTCTGCATGTCCCCTTTGTGGAAAAAAAGGAAAAGAGCTTTTGAAGGTTCCTTGTTGGGCTCACAGCTGGATTTGGGAACTAGACAAAAATTACCTGGGGCTGACGTGGCAGGCCTTGACATGGCCTCACTTCTTAAGAGACCTCACATCCCAGAGAGCAACAAAAGGAAGAAACAACAATATTCTCACGGTGCCATATTTCTGGGGTCCCTTCAGACACGTGCTGTCAGTCTGACTCAGGACAGGAGCAAACTGGTCACCCCGGTGTCTCCATGCTGGAGCTGAGCACCGTGGGCTCTCTCACCTTGGCCTGCGCCTTCACTGGGAGATGTTCTTGAGGAAAATACAAGACCAGGACCAAAACAAAGAAGCACGAATATAGCAATGGCCACATAGAATAATAATTAGTAGTTCTGCATTTTTATTCACTAATAATTCACAGGCATCAGCCGCAAGATGCATTTTACTGTTTGATGTAAGCAGTTACTATCCTTATTAAAAAATTGTTTACATTTTCTCTCCCTGTAACATAGGCTATTTGGGTTCTTTCTTACCATTATGGTAAAGAAGTTTTCCCTTTAACGCTAATTCCCTCCCTCCCCCACCCCCATTTTCTCTTCTTAAAAGAAGTCAAAACTTGCCCGAAATCTGGTAGCTCTGCTGTCCCAGTCTAGAGCAAACAGCTGTGGTTTTTTTCTTTGCCAATTAGTGATTTTCTGATGCTGAGAGACATGCGAGTGACAGATCAAATTAATCCTAATTTCTGAAGTGAGCTGGCCTTTGAACCCATCTAATTTAAAATGTTCTTTCTGTGTTTAGTCTGCTCAAGTAATTTAACTGCACATCTCTTTCTCTCAGTACTCTTTGCAGATCAGATGGTTGGGTACACAGGGCAGTGAGGTGTAGCTACTCGCTCTTTACGGCAAACAGACGTGAGCAAATCAGAAGCTCACATGCATGTGATTTCCTACATTAGTTCCCAGTTGTTTTACAACAGCTTTGTAGGACCATGAGGCTGCTCAGCTTGTCCCTCGCTGGGGGCTGGCTCCCCCGCAGCTGCCACACAAAGTTCTGAGGGCATCACGTAGGAAAGGGTGGTGGACAGCGTAAGCCCTATCCATCTCCCGAGGCAGTTCTCCATTTGGTCCTGTTATTTTCTTGTTTTCCATGACTCACAAGCCTCACAATGTTATTTGAATCAGTCCAGCATAAATATTGTTTTTAAACCATTCATTTGTCTTTGTTTCCACAGCCATCTTTTTCCAAAGCTGCCTTCATTTCTCTCAATTCTTGTCTTTGCTGTTTCATCATGAGTTTACTTTCAGGCCTCTTTCCAAGGTATCCAAAGGTATCTGCATCAGAAAATGGCTCTTTTTCTGAAGAGCCTCTAAAATTTTCATTTTAAATAATGAAAGCCTAAGATTGTTTTCAGTGAAAACTTGATCTTTTTTTTTTTTTTATAATGGAAAAGAGGAAGAACCTATAGAAATTTCTTTAATCAAAATCTCAACTTTTCACTGAAAATGTGATGTTGTAAAATATTTGACAAGTAAGCATAGGCAGGAAGAGAACACTTTTTCTTTTGACAACACTTGTTTACCATTTCTAGCCTCTTGCAGTTCCCTACACTTTAGAGTCACACAATACGAAATCATTGTCGATTATACTAATCTTCCTGATACACGCCCTTAATGTTGATAATACTGTAATCTTTAAGACATTTAATTGTTTTCACATTTTATCTTCCTCCAGGCTTGATAGGCAATGAATCCCTTCCCACACTTTCTTAACTTTTGAGCTTTCCTTTATAAAGTATGCAGACTTAATACAACTTGACCTAGTTCTGCATCTGTCTAATAAATGCATTTCTACTGTAGCCAGCTCTCCTCATCCATTTGCTTTACTCTCATCTGATTCTTGGAGAAAAATGGTAAATTTTCCCATGGATTTTCAAAGCAAAACTAGACAACTTTTGCAGTTATTCCGCATTCTAGTAGACATATGTTTTTCCTACAGTTTGGCTGTGTTGAAATAAGGTCAGGACATTATCATTACATATTACTGGAAAAATTAAAAACCAAAATGCCACAGAGAGCTAGTTATTAATTTTTCATTTAAAGAAGCCATTTTAGATGTTTTAGAAAGTTTTGCACTTGCTTTTGAGAAAAGGCTTTCAGAAGGCTTTGTAAAGCAACTTTTCTCAATTTCCTCGGAAGTTTTCTTTGGCCAGTGCCACTTTCTGCTCTGTCACAGCCCCAGCACTGCCAGGCTGGGTGTTTGCACTGTTATCTCCCCCGATCTCTACGGACCTGCAGGCTGCAGGGTGCTCTTGCACACACGCATGCCCGTCACACACCACACCTGTGCCCTTCCGTCTTTCTGCAACTGCAGTCACAGCTCTGTGCACAGAATTCACATTTCAATCGGTATACCCTTTGCCGTGTTTAATCACTTCTTCCCAGCAGTTATATGCCTTTAATCCAGTTTCATTTATAGCTGTTGGTAACTTTGATATTTCATTCAGTCTTCTCTTGACATTGTATTTTGATTTTATGATCTGAGACTAAAGAATGCTGTTACCTCTTCATAGGGCCGCCTTCAACGCCACCGTGGGGAACTTTAGCAGCTCCTAGGACAGCACTCTGAACTGTGTGGTCTCATATGTTAAATCAGTTAACTTGCAGAAAATTTAGATTAAAAATAAATGTAAACTTATACTATTCTGTTTGGCTGAAACATTTAGATGAGCGTTTTTCCTAGCAGAAGCATATTCTTTACTGCTTCAGAGAAATGGCGCCAGTATGTGGCAGGTAATAAACAGCAACATTTACCTTACTAGCAAAGTCTTTTTTCCATAAGCTGTATATATTTACTTTTCATTTTTGTCAGGACACTCTATTATATTTTATCTTTTGTCAAGCTTTGAAGATACTGTATCTCATTTCTGTTTCATAGTACTTCACAGCTCATTACAAGTACAGCTTGCTGCCGGTGTCATCCTTGAGCAGCACTGTGTGCCAAATCTGTAGTGTCTTATGAGGAAATTGACTGTATCGACACAGTGAATAAAGAGCTTCAAATGAAAAACACTTGGGATTCATTCCAACCCTGATTTTTTATTTATTTATTTTTGCCATGTAACTTGCTTAGTGTCTTGAATATTTTTTTATTATTATTACCTGTAGTCATATATTTAATGATTTACTCCACAAACCCTTAAAAAATGAAAGAAAGGTCCCCCCTCACGCTGGATCAAGCATAAGTGCATATCGAACAATTGGATAATGAAGCAGATTAGAAGAGACTATGACCATATGATGTATCAGTACTATTTAATGAGTCATCTTAAAACATGTTTGCTTCATTGTCTTTGGTTGCTGTTGCTGACTGGTCACTTCAAGGTTTATAAAATGCCGAGAAGAGAAAGTCCACGGGCAGCCCTACTGCCTACTGTATAATTTGATTGATTTTTCCTTTTGTGACGTTGGATGCTGCAACTGCAGAAGGTGACTGTCTCCAGTTTTATACAGAAGATTTTCCCTAGGCATTTTAAGAGAAAAATCTCTAATGCACTCCGTGGATTGTTTTTTTTTTCTCCTTACATGCAGAACTGCAGGCGGGTAGGGACCTTTGTGGTGGTTTAACCCTGGCTGGCAATCACGTGCCACTCAGCCGCTCGCGCACTGCCCCCTCACCAGGGGAGTGGGGAGGAGAGGTGGAAAGGGATGTAAAACTCGAGGGTTGAGATAAGAACAACTTAATAATGGAAATAAAGTAAATCCAGAATAACAACAGGAATAATAACAATAACAGTTAAAATGAAAAGGAGGGAGAAAGGGAGAGGAATGAAATCCAAAAGGAAAAGAGAAAGGAAAACTCGTAACACATAACACAGCTGCTCACCACCCGCTGACTGATGCCCAGCCAGTCCCCGAACAATGACAGGTGGCCGTCGCCAACCCCCACCCCCCCCACCCCCCGCGCCGTTTATATACTGAGCATGACGTCCCATGGTATGGAATAGCCCTCTGACCAGTTTGGGTCAGCTGTCCTGGCTATGTCCCCTCCCAATTCCTGTGCACCTCCAGCCCTCCCACCGGCAGGGCCTGAGTAACCGAGAAGTCCCCGAGCACGCTGTCCCCAGACCAGATCCAAACCACAGCACTGCACTACCCACCGAGAAGGAAATTAACTCGATCTCAGCCAAAACCAGGACAAACTTCCACAATAACAGTGCTGGGATCTTTCTTACATGTAACAGATCTTCCAGACATGAGACAGAGAAACCAGAAATTCAGCAGGAGCTGTGTCCCTGACACCAAGACAGGCCACCCTCACGCTGACGAAGGTGTCAGTGACTTCAGCGTGTGTTTGGGACAAGGCAGCGCTGTCACTGGCCATCTCCGGCTCAGAATATGTGTGGGACTGGAAGGTTTCAGACCTTTTTCCTCGTCTGGTTCAACACATGCTATCAAAGTAGGGTTGGAGGGCCTGGGGCACAAGGTGAAAATGCTTTCGGTGCACTTTTGGAACAGCTTGGCTGTGCTCTGCTCTTTAATCGTGAGGAATTGTGAAGTTTTAAGTCAGTCCTTAAAAGATTTGTAAATGGGAGAACAAGTGATACGTACAGAAGTTACTGAAGGCTTCTGCTGAAATACGAGGACAGAGGTTTCTCATCCATACTGTACCTCGTACTCCTTGTTTGTATGTTTATATGGAAAAAAACCCACAAATTTCTGAAAATAGACATTCAGCTTTAGAAAAGCTGACGGCTGAAGCAGTGAAAGCATTAGCTTTCTCATTAAATGCTAGTTACTGATAACACTTGGCTGACCTATATATACGTCTTAAACGAGAGAAAGGTATTTCTAGAGTGCCTGGGGAAATTAGCCATGGTTACATATTCTTTAGATTTCAGAAATTACATTAACCATTGTGTGCCTTCAATTTTCACGATGTGGTGTGAGTGAGGGCTGGGCTAGGCAGGGGTTGTGCATGCAGGTGGCCTCATGCTGCGCAGTAGGCCTGCTGCCTGAGCGAGGGCTGCGGGACCTGGCCGTGGCATGGCGGTGTGTCAGTGCCGGCTAGCTAACCCGTTTGGTGCACATGGAAAGGGAATAAACCCCAACAAAGATGTGAAACACTGAAAGAGCCCGTGCCATAGTACAGAGCACTGAGGAAAAGGGGATCTTCACCTCGCTGCCTTGCTGCACACCACATCCCCAGTGTGCTCTGCTTCAGAAGAGACGGGCAGATGCGCCGGTGCTCCCCAGAAGCCGGAGTTTGGCACCCTCAGCCCTGCTCTCCGTGCCCCTGCTCCGGCCAGGAGTGCCTGCTGCTCTCCTGCCCAGGGCATGGACTCGGCACCAGGCAAGGGAACGCAGGGCGATGTGGCACAGCACTGCTTTCCATTCCTTCCCGCAGGACCTCCTCAGCTGGCACCTCCAAAAGCTAGGCAAAAGGGAATTTTACCACTGCACATCTGAAAACTGAGTTTTACCTGTGTCAAGGAGAAACCTTGGGTCAGCTCTGGCTGTGTGCTTAACAGCCACGTTTAGAAATCTTCTCTAAGTTATGGTAAGGGGTTGTGTGCATTTGTCTGCACACCTCAAATGTTGGAATAGTCATGTTTATGCAGTGGAATAGTCCAAAATATTTTTGAACAGCCACCAGTGACTTGGGACGGGCAGCAACTTTAAAGACAAGACTTTTAGCCTGGTCAAAAGAAAAGGTCATAGTTCAGAATGATCAGACATCCATCATTCAGAAGACCAGAAATCCAAGTAAATAAACCTCGTCCTGCTTCAACCACCTACTTCAAACCTGCCACCCATCACCTAGAGGTAGATCTCCCAGGTCTGAGTGGATATCCACACATCCTACACCCACGCTTCTGCACACAAAAGTCCTACTGAAGGACACGGAGAAGCCTGGATGATGAGGAATGGCATTATAACTGGTAGTATGTAGCATCAGGCTGGCTGGCAGGTGTCGTGCTGCCACTGCTCTTCCTGGTCCTGGGTGTGCAGAAGGCGAATGGTGTTTCCAGCCTTCTGTTGATGGCAGCCCAGCAGCTTTCAAAAGCACCGTATTCACAGCAACAGTAATAACTACAGGCAGCAGAGGAAAGATTTGGAAGCAGCAGTATTTTCCCATTAGATTCTCATGTCTCAAATAACGAGATGCTTGATGCCTGCCTTTTGCTGATAGCCAGCCTACTGCTTGCTTTTATAAGAAATGATTTGCTGATGAAAAGCCAAGCAGCAATATGCTGAATGTATTACTATGTAATTTCATGTGAAAAGAGAGAAAAACAGCCTGTATCCTTGGATAATAACTAAATATTGATTTTCTAGTAGTTTTTATGTTCACCCAAATCATCATTAATTGATGGAGACAGTTCAGTCTCTGGTTTAAATAGGACTTGCTGAAGTTTATGTAAACTGTACATCATTTGTATGTCTACCTGTAAAACCTTTATATGTTGGAGTAGCTGCATTGTTGCATTGTTGCTTATGTGATGTCCTAATAGATCTTTATATAATTAACAGTGAATAGGAATATGGTAAATATGACAGGGAGAGGAACTAAGGAAATGTAGTTGAAAATACGATACTTGTGAAGTCATTATAATGCTATGTTATAGTAATATAATGATAATCTGCAGACTACATACACTTTTTGTGTTCCCCAAGAAAGGATGTACTGACTCATTTGCCACAAAACAATTCCTTTTGCATATTTTCTAGAGCTGCTAGCACAGATACGCAAGATATAAATCTACACCCTCTGTTCAGTGTGTATCAGGGTAGTAAATCAGGATGTGGAAGGCTGGGGCTGAAAGAAGCTAGGTGCCAGCTGCTAAGCCGTACCACGTGTGAGAAGGTGACCTGACCTGGCTGTGGAAGCCAGCACAAAGCTCTGCAGAAGTCTGGGGGAGTCACTGGGGGGGAGCAAGCTGTAGTCAGCCCTTACCCCTTGTCTCTTACTCCCTCTGGCCCCTGGGTGTGTATATTAATGGCTTTATGCAAACCAGCCTCTCCCTGTTTCTCTTACAGTGCAGCTTTAGATAAGCCGTTGATTGGTAGATTTTTTTATCCACAGGCACAAGGTAATGGTATTTCAGGCCTTGTGGTGAAGCTCCTGGGCTTTGTTTGTTGATGGAGGCAGCAAATAAAGCTGACAATGATTCAGATGAAAAGAAACCAAAGGAGCGTTTGTCCTTCATGCAACATACATTTAAGCCCTGAAACTGTTAGCCAGAGAGTATTAAGTATTTGAACAGGCTTAAAAAGCGAGACAGGTTTGCTTGGACAAGTTTGTGGAATTGAAATTTAACAATTTTGTAGCGTTCAAGTATTTATTTAATATAGAGATAGTAACTACATCCAGTGGGTGTAGCTCTCCAGAAAATAAAAAGTATTGGGGGGAGTGGCCATTATATGCCTGCTCTGACACTGTTCTCCCTCTTTCACATCAATTATTCACCCCTGATGGCCTTTTGGGGTTAAACAGACCTTAAATCCAACTTGTCCAGCCATTCTGATGCTCTAAAAATTGAACTTTTGCACTCTGTATGTAATTTTCTGCATGACTTTCTATACACAAGGTGTAATTCCTGATAAAGGTGCGACAATTGATGAAGTAAGAGTTTGCCTTGTTATCCTGCTTGAGTCCTACCTTATGCATTTAAATAAGTTACATTGATTCCATGTTCAGTAGAGAGTTCAAGTTTCTGAGCCAGCTACAAGGTAAACCGAGTAAATTGGTGTATGGGGCACCAAGAAGTAAAGAATACTAAATAAGAGAATGTAGGTTCATCTACCTCCTAAAAAATAAATTAATAACTAAATATTATTCTTTTACTCTCTTAGTTGTTCCAAACTGAAATTGCAGGTTTCTGTCTACCGGACTTTAAGAAGAGGCAGGATTTACAATTATCTGACTTCTTAGAACATGCAAAATTACTTCCTTCCTCTGCAAGGAAGAAAATGATGAAAGGAAAATAAGTGCTTGTTAACAGTTACCCTTAAAGTAAAATGTTAAAATGTTCATTATTAATGAAAAACATCAAGAAATCTCTCCTAGCTGCACAAAAATGTGAAAATCTTTTGGAAATAGATGTTTCTCATGCGAACAGACAAGAGGTTTTGGTTTTCCTTATCCATTTTATTAGTCTTGACAGTCACCAGCTCAGTTAGCTCACTTGTTCACTGCATTAGAAGTACCTCAAGGCTGTCAAGGCTTGAAGACCACAAGAATTAGTGTCTGCATATATAAGGTTCTAAATTATCACCAAAACTCATCAAAAAATGTTGTGGAATTATTTCACAATATGGAAACTGGCTCCCAGAATGGTGCTTTTCTTTTACAGTAACTTTTGGGATGAATGCCTTTCCAGCTTGTTCATAAATCTATCTGGAGACAGGCTTTAAAGGGTTGTCCTTCTGGTAGTGTAATGTGTCAATAAGAGATGCAACAAGTCTTTGGGAATGATGGATGTATTGCAGGAAGAAGTAAGAAGTTAGCTGGAAAATGCACACGTTGTGGAAATATCACCTGCACCGTTAGTCTAAATCCAATGGGGCACTTAGATTCATACGCCATACGTCTGTCCGGCAGATCAATGATGTAGTGATCAGTTTTGACACGGTAGGGACCCCATCCTGGGAAAGATACTTTCTTCTTCTGTTTGGCATATTTAAATTCCAACTAAATTTGTCTTGTTTCTACAGGAACGTGTACCATAAAACATACTCATTGGCCTAACTGCTGCTCCTCTGCCTTGTTAAGCAACTGAAATAATTTCAGCAGGAATAAGTGAGAGCAACGTATGTCTGACCAAAACATGTGTGAGCGCAAGCATTTGCAAAACAAGGCTGTAGCTTTTCAGAAAATGGTTATAACAAAAGAAAGTATTTGATTTCAGCAGATATTTTAATCATGTCTGTACATGGTACAATGAAAGAAACTCAGACAACATATTCTGCTCCTTACTCACTAGAGCAAATACCATTAGAAAGAGAGGAACTGACACCTAGAGGTGTTTTTTCATGCTTTTTGTTTACTTTTTCATCTGGTAAACTCCTACTGATCTTTCACTACAGTTGACTCATTGCCTGTATGCTTTGCTGAGGAAATATCTCAATATCTCTCTCCCACTTGAGCCTGTATCTCTTCGAGTTTGCACAGGATCTTATGATTCTGTAGCTGGCTGCTTACTATCTGCCAGTTCTAATAAAAAAGAGCCCCAGGTCACAGAAAACAAGCAGCACTTCATGAACCTCTTTGCTATTGTTGTTTCTTTCAAAAAAGGGGGTAAAAAGGAAGAAAGAAAAAAGCTTTACCTAAGTTTGACTATTTTGTCTCTGTTTCTATGGGAACAAAAACAGATGAAGGAGCAAGTGTCAGCCATCAACATCAACTGGGTTGCTGAAACTCCAGCCAAGGCATTTGGCTACTGATGAGGAGCTTCAGGCTCCATTTGGACTTCCACTGGGGTGCTAAATTTGAAATGGTTTCATCTTGCGGTGAGAAGCAGGGAACCGCATCAGGTTTAAACAAAGTGAAATAATTTTTCCCTGGGATCTCTTCAAATCTTGTGATTATCAGGACAAGCTCAGAATAACTTATTTTTTTTTACTAAGAGAAAGAGGACAAAGGCAAGTAAAACCTTCCTGCTCAGGTGAATGAATGCACTTGGACTTTTTTCAATTTTCATAATACTTATAAATTATGGAGACCAGTGGGTATCACCATTAACACAGGTGTGTCAACTCAAACCTATGTGAGTGAACAGGGCACCTAGATATGAGATTAACAGGCCTGGGCAAAGGCTCATTTTATTACCCACCCCGACCATAGCTGCAATCCCTGAATCTCTCTACTACCATACCACACAACTGTTCCTTTATAAGACTTAACCTTCTGCCCCCATGCCCTCTGCTTCTCCTTTCTATCCCCCTACGGTGTACCTTCAGGCTCTCTTGCAAAAATAAAAGCCCTTATCTTCTCGTAGTCCTGATCCCAGGCATCTCCATTCCTTCCAAACTCGACCTTCTACCACAGAGCCCCCAGCTTCTGGCTGCTTACAAGCCTTTCTCCTCATGTGCCCATTGTTGCTGGCACCTGGTGTGACCGTAGCACTAGCTGCTCAGGGTTGCAGAGCCTGGGTCCCCTGTTCTCCCTCATGCCTCAGGAGGGACTTCAGATATGGGGACACAAGTCACGTTTACCAATAATCCATCCAAACAAAGCTCCAAAGTGAGAAAAGTAAGGCATATGAAAAAGTTTATCGTAGCGCTAATGTAGTGAATTTCTTTTTGTTGCCTCCATCTGAAACGGAACATGTGAAAGGGAGGGTTCTTCAGGCTGGTGCCACAGTGGGATACAAATGGGCTGAGTGTTACTATATGCAGTGGAGCTACACTGACCTAATTTATGGGAGCTGAGGATCTGGTCAGCAGCTTACAGTATCTACTGTGCTGTTTGTGTTCTGCTTTGCTAAATGCCAAATGGGAATGTTTTGCTACATTTTGTGCCAGCTAAAGCGTGCATAATAGAAATTTCTGCATGAGAAACACTTTTCCTTCTTTCCCAATGGTTCACTCCATTGTTTTCAGGTATAATTGCCAATGTCTGACTTCTTTCTTTCCTTCTTCTTGTAACATCCCACCTGAATTAAACATCTCTCAGGAAAAAAAAAAATGATAGCCAAGTCTCTTTCTTATGCAACTAGTAATTTGGAAGTAAACATAACACAATAAGTGAGGGTAAAATAAGGTAATAAGACATCAGACTTGTCTTTGGTTCTGTCTATGCAAAAGAATATTTTGGTCTGGTATAATTTCATAAAGTTCAGTAGAGCTCTTCAGCATGGATTTACAAACCACTCATGACCTCAAGTGGCATGCTGTTCATCTGAGTAACGTACCTGCCAAAGTACATTAGGATTGAGGTACTCCTGAGTTGCTAGGTGCCACCGTGTTCAGATCTAGCAGGGTCTGCATTAAGTGTTTCCAAGATTATAAACAATGGTAATACATCTGTGCCTTAATAGCCTACATCTCTCTTTCACCCGTCCTGCATTCGCGTTATAAAAATATATTAGGAACACTAACCTAGGACCGTATTTTTAAAATGAGCCGTTGTAAAAATCAACATGTGTTAATTGAACATGAAAATCCAATGTATTATTGAGCTCTAATAGCTAGTTCTCCCTGTGTAGGTTTTGTCCTTCTTTAAGCTTGGGTGATGTGACTAGGCTGTTTGTATTTAAGATTGGCTTTCAGCTCCTTTCCTCTGAAAGATGTCTAGCGAGAAACCGAAATCTGCAGCAGGCAAAGGTCCTCGGCAGCCTCTGAGAGGATCAGACTCTAAATGTGGCTGCCTATGAGACATAAAAATTAAATCATACACCCTTATTTCAAATGCTGTGCTGGGCTTGTTTGATTTTTTTAATTGCAAAAGTGATTTCATAGTGTTTTGAAGAAACTGGTTCCCTTTTTTGTATCCATGTTATCAAGCAGGATTGTTTTGAAATGAGAGCCAGCAGCATCCTTCTAGGGAGGGGAGGCAGGGAGGAAGGATGAGAACCATCTTGACTACAGAGTCAAGCCACCCAAATAATTTCTGAGTGTTAAAGCCTGACTTACTGACAGCCAGCAGGGAAGTACCAGGAGTGATCAGCAAAGTGCCCCGGGAAATGAGGCAGAGCTGAAAACCTGACCATGTGAAGGACCTTCCTGCCTGTCACGCTTTCCAGAAGGGTTATTGTGGCGAGTTTCTTAACAGGCGCTGCAGATAAATACACTGTCTCTAAAATACCAGTGGGAATACAGAAGATAATACCCATTTTTTCCCAAAGAACATTGCTAAAAGCCACTCCACTGACAGCCTAAGAGGTAGGCTCCAGTGGTGGGAAAGAATTGTGGCAAGCTACACAAACTGCATGCTTTCCGTTGACTTTGCTAGATGTTCACCTTCAGGAGACGTGCTGGTGGAGCGGGCTCTCAAGGGTCTGGTCATTCAGACTTTTTCATCTGAATGGATGAACCAGAACTTTACTAAGGACAATGGAGCATCTGCAAGCTTTCCATCCTGAAAGTGCTCCAGCCTGTCCCTGAAAGAGTATATGCTTTTACTTAGGGCTGCAAAGTAGCCAGGTCAAATGAAGGCCGGCTACTTCAGTCAGAGTGGTGGGATAGCTCCCATGAAATTTCAGAGAGATGCTGCTGATCCGTGCAACTAAAGGAAAACAGGCTATGTGAGCTAAATGTATGCATATGTAAAGGTATGAAATTGCTTATAGGGAGATTTTCAAAAGAATAAAAGGGAATTGGAAGTATAAATTCAAAATCAGCATTCACTGATTTTTTCCTTCCTCTATGTCTTAGCTCTCTTTGGTAACAGAATCCATCAAAGTTCAGCGGTATGCACATCAGCTTGCAGCAGTTCAGATATAGACAGCAACACCAAGAATCACACCCACTGGCGCAAAGATTAGAAAAGCAGTTCAGTCTGTTTGTGTTGGAAAAAGCAGCCTTAATAATTTACCTCTTTAATCTGCTTTTTTTGCCTGAGCAGCTCTGATACTGGATAGGTGGAACTTTAGTAGAAAAACATGTATGCAGCTTCTAACCTGAAATTATCAACATAAGAACAAAAAAAGGCATCGATGCTCTGACCTTCCTCATTTTACCTGGGTTTTTTTGACAAGGCAGCATTTCATTTGCTTTAAACAGGAAGCCCTGCTGTGATAGAGTTGTAGTTCTGTTTGCACTGTTGCCTCTTCCCTGCTGTTTAAATGTCAGTTGTTTTGGATTTGCAAAGACATAAGGCTGTAAAACAGTCTGTGAAGGACTGGCATTTGGAGATCCGAAGAGGAAAATTGCTTATGTAGTAAACTGGGTGGGGAGATTGGCAATGAAACCGGGTGGGGGCGGGGGTGGTATTTCAAGGATGCTGCAGTGCTGCCAGCATCACACGCAAAGGCCTGTGTATTTTGTTCCCCAGAAACCCACCTTTTCAGCAGCAGAGCCCACGCAATGAACACCCATCTGCCCCGGAAGGGACAAGCAACTTTCTGTGTAACAGGACAAAATAAGTAAGCAAAACACCTTCCTGAGCCACAGTGTCTTTCAAATTATGTGACTGTCAGGAGGCGAGTGGTGCAGACTGCCTCATCCTGCCCTCTTGTCCCAGCAAGCACCCAGGCAGACCTTTCTGATGCTTTATAGGGGCTGAATTACTGAGTTTTGCATAGTAATTTGAAGTAGTTGTTGAAGTTGTAAGCGAGGGGGTTTTATACAGAAATAAAGATTTAAGCATTATGCAGCCAAACACTCTAGTCCCCTTTATAGTACCAAGCTATACGTATACCATATGTATAATATATCCCATATAGATCCCACAGAGAGAGAGGAAATTTCTGGCATCACCTGTATTATGTCTCAGAGAAGTAGTAAACTAGTCAATAAAAATGAAGGGTTGGATTTGTTTATTTTTTAATGGATTGGAACAGCTATATGCTACTATAGGACAACCAGAGAAGCTAGAAATGAGCTGTAACTTGCATATGCAGCACATGCACATGAGACTGTGAAGTGTTCTAAGAGTTTGTCAGAAATATCTAAATAATAAACACAAAGTAAGGTTAGAGGAAGTTACTGCCTTATCTTATAGCCCAAGCTAGAAGAAGAGATCGTGAGAGACACTAGACAGTAGTTTATAAAGAATAAGCCGACACACCACTGGGGCTTCCAGCTAACTTAAGAGTCAGGAAGGCAGCTTCTTCTGATGTTTGAAATCAGCATTCATAGCATAGGCACAGGTACTAAAAGGGAAAGGATGATGAATGGGACTGATAAACCTGCAAGCATCCTTTCAGGGTGTATTTCAAGCTTTTGGATAGCAATTACGGAGGGCATTATTTTTCATTTCAATTTATGTCCTGGTAATCAATTATACAGAGAGTTGGAGGGTAGCCCTTTTGCTTCCCCATTAGGAGAAAGCAAGCAAATAAAAATGAGGATCCTGAATGTAATGAGTTCTTTCCTTTTTCTACCTTCATATCCAGTCAACTGAGCTAACCAAGGACTTGCTGTACACAGCGAGGCTGCCTTTGTTATGGTCTAACCCTTTCTTCATTCCTAGTTCTGCTTGCCCTTGCAATTACTCCTCTGGCTCAAGATGACTCATGGAGGATCTTAATGCTGCAGACCATAAACTGTGCATCCCTATCATTAAAGTTTCACCGGTCACATACAGAAGCGTGAATTAATGTTACCCAGCTCAGGTTTCTTGACCCCTGCACATCATACCGACTAGTACAAGTTCCATAACTCTGTGTTGCCGTGTCCCTCTACTGCAAGTAACCATTATCTCTAAGCTTACACAGTACATAGGCTTTAAGCCTTTGAGACTGAAACCTCACATTCTTTTATACAGATGTAGATATAGATACAGATGCAGGTGTAGATGTAGATCATATGCATATACACATACATAGATTACAGTTCACACCTGTTACAATAGTTGTGCAAAGCAAATAAATAACAACAACAATAATGTTGGCTGGCCAGATAGACAACAGGACAGAAATATTTTGTGATTTCCTATTTTTGCTCTCAGAGAGCTACAGCATCCCAGTATTAGCTCTGCTATTTGTTCACAGCAACCACAACTATACTACTAAGTTAGTTTGGGGTTTGAATACAGTACCCAGGAAAATGCTTGCTGCCTCACACTGGCTTACCCGTTGTAGAAGGATGGAGAATCTCCTTCACGCGTGGAAATTCAGACATAGAGGCTATACTATAGCTCAATAAAACTGGGAAGTGCACTGTTCTGGCTCTGTGGTCAGATAACATGTACCGGCAGTAACACTCCTACAAATTTTGTGGCCTTAAGTTTCCTCTGCACCTTGTTAGTTGTCCCTCTAGCCCTCAGACATACCTTCAGAGGCTCTGGAGCCAAGGGAGAACTGTACTGCACCCACCAGGGAAGGGGTTTCATAGCGTGAACCAGTGGGTATGTGCTGTACATCCTGAGAGCTGACGCTAAGGGCATGTTCGAGGTCTGGTCACTGCTCACGACAGGACAGAGAGAGACGTATCAGTCTTGGCCCTGCTGAGAACAGCAGATGCATGTGTGCATAAGCTCCGTCTGGGAGAGTGCTAGTTGGCAGAGTCCAAAACAGCGCCAAGGAGCATGCTAATTCAGTGCTGTGGACCATCAGCAGCATACTGCTCAGCTTTGCTTTCTATTCCAGATTTATTTAGCAAAATCATTGCAATCAGAGGGACTCCCAGCCTTTGCCTGCAGACAGTGCGTAAGCCTCCAGCTTCAGCCATCTGGCACAGCAAGCTGCACCCACACACAGGCAACGTGCAAGCAGTGAGCACGGGCCACATGGCACCCAGCGACCCTTTTCCTTGTCTGTGCCCTGCCTTTCCCAGCTCTGCTACAGGGATAGCAACGGTCCCTCTCTTTCTAAGGGTCTCAGTGTCCCTGGAAGAAAAAACTGAGAAGTGTTGGGGTGGAATACAGTCCACACAGTTAAAATCAGCATTGAAATGATTCCTTAAAGGGTCTCCATTGTTTCCCACAGTATTATTCCAATAATTAAATTGGAAGTTTGATCAGACACATTTGTCTTCACAAAGAACACATTTAGCAAGGCTGGTAAGCATTTCCTATAGGAAAAGCCTACTGGGTTTAATACATTGACCTAATGGAGTTATGCTTTTCACTGAAACTCTCTGAAAAATAAGTCATAAGTAAACTGATAAAGCCAAATTCATGTTTTAGTTTCAAAATCTATAGTCTTTAGCTTTCATTACAAAGCATCTTCAAAGTCTTAGGTATAAAATCTTATTTGTTTGCATGCTTGCCTCTTGTAAATAATGATGTCGTTTTCTCAAAGTGTGGTATTCATAAAACTTCATTTTTACAGCCTTATGTTATCAAAATAATCAGCCAACAGTTATATTGTTTGAAACCTCAAGAATGACGGAAACACAAGGAACTCCTGTGCGGTTCTGTGCAGAGGTAGATGTTCATGCTTGGGAAATGCTCCTTCATTTTATCCCGGTCCTTCACAGCTACAAATGAACCCACATCAAGTGCAAGGAAATCATGAGCACCTCTGTTTGAGATAAAGATTATTAGGTTGCAATGTGTAAAATTTGTTATTTTACGTATAGTTCTTGTATCGTGGATTTTTATGCGAGAGCAGGGAATTGATCAAGATGCCCCAGTGACTGAGAGCAGGTTAATCACCTGTTCCTGACAAGGCATTCCTACCCCATGAGAAAAACTGGACTGTGGAGCACTGCATTTTTAAGTAGAGGAAGCTTTGGGGGGGAAGAAAGTTTGTTCTGCCCCATCAAGTCAGCAGTGCCCAAAGCAGCATCTGCTTCATGCTGTGGTGACAGAGCTGGTGCTGCTGCACTGTCCCATCCCACCACTGCTGCACCCAGCTCCGTCTTGAAGTATTTATATGTGGGCATAACCACCCGGCAACCCGTGGTTTTGTCAGTACAAGAAAATTATCATTTCTTGTAGAGGAATTGTAGAGGAATGAAGGCAGGTTAACGAACATTGATGACATACAGCTGTGGGCTGGCTTGGAGGGGTGTGTGTGGGCTGGCTGATGTGGACAAGGTGCAGCTGTGGCTGGTTCTGCTGAGTAGTTAAATAGCTCTAAGGGGGAGGGAAGGGGAGCCTGGGGTGAAGAGAGACCTGGGAGAGGCAGAGAGGCAAGGCATAGGAGCTACTTATTGAAGTTAACCTGGGATGGGATGGTAAAAGCCTTGTTGCAGCCGGCTAGTTTGGATAATGCTGTGACAATTTTTTACATGTAAAACATTCTTCCCTGTGGGTGTCCCTGCCAGTTTGGTTCTGGTACAAGTAGTGTGGCTGATGGAGGCACAGGGAAGAAATGCACCACTGAAGTGGCAGAGTCCACCAAGCACTCAAGTCATGTATCATTATGAAGTGGCCATCAGCTTTTGGTGCCTTGGGGCACATCAGTGCTAGCGGCAGCAGGAGGTACCAGACCTAGCCTTAACCTAGTGCTAAGGCACACAGGACAGACCAGCCTGAGGACCTGCTACAGACGGCTGTAGGGTCACTAGCCCAGACTGACCTACAGCTATCTCAGCTCTCCCTGCACCACTACGAAGTTTCCAGGGTGTCTGTGGACACTTACTGCCAGTTGTTTTAGAGCTCTGGAAGCTGGACTGTGCTGAACTTGAGAGACAGCAAGTATGTGGCGCTTGCACGCTTACACTCTGCGGAGTCATCTGCATCAGCGTGTTAACTGGGATGAAATGCTGCCAAACGCAATGTGCGTTGGTCTCACAGTGGCATAAACAAGATTCAAAGCACTGTAAAACTGATTCACAATTCCCCAGCCCAGCTGCTGGGAGCAGTCCTCCCAGTCCGCTGGGGAAGGTTGTCCCTACCTCAGCCCACCTTCAGGTTCATTTCGGTTCTTCTCCTGAAGCCAGAGTGAAAGGACAGCAAGGCTAGATGTTTCACCAGCTTCATTAAATAAATTAAAAAGTCACAGTGCTGCCAACAAACTTCAAAATCTAATTGGGTACAAACAGCTTTTATTTTGGAGGATACCAGTGAGTAGGAGAATTGCCCTAGATTTCCATTTTCCTGTGCAGTCTTGAAGGGATAGAAATAGTTTGGCCCCATGGATGTGTAAGTATAGATCCTACTGCTGAAAATATTCTGTAGGATAGCAGGGTTAGTATATGATGAGAGTTGTGAAGTATACAAATAAAAGTTTGTTTCATATAAACTCCAGTTGCTCAAACTTAGCTTCAGGTCCAAGGCAAACCACAGCCTTATGCAGTATCAGTGAAACAAATTACAGGTTTTTTTCAAGCTAAATTGTGCCTCAATCATCAGATATGTAATTCCACAATCTTTAAGTTTTATAGCTTGAAGCTCTCTTCCTTCCAGAGGAGCTCAGTGAAGACTGAGAGGGAAAAGATTTTAACACAAGCACTAATTTTTTCATATATCCCATCTGAAATGAGCTTATGAGGAGTACATATGCATTATTCATCCCATGTGCTGGCTAGAATTAATAACACATCCATTGCTTGTGATACATTATCAGTACAGAGCTGTTTACCTATATTGCATTTATGTGAAATAATGTGCAGACGTAGATTTACTTGCTTGAGAACATGATGTGAATTTTAAGGCTCAAATGATCACAGGAATTTCTCCTCAGAGTTCCTCAGTTTCCCCAGACAACACTGTCCTTTGTGCATACAATTGATCTGTGCCTTCATTTGCCCTCTTTTCATTTTAACACGTTTCTTTCACTGCTCAGGCTAAGGGAAGAAGGAAAGTCTATAAATCAATTACATCCTCACTAGCCCTGTTCTTGCTCTCTCGCATTTTGGAGCAGTCACTCATCCTCTGACTTTCTTACATTTCCAGTTTTAGCAGCTTCAGATTTCCTCACTACCCTTGTATTAATTTTCTTTTAAAATAACATCCAATTTACTATTTTTTTAAAAAAAATAAAGATATGAACATTACTATTGATTGCATAAATAAGCATTTATACTGCAGTATTAAAAGCATGGCTCTTCAGCAGCACTAACCTAGATTTACATAACATCTCTCAGCTTCTTCAGGCAAAGAACCTGTAATTTGGCACAAAGTACCTCCCTTTTGTGAAATGG
The DNA here is from genome assembly GCF_015220075.1 of Falco rusticolus. Lineage (NCBI taxonomy): Eukaryota > Metazoa > Chordata > Aves > Falconiformes > Falconidae > Falco > Falco rusticolus. Next base: position 48,814,744 of record NC_051187.1, read on the forward strand.
CATTTATAATGATGGTACCATGTAAACAACTCAGGAATCCAAAGACAAAATTCATCTCTTAAGGTCATTATCTGGATTAATATAAGAAAAATCCCTGATGGAGTTTAGAAAGTATGAAGCAAGGAAATGGATCATACTAATCTGTGAATTCAGTGGTTCTTTTGTGGTCTGACAGATAAAATGCAGATAGTATTTTCCATTCAGTTATTACTTGTAGTGTTACCTAATATAAATTATTAATATTTTGACAACGTATGTATGTCTATTACACATTTTATACAAGATATGGTAATACCAACAGACAATTATTTCCAACAAACTTAACCCTACCGACAGATTTCGCACAGCTCTGCCATGCTGTTTATATATAAACAGATATGTATACTAAACCCACTTTTTGTCCAGGCTCAGTCTCTCTGTTTTCATTGCTTATGGCCTCAAATCTATTTTTCTTAGATTCACAGCAATATACTTTCTGCTCAGCCTTAGTCTGCTGCTCTACATGGAGATCACAATTCTCAGTGAAGACTACTTACTGATAAGGCTAGGTGAGAGGGCTCAGCGCTGTCCCCACACACTGGACACCCACCCTCACTGGCCCCCCGTAAGACCCCATCCAGCTTACTCATGATTACTTCTCCACTTGTAGTCCAACGCTTGTAACCCTGAGCAGGCAACATGACTTTTAACACTTGTCCAGAAGCGTGGCCTCAGGATGCAGTGTCCTCCTCTGAGGCAAAAGCCTGAGAGCATCAGGAGAGTGCAGGAGTGCTGCCCTTCTGCCCCCAGGCTCCGTTGCCCTGTGCCCAGGCACTGCTGGGGACACTACAGGTGCAGCTGCACAAAGCTAACTACATACTTACTGCCCGGTACTCTGCCGCTGCCTAAGCCTGGAGACACGTTTCTGCCAGTCAGACCCGCAAGGCACCAGAACAAGATCTTCCAGGGAGGCTCAGAACTAAGTGCTGATCAGCTAAGATCCTAGATCATATCTGATAGAATTCATGTGGTGGACAGGTCTCCCTTTCACAAGCCAACCCCAAACGAGAGCCAAAACTATGACCCCCCGAGATTAGCACGGTGATACTCACCTTGTTCTCCACTGTATTGCAGTATCTTTATAATAGAAATTTAAAGTGAAGGGGGTGGGTGGTGGTGCTAACTTTAATTCTGTCCATATCTGTTTTGATATCCTTGGCCTGGAACTGGAGTGCCAGGCAAAGGTCATAACCGCTTGCCCATAAAATCATATTTGATGTTTAGTTGCTTTCTATACAACAGAACAGCTTTTCTATACGATAGAACAGCCCTAAGAAGATGCACGTTGCTGCCTCAGAAGAGGCTGCAGCATGGGGCCTAGGGCACTTTTCTGAGAACCGAGGCATGTTGGTTCAAATTCTTGCCCTGAATCAGCGATGACATTTCATTTTGGGTGCCCCGCTGCCTGCTTATAAATTCTTCAGAGGGTGGCTGCTGGTGTTCTTCGGCTTTATGTAAAACTTGCACCTATTCAACAGGAAAAGAACGCAATGCCTTTAAAAAAACTAATTAAAGCACTAACAGGTGAATGGGGAGACCTGGATTCTGGTTTCTATTTCAGGCAAAGCAGGGGCTCCCCTGCAGACTCCTCAGCCCGGTGGTGAGATCCTGCTTACACGTTCATTTTCCCTTAGGGGCAAACGGGGATGAACCCCAAGTTTCCACATCCTTCTGACAGCTGAGATGTGGGGAAACTAAGAGATCTTGCTACCTCGGTGCTTTCGGGAAGGAAGAGCCTGATTTTCCTACAACACGAAGAGGTACCAAAGCGCATAGCTATGTTCCTGCAGGAGGCAAGTCCCGAGGAGCAACTACACCATGCACCAGGCTGTGCCTGCTGGCTCTTGCACATCCCATCTTCAAGCGCCTGCGGGAGAATCCACGGGACACTGTGCGGAGGTCTGTGACCCTAAGGCAGGCACGGACCCAGCACCACCTCCACACGGGAGACAGCAATGCAGTACATTAGTGCGCCAACCTTGGCTCAACGCGGCGGCTGCAGAGAAAGCGCAGGAAGCAGTAAAATAAAGATACCACGAAAGAGACTGAAAGATAATTTGTAATTAATCACTTTCATACAGGATGACGTAAAGCAGACTTAAAATTATGGAGAATTAGCCAGACAATTGCAGCTTTAGCACATACTGTCATGGTTACTTCAAAACTGTCTACATACCACACTCTAACAGGCTTAAAAGGGTCTCAATGGAACTTTTAAACTATTTGCTTTTTAAATAAAGGAGGCTATTTGTGGCAATAATACTTTTGATGAAGGGTTCAGAGTCAACTGTAACTGATACATATGATTGATGTCCATAATAATCACACATTTCTGTAATCCTTCCTCATCCATAATGGTTCTGAGCTTACATTTTGGATATTATTAATACTCAGACAAAAATAACTTGTGGACAATATCATGTTCTCAACATGGTTAAAGAATTAATCTGGTTTTGTAAAACTGTTTAAGAATGATGGATACTTTTTCCTGCTTGAGTAAACACTAGCTAATTCTCCAGACCTCCTTTCTCTGTTCATGGAAATGCAAGTCCAAAAGATTTCATGGATATTTAAAGGATGGCACCAAATACTGCATACAGAAAGATTAATTTCTTCACTTGCTAAGGATCTGATACCATTCATTACACTGTTAACACTTCAGTACTGGAGTTTTGTTGGTTTTTAATTTGCAAGAGAGAACACAATGAATTTAGGAACAACATCAAATGGAGAGAAAAAAATGAGGCAGCTGAAATGTAGCTCTGCAAAGAGACTCCAAGTGAAAGTATCACACTTATTTTTATTCTAGATAAGCAACAGGACAGCTTGGAATAAATATAGATTGAAAATTTCTTCGTCTCTTTAATGACTTCAAAGAGGCTAAACAAAGACACAGAAGAGTTGAACATTGCTGTGTACAACACAGTAAACATTAAAATTTTATACCTGAGCAAAAAAGGAATTTAACTATTAACTACCGCATGCAGAATAACTGATAAGTTATCACATAAACCTAGCATACTGTTATTAGGTTACAGTCATTCAGATGTTCTTAATTTTTACAAAGTCTAAAGATGGAAAAAGCTCCAAGACGAGATGAGTGTGTGACATAAAATCACAATAAGGAAAAGCACATTACCATTTAGCAGCCTTTCCAGAGGACCAAAATTATCTGCTGTTTTATTATCCAGGGAGAAAGCAGCAACAATTCAAAGCCTGTGGAGTTAATAACACATTAGACATTTAAGCAGGTCCTGAAAATGAAAATATTGGCAGTTTATGAAGTGCTCACAGAAGACCTGAGCCTGCATCCCCTGCCCTCAAATGCCACTTTAAAGCACTGCGTTTGCGAGCTATTCCCAGCACAGAATGAAAGGTAGGGATACGGAAGGGGATTACTGATCAGGTCACAGGCTCGTGATTTTCTCACCAGCATAACCACAGCCAATTCTTAAGGAATGACTTTTTTCCCCATTTGACTGACGAAAATGCACATTTAATTTTATGTGGAAAGTTGACCTTTCTTCACATTGAATCTGTTGTTTGGGTGGGGGGTGTTTTCCTTTTCTCTTTTCTTTTTTTTTTGCCCTAATACATCTCAAATGCTGTGGTCTGAAGTACTTCAGTACAAGTCAAAAACCAGAAGAATATTTCTCTTCTTAATTCCCTTATCTTTGCAAAAGATGCCTGTGGGAGAGAAGGGGTCTGAAAAATTTGAGATTTAACCAGCACAGTCCATTCCCCCCGGACAGGCTTCATTCTCCTGGCAGACTTCTGCTCTCCCTGATCTCCATACCCAATATAAAAATTACCTGCTCCCACCAGCAATACTCCTGTGCTACAAATCAGCTGTTTGCCTTCCTATAGCAAAACCAGCAAACTCTGCCTTTGGCATTCAGACTTGTTAAAAAGAGATGGGAGGGATGGGAGCGTCTCTTGCCCTGTTAGAGACGGCCATAAACAAAGTCGCTCCCTTCTATTTCCTTGCAGTTGTAACAATTACATACTCTTGATGCCAATCAACTCCCCTCAAATCATACCTGCTACTTTTCTTTCACCATTTATGAATAAAATTATGCATTAAAAATGCACGTGTCAAAACGGATATATCCCTTTGTCCACAACGTATTCGTTTCTTCTTTAAAGTCAGCCATCTTAGACATTGGTAGGTTGTGTGAAAGAGTCTCCGGGGAATTGAATCCTCTTTGCTTCTAGTTTCTTCCTGGCTTTGAAAGCCGCTGATACTTCAGGGTGGATGGAGTCCAGCCGCTGTTCACACTGGAAGGCCATGAGGAAGGCCGTCCTGTAGTTGTTATTCATCCAGCCATAGAGAAGGGGGTTAGCAAATGTCGAGCACATGGCAATGACATGAAACACTGTGTAGATGAGTTTGTACTCTTTCAGGTCTAACACCTGACTGTCAATGTCACTGACTAGCTGGAAGGTGTGAAATGGCAGCCAGCTGACAGCAAACACCACAACCACACACACCAGCATCTTGGTGGTTTTCCGCCGCCGGTGGTGGTAGTGGTCATTCCCCGCCCCAGGACTAACGTGGTTCTTGAGCTTGGTCCAAATACAGGTGTAGGCATAGGAGATGACTGCCAGCGGCAGCACATACTGGATCAGGAGCATGGAGATGCTGTAGATGGTGCCGTAGTTGAGCTGCCCCTCCCCTGGCCACTTCTCAGAGCAGACCACGATCTTGAAGTCAGGAATGATCTCAATCAATGAGTACTCACGGAAGATGGCCAGAGGACTTGCCAACAGAGCGCTGACTGCCCAGGCAACTCCTATAATCAGGAAGCTGATCCGCTTAGATATTTTGCTTTCCAAGTGGTAGACGATGCAGCGGTGCCGATCCAAAGCGATCACAGTCAAGGTAACAGTAGACACATGCACGGCAAGAGCCTGGGCATAAGGCACCAGGTGGCACAAGACCGGGCCCAGTTTCCATTCGCCCAACAGCGTGTAAACCAAAGTGAAGGGCAGGCACAACGTGTTCACCAGCAGGTCAGCCACAGCCAGGTTGGCAATGAAGAAGTTCGTCACTGTGCGCATGCTTTTGAACTTGATGATCACGTGGATCACGAGGGAGTTCCCGATCACCCCCAGCAGGATGATGGAGCAGTAAGCGAAGATGAGGATTATCTGCACTTCAACTAGCGTTGTGCTGTCCTTCAGTTCTGGTTTAGGGTCCAGAGCCAATTCGTTGAGCGGTGTGGTGTATCTCGGCAAGTACAGCTTGGTGAACAGCTCCATCTTCGTTTCATCTGTCTGGTTTTCTTCACCTCCTACTTCCAGGCGCCCCATCCTTGCAGCAGCCTGGTCTAAGCAACAGAGTTGGCCCTGAAAACAAAAAGAGTACAAGAACACGTGGAGAAATCAGTCCTCAGTGGCTAAGACAAGAAGTAACAAGCTAAAGCTACAGCTCTTTCCTCCTCTAACCCACATTCTACGTCGCAGGATTAAGAGATCTGTCTTAATATATTTAAATTCTGTTGCCCTCACATTTGAAGCCCGATCCCATAATATTATTCAGGCATGACTCCTGCTGAAAATTGGGACAGATTTCAAAAGCATTTCAAAGACAAAGTTTGCCTAAGTAAATGCAGAAGGATTAAGATCCTGCTGGGCGGCATATCCTTTTTTTTACAATCCACTACCTAAAACTACTGCTGATTTAGCACAAAACTTCCATTAATACCTATGGGAATTCTACATGGCACGGCACCATCCAGACTGTTATTAGCATAATAATCTTCCGGCTTTTCCTTAATGGAAAGTGTTTCCTTTAAATTGTTACTGAATTCTTACAGGTTTACTCCCCTCCTTGATACCACAGAACTAATTACCAAGGTCTTTCTTTAAGAAACTTTCTTTCAGGAAAGTTTGTGCCACAAGGCAAGGAAAAATACCACTCTAACAGAACTGAAATAATAGCATTTCTCTGAAATGACTGTGTAACCTATTCATGCTGAAATTAACTCAAGAAACAATTAAAACTCAGTTATATATAATATTTCCTTTCTGTGTAATGTCTGAGAAAACACAGCTCCTTGGAGGCTGCCGATCAGGGATTCGTTTCTGACTGCAGTCATAGAGAAAAGCTAATCATTCCCCTGCCAATGTCAGTAAAAATTCCACCACTGGCATCAAAATCACATTTTGTTGCCTTCCCCACGCAGGCTGAGCCAAATTCTATGCTGCCCTAAGACTTCAGCAGGCACGGATGGATACATGGATGTTTTACAGTTAACTGCTGACTCAGACTTCAGTCTTAAATAAAATGGGCATGTCCCCACCCAGGCTGCCCAGACCATGGGTGGCATGCTCAGCGGGCACCGTGCACCTGGGGACTCCTTGGCTTGACCTGGGAAAATGCTAAGAACCTGCCGATGCCCAGCAGGCTCACCAATAAAACACCACTGGCTGCTGCGGAGGGGAAAGTCACACCTGAGTTACCAGCTCTGCTTCCCCATTCATACATTCCCGAAGGGAAAGCGAGAGTAGCGAAGAAATGTCACCGTCTGGCCATCAGGTGTTACACATAGCTTAATTCGTCACAAATTCAGGTCTGCCTAAAGAGACAGCCTAGCTATTAATGCCTTTGGTTTCAGATGGGATTTTTTTTTAAAAAAAAAAATCAGATTCACTTTATTGTAGGCTGTCATCCCTACCTCTGTCCCCATTAACTATCTGTGAGTGGCATCCTTAGGTGTAATTTCTGAACAGAAAGGAAGGTTGTCTACCAGCAGGTGATGGAGCCCATCGTGTTTGCTTGCATCTCAGACAATACTCCAAAGGATTTCTCAGTGCAAGCTCTTTTTGCAAAAGCAACAGTTAGAATGGGCTGAAAGGCATTTTTCCCCCAACTAAACTGGTCAGAATTAAGCTATAGGGTCTCTGCATTTACTGCACAATTAATAGGGTAAGCCTGAGATGCAAAACACTGCAAGATACGTATCAGTGTCGGCTGTTCGTGCAAGCTTACTCTGCCGATTTTAGTAATATAAGCAGTTATCAACTACTAGCTTAAGCACGGGTAGCACAGATTCCTCATAAATACACCTTTGGTCCACCAGCTTAAAAAATTAAAAGATCCACCACAATTTGCACAGCCAAGACTATGCAGAAGTTCAGAACTCTGCTCAGCAGTTTCCTTCGACCTGTGTACCTACACCCAAGGAGTATCCTTGCATGTATCATTAATGTAGAGATTTGGTGAGGTCCTAGGACTCTCAGGTGCTCCAAAATCTCATAATTTTTTCAGTGCAAAATAAAGGCAGGTCATATTTATACACTGTAGCAAAAGGGTGGGAGGGAAGGCAAATTTCACAGGTTTTTCCCTTCCTTCCAGGCAGGAGGATGTAGCTCAGCCAAAGAACATAGCATCCCTTTCTTCCCAAGAATATTGTCACCTGTTTCTCTAGTCCCTGACTTTCAATTCCTACTTCCAGCACACGCCCCCCTTTTATTTTTTTAGCAAAGCATTCTTTATTCTGCCACTTTTATTTTCTTTGTCACTGCCCTGTTTCAGCTGATGAAAGGCGTTTGGGTCTTGTCAATAAGCAAAAGCTGAGGGAGGTAGGGGGAATGAGCAGGGTTTCACACAGAAATGAGCTGGCCTGTCCGTAAGCGATGAAATGAACTGGATGAGCCCGACATTGTCGGTGGGACGGTCAGTGGGCAAAGAACCAGCGGGGGAAACCGCAGTGGCGTTTGATACTTCAGGCAGTGTGCCACAGGACCCTTTCTGCTCTTTTTTGGTGTAAACCCTCCCGCTGACAGCATCTATTTGCACACCTTGCACACTGCACGGGCACTGGGGGGTTTGTCCCATTTGCTTTTTCCCCCACAGCCAGGTCCTCAGGGGTGGGCATCACACTGCACCTCACCTGGGGCCGAGGAAAGCCCGCAGAGACCCACCTCGGTGCCGAGAGCGAGTGCCGAGCACGGAACGCGGCATCGCAGGTTTCCAGCGGGACCGCAGCGCCTGCGTTGGGGAACGGCTGGGGGTGCTGAAGCCGCCGGTAGCGGCAAGCGCGCAGCCGGGGCATCGCCGCTCCCCCCCGCTCCCCAGCCGGGCCGGCGGGCACTCCAACCGGGAGCGGCGGGCACCCCAGCCGGCTCCGCAGGGACCCAGCCGGGAGCGGCGGGCACATCAACCGGGAGCGGCGGGCACCCCAGCCGGGAGCGGCGGGCACCCCAGCCGGCTCCGCAGGGACCCAGCCAGGAGCGGCGGGCACATCAACCGGCTCCGCGGGCACCCCAGCCGGGAGCGGCGGGGACCCCAGTCGGGAGCGGCGGGCAGGCACATCAACCGGGAGCGGCGGAGACCCCAACCGGGCGCGGCGGGGACCCCAGCCGGGAGCGGCGGGGACTCCAACCCGCCGCCCCGCGCCGGCCGCACCCCTCGGGCCCCCCCTCCCCGTTTTCACCCCCTCCCCGTTTTCACCCCCCTCCCGCCCCGAGCGTGGCCACCGCCGGCTCCCGCCGCGGCAGCCGGTGCCCAGGGCAGGGCAGGGCGCGCAGCCCGCTCGCCCCGCGGAGGCCCGGCTGCCCCCGCCTCCCACGGCACGGTCCCCCCGCACGCCGCCGCCGCCCCCCGCACACTCACCGGGGCGGCCCTCTCCTCCCTGGCGCTGGGGCTGGGGCAGCGGCGCGGCGCGCCCCGTCGAAAGTTTGGAGGCGGCGGCGGCGGCCCCCGCACGCCGGAGGGGCGGGACGGGGCGGCCCGGCCCGGCCCGGCCCCGCCGGCTGGGGCAGGGCTCCGAGGAAGGGCTCGGGCGGGGCGGCGGGGCCGGCGCGGCAGCCGTGGCTGCGGGCGGGCGGGACGCGGCTCCACCCGCCGGGCTCGGGCGCCGGGCGCGGCTCTGGGCCCCGCTCGCAGGGCCGGCCGCAGCCCCCACGCACCCGGGGGGCCGCACGGCAGCGCTGCCGGCGCGGAAAGGGGGCCTGGGGGTGGGGGTCGCGCCGGGCCCGAGCCTGAGCCTGCTTCCCGGCTTTCCCGGCTTTCCCGGCTCCGGGAAACAGCTCCGAACAGCTGCTGAAACCCCTCGGCTGCAAGCACCCGGTTTGCACGGGTTTGCTGTTCCCCGTAAGCAGATGTAGGTACTGCCAGAGCAGGTGTAAGGATGCATACAGCACTTACATACTCTGTCCAGAGCAAAATGAAAGGCTGCATATTTACCAAGCTGCAAAAGGTAAAGACAACAGCTGCTGGGGTTTTCAGTTCTGTGTTCAGTAACCTTCCAAAAAAATGCTCTCCTGCCAGGCAGCTTAACGCGGGAGCAGCTCCAGCCAGCATTGCTGTCCTTCTGGTAGGGTCCAGCTTCGTTAACTCCATCAGGAGGGTCTACTTAGCATTTTGCTGTGTGCCCGGTGCACCTCTTGTAGGTAAAACTCCTGAGACTCAGCGGAGTGTCTCATCCGCACAGGGTCTGAGGGCCTGGGTCACCACACGGGGCTTCAGCCCCAGCTGTAGCCCCCAACAACAGGAACCAGGAGGCTTGGCTTATTCCGTGGCTACTGCACTGATGCTTGAAGAATTCCCGGACCTTACAAAAGCTGCTATCCAGAACAGGAGTGCTCCTTTGCTTTCTGTCACTTAGGTAAATTTGCATTAACATTTCTCGTAGTTTCAAGGATCGGCAACATCACCTTCCCTCTTCTGTCCTCCTTTTCTTCCAAAGGAAACTGTTCAAGAGCTCTTCCTTTGTCAAAGGTAAAGTGCCTTGCTTTGGTTATAGCTCAATATTATGCTCTCATCAAGAGCACAGAACATAAACAGAGTATCAAGGAACAACTGTGATTTGCCGTCGGTTTTGAAATTCAAAGCATGTCTTGAGAACCCCCTTGCATCTTTACTAATTCAGGCTGTCTCTTTGCGCAGGGCCTTGCTCTTAGTCCTTCAGCACTTCTGAGACTGCTAATGGAATACTCCCAGCTTGTTGCAAAATAGAGGTCTTTGATGACTGAATAACAAGCCAGGAGTTTCAGTTTTCCTACCCCTGCTTATTTCCTTTCCCAAGTCAATTTAATTGTAGGGTTTATTTTTTTGGTCTATCAGCAGATGTAAATACATGGCATAAGTTTTAGTAATTTATGATGCATAATATATGGCTGTAACAGCCTTCAGTTCTTCCCTTTCCTTCTCTTACAAATAGTCAATAGTGGCGTTTCGCTCACCTCAGGGGTGTTGCTATCGTGCTCTATTCTGCACACTCTTTCTAGCTTAACGTGTGGTTTTGCTTCTCCTAATGTCTTGGGAAGTGTAGTGAAATGCTACAAGTATTTGCAATCTGTCCAGCTGAGGTTTCCATAGCTAAGGAAAGGCTGTTCCTTACTTTCACTTACAAACTCCTGGAGAAAGTCAAGAAGATGTACAAATCCCTAGAAGCCAGCGAGGTTGGCTTCCCGTGTAAGGGAGAGAAGGTATTACTTCCTCTTCCAAGGCAATTCTGTGCTCAAGCATGACTGAAATGCTTAATGGGAATGTATTTCCAATAAACAACAGCAGTTTTTATTGCTCCTAACGGAATGGAATTTAAGGGCCCCATAAATACCACCTTGAACCAAAAACCCCATGAAAACATTAATATCAAGGGCAGAAAAAGTCAAGTAGCAAATGGGTTGTTCAGTATGAAATGTGCTGCTGGGTAACCACCTCCAAAGCACCTGTGGATACTTTTCTTTGTGTGCACTTAATTTCCATCCCATAAACCAGTCATTGAACCACAGAACCATATATATCAGATGGAACTTCCAGGCATTTTCTTGTCCAATCTCATGCCTAGAGCAGATCTAGATGCAGCAGGTTGCCCCAGGCTATGTCTCCAAGAGGGCTTTAAGTATCTCCAAAGTAAGAGATACTGCCTTCACTGGGCAGCCCATCCCAGGATTTGACGACTTTCACAAAAAGACAAAAATTCTTCAAATCAAGTCAGAATTTCCCATGTTCCAGCTTGTACCAAATGCCTCTTGCCCTAGCCATGTGCTCTTTCCAGTAGTTGTGGACAGGAGTTAGATTTCTCTTTTGCCTCGGCTTCTTTAAGGCTGAACAAACTCGGTTCCCTCAGCCCCACTTTGAAAGTTAACGTGGTCCAGCCTCAATCATCTTGGTAGCTCTGTGTTGGACTTATTCCAGTCTGTCAATGTCTTTCTAGCACTGGGAGCCCCAAACTGGACCCAATATTTCAGATGTGGTCTCACAACTGGTGAATAGAGGGCAATAGCCACTCCTCAACCTGCTGGCTACACTTTTACTATGTCTTGATATAAACTGTAAGTCAGACTGTGTAAGTTGGCTTGCAGTAAATAAATTAGCTGTATGAACTTTAAGTCCCAGCCTCCTATTTAAGGCGAGCCTAGAAATGAGCCTTTATGTGAATATGTATATGTATTAAGGTGAAATATAGATAGTCTAGCTTAACAGCTGAAAAAAATACCTGTTGGAATTAGGTTGATTCTGCTGTGAATTACACTTATGAAGGTATGGCAGGGTGTAAGAAATTTGATATACGTATCTTACCTCCAGCAGTATCTGTTTAATACTTTTTTACTGCTAGAAAATTGTCTTGTCAAATTCCATCCAACCTAGAGTTTTTTTCAGAGGGAATAATAAGCGTTTCTGCCAGCTCGTCAGAAGTTTTCCAGTTTTCAGGAGCAAAAGAAGGATCTGCAGGTAGTACCCAGACTTGAAGCTCTAATGACTTTTGTTTCAGTCATAGAACTAGGTAAGAGTTGCCACTCTTTGTCCATAAATTGTCCGACATCAGGTATGCTGGAGTGGCAAATAAGGCTTGATAAATATCAGCAGGACAGAAGAGGCAGAAGCTGTCCCATCCCCTGTCCCCCAAACAATGTTTTTCTTATTTCATTTACTATCAGAAGTAAATTTAAAAGGAGCCACTGCCCTTTGAGTGCTGACCTTTAAAAGCAGTGCTGTGTTGCACGGCAGTCACTTGAGCCAAACTCTGCCAGTCCTTACTCATGCAGATTTTCCTGGAGTGACTCAGGTTTTGGGGAGTGGAGCATTCTACATAACACAGACAGTCCTTCAAAAATAAAATGGAAAGAAAACCAATAATACCTGAGAACATGACCTTGAGAGAGAATAGCTGTCTTGGGTCTTTTATATGGTGCCAACATGGACATAGTATAATATAAAATTGTACAGGACAAAGATTTTTCTTGCTTAAATGACAGAACAGAATTTTTTAGGCAGCTAAGGAATGAAGTTTCTACTTACATAGACCTGTGAACATTTTGGAATACATTTAGAAATTGTCATTTGTTCTCGTTCCCTTTTGGTTTAGATTCAGCCTTACAGGTTCAATTCTACCTATCTCGCTTTTTCAAATGCAGTAATAAGAAATAGCTGTATGCTTAAATGAGTGTGATCAATCCACTTTAGATGACTAAAATAAATACACACCAGCAGGGAATGTGAAAAATTGGTAGATATGTGTAAGTACCAACTTTGAGTTGCTAACAGCGGTACTTCACAGCCAGTGCTGGTTAAATAATCAGTTTAGTGCCTCTAGTTCCAAAACTAATACCGCCAGAGGCTCAATTCGATTGCCTGTTTGCTCACACACTGTGACGGGGTTTAGCACCGTTCCTGTATAAGACAAGGCTACAGAGCTGAGGGCTGTGTTCCAAGCGTGGTCTTCCCAAAGCATCTAGTGCATTGCTGTACACTTCTGCCATTCAGAGAAAGTTAAAACTGTAAAGTCAAGTAGCTCATCCAATAAATAACAGGTTTAAAGTTGCCCATTTGACACCAGCACAGCTGTTTGCGTTTGCATGACTATGGTGCAGTCTTTAACTATTCACATTATTTTTCAGCATCCCAAATTGGCAATGCTTATACAGTCAGTACATTCTCGGTATTTCTTTATATTCTCAGTATAGATCTTGCTGTCTCAATCATTCTCTTTAGCAACATGCTATCCTTTCTCTGCAGAGAATATAGAAATTGACATTTCTTTGCAGGGTTTTCTATGGTCTTTTCATTACTAGACCTTGACCAGAACTACTCAACCTTTATTAAGATCTACTTTCTGTCATCTGGAATTCAAAGAGGCTGACCAAGCATTTAATTGGATTTAAAAATACAAGGCATAAACCATTTTTCTGTATTTTTTGTTGCTCACATTTTAGACAGTTTTTTCTTCAAACTCATAGCATCCTATTTTTCCTTCATTCAATTTCTTTTTAAACACAGAGATTTCTATAATGTGGAAGGTGACACTTCATTAAGGTATTGACAGTTTGGTATACAACCAGTTGTTGCCATTTCTAAAGAGTTTTTAGATGTTCCCGAGGCAAGCATACTCTATTTATTTTTAGCGCATTCATCATAGAAAATAGATTCTCACATATAGCTTAGAGCCTGAATACGATACAAACTTCAGTCCTCAGTTTCTGGTAGCTGGAAAAGCTATATATCTCTAAATGGTTTCCAAAAGTGAGTCAACTGTATCTGCTTGCTCTGTGCTTGCTTGTACGTCAGTTAGTGCTAATTCTGGAAATCTTTGGGTGTTACAAGCAGCAATACCAGTCACTCTTTGTTGTGCCTAAAAATTATTCTCGTTACAATTTTGAAAAGCTATGTGTGTTTGTAAAACTTAATCAGATGCTGTTCAAGTTTGGTTTTTGACTTGCTGATGAAATCTGTGGAAGTGTTGAATGAATTGTCTTTGGGACAAACAGAACTTAGCTGGAAAGATGAAAACCTTTGTCTTATATGTGTTTCCCCTTTTCCAAGTTACATTTCTTAGAATATAGAAAACTGATCATAAAGTTCTCTTCTCCTCATTGTTCAAAAATATCCATAGGACTTTTTTTGGTTTTGGTACAATTTGATAGTCTTTTAATGAGAAAGGAACTTTCTCAGGTTGCTTTTAAGCTCAAGGAAACGTGTCATCTTATGACCCTTGCTCAGCCAGCCTACATTAAGATGTAGATTGGCATCTAGGTCCTGAAGAGATGCTTGGAAGAATCAATATGAATAGGGTAGCCTATCACAAATTAAGTTATTTTGTTGGATAAAGGCATCTGATAATGCTGCCTGATGTGTAATGCCATGTAAAACACATCATGTTCATTGTGAGCATAAATATAAGATGCAATTTAAAACAATTTCCAGTAACTTATGTCATCTGACATAAATTTTTTTTTTTTTTCACTTGCAGTTCATGGAACAGTGACACAATCACTAAAAGCCAAAATAGTATCTTTCTCACACGTTGTTGAAAGTGAATTAATTGTCATAAGTTTTCAGCACATCCTTTCAGTTCATTTTTTCACATTTAGACACAATTTGCAAGCTGTGCTAAACCACTCCCTGGCTTCACCCAGGCTCACTCTGTACCTCGGTGTGGCATTTATGGAATAATGCCATTTGGTAACAATACATGGCATTAAAGCAATGGATTTCACTTGTAAGCGTTTTTTGTCCTTGAGAGATTACTTCAATTGAGGAAGAAGTGAAAAAGGAACGCTTTCCATATCTATTATCAGTTTGAGTAATTTAAAAAATTAAGTACTTACTCTTTCTTTTGTGCACTCTGTCATGGTTTGGAACTTCTGAAGGACATCTGTTCTAGGCTAAATACAGCAAACCCGTACAGCCCTCTTCTCCAACTGCAATCCTATGACTCAGGCTCTAACATCCAGAAATGCTGAAAAGTTTCAACCACTCCATCTTCTTCCTCGCTGATACACTGACAGGATACTTTCCATTACCGGTGCCACATCTACTAGTGTAGTGAAAATTTATTGTCTCATTTTTGACTGACGGCACTGTGAACAAGTTAAGCTTGTCAGCCTAGCTTCACAAGGTTGAAAAAGCGCTCTGCTACTTTTGTAAAGAGCCTGCCTCCCACTCAGAATTGAACTGGCAGTTTTCTAAATGAACTCTTTCCTTTCCTTTGTTAATTGCCCGTGATTCACACCCACATTTTGCAGAGTTTGATGGTATTTTAATTGCTAGGGGATATTTTGGGATGGAGGAGAGGGGATGGGAAGAGACTTGGGGAAAAAAGTGGGTAGGGGGTTGGTGTTTTTGGAAGTCTAACTGTTCGGTGATTGCACACAGCGACGAGATCAGCAGCCAGAGCACCATCTGTGCACACAGCTTATCCATATCGCCCGGCTTCGGCACAAAGGAATGTGTCAGCTCCCACTTTTCTAGCTTGGCTGAAAGCCTCTGTGCTCCAGTGGAACTCTGCAACCATTCCTTGAAGATCTAATCCCCTCGCCCAGCACATCCAACTGGCACAGCCTTCCTTCGGGCAAGCTCTTCCTGCAGTGCTGCTTTTGCAGGTTGGAGCTGGAAAGGTTCAGCTGCTCTTCAGTGTTGCCTCCCTGCTCTGCGAGCTGCAGAACGATCGTCTCAGTATCCTGGGGAATGGTAAGAGATGTATGATTCCCCATAGAAATATAAAAGCAGCTGAAGAGGCTGTGTGTGGCTGTGGCGGAGGTGTTTGCATCTGAACTAGTTGTCTTAGACTTCCTCAGTCGTCAGGAGAGAGGCACTAACCGGTGGGATTTAAAACTTGATTCGTCCCCTCCTAAAACAGACACTTATGTTTGGACAGACAAATTGCACCCTGAACACCATCACCTGTTTACCAGACCTTCTCTGACTACAGTGGGAACCTCAGCAGCTAGTTTTTTGTACACCATGGGAACCTAAACTTCAGTGACAGAAATTCCACCTGTCGCTCCCGGTATCATGGTGACATGTGAGTAAATTTTCTCACTGTCAGTGCCTGGACTGGAATCCAATATATCACTAGTGGTTCCCCAGACCCTCGGAGACATTTAAACACCTAGTGTCCATTGACTGCAGGCATACATGTTATATAGGATCGGGGCTTAAGATTTTGCAGATTGTATCAAATTTGTCCTTACAGAATCTCTGTGTGCTATTTTCCGTGCGTACAAAGACTGGTGTGTGTGTGTGTCTGCATGGGGAGACTGGCCAAAACAGCTCTCCCAGAAAAGTTCCTGGTACAGACTCCCTTTCTCCTAAATATAATTTACTGTGTTCCAGAACAAAATATCCATACAAGACCAAAACTGTCAAACATGGGGGGGAAATTTTTTTCCTTGGTTCTCTTAATCTGTAAACCCATGCTGATCTACATATAAGTTTTTGTCATGTTGGCAATCTTACACTTGTGCACAGCTCTCTAATTCTTTAGTAAACAGTGTAGATAATGGCAAGTTTAGATGGATCTGCCATTACATTAAGTTAATATCACACAATCCTAACAACAGGTTCCAGTGAGGAGATTCAAGAAAAGCAGATTTATCTACAGATTCTGCAGCAGAGTTTTGTCAAATGACTGGAGACTACTCTGCTTCTGTATGTCTCCACACATTCTGTCTCATCCTGGCTTTTCTATTATGTACAAAAAATCTTGTTTGTGGCTCTCACCAATTCACCCTCTCCCTTCATTCCAAAATATTCCCCATGATTCTAGTTTTTATCCAGAATTCATCCCTGCCAGTCAGGACACTCCCATCCATTTCCATCTTCTTTCATTCTTGCCACCTTCTTCCCAAAATCACATAACAAGCTTCTGTATGTAACTGTTTCTGCTATTGATCTCCCCTCCTGGGGATATCAGATGCACTCTTCTCTCTTCTAATAGCAAATCTTGTTCATCATCAAAAAAGAAGAAAATGGTGTTAATGTCTCTGAGAAGGTGAGATCTTTTTTTGTCTTTACCTTTGCCTCACTACAAAATCTGAGAACAAAATTTGGCACATTGCTTCTTTACCACCTCATTTCTTTCCTCAGCAAAAGTGAATTGCCATGTAGCTTTGCATGTTTTTAGCATTATGGTCCTATTCTTTATAGTGCAAATACATCTGGCCTACTTAGTGAGAAAGTAGTGAATATCATTAACAGGAATTAAGATAAATTCTTGGGTAAATTTTGTTCAATTTTCTATCACCTTATGACATTTTAAAGAAATCATACCTATGAAAAAGTCAATTGTTTAACTGATTTGTCCCATCAGAGACAAAAGGCAGAGGCATTGATCAAAATAACTTGATTATTTCTCCAAACAGTCCAGAACATTTTATTTTATACCATGTAGCTAAGTATTAGCATGACCATTAGACCATAACTTACTAACAGGTTTCTGAAGGAAATGAGCGTTCCCTTAAACCTAGTGGGAATTGGGTATCTCTCTTCCCGGCCACCACAGAAAATCCTAACCTCACAGTTTTAAATTATTTGTACTCTGGCAGAAGTTTGCGCTTGATAGTTTTTCGGGTAAGTATTATTTCTGACCGTTCAGCACTGAGCAGAACAGACAACCCTGTGTCAAAAAAACTGGTCAGTTCTCTATATCAAGGGGTTGCTTTTGCCCAGAATGGATTTACTTCAATAGCTTACTTCATTCCCTCAGACCTTAAAAATGCAAGTCAAATTACGGAGTATGCAGAACACAGTACACAAAAAAAAAAAAAAAGTATCACTGGGTTAAAAATAAGTATGAATCTGCCCCAACCTTTGCACAAGCCCAAGAGTAAGTGGGAGCTGCTGTTGGGAACATCTGTGCCGTATTTTCAGGCCAGCTTGTGGTCGTATACTCTAAAATTACAGAAAAGTCAGCAGTGTAAAAAACCTTGACTTTCCCTGGCAAACCATTTACTTGCTCTTTTGGAGACACCTGAGTACCTTCTGCCTGGAGGCATAAGGCCTACAGCTTGCTCTTCAAATTATCAGGAGCTGCTCAGCAAACCTCAGCTCCTAAGAAGAAAACAGGAGCGAGAGATTTTAGTCTGCTCCCACTGAAAACGAGGGTAAAATTGATACCAGGTTTGAACAAGGCAGATGGGACTTCTAGGCAGTGAAGCTGGTTAGTCTAGGCTGCCTCCAGGAGCTACCAGCTCAGAACCTGCTCCTCACAGAAATCCTGAAATTTCCAGGCTTACATATACCCATATAAATCTCCTCTTTACCTTTATTGCAGTGAAAACATGTTTTTGGAAAGAACCCCGAGCATCAAATCTTCTTTTGCAGAGATACTTTGCAACACAAGGCAGCAAATCGATGAGCTTAAAGACAAAAGCTCAAACTTTAGGCAAAATAAGTGGAGACTTCAGCCTCTTGTTACAGCGGTGGCTCACAGCATCCACCATCCATCCCCTCTCACCTTGTTACCAAGTGAAGTAGGCATGGGCATCTCCTGTACCACCTTTATGTGGAGGTATACAACTCAGTTTGACTGTTAAGGAAACCTACAATAGTTTTACTATTGCAATATTGTAATAAAGTACTAATATTTGCTAGAGAAAAACATTCCCTTTGTTGGTCATGCTCCTTTGTGAACTTTCACACAGCATAATAGAAAGAGTACTTCCAGTATATAGATGACACACTCCGTTCTCTGACTTTTTCCTGGTAAACTCAATAAAACAGTGCAGTAATGCTACATCACACATTTATAAATATGATATAGTGTGCTATAATAGCAAACATTATTTTGAAATAATTCCCACATCAAATACAAATATTCATTTATAGATATAAATAGAATAAGAAACTGAGTTGTGCCTTTCTGTGGAAGAAATCCATTTATACTGAAGAGGGTTTGTGTTAGTAAAACCTTTAATGTGTCATGAAATTAGTAAATAATACCAAGCTTAATGAAGGGGGTGGCAAAGGTGCAGACTTCAAAAAAAAAGTGTGCAGGAGCTTCACAGATAGCAGACTTTAAGTTATTACTTTTTTTTTTTTTTTTTTTTATCCTAGGTGAGCTTAGCCCACAAACCTCTGATGCTGTACAAATAAATCTGCCAGTCCTACAATGGTGAACTATTAATTGGTTCCAGAACTAATGCAAATTTTTTTCCCGGAAGTTTGTACGATATACATATACTTCAGAAAGTATCAGGTTGGTGGTGCAAGAAAGGCCAATTTAAAATCAGGGCTGGGATTCTGCTGCCCACATTTGTTTTAAGGGAAACAGATTTGACCCCAGTGTTAAGCAGTACTTCACTGGAAGCCCCGCAGCCTAAAAAAGGTGCTCAGCCTGGGGGGAAAGTGTCAAGATCCAGGCTCACCTTCATGGCTGCTGTCTGCTTCCGATGGATGGCCTCCTCTTCCGCAGAAAACCAGGCAAAAAGAGACCAGTGAAACTAAATGTACGAGGATCCGTTACCTGGGAGTGCAGGAATAGCTCCAGAGGGGCCAGCCCAGAAGCTCTGCAGAGCAAGCCTTTAAGTCTTCTGCTTTTCAGATATTTGGGGCGGGGGACAGAGTTATCCACTCCAAACTTACCTGCTGTTCTGAAAAGTATGACATTGATCTCATGGTGGTGGTTCAA
Organism: Falco rusticolus; assembly: GCF_015220075.1. Taxonomy (NCBI): domain Eukaryota; kingdom Metazoa; phylum Chordata; class Aves; order Falconiformes; family Falconidae; genus Falco; species Falco rusticolus. Next base: position 48,834,144 of record NC_051187.1, read on the forward strand.
AATTGGAGCTCCTCACTAGCTAGCTAGGCTGGAGTCTGTAGTAGAGAACATTTCCATACTGAGAAGGCTTCTGCAGGCCCAGGATTTTGCTTTGGTGTATCCAGGGTAGACCTGTTTTCATTTATTTCAGATTCTGTAGCATCCCTTGCCCTCGGGCTGTTTTGTTCTAAGTTTTTTCTGCCCTAAGTAGGCATGCAAAGGATCAAGTCAATATAGACAGAAGCCACCCCTCTCACCTTCCCACTGCTCAGAAACAGCTTCTGGTGGCCCACGCTTGGATTAGTGCAGGATTTACTCCCATTTCTGTATGCAAGTGGTGGCCTTCACTGGACTAAGTAAATCCTGTAAAGGTGAATCTTGCCTCACTAGTTTTCTGAACTTGTAAAAGTTATCCACATATCAAAGTTATTTTTTGTTCCAGTTTTCAACAACCCCCTGACATGATGCCTAGCTGAACACTACTGAAGAAAAGAAGTTGCCATGGGGCTGATGCTTCTATGAATTGAAAGCTGCATACAGGGTAGGGAGTGAAGGGATTCATTGTCACTTTTCAGGATGAAGAAGAGTAAGCAGTAGAGTGTCTTAGGGAACAAGTTTTATTGAGGATCTTCATCAATGACCTGCAGAAGGAAGGGGGACAGAAATGTGTCCCAGTTTGCAGATGATACTGAACTCCTTCAGTGAGTCAAATGACACACACACACTCATCGTAAGGAGATCTAGAATGGCAGTACGCAGCTGAGCAAGGGCAGTAATAAGTAGCAAAGAAGTTCCTGTGTATGTATATATGTAGTGCATCTAGGGAGAATAATCTAAGTTGTGCTTACACAGTGCTGAACTGAAAACTGGCAGCTGAAGCTCAGGAAAGAGACCTGCGAGTCTCTGAACAGATCTGCTCAAAATGCAACAGCAGCCAAAAGTGCCAACAAAAAATCCGAGGTGTTCCCAGAAAGGATGGTAAGAACAAACCATAAAATATAAAACCTTGGTGCACCCACATCTTGAACACTCTGTACAATCCTATTTCCACATTTTAAGGGCATAGAGAAATTAGCAAAAATGCGGAGAAAAGCAACTAAGATGATTAAAGGGATGGATCAGCAGCCTTTACAGGGAATCAGAAAAGGATGGGACTTTTCATGATCTTATCCCTCCCCCAGGCTGAGTGGAATATGGTCAAGGTTTATAAAATGAAGGCAGTGAGTAAAGCAAATACAGAATTACTATTTGCCAAGTCCTGTGGCGTCCTATGGGTACTCACAGAAACCAGTTGGAGAGCAATTTCAACCCTGATAAAGTTTGGGGTTTTTTTGATACCTCAGGTCACTACCTGCTCTACCTTCTGCAATCTGCTGTTACAGGAGGCTGTGGAGGTCCACAGTACCAGCCAGTTAAAAAAGGCAGAAGCAGATAAATTCCAGGGCAGCAGGTCCATAAAGAAATACTAAAAGAGGCAAGCATGTGCTCGCTGGCATCCTCCGTGTGGTGGTGGGTGCCGGAGGAGTGTGAGGAGGATGGACTGCGGACAGGCAGGATCATGAGTTGTCCCCGAGCAGCATTTCCTATCGCCTGTGCTGGACACGGCACAGAGGGTTAGTTTGACCCAGGCCATTTTCTGTGTTGTCCTGAAAATAAGGCCCTGCGCTCCTTTGCTACAGCTTAAAGTTGCCACTTCAGAGTTATTTCCACCCATTTAATTTTGATTGCATCTCAGTAGGCAGTAAATGGTGCAAGATCTTTCTCAACTGCAATAACTGCGTGGTAATTATCAATGGCAGGGACTTTTTTTCTTGTTTTGACCATGTCATTTTTTTCCGTGGAGTTAGGGAAAACGTGGGGCTCCACAAAATGAAAGGAGGCGAAACAACCATGTTAAATAGATATGGATCATTTGTATAAATCTATAAGACTTAAAAGTGACATAAATCTAGTGAAATAAGAAGTATGTTGAGTGAAGAGAATGAGTTAGGCAGGCAAAAAATAAATTTTATTTTCAATTAACTTATTCTTAGGGCTTTGCTCTGCTACAGTCATTAAAATTTCTGGATCAGAGTCCAATTTATACAGCTGAATGTTGCTCCCAGGTTTTCTGGTGGTGTAACTGGTGTACTTAGTGTGGTGAGCAAATAATTTTTCTCAGGAATGAGCAGTTGCTCTAATAAAGGTATCGGAAGCTGGGCCTAAATAATGAAAGAAGGACGAGAAGTCCTGGAGGCTGTATCACCCCCTCTGCCAAATCGTCCCTTTCGGCAGAGATTCCCTCTCATTCTGAGGATTTCATAAGAACCAAACCTTGTCCTTACCTGACCTCTGCTGCTGCACTTGTTTGTCTTTCCTTGTCCATCTTGCTCTAAACACCCCGCACAGCAGAGTGCTGCTTCACTTTGCACTATTTCTCATTGTTTCTTCTCCCAGCTCAGAGAAAAGGCTGAAAACGCTGAGGAGATCTCCACCACCCTCACCAGAAGGTGAGTTTATGTTGCAGAAAATACTGACAAAATATTGATTTTATATATTGCTAGCTGTTCCAAGGCATGCTTATGGCTACTGATTTATATTCATCAGGTATCACAAGATCTCAAGATAATTGTCAGGTCATAGTTTTGATATCCATTTGCTGTGTCACAATGCAGAGAGAAGAAATGTGCTAGATTTGAGCAAAAGGTTGAAATGAGGTGTCTATTCTTCCCCCTTCCCCCCCCCCCCCCCCCCCGCCCTGAGAGTAGGAGAGGGAATAGCTAATCAAGGAGCAGGGGTAAATCTCACAGGCTGGTTATCTGGCATGTGAATGTGAATTAATGGATGGCCATTAGCTCTGCATATAATTTACAGTCTGTATGTCCCTGTATGTAACAGCAATAGTAAGAACCAAAATCAGTTATTCTCTTACTGCTTTTAAATTTAATTTGCTGTTGCTTGCATCAGCCTTAACTTAACTTGGTCTACTGTAGCCACACACAGGGAAAAAAACCGAAACACTTTACTATCATTAAGGGTGGCAATTTGTTTCTGTCTAAAGGTGCTCTAAAATCCACTGCTTCTTCCAAACACTGTGAAATTTAGTGGGCATCTAGAGGGTATATTAGGATGTGTTAGTGTTGAAATCTGGGATCAGATGAGCTGGAGATTGTTGAGGAACAATCCCTCAAGGCAGAAATTCTTTTGTTTTCTTGTTTGACAGGTTCTTATAACATGTTGCTGACATTGTCCCTGGACAATCAAATCATAATTCTGATCATGACTGATTGTTCTCAGTTGCTTGACATTTCCCACTGCTAGCACAGAGGGTTCACTACCCAGCATGAAGTAAGGAATCGAGATTTGAAAGTCAGTATTCTCTAAACCAGGCTAAACAGGTCACCCCACTCCCACAGCACTCCCTACCTCACACTGAATTCAGCTGAAGCTATTGCAGCCGTTCTCCGTGCCGGTTTGCAGTTTCAAGAGGGACTGAGTAAAGGCTGCTGAGATGCACAGCTTAACTCCCCCATTCTGTTTTCAGTGGTTTGTCTGCACTGGATGTTCCGGAAATATAATCATAAATCTTTCCCTGTCATCAGCCCAAATAAATCATGGCATTGCCATGAAACATGAAAGAGAATACAGTTAAGCTGCCCAGGAACAAATCCAGAGGCAGAATAACAGCACCTCTAATGCTGTAGAGGCCAAAATGTTTATCCCTCCCATTCTTTGCTCACAAATGCCACCAGGATCAACACTGATGAATACCCTTTTTGATATGGCCCAGGGAAAAATTCAACAGCGTCCAGTGTTTAAATCACCTTTGAAGGCTCACTAACCTTCAGGCTCTCAGGTATGACTGACAGTATCCACAGCAGCAGCTGCATCCCTTAAACCATCACTGCAGAGACCTGAGTTAGCTTACTCAAGTGGTGAACATCTGGCCCTCACACACTTTCTGAGTTTTCTTCAACTTTTATATCCCCAGCAGGACTGGCACGGTGCGCTCAGAAGCTGTCAGGAGTGCAGACTTTTACATCCCTGATGACACTGTGCGAGGAAGGTGGCTGGCTCTTGAGCAGCATCTGTTCACACCCTCGGTAGGTCATACAGGGCATCAGTGGGTTTCTTACATCTCTGTTCCCTGTCTAATCTTGGTTCAGTCCACAGTGGCAATCCTCACTTGAAACCTAAGGAAAGATCAGTAAAGCCGTATTATCCTCACAGTCAGTTTGAAACTTGATTTTCCCTTCTGTTCTCTCTGTGTGAGCCCTGAGCCCCAATTTTCTCAGTCTGTCAATACATATCCATTGTACAGTCATCCCCATGTTTCTTCCTTTCATTGCTTTTTGTCTTCTTCTGTACTACAGCTGTCTTTTATCATTCTTGTTTGATCTTCAAATGGCTGAAGAAATATACAGGCTTTTTTTTCAAACAGCGCAGTTTTTACATGAGCCATAACATGATGTACCTCTTTACAGCTGATCTGCTCCCCTCATAAGGTAAGATACTCTATGCATCTTGGAAAAAGAAAGAAAAGATGCATCTAAAATAGCTTTTGTGGATATGGGGGAGGGTGGGGGGTGGGGGTGGGGGAATAAGTAGTTCTGTTACAGAGGACCATTAGCCAAGCCAGCTGCGATTGCTGAGAGTGCTCAGAAGCAAACCTTATGAGACAGTCAGGTTGCATCCATGCACATACGTGAAATGGTTGTATATTTTGTTCCAGTTCTTCTAGCTTTTAGGCTGAGGGAAAAAGTTGTACCATGAAAAGCTGAAATTTAGCCAGAGGCAGAGCCAGCTTTGCCGATTCTTGTAACGTTATTGCAAGAACTGCAACTGTTAATGCTTTCTCTTCAAGCCCCAAATGCGAGCAGCAAGAAATTGCAGAGGACTATTCATTTCTGAGTACATTTTGAGCCCTTCTGATCTCATGGAAAGGTTCAAAAATACCTCAGAAAGGTAGCCTAAAGAATAAAATAGAAAGTAATTTAAAAAATGCAAGACAAAATCTTACAACTTTTAAATAAGTCTGATGTTTTTCCAACCACATTCATTTTGAAGATAGGATTGGCGATATTATGCATCATAGCTTTAATCCCACTGAAGAAAACAGACCTGCTAGGTGTATTACTTAAAACACAGGAAAGTGCTGTCTTGGCTAAGAATTACCTTAACCTTTTCTGTTCAGGTATTGTCCTGATTCAAGACCTTTCTATGTTTACAATCTGAGCAAGGGTCTAAAAGAAGTTACTTACTTGGCAAAATTCAATTCAATTATATAGCCAAAATTTATGGCAGTGCTGAGATTTTATCCTCAATTTTTAAACCTAGAATAGATTTTTTACTCCTAAACAAGAAACTTCCGAAAATTCCGCTTTAATGGTAATGTTGCACAAAAATCTTTTGCTTTCAATAATCTTTCATTGTTCTTTCTAGTAAATTTACTGTGACACTAATTTTTCTGCCTTTAGAAGAAAGCAATTTATTTCTAATAATTTATGCAGCAGCTACAGCATGTTTGTTACCATGCAGAGGACAGATCTGAAATATGTCAGTGAGCGTATTTTGCAAGCCATCTGTATACACTTCATGGACAGAAAATGGCACAATTTTAAACCATCTTTCCAAATGATTGCAGACTGAAGCTTCCACATTAGAATACAGAGCATATTCTTAGACTCCGTCAAGACTGCACCTCGGCACAGGTCAGACAACCTGAAAGACCCATCTGATATATGTTGTCGGAGAAGTTCACTGCATCTGTGCTGGGTCAGGATTATAAGGACTTCCAGGAAGCACACAGTTTTCATATGTGGAATGGCCCCTACTCAATACCCCAGGAAAGCTGCCAGTTAGCTGCTGCTGCACTCAGCTGCTTCTGGGCAGGGGTCCTCCTGCCTGCAGATTCAGAGGCATTAACCATTCGGTTGGGTCATTGCCCAGATTCTTCTTTCAGGATGCCTTTAGCCTCAGCTGTGGAATAAGCAGTTCTACAAACTGCCATGCAGTGCACTAGTCCTCTTTTGCAGGAGGACTCCTAGCTGCTCCTCAGGCTCTCAGTGGAGGTGAAGCTTTATTCTTGGATGCTGAGCACTTGTAAGCCACGCTTTAGGGATAACACCCTACCCCCTGTTCTACAACTCTTCCCTTACAAGGGTCATCCTCCTGACTGCAATATTTCCCGTTGAAGACAGTAATATTTGTGTTTTGATTCAGCAATGATGATGACGTCTACTAAAGGAGACATACACTGAGATAAATGCTGGTAGCAGAGGTTCTCTGCATTTACAGCAACAGACCTGCCCTGGAGTTACACCTCATCCCTCCTCAAGAAACGTCTATGAACATGGACACTTGAAATAGGCTCAGACTGATGCTTGTAGCTACCAGCAGTGAGATATGTGGGATATGATTATTTCTTTTACATTTGTGCTTGTCTTTCCAGCCTTTGGGAAACACTGAGTTTTTGGAGGCTAGGCTTGCCCCTGTGGACTCAAGACCATTTTGATCCCTTTCAGAAATGGGGATATTTGGGAGTACTATATATCTCTTTGTTACGCAGAGATGATCAACATCTATAACAATGGAGACAGAAACAATTCCCCCAGACTGGGCAACATATCAGAAGTGTTTATTGCACTTTATGGTGTCTGAGAAGAATGATTCAGATCAAAATCAAAATCACAATGGCTCTCAGAAGAATGAAAATAGCTTAGTTCATTTTTGCACAGAAAAAAACAAAATCAATAAATGATAACATTTAAGCATAACATTGTAATTGCCTGTCTAGTAGGCTGTACTCAGGGCAAACTCCCACTGGCTTAATTTTATTTGTCATGTAACTCATTTAACAGGTCTTTCACCACAAAAATGCTTTAGATGCGAGGAAAGACAAGTCAGGAGGTAGTGGTAATCTTAAAAAAAGATTCTACAAAGATGTGGTAAAACCCCCAAAAGAAATGAATAATATCAAGGAAAATCAGAAGTGGTGTTTGTCTAATACTGGAATTAATTATAAATAAAATGGAATGCAAACAACATAAATGAACCCAAGTTTCCTGAACATATAACTCCAAGAGTAATACAAATCCTTACTGTATGTTTATTCTGTGTATACTTGTATCTATACGTATGAAAAGGATGCTGTAGCTGGAAAGTAATAGAACTGCTGCTTGAATAGTAATACCATTACTTTATTATTCTTTTTTTTAAAAAGTGTGGTTTTTAAGTCACCATTCAAGTCCAAATTTTTAACACTTCACAGCTATGAAGCAAACTTTGAAACACTGATATTTCTGTTTTCTTGAACTGGCCCTGAAGTAAGACCTTTGATATTGTAGTAGATTGTGTGGAGCACATTAAAGAACAGCTTCTTTGGGCATATTCCAAAGGAAATTGAAGCTATTGGTGACCTTTACACTGGTTTACAGGAGAATAAGTCTGGGCATTAGTATAATTAATATCATGGAATAATATAATGAAATAAACAGTTATAATTATGCATGATTACTTAACACAGTTTAGTAATTCACCTCTGTGGGGTTATGCTATACCTCTGTTTCTTAAAATACACCACTTACACTATGTTCACCCTTTTATTGCAGGGCTGGAACGGTAGGGACAACAACTTAAAGAGTCACTGATCACTGCTTTCAGAGGACCACTGCATCCCAGCAAGAGACGCTAAACTACTTTAAGGGACATAATTTCAGGGCCTCACAGTGCACTTTTATAACTATAGGTGTACATATATACATATACACACATCATATGCAGAGAACAAAATATTTCTGATTTTTTTGAATACTCTGATTATGTAAGATCAAAATGCAGTTAGATAGTTTCACCCCTCAATTAGTGCACAGTGTGCTGGAAAAGTTTCCAGAGCAGAATTCCTCACCCAGACAGAAATCAGGCCCCTGCCTTGCCCACAGTAACAAAAATGTGTTCAGACTCCAGAGCAGGAGGTTCAATGTTTCCAACCCAAAAGAGTGAAGATGACAGAAAGGAGAGCTATGGGCTGGTCGACATGAAGGAAGTACGTGCCCAGCCTATGGCACATGCCAGTGAGCAGCTGCCTGTGGAGAGGGTTATGATCCATAAATTGTTATCACATTCAGTGGTCCTAATGGTGACCACTCTCAGTTTCTTTTTAAGCATACTGCACTGAGCCACAGGTCTAAAGGTTTGATTGTCCCTCTGTGAAGAGTGAGCTATCTGTCTGCCTTTAGCAGTCTGCAATACAGAAAAAAAATCGGTTATACACTTGCAGTTACTCTTCATGGCAGGGAATTTGTATTTCAGGATTCAGATTTATAGGCTTTCCAAATGCATGTTAGAGCAATTTGAAAGGTTATCATCCCCAGCTGCCTGTCCTTTCTCTCTGCCAGAGGTTATTGCTTCTACAGCAGAGACAATTGAATGGCTGGCACATTATGTGCACTGTTCATGGCCTGGCACATCAATTTCAGCTTACATTATTAACTGGTTGTCTGTGAGCGTAGGTGGCAGAATGCCCTGACTTATCATCCTTCTTGGACATAGCTGCAGTGGTTAAAGTGCTTCTCAGTTCCCACAGGTGACAGCCAAATCCCAGGGGTACTGAGGACAAAGCCCCAAATCCCACCCATGCAGGATGCTGAGGGTTGCTGCAAAGTACCATTTCCCACACTGCTTGTCTCACTCTTTGGAAGGGGGCAGGAGGAAGATGCGAGTAGCTTCCAGTGTCGCTGTGTCAGCGCAGTCAGATAGCCCTGGTAATCAGGAAAGGGCTAGGCACACCCAGGTTTAGCGGACCTAGTAGAAGTCAGCCTGAGAAACTTTCCAGTTGGGAGTATAGGCAGCCAAAGGGTTAAAACTGGCCATTTGGGAAAAAGCCTGGAGACGATTTGGAAAAATCAGCAATAAGCACTGCAAAGCTTAACTTTTAAACACTACCTGTAGGAACCACACTGTGCACCTAGACGAAAATCCCACAAGGCACCAAGTCAACTAAAAATCAGAACGAAATTGCAGTGAGGGACCCTCCCAGGACAGCCGCTCTCCTAGCCTCACCGTGGAGCCCAAGAGCATCACAGCCTGGAACACATTGCTCATGTATTCACTTGAGTGAGGAGGGATGCAGCTTTAGCATCTGTTCCAGTTCTGCAGGGGAAGGGACCAAAGATTTGTCTCCTACATGCCAAAAGGACTAGGTCACCTCAAAAGTGTGCTGCTGTGGAAGTTACACATCCCTTCTCTTTAGCCTGAATAACGTGTGGTCTGAGAATGCCTATTCTAACAGATGTTTTGGGTGTTTAGTTTGTGAATACATCTGAATGTCCTTGGTACACCCAGACTTTTATGAATGCCAGACAGCAAGAGGTACCAAGGGGCTGATATGGATGCAAAATCAGCAGAATTTAAGCAACTTGGGGGTGAGGGCAGCAGTTACTCAGACTTTCTGAAATTTCTAATAGCAGTTTAATTTTGAAAGTAGACACCTACTTTTGCAAGTAGGATCTAGGTTCCTTGATGGATTTGGCCTTTCTGATCTGGAAGTATTTAAAAATCTATCAGTGAATCAGTGGAGTTAGGGAGCTTTGATCTCTTATGTGCCAGTTCCATCTGTAGGTGTCTGAATACCTTTCTAAGTCTGGCTACAATGAGTTCTTTAAACCATGCTGAAGTGTGAGGCTTTTCCACAGACAGAGTGACCTTGCTAGAGCAGAGAGGTTTAGTGTGGAGCAAAAATTGTTCAGTAATATCGTAAAAAACCCTTTGATTTGAGCATTCCTACACAGAAAATAAAATTGTAGAAGATACCCGACATTGTTAATTATATTCAACCCATTAAGCGCAAGCATCATACAGGGAAAAAATCCTTTAGGATTGACAGGTTTTGTATTGCCATCCTTAGGCTTACCCCATGTTCGGAGTAACCCCCATTGATTTCTGTTGACATTAATGGCCCATTAGCAGGCAGATTCAGTGGCTGGCAGACTGCTCTTTGCCTGTGCCAATCCCACCTCCTGCTTGCGAAGTTCTCATGTTCTCTGGATGTTGCTGCTGAAGCATGGGCCAAAGAGTGGGGGCAGCAGCAATGGCCCCAGAACGAGCCCTTCCCAGCAGAGCAGGTGCCACTGCCACAGCTTTATCTTTGGGAAATGTAGCAGCAGAAAGCCTCATTCTCCAGTCTCCATCAGCTTGGAAGCCCAGCCCTGCTCCAACCCTTCCCTCCAGCCCAGAAGGTGCAGCAGATGGAGGATGGCCCGGCTGTCTTGCAGCAGGACCCGTGTGTCTCGCAGGGGTGGAGGGTGGGGGCATGTGGCTGCCTGGGGGCCAGGGCACTAGGGTGGGGGTGAGTGAGGAGTACAGCTCCAAGTGTAAGGAAGAGGGGAAATAGTCAGGTATCCCAAGAAAAGAAGCATGGTGAAACACGTGGGTGAGGAGGGAAGAAAAAAAGAAGGAATAAGACCTGCCTTCCCTGTCAGAGTTCCACAGCTCCCTGAAACCTTGCCTTCATCCCACTCAGAACTCTTCAAACTTCACTGACCCCCACTTACCATCATCCCCTTCCTCCAATAAGCTGAAACCTCCACTGACCCCTTCCAATCCCACATGCATGCCTCTGAAGGCCATTAGTGACCTCTTCCTATCTCCTCAAACCCATTCCCCCTCTCCACCCTAGCCCCTCTGCTCCATCTTCTCCATAGCCCCCATAGTCACCTCCCTAGCCTCTCCTCACCACCGCGGTGGCCTTTCCTGGCATTGTCAGCCTCACGTACCTTGTCAGGAAGCCCCAGGTGAGCTCCACTGGCTGCTCCAGCCTTGCTCCTGGTGGGGAGTGTTTTCTCAGCGGGCACAGCAGTTTAAAGCGCTTAAGCATTCACCACGGAGATGGAGGAGCACATCATCAAATCCAAGGGATTCTGTCCAGCGTTACCATTTGCTGCATTTCTCCCAGGGCCCAAAAAATCAATACATTCCTATGGGCCTGCACCCACGGAAGTGTATTGGCAAAGATGATTATTCCAGTATTTCTGTCTTCCATTTCACTGTTACCCTTCTTTGTCACTGTTCTCTTAAAGAGAAGAAACCCATAATAATGCCATCTTGTAAGGTTTACATAAGGCAAGCGTTTCTTCTGTGTCTTGCCTTTGTGATACCATCTTCTACCTGATACTAGGCCTCAAAGTTAAGATGGAACGTTTTACTCATTAAACTGCAAGAATGGAGTTAACCATACCCTTGTAATGGATGTTTTTTGAAATTAACCATCCTATTTTAATGAAAATATATTTCAGATAGGAATATATTCCATTTTTTAATACCTATCTGTAAAGGAATTATAGAGGAATGAAGGCAGGTTAATGAACATTGATGACATACAGCTGTGGGCTGGCTTCAGGAGCGGTGGGCTGGCTGATGTGGACAAGGTGCAGCTGTGGCTGGTTCTGCTGAGTAGTTAAATAGCTCTAAGGGGGAGGGAAGGGGAGCCTGGGGTGAAGAGAGACCTGGAAGCAGCAGAGGGAGAAGAGAGAGTGCCCTGGAGGTAGGAGAGACAAGGAGAAGATGCAGCAGAGGCACAAAGCAGGGTGGGCTGGCCTGAAGATGCTGAAGAAACATCCTGGACAGCAGATGAACTGTTGAAACCTTGTGGGGGGTGGGTGGCTGTGCTGGGGCAAGGTGTGGGAGCTGCTTATGGAAGTTAACCTGGGATGGGATGGTAAAAGCCTTGTTGCAGCTGGCTAGTTTGGATAGTGCTGCAACACCTCTCTCTTTCTAGTAAATGTTAGCTTTGCTTCAAATAATTTTAGCTTCTTGAGCCAGTGGAAGAGGTTGCTGATTAGACAGATGGTTTGGCAGGGATCAGGTGCAGCGCAATAGCCATGTAAAGGTAACTACACACAGCATAGTGTGTGCAAGCAACACTGACACAGAATAAATAATAAGCGGCTAAGTGGAAACTGACATTAATAGAGAGCAATACAGAGAAAATATAGAAATATCACAGAAAATAGGACTTTATTGCTGCTTCCTATTGTGATAGCCTGGATAGAAATACATAAATTGATTCCATTTATAAATCCTCTACTCCATATGAGAAAAAGCAACAATGTAAAATTCATGGTGTTTGTGACTGGCCTTTATTGACAAAGAGTAAACAGCCATGACTTCTAACAGAGCTTCTGCTGCTGGTTTAACATCTCCACGAGAGGCTCATGCTAGAACTTCACACCGCACAATAAATATGTCACAGAAGCTTAAGCACCTCTTAGCATAAAGTGATTATTATATATTCTCTAGTTATTGGTCTCCCAGCTATTCACACTCAGGCTTTGAAGTGCCTGCTTTTATTCCAGCCCTGCCATACTTTTCTTGCTCTTCTGAAGTTGCATAGAAGTTGTTCGGGAAATCGGCGCCAGTGTCTCTGTGACTGATATGTAAATCAAAAACAAGTAGGAAAATTGTAATAAGCCTTTAGGGACAGAGGGATTCTTTATGGCACTTGCTTGATGCTCAAGCTGAGAGGAGCTCCTTCTAAAGCTACCAATTAGGAAGGAATGAATAACTGAGGTTATTGGCATTGGAGACGTTCACTTCAGGACTGTTACTTCAGCTCTCATTTAGGCTGGTAGATGCTGAAACAGCAGCACAGCAAAGCTCTCCTGCTCTCTGTCCCTTTCTATCAAGTTAGGACTCGGAGAACACGACTAGCATGAACTGACTGTCTTGTTAAAGAGGCCTGTTGTAAAGATTAAAGAGCTTGATGTCTCTAGATGTCAGCTAAATATTTCCTAAAGGTATCCTCAGGCATCCTGAGCTCTGTTTGTAGGTGAGCATAAGCAAGAAGTCTAACGTAAAAAAAGTCTTACATCTTATTTACATCTTATTTATGCTTACCTACAAACAGTTTTCCCAGATGCTGGGATTAATTTGCTCTGTTTTGCTAAGAGACTAACAGTGGCATAAGTTTTGATGGAGAAATAATGAAGTGAAAAATAAAAATCAACAACAATTACACTAATGAACAGTTATATAAAATCCATTCATTAAAAAGCAGGAAATGAAAGGGATTATAACTCTGCAAGAATTTTAAACATGGGAAAGGTAATGCAGTGGATAGCTAGATCTGTTATTAGATCACAAACAATGCCCTACTTGAGAGGAAAATCAGAGAAATAAAATTTTCCTCTAAGAATGTACTGACAGCAGAACAAAGATTGACTTGGGGCTTCATAAAAGATTTACTAGTACCTTTAAATTTTTCCCCTACATTTTTTTTTAGAAAAAAAGGAGCTAATAGGTTTCCCATCCAGCCACTAATGTGAGAAAATGTCATCTGCTCTATACACATTACCAGAAGTAAAGAGTGGAAGGTTACCAGCACTAAGCAGCAATGAAGAGAAGAATAAAATATTTTTATTTGAACAATTTAAAGAAATTAGGCTTTATCATTGTGGTTACAGATTGATATATAGTTATTTAAAATCAGGAAAATAGCTTATTAAAAGAATAGGAAACATGGAGGCAAGGTAAAAACCGAAAATGCCTTCACACACAGATATCTTTTATCTTTATCCCACTTCTCTTCTTCTTTCTTCAGTCGAAAGAATGAAAAGCAAAAAAAAAACAAACCCACAACTGGGGAAAAAAAAAGAAGGTATTTGAATCTGCCATGAATTAAGGGCCTGATTGAAATTCAAACAAACAAAATTAAAAAGCTGAATCTATTAAGACGGATTACTTGACTATGAACCACAAAAAGTCTCTGCAGGTACTCATTCACCTCAACGGCAGCCAAGCACCATGCAGATAACTTACTAGTTTACTGCAACAACAGCAAGAAAAATTGAAAGCAGCTAAATGCACAAAATTGAATATATTTTTTAATATTTGTTTGCCCATATTTCCCTGATTTTGCAATATAATTACTAATTACTGGAGGCCAACCTGACTTTCCTATGGCCAAAGATTCACTATTACTTCCTTGCTTTTTCAATCAGTAATTATAACAAGTCACTATAAACTTTCAAGTCATCCTTATTACATTCATTAAAAGCATCTGAAAGTAAAAATGTGACAACCGTACCTTTGTGTTGAGATTACCTTTCTCACCAGCTTTGAAGTTGGTTCCTGCCTGAAGCCCTGCATCCAATTATGTTAAATCATTAAAAAGTAAATGATCATGACATTTTATTTTAATAGCCTGATTTGCTTTGGCCAGACATGAAACAGTGAACTTCTAGGGTAGGGACTTTCCTCACCAGTGTATGTTTTGGGAACACTGGGCTGAAGAGTGAGAGAGAGGAGAAAAAATTGTTGAATCAATACCAGAGTCATAGCCCCTTATTGAATGAGTCACATGCTTTCTTAGATGGAAGGAAAGAAGAAAAATCTTGCCCTATTCTACATTCTGATATTTGCAAACATATACATTATTCACAACTTAATCTGGGCCTCTTTCTTGTTCAGACAACAAGCTTGTGAACCCAGCTGAGCATTACCCTAAGCTAGGTAAGAAGAAAATGCATTTAGCTTAACAGAAGAAAATACCGCATATGCGATTTTTGTAAAATCCCAGACTTATTTGCGTGTCAACTCCTTATAGCTCAGAAACCATGTTAATATGTCTCCTCCTATGGGACTGAGTAGAAATAATCCAGAAGAGAGAGAGACAGGGGTGACCCAATGAGTAAGAAATTGTGACTCAAAGAAAGACTGAAGGAACTAATATAGTTTGTCTAAAGGAACACATTAAGACAGGTATTTCTCTGGGTGACATCTCTAGCACATGAGGTTATTGTAACATGAGTTGCTAGAGGCTGTATGTGTCCCAAGAGCTGTGTCTTTCCTTCCTACTCATCTCCTAGTGGCCACTGTCAAAGACAAAGTATTTGGCTAGATAGATACCACCAAGGAAAAGAGCTAATCTTGTATTCTTAACGGGAGACACGGTAGAACTTGCCATTGTGCACCGTACTTGTATTTTTATAACCTTACAGTCCACCACTTAGGAAGTAGTTCAGAAAAACTGGTTATTGAAAGAGGGAATGATGTATCAGGAAGGCTGAGAGAACTGAATGGGGATTCTTATCAGCGGTGTCGCCAGTAGGAGGAAAACAAGATTACAGACCAAAGGCTTGTGGTTTCTGTTTGTACGCCTCAGATCAAGAGCCAAAATACAGGCTGTTGCCCAGAGCTGCATAAAGCCTCTATGGCTAGAGGGCTACGCCGTTGATTTTTCTGTCAGGCTTTTTGAGCTAGTGTTGTGAAATACTCTCCATACATTTTCATGGGGGATGAGGTGTAACAAAGTATCACATTTGGTAGGATCCATATTAATTTTACAAAGAATCCAATATTGCCTTGAATTAATTGTAATTAATGAAATGGAGAATATTTCTGGGGTGGTTTTTTTTGGTCCACAATATACATGTATGAAGAAGGAGGATGCCTAGGAGTTCAGAATTGTGCAAAAACTCTAGAACTCCCTCTGGAAGTATGGATTTCCGCCAGAGCAAATTGAAAGAGGCAAGCAATTTGCTCTGTACTTTTAGAATAGATTTTTCAATTGAAATGTAATAGTATATGCTAGGAAATGACTGAAGAATAATATTTACTTGTGCATAGAGCATCACTGAAAAATCTAGTGTACAAGCTGAAGTGCAATTTGTCAACATTATAAAAATACAGGCACGTATTTAATACGAGTCCTGACGCCCCTACATCAGATCAAAGTAATTAATTATATTAAATCCTGCTCTTACAATGCATGGGCAAGTGGAGTCAGGAAATCTTCATACAATGTGTTTCTTCAGTGAGGGAGTGAAGCAGCACAGGGAAGAGGCAACATTTTGGTTTTCTGATTTCAGTGTGCTGCTCTGTGGGAAATATAAAAACTATGCATTAAAAGTGGGAAATAAAATAAAGGCCAGAGAATTATATCCACTTAGCCAAGATGCCAAAAATGTTTATGGAACTAAAAATCTCAAGAGCACAAAGCAATTCATACTATGTTAATGTTTGTACTGGGAACTTTCCATTAGTAAATATATGAGAGGGAATAACCATATCCATCCATCTGCTTAGTAGCTGTTCAGCCACAGAAGCTGCTACACGTCAATTATTAATCCCTCTGGGGATAGAAAACCTTTTTTTTTCTTGAGGGCTAGTTTTCTCCTTATTTTTTCTTTTTTTTTTTTTTTCCTCCCCCTGTTATTTAAAAATTATCTTTTTCTTACAGATACATTTTCTTCTCAGTAATGTGTTCCTTTTTCACACAGCTCTACCATCAGCCACATGGCCATTTTCTAAAAGAATTATGAAGATATATCAGCCTAAACTTTTTCAACTTATTCAAGTTCTTTTGAGACTCTTACTTCAGTCCCTTTGTTGCAAAGATGGCTGTTCTACTGATATTCATTAAGACTTTTGAACAGCCATGCTGTTTCTGGTTTTGTTGATCAGGTAGTGATCTTTCTGGCTTCTGGCACAGCAACAGACAGGAATGCAACAAAGCTATTTATAAAATAAAAATCAGAAGTGTCTTATTTAGATACAACCAAAAAAAACCCCCAAAACAACAGTGACTATGGCTGCCATTACTGTTCCTTAAAGGCTAATCAAGAAAGTGATGTGTAACATCAAAAAGAAATCAACTTCAGTGAAAGGGGGGCATATTCTGATGCTAGCCACATTGAGAAATCATTGATTTTAGGTGGAATCAAGAAAGGTTACTTAGTTTTTTGTTGCTGCATTTTTACAGGTTGATATCTGCCAGGATCATCTTTGTTACTAATGCCACTGTAATAGCATGGAAAAGTAAGTACATAGCATCAAAGAAAATCTTTGTGATAAACACAGGTACTAATTCAACATACTGATCAGAACTGTCATAGAGTGAAAGCTAATTTAGTCATGCCAGTCACTGAACATGACTCATCAGGAACAACTATTGCAAATGAATGAATAAACAGACAAAAAAAATAAGATTCATACAGTACAGTTAGAAAATACTTTAAGTTACTTCAGAAAAATGAGGAAAATATCAATACTAAGATTACAAATTCACGTTTCAGTTTATTCTTTTTCAAAGGGTAGTTAAGTTCTTAATGTACAACATGCAGCATTAAAGACATATTTAAATGACAGCCTGTTGCTGTTTTCTTATTTAAAGGTAATCAGCACGTTTTATTTAAATGGATAGAATAAATACATTTTATGGACTTATTTCTGTCAGTAGCATGTGGTGTTTTTAATGTTATTATAGTGTGCTTTTGTCCTTTCCAGGTGAAAAGGGACATATCTCAGATTTCTGCTGAAGGAAGGGAAAACTAGACATATGGCTTGGTTTATTAAAAATTATAATTATTTCAAAGTTATTTGAATACTAACCAATTCTTTAAGGAAGCTATGAACTTACATTACCAGAAAATTCCCACAAATATAACATGTTACCTATTAATAATTGTGATATATTTCCAATGGTGTAAAAGTTCTCACAAAAGCTTATGCAACTGCTGCTTTGCATTTCTTTCAGGCTCAAAAACCACACAACCTCTGAATAAAATCCAGGTAAAAACACTAAACTACACCTGCTTCCATGTCAAAAGCAAAGAAATCAAATGCAAATAGATGGCCATTTCAAAGCACAATCACAAATCAGACCTTCGCTGATCGGTTTCCATTGAAAAATTGGCCAAGAATCTTTACAGATACAATCTACATGTCAAATCTGAAATGAAAACCAAAACCTGACAGATTTTACCAGGTTTGGGACTTTTGCACTGCTTTGTTGGCTATATAGCTTGGATATGAGAGCTTCTTGGATCAAAGGAACCGATGCCTTCTAACCCTGCTCCCTCTGCTCTCTCTGAAGTAGGGAAAGTGCTTTGGTTTTTTGCTCTGCATTTAAATGAGTACCAGCTGTAAAACAGGGATCCAAATCCTGATTCAGTCTTCTTCCAGATTTTGAAGTTTTGCATCTATGGATGCATTTGTCCTTTCAAATGCTCTGACGCATCAGCTAAGTGTAAATGTAAATGCCCAGGAACACATCACATTTTGAATGCTCACGCTGAAGCAGCTCACCACTTCATAATGTGCGATTTCTGCAGCCCCTCAGCTCTAGTGAGAAAAGCCAAGGTAATGATGATACTTCTATACCTGTCCAAATACCTTTATGCCTTTTACAATTCCTGTGTTTATTAAAAGATAATTGCTTTTTCTGACTTATCACTTCACAGCTAGGTTGCAGTTCTCAGTTTGAAAGATTTACCAAGCAGAAAAAATAAGAATAACAAGGAAAGTTTTATGCAGTCTGGAGCTGGTGGATAAGTGTCTGGAAAAACGTGTATTTGGAATTTTTTTACACTGAAAAGCTTTCCTCAGTCTTTATAATTTTTCAGGAGCCTGTCCTGTCTACCTGATGGAGAACTCCAGGATGATGCCTTCATGAAATAACATTTTAGCCCAAAGTAACTTGATTTCCTATCTCTTTTGTGCTGTATCTATCTGACAGTTATTCAGAGAGGTGTTTAAAAGGCCCCTTTTGATGCTGCATGCCTCTCCTCACCCATCTTTGACTCTAGCATATTTCAGTTCCATTTCTATAAATTAAATAAGCAGAATTCTCTGCTACCCTGCTAGGAGTGGGCCTTTTGCTTGCCATTGCAAAGTCGTCATAACAATTTTGCAGAGACACAGTAATAATAAAAAACATTGTGAAATCTGGACATTGCATAATATGTTCTGTCTCCAGATGGTGAAACCAAGTTGTCTGCAAACTCTTTCCAGTATTGCTGGGGGAAGGGACATGGTGAAGAAAAGCAAGGGCTGTGGATATAATCTGGAATTGAAATCCTCACTTACCGTTCACTTCGTGGGGGGAATCATCTCATTGTTCATTCCCAGGTGCATCATCTATGATTTATCATACAAGACAGATATAAAATTGTGAAGTGTTAAACTCTGGACAGTATTAGCTTTTTCACAAGATATGTCTTGCTACTGCGGCACTTGGAGGATCCTATTTTGTGCTGCAGAACAGATCAAAGTGCTTCAGCATGCAGCAAGGTTAAGCAGCTCAGGAATTGTCTCTAGAGGATGCAGACACATCCAAGTTTCTGTGTCTGAAAAGCTAAGGAGTATAGTAAAAAGCTGCCTCTGTCACTAATCAGGGAAATTCTTTTTTTATTGCTTTATTTTGTTGGGGGGGTTAAGTCTAAGGAGCACACACTGAGCTCATATTTTGAGCCCAGAAAAGCTACAAATATTCTACACAGTTCTGAACACATATAGGTTAAATTTAAGAGCTTTGCTTTCATGTGAGCTAATGGCACTCTAGACAACAGCATCATTTTTCTCCTCCACTGCTTTCTAATATTGATATCTTCAGACCAGCTCAACCTAGCTGTGGATATGTACTAGTTAATGACAGCAGATTAATTACTATTATCATCCAACATGTAGGTGGAAAAGAAGCATGCAAGAACCAGAAGAAAAATATCCCTTCTCTGTGAGCCCCACCTGAAGTCATGTTTCTTCTCTTATCAGTCATAGTACACACTCCTCAGTGCTCCTAAACTGCTGCTGCTGAGTAAGATATTCCCACAAATCGTTTCAGTCATTTCTCTAAAGTAATCATCATGTTGTCAGGAGCTGAATCAGTCTCATTATTTACTGTGATAGATCAGCACGTGTGTTGCATGGTGTAAGGAAGGTGAGAGAAAATGCTGGCACTGAGCTATTCCCTTGATCCCAGTGGAAGCAAGATGCCTGCTTCTGCAGCTTGTCCGTTGGAGAAATGAACAGGAACCTCAGAGCAGGAATAGCTCCAAACCTGCTTCTGCCTTTCAGTAGAAAACACATTCAGCATGAATTTGTGCCTGTGGATCAGGTATTATGATTACTGATGTATCATTTCATGTTTACTGCTAAAAAGAGATTCCGCCCCAAGCAATGTAATGATGCAGCAAGAAGGGAAAACATATTTTTTTTTCAATCCCCCTCTTATTAGTATCTTCTCTGGAAAGCATGAGGCCAAAAGTGTGCTTACCCTCATAGCGTTGCATTTAAATCAACTCTTGTCACAGGTGACAGGTCTGCAGTCCTGTTTCTGCTGCTGTGACTGCATTTCATGTTATCTGTGGAAAACTGTAGGCATTTACATTAGGAGGTATGTGACCTGACTCTCAATCCCCTGCAAGTTACTGTTGTGCATTAAATCCAGGGGCTGAAACAGCACCAAAATTCTCAGACCTGGTAAGCTTCAACAGTGTTTCTGTTCACCATCGTAGGATGGCAATGTCGTGTAAACATAAGTAAGGAAAGACAAACTCTAATTTAAGAGGAACAGTCTTGGGAGCCTTGCTGAACTGCCGCTTTCATGTTTCTAATGCTTATGCCTGCATAAAGCAGTGAGAAGAATAGAAGACTGAGGACTGAGTCAATACAGTTTTAACAGGCTTGTCAAAAGTTCCTTGTCCAAACTTCCTTCTTCTAAAAGCAAACCCCTAGACCGCGCTGCTTCTTCCCGTCTCTGCAGCTGCCTTCAGCACGACGCGGTCTGTCACACTGCGCCTTTCCCCTGCCAGCGCCGTTCCAAGGAGGGTCATGGCCCAGAGGGCTTGATGTGCATGCGAATGGTGAGTCATATTTTTACAGTAACTACAGATATTTGGGCTCTCACCACCACCTCTGATTTTGATGCAGGCTGTGCTTCACAAGAGGTTTCTGCTGAGAAAGGTCCCAGCAGAGAGCAGCCAGCCAGCGTTGAGGTCTGGCTGTAGCAGGGGTGACTCTGGCGTGAGCACCTTGGTGCTTAGCACCGCAGACCCCCTATGCTGGGCTGGCCGGCCCCATTCCAGGTGGAGCAGCCCACATGATTTCTTCTAACAGCAGGTGTTCATGCATACTATGGAAAAATGTTTGGGGAAAGCTGCTTTTCAGCGCAGTTCTGTTGTCTTTCAGCAGGCTGTTTCAGGGTTTGAAAATCTTTCCCCTTAGAGCATGGGGGGAAAAGTTCAAATATTGTTGCCTGAGGAGAAGAGCACAGGAGTAAGTGCACAGCCCCAGCACACCCCCGCTCCTGCTCACAGCAGATACGGTTTTCCCTCCTGCATTAGGACTATCAGATTCACCATGTATGAAAAGCATCTGAAAGGAAGATGCTCCACCAAGGCAGACCTGCAGCACCCCACTGCTGCCCAGCTGTGACTCTCCTATGGATCTTCCAACAGCAGAGGTCAGGACGAGAATGAAAAGCCCTCCAGATCGGTCTACTCTACAAATGATCCTGGTTTTCCTTTAAGGGCAGAGCTCAGACCGTGTTTGCAGATAGCCTTCAGCGAATCGCTCTGTATTATTTCTGTCCTGACAAGTTTGAATTGCTCTGTAATAGAGTGTCACTGAAAACCAGCCTCTCCCCCCTCTCCCATTTCTCTGCCGCAATCTTTTAACTGATGCCAAAGCACTAAGCCTAACATATCATCTTCGTGTAACACTGTGGAGAAGGAAGAGCACAGCCTTATTGGATGGGGCAACTACTAGGGAAATTCAGGGAATGAAAGCTGTTAAATTAAATATACCTCTGACTGAGAAGGAAGCAATTTAGGAGTGACAGAAAGTCAGGAAAAGTTATATTAAATATAACTAAGCAGCAAAATAAAACAGGGTAAATATCCTATTTAGGTATCTAGATTATAGACGAAACACCAGAAGATGCTAGCAATGGAAATAAACACCATAATGACTATGATAAGAAGTGTATTTGCTTGAAATATAAGTGAAAAAATAATGATACCAATTTAATACAGAGTTAAGGGAGATCAGCACAACTTTAATATCTTTTCAGACATATTACTGATAACAAGAGAGAAACCTAAATGAGGTCTTTCACAGACCAATGCACTGAACTGAAGGAATTAATATTTATGGAGAGTCTCAAGGCTTGTTTCTTATTTACTGGTATTTATTCTCAAATTTCATATCAGCACAGGCTTCTTACAGCCCAGTTCTCTGGCTGCAGTTCATTTTGGATAGTTGCACTCTGCCTACCTAAGTACATCCTGTTCTTTTGCCTCCCTGTGGATATTTTCCCTCTCTATGGATTATTTTCTCTCGTAGATGAGCCTGAAGTTAGGTCTGCACTGAAGTCCTTCGTCTGTTCACCTTCTCAGGCTCAATGGACATCTCTGTAGGCATCTCTGGCATTCAGTTAATTGATTAACAATCAGCTAATGCACATTCTAGTCATGTTTCATTCATTGCAGTAGGGATATGTCTTTACAGATGAGTACTATATGCATAGTCTGGGCTGGACTTTCTTAGGAAAACACCAGAGCTGTAGTTTTTATAGTCATTACCAAGGAGCTATCTCCCTTCAGGACAGTATGCTGCAGAAAACCACAAGGGTGGGACCATGATCTTCATTATATGTGACATTTGTGTACATTTGGGACTATTCTAATATAAAAATAAGTCTATAGATGCTGTTGACAAATAGTGCTTTTGCTGTGACAAGTTAAAGGAGTTCTGGAAGAAGTTAACTGACTGTGTATGATACCACTGATGGTCTACACATAGAGTTGACCCCTCAGAAACCACAGGCTCTTTCAAATGTGCATGGAAACGTGAGCAATCTGCTGACGTACTTGATCTTGAAGTTTCTGTATTCCCACTGGGGAAACTAAGTAGAGCTTTCCTTTCCGATTCTAATGCTTCATCTCAGACCGGAGGTAGCAAACACAGCAACCAGTCACATGTTTATATGCACTGCACAAAAGATTAAAATGCTTAGCCTTTCGATTGACCTTGTGGTGCTCCTGCCATACTGGACTCATTTTACTGATTTAGCAGTATTATTGGGAATTTATTCAGTGCCTATAACACTATGACAGAGCTCTGAGGAATTCTGCAGCAGCAAAAATGGGTGAAACTTGAGCTCAGAAGAGATCTGTTACAGAGCATAAATGTGGACCCTGCTATTATTTCTTATCTTTCATGTCTTCCAGATGGCATGAAATTGTCTACTGAGCCTTTAACATGTCTGCTCTCCATCATCTCTCTATGCAATCAAACCAACTCAGTAATCAAGTCAAGGATATTTTGGGGAAGTAGAAAACAGGCAATTAACACTTAAACCGCCATTTACAACATGAGGAAATACAATTAAAAATTCTGCTTCAGCTTCTGTGTTGCAAGAATAGAATTACCTCCGAGATACAAAGGTAGGTTTTACAGGACCAGAGACATTTGTCTGGCACCCTGATGAAAGCCTTTTCTGTTTAAGTCCTCTCTTTCAGGATCTGAACTGTTCATCCAGCTTGCTGCATGCTACAGCAAATATACCCATGTCTGTCTCACAGCAACTTTACAGCAGCGGAAGCTGTCCTATAGGAAGCCCATGAAAACTATCTGGTAACCTTTAAAATGTGAGATTTAGTATTAAACAGTTATGAAGATACTGTGAGGAATTGCAAGTCTTGTGAAGTACTCCGTGTTTTTCATAGTTCAGAAAAAATGTTTTCCCACAGCATTTGCACACTCATTTTGCTGATTGCTTTTGTGCTGTCCAGAGGTGCTGCATCGCAAATAGAAATAATCAGATCTCAATTCAGTTGCTGAATCGTAAAGGCAGGGGAAGCATATTTTTTTTAAGAAACAAAGGGATGAGCAATTGAAACCCACGGAAAAGTGTAAAAGATGTTCATGTGCTGCAACAAAACAAAACAAATTGTGTGGCATTTTTATGAAATATGAAAAAAATATCAAGAAAAAATGTATTTCAGGTTGACCCAAAATACATTGGTTAACTTAATAGGAAACAATTGCTTTCATTCTGAACAGATTGCTTTACTTTTGGTTATGTATTTTTTCTATTTTGTCTTTAATATAGATTAATTTCAAAATAGTACAGTTCTGAAGAAAAAAAATAAATGTTTCAATAAATTTGAAACAGAAAGTCCCAATACTTCTTTAAAAAATTCCTTCTCTGTGACCAGAACTATTTGTTAAATTTACTGTAAATTCTCAAAAGCTTTGGTCACCTAAAATGAGTTTTTCCTCTAAATTTCCTGATCAGCGAAAAGTATTGTCCAGATCTTCCATAGCTTTCATTTTTAGTAAACTGATTTTTTAGTGAAAACGTGCATTCGAACAAGTAAAACAATTTGGCAAATATCCTTTATAATGCGTGAGATATCATAGCAATTTCTTTGCTGCCATTCAGTTGTCGTGTTTTAACCAGCTGCAGTTTTACAACACCTTATTGCATGAGAAACTAGAAATACGTTTGCAGACCCATCCTCAAAGCAGGCAGTGTACAGTTCAAACAAGGGACATGGAAAAGATACTGAAATATATGTGAAGACAGAGCAGGTGCTTAAAATTAAGTACAACTCAGCATATTCCAGCCATCACCAGAGCTGTTCCGACAATGTATGCTTTGCTAGAGCAAACACTGAAGTCATTTGCGGTTTGGGTCCCGCTGAAATCAACCAGAATTTCTCCCTTGAATTCATGAGACTCAGGTTGTTACCTCCTATATATGATGAAGTCACGGAATCATATAGCATGGCAGGGATTTCACCTGCCGTCATTTCACCTACAATGTCAGGGATTTCAGCTACAATGGAAAAATGGGATCATCTGACAGTAAATTATGATATTGCACAAGGAGCAGTGACAGAACGCTCCACTGAGTAAATCCAGGTGGAAAGAATATTAATGGCTCAGAAACATGAAAGGTCGACAATTTGCTCAAATAAAAACTGTCATTCCAATAGGTACTCTTGAATTTTTATATTTGCTTAGCACATATGCTTTTCTCTTGGCTTTGGTAAGCATAATGCTGTATTAGTGTTCCAGCAATGACATATGCACACACATATAGTTGAAGTAATCTCACCAAATAAATGCTCAAAACAGCTTTGCAATACAACTTCATGACTTATTCATGAGCTGTGCTGTTTCCAAATGAGACCACAAAAAACACACACCAAAGGAACTTTCTTCTGAATCATTTCTAGTGGTGCCTGATAACTTATACACAAAGCTGCTTATAAGCATATGTTTTATATTGTAATTGGTTTTGTACCAAACTATTTCTAGGTGAGTCAGATAATGAGCAATAGCAAAATACTTATCCCAAGCTTCACATTTTGCTACTGTGTGCTCCTGGAGATATATTAACTATGGTTTTGCTCTAGGGATCTGTTTCTTTCTTCAGAGTCAGCCTGTAACCATGATGTTTTTATGGGGAAGATATTCTTCAAGTTTGCACACTTCTTCCAAATTTCCATCCAAATTGTTTACAGGATAGAGTTACCCCGTGCTTGGGCTGATTTTATGTATAAAATGTATATTTTTCTTACATTTATCTGTCAAATACAGGATTACAAATGTAGTGCCAAAAAAAAGACAAACATTTATTGTCAACTGCTTCTCTGTAAATCAAGGTGTTGTTCTTATGGTGACAACTGAGAATTTCTTGTTTCAACAACTTTTCAGAAAGTTGCCTTTCTTTTAGTATATGCCCATAACTGCTGTCTTTCAAATCCAGGCAGTATTAGTGTTTCATCTGTATAAAAAAGTCAGCCTTATAAGAAAAGCAAAGACTACCTTAGGATTGCTCTGAAAAAACTAGTGATTTCTTACACATGTATTTTTCAAGACTCCTCCTCTGTATAAGTGACTTTGAGCTTCCAGTTCAAGGTAGCAAATAACACTGAGTGCTGATAACCTGGATTCTTTGGAAATAGCAGCAAATTAAAGGTAAATGATTTTGCTTTTATGGAGTACAATTATTCTATGTTTCATCCAAAATAATTTCAAAATTGTTGTTTCTTGTGCCAAATGGTTCAGACCTCATGTCTGCTTACATGTAGATACTATAGTATTCAGCTAGCTTCTTGCTGGAAAGTTCTTTTTCCCTTCCTATATCTATTTCGTCAACAACCATGATTACCATCTGTTATCATACAATGTCATAAAGATACAAAATCTTTTTTAAGTACAGCATTCCTCCTTGCAGAGGGAAGGTCTAAATTCAGACAGGTTGACATTGCATCACGTGACTTCCATGTCCCCCTTCCCCTGGAACAGACCTGCATAAGGTACCCCAGCTCCCTGCATGATGTTGGAGGAGATTTGGGCTCCTAATAGCTGGAGTGGCAGAAGCCATGGAAGTTCAGGTGGGCCTCGGGAGTAAGCAGGTATAGCAACGTAAGGAGAGTAAAGCATCTGGTGAGGATTCTTGACTGTAAGTTGTGGCATGAGAAGACATGTCAAGTGCTTTCATTAAGGAAATTAGAGACACTGATTAAGACACTTTTTGGATGTGGAAGGCCTCCTTTCAGCCCTCGCTTTGCTTAAGTTAGCCTCGAGACTAGCCATAGGCCCCCCACATGCCAGGAGAACATCTTTACACCTATGCTTTTGGGGCACTGAGGCTAAATGTTCTCTCAGTTTTTGAGTTGTTTGCTTTGTGCAAATAATTGGAGGTTCATTAAGTCAGAGGTCTGAACATGGCTCTGCAGTCTACAGGCTCAATGTCTGCCTTGCAGGCTCTTTCTTTTTTTTTTTTTTTTTTTTTTTTTAACGCTGACTTAATACATATTCAATCACTATCGAAAAGTTAACCACCTCCAGCAGAAAAGATTGTCATTGTCTCCTCTTAGCACAACAGTCCCCGGTGATTGCAGAATTTTGCTCATTTCTAAGAAACCAGCATCCAGCTCCTTATTTCGTATCAGACAAAATGGAGCTGTAAAAACAAGATTTTTTCACATCCTGAGTCTTCTAGCCACTGAGTGTTAGCAAAAACACAGCACCTACATGAAGATGGAATTGCCCCGGTGTCTTTTGTGTGAATCACAGCCCCGTCTAAGAACATCTGGCTAACCTGAGCATTAGAACTGAGACACCTCTAAGCTGCTTGGCCTAAGTTGCTCAAATATACACTTCTGGTCCATCTGGGTTGGAAAACACAAACTCAGTGACTGCTACTGAAGAGAAACTATCAGTTCTTGAAGACAGTTCGTAGGGAATGATATCCCCAGCTCTTGTCACTCCAGAAATGTTATGTTCAGGAGGCAGGCTGGAATAAAGGCTACCAATGAAAATGTTGGTTCAAAATCTACGGGAAAGGAATTTGGTACTTGTGCATAACATAACAGAAACAGACGTGAACCATTGTGAACATTAGACAGAATTTTTTACATTGTATTTGTTATTAAATACTAACTAACCTTCCAGGGCAACGAAAGGGAAAAAGTCTCAGTTTGAATCATTTCAATATCATTCCGCATTGGATTATAATTGTTCAACATTCTCAAGCATTTTTAACGATTACAAATAATATTTGTTTTCTGTTGCTCTTACTTCCCTTAGCTGTGGTTGGTCTTGTTGCCTCTGTATCTGACAGGTCAGTGCAATTTATTATTTCAATTATTTATACTTCCAACAAACAAAACCCATGCTGCATGTAAAATCTGCTTGCCTAGGCTTATACGCTGGGTGATTTGGGGTACAAAAGTCACTCATTTTGAAGGCCCATCAGGTGACAAAGTCATCCCAGAAGGGAATATTTATTCATGTTTAGCAACAGGAAAGGGAGGAGGTCTGCACAGCAAGACATTAGTTTATTTGGGATTGAGGGAACTCACTTCACCTTTGCCTTTGTGAAAGATAATTTTCTCTGTCAACACTGGGACTGCTTTAGTGCTACATATCAACACTGGTTAAGTTTTACCTTCCATGAGAGCCTCCAGCAGTAACAACTCAGCAGGGTGAATCCAATTTTATACACAGAAATGCAGTGCAGATGTTACAGAACATGAAAAGATAGTTTCTTGATTGGCATTTCAGTATATGCTGAGTTAGAGATAAAATGTAGATGAACTTCTTCTGATAAAGTCTAGGTTTTGTTGTCAGAAAACTTAATTCAGCACAGTTGCTTGTTCCATTCATCTGATTTTCTGCTCGAATCCAGATGCATCCTTTAACAGAAGTGTAATTAAGCCAGCGTGACAGAAGCAAAGGGCAAACGGTCATCTTTTCGCAATTAAATAAACGGGAGAAAATATTCAGAATATAAATATTCAGAGCATAGGTATTGTGAATGACATTTTAAAATAACAGGTGATGGATTTTGATATCCACACTGGGCTATCTTTAGAAGAAGAGCATGTCAGGGCTGCACAGAGCTGCCCTAGCAACACAGCACATTGCTGATTCCTGTCAGCAGCTGAACATCTTTTCATTCATAAAGTGGGATGGCTAGTCAGGGAAATGAGGACTAAGCAGGAATGTGATTGAAAGGAACACAAAATACAAGATTTTTTTCTGTTTATACTGTTATTAAATGAGTAATAAGAAAAGTATCGAAGCAAAAATTAGTAGCCTAAAAAAAGCAGGAAAATGATCAAGAACAAGTACCTAGTTTCTTCCTACACTTTTTCTTCCTTGGTAAAACCTTACAACCCCAATTCCTGCAGCACTATCTTCCAGGATATTAACTGAAAATATTTAAGGAAACAATATGTTATATCTATTGGTATAGCACACTTCTTGCAAAAGAATACCATGCAAAATAAACGGCTGGTCTTCTCTACTGGAGAGGCTAATGTTTTCATGGCTTTGCATAAGATCTGCCTTTCTCCCTAAAATCATGCAACTGTTTATAACTTTTGTCAATCTACAACTGCTTCAAATATCAAATAGGAACTACAGTAACCTCTTAAGGACGTGTTTCACACCCAAACTAGACATATGGAACAACAGTCATTATTCACAGATACAATATTTTTCTATGAATCAGAAACACCTCTTAGGTTATTTGGAATACATAAGTTATGAGAGATAGAAAAATCTATTCAAATAGGTCAGTGGAATCAAGACTTTTAAAAAATAATTTGGAAACACGGGTGAAAAACGCTCAAAAAACTAAAATTCATGAAAGAAGTTAGCCATTGAAGACTAAGCAAGAAAAATCACACAAGTGGGCATGAATCAGCCCATTCTCCCTCTTACCTCACAACTGAAATACATTTTCTTTAAATCCTTTCTTCCTCCAGATTGTATGAAATATGGTCATGTGAAGGTCAATATCCTGAGAGTCTCAATGGTGGAAAAATGCTTTTGCAACTCTGGGATTTACATCACACAAGACCTGGCCAAAAGTTTTCTTCATTCACTGGGAATAGATTATGCTTTTAAGAGTACTCCTGTATTGTACTCCAGATGAAATTGCACTGGATGTGGACAAGTAGGCCAGTTTTATTCATATATTTTAGTTAATACCACCAATACAGCCAGGGTGTCGTGGTTTTTAGCATGTTTTACACAAGGTCCCTTGGAACTGCAGATCCTGATTTGGTATAATGGCAGCTACATTTCATTTCCCAAGCCAGGTTTAGCATACCTCGTTCATCACATATTAACAGTGGCAAAATCTCCACTTGGAGACATACACTTGCTGAGACACAACACTATCATTATTGCAGGAAGATGCAGAAACCCAAGTTGAGCTCTAACCCTTGCTGCTATTTCTCCAACACTTCACAAGTATTTACCTGACAGGTTACCTGGGTCCTGCCTGGCTCGAGCAGCTCTCCGATACTCATGACGCTGGGGAGAAAAAGGAGGAATACAGATGTATATACTAACTTTGTGTGAAGTAACCATGATAATGGACCCCAATAACTTAAAGGCCAAGGGGAAAGACAGCAAACTCCAACAAAAATACAGAGTGCGTGGTGACTGGAGGAGGTACAGAAATTGTGCTCATGCATTTGTAGGTCACTGGTGGAGAGGGGCAGGACTTGGCTCAACACATGAGCTACCTTTAAAAGGTTCTGATTTAGCTCAGAATTCAGACTATGTTAGCTGTAAGAGGTAAATGTAACTTTAATTTGAATGACACCTCTTGTAACTCATAACCTAGCTCTTTCCTGCATCCTAAGTCAAGGATCTTTTTTTAAAACAGGAAATACATAATAGATGGGCAATTACATTATTCTTGGATAATTTTATTAAGGGCCGAACCCAGGAACATTAGCCCTTGCAACAAGTAAGGATTGGTCACATCTGATTTATCATCTCAAAAACAACCGAGGAAATTATGTTAGCAATTAAAAATTAATGCAGTCTACAGATAAAATTAAAAGGGAAAATTAATGGCTGAGGAGTGGATCCTTGGGTGATTTCTTTCAATAGACTCTCCCTGCAGTAAGCGGAACTTCACTAATGGTCCTCACTTGAGAATAAAGGTTTCCAAACACAATGTTTTTCATCCATATTATGTAGATAAGTTATCGTTTACTCCTGTTAGACACCTTTAATTTTAATCACCCCAGTTACCTTGGAATGCATCATGATGGCTGACAGAGGATAATGCGTGTGGATCAGCAGACACAGTTACTGTCTCTGTCGTAACTATTGATTTGCTAGCTGGCCACACGCAGAGTAACCTTATCTTCCCCTGTCTGGATTTTTTCAGCTCTCTTGTAGGGATAATAAAATAGTTGGAAGCTGTGAATAAAATGTTATTGTATGCATTGTATTACCTATTATAAGCAGCAGGTCTGTCAAAAATAGGTCTAACTATATGGCCTTTAAACGCCAGAGAAGTTCTGTTGTGTTGCTAGTTCCTTTGGAGGAAGAAGGAATCTCAGCAGTAGCTTTCCCTGGGCTTGGGATGTTTTCCCAAGCCCACCTCAGCAGACCTCTGGAACGGCTGCTTCAGCCGCCTGGTCTACCCCCGGGTTCTGAATGCAGGCACAGCTGTGCTGACATCCTCGGGTGTCTGCCACTGCGTAGAGCAGTCCCTCTAACAGCTGATACCACAGAGGTTTCCAGACCAAAAGGCAGGAACTTCTAGCTCTATTTGTTTTCACAAGGGGCAGGTATATTTCCATCAGGTACAGGTTTTTGTACCGCCAGTTTTCCCACCACCCCCACCACAAAGATGATAACTATCTTGGCAGTGAAATATAGTGTGGATATACCTGAGTCAGACTCACCTCCGACTTCCAGCCAGCGTGGTTCAGTGCAGTGCTACATGTATTTACCTGCTGAAATCCAGGAGCACTGTGAAGTTATGTCCAAACTGCTGTAGGTGCAACCCCCCTGTCTCTGCCCTTAACCCAAGTTTGAAGTTTGGCTTGCAGATAGCCAGTCTTAGGGACGCATGGGTCAACATACTCATAGCGTGAGACCTCCAGCAGCTCAGTTCTAGGCACCTTCTTTTATGCAACCAATATCAAACAGCAACTGAACTAGGGGTATTTGTAGCTGAAGACACAGGGAACACTGTCAGCTCCTGTGAAATTGTCCAGAGGGAGAGGATGTCATCTGGAGCTGTTGAGGTGATGAAGGCAGACACACAAATGTTCTCAGAGATTTTAAGCCCATGTGGAGGAAGACTCTCGTGGCTGCCTGGATGACCGTACCTGCAGGGTTGCAGGCTCTCAGTTGCAGCTGCTCTGGAAAGCATCTCTTTGGCAACCTAATTAGCCTTACCCTGATGAATGATAAGCGGAAAAGCAGTCAACTTTTCCTTTGCTTTTTTTCCAGGGAAGAAGGCTGTGGTATTCTTCCTCTTCCTTCTGCCCCTTGCGTGTGCAAAGGAAATGACAAACCTGGGAGGTGAGGCTGGTTTAACGTGCTGACCTACAGCAACTTTTGGCAAGTAGTAAGCACATATAGCAGCTGCGTTGGACCGAGGTGTGGGCAGAGCCACAACCGTGTTCATCACTACAGGTGGACATGGGGGCAGGAGGGAATGCTCCCGCTGCAGCATAGAACCAAACCTCCTTTTCTCAATGAACTTGGGATCCTCTGCAACACTGGACGCCTTTTTTCATGTTGTGTTTGGGCAAGAGGTTAATGTAAAAACTGTAAGACAGACCCAGAAACACTGCTGGTCTTAAGGGCTGGCTTCATGATGCTGCAAGGGTAGTGCCTGCGCGCTGCTTATTCTCGTTCTTGAGGCTTGTGACTCTGCTGGAAATGTGCAGCCTTGGTGTAGAGCATCAAGGCCAAGAAGCTGGCGGCTGTGACAAGTCCTATTCTCTCAGATTGCTGTGGCACCCACAGCAGACAGTCCCCAGCAGGCTGGGGTGCCAGGATGCTGTGGGAAGGGGGTCCAGCAGAGCCTGCTGGGATGCAGATGGAAAAGACAACGATCACTTGCAGTAGGTCTAGGTGTGGTTTTAGATGTAGGAGGTATAGCAAGTCCAGATAGCTGGAAGTGGTATGTTCCTGAAGCTGTCGTGAATAGCTCATGATTAAACTTTCCTAGCAAGTTTACAGCATCAGATGCTTTTTCCTGTGATTTATTCAGAGCCTGTAAAGAACTCCAGGCTTAATCAGAACTGGTTAGTGTCCCTTCTCTCTTGATTGATACTAAAGTCAAAGCAAGGACTCTTCTGTCTCCACAAAAATGAGGTTTCAGCTCACGTCCCCCTCTCCAAAGTCCGTTCCAGGAGTGGAGAGGAAGCAGTCTCTTCCCTGTTAATTATTTTGTTAGTTTTCTGCTGGGGCAGACTAAGTGTTATCTCACAGGTGGCCCAGGGACAGTCAGTAGCAGAACACAAAGGGAATGGAGCCTTATTACTGCACAAAATTTAGGGCATAAAACAGATTTTCAAATGATTTTTTCATAAGTAGTTTTAGTGTTCTAATAGATAAAGGAGAAAGAGTTGGTTGTATGTCTGCTTACTAAATAATTTTAGGTTAAAATCATCATAGAGAATGAGGGGAAGGAAGCTGCATGTCTTAGTCTTACTACATGCTCCTAAATTAACCCAAAGAAAATCCCACTTAACGTATGTCACTGACAATGATCTGTAGCAGCCATTAAACAAAAAAAGATCTTCCAGTTATAGTGGGAAATAATGGAAAATATATCTGGTAAATGTGCCCATTCCTTTTGTTGATGAATGATACTTTTGCCTGTGAAAATGATATTCAGTAACTTTTTTACCAAAAAAAAACAGTTTCAAAGGAAAGAGTGGAAACTGAATTTTGGCTGCAGAATGGTTATTTTAGCAAGACTTGGATAAGACTTTCACTTCACTGCACCCACCATTTCATAAACTTGCTTGTTGTAAGCAATCATGTAATGCCAAAAATGTAAAGGATTTGCCAAAACTAGTTCCTATTGTAGATTAGCATTATTTTAGATATATAAACCAGAAGCTTACAGAGGTAGTTAAAAGGTCAGTTTCTGCCTATGTCTGGGAGCAGACGAGTCACAAAGTCAAAACTGTCTCTTGGTACAAGAGGCATCCCATTGAATTCAACAAAACCCATTTAATTGAGAACAAGAGTAATCTGATTCACAAGTGTAAATAAATTTGTATGAGAAATCAAAGACACAATGTTGACTTACGGAAACTTCAGCGATTTTGGATTGATGTAGAAACTTCTGTGCTTTAAATTCTTAACAAGATGAGGTAGCCCCTACAAAGGAAAACAAGTGCTCAGGTGAAAATAATGTGAAAGTTAATGATATCACCTGAACCTACAGCCATTCTGCTCTGCTGGGTTCAAGGCATGAAGCATATGCACCATGTTCTGCCCTGTCTGAGTGGGATGTTGACCCTGACAACGTGGCTGTCTGGTAAGAACACTCAGGTTGTTTCAGTGTCACTTTATTTTGAATCCTGAAAGTTTATTGTTAATAACTTGCAGTATGTAATTGATGTTAACTGTGTGAGGCTTCGTCAGTGGTTTCTCAAGCAGTGCTTGGGCATCATTTGTTTGTTGAAGTGGAAATAAGCTGTGCATGTGAACTAAATTATGTTCTTGCTTCTGTTGACAACAAAAACAGATTTTAAAAAATGAAGAAAAAACAACCAGATATGATGTGGGAATGGAAAATTAGAAGTTTGGATTGGGAGACTTACCAGGGTGATAAGGGTAAGGGAAGAGGAAAATCTCCTTTCTGATTGGCCTGTAATGGGGATGTATGCAATTATAAGACAGTATCTCCAAACCTGTTCTGTTTATGCATGTTATCTCATCCAACTGAATGAGAATTTGAGTCCTCTGCAGCCCACGCTGGCTTGTAGTAACCAGCAATACAAGAGGAATTTTGATATAGTTGTGCTTGTGGCCATGAGACTGTTGTGCTGTGGTACAATTCCATGCAAGCTTGTAGAAGCAGCAGCAGCGAAAAGGATAACCAAGCAGTGCCTGTGAGTCTTGTATGCACAGCGTCCCTGCCATGCAGATCCGCTGTTGTGACTCCACAAAGATCACTGCTGCTGTGTCAAGTTTCTTGCAAGTTCCATCGGATTTCCCTCAGTTTTGGAACGACCTCTTATCAAATGCAGCTTTTTCACCTCTCTTGCTTGCCCGGCTGAGACCTCGCCTGTTTAGTCGTGCTTCGTATGGAGCCACTGCCCAACGTCCCAGTTCACTTGTGTTAGGGTTTGGGGTTTTTTGTATATAGGAAGATTGATTTCAGTGAGTTTAGTATTGTCTGTATATGATTACTCTTCATTCAAGCACAAGTCTCTCTGAGGTTAATAGGAAGTGGAGAAATGAATCCTATATATCTATACATATGTCTATCATTCCCATCCTAATTTCTTGCCTATGATCATACCTTAGGGACTGGATGGACTTCTGATGTATCTTCCTAGAAACCAGCTCTATATCCTTAAAATGTGAAAATCTTTTTTTCTTTTCTTTATCTTTCTGTTTGTTTGTTTGTTTTTCAATTTTCCAGTCCTTGCTCTGCCAGAGTAATAGCAGCTAAAACATAAAACATCTTGGGTTTTTTGGAGTTACTGTACCATGAAATGTCAGCCCATATAGTTTCAAAACAGTGTGTGTGGGATTAAACAAACAATAGCATTAGTTCTGATAGATTTCACAACCAGCACTTCACACAGCACTCTGAAAATGCGTAAGGGATTCTGAAATTTAGTACTAAAACTTAGTTGATGGCCAGAAACAGTAATACCTGTAAACATTAAATTAGAAATGTGCTTTGACCACTTGTTTGTGATTTTTCTGATGTAAAAATTAAGTGACTGGCTAAACTGAGGTACCCAGTAGCATTTTAGATTCCCTTGAGTGTCTAAGACATCTGGAAGGAGCTGGCAGGTATGACATACAATGTATGGGAGACCTACGCCCCTCTGCAGCGGCAGCCGTATGGCAGATAGGATACCCTCAGCATTTAAAGTGGCATTGGATGCCTACTTGGGAAGCTACATCCTGTCTCTTAAATCCTGTATTTTTCCATCAATTCATATGCCATTACCTATGATTCAGAGGTGTTAGAACAAAGAGTCATTAGCTGAGAGTTATTGCTTGTCCTTCAAAGGTAGGACATAGCTCATTTGCATTGTCTGTGGAAGTCTGAGAGACACCTGATTTAAGTCAGCCTTTGAAAAGCGACATGAAATGTTATCAACCAAGCTGAAAGAATATGAGTTTGGCTATGCTAAGGGTGTAAAGACTAGTTACTTGTGTCTACCGCATGTGTGTTACAGCTAGCATGATCAAGATGGACTAATTGAGCTTGCTGAGGAAGTGAATGAGTAGGTACGATTGCTCGCTGCCCAGACTGTGTGTGGGCTAGGTCTCAAGGATGATGTGCCACGGGACGCTGCTTTGATAAGAAGGCTGCCAACAGAACTGCTTTAATGATCTTAACCATTTATGTAACTTCTACATTATTTACCCAACTAAATTGTAGTTGGGAAACACGTAGTTAACAAAATGCTTGCAAAGTAAATGAAGTGGAGGCGTAAAACAACACGCTTGAGGGGTTGATTCTTTGGGGTGAGTTTCCCTGGACAACATCTTTAGCAGCTATTCATTAGAAAAGAATCACCATCTGTTTAATATTTTTGGTTGTTAGTGTTCCTTTGATATTGTATTAATTATTCATATTATACCTTATTTGTTTCGGGTTTTTTCTGTCCCAGTTGTACAAAGCCACAGTAAAACCTTTCAGGTAGATGTCCAGATACGCAAAAGGAATGGCTGCACAATTTATCCAAATATTTCCCATTCAAAAGGAACTTCAATTCGGTAAAATAGAACACTAAATTAAAAACTTGTCAATTTTCAAATATAGGAGAGGACTCATCTACCTAGTTTAAGCTTGCAATCTCTTTCTTTTGGTAATATTTTCTAGACATGATTGAAGTATATACATCATTATACTATTTAGATAACTATTAGATTGTTAAATAAGATTCTGACCTAGAGGCTGTGGAAGTGGGTAAAGTCTCTCACGTTACTTCAGTGGACAGCATATACACTCTCATTTACTTAGCACCAAGCAGGGATTTATCTGTTATCTGCTTTACTGGATATGATAAGGTTTTGACAGCAAAATGATGTGGAGGAATATATCTGTTTTCCTTTTATTCCCTTTATTTATTGGGGTGTTGATCACCAGCAGGCTGAACATGAGCCAGCAGGGTGCCCAGGTGGCCAGGAAGGCCGGCAGCGTCCTGGCTGGTGGCTGAAACGGTGTGGCCAGCGGGGCAAGGGCAGTGACCGTCCCCCTGCGCTCGGCACTGGTGAGGCCGCACCTCAGGTACCGAGTTCAGGTTTGGGCCCCTCGCTGCAAGAGGGACAGGGAGGTGCTGGAGCGTGTCCAGGGACGGGCAGCGAGGCTGGTGGGGGGTCTGGAGCACAAGTCTTGTCAGGGGGGGCTGAGGGAACCGGGGTGTTCAGCCTGGAGAGGAGGAGGCTCGGGGGGACCTTATTGCTCCCACAGCTGCCTGAGAGGGGGTTGTAGGCACGTGGGGGCCGGTCTCTTCTCCCAGATCACAAGCGACGGGACAAGGGAAAACAGCCTCAAGCTGTGCCAGGGGAGGTTCAGGAAAAAAATGTTTCATTGAAAGGATTGTCAAGCAAACAGGCTTCCCAGAGGTTTTTCAATATACCAGCCCTGGAGGTATTTAAAAAATGCATAGGTTTGGTGCTTAGGGACATGGTTTAGTGGTGGACTTGGCAGTCCTGGGTTAGCAATTGGACTTGATGATCTTAAAAGTCTTTTCCAACCAAAATCATTCTGTGATTCTATGATTCTATTTATGGGCTGACTCTCCACCAATTACCAGAGCTTAAACTTGTCCATATAAGATGAGCTTCAGTAACTGTTTTTCAAGGGTATATAGACACTCCATGATAAGTGTAAAGACCACTGGAATAAAGAGGGTTTTTAAAGATAAATTGCTAGGTAGTGTCCGTTTGGTCACAATAAACCTCTTAAGCTGCCATAATCGAGCATAATGACCCTGTAACTAAGAAAAACTTTTCTAGGAATCTTAACTTCTTCCAGGATTCTCAATTTTTTTCAAACAGCACTACAAAGATCTCCCAAATCCTGCATCTGTGGATTCACTAAGTGTTTCAGACTGAAAGAGAATCAGCCTTTCTGTATTACTTTTCTGAGCTGTCTATCAAAATTCAAGCCAGAGCAAACCTTTTTCTGCAGCAATTTTGTTTATTCTTGCAAACTCACTCTCCTGCTGCAACTTGAAATGAAGCATGAGGATTGCTGGATTTACCGCATCTTTCACTGAAACAGCTGCTCGCAGAACAGGTTGTAGCTTGGAATTATTTTATTTGTAGTGCTAATGGCATTAGCTACAGCCATACAGGTCACAAGTCGGTACCTTCCCTGATTTCTCCAGAGCCACTAGATGGTATTGATACTCAGAATAAGGGAGTTACTGATGTGATGGGGGCATTTTTCTAAGCTCTATATGTCACAGTTTGCTTTTCCAAATACTAAATGGACTGAGTCTACCATTGCTGAGAACAGAACCTGACAGTGTGTTTTACAGGACAGCTGACAACTTCTAGCCTAAGTGACAGAAGAATTAAGTTTTAGGGATGTCCAGATCTTATATAAAAAGGCTGACAGTCTTCTGTAAGTATAGGTAATAAAATTGCTACCACAGGCAACTTTGAAAATAGCATCATCTAAAGCACTAACTGCAGTCTTCATGACAGTCATCTCTAGTAAGGGAAACACAGACTAGGCACAATCAGAAAAATTAATAATGGAGGTCATGAGTAATACTTGTCACCCCACACATAGCTCAAATATTTTCAAAATAGTTCATTCTTTTATATCATTGCTTTTGGACCTGTGTTTAACAGTCATCAGTTTTCAATATGTGCCAGTATTTAACATTTTATATTTCCCAAAGGTTTTAAATATCTAAGTTAGTATGGCTCCTTGGAGGGCATTTAATAAAGGAGTAGGAATGGTGTTGAAGACTGTTAAGACGTTGTCTTCCGTCGCTAAGGGTTAACTCCTCAGAGTTCATTGTGCATGTTTTGCACAGTGCTCCTCTGGACCCTGATTGTTCCTCGATTAAGTGTGTTGTCACCTATTTCATGGGCAGAAATTCAAGCAAGTATACTAGAGAGAATAAAATGCTTTTGTGTGTGTGTGTTTAAACAATTATCAGATATCCAGTAATTGCCTTTCATATCTTTCCTCTGCCTTTTTTGAAGGGACCTTTAGTGGCACCATGGGAAGGCTCAAGGTCTCTTTCCATTAAAACATTTACCTGTAGCATGATTATGTTCAAGTTGCTTTTCTTTTGTTTAACTCCAAAAATGAGTAGGCAAGGCCAGCTTCTAAGGCTTTCTGAAAGCCAGTTAGGACCTGAACTTCAAAACTTGAAGTTTTTCTAATTCTCTTCAACAGCTAGATTGTCGCAATGAATGTGCAGTAATGGAACATACTCCAAAAGTTTTAACAGTTCATTCACAGTTAATGACAGAGAAAGCACAAGGAGAGAGAAATGCATCTTTCAAGATGTAATATTGAAAGAATATATTATCATTACAGATTATAATATTAAAATAATAGATTATTATCAAACATTCTATCCAAATTAAGTATCTCATAACTTTACTGCAGCTGAGACCATAACCATTCTACTCACAGCAGAAAACTGCAGTTTGGAAGAGTGAAGCACAGTTTCACCAGCAAGCAATTGTACGAAGTAGTTCAGGGTGGAGAGAATGGTAAAACACGACACGGCTTGGTTTTTGCCATAGGTTGTCTAATGTGAAGGATTAGGATTTCTGGGTTTAGGTGCTGGTTTCACCTATGTAACAACTCCACATTGACCCAAAGACCACCATGCGCCCCTGCTCCATTTTCAGACAGGCTGAGCAGGACAGCCAAGGAGCTGGACCGTAGTGAACGCTGAGAGTTTCCATGTACTTACAGACCTCCTTCCTGGGGCCACTTTATTCAAACACCTTCAGCTCACACAGAAAGATACTGCAGGTAAGACATATACAACTTAAATGCATACAGTAATAATTTGTTACCAAGTGTGAATAAAAGACAGCTGGGATCTAATGAGCTACTAGGCTAAGCATTAGTATGCTCAGCACCTCCAACAGGACTCCCAGGGGCTTTGTGCCCGTCAGGCAGATAGCAGTCAGGAGGACGGACAAGCTCCACTTCTCCTGGAAACAAATCCTTGACACTGCTGAGTAGCCGTCTTCGACCAGCTCCGTTTTCTCTCCCTTAGCATTTCATGCCTCTCCATTCCAGTGTTACTTCTTTTGAATTCTTGAGCTACTCACGATCACCTTCTGACTAGCCCTACCTGTTTGAAATTTTACCTTTATTATGGCTCTGCAGAAAGTCACACAGCTCCCTCATGGCTTTACAATTTCCTTAGACATCTGAGCCAAGGCTACGCAGCTGGGCTCCGTCAGACCAAGGACTGTGGGTCTCTGCAGCATAGCATAGCTGAACCTGTACAGGGGCCAGTATTGCGGAGGGTGTTGCACGGAATAGGTTACACCATAAATACAATCCCTGAAACCCATCTCAGATCTTTAGCTTAATATTTAGAAGAGTTGGAATTTCACCTGTGGAACGGAAGAATGCATTGCCAGATCTTTGTTCTCACTCTTGACCAAAGGACGTTAATAGGAATTAGGATGGGAGATGTAAGACCCAACACTTAAACCTCTCTGCCTCTGGAAGCATGCTGTACGTTTCTGATCTTGAATGGTGATACATTCCAAGAAATTTTTACTTCAAATAATTTTCTTTTAACATCCAAAATACATCTTCAGAATGCTTTATTTTCAGTTGCACCGTTAAATAACCTCTCTTTCTTTCATATATTTTGCTGTAGCTAGTGAAGATTTTTTTTTCCGAAAAGATTAGCAAACAGTTACTGTAATCTCTGTGCCTCAGTGTGAGAACAAAAGAAAGAACATGCAAATTTAGAGGCGGGGAAGGACCTAAAAGAAATTATAATGTTATTCTTTTCTTCAGTGTTATTTAGCAGTAATGCACTATTCATCAGTACAGGGTAGTTCTGTTCCTGCATTTTTACAGTATCGAGCAGTTTACTGAATAGATTATGTATGAAGACATCTGGAATATTGAGATCTTTCTAATGGTTTACAAAAACTGCAGCCTCTGTCTTCATAGGTGCTTCTCCAGAAAATTTCACCAGAAATGCAAGTCACTATGTTTCTTGGCAAAACATATGCCATGTTTCCGTACATCTAAATGCACAGTGGAAACAAGAGGATGGTGATCTAGCAACAGTTATTGTGCAAGTAGAGCTAATGCAAACAGAAATTTGTTTACCTGGAAGATTCTTCTCCCTGATACCTCATAGCTTGCTCCCCTGTGTTCTCTTCCCTGCCCATTTATATCTCTGAATTTGTGAATTATCGAAGCACGCAAGCCACTGCAGGATTTATTTTCTGTATTACTGTCTTTCAAGGCTTGTGTTTACACATAAGAAAATATGTATGTTTAATGGCAGAACTTGAACCTACAATAT
Organism: Falco rusticolus; assembly: GCF_015220075.1. NCBI lineage: Eukaryota > Metazoa > Chordata > Aves > Falconiformes > Falconidae > Falco > Falco rusticolus. The sequence continues at coordinate 48,874,916 of NC_051187.1, forward strand.
ACTGGGTGGTAGAAGGGAGGAACTAGGAATCTCATTGATTTTTTTTTTTTTTTTAACCTTTTAAAAAACAAACATCAGAACGTCTGTTAGTCTCAAATTATGACAGAGGAACACCTTCTGTTGTACAGTGCCCAGTTGAAACATTTCATCAGTAACGTCCTTTTCTTTCAGTGTTAGGTCATGAAACATATTTCAGCATGAATTTTTAATTTGCAAGTTTTGGTTGATCTACTTACAGCAAACCATGCAACATTGAAGAGACATTGAAGAGCAAGGACTGAGACAGGGGGGTAGCTTTTTTCCTCCTCCTTTTCTAGGCTGCAGAGAATGCTGTTGGTTCTGTAAAAATCCCGTTGGAGACACTGCATCATCCTGTGCTCTCTAAACAAGATTACCTTCTTTCACCTACTCTTTCTCAAGGAAATACTCTCTTCTAGTGTTCAGTAAGAACATTAATATATTTTTTCTTTTTTGTTGTGATTTTTTTTACATAACCTCTCCCTGTCCCCAATTCTGCCTATTCTACCACCCAAAAAACCCAATGCTATGACACACACATCCCCCCCAAAACCAGACAAAGATCCGAGGACGGACCTTGCTGCATGCAGGGCAACTGTTTGTCAGCAATACAAATGCTCACAGAAAGCTTTCTTAACTCTGTGTAAGAGCAACAAAACTATTTTCATTAGCCTCATCAAGAATTAGGTCATGTCTGTTGTCTTTACCAGAACCGGAAAAGGAGATGCTTCCTAATATAGGGATATTTTCATCAGAAATGATGTGACTTTCAACATCCCTAATAGACAAAGAAAAATGTGACATAAGAGCAAGTGAAGTCTTGAAGAGAAAAGCAGATAGCTACCCTTGCAACTCCTCGCATGTATTTCATAATACTTCAGATTTTGAAATATTTCTGTCTCCTGTCAAGTGCTTAGGTCTCTCTACTCTAAGGAAAAAAGTGCATTTTAGTAAATATCCTTGATACACTACTGAGCATTGCTGCTCTAAGTAATATAATCAGATGCATGTCTTTATAAGGATATGTTATTGTGTTCTAGTAGCTGCTGGGATGTTTTCACAATGATTTTCAGTAGAGAAGAGGTTATGTTTATGCCCATCTTTTTAAAAGGCTGTAAGAACTGTCCAGGGAACTACAGGGGACTCGAGCCTTGGAGGTATCACCCAGAGTCCATATCCAGTGGTGGGTTCAAGAAAGTTGTTGAGAAATTAGAGAGTGTCCAGCAGGTGCTGTGAGAGATCCTGGATCACCTGGCCAGAGAGAGGCGATTGAGGGAGCGGGGCTCTTTTCATTAGAAGATAAGGAGGCCCATGGAGATGGAGTGGTGTCCCTAGATGCTCTGGGGACCATTATGAATAAAATGGATCCAAAACCCCCAGAAAATGGATCCTGGTATTGGCAAATGCCAAAACAATCAGCACCTGCCCATAAATCACAATTTGAGAGGTGCAGATTGGATGTTAGGAAAGCACTGGAACAGGCTTCCGATGTGGCTGAAAAAATCTGTCCCTAGAGGTTTTCAGACATGGCTAGAAGCCACACCTGATCTTATCTAGACTTGGAGTAGTCCTGCTTCAAGTAGGAGGCTGGACTTGATGACCTCCAGAAGTCCCTTCCACCCAACGTTTCTATGAGAACAAAAGCATATGAAAGTGTAATACGTGTCTCGTGTGCTCTCAAGTTTTGTAAATAATATCTGGTATAATCCATGTTACTTTCTACAAGCCTTGGTAGAAATTCTACTTCAAGCACTCTGTAAGCACATCAGAAAACAGTGTCAACCCTAGTCAGAGTGGGGAGGCATGCCAAGAACAAAAGACCAGAATAGTTTTAGCTTTTTCCCTAGAGATCCTGCTTTAAAAGACCATTCCCTTTAAGCAGATATCCAGCCTAGGTGGCATCTTCTATTAGAACAAACCACCTTGGATTTTCAGTGGAGAAAGGAAGGGAGCTTTTGAAGAGCTCCTACTCTGTGATTGTGAGGAGTGACCTCTAAGGAACAGAGCTCAATATAACTTGGCCTTTCCCTTTCTGACTGATGACTTTCCTACTGTGAGAGCAATCTATAGTCGTTAGCAAGACTGCCATGACTGCTTGCAAAGATCAGTTGCTCTGTTCACTGAACTATCCTTTTTTTTTTAATTCACACAGGCTACTTTGTTACTAAGAAATTGGCAGTATAATAAATTAACTGCAGCATTTCTCTTTCTGACCTGCTAGGGGGTTGTGATATGTGTTTCAAATCAGGTTCCCGAGCTGTATTTTCTGTCTCACTGAAAGGCTCACCTTCAACACAGACAAAACCTAAGCAGAAAGTATCAAAGAACATGGTTATGACTATTTCCAGCATAATAATCAAGACTTGACAAGCTATTAAAAACTCATTAAAAGAAGATGACTGTGGTAAGAGCCACCTAAAAATACTACATGATCCATTTGCAAGTACAATCTCAAAAGAAGAGTAAAAAAAGAGAAAACGGCAAATGAAAATATTTGACAGATGAATATATATGGATGTCTTATTTCAGGCATTCTTAGTCATGGGAAAAACATGGAAAGGGTTGTCAGAGCAAGTCTCTTTCCATTTTGAGGACAGGAGCAAATTATTCATAGCACCACCAGCAGTCTAAAATAAACTGAAACTCTAAAACATATTTCCACAATGAAGTAGGTAATTTCAGAAGTACATCTAACAAGTAGAAGACCATGCTAATTTCTGGCAAGTGGATTTCTGTCCTCTGCCCAGCTAGTAATGGCATTTACATCTGTTGCCTTCAGTTCACTCCTCCAGCTTTGTCACAGATTTAAAAATGCACCTTCTCACAGTTCCTATCCCTGGTGACCCAGTCTAGCTCCTGAATGTTTTTTGTTGTTGTTTCCAGTATTCCCTTGGTACCTATCTGCCGCCTTTTATTTAGCAGCTGTGACTCTGTATCTAGCATACCACAGCTTCTCCTCTTAAAAAGACCTGGATCACCTCTTCTCTTCAAGCACCCCTACTACTTATTTCCACTTGCTGCCTCACCAGCTTGGTGTTTCCTCGCTCCAGAGCCCACAACCTCTCCAGCTGCCTTCCCTCTGCTGAGACAGACTTCACACGTGCACCAACACCTTCTTCCTAGCCAAGCCTCACAACTGGTCATCTTCCCATACTCCTTCTATGCCTTTCAGGGTTTTGAAGATCACTACTACCTTGGCTTCTCTAGCCTTGTTCACTCCTCATTCTCCTCTTGCTGCTCTTTCAGTGCATCTTTTTCAGGGTTTTTTTCCACTAACCAACGGGAAGGTAACTTCGATTACAAGCAGCCACTGGAGTTTGCGTATTCTTTTAAACAAGACTTTTGCAAAATTCCTTATTTAAAATTTCTTTTGACTTAATCTTGTAGAGTTGTTTCTAACTGGTTAATCTAGACTGTTGCTATGAATGTCAGAAGGCAAAACTGGAGACAGTGGTAATTTTGCAGTCAATAAAATGCATGTTCTGCCTCAGCCACCAATTTTATCTTTCGTAATTTACCTTCTGCCTCAGAAAAGTGCTCAGCCTGTAGCTTTCATCCAGTTTGCATTGTTTGCTCCTTAATATTCTCTGCATCATGAGTAGCATCTCTGAGGTTAATTATTTCTCTACCTGCTTCCTGGCCATGATCAGAAGCTATGCATTTATTTGAACATCATACAGATAGGGACAGAAACTAATTCTTCTTCTTTGGAACTCTCTTATTTTCCATGTTCTGGTATGTAGATGGGAGCAGCAGTATGTATGGACATCCCCATGGATACAGTGGGAGAGTGCTAGGAAGGAGATCCTGTTGTACATGTATTTGCAGAGCCACATGCCATTCTGTCACACAAGCCAGTGTCCCACTCCCAATGATTTTTGGAAGGTACTAGGTGCTGTAGGCATTACCGAAGCATGGTCCAGCTGGCAGACAGCAGGCTGAATCCTGCATGAGGCTAGCTCTGCCTGCAGCACGTGCCTGGAAGGGATGGTCGGTGCACTGTGCCGGGAAGCCCCTCAGTGACAGTAGCAACAAGCCATCTTTCAGGGCTGCAACCATGTGGACTGTCCCTTGCAAACACCTTGTTACTACTGCCGAAGCTGTGACTGAGTGTCCAGAAGCTTGATCTTCCTGTTAAAGAGGTAGCCTTCTGTCGGTGTGAACAAGGATACAGAAAAACTTTACAGAATTCCTTGAAGCCAGGATCAGATTTAGACTGGCCCAGACCCTGGTAAGGATTAAAGTGGTAGCTGGGATGCTCCAGATAATGTAGCACTTGTTCTTCATTCTGCCACTTTCACAGGGAATGGGACAGGCAGAGATTTTTCTTTGCCCTACAGCCAGAAGGGGTCATCTTGCTTGCAACAGGGGATTTGCAGTTTCAGTTCAAGTTATGTGGTGCACTTTGTGTCACATCTGCTTATTGTCCCCTTGGGTGCCCTTGGGCTGGGGCTCAGCCATGGGTACAAAGCTTTTGGCTGTGGCAGCCAGGAGGCTCAGCAGGGCAGGGGAGCCACACCGACCGACCTCAGGGCGAATGTGGCCCTGCAGATGTGCGGGGACTAGTACATACAGAATGAGGAAACGTCAGCACGCAAAGGATAAACAGCTCAAAGGATAAACAGTTCAATGCAGAGCAATAAAACTAAACTCTTTTCCATTTTCTTCTTCCATGTTTTGGGTTAGGGTTTTTTTTCATGGTGTGTTTGCTGTTTAGTGATTTTATGAGCAGCCCTTGAAGGTTTATAATACTTTTTTCTAGTGTGGGTGGATCTATTTCCACTTCATTTTGAATGTTGCCTTTTAATCGCAAATGCCATTCAGCTGTGCATGGAGTTTAAGCTCTGTGCAAATCCCTCAGATATACCAGCACAACTTATTTGTTTAAGTTCCTGAGAACTCTGTGAGGTGGAAATCTCTGTGGAGTGAGGTCGTTGGTCCAGATTTCTTGTAGTGCAGGGGAAAACGCCTCCAGCTCTGACTAGCCATCAGCAAATATGGAACAAATGCCCGGGGACTCTTATCTGTCAAACCCCAGCAACTCATGCTGAGTATAAAGACACCTTGGATTGGACTCCAGGAGGAGGGTAGAGTTGACAAACAAAGGTGAAGGGAAAGCAGAAGAGAAAGATGACTTCTACAAACTCCTTGTTGTTCAATGTGAACTTTATATTTGTACCTAGCATATAGTACCCTAGGGTACACAGAAGCTGTTTCCACCTTGAACATGAGCTGGTTCCAGACTAACCTTGTTCTAGACCAGTTTGAGGGCTGATTCCAGTAATGTGGCTGGGAAGTTGCAGTGTCAGAAGCCAGCAGAAGCTGTGCACAGAGACTGCATGTATTGGTGTTGGTGTTGAGCTTGCTGAAATAAAAAAAGATGCTGAGATAAAACTGAATGCAGAAGAAGCTTTGTTGTTGCCTTCAGTACAGCCAACATTTCATCCGGTCTGAGTTGGTCATCTATACATTAGAGAAATAGTACCAAAAAACACCTGTATACAGCAACTGAGCTTGCTGTTTATTGTTAGGGTGCTGGTATACACCTTAAGGTACAGAAGGGATGCAAATCTGCCTATTACACCCAACAGTATCAGTATCAGTAACAATTGATTGGGTGGTGCACAGTCTCGTATCACCGCATCCCTGATATTATATACAATTCAAAAAGACAGTCTTCCTATACTTCCATCTTGGGGAAACTCCTTCTGGAAGACTTTTGGATCTGATGGTTAGTCTCCCTTCTCTATTTCCCCCGCTTTTATTTGTGACTAATTTATACCCATCCATTCTTATGTCTTTTAAAATAATTCTTCTCTCCGAAATGTTACAGGCATCTTCTGTGCTTGTTAGGCTCGTGACCCTGCTTCTCTATCCTGCTGGTCATCCTGCCATTCAGAATTGCTTACATGCAATTCCCTAGTGCTTTCTGTCACATTACAAATACCTGCCCATACATCTAGCCCTCATGCACTAGAGTCCATGAAAACAAAATACCCTCATAGTTGGTCCTCTCCAGCAATTTATCTCTTGCCCTTTAACACACATTTACGCGCACACCACGGAAATCCTAGGTGGGCAGTGCTGACTGCAGAGGGTTAAAGCAGGCTGGAATAAGTTGGGAAAGGGGTGCAACAAGGTACATTACACCAGAGCAACAGTGCTGCTGATTGCCAGGTTGTCTGTCAATATCTAGCTGCCTGTTTCTCTTGGCAGGCGTGCTGACGCATCCTGGAACCTCACTGGCAAATATCACGCCAGTTTCTCTTGGTCAGCCTGTGATTATTTGGCTTTTCCTTTCCATTGTTTCCAAAGGTAAGAGTGTATGCATAGGGAGAAATATTTTTTTTCAGTTTTGTTTCACTTTATATAAGAACATTGCCAAAAACTTCATCTTCCTCCCCCACTTCTTGTCTGGCAAGCTGTTTTCCAGCTCCTCTAATGTCAGAGATCCAAAATCCTGTAGACTACATTTAATCAATACAATTTCCTTGCATCTTACTGGCTTTCTTCTGTGAGCATCCATGTGTCTTTCATGTGTTTTTTAGAAGAATGAATTGTATTATTTTTCCAACTAGTCAAAAGTATTGAAGCCTTAAGACTTCTGCTTCTAAAGTCACAGAAGTATAGCAGCTGACTTATAAAGCAATGTTTGCCTTTTTCCCTCCTGGCTCTTGCTGTTTTCTGTTGCTGGCAGGCTTTCCAAACCAATTTTGAAAAGAAGATAAGGCAGGACCTAGTAAAAGATAATATTAAATATCCCTCGCTTTAGTTTTTGTAGTCTTTCAGGGAGAAGAAAAAGGGTAACTAGATTCCTTTGCTTGTGGCCAGACTTGTTTTCCTTGCCTGGGGTTTTTAAAAGAAGAGAAATAAAGTGTTAATTTTGCACCTGTATTAGTGGATGGGAAATTTGACAGTGGCATTGACTGCAAGGAGAGAAAGTGAGAACAGAATACAAACTTCTGTACATCAGCAGCTGTCTCATTTCTGAATCTTCTCCCTGAGGAACTTAAGTCTGTGTTGGCAACGGGTTATGAGTTCATAATATCAGTGTTATAAAGATAACATGAGCTAGAAAGGATAGGTTAAATTAGGATTAAACCAGCTAGGATCACATAAACAGACCGGGGTAGATTAATTTTTATATAAAAAGGAAAGATTAGGTTAGGAGTACTGGATTATGTGGACTAGATAGCTCTGAGAGAGCTACTTCTGAGTAATTTAAGGGATATTCTACAGTTCTTAAAAAGTTAGCAAAAAGAAATCCTTCACTCTGAGTTGCTAAGGTGATACAGCCGTAACAAAGACTCATGAAATCCTAGAATATGCAAGGGGAGGCATTTTCAGTAAAGGGTGGTGTTAAACACACTGTAGGAAGCTCTAGTGAAACCTTATCTGAAGTATGGGTACCATAGTTGTAATTTAAAAAATTAATTTGGTCTGTAAAAAAAATGCAGAGAAAAATAAGTATGGAGAGGAGGGAAATTCGAAGTCTCGTTTATTAGACGCTAGAATTGTCTTTTATTCACCATGGTAGGGGAAATAAACATCAGCCAGGAGGATCTTCTAAGAAAAATACATATTTTATATGTGACAGCAACACAGGGACTTTCTTAGGTCACCTGGGACACCCAGCCTAATATCTCTGATACATTTGATTTTCAAAAAGCAGGCTCGTTTTTCCATGGAGGTGACCATTTTCCATGGTCACAAAGTCTGAAATAGCCATATGCTGAAATACAATAAAAACTTGCTTGAGGAGGGAATTGGGATTTGGCCCAGGTTAAACAGAAGATACTCAACACCTAGCAGAGGTAGACACACCATCACAATCCAACACGGGTCAAAGGTCCTTCTCCTATTTTGTCAGAATTTCACAGGCTGCTTTGGTGGATATTTTCATCAGTTATACCGTTAACCAAAAGAATGTCATTTTTTGTTAATGTACTGTATCTGAACATTTCCTTGCAGTTAGTTTCCTTGGTTCAGCAATTTTAATGGATTTTTCCAATGAAGAAGTTGAAGAACAGAGCTGGCAGAAGTAAGGTCAATAAGTACGTTATATCAGCCATGAATGTCTGTATTTTTTTTATCAACCTCATTATGAACTAGGGTTAACACACAGAGCTCAGTTCAGCATGTGTTCACTGGAATCTAAATGAATCCTTGGAAGCTGGCACTTCCACGGCTGCTGATGTTGGCACTAATGCACTTTGCATTAGTTTGCCACAGCTGGAGATCTTGATTCACAGACATGAAAAGAATCAAATTGATTTCCCTCCTTTCCTTCTTCTCCTTCCTTCCTTCTGTCTTTCCCTCCTATTTATAAGCCCATTTAAATCACGTTGTAAAACTGTGGGCTAGCAGAAAAATGTTTTGCTGTGGAATAGGAGGCAAAAGACCATTGCACAGAAAAGCAATCAATTGTTAATCCATTGGTGCTATGGAGGCCAGATTGAAATGTATGTGTATGCAGAGGACTGGGAGGCTATGCATCCGATATCGAGAGTCTCTGGGGTTGATTACAAAATGTCTGACTTCTCGGCATCTTTAATTTTTTCCTGAAATAAATTAGGCACCTCAATAAAAGTTAAGACTATAGCTGTTGTATTGAATCAGGGCCACTATGTACTTTTTTCCTTTATCATCAGTACTGCTGAGGGTGAACAGGCAGAAGGCTCTCACTGAAGTCTTTTCCAGTCCTGTCAAATGATTGAAGAAACACTGAGAACTACTGTAGAATCAGTTCTTATTAGTCTCTGTCTGAGGATAAAATAGGGGAAGGACAGCTAGGGGAGGGTGAAAGAGAAAAATAACAAACACGGTGCTGGTGCATTTGCAAGTTGAATGTGATAAATGTACGGAAGGATGCGTGCAATACCTATAATCAAGCTAAACACCAAATGTCAGAGGAAAAGCTATTTGCTGTTCGACAGATAAAAAGCGCTGCTTCTTTTATTCAGGTGTGTGTAATGACAGTAATAATAATAATTTAACACACATTGTGGCAAGGATAGTTTCCATACTGTCCCCATTATTTTGTTCACATCATATCTGTTGCCAACCAAAGAAACTAGCATTTCTATCCTACAGTTCTAGCTCCTGTTAACACGAGACAGAATATACCTCCAAAGCAGAAAATCTGTGCTTCCCTAGCTCCCCCCTTTCTGGCAGGAGTCCCTTCACACTTCTGTGAGGACCAAAGGTGGGGAAGCTGTGAACACGCCTCTGACAACCCTTCTGATGGAGGCAGAGAGGAGCCACACTTATAGGATCCAGGACCAAGATCTGTTTAACAACTCTTTATCGGAGTTGGTGAAAAAAACACGCTGGTTTTGCTTATTTTAAGGAATATTCAACATGTACAGGGACCTAGCCCCAAGTTTTTAACTTTTGCTTTAAAGATCTCACAGTTTACAGAGATTATAACTTCTGTTCCACTAATGATAGGGGTGTTTGTCATAGTGATGTGGCAGACAAGTGTGTTTGGTCTTTTTGCTTCGGACAGGTAAAGGTTTATCTTAGACTTATGTGAAAGCCACGTTTTAAAGATACGTCCTCAATCTATTCCTCAGCTTTATCTTGGCCCAGCATATGGCGGTGCACTTTTAGATTGGTTAATCAGAATTCCTAGGGCATTTTGTCCTGTCTAATACCAAAATCATTAATCTTATGTCTGTAAAATACTCTGCAGATCTGTTGTCACTGGGTACACATTAGCTATGTGACTGTCTGCACTTAGTGAGCAACAGCAGTGCATTAATTTCATTTGCAAGACTTTTTTTCTAGACATACATTCATCTCGTCTGATCTATGTTTCTTGCTGAGTTTTTGCAATGCTACGAGTTTCATAGACAGTAATTGTAATACATCTGCTTTTTTGCTAGGAAAATTTGAAGTATGAGTATTAAAATGCAAATTATGCTAAAGACTGGGATCGAAGTCACACTTTGAAAAACAAAATTTAATCTTTCTGACAAGTAATCAGATGTTTCAATAGCCTACTTAATTAGAAATGTTACTAAGCTATTAAGTTATGGATTAATTTGCATATACATTCCCACTGGTGTGTGCATAGCTACGTACGTTTTCACATACCTATATAAAGCATGCACCTACACGAGGATGCAGCTGTGTGAGAATGGCAGAATCTGGACATGTTATCTAACACTTTAAGCTGAACGGAAGCAAGCTTTCTACCTTGCAAATATCTTAAAATTTGCATGCCATAAGCATTGCATCAATGTATCAACCAGTCTGCAAATATTTTGTGTCAACTTTCCCACAGAACCCTTAAACACCCTCCAGCAGTGTCGGGTTTGAAAGTCGGATTTGTGGCTCACCGCTAAGCGGTGAATTGTGCACCCCAAAACCCTTTCCTGGGCTCGGGGCTTCCTGATCATGGAGCACGGCTCGTTGGGAAGGAATTGGGTAGCAGCACACACATGCTTATAGCTGTCCATATTAAGTTGCTGTTCCTATCAATTTATTGATTTGAAGCTGCATCCTAAGCCAAGAAAACGTATGAAGTAATTCTGAAACATTGCCTTCGCCAAAATCCAGCCAGACACAGGATAAAAAATCAAAAGTTGCTGAGATCAGCCTGATGCGTTAAATTGTGTTGTATAAGCTCACGTATTTTGCTGCTTGCAAAATGTCTATTACAATGCTGGTGGGCAGGACCAGATCATAACTGTTATTATCGCTTATACATCAGGCAGGGTTGAGGCTGGGGAAGGGTGTTTCCTGACCAAAGGACAGGGCACAGGACTGAATGTGATGTCTTTATACCTACCCTGATCCGAGACATACTGTAAGTGCACATCTCAAGACACTTTCTAAAATATTGTAGCCCTTTATCACAAATATCTTATAAATACGCTTCTAGTGTCTGAATTTTGAAATCATCCTAAGTCTGCTAGATGTCCATAGGCTCTGTGGTATTCAGTTCCTCTGAAAGTCTGGGCAAGTACAAATACTACATAGATTATAATTGTGCGCACAAACCTCATTTACACATCCAGGTGCTTTCCTTTATATTTTCAAGCGTACTCAAATTTTATAAATTAACAAAATGGATTTCCTTTAAAAGACTGCCATTCTTTCTTCAGCTGGTTTGCTAAATTAAACCCAGCTAATTAAGAGCAAGGCAATTGGCTCCATCAAAGGACATTACATTTAAAAATAACTGGATCAGACACTTCTAGATTAATTTGGAAAGGCAAATGGAGTTTATAATCTCAAACATAAGGCCAAAATAAAGAGTGGTGTTGATGTTCATCCCTCAAAGTATATCTATAGCAATTGAAAAGCAAAGCATCACTGTGATCTAAAAGAGTTTGTATCATGTAGTTATCATCTATCATTTTCCAGATATGTTTGCAATTTAACAATCATATATTGATCTCAAAGAAATAGCTACATGGAAAAAATATGTCCTTTTAGGGAACTCTGCAATGAACTTCAGTGAAATGATTTAGTCCTTTGCTGAAATGAATCTTGAAAAAAAAACAATTCAAGCATAGATATTATTTTTTTTAAATGCCAACTAACCAATTATCATAGTTTAGTTTCAAAAAGATCTGTTTTGCTAAATGCAAGTACATGATTAAGGTAAAAAATTAGAAGGGAAATCATTATGGCAAAGGAACGGTGCACATCAAATATGGTAGGTATGTCAAAGTATGGTTAATTACATGCCAATATAATGAAACCAATGTATGGTTAATTACATTACTTACCGCAGTTCTTACATTCTTACAATAAGTTTAAGATTCTAATTATTCTGTTAAACAAATCATTTTCAAAAACACTGACGGAAGAGGCAAATTCTCATTTTGGTTATTTTGTAATCAGCCTAATGATGTTTCCTTTTCAAATCATTAAGCAATAATTTGTGGTGCAGTGCAGATAATTCAGATTAATTCGAAGAATATAAAAATCATTTACCTATTTTGAACACGAGGCATGTTTCTGTGCCCTGGAAGCAGTGAAGTGAATTCACGTCTGATCTCTTAAGTGCACTTTTAATCCATTGTCGGTTTTCACCTCCCTGTATGTTCCCCATACATCTTGTCTAGAGTTACACTCACAACAAGATTCCTGAGAATTTCCCTTTATTAACAAGAGCTAATGGCATGTGCTGCCATGAAAACTGGATGAAAACAGATGCTCCTAGGAAACTGATCTTTGCTCATAGCCTATGGTCTGGAAACACAAAATGTTTCTATCACATAATGGCACTCAATATGTGGAGACTTAGCAGTGCAGGAGGAGCTGGGACTAACAGCTGTACACGTAGCCCTGGCTGGCTGACCTGGTTCCAAAATACAGGCTGAGGGATGGTTACATGGACACTAATGTCACTTAAGGAATAACGTTGGGGAAAATGTCAATATATGCAGGGTTAAAAAAAAAAACTGCAAAGAGTCTGAAAGACCTGCAGTCACTGCAGTTTGTAATTCCCGTGTTCCCTCAGGGACGTTTTTCAGGAGTAGAAGTAATGTCTGGAAAAGCAGAGAAAAATCACTGAATCTGCTTGCAAGCAAAAAAGATGTAACGTTCAGTAAGTGCAGCTCATTTCATCCCTGCAGGGGTGCGGGTTGCCCCCCTTGCTCCCTGTGGGATGTCTCCCCTACGGTGTGTTCCTCTGGTAAGCACAAGTGTGGGGAGTCAGTACTCGCAGCATACGTGCTGGTGCAAGCTGCTGTGCTCTATTTGGGAGGTACAGTTGGCTATTCCTGGGAATCTTTTCCCGTGCACAATGGCCGGAGGTGGAAAGGACCTGCAGAGATCACCTGCTCCAGTTCCCCTTTGGCTGTGTGCTTTTAATGGTCACCATACACCTGTAGCACACTTCTAGCACCTTTTAATAATTTAGCTATCTTTTATGGCAAACCAAGTCCTAGTACAAAATGTAGCCAAAAAAATCTAGCTTTTTCCTGACCAGGGAGCACATCTCTCAGCATGTGGCCCCAGATATGGGTACAGAGCACCTGAGGCTTGGGCTCAAGCCAAGGGCAGGCGAAAAAACTTTCATCCCAGCCGAACACGCTGGAAGACTTGACCTCTGGATCTCAGCAGGGAGAAAGCCTGCCAAGGGAGCCCGTCCTCTGCAGGGTCTAACCAACCCGCAGAGCAAGATTAATGTTTTACTAGTGAATTTAACTGAATATTATGCTTAATTGACTTTACTCTACAGAAACACATTAGAGTGGTGCTTTGTGCACAGTTAAGATAAAAGCACTTCCTGGATTCCTAGATTGCCTATTTTGTGCCCTTGATACATTAGTTTGATTTAAAATTTGGGTCACTTTTGCCAGAGTGAGTCATAGTGATACCAAAAATTTATTAATTGATTTAATTTAATTTAACATCACTAAAGAGCCCATCCATTACCCAGCCTGGTTTTAAATCTCCTGCACCTGGAGTGTAGAGGAGCAGAGTTATTTGATTATGGATGGCTCTGAAGACTGCAGTTCCCTAGGGTTACATATTTCACGCTTTCTGTGTCCCATGGCATCTCCCCAGGGATGGTGCGGTGGAACACTGCTTCCCTAAAGGAAGCACGGCAGCTGGATATTTGTGCCTCGTTATGCTGGAATAATAGTTTCTATTTGTTCAAAATATAACATTTGCTTTGTTCCGATTACTATTGAAGTGTACTTTAGTGGTTTACTGACCCTTTTAATAGACAAGAATTTAATCTCTTTGCAAGAAAGGAAGCCAGGCATTTGCTCAAAAGTGGGCATACATTGGTATGTGCAATAAAATAAGACTCCACCACCCTCAACTTCTATTCCTGTTTAATCATTCTTCCACACAGGGAGTGCTGGGGTAGGATGAACTTCCAAAAATTATCAGCAAAAGAGAAAATGTACAGCAGGTACGCTTGCTATGTTTATTTAGATTTGTACAGCTGATTCTGAAAAGACTATCACTTAGTGATTTCACTTCTGTAAGAGTCATAAAACTCATTTGAATTCATCTTCTGTAGCTCTCACTGAATGGGAAAAGAACACATGCTTTTTTCTCAACTTCACCAGTCAGTTTACTTAAACTGCACATGTTATCTCCTCCACTCAGACTCCATGGTTCCCTGGCATCCTTTCTTCACCTTCTCCTTGGTTATCTCTTAAACAAGGCATCACAGATATAAAAATGCCCTCCGGCTGGTATATGCAGTGTTACTCTTAGATGGATGGGTGTCAGTTTAGAGTGAGAGACTTTGTGTCCTAATGGAGAGCACTCCACGGTATCACGGGTACTTAAGAGATCTTAAGTTACTCTTCCCCTTACAGTTGTACAAAACATTTGTGGGAGACAGAAGGGTAGCCAACGTTTTCCTCTCTGTCCACACCTTTCCCCAGATGAGAATTATTCCATGGGAGGGAGAGGTCTGTTAGAAGAAAAGAGTGAAACTTCAGTAGGATAATCCAAAGACTTGCTCTTTGAGGTTGCAGCCGTATTAGTAGCAGTATAATCTGTGTAATGATAATGGCCAAGAACTAACTTGGAACAGGAACCACCATACTAATAACATCATAATGTGCAGCAGACAGGCTGTGCCTGAGAGCTTAAACTTGTTGTAGAAGATGCGTGCAACAGGAATATTGTTGGGTGGGGTGGGGGAGAAAGTTAAGAGTTGGAACAAGCCTAATGTCTTTGTTCAAAATGACCAAAAATGTAAAAGATCCCCGTGCTGTGTTTCAAGAAGATAACTGCTTTTAGGATGGGAATTCTTCAGAAAGAGATGAAGGGTTCAAAAACTGTGGAATAACAGTTGTGGGGTTTTTTTTCTTAACTGGGTGTCAGCGTTGGGGCTGTGATTCTTATATTCAGTTGAGAGAGTCTTGCATGTGGTGTGGTAACTGAAAAGTTGTATTAAGTCATACTGATGAAAAATACATCACAATGATGTATTTTTGCTTTTTTTACATGCCTTAAATGTTAAGTAAAAACATTTGTAGAAAACCTAGAAGAGCTGGGATTAAGTTTATCCTTTCTACAAGCAATAGAGGCTTACTTACTCCAGCCATAGTTTCTTCTCAGTTGAACTAATCTAATAACTCAGTAGAAATCAGTCTCCCTATATATTTCTGTTCAGCATCTTTTCTTTTAAAGGCTGGTTATTGTGGTTCCTGTGTAAGTAGGGGATGTAAGGGAGACTTCTAATATTTTATTGCAAACTCAGTTGTTAGTTTCTAATTGGCTTACAAGAAAGCCCTGGAGAGGTCAATTACAGCCACACCAAAGGGAATATTTAGACTGATGTTGCAATCAGTTGATAATTCCCATTGCACCTTCAGTTCCTCTTGATTTAATTTCACTCAACACTGCTAAAGGGAAGAACTGGCTTCTTAATAAACTAACTGTGAATCTTTCCTACATCTACCATGAAAACACTACTGAGGCTGCTCAGTTTTGCATAAGATATTTAATTTTTCCTCAAATAAGAATTTGGACCCAAGTCTTCATGGTCAATATGTTAACCATTGGATCAAAGAGTCATTTTGATGCTCTCCTGCCAAATGAAAATTTCTGAACTTAAACAAATTGGCACAGCTTTGGCAGAAAAAAATGAATCCCATCTAAGAACATGCAGTAGGTCAATGGTTAGGCGCCGTCCTGAGAGGCAAGAAACTGCACTTAGTCCTTGCTCCAGATGCAGAGAGATGTGGACCTTGGTAATTAGGCATATAATCAGCTCAGCACTACAAGCACATGGCTTATTATGCAGCTCTCCAGGGTCAAAATTCTAAGCAGCAACTGATCTAGGGTACTGAGGATTTATTTTGTACTTAAAAGCATATCATTAATGTCATCTATTAGAAATTTAAGTCTTTTTGTGATTGAATGTATCTTGCCTTAATCCTTTATATGCGGTATGTCGGTCAATAGATTTAATGTTTAAAACTGAGGTCACCTGGCATTTGGTTGCTGGGTCTGTTACTGGTCTGTTTTTTGAGTTAGTAATTCACTTTTTCAGCCCGCAGAATATATATGACGGTATTTTTCACGTTCATCCCTTTCTGAAGGCTAGCGTACATCTAAACCCTAAAGATGGTGCTCATAAACTAGAAGCCCTTAGGGTGTTCATAAACCCTAAAGTTTCTGAAAGATGTTTTCAGCACACAGAGTGCAACTTCAGTTTCAATAAACACAATTACTACTAAAAAAATCTGCAGAAAGCAAACTGTTTATATCCATTCTCTAATCTGTACTGTTTTAATGGCAAAGATGTAGAGTACACCAAGCACCATGCCAGGCTAATTTGTCTAGAACAAAATAGAAAAACACTGCTTTGGTGGAAACGTTCGTTAAAATTGTTTCCATAGTACTTGTTTCCTCAGGTACCTCCTACATAGTCCAACTTGGTATTTTGCAATTAAGTCAAGTTCTTTAATGCAGTAACTTCCCTTCTCTCCTCCTGCCAGTCAAATCGTATTACAAAATCTTCTTCTGCACTCAGCTAGACAGCTCTCTGTAAAATGCTCACTTTCCTCTTAAAAAATAGACGTGACATGCAACCCACCGCTCTGTACAGTCTGTCATCAAATCATCTGTGTGGCATAATCCTTACCCTGCTATGTCAGAAAGGTAGCATGTATTCAGCTGTCTATCACTTCTTTATGCTCGTTAAATCTTTGATGAAGTCAGTGAGCCAAAATAGAATGTGGAAAACGGATGATCCTTTGATAGCTTTATGAAAGGGTGCTCAGACATGCAGTCATATAAAGAAAGGTATAGTATGTAAGTATGAAAGGAAGAACAGGTATCGCGGAAGGGCAGGCTATTTTCAGCTTCAATTTCCATTAAAATAACAATCTGCATTTTTGGTTATGTGTTAATGAGAATAACTTCTCTGCAGCATAAAGGCAACTTTACACAATAAGTAAGCAAGCTTTATGCAGACAAATGAACTTGAAACAACTAAAGCGTTGTTATTCTAGTAATTCATTTAAGACTTATAGTATAAGACAGACAACTGCCCTTCTCATCAGTGGGAGAAAGATGGCAAAATGCCATCTCAGCTGTCTTCATTAAACTATACATGTACCATCTATTGATTACATTATAATTATATATGTCTGTATAAATGCACCTTAGATCTGTCTATTGCATACATTAAAAAACAGAAAAGTACAAACCCAATGTCATAGCAAAGACTGTTTTTCACTATTTAAGAGGCACAGCATGATATATTTGTGAAAATTGTTATTTAATGTGACTGAGAGAAGTTTAACTTTCCCAAGTGCTGAAGAAAAATCCCCAAAGCATGAAATTTCTTAAACATTCAATGGATTTTTGCCTTAATTAAAAATACATATACTGTGTGCTTCTTGATGTGAGTCTCCAGGTGCACATTTTACACGGCTTCAGCCATCTTTCCCTGCAACCCTGAGGACTAGAAGAATTCCTTCCTTATAATGAAATCTGAGGCTCATTCATTTCATGACCGCAATAGTTGTCATGCTTGTACACGGGTTGTGAGGCTGCCAACAAAACCTTGAGAACTGGCCATACTGGTACGGCCCAGTTTCCTCAGAGCGGACTAATGGGCCAGCTGTGGGCTTTTTACATCTTCACAGACAGGAACAGCAAAAACTTCCCTCCAACTAGTTATCCCACTTGGGTTTTGTTTTAGTACTGTCTCTCCAGTCAACTTGTTAACCAGTGTCTGCTAGCTAGGGAGTCAGCCAGTAGGAAGTGGTACCTTGAGATACGCAGCAGCAACAACTTTAAAATGTTTGGCATGGATGCATCAATGCATGAATACTTGCAATAAGTGAGCATGGCACGTTCTCCTGATACTCGCTGAAGATCAGTATTTTAAGAAGCAGTGACCTTAAGCCACTAGGAAATAGAGACATTACACTTTTAACTATCTACAATTATGTTTAGGATTCAGAAAAGAAGATGCAATGAAAAGAGTCATCAGTCATCCTCTAGCCTTCTTACGTAAAGAGCCTTTGGTAGTTCAGACGAGTTGTCATTCCCACCTTTTGCCACAAAACGAATTACACATAAATTAGTGTCCATCAAAATACAACTACAGATAACCACATGTGAGTCAAGTTTAACATACAGATTTTAAAGATCACAGCTGCTTTCTTCTTATAGTAGAATTGAAGCTGACATAGAGAACCCATGAACACGTGCATGGTTAAACCTATGTACAGCCTTTGACTATGTGTCTTTGTTAGCAAGTAGTGCTGAAAAGCAAGAGCAAATCTCTGCAATGCAAAGCAGTGTGCAGTAAATGAGGATGATTGGAGATTTGCTTCAAAAGCACACTTCTGATCTAAAGTGCTGGAGGAGGTCCCTTTGTCTCCTTTGCATAAGGACCTCAGCAGTCCTTATCTGTAAGGATTAAAGGAGGCGATCATAGCATTAGAGAAAGACACAAAAAAAAGAGGATGTATTTATTGCTTATCATTCTGGCTACCTTCAGGCAAGTAACAAGCAGCAAGAGAAAAACAGTTTTGAAGATGGATGGCTGTTTCTCTGAAATTTTTTGTGTAGTCAGCATAACTGCAGCATGTTTTTCATTTCTTCATTTGTTGGCATACAGCTTTGTGTTGAAGATGTAAGCATTTTTCATCTGAAAAGGTGTGATGGTATGATGGGCAAATGCATAATACAATTGGAGTGTCACTTCACACCATTGTTATATGTTTGTTTGGTCATGCATGTAATGACTTTGAAAAATGTGAAAGGTTTGGTGGTCAAACTAACACATCCAAAGTGGGTAGAAAAAAGGAAATGGAGTTTTTGAGCTAGAAAAGAAAGGCCACAAGTGTTACGTTTTGGAAATGAGAGGAAGCAGACCACTTAACAGGAGAAAGTAAGAATGCGGAGGATGTGGCAGTTAGGTGATCACATGCATGACACCTAGCCTAAAGGAGGTACAACAATCCTGATTCAGACAAGTAGATTTGCTTGCCGTTAAGATTATATAGCAGAACTATTTTGTGTTACTTTTTTTCTTGTACAGTTCTCCAAACATGATGCAGTAAATACCATGTGGAAATGTATGCAGCTACACTCCTCAAATCTTCTCAGTTCAGTGGCAACTAACTCAACTCCTCAATTGCAGCAAATACCAGCCTAAGAATTGTACTTTTTCAGACCAAAAAGTACCAACTTTTCATAGAAAAGGGTAAATATTTTTTTTTTTTTATATCTAACACTGAAATACATGTTCAGCCACTAAAAACACTACTTTCCTCCAGTGATGGCTGCCTTCTCATGGAGAGCTCTTTGTCACTGGGTTTCTTCAACATCAGTCGCGGGTTGTTGCTCTGTAGAAGTCATACTCTGTAGATATTACAGCAGCCAAAACATCTAATTATTTCATGTGTATTGTAGCTTTTTTCAGGCAGCAGGAAGAAGAAAAAAGTACCTCTTTTCATGCTGCTAATTATATACATATATATGCAGACAGGAATAGGCAGTGGAGCATGAGGAAGACATAACAAATCAAAACCCATGTGTCTAGTATTCCTGTCCCTCTGCTATGAGTTTGATATGAAAGCAAGAATTGTATAGTCTAATATGCTCATTGTGAAAGTCATTGCTATTGTACGATTCAAAGAAATACAATTAATTGCTTTAGGCTGCCACTTGTTTTAACTCTGTATTGCTACCATCTAATGCAATCAGAGAGATCGTTACAGACTCACAGATTTAGAAGGTCCATCCACTGCCCCAAAGCCAGGATGAACTATGCTTATGCTATTCATAGCACATTAGTCTGCTAAGTACTTCTCATGATGGAGATTCCCCCACCTTCCCAGGCTACATACTCCAGTGCTTTGCTATCCTTGCTAGTAGAAAGCCTTAATGTATAAGCCAAGTCTGCTCTGTTGCAATTTAAGCCCTTCATTTTTTTGCCCTGTAGTTAGCAGGCACAGAAAACACATTATTCTCTCCCTAATTACTGCAGCCTCTTAGGTACTTAAAGATTGTTCTCACAACTTTCCTCTATTTTCACTTCCATTCAATCGCTCCTGACAAAAATATACTCTCTAAGCCTCTGATCAGCTTCCCACAAAGATCTTGCCTAGACTTTGTAGCCCTAGCCTTCATTTCTTGAAATCTGGACACTCAGCAATGAGTACCATATTTCACTAAAAGCCCAGCACGTGCTGAACAGAGTAGGATTCTTTCACATGCTACATAGATTATACCACCAGCTACACATCATGTTGCAGTGTTTGCCTTGCTCGCTATAACCTCACATTGGTGACACATAGTTGACCTGGGAGCCAGAATAAGCTTCAGATCTTTTCTCTAGAAAAATACAATTTAATTAGGGCAGTTTCTTTCACTAATTTTTCACAGCAAAACTTCAAGTAACAATAAAGCTAAAATGACCTCTGCTTGGATCTAAAAATTTGCACATGGAATTTTGTATGCATAGCACTTACATGGTTCTGTTGACTTTTGAATGGCAGTATTTCTGCACAAACACTTGTGCTTGAAGTTTTGCTTCTACAGACCTAGAATATGTGTTAAAGCCTTTTTGAAAACCTGAATTTCAACAATTAAAATCTTGTGTGCCAAGTAGCAAGCCACAAACCTTGGCCTGTGAAAGTAGGCCTATCAAAGCTATCACATAAGGAACAAAGCTGGTACATGAGGAATGCATAAAGGCAGAGAGAAAAAACCATGTAAATAAAAATGGATAAAGGGGTTCAGTTTAAATGAAGTCCTTACTTTTCGGAGCCTTCAGCACGTTTAATTTTGGTTTCCTTTTAGTATCACATGCAACTCTTCGGTTAGTCGCTCTTGTATCAGCAGTTTTCTCTTTTGGAGAGTTGTGCTCCTCCTGCTGCCAGCAGGTGCCTTGAAGATACGGCGGCGATGTGCAAATAACGTCAAGCAACTGGAGTCGAAGCATTGGGACAGCCCGCCAGTTCAGCAAGAGGGCTGATTGAGGCAATGAATGAGGGGCCCTGCTCTCAACTGCAAGCACACTTTGCTTCCAAACCATATGCTGGCGACAGATTTGGGTGCAAAAAAAATCCCTATTGACTTTCTGGTGGCAGTTATAACCAACTTGCAAATTTTTCTGTTGACTTTCACTTCTATGGCTTTATTACTTTAGTGTAGTCCCAGGTTCATCTCAGCAAAAAGTGTCTGGGTTAGGTCCTACCATCTATACCTATCTTTTTTCCCTACAGAAGCACGAGGAGTGAATGAAAAGACTGAAAACAAACTACAGAGACATTGAATAAGAAACTTATGTGGCTTCTTGTTGGAGAAATTTTTTGGCATGAAGATTCGTGAACTTATGTTTCCACAAATGTTTAGTTATTAGAATGATAAGGGTGAAATACATTGCTCTGTTGCAACTAAGGTAATTTCTGCACAGTATCTTATTGGTTTATGCTTTTCCTCCTGTTCTAAGTCAACACCAGTTAAATCTAAGATACAATTATGAAAA
Source organism: Falco rusticolus (assembly GCF_015220075.1). Lineage (NCBI taxonomy): Eukaryota > Metazoa > Chordata > Aves > Falconiformes > Falconidae > Falco > Falco rusticolus. The sequence continues at coordinate 48,896,385 of NC_051187.1, forward strand.
AATATGAGATGATTCTTCCATACATTTACAGCTACATATTTGAAGGAAACCTTCAGTATCTTATAGAAACAATCCCTGAGCAATAAATTAATTAATTGTGTTTCAGAAAAAGAAATGTGATTATTTTTTTCCTATGCTTGTAGAAATTATGAATAAGTAATCCAAGGATTAAAGTCTGAAGACAACAAAGCTGTTTATATGAGCAGTGAGAGCAGCACTGGGAATTAAGTGAATAATTCTAAGACCTCTGACTGCAGAACTGTTGTCATAGTGCTCCACAAATACACCATCTCTGCAAAAATTCCTTATGAACAGTCCCTTCTATTAATCGTTTCCCCCAGCCTTCCCACACCTTCTCGCAGGCCTTACCAAGGGGCATAAAAGTCCTCTAATTCATTTCAGGCATTACCAAAAGTTGGCACACTAAAGCTTAAAGTTGAGAAATGTGTTTGTCACATTTTCAAGGCTGAGCTGTGCAGAGCCAGAGGCAGATAAATCCCTGGCAGCTTTAGGGAATACGGCAGGCTAAAATTTAAATTTCCAGAAGAGATTCCAGCTCAGGGAAGGCTTTCTGGACCTTCTGGGGCAATCGGACTGTGGTAGTCTGTGTCCCGTAAACCTTGGCTGCCAGACAGCCGTCTGCCCAAGCTCTGCTCCATGCCAGCTCTGCTCCCTACATCTGCTTGTGCCAGCAAGTGGGTGTTGCAAGCTGCAGCCTACGGACACTTCCAGGCACCCACAGGCATGTGGCCATGTCTGCGAAAACACATAGTGTATGCTTAAATTTGCCTCGGCGGTCAACATAAAAGCAACGGCCAGACCATCAAGGATAAGTGAGTTGCCTTGAGTCTCACCAAATTCAGTGCAACAGGCCATAATGTGAAGCCCTAATGTCACAATTGGTGAGACCTGACAGTAAGTAGAAGATAATTTAGCAGCTTAGAGAGTCTGCCCTCACCTCAGTTACATTAGTAAGTGTTTTAGCGTGGTCTTTAATAATCAAGGCTTCCGCTCTAGGTAATCATGGGGCGTGCATTCAAAAAGCAATGTGAATACTAGTAGTGCTCTGAAAATTGAGGACAGATGCTAAAGCTATAAGAACTGTTCTTAATTCACAAAAGAAAGAAGAAAAACCTCCTCCAGAGTTCTTTCTAGACAAGACAGAAATATTACATCATTAAAGATCTGCGTCGCAAGGTTTTACATATTATTAGGCTGAAGCAGCTCTGGGCATGTGAGGCCACACCATGTAGTGTATTGTTCTGTAAATATAGATTTTCTTTCTCATCTCTATCTATGGTTCTTCTTCCAGATCCATAATAATAATAATAGTGATAATAATTCTTACATCCTTGTTAGAAAGAGTATGAGCAGCCTATCCATTGGGGGATAAAGACATGAATAGTCAACATCAAGGGGAAGTTTATAAAATGTTTTCTGGTGTTATTACACCCACTCAAACTCCAGGAAAATTATTATCAATACTTAGTACTGAACTCTTATCAGTTGCCTTGAGGACTTCATTGTTATACAAAATTACAAATAATTTAAGATTTTTAAAAAATCATATTACCATGTAAAATGTGTCTTTCTGATAAAATTAATAATAACAAAGACAATTGACCTGCTTATGAAAGATAATTGCCTCTGAACAGTTAATGTCGTATTTATTAAGCAGGGAGAGTAAGCACACATAAGGATTAGTAGTGTAATAAGTCATATATAAGCTGGTATCATGGGCAAATCATGTAAATATGTTGTGTTCATATTTAGTTCTGTGATTAATAAAATTAGAATGAATAGTCGTATAGTAATTTGGCCATATTTTATTGGATCTTTTGTATTTGTACGATAATTTTATGTATTGATAATAGGTTTTAATAACCCATTTTAAAAATTGAGTACTTCCTTCATCAAAGAAGTTCATTCATCTTCCATCTGATTATCCATTATCTTGCAAAAGGGAAGAAAAATAAGTTCCTCTGAAAAAAAATGGTTGACTTAGTAAGTCAGCAAATGCACCACATAGCCTAAAAAAACAGTCGTAAAAGAAGAAAAAACAGCAGCGTGCAACTTGAAAAGGAAGCCTACTTTTCTAATGAGAAGGAATGAAAAAATTACCAAGTGATCATTCTTCAAAAGCTCGTTTCCCACCTTATCAAACTCTCCATCACCACCATAACTCTGACCTTAGGTAGCATGCACAGTTGCTAGGGAGAGCGGCGTTGTAGGATGAGGATAAACGGCTGACATGCAGCCATTTGTGCAATATTGGAAAGAATTTGCTTCCAGCAGCCATTTACAAAGTACATTGCTGGAAACGGGTAGAAAGCATGCACTTGTGAGAGAAAAGGAATTTATAAAGTGCTGCCACGCAGCTACGGGCAAAGAGGCCATCTGGTGCTAGGTGTGACAGGAGTTAACAGAACAGTCACCATCTTGCTTGTGGTGTGTCATTATCTACACAGCTAAAAAATACAAATTTCAAAGGCTTGAGATAGAGCTGCGTCCATGGGGACTGTGGCACTGTGCCTAGCCTGTGAGTTGCCAGGGAGGCTGTACCCTGGACCCCAGCACCTGCGCTCAGGCTTCCTTTGGCAGCAGAGACCTATGCTGGTTTCTGTCGGCTCATCCACAGAGGCAACAGGTGAAACGCTTCTTCCGTCAGGGGGAAGAGCTTGTGAAGTATGATCGTTTGTCTGTATAGAGGTACAACTGTACACACGCATGGTATCTTGCCTTCCAGCAGGAAGCAGGCCCTGGTTAATGAAGCCAAGGTGGGTCCTGAATAAGCTCAGTCTATAAGTGAAACTCACGCGTGGCTCCTTGTACCTGATGCTGGAGATGTCTTGCCTCACTGTTATATTAGGGGCTTTCTAGAAAGGATCCTCTGGGCGTGGCATACTTTGCCATTAAGATGCACTCAGCAAAAGGGAACTGCCAGGCACACTGCTTTTCTTGGTTCCCAAAAGTCCCATGACATTCTCTGTCACCTTCTAGTCCAACACAACACAGCCCACCAGGTGGGGTAAGAGCAAGATCTTACGCTCAGTTTCCTGGTGCCTCACTCCAGCCCTTTAACCCTGTGTCCAAATATCTCCATGCACTCAAAATCTAATCTTCTTTATCCTCACAAAACCTTTCAGATCTTGTTCCCATCCAACCTCGCATTACTCATTGAATGCTGGGGTGTTGGCTGCTGCCTCTGACCAACACCTGACACAATCACCATCCCCATCATCTCCCGTCACGTTTCAATAAAAGCATTTTCATGCCTTTCCCCATGCAGTTCCTCCCTTTTGGAAGGTGTTCCCCAGAAACAGGAACACAGCTATGCTGTTCTTGCCCATTATCTCCCTACTTAATTTTTTTCTTTGTCTAGATGCCAAGAAAGCAATTAGCAATAGTTACGCTACCAGCATGCTGGTGGCTATCAGGGTGGCTGATCTGATGACATTTTTCCTCATATAATTTCTCCTTTTTTTTTCCTCCTCCATCTGCCTGGGGACATGGTGCCTTGTCTGCTGTTGTAGATTTCAAGCATAAGCTGCTGGGGACAGAAACCTCCGTTCTCTTTAGATTTTGTTCTGTGCCTAGCACAGTCAGGTCTCTAGTCTTAACCTGTTCCCCTTCGCTACCCACATACAAATTGTTATATCTGGAGAATCCTTTTAAAAAACTGCCTAATATTGAAATAATGCATTCCTTCGCAGCAGCAAAGAAATTGGCAGATCTCCTTCTCCTTTCAGATTAGTTATATTATTTCTCAGGAGCCTCATAAGAGATGCTGGTAAGGTACAAAAGAAGGTAAACCCATCAATATTTAACCCACACAGCAACAATGTAGGGGAGACTCATCACAGTACCAAATACTTCTGTGTTGTGGGAATTTAATTATATCTTGCCTGTTTCATGGAAACTGTAACCTAGATACAGAGCCACCAAACTGATAAACATAACTCAATATTTGGCATGTTATGAATAACCATATTTCAGAGGAAATTATTTGAATTCATTTATATAGATCATAACCCTGAAACTAAATTACAGCCACAAACTTTGGCGTAGCAGAGTTCTCCGAACTGCAAATAGCAAAGTCTGAAATAAGGTCTGGGGTTTTTAGGCTTCCAGAAAACAGAGTGAAACTTCCTTTTCTCCTTATAATGTCAACCCTATCACTGTACATTTCACTCTATAGTAACATTTTTAATTATAAACCTCATTTTTCCATAGAGTTGGACTAAGTGAAAAAGAAAAGTGCTCCAGGTTGGGAGCAAATGATAAACAGTTTCGTTTGGTTATTTTATTCATGTGCAAGAAAAAGAACAGATTAAGACTGACTTGGGAATGTCTTCAATTTCTGTATAAAATTAAAATATCACTGCTTCACATGGGTTTTTTTCCAAGCACTCAAGGTACTTTCTGATGAAGAACATCAAACTCCAATTTTCATGAGCAAATACAACAGGTAACTCTAATTATGGAAAGTACAGCTTCCTTTTTTCTAGCATCCTTACAAGGAAAATACACTCAAGTCTCTCCGGTTAATAAATGAATAATGAGTTTAGCTCACTGTGCTTCAGCAGAGGAAAACACGATGTGACAATCTCAAAAACAGTATCAAATTTTCAAATCAAACATAACTGTAACAGTTTCCCAACTACAGATACCGTAGATTAACATGTGAGTGCTGTGCTGATCTTGATTATTTACAACTTCCCAAGCAAAACAATAAAAGCCCAACCTAGATTTGAAACTGTTGTTTTTATCAAACATCTAATTTATTTTCATGCAGTGTTACAGCACCACAGGAAAAAGGGACTACACTACAGAGAAGTAAACTAGTGCAGAATGTCAGTGCTGCTTTGCTTAAAATCTGTGATAGTATCACCAAGGAACTTACCACATATGTCAGTCTGACACAGTCTTACTCTGATTTCTAAACGCTTGTGGATTTCTACATACCTTTATATAGATAAAACCCACTTTATTCTTAAATATCATATAATATTTGAATGATTTAAAAATTAAACAAACTTGCTGGATCGATCTCCCCAATGCAGAGCTACATGTCGAGCAACACTCAACACTGAGTTTGCAAGGAAACAGAGGAGAAAAGAGACTTTTGTCACCTTCACCTTCTTTCCTTAGTCCTGTCTGGTGGTTCAGGAGTGCCTTTGAGAGCCTGTTCGTTTCAAGGTGCCAAAGATTCCATCTGTACCATCTTTGTTTATCTCCAACAATTATACACTTACCAGTCTGACTAAAAATAATTCAAAGGAAGATTTTGTTCCGCTCTATTAAGGAGTTTTCAGCATATCTGATACAAGTTATATAATGATAAAAGCTATATAAAGCGGGGTAAAAAGCTGGCTGGCGGGCGAGCCCCAGGAGTGGTGGTGAGTGGGGTTACACCCAGCTGGTGGCTGGTCACACGCGGTGTCCCCAGGGCTCCGTGCTGGGGCCCGTTCAGTGTCTTTACGGAGGGCCTGGCTGAGGGGATGGAGCGCACCCTCAGCCAGTTTGCAGATGGCCCCCAGCTGGGCGGGAGTGTTGGTCGGCCTGAGGGCAGGAGGCTCTGCAGAGGGTCTGGGCAGGCTGCACCGATGGGCCGAGGCCACTGTACGAGGTTCCACCAGGCTCAGTGCCGGGCCCTGCCCTTGGGTCACAGCAACCCCCCGCAGCGCTCCAGGCTGGGGGAGAGCGGCTGGGCAGGGCCTGGGGGGAAAGGGCCTGGGGGTGCTGGCTGGCAGCCGGCTGGGCAGGAGCCAGCAGGGTGCCCAGGTGGCCAGGAAGGCCGGCAGCATCCTGGCTGGTGTCTGAAACGGTGTGGCCAGCGGGGCAAGGGCAGTGACCGTCCCCCTGCGCTCGGCACTGGTGAGGCCGCACCTCAGGTACCGAGTTCAGGTTTGGGCCCCTCGCTGCAAGAGGGACAGGGAGGTGCTGGAGCGTGTCCAGGGACGGGCAGCGAGGCTGGTGGGGGGTCTGGAGCACAAGTCTTGTCAGGGGCGGCTGAGGGAACCGGGGTGTTCAGCCTGGAGAGGAGGAGGCTCGGGGGGACCTTATTGCTCCCACAGCTGCCTGAGAGGGGGTTGTAGGCACGTGGGGGCCGGTCTCTTCTCCCAGATCACAAGCGACTGGACAAGGGAAAACAGCCTCAAGCTGTGCCAGGGGAGGTTCAGGAAAAAAAATGTGTCATTGAAAGGATTGTCAAGCAAACAGGCTTCCCAGAGGTTTTTCAATATACCAGCCCTGGAGGTATTTAAAAAATGCATAGGTTTGGTGCTTAGGGACATGGTTTAGTGGTGGACTTGGCAGTCCTGGGTTAGCAATTGGACTTGATGATCTTAAAAGCCTTTTCCAACCAAAATCATTCTGTGATTCTGTGATTTTATAATCACACAATTAATCATTCCATTTCCTTGAGTAAATGATGCATAAAGTTTTGAGAAATGAAACGGGATGGTCTATTCACTAAGACATTAAAATTATTAGGCATTTAGATGTGATATGTATACTTAATTAGAATTACTACTTGAACTTACAAAAGCCAAAACATTCAAATAGTTGATATCCAGTCAAACCCACCTGCTGGTCTTCTCTTGTCTGATCAAGCCCAAAGTAATACTACTATTAACTTTTCATTTCTGGCCTTCGTTGTTTTATTTTCTCCTTGAAAAGGTAACACATCCTGTTTAGATTTGGAATTAAATTGTACGTAGTGATTTGTCAGCTTTCTTCACATTTTCACTTTGCCTCGCAATAGGTCTTAAGACTGCCAGACATACACTTGGGAGAGAGTGGTGAGTGCCTGAATGCCGAAACTTTGTAGTGGTGATTACCCTATGCCGTCCATACTGATCAGACACCATCGTGCATGCAAGGTAGAAAGCTATGCATGCCAGTGAGACCTGTAACATAGGCTGGAGATAATTCTAGTGCTGACAGCTACTCACCAAAATTCACTTTCTGTTAGAGAATCCTCCATTTTAGTGTTTAACTATTTTGAGACCACATTTTAGAAGTACTTGTGAATCCTTGTCCCAGTCCCTTACCTGAAAGGAACCTAGAAAAAGCAGCTGGAAAGAAAAATAATTAGAAGAAACTGCTCAGATCCCTGCCAAGAACACAGAAGTACACTTTATCTTCTACTCCACAAGACACTGCAGTGCTTTTATATACAGCAGAATCTTATTACTTTATACTTCATTATTTGTATATTGGTTAAACCACACAATCCAAGCAGAAGTTAACAAGTTCTGCGCACATCCAGTAAAAAAAATCAACAGCAGATGCTGAAAGGATGCTTTATTTCTAGTAAGTCATTGGTTTTGCAGAAAGAAAATTCACTGCTTTTACTTATCTGCAAACAATTAAAACTAGAACTGAATTGTCAGCATTAATTAAAGCTCATTATCAGATTCCCCTGTACTTCAAGATACCTATACTGTTACATTCCTCAAGAATGCCCTTTCTTTTCAGAGGAGCAAGGGGTATAATACTGCCAACAAAATTTCTGCAAAGCTTTGAATCTTCCCCTTTAATAAGGAAGAATGTAAAGAGTGAAATGGAAATTGTTACACAAAAGCTGAACCAGCCAGAAAAAATATGTAGTTTGTTGTTGGTTTTTTTTTTTTTTTAATTCGTCAGCATGACAAGATACTAATATGGAATCCAATCAAGCCTGTGCTATGTGCAGAAATAAGGATCAACACAATATCTCCTTCAAGACAGACATTTTCACTGGTTTCAGTTTAAAGAGTTCATTCCATCCATAGAGCCCAAGGTTAGTATAAACCAACTTTTCTGAGCAATAACTAAACAGAAACAAATCATGTATGACAGATACAGAAACAACTTTTAATTAAAGATACGAACATTTTTTTAGATATTTAATTTGGGTTCTGAAGAATTGTTTTGTGTTTTCTGTTGTTAATTCATTCATAACCCATAGGAGCCTTGGCCTAGGCTAAGAATGCTGAAAACTGAAAATTAAACTGCATAACATTTTACAAAGTAACAGATGGGAAAAGGAGTGGTATAAACACAAAGCTAAATCCCACTGCTGGAAATTAAGCACAAGAGAAGGAACAAAAAGTAATTTATTCAAAGGACTAAGTCCGGCAACCGAATGGCAAGAAACTCATAAATATCCTTCTGTACAACATTAAAAAGAAGAACATCTGTTTTACTATAATTATTAAGAACCTCCAGGTTTAGTGCCAGTCATTCTTTTAATGTATAAGGCCACCAACCTAATCAACAAAGGAACAGCACTGCAAACATGGGATCCAGCCCAAAGGTTTTGTACAGTTTGATATCTTGCAGGATTTTCACATCTTTGGAGTTTAAATGTTAATGAATATTCGGGCTGTTGTTTCTCATCCACATTCTGCCTGTGGTCATGGTTTTGTACAGCAGGTTTTATGTCAAATTTTTAGTCCTGCAACAAATCCAGACAAAGATGGAGATGGACAGAAGATACTTGCTTTTTATTTGTGAAAAACATTTTATGATTTTTTTTTTTTTAAAAAAGTGAATCTGTTGTTAAGGCTGTGTTACAGGAGATACTGACCTCTACTTTCTCACGTGATCCCTTAATTTACTCAGATTTCCTAAGCTGATGCTCCTTTTCCCTGAAAGCCACCAGAGTAGTGAAATGGCTGTTCTGACTTCCACCTCATCAGTAACATACTCCGTGTTAGCGGAAAATGTGGGGCAGAGACCTGCTGCCCTGTCCTGGTTCCTTTCTCCTGTTGTGGACTGCATTCAGGCAGGAATGGGAATGGCTGAGCTGTCAACACTCAGAAGCAAACCAGACATCTTCCCAAAGAGAGGAACTGCCTGCTGCATGGTGTGCGCCGTCATGCCCGCCCTGGGGAAGAGGGCAGAAGGTGTGAGTGAGCAGATTGCTGCTACACAGATTCCTAACTCAGGTCCTCAGGACTGAACACCTGGCCACCGCATCCCTCTGGCCCAAGTGTCCACATTTTCTCTCTGGATACCTGAATGCAGTAATGACGGGACACATCTGGGTCACGCCCTGGTGTGTGGCTGAAACATGCACTCTGATGCAAGGTCGCAAAAGCCCTTCGGTATCACAGTGTAGGCTTTAGGTCAGCGGTGCTTGTTCCAATGGTCTCAGCTGTTCTAGCAAGCACCAGAAAGAAACATGAAATGCAGCTTGTAGCTCCAAGTGCTCTTTTCTCCTCCAGGATTGCACAGACCTCCTGCACTGCAAGAATCCAGTTTAGTGAAATATAGCAGAGTAAAAGTAGGCTCACACAAAAGTCATTATTCCTGCATGGTTTATGAGTGCTTTACACTTTTCTGTCCTTATTTTGATATCTATCAGACGGGTGTCTTGACTGATATTTATCAATTATGATATCATGAATTAAAATTAAAGTGGAAAGCATAAGTGATTATCTTGTCCACAACTGGGTAAGTAGGGGAACATGAACTGAACCAGCAGTATGAAGGAAATAAAAGTGGCAATTCAGAGTGAGCCTAATTCATCGCAGGCACGTGTGGAATTGTCTGCTATTCTAGCATTTAATTAGGACTCTCGTGTGCAGGAAAATAAATTGAAAAACATTCTTCAGCCAATCCTTCAGTAGACAGGAAAATAAATATAAAAATATCATTAAAGTTTTTAATATTTAATTTTGATGTGTAATTTAGTAGAGCAAATGAGGCAATTTACACTGGAATTTTGTGACATTTACAACCGGTAGTTCAAAAAAGAATTATGGCATTAACTTTCTGGTTCTGAATAAAGTTATGATGTAGTTAGCAACCACCAGCCACCTTCCTACCTTACTGGAATTTCTTTTAACATATCCAGAGTAAATTTTATAACACAACTGGACTAATAAACTTTCAAAGGCTTTCCTTAATCTGTAATATATTAGGAAAAGTACAAGGACAGCTTCTCATCACCAAAAATCATTCAATACCTTTTGCTCCAATCAAAGGAAGATGAGAATATTCTGAAAGAAATGGCAGACTTTATTTTAAGGAAGGATTGACTTGAAAGTGTCCTTCTTTTAACCTATTTGCCTAAACCAAACTAAATATCCTTTTAGCTGTCTTCAAAATCTCAAGCCCTTCTTCAAATCCCTTCACAGGCTTTCTTTCATCTACCACATCAGATTTTATCTCTACGGATGAAATCCTTCTCCCTACACACATCTCCAAATGCTCTCTTCCATGAAAAGAACCCAGCTTTAATGCTGGCTGGGTGATCTAATCCTTTCCACAGAGCATTTACTATTAATGTATAGACCCAGCTTATGTACTTCTCTGACCCTGTATTTGCTGACCATACCCCTCCCTCTCTTTCCAGTTCATTGTTTCTCTAACAGATGCGCTTTCCTTCACGTCTGTCCAAAGTGCTAATCTAATAAAACAGAGCAGGATGATGATAATCAGTTTTATTAGAATCACCACTGATTTTATATGGTTACATCCATTCCTTACATCTTTTTAGACTGTAAAAACCCTAAATCTCTTTATCCACAAAACTCCTAAGACCCATGGGTCAGACAGGAGTGATTGGCTGCATTTCTTATGCTGTGGGAGGACGTTGGGCACTGCCGATCCAGTCATCCATCAAATGTCTCAATTTAAATCAGCATCAGCCACAACCTCCTGGACTTGCACAGTTGCACAGTGGATTTACAATCAGCTCCAAATTAATGCTTCACCTTTTCTATGGCAGAAACTTGATGAAGTCACCTTTTGACATGGAAAACAGATCCTGGACCTCACTGAGAACAGTCATTGCGTTTTAGGAACAAAAAGTTATTAAAGGCAATTGTGTCTAGTTACAAAGGATCTTATGAAAGTGTCACACCTGCCCAAGCTTAGACAGGCCTACTGAATGCTGAGCTCCCTGTTAGGGCTCCTAACTTACAATTTTAGGGAGAAAAAAAACCAAACAAACCAAAAACTAAAACCAAAGCCAAACCAAAAAACATCCTCATACTCCAAACAATCGTGTAAGTCAGTCAGAAGTCTTTAACTATCAGTCTGACAGGTGCATGCTACTTTGTCAATGTATGTGAATTATCCTCAGTACTGTGGTCCAGTTTTCCAATGTACTGTGCAAGGTGCATCAGCACTGAGTGTTCTCTAATTACTTATCACAGCATTAACTAAGGTGTTTCCAGACTTTGGTCCAAAGAGTGGAGGCTGAGCACCAAGTCCATCTGTGCTTTGAACTGATTTCTGTCTACTTATCTGTCCTCTGGTTTGCCAACAATGTTCCAGGTAAGGCCAGTTGCACAAGGGCAGATCTGCTTGACACCATACCATGTCTTGCCCTGGGGCTGATACTGGTTCCTGGAGGCAAAGGACCATATCAGTTTAGTTGTTTTAGCAGGTAGACCATGTGCCACTCTACCTTAGTATTCAAAGCAATTCAGCTTGCCTACTGACAGCTTCACAGTTAATTTCAGAAAATGTCTGTGTGATTTACTCTTGTGCGTGATTGAATAACCTAACCCTTCACTTGAAAGAGTTTGTAGATTGTAATAGGGAATACATTTCCTATGTCATCAGAAATAACATTTTTTTCCTCCTCCATATTTAGGCTTCAGCTTACGGTGGATGCGTTTCTTGATTGCATCTTTTGTTTGTTGGTCTCTTTGAGACTTCACAGATGAAACTGGCCTTGCTGTGAGGTGAATCACTGTTGTCATTTCAATTACCGAAGAACTGTTTCTCTAAATAATATGAGCATTTCTTGTTATATAGCATTTTCTATTTAAGAACAGCTAAAATCTCCAACAAAACATCACAATCCTCTGTGTTATTTTTGTTCTACTCATACTCAAGGCATAATTATTAACCCTTTCAGTGACAAACGTCTTCCACAGCCACAAACTCTTTGCTCACGCTGGCTGAGATTCTGCTGCCTTTCCTTGTTGGGACACTGTTGTGGTGTAGCAGCATGCAGTGCATCGCACCTGCCCAGTTTTCCAGAGGACCTTTGTCCTTTCAAGGGTTTGCATGTTTCCCTCTGAAGCCACATCTCATATCCAATATCCCTCAGGAAGCTGCTTCAGGGACTCCCTTGGTGGAGACCTTGTTGCCTGCCTGATTTCATAGCGTGGTCTCCAGAAGATACCCCCTGTGAGTGTGCTGTTACATTACCCATGACATTGAACCTGCCCCAGGTCTTTGTAACAACAGAACTGGAATGTAGTCAGCATTTAAAGGAGGGGGTTAAAAAAAACCAAACCAAACAACCAAAAAAACCATGTAAGAAGATGTGTGGGTACATGGTACAGCTGTGCCAGGGGTGGGTGCCAGGTGAGGATGGTGGGAAAATAAACAGTGGCAGATGGCTTGGGTGAGGGAGTCCATTTCCATTTCTTGAATGAAAGTCCTTGCAGCTGAACAAGGTCTGCTCTTGAAAGCATTTCCGTGTCCAGTAAAATATGAGGGAAAAGTATCTGTCTGTGTTATTCTGGTCCCCACATTAACCTTCTAAAATGAGTTTTTCAGCATACCATACTTCTAAATGAGAATATGATGTAGCAGCATAAAAAGGCATCCTCTGTGACAGAGGAAGAACTGTAATGCAACAGAATTTACCAATGCAAACAGCACTACGGGCAGGTTTTAAAAAAAAAAAACATAGCACATATGTTTGCATATCTAGCGCAGGAAAGGTTAAAACCCTAAATACCACCAACCTTATCTAACAAATAGGTTTTATTTGCTATTCAGAGTGTCTTTTAGGGATTCTTCAAAACTGTCAGAGATAAACAGACAGCTCTATTGGCAAATACCATGCAAACACACATGCAATATAAACTGTGAAAACAGCTAATCCAAATGACATATACTTCCTATTTTTGACAAGTACTCAGACTGTCAAATGCTGTAAAGGCCAAGGAGGCAGATAATGTTTAAGATTATGTTATTTCTGTGTGTGCACAGATTTTCCTCTTTGATCTGAACAGATTTCCTACAAAATCTCAATTTTAAAACATTTCTGTTAATGAATCATATGGTAAAATTCTGCTATCAATCTTACAGCTGTGAAGTAGCAAAGCCAGTCTGGCACAGTGAATCATAATACTTAGTGTCTGAAGAGATAACTCACAGAAAGAGAGATGCAAAATTCAGAATCACAGTTACAGAAGTAAAACTCCTGACATTTCCCCTTTCTCGCTTCTCCAGTTGCACCAAGTGCAAAATGATCTAAGGTCAAATCCTCACCAGGCAAAGCAGTGTATGCTCACTGTAGCATGAAAACCGCCACCCTTATTATCACAGAACCCATTTAAAGTGAAAAAAATGAAAAATGTCAGTAAGCCCAGTTTTATCAGAGAAAGAGCAACTGATTCTAAGAAAGTTCAGGGATGAATGGTGCTCTTATAAAGATGATAACATTTGCCTCAACAGAAGCAATGCCTCCCTGGATCAGTTCATTATCCCCCTCCTCTGCTGCTTCAAACCTCTTGGTACTTACCTTCAAATATTACTGTTTCTTTTCGGCCATCTAAAAATTAGCCTCAAACTAGCTCTTGCAACCACTAAACACATTTAAAAAATTTGCCAATAAATTCTCAAAAATGTGAAAGCCATTTATATTCTGAGGGTTTACAAAGGAACCATTTTTGCTAACCTATTTTTACTGCGCTATTAGCTAAGATGGTTTCACTGGCTTTTTTTTTTTTTTTCTGTGAACTCTGTGCCTTCTATTTTTTTGTGCTTCATGGGGTCTGAGCAGATGTGAAGGAAGTGCACAAGCCCTGGGTGAGTGCTTACGTACTCTAGTAGTATCAATGAGGGTAGCAACGAACTATATCCACCAGCTTCCCTACAGCCTGTCGCAGAAGTCAACATTTTCTTTACACCAGTATCAAGTGGTGTTTTAGGTAGAGAAATAAATTCTTCAGCTTTGTGACCTAGGAGTGAAACATGCTTTATGAAGAGCTTGGTCCATTCTTGAGTTCCATCCTCATTTTTTTTTCCACTCTGAATTTTCTGGAACTTCAGTATTTGAGAACAAAATTCTGCTTCCCTCCTGATCGGATGGGAATTATTCATAATTAGCTGGAGAGTTACAGGGAGAAGCCTGGGCATTTCTGTACCTCTGTCTCTGCCAAGAGCTGAGGAGAAGGGCTCTGACTGACATTTCCTGGCAGAAGTTGACAACCATCTCCCTGATCCATCACCAGTTTGAGATGCACAGGAACAACCTAGCTGTAGCCCCCCCCAGGCTGCTGGCTTGCCACCTCACACCCCCCGACATTCGGATGCCCAGTCGCTGTGCCAGCTTGGCCCTTGCTGTCTGCAAAATGACGTACCGCAGCTTAGGACCTTGGGCACTGTCCAAGAGCCACACACCGTTTCAGGCCTGTGGACCAGCACCTCTGACTCATACAAGCAAAGACAGGAATGCTGAAACCTAGCCTCTGCCAACCCAAAATAGCCGTATTCCTCAGTGAAGGTGCTAGGATGTCTCAAAGGACCTGCTTCTTCAAATCCTTTCCTGTCTTGGCTATGGTCCACAGCCTATGGTAAGAACAAGCAGCAATAACATCCTCATTTCAATTGCTGTGCAGGGGATGGCCTTGTTAGCAAATCATTTCTGCAACAAAACATGAGATATTTGACTAAAAAAAAGCAGTTTAATTGAAAGACACAAAAAAAAGTGGTGTGGTACTTACACCATTAAATAATTCTGTATGATTTGGAGACAATCCATTCTCTCTAGAAAGTCTTTTTAAAGGGAAGAGATTAAATTACATGTCCAGAAGTTTCTTTTCCCTTATTTGATCAGTGGACTCTGGGACTTTTCTTTGGTTCTTAGTTTTATAAGTGAGAATTCAGGGTATTTTAATAAAATGTTACATTTTATCTACAAGAAGAATAATTTTACTTTAATGAACCTGAAACCTTTTTCTACTGCACAAATCACTATAGTTCAACATCCTGAATCTATCTTTTCTGTGGAGGAGTCAGAGAATCTGGCTTATTTGTAAAATAATCCTGAGCAAAAGAGGAATCCCAGAGGTTTAATTCAGTCTTTCCTTGACTTCCCTGGAGCTGGACCAAGCCCTTTCCTAGATGAGCTGTCAAAGCAGACCCTCCCTTCATGCTTGTGCCTCCAGCAGAAGCCTGGAGTAACCTTAACACAACAGATTCAATACCTTGAGTATCACAGCAGTGGTGTGATCACAGAGAAGTCCTGGATGTAGCTGGAGATACTTTTACGTAAGTATGCAAGATACAATATAAAGTTAGAAACTGTTGTGCAAAGCACCTACAAGGGATTTGTCTTTCAGTGGATGTTGTTTAGGGTCATGCAGTGATACTCATTAAATGTTCTGAAGGTTTTAAAAGGAATGACATTTTTCTTGTTGTTTTTGTCTCGCTTTCACAAGATTAATTACTGGCTGCCTGTTAGCAGTGTGTGCTAGTGTGTCGGACTGGCAGCAGCGTACGAGGGAAGCTGAATGAGCACTCTCGCAGCCTGTAGCATGCAACATGGAAGTAAATTGTGTCTACAGCAAAAGTACTTTCTGACACGCCAAACACCTTCAGACCGAAGAATTTTGCTTGCTTTCTCTTCCTGTGCCAGGCTGCCACTTCAGAAAAGGTGGATGGTAATTAAGGCAAAATCTAAGCAGAAATGGGCTGCGGAGTCTCTGATTTCTCTTTACGGGCTCAGCTTCTGGCTTCTTGGTCTAACACAGGAGAGGAGGGCAACAAGGGCAGTAAAATGGCTTCTATATAAACCTAGTTAGCTGATATCATATTATCATTATTAATGTCTAGAACATGCATGTACGATTTTCTAGGAAGAAACAAGAAAAAACAACACAGAGGAGCAAATGACACATCCATTAAAAAAAAAAAAAGTGGTAAAGCTGTTACTAACAAAGTTTTGTATCAATCTGCACATCTAGACCTCTGAGTGCTAAGATGAATGAGAAGTAAAATGAGAGGCCAAAGATTTTGTCATGTCTTACAGAATATGTTTTCTTATTAAAAAAATAGAATTTAGAATACCTTAGAAAACACTATTTAGATTACAAAACTTCCTTACTGTGTGCCATTGAGATATTTTCATTCCCTTATCAATGAGTTTTACATATTAACTTTCTACCATATTATACTACTGTCTTATGTTTTGTGCTTTCTTGTTGCTCTTCATTCTCTGTTCAAAGTAAATATTTATAAGCAAAGTGAAAAGACTGCCTAGGGAACACACTTAAAATTCTTATTTTTTTAACCAAGAGGCTGCACTTCATCAAACAATCTGAAATACTCAGAAGCAGATGATTCATGTCATAAACATTTTTTTTTCCTGAAAACGTGACATTTCAACACAGCTGTGGTCCAAGGGGAAGGTGTTTTGAGGACATCCTATCCAACCACCAAGATCCTCTGTTTCACTGCAATTGGCACTGTCATGAAGGCATCATGCTGTGTCTTAGTAAAGGGAGAACACTGAACTTCAAAAGAAATACAATGGATGTCACTATGAAGTAATGATTTTTGTTAGAGCAAACATTTGAAAATGTCTGGATTCAACAGCGGCTGCTGTTCATGTATAGTATACACATTTGATAATTTTAGTCAGACAAAGAGCTTCTTCTGTTGGTGAACCTGTGCTGGAAATGGTTAATTGCCTTCCTACCACCCGTGCATCCTCTTTACCAGTATTCCATGTAGGCATTTTGCAAGGAGCAGGCTTTGCTTTGAACTAGCCACTGACACCTGTGTAATGCGTGTGTTACCTGCCATTTCTGTTTGCAAGACCACAGTGGAGAGTGGAAGTGAACTCCTAAGTCTCCAACAGAAAGTTATAGTACAAATATCCATGGATGCTGAAGTTTTGTTCCTTACAAAGAATATTTTGGAGAATAAAGCAGATATATTTACTCAGATATTGGCAGAACAAAAAAAAAAGTTAAATCCACTAAACATTTTCTTTAATAGTCCTGATTCTTCCATAGCGTCACTAGCTTCACCTACTTCTGAGAGCCTGTGGATGCCATAAATACTCCATAGGTACTAATAATTTCCTCCAGAATTACACAGTAATCACAGTACCCTTTTTATTTCTTCGGAGACTTTAGCTGAATACTACTAATTCTTGCATAATGATTTTTTTATTGACAAAGTTTGTCTAAGAGTCAACATCATGTAGTAGTAAACAATTAGGCTACTCAACTGCTAAGTACAATACTGCATTGGTTAAACTAACTCCTTGACTTTTTTACTGTTTGTATCTAGAATCTTGGCCTTTACATTCTTTGTTATTATATTTTTTTCTACATTACTAAACCACATACATCTATATGTATGTATTTCCATCCAGAACAGTTAAGTGATTAGAACTGCCACAATTAATAGAGAGTCTGCAGTGATGGCCCACACGAAGGAAACAAATATCAGTTACACATCATCAAAGCAGTCACTTCTAAAAACTTAGGGCAACCAAAGGAGATCAACCACAGACCAAATTAAGCTCCTGGGAACGATCAATCCAGACAAACCAGTGCCATCAGCTATCCCTAATGCAGTCTTGGGAGAAGTTAGACAAGCCAGAACAAAAGCTATTGCATTCCTGACACTGGGAGGGGGGTGTTAACAGTATGTCACCCCCTCCACAAGAGTCACGGGAGATGGATCTCTGCGGTCCATGCAGAGCCATCAGCCACACGCCCAGGCAAACAGGGAGTTGGCAGGCACTTTCTGAAAAACAGGTTGCAGGAGGAAAGCGTGCAAAAGGAAAATGAGATCCAAGGAGGGCAGGAGAGAGGGTTTCAAGACCTCCTTATGTCCTAGAACAAAATCTACTCCATTGAAACATTTCATAAATATCGACACCCCACTCCCACAAGAAAAAAGCAAGCAGACAGCAACAGCTGGCTGAACGCTGGTCTTTTTAGAAGCAGCTTAATTACAGCAACTTTTGATTAATGTCATAAATAGCAACACTGACAATCAATCGTTGCTAGAGTTTCTTTTGTGTATTTTTCATAGAGTAAGCTCTCTAACCTCAGTGAGAGCCTCTTGCCGAAATCAATCTTCCCTGTTAAAAAAATGTGAAGTCAGGTGTGAGAAGAGGAAAACAAAATGCTTGCTATACCCTTGTGTTTCTCCTGGTGGAGAAACTTTACGGACTCCAGCAGCAGGCAATTTCTGGCTGAGGATTTTTACCAACAGCCACTACAATCTATCGTTTGCCCCCATGTGAAGACCAACGCAAGATCTAATAGCACAGTACTCGATACGTAGCCTGGGGGATCTATGTCTGGACACTTAAAAATCTGGTACAGGAGGTTTGAAGAGGATTTGTCAGGGCCCTTGGTTGCCCCTGGTCCGTGGGACCATGCCTGGCTTGCCATGTGCCTGCCCTCGCCTGCCCCCGTGGAACAGCCCAGGTCTTGCTGCTCCCCAACAAAAATGTGTATGAGATGGTTTTAAAATATCCCTTTAAATGTCAAAGCACTTTCCCTGGCTAAACATGTTACATGGTATTTCTTGGCCCTCGGTTCAAAGCCAGACAGTGTATTCTACAGTCAGTGTGGGAAAAGGAGCAAGAATTTTTTTCCTGCTTTTTTCTGGCTCTGTTTGCTCTGTACGCAGAGCAATTGCCGTCATGCACCAGAGAAGACTTTCCAGCTGTGGAAAGTCCCACAGGAGAAATTTTGAGGAAGAAAATGCCTCTGGAGTATCCCGCTAGAAGGTTGCGCTCTGCTCGCTGCACTGCTGAGGCAGGTAATTGACCCTTGATGAAAGGCGCTACAGCCCTGAACTCCAGCTGTGACAGCGAGAAGGACATGGCAACCTTTGTGACATTCACATGCTATCAAATAACTGACCCTCAGGAACCTCACCTGTCCCCCTATCTCCATGGAAGCATGATACCATACCTAATTTAAGGAGGTCCAAATACAGGAGGAAAAAAAGATTGGTGCAAAAATGGAGAAAAAAAGTCCTAAAGGTGTTTCCAAGAAATCCGTTAAATATTCAAGATGTGTCAGGCTTCAGCCAGCAGCTACCCACACCCGGATGAAATAAAAGTGCAGCTGCTAGAACATCGGGATCGTGCGATTTACAGGGATGTTCCAGCCTTGCGCTTGGTATCGATTCGCTGCCTTATTTCCTGGCCAAAGAGCAGCGTTCAGAGCAATATTTGATGTGTTTTTCTGAGGGCTTCTTACCATGGGACCATGACAACTCTTAATTGGGAGGTTTTCAGTGGATTTTGCCCAAAGCCACTGTCAAAATATCTTGGGACTGCTCTCTATAATGATTAGAGGTATTGCAAGGTTTTTTCATGCATATATAGATATCTTCACAAATACAGTTATATCGTCCAAATTTCTGGTGCTTGTAGTTTTGGTATAGGTTGCAAAGCCTTGTGATAATATTAGATAAAAATAATTTGTCACTCAGCTTTTCACCCTGTACATGCACTCAGGTCCCTAACCGATCTGCCAAGGACACCACTAAGAATTTCAAACCACCCAACAAACTCTATCAGCTCCCACTCCTTCCAAAAACCCGGGTTGGCAGAATCGTGTTTTCTCCTTCCTCTCCAGCCGTGCAATTTGCACACACCCATGGACTTGCCTTCCCTCGAAACCTCCTAGCGTGAAGCCTGGATTCAGTCCAGAAACAACAGGACGAGGAAGAGTTACTGAGCAAAGTGCAACTTTTCTCCGAGCTTTCCATGCCCTGTCAGTCCATGCTGCGGCTGTGTCCTGCTGTTTAGTAAAGGATGGTGCTAGAGGCAGTGGGATACTGCCAGGAGGAGAGGAAAGGCAGGGGAGGGCAATGGTGCAACTGGGACTGATGCGATGAAGAGTCTAGCTCCCACCTTCCCTTTCTGGCTCCAGACACAGTCTCAAAATCTCTGAGGCAGCAGGGGAAATGCACTCCAGCACTAATCTGAAAGGGAAATGCAATTAGTGCATTAAGGTTATTTCATTAAATAATCCCTTTTGCTCAGTCACCACAGTGCCTTCCCTGACCTCTGCTGGGAAGGGCTGTAAACTCCACAGGAGTCATGCTGAAAACCACCGCTGCGAGTTACTCACTAAGTGGTTTTCCGCGCTGTGGTTGGAGTACCGTGCCTCTGGAGGAAAAGGGGTGCACAGCTACCACCCTTTTAACCTTTCAGAGAGGCTGTGGAGAAGGAAGGGCTGCCAGTAGGACTGCCGAGCACTTCTCTGCATCCCTGGGATACTGAGGACATTTTCTGTTGTTGTTTATTCCCAAACTAAATTACGGATTGGTTTTAACTTCTTTCTTTTGAGCTGGTAGTACGCTCACAGTTAACCTAACTTCGCCATCTAGTGCTCGAGTCCACACCACTTGCTAAGAGCACCAAAAGCCTAGGGAGACACTAGAGGGTAAGACATTTAACAAATATAATATTACAGCGAATCTGTGTGGCTTGCACAACAATCTTGCACATCGAATCTGTGTTGTCTTAAGGTAAGTTTGTTCTTGAGTCCATTGGCATAAATCCACAGTTACTCCACTAGCTTTGTTAGAATACTTTTTCTAGAGGCAGTATGGATTTTGGAGTATTAAAAGAAGCTAATGCTAAAAAAAAAAATGTTTTAAGGGAATGCTTCAAGAAGTGATTATATTCTTGCAAAGAGGTTGATGATAATGGCTTTCTTCACACTACAGGTATCACAAAGACATGATTATTTTTGTGTTGATAATCCTTTTTCACAGAAACATTGGAAGAATCACAGGAGAAACTTCTGATGAAGCTCATTTGCAGATACTGTAATTATAAATACTGGTTCATCTGTCCCTTACAGGATGCCACGTACTAACTCTTCCTGTGACCAGCATCTGAATCTGAATTTTCTCCAGCTGCACTGCAAGTTTTTTCTGTATCTTTTTGACTTTAGCTCCTAAGAACGTCCAAAGTGAGATCTATTAAATCAGCTACATGAGAACTGATTTATCATAGCTGCCTACTACCTCTTCCTCTGCTGAAACACTGAAATAGATGTACTTTACAGGAGAAAAACAGATTACAAATTCCAGCAGAGAGAATGTGAGAGCAGGAGACAATGTGTCCTCAGACACAGGAGTCCAACTCTGACTGCCACAAAACCTTAGTATTTAGGATATTTACTAAAGTTTCATGTATATTTAAATTTCATATTTATATTTATCTAAACCTTAGCATTCTAAAACTGTATATTTATTTAATCATTGTTATTTAGTATGTTTACTTAATAGAAGGCACAAAACCTTGGTATTTCTGAGCTGCAATGAAAACTATTCCACTTTGTAGTAAGTTTTCCATCACAAGTAAAGTAACATGTGAGTGACCACGCAGTGCCTTCCGGCAACCCAGTGCCAAAGAATCCATCCCCTCATCCATCCCCAAGTCCCTGCCAGAGGGAGTTAACCCTCTCACTGGTTCCACCTTACAAATCCATTACCTGGAAGGGCTCAGGTACACTAAGTGACAGGCAGCGATAAAATCTTAAGGGCAAAGAACATAAACTACCCACAAAACTGTTTGAGGAAAGGCTGGCACCAGTGACTATATGGATGTATCCATTCTTACCCTACATTAAATTTGAGATTCAGAAGAGGAAGAAGGAGAGAACAAGAGGGTAAGGAGCAGGTCGCACACCTTGTGTGCCCTACTGGGTATGGGAGCGTACTCGGGCAGTTACCAGGGAACCATTGGAGTACTGTAGATCCATGGTTTAGCTTGGTTTATGGTTACTGCTCACAGAAGCAAGCCATAAGATAAATAGGCCTGGCATTAAATCAATGGCAATTATTTGCTACTAGTGGGAGGCAAACGAAGGGGCTGAGCTTTGCCTATACATTGGACTAGGACTCTAAAGCCCTTTGCTTTCATACAGCACATGGTATCAAAAGGCTTTCTGTAAGACGAGAAATTCATGAGTTAACTCCTGTGGACCCAAAAAATGCTTGAAATAAAACCTTTTCACCAAAGATAGAGACCACTTATCAGTGGAAGTGCTGATTAATGACCTGTTTCAATCAAATATTTAAGCCATTCTTCTCCAAACTGCATAAATACAGAAAAAGAATTATTTTAAAAGCTCCATGTATTTCTTGGCAACGGATTATTTGGTTTGGCAGAGTAAAATGCATTTTCATAGGACCTCTGATGGAGGTGAGCAGGAAGGTAATACACGCAAGAGTCATTTGACTTGGCAGTATGAACTAAATGGTTGCAGAGTGATGAATGATAACACTACATTTATTTTCGTATTTATATAGTATTTATATAGTACATTTAAAAATAATAGCACTTTAAGATTTTCCGCAACAGAATCCTAAGGACTTACAGTACCCATGGAAACAAAGTCCAGTGCTGTACCAAACTGTTTAATGGGCAGTTACACCTGAGAGGAGCCAGCCTTTGCCCAGGCTGCGAGATGCTCTGCTTTTTAACTCTCTGAAATTTGGGAAGGCTACGGGGAATAAATGAGTGTTTCCTCCGGATTTCCTTCTCCCAGTTCTTGAATGAATAAATCGTAAATAATCTTCCAAATGCTACAAACACTAAAGTTCACTGCACTTAGCGTGGTACTGTTACGGTAATTGTGTGGTCCAGTGTGGCAAGGAACACATGATGTGATCACAGCTATAAACGCTGGACGACCACAGACACAGCTATACATGGCCAAAGCAGCAAACCTTTGAAGAGGGATCATTAATTTATGAATACATACTCCAAATAAGTCTTTTTCAGATATTTGAATATAAATATTGGTGGTCTTATAAGGCTTAATGATCTCCCACATTTATCAGTGGTTCATTCCAGGAGCGCAGGACTTTAGGAGATATCAAACCTTCCATTCCAGCAGGGGACTCAACACTAGAGGTTCCTTAGGTCTCCCCCAACAATGTGCCTTAATGAATAGATACCACACATGAAGAGGACAGACCACAGCCAGAACTATATGCCATATCATCAGTCTTTCAGATTTTGTAAGTTGTGAATGGAGACGTTCACCAAACTCAACCTCTGTGCAAGCAGTTGTTGAGAACTGCACCGATGAGAGGTGCACACTGAGTAGGTAAGAAGAAAAGTCCACCCTGGAGCTGGCTGCCATTGGCTCCATCGGACAGGGGAGAAGCTTCTCTCAGAAACCACCCCTTGTAGCCCCCCTGCTACCAAACCCTTGCCACGCAGACCCAGTACAGATAAATAAACTCTACATCTAAAACATTTGCACCAAGCTTGTGAAAACTAGTCTACCTTGTGCGTTAACGCTGATTTTCTAGAAACATAATTTAAAATGTAATTTTTTAAAGTTTAGATATTTTTTTTTCTACTGTGTCAAAGAAGACGGTGATGCTTTCTCCCCAGAGGAACCAAAATATAGTTTGTGTATTATTTAAATTAATAACAAATTACATACTGGTAGAAATTGTATTACGTTGCAGTTTGGGAGGAAAGCAGGAAATCCTGAAACCTCAGGGGAAACACAGATAGTGGAATGTAATTAGTCATATTATTTTCTGGCCAAAAGATTAGATTTTATATCTCTGCACTTATTAAAAGTTTTATTAAGTGATTGCAACTAGCAAAGTTGTATCCAAAAGAGCAATAAAGACGTTTGGGTATTGCACGATGTTTTACCCCGAGCGCTGCATTTTCTGAGGCACTGGAGAGACTGTGATGGGTCTCAAGTCAAGCCTCAGAAGACGAAGCATCTTTTGAAAACCCAGGACCCATTCTTGAGCCATCCTGTTCTCCAGCAATAATATGACTGATTTGTGGTATCTGATGCAGGTGTGTGGTTAACTCACGACAAGAAAATGGGAGTCCTGCCCTTAAAAAAAAAAAAAAGTTCAAAACTTGCTTTCAGTGAAGATGCACAACATTTTACAACTGGGCTCTGTTTATGCTCAGAGCCACTCACTGCTTCCCCAAGAACTTCATTCCAGCTGAGTGTAAGGGAGCACCCCAGAAGCACAACTTGCAGGTCACCCGCAGAGTCTCCAGGTGCTGCCCACCAGTGATGGTACCTAAGTGCAGCCTTGTCCCTTCCCCAGACCTGTTCTTGAAGGAAGCGTTCGCACCTGCGCCTTGGCAGACCACAGCAGCTAACAGGCGCTCACGGTCCAGCTGCACAGGACAGAAGGAATTTTTCATCCTTTTTTCATCCTTTGCTGGAAGGTCTTTGATACACAGCACAGAGCTCCCAAAGTCACTGCAGCGGCTGCCGGAGGTGTGATGGTCCTGGACACGTCTTGGAAATGTTTCTCAGGGGGTGCTGGAAGAGTTCGCAACAGAGCTTGGCAAGCAACTTACAGAAGTTTTTCAGAATTAATTTCTTTCTGAATTTTGCACTGATTGATTTTTCAATTTTCATTTATCCTAGTAGATTAAGACGTCGTCTTTAGCAAATATTTTCTTCTGGAACAGATGCTGGGAAGATGAAGTCACTGTATGAGTACGAGTAGGCATTCTCTGCACAGCAAAACACCCTTATTTTTCCTTATCCAAAGATGACAGGTCCACTTACCTGCTGAGCCTTCATTAGACCTGGATGGTGCTGCTTTAGGGACTTCTATTTGTTTGGAAGCATAGATGCTGATACATCTTACCAGCTTAATTTTTCTTTCTGTATTTGCAGCTGATCCTTCTACAGACTTTTCTTCAAACTACAAAAATGTACTGAATGCAAAGGCAACCCATGTAACTGATATAATTGGTATTTGTCGCTGTACTATGAAGAAATATACATTGTCCGTGTTGTCAATATTAAAAACATACATATGATTATCTCTATTGGAAAGAAATCAGATGCAAACCTATTAATGGTTTTTTTTAAGTATCACAGGACTAAACACCAAAATGTATAAGACTACTTTAGGCATTCAGACACTGACGCATTGTCTTCTGGGTTTTTTGTTCAGAAATACAACTTAAAAGAACAGCCTTAATAAATGCAAAATAATGAGTGTCCCACAAGAATTTCTTGAAAAGCTATTGTACAGAATAATCAGATTGCCTTTATTTGAAGAAAGTAAAACTCCTCCCATGTGAGCAGAAGCTTAGGAGTATTTTAATCAGTATTAGAATTTCCAAACAAATTACCCAGAGCGTCTATCACTGCTGAATAACTCTCCAGCTTTTCCATGAACTTAGACCAAAATCCATACTTAATAGTCACCATTCCCCCAGCTCGCAGCTCTGGGCAGCAGTACTAAAATGTACTAATTTGAGTTAACTCTGCTACAGTATTTCAAGAAGAAAGGTTATTTTTTTTCCCCTTCTTCAGCAGGTTATTTTAAGGTGTCAATTCAAATTTTTGGCACTGACGTCAAATCATTCCGCAGAAAAGCTGTTCCTATTCTCCACAGAGCTGTTAAGTGTAGAAGCAATAGAGTTCATTCTCCACTGACTGCAATTTTTCCACTATCCTATTGCTATAATTTTCCACCATGCTCTTGACAGCCTTGTTGGCTCTGTCCTACCAGAAGAAAGGGGTCTATTTAGTTGTTTTGTCTCAATGACATTTTCATCACGACGTGCACACAGCTTGCTTTGGAGCAGAAAGGAGAGGAGCAGTAGCTGTGGCTGTACTGTGAACGCATACATAGCTCAGCGCTGTATATTTCATGGGAATGATAAACCTAGTAACAGTAGTAATAACAACTATAGTAACAATTATGTGTGCAGTGACATTTTGCAATGCAGGAAGTTTTTCAGACCATCCCTGACTCTAAGCATCCCAGTGTGACACTAAAAAATGCCCCTGAATGGTCCCTATCTGGAAAAGTCCTATGAAGATGAATGAGGACCTGTATCTCTTTTCACAGACTGCTGTCTTACTGCAACAAATTCCTCTATTTCAGTGTGTCTCTCTGTGCAATAAGGTGCTGCTAAGCGGTGGACGCACTTCAGAAGCTCAGAAAAGTGAAAGTACTAAGAAATATATCAATACAAAGCAATTCACTAGGAAAATGCACAGTGCCACAAACCTGTTCTCCACGTTGAAATGCCTCACTCCTCCTTAGTGCCTTACCCCGAGGACGGAACTGCCGTGGTATTTCAGATAATCCCAGCTGGAGCAAGGCACTGACCTGAGCTGCACAGGATTCAGTCTTTGAGTCCAGCAATATTTCCTGTGCAGTGCAAGTTATTTCTATTGTGTCAGCTCAGGATGTCGGGAAAGCAAAATATTTAGACATGGGATGTCATGTCAAGCTTAGCATCATAAACATTTGGGAGGAGAAAGCCAGCTGCTCTGCTTTCTCAGTTTAGCCAGGAATGAACATGCCATTTGGGATTTTAGAACCAATTAATCATGGTTCCAACGAGTTTTTATCAGTAAACAAATATTCGGTTCTGTTCCATCCTTTATATTACTTTTATAAAAGGAGGAGATTTTAAAGGTGATTTTTGTTGGTTGGGTGTTTGGTTTCCAGGGCAGCTGTCTTGGAGGTCCCTGTGGCTGGCAAAGTGAGCACAGTGAAGCTCCCAGCAGCGACCTGCAGCACAGAAGATCGCTCTGCCACTGTTTTCCCCAGATTTTAAAGAAATCTCTGAGCTGCAGGCCTAAAAGAGCAGATCCCTCACCAGAAGGCACTGAGAGATACTACAGGAGAGACCGGACTGTTTCAGCCTTAGAGCCCTCAGCAAGGCACATTGAAGGACGTCTACTGAACTTTCTACAACCAGGAGCTCACAGCTAGTTCTTGCACAAGGGGAAGGTTTTAATGTGTTTTCTTGCTCCTGCATACACACAGGATTCAGAGCAGCTGGCAGGACTAAACACGATTACTTTCCTACTACACCAACAGTTTTTGCCGTCTGTGTGTGAGCTGCCTTAGCTTTATAACATCCAGTAGTACAATTGTCTCTGGGAGCTGAACGATGGGTGAAATGCTAGCCTTTATAAATGAGCATTTTCCAAATCACTGTGCCATGAACCAGTTACTTAAGCTAACTGGGAAAAAAGAATGGAAAAGATACCAGTTCAGAAGTTCAGGTGAACTTGAAAATGGAAGATTAGATGAAAAACAGATCACAGAATTGTGCTGCAAGTGTGTCATTCTGTTCTGTTGAACCAGTACTTCAGCGGGACAAAAGGCTCAGAACTGTGCTAAAAAGCCCCAGAAGAAACCCAGGTCTGTTCCAGACTCGGTGTACACCCGCACTGAGTCTGATGAGAGTTCGCCTCCGCAATGAGTGCAGGACCTCGTTGATGAGCAGCTGCCTGGGAGGTTCTGCAGCAGCGAAAGCCTGTTAGCCTGCCTTGAAAACCAGCTGTCATCGAAAATAGCTGTGTGGAGAGGCGAAACAGCCTTGCAGTGTTCATGGAGGGTGGGAGCACCAAGTTTTGATTTGCATTTACAGCGTGGCACCGCTGGCTTGAAGTCAGTCAGCTCCATAACTCTTAAAAGCTTGAAATAACCACACAAACCTGCAGGGTAGTTAGTAAGATTGCTGGCAGAAGTAACGCACGCAGAACCTTTGAACAGGTTCATCTGCTCTTCTTTTTTCACTCTTCTTCCTGCTTTAAAAAGGTTTATGACGAACGAAGGACGATACTCTTTTGCCTACTGAGGGATCCTGTGTATCGAAGCTACAACTCAATTTGTGAAGCTTTCCAGAAACCTCCAGCACTGCAGCAAAGTTCAGCATGGATTAGCTTCCATCTGGGAAAATAATAGGGGGAAGTTTTGTCCCTTTATATAGGGGAGAACAAATACATCAATATTTCTACATAAAAATGGTAGCAATTTCTTTTCTGTGTATAAAGAATTACCAATAACTTTATGTAGGGCAAGGAGTTAATGATTTTGCAGCTCAGCCCTGTACCTACAACACTGTGTGCCTAATCTTTTGGCCTTGTTCGTGCATTTAGCGTTACTACTTCAACCATCAGCCCCTTCTGTTTGCTGAGAACATGGGCAGGAAGAGTAGAGGAGTAACCACAGTGGGCTCTTTCATTTGAAACCTCATCTCTAGGTTGTAGCAATATTTGCAGCACTGTAACAATAAAAAGAAAAATAAAGGCTTGG
This sequence comes from Falco rusticolus, assembly GCF_015220075.1. Classification (NCBI taxonomy): domain Eukaryota; kingdom Metazoa; phylum Chordata; class Aves; order Falconiformes; family Falconidae; genus Falco; species Falco rusticolus. Next base: position 48,924,426 of record NC_051187.1, read on the forward strand.
GGTTAAATTCCATGCCCTGTTTCAGCCTTTTTAAATTACTGCAGATCAAGCCCCATTACACGGGAAATCAGCAAAACCAGCTACTGTCTTCCCCAGAATTTTAAAGTAATGTCTGCAACCGTTTCACAGCCCTTTTGCACAGAGCCCTGCCGGAACTTTGTGGGAACTTCAAGGAAGGGTGCGCTCCTTTTCCAAGAGAAGAGCACCTGTGCCAGGTCCTCAGCACTAAGGAGTTTTACCACCCTGAGGGTCCTGCAGCGAAATCGCCCATTGCTGCCAGCTGGGGCTTGGGGAGGATCAGGATCAGGATCAGGGCAGGGGTCTGGCAGGGCCAACAGCTTGCAGCTGGGCAAAGGGCTGAGCAGGGCTCTGTACTGAGCTGCTTTGTTCCTCGAGGAAAAGAAGTCACAGAAGCGTGTTGTCTTACTGCACTGAGGGTATATATGATGGGCGTGTGTTGGTGAAAGCTCTGTCAGGTAAGGGAACACCATTTTTATGTGACTTTTTTTTTTTGAGTTAGCTTTGACAGCCCGTGTAGTATGCTAGTTTAATTCAAGCATCCTTGCTTCTTGTGATCACTGGGTTTTACTGGTGCCCTAACTCCTCTCTGTATTGCTTACCAGCAAGTCAGTTCTCGCTACATTGCCAGTGAAGAGCATTTTAAGTGATGTTCTGGTTCCTGATATGGTCAAACTGCTGGTTAAATTCTGATTGCAGAAATCTTGTCGATGAATGTGATGGGCAAGGGGAAAAAACCAGAGCTTGTTTGTAGCTGAGTGGTTTTGTGCACAAGGTACTGGCAGTTTACTTGCTATGTAAACTGAGAAAGATGGAATGACTACGCTCTGCTTTTTTTCTTTAGCGGTTGTATTTTTTCAGCTGTTTTCCCAAGCTGTTATGCTTGGGCCTGAAAGGTTGTGTTCTTGTGTGGGAGGTAGCTATGTGGAGAAATAAGTCTAAAATGTGATCCCAGAATATCCCCCTCTGGCAACATCCAGGGGTTCTTTCAGTGGGTGCATAGAGCTCTGCTGCTGGGAAGGAGAGAAGAAAAGAAAAGAAAATGGTCTGCTCTAATTTTTTGTCTAACTGGGGGGGTGGGGTGGGGGTGGGGAATATAGAAACACAAAGCACCTGTGCAGAGTCAGGGGGGCTGCAGGGAGCGAAATAATCCATATATTTAGATTCTGAGATGAGGAAACAAACTATATTCCCCAACACCCTAGTTGATACTAACACAGTGGTAGCTGATTAGAAGAGGAAGCATTTATGTTAATGGTCTTATTTTGTGATTCAATTTTCTTTCAACTTCCACCATCTGTTTTAAAATACATGTTTCTGTTAGGACGCTAATAAGTACACGTGGTTTAATGCTGCATGCTAGTCACCAGTAGCTCTCACTGATTTAAATGCAAATTGTATTTTGCCTGAATCTGGTCTGCTAGATCTGGTCCCTGTTTGAATTATGGTTTCTGGGAAATGCTTGAAACAGGGAAACGTACGTGGAAAGATATGTTCAAGATATGTCTCTTCTGCTGCATTTGGAAATGGCCCATCAAAATGTAGCTCAACTTCTTAATGTTTGGAATAGTGTTTTGGGCCAGGGGGACCCATTTATAGCAGGCAAACGCCTATTTTTCTTCGTTAGCTGCTGCATGGCAGTTTTCGTGAATAAAGGTGGCACTGTTTGGGCTTTTCTTTCAGCTATACGTGAAATTTCTCTGGCTATAGCTAAACAAAAGTCTGTCAAAATGGGAATTTGTTGGTGTCGTGTGAAGGTTATTCCCAAGCAAGGAAGAAAGTCAGTGGTTTTAAAGAGTATAATGAAGCTCTTATAGAAGGGGTGAGGGCATTCAGGACTTGTATAAAACTTTAATACCTGAAACCTCCAAGGGTTACAGCACGAAACTAGTCTGACAGTGCAAGTTTTCAGCAACATCACACCCCTTCACTCAAACCTGAGCATTTAGCATTTCATGTAAGACTTCTGCTCCTCAATAAAAGAGCTTGAATGAATGTATGTGTGTATTTAAAGCATTTATCTATGCAGCTACTCAAACCGATGGTATGGAATAGGCAGAGAAAAGGAGCGATTGTGAGGTCCTCAGCCCCGCCACAAAACAAAGACTATTTTTTTGCACCATGTGGATCACCACCATTTTCCTCCCAGAGTCCATGAGAAGCAAAGCACAGTCAAATGTTGAATTCGGCTGGTTCCCGGGGGTCTGTATGACTCGCCACTGCTAAAATTAGCTAAGCTTAATTTGTAACTTCTTGCTCGGTAAACACCAAAAAAGAAAACCCTAAAAGACCAATCAGGCACTAAGGGATGGTGTTGGGTTTGTTTTCTCAAAGACAAACTTGAAAATTAATACAACTTACTGGCGTTTCTGAAAATGTCACAAGATGAGTTGCAGTATTTTGTTTCTCTCTGTGGTCTTGCCTTACCCTCGCAGCTGCTGGCTGGGGTTAAACCACAACTGCTCAGCAGCAATGTTCCGTGCAGCCACTTGCTCACACCCTGCCCAAGCGCAATGGGGAGGAGAACCAAAGAAAAAGGTAAACCCCATGGGCTGAGATACGAACAGTTTAATAATCAAAATAAAATATAATAATTGTAATGAAAAGGGAGACAACAAAAAGAGAGAGAAATAAAACCCAAGACAGACAAGTGATGCCAATGGAATTTCTCGCCACCCACTGACCAATGCCCAGCACGTCCCCAGGCAGTGACCGGTGGCCCCTGGCCACCTCCCCCCAGTTTATATGCTGACCATGACACTCTATGGTACGGAACATCCCTTTGGCTAGTTGGGATGAGCTGTCCTGGCTCTGCTCCCTCCCGGCTGCTTGTGCACCTGCTCACTGGCAGAGCACGGGAAGCTGAAAAGTCCCCGATTTAGAGTAAGCACTACTGAGCCACAACTACATCATCAGTGTGTTATCAACATGATTCTTGTACTAAATACAAAACACAGCACCGTACCAGCTACTAGGAAGAAAATTAACTCTACCCCAGCTGAAACCAAGACAGCAATGTGTAAGAACACATACCCTAAACAGCAGTTAGTGCTGCAGGTTGCACTCCCACTAGAAAATATCTTTTTGTTTTATAGCAACGCCAGCCAGTGTGAAAATAGGAGTTAATTAACCTTGCCATATAAGCCTTGTCTTAGTGCCAGATATATTACAGTCGTGATTATTTAACTGAATTTAACAAGCATCAATAAGTATGTATTTTTAATGTTCAGATCTTTATTGCAGTTGCTTTCATGTGCAACCTGTCTTTCTTTGAAGATAGCTATTGAAGTGACAGTTTCTTCATCTGACGAGAGGTGTGCCAGCCCGGACAGTTATAACAGGTTTTGTGCTACTGAAAAATACACGCATCTTCCCAAAATGGGGATTCTTCTTCCTAAAAGAGTGACCCTTAACTCAATTTTAATTTAGTTGATTTCATAGATGGACATTAATACTAAGCAGATGAAGAATCCCTCTGGATTTGCCTTTTTGTATCTTTTTAGTACCAAAATAATTCATCGTGACTGAGTTCATTTTTAGTGTAGCAATAAAACTTAATCAGAAATTACTGTCTTTAATTCTGAATGTTATAAACCATACACAAGTTTTACATCTTAAAAAAAAATTATTTGCAAAGAGAATTAGATTGGATCTTCTAATCCTCGCTCCATTTCACCTGTGTAACTAATAAACTATAAATATTCTAATTGTGTTGTGCTTGCCACGGACCTGATCCCAAGAGATGCCAAGTATCAGGGCCCATGCGGACCACCATCCGTGTCCTGCTCCAGCATCACACCTACTTCCTCAGCAGCCTGCTTTAGCCAAAGCTGTTTTGCCCTCTCTTGTCCTGGCGTTGTGTTTCTTCCAAGCTGGCTCCTGGCATATCGCGGTTCTTGAGATGTCTGTGCTTGGCAAGGGTGGTGTGGCTGCAGCAGATTTCACAGGACATCAAGCCTGCAGAGGCATGCCTGTTCTTAAATGTCTGTGTTGCGTATTCCACTAGGCCTTTGCAAGTAATTGCATGGCTCAGAAGGCATTATATTACATGAAGTATGATAAAAATTGCAAGAGTTCCTGTCTTGCCTAGTTTATGCCAGCGGGCACGGGTAGGGAGGAGGGAATGCTCACATGCACAAGAGAAGAATGTGGGATTTTAACGACAGTATTTAGTGAGACACACAATGTAACTACAGCTAAAATTTGTCCACTTGAGCTGTTATTACCCCCTGCCATTTGGCAATATATAATGTTGATGAAATTCATGAGAATTCTGTTTTTGTATTTGGCATAGTCAGGGTTTTGCAAATTGTTACTAATAATGCCACTGCGAGGGGAGAGAGACTTGAAATGCGTGCAGGTAGGGAAACAGAGGAAGGCGACAATATATGGGGGGTATTTAGTGCAAACAGGGCAGTGATGGCATAAAATTGCTACTGCTGCCTCTGCGATACATTCACGCAGTCACCAGCAGTGTGGAAACAAGGCGAACAGCACGTTTCGGGTAACTCCAGCCCAGCTGTTTTCCTCTTACTGCTCTTTACAGCCCTACAGTGCAGCACTAGGCCAATAAATGAGATCGATGGCAGGTCTCCTGGAACAGAGGTGCCTCAGCAGTCAGCCAGGACAGCTCACCAGCTTTCCTGGGGCCCACCACCAGCAGGCTATGAGCAAGGTGTGACTCCTCTGGTAGCAGCAGCATGCTCCAGAGCGGGGGGGCTCCTGCCCGTGCACAGATGGGGGTGCATCCAGTCACGGAGTGGGGAAGTTTGAAGAAATCGGGGAGGAAGAGGATGGCTGGAAGCTGTTTGCACTGCAGAACAGTTCACCCGATATACTGTTATCCTGAGTCTGCTCCCGGGTTGTCCCTGGGAAAGTGGGAGCTATCGCTTGAGAAGCGATGAGATGGATGGCATGGCCTGAGAAGTGCTGGTGGTGGCCGACCAGGCTTACTTGGGAACAAGCTGGAGGTAGCCATGGGCTTGGCAAGCCTGAAGCAGTGCCCTTGTCGGCTGAGCAGGCTGAGCGAGATGGGGCAGGGATCTTCTCTGGGTTTCTGTGTCTCCACTGCTGCGTCTGACAGGTGGCTCTGCTCGGACAACTCACAAATAGAGATGGTCTTGGGAAGGTGGGAGGAAAACTAAATGGATATAAAACACCCAGTGTCCTGTGTTTGTCAAACCATGCAATTTTTAACTTTCAACAACCACCTGAAAGAAAGCATTGAAACTTGCAGTAACCCTCAAAATCATGCACTTACTGCAATATTACTGAACTCCTGAGACAGACCCCTCAAATAGCACTAAAATACAGCAGACTTTGAGGATCTTGTTAAAAATTTATTATTTGTCTTCTGATTTTTGAGATGCCAGAGTTCCCCTGAGCCATGCTTACAAGTTTTTCTTTGTAACTAGCATCAGTAGGAAAACATGACTTAATTGGTTATACCTTTTTTTTTTTTTTTAGCTCCATCAGCAAGAGCTAAAAGTAAAACCCCAAGACAAAAAGTTACAACAAATTGACGAAAGCTAGTGGTGTTGGGGTTTGAACCAGTGATGAATGTATCAGAAAATACAAAGGTTAGGTCTTTCTGTCAGTAAAGTAGGGCAAGATTACTGCCTGTGAACTTCAGTGAATAAACAGCTGGGTAACTTGGAGAGTTGTGTCAGGAAAAGCACAGGACTAAAACTGGCCATCAGTAAACCTTGGCTGCAAACTGTGAGAAACTCCTAACTCAGAAGAGCAAAGCTCTGGGACAAGCCCTTGTAACCAGAGCAGTGGTGGTCACCTTCTAAGAGGAAGGTGACTTGGCTCGTGGATGGAATGGGGTCGGGTGCTCCGGTTCTTCCGTAAGCACCTTAACGAGGCTCCTGATCTTCCCAAAAAGAGAAACCTCGACGTGGTAGCTCCCCAGTGGTGCTTATTTGAAAAGAGCAAAGCGCTTTTAAAGCAAGTCCAAAATGCTTTAACTGTAACTGTCTCATTTTAACTCCACAGTAAGACTCTTAAATTTTCATTGAGATGTAAACCAATAATCATCTATACAGTACTCCACTATGATCCAATAAAAGACCTAACCATGTACATTAGATTGAGTCTTTTGTTAGTGTCTCCTAGATCATGCTGGGTTGCTGCTCAGGCATGATTTCAGGAGATGTAAAAAGGACCAAAGCAAAGTAATTTGAACTTGTTTAGTTCTAGCTTGCAGCTTTGTTGTTCTGTGTTTAAAACACTGAATGCTTCACAGGTTTGGTTTTACTTAGGTTTTACTTTTCTGGTCATCTCAAACAAACTTCCCTTGATATAACTTGTGAGAGAGGAAAAAGGATTTGAGCCATGCCCTCTAAATGAAGATTTGTACAATCATTTCCTACAAATTATAGTGTAGTAAAATTCAATTAGTCTTTTGATGTGACTCAGAAGTGACCTTTCCCAGTTTCCAACAGCAGGCTCGCGCTCTCACAAGCATACTGCTCTGAAAAGTTGATGTGTATTCTGGATGTACCGAAATGAAAAATATGATCCGGTTTCTCACCCAGCTCTCACTGAACTATCACAGGTTATTACAAAAAATCGTGCAGATCCTCAGACCCTCAGGGCTGAGCTGTGCTGCTTGCTGACATGCCAGCCTGCTGCGGGGACACCCTGGCACCTTTCTGCATTTTCGCTGGAAACCAGGCTCTTCCCCACAGACATCAACACTATCACACCACCAACTACTCGCCCCCCAGAGCAGTTAGGGAGGGATACAATCTGTCCATTTTTTGATACGTTAGGAGGAGTACACAGATGTGATTTTACCTGCTGTCTTGATTTTTAAAAATTGAGAGGCTCATTTTAATTCAAGCCGGGTTAAGGTTAAAGCAAACAAATAAAAATATTTATGGAATTCAAACAGAGCTTACGGAGGTTTTTGAAGATGCAGGCCAGCATCTCACATGATGGAATCTTTAAAGGCCTCTCTTACCACAGCCCAGTGAGAAGCAGGCTTCTCTGACAGGCTGCCAGGACCCCCGCTGTGCTGAGCATCCTTTGTGGACAGCAGCTGCAGGAGGGATGCTCGGATTCGGGCAGGGGGATGCCTGAGAGTTTCCCATCCGTTTGGTTCATGGTTTGATGGGAAAGAGGGATGCAAGGGTATCCTTCAACCTCCAGCCTTCCTGCTCCTACAAATGTTGTATTTCCTGACTTAGTTACACTCTGGAAATGCTGTGATGCTGGGCATCTCCCATCTAGGCAACTAATGGGTTTTGTTTGGCTTGCTTTCTAGCTTCATGGCTTCATTCAAGTCAGGTGGGACCTCTGGAGGTCTCTAGTTCAACCCTTGCTCCAGCAAGACTGACATCTAAATCAGATCAGGCACAGGGATCTTGTTCAGGGGTTTTTAATATCTGCAAGGACAGAGACCTGACACCCTCTCCAGGCATCCTTCTGCAGTGCTTAACCACTTTCTTTAGGAGGGAGGGGAAAGAAAGGTTAGTTGAAATTTTCCTTGCTCCTACCAATGACCGTTGCTTCTTGTGCTCTCACTGTGCACCTCGGAGAAGGATCTGTCTTCTGCCCAGCTCTCCCCACCCTAGCAGCAGTAGCAGCCAGCTGCCAGCTCCTGCAGCAGCCTGCCCTTCTGCAGGCCGGGCACGCTCGCCTCCCTCTGCGGCTGCTCATGCATCACGGGCTGCAGCTCTCGACCATCCCAGTAGCTCTCCACTGAGCTCCATCCCTCCCATGCTGGGGGAAGCACAGCCAGACACTGTTCCAGGTGCAGCTTTAAGCAGTGAGTAGCAGCGGGGAAACTTCCCTTGGCAGAAACTTCCCTTCTGCAGAGCTGCTCCCCAGCAAATCCTGTGTTGCATGCACATCCAGCACGCTGCAGCTACCCAGCAGGACAGCCTGTCTTCCAGTTTACCATGTAATCCTTTCCCAAAACCACATGCTGAATCCCATTTTTGCATGAATCGCATTTCTATCGGTCACATACTACATTGCTGTGTAGATAGGATTAGTGCCTACCTCTTGCTAAGGATGGTATTTGACACTGCAGGAGTATTCTAGAGTGATACCGGGTGATTTGGGATGACTGAGCTCCTCCACGCTCTTGTTGGCATGCTGTGTGTAAATAATACGTGTTTGACATAGTAGCCTTGTATATACTGGTTTGATAGCGTTCCCTCAGTAGATCAAAAAGTTGTGACAAACTTTTTCCTGATGTAGTGAACGCTTGAGAAGTTATTGCTGAAGCTGAGTACTGATCATAGGTTGTTTTACTATTTAGTTCAGAACTCATGGTGACTAATGATAAAAATGATACTGTACAACCATCAAGTATTTTTAAATATTCTCCAGTAGGTTTCTCCTAACACTTTGATTATTTTTTTTTTTCATGAAGTAGGGCAAGGGGAAGTTTAAAACACTTTTTCTTTCCCTGTTGGGGGAAAAAATCCACCAAAGGACCTATTCCTAATCCAACACCTCTTTAAAAAAAATTGCAGAATAAAATTTCAACATTGAAATACTAGCTTACTGAAGTCAGTGGGATTTTTGCAGCAATTTTGGTGCTGAGTTTCCTTTATACCCTTTTTGCACTGAAGGAAGAAGGTGAGCATGTTGGCTGTGGGGAATTCGGTTTGTTATAATTCAGTGAAATTCTTCCCCGAGCCAGAACAAGTCTCTGTTTGTCTTGCTTCCAGTTTTGAAAGCAATTTGTAGCCTATTTTAATTGCATAATTAGACTGAAGGTGGGCAAGTGTGACACCAGAGGAATGCTTCCACAGTGGCAATATTACTTAGACTATAGGATGCTTCCACCAGTAAACATGGCTGTTGCCACTGGGATGCATCCAGCAGGCTGGGAGGACCTTTTTAAATTTCCTTTAACATGTTAGTGGGGGGTGGGAGGTACAGAAATACCACAGGATGGACCCTGCCATCTTCCAAGAACCTTCCCCTTTCCTCGCTGCTTGCATCTCACAGTGAACTCCTCCACACTACAGCGGAGCTATCCTACTATCCCCTTTCACAGCTGGAGGTGCTCCAAGCCTGAGAGGGGTGAACTGAGAAATGGGGAAAGGAAAAGAAGCAGGGGTAGGCTTTGCCACTCGGGGTACCACAGCTTGGTTTGGGCTCCAGTAATCCCTTTATGGCAGACAAAACACATAGGAGGGGAGGCAAGTTATTAAGGGCACAGAGCTAGGACTCACCAAGATTACTTGCATCAGCACGCTAAATTGGCAGTACCTGTGCTAAAATCTATCCATCACATCTTTTGGGCTTGTGTAAGTATTCCTGATGAAATGTGAGGGTGGAGAGAAGCAGGAGATGGTGACGATGCTCTAGGGCTGTCCCTTGCGACCTGCTTCCTTCTGCCCGGCACAAGCTGGTGCTCCGAGCCCAGGGCTGCCCCAGGGCACCCACACACGCCTTGTGTTCCGCATCACAGGCTACCACAGAACTGTAGTTCATCTCTCTGTGCCAATTAAATCCAATAATTAAATGGCTTTTTTCCCCCTGTCAGGTTAATCTCTCAGCCATAGTATTAGATTTTTATTCATCTTTTAAAAACTCATTTTCTGTGCCTGGGTGTTGATGCCCTGGTTCAAAATAACAGCAGTGTATAACATAATATGTGTAACATTATGCGTATAACGTAGCAGTGTAATAACAAGACAAAAAGCCAAGCTGTTTCTGCTGGAGAGAAGCCAGGGGAGTTACTCAAAGAGCAGTGAGAACCACTAGGGTCTGGCTGCTCTAGTGCCTTGAAAGGCAGTTTTAATTTCTTTTAAAACTGGAAGTTAGTCAAAATCCCCACCTTTTGAGCATGCTGCAATTCATTGTACGGATGGAAGGGGACGTTTTGCATATTTACAGTCCTGTGTCACCCCTGCAGTTCCTACCAAGGCAGGTGTTCCCACAGAGCTGCCCATGGCTGCCTTGGGGGTGGCTGCACCCCTGGCTCCTGCTCAGGAGGCAGCACCCTTCTCCACGCCCTGGGTTTTACCTACGCAGGTTAGGATATTGCTGGCACTGTCCTGTCCCTCAGCTTTCTGTTAAACTTGTCTTCAACAGCAGCAAAAAAAAAAAAAAATTCTTCCAGCTAAGCCTTGCTTCTTTCCCCTTTGCCTCTTCTCTAGCCTCCCTGGAGATTTCAGAATATGAAAATACAAGCATATGTCTGAGGTTTATTAGGTGTGCACACCTTTCGAAAGCAGCTGTTATTTTAAACGTTGGATACCAAGTTTTGGCTGCGAAGGCATTGTACTGATGCAGGCTCTGGTCCATTACAGCTGAACAAAGCCAAGCTCCAGACTGATCTTGTCTTTCAGTGATACCACGTTCGCTTGTGAAAACCAACAAATTAGTTGCCGTACAGAGGTTTTGTTCAGTGAAAATCTATTCTGAAAAGTTATCGTAGTGAGTGTCTTTGATTATGACAGCATGAATAAGTGCTTTGGGGGGGGGGGGGAAGAGTATTAAATAAGAAGCTCATGTTCACATCAGAGTCAGTTTCTTAAAAGCCTCTAAGATTCTTCACTTACTATCAGGTATTGCAAAGTTGGAGATAAAAGTAACCAACACTAAAAAAATTAGAGCATCTTTCATTTCATAAAGCTGTAAGTTAATTTAATAATCAGAGCATTCATTGTCTTGGTAACTTAAATTACCATTAGTTGTCTTGTCATCATAGGCCGATATGAATAATGACTGTTACATGTTGCTCTCGGTCTGGTACCTTGCACTTACAAGGATCCATCGTGATACCACGTTTCATCTTTCACATAACTGCTGCTATCAGTGCCATTACTGAGCTCGGCTGCCTTCAAAGCCTTACTTGAGCTCCTGACTTTTAATGCCTTGATTTCCATCAGGATTTAGTATGATAGGGATAGCACAGTTGTATCAGAAATTCAGTTTAATGATAACAATGTTCTGAAAGCAGCATTGGTTGAAATGTAGATGGGTTTTCCCCTGTCAGGCTTGCGCTCATGTTATTCCCAGCCTTTCCAGCACAAGTCAGCAAGTGGTGTGAAACTTCTAGCACTAAAAAAAAGCAAGACTAGAAATTTCTAGAAGAACGTAACACAAAAATCAAAAACAAGCCTCTATTCCCCCCACACACCCCCACACGTTGTAGCTTAATTGCTCAAGACTCTAAGATCTGATTCAGATAGGATTTGACTAAGAACTGGCTTTAATGTTTTGATGGGATGTTTAAGAAATCAGTTTCTTCATTTTGCTCTCCAAAATTTTGATGTGTATCTACTGAAAAACAAACATCTCTGTGCTTTAAAAAAAAAGTCTGTTTCACCAATAATGCTAACATTCTATGAATTAAATAGTTACAGATTTATCTCCCGATCCCTTATTAAATTAGTGCTTAGCCAAATATTCATATTTAGCTTTAAAAATCTTTCCTCAAACATTTGCCCTTCCAGAACTACAGTCCCTTTGATGCTTTTCTTTGAGCTCCATGTTAATGTCTTTCTTTTGGATTATTTTTCCCCAAAGGTAATAGTTTTTGTATTTTCAAGCCAAAAAAGTCATGCTACCGTCTGTCCTGGAACTGTACATTTTTCTTACCGATGACTGGAATGTTTCCAGGTATTGATTTATTAATTTGCACACTAAAAATAAAAATCCAGCTCTAAATTGGACATCATGCAGGAATGTACATGAACTAGTGTGGAGACAGTGCTGCTGCTTTTGCCCAGGCTAAGCAAGAGACTGGCAGAGGCATTTAGGATGCAGTGGGACCAGTTCAGGCAGGTGAAACTCTGCAGGATGGAAGGGAAATCACCGTTAAGTCTCCCTCTTCCCTACAGATCTTGCCTTACTGTCATAACCCTGTATCGGCTTTTGAAAAACTTCAGCTGAGAACCACGTACAACACTGATTATACAGGAAGGAAGATTACAGTACCAGAACTAAACAGCCATTTCTTTCTGTTACAAATTCTGTTAGGATGGATGGCCCTTCATAAAAATAGTTATCTGGATTTACAATGTGCTGCAAGAGCTTTTCAGTCAGAGCAGCTAACAGGGATGCTGTGGAAGTCTGGGAATGCAGCCTGGGAGCGTTAGCAGCACAGTTCCTCTTCCTCATCCCGAGCTTGAAATCTCATCTCAGAAAGCTCTTCTTCACTTTGGGGATTTTTTTACCCCATATACCTCTGCCACCTGGAGACCAACTTAACTATGAACTTCCATATACTTCCTCTGTCCTTCACTTCTAATTTCCTCTTACAACCCTCTAGTTCATTTTCAGTAGAGATTTTGGCTGCCATGGCCTGAGTCTGTTTTGTACACCCTTCAGTCCCTGTGCCTCCCAGAACTGACCACACAATGAACGCTGAAAGTTCGTCAGGTGCTCAGCTAATTGTGTTTGCACGCTTGAAATGATTCTACAAAGATCCTGTACTACCACGGTATCTGTTAGATATAGTAACATAAAATATATGTAATGATCTCTGGGGACCATTTCTCCACTGAGTAGGTGTCTTCTTGCCAAAGAATTAGCGATGCATCGAGCTCTCCCTTTGTCAAACATCTGTAAAAGATCACTCATTGTGAAAAGAACTGAGATTATGTTCGATACTTAGCCGAAGGCAGCCATGTAAGCTTCCAACAGCACTTAAGGAGACGAGAGAACATAACCAGCGGCAGACGCAGCTGAGCTAACAGGAGCCTGCATGCTAGTGATGCTGAATCCATACTCAAAGGGATACTCTGGTACCTTATCTCAAAAGGACCCTTAAAGATGGACACAATCTATTTGGAAATAGTCTGCAAATGCAGAAGAGGAGAATATTTTGACACCAGTGTAAGAGCAACCAGCACTGTTTTAAGTAAAAGAATCATAATAGATATGCCTGAGGGATGTGCTGGGGTTTGGATTTCTTTTTCAAGAAAACACAGTGTCAGCTACAAGGAAAAAGCGGCAAATAGTTTTCACTTAAATGCCGCAGTAGACTGAAGCCTATTGGGGAAGAGTAACTGATGACTAAGGCCAGGTTGGCCGGGGCTCTGAGCAGCCCAGGCCCAGCTGAAGATGTCCTGCTGATGATAGGGGGGGTTGGACTCGATGACCTTTAAAGGTCCCTCCCAACCCAATCGATTCTATGATTCTATGACATGGAAAAATACCAAGCAAGGTCTACAAAATGGTGAAGTACCAACGAAGCGCGGAGAATCGAAAGAGAGCTGATGAGAAAGGCAATGCAGTTTGAGATACAGCTTGCTGAACGGTCTTGGAAATTAAACCAAAAAGGGCAAGCATGCTCTATGGTGAAAAAGTTAATCGTAGTTCACTTGCAGGAGCTGTAATACATCTGAGTCTTATCCACGCTGACTAAGATTGTTTGGATAGGGTATTCTCATTTATAGTCAAACATCTGCTTACCCTAACATTATGAATTCTAATAATCCAAAGTAATGGAACAGTTATCCATGTAATGCAATTAAAAATGTCTACTGGTACTTGGAACTTAGATCTTTATCCCTGCTTTTCTCATCTTCTCTGCAATTCCCTCCCATGCAATAGTAATTAAATAGCTTTTTTTTTTTTTTCTTATGAACTGTTAAACTGCCAGGAGTATAAGTAAATTTTAATCAAGTGGAATTTTAAAAATGTTTCCCAAAAATCTTTTATAAACTCTTTTTTTAAACTTTCAAACAAGATACAGACATGAAGCTTCCCTGAGTTACGCTGGTTTTCTTTAGGCTGCAAGTGCATTCTTCCTTGTGTAGATGCCTCTCCTGTCGCTGCTGGCTCCTGTTTGACAAACAGTGCACTAGGATGGGAGCACATAAGTAGGAATCTCTCTACTCTGGCTGCAAAGTAAAAAAAAAAAAACCAAAAAAACCCCCAGCTTTTAAATTACTGCTGACTAGCTTGTAATAATGAGGCTGTTAAAACCCTGGGGGGGTGTCTGATCAGGTTTTCCTCTGCACTGAAGCCTATCACTATCCAGAATTTTCTAACAACTTGAAAGTTCAATATGTATTCAATTCTTCCTGAAGCAGAAAAGCTGCAGAACTAGAATGGAGCAAGGAATTTAGGTAGAAGGCTTAGCACCTAAATAAGAACGGTCAAAATATGCAAACTTTTTTTTCTCATTTTTTTTTCCCCTTACTACAGTAGTCTCCCTATCCCAGTTGATTGCTGAAAATTTAAGGAAAAATAGCTAAGAAAAAGTCAAGTCACACCTATACAGAAGAGCAGCTTCTTTCCATTATGAAATGCCGGTATGTCATGCAGTTGAAATGGATTTAACAAGCACAAATTCAGTATGAAATGGAAAAAACTGACTTTTCTGGCAAATAATTCTAGGGTAGGACAGCAGTAGTTCAGCAGACACTCTACTACAGTAGGACTCTTGTGCTAGCCTTTAATCAGCCCTAAAAGCAGGGATGGGTTTGAAATAGGGGGAGCAAACCAGGAAAGCTGAGCTTCCAGAAGACTGTAGGGTTAATCTGTTAGCTAGGTTTGTACAGAAGCATTTGAGATTTCACTAAATGCCTGCCCTAACTGGTACAGCATGCACTATACAGCCCTTACCCCTAGCCTAAGAGCCTAAATAAGCATTAGTAGAATTGTTTACAAAATTTACAAGGTCTGATGCTCTTAAAGAATTCTTGTTCTACTTCAGGATGAAAATATTTCACGCTGTTAAGTACATAATTTGTCCAAATGATCCCTGAAGGACTTTCTCTGACAGACAGACATCCTATCCATCTGTGAATACCTGTATCCACATTGCCCCTGAACTCTCTGGTGAGAGCACCCAGCTCCAGCTCCTCTCAAACTGGAGACCTGTGGCTCACCAGTAGCTCAGCCCCAGGGGCCCCACAGAGAAGCCCAAATCGGGGGAGTGAGATCTGCTAACGCACAGTTCTCACCAGTTCAGCTGTGGAACAGGACCAGCTCGTGAGCTGTTGTGCAGGCTCACCAAAGCTAAGCAGGAGTTGAACTCCACATGCTTCACGGCTCGCTAGAGTCCTCATTCGGTCACCCAGTAGTTGCTGAAATATTAAACAAGCTTAACACGAGGTTGTGAAGCAGGAAAATACAGCTGATAGCTATTAATAGAGACAAGCTGCTACCAATACATAGAGCTGGTAGGTAGCTTTGAAAATATATTGAGCGCAAAGCAAGAGAAGATACCAAAAGCTTGGGAAACACCCTCTGTATGTGGGAGAAATTAGTATTTTTGCAATAAAGTACTGTGACTTTTAGGAAACCTTGATCCAATTTATGTTGCAAGATTTGGCACCTTGTGGATTTTGATGCCTTTCTGGAAGATGTGCTTTCACCAGCTGGTGTTGGGCTTGCTCTAGAGGCGTTGTCATTAAATGAGAAGTTTAGGTCGGGTTGCTTAAAAATCACCATCACAGATATGATGAGCAAAATAGGTTTAATCTGAATTTGTGGAAATTCAACTACATGAACCTTGATGGCAAGGTTCACTCTTATTACTTCTTACATGGCTTAACAGACCCCTTTGCTTTCTAAACTCTTAATAGAACTTAGGTGCAGCTAGGTCCAATCTAAGCCTCAGACTTGGAGAATAGTTTGTATCTAAAGGATGTCCAAGGTTTAGTCACAGTTCAAGGTTGATTGTAAGATTTAAAATAGCCATAGATTAAGCAGTGCTAAACATTTGCAAAACGAATCAACAGGGTTTACTTAAATTACAGAAGTGGTTTACTATGGATTCAGATGGTAATACTGATATTACTATGAGATACCTCCATCAGTTCACACACACCTGTACAAAAAGAGAGATGTAGAGAGATATATGACAAATGTACAAAAAATGTATACCTGTGACAAGTTCCTCTTGGGTTCAGTAAAATACTCACGGGAAATGCCTTGGCATTTCTCAACAGGCGAAGGGTTGACCCTCGAGGAGCAGGGGTATCAGCCCAGGCCCCATTGTCAGCTATTGGTGACGGCCGTCCCCCGTGTCCCCGTCCCCCCCAGCATTGCAAATGGGAGTTTGCAAGCTCTGAGCAGCATCCCGCTTGGGGAGATGCTGGTTGCAGCCCACTGTGGTCCAGGAGAGCTGCAAGGGTCTCACTCAGGACTGCTGTTTATAAGGTTGTGAGATGACTGGCTTTACCTATCTGTGCATCTCCATCCTGGCCATGAGTCAGTAATTTTTCTCAGAATTCCAGTAGCAATGGTACCATTCAGGCTGGTTACGATCCCAATCAGGAATGTCACAGGACTCAGGGACTGATGGTCCCTGCTCTTGTTCTCTACCTTGGCCAGGCACCAGCAGTTCCTGGCACAGACAGTGTCGCTGCCACCTCTGTCCCACAGGAGTGGCTGGCACGGTTCAGCGGAGCTGGACTGCCCCACTCATGACACAACCACCAAGGCCGAAGGGGGGGTCCTGAGGCTGTGGAGTGGCCAGAGGAGGGGGCGAAATGCACCACCACAAGCATGTAATGGAACTCGGTGATGCGTTTGGACTACTGGGCAAACTGGGTGATGTGACTGTTTCCGCTAGTCTTCACCACCGCTTTCATAGCTTAAATCCTTGATTAGGATGAATGGATAAAATCAGTATGATTTCATGGTAGCTATGGTTTTTTTAAGGAAAAATACATAGTGAAGGTTTCATCAAATGTATGCCTTGGTGGTAAAGAGAATTCAGGCAGCTTTCTCTCATGAATGTTGCTTTAGGTAGTGGCAGTGTTTTCAGGGCATGGGGGGTGTGTGTGTGTGCCTTTTCTACATTTTTGTCTAGTTTACACAAAAAACAACAAAACCTTTTATCGTTGCTCCTATGACCGCAGTTTTCACTGTAAGACCTTCATGTGAGAAAGCTGCTCCCCCCTCCTTAGAAAGCTGGTGCTACAAACAAGCTGTCAGCCATTTTCTGATGTACCTCTATTCCCTGTATAAAAATAATGTATTAAACCCCAAACATCTCCTTGGATTCCATAAAGAATTTTGAGCTTTAGCCATAGCTATCCACAAGAGAGAACTGCAATTGTGCACTTACACTTTGCTGTGTGCTCCTCAAAATCTGTGTCACCCTGTAGCATCTTGATTATTATTTTTTTTTTGCACTTACCCAAGCCTTCCTTTGCTATTTAAGTTTGAGGCATCTCCTCCTCAGCTAGAATCACTTAATTCCTGAAAGATCACGACAGCTTCCTGCTGAGCCCAGACAGCCTTCCCTATAGATGTTATTCTGCCTAATCTTCCTGAGCCTGATTAACATAAGCACCTTTAGCATAATTAAAGTATATACCTACAAACACCACAATGATCCTTATCACTTAAAAAAAAAAGGAGGGGGGGGGGCAGTTAGTATGGAAACTTAAAGGTCTCTTTCCTCATCAGTCTGAATCCAACCTCCTACTCTGTCTTCTCTAGGAGTGTGCTGCCAATAGTGAGTTCTGTCTGAGAAAAGGTACCGGGAAATGGAAAGAATCGTTCTTCCCCTCTCTCGCTGCTGTACCTGCAGGACAGAGCAAGGGAGACACCAGGATCTGGGACAGAAGGGCCCTGTTGCTGCAGGGACCCGCCAAGGCACTCAGCACAGGTAGGAATGTCACATACACTGCTTCAGGAGTGCCTGCCCACCTGAGGACAGCCCAGATCCAGGAGTTACATCCTCTCCTCAAACACAGGGGACAGAAATAGTTTGGCAGAAAGGAATACAGAGCCGAGATGGAAGTACACATCCAGGGAAAAACAGGAATCTCCAGGGCCATTCTTCTTAAAACAGTAATTATATCTTTTTTTTTCTTCATTAGAGTAACTACATAAGTATCACAGCCCAGAGGCAGGCCCCTGAATCATAAAGGGGTAAGGTTTAAGATGCCTCTCTTGTATTTCCTGTCGGTTTGATAAGTTTCCTTTGCTTAGAGAGCTATTTTATCCCTTGAAATGTTTTGACTTCTCCTAAAAAAAACACGTAACTCTGTGAATACCATTCTTGACATTCTAGTCTTTCACTGTTTGCTTACAGAGACATTTCCAGCTTTGACAAAGATAATTTGACTTGCTTTGGTTTGCATACACTAGCGAGCACTTCCCTCTGCAGGAAGCTCTAAGTAAATAGCAGCCACAGCCTCTGGCACTGGAAGAAAATGTTTGAGGCCTCAAGTGGTAACTCATGTAGTTAATTTAACTGAAATGGGTACTTGTTTCTTGGCGAACTGCCCTAGTGGTACAGTAATGTTTTACATTAAGTTTTCCATCAAGGTATTTATTTTTTCCCAGTGGATTCTGACAGCACATAAATAATCTGCCTTTATCCATGTAGAATATTCTAACACTGGTGCTTACAAGCATTACCCTCCTTGGACTGTCAGAGGAGAGAGGGTCATCTTTCATGTCATAGAATGGTTTGGGTTGGAAGAAGCCTTACAGATCACTAGTTCCACCCCCCCTGCCATGGGCAGGGACACCTTCCACCAGCCCAGGTTGCTCCCAGCCCCGTCCAGCCTGGCCTTGAGCACGTCCAGGGATGGGGCAGCCACAGCTGCTCTGGGCAACCTGTGCCAGTGCCTCAGCACCCTCACAGGGAAGAATTCCTTCCCAATACATAACCTAAATCTATCCTCTTTTAGTTTAAAACAGTTACCCCTTGTCCTATCACTGCAGGCCCTACTAAAGTCACAATAGTGAAGGGGCTCAGAAAACTCATCAACAGGCTCATCACCAGAAAACTGCAGCCCTCACATTCATAGTGGGAGGATAAAGGAAAGAGATTCGCATCGATCCCATTGAAGAGGTCTGGCTCAAATTGTAAAGAATTTGTGACTCAATTTATAGACTGAATAAGCAGAAGGAAAAATTTCACCTCCTGTCTCAAAAATCTTGTTTATGAAGTTTTCACTAACACTGGTAATAAAGCGGAGTCACTTTTCAGTTACAGTTCAGTTACCTCGGCCTCTTCCCCAGGAGTGAAACTTAAATAAGCAAGCCACAACCCTAAGGAAGTCCTGAAGGACTGCAAGATCATGCAGGTAACTCCACCCAAACGCCTCCCAAGTAGGAAGACAACGTAACAACCGTGCCGAGATCAACATGCAGAGGAGTACGTTCAGAAACACTGCAGTTCCATGTCAGCTGCGGATACCGAATTCTACAATCTCAACAGCATCACAAGGTGGGACAGCTGAGCAGGTAAATGCCCCATGCTAATCTGCTGACAATAAGAGAATGAGCCGGAGCTGGTGATGCTTGTGCTCAACTGGAGGACAAACACACCGCACAGTAAGCCAGACGGCAGAGGAAAGGAAGACGTTTTGTGTTGAGGGGCGCAGAGTTTAGCCAGGCACACGCTGCCATGGCTTTCTAAAGGAACCCGACTTCCTACCTAAACTGAACTGGAGCGAACAGACCAGCCCCTGGGAGCTACAGCCTGGCGTGGTAGATGCTTCTGGTTCCTGCACTGCTTCATTTCAGTTTCTGATTGTGTCAATTACTTTGTGACAGTAAAACTTCTCTACCTCAACACTTCCCTCCTCCCACCTAAAAACTGCAATTTTACGCCTTCTTTCTGAAGCATCACAGGTTTTAAAATGCAGAGTAAAATCGCTAGTGCTTGACTTACAAGCCAGTACTGCACTTGAAGTTACGACCCTGGGTTACTCACCTCTTTCAAGTCTAAAACTTTATCTGATGGCTTAAAGAGCATTGTTGCATTCTCAAAATGTTAAGACTGGAACAATCTTGGTTTTGCAGGCTTCTTTTTGAAGATTAAGTGTCCTTATACTTCAAATTTCACCGGCCTTCAAGCAGTATGTAAGACTTTCTTTCAATTCCCACAAGCAGATATTTGCATTCTAGAGTCCTACATATTCCACCTGAGTTGACAGTGGTTGTGGTGGTTAATTGTTCTATGGCTGCAGTTTACATTTCTAGGGACTGAAAAGCTTTTCAAAACAAGGGCCAGGGGTAGAGAAATTGAGCCCTTCTGCAGTAAGGCCAAAGCTTTGTCAGTTGAATGGAACAGCTGGGGTATACTTAGATCTAATTCTTGCTAATGCTCCTCCATGGTAGTTTTGCAGTGCCTGTACCTTGGAAAAGGCCAGCCCTCAACCTGATCCCATATGCCTGATGCCAGTCCTGATACCCGGTGCCATTCTGGGGGCTCGAGCACTGCTTTCACAAGGCAACATGGGCTCTGTGGCCTGAAGAGGCTGTTATCACTGATGCAGCCTGCAATGCAGCGGGGACAGCAAGCCTTTTTACTTTTTCTGACTCTTAAACCAAATGGTTCAGCCACAGACAACTTGGAACAATTTCAAGGCTTTTAACAGCCTCCTTAGCACAGTGAGACACTAGTGAGGGGTCAAGGATGGAGCTCCAAATCACGGCTTTAAACCTTCCCTTTCCTTGGCTGTTTTGGGGCCCAAACGAGCTCCTTCTAACTGCAGGGAAGTGGTATTTAAGACTGCTGGATCATTACCTGTTTGCCTTTCTCTGGTTGTCCGTTAACTTGAACACTAAATATTGCGAAGAGATGCTAAACTGGTCATCCTTTGTTAGGCGCAGCAACTGTGATAACAAATTCACTGAAAGACTTTTGATAACTGACTTCTTGGGGTTTGCTTTTACCTCAAGAGCGTGGGTTAACCTAGTAACTCCCAGCTACTTGCTCTTTAATACTGTTTCCTATTTAAAAGAAGTTCCCATTAATTTAGTAATTCTGGTTTGTGTTATTATACAGGACACTAGTTCTCAGTAACAAATAGTCTTAGTTCCCCCCACCCCATCTACTGGGTTTTTTTCCCCATGTCAAAAACAGGTTGGAAGAGAGAGGCTGCTGCCACAACACGCTTGCTTCATAACATTGGCTTTGCCATCTCTCACCTGTTACATTACAAGGTAGTAATAATAATATTAAAAAAAAAAAGAGGGCAAGCAAGCAGATGAAAAGGTAATTGTAAAAATAAGGACTACCTTTTCTTATTTAGGGCAACTTTTTAATACAGTGGGTTTAGCGCAAAGGAACAAACTTTGTTTCACTGAAGTCAGTAACCTCTAGTTTCAGAGGGACTTCTGGTTTCTACACCAATTATAAAACAGGATGGTGTACAGTTTCACTTTTATCAGTTATACAACAGTACCGTAAAAAGAGATGCAACACTATGTTCTCCCTTTGTCACGACATTTTTAGAAGAAATACATGGGTTGGTTTTTTTCAAAGGCTAATAAGCTCCAGTGAGACTTTTATAAATATGAAAAATATGCTTGCGATTTTGCACACTGATTAAGAGATTTTTAATTATCTGTTCTAAATAAACTTCAAAACCCCTGAATTACAGCTACAGAGTGCTACTGCTGCTTCAGCTGCTTATTCCTTACACCTTTGTTCTTACCTGCAAAACGAAGACCAAATTCTGTCTTCCACCCAGTACTCATTACACTCAAACATTTGATCATGGGTTTGTACAGTCACACTTGTTGGGTCTACTGAAAATGACTGCCAAGGTACACGCTGGCTTTAATAATTATGGGAGTTGCTAGTTTGTAATGAATCGGCCTTTTGCACAGATTGCTTCAACGATGCGAGCACAGTTAGAAATGTGAACAAGAAGGATGTTACATACCTGAAAAACATAATCCCATGGCTTTCTACAGTACCAGTCAGTACCTCCTTTTGTTTGCTGGGTTAGTCAGCTCTCCTACAGGTATTCATTTTAATGCTATGCAATCTTTGTGCAGCCTGTCACACAGTTCCCTAAAGTACCTAACAATACCAATTCCACCTAGGTTTGGTTGGCCCAGACTTCCCTTAGAAGTATTACAAATATTGTTTTATCCAATCTTTCTTATACATGCTAAAAGTCTACTGTATTTTCAAGGTGTCATTAAAGGCATCTGTAACAAGAAATTGCAATAAAAAAGCAAGTCTTAATCAAGGCACCTGAAAATACAAAAATAAAGGTAATTTCAGTAGTATGTAGACTAGAATTCTCAGGCTGCCAGGAACAAATACTTTAAAATTAGTTCTCCCATATCTTATCAGCACTGTACTGTATTATTCTCCTTATCAGCACTGTACTGTATTATTCTCTCTCAAACACTGATTTTTGTCTTGGCCTCAGGGACCCACTTAGTTTAACCATGAAGTAAAGCAACAGTCCCCTCTTTTCCTCCCACAACAAAGCTTCTTAGGAAATCGTAACAGTTCAACAACTTTCAAATGTGATGGAAATTACTAAGCAAACTCACTTTCTAAAAATTACTTTTTTCAAGGTTTCACCAAACCACTTAATTACTCGTCCTCTTGTTCAGCAAAGCACCTGCACTGGAGCCTCTGGCTAAAGTTTGCTACTAGAGAAAGCAAAGTGAATCCTGCAAAGTAAGTTTGTGAAGGTATGATGTATAAAATAATATTTTTTTTTCACACACACCAAATACTAACAACATAAATTTAATATAAATGTTAATTCAAGTACATAAGTCAAACACATGATTTCAACATTAACAATTACAACACTTAAAACAACTACTACGTAGCTAGTATCAAATGCAAATAAAATTAAATTGCTACAACTGCACCTAAATTATCATCAAAAGACAATTTAATAGGGTGATGAAACATGTTGAACCAAAATAAGTAATGGACCACAATAGTTGACTGCTTATAAGAAAACTTATTCAACTTTAAATCTTTCCATTGCATAGTTTTCTGTCTACATAATATTTGGTTTTGAGAAACACATTTCAGACAAAACAATACTTAAAACCAATACCTGCATAGGTGAGACCCTTAGACTCTTTAACATATGCTACTCGGCCCATTCCTTGACCAGGAACTGAAACTATATACTAAATTTCAAAAACGATCTACTGTATTAGTTTCAGATTTTTTAAAAAAAGGAAAAGAAAAAAAAAAAGGCCTGTACTTTTTGTCATTCAATAAATAGAACACTTCACTGAGAAATGCTAGAGAGTCACAATAAAATTAAAAACAGCCCACTCAGAATGAATTACATATACCCGATTTAAAAAATTTAAAACTATTTTCAGTTCAATGCTAAACAATGTTTTTTAAGAAGAACACGGCCTGATTAGAAAGTGAGCAAGCTGCTGTTCAACATGGCTACTGCGGGCAAATAGGAGGGCTGGTTAAGAGGGATAGCCTAGGTAAGAGTAAGGCCTCTGTTTACACACGCATCCAGCAGAGAGGTGCTAACAGCAGAGACAACTTATTGAGCTGTACAGAAAAGTACATGGAATTTGTATATGTCAAGATTATATTTTTCTGTCCATTTTTGTTTTAAAGAATTATCTAAGGTATTGAACCTCATTGCTATGACTATAGAAATACATCTCCTGTAGCCTGATGGTATGTTGACATAAAGCCCTTCAAAATACCACTCATCCATTGATGTAATGCTATCACAGAAGCAAAGATTGTATTTGGACTTTCCTACCTATAAAACTTTGCACCAAGTTTGCCAGGGTGGTGTGTTTTTGTTGTTTTGGTTTTTCTTAAATGTTTGCTTAGGATTCATTACTTACAACAGAAGCTGTAAAAATCTGCATGAAACTCAAAACAGAAGAGTAGGAATTGTAACAAATTATTTCAACACTAAAAATAAGCTACTGTTGTATAAACTATTACAGGTAATTAAAATTTTTTGAACAAATTATCTTTTCAAAACAAATTTAATCAAGCTAACAAAAACAATTAAACATTTGATTTCACTAATCTTTAAAGTGAAATGTTTAATACACACGTATGCTCTGAAGAATTATTCATCAACAAACGTATAATGTGAATTTTTGGTAATTATCTATCAGTGTGGTGGTTCTTTTTCTTCTTTCGTGGCAAGATCCAAAGCAACAAATTCTGAACTTTTCTTCTTCTGGACAATTCAAGCCAAATAGGGTGTACACTTAGCTGCAGAAAAAGAGGGGGAAGGGCGGAGGCAGAGAAAGAGACACTTATTTTCAGCAAGCATACTGCGTTACCTATTCCAAGATGGATTTAAATCTTATACCAATGCTGCATTCTTCCCTTTCCTCTGCACCCCTAATATGAACTCAAATCATTCAATTATTTAGTCAACGGTTCAAGCAACAACACAAAGAACCTAGTAAAAAAAGAGAAAGAAAAAATGAGAACTTACTAACCTCAGGTTTTTTTCCTAAAAACCTTAATAAGATTCTTTGATACTGAACAGAAGTATTTTCTCAGCCTACATATATTTGTTTTTAATGCAACATCACAATATTTCACCTCCACTGAACACAAAATATTAACAAAGACAACTTTAATGTGCATATTAAATCACTCTACTGTTGCATTGATCTGTTGCATCTTCTATGTATCACAGCAGCAGTATTTCATATTTTATATTTAACACTTTAGATCTGAATGTCTTATTAACTATGTACCAACTCCTGCTAGACATAGACTACATAAACTCCAACTTCACTGTGGTCATCAATGGACTAGAAGAAGGCACTAAATGCAATCCTGTTTTGAAGCGACTACTGAAATCAGTCAAGTTATTTCATGGATATACATAGCCCAATGTTTTTGCATCTTTCTTACTTATTTTTTCCCCAAGTTCTCCTACACAGGCCCAGATTTACAAATTTATGTTCCCTGTCTGTAAGCAGCAGCAACAGAAAACAACTGAATCTTCAGGACAAACCCTGGGTGACTCAGGTTAGAAGCTTCCAGCAGTAAACACTGAGCATGGATTTAATGCTATTTTCAAACTGCCTTATAAGCTTTTGAAAACCAATCTCACACTCAGAGAAGATGGTAATCCTCATCTTAAAAAATGAAAGAAGCCTCAGAAGTGACAGACATCCACACTTAAATTCATCCACAAAAGCATTTGAAAAAAGAGAACATTTACCCTTGTAGCATAGAATGCAGGACGTTAAAAAACCCTTCCTGCAAACCAGGAGACATTAGTCTCTTTCTTTCACGTGAAACTGACTACCCAAAGAAACAGTCTGTCACTAGTGTAGTAACTTCACTTCCAAACGTAAATTTAAACCCAAGCTGGAAATCCAAATAATTTAGAAATTACTGTGAAAAATGACTTAGTCACTTTAGGAGTAAAAGCCATAATCTTCCTTTGTGTTACACAATCCACATGAACATCAGACTGGATGATCCATCAGCAGGTCCACAGCAGCACAGCTATGCTCTGTTTTGGGAAAAAAAAAACCAAAAAACTGGACAAAAGTAGTTCCACAAGCCTTCTCAGAGATGTGTCTGTTGGGGAAATAACTTTGAGACCAACTTCTCTAACGAAGAGCCCAAACAGTGCAGCTAACACAATGTCTCTGAAGGGGACAAAAACCTGCACCAAACAGAATCATGACATGGTTTGGGTTGGAAGGGACCTTGAAGAGCATCTAGTTCCACCCCCCCTGCCATGGGCAGGGACACCTTCCACCAGACCAGGTTGCTCCCAGCCCCATCCAGCCTGGCCTTGAGCACGTCCAGGGATGGGGCAGCCACAGTTGCTCTGGGCAGCCTGTTCCAGTGCCTCACCGCCCTCACAGGGAAGAACTTCTTCCTAATATCTAATATCCTGGGAGGTTTACTCACCTCTACTAGCCCACTATATTGCGTTCAGGGACAGAAAAGTTACATATGCTTGCTCAGGGGCTGTGATAAAAACCATTATGTGTAAGTAATCCGGTAAGTATTTAAGACTTCTAAATTCATACTGTTTCAGAACCTCTTATACTACATTCTGAGCATTTCTAAAAATCCCTAAGAAAATAAACACCTGTTTAATAATCTGTATTTGTTAAACAAAGCCAGCAATTTCTGTTTTGCCTTCTTTTTTTTTTTAAACATCTTACATTTTGCACCCAGCTGTTGCTTGTTCCAACAGCAATATAGTTAATTTTGACAAAGCAAACCAAGCCAGTGTTGAAGAAAATCCTTACAACGGATATCCCTATAGTAAAATAAAAACATTTCACTTGAACTTTATGTCCAAAATCCAGGGCAGCTATCTATTGATACATTTGTTCCGAGGCCCAGATGCTGAGTACATGCTCTTGAACTAGTTTATACAAGTTTTATCTTTGACTTGTAAATTGCTACTGCATGCAGTATTTAAGAAGATTAAACAAGTGAATTCGTAGTAGTGAGATATAACGCTTGCTCCATCTGTTTCAGTACAGTTTACTACATACATTTTATGTGGTGAACTGGAATTAAAGAGTTATTTACATGCTATAGTTATTAAAATGCTTTTCCTTATTTCAGAGACTTATCAGTACATTTTTAAATACTTTGTTAAATACTTTTAAGTACTGTCTTCTACCTAAAAATTAATTTCTTAAATTGTGCCTCAGTGAGATGCAACATGGATAGCATGTGTGAGTAATCAAAGAACATCCTATTGTTGAATATATGTCTAAGATCTGCCAGATCCCCAAAACTGAAGAAACTACCACAACTTCTTAACTTCTTCCCCATCACCCTTAAGTCAGACTCAGCAGGAAAAGAACTCCCCAGGACTCAGTCTTTGCTACAGAGGGTGTTATCTTAAGGACCAGAAAGAGGTTCTGACATCTTCTGGTATTTCCTGATACCAGTGGAATTCCACCAGCAGTAAGGGAAAACAAAAAACAAAAATAACCACCATGAACCAATCATTCTCAGAAGAATGGCTTCTGATGGTTACTCTTAGTAAAGAAAGGGAGGTGGAAGCTCTCCTATAATTCAGAGCACATCTATGCAACTTCGAGTTCTCTTCTGCCTATACATCAAAGTCATCCAGACAATCTAGCTTGATTCTATAACTAAAAAGCTACATTACTGATGCAAAGGGCCTGAATGACAAATAACGCTTCCTGTTTGGAACTGATTCTGCACTGACACTGCTTCTGAACTAGAGGTAGAATACAGAATGTGTTAACTAGCACAACTATACAGTCTCCAATTTGGACCTGCCTCACATCTAATCAGTCTCCAGGGCAGACAAGAGTAGGAAGTCTTACTCGACACACATTCAACAGCCAAGCACAGTTTTGCAAACGCTAAGGTGTTGCATAACTTCTAAAGACACAGATTTATTTGCATTGAAATGAGATTCAAATTAATGAAAAAGGTACTAATTTCTTCTACGGTGCATTCAGGTTTTTTTCTTTTTCTGTTCCCCACTGCCACCCCACCTAACAGTTATCTTCTGATATTTCAACATGTAGCTCTGCTCCCCTTCTCACACATGGACATCCAGACATGTAATTTCCGTGTATGTAAACAAGCCTGACTGTTTTCACTACCTTGATCTGTCCATGATTTACCCAGTAACATTAAAATACAGGTTATTCATCTTTCAGTGAAATGCTACTTTCTGTATTTTCTCCAAGCATCATTTTCAAAATATTCAGGTGACACCAAGTGGTTAACTGTTGTACTGCTATCTGTTCAGGGCTACTGTTATGTCAAAGTAAATACAGAAATACCTATCACCAAAAACAAGCCAACAGAATGCTTTGAGATTATTAACAGTCCAATTTGAAAATTCTATCAAAGCAGCCCGTTCTCATTCACTTACCTTAGTCTGCTTATATGCTTTAAAAAGAAAACTTGTACACACCATCAAAAAATCAAGTGGGCCAAAAAATTAAGTTCCTGCAAGAGAAGTTACTTACCAGAAGGAATTATTCCATGTCCTCTTTGTATACTCATGCTTTTAGTGAGTTGCTTCCAAGAAGAAACACACTTACACTTTTCCTCAAAATCATTGCTACTTATTAGAAAAAACAAAACCAAACACAAAAAAAAACCCCACACACCGCAAAGAAAAACCACAACACATGCATCCAATGCAGCATCATTAAACATGTCAAATCACACAACAGACTCTTCAGTGAGAAGGTGGGATCTTGTGCCACAGCTCGTAACTCTTCTTCAGCTGCAGATGTCTCTTTCAACACAGTGTAAGTATTAAGTTGGAACAAAAACAACTTCTGTAGATTAGATAGGAAAATAAACTTTCTAGACTCCTTAGGGCTATGTTTCAGTATCACGACAATGCCAACATCCAAAAAGAGTTTTATCAACATGAAAAAGATGTATCTTTCCAAAGTCTGCCATGAGGTTTGCTTTGAAATATGGTTCTGTATACTCCATGCAGGGCCAAATCCTCAGAAACAAGAATGCACAAGAAGCCATGAAAAGAAAAAAGTTTTAATAGTTCAAAGAAAACAAGACAGCATTACTAGCACTACGCCATTACACAGAGAACTTTTACAAACCAAACCTGGGATCTGGGAATTCTGCTAAGTAAGAATTCACATTAATTGTGATCATATAGCACACTGAAGTACTCAAAGTACTGTTAATTTAAGCTCACCTTAACATGCTTTCCCTGTAGCACTTGTATGATTGAAGCTATGATTGAAGAGAGAAAAATCTCAACACATACTTTCTTCATTTTTTTAAACTTGTCTGCATTCTGGATTTGACCACAGCTGTGAATAATCATTCTTAGTCTAACTGGTTTTTTGTTCTGGTGATTCTTTCCCAAAAAAGTACAGGAGAGAAAATACTATCTTTAGATAACACATCTGTAAGCCACAAAATGGGCAGGTATGCATGGTCAAGCATAGAACCTGAAGCTGTCTTCATTCTTTTAAAGTCTCACATCACTATTTCACATTTTGCATCCTTTTCGTGTTCAGATTACACAGGTTATAAAAGCTTTGGCCCTAATTTTCATAGCTATAAAAAACCAGAAACAGACGCTCAACCAGTAACACCACCCACAGTGTGTACAAAACCAGGCACAGATATTTCGCCATTGTATTATTAAAAATAAGTAACTCCCATCACTTTGACCATCTGAAAGCAACGCCTTTTGGAGGTGACCTACTAATGCAAGCCAAAAATACCACTGCTAAAGTGGAGACTGATTAAGGCTTTGTGTTTTGGAGATTGTCCTTCCTCTGAGACCTTTTGGGCATGCAAAATCAAAACCAAGGAGAAGCAAGATTCTAAGCAAGAAGAAAAAGCTTGTTTACATTTCAGTCATGCATTGCAAAAAAAGGCATCACAGTCAAGCCTTAAAGAAGTCTGCCACAAATTCATCCAGAGGAAAAATCTCACCACAGCCTAAGTATCAAGAGGCTTCCAGAACAAGTGCTAAGTAGCAGTATGAGGAAAAGAAGGATGGCAACACTATTTTAACAGTTTGCTATCAGCAGTAGCTTTTTCAATCCACCAAAACTAGAACAGGTGAGAAAAAAAGAAGAAAGAAAAAAAAAAAAGAAGGGGGGGAGGGGAATAGAGGGGAACAGAAAAGCCTTTCTTAAAGAAGTTCTCAATAACAAAAGCAGCCATCACTAAACAGGACTCCACTTAATCTTTCTGTTACTATTTCTCCTTCCATTTCCCTGAAAATTTACTTTCACTGGGCCAAAATTACAAAGTAAAAGCATTTTAATAAACACTGCTTTATCTGTTCTCATTTGTCCTCCTTACATTCCTAAAGCAGAATTGAGCTTTAAATGCTGTGGATGTAGTCCTGGGCCCTGTACACATGCACAGCTAATCAGAAAAGGATTATTTACTGTACTGTACAATGTCATCGTGCTTCTATCCAGAGCTGCACTATACTGGATCAAGTCTGATGCCTCAGACACACAGTAGGCACCATCCACAGAGAATGCCACCGCCCTTCAAACCTGGAAGTCCATGGCTTCAGAAGCCTGATATTCTAAACCAAAATGTGAAAAAAACACAGCAGTCTGTTAATAAACACAAATAATAGTATTTAAAGCACAATGTGCTTGAACATCCCAGATAACAGAAGAAACTTTGGAAGAACTTGCCTACCACCACTCTGAAAACCAAAACACTCCCTCCCAAACAAGCCTGACATTGCTTAATTTCTGAAATAAATTAAAAAAACACCAAACAAACACACCAACATACAAAAAAAACCCAACCCACCACCCACAAACTAAAAAAAACCTCCAACTTTCTGCGCATAATTAGACAAGAAACTAGTTTGCATTATCTGAACAACCCCATCATCTCCAATGTAATTCTTCACAGAAATAATTCTGCATGGACAGGAAAAAAAAAAAAAAAAAGAGAAAAAAGAAAAAAAACCCGAATCTCTGGCTCTGGGATTCATTAGGAACATTTTTTTTTTGTAGTAACAGGAAAATATTTATGTTGCTCTAAAAAAAAGACTAGCAAGAATTCATTTCATGATACAGCATCTACTGATCTAGTCATGCTGAAAGAAACCATGTAACAACAACACAAGAACTTTAGCAAATCAGAGAAATTATGTGATGGTTTGTAATATGTGCCAACTTATAAAGATCAGTCCTATTTCATCTTCAAATATAGCAGGATATAAAGGCCAGAAAGAGAAAACAAGCTAACTAAGCAGAAAAGAAATGTTTAAAAGAACAAGTGGAATAAATTATACAAAGCTTTGTCTGGAAGTATGAGGAGTTTTCAGACCATTATAGTAAGTCTCCGTAACAGCCTTCAAATCTGAGTACCAAAGAGCCAAAATTCCACTTTCTTTGAGGATGGAGTTTGATCTCCAATTGATAGCTGCAATTACTAATGAAACAACCTGGCACTAGGAATCAGTTCTCTGTTCTGAATGCTGTGTGCTGAATGTTCTGAAAAATGCTGGGCAGGAACTAGATGGCAAGTGTTCTGTTTTGTATTATTTACATAATTAATTTCCTAGAGCTCCACGGATAACACTGTCAAAACTCCAATGATCTGTCATCTCAGTTATGAAGAGATTTTACCATTGCTTTTTATAATATAAAAACTTCCCTTTTCTAGCAGCTGCATGCTAATTTTAAGAAATGCAATATATACAAATGAAGACACTAGACTTAGAAATTAAATAAGAATAACTGTATCCATGTTTTATCCCATTTCTGGTTAAAAAAACAATTTAAAAAAGAACAGTAAGTGACAGCACTTGGATACTCTGCTATAGCTTTAGGAACGTCTATAAAGAGCAGTAAGAAAAGCTTCCCAAACCTATTTATTTATCTGAATATGGATCTAACACTTCTGTTTTCCCTTTATGTAATAAATTAAGAACACAGCCTTTCAAATAAATTTTCGGCATCATAATCATCACCCAGAAGACCTTATACCTAAGTCACTTAGCATGTCATCTAGTTCTTCTTTGTAAGTCATTACAGCAGATAAAAGGAAGCAAAAATGACCCTAGCACTGCACTGCAGATGTTTACACACTGTTTCTTCAGTTCTCTCACCTGATGGTCCAGACTCAACTGACAATGTAAGAAATAATTATTCTGTGGACTAACTTGTATTTTATATAAAGATACACACCAAGGCAAGATACATAGACAAAGAACAGTATTAAAGTAACTTTTCTAGCTTCGTTTCTTAAGAACTAGTTGACAACATTTATGCTTACCTAGATGTAGAAGTGTGAACTGTGCTGCCAATTCCTTTGCACCTTCTACTGTTGTACAGAGTTTGTCTGGCATGAAGTAACTCTGGGAACCATCAGCTATACTCGGAATAAGCACCTTGTACACCAAGAGAATTCTCCCATCCTGACTTGTGGTTGAATACAGGTAGTATTCTGGCGGTGCCCAATTATTTTTATTGCAAAAATAATCCAGGTGCATTGCTGCAGAACTGAAGTGACTGGATTTTAAAGAATACATGCTAATTGGAGTAAGCTTTATTCCTGGAAAAAAAGGGTATGTACATCTTTCAACTTCAGGGGGGCTTGGACTGTGCTGACCATTAAGACGAACTGAAAGACTTGCTGGTTTCCCTAAGGATTTTTGATGACCATCTTCTTTGTTAGGAAACCCTGAGAGATTTTCTGAACCAGGACCTATCTGACCATTGAAATGTTGCTTCCAAGTATTTTCTTTGTTAACTGGCTTTGCCAGTGTCACCTCAATACTAGCTCCATCAATGCACTTCCCATTCATTACAGACATTGCAGCAATGGCATCTTCTCGGTGGAAAAAATGAACAAACGCATAGTCTCTCAGCTTCTTTACACGTTCCACTACTCCTGGCTTGAACTTGTTGAATTCAGCTTTAATTGTGTCCTCTGTAGTAAACATCATTAAATTTCTTACATATAGTACTTTAACTCTTTGCATTGTTTCTTCATCGACTTCTTTCTCAGGATCTGCCCAGTCTACTTGAATAGCATGGCCCCAGAGCTGGAATGTTCCTACAGCAAAGCAGTATTACATCAATAAGAAATATGCGAAGGAAAACAAAATCATTCTTATCAACTACCTCTACAAAAAGCAAACGTGATGCATGACACATGAAACTGGTTTTTGTTGCCTGCATCTACTTAAAGCAAAATATGTAAAATATTGCTACTTTAAATTATTAAAGAAAGTAAGACACTGAAAAAATTCAGTGTTCTATCTGTAACCTTTAGGTTCATTCAGCAACATAAGCTGTAATAACAGATTTTGTGATTCAGTGGCATGCATATACATGCATATATAAAGCAAACATAAGCAACACTGTTTTGCTAGTTATTAAACACAGCCTCCTCAGTAATATATCTACTTTAAAAACTAAGGTCAACACCTGGAAGAAGTAATCTAAATGTATATGGACTAGCACGAGCCTTACTCTATGTTGCAGCAGACACTGAAACCATGAACTAAAAAAAAAAAAACCCACATTGCTACTCATTTCAAGCCACCACTTTGCATAATCACACAAGTAGTTTATTTTACATTCAGTGATATTGCCATATTTCTCCCATTATTTTACAAGGCTTATTTAAGTCTTAGGTAACACTTCTTCCTAACACTGTCAGCAATCAACGTGCAACTTGCCTACATCTTTGCCTTAATACATAAGAGTTTTTTCATTCATTTCAGCAAGGCCAATGCTGTATTATCTGGTTTAACAACTTTGCTTCTCAAACTATTTTGTTTCATTTCCTGTTTAATTTTTCTTCCTCTCTTCTACAATTTCCCTTTTTAACTGTACCTTCACCTAGTCCCTCCTCTTCCACTATATTTAATCCCTTATATTTCCCCCTCTCAAAATGAATAAAGGTGCAAAGAAAAAGTTGTCTTCTATTTGTTAAAACTCTTAAAATTATTTTCTAGTAAAAGATTAAATACCCACTTTCAACATATTTAAAGTATGAAACAGCAGTAACATCATTTGTGACACTTAAAGGTAATAAGGAACACATTCCAAGTAGTTTATTTTTTAGGCTCAGCTTTAAGAGAATTCATGTACAGGGCCTAGAGCATGCAAATGAAAACTGGATGGACGCCCAAGCAAATACCTATCTTGGTGTAAATTACAGTAACTTGTGCTTATAAAATCAATGGCTGCTCTTTCATTCTCAGAATTGCTTAAATGTTAAAAGCCCAGCTTCTTTCCTAAAAAAATAAATTATGAAATACAAACCAAAAAAACCCCGATTTATGAATGAAAAAAACCGAAACCTCTTTAGCTGAAAGGCAGCACTGCAGTTTTGTAACTCTCAAAATACCTTAAAGAAAGGAAAACAAGGATGATCATCCACACCCGACACCCCCCACAAAATGGAGACAGATACTCCCACAAAAACTAAATTTAATTACAAATAGGTTTACCTGGGATTAGCCGTCTTCTAGCCATTGCAGCTGCTCTGTGAGATTCATATTCTACAAAGGCAAAGCCACGATTTTTTGTTTTGTCAGTGGCATTTGGATAAACAATGACATCCACCACTCCTTCTGTAACTTTTCTCATTTCATTCAGTATTTCTTCTTTCTTCTTCTCTTTTGGAATTGCTCCAATGAACAGTCGGCAGTTATCCAAGCTTACGCAGACACCAATAAATTTCCCTGGACGAATTTCGTAATTATTTAGAATCCTGATGGCTAGCTGGGCGTCCTCTTTAGTAGTATACATCACAAAAGCATAGCCTCGATTCTCACCACTAAATTCCATCATCAGTCTGAACTCATAGATTTTCCCAGCTTTCTCAAAAACAGGAACTAATTCATCTTCATACATATCACGAGGAATTTTACCCACAAAAACTTCACATCCACGAGGTGGTGGAGGACCTTCCCAACCTTGAAATAAATCATCCAACAACAATCTTAGTACAAACGCCAGATAAGCACACTTCTCATCCCCGTAATTTGCAATTGGAAGTTATTTACTTATTTTTAGTCTCAATTTAGAACTAGCATGTTCTCATCCATTATTTAATTCTTATTTTTGCTATGTTTAAATAAAAAAATGCTATAAGCCCATGATCTGTATTTCTTCTAATTCCATCTTCTGCTTTTTTCACTGAAATCTCTATGCCAACCCACTGAACCTAGCATTATTAAAACACTGATAGGTTTGCTATAAGAGTCCACGTTTCAATTATTTTTTGTCCTATAGAATTATATGTCAGTTTATTAATACAATCAACAGGTGATAACTGAGAAACAACTTAAGTTCTTTTTTCTACTCTAACATTCAGAAGTTGCAAATGTTTCTCTGTACTTCTTCCCATATTTTACGAAATTTTGGTCAGGGTCCCCAGTGCAGTATTTATTTTTTTTCTTCCTTGACATCATTCAGAAGGACCAAATATTTTGCCTCCACCTCCTCCATTCATCCACTAAAACAGGACTCCCTAAGGAAGGCAGGATACAGAGCCATCCTTTCTTCAACAGCCAAAAGGCTGAACACTTTTCCTCTAAAAACAGACCATGCTTTTCACAGGCTGGAGCTGGATGTAGGAAAAAGGAAAAAAAAAAGAAAAGAAAAAAAATCCACAGAACAAGCCAGTCCCTAGTTCACATCTGAAAGTTACAAGAACATCCATGCCTCTGTCCTTAAGCCAAGGACTTTAATACACTCTTTTATATCTCTGCATAGGTACATTTAAAAACATGGAGTTATAGTCTGCAAATATGGCACTCCACTTTCCCAAAATACACATTTCAAAAAAAAAAAAAAAGCTTGAGTTTTTTGTAACAAATTAGACGAAACAGAAGTTTCAAAGGCAGACAAATAGTCAAACCATAGCTAACAGCTTTTTCTGAAGCTCTGACAAGAAAGGTTCTCTGCATGACAGAAAACAAGTACAAAATTGGCAGAAACAATTCATACAAAATTTGTTAAGTACTAGTATGAAATGACAAAGTATAAGGAGGTAAAGTGAAAAAAATTATTGAAAAATTACTGTTGACAAGTTAAAACAAGAAGGTAATTAAATACTTTGGCTTGAAGCTCAGGATAAATTGTATTTAGATGATTTTCTAATTAACTTAAAACTTTTTCCTTCATATTAGTATCAGCAAAGGGCACATAATTTACTCGTGAAAAAAATTTTAACAGAATTGAGAAATTTTTGCCTTCTCACAGAATAAATTTTCATCTATAAACTGTAGACTAGGAACTACATAGTACACGGGGAAGCTACCAAGGCATCAGAACTGATATGCATTTGGAGCCACGCTGCCACGGCTTATCCAGGAGAAAGTCTGGCCCTGTTCCATGCAGCATTCAACATCTTTATCATGTTCAGCTTTATAAACATTTATGACCACTTCAGCTGAGGTCTGACAGGACATGGCAGGTAATCCAGTTTGCAAGTTAGTACTGCCATCACTCACATCATGCCAGTCAGTTGCCCACCTAAAAAGCACAAACTAACAGTACATTTAGGAGCTCCAAAGACAAAAGCAACTGCACACCTTCATGAGGAAAAGAGAAGGCTACGCTTGGCTGTGTAGGAAAGTAATGTAATTCAGTAACAATGTTCATTTACTAACTAGACAAACTTTTACAATCATCTTCAGCCTGGTAACTGATTAAACATCAGTTTTCAGTAAGTAAAAAGCCATCTACCATTCAAAAAGACACCCTTCTTATTTTAGAGCTGCATACTAACTTAGCATTCCAGCACATTATGGTCAACTGGGAGTAAGTTATGACTCCTGACTTAAAACATGGTCTGTGCCACATTTGCCAACGAGCAACATATAGTTAAAGCAAGCATGGAAAGAACTACCCAAAAGCACCGTTCCTCAAGTAGTTCCCAACTGACCAGACCATTTCCTTGACTGGGTATTTGATTCATTCACAGATGATACATTATGGGATTCCTTTCTTTGCAGCGGTTCAAATGATCAAACTTCAGTGAACATTATAGTAATAATCCTCCCACTGTTAGTGAGATCCATGTAATCTCAACTTTTCTTCCATGTAATTCTAATGACTTACATACCTAATGGCATTATACCTGCAACAATCTAAGCAGAGGACTCAAACAAAGCAATGAAAATTCACAATCTTAAAGATTTGGTTTTCCTCACTCTACAGGTACATTTTCCACACGTGGCATAAACTGAACAAGAACTGTGCTGCTGCCAATTGAAGTGTGTGTGGGGGGGAAATAGTATTTTTTAGGGCAATTTTAAGCCAGAAGAGTTGCTTGCTCTGGGTAATGTGCCAGTCACATAAATAACATGATAACAGCAAAACAGAGCTGACAGTGAGACCATCTCCTTTGAGAGCAACACAAGTTTATAGAAATCACATCTTACACAAGCAAAATTCACAGTGAAACTCTTCATTTACAGTTACTGTAAACTTATTACAAGCCATCTCAAACATTCAAGACTCATCTGCCTGGAAAACCATTTATAGTAACTTGGGGTAATTCTCAGCCTAAGGAAGTATAAAAACTCACGAAAATTTAAAGGAGAGGTATATAATTAATGTCAATGAACAGTTGCAACAAAAATATACCTTGTCAAACGCATCTAGTTACAGAAATTCAATTAAATTTGCCAAACACATATGCTTAATACTGCCTAATGTTCTAATTAAAAATCATATTGATAATGTAACAAATGTATTACATAATTTAAGAACAGGCTGAGACCTCAAAGTAGTCGGTGATTCCCTGCAGTTCTTTTTCCAGTGCCATTTGCAAAATAATTTCACAAGGCTTCCTTTGGCTATTTTATATAGCCTAGTAAAAGTATGTACATACTTTTAGACTTGGAAAAAACTTCCCAACTTCCAGAAAAAAATAATTTTGATGCAGCTGTTATCTTAAACTACGTATAGCAATGAGCAATACAGTTCATGCTTACAAGCATGACTTACAAAGATAATGGATTACAGGCCACAACTGAGAACTAACTGAAACAGCAGTACAAAGAATTTTCCTTCTTTCTGCTTGTGTAAGTGCATAATCTGACTCAAAAAGATGCGTTACTGTGCTCCATGGGATACAACCAAGACTAATGGCAAAATTCTTCTACACAGTTGATGTCAACAACTAGGAAAACTATTCAAAATAGAAAAAATGCTTCATAAAGATTTAAGGCATTTGACATATTTCATCAGAATAACAAGCAATGTTAAGATAAAGGGAAATGACACAGTATTATTACACAGAATTACAGGTACTAAGTATTTCATAAGGAAATTTCAAAAAAACTATCTCAGACTAGAAATAAAGCCCAAATTCAGCAGCAATGACACTAACCATTTTAACAAGGTAAGTGTAGGAGGAGATAATCCCACCTTTCAGAGCTCTCAAAACCAAAGCTAGATACTAATCTGAACATGTGTCTTAGCCAAAAATAGTCATCAGGCTCAGCACCGTAACAACTGCAGAAAGTAAATGTGTAAGACATATAGAAGTTCAGACTAAATGATATAGAAGCAACTTAATTTCTTAACGTATTCCTGAAACGGAAAAAATGACATTTTGGTAGGGAAAAAAACCAAACATAAATTTAAACGCTTGAACAGAAGAACAAAAAAATAAAAAAAACAAAATGAAAAAAAACCCCAAAATGTATCTACTGAAATATTCCTCCTCCGCTGTTCAAGTGCCTTCATTCAAAACAATAATAAATTCAATCATTTGGGTTTTATTAATTTATTTAACAAACTTTCAGCCTTTGCATCACGAGATAAACCCACTAGTTTCCAGCATTCGTATAAGCACGGATTAAAGCTGAATGATCCTGCAACATCTTCAAACAAAAACACCCTTTAACAGTCCTACTTAAAACTAAACAAAAGCTTTTCCTTGCACTACCTGTGAGCATTACTTGCTTTCTGTAAATTAAATCTGCCGCAGCAGTTTTCAGCAAAAGTATTTTAGCAGGGAATAGGGCTATTTCAAGAGATTTATTATTGCCAAGTTACTTAATCACAGTATCAGACATGTTTTTAAAACAGCATTTAATATACAAGAAAAAAATCAAGTCTTCCAACACAGTAACATCCTGAAATGTTTACTAAATCAAATAGCCACTGTTTCAAAATTGCAATATACACATTCCATATAGTGCAGGATTTAATTCTTCTTTTTTTTTCCACTGACTTTACTGGAAATATAATTGGGCATACACAAAAACAATTCAGTGGAAAAGTTTGTTTTCACTGCAGCAGTAACTTCCCAGTTCAAGCATGTAGGTCTCCTTTCTGCATCATGACAATAAATCCCAAATCACCATACACTCACCAAGAGGACTGTAGTTTTTATAACAATCTCTGTTATCCTCTGAGATTTTTATCAACTGTTATTTTCTTTTTACATATGGATACATACTCAACAATTTCTGTCTTCCATTGTATTAAGTGAAAGAACAGTAACACAGGAATAATAAACTGTTGTACTTCATTGTTAAAAACACATCCAACGAAAGATAAAAGCTCCAGAAGTTCAGCTATCAATTTTTCTTCTCAGAATGAAGGGGTGTGGGGGTAGTTATGTTAGATATGGAGAACAGATTAGTCAACTCTGAAAACAAAATGAGTTATATTATATTCACTGGTACCACTTCAGAGTTTGTTAACAACAAATATATACATATATATATATACACACACACACACAAATGCTTTGGCCAGTGCAAGTGGAAAGACAATAAATAAAAGTAGGTTATGCTTGGTTTCATCAACTTGTTTTTCCCCTTCTGTGCGTCTAAGTATTTTCAAGCATGTTCTCAGTAATATGGAACACACTCAGTATTTTCAGCTCCACATTCCTTTTGCTACCTGTCAATTTTAGCTGTTCTTAAATCGGTGACTTCTTAAATCCAACGAGAGCAAATGTTCAACATAGTCTAGGACAAGAGATCTCAAAACTGCTAGAAACTGTAAAGCACATCAAGACGCTGAGCACCTTGTGTTTCTTACACTCCTCCCATAAGCACCTACTAGTGGTCACTGTCAAGATACAGGGCTATGCAACTTTTCAGCCTGATTAAGTATAGCTCTCACTGGAAAAAAATGAACTTCAACTTTGTAATCTGAAAAGAAACACCTACCTGGTGGAGGACCACCGAATTTTCTTTGCCCATTTTCCTGAACCATGCTGTATCCAGTCTTCTCCATCAGGGCAAGTAAAGCAGCCTCATTCTGAGTGCCACTTCGGATTTTGCCACATCCATTTGCTGCAGCTTTACTTTCCTCATGCATATCTGCAATAGCTTCAACAGAACATTTCCACTATTTCAGTTCAGATAATTCTGAATTGTTAGATGTACAGAGAAGCTACCAAAACACAGGAAAACAACTTACGCTATACTTGCCTGTTTACTGTGACTTTGTTTAGCATAAGGCTTCAGTCCTATATCCAACTACTATCATCTATATAATGCTTTCAAAACATTGTTCTGTAGCTATGATAATCTTGAACCTTAACCAGCAACTACATAGTCTATATGCTAACTTTTGTTAAGTGGTATCACAACTATTTTCTAAGTATGCTGCCCTTCAAGTAGAATAACGAACTCTTTCATACATCACATTATTACAGTTGCGTAGCGACCTATATGCTACTCAATGTGACAAGTTCCACTTTTTTATTGCTGTATTTTATAGAAAAACCAATGATTTTTCAACTATTTTAGTACAAAAATACTTAAGAAATACATTAAGTCCATGCCTATTTAATACAAAGAATTCAAAGAATGAACAAAATAATTTAATTTAAACCAATACACAACAAAACCAGGCAGAACTGTCTGGTAAAACTAAGGGGCTTAATTAAACCCACCTCTGGGATTCTTGTTTTCATTACTTTATTCATTTTCACTATTTCCAGAACTAAAAAAGTTTATCAATATAGTTGTTGCTGTTGTATCCACTATTTCTCTGGCATGCCATGATCTAGTTCGGCTGCTTTATGTTTCTGTCATCCAGGTGACAGGAAACAATGACACCAAGGAACCTGTTTGGTACTTACAACTTTGCTAGTCAAGCCTCCAAAAAAAATTAACTTTCAAGTCAGATATTTTTTTTTCCCCAACTGATCTCTTCTTTTCCCAAGATTTTCTGCGTTAAGGTCTGCAATACTTGGACAAGCAATCTTCTTCACCACTTCAATCCTTTGTGTAAATGGTATATCCAAGTGCTATGCCACTCATTCTCCAAAACAAATGCTGCCAAAAAAAAACACCACCAAAAAAATAAGCTACAACTTCTGTTTGTCATTTAACTTCCCTTGTATTTTCAGCTTGCTTTGTCTCTAGGATCAGACACAAATAAATCATGTCCCGACACATCAGCAGTTGATTTTTTTTAAAAGAAAAAGTCAAAACCAGCTTAAATTTCACATAAACGTTTCCTGTCAACCCACTATTGTCTGATGAACAACAAGGCTTCCTAATTAAGGCCTCGATTAACAAAGTATCTGGAAAACAGAGAATAAAGGCAACTAAATCAAGGGCAGTGAAGAGCACACAAGCATTCACGTGCCTATCTCTTCATTACGCTTCCACTACTTAAGGCCCCAAGAAACCAGTTACTGCAAGCACTGCAGTGAACTGGAAAGTTGTGTCACTGAACTAACACTTCAAAAGGGAGGGAAGAAGGGTTCAGAACGGTTACAACTGCATCCTTTTTCTACAGTCTGAAGCTCAAGCCACCTTCTTCTCTTCAGCTTATCACTTCTGGTGTTTCTGTACTAACTAAACCATTACTTTTAAGTTGATTATCCAAATGAGCAGCACTGTCTACACAGATTACCTAACAGCTATGTAACTCGAATTAGTAACAATAAAGCCGTATATATTTGCTAACGTCCCAAATGTTACCCCACACATCTTTACACATAAAGGTTTTCAAATGATTGCTCTCACCCTACGCAAGCAGTTGCCTCCATACTCAAAAGATTAACCATACCCATGGCTGCTAGTCTTTTTATTCTTAAAAGATTCCACTGAAAACTACCCCATTACCTCAAATTAAAATCATTTTGCATAAATTTAAGTTTTTTAAAAGATTGTACCTTGTATTTATGGAATGATCAAGCCCCTTCCACTGCCACACTTATGCATGTTATGCAATATTATTGTCCAGAGGTGGACTTCCCCCCTCTCCACCTCCCCCAAGGCTTAAGTCATTTCAAATGTGCTTTGAATCAAAGTAATAATGAAACCATTCTTCAATGCATTCTTTCCACAACTGCCTTCGTATGACATTGTAAGAGATTCTACACTTTCCTTAACAAGAATGGCGACAGAAAAAACACAACTGCTATTTTTTTCCATCCCAGAAAAAAGACAACTTTTTGTGGTATTTTTTTTTTTCTACCAAGCTGGTATTAATTTTGGGGCAGGTATCCATGTAAGCAACCACTCTGGAGAAGTTTCTGACACCCACCACCAGCCATTATAAAAGCCAAACCCCAAGCTCATGGCTTCATCAAAATGAGATTCCAGAAAAGGAGGGTAGAGCATAAAAAATCCCCCGACAGGCACCAGCACGTTGCAGGCATGTAACACCACAGCTCCCGTTTGGTGTCCCACGTCCTTCCAGCAAGTTAATTACATTTACTGTGTTTCACAGCCTACAATCTGCATGGAGATTCCATCATCAGGGAGTCTCTCAGCAGTTTCAGGCCTAGCAAGGTACAGAAAAAAAGACAACAAAGGTGGGGCGAGGGAAAGGTAGACTAATTTTCCCTTCATCTCAGTTAGTTCAAATGTGCAGCCAGAAAGAACGCTATCCCTAAGAGCAGCAAGGGGACACCAGATTAAGATAACGGGAATTAATAAAAATGTCCACAGCGCTCCCACAGAGGTGAGGAGGCAGTTAAGAATTCAGATAAAAGACCAAAGGAGGAAACAAGGGGTCCACGGAGGGGGCCCGAGGACGAAACCAGCACTTGAGGCAGGAGGAGGGCATGGGGGACATGGACAGAGAGGGAAAACCAGCTGCCCCAGAAATACCCTGCGCTCCTCTCGCCGACTTGCACGTAGAGGGCGGCCGCCGGCGGCCCCTTCTCCACACACCCTCGTCCCTCACGCCGCCGCCACCCTTCCCCACAGCACAGCGAGAGCCCGAAGCCGCCGCTGTCCCCAAGGAGGCGAGGCCGCGGCACGACACCCGCCGCCCCGCTGCGAGCCCCACGCCTCACCGGCCGAGCGCGCGGCAGGACACAGCCTGCCCCCCCGCCCCCCCGCCGCCGCCGCCGCCGCCAGGCACCTCACCCGCTGCCCCGCCGCCACGGCTTTCCCTCGCTCTGCGCCCGCCTAGCCAATCAGCAGGCAGCCAGGGTGGGCACGGGTATAATTGAGAGGCGACAGCAGCCAATCAAAACAAGGCAAAGGGCGATGCCCGGCACGCGAGCTCTTTTAAAACAGGCGACCGTTAAACGAGGAGGGTGCGGCCGGCGCCCGCGGAAGACGGTTGGGCGTCGCGTGACCGCCTGAAGGCGGGTCAGCCGCCTGAGGGGAGCCCCGGCGTGAGGGGAGCCGCCTCACCCCTCCCTCCCTCCATCCCGAGAGGGGAGTTGTTCAGCCTTGGTTAACTTGGCTGTTACCCGGTGTCTCTTTTGGTTTAAACCTGCTTTTAAAAGGTGTGTTTGGGTGCTGGTGTGCCCTTGTGCTTTAGGAGGCATTTAGTGTTGTGCAGGTCCATGTCGACCAGTAATACTGAAGTGAAATAAGTCTGGTTTCAATCCCTATTTTTTTTAATTAATACTTCGGTCTCTTGCAAACAAAGCTAATTAGCTTAAGGGCTACCGACACTTCTCAAGCCAGTGGGGCTGGAGGCCTTGCAGGTTCAGTGCTGCTCTTGAACTCCCCATTAAAACTCCTCAGGGGTCACAGCTGTGCAGGCACACTGTGGCACTGATGGGCACACATCGGATACACCCAGGTCAATAAAGAGTATGAGTTTGTTTGTGAGTTCTTCAATTTGTTCTTAGGAACCTCTGGCATGTTTTCTTCATCTAGCAAATGAAAGTCTCCCAAAGCCAAAATAATTTCACTAACGACTCCTTCCCCCTCCCCTTTCCTAACATTTAAATGCTTAACTATTAATAAGGCAGAGGACCCCAGGAATTTTAACTTCGGGACATGCAAATTCATCTTCATTATGAGTATGTTCCAGAGCTTTTGCCAATCTAGTTTTAAATACATACTGCCATAAATTTGTTACATCATATTACCCATTTACCTATTTGAGTCTGCTTATTTTTCAAAGATAAAGCTTATTATCCTCTTACTAATAATGGCGCGATACACTAATCATATTTTACAAATGATGTGCCTCCATTTAAAAGTTCTGAACAGCTGATGTACCAAAGCTATTGCCTTCAAGATTTCAGGTGTCTGCTTGTTTTTTGACCACATTTAAATGGGCCACAAAACCTCTAATAGGAACGAATTTGGGGTATATTAAGTTAAATAAAGTTTGGGGCACTTTGACTGCAGCTTAGTGTCCCTGTTACCTTGGAGACTGCTCGGTCCCTGGCAGAAAACTCTGTATGTCTCAGTTGTTATTGTTGGTGGGAAGTAATGAAAGAATGCAGACAACCTCTTCTGAATGAAAACGGGGAGGAAAAAAAAAGAAAGAAAAAAACCCCAAACAAACAAAAAAACCACCCCAAAACCAAAAAAAACCCCACCGACCCCGCAACTCCTCAGCATTTTCTTTGTATTTCATCTAAGTGACATCTTACTGCATGGGTTACCACTTACTTACCGCTGGAGTACGACAACTGCTGTTCTAGGACAGAGGAGCTGGGCAGCTGGAAATGTTGACCTGTTCCAGCACTTCACAGCAGAACGTCTCAAGGAAAACCTACAAAATTGCCACCACGTTTTTCAGTTTATGACATGAATCAAAGAGAAAAGCAAAATAACCTAAAAGTATTCAATGTCTACATTATAATCTCTTATCAAACATCAAAGTCATAGGGACTAAAGACTTTCTTGCTGACACCTGCCTCTCTAAAAGAAATTAGTGATCCTTTTTTTCCCCTTGTTCCCCACATGCTAATTGGGTATCAGAGTTCTCACTACCCCCTTGCCCACAGGTACTAGCTGTTTTTTTTCTCTCTGACAGTCTGATTGTTCAGTATAATTAGTTTTTCGTAAGAACAACTGTTTCTGACCTGTATTTGTTTTGGATTTTGCTGTGACTCAACGATGAAATCTGCATGGAATATTTTTATTTATTTTCTAAGACAAAATTTACATGGGAGTACCATGTTTTTGTTAAATCAAGCAGTATATCTGATAACTTAAGGTCTTCAAAAAAGAGTTTGCACACCTGAAAGCTCACGGCTAAATCAAACAAGTTATTTACTCCAGCACCCTGAAGTGCTGCTTTTCTTCGTATTAGGA
Organism: Falco rusticolus; assembly: GCF_015220075.1. Taxonomy (NCBI): domain Eukaryota; kingdom Metazoa; phylum Chordata; class Aves; order Falconiformes; family Falconidae; genus Falco; species Falco rusticolus. Next base: position 48,969,032 of record NC_051187.1, read on the forward strand.
GCAGAATCCTCACCAAGCAAGCCCTTCAGTCAATCTCCTATTGTAAAAAGTTAGGTTTAGTTACTTTTAACAGTGTGTAATTCTGTCAAATCAGAAAACAGTTGTAGGGAATAAACTGTCTCTCTCATCCTCCAGATAGGCGCTGCCCCCAGGGAATTCCACCTTATTTTAATTTCTTTCCCTTTTGCCCACACAGTACTTGATTGCATTGTGCATTCAAAAGACGCGTCTGGCCCATTTATCAGTAGCCATCAGTTGGAGAAGGCAGGAGAAGGACAATTAACATTTTAATTCCCTTTTCTAAGAGTGACAGCCATTCACAGCAAAGGGACAGTTTCTCACAGTTGTAATTTCTCTTTCTCCATACATGTATGAGTACCACTTATCCAAATTTATGCCATATTTTAATTTGCTGATTTTTTACTGAAGATAAACAAAAGGATGGGAAGAAAGGCCAGGCCCAGAACAATGTTTGTTATTTATCAGAGTGTTTAGTTTTTTACTGCTTTATTGAATCAGTACCTTAGTACATTGATGTTTAACTTTTAACCCCAATGAACAGAAACTTATTTCAGGATTATTTTACAAGCATTACAGCATGCTTTACAAAAAGCACTTGGCACAAATTCTGATTAGAAAATTACTTTAAATTGCAAATAATATGCTATTTGCCCTGAAGCTTTATACTGTTCCTATTAACACTAAGTTAGTTTCCTCACGAATGTCTTTTTGAAACTGTCCCAGCTCTGATGGATGAGGAATGAGGGCAGAGTCCTGCCAAGATTATGACATTTATTCCTTTGGCTAAATTTGAAGATGTGAAAGAGGTCTTTTTCTTGCACATTTTATTTTATAGGACTGCACCAGACAGTTGCTTTTCTTTTCCTTTCAAGTTATTTTAGGTAGCTGTAACACAGAAGTCCTTGATGTTTTTTAACTTCTGTTTCATTGGAATGCTAGCAAGCCCCAGCATATATATTCCTGGAGTGGGCTATTACTGCAGTTGTAATATGCTTTAATAGAAGCATAAACTTTTTTTTTATCAGTGTAAATTTTACTATGGCCTGGAGCAGGAAAAGAGGGTATGTAGTATTTCTCCACTCTGACAGGTTTGATATGTAGGTGGTGGAAATACTTTAAAAGGAAGCAGACATTCTTTGAAGTTTAGACAAAGGTCTCTGTAGAAAACCTAGACATAATATGATTGTAAATCTAACTATAGTAAGCTGTCTAGAAAGACTTCATTTTGGGTTTCATTTTATCAAGTAGCTGCAATGGCTGTTAAGTAGGATCCTCCTGACAAGGCACCCTAGTGCCTAAAGGGTCTTTTTTCTTGAAAGGTGCTGTTTCTCATCATTCAGCTTTCTGCCCTAAAAGACTTGGAATGTTTTTTAATTATAAAATTACAAAATCTGATATTGCTGGAACAAGCATTTGGGGGAACAGAATATTAATTTTAGAGAAAACATAATATAGAATTGTTTTCCCTTTTTTGTAAACCACTTCAAGACACACATGCCACATGATTTTAACATGCAGATATGCAATGAATATGAAAAAATGGATACTGAAGCATGTTCTGCCTTCACTAACATGGGCATCAACAATTTCACTGATGTAAATTGAATTAAATAAACTTTAAGCCAATGGCGTTGACTGCAGAGTGATGTAAAATGCACATAAAATGTATAAAATCTCTTTGTTTTTCCTCTTACTACTTCCAGAACTATTGTTTGCTGCTCTTCCTCCGTATCTCATGGAATTGTGGAATGGTTTGAACTGGAAAGAACCCTAAAGAACATCTAGTTCCACCCACCCACCCCCCCCCCGCCATGGGCAGGGACACCTTCCACCAGACCAGGTTGCTCCCAGCCCCATCCAGCCTGGCCTTGAGCACTGCCAGGGATGGGGCAGCCACAGCTGCTCTGGGCAACCTGTGCCAGTGCCTCACCACCCTCACAGAAAGAATTTTTTCCTAATATCTAACCTAAATCTCCTCTCTTTCAGTTTAAAGCCGCTCCCCCTTGTCCCATCACTGCAGGCCCCTGTACAACGTCCCTCCCCAGCTTTCCTGTAGCCCCTTCAGGCACTGGCAGCTGCTAGAAGGTCTCCCTGGAGCCTTCTCCTCCAGGCTGACCCCCCCAGCTCTCTCAGCCCGTCTTCATCTTCGTAGCAGAGATGCTCCAGCCCGCCATCTCACTCTAAACCTGGACCCTGTGTGACAAAGCCATACCTTTAATCGCTGAACAAACCGGCTGGTTTCTGGCAATACAGCTAACCCCCAGAGGGAAGGAGCAGATGGGAACTGATGAAAACAGTAACGCTGCAAGGGGAAGAAGAGGTAAATGTCAGGAAATAGGAGGGAGGGAAGGATGGAAGGGCCGAGGGAGATGGAGGGAAGGATGGAAGGGCCGAGGGAGATGGAGAATCCTGCCCTGCAGCCTTTTGATGCTCCACCATTACAGAATGCTTTCTCATCTGCTTTTTAGGCAGGCAACTTAAATGAATTCTAAAATGGTAGTATATCCTCCACATGGCTGTACAGCACCAGTTAAAGAGGTTTGGTATTTTTAGTGCTTCTGAAAGTGGCTACAGCCCCAACAACCTTGAAACCAAAGTTTTCTTTCCACAAGAATGTGAAGCACCTTTTCGTCGCACCGCTAGTGTCTCAGTCCTCATCTGAGGGCTCAGAAAGATTGGAGACAGTCCCCTCTCAGTCACTGTAAAGTTTTGGGTTTTTTTTTCTCTGCAAATATTGTCAGAAAATACTTGAATTTATGGTAGCTTCTGTGAAAATCTTAGAGCGTGTTTCAGCAATGGAACCAAACAGGCATCAGACATCAAACTGCAAAGTCTCTGGTCATACCTGATCTGATCTAGGCATTAACTGGAAGTTTACCAGGGAGACTATAAAATTTTTATATCACATTACCTTCTGAATATTTAATTATTCTGGAAACAAATTACATTGAGTGCAACAGTGGAGAACAAGATTTTTACTTTTCCTAAATTCAAATATTTAAAATACCTTAACTGTAGTTTGAAAAGTGGAAAGAAGCCCCTCTTTCTTCAGGCTGTGCATACTTGGCTTTGAATTCCAGCTTATTCTGAGAAACCTAAAAGACATTGATTTTCAAGCTCACATCCTTTTAATTTATAATCCAGCTGCTGTGAGCTGCTAACTAGCTTTTAAGTCAGGAAACTCTGGACTGTCAATGCCAATTATAGTTAAACAACTTAAGATGCTTCTGTGTGATTTTACTTTACATTTTTCCTCAGGCTTTAAGCATATAGTGCTATGCTTGGAGACACTATTTAAGTCTGAAGCTATATAAGGTGTTTCTGTGGATTTCTTTCACTTACATATATATACACATATTTATATATATTTGTATCTTGTACACACATAGAATCCCATGACTTACCTTTGACGGTTTTAACTGAAAGATTTTTAAATGCTTTTCTGTATCTAGCTCTTGTCTTTCCTACAAAACCTAGTGACACAACCAAAACCGCAATGAAAAACTAAACCAAGAACCACTACATTGTGGGCAACTAGAAACAAAATTGGTGTAACACAGATTAACTGTTCCTTTGTGATTTCTGGTTAGATGTTACAACAGTGAAACAGAAATTAAAGATCAGCATTTCTAAACCTACTGAGCAGTTACGTCGACTTTAATAAAGAGCTGCTGACCTAGCTGTTCTTTAAATGCAAGTTTAGCTAACCTCCCGTTTTGCTGCAGCCAGTGCATTTTCCTGAACGTAAGAAAGCCACTAGGTGGGAGTATGTCCTCTTAAAACAAGGATTGCCAACTCCGCGAGGTGCTGCAGCACTGCCCACACCCTGGCCAGCTGGTGGTCGAGTTGGGATTTTTCAACGCTGGTGGCCACACTGCGCACTGGGGAGATGCTGCTTGCCTTGCTCCTCCTTCAGCCCAGCAGGAGTCGAGCTGGGGCAAGCAACGGCAAAGGCTCAGCAGAAGTGTCACCCTTCAAAAAGCAGATCTCTTACCCTAACAAGGAGTACAAGCGCTCTGCATAAGCTAGTTACGTAGAAAGCCCAAGGAACCAGGCTAAAACAGAATCAGTGGATCACGTTGCTAACATAAAAGCTAATAATTAAAAAAAAGCAAACAACAAACAACTTAGTAAAGTATTTCAGAAGCCCGGCGTTTGGCAGAGGGAGAACTGGCAGATGATATAGAATGGGCCTTTTGAAGAATTAGGCTATAGGAAAAAAAACAGTTTTTTGTAGTGATACTCAACACAAAAGTGATAGAGAAGTTTTCAGAGTAAGCTGGTTCTTTTTTACAGGTAATAGAGCTTCATATTAGTACTAAACTGAGGGATCAATAAAAGGCATTTTAGGACAGATGAGTAAAATCAAAGTAACAGATTAACAAGGCTGGGTGTATTCAAGTCTAAAGAAACTCCAGGATGGCATTATTGGACTGAGAGGTGTAATGTGTAATAAATTTCTGAAGACAGCCATGGTCCTAGAAGGATGGTGCCAAATGAGCTGCTTTCTAAAGAATTTGAATACACATTTATGGAAACGGCAAAGACTTTGACTTCCACATCAGGAATATCTGAGTTGTAAGACTGTAAGTGGAAAAAAATGAATACAAAATAATCATTGTTCCCTGTAGTACAAGAAGGGGAGGAACAGCTAAGGTAGTCATCAGGCAGCCAATTTAAAATAAAGTGCTTCTTCATATGTTGTAATTAATCTTGCCATAAAACCTTTTGGAGACCAGACAGATAAACTAAAAAAGGAGTAAGCAAGTTCACAGAGCATAAGAGTATTAAACATGATGAAATGAATGCAAGCTTTAAAGCTGGAAGTTTGTGAATTGTTGCTTACGGAAATTTTTGAGACAGTATCAAGACTGTCTGCACCCATAGCCTGTCCACAAGCACTCACTGTTGCTCACCAGTGGAGAATGATACAGGGCTAAACTGACCTTCAGATATTGCCAAGTTCATTCCTGTGTCCCTGTGATGCTGAAAAATTTGGCCCTCATCTATAAGCTCAAGGATCTCAGAGGTAGTTAAATTGTTAACGGTGTCTGGTTGTCTTGCTGCAGCTCTGGATTGAGAGTCCAGTTTTCCTAAAGATTAATGGCACTAGTTGTGCTCACAGAAAAATACCTCAGAAGCCAGCTGAAGAGTACATTGCCTAGACCAGTAAAAAAAACTAGGCAGAAACACTAGTGGCAGCACAAAAGCAACCATAGGCAGCTGTCTGAATAGATTTGAAAAACTACAACAAAAAAACCTGCACAGTTTATGACCTGTAAGATTCTTCAGATCGTAATTCAGTGTGAAGTTCATAGTCACTGGGGGTTCATTTCTGAACATCGTTATTAAATTTCCACAGGTACAAGATTTTGGGGAGGTCAGGGAATGGGTAGGAAAACTTCATACTTAATCTTGCTCTCTGTGAAGACAAGGACAAAGCTCCTGATGATTTTAGCTGGAAGAAACATACTCAGTGATGCTGTTGTAATAAAGGAGCCTGGAGCACTATGTACTATGTAGTGGCAGACCTAGTGAATCACTGACAACCTGTCCTAATGGGGTAATTTTAAAATACACAGTGCTAGTAAAGTGATTTTTTTTTTTATTTTAAAGTAACTTCTCTTACTATTCTTTTTCTTAGGATCAAATGGTCTTTATATAAACAGATGTCTTGCTCACATCCCATGTTCCCTTCCTGCTTAATTATACAGTGAGCTCACAATTAATGTCACAAATCCAGCGTCCTTCCCATAAGAAGAGACTTGTTGTTGCAAGCACAAATTTGTATTTAATTGCAGGACTGAGTACTATCTGTTAGAGAGCTTTTAATACAAACATTCCCCAAACTGAAAAATGCAAACTAGAAAGTTACAGAGGAAAAGTAATTTCTGTAACTGTCTTGGGTTTTCAGTTCGCTTGTTAAAAAAAAACCTCTTTGCAAGTCATAAAAACCTCATTATAATTTTGAAACAAATTTCATGACTATACATCAGGTCTACTGCCTGTGCAATTCTCAGTGCTTTAACTACTAGAGTTACTGGAATTGCTCAAAGACATCAGAAATAGAAACGCTCCGTTCCTCACTGGAATTTCAGTTCACTGGCCAAGCAGAATTACTGCTTTCTCCAGGCAAGTTTTTGAAAAGACGTTATTCCCAGTCTATACCCTGTCTGTCAATATATGATCTAATCGTCATTCTAAAATAGTTACTTGTACAACAGAGTTGTTCTTTCTTACCTACAATATGACCAAACCTACTTGCTGTCAGAAACTGGGAGTACTACCTAAAGGAAAATAAAAAGCTGTCTTTACCATGCCATTGTCAGTGCTAAATGGCAGATATACTGGATGAAGAGATGTTAACTTTCACCTCTTTGTCCAGGACATGTCACATTACATGTCATTACACATTTGAATTTCCAGAGAAGCTGGGTTTTGTGCATGTCCTGAGCTTGATGAAAGACTGGGGAATGGGACATGGCAACATGACTGGATATCACAGGCTACATCTTCACACATACTTTAGGCATTGCAGCCTTACATACTTGCCCATCTGAGGTAATTCTCAGTCCTGAGCAAGGCCTTCAGGCTCCTCTTCCAAAGCTTGGGAAGGGTTAGATACTTCGAGAAAGACTTCGCGGGAATTGACAGAGCTGAAACCTGTGTAAAGTAACCCATTAATAAAACAAGGCTTGAGATGGAATTTAAACTGTCTGGGGCATAACTGCATGATTTAGAGGTCTTGTTTCAGGCGGGTTGGTATGACTGCAAAACGGGACAGGATCGTGAGGTGCTACCTGTTCAGGCCCCAAACGTGACAGAGCTGGGATGGTGTGATGCTGAATCAAACAGCCTTCTTCCCCGAGGGCTAAACGCACTTCTGTGTTTGCACAGCTATGCTGGTTCTGGAGGCAACCGAGTCATCGCTGGCTCCAGCCTGCTTACACAGTGCACTACCGCATCGTCTGGACAGACTCAAAATGAATATGGTTGAAACCAGGTGCCTCCCTCCTCCTGAGCATCCACTTGGAGCTATGTCCGATCCCGTCTACAAACAGAAATAGCAAAAGTTACTCCGTTTAATAGCTAATTCTGATCTTTCCACCAGGAGTGCAGGAGGGCTCTCATTATCTTCACCGCCCCATTTCTTCGCTTTTGGTTAGATTTAGTTACTAACCTTCTGCCTACTGTGGGGCAGTAGCAGACCCACCCCTCCCCGTGTTTGTGTGCGGTGCTAATTGGAAATGTGCAGGTATTTTCTGCGAAACTGCAAGGAACACAGGTGCAAATCTGAGTCGGGTCTTAAACTATGCAGAAGCAGAAGATAAGGTGGCTTGGCAAGTTTAGCAGAGCATAACCCTTCATTTGCGTGTATTCTTAATTATATTAAATAGCATACCTCCTTAGCCTCACAGAAAACTGGTTTCACAGGCAGGGAAATTGCCTTCTGGTAAGGAACCATGGATTTCATTTATTTGATGAATAAATACATCCAATGCAAGGAACCCACAACCTTATGGAGATATTAACCAAGTCTTGCAGCTGGCCAGAAAAGAGAGAGCGAATTACTGTTCCAGTTACAGAAATAGGGAAGAATTTTAAGAAAGAAACCAAAGGAAACAGTTATGGCAGGTAGCTGCTTTAACTAAAAGTGCTTTAACTAAAGCAATGCTGCAGCAAAGCAGCAAACTTTTGATTTAACCTGATAGTTTCTCACTTATTTTTACCTGAAAGTTCTCTGAATGGCTGCGGGTTTTGTTGTGTCAGAGTCAGAAATGTCCCAGTCAGCACTTTTAGTTCCTGGCTGTATCTAGGGATCTGGTTCCCACTCAAAACCTCACTGGGGTCCATAGATCATAAGAAGCAACACCCCTCTTAGAGGGGGCAAATACACAGAGCCCGAACAGAGCCTGTTCCAACACCGAGTGGCTGGAGAGCCACTTTCTCTTTCTAATTCAAAGCCAAAGGTGTTGCCTAACTTGATTTTAAAAATCCCAAACAAAACAGTAAACACTGTCCTAACCATGAGATAAAACTAGAAAAGGTGAATGGTAACTACCTCATAGCCTTGTCCAAAGTCTGGCAAGTCTCCTGCAGGATGGACTGAGAAGGTCCTAGGAACAGGTCCCCCAGATCCCCACAAATGCTGTAACCATCACATTTTTGCACTCTTTATAAAACGGCATTGCTGTTTCCATTCAAAGTGCTGCTCGATCAGGAAGGGACTCAAGGTTTTAGGTAACAAATGGGGATGTCTACCTTAAAATTCTGGGCAGGTTAATCAGCTAAACAAGGTCACATCTATGTTTGCATGGATGCTCTTTGCATGATGCCAGTTGCAGCCCCTGGTAACTAGTGCACTCTTGGAGTGTGCCTTGGGACAAGGCAGATCAGGGAGCACTACCTATAGTTACTAGAAGTGAAGCTACACTGTAGTGGTGAGGGAGGTTAGCTATATGGATCTGAGTCACAGTGTACCACCGTGTAGTCAGAAGATGGACCACAGCCCATTTTCTTTGCTAGATTAGATTAAAGTCTGTGGCATTGATGGCATACCTCTCAATTTAAGGGAAGGCAAGTTAATCCATTTAATCTCAGCCCTAACATACAACCCCATCTCAATCCCACTAAATTCCAGCTGGGGACAGGACAGCAGAGACATCACTGTTCCCAGCGTGCCCAGCTAAGCAGCGTGAGTCTTCACAGGCACACGCCTCTGCCTTCATTGACTGGTGCTTCAGCACACTCAGTATGACCTGCCCTCACAAATAAAATAAACCTACATTACCTGCCTCCTGCGCTTTCATGGCCTTGTTCAGACCAAGCACCTAGTTGTAGGTGTCGTGATGTAGTTGCAGGGGACTATGCAGCTGATTAGCCTCAAATTGTTCATTCACAGAGCTGCCGACTGTTTTCCAATTCACAGATATGCTATAGAGAAGAGGCAACTACTAAAACAAGGCCACAGGGCTAAAGTTCCCTAATAAAAACAGGGAAAACATTAAAAAGCTACAGAACATCTTACAGAAAGCTTTTTACCCTGAGACACAGAAACAGTAACCAAACCAGCAGTTTTGTCACAGACACAACTGCAGTACTGCAATCAACATAATTCTAATTTAAGTCTCCTAAAGATCACCCCGCTCCTCCCTAGTCTGAGTGCTCAGGACCATATCCTAAATGTTCCCTTGACTTTGGAAGCAAAGCTAAGCCACAAAACACAGCACACAATTGATTTGTAAGAAATTATGCCAAAAACATCCCTCAAACCCTTTTAGTGATCTGTTCCTACAGCAGAGGAGATAGTTTTATTTTACCAGCGCAGTGTTTAGAAGGATTTCTGCAACGCTTACAGCAGTGCAATGCACTACACCAGAGCCTCAAAGCTAAGCTTTTGTATCTTCATCTCCCGTCAGTAAGCCCGTTCATGACAGTTCAGCACTCAGAGGAATTGGGTCCTAAGCTATTACAAAGCATAAGGAGCAAATGGCTCCGAAGTCTCACCTGAGACATTTTCTTTTTTTGTTTCCACGTATAAAGGAGATGCTAACTAATGACTGTCTAACACAGGCCTGTATCATTTAGTGGTATGTGCTGCTTTAATGTGAGAGCATGCAATAAATAATACAAACCCGTATCATTTCTAGAGATCACAGTTCTAATATTTCTTGTTGCTGCAGCTTGCTTTCTAAAACCTGTCTGGACGATGTCAAGTCACACACAAGTTTAATGCGCTCTTCCCCACCCCCTCAGACTTTCAACAAGTATTGCTATGATTTTGTTTTCATTAAAAGCCTCAATGGTATTTATATGTAGCATTCTCTTTCAGCACAGGAGGACCCAAAGGTGAAATCAAGCAGCAGATGACTGTTCACCACAAAATGAGTAATCATTTATGTTCCGAGCTAAAATAAATACAAACAGAAAGCTCACTGTTCTAATGCCTTCATTTAGCAACTTTTTTTTTTTCCTTTTAAATGCAGGGTTTGTAAAAACATTTCAAGCCTTGTGAATGATCATTTTATTTTTGTTTTCTTTGGAAAGCCTGAAGTGCAACATCTATCTTTTTGACTTGATGTCTTCACTACTTGCCTTTCCCAGTGGCACAGGGGTGATGGTTATACTCCTCCATTACATCTTCTGGTTTAACCACACAGCTTTTCAAAACAGCCCCACTACTAAAATGAGCTGCAACTCTAGATTTACACTCCCCGTCACCATCACTTAGTTACCAATGAACAATTTCACTTCTAAGCACACACATTTCCAAACAGCTGAACCGCTCCACAGTTTTCTGTGTTTTTCTTATTATAACTAGCTCCTTCACTTCAACAGCATCACAGTTGAGCTCAAGTCTGAAATGCAATGCTCCACCTAGGGCATGTGCTTATTTTTACTCAAGTAATTACAGAAAAAAAGTTGACGCTGACATTGACCAAAATATTTCAGAGCACAAACACCACCGGCTGAGCTGAACATGAGAATTCATGCCTGCTAGCCTTGTTTTTCCTCCCAGAGTATGACGAATTTGACTCATGCCTGACTTCTAACACAATTTCCAGATCTCTGCTAGAATTAGAGCTGGTAGGAAAAAGCTCCCAAACACACAGCTGAATTTCTGTTCCTATGCCCATATTATTACTTCTGTTTGATGAAAGGATACAAGGAGACATTCTAGACCATTTCATAGTATTTCATAATGTTAAAACTTTACTTTTTCTTTGAAGGAAATTCTACTAATAGAGGTGGAAGTCTGCAAGGAACTGCTTTCATTTCTTTCATGGACACCCATGAAAATCCCTCTTTAGCCCCCCCAGTCTAATCTGGATTCTTCTTGCTCAATAGCATTAGCAAAGCAGGAGCACTGGTCCTTTGATAGTGAAGCTGGAGCAGGAACATTTCCCTGCCTTCCAACAATCCCACTTATGATTTGGATACTGGTCATGACCCCGTTGTTTATTGCATAAGTGAATTGTAAGAATTACTGGAATGCTTATAAATCCCAAGTAAATAAAGGGGAAAAGAAAAGCCTACCTGTAATCAGACACCATGTAACTGCATGTTAATGGACTGTTCAGTGCCCTACTGGGGTACGTTAAGAGTAATGCTATAGCATTACACTCCATTTCAAGAGACCGGTAGACATTTTTAAATGAATAAATTCTATTTATATAATTACAGTAATGACTACAGTTCATACCTTACACACAGCAAGTAAAAAAAACACACTAGTATTTATGTCAATATTACTAACACATACACGATGAAAAAGCAATTCATGTTAATTAAAAAACACCTTAATTTGAAAAGTTTACCAGAAACAGTTACACTACACATGGCAATCTTTGAAAGCGGAACAGAAGTTGTTTGCAAGGATCCAGCAGTAATTGATATCCAGCTGCTTGGAGCTGGGCTGCAGATTGAATGCGTACTGAAAGCTGGGCTGAAATCCTCCCTTGGTTGATGGCAGCAGCAGTCATGCTGCCGTCTCCTAACAGCCTGGAATTTCACCCCAGTCTTTACATTCTTCGTCGGTTAGAGTGGAGCAGCCAGAAGAAGATGATTAGAGAGTGGCCAGATAGACTGACAGTTCAAGAATCCAATCTTCAAGCAGCTGTAAGGTCTAGGGCAAGGAGGATGGGTTTATACAGCATGGTTAAACGAATCTAAAACCAGGGAAAGTGGCCGCTTCAGTAGCAGTGCTGATGACGGGATACTGAACACCACTCACAGAAGTCCTCGCTGAAGACACCACCGTATTTGCCTCTGACCAGAAAGGAAGGCAAGCATAGCGCGTGAATGTGTAAGTGCGTGTATCGCAGGCAAGGCATTCCAGCTGCTGAACAATTTCTCTGCATACATCAAGACATTGCTAAGAAAAAAAATAGCAAAGGTTTTTAGCGCTCAAACAATTGGCTAGATGAACTTGATTTCAAGTCCAACTTTACAAGTTATTGATAAATGGAAAGGCCTCAACAGAAGACGAAAACGTTTTTAGCACCAACTGCTGGCGAGTGAATACTTATTCACAAGGGACGAGTGCAGAAAGACACGTCATCTTTCACGTGACAGCATGTTGTTTTAAGGCAATATCCAAAATGACAATACAGCCAGCACAGAAACTGCTCCAGTGATCCCTGATGCTTTATGGCATCCACATCGGTCCCAGCGCTGAGGGAAGGCAGGAACTAGAATGAGCATCTGTCCTCCACCTCCCTGCCATGTGCCCTGGCACGCTGGAAACTTCCAACATTTGTATGTCACTAGTTGTCATACAGCAAGCTTGTTTCTTCCTGCATCTCAAAAAACCCCTCTGTAGCCATTTGTATTAGCCATACTAACCACTACCAGTAGCAAGGAAAACGCTGAGGAATTGCTGTCTTTCCTTACCACTAATCCAGTTAAAAAGTTGTTCAACACCATAGCAAGTGTTTATACAAGTCATACAAATGAGAGATTTGTGAAAACTTCCCAGAAGGGAAATGACTACAGCTGATCCGGCCAGATGTGTTCCCGCAGCACCCAGCCTAGAGCTGTTTTTTCTTCTTTGCTATCAAATCGAGGCAGTTTACTTACTTGTATCTCCACTAATGGATATTCTAGTGAATGAAGACAGTGACTTCTGAATATACGCTGTATCTAAGGAAAAGGCAAGTAGTTTGTTCTCCACATCCTTCACTTTGTGGAACACCACCATCCATTTTTATTAATAGTTATGGCCCCTGGATATGCAACCAAGAAACTGAAGAATGTGAAAGCATTACCAGAATCACTTATGGCTAATGGCAAGGAGCAGAACTGCATCGCAACCCTACTTTTTCATGATTTCAAGGTGTGTTAAAATGTACCAACAGAGATTCAGGAAATCTATTATTCGGCTTACACAGTAAGCTATGCCTTGTGCACTGCGTTCTAGACAAAGCTGTATTTAAAAACAGCACACAAGGTTAAGAAACTTTACGTGACACTGATGCTTTCATAAATACAGTAGCATACATCCTATATACAGACAGTGGCTGCGAGCTTCCGAGCAGGCCGTTAGCCAGCCATCCACAGAATGAAGGGAATGAAGATAGTGGGGAGCGTGGTGGAGGGTGCCAAACCCAGGCAGACTATTGATGCTAGTCCCACAAGCACCGAAGCAAGTACACTCCTCTGGTCCCGAATAATCATCTTCACAGTCTCACAGAACTGGAGGGGGGAAGAAAAAAAAAAAAAAGCAAAAGATCAGGATTAAAGAGGAAAGCTCTAACGGGGCAAGCTGGAGCTGCCCAGTCCCTCCGTTCCAGAGCACCCCAGCCCTCAGCGGGCTCCCCAGTGCGCAGCACAGGGCGAGTGGGGCTGGCTCACGGCCCCGCTTGGCCCCGGTACCGGCCGCGGCTCCAGCGGGCTCCGGTAGCTCCGGAGCTGCTTTTTAAGCGCCTGTTAATCGTCCCGCGAATTCAGCGTCGCTCTTCTCGCCGCTGGAAGCCAGCGGAGGCCAGGTCACCCGCCCTCCCGAGCGGCTCCGCACCGCTGCGGGCAGGGGGCCCGTCAGCTCCGGCGGGCGGCGGCCCCGGGGGCGCGGTGCCGGCTGACCCCGTTTCGGGGAGCGGAGCGGGGCCCCCCGGGAAGGGCAGCCCCGCCCCCGGCACCGCCCACCGCCCCTCCCGGCAGCCCCGCGCCCCCCCGGCGGAGCGGCTCCCGGGCTCCCCGGCGCCGTACCTTGTCCGTCTGGAAGCTGACCGGGGCTCCGTAGCGGCAGTAGGTGACGAAGTGCTCGCAGTTGTTCCAGAGCAAGCTGTAGGCCGTGGCGCCCACCAGCTTCTCGGCCCGGCGCGCCGCCTCCTCGCTGGCCAGCACCTGGTCCTCGAAGAGCCGGTCCATGTGGTTGACCAGGATGCTGCCGCCGTAGGCGAAGTCCTCCACCGTGTCCACGCGGATGCTGGCCGTCCTGGCGATGACGCCCAGGATGAGCCGCTTGTTGGTCACCACCTGCTGGATCTGCCGCCGGTCGCCGGTGAGGACGGGCAGGATGTCGGGCATCAGGTGGGCGACGCGGTTCTCGCCCAGGTAGATGCCGAAGTGGACGAAGAGGGTGCGGGGCACCTCCAGCAGGTCGCCCCGCTTGAAGCAGCTGGTGTCGTAGTAGCTGGGGGCCGGCGGCGGTTCTCCGCCGGAGCCCGCCGGCAGCGGGCGGACGTGGACGAGGAGCAGCAGCTTCTCCAGCAGCAGCGAGGCCGCCTGCGGCACCGGGTTCTTCATGGTCGGCGGGGGGAGCCCTCGCTGCCGCCGAGCAGCGCCCGCCGCCCGGCCCCGCTTTTCTAGGCTGCGGGGCGGGGCGGGGCGGCCCGGGCCAGCCCACCGGCTGCGGCGAGCGGCAGCGCCCGCCCCGGGCAGCGCCGCGATTTATGGCGGGGCGGCCGGCGGCCCGGGCCGAGCAGCCCGCACCCAGGGGCCGGCCGGCCCCGCCAGCTGCCCTCCGCCTCCCCCTGCGCTGCCCGGGTGGGATGGCAGGAAAAAGCGCGTCCGGAGCCCTTCGTGCGACCGGCTCCCGGCGCCGCGGCCATTCGTCCTCCTTCTCCCGGCGATGGGACCTGCGGGGCCGCGGGCGCCCGCGGGCGGGGACGGGGCAGGACGGGGACACACGGAGGGACACAGGCTCGGAGGCAGGGCAGGGGGCTGCCGCGGTGTCGCCCGGCGGTGGGAGAGGGGAGCGCAGCCGTGTCACTGGGGCTCAGAGGAAAACGGGCATCCGAGGGGGGCAGCGATCCCCTTTATAATGTAACTCGCCCGAAAAGAAAGAGCGGGAGAAGCCGGGAGGCATCCCCGAGGCAGTTGTCCCTGCTCATCCCGTATGTAAATGACAGGTCCTGGCAACGGAGCCCGCAGCAGCGCAGCCCGCTCGGCTCAACAAAGCCGCTCCGGCTGAGGCCAGTTAAATTGCAGTAGCCCAGCAAATTCCCGCCCCCTCGGGGACTGCGGGATGATGGATGGGACATTCATCTTACCTGGGAGGTGACAGGGCCCCGGGAGGGGCGGCCCGGCCGCCCCCCGAGCCTACATCCCTTCCCCAGCCCCCGCCGCCCGGCCCCGGCTCCAGCTGCGGGGCAAGCGCTGCCCTCGGTGAGACTCGGGGTGCGCGGGGGGATGAGTGAGTTTGTCAGAGCATCTTCCCCCAGCCCCGGCTCCGGAGCTGCCGGCTCGCCTCAGCCATCCTCCTGCAGGCTGTGGCTGCTCACTGTAACACGGCGCCAGGTACAAACCCGGAAAGCAGGGAGAGCAGCGCTGGCGTGCAACTGCTTGGCGCCTCTCCACAGGCAAACCGTGTTGGAACACCGAGGTTTTTTCCCCTCTCCTTAGTCACTTTAAACCTGAGAGCCTGTGGGTCAAGAATGAAATCCCTAGACCGTCCTCGAGCTGCAGAACCTCTTTAGTCACACGAGCAAAAAAGCAAAAAGATTCCCCATCCCTTTTCTTTCCAGCAGGGAAACAGCTCTAGTATGAATAGAAAGGCAAAGGGGATGTGAATGATCCAGCAGGTGAGAGCCTCCTACCGCCACGGATACAGAACCAAGGCCCAGGCAGGATCTTCTGCACAGGAAAGATGAGGCTTATCAATGACCCTAAGCCAGTTTTCCACTCCTCAGTGAAGAAAATATTTCAGGCAAGTGGGTAACCTCACTGCTTGCCAGCAAAAAGTGATGGCTGGCGTTGCCCTCCTGCTTCCTCCTGCTGGAGCACAGCCCAGCTTCCTGGGGAACTGAAGATTATCCTCACCTTGCTTCATCTGCACAGAGGGCCATACCATAACCTCGTGTGGTCAGATCACACACTTCTGACCAGAGCGATCAGGCATTTGGGATTTTCTTTGGAGAGTCTCAGCCAAATTTTTATGCAACAGAGGCTTAGTCCTCTCAAGCTTTCCCACCCCCCCCCCCACCCCCCTTCAAATGGGATCACTTACAAAAGAGAAAATACCTTATAGATGTGGTTTGTGATGCTGGTACGAACCTGTGAATTAGCCACCACCCCCACGCAATTACATAATTAAACCAGCATATTTTCAAATCCACATTTAAATGGATTTAGAAGGTTTGAAGCTTTTGCTACTAGTAAATAAAAACAGGGAGAGGAGGGGGAGCTTTTCTCATTTTTAACTAGTACGTTATTTTTAATGGACGGGGGGGGAAAAAATATTAAACTCCCTCCTCGGGATAAAGGGTCTCACCTGTCTGGTGACAGCCACAGCACCTGGTCCAGAGCTGGAGCATTGTGTCACTGCTGGGAGGTTACCAAAGACTCCACTGAGTCCTGGCACAGTAAGGTTTCCATCTCCCTCCTGCAAGGGCAAGCCCTGGTTCTGCCCTGTGCTGCCATCTTCAGAGCTTCCCCCCACCCCACCCCCACCCCCCACCCCCAGACCCTTCCCAAAGCTGCCAAGGGAGCGTCTGGATGGTCCCTGTTGAAATAGGTGTTAGAGACGCTTCATGTCCCACAGTGCAGGTTTCTCTCTCCTGCCCGAAGGAAGGCTGAGGAACTCAGCCGAACGCCCTGGTAGAAACAGCCATTTCCCAGCAGAATGGTTTACTTGGAGGCATCCTTTGTTTGCTTCCTTAATGCTAGTTAGCTTTAATCCCAAAATCACCAGGGTCCATTTCAGGTAAATCCGAAAAGGAAACCAGGATGAAACTGAAGATGAATAGTCACGAAGTCTTACTCCATGGGAGGGTTTCAAAGAAGTCAGGGCAGAGGTGCGACATTTCTGCAGTGCAATTTCCTCGTACCTGAGGCACCCACGAGCCTCCCCCCTCCCTCCCCAACGGAACAACCCCAACTGCATTACACAGCAGGCAGGTCTGGGAAACTGCTTTGCGCCCCCAGCCAAAACAGGCACCCGGCTGCAGCAGGTGAAATCCACCCAGGTAATGCTCAGCCACCACCTTGCAACTGTTGCAAGCGCTGCTGTCTGCAGAACACTTCACACAACATAGCAAAGTAATTGCTGCATGAAGCCTTCCATATTCTAGAAAGACAACCTGCACCCGGCATTTCCTGCTTTTAACATGTTAAGGGCAGCACTCCTATTTAACTTTCAAAGGGCCATGATGCAAAACAAAATTTAAAAGGTATACTTACAATTATTTTTCCTCTCCTCTAAAGGGGAAAATCACCCCTGTATTTTAGTGGAAAAATGGCTTCATGGAAGATGGCTAAACTGAGAATATGCTCTATGCCTCGAGCACTCTGGCACATCCTTTATCTTGGATCGCTTCTGCATAATAACTTTTGTACCTTTAACACACAAATTTCAGTGGGAAAATTACTTTGAAATATTAAACAACAAACACTGACAAAGTATTTTTTTTGGACTTCTAGCTGCTATAGAATAATTTAATGATAAAACTATTTGTTTTTGAGAGTTAGGTGAGCTGTGGCAAGGAGGCTGTGACAGGTAAGAGAACGCAGCCCTTGTTTTGCAATGCAGATGAGCCACAAGCACAAAAACTTCCCAGGCAAGAGGTGTGAGCCAGTTTCCATTACACCGAAACTTGTATATTAGATGGAACCTTATTTCTTACACTAGGCACTACTACTTCCATCCTGCCCACACAGCTAACACAAATCGGGGAAAGAAAGGCAACTGGAAGCTTAAATTCTTGCCCGCAGGAGGAACAGCCCTGGTTTAACAAGCAGGCAAAATGCCAAAATGCCTTTTTTTTTTTTTTTTTAAATTGAAGTTAAACCAGCGCTGACTGCATACACGCTCACCTTCAAGTACAATTTATGTTTTACCAAAGCTCTCTCAATTACTCAACCTCTACTGTACATTAAGAAACAAATGCAGCTTTACCAAGCTTTCAGGTCAGCTGCGACCGCTTCCAGCAGTACAGGTTCATGAATTCAAAACCTGTTAAGGAGGTCAAGGAGAATAAAATCTTTGGATAGGGATTTTTACAGGCTGTAATTTGTGAGAAAAGTATCTGAAAAGCAGTACCACTTGGTTTCAGCTGGTACGCTGAACCGCATAATGGACAGAAAGCCTGTTTGAAGGATGGTTTCACAGCATCCAAAAGGGCAACTCCAGAGAGAAATAACGCCTTTGTATTGCCATACCCAATCCATCTGAACACTGTACCATTCTTCTCAGCAAATTACAGCTTCCTTTGTAGAGCTGTAAATGACCAGCTCTCTAGAAAATAGTATCATTTACTTCTTCAGTTTTTGTATTTAACAAAGACTGGGGACTGAACAGACAAAATCTGAAGGAAGAAGGGGACCAGCAAGACAATGCATGAAACTGCAGGCAAGTGAAACAACCCCAAATCAAAGAACCTTTGAACTAAGTATTGCTCTCCTCCAGTCAAAGAAACAACATCAATGACTAAAGCAAATTTATACTTCATAAATGTTCACTTTTATTCAAAAATAATTGTATACACAGTTACAGTCACTTAAACAGCTTATCGAGTGAACTGCAAATATTTACTGTAGCCTTTTTATCCTTGTAGGTTTGCTACTTGGGTCTCCCACTTTGTTTCCTTTCAATACCTCTGTGTCTTGCTAAACTAACAGGCTTCCAAGTTATTAACAAGAGTTTTCTAACAATCAATAACTGTAAACATAATAAAGCCAGCATGCCATTTTCCCTTTGAAGTTAAGTTATTTTTCTGCAATGAAGTAATGACTCATTTTTTACAACTAGACTGAATCATGCTGTATACACAGCACTTAGGACTCGCTAAGAGAGTAATATACTTAGATGGGTAAAGTGTTCACTTACGATACCTTCCATTCAAATGAGCAAAACCACAGAAAAGGTGGGAACAATTAACTTTATAGTCCTCATTAGCAAGCAAGAGACTAGCAAATTAATAGTAGTGATAGCACAGATTGAGATTTAGGAACAACTAACAATTTTGGTGACAAAAAAATACTCATTTTCCTGATTTTATCTGATATGAGTAGTCTCATTTTGTCAGCACTAAACAATTAATACAGTCCCCCCAAAATAAATGAAAATATTAGCTTGGGAATATAAAATGCCTGAACCTGTGGAGTAATATTTCTACGGCTTCTGCAGAAGAAATACAGTTAGTCATTGGGCCAGAATTTCCACCACAATGTTGTCCCAGGAGGTATGATACAGATTTTTAAGTTTCTGCCTAATCAGGTCAAGAGGTTCAGGAGTACCCGAATTTGAACATGCCAGTCATGTTGTGCAGGAGGGGAGCCGGGGAGGTGATGGCGCAATCCGGAAAGGGATGGAGCACGCTGCGTTCAAACAGGGTATTCCTTTGCAGCAGGAGACAGACCTTTCTGTGGAAAGTTTGTGGACCCTTCTGTGGGAAGGGCAATGCAAATGACAGTCCAGAATTCAATCCAGGTGGAACTCTGCTGCAGCAAACGAGGACTTAACAGCCCTGAAACAAAACGAGGTATCCCTCCACCACCAGGCGCACCGCCTCCCTGCCAGGAATGCACCACCACGAGAGAGCACGAGCAGGCGGACTAGCTCACTGCACTCTCCTCCTCTCCAGATTTATTCCCACAGAGATCTGCAATCTCTTACTGATTAATCTATCAGTTGAAAGTTGTAAATTGAAACTGATAGATTAATCAGTAAGAGATGTTAGGAGCTGTAATAATAAAGCCTGCCTTTAATTGGGCAAAGTGCTAGAAGCTCGGTGGATTACCACCAAAGGTCAGCATTTACTACCAGTCACTCTGGAACAGTAACAACGCCAACTTTTCCTTACTGCCCGCTGGGGAAGGCTGTCACCCAGTACCAGACGGTGCTGACTCCGCCACGATGCACAGCAGGTTGCCCAGACACACTCTGCGTGCAGGACAAACGCAGCTGCCACGAGCTCAACGACGCTGGTCCATTTAATTTTCCAATAAAGATTGAGAGAAGGGAAAGCGAGACGGACTGAACAGGAGACAATTTCCATCTTGGACCAAAGATTATCTCGTCTCATAATTAAATGTTATGTTGCAATGTGATTAATTCTATTTTACAGGAAATAAATTAATTCTTCATCCAATGTATTATCCACACAGGAAATGTTATCAGTCACAGACAAAGCCATTAGTCTGGTATTACTCAAAACATTTTCTAATCTGTGCCATATAGCTAAGCCTCTGAGAGATAACTGTCACTAATTGCTACTCTTTGACTTAAAAAAACCCCCAACAACCAACCCCACACTAAAATATATCTCACTCAAGAAGCCCGTTCTTGTTTATAACGTGTTTTTATACCACTCAGTGTTAAAAGCATATGTATTAAACACCTGTTACTCTATCAGGGATTTTAAATCGGGAACATTTTTAATCTGGAAATCCAACAGCATCTGTCCAAGTGCTTTGCCCTGTAAGAAAAACACCCAAATCAACATTACAGTTTGCCATCTAAATATACCACCTTTGTAAAATAAGTTTTATAAATGGGTTCATAAGGCATTTTTCCTATAATCAGTGTAAGAATGCAGTGTGTTTTTTAAGTTTTATGAGTATTTATCTCAACATATACTTACATAGACACATTTTGGGTGAATTTTATATCAAGCCCTGGATTGTAAGTTATCCAGAGTTATATTTACCCTGTTCATTTATTTGGCTTCCTCACTTGTGAATAAATGTAATGACGTAGGAAAACAATGTACAGTTTAGTTTTCAAGCATCTCAACCTGAACAGATTGAATAGTTTCTTCAATTTACTTCTTACCTAGTGCTAAAATCAATTTATTTGGGGTCAGTTCTGCTAGCCGATTCATACATAGCATGACCTTGTTTTGTGAACAGTCCTCCTGACCACGCTGAGATTATTTGTACACATAAGCATTTGTCACCCTATGCTGGCAGAACTGTGCTCTGCCGTAGCCACAGCATTGCCACATTATGGGATCTCATCTTCAGGTTTAGATGTTTCAAATTTTTAAAAAAGTTAGTTTCAGATTCACATAACGTCAACACAAAAGGTCTTCTGTCCATCTAGTTTGCACTTTGAGATTTATATTATTAACATTTTAGCTGTAGGAGTCATAGGCTAAGCTAGAGGAGCTGTTATACAGTTAACAGTTCCTGTACGTACTAGGAAACGATCAGAATTGTCTAGTACAACTCCAAAAATTTTTGAGATGCTAATTTTGTTGGTGCATCTAAAACCACAGGTAGCGCATCATAATGAGTGCAACTGATTGGAAGACTCTCTTAGTAGTTCCTTGTACATATCTTTTTCACCCAATACTCTAAATAAACCTTCTACCTCCCTGTGTTGTTTACAAATCTTAAAACTTAAAACAATTAGGTAGATAATGTATATTAACAGGAAAGTAAAAGGAACCGAAGAGTCAAAACTAAAAGCTTACAGTTCCAGCCCCAAAGCTGGTTATAAGGAGACTGTGTAATACAGAGTTATAAAGGATTTGCATTAAAACACATGCTTCGATACATGCCTGTGGGTCACTTCTTAGGGATGCTATGCCACCACCACCAAGGGAATTCTTCAGAACAAAGTTTAATCCATGGATTCCTGGCAACTCGTATCTGCAAGGTAAAATCTGAACATTATTTCTCAGGAGAATTTGTACAAAAGGCTTGTACAGAACGTCAAGCAAAAGACAGCATGCAAAAATTCCACGCTTGTGATGGCATACCACTGCTGAGTCAAGCCTAAAAGTTAACTGAAGATTAACCCATGGCCTTCCCTACCTTCTTGTTCCTTTGCCTTACCCCAAATCAACAGCCCTTAACAGTTTTAAAGTAGGATCATAAAGTAATCATTCTCCTATTCAACTTCATGACTCATTCATTTCTAATGAGGTTGTTTTCTACTTTTTTTTTTTTCCCCCTAAGAGTTAAAGCCCATACAGAAGGCTCTGTAGACAAGAAGTTCAAGATCTAATATGAACTCTGAGAACACAGTGGGCAGAGGGAAGTAATTTTAATACTTCCTAGTTCTAATACTGAAAAATACCGTCGCTTAATTCCTGGAATTCACTGTTGCTAACAAAGGCTACCAGCTAACTGGGAAGGCATCCTCCTTATTACTGAGATACAACTACGAGTCACTAGATTAAACTCCTACGACCAACTACAGATAATTTTATAACAAGTGGAAAGTAGAGCTACATTTCAATGCTTTCTTGGAGCCACGTACTTTGTTCAGATGAAATTTCATTTTACTGTGACAGACCTATTTTTCTGTTCCATTGCCACTGTAAGGATTTTTCCATCCTTGCTTTTGACTGGTGCAGTTCCAATCTGGAAACTTTTGTGGAAGTTTGGCAAATGGCTCTGTGGTTTCCTAACAAAGTTGTTTCAAATTCCATAAATAGGTCTACAGCGTATTTCCATTTGCTTCTCCTTGCACAATTTTTCAGCATTTTGTCACCTTTCTTCTAGTCTTGCTTTTCTTTGCTTTTGCTTTTCTCCAATATTTTCTTTGTCTAAGGACTCAATAGCTTTCCTTTTTTATATAAGAAAGGATTTAATCAGAACATCAGCAAGATGAGGAATAGCAAAGAAAGATGGTATCCAATTCTTGCTCTGCCTCCAGATGTTTTACTGCTGCAACTTAAATCACGTTTCCTCCAACACCACCTATTTTTCTTTACCCACCTACCTGATCTTCATCTGTTTGGGGCAGATTCTTCAAATCTGTCCCCTTAAGTAGCTGGAATTTCTTGCAGTGCTCTTACACTGCTGACTTTGTCACTGTGAGGTTTATCTTTTTCAGCTCCTTTTTAGCATTTTGAAAACTGCAGTCATTGCTGCTGTTCCCAGCTCTGTATATGCCCCTGTATCTTGGGCATAGGATGCAAACCTTTCACGGAAGGAGATGAGCCTGCTGAGCAGCCTGGCAAACACTTCGGTTCTTGTTATGCTCTTGCAAGCAGTAGTCACGGAGTCTCTGTGCCTGTGTGCCAGGCGAGGGCTTTTCACTGTTGCTTCTACCCTTTCATTGCCACACTCTGCTTCAGTATTAACGTTATTAGTTGTTATTAGGAAAAACCCTGGCGTTAGCATTCCGTTGACCTCCCTTGAAAACTTGTTGCCAGGCAACATTATCATGCTCAAAGGCAAATCCATTGGGAAGGCAGGAAAGTTCAATTAATTCAACAGTGCTCTACTAGACAACAGGAATACGAAGAATAAAGCCATTTCCACAGTAAGTCATCTACCTAATTTAGTAAATCTAATAGCATAATCCACTACATAGCAGGATCAGAGGACCCCACAAAATTTTCAACTAAAAAACTCAAGACTTATTTCCAATAAGAATATACCATGAAAGCTAGAGGTCTACCAAAACACTACACTGCAAATGTTACTCTGAAGAACTGGCAAAGACTTCCAGGCATCAAGCAATTTCACAACTGGCCGATCTCTCCGCAAGGACTAGACTAATGGGATATGTATTCCAGGAGCTAATATCCCAGGTCTGAAAAAACGTTTCATGAAAATCAGTCGCGTAGACAAATCAGGAAAGAAACTGAAGAGCTTATAAAAGCAGAAGCAAACAGTAAAAGCAGTGGAAGAATTTAGTTTTACTTTCTGCAGTAATTCTGGCAGAGGGAGTATGTAATACTAGCAACAGATCTTAATTTGGAACGTTACAGAATGGTGAATTCCCTTCAAGTACTTTGAGGAAATATTTACAGTGAGATACTCTAGCTAAAACTAGGTTTACAATATAATACACAAAGGTCAGCATGTTCAATATTTTAAAGTCTGTTTGAAGTTTGAAGCATTTGAGCATCCAATATATTTCCGCACAAAAAAATACACTCCCACAATAAAAAAAGAAAAACCACTACAACCATCGTAATAGTCTTAAGCAGCAACAACACACTAACCAAAATGCTGGCATGCTTTTATCCAGCATAATTAAACCATTTAAGTTTAATTAACTGAGATCTAAAGGAAGAAAATGTTACCTAATTGTACAAATCAATCAAAAGTTTTAAGAGCTGCTTTTAAAAAGCACAGAGAACAAATAAATCCTTCCAAGAATATTAAGTCTGTGACAGAAACCAGTAAAACAAGGAAAATTCACTGTTGTAGCTGAACTGCTATGCTTACGCACAATGGGGTGCCTGCCTAACTACTTCCCTCCCAGTGCTGCCCATGCTGGCTCAAAGGCAGGTTTCCCTCTGAATTTCCTGTTAAAATGCATGGAACTAATAATGGTAACAGAAATTATCTAATGCATTTAAATCAAGGAAGAGATAGGATTCCTCACATCAGAGGAAATCAAGAACCGAGTCCATAGGCTAAAAGAGGCATTTACATATGAGCTATACTATAGAGAAGTATTCCAGCCACCCCACCCCCCATAACAAATGTACCTACAAAAAAAGCAATCTAGAATCATCAGGACGCACACTCTGTGTTCTTCAGCTCTCAGTAAAAATACCCCAGAAGGAGAAATCAGGTGTTATTTTTTTTTTTATTTTTGAGCACTGGGATGCTCTCATAATACAAAGGTAACAACCATATTTCAGAAGATGAAGCCAGCAAATTCTCACAGGATAATCTGACTATCCTTCTTAAATGACTGACCTAATACCACTAAATTAGAAGTCTGTTATTCCATATCTTACGATTATCAGATCTATTAAGAATGTACTCTACATAAGGGGAAGAAGCAATGGCATAGGTTTGGGGTTTTGGGACGCAGGGTTTGAAAGACCACCTTTTGTCACTATGTTACCTGAAAATGTGGAAGTTTATAAATTTTCAGTGTTCTCCATCAGGATAATCCCACCTTTTCCCTGTTTAGTACACCTATTTAATAGCTTTAATGAAAAAGAATGAAAGACAACTGGCTGAATTTCTCTGCTCTGTAGTGAGCCAGAGCCATGGCTGGCATGTTTCTTAACCACTCGCAATTTAAATAAAGGAAACTAAGGAAAATGAAAGAGTAAGGTAGCTCTTTTTATGACAGTTACAACGAAAAAATAAACAAGTAATGTAAAAACAAACTATACAATCTGAAGCACATGAGCTTATAATTCTTTATTCCTTATAATCCTAAATATTTCCACAAAAGGATTTATTCTTTTGCCCCAGTAGCTTTTCAATTCACTCACAAAGCTCCATTATCACATCATTAAAGAAAGCCAAACCCAGAAACAGATAATCTAATTAACCACAATAAATTGCCTTCACCCAGACACAGCAAATTCTAGCTTTTTTTTTTTTTTTATGAACATAAACAGCATTAAGGGACGACAATGAATCAATTTCTAGAAGTACCATTAAGAGGCATGACATTTTGCATTTCTTCCCTTCTTTACGTTTCAAAGGAAACTCAATCACATTTCTTGGTATCAGTTTATTAGATAGATTGGTTAGCACTTGTGAAACTCAGTGGGTGAGACCTGCACTGAGCCGCTTATGAAGACAAAGAATGGCACTTACAACTCAAAGATCAGGGGTTAAAGTAACTCCAAGCTCTCTCTGAACTTCGAGCTGCACCTTTCTGACTCAAGCTGTTTCAACAAGCAAAAAGACACTTAAGGGTTTATCCATTACTCATGGAAATACATAATGGGTTTGGCAGAATCTCCAGATCTGCAGAATAATTGACGTTGTATGAAAGCAGGTTTTAGAAGACTCAATGGTTTGTGCAATATTAAGCTTTTGTTTGTTTTTGAAGAGAGAAAAAGGTTTGAATTCTGTTGACTGTTTTATTGGACATCCTTAGGAGAATCAGCCCTATTACCTCGTGCTACAGGAACAGTGGGTGTCTCATGTGCCAGTCCCCAGGAAGGACCCCGAGCATCAGCCAAAACCACCATGAAAACAAAAATACTACATAAAGCCATCCGCTGGCAGAGGACATTCTTTTGTAGATGAATACCAGGTAAAAGCGTCCTCTTCAGGATGTATTCCGTTTAATATATTAAAAATGGAAATTAGCTGAGTTTTTTTTCTTTCAATTCTGGCTTGGTATATGTGTCAGAAAAGTGGGTAAGAGGCTCCAAATGGTTCAAAGAACAGTGGGAAGATATTTTTCCCAAGGGACATTAGAAGTTACTTCTATTTTGCAGAAACATTCTGTACCGAACAAAACAAAGAAATAGCCCTAACGCTAATGTGCTAATTCTGGGATTTTAAGTGCCTTCACTAAATGGATTCACTACCTTTGTCCAGTTGCAGGAGAGGCCCAAGTTATTATTCTTTTTCAATTAATACTGCTCAAGCTGTTACTTAAAAAGGGAAAGAAAGATACATAAAAATGTACTGAAAACAATACACACAGGTTTGTAATATTTATGTTAACATACTTTAAGATAACTTCCGACACCATCATGTATCTACTGTACAACTGAGGACCAAACAGCAAGCGACTCACCTTGTTACCAGCTCTTTTACAGGTTCTTCTTGCTTTAAAAGGTGTTTGAAGTAATTCTCCAGGGCTTCGGCTGTTAAAGTTTTCTTTAGGTACGGATAGTAGAGGGGATGCCGTGCTATCACACCTGTTAGGTGTATAACTTTGTGTTAGTTGGAACAGCAGCTGTTAAAACTGATCTGTATTCACCCTTTCAAAACTGATTTGAGATCCTAACTGAAACCATGTATATGGATCCTGTTTAATGAGCTCCTGAATAAAAACCAATAGTATGACAGCTTTCCTTCTGTCAGTAGAGACTTAGTGTGGAGAATGACATGAAAGAATGCTCCCAGACTAATTATTTTTCTGGCTGCAAACAGTCCCTTGCCACTGAAAGACACCTAAAGAACAACATCACCACCACAACAAACAACCCACAGGCACGTGTCTTCCCCTAAATGGTTTCCAAGACTTAGATAAGTAATTGCAATTACCGATAACACAGCATGATCAATGACTGAAGGTTCGGTCCTTGCCCTACTTCTTGCGTGAGATCCTGACGTAAGCATGAGAAATCACAATTACATTTTTATTGCTGTAAATATGCTTTCACAAGCTTCAGGTAACTTTATCCTGAAGTTGAGAGGTTCCACAGCAGAATCAGGAAAGCAGATTTGTGTCACGGGGATCTTTCTATCTGTGGACTTCAAAGCCAAATTAATCTTAGAGGTCAAGTTTGTTCTTGTTATTGTTCCTTAATAAAGCAGTAGTGTCTGTATCTGAGGAAGTCTGTCAGTGATGCATCACTGATGGTTTGGCAATGCTACATTGCAACAGTGGTCATCCATGGGGAAAGAAAAAGAATAAAAAAATAATAATAAAAAATAAATAAAAATCAACATTCTTTCATTCTTCAACCCAAAAAACAGTTTCACAAACAAGGACAAGTAAACGATAACCCTAAACATAAAATGAACAGAATTAATCAATTTTAGCATGACAGCTAATAGCAAATCAAATCCCAAACGCACCTTTAATTCATACTGAGCTTTGAACACCACACGCTCTCAATCCTCCAACAAGTAAGAGAGCCAATTGTTGCATGCAGAAGTAAGGAATAGAAGGAATTATTAAACAATGCAAGCAGCAGCACAATCCATGTAAAGAGACTGCACAGTGAAATACACCATTTGGATTAACAATATAATAAAAACATCCTCTTACATGCAAGAACAACTTCAGCATCTCCTAACACTGTCAATGTTTTAGCCATATGCATGTTAAAATTAGATGTACGGGAATATTATACATGATCAGACAAGCAAAAGATTGTATTACATAACACACAGACACGAAGGAGGAGCAACTGACATGTAAAGGAAACCTTAAAAAGGCATTTCTTAACTTTGGGGAGCTTGACTTTGCTACCCTAAACAAAGACCTTTCTTTGCAGTATGACATGCAATTTTTTTTCTTAGTACGTCAGATTTCGACTGCTGCTAAACAGAAAACTACAGATATTTCACTAGTAATATACTTGTTTTAGCACAGCCACAATTAAAAAAAATAAAAACCAAGTAATGTGAGACATCTAAAAAAAAAACATTAAGAGCTCTTGATACGTAGATCTTACGTGAAAAATCTTGCATCACTTCAGAAAGCAAGAAAAAGAAAGATACCTATGTTCGCAGAATTGCCTTTATCTCCACTTCTAGTATAGGCAAGATCTTCTAAGCGGTAAGTATGTGGACCGCTTGGCAGGTCTAGACAACATAAAAATGAATACATGTTAATGACAGCTACAATTAATAGTACATTTTGAAGAAGTAACTGTCATTTTAAGTGTATACCCTCTGCCTTGTTCTGTAGTACTCCTGAAAACCTTCCAAAGCTTTCTTCCCACAGGAACACGCACAGAACAGAGGCAAGGCTGGGGACCAAAATTACAAAACTGATCCTTCCTGCTCAGTTTCACAAATCCCTTTTACCTTTTTACAGCCAAATACTGTGCCAGGAATCCCCTCTTCCACCACCCTTGAATATAAAAATTCATCCTGGTCTTCGCCATGTGGTACCTCTGAAGAAGCCATAGCAGCTACTTGTCATTTCTTGACTAGCTGACAACTTTTGTCCCCTTAACACACACAAGTCTCTGCTTCCAGTGCAGGCGGAAAAAAATGTAGTTGCTACTGTCCTGATAATTCTGTAATGTCTGTTTATTCTGATGATGTTTGTAGAAAACAGTCACAATTTAAAATTCCATTTCAGGCCAACACGTGCCTCTCACTTTCATATGCCATTATAACAGGTATTTATTCAGCTACATAGAAGAAACCAGAGATTTCATTTTCAAATTAGAAATTTTGTAAATATCTCAGCATTATATAAGACAAGGTCATAAATGCATGCTCAGTAGGAAGCCAATCAATTTTTTTTTTTACTTGTTGATGTCTGAGTACTGGACTTCCAAGCGTTTAGGAACTAAACTCACTGAACTAAGTTCTTACTATTTTTACCCATTTGCACATCAAAAAACCACAAACCCACTCCTGCCCAAATCCAAAAACTCAGTCTTGTGGGATCCACACAGTTTATCCACTAGGTTTGATGGTTAAGTTACACAGCACAGACATCTTGCAATCCTTGATTACTAAGGGTAGTAAGCTATCACCATATAGTTTCTGTTCCCCAAAGCAAGAGATGAAGCACACGCTTGTCACCGAGTTTCAGTTAGACACTGACAGCAGCCCAACACTGGAACTTGAAGCACAGGTTATACCCCAGTTTTTAGGCAGTGAGAATCCAGGAGTTTCCAGCCAGTTTTGCTTCTGATCCAACCCTACAGCCACATCAGCTCTCCTGGCCTCCCTGGCTTTTCAGTCCCAGCACCTCTAACGGACACGTTGATGCTCCTCACTCACCTAGACTTGTCACCCCTCAGCCGCCCTTCTCCCCTTGCTGCTGTTTTGTCACCCTGCACAGGAGAGGCAGCCACCCCCTCTCCCTGCTCCTCGGACACCAGCAGAGGGAACATTCAGAGCAGGGAAGCAACGGCCCCTCCTGCCTTCTGCCACAGCTGCTGGTGGCAGCCACACAGGAAGCAACTGAAACGCGTCCAAAACACTGTTTGGGTTTTTTTTGTTTTTTGGTTTTGGTTTTTTTTTTTCACTTCTGCAAAACACCAAACAGTTCAGTCCCAGGCACATGCTTGTCACAGCAAATTTCAGTCTAACATGTTAAAAACTGTCAAATTTAAAGGAATTGAAGAAAAGGTCTTGTCAAGCAATTATGCTGGAGAAACCACACTGCAAGACAATGCAATTTGAAAATGCATCAGTATCTTTTTTGTATTGTTATTGCTTCTGCTGAGGATATCAAACTATTGTGCTGGTTTTGTTTTGGTTTTCCTTTTTTTAAAATTTATTTTAGGGAATAAGAGATCCAATACTAAAGATGCTACGTTCTAAATGCTGACCAAAGGCAGGCTATATTAAGAAGTGTAAATATACTGATCTAAATTCACCCTCAAGGTTCACATGAATGTTTGAACTACACTTTAAAGCCAAGTTAACACTGTGGCAAGTTCAAGTATGATTTAAAGTACACCAACTATTAAGGCATGGGTAGATACCAACTGGTGAACGGCATCAGGTGATCAGGTCAACCCAGCCCCAGCTAAATCATCATTACCTTTAACTCCTTCCTGCCCACAAAAAACTGCTGACTTCTCAGACATGAGCCAGGCTGACCTGAAAAGCTTTAGCAAAGCTGGGTATGAAAGAAACTACTTCCAAATCCTACTGGCTGCCATTTTCACTGTCCCTGTCAGAAAGGGAGGCAGTCTACGGTAGCTGGACAGATCCCCAGAGTTCATTTTAGTATGGAGGGGGAGATACTGTGGATGACAAAAATGCCTTGCTACAACTTCACACATAATTTGTATGATATATATTTTAGTGTATGGCACGTACTTGGTTGAAACAGATCTGGCAGCACTTACAGGAGTTAACCTGCTGGCACATCTGAGTGGCAATAATGGGGAAAACAGTAAAAAACAGCTGGGGGCTCATCCCACCAACCTCTTCTATGGCACAGCAGGATCAGAAAGGGAACGTCTACAAACAACTGCTTTAACTGAAGTTTTACAACATACGTTGGGTTACTGTCAAAAATGAACTGCAAGTGATTCCAGTTTAGTCTGGCAGAAGGGTTATTCGTTGGTATTAAGTCACCATAGCATGATATCTGAAACAGTGGAAGCACACAGTGAAGGAGTTGTTTTGAGCTTGATGCTCAGTCTTTTCCACGATCAGTTCCATGAAAAATGCAAACAGAAATGTGCCATGAAACTCGGCAGAAAATACTGAAGGGTCTATTTATTAGGAATACTATTTTTGATTAAACATCTCCATTGAGAAAGGATCTGAAAAAGTCCAGCTCATTGTTCATTCTGGGTAAGACTACCGCACTTCATGCGCCACAGAAATCACATTATTTTTAATAATTTCATTCAATACACAATTCCAAGAAGAAAAATAAAAGTAGTGCTTCTTCAAAGGCTGAAGTATGACTATGTTAAAATTGTATAAGCTGTAGAAGTCTTCTCCATCAGACATTTTACACAGGCAGTCTTTGAGAGTTTTCCTTTAAACAAAACCAGTTCAAGACAGTGTTCTGGTGTTCTCTACTTATTACTCTCATTGATTTATCTTTCGCGATCTGTTTATCAGGAAATTAGTTTCATTTAATAAACAACTTAAATCTACAGAAGAATTTTGCTAGGGCAAATGGTAAATTCAAATTCCACCCTCCCAGAACCACATCTAGCAGCATTTCTGAAACCCATTTTCACATATTTCTCTTATCTATTCAAAGACAACTAACAGTCCCTCACACTTGAGATAACCATGAAACTAAGAAAAATACTTCCCTCCTTACTAAATGCTGACAGAAAGTCTTTTAGCAGAAGTTACTTCTTTTACAGTCTAACCTATTCATCTATTTCTCATCCACGCTGTCTGTGGGTTAAGCCACAGAAGTAGGGAAGTATTTAGTGACATACAGAAAACATTTATATTTACAACTAAGGGCAAAAGTTTAAGAGATGCTTCTCAGGGGAAACAACCAGAGGAGCTCTGCTGTCCCTCAAAAGTGGGGTTTCGCCTGAATAAAGCCTGAAGAATTCAGTACTTAAATGCTCACGTCAGACACGTCGAAGTTTTCTCAAATTATAAGGTGGCAATCGGGAGTCCCAATAGCTTTTTGTTTCTCCAATAGTTAGCACTGTAGTCACCTTGGGGAAAAAAAATAATATACCAGGACCTTTGCTAACCCTTTTATTAAATGGAACAATGATTCCCTATTCATTAACTCCCCCAGTTTGATGGTCCAAATCTCCTGCTGCCCTCCTGGTAACTCCCAGGTATCACAGAGGTTCTGGTGTGATGTTAGATTTGCAACAGATACAAGAGCTGCAAACGTATTTAAGAGTTTAAGTTGTTTCTGCATGACGCATAAATCATGTCATTGAAGAGATGTCTGAATAGATGGGGAAAATTAACTCAGGCATGGCAATCAGGCATCCACTGTTGGTGACTTTCAAATGGCATTAAACACAGTCTACGTGTATTTCAGTGTTTCTCTACATGATACAGAACATTCCCTACAAACTTACAATTAGTTGTTACACTATTCTATTACCAGTTTTTAGAAATACTACTTGCCTGTATCTGGAATCCAGAATAAACCTTAACATATTGGTGCCTTCATAGCATTAATTTTTTGAGCATACACAGACTTAAGTACCTGAATTACGCTTTCAGCATTAGTATTACTTTTAGAAATATTTCTAACAAGTAATCTTTAGGTACAGTTACCCAATTTAGGTTTGAAATTACCTATTCACAGCTTTAAATCAGTTCTCTCAGTTCTCTGGTAAGCAGGAATAAGGTAATAAAGATTCTGTTTGGACCAAAAGGGAATTATGAAGTGTGCTATATGTTAAGAAACACTGTATATAGTTCTGCCATTAGAAAAAAATGTAAACATTTTTGAGTGCCTAGCACTTTGAATAATCCATAATCTAGGACCGAACTTGTAAGGGCAGCTGTGATTGAACACTTCCCTTCTGTTGCAGGCATCCTGACCCATTTTACCCAGCTCATGGGTTTGCCCTTCTCAAATTTTCTTTTTTCCTTCTGCACAGAATTTGGTTAGACAAGTCTACCAGCAACACAGGAATTATCGTGTTGGATCTCATTAGCCCAGTATGTTTTCTTTAAAAGTCACCAGTTCCGGGTTGATCCCATTCTTGTTCACTTTGTAGAGGCTATCGTATAGAATAGGGCCAAATTTTAATTCCCTAAAAGCTAAGCATTCTGTAAGTCTGTTCTCCATTCTCAACAGCTATTTCAATGTAAGAACCCAAATATTTCCAGGCTTAACATTATATTTAATATATATAATATATATATTATATGTGATATATTATACATATCATATATATAATATATTTTATATATACATATACTGCAGTAAATGTCAAAACCACATTTTCATTTCAAGGCAGCATTCAACTGTCTTCATTTGTGTCTAAGGCTTAAGCTTTCTGGACAATTTACTTACATACTTGTTAGTTTCAAAACATGTTTTATACTGTGTGATGCTAACCTCCTTCCTTCCAATAAAAGTAGCTTACGTGTTTTGCAACAGACTTAAAAATAAAAAGAGGCAAAAGTATATTTCACAGACAAAATCTAACATGATTTTCCAGGCTGATAGATAGCAAATGATGCATTCACAAATAAAAGATGAACAGACCTTTCAATTCACTGCTCCTCTTAGGTGGATCAGAGGAAACAACCTCATCTGACGTAAATGTGAGATCCTCCTCAAATGTCTCCACATGCTGACCATTTAAAAACAGGTTGATCTGGAAGAAAAAGATACCAAATTTCAAACTGTAAAATTAGAAATCCAGTGCAAAGTCAATAAATAAAATATATTTCTAATTAAGTACTGACCTGGCACATTTTCAGTAATAGCTTTATGGATAAGGTTCTGTCACTCCCTTTTAGAAAGTCACAATAATTATCTATTATAAATCTAAAAGAAATCTTTGTGTAGGGAAAAGAGCATAAAAATCAAATAAGTGATCTATCTAGTTGGGTCTGTTTCAAAGCAAGACCAATCTCTCTCTTTCCATCTCCTCTTCCAGCTCTTCCATGATATAACCAACCTCTTTTCTTCTTAATGTCCCTGTCCATATTAATGAAAAACCTCCCTTTGGATCCTGTCGTCATCTTCAAATAAATTTTGTGAAAGCAACTTAGAACAAAATAAAATTATACTGGATATTTTGCATCTATGTTGAGATGAAAATATGAAATTGCAGAATGCCATGCTGTTCACCTTGTATGATATGCTCTCCCTACCCCTGCCCTCAAAGAAATCGGAAAAAATAGATATAGTGAAGTGTGCCAACTCATCAGCTGGTTGGCCTGTTCACTTAAGATTAAGCAAAGGTTTCTCCAATTAAATCATACAGCACAATCACGCTGAAAAATTAACTCCGTCCATTTCATCTACGTTGGAGGACTCCCAGTACTGAAGACTCAGACGTACAATCAGGTCACGCTGCCACAACAAAACAATATACACCAACTCAGCTGCAGCAGTTATCAGTGCCCAGCTGTCAACAAACGCAAGGTAAATCTACTCAGCCCTCTTTCTTAAGATCGTTCTTAGATCATAGCCAACAGCGACACAGGTCTCCAATGCTTATGCAAGGGGAAGACTAAAAAAAAATAAATATGTATTTCAGAAAAACCTGTTTTTGCCTTCAGTAGCGTTGGCTGGAATTTTTCTCCCTAGGGAAGAGTTTTAGGTTTTTAAAACATGTTTTTAAACATGGAAAAGCACACACGGAAAGTAACTACTGTCCGCACTAACACCACCGGTGATAGATGATAAACTAGGACAATTGCATAAGAGCAGTGGAAACAACGCACGCAATACTGGACCCAAGCTGACATCCAGAAAGGTGTTATCAAACACAAAACAAAAGAACCCACTGTGGCAATGTTAACATATCTGAAAATCTCCTTACGGCGTTTTTTTGGTTTTAGGTCAAATGCTGAACTAGGGCAGCTAGACTCTTTGTAACTGCACTTCCAACCCAGAAAAGCAGTTAATTTATCCCTTACTTACTCTGTAATCTCTACCTAGACCACCGTCGTTAATACATGGACAAAATGCTGAATCAAGGACTTGAATCACTTCCACCACACTTTTACATAACCTTTAGTATTACTGCAGTCCAGCAGTGATAGGTCACGTGGCATGTTGCTAATAGTGTATCAGCGCACTTAGATTAGTTACACAGAGCAAGGGGTTTGATTTTCTGTATTGAAAAGAGCACACGAGACACAGCTTGTTTTCCCTGCTGAATTAGGTTACTATTTAATCTCAACAGCATTTTACGAAGTCTGGAACACAGCGCTAATTAGCATGTTTACAAAACAGTGGGAGGCTAAACTCCCATAAAGATAATAATTTCATATTGAACTTGGCAAAGAAAAGCCATTTGCATAAAGCAAAATGTAATTGACTGTAAAAATAAGTAGCTGAACTTCTTTAAATGACAGGAAAGGTAGGGGTTTTTTCTAATGCTTTTCCTCTACACACAGTTTATAAACTTAGTTTTAATAACTAAATAGCATCTCCTCTGTAAAATCAATCTTAAATTATTTCCCATTAATGCAGAGTATCACTCAAAGAAAAGTATAACATGTGGGCTTGCCTGTGCCAAACACTGCACGCATGTGAAAAAAGTAAATAGTCCTTTTCTGAAATGCTTAGAACACTTACATTGCTGGCTGATAACAGTTTTACAACATTGGGGTTTAGATCAATTGGGTTTTGTTTGTGTCCATCCCCCTCGCTCCTCCCCATCTTTTCACTTGCCGCCTGTGCTCCTCCTGCTCCCCTCCACTACCCTACGCAGAACCCTGTCACAGCACCTGTGGTCCAACACGGACCAACATTCTGGCCTTTGGCTGCTTCCTCGATGGTGAATGAGTGAGAAAGCTCTAACTAAGTGAGAAGCATCATCATTAGGATGCCTTGGCACGAGATGCCTGCAATAGCTTCAAGTCAGTTGAAGGCCTTGCAAAAAGAAGGGCGTGTGTGCAGTTTTGTCTGCAGTCTCCATTCAGAAAACAGAGACCAACATTTATAAATCCAAACATTCTAGTTCACAGGACAACCAGTTTCTTCAAGTTTGTCTTGAAGACTTCGATCTAGACAGACATACACGCATAACAGGAAAGTAGGGCTCTAGCTCAATGTTTCATCTTACGCTGTAATTTCCCACCTAGGGCCACCCCGTCACCTGACCCGTAACTTCTCAGACTGAAAGAAACTATCGTTACCAACCGAGTAGGGCCACAGAGAGAGATCTCACTCATGGGCTCCTCCGGGACACTCATCACAACAGTTGCACAGGCTTTCATAATCCTACAGTTTTTGCAATATAGGCAAGAGCAGAAATTACTATTCCTATTTTTATAGGCAGAGTATTTGGAAGGAAAAGACCAAAACCTGTGTGCATCTGGGGAAATTTAACTGATGTTAATACTTATTTACAGTAGTATATACAAAATATAGATGCCCCAAAAAGTCAGAAGACTTGTCCAAGTTCACAAGATTGATGTTCAACTCTGAACACCCAACTGCCTTCTCTTTAAAGAGGGACCGTTAACTCTCAAAATACATGATTTTCATAACCACTCTGCAGATGCAGTAGAAGTAATTCAAACCTACAGTTCCAGGAACCTGAAAAAGAGAAGTTCAGTTTTGATGCAAGATATTTCAAAATCTGCAGCAATTAAAATGCAAGGTTGGCAAGTTCAACCGCTGTAAAACATGCTGCGGGAGTAACACCAGTGTCCGAGAAAATATTTTTTAATCAAAGTTACCAGAATACTTCGCAGTTTTAGGACTCAAAGTCACTGAAAAATGCCAGAGTCAGCAGATTTTTCAAGCGACTTCAAAGAGAACAGAGCAGGTTTTAAGCAGTAAGTCTTACCTGAACATTGCTTTTGGGATAATAGAAGAAAAATGGCTTCAAAACTGGAGACCTAGACATACAAAACCAACAAGGATAAATGCATTTAACCAGAAATTAATGAAAATGTCAGATCATACATCTTTAGAATATCCATACACCACACAAACACTTCGGAAATTAAAAGCTATTTAGCCACGATTAGCAATAGTTTTCCAAACATCTTAGAAAGCCTGAGAAGTGTAGAAATTCCTTTGATTTCATTATGAAGAAAGTAAGATTTTGTTTAAAAAAAAAAAGAAAATTTTACCAGGGGGAGTAGCTAAAATGAAAAAAAAAATTGACAATGCATTAGCCCCATGTTGACACGTAGGCTAGTTGCAGAGAGATACTAGCAAGATATCTACAGGTTCTTCCCCCACCTCCACGTGCAAGACAGACAAATACTGAAGTATTTGCTTAGTGACAGGAAAGTTTTAGACGCTCTCTCGAGTATGGCAGATATTAGCCATATCTAGAAAAATACTGAATCAAACTAGTTTTTTTTTAATATTCTCAACAGTATTCTGTTCAGATCGCTCACATAATGGGTTCATGTTAACATTTTGTGGGATGTTCTGGGACATTCGACCTCACATTTCTAGGGTAAGTGGGTTGGCACAAACATAGATTTGCTGTGCCCATATTCCAAACTAAGCAGTACAAGAGAAACCTGGTCCAGCAACCTGCAGGTCCTTGCACATGCTTGAGCTTCTGCCCTGCCATAAAGTCACATCTAAAGTTCTTCCTACAGCTCATTAAGCAAAGACATTGTTATGAGTTGATCATAGACTTACATGACTCATATTAAATAATTCAATAAAGAATGTTACTATCTGCCTACATATCTTGTAGCACTCACTATTACCTTGTCATTAGTTATTAAGCACAGCGTGCAACAGGAAACTTCAGTTGCTTCTGTGGCTGCTCTTTCAAGGTGGGGAAGCTTGTGATGGTGAGTGGCAGGAACGCTACCATCACACATTACAACAAGGTAACGATGGGGAGTTAACTTACACTCTGGGGCGCCCTCCAACAATGCCAGTGAGGCCAGGTGCTGCAAATGGAAATCAAATTCACAAAAATTACTGTTAAAGCCGTCTTGAAATGCTCCTATAATGCACATTTAATAAATACTGGGAAATCCCTAGGAAATTACGTATGTTCTCATAAATGAATAAAACTGAGTATTTTATGCAGCAGTTAAAAAGGCAAAACATGTAAAAGGCACTGTGACTTCTGACAAAAAATGAATTAGTTTCAAAATGTGTGAAGTATAAACTAAATTCGTAGGTTCTTCTTCCAAACGTTTTGTATTCCAATGCCAGTCAGGCAATACACTTGATAGAAAAAGAACTTAGCTTTGGGGTTTTTTACTGCTGTTCTTTTACTTACTTTTAAAAAGAGCAGAGAAACAATTCTGACCTGAACCATGGTTTAATACCTGTTTAATATGACTTTGCTTATTGGATTAACTGTTTCAGATTAACTTGCATCTTCCTCTTCAGCATTTTCACTGGCTAACTTTGCTTTTTTAAGGTGCTGGGTACTGCAGATCTCATTCTCTCTCTTTGATACATAAGTAATTTAGGGCCTTAAGTCACTAGCATACCAGATTTGCAGAAGTCAGCACTGCAGTTAGACTCCTGTGTATTAGGTTGCCATATGACCTAATACATGTATCTTATATACATAAAACTGACAAATGCAATACACACATGACCTAAAGACATATATTAGGTTGCCAGGCTTTGCTACCATGAAACCCATCTACCAGCTCAGTACTTCTGAAAGAAACAGTTCTGCTCTCCTCATCCTGAGCACAGCTTCTCACCCTTCTTTCTGGCATGGACAGCATGCATGCACAATACATCACAGCTCCACAGAGTTCCTCAGGGGAAAGAAATCATAAAGCGCATACATTAAATGAGTCTAGGAATTAACAAAGTGTGTTAAGCAGTCCTTTAAACACAAATGCTGTGGAAAGCTGCCCGTATGGTGTATTTACCCAAATTAATCCCGGCTAAAATGGGCTTCATGCTTCCTCCAGGTGTGAATTCTCTCTGTGCTCCACACAGACTAAAAGCCATGTAACTGTGCTGCTGTAGTACCAAGTTCACACTAATAACCTCTACTTTGTTTTGACTTGGATTCAGTGCCTTGCTACCGTGGCCACATACCAGCGGCAGCACAGAGGGTACACCAGAGCACAGATTACACTCTTGACACATTCATGCGCACGGGAGGTGAGCTCCCTGCAATAGTGGTTAGCAAGGTGGTTTAATGGAGTTTTTGAAGAGGAAGGCTGTTAACTCGAGGTTACACAGTAGTACGATCGAGATACGTATCTTGATCACACTGCTCCAACTGGAGACACATCTGGAATCAACAAAACTAAAATCCAGTGCACATCTGAATGATTCAGAGATGGTAACTACAGTGAATAAACCTAAAAGGTACGGAAGAGGTCTTTTGCCTGAGGCTAGTCCATCATGCTCTGCCACCTGGGCCAGTGTGCTAGTGCAGTACTTGCATGTTTTAACTCATTCACGGGGCCAGAGGCTGAAAAACCAAACCAACCCCAAAATTCTGACTTTTACTTTTAGCAGCCTTTACAAGCTGCTACAGTTGAGAACAATGGGAAGGGATCAAGTGTGTTAGCACTAACTTCCCCTCTTTCCCCCAAAACATAAGATGTTTTTTAGTATAGGGAAAAAATAATTACTTCAACCAAAAAAATGCCATGAACTACCACCTCCTTACCTAATAAGTTCTGCTGCAAAAAAATGTGGTAGCGGACAGAATGTGAAAGAATCCCTTACATTAGTGTTACACAACCTACAGTGATCCAGTGAAGAGTCAGCCCTATACGTATTACCTGGGCACTCCTTCAAGCAGAAATCTGCCATTCAACATTAAAACCAACTGAAGTTATTTTACTGAATTATGTGCCTAGTTTGTTTATTTAAGTTGCTGGGGGAGGAGGCTGGGTATGGTAAGGTCAGGTTGAAAATGTAAGTTCATAAAGCTAGTTAATTTAAATTATCTGCGGATTGTCACAAGGCTCGCTTCCTGCTAGGCAGCCGTACTGCTCATTAAGGGTACCAGATTTTACTCCAACATAATTTCAACTTCCTGAAAGCTCTGGAAGAAAGCTCTTCACTTGCCTGCTCTCACACAACGGAACTTGGCTCCTACAACAAAGCAGTTCTCTAAACACTGACAAGAAAACAATCCATCCAAGAGCAACCACTGCTCACACCTTGAGGCTACCACAACCTCCTCCTGCTGCTTGCTACTGCTAGTCTTCCAAAGTTCTCCAGCACAAGCTACTGTAACAGCACATCTGCCTCTGGAGATACTACAGCTACCTCTGCACATGAACGCAAGCGCAGAGCAAAGCTACACCAATATTCCAGTTGCAACGTTATTAGGATCATCCAATCCATTGTTTATGCGAACATAAGCAAGATGGGAGCACTTGCAAGTACAATTTAATTTTATCTATATGCAGTTCTCCTTTAGGCTTCAGGCAGAGAAGGTGAAGCAAATCTTAAATTGATTATGGCTTAGAATCAGTGATTTGTTATTTGTGTAAACACCCCTGGAGCACACCACCACACCTCAACCCAGCGCTCAGATCTCCATTACATCTCTCCAGTTAAACTGAAAGAAGGAACGGAAGGTGAAGCACAACCAGGTAACAGCAGCCTTGTCGCTGTGGCCAGACCTACTTCTGCCAAATTAACTGTCGTCTCCTTAGAGCAACTGTTGTCCCATGACACTTCCTTTAACAAGATCTTCTCGTGCTGTACTTTACTTTGCATTGCTTGCTTAAGTATCTCTGTAGATGCTCTGCCTCCCTCCCTCCTGCAATACCTATGTTTACCTACAGTGACACCAACAATTGGTCATACTTGTAGAAAGTATCAATCAGGCTGCAGTACTGTTGATAAGGTTATATATAAAGTTGGGAAGATTATCAGCTAAACTGAAGCTGTTGATCTCCCTTCCCAGAAACTTTACAAGACCACTTTTTAGTTAGCAGAGCTCCATTTATTACTTCCTCAAGGCAGACAAAAGCATCCCTAAACACGGTGTCATCCCATCTGCCCTCCTGTCATACCAGTCACCCTCCTGAACAAGTTGCTTCACTTCAAGTTCACGAACAACTCACCACTGCTACCTGCCAGCTTCTGTGCCTCAGAACGGCACAAAACTGATGTATTGCAAAATAGGCCGACTGCATTTAAGTTGGAGACCTTCCTTTCGATCAGTTTATATTCTGTACATCTGTAGGTACAGTAGTTGTCTGGTGTAATCAAACTAAGTAGCGTGATATTTATTTTGCTTCAAGTGTTTGACCCCACCATTTCTGAGAACGTTTTCCCTCACTGTAGTTTAGGATCTAGCCTGGTAACTACCGATTCCCAGGGTGGCTGGGCACTTAAAAGCAGTGAGTCAGTACCGGGTATTACACCACTCCAGTTCCACCACCTTCATTAACTCCCAAGTATATGGCACGGTAAGAGAAATGTCAGACACTAAGTCCATTAAATTTACTTCTTTCTAGGTGATTAAGCACTGGTATAGGACCCTTTCTTAGGATTCTGTGCTTAAAGGTCTCAATCTACAAAATAAAGAATCAATTATTCGTTAGCAAGTGCTGCTCTTTGGTTAATCTGCGCAATTCTTCATACCAGTGTCATCCTGTCTTTTCATTTTATGACTCCTCCCTCTAGCCTACTTTATCTTAGCCATTCTCAGCCTAATTACCTTAGGAAAAACAAACCATCACCCTCTGCGCGTGTATGTATGTATGTTTATATTTGTCATTTTTTTCCCTCTGTGTCCATGACTCTTCCAGCATACCTGCAAGACCCCAGATTTTGGGTCCAATGGCATGTTTCATCCAAATCTGAAGGATGGAGAGGAATCTCAAGAACATCAAAGCACATTAACACCCCATGATCACCACAACCCTATGATCTGGCAGCAGTGTAGCGACAGCTGTGCATGTGGATAATACAAGATGAAGCCCACTCGATATACTCCTTGATACAGCAGTTCCATTGTTTCTGAATCCCCATAGATGTTTTCCTTATCCAGCTGCCCCTTAAATCTTCTTTATTCTCTCGCCCTACAAAACTCATCCGAGGATGGACATGCAAGTACTAATACTTTTAAAAATCATATATGCTATGCTGGAAAAGACAGCAAGTTTCTGATAAATTTCATGCACAGTGGTAGCAGGCAAACAAGAGAGTGCTAGAAAAACCAATGTTGCTCTCGGTTCATCCTTTGTCTCATTCTTCTCTCCTCCCCTGCACCAGCTCCAATGCTCATACAAGCATTTCAGGGAGTGGAATCCACTGAAAACCAGCCCTGGCAAAAAGATGCCCAAGATCAGCCCAAACAAGCACCTATTTCAATATGCAGAACCACCATATTCTAATACACTGCCATCTATGCCATAGGTATGACACCCTGCAAAATGCCCTGCGGCAGGAGCAGCTCCAGTCGGAACCTGCAATCAACCTATCTATGAGATGCAAATTCCCAGCAAAACAAGCTTCATTCCTTCCAGCTCTCGTAACTCCCCACTGGATCTTCTGATGGCGAAGAGCCTTATGTTTTGCCTCCTCAATAGTTCCTCTTAGCCTACTCAAATCCTACTTTAATGGCCACACCCAATTTTGGCTTATTCTTCTCGCTCTTTAAACCTACTTCTGCCAAAAAATAATAAATATTTCCATAGAAATCGGTGTATTTTTCAACAGAATAAAACATTATGCCGTATCTGAAGCAAAGATACTACACTGAACCAAACTTTTCATAAAATGTTTTGGAGTGAAAAAAGCATGAAAATGCTCTGACTAGTGGAAATCTGAAAAGCTTTAAATGCTTTAAATTTAACAGGTGACACTTCTTTCTTTGGAACTTCACAGAGATCCAAAATACAATGTCTCTTGCTTACCAACTTAACAGATTTTAACCCTAAAGGGTTTGTCCTTTATATTTCTGGTGAATGAATGAGCTCAACCAAAACATTAATTTATTTACTACGTACTTTAAGGAATGATATATATATTTATATACAAAAAACAGACATCAAAAGAAGTCTACTTTTCAAGCATTTCTTTTTAAATGATCGAACTAGACAAATCTAAAATCACAGGGTTTATATTCAACAGTTCCTACAATATAGTTGAGCAGAAGTACAAAATGCATCCAATCTTTTTTACAGGGGTCAATCATATGTCCTTAATTATTCTATCTACGTCCTCCGAATACAGCAGATAAACTATCTTCTGCAGTATTAGTCTCAAAAACTGAGGACTGCGCTAAACTGTTAGAATGAGAACATTTCTGGAAGTATCTTCCAACATGCTTAGGAGATCAATCATAATATTTACATATACTCAAGCACTTTAAAATCTCAAGTTGTACTAACCAGCTGTCATCTTAGTGTCAAACTCCGGTCATTTAGATGTGAAATAAGGGTCAGCACATGATTTCAGCTATTAGTAAAACATTTCTTAGCTACCGAACCCCTATTAAACTATAAATGCCAATTTCCCACAGCAAGGCTCCTCTTGAGCCTCTTCCACACTGCACTTTATTCAGAATAAAACATCTGAATTAAAGTTGAAAAAATAAATACACTACATCCAAATTATTTAAATGTTAATCCTATTGCTGACCAGACCGTACATGACGAAGACATTTGCACAGAGCAGTACAAACCTGCTCTGTGATTGCTAGCTTTTACGAATTGAGGGTGAATTGCTACAGACTGGGAAACGCAGAGCTTCGCTGAACTCCCACAGGCTACCACCGATGTAAAAATCGGAATCTACGTGCCTAGGATTCTTCGCTGCCAAGTACAGAAAAGCTCACTTTATGGAACAGGAAAATAGGTGCAAAGAGTTCACTATTAAGGCTGAACATTTTACAGACACATTTGAAGTTTTTATTTTTTTCAGGAGACCATACGTGCATAAAGCCAAGCAAGCTTGCCAGCTGCTGTTAAAAATTGGCTCTTATCAAGGTTCAAAGTACTGTGAAATAAACAGAAAGCATACTTTTACCAATTGAAAGTTTAACTCAGGTGTTAACAGTAAAACAATCAGAAGATTGGATTAGGTTTTGTGACTTTTTTTAATAGCTTGTATCCTTGACTTTATTCTTTTTTTAAAAAACTTGTATCCCTTTAAGCTCATCAGAAGAGCATAATCCAAATGAAAACTGATTAAGTGTTCAAACTGGCAAACTAAATACCATGCTCAACAGAAGTTTACAGTAAAAGCCTTCCATTCCAAACAGAAAATAAACAGCAAATCACTCTCTAACGTATGGCATGTCTATATACAGTAACTTTAAATTCTTCTTCAGGCTTAAGAATCTCATCCGTGGTTTTTAATAATACTTCGAAAAACTTCTGTGCAAGTACACTCATGTACCTCACTAATCTTAAACAAAAACAACGGGAATTAAAAAAGCATTAGAAAAAAAAATGTTAGGGAATAGCTATGAAAATCTCAGCCTTTCACTCCTGATTACGGAGGCTTTTTAAAAAAGCTGCCACCTCCCCAGACTCGCAGGTCTCAACTCCTGGTCTGTATGGCAGAGCCCACACACTTGGTTGCTTCAGCTCATTTCAACATATAGGTAGAATCCCTTTATCTTTTCTTTCTGGCACAGAGGATGAGATTTCATAAGAAATCCGGAATTTCAAATCAGCACGGCACCTTGAGACAGTTGTCTTTCTGCTGATTATCAGAAGGAAAGATCTACCACAAATGGGGTGGGGGGAGCTGGCACTCTCCAGTTGATCAGAAGTTATGGAGCACTCTCCTTTTATGAGGCCCAAGTTTTATTATCCTTTACATACACAAATACACAAAATATGTATTATTTCAAAACATTTTTGGATACAATCAAAGCTGCAAAATCAGTCAAAAGTTAAGAAATACTGACATTAAGACTTTAGCTCTTCTAGTGAATTTAAAAAGTACATCTCTGACACTCAAGACCTAACATTGTAAGTTTTAAGTCCTGCTGTGAAGCATCAGGAAGACAATTCCTCAACAAAATTGTAATATGCTTTTTAATCACAGGAAGAAAAATAATTTCTTTTCATCTTACTGTTGTTCCCCACACATTTGAAAAACTGTAACTGGACTCCCTCCCGAAGTTTATCAGGCAAATAGCTCAGAAAACTTCTGATTCAAGTGATGCGGGTGTAGCCTAAGTAAAAGCCCTCAAAACTCGGCTTTTAGTACTGGCTATTAAATAA
This sequence comes from Falco rusticolus, assembly GCF_015220075.1. Taxonomy (NCBI): domain Eukaryota; kingdom Metazoa; phylum Chordata; class Aves; order Falconiformes; family Falconidae; genus Falco; species Falco rusticolus. Next base: position 49,013,786 of record NC_051187.1, read on the forward strand.
ATGTATACCTCTTTTACCTACAACTTGTAGTTCTCATATGATGACAGTATTGCCAGCCCTGCCTACCAAACCCAGCTCAGGGCTCCACAAGTAGTGACTAGCAGGCTGAGACAACCTGACAAAACCCCCAGAGTGACAGTGCTCCCCGATTCCATCTCAAAAGATGAAGCTGATAAACACAGGTAAATCTAATAGCCTAGGCTGGGTGCTGCTTCCCTCTCAGATGTATGAGTACTAGAAAATCCTGTGGAGCAGAGAAGGAGCTCTTAGGACTCCTCACCCTTATTCTGAATCATCAAGTCTCCTTTCTTTCTCTCGCTCTCTCTCTCTCTCTTTATTCTTCCCCTCGCTCTCTCTCTCTCTTTATTCTTCCCGTTCCTAAATTTTAGCTAGCCCGGTCCCCTTAAATATTGGTGGAGCTCCTCTCTAGCATTTCTTAAAGGAAAAGCAGAAAAGGACTCTAATTCAAATTCTTTTGCGGTTATGCTTCCTTCCACTATCTCAGGAAACCATTTGTACAGCAGAGAGATTACTTCCCAATGTTGCTAAATGTTAGAAAGCTTAGTCAACGGCGTTTACATAGCTTGCTAAAAATTCTTGGATGAAAGGTGCTATATATCTGAAAACTATTATCTGTACAACTGTCCACACATCACAGAGTAACAAACACCAACCTGCTATTGGGATGAAAGAAGAATATAGTTGAGAACAATACTCCACAGTCTCTATAGTCCAAGCAGAAGAACAAAACTTATCCTTTTTACCTTTTTGTCTGGTACAGACTGAATAAGTGTTCTTTATTTTTTGGAGGGCACTGTTAAATACCCCAAAAATAATGAAGTGTTCCAGTTCAGGTGACATCACTCTGCAAGTCAACACCTCCCTCCTTGCTGCTCATTACAAAGGACTTATAATTTGTTCCTGCTTTTCCTCAGTTTTTCATTAAGAAAACATACAAAATAAGAAAGAAGAGTTACTTGCTATCGTTCTCAGTCTACTGTGAGAATAGTCTACCAGCTCTCCTCCTGGAAGAGGGCTAACACAGGAGAGCTGGCGAGGGGACATGACCAGGCTGGCAATCCTTGGGATGCAGGACTTGTTGCTTAAAGGGTGCTTCTGTCTTCATTGGGAAAAGCTACACATGCTCAAAGCCTCACGTGGTGTGCATCCCCACCACTGCCACCCTTCTGGCAGAACGAAGCCACACGGGGTTACATCACACACAGATCCACGCGGGCTGTGCAAACCCACATCTACAGGCACACTCCACCCACGCCAGCCGCGTCAGCCGCAGCTGTGCTCCTTCAGTGCTGCGTGGCAAGAAGTGGTGCAGCACTGTACTAAAGGGGACCCCAGGTGCTCACTGCCCAGAGCACTTGGGGTATGGGAGGTTCCAGTTCTGGGTTCTTCTCTGCCCGTGGATAGTCCCACCCTCCTGAAAGACTGACCGAACTGCCACGGGGCATGCGCTGTTTCTTGCCGATGCTGTGACAATTTGGAGAATTGTAACCATCTGCAAAAATGGCCTAGTGAAACAAAGAGGGCAAATAAGCCGAGGGAGAAGAGGCTCGGAAAGGAGTATCAAGTGCTGTTACTAGAGAATTCACGCTGGACAACAACAATCTTGGTTCTGGCTTCTGTTCCCAAGATCACTCACCCATTTATGCAAGTGTTGCCTATGGAGCTGCCTGTTTTAAGGCAATTAAGCAGCAGGTACTCCTTGTTCTGCTCTTCACAGCAAGTTCTGGCAGCCTACCCCGCTGTCAGAAACTAAACATCATTAAGCTGATTCAGTTATTAGTACACCGCTAATTATTGTTTGGCAATGTTGCACAATTTTTTTTTTCCCCTTAAGTCTCATTGAAGAAAACAAGAAAAGAAAAAAAGACTCTTCAGAACCACTAACTTAAAAGTATTCCACATCAATAACCAGCCTACTGAGCATTTAGATCCCAATTCTGACCCTTCTCTGCACACACTGAATTTATCTGTACAGGTAAAATGGAAACCTACCACATGACAGCAAATGAAAGTGATTGCATGAAGCAATATCTCTTCAACAAATTAAAAAAATAACTATTTATGCAGTTGTTCAAGCACTCTGAAGCATGCCAATAAACAGTTCTCATACCTTCTGACACTAGTAATTTATATCAGGCACACCAACAACCTTCTTGCATGCAGTCCTGTACCTGGCAAGCAAAAGTGCTATTTATCACCAGATGCCCCAGATGATTCCAGAAATATGCTCTTTCCCATTACTGCTCATTAGCAGCTATTCTATGAATTCAAAAGGATAATTATCTTTTTTTTTTTAATAATAGCTGCCACAGGATGTTCTAAAAAGCTTAAACTGTTCCTTTAGGAAACAAAACCAACACCCCCCCATCATCCACGCAGACTGCCTAACCTGATTCTACACAGGAATGAATCTGCCATGGTGAGAAGCCCTGATAGTGTGAACGGACCCCTTGCCAGCCACCCTGAAACACAGATCTTCACATATCATGTTAACTCAATTTCAGTCCTCTACGTACTCCACCCAACCCAGGTAGCACGGATTTATTTTTTTTAAAACTTTTCATTCTGTGAAGAACCATGGTGAAAGAAAAAAAAAACCCAAATCTTATTAAACCTAGCACTTTCAGACTTCAAGCAAGGCTTATACACACAGTAATCGCTCTGTAAAAAAAAAAAAAAAAAAAAAAAAAAAGGGCACAGATTAATAATTGGAGAGACATGTCCATTAGCTTTGGATCTTACAAATAAGTAGTTATTTTAAAATCTACCCAGCTTTCCTTTGTTCAAAAAGATATTTTCTAGGGGATTTCCTATGCATATATAAAATAAATACTTATAGATCTTTACTTTCAGTTATGTTACATAGTCTACTTGAGTTAATGAAAAAGGAAAAACTACTTCAATTATGAACCGTTAACTAACTATAGAACTGGCAGTTTGGTCCAACTTTCATTCATTAGAGAAAAAAGTCTTTAGAAGCAACTTACATCCATGCTAAATGCTGACCTACTAACCAGTCTTCAGAACTGCAGAATCTTTTAAAATTATCTCAATGAACAGTTGCAATTAGTTCTACATGATCATATTCTGTCTTGGTTCTGTCTTGGGGGGGGGAAGACCATGCATTGACCTTGCCTCTATAAAAACAACTTTTTTTTAAAAAAAAAAAAAGTCTGCCTTGCATTAACTGTATCTCTGCTACCACTGTAAAGACCACAACACAGAATGTGCATACTTCCATACAATTTTGCATCCACTGAAAATAAGATGTTTATTAGTTCCACAACTGCAAGGCAACACCTACCCACCCCTCCATTAATCAGGATTCTAGATTTGCTATGAAGTTGAGAGATTCAGATTAAGCTCATGGAGTTCGATTTTGAAGATCTATGTAAATCCTGGATATATTCTTCAGTAAGATACATAGAAGCCACTGCAAAGTATCTGAGCTCTAGTCCTCAAAATAAGGTGTCCCAATTTTAAATGGATAATAAAGGTAGGACAAGTATCCATAGCATAAGCAGCAAATCACAATATATGAACGTGCCACCTACAGCTGAGACTGATACAATGGTGGCTTGGGAGGAGAACAAAAACGGGGCTGGCGTGCAGTAGGGAGGGTGGGAAGAGAAGTTTGTGCAAAATAACCGAATGGTAACTCATCCTAGAAAGTGAAGAGAATCCAATGACATCTACAAAGAGCAAATGTAAAGGTTTTTTTGGAACAAACATTTGGTAAATGACAGCAGCATAGATTATTTCACACTAAGTGATGCTTATGCAAATACTTCAAATACACACTCAATACGAAGACAAATTGGTTAAATCCCAGTATTTTCACTTTACCTCACAAGTCACTTACAAAAAACCCCCAACATCTTGCAATAGTTGCAGTACATCACAAAATTATACAAAATCGAATGTTAAAAAGACAGCTTCGTTTGAAGTTAAGACTTAATAGTGCAGGATCAGAATTCAAGTTTGGTAGTTAAGATACCCTGTGAATAAAAAATTAGATGCAGGTTGTTAGCATTATCACTGCAGTATTAAAAAGTTTTGGTTTATATCTGAAAGTTTTAATTACCTACAAAAGCAGCTACACATTAAACAGAAGTACAGTAGTATATATAAAAATCCTTTGCAGTAACATCAGATGATAAAGTGCTGAAGAGACCGGCTGGACACTGTGGTAAAATTTTGCCAGCTGAATAACATTCTTAATGTTTATTGCCAGTGAAGTCTAATAGCATCACTGAGGTTTAATAACATGGTAAAACAGAGTAAGACGCTATTGCACATCAGTGTAACCATGGGTAGGAAAAAGACAAACGAGGAAAGGGGGGGGAAAAGCAGGAAGGGACAGTAGCAGCAATAGAAGGATAAAGAGTCTCAAAAGAACAGAGGTAAACCTCCAGAACTTTCATTTTATCATTTTGCTAATGTCTGCAGGTCCCATTTCTACACCAATAAATACCTTTAAAAACAATTATAATGTCACTAAGCACAGCAGAAATGAAACTGAACACGACTAAGTCTTTGGGTGCTAGTCATTCTCAGGGACAAAAAAAAAAAAAATTCACTGTAAAATTATTACAAGATGATGTAAATATTTACCCATGCCAGTTCCAGCTGGTGCAATTTCTCTGGAGAAGATCTCTACAGCTTCTTTTTGTTTATGGTGTACAGCAAGCCAAATAACAGCTTCCCGAGGACCCTGCTTCAAAAAAGCAGAAATTTAGTTAGCTTAGATGCAGAACATCAGTTAAATTTACCAAACTGAAAAATAATTGCAGCTCAGCATTCAAGTTAAATCTAATGGAAATGTTTAGTGCTCACTGCCACAAACTACAGCTTTCATTCTGTGACTTTTCATCCAGCATCACTATAATTTTCTGTTAAAATTTCATTATCTTTTTTATTTTGCTACCATGAAATTGCTGCTGGGTGGAAGCTAGGTAACGGTGCTGCTTCTCCAGCGTTCTCAAAGAATCAAGTACCATAACTAACAGAAATTTTGTAAGAAATTAAATACTTCATTCTCAGTGGAACTGGCAAACAACCTTTCCTCTTATTTTAAGTGCACTAAGAATACTTTGAGGTCAAGTTAAGAGCCAGGTTTACCTCTCTTAGCATCATGAAGCAAACAGATCTGTGCACAGAAAAGAATTCAAACTTAATCCTTGGGAGTTAAATGGGAGAACAGAACCTGTGAAAGCCATCATGTTTCCAGACAGAAGAGCAGATACTCCTCTAAAGGTAAACCCAGCCAGCACTCTGCTCCCTACTCTATAGTCAACTAACATACCTGCTCTTGCAGATAAGCACTCTCTCTCTAATAATCTCTTTTCTGTCACTGCAAGATCTATCATTTGAATCAATACACTGTCAAAGCCTTACAGTGAAGATTAGGTCTCACTGAGGGCAAAGACTTCATTATACAAGAATTTGCATCCACCAGGAAGACCCACTTTTGGTCTACCTTTGAATCTCTAAAAATGTGAAGCCTGCTCACAACAGAAGTCTGTCTTGTCTTGTCCCAAAACACAAGCACAACCACTTCCATCATACAGATGAAACGGGACTGCACAAGGTATCAAAATCTACTGGTCAGGAGTTTCTCACACCGCACTACTCCAGGCGTGGAGTCCTGCAGCAGGGTGTTTCTTCTCCCTGGAAGTCAGATTTCTTTGTTAATGAACACAAAGAAAGTTTCTAAACTTCTTTCTATAACTTCTTTCTATGAAGTTCTTTCATAACCTTACATGAAATTCTTGGCTTACTTAACATCAAATTCAAAAAGGAGGAGTTTGACTACAAGATACTAGGAGACTTCTTGTAGTATTCATGTCTTTTTTTTTTTTTTTACATCAACAGGAAAGGATGTATTTCATGAAAGCAAGAATAACGTACCAAAGTGCCTGGGGTTGCCTGGGGCAGGGGAGTTGTTATTCTACAGATCTCAGAGCATTTCATAACTCTCTAAATGCCCCATCTACAGATTTTTGCAGATTTGGTAGCTGTTCTAAAAATGTAGAAAAGTAAAGGAAAGTTGAACAAATATCTACTTAGGATATTGAAGAGGACATTTTCCTGAAGCAAGGAACAACTGGATTTTGGAAGATCCAAGCCCTTCTGAATCTATGCCAGACGTCTGCTGTACCAGGAAATCAATATGCATGACAAAATAAGCCATTTTAAAATTTATTCCAACATCTCTCATTGCATATAATAATTTATGAAACATTAAATAGCTTCCCAATTGCGCATAAAATCGTGAGTATTTTAAAATAACACAACAGATTTTAGCAGAAAGTCTATTTCTTTCAGATACAGAAACCGTAACATTTCTGAAAGCATCAGAGAATAAAAACTTGGCAGACAAGAAGGATACAGAAGCTGCCAGAATTCAACAGCCCCAACTGCAAAATGCAGCGGTTGAGGTGTGGAGTAGAGGGGACATTTTTTTGGCGAGATTAAAAGAATGGAGCCATGACTCCTTAAAGGAGTCCTTCCTCCTCTGGGCTGGAACAGCATCACCCTACACAGCACCAAATCCTTCGTGACTTGGCACAGAAAGACAGAGGAACCTTTCTTCACACTAACAGCATCTTCCCTCTAACACACAGGAACAGGAGAGAAAAGATAAACACCTTGAAATTGTTCCTATATGCAGGCAGTTGTTAGATGAACTGAATTAAAATTGCCATCAGAGAAAATCATGTTGCATCCTTGTTGCTGGATGTTTTGATGTTTATTCACTATCCAAAGTTGAATGGGTATTCCCGATTTCAAGAACTACAAGTTGTGTCAAAAACTATTGTAAAAATTACTTGAATCAATTGTCAATTTACACAGCTGGCAGTGAAAAATGCTAGACTAACATGCCTAACAAAATATAAACTTATTCATTAGAACTTTAGTAACTTTTAACAGTATCATCACAAAATAAATTGTCTTCCCACCCCAATTTTTAGGACTTGACTAAACATTTTAAACTTTAAAAAAATCTCTCTCTTCAAAATAACCTGAGAAACTACATGCTGGATCTGAAGTCCTAAACTGCTCATTTTTTACCACATCTCTTAACTCCAGTGCTACTTAATTGCCTACATTTCTGTGAAGCTGCGTTATTAAAAACGTTACCTACACCAGCAAATTGAGTATTACCTTTTGAAATCCTGACATCTAGTACATTAGAATCGTTTTCCTGTGGCTATACAGTACATTTTTCCCAAAAGCAATGCTGTTGAACATGTCAACATTCGAAAATCTCAAGTCAATTTCAGGAATTTAAGTAACTTCAACAATGTAGGAACATGGATGTATTTCCTAGTGACAGCTGCCAAAATGGTGTTTATCATAAATGTTGGAATACGCTGCACTAAGCGTCCTGGCTACTGTAAGTGTATCCCAAAGAGACTGGATATGTTAACAGACAACTAAATCCTCTATTCCAACCAAAATACCTGACAAAACCCCAACACGAACAAGCTCACTTATGCCAGCTTACACTAAGGGAGGAAAAGTTCCTGACTTTATAGCTGTGGTCAGCGAAAACCCAGGAAAAGTCTTCTTGTTTTAGTGTGTTTAAACATAAGTCCTTAATATTCATGATATTGAAAGATAATTTTTCTCTACTTCCTATTCTAGTGGCACATCCACACAGAGGTACTCTGAGGTACCATAACAATAAATATAATTGCTTTCATCTTTCTTAAGTACCCCCATATAGACATACTCACAGGGAGACACACACAGCTTGTTTCTCAGCCTCCAAACCCCCAGACCAGAAAATACTGCCACGATACTATTACGTAGGAAATCATGCAAACTTGATGCACATTTTTATTAGTTTATCTCCATAGTCATGTAGGCAAGCCCTAAAATAAAAGTTTAGCACAGCCAAGGTAGGAGAGGTTCTATTCTTCCAGCAGATCATGTGTCACTGAAAGGATAGAAGTCCTCTATGAATACAGAAACAGATATCCTGATCAAGGCAATACAAATACGAAACCAATCAGTTCTCCAGTTTAAAAAAAAGCTTCACTGGATTGTTGTAAAAAACTGTTTCTACACAGAAAATACGCAGCCATGACACAAATTCAAATGCATTTTGTAAGAAATATTCGATGTTCCTAAAGCTACCACGAGATTCATTAAATTACTACAAATATTTATGAGAAATATTCTTGCAGAAAACGTACGTATGCATTCACAACCGCTTCCTGGTTCTAAACTGTACCATGGCTCCAACATCCCATTTAGGTTTGAGGTTTACTTCCTTGCCCACAGATGCACATATATATACAATGGTTTACAAAGACAATGTGCTGAGTCCTGTTCTGAGTGGGTGAATCCCACTCAGTATTAAAACTAGATATATAGACTATTTTCGAGTCACTTATCTTACTGTATCGTAACTAAACCCCAAAACAGCAAAACAAAGTTACAATTTCCTAACAATGTGCCGTAAATTGGTTAACAAAGGGTTAGTAGAAAACTACTACAGACAGCACACAGTTTTTATATAGCAAACTAATACCTGATGTACTATTAGTACATGAAACACATCCAGTATTTCTAAACCATGCGCTGAGCGACAATGTGACACAGTCACAATGTGACTGACAAAATGCCACCTTCCTCCCCACCAGAAACCCAAAGAGCAGGCAATATTAAAAATTAAATACTGCTGTGGTTACTCAGGGCTGACTCAAGTCCCATTCTTGCTCATGCTGGGCTGCTGCTGATAAAGCAAGCTATCATAGTGGGAAGCAACCCCCGTGTAAACAGCTGGGGAAGACAGAAAGAAAAGGAGGCAAGTGTTTCTTGATTTCTCAAGGATCCTTTCTGTTGTCAGAACAGCTACAGAACACAGGCCTCCGTAAGCCTGGGATATGCGAGAATTATTCAAGGCACATCAGACATGTTCACTGAGCTCCAAATATTGTGCAACTTAACCTGTCTCGGTATTCATAAATACATTTGCTTCTCCACTTTAAATTTAGATGCTAGAATCTTCAAAGCAGAAACTGTTTTCCTTGTGTGTTAATATACTGCCTAACACAACATGGCTCTGGTTTTGAGCACTGTTATTTGCAACCCAAATAATCATGTCTAATTTTGTATGGAAAGATGTGGTAGGAAAGAGGGTTTGAGAGACTACGTTATTCCTACCTGAAGCCCCAACAAGCAGACGTTTTCCTTTGGATTCTATGACTTTATATCTTAAATGGAAAAGCAAACCTCACTCCCCACCCATTTTTCTTAAGCTACTAAGCTGCTTTCCAGGTGAAAAATTGTCAGGTTAGCTCCTTCTGAAGTGCTGGAGGAACCAAGTGAAGGGAGGAGGCAATGGAGCCATTTCCAGTATTTCAGCCTTAGCTCTCATATCTTATTTCAGGCACGTATGGGGAAGAACATACAATACAGATAATGCTCTATTTACTTTTAATATAGGACCTGGGAGTTGAGGCTGGAAATATGGAAAATACTACAAATACTCAACGTAATTTGGAAAATTTATTTAACGTACCGTAAGCAAGGCAAACTGAGCAATAAGGAAGAAGAAACTGCTCTTTTTCAAAAAAATATTTGCTCTATACAATGAGACCAAAAGCTTCCTATGTAACAATTTAATTAACGTATTACAATGCATAACCATAAGCAGCCGGTATGAACAGAATACAGACAAGTTTAACACCTGGAACATCTTCCTATGTTTCAAAATCTTGATCCTGCAATCTCAGTAACACACATCTAACACGACAGGTTTTATGGTCCTAAGAGGAAAAAGACCACATTATAAAGCCTGTTACTCAGGGGAAGAACCTTCTGCTGCTGTGCAGAAGGAAACTGAAGCTCAAGCACTAAAATGAACAGCTGCAAGATAAATCTTGCCCAACTTCTACAAATACTTAATTTCTATAGTAAAAAGTTTGCTGTCTTTCTCCACATCACATTCTTGTTTCCTATACATACAAACTGTCAGCTGTTTTAAGTGTTGTCACTCCTAAGATCAAACTCAGAGCTGAGTTTTGCCACGTGTACCTTAAGAGTTTTGTAAGACTGCCATTGACAAAGAAGAATTAAATGCTACCGCTCTGGAACAAACTAAACTGTCTAAATATTTAAAGTGCATGTAAGTGAGGACAAGATTTACAGTCTTTTTTCCTTTAAGAAGGACTTTCATATTCTAGATTAGGAAAACAGACCAAGTATATCACAACTGCAGTGGCTATGGCCATCATTCATAATCTTCACTATGTGTATTTTATAATTTTGTAATATATATAAAATTTTGTAAGTTAAAAAATAGGATACAGAATTATGAAGTTGAAGATTGTTTCACAAAGGACTCACAGACAGTTTTAAAGTTGCACAGGCAACACTAACACTGCCATCTCTTAACTGCAGTCTTTATAATGTGGTCATTTAGTTAAATCTCATGCAATTTTAGTCCATGTCACAAGAACTTCTTTGTAAGAAGATTTATTTAAATGAACAACATTAACACACACTACAAAGCCAACATTTTTGTAGTATTTCATATCATCGCTTCTGGAAGACCCAATACTGCAAAGACCTAGTCAGTTTTAATTTTGTACACTAAGTAGCGACACTGAATTCTTTGCAAGACGATGGGGTGAAATTCCCAAGATGACAGTGACTTCCTTTAAAGTTGTGGAAAAGATAACAATATGGAGAGATTAAAAGAGGTCAGTAAAAGTTTAAGAACGCTCCACTGAATACTTACACCATCTATACTCCTTCTAGCATGAGGTCCATATGTATCTTCGGACCCTAAAACCTGTATGTTAACTGCACTGTAATCTTCATACCCAAGCTGACTGAAAATAAGACGAGTCCTGCAACAAATGATTGTTTTTTATTAGTAAACTGCCTCAAAATAATTACCTGAAGTAGCCCTGTGTGGTCCACAGGAGCTAAGGCTCTGTCATGTAAACTGGAATATGAATACTTTACACTAAACAAATATATCTGAATACTACAGATCAAGCAATTACTAACAAGGAAGTTATGCCTCTGAATTTATCCCTAGGTTTCAAACTGAGCCTTTCGTTTATTCAAATTATTTGAAAGATGACAGGAAGACAAAAATAGTTTCCAGCTCTGACTTTCAACTTTAAAACAAAGACAGCTTGAAATGTAGTTACAGTATATGCAATCTCCCTGGTTTTCATACTGGTAAACCAGTTCTTAATTCTGTTTCTGCTATAAGGCATTATGGACTACCAACAAATACATAAGACTGACTCATTAAACCACAGGCATCAATGAAGAAAAAGCAAACTGAAGAGGGAACCTTCTTTCAAACCTTAAAGGTATTTATTTGGGGTTAATGAACATGCAACTCAAATGCCAAAAAGTAGATGAAGTTTTTAAAGAGAATGTTTCTTCATTACTCATGCCTTCCCAGTCTAGCACTGAAATCCCTCAAACTTTCTGTCAGGACATTTGCACCAAAGCACATTGTGTCAAGAATGCCAAGTTTCTCCAACCATAATTAATAACGGGGATGCACATTACCTTTTTATACGCCATGAAAAGACACATTGCTTTAAGTGAGCCAGGAATTAATACTGGCTTTTGACAAGCATTAAATTTAGATTAAACAGACTGTTTGCAACAGCTCTTAGAAAAAGGAGACCAAATCTCAACCACTAAAACTGAATATGATTGCTGTAGTTTTAAAAAAATAATCATATGAAGTTCAAAATAAAATAAAAAAAGAAAACACAGTAAAAAAGTTAGAAAAAAGTTTTAAAAGAATCCAACTGTTAAAAAGTCCAACTTGTTAACATGTTGGAGACTGGAAAAATAAGTTAAATTCTGAAGCAGCTAAACTGGATTCCCAACAATCTTGTTCTGGCACCCTTCTAGCTGTATCAATTGAAACGTTGGAATTAGGATGAGAAGAATACTTTGCATCAGTGGAACATTTTGAAGACACTGTTAATATATTATCAGTGTTGTAAATATTAACAAGGTACCTGAAAAATTAAGCAGTACACAGGACTGAAATATAAAATACAATTTTCTAATTGTTGTAAAACCACGAAGGTGGTCCATGTACCACAAATGAGGCCATCTTTATTTCGGTGACCACAGAAAGATAGATACTTGATTTAAGGTACCTAAATTTGCAAATTATGTCTGTAATAAGTTATTTTAAGTTACTTATCTACAAGCATTACAGTTTGAGATACCGGAGTTCACAATACATTCTGTGGGTAATTTTTAGCCCTTTCAGATTTTTAACCTTTTCAGAATTACCTATTGGTAATGCAATAGAGAACCATCAAAAACAAAAGGACACCAAAGACTACTCCAAAGAGACTTCTTCACACACATACTGCCAAACCTCTCCTGCTTTCAAAAATTAAATAAAGCAGAAGCATGCAAGAAAAGTTGTATTACTAGCTGCAAAAACTCTTCATGTCTTAGGCTACCAGCTAATCTGACCTGTATCACTGAAGCACCTTACATTTGTGCACTTTATTCTGTACTTGTTGCCATTACACTACCGGGCAGAATTTAACCTAGAATGGACTGGGGGCTGGCTTGCTGAAAGATCATGTCCTTAGACATTCTCCTGCAACAGGAACTGGTGGAAATACTGAAGCTGGAGCTTCCTAAAAAGATGTAGTTGCTGCTAGAGCATTCTCTGTGATCAGAATAGCTTAATGTCTTATTCTATATCTGGGCTGACAGAGAAATCTTTCAAACATGCTGAATAAATGATTCCACACATTAAGCTGGTTTAAGACTGTTTGAAATGGAGAATATATTGATAGGTAATATTTTTAACCCACAGAACAAGCCACAACTGCTCCAAGCATGCTTCATGGGCTAGAGGCCACTTATCAAGCCAGTTAACCAGCTTTTGGCTGCCTTTATCAGCCCTCTTCCAAGGATTACTCAGGACAGCACAGTAAGCAGCCCAAATTAACTTTATGGTGGTCACAGAGGCAGCAGCACCACAAGCTGTTTCAATCAGATGAAAGATTCATGTAGTCTGGTCTGAAATAATGTCCAAGAGCGAACAGGAAAGGGAAAATATACCATTTCTTTTTTCTCTCCAAAATAATCACCAAGCTTCCAGAAAGACTGCTTTTTGGAGACTTCCAAGTCTTTGTATTTTACAGCTTTTGAAGGTTTTTTTTTCTTGATTTTCCTCAGTAGCTCTTGGACGCAAACTTTTAGCATTCACACGACTGAAGAAAGGGATCCCAGAACTTAATTAGACATCCCGTATCAGCCTGCTCTCATCTGCTACATCTCTTGAGGGAAGTCACACAGCTCCTCCTTCACCAGTGCTGTACGTGGGCACACGAGCAGCGAGTCACTCTCAGCCCCAGAAAAGCTTGCATTTCTGACAGACTTCTATCCTGCTGTACTTGCTGCACAGGTCTATAATAGGATGGGGGGAAGTTCTATATAAAGCGTGGCACAAAGAGACAGATCTCCTAACCAGAAAGACTGGGGTTATCAGGAGTAAATGCTCTGATATTTCTGTGCATTGGAATTGTATTTAAGAGGAATCCCTCCTCACCCAAATATACTGGCATGACAATATGTCTAAAGGTCTATCAGTCTGTCTTACAATTGTAAAATTGTTCTAGCAAACAAAATCATTAGCCAACTTTTACAAGGTACTAAGATGATTTTGTTTAACACACAAACTTGGTAAACTGCCCACATTTCATAGTACTAAGATTTTTGGTTAAAATGTTCTGTGAAAGTCAGCGAAAAGTATTTCACATGGGTTTCTCTGGCACCTAATACATTTTAACCTGAGTCACAGCTTTTCCCTCATTAATTTGAGTTTCTCTCCACTACCCAGCTATCTATTTTCAACAGTATCTGAGACCTTTCTTGTTCTGTCAAATGTAGCTGAAGTGTAGTTGCACATTAAAAACAGGTTTCCTGAACAGGCTACTTAAGTCTTGAGGTGTCCTCCCAATTGGAAGATTTTAATCTTCTAGAGTTCTTACAAGGTTAAAACAGTTGCCATCGTATGTCACAGCTTTAATTTTCATCACCTCTGAGAAGAAAACGTGAAACCCCCTTCTAAGACTCCAATACTAACCTTTGCAGAATACTTTCCGCAGTGCGTCTTCCTTTTTCTACTGCCTTTGGACCTCCCACCGGACAGACAGCAGTAGCTCTGAAGCCATCAAGGTAAGTGGCATTTACCTAAGGATAAGGGATTATGACATTACATGGGATTCAATACCAATATGCTATAAATGCTCTCTGACAATCATTATCCATACATGAAGTAAAAGCAGAATAGCAAGAAACCATTATCATCACAAAATACAAAATTCTACTGGAATATTGAGATATGCAAAACAAACCCTGAATCACTTCTCATTGTCATCCTCAAATCCTCCTGTACTTACCTATTTTAGTACATAGGACACATTCTGATGATGAAAAGCTGAATATCCATCACAGTGAAATAGATCAGACGTAAGTTTCCCAGAAGTATTAAAATGAATGGGAAAAAAAAATATCACATACACTCACATTCGCACACAAAAAAGAATATGCTATATATTGCAAACATTTAACTAATAAGCATTTTACTAGACTTCCAGTACTATAACTGCTTAACAGAGCTCTAGCACGGTGAAAGAGATTACCATAATGCATGGCCATAAATGGTAGAAAAGCTTTAATAGATGTATCTAAACTAAGCATAATGAGCATTTTCAGCATTTGTTAGGTAACATAAAAACAAGAGCAGAAATTGAAGAACCTGGTAAAATATTCAGCATAAATATCTACAACCAGAAATGCTTTATCTACAGTAGATTTTCAAACACTTTACCCAGCCTACTTCTAAATGTCTGCAAAAAATGGTGTTTCAGCCATTACTTTTGAGAAACTATTTCACAGGTAATGTATTTCTCATTATTATCCTGGAAATCTACCTTGTATCTCCCTTTCTCTTATCACAGTTTTACTAACTAAACTTAACCTTTAATGCTGCAATTAAATAATTTTCTTCTACAGTTACCGAGAGATGTAACGCACCCTTTAAATACTTCTACCTTGTTATAATGCCTATTCAGTCGCTTCCTAGCCAAGTTGAACATATTAATTTCCTAAAAATTACTTCTAAAAAAGGGGTGCAAAGCATATGGACATTTATTACTGAAAGCCAACTAAACAGTTTTAAAATATATATAAATAATTCACAGAAAGTATAACTTAACACTTTAGAGTATCATTACGCTGTTTAATACACAAAATGTAAGATTTATTTTAAAAATATTCCTAAACTTACATTTCAAATGTCTTGCTTAAGACATAATAATAAAGAAATTAAATTTTATTTTTAATTTTACTGCTATGTAAAAAACAAACTGTCATACTATCTTGTTTACTCCATTTCATGGTTCATCAACTGAAAATCTTAAGTCTCAGTTATTTCCCTTAGGTATACAGAAGTATGGAAATGTAAAGTCAAGAACAAAAACTGCAGGAGGACAAGGCTGCTGAACAGAAAAGTTGCTGAGAAGCAGCAAAACATTCTGCTTCAAACCGCACAATCTGACCAAGGAAGAAGAAGGGAAAAAAAAAAAAAAAAAAAAAAAAAAAAGTATTTCCTGCTTCATATATTCACTGCCTTCTATATTTGCCAGGATCAAATTCCACGATTTATTACAGGAGTAAGAGCATCAGCAGAGCATCAGCATAGCTATCATCTGACTGATGGAATCTGATGTTTTGTACAGAAGTATACTCCTCATTCTATGTCATTTTTAGGAATTACTTCTAAATTCACTTCTCTGTCAGTTATACGGTGACACTGTAAACTAAACATCTTTAAAAAATGTGCTTTTAATTTGTTTTAAGGCTATTTTGTTGCCATTTCAAATGCAACAAAAACTTATTTTCAGATTAAAAAGACAGTTATTTCAAGATGCAGATAACGCAGACACAGATCACTCATGGAAAGAAAATCTGTTGTTCCAGCTTCTGTAACTAAAATTATTGCACTAGTAATTAAAATCCTGAAGAAATGCAAAAGCTGGCAAGACTATTATTGTACTGAAATTGTAGGCTGCCTATCAAAAAATAAATAAATAAATTAGTGCTTCGTTATAATAGGGGAAAGTTTAGAAAAAACTCATGTTCAGATTGCACTCCCACAATACTTTCAAAATATCAACCCCTCTTCCATAAAGCTGATTCAAAAGTGATTACTAGAAAGTAGGCTGACTGAAGTGAAAAACTAAGGGCATGAGCAAAGTGACCTGTGGTACACTGAATTCTAAAAAGGCTTTGTCAGTATGGTTCAACTCTGGAACCTTTAGCGAGCTCTTTATTCTGACTTCACAACCCACCAAACCCAAACCTGCTTTGGTGATATTAACTACCTCTGAAATACCCTGTCTGTTAAATACCGAAACCCTATCTTATATAAAACTGAATATATTAAAAGCATCAGAAATGTTTCAAAAATGCAGTAAAGAGTTTTGCAGAAAAATGATATTCAGACATAGGTTATATTATTTAAACAGAAATACTAGCACAATTCCCTGCTTAGGTTAACTCTCTTCTGATACGGCTCTGCTAAGCAGTTAGTTTCTGATCTTGATCTTGCTTCTGTAAAAGTCAGTTTTGCCACTAGTTTAAACAAGAAAAGGATCCAGCCTCACTGATACTCCAACAGAACCGTATTAGCATTCATTCAGGAAATGGAGATCACTGGAAGACCACAGTAACAAATTAAAAAATTCACAGTTTTACAAGAAATGCAAGAAAGGCTTCTTTCACCTGTCCCATTCTTAGCTGCTGTCTTTGACAGATGTGATTACTCATTACTCCCCTTTTGAAAACCACTTGCCACAGATAAATTTCACAATGAAATAGAACAAAATTAACATACCTTTATAAAAATCAAAAAGTATAGAGGTGTTATTGGGCTAACATGTTCTAAAAATTATCATTATTACTATAAATGAATTCCATCCAGTCTTCTCTGGAGGTTTGTGGATAAGCCTGTTATACAAATTAACATGGTTTTATGTATCAAAGTTTGTCTCCCCCACCTTCTTTTACTCCTGGAGAAGGGAGGATGACAATTTCAGTGACAACAGTTTTTGGCAAAAACTATTTAATATTTTCTCCAAAATACAAGATTTTTTTGAAATCAAAAATACCTTACAACTTCACAGAAAGAGATAATACCTTATAAAACGTTGAAGGAGGCGATCCTTTTGCTCCATGAACTTTCACTGCCCCACCGTCAAAACCTGTAGTAATTAAAAAAAAAAATATCAGTATTTAAGCTTCTTCAACGTAACTTCAAAGACATTCTTTTGTGATACATATTAATCAAATGCACTTAATTAAAAAGCAAAGCATTGATAGCTATACTGCCACAGAAGAGAGAACCCTTCATGCAACAGTCCTCCCCTGCCTTAGAAACACGAACAGCAAATGAGCCTTTTAACAGAATGCTTGAAATGTTTATTCCTGTACTTAAAAAAAATAAATATATCTTAAGGCAGAAAGCAGCCTTAGGACTTCAGACCCAATAGTTATTTCCCACTTAACAGCCATTTATTGCACACACGCACACAGAGCACACAATTCACTGCAGCTGCCTTTGTAGACTGCAGTCCACTTGGTAAAGAAACAAAACAAGGCAGATGAGAAAAGAGCAAAAGCTTATTTGCTGGTAGCTTAGTAAGTGAAGGGATAATTTCACTTTAGCCTTCTTGTCAGTATTAGGAATACTAACGCCAAAAAGAAACTGGAGAAAATTGCTGTCATGGCATCACATTCAGGCTTGAACAGGAGAAAATCAATAGGTGCGGTGAAAATTAGAGTGCAGGATCAGCACCTTATGACAGCCAGCCAGCAGTACTGGAGCTCACCTGCACCTAACCTCTGCTTGCAAATATTTAGGAAGCAGTTCAAAGCTTTAAACAAATACTCTAAGAGATCAAATCAGAACGTATCTGAAAAAGTGAATGTGACTAGCAGAAATGTTACGTATCACTCAAATAACATCCCTCTCTCCACAAGACTGGCATCAGGTTAATGTAACTCTCTCGATACAGAGTAATATCCCTACAGTCAGGGTGAAGATCTGGAAGAGTTTCGTGTTCCAGGTGAAGGAGTAACACAAACTAAAACCCCCACAAAACAAAATGCATAGTATTCATTGACAAAAAGAAAACAGAAGCACCTCTCAGTTCAAACACTGCAAGTAATCCAGCAGGACAATAAAATCAGCAATGTAAACAGAAAAAAATAGATAGCTTGCCTGTTTTTACTGGGGTACGTGTCAAAGCACTTCAAACTAAAAATATTTAAGAAATCTGCCCATTTTCCATCTGTTGTATTTCTAAGAAGGCTAACTGAAAGTTCATGTGAAAGTTCATTTTAAGTTCAAACATGTCATATCGGGTCATTTGCAAGCTAAAAGTTCATAGGAAGGTTAGAGTGTCTTTTTTTTTTTTTGTAAAAAAAGACTGGTGGCTAAGAGCAGCAAGCTGGCCTTATCGGACTGCCATTTGGTTATGTTGCATGTGCAAAAGGTTCACTGCACAACTTTACAGTGCCTTTATTATTGAAGCAAAATATTTTTGACACTACAGTGTTTTGAGTTTTATCACAGTAAGTTTTTAATTTGAGATTTCAATTGTCTTAAGTTTTAGAGAGACACTCGTCATACTGTCACAGCTAAGTTCTATTAGAATGAAAAAGGACATATAATACGGATGCTGTAAAAACCAAACTTCAAATGACTGTTGTTCAAATGATTTTTTTTTTCAAGCAGTCTTATCCAACCTACAGATCTTCAAATCTGTTAAGCCTAAGTCTTTTTGTCTGTTTTGCTTTCAAAACTAAATCCAGAACATACATTATCCTCATCTTTAGTCTACTGGCTGTTGAGATTTTTGAGGCTAGCAAATGGACTTTTTCAAACAGAGATGGTCTGTTGGAAACCCAGTACCTAAGCATGCTTCTACCATTAAGCTGATCCACCCAAATGTCTAAGAAAAACACCATTACCAAGCAGTGCTTTGAAAGACACAGCTTTCCACTGTTACTAACATTTCAAATGCCATATAAGACAACATGTACAAAACATACTTTTTTTTGAGCAAAGAAACTGACCTGCAGTTTAAAAAATTCCGAGATCATAGTGGAGCTGTCTCAATGTTGCTCACACAGAATACATAGTTTAAAGACTTGGTAGGTGCAAGGCATTCATTTAGAAGTAAAGCAAAAGGAGCAGCGATCAAAGATGTGAGTTAGTCAGCCAGGAAGATAAATAAGAGTATGGTTAAAATTTCTAAAGGCATTTCTAGCAAAAGTCCTCGAAAAAGTCAGTTTGGTATAGTATCATACTCCAAGGAACTGATTTAACAAGAAATACACAGAGAAAACATGTAAATTAAAGTAACTGCTTTAGCTCGATAAACCAGTTCACTGACATGTAAGGGGACTAACCTGGAATTTCAGTGATGGAAACTTCGGAAAAGTCACATGTGACATCTGGTAAAAGATAGTGCTGAGGATTGCCCAATTCATACACCAACTGCTCAGCTACAGTGCCAAACGATACTAGTCCCCCTGTGTCTGGTGGTTTGGAAAGAATAAAGTCTCCTTCAGAGGAACATTCTACAATGGGAAAGCCTATGTTGTGCCTAGAATATAAAAAACATTGAAAAACCTCTATAAATACATAGGGAAAGTGACAAGAAAAATGAGTAACAACATACCAGAATTTTATGGTAACGGCTAATTAAATAAAACTGATCAAGAGTTGTAACATATCTGGTCGTTTCTGCAGAAACACAAGAAAAAGCACTGAACAAACGGATCAAAATAGTAAGAGGATGCATTTTCTTGCCTGGCAAAGGAGTGCAGATGTAACAATAGATACCAACAGCGAACAGGTAGAAAAGGGGAAAGGAATGGAGAAGGACACTAACAGAAATGGTTAAAATAACAAGAAGCCAAAAGAATTAGAGGACTACGGCTAAAGAAGTAAATTCAGAAGAAAAACCATCATTGCTAATTCTACTCTAGTTGGGCTACAACACCACACACAAGACAAAAGGTGAAGACATGTAAATACATCCTGCACTCTGGATTTGTAAAAAGATAGCCAAAGCACGAAGAACAGACTGTTCACACCTATTAAGGACAATTTCACATGCTAGTAACAAACTATAGACAGACCTTACCAGAAAACAAAGATACATGAAAGTTAAGATTTCCAGGCCAGAACAGTAATAAAAGACCAAATGAATAGAGAACTATGAGGCATAGCAAAAAAGAAAAGTAGTAAACCAGAAAATTATAGACATGTTTGTAAATGAAAATATTTGACATTCTCACAAGAGTTACATAGAGAAAGTGACCAAGTACCTCTTATTGAGAGAGGCATATGCTGGTCATTACGGTAGCAGGGCAGAATTTTCAAGGTTACAAGGACAAAAACTGGATCTCTTTTCCCAGCTAAAACGCTTTTATTTTATTTACAGAGAATTTGAGCAAAAGTAATAACAATAAAAAAAATCAGAAAGTACTTGAAAATTACAGCAGACCATTAATATTCTTCTTAAAAGGCTACGTGGCTCACTCCGCTCTCACAGGAAGATGGAAATTTGTACAAGTAATGTGTCCCAGAGACACAGAATGAATTAAGGAGACACAGCCCCTTGCAAAAGCAAAACTGTTCTAAAAAGGTCCTAATGATGAAAGGTGGTGAACATCACCATTCTAATTAAAGTCAATGACCTTCAGGTCCTTTGTACATACTTAAAATCAGTCCATTCCTGAAAATAATTAATTTTGGGTGCTAATGGCAACAATGTGCTGAACATACAACTCAATTGGTTATCAGCAAAGGTTAGATGAGCATAGTTTGTGTAACATAAATCCACAAAGTTTCGAAGGAAGTAAGCAAAGAAACCAGTGAACTTTTAAGTGACATTTGTAAAAGTTCATGGGAGTTTGAGCAGATTCCTTATCATTGGGGAGCTTCAAACATAACCCTGTTATTTAAAACAAGGATTAAGAGACAAGCTCTGTTACCAGAGATCAGCAACTAATACTGACAACATACACAACTTAAGAAGTACGGTAGCTGTAGGACACCTAGAAAAGTCCATGTCAAATCAGTAAGGATTATACTTCATAATATACCAGTTGGTCCTTGAAACCATTTAAACTGCTAAACAGATAAAAGGAAACAAAAAACCCTATCCTGGTGAATACATAGAATTGAATGGAATCAACAATTTTTTATAGAAGTTATCGTGGGGTTTTTTTGAGGGGAAGAGAAGGGAGAAAAGATGGCAGTAAGAAGTATGTAATTCAACATTTTATTAAAGCATGACATGGAAAAAAACCACCACCCAAAAAACCTTTTCAATTCTTGGTCTTGCACATTAATGCAGGGTAACGGACTAACACAAACAATTATCCCAATTTTACAGATAAGGAAACACCACAACCCGCCCAGCGTCACACAGCAGGACCAGTGACTGAACAAATTAAGAAACTTTTACCCTTTTGGTGCCACTTTTCGGAGCCAGGGTTTGTGTGCTCTGACCCTCCCACTCGTCTGTCTCGTCCCAAGGCAACAGCACCATGTGCATTGCTAGCAGGCTCACTGCAGCTTATTCAATCACCCACCCCTAAGTGAAATCACCTTCACATCAAGACAGACTACGAAGTGCAGCCTATCCCACCGGAGGGACAACTGGCATCCTTGCTGCAGCCCACTGTGATCATCAGCAGCACATGCAACTCTGACACCACGTTCCTGCACCCAGCCCCAGGGATCTTTGTTTTGAAGGACAAAGGGGTAAACCATAGACACTCAACTTTCTACTACGCACCACTGAGTCTGCTAACATCGATTAAACCTGTTTGCCCAGCTCCACTCTCAAAAGACCCAAATCATTCAAACCCAAAATCTAACAACAATTAGACCAATTATGGAAGACAGCGGATAAACAGTATCAGCATAAACAACACTTACTCAGGTCCCTTAGTACGCAGAAGGAAGGACAGACACTGATTTTCCTGTTATCTTAAAGCTAAAGTCAGAGGATCTTTATGGTGCAATTTTTTACACTGCCAAGTAGCTGGAAGGAGGCCATACAGGTACAAATACATTTTCTGGAACAGCTTCTAAATACCCTCTTAAGGTCGAGGCATATTTGCTATATAAAAAAAGACACTCAGCTGGTACCACTTGCAGCAAAGCATTGACCCAAAGCTTGCAAGAAAACTGTATGAAGAAGACATGTAACACAAAAAAACCCAAACACCTGTTACCCACCCACCCTCCCCAAAAAAAACCAACCCACTAACCACCACAAAACTGAACAAAGAACAAAGGGGAAAGCCAAAAGTCTTCCTAAGAAGACACTAGCATGTCCTAGCAAGCCAAGACTTTTTAGCCATGTTTAAACCATCCTGAGATCCACAACCCAGAAAGAAGTTGGATGAAAAGAACACCACCATCAGTGACTTACTCTTTGGTCATCTCTTTCACTTCTCATCTGTTTCAACAGTTAACAAAGGTATCAAGGAAGACTTTTTGCCTTCATCCGAGATAAGCGTGAGGGCTGTTTCCTTCTCAAAGTACACCACCACCCAAGGAACCTTCCTGAATGCTCACTTAGTTGCATAAGATGTGTGTTCTCCCAAGTCACGCCAGCTCTGAAAGCCTCCCTCACTTTTTAACAATTCAAATCAATTCAGAATAATTTCTATTGGAAGACCTTTAAGATGAAGGTCAACTGTACATATGCAAGGAATTGAGCAAGAAGCTGCTGCATTCCACCTGTATTGTAACTGGTTGACTGCGAAAGTACATACATCCTATATACTACCTCGTAACAGATATATATATGTTAATAACCTACATTAACATATGCATGCTTAAGAGAAAAATTTGTTTTTTATATTGCTAGAAGTTGTTACTTAAAACTAATTTTCAGCTTGGAAACAAACTGGGACTAAGTCACTCGTGTGGCACTATTCAGTCAAGTGACAGCTACTTAACCTGGGTATTAGAGCTCACTAGTAGCAGTAACTACCTGGATGCAATATTCTAGTACATACCACAGGTACGATGAACACAGCATCTCCCCGATCAGCACTTCTATTTGCCCAATTCATGGCTGCCCACCATAACGACCTCGGGTCTGCAACACACCAACTTCATGCTGGCCATAATCCACAGCCAAATAGTAACTTTGTACAGTGCAGCAAGGGAGTTAAACCACAGAACTATGAACTTCAGCAGCAACTACAGCCACGGCATCCAATGCGGCACAGTGGCCAAGTAGGACCATTCAGTAATAAAAGAATTGCATCGATTTAGCGATAAAAATCCCCTAGTAGGATGGGGCAATATTAAGCAATGTGAACAATTCAGAAAGGAAACTACTGAAATGAAATTAAATTATATGACTATTTTTAATTAATAGAATACAATACTGAAAATAAATATGAAATACTACTTTAAAACATTTCAAGCAATTCTTTTAACACAGAATTACAACACAGAAGAGACCTACATCAGTTTGTGACAGGAGATAACTACTATTCTTTTATACAAAATGTCTGGTTTTGGTTGCATGTTTGGTATTTAACAATTAAACAAATTATTTGCATTAGTAAAGCAGAGCACTGAATAAATCCCAATAAATCCAAGATTAAATCTCAGAAAGTGCCTCCAAGTTGGGGCTAGGGGAGGAGTTACCATTTAAAGCAGGTCCTCACTGACTACAGCACAGGGGTAATGAAATTCCCAAACTGGTTTTGCTGCTGCAGCCACCTTCTCACCAGCCACCTACAGCTGCTCCCCTACCCTGACAGAAACCAGGGCTCTGAAATTGAGTCTCCTGTCAGTTTTCTGCAGATCAATTTTTACCACGTAAAATGCTGGTTCTTCTTCAGTTTTTGGCTCTCAGACATGGTACAGTTTATGGGCATGTCACAGGTAATGTCTAAGCAGAGGTCTCCTCTCCGTCTGCTCTGGGACAATGCACTAGTCAACCTCTGTGTGGCTATGAAGACACCCTTCCTTCTTGTTTTGCCACACATCTTACGCCATTTGCATTTAAAAAAAAAAAAGAAAAAAAAAGTAAAACCTGTGAACTGGGTCTTGTTTGGCTCAGGGAGAAAGACACTGCCTGAGATAAAATGGTATTTCTTCTCTCCTAAGGTGCCAAACTCCTCAAGTACCTCATTCTGGCCACTACTGGCAGACTGAGGAGACTACTGACAACAAAAGATGGGAAAATTAGCATAGTACATTTACTTGCAGGGAAAGCTGCTGCAAGAAAGAAAACAACCCCCAAAAAAGCCACAGAAATGCATGTGACATGGAAGTGAACCCGGGTCCAAGTAGGCTGTGGTATGAACTTTTAGCTTTACAGCTAACGCAGCTTCCTGGGATGTGACCCATGAGTGTCACACTGAGGAGAGTTCCAAGCCAAGCTTCCCGACTCCCTGGGCATGTATCTCAACTGCAATGCTATTGCAAAACACAGAAACTGCTACCACTTCCACAGTCTTTTTAGAACCAATTCAGCCCTCCTAACATGTGTCAGACCTGTAAGTTTGTGCTGATCGTGCAAGGTTTACGCATCTTTACATGTAGGTACCAACAGATTTCCTAACTTCTGCTGCAATTCCAATTTCAGTGATGCAATTAATGTTTTGCTTATCTCCTCGGACTATAGGGCATTTCAGAGTATGCATTTTATGTGAACTCTTAAGACCTAGGCAATTTCAGGCTAATCAGACAGGCTGCCTGCTGTTTTTTGCTGCCTGCTGGTTTTTGCTGCCTGGAATAGATGGTGCTACAGAAGAAAAAGGCACTCCACAATGCTGGTTGGGACTCGCATACTGGATTCTGTTCCAAGTCCCAAATTAAGCAATCTGGATCCAGCCCTTAAGAGACTACAACTATTGACTTACCCTTTTGGTCATCCCAGGCCAGAGGATTATGCAGTCTCAACCATTGCACACTCTTGGCTTAGGGCAAAATGTCAGTGTTTATCATCTCCTCAAAATGATTACTCTACTGATCAGCATTAGTTTATTCTCTCCTGCATTTCAAAACAAAACAAAACAACGTACTAATCACCCATTAGCACTAAATAACAGTAAGAGACAGCGATGTCTGGTGTTAAATTAACTACAGAGCTGTGCATTATCAATACAGTTCTGATATCACAGTTCATTTTCAAACATTGCATGAATTTCCTATTGAGTGCTGTGCACTACACAGTGAATAGGGAGCAGTGATGTATTATCACTTCCTCTGACCATCTGCTGACATGTATTACTACACAAATAACACAGAAGTAGTGAATGCCTTTTTTGATGTTATTTACTTAGAATCAGTCATTTAAGAACACACATTAGTTTTCTACAAACCGTGAACTAGTGGTTTCTTGCATTTTCTCTGCTAAACATCTGCGTCCACACAAGAGGTGAGTCAAGCAGCCTTCCTCTTACTGCGAAAGTAAACAGCATCTATCCCGTCTGTCTGCCCATTTTCATGAAAACTGGACAAAACTTTACAGCTTCAAGATTCCTACCTTTAAGTCAAATACATTAAGGAGATACACCCAGCACCATTAAAGAAATCCCGGTGCCTTAGATCAGCCAACAGAAATCAGCTAAGCCAAGCTTCTATCAACTGAAGTAACTCGAGAGTCACGAGTTGGAACATGCACTTTACTTGTTTTACATTAAAAACTTACTTTACCGAGACAACAAAGACAAAGAAAGAATAGATTAGACTTTAACAGCTAACCATTCAATAGCCACAATCTACACACATGAACATTCCTGAGCCTTAAAGCACTCTTTTGCAGGGGAACCAAGCTCCTAGAAGTGGTCTGCATCAAGCACCTCAAGAAAATTAAAAACCAAACAACCAAAACCAAACCAACCTAAAAAACTATGTGAGATGAATGAAGTGGGTCCAATCCAGTACCTCAGTACTCAGACACATAACAACATATGCACGGAATGTGAGATCTGACTCTGACTTGCCCGGCTTTACTTAAAAGTGCTCGTTTACACGGTTAATTATTTTTGATTATGTATAAGCAATAGACAGATAAGGTGTGTAAGCCTAAAGCTTGGCAAATTCTTCTTTTTTTGTTTACAGGTTCAAAAAAACCTTGTCCTTCTTAGCAGTACACTTACACCCTTTTCAGCAGCCAGACAGAAGGGCAACCCACACTACTGTTCCTAGGGAGAAAAACACCTCAAAGACAGTAAAAAAAAAACAACAACCAAGTCTAATTATAACCAAATCGACCTTCTGCAATAAGATGCGAGGAAAAGAGAGATTGCCATCTAGTGTTTAGTCACCAGGGACAGCATAAATGCTGCGACAGGCTTCCGTAAACTCTAGCCTGAAGGTCCAGTACAGGCTTGCAGAACTGAATGGTGAGTGGTCTCAGCTGCAGAAACGCACTCATGGCAGTGGGAAATTCGTACCTGAAAGGCACTTTAATGACAAACACAGAGATTTGACCTGGCTTCTTCCTCCCACATTTACTGCCTTTGCTGGCCTGGTCTAGATTTAACATGATGATCACAGACACTATGATTTACTGAGATTGAAGTTACACACACTTATCTTCAGGAGACAGCTGAAAACATAGCTTTTCCTAAATTAGGAAGAAATCATTAATACACTATAGACAACTAACCTCTGTAAATTCTGCCAGAGCTCTGCTGACCTATTGGCAATATAAGCAATGCTAGTGGCAGCAGGTATTGCATGTTTTGGTTGCTACTGAAATAATGAATCATCACATTATTTTTGTGCATTATTATACAATGCATCATCAGCATGAATTGAAAACAGATTTAGACTGTCTAAATACAAGAACTTCATGTCATCAAGTTGCTTTAACTTAAGGAGTCAGTTTACTACTAAGCTATCAAATAGAACATGCATTTTTCTGCAGCCTAAAAGCTTTTGTAATATTCCTCCCTCATGCATTTGGGACTAAATATAGTAAAAAACCTATCAGGGGGCGGGGGGCGGGGACACCACCTGCAAGGCTCTCTAAGAATCTCCTCCCCTCCTTCCTTTCTTCCCCCTGTATCCTAAATGGGTATGCTAGACCACAAGTCCACTTTAGTCAGTCTTTTACTCTGCCTCTCTACGTGAAAAATTAAAGCTCACATGTTATTTTGGTTTTGACTACTTTTAGTAGTTTATCATACAAGCTGACATGTAATATGTTCAATAATTTCACCAATTAAATGCCTAAAACTTTCCAAATTGGCAAACAAAACCACTAGTCTATGATTAATTCTTTATAGACTTAACCTAAAGGTAAACAAATTACTTTACATTAGCACAAATACCTCCATGCATGGTTCAGAATTGTGCACGCGGCTGTATGAGGACAAGGCAGAAGAGCAGCACTGGGTGCAATTCAAGACAGCACCAGTCCCTTCCAAGCCACAAGACGACTATGATTTTAGACAAGTCACATGACTTTTACATGTACACAAACATGAGTATTAGCTATGTACATATGCAATGTATGTATATCTGTCTGTAAAATTAGCTACTCTCACTCCAGTAGCTCATAGCTTAACACACTCAAGCTTCCCTTTTTTTAAAACCAGACTGCCATTTCTCACAGCAAAGTCCTTAAAAATAATTACCAAGCATTTTAGTAAGAAAAGTAATATTCTGGTTTTTTCTTTCACTCTTTTATAAAGCGAGGCCTTTCAGAGTCACAGTTACAGGAGAATCTAAGAACTTTCATGATACAGCACAATAAAATCAACAGGAGATACATCAAGAGTAAGATTAGCAGTTATAAATTTCAAAACTGAACAGTGTCCTGTTACTATATACCCCTCATCTGACTTCCTATTGAACACAACAGTGAAGAACACATGTAGTTTGCTCAGGGCTAGTAGCCTTCCAATAGGTGAAAAGAAACATCTGACCCTGTTTCTGTCGAGGCCCTGTGTGCCTTCACCTGTAAATCAGCAGTTTTCAGGAACTCAGAGAAGCAGAATACATCTTTCAGGATGACACTCCGGATCACAGTCACTACAAGGAGGAGAAAAAAGCTTGGCAGCCCCGGGAACTAGGTCTGGAGAGCACCTCTCAGGATGCAGGGCACAGTGCCCTGCTGACTCATCCACCTGGACCACAGGCTGCCCCCAGCAGCCTCCTTGCCAGGGTCAACCTGGGAGCAGGAACGCAGCTGATGGAAGCCACCCTTCCCTCCTGCATCTCTCCCACCACTCTTCAGCCCTCCCCTTCATCACATAAAGGAACTTTTGCAGAAAAGTATTAGCCAACCCTTCTGTATGCCCATGCTTATGATGGGTGGCCTCATTCTGCAAACCGGGGACCCGTCCTGTGACCCGCACTCACACCAAGGGGCCGTAACCAGCAAGTGTGTTGCTGTCTCCTGAAACATGCACAAAAGAAAGTCAACAAAAGTAATAGGGGGATGTTCCAGCCCTGAAATAACATAGAAAGAGAAAGCCTAGAAAGTTTAAGGTGACTTACGGGCACTGTCTTCTCCACACCCCTGGAGGTACAGGGCACAATCTACTCTGTAACTGATGTCCACATGGGGAAGCAACTTGGAAACCTCTGACCCTCTGATACTAGGCACAAACATTCAAGCAGACCAAATTACCAGTGTCATTCATTTGCACCTTTCAACTTAATGATACCTTACAGGAAAGGAAAATTCAAATTAAAAATTGAGGCTATTAATATATCTTTGAAAATGGTAAGGGAACAAGATTAAGACCAATAGGAGGCCCCTAATTTTGGCATACTTCTGACTCGTGCCCTTTAAATCATTGTAATACCCTGTTCAAATTCAAACATAAGTAGTTGGTTTTTTTTTTACGAGGGTGTTAGTGCTCCTGCTGCATCAAAAGCCATATTACATTTTACGATTCCTAGATATGAGAATATTCATTCCCAAATTAGAAGGCCTTCTTGCCAGATGATCGTAACGCAGATGACAAAATAACGTTACATTGACATAAGCTATGATTAACCTTTCTGATACAGCACAGAACAAGATTCCTTCCTCTCATCCCAAGGCAAATAGGAATCAACTGCAGCCAGAATTGCCCACCCTATGCAAAGCACATTCCCTGACTACTTTTAAACTACCCTTAAAAGTAAGTTGGTCAAAAGGCGGCTATAATAGTCCTTCCTTGATAGGCAGACGGATCTACCTATGTGAAAGTCTTATTCAGTAGGTCTGAACACAAGACACACATGTAACTTTTTGAAAGGACTGCCAGCTCAACGCATTTATGAGATAGATCATAGAGCAGGAAAGGACTGTGCCATACATTCATCCCTGCCTTCCTCTCTCCCTTCCCATTGGATTGCATTCCTCTCTCCCCTCCCTTTGGATTGCATTCCTCTCTCCCCTTCTCCCTCCTTTTCATTGTAACTGTTGTTATTATTATTCTTATTATGGTTCTTTTATTTTATGACGTTTATTAAAATGTTATTATCTCAATCCTCAAGTTTTACATTCCTGTCCAATTCTCCTCCCCACGCCTCTGGGTAAGGGGAGAGTGAGTGAGTGGCTACATGGCACTAATTATCGGCTGGGGTTAAACCACGATTCTACCAAAAAAAAAAAAATAAAAAATTGTGACTGAACAGTAGGTAACTCTGATTTAACTAAGACTGACGAAACAGCATCCAAAATATGCACATTGTCTTTTCCATTACAATCATACATGAAAACCAGCAGCAAATCTTTCCAAAAAGCAGATGATGAAAAAGGAAACAGAAAAAAATATCTAAAAAGAAAAAAAAAAAAGGCCAAAATTTTTTTCAAACCATCTGCTTCTCAAGTTAACAAAGCAAGTCCCCAACTGACCAGAAAGGAAAACTGCAACAGGGAGAACAGATCACAGAAGAGTAACATTACAGTGGAAAAATACCAAGAGGCCCATACTGCCTCCCTCAAAAGAGTAAAGTAGAAGCAGTTTTCACAACACAGATGGTAGGAAATTTCATCTTTGGCCCACTGTAAACATACATGCTGATGTCACAATTACCTACCAGTCGGGTACCGCATGCCAGTCAGTGAATATTCCACCTGTACACTGAGCACCACATTCAATGAGATGACCTGCAAGGCTGGGAAGATAGCATTCAAGTAGTTAAATATTCTGTAAAATTAAGTTTCACATATCCAACTTTAAAATAGAAAAGTACAATGGAAATAAAGCTATGTAACAGAAAATGCTATTTTTCCTCTATAGGCATCTAATGTATTTGTAAATTTCACATTAAACATAATAAGGGATTCTGAAAGATGAGTATAAGAGTTAAAAGAACTAACTTTTACATGAAGAATCAAATTAATTTCCTGAAAAAAAGAGAACACCTGAGAGATTATCTAACACCATGAACCAAGTTTCATTGGTCATTTATTAAGTCTTGACCTAAGTGCAGTATTTTAGCAGTTTGCACTGTGTGGAACTGAATATGCAAACCCCATTTTTAAAATCAAGAGATATAACATCTCACTTCCAATGTGAAGGACAGAATGTGTTACGATTATGTATTATGATTTTCAAGTCTTTGATTGTGAAAACCCATAAAACACTCAACAGAATTACAGGGTAGATCCTTATCTCCACATTTATTCTCAAGCAACAGGAGGTCCAAGCAGACTACTACTAGGTGTACTCAGGTCACCCTAGTAAGCATTCATTTTTATGGACTTCAATGCAGTCAGGTGATGCAGAATGTTAAATTAGGTGACAGAATCTTACCCTATGCCTTCAGCATCAGATCCCTAACCGTAGGACTTACAACTAGGGTTTGCACGTGGTAGTACTGACACTGCGCTTCTGCAAAACCATACAAGGATGCTGACCTCTGACTGAATCTCCTTCTGTGCATCCTTGAGGGTAAGACCTGCTGCCATCTCAACTATCAACAGTGATGGCCAAACAGAAAGAGCTGCATATCCCCGGTCTGTACTGTAAGATTTCACCTCGTGACACAAAATGACAGGAAGAGAAAGTTAAGCTGTTAAATAAAATCATTCACACTCCTTTCCTCATTTTGTTACTTCAAGTTGGTTCCAGAATGAAGTTTCTATCATTTCAATTCCAAATGAGAGTATTAAGCAAGCCTTAAAGAAGAACCCAAAACCTAACAGAAACATTCAAATAAATTAATTCAATAATAAAATGCAAAATCACGAAATGCTTAAAGAGTTCTGTTACCCTGACATTATGATATGAAATACAAATTTACCCATTTCTTCTTATATCATTTACCTTCCCGCAGCTAGCAAGTCAAATTCATCCCTATTCCAGCCAAACTAGAAGAAAATACAAATACGTTAAATATATAAAAATTCCATACAGTACAGAAAAGTGCACATTATACGTTCACTGCTTTGAGTAATAACGCATTGGATATATTTTTCCTTAACTGCAGAAATCTAAAGAACAATTACTGGCAGACACTGTATGTGGATTTGAGTTGCTATACAGTAAACTAGTAAAAGTGCTCTGATGTATTTCAGTTTTCCTCTTATCAATACACGCAAACAAATATAAGTTCTCCAAGTCACACCCCTCTTCAAAAAACCTGGAAGTGCTATATCCATGTTATCCAAAATTTGCATAAAAATCTAGCATCTATTTTGTGTCATGTAAACAAACCGCTATCTTTTTCCAACTTTTGAAAATTATCAGTTCCTGGAGTACCACCAGTCATCCTTAAGATCTGGGAGTATGCTTTCTGTTTAAACTAGAACATATTTTTCCCCCCCAAGTCCAACACAGTGCAAGCAATATATTCGTTGTTTCTTATTTAGAACTTAGCACAAATCTCCCTAAAACCTTTCAGTAAAGCCTCTCTGCAGTCATTCATACATACTGGCAACTATTTTGAAAATTTAAACAGCTAGGAATAAAACAGCAAGTCATAATGGCACTTATAAATGGGAAAATTTAATTCTGTATTAGACTATAATATACATGAAGTCAGAAAAGTATGAAGTTTTAGAAAGGATGTTCGTAATTGGACACTAACACATACCCTCTTTTTTTTAAAAAAAAATACACACCAAAAGAAAGCTTACATATTTCAGTGTGTGGTCATTCACAAAAATGTATAACCTATTCAAAATACTTCAGAAAACCACATATCCTGCTTGTACACCTTGTTGAAAATCAAGGAATTTGAGAAATGTTGCAATGAAACTCAAAGAAAAACTGCTTACCCATTGAAAAAGACCAGTGGTTTAGACCCCCTCATGTGCATCCCCCCCCCCCCCCGCCCCCGGCAAAACCAAAGGGAGCTCTACTATCGCCACCTTGTGGTAAAGAAAAATATACCTGTTTCTTAAATTTTAAATTTTCTTGTATTTTAAAAAGGTAGGGGGCGGAAGGAGTGGCGAAACATGGTAAGGCTTCCTTAATTTCACCAAAACGCCTTCCAGCTTCATGATACACAAGTTTGTAAATATCCCTGCTATACGTTTAGGAGAAGTGAAAGCTGGCAATTTTTCATGCATGCAAGGACAAAAATAATAAAAATGCTCATTATTTTTTATGTAGTATCTACATTTTTGTAAGGAACAAAAATTGTCTGACAATGAATACCGAATATTCATTCACATAGGTTCATTATCATATGGAAATTAACTTGTACTTACAGAATGAATGAGTGGTCCTAATACAATCCCACTGTCAACACATCTACCCGTCACAACAATATCGGCGCCAAGGTCGAGAGCCCTGCTTATTGGTCTTGCACTGAAGAACACAAAACACAACAGTAAGTACTTTTCACAGCATCATTAAAAAAAAATCAGTTCTTGCTACACCCAGGATAAAAATCACTTAAAAATCCCATAGGAAATAATATCAACTTTAACAACCAGTTTGTCATTTTGTATATACAACAAGAATATTTTAAAAAGCAATCATCACAACACCCGTTCATATTTGGGTATCCAAATGACATAATTGAAACACTTGTCTTGATACTCATAGAAACCGTCTTGGCCACAATACGCAGAGGGTCACTTCTGTTACCAGTAACAGAAAATAATAAGTGTTTTTCAGAGATTCATTACTCTTGTTTCGTTTGTAGATGAGTGTATAAAGACCAACATTCTTCACAGAGAAAGCTTAGGGACACTGCCCTCCAATTTAAAACCTTTCAGGTCAATTTATGTGGTTTTAGAACTTCCAGCATCAACCAACTTCAAGAGGAGCACTGTGCAGTCATTATTTTCAAAGCAATAGATTTTTCAGATTTGGTCAGTTTAAGAGTCTGCCCAGTCCAAATTAGTTCGGCTTGAAAAGATTCACCCTGGTGAACCACTCAAGCTCTGACCAGAGGGCATGGCTCCCGGCTTCTAAACCCATGCTGTGTGCTGGATCCTTTTATTCTTCTTGAAATAGGCAGTGTGAGAACACAAGCCATGTAAACAACGTGTCTTGAAAAACAAAACCAAGAGCAGTGGTTTTCTAGTTTCTATAGACCTAGCCCTGTTTTTGTCCGAGGCAAGTTAGAAGACACAAAGTTCTCTTCGCAATGTAAACATAAAATATACGTATGTGGGTCGTTCCCCCCCCCCCAGTGCTACATGAACCAAAGGATAGTAGCTAGAACAACAAGCAAATATACAGAAATATTTTACACCTCTGCGCATAGCGTCGAGTAACAAGAGTGATGAGTAAAAAGCATAAATGGGGTTTCTGCATACATACAGGGCACTGATAGAAAAACTGTTTAATGACCTTTAAAAAACCAGTAAAGTCATTTGGCACTTGCAAACACACATGAGTTCAGTCCACAGAACTAACAGCCCAAATCAGGAAGGACAGAAGAAATTCAGTATTGATACCCCAGTGCACATTTTTCAGATGGAGTTTACACCTTTGAAGCAAGAATCAAACTGCAAACATCAATTTAGGGAATTAAAAGTAAACTGTCTACAGAACTTGCAGATTTTACCCAATACACTCCAATGTTGACTTGTTTTACAAGTATATATCAATTTATCATTTGCTTCATAAATAAGCATCCACTGCTGATGTTGCCAAATAACTCACAAAAAATGACTAATTTTAGAAATTGATAATAGCATCACATTTCAATGCAACTAAGATTAAGGGGCCCATAAAGAAATACCACTTTTATCAGAAAACCAAGAGACTGCTGTTCTAGCATCTGTTAATGAAGCTGAGACAGATGTAACAGATTTTTAAAATGTCTCATACTAGGCTGCTTTTGTCCTCTCTGCTTTGATATGCATTGCTTTAATTCATGAATCACCAGAATGGCAATGAACACTTTCTCATAATTACAAATCTTGAATGTTATTTCTTAGATTTCATCTACAGTTAAACTCATGGTCTGCAAATGTTGCAAGTCAAAATTCAACAAACAGAAAATCCAGCAACAACAGAAAACACTAAAAAGGAATTTAAAAAGACTCGTTTATTAAAGGCTCTTACTGTACAGATGAAAAAAAAAAAAAAAAAAAAAAGACATGCTGTGTTAGGTACAGCCATACCCTGCTACCTGTCAGTGATGCATTTTTGGAAAGTGCAATGAGAATGATAAAAGAGAGAGCACAGTAGTTTTCCCATAAAGATTTGTATAAGAAAGGGGGGAACTGGGCTCACGGGCTTTAGAGAAACACTGAACAGGAATACAGGAGGGATGGTATGTACAACACTGAGAAAGGAAAAGCAAAACCAGGATCACTGGGATCACCAACTGAAAGAGATGCTGGCTTTTGGTAACACCTGACTACTTTCCCATTTCTCAGTCCTGCCCCTTTGAGCGACCTGATTGACATCGATTCATCTGCAGAAGTTCATAGTGACAATGAAAATGTGACTCTTCACAAACAGGCCGCTAGAACACTTGCATTTAAAGATTTCATGGGAGGCTTTTGGTATCATAAAGGAGATCTTTCAAAACTGTGATCTGTCCTGGAAAGCCAGCCTGACACACAATTCAGTGCAGCCTAATGGAACCTCCTACAGTGCGCAGAGCATGTCCCAGTACTCAGGTACACTCCTCTAGTGACAACACCCTAAACAACTGCTCCACACAGCAACAGGATACTCCAAATATGAAAAAGTATTTTTACTATTGTTATAATTAAACTAGAACTATTTTGGCTTGAACTAAAACCTGAGGATTCACAGAAGATTTAATGCTAAGGAGTCACAACTGGCAAGGTTCTACATTGAAAGTTTATTTACAAGTTACAAACAAATTTTTTTTCTGGTTGCCCGAGTTACACAAAGGTGAATCTCACAAACCAGGTGGTTCTACTTGCAAAACAAAACAATTTCATGTTGTCAATGTGTTAAAATTATTTTTTGCATAATAAAACCAACTTGCTCAAATAACTCACCCAAGATACACATTCATGCTATGAACACTCTCTGGAAATGGTTTGCCACTCTCTGTATCAGTGATACCAGCTCCTTTGAGGTTCTCTTTCTGTTAGAAAAGAAACAAAACACCAAATCTGTAAGCATTTTGTAGTATCTACTGTAAGCCTTTTATTAGTATCAAACAATAGATACACCTCATAGCAACTCTAAGCAACGTAGAATCATTAGTTAGCACCAATACAAACCAGTTGAATGGCTAAAAGCCCTTCATACACTTTTAACCATAGTTTTCCAGCACACAAAAGAGTTAGTCAGTCTTTAAAGAATGCTAGGTCAGCCACAGACTATCAACTACAGTGCACTGACATATTCCCTAGGCTTTTAAACTGTCTTTAATTGCTGTAAGATTGGATAAATCAAACCCTACGGAGAGAAATGTGTCTGCCATAATGGCAGTGGTGGAGTGGCCAGAAAATAAGTATAATTCTGCGGTTCCAGGTGATATCTAAAATACTTTGTGTTCCCAGCGAGATACAGTGAGGGGGGTGGGGGGTGGGAAGGTGGTTTTGACCATTAATTAGCAGCTTGGGAAACCAGTGGATCCAGATGCTAGTGACTGCATAGACTCAATGTCTAGTACTAGCTACAGGGCAGGGATCTATAGTGTGGGGAAAAAACCCAACATCTTCCACTTTGAATTTATTTAATATTCTGTGTTAGGGATTGTAATCCCCCAAACCACAAATAACATATCCTAGCATTATTTATGATGTTTGGTATCAACAGTAAAAGTTTTCTGTAAAAGCTGTCTGGTTTTGATTCCTGGAAGTTACGTACTGACAACAGCATAGAAAATAATCTATTTCAGATCAGAAACATCCAAGCCAAGCTTAAACAATGACTATTTCACTGTCGGACCAGTGATGAAATTCTGGACCACTGATGCTAAAGTAATTTCAGTACGGCAAAAGTTTCTCGAAAGGAAGTCCAAGCACTGCACGTAATTTGCAAATAAAGAATCTTACTTGACCATCTTCCACATTCAATAGCATGCAAGGAGTAACAAAGCCTACACAGATAAATAATTTTCCAAGTTACAGGCAGAGATTTAACCATAGCGCAAACCCATCCCCTCCTAACTACTACCAGTATATAAACTGTTTTCACAGTATCTTTTCAGGTACAGCCAACACTTTTTTGCAGAACCTGACTTCGTACATAAAGCATCATCCTTTAAATTAAAAAAAGCCATGTATCTCATCTTTCTCTTTTTTTTTTTTAACATTAAAACTTTGAACCTCCTACTTAACATAACCTTACTGGCCATAAACTAATCATATAAAACCAGAAAAACAAGTACTGGTAAACAAAATTACAGGAAATGCCTGTAAACTACTAAAAACAGCTAGAAGAGAGGAACATTTGAACACGTGGCAACTACACCACATTTAAATTTAAGATTTTTAAAATTCAGGTTTATTTAGTTTAGACAGAAACAATAAGTAACAGCACATCCTAGCTTATCCTGAAGAGCAAGCAGACCTTAGATTTCGAAGCAAACTGTGAATGCAAAGATAAACAGCAGATCTACAGCCTTATAAAAAACACAGTCCCATCACACACCAAACACAAGAGATGCCAGGAATTGTTTTCATGCATCAAAAAAGAAAGAAAGAAAAGCATCTTAAAAATGTTGCTTCTAACAGAAGGCTTCTGCATAAAAATACACAAAGTAAGTTCCTATACCAGTAGGACAGTAAATGCCACCTTCACGCTATATAGATTAAAATAATTTCCACCATGCTACTAAGCCTTAAGACAAAGTAAAATACCTCACTCATTAGGTCATCTCCAGCAACAACAGCTATTTTCAAATCAACATCTGCCTTCTTTGCCACCTCCCCAAGGGCAGCTGCACAAGCAAGTGGATTAATTCCACCAGCATTACTGATGACACGAACACCTGAACAAAAAAGACAAATTAAGTTCAGCAGCAGCAACAATCACTTATATATATATAAGAAAGGTATCATCTTTGCAAGGTGTCAGACATCTAATCAAGTAAAGTACTAAACTCATGTTAAAATATGAACCTCATTTAATCTGTGAAAGGATCAGAATAAGCCAAAGCAAAATTGTTTACAGAAAAAGAATTGTTACAGATACTTCTCATCTTTCTTTTACATGTGGAAGGAGAAAGGGACCGAACAGACGTACATGATAAGGCAGAGAGACTGTATCAGGACAACTCCTACAGGAACAGTATTTGACAGCAGTCACTCAAGCATCCATGCTCTCCAAACAACTGGATTTCAGCAGAAATATGCATCTGTCTCTATAGATTCCAGACCGCAAAGTATTGAGTACTTAGAAGTAATTCCCTTTCACCTCTCAAAATAAGAAACCTGTGAAGCTATGTTAATGTAAACAGAAAAACGATCAAATAAGCGATATTCTAAAGCTATATGGGATTGTTGAAAAACTTCCAGATTGCCTTGAAAAAGTCTAGCTCTCATGTTTTAACAAAGATGTGCAAAGTGATGCTCCATTCACAAATTCAAGCTACAATAATAAATACACAGGGATACACATACATAAAACCTGATTTAAATGTCACCATCAGAGCTGCACTTCACACCTATTACAATGGGATTTGTGCTGATGCTGGGGGAAAAGCAGCTGTTTACAGTAACAGAAGCCCCACAAAACATATCAGAGCAGCTAACTTCATTAACACACAAACACATGCAGACTGGCATACCTTTCCTGTGAATATCTTTTATATAGGGAGCCATGGCAGCGGAGACAAAATCCGGAGTGTAACCCAAACCCTGAAATAATTAAAAGCTGTAACCGTTCGTTACACTTCAGTCAATGCTACCCCCTTGCTTAGTTAACCAAGACGAAGGAAGAACAAGGAGCACTCAAAGGGTTTGGATAACGCTATTAGAAACGGACGTGAAGGGTCTGACTAGAGGAAACAATATATAAAATCGAATAAATACGTGCGAGTAAAAAAAAAATGCAAAAACACCCCCACAGCCTGACACGTCTGAGAGAGACTTAAGGAGTCCTGAAGAGACGGTGGGGGCGGGAGAGCTGGGGGCCGCCGCCCCGCCTCGGCCCCGCCTCGGCCCCGCCCCCGCCCGCCTCGGCCCCGCCCCCACCCAGCCCGGCCTCGGCTGCCGACGGCTACTTACGGGAGACCGGGCTTTGGCAGCCGTCAGCAATGACATGGTGATCTCGGAGAGATAATCGAAGACGAGGAAATCCAGCTTCCCTCCGTACAGCAGCTGAGGCACTGCCGGGGCAGGGAAGACCGCGCCGTTAGTACCGCGGCACCCCCGTCCGGCCCGGCCGCAGCCGCGGGGCAGGGCTGAGCCGAGCCGGGCCGTCCCGCCCCTGCCATTGCCGCTTACGCAACGGAGCCGTTCGCGGCGCCGGCAGCAGCCGCCGCCCGCCCCGCCAGGCCTCGATACCCCAGCGACCGCCCCCGCCGCCCGGCCGGGTCTCCCCGCCGCCCCCACGGGCAGCCGCCGCCGCCGGCCCCGCGCCGCACGCCTACCTGCGGTGGCCGTGTCCCCCCAGAAGCCCGATGCGCAGCCGATGCGCACCGCGGCGCCCGCCGGGGGCTCGCAACCGGTGCTGCGCCACCGGCCCCGGCGGGCCGGGCGGGCGGCGGCCCCCAGCAGCCGCGGCCCCCGGAGCCCCAGCAGCGCGGCCCAGCTCATGGTGGCGGCGGGCGGGCTCGTGGGCGCCGCCCCTGGCTGAGGCCCGGGCCCGCCCCGTCCCGCCCCGCCCGCGGCAGCTGCGGGGGGCCGGGGAGCGGGGGCTGGGAAGCGCGGGCTGGCGGGGGGAGATGGCCGCGGGTGGCCGGGGCGGGGGGAGGCTCGCTGGGGCCGGCCGGCCCGCCTTGGTCCGCACGTAGTGCCGGGCAGTGGCACTAGGGCTGTGACGGCCCCGCGGCGGGACGTGCCGACACAGGGCGCCCGGCTGGGTTCGGCCTTGGTGCTGGCCCAGCCGCGGGTGTGCGGCTGCCGCGGCCCTGAGGGGCCGGCACGGGCTCCCCGGGCCGCCTGAAAGGTGGGAGCCCTGCTCAGGGCTGTGGGGACGTCAAATGCGTGTGAGGTGGTCTGGTTCTGAAAGTTTGGTGAAACTGTTTCCTCCTCCTCCTCCCCTAAATAAAACAGGTGTTTATTAAAAAGCAAGGCCTGCTGTGGGAGTAGGTGTCTGGGTTGTGACAGGGAGGGTTTCTCAGGTCCCCGGCTGAGGTAAATGTCGCCACACCGGCAAATTCCTTGGTGTGTAAGGTGGCAAAATCAAAATTTCACAATCCTGCAGCCTGCGTTGGAG
This sequence comes from Falco rusticolus, assembly GCF_015220075.1. Lineage (NCBI taxonomy): Eukaryota > Metazoa > Chordata > Aves > Falconiformes > Falconidae > Falco > Falco rusticolus. The sequence continues at coordinate 49,053,626 of NC_051187.1, forward strand.
GTCCGTGGAGGTCTCCACAGGGTGCTGGTCACGTCCAGCTGCTGCCTACAGAAGATCCACATCCTTCGCCTGATGTGACAAGGGCTGTGACTGAATCAGTCTTGTATGCATCCCATGCAGCAGCCGCCAGGGCTCCCTTAACACGTGTACGCTTTGATTCTGAGTGGGTTTGAATTTTCTCTTGCAAATCAAGAAATGCTACAATTTGCAAGCACACTGAGAAACACAACGTTCAGTGCAACGTAAGCATATGACGAGAGGTTTTACTGATGTAAAAAGTAGCCATGTTCAAAATATGTAAGTACTTTTGAAAATGATTGAGAAAGTGTCCAGTTAGACTAATTTCTAATTACAGTTAGAAATATTGCAGCTGAGAGAGGATAGAAAATAGTCATGCTGTGATCTTAGATTTTGCTGCTTTATTTAGGGAGGTGCAATGTTTTCCTACTGCAAAAAGGCCATAAAGCACCATCCCCTCAGTGCCTAATAAGTGATGAACAATTACTGTCCTAAGTTATTAAACAGGCAGAACCAAGGGGGTCACAGAGAAGGGAAAGCTGTTTCCCTACATATGGAGAGGACTTAACTTGGGATTATTAAATTGTTGGAGTATTTAATTATTGCATTGAAAGCTTGCAGGTTTTAAGTCCCTATAAACTAGTAAACATCCAAATAATCACAGTGGGAAAGAAAACCACATTATATATTCATAGCTGACTCCAGATTAGCTTTGTCCTAAATATGTACTTATTGTAGCTCCGTAAAGTAAACTTTGAAACAAGAACCAGAAAGACCACTGTCTGGTACAAAATACACAGCTAATTAGTATAGCCATAGAGGCAAATGCTTTCTGTAATGAAATTTTAAAGTGTTTTCCACGTGTGTTTCAATATGGAATACATTGCGGTACCATTCCAATATACTGTAACATAGCAGGAAGCATGGCTAATCCTCAGCAAGTCTTGCAACGGTCTCAAATCCCGTGGCAAAATTCAAATGCAGTTTACCTTGTCTGAGATTCCGTAATCAAAGTGCTGCATTGATTGCATACTCGCTCACTTCTGTGCTTAAACATACCCAGAATAAATGCCGATCACTTAACAACCATTTACGACCCATGAATATAAGTAAAACTCATGCTGATAGGGCTTGGGTCAAGATTTTGTGCTGCAAAACTGAATTTTTGGATGTGAGAGGAGAGCAGGCCACTCAAGCAAAGCAAAGCAGAGGCCGGTAGATGGCTGTGTTTCACCGCCATCCGCACCTGCCTCACCTGCAAAACAACCACCGGCCCCCAAAAGTGGTGTCTATTCCCACCAGCATCCCCTGTGCTGTCTACACTACACAGAGAAGCAAAATTCGCCCTGGATGAACAAATAAGTTTTCTCTATATTGAGATGCAAATATTCACATGCGCATGTGTACATTGGTAGAAATGTCTTGGAAACTAGAAGGTACTTTATTCTTTTAACTTCTTTCAAATATATTCATAGCGTGGATTTTGGCAGCAGGTGCTCGTGGTTATGTGAAGGGCTGGATCTTGCTTTGTCAGAAACCATTTTAAGACCTTTATGGGGCCTTAAATACAATTTTAGCAAATTTGTACATGGATGTTTACATGTGTGTGAGAGAATTAAAATCCAATGTGTATAAAAGATGAAGGCACACCTATTAGTTGATCTGCCAAAAACATGAGGAAAAGATTTAGGATTGCTTCCGTTATTTGCAACAGTGCGTTGAAGAGATGAAGGGATCAAATTGCCTGTATTCTGTTGGTTCCCCCAGCAAACTTGTTTCTTACTCAATTTAGACTTGTCCGTTAGTAAGTAGGCTATTTAATAAGCTTGTTGAGGCTTCAAAAAAATCATCCATTTTATTGACAAGAGTAATTTATACACATACTCTATTACTTCCATTTGACTAGACTAATTATTTTCCTAAAATAAAGGCTGTGAGTTTTCATCATCATCATCATCATCATCATTCCAGCATGAACAGTAATAGCTCAGGGCTTGTAATTTCATATATGAGGTTAGGATGGTTTTGAAAAAAACAGAGGCAAATTATTTAGAGGCTTTTTTTCCAGGTAGGCTTGGGAAGCAATGTTCTGTGATGGTCAAGTCTTAATTTTGAGATTTTGGGCTTTATGTGATTTAACCAATTTTAGAAACAGTTTATTGCTCTTTGAGGACATCAGATGGCACTGTGTGGTTGTCGGTAAAACCCAGAAGAAGCCACAGTCAGTAACAAGCCTATGTGAAATTCATACACGGAGCTGCTAGTAAAAAATGTGAATGTCTTTGTGGCCTATGTAGGGGATAAGAGTCAACATTAATAGATGCCATAACTCTGTCACATGATAGGAATTCATTATTTAATGTACAGCTTTTAAGAGGTAGCATGATTCTGAATTACTCTCATAAGTTGTGAGAAGGAAGGGGGAAAAAATCTTCTGTCTTTAATTTTTATGCTGGAGAAAGAAAAAGGCCACAGAGTTAAAAAAAAATAAAGAATACAAATTTTTCCTGTGTATGGTTCAAATGTAGGTCAGTCTGAGATTCAGTTCCCTTCAGTGACCCTAAATACTTAGATTTACTTTTATTATGCTAGTGCCATTAATGTTTCAAACATAGGCCTGCGCTTCCCTCCCTGTAAACAGACTTGTGCACCAGCATGGAGTACATATGATGTGTGAAAGAAAGGTGAAACGCATTCTTCTGCTACCACTGTCCTGAATTAATGGGGTTCAGAGCTAATCCTGGAAGCCAGGGAGGACAAGGCAGCATACATTTTCCCAAAGCAAATACACTTTCCATTATTTTTCTAGGATTTTTCTGACAGTCAAACTTCCTCTGATTGCTTAAAGGAGCAAAGTATTTCACAAGCCAGGGTTTTATTGTGAAATATATTACATTTTTGTTGTGTTTCCTTTAATGTCACTGTAAATAAGTTCCTGTACAAATAGTATCAGCAATAGCATCAGCAGATACCGACAAATATTTTAGTTTCTTGAGGCTCTGTCCTCTCAACTAATTACAAAATATTTAGCAAATATTTGAATTTATTACTTATCTCATTCCCACAAATTAGTGCATCTCTTTGTTTAACAAATGGAGTTCACTGCTCTTGCCCTCAAGGTAAAGTATACATTGCAATCTCTCTTTTGCAGACAGTCTGAAAACCAACCTTTTCAAAGTGAATCAACAGTTGAAAATGAGCTCTGTAAATCAGTAAAGGGAGAGAATTTGCCATGTTGCATCTAACACCCCTATATAAGGCACAAACAACTCAAAGCTCAGTAATGATGTTTAACTGATCCCAGCACGTGGTTTGGGGGTTTGTAGTATTTTAGTAGATTTTTAGCATGTTGAAGTATAACAACCTATGCTCTGGGACTCAGAAAAACCTCAGCCATGACAAAACACAAAAATATGTAATCTTCTGAACTATATTGATTTTGTTCCTTTATATCACATTCATATTGTTTTCTAGAGATATGTTCACTTTTAATTCCTCAAGATTTGAATGAAGTTTAAATAAAACCCTTAACATACGAAAGTAAGCAAGCACGAAACAGAAACACTATAGGACTTTTCAAAAATAAGGTAATAGCTCACTCAAACCATCAAACATCTGGCTTAGGGACATGAGGTATTTTTAGAAGTACTTTAATGGTGAGGTGCCATGATTTTTGGCCTTTCTAATTGTTAAATATTTTTGAAAATACGTCTGTAATAATAAGCAAAGACAAAAAATAAGAACTATGTATTAAAGCAATGATGCATTAGGTATATAAAAAACCCCTTGGTTATTCTTTGCAGAAATCCATGGGTCTTTTACATTGCTATATTATGTACAAAAATGCTGGAAAAAATGACTGCAAGAATGTATGTGAGTAAAAAACCAAATGACTTAAAGCAGTCATGCATCAGTGTGATTTCCATGCTTAGATTTAAGAAAATATAATATCCCATAATGATGTAAGAATACACTCTCAGGTGAGTGAAAGTATCTCTTCTGCATTCATGGTAGGCATGCAGCAAAACAGCTCATGAACTCTTTCCAAAATGGAAAGCTCGGGCTGATGTGAAATATACACATTTCTTTCTTTTCCTCACTCAGTTTTCAAAGCAGCGACTGTTTCCAGCCTGTATTTGAACCGAAGCATAGTGGATATCTGCACTGGTGTCATAAGTGAGAAGAAATTCAAGCCTCTGCCATGCACAGCAACTGGTTTTTGCTGACTCACGAATCCTCCAGGCATTTCACTTCAGGAAAGGTGAAGAAGTCTGTTGCACAGAGTGGACTACCCAGTTGGCAAAAATGTTGTGATTTACCTTTTGCCCAAGTTTTGAGTATTGAAAGAGAAAGAGGAGTTACAAAAGTTGTTTTTTTTTTCATTTTCACTTTTCTGCAGTTGGTTTTGTAACACACCAGCGGCCTAACTTCAATAGTAGACAGCTTTTTAGTCATCTCTATTTCTCATCCTAATTATCACTCATTGATTGACCTAGCTTTTACCCACTAAGCTGTGTATCTTGTTAGTAGTACAAGCAGGGTAATGCATACTGGTGATGGATTGCAAAGTAGGCAATTTTTTTCAGTATTACTATTCGGGATTTTTCAACATTTATTGTTGGTATTTATTTTCACATATGAAAATTAACTTCTGGAGCATCTGAAAAAAATGCCCGTTTATGTCATGTCCACCAAACGCTTTCAGTTAAAAAAATAATATTACTCCAATAGAAACGTTAAAATAGATTACTGAAGCATTTCTGAAATGTTGTAGACTGATTTTTCAAGTTAGATTCTTAAGGCATGTAGGTATAAGCCATAAACAGTTGTTTGTCCAAGACAGCCATAAGAATACTCAGATATCCAGGAACTGATTTACATATACAAGCATATTTCCTCTGATTTGCATTTCTGAGGGAAGATTTACTAGGAATAATGGGAAGATGTTGGATAGTCTCGCAGTGGCTGTTTGACAAAAATGCTGATAAAAATGAGTTGAAGAAAGCTCTTTTAAACAAATAATGATTCATCTTTACTATCTACTCAAAAATAAATAGCAAGAAAAAAGTAAACTGACTTTGAGAACTCTTCTTTGTGACTGCTACATGAATCGTTCCTCATTTGTTACCAAATCAGCAAATAGACTTCCTGGAAAGAAAAAAAATGGCCATTAAATCAACACAGTCAAATTATGTTGGACACATCTCAGGTACAACGAGGTCTCTGGCACGTTTGTTTGGTAAGTGGGTCAGCTGTTTTGCAGCCAGGACAAACCAAGACAAAATGGTATGTGATAAGGGAGGAAAAATATTACATAGCCATTCCACTAAGAATACATGTTGTTTTCAACTTAATGAAAAGCAGGAATAAGTTATTTCTAAGTCATGCAAGGTGAAACCATAGAAGAAAAGTAAAGGAAGCAAATATATGAAAGCATTAATTATTGAAGGCTAAATCATGACCATGTAATCAAGTAAAGCAAACAAAAATTTCCTGAAGCTTGCATATTTACATCTTCTGCTAAGAAGTACAAGCAGTTGCAACCAGAAATACAAATAGGCAACACTTACAAATGCATTGTACAGATATTTTGTAATCATTAGGGCAATGTTTAAAATAGGTTCCTTCATGGATGTAAATATATACAGTGATAATTTTGTGTAACACAAGCACCTCACTGAAAATTCAGTTTTCCTATTCCTAAACCATTTGCAGGCATAATGACCTTTTGTTTTACCCACCCAACTAGCCAATTATCTAAAACAATGAATCTCTAGTTATACAAAGACATTATTTCATTACAGCCATTCTTATGTTTTAATTCTAAAATGTTAGGCATTTTATCTCAGGGTTAGCTAAGCTATTACTGCCAGTGTTGGCTGTTGTCATCTTTTCTGAACCACTACATTCTTGCATGGGAACACAAGACGCATTTTTCTGTATTTTGTTACCAAATACTCTTCTGAAAGAGTTTCAAGCCTATATGTATTACTATTAATGACAAAAGGGAGGGGGATGTTCTTTACTCTGTTAAAGAATGCGGGATACCTGGACTGCATTATATGATTCACCTGTTGTGACATGAACATCACGTGCCCATCTGCACTCTAGTGTACAGCTGTGGCTGATTCTGGGCCAGTCGTTTTACAAAGTTCATACTAGCAACCTACTCATTCTATATTGTCATATCTAAGGGAATCCTAGTGGTGTACAGCCACTGCAATTGTACCTCCAGGATCCTCTGGACCCCATGTCATGACCTGCAGCCAACAAAGCAGCAAAGCAAGCTCCATGTGTGAGCCGCAGTGGCAAGGAGATTCGCTGGTAGTTTCCTGAGTCTATGTTAACAGTGCTAATGAAGCAATAACAGAAAACACAAGAGCAAGTAGACTTTTACTGAGCTTTATTTACTTTATTTTCACTCTTTAGGAAACAGAACTAACCATGTAGAAGGTGGAGCCATGTTCTATTTATATCAGTAAGGACAACAGAAGCACATTCTGCACATGATCCTTGAATGTAATTAATACCAGGTTTGGAAGGGCAAACTTCTAGCACCTGACATCCTTTGGAAAGGACTTTTGGCAGCCTGGCAGCTAACTCACTGGTCATCAGTACAGTTACTGGAAAGCTGGCTTTCCCATGAACAGTGCTTCAGCTTCACATAATGCCATAAATTTGATTTTTAGCATCATAAATGCTCAGACTTCCATCTGGCAATATGTGGCTGCATCGTCGGACATGATGGGAATCTGGTTGACCAGATGTGACCAGATGAAAAGAGAATATACAGGTCAGGGACTCTCCATGTTTCATGGCATAATTACAGAATCATAGAATCATTTAGGTTGGGAAAGACTTTTAAGGTCATCAAGGCCAGCTGTTAACCCAGGACTGCCAAGTTCACTGCTAAACCATGTCCCTAAGCATCACATTTATGCTTTTTTCAAACACTTCCAGGGACGGTGATTCCACCACATCCAGGGGCAGCCAGTTCCAGTACTTGACCACCCTTCCAATAAAGAAATTTTTCCTGATACCCGAACTAAATGTCCTCTGGTGCAACTTGAAACCATATATCTAATTTTGTAACAATCCAGCTCCTACAGAGTGCTTTTGCTATGAAGCAGACTTGAAACACTGATCCTGCTGGACGGAGGTGAAGTCGTTTGCCTGAAATCACAAAGCCAGTGACAGATCTAGCAATGAGCCTCGGCCCCTCTGTTCTTTTTATCATTTGGTCAAACGTGTATTGAAGTCAAAAGCTTCTTCAACAGTGTCTCACCACACCTGATACCGCACAGACAAAAAATCGGGCTTTCTCTGGAGAAGCCACAGCCTAAAGATCAGGTGCAGGGCATGAGTAGAAAGCTATTAAGGCTATACATACAGATAGCAAGCAGAAGCACATACCTAAAATAATTTGGCTGGGATAAAGCCGGTAGCAGAAGAGGAAGCGTGTCACTCATCTTGTGGGCATATTGAATAAGGCAGATATGACAGCCTTAGTTCTCCAGCTAGGAAACTTTGACCAAAGTCATTCAAATGGACTCCTTGAGCTGAAGGTTAGAGAAGATCCATGCTTTCATTGCCTGTGAGCAATACCACAGGCTTCTTTTCCAGATATGCCACTGCCCAACATAACTTCATACTTTTCTCTGCCTTACTTTTGTCATCTGCAGACTAGGGAAAATGATGATGGTTCTTTTTGCAAAGTACACTGAGATCTGTGGCAGGAAAGTGCTACGTAACTGCAAAATAATATTTATTGTTAGGGTATTGGTAGTTGTTACAGATAACTCAGATATAGCTATTGTGGCTTTTCCTTGGGCTGTTTGAGTGAAATGTCTGCCAGCCCCCGTTCCAAAGCTGTGTGTGAGTTTCCTTACACTCGTGCTGCTGGAAGCAGCACCTCCATGCCTTTGCTCACGCCCCTGCCTCCCAGGACCTCCTGGCTGGAGCAGAGATCAAGCGGCTAAGTGGGAAACAGGTTCTGAAAATGGGAAGAGAGGTGTGCAAATTCTGGGAATCCACCTCAACCCCTTACCCCACCTCTTCCCGCCACCTCCCAGTGCCCGCCCCCAGTTTCAGCCTCTTGCCTTAAACCGCAGCCGCCCAGTGCTGGGCTCAACATTTTCGGCTGCTGAGGGCACAGCTGCACCCGCTGGGACAGGCATGATGGTGCTGAGGTGGTGCAGCTGGGCTCCCCTGGGGCCTCTCCTCTCCCTCCTCTTTTCTACCAGCATGGCGGTGAGTGAATACACAGTGTTAGAAAACGTGTCGGCACCGAAAGTGCTATCAGAGAAAATTCACTGAAAATGGTCTTCTTTCTTCTCTTCAGTACATTGCTACCAGAGAAAACTGCTGCATATTAGATGAACGATTTGTAAGTACCTAAACCATTTTCTTTTATCTTAAGAGTCTAATTAAAGCTTTTCTACGCTGATCATTAACCACCAGTATCACTTGATCCTCATTGTTACTTTCCATACTGACTAAATATCCTGTCCTTCAACCCGTTATTTATTAATAGCGGTATACACTTGGTAAAAGCGTATGGGAGACTGCACTGCTGATGAAAGCGTATATACAGAAGATGTTCCGAGTAACAGCATGCACTGTTTTCTTGCTGTGTGTGCACACAGTGTGAAAGTAAACTGCCTCTGGAAATTCGAACACAGACGAAGCGGTGGATGCCTGCCCTTTTTCATCCACAATCGCTTATAGAAGTGGCACCTCAAAGTTCCCTGACCAAATATTCTGCTTGTCTTTATTTGCTCGTGAAACAATTGCTGATTATTATTCTTTCCTCTTTAGGGTAGCTACTGCCCAACAACCTGTGGCATTGCAGATTTCTTTAATAAATACCATCTCACTATGGATAATGAACTGAAGGAAATGGAGAGAATTTTACAGCAAGTTACTAACTCCACAGGAACAGTAGAACATCTGATTCAACACATCCAAAGCCTCTATCCTCCAGAGAAGCAGACACTACCAAGTAAGAATATAAAAACAAGTACACAACTGACAAATATAATTTATGTAGTTCTGTTTTTTAATTTGCCTAATTGCAATAATTTTATACCTTTGTCTGTTTTACAGATTCAATTGATGATTTCACTCAAAAGTCAAAGAAAATAATTGAAGAAATTATCAGATATGAAAACACTATTTTGTCTCATGAAAGTACTATACAGTAGGTATCTTCCACCTTTTATATCACTTGACAGTCCAAATTGTTTTCTTTCTGTGCTTTTATCAAGTGCAGCTAAGGCTCCCTCAGAAAGGTTTTTTGTGCTCATGTGGACCGTTGTGCCCACACTGTCATTAGTAGCTGCCTAGCAAGACACAGAAGGATCCTGAGGGCCTGATATTCATTCTCTGCTCATCTGCATAAGCCATTAGCTGTGCAGGAAGAGCAAGACAAGAATGTCAGGAAGCCTAGCAATATTTTTATTTATGCTTCTTTTTTTTTCTTTTTTTTTTTTTTCCTGTGCCAGTTACTCCTACAATTTTTTTCATGACTTTTGGAGATTTTATTTATATGAATTTGTGCTGTAAGGCAATGTGTGGAATATTTGTGCAGCCATCCACCCTGACTAAATTTGCTGCATCTATCCCTTAAAATCAGCTTAGTTACATTGATATAAGTAACTATAAACTCACTGGTAGCTTTTTGTAAATTGATGTTGAAAATAAAATTGAAAAGTTAATCGTTAACATTAGAAAATCGTTAACTTTCTAAATCTTAAGGGTATGTTTTTTGACCTGAATGTAGAAAAAATTCCACTTCTGTAACATTACATCAAAAACAATTTAAGCATTCTGCCACTTGCAGCAGTTTATTTACAGCATTTATGTTTTACACGTGCATCCATAATCAAAGAGGAGTAATTTATCATTTACTTTAAGAGAACAAAGAAAAACTTTCCATAGAGATAAATCCATACTGGTTTGAGTTTTGCTGATTAGAGTCAAGTCAAGTTTTGCATAAGGGTGTGCTTCCATATTTGGCTAGTCAAGTTTTGCATAAGGTTAAGCGTGTGCTTTCCTATTTTGACTAGTTTCCTCAACTTTAAACATCAGTGCTAATAGAGGCACAGCCCTTTACAGAGGTGTGTGTGGCAGCATGCTGCAGAGGTGAGGCATGTGTGCAGGGAAATGCATATTCAGGAACAGCTGGAACAACAAGCCATTTTTATGTCTCTCTGTCCAGACAGCTGACAGATACACATATATTGAACAGCAACAGGATCGCACAGCTGAAAGAGAAGATTGCCCAGCTGGAGTCACACTGTCAGGAGCCATGCAGAGACACAGCTGAAATACATGAGACAACTGGAAGAGGTGCAAAAAGTGCTTCTTGTATGGTGGAGGGTTAATTCAGTTACAAGTATCACCAGCTGGCATCACAGCAATGGGTTGTTTGTAATCTTACGGGCCGTAGCCGCCTGCAAAAATATAGTAGATTGCAAGTTGATGAATTGCAAGATGAAACCAGTGCCTTGATCACAGTAAGTACCGGGTAGAATGCTCTGCAAACAAGGCATTCAGATGGAACAGAAGTCTCACTTGCTCCTTTGGCCTTTTTGGCCAAAATATGATTATTGTTACAGCCAAATATTATTATGGCCAAAATGCATGATAAACACGAGGGACATGAGTTTCCACAGACTCAGCACAAACAGCAGATAACTCATTATCACATTTCTACTAAGTCATCTGAAAAAAAATTTAATTATCCCATTGGCTTCAAATGTGCTTTTTTGTTGCTGTAGAAATCAATGCGACAACTATATTTTACATTTTTGCTTAAAGTCTATGTGAGAACAGATTCTTCCTCATCTTACACAAGTCCTGTGACCTTCAGTAGTATTTTTTATAGCAATGACATTAAGATGTGCGGACTAAATAGCTAACTTTGCAACAGTGACATTTAGATGAATTGTGTTTCTTGCACTAAGAAAGTTACAATATCAAATAAATGTGAGGATAGCACTGTAGCTGGATAAAATAATCCTTTGGATATCTTTACTTCAGATTGTCAAGACATTGCAAATAAAGGTGCCAGAAAAAGTGGTCTTTACTTCATCAAGCCTCAAAGAGCCCAGGAGTCATTCCTCGTCTACTGTGAGATTGACTCATATGGCAACGGCTGGACAGTATTACAGAGGGTATGCCACTTATGTATTATTTCCATGAGCAAGCTTATTGCATCAGCACTGGTTTTTATTTACCTCCATAAAATACCTATCTTTTTGATTGAGGTTTTTGATTTTGGGTTTTTTCCCTTTTTTTTTTCCCCAGAGACTGGATGGGAGTGAGGACTTCAAGAAAAATTGGGTTCAGTACAAGGAAGGATTTGGGCATCTGTCTCCTGATGACACCACTGAATTCTGGCTGGGCAATGAGAAGATTCATTTGATAACTACGCAGTCCACTCTGCCATACACCTTACGAATAGAACTGGAGGACTGGAGTGGCAAAAAAGGGTATTTGCTCATAATGCTTCTGAAAGTGACAGCTCAAAACCTCTGCTCCCACTGCTGCATCAGTTTGTACATCATCTGAAAAAATGATGAGCCCTTAGACCTGCTAGCATGCACAGGACACTGCTTTGGCTCCTGAACTCACAGCTGTGGCAGCAGTGACTGTATGTGACTTGTTGCACTTGCGTGTCTGAAGGCCACGTGCTGGCAGCTCTAGTTTATTTGGCAGAAGGAATCTGTTTCTTCTCTTCACGTTTCTTCATATCTTATGCATCTTATGGACTAGATGATTATTGTAGGCCCCTTCCAACTGAACTATTCTATTCTATTCTTTCCTGTTCTATGTATTCCATTTTCCAGAAGGGCTTACTATCCTTGCTATTTCTTGAGACATCCACTCCTTCCTCCCACCCATGAAAGATTTCCTCATGACCTACATAAGCCTCAGCATTATGAACCTGGGAGATACACGTGTGTGTGTGTGTGTTTATATAATATAGATCTTTCCTACATCACTGAAGACCAGTAGTCAGAAAACACATCTGATACCGGAGCACAAAAGTTGGTTGGATATATGTCATATACTGAGGCACAATCCTGCAAAACCAATTCCTTTCCAAATGCTAGGATGCCATCAATGCCTTTTCTGCGGTTTGAACTCCTATGAATTTTTCATTTCATGCATGTACGGGGAATACAGCATGCTCACATTCACCATTCTCCTTTGTTAACAGCACTGCTGACTACGCCGTATTCAAAGTGGGAAGTGAAGAAGACAAGTATCGACTGACTTATGCCTACTTTATTGGTGGTGAAGCTGGGGATGCCTTTGATGGCTTTGCTTTTGGAGATGATGCAAGTGACAAATCTTTAACCTCTCATAACGGCATGCGGTTCAGCACCTATGATGATGACAATGATAAGTTTGAGGGCAACTGTGCTGAGGAAGATGGGTCTGGATGGTGGATGAATAGATGTCATGCTGGCCACCTCAATGGCAAATACTATATAGGTAAAGTATCTTCTAAATACCTATAACCCAGGACACTGTTTCAGTGACAAAGAGGAATGGGCCACTTTCATTATGTTTTGCCATCTGGATTTCTCAAAGCTGGCATAGCCCATTCTTTGCAATAACTGTTAACACCAGCAGTAGGAACTAGTGGCCACTCGCCAGCCCAAATTGGGAGAATCAGTCCTGGTCCTGAGAGAGGCAACCTAAGGGAAGAAGAGTAGTGAATGTGGCCTGTTAGTATGCCCAGGAATGCCATGGAGGTGTTACTACCAAAAAAATCTATGGGCACGTTAACTGTTGTAGAAAGCAACTAACTGTTTTGCTCCAAATGATATTTTTTAGGTGGTGTGTACACATCGAAAGAGGCTGGTCCAGCTGGATATGACAATGGCATCACCTGGGTAACCTGGCGTGACCGGTGGTACTCCATGAAGAAAACTGCAATGAAAATCATCCCATTCAACAGACTGTTAGTGGATGGACAGCAACACAACTTAGGCAGTGCCAAACAGGTTCGACCACAGGGCCAAGGAGATATTTAAAATGACAACAGAACATAGTTACAGTTTCAAACACTGAGCATGGACACCTGAAATGTTCAGCCCATTGCACCTTAGAGAAGTTGACTTTGTCTACCATATTTGTATTTTGTACATAATATTACAATTTTTACATTACAATTTTTGGGGGTATTTTTTTTTAATTTACATTACAATTAAATTACAAAAAATAAAATTGTAATTACAAAAATCGTAAAAAATTACAAAAAAAGAGAAAACAACAAAAAAAAGAAATATTTGTACTTTGATTTTAGTATACCTTCCCATTACTGTTTCTTTTAACAGATAGAAAAATGGATAGTCTCGTGATCAGAAATAATCCCTTGCCCTCATGTATTTTAAATGCTACATTTTTAATTGCCAACTAGTATAACTATGTATGAACACTATCAACATGTCATCGTAGCCTTATGTTCTTCTTTCTTTAGAAGTACATTATGCTAGTAATGCTTTCTTTTTTTTCTGTTGTAGGTTGGAGACTCGTAGAGGGAGAATTTCACAAAGACTGGTCTGAACAGAGAAAACACATCTTTTATCTCTTAAGACACCAAACTTACCTAAGGTTACACAGTTCAGTTTTGACTATAAAATGCCGTTGACTGTAAAATGCCCAAGCTTGAGCAGTGCTTACCTCTGTACATGGGTTGGTTTTTTTTCTGTACAAATTCCCAATAAATTTTTGATTATTACAAAAACTCTGAACTTGTTATCTGTGCTCTGCTGTTGGCCAAACCAAGCAAAATAAACTTTGTGATGATTGGAAGGTTACTCTGACCAAACTTTTTTGATTCAGTCATTCCTGAATTGCGTGCCAGTAGTTTCTGCTCTTCATTTAGAGGCGAGTGTTGGAGCTATTTGTCCATAGAATGTGGCTTGTTTCCAAAAGTTTCATTTTGTTTTCTGATGAAATTGCTTTGTGACATAGATCAAAATACATAGCAACTTGAAAGAGGCCTAGATTACTGCTGAAGGCTACTTAACTGAACTTACCAAAAAGTAACGAATACATTTTGTATCAGAATGCATTAGGAAGTATACTGTCAATGACCAAGAACAGATATTTTACTCCAGAGCATGTATATTAACAAGTTTTTCAAATACTACTCAAAATAAAAGTTTAATTTGCTATGTAGCACGTAGTATTGCACTGTACAGCCATTATTCTTGAATATCTCCTTTTTATTAATAAATATTTAAAAATTAATCTAATGTATCTAGTGCCATTATCCAACCAAAGACGTTAAAATTTGTAGCAGAAATTAATTGTATTATACTTGCGTTTTCTTTTTTCTAGATCTGGTAATAGTTTTCTAAGTGATCCACATAAGAAAACTCACAGCACAGATCAAGAACAGCAAAGTCTGTGATACTGTTTGAATGTACTTACCCAGAATATCTGATGAGTGCATTTGAGGAGTGCATTAGCAAATCAGATTAGATTTGTGGATAAATTCCTCAACAAAAAAATACACTCAGAGCTACAATAGATATCTATATATCTATATCAACTTGATATATTAAGAACTGAAATATGAAGTGTATCCTGGTCTTTATTTCTACTAGCAAGAGGCCAGAAGTTCACCTGGTATCTGAATAGCACATTTGAATGCTTCGTTTTAAGGACAGGGAGACATTACACTAATTAAACAGATCTCAAGGGTGGTTTATGCCGCCTCAACACTTTTCCAGCTTTGGTGCCCAGGTCCCCAGTGCCGCTGCTGCTCAGCCTTTTCGCCTGCATCTGAGTCTCCACAGCATGATAAGCTGCTGTCCCCCTGTCTTTTTTACTGAAGTTGCTTTGACTTAGTTCAAGTTCTACCCATGGGCCAAAATCTAAGAGGAAGGAGTAGGTAAGAAGGAGCCCTCATTAGCATAGGGTCAGCATGGGGTTAACGAGCTTTTGAGTTGAGGGACAACCCCTCCACACCACTAAACCAGCATATGCGCGTGGCCCTGTTGCACCCATGCAACCAGCCATGCTGTGGGGCTCACCACCAGCCTTGACACCCCGTTTCTTGCCGAGCAGAGCAGTTTTCTTGAATGCTTTGTGTCATGAGGCCTGTCCTGTGGTTCCTTGTAGCTGAAGCAGTATTTCTAGAGAGGGCTGAGGGTTGGCCAAGTTCAGTCTGATCCTGGTTCTGCAAGCAGCCACTTGAGTGGCATTGGCCAAGTCCCTTCCACTTTCTGTTTTCAGTTTATCCCACCTACGACATGACTTTAAGGTTGTTACTATTTGTAAGTTTGCAACATGGAATTAAAAAAGTATTCCTTTCCCCTCTGTCACTTTGACCTCTGTATCCACACTTCGCTAGGTCTGCACTATCATTTGCTTCTCCTGGTCTAGGTTTTGGCTGCAATGATTTCTTTGACGACAGTCTGGTGTAAATACACATGTTCGACTAGTGGGAACTGGCATTTTATGTGTTGCTCACCAGAGCTAAGACCGGCTTATTCTTCCGGTCGGTTTCTTCATTGGTGTCCTAAGTTTTTACAAATAATTTTAACCTCTTTGAAGAGGACCGTTTGCTCTGGGTGGTCAGGAGGGTCGCAGCTGTTGAATCCAAGAAGCTTGATTTTTTCAAAGAAGCCCTGTGCCAGAGTTCATCAGGCAGTCTGCAGGATCCCAGCCTGCAGTTACATGCCCTGGGCCCTGAAAGAAGGACTGGCAAGACTCATGCCTTTCAGAGCTCCTTTCTACTGTTTCCAACCCTCTAACTGTCAGAAAGAGGCCTGAGAAGATCTCCTGTTTTGCCTGACTCATAGAGAGAGAATGATACTCTCAGTAGTATTTTTTGCAAGCAAATACATTGCGATTTGACTTAATGCCCCTATTTTGTATACTGAGAGGTCATATTTCTCTTTTCTGAGTTAGTCTTTATCGTACATGACTGTCAGACCGCAGCCTACAGTGGAAGTTGTCTGTATTTAGGCAAGCCTGTCCCCTTCTGAGTTTATAAAATTTTGTTATAGGATTTGGTGGCTGCAATGAGTTTTGCGTTTCTTCCACACCTTGTGCTTGCAGTCACTCTTCCAAAGACCCCTGTAGCACAGAACAGAGGATTTGGGAACAGCAATATTTTTTTCTTTTGCATGCTCACCCCAAAGCAGGAAAAAAACCCACCCAAACCCAAACAGAAAATGTGGACAAGGAAGGGATAGAGGTAGGAAAAGGCAAACGAGGTGGACGGAATGGAGGCCTTGCTGGGTCCCTCAGTCCCTGGGACATTGCATGGGGAAAATGTGGCACCAGATGCTGGGACTGGCTCATAATGAACTCTTTTAAGAGTTGAGTAGTCCAAGGAGTATATGAAGAGAAAGTGGAGCTGAGAGCTGGATCTGAAGGAGAATGGGGTCTAAGAGAAGGTATCCAGAGGAGGGACATGAATGAGCAGGTAAGAGGAGGACAAGGCACTGCTTGGAAACTGGTTGTGGAGACAGGTGGTAGGACAGGGGACGGGGGCAGTGCTGGCTCACATCTAGGGCACACAACCCAGAGATAATTCCCAGACTCCCTGACTATGACTGTGGCAACCTGCCAAGAGCAGAGCAGCCGAAGTAGTGAACTGCACTTCTGTCCTTCGATCATGAATTAAAGTTAAATCCAAAGTTTATCTAGCTCTTGGCCTTTAGCCTTTCAAACAAACACAGGGAGAAGCGACTGTATGATTGCAACATGAAAGCAAAGGTACAGGCTGAAGGTCAGACCCCACATTCAGTCCTCAACTGGAAAGCCTGAGGAGCTCCTCCTTCACCTCAGCTTCACCCAGCGACGCCCTTCGCATGAAGCTGGAAACCCCGGAGCTTCACTAGCGTTTATGATCAGCTATCAGGTTTTTCCAGTCCTTCTAGCTTTGGTGGCCGAGTTTAGTTGGACCAGAGCTTAAATTTTCTGCGTTTGAAGGTCACCAGAGAGCTGCGCTCTCCACTGGGGTCAGAGGAGGCCTGGCACATGCTACTGCCGTGTCCAGTGTTACCCTGGCAGCCGGTACCTGGGACATCACCTAGCAAATTGTCTCACCCTTTGTTAGCATGGCTGAAAAGACAGAAATTCTGTCTTTTCAGAAAAAGAAGAAAAATAAAAAAATAATTTAAAAAAAATGCCTGATGTGCTCTTGATTTTTAAGGCCTATTGAATTGCAAAAATAATGTTCAGAGATCACTGAAGATCACAAAATCAAGCGCTTACAAAATGAGAAAAGCCAGAACTAAGGTGACATGTACATCCCATCTGAATTATGAAGGATGCTTGAGTTGTTTCATAGCTTGTAATGCATGTAGTGAGTAAGACCAGGTGGGGCACAGTTGTCCTTTACTTACAGCTGACACCCTGCAGAAGGAGGTGCTATTCCTGCCCTCACCACCCGAGCAGGTTCCTGTGGGACCAGAGGCAAAACTCTTCGATGTCTCAGAGCTGGCTGCTGGATGTTCCCCCTGAGCCACATTGCAGACACGGAGCTACAGCTGCCATCAGTGGGATCTGCATGGATGGTGTGCTCGGAAGACTCCGACTCTCCAAATGGATCCCAAAAATTTATAACTACTTTTTGACTTAACCTTCTCTCCTGGCTTCTGCAGCTGTGTAGAGGGGAAAGGCATGCCCAGGGAATGAACGCTTGTAAAGCACTGGGGTAGCGGAGTGATGAGCACCATAGGAAAATTCTTGAAGCTTTAAACAGTCTGCAAAGCATCACCATAGAATAGAAAGAGCTGGGCAGCTGCTTGCTTGCAGAGCACCATCCATGTTTTCTGTGAAGAGGAAGAGGTTCAGTGGAAGAAACATCACACATGATCCTGCAGTGAAGCAGAGATGAGCGTACGCACAAGGACAGCATATGTAGGTTGTACCTGCGATCCTTGTGTTCCTGACCATGGAGGTCCTAAGGCTATAATCTCTCAGCAGAGTTTTGTATCCCTTGTGGAGGCTAAATTAGAGCTTGCTGGTTTGAGTGGGAGACTCTCCATAGACCCCAGCTTCACTTTAGATGAAGCTCATTTTACTCTGTTCTGTAAAATAATTAATCCTAACCCTGCAAGACTTCCTCTTATTGTGGTCCTTCTGTCCTGTAACCATTTTATTGTCCTCTGAGCTTTTTATAATTCTTTCACAGAACTGCTGCAACAGAGTGAACAAAACTGTGTAGGACTTGGAGTGGGGAAGCATCGCCAGTCTGGCCGCTGCTCAGGTTAGCAGCTGAGCATTTTGGTGTGTAGGTGTATTGATTATCTGCTTTGAGTTCAGGAGCTGCCTTATGGACATTTATCAACCAAAGAACACAGCCATGGCTGGCTGATCCTCAAACTGAGCGAAGGTAACATGCGGTCTGTTTGGACATCTGTTGCTGAAGTTCGTTGGGCTGTCTTGCTGCTGAAACCTGAAAACCTTTGTTACATCATAGTATTACTGGCACTGCACGGGATTCAGCAGAAGACTTACAAAGCAGTTGCAGGGAATTGAAATAAACAAAACATCTTGTTTCAGAATGTGCACAGAGAAGACTAAGCCTTAAACACAACAGAAGCCCTTTGTCATGCAAAACCAGATCCTTGGTGTAGGTGTTGAGCACTGCAGCACCATCTTATTGAGCTCTTCTCCTGGAGGATATGAGGTAGTGATATTGGTATAAGTTAAGTTAGGTTTCAGAGGGCTTTCCTAGATAAGAGAAGCATGAAATGCAAGGCCAAAATTGGGAGGAAACAAAGGGTCCCGGCCAACCGCAGTGAGCTTTACATGGGGAGGGTTCAAGCCTCCTGAAGGCAGAAACCAGTAGAAAAATCAGAGGAAAGGAGGATAAGCCAAAACCTGGAATGGCTTGGAATGGAATGAATGGCTGCTGGAATGGATCCAAAGCTAAAATCAGCTATTTTGATTTAAATATGTTGTACAAACTTAAACATGTTCCTCCAAAGGAGACTGTGATAAGATGTTACAACCTGTAGATGATGAAGAGTTTTGTGAATGTCACGTGCTTTGAGAAAGCCAAGAAAGAATTTTGTTCTTTCAACTGATTAGGCCCACATTTGCTCTAGCAGAGGTTCTCTTGCTCGTTCCTGCTCACTGCGGTGGCAACTTCTAAGATGGGCAGCACCTCTCAAGTGTGACAGCC
This sequence comes from Falco rusticolus, assembly GCF_015220075.1. Lineage (NCBI taxonomy): Eukaryota > Metazoa > Chordata > Aves > Falconiformes > Falconidae > Falco > Falco rusticolus. Next base: position 49,072,815 of record NC_051187.1, read on the forward strand.
GTGTACACCACTTCCCACTACCAGTAAGGCTGGTTGTAGAGCTCGCAGCAGCAGCATGGTACCGTCGATTGCCACACACAAACTATACACATTACACAAACATTTAAGGAGATGTGACTCCTTAGGAAGTTTTAATTATGCTTAACATCTGCTCTGGGACATCTTCATGTACCACTCTACTGTGCTTTTCATAAATATCTGTTCATTCCAAACATCCTACTTGATAAAAAATTATAACATTTGTGTGAGAGACAGCATAATGTTGAACACATCATGTGTTATACCAATACCAGTAATGTAAAAACTGATGTAAACTGGGTTCTGCACTCCTCAGGAATTAATTTTGGTTGATGACCACATAGTCACAGATAGACTGTATCAACTTTTCTTAGACTAGTATCTGCTTTGAAAAGGCCAGTGAATTTCACAGCAATGGAACAGTCACACAGCAAGGGCAAACAAATTACTTCCTTTTTCAAAAATCAGCTCTTTGGTGGTGCCCGTCACACAGAGTGTGTGTCTTCCAGCAGGTAAGCATTGCTGGATCCAACTAGGTCCTGCATACATCTTAGGTGAACATCCAGTTACAAGAAACTAAGCTTTAGACAGATTTTTTTTCCTGGAATACATGGTGTTGCCCACATGTTGGTGTTGTGCAAACTTATCTGGAGCAAATAACATCAGAAACTTGTGTAAGAGGCCTTAAGTAATCACCTAAGCGGGGGGGTCGGCGGGGCACCTGGCATGTTTTGTCTCCAAACAGAAGGGAGCATAATGATTAATCACAGCTTTGCATGAAGGTTTAAATTGCACGAAATGAACAGGGAAGAGCATCCTTTCAGTCAGAGTTCTGCTTGCTCTCCTCCTGAAGATGATATCAATGAGGATCCTCTGTGTCTTGCTGTGCCTCCACTTACCCTGGGTATGAGTTTGCTTACTTGATTCTTTTCGTATCTTTCTGTTTTGAATAGTGAGCGTTTATTTAATGTTCATTCATTAGACAGATACATTTTGGCTGTCACCTAGCTCATAAAATTCAATGCACACACATATGCACAAGCTTACTGTAACTGCTTCACTGCTGGACTCTCGTCAGTAGTTCTTGAGTATCCAGCTCTCTTCCAGCTCTCTAGTTTTGCTTAATTTGGTTTTTCTGAATCTGCCTAACTTCAGGAACAGCAAAGCACATACATTAACATGAATTCATAAATTCGTCGGTGTTGCTGTAAGTCTTAAACCTAACAGACTGGATGCTAGTGGCCCCAGCCAGTCAGGAATTTCCATGTTTATTAAGGTGAATTTCACTCTCTGTTGGATGGTGCTTCAGCAGGCTTTTCCACCTACAAATGACACACAATACATTCATTATAAAATACACATTAAAACCCAACAATTCCTGTGGCAGAAACATCAGGTTAAACTAGAGCTAAGTAAGAAAAAAAAATTTCAATAAGGAAAGAGATAGACTTGATTTTCAACTATGCTAACATAACCTTGCTGTTTTCTCATTGAGGTCTCAGGCCATAATCTTATGTTAGATTCTTTATGTTTCTCTTTTGACTTTTTTTTTTTTTTTTTTTGAGGAATGTGCATGTTTAACAAACCACAGAAATTCTAGGAAGCAGATGGGACAAAACAGAAGCAGTCGTATTGGAGCTGTCAATGCTGAAAGGGCACAGACCACATAAAATCAAAGTTTTTACTTGCTGCTTTTAAGAGGCACTTGGGCCAGATCTTCAGGATGCATCAAACCAGCGTGAATCTGCTGATTTTAATAATGACTTTCCAGTTCTCTGGGGCTGAGATTCTGGCCCTGGAGGCTAGAATTAGGAAAGATTTATCTTCCTTGGAAGTAATAATTGAACATAATAATCATAATAAGTAAATATTAATTATTAATATTTTCAAGCATGAATTATGCTGCTTGAAAAGAACATCAAGTGTGCAGAGGAATCCATTCAGACCAAATTACATCTCTAGCCATAAAACAGGGCTTTCTTTTATGAAAAAAGAATTGTTTTCCAATCTTTTACTAAGTGATTCTTAGGTTTGAAGAAAAACTCAGTATATTTATTTCTTTTCTTTCCATTAGCACCATGGAATCCATCCATCACTGACATTACTATTGTACTACAGTGTTGTTAGCTTTCTTGCTCTTTATGCCAGGTGAAACAGTGCTACAAGCTTACAGTTAGCAACTGGGATTAAAATCAAAGACACTCACGGGAAAACTCTCTTCATATGTATCTTTAAGCCAGTTTTGTGTAGACTGAAGGTGGCAGAATGAAAACAGAAATTTGGAAATATTGAGGCAAATGGAAATAGAACATAGGATTTTTTAAGTATTTGTTTTAACTTAACCAGCTACAATCTAATTTCAAGTTAATTTTGTATGTGTACGCAGAACACAAGACTTCTGTGGAATGATATTATCATAATATATCCTGAGCATCACCAGCTCCCTACATAGCAACATTAATTTTAAGAGATGGAAGACTTTGTTCTGACAAAACAACAACAACAAAATAATCATATCTTAGAAGAAATGTCAGGAATAAAATCCCTGTACTGTTGGGTGTGCTGCTTTCCAGATGGCTGCAATTGCCACATGTCACCTATGCCACCGAGGGCTGGAGGACAGCAGCATTATGTTGCTGTTCTCTCGGCAGCTGTTTCGTTAATCTTGGCTTTGCTTTTTTCTCTTTTTTCCTCCTGGCAGGCACAAGGTGGAGAGACTGACTTTGAAAAGGAGGGTGCAGGAGTGCGTGGTCCCAGGATTGTGGAGCACATGGCCCAGTCCACGTGCCAGTATGAGAAGAACTGGCCCATCTGTGCAGATGATGACTGGGTGAGCGATGAGCTCTGGGGGCAAAAGTAGGGTGCCCACAGACCCCAGACGGACCGCTATGATGGGTGCCATGCAGCCAGCACGTGGCTGGGATGTATGTCTGAAGGAGGACGGGGGATGCTTCATGTTGGGGCAGGCTGGAGAGAGCTCCTGCAGGAAAGAAAGAAAGAAAGTGAGAAATGAGGAGAAAGAAAGAGAGAGAAGAAGTTTGCAGGGGTGCAGAATCAGATGAGAAAGTAAGCCTGGAAAAGAAAGATGAAATAAAAGAAGGCTTTACCTAGAAAAAAATAAGACAGGTTTCTTTTCAGAATTCTGATATTGCCACTTTTGGAGTTGGTAAGAGAAAGGCACCAGAAAGAAAGATGTGTGACAAAGAAAAATAACTAGGAATAACTTACACTTCACAAGTTACTGCTTAGGAAGGCAGATGGCAAAATGTTCAGTAACCATTTCATAATGATCGACGGAATGTCTTTGTGTATAAACTGTTAAAGTTCTCTCTCTCTTGCATCTCAGCCCACCTCTATGCTACAGTTATTTGATGAAGTCTTGGCAAAGAGTTTTAGTCTGTAAGAACATTAAGTTTTTCTGCGGAAAATGTTACTTAAATAAGTTTGCCTCTAATATCCTTGCTCAAACTGGACAACCGAATTCTCCTTACAGCAGCCCTTTGGGAAATATATATATATATATATGTCTTATTTCACCCCTGAGGAACAGAGGAGGTGGAAAATTAAGGGTTTACTTGTTCCTCATGCCCCACTTTTGGCAGGTTTCTGAGGATGCACTTCACTGATTCCATCACACCACCGGTGCCAGAGGCATACGAGGTAAAGGATGAGCCCCCCGGTCACTTGCTCTAAGTCACACAAGTCCTTTGCAAGGTCACTGGATGAATAGGACAGGACACCTAAAGAGAACTTGTGGAATCTTGCCCTGATTTTTTTTTTTTTAATGTGTTTTCAGTGTTAGCCAAAAGTGCTGGCAAACATAATGTTAGAAAAATGTTTACTCGTGAAGATTTTAAGACAATTATTTCCCTCTTCCAATTTTAGGGTACCAAATGTCCTTCAGGCTGCAGGATGCAAGGACTAATTGATGAAACGGACCAGGATTATAGTCACAGAATAGACAAAATCAAGAAGCTGCTAGCAGAAAGTCAAAACAACTACAAAAAATCCAATCGGATAATTGTGGAAACCATAAATGTACTAAAACCAAACCTGGACAGTGCTCAGCGTAAGTATCTCACATGCAGTTTTATTATCCCTTGCTGAATTATTGGGGGTTTTTTAGTGCATAAGCAATATGTAGTGAAAATATAAGCTGCGCTGGACCTTATTATCAAAAGCCAGCATAAACATAGTAATGCAAGACTCTTAACAGCTAACTAATGAAAACTAATGTAATGTTAACCTGCTCAGTGCTATGAGAAATATGTTCTTAATTACTGTTTTAATTACATGTTTTAAAATATGCTACTCTTTTAGGAAAGAAAACCACATGTACATAGCTGACTGTGAGGCATTTCTGTTTCAGAGACTGATGAGAATTACGGTCACGTGTCAGGAGAACTGAGGCGGAGAATTGTGACATTGAAGCAGAGAGTTGTCACTCAAGTAAACAGAATTAAAGCTCTGCAGAACAGCATCCAGGAACAGGTGACAGAGATGAAGCGCTTGGAGGTAGGTGGCTGCTACGTAATTTCTATTCCTTCCAGTGCTTAGCTACAGGAGGGTCTATCCATCACACCGTATGTGGCGAGCAGTGCTCTTTCTGGAAGACAACATGATGCAGCTCTCACAGGATCTGACTTGCCAAGGCAAATCCCCGAACAAGTTGCTTTCTGTGCAGCTTGGTTTTCTGCTCCTGCTGCATGGGAACCAACATGAGCTCAGGAGGACTCCTGGTCCCACCTGCGGCTTCTGCTCTGAGACAGGCAGCAAGGATATTATATATTGGTTATATACAACTGGCTCTGTGAGGTGTGTCTGCTCCTGTAAGGAGCTGCTGAGCAGCTGGGATGAGGGGGATGTGCCCTGTCCTTCCCCAGTGCTGCCCACAGCCCATGCTGGCATTAGAGCCCATGTTCCCTGGTTGCAGCCAGTTCTGACAGTAATGCGAGGAGAAGTCCTGGCTCAAACAGTGGTTTTGCTCAAAAGCCAATTTGGATCCCTGGATCAGAGACCCAGCTTTTGGATCATTTGAGAAAACAGCGGTAACCCCAGGATGGGAAGCCTCACAGCAGGGCCATAACAGGCTCTGGGACAAGCCCAGTGTCCTCCCCTCTCCCTGAAGGACCTGTTTCTGCCCTGGTCCCCAGGGAGCGTGCCCAGTTCTGCAGCACTCCCTCCAAACCCAGAGGTCATCCCTATGCCCTGAAAATAGAGGGAGCAGAGATTGGGAACATGTCCTAACGTACTTCTCCGTGGAGCTCATGTGCACTGCGCTATTGCACTTGTCTATTTACAGTGGAAATAAACCCAGGGTTGATTTCAAAACTGAGCTTTAGAAAAACTCAGCTGTAGGCGGGAGGTACCAGGGCAGCTCCCACCTTTCCCTAGCCCACTTAAAGGTATGATATCTTTGCTTGAGAAAGTCACGAAAGCTCCCTAACCGAATTATTTTTCTCCATTTGTGTAGGTGGACATTGATATTAAGATACGAGCTTGCAAAGGAACCTGTGCTAAAAGTTTTGGTTACCAGGTGGACAAGGAAAGCTATGACAACATCCAGAAGCAGCTTACCCAAGCCAACTCCATCGACTTGCACCCAGAGCTTCAAACCACCACCTTAAGCACACTGAAAATGAGGCCACTTAAGGACTCAAATGTTCCTGAGCATTTTAAGCATAAGCCTCTGCCAGAAATGCAAGCTCTGAACATAATTAATAACATCAAGCAGATGCAGGTGGTATTAGAAAGACCAGAAACAGACACAAACCCTCCCCGAGGTGACAGCTTGTATCACGTGGCAGAATCGAGGGGGGATGGACCTGCATACACCAGCAAATTAGTTATTCCTGCTCATGGGAGAGAAACCCTTAGTCTGGGAGACAAAACCTCCTCCCCTGTCCGTAGATGCACCAAAACTACCACCACAAAATATGTCAGTGGCCCTGATGGCCCTAGGGAAGAAGTAGTTGAAAAGGTGGTTTCTTCTGATGGCTCAGACTGCTCCCATTTCCCAGGAACAGGAACTGTTGGTGGGACAGGTGACTCACACAAGCTAGAGAGGTTATTCCCTGAGCTAGAGTCGTTTTTTACCCCTGACTCTCCATCCACTGCTAGTAGGCACTTTGGTGGATCTAGCAGCATTTCAACTAGCAGCCACTTAACTGGCACAGGCACTAGCCACTCAAGTACTGGGGTATCCAGTCATTCAGGGACTTATGGGGGGAAAGGCAAATTTACAGACTTAGGAGAGGATGAAGAAGATGACTTTGGAGGACTTCACCTTCAGCCATCTGGATTCCCATCTGGCAGTGCAAGTCACTCCAAGACCGTAGTGACCAGCGCCTCTTCTAGTTTCAACAAGGGAGGCTCCACTTTCGAAACCAAATCACTAAAGACCCGTGAAATAACTGAGCAGCTAGGTGGGGTGCAACATGATCAGAGTGCAGAGGACACCCCAGACTTTCAGGCACGCAGCTTCCGACCGTCAGGATCGAAGCGAAGGACAGCCAGTGCTGGGAAAGGTACACGGGCATCACAGAAGTAGTTATTGAGGTAGTGGAGCCAAACTCCATCCATAACCAAACTGACACATTGGGTTTAGATACTGCAGTACAACAATGATGATAAAATGCAAGCACTGTGTGTTTGTGGCCACCTTGGAAATCAAAAGGAAAATATTTCATTAATAGTTGGGTATTACATAGGCGGTTCACGATTTAAGAAGTACGTAAAGTTTTATTTTCTGAATTCTTTTTAATGTTGCCTGTCACTATACCTAGTGTAGTCCAAGACATGTTTAACAATTTCCCTCAGAGCTATTGGTACTTGGATTCCTCTGAACCTTTTATTAAAATTTGCTGATAACTCCTGTCAAACCAGATCAACTTTTTTTTTTAGACTGTGATGATATCCGCCAGAAACACACTTTTGGTGCCAAAAGTGGCATTTTCAAAATCAAGCCAGCGGGATCCAATAAGGTTTTGTCAGTTTATTGCGACCAAGAAACCACTTTGGGAGGATGGCTATTGATCCAACAGAGAATGGATGGATCAGTGAATTTTAACCGGACCTGGCAAGACTACAAGAGAGGTTTCGGCAGCGTGGATGGCAGAGGGCGAGGAGAGTTCTGGCTGGGCAATGAAAACATACACTTGTTGACTCAGAACAACACTCTTCTTCGGGTAGAGTTAGAGGACTGGGATGGAAAAGCTGCGTATGCGGAGTATATCGTACAGGTAGGGTCTGAAGCAGAAGGGTACACCCTTGCCGTGTCCTCCTATGAGGGAACCGCTGGGGATGCTCTGATCGCTGGCTGGCTGGAGGAGGGCACCGAATACACATCCCATGCCCAGATGCAGTTCAGCACCTTTGACCGCGACCAGGACCGCTGGGAGGAGAGCTGTGCAGAGATGTACGGGGGTGGCTGGTGGTACAACAGCTGCCAGGCGGCCAACCTCAATGGCATTTACTATTTGGGGGGCCACTATGACCCCAGGTACAACGTTCCTTATGAGATTGAAAATGGCGTGGTCTGGCTGCCATTTAGAGCCTCTGACTATTCCCTTAAAAATGTTAGAATGAAAATCAGACCCGTAGAAAGGCAGGCTTTTAATTAATATGTTACAACTACAAGTTGAAAAGTTTTTTTTATATGTGTGTGTGCATCATGTACCTTTACTCTGGGAATTTGAAGGCAACTGGACACATCTATGGCTTAAAAATAAACACTGATTAATTATCAACAAAACAGTCCTTTCATTTTATTTATAACTAATGTTTTCAAAGAAATACTGATTTTGAAACTCTTTTTCTATGAACTTGGTCTATGTCTGTGACTATGTCTATGTCTTTGGCAGCTCACACCTTGACTGGAGATAAAAATATTTATAATTTGAAGTATTTACTTTGTTTAAGAGTGTTAAAGAAGTAAAAGAATTTAGAAGTTCAACACTAACTCCTGCCTCCACTAACATGAACTGTGAAAGTCTGAGTTCAACAGTGACGCTTCTGAGTCATCTCCTCTCATCTCCATTTGCAGGCGAGCACAGGGAGTCAGTTCTCAGGCAGAGCCGCGGGTGGTTTGGGGTCTCACTTTTGCTGCACACTTACTATGGGGTACCCTTTGATAAATGATGCACGCATTTTAGGACTGACTTTTAAAGGTCTCCTAAGCTTTGATATTACAAATGTGGAGGTAGACCTTCTATCCCATTGATGAATTCGAAAGTAGTTGACCATGCATATTATAGCTTCAAAATAAGACAGTTCATGACAACTCATCAAAATATAACTTCAAAAACAGGCTATTTTTTTCTAGTACCAACTAAAAGGTTATGACTGTAACCAGCGCAAGCAAGATGAGGAGCACCTGGATGGCTACAGTATGTATTTCCTTGGTTTAGAGCGTTTCTCTGCACAAGTGTCAAGCAAGGATCCTGCAACTCAGGTGTTTAAACCAGCAACTTGCTGACGGTGTACAGAAGAATATTTTAGCAAAAAAGCTGGCTGCATGGAAAAACATTTATATTGGTTACACAAGAATATACTGTATTTACCTTTATACCTTATGAGACAAAAATCACACAAGTAGTTACTCTGTTTAATATTTCTGTGGTTTGACTGAAAAACAAGCAGAAGCAAACTTCCTTGCCTCCAATCTCACTGTCCAGCATGTTGCAAACCATTTAACAATATCACCAAATACTGGCAAAACAGCTCACTTTTAGCCTTTTATTAGTGCTTCTCAAACACAGCTACTATTTAACTTTTTTGGAGAGTTTGTTGAAGAGCAAAGACATCTTTACAGCCATGTGCAGAGAAGTGACTCTGCTTTTGGAAAAGGGGCTTCTGCTTTACGCTTAGTGGTTTTGTTCCCAAGCCTCAGTAGAAGCCTGCCTGTGGGGATGCTGAACATTTGCGCTCATGTAGTAAGATGCTGCCATGGTGTCTCCTCCTTGTCCTCCTGGGGTCCACAGGTAAAATCAACACAAGAGTTTTCATAGAATCACAGAACGTTCAGGGTTGGAAGGGTCCTCTGGAGATCACCTGGTCCATCCCCCAGCTAAAGCAGGTTCACCCAGAGCAGGTTGCACTGAATTGTGTCCAGGTGGGTTTTGAATGTCTCCAGAGAAGGAGACTCCACAGCCTCCCTGGGCAGCCTGTCCCAGTGCTCTGTCACCTTCAAGTAGAGACATTCTTCCTCATGTTCAGATGGAACTTTTTGTGCTGCATTTTGTGCCCGTTGCCCCTTGTCCTGTTGCTGGGCACCTCTGAAAAGAGCCTGGCCCCGTCCTCTCGACACTCGCCCTTAAGGTATGTGTAGACACCAATGAGATCCCTCTCAGCCTTCTCCAGGCTGAGCAGGCCCAGCTCCCTCAGCCCTTCCCCATAAGGGGGATGCCCCGGTCCCCTCATCGCCCTCGCAGCCTCCGCTGGGCCCTCTCCAGCAGTTCCCTGTCTCTCTTACTGGACCCAGTACTCCAGGTGTGGCCTCACCAGGGCAGAGCAGAGGGGCAGGACAACCTCCCTCAACCTGCTGGCCACACTCCTCCTAATGCACCCCAGGATGCCACTGGCCCCTTGGCCACCAGGGCACCCTGCTGGCTCACGGGCAACTTGCTGCCCACCAGAACTCCCAGGTCCTTCTCCACAGAGCTGCCCCCCAGCAGGTCAGCCCCAGCCTGTACTGGTGCAGGTTTCAGATGGGACCCATCTACCACTAGCGATCTGGGCACCTCGCTTTCGGGAGGAAGGCTGCTCCCACTGAGAGGTGCTTGATCCTGCTACCAGTGTTGAGAAGTCCTGTCTTTGGGACAACCCTTGCTCCTGGCTACCGAGGGAGCATAGACCAATAGCTTCGGTGAAATACCCAACCTTCACCTACCCTATGACTGGTGTCACTAACTGCTCTAGTCCCACAATACTGACTGTTTGAAAGGCATAGAGCCAGGTCTTCTAATACTGGATTTTATTCTATCCTGTGATAAAAGACTGTGGGAGGGTAGAAGGGATATTAAGAGGCACAGTATGTAAGCTAGGTCCCAGGAAAGGGCATGTTTTGTCCAGCATTCAGGATTTGAACTAAGTGACTGGTGAGCTACCCATTTCTTAAATATTATCTTTTCACTTTATTCCTTCTCAGCTCATTACACAGGTAGCTACCGTTACCTTTGTAATACAAAAGAAAATGACTGTCCCTAATTTAGTGGAATGCATTTGCTTCTCCATGCATAATGCATAAATACTTAGGAATCATGTGAAGAGAAGTTTACTTTTAAGGCTTTATTTAATTTTTAGAAAACATTTTAAAATAATCCTCTCTCTCTTCAAACATGTATATAAGTCCTTTGTAAAAGAGTGAAACAAGCTGGGTCTTGGGTTTTTTTATCAGTGTTACTCTATACTAGTTCTGTCTTGCGAACAAATGAAAAATGGAACAAAACCCACTTGTGAGTTATTTTCATCGGTCAGATTTTGATTTAAAATTGACATAGCTTTTCACTTAAGGTCACAATATGCTCATACATATTTGGTTCTCATATGTAAAGACAAGTCTGAATACTGTGGCTAAAAAGATAACCATGTACAAATATTAAAAGAAAATCCCTGATTCTGTGCATTTTGATAATGGTTAATCTGGAAAGTATGGCCTGATTTTCATGCTCATCTTCTTCATTGAATACCATGACCCTTTCCAGTTCATCCATACAACACCATCATCTGTACCATGTTTTGACATATCCCAGCTGTAGGTCCCTCCCCAATAATATCTGCCGTTGGGGTTGGCTGAGTGGCAGCGGTTGTACCACCATCCACCACCATCTTCTTTAGAACACTGTTTTCTTGGATCTGCAGTTAACCTGGTGAGGGAAAAAAATATTGTTGAGAGTGACAGATTAACTGTAAGCAAACAGATTACCAGAGCGTGTACACCTGCCCCTATACCAAAATTTTCAAACCATAATAAACATTTAAAGTGCTCTCTGAACTTTCTTTAAAAGATTGACCATCATAAGTGTGTGCTACACGGTGCACTTGGAAGGTGAAGCAGCTAAGAAAAACAAGTCAAATTTTGGCTGCATCTCTTTGGGAGTGTAATTTTAGTTTACCAAATGATAACTACAATTACTTCTAGTTCATAACGATAACTGCAATATCAATGCAATTTGAAGACATAAACCAATGAGAAATGTATGTCTTCCCAACCTAAAAAATTCCTTTGCTCATTAATATGTAATCAGGTATTAAGATAAAGACATAGCACATAGTTTAGAGATACAGTGCTAAAGTATGTACTTTACATCTGAGCACCTGTCTTCTGAGTAGGCAGAACTTTGCTTTTTAAATAGCACATGCTACCCGTCTCTTTCCTCTGGATTCATTAGGTGTTACTGATGTGAGTACCAATATTCCGACTTAAGCAAGACAGTGTCCTCAGCTCTGCCACCATCAGTCTCTGAGAATGAATATATTGCACCCAGATTTACTGATTTGTCTGTGGTAACATCATTCATGGAATTAATAGAATCCAGTATGCTTGCTTCTTACTTGGTCGTAGAGCAGCACTAACCTGATATATAGTTTCACCCACCCTTGGCTACACTAAGAGAACTGCCTGGACAACTGCCTGGACATTTGACTGGTAACTTGCAGGGATAAAACATAGTTTAAGATACTACGAAGTGCTGTGAAAACTAACAGCAAATTAGAGAACTATTCTATATTCAGCTCTATTTTAAGCTCTATTTTTATTTTAAACATCTAATGCAAGTACATACCATCCATCATTGTCTCTGTCATAAGTACTGAAGAACATGCCATTGTGAATTGTCATTGTCCTGTTTTCTCCATGCACCTGAGAAGCTCCTTCCATTAGTGCATTGCCTGCAGTGCCTTTGTAGTTACTAACTGAAAGCTGATACTTGTTTCCTTCATTCTGTATGGTGAAACCTCCGTAATGAGCTGACACTTTATCACCATTCCAGTCCTCCATTTCAATTAAAACTTCAGTGGGACCTATTTTGGTAAGCTGGCTGATCTTGTCATTTCCAAGCCAATATTCACCTGAGAAGCAACAAGTGAGAGTCCTGTGAAACAGATGTCACAATATACTACAAGGAAAAATTATGATTTGCCTATGGGTCTGCCAAAGTGGATGAGTTAATTTAAAAAAATCAAAATGCTTCAAGAAATACCAGAAAACAGTTTCATGCTCAGTGTTTTACCTGGTGTATCACAGTAGTTCTTCCCTCCACTCTTCGCAACATTTCCAAATCCTTTTTTATATTCATCCCATACTCTTCCAAAATTAACACTGCCGTCCTGGCGGTTCTGAATCAAAGTCCAGCCTGCAGAAGTGGCAGGTTTTAGATTAAATTGCCATTGAGCAGGGAGCATGAGACATTAAGATACTTTTATCTTCCTTTTATCAGCTCTTTTATCTTCATCACAAGATAAGTAGAGCATATGGCTTCCTGGCAGCAGGTATTAGTTTTCACTGCTTATGAGCTCAGCTTGCCATTTTTGCTTGCACTTAAGTAGCACCTTGCTTCATAAAGAAAGGTGGAAAAAGCAGAACTTAATGGACTGCCCCAGTTTTCTGTCTAGTGCATAGTAGCAGGGTAAGAAATCGGCCAGGCCGTCCTTGTCTGCCCACCCACACATGGTCCATTCTAGTCATAGTAAGATACATTTTTATTTACCAACCCTATCCCAGCAATTTATTTCCAGTTTCTTTATAAAAGTATCCTACTGCACGTCTGAAGATGACCAAGACTTTTCTGAATGAGTCAGACTTAATTCTCAAATAATTACAAAATTTATAACAACTCCCTATTAGTTTGTATAAAATGCAAATTACTAATATGATTTTTTGTAGCATCCCTATCAATTATTTTAACAACATAGTTATTTTGCACTAACCTCCTTTATCTGTTTGCATGTCACAGTACACTCTGTATGGTTTGACAAAAGGACCTGGCTGGATGATGTACATTTCGGATACTTCACCTCCCTTTCTGAAAATATCCTCACATTCTGCAAGAATAAACCAGAGACACTGTTACTGAAAGAGCTGTGAACTTCAACAATCTTCTTATCCTTTGGTTTGCTGATTATAAGGGATCAATTTTAAATACACATATCATTCTACTTTCATTTTGATTTCTGTGATAGATCATGTGAAAGAATCAGGGAAGAAAGAACAGTGCACCTGCATTGTTCTACTTTGCCAAACAGGAATTTCTAAGAGTTCATATTGAGCAATGGAAGACTGTGTACTTGCCAGTGACTTTTTGAACTAGATAAGCTTGTGAAAAAAGAACCTTTCTTGACTGAAAAAAATTCAAGGGCACAACTATGATAGTCACAAATGTATCACCTCCACCTTACAAAGACCATGAAGCACATATTTCTTTAAAATGCTACTGGTCACTAATGAAGACAGATATTGGGTAAGAGGATCTTTGTTCTAACCAGTATAGGCATCTATAAAATATTTTTTTTTTCATTTAGTATCACTTTAGATCTTTTCTGCTATTCCAATCAATGACACAGGCTTCAGAGGCATGTTCAAACTAATTGAATGACGCATCTATCGATTTGCACGGTGATATAAATGGGGAAAATGATGTCATTATAGTTGAACGAGTACCTTTGCCTGAAACCACTGGAATATTACAGGAAACAACACATGGGGAACGGCAGTAGTCCACCTGGGTTGCAATGGCATTTTCCAGTTTTTGTATCTTTTTGTGTAAAGAATCCACAACTGCACGAAGGACCCTGAGGCTAGATGGGATGTTATTGTCCAGATTATCCTTTATGTAACTATAATGCAATTCCACTTCTGTGTTGTACTGAGAAAGTATATCATCATTGTCTAGAAAAGCAAAGAAATTAAAAGCAGATTAGTTTTCAACATGCTTTCCAGTTATGAAATAATGAAGATCAATCTGTAAGCACAATTTGAGAAGCCACTTCTTTCCTTAGCCGGGAGGAAGGATAGGCACTTCTTTTCTTACACAATGTGCAAAAACTGCGCAGAGATTCTCAGGAAAGTGGTACATGTATATTGCTATTTCTTTGCTAGCTAGTAGATTTATCACTGGTGCTATATTCTCCCAAAGAACTATAATTAGCTTCTTTCCAGGGAGCCATAGTGCCAAGCCAGGAGCTGGGCATAAAGGGATGGGATGGACACAGGAAAGCAGTTAAGGGGAGAACACAACCCTTATGTTTAAGAGCCCTGTATGAATCTTGCCTTAGTATGAGATCCATTCCTTTGCCCCTCTCAAAGGATTTTTTTGAGGTTTAACAGGACATGGTCATGGAACCCTACTTCACTAGATATTCCACTGTATTTTTATTTTTTTGAAGAAGTAACAGTAGCAATGCCAATAGAACTGCAATACCATTTACTCTAGTAATTCACAGAAATAGCATACCTTTTCTTTGTTTTTGTGTCTTTACCAGTTTATCATCTAGAGCTGTCACATATTCATAGAAAGTTGTAGAGGTATCAGACAGTTTGCTCACTTTGTCCTTTAGGTCACGAACAACTGATTTCACATTTTTTTCCTGCTTTACCAGTGTAGTTTGCAGCTCACATCCAGTTGGACACAGCACTCCCTTAAAAAAACAAACACACACACAAAAAACCACAACAAAAAGAACTGTGAATAAAAGTCAAGATAAAAATTTTCTAATCCCATCAGTGAATAACCATAACTTTGAACACACTGAATACTTAGTAATGTGAGACCAGATATTTAAGCACCTAGATAAGAACCCAAGACATTCAACTTCTATGAAGCAGTTTCAGCCTGAAGGTCAGGAAGGAGCCCTGAGTCCCCCAGGAGGACTTTTCTTGAAGATCTTGGGAAAAGCACTCTCTCTTCATACTTTTTGCTCTACTATAGGCTTTTCACTTTTCTGCACTGTTAAATGTTCAGTGTTAAGCCATCTGAACTATGATTAAAGCCTGTTGCACGTTTGTATCTAGCCCTTTACTCTTTCACTAGCCTCAGAGAATCAACCATGTTCTCTACATCTTGTTATATGCATCACTTGTGAAATGGCCACATGATCTCGATATTATCATCTCAAGAAGCTGAACTTCTGCAACAAGCACCGCACCATCAAGGACAGCAGTGTTTTAAAAAGAAGTAGGAAATTCTGAAGTCCTGTGAGAACCAAAACACCTCAGCAGCAGCGGGACTCCACCGTAACCATGTATTCAGTATGCTGTAAGAGACTCATTTGTTGGAAACCTCCATGAGCAAATCTGCTCTCAGATACTAAGATGACTCTCAGCACCGTTATAGCTTGCATTTTCCAGCAGAGAGCACAAGGACAGCATGATAGAGTACTGCAAGGCAGCAAGGAGTATGCTAGACCTTAGCACGCTTGCAAGCTCTTCCATAAGGGCAGTGACTGAGGATAGACTATACTTTCAAACAAATCGTCAGAAAATATTTTTTTTGTTCGTTTGCTCCCTAGGGTTCCTTGAGATTATCTGAAATTCAAGACAGCACTTCTGCAGAGTTTTTTTTTTGGGGGGGTCCTTCTTAATAGTTACTTATGCAAAGCCACATGGAAAACACAGTCTAACCCACAGATACTTCCTTTCCTCACGTACGGTTCAACTCTCATCTCCCCATCTTCGCCGTAGGCTGTCTGACTGCGACTAATCCCATAGACTCTGTTCCATTACTCTTCTGCACGCAGTCCTACCAACCTCAAGCAAATTGAAACAAAGTTGGGCTGCTTTAAATGAACGACCATTCCTTAGGTGGCAAAGAAAACCCCACGTGGGGTGCACTAGAAGAAAATGACTGTCTCAACAGGCAGACATATACCAGCTCGTCCAGAGGATGCTTGCAGCCACCAGCGTCGGGGTAGATGATATGTTCTTTCTTGTCCCCTGGCTTCACCCGCTTTTGGGGCCGGGGCTGGTACCCAGTCCCGCTGATGGGAGGTGCCACGGGCCGCAGTGTGGGGGCTGCTTCCCGTCTTTTGTCCAGGGGTCGGTGTCCTCGAACCCCGAGCTGAGGGGTGTCATCCTGCAAAGCCAGGGGGAGAAGAAACTCTCTGAGTCTGGGATTGCTACTGTAAAATGCAATGCACAGAGCGGAGGCATCTGTTCAGCACTCTTTGGTATTTTAAAGAGCAAAGAAAACCACGGAATGGAATGAAAAAAGCAATAATGGAAATATTATACTGGCATGATGTAAAAGTCATTGCTATGCCCTCCCCTGTAAGACTAGTCACTCTCCTGCCACCTAGACGTACACAAACTAAAAAGCCTTCAAACCAAAGCAAAACAGTATTTCAATAGTTCATTCTGACCAAGGAATAAAGTTTATATAGCTGAGAGCCTCTAAGCACCATGAAACTTGAAGCAGTAGGATAAAGAAAAAAGTAATTAGGCATTCTTGGGGCTAAGAAGAATATTCAGCATCACAATATCAGTGTTCCAATTCTTCACTAGGCTACAGGAAAATTTGTAAGGTCTCAGAAAATCAGGCCGCATCGGTCAAATACATCATCAGGTCCCGGGCCACATGCTACCTATTGATTGATGGAATTAGGAAAAGCATTCAATAACATCTCTTAGTGTAGGCTTTTAGAGCTGCCTCTGATGCATACATTCCCCATCTCTGCGAAAGATGAGAAAGTCTAGAAGGCTGAGCAAGGAAAACAGACCTGGTCCCTAAGCACTTGCTGAAACTAAACCATTTGAATTAATAGTTATTTGAATTACTGAATCAAAACCTTTGACCATCTCTAGTCCCACTCAGACATAGCTACAAATAAACGGTTTTAAGGATCCGGGATCAGAGGCTTCAAGTCATTTCAAAAGTAGGCAGTATACAAATCATAAAATCGCTGAAAATGGTTTAGCATAGTAGTCAATGTACAGACACAAATGTTTAGATTGTGTAACAGAAAATAATCTCATTTCTGATTACCCTGCTCTATTTAATTTTTGCAGGGATTTTCAAAATGTAAAAAAGGTACTGAGATTCTAAATTGTATTTCCCATTAAAACATTTTACCTGAAACTAAATATAGGTTAAACTGTTTAGATTGATCCTCATTGCTTGCCTTTTTGTTTAACAATCGTTACCTCTCCATTTCCAATGCAAAGCATGGCAGTTAATTTTGTTTTCAATGTGCCCTGAATCCGTAGAAATGTTTTTACTGTCTTTGAGACAGGACATGATTAATTACACATTTCTGCTTCTTTGCACCCGATATTGTCTGTAACATCATGTGTCAACATTGCTAAATTAATACCCTTAAATAAATTCAGGTAAATAACTAATCTTCTCATCAGACATTCTTCATTCCCTATAGAAAAAGAAAATAAATAGGAAGAAAATATATCCAGACTCAGAAAATAACTACTGTGCAGTTACATACACACAAAGAAATAACACAAAGGTTTTTTCTTTGAACACTTCAAGCAGAAAAACAACATGCACTGGATTATTTTTTCCCGCAGCTTCCAATTTAGCTAATTCACAGGAGTAAGTCATGCATGCAGTTAAATTAAATAACTTTTACTATTACTAATTATGAACAATATTACAACCTCATCATCATAGTCAGCAGATCCTTGTTGGGATTTAACAGAGGAAACACAGAGCAGGAACAGCAGGAGCAGTTTCATGGTGCTGGCTTGCTTGAGAGCTTAATGACCTTCTCCCACCAGCAGCTCTGGCAAGGAGAGGTCCTCTCTGTTCCTATATATACAGGCGGCAACCCTCATTTCCAGCTTGACGGTGATAGGACCAACCCTTCCGAGCAATCACTGCATCTCTGTTAATATTCAACCTTTCTCTTCACTGTGTGCCTGAATACATTTGTTGTTGAGCAATTTATCTGGACAACTCTTATCTACATGTCCCAGAGACCTCTGTTGATGCTGGCATCAAATACATGTTTAAATCCTTAAAAGCACCTCCTGCTCAGATTACACAAGGTTACCATTTCCTAAAAAATCACACGTCTTTTAAACGAGTTGAAAAGGTGAACATCCAAAGAAAAGAAGCATTGTCAGATGTCACACTGTGACGTCTCCTTTTTTGCTCTCTGCTGAAAATTTGAATGTTTCAGAAATATCATATTACATTTAAATTAAACTCACATCATACAGATTGCTGCATTTTTCTAAATAGTTCTGATGGTGCCGGATAGGTATGCACGTCCTTGGGTATCTTTAAGTACAAAAGCAAAAAAAGAGTATATTACATTCATCACATTAATTTTGAATGAAGACATTGTTTTGATCTAATTAAAGATCAGATTACTATTGTAAGCATAAAACAATGCTATTCCATTACTTTAGCAATATGAAATTGTAAATGACCTAGAGTAATTACATTTTACATATTAATTTGCTGGTTTCCTTTTTTAATACAAAAAGTGTATCTGTCAAATATTATTTAAATATTTTTAATAATCTTCTAGAAGACAGAGCATGAAGTTACTTGTAATCATACTGGAATACTCAAACATGCTTTCTGATGCTTTATGAGAGTATGGCGTATCACTGGTCTCACATTAGTGGTGTTTTAACATTTCAGTGTCTTTATACCCTGTGATTTTCTTGTGATCATAATATAATGAATTAAATAAAATGTGCCAAGTGAGGGCCAACATATTTTTCTAAAGTCATTCAAATTGATGTCTGAAGACATAAAGAGATGCAAACCATGGGCTAAGGTTCCATTTAAAGACCAACTTGATGGAGCAGATTTTACGGTAAGCAAAGATGAGAACAGCTAAAATTGCTTGGCTTACACATTTTTCCTGTATTCATGCTGTTGTCAGAATTCTTCTGAACTATGGAGATTCCCGAAATATGAAAACTATTTAACTGAATGGTTTAATTATTAAACAGCTTGGAACAAAATCAGCCGTGGCTCAATGAGCTCTAACTCCACTGAATTTGATCCCTTGCAGGGGGACATCACCAACACCATTAGATTTCAAAGAACACAATCTTCTCCCCAAGGGGATTAAGGAAATCTGCCTAAGGCCAAACCCAGTATCATTAACATGCTATTTTCATGCAAAGACGATAGCCAAGATATTATCACTGGTTCCAGGCACATCCCAAACTTAAATGCAGTATTCCCCCCATGTGCGTCTGAGGGAAGTTCAGTTACCCTCATCTTACATATAAGAAAGGGACTAAGTGATGCTGAACCCTTGCTCAGGGCTTACAGGTTGCTTCTGGTACAGTGGAATTAAAAGAAGGTCTCACTAGTCCCGAGATAGAAACTTACTCTGAAATCATCCTTGCTCAGTCTAAACAAATCTTAATTACATGTATGATATTTGTCCTAAATCCATTCTGAAATCATCACCATGTTCTGCTATAATTTACACTGTCCTGCAGGCATTAAGTACTCTTCACCCCCCTGTGAAGAAGCGTGGCTGTGGCTGTGCAGCGGGTGTTGATGGGGACTGGATGACGGGGACTGGATGATGAGGACTGGCATGGGAGCCACCAAGCCTGCTGTAGAGTCATAGCACAGGAAACTCCCAGGCTCCATCTGCCTTCAGATGGAATTTCCCCTTTGAAACTCAGCCTTTACCCTCCTGGCTCCAATACTTTTCGTTGGCTTCCCCAAGAGAGTTGGGTGGTTGTGTCTCCCTGGGGATTTACCAGGAATAGCACATCTATGTCCTGCCACAGCAGGTTTGTAGCTTTATGTCAAATAAGCAGATGCCCCAGGATGGGGATCATGCCACTGGTGACCACTCATCTGGTAAGCGGAGACCTTGTCTGTGCTGCAAAGGTTTTGTTTTATCAGCAAACCCCAGTCCACATCTGGAACTGCATACAGAGCAATCTATACTGGCAAGCGTATGCATATATAGAAAAACATTTTGGCAGAACAACTTAACCTTTGTTAGCATGCTGTTTCTTCTGTCATGCTTTCAACTGTTACAGTTAGGCTGACACTCTCTAAGGATTGAACGAAGCCTTCTGAACGACCAAACCCGTGGCTTAAATGTCTTCTAAAAGTGGTACCAAAGAAGCCTTCTCTTCAAAACAGGACACAATCTTTTTTCCTTCATATTCCCTCCTCCAACTCACATGGTTAACGAGAAGCTGTTCCCAGAGTTAACGTGGTAGCGACACCTCAACGCACCCACCGTTAGGAACTGTAATAATACAACACAGACTGGATGGTATTCCAGGACATCCCTTTGTACAGTATGTTTGTACTGAAAAGGCACTTACTGGCAGAGGCGTGTGTGCGTTTTGAGGAATGACTGTTTGCATGCTGCCCGGGGTGTTTGTTGTGCCGACGTGTCTGTCAGTGGTGCAACCCTCTTTACACAAACCCCCATTGGGCAAGTCACGGCCACCGGATCGTGGCTCTTCAGAGCTGAACATGGCCCCCAAGGTGGCCTTGGGGTGGGGGAACAGAACCTTCTTGAGCCCCCATGAGCTACAGTGTTTACTAAATTCAATTTTAAAATAGGAATTGACTTAGAAATGACCTTTCAAACAACTAGTGTGGTAATAGTGTCATAGTATAAAAAGAATACTGTAAATTTAAATATTCATCTCTGCTGAGATGAATATTGTCATTTCTTGCTTTTACCAGTAACAAATATCACATCAAAGGTTTCTCGTAAAAGAGAATTGATGCTGCCTTCATGTTCTGGGAGCAAGCAAGTTCTTAATGAGCAGGGCTGCTCACTTTAGCATTAAAACAGCACTAAAAGTACAAGCAACTTCCCAGTCACCTTCTTCTAAGTAGTGATTTATAAAAAATTACAGAGTTTTGCAGCTGTGGCTGACATGCAAGAAGACATCAAGTAGCTGCATATAATAAAAACCAATGAATAAAGTGCATGTTCTAATCAATATTGGTGACCTGATTTGTTGAAGTTCTGGGGCTAAATTTCCCCTTAGACTAAATCTTCTAGAAAAAAACTTAAATTATTACAGGAATTAATTTGTCCTCCGATTTTCTAAAGCTTTACAAGGACGTCAAGAAATAGGCCAAGATTATAAATTTCTGAGGGGTATGTTTACTTGTAAAAAAATGAGAACAACTACAAAGCCATGTGAACACTAATAATAATAGTAATGAACAGCACATACAAGTGAAGTTTTCTTGCAAAATAGAAGTGGATTTTTTTTTTCTTGGATTGCAACAATAGCCTGCATTTCAAACTTGGTTTCCTCTAAAAAGGCAGTAAAAATAAGCCCGATTTCTTTCAACAGACAATAGAAAGGAAACAACTATATTGTGACACTCTGTATGTTGGCAGAGATTAGTCCTTAAACCATTTCCACACATCATAATCCACCGTTCAGTCAACTGACCAATCAATGGGCACATGCTATTCTGTGTGTAAACTTAAAGCCAAAACCTGTTTGAAACCTTTTGCCCCCCAAATCTCCTTTTAAACCTCGCATATCTTCAATCTAACCCCAGCAGCCAGGGAGGACACGACAGACTTGCGCCATTTTGACACACTGCCTGGTGGAGTTTGCACCCCGGGCTGCACTTAAAGCAAGGACAGACGATGCTCCCCCTCCTCGTGGTGCCATGCTGACCTTTAGCAGGGGCTCCCAAACCCAGCAGAGATCCCCGGCATCACCGGATGGATTACCAAAATAGGTGCTCATGTTAAACATGAAACCTGGCTGGCTTGGCTTGAAACAGAGCTGGCAACACTCCCCCACTGTCAGTGGCACAATGTAATGGACACCTCTCCACCAGACCAGGAACTGGGTGTCACAGCCACTTGGAGCACTGTAGAGGAACTGTAGAGGAATCGTAGGGTAATGAAGCTGAGTTGATTAACATTGATGACATACAGCTGTGGGCTGGCTTGGAAGGGGGTGGGCTGGCTGATGTGGACAAGGTGCAGCTGTGGCTGGTTCTGCTGAGTAGTTAAATAGCTCTAAGGGGGAGGGAGGGGAAGGACCTTGTGAAGAGGAGCACTGGGTAGAGAGAGGCACCTGGAAGAAGCAGAGGGAGGGGAGAGAGTGTCCAGGATGTAGGAGAGGGCCTGGATGAGAAGAGGCTGGCTGGGAGAGGAGCCTGGAGAAGGAAGACCCTGGATACAGCAGAGGCAAGAAGCATGGTGGGCTGAAGAAACATCCCGGACAGCAGATGAACTGTTGAAACCTTGTGGGGGGTCGGTGGCTGTGCTGGGGCAAGGTGTGGGAGCTGCTTATGGAAGTTAACCTGGGATGGTAAAAGCCTTGTTGCAGCTGGCTAGTTTGGATAGTGGCAAAATGCAGTCCTGGTTACCACTGCATCTTAAATAACTAGGTATGGTTCAGCCAGTGCAGCCACCAGGAAGGATGCATCAGCTCCAGAAAAGGGATGGCCATTACACCATGCAGGCGATTTATGTGCCAGAAATAATCCCAGGCTAATGTTATCCTGTAGTAAATAAAAGAGTATGGGTTTGAAGCAATTGATGTTGTGCTGGATAACTTTTAGCCCAAACCAGCTTGCAGCCTGTTCCGTGGTGGGGTGGGCACGGCATGGGTGATGGGGTGAGGTGGCTGTGAGGCTGCAGCTCATGTGCCAGCCAGGTGCTGCCTTTGGCAAGGAGGGGAGAGCAGGTATGGCAGGGGAGCAGTTTGTATGTGTGCATCTGGTTATTCTGCTTACTGAGGCAAGTGACGGATCAGCTGATGTGTTGGGATGTGTTTGGAAAGGCCCTACACGCTCTTCTCGGTCACAAGGCACACCCTGGCACCAGGGCAGGGCTTGCTGGCTCCTTCACATGTATCTCCATCAAAAGGAGGTCCTGCGGACTACAACTAAAGATCCTTTTTCCAAAAGCCCAACCATGAGGGCTAGCCAGCATCCTGCACCCACATCATGCCCCTTTCTTTCGTTCAGAGGTGGTGTTTCAGGCCTGGGACTATTTTCTTGCCCACACACGCTTTGTGTGGCTCCCCGAACAGGCTTTATCCCTGACAACTCGCAGAGACTACACCACTTGGAAGCTGCAGCTGCGGAGGCCGAGGATTTCTGCAGTCAGGCCGCGCAGCGCACGTTGCGCCCCTCAGCGCGGGGAGCCACTGCAGGCACCGCACCCGCCCCTCACCGCTCCGCGCCAGGTGCGGTGAAACACCGGGAGCCTTTCGCACAGCTGAACATTGCGCTCTCCCGGCCGCTGCCCGGCACTGCAGCCCTCCCACGGACTCGCCCGCCGCGGGGTCCCACCCCCCGCCGCACGCTCGGACGGCGCCGGCGGGGATCGAACCCTCGGCCCTCCGCCCGCCGCGGGGGGGGGGGGGGGGGGGGGGGCGTAAGCCCCGCCCCATCCGCCTTCACTGCCCGCCCCTTGCGCGCTCCCGCCATGCGTCACTGCCGGTGCGGCGCGGGGCAGGCGCCGGAAGCGGCTCCATAGCGGCCGGGGCAGCGCCGTGGCGGTGGGGTTGGCCGGCGCCATGGTGGAGGTGAGGGCCGGGGGCGCCCTGGGAGAGACTGGGGAGCGCGGCTGGGGCAGCGGGGCGGTGTGGGGCCGTGAGGGGGCCGGGCCGGGCGGGGGGGAGGCGTGTGCGGGGCGCCGGGCCGCGTCCCCACCCTGGCATCCCCCTCGGTGCGAAAGCGCCGCTGTGGGGATAGATCTTCCTAGTCCTCCCCCCCGCCCCGCCGCGGGGGCAGCGAATGGCCCGCAGGAGGCGAGAGGGGCGTTTCTCGGCGGGGTGAGGGCTGCGGGCTCTGCCTCGGGTGGCCGTGGTGCGGGTTGTGGCACTCCGTGGGTCCGGGGCAGGAGCAGGCAGCCGTGTTGCTTTGCCAGACCGATTACCGGGTGCAGAATTGGTGCTGGGCTCTGGGGAAGTGATGCTGTGCTGCCCAGCCTCCGGTGGCTTACTGGCTTTGTCAGCTAGGCAGTGAAAAGGCCGCTTTTTTGGGGAGGGCTTAGAAGTGAAGCTGGGCAGAAGGCCGCCTGTTTTATAGCCCATGGGGTGAATATAATGCATGTCGAAAAGCAGGTGGTGTTGGCAGGAGTATGTAAGAAGATGCAAAGGCTGCTGCCCCATGCAACGTTATTAGTGTTTTTTTGCAGAAGAGCATCTGTCAAAAAATACTTGTAGATGCTTCTTCCCTATTGGGGAGCCACTGTGTTAACTACTACCATTGTGGTGATTTCAACAGCTGCTAATTACTATTCAGCAGTAATTAGCTGCTGTAATTTTTATCTCTTTCTTCAGATGTATAAAATTCCTAACTCAACTCCAAATGTTGGTTGGGGTTTTTTTTCACTTAATACCTGGACCTTGCAGGAGCTCGCTGAGCCAGGGCAAAAACCTTTGTGTAGGTGCTGCAGAGTTAAGAGGGTGACAGCCACTGCAAAATGGGTCAGTGAGCAGAGAAACAACTTCCAGGGCAGGAAAACTGAGCTTAGAGGGCTTAACAAGGAAAGCATCTGTGTAATGAATCTTGAAGGCTGGGCAGTTGAGAGATACCCAGTGCCAAAAGAGATGTACAGTCATGCGGAGAGTTCTGGCTTTGTCCCTAAGCAAGGAGGGTCAGCTTTCTAATGATTTCTTTTTTGTCTGTTGGGAGGAAGATAGTAATAACAAAATAAATCGTGCTGTTTATAAGCAAATGTTCTATATAAGTTAATAGGTTTTTAATTTTGCTTTTTAGTTCCTGAATGGGATTTTAAGTGTGTTTTTGCTTATAGTAACAAACAGAAATTATAAAAGGAAGACCAGTTTTGTCAAGTTTGATCCCAAACTGTGTTGTGCTTATGTAAAGTGGCACTGTGCACAGAAGCTGATGATTGCCCTTGCTCTTTTTATGGTGATAGTGAAGTAAAATTTACAGGAGTGTTTTCAGAATTGGTTACTTTATTGTCTACATAGAAAAACAGAACTGGAAAGGTTGAGGGGAAAAAGCTTGCACGCTCATGGATTTGTCATGTAGATGCCAGTGCAGAAAGTTTGATCAAAGTTTTTGTCTTGCTTTTCAAAGTCCTGGCAGTTTCCAAGAAAGGGAGTGTTATTTTGAGTAAATATTGCATTAGAACAATTAACGCATAACATTTTTTTAGTTTTCAAGAAGAGTGGTGTTTTCTGTTAACTAAATAGTGCTATGTCATCTAACAGTACTGAAGTCTGAAATTGCAGCTCAGTAAAATTTATGTTTCAGTTTTCAATTTTTCATTTAATTGTGTCCAAATGTATTTAAATATTCTTTTCATTATTTTAGGAAGTGCAGAAGCATTCTGTGCACACGCTTGTGTTCAGATCTCTGAAAAGAACCCATGATATGTTTGTAGCTGATAATGCCAAGCCTATCCCGTTAGATGAAGAAAGGTAAGTACTGCACTCAGTGAAGTTTTAAACTATGTTAGTGATTGCTCCATCCAAGGCAAAAGTTCAGGTGTTTCTATAGAGTTAACAGGATAGTCTTCAGGTAAGAAAAATATTAGAGTTGTAAAGTATGTGATATAAAACCTCCTTTAAAATATTTCAAAACTTAATCAGGATTATGGTTATGTCTTCCAACAGTCACAAAGTAAAGATGGCAGTCAAGCTGCGTACAGAGTATGGCTCAGTGTTACACATGCCTACTCTTAAGGAAAACTTGAGAGAGAAAGGAGGCCCAAACACTGGGGATCCCTATGGACACAAACAGTATTCTGGAAATCAAGGTTAGTTTGCTCTTAGAGGTATATTTGTCCTTAGGTTTTTTTTTGGAACAGTCTCACTGGTGTAGAATCTGAAGAGTGCAGTCCATTCTCGATCTACTGGACATAAATATGGAAATCAAAATACATTTTTTTGATTGTTTGTTATTTTTTCTGGCTTAGGTCCATAGGAGGTAAGTGATTCAAAACAAGGAGGAAGTTGGTTTTAACAAAGTAGTGATAGCATGCTGTGGAATTTTTACAGTAATTCATTAGTTGAAAGAGTAATTTGTATGATAACATGAATATGTGCTATACTTAAGTGCTAGAAAGAGATGAGTGATGTATTTCTCGTTTTTACAAGTTCATGATGGTCGAGGACAAGTTCTTCTGTTGTTTTAAGTTTTTCATTTTGTTTCATAGAATCTTTTCAGACTTGCTTTTGCTGTGCAGTTATTAAACCAGAAAACCTTTGTTTTAAATCTGCATGTTTTTTTCAGTCTATATTTGGTTATATATAAAATGTGGACATGTTAGGTAGATCCCATATGGAAACATCTCTTCTAAAGAGTGCCAAATGTTGCCTTATTTTGGTTGAGATTTTTTTTTTCTCATATTATTTTATCTGGAAGTATTCTGAAAGTGAAAGATGTTGAGAGATAATTAAATTCTTCTAAGAAAAGAACCTTTTCCTTTCCTGGTAAAACAGTCAGTTGTTATGACTAGCTTACCTTTCAGACATGTGTGCTATTTGTGTACATGGATCCTTTTCTGCTATACTTACTTCAGAAGTCCGTATGGGGATTTTTCTCGAGAGGCCCTCTTGGTAAGAGGTAGCCTCACCATTTTAAAAATGTTTTTTTACTGTTGAGTTTTAGAAAACTGAGATAACCAGAACAAATTAATGAAAATAAGAAATGCCTGAGTGCAATGCTTTAGAAGTGGTGGCTTCTGCTATGTATATGACCTGCTCTGTTTATTTCCTGTTTAAGCACATAATTTACAGTACAGTATAGAGTGTAATTATTAATACAACATTTTGTTCTTTAGGACAAGAACTTGAGTATATGATAACTGGTACACATCCATACCCACCTGGGCCTGGTAAGTAAAATTCTGTGAGTGTTTTCTAGGGTTTTTTTGCTTCCTGTAAGAAGAAGGCATCCTCCATCCTAGCAGGAGCAGTCTTCTTGTTGCTGTGAATCTATACCTGATAGTAGTGGGAAATGCCATTCAGGTCTTTCATAGTACTGAGGCACAGAGTTTGGTGGCTGATGAGTGTTCTGGGATAGGAGGTAGGAGGCGGGTTTAGGTGCAGATGCAGTGTCTTCTCACTAAGCCTCAGTGGATGTGAGCTTGCTGTGAGATGGTAATTAATTTACGTGAGATTTCATTGGCTGTGGTATCATCACAAAAATGTTCTAAAAATCTCCTCTCTGATATTGTGCCTCTTGGAGAACTTGCAGGGACCCACAGGTCTCTGCTGCCTCCAGTATTGTGGCAGGAGCTGCTCTTAGAATTTTGTTGTGAACAAATGTGGGGGTTGTCTAGCTTGAAGGAAATTGAATAACAAGAGGGGATGTATCCTGCTTTTCATCACCAGAGCAGAAAGCTATAGGTATTACTACCTTGTTCTGAGAAAGAGACATTAGGGTCTAATAATTTTAGTGTCATTTTGTTTTGTCCGTGCTTGGAAGGGCTACATTTCTGTGTTGTTACATTGGCCTTTACTAATTGTCACTGGTATTGATCAGTCCTGCTCTGTTCTTTCGGCAGTTCAGTCTTAGCTGCTGATCTTTTACTGTTAGTGCTTAAGTTTATTACAAGTATAGTGAAAAATCTGTTGTGGTGTGATTTCTGAGATAGCAAATATGAGTCTTCAGTGGACCCTTAGCCATTAAAAAAATGTGCATAGTTGCCTCTAGCTGCGGGGTCAGGGCTTCTGCTGACAAAACAGAGGTTTCATCAAGTTCAGTGTTCCTGTAATAGAATCAAGATATGTCAGGGTTAAAAAATTAGATTTATTTTGTTGTTTCTTGTTTTAACCTGAGCATCTGTCCCAAATACTGTTTTTGCCAGAACTTTGGTGAGGAAAAGAAATAGAGAAATAGGAGAAATTCACTAGTCTGTACCAAAACTTATTTAAAAAATAAAAACAAAGAGTTTTTAAATTAAAAAAAAGTGATCTGCTGTTCTTAGGATGAGGTTATAAATCGTAAGTTGTAGTCTGAAATTCTCACTTCAGTAGGACTGAACCTTTTGTAGTTCAGACACCACTGCACGATGCCAACCGCCACATAGGCATGGCATAATAAACAGCACTAAAGGACCTAAGTTAGCAAATGCTTCTCAAGATCATGTTTATTGCTGCAATGTTTTGATTTCCATAGTAGTTGAAGCTGGGTAGGAAGATGGATGCTGCTTCTACTTAAGACTTTTTTAGTTTCCAATGACAGAATCCTACTGTTTTCTACTCTAGAAATTGTGTACCTACATGTGTAGTAGAATCAAGCTGGAAAGGATTTGGGCCAAAATAAAAATTGTGATCATTTGACTTGCATGTGAAGAGCAGTGTCGTTGAATGGTGGGATTTAATATTACAGGAGCGTGACAAGCCCTTGTTTGCAGATGTATGTATATATGTGTGTCTGTATAACAAACTTTTCTGGATTATTTTTTTTTTAAAGAGTTGTCTTTGCTTTTGCTGTGTTATTTTTTTTCCAAGGTGTGGCTCTGACAGCAGATACTAAGGTCCAGAGGATGCCTAGTGAATCTGCAGCACAGTCCTTAGCTGTAGCGCTTCCTGCTTCTCAGTCCAGGTACTGCTTTGTTACTTCCTTAACACTTCTGTTATATATGGGAATTTCAAGGCAGAACACAGAAGTCAGGATAAGAGCTACTTTTGTGTATTCTGAATGTTTTATAAAATGTTTAAAGAAACTACTTTTAGTGTGGCCAGGCATAATTTTTCTGTACGCTTTTTTTTTTTTTTCCCTTGGATGTCATGTGAGGCAATGGGCAGAACTTGGAACAAGGGAAATTCTCTTTAGATAGAAAAGAAAAGAAAGTGAGGCTTTGTTTGTGGGCGTCTTTTACCTTGAAATGGTCAGCACTGGAACAGGTTGCTCAGAGAGGTTGTGGAGTCTCCATCCTTGGAGGTGTGCAATATTTGACTGGATGCAGCCCTGTGACACTGTATCACTTGGTAAAGAAAGTTGATTCCAATTCATCAACTATTTTCATTCAATGTAGGTTGGATGCAAATCGGACAGCTGCTGGTGTGGGTGATATTTACAGACATGCTGGAATATCTGAGCGTTCGCAGCCTCCTGGGGTGTCTGTGGTGAGTTTGTTGCACATCTAATGTGGTAGTGTTCACATTGCTTCAGGATTAATTTGTGCGTTGTGTGTTGCTTGGCTAAATTTAATCTGTGTTGCGATGTCAGAGTGAAGAGGCTTTAGATTTTAAACAATGAGGTGAGTTACAAAGCGTAAGAGTAACCTTCCTTTTAATTTACAGGCTATGGTGGAAGCTGGTGGAAACAAAAATTCTGCGTTAATGGCAAAGAAGGCTCCAACCATGCCCAAACCTCAGTGGCATCCACCTTGGAAACTGTACAGAGTAAGTTACAAATGTATTGCGTGAATGTGCATGTAAAAGTAAATTAACATTTTATGTTTTATAAAGACTTCAAAGCATAATTTTTCTTCTCATTCTCAAAAATGAAATCAAATGAAAAGTGATTGCAACACTCACCCCTTAAATAGCAGAGATTAGATTACACATATTTTTCTTTCTACTTACTAAATTATTTTGTGAATATTATTAATTTTACACTTTTGTTTACATAGGTGCAGCTGTATTATGATAAATCTGTTACAGAGTTTGGTTTTTTCCTTTCTAGTCAGATTCTTTGGTAGAGGAACCTAAAGACAAGGTGCAAAATTTGAAACTAGTAATGTGTTAAAGTAGTACTCTAGCAACATTAGTGTAATGAAATTGTCTCCAAAAACGCTTAAAGGCAGTCAGTGTCTGAATCAGCCAGACTTCTTTTGCTTGCGATGAAAATGGGGAAGAACAGCTGAATACTTTTAATTGGAAATTATGTCTGCAGTTTAGCTTGCTCAACTTCTAGTCTTGTTTTTGAATTAGTCTAACTTACCTTTTAATTTTCTTGGGAATAATAATAGCCATTCCTACAAAATCTCATGTCATCTTTAAACGTTTTGGTGATGAGTATGGCAAGGTAGCTAAGTTGAAGGGGAAAGTCTCTTAAGCATATATATCTGTTGAAAGCATATGTATCTTTTAACTTCAGGTGGCAACTGTTTGAATGTGTATGTTGGTTTTTTTTCTAAGGAGCTGATTCTTACTTTGAAATTTAAGCAACTTCATACTTTGAGAAAGCCTAACATTCCTAAGATAATATTCACCCTTCCTTGATATTTAAAAATCTCATGCTCTAGTATCAGAAGTGTATTGTTTTAACACTGTTGAATCTAAATCTAGCACTATGTGTAGGTATTAAGGCTAACCTCGAAAAGTAATTTTTCAAAGAAACTCTTGACCTCAAAGGAATATATAGATTTTCTAAATAAAGCAGTATTGGAATGTGCTCTATAAAAATTAAGGCAAATGCCATTTGAATAAAATGGCACTAGAATGAACTTCTGAGAGTTTTAAGGTAAACAAATGAAAAATGTGTACTTGTTAGGAGCACTTTCTTTTTGGAGAGAGACTGTAAATATCATTTAAGTCACTGTACTAATTCTACATTTAAACAGTTTTAGTGGAGGTTTGCTGTCAATATCCTTGCTCAACAGGACAAAGCTTGCTCTAGCAATTTGGAAATGGAAGCATAGCTGGAACAGCAAATGTGGGTTTCATCTGTTACTTAACATCTGCATTTTAACTGGTCTTCCTAAGCTTGAAGTAATTTATGACAGATGGGGACTTAAAATAGTTTGAATTAATTATTTCATTGATTTCTCCTATGGAAATGCCTGTTTCTGTTCCTAGACTAGGAAGAAATTAGACCACTATCTAAAATCTGTGTGGCTGTGGTCTCATCTGGTCAGAAGAATCCACTTTAGCTTTCCAGAGTATTTCTGCCTAAGGACTTTTGTGCTTTTTAGATCTTTTGAAATGAGCTGTGGTACGGTATGTGTCATATGACATCAAGTGAAACCAAATACAGGTTTTGATTTTGGTTGTCTGACTTCAGAGAGATTAGAGAAACAGAAAGACTGCTGCATGCAAGTCGTGTATTGGTGGAGCTTTTCTTGTGAGATCAGTCTGCAGTGTTTTGTTACCAGAAAGTTTCTGACATAACTCATATTACCCCTTATTTGGGGAAAAGGAGGTGGTGTTGTTTTATTTATTATATGGCAATGGGATTTAATAGCCCAGATTTTATATAATTGCTCTTTATTTTTGTATAAGCATTATACAGCAGCGTAAGGAACTTGTGCCTGAATACAGTCTTTCTCTGCAAAGCCTCAAGAGTTGAGCCACATTGTTACAGACTTCAGAAGGGTTTGAAAACGTTACTTATAGGAGCAGGGTCTTTCTGTATTGCAAGTTCCCCAAGTCTGGTGTATGACATGTAAATTTCCAGTAGTCTCTTCATTTAGCTAAAGTAGAAATCAAGCCCTTTTCAGAGCTAATTTCACGTATGACTTCTTGGGAACTATGCATTTCTTGCTGAATACTAACATATTGTTACAGTGTTGGAGAATGAAAATTATATTAACAGATGTATGTGTATTATTTCAGTTTTAGAAAAATGTTTGTTTTTTCTAAAGGTTATCAGTGGTCACCTGGGCTGGGTGAGATGTATTGCAGTAGAACCAGGAAATCAGTGGTTTGTAACTGGCTCTGCTGACAGAACCATAAAGGTAAGAGGTTTGAAGAAATCACTGACATAGTTTGTGGGGGCTTGGTGTTTTTTGTGTTCTTTTTATTTAAAAAAAAGTCTTCAGCCCTTGGAAACAAATTCTTGGTTAGTGCTTGCAGAATAATGAACTGCGGAACATTTTTACTACCTGTATTATTTTATTGCCTAGTCATAAAGGATTTGTTGATACTTTTTGAGATTTCACTTACTACATGGCAAGAGCCGGAGATCAAATGTTTGTTATTGTAATTTTAAACTTGTAACTGATCCTGCTGCATTTTCTCTGGGCTCTTTACCCAGACTATCACTGTGTAGCTTTTACCTGTCTACCTCAAAATACCTATTTTGGTGCAGATTTGGGACCTCGCTAGTGGCAAATTGAAATTGTCTTTGACGGGACACATCAGTACTGTACGAGGGGTGATAGTAAGTGCAAGAAGTCCATACCTCTTCTCTTGTGGAGAAGATAAACAAGTGAAATGCTGGGATCTTGAATACAATAAGGTAAGTTGTCATTTCTTTTATTTGAATTCATTGATAGTGGCAAATATAAAAAGCATTTTGAATGTTCTTTCAAATATCCAGTTTAGTGTGTGTGTTTTGTTCATCTAGGTTATCAGGCATTACCATGGTCATCTAAGTGCTGTCTATGGTTTAGACTTGCATCCAACAATAGATGTACTGGTAACGTGCAGCAGAGATTCAACAGCGCGAGTAAGTATAGCATTGTTACCTTTTAACATCTTAATATGTCATTCTGTTTCAATGTCTTCCATTTGTAAAAGTGAATACTTACCAAATGTTAACATGAATCAAAATGAAAATCCTAAGATCATTTATGTTAGCTTTGTCTTCCATTGTTGATAAAACTGAATCGCAAATACACAAAAATGCATCAATTCAGGATGTTTTATTTCTTAATTTAGTAGGTAGACTACATAGTGTATATATAGGATCACTTAGTATTTAGAAGATGGTATGGTTCTTATGGTGAATTTGTTACTTGTATGTCTGGAAATTCAGTGCCAGGCTCTTTGCTCCCCTTGAAATTTGCCAGCTGAGGCAGTTGTGTGGTGAATTGTTGGATGAAAAATACAGCCTAAATGTATAAATTATAAACAATAATAGTGCCTAAAATAAGTTGAATATGCACCTGTTACTGACCCCTGACTGACTGACTGACTTTGAATTCATAGATTTGGGATGTAAGGACGAAAGCCAGTGTGCACACACTATCAGGACACACAAATGCGGTAGCAACAGTGAAGTGCCAAGCTGCAGAACCACAAATTATTACAGGTATAGCGGGCATGGCTTCACAAGTAATTGAAAAACCTAATCATTAATGTATTTTTTCAGTAATTGTGAGGTTCATGATGATTTTGTTAATTTACTCAATTTCACTTACTAGTTTTCTACTTAAAATGGGCCATGCAATGGTTATTTCATAGTATTACTGGTATGTTTAAGCAAATGTAGCTATGCATTGTTTGAATGCTTTTCTGCACTGCCTTTGTTGCTGGTGTTTACGGTTTTTGTTTAATATGTATTGAGACTTGCATTTTCTGTGCTATTTCACAGTTCTCCTAGTTCAGTTAAGAAGAGTCCAGTACCATGGTTAAATACAAAGTGCATCATCTTTCCCTCTGCGTAACTACTTAGTTGTTGAATTTCAAACTGTATAAAAAGACTATTACAACACAGCATCTTTCTCATCTGAGGTGGTGTTAATATCATATTTTTATAACAAGCATAATATTTTTCTCTATTGCATATAAAGTTTTGGTTGCCTTGTTAAATTAATGGTGATAAATTGATATGGTGATTTCTACTAGTTTTTTATTTTCTTTTCATTGTAGGCAGTCATGATACTACCATACGGCTCTGGGATTTAGTGGCAGGAAAAACTCGTGTTACTTTAACAAATCACAAGAAATCTGTAAGAGCAGTAGTGCTACATCCAAGACAGTAAGTCATCCTCATTGTTTTACACTTTCACAGTTCGGAACGTTGGGTGTGACAGCAAAGCCAATGTCAGTGATGATTTAGAATGGTGGGGCATAATAATGTGAAAAAGTAAGGGATTTTTATTGAATGTGGTTCACTGCACAAGACATTGCAATATAACTGGCCTTAAATTTCTTGTGAATATTTAATCTTTGAAGCAGGTGTTGATGGAAGTGCTCTGAATTTAGATGCTACATTTTGATGCATTAACTGGTGCTTGTTCAGATAAATCCCCATGAAAACAATGTAGAAAAGGAATTCACATAGAACTGCAATACTTCTGCACTTTTAGTATTTTAAAATTAAATTTTGTTAGTGCATAAATTCAAAATCTTTGATATGAATAAATTCTGATCCAATATGTGTGCTTGAAAAACTGTAAAAATCTTGTGATATGCTTGTTAGCTATAGTAGAGAAATGTCCTAGTTTTATTTATATGCTGAAAAAAAAAATCTGGTTTGTTTCATCTGTCATACCTGTTTGAAAATAAACTTCAAGTGTTCTTATCAAGCAGTAGCAACTGTCAGCCTAGACTTTTTTTATATTTTGCAATTTCTATATTGTAATATTTCAGTATTTTGTACTATTATTTTTTTTAATTCAAGGATCTATTAAGTAGTCAGCAAATTGCTTAGACATTTTGACGGTTGAAAGTATTCTTACAGTCTTTTGCATGTGCCACCTAAATAACCTTTGTAACTGCTTGCATATGTTAAAATGAGGGATTTGATTATTACAGGGTAACTCAGTAACAAATTATCTTTTATAGTTCATTTTTTTTGCAGTTCTTTATCTTTGGCTGTGTAGTTTTGGAAGACTAGCTAATACTGGGGTTTTTTGTTTGGGGTTTGCTTTTTTTGTGATACCTTTGCTGATAATGCCCTGAAAATTTGCCAGAATAACAACTGACAAGAAATTAATGTGCATATTTAATATTTGTTTGCATATTAAAAATCCTATATGGCATAGGATTTCTATTTAGCTAGTCTGTGGAACAGAAAGGAAACAGAAATAGGTAATTCATGACTTTCATAAAATTGCTTCATTTTATGTGAAGTGAAAATGTCAGAAAAGCAGTTTTAGTATTAAGTAACTTTGAAACTAGCTTTTAACAGTAGTTTCAATGAAGGATGTTTGCCATTTCTACAGCTATTTTGAACTTTAATATACTGTGCTTATTTTCTTTCAGTTACACGTTTGCATCTGGTTCTCCAGATAATATTAAGCAGTGGAAGTTCCCAGATGGAAACTTCATTCAGAACCTCTCTGGTCACAATGCTATTATCAACACGCTGGCTGTAAATTCTGATGGTGTTCTGGTCTCAGGAGGTAAAAATGAGAAGTATATGTTCCTATTTCCCCTCTCACTCTGTGTATGTATGGCTGGAGGTCCTTGGACGAAGATGTTCACTGAGCTTTCCTTTATCTGGGCCTATAATCCTGCTACAGCATACAATGTCATTTCATAGTGAGTAGGGCCACTTCTGTCTTGGGTGTCAGAGCTGCATGCACAAAAATGCACTTGAAAGGACTTGTGATGTGCTGCAAGGAAGAGGTTTCCTCCTCTTAGTTGGCTGCTGCCGCAAGGCTGCAGAGTCCATCCTCTATGAATCTCTTCATCATTCGTGTCCCCTCAGGAGTTGTGTGGGAACTGGAAGCTGCCTGGGAGACATCTGATTCTTTGGCTTCTCTTAGTAACGTGCTGATGCCGTGAGAATGGATAGAGGATATAGGAACACCTTGCTAAAGCTTGCTGTACCATTTAAATGTGAACTCTTCCCTGTTCTTTATGCAGCACAAATGCATTGGTTCAGTTGTCTCAAAGTTTCTTGCACACTTTTTCTGATGTTATCTTTGTGTTTAAAAGATTGATAGCTAATCTCCAAATTTTCTTTGGCTCTGTGAATCAAACCCATGCTTACTTAGTGACATTGTATGTTTGTGTCCTGAAATTAAGAAACTAACCACTTGGCTCCAGTGCCTATGGGGAGATTTTTTTTTTCTGTTGTGACACCTGGATTTAATTCTTTCACTCAAAAGCTTCAAGAATTTAAGAATCATCTGATATGTTAGAGTATTGCTAGTGGCCTGTGAGCCCCCAAAGTCCTAGAGCTATTAGTTTGTAGTCACATGTCTGTGTGGTGGGGGTGGGAGGAGAATCCTGAATGCTTACTGTATCTGATCATGATTAATTTTTGGTAGCATTTTTCGTATTAGTTACCCAAGCACCATAATTAAAAATATTTTATTGGAAGTATGTGTTACTAGAACTATAATCTGTGATGTTTCTGAGAGTTTTGTTTGGATAAGACAAAGCATGTATGTAGGCCTTTTTTAGTGACAAGCTTTTTTGAAAGTACCTTCTAGAAATCCCAACTGCATTCAGATCTTTCCATTAAGTCATTGTGATACGTAGTAGGGAGATGGTAAGTGTGTTTTTAATGTAGATGCTGTTATAAACAGGAAATAGTAAACAGTATGGAAAAAGGAAGTGCTAATTTTACAACTCAAGAGCTGAGCTCTAGAGAAATGGTCCAAGATTGCATGGGAAAACAGAGTTAAATCAGGAGCTTAAACCCAAATCTCTGAGGTCCTAAACCAGTTGTTTAATTACAAGATTGTCCTGAGAGAGCTCTGGCAGCCAGAGGCAAGTGAATTAGGAGGCTAGACAGTATTGCTCCATATGATTTACAGAGCCTGAGTTTTCACCTCTTGGTTTTGCTTGTCTATTCTTTTGGGTAGTTGTAAACAAGGATGGGACTCAATTCACAGCATTTTACATGATAAACCAGTTTAAGACAGATCCATGAATTTGCAGCAACAGATACTTATGAAAAACATATCTATGTTTGTAACCAGAGCATTAAAAAAAAAAAAAGTAAAAGTTAAGTTACACTTTGGAACACTGAAGTGCATTTGGTCCCATGTGCTCTTGGTCCCACTGGATACAGCATGCCCTGTAGGGTAAGGATGTGGAACAAGGTGGGAATGCGCTAAGCAGGAGTCAGAAGATAACTTATATTGTCAGCTTACCCTGGTCATGTTTTCAAGGATGTATAAAGGGAGCCCTTGATTTTAAAACTTGGATAAAGCTCCGTTTGACAATGGGCACGTTCATAGTGAGAACAAGAACTTGACAAAATACTGGACTGGGCTCATATTTCTATAGTCTTTTGAAGACACTTTTCAGAAGTCTTTCTAGGACTGTTTTGTGTTAGTGGTAGTTGAGGCTCTAGAAAAACTTGTTCCTTCTCTGCATAAAACCCCCTCACGTTTTAGTAATATTATTTGAGACTTTTTTAAAAAATAAAATGTGAATATTGATTTTCCCCTCTTTACGTCTTTGTACTATCTACAGCAACTTCAAAGAAGTTGGTGCTGAATTAAAATGAGTTGAAGTTACCTTAGAGTATTTTACTGTAGAAACACCTTTCTTGAAATATCTGGATTTCTTTTCTAGCCGGCAGCTGTGGAGAAGCTTTTAATAGATCTGATTTGGCTGGGTAGTGCTTTGGAAGCCTGCTGGGTTTTGTACCTGAAAAATTACATTGAGCGCATCCTTCTGAATATGGAGTTCAGATTGCTTTGAATACCCTGTAGCTGATGCCAATAGCAGAAATACTGGCAGTGATTTAAACTTTACTTGAAATAGAACATCTGCAAACGTTAAGCTGATTTCCCATTACAGACTCGTTAATGTCTGTAATCTTTTTGACAGGGTGATGCCTCTGTTCAGCTTTAGTGGAGCTACCAAAGAGGGAGCTTGATACACAGAATGCCAGTACTTGCAGTCCCTGCAAAGCAACTTGCTGCACTTGCCTTGTAATGTAGTCTGTCATCTCTGTCTGGGTTATCTGATGCAAAATTGGATGACATTCGGAGGAAGCTTCCATTAACTGCCTTAAACAAGATCGGCCTTAACTAAGAAGAAATCCAGTAGAAAATAATAAAACTTGTAGGGTGTACTGAGCTATTCTAAATCAATGTTATAGCTGATGTATTCCTGGTGTATTAATTAGTTTTTCATGATACTGTTTTAGAAAACCAATAGAAATCAACTGGTTAAAATAACTAAGTAAGTTTGTTTGTTTGTTCTAGCTGATAATGGTACTATGCATCTTTGGGACTGGAGAACTGGATACAATTTCCAGAGGGTACACGCAGCTGTGCAGCCAGGCTCTTTGGACAGTGAATCTGGAATATTTGCTTGTGTTTTTGATCAGTCAGAAAGCAGATTGCTAACTGCTGAAGCTGATAAAACCATAAAAGTATACAAAGAAGATGATACTGCGGTATGTCAAAGTGTCTTTTTAATGTATTTTCATGAAATCAAAACATTTTGAACAAATACAACACATATCAGCAAGGAATGTGCACAGGCTTGTGTAATCCATTTTTTTGAAGTTTGAAAGCAATGTGTATGTAATGAAGTTAAAAGGACAGTAGCTAGTTTCTGCATTCCTGATTTCTTACACTGTACTATAGTACAAGTAAGTCCCAGGTGTGTCAACTCTTCTGCAGAAGTCCTGTGTGATGAGGCGTGGAGAAATCTAATACAGTAATGTACATTGCGTTTTGAATCCAATAGGGAACTGTGTGCAGCTGTATTGATTAAAACATGGGAATTAGCAGAAAGATTACATTTTAAAGATTTATTGTACTTCTGTATATTATCTAGATAAGTCATTTGCCTTGACAGCTTTTAGACTTCAGAATAAATAGCTTATTTTAAAACTTAATCTCAAATCTGAATCCATTTACTAATGGAGAAGACAGTAGATTAGTTTATCAGAATATGTCTTCAATATAAAGGATGTAAGGATATTTTTTTTTTTAAACCTTGGAATTTTTGCATTGAGTTAGACTCGGAGCAACTCTTAGATATAAAGGAATAAGGAAAGTTTTACCATTTTGCCATTGGGCAAACTGGACTATGACATCTGCCGATACTGATACAGATATCGCTGGAAGGACTGTCTCTGGAATTCCTGTTCCTATGCTTTGATCACTGCAGTGTTTCTGAAATGCCGTTGGCAACCTGATTTTTATCCTTGTTGTGGGAGAAAAAAACCCAACCCAACAACCACCACTAGAACAAGTAACATACTTCAGACAGTGGGATGGTATAAAATTTCATATGAGTAAATTACTTGCGCAGTAGATTAGGTAATTAGTCTTACATATGAAATAGAGTATATATACAATGTGAGTAATATTTGCAACTAAACCCTAATTACAAGTTAATTTCAAGTTAAAAATAATCCTTATGAGATTTCTCTTTCTTCCCTTTAGACTGAAGAAACTCATCCTGTCAGCTGGAAACCAGAAATTATCAAGAGAAAGCGATTTTAGTGCGGCAACATACTTATGCTGTAGTTTTGTTTTGGCTTTCCTGAGAGCATTCAGTCACATTTTGTTCTGCCTAGAACAGCAGAGCAGTAAGTCGGCTAAGTCATTGCTATTTCAACATGTTTTATAATAAATTGTATTTCTCTTTCCTTTTGTCGTTTTTTGGTGTGGTCCCAGCAAACCAGTTGCAGCTGTTAACTTTCTCTTTGTGGAGCATGTATAGTTCATGAAAACGATAGATGTGCAGGTGGTTACTTTTTTATATGAATCCATTGAGTCTAAGTCTAAAAATACTTTGAGCCAGGTTTTCTGAAAGATCCTTGCTTGACTCCAGAAGTTAATTGCAAGTTTATGCATGGAAGCCATCTTCTGGGGATTTCTTGAGTGACACTTACAGATTTTACAAGAGTGTTGTTCACTATACATATTCTAAGTATATACCAGAAATGGTACAGTATAAATATGTTAAATTAGAGAGTAATAGAGAAAGAAACAGGACAATATAATCATAGTGGAACTTGCTTTGTAAACACAGCCACTGAGCATTGCCAGTGTTGTGTTAATGGATGGAATGGATTTTTGAAGTGTTTCTTTCGCTAGGAAAGCTTTCATGTGCAACTGCTCATCTTCGCTCATTTTGTTTCAGAATGAACCTTCTATAACAAGGACCACTGTCAAATCATACTGTTCAGTCACTACAGAGTTACCAGTTGACTTCCTTTGTAAATCACCTGTTTCTTCCAGTTATTCAAAGCATGTTTGACATGAGGGCAGCAGACTTTTAAAACGGCTTGTAAGAGGAAAAGCTCTTAAGTCATCCCAGCCTTAATTTTACATGTTGCTGCCTCTCCATGATCTTATGAAGGGATTCAAAATAAATAAAACAATATTACTGAAAGATAACTTGTACTCCTGAGGGGAAGATCTTTCATTGTGTTTGCAGATAGTCACATAGCAAGCAGTACACGTAAGCCTCCTTGCTAGAGCTTATCTGTGATGTCAGTACTGCTCTAAAGCACTTTTTCTTCATGGGGGGAGAAAAGCATTAAATCATCAAGCCATTCAGTTGTCAACAACTTTGCCAGTGATGTTAGTAGCTGTAGTGGCAGGTTTCATGCTGGGTAGACACTGGGAATCATTCTGTGGGCACAGCGTTGATATCAAGCAGCTCAATAATTATTTCTATTCTCTGCCACTCTTGACATTTTTCAAATCTGGGATTTAGGTTAGAGAAAGGACAGTTTCTTGCAGTGTAACTTACAAAAAGCTAGGAAAACTAAGTGTTGTTTACATTATGAGGATTTTCAGCTTGTCTTACGATGCACGGGAGGTCTTGTATTTATAATTTGAATGTTTGACAATGTTGTTTTCAGGGAGTTCATGCTGCATAAATAACAATTTTGATTGGCAGCTATTGTCTGAAGCATCTTCACAAAAAAGGGGAGTGCTTGTTATTTACAAGTTAGATTAAACATCTTTTATTTGAATGATAGTTCAGATTTTTCTAGATCTTCATTACATCTGTTTTCATTTTAACTAACGTAACAGGGAAAAATACAGGTTGTGGCTTACATGTATTTTATACTGCTGCTAATACTTCATCCCACAAATCCATGAATTATTGGTGTTACACAGAATTTTTTTGCTCACAGCGAAATCCTCTGTAGGAAGGCGGAGCGGAGAGGAATAATTTACTTGAAGAGCAGTGGGATCTTTGTGGGCTGTTTGGTTTTGTTGTGGTTTTTTAGAAATGTCTATTTCTTTTGAAAATTTGGAATCAGGAAGGGGAAATTAGAGGTTTTGGCTCACAGTTCATCATCTCTGTACTGTCACTTTTCTTCAAAAACTACGTTTATTCCACTGTGTATCACTCTGAAGAGAGATCAGAAGGTCTGCTGCAGAACCTGTTTCTTCCCTGGACTTCTGCAGGAATCTGCTAGCATGGGGCAGTGGTTGCCCCAGCATTCTTTTTATGCCCTGGGTAAAGATTTGTGTTGTAAATTGAAGGCTACACACTGTTATTTGGAGTAATACTTCTCCTTTCTGGCTCTATAGCATGCTGTCCCAGTTTTAAGTGTGACTTTTTTTTTTTTAATTGTGTTCTTTAACATCCGATTTGCATGTTCATTTCCTTTCCAGCAGTTTTTTCTTCCACTTGACAATAATGTGAATATCGCCATGTATGCTTCTATGAGTATTTATGATGCATCAAGATTATCAGATTTCATGTAAGTGCTTCTGTAGTGCAAAGTAAGCCTAGATAGTGAACGGTGATCCACATGTATCTGATTGTGTAGGATACACAGCAACGTTAGATTTGTCTACATAAGTCATAAAGCGAAGCAAAATAGGAGGATTTGGCCCATTGGATGTATTTTCCATGCTTCTGGAAAGTGTCACGTTGTCAGTTAAAGTAATCTTGAATGGGAGTCTAATCTCAGAAAACAGTCATTTATTTCATAAAATTTGATGTTGTCTTCTGTATGTGATCAAATCATACACATTTCTACCACAGACCTTGAGTTTTATTTTATACTGTACATAATTGCAGAGAGGTAAGAATATGGGTTTTTTGTTTGTGGCAATTCAAGAAAGTGTAACTGGTAAAAGTGATAAATTTTAAGATCACTCTGCTGTATACTAAAGCATACAATGTAAGCTATGCAGCTAGAATGCTGTCGTTTGCTGGCAGCATTAAAATTGTGCAGAACAGTATGTCTTCGGCAACTTAAAGGCTTACAGAAGTAAATCTTTAACAGCCAGTTTCTTTTAAGTCCTGTTAGATAAGAATTAAAGTGCTATGCCTGATTTAAATAACAGCAATTTAGCCGTCAATAAAACCTTCAATACAATATGATTTCATGTGGTTTTTTCTGTTTTGGGTTTTGTGGTAAGAACAAAAGTAGCTAAGTATGTATTGAAGCCTGTTTAGGATTAAAAGTGACTGTTCCCATAGTACACTAACAAATGTTTTTGCAGATCGGCTGTAAAGGAGAAAGTACCGATTGCTATTTTATGAAGAGCTTCCTATCTGTGTGAAGGGATTGGCAAAACAAATGCAGAATTGTTCATGAATTTTCTCCAATGTGTTTAAAGAAACACTGAAATCTGTCTGGAGTTAAGTATGAAATCTAGGACAGATTCTGGATGGAAGCTGTGTGGGTGGGGGAAAAAACCTTAGAGTTAAACTGATTGTGGTGTGTCTTACTGGGAGCAAATTAAGGGGATCTTTCTGACCATGGCACACAAATGAAAATCCGGTCACAATGAAATCAATGGGCGTTTTGACACTGATTTTTGAAGTCAAGAATTCACTCAGTAGGGTGTTCTGGTTTTGTGTTTTTTTCTTCAAGTGAGTTGGAAAAACTGTCTGACACATCATGTATGTAAGTAACCATACAAGGTGTGTTTGTGTGTGCACAAGATGCATCATTCTTTTTTAGATAAGGCTTCTAAATTTTTATTAGTACACCTAAGAAAATGGTGAGGATTTGGAAATTAGTGAATGCCAGTAAGCCTGATCAGCTATTTTGTTCTATAAAATTTAACACTGGATTAGCAGGACTTGAAACTAGCATAAATATCCATAAGCAGAATAATGCAGTTAGCAAATCATTTCATTCCTTTGAAAGCAAGTAAGTCTTCAGCTGAAATGAGCTTGAGGGCTGCATGAGGAAAGGAGTGTCTTAAATGGATTTTTTGTCTGTAGTTCAAAACTTGGCATACAGTGAACTACAGATTCCCTGGTGGTCATTTATGTTGAGATTGTCACTTTGGGAGACTCCATCTGATGCTGTTTTAATGGCAGCACTTAAGAACCAGTTTTCTGGCTTTTACGTTTTGATGCCTTACGAATTTAGTTCTGTGTGTAGTAGGACAGAAGTTGGCTGAAAACTGGAAAAGAAGTTGGATGAAAAATGAATTGTCCTTCCCTGTCTAAAGATGATCCTTCCAAGAATTTTGATGCACAGAGTGGTCAGATCTGCACTGCTTGTTTTGAGTTTGAGTAAGGTTCTGTAAGTAAGCTCTGACCGCAGGGCTAGCAAAATGTATTTGCTTCTTTCTGTGAACACTTTGACATGCATTTTTCCTATGCTTCCTTATTTTAAAAAAAGTTCATTGGGGGTCATTCAGTATTGTAGTTTCATCTAGGATGTGTCAGAAACTTGACAAATATCAGCATAAGCATTCACAAATTTCGATGTTGGAAATTACTTGAGAGGTTTTCCAGCAAAATGACCAAATTCAACTAAGAATCTTCTCTTTAATAAGTATGTATTCTACCAATTGTTGTAAATCAGCAATCAGATATTTTTAAAGATTATGAATAACTCTTAGCGAGTTTGCTTTAGAAGGGAACTGTGGAGTTTGTAGACATGGACTTGGTTTTTTTTCCAAAATGTTCTCTTGAAAATGTTTTTAAAAATGTTGACTTGGATTTGCAAGATCAACCCTGAAGTATTAGATTACCTATTGGCGCTTGTATTGAAACTATGTAATATTGGCTTTGTAATGTTTGGTTATGAACCTTTAAGTCAGTAACATGCTAACTTGTACCTTAGCACCAGGCTTTTCTTAACCTTTCTTCAGGGTTTCTGTTTTAAATATAATGAGCACAGAAGCCCCAGCTGCCTATCTAAAGCATGGATCAATTGGGGCACTTGCTGCAAATTAGATCTTAACAGTACAGACAGTCATTGAGCTGAATGTTTGTCTGCAGGTAAGGAAGACTGAAATCACTGACAAGAAAACTACAGTTGAAAATAAGAAATCTTAAGTTTGAACAGGTTTGGGAAAACTGGATTGTGCTGTGTGTTTATTTCCTCAAAAAACCCCACACCTTAAACTTGTGTTTGAGAAGTGCAGATAATGTGTGTGGAACCACCTGTTTCTGCCAGCACTTTTTTGCAACCTCTCCTTTATTTTTAGGGAGATGATGTGTACTTGCAAGACGCATCACCTTTACTCTTTCTACTGGAGTAACAATTCTTGGGCTTTTGGATGCTACAAGTGTCTATTTTCTTGGGGGGCCTTCCCCCCACCCCCCTTCCCCCAGCTGATGCATTGCTAAGAGGAGAGCTGAAGGGTTAAGCCCTCCAGACCAAGGGAGAGTCAATGCTGCACCAGTGTGAATCAGGAATTCCAAAG
The DNA here is from genome assembly GCF_015220075.1 of Falco rusticolus. Lineage (NCBI taxonomy): Eukaryota > Metazoa > Chordata > Aves > Falconiformes > Falconidae > Falco > Falco rusticolus. The sequence goes on from NC_051187.1 coordinate 49,116,885, forward strand.
GTTACTCCTAGAGAAGAGGAAGACTTCTTAGAGACCAGATAAGAAAGAGCTGTAATTAACTGAAATCTGAGCGGTGAAAAGGGCAGTGGAAAAACATAAGAGTAGAAGAGACCATAGCTGTGACATCTGAAAGGAAATATTTGAAAACATGCTTCATTTACCTGGCAGGCTGGAGGAGGGGAGGTATTTCTGGATTATGAGTGCTGCATGGGAGAGAATGCTGTGCTAATGTGGGTGCTAATGTGTGGTGAAGATGAAAATCTTGGCATCCTGATGTAAAACCTTTTGACAGCAACCGATGAATGCATTTCTGAGAAGCACAGGTATTGTATGTATCGGCATGTTCTAGTACCCTTATGCTCTGAAGTATAACTCAAGATGCTTTAGAAAATTCTGTGGCATATGAAGAATTACAGAGCAGTGCAGAGTGAGGAGAGGAGTTTTGCTACTGTTTTATTTATGGGGAAGCAGTTGCAAGTACGATTCTAAACAAGGCTTAAGAATAAGGTTTGAAGAGTGAAGCCACGGTTTGCATTGTGAATAGCTTAAAAAGACAGTGAGGCTGAATGTAAGGTTTACCTTACAATACGGTTTGCTTCTTTCCGACAGGCAAATGGTGAGCTATAGAATGAGGCATGAGTTTATAGCCATGGAATATCATGCTGACAGGATGCATTGCTGTTGGGAGGCTATCGTGATAAATAAGGGTGTAGCTTCTGCAATCAGAAAAACTTGTGCTGCATCCAGCAGTGCTTTTTTTTAAAAACTGGGAAAAGACACTAGGAATCATAACATGACTTAACTATTTCCAAGTAAATCCCCTTGACAGGCAAGCTTCCTGCATTGACAACTAGAGATCTGCTCTCAATAAAGCAGCAGTATAGAGTATGAATAGAAAAATTCCATACAAAAATTTGAACACGGTTTTGGCTGCCAGATGAGTCAAATTTCATGTCCTGTAAGTATATTAATTCTTTCCTGCTCATTCGGTTCTTTCCATGCAACATGGTAATGAACATGGTTCTTTCGAAGAAAGCTTGGCAATGCAAACCTACCAGAATCAAACAATTCTGTTAATGACTTTGTACTATTTTGGAACTGAAAATCCCAGTGAAGGAGTTTTTATTATTCTGTGTTGCTCTAAATCAACATTTAACAGGAAATTTAAAAGTAACTAGCGACTCAAACTCATCATCTAAATGAAATTATAGATAAAAATGCTTGCTGCTAATTGAAATGAATGCAGTGAAATGCGGTGAATTTCTCTTCCTGAGCAAACACACACACCCCTTTTTTTTTTTAAATTTGTAGGTAAGGTTGCAAATGTCCTTTAATTATGTAAGGGGGAAAAAACCTGCTCCTGTTGTTTCTTCAGTTTTAGTGGTGTTGGTACATGTGCTTGCCAGGTCAACAATGCAGGTTTTTTTCAGCCATTAAAATAGGGTGACTGTGCTTAAAATGTCACGGTGTGTTTCAGACTTTCACACACTGAAGAAAAGTCCACACAGTTTCCAGTAACATAGCCCTGTGGGCTATGGCAGTAAATTTTGTAGTGTTGTGTTCCCTTGCGGGTTTCAATTTCACTTTTTTTTTTTTGTTAGGAAACTGTAGCCTTTAACGGGCAAAACACTGCTCAGAAATTGGAATCTATCTCTAGTCTGTATCACCAGACTCATTAATGACTTGGTATCTACTTTCTCTTCTTCCTTTCCCCCAAAATTGTCCTTGCCTTCTTCCGCCAACAGCATCCCTAAGGAGCCTGTGAGATCCTCAGCTGTTCTGGAAGCTTCGTGTTGTCCAGGCGCAATGTGCAGTGCGAAGGGTTGGTATTCCATGTCCCTGTGGGGCTTTGCCTCGCTGCATCAAACATGATGACTGAACTATGTATGCAGTAGGAGCATTTTGTGGTGGGAAGCTGTTCTTGGAGACAGTGAAGATACTCAGTAGATAAAATCTTTTGTCTCCTGATGTGCAACCTGATATTTTCAGACAACTGTTCTTCCTCCATCCTTTCAGTTCTTGGCCCACTTACTTTTTCTTGAGCGATCCTTCTAGTGATACAGCCCACTGTGTATAAAATGCTCAAGTGATTGCTAGCAACACCCCACACTGGTTTTAATAACAAAATCTGACAATGATTTTCATGTTCTTGGCAGAATAAAGGCAAGTAGTAAAGCCTAAGATGCACACCAAGGAAACCTAACGTCAGGAAGATGTTAAAGTAAATCGTGTCCATGGGCTTTTTTTCTTCAACCTACTGATCTGCTCGGCATCACGCTCAGTAACAGTTTAGTAGCCTCAGCTTACTCTAGGCTAAGTTCAGACTGACCCACTTGAGACTGTCACGGCAAATGCTTTGTATTGGTGAAGCCGAGCGGGGGAAGGTGTGGCGGAGGGATGCCGGAGTCTGCTGGTGAAAGGCTGTCCGCCTTGTGATGGCAAAGGGTCTAGCTTTTCTGTTTCACAAAGTGCTCTTTACTATCGTTAATTTATTAAACCCCATAAATAGCTGCTATGACAAGTGTAGTAAAAAGATTTGGTATTGCAGGTAATACAGGTCTTTAACTTATGGAGAGAACTTCTAAATTGTTTTAAATTTGTTGACTCAGGAATATCCCAGGACATGTAAGGCTCACAGTAACATGGTATCTCTTACTATAAAAATATCACAGACAAGAAGCCTTTATCAATAATGTTCATAATTAGGAAACAGGAGAACTTTTTTCTCCTCAGCATATTGCATCGTCCATGGATATCTTATTAAAAAAAACCCAACCAAACAAAAAACCACAAACAAAAAATGTTGCTGTTCCCTTCAAAGAGCGTACAGAAGGGGTGAGTGATGTTTTAGAAGAGTAATGGCCAGAGCATAGATGTTCACGTGCTGCGCTGTAAACATGCCTTACACCCTGTTTACACTGGGGCAGTTCATTTGAAACAAGTCTGATAACCAATATCTGTGTGGAGAGAGGCATGTTGGATGTGAAAAATAAACTGGTGATTATCTATGGGATGCACCTTATGACTTACCACCATGAGCCAGCACATTTTAGAATAACCCAGCTGTTGTCAGTCACACCTCAGGGCAGTACTGTTTTTTCACACTGTCCTAGTTTTAAGGCATGTCAGTTCACACATTTTTTTAACATGGTGTGTTTCTCTGGTGTAGACAGGGCCAAAGTCATATGTGGTGGAATTTAGAAATGTTCCCGTATGGAGAATATGTTTTCCCAAGAACAGGAAACCTCCTCCACTTTCATCTTCCCTCTCACATGGTTTTCGTTGAAATGTTTTCCTGCATGTTCTCACATGCAGTTCACGCAAAGTCGCTTCTCTCCCTCAATAGAAGGGAAACAATTAGTGTTGAGCAAGAGAGGGTAAAGGTAACATTCTCTGAGACTTTACCTGCGAGAGATTTAACTTCACTTTTTGTTGATAAACAGATATAAAATAGAAATAGTCAGCTAAGCCTCTTGCAAAAATGCATTTGGTGTATCAGCTTTTTTAATTAGTTTTCAGATTTCCTTAGGCTGCTGTAATTTCCCCCTGTGCTGCGGCTGATCAGGACACCAGCGCAGCATGGTGCAGTTCAGCTCTCCTCGTCCTTGGGCACGCCAGGTCCTCCCTCGGCCTGCCTCTTCCAGAGCAGAGAGAGGTGCTAGGCAGAAACCCAGCCACAACCCTCTCCTCCCAGCCCAGAGCTCTGCCCCATCTTCCAGCCATACCCAATGTATGTTGGTATGTATCCAATGTATGGAGTCTGTTTGTCTCCCGTTGGTTCATAAGCAGGATACCCTGTGTGCCAGAGACCATCAGGGAGGTGAGTGTATTACTGGGAAAGAAGGAATGGTTTTCTTTTTTTTTCCTTCAGTGCTTAGAGCTGAGAAAGGGATCACCTGCTAGAAACACTGGAGCTGTGTTTATAGGGTCATATCTTCTAAGATCCAGTGTGGAATTTGTAGAAACATCAACTATCAAAGTGCTTTACTGGCAACTGTTTCTCCTGTCTGAAAGCATCAGAATGATAAAAACGTTTGTGTTTATCGTTTGCCACTGTGCGTGCTGAGTGTGGAGTTGTACTTTCACATGCTTTCTGCCAAAGAGTTGCGTTTCTTTTTTGTCCCCTTGAAATGGGACCGTGCAGCATCACTGACTTACCCCACTGGATTTCTAAATTCTGTTCGGTGAGATCAATGCAGTTTAGGGAAAAGAAGCTCTACAGCTGAATATAAAACACAGCTGGCTTTGCTCGCTGCCTCCCTGCAGCAGTCATTGTCCCTAGCAAATGTACAGCCTGAACGGTAACTAACCATAGCACCACGGGGTCCTGCTCCTACAGCTACGACTACAGGACTGTATGACTATAGTTACTTGCAAAGCTTGTTCCTTCCAAGTTGTGTTATCTCTGGTGGTTGCTAGGAGGGTTTTGCATCTAGGCCACTGGTCCAAGATGCTAGTGTTAAAATATTTTTGCTGTTAAAAAAATAAAATGTTTCCAGCAGGGCTCAGGGTGGTCTAATTCCAGCAGCCCTGGGCACTGTGTCCCAGGTTGGAGGTTTCCTCACAGGTACAGAAGTAGGGTCCCACCTCTTGCCTCCCTTTCCTAGGGACAAATGGCAGCGACAGCAGCTTTGGCAGTGTGGTGTCAGCTGTTTGGAAACAAGCCTGGCTCTTTGCTGCCCGATCATCGGTTCCCTGTCCCCAGTGGGAAAGGGGCAGTAAGCCAAATGAACGTGCTAGATGCAGCCAGGCTGCTGTTTTGGCCTCTGCTGCCGGACTTGGTTGGGGAGGGTAGGCTCCTTGCATAGCTCCACCAGGCACCTGGGAGGGATGGTCTGTGTCCACCAGATTCCCAAAATGCTGATGGACACGATGTCAGACTTGCACTGCTTCTTATGGACCAGCACCTCTTCTGGACTCCAGGACTGAAGTCCTGGAGCCTCGGAGCTCTGGCTCCAGTGAAACCCCAAGGCACAACAGGCCAAGGCTGATGTCTGTAATGGCACAGTTTCCACTCGAAAAGCCCAGCCCAATCTCCCTTGTAATTAAAAGTGTGAGATCTTTATGCCAAACCTAGCATGTTCCACAGCTTAACCATCTACTTTGTATGATGGACGTTAAGCTAGAAAAACAAAGCATATGCACATTCCTGAGGAAATAAATTTTGGGAAGCTAAGTTTGCAGCTCCTATTTCATGTTCTTCTCATTTTAAATGAAGCGTCAAGACAGCAATGCTGTGAGGCACAGTGTGTGTGTGTGGCGATCCTTGCTGCTGCATCCCATAATGGGAGGAGAGGAAGTGTTGCCTGCATATGCTGCGCTCTGAAGTCTTCTTCCCCTTGCCAAAATCCCTTCACTGGCATTTTCTCCATATCTGGCTCATTGGAGCTGTGCATTTGTTTTCCATTAGTTGCCTCAGTTAATATGATGAGTTTCTTTCTTATTATTCTTAAACACTGAGTTTTAAATGAAAAAATGACACGCTCCTTCAATGGTCTGATAAATTGTTGGAAGATTATTTGCTCTCTCTGCCTCACATTCTTTTAACTCATTTTCCTTTTTTTTTTTCTTTATCTTATTCCTTTTCTTTGAGCCAGCCTTGCTCACCTACACACCACGTTTAATGTGTTTTCCTGTACATTGTGCTGCACACAGGAACCCCCAGCCCCCCCACCCGTAAGCCCCAGTCTGCCATGGACTCCTGGGGAGAGCCCAGCTGATCTGTGTGCTGGGAACAGGACACTGGAGGTACCAGGGACAGGATGGTGATAGCTGGAAAGAGCAAGATACGGTTAAGAAGCAGTATTTCACTTTTTTAAGCATCTGTCTCAGCTGGTTGCCTGCCTCGTTTTCCATCTATCTCTACGTTTTCCATATCTGTTCCAGAATTTTGCTCCTTTAATAGAAGGAATTAGAAATAAAAAAAAAAAATAGAGCGCACAAGAGAATGGCTATTGAGAAATAATGCTGAAGTGAGATTTTTCATGTGCTTTTTGTGTCCTGTAAACCCACCACCGAAGTAGGACCATAGGATCAAGCCTTCCAGATTTCATACTATAAAGCTTCCTCTATCAAGCCCCCCATTTTTTCTCTTTTCCCCTTTGCAAAGATTCAAGCCAACAGATAAGTCTTACCTCATAGCTCAAAGGCCAATAAATCATCTTGACATACACCTGTGGGGAAATTAAGAAGTTACATTGTCCTCATGGCTGCGTTTTCCAAAATGTCCTTTCTCTGCCAGTACTTTTGGTCGTAAGCCCTTTGCAGCACGTTCTGCAGTCATATTTGTGCCTTGAAGCTGTACTAGTAGTAATAGGGGAGTTGGTTTCTACCACAGCGAGCCATTTCATTTTTCAAAGTACTCAGTTACAATCAGTTAATATTAATTGAGGTGAGGCGGACAGAGAGGGTAAGCTGGGGGTGCTGGGGTGGGATGTTTTCATTCCTTTTAAAACGTTCTAACAGCATTCGTGTACTGCTGCTTTATTTCATGTCCTTCCCCAGCTCAGAAAGCAATGAACAGAGGGGTCAACATTTGTTCTGTCTAAACACCTGTTTAAAACTCCAGTTTGAACTATTTTCTCGGTTTTGTGCCCTCACCTTTTTCTGCATTTCTTCAAAGGGAAAAATCCCAGGCCGAGGTATTAGCCCAAGCGTTTTGTTTTTTCTAACAGAGGGGATAAATAACATGAAGTGGCTTCTGAGCTTAGGCACACCAAAACTCCCCACATCGGATGGATGCTTTAGATCTAGGTTTTGAAGAGGGAATTGCATCTCCCAGCACTCTGGTGAGGCTTTTTAATACCTGAATTGACGTGCAGGGGGAAAGCCAGGCACAAGTTCAGAGGAGTAATTTAGCAGGAAATCAGACTCCCAAGAGAGAATCTTTGATACTCTTTCTCCTTCCCCAAAAGATAATTATTTTCCCAATGATCTCCCCCTCTTGGGGAGGTGCCCACCTGTGCTCTGCAACAGTTTGATGTCCTTGGGTAGCCCACGGTGCTGCCCAGGGCTTGGGTGTGCAGGAGAGCGGGCTGCCGTCCCCGTGTCACCACCCCTGTGCCTGCCTGGCCGTGGTGCCCCAGCCAGAGCGGCCGTCGGCAGGAGCCTGCCTGCCTACCACCCACTGCAATTCACTGCCCAGCGTGTTGGGACAAATTGAGGCAGTTTGGGTGAACCCATGGGAGCGTGAAGTGGAGCAGATGAAATGCTGGCCTGCGTCTCCTCCTGGGTCTCATCCAGCGACCCGTACAGAGGAGCAGCAGAGGGCGGGGAGAGGTAGGTGGTGCAGCAGTGTGGTGGCTAGCATTTGGCTCTGGTGCCCAGGGGATTGCCCTTGTACTCGTTGAGAGGAGCTTCAATACATTTCCTTGTCCTTAACCTTTTCGCTTTACCGTTCCTGTTTCGCGATTGTGTTTGAAACTGGACACAGAGACACGTACCAGCGGAAAACCGAAGGACGGGTCCCATGCTGTACGGTTGCACACCATTAACGGCAGGGCTAGCAGCCAGCGAGCTCACTTGGTTATGCCAAACCCAGATTAGACAGCACAAACCCTGACATTTTGGGATTATTTTCGGGAGAAACTATTCCAAGTCTATTTTCTAGTGGGGAGAAAAGAGAGTGTTTTGGGGGAAAGAAAGAACTTTCTTTAGCTGTTGAGCAAATACAGAGCATCTGCCTAATATGTGCTACGCATATCCGAGGAAATGCAGGCGAAAATGTTTGTTTTGGAACTTAGCGGATGAAATCCTGTCCCGTTAGCGTAAATGGGAGATTTGCCATTGACTTGAGTCAGGCCAGCGTTTCACCCTATACTTTACATATGTTTTTTATATATGTTATGATAATTCATGAATGAACTGAAACCATCCCTGCAGAGAACATATGAGGATTGTTGTTCTTTACCTTGGGGGGACCAGTCTCCATTTGTTGCTTACTATGTTGGGGTCCTTGGAAAGAAATACGGGTGGGAGAGTCTTCACTACGTTAACGATACGTATTTTATCTTGTATCTCTCTTTCGTATAATCCATCAACAGCACCGTTACACAGAGGTTAGCTGAGAAAGGAGCATGGATGGGGAGAAAACGGCTGAAACCAGATCTGAAGGGGGCTGAGGGGATGTTGTCTGGATGGGGGTTGTAACCCAAGGAGAAAGCAAAGAGAGCATCTTGCTCTTTGAGCGTGTCTGTCTTAGGTTGTTCCAAGTCTACGATCCAAAGGCCTGGTTGGGTTTCCCGTCTCATTCTGACTGGATTTCTATATGCTCAGGGCAGCTTTAGTAGCCAGGACAACCTTTTTTTCCTGTGTTTGTTTCTGTTTGTTGACTGGCCAGGAGAGAATCTGATGAATCCTTCTGGAGACAGACCTTGTCATTCTTCCAGCCCTTGCCTCCCAACAGCAGTTTTGTTCAACATGATCCAACAAAAATGGATCTTCCATCTGATCGGAAACCAGTACCTATGGAGATTATGAGCTGGTTTGAGCCCCCTGTGAGCATGTAGTGCCTGTGCTCCACAGTCTGCTTTGGCCACCTCTTGCCTTCAGTTGAACGTATTAGTTTTGGCCCAGGAAGGTCCAGCAATCTGAGGGAGCTTGTCCTTTCCTGGCCCAGCCACCAGTTGATGCTGGCCCTTGGCCTGGAAGCCTGCTAATGTGAGAGGGAGAAGAGGTAGCTGGAGAGCCGTTTTCTGTTCAAGATCTTGAACCTGGAAACTCACTTTCTCTTCTTGGTCAGAACATCTCGAGCGGAATGAGTAAGTGGTTTGGAGCTTAGGGAAGGAGAGAGAGGGGGCGAAGTTAATACGCTGTTTTCTGTGGCAAGACTGTTGTTAGCGGACAGCTGGGGGGATCCTCCGTTACTGTGACTGCACTCGGTTTAAATATTCAGCAAAGTGGAGTAAGAATTGGCCACCCAGAGAAAATAAAACCATTGCTAGTATAAAGCCTGTGTAAATCAGCATGTGAGAAGCTATTACGAACAGCTGGTAGGGGAAGAACGTTGGTGACGCTGTTGACTGCAGAGTGCAGGAGCCCCAAGCCTTTGCTGACGAATCCACATTGCCCAGCTCAGGTGTGGAAGCAGTAGAGCTGTTCGGGTATTATTGTGTGCAAATAAATTAGCTTATTTTTTCAGAGCAACTCATGTGTCTTCCGTATCTGTGCTATGACCAATTCCCATCCGCGATAGTTTCCAAGTAATTAAGACCCGTCTATATTGCCAAATGGGCCCTACAGTTATGACTACATGGCTGTTATTTATGCAATTTAAAAAGCGTATTTTAAATTAACGAGAAGACTTAATTGCTCATTGTAAAAGACTTGCATCTGTTTAGCAGCCTACCAGCGTGCACTTCTGAGTGGTCTGGATTTTTCATTTCCCCAGTATACTATTGAGTCCTGACTTCTAGTTGGTACTTTGCTACAGCTTTGTCAGGCAATTAATCTAGGCAATAACAGCATGAAATTGTTGTAGTAAATAAAACATTTCAGAGAAGTGCTTTAGTGCTCAAGCAAAGAAGCCCACGGGGATATTTCAACTCATTCTGATTTCCTTTAAACATTATCTTGGCCACAAAGTACTATTATTTGTCCTTGCAATATGTTTTTTTTCTGGAAAGCTTTAACACAAGTTCTCTTATATCATATTGTCCTATAATAAATTATCATGGTTTGGCTGATGTTCTGGTTTAAGCCTGCTCTAAAACAGAAGGAAGGAAAGTAGCCTAAAATAGCAATTAGAAGAGAGGTTCGAGGGTCATGAATTATTTTCTATTTCTGTCACTAGTTTAGGTCTCAGCTCAGAACACCGTGAAGTCACAGGAAATCTTTTGTTGATTTCAGTAGATTTGGGGTCAGGTGCATTCAGTCTGACCTGGGACAAGACAGGTGCCTTCTGTGCTTGGGAATGAAATGTGCATGCTCTGCTTACTCCTCCACAAGGATCACTGTAAAGCTTGCTTCATTCACATCTGTCGAGAGCTTTAGGACTCACAAACGAATGCCACTTCTTAAAGTGTGAATGTTATTTCGCTGTAGATTAATTCATTTTACCTTCCCACCAGCTGCCAACAATCTGTTTAGTGCAATGAAATCCTGACAGCCTGTGTCAACAACTGAATGCAGCTCTTTCATGACAGAGAGGAAAAAGAAAAAGAGAAAATGCAGACCTGAACTCTTCCCCTTACGGAGAATGATTTTGTGTATGAAAATAAAAATGGTGTCTGTCATTTCAAAAGGCCCTCTTGTAAAAGAAATGCACGTTAAATTAAAACCGCTGTTATTTTTTTCATTCCATTGCAACACAGACCCCTCCTGGTTCTTGATGAAGAGCGAGGTGAAATATCACACGACTGAGCTACAGAGAAAATAGTAGGCTGTTCCAAGCGCGTGAGCCAAAATGAGCGTTCAGAGAGAGATCACTGTGTCATGAGCTCATGCTGGCAATATGGTGTTTTCTATGGGTGTAAACTGAGATTTGAGCCTGAGAGAGACCCTACGTTGAGCCTCGCAGGAGCACTTTCATGTGTGTTTTCTTTAGCGTCAGCGAGGAAGTTGCAAACTGCTCCCAGACCTAGAAAAATACCTACAGCCCCCCGAGAGTCCTGCTGCCCGATGGTCTCCCCCCTTCCCTCCCCACCACACAGCAATAAACTGAAGATGGAGCCCCAGATAAAACGTCCAGATTTTACTGAGGGGACAATGTCATTTTGCCCTGCGTAAGTATTTGGGTTTGTGTGGTGGTCTGACGGTCTTGCCTGGTTTTGTTTGAGATGTGCTGGGCCCATACATGGGTGTGGTGGGCAGGGGCAGGGACATGCTGGGCAGGGCTGGGAAGCCAAAAGGCAGAGCCAAGTGAGCTGGGCATGGCGCAGAGCCTGCCGTCCCTGCTCCTGTGTGGCAGCAGGCAGCCTGCATGTGTCATCCCAGCAGCAGCTCTTCCCATGTGGAGTGGGAGCCCGGGGCAGTGGGGGGGGGGGCTGTAGCATCCCTGAGGAAGGTCCCCTCCGAGGGACCAGCCCAGAGGCTGCCTGCAGAAATAATCTTTCTCTGGTTCACCTGGAAGGAAAATGATGCCCTGGGCACAGCCCAAAGTCAGCAGAGTGCCCAGCCTGTCACTATTCAGTCAGATAACTACTGTGCTGCACAGGAACGACGGCATTTGAATTCATTAGGATATTTTCTGCCCTTCTTGGTGCTGGTTTGTTTCTTCTAGACGTGAGCAACACTGGGATTGCTGGTATAAACATGTTCCTCCCCTTCCAGGCAGTTACACCTCTCTGCACCAGAGGTCTGCTTCCAGCAGAGTGTAATCCATTGCTTACCCATTTCTACACCTAAACACTTCAAAATTTCTTTTAAAAGTGTTGTGTCTTTCTCGTCAGCAAAGTCTGAAAAGCATAGCAGTAATTTTTTTCCTTGGTGTACTAAAAAAAGCTTGTAAATCTTGCTAGGAAAAATATATTTAAAAATAGATGCACTCTTTCATACCTGAAGTGCTGGCACCCAGTTTTAGAGTATGGCTGAGGATGGGGGGATCCCAGCATTGAGAGGGGCCACCCCTAGCTGTGCTGGCCCTGAGACACTGAAGATTGGGTTTAGGCATCTGTTTTCATTTTCCTGATGGCGTTGTTCTGCACAGCTCAGCAAAGGGATGCATTTTGTGTTATTTTGAAAGAAGTAGCTGCAAAGCCTTTGACGAAGGAATTCAGGAGCAATGTGGTCAACTCGGGCACAAACACATGACAAGCGCCACTGAAATAGCAAGCTAGCCCTACAGACAGTTCTTGCTTAAAATTAGCTGTATGAATTTAGTCTTCCTATGATATTTTCTTGTTCCTGTGACCATATTCTAGGGCATGTATGTATATAGGTTTAGAAGTACTGCTTTCCTTTTACAGATGCCTAGCAGTCTTCCTTTTCCCTCTAATTATATACAAGCCTTACTTAAAGGCTTCAGAAGCTTCTCCTTCCTATCCTTTTTGACTGAGTTCATTCTGAAATACAAACACTGATTCTTGTATTTACTGCTGAATGATAGATGAAAGCATTACAACCCATAAACAGTTAAAGGTAACATAGTCAAAGCAGTGATGAGCAGTGAAAAGACATTGAAAAAGAGATTTCATTGACAATTCTATGTTAGGGAACAATCTGCTTTGGGTGACAGTGTGATCTCTGCGTTTGAGTTAAAAGTTTAAAACCAGTGCTGTGACACTGTGGTCTCAAGCGTCTCATAGTTGATGTTCCAGCTACCAGGGCAGAAGGTACAGAAGAGCAGAGCTGAAACTGGTAAAAGCCTGCATTATTTTATTCTTCAGCACACCAGGGAAAAAAGGTCAGCAGTCAAGTCAGCTAGAACAGGCTGGGAAAAGCAAAACAAGCCCAAAGGCGCTGCTTCGGGATGCAGGAGCTGTAGGTTGCCTTGCTGACTCCCTGTGTGACTGGGCACGCTGAGCTAGTGCGCGGCACAGAGCCCTTCACCCCAATGTGCAGATACGCTAGTTTGGCTCTGGCAGCTGTGGTGGTGAGATAGTTGGGGGGCTTTTACAGCATAGAACCCACCCCTCGAGTCTGTTATTTCAGGCTGGGGACCCTGAGGGGTGGTGTTACGACGTCTCCAGTGGAAGAGCAAGGTTAGCTTTACCTAAGGGCTCTCTGTCCATTGCAGGATGCAAATGTGCCCTATGGACATGTAATTCAGTGCCTGTGTGTGGTCCTCTGGAATGGTGAGAATGAACCTTCTCAGCCCCATAAAGATTCTGTGAAGATAAACTCTGTAAAAAAGGATGAGGACCTTGGATAATTCAGTGAGAGCACCATAAAAATAAGATTTCCCCCTACAGACCTGAAATGGCTGGAGGAAGCTGGCAGAACTGCTTCTAGGTGCAGTTTGCGTGCCCTAAATTAAAATACGCAATTAACTTCTGTCTCCAGCACTCAGACTGGCTTCTTTTCAAGCAAATAAGATCCATTAATTAGGACTTGCACAACTGTGTTTTCACACACAGTAAAAAATGGGTGCCTATTCAAAAGCTGCTAGGTGCTCCGCCACCACTTACTGAACTGAAACGAGCAGAATTAGCCAGCACCTTCAGCTGCCAACAAAACCAAACCTGCTACAGGAGGTAACGCAAACATCTGCTCCCCTATGGCTCCTGATGGGTTTCACCCCATCCAGCCCCACCTCCAGCTGTCACCTCCCCAAAGAACCACCTAGTCAAGTGTAGTAATCTCGTGTGACCTGAAAATCGGCAGGTCAGGGCACTCGCATGCTGGGCGAGCAGGATCGCTTTGGTCTCATGTATTTATAGCCGGGTCTTAATGGGTTCGTTAAGAAAACAGGCGAACCTTTTAGGATCGAAATTATGGTAGCGTCAGTTGGAGCACAGCAGCCAAGACTTGGGCATCCAAACTCCTTATGAAATGATCATCTAGAAAAGGAGTGCAAAGACTCAAAAACTGCTGGTGAATTTATGGCTTTTAGTGTTTGTGTGCATGTGAGAGAGAGAAAATAGCCAGGGGCCTGAATTCACACATGGATTACAGTATATTTTACTTTTAAAAGCAAAGCCCTTTTCTGATTTACAGCTATTTTAAATAATTACGTAGCTCAAACCAGCAAGGGAATCAGCTGGCATAGTGGTTTAGCATATTAAGATACAACTTTATGTGTCAACCCTCTCTCCACTCAGTGCCACAAGCTTGAGTCCTCAGCAGGGACTGCAGCTGATGAAGTGGTAGCAGCCGGTTTCCAGATCTGAAGCACGCTGTGTGGGCTGCTCTTCTGCGAGGAGGGCAGCCACCCTGGGAAACGGGATTTTCATGGATGTGAAAGCCAGAAAGGAACAGTCTTAATCATTTAGCCTGACTTCAGTTTGCTCGGTAATTCCTGCCCGAAGCCCTCTCATTTGTGGCTGAAATGGAACATGTCTGTTAGCTGTCTAACCTTGATTTAAAGACTGCAAGTGACAGAAAATGCACCCTCTCTGTGGCATGCTGTTGCAATTGTTCTTGCTGTTTGCATCTTGTTTGCAGTTTGAACTCTGCTGACAGGCTTTTAACTTCCAACTACTGTATTTTGGGTTGCTGGCACCAGTGGTGCTGTGCAGTGTTAGCCAGCATTAACATCGGCTGACTGACATGCCTGAAGGCAAATCTGGGAAGAGCTAATTCAGAGCAATCCTCTACTTGATGACTTCTTATATCTCCAGATATGGTTGTAATGGTTTTGTTTTGCTTGCTCTCAGCCAACTCTCGCTTTTCATAGGATATTGTATCCTGTAGATATGGAATAACTTCTCTAATGCTGTGCTCATGTCCCTGAGTTAAGAGGCTGCATCTGGATGAAGATTATCTGTGGATTTAGAGCTCTTGCAGCTATGTTTGGTCGTTGCGTACTTTCAGTATCATCTGCAGTTCAGAAAAATACAGCAGGCAACGAGCTTTGGTTCTGTTTTGTTTCTCACGCTTGTGTCTTTTTCTTTTGTTCTTGCACACACACAGATTTTGACCACTGGATCTGATTGCAGGTTGTGATATATTATTGTGTGAGAAAAGCTGATAACCTAGATAATCTCATACATTTCATGTGAAAATTCAACACAGTAGTAAAGGGAGGTATTGTATCAAGGCAGTATTAAACCCAACCTGGGATTATATTTTATCAAGCTTTCTGGAGCTCACCTCCAAGTTTTAGAGAGACCACTAAGCTCTGGATGCATGGTGGCAAGCAGATGGCAAAAGACAGCTTTACTTGAAATGCAACCCAAGTAACGGGAGGTTCTTGCATGTTTATTCCTGGCCCGAAGGGGTGAACCCTTTGCCATCTTAAAGGGATTGCTTCAGATCTGCATCAGCTTGTCAGAAGAACAGACAGCAAAAGAAAGAAGCCTTCCTTCTGTTTTAAAGATAACTTTATGTTACTTATGATACAGATTACAAACCACATGATGATATGAACAGCAATCACAAATAGGGTCTTTCACTTTGGGATAAATCCCATTGCTAGAATAATAAAATCTGTGGCTACGTTTGTGAACCAAATGTGTGTGTGTATATATATATATATATATAAACGGTTTGTATGTCAATATCTCAGTGAATATCTATCTAGTAGAATTGCATTTACTTATTTTCATATTTTATTTAATTTCATATTTTCTAGAAAATTTGTTTATTAAAGAGGATGTTAGGTATTATACGTAACAAGAAATGTCTTGATCCTGCAGAGGATAGTGGGATTAATATGATGTCAGTAGAAGACGTTCAAATTTTCCAGGCAGATCCAGATATATTTGAGCAATCATCTTGACAAATGATGTGACACTTGGTTTTGCAGCTGGGAGGGTGTGGAGTAGAAACAGAACAGGATTGACAGCAAAGAGACTAATGAAGATCCACAAGATGGAAACAACATTGGGACAGATGATTAGGACTGGATGAAAGCATATGAGATAAGCGAACTATAAATAAAGTTAATGTGAAAATATTGATCTGGGTAATCCTACTTAGATGGTTATATCTGAATGACAGATTCTGAAATAATTGCCCACAGAAGGTGGCAGCAACGTCCACTCCGCAGACAGGGTGAAGGCATCACAGTACATCTGGAATGAAAGGAAAAGAACCCACTACTACTATTTGTACCATAGCCTCATAGATCTCAAACCAGCATGAAAGTCTTTCCTACCTTTGAAGACAGACTCAGGTACATTATTTCCAATCAGATTCTGGCAACAACATGATCCTTCATCAGTGGAGGCAAAACATCTGTTCCACAGAAAAATTAGTTCAGCAAATTAGTTTGTGATCAAGAGTGAAGGGCTGGCTACCAGTAAAAAACCCCATCACTCTTAACTACGTTTCACTGCATTTATAAGGAAACCAGTCCTTTACATAGCTTTCTATTATACTAACTGTAACCGGCTTTTGTTTGGTCACCAGCAAATCTTTTGTGCAGCTGACACTCCTTCAAAGAGGTGTTGCTGAAATCAATAGACATGTGCCTGGGGAACCATAAATAATGGAACACCTGATGCTCTGCAAAGTTAACACTTTCTCCATACATCACATATTCCAGGCTGAACATCCAGAGTGACCCCGGGCAGAAGACAGACATCCTTTCTTAGATCCAGCTGCAATATTTGAAGACACTAGTGCTTCCTTACCCCACAATTTTGCCAGAAAGCTGATTTATATGGAATCTCTGTAATCCAGCATAGGAAAAAAAAAATCGTCAGGGTTAATGGAAATCACTGTTTCAGTGTTGCTTAAACTAATCTTTGTCCTTAAAGGTAAAGCTACAGAGGATGAAGGAACACCACCTGGTAGGCAGAAATGGAAGCAAGATACCCACTGGCTGAAAGGCAGTAACAAACAGCTGAGACCATACTGCCTTGGAACAGCACAGGAAATAACTTCATGGAAAGATTTTATGTATTTATGTATTTGATTTGATTCAGCTCTGTCTGGAGCAGTTCAGCCACTCTCTGCCCTCAGCTGGCTGCTACCGCCCATGCGATGAGCACTGGAATGGGACACGCTCCCACCCTGCGTCAGTCCCGAGTCAGCTGGTTTGGCTGAAACTGCTGCTGCTGTTGCTGGTTTGGTTAAGAACAGTCATGCTGCTTTTCCACCCCAGCCCTCCAGGTCTTCAGCGTGGGAGGGTCCCATCTTAAGCTGCCACAGCTGTTGCGTGGGCCAGGCGATGTTTGTAGGTAGAATTAACTCTAAAACTGTTGGACCTTCATGGTTGTAACAACACTTCCCTTGTTTCAGTGATCTTTTGTGCTCCGGTATCGTACCACAGCTTCAGTTTGCTACAGTTTAATTCTTCCTGAAAGAAAAAGAATTTCCAATTAATCCAAGGAGGATTAAGCTACAGCAAATATTGATTTACAAATACCAGCCAATTAAATTTGAGCAGCTGAGACGGTTATCACCTTCCCGTTTCATTCCTTGCTGCTTTCCTGGAGGTTGGGTCCCTGCCACAAGGACAGCTGAACTGGCATACGGAGCTGCTCCGGGAGCACCAGGGTCCCCTGCCTTGCGGAGGGGAACAGAGCGATGCCCACCCAGGGTTGCCTGAAGAGGCAGGGCTGGAAATTTCAGTGGTTTAAAAGTGGATTCACCTGCTGTTCACCTGCCTACAAAGTCAGAGGTGGCCATCTCCAGGAAAAGGATGAGAGGAGAGCTGGAGCAGTAACTGCTGCTGCTCCCTGAGCATGCTGCCTCACAGAGAGACAGTCCCTTCCAAACGGGAATGCACAGGCATTTAGCACGCCTTAACCAGCATCCCTTGCCTTCAAACACGGTTATGCTACTGTCCACTTTTCACACTAAAAAACTTGGTAGATCTGAGGACCTGGCAAGTGTCTTCGCCATGAGAATGACCTGTTGAGGATGGAGGAGGTAACTTGTGCACTAAAACTTTGCGCCCTTCCTTCCTTTGGGATAATGTCATTGTGGCAACCTCCCTCCGTGTCTTATGTGATGCCTCTTCTCTTTTTCCTGTAGGTCAGCATGTCACTGTGAAGACAGGGAACAGCAGGGGTAGCTAAATATATCCAGAAGATGGCAAAGATCTCCTCAAGATTTAGAAACTTCTGTTTATGATTTGTAGAAGAAAAGGAATTAGGTCATGAACATGGCAGAAGAGTGGGAGAGAAAAAAAGGGAACAGAGGAAAGAAGAAAAGGCTCAGACTGCAGAAGACGAAGAAGGTGGAGGAACACTTATGAGGCAAGGCTCATATTCACAGTAGATAGAACATCTGTAGTGTCCCAAAGATATGGTATTTCTGGAAACATGCTGTAGTTGGGCAGTGCTTTTATATGACTTGACTTGTTATAAAACCGTTCAAGTGTCCTGGTCTCACAAAACACATGAACACTGCCAGAACCACAGATAGCCACCTCCACCTCACTTCTTCCCCTGCTATCTTCATGCACGCTGTGTCTGAATACAGGATTTTGCTTTTTAGGCTCTAACTGACCTTGGCAACAGAAGGTTTTGTTTAGTTTTTTCGGTTAATGTGCCTGACTGAACGTGATTCACATGTTTTCTTAGTGACTGCATGGGCTGCATGGGACATGGCTGTTTTTCCAAACTTGCTGTGATTCAGTGGAATTCAGGCATTTTCATATTGAACATCTGTGACTTGGGGAGGATCCATGTGTTTTCTCAATGAATATGAATGAAACTGGCAAAAGCCTCAGCATTTCCTTCTTGCTTCTATGCTTGTAATTATCACAGTATATAAATACACAGAGACTTTCTCAGAATGTGCCTAAGAAGATCTGATAAAATCTAGGTTTTGCTTAGCCCTGTCTCTCTGTGTAAGGAGGCAAGTCAGATCCAGTGGATACAATCTCCTGTGTCTCCCCTCCCATGCATGCAGACACACATGTGCACCAAGGCTTCTGGACTTACTTTAGAACCTAATTCTTCCTCTCACCTGGATATGCAGAACTGTCGGGTCCCGACAGTGTTGGAAAAACCACTCGCTTCTCTTCCCCTTCTCCTTCACTGCCCGGATACATCAAGGGCTGTTGCAGCAGCTTTGTCCCCTCCTCGGGGAATGGCTGCTCTGGCAGCAGTGCTTGGGTGGCTTTTCTGCAACTTGGAGCAACTTTGCAATAAACAAACTTCGCAAAGTGGCCACCAGCAGAACAGCTGCCCTGCCAAGTGCCCTTGGTAGGGGAGGACGGAGCTGCAGTAACTCCTCCTGCCACTTTATTGTCTTTGCCCTGGTTTTACTTATCTGTCCCAGAGTGAATTTACTTTTCGCTGACCCAACTCTTGCCAGAATGTTGAAATTAAATTTGGTAAAGGACCAGTGGGAGCAGCAAGAGACTGGTAACTGTTGAAGCATTGTACTTAGCTTTCATGGAAAGATGGATGCCTGCTACTTAGCATTTATATGATGCTGTATATTCTCAGTGTCACTGAAGAAACACTAATTCATTCTTAGACCACTCCCAGCTAGATACGGGAGTCAGGAACAGTGAGAAAGGCAGGCAATACCGCTCTCACTGAAGCAGATGGAAGTTTCTACTTACAGCTTATTTCTGGTAAATGTTTCCCTGCTGCGCTGAGCGCTATTTACTGACCTAATGCTAGGATAACGAGCAAGCCTTTTCGCGGAAAACGAGGACCAGAATATTAAGGCAAGAAAAATCCTTGCTGAACTGAGCAAACCCGTTTATCCTTGCAAATTTCTGGCTCATTTAAATTCTCGTCCTTCCCGAGGCATGCCTCCGCAACCAGAGGCAGCCCGTGCGCCAGCCACCGCTTTCCCCCATCCCAGCTAAGGCAGCTGATCCCCTCCCGCCATGCCCCCCCCCGCCCCCCGAGGAATCGGTGTCGGTGAAGACCTCTCCGGGCTCAGGGCGGCCGCAGAGCAGCGACGTGCCCGTGCACACTGCGCCCGCGGGGGACGCCAGCCCCGGCAGCGCGGCGGGGGCGGCGGGGGGCAGCGGGGGGCGGCGGGGCGGGGGCTGCGCGGGGCGGTGGCGGAGGGGAGCCGCCCTCCCCGCCCCCTCGCACAGGCTTGTCCTTCCCAGCACCGGCGGCGGCGGCTGGGATTGCCTCCCGAGGCGGCGGGGCGAAGCCACCTGCCGGGGAGCGGCGCGGCGCGGTGCGGGCTGCCCGCGATGCCGGCTTAGCGGCGGGGCATGGCGGGGCGGCTGCGGGGCGGCAGGTGCAGGGGCGGGCGAGGCGGCGGTCCCCCGACGGGGCGGGCGCTGGCGCTGCTGGTGCCGCTGTGGCTGTGCGCGGCGGGCGGCGGCGGAGCGGCGCCGGTGTATAACCTCAGCCTGGCGGTGGACGAGGGGCTGCCGGCCGAGACGCTGGTGGGGGACATCCGCGCCGGGCTGCCGGAGGGCGCGGGGCCGCCGGGGGGCTTCCTGCTGTCGGAGGGCAGCGGCGAGTCGGCGGTGCTGGCGGACTTCCACGTCCAGCCGGAGACGGGCATCATCCGCACGGCGCGGCGGCTGGACCGGGAGCGGCGGGCGCGCTACAGCTTCGCGGCGGCTACGCTGCGCGGCGAGGTGGTGCAGGTGGAGATCGCGGTCACCGACGTGAACGACCACCCGCCGCGCTTCCCGCGGGACCGGCTGCAGCTCAACGTCTCCGAGCTCAGCCCGCCCGGCACCGCCTTCCGCCTGCCGGCCGCCCGCGACCCCGACGCCGGCCGCTTCGGCACGCAGGGCTACGCGCTGCTGGAGGAGGGCGGCGCGGCGGGGGAGCCGCCGCTCTTCCAGCTGCGCTACGGGCGGCCGGAGCCGCTGGAGCTGGTGCTGCTGCGGCGGCTGGACCGCGAGCGAGCGGAGGTGCACCGGCTGGTGGTGGAGGCGTGGGACGGCGGCAGCCCGCGGCGCAGCGGCCGCCTGCGGGTGTGGGTGCGGGTGCTGGACGAGAACGACAACGCGCCCGCCTTCAGCCGCGGCGAGTACCGGGCGCGGCTGCGGGAGGACGCGCCGCCGGGCACGGCCGTCTGCCGCCTGCGGGCCACCGACCCCGACCTGGGCGCCAACGGCGAGGTGCGCTACGCCATCAACCGCCGGCAGAGCGACCCCGACGGCTACTTCGCGGTGGAGGAGCGCAGCGGCGTGCTGCGCCTCCGCCGCCCGCTGGACCGCGAGGCGCGGGCCCTGCACCGCCTGGTCGTGGAGGCGCGGGACGGCGGCGCCCAGCCCGAGGTCTCCAGCGCGCTCGTCTCCGTGGCCGTGCTGGACGTGAACGACAACCGCCCCGCCATCCGCCTGCTCTACCTCACCGAGAGCGGCGGCCCGCGGGTCTCCGAGGGGGCGCGGCCCGGCGACTACGTGGCCCGCGTCTCCGTCTCGGACGCCGACGAGGGCGGCGGGGCGGAGGGCGGCGGCGGCATCGCGCTGGCCCTGCTGGGCGGCGACGGCGCCTTCGCGCTCCGGCCGGCCGGCGCCGGCGTCTTCTTCCTCTGCGTGGCGGGGCCGCTGGACCGCGAGAGCCGCGACCTCTACGAGCTGCGGCTGGTGGCCACGGACGGCGGCGCGCCGCCGCTCTCCGCTGAGGAGCCGCTGCTGCTGCGCGTCGCCGACATCAACGACGAGGCGCCCGCCTTCGCGCAGCCCCACTACCGCGCCGCCGTCTCCGAGGCCGCCTCCCCCGGCACCGCCGTGCTCCGCCTCAGCGCCTCCGACGCCGACGAGCCGGGCTCGCCCAACGCCGAGGTGCGGTACGCGCTGGAGGGCGACCCGGCCGCCCTGGCCCTGCTGCGCATCGACGCGCGCAGCGGCGCCGTCAGCACGCGCGCCCGCCTGGACCGGGAGCGGCAGGCGGCGCTGGAGCTGCGCGTGGTGGCGCGCGACGGCGGGCGCCCGCCGCGCGCCGCCGCCTGCCGCCTCAGCGTCCGCGTCGAGGACGCCAACGACAACGAGCCCCGCTTCGAGCGCCAGGTCTACCGCGGCCGCCTGCCCGAGCACGCCGCGCCCGGCCGCTGCCTCCTGCAGGTGAGCCCCCCCCCGCGGCCCGCCGCCCTCCCCCCGCCCGCACCCACCGGCGAGAGCCCGGCGAGCGCAGGGCGGCCGGCGCGGAGCGGCACCGGGCCTCAGGGCCGTGCGGCGTGGCGCGGCCGGGGAGCGCCGGAGCGCCGCCGGTAGCGCCGGTGGCCTCGCAGACGCGTTCCTCGGCCCAGAGAACGTGAGGCGCGGTAACGGGCGCGGAGGGTCAGCTCATCGGCGAGGGCCGGGTGCGGCTCTCCCGAACGCCCAGAGGAACTGCCTGTGGGGTGTCCCCCTGGGGATGGGGAGCGGGACCCCCGAGGGCAGGGGGGAGCCGCTGAGGGGGAGCCGAGGGCCGCACCGTGCCCGGGGGGCAGGAGTTCCTTCGGGGCCTGGCGGTATGTCCAGGGCTCCCAGCTCACGGTGAGAAGCAATGCACGCTGCCTTCGCAGAAACCTGTCGGTGCCAACCCGAGAAATGTTCTCCTTGTCCATCGAAAAGCCCGTTACTCTTTGGGAGTGCGTGGAGTGGGGGCTTGGTGGGCCCGGGGGCTGCCAGCCCTGCAGCTTTTGGCTTGGCAGGACGTTTTGGAACCGTGAACCGGGCAAAGTCTTTTCCACCCGCAGGACAGTCACAGCGGTAGGTCCTTAGGTGAAGGTACAAGCGTTTCAGAGGTGGTACTTTACATGAGTCTGGAGGAAAACGTGCTTAAAGAGGAGACGTATGGAGAGTTGCAATGTGTTTTCTCAGTACTTTTAAAGAAAAATAATTTTATCTTTATCTCTGCATGGCCTACTTTATTTGTCTTTTAAAATCAGGAATCATTGATGATGATCAATGGTCTAAGACCAGTTTATTTCAACAAAAAGCATTTTCCTCTCTTGGTGTTTGTTTGGTAGGTTTTTTGGGTTTTTTTTTGTTTGTGTTTTTTTTTTTTAATTTGCACTCTGAACTTGAAATGTACAGCTGTAATGAAAATCAAGCTATAAAAAGTTTGGGAGGGTTGAGCTCATGGAGCTTTTTATTTCATATCCCAAACTGACAAGAAAATTCCATCACTGCCCTTTCTGTGACCTCCAGCCCCTGGGGAAAAAAACGCACTGGCGCCCCAGGAAAAGGCCGGGAGAAAGTTAATAACGTAATTTAAAAAGTTGTTTTTCTCCGGGGAGGAGGGGGGGTCCCACTGCCGCAGGTGGGCGCGGGCCCGGGGACGCGCCGTCGGCGTCCGTGGTGCTGAACGGCGGCGGGACAGGAGCCGTCGGGGTGCACGGCCACAGCCCCCTGCCGCGGCTGGGCGTAACGAACAGGCGCTTTTTGCTTTTGATTTAATCAGAAGCACCCTAAAGGGTTCCTGAAGCGTTTTAAAGAAAATTACCTCTGATTGTGCTTTTATTATTATTTTTTTTTCTTGTAGGCTTTGATGTATTAATAGTGCAAATTTTCGAGCAGTTCAAAGGTGTGAGGCACTGTGGGTATCACCCGTGGTGTACTGAATTTTGAAAGCATCACCATGCTGCCGTAATCCTGTTCAGAGTGTAGAATGAAATAGTTAGGTCCTGGTGCCTGATGGATCAAACGTGGCATATTAAAGCCAAAGGTGACCGAGAATGAGGCATCAGAGACACGTGCAGATGAGCATCCCATGAACTGCCGGGGCAGGAAGGTGGTGTTCCTACTTGCAGGTTAATCCTGGGTCATCATAGTGATGTTCAGGTTTCATAGTGCATTGTATAATAGGCTTAAGCTTTAAATGTACCCACCTTTTAAGCTTTAAATGTACCCACCTTTTAAGCTTTAAATGTACCCACCTTTTAAGCTTTAAATGTACCCACCTTTTAAGCTTTAAATGTACCCACCTTTTAAGCTTTAAATGTACCCACCTTTTAAAATTATCCTCTTTCCCCCTATTTTCCTTCTACTCAACCACTGTGAGCAGGAAGAGCTATCATAAACCAGGCAGCTTCATTTATGTTGCTCTAGGAGTTGCAGCTAGTGGTAAGAATGAAGAAAACGGTTTTGGTTTTGGCCAAGCCATTTTTCAGGGTCTGTGGTATGAGTCCTGTCTCTGATAATGGCGCTTGAACTTAAAAGCTAGCATGAAAAGGAGATAGCCACAGGCCGTGCTATTGCTGCTCCTCAAGAACCGAAAATGAACCAAGACACTGCAGGAGACTACTGAAGTCACTTAGCTTCCTCTGCTCTGCAACCCGAGGGACAGCAGAAGAGGACTGTGGGTGTTCATCACCTATTTGTGATAATCATTGGTGCTCCTTTTTATGTTTGGGTCACAGTCATAGTAGCTGGAAGTCTTCTAAAGCTTCCCGTCTTTCCCTTCTGCAAGCAGAGGGGCTCTTGCAATAGCGCATCACTGAAGTCTTGTTCATTAGTAACCTTTGCTTGGGGACCAGCTGGTGACAGACCATCACTTCATAGGTTGTAAGTCTGTGTAGAGGCATGAGGGCAGTGGGCTGATGAGCATTGATAACATGCAGCTGTGGCCTTGCCTCGAAGGCAGTGGGTTGGTTGACATGGACCATATGCAGCTGTAGCTCGTTCCCTCTAAGTAGTTAAATAGCCCTGAGGAGTGTAGGAGAGGGGGCTGGGTGGAGGAGGGGCAGTGTTGGGGGCTGGCCTCTGGAGAAACAATGTGGATGGTAGAATCTGACTGATGGTAAAGCCCTCTTAGCAGCCTGGTAGCTTGCGGTGCTGTAGCATGTCTGCAGCTTTCTGCCCTAGTGCTTTGCTGTAGCTCTGCCCAACTGCCAGATACCAGGTGATTTATTCCCTTGTGTTCTTGACTGCATGTTGGTAATAAGAGATTTCTTTCTTCCTGGGAGTTCTTTTACTCCCGCTGTGATTATTATTTAGGCTATCTTTGTTTCCCCCCTACTTACTCTTCACAAATCTAGCCCATGATGTGGGCTAGATCTATGAAGTGTATCAACTTGCATGTAAGTCTGTCTTTTAGTCCTTTCTCCTGCTCCTCAGGAATTCAGTGGTTGGAGGAATTGATTATGCACTTAGAAGACCAAGTTTTCAGCCACTTCTGGAAATGCTGCTTGATTCCAGGCATATGTATGGGCTTTTCTGTGTTGACAAAAGGCTTTCCCTTTCAGTGCAGATTGACTAGTAAGGCTGAATCCGCCTCCTGAAAAATAAGTGGAATGTGCTTGCATCAGCTAATATAAGAAAGAAATGTGCCAATATGATGATTGTGCCATTGGGGAGGATAACGCAGGTGGAGATCAGAAATCTGAGCAGACAAATAGGGGCAAGTCTAAATGGGGTAAAGGGAAAGCAATGGGTTATCAAACATTAGAAAGCAGAGCAAAAGTATGCAGTGAAACACGTAAGTAGATTTTTGAAGACACTACAGTGTTTATCATATTTTTGTCCATTTTTGGATACTGAATTTCTGGTTTATTATTGGTTGTTATAGATACACCTGTGTTAAAATTTAAGCTTTACTAGTGGGATGATTAAAAAGAAGAAAACTAAAAAAGATACAGGCACAGGGAGGAAAAGGTGAATGCGGTTGGGGAGAAACTGTAGTGCATTAACAAACATGGAAGTAGCAGTAGCACTCTTTGTGTGATGTCAGCAGAAGGTTTAATAATGCTTTGGGTTTGGTAGATGTATTGGCATTCTTGTCTCTTCATGTAGAGGTATGGTGCATTATTTTTGAGTGGTCGCTGGCCTCGTGGATATTTCTTGTTCAATTATTGTGATGAACTTGAATCATGAACTTGAATATAAATCTGTTTCCTGGAGACCTAGTGTGACCTAGAAAGGCGGTAAGATGGAGGAATGAGTGAGAGCACCTTGGGCTTTCTCCTGTTTTACTTACTATACCTTTCATCCCATTCTCAAAGACCAATGTGATTACAAATGCCTGTGGACTATTGAGTGATGGTGATGATTATGCCCTATTTCTGCACTCTTTGGTGTCAGCTTGGCAGTTTCCGGTGGATTTAGCATCTGCTGATGCATACGTCTGTGACGATTGCACCTCTGTGGCCTAAGAGTGAGGAGTGTGACAAAGTGTCTCTCTTCTGAGCCATTCTCTTAATCCTATGAATGAATTAAGGAATAAAGCTCTGCTATAGACCTGCCTTGGTAACATAGATTTAACTGTGACTGCAGATTTTATTTTCAAGCTTTTTTAGGTGGTTGCAGTGCTTCTTAATACTCGTTGTGACAGTCCTCTTTATTACAACGTGTCTCAAAATTATAGTACTGAGTTGCTAGGTTTGTCAGGATTTTCAGTCTTCTAGCTGAAGCAGCAGTATATGATGCACCCTTCTCTTGTGTCTTTCATGGAGCAGGCTAAAACTTGATCTAAAGGGAAATAATTTGGCATGTCAGGCTGACATCAGTTTTCTTTGTTGCACCTTTTACTTTGATGAGGTGGAAACACCCCATTCTGTTTCGTATCCTCTGGGGACTCCCGCATGAAAGAGTATTTCGCCCCTACTGGGCAGTGCAGAGCTTATAGTTAGCAAGAGACCTGGTGACTGTGGCAGCTCTCAGCTGAACTTGTGTTTTGAACTTCATGAAGGTATTAATTTTGTGTTATACAGCATAGTATATTCTGTATATGTTTGGGGTTTGTAAGTTAAACTTGCTTCTACTGTCAGGGTGTGCTGACAGATTGTAAGGTACTCTGTGGCATAAATGTCATTCATTTTATACTGCCACATGCATTCTTATGAAAAGTATAACGAGTTACGTACCTGTAATTGCATCTTGAACAGAACATCAATTGTCATGAATTAGTGACAGTCATGTCAGTTGTTTTTTACTGAATTTATTTGCTTTTATGGTTTATTAGAAAATAAATGTTTGTTGGCTTTAGAGTCATCTCTGACGGAACAGAGGAAAAGGAAGAATGCATGTTATCTGTCAAATGATAAACACTAATATGCATTCCGCTGTTAGGAGAACTTGTACTTTTCTGGTCCATTAAGGAGGGTGTTTTAGCTCACTGGTTAGAGCTCCTCAGTTCTTTTTATTTAAAAGTAACAGACTTTCTTATGCTGAGATTGGGTGGGGGGTGGGGGTGTAAATGCAATGACAGCAAAGAAAGATTTTGTTTAAAGCTGTTAAAGCTAACCTATAGTATTACGGAATAATAAACCTGTGGGGTTTTAGAAAATGATATTTAAAGGTATAATATATGCAAGCAGAATGCATGGATTTTGAGGACTTTTTTAAAGTACTTCGTGTATTTGAGAGAAGTTGTTCATTCTTACTTGAAATACACATTTCCCAGAGGTTGGATGAGAATGGGAGAGTTCTAGAAAAGACATTTTAACGTGTATGTTTTCCTAATTTTTCTCGGCTTTCTGAAAAAGGAAAAAGAAAACTAGGAGGACAGAAAGGCATGGCAGGTGCATCCCTGCTGTGAGGGATGGAGACTTGAGACTGTAACCTGTCAGTGAGCTGCTGAGCAGGTGGCAGCATTGGCTGCAGACTGTATTTCTCTTCCTTTTCTTTCCCTGAATGTTGAAGCAAGGAGCTAAAAGGACAGTCCTTTCTCTAACGGTTTTGGTCCTGGATCATTTAGTCCATATTACAATTACTGAAACCAGAAATGAAGCCAGCAAACTAGGCTCACATAAGTTATAAAGAGCTATAAAATCAAGTTCATCCTAGTTAGAGGTAAGACAAAAAGAAGCTAGAAGAGATCAGGGCATGCATTCCTTTGTTGGCTTCCTGAGCTTTCCAGGTGTAATTTTCACTGCATCCAATTTAAAGAAGTCTGCTGCAGAAAACACAGATTTTGGTTGTTGGCTTAGATTGCTACTGTGTTTTAAAACTAGTACAGTTGACAACAGGAAGACCAAACTGCAGACTGAACTACAGTTACAGCAGAGAAATTCAACACCTAACCTATAACTATAATGCAAAACTGTTTGTTCATCCAATTGCTACTGTTATTTTACTGAGTCTAAAAGCAGTTAACATGTCATCCTTTATCTGTTAGGTGTATGATTTTGTAGTTATTTCTTTCTAAATTCACAACAAACATCCCTTTGCACTCCAAAAGCCATTTAGTAGATTCTCAGTAGATTATGATAGCTTTGTAGCTAATCACTTTTCATGGCTATGTACAACTTTTTGTAATCTACTAATATATGGCTTTAGAAGCAGGATAGTCTGGGCTCAGAGGTTAATAAATGTCTCTTTGAATCTGTGCAGTAGTGTTCTGATTGCAGTGCTGAGCTGATTGCATGAAGGGGAAAAATGGAAAAAAAACCCACCAGAAAACTTTAATTATAAATGAATAGGATTTCTACTTTTGCTGAAGAATTCTGATTATGGTGCCCTTCTAGCTTTTTAATAATAGGAAAACCATTCCATTTAATAACTAAAATGTTTATAAGAATGAGTCTGTTCCTTGATGCAGTCCTTTCAGTGCCAGCATCCAACAGTGAATGGGTGCTTTGTGGATGTAACCAGCTGTGATCCTGAAAATGCAAGGATGTGAGAAATGGGAGGTAGAAGCCTGGGACTTCTGCTGCTCTTAGTTTGTAGTGACTTTTAAATGTGGGAAGTGTTAAATTTTCATTGTCCGCTACCGGCAAAAAACAGATCTCTGGAGGCAAGTAATTCCCCCACTCATGTACTGAATCTACAGCTGTTTGTTAACTGAACACACCGCTTGGAGAACATACGAAACATTGAAACATCGCAAACATTGACATGGAAATACTTGGCTTTTATTTGAGGATTAAAAATTATGTGAAATTTTGAGAACAAAAACATTTCTCAAATTGATGCAGAAAAGGACCTTCTTCCCCCAGTTCTTGGGGGAGTCTTAACTGTCGTCAGCAAGCTGGGTCTGGGAAGAGGGAAAGTGTGAAGGCTTATGCATGGCTAAGTCTGAAATTGTCTGCACACTTTGGTCTATAGCCATGATGAGAAAAGGGATATGCATGATAAAGGTGGTAGTAGAGAAATTAGATGTATCCCTAGCTTTGGGGTAGTGGAGGAGGAGTGACGATACTAAGTAGTCTTAATAACATGCTTTATATTGCAGAAATCTCTATTAAAATATTAGCTAAAAACCTACTCTGATCACCAGTGGCAGAGTCCTTGAATACCTTTGGCTGCTAGTTTTGGAGAGTTCTGTAGCACAAGGAGTAATCAGTTAAGTGTCCAGCAAGCATTCATTTATAGCTACTGACCTTCTGGAGTAATGATGGTGAACTATTTTAGATGGAAGGCCTTCCAATTCAGAAATGTAGTGGTTTTGCTGGTGTTCACCTTCATACAAGGAGCTGACTTCAGCAGTTGTCTTATAATACACTTGAGCAAATTATTAATAAAGCTGCAAATGGTTGGTTATGGCCTGTCTGTTCATTTATCAAATATTAATGTCAGTTTATCATCTGTATAGATTTTCATAAATTGCTGGGTCAGCAGAAGGCTCAGCCTTTCCTGGAAGGCTTTAAAGTACTGGGAAATAGATGAGTTGGGAATCTTTAAGTTCCAGCTCACTATGCAAACAGATTGACCCACGGCAGAACGAGCCTTTTTATTTTACTTCGCTGCGCAATTCGTTCTTGAAAACAGACTTCTAATTGCATGCTGAAAAAAAGTCAATGATTTACAGGGTCTGCATTTCTCTTTTAAAATGCATGAGTTTAATTTAGAACCTAGTCAGAAGCTTTATGGGCTTCAACATGCATGTAGATAGCTTGAAGAAACTTACACACACAGTTAATGATAGTTTGATAATGATAGAGAGAATGATAGTCTGAGCAATCCCTACTCTACATTCGGTGTAAAATGGTAAGTAATATGAACACTGCTGTAGCAAGGAACGGGGGTGTCTGTCCCACTGATTATCCAAATCCTGCTGCAGGTGTCAACAGTACAGAGGTGCAGATGTGAGCTAACAAACACTTTGGGAAAGTATCACACACTCACTTGGCACAGGTGTTCCACCTAAGAGCCTGTCTGTGTTGTGTTGGACCAATATCCCATCTAGCCCTATATCCATTTTCTCATAGGCGCTAAAAGCATATGCCCTGCATGAGTATTAGAACAGGGCAAACGTGAATCTTTCCCTCATGGATTCTCGGTGTTCAACTGTTTTCAGCTTAGAGACATCCCAAGCAAGGTAGAGTTTCTATGTATTTGTAACCCTGAATGGATTTTGTTCTGTGAAACATACACACAGTGTACTGTGGCAAAGGGTGTGCTCATCAGCTGCTTGCTCCGTGAGGAATCTCCCCTTTCCTTTGAACCTGGAGACGGGGGATGGTTGGTCCTGACTACTTGTGATTTCACATGTCTGTTGTATCACCTCTCCCTTGTCCAGTACTTACTCTTGTTAGCTCGAGGAGGAAAAAAAAAAGCATTTGGCCAATAGCTATTCTTCTGAATGGCAAATGCAGAAATGTGACACTAGTGAAAATATAAAATAAAGCCTTGTTTGTTAGATACAGTAGAAGAAAGTGCACATTTCATATAATTGATAGAAAATACTATCCTTGCTCTCAGTCTGTGAAGAAAGTTTACTAATCTATGTAAAAAGGCATTTATTTTAGGAGGAGTAATAGATTTTTAAAATACTATTTATAAATCACAGTTCATTCAATCAGTTCTAAGCTCTTTGAGACTGTAAGAAGCTGCACAAAATCAGGAGCTTTTTAATTTCACTGGCACTTGGGTGAAATCCCTGGTCAATGTTGAATTGCAAGGGATTTATGTCATGTCTGGAAGACATGTCCAGTGGTGGTGTATTTAGCATTGCAACAGAAATGTGCAAATACTTCTCACCTTTTGTTCTCACTGAACTGCTCTCCTATATAAATTTGTATGTATAATTTTATATACAAAATTTTATATACAAAAATTGCAGCAGATTCAACAGTTGTATCCTATCTAACACATACATGACCAAATGAGTAACTGTCAGTGTTATTTTGCTATATAATATATAAGATAGTAAATAACTGCTGATGCAGAAGGGATGTTTATAAGGACCTGGTGTGCTGGCTGGCTGTGTTTGGATGTAAAATCTCTGCTGATTCCTCTTGATAATGACTTGGTTAGGATTTTCACAGTAGATGCAGGAACTACATACCAAAGTAGGTGGATTGCTGATGGAATTGTGCTGTGTATGAAGTAAATTCTTGTTCCTCGCTCAGTCCCATTTAAATTCAGTAGTGCAGAGGTTTTCACTAGGCTTCCCTTAATGTGGGTAAACTTGACAGCCCAAAGCCTCACTCTTCATTGTAGCATCTGACAGTGAGTGTTAGCAGAACGTGTGTTCAGGGACAGTGCTTCTGTTACAGCCCTTTTCTGTGCCGATTTCCTCACTTCCACAAGCTTCCCATTGACAATGTGAGTCATTCCAGATGGAGCAAATCTCTGGACTTTGAAATGGTGCTTTGTTTAGAAGTGAGGTTTTGTTCTGTAAGTATGGCATTAGAGATGCAGCTCTAGATTCTGTCTCTTTCCTTTGCACTAAACAGAAACAAGTGTTACATTTATGCCAGACCTTACTAGCTCCATTTCCTGCTGGATATGACTTAAAATAAAAATTGGGATGCTGCCATGCCTATTTACTTGTGCTCACTGCTTTAAGCATGAAACTGTTGCAGTACCAACACTGTTGGCTGTAGTAGAAGCAAACCCACTAACTCTCAGCCTTGACAGTTCTCTGGGTCCCCTGCACTGACCTTGTGTAAATGTTTTTGTCTCTGCTTCTCCCTCCCTGTCCCCAGCGACTTCCCTCATGCAGACAATTAAGTCCTCATGCTTATGTCTGCTCCACTTCCACTGGCTGGTGCCTACATCTGGTACTGGGGAAGGGGTAACAGGAAGGGCAGTTTTTTAACTGATGTCTGACTAAACACATGCGAGACAAACAACTTGTGTATGCCCTGGTTTTTTAACAGTTATAAACAAACACATATGTTTTCATGCAGTCTCCAAGGAACTGGATGTATCTTGCCAGTCAGAGAAACTGCTGGAGACAACTGCACTTGGCCTCTGAGACATTACTTTCTACGTGACCTTTTGTTTTCAAATGTGTAAAAACCCCGGTAAATACAGTTTTATCCTACACACAGTTTTTCCTGCTATGTTTTGTAGGTGCTTTGAATTCAGTCCAGACAGACCAGCGTTAGGATTTACCAAAGCCTTCTCTCCCAAGTGTCGTCCTGCTGTGTGACTCCATTGGTAACAGACCTATCATTTTTAAAAGCTATGTTTTCTTATAGACAACATGTTATCAGTTACAGATACATTGATATCTTTATCTGTGCTTCTGTACACAAATGGGGTTACATATTAAGTATTCTCCATAGGTATAGGCACCTAATTATTTTTACTTAGGGATACATTATTGATCTTTTGATAGGCTGTTGCCTTGGGCATTTATGCAGTTTGATTCTGTAAGAAATCCCACAATTTTATTAACTAGCTGATTTTATGGATACATTTCAGTTTGGTACTTTTATCGCTATGATGCTTAATGACATTTCTGTAGGATTGATGTGCACTTACATGGGCATGAACTCAATAAAATGTGTCTGTCATTCTTTTTGGAAAAGATTTTTGATTGTCTTAGAAGCTCCCAAATGGAGGAGATTAAGCTCTTTGAGACAAGGATTATCGCTCTGTAATGCTTACGCTGTATGTTGTACTATAAGTGCATGATGTATAGATAGGGTTTTTGGTGTACTGTTAGAAAATATGTTAATCTCAAGAATTTAACAACACAATGTAAATCCTAAAATTTGCAGTTTACATTTGGGGGAAGGCGCAGTAACCTGAATGTACCAACTCGGCGCTTGCTCAGTTCTCAGCAGGTTGGTTCCAGTTTTGAGTGTTTTGTGTGCTGTGCTGTTACTCTTGCTCATGAAGGCATCACAAAGAATTTGATTTTACAGTGTTTCGAGAAATGAGATCACTGAAAGCACTTCAGTGTTCCTGGGGCATGTTGTGTTTGCACTTGTAGTTACTCCAGTGTGGTTCTGGGGTGGCTTTTTAGGACCATTAGTACAGCAAGGGTTGGTCAGGGTGTGGAGCCCCATCAGGTTCTAGTCTCTGGTTCATGGTGCAAAAGGCTGGGGATGAAATTGCTCAAATTGAAGACTGGCTGTTTAACCTC
This sequence comes from Falco rusticolus, assembly GCF_015220075.1. Classification (NCBI taxonomy): domain Eukaryota; kingdom Metazoa; phylum Chordata; class Aves; order Falconiformes; family Falconidae; genus Falco; species Falco rusticolus. The sequence continues at coordinate 49,149,500 of NC_051187.1, forward strand.
AGAGCACAAAATTCAGTAACACCAGATTTTAAAAATGACCAAACCTGGTAATTCCTGTCTGCTCTGTGTTGTGTAGACCTGTAAGCCTGTGCAAAGTAAATGTAAAATGCTGCCATATGGTAATAGTATACAACAACATTGTGCCAGTTGATGGCTGCACAACTTGTGGGGCACCGGGAGGGTCTTTTCAGAAAAGCTGTTGTTGCACAAGCATGCAGGGAGCTTAGAAACATAAGCTGCAATGAAATCAGCCACAACTTGTTCTTTGCGGGGGTGTGTGTGTGTGTGTGTGTTCAGGTTCTCGGGATTTTGAAAATCCCAAATAATTTAATGTGTCTGTGGGTTTCTGAGGGGGAGGGGGGCACTGTATGCATAATGCTGTAGGAGCAAGGGAGCGGAATGAACTCCAATACAAATGGGATGTGCTCTCCCAGACAACAAAACTTATTCTTAATGTAACATATTTGAAAACAATATGTGCTGCCATCACTAGTAATAGTAGAATAATTATTTCCCCCAGAGTTTAATTTGAAAACAGTCACAATTTAGACAATGCTTTTTCCTTTAGATTTACGATTGTGTAATTTTTAAAAGATTTAAGAGACAGAGTTTAATTCCAGTTTTAAAAAGAGGGAAGAAAGGTACACCCCCTTATATTTGGCCTCTCTTGTTTGTTTGCTCCTTTTGTTACTATTAAAGTAAACTTCCATATGCTAGAATTTGTTGTTTCTTTTCTTTTTTTTTTTAGCTGCCTTTGAAGTTGATGTCTTTAGCAATAATTTTGGCAGTGCTGCGCCTTGTAATGATTTTGCTCTGATACCAAGTTCCTTTTGTGTTCTCTTTCCACTGAAAAAACCAAACACCAAGTCTCTTAGATTTGTAATCTCCAATTAAAGAAGTAAGGTTTAAATTTTCATGGAACTAATCAATAATTACTTTTTAATTTATTTTAATCTTAATTTGTGCCCGTATCTGAGGTGGGGGGAAGAGCTAACAATTTAAACTTTTTGAAAGGCTGACTGCTTTTAATTTTCAGAAGTTTGTCTGAAGAGAGGACCCAAGCCAGTATTTGGGAGTTAGAACAGAACTTGTGTTACATTTCCAGAACCCTGTGGTTATGGGACACTAGTTATCCCACGGTTTCTAACACTGTTGTTGAAATGCCATGTTGAAAAAACCATATGTTTCCTGGGAGATGTTTGATGTCTATTGTATCTTCTTGGAGGGCACTTAAAGAACTTTTTGAGACTTTGATTTTATGCTATGGCATTAATCTTACAAATTGCTCATAATGGAAAGAATGTTTTGGGCCTATGCACTGAGTCGTGGTTATTTTTCCTACAAAGTGTGGATGAAAGTTGGAAATGTTGCTGGGGATTACAGGTGCAAATCTCAGCACCAACCATCCTCAAGGGCTCCCAGTGGCTCCAGCTCCCCTTGCCCACCCCATGTTTCTGGGAAGCTGAGCAGAACTGCTGTGCCATCTGAAACGCATGGGCAGGCACGTGTTCTCATCAGGTGTCTGGCTTTAGCCAGGTCACCAGACCTCTCTGTCCCATCATCTTTACTCAGTATTTTCAAAATGGGAACTGATAAGTTATTTGCACAGTAATATTAATACTTATCTGGTAATATCTCACCTAAATCAGTTCACACTTGTCTCTTTTTAGGCCAGATCATGTTGACTCCATCATCCATGTATTTTTTTTTCTCCTCTTCAGTATCCAATGAATAAATTTTCAGCTAACAGCAAAAAAATACTAGTTTATTGGTATGTAATTTCATATTTTGTCATACCATATTTATCATTTCAGTATTCTGGTTCTTCTGTGTAAAGATACTTGTGATCTTCTACATTGAAAGTGCTTTTCTAATTTCAAGAACTGGTGAATGTTATTGGAAGTGCTTATGTTCTGCTTTTTTTTCTGGTTAATGAATAGACTTAACAAGCTGGTTATCAATACAACCAACCCATTTGTTATCTCTGTTTTTCAAAACATCTTGTTTCCATTTCTTTAACTAGTTTTTTACCATATGATTCTTTGACTAATGGCTGTGTTGTCTGTACTAAATGTAAAGAAATGTAATTTACATTGGTTGCTTTACTAAATCCAGATCAACTTACTTCTGTGCCTAGAAAAATCTATTATGGAAAGGATACTGAGGTACTTGGAAAAATGTTTTATTTTATCATCTTTTCTGTCTTTATCCTGTGAAACTTGTTCAAAAATTTTTATCTGTTTAGGTCAGGCTGATAGGATTATAGTGACTGCATTCAGTTGTTCTCTTTTTCTAAATGTAGTCCCTCCATTTGGTATTTTCAAGAGAGATGGTTTTGTTAAGATCTGGAATGGTTATGGCTGCAAGCTTGTAGTTTATTTGTCAGTTCTTCAACAGTTCTAGGTTGGGTCCTGCCACTCTGAATGCTGTTTGAATTTTAACTTTAAGGTGCATAACTTCCATTCCTGTGTTCTTAGTCTAGTTACGATGGCCACAATTATTGCTGATGACAGAAGTGAGGAACATACTCAGGTCTAGCACAGTGGCTAATTTTTAAGTGTGCTATCTTCTCATCTGAGCACACCCATTTCTGCTTATTCTCTTCTGTTCATGAATACCTATATGTTTTTATCATGATTGACTGAAGTCCCAGACTTCTGTCATATCCAAACCCTTTTTTTATTTGTCTTTAAGTGTTAATTTTTAATGTATTTATCACTTAAAAATTTTGAGATGCAGACTAACTGTTGTTTATTCCTCCATTTAATATAAACTTAAGTTACAATTACATGGTCTGAAGTATTCATGTCCAATGGCATTATTGTTTTCACTGATTTGTGAGTCTCTGAGAAGTTAAAGCTTCTCATAAAGATATGATTCCTGCTGATATTTTTTTCTCCAAGAGCATTATAGTTCTCTCTGTGTATCTTCAAGTCTAACCTTGGGGCTGAGGAAGCCTGTAGCAGATACTCAGCTCTATTCCATGTGATGCTGGGGAAGAAATCCACAGAACAACATAGCCTCTGAGCATTAGCTCAACAATTTACAGCCGTTAAGATCTCATCTTCTTGCTCTGAGGACTAGCTATTTATGTTTCTCTTGGCTCATAGACTTGTATGTGAATTAATTCTCGGTTTTTGTTTGGTGTTTTTTTTTAATAACATACAGGTTAACTGGGGTTGCTAGTAGAGTTCCTCTGGTGAGACCTTTTACCAGCTGATGTATTAGAGATTTATTTCGTTAGGCCATTCATTCTTTAAGCCCCTGGCATCTGAACCTCCATGGCGTCTCTAAGCATCTTCTGGAGATACTATAAAGCTACTGCTGGGATTCAGTCCAGCTCCTTTTGGCTTCTGCACCTTCCGGTTTTCTTCATAACAAAGCTGTTCTCATGTGAATCTTACATGTCTCCAATTAAATAAGACATTTTCTTTCACTCCTCTGAAAATTACTGAGATTGCTTCTTATGTAGGCTCTTCTTTCAAGTATTTTTAAGCTTGTGCTTTTATCTGCTCTTAGTAGTGAATTTTTCTTACTTGGGTGTTCTCTGGTCTCCCCACTTCCTCCTTGTGGACAAGCAGGAGAAAACTCATTCCTGACTTTGATCAGCCTCACCCAATGAAGCAACTGTTAGTGGCCAGTCATTCTCTGGTGGGAGTGGTATGGCTGGAAATAGTGTGTATGAGAGTTACTCAATGAGAAAACAATATTTATAAAAGAATTTCCAAATGTCAGACAAAGTCACTTACAGGGAAGATTCCTGGCCTGTCACAGTGAGCATGGATGTTGTCACTGTGCAGTACCAAAACTGCTTTTCTTTGGTGTTAATGAAGCCTTCAAAGAACCTCAAGAGGCAGACAGTCATCTGTCATATTCCTCGTCCTACTTTTAAAAATGCTCTAGAAAATGCAGGATATCTGAATACTTAAAATATCTGTAATCCCTTTCAGAAAAAATATTTATTGAATTAAGATGCATCCCTAAAAAGCAAGAAATAGAAACTATGACTGGGGAGAACAAGCATCTCAGTCTTACTCCTCATGTGTCTGTGATGTTCTCAAGTATGAGATCTTTGGCAGCTATTATTCAGCCTACTTCTGTTTATAACTTATATATATATATAAAAAACTGTTTATAACTCCCAAATGGGAGAAAAGAAGATGACCCAAGTAATTCAAGTACTGATGGAAGATAAAAGCTGTTGTAAAGTATCAGAAGGAGGCAGACTAACAGAGACAGAGATGAGACTGCAATATTATGCTGCCATCAGCAGTAGCCAGGAAAAAAAGGCATTGTGTCATTATCCTGACTTAGTGGTCAGAAGAGAAGGGTGACCAGAGCAAAGAGGAATGTGAATTGTCTCTGAGAGAGTCCTGCAGAGTGTTTAGGTTTGTGTGAGTTGTATTGCAAGTGTATTTCAATTAATGTGCTTAAAATAATTGAAAAGAAAGAATTGTAGTTAGAGAATGAGTGCTGTTGTGAAAGTTTCAGCTGGTCAATAGGATTGAAGTAGAGCTCTACAAACTGCCAGAAATTCATTTAACCTTTTAGAGCAAAAGGCTGTATCAGTTTTCTTTTTGTATGTAATTGAACACTGTCAGTGTGAAGGATGCTCACCCAGAGCTTTGTGTTACGGAGTTAATGATTTGTGCAAATGGTTTTGTAATGATGTGAAGATACATATGATTAGCATTAAATATACTTGTCTCCATTCTGATCTACAGGACCGCTTTCCTAGCAGTGACACAGGAACAGGCCATCAGCTGCAGTAGCATTTTTGGGAGAAAGTCAGAGGCACTTATGTGCTCAGTATGTTCTGGTCATTTACAACACAGTAATGTGAGAGTGTAGGTGTATGAGGCTTCAGTTCGATACAAATTTCCATTGTGTAACAAACTGATCTAAAAACAAATTCTGCAGTGAGTGGGTGGGGAAGAGGAGACTAATGCATATCAGAGAAGAGATTTCCTCTAAAGTAGTAAATATTTTTGTTGGAAACCATAGAAGGGGACATGCTGGGAGAGTGATAGGCAGGCTGGCTTATTTTTGTTTCTTGCTGTGAAAAGGTCCGCTTCCAGAGTTAGCTGTGAAGCTGATAGCCCCATTTAATACCATATACAACTAAAACAATTTCTTCTCTTTAGATATCTGCGTGCTTTTTACCAAGTATACAGTAATCTCTCCATTCAAGATTCTTGTCATATTCTTTTGCAAAAATAAAGTGTTGGTGTTAGTCTTCTTTAAAAGACAGTGACAATGGGATTCACACAGATACAGAAGCATAAGTTGAGCTGTAGTTATTTGGATACTCTTATTTAAAATGTGAATTTCAAGAACACTTTTTTTTTTTTTTGCAAATGACCCCTTTAGGATTATTCAGCTTGCTGGAATAGTACATGTCCTCCTTATCTGTGCAATCATTGTAGACCTTGCAAACTGTAATGTAGTACACAGACTTAGATATTGGGAACATTGTGTGTGCTTGTGACAATTCCGGGAGGATTTTGTATGTTAAGAGAACTAGTAGGCTTGTAACCATATTAATCTCTTGTAGCTGCAGCATCAATAATATGGGTAATCTTTATGTGATGAATTAAACTTAAAATATAAGTATTAATTTGGTAGAGCAGTCTTTAATTTGTTCTTTCAATAGGTGTTTTTTGGGGTAATTTATCAATTTTTGGTAACTCCAGCACCATCGCTAAGAAGTTTTTAGGTGAATTTTTGGATCATCAATCTGGTTCTGACACTTAGACCAGCAGCACAGAATAAGTAATAGCAGTGTTAGGCTGTTACTGATATTTTCTCTACTTCACATCCCCAGAGCTGTGGCTTCTGTTGGCTCCTTCATCACACTTATTCTGGTTTGGTGCTTCAGATTTTGTCCTGCCTTCTCTGAGCTGAGAAATTATTACAGGCTTTCAATTAGAATGAACCTGAAATTTATTTTATTGCTTTTTTCTATTTCAGATTAAATATGAAACTAACAAGGTATTGCAGGCTGAATGAAACATTGACATTCTTCAGAAATAAAGCCAATTTTTTTTGATCCCTCAAAGAAAGCAATGAAATGGATAAAGTAAATGTTATTTTTTTTTTTCCTGATAGCTCAGCTGTTAATTCACTCATACAGGGACTGAGGCAGAAATCAAGCTCCCATTTCCCATTTTCTGGAAAGTGGTGTGTGATATCTGCAGGTGAAAACTTTTCCTGATCATTAAAACTAGACACAATTCAGACTATTTTCCACAATCACAGCTGTAGAATTGTGCTTGGAAAACATTTCTAGTCTTGAAGGTGTTCTTAATCATTGCGATATTATTCTGGTGAGACGCTGTAGCATGCCGGGATGTTTCCCAGGGAACTGATGATAAGAAAACCAGAACATGGAATTAATCTTGTGGAAATAAGACTTAAAGGAAAGTTGAAAGAGAAAGAAAAGTCCCAGACAGTAAAGCAAGGATCTCTTTCATGAAGGACAAGTTACTGTGACATTTTGGTTTTCTTTGTTTGTACTCCTTGCCTGTCACTGCTGTTTTAATTTTCCCTGAGGCCACTTTAATACTGAAAGCCTGACTTAATTGTCTTGAATTAATTAGTTCAATTTAAAGTAGAGGACACTGAATATCAGTGGTTGACCGTGAGGGACCTGCAGTGAAGCTGTACAAAGGGCATAAAAATGTGAGTCTGGAGAAACACTTGTGGAGGTACAGTTGCTGAGTGGTGATGAATTACCTCGGGGCCTAATTGCTTTGTCCAGGTGTTAACAATCTAAAAGGGAACAGCCTCAGCTGTGTTCACTTTAGTGGGATGCAATGCTGTAGGCAGTTAATTGCCTAACAGATTTAATTTCTGTGGGAGAGATTACTAATGTATTCATTTCCATTCCCTAGAAATGTCACCTGTTCAGCGTTTAATGTGCCACTTGCCTTTGCTTGCAACTTAGTAGAGTACTGTGTCACTGATCCCTCTGCTGCATGTTAGTCTTTGTTTTTTTGGTTAGCACATGTTGTGAGCAGGAAAAATAGGTTACTGGAAACTTAAACCTGTGTATTATAATTAAAACCTCACTAAGTTTAGATAGTGTCATGAATGGCTGTTGATCACAAAGCTCTTCATTTTGGTAGTTGTATGTGGGAAAAGCCTTTAGTACTTTCAGGTATTTGTGTCTTAGACTTTATTTTCCTTTGAGGATTGTATTTTGGTGAACTCTGCTTAACTCGAGCTTATGCTGTGGCTCCCTGCAATTGGCAACGGATGGGTTTAAGAAGTTAACAGTAGATGTCTTTGTCATCTTCTTGTCTTTATTTAGCCATTTTGATATCTCAAAAGTATTGTGAAGATACTGAGATGTGGTAAGTGCGTGCCCAATTTAAAGTCCCCAGGTTAGACTATAGAGCTCCTTAGGACAATGTGTTACAGTTACAGTTAGCTTGCTACTGCACGGGAATAGTGACTTACTCTGCTGTGCACAGGCTTTACTATTTGATTGGAAAGTCCCCTTTACACTTTAATGTCAGGTTGTGGTGAGTCTGCACAGCAGAAATTAGGAGTTTTTTACATTTTGGTAGAGGTGGTATCTAGAAACTTCCACAAGTCCAGCAAATATTTGAACCAGATCTTTTGGAGAATTTTAGACATCAATATTTCTCATAGGAATTGTGCAAAAAGATGCACTGATTTTTCTCTGTGACACCAATGTTCGTAGGAAAGGGAATTAAAAATAGTGATTAGTTACCTTTCCTACTCCTACCTATGCCAGAGTCCAGCTCTGACCCATATCTTGCCTCATGTAAAGCCTTTGGCCTCCAAACCCAGCAGTACGGAACAGGGAGCGTGCCCGATTGCCAAGGCTTTTCTGCAGTCGTGCTTTCAGGTAAGCCAGTGTCACTGAGCAGTGAGCGGGGGTGACTGATAGTGCTTGAATTGGCATGGGAGGGAGGGTTCTTCACTCCTACTTTGCTCTTCTACACAACCTTCAAAAGCAAATCTTGTTTCTTCTGTATTTTTAATGTTTTTATCAAGGTGTGTAGTGTTTTGACCCTCTGACTGTGTGACTAGTTGACTTTTCTTACTTGATTTGCAACTGAAGGTGTTTCAGCTTCTTACATCTGTCATGTACGTTCCGGCTGGACAGATACATTCCTTCCAAAGGCATCATACGAAATGCGTGTACTGCTGCACTGTGCTTTATCCCATGAAACTCTTCATGTTATAAGCAATAGCATAGTAAACTGACATATACATGAACTGTGAAGACTGATTTTGATACAGTAACATTTCCAAGTATATAAAGCGACTTCAGTTACATGGGGTTTCTTTCTAATTGTTCATGTTGAACTTTTACATTATATTCATCAGCTCAATAGAATTGTTAGATTTTTTCATAGCATGAGCCAGGATGGAGACTTGTTCTGTATGCTGTTAAGAAGCTTGCTCATATGAAAAATGTGCTTTTAATAATACAGATGGCAGTAGATTATTGAAGCAGCTTTTATGTTTGTCAGCAACCTTTGCATTTTCATGCTTTAACAGTCAGGAATGCTTAGTAACATCAACGTGACAAATGTGGAACATTTAGTCCTGTCATGATGCATTTTTGGTGCGTGGCAGAGTTTCTCTTTTTCTAATGAGATCAAGCAAAGACTCTTTTCTTGTCCCTCTGTGGTGTGGCTGGTTTCAGTCTTACTCAAGATAGTGGTCAGTCTGTTTCATTCCTGCAGAGAATTACTGATGCATATTGGCAGACTTTTCCAAATGTCAAAGATTAGTCTATTAACCATCATGCTTCTCTGGTTTTCTCAGTGTGGTTATAGTTTTCTATCAAAAAGTATATTTTTCTTCTGTATTCTTGGTCATGATGATTCTTTACTTCTAGTTCAGTAATTGTGGAATTGAGTATATAGTCTTATAATTCCTTGTCTGCTCAAGTTCAAAGCTTTAATTGCTAAAAACGGGGTGAAAATAATCGCTCAGGGATGGTTTCTCAGCCATTTGTTCCTCTTCCTGCTGCTGTTCTTAGTTTTCACATTTAGTACTGACTTGAAAAGAGATCAAGTGTCTTCTGTTGAAGCTGTTGATTACCCTCTGGCAATGCTGTCCAAAGTTTTAGAGCAAAAGTAAAATCCTTCTTGCAGTCTAGTCCTGTCTTAAACCCTTGAAAATGGCTGGTACTGAGGGCTTTACCAAAACATGAATGTACCTGTAATTATAAAGAGGAAGACCAGTTTTAATTTTATCACTATTGGTTCTCTGATGTCTGTTATAATATTACTCTTCCTGTTTATTTAGATCTAGCTCTGGGTAGTGTACTTTTATAGCAGTTCAAGCTATCTCATTGACTACAGTCATAGCAGCCATGAAAAACAGTAAAACTCAAAACGCTTGGCACTGGCATTTAGATTTCCATTTGTTTCTGGAATCTGACGTCACTATTTTCATTAGTATTATAGTATAAATTCCTTATAATTGTGAGTAACCTTTCTAAGGTTTTCTACTTTATAATTTTTGCTATTGTGAATTTTTCTCTAAATTTCTGTGATATTGTGAAGAGTTATTCTGAACAAACATTCTGATTCATTGCATCCTGTCTTTAAATGCATCTATACAGGAGGAGCAGATTGATTTCACTGTCTTAGTCCACAGGTGTTTAAGTTCAAAACCTGAATTCTTTGATACTGCTGTATTGCAGCAGGAATTGAAAAACTTTGTGGGATCACTTTAGTTGATGGTAACTGCCAAATTTCCAGGTGCCTTTATTGCAGAAAAATTCCACCCCAGCTGTGTAGATTTCCTACGTATCTCACAGATACAGTTTGTCAACAACTGTCCTAAAACCAATCTAAAGCCACACATTTTATAGCTTCAGAATGACTGCAGGCAGTATTTTATTACAGAATGAAACTTGCTTTCTTCCGGAGCTGAGCAGCTGTAGTGTGTCCAACTGCCTTCATCTGAGGAGCTCCAGAGCCAGCAGGTCAGGTCCTATTGTGAAAAAGAAACCAACCGCCCACTTTTCTTTGTAAAACAGGATACTGACTCCTCACTGTGAAATCAGGGCTCAAAGGAGAATGAGAAACTCAACAGCTGCTTTTAGTTTCTCTTGAGAAAGCTCACATGCTTCCGTGAGGCTTGTGTTCATTGTCCTTAGGTAGCAAGAAACCTGACTACTCTCATTCCTTCCACTTGCCTGGATGTTATTATTCTCTGTGCTTGGGTGATGACTGTTTCCACAGCTGCTTATCCTCAGCTCTGACTGCAGAGAATGGGTAGATGTGTAGGTAAGTAGGTGTGAGCAGACTTGTTTTCACAAGCAGCTTTGCTCTTGAGGCTACATGACAAAAACAAACGTGGATTTCTTGGGAGGGAAGAAAACTTCACAGGGCAGAACCTAAAATGAACCATAAAGAGTACTTTTTCCATGCTGGCACTAGGTGCGTGGGAGATGCAGTTATAGTAAGGAGGGAATTGTGCATACATTATCTTCTGGGACAAAAGCAGCCAGTGTAGCTGACCTGCTGCTTCTTGGGAGTAGAAAGTCTTTATGGAACACGACAGAGCTCTGGTGCCACCTCCTTATTCAGACCCTTGGGTTGGAAGCTTGGCACTGCCAGATGATACACTTTAATAACTTCTCTGTGTATAAAATGAGGCACCACTATGTAACATTAATGACTGGAGAAGGAGCACATTAAGTCTAATTTATAAAACTTGTCAATGTACTGGATTTTTGTTAGTGTAAGGAAAAAAAAATCTGTTTTTCTTAAGCATGTTGAATAACTATACTATAAAAATACTGTTTTCATAATATGTCCTTGTGAGATTTTCATTTAGTAGTTACATAAATGCTTAGCTTGTTGAAATGGCTATATTGAAAAGAGGCACTTCTGACCTTTTGTGAAGTAACCCCTTAATAAGCTTCAAGTCCTCCTCATCAACTGTGTTCAAAGTGGTTTTGAAAAGGAAGGATTTTGTCTGTCAATAAGAATACATAACTTCATAGGTAGGTAGAGTATGATAGTGTTGAAAATGTGAGAATTCTCCTCTGCCTCAACATTGTGTCAGATCTTGTTCCTCTAATGGGCATCAGCAATGTCTTTTCTTTAGGCCCCAAATAACAGTAATTCTTTCATTGGCTGTAATTCTCCTTCCGCAATTCCATTCTTTCCTTTCTCTCTCCCTGTTTACATACCTGTGTTATACCCAACTGTCCCCAGCCTCTCCAGAATCTGCCAGTGCTTCTGGGAGTCTCCATCCTTGCAGCGTGGGACCTGTCTGAACCACAGCTGTAGATTGCTCCCACTGAACAGCTTCTTCAGTGTTCGTTGCTTTGTTAAGAAGGGAGGTTCTGTAATCATCTGGAAAGAATTTAAATTTCTTTAAGGGAAGGACTTTCACGTCTGCCTCCTTCAGAAATCAGTGGTGCCGTTGGCTGTGGTACTTGTTCGCCGAAGGGAACGCAGATATGTTTCTTCCTTTCTTTTGATGGTGCTGACCAAACACTGCTTACTTGGTAGGGAGATGAATTTTGTGTTGGCTGTTACTGTCAGAAGAGTAGCTTGAGGAAGTGGGTTTTGCGTTCTATTTTGATAAAGCAGGTTTTTCATTGCCCTCATCCTTTCTGGAAACTATCTCCAAATTTCTTTTGTCCCCACCACAGAAAAGACCATTTGAACATGTAACTCGAAACTGATAGTTCTTTCACTTCAGGAAATTAGTTTCTCACCATAGGGGAGCCATTTCCAATGGAGAGGTCTAAAGGTAAGGGTGGGATCCTTAAATTTGACCTGTTGTTTAATGGAGAGTTAGTCAAAGGAGAACAGACTGAGAGGAGATGTGCTGAGTGACTGTAGCTGCTGAGCAGCGGCCTTGCTGCCTTTCAGTCTGGTTGGAGCCTTCGTAGAATTCAGAGTTGTGGTGTGTTCAGTTATCTCCGCTGTTGCAGTCAAAGTCGTGAGGCCTGAAGGTGAAACAGCTTGTGATTGTTGTGATTAAGCCTAGTGGTGGTGGGAATGGGACTCTTTGAGCTGCTCTGGCCTTCTGAGTGTTTGGGGAGAATGAGAAATTCAGGTGAATACCAAAACAGGTAGCCTAATGATCTGTAGGGAGATTACATTTGATACAGGTGATCCTTGAAAGGTGGTATGGCTTTTTTAGCAACTCTTCTTTTCCAGCAGCACCAGCTTAGGATTGCTAGGGTTTACCTAGCTGTCTAGCATCCACATGTAGATCCTACATCTTGGTTATCTAGGAAATAGCGCTTTCATGTTTGATAGCAGAGAGGGATATTAGCAGTACATAAGCCATTATACTTTAATTTTTCCTCAGTGGTTTTGTGAAGAGGAAGAACAGGGATGCTTTATGAGTTTTTTTTAAGAATTGCTCTGAAACCAGCTCAGCACAAGCTCTGTAACCCCTGTGAAGTGTTTATGGCAGTAACATCCCAAGCCAGGAGGAATCCCACTTCTTGGAAGTTGTGCATAGACTTGCAGGCAGTTCTTGTCAAGTCTCTTACTTGGCTTCCTTGGGAATTGGGAGGTTGTATTACAGACAGTGAGTAGAGGTGTTGAACAAATGGAGAGCCAAATACGCTGTGCTTCAAAGGAGACCCTTCTTGAAAGAGTTTTAAGAGGGAATATGATGTAACTGAAAAATAAGGAAGAACTTAAATTTGTCCTTATCCTACAAACCCAGATTGTTGGGAATAGCTTTGTAGCATGTTACTAATGAATGCTTTTACTCTTCACTCCTCCTTAGCCTTCAGGAATGGGACTGAATGTCTTGGGCTGGTTACTGCTGCTTCATTTGTCTTTGTCACAGAAACCACTGTGGAAGAAGCTGCTCCTTTTTGCAGCTGAGAAAAAAGAAGAAAGTCCAAAAGCGTACAGATAGTGAAACCTCTGTACTAGAAGTGTGTTCCTGTGTAGTTGGTGCTGATATGCATCAACAAGATCAACTCCTGTTAGAGGAGAGAAGGGGTTTCATTTTGCCAGTGCTGTTGGTTTGGAGCTTTTATGGGAAACCAAATGTATGTTAAGGAAATATCAGTTTCCCACGAAATTCATAAAGTCTCATTACACTTGTTTACATTAAAAGGTCCAAATGCAGTTGTTCACATGGCATTATCTGGTCACACACAACGTGACTGCTGTGTGACCTTTCAAATTTGATAAAACTAGTATGTAGTTGTGGACAGTTTAACCCAATAGACAAAATAATAATAGTTACTTTACTGAGTGATTAAAGCCTAAAAAAGAGGGAAAGTAGATCTGTTTAGATATTACCCAGCCAAATAAAATAAGGATAGAGACCTCAACAGTAGCTGAGATTTATGGGATTCTGATGCTCACTGGAAAAAAATAATTATAACAACTATATACTACCTTAAAATGAATTCAACTTCTGTAACTTCACATCTATATTGTAACTGTATTTATGTGTTTAAACATGTTAATGTGTGACAGCTGCTACAGCTTCATACAGAAATGAAGCCCACATGATGAGCCATTTTTGCACACAATAAAGGATCTAGTACTATTCATGCTTCAAAGTGTTGCAGAAAAAGGCTGTTTCACTGCAGAACTTTGTCTTGGTGCTGAACAAGCAGTAAGTTGTATCGCGGTGCTGGTTTTTCAGATTGCCACTGGTTCAAAGTTCAAAACTGTAGATGCTTGTTATCTGCAAACCAGCAGAAACTGGTGTTGGTAACACATATGAAGATGAGAAGCTTTTAAAGATTGCCAAGGGGCCTGTCAATGACCAACATGTACATGGATGATGTCAGGTGATCTTTGGTCAGTAGTGCTAATTACTCAAAGAATGCAGAGGAGCTGTGTGTGAAGTAAAGCATACTGCAAACACAGTCACCGCAGGATTTGTTTACTAAAGATTCTGCTTTTTTTACACTTGATCTTTTGAGTTCTGTCATTTGCTGTCATGTAATTCTTTTTTTTTTAGTTAATGAGTTTTTCCAGGTGAGATCACTCTGACAGACACAATTGTATAATAAGCAGGTATTTGTTAAATCTTTAAATTCTTCTGTTGAGTTCTGTGCTAATTTTACTTGTTTGAAGAGGCTTTGAACCACTGTATTTTGCAGCAAGATATAGTTCTCACTTCAGTCATGAAATTATCCCATCCAGTATTAACAAACCCTCCTTGCTTTTATTGCCAAAAGTCCAGAAATTAAGAACCATAGAACTGAATTTTAGAAGGGGAGTTTTTATGCTTAATGCATGAATCCTACAGCTTGCTTAATTCCTGAAATGCATTGGGTTTTTCCCCCCTGTTGCATTTGGTATCGAGGCATTGGTAGCCTGGGCTGTGGGCAGGGCTCTTGGCCCACAGTGGTATCATCCATAGCAGCAGTCACTCCTGCCCGTGGCTGCCTGGAAGCAGAGGGCACTCATGAAGTTGTAGTCCAAACCAGTTGATTGTTCCAGGTTTCCCATAATTTGTCTTTATCCCTTTATTTATTTTGCAGAACATTGACAATACTTAGTAATTTATTTTCATAGTCTTTGGGGAAGTTATCCTGATGTGGTTGATCTGGGCACAGGTATCAGGTGAATACCTGCCAGCCTGACTTTACACACATTTTATCACTGATACTATTGCCATGGAATGATGTTATTTTCTATACTAGATGTGAAACAAGCTTTGAATCAGGCGTGGAGTCTGCATTACTTTTCCTTTAAATGCCAAGGTGATGACAATATAAAGCTAATAATATTTTTTCTGAAACTTCATAATTATTGCTAGCATATTAAAAAAAATAGTGGAATTCTTTGCAAGGGGCAAGATTATTAAAGAAGGCTAAATATACCGTGGCACAGTTTGCTTTTGTATTAAATATATTTTTATTCATTCCATAATAAACAAGAAATTGTATGAGTGTTTATTTATGAAAATTTGTAGTTCAAGAATGTTGAAACACTGCAGATGTAATTCTGGAATTAAAGGAGTCATTGAGACAAGGGGGAAGCTAGAGCAACTAGTAGTTACTTTTCATCATGTTACAGATTAGGTGGCAGGGCAGAAAGGAGACAATAATGCTGAGAAAGAGACCTTGCTCTGCATGCTGGCCTGCATAAAGGGCTTTTCTTTTGTCTGGAACCTACAGGTGGTGACAGTGGGGTTAATTTCAAAATGTGTTAAAGTGCGGTCATGGCCAGTTAAAATCAGTCCCTTGGGATTTCATGCCGTAATAGAGAATACAGGCTACGCTGGGAAATGGATTTTGACATACATTTTGCAAATGCCTTTGCGTGCTACCGTGATAGTGTTATTAAAATCCTGAATTCCTCATGCTGCAGAACAGTAGGAACTAATAGCAGTGTTGCGATGTAGTTTTTATCTTTAGCACAAGAGCAATTATGTTGCTTTTTTAATTTTTATCTTTGTAGTATAATTTTATATTAATTTTATAGTGGAATTTTGTAACATCCCCCAAATTTTGCTTTTCCTATCAGGTCTCTGGCTTTAGGAAATGTTTTTTTTTTTTTTCACACATTTTCTACAGTTTTCTTTGTCCTTTCTTTGGTGTCAGCCTGTTGTTCCTTTGCTTTCTTCTGTATTATGTACTTTAAAAGGTATTGGCCTGTGGCCATATAATTACAAAACAAATATGAACTTGAATTTGCTCTTGGGTTTTTCAGTTTGCTCTGTGTGTGGCTGGCCACAGCTTTTCCAGGAAGACATGCAGCTAGAGCAATGCATAACTCTGGTGTCAGTGTCTTTACATGAAAGCTCGTTCTTTCCTTCAGTCGCTTTGTTTCCTTACACGCCAGCAAAATTTGAATGGAATTTGCCCTTTTGACTTGTTCAGCTTACTCTATTCTTTTGCTTTAAAGTTGTCTTTTTAGTGTAAATAATTTAGGTTACTAAACTTTCTCTTGAACTGGAGAGGCCTTTTTTCTCCATTCTTTTTTCTCCTGCTAGTAGGCTGAGATGGAGGAACCATAATGACTTCGGAAAGAGTATTTTTTGGCTCTGAAATTATCCTAGAAATTGATGTTACTTTTTATGAATGGGTAAATTGCTCTAATTTGGTGGAAGTGGATCTTTATGTGAGCAGAAAAGGAAGACCTTTGCATTGTGGTCTGTGAAAAGCCTGACACTGTAGCCAGTATGGTGTTAGTATTGAGAGCAGCTTTAGTACAAAGGAGTGTACCACTTGGTACCCATGATGTCTATCTTGTTTTCTCTGAAGGCTGAAGACCTGGATTTCTCTGGTGATCTCATTTTCCTAGAGATTGGTGCTGTTTCCCCTTCACTCCATTTCTGCTTTTGTAATGAAATTGCAGTGTTGTTTTTCGTAGTGCTCGGTCCAAGGGTTGATATTCTCATGTCTTGCATTAATTATCACTGCTCATAATAATTAAAGTCTTGGTCTGTGCAACAAAGTATGACTAAGAGCTGCTGATTTTGAGGTATTCCCTAGCTTCTTAAACAGTGCCTATAGAAGATGCTTATGGAACTTAGTGGAAATGAAGTACTCCTCTACAGAAATAAAGGTAAAATACCCCAGGATTTAGTAAAGGATCAGTTTGCAGTTCCAGCTTTTTGAACTACTGTATAGAATAGCTTTTTATAATTGTGTGGGACCCCCCCGATATCTTTATTGCATTCTGTTATTTTATTCTCATTACAGATGTTATTCTGAAAATAAAAGGAAACATTACTTTAGCTCTTTAGTCATGTCTTTCCAAGCACAGTAGTGACATACGTGCCATGATCCTGCTATGACACAAGAGGGGTGGGAACCCTTGGTGACCCTAAAATCCCCCTGTTACTCTTAGGACGAGACAACTGAACCTTCTCTGACCATTATTTCCAATTAGAGGAAAAGTAAATTAATTTTGTTATGAAACAGATGAATTGGCTGTCAGTATTTGCCTGGATTGTGCATACTAACTGCAATAGCATACAACATGTAGTGCCCCAGTTGACAGATGGTTCACAAACGAGCATGTGTGTACAGTGCATAAGTGTTGTCATCGGGAGTTGTGCAGTGTTATGTACCTTTACTCTAACTGGGGAGAAGTAAAGCAAATACTGCAGAGTGGGTGGAAAGGAGAAGGCTGCAGGAAATGAGACCATGGTGTTGGCACTGTACAAGTGACGGAAGAACCAGGAGATTACATGAAGGGTCTTTTAAGGATTGGTTATGTTTAGCTAGTGAATCTGTCTCCTTTGGCTTTACTGGAGGCTGCTTAAATAGTTTGCAGGAGTTGATACAGTCAACTTCCATTAGCTGTAATGGTGTGTTCCTGGCACAACTAGGCAAAAA
The DNA here is from genome assembly GCF_015220075.1 of Falco rusticolus. NCBI lineage: Eukaryota > Metazoa > Chordata > Aves > Falconiformes > Falconidae > Falco > Falco rusticolus. The sequence continues at coordinate 49,166,790 of NC_051187.1, forward strand.
GCTCCAGGCACTTACTGGCCTTAACTTACCAGTTTGGATTTACATTATAAAGTGTAGTAGTGGTGCATGTATGAAGCAGTGCATTTGCCTGTATTTTCTCTTGATAATGGCAATCTTTTGTGAGTAAAGAATACTACGGTTCCTATGGATAGTTTTCAGACACAGAAAAAACACTTTAAATTCTCACTAGTGAGAGAAAATTACTGTACATATTATCGTTCCATCTTACAGTGCCTTTGGAGACTGCCTCTGGCAGATGGAGAATGCATTGTAACTTCAAAGAAAGTTTTGCCCCTCAGTGAGAACACAAAGTATCATCATTGTTTATTTTTTTCTATAAATCTCTTTACCTTGCTTACCAATCTTTTTGAGCATATTGCACAGCCTAGCAGGTAATTATTGTAATCAAATACTTGGCAAGCATCCCCTGCTGTGTGGCAATCGGATTTAGGTCAGCTGCTGTCAAGAAGCATCAGTTTCTTTTTTCCATGTAGGCTATTTGTAAGCATGTGTTAATGGTAAAGTAGTTCTACCAAGAATTATTAAAGACAGCTCGCTGTTCCTGAGCTTTGGCTGCTACTGACATGGTCACTGCATTCTGGATGTACTGCCAATCCATTCAGCATTCACTTCAAAACACACTCACTTTATATCATCCCACCTGTGCTCCTGGTGCATGCAGTGTGCACGACATGACCAGATGTATGTTCAGGCTGGGCTGCTGGAGCATTAGGTTACAGATGCAAAAGCAGCTCGAGTGACAGAGTTGTGAATCTTAATGGAGCACAGAGCATGGTGGCTATGTGGAGACTCTGTTTGTTTCCTGTCACAAAAACTTGCATCTGCAAAGTGCAGCGGTTGACTTCTAAAGTGCACAGGCTTCTCTTAATTCTCCTAAGAATTAGAGCACGTGTGTAGCTGGTGGGCCAGATGGTCTACACTTACTTTGTGGTAGAGCAGGTGCTTTCCCACCAAACCCCATCACTCTCAGTATAATTAATTCTTTCATACGTTTCTGAAGTGTCTTTTTTAACAGTAATAAGAAGAATCAGTTATAAAACATTATTTTACTGCTTTTTTTCCTGTTAGGATTGCTCTCTGTTCATTCTTAGTTTTCACATCGTTCTGGAAAGTCTAGTTCTTTGATGCTAGCACACATGCATAGTCATGGTGGGCTTTTTCCCTTGGGACTGACTTTTTAAAAATGTCATTTTTTAACTTTAACATTTGCTGTTAAGACACTGGGTTTCCTCCAACTGCATGCCTTCCCCCTGCCCCCATCGCTTCTCTGCTGGAGTTAGAGCTGCACAGGTGCCTTGCTTGCTTTAGGTCCCATGTGTTCTTCTATTATTCCTTAACGTCAATTTGTATTTTTTAGCCTTTGTATTGGTTGATTTCAGTCCTGCTCTGTGTACCGTTATTGCATCCTACCTTTAAATCTGCACACTGAATGCTTCTAGCATTACAGTAAGTGATCTATTTCTGCATTTGAAAAATCTGCTAATTAAGAGTGCAATAGTTTATGGTGAAGTGAATCTAAATGTCAGAAGTTGTGGTGGAGGTATGCCACATCGGTGTCTGTTGATGTCAGCTCAGAGGATGATAAAGATCTAAAGAAGGTACATCAACTAGCTCCATCTTCCTTCTTGATGGAGGACTCTGGCACATTAGGGTCTTTCCTGTAAGAGATTACTTCATGCCTTTTCATCTTCCTAAGTGATCATTAGCAGTTATTGGTTATTAGTCATTACTAGTGTTCCCACAGGCTCAAGAGACCTTACTGCAATTCCCATGGACAGAAGTATGGGTGGACATCAAGGATAAGTTGATCATGTTCAGTGGAGAAAGATCTTTACTGGTACTGCTCCACCATTATCTAGAACATTGTCAAAGACTCAGGTTTCCCTTTTCTACTGTGCTGACTAATGCCAGCTTCATACTCAAAGGGGTGGGTTTTTTATGGCTGAATGATGGGAGTCTGCAGATCAGTTAGCCTGCTTTCTCAGTGCAAGCTGTGACTGGTGTCAAATGTTTTCAGTTTGAGAAATAGGAAAGAAAGATTGGTATTGTTTATCTTGGCCAGAAAATGAACAAAGGGATGTAGTAGAGGAATTAAGAAGTAATGAATAGTTCAGAGTAGGTATTAGGAGCTTTTCACTCCTTGTTTAACAACAGGAATTACTCCATTAAGTTGAAAAGACATAAATTTAAAAATAATGAGATAGAATTCTTCCTGAGCAGAAAACTTGTAGCCATGACTTGTCTTGGTGGGTAGCGTAATGTCTTTGGAGAAAGCTTGGAATTTATGCACATAAAATAAGTAAAGACTGTTCATTCAGAAAAGTTTGGGCAAGAATAAACCCTGACCTTTGGTTATTAGTCTATTTAACTGTTATGTTGAATCCTTCATGGGGGAGGAGAGGGGGAGAGAGTAGTTTTATTGACTGGTTTTCTTGCATCTTACTGTTCAGGCTCTGGAACTGGCCATAGTCCAGAAACAAGGTCTGGGACTAAAGGCTCAGTTGTGCTCCAGTGTGGAAGTTTTACATGTTTATAATGTTCTCTCAAAAGCTAGAGTTTCACTTGGGGAAGGAGGAAGGGAAGAAAAAAAAAGAAGTTATAATGTGGTTGGACAAACTAGGAAACAAGCTGTAATTCTGTGCACTGGAACAAGATCTTGAGAATAAAATATGCGGGTGTATTTACAAGGGAAGTGGAAACAGTGGTGCAAAGTGGAAAGAGCACACATTGTATCCCAGACATCCCCGTCTCTACTGTACGCTCTCCAGTGTCTCTTGTGTGGCTGAAATATAATAGCTCTCTTGTGAAATTTTAGCTGCTGTGATTCCCATTTGTGTAGTTCAGCAGGAGCCAGGTCTCTGTAAGAAACTGTTTAGCAAGTTAAATCAAAAGACTCTTGCTGTGTCTGCTGTATAGCTGCTGGGGAGGGGGGGAGGAGCTGCCAGTCTCTGCAGAGGTCTGGGAAAGGATGGAACCAGGGCTAGGGATGAAATGGCATGGCAGAGCTTGGGAAAAACAAGCCATTTTTTTTTGTCCAGATGGTGAAAAGCTCCAATGAAGGCAGCTGAGATGAACTAGCATTATGGACAGGTACCAGCAGTATGCATGAGAGACAGAAGCAATTGAGAGCAGAATCTCATTATTGAGCAGTTCCCTGTTCTAATGTGTCTTTTTAGTTTCTCCAGAAAGCAGAGGAACACTACACAACAATGAAAACTAAAGAGCTACAAATTTAGTACATAGATGTGACAAAACTGCAGGGATCCTTTTGGCTTAATAAGAATATCTGGTCTGTTTATAGTTTAAATACCATGCTACAAATGGTCTCATCCATTAGTTTGAGAAAAATGCGATGAGGAAATAAGGACTGGATAATCTAAAAGTAGCACATGTGATAAAGTGATTTAGTATTAGAGACATACTGTCCGATTATTCAGGGAGGCCTCAAGCCTCCTTGAACATCGGGATGTACACATTCTGCGTATACCAAGTTGGACATACACTTCTTTTTGGAGTTGCTATGTTTTTAATTTTTGTTTCTGCAGACCAGATACTGAAGAATGCCTCTACTTGCCAGCACCACCTCGCTCTTGTGATTGCTGAAGCTGAAATCCATTCTGGTTAACTGTATTGATCACTGAAGGAGCTACATCCAAAATGCTCAGAACCAGTCCCCAGAACAGAGTATTTCCTTTTCCTAAGAGGAGATAAAAGACTTGGGAGAGTTCTGGAGCTGAGGAAATGGGCCTAGCTATCTGATTTTCATCATCTCCCACTTCAAAACAGCTTTCACTACTGCTGTGCAAGAAATACAGGAACAGCATAGGGCTCCAGTGTCCTGGTTGTGGAAGATTTTCTTATCAAGAGAAAAAAAAAAAGGGATGCTTGTCTGTATCACTGATGTGGTCAGTTTATGCCCTGTCAGCCCTGCCATTTTCTTCCCTGAACTTAATTAATCTGTTGCTTTTACTCATGAAAATTTTCTGCTAGTATACAGTGTGCTTTCCTTAGATGTTACACTATAACACTTAGCCGTATTCTGTGCTTCTAGATGTGCTTGAGCTACTCCCACATACGATATTCCATTTGTTATGTGGTTTATTTCGTAAAGGCTTAAAGGTTCCCCAAGTATTAGATCATGATGCTTTAAAAACTCTCAACTTGTGCAGCAAAAGATACTATGAATAAAGTGAATGGAGCTTGTAATACATCAGCTGTAATGGCCTGGGATCCACTTGTGCTGCAGGTTTGTTATATATAAATATATATATTTATATAACATAAATCCCCTGTCTGCTTTGACACTGTTAGTTGATCTGCACGGTTCTGGCCTGAGAACTTTTGTAACCGGACGTTTCTCAGCTGTGTAGTGGTTGTGGCCTGTGGTGACGCAAGTCGAGGCGGACTGAAAAGAAACACTATGTCTGCGTGGCTGGGTTCGGACAAAATGGCCTTTATTGTTTATACAAACTATTTATATATCTTAGTGCAGGTGTCAGACCCTGATAGGTTTTTGTGTCCTTCTTCTTGCTTGCTATTTGCTGTTGCTGTAGGTGCCCTTATGCTGTGTTTCTAAGTTCTGGTTCTTCACATCCTGTTTACATACCTGACAATTTGTGGCTGTCTTAAAGGTACACAGCTAAGTCTTTGAAGTCAACTAACTTGTCTGCAGACCCCAACAATGGCCCAGCAGGACAGTCTACTCCTGGATCCCCATCTGATGGAGGCACATCCATCGTGTTGTTAAATGAAACGTGCATGTCATGCACCCTGTGCCTGTGTGTCCTGACTTGCATACATGGAACATGCTGGTCTCGTGGCTCATGTAACTGGGGTTGTGCACGGAGGGTGTGTGGACAAAGGTGGATTGTAGGAGAAGGAGGGCTGATGCACATCATGGTTTCATTCAGACATCTAGTCCGATCTGCAGAGGGGATAGAGGTATTTCTGGCCCCAAAATTCTGAGATGGTGAGTTAATGACCTAGATGTCACGGTGTTCGTTTGAGGATCTGTAGCTTGTGAAAGGGTATGTACACACAATTATTTTCATTATTGATATGTATGGCCTAGTTGGCATGATAATGTGTATCAGGTAACTTATACTAGCCCTTCACTAAAGTTTTCTTTGTATGCATGTTAAGTGTAATTCTTATAATGCTAATTAGGATTTGTAGTTTGGGATAAGGAAGTAATTTATAGTAAGCTCCTTTTAGATACTGAGAGTGCTTGAAAGCTCTTTTTAGAAGAGCTTGTGTTAACTGAGTGGTACTTTGTGGTACTTCTGCATATCATTGCTTGAACATCATGGATCATAGCTGATGTCCTTAACTTTCTGGGAGTGGCCCTGCCACCTCCATGCAGTCAGAGCTGGGCCATCTGAATCATATTTTTAAAATATATATACAACAAATTGAAGTTGCTGGCTTGGTTACACACATTTTTTGTGCACTTGGGGGGCTTTCTCTTTCAGTACAAAGTATTACAGTATAAAGTACTAAAGGCTTCCTTTTTGACGGTATCCCAGATTTTGCTTCCTGTCAAGGTTTTGCTTCCTGTCAAGGTTTTGCATGTTCTGTGCCTTTTGATCTTTCTGATGATTGCTTATTGTTGCACGTTGTAGTCTGCTAGCCTCTAAATTGAGAGACAGAGCAAAAATAGCTAGAGATATAGACGTGCAGCGTTGGAGAGTTAGGAAGCAAAATTGGTGTGTATAATTGATTTAGAAGGAAGGAGGGAAGAAGTGTCTTTATACTTTGTTAGGCTTCATTTCTGCACCAATCGCTAGGAGATATATAGATCCCTTGCTAATTTTTTGTCTACAGTGAACAAAATAAAAAAATATTTTAAGTGCTATGAATACATTATCCAAGCTGTGAGTTTGGACATGTTGAAAATTTTCCATAAAAGCAGAAATGAACCAAGAGAGACCTCATCTGCTTGCTTCCAAATATAAATTGGCTATGATTTATAAGACTCCAGTTACACAAAATACCTGTTTTCCTTAGGGGAGAGTTTATTATTCTTTTCAGTGCTTAGGGACACAACTTTTACAGGGAGTAAGTGAGAGCAGTGTGCAGGCTATATTTCTGAGAGCCAAGCTAAGGTTCTAATTGGTGATTAGGAGATGGTATTAATAGTGTGATTTTGCATATAAGCACATTAATAGATATTAACAAGAGGACAGGGCAGTAGGGGCCAGCTTTCTGAAGAGATTCAGGTGCTACAATGTACCTGAGATAATTTGCTATGGGATTTGCAAACTTCTGTGACTCCTGTGGATGCACAGACACCTTAAGCAGAACAAAACTGAAATACAAACCAAAAAAACCCCACAAAATCCAACACCCAACCAAAACAAACCAAAAAATAAACCCTCAAAAGGCCCAAAACCCAAACCCCGACCAACCCCAAAAAGCCAGCCCAAAACCCTCTTAATTCTAACTGGTGTCAGACTCCTTCAAGAAAATGGTCAATCACCACTTGCAGAGCAAGGAGCGGGAAACAAAAGCATTACTGACTGACCGCTGTTGTCCAAGTCCAGAACACTCATGGATTATTTTTTTTTCCCTGTGTCCTTTCACATATTCCCTGTGGGGCAATTCAAGCTCATTTTTTTTCTGTCATTCTAACTGCTGGAGGACGTGGGAGGAGAGTCGGGCCTCAATCTGTAACCAAGCAGTGTCAGAACACTGGAAGGCATTTCTTACTTGTTAGTATTTGGCAGCAGACTGTTTGAGCATTCATATTCAGAGCATTAGAGGTGCAAAGTGATAGAAATCTTAGCCTGCCTGTGCTGATGTGTCCTGTAAAGCCTATCTTGAAGTGGTGGTGTTGAACATCACCAGGCTGATCAAAACAAAATGGTATTGCTGTTATCTGACCTACATTAGTACCATTGGCTGTAGTCATTACAAAAGCTGACTTTTAATGAATGCAATAAAAATACCTGTTTTTCAAGGGTGTTTGGATGAGCGTAGGTAAATTTAACAAATCCGTTGTTACTTAACTCATTGACTCATGTAGCAATCAAAAGGATAAATATTTTTAAAATAATTATGGCTAGAAGGAAGCCCATCACTAATTGAAGAAAGAAAGAAACTGAAATGGCGGGTCAAAAGCTGATGCCATGAGGAATGCAAAAGAGGCTGTCTAGCTTTGGTCAGCTTGTTTGGGGTTTTTTTGAGGACTCCTTCCTGATTTATGGAAAGGTGGTGACTAGCCATCAGCAAACATCCATGTGCAATGCATAGAATAGCCACAGCTGTAATACAGGCTTGGGGGGGATGGAGCTCTGGGTGGACCTGCTCTGAGACCTTCTCTGGGCCTGAGCAAAGCTGTACATTTTCTGAAGCAAACTTCTGCTAGGGGTCTTTGGGCCAGTAATATTATCTGTTTTGACTTGCTTGTCTGGTGACAGCAGGCTTCCAGCTGGCCTGCCAGACTACCCTTTCCCCTATGCTAAACCACCACATGTACCCAACAAGTGCAGCAATTTACAACTGTATTCGTAAGTGGCAATTTAGGCACCCCACACATGGCCTTTATTTACCATAAAAGTGTAATAACAAACCCTTTTACTCTTGACAGCAAAATCAGTCTAAGAGATTTCTACTCTGGATACTCATTGATCCTTGCTAGTGTGATTCTGAAGCGAATTAGGAAAAGAATTTTTGAAATAATCTTGACTAAATACAAATAAAGCTTCCTGGGGTTTACTCTGTTTTCTTTTTCTTTCAGTGGAGGAATTAAACTCTGCTTTTAGTGATCTTGTTCAAAACACTGCTTCGTTAACAGTTGTATCAGTCTAACCAGGAGTATTGGTAGGAGCATTGTGGTTTGTGGGCAGGAATAAGCAGCTCAGACTGGTCTTGGGGCTTGGAAGACATTTGCACAAATGTGTAAGTGTGCATTTTCAGCCTAAGTCCACGGCACTGCTTAAAGAGCTTGTAAGTTCTACCTGGACTGCATTTCCCTGCCACCCTCCTACTGTTTGCTCTGGGGTCGGCTGCATGAGGAACTGGCTTGGCTGAAATTTAGTGCTGCACCAATAATGAACTGTTTACGATGAGCTTTTACTGGATTATCTCTCTGATCTGACTCGAAGGCCAGTTGCACAAACCTGTGTGCCAGAAGGAAGGGGCAGCCCGGTGCAAGGTTGCTTATCCACTGCTGCAGTTCTTTCTCTCCTTTGTAGCATCCTCCTATCATTTCTCTCTTGGAGACACCAGTATAGTTGAAAGATCTTTTTGTCATTCATGTTCTGTTTCAAGGTTACACACCTAGCCTGTATTCAGGATCATTTTGATCATTTAGGCTCAGATAGTATATCGCATTGCAGCTTTATAAATATAGTCATCATATTGATTGATCTAAGCAAAAAATTTTGAATTATTCTAAGTAATTTTAATCAATGTAATAATACATGCTGCCAATAGAAGTCGTGTTATCTACTTATCGTTCATAGTAAGACTTCCTAATGGGAAAAACAACCTAAGCAACAAGATAGCCAATACCTGGCATCATGCTTTCTAAACCATCTTATTAAATATAATTTTAAAACTAATTCTCCTACGAAAATTTAAAACATGCTCCACTGCAAGATTATTAAAATAACATGTTCTGTACACAATATTTCTTTGTGTAAAAGATATTCTGTATTATTAAATCCATGGCTCCTTGCTTTGTGCCATTAGCACAGAATAGGGAAGTTTTTGTGCATTGCTGTTTCTTGGCAGAGGTACTCAGACTTGGAGCTCTGTAGCTTACTAAAGTTAATGAATAAAAATGGATTTGTACTTAAACTCTTAACAGTGCATAGCAAGGTTTTAGCATGTTATAAAATCTAAAATTATAGCAGAATATGTGAGCAGCATTAATGAAATGATAGAGCTTTTACTGAAAAGTAGGGGTCTTGACTTTGATGATTAAATAAGACTTTAGACCTGCAAGTACTTGCTAGTTACTATGAAAATTAGTTTTCCTCCCTCAGAAATACATTCTATTTTCATTCCCGTTTTTCCAGTTTACATGGGCATTTAAAAATAAATGATGTTCTGTTTGGTTATGTTAGCATGATAAGAAGGGTGGCAATGTAGACCAAATAGACTGACAGAATAGATGGTCCTTTTAGCAGATACTTTCAGAGCTGGAACCTAAGCTTCCTGCTCCTAAAACGTATTTTATAACCACTACTCTACCACGTAATAAGTAGGCATTAGCAGCACTGCTGCTTGCTATAAATTCAGACATCAAAACCTTTACTTTGTAGCAGTCCATATTCTATTGGTGTGTTCAGAATGAGAAGGGCATGCCTTCCAGGTTGGACCTGCATCCCACGCTTTGGGACCCTGGCTAGTATCAGTGGGATTCAGCTGCTCGTGCTGTTTCACAGGGGGCACAGCAACAAAACTGAAGGCATGCCAGGAACTTTTTGGGGTTAAATAGGGGTGTGTTCAGGCTCTGGCTAGCCATAGAGCAGGAACTGTGGATTACTGTACAGACTGAAATGCCCAGTTCTTCCTGGATCTGGACCTGGCTTGCTGGATGATGTCTGGTTTTCAGAATGAAAGCATGATGTTGTAATGTACTTACGCTGTTTTCTCCTCCAGTAATTTTAATCTTTCTTGCTTTCTATAGACTAACTGGAAGCAGTAAATCAAATATATGTCAATATTTTTTATTGGCAGGTTTGTTCATTGTCATCAGTTATATACACAGAAGAGCAGAGAAGGCAAAAAGCTAAAATCTCATATTCATTCATCAAGGAAAATTGTTTCCTTTCGTTTACTTGTCTTGGGGAAGATACAGAATGTTATAAAAAAATCAATGTGTTATTAAAAAGATAAAAATCAGTGTGATCTTTCGTGAGAGATTCATAGGTAAAATGGGGTTAGTCTTACCTCATTTTAAAACCCTGTAGTTTTTTGGGAATTTTTATACCATTCATGGGGGTCCCCATAAGCAAAAGAAAAAAAAAAATGCAGGTAAGCACAAAATGCATTTGGGGAACTATTTCATAACTGTTTGAAATGCCAAACCAAAAGCCTTATCATAATTAAGAAATGTAATGCTTTCTTGAGGTTACAGCACATTCCATACGGTGTCGTTGAGCCCAGAGGGTGTCCACACTCTTTCTCTGCTTGTGTTTAGGCTTCTGTGCTTCCATTTTAAAGGTTGTAGAAATCTAATTACCGAGTATTTCTGATGGGACTTGAATCGAGCGGTGATGAGCACCTTTGGAAAACTGATGACAATTCTGGAGTGACCTGGGGGAATTGGCAGATGCTGCGGGAGAGATTAACAAGGTCATGGCTGTGTGGTGCTTAGTTGGTTGTTGAGCTCTGGTAGTCTCTGTGCTATAGTAGATGAAAAGAATGCACAGACTGAGATTGGTCACGTCAATGGACTTGACCAGCATAGTGGAGATATTTTGCATCAGAGCAAGGATGAAGGCTAAGGATTTTGCTGCCTTTTTTTTTTTCCTGAGTACATTGTACCTGTGGTGGTTGGCAAAGTGAGCATCAGTGTCAGTTGAATGTTCAGCTTAAATTCCAGATACTATTTTGGTCTGTGGCTTTCCAGATGGACCCCAGTTTGAGGATGAGGAGTGGGGTTTTGTTGTCAATGCCAGGTGTTGTTCAAGGACATGCTGTTAAGTCCTCAGGCAAACGGTTCCTGTTCTTGAAGTCAATGTTTATGCCTCTAGGACTAAAGCAAGTAGATCTGAAGCTTAATTCCTGTTTCTGTATGTTAAACCTGCCATACCAGGGAGATGGGCGGTGATCATGCATGTTGAGACGGACAGATGAAAATCCAGAGAAGTAATATATTTACTAGAACTCTTCAGGTTTGGTGTCAGCATTGTCTGCACTGCCTTAGGTAGTTAGGAGGTAAAGATCATTGGTTTTTGTTTTATAGACTGTTTTCTTGCCAGCCAGGGGAATAAGCGAGGGCACTGAATTGAAGACCTCTGACGCATGTCTCTGGTATCTCAGGGGATAATCTCACCGTTACACCCAAGGGACTCTTGAAGAGTATCAACTACCAGGAATTTAACTGCCAGTATTCCTACAGTCTCATCTTACTGACTGCATGCCACCAGCACAGGCTGCACCTCTCCTTCCCTGTGGCCATGGACCTGCCATGAAGGTCTGGCGTAGCAGACACTTTCACAGTACTGGTGGCCAGCCGTTCCAGTAGCACTTGGCTTGCAGCGTTCCTCTGGTAAGGGTCTGCCATCAGGCATTGCTGTACCTACGCAAACAGGCCCTTCTGTCCTTCAGTCCTTTCGTTGGAAGGATGTACGCTTTGTGTCGGTGGTGTCTGCAGGACGGGGCTGTGCTTACACCATTCAGCAGCAGCATAACTCTCCTGTTGAACTGTTTCCTTTCATTTTCCTGGTAGGTTCCCTCTGTCTGTATCCACCTGTTTTGTCCGCCTTACATTTTGATGATGAATATTTTGGAGTAGTGGAGTATGTTGTTATTTACCCTACATTCTGATTTTCCTTAAAACCGACTGCTGGCAATTAACATGCTTTTCACGATAGCGGTACAACTGAAAGAATTAAACACGCTTTTTATGCACAAAATAAACTGTCTCATGCTCTGACATTGAGTCCCCCAAACAGATTTTATAAGCTATAAAAGCTGTGTCTTGGTTAGCTGCAATCCAATCAAGTAAACTTGACAAAATTTGTGGTATGGGAGCAATTCTTAAGCCATAAAAAATTGATTTAATATTTTTTTGTCTCATTTAATTGCCATCGGAGATGACCGCAGTCATGAGTTATGTGGCCAAACTGCCTGCTCTTTCCCATTGTAGTCTACTTTATTCTGTCAATCTGAAAGCCATAAAATTAATTATGGTAACCCACATGTGAAACTCAGCATTGCAAAACAGTCAGATTTAAGGCTGCATACTGTGAATCCTACAAATGGTCTTTATATAGGTCCTGAATTTTTGATCCGCACAGTTAATAAGATTGTATTTTCTGATGTGGTTTTGAGTGCACAAGCAATGTCTCCCATTTTGCATATGAAATAAAATATTTGCTCTGCTTTTCAAAATATTCAGTTATTGTAAAACAGGATGCAATATATATAATGCCTAGGAAAGAAAATAAAAAAGCTGAATCTATAGACAGGAACTTTATTTTAATCTGTTCAAATGATAGGATGACACACCTAAATACATGTTTGAGGATTTAAGCACTGGAAATAATAAAAAATAAAAAAAAACCCCAACAACAAAAAACAGGGGACTTTTCTCATAAAATAGCTTAGTGTTTAAGACAATCTGGGCATCAGGAGGTGATATAATTCTCTAAAATCTTGTTTACTATTCTCTGATTGGTAACACTGTTTTCCTGGCCATAAAATATGGGGACATACTGCCCGTTGCTGTGAGTTGTCATCATTCCACTGACGTGAATGCAAGCAACTGAGGATCTGCCAAATGTTTGCTTTCTATAAGCTCTAAAATCTTTCCTTCCTCAGCAATATGGTTCTATTCCCTCCTATTTAGAGGTATTGCCAGCATTTTTTTCTCCTTCAAACTTGCACATGTGTTATAGGATTAAGGTGTACATCTAAGGTGAGGTTCATTAGTGAACACTAAGGTGAGTGTACACTTAAGATGTACACTCAGGTGTACATCACATAAGATGAGGTTAATTACACAGTGGTTCCCTTTATTTTCTTTGAGATGAACCCCTCTTTACGAATGCACATAGAAAGGTTATTTCTGCACTTCCAACACTGTTTAATTTTCTTTATCTTTTTACACCCTTTGGTGTCTGCCAGTTTCCACCATTTATTCTCCTCATGCCCTGGTCTGTCTGAGCATCACATAGATGGGTCGATCAGCCTTTTTTAATTGTTCTCTGTAATGTTTCTCTAGGTCCCCCTTTTCCTTCTCCTGAGAGGATGTCTGCATTCTGAGCATTTATTACTCTATTGGCAGTGTGAACAGAACAGAAGAAACTTAATTTTTCTCTGACAGATTTGCAGTTTACACAGTGTACAAACAGAATAAAGGGTTTGGGGGACAGAAATCATGACTGATGGGAGAGGTCCAGCGAGTAGCTGTCCATACCGTGACTTCTCTTGGCTTTTAAAAATGTTTCTTGGGGAAATACTTCATCCTGTCAGTACTTATTGCCAAGTTTATACTCCTTAACAAGGTCTTCAACTTAGTGTATTGAAAACATACTTAGTGAAAGAAAAGCCCTGTGAGCATAACCCTTCCTTCTATTTCTTTTCTCCTGGATTCCAGTCTCATATCCAGCCTGTCAGAACAGAGGTGTTACAGATTTGGTACTCCCTTGCTTCCCACATCTCCAAGGCACATAAATCCTTTCAGCCCTGTCAGCTCTGTGATACCGCTGATGTACAACACCCTTGATCAATCCACTGTGAAAATTCCTGCTGCTGTCTTCATTTCCTCGTTTGGACTGCTGTAATTCACAGCTCTCGGGCACTTAGCTGCAATGCTCCGTAGGGTTGGTCATGGCACGGTATGCTATCATAACCTGATGTGTTTGGGACAGTGACTACTGCGCTTTAATTTCTAAAATCTGGGATTACTTGGCCTCGTAAACGTATCAGTGTCCTGGTTTTGGCTGGGAAAATTTTCTTCTTGGTAGTGGTACGGTGCTGTGTTTTGTATTTAGTACAAGAATCATGTTGATAACACACTGGTGATGTAGTTGTGGCTCAGTAGTGCTTACTCTAAATCGGGGACTTTTCAGCTTCCCGTGCTCTGCCAGTGAGCAGGTGCACAAGCAGCCGGGAGGGAGCAGAGCCAGGACAGCTCATCCCAACTAGCCAAAGGGATGTTCCATACCATAGAGTGTCATGGTCAGTGTATAAACTGGGGGGAGTTGGCCAGGAGCTGCAAATCACTGCTTGGGACTGCCTGGGTAGCAGTCAGAGGGTGGTGAGCAATTCCATCGTGCATCGCTTTTTTTTTTTTCTCTTGGGTTTTATTCCTCTCTCACTCTCTCTCCTTTTCGTTACAGTTCTTGTTGTTATTATATTTTATTTTAATAAGTCGTTCTTAACCCATGAGTTCTACCTTTTTCCCCATTCTCCTTCCCATCCTGCTGAGGGTGGGAGTGAGCAAGTGGCTACTTGCCAGCTGGGCTTAAACCATGAAAATCAGAAAACTTTTTTTTGTAAGCATGTTTTCACTGGATTCCTCCTTCTAAATCAGCTTGCATTGACTTGATGATCTTAAGGGTGTTTTGCAACCTGAACTATTCTATCATAATCATTAATTGCTCCTCTGACCTCAGCTGTACTGCCATTCAACCTCAGCTCTGTCTGCTACAGTAAAATTTTCATTTGCTTTTAATTCCATATTCTTCCTTCTTAAAATCAAATGTTCCATGGTAAATGAGTAAAAAATAGACTTTCAAGTGGGTGGAAATTCAATGGATGTGAGGCACTTGAACAGGGGAAAAAACCCCAAGTTTTTATAAATGCAAAAATTGATGCCACTTAGTTATGCTGCCTAAGAGATGATTAAAGTAATTGAAGTTGATCACAATTAGACCTTCAAATTAGTATTGCTTTGAACTGAAGCATTTTTATTTAAATTTGTCATTCATTATGCCTTTGCATGTGCTATTCATTGTCTGAGGACTGCATAATTTACCAAAAAGAGAACAAGTTGCTGAACATAATGGGCTAGACTTCTAACAATACCCTCGAATTTCACACCTGTAATTAATCACCCACTCTCAATTGCAGCCATAAATGTGTAAATACAAACATGTACCTGTGTGCCAGGCACAGGGACACAGAACCTTTCAGTGTTGTCCTGCATTAGATTTCAGGCACAAGAAATGAAGTACTTTCTTACAAGGGCCAAGTGAATTACTGTTCCATAGCATCAGGGTGGCAGAGGACTGAGAGCATGCTAGAATTAGTTTTAATTTTTTATGATAGAAATAACGAAGTACAAGGTTAGTGAAATACCTGTGGTGTAGGTTTGATTTATATACAGCTGTAAAGCAATTTTAGGGCCAGGTCTTTGTTCTGCTGAAGTTGAGTGTGAGTTCTGCCTTTAACTTAGCCAGAAGGAGTGGTTGGACTGGGGTCAGGAGTGGCCATGCATCCACCCCATGCTGCAGCCATGGGATACCAACTGCAAGGCATGAAAGGGTCTTGGGGGGCTCTGCAAACACGGGGCTCCCATGGAGGAACTTTCTATCTACAGCACCAGAAACTCTGGTATGATGGATGGCCTTCAGTGCTGTGAGAAACTGTTGGGGAGGGGCAAGGTGCGTTGGAGTACATGGTACAATTGCAGACACAGTGATACCTCTTCTGAAACAGCAAATCTCATTTTGTGTGGAAGAAGTGGGGAATTCCACAGGGTGCTTAAAAACAGACAACAAACCACAATGAATAAAATACTGAAATAACATGTGTGTCTTTGGGGCTATCTGTCACTTTAAAATTCTGATGGAAGTAACTGGTCTAAAGTAAGATTTAGCTTTATAATTTGCTTTGGCACTTTTTACATGGTTTCCCTTTCCCCACTGCTAGGATTTTTAGCCTTCCCAAGCCACGTTTTCATTCATTTGGTTTTAATTCAGTCTTAGTTCAGTATCTTAATGCCAAAACAATTCCTCTGTGGGCAAAGAAGCGAGTGTGTAATGAAGGCACTGACTGGTCTTTCAGGCAGTGTTTGTACTAGTGGGAGAAGCAGCCAAAGGCTGTTCTGGGACCTGAAGGCCAGATGACCTGGCACAGCTTGTGTCCATGCAGCTAAATTCATTTACATCCCCAGACCAGGATGACCTCATCCAGACTTACTACTACAAATAGACCCTGGCTTGTCCTGCTTGGCCTTTTCTGCAGTTGTGCCTAAAACCTTGCCAGACGCTGATCTGTATGGGCAGTCACGTACAGACCTCCAGCTTTGCCCTGTCTGTGGCTGATGGCTGTGGGTCTCCCCGTACCAACCTGGGTCAGGTGTGTGCGGTACCTGGCACGGGTCTTCTCTGTGAACTCCCACCAGTTCTAACTCTCAGGCTTTGTGATAGTATGGTTTCCAAAGCTGCATTAAGGTCTTCAGGCGTTGTACTTGTGCAGGTAGACTGATGGAAAAACCACAGGATTTATCATCTTCAATGAGTAAGTAGAGAATGAAATCAACTGAGGAGGAAAAAGCCTTTAAGTATCTCCAATAATGACAAATTAGAGAACTAGAAATATTGGCTCTCTTAATGTATACATGTTTTTATGAATTGTTTTCTTCTGAGATGTTTGTATATTTAAATGAAAGCTTTCACAATGGGACATGCAGGATAGCCAAACTCAGCACAGAACAATTTGTTGTCAGAGATTATAAGGTGATAAAATTGACGGTGCATTGTACAAAACTGTTCTGTTTATCAAACACTTATTTAACCAATCCACCCTTTGTCCAAAGAGCAAGATTTTCACACTTGAGCATCCTGTTGACTTGACTGGTCAAGCTGGTGAAGCAGAACAGTTGTGTCGTGGTGCTGACGCAGCTGGGCAGCATTTATTCCTTGGCCCTGCTGGGGATGGAGGGGGTGGTGGGATGTCTCTGTCCACACAGGGCTGTGCCCACTTGAGTCTTGAAACTCCAAAGATGAAGACTCCAGCCGCTCTGAGCAGGGAACCTCTAGTGCTGAATCATCTTCACAGTGAAAATCCTGCCTTAGGTCCAGCTCTCCAGCTTCAGTGTGTGACTGCTGTTGGCTCGTCTGGGGACAGAGCCTGGCAGTGTCTTCCAGTAGCTTCCTCTTGGGCACTGGAGGGTGGCTATTAAAGCCCCTCTCAAACCTTCTCTTCTCCATCCTAAACGAGCCCAGATCCCTCAGCTTCTCCTCGTGCAGTGCACATGTATATGTTATTGGCAAAACATATCACTATGGTAAGCGTTTATTAAAATATTTTAAGAGGTAGGTTGATTTCTGACTACTCCTATGTGCATAAACCCCAAAGTATTAATGTTAGAACATACCTGAAAGGTTTGGGTTTTTCCTGTATTAAAATCTAAAATCACCTGATGATTTTAAATTATCGGGTGGTGCGTGCCTTAATCGCATGTTCTGTTAAAGAGCATTGATCTCCTACTGTTTGTGTAATGCCTTGTGAGTCCTTTAAAATGCAGCTGAGGGACGGTCATGCAGCATCTTGAAAGCTGCTCCAGGTTTTCATGTCTTGTTTGGGATTTATGGCAGAATTTATGCTGCATCAGATGTACTTAATATAGCTGAAAATAAAAGATGTTAGGCTCGTTTGTCATTCAGCAGTTACAGCTACATGCAAGACTACACAGGTGAGGTGATAAAGCCTCTCACAGCGACCTGCCGCAGCCTGTGCATGTCCTGCTTTGTGCTGTGCATGCATGTGATGGTCGTGTTTAGTTGTGTTGGTAGAGCTCTAGGTCCTTGAAGAGTGGACTGGACATCAAAAACTTCTCCATTCCTTGACTTGCATGGCTCACTGTGCCACCAGGCCCTGAAAGAGTGCTGAATTGAGCTTGGGGGAGTCTTTTAGAAAATGCATTAGGTAAGAATGTCCTGCAGCCCTTTTCTGATCTATTTATGCTGTAGTTTTCGTAAGACCTACCGCAACTGGTAAAAATAACATGAAAGGAAAGTGGCTTCATGTATGGTCTACTGACACGGCTTAACATGCGTGGCTTTCCCAGTCACAGGAAGCCCACTTGATTGAGGTAATTATTGACACATAAACAGGTAATATTATGGACAGGTCTAATCGATGTTGCATGCTTGTTGCAGTGCTTACACTGTCAGTCGTGGTCATTATTTTATGAACTGCAGGCAGACAGCTTAGGTAGCAGAATATGTTTGTATTTATTGTGCGCATGCACATTTGCTTTTACAACACAAACAGGTAACTTCAGAACAAAGTATCTCTGATTTTTGAATGAATGAGTAATAGTTTCACTGGCTTAATTTTGCCTCTCTGTTTCCTGGCAGGTCAAGGCAACAGATGCAGATGCCGACCGGTTTGGTGAAATTGAGTATTTTCTTTACGATGGATTTCATTATTATGAAAAATCCAAAGCCTTCCAGATTGACCCACGTACTGGTCAGATCTGTGTGTCTCAAGACATTGACAGAGAAGAAGATCCGACCACTTATGATCTCTTAGTAAAAGCTACAGATGGGGTAAGTTTCATCTTTCCATGCTGCCAGATTTGTGAATGCACTTGTAAATTTGGATGTGGTGTGTACTTCTAAATGAGAATGTAATGAGTAGGTAAAAATTGCATGAATGTGCATTTCTTACCTCTACAGAACGCAGAAAGTGATACTTCATGAACCATAAATTTTGACCCAAACTGATAACATTGGCTGTGAAATCCCCAATTACTCCTAAACAAGGTGTTGAAACCTTTCTAGGATGTGTAAGTCCCTGCTGATTTTCTTCCTCCTCTTGGAACCAGTGGACTCCAGGTTACCTCTGCTTCCTGCTTTCAAGGTGACTGCAGCAGTAATAAACTTGTGCTAGAGCTGCGTGGCTCCTGTGCATGCCAGTGACTTTCCTGGATAAATTCCTTGTCCTTTCTAGCTAGCTGATGCCATTGCTGCTGCTGTGGCTGGGTACAGCCTCCCTGCAGCGGCATGTCTGAAATTTTTCCCACATTACAAGATCTGGTGCTTGGAAGTGGGTATTCATGGTATGGTGAGGGCAGGGTGGTAGTATGTGCCTGAAACAATCCATTTCAGATCTCTGGCAGGAAGGGCGAGGAGACGTTCATTGTGGTAGAAACACATTGAGATTTCTGGGTGTAAACACGTGGTCTATCTGATGCCAGGTGAAAAGAAAATTTGCGTAGCGTGACCCCTGAAAAGATGGGAAGAAATTCCTGGGTTCATTTTGTTATGAAGGTATCCACAGGCTATTTGCAATCAGAGGCCCAGAAAGAGAGCAGCTGGTACTTAATTATTTTCAGCTTAAGTGGTGAACTGTGAGGAGGCTGAAGAAGATTACTGGTTGTCTTTGAATACTAAAATAAACATAAGGACACTATTAAAAATGTTTTTCAGGCTGCATTTTACAGCACAATTTGAGCTGAAAAACATTGAAATTAAGTTGTTTCAGGCTATACAATCTTTATTTCATACTTTGAATATTAACATTGCATTTAAGATACTGTCGTAGGTGTATCTAATATGAGTTTTTAAAAATGCAGTTGTGCTAGAAATATGGTATTTTTCATTAAAATGTGTGTACTTTTTGTTACTGTACACTGAAGAAACTTAGTGAACTTAAATAGCTGCAGTTGATGCTTGGTATTGTTGCATTTTGAGAATATAGAAGTTGAGGGTATATTTGTATGCTGTTGAATTTGGATATATGTGTAATAGCTAAGCAGTTAATCTGCTTTATTTCTTTAGCTGTCACTATTCAGTGTTTATTTCAGAGGCTACAGAAGCATTTTTTGGTATGAATGGTGCCTTTAGGAGTGTGCCTTTTCTTCCCCATAGATTTCTTTTGAGGATAAATGGTTATATAAGGATTTTTTTTGGTATGTTTTCTGACTCTATCTTATTTGAACACCTAATGATTTAAAAATGTAAGTCTTTTTTGTTACGACAGCATCTGTAATCTTTACAGCAGAAGTAAGTCCATGTGACCATTTTGGAATTTCTCTGATTTGTGATTTCTGTCTTCAGAATTCCTTTCTAGGCAAAATTTTGTAGCATGCACCTGAGTACAGACATCCAGGCCTCGAACAGTAAAGCAGTATTACAATGTATAACAGCAGAAAATTGTGTTCTGCTATACTTTATCACTTCATTTTTCCTCTCACTCATGTGGTTTGAAGCTGTTTAAATGTAAAAAACATACACATATCTGGAATATCAAGATCAGTGTCACTAACAGTGTACGTGAGAGCTGAATAATAGCACTGAAATTCTGACAAGTTTCTAAGATATCTGGTCTGGTCCAGAAGATTATTTTGAAAATGTGGGGAGGCAGGGGAAAAAAGTTAACATGAAGAAAGCTTGATGCATTTTTTTGGTTACGTTATTTTGAGTGATAAATCTTACATCAGAAGTTAAAGGAAAACACCCAATGCATTGAAACTATAGAGTATTTCATTTTTAAATTGGTCTTAATTTAGGATCCTTGTGTTTTCAGAAATTCAGTAATGGGGAGAGGGGATCAATTTTTTATTGCCTCGTCTGTGACAAGCAGGACTTGCGCTTTTTACTGAAAGTCAGCATTTTGTAGATCCCATTGATTTCTCTTCTAAAAATTTGCCTGACACCTAAATACTAAAGCACCTAAATTCAATATTGGCTTTTTAAAATTTTCGCTAAACCTGAAGTTATGCTGAGCCACTCTGCAATTGAATTACAGTAGGCTATTTTATCTCCTGGCATTCTGCTGCTAGTTTTGATGGATTAAAGATGTTAGGTGTGGAGTTCAAAGCAGAGGCTATGATCAGGGGAGATGTGTGTGCAGAAAAGACAGAGGAAGACTAAGGGTCACTGCTGACAAGGGGAGGGGGGGAAGAGAGATGAAAAGAAGGTAACAAAGTTAATTAAGTGAGGAGGAAAAGAAAGTATTTTCCAGGTGGTGCTCAGTTTATCTTACAGCAAAACTATCAGTTTCCTCCACCTGTCCATGCCTACTCCATTACATGGTTTCGGAGCTTGTTGGTCACGTCTTTTACGTGTTATGCAGCAAGTGTAATGGAGAACTGAAATAACACACAAAAGCCTGTGGGGAGGCAAGTGGAAAACAGATTCTGTTAAACTGGTGTTAAATACACATCCTGATTAAGTGGGGTTGAGGCTGATCATAATATTAGCATTGACCTTTCCAGTTGGCAGAGCTAGTTTTGGTCGCAAAGTCACTTCACGTACATATTTGGTACTCCTCTTTGAAATGCTTTTATATGAAAAGAAATCATGTAGTTAGGTTTATAGAAAGGTGTTTGCACGGAATTCCACAGCATCTGCATCTAGCCCTCTCCTTTGGTCTCTGAACTGCAGCAGACAGAGCTGTTCCAGTAGGGAGGGTAACTCCTGGGATTTGTGTGCCAGCTCTGCCTGGGACATCCCCTGCTCAAACTGCACCCTTGGTCACATCAGCTATATTTATGCACTTGTGACACATCAGAAACAGCCTCAGCAGGTGTTTGAGCAGTCTTCGAATTTACAGTCAGCTGAAAATTTCTTGTAATGATATTAAAATTGTAATTTTTTTCTCTCTCTGGAAAAAAAATCAGATTAATAATAAAATCAATCAGTAATCAAAGTATATGCATGCTTCCAAAGCAGTATAGGGGACAAAATTAGTGATTTTGTTTGTTCATTTGTTTTGAATATGTGCAAATTTGATCTGATACATTTTTAATTCTTCTGTTTGTGAAAACAAACAAAAAAGAGCCAATGTGACTGTAGTGGACACTCCATTGTGTGTTCTTCTCTATTTTCTTGGGGGTCTCCAAACTAACCATATATGTAAATTTGTGCTTCCTTTGTTTTGTGTTCTTCTGCCTTTAAGAGTCTTGATGTGAATTCATTTTCATCCAGGAAACCTTTTATTTTAACAGCACACACTTTTGCTGCTGTACAGTGGCAAATTTTATTGCTCTGTATCATGCATAATTCAATCATTTTGTTTATTCATTTGCATTTTTATGATGCCTGTCACTCCTCTTTTTCTTTCAACCAAATAAACAGTAATGACTGTGACTGCTAAAGAAAACCTGTTGTCATCCAGGGAAATTTTAATTGGACTAATGCTAATTTAAATTCTGTCTAGTAGCATCTGCACTACCTGCTTACACACGACAGTTGTCTGGCCTTCAAAGCCAAAATCTGAGTTTTGCAGTCTTGGGGTTGGTGCACAAATAGAAGCGTACAGGAGTGTCCAGCCTTGACTCTGGGAGCAGCTGGCCCACGCAGTTTTCTTCAAAACCTGGGGAAGACTGTATGACCTATGCTTGTAAGAGCTGCTACCAGGCATGGACCAATTCCAGCAATGCACATTTCTGAAGCTAACAGGACCTTGTGCTGGTGTACCCACTCTCTTCATCGGTGTGGTGAGAAGTTTCAAAAACTGCAGAGCACAGGCAGTGTGTTCTTCCACTTTGTCCCCCACCAGTATAAGGGGTGCCACAGACCAATCTCTGTGCCCTACTGATAGTCCAGAGGTTGGGTTTAGGGGGGTTGATGCCTTTTCCCTTTGCAGATTGGACTGCCTTGGTTTTGTTTTCTCCAAGTGAGGTTCTTGAATGCTGTGATAGGACTGCCCCTAATGGTGATTTGAAGACTGCCATTTAATGGTGTTGGGAGGTAATTAAAATTCTTATTATCTTAATAATCAACTGGAGATGAGAAGAAGCATCCTTGTGTATATCTTCAATAGGAATGTTAGATCTTCAGTTTTTCAGCTGCTACATAATCATTGCAAAAGGTAAAATACCATTGGCAGGTCTATTAGTGACCCTCTTACTGCCTTTCAGCATAGAAAAATACTTTGTTCTTCATCACTTGCTTTTTTCTAAACCGTACTGCTTGTCCAATTTTCTCTTTTACACTGAAGCAATTGAAACACAGAGAGAAATACTCGACGCAGGAAAACCTTCTGGAGAGGTTAAGGCTTTTATAAGAATTGGTGATATCTCTCTATTTTGACAGCATTATGACTGCAAGGTGACATGTCTTTTTAGGTTTGACAAAAAAGAAGAAAAAAGAAAATATGTCTTCATGTCAGATCTTGTATATCACAGTTTAGTTTGGAACAAAAAGTTGACAGCACAGTTCATTGACAAAAACATTGGAGGCTACCAGTGGTCCAAATCTTGATGGATTCTTAATCATTTTACAGCATCAAGACAAAGAAATACAGCTATTCAAAATAGCACCTTTTCTACTTACTAAGCTAAAGAGACTCATGCCAAAGGCAGGATTAATTTTCCTTTTTTTTTTTTTGACACATGATAGAAGCATACTAATGGCTTTGGATTTTCACACAAGTTTGGTCCTGCAAAAAGTAAAGAAAATACTACTTGTGGCTATTTTGATTTGGTGGTAGTTTATGTCCCCTCTTTGTTCCACAGGGCACACAACTCTCAGGAGTCTGACGAAGAAGCCATTCTAATTGTGACTACTTGTGGCATCAAACAGCCCAACAGTCGTTAAAAATACTTTAATATTTGAGAAGGGGCTTGCAAAACGAAAAAACTATGGGTTTCTGTTGCTTGTAACATGTTTTGACAAATGTGATTTTCTATCAGCAACAGACTTGTTTAAATCAGCCTTCGTATTTTGGAAGATCTATGTTGTGCTTGCTCCTGAGTAGATAAATTACATCCATGTGGTTAGAAATAAAGCAGTTTGTCCCTTCCTATTTGGGATGATAGTTAAGAATTCTGATAGCCAGAGCAAGAAATGGGCCATTACCAGTTAATATTGTACTTGAGTTGTGTGTGGGGGATACACTGCTGCTTTTGAAAAAGAAGGTTCTGTCTCCATCATAGAATTTGGTCTGTCTTCTGAGAGATTAGGTTCCCCCATATACTTAGAATTAATCAATTTCCAAAGACTTTCCAGTCTTTATGTAACTCTGTAGGATAAATATGAATTGGTTGGAGTGTGGTGTTAGGGTTTTTTTAATGTCTGTTTAGCAATAATGAACCTTGGAAGAAGTAATTTAACTTCATGAGAAGTTCTCATGAGTTTTTGCAGTTTGGTTTCATGCTGTTAGAACCATCTTTTTAGATGGTTTTTATTCTTGACCTCGCTTCTCCCTTGGCCCTCTTAGAAATGTTTCTGATTCTGTCCTAAAGTACTTGATAGCCACAGAGCATCTTCTGACAGTGAACAGAGCACATGGGCCTCCCTTTTAGCTCCTGTGCAGGGGTTTCTTTCCTGTGGAAACCAAGGTATTGGGGAAGAAACTCTCTCCAAGGTGGGGTTGGGGTGTCAGTAGTGAGCCCACTAGATCTGCATTCTCCACTTGTCCCTATCAGCAGAGGGTTTCATGGCTGCTTCCGTTTTGAGGCTGATGGTAGCACAGTACCCTGCTGCCATGGTTTAACCCCAGCCAGCAGCTAAGCACCATGCAGCTGCTTGCCCGCTTCCCCCTGCTTGGTTGGGGGAGAGAATTGGAAGGGTAAAAGTGAGAGAACGGATGGTTAAAGGCAGCGTAATAGGTAAAGCAAAAGCCATGCACACAAGCAAAGCAGAACAAGGAATTCATTCAGCACTTCCCGTTGGCAGGCAGGTGTTCAGCCATCTCCAGGAAAGTGGGGCTCCATCACAGTAATGGTTGCTTGGGAAGACAAATGCCATCACTCCAAATGTGCTCCCCTTCCTCCTCCTCCTCCTCCCAGCTTTGTATGCTGAGTGTGATGTCATATGGTCTGGAATATCCCCTTGGTCAGTTGAGGTCAGCTTGCTCATGGGGTGAGAGACAGAAAAGGCCTCGTGTTGCTCAGCAGTGACTAAAACATCCCTGTGTTATCAACATTGTTTTCAGCACAAATCCAAAACATAGCCTCATACTAACTATCATGAAGAAAATTAACTCTATCCCAGCCAAAACCAGCATGCCTTCACAGTCCTAGTCCCCAGGTATGTGTCCTGACTGCTGGCTGCCTCCATAGCAATGTAAGCCCTGGACACATGCCATGCCTTATATTCTTCAGAAGAAAACCCAAGCACAGCAGGAGCATGTGGGCCAGATCTCCTAGTCTGAGAGTGAAACAGACACACGATACACAAGGTCATCTTTAATTTTCCACATACTTGAGCCTTCATGGGAATGTCACTGTCACTCAACAGAGGTGATATTACTACATGGAAGAAAAAACCCAAAACAGAACAAGGCAAAAATCCCAATGGAAATGTGGAAGAGAATGCTGGTAGTACTTTTTGGCCAAAAGTAAGTCTGAAATTGTGGACATAATAAGCAAACCCTCAGAAGTAGTTTTGGGGTGATTGTTATGCTGCAGGGCAAGCCTAAAGGAATAGTAGTCAGTCTGAATCATTGGATAGTCTCATGAAGGTCAAGTTTAAAAACAATTGACATGAACAATTAGGTTGCTGAAATATGCAACCTAGTTTGTTTTTTTTTATATCATAGCTACTGTGACTGCAAGATGAAGTTTGGGCTAGCTCAGCATAGCTTGGCATGTGTATGCACCAACATCTGATCTGTGTCAGCAGTTTCTGTAAGTGACTGATGGGTGCAAGCACAGCGTGCTCAGCATGACTTTGAGCACAGTATACTTCCTCTGTGTCTTCATGTACTGCGTACAGCACATGCAGGCTATACATCACATCTTTTGCTTTGTGCCTCTATTGCACATGTCAGTGCCACAGCATTCACTGTTAGATGTGTGCAGTGGAGCTGCTTTTAAAAATGTTTGTAGTTACAGCTGTAAATTAAGTTTGGAAATACGAACCCTTCCAAACTGATGGACAGAGTCTGCAGAGAATATGAGGTAGCATCTCTAAGAAGTAAATTGCCATTTGTTTCACTCATGGCCCTGTGGGGTCTACACTTCAGCACCCTCAGAATTGTGTTTTTTTCCAGGTTGTCACAAATTCAGTACTTTGCCATTGCAAATTGTGATTTTGCTGTAGCACAGTTTGGTAAGCCAGCTTGCAGTTGCTCCTTGGTTCTCTGGTTCCACTGCAGAGCAAGGTTGAAGGTGGTCCCCTGGCTGCCCATGTAGTATTCCAGTGGGGTCTTGGTGGGCACCTGGAGCAGGAACTTCAACTGTGTGGAGAGCAGCGCAGCAGCTGAGCTGGGGTAGCGAAGAGATGTGCCAAACCTGCGACCAAGGCCTGGCGCT
The DNA here is from genome assembly GCF_015220075.1 of Falco rusticolus. Classification (NCBI taxonomy): domain Eukaryota; kingdom Metazoa; phylum Chordata; class Aves; order Falconiformes; family Falconidae; genus Falco; species Falco rusticolus. Next base: position 49,192,651 of record NC_051187.1, read on the forward strand.
TTTCCTAGCTCTTTGTGTAGGGAAAAGAAACAAAAGCAGAGCAGTTGAGCCAAACCCCCTAGAAAGCATGGTCAGACCTCTTTCCCTGCAAAATCACAAATGCACTGGAAATAATTTTATGTAATCGGTTACGAATTTTGTATTGACAAATTGTTTCAGCTATGTGCTTCAGTTGAATTTACAGTGTTCCAACTCAGTGTACACAAAGTGAAGGTATGGGCATGTAGACAAACACATGTACATATATATGCACACACTCACACACATATATACACAAATAAAATATGCATCTATGAACACGGACACACACTGCATGAACAGAACTGCTTGAACCTGCCAGAGTGATAAATTGAGGATAGGTCTTGCAGATAGCAGCTGACAGGTAGCTTTTGGCTGTCCTGCACTGCTCTGCTCTCAGTCTGGGTTCTTAATAGTTGAAAAAGCCGGATATTTGCTGTTATGATGGTTATACTTTTAAAAACTGGAAGATTGGTAGATAGAAAGTTATTTTGTTTTACTGAAGCACTGGTCACCTGAGGGGCATGTATTTCTGGGGCAGAAAACCCTGACTTCTATCTGTGAAGGAAAAAGTGGTGTGTAGGTGATTACAGTAAAACCAAGTGTGGTTAGACTAGCAAGGATGTGATATGCGTAGTGCTCATTAGTATTAACAAAAATAACTTTGTGTTCAGGCCTCACAATTGTAAGAAGTTGAACTTCTTTGTGTACTTAGCCCACTGGTGGTGTTCTGAGCATGTAGCTTGCCTAAATGCAGTATTTTGAGGTACTACAGATAGGGTAAGTTGGTTTTAACAGACATTTTCAATATTGTTGTAGCATGTTCTGTTTCCTAATGATGGGCTGAAGCCAGATTTGTATCATTTTATTGTGTACACTTTTAAAATTGACCTTGGTTTTTGCTTTTATCTTTCTAATTTATCCAACAGGGTGGATTGAGTGCCCAAGCTTTTGTTCGCATCGAGATAGAAGATATTAATGATAATCAACCTGTTTTTGAGCAAGCCGTGTATGTGGCGAGCATCAGTAGTCACACACAGCCAGGAACAGAGATCATCAATGTTGTTGCCACAGACAGAGATTCGGGAATATATGGCATTGTCACATATGAACTAGTCCCGGGAGAATTTTCTTCTTTTTTCACAGTGGATACATCCACAGGTACTCTGATTCAGAAAGACTATAATTATACAACATGTATTTTTGGCTTGATGATGCTTTTTTGCTTTTATTTGGAGTCCTGTCATACAGTTGAAACATATTCTGCTGGAAAATGATTCTAGAGGAAGGAGGAGGATTTAGGTCTTATGTGAAGCATTTGCTTTCACTGGAATAAACAGGAGAATGGGGAACAGAGTACATGCCAATGCAATACAGGACAAGCAGTATGCTGCATCCACTATTTTCAGCTATAAATCTATTCATCATTGTAGGAAATAATCAAAGCATTATTTTTTACAGTAATATCTGAATTCCTGAAATTTTTAGGTCTTACTCTTGAGGAGCAGTAAACGACTTTTCAAGTTGCCCTTTTGTTTAATCTCTCTGTTTCTGTCCCAGTCTTCTTTCTGCACGCTATGCTAGAATAAGGCCCTGTTCTGCTCATAGTCTTACGATATCCAGCTGCCTTCCTGTTTGACTCAATGATTGGCTTCGTAAGTGGCTTTTTCTGCCTTTTACTTCCTGATATGATTCTTCATCCTTCTGGTTTCTGGAGAGAGGTTCAGTGAAGAAGTGATGACAAGAGCAAGAAAACAATGATGGCGAAAGGAAATCTGGGTGAAATTTTTTGATGACAGGTTGAATTTCACAGATTGAATTACCTTTCCCACGGCCATAAAGCAGCCCCTGTAGTCTGCTTTTCTAGCCTTAAAATAGTTACTAACTTCAGCTGGAAAGCACACGAGCAGCGTATCTACAAATGTCCATGGTGTCTTTCAGGGAGTGGTTAACTAAACTGCAGCTACCATTTTACTTGAGAGCCAGCCCTTGCACATGAATGTACCCTGTTCAGCAGTTTTGCTTTGTGATGGTCGTGGCACAGGGGACTATTTTATATGTTTTAAGAATTTTTTTGGGCTGTTGCACATCTGTATGTATTAGCTGTTTGGTGTATGAAATGTCACAAGGATCTGTTCTTTCAAAATAGTGCCTATTTTCACTTTCTTACACAGTCCCCAAAATATGAACAGAAGAAACTAATCTTAGGAAGTCAGTCCGCTTGTCTTGGCTATTTCAGAATTTATTTAACAATGGACTTTTAATTGCCTGTCAAATCAGATTCTGTGGGGCATAACTGATGCCAAGAATACATAGCTCGATCAAAAATTAGGGAACTGGATCTCCACAGGCATTGAACTGGTCATTTTAACAGTGCCCCAGGCAGGCTTGTCAGGGGAGCCCCTGTGGATCATGCTAGCAGCACTGGCTTTGCAGCAGTCCTCTCTTCTGAAAGGCTTCTTCCTCGAATTGTGACCTTTTGGCCTTTTTTTCTAGTTTTGGCATGTAAGTTACTATTATCTTGCAGATTCATCATGGTATTTTATCAAAGGCAGACCAAATTCAGGGTGAAGTTGCTTTAGGTCACTATTGCTGACATTTCATGATGAGAAGAGCATTTAGGTCAGAGACACTCTTCCCAACGTTATAATGCTTGGAATCTGATTACACTCCTGGGCAATTCAGGACGTCAAGACTGTGTCTAATTTTAACTTACTAATATTAATGGTGTGTGGGATTTTTATTCCCTGAAGATTACATGTTTTCCTTTCATATTCTTCCACGTCTGCCTACAGTAGTGCTTATGCTCCATCACTGATGAACAGAATGATTTTTAAGCTCTTGGCAAAAATAAACATCAGAAACAAAACAAACATTAAAACTGCCAATTTGTCACACTGAAATCTTGCAATTGTTGCATGTTAAATAGCTGCAAAAGCTGTTCAGTGTTCAGAGGAAGATGAAACAAGTGGCTTGGTATTAGGTCACAGAGATTTTGAGCTCTTTCTCCTTCTTGTTAGGACTGACATTTCCCAGTTTTCATTGTGATAAAGCTGTCTTCATGTGCTCTGATACATGGCCTGATTTAGATGTGGCTTTCTGAAGGTTACATGAGTGACTTTATCTAGTTGTGAGCTGTATTTTGTGAACAGAGGGCAATGGACAAGTCTGACAAGAAATAAGAATTCTTCAGGAGGTGGATCCCCAAACCTGTAAGCCAAACGATCGTAATACAGTTTTGGTCTTTGGTTTTCTGATCTTCTGGGTGTGCAGTCTGTTAGTGATGAGTTCTGCAGTTCTTCCAATTTGCAGTATGGCATATTCTGGTTGGGCTGCTCTTTTGATTATTAGAGGACCTAAAAGGAGGCTCAGCAGTGGTGGTGCTGATAAAGCATTTATAAATGAGGAATGAAAATCAGTGCATTAATCTCTTTGACTTACGTTCATTGCAGTCCTTAGCATTATACCTGTAAGTGGACAGAGATATTTTCAATAGTATGAGCTTTAAGTTAATCAGTAGCTAACAGTTTGTCACATTAAAATCATATGCAGGCTGATGCTGTTCTCCATGGCATATGTAATTTCTTTTTTATGGCATCTAGATTGTGATTTTGAATGTTTATCTTACTGTAGTTTTCTTCAGGGATGTTTTTGGAGTGCTGTACTTAAAATACTCACTAAAGATTAACTTTTTATTCCCCTATCCCCTTTTTCATCTTTAAAAGAGGAATTGATAAAATAATAAAAAGTGCAACCCGAATCCTTCACTACTATGCCTTGCTTCTGGCTGTTGTTTCGTTAAAACAATTGTATGGATGAATCAAGAAAGCTTTTGGCTTTGCATAGCAAGCTGTGTTCACAACACAGGATATCATACCAGCTGGTCAACCGCTGACTGTATAGCATATATCAGTGGTGCTTTTGATATATAGATACTATGAGGATGAGCCACATCCAAGCTCCTTGAAGGGCTCCATCTTTTGTTTCAGGCACTGTGACATGTGGATGTGCAGATAAATTCAATGAGAGTAGGAAGGAAGAGCCTTTCACAGAGCAGACAGATACTCCGTTAAAAAGTTTTTTGAATTCTAAACAAGTCTTTATTTATATTTATTGTATCTATTAGTTACATTTGTTTCCTATTTTAGCTTTTAGGTAGTGCATTTATTGTTTGTGATATGCTCTTTTAATAACTCTTAAATAACATTTATTGCATTTCCCTTTGATAAAAAAATTGAAATGAAATATTTTGTTTGATTGATGGTAGACTGTCCACAAAAAAAACCACTTTAAGAACTGTGTAACTAAAAAAATATATGGATAGGGAACTCTAAACCAGTTCCTGTGCTAGTTCGTGACTCTTGCTATCGTTTGTTTCTAGTGTTAGTGTAAACAACATCTTGGCTTCATTATGTTTCCTTTTGTAGATATCTGATCCATGCATGATCTATGAACAGCACTCGTGAATTGATTAGAACAGAGCAAGTTGAAACGCTCTTCTGGCTAAGAAACTGTTTGAGCTATGTTTGTTTATTTTCCCATCATTACCCAACAAGCTATCTGAAAAACAGTATATTTATAGTTATGGCTCAGCAGGTAATTAAGAATGTAAGTCACAGAAGACAATCACAAGTGTGACTGAAAACCTATGCAGTGCTTAACTTTAAAGCTTTGGGATTAATAATTGAATTTCTAAACTTTCATTAAGTTACAAGCTTTAATATTTTCTTTCACCCAAGGGCATATAATTCATTTTTCCATTGATCTTAGTGATAACCTTCTTGAGAGCTGGATAAAAAGATGGTTATCATCTTACTGTAGCCCTGGTTCAGGGAAGCTCTTTCAAATCAACAAAGTTAATATTTTTTGAAAATTATTTTGGGGCAATGTGACTTCGTGTCGGTTTTCAGGTAAATGGCCTGTTCATATTTTTAGAACAAGTGCCCTACCTAGTCACTGTGTGCAGAGAAAAACTCTTATCAAAGCTAAGTCAAAGGCAGCAGCCATTGGTTTCTGGTCATTTGAAGGTATTAGTGATTTAAACGTAGTATGAAAAGGCTGTAGGGAAAGTAGCATTCACACAATGTACATTACAGCAATATAAGCATTTAACTGAGCTGCTCTGTTTCTTTTGCCTGTAAAAGATATTTAGGCTTGTGTTTCTGTGACTCCTGCCTAAATCAGATGCTTGAAACAGAGGCTATGACATTCCTCCTTTGTATTTTACTGAGAATATTTCTGTGAGTGTGGTGGTTGGACCCTGGCTGGATGCCGGGTGCCCCCCCAAGCCACCCTGTCACTGCCCTCCTCTGCTGGACAGGGGAGAGAAAATACAATGAAAGGCTCGTGGGTCGAGATAAGGGCAGGGAGATCACTCAGCAATTGCTGTCATGGGCAAAAGAGACTCGGTTTAGGGAAATAATTTACTTTATTGCCAATCAAATTATGGTAGGGTAATGAGAAATAAAACCCAAACTTAAAACCCCTTCCCCACACTCCTCCCTTTTTCCAAGCTCAGTTTCACTCCCAATTTCTCTACCTCCTCTCACCCAGTGGCACAGGGGGATGAGGAGCAGGGGCTGCGGTCACCTCATCACACATCTCTGCTGCTCCTTCTTCCTCATGCTCTTCCCCTGCTCCAGCGTGGGGTCCTCCTGAGGCAGACAGACCTCCATGAACTTCTCCAACATGAGTCATTCCCGTGGGCTGCTGTTCTTCACAAACTGCTCCAGCGTGGGTGCCTTGTGGGGCCACAAGTCCCGCCAGCAAACCCGCCCCAGCCCAGGCTCCTCTCTCCATGGGGCCACGGGTCACAGCCTCCTTTGGGCATCCACCTGCTCCAGCGTTAACCCCCACGGGCTGGGGGTGGGATCTGCTCCAGCGTGGGGTCCCCACAGGCTGCGGGTGGGATCTGCTCCAGCGTTAACCCCCACGGGCTGAGGGCACAGCCGGCCTCCCCATGGGCTTCCCCTGGGGCTGCAGGGGAGCTTCTGCTCCGGCCCTGGAGCACCCCCTGCCTCTCCCCCTGTGCCGGCCTGGGGGGCTGCAGGGCTGCTCCGCTCACATATTCTCACTCCTCTCCTGCTGCTGTGCGGAAACTTTTTCTCCCCATTCTCAAACATGGTATCCCAGAGGTGCTACCACCATCACTGACAAACTGTTTTGGCCAGCGGTGGGTCTGTCTCGGAGCCCCCTGGCATTGGCTCCATCGCACATGGGGGAAGCTTCTAGCAGCTTCTCACAGAGCCACCCCTGTAGCCCCCCTGCTACCAAAGCCTTGCTGCACAAACCCAATACATTGAGGAATTCGGAGGTCTTTGCGTTGACTTGAAGATACTTCGATCAACTTTGTCATAATACCATCTGTTACTTATTTATGCCAAAAAATACATATTGAGTACAGCAGACAAGTCTTGTTACAAGAGCTGTTTAGTAGTTTAGCGTTAATATTTTTTTTGTCAGCACAGAAGTACAGCTTCTGCAAAATGAGCATTGTTTTGAGGACATTTTGATTTGCTGAAAAAATAATTTCCTCCAAGATTAATTCTGATTTCTTAAGTGAATAGCATAGTGTATCATGTGACTAAAATGTCCTGTAAGAGTTGTAGAGCAGTCTGGGAGCTTAGTCCGTTGGAGAAGGATAAAAGGAGGGATACAACTGAGGACATGCAAATTTAAGAATATAAGAATTATTAACTTAATCAGCCAAAAGGCAGATTTAAGTCCAGCATCTTATCTCTTTAACAGTGTCTGGTAATGGATACAAAAAGAGAGGTGAAGTGTAGCGCTTGTACGGAACAGTCCCCCCACTGACATTTTTTCTTTGTTTTGGCAGTGTGCAATTTAGTGCTGTACTACTTCCATTACTGTACTGTGGCACCATATGTAAATGTGATTTTATGTCAAACTGACTTAAAATAAACTTTTTGATTTAATCCAGAGCACCAGAATAGATTCATTCCAGTTAAGGATGTTGACAAGTTTTGTTTTATTGAAGAAAATGGAAATGTTGTTGTTCAACAGTCACATCTTAGGACGTTTTCATTGCATGAAAAGGTTTTGCTCTGTTTTTATTACAATACAGGTTGGAAACAAAAGTTAAAATACCAAAATTTCATTTTGGGGAAAAACAAAAATCTAAACTTTGCTTAACTCCATGTATTATACAATGTTTAATATATAGCAGATTGTAATATGCATCAAAGTGAAATGGGGATGCATCCTTTCTAAAGAAAACAAGGCCATTTTTATGATGATTAATGATGTTTTCCTGTAGTATTGTAGGAAAAAAATGGTTTATTTTTAAACTACTTCTGGCATTTTCATACAGCATGTAGTACATTTGCTAAACATATGAAGAGGTTCACATAAATAACATTTAAAATTAGGAGTGTTTTGTTTTGGAACATTTTGAGGCCACTTGTTTTTTTTAAACTGCAGTTTCTTCAATTACTATTTTTCTGATCTTTCATACAAATTGATAGCATATTCAGAATGCTGCAGATCAGAGGAAGATGTCTGAGACACTGGTTTAGCTCACTAAGTTTTCACTTTCTAAGAGTTTGGAGTTAAGTCACAAAGGAAAAATTAGTGGTCTCAGTCGAGTAATTTGTGAACCTTTACCTTCAGTGAGGTCTTATCTAATGAGAAATCTAACATGAAGAATACAGGAAACGGTATATTCTCCTTGAAGCACACAGAATTTGCTGTAGTAAGTGTGAGAGGACAGATTTTGGCCCTGAAAGAAAGCCGTGTAGCAAAACAGCATGGAAAAATATGCGTAGTACCAGCTCTTAATGGATCTTTTTTTTTCTTTAATGAATACAATCCAATAGAATCAACCATCTACAAAGAGAAAAATTCCTACAAGCTATCTGCCAAAAACTCAACCACGCGACAGTGGGGTGACAGGCGTACGTGAGATTCATTGTGCATGACACAGCGCAAAGTATTTACAAAAATGCTGTAGCCCATCCCCCTTCCCTGTAGTTAAGTCAATGACAGATCTTGGAATCAGAAGAACCCACCAGATGGGACAAAGAGTGAACTGCCATAGCATTGCACAGATGCTGTGGGCTGGTAACCAGAAAAATGGAGAAAAATTTTGGAAAAATTATGCCCAAACCTCCCAATTTGGAGGAGAGGAATAACGTGAGATTTGTAAAGTTCAGACAATCAGGACTTTCTCTTTGACAGAGACTGCGTGAGTCTTAAGAACAGATGTACTTATTCTCAGTTAACCTAAAGGAAAGAAGAAAGCGGCAGGTTACACAAAGAGTTCAGATAGCCTTGGCAAAATGCCTTCACGCTGTTGGACTGGTAAAATGAATATAGTAGGGGAGCGCATGTAGTAGAAAATCAGTTCGTAAGTATTTAAGATGAGCACCTGGAATGTTTCGTAATGCTCTTAATATAAGAACAGCAAATATATCTGATTGGGCTGATACTAGGCTTCATTCTATAGCTGTGCTGGAAACATGCATCTTTTGGTACAGCACCTTCAAAGAAATATCATCTCCGATTACCTTGGCAGTTGAGTTTTTTTAACAGGTTTTGCATTGAGCTATTTTTGGATCAGCAGGCTGGCAGCTTGACTGAAAAGGTCCTGGATTAAAAAGATGTTTTTTGAAAACTTCAATAAGCCAGGCAAGCAAAGGTGACCTGGTGGGGTGGGGTGGCAGTACTGGAGCTGTGTGGATTGTGTGGGGAAGGCTCTGCCTTTGTCTTTGAAAATGCAGCAGTTCACCAGGCCACTGTCCTGCCCAGTATTGCTTTGATTCTTGATGTGAGGTTTTTTAAAGCCCCTGTTTTATGTGGAAGTGTTCTTTGGATGCAATCAGACAACAAACATACTCTGAGCTACTATTATGTCAGATAAAAGGAAACAAAACAAGGCAGAAACAGAGGAGATTTCTCTGCCATAGCAAATTACGTCTCTTTGCTTATATGCTGGTTTACTGACAAATTACTATGGTGGTTTTGGTTTGTGGGTTTTTTTTTTTGTTAGGGAAGAATTACTTCAACATGTAGTAGTACAATATAGAAATAGCTACATCAAAGTAATAGTTGTTTTTTTTGTACTAAGTTTAGTTTTGATGTCCTTTGAGTCATAAAACCTTTGTTGTGCTAACATTAGGGTTGTACTAAGCAAAAATCCCCAAACCCAAACCCTAGTCCTGTCCCAGGAGGTTTGTAGTAGGTTGACACAGTGAGACAGCAGTGGATTGACATGATAATCAGTTGGTTCAGTATCTCCAGGTTTCTTTCAAGATGTGCTGTAGAAAAGAAGAGTTTTTGAGGAGCTGCATTTTAGGTTTGACAGTATTCTGAAGAATATGTAGCAAAAATAAATTTGTTGACAGTTTAGGGGGGGTTCAATTGAAATTTAAAATGGGAGGAAAAGGATCAAGCAAAATGTTTCATTTGACTTGAACATTAAAAATAAAGGAAATGAAGCAATAGTTTTGAAAAGCAAGCAAGAAAGTGAATTCCCTAACCATTTAGCGATTGCTGTGGTCACCAGAAAGACCTGGTGGAGTTCTTTCTTTGCTTTGAGAAACATTGGATCTGTGTGCCTTCTGCTTGATGTTGTAATCACCTGATTAAAGTTGGGAGTTGCAGGACGTGTTTTTTTTTTTACTCTATTAATATTTCTTTAAGCATTTTGGGCAAAGTGGAGCTGCTTTCCAGCTCAGGATAGCCACATGTACTGGGGGCTTCATAGCTAAAGCAGTGCCATTTCTTGCTAAATGAGAAGTGTGAGAGCGTTTTGTTGCCTGCAACTCATTCAGAGTGCTACTGCCTGGCTTGTAGCTGGTGGGGCACGTTCAGCTTGCTTTGCTTGCTCTCTTCATTGAGAGCTTGTTCAATGAAACACTCATTTTTGAACCAATGAAGGGGTTTGGAAAGCTCTGAATCCAGCTTGAGACCTTTCTTTGATGGGCTCTTACTGTTGCTCTGAAAAATTTGCCTTCTTTAATCTCTCAGCTTCTCAAAATGATTGGAAAAAAGCATTACGAGGTTCTTTTATCTGTCTGCAGCTTTTCATGGAATTCATGAGCATTTTTTAGGATTGTCCAGCACCTGAGGACTTTTTACAGAAGATAATTTATAAATAAGTTTTTCCTCTACAAAATAAACAACCATCATGCTAATTTGATTTGTAGTGAACTTTGAACCATGCATTAAGTGCACCACTGAAATCTTAATATTACCTCTAATTTAAGTTCCTAAAATTTTTTTAAATAAAGAATTTTAAATTTTGGTGGTGTTTTGATAGCAGTTAGGCCAGGCACTTGATTCAAAAAGTTGGTAATGTAAATAAAAGTACCACCTTACATTTTTAAGTCCAGCCCTCTAGCTCACTACTTCAAGTTGCAGAATTGTTTAACCTTTTAATGGCTAGATGGCAGATAGGAAGGCTGAAAGAGGCTGGCTTGACATGTTCCTTCACCTGCCCCTGAGCACTGGGAGGCATGTGGCCTCCTAAACTAGCAAACTGTAGTCTCCAGAGACAAAGTAAGTTTGCATCCCGAATAGTCCATTGCAAGACGTTGTCTGAAAGCACTTGTGTAACAGAAAACTGAGCCTAGATGATGCAAAATCATTCTAGTACTAGGCTCGTTCCCACTGTTGCCCAACATTAGAGGCTGATGCTCAGGTGGGTATTCTGCTTGTGAATAATGGAACTTCCTTAATTAGAAACTAGTATTTTGTGTATTGATGAGTACTACTTAGCTCACTAAAATTGTCTGTAACCCATAGTATTTAAAAAAAACGTTGTGCTTGTGGGAGAGCCTCACTGTTAAAACTGTGTACATTAGCTAATAGATCCAGGTAGTGGTTTCTTACATTGCTAATTACCAACCTTGGCAAATTTGGATGAAGTGCTCTGGAATAGACTTCCATATGCTAAGCAAAGTCTTGTGATTAAGCACAGTAATTAAAGTTATTAAACCAGCTCTTTGAACAGTGCATTTGGCAGTGTTATGGTTACCATCAAGAATGCAGCTTCACTAAAAAAGGTGCATTTTAGGTACAGTAAATTGCTAAAACTGGAACCTAAACACGATGCTAAGATTAGAGCATAGGCAATGAGTTAGATAAATAGAAATGTCAAGCAGAAACACTATTATTCTTCACTAGAACAATGATGAGTTTAATGTTAATGCAAGTCCTCACCTAACTGCATCCACCTCCCGGCGAATGACCCTGTCTATGCTCATCTTCAAAATTTTTCCAGCATAAAAAGCAAACAAATATGTGCATCTGCACTGAGAAGATGGCATGCTGGGCTGGGCGAGACATCCTCTGAGTGTATCGGGGGTCAGCGCAGACCTACACAGTATTAACAGTAGGTCCAGCGGCCAGCTTGAAGGTGAGTTGGGGTGATGAACCATGCGTACCTTTTTGCCATCTGCTTACTGTCTGAGCTGTGTTTCAGATCATGCTAGCTGACCGCCTCCTAGGGTATTTGCTGAAGAAATACTGCTATCGTTTAAAGTTGTTAGGGTGTTCAGTGTTGTGGTCTTAGGGAACACTACTGATGTAGTGTTGTGGATTTTTATTCCTCTTGCCATGTTTTAAAGTTGCTTTTTTATTTCATGAACAATGAGAAAATACTAGAAGCTGTTTACATGAGTACACATTTCTATGCAATCCAAACTTTGTTACCAAAGTTAGCACATCCTGATTTTTATCTTTGCCTCTGCAATGTTTGACTAGTGGAAAATGTTTTGTATACCTGTGAAAGTCTATAAATGTAGGGCTGGTTTTTGCTTTGCTTACCTGAGGACCCTGTGGAAAAGCAGGTATGTTTTCAAAGTGGTTAGCTCGGATTATGTGTGGAAATCCTATTGGGGTAACCAGTGTTATTTCTGTCACACAAAAAGTGCTTTTGATGAGTGGACCTACTTTGGTGATGTATGCTGTTGTAATGTTAGAACTGAACAAAGGATCATGAAGATGATCAGAACTACATTTTAAAAGAATCGCTGTATGCAAGTGCCTGTCTCCTGCCTTTAACTCTTGAGAAACAGCACTTAGCAGCTAACCCACCTGTGGAGTAGGATGCATCTCCACATCAATAACAACAAAAACCCATGAGAAACTTTGTCATAGCCAGAGGATGGCGGGTGCCATAGAGTCGTGTCTTTCACTGATGTGTTTGCACATTCTGGGTGGATAGGGGCTTTATTTACCTTTTGTTGTTGGTAGGCACGAAGTGGAGAGCAAGAACTTCTTGGAAGTTAATGCCCTAGCATGTACAGTGAGTGAGGCAGTATGAAACAGATCAGAGTTGTCAGTCATGATTTCACCCTTCATTAGCACTAGCTCTCACGGTACATTGAATCCCCAAAACTGTTGTAACGATTTATGCTGGCCAGTGAGCTCAGATCGTTCTGCAGCAAAGCATCATAAATTTCAACGTGACTGGGCTGAGCTAACGTCCCCTGGAGCAGAGCTGTTCCCAAACTACAGCCTGCAGTGACAGTTGCTAACATGCAACCAGCATTGCAGGTTCTGTCTAAAATGTGATGCAAATCATGATAGGCAATGTCTGCATCATCTTCCTGATTCATAAAGGTTGGACTCTGCAGTCAGTTACACCCGTGCAGATCTAGTCAAGAAAATGAGGCTGCCAGGGTGCGAGGTGGATGTTCATACTTCACTTGGTATGTAATTATGATTGTTCACCTGCGAAGCAGAATTGATTCCAGCTCTCTTGTGCAGAATGTAGAATTACCAGAGGGAAGATCTTCAGTGCACTGCAGTAATATAAACAATTAAAAAGGGAATTAAGTGTTATTTAAGGCAGCAGGTAAGACCATCCATTTATATAGGGAGCCAAGCTGTAGGAAAGAAGGTGGCATTTTTAATGCAGTGATTTCTTAAAGTGGAACCAAATTTGTGTCTGTGGTGTTCCCTGCTGGGAACAAGCGTTCCTTGTCTTTTAAGTTTGCCGAAGCCACGAACTGCATGCTGCAGAAGACTATGGGAATAACAACAATAAGCCTCTGTCTTTTCCTGATTACAGAACAGGAAAGAAGGGAAAACGGTGACTCTCTTCAGCCTGTTACTTAGCCAGGCATGCTTCTGTTGAGTTTCTCACACCGAATGTGTGACTTACACAGCTAGTTCCTGCTGTGTGCTTCTTGCAGATAGCCCCATTTCTGCCTTTGCGATGTGGCGCTGGGGATCTCCTGCACCGTGCTTCAGTGGATCAGGTACACCTAGCCCGCTCTGAGGTGTGCTGGCAGCTGCTTTCCACACAGGCAGTCACGACTGTTTTAGTCAGTCCAGTGTTTTTACCTAACCATATAGAACGTAGGATCCCAGGTGTGCTTGCTTCTACAGCTGCTTTCCTGTCTATATGGTGCCAAAACAGAGTCTAGTGTGGTGTGTTCCCCAACGTACGGTAGAACTGTCTCACATGTCTGTGTAAATTATAGATCAGCAGACACAATGCTACTGCCCAGTCCTACAAATGCTGAAAGGAACAGAATGTACGTAATTAAAAGTTGACCCGGGTTGTACAGTTTTCTGCATACTACAGTTTTGAGGCTGGAAGGAACCACACGGAAGACACGTAATTTTTACTTGGAATCTGCCACTGTTCTTAGGGCATCACTGGTCCTGCAAGAGGAGGCAGAGTTGGTGAGATGTACTTGCCTATTCTCCTCCCTCCCTTGGGCACAGCAAAAGAATGAAGAGAGAAAGCAAAATCTTTTATCCGTTTCCTTTTCTGTCTGCTTTCTATAGCTGAACTGGCATGGACTGTGCTGTAATCCGTCCAGGTCACCAGAGAATGGATTTTGGTTCGAAATATTTCTGTTCCACCGGGTCTTCAGAGTTCCTGGAGTGGAGTACTGTTTGCTCCGATGTTCTGGAGTCATTAGTTACTGCTTTGAGAGAGTTTCAATGTGATGCTTTTTCTGTACTTTTCCCACCCTTCACATACATCTTGAGGTATCAAAAACAGGAATGAAATACTTTTGGCCTTGTCAATAGAAAAATACCCAGTTGGTCAAGTTAGTCAAATACAGTCTGATTGGTTTCATTTCATTTGAGAGCAACAGTGTGTAAAATCCATGTTTATGCATTTAACCTCTGGGGGAAAAAAGGTTAAAACCTTTTTTCCTTTGAGCTACAGTTGCTCAGATGACCTCAGGAAATGCCAAAAGTTTATGTCCTTGGAAGACTAATTTTTTGAGGTATCTAATTAATCATAAAACCCAGTCATCAGAAGACAAAAAAGAAAATGAAAGGCCAAAATAAGGTTGATTCTTGGAAGTGCTCCAGTTATATTGGCATAGGAGCTGGATCAGCAATGAATTCTGAATCCATCTGTATCTCTGTTGTGTTTTTACTGTTGTTTGTCTCACTGGAATTAGTGTCCTTTGTTGTTAGTGGAAAGCGTTCTTCCTTGACCTGATCCTGAAGACCCTCTGAATGCATTTTAAGCATGTCAAGACAGAGTTTGTTATAATGTCCTGGCAGATAACTGGAAAGTATACCACATGCACATCTGAATATTTATAAGGATTTTATGTATTTTCCATTATTCTGCTTAAAAATGCATTGTAGCAAATTGGCATTGTGGCTTCACCCTGAATTTTGAGAAGATATATTGTAGTTGAATTATGCACTGATTCTCCTAAGGCAGTTTGAGTTAAATCTAATTTTTACCCTATCTGGCAAATAGGACCACTAAATGTCTGACTTGAATGCCAAGCATCATCCCTACTAAACCTGTCTTGAGATTCAGGAAATTACAAGGGTAACTCACAGTTTAAAGGTTTGGTTTTATTGAGCTGCTAGAGGTTTTTTGTTTTTACCAGCTTCTACAAAAAGCCTACTTGATTTCTTGAAAATATCAGTTGGTATGTAGAAAGTTGTCCCTATTACCTCAATCACTTGAGTTTATTGCAACCTCACTACTTGGCCTACTGCAATTTTAGCATTTAGTGTATAGTTAAACTCGGTCATTGTTAAGAAGAATTTTCTTGCATTTGGTCGCCTCTCATCTTCATTTAAATGTTGAAAAACTTGCTTTATAAGTAGTTATTTGTGTGTTGCAAAATCTGTGACTACCAAAGGGTCTTAGAATATTGATGACTTTTTTGTCATCTCAGAATAAGTGAAAGTGTTCTTTCTCCTGCTCAATGATAGAGCAGTTGCTGGAAACAATAAGAAAACCCCGTAGTAATGCTCCCTAGGACACAGTTATGTTTCCTTATTCTGTCTTTTACCTGGATGAAAGCACTTGGCCTTCGACTGTGTGCCTCAGGTTACAATTTAGTTATACAATTTATGAGGTTATGAACATAACGTGATCTGCTGTATTGCTCTGTGATCTAGTGTTGACCCCTAAATTTAAGTATTTGTGTTCACATCATCTAGACCAGAGATTTCACGAGTGCTCTGAGGGCTAATGATTTTTTTTACAGGTTTGTATATTCAATCATAAACCTTTTAATTTGCTTGCAAAGGGCAATGAATGATTGTCTGTCATGGAATAATTAACAGGTATCAGTTTTGGATAATCATTGTGGACAGTTATGAACATTCCACAGAGAGCTATGGTTTGAATATAATTCTTATTGCTGAGACTGAAGTCTTCACTCAAGCAAAGCTTGTATGAACTTTAAAGAAAGTAAAAAAACTTTTACTGTAAAAGATGGGACAGGATTCCTGCTACATTCATTCTTTCACCCATACTACCATGTTAAGTAATAAGAGTTAATGTGGGTTTCTGTAGTTATATAGAGAGTATTTGAAAATTGGGCATAATTATCATTATTACTAAAGACTTTTTTTAGCAGTCAAAGAGAATGTATTTGGAGACAGCTAGTCTTATTTAGCAGAGTTAAAGAATGAAAATGTATTTATCTTGAAGAAGGCACATCTGAAGTGCTGTACTTCGGGACAGAGTATTGCATTTTCTTTTCAAAGAATTATTTCATATAGTTTGTATATAATGTAATTGTTAGCAGCTTGCAAATTCATCAGACCTTAGAGTTCACTATTAAAGGGTACTTTACCAGAAACTTGTGATCAGACAGCAGGTGATTGCTTCCCAGATACTTTCCACGGAGGCCACTCCCCTTAAGTTTTTTATTTTGTGGCTTCAACTCTGTCTGTGTGCGTGCTTTATTTGGGGGCTTATTCAAGCAGAATGTCTCCGCAGCCTGTTGGAAATAAAAGTTAACTTTGTTTGCAAAGATAAATTAAGCATTTTTTCCTCCCAATGCACTTCCAGACTCCTATAGACTAGTACTGGTAAAATTGTGTTTTTCCTAACATTGCTGAAAATTCAGAAGTCATCCACCAACTCGGTGAAGTTGTTCAAGATTTAGCTGAATCTGTGTTTCTAAAATCAGAATTATCAACACTGTGTTTTGACACAGAACTTAGCGTGCATCAGTGGCTTTGTGCATGGTAAAGACCATACAATTTGAAAAAACTTGGCTCTCAGAGAGGAATTGGGAGTGCAGTCTCCTCATTGTCTGGTCTTCTCTTAGAGCAGCTGTATATGTTGTCATATATACTATTTTGTCAGCCTGCTGAATTTATTTTTTTTAATATTTTTTTTTTCTGTGTGCTTTCAGGAATTATTTACCTGATCTCAGCTCTCAGCCACCTGGCACGTTCTGTGCTCTTCCTGACTGTTTCTGCACGGGACGGGGGTGGCCTTCCCTCTGCCGCCAATGCAGCTGTCACAGTCAACGTCCTTCAGGCTGCTTTGGCCCCTGCTGTCTTTGAGAGATCCCGGTATACTTTTTCTGTTCCTGAAGATGCACATGAAGACAGCCCAGTTGGCACTGTAAAGGCCAGAGGGCCTCCAAGTAAGTTGTGTGCTCAGTCAGGGATTACATTGCATTTCTGCTGTGACCATTAACTGGAAATATCTGCAGATAATTTCTTTTAAGCCTTCATATAGTTTATTCAGTCTGTCTAGCATTAAATAGTATTTACTGTTGGTATTTACAGCAATTGGTGTAAGCGCTGCTTATCAGGATGCTCTTTAGAACAGATGAAGATTTGTGGTACTCTCCTTGGTGGTCCATGGAGATTGGCAATTGCTTCCATTTTCTTCTGGATAGATTTCTGTAATTGTAAATGGGGAGATGGGAAGCACATTGTGAAAAGTGTAAGGAAGGGTTTGTGTGGCAGTGTGGCTTCTGTTGAAGCATTAGCCATGCAAGACACATCTCAGAGCAGTATTCATGATCAGAGTATTCAGAAGTTTCAGAAAATCTATATGAAGTGCTGCTGCTGCTGGAGAAAAAAAAACAACCCAAAACCAACCAGATGACTCCCCTCACCAAAAAAAACCCAAAGAAAGAAAGAAACAAAAAAACGCCCGCCCCCCCCCTCCCCCCAGTGCCTCGAATTAAGTGGTGAACTCCAGATGAATGTTTATGGAACCTTTTGAAAATGTATTTAATCTGTTTGGTTTCATTGTCATTTTTGGAGGGAAATGGATTAGCTCCTGCCAGGCCTTAGTCATAAAAGACCCTGTCCTGAGGGACATATGTGTTTGATTCCTATGCAGAGCAGTGGGAGCCATGAGTCCACATACCAGCTTGATGAAGGACCTTTACATTTAAGGTGGTAGAGGCAGAGGTTTTATTTAAGTTTGATTAGTCAGGTCCTCCCATGTTCTCCTTCTTGGAAGGACAATGCATTAACCACTGTCCTCAGGGTGAGGTAGCACCTGTGGAGCAGCCGTGGTAATAAGCCTGAACCTTTAGACAGCTTTTGCTTTAGGTGGCATCTGATGTATAAGAGTTACAGCAATTGTCATCCGTGAGCAGTAAGTTCAGTAAAATGCAGTTCTTTCAGAGAACTGGCACCTGTTTCATTCCTGGCTATAGTGAATGCCGGTGTGTAGTGAAATTACTCCCATAAGACTAATTTATAGGAGTGGTTTTTCTGTATTTTAGATCAGGGAAAAACAAGAGGCTATTATACTATTTTCTGTATAGAATTTTATCATACCAGTGAGATGAAAATCAAATGGCACACCAGTGGACAAACTGTATACAGTCATATTTTACTGAAGGGCTCCGGGGATGGGAAGAAGGAAGCATAAAAAGCCCAAGAAAGTCAAAAGACTCTGTAGCTTACATTTGTTCTGCTGAATGTAACTGCATGCGTCCTTCACAGATTTTCTTACCAACCTTCATGTTACTACTTTCATATACCTTTTTACATTTTTTATTTCCATTTCTAGATTCTTTAGAAGTGGTTTCTTACAGAATTTCCTCCGGTGATCCACATGGAAGTTTCTCTATTGACCCCCAGTTTGGCATCATCCGCACCAAAAAACATCTGGACTATGAAACTCAGGCTGTTGTGATGCTGACTGTTCAGTCACAGTTGGGTAACTCCCCTGTCTACAGTAGCACCCAGGTCAACATATCTGTGATAGATATTAATGACAACCCTCCCGTATTTCTTACCAAATCTGATAAGGTAACTATTTCACATACCCAGCCTCCTGGTACCGCTGTCTATATTGCTCATGCAGAAGACAAAGACAGTGGTCTAAATGGGGTGATCAAATACAGTATTGCAAGCAAGCAGTCAAATGTGTTCAGCATTGATCCAAGCCTTGGAGTGGTAAACCTCAGCAGCACAGTGTTTGCAGATAAGCAGCAGGAATATACTCTACACATAGCAGCTGAAGACTGCGGAAGGCCTCCTCTGACTTCTTCGCTGATGTTGACGGTGATTATTGAAGAGCAGAAGGTGGGCCCTACTTTGTGTTTTCAGAACTTGGTGTATCAAGTAGAAATCAGTGAAGCTACCCCTCCAGGTGCCCAAATCCTTCAGGTTCAAGCCCACTCGCTTGATCCACACAGTGCTACCTCCAAGCTGATGTATTCCTTAGAGCCTAGCACAGAATCTGTTGCATTTGGAATCAGCTCTGATACTGGCTGGATTTATCTTCGGAGGCATCTGAACTATGAATGTGCACAGATCCTAAGTTTTAGAGCCCTAGTCAGCACCTCTGAAGATGAAGACCTCAGGCAAAATGCAAGTACATCGGTAATAGTTAATGTCCTGGATGAAAATGATAATTCTCCCATGTTTATGCACGAGAGCTACTTCTTTGAAGTGGAGGAAAATCCAATTCCCAGGGGTGTGGTTGGCACCATTACAGCTGTTGACAAAGACTCAGGAAGAAATGGACAACTTTCTTATTTCCTCTTGTCTGATGGGAAATATTTCAAGATGAATTCCAACACAGGTAGCATTTTATGATTTGTCATCTGCCTAATACTGCTTGGGGAAAGCAGCCTTCCCTAAAGGAAGTAAAGTGTAAAGCTTTCAGGAATCGCTGTGAATCTCTTGGGTTGATATGTGACTATTCTAACTCCCAGCTTCGCAATTTGGGGAGTGAAATAAATCTAATACGTGGTCATGAAGAATTAACTAACTCTTAGTATTTTATTTTTTCATGACTTCATGCTGGTCACTTGGTCATAAGTTTCAGTGTTTGACTAACAAATTAAAAGAAAGAGTTTGAAATTATAGCTTCAGTAGTTCATATGAGGAACTTAATTGCCTGTGATTAAGTGCAGTTGAAAAGAACAGATCAGCCATAAATAATTGTAAGGGTAACTATGACATTTGGCAGTTACAGTGATTTAAAATATTTGTGAAAACTTCTGTAAGTTACATCAAGACTGAGTTCATGTTGTACAGGGCACCGCAGAAATCAAAGTGGCCGAGGGACATTTTCCACGGCACAGAGTATACTCTGAATAGCGAATCCTAAATGCCTTGAGTAATAGCTACTAAGTCCACACAGTTTAACACCACAGACCATGGCATGGAGAGCTCAGAGAAAGAGAATCCTCTGGTTTAGTAAAATGATCCATACTGAGCAAAGATCTGCTGTTAAAATTCCTGTTCCCAGCTGTCCTGTCCTCATGGGGAGTGAATAGGCTCTCGGAGAACTTCTCTGTATGAATGTCAAAATAAAATTGTCATTTCAAAGCAGGTTCCTGCTGAGTATAGTATGCTTATGGAAGTTTAAAGGCAAACAGAGTACTAGGAGTTAACCAAGAAGTTCTTGAAATAATATGTGGTTATCTGTGTGAAGGACTTTGGTCAACTGCAAACCTACAGATAGCTTGAGCATGGTTGAGCAGATGGGGAGAAGATTGGGTCAGATTTATTCACAGTGTTTACCAGAATGTATAGGAGACGTGAGGGTTCCTGATTAGCGTACAGACGTTGTGTTGAGAATTTCCTAACTCAAGGGCATAATAAAGGCAAAATGTCAGCAGTTAAAACCCTGTGCTTAAATATTGTCTGCCCTAAAGTGTGGTGAAGAAAAGGCCAGATGGATTTCTGTGGAAGGTCAGTGTGTTGGTTTGTACTGTGTTCTGCCTTTGCTCTGAGGCTTCCACTGTACAGTAAAGGATGTGAGATGGTACTAATGTACAAGTGCAAACTGTGATTGACACATTTGTATGGAATGGAGCTTGGACATCTGAGGTTATATACTTACGATATAAGTAAGTTGTATTAGAAGACATGTATTGTTATTTCATGATAAATTAAATGTGTAATTGCATGTAGAAAGATGAGTGCTAGCATATAGTAGATATCAAGCTCCCTTTCTCCTTCATTTTCTTTCTCTGTCAGGTGAAATCATAAACTGGGTTGCACTTGACCGTGAAAAACAAGCTCACCACCAGCTGGCCGTGCTAGTGACTGACCACGGGGCACCGCGGCGTAACGCGACAGCAGCCGTGTACGTCGCAGTGAGGGACCTCAACGACAACAAGCCCCTCTTCCCGCAGGTGGCACCGGGGCAGGAGCTGCGCCTCAAGGTGGGTCTGGCCCCGGGGTGCTGGCGGTGTCTGAGCACCACCCTGTGGCAGGAGCCCAAACCCCCGTGCTGTGGAACAGGGACAGCACAGCACCAAAACAGACATGTAACCCGTTCTGAATCGAGACTTTTTTTGTGAATTTCAAGATTCATGAAAGGGTTGCACTTTTCTGCCTTCTATACTGTTAGATGTAAAGGATATACATGTATAATTTCATTTATGGATGCAGTAGAATCTCTTCTGATTTCTAATCTCTGAGTCTGCTCTACTAAAGATTTTTTAATTAGCAATACAAGCAGACCGTAACAGGATTGTTAGAACTGTTATTATTTAACCATTTCCTGAAATGCCGTTTGCACTGACTGTAAATGTTACTGAAATGGAAAATAGAACAACAGCTAAACCCTCATGTTATGGCAAGGAATTTATTTTAAGACTTGCTGTTGTCCATGGATATTTCTAAATTATTTATAAATTGCTTGATGACAGGTTTTGGAAGGGCAGCCATCGGGGACGCTCATTACCACTCTCTTTGCAAAAGACTTTGATTCTGGAAACAACGGTGTTGTATTATATTCAGTAGAATCAGGTAAGAATTTATAGTGTTATTCATAAGAAAAGATACATTGAAATAACTGGAGCTTTAAGGGTGCCACGTATACAGGCAGGATTTTATGTATGTTTTGTGTCTGTTAGATAATGAAGGTGCCTGTGTAAATAGGAATCAGGACCATTATATATGTCTTATGAATGATCTAAGGAGGTGCAAGCTGCTACCTTTCTTCCCTTCCCCCTCTGCTCCATCTCCCCGGGGGTTTGGTTTGCTTGTGTGGCCGGCCGGAGAGCATTCAAACAGCACTCAGAAAAGATTAGGACTGTGATCTTGCACCGTACAGTTTAGTGTTTCAGTCAGTTGTTTAACATCTTAAAGGAAAGATGATCTCCCTTTTCCCATGACCAGCTGAAAATTTTCCTGCTAGAAGAATGGTACATGACAGTTTGAGATGGGGATCAGAGGGATCAGCAAATAATCTGAGCAAGCAATGAGGCTTGTGGTTTTTAGTTCGTGTTTCACCCTTTGTTCAGCACTCTGTTAGCCTGACATAGCCTGGCTGCTTAAAAACACTTACCTTCTTCAGTTTTCCCTGTAATTCCTACATGTAGTAGTTCACTTCTGGGATAAGCTATAGGATCTAGGGGGTTTTTTGCAGTGAAATCAATAACAGAACAGTCCTAAATTAGAGCGTAAGTGGGACTGGGGCATTAATAATGGTAAGAGACATAGCTGTGATCTCTCTTTTTCCTATATACCACTTGCTACACTTTTACACGAGAGAGAATTCCTTTCTGTAACAAGTGAGGAAGACGTGCCTGTTCCTCCTGCTTTGCTTCACTATTGGTTCAAAACAGCAAGAGGTGCTAAGAACAGAACTATTTATTTCATTTTGGTACCTGCTCTATTCTACCAGTTTAAAGTAATCAATACCTTTCAATCTCAGTATTTGTAGTCTATGATAACTTGCATGTGGAGCATACTGTTTCATCAGAGCAAGAAAACATTTCCAGTATTTCCACCCACTCAGCGCATTTCCTCACGTGTTCTTTCCCGTGTAGGCAGAGCTCAAACGTGGGCTCAGTTCGTTTAAACTCATTACAGTTTTTTGTCACTGCAGAGACAAAATACTGCAAAGCTACATTACTTCTCGCTTTTAAAGACCAAGAGAATCTGTAGCTTCCTCTTGCCAAGGTTGAGATTACCAAAAGATTCCCGTGGATTATGTTATACTGTGTCTTTATGTACCCTTTTGACTTCTGTGGAGTAATGGAAGGACTTTAAGATCCAAATCCTCAAGGGCCAGCGAACTAACTCTGCTCTCTTCCACCAAGAGATGCTTTAAAAAAAATGAGACATTTAATAACTCTATTGAAAATTTTGCTGTTGAAATATATATTGATAATAAAAGACTGTAGAGTCAGTTTATGGCCATACTGTTATTCCCTTAATTTGGATACAAGTGGCTGCCTCTTCTAGAGGGAATTGGACAGAATCATAGACTTCTGCACTATGAGTAATAGTATTTTGCACAAAATTGATCCCCCTTAAGAAAAAGGGAATGAGTAGTATATAACGCTTTGTTTGGAGGGTGATGGCCAGGCAACACGGGAAGTGTCCTTCAGGGGTCTCTGGCTGTCTGTGTATCTAACTATATCCCCCTCCTTTAAACAGCACATTGGAGTTTCTTACTGGCTTCACTGTAGAGCCCGGGAGGGGAGTAAGTAAGAGTTCAGATTATAAAAATGACTAGCAACACAAAATATCCTTGGTCTTGTAAATGTTGTCTCTAGAAAGAACGAAAGGATAAAAACAGCAGCAAAAAAACCTCTCTAAAAGAGCCCTGCCAGCCTTGGAACTAGATATTTTCCTGATAAACAAATCCAGAAACAGCTGAGCTTCTCTGATACTCATTTTTGTTGTTGTTGTTAGTTGGCTCACAGCCTTTAACATCTGGTCTTCTGTTTCATGGTGAAGTTCTTGCCTGGTTTATATTTAAAATAGTATATTCTAGTTCTGGGACACTGTTCAGTACTAAAATGTGAAGAAACATGATCTAATTTACAGCCATATTTGTTAAACACAAAGACATCAGGTTAATTGGCGGACTGCATGCAGACCAGTGCTCTTTTCAACAGTTGAGGGACTGCCACAAGATTAAGAGCTGTGAGTGTCAGTGTCAGCTGTTAAGAAGCTTGTAAGACTCACAGGGTAGTTTTTCATGTTCTTGAGACCTTAAAGAAATGCCAGGATAGCAGCAATAGAGTAAGCTACGCAGGAGGGCTAATGCCAAATTCCAACAAATTATGTAAGGAAAAATCTGTAAAAGAACTATGAGGTTTACCCAACAGATTAATTTTAGCCTTCAGAGGACAAGTATTTCCTTCAGAATGCCCCTCCCTCTTCCCAGGAAATCAAAACAAATCATCCATAAACATTTAGGTGTATAGAAATGCATGATCATATGGCCATACCTCCGCTTCAGTGTTATCACTGAAAGCGTAACCTAGTTCAGAGGGAGGAGGATCCCGGCTATGTGTACTATTCCTTAGTGACACTGGCAATTGCTAAGTGATTTGTCTGCCCTTCTTTATGATTGTCAATAGGTTAGAGTATAGCATTTATAACAAAAATTAGTCTGTATTTAAAGTGCATCGTAAACTATTGCTTTTTGTTTTAAGACTAGCACTGGCGAAGTAGAGGCTTTTACAGTTGTATTTGGACCAGTTCTGCAGATACATTGGCACTAGACCACCAGAGTGCCAGGAGAGGAGGAGCCTGGTTCGCACTGCATACACACAGGAGTTGGCAAGTGGTGTATGTGTCCGTGGATGAGTACTCGTTCTCCAGGGTGATTTGCAAGCAGCAAAAGAGCATCTCTTAACTTGAGAGGGCTGCATTTCTGCAGCAGCCCAGTGGTGTTCGAGCTCTGGGAGCCGTGGCATTGCCTTCCTCTTTTTCTGTTAAGAGAAACATCTTTTCTTTCCTCTCAAAGGAGAATGAGATGGCCAAGGCACTAACTATTTTAAAACCTAGGGAAGATACTGTTCTTCAGGACATTAGGTAAGAGTTAGCTGTACACAACCACTGTGTGCTGAGGTCATGAATGTCTGAGAAAACTCTAGTGTCACCTTCTCTCTGCTTTCTGGGCCATTTTGCCTGAATGCCAGTGCCTGGAAGGCTTGACTGTTCTGCCACAGTTCACAGCCACACGTGGCCTGGAATTTCTCAGGCCATCTTTTTTTGTCCAATACTGCAGATTATTATTTGAGGGCACAGAGCTGAGAAGGTGCCTGGGCTTTGGAGAACCTCATGTAAATCAAAGTCTGGCCAACAGGCTGGAAAACGCAGAGGTGGGAAATTTAAGTGAAAATGCTTATCCATTTATTGGCACGTTAAGGTAGAATTGCAAGCACAAGAAGAGACTGGGGCCATTAGAGTCTAGTTATTAAGAGTTGTAATTTTTTTCTGTTCCACGTTTCATCTGCTCTTCTCAATTTCCTTCTTTCTTGTCCATGTCTTCTATGCTTTCTTCCTTTTCTCTTCATACAAAAAGGGACATCTTTGGAGTATATGATATAAGCAGCAGTTGCCTAATTCAGGCGACTTAGGGAGATGAAAGCTGAGCAGTTGTTTCTGGAGGTGCAGGGTGCACGAGCTTTTAGAGCTATGACTGACATGCTATTTGAGTGTAAAACCTGAAACTGCCTTTTCCCTTATTCCTCACTTTGAACTTCAAAAAAACGAGGAGGATGATTTGGAGTGTATTTAGAAACTGAGCAAGATACCACTCACGTGCACATGCCCTCAGTAATCTTAGGCAAAAGTATTCAAAAGTGGTCTATCTCTTCTCTTAGCACATCATCTATGAAATCAGTTCAAAAGCAAGATCTGTCTTTAGGTAGATTTTTGAAATGAAAGAAATTAAAGGAATTGCTTTATGTAAAAGATGTAATATAAAAGTTTGATTAGTCTGTAGATGAAGGGAAATCAATTTCATAAGGGTTTTTTCTTGAATTTTTTTCTCATTTGGAATGAAATAGCTACACTTTGAAACTGTCCATGAATAAATTAAAAATTAGACTGATAAAAACCACCAGAAAAATAGAAATAAAGATGTTTCAGTTTTGATTGTCTTCATAGTGCAGTACCAGATGAAATAGATGAAAATGAGACTTTCAAAATGTAAGTCCCAAGGGGTTCTGGTTTTATACAGTATCTCTTTCCAACATTATTAGACTTTTCTGTTACTTTCATCACTGCCAAAATATGTGCACAATGGAGCGTTTCATGCAGTATTTGGATTTGAGTGGAGATGCAGTCTCTAGTGAATAAGGCTATTGGTAATTTTTCTGACCACTTCTCCTTTATGTTATTCAGAAACGTAGATTCTGACCATTCCTTTCTCCTATGTATAAGCCTCAACCTTTCCAAAGCTCTGTGGACTGACACCTTCAGTTGAGCTTAGCTATCTATGTTCTGCTACTTGAAACTGAACAAGTATTGGTCTTGATGTTAAGAGGTACTGACTACCCTCATCACTGCTGAAGCAAGGGTGAATCCTCATAGCTTCATGCTCAGATTGCAATTATGCACTTGCAATGGTTTTGTTCTCTGATTACCTTTTTAAAAAAAAATAATTTTTATTTTTCATTCAGTTTGGTAACTGTAGCTCCATTTTTGGTAGAAAAATTATGGGAATAATGTTTGTGCTCATCTGTTTACTGAATTGTTTTCTTGTTAGTTATTCCTATCAGTTATCTTAAATGTCAGTTTTAGCAAAATCTTAAAAATATGCATGCAGTTCACATTATGTGTTCTGTTTTTCATATCCCCTGTCTTTTGCTTAGGTGGGATTTTGTGTCGTGAAACAGTATATGGAACAAAATAGCCTATCTGTGAACGTAGACATACTGTTGAGACCTAAACCAGGAAAGTAACCAAAAGCAATTTATGAAAACAGTAACACGGCATCATTAATATTTTGAAACTATCATGAAGAATGCAGAACTGTCTCATTCAATATAATTGTCTCTGCATATTTGTCTTTTGTTGGCAATTTCCTTGTTACGTTCCAGACTGCAAGAGTCAACCCAGAAGGGACTCGTGGAGCACTAGAAACCTATAGTCAGTCAAAAATAGCAGAACAATATTGGAAAAAAACTCCTATTTGTTGGCTGTGAAAACCCTGTTTGCTAATTAACCTGCTCAGTGTTTTTTCAGATTGTACAGGTGCAAATATTTTACAGTTCCAGGTGACATGATTGGATACAAAAATGAACATCTCTATGTGTAGCTAATTAATTTGCATGTGCAGATTTGGAGAACGTAAACAGCTTCATGCTCACTTAGGTGCCTATGGAAATACAGTTCTTTATGGGTGTTTTGTGTACTACATCTGCACAGAATTTATTTTTACCACAGTTGCTTATTAGAATAGCAGCTGTTATGCTGCATGACTTTGTTTAACCTACTAGCACACCTTATTAAAAATTCACATAGAAAAATGTTGTTTGCATAGTATTTGAAGAGAGAAGTAGTTACGACAAATTCAGTTTTCTCAGTTTCAGGTAGGGTATACCAAGTAATAGATACTTTCCCATTTTACTAAATATTGGAGAGTAATCTGTATTGCGTTCCTTGAAAATGATGGGAGGGGAGGTGGGTGGTGGCGGTCTCTTTTCCCAAGTAACAAGAGGTAGGATGAGAGGAAACAGCCTCAAGTTGCACCAGGGGAGGTTTACATTGGATATTAGGAAGAGTTTTTTCACTGAAAGGGTTTTCAGGCACTGTAACAGGCTGCCCAGGGAAGTGGTTGTGTCACCACCCCTGGGAGTATTTACAAGATGTGTGTGTAGATGTGGCACTTAGGGACATGGCTTAGTGGTGGACTTGGTAGTGTGAGGTTTGCAGTTGGAAAAGATGCTTAAGAGCAAGTCCAATTTAAATGATTCTATGATTCCAAGTCACAGAGCTATTTACTCTTCTATGGTAGAATTTTTCTCTGAAACTCTAGAATAAATGTAATGTGATGTAGCTGCAAGTAGTAATTTTACTTAAAGTTGCTTGTTATTAGCATGCAGCCAGTCCTTGATGAGGGATGTAAACATAATTTCCAATATTCACATGTTGCTTTGCAACAATTTACTCTAAGGTTTTAGCTACCCCAATCAGCTCCTGGTTCAGAGTACAGACAGGGCAGGTGGCATCACTCAATTATGGTGTCTTAGGGGTAGATATGGCTCTCTGCTACCCATAGGCTATGAAGGACATGAGCCAGCCAGTGTATCCAGCATTACTTGACTTTTCATGCTGGTTCAGAGACCAAGACTTAATTCTTCCTCTGGCCCTGCCTGCCAACTGATGTTGGAAGTAGGAGTACCAGTCCTGGGGTGTCTTCTGCTTTCCCGTTGCATGCACCACTGGTGTCAATAATGATCCAAAATTGAGCAGTTGCTTTAGGACTCAATAGCATTTCTCTCTGTAGCTTTCTAAATCCAGAGTAAGAGGTTTATGTTAACCATGTACTCAGTGAAGGACGGAGTTGTGAACCAAGTGAGTGCAGCAGGTTCCCTGTCCTCTGGGTCCTGCTCTTACCGTTAATTACGATGTGCAGTACTATGGAGGCAAGCTGAAGAGATCTGCAATAACTCGTATCCATTTTTTCCCCATAGAAGAAGGTATAGGATGTTTCCAGATCGATGCTGTCAGTGGGGAGTTAAGAACAACCCGGTCTCTGTCGCATGCTGAGAGATCTGACTACAGAATGGTGGTCACAGCCAGGGACCAGGGGATTCCTTCACTTCAAGGACATGCTGCTCTTTACATCCAGGTACTTGTTTATGTCATACGGGTGGAACAGTTATGTTAGAAATTGTTTCTTTCAAAAACAGTTTTGGGAGAAACAAGTTAAATAAGCTGAATAAAGGCAGAAATTCAAAATTATAAGCACCTTGTCTCATGGTAGTTTTCTCTATTAATTTTTTCTGTTGAGGGGAGGAAATGAGAGGGCAGACTGATTTTGATTTGTTAAGAATACACAACAGCATACTGGGTTGTCTTGCAAATAGATGATGTTTGCAATTTAGTAGAGGTCATTATGAACACCAGAAAAGAGAAGGAAAAGGTAGGCAGAAGGAAAAGCAGATATCAGGAGGAGACTGAAAGTGAGGGAGAAAGTAGATTTCTTTTTTTTTTTTCCCCCTCCGCTATGTTATTCTCTTTTTCTAAATTCTGTCTTTGTAACCCAGTATAAGGATAGCTTATTCCTTTGTGCTGGTTTATACAGTGCTGCTCTGCATGTGAGTGTGAAATGCAGCGTGTGTTCTTTCCACAGCCAGCCACCTGCTGTTCATCAAGCCGCAGTGGGGCTGCTTTGTCCGGGCCACCTGCGTGCTCCTTTATCAGAAGCTGAATGTCACCAAGGCTGCTATTTTCATGTCACCTAAAAAAAAAGGTTAATTTTGGATAGCTTGGAAAAAAACAGCTTCAGTCAAGGCAAATGCAGTTCTCACAGTTAAAGGCATTCTTTCATTTTAAAGCATTAACTTGGAACACTGCAGCAATCAATAGTGAATGAAACCCTGTAATACCATAAACAACCCCCCAAAAACCCCAGTTATCTGCTTGTGTTTGGCAAACCACATAACGTACCGTGCTTTTTGTCACATCTTTCCCTGTGATGCTGTCCTATGTGGAAAGACAGCTGAAATGTTTCAGAGAAGGGGCAGAGATAGCAGTATTCAAGTCATCCGTCGTTGTACCCCTGTGATTCAGAGGGTGAGAAGACAGTCTTGTGTCTTTTTATATTTTTTTTTTCAATGTGGGAATGAAAGATAGAGTTACAGAATGACTGGCCAAGGACTGTGTGAGCTCTTACGGAGCACATTGAGTTGGTTTCCTAGCTTTGGGGCATATATAAGTATATACATATATAAATATATGAGTATAAATATAGCCACAAATAATAAATTACTAAACTCTCAATTAAGGAAATTAAGGAAAACAATTTTCATTACACTATTGATAATAACAATGGGAAAATATTGCAATCTTTGTGTGTTTTTTTGCAGGTGATCCCACTTCCCAATGGGAGATCTGGCTTCTCTCAAGATTTCAAGCGCTTTGTCGTACCTGAAAATTTTAAACCTGCGCAAGTGTTGAATTCTCTGAAGTGGCCTGAAAGTCATCTAACAACTAACAGGAAACTGCATTTCACTATTGCTAAAGACTATGATGATGATCATTTTGAAATAGACAGCTTGACAGGAGACATTTTTCTTTCCAAGGAACTTGACTATGAAACAGCTTCACACTTCCTTTTGCAAGTTATTATAAAGGATTATAGTAAGAATCCTCTGGAGGGTAACACTGTCTTCCTAAGTATTGATGTGGAAGATCAGAATGATCACTCCCCATATTTTCAAGATGACTTTGTAGTGATTGGCATAGAGGAAAATTTACCTATTGGCACTCTGGTTTACACATTCGATGCAAAAGATGGAGATGGCAGTTTTCTGAACAGCAAAATACAGTATTCCCTAGAAATGAGTGACATGCATGAAAATCTGTTTCTTATTCACCCTTCGTATGGCACCTTGACCACAGCTTTTCCATTAGACAGGGAGATGACTCGCTCTGTGATCCTTACAGTGTCTGCAGAAGACCAGGCAATAAATCTAACTGACCGCAGGCTTGGTTCCCTGGCGGTGAAAATTGTTATTTTAGATGTCAATGACAACAGTCCCAGTTTTACATCTTCACCTCTTTCCTATGTCATGGAGGATGTGGAGGTGGGCTCCCTTTTGCACCGCGTAATTGCAAAGGATCCCGATGAGGGAAGAAACGGGCAAGTTACATACCACCTTCTTTCAGGAAATGAAAACAATGTATTTGTATTGGATAAAATCACAGGTACTGTAACTTCTGTTCTCAGGAATTTCTTGTACTGTGCTTCTCACAGTAATATTTGGGAGTGCATACTATGCAATACCGAAATACCACGTTACTATGGTATTTGACCCAGGTGACTTATCCTCAGGGGTGATTACCTTGGGCAGAGCATCACATGAGCCTGGAAGTCCTGTGTGCAGTAGGCAAACTCAGTGAGACTCAGCTCAAAAACTTCTGCATGACACTGTGTTGTGTAGATGTACTGGAGCATCTTCCAGTAGCCCATTAAAGAATGTGGGAAGAAAGTGTGTGCAGTGAAATACTTAATTCTGATAATTGCATGATGCATACTTACAGCACGGGCACACGTGTATGTTGCTGTGTGTACACATGAGAAAAGGCAAAGTCAAGATCAAGGAATGTGCACTATACTGTGCATGGAACATGTTCGATGAAGGCTCAAAGTGCTGATGAATTTCATTCTTCAGCCCGCTGAAATTCTTTGGTTCCTGAATGAGTTCTGCAACTATTACACTGTCTGCGCACAAATGCAGATTTCACCCCAATAATTGCAGTGTTTTCTGGTGGTTCTTCTGGTTTTGAATCCACTGTTTGATACAGCTGACACTGATCTGTAGAGCTCCTAATTGCATAACTTATGTGCAGAAGAAGTGAAATGAAGTTAAGCCCAAAGTTAAATAAAAAGGAATCTCTGAACTTCACTTGAATATGCCATGAATCCCAGTTTCTTTTGATGTCGAAATGGGTGTTTCTGGGCCAATTAGCATTCTAAAGGGCATCACAGGTAATGATTGACTCCAGAGTCTGGAAGCCTTGCAGCCGTGACACAGCATGCATGATGATGCTACATGGGAGCTGAGAGTGCTGGAACAACTGGGATCCTAACTTGGACCAGAATACTTTTATAATACCTTCTTTCTTTATAATAGGACTCTTAACTACAGCCCACCTTCTGGACCGTGAGATTCAGGAGCACTACAGTTTGACAGTCATGGCTCTCGATGATGGCAGCCCAGCTCTCTCTGCCACACAGGTTCTAACCATCATCGTTGTTGACGTGAATGACGAGACCCCAATATTTCTGAAGCAACTTTACGAGGCTGCAGTTCGTGAAAATCAAGATCCAGGGGAGTTTGTCGTAAAGGTGGAAGCTGTGGACAGAGATGCAGGTGATTTCTGGCCTCTTGCTATTCATTTTGTTGCGGACCATAGTAGGCTGATCAAATCTTGCTGCCTGCTGTGCTTGCCTGTACAGCCGTTGTGCTTTTCCCAAGGTAATGGATGAGTTTTGAGTTTCAAAACGTGGCTTGTGGTTCAGACCCTCAACCTTTATTCACAGCTTGGAGGTATTCTGCCTTGCACACAGGCATGTTACATGTGTTATGTGCGCTTGTGTGATGCAGAGCAGTAGCTCAGTGTGCTTTAGCTTTCGTGTGAGGATAGCCGGCGTGCTTTTGTTATAAAACAGCAAACGATGGTTCAGCTGGGTTAAAGTTAATATTTGAACGTTGTGTTGCTCTCCCATCAGAGCGTTTTGAACCGTTTTAAAACGGTTCATTAGGGAAGGGTCCCGGTTTTGTAAGAGAACGGGCAGACACGCACTGATCTTTGCTAACCAGAGAGGGGCACTGTCATCCAAGATTTTCCAGCTAGTTGAGCTGCAGAGAGATCGTGGAAGCCGCACCAGATTCCAAACGGGGTTTTGCATATGTAAGAATATTAATGCATTGCTTTTCAAACATGCGTGGATGAGGAAGAAGGGGTGGTTTTTCTGCTCTTTGAATCACAGGTAAGAACTAAAAGTGAGAGTCTTTGCTAAGCGACAAAAAATGCGCTCCATCTCTTCAGCTGCCTGCTCTTTTGGAATACCTAACAGGCGTGTGATGGAACAGGTACTCTGTGTGCTGGGGAGAAACTTGTCCGAAGTAGTACCACACACAGTGCATGCCGTTGGTGTAACGTGGAACAGCTACACAGGCTGCGGTCTGCAGTAAAGATGAAGTCTGGAAAATAATTAAATATTACAATACTGTTGCAATTGGCCCAAAGGTGGTCTCAGCTCTGTGAGTGACTTGTTACTGTAGGTTCGCTTTTTGCACATCTTTAGGCTTGTTTAAGGTTGTGCTATCCAAAAGTAGATAAAACAATCGATCTTGTTACCAAAATTATTTTCTGTATTTGGTAAGATTTCTCATTTAATGTAGAGCACGTATTGATTACAAAAGGCTGATGTGAGCTCAACAGAGGTGCTATATAGAAGAGACATTTCCCCACAAGTATGTAAAGTATTTAGAAAGTGGGACTGGGTGGGTAGCCCTGTCTATGACAATCTCCATGACAGCTGAGCAGCATTATGGTCTACCTTTGTACCTTGCTCTTCCAAGTATTTTCTTTTTGTGGCTCACATTATTGAGGGGAAAAAAAAAAAAAGGCAGTCTTTGAAGTAAGAATTTGCAAGATACTAGAGAAAAGAAATGGGAATTTGCTTGAATTCCTCTCCCTCTTTTTTTTTCCATCCCTGATATTTATGTATTGCACATGTTGTGGGAAATACAGCAGAAGGGAAATTTTGGGAGCTGTTAGGAGGAGGGATGGGGGTGGCTTGACAGGGTGGAGAGGGAAGGGCATTCCAAGTGTACTGGGTGGCACAGCATGTGCCTCCCTGTGCAGACACTTCGGGCTGGAGCACTATTGTGGCTGATGGTTCCTTCCTGCCTTTTTTTTTTTAAAGTACATTTTCCAGTAACCACAATCTTTCTGTTGCGCCTTTTTCTCACATTTGGCTGTTTTGGCCCCATGTCATATGTGTGTTGTACAAGTATTGTTCCAAACAAGTACTGAAGTGATGCTCATAATGTAAGGAAATAGAATTTATGTAAGAGTTATATAAATAAAAAGCTACTCACTTTTTTCACATTTTTGGAACAGAATTTTGAGTAAGGTAACTCCTCTCACACTGTTCTTAATTTTTTACATCACATTTTTTACTTTTATTTTTACGTGCCTTTTAAATTTCAGTTCACATCCCAGTAATATTTGCATAGTCTCAGTGGAGGACTTTTCTCCCATCACAGTTTTATTTTTTTTTCCCATATGTTCTGTGACTGACCACAGGTAAGAATCATTTTTATTGACAGTATCAGCCATCATCAACCTTTGCTTTATTTGTCTTTGTGCTTCATGCCTTGGGAAGGGATGAGGGAAGGCAAGCAGCTGTCACCTTCTTTGTGTTTGACCCAAGCTTTAAGTTTGCTTCCTGCTCTTTTTTTTCCCTTTTTTTCTTTTCTTTTTTTTTTTTTTTTTTTAGGAAATCACTGCAAGTTTCTTTGTTTCTAATGATTCTTTCACGTGGATAACCATGAAACATCATGTTCATTCAAGTTCCTCTTGCACATACAAGAGCTGCACTTGCTGCAGCTCCATGTTGCCTCGCTTTCTGCGAGCTCTCCACCTGCCCCCAGGCCAACATCTAACACCACACCATGAGTAAATGCAAGTGTAAAGATGTGTGTAGTACAGCTAAAAGCTGGGGGGGGGGGGGGGGGGCGGGGCGGGGAATGCATGGGAAAACAAAGTTAGCAGCAGCATTTTTAAGATAGATCAGGGGTTTGTCTGGAGATAGGTCTTTGCAGAAGCTCTGAACGAACTGAGCTAGTGCCAAGGGCTGCTTTGAAGCTGATGTGGACCTCTGTGGTTCAGTAGCTATGTCTGGAGCCTTAGGAGAAAAATCTCCGAAAAGTTAATAGGGGGTGCTGACTTAGAGTTAGGAGACAGGGCTTATTGCTGTTCAGTAGACATTTTGTCTTGCTCATATTCATGGATTATAGTCTTAACAACACTGGTATCATAAAGATGAGGTTTGAGCCTAGGTTTGGGGCAGTGGGGACATTTATTCCCATTGCTTCTTCACTGGTCTTGGCACTAGACATATGCACAATGTACTACCATGGCTGCTGCTGAGCGCCGGGGCTGCCTGTGCTGTGGCAGGGGAATGGGAAAAAGGGCTGAAGCCTTTCCCTGGCTGGAGCTCGGGCCCCGTGTGTCCACCCTGCCATCTGGCCTGCAGGGAAAGGGGTCCTTGCCACTGGCCAGTGGCAAGGAAGGGGCTTTGCTCCTCTTCCAGCTCATAATGTGCGGCAAGTATAGTTTGTTTCTCATTTAAGTTTGTAATTTCAGCCCCTGAAATGTAGCCAGCACTACTGAATAGTTAACCAAGAGTGCAGATGTGCAGCTGCTGTGCCATGGTATGTGAATGCAGAGAGTTGTCATGCTCCTCTCTTGGGCAGGGTGTGCAGCTTTCTCGTACTGTTAGGTGTATGCTCCTAGCAGCTGTGTATGAGAGAGGAAGCAGTAAGTGCTTGGTAAATAACTGTAATTAAGGTGTCAGGTATCTGTGTCCTTAATTAAAAGTTTTAATTTCAACAGTGTGTGAATAGTCAACTTGGATGGTACCTGTGTTTTTTCAGCACTGTCTGTAAATCATGTCTGTTGTGAAATATGCCAGTGAAGGCACACACACGGTTGAAGCAGTTCAGTGGCAAGAGACCAAAGGCCAGTAGTTAATACCAGCCCTTTAGTATCATTTTTTCCATCTTTAGCATATTGGTAATTAAGGATAGATAAATGCAGGCAGAGCTATGAATATCTGTTTAAATGTAGTTGAATGGTATCTGGTATGGACAGATCAGATAATGTGTGTTGGTAAACTTAAAACTTTCAAGACGTTCTCCTTGATTGTCCTTACTACTGTGATTTTTCTCCTTTCTTCCACAAAGCTGGAAGGATTCCGTAACTCATTTTTCCTTCTGCTGTACGTTGTATGAATGTATCTGTTCCTTGACTTAGTTTAGGTGCAAATGCATTTATGGTAATAATTCTCTTAATCAAATTTCAGTAGTGTTGTCAACTGTTTAGCAAAACTATTCAAAGGCAAACGAAGTCATGGATGTTAAAAACTGTAGGCTCTGTTTCTTCTCTCACACCAGTGTTTTGCCATCAACTCCACTGCAGATTGTCCTGGTTTTGACTGCAGCAGATGAGAACAGGCGGGCAGTTTTGACTCTGAATAGCAGTTTTCCTATGACTAGGAGTGCTGCAGTTTTCCAGGTGCACCAACTGTCCCTACCTTATTAAAAGACGACTAATTGTTGGTTGGAAAACCACAGAATGAAACTTAGAAAAATTGGGAAAAAAAAACCAACCCCAAAATTAACACAATAGTACAAGCCCTTCAAATATTATGTAGGATTAAACTCCTTACAGTTAACAATATAAACGTGATGAAGACGATACTACACTTTCCTCATGAGGGGGTTGAAACTAGAAGAAATATGGAAGAAATTATTTTATAACCACATTAGTTAAGAATGTGGAGTCACATTTCTTTTTCAACTCAGGTGGGCAACTTTGGAAGAAAGGTTTCTAAAAGTCTGTTTGGTTTCCTAGAGAAAGACAGGAAGGCTAATATCCCTGTACTATATACAAATGGTAGGTCTGATAAGAAACTGAATGGAATTGACATTCAGACAAACTTGGAGGGAAGGAAACTGTTTCATCTTCCCTTCAGGAAATCCTGCACAGCATTATAAAACCAAGAGTATCGTTTGGAGACTGGCTACAAGTGGGAGCCACCCGAAAGGCTTGAGATGAGCTGTAGGAATGCCCACCAAGTTGGCTTTTCTGTTGAAGACGACTAGGAGATGGCTACCCTGTGAGTCCTGCTGTGACTTGAGAAACTGCCTGCTCGGTGTTACGGATATTTAGAACTGGTGGGCATGCCAAGAAGTGGATGTTTTCTCTGTTTCTACTTTTCAGTGTCTTACTGTATAGAGATCCTTGCATTGGCTCCGAGGGGAGAGCCAGAGGTGCCAGGGCAGCCTCTAGTACTCTGCATGACAGCCTGTGGAGAAGTAAACTACCTACCTCTGGGGGAGCAGAAGACAAATGCATGGATCCCGTGGTCTAAATTAATGCTGTCTTGCACAATGTTGATAAGTCAGCTTTTTTGGAGAGATGCCCTGAGTGCCTAGAAATGTTTCTGGGGTCGCTTTGAGTGGCTGGAAAAGTCAGACACAAAGCAGCATCTGGACAAGGATTTTGAAGATCCAGATTTTGAATTTAGCCCTTTTGTGTTAGTGAAGAAGCAATTACTCACTGCACTAAAAATAGTAATTTCACCCATAACCCATTTCCTGGGGAGGGGGAGAAGAAAAAGAAAAATCTGAAGACCTGAATGTGAGGACAGTGGCTGTGTTTTACTGACTTTCATTTTGCTTTTAAGGACTGAATTCCTTGCTTCGGTATGAAATTGTACCGGGAGCTGGTTATGAGAAATTCAAGATGAACTCGGACAGTGGAGAACTCGTAACAGCTGCATCACTGGACAGGGAAACCCAGGAGGTTTTCAGTATTAAAGGTAACTATGAGTGCCTGTAAAACTGGAAGTGAGAATGGATGTGGTGTTACCTTTTTTGATGACGGCTGAATTAGATGGAAGTGGTAAGATTTTCGGGTACAGAAGAGCATGTGCTTTTTGCATAGCACAAATGACTTTCCTGTTCTGCTGTTATTAAGGAACATCTATTGTTGCAGCCATAACCACGGTATAAAATTTGCTTTATTTTTATTAATCTTAGTTTTGGTTCGAGATAGTGGAACCCCATTGCTGTCAAGCACGGTGACAGTTATCTGCAGGGTCCTGGATGAAAATGATCACTCTCCCATATTTCTTCTTCCCACCTCTGAGATCCATATTCCAGAGAACCAACAGCCTTCTGTCATTTACATTACCCGGGCTATGGACTTGGATGCTGGCAATAATGGAGCTCTAAGATACAAAATAATCGGTAAGTTTACACTCCATCACTTTTGTTAGCATAAATCAGGAAATATATAAACAGCAGTATTGAAGTTTTAGACTAGTCTTGATTTTACCAGGCCTCCCTGGCTCCCATCTTGTCCATGTGCTACTTCCGTGTGGGGAAAAAATAAAAGATCTTTCACCCCTTTGTCAGCATTAATAAGCACTTTCCAGGCACAGTTTCAATCTGCTTTCTGGATTTGAAATAGTACAGAAAAGAAAAAAAACTACCAAATGCTAGAAGCAGGCATTAATCATGAAGGCATAATTTTGTCCTTTTTGTTACAGTTGTGGAAGTTCTGCATGTAAATATACCATTGCAAATAAGCACAAGAATTAATCTAATTTGATTTAATTAATTTTATTTATTTGATTTTATTTCGTGAGAGTTTCTTTCACCCAGCAATTAGTAGTGTCGTACTTGGGTTTCATATTGCCAAACTCCCCCCGTGTCCACTATGCCAGTGTAAGCTCTACAGCTGTTCAAAGCCTCCTGTAATACTTTGCACAAATACTGATTTGCTGTGCTTGCTTTGGTTTGCGGCTCTCAACAATAGCTCAAACGTAGGCAGATAGCTACTGTGGTAACAGCCAACACGTTTTCCTTTTGAAGAAACAGTTCTGAATTCCTTTATGTTTTCTTGGGTTTAATTTCACGATCTTTTATGATCTTTAATTTAATTACCTTTGATTTTTCTACATGTTATAAAGTATATATGCCATTCACAGTTACTAAAATGCTGACTTTTCTATTGACTGCTTCATATTTACCTCCCCGTCCCCATGCCCTCCAAATCAAGACCTTACACAACTATTCGCTTCCAAGAGACAGGCTTGTAGAAGAGAACAAGGAGCAAGTAATTACAATTGTCAGCAATGCTTTATAGGTTTCTGGAATTTGTAACAAAGGTTGGGAAGAGGTCACTTCATGCAGCAGCGAAGTTGCAGGAGATTTTATAAGGTGTGCTGCTTTGGGAAAAAAGACATGCATCTGGCAAAATAGCCACTCTGTAAATTGATATGACATTCTGTATTTACTGTCATTGCCACCCACTGATTTAAATGAAATGCAGGTTTTAATTCATATAAGGAGAATAAAATATGTGAAAAGCACATAAGCGCACCAGCTGTATGAGCAATTGGATCATGTTATTGCAATTACCATAGTGGTATTCACAAGGGATTCTTTTTTAGAAAGCGATTGTTTGTGATCATGTTATTTTTTATGTATTTGAAAGGTGGAAATGTTGGAGAATACTTCACACTAAATAACACTTCAGGAAAGCTGCTGGTCACTCGTAGCTTAGACAGAGAAGACGTCAGCAATTTCACTCTTGTAATTGAGTGCCGTGACCTAGGCAGTCCGTCGAGAAGCTCCACTGCACAGCTCTACCTAACGGTCTTGGATGAAAATGACCACAACCCATTGTTTGCAAAGACCCAGTATCAAATCTCTGTGAGAGAAGACCTAGAGGAAGGCTCAGCCATCCTCGACCTCTTTGCTTCTGACGAAGATGATGGCCTGAATGGCGAAGTTACGTACTCCCTTGTTGACAACACCTTTGGAGCATTCGCTATCAACAGTGTAACGGGGTCTATAGTTACTACAAAGGCACTGGACCGGGAGACCAGATCCCAGTACGCATTTAGGGCTGTAGCAAGTGACTCTAGCATCTATTTGCCAAGAAGCACTACTGTCAGTGTTGTGGTGCACATTGAGGATGTCAATGACAATGATCCTGTTTTTTTGCAGAACCCTATCAGGGCCTTTGTGCCTGCTGAAACCTCTGTGAATGAGACAGTAGCCACTGTGAGAGCAGAGGACATGGACCTGGGATCAAACGGAACTGTCGGTTTTAGTTTGATAGCAGAAACCGTATTTCAGATCGATGCAAAGACAGGTGACATCATTCTTCAGGCACCCTTGGCTTCCAAGGACTTCAGCACCCAGCTGCTAGTGGTGGCTTCAGATCAAGGTATCTCACCTCGGACAGCCACAGCTATGGTCATTATTTTTACGGAAGAAGAGGAGGAGATTTCATTCAGCCGTAGCCTGTATGAAGCAAGCATGCCAGAGAACAGTGCAGCAGGTGGGCATCAAACCCCAATTTGTGTTCTTGCGGTTGCCACCCTCCCCTCCTTTTGGAATGGTAGTTGTAATGAATAGTATAGGGAAACCTTTTTCCCGTGCAACAGCATGGAAAGGTTTATCTGGGTGTAGCAAATACTCATCTGTCCTTTTCCAGTACACCAGCATGAAAAAGAAACATGGTCTGTTAGTTGGAGGCGTCGTCTGGCTTTTGTGTTTGCTGCCCATGTACAATAGTGATGCTCACATGAAACATAAAGTTACCTTGTCAGACCTGGTGTGTTTCTATCCCTCAGCCTGGGAAGCGCTGAGCATCAGTGGGTTCACTCTTTTAGCAAAATGACTTTAATGATGGGTGAACAGCATTTACTCGCCTCACTTGTCAGTGCACACAAGCTCAGATGATGTGAGTGGTGTGAACCAGTTGCGACACAACTTTTCTTGTTTTTTTGCAAAAAACCCTTCATGAAATAGAGTATCTCTGGAAGCTACTACAAAACCTTGCTGAAGATTTGGACTTTCAAGAAGGAGAATGGGGGGTTGGGATTGGGGTGAGGGAGAGAGGAGTTTGGAGGCTGTGGCACATTGTCACTCAGGCTTCTACGGTGTATCTCTGCATAGATCCTGTGCTATTGAATGCTGCCTATAGACAAACCAGCCTCAATCACAAAGTGCTTACAGATTTGTTGTATTTTTCTGCTGTATGATGATCAGAATTACTGCTCTAATTTTTGTCATTCAGAAAATATTTGTAGTTATGCCCCCTGCCAGTTAGATATGGCAAGTACCTTTTTCGACTTCAGGGGATGGGCTCATTCTAATGAGGGGCGGAAAGGAGTGCCTTCCCTGTTTTTCTGCCCACAAATCCCACTGTACAATTGACCAGATGTATTTAGATACCTGACGTGCACTATATTCTTGATTCAAATACTGCCTCACGAGGGTCACCTTGAACAAGTAATTTATCCTCTTTATAGTTCAAATTTCCCTCAGTAAAATGAAAGCAATATTCCTTTATATCCTAAGGGTATTGTGAGACTAGTGAATTCTTAGATCTTGAGTAACAGCCTATATATTTGATTAGGAATCAGTAAAAAAGAAATGTGTTAATAATTTTGGAAAACCAGTCAATATTCTTGCCTAATTGCAAACAGAACAGAGAATGAAGGGTGAAAATAGCTGTTGCAGTAATTACTGCTGTGGTTACTCAGCCATTCCTTTCTCTGTGCCTGTTCGGGACTACAAGCCAAATTTTCAGCAGTGTGTTTTAAGATAAAGATAATGCTGTGAGCATTACTGATGTTTCAATTAACAGATCAAAACTAGGCAATAAGGTGATTTTTTTTTTTTAAGTGACTTTTTTTTTAAAGCGTAGATGAAATATTTTACTTTCAGGCTCTTTTTAAAAAGTCATGATGAGACATCAAACCACCAAGTTAGAGCATCTGTCTAGCGCTCTCAATGTCTGCCAAAAAGCATGTAGGATTCTGGAAAAAGTGGAAGGCTTCCAACAGGAAGGCATGGAACATGCAGTAGCTTGGTGGTTAAAACACTCTCCTGAAATAGGAAAGGTGTAGGTTCAGGTCTGCTCAGGCAGAGGAGCATTTATTTAACTTTCATTCCGTACTGAGCACTCTTGAGTATGGAACCTTTGAGATAAGAAGTTTGTTAGTGTTCTTTTTCTTTCTTTTTTTTTTTTTTTAACCTATGCTTCTTTTATTGCTTCCATTACAAATGCAAAAATGCAAAAAATAAAAATCCCTAAACATATTTGTCCTGACATTTAAAAAAATGCATTTTATTCCATGAAATTGTCCAGGAAATACAAGTAGGTTTGAACACCCTAAAATTGATTTTTTTCTGTGAATGTGAGTCATGCACCCCCAGGCCTCCAAGCCCTGTTTTACTGGAATCAGCACTGCACAGGAGTTAATTGTGTGTCACTTCCCAAAGGAAAGTGTGCCCTGGGGGAATTGCTTTTTCCATAACATACAGTTCGGATGTCACAGCAATCTGTGTTAATTTCTCATGTTCTGTCTCTTCATTGATCTGTCCACTGAGAATCAGTTATGGTGATGTATGGCGGGGGGAGGGGGGCCCTCGTTCCTAGGTGTCCGGAAAGCAGAGGGATCAGGTGTTTCCAGAGGCAAACTCTAGGCTCTCAGTTTTCTCTCTCATTGCTGCAGCAGGCTTGTGTTTGCAGAAAGTGCTGCGAGAACCTGTTTGTGGGTCTTTCCAGGGGAGTAGTGTCATTTTTTTTGACTTTTCTATTTTTTTGACTAAAATCCAGGGGGTTTCAGTCTTTTCAGGAGACGTGGGATTAACCTGCATTAATCCTGCATTAAAGTTTCTTTCTAATTAAGAAAAAAATAATAAAAGGGAAGGTAAGTTTTGTTAGGTTTACAGAAATAAGATAAAAATCAGGGCTTTATGGCAATAGATAAACTTAGCTCATCCTAATTTTTCCTAAGTGTCGATACATTCCTGGGTCAGGGTAGACAATCCAACCTGAAATCAGGGAAATGCCTCAAGGAACTCTGGTATCAGAATGCCATAGTCACATGTTCTCCCATTCAATCTACAGAAAATATAAATAAGATTCAGTTTAATTTGTTTTGATTAAAGGAAATTTTACAAAGCTTCAGGGTAAACAGGAGGGTTACATCCGAAAATGTTAGTTTGTATATTTAATAAGTCTATTTGCTAAGAAGATCAAATTCTTTTAAGAGCATGAGAGATTTTACTAAATACCAGTACTGTTTTGGCTCTGTGTGTAATATTTTCTTATTTATATAAGCATAAGTAAATATCAAATATTTTAGTGGGAAAAAAAGCATGATTATGATTAAAACTCTCACAGGAGTTAGCTTACAGGATATATGTGATCCTGAGACCCCTACAAATATGAATGGTACCAGTGTATTCAGTCCAGGGGAGATTTACATTACGTACTGATTATTTGTAGAACTGGTATTAATAAATGTGGCTTTTCCTCCTAATTTTATTTCTACCTTAACTAATAGAGTGGGAAAACTCTAAGTTTATTTTAAAAAGAATAAAAAATCTGAATACTATAAACGATGAAAGCCAAAGCTAAGGGTCCTTCGTTTTAATTTAGTCTGAACCAGTCAATTGGGTGAGTGCCTCAGGAATTGGTCCTTGTGGTCAGATTTTCTTGAAGTGTTTGACCTCCAAGTTTGATGACCTTCACAAACCCCCATTCTTCTGCTTTGTTTAATATTGAATATTTAATGTCTTTAAATATTATAAACTGTATTACAACAGACTTAGAAGCCAGTTAATAACTAAACAAGCCACTGCAGTCTCCAGAGGGTAAGAAACTTTTATTATTCACCAAGCTTTCACTGGAACAGTTGGTTGCATAGCACTTCCTTGGAGACAGTTTCACCAGTAAAACTAGTTGAATCTTCTATTTTTTTCCATAATGGGTCTAAAAAAAATGTAGCCTCTTACTCTGAAAGTCCTCTTCTACTCTTTGTGCTCAGTTAGCTTTTTCTTCCATGCATCACTAGGAGGTCTCAAGAAATAATGGCGAACATGAACCAGGGTTAGATGACAAAGAAGGGGAAAAGAGACTGCTGTAATGAATACTGGAAAGAGAAGAAGAATGATGATATAGTGATACGTAGCTCAGTTCTGGTGTCTGTTATGTCCTAACACAGAGTACAGGGCATTTTTCTGAGCCTGTCTGGCAAGGTAGGCAGATGCTGTCCACACTGCCGGGCTTCAGTTCCAGGGCAGTAGGCGTAAGGTGAAGGCTGGTGTAGGCTATTCAAAGCAGTTTGAGAGACTTTCAAATGCAATCAGGATGTCTGTGATTGAACTGAAAAAAACCCTAAATATAAACATTTGCATCGCTCTTCACTTCCTTTAACATTCTTAACTAATTCAGAAGTTGATGGCATAGTATTTCAAGCAAACCTCTCTGCTTTCTGCTGCGGTCCGGACCTCCCTCCTTCCTTGCACTTGCTTCAGTGCTGATCTCATGCTCATTGTGCCATTTTAGTGTGGCACATTGCTCTTCTTTTGCTCCGTGTTAGGTGTTACCTGTTGTGTCTTCTGCTTGAAGCAGTATTTGAATCATGTGGACTTGCAGTCACGAGCTCCAGCAGACGGTGCTGTCGTTTGCTGTTTACCTGTACAGGGCAGACCACAGAGTTTGCTCAGATTGTGTTGACAGTGAACTGTAAAATTTTGCTGTTTGAAGGAGTCGTTTTCTGTGAAAGGTATCAGAAAGAGAAGAAATGTATTCACTGGCAAAAATAAGTTGTAAATTATTTTAACTACGTGAAAAATACAAAACTGAAATGATGAGGGTTTGAGGGCGAGAGCAATAACGTATTAACCTCTAGCCCCTGAAAAAAGAGATTCAAGTAGAAAAGCTGCTACTTCCTTTATTTCTGGTAGGTTTTTTCTTCTTAAACATGCAAGCAAACAAAAAGTCTGTTGACAGCATTAGAATATAAATAGTGATTTTCTTTGGACTTTTAATTTTTTTCCTACCTTTAACTCTGCTTCCAGACTTTTGTAGTAAATCAGAGTTCCTCAGCGATGAAAATTCAACCTAACCCTCCCTGTTCTAGTTCCTAAAAAAAAACCCCAGTGCAGTGTTAAATCAGCTTTTACTTATTGGACAGTTGGCTCTCAATTCCAGAAATTTTCTAGTAAATATTGACTAAATAGCAAAAATTGGCATATTTTTGCTATTGACAGTCGGACTTTAGGAGCAAATACCAAACCACTTAAAATTTCCTATTTTTAGAAATTAATAAGGAACAACGCTGAAATACAAATATTTGCTACATTTCTTAAGAGCAAAATTTCCTCTCATTTTTATACTAAAGATAAAAGTCCTTTCCTCTGACATCTAGGACACTGAGTGTGAACAGCAGATGAAATAGCTAGTTGTCTGTAATGCTGTTTGGAGGAGTTCAGGTTGCACAATAACCTCACTCCATCACAGTTGCATGGAATAAATTATAATTAAAATAATTAAAATCCATTAAATTTCCACATGTGCTAAACAATTTAATAAATCACTTGAAAGTAATAATTATTTTAAAATCTTGATAATGCTTTTTAAACTTGCTACGTTTTTGTTAAATGTGATGATGCTGAGCAGGATAATATATTCAGTTCCACTTTTTTTCCTCTAATCCTATTTC
The DNA here is from genome assembly GCF_015220075.1 of Falco rusticolus. Lineage (NCBI taxonomy): Eukaryota > Metazoa > Chordata > Aves > Falconiformes > Falconidae > Falco > Falco rusticolus. Next base: position 49,237,121 of record NC_051187.1, read on the forward strand.
AAACAGGGTTTTTATTTCATGTCTCTTGCATTCTATATTAAATTACTGCTTTTTTCATGGAATTTGGATTTTGCTTGAAGTCACACATAGCTGTGCATGTAGTTCCACCTTTTCATTCTCTCTGTCAAAAGACTGATAATTAAATTTTTGAAGAATATTTATTTTAAAATATTAAAATCTAAATTGAATTCAGATAAATGAAGGAAAAATAAACTCTTTATGGTGATTCAGGGGTAATATGCATTCCTATGGTGAACAAAAAAAAGGACTGTTTTCCTTAAAAGAATTAATGAAAAAGTGAGATTTAAATGACCAAAGACAGCATAATCTGAATAAAAGGAATACATATGACTTCAGGTAAGAGGTAATTCTGGTGGTACATGGGAGTTTGCAATTACAAAAAATTAAATCTCATTGTTTTATTTAGGCAGGTGATGAAGTTGTGATGAGATGAGCAATTTACTGGGCAGAGATGTGTAGACAGTGCCTTGCCTGTAAAGTTGCAATGCAGTGAAAGTTATGGAGGAGTTACTTTTATTATCTACTATTTTAATTCATAAATGAGCACCTAACCTAGTACATAGGTATTTGGCTCTGCATCTTCTATTAATCACAGTAATATAAATTTAGAATAAAACCTTCTAAAGTGAACATGATGAAAATGTGTTATTGCTTCCATAGGTACATCACTTCTAACTGTAGAAGCTTATGAACAAAAATTTACAGGCGAAAACATAAAATACAGCATCTTCAGTGACAAGGAAAGCATATTCTCCATACATCCCATTACAGGTACATTTGGATTATTTTTTTCCCCCCAATTGTCTGTGTCTATCGCTTCGAGAGTGTGATCTCTAAACCATAGCATGTTCCTACTGCAAGAACCAGGGGTATCTTAAAGTATTACTCTCCTGTTACAATGAATAAATCATTAGTAAAACCAGGGATATGAAGAGACCTGCACAATTGTAAGTTGATTTGGAAAACAATTGAACACAAGTATACCTATTTAAAATGTTCAGTTCTGATTAACTTTGATCACCAGGTATTGGGAGTTGATAAACTACTGCTTTGTGATCCAAGGTGAGACTCCGTCTTGTTTCTCATCATAAAGTTGCTCCAAAACTCAATAAACATAATCCTCCAAAACACCCCAAATGTAGGAGACATTAGACTCTTGTTGAGTTTAATGCTCTTTGCTTCAGGCAAAAAAGAATAGTTTGTACTCTTAACAATTTACTTTCTCCCTGAGTTCCTGGAGGCTTTAATCTCTGATTATTCTGATGTCCCCAGGCATCCTGTAAAGCTATCATGTTTGATGCTGGTGGACAGTTAAAATTGCTTTGTTTTGTTTAGATGAGGGGCAATTAAAGACCATACACTTGATTTCCAAGTCCTTATTTCACTGAAATAAAGGTAGAAAGATTAATCTTAAAGAACATCTTAGACCCAGAGAAGTTTATCCCCAAGAAAGTGAATCTTCTCCAATATCACCTCCTTTTTTTATCAAGCCAGGCTGAAAAATTATTATGTGATGTTTTTAAGAGTCTCCTAAGCACTCTGTTTACAAACAATAGTGGAATTTTTGTAGCAGTGGAAGTCACAAGTCATCTTTTGAGATACTTGAACCGTTATGGTTTCTTCTGTTTCCTTTTTTCTGAAACCTTTCTTCTGTTTCTTAGAAGACATTAATTGAAGTGCAGCCTTTCAGGACATTTTAAGAGCAGTTCTTAGCTTAATTTTGACACCGGTAACTCTCTACCCATTGTTTCTACAGCAGATGTGCTTCAAGCTATATTTATGCCCATTCTATCTTAGGTATTGTAAACAGCTAAAGGTCTGCTCTACTTGTCTTTTCAAGCACTGGTGTTAATTATCCCCACTTTGGAGAAGACTTTCTCCCATTCTAGGGCCATTTATTATATACTAGAATCATATAAAGTATACTAGGAAGTGACCCAGTGACCCATGAACTAGTCTGTCCTCTGACGCAGAAGGGAACTCAGTTGTGCCGGAGTTTGACAGAAGTTTGTCTGTCATGTTCTTAAAAGCCTCCAGAGATAGTGATTCGGCAAACCCTCTTAATAGTTCATACAAGTCTTGGCAGTTGGAAAGCTTTTATTCATACTTACCTGATTGTTTCTTGAAGGGATTTAAACTTATTACTACTTAAACTAGTAACGGTAGACATGAGACAATGGCAAACCCCGTTCTTTATGTATTTCAAGACTGTTACCCTATTACTTCCTCATGGTCGCTTCTCTAGAATGAGAAAATCTGGTTCTTTCACTTGTTCCTCCTAGCTGGTGTACCTCAAACTTCATTATTTGCTCCACTCCACACTAGAGTCTTTCAGTTACTCTCTACCATCTTGAAGTGTATTCCTTCTACTGCTATCTATTTAGCTTTTTCTGTACACAGAATGTGGTAATTTTTCAGTGTTGTGCTGAAGAGACACTACCTGCCAGCTCTGAAATCTTGATGTTCAACACGCAGTTCTTGAACGTTGGACAGATGCATAAGCAATCTTATTATTATTAAACAAGTCGGTGCTGCTTAGCTTAGAAAATGAGAACTGAACCCCACTAGCTTGGAGAGCCACAGTAGATGGGTTCTTATGCTATTACAGGTTTGGGATATGGATATTCCTGGCATCATTACTGGAAAATCCATGCAAAATTGAATTTGAATTCTGATGAAATTAACTAGAAATTATGTATGTATGATGTGTAGATGCAGTGAAGAATTTTTAGTATAATGCTATATTACCTGGACATCAAAACAATGACCATGGATTTCCAAGGATGTTTCAGGTTTAATGTGGAGATGTCTAACTGTGCTTGTAGTCTCAATAATTTTCACTGATTTTTTTTTTTTTTTTGGTAGAGTAACAGTTGGGAGCTGCTCACAGCATCAGAAAGGCTCTGTATTTTGCCTGTCAGACAGATACAGAAATTGATAGAACTATTGCCTGATTTGGATATAGATGAAGGGCCAGATGTTGCCATTTTCAGGTGAGGGCCAAGAGTCTCTTCAGACACAGCTAGCTCAACGTTGTGTATCAAGGAGCATACATCATGCAGCCATGTTCTTGCTCTCTGTTGCTCTACAATTGGTCTTGTTTTAGGAAATTGCCAACATGGTTGATCAGTGAAAACTTAGCTGTCCACGATTTGTACAGTAACTAGCATGTGGGGGTGATATTAGGTAGAGGGAGGACATGGTGCAGAGCTTGCTAGAATTCTGCCTTGAGTTCAAGGATATATGTTAGGGACTTGATAACTGCATTTGTGCATTTTTTTTCCTGAATACGTATGTCACATTCAGATTTTATTTTCATTTTAATAAACCAGGTGCAATCACAGTAAAAGAGCCAAAGTTTCTTGATTTTGAAGTTAAGAATAAAATACATCTTTCCGTTTTGGCTGAGAATAGCTTGAATTCAGCACTCTGTGGAGTGACGGTTTTGATACAAGATGTGAATGACAATGTACCAAAATTTGAGCAAAGCTATTACAAAGCATCAGTATGGGAAGGCCAGAGTCCTAAAACAGACATCATACAGGTGAGTGGAAATTTATCTTGCCAAGCCCAGTGCTGTAGTTAAAAAGAAGTTTGGTTGATCCATTCATGCCTACATTTCAGCTAGATCTGTTGTGGACCACTGTCTCTAAAAACTGAGTGGGTTTCATGGAGTTGCTACCAATTTGCTTGAATATCTAAATTATTCAATGATTTTTTTTCTAGCCTATGTTTCAGATCTTTCATTCAAATTTGTTAACTTGAAAGAGAATTCTTTATCTTCTTAATATTTTTGCAGCTGGACTTTAAATTCTTCTTTTTTTTTTTTTTTTTTTCTTTTCTGTTTCACTCCAAATAGTTGAAAAATACCATTCAGAGCTGTGGTTCTGGTTACAATATAGGCTGGGCCTTGCATTAATGCATCTACTGAAAGGGCTGAAGCAATAAAAAGAATACTTTCAACTCATCAGACTAGTAGAGTCAAACCCAAGTGTTCAATTTAAAATCTGATGCCTAAAGAGCAGCTTGTCTCAATTTAAATGTGCAAACACTTCTTCCTCTGAAAGGATCCATTCTCCAAAAGTGTTTCCAGCTGGCCATATTAGAGCAAAAGAAGACATCAATTGGACTAGAAGAACGCATAATTTCCTCAGTGCATGTTCTTGCATTGCAAGTCAGGTCACAGTGAGGGTCATGTTAGGTACTAAAGATATTCCTCCTCTAGAGAATAAATAAATGGAAAGCTACAAATGCCTCCAGGCCAAAGTGATTAGAAACTGATGGACATTGTATTTAGAGAAACATATGTCCAGGAATGGAGAAAAATCAAAAGGCAGTAAACCCAGATGTGTAGTCAAAATTTTATGACAGAATACATTCTGTTCTGTTTCCTTTATTCAATCTGACTGGCTGCCTCTGCGATGGTTTGGATCCCATGCTCATTATAATGCTTGTTCAGCAACCAGGAAAATACAAAGACAACTCTTCAAAGAGTCAGAGGAGTCTTCGAGAAACCTGGTCGCTGCTGTTGAATGTTACTTATTCTGTTGGTTTTATAGCTTGCCTCTGCCCTTTTTACATCTTCTGGTTCGTATTTTAAAAAGTAATTAATGAACCATTCCATGAAAGCTCTGAAAATGTAATAGTTTAATTATTTTATCCTTTGTCTGTTTGCATAGCAGTAGTACTTTAAAGGCCAGTCCTGGACCCATGAGAAAGTGTGTTTTTATGCACTAAACAGAGAAAGCATTCTAACAGTAACATTACAGTAATATAAGCAGTGTAAAACGATTACCTTCAGTCCTAGTGCTTTGTGTAGCTGAATTTCAAATTGCTCAGGGGAAGAATTCAGGTGCATCCTATTGCAATTCATGAGCAGATTTTGTGACCTCACGTGACACTCATGTTGGGGACCTATGATTATTTCCTTAAATCTGTGCAATCAAAAGGAAAGTAACCAGAAATAGATGACTCTGGTATAAGGTTTTTCTCTCTGAAATCACATTCTGCCATTTTGAATTAAGCCTCAGTTTTGCTCCCAAACAGGTATTTGCAACTGACCTTGACAGTGGGCTGAATGGAGAAACTGAATACTCAATTTTATCTGGTAATGAAAATGCAACGTTTCTAATTGATTCCGCACGAGGGATTTTAGCAACTAATAGAGTCCTAGATCATGAAAATACTTCATCTTACAGGTTTGTATGCAAGTTTTTTATAAAAATGTATTGTTCTTTTCGTTCAGTTTAACTTGAAATCGCTCATGTTACTTATTTTATAGTTTTCTGTTGATATCCATTACCCGCAGAGCCTGGGTGCAAGCCAGACAGTGTTGAGAATGGGACTAAAGCTGCCCATTTGTACTGTGGGTTCTTGCATACTTCCCAAATTCAGGGGAAGAAATACAGTCTTGTTTAATCTGTGGCAACACTTACTGATCTAAGTGAGTGTGATGGTTCACTGTAGGAATGATGATAGTTCCTGGATTTTAGTTTATTAAGAACTGTACAGCCATTCCCTCTCTGGAAATGTTTTTTTATAAATATGTAGACACAGAGAAAACACTCAAGCCAAATCCGTGAAATAGGGACATATTCTGTTCTTTAATTAGAATATAGTTCAAATTTTCTTCTCCATAACCTGATAAAGATGCTTCTGTAAACCTTTTCCATCTATAAGCTGTCTTGTACTAAGTATTAGGTTTTTTCCTGTTTTCCAAGAAACTGTGAGTAGATACGATCAAGTGGACATGACAGTTTTTCTTTACAGGTCATGCCATAACTGGAATTAGAAAGCAAATAAATCATGTCTTAAAGAGAAAACATCGAGATTCATTAATACACCCATTTTAGGTACTGCAATCTCTACAAAAAGTAGATTTCTCTGTGTGTGTCAGTGGAAATTACCCCCCCCACCCCCTTTTTTTTTTAATATGGTTGTGGCATCAGTTAAAATATTTGCAAGCTTTCCTATCCTATGGGACCTCAAAATTTTAAACATACTCTCAGAATTCTTATGAATCAGAATAACTTTTAGAAAATAAAAAAACCTATCCAAAAATCAACAGAATGTGATAATTTTTTTAAAGTATCAGTGTAATTTGATAATAGTATCCTAAAGGAAATACTTTGTTTTAACTTAATATGCAGAATACTTCATTTGGAGTTTCTTTTTTTCAGTTTTTCACTGAATCAAAAACATCAGTTCTGATTTTTGGCTGTTTAAATATCATAATAGAATTTTTGTGACTAATACTTTAAAAGAATGCCTAAAATCAGTCCTTCAAAGGAAGGATGTGTACTGTTGATTTAGCATTGAACATGTAAGCACAATAATTTTCATATCTGTCTTTAATGGGCAGCCTATTTTATTTCAGTATTTACATTGGAATTCTAGCCTTTCAAATTGCCGGTTTGAGGAATGTGAAGCTTCATATTCCTTTTTATTAATAAGTTATTAATCTGTACATTTTGAAGTGAAAAATGAATAGCAAAAGAAGCTTTCAAAACTGTTTTCCTGTTTAATTTCAAAATGTTACCATTGGTTCTTTCAAATTTTCAAGGAGTTGTTTATTTTATCTAAATTGAACATTTTCATCTGCAGAAGTTCTAAGTCCCTTATAATAGGAGTTATAATGGAAGTGTTGACAGAAACTTAATTTTAATACCTTGGCTGAGATGTTTTTATGAGAGTTTTTTCCTGAAACCTTAGAAAGTGATTATTTTTAGTAAAATATTTCCATATGTATACCTTACCAATATTCATTCTAGAAAAAACACACTTTCTATATGGAATTATACATGGTCACTGATTGAATACTAGCCTGCAATTCAAGTTATGTTGTTCTGTCAGTGTCAAAAACCACAAGGACACCCAGAGCAGAGCTGGTGTGGTTCAGGAATGGAAGTGCTGCAACCCGCAGCCTGAGTCACAGCCTTGGTGTTCCATACTGACATGTGAACATTTAGGGAGTAACATCTCTTCGACACTTGAAACTGTGACTTAGCAGAAAGAGGGAGAAATAAAGCATTCAGAAGATCTACAGGGAGACAGAAAATATGATGCACCATGCAAACAGTTGTTAATACACAAAACATTTAATTGAGATGCCAGACTCTGCCTTGTATATCCTTTTGCATAGCTTGGTTTGGTTTTTTGTCTGCTCCTGTTTTTTAGAGCACCTATCGAGTTAGATTTAATTTTGAATTCCCTTCTGGATAATTTGTAGTATTGAGGAGTAGTGAAATTTTCCAGATAATCTTTGCTTACAATAAACATCTGCACTGTTGTTCAGAAACTAGTTGCCAGAGACGGTGAACATCCTTTTATCCATGTTTATCACATCGTTATGTACTGTCGTCTTTGCCGTGTTGTTTGTGGAAATCAAAAGGTTGTTAGCAGAATCTACTACGTATCCTTATGCAGGTGTAAAATGGAAGCCTACAGGCAAACTCTCAATCTGACGGTGAGATTCTGGTCCCACTAAGATCAGTGGTAACTTTGCTATTGTCAATTGGTGCATGTATTCAGGTTTTTCACTTTATCGCTTACATTCATAATATACTGGAGGGGCTATTCTAGGTCTCTGCAAACAATTTGGCTGAATATTACTTTGAATGCTTTCATATAACCCGATTTTCACATTCCTGTTGTCCCTTTCTGAACAATGAGGTTCCTCCAAAGGACAATTTAGTACCTAAGTTTTAATTCCTCCTCTGAATTACCAGCTGGAGAAATGTGTCTTTTTTTGAAAGTCTTGCTAGCTTGTTTAACCACCTGTGTTTGGTATGAAATCGGGTGAAATGAATAGATTAATGCTTCCTTTTCTGTGATTTTTTTACGTTTCTGCCACCTAAAATCTCCTAGACATTTTTCCTGCAAGACACACACACACCCTCCAGACAGTCAATCTTATAGAAAGAAAGATGGAATTTAAGACTTGAAATGAGGAGCAGAAAGGGCTAATATTTTCATTTGTGATTTTCCCCCTGCTTATACCACTGGTAGATAATTCAGTGATTTCTGACCAATAGTGACAACTACTGCTTCCTTTAATTGTAGGTTAGTTGTACAAGCTGCTGATAAAGGAAACCCCAGACTTTCTGCCACAAGTATTGTGAGGATACAAGTGTTAGATGTTAATGACAATGCTCCAGTTCTCCAACCACTAGGTGAAGTGGAGGTCCTAGAAAGTAAGTGTGATAGTACAGCAATGTTATCGTAAAACTGGATTTGTCAGACAACGATGCTTTTGGTGATTTGTGTAACTAAGCACCTGTACTAAAAAGGATAATGGATTGTATTAATACTGAAATATCAAAGTAAATTGTGATCTGCTTTTGTTTCAGAGGCATTATTCTTAATCTTCAGACATTGTTTTTAAGAATAGTTTGGAATAAAACCATAGGCAATTCAGAAAGAAAAAAACAAACTCTGCAAAAATACATCTGTAATCTGTTCATTTTGGACTGCAGTGTCATATTCTTCAGATGTCTTCAATTTCTGCTTTTCTCCAATAAAAATACTTGGTGTTAAAACCAGCATTGCCAGAAATTAGACATTTTGAACTTCATGTGATGAAAGAATAATTTCTGTAAATTTGATTGAAGCATTAAAATGCTGTATAGCTTGATGCAGTTGAAGATCATGAAGAGGATGACCCAGGACCCTCCTGAGTTCTCATCCCAGCATACATCTGGCATGTTGTGTGACATTAGTTCAGCATTTGCAGACCTTGAGTCTTAAGCCCAGCATCTGAAAATACATGTACTTGTGATGCATTAAGATACACAGCTGGAAATTTATGAAGATTTAGGTGCTGAAATTCCAGTACTCCTGTTAACAAAAAATATCAAGGCTGTCTTTCTTAGTGATATTTTTTAGCCTGTCTTATATTTAGCTCCCAATGGTAATGAGAGGTATGGGAATCATGGATGCCCAGCAGCTGTAAACTACTGGCTACTTATTTAGATTTTGTATTTTGTTTAAGAACACTTGCTTTAGGACACTGCACAGTGTTTTTGAGGCTTAATTCCCCAGGTGTGCAAATAGGAAATGTTTTGCTTTCTGTTAGCTCTAGGCTTTGTTAGGTGATTACTAATAGGTTCAGTTTGCAATCCCATGTGAATCTAGCACAATGCAAAAGCTCTCTGTATCCAGTTTCTCAATCTCATAGGGCTATACCTTGAGCTCTTAAGACTTTTGTGCTACATAAGTTTAGCTGGAGGTCTCATTTCTCTCTAGTGGCCTCCTTTGGAAAAGCTTCAGAATTGCATTCATTCGTTCTACACAGACATGGGGACTCTGATGCCTCAGTTAAATATTCTTGTGGAAGTCTGTGACAATACTCAATAAATGCTTGGGGAAAATAATGGAAATTCCTGTTCCTCCTAAAAAAACAGTTAAGGCTACACTGGATCTGGGAAGGTCTAAAGGAAACTGAAATTAAAACTGGGATAAAGCAGATGCATTTGAAGAAATCCACTACTGTTTCTGTAGCGTTTATGGACATTGCTTTTATTCTGAAACAGGAAGTCAAAATACACCAAAAACTGAGATTCAATATTGGGAAATTGGCAAAATCTTCAGAAATTATAACATCATATTTTAGCTATGACTTATTCTGAAAATTATTGTTTCAGGTGCCCTGCCTGGCTTTATAGTGACTCGAGTGTCAGCAAGTGATGCGGACTCCAGGCCAGCACTTCAGTTTGGTTTTACTTATGATAATAGTCCTGGAATGAAATTTGCCATCGATCAACACACTGGTGTAGTCACTGTGGTGGAACCATTAGATTTTGAAGAAACTGCTGTGCATAAGCTGAGAATTGTAGTTTCAGATTCTGTACATCAAACAGAAGCAGAACTCACCATCCTTGTTTTGGACGTTAATGATAACCCACCAGTGTTTACTCGGGATTCGTATCAGGTGGGAACATAGCAAATGGACAGCAAACATGTGATGTCTTTCCATATATGATGATAAATAGTAGGAGTGCTTGTTTATATTTGTCTTAAAAATGCATGTGAGCAGTGGGAGGGAAGGTCTCTGCAAACTATGACTGAGCAGAAACAAAGCAGAGCTCTTCTGGTGAAACCCCAGCCCCTTTGTAGGAATTCTGCTAAAAAGGACTGAAGGAATTGTTCAGTTTTCATGTTTGTGATTCCTGACTTCAGGGGGAAAGTGGTGTGAATGCTAGCTGTGCTCCACACACCATGCATTCATCACTGGGCGTTACCAGATATAATCCAGACCGGTCTGAGGAGCAGGGTCCGGTGTTCAGAACTTCCTCCTCCTGAGACAACGGTGAACAAGTTGTATGTTTATTCTGGCCCTGTTACTATGGCATGATTTTTTTTCATTTTCAGTTACACAGCACCACAGAGGTGCAGCAAATGCCCGTATGGTAGGTTACGCACATATAGTTTGTAATGTGTAACCCTGCCTTACAGCAGTGGCGGTCATAGAAGGAAGTAAGGTATACATGTTTGACCTCCCCAGCATCCCCTGCTAGACTGAGGAGGACATACAGCTCAGCTATTGGGCTTCTGGACAAGCAATTGGACTGCTAGGCTGTTGTAGATGTAAGTTTTCCAACAGTATTTTGAAACAAAGCTGCTTTAGCAACTATGGACAACTACGGGCCGCTAAGATGATCAAAGGTATTAGAGCACGTATAAAATAGACTAGACTATTTCAGTTGGAAGGGACAATTATTACTACATGTAATGTGGTAATAATTGTTGTAGTAATAAACAATGATTATCTAGTCCAACTGCCTGACCAATTCAGGGCTGACCAAAAGTTAAAGCATGTTGCTAAGGGCACTGTCCAAATGCCTCTTAAACACCGACAGGCCTGGGGCATCGACCACCTCTCTAGGAAGCCTTTTGCAGCGCTTGACCACCCTCTTGGTATAGGAGTGCTTCCTGGTGTCCAGTATAAACCTCCCCTGGTGCAGCTTTGAACCACTCTCACAAGTCACTGGATACCAGGGGGAAGAGCTCAGCACCTCCCCTCTCTACCTCCCCTCCTCAGGGAGCTGCAGAGAGCAACGAGGTCGCCCCTCAGACGCCTCCTCTCCCATCTAGACAAGCCCAAAGTCCTCAGCTCCTCCCCATGGGACATTCCTTCCAGCCCTTCCACCAGCTTTGTTGCTGGTGACATATTCTGGACACATTTGAAGACCTGAACATCCTTCTTAAATGTCAAGGCCCCGAACTGGACACAGTGTTCAAGGTCTGGCCGCACCGGTGCTGAATACAGTGGGATAATCCCCTCTGCTGACCAGCTGGTTATACTGGGATGCCCCCCAGGATGTGGGTTGCCCCCTTGGCTGTCCGGGCGTGCTGCTGACCCGTGCTGAGCCTGCTGCCAGCCAGCACCCCCAGATCTTTAAGAAAATCTGGAACGCTTCATGAATTTGCATGTCATCCTTGCACAGGGGCCGTGCTAATCTTCTCTGTATCATTCGGATTTTAGGATATGTGCTGCCAAAGTGAGCACAGTATCGTACAGAGCTCTCGACGGAGCCTGTTGAAAGGGGTTTGCTGTGACTTCATCAGCCCTCAGGCCGTGGGGCTTGGGCTGAGCATCAGCACCTGTCATGGCTTGGAGTTAAGGTTGGGGTGGGAGAGAGACAAAGCCTGGAGCTCCAGGTGAAGGTCGGCTGCACTAAGGCTGCCAATCTGTGTACCAAATACTGGCCCAGGTTGCCCAGAGAGGTTCTGGAGTCTCCATCCCTGAAGATACTAAAAACTTAACTATATCCATGGGCAGGTACCCTGCTCTAGGTGACCCGGCTCAGAGCCAGGACAAGGTAACCCCCAGAGGTGCCCATCAGCCTCCGCCGTTCTGCAATCCTGTGAGCTGAGCTGTCTGCTTGGGTTGGTGCTTTTTGTGTGTGGTGGATGTGCTCAGAGCCAAGAATATGAGGCACCACAGAAGACTTGGATTTAAAAATGCTTCTTTTAAAAATCTTCAGTCAAGGTGTAGATCTAAACACTTGTCTGAGTAAAGGTGACATATCAACCTCTGAGCAGGTGCAGCAGTTTTAGGTAACTATGGGACAGACTGTAGATACCTGTGAAATATGCAGGTGCCTGAGTTGTCAGGATTTGTGAAAATTGGCCATTTACAAGTCTAAATTCTGGAATGGGGGGGAAATAAAAAAAGCACCACTAAAGCTCAAGTGATTTTTAGACTTTGCCTTAAGTTTTCCTCAACCCTCATATGTGTCTGATTTTGGAGAATAGTTTAGGCAAGTACTTGCTTGTGCAAGTGCTAGGATATTTTTTTTTTGTAGATTGGAGCAGATGTTGCAGGCAGGGTTATTAACTGATGCAAACCAGCGTAGCTCTGTTGGCTATGCGAGCATAAACAAGTGAGCTTCTCTCTCCACAATCCTGATGTTTTATGTGTTGGTTGGACAGTAAGATGCACTGCTTCTTTTCAGTTGGTGATACGTATAATTCTCTATTCATCATTCTGTGACTTTTACCCTTTTATTGTTCTTTCAAGTGTTTTCATATTTATACTTTTCAAATATAGTTTCATATATATGGCTATTATATGCATATAATCTCTCTGTTAAAATGATTTAAACTAACAGTTGAAGGTACATCAAAGGTAGCTGCTGTATCATACTGTTAATTTGAAATTGGATTTATAAGGTGGAAGGAAACTTTGGTCACAAAAGTGCTGTGTCTGGACTTGAAATAATGGAAGCTCTTAAGAAGGGAAAGGACTTTCTTGGCTTAGAACATATGAAGGAAGAAGGGAGCATTTTAAAAAACTAAATTCTAGCAATACTCCAGTGATGATTAAGTGCTCTGGTTGTGGAATTTTCTGGGTACGTGTATTTATTTATTTTTTAATGGTCAATCATACACTCCAGGCAGGGACTGCAGACTGTATTCCAGGTATGAAAATCAAGGTGTTTCTGAAAGCAGGGAGAAAATCCAATTTTAAGTGCAGTCCATTGTAGATATTCCTTCCGTTAGTTGGTGAAAAAAGAGATTCAGTGATTCTCTGAACTCATCATCATCATGAACTAGAACTAGACAGATTTTACTACCATTTGAAGTTTACTATAAATTTTGGCTGTATTGTGTGCATTGTTTTCAATATCTCAACTCTTTAGTTTTGTCCCAGAAGAAAATGAGTAGGTGAAACTTTTTTAATGCTGAAAACTGTGTTTGTTTTTTTCCACTAAGAGTAAATGAAGAAAATTGTGTGTTTAATTTTCAAAACCTTTTCTTAAGCTCTGTAAAAAATATAATTTTGCTTTCTATGTCAGGTGAGTTTGCCAGAGCTCATTTCTATGGATGCCACTGTTCTGACAGTCTCTGCTGTGGATAGGGATTCAGAGCATAATGGAATAATTTCCTACAAAATCCTCTCTTCTGCTGAGGGGTTTGCTATTAATCACAAGAATGGTGAGTCTGTAAGCACAATTTATTATTTCAGTTTTTTCAATGTAAATGGAAGAGTCCTATTGCACTTCCTTACCTGTTGCCAGTGATCACTTGAGTTCTGGAAATCTTTGGTGGTCAAAGTCCACCATATGTTTTTGCTAAACTGCTTATTGATGAAGAACTGATCGCATCAAAAACTAGAGTTCTCTGTTTGTTCCTGAACCATGCATGAGGCAGCTAGTCACAGCGTCCTGTAGGTGCTATTCTTCTGATGTAATTTGATAGAAAAGTTGCTGCATGTTTTGCATTGATTCGTAACATTTCAGCTGATGTATTAGATTTCACTCAATTTCAGTTCGTAATTACTATTTTTCAGTACAAGTTGAAACTGTCATAATGGGGTTTGGGCAGTATGTATTTAAGATTGCTTCTTTAGAAAACTTTAGGAGTTTTCTAAACTGAGAACATGGAAATACATGTGTATCTCCAAAATACCTAATTTTCTTCAATAGTTAAAATATACACCAATTTAATTTTTTCTGGCCTAATGTTGTAACACTCTGGGAGGTGGAAAATTGTGTCTCTCTCTTTTTGTATGCATTTATACAGAAGATTTTTTGGAATATCGGCTTTAGAGATTGCTAGATACTGCAAAAATGATGTGCAGCTATTCTATGAGAAAGTTCTTATTGCTTATTTGCAATAAGGTTTTTACATGAGATGAATTTTTGAGTGTTTGTTGGGTGATGGCAACTATAAACACTATACAAATGTCTTGCCCAGTTAAAGCTGTTTTCTTTTTTACCCATTTGTTACTCTGTATTGACCAACCTGTCCTTATGTTTGACTAGTGGTTGTTTCCAACTGTGATCAGAAAATTGTCACACAGCATTGGTCTGTGGTGCTTAGCTACACACCGTGAAGAGCGAAGTAGAGGTAGATAGCTTATGAATGAAGTGTCATTGGTTGTTTTGGGTTAGGAGGGACCTTTCAAGGTCATTTAGTCCAACCACCATGTTTAGATAAGCAATTTCAATTAAACATGTTTACATAACTTATTGGCAATCCTATCTAAATAACAGGCAAGCCCATAATCCTGTTACTGGATTGAAAGCAAAACAGAACTAATGACCTTCAGTAATGAACTTGCACAGTATAGCCACCTCTAATAAGGAGCCTCTATTTCCTTAGCTTTGATTTGCCTTTTATTTTATGCAGTTTGCATGTTCAGCCTGTTACTAGGAAGAGAATTTTTTGCTGGTCTAAACACAGTATGTTTATTTGATACTGCATCATTGTGTGTAGGCCTTGGCTTTGCAGCATTAGCTATGATTTCTTAGAATCATAGAATAGTTTGGGTTGGAAGGGACCTTTAAAGGTCATCTAGTCCAACCCGCCTGCAATGATGAGGGACATCTTCAGTGAGATCGGGTTTCTCAGAGCCCCATACAACCTGATCTTGAATGTTTTCAAGGATGGGACATCTACCACCTTTCGGGGAACCTGTTCCAGTGTTTCATCACCCGCATTGTAAAAATGTTTTCCTTATATCTAATCTAATTAATAATAAAATTACATATAATCTAATCTACCTTCTTCTAGTTTAAAACTATTACCACTTGTCCTGTCACAACAGGCCTTACTAAAAAGCCTGTCCCCATCTTTCTTACAAACCCCCTTTAAATATTGGAAGGCCACTTATAAGGTCTCTCCAGGCTGAGCAACCCCAACTCTCTCAGTGTTTCCTTGTAGGAGTGGTGTTCCGTCCTTCTGATCATTTTTGTGGCTCTCCTGGACCTACCTCAATGGGTCCATGTCTTGGTGGTGCTAAGGATTCCAGAACTGAATGCAGTACTCCAGGTTGGGGTCTCACCAAGAGGGCCAGAATTTCCTCCTTTGACCTGCTGCTTTTGATGCAGCCCAGGGTATGGTTGCTTTCTGGGCTGTAAGCACACATTGTTGCCTCATGTCCAGTTTTTCACCCACCAGTACCCCTGAATCCTTTTCTGCAGGGCTGCTCTCAATCCCTTCATTCACCAGCCTCTATTGATACCAGGGGTTGTCCTGCCCCAGATGTAGTCCCAGGTGTAGGGCCTTGCACTTGGCCTTGTTGAACCTGATGAGGTTGACACGGGCCCACTTCTCAAGCTTGTCCAGGTCCCTCTGAATGGCATCCTGTCCCTCAGGTATGTCAGCTGCACTGCTCAGCTTAGTGGTGTTGGCAGATTTGCCGAGGGTTCACTTGATCCCACTGTCTACATCAGTGATCAAGATATTAAACAGTGCTGGTCCCAATACGGACCCCTGAGGAACACCACTCCGGCCTGATCTCCATCCAGACGCTGAGCCATTGACCCACTACTCTGGATGCGAGAGTTACTTGGGAGTGTGCAGTCTTTACAGCTGAGTCATTTTCAAATATAACTGGTTAGATTCAGCTTTCGGAATCACGTTTACTTGTCTTAATGAGTGTGAAGTGTGGCCTTTGGTTAATTCTGTTTTACTTTCAGGTTCGGTGTTCGCTACGGGACCAGTGACACAGCTGGAAAAGGTGTCCTTTATTCATCTCCTGATAGAAGCCACGGATGGTGGCAGTCCCACTCTGAGTGCAGTTACCACCCTAGAGGTGCACGTAGAAGATGTAAATAACTATGCCCCTCAGTTCACGAGGGTTCTGTACAATCTCACAGTGAGTGAGGATGCCTCAATTGGAGAAAGCATCCTCACATTTTCAGCCATTGACTATGACTGGACACGTGAAAACACGTATGTTGAATACTCCATTATTGATGGCAATGCTGAGAATTTATTCTCTGTGGAAACAAGTGTCATGGAGTCAGAAACATCCTACAAACTTGTTGGTGGTCTTGTTTTGAGCAGCGTTCTTGACAGGGAAGTGGCGGCTTCTCACCGTTTGGTCCTCCTTGCCTCTGATCGTGGAATACCCTCCTTGAATTCAACTGCTACTGTGCTAATAACTGTGCTGGATGTTAATGATAATCCTCCAGTATTTAGCAGCCTGGAGTACCATGTTCATGTCAAAGAAAGCATCCCTGTCGGTAGTCATGTTACTGAAGTTTCAGCAAATGACTGCGATGCAGGCACTAACGCTGAGATCACTTATGCTATCATCTCTGGAAATGACAAGGGACATTTTCGCCTGGATGGGAAAACGGGATCAGTGGATTTAATGAAAATGCTGGATTATGAGGAGACCATGAAATTCACTTTGATCATCCAAGCCACAGATGGAGGAACTGATGTAAAAAATGTGGCTTTTTCTGTTGTTCTTGTTAGCGTCCTAGATGACAACGATTATGCCCCACTGTTTTTGTTTCCCAGCCTCAGCTGCATTGTCAGTGAAAATCTGCCTACCTTTTCTTCTGTGTGTGCTGTTAATGCACTGGATTTTGATAAAGGCTCCTATGGACACCTTACCTACTCCATCCAGTCTTCGTGTTTGGCTCATCGTGAAGCTCCTAGAGACCATGACATGTTCTTCATTGATCCTTTGACAGGAGATATTCATACAAAGCAAATGTTTGACTATGAAAGTCAGAATAGGTACTGTCTCATAATTCAAGCAAAAGATAAAGGTGACTCACTGGCTACCGTTACCGTTCAGGTAGATATTGAGGGGAGAGATGAATTTGACCCAGTGTTTACACAAGATCAATATTTCTTTAATCTCCCTGAGAAGAATGAAGCAGGCCAGTTGCTTGGCAGAGTGACAGCATCAGACAGCGATGGTGGACTGGATGGAATTGTTCATTACTCCCTGCTAAAAACTTCTCCGTTCTTTTCTGTGAATCAAACCAGTGGTAATATTTATTTGACTCAGACTGTTCACAGAAAGAAGAACGGCAGCAGAAGGAATGACACACTGGAATTGTTGGTAAGAGCTCATAGCCCCAAAATTGAGTCAAAGTTCACAGTATGCACCGTTTTGGTAAATGTTTCCAGTTCTCCTGAGAGTTATCCTGTAGCGTCAGCATACAGCCTGACCATTAGTGTTTTGGTCTCCTTGACAGTGTTCCTACTGCTTGCAGTCAGTCTTGCTGCGCTTATTCTGAGACATAACCAGAAAGATCCGATGCACTCTTGTGTGAAAAAAGCCACAGTATCCTCCTCAGCTACTGAAGTGAATTCAGCCAGCGAAGGTAAGGACTGCCAGCAAATCCAAAGCACTGAGAGCAGTAGGCTTCCCATGGGTGCCATAGCAGAATGGCTGAGCCTAGCAGGAATCGGAGAGGGGAAGGATGATGGTGTCCCCTGCAGGCATTCAGATTCCAGTGGCCACGGTTCTGCTGAAAGAGAAACTGCAGAGGACGAGGAAATCAAAAGGATCAATGAGCATCCTTGCAGAAAGAGCACTGGCTCGGCGCTGAGCGAGCGTGGCTCACAGGTGCCAGATTCGGGGATCCCAAGGGAGTCTGATCAGCTCTCCTGTCAGTCTGGAGAAATGGATGTTGTGCCTCCCACGCAGAGCATGGAGAGCATGCGGGCCATTAAAGGACAAGGCACAAAAGAAGCCTGCGACACAGTCTATGCGCATAAAATGTTGTCTCAAACACTTAAGATTGGAATAAAGGAGAAAGACATAATGACAGACCTCACAAGAGAATATGTCTTGACGTCAGGTAGGCAGGACTCTGTGTATGATTCACTTGCAGCGCTTGGAACCTCTGATGAGGATCTCGGAGGCGATTTTAACTGGGATTATGTGCTCAGCTGGGAGCCCAGATTTCAACCTCTTGCCTCAGTGTTTAATGATATTGCAAAACTGGAAGATGAAAATGTACACATTCATAGCTTCCCTAAGGAGAAGAAATCTCTGGCTTTCCCTCCTCCCTTGATAACATCAGTAGCTCAGCCTGGCATAAGGACAGTGCCACCACGTATGCCAGATATAATAACTGGGCAAGCATTTAAAAAATATCCTCGTTCTCCCGTTACCCATAATCTTGTATACCCTCCACCAACCATGACCCCCAGTTTTTCTCCTTCTCTCTCTTTACTTACCATGCAGACACCTACTGCTTCTCCAGTAATATCTGATGGGAAAATGATAGGAACTTGTCTTATTGATCCAAGCCGTGAACTTGCCGCAGAGGAAGAAATTCAGGTCTAGGTTATTAATTGACGTTAGTTCATGGTAAAAAATGTGTCTTAAAATGTATTTTGTTATTGTTTAACAAGCAAAATATGACTGTCAGAGCTATATCATCAGTATTCTTTTTGTTTTCAGGAGCTGGAAAAGTTAAAATAGAAACTAGCCAGAAACTATCCATCGTGTTCTTCTCAGAATACACTGTGAGGCCATGAGGCTTCTCTTTCAGCTCCCAACAACTGTGGTTTCCTATGCAAATCACGCAGCCAGGTGCCTGATAACCAACTTGACCAACTTTACTGTTTTCCTCATAAAATATGTCAATGACAAATAAATGGTAGTAGTTCTTCACTGTGGAAAAGCTTTATTAGCATGCTGGTGGGTTCTGACTTCTGTGGTGGTATTAGAAGAGGGGACTAGAGGGATGTGTAAGTACGGTGGGTTTTGGAGGGGCAAAGAATAAAGCAATAATCCCTATTGAGCTCTTTCTCAAGTGTTGGCCCAGACTTCCCACATCTCAGCCCCTGGGTCCCAACAACCTGTTGGGCCTGATGCAGTTTCATCATCTGCCGTGGCTCCCCAGTGGGCTTTATTTATCTTCATGCTGTGGAATTCCACTTAGCAGTTCCTGCGCACCTTTTGTTTACCTGCTGAGGTAAAGCCAGCGAGTCGCAATTATCTGAATAATAACAGATCACCCTTGGAAAACAGAATAACCAGTGGTAAGATAAAAGCAACCATCTACTTTATTACCAGATCTAAAATAGATACCTGTTGTTTTTCTGTCCTATTACAGAATAGGTCCCCAGGCAGCTGTAGGAACAGGCAGTGTTACGGTTCTGAAGGGCTTGTATGCCTGCAACCTGCTTTTTAGTCCTGTACTGGGTGTATCTCTGCAAGACCAGATAATCTAGCCTTGTTTGTTGTATGTATCATACATATGGCATTTTGTGTATGTATGCATATTCAGACACATGCACGTGCCTATACTGTTGTGTATGCTTGTATATTGTATCAGATCAATAAAATACACAGAAAATACATCTAGAGTAACTCCGGTTTCTCTTCAGTGTATATTTAAAAGTCTTTTGCATCAACTGCGTTACAGTTGGGCTATAGGGAAGGGTCTAATTGGTGCCTGGGACTCTGTTACAAGTTGGATGTGTACAGAGGTATATATTGTACAGCTTGTAACAGGCGGAGGAAAAGCATACGGTCCAGTTAGACTATGTGATCTTGTGGGATGAGCAGCATGTGTGCAGTGGCTTTTGTCATTTCCTTGGTCATACGTGTCAAGGTTTGCATCCTGTGGGCTCATAACCTGTCTTTAAATAAGATCCTGTTTCTAAGGCTACACCTGCATTGTACTGTCATGCAAGGGCATCCATGCTGCTCTGCAGGGGTGCTTCTTTTAAAGTTGGCGTTTGTTCTTTCTACTGCCATGGAGTATGAAACAAGATGTAGCTTAGAAATTCATTGGGATAGACAACGTACTAAGAAAGGAGACAGGATGGTAAGTTTTATAGTCAGGCAAAAACCTGTGCCAGGAAGAGCAAAGCAATGCAGAAGATTCATTCCCAGTTCATAATGAACATGGAGTATCACTTCAAGGCCATTATTTCAGAACTGATACTATTTTCACCTGTTAACGTGCTGTCTAATGCCTATTTGGTTTGGACTTGTATGTCTTAACTTGTAAAGTAATTTCTAATGGAATGAAAGGTGTTCTTTGTGGTGGTCAGTTCTGTGCGGTTATAGTTCAGGAGGCACGCATGGCACACAGAACTACCTTTTCTATATAGTCAACAACTTAGCTAATCTGGTTTTAGTTTCAGGTGGTAATGGTCAAGTGGCAGCTATAGCTCCGAGGAGTAATGAGCACGTGCTCTTCTGATAGGGATCATCTTTGATGGTTGAGTGGTGGAAGAATAATATGTACAGTGAAACTGTGTTTGATCTTTCATGCTCATGGATACAGAGTGGTAGCTAGGGCCTCGTTTCATCTGTAGAGTCTAGACTGATGGTTAAGTAGCTTTTCATTTACTAATATTTCTGTTGCCAATGGAAAACTATTAGCATTAGAAAGCATTCAGTCGTCATATTTAGCATACGATTTGGCCATCACCATGCTAATGTGTGCCCACTTCCTATAGTTCTGCTTGTAAGGTGAGAAACCCCTGTTTCTTTGTACCCTTTTTGCTCCTTAAAATGCAGCTTCTTTTAGATGCCTTTCTGAAAAGATGAAATATGATTTGCATCCTGTTTATCAAATGTGTGATACAACCAATGCATACTTTGTGCTCCTCATAAGTGTTATAGCAATCTTTTCCTTGCCTCTTATGTATTTGTTCATTCTGTATCAAAGGGGAAACAACGCTTAGCTGATAGGTTGTTGTTTCATATATAATCAAGCTTAAAAATGTGACCATTGAAGCAAGTGTCTGCAATAAATCATGTGTAGTTCTTTTAACATTTCTGTTTTTTTCCCTAAGTAAACAGTATAACTTCTATAATTTACCATGAGTTTAATATTAGGTTGCCTCGAGGAGACTGTGTTACTTTGCAATTCTGCACACCAGTTTTAGCACTTTGGAGAAGGTACAGAACTTGTTAGTGGAAAATCATATTAAGCTCAAAATGCATAAGCTATAAAATAAAAGACAGTTGTCTGTTCTGGAATTTTGGCTGCCTGCCTTCTGGATTTGCTTGTTGGCAGCCTTCAAAACACTGGTGTAAATCACTACCAAATGGATATCAAAATTCCATCTACCAGTAGTAATCATTAAATTGACGTTCAAACAGATTCCTGTGCAAAGAAGAAAAACCTTCATATTTTTAGGGAATCCATCATTTACAGATTATAAAAATATATATACCGATTTTCTAAAATGATACTAAAAACACTAGTTACCTACACATGTCCATATTTAGTTTGTATTTTATCCTCAGCTGAAGACAGGAATTGTTCCTAAAGCACTTCTAGCTAAAACCAGTTCTGATAAAAATGAACCCTTGTTGCTAAGTCAATTACACTGCCAATTCCTACTATTGTTTACATTTGCTTGCCATCAATTCTCTGTGCTGTATGTCACTTGTTTTCTTTAACTGACATGTAGCTTCCTGAAGAGCTATGTTTAAATCTTCTCTTTGGGAGACCTAGAAGCCAAAAAATGCTGCACTGATAAAAATTGTTACTAGAGCATCAACTAGTACCAGACTGAAAATTGTGCCCATATGGCTTTATACTTCTACAGCTCATGGCAATCCAGTTGGCCATCGTAGGTGTGTGGGGCCATTGGGATTAGATCTCCTCCCAGTGTGTGCTGACTACGGTGCTCCTTGAAAACCAGTCCCCTGCGGGTGAAGGACACAGAGGAATCCTTGCAGGAAGGGAGCTGGTACTGGTTGGCTGAGAACGGAGAGTGGTATTCTCTAAAGTCCTGTAAAAACACTAATTGGAATAGGAGGCAGTTGCGACTTTGTAATTGAATATACTGTGGTGGGAGGTTTATATTTAGAATTTGGCTTACTTTGCAAGTGAAATGGCTTTGCAGCCTCTTGCTCTTAGTATCTGGCACAACTAAACCAACTCGCTATGGCAGTACATGGCGTAGTTCCCTGTAGATGATCTGGTTAGAATGACTAAGGTGTTGCAGAATCAAATTGAGTATACTTTTGGGTGTTGCATAGCTGCTAGCTCTGCTAGCTGTTTGCTAGCACGTATACAAATTTTAATGTATATTCAATTTGTGTATGGATTTGGATGTCCAGATCTCATTAAAAAGAGCTGCAGTCTGGCATCCAAATCCTCTTGGTGGCTTTGAAAATTCCACCATAAATACATACAACTTTTTAAAAACGTTGGAAAAAATGTGGATGTCTAAGCAAAAGAAAAGGGGCCTTATAGAAAGGAAAACTGAAGGTCTAAAACTTTCTGGTTTAGACTTGCACTTTAAATTGCTGCTAGGGCTATTTGTCATAAAACGTCAGATGCTTTTCTTCTAAAATTTGTAAAACATAATAGAAGAGCATCTGTAAGGAATACAGAGAGGCATCGGGGTAGGCTAGAATTGCAGAATGGTTCTGTTTCTTGACACGTGAGTTACTTGAGCAATATAGGAAATAACAAATCCTTTAGCTGATGATAGTCACAAAAATAAAAATTGCAGCCCCTTACTGTATCAATGTTTGACTGACCTAAACAAGCCCGGTACTGGATGAAGCATTAGATGCCAAACCCAGTGCCTGAAGATGCAGATGTAATGGTAAAAGACTGAAGTGATCCACCATGGTATTCAAAACATCAGCTGAAAATTTCATTCCAATTAGAAAACTCAAATTTCTTGAATATCATGTTAAAAAAAAAAGGAATGCTGAACTACAAACTACACTTAAAACTGTCAGCCATATCCATATCACCTTGTCCACTTAAAAATAATCTTATGTTTAACAGGTTTTTTTTGAAGTTTAAGAGTATTTAACACAATCCTAATGCAATCGCCTTCCCTAAAATTGTATGTAAATTGCCTATGAAAGGCTCTCTGAGAACTCAGAGCATGGAAGTTGAGCTGTTTATTGTGAAAGCTGGTCGGCCAACAGTAGCTGGTATGTAAAGGTGACACGTGAGAACGGATGGAGCTAGATGATGCCCGCTCACTAGCCCAGCCTGAAGGAATACCTTGATGTTACTTATATATGCCTGCAGCATTTCACTGAAAACTTTCAAATGGGAAATTCCAAAGAGTTTCTAAAATGATGTTACTGGTGCCATAAGCAAAAGAAATGAGTAGCAAGTCAAGCTTGCTTGCATTGACCTCGGAAATTCCTGTCTCGAGCCTCATCTAGCTGGGTGTAGACTCATTTCCAGCATGTCCCTTTTAACAAACTGTAGGGTTCATTTAATTTCAAAAGGTTTGAAAATACTGGGTTCTGATCCAACACCCCAAGACTTCTTCCACTGATTTCAGTGGGACTTGAATAAAAGAATGCACCTGGAAGAAATGGACAACATGTGTGCCTCCCTGGTACCGTAACAAGAGTCACTGGCAGCAGAGAACGTGCTCCCCGGTGTGCAGGGCTGTAAACCAGCAGGAAGAGCATTAAAAGAAGGGAATTCAAGAGCCTGGAAAAGAGAGTCGAACCAGCATGGGGCAAGGGGGGAAGGCGGGCGGGATTTGGAGGGGAGGTTCCTCTATGCTTCATGGTGATTGATGCAAGCCTTGCTTTATATGCTTATTTTGGAGTGACTTTTAGAGAAGTCTTGAGAAGGTCTGTAAGGGAAAGGTCGCTTACTGTTTCCTTGTTCTATTTTTATGTAAACTACAGTGTGCTGCCTGATTTCCTCCTGCTTTTACTGAACGCACAGAATAATCACGCCTTCAGACAGGGACTTTTCTACTTGGCTTCATCCTGTAAGCACTTCACCTGAGGTCAAGTGGTGGGTAGAATTAGTCTTCAAAATTATCCTGATAACTGTTAACATTAAGGTAGGCAGGAAGGGTTTGGGATTTCTTCAGTGGGTTGTTGGGTTTATTTGACTTGTTTGGGGTTTGGGAGTTTTTGTGGGGTTTTTGAGAGGTACATGTGGTTTTTCAACTTTAAGCTGAACTCCACGGTCATACAGCTTTTGCACTTTGAATCTTGGCTTCTGTCACACTAATGGAGCATCTTGTGCTATCAGCTGATCACACATTCGCTAGGTAGAGACTGATAAGTTCCAGCAACCTACTCTGTTCTCTGGCAGCAGAATTGCAGAAAACTATAACTTAGTTTCTGAATATCATACGCTATGCTTGATCAATGATAATGCTTGAACTCACTCACTTTTCCTCTAGTTTTTTTCTATATCTACCTAAAATGTTCCGTTGCCCACCATTTCCATCCCTCATATGTTTCTTGTAACTTCGTTTTAATAACTGAAAACTGGGGATTCTGATTCCTAAGTAGTTAAGGTGTGAAGCCAAGATGTGAATGCTTCCTATCAAAAGAATGTGGTATGTTCCATCATTATAATTAGAGATAAATGAGTGTTTAGTAACACAAACCTCTTACCAACAGTTTCTGGATGGGGTTTAATGAGATATTTTGTGACTTAAATCGAGTTAAGTAGTGATGTTTATACCATAGAAACAAAAAGCAACAAGGAAATTTGATTACTGCAAATAGTGTAAAGATAAAATTACGAGGCAAGGAGGACATCTTGATAATTAAATTTTAAAACATGAGACTAAGTAAAAGGCATATGCAGTTCATCTGCCTGCTTGGGACATCAGCTGCCAAGGAAGATCTTGTGATACTCAAGACTGCTAGGTAGTGCTTTGGGGAGTGTGCAGCTGCTAGTCCATTGCTACAGCTTGTTTTGTAGCAATGATAATGCTCACGTATACAAACAAAAGTGCCTGGTATTGTGTCCCGTGGCAGAATCAGTGATGCTTGTGGCAATAGTGGGGACTAGTAGAACGCCATTGAACCTGTCACCTGCTGATCTGCTTAATTTACAAAAAAAACTGCCTCAAAGAAATAAAAAAGGACAGATTTGAAGGTATTGTTCCTGAGAGAGAAATTAATTATAAACAATGTGAGCAAAATCCTTCCAGTGACTGCTGATTACATGCTTCTGAAATGTGTGTACATTTATCTGCTGCGTCTGTCTCCTGAGCAGAGGTGTTGTGAGTCTCAGCAATGAACAAAGAGGGTGATATGTGGAAATCCATGACAGAGAAAAGATGATGAGACAAACTGCAGTTGAAAGGAAAAGCAGAGATGCATACAGACATGGAGCAGATCTGCTAGTGAGGACTCTTGTTGAGCAGAACTGAGTGCCTGCCGGCTCAGCTGGTCCAGAAGACAGTGTTGTGCTGCCTGCCAGGGACAGAATTACACGTTGAAGATCTGACACCAAGAAATAATCTCTAAGAAACAAAATTTTTTCCTTTTCTCACCTATGGTCTCACAAAAAAAAGAAACTGTCGCTTGGAATCAATCAAGGATAGTGATGAGAAGTTGAGGCTTCAAGACCTTGCACCCTAGATGACCTTCAGCAGAGTTCTGCCAGTCTGTCAAGGAGGAGGAAAGGATGCTACAAAACAGTGTGGAGAAGGTCAGGGAGGACACACATAATTTCTCAAGTCTGGTTCTATTATATGGAAAAGTCGGGTGAGGAGATAAGGGAGAAAGGAGTCACAGAGGCAAGGGGAACGACCAAGAGATTTGGAGGTTCGCAAAACTGAATGGGGCCCTGGTCAAATAGATGTGACTTTGAAGCTCAAAATGCTTTGAGCAGAAGGTTGAATTATAGACTTCAAGAGGTCCTTTCTGACCTAAATTATTGTGTAACTGTTACGGTGGGAAAAAAATGTTACTACCAAGAGTAGTGATCAGGCAGGTGATGCAGTGGAAGCTGGAAGGTCAGGTATGGTACTGAATGAGGTTAGGCAGACGCAGCTGAGGTTCCATTGTGTTTCTCAAAAAGATACTTGGCAGCGCACTGAAACTGCTTGTGCAGGATGTGAAATTAAGTATAATAATTACAATTGGAACACGAGTATCAGAAAAATGTGTGCTGCCCAAGGGGAGCAGAACTAAAGGCAGAAGGTGATGTGGTAGCACCATACATTATTAATGTGATAGGCTGTGAAGACATGGGAAGGGACAGCAAAAATAAAGCTGTTTTGGGGTTACTGTCACTTCGGGAGAAAGTAGCCAAAGAGCTGCTCCTGGTTTGTACTTTCTAAGATTGGCTGAGGCACAGGTATATACATACATGTAGGGTTTTCTGTAATTGTTGTGCTGGAATGTTTTTCTGTAATAATATATGCATGGCTGGTGAACAGGTAGTGCTAATCATGCTAGGGCCATATAGAGCTAACACATTTATTCACACAGTTGACAAAAGGTGATCGGTATTATTTTCTACTTCGATAACTAATTAATATGCCTTGGAAGACTTGACTGTACAAAACAAGCTTGCATCTGTAATCCAAAGTTAGTTTTGTTCAAATTAAAAAAAAAACCATCATCAACCAAATAACAGCCTGTTCCAGTAAAAGGAAGAAATAGGTCTGTAACTAAGAATTATGTCTACACAACAGTATCTAGCCAGTAAAGAAAACCAGATTAATTTGCAATGGGCTGATTTGAATATAAGAAGCTGTACTGCCACATGCTTTGCTCTAGTTAACAGATTCAAAGTGGAGCATCACACTGGCATAGCCACACTACCCAAAATAGCAGGGAATATGATCAAAGCTGTGTCATGTAAGCCAAATTCTAGGATTACTGACTTCAAAGAGCAAACTTTAATAATACAAAGGTGAAGACATTGGGACCCAGCAGTCTGGATGCTGGGGAAGTTTAGAATTGTGTCAAGCCAAAGATGTGAACGTTAGCTGGAACTGTCTGGATAGCAAAGGTTATCCAGGGCAAAGAGAACAGGGCACGGACTGTCCGGTAAAAAGTGTTTGTATTTTAAAGGAGGCACAAAGCGTGAGGTTTGCAAAAGGTCAGTGGATAGACTTAAGAAAATTACAACAAACTGCCAAAGGTTCTTTGCTCGTAAAAAGGAAGAAAAGAAGTAGGAACCCTGAAAAATGAAGTAGAGGTTAAAAATAAGCTCTCCTGGCTCAAGTGAAATAATTTTTAACCTCTATTTGCAGTAAAGCGAGTGATCATGTTGACCGTGGAATGAATGACAGGACAAAGTTAATAGTAAGGGCAGGGAAGAAGACCACCGCGCATAAGGTGGGAACTTACCTCAAAGATCTTAAGATGCTCAAATAGAGGGGAAAGAATAGTCCTTGTCCTGAGATTGTGAAAGAGTGTGTGTGTATGGCATTGACATAATTTCATTGGGGAAGGGATGAGAGCATGCCACTAGAAAATCATTATGGAGTCCTGACAAGAAGGGGAAAACAGCGATTCATACAACTTTTGAATAGTTACCTCTATGGGATTAGAATCAGCTTTGGAGAAAACTCATGACACACAGGTGCAATAGGATGCACGCGGGTTTCAGGGTAGGTCATGTGCCCAAACTCTGCAATCTCTGAGGAGATAACTCTGTAGATAAATTCAATGGAATTAATGTATTTGAGTTTCAGAAAAGCGTTCAACACAGTTGCCAATGAAGAATTAATTTTACAATTACAAAATTACATGTTTATTGCATAGTACATTGTCAGTTGGCGGAATAGTGTGGTGGGAAGAGCACTACTAGAGAGGGAGCAAAGGGTGACCTTTAAAAAGGGAAGGACAGAGCTGAAGCAAGGTCACTGGTAGAGACAGGCAGGTTTTTTCCTAGATTGTTTTTGACAGGTAGATTCTTCTGGATTGTTAGATATTTTCCGGTAGAGCCAGTGGCAGAAGCAAGCCTGATTGGAACGGAGCTTGGTCAGTTTTTAAGAGGGCATTTGGATTAATTTCATATAGGAATTTGTCAACAAAACGTCATCTTCCAGCTATCGGTTCTTATAATACTTTGTTCTGCTATAGGTTAAGGAGCACCTGAATTTCGGGTATGATTGCTTACTGTAATCAAATCTATTTTAATCTCTTTCTTCACCTACTAAAAATATTGACCTTTTCTACTGTCACACTTTCTCTAGTCCCTGAGTAGTGTTTGTGGCTCTCATCAGAACCTACTTTTTCAGCATCTTGAAATAAATTTAATTCAGTTGCTATTCAAATATTCCTATAATACCAAAATTATTGCAACAAAACACTTGTAGACCTGAAGCATTTGCAGCCAGCTCTTTTTTGATTCTTGAATGCAAAATAACCTAGCTGTTAATTCAGCCATATTTATCCTCTGTGAGGTCTCTGACCTTAGTAAAATTACGATTCCCTTCACTTACTAGTTATCTGGGTAATGCTTACTCTCCCTAAGTGATGTTGGAGGTTCTACATGTTTCTTCAGTAGTACAGCCTAGAAAGATATATTGAACACTTTTGAATTAATGCTGCTTTGCACAGTTGCGTTTGAAGAAATAATTTGATTTTCACAGAGAAAGAAGATACTATCATTTGAAAAAAATGCATAAAACAGGAATGCAAATACAAAAGAAAATGTACTGAGAGATGGTGGTGTCCAGCATCGTGAGTATTGGCATGGACTTCAGTACTCTTAAAGGCACCATAACTCACAGAGCTCTGGTTAATCCATTAGGCTGTATAGAACGGCCATTTCTTGATGTGAATTTTGGACCAATAGAGTTGTTTCAAAATTTGCCCAGGGATTCAATTATTTAAAAATATTTTGTTTGAATTTTCATCAAGGTATTTTGAAATGTAATAGTGATGATCACATTTAATAAATAATGCATGAAAATTCAAAGGCAGGGACATTTTATTCAAGCTTCCAATTTCATGAATCTACATCTTTTTCCTTTTCTCTTTCCCTGCCTCTGTTTGCTCCCTGCAATATCTCTTCCTGCCAAAAATTGTTTTGGGAATCGAACTCAAACTGGGGAGCTGTAGTCAGATGACTGAAAGCACATTTTTCTATTTAATATTGCATTACTGAATCATTTTACTCCATTTTAGAGATGTGAAAGTAAGAAAGATATGTATATGGGATATATAAAAAGATTGTAGCATTTTTAGAATGTGGTCTGGAAAAGTTTCGCAGCATTTATTTGGAAAGATGCAGTATTTCTGAGTGAAGATGCTGTGAGTTATGTAGGTCATCTCCAAGAAGCAATGATAAGGCCTTTAGAATATTTCTCACCACAGCGTGCTCTGTAGATGCCTGGTATTTTACAGCAGCTTATTCGTAAAATATTTTAGTAAGTTTTAAAGTTTTATTGTTTCTATTTCTGTCTCTGCCTGTAAAGCCAAGCTCCATTAATGCTACAATTTCAACTATAAAGAGTTCTGGGAGAGGAAAAGAACTTATAAATAATGCATTTAGAAACCTCTAAAAATGATTTGCAGAACTTTTGACACACTTCTTAAAGGGGAATATCTCATGGTCAGCCACAGACGGAGATATTTTTTTTTTTACCATAGACATTTAGGTAGGAAGAGCTTCCTAGCTCTTTTTATGGAATTAAATGGAATGTAACTTTTCTGGAATTAATGCAATGGAAATTTGTAATGGAATTTAATGGAATTAATTGTTTTGTTTACAGCCTAGGAGGGTCGTTAAGCTTATTGGTAGCTTTTATTTGGAGCAGGCTAATTCTAAGGGGGAGGTGTGTAGTTTTTAGGGGAAAGGAGTGAACTTGGGGAAAGTGGCACCCAGCTCAGAAGGACTGGGGTCTGCATCCTCTGTGCAAATGAAACTCCTGCAGCTGGATCTCAGTTTCCTGGCTGCTGAAAGTCTGCAAAGTGTCATCTGTGACTCCAGGGCTGAACCGGTCGCTGGATGTTATGGATTACAGCCTGGAAACTGGGTGGGTTTCTGTGGAAATGTTGAAGGAAATGCCCCAAATACAGCAGTACTATCTCCTCCCCAGGAACTTTCCCAGTAGGCTTTGTTGTTGTTTTAAATGGATTGTTGGTGGCTTAATTAACTGTTTTTTTCCTATGGATGTTCCTTCTGGTCAGAGGGCTGCAACACAATACAAATAGTTCCCTTCCCCAAATGGCTTTCAAGCCAGTGGACCGTTTCTGTGATGGGACACAGGAGAAAGAAGCCCACTCTTTTTTTCTTCCCTCTAACATCTTTTCCGCTTCTTGGCATCACCCACAAGGTTTCCCTCTTTTCAATATCTGTAAGTATAAAACTGCAACTTAGCCATCTGGGAATAATTCAGTTGAATACAATTCTCCCCCAGGGCTTCAGTGGGAATTCTCACACAGGACAGATCTCTTAGATACATGGAAGAGCGCTCACAACGTGAAAATCACGTCATTTTATGCTTCCCTCTGCAATAAATCTATCACTTTATGATTTTCACAAAACCCACTAGTCAGAAACCAAATTTACGAGTGAGAAACAACTTTATTGAAGACATGGTAGAAGATGCAGAAGAAAAAGAAGAAAAGAGGTAGCCTTCCTGTGGGAGTAAAATTGCCAGTGATTGAAATGCCTTTGGAAGCATGTACTTAAATCCTGTGTGGTTTCACATTTAGATCTAGAAGATGTAGCTCAATGTAGCTTGAAGAATTTCAAGAATTCCCTGCTGGCTTTCACCAAAGGAAAAATAAATCTTTAACTTCTTTTGTTTCCATCTCTTTCTTTTATTGTAGACATTTTGAATGCTTTTCTCACTTTTTCGTCTTCCGATTCCTCAGTTTTGAAGTATTTCAACACTGTATCCTCAGTATTTAAGCTGCCCAAAGGAATGGAAGGCCAGATTCTTTTCTCTGTTTCGTTCCCATAAATGTCAAACAGTTCCTGTTATTTGCACAAGGTATAGGCAAAACGGAACACCATTCAAGGAATAACTTTGCTTGACAGTGGCTGCTGAAGAACAAACCTGATGGTCTCGAAGGGGAAAGCTGGAGGCTGGACAAAGAGATAAAAAAGGAAGTGAGCTGAATGCTCTCCCAAATTCTGTGGTTGTCAGATGGCTTGGCACCAGTGTTGGGTTTCTTTTTTTGGTGAAGTCCCTGAATTGCAGCTCACAGTTTTAAGCCAGGTCCTGCAATTTCTGTCTTTGGAATGTGCTTTGTTCTCCGGTCAGTTCCTGAGATGATCCACCCACTGCTAGGACAGACTTTAAAGTTATAATCCGGTCTTTGTGGGATCAAAGGCAACCCATCAAAATGAGAGAGACTCTTGAGGATAAATTCCTTTTTCTGTATCTTGCTACTTGCAGTCCTACCCACTTACTGTAAAACCATTTAGCACATGATCAAAGTCTTTCTATGGCAAGTGACAAAAATTAAGAACTCGACTAGTGGGATTGGGAGCCCATAAAAGAAAAGGTAATTTAGGGTTTCTAACAGAAACAACTATATCATGTTGCCAAAGGATTTCAAAGCTGACTCTCTTCTTGGGTCTGACTTGGTTCTTGCATGCCTATGCTGTGATGCTTCAGTGTTCCACTCCTTCCTACATGGGTAATTAGAGGTTGATTAACCCAACGTTAAAATATTTTTTGGATGTTTGGGAAAGAACACACAAGTTGCTTGTTTTGTGCCAGATGCTTATTACACTTCAATCTGGAATACTACTAGAATTAGTATTGAAAGTAATTCTACATTTTGAAAGAAATAGGAATTGTCATGGATCATTTATCTTTGGACTTGCGTTAACAGGTTTTATTCTGTATAGGTGTATCTTTGCAAAAGGGTTTAAACTTGTAAAGCAGTCAAAACCTGAGATTTTACAGAATTTAAGAAATTTTCTTTCCTTCATACCTAACCCTGCCCCAGGTCATCCATTATAGCACTTTTAATATTAAAAGTGATTCTATCATCATGTTTTTACATAATCTTCTATGTGCTGTTACCTGGCCAAACTTTTTGTGCACTTCATTTTCTCAAGGGCTCAGAGCTTGCCATTGTGTGCTTTGATGAAGGACAAAATAGATAATATATTAAACCAGAAGAACAGAGGAGCTCTTTTTTTTTTTTTTTTTTGGGGGGGGGGGGGGGAAGTACAATAAGTCTAATTCATATAAATAATTTCTAGAGTTTTGTGTTCCAGTATTGCCTGCTGGATAACAGCATTTCCTGGCGGTGCATAAAGTCAAGGTAGTAATCTGTCATGCGTCATCCAAATGCTATAAAAACCTTAAAAATAGAGAAAAAGCACAATACCAATTTTCAGATGAGTCAGAATGATGTTATCTATCTTTATTCTTGCATTTATAAATTCTGACAAAAAAGGGCTGCTCCTGTAATTAGTTGTCCAAGGAAATGACGAAGAGGAATCTTAAAGAGCTATAAATTGACATGGTGGAAATTGCTTCATAAAAATTTCTTTCAAGATTAATGTTTGAAGTGAAACTTTTCAGATATTGTGGGAACCATTTATTCATGTAAAGGAAACAAAAATGTGCAAATGAGTGGTGCCTAAGTATAAGGAGATATTTCAGGAGAACTCTCAGAAAATGTCACTGGGTGAAGCTGGGGCTGGCTTTTGTTTGTTGGATGTTGTCTTACAACATTACACAATTTCTTATATTGTTTCAAGCACAACCAAGCTTTAAAAATAATCAGATGTGGCCGCTATTACAGGAAATATGCACTCTAAAAAGCAGGGGGAGAAGTTCAAGTAGCCTAACTTGGTTACTGGGCTATTATCAATTTTCTAACCATTTGGCCCTACCAAGGTTCTTGGCTAGTCTGAATTATTTAGTCAGTGAATTCCTTACAGAAGCAACAGGTGTCTCTGGAGATGTGCCACTGAGCAATCAGCTGGTAACTTTGCTGACTCCCGAAGGACACCCTCAGAAGATGCGCTGGCTGCTGGCAGTGTCCCACGAAGTGCACAGAGAACAGCAGGGATCTTCAGCTGCCTCTGGTCACCCAGGACTCATCCTGTTTTCCCTGGCTGCACAGGAGTTCAAGCACTCATCCAAGAAATAAGAGTTATGAGGTAAGATCTATCTTAAGGGGTCCTAATCATCACCATCTGCATCTCAGGGGAGTCCCTCACTGCCAGGGGACCGCTGGGTTTTCCAAGGGAGGACTCTCCCTTCCCCTCCAAAGCTGAGCTGCTGCAGGAATTTCCTTCCCAGAAGGAAAAAATGAGTACCTGGTTCTTTCAGACCCAGTAATGCTCTTAGAAAAGATAGCAGGCTGATGGATTCCTTCCCTTTTGCCTCTGCTAGCCTGAGCCTGTTCCCACAGTGTGAATGTGCACAGGGCCCTCTCGCACCTGGTGGAGGTTGGAGGAAGCTCAAAGGTTGGATTAGCTCAGATCTTGTGGAAGCAAGCTCTGGATGGTATTTTTTTAACATCATAGCCATAAAAGAATATCCCCCTTCTACATGGGGACTTCAGTGAGTGGCAGGTTCTGCAGCAACTTAGAGAGCTCTTTGAAATCAGTATGTGTGCTCAGCGACCCTGCACTGCATCCACCTGCAGGCAACATCTCAGTTATGAGTATACAGCACACTGGTTTTGGAAAGCCACGACTTTGCTAAATTAAAGCCAATTCCTTTCAAAGCGTGCAAGAGCACTGATTTTCATTGATTACTCAGTCATGGCCAAGTTTCAAATTTCATCTGTTTTTACTGTAGTTCTTCTGGAAAAAGTTTGGTTAGAATCACTCTCCCATAACCTAAAAATGGTTGCAGGGATTTTGCTTTGACTTTAAGGGGATAAGAAAAAAAAACCCTTCTCTTTAGGCATGGAAAACTTCAGCCTGAACAATGAATGATTCAGAAGACTGTGGCTGTGAGAAAAATGGGCTTTTAATTGGATTCATTTTGCTTATGTAACTATTTGGCCCCTATCATGCCGTTGCTCTAATAATCATTTTGCTTATCAATGATACATAGCCTTCTCTGAATTAATGTATCTATAGCCACAAAAATGTGCCACGTGTATATGCCTGTGTGTGTATGCAAAGTTTAAAATGTTCTTGCAAAAGTTTGTGGAAGAAAGGTCTGCCCAGGGGTCTTAATAGAAAGACATTGCTTCTGGCTCAGGAAATCCTTCAGCCGCAGCTGGCTGGAGCTTGGGAACATATTCTGGAAAAACTAGATCTGCTGGTTTAGATGAACCTCTGATCCAGTATACTCAAACTTGGGTGAACAGAACAACAGCAGCGTGAAGAGAAATTCCCTGCGAGAAGACTGAATGTTTACTGCTTTGTCGTGAGGTCCATGGAGGAAGCAGAGGCTTGGTCCTCCGTCTGTGGCTGCTGGGAATATCCTGAGCGCTTTTAGCATCCTGCTTCGGAGTTAGATGGGCGTGCTGAGTTTGTTCTCATGGAGGTCCTGTGCAGGATGGTTGAAGAAGGGTCTAGCCTTCTTGTGGCTGTGTGACGACAAGGTGCTGGGGTCGGTGCTTGGGTTTGCAGCTGTCTTTGCTGTTGAATGACTCAAGCTGTTAATCCTGCTGGGTCAGCCACAGCGGATGAAGCTAAGCAGAATGACTTAGCACTGAAGTTCATGTCAGGCAAATACTGGGGCTGACAGACAGAAGAGGCAAGCAAGTGATGCTTTTGTGCTGGCTGATGGTGAAATGCCTTCCACTAACACGGGAGTCAAGCTCTCAATAATTAGATCATAAGAGTTTGTAAACAGCTACCTGAGCAGGGGCTGGTTTTTATATGTGGTGGTTCCCCACACCCTGGGGAACTCATATAAATGTAAATATTAAGTCAATTTTTAAGTAGAGACAACTGGAGTCATCATTGTGGACTCATCAGCCTGGCTGAATGAAAGTGCTGGAAAGGCTGAGCTGTGACTCGAGGGAATTAAACAGCAGTAAAATACATAATGCCAGTTCATGAAGGCTGAGGCAGAGGCTTGAGGTTAGGGAAAAGAGAATTTGCCGATTTAATTTGATAGAGCTGTGATAAGACTGTGAATTTACTTGCTAATGATTTCTGTACTGATGTCAGGTTCCTGGTATTTTACTTGTTTTACCCTGCTATATTTTACTTTTGACACAAGGAGAGAGCAAAATCTCTATAACCTAGTCAATTAAATGAGCAGGACCAGATCCTGGACCAGGGCAGTTTCCTACCTTTTATCAATGGCCAGAAAACGTTAAGTTGCAGTTAACCTAGAGGCTGGTGAATTAAAGGTAGTCTGGGGACATGTTATGGCAAAAGGGGCTCAGTCAGATACTTTCTGCTCTGGTACGGCACTCTGTCTTGGCACGGTGTTGGCTACATTTGTCGTGGAACTTGGCAATTCGAAAGAAGAGCTGGGAATTGTGGTGGCTGATGGATTAGTTCAGGCTCCCTGTACAATCCTTTGGCTTAAAAAGGTGACCAGAGCCTTCAACCTTGCGTCCATAATCAAGGAGATATTATGTGGTGTGGGGACTTTTTCGTGTTCGTATTTGGCTCGGTGATTGCTGCGCAAATTCTCTCCTTTTCTGGCGCTCGTTATTCAAGAAGATGCTGAATATGGGTTGGGTTTAGAGCTGAGCCATGAGAGCAATAACAGCATTGTGAAGTGACACTCATTTCCTGCTGCTGGATTTGTGCCTCTCAGGGCCAAATAAATCCAGATTCAGTCAGGTGAGAAAGGCCTTATGAGAGTGATCCTAATCCTCTAAACTGCTGATTTAGGGCTTTACCTCCAGGGTAATTGCTAACTTTGAAATACTGAAGCTGCAGGAGGAGGCAATAGCATGACCCCATTTCACAAATGAAAGGCTACCTCTTCACTGCGAAGTAGAGCCAAGAGGACGTTAAGAAGAATACCTTCCTGTGTGAGATATTTAATGAAATAATACAAGCTCTAGACAAACAAACAGTCTCATGTAGGTAAAAATAGACCCAACTCTAGGAACGCCTAGGAAATTGTGCACCCAGGTTTGGAGCATAGTGCCCGTGCAGTGATCATAAGCCCCCTGACATTTTGAGCATCACTGCTTTGCCTACGAACTCTCAGATCAGCTGGATTAGGGAGTGTTAAAGCTTTGCAGCAGCAAGTCTCACTAGGAACATGTCTCTAAATTGCAGTAAGCAGGACAAATAGTTATCCATGACTGCCTGAATGGCAGAGATGCTAAGACCATGAGCTTTTGGATTTGGTAGACAACCCCCAAAACTGGAAGAAGGGGTGAAGAAAATTCAATAAATTAAATTGTAAAATCATCACCACCACCAAAAATGAATTTAATTGAGAGCTGAATAAATGCATTTTTATTTTTTAAAAGTCCTTGGTAAAGCAGGAAGCAAAACAACTCAAATGGCAAATAAAAATATTTAAACCTCTGAAATGTTTGAATGTTTAATAATTTTTGGCCAAAAAATATCAGCCAAATCACAAAGAATTTTGGTTGACTTAAACATTTTTTAGGGGAAAAGCATTTCTTCCAAAAAAGTGTCACCCTTCTGTAGTCAACAGAACATTATAAACCAGCCAAGCAAAGTCATTAATCTGTTACGCAAAGCTACGTAAAGATCCCACCAGAGAACGATATTCCCTCTTGAGTATATCTGCTACATCT
This sequence comes from Falco rusticolus, assembly GCF_015220075.1. Lineage (NCBI taxonomy): Eukaryota > Metazoa > Chordata > Aves > Falconiformes > Falconidae > Falco > Falco rusticolus. Next base: position 49,273,698 of record NC_051187.1, read on the forward strand.
GATCAAAAATGTGAGCAAGAGCTTAGACATGATAATAAACTAAAGAGATTAAGGTTCCCTCCCTGCCTCACCAAAATGATGAAGTTAAAACAGTCTAATCCAAGTGGTCTAGTTTTCCAAAGCTCAGAGCACATCTACTAATCTGCAAGATTTCTGCATTTTCACTCTGTTTTTGTTTGTTGCTGTGGAGTCTAGTGGGGTATTTAGATATGTGACGGTTGAACGGGACGGTTAGGGTTACAGCACATGGCTGCTTGCCTTCTCCATGTGGCAAGCACGTTGGGCCCACGTTCAAGTTGCTCACTTGGCTCTTGGCTCTGGATGCTGGGTTAGAGCTTAGGCCCCAGTCTTCCACCATGTTGATCAGCCAAGTCCCAACTACGTTAAAAGGTTGAATTTCAGTTTGTGTGCCACTAGCACAGCTGTAGCGTTGCAGACCGGCACACCCAGCTGCGCTGTGCGATGGCTCAGTCACAAGGACCTGCAAGAGATCAGGCAAGAAGAGAGTGTGTTTCCCTTGAGGAAACACAGCAAAACCTCCATCGTTCCTGCCTTCAGCATAGCCATTCACAAAACCTGTCTCCAAACCTCACATCAACCACGGCGTGTCCCCTTCCAGTTGTTCCTTCCCTCCAGCTTTTCTCAACCAGTTTTTCCTTGAAAAAGAAACAAGCTAGAGAATGTAGAAAGGCCCTGGTGGATTTTAATAATTTAAATAATGTGTGCTCAGATTTATTTATTTATTTTTTTAAATGATGGACAGCATTAGAAAACTGAGTTAGTTTGGGTAGACTGTGAAGAGTTTGGGAAAATGGAGAGGAAAATAAAACAGTGTTTAAAAAAGCAACAGGTTATTTCACAATAAAAATGTCATCTTTGGAAATACGTTTCCTTTTTATTGTACGTGGAGAGATAAAGGAGGTGGTAGAGTCCAACATTTGGCGTTTCAGGCTGGAGGTATTTAGGTTAAGGAGGAAGAGCAAATAGAAATATTGCTTCGCCAGTCTGCTGTTTCTTCAGATGTGGCTTCAGTTTGAGCACAGAGGCATCTCTTAAAGGAACTGCCACATACATCAATGTCTCTGTAAAATTGAACAAAATGAAACTGTCAATTATTTAAAAGTGTAGATGCAGCAACTAGTGAACAGTTTGCTGTGTCTGGCATTCCTCATGAAGAGAAGTGCCAGAAATTTACTGGCAAAACACTTCAGTTAAGTGATCTCAGATGAAAAAATGACAGCTTCTGCTAATGAACAGTCAGTGCTGTGAGCATAAACATTCATCAGTGGTCCCAGAGTGGAGGGACTGTGGTAGTAGCTGACTTTGCAAAGACTCCTTTTCTTTGCACCCATGCACACATTTAGCCCAGTCTTACTCTGGGATGGTACTGGAGCTGGAACATGTACCACCAGAAGAGCAAAGGGCATCTGCTCCCAAGGATACAGCTCAAATGCCTTGGTGGTCTCTTCCCAGTGTCATAACTTTGCTTCAGAGGCAGCAGCAGGAAGGCTCGTTGTATCCATAGCTCCCAAGGAAGGTAGTGATGATCATGGGAGCCATCCCATGTCCTGCCCCAGCCATGGCCAACAGCAGATGCCTGGGAGAAGAGTACCAAAACCAGCACAGTATGGTCTTCTGGGGGCCTGGCATCCACCGTGACACATGGTAAGCTGCGAGCTGAGAGCCCCTGCACTAAACTGTTTTCTATTAACTTCCCTAATCTCTTTTTTAATCCCTTTAAACTTGAGGTTTCCATAAGGTAAGGATGATACATTTCACCATTTAATCACGCGCTTTGTGGGAAAAGGCCTTCCTTTCTCTTCGTAGCATTCAGAATGAATTGTTTTGGGTGATGTGTATGTTTGGGAATATTTCTATGCAACCACAAATTCATTACTATGACTGATACAAATGTCAACTTGATTTAAAACCTAAAGCATTAGATCAGCAGTTTATGCACTGTAGACACTAACAAACACTTTAAAGTGTTTTATAGTCAAAAACTGGAAAGACGACAGCCTGTGGGTATGGTGCGAAAGGTTTAGTGTCTTTATTTGTGGAAAGCCCATGTTAACTGGCACAAATAACATCCTGATGTGGCCAATGCCTTCCCCCTCACCTCCAGATGACGAACACACAGATGTGTACAGCATTTGCAAATTGAATACAACCCTGGAAGAGATTCGGTATTTGTAAAAGGATTTTTTTACAGCATTTGAGGAAAAGAACTAGGAATGTACGCAACAGCTTGATGTAAGAAGCCTTTGGGAAAATGTCCAGTCTTTGAGAAAGTACAGGCTGTGGTGGCCCATCACACGTGGGGTTGAGATGCTTTAGAAGGTCGCTGAGGCTGTTCGTGAGGCTACCCGGGACTGCACCTCCCACCTGCCCCGCTCCAGTCATCCTTAGGGTGCCTGACGGGTGATTCCTTGGGCACAGAGGAAGGCATATTCAAAATCATAACTTTGGGTCAATTTAAAAGGGTAGAATCAAGGAAAGACATTTCGTTCTTTCCTTCAGAGAACAGAAGAAACCAATAACGCTGATCACACACGCCAAGGATATGTACCCAGGCAAATCAAAGAGTTACTGTCGGTGGCCAAGAAAAATCCCTGCCCCCTCGGGGGGGGGGCAGAGGTGAATGAAGTTCCTCTCAGTTCACATGTACTGCAAAAAATATGTTCTTATTTTAAACAGGTGTTATCGGTCCCCTGTGATAGTCCCCTAGCATAGTCCCCCTGCTGAAGGGGACTATAGCTAAACAGAAATAGGATGCATCTAATTTAGTCAGACATGACAACTTACCTTTTATCGTTAATATTTTCCACTTCATATTTGCCCTTTGGGGTTTTATTGTACTCATAGAATGCTTTACATGTCAGTTTCCAGGCAGGAGGCATCATTTTAGCCTGTTTGCCACAAAGTGCAGTTTTGGAGTTTTGGAAAGGTAACTATTAACCTGTTGTGCTCAATCCACCACAGGGGAAAATGATAGTAAATAAATATAGTGGCTCCTGAAGAAAACTGCATACCCATCTATCTGCCAATCCACATCTAATACATAAATCCATATAGAAATGTCAGGACAGCAGTAATAAAATCTTACTTCTCGTGTATTTTTTAAAAAAATGAGAGCTCAAGTTCCTGCAGGTTTGGCAACTGAGGCCAGAGAAACGGGAGCAAGGCAGGAGTATGAACTGATGAAGGTTAAATGCAATAACAAAACATCGCTGTGATTTTTTTTTGTCTCGGGACACAACGGGTTTCTACAGTGATTGCAAGCAAGAGAGGCACCGTTGAAAGATGCCCGTAACGACGTGACACACAAATAGCACAGGATAACCACAGCATGTAAAACACAACGAAGCACAACTGTCAGCAGGAATAGACTCACTGTTTTTTGACAGCTGCTCTAGTATTTTGAGGGGAACAGCAGGTCCAGGCAATAACAAAAGGCACTGCATGGGTTGGTCATGCCATCAGTAGTGAGTTTAATTAGTTAGTAAGAGGTAATAAATAGCCTTTGTAGGATCCAGTGTGGTCAGTAAATATAATTGTTATCCTAGCTCTCTGGAGCTAACTCACTGATTATAATTTCTCATTGACTCCAGCCTTCAAACTGACCACAGCATGCAAAATAAACTGACCCTCTGCCCGTGACCTAGCACAGACCTTGTATTGCAGGGTGTCTGTCTCAATGTCTCTGGATGGAGGCACCCGGATATATCATCCTTCCATCTGTCTCACTTCTGTTGCTTCAGTAAAAATAACATGGTTTTGCAGTTTCGTAAATAATAGCTATTAGGTGAAGTAGTTTCATCTCTGTTGTAGAGATACTTGGCATATCAAGGATGGACTGTTTCCTATGGTTTTATCTAGAACAAGAATATTTTCCAATTTCAGAAAGCTCAAGCTTTCCTGAAACCCTTGTTTCCTCCAAGCAATTTAGTCCTTTGACTTGAATGTCCCATGCAAAACATCCACAGGTCCTCCCTGAAGAACTGGGAGAACATGTTTTTTTACAGAGGCTTGGCAGAGAGCTCCCTGGTCATAGCTACACATTGAACTCTCTTTGGCTGTTTCTTTCCCTGCAGCATTTGGGGGAATTCTGAGCAAAACCACAACCTGTGGTGTAGGCAAAAATCCACATTAAAACAGCTACAGAACACCTTCCTCCAGAGGCAGGAGCACACCTGAAGAGTGCCCAGGAACTGGTCTTACACACCTGCCGCTCAGCTGGGCACCATAAAATGCACAAACTGTGAGTTAATAAATAATATTTTACCAGTCTATTGGGCTCTTTCCTCTACTGATGTTTATATAAAAAAGATTTATAATCCTTGCTAGGTGTCTGGCTTTATTTGTTCACTACCATCTGTTCTTCGTCTTTTTTCTCTTTTCCCAGGGTTTACTTCCCATCCTCCTGCTTGTTTATCTTTCAGGGCAGCCTTTCCTTGCTGTTCCCGCACTCTTCCCGGTGGGCTTTTGTCCCCTTGCTTTACTGAACTGTGGAATTCTTTCCTGTGCACTTTTTACATCTGTAGGGGCACTTATGCTGCAACCTTTTCTTCCTTACTCTATAGATGTAGTTGGTACTTTGCAGGCTTGAGCTGATTTTGCTCATCTTGGTGGATTTTTTAAATTTTTTTTTTTTGTGCTGTCTTGCAGTCTGCTGGTGTAACTGGTTTAGTGCAGGGCACAGAGGGGCTGAGCAAGGCTCCTTGGGCTGGCACTAGGCAGCCATCGAGCAGGTAGTGTGGTGGTGCTCCTTGCTCTCTCCTGCAGGAGAGGGAGGCGCAGGGAAGTGGCTTGAAGCCACTCAGCTGTCAGATGTGGCAGCAGGAATAGAAGTGGGGCTTCCACCTACTTCTTCCTTGCCTCTGAACATACCGTGAACTGTCACTCTCACTGTAGTGTCCTCTAGGCACCTTTAGATGTGGGCTGGGACTGGTACATAGGAGAAATGTGCCTGAGCAACCCACCAAACATGGAAATCCATCTTTTAGATGTTAAATACAGGCATTTCTAGCCAATATGGCAGAGGAGACTGTAGCCAATTTTCCTTGCATCAATCACTTGCAAAGTTGTGTTTTCTAAACAAATGTTAACATGAAAAGACTGATCTGAGCTGTCTGAGGTGATCCATTGCATCTTTTCTGTAGCTATCAATTAATAGCAAGAAAGTTATTGTTTGCTGTCTCACAGCCAACTAAGTAACAAAATTTATTGGCCATATTTAAGACAGCTACTCCCTACTTGTGAAAAATTTGGGAAAATCAGTAGGAGGAAGAAAAATAGGGTTTTAGTGTTATTGAAAATAAATCTATTTTTTTAGACAAATGAAAACAGTTTATTCTCTAAGTTAAAACAGAACGTATGCAGCCTGTTTCTAATTCACATTGTCCATGAAATTGAAGCAATGTATTCATCTTGACTTTCATGCTTGTTGTCCCTAGTAAAAAATGCCCTACATCAAATGCTCATTATTTGCTGAGGAGGTTTATTATTAAGTTTGTGTATGATTGCAAATTAAACAAGCGCATTGAATCTCCATCATCTAACACACAGCCATTATTCCTATCTGGCAAGGCCTGTGTTTCTCATTGAGCACTGAGGAACCACCTCAGCTAGAGTATTTTCCTTGAGATTGGAAAAGTGCCGTGCTTTAAATCTTCTGCTGGACAGAGATAAGCAGTGGTTTTTAATATAAACCCAAGCTATTTTATGCCTAAAATAATAATTCAACCTGTTCTGTGCAAGCAGTTGATTAATACTAGCTTAATACAAGGTAAGAAAGTAATGATCTCATCAATGATTACAAGTACAAATATCCAGCAGTATTTGATTAACTATTGCTACATCAAAATTATAGTTGAATGATTCACAGGTTACAGAAGCACTTTTTAAAATAAACTTATTTTAGGGGTCAGATTTCTTGGATACATGAACAAAATAACTTCAGAAAGGATTCACGTTTAGGTTCCTGCCTGATGCTTTCTAAAGACCTGACACTTTCGGAGCGTCTCATGTTGAACACCTAGGATGTGATGCACTCAGTGCTATCAATTTTTAATTTTATGCACTTTTTTTTCATAGAAAGAATGAAAAATATTCTCTAAAAAATCAGCAGATTTATCAAAGGGGAAAAACCTTTTTCTTCAGCACTGCTTTTCCTTGCTGATGGATGACTACTTTCTAAGCATCAAGCCATGCAAGTACACGAAAACTGGTATGATCTCTTCAAGGCCTTGTTTTCAGAAGCCTGTGAGTCAGCCAGGAGATGCTTCTGGCACTGTGCTTGGCTGTGGTGGACATTGGCTCTGCTGGCCATGAATACTTCACGTAGGAACATCTCCCAAAGGGGAACTACGGCTGCTTCATATGGACTGTCGCTGTGTGCTGTAGGAGAGTTCGCTGGCTGTTTTTCTTTTCTTCACCTCCAAGTGCTACAACCCATCTATCATGGTAGTGGATTTCTCTCCTTCTGTTAAAGACCTTCATCTGATCTCTCTGATTAGAAGCCTGATCTTACAGGAGTCTGGAAAGCCATAGCCTATGGACATATGTGATGGATAATGCAGTAAAAATGAAAGACGAGGCATTGCTGCCCACAAGCAAAGCCCTCCACCGGTCACACTGCTCTCTCTATTTCCTTCGTGTTTCCTTTCTGCTGCTGCCACTCTTGGGAAGGTGAAGCCCTGTGGTGTTGCAGCCCAGCTGGTATGAAGGCAGCTGTCAGATTGTTACTGGCTAAGGGTGTGAGAAGCTGCAGCCTCAAGTTTTAAAATTACAGGGCAGTATCAGAACGTTGGTGTTGCTGCTTATCATAAGCGAAGGATCTTCCTGTTCCCGGTGGCCACCAGTGAGCTTCGCAGCAAGGCAGTTGTCGGCTGCATGAGCAGGATGAATGGTACTGAGTATTCCCCATGACCTACAGATGCAAGCATGCAAAATCACGGCAGGCTGGTGTCCACCGCTGGGTAGATGAAAGCTGTGTAATCTGTGAGTGGCATGTGACAAGCTGCCAGGGGAGAAAGGGCTGACAGCAAAGCAGGGAGAGTAGCGAGTTTTATCTTCTGTGTGGCAGCACTCAGTGATAAAACAGCATTGGGATTTATGTCCCAGAATCTGACTTGTCGCTGGCCAAGGAGAAACATTTCGTGGGACAAAGAGCAATATCAACTGAGCGTGCATGTGCATCTTTACATTTCTGAGTGGCCGAAGGATGCCAGTGTGAGGTAATGGCTGACATCAAACCATGACTTCTTTAGGCCTCTGTAGATTAATCTTGGTCTCATATCTTACATAATTTAACACTTGGGTCTCCATCTGTAAATTTATCTTTTGTAAGACAATATAAGTGAGCCAAAGGCATCAGAGAATCAGGTGGCTCAGCTGAGTTAAATGGAAATAGATATTGCTAAGTAGCTCTGGAGGTCAGGCTGCAAGTAATATATAATTGCTCACAAACCATTCACAATTATGCAATATCACATTTGACACAGGGATGAGGTTTCTTCAATTCTGCTGTTAAGGAAGAAAACTATGCTTTTTTTTCACACCATGAAGAAGTCATATTTTGCAGTGGAGCCGGATTTGCAAGAGCACGTAGGTGTCCAAAGCTGGTGGCAGGCTCCTTGTGAAACTGATAAACGGAGGGAGCAGCTGTCCTGGTTTTCCACAGAGTGCCCTGGCTCTGCCAGCTCTTCCCTGGGGCTCCAGCTGCAGCAGGGAGGCACCAGCCTGCAGGTGATTTGGTGACACTTGAGCACAGTCCAGCACATCAAATCACTGCTGAAGGCAAGAGGAAGGCTTTTCAATTCATCCTGAAGAGGACCTGGCCTCCATTAATTTAAAATAAAAATTACAGATTGTTCCAGTCATCAGTTTATTTCCCATTATGGTATGTTGGTGAGAAGATGGACATTGTATGCTACCATGTCAGGGACGGCTATGAAGTCTTGCTTCAGAAAAAGCTCAAAAGGTATTGCTTGTCATTCTGATGCGCTTTGTCCTACAAAAAATGTTTGTTTGCTACTTTCTACAAAATATGATTGCTTGCTATGTTGTTTTTTTTTTTTCACCAGCACAGAGTAAAATGTGTTTTAATGCTTCATCTCCATTCCCCAGCTCTGGGTTAAGACTGTGGTTTGGGGTGGGGAGAAGAAAGGCTCTAGGCATAGGAATGAGACAAAATGTTCTTGTGTGGAGCCTGTCATCGGCTCCAGGGGAAGCAGGCATGGCTCTTGTGAAGGCTGTGACAGCACTGAGACCAGCTGGGATTGCAGAAAAGATGCACAGGAGGAAAAGTCCCAGCATGAAGAAGCTGTTTCTCACGTGGAGAAAGTCCATCACAGAGCGTACAGCCAACGCAGCAGTGCCATCGCTCTGGAGGGACCCAGAGCAGTCTGAGTCCACGTTAACACCCCGTCGCTGGTGCTTTTCCCTGACACTTTCTGCACCCACACAGCACAGATGCACAGAGATACCTGCTTCTGCAAGGGAGGTAGGAAGCCCTCTGTTTGCTCATGGAAGTGTGCATGCAGTGAAGAGGGCAGCGCTTCCCATCACCGCTGTGGGGAGAGCTGCCCGCTGCCTCACGGCTGTCCACCTGCTCCGAAGCATGCACCCTGCAGCCAAGGGGATGCTCTGTTCTCTGAAGTATGTGTTCCACAGACAACACTTTTCCTGCTGCAAAATCATATTATCCATGCTTCAGCTCCATGGGGAGACTTTCCCAAAAGGAGGGAGTACCAGAGGGGAAAAAAAATGAAAATTACACCCTTCACCTTCCAAAGAAAACAGCTCTCCTCCTGAACCCCTAATTAAAATGCAAAGGTTTAATATACAAACCAGTAGAAGGCTTAATCATCGTGGCTCATCTCACAGGAAAGATGTCCAGCGTTCTAGCTGAACAGCAGCTCACCATTGGCTTCTGGTGGGGAGAGACTTACCGTTCATCATTCCCTGGAAAGCGCCTGATGTTTTGATTGTAGGGGATGTTAGCAACGGCCTGTTGTCTCTCACTTGCAAGGGAAGCAAATTCCGATGAAAGAAAGAGGTGAGGACAGCCAGGAGAGCAAGTCTGGAGTCCCTGGCTCACAGAACTGGGGTGGAGGTTGGGCTCATAGACCACCCAGATGCTCTTGCAACATCAGCTGCACCCAAACCTTTTGCAACCGGCACTTCTTAAGTCTGACCTTGAGTATCTCCCGCCTTCACGGGCAGACTTGGACAGCATTTAACTAGCTACAGTGTGAGAACTTTTTTCTTGGTATCTAACACAAGTGTCCCGAGGTGCAGGTCTGTCCCATTTGCCTAGTGCCATGTGGGCACCAAGAACCTTGACTCTCCTTGCAGCCTTGTCCTTGTCCCAGCTGAACTGTGCCCTCTGCTTGCCTTTACTGAGGTCCAATTTTATGTCACTCAGCTTAGGTGTGATATATTTTCAAGTAAATTATGGATGTTGGACACGTAATAGTATGCATGCACATATGTGTGTATATATATGTATGTGCTTTTACATATATGTATGTGCTTTTACATATATGTATGTGAAGTTAGCACCAATCTTTTATATCAGCTTTATAGTACAATATGACATTAATGTCATGTTATGTATAAAAAAATGAAGCTTTGAGGCAAGTAAATTTACTTGTAGATTCATATAAAACTCCCTGAAGACTTCTGGTCAGAAAAAGAAAGGAAAAACAAACACCACCACCTTTTTTTCAACATTTGTTAATCAAGTTAGGAAAAAAATAGGGGTCGAGTAGTTTTTTACCTGGAAATTAGTTTGTTCTAATAGTTTTGAATTGTATAGAAAGTTTTAGTCAACTGGAAGTATCACTGAGAAGGGAAGTGTTCTGCTGATGTAACAAACTTGCAAGTTGAAATTGGGATCAGTCTGAAACCATTTCCCTTCTGTCTCTCTCAGGTTGGCTGGTGAATTGAGGAGAATTAATTGCATGGCTTCCACTGCCCCTCAACACGGGGGTGCAGGAATCCTTGTACCCTGGATTTGTGACCACAGGAGCCTGCGAATCACAAAAGAACATTTAAGCACAGGACTCTGACTGGAAATGAAAATATATTTTTGTGGAAATCTAATGAGAAGATAATTCACAGGCACGTATATTAGTAGGAAGCCATTGCATAAAATGTATGGGTAGGGCAAAACATTGATTAAAATACCACCCAGGTAAATCAGTTTCCCAGGCAATATATGGAGAGCACTGCCATTTAACTGCTCTGAGGCAGCCAGCAAAAATGCTAGAGCAGCCTGCCAAATAGCTAGATGTTGCTGATGGAAAAAATTAGCCTCAGTACATTGGCATCTGGAGTCTGTGACTACCATCCAAAAAGAAAAGGGACTGGTGCTGTGGAATTGGGTAATCGCACTCCAGAAGCCTACCACAAGTCTGCTGTGGCTTTGTCATTAAAAGAAGAAAAAATAATAAAAAAAAAATCTAAGTGTTTTTAATTAAAAAATAAGGTTTTGAAAGTACAGAAAGTAAGACGTTAGGGGAAGACATACAATTAACTGGATAAAAGGAGTCATAGTTTCTGTGTGTGTCTGAGTAAAACACAGACATATATGCATATGTGTGCTTGAGCCAATTTGTTTCTGAGTATTTGTTTCTGCATTAAGTCTGTGTCCATTTCACAAAGAATTATACACTCCATTCACTTGAGATTCCAATGTATATTACTTGGGGGAAAAAAAGGTAATTTCTGAGTACAGGCCATGTTTTAGCAATTATTTTCCTTTCTCTCTTCCCACCCCGCCTTTTCCGGTTTGTTTGGCATTATTATTGTTGTTGTTGTTATTATTATTATTATTATTACTTGTAGGGGGAGCTGTCGGATGCCGGCAATCACGCCCTGTTGTGATACCCAGGATGGGGTGTAGCTGAAGCAACAAGAGTGGAGCAGCTAATCGAGATAAATTACCAGTTCTTCATCTGAAAGTGTGCTTATTCATAGGAGAAATTTACAGGAACCATGCATGATACATACGTGCAGACCTTTCGGTTATCTGACTGGTCACAGTTTGCTTTACTGCTGATGCCCAGGAAAATGACACTTAAACCACTCTGCTGATACTTCTGCGTGGTGCTTTCTTTTGAAGACTTTAGTTGCAGGTGCTTAGAAGTCCTTCCCTCCATAAGAGGAGTGACATACACTTCTCGTATGTGAAACTTCACAGAAAATCCACTCAGGCATTTTCCATAAACTTAAAAATTGCTGGGTTTTTTGTACAAGACTGACTGAAGGATGGTGTAGGTTTAAAACCTCAGGACTAGCGAGCATCTAATTCTCAGAGGGGAATATGCTTGGTGCCCAGTTATCTGCTTCTAAGGATTCAGGAGTTTAATCAATGATAGAAAACTGCATAATGTGTGGAGATACCCTGTTTTACCTGTTATTCCAAATACACATGGATCTGATAAAATCTGATCTCTCTTGTCCCCTATCCACTGCAGAAGCAGTGAGAGGAACCATATTATTTGTCATAGACATTGATGGGACTATTCATACGCTTAAAGTTGGGGGAGCACTGAAGTGCTCTGCTGGATGATGGCACTTTTTTAATGGCAAAAGATATGGCAAAATAACCATTTGTGCTGCACCAGGTACTCATGAGAAAGGTCCGTGGGGGATGCAACACAATTGCATTGCAACTCAGACTTTTCTGGATGTCTTTTTGGCCTTCAGTGCTATTGTGATAGTAAACACACCTCATTTTTCTATAAACAGAGCAACAAATAAGAGGTGGTTTATATGCCATGGTGAATACCCACGGAACGGGACAGGTCCTTCTGCCTGCCACAGCCTTGCCACGCTACAAGCCGATGTGCAGGAAGAGGAGAGAGAAAAATTCACTAAAGGTCACTATTGGGTGAAAATATGTAGTGCCAAGAGAGGTGTTTAGAGGTGTTGTGTTGGAAGACACGTGCTTTTTGTGTGGGATGACAGATATACTGAAGTCAGTGTTAATTTTTAGAGACAGTTCTTAGTTCTTGTATGCTGTATTAATGGCCGATAAGAAACATAGCAGTAAATCTCTAAAAATGTTTTTAGCTGTTTCTGGAAAGCTATTTTTCTTAAAAATCAAGTGAAGCAGAAACAGAATGCATTCACTAAGAACAAGGCAAGACAAAGGTTATTACAAGGGAAAAAAAAAAGCCCTAAAACATTGACTTAAGCACAACCCTATTCAGCAAAGCACTTAAGCAGGTACTTGAGGTAGGGCACCTACCTAACTGCTTTCCTGAGTTATAGCCATGATTACAGGACGTTTCATTTGCTCTTTGTAGCGTCCTCAGATCCAGAGATCTTTCTGCTTTCACAAAGAAATCACTGTAATCAATCAGAAGGCATTAGCATTCCCACCACTGGGATTATGAATTACATTTCTGTAATAAATGTGAATGCCATTTCCTTCATCTCCTGTTTTTTCAAGTGCCCTAAAAGTTTTATTTCAACTTTCAAACTTGCATTGAGGGCTTTGGCCAGGAGTTAGTGCTTCTGGCTCGCTTCAGCTAATTTGGCAAGTAATTTTAAAACAACTTCTATTGTACGGAGAGTTGCAGGGTTTGAAATATTGCTCAGTCAGCTCTTATTTCATGAACAGTTTGTTTGATTAGGCGCCCAGGTGAAACACAATCAGGGGACCTGGTGAGCTGCGAGCCCTCCGTGGGGAGGGGGAAATGAAGTGGATTTGCTTGCTGCTTGCAGTGTCACAGTGCCTGGCTGGCGTGCAAAGGGGTATCGCCTCCCTCTGTCCACTTTTCAAGAGCGTTGCTGCTGTGTTTTGTGAGGAGTCCTATTCTGACAGCACCTATTTGGCTTGCCCTTGGGCATCTACTGGAGTGACCCTCTAAGGGGGTCTCCTCAGTGGGCTTTGACACGGCTTAAGCTTGTGGAGATGCCAAGGCTTGGGGCAGCTCCTGGTGTGGGCAGGGGGACCATGCTCTGCCCTTATCAGTGGAGCATCCAGGTCCCAGTGCTCCCAGGTGGGTCAGCTGCCTGCTGGGCATGAGCTGTCAGGATTAGTGGTTTGGATTTAACCTTCTGTTGATCTGAGCTCTACTTCAGGTTTCAGGACTTTCACCCCTTGGAGCTTCTTAAAAGCAGCTTTGGTCAGAGTGGACTTCCCAGCATCCATACGGTGATCAAGCTGAGCTGGCGGAAAGGGCCCTGGTGCCATCGGGCTGTTCAGGGTCTCACCCATTTCTCACTGGTCATAGTGGGCCAATGCTGGACACACAAGCCCGCAGGCTTCAGGTAGGTTTTAGGACATGCAGAAGCGTGGATGTGGGCAGCACATGCCATGCCCTGCTGCCTCTGCTGCGGGGAGCCTGGCTTACCAGGTCTGCAAGGATGAGGAGTTCCAAAACCAGATAGAAATCCCAATAATAAAGACTTTACCTTCAGCAAGGAATTAATAGAAAGTATAAGCATGAGCTGTAGAGAGGAAGAAAAGCAAAACAAACAAAAAAAAAACCCACCAGAGCATTTGTTTCCAAACTCTTAGTAAAGCAAGATACGCTGTATCCTGAGAACAGAACAAGAAACCAGACCGAGTTTATATAAAGCTGCATGTGGAAACCTCCTGGATAACAAAATGAGCAATAAAAATCAAATATCAATGAGAATCCAAATATTCATCTTTAAAATCACTGAGCAGTAAATTACATATCACAGACCAATTCGGTCTTCTGGCAAAAATTGCACAAATAGAAACTTGTGAGCATGAATAAAGTGTTTGTTTAATTCTGCAGCTAGAGTAAGTCTCTGTACAAGCTGTGTTTTCTAAATAAGGCTTTTTTTGTCACCTAGGTTGGAGAATGCTTTTTCCCAACATAACCTACAAAGCATTTTATCAATCCTGATGGTAAAATTAAAATTGCAAATTCCTTCCTCCTTTGCCTGAAAGTGAAGAGACGGGCACATTTCCTAGGACAATTTGAAAGGATTTGTCAGAAATTCTTTACCAAAACCCACAATCTTAAAATAAATCCAAAGGAACTGGGTGGGTTTAGTGTTCGCTCTCTGTCAGGAGCTTCTATTTGTTTTCACCAGGGGCTGGATCATGTCATGGTGTCATGGGAGACTGCTCAGTGGTGCGGAGAGCGAGCTCCTGCTGTCATCTTCTAAAGCCTGAGCAGAAGAGGAGGTCCTGCTGCCCTGGGAGGAGGAGGAGGAGGGAAGAAACGCATGTGGATGTTGGAGGATAGCTTGAGCCCATCTGTTGCGTGTCAGCCAAAGCTGTGCCAATTTCTGTCTAGTCCTTCAGGCTGGCATTTCACCTGAAAACCTCACTGAAGAACGATCTCCTTTGCAGGTAAAGGATATTTTAAACATTTAAGCAAGCCGATACTCCATTCCCCATTTTTCTTGCATTGCAAGGCAACACCAAGCCCAAGTGGATGCAGCTATTTGGAGCAGTTTCTGCCCAAGGCAGGAGGCTGTGGTCAGGCCCTTAAAAAGGAGAGCTCTTTCAGAGATTGGTGGGATACAGGTCTTTCGTACCACCTGTATCGCTGTTACGGTGTGACAGCCCCATGGTCCTGTGCCCCGCAGGTGCTCTGGTTTTCTCAGTGCTTTATGTGTTGGTGATGGCAAAGTCTCCACTGACTGAACTAGGCACAGACCCAAGACCAGTGCCTTTCTCAACAATGAGTCATAAGATATCAGAAAGACCTTCAGATAACCTTCACATGGTTGGACTTGACGACCTTCAAGGTCTTTTCCAATCTAAATGATTCTATGATAACTCATTATTTCTATTGATTGGAAATAAAGCAGTATGCCATCTGATATTTTATGAAGTAATGCACAGACACTCTTAATATGAGGAGCAGCAGAATGGGGTCACAAGCCCTTGAAAGCTGTTTTAGCAGCTCTCTTCCCCAAACTGTTTGAAGGTGACTAGCACACAGAGCTATATTGATGATTATTTGGATCTTCCCCCCTTCCCCCTTTGGTGAGCTGTGGTGAAACCATGTGAAATGCCCATTTTTGGTAGCATTTAATTGTGGATGTCTGCACAAGACATTTTAAAGCTTCAGTGATAGATTATAAACCCTTTCTTTTAAACATGCCATTACAATTTCCCATTATATTGTTGCAGTGGACTGAACATAGCAGCAAACCAAATCCTACATCCATAAAAGCAGTAAATTAAATGTGGCTCCAGTGGTTTTGGAGCTTGACCAACAAGTTATCTTTATTAATGCATTCAGGGAAAAGGTCTCATTTTATTACATTATTTTCTTAATGATAAAGGCAGTAACGGAATCTCAGCAGAACACACCAAAGGAATCTTAGTTGGCTGGCAGTTGGGTCAGATTTTTGTCTGTGTGTGCTTGGTACAGGGTTAAGACTTGGCAATGTCCGACTCGCTGACTTCTGTCTTGAAAAGCACAGTCTTTTGCTGCTTCTCTGTACTTGCTAGTTGACGTTTTCTTGGCTTTAAATGAAATTTTGACACATAAATCCCACATGTCAAATGATATTGTAAAACAAGCATCCAAGTGTCAGCACATAGCCCAATAGTCTAGGGAGTGGAGAATAGAATAAGGAACACCTTTATGCAGTCTTTCATCTCCATCCAGCCATCTGCAAGTAATCTGAAACCAGTTTCAAATGAAGCTAGGTTGTTTGGCCTGTTAGCACACAAAGCCAGAGCAGAAGTTTGGAGTCTTCATGGCTTTTATTGACTTGCTAATAAGTAGATAAAGCCCTTATTTTCCAAAACTGTTCTTTTCTCAGATAGCCCATTCCAAAGAAAGCCTAATTGAAATTGCAGAAGTCTCTTGCAGAGTGCCACAAATTCCATTTTTAAATAGCCTGCTGATATTGAAAGACTTTGTGATAAGCCTTTCACTTGCGAAGCGGGGCTGGTGGGTTCCCCGCTGATGAGCTGTTTTGTTGGACTTGGGGAGACACTAATGGTACAGCTTCCTACCAAACAACACCAACAAAGGACGGTGGATTTACATGATGATGGGGTGGCCCCAAGTTTCACTGCTAAAATACTACGGCAAGCCTCACGTAGCTCCCAGCTGCAGTGGGTACTTTGCCATATGTACTTCTTTTCTCTGTAGAAAAACAGAACTGCAGGTAAGCCATGATTTAATGGGGTTTCAAGGGCCTTCGACTGTGGCAAACTGGTATTCAGTAGAAATAAACTGCACGTTCAAATGATATTTTCGATACAAAGCCAGTTACAAATTTCAGATGACACAGAAACACAAGCCTTGAAAAAAAACCCCAGGATTTAACTGTGTTCCCAATGCAAAAGGTCCTGTGACCTTAAATGTGTAGGCACTTTCAGTGAGAGTGGAGAAACGTGAAAACAAGCACCATGACATCCAGAATCCCAACTGTGGTTTGTGATGAATATACCCAGAACGCAATCGGTGTGAAGCAGGTGCAGATGTGAAGAGCCAGGAGACTGGGAGTACCACCTTAATTAAATGCAAGTATTTATAGCTGTCAACCTGTCTATCAAATATGAAATATATATGTATGTGTGGATGTACATATATATGTCTAAATATATAATTCCTAGGAAAAAAACCCAGTCTGATTTTAGGAAAAAGTCTGACCGAAAAAAGGACACTGAGGAGACTTCACTTTGAGTTACTTTTAAAGGTGAAGAAAACCCTGACATTTTATTCCCATGTGGTTTTACTGGGTGCTACATGATGTGACTGGTCTTGCTTTACTCACTGGCACGCTGGGGACAGGGCACTGAGGTTTGGCAAAGGTTGACTGCACAGCAGTGATGCTCAGGCTGAGTGTGCCCTGAGGACAGGTCCAGATGGCTTCTGACTGGAGGTCCCTCTGGCACTGCCCATGGGCCACTCCTGCAGGCAGCCTCCACCAAAGCCTGAGGAGATTCAGCTACTCCCCTGTGACAAGGGGGCGAAGGGGGGTTGCGTGCAGCCAGGTGCATCCAGGCTGGGGTCAATAATTTTGTAATTCCCAGGGTTGGTGTAGGAAGAGTTGAGCTTGGCTTCCTCTTCTGGGTGTTGCTAACTGTGAATGTAGCAGCTGGGCTTTGGGATTTTGATGTTTTGCCTAGCACGCTGACTTGCCCCATGGCTGTCAAAACCCAGTAACCCAGTGGGCTTTACTGAAAACCACATGTCTGTCTGACAGAGTGTGTCTGGAGCAAATGACCCACACCCACGTCATTAAGTTCTTAGCTAGAAAAACAGATAATATTTACAGTTGTGATTAAACCTGAAAAGAAACCAGTGGAGACCAGCAAGACAAATCTGTATGGAAAGGAACTGGGTAGTGGTTTGGGTTGTTCAGCCTGGTGGGGCCTTTCAGCTGCATTTGGTGTTTCTGTGCTTGAGAAGATGCCAGGACTGAGCAGAGCAACTCAGCTGGGGGTGCGGAGGTAAATAAGCCCTCCCCATGTAATTTAAACGGTTGTTTGGACTTCAGCAAGTGCTTGAGATGCCTTCAATTTCTGCTTATTGGGTTTTGGTAGGGGGGTTTTTTGGGGGGAAGCCACTCACAGCCATTGCATAAGGTGCAGCAAACCAAAAAATGCTGATTTCGACAAGCAGACATTGATGGTACGAGGGTGGCGTTGGAAGAAACTCTTTTGTGAGCTACTCATATGACTAAGGCTTTTGGAGATCTCAAGCCTATTTGGTCTGATTCTTGGCTCTGTTTATTGTGCTGTCTTTTGACTTCTCGGAGTGACTTGTGATTCGGTGTGTGTGCAAACAAGCAGGGAATCAGAGGTAGCAATCGGAGATGGTTTCATCCTGGGGCTGCCGTCCTTGGCCTCGCACTGATGGTGGCCACGTGCTCAGCATCTATGCCTCCCTCTGATGCTCTCCAACTCCCTAGCAGGTGGTGGCACCAGCACAACCCCCTGCCTGGGATCTCGTGAGGGGAATGCAGTCCTGGGGCGTCATACAGCCTGTCAACTCATCCCAGAAAAGGGGGGCAACAGCCATAGGCACTACGTGCTCACCACGGGAGTGGCTGCAGCCTTTCTGTCCCCTCTCGGCTCCTCAGACAGGGCTGCCAGGTGCTTCCTGGAGGGGTGGACACAGCCTCAGTGGGTAGTGGGCCTATTGCATTGAAACTGCAGCTCTCACTCCTCAGCACCTGCAAAAACAGTTGAAGGAAGCTGCCAAGCGCAGTGGGGTGAGCGGGCAGGGGTGCTGGATGCACTGATGAAAGCCAGCTCTCTGCCCTTGGTATCAGAGAATTTCACTTTTCCAAGTGCATCCGTGAGATGAGACTGCAGTGAACATGGGAGGAACCCCTCAGAAAATCCTCTTCTCCAGACCTCTGGCTCTTTTTCATCAAACTGTTTGCTGCAGTGACGGAGAGAGTCACCACGGGAGTGGCTAAAGCAAAAAGTACACATCTGTTGGAAGATGCATGCTGGTTTGTGGGCCCACCAAAGGCAGCGTGGAGATGGCAATCTCTCTCCAGCATGCCCATGGCTGTTTGGGAAAACAGGTAGGGACTGCTACAACAATATGTTTCCTGGCACTGCTTAATTTACTACCATAGATGTAGCCTGTAGGAGCCTTGTCTGTTATTCCTGTAGAAATGTATCCATTATTGTTGGATTAAATTCTAAGCATAACTTTTTATCTGGTGCCTGGCTTTCTCAGGATTTGTCCTGCTATCTTATTTGAGAAACATCAAAACGTATTTAGCTAACTCAAAAATAATATCCGCTTTGCCTTCCCCATGCCTAATACAGCCAGTGTCTTGCCTTGCTAATATGTGATACAGTACACTGCATGGCATCCCTCTTTGCTCAGCTGTGCAGCACAGAAATACCATATAACAGACATTTCCATGAGAACTCGTGTAGAAGTACTTCATGAGGTACTTCCCTTAGCATCTAGTGATTGTTAGTATCAAATAATTGGCCAGAAGCATCCTTGGTTTAACTCCCTTAAAACCCATGCGGCTCCTGTTAGGGAATATTTTTATTTATACATGTTTATTTCACATTCCTGCAATGTTTTATTTTAATGAATTATGAATTTAAGACTCACAGTTTTAGCATACTTGAAGCCGAGTTCACTGGTGGACACCGCTGTTACAAAATCATGCAGAAAAATTACAGAATCAAATGTAAGATATGGAATTTAAGACATGTAGAGCTCAACCCATGTTTGAGGATGACATAACTGCACCAAAAATGAATGTGATCCATTTTATGTACTGATCTCATTCAACAGCTAGCAAATGTGTAAGCGTGCTTTCAGAGATAAACTCCCCACTTTTCCAGTGAGTGGATATGGATTTCTTCCAGTACACTGTTTCTTTGGGTTACAAGGCTACAGCAGAAACTGGGTTCATTTCATACCTATGTGCAGCCAGCAAAGCATACTGACACACTTAAACAGTTTATTGATCTTGGCCATTAGCAACTGCATCGTAAATCCAGTGATGCAAATTGCATTTTGTGGAGTTTCAAAATTCCATTCTTCCATGTTTTTGGAGCAATGTGCCTAAGAGAAAGGGAAAAGAGCTAGCAGAAAGGTATGTTTCTGCAACAACGGTAATTGTGTTAGACCAACACAATCAACAGTTTTATGGAGTTTAACTAGCTTCACTCATTTTGTAATTGAAAGTTTCTTCAACACAGCAGAGAGAATGTGGCATTTGTGGCCTCTTAAGACTTTGGTTTGTTTTCGTTGCAGTATTGATGCAGTCCAGACAAACAGGAGACTAATACTATCTCAAGGCATAAGCTTCTGTAACAAATTTTACACTTGGTGCTTCTCTCCACTCAGGGGTCAGCTGTATACTCTACATATTGGCTGGATACAGATAATGGTAAGATACAGAGTGACTTTTTTTGCAAAAGTTGGTGGTCTTTCATAGTACTGAAATTAAATGCAGAAAAAAATATCCCCAAGTTGTGTACGGTCGTAACAAAGAAGCTTTCTAATGCTGCCATCTTGATCACTGAGTTCATCCACGATTTGCTTGCATACATCTTCACACAGATGTACGTAATAGACTTTAGAGAAACTTCCTACCATTTCTTTTTCTTACATATATCAGTAGTGTTGTGTAATGAATTGTCTGAAGTGTATGAGCAGATCAGCCCCCTGCAAGGTATTAATCTACCTCACCAGCTGGTTTTATCAACCTCTACAGCATTCAGGATGGTTTGGAATAGATGAAATTTAAGAAAACCTCGTGGTTACAGCAGTGTTTCTTTTCTTGCTAAGTTTTTTCATTTACCACCAAATGCAGATTAAAATTTAACCCTTGGCCAGAGACACATTTGAGCCATTTGGGGCATACATGGGGGTCTGCATGCAGGCTGAAGGCCAGACCTGAAGTATTCGGTTTCCTTCCAGACTTGTACCCAAACAGGTGAGAGTGTAAGCTGGTGTGAGTTACATACTGCAATCTAGAACACAAGTTATAAAGACCTGATTTAAAAGAGGCTTGAGTATTTGGGCCTTTGTGTTGCTTTACTGTAGGATTTTTCCTAGCTTGCTGCTCTGTGTCTTTCCTAATTTTTTTCTGTTATCCCTTTGCAGGAGTGCAAAATGCGAAATGCTGGATTTGTATGTCTTATAAGCGAATGCTTTTACTGATCTGCCGCATCTATATAAAGCACGTATGCTATTCTCAGGAGCTGCCTGAAATAATAAAGGAACTTTCTTTAATATCCCCAAAGGCACTGTGCTGAAAAGATATTTTTACTGTTAATACCATGACTAAATAAACAAATAAAATATGAAAAGTTAATAGCTGAATTGAAAACATTTGCATATTAGTATGATTTCTATTAAGTGCACTGATGCCAGTGACAGAGATTTGGAAACATTTGAAACTTGGTCTTGCATTCAGTCTGCTGTCTTTCCTAAAAAAATTTCCTTGCTTTCCCTTTCCTCCCACATCTAGTCGTTGACCATGGGAATTATCAATTTTACACAGACAAAGAGTCCTCATTGTCTACCCTAACATGGCAAATTTTCTGTCTGTCTGTTGGAGTCTAAAATGGCCCCTGTGGGTTTTTTTTAACCAGATTTAGCTTATAAGGTTGAGAATGTGTACAGGAATAACAAATGATAATACAACTGGGCCCTAAAATGTTCAGACACTGAGCATGCTTAGACATTGGCGTGATCTTCATTAACATTATGCATGAGACTGTGATAAGGAGGACTAAACTTCAGCTCCAAAGCAGGGGAAGAAAGGTTTAAGAGGCTACAGTAGAATTTGGGCCTAATTTCTGCCTTAAATGTAAACTTGTAATTCTGGACATCCACTTTCATCTGCTCCATAGCTTCATCCATAGCTTTTCTCCTGTTCTTCAGACACCGAGTTGTGCCTCTGAGCGGACAGATGTTTCCCCCTGGGACATGTCAGGGACACATGAGTGTGCTCCCAGGAGCCAAAGATTTGCACAGCTGGAACAGGCTTCGAAGATCCACCCCTGCACACTGGAACAAGGTCAGTTATATCTCCCTCATCCTTGAGAAAAGCCTTACTTGGTCCTGGCCATAGAGACCCCCCATTCAACTCGACGCAGTGCTGTGTTTCTGTCCTATTGGGAGGTCTCCAAAATGTCCAACATGAACCTTTTTCAGGGTAAGCTGAGCCCTCTACACCTTGTCCTATTCCCAGGGACACAAAGAACAACATATTGCTTCTCCTTGCAGCATGACTGGATAGTTACTTTCCCCTTTCTCGATCTTTGCATCTCAAGGGTGTTCTGAGCAGCCTCAGTTTGTTTGGCCTTTCCTCAGAGGTCACATTTTTGAGCTCGTTCTTGCTGATCTCCCCTCTGCACTCTCTCTAGTGTTTGTGTATTTTATCCAGTGACTATTAAATGTGGTCATGCAAAAAGTTGCTTTTGGCACCTGCAGATGCTCCAAGTTGTGGAGACCTCCACGCGAGCCAGGATTTCTCCACAGCTGCCTGGGCCCTTCTGTCCTCTGTGGAATGCCTGTGGCAAAAAATCCATACACCAACTGAGTTTGCAGCAGCTAATGTGAGGAAAGGGAACATATGCGAGTGTCCTCTGACACTTAAAAAGACAAGACAGTGAAAGGATGCTCTACAGGGAGAACACTTACGGAAATGTGCTGAGAAAAAACAAACATATTTACTTCTCCTGGCAGCCAATCAACCTTGCAAAAATCTTTTCCCCTCTGCTCAGGGAAGGCCTCAGGCAAGGTCAGCGGTACCCAGAAAGCAAAAAATGTGGAGTTTTTGCGGAGGTGCTCGTGCCTCCAGTAGAGGCAAGCTCCAGCAGCGGCTGCGAGATTCCCCTGTGCTCAGGTCGTGGGGAAGTGGGGATGTGGCGGATGCACAGCCCTGTGGCACTGCTGGCTGTGCTCCCCGGGGAAGCCCCAGTGGTGCATGGCCAGGTGCATGGCTGCAGAGCATGGCCGGGAAGGCTGGACCCCCTGCTCTTGCAGCCCCCTGAGCTCCTGCCACGCTTTGGTGGAGGATGATGCCCACAGTCCTTTCCCTTCCTGCATCCCCCCAGGTGATGCTGCTGGGTCCCACACCCCGCAGGGAAGTAGGAGCCAGGATCCCTGGCCACCGTGTGTCCTGGGGGCAATAAGCTGTGGTGCCCAGGGGTGTGTGGGAGCAACCAAAATGTGCAGCACCCCGATGCAAGCAGGCAGCGGAGAGGATGCCAGCAGATGGTGCTCCAGCCCACGCTGCCTCGCTCGTAGGTTTGCAAAGGTTATTACTGAAAGTTATCATCTTGTTTGGAGGATCACCTTGCTTCCGCTGCCCTCTGGAGCTCTTTACACCACATGATTTAGAGGATGAAATCCCTTTGTGAGGATGGGCTGAATTTTGGGTACCAGCTATCAAATACGTGCGGTTAAAGCTTAATGACCCATCTGTAGAATAGAAGCAGACCTATAAAGACTGTGATAAATGTGATGGACAAAACAGCAGTCTGAGGGAAACACAATGTTCTTGTGGCAATGCTGAGGACAGACAAGGAATGAAATTAATGGACAGGTTCTGATTTATTATCCTAACTCAAAGGAGACCTCAGAAAGTCCTGTGTATTTTTTCTTCTACCTTTACTCTATAACAGCTGATAGAAGTTGAGGTTAAAAATGTTCCCCATAAGCAGGGGAGTTGTACAATAATGAAATGTATACCATAAGTTTAAAAAGTCATCTTACTTCCTTTGTTTTATGTCCAACATAACTTTTGCAAGCATGCAGTAGGTCCTTAGGTAAATCCACCTATGCATTGATCCACTGGTCTCCAGTGGCTGCTTTAAAGTCAAAGTACTCAGTTTTTAGAGGCTTTAAGTACAGGAAACAAAAAGAAACTGCAAGCTTAACTCCATTTCTCACTAAAAAAATGAGCAATCCTAGTGTTTTAATCAGGATAAAATATATCAGTAATTATCTACTTTAAAAAAAAAAAAAGTAAAAAGCATTGAAAACTAAAGGCACATACAGTATGTCTATACAGTAAATGTCTATATAGTAATCCAGTATAGCTGACAAGGCTTTTTAGCGGACAAAGGTAACAGACACTGCACAGGAACAACTTCTGCATCTCTTCTTTCTCTCTGCCATTGGTTGTATTTTACTCTGTTCTATACCTTTTTACTCTGTCTTGACCAGCTTAATAGTTTTAATCCATTCACTTAAAAACAAAGACTGAAATGAGGGAAAAACTAGTTTTATTCCACACTATTTCAGTCCTTGGCTTTGAGGATGCCTTGTCAGCTCCGTACTTTGCATCCCCTCCGTATCACACACAGAGGGAGGATTTATATAAGATGTGATGCTGGTCCCGCGGTAGCCCAAAGTGGAAATGGAGCTGCACACCTTACCCTGCTCAGAGAACCTGTGCCCTGTGTGTAGGGGTGGGATCGGATCGAGCTGCCAGATCTTGTTCCCCAGACCACTGTAGGGTCAGAGCTTTTGGAGACAGGTTTTTACCTTGGCCTGCAGTAAGGTCATACACAGCAATAACTCCAGAGGCTTCCGAGGTTGGAGTGAGTTGAGGTTTCCTCCCTTGTTGCCGTTACATGTGACATGGTCACTGTGGGCAGCAGAGGGGCTCGGTGGGCTCTGTCTTTCAGCCAGAGAGCATTAGTTTGTCATCCTCAGCTGCTCTCTGTCCCGCTGCTTAATCCATCCCCTGCGCAGCCAGGGCTGGGACTGAAACAAAAAGAGATTCTTACGTCGTGACTTCCTCTCTCCAGCTGCCTGTCTCACTGTTCTTGCTTATTTGTAGAGATATCCATGCGGGTGATACCTAGAGATTTCCTAAACTCCTTAATCTCTGAAGTGTGTTTTAAATGGTGCTGCCCTGCTGCTGTAGCTCTGTAATGCTTACTTAACATCTCCAGCCTTGCCTCTCACACGCTTCATTTATAAATTCTATTGTTTTGATACATACCAAATAGACTCTTAAGTCTTATATCTTGTGGGGCTATCCCTCTAAATGGAGGGGCAGTGATTTAATGTAATACAGAGAAGCATCAGTATATGCAACCGTATGACTTCTGTCACTAAACTTTGATCCTCTGCATAGGGTTGTACAAAGAGCTGCTCAGCCAAGGAAATGATCAGATGTCACAGTCCGTATGCATGTTGTTTTGAGCTGCATGAAACATCACATACTGGCTCAAAGACGTTTTATTTGCTCTTCTGATAATTTCTACTTTTATTCTTTAAATCAAATAACATTTCTAAAAGTAGTGTTGTTTCAAAACAAAAGCATCAACAAAAGCTTTCATTCTGAAATTGCCAAAAGAAAATGATCTGAACATACATAATTCCCTTCCTTCTGTCTTCTCTTCTTTGGACCCAAACGCCCTAGGAAATCAAGCCAAATTTGCTCTTGGTTCTATCACCTAACAGATTTTTGCTGTACTCAAACAACTTCTCAGCTAGACCCATGTAGCTTTGTGTTCAGCATCAATGCATTTCCCAAAACTACTCCTGCAAGTCTTATTGTTATGTATTATTTCCATTAGCACCTGTGGGTTTAGGGGTCCTTGTCTGGCTCTGTAATAAAAACAGTCTTTGTCTCTCATATTTTTCACCATCTCTGAGGGATTTTGATACATGAAATAATTCAGTTCTGCTGCTCTGTTTGAATTAACTAGTTCGTTAATTCTTTGAGTGATGTGCATAAAATGTTGGATACAGTGAGAGAGACAGCAGGCATGACCACTGACGAACCACTCCATAATATTTACCAGATTTAGATCTCCTCATTTTCGTTCTATCTCCAGTCTAAAGTAGTCACATGAAAGACCAAATGAATGAGCTATAAGAAATTCACACCACACAAGATTACTATGAGTAATAAATCTCCTGCAGTAAAGGAATTTCTATAGAAATAATAAAAGTATCGGATGCTAAGAAGAAGTAAAACCAGCTGTGTAATATAAAAGAAAATCTTTATCCTCATCTCACTGGTGAAAACTAATTCAAACAAAATCCATTACATAAATCATACACTTTGAAATTATTTACATAAAAACAGATGGAGAGAGTTCCTACTGCGATAATGATGTTTTAGCAAAGTATGTCTTCCACAGTACAGCCATCTTTCTACAAACAGCAGGGTTTATTCTGCTGTCACCAGCGGTGTAAATCTCCAGCAGCTCCCCTGCCTTCCCTGGAGGCTCAGGTACAAGGCAGGGCAGAGCCCGTTCTTGTTGCCAGAGCATCCTGCAAGTTGCATCGTTACAGCCTGCGGAAGTGTTAGGGTCTACAGGAAGATGGTTTTTCGAGCTCCCCACTTTCAGGTGCAGCACATGCTGACAGTTCTCGCAGCCCGTGGTATGGCCCGAAGGAGCGTGTGCTCTGCTGAGCATTACCCAGCGTTGCTATTCATTATGTGCTTTTAAGTCTTTGCCCATGTATTAGTGTGTTTCCCCCCATGCTGATAAAATGTCAGCCCAAAGGCTTTTTTGTGGGCAGACAGGTGGAACCACATCCCTCTTGGATGCTGTTTTCTGTCCCAGAGTGCATCACAGCTTTTTCGGCTGGGCTTTCGCCAGGGGGTGTGGGATGCACCCCTGCCTCCCTCCCCGCCTGCTGCCGCCAAACACTCAACTCTGCTCCCACCAGCCTGGGGACCACATCCCATGGCACCTTGGGAAAACACATCCTCCCTCTTTAAAGCTTCTCTGCTCTTCCCAATTATTCTTCTTTTTTAAAACGAAAAATAAAAATCACTGTGATTTCTACCATGGTTCATGGTTCATTCTCCCACCAGAGAGTCCCCCGCAGCAGCTAATGCCACAGCTCCTGTGCTGCTTCTTCAGCTGCCGTCAAAAACTGCTGCATGTTAGAAACATATTATTTCTGTCAAAATAACAGCCTTCATTTCTTCCACATGATGGAAATATATGCTGTCGCTTTAAAAATGTATCACGAAAATGAATGTTCATAAAATATGAGTCAAGTTTCCATATACCTTAATCAAATTCTAGAGAGTCTCTGGGGGACGGCACTTACACTGCAGCTGTGCAATGTGAAGTTTGTTCCAGTACTGATTGAAAATATTTTTGTGCTTCCTTCATTTTCGCCAGTGAAAACCCCAAGGCACTTTCTGCAGGCTGAAGGCGCCGTTATTCAGGGTGACAGTGATGGGTCACAGAGATGGTGCAGAGAACTAACTAGAGGATTGGAAACTAGCAGAGTCCTCAAACCGATTGCCAGTCTTGAAACCTTCAGAATAAAATGTGTCTGTCTTTCTCATTCCCTGTTTTTATTCTGCAGGGGAACAGACAGGACCAGGTTTGCATGAGCTATGGAGGTTGTCTGTAAAAGCAATAATGTGACTGAGTGTCATAGTTTTTAACGTGCTGCTTTTCAATGAGCAGTAGGGTTTCTGGACTTGCTTGATGTGTTTTCTCCCTTCCTCCATTGCTTTCCTCAGCAGTAACCACTGCCTGTTCTATCAGGTTGGTGTAGGACAGCCATGGTAGTACCCACGGTTTGTCCAGACTGCTTGATTTCTTCCCAGGCTGAGTATCTCCACCCAACTCCACATTTTCCATCAGGAAGCACATTACCTTCGTGGTCTTTGCTCTTTCCTGGTTTTCCTGGGGAGCTTGTCTCTTCACTAGCTAGAAAACTTCCTCCTTCTGGCAACAAGTTCAGGGCAGGCATAGCAGGGCATTTTCAATGGAGGGTTCTCCAGCCTGGAAGCTTCAGCTAGCATTAGGGTTTAATTACTGATTCGGGAAAGGTGTCCCCATCTGATGCAGTAGGTGAACAGTTGTACAGGTCCTTCAGCTCCAGATAGACTTTAAAAACCTAAAACCAAATCAAAGCTCAGCCAAAAATCCTGAAATTCAAAAGAAGCGAGCTTTGTGCTGTCATGCTACATATGTGGTGCCCACCTGGGTGAGCCGGAGGTGACCAGTGCGTGCTGAGGCTGGCAAGTGCCACACACTGCCTGTTAGCCAAGTTCCAGGGACTGCTGTCAGCTCCACAGCAGCTCGGCAATGGCAGTGGGATGAGTCCACGCGTACTGAACATGGCCCGTGTGCCTTCCCGACTGCTTTCAGATGCAACTGCTCTGACTGTGACAGTTCTGTGACGGATGCGTTTTGAAGCCTTGGCACCCAAACACCAGCAATCCATCACTCCCAGAATGGCACTGGTGATGGCTTTTTGAAGAATGACAGAAACCAGAGGTCTGCCGGTGAAAGGTAGTTCTTCGTTCTCAGTGTATTTTCCAGTGTTTTCTCCAATCCAGTTTTAAATGATTCAGGCAATTAGGCTTCCTCTATCGTTTCACTGGGGTGGATATGCCACAGACTAGTAGACCCCACCATTAGGACATTTTCCCTAATATTCTGCCTAAAATTTCCTTGATTGTTTTGCTGCATCAGGAAAACATTTTGGTTGTATGTCACTGTCAAATGAAAGAGAAAGTCAGCATTTTTTAGCATCCAGAACAGCCACCTCCCTAGTACTTGAGCTGATGTTCATTTTGCTGTTCAGAAGATTTGTCAGGCTGCTTCACCATTCCTCTCCAGGCATGACTATTTTTATGAGCTACCAAACACATCCATTTATTATTACTGGCAACAAGCAAGTTCCATCCATTCTTGAGGATGTAAGAAATGATCCAGCTCTAAACATTACCTGAGCAAAGGCACTTAATAAATGAGTGGAAACCACAGTTAGAATCCCCACGTTTCTCTTCAACCTGCCAGATATTTGCAAAATGAGGAATTTTATGAAAAATGAACTGCACAACGATGTCAAATTCTTACTGTTACATTTCAAGGTTGGTGATGATACCCTTTTTTCCTGGTCATATTTCCAGCCACAGCTGCTTTAAGCTTTGACCCAGAAAACCTCTGCCTGCAAGCCCCTGTTCGCTTGCTCCCTTCCTTGCTGGAGCATCCTCTCTAGGCTTGTGCATTCAGATCTGTGAAACTCAGCCTATAGTTTCCGTATGAATTGACAAATAGAGCTCATGTCCAGGTTGAATACTGAATCAAAAGAAATAGCACTGGAAAATATTTCATGCATTGTCTACTTTTTTTAAAAAGTAAAGAGCAGCAGTTGTCTTTTTAATAGCTTAATTTTATGCTCACTAAGGGTGGTGAATCTCACCCTTTCGGAACATCCTTTCGGTTGAAATGACGCAGGAAATGGGAATATTGATCTCTGATTTTTGCCAGAAAAGTGTACAGAGCCCCCCTGGGGGATTTGTATTTGTTTGTAGACTGTGAATGAAGCTTACAAAGATACTGAAAGCATGTGAACCGTGTAGATTCTTCCCATAAAAGTAATTCTATCCAGATGCAGGATAAAAAGGGCTGCTGCAAAATGTTACTGCACAGACCTTTTCCACCTCTAACTATTGAACACTGACTATAAAGTCCAATTTTCCCAAGGTTTGAAATGTCCACTCTGAAAATACTGCAGGTGTCCTTTCACAAGGTACCCTCTAGAAGAGCACGAAGAAAAAGAAGAGAGGGAACAAAGTTGCGTACCTGTGTCTGAAATTTGGATTCCCCCTGAAGATCTTCCCTTGGAGTTCTGTTGGCAGCAAGGGATGCCAGGACGGGAGATGGTTTCTAGGACTTGAAGCCAAAGATGTGAAGGGCTGCTGGAGCGGGATAAGGGGCTGGGCTTTTTGTAGGCAATGCTGAAGGGTTTAACGTGGTTTGCATAGTCTGTTCAGTGTTCGTCAGTGTGTAAGAGCCTCCAAATGCTTTTTCATTTCCTATGCACTTACAGCACAAAGTCTCACAGCAATTTGCAAATGGCCATGGAAGCTTTGGCTCAAATCTTGCAATCCTCACTCGAGGGAAGTTCTCACTTGTGCAGGTGGCACCTTGCCTCACGCCGTTCACTGCTCGGGGCCAGAGCCAGAGGGGAGCTGGACCTTCCCTCCTGGCAAAGGCAGGGAGCCGTGCTCTGCTACAGAGGGCAGGATCAGCTGGGTGCCACTTCTGCACCCTCTGTGACACAGCTGGTTGTCTGAAACTGAAGTGCTGTTGTCTGGAGAAAATATTTTACAATTTTCTTGCCACCATAGCTTTCAGTGTTGGGTGTGTTGGTTTTTTTTTTTAATGCCTTCCTCTGTCAGCCTGATTGGTGTCAATAGAACTAAGCTTTGAGGTCTTAGCTGGAATTTTATTTTTTTTTTAAAGATATTAATACCTTTCTGGACCTAAAATAAGAGGTGCATGTTAAACAAAGTTGTAATTGAAGTGTTTATTAGAGCCAGCATGTTGGGAAGGAGGGAGGGTTGTTTGTTTCTGTATTAGCAGTGCTGGTCTCCTGGGAATTGCGAGTAGAGTAGGGACAAGGTTTGTGTATGCTCCTTCTCACCAAGATAATGTCTCTGGGAGTTGTGGGAAACAGCTGGGTATTCTGGAGGATGGGAAGGTGGATTTCTCTGCTGGGTGGGTGTCCCTGGGACCCGCTCTTGATGAGGCAGCCATAGCGCTCTGTTCAGTATTGCCAGGCATCGGTAAGCAAGTCAGCTGTTGCTGTTACATGTCTGAACAGGGTAGCGATTGATCGTAGATTTTCTGACTGCTGTTGGGGATGGCCAAAAAACCCCAGCACCTTGGTATGTTTATATGCTGCCTGTCAGATTTACATATGTACCTGCAGACCTAATGGGCTGAGCTGATCTCTCCCAGCAAGGCTGGAATTAATGAAAGGGCATTGCCGAGTTCAGTGGAGGTAAGCCCATGTCAAACCAGTATAAATATATGTAAATTTAGGCTTCAAGTAGCTTTTTTAGACATAAATATTTCAAAACTGCCGTGATTTTGTAAACCCGGTGCAGATAAAACTGTGGGATCAGGCTTTCTTTACTCATAGCGTCATTGCTGATAATTTTATATGTCTGAGGCACAAAGAATAAGGTCTGGCTTTATATGATGTAGCCAAAGTAAGAGATACAAAACTCATAATGGGTTATTTTTTATCCTACCCAGCAGCAAGTTCATTTAACTGATAAAGACAATCAATGACTTTTAACTTGAGCATCTGCTGTCAACAGACACCTGAGCCTTGGAATTAAAAAGAAAAGCTTTGCTGATACTTCGGATGGGTTTAATTTCACATGGCAAAGTTGCCAAGGCCAAGGGAAGAGGGGATGGCTGTAGGATTTACCATTTTTACACACTTGAAGCAACATTTGAGGGAAGCAAAGAGTGAGTGGCATAAGCTGGGGACTGGGCTAGAGCTGTCTGCTGGAGTTTGCAAAGCGTGTGTGTGCACATCATCTGTGAGCTATTAAGCTCTCATTGCTTTTGCCATCTAATATCCTTGTTCAGGAATGTACATACTTCACAATAAATTAGATGGGGATATGGTATCTTGTATCTGTCTTAACTCATCTGTCTCTGCAGAAGGAAATTCCCCACTCCTGGGGTCCAGATCTTCCTGGTTGCCCAGAAGCAGCAACGACAATATTGGAAGCCACTGTCAACTGCGTTCAGAGGGAAAGGAAAAACCATGAGCACTCACAGGCAAATCACGTGCAAATCGGTGTGTGGCTCGTGAAGTGGCATATGAGGGTCATGCAATGACTCAGGCGGACCCTCTGTAGGGTTTTAAAGACCTAAATGGACCTGGCTTATTTGCTTAGAAGTTGCCCCTGACTTTCAGATATTTATTATTCCGATTGTGTAAAAAAGAAAAAAGAAAAAAAAAAAAAAAAAAGGCAGTGAAGGCTGCTTTTCTGAGAGCAGCAAGGGCAGGGGCAGCCACCCGGCTGGGATGCCCTGGGGGTCTCCAGAGCAGGGCTGTGCCCTGCCTGGGGGGAGCCAGCAAAGTGTTGAACCCCTGGCTGGGGGCACCTCGGGTGCTGCTGTAACCCTCTCCCAATTAACACTGACAAGGGATTTCTCAGACGTCTATTGGGCTGAAATTATGTTGCTCAGACTAAACATATAAAATGAATTACAGCAAATTAGTCCACGTTCCCTGGTGACTTGAGCCCTGTTAAAAGGCAGTTATGGTAGTTATTAGAGCGTTGCCTTTAGCTACTGCTCTGTGAATTCAGTGTTTTGCACATGTAAAAAGTCTGATCAGAGGTGGATTGCTCTGTGACAAACAAGTACTTCGTACCAGATTAAAGGGATGGGTATTGTGCTCCAACACAGATGAACAAACGTGTCTCCTGGGGTCCCAGGTGAGCTGTTCTGGAGGGGCACTGGAAGCACAAAGCTCTTGTGGGCTTTCCCCCAGACCCAGAGAAAACCCGGCTGGCCGCGGGGGGCTGTGATGCACAGGGACCACTGACAACTTCATTAATACAAGTGGGAATAAGACGTTTTGGGCCCTGCCCAAGTGGTTTTCATAATCACTGCTTTTCCCCTCAGAGGCTTCCTCCCTGCAGGAGAGGGAGCGGCGAAGGATGGGCTGGGGGAAAATGGCCATTTCAGGGCAGCGTTTGCCGCGGTTTGCTGTTGCGTATCCTTTGAGGGCTGCAAACATCTGCTGGGGACCAGCGCTGCACTGCTGAGCACACGGAAACTTGAAGTTTCCACAGGCTGCATAGGACAAGCCGTGAGCAAAATGCCACAAGTTTTGAGTCTGGCTGTCATCTGCTTCTCCAAAAGACCATTTCTTGTAAAGTCAGGCTCGCCCCAGGCTGCTGGAAAAGGCAGGGCGCTTCGGCTGCTGGGAGTCAACTTTCTCCCCTGGGAGCCCTTCACCTTGCTCTCCTTGCTCTGTAACGGCAAGGTCAGTCCCAAGCAACTGCTAACACTTGACCATTCAGGTGAAATGGCAGCATGTCTCATACCACAGATTAAGATTCTTGCTGCAAAATGGGCTGCGTTTGTTATTTATTAATTTGTAAGATGATAATACAGGTAATTGAGGAGTTTTTTCTCTTGTAATTTCAGCTAAAGAAAAAGCCATCCTAATGTGACCATCTATAGAGATTTCCTGAAAAGAGACCTGCAAAGGTAGGCTAATGGAACCTTTCACTCCATCTATTAACCCCCAAAAATGAAGTCCTGTGTTTCCACTTATAAATACTCTATTGAAATTGCATTATGTGAAACCTAATGTTTGGACTTGATGTTCTTAAGGGTCTTTTCCAACCTAAATGATTCTCTGATTCTATGATTTTGCAGTCAAGCAATGTAGCTAAGCATTTGCCTTCTCATGTCTTGTTGAACCTCAGATGCTTATCATTTCAGTTTTCTATATACATCTAGAGAGTTGTTGTCAGTGGTATAAATACAGAGCATCCCTGAAACGAGACTGACAGACTAAAATATTTTTTTCCTGAAGAGCTGTATAACATAGTAATTACAAGTGGAAATGGGACTCTGGTCATAGAAGGACTCTGAAAGTCTGGAAGAGCTACGTTTGAGCTGTACGTGGGGCTTCTGGGGTAAGCAGGACCCAGAAGGCTTCGCTGTTGGCAGCCAGGGTTCGGCTTGATATTGTGGTTGGTGAAGAAAACCATGCAGCCCTGGCATGGCTCGCTGAGAGCCCTCCAGGTGGGTGAACCTCAGATCCACCTGGAGCTTCATCCTGATACCTCATCCCTTCACCGCTGCATCCTCACATGCTCCCCCAGGACCCCCATGGGCTCAGGTTTCCCCCTCAGAGCTCCTCTTCCTAGTTCTGCCGCTGAACCACCGGAGCCCCAGGTTCATCCCGAAAACATGCCCTGCAGTATGGAGGAGATCTTTGTGGGCAATGAATGGCTCCAGTGCTGCATTTCGGCTGAGGACTGTGCAGTCCTATTTCTAGGCTAATGGTTAATCTAATTTGGGTGGATGTTTGTCCTCAGACCAGCTCATTTCTCCTCAAAATAAGCTCCCCGTTCTTTCCGATCTGAAGGAGCACCGCTCAGATGCCCGGGCCAGGGAGCTGACACAGGAGCATTGTTCGACAGATAACATTGGGCTGATCCCAAATTCCCAAAGGAGGCAAATGGTGAAACAGGGCTGAGACAGGGTCAGAGTCCAGTTTCCTCTGGTGTTTGTATAAAGTGCAGATCAGATTTCTTTCCATCAGCTAAGATTCAGCTATGAGCACAGCACTGGAATAATTCATAAAATGACAAATGTTTTCCAAAGTCTTCACTTGAATCGATCCTTTCAGTTGTATCTTTTATCTCATTTTGTTCCTCACATCAATTTATTTCCTATTAAACAGAGTCACGGTGTGACATAAGCATAATAAACATTATACCTTAAAACCTAAAAAATCAGTGCTATTCCAGCCGATAGAGTATGAGCCACGGTATGTGCAAGTGGTATTTCTTTTCAGTTCATACTTCAAGAGGTTTCCTTTGTGAACAGTTTGGGAGCTTTAAGTTGGAAGACTGTCTTATAACCAAACTGTGAAAGGTATGCTACATATATATGCATATGCATTCACTTAGTATGTACTCAGCTATATAATGGTGACAGAAGGATGGACATTTGCATTCCTGTGCCAGAAGGGCAGCAGGGCCAGGTGCGATGGGATTACATCCAGCACTGCGAGTCTGCTGGCAGGAGGGATGGGAAGGGCACCTGGAGGCCCTTCTCCATCCCAGGCAGGGTCACCTATACCTAATGTCTTCATGGTTCATCTAACTCTTCTCTAGGTCTCCTGGTACTGAGGGCTGAAAAAATTTCTTGAGCAATTTATTGCATGGCTCACTACCCTTTCTGGTAAAATACTTTTCTTAGGTCATGGCTGCTGAAATGACAGCCCCTCCTTTTGTGTCTGATCTGCAAGGGACACAGAGAAGAGTTTGTCCCACTACTTTTGGCAAAAAGCTTTTACAGGTAGTCATGCCTCCGCTATGTCTTCTCTGCTTGGCACTTGCTAACTCCCTGACCTCACCGGTCCCATGGTGCCATCTCCTTGCTCTTATCCTGACTGTCTATAAACGAGCCACAAAGTGACCTGCAGGATTCAACCCATGCTGGGCTGAAGGGAGGAACAACATCTGAAATAGTGTTCCTGAGCCACAGGTGGCTGCTCCTGCATGCACAGGAGGTCACATACTCAGGATGGATCCAGGGGCCAGTTAGACGAGTTGGAAGTTTTGTCCCTGCCAGGTTTCACATTTTCTTTGTCAGTATTTAGGGCTCCAGCCCCCAAACACTCAAACCAGGAAAGCAAAGCAAATCTGTGCTTGCCAGGGATAAGCCCCTACCTGTGCTCTGTGGGAAGTGGAGATGCTCATTGCAGTTGTGAGGCTGACATAACCCATCTCCCAACGCTACAGGCTAAGTCAAAGAGCCCTTGGGGTGCCAATAGCTAAAAAAATTTTGCAGCGTTCTGGCTGCGTTGCAAACATCCCATGCAACCACAGGCCAGATCTATATGCCCCAGGCTGCCCAGATCCGAGTGCCCCAGCAGGGAGGAACAGCCTCTTCTGAGCACCTGCACTTGGCGCTGTCTCCTGACCCACCTCTGCTGACCAGAACTTGCTCTTTCAAAAATGCAGCATGAGGCAGGGGCTGTGCTGAAGTGGCAGGAGCATCAGTGCAGATGTGACCATTTCCCTTTTAACTCCAGCTCTTGGGGGAGTGGGGGGAGCACTGCCTCAGCTGCCCACTGAGCCTGCCTCAGCCTCAGGTTTGGGGTCTAAGGTGGGATCTGCAAACCTTCAGGACCAGATGAGTCTTCATTTCTAGAAAAGTTTTTCTTCAGCAAGAATTACAGCATGATCCTTGTGAATAATTTTCTTGGACCTGGCACCCAACTCTGCCTCTGTCACGCTGCAGCTATTCAAAGAAGCCCCCTTGGGCCTTATCCTTCTTCTGTTACCTGGCTGCTCACTTATTCATTTCACCAAAAGATATTTAAAAATAAATCTTACTCCTCCTCCATATTTTGTGAACAGCAGTCCTACTTATCTTCTACTCGTAGGGACATGTTTTAGTGGTGGTCTTGGCAGAATTAGGTTTATGGCTGGACTCGATGATCTTAAAGGTCATTTCCAGCCTAAATGTTTCTATAATTCTATGATTCTGTACTCTTAGATTAGATCCATTTTCTAATTGATCAAGTCCTGTGGGAATCGGGCAAGAATCAGTGACCAGAGGACGGAATGAAAAGCGTCTCTAATGCTCCCTCAGAAAGGTGGTGCTTCTTTAAGGCACTAAGGGACAGAACTGGAAAATACCGTGGATCCACAGTGGGGTAGTTCATCCTTGGAAAAACCCATTTCTATGGCCAAAGGCAGGGCAAGGGCGCTGCCAGCTCACCATTCCGCAGGGCTGGCGGGGCCGGAGGGACATGCTGCGGTCGGTGCACGCTCTGCGGCTGCTTCCCCGGCTGCGGTTTGTGGCTCCAGCTGGAGCCCCGTGTGCCTGCCAGCCCGTCACCACGGCCTGAGTCACCGCGGCAGGGGCGCTAGCTGCAGGGAGGAAAAATGAATGAAGGTTTGCAACTCTGAAATACTTGGGGGATGAGAAAGCCACTGCTGAGGGATGCTGAAACCCACTCTTTTAAGCACCGTGATGATCTCGAGTCCCTAGAATTTTAAACTAATTAAAATAAAACTGCATGGAATTAATACAAACAGCCTTAAACCAGGCAAAGGGAAAACAAAACCCCATGCAAGCTGATCTGATGAAGATTATGGAATGTAAGTGCCATTCAATTGTCTGGAATACCGCATTATTTTTTATTCTGATGTTAATAGGAAAATATTTTACAGACTCTCTCAATAGGTTATGTTGGACTTGATTCCAGTATCTCCTTTTGCAATAATGCTAATGGCAAAAGAAATGCACATCAATGTTGTTTTAGCTGCAGTAGAAATGCCAGGGAACTCGGACCTGCACTGTGCACTATCACCTCGTCAACTGGTAAATTACTAAATCGGAATTTTATGAAATTACTCAATCAATATTTGTGCAGATGGCTTCCAGGAAAAAGCACTTGTGTGTCTGTTTAACTCCAGTGTGTAACAGATGGCTAGAGACAAGGCATTTCTTTTCAGCCAGGCTCATATTGACATTTTAAGATAGCTTCCTTTACATGCTTATTAGTTCTTGTAATCCGACCATTAAGTCGTGCCTTATGCATTACGGTTAAAATAAAATTCAGTTATATACAGGCCTTTAAGAAATGTTATAGCATGTTACTTACAAAGAAATGAAGTGCAAATCATCCCTTCAAATTTGTATTTAGTTTTAGCCTGTAGCGTTTAGATGTTATAAATCAGTTACTTGTCTATACTTTTGCTGCTCTTTAACAAATTGTGGATCAGAGCGGTACAGCCCTTCTTACTCATTGACAGATGTGACTTTTTCTTATCCTTCTCTTCTTGTGACTTTAAACACCCACCAGGCTGTAGGCAGCTGAACAGGTCTCAAGATGGACCAGTAAAGAGGATGCAACACCTGTGCTGTAGAATGTGACTTTAATCACCATTTCAGGTCGCAGTGAGGGATGCCTCATGGGTGAGGCTGCCAGAAAGCCTTGTCCCCCTGGGGCCACCAGCAGCACCAGCAGCCCCTGTGTCTGCCCCAGCTGCCACAATGCATGAGCAAATCTCACCTCTCTACCTACACCTCTGCTGCTGCACCCCCAGCTTCAGCACCCCACACCAAAGCTGTCCGGGTTTAAGCCTCCTTTTCCTCGCATGGCAATGCAGAAGAAGGTGGGAGGCTCTTTCACAAGTCTCCAAACCTCCCCAATGGCTACATACAGCTCAGTCATTTATCGTCCCATTGCACAGACAGCAGTGACATAGGTGTCAGGATCTAAAAAGCATGTTCTCTGTCTGACCCAAACCATTTCCACCAGCCTCAAGCTCTGGCACCTCTAATGCACAGAAATGTATTTCTCTATAACTGTTTCTCTTCCATCCATCCTTTCCAGCCTCCCAGCCATGATTACTTACACAGGAGTTTTAGTTTTTAAGGGGGAAAACCTAAGAGTCTGCTGTTTCACACTTGTTTCTGAAATGCTGTGACCACAAGGGAACAAAGAGGACAACACATTTCAGAAATTAATGGGAGTCAAGGAATGTAAATACAATTTCGCAGCATATCCCCAACGCTGCATATCTGACTTCAGTGACTTTTAGATGAACTCTTCATCTGAATGCATCTTTGTTGGGGTTTGTACATTAACCGCACACTTTGCTGAGTTTTATTGTGCAAGAATAACATCACGAGATGTATATTCTTCTTTCTGGTATCATCCTGAAAATGATTATGTGGTGACTTAAGCATTCCCCTAAAAGTCTTAGTTTTGTGGTAATGAGTTGCTTGTCAGAAAACAGTTATGATAGGACTCAGTACCATTCACTGTCCATTGAAGAGCTACTATTAAACCCTTGAATAGCTGGCATTTTTCACTATCATTGCACCCACTGTGTCTGAGGCAATGAGCAATGAATGACTTCTCTGCAAGATCCACACTGTCCCTCCTGTGTTTTGCTTTCCCTGCGAGGGAGAAGTGCACCAAAGTGCTTTTGAAGTGTCGTTGCAACCTCACAAGAGGGGCAAAGAGCAGTTTCACTGCACATCTCAGGATGGTTTTGCCATTCATAGCTGTGCGCCACAGCCAAGCATTAGGATGCTCATTCCTCTGGGGAGCTCCAAGGCTGGTCTCACATCTAGGACAGGTTCTACCCACCAGAGATGCCTGTGCAAAAAAAAAAAAAAGAAAGAGAAAAAAAAGTGCCCAGTCCATCCAAACACTTTGTTTGCTTTGACGAAGGCATTGAGAAAGAGAAGCTTTCTTGAGTACCACATGGTTTCACAAGCATTTCTCATCAGCCACAGTGGAAAACGATAACAGCAGAATTCTCAAAATAAGATCAATTTTGGTGATGTTTCACACCAGGAAAATTCTTGCAGAATCCTCTGATTATTTCAACATCACCCTATTAAACTAACCGAATCCTCATGGAGATTCATAAAGCCAGTTTCTCCACCAGTGTCCACACAAGGTACCTCTGTCCCTTAAGAAAGAGGCTGACTACAAGTGATAGAAAGGAAGACTCTCCAGGGATACCCACTTCCAAACCTGCTCAGCTCTCAGTGTTTCTCTCCTCATTCTTCATTCCCCTTCATCTCCCCTCTCCCCACTCCCTCTCTTTCTGGATAAGAATCTTAGGACACGATAAAGACTGAAATACTAAGGTTTTATACTCACTACTTTGAAATGGGGAAGGATTCCTATGTGGGTGTTTGAAGTCATCTTTCAAAATTTTCTACTTGGACACTTTTATTAGTATGTGTAACACTTTTCAGATAAATCCCCTGAGGGGTGAGTAACTGTAAGGTTACTTTGGCCATGATGACTTACATATACATTTGCAAGGATGCATTCCTCTAAAAATTTGTTTCTTCTCTCCCCACAAAAGCTGCTGCCTCTGTGGAAATGTTATTCTTTGGTGAGAAGAGTTCTCCCCATCTCCCTCTGACCCAGACAGAAGGCAAGACTCGTTAAGCAAATGGGCCTGGCTTTAACAGATTTGATGAAGAGGAACCTTCCGTTACGGATATGGCAACAACAGCACGATAGGTACTGTAAGCTCATCACCATTTTCCTTGGCCTAGGGAAGTTGGGTTCTGATTGGTTTTCAT
The DNA here is from genome assembly GCF_015220075.1 of Falco rusticolus. NCBI lineage: Eukaryota > Metazoa > Chordata > Aves > Falconiformes > Falconidae > Falco > Falco rusticolus. The sequence continues at coordinate 49,312,741 of NC_051187.1, forward strand.
TTGTGTAATCACAAAGTCTTTCTTTTAAATAGTAAGTTTGTTTCACTAATATCTCTCTTCTTTTTAATAGCCTGTACACAACCCCTCCCCCCCAAAACATGTTACATAATGGGGGCTTGCAAAGTACACAAACTGCAGATTTATTTTTTCAAATACCCACTGAAAAAATACCCCTTTTATAGTACGCCTTACATAGCTCCATATAAATATTTTTATACAGCCCATATTTTAAAAAGCCTTATCCTTCTGCTTCAGCATCTTTCAAAACCAGCTGAAGCAGCTACCTCTGGAGGGGTGACCTGTCCCAGCCCAAGCACAGCCACGTCCCTGCTCTATCACTTAGGGCACAAGGGGACTTTGTGGGCTGGCCCTGCTACAAAGCTTCCCAGATTTCTGCATCCCGCGCACAGCATAATTTGCAACTGGACCCTTTTCCGTGCAAGACACTTATTTTCCCTCTGAGGCTCCTTTGGCAGCCTACATGGGGAATGCGCAGAGCCAGTGCTCAGCCCCCTCGCTGCTTCCCCTGTTTTGGGGCTTTAGGTAAGTGGGAAGGCAGTTCCTGAACTTCATCTGGCTCCATCATGGGCCACGGAGAGGAAGAGCGAGTCCCCGCGCTGCCTCCCCACTGGCAACCTGCCCCGGCAGGGCAGGGAGAAGCTGCTCTAAGGCAGGTTTAATGCATGTCGTTGCCAATTTATGGCCATTCCTTCGTGTCCTTCACTTTTTCTGAATCAACACTTTGAAAAGGCAGCTGTGAGGTTATTGTCCCATAGAACATTATTAAAGTCTGGTGGAAGTGTTCATTTAGTACTGGCAAGCTGGATATTTCATATAACTGCTACTTTTTCATCATACAGCATGTTATTAATTGTGTTTTAAAAACCAGTTGTGGATCCCATTTTACCAGTTGTAGAACATAGACACTTGCCTGGCCAAGCAAAGCAGCCCAATGCATCAGTCTATGGAGGAGACATTTATGTGGGCAGGGTGCCCACTGGGCTGAGATCTGCATTCAGACATCACTTTCATCCAAGTCCGGGGAATTTTTTCAGTCATCCTTTTTTAAAGAAGTTTTTATGGCAGTTTGTGCTACCAGAGTAGCATTAAGGGACCACTCAGGGCTGGCGGAGGAGGAAAGCAGAAGGATGGAAGTGGCCACTTCTAGCTGGTCATGCCCCCCTCGTGGGGGAGCTGGAGGAGTAAAGGCTGGCTGTCCGAGCAGCGCTGCGCCGGGCTGTGTGCTCTTGTGCTGCGGGGGCTGCGGACGCTCTCCCCAGAGCCCACCGTGCAAGCAGCAGGACTAAGCCCGGCTCCTTTATACCCAACCACAGCCCCCCAGTGTTTTAGGGACAGGCTGTCTGAATCCTTTTCCAGCTACACCGCTGTCAGTTAAACAACGAAGCTTTATGTACTTTGCACCAACAGCAGCCCCACTGCTGGGTGACAATGCGGCTGACCCCCACTCTGCTCCCAGGGGCTCCCCAGTGCCCGGCGGGCGCAGAGCCAGGGGCAGGAGCCCACCACACTCGCCGTGGGGGGGCTGGAGGCAGTACCGTGCTCTGTGCATTGCGACCCATTACGTCATTGGGACTGCGATTCTTGAGACCCCTCACACCAGCGAGAACAAGAGTATTATTTTATTGCCTTGATGAGCAAAGGCAGCCCTTTACGTTCAGAAACTCGCAGGTGGCTCCACAAGAACAAGACCTTGCGTCTTAGCATCAAGCCCTGTACAGCTGGGACCCCATAAACTCCTTCCCCTGAGCGAGGATTAATAGTGATTCATGCCTGTGCGTATACTGTTAATGTGTGTGAGCAGGTTTTACTGAAGCTTAAAGGAACTACATGCCAAAGTACACACACCAATTCACTGATGGTCACTTTGTAAAAGTTTATAATGAGATAAATGAGAGAAAACACATTTCCTTTTAATTAATATGCAGAAAACACTTTAAGCTGAGAAGGGATCAGGTACTTTGAATGTAAGAAAAATGCGCGCTAATAAAGGAAAAGCTCATCTTGTCACCAGTAAGCTGTCTGCATGCCCTGAAACCCCAGCTTCAGGCCCTGCTTTGGGGCAGATGCATTTTTCCAAGGCTAAGCTGGCAGCAGAATATGCTGCTGCACCACTCTGCTTAATGGGCTGTTATTCATCCTGCTGGAACGGTTGTGCTGTGCACTTCTCAGAAGGGCACCCAACGCATCTGCGCTGATCTCTCAGCCTCTTAAGTTCGAAATGACGCAGTAACCTCAGTAAAACACTACAGATTCCCCATCCTTTTCCAGAAAACCTGGGGGTGGGTAGCAGGGGGAAATACTCAGCTTCCTCTGTCTTTGCAAACCAATATTGCACTGATGAGCTGCTGTGTGTCGGAGTCCCAGAGCCCAGCTACTATACCTCAGGAACCAGTTCCCGAGGAAAACTGGTCTGTTCCTCTTTAAGCACCATGGAGTGCTGCATATTGCCTAGAGCCTCTTGAACTTTCTGTCCTGTAGGAAATTCCAATGCAACATTAGGTTTTATCTGCCACTGGAATGAGCTTTCCAAATGTCCATTTCCCACAGAAGGGAAAAATTTAAGAGAAACATGATTTTAAAAAGCCAGAATAACCTATCCCACTGCCACAGACTGGTCTACAAAAGCAAGTGGCTCCGATATGGCTTCAAGTGTAGATGCAGGGATAAACAAAAGTCTGGTGGCACGAGATCAGGGGTTGTATCCTTACCTATCCTCAGTCCCAGGCAGTTTCACCAGAGCAGCGTTTCAGGTTCGCCCTGCAGAGGCACTGCCTCCGTTGTGCTGCCAGGACCTGCAGTAACCAGGTGGATTTGGCAGCTGGTGTCATTTACAGCAACGCGGCATTCAGGGGCAAGTGCTGAAGGGCGCGATGTCTGAGGTTCATCTGGTATGCTGCTGCATTTTTCCCTTTTTTAGCCACAAAGTAAGTGACTTTAATGTTTGTCTTTATAAAGTGAGTAGGAGTTATATTGGCTATACTGTTACTTGGCAGTCTTAATGGCACTACACTCACGATTAATAAGGAATAGCTATCTTGCAGTTCAGCTATAGAACGAAATGGGAAAATTTCGGTAGCAGTAACGAAAGAAAATGTTGGCAGTGGGCACTGTCTTTGGGCTATTTTTGCCTAACCAGACTAATGTGAATAGATTTTTTAAATGGTTCAAGCATATAAATATTAAAAGCGATGGCAATATATTTTATTAAAACCAGTGCATTGCTTGGTAGGGCAGAAGGAAATAATGGCTCAAGGGTCTGGGAATGGGAGATGGAACCGTTTACGTCTAAGTCACTCTTTCACATCCAGCCAAGGTCAGCAGTAAACAAGAATCATATCGTTACCAGCTGGTGGCCCACAGAATGAGAAATAAATTGATAGTGTGAGTCCGGTTTCCATTAACAGAGGCAAATATCACAAAAACAGAAACAGAAGTGGAACTAATTGACACTGCTGCTGGCTCTACCTGCGAAGTTAAGGACAGAGCCACGGTGGAAACCCGACCACCTTCTCAGCGTGGCGGGTGGTCCCACCAGACCCAAGATGGAGCCCCTTGGGCAACACATGCTGCCCTTCTTGCTGTCACGATAGCGTGGCGCTGTGCCTCCCTCCTCTGGGGCAATGTGCCCAGCGTCTTGCACAGCCCCACAGAGGTGGCAAACCCAGAGACCTTCTCCCAGCAGGGCAAGGAGGGACCCCCTCACCCCCTTGTCTTCCCTGGGAACCATATGGTCCCTGGACAAGCGCCTATGTCCGATGGATTTTCATTGGCGTTTGCATCAGTAACAGCCTCTTCCTCCACCTTCCTGTAATTATATATCCGCTTGAAATAATAAAGTTTTAAAGTATAATACGTGAGCTTGGACTGAAGTGGCAGCTGATGTTTATTATTATTTTTATTGTTTGTTTCTTCTGGATTTTCTGGTGTAATTAATTTATCTAGCCATAATGTTTTAAAAACACAATCAAATGTCATTTTAATCTGAAGCCAAAAAATACAGACTTGTAATACATGAACACTTAAAAAATGATGACTCTTTTTTTTTTTTTAAATACGACAAAGAAAATGTCAATTTGCTGTAATTACATTAAAGAACAGTCTCCTGAGAGAGAGGCAGGGGTTGGAGAAGAGTAAAGACTTGCTAAAAATAAAAAGACCGCACGGGTCAGTGGTCGCTTGATTACAATGTACACATTACAATATGCATTTGTATATATAAGCACATACATGCTTGTACATAATCGTATATAAACCAGCATGCTTTAACACTTAGCTCCGAATTTATGCTTTACAAAATGGTCCTTTCATAGGTAATAAGAGAGCATGAGATCCAGAACTACAAAAGGAAGTGTGCTGGTTTGTTTTTACTTTTCTCATATGACAGGCCAAATATTGCCTTTCTTGACATTAATATCTGGAAATTTGTTACACAAGTAAGGTAGGGGGAAAAAATTAATAAATGGGACTCATTAAAGGTATTGCCAGAAAAAACTTATGAGATTTGGCCAGGCCACTGATTTAATCAACATTTTTTCTTATTGAAAGCAAATGTTCAAGTACAGTGGAGTTGAACTGGCTAACTGGGGAGTTTCAAAAAGCGGAAAATGAGTCTGTATACATCTGCATATACCAAATATTAAATGGAAGAGAGCTCTGTCCGCACATGCTGGGAGAAGCAGAAATAAGGACAAAAGGGCCACTAAGGCTGGGATGCCTGTGAAGCAGAGGAAGCAGCAGCTCTCCTTTCCTGTTTCTGGGCTGCCAGGGTGGTTGCTGGAGGCTGGCTACGCTGAGGGGACAAAGCTGCTGTGAGACGCTTTTCTCTCCCTCTGACATATGTGGATTTATAGAAGGTTTCCCTCCGGGAGCTGGAGGCTGGGCCACGGTTTCCAAGGCAGACACTCCGTGCGGGAAGGCACAGAGCTGGCCACCGTGCCTGGCTGGAAGAGGTGGCCAAATCCCAGCCGCGATGGATGTATCCAGGAGCAAAGGGAGAAGCAACTGAGGTGGTAGGGCTCGTTTTTCCCCATCAGCCTCAAACATCAGTGTGCGTGTGCTCCTCTGAGAGCTGGTGCCTGGTGGGGAAGTCCCGGTGGCTTCAGCTCCCTGAAGTACCACCCATCAGCAGGCACGCACCTTTATGCACCTAAATCAGGCCCTACATTTCTGGGGAGATGGGGTGGGTGGTCCCGTACATCACTGGGTGCAAATGCAGCCATCATCTGTGCACACAGGGGAAAACCTCTCCTGGCTTTCTGCACCAGGGCTGGCAGAAAGGGCCAGCCTACACCACCTTCTCTTGGCACATCAGCGTGGGAAAGAAGAGCAGCCTGTAAGACAAGATGAGCATTTTCATGTCATTTCATTCCCTTGCCTGATACTCAGCAGAAATACTCTACATGCCATGTGAGAACTTGCACAGCAATGGGCTGAAGCAGATAAAAAGCAGAAGCTGTGTGAAATGCCACATCTACAAGCAACCCCATGCAAATTGGCTGCGCAAAGCAAGTATTTTCCTTACCCCTCTGTGTGTGCAATCTGCACCTTGAGTCAACTATGCCACCTTGCTGTAGACACAGATTTTATTTTATGTACAAGAGTCTTAAAAATAGCCTTCACCTCCTGAACCCCTTTCTACAAATGCTCCTCCACTTAGCCACAAGCTGAAGCTAATTTTCACACAACATCTGCTGTAATCAAAACCATCTGTGTGGCTATAAGTTAAGGACAGAGAATTTATGGCCCATGTTCTTCTCATCTGACACTGGGAATTTTTTGTGTGCGTTGTCTATATGTCTGCATTAGTTATATGACTTTGGGTCCAGACACTCACACTGTTTCTTCTTCAAAAACACTCTTTTTTTCTTTTTTCTTTTTTTTTTTTTTTTTTTTAAGTCAGCAAGGAATGCTCATTACCATGATGCTTAGGAAGGAGTAAGTGATGCCAAGCTGACTAGCAGAGATGCAGGCTACCGTGCACAATTTTACTTGTTAGGCACTGAAGAGGCCTGTTGCGGTTTTTTGTTCATCCAATGTGTTTTATAAAGGTTCCTCAGCTTGGACCAGCTTTCCCGCACTATAGGTAATTAGGAAAGAAAAATAAATGAAAGCAGGACTCCGCTGGCTGCAGAGGAGTGCTATGCTCAACATAACCCCCTCAGCTGTACAATGCCAGACGGAGTTGCTAACAGAACTGACAGTTCGGGGAAGTGATTTATGAAGCTTTTCTTTTGTGAAAAGTTGGCATCTAGACAAACTATACCCCTGCTGCTGCCTGTGCACACCTCTGGCAAATACAAACCCTGAGAATATTCTATAAACAGACCATTATGCCCAATGACTCCCTTAAAAAGCACAATTAGAAATCAAAACACCTTGATCCACGATCATTTAATATATGTGTTGAGGATTATGATATAGCAGCAGCAGAACAAGACATACATCGTGCCACCTGGTACAAGAGAAAATAAGTAACCATTTGTTTACTTAGATATAAACCTGATATTCTCCCCTGCTGAACATGTATAGCTGAGCTAATCCACTCCGTTAACTGAGCATGTTTTTCTTAAAGCATGTCACTAATGAACAGTTTCTCTGCTGGTCTGGATGCAGCAGTGACAAATCTCTGTCCAGATAATTTCCTGTGCCCAATTCTCATCACTTTTCCAACAGCAACAGTATTCCCAAACTTTGCAGATTAGTTCAGAGACAAACTCATACTTCTCTTACACAGTTTTTTATGTCCTTATCCAGTTTCTCTTAGATACCATGCATGAATGGTGTCATTAGGTTAATAGGTATTAATGGATGTTAGTCCTTGCTTAGACACTACCCCAAGGAGCAGCCCATGCCCTCGGGCAGCAGACCATTATGCTCTGTTTATGACACTTTAGAGTCAGTAAAGAATTTTTAAGTAATCATTTGCTAGGGAACTTAAAATGTAAAAACACTCTGATACTGTTTTTCTGTCTTTCACAGGAAGGATGGAAGGATGCCGTCCAGCTTTGTGGTCAGAGATAACATAACACTAAGGAGTTCTGCATTATAAGAAACTCATTTCCATGCAAGAACACCTGCAGAGGAAGAGTGCCACATGCACCACTCAGCTATTGCAAGGCTGCTCATAATTCGGATGAAAAACAGTAACAGGGGTTTAAGGCAGCTTAAGAATAGGCTACTGTGTTTAACCTACAGATAACTCAATCAAAGCTTTCCAGATCCTGCTGTAAGTGTGCAATATATTTAATATAGTGCAAGAGATGTCATCTCTGCAACCTCCCCAGAGGTATTTCTCTGCTCAGTTGAGCTGTTTTCATGAAGGTAAATGGACTGCACTGTTGCAACCAGCACTGAATCCACACGCATTTCCAGGTACGAGTTAAATTTTCTGTGGTGGCTGGATCCTGCTTGTGCTGAGGGGATGGAGGATGATAAGAGTATGAGATGGAGAGGGCACGGAGAGGATGAGAGTAAGTGTGGACACAGCCACACTTACTTGGCCTCTGGACTGATGTAACACCAGCTGAGGAGGAGCACCCCTGTGACCACGCTAGCACGAGATGCCCGAGCGCCTCTTGGCAGTGGTACCAGGCACGGTGGGTCCTGCTCACCCTTGTGCTGGCATGCCCCAGCCCGGTCAGGAGGCAGTGCCCGCAGCAGCGCTGCCCTGGGCTCGGCTGCATGGCCAAGGCTGGCCCCTCCATAGCCCAGGCACTGGACGTGCGCTCTGCAGCACAGCTGGGTTAGATTATTGTCCGTCTGCATCCCTTTGCCCATGCAACCCAAAACTGAACCATTGTGTTTGCTACAAGGAGAAAATGCAGGAACAGCATTACAAAGCCTCTCTCCCAAATGAAGTTTCAGTGACTCCCAGAGGGCTGTTTGACATCACTTCTAATTCATGAGTCTCTAGTTATTACTGGGTGCTCCAGCTAACAAGGTACTGGACAAAATGGAACGAGAATAAGGCAATACCTGACTGATGATAACTACTCCTCCAAAAATGTACTGAAAGACATCTATAAAAGAGCAAGGGTTACTGACTTAAAAAAAAATAAAAAAAAATATAATGATTCTGAGGATGCATTAATATCAAATCCCTTCAACCTTTATAGCAAGTGAAGTAACACCGCCTTTAAAATACAGAAAGAAGATTTCCTCATGACACAAAGGAGGACCATAAAGAAATACATTCTCTGGGGACTTACTTTAGGAGGGCACAGTAACCTTTTCCTTACCCCATCACAGTATTTATCAACAAAATCAGATACAGAGGCACGTTTGGCTGGAGAGCTACAGGAAAAGAAAAATGAAGAACTGAGGTGGGCGTTTTGAATGACATCCATAGTGGGATCCTGTGGTTTCAGGATGCTGGTTTTGTCAGCTTTGCACCTGTCCTGCCTCAGAAGCTGTGCAGACCAGGCTGATTAACACAAGTGAGTTTAATCAGGGCTTGAGAGGTCACATCCCTGCCAAAAGTCTGGGAGGTTTTATAACCCACCTATGCCATCACATCAGCTAAATAAACTCCCCCTGCTCTTTCTGGAGTGGTGACAACATTTATTTGATCTGTTTGGCACCATAGATTAAATACAAAGCTGCACACTGAAGGGGCGAATTTTTTTTCAATTACATTTTAGGTGAGATGGAGCAAGAGTAAGAGAGAGAGAGAAAGAGCAAAGTCAAATAACCAAGGTGTTACATTAGAAAAAAAGGTCTTTTCCTTGGCACAAAGTAATTCGAAGTAAAGCCAGGAAATTATGATTCTAATACCTACTCTGTCATCTGATTCCCTGTGTGGTCTTGGGTAAGTCCTTTAACCTGCCTGTCTAATTTCTTCAACTTATAAAATAGGAACAACCAACCAAGAGGAGTTTGATGAGTACTAGCAGATGTTTTCACAGCATATTGTAAAAATGTGAGAATCCATGGATGTGCTATTGTTGCTCCCCAGGAGTACACCTGAATCAAATGAATCTGAAATGAAAAAAATTTTATATAAGATGCGAACAACACTCCTCTTTCTGCAGTGGACAATTTTATTTTAGTTATTTTTAATTGAGTTGCAGAAGTATCCTTGCTAGGAATTCTTGCTGTAAAGCTGGCTGGGAAATAACTTGCTGCAATGTTTTATCATCAGAAATTTCTGCTGTTTTGACTGGATCCCTAAGATTTGAGATATGTTTCTTAATTACTGGAGTATGACATATATCAAGGATTAAGTTACCGGAGAAAATACTAGAAAAATTGAAATTTGCTCAATATTTGCTTATTCAGGATGAAATTCAATCCATCCTCCTAAAGGTAGACATGACTGGAGGCTGCGTTCTGTCTCTTTGCCATTTCTCTCTTCTTTCTACAGTTTTGACAGTAAAAGCCCCTCCGCAGAGGCCTCCCATCAGGGAACCACAGGAAGGCTATGCACGTGGACGGATGGGAGATAACAAGAAATGAAAATGGGGAGTCAGGAGGAAGATGTGATGAGAACTTGCCCAGCTTTGCTACTTCAGTATTCAACAGCTTTCACTGCAATGAGGTGAGCCACACAGCAGAAAGCTTAAATATAGCAGCTTGATAACTTGATGTCCAAAAGCTTAAATAAAGCAGCTTGATAACTTGATGTCCAAAAGTAGTGACCTTTGCTCTTAGATGGTACCTTACCGCAGATCTGATTTGTGAAGATACTGACCATTTCCCAGTCTTCACAGAAGTCCACACTGAGCAGGGTCAAAAAGCAAGCCCCTCACCTAGGTGCCTCACTCCAATGTGTAAATCCAGCTCACAGTGTCGCTGGTTGAAATTTCTGTCTTAAATTTGCTCTCAAATATCTGCTACGCTAACTCTAGCTTTGGTACAAGTCAGTGGATTTAGGGATTTCTTATTGGCTTGAGATAGGCTGTAAAGTGCCTTTCCAGCAGCTGAAGGAGGGATTAGGATTTCTAGCAGTGTGGCAGTACAAATTCAGGCTAACGGAGCTGATTCCGTTCAAATATCAATCTGCCATCTCCTGGAATGAGTCTTGCTTTAGACAAGCGGCACAATACGATAGAAGAAAACCAGGACGTCACTGCCATTCTCAAACAAAGAGCATATTCATTAGGAACAGCACCTCCTCCAAAGTGCTTACACTGGCATGGGTTTCCTACAGACAGCAACGGCTTCAAATCATATCGTATGTTACTCATTTACATATCACATTAACTAGTAAAGACAGCAGAAATCTAATGTTACTTCCTAACCAGCTCAGGATCTCTCTGCAGCTTATTAGTCACCTCTTCCCTCGGAAGAGGTTGCAGTTAACTGCATGGTTGCAGTTAAGAAGTCACCAGATGAGGTAGAGTCAGCACTCCAGCTTTTTTTACGCCCAAAGTCCACTCGTTTGTTGGGGTTTTGGTTTTTTTTGGATCAACAGGTTGTTTTATGAAAACCCAGCTACATGAGGAAGAAAGGAGTCTCAGTTTGGGAGAGGTATGCACGTGGTGGGCGCCTGTGTCAATCGCTGAGGGTGGTGCCACAGAGCATCCGTGATGGTGCTGCGTGGTGTCCATGCAGGTGGGCAGGACATGGAAGAAGCTCATGGAAAAATGCCCCAGCAGCATAAGAACTGTGCATAACCTGTGGGCTCCCTTGCTAACACTCCCAGGGCTGTACAACCTTGAATACCCGAGTGTTGAAACTGTGGCCAGTAAAGGAATTTCACTGTGGAGCAGCTCGAAGTGGCCACAGAAACCAGTAATAAACTTCTAAGGAGGGAGGTCTTTCAAGGGAGCCCACTGATTTCTTTTCCTTAGAGGTCTCTGGGAAGAATTTAATTTCTTTGCCCCATGGAAGAGAGTTGTCACGAGCAATAGTTTAAGCTTTTATGTGGCATGGTATTGGTTTCATTTAAACCACTTAGCAGTCTTGCTTAAGGCATCTGCTTGTGTAACCAACCCTCCGCTGGTGCTCCCAGATCTCCAGAATTCATATGCTGTCCTGCCAGCACACTGAATGGCTTCCCAGCTCCAAAAACTGTGCATTCACAATGCCCAAAAGACAACTAATTTCTGTAGCTTGCCAAAGAAACTTGATTCAAGAGCATTGTATTCTTGCTGTGGTTTTACGATACATGTCAATAGCTTTTGTTGAGTGCAGTTTATTTGGACCGTCATATACGTGATTGATGCATTGGGAAGTAACTTTGGGACAGAAAGCTGAAGCAGATCTCCATTTTGAAAGAATTTAGCACTATCAGCTTAAGATAGTCCTGTTAGAGCTGATGGGTTTCCTTAGGCAGATAACTCTTTCAGGACCTTTCATAATCTTCCTTTTTTTAGGATCTCGCCATGAAGGGGGAGCTGGTGACTTCATCTGGAGCCCCACATCACAAAATGGGCAGTGGTGTAGCCAGCTGCACCAGGAAGAAGTGACACACAGGTGAAGAACAAAATACCCTGGCAAAGCTTTTCAGGGAAGTTTACACAAACTGTGCCCAAATTAAACTTGATTTAAGTCACTGCTATTAGTCTTTCGTGTTATCAAGCAACTTATTTTAAAAAAAAAGATTCTTCTTATAATGCTTGGATATCAGAACTTTGTTTTTTCAGCAATAATCTGTTTTCTGTGTTGGGATTTTAAATTAAAACCTTTTGCATCGTAGTTTTTCCACTTAGCAAGTGGATTATTGCCACTTAAAACAATGAGAGGCAAGTATCCCTTGTGTTACAGAAGGATCTGAAAAAATACAAAAGCAATCAAAATATGCCAACTTTTGTTTAGACATGTGTGCATATCAATGGTTCTCTGGTGCAGGCACATGAAAGGAGGGCTGGGAAGAAAGTGCCGGCATGATTGATTGCATTTTCCTGTTCATGGTCATCTGTCTGTGTGACATCCATACAACAGTACATATGGTTAGCATAGCCCTCCCGACTCAGTGTATTTCACACATACCCACCTCAAAATCAAAGCTGAAACTCCTTGCACTTGTTTATTTTGCTGTGGTAATATATAGTGAAAGGTGACCCAAAGGAAACAAAGTGAATAATACCAGAGAATTCCATTTTCACCCCAAACTTGGCAAAAAGCAGACCAAGTTTTCTGAGGCACAGAGGCAAGAGAGTACTGTGGCCACCCGGCCCTTTTCCCATGGATGCTGCCACCTCCACCATCAATCCTGTAACCTCTTACCTATTTCTGGAAACTGTTCTCACACTAAATTCCCAGAAGTTGTTTCAACTGGGATAGAATGAATGAAAACTGAATGAGGTCCAACATCTTGCCTTTTATACTGGTAATATATTTGGGGAAAGGACTTTTAAATGTTTTGTCTTGCACAGAAAGAAGCACATTGCCCTGCTACACAACCTGCCCATGAATAACCAGTCTTGCAAAGCTGCTTTGTCCCCTCCCCCCAGCGTTTTTCTCAGGTTTATATATCTTTTCTCAGGACTGCAGGAAGTATTGAAATCACTTTGAGAGATGCTCTTTTGATAATATTTCTGCTCCAATGCAAGGGAAAAAACAAACCAAAACAAACTAAAACCAAAAACAGAACAGAAGAAAAAATGAGAAAGATTGGTCTGGGAATTTTGCCGCTTAGATTTTGGCTTTAGATGTTGAGTTCTTGTAATTTTCTGAAGTGTATCCATACAAGATCTTTCCTCTTTCAGGGCTTTCAGGTTTCTTGAAACACAGTGGCCTTGTTTGGATACAAGAGCACTCAGACACATGGATGGTTGTTGCATTACACATTTCCACTGTTGATCCTGTATTTGCATCGGGTCATGGACATGTCATTGAGAGAGAGAGAGACCCTCAGTGTTCCAGTGGATGCCATTCTGACTCCGGGTTACATGGCAATTCAGCAGTGTTAGATTAAACCTGATATCGGAATCTGGTCACTGTGTTCAAAATACACCTGTCTTTGTTTCCAGTTTTATAGTTCATTCATCACAGAGCAGAGGGGGGAAGATTTTGTACTCAGAGTCCCTGGGTCCACAGATGTCCGTTTTACCCAAATACACACGAAAACCATTTTTTCACATCTCCTTTTACATTATATTTAATTTCAATTTAGTTTAAATTGAATTAATTTAGAATGAATTTAATAAAAATTATTTTATTCTTTATTGCTTTTCAAAAAGCTCGTTCACAGCCTGTTATCAAGAAGTATGTGTTAGACTCAAAACATAGCTCTTGTTTCATATGCAGTATGAAGAATAATAACTATTTTAAGAATAAAACTGATACTTGAACAAAATTCCGTTATAGAATACTCCCCTGTCGGGGAAAGAAAACAAGCCATATCCAAGGCCTATCCACTTACTTTTTCCATTTCTAGTCTCTTTCTGTCTAAGGAACGTTGTCAACATTTTGCAGAGAGAGCAACGTGCCAAAGAAAGGAGTAAGAAGAATGTGATGGCTATCTTTCCAGCCATGTGTTTTCTTGTCCAGTTACTGCCAGCTGTTGGATTCAGCTTTGTCTGGGAGTTCAGTGCCTGCCACCCTGTACAAATATTGCTGGGTTTGGGGCGTGCTCTGAAGTGCGACTCCCGTTTCCCAGGATGCTTGGTACAGTAACAGGGATCTGTCCTACCTCCTCCTCAACATGCTCGGGCCAGAACCTCACCAGACACATTTCACTGCGGCTGTTAGTTCATACATACCTTCACCGCCGATGTCTGCCACTCAAGTGCACCGGCAGCATTAGCTCTCCCAGCAGGCTCTTATCTCATCTTCCCCAAAAAAGGGATGGAAGATGATTTTCACAGCCTGACTTCCACATCCCTTTCCTGTTCCCTTTCCTTACAACTACAGTGGATGTGCTTGCAGCAAAAGCATTTGCTAAAGCTGCAAACTGGCAGATAATTTTGGAGACTATTTGAGGAGACCGCAGGGCTTTCACCCCATGGTCGCAGGAATATGTGACATGGCTGATCACAACCTAACAGGTTTGGTCAGCAAGCTCTTAGCAAGCTGTTTACCAGCTCCCACACACCATGAGCTGCTTGCAGACATTAAAAGGGGATGGGTTGTCAGTGGGTAATACAAAGTGCATGTATTTTTTGGAAATGCCAAATGAAAGCACTTGTTTTCCTTCAAAATGCATTTCTGCACTTGGTGCACCTTGTACTAAGTAAGATACACAGCTGCAGAGTCTTCCTCCTCTGTGTGAGCTGCAGAAAATGAGAAACCATTATTATCCTTGTACTAAAGCCTCATTGCTTTTCTTGGTGAGGGCACAGCAGCCTCCCAGCTGTGCAGCACAAGGGCTCCTGCGCTCCCACCCCTGCACCAGCCCACGGAGCAGCACAGAGGGCACCAGGGCAAGCTCACTCTCCCTGTGGATCTGTAGCAAGAGGATGTGCTGCCCTCACATGCCAAGAAGCTCAGGGCACAGGTCTGCCCAGAAAGTGGTGCTCAGGATGGTCAGGCTGACTTTGAGAGTCACCAGTCCATCGGAAAAAAGTCCCTGTGCTTGCAGGAAACTCACAAAGAAAGAAGGAAAAGAAAGAAAATTGCTGAATAAAGTCTTCCACTCACATGGTTTTCCCAGCCCCAGCCATAGCCTTCCCTCACCCAGAATCTGTTGCTGTAACCAAAATGTCACCAACAAAGCCATGGGTACAGCACCTGTGGGCAGAGCAGGGTTCAGCCTATGAAGAGGGGTGGGCAAGCACCCTGTGACTGTACATCCCTGCGGTGCAGACAGGGTCTGCTCCGAGGCCCCTGCTGTTCAAGACACTCTGACAGGGAAAAGGTCCTCAGATCCCCCCACCCCCAAGAACTCGTCTTACACTAACCAAGGAAAACACATGTAATTAAATTAAGGCACTTTGTTTTTCTATCAGTACAAATTATAAAGATAGCTGTGTGACAGTTTCTAGGCACAGATAGAACATTCATATTTTTCCTGGATGTAGCACATTGTTTTCTCAGCCAGAAAGCTATGCTAGGGAGACTCCTGGGCACAAAGCAATGCTCCAGGTCACCTTTCTTGGTAACGAGAAGGGGTGGTATCTGCCCTTAAATTCTGTTTCTATCTAATTAAATTCAGCAAGAGTGCCTTCTTTAACCAAACATGGAAGTATTTGGAATGGGGAACGCTGATATCTGGTACAAAAGTTCACACCAGCTGTCAAGCCTTTCAAAGATGATAAAATGTTCAATCAAGCCATAAGCTGGACCATTACATATTGACAGCGTATTTCTTGCATCCAGAGTCTCCAGTTGTAACAGGGGATGTTTTCAGTGCACAGCCAGCTCACTTTGGCTGTATGCAACTTTACGAGTGCAGTTACATGTTGGTGTGATGTGATGCTGAAGTCAAGAGCAAGATGTATCTCTGCTGCCAGCTGCAGATGTCTGTGACATTTGTATCTCTGCTGCCAGCTGCAGATGACTGTGGCATTTGCGAGGCATGACTGTGGTGGTAGAGTTTGCTGGCAAGGGTCTCCATAACTCCTGCTCTGATAGCTGGATTCTTCCCACACTTTTCCCAGTAACACTGAGCACTATCTTGTTCTGTCCCCTGTGGTCCCCAGTGGCTTTTTTTCTTTTTCTTTTTTTTTTTTTTTCCCAGGAGAAGATGTGGAAATGAAGAACAAAAGCCAGGCAATAGCATCCTGACCAGTTCCAGACTGTACCTGCAGCTGCAGGAGCGGGAGGTCCATCACAGGGCAGCAGGTGGAGCAAGAAGGTGGACTGAGGACGATGCGCTGCAAGCACAGAACATGTCCAAGGGAAGAGGCACCGGTAGAAAAAGTGTGCAAAGGACTGATGGTCAAGTCGGTTATCCTGAAGTTTCCTCTACAGGTCTGTGGTCCCCTAAAAGGAAGGAGAGTTTTATTTTCTCTAAGGTAAACAGCTCAGGATCTACATGCGGCATTTCCCCAAGCTTCCTACACTCTGTGGGACAACCGTTGTAGCCAGTTAGGTTCAGAGCAGCCAAGTTAGGGGCCAGAAATGGTAAAGAACAAGAAAAGGGTGTTCCAGCTTCCCAGTGCCTTGGAAGAAGGTGGTTGCTGCCAGCTGAGTTGTCCATCCTGTACCACAAGGAGAGGATCCTGGGGACGGTGAAGCACCCTCTCCAGTGGCAGACGTGGAAAGGCTGCTAAAGCAGCTATGCAAAAACAGCATCTCTGAGCCCAGTGAAGCACCTGTGTGAAGCAGGAGGAGCAGCACCGCACTGGGGCTGGGGGGTAGCCCATGTTACCTCAAAGCCCTGGAAGGAATTTCTCCTTCAGCTGTGAGGTCAAGCCAACATGGGGCAGCTGGCTCTGGAGGCTGCCCCTCTCCAGGAGAAGGCAGATCTTCCTCCCAGGTATGCGGACAATGAGGTGCCCCCTTGTCTTCAGAAAGAGAAAGGTCCATTTCACTGGAAGGCAAACACTTGGGCATCATCTGGTGCCTGCAGGCAGCTGCCAGCTGAAGTGCTGAGTGCCTGGACTGGCAGCAGGAACGGCCCTGAACAAAGGCAGAATTACTGCTGATGTCATTTATAAATTACCATCTTTGATGTTTAACAAAACTGAACACACTGTAAATTAAATTAATATTTGTTCATGGATTCATAAAATGCAATCATCGTCAATTAGAGATTTTAGCAATAACACACAGTGGGTGAAGAACAAACGGGATTTGGCTGTAGCTTTTAATTTAGGGGCAGACTGCCATACCCTTTCATTTCATTTCACAATGAAATAGTGACTAACTTTATAATGATAATGTGCTTTTCTTAGCACAAGGGGTCTTTGGAGTGGAGGCTTTGCAATCAGCCTGGCCTTGGTATTTACTGAAAATAGAATTATTTCATGTAGTCCTTGAAATGTTGGCAACTAGGAAATCGTGCTTGATTTCTTTTGCTACGGAGAATGAGCTGGCCCAGTCATGATCTGGGCTGGTCAGGGTGAATGTTATTGATTGCACTGGGACTGAGCCTCTGCCAGCTGTCCTGTCTACACGACCTTAAGAAAATAAAAGGCAGCGAGTGTTATTTTGAGACAACCAGCTTTCCTATAAATTAAACCTGTATGATCCCAGTAAATGTATTTCACTTAATTTACAGCCTCCTACACTTGCCCATCAGAGCATCTTGTGATATTCTTTTGCTGTGGGAGCATGTTGCACAAAGTCTAATAATTTCTGCTGAGTTGAGAAATTAACAAAAATAACTCAGGTACACATTTTGTGTGAAATGTTGTCTTAATCTTATGGTCTGACCTGGGCATATTGCTCATAAAATTGTAGCCATTAAAAAACTAAGGTCAGGCTGAGAAAACTAAGGACTAGAGGTGGAAGAGAGGACGGTCACAGTATTCTTAGGCTACTTTGTCTTTTTGTCATTGACCCGCTGGAAGCCTCTGGGTTACTTTAGGAAAAAAGAACCTCCTAAAAGCAAAGTCCCAATGATCTCAGATCAAGCATACACTGAGTAAAAAGCAGAGCATTTGACTTTCCTCTCAGAGTTCGTCATCACACAGATGCAATCATCCATCTGTTTCCTTAACTAGCTTTTAGCTAGGAAAACAGGAGCAGTGAAGTGAATTTTATCAAAGGCCACAGGAGGACTATAGAGCGTTGTATAACAAACAGTAAATATTTGCTTCAGTATTATAATATATGCTTTGGCTTACAAGAGCAAAAGAGAGTATCTGAGTAGTGACCAAGGCCCATGGTCTTGATGGGAAATACAGTTTTGCCTGTGAACTGGAGTGGTACTTTGGCCATGGGCCAGGGAAGGCCAAGGAGCAGTGCTAGGGGGTAAAAAACAAAACACCCTCTGATGCTTCAAACGAGTGTCTAGTACAGTCACCTGACTTACCAGGCACCCAGGAGTTTTCACAGCTGTGACCCTGAGCCCCCCTAGGACAGCATGCTGTCTGCTTAATCCATGAGTCCAGAGACGGGAGCTTGGGAATACACTTCAGATTTTCCAGGCTGGCTGGGCTGGACTCCTATTCAACCGACTCAGAGCCGCGGAAAAGGAGATACTTGAACCTCTGCAGACCTATTTATTCACTTTCACTGGAAAAGCTTTTGAAAAATATAATCATTTTATGGCGTGCTGTAAGAAAATAATACAAATGAGACATTTGTTTTACTGCGAAAACAGATTGCATTAGGAAAGGAAAGGTAGATAAAGCTCTTTATGCTTCTTGTACTTTACTTACAGGCACATAGGGTGAGCCTTTGGCTTGAGACTATTTTTGCCTCCCTACGTATTCTCTCTAGTGCCTATATTAAGCCAGGGTTAGCCAACAGTTATTGTCCATAGGAGTGGGTGGGAACCTCTTGCATTAAGACCTGTATCTAAAAGCCTTATAAAAATGTCATCTTGTATGCTCACCTAATATCTGGATCTTAAAAGGCTCCCATTTGTGGAACTTGAAATTCATTAAAAAGTCAATATATCCTCATTCATATCCTTAGTTGCTGAGGAAGAGATGTGTGAGGCACATTCTGAGTTTTGGAGGTTTTTTCCTTTTATTCTGTTAACTGGGATCATGATGAAACACATCACTCACATACCCCATCCATCACATCATCATCAAAGTGTTCATTTGGTCTTCTCTAATTGGGATCAAACTTTTAATAATTAATTTGTATCTATGCAAAGATAAATTCTTACGCTATGCATTTGATTTTTCTCTGTGTTTCCAAAGAACTGAAAATACGATTCCTTTTTTTCTGTTTCTTGTAGATAATTTGATACAGGGCATTTTAGAACATTTCTTTTGTATTTACATTTTGGAAGAAGTACATCATATTGTTACATTGTTCACAGCCTTTCTATTGTCACTGCCAACTTCTTTTGGGGAAAATCAAAGGAAAGCTGAGACAAGATATATCAAACCACAGTCATTTGGCTGCCTAATATTTTATTGCTCCCTTCTTGCTTATTAGTTTCCAGTTCTCACTCTTGTAATTCAGTACTTCTAAATAAACCATTTTCTTGCTTGTTTAGTAAATAATTTTACAGAGCTATTTGAGAACATGCATCACACTTCTCTTCATGTCACACAAGTTAAAACACTCTACCGAGCCATGCCGTGGTTTACTAATGTTTGGAAGATTTCGTTTTTATGATGGTGCAGTATAAAAAGAAAAATGAGGTGACTTTCACTGAGCTTTCTTAAAAACAAAGGATACTCATAAGGTAACCATTTGGGGATTCCAGGACTCTGATCCTTGAAGCCTCCTGCCTCTAGAGATACTCACTAGAAATGAATGCCATTGCCCTCGCACATCTATTTCCTCCAAGTGGTCTTACCTATAATTATGTCTTTGCGTATTTACATAGAAACAACCAGATCTGAGGGGAAGAAATTGCTCATTCACCCATATATCCCACTCACAGTCTTGCAGCAGTCTGTTCTCAGGGCTTTCAGACGTTGGGTAAAGTCTTCAGGGAATTATTTGTGCCAACCTGACTTACTGCACAAGCATCAGCCCAAAAAAACCCAGTCGTTCATAAATCTTAAAGAGAGTCTCTGCTATGTCTTGGCTTATGTTGTTACACCATTAACATCCAGCACAGCATAGCTGGTTTCCGAAGGAACAGTTCATTTCTGTCTGTGCTCACTACAATGAATAGCCAAAGCCTACTTGAACTTATGCTAAAGATATAAGGTCTGGTATTTTAGGGGAATAGAAAAATCCCTACAGTGAGGGGGTATCTATTCTGAAGCCATATGAGATGTGGTGAGCCAGCCTAGGAGCTCACGGCAGCCCAGATTTTGTTCCCTCTCACCGTCTCCTTTGCACCCCTTTTCCGCATCATGCTCCTGTGGCAAAAAAGTTAGCTCAGGTTTTTCCCTGGGTTGGGGAGGTTTCTGCCTCTGCCTCCCCAGAGGCTTGCAAAAGGTCCAGACACACGACGTAATTCTGGGGCAACGACCCAGTGGAGAATCGAAAGGTCTCTGCCATCAGGCAAGTGCTAGTGCAGATGTGCTGATTCGTGATTCCCAAAGAGGCAAGAGGGCACCATCAGGCATCTCCAGTGCTTCTCGATGGCAGCTCAACACGGGATGCAAGCTGGCTTCAGGTGTTAAATAAATAAGACTAAATTGGACGCAATTCTGAATGTGGGCAGCGCTCCATTTTTAATCAAGCCGTTCATGCAGTCTACATAAATAGTCCCCTAAGGACCTCATTAGGCAATATTCTATTTTTTAAGTTATTCCAATACTATCTTCTTTCAGTTATTTTCCCATAGAGACTGGATGATACTGTTTGTTTAGTGCAAGTAAATGTTTATTTTTATTTTTTGTGCTTTTTCTTGCTTCTATTTCATTATATGCCTTTATTTAACTACAGACTCGTTCTAGTCAGACTCAATGAAGGTCTTTTTTAAAAAAAACTTTATCTTACACGATTGGCCCGTCATGATTTCATCTACTCTCTTAGGAGCCATTTCTCCTGCATGCAGGGCAGTACTACAGCGCTTCTGCACACAGCAAAAAAGAGCCCACCCTTGCTAAAGGCCACCGGGGTCGATGGAGATTTCAGTATCCCTCAGATGGGAAAATGGTCCTGAATGGGAGGGTGAGCTCATGCTGCCCGATGAGGCCCCTCACAACCGACAGACATGTAATACCGACTTCCACAGCGAACCCCTGGGGGATTTTAATCTCCCTGAAGGTTTACGCCACATCTCACCAAAACACTTTGTATAGGCCTAATCCCATCTACATTCAGGAGAGCACTTCAGCACATGCTTAGCCCAAAGCATGTGCTCAGGGCCATTAAAGTTAATGATGCTTAGGCAGGTTTCAAAGTTAACTGTGTGTTAAGGGCCTCTCTGCAGCGATGGTTTCCAATGGTTTGCCAGGAAGAAACTCCATAAAATATAGTTGGATTGAACTGCATAGTGTTTTCACTGTGGCAAATTTGTTTGCCATGAAAACATGAATGGGGAAGTGTAAACCTCTGTATTAAATACTGCTAGAATAATGATTTATACACAGTATTAAAAAAAAATATTGTTGCTATAGAATAGATTAGTATAAGCTCTCTGGGGAGACACTACGCTTTCCTTGGGTTTTGCACAGTGCCTGGCATACTATAGATGCCAGAGTTAACAAATAGTTATTAATAATAACTGACCGAGCAGACGCCAGTTCTGTGTATCAACCACGTCAGACATAAATATCAGACAGAGAAATATAAACCTGCTCAAATTAACTCTTTGTGAGTTAATAATCTTTTTAAGATGAGACCAGCTCTATTTTGTAACATTTTCCACTCCTTACTCTGCCTCCCTTCAGTTTAAATCCTCTGTTACCAGCCCAGAAGAGCTGCCTGCCTGAGTCAAATCAGCCGGGACAGGAACAAGAGTACCAGCCACTCCTATTTCACTATAGGAATAATGCAAACCAAACCCAAGTGTCAGCAGAGCACAAACTGTTGACAATTCATGGCTCCACACCTTGCATCCAACTTCTTTTCACAGTGTAGTTCCTAGACCTTTATTCATTAGAGCTGGGAACGTCTTGTTGCATGTTCACTGCTTTGCTGCCCAGCCAGGAGACATGCCGAAAACTCCACCCTTCCAGAAAGGGGTGACATCTGAGCGGGGAGAGGGCATGTGTTCTCAGAGTAATGCTGCCAAATTCAGGTGAAAAAGGCAAATTTTACTAAGTTACCAACTGCAGCAAAAGTGTTGCACCAGGTCTTGCAAGTGTGTGGCAAGGCTAGAGGTACCAAAACTTGACACACTGAAAATCCACCATTACGAGGTTTGGGATGGAAACATGAAGTGAAAGCAAGCTGACTTGCTATGAGGTGAAAACAACTTGTTTTCTAACTCTTTGGTTTTCTGTTGCCAACTCTCCCAATGCCTGCACCAGCCCAGTGCTTGGGAAATGCCCACGTGAGGCAGCGGGGCAGCATGTGGCCAGGACACCTTGAGCATGTTCTTCACTTGCTGCCTGCAGTGTCACCTCTGGCAAACTGTGCTGTGGCCTCACACCTCTACTAAAAGGACAACAACAAGACTGAAGTGATTGCAAGGCAGAGAAAAAAAAATCCAGAGTTTAAAAAGAGATGCGTCCCGTGCCTGCAGTCCCAACTGGGCTCTCTTTGTTCCCTTTCTGATTTTAGCACATCCAAAGCACATCACGTGTTTTCAAGCTACTTTTTCCACAGCCACGAGGGCTAGAAAATTGCTTTTTTTTAAAAAAAAAAAAAAACAACAACACCAAAAACCAACAAAAAAACCAACCAAAACAAAAGCTAGGATTCCAACCTAATCAGAGCACTCTGGAGGCTGGGACAATAAAAATAACAAGGGAAGCTATGAGAGCCGCCAACGCAGCCAGCGTCACAGTTGTGCCCCCGCCACCTCTAGCTGCCTGAAGAGACAAGCACTGAGTTTGTCAGGCACTCAGCCTTCTCTAGAGCCCAGAAACACTCACATGTTTTGAGGAAAACAGGATTATTTTGACAAGAGCTGCCAGAAACTGAAAGGTTCATACACGCGAGGAAGACTGACTATTTACAACAAACCATCCCAGCAGTTCCCAGCCCAGTTCCTAAGGGCTGTCCAGGGCAAAGGCATAAAGAGGTTTTTTTGGAAGCCTCCATGTTCTCCAGCTGCCTCCAGGCAGCTGTCCTAAATTTATCGACCGGACCCTCCCAGCCGAAGCAAATGTCCCTGGTCAGAAGCCACGCACCCAGCGGTACCTTGGGGACTCACCACTAACGGTGCATACCCACCCACCCCTTCCCTCCCCCACAGCTCATCCCACCGCTCCTAGCCCATCACTTTTCTCCTCACTATGGCATATGGCCGCCCTGCCCACGCTGCTGGCATTGCAAGAGGGAGAGGCTGCAGGACAGCAAGCCCTGCCTGCCCGTAAGGGGGGGGGTGGGGTGGTAAGCTGCAGGAAAGGGGCAGAGCTCCTCCACAAGTGGACTTGGCCCATCACGCTTCGCCTTCTGCCATCTACACCGGCTTTAAAAGCCATTTCACAAATAAATACATTAGGATGTGGAAAGTTGTCCTTAATAGAGTGTGTAAAGGGTTCTGGCACAGAAAAGGTGTGTGATAAAGTGCATTCCAAACCTCAGCCCTGAATTAAGTATTTAAGAACATCTTCCAATGGGGAAAAGGGGTGAAGAAAAAAATGAAAGAAGCAAAAAGGAAAAGAAACAAAGGAGTTGGCAAAGGCACAGATGAATCATGAAACTCTACGTGGAGCTGCCAAAGTTTCAAAAACACTCTTAAGTACAATTTACTAAACCAACCAAGTAAGAGGTGCCTGTAAATTATGGATGTATGCAGATGTTGGTGAACTCCAGAATTAACTCTAAGCCTATTAAAACTTTAAACACTCAATGTGCTTGACTGTCAACAAAGGTTTTAAATAGTGTTGCAGTTTGTGGAACACCTGAGATTCAACTTCCCCAACTGAACAACTTCAGGCTGAGGGCTCAAGGACTGGGGCCTGCTATGCTTTAATGGGGTGCAAACCTTAAAAACGTGGAATGTACAAATAAATGACATCAGGTGAAGGCCCAGCAGAGCGGCTGAAACCATGACATGTCACAGATTTGAGATGGTGATCCTTCTATGAACATTTAAGGTGTTTCAGCCAAGGCATCTGCTGAGATGTTTACTGCATCATGAGGTACCTCAGCAGGGCACAGACTGGGGACTACCCCCCTTGCCTTGCTCTGCATATGGAAAAGTTTTAAACTTCCAGAAGAGAAAAATTGTGTTTCCCCTGATGGTGCACTTAGAGCCCCAACCTTGTGATGAAGCCACTTCTGCTCTAACGACAGCCCCAGTTTCACCTGAGATCTCCATTTAGGGACAGTCCCCGAAAAGGATGACGTTATTAGAATTATTAAACTTACAAACCAAAAGTTTTTGAGGACATAAAAATCATGCTTAGGGCATCAACAAAATGGACTATCACCTATTTCACTAAGCAAAATTCTTAAATTTTTAGGGCAAAAATCAAGGACCATTCAGAAAGGAAGGAGGTGCACAACAGACCTGATCTGTGGGTTTTGGTGGGCTCAATCGGAGGGGCTCGGTACTCATTTACACCAGTTGAGTCAGTGACCTCTGGTTGTCAGCAGCTCTACCAAGGCTGGCTCTGTCCTAAAGACATAAAAAAAGGAGAATTCATGTGGATACAGTACTGCCTTTTTTAACAAAGTCCACCCGTGCTCTTGGGAAAGGGTGAAGCAGGAATTCTCCTCCCTTGCTGATCTTAGCTTTCAAACTTTTTTTTTTTCCATCTGAACTTATTAAAACCCTTTATACACTTATAAATTTTTCTGTGGTACATATGTTTAAAGCCAAAATAATAAAATAACAAGAGTGTTTCTACCCAGAGATCCTTAAATATTGAATGCAAATTTCCTGATAAAAATCTCGAAGAATCACAACATAGTCTAGTGTACTATAAATTATGCTAAATCAAATAAATCAGACTATATCATCCCTAGTGGCTCCTACACAGTCTTTAAATATATTACCCACTCCTCATCAGTCCATTCCACTCAATAACCAGCTCTGTCTTGGGTCCCCAGGCCCGCTTTAATTTGAACAATATATTAGCCTTTGCAGTATAAAGGAGAAAGAAACTTCAGGAAGAAGGTAGGCTGGCTTACAAATGAATCTCCTGTGGCAGCTCACTCGGATGTGTAGGATGGATGGCTATTCTGAGCAGTCTGCATCCCAAATGCAGCCAGGGCAATAAATCTTTCCCTGGCCAGCCGGCCGATGGCTGGAGCAGGAGTGGTCCCCGCCTCTGCCTCCCCCAGCCCTCAGCCCTCGCCTCATCCCTCCCAAATACAAAGGCTTGCAGCCTCTCCGGCTCCGTTTGGAGGGCATATTTCCTGGAAGACCTGGGAAAAGCGAAACCAGAAGCTCAGCCTCAAGGGAGAGGGGTCTCCCCTGGTGGGTCTCCCAGCATCAGGTGGCCATGGCCATCCTTGCACAGGAAGTGGCCCTGGCTGGGCAGAGCCAGAACCTGCATCCATCATCCTCCCAAACGACCCCCAGGGCCACTCCAGGGCACATGGTGGACAAGATGGACCTGAGCATCACCTTCCATAAGCTGCCTCCAAGAAGCTGGAAGAGGGCAACCAAAGGCAGCCAGTCAAAAACCTGCTCCATCCCAAGGCACCTTAAAAGCAGGGGGACTAAGCTTCCCAGCCCCTTCCCAGGGCACCGGCTAGTGCACAACGTGCCTGAGATACCAGGTCACAAGCGGAAGGCTCATGGTGCTGAGCCAAGGCTTCGCTCGGTCTTCCCCTGAGAAAAGAGCAAACAGCCCCATGTCTAGCGTCGTAAAACATCTGGTAGGGCTATCAGGAGGGAGACTGCTGAGGATACAGTTTAACAGAGCTTCTGGGATTTTTTTTTTATTGCATTTATTTTTGCGAATCATAACAATAAAAAAAGGAAAAGCTGGAGTCCACTCAGTTGAGTTAATGCTTTCGGAATTTTATTAATCAACGTCTCAGCATTCATAAAAAAATGACACCTTTTAAAACCAGTGGAGAGGAACTTTTCCAAATATTTCCAATCAAAAGAAATTATTTTAAAACTCACATTACATGTATTTTTAAACCAACCCCTCAGGGAGATGGGTGTGAACTCTGAATTATCCCAATTAACTTTAGTGCCAGAGATCAAGGCCAAAAAATGCAAAGTCAGCTCTAAGCTTTCTGAGTAGGTTGCTGAGGGTGCTGCAATGCCAGTAAATCAGTGACCATGCACAGCTGAGGTTCTTCATGCCCTGTGCCTGGGTCTGTCCTGAAGCACTGCTAAAAATGCTCCAGCACAATAACATGGAGCGTGGCGCAAGGCGAAGAATAAAATGGTGCAACCTGTGACAGCACCGGTATTGACTAAATAAAATCTGCCCAGTGACGAGAAAATGAAAACCAAATTATTTTAATGCCAATAAAAACATGTTTACTGACAAGCAAATGCATTCCTTTTGTCTGGGTGCATGGTTAGCATTCGCTTAAGGCAATTTTTTCAGTGCTGAATTAAGACACTGTATTTCATGCCCAGGGCAGGGCTGAATACCAGCATTTGCTCTGTGAGTCTGTGAGCAAGTGAGGGGGTAGCACATTAAAAGTGCAAGCACCCTGTGATTCCCCGTGGGTCTGGTCATCTCTAACTCCAAATGCCAGATAATACACCACGTACTGTTATTTACCCTGGAGGTGAAAAACTTAGAAAAATCTAAATTTGGAGCAGCAAAACTGAAGCCCAGGACATGAAGGAATTTCTTCCAGGGTGTGCAAACAGCCAGCAGATCCAGGAAGAAACCAGAGTCTTTAACCTTGTTACTTCAATTTAAGAAGCCGTTTCCCCTGTCTTCTTGCAAAGCTTATCTTCTTTTTTTTCAGTCCCTTTCCCTGCTGTCTGACTGCTTTGCTCTTCCCCTAAGAGGTTCAGTCTCCTCCTCATCCCATGCTCCCTTCTCCTCCTGCAATATCTGCGTGGCCCTGCTTCTCCAGCTGAGGAAACTCATGAGAGTTCAACCTGTCCTTCTGTGGGAAGGAGCAGCATCTCTGCCTCTCCTGCTGCCTGGAAGGGTAGTGCAAACAGGAAGGTAACAATAACGAAATGAATGTGAAGGAAAAGATTTGGTGGACCTGCCCCAAGCTCTGAGGCTTGCACCATGCAGCTCAGCCAGGCAGGTGAAAGGGCACCTCTGATCTCTTGGGTGGGAGGGCAGCACAAGTCCCATCATGATCAAGGGGACTTTTGGTGGACAAGACATAGTTACCATTACTGGAACATGACCTCTCCAAAGAACCAAAGCAGGATGCAGAGCCGTGTCTTGCAGCAGTCCTCGGCAAGGTCCTGCCTCCCAGTGCCGCAGCAATCCCTGCAGGACAGCTGGCTCAGCGTGACTGCGCTCTTCTCAGCCACTTCCAGCAGGTCCTGCAGAAACCAGACGCCCATTCAGTGCACTGTCTCGATTCGTCTTGTGAAATCAAATGGTGAAAGAGAGGAGCTGACAGAGGGGAGTGGCTGTCATCATCCCCATGCGATACAGGAGCTTTTTTCCAACTGTGAATGAAAGAATAACATTCAGAAACTATTAAGGCTCTTCATTCAAACACATTCAAACAGATACTATGGAGCACTATTCATGGCACAAAGGCTTATTTAACCAGAAGACAGTGAGGGTCCAGGAACCAACGAACACAGGATTTGGAAGTTTTCAAGGGTGCTAAGTTATATTCAGAATACTGTCCTATGAAGACTAACTGTTGTGCTGTTCACAGAAGTCCACTGTGAGCAGAAACGTTCATGTGAGCCAATGTTCCTGTGCAATGCTCAAGCTTTAGCATCGCACAAAGACCAGCCCAAGAGTCACTCATCTACCTAGAGCAAAAGGCAAGGTTTTACCACAAGACCCCGTTCTTCAAAACAAGTTTTACTGCAACAGGCAAAACTTGGTGCGGTACTGTCTGCAACAGCAGACAAGTAGCCCATGATCCTCGAAGGGCCAGATTTCTGTCAATCGTGTTTGAGCCAGTTCCCAAGCCCACTTTGCTTGAGAACTTCCAGTTGGAGTGAGTAGGAACCTACTTGCTTGGCAGCTGGTGCTGTTCAAATAAGTGTCTGGGAGTAAGGAGTTCAATAATTCAAAAAGTTGTTGGATCTTAACCAAATCCTGTTGACTCCTCTCTCAAATTATTCAGCAGACTGCAATATTTACAGTACATTGTTTTAAGGAAATTATGCAAACTATATGTCTTTGTCAGATAAATTATTCACAGTGAGTAATATGACCCTGTTGTTGTTCACAAATACAGCTCCCAACCCAGTTATTTCTCCTGCTGTCTAACTACTGCTTCGGTTAGCTCGGGGGTTTGAGAAGCTCTAGGTTTCAGCAAAAATAACGCTGCCATTTCAGTCAGCTTAGCTCTGCAGTACCACAACTCCTTTGCCAGCGAGTCTCAGCGCTTTACAAAGAGGATTAGGATTGTTACCTTCATTTCATGGGTAAAGGCAGCAGAGCCATGGGAAAGGCAGTCTCCTACCCAAAGATGAACAGGGGCCAGTGATGGAGCCAGGAGCATAATCCTTGTCAAAGATGCTCAGTCCTGCACTGAAATCCATTCTTTTCGTTTTAAGATATGGCTGGCAGCTCTGACCCTTTGGCAAATGCCCATTTAGTTTTCAAGCTGCTATTATATACCAATAAACTAATTGGTTTGGGACTGAAGCCCCACAGGAGGACACCTGGGGATACCAGCATCCACCAAGGCTGAAGTTCATGATGCTTTGGCCAGCCCAGAGAGCCCCAGATCCCATTTGAAGATATTCAGGTCAGAGAGGCACACAAAGCCTGAATCCAGGAGGAATTGTACATGGAGATACCTTTGCTGTGACACATAACAGAAACCAAGGAGACAGCTGGCATTTGGAAAAAGAGGCCAGATCCATCATAAGATTTCCTTGGAGTGTTCGAACTCTAGACTAGACTAGTGCCAGAAAGAGTAACATTACCATTACAAGCAAACCACAGGAAATAGGGTGTTAATGGCTAAGACACGGGTCTTACCAAATCAGCAACGGAGAAGCAAGAAAGCAGAGAGAGAGCAGAAGAAGCTGTGAGTGCACAGTCTTTGCAGAGGGGGAGAAAGGCAGCCAGACCTTTAAAAGCTTCATTTATGTACATTATTGAAAGAATGTAACACGGAAAAATGGAATTTTCCCCTCCAAGGGGAGAAGTCTTTGGGGAGGTGGTTGATGCCAAATGTTTTTACTGTGCTTGATACAAGGTTTTGGCAGGTACCACTACACAAATGGAGCATACATTTGTGCTCATTTAACAAAGGAGAAGACACCTCTTCTCTGTGGGGGTTGGAAGTCCAATGGCTTTGATGATTTGAGTGAATGCATTATGGTTTTGATGGTGTAAAGTGCGGAAAAGTTTACATAAACAAAGTTTTAATCAGAAGAAAAACACCAGGGGTAGAGGCTCTGCACAAGACTGAAAAAAACCCAGAGTACTGGCCTAAAGCTGAAAAATTAAGAATACTTAAAAATACTTAAAAATACAACACTATGTGTGTAACAGAAATAACATTCCTAGGAGAAAAATGAATACAGCAAAATGGCCAGAGAAGTACTAGGAGTAAGACCATCACACCCTAGGTAAACCAGCAGAGACAGGTACAAAAAGGACAAGCACCCCTCAAAATACTGAACGAGAAAAGAAAATTTATGCTTAATCCAGCTACTTAACCTGAGAGCCTGAAAGTGTGTCTGTGCAGACAGGACCGTAAGATGTCAGCTGCATTAAAAGGTCTGAGGCAGGCAATCAGAGCACTGTACTGGAGAAGTTCAGCCCTAAGCTGCTAAGACAGTAAGTAAAAAAACAGAGAAGCCCTTAGACTCTTCCATGAGGGGTATTGGTGAGGTCCTCCTAAGACCATGAGTTTATGTCTCACGAATGCTAATTGAAAAAATGAAAGCAGAGAACAAGTTTTTGACTACGGTATTTGGGTGTCAAATGTTTCACGTCTTCACCTGCTGGAGGCTTGTAATAGCTGGAAAGGATATCACACCACCTACTGCCACTGCTGAAAGGAACACGACAAACCTGCCCTGGCAACAGCCGAGAACATTTTGTTATTAAGGAGAATATTTCTGTATCAAATAAAAACCTAGATGAGAGATCACAGCCAGAAACACGGCCTCTAGAGCAATAGTCTGACCAGCAACAGGGCAAAGACCAGAGTGGTGCAGTGGCCTCCAGTGAAGGGAATAGCTGCCTCCTCCTGCATGGGTGACAGGACAGGCCAAGGCGAGGGACCCCCATGTTTCAAGGACAATTACCTTTTCCTCCCCAGTAAGGAAGGGAGGGGAGATCAGCCAGGCACCTCTGGGATGCTCTTCCGTTACAGATTTTCACAGGGACACAGGACTTGCCCTGCTTTTCCACCTCAAGCCCCAGCCCCGGGAACTGACCCACCCCAAGGTCTGCACCTGCAGAGCCCACCTCCTGGCACAGAGCACGCGGGGCCCAGTGCCTCCTCATACAGCTCAGCAACCCTCGTTCCTGCAGAGAGGGTCAGCAGGAGACAGCATCACTAAACCCCCCACCAAGGGGCTGCCCTGCCCTCTACCTGTACGAAACCGGGCACTGAATGCATGACCACACGCTGCACGGCTTTCATCAGATTGCAGTGAAGTCCCAGCCCTACGGCTGCAGGTCCCCCTTACACCAGTGTAACAGGCCAGTGAGAGAAGCTCTGGATGCAGCAAAGCACCTGTGGGTGAAGGAGGGAGAGAAGTAGCCAGATCTGTAGTTAGTACTTTAAAATTCTAAATAACAAGAGGGGCATACAGGCTGTCAGCTGCAGCCTTTTTTTTTTTTTTTTTTTTTAAAGAAATGAGAAATCAGGTTTGCCTGTGCTATTAGAAAGCGAGCTCAGGGATATCAGGGACTTGCTGGTACACGGATACTTGAGGAGAAGCCAAATATAGAACACAATGGGGCATCCCAAAAGCTGCTGCCGTGTACTGGAAGTGATGACGCAGGTAACCATTCATATAGGAAGCGAAAGGGGGTTCTACAGGTGTGTGCAATAACCATCCCAAGCACTTTATCCAGACCTTAGGGAGGAGGAAGGTGAGGAGTGTCTGTGGCTTTTTTGACCAGAAAGGATCCAGGGCAGCCTGAGCTTCGCGCAGCACTAAGTGGTTTTACTTCTGCCCAGTGCTCACGGGGCCGCTCTCTGAAGACAGGATTAGCCAGAACCTCAGATGGAAAATGGATGGTTGTGCTTACTTTGATTAACAAGCAAATTATAAGCTTTTCATATCCTTTCTGATCTCAATGCTGTTTGCTAAATGCCATTAGTACAATGAAGCTTAGCTGGGAAAGGACAAGGTAGGGAACTGTGCATTTACAAGTCTCCAGCATGACCTGGTTGGACTAACCACTGTGTTACACAATAGTGGGCATTTAAAAGCCAGGCACTAAAAGAAGTCGGCTCTCTCGAACTTCATGGCCTCAAGGGCTTTTTGGCCAAACACAGAAATGCCAACTGAATTACAGGGAAAGGAAACTTTTGTTATTGTGCAGTCCGTGCACATACTTCTGGGGTCTACTCGCTTCTCTGTTCTCCCTAAAGGGAAGGCTGCAGTACAGTCAGAAGAGAGGTGCCCTTTCAGAAAAGATGATGTCCACAGACAGCACAGCTGTTTCTTCATGCAGATATCCCACCAAACACGCAGATCTCTAAACGTTAACGGAACATTAAATATCACCAGATCCGGCCTGATTCAGTCAGAGGAATTCTCCAGCTCCTTTACGGCAGGCGGTAACTGAAAGTCTATTTTGTTACTTGCAGCTACAAAAAATATTCCCACTAACTTAAGTCTTCTTCGACAGGACAGTTGATGTTTCCATCACTGAAATTACAGTTGAGGTTTCAACATCGTTGAGGTTTCTGTCACTGAAAGACGTGTCCCTGAATTTGCAGTTTCCTACAGACATTTGTAGAGCCGAAAAGCTCTCTGTCGCACAAGAGGTGGGGGATAAAGGTCTGTTTCCCACAGATGCCACCACTCTTGCAGTACACACGTGGGAACGAAGCAGCTCCTTCAGTCACAACTGTCTGTTTTTTTCTACATAACAACCAAAGCATGAGAGAAAAAGTTGTCCTGGAGGGTCATGCTGGTTTCATATGGGTGATCTGAAACCATAGATAAGCTGTCTTGGTCAAAATAGTAAAAATGTCTACTTCCCGTTTGCAGTTGCTTAAAGTGAAATTTG
This sequence comes from Falco rusticolus, assembly GCF_015220075.1. Classification (NCBI taxonomy): domain Eukaryota; kingdom Metazoa; phylum Chordata; class Aves; order Falconiformes; family Falconidae; genus Falco; species Falco rusticolus. Next base: position 49,344,522 of record NC_051187.1, read on the forward strand.
TAGCATGGGAGTTAAATGCACCCGAAGCTGTAGCAGACAGGGGTGCTGTGCTGAGAAAGGGGCTGTGTGTTCCCATCCCTGTGGAGTCATGAGCGGGCACAGATGTTAAGCCTTCCCTTTCCCTTCCTCTCAACATCCCTTCTTCCCCAGTCAGCCCCTCCTTGAGAAAGCAAGAAGATAATTTGCAGAAAGAAAGACGTATTTTCCTCCCTTTGTTCGGTTATAATAGCGTATTTCTCTTTTATCCTTTGAAATACGGATTTGTTCCACAGAGTCCGTGGAGACTTAGAACCAGAAAATACCACCCCCCGATGACAGCTGACGGTCTGTGTTTTGTGCATGCCCATCTCAAGCCTACATTGACGCTTCATGTGAGGCAGAAGCAGCAAGACCGGTCTCTGCAAGTGGATAGCAGCTTTGTTCCTGTAAGAGATGCCATTTAAAGCAATGTTAAAGACAACTTTCTGGTAGCTAGTTTGTGTGTGTATAAAAAAATATAACAAACCAAATAAAATTCCTGGTGTCCAGTGCAAAGTTACTGGATCTCAGACTTGCTGGCATTTGCTTTTGGACTGAAGAGGGAAATATCTCTGTAAAGTTTCCATTGATCTATAAAGCAGAAACATCTGCTGGAAGTGTTGTCCCAGGCTGTCTCCAACTGCAGTCAGCAGGAGGCGAGCCTGTGGTTAATAAGCTTTCTCTCTCTCTTCCACAGTAGATGTCATTGCAACGAGTACGAAGCACAATAAGAAAGTTTGCAGGATACGGGCTAACTCAGCCAGAAAATACAAAACACAAACATGGAAAAAAAGCATCACTGAGAAGACTGTCAGCGTCTTTCAGATTAGTGATGTACTCCTGCCAAAGCGAAACCAGAACCACCGGCCCAGCTACCCCAAACCAGCCTGGGACTTGCCTCTGTTAAAAATGCCATAAGGACCATTTTAAAACTCTCTTCTGCAATCCTATATAACAGCGCTTGCAAAGCTGGGATTTAATCGGTAAAAGGCTGTCCTCTCTGGCAGGATTTTCGGAGAGTTTAATTCAATTTGCAGTGTAGTTTATGCCATATACCCACACTGAGATTTTTAATTTCCTCAGTGATGCTAATCGGTACACACTTCCAACGTGGCCAACAGCATCCCATAGGTACCAGGGGAGTGGAAATTCCCCAGCACAGAGCTGAGCCTTGGATTTGCCGCTGGAAGCAACAGTAAAGCAGTCGAGCAAACTTTGTGCTCCCTTGGGCAAAGACTGTGTTGTCTCAGGCTGCTTTCCACGGTTGTTTCCACCTACAGGAACCTTTGGAGGGAAGCCTCCAGCATTTCGCCTAGGCATGGTGTGGCCAATGCCGCTTCCCCACCGCAGCCATCAGCTCGGTGACACAGGGCTCTGGTGGGTCCTCCACCTCCCCCGGCACCCACACCTGGCACCGCTGAGCACCTACCGCTTCGCTTCCTCTGCCTTTGGGAAAACAGAGGGGGCACAGCGCGGGTCAGTTATCCACACCTGCAGCAGTCAGCGAGCCCCACACCGGCTGATGAAAAAGGATTTTTTCTGCACTGGCAGGACCTGCTGGTACAGCCCTCTGGCTGGAGCATCTTCCTGGCCTGAGGTGGGTGCTCAGTGCTCCAGGAGGGCCTGGTTTGCACAAGGTCTGCCCGTGGCATGGCCAGTGCTGCTGCCCCCAGGGGCTGCCACCCCCAGCACCCCGCTGCCTCCAGGTCCTTAACAGCCTCTGGGTAAGTGTCCAGCCAGTGTCACCGCTACAGACATGGCCAGCACTTCTGTGAGGCCAGCATATCATCTCCCTTCTCTGGGGGAACCAAAAGTTAGCTGGTACACAGAACAGCCTTTTTAATAGCAGGAACAAGACTCTTCTTATTATGCCGTGCTGGTTATAGCATGTCACTCTGTCATCACCCTATCATTGCTCTGCTGCGCACACCACTTACTCTAACTTTAATGGCATTACACTTACCAAGGTTATAATTACACATTACAGTGCGGCTTTCTTACGCCGAAAAAGGACTAAACGTACAATTACACAGCTCATAAATAGAAGGATGCCGTACTACTGCATAAGCACACATGCCCACATAAAACCTTTGATTTCGTTTGCAAATAGATTATAGAGATTTCACAAGGATGTTGTTCTGACTGTGGCAATTGGTAGCACCACCTCTTGGTGACAACCTCCAGCTGCACGGGACTTTTCCCAGCAGTGCATCTCCTCCCAGGGGTGAGGACAAGGATTCCTGCAAAGCCAGCCATTAACTAGAAAAGCATCATGAAAAAAAAAAAAAAAAAAAAGGATTTGCTGGTCGTTACCGTTATTTTTGTTGTTTCAAATATTTAAAGCTATTATCTGAATTGGCGTGTACCTCTTTACATGAGGTTAGGATTTAGAAACACTTACTGACCCCCTAACAAAGACGTAGTCGAGTGAAAAAACATGTGTGCCAAATTCAGTGACCCCTCAAAACTTTAACGTTAGAGCTAAAGAGAAAAACATATGGCAAACACAAATGCCTAGACAACTATCGATGCTAAGATTAACTGTCACTGTGACAAAATGGGACCTAAGCGCTTTCTTTCAAAAGTACCCCTCATCTGAGTCAGAAATACCGATCAGAGGGCGAACCAACCTCACCCCCAGCCCCCAGCGGGTTTCTGAGAGTAACACGCTGCATGTCATGGATGTGAAAAGCCACAACGCAACTAGACTCTACCAAGAGGATCTCCCACACGTTCAAATATCGTTAACGCTCAGTAGTTTGGCTGAAATAAAAGCATATTGGATGGGTAACGCTCTTTCTTAGACACTCCTTGTCTCACAGCATTCAGTTGGGGCCATCCACGTCTGAGGGTTCATGATCACACACAACTTTTTTCCTCAAACTACCTTGCTAAGAAAACCCCATACATCCCACCATATGTGTTCAACAGTGTCCTTGCTGTTGTGGGGCCACCACCAGCACCAGCTGGGAAGATCTTGGTGACCAGCTGTCCTGGGGTCATGGAGGATGAGCTGGTGCAGGAGGAGGGGACAGAGCCTGCCAGGATGGGGGCAAAGGGTCTCAGAGGCCCCCAGAGTCCCCGTCCTGGAGGACAGCACCAAGATTTCCAGCAAAGGGAAGCCATTCCCCTTAGGTCTTTCCATGAAAAGCCCCAGGACAGGACAGGCAGCTGTATCTGGGCAACAACCTCGAACGACAACTCCAGTCATCCTGTGGCTACATCTCTAACATCCACATGTTCATAGGACTCAGGCAGATGGTTGTATTTAATTGTTTATGAAGTGACCACTTTGGCCAGACGTTGAGCTATCTGTCCACAGGCACAGATTCAGTCCATAGCAGAAGAGTGATATGACATCTTCAGTCTCATTTTTTGGGGAAAAAAAATCAAACAGAAAAGAAAGGACACAAGGATGGAAGGAAAGAGAAAGAAAGAAAAGGAAGGGGGGACACACATGGGCGGATGCAGGGAGAAGATTATTCATTCCTCTCTGCTCATTTAATTTTCTATTTTGATTGTGAAGAACAGGCAAATAGAAATGAATGATTGATGCTTTTGAAAACGTATACAACATGAAAAGTATGCACTTCTCTTGAAGTAGCTTTTAAATTACTTACAGCACAATGCACTCAGAGTCGGTTATTATGGTGTCGAGTCCTGTGATCTACGAGGGGCATGAGTATCAAGAACGGCAAGTGGCCACTACAACCTTTTCCTTCCTTCTTTTCCTAACATTTGAAAAAAAAAAGAAGAAGAAGGGAAAGATCTCAGTGTCTCTTAGCTAAGAATTCCTAGCTCTCCCTGTGTTTTCTAGTATCATATTCTTACGCATATTACTCCAGGAGGGAAATTCCCACATCTTACATTTTCTACTTGGCTACAGTTATTTAATCTTTCTCCTTCTTGGTTCTAGCAACAAAAGCATCTCAGTTTGTAGGCTCACGCAGGCAGAATTAACAAGAATATACATGTATATACTGGGCCATGTAAACCCCGACCATGGATATGGATAGGAGCATACACAGGCATAGATATGGTCAACTTCTACCTCTTATTCATTGAGAAGTCCAACTGGAAGGACTTAACAGAGGCATATGAAGAAAGCGTGCAGGATGTGGGTCTGGAACCTGGAGGCAGAAGAAAACTTCAGTTCTGAGAGTCAAACGAGTTTGTGATGCCTTTTGTATAATAGCAGCAGCTTAAGTCAACATTTTAAGGAATGCTTTTCAATTTTAAGTGCTTTAAAATGAGACAGAGGCCTGATCTTTTTAAAGGGACATAATGATTTCTCAAAACCAGACCCCTTGCTCTGGTCAAGTAAAATGCAGGACAATCAATATCGACCCTCATTTTTTAACACATACACACACACACCCCCCATTGTGGCTATGATCACTCTTGGGTTTTGGCAATGCTGTCAGCTGCCAAGCCTCAGCTGAAAGCGCGCACACTCACAACTTACCCACCTGGCTGCACAGGGCAAATCGACAGGAGGAAAGGGAAGAAATTTTACAGTAATTTTTTGCAACATGAATTAATTCTTTGCCTGGGAAAACAATGGGGAAATGCACATGCATCTGAGGGCCTCTTGCCCTGGCTAGCTATTTGACATGTCAATTTGATATGTCAATCCATGTCCTGACAACAATTAAAACTCATTGTGAGCCCTCACATCTCCATTTTCTGCTATGATGGGACAGATTTCTAGCAGGAGGACATCTCCAGGGGGATACAGGAAAGCTTATTCAGCACAGGCCTTGAGACCACACTGGTGGTGTCCAGTCCAGCAGGAATGGAGGAAATAGGATGGGCAATAAAAGCTGAGTAAGGTCCTCACACTTTTGGAGATTGGAGCAGGATAATAAATAGCTAGAAAGCAGTCTCCTGGGTCTGAAGGCAAAGGAGAAACAAGAAGAAAGTCTCTGAGGGGAGGCACAGGACAGCATTTGGAAATGAGAAGTGGGAAACCACTGGTTAAAACCAAATAACGAGTAACTAGGTCACTTGCACTCATGGATGAACATACACACCAGTAAGACCTGTAGTAGTTTGCAATGTTACAGGACCCTCGGGGTGCTGGTTTGTTCCCAGGAGTTCAAAAATTAACTGTTCATTCAGTGAGATACGCCGATGGCATCGCTATATCGGTCAAAAGAAACCCCCGCAAAACCACTGGGGGAAGAGGACCACCACGCTCATCTCCCCACTACCCAACGTGCTACAGCTCCTCGCGGTGTCTGGAGAATCACAACGCGTTCAGTTCAGAGCTTCCCAAGCAAAGAGCAGGAGCAGACAGCCCAGGCTCTGTCCGTGCTACAGAAGAAATAGCCAAACCCACTGAACAGTGTTTACTGGCGGTTCTAAGGCCTTAACAAAAATGGACGAGTCAGCATATCTTTTGACCTAAATCAATGAAACAAAGTGCTTGAGAGAAGCGCTGTCCTATCCGCCACAGTGGACAACATCTTTCCAAGATGAATGCCCAAGTTTTTTCCCCTTTTAGATGCCGCAAATGGTTTTTGGCAGATGCTTCTACACCCAGATGGCGCCAAGTTAACTACTTTTATTATGCCTTTTGGATGGTAATCTTTCCGCAGACTTCCTTTTGGCATCACTACTACACCCAATATATTCCAAAGGAAATGACAAGGCTACTGCAGCACCTGGAAAGGGATAGTTGCTTGTACAGACAAAGTCCTGGGAAATTGCCATTAAGAAGAGAAACATGATAAAAGCCAGTCTAGATTTCCAGAGACATTTGGTATTCAGGTCTAAAATGCAATAAACATTGGGCTACGTCAAACCCGGCTGAACTATTGAGACAACATGCATGAAAACTAGGCATAAGGGCAGACTGAGAAAAGGTAAATTGGCCTAAGAATGCAATAAATTAATGCAAACTCCTGAATCCATGTCAAAGTGAAATGAACGCTGGGTTATGAATGGCAACAATATATCCTTGGAATGAACTCCTGGAAAATGAAAGCACCTGATACTTGAACATAATACGAGAGAATGTTTTCAGCGGAGCGGAAGCCCTACCTGAAGCACACCAGCGTTCCCTTCCTGTAACCACTTGCAGCCGCCTGCTATAACTGTGTTGCAGACTACAGAGTTACTGCAGCCTGGTCAGAGTGGCAGGGCTGCTACATACTGCTCCTGGACATTTGCTGATGGTATAAATCACTCTCTGCAGACTGAGGAGTGTCTCATTGTAAAAGAAGCATGTGAAAAATCTATAAAAAAGCTCTTCCAGAGAGTCATTTCAACTTTTGACTGACCACAAACCACTTGTACCCCTGATAAATAGGAAAGACTTGGATCCTACGCCAGTGACTTGTCAAGCCCTACTTAGGGCTTAATTAGGTACAATCCGCAGACATAATACAGTATTGTGCCTGGCACAGCCTTGGCAGTTGGTGGTGCCCTGTCTAGATACCTTGCGAATGTGACAGATGTATGAAGATTGCAAATGGCTGAGGAAATTAAAGCTTCATGAGAGAGGTCTGCAAGCCTTAAAACCAATGTCTGATTCATAATTATAACACATCTGGCTGGCTACTACCAAAAATGTGGAGCTGCAATATTAGAGTGTGGGAAAAGTGACTGCCTTAAGTACATTAGAAACATACCAATAGCAACTGGACTCTTATTCCAGAAAGAAACAGCATTTCAAAGCCAACATGGTTATCCCAGCAAAAACATCCCTGTGGTACTTCATTAGTGAGAATTATGAATAAACCAAGATGTCCGTTTAATGGTCTGCCACTGGGAGAAGCCATGCCGCTCATTCTAGCTATGTCGGTATGTAGTGCCCGTGAAACACCAGGGCTACTGCAGCCTCCTGCTAAGGAGGTGTTAGGCACACCAGGTCCTCCCAAGTGACCTCCTGCCCCAGTCCTCGCCCATGGGGACTCCGCTGTGTTGTGGCAGTAGCACTGGAGCATGCAGCGGAGCAACACAATTACTTCCCGTTTATTCAGGATTCTCTTGGTTAGGTTATTATCCTTAACACAATGACTTCTAAACTAGAATGCCCTTACTCAAATGTTTTAAGGCTTAAGCTTTCCAGCAATGCATTGTACATCTCTATCTGACGTTTTCTCTCCCCCTTTCCTCTCCTGGAATTCTTGCTTTCAGCAACCACATCCCTGGTTTTTGATTCCTGGAAAAATTCTCCTTTCTCATGGTGTCTTGCTCGATCATTAATATTGACATGCCAAAAGCTTCCCACCGAGATCTTGTTGGCTTTTTTGGCATCCCACTTCTCCACATCTGGTATTTTATATAGCTATCCATAATACTATAATTCTTGTGCCAGTAGCTTGTCCTCTTCATATGCAGACCGTATCTCTCACAGCCTTCTCCCCAAATGGATACCTTCTCTGCTACATTAGCTCCTCCAGCCCCAAACAACCCAGCTGTCTGAAAGCTCTACATTTTTCAGAAAACATAAATCACCGAGTCCCAAAATATCTGACAACCTTATACATAGCAAAATTCATGACCAGAAAGTAACGCACTCATAACTTGTGATTGAAGGCCAATGAAAGCAACACAAGAAACTTTCCTTTCCCCCATGCTGTTGCGGCTTAAGTAGCATCCAGAAACATGCTAATGACTGCTTCCTGCCGAAAGAGGAACTGATGCTGTTTGTCAATGAGCTATCAGGATTACTTCTTATTTATACCAAAGAGAGCTTTTATTTGTAGACCTTAAAGCGATACTGCACACCGTCCCCTTACAAATCAGGAGAAAATCCCAGCAATCTCTGTATCTCGGATTATATCCTTTGTCCACATCATAAAAACTTGCCTTGAGAGGCTGATGAAAACTACAATACAGGGATAGAAGAGGGATCCCAGAACAGAGGAACACCATCAATATGCCATATCCATCTTTTACCACATTCAGCAAAAATACAAAAAATCTTAATCTATAGAAGGCAATTGGATATGATCATAACCATCTGGTTTTATTCAACGTAAGATAAAAATTAACATTTATTGGCTGCTTAACATTCACACTCGTAATACTAAAGTTTTGCTCGTAGATGGTCTCACTTCAGCAGTCTTTCTGGCTGGTATTTTCTGATCCTGTAATTTCTGTTCAGCCTGCTAGAGCTAGGTTGAACCAAGATGCCAGTAACAGCTACTCAAAACTATTAAACTAATACTACTTTTAATCTTACCCTACCCTCTCTATAATGGTTATCATATACTATCACCTATAGTATCTCACACTGCATACTGTCCTACCAGAAAAAATTATCACAGATCTACAACCGTCAGAGTGACAGGTCTATGATTTGTGAGACCTCACATTGAAAGCGACTTTTTTCCCCACATTGTCAGCATTAAAAGCAAAATCAGCTAAGTTTTCTGGCCAAATTCACAATCAAGTAGAAACACCACCCCAAACCAAAAACAAAACCCCGAGAACCCCAACCCTCAAAGCAAGCAGCTAATGAGTCTTATGATTGAATTATCATTAAAAAGTCACAAACACTAGAAAAACTTCACCAAATGTTTGGGAAAAAAAAAATCAGCAGAGAGACTGCTTCCAGCCGTCATCAGGAATTGCTCGACATGAGAGCAGGTCAGGCTCTGGAGAGCAGAAGTCTTGGTCTCCAGGCACATGCACAGCTGCCTGCATTTTAAGATGCCTAACAAGTGAAGTGTCTAACATACATCTGGGCTTTTCTGGCAATCAGGAAACAGGTCTCTTCTTACCTGTCTCTAGGAAGAAGGAAAAGGATTCTTCTCGCAGAGGGCAGTTGACCACAGGAATTGTCCAGCGAGGCTGCAGCATCCCTGCTCCCAGAGGCGCAAAGCTCCACCAAACAGGGCCTGGGGCAACCTCATCTAATTGTGAAGTTAGCTTTGCTGTCAGCGTGGGGTTGGACCAGCTGACCTACAAACATCCTCTCCAATCTGTGTTTTTCTACGTTTGATGATTCTAATCACTCACTAAATAAGTTAAAAATTCCATCAACGAACGGGTCCTGACATGTTTCTTACGTGATAAACCTCACCTCTGCTTTCACCACGTTGAGATGACATGACAGCTATTGATGGCTTCTGGTTTGCTTGTAGGAAAAGATTTCTACTTCTGCAAAAGTGCTGTTCCTGTCATTTTAGCATCTGTCCAACTGCTATTTAGACTCATTTTATCATTGGAACTGTGAAAAATGCCAGTGTTCACTTCACCAAAACCTTAAAATAAGTCTGAAGTTGTAAGGATACGCTTATCCCCACATTCCCCTGCATACTGGCTCCTCATTTCACAGGTGGAGAACTAGGGCACAAAGGAAGCCTGTGGAGAGGTCAGCAGCTGAACCTTTCCTCCTGAATCTTAGTCCACTGCTTTCAACACAAATCCATCCTTCGGGCCTTGTTATATACTCTGTGGACAACTCCTTTCAGTATATGAGTTTCTTTGCGTAGCTATAACAGCAGATCTACAGTATTCGATGGCAAAAATATACTGTCATCCAAACTGCTCCTTACGCACTGCTTAGTTTGTGGAATTTTATAGCACATTTTGAAATATGACACAACTGTACCATTTCCTTTGGTTGCTGCTTTATACAGACACCTCTGCGAGGGAAGAATGTCACCTTCGTTACAGGCCACTGGAAGAGCCAATTATCTCCAAGATTTCTTATCTGCTGGGGGCAAGGGTGATACTGAAAACACTGACAGCATCAGACATACACTGACCCTGGGGATGCCAAAGCATCCAAACCATGTACCTGCTCTGCTTCCAGACATTCAGCGACAGCACATCCGCAGGGAAGAGCTAAGCTGCTGTGCCAAGCATCTTACAGCTTTCCTGCCTCTTCCCATATGAACTCTGGTCCTCATGCACACATCCTGCATCCCACAGACCCCGGTGACCTCCACTTCTCTGCAGAATTCGTAGAAATTTCTGGGGTTTGTGGCCAGCCATTATTTTTGTTTGAGCCTTGCAGCAGTTGCTAACAACCTCAGCATTCACTACCTTTCATAGCTGTTGCACAAGTTATATGCTCTAAAATGTTATTCATTTCAATGGGAAAGATACTCCAAGGACACAGATGTTGAGCAAGCATCTAACTGCTTAGCTTTCTACTGGAAACTGCTTAGCTTTCCACTTTCTGGGCAAGTCCCTCTTTGTCTGTCAGAGACTCTTCAGCTGCAGTCAGGACAGGGCAGAAGAAACTGGCCCTTCTCTTCTAACTTCATTACCGTGCGGGGGTACATATGTGTGTCCTACCCGGTGTCACATCACTGACCGTTGGTATCCTCATTCAAGTGAAATGCCAGTGCTCAAAACCAGTCAAGTCCCTAACTGCCCTTTGCAGTAGTGGAAGCCAAGTTTCCAAACACTTGCAAGGCAAAGAGGGGTGCTTCCAAGGGCACGAACGGCAGTCACGCTCCCGACTGTTGGTAGTGCTTGAAAAAAATCTGTCTTGCATGTGTGAACAGCTGGGGGAGGGCACAGTCCCCCTCCGGGGACATCCTCTCTTTGCATTGTTTTCCCTTTTTAAGAGTACAAGTGTTGGGCAGCCGCCTGCAGCTGTTGCTGTGTAGGATGAAATGAAATATAGTGTTATTAATAAAAGAAAAAAGTAACTCACACAACAGCGAGATTTAGTTCAGTTTCTGAAAAAAGGAAGAGCAAAGAAGCAGTTCTCCCCACATCTCTAAGGCATTCTGGGGTGACTATTTAGCTCATACAGCTGTAAGGAACTTGGAAACATATGCCTAATTTCCAGTGGGAGAGGCAGAAGGGCCAGTGAGAAGGCATGTCGACAGGCTAGGAACCGAGTAGCAATGTGGTGTTTTAACAAAGATGAAAAGTGCTGCTCTACATCTGAGAGCAGCTTTGTTAATGCAGTTGCATTTCTCCAGCCACATAGCTGAACCATCAGTGGGTTTGGCTGTGTCACCTTGGTATAAGCAAAGCTTGATGAAATGTGAGTAATTTTTAAAAGAAAGCATTTCTGTGGGTTTGATTCTCTGTTTTGTGGTCATTGCCTTGGAAGGAACGTTAGTCATTTTGGGCTTTTGCACTTGCATGAAAAAAGGAAAAAAAAAAAAAGGAAAAAAGGGTGGGAGATACAGGAGGTTTTAGAGCTGGTTACAAGCTCACTGGCAGCCCGCAGCCAGATCCTTGTCGACCCACAGGGACACCTGGTCTGATGGCAAACAGCTGCCTGGTGGCATGGGGACTGCCTGGTGCTGGCTGCCCTCTCCTTCCACCGCCTCCTGGCCAGGAGCTGAGCTGAGGGTGAAGCAAGCATGCCTCTGCTCACCTCCCACGCCTGAAGGAGCCCAGCAGGGCATGCACTCATTGCCTCCACCCCACATCTGGGGCAGGCAGTATCCTTCCCGTGCCCACCTGGGTACCAGGAACCGGCAGGATGAGCAGGAGACAGTGGAAATCAGCCAGAGCACAGCTGTGAATGAGTGCTTAAGGTCTGACCAGCATCTACCCGCTGTTGAAGGAAGACACTTACCTCCATCTGGGTTCCATCTCTGTCCATCCCCTTCTTAGAGGTGGTCCATAGACTGGTCCTATACAACGCACATTTTTCCAGAAGAGTTGACCCACCGAGCAGGATGGGGAGACTCATCATTCCTCTGCCCAAATGAAAACATCACCCAGCCTCCCTGGAGATGCATCTGCCCCAGGGTTAACAACCTGGCAGCTCCCACCTCTGGCCATACCTGGCAGGAACTCACTTTTGAGCTTGCAGATGTCTGTCAAATGCAAGGCACTTCAAGAACATGTGTATCTTGGACCCTGAAAGCTGTGGGGAGGTTTGCAACAAAATTTTGATTTGCTGAAAAATTTCCAACCAAACCTAAGTGTCAGCTGTGTAGCTGTGAGTTCAGAAAAAGAAAAAAAAAATTAGCATGGTCTCATTTGGTTTGTAATTGCAGCTCAGCTACAGTTATTTGCTCTGAAAAAATCTTTTCCTTTGTAAAAATTCTTGAACAATAAAAAGCTGCCTCTGTTCCGCCACCCCTCACCACCACCACCCCACCCCCCGCCCCCCAATGCAGTATAAGCTTTGCAGCTAACTAGGAATGGGATCTGTAACATATATTATGCCATTTGCTACATTCCAGAAGTAATTTTCCAATAGCCTTGAAACAGAATGAGTGCAGCGCATATAAACAAGTAGAAAGCTCTTTGGAGTTTGATCCTTAAAGCTTTACCTCCCAATTCTTCCTGCAAAAGTAGTATCTCTAGCTCTGGTGCTCCTGCAACAGATGTGTGCAAAAATTCATATATTTAGCTTTGTAACTGCCCTGAGGCACAGTTCTGATTCCCATGTGAGCTTTGGCTTGCTGATCCCTCAGTTTAAGAAGTCTGCTGGGCTATATTTTTCTGACAGGTTGAAGGCTCACAACAGAATTGTTTTAAAGGGCATGATGGCTTCGTGGCACTTAGACTCATCTCACAATAACGCGACATCTTTCCACAATGACAGCAGGAATGACAGCATCTGTCCTATGTACCCTGCATGGCCTGAGCACGGTGGCTCTGCTGAGCAAGAGGGGCCTGAAATATTGATGGAGTATAAAACCCTGACGCAAAGGTCAGTCTCACCCATAGCTCAGGTGATACCACTGGCATTGTTGATAGCTTCTGTCCCGTACTGTTGCATCCACCTCAGCTGCCAACAGCGGATGCTGTAGGCAAAGCAAGCTCTGCGTTAAGGAGGAGCAACCACAGCTCTGTCCAGAGCCAGAGAAAGGGCCACCCCAGACTGAAGACCTCAGCCCAGGGGTTAGGTCTCACTAGGCTCTGAGAGGTTCCCATTCTGCCACGCTGGTTGTCTCTGTGCTCCACCCATAGGGCTTAGGAAGCTGTCCCAGCCCAGCAGCTTCACTGAGTACCAACAGTGGGAAGAGGGCTGTCACAAGTCATTCACAATTATTCAGTTTTTTCTCGGTCCTCAAGGTGGAAAGAGACCGAGAAAATCGGTGAAAGCTACAAATAGGCTCATTTCGGTTACTTCTCCCAGCTTTCCTCTCTGCATTTGCCTCATGCTCAGCTTGCAGATACTTTGATAGCAAGCCACAGAAAACACCGTGGCAGGTACTACACCAGTACTGGGGAAAGTCTCAAGGGAGAGGAGAAGAAATAGGTATAAAATTGTTACTCTTTTTGCTCTCTGTGTTTATTTATTTTGGACCCATTGGGCTAGACCGCAACTGAAACTTTATGAACCTAATAAAATTCCCAACATTCTCAGACATGGGTCGTGATGTTTATATATTAGGCAGAATACAAAGGTGTATTTATGAGGAGATTGGAAGTACTTAGAGATGCCTGAGCTCAGGCAAGGTATAAAGCACACATAAGAAAAGTTTTCAAACTTAGCACAGGTACAATTGAGCTAACCGGCACTCCTCCTACCTGGCAAGACAAACTACATGACACATCAAAACCAGAAGCATTTCGGAAATGCTGTGCACCTCATCACAGAACCGTCCCACCTCCTCACAGGTGGCAGAGTACAGGGCAATTTCATTATTTTTCAATAGATGTTATTTATTTGCCTAGTTCTGCTATAGCTAAAATAGCAGCTCTCTCATTTTGGTAGTGGTGGCAACTACATACACTAATAAATAGGGGAAGGTTACAAGAGTAAACAATTCTTTTTCCCTTCTGTCCTCATAAAACACACAGTATTCCCTGATTCAATAAGCAAGATATACTGTCTGACTCAAGTTGAGAGATAATGGGTCTTGGCAACAGATTAGGCTTTCCATCTTTATAAATAACAAAAAGCTACAGAGAATATATGCTGGGATTTATTTTTGCCAGGAGCAAATAAACAGTTCTGTCAATACACAGATAATCCCGCTTCCCCACTTCCCCCATCCCTCTTTTGTGTTTGGCCATTTCCACCCCACCCACCCCCCAAAAAAAATTAAAAAAAAAAACAGAAAGAAAGGGTATGTGTTCATTCTCCTCTTGTCACGCATGATTTTTTTACTGATTTCAGCATTAACTTTTTTGGATACTTCCTGTCACTGGAAGACCTCGCCCTCTCCCTCCCCACGAGAACAGCATACGTTTTCAATTTAGATTGTGTTCCCAGCAGATGTTGCGGGACGTGAAGGCCTTGCTTTCTCTTTCGTTAAAAAGGCACTTGCAATACATTTTATTGTCTTGGATGGAAAAAAGCATGTATTGCAATGTTCAGAAATCAGCCAACGTGATTTCATCGTCTCTACCTTAAAAAAATAATAATTGGTTCACAGAAAAGAATAAAAACCAAGATCCGTGTTGACTATCTATTCCTGAACAGTATTTGTAAGCATCGCTTCAAAGGGTGCTATGGAAGGAAACATTTAATATCTCAGGGAGAACTTTAATGCCTAGTCATCCCAAGGAACACTTCTTGTCAATTTGATAATATTTTGCATGAAAATTCAGGGTACATACCAAGCCTTTGGTTCTCCACGTGAGGCCATCCCGCGTGCCTACGGCTCTATCCAAAGTAGACCTGTTAACACAAAACCTTCTGTTCTCAAGGCAGGACACTGAGATCCCACATGGAGCCTGAGGTCAGAGTCACAGTGTGATGTCCAGATACGCTACAACTGGGTGCTTGCTGCTTGCCAGTGCCCTAGCCAGGGCCACACCACCCGTGTCCTCCTTGCAGCAGGAGGAGTGAACCAGAGCACCCAAAATCTCGGTGCTTTCAACTTACCTAAAAAAGGTCAGAACAAGCTCCAGCTTTCATTAGTCACCCAAGAGCAAGGCTTGAAAGGAAAAGAATAAGGCAGGCTGCATTAAAAAAAAAAAACAAACCAAGGAAATCTAATCAGAAACTCAATATATCAGAAAATGGTATGCTACAGTCTCCCCAAAGATTCCCTTTGCAAATCTTTAAGTTTACTCACGCTAGGAAATTGCTGTTGGTAGTCTGTAGGATGCTCACAGTGTCACAAAACTGTTACGATCCGCTTTCACAAATACCTGCTGCTAAACACATGTATATGTGTGCGTATGCATCTGTTTGTGTATACTTTACATATATATACTCATATTTACTTATTCCATCCTTTGTGTTGAAACTAGGAACAAAATGAGGTTATACCCTACGGCAAAACATACACAAACATAATGCAGAATCACCACAGCTGCCAAAAAATCCCCACTGTACAGAAAAGATTAAGTCTAACAAAATGGACAGCAAACCACAAGTTTCATACAGAAAGCTTGTTTCCAATACAGTTAGATTTTATCATTCCATTGTTTCTTCCTGTATTATGGAAGCAATTGTTCTTTACCAAAGCATAGGTATGCCAGAGCCAGAAGCGATGGTCCATCTAAACCTACATTTGTGACAGCAAGTAATACAGACAAATTGATATCTCAGCATCTATTCCCAACCACATAAATCCAGCCAGTGGCTATCTCTCAGGTTTCCTCATTTTCCATAGATTTGTCTATCTTCCTTTCAGCTGACATGCACTGCTTTTTATTGCTGACTTTGGAAATTGCTCTATAATTTAAAAACTCTTTGTGTAATAGGAATTCAGCTTCAATTATAACTGAGGTTGGTTGTTCCCACCTGGTGTACTGGGTTTCCTGATTACACACACCAGTTTTCCACTTACACCTTTCTGTAAGCACTTACTGCTTCAGGAGGTTAGTGGTACCCTGGGACCAGCAAGGAGAGATCGGATGCAATTCCACACTGTGCTTGCCTGCTCCCGGCCATGGGGTGCTGAGTGTGGGTGCTGGCCCCACGTGGGTCAGTGCAGGCTGGGTCCTGCCTTCCTGGCTGCTCGTGGCTCCCAGCAAGCAGCAGCAGCGCTCTGCAGCATCCTGCCCATCCCTGAAGCCCCCAGGATTGCTCCCCAGTGCCTCCCCATATATTGGTGGGGTTTTTTTCCAGCTCAGAAGCTTTCTAGGCAAGGGAAACCTAGCAGGGAGGCACTGAGCGCTGGTCAGCCAAAGAAATGGTCTCATTCTGACTAGACACTCACTACCTTGGCCAAGGGGCCATGGCAGGGGGGGCAGAACTGGATTATCTTTAAGGTCCCTTCCAGCCCAAACCATTCCATGATTCAATCATTCTGGGCACGCATCCATGCCCCATGGTGCCCACCATGGCCCTGCTCGTAAGCCAGAGGGGATGTAGCATTCAGGCGATTGCAACTGCAGGATTGTCCCAGCAAAACAACCTCTTGCTGTATTTTTCCAATTCACCAGGAAGCAGACATTTCCTCAAATCCTGAGGAAGTCCTGGCTGTCAGCTAGCAGTGCTGTTGAACACCCTCTTGAGCCATGCAGGCACCAGGGGCCAGCAGCATCCCCACGGAGTTGGGAGCATTTGGGATTTCAGCCACTGGGACTCCCAGCCCAACAGCCCTCAGCTTGGACTCATTTTCCTTTCTGCAAATAAGGTGTTTCATTTTATCTTATTTTCATAATTATCACAGCAAAAACATGCCTGAAAATCCTCCCAGCAGTGAAACAAGGTCCCTCCACCTCAATCCCAGAACCTGGCCATGATCATCACCTGTGACAGGCTGCATCCTGCTGGTGCCGGAGCAGGGCTGCCCAGCACCAACCCTGGCGAGCACGGGGGAAGCAGCTGGAGACAGAGCTGGCATCCTTCACCCACACTGCTGCCAGGGTCTGCCTGCACACCCAGGGGCAGCGGCCTGGAGGAGGGGGACGGGTGGGCTTCTTCCACTCTCAATGGCATGGGAGGATGTGGAGACCAAGACCATCCTCAGTGCAGCAGGAGCAGCCCCAGCCTGTGGGCACCAGCTCACCACAGACCCACGAGCATCTCAGGTGGAAAAGCAGCCTGGAAGCAGAGCTAGGATCTGTTAATGTAATGGGAGATGAGACGTCATTAATCTGTGTCAGAAATACCACTTACAAATTTCAGCTTCTAATAAATGATCAGTGTGCAGACTACGATATTCCCGCTGTGGGGATTCCTCTTTTTTTTTTTTTTTAATTGAAATTTTTCTTTCTTCTGTAAACGCCAGTCATTTGCATCTCGGGAATTAGCATTTTCTGATATTTCTCCATGCCTTTTCAGGCTCTGTGTTGCTATGCACAGCCAGCCCTCTCTTTTTTTTCATGCTCCTCACACCTCTTGGCACTAACACCTCCAAATAACTGTTGCTGCTACACGTGGGCTCACCTCTGTGTGATGGAACAGCGGCACAAAGCAATCTGCAATGCACGTTCTGCACACTTTTTGCAACAAAAAAACCTACCAAACCCAAACACCCAGCCCTTGGCCCCTCTGCCACTGCTGGTCAGAGCAGCAACAGCCCCGAGGGCAGGTGTGGGGGACCCAGGCGTGGGGGGCTGGCCACCCCCAGCAGCCAAGGGCCGGCAGGAGCCTGGATGGGGCAGAGGGCCCCGAGCAGCAAAGGGGGGCAGCAAGGAAAGCAGCCAAGGGGCTCGGAGTGCACTGGGGAGCGGGAGCAGCCACATGCAGGGATGAGGAGAGGCAGCCATGGCCACGGCCATCCTGCCTTCTCCAGGCCTGGGAAAGAACCTGAAGGAGGGCAGCCCAGCACAGGGACAGGGACAGCAGCAAGGCAAAAGATTATCCTGAGGATACGGCAGCTCCTCATCGGCTGGGCATCTGAATTGAGCATATAAACATCCCATGCTTTCCAGCATGGCTTTAAATTAAAATAAACCCTTTCTGTAATAATGCCAGACAATGGCTGACTGAGAAATTAACAGTCCAAGGTACCCAGGAATTCGCTCTTTACTACTCTGTGATCACTTATTAAAAATACAAAAATGAAATTAAAATCACCACATTAGGAAGATTTGATGCCCTTTGTGGACACATATATTTTCTTTTCAGGACGAATTTTATTTTCTTCCAAGAAGTTTGATGAATTCAGGGATGGGAACTTACCCCTTATCCACAAGGCTATTGTATAGCACTGCTTTTGCTCGCTGTTAAGTGATACTCTGTAGTTCCTCCATTACCTCCACAGGCTGAGTTGACTGGCCTGGGTTAAGCCAGAAAGCCAAAAATAGAAATAGAAAACCACAAAATATTGTAACAGATATTCAAAATCATAAATCTGTGATCAGCAAAGCAGAGAACCTCTGTTAACATCTTCTTCAAGTAAAACAACCATTTGTTGAGGCACGCAAATAAAACGCTAATGAGACCAATTTAAAAAGTAGCTTTTGCAAGCCCAAGTTTTGGATTACCCGATAGGTATCCAGATTGCTGAAAGCTGGGCTGCTCTCAGGAATCCCTTAACATTCTGACATTTCTACACCGTGCATTTACATCCCTATGAGCTGCACTGGTCCCACCTGGGAGACGCAGCCTTCCCGAGGGACCGGTCATGCATTTTCCAGAAGCTGGCCCTTGGACAAAAAGCAGTGGTCATCCCAGAAGTGGGGACTGCCGGCCACCAAGCGCAGAGCCCCACTGGGAGCTGGCCATGCTGTGCCAGGCTGCTGGGGACCCACACCCGGGCTGGGCAGCACCCCTGAAAAGTGTTGGGGAGCAGGGTGCTCTCCTCCAGCGCAGGGAGAGGTGCCGGTGGTCCGACTGCCACTGAGACTTGGACACAGGCTACTAGTCCTGTCTTTCTAGCAAGCAGTAAAGCAGCTGAAAGGGGTGCCAGGATTCACTTCAGCCACAGCTTTTTTAGCACAGTTTCACACTGCACTTACAGCTGGATCAATAAAATAAATTGGCTGCACCGAAGTCAAAATCTCCACGTGCTTCCTTTTTCTGAGAAATTCAACTGCTCACTAAAAATGGACATCAGGGGAAAAGCTTTACCATGTACACTGTATGGAGAAAACATCATTGTTTGGTCTCGGTTTAGATTGTTTCTTAATAACACCCCACAAAATGTTATCAGCGTGATATTTTAAAATTATTATTACTACTTTCCTTTCTAAGCTGGTGCATCTTCCAGCTACTCCCAGGCATGTCCTGCACTCTTGCCCTGGGGTACAAGATGTCACCTCTTTCCTGGTCTTTTAGGGACTATCAATGAACATATAGTAACTATGAATAATTAACCTGTAGATCAATCTCTTCTCGCAAGTGCATGATCAAGTAAGCTGGCAATCTCAGAAACATGTGCATCGTTCTCAAAAGATAAATATGTGTTTCTGTGTGACATGCACTTGACAAATACCCAGCACGTCTGAAAAAACTGACTTTCCAGGCACTTCCATATGAATCCAAAAGTTTACCTTTAGACCCCGGGTTTTCAGTTTGCCACAGCACATACGTTCACCCTGAGATTTACACAGCATCCAACACCGCCGCAGTCTTGGCAGAAAAATCCTTGTTGATACTTATATATCACTGTAAAACCCACTCACGCTGAGTGAATTAATTACTTACTAAGCTGACAGTTTTTAAGATGGTGCAAGATAAAACCAACCAAAAAAGCCAAACAAAAATCCAAATATAATCACAATGTCTGTTGAAATGTTAAAATAAGAACAGGATAATGTTTGCGGTGTTGAACCCTTGCCCTTGGATGAGTTTCTTACTATCAGATTTCAAAATGGACTGGCGCCTACAGACTCGTACAGGTTCCTTGCAATGCTTTTCACTGCGCGCATCAGACAGTCCCAATAGTCTAAAACCTCTCAGACCAACTCTGGAAACTATTTAGCACCTGAATCCCATTTATTTCCACATAAATGTCTCAGTTCCCTAATCATAATTGGGAAAACTGTACTTCTCTGCCTCTCAGAATTTTTTTAATAAATTCTACATAAGACTTCTAAAGTCTTTTAGATACGATGGCAAGGGGAGAGTCCGAAGATAGTCTGGGCAGATCAAAGTGAAATGTGGAATTAGGTGAGGGAGGTTGGCAGTGACAAGATGAGCTTTGCTTTGGCTCCTGGAGATAGATAGATAAGACAGTCAGCATGTAAACACTACTAAATGCTTCAAATTACAATCCATAATTTGTAAAACCAGCTAACAGCATTTTCAGTGTGTATACTGAAATAGACTCCAAATTATTCCTAATTCACAACACTGAAATTTTCCTTGCTGCCACTCATAAGTTATTAAATTATTTCCATTATTCACTGGAAGAGATAAATAGCAAAACTCCAAAATTCAGACCAGAAGTTATATTTATGGAAATTCTGCCTAATTTTGGGAGAAAACACTTTATACCAGGTCATCAGTTCAAGACAGATGGCCTCATAAACCTCTCAGCAATGTATAAAACCTAAGGTTATATTTGATGGGTTCCAGGAACTGCATTTCACGCAGATGACCGAGTGCTGCAGCAGAGAAGCAGAGAGCATTTACTGCCCAGTAATGGTTGTGAACTGAATACACCCATCACCTGCACACGATGCAGGGTGAGACTGAAACAGAGAGTAACCAAGAGCTGCTGTCCCCACACCATGGCACGCTGCCAATGGTAAGCTGCAGATCTGTGAACTCCTAGACTCCTTAAATAATTTTTCTGCCATTTTCTCGCCTACAAGGACTGAGAGGTGATGCTGAAATAAAAGCCCAGGGAAGTGGCACACTTCATGGCACGCTATGCAGCGGAGCCTGAATTTATATACCTGGCCCTCTCTGACTGTTCAAATATTCATATGCATCCCTTTTCTATTATTAGCATACACAGTAAGAGCATCAGACTTCATATGACATACGCATTTACTGGCATCTTTATGAGGGAACCCTGTTTACTTAAGTCAACATATCTACAGCTGAAATATTTACTCGTATCTAAGAGACAGATGACCTACACAATGTTAAAAGTTTATCAGTCTTTTCCAGCTTCATACTATTTTGGACATATCAGTAAACAAGGCAGCACATATCACCCCTAGTGCCTGCACTCATAAAAGTGTAGCAGGAGGTATGGTATAAATAAATACGGCTACCATATGCTACGTTGCTTCTGCCATTGCGAAACAGGCACAAGCAGCACTCTGTCATCTGCCTGCTTTGGAAACCTCTTGACGATGTAACAATACCTGGTGTGCACCAGTTTCACACCTAAAAAATAATCTCACACTACCAGACATCACTCTCAATTTTAAAAAAGAAAGCACACGTGTATGTGAGAGGGAGAGAGGTCTTTCCACATGTGAGTAAATCACCACAAACAGGGCTACAAGGGGAACGCTGTAATTATGGACTGGAAATGGTGTGAGGATTTTGCTAATATTTCACTCACATGAGTGATTCTACTGTTTTAATGGAGAGAAATTACATAGCTAGAGCTCACAACTTGTTTACTCATTGGTTTAGAAATTTCATGGTGTTGCTATAGATAAGCTGCCACTGGAAAGCATTAACAATGTTATGGTTTCCTTCTTTAAATAAACATAAAACTAGTATGTACACCTGTCCAATCAGTACTGCTCAACCACTTCCTTTTTTTTTTTTTTAATATATATACTATTTGAATTTGGCTATCTTTCTAATGATCTCTCCATTTTGCTGTGAAGTAATTCTTCAAAGTAACTTTTTTTGCTGAAAATGTTTCTCAGCATGCAGTTGCAGCCCCACCAACACAAAGTTATAGGTGCAACTGGTGGCACTGTCCATCACTGACTTAATTTCATTTTTCCTTGTATTCCCTGCCTGTAGACGTTTATGACTGCGCAAACTGAAATCTCCCATGTTATAAATCCGCCTGAGATTTAAATACTCAAAAAATGCCTGGAAAACCTCCGAAACCTCTGAAAAAGTACAGTTTGCAGATGCTGAGGGATGCCCTGCCCCAGGTTCACCTTGCATTTGCTCAGCAATGCTGCGTGTGCTAGCCACAGCTGGCACGCAACGAGACCGTGCACCTGCACTAGTCTCCAGGAGCATGTCCTCTGCCCTTCTGCTGCTTCTTGCTGGACTTGGGTGCTGAGAAGCAGGAATCCACCAGGCTTCGAAGCAGAGGGACACAGCTGAAAGGGGAAGTCCAGGGGGAAATATTTCTGGACAACTAGCCTGCAGGAAGACGGTGGCAGGGAAGTAAAACCAGGAAATTACGCACAGAAGTCTCTGTTCAAAACAGATTACTAAGGTTTCCCCCAAAACACTGCTAAGGAAACCCACAACTAAAATCATCCATGCTATTTATTTTCAGCCTTTGCAAGCAAATCTTCCAGGGACAGATGGGCCCTGAACACCATTACCACACAGCACATTTTTCTCTGTCTCAACACACGGGGCAGATAGAACAACCTAATGAGCAGTGATAGCAAAATGCCTTGATCTTCACTGTCTACAGCACTGCTGGGCTTCTGCACCCGAGCAAGGAGAAGTGAGCAGAGGGCTGAGCAAGCTGACAGAGCTCTCCGAGGATGGGGACAGACTGATTGCCAGCGATGTGGTCCAGGCACCTGCTGGCAGCAGAGAAAGAGTGAACTCCGAAATCGCGCCGTTTTGCAGATCCTGAGGGCAGTTATGGGCCTTTCTCTCAGCCCTGACTCAACCTGCTGTTGTTCAGCTTGTTTTCATCCAGATCTGTCTCTTCCACCTCCTTGGCCAGGCCCCTCAGCCACCCCAAGCCAGCAGCGTGTGCAGACCGGAGGGTCCCGGAGGACACGTGCATGGCTCCCAAACCCACCTGCACTGTACACCCAATCCACCATTGCTACATCTCCTCCCTGTCCAGCCTAACCTTCCCCACACCGTCCCTGCCGAGGCACTCCTGGGTCTTCACCTACCTCCCATTTAGCCCTTGTTCTCCCGGGTCACCTCCTTGCACAAGAGTTGCCACCTGTCACATATGCCAGTGGCGGGTGGACAGCAGTCTGCATGCTGCCTTGGCTGAATACTTCTTGCAGAACACAGAAAAGCGAAGAAATGTCAGGACATCTATTTCTATCAAAGGAATGAGTATGTGAGATATACAACAATTACGTTTTGCTGTTGCTTTGGTGGCCGTAGAATATACGTGCCAAATTTTGCTCTTCCAGATGGTCCATGTGTACATTTTTTTTCATCCAGGAGATGTTCTCTCACTGATGGCCACATGAAAGATAGCAGACAACTAGACAATGGGGTGGAAATTCAGTGTGGGATCCCAGGGACGCTCCAGAAGGCCCTGTAAATTCAGAGTCGTGAATGCCATAAATGCTAACGCAAGTGGTCCACTGACACATACCTGAAGTAGTCACAAAAACAATTCCCCCACAGAGGCTTGTAACTCTTTCTGTAGCCATAGCCATGCTAAGCAGAAGAGTGCTCTTGCAAGGCTGTACAAGCCTTGGTAGGAGTGTCATTTTTTGGATTAAATTGTCAGGAGTCGCTAGATTAGAGAGTGTACCACCACCATTTCTTTACTGATGATTTTCCCCATTGCCTATTTCTTTGTACACTGGACACTGCCAGATGCACACACTTCCATCTGCTGGTTTTTAAGCACTCTTGGCTTTGAGACATCTTTCTTCTGGTTTAATCAGTAGGTACTTTACCAGATATAATTATGACCTGAAACCCCTATATGTGCCTGCTAACACAGTTTGAAAAGGAACTCAAGTATGTGCGGGGTGGGGGTTTAGCTCTCAGTGATTATCAGACTATTTCACAATTGCCCATGATCCCACTAAAATACTTGTAAATGCCCCTCCTCATCCATGAAATGCTTCGCCTTGCCTAGCTTTAACTCATCATGGCTTTTAACTCTCATTTTTTCCTGCTAGCAGTAACTTAGAGAATGTTCTTGTGTAGCTGCCACCTCTGTTTTCCATTTCCAGAACAGCTCATTTGTTAACCTCAGTTTTTTTGAGCAGTCCCTTGTGAAGCCCCATTGGCTTTTTTTACTTTTTCTTTGCATATCTTTTTTCAGAGGAATTTTAATCTGTTGCACCCTAAATTCAGATTTCATATTAGAATTACCCAGCTTGTTTGCACACCCTTGGATCAGAGGTACTTCTTCTCATTGTATCCAGCCCACTAAGACCCTGATTTAGCTAAGCAGTTAAGGATGTGCTTAATTTAAAGAATGTGTATAATCCTATCCCTGTTCAATAGAACACATATATCAACGGCTGTTCCAGTGGGACAAAAGCACATGCTGAAAGTTACTGTAAATTTGTTAAAACTTCTATTCTTGCAATCTAATCCTAATGCAGCACCTCTGGCCCCTAAACAGTTTTTCTCAATTAAACAAAAGGAGATATGCAATACTCTGTTTTTTCACCTTTTCATTTTCACAGGGCTTGTTACCTTTTGGGTTTTTAGGTCACTGAAGTTTATTACACCCTCTAGAGAGAAGTAACCGCATGTTCTACCATATTGGGATGACAAGCCATCGCGCTCTTGACAAGCAAGAGACCCCTTATTCCGAGTAAGAACAATAAAGCAGACTTTTTAGACCTCCGATTTCTGACTAGTAGGATTTGCATTTGTGTAGGAATCTGCAGAGATCAGCTGTGAAGGCTCAAGCTTACATGCCTCTTTCAAGGGCTCAGGCTGAGAGGATGCACAGAGCCCATATGCTCTCAGGCCAGGGTTTAGCTCATCTCTCTAGTTAAGTGACTTTTTACCTTCTTGCCAAAAGTGACCCCTACCATGCATGCAGAAGCATCTTTCCATGAGATGAAGGAGTGGGTAGAGGCTTCCCACATCCACACTCCCTAGGGTGATTTGTCCCTTCCTCATCATGACAGTCAAATGAATCATCCTGGAAGAACAAAATTGCAATTTAGTAGTATAGTACTGTCCTGGTGAATTTTTGTTTTCACCTCGAGCTTCTAAAAATAGTTGGGTTTGCTCTAAAAACCAAATGCAAATTGAAAAGAAATGGAAAGGAAATTACATGACTGAGCAGCAAATCTTTTCACCAGTCAGTTTTGGATTATAAATTAAAGCTGACAAAGTAAAGATAACGCTTAAAAACTTTGCACCTTGAGCCAATCAAGTAACTTGGCATCCCTGCAGTCAATCAGATGCAGTATTTGCAGGTTCACTCACTGTCTCCTAAGAAATATGTTGTTTTGCTTCTTGGCTAAACTGTTGACTTGGGGTGGAACACCATTTCCAGGCAAAAGCAGAGCAGAGCACAGATCTGTTTGATTCCTGGCTTGGTGTCCTGTCATTGGCTTAAACAAAATTTCAAGTTAAATTATTTTGGGTTGTCTTTTTTTTTTTTTTTTTTGGTAGGTTTGCCTCATGTTTCAGTATTATCTGTTAAAAATACTGTGCAGCTTGATGCTATCACCCACACCCCAACAGCACTTTAGCACTCACTTTGTGTTAATGGAAGTGCAGTCAAGGGCTGTGCGAGGACCCCTCTGAGAAGAACGTACCATGCGCTGAGGTTAGTTTAAATCAGGTTTGGGGCCTTTATTTAAACACAAAAAGAAAAGGTTTTATTAACATAGGAAATCATTCAGAAGAATCTGTGGGCTACAAAGCAGGGTAATATCCCTCAGATGGTACAATTACCCAGACAACTGGAAAAACTTGCAATTATACATACAAATAAGGTGTACCATTGCAAAGCTGGCAACAATGCAGGACATTACAGAAAGGTATTGCTGTTCTAGGGAATAAAGGGTGAGCATGTTGCAATCAGCAGCCAAACTTGGATAACATGATATCTAACATATTAAATAAAGATGTTTAAAGTTTCTTCATAACAAAGTAGGGGAGTCATAAATCACAAAGTACTGATTCCTTTGGGTATCACAATTCTACAAGTTTAAAGACAAAGAACATATCAAGTTTCATTCTCATTCTCATTATAATCTCCACACAGTAACCTTGAGGTCGGAGAGAGAGGGGAGAGCCTATGGATGTATGCCTGCAATAAGGGAGAAGGGATTTTGCTTTAGATTGTTTGGATTTCTTAAAAGAAGAATCTGCTGCCTGAGTAATAGGGAGCGGTTTGCCTCATCGGACTGAAAGAACAGAAAAACCGGTAATACGTTAAGCAATTTGGAGATTATTTTGTAAACGAGACTGCCCTTTAAATTCACCCACTTTCCCTATCAAGTGTTCCCTTCCAAGAACTAATTACTGAGTCATTCTTTTCCTTTGTCATGTAAGTGCTTCAGGGTTTTTTGTGCCTGCAAGAGCTATTCCTGTTTCTCCACACTAATACACTATAGTGGAAAAAAAAAAAAAAAAAGCCCCAACAGAAGGGACAGTTCAGTGACCAGACATCTTGCATCAGAAGAGAATTAGCAAACTCTTAATAACTAACTGGGCATTTCTTTGCTATCATTTACCTGATCGTTTCAAAGCACTTTTGAGCCATTAAAGCTTTACAACGTCCCCCAGGGTTGGTGTTTTTCACCTTTTTTCACAGACAGTAAAAATGACACAGAAATAGCTTAACCCCGGTGCTACAGGTCATACGGGCAGTACCAGAGGGGCCACGAACAAACTGCCAAGGCTGTGATGTTCCAGCCATTAGCCAACACCACCTCCTTCTGGAATGACAAGTCAGTAACACGGCTGTCCGATGCAGGGGGAGAAAAAAAAAAAAATCTCATCACCGCAACTTGTCGCAAAAGATTACACGGCAGCCTTTCCTAAAAACTGGAGAGCGAAAGCTGAATTCTGACAGTCACCTTACGGATCACATGGCGTGTATTTCCAGATGAAAATAAAAGCAATCAGATGTTCAGATAGTGTTCTACGCGATAGAGGGGCACGCGAAGGCAGTGCCTGCACCTTGGCGTTGCATCTCCCAGGAGCTGCGCGGGACATGGAGCCTGAGTTGGCAGGTCCAGGAATGGGAAGTTGGATGCCCAGGAGGGATCCACGGGAGCACCAAGAAGCCGGGTGGAAGGCTGCCTGGCATGGGCACACAAGCAAACGTCCATGGGCTGCTCCACCTCTGGTCCGCAGCACAGCCGCACGCAGCACTGGCTGGGTTTGCAGCCCACGAGCTTGCCACCGGTACCCGGGCTGGGCAGGTCTGGGGTAGCTATGTACCGAACATATGGGGTACGTATAGCCACCCCATCCGTTTGGTCAAGTGCCACACGGGCAGCGTTTCTGAGAACACAACTCCGAGGCTGCTTCTGAAGTTTCAGCCCTGCGGGGAGAAGACTTTTCAAGCAGATTGCATCCAGCACCCGGGACGTATGAAGCTGAGAGCATTACGGTGCCGTGACGACCACAGCAAACGCTGAAAGGAGTCCAGGCCCTTATTGCATAAGACCTGAGCACTTTCCTGGCAGTGACTGCAAAGAATATGAAAAAAATTGAAACCGAATTTATTCTCAGTTTCAACATCATCTCTCAGAAAGAGTCAACTGGCAATGGAATTTCAAGGGGGAAGAGCTCCTATAAAACTAATGACTTTTTCTTCTCTCTCTGTCAGCGGATGATTAATTCCTGGTGCTGGAGGTGCATCTGAGCAACTTAGAACAGAGTTCTGGAAGTCATGAAGAAGCAAGAGAGGCTTCAACCAAGACTTAATCGTTCTATTCTCAGCCCTTGCTCTGCCCAAAGCGCCACTGATTAGAAGCCAGCAAGAATTTTCCCTTGAAAAAGGCAAAGGAAAACGTCAAGATAATCTCAGTTGCAACTTGGGATATCACATTGACAAGAAACTAAAGCAAGACAGATTAAATGTGATATTTTTTTTTTCCAAAGTCAGATGCCTGACATTCAGCACCTAAATCTGTTTTCTGAAACTTGTGTGTCTACTCCCAAAGCCAGCATAAACTGGCTGACTGGGGCCTCTGAAATGTATGCCGCATCGGCTGACACATTAATTTGGAATTGTGAGTTTAATTAGAATGACCAGACCAGAGTTAAAAAAACTTTCTCTCAGTGACTCACCGGTGATTACAGAAAAAAAAACCAAAACCAAAAACCACCAGTCCTGCATCTCTCTCCCTGTTGCTATGTTCTGAACACAAGAGTGTGCAAACCTATGCCCCCCACAACTCCTCAAGCCACAGAAAACTGCAGCACTTCTGGAAACACGTCCCCCAGCCCAACGCTGACCTGTGGCACTCACCGCAGAGCAGGTCTCGACGATCAATAGCAAAACAACGGAGAAAGAAGATTTGAAAATACTTCCTGAGCAGCCGTTTATAACAAGGACCTTCTAAAAACGTCCTGTGCTAGAGCTGAGAACAGGGAGGGGAAAATAGATACTACTTTATCCTCATTCTCTATAGCTTTAAAAAGTACTAAGCATACAATATAGAACCAGTATGTACACATGTAGATTAGATTACTGTATTGTTTTATATTTAAAGATTGTTACCATTTTTTATTAAGCTCCCCTCCAAACATCTGGAAATTTTAATTTTTTAAAAAATCAGCCTTTTTAGCAAGCAGTAGAACAGCCAAAGTTTTCTTGCCAATCAAAACATTCTCAAATACTGATTTTGGTTTTTCCAAAATTTCATAAATATTTTTGAAAAATCTTCTTGATTTTTTTTTCCCCTGAAACACAAAAACTTGGTTCAAGCAGCACTGCCATTACAGACAGAGAAACTCCTGTTCCTGAGGGAGATACTCGACAGCCTCCACGTGCATTAACCATTCTCCTCCAGCACTGCCCTTCACCCAGCCCACACTTTGGCCTTCTGCAGCAGAAGCAGCAGGTGTCCCCCTTACCAGGTGGCCTGGTGCACCTCTGGAATAGCTCTACCTAAAACACAGTCTTTAAGTGGAAGCTGGTTGACATGCTATGGAAAAAATAGCTCGGGATCACCTAATTAAAGACTGTTTAATAATGCAAGCAACCTTTACTCAGCGTAGGAGGTTACATTAGCATGGCTCATCAAAGAAATTTGTACCAAAGTCTTAATTTCGTTCACCTTGCCCTTTGTGTCGCTGTATTTTGTCCTGTCCCCTGAAGGTCCATCTGTTTTCCCCAGTATGATATTTCAATCCTTCCCTTGGCAGATGACTCCCAACTGATTTCCTCAACCCACGCTTTTAGCACACTGCAACTTCTGGTGACAAAGTTATCAATGACACAATTAAACTGGGACACTTTCCAGATGGTGCAGGAGGAATGCCACGGTTCTCTTCCTCCAGCTCAACCTTTGCCCTTTCAGGTGGCATCTCTGTGGCCTCTTCTTTAACCTGTTCCTTACCACCTGCCAGTCTGCCTAAAAATCCCCATCTCCCCCAGGTTAGTTCCATCTCCCACGCAGCTCAATGGCATCAAAGACCTGCTAGATTAGATCTCTACATTTCACTTCCTTTGAAGAGGAATTGTCTTGACAAAGAGAAATATCAATTAACAATTCACCTTTGAAAAACTCCTGGTGCTTTTATTTTTTCTGTTTTCTACTCGCCTTTCTATCTCTGTTCTCTGTTTCAAATCCCTGCATACTACTGAGGTGACACAAATGAGCTGCCCAGATTATTGTTCCCCTCCTTCCACGGAGGGGTGTTACAGGCATTATCCCCCAATCATAAAGCACTACCTTTGAGTTCATAGATTATTAAAAATCCTTTCTACCAGACTTGCAATTTCCTCTGCCAGATCTCAGGCTATTACGAGATGGACATTATCCAGCTACTCTTCCATTGCAAACACATTCATTTGCACTTCTACAGTTACTCCCAACTACCTTCGTCCCCATAGTCTACCTTACAAAATATAGCCTCATTATAAAACAAAAGTATTCTTTAGTTTGAGGTCATACTTGGACTACCTTTACCTTCGTTCCCTCCTTATTTGACTGGGGAGGGGGGAAGAGAGGATTTTTTTTTGACCCTGCTTCTAACCAGGGTGAAGAAATTAATTCTGGAAACTATCTTGTCTCCAGCGACAGATCTCAACGCATGCCTTTAAAGGGTTCAGATAAGCCACTGATCGCATTGTGTTATGTGGCAGGAAAGTCCTAATACTTACAAATACTCAATTTTGAAGTTTCTTTGCCCTGGAATTACACTGGCCAATACAGTGGTAATCATCTAATCTAAAACCAACATCTGGTCCAAGAGAGAAAGGCAAACCATTCCAACATCCAATAAAACTTCCAATATTTGTCATTTTGAGTATCTATCTCAGCAAAGACTGACCAGAAACTGTTTAAATTACAATCTTACCTGATGTGTTGCAGCCACCCCAGAAGAGCTCCGTCCGCGTAGAGAAGCCCCATCCGGGGCTGACGTGCCTGTGCCAAACGCAGCGGTCCTGCAGAGCCCCCCTCACCTGCCAGCTCACCCGGAGGGCACCCCACGCCTCTTGCAACCCGCATAGCCCAAGCCCACCCATCACCCAGCAGACAAAACAAGTGCACACAGCAAGTATAGGGAGAGTTTAACAATTATTTTATGTTTCTCACAGGGAGAGCCATAGGCGGGTATTCACTAAATCCCAAAAACCCTCTTCCAAGTCCTTCTGGCTTGAACGTATAAGGAAGATCCTCCCTTCTCTGTCTCAAGCTCCTTCCATCTTCACCATGCCAAACCCCCAGTTCAAGCCTCATTTAAGCAATATACAACGAGCAATTTCAATCCACTTAATATGTGTAATCAAATAGCTCACTGCTCTGTATATTCCAAAGTTTGGGAACGCTTATGAAGCTGCCACAAAGCTTTCACTGCACTGCAGAGCTCTGCTTTGAAGTGCCAAAGAAACAGGAGGTTCTTGCCATAAAATTGAGGTCCAGTGTGTCAGAGTGAACATTGTTTTGTCTAATTTGAACCTGGAAACAATTTTTATGCTTTTTTCAGAACTGGTGAGTAACCATTAAGCGACCAGATTCATGTCTCCACGTTAGTAATGAAAAAGATTTTCACAGTGGGTTTGGCCTTCTAAGAACCATCTGCCTCATGATGCCATGTCCTCTCCTAACTTCCACATATTAAATTTCATTAAAGAACAGCTGAAACAGGATGCTTTTTTCCCTCGCATCACACCTCTGAGAAGACCCTTCCTTTTAGCTTCCATAAGGATTTTATGAAAGACAGAAAGCAAGACACCCCCATAACAACTTCTGTAACACACTGGTCAAAACTGTGTATTTTTAGCCAGTGTCCATAATGTTTTATGTTTAAATTAAATGGCATGCCTGTGAACTATATTCCCATGGGAGCTGCCTAAGCTGGCAGTGGCATGTTGGTGTTCCCAGGTGCTACACACTGAAGCAGAGCTGGCAACAGACCTTTGCGTACAAGGCATGCAGGAGCACTCCTGGGTTTCTGATGGCTTTAACAACATGTGGACACGAGAAATGCCCTCTGGGGCCAGACCAGCCACCCACCTAGTCCTACAATCTATCTGGCACAGTGGCTTGTTGCAAATAAGCATGTACAAATACGAATGCACTCATTTATCGGGCAGAGCGTACTCAATTCCTGTTGTTTCAATCATTGCAACAGAGCACTCTTCAGATTGGTAATGTACACAGTTATATCACGATTCGTACAGTCTTAATGACCAAACAAAATAAACTCGGTCAGTTTAATCCCTTGAGCTGCCCTCAAAGAGTTCTTCTGATTACAAACAACGAGCAGGCAGCACCTCTTAATTATGAAAAAAAAAAGAACGAAGTAATAAACAAGCATAAAACCCCCATAGGCTTAACCAGTTTATTAAAATGTATTAAGCCTGGCTAGCATATGGTATCGAGCAAAGCCAAGAAAATGGCTCTAAGTGGGCATGGAGGGAGTCTCCTATTTTGCTAGTCATCTTTGAAAGACACAGAAACCCACTGGAGTAAACTGTATGGAAAGGAAGAGGGAGGTCCCCATGCACCTCCAGAAATCCCCCAAGGCTGCATGGCACAGCTGTTCCTGGCCTGAGGCATCCCAGAAGAATGATGTCCTGAAGACTTCTCCTCCCATGGTGCACCCCATCTCCCCTTGCCAACACCTCTCTTTGGGGTGCAGTCAGGACCGCCGTATGGGTGAAGCCCCAGCTGTCAGAGACATCAATGGGGTCATAAGGCAACCGAACCCCAACAGCCACCGGGCAACAGAGGAGTATACCCAAATCAAACCTTTTTTTCTTTTTTCTTTTTTCTTTTTTTTTTTTGTCAGTCCAATTTTTTTTGTGAAATAATTGTAATTTCCAGAGAAAGCTGCTGGTTTTCTTGGAGGTAGGTGTTCGACTGAAAATGAAATACTTTGTCAAAAAGAAGGTTTAGTGAAGAACACTTGATGTTACTTTCTTCCAACTTCCTGCCCAGCAGAGCCTGTGCTGGCCTGCGGTCCCTCTCGTAGTGCCCCTGGACTCAAACGTGCCACCAGTAACTTCTGACTTGGAGGGAGCCCCCTCCCACACTGCTTCCTAGCTCTGGTCTTGTCAGCAGAGAGGAAGGGAGATAGCACTCAAGGAAGGCAGAATCCTTAGAAACGACAGATAATGAACACAGACAACTTAAAAGTTAAATACTATAAAATGACATCATCAGATGTTCTCAAAAAGTGGCCCACAGTGGAGAACTGGCTAGTCATACAGAGCTGGCTCTCCCTAGTTCCACCTATTAAACTGTTATGAAGCTAAAATTGCATGAAATAGTTTCATAACTTCACTTTTCCATGTATGCAATAACTATCCACACCACAAGGGTGTTTCACAACTGCAAAATGGGAAGAGGAGATAGACACAAGACACCCTGATCCATGCTATGAAAAACAAATGAGAACCCTGGATCTGACCTAACTGTGAAGTAATTTCAAGTGATAATAAGATACCAATGATGAATTTGTTAAATCTGGAGTACATGTGGAATTCATCTGAAGCATACAGCCAAAAAATAAATATACTAATTTCAAAAGTGATGCAACATGACATTGTATCCATAAGCAACTAGCTGAGGAAAGTCTAGCCTGCAATTATATTTTTGTAGACATAAGTCTGGTAAATTTTTTATGCATGTTAATAGTTCTTGTTTACATCACTGGTCAGCAAAACAGCATTCTCCTCAATTCAGAGACATCAAAAGTCACTCTGCCGGGTACAGCAAAGGGTCTACCAGCCCTAGAAGACACATAGACACAGCGTATTAGTCTCTTTGCTCAGAAGAAAACCAAATACCAAACTCTAGCTTCATATATATCATAATTATTTTGAACTGATCATGAATTTCTAGTATCAGGGTGTTCAGAAAATGGCTAGATCCAACCCTTACTGCAACCATGTCCTTAATGTGTCCATAGCAGAACCAAAGAAATTAATCTTCTGACATCTTT
This sequence comes from Falco rusticolus, assembly GCF_015220075.1. Lineage (NCBI taxonomy): Eukaryota > Metazoa > Chordata > Aves > Falconiformes > Falconidae > Falco > Falco rusticolus. Next base: position 49,377,643 of record NC_051187.1, read on the forward strand.
TCCAGCATGACATTTCTATGATTTCATCCCACCAAATATGTGCTGCCTTGCTCTGAATCAAGCTCCAGTATGCCCAGACTGTCCTTCCTAGATTCTGCCTAATCTCTTCTTGAAAGACCTCAGTGACAGCAATTCGGCTACTTCCCAACAAAGTCTGTTCCAAAATCTAAGCCTTCTGGATATGTCTACAGAGTATCTCTGTTTTCCATCTACTACGTATTTTGTATTTATAGTTCTCTGAAGTTCATTGCAATTTTCATTACTGGCACTTACAGACAAGATTTTGCAATAATGTATCCCATTCTTATACACTGATCTCTGCTTATTCACTGGACAAGGAACTTAGCTCCAAGATGGATTTCTTTTTTCTCTTCCCAGTGCTAGGAGCTTGCAAATCAGTTGTAGAGATGTTGAGCACTGAATCAGAGAATTTAGTCAGGGTTGGAAGGGCCCTCTGGAGATCACCTGGTCCATCCCCCTGCTAAAGCAGGTTCACCCAGAGCAGGTCGCACAGAATTGCGTCTAGGCAGTTTTTGAATGTCTCCAGAGAAGGAGATGCCACAGCCTCCCTGGGCAGCCTGTCCCAGGGCTCTGTCACCCCCAAGGTAAAGACGTTTTCCCTCATGCACAGACGGAACTGCCTGTGCTGCAGTTTGTGCCTGTTGCCCCTTGTCCTGTCGCTGGGCACCTCTGAAAAGAGCCTGGCCCCGTCCTCTCGACACTCGCCCTTATTAAGGTATGTGTAGCCACCGATGAGATCCCTCTCAGCCTTCTCCAGGCTGAGCAGGCCCAGCTCCCTCAGCCCTTCCCCATAAGGGGGATGCCCCGGTCCCCTCATCGCCCTCGCAGCCTCCGCTGGGCCCTCTCCAGCAGTTCCCTGTCTCTCTTACTGGACCCAGTACTCCAGGTGTGGCCTCACCAGGGGGCAGGTAGAGGGGCAGGACAACCTCCCTCGACCTGCTGGCCACACTCCGCCTAATGCACCCCAGGATGCCACTGGCCCCTTGGCCACCAGGGCACCCTGCTGGCTCACGGGCAACTTGCTGCCCACCAGAACTCCCAGGTCCTTCTCCGCAGAGCTGCCCCCCAGCAGGTCAGCCCCAGCCTGTACTGGTGCGTGGGGTGGCTCCTCCCCAGCGGCAGGACCCTCCGCTGGCCTTTGTTGAGCTTGATGAGGTTCCTCTCCACCCAGCTCTCCAGCCTGTCCAGGTCTCGCTGAGTGGCAGCGCAGCCTCCTGGTGTGTCAGCCGCTCCTCCCAGCTGTGTCCCATCAGCAAACTTGCTGAGGGTGCCCTCTGTCCCTTCAGCCAGGTCATGATGGATACGCCGAGCAGGACCGGAGCCAGCCCCGACCCCTGGGGAACACCACCAGCTACAGGCCTCCAGCCAGACTCTGCGCCGCTGATCACAACCCTCCGAGCTCTGCCATTCAGCCAGTTCTCGACCCACCTCGCTGTCCACCCATCTAACCCACACCTCCTGAGCTTACCTGCGAGGGTGTTATGGGAGACGGTGTCAAAAGCCTTGCTGAGGTCAAGGTAGACAACACCCATGGCTCTCCCCTCATCTACCCAAGCAGTTATTCTATCCTAGAAGGCTATTATTTTTGTCAGGCATCGTTTCCCCTTGGTGAATACGTGTTGACCACTCTTGATAGCCTTCTTTTCGTGCACATGCTTTGAGGTGACCTCCAGAATGAGCTGTTCCATCATCTTTCCAGGGATGGTGGTGGGGCTGAGCAGCCTGTAGCTTCCTGGGTCCTTCTTTTTGCCCTTTTTGAAGGCTGGAGTGACACTGACTTTCCTCCAGCCCTCAGGCACCTCTCCTGTCCTCTATGACCTTTAAAGATGCAATCCTATTTTTTGCCCTGCTTCCTCGGATCCTGAACTCCACCATCTCGTGATCAATGCAGCCAAGGGTGCCCCCAACCTTCACATCCCCAGCCAGTCCTTCTTTGTGTTTCAGTAGAAGGTCCTGCAGCACACCTTGCCTTGCTGGTTCCTCCACCACCTGCATCAAAAAGTTACCACCAGTGCTCTGCAGGAACCTCCTGGACTGTGTGTGCCTAGCTGCGTCACCTTTACAGTGGATATCAGGGTGGTTGAAGTCCCTCATGCAAAGCAGGGCCTTTGGTTGTGAGGCTGCCTCCAGCTGTCCGTACAAGGCCTCATCAAATTTGTCTTCCTGACCAGGTGGCCTGTAGTAAATCCCTACAACAGTGTCCCCCATGTCGACCGGCCCCTTAAGCTGTAAGCTCTCAACTCATTCTGCATCCACCCTTAGGAAGAGCTCAGTACATTCCAGTTGCTGCCCCACATAAAGAGCAACTCCACCACCTTGCCTTGCTGGCCTGTCTTTCCTGAAAGGTACACAGCCATCCATGACAGCATTCCAGGACTGATGGATTTGGATTTAAGTGCCTCTAGCCAACGAGACTCATCAACATACAAATCTGTTTCAGGAAAACATATAGATTGAAATGAACACAGGAATAATTCTATGATAACCCTACAATTAGACAAGCCTTTAGTGGCTAAAATAGTATATCACTTTGCACTGGTTAGCTTTCAGAGAAGGAAAACTAGACACATCCTCATCATCATCAACAGTCTAATTTACTGTCAGGCCAGGTTTTTTTCTAACAGGTTTTAACTTTACGCTACTCAACAACATTTGCCCACTTATTAGCAACTTCATTTTCACTGTACAGCAAACAGTTGAAATATGCGAACACTGCCAAGTAACATAGGTAATGTTAAAAGTCAAAGCATTTTCTATTCCTTTTTTTGCTGTCTCCAGAGCATCACCCCTTCTCTTTCCTATAGGCTAATGCTGAAATCCAAAGTCCAGGTAACAGTTAAGGCATACTTTTATCCCAAACACTGATACGGGAGGGACAGAGATTTACCAAGGAGACAGATGACTAGCGACTCGAAAGTCCGGTGACAATGAAAAGGGAGCATTAAATGTTTAAAGGCATTTTGGAAAAGCTATCTTGGACTGCCCTACAGAGAAATCAGAAAGCTGGAGACATATGTTATACTGCAGCCTTTCACAACACAACAGCCTAAGGGCAACGAGAAGATTTTCATACTGCTGAGGGCAAGTGGTCTGTGAGTTCTGCAGTAAAATATTCCATGTCAGGAAAATGACCTCAATCTTTGACTTCCGCATGATTCATATTCTTTCAAGTTAATACTGAAGACAAAACATCTGAAAATAAAGTTATGATGGGTGTTTAGCTGTAAACACAGGACTGTCTGGTCAAAACCACATGTAATCTTTATTCCCTTTACCTTTTTCTTCCTGCACATAGTGTTACTGCTGATAATTAAATCCCCAATAAGCTTCTGGATAGGTTTTCAAGCTAAATTCAATTTATCGAGTGTTCAAATGGATATGTAATGAACATGGGAGCCACCCCAAAACCCTCACTAAAACTTATCCTTTCAATCTTAATGATTTAACTTACAGCAATCATTATCTTCAATGTGCTTTTAGGAACTGAAAACTTGACCAAAAGAAATATTTCTGTTGATTTCACAAACCACGATACAGCTTAACTTTTTTTTAATGTTGTCTTTAAAGACTTGCCATGCCTGTATGGCAACCATGTAGGCAAAACTGTCCCAACCAATAGGTATTTGATAAGCACAGCCACTGTAAATATCTGGTTGGACATTTACAAAGAGCATCATACAAAACAAGCACTGTGTTGCTCCACCACCCTCTGAAAATCTCTCTGGTTTGGAAACATTAAGACTTCCTCCCCAAAAAAAGAACAGTCCAAAACAAATTATAACTACAGTCCACACGCTGATAAAGTTTCAGAACAAGCTGATATAGTACTGACAAGAAAAGGCTGAGGAAAAGCAAACAGTAAGCCTGACCCTCACCTACACTGAGTCTCTTTTATGCTAATTTGGCATTGTAAAAAAAGCCTTTTCTGATGTGCAATATTTATATTTCCACCCATACAAAGACTACTTCGCTTGCCAGAAGAGTACAATGAAGCCCTGGTAAATGAAAACAAACCCCGCATTTATATATGAAGTACACGTCCCCTCTCTCCTCAGTTGATGGGATGAAGTTTACAAATAATACCTGCTGCAGCACAAACTAGTAGGCTGCAACAAGGCTTTTACCATCAGTCACATTCTACTGCCCATGCTGTTTCTCCTTCCTCCAGACACCAGCCCCCACTGCTACCCCTCCTCCATCCAACCTCCTCTCCTACACTCCTCAGAGCTATTTAACTACTTAGTGGGAACGAGCTACAGCTGCACATGGTCCATGTCAACCAGCCCACTGCCTTCAAAGCACGGCCACAGCTGCATGTTATCAATGCTCATCAGCCCACTGCCCTCACTCCTCTACAAATACCTGTTTGCATAACAGCAAGCCCACATGCACACTCACCTTTACATAATTGCTTAAGTTTCTATTATTATATTGCATATAGTGGTAGGAATCAACATCCCACATGCAAACACCAACATTGCACCTTCAGTTACAGCAACTGCATGTTAAAAGACAGGCCTGGACTCAGCATTACCTCTAGATCTCTATGTTCCATACATCAGAGCTGCAAGCCTGGCCTTGAGTGTCATCAACCTAAAATACTTCATGGCATAACATCCCAGCAGCTACCAAAAGCAATAGGCTTGCAGCAAAGACCCCACCTAGAGCATGTGAAGATGCTCACTTTTGCTTAAATTGCACAAGCATTTCCTTAGCATCCCCAGGTCTGCAAGATATGCACGCTCCTCCTAGAGTTCCGAAAGTACAAGCACCTTGGGTCAGGACACCTACAGACCACCATCCTCCCCAACGGGTGGGATTAGTCCCTGCAGGAGGGCTGCTGCAGGGAGACTTGAGCTGCCCCAGCCACCTCAAGGCTCTTACGGCGCTGCCTGCTGCCACACAGGCACAGCCACAGCGAGGTGGAGAGGCTTTGCACGTGTCTAATAAGTCCATGTTATGATGGGAAAAATTCATCCAATGCCAAGAGCTCCAGAAAGACCATATAACACTTCATTTGTGTGCTAAAAACTCAGTAGGGATTTAAATGAATTAGATCCTTGTGCAGAAGAGAAAGTTAACCCTTGCTGAATAAACAGAGTTTTTATTAGTGGATCAGAATTAGACAGGATATATTTCTTATGAAGCAGTTTCATTTGAATGGGAATTAAATGCTGACATACCATGTCTTCAAAGGTTTCTTTTTCATAATTTGTTTCTTTTTTTGTTGTTTTATGAGTGCAGTGTTCCACCAGGGTCTTCTTTTTCCTCTGTGTAACAAAAACAAAGATAACTTCTGAAAACAGAAGAAATAAATCAGAACACTCGAAGTCAAGGCGCTTGCTCTGGTTGGACTTGAAACAGAGAAAACAAAGTACAGCAAAAGTTTGCCAAGTCTTTTTAATGACCCAGAAACTGATTATGATGTACTGAATTTTGCAAGTTAGTAAATCTGCCCACATACACGATAAGAAAACAAAATGCTGGGACTCTGCACCAACAGGATTTTCTGTTCAGAATTACACGGATCCAGCAGCATAGTGACTCCCAAGGAAATCTCTTGGTGGTTAACTGGACAAAATCAACAGGCACAAGAAATTATCTGCAGGCACCAGCAGATGCACCTTTGGTGGAACGTTTCTGCCAGCTGCACTGCAGAATCATCCACGGTCACCCCTGGAGCCAAATCTCTATCCTGGTGTTTGTCCCTGTCTCCTCCTCTTGCCATGTACTCTCATCAGCACCCATGCCTGTGAAAATAATCGCACTGTTTCATGCTCCCTTATTCAGCAGTGGAGGACAAAGCCACAAAAGTTGCTCTCAGAGGTATCATCCCTTTTTTTCATTAGCACAAGGCATAATTAGGACCTGACCCAAAGCCATCTCAAGCTGGCTGATGTCTATCTATTCACTGCCCTGGGCTTTTGACAAGCACAGGTGCCAGGGCAGCATAAAACACAGGACAATTATTGTCACACACGAGTACACTGACAACAGGGCACCATCATTTTAAAGATGTCCATGCTGTGCCTATCAAAGCCAAGGGGTCTTAATGATAGGAAACGACTGAATTTGTATACACAAGGAGGAGGCTGGAAAATGAAATTACATTTGCTACAGAAAATCCATCTTCGTTTCCCAAGCTGTTCTTGGTTTCATACTCCAGTGTTTTGTGTTTCCTTCATCAGGAAGCACCACCACTTGAGAATGGCCGCGTCCTTGGGTGGACATATGATTCATGGTGTTATTTCTGCAGCTTCTATGTGTCTTCCCAGCGTATTTCTGTCTTAATTGTTCTTCTTTTCTAAAGAAGTGTGCTTTTAAGTCAATCAGGGTTTACAAATATCTCACCAAGTCAAGTGAAGTCCAAGTGGGTGAAAGGCGGTTTTATTTTCCTGCTACAAATTTTCCAGTCACACCTATTTTTATGTTAGCAGGGGAAACTCCACGATTTAATAACTACAAGCCATTTAACAAACATGAACTGAAACAAGCACTTGTAAAGAACAAAAACAAATGCTTCACTCTGAAAGGTATGTTTTCCTTTTAAACACTTCTTCCCTTAGAATAGAAACATAAATTTAACTGATTTTTACATTATTTTATTTTTTTTAACTAAAAGTTATTCCCTGCCCCCCCAGCCCAGATGGCTAGATGTTGACTCAGTGCAAGGAATTTGGGAGGTTATACAAACATGAACCTAGTTTGACAATCCATTATAACTTGGCTAATGCCCCTCCGTCACCAATAATCAAGGCTCTGCTAACACTTTCATTCCTTTTTTTCTTATTTTTGCTGAGTAAATTGCACTCTGTTCAGCTGAATCACCAGGATTTCTTTTCTTTTCTTCCAAGAGGGCCCTTTCTTTTAAAGCCTCTTAAGGGAAAAATGTTTATTTCTCAAATGAAGCCTTTGAAGGGGTTTGCTTCTTGCAGGTGACTTTGCAGAAATGTTCATTTTCAGAATGGTTTCAGGCATAATCTTCTCGCTGCTCCCTGCTTTGCAGATGGCAGCACCATGCAGGGAAACGGTGCTGAGGTGTGGTACCTGACCCTGTACATCTGCCCTGCCCCAGCACTACCTGACTGAAAATCCCAAACTGAGATTTGTTCTTAACAGAGATGCCAAAGCCCGGAGTCTGCCCTGTACAAAGTTCCTCAACCCTAGTGGAAAACATCCAAACAAAGCAATCCTGCTAACTCAGACTTCCTTATCAGCTGCTTTACGGAGGCCTGAAATACCAGCTTTAAAGGGATATTGGGTTTTTTTCGGTTGGTGGGGGGCACAATGTCAGCCTGTGGGCTCAGCTTCTCCAGCCACCTGAATTCAGGCTCTCGTGGGGAAGCTCAGGGATCCCACGCGGACACACAGTGGCACAGCAATTGACTCACAAGCCCACGTGGACCCTGCAGAGAAGATGTAACGCCACCTTACCTTGTCGGTACCGGTGTCTCTGGAGGCTTCAGCGGCGTGGCCACAGGCTCTGCTCCTGCCCTGCTCCCGCGCAGGAAGGGGCTGTGGCTGCATGAAGGATGGGGCTCGCAGGGACTGGCACCCCAGCCCCTGGCTTGGCAAAGGAGTCTGCCGGGTGCTGAGCCAGCACACAACTCGCACATAATGCGGGGGGGACGTGTCCTGCTTCTGCCAGGCAATGTGTCTCCCCTGGCTGCTCTCCCAAGCGTGTCACACCAATGCATCTATCAGTGTGCTGCACCACACGCTGGGCTGAGGGAAGTAAAGCCTGGCAAGTTTGCATTTCCCCGCAGAGCATCGCTTCTGAGGCGGGAGCACCTCTCGGGCTGGGTGAGACATAACGGATGGGGCCCTCCAGCTCCTCCCGCTTGGGGTCTCTTTGATGAAGCAAAGCAGGACTGAATAAATAAACTTGTCTTACCAACCCTCTGTGGGATTCCAAACATTTCTGAAGATTTTGTCATCTGAAGTTGAATACAGAAGCGAGGGTAACATATTGAAAAGATTCTGAGAAAGTAAAGCTTTAAATAAGAGAGAAGTGACTTAGGAGCTCTGGAACTTACTCCTGCCAAAGCCTTCAGATGGAGGGCCTTAAATCACTTACATGATGTCAAAGATTAGGAATTTAGGATTTTTAAAAGGGGTGTCTAAGGCCTTCATCCAGCCAGTAACCTTTAAAATTGTCATATTTTCAAAGGCTTTGAAATCTCATTCCTGCTCCCCTCACGGCAAGGACAACCCACCCAAATGCAGTAACGTTAAAGCAAAAATGCCTCTAAAACACAAACACTTCAACGAAGCTTTTTTCCGTCCACCAAAAGAAGGCACAGCCCTGTGGAAGACCCTCTGCAGCATGAGACCCTCTGGGCAGGGGGTGACAGTGCTGGAGTAGAGCCAGTGGGATGGGTGGTCACCTCCTGGAGACTAGTGCCCCCAGCAGGTACCTGGCGGGCTGAGGGCAGCATGCTGGCAGGGCTGGGGACCGTGCCCTATGGGACTGTCAGCATCAGCAAGACAGGACAACGTGATGTGGCCCCACGTGCCACAGAACATTCCTACCTGCTGGGACGAGCGTGGGGACAGCGAGCTCATCTACCACCACAAAATAAAAGACCTACCTGCTGAGGCAAGGCTGGTGTGCCTGCCTCACCTTTGACGCTGCGGAGGAGGAGAGGGACCCAGCTTTCATCAGTGGGAGCATCCTGAAGCACTTGCAGAGCCAAACGGTCAGGGAACCAGGAGACGTGGAGGAAGCCAGTGGAGAGTGCAGCATCCAGTTCAGCAAATCCCTTAAGCATGTGTTTAAGTGCTTTACTAAATCAGGACCACAGGGCTTCTGCACAGATGGCCCTTACCAGTTCTGGGATACCTGTTAGCATCCCATGAAGGAACAAGGAGGTGGCTCAGTGCCCTCCAAAAACAGGCGATGACAAGTAAAGACAGCATGGGAATGCAGGCAGAGCCTGTAGACCTCTGTAGCAGAGACAATCTGCATCCAGAGGGATGCTCCTTGAAGCAGTTCACTTCTCCAGGCATTCACACTGTGTTATTAACATACAGTGTCTTTTTTCTCTTTTCTTTATTGCCATGAGGTTTTTCCTTTTTTTGGTTTGTTTGTTCCCCCCCCCCCCTTTTTTTTTTACCCCCTCCATTTTTCCCCCAAAACGTTTATTTCAAGTTTCTCATCTCCGCTCTTGAGAGTGGAAAAGCCATATCCTACATATGTTCTGCAGATTATTGGACCCACCTCCCCCTCTGACTGTTTCAACAACAATCAGTTGTTTTCTGTGCAGTGAGAGGGATTACAGCCCTGTGGTGTCTTTCTGCATTCTTTAAAATCTTCTCTCCTCTCTGGGGAAGAATCTGTTTCTGATGTTAATGTGGTGCTACGTGTTTGTAAAGTGTTCTGATCCTGCCTGCTGTCACCACAACATGGTAATAAATTAAGAGTTTAATTTCAGCTTAATTTGCACATGCAGATTAACAAAGGCAGAGGACAGGGCATGGAAGGACAAGAGCAACTCTAATACCTCTGCCTCACTCAGCTCACCCATGTGCATCTCTGGGGACCGTAACTGCTTTGTCCTAGCGCTGATACACTAAAAGCAAAGAAACTGGAAGATCTAAGAGAGTCAATATTATTTTGATTCAGATATTACGGAAGCAGAGAGCTTAAGAAAGACTCCTTGGCAACAGAGTTAACACAAATCCTTCTCATTTGTTTCAAATTTCTCCTCTTCATTCTTAGTACTGCAAGAAGGCACAAGGTGCTGCATTTTTGAAGTATGCCCTTAACCCCAGCTGAGCTGAAGGGTGGTGGATAAACAACTGTTGCAGCACTACTGGATGGAAACAGAGATGTTAGCAGGCTGGTGCAGGCACAAACCCTCCCAAGGTGCTTTGAAGTAGATGAACCCATTGATGCCAAAGGCATGATGGTCATCAGCCCCACAGCCCACAGGGGAGCTGTGCAGGATGCGGCACCTCCAGCCATGGTCACGTATGGACAGCTGGCCTTACAGACCTCTGCAGAGGCACCGAGCCCCTGTGGGGGCTCTGCACTCTAAGGCACCCCATTTCTCAGCCCCTTAGAAGAAAGAGACCGGGTCAGAAAACGTTATAAAGAAAAGGATTGGGACAGAGATGCCTCAGACCTTGACAAGACAGTTTCAATTGATTGAAGTGTTGAAAGTGAAGGACCCACATTTTAGCTGTAATATATAAAAATTGTGCTAGGCATCAGGAACTTTTCAAAGAGTGCTAATTTATAGATGCTTTTCTAAGGAGGACAAGTGAGTATATTACTTTTCCTTTAAAGTGCAGCTGCAACAGCAAACCACACACACTCTGTAGGTTTTATAACCTTGCTAATTTTCCCTAAGTCTTGGGAGCTGTTGGTGGTAAGTATAAAGGTATTTTGTTTCAGCCTAAGAAGAAAAAGAAAATTAAAACAAAAGAATTTGTTTTCAGAGTACACTAACTGCTAAACTAAAGAGTTATCAACTCTGATCTCCACAGAACAGCCAGCAATGCCAGGGATACTGGTTTATACCACTTACTCTTGAATCAACTAATTGAATTGGGTTTTTATTTTTATTCTTATTTATATATATATCAATGGGAAAACTGGGCAGCTAAAGTATACAGGGACAAACGACAACCCAAAGGAAATCAGTAACCTTTTTGGCTGTATACAGAAAACCTGCAGTCGTGAGGACAGAGATCTCGGGAGCGTCACACTGGATGAGATACTTGCATGAAGAGGAACCAGCTCCCAGGTCTGCAACACATCTTGCTTTCACGTTCCCATTGTAAAACAGGCAGCTATAACACCAGTTCATGGGAATGTGCAGGAGGCTCACATAGTGCAATAAGGAAGAGCGTGTAAGTGCCGAGACTGAAATCCTTATCTTCCATTCCCATCACCATCTAAGGCACCAACCAGCCATTTTATTTTATGCCAGCTCTTAAAGCTTTGAATGTTGCTTTTGCCCCATAGGAGAAGGAAACTATGCTTTTCATGGCATCACATGAGAATAGTTCAACATCAGGGTATCAGCCTACAGCAGAGAAGACTTGAGTTCATCTTCCCTTTCACCAGCTTTCCTCTAAAGCTTTTGATCTGAGTCAGGAAGAGCAGAGCTTTGACCACAGGTTTGCCTAACACTCTATGCAGAAGGGGTGGAAGAAACTTCCTCTGCAACTAAAGCTTTTTCTGGGGACATAAAATGAATGTCTTCTGCCCAAACTCTAACCACAGTCCAAATTTTTAAACAAAGCATTTTAGCTATGACTTAATATGAGGGCGCAGGCTGCACATTTATTTGCCTGTAACAGCCCAAAAATGGAACTGAAGATTTTTCTCTCTCCCAGTTCTCCAGACTTTTGTCCTTGCTTGACGGTCTACAGGAAAAAATTCACTGTCAAACCCCTATGGAGGTCCAAGATGCAGCAGACGTTCCAAAAGCACTGGGAGAGCTCACATAATAAAATATTTGCTGGAGAGGCACCAGGGCATATTAAGTATAGAGGCAGCCTTAACTCTCACTTTCCATACTTTCATGAGCCTGAGTCAGAACAGTAATGTTATTTGAACTGTACCTATATTTTGGATTTAACTTAAAGCATTTCTTCACCTGTCCAACACCTTTTTATTTACTCCCATATGTTATCCCATATTATCTCATTAGTTACGTTATTTTAGCTGCACTTAGCATGCAGGTGATATTGCCAAATCGCTACCTAGTCATAAAACTATGTATCCTTTTATTGTCATTGGAGTTTTCAAAAATATGCGCTAATTCGACCATCTCACAATATATTTCATCAGCTGAAGAGTACGTTATTAAGCATTTCATTACCGCAATAAAAATGAAAATGTATGAACAGAAAATCACAGATATATTTTTTTGTGTCCTATTCTCATTATTCTAATTTTCATTTGCTCTTGATTCTATATATATCCTGATTAACAAATGTCACATGAGAGATTTAAAACTAAATGGTCTGGAAACAGAAAAAGGAGTTAAGTAAGTTCATAACAGCACCCAGATATCTGCCAAAATAATTTTTAAACTGTTCCTGACCAAGCTATAGAAGTATGTGGCTAGCTATACTCACCAGCACAAAGGCAATAATATCACCAGCTTGCTAATATATTTTAAGGCCGCCAGTGGTCAAGCAGAAGATTCAGCATGTTGGGTTTGTTCATAAATAGTTATTAGTTCCATAAATAGTTATTATGATGAAATTTGAGAGACCTGTCTGGAAGTTATACAGTCATTTACTGAATTCACAGAAAAACAGTTTATCCCTTAAACCTTTACAAATGAAAACTTTATGCTTTGGAGTTAGTCAGCACAACCCACGATTCATGGTGGCTACTTCCTTTCTTAGACGCCAAACATTAAAAGCGTTCTAAACTTCTATATATTCCCTCCTTCTGAAACTAAATGCGGCTGTAGCACACATGAAATAGGTTTCCTAATCTACAGCATTCTTGTGATATTCATAAATGACTAGTTGATAAAAAGAGGACTACATAACATTGACTGAGATGGCAAGTAACAAATTTGCTGAATTATTTCACAAGAACAAGATTTTCTGTGTGTCTCATTGCTGGATTTCCAATCATGATTAACTTACTTAATAGAACTGGTGAAACATTAGGCAAAAGTAAACCGCATCAGCTCCTCTGACTCATGTCAGGCTGTACAGAAAAATCACACGTTGCCCCAGCCCTATGAAAAGCGACAGTGAGACTAAGCTGCAGCAACTGAATTCGCCAAAGATCAAAGCAAAAATAAGAGGCCAGTATCTTGCAGTGTTAGAGTTTAAAGCGTGGGGGTTTTCAAAATAATTTGCAAAGACAGGCCAAACGTTACTGGTCCTAAAAAAACACGCATTCAGTCTGCAACTCAGTTCTGCTGAGCAGCAACAGATGGGCCAGGGTCTTCAAGCTCACAGCAGCTAACTTCAGGAGCTTGTTTCAGCTCTGAAGAGCCTTTCTAAGGATGTACTGTGCACTGGAGCATGTATCAGCAAAACCATCCACAGCTGTACACAGCACCCCTGCTTCCAAACAAGGAAATAAAAAGGACAACCAGCAGGGCTTATCTTCTCCTTCAACCAGAGATACATACCTTACAGTTAGCATGCCTATGGTTCACAGGGTGGGGGAAAATAACAAAACACAACAAACATAATTCTGTTCCCAAGACTGCTGCTCCAGCAGCCACCATCATCCCCAGGCTCCAGCAGGGCCATTGCCAAAATCAGACCAAAATCATGGCCCCCAGCCTGTCACCTAGGCATATTTTTTGTGAAACCATGCATGCCAAAGCCTAAAAAAGATTGTGCAGAAAGTCAAACTGTGCATTTTCTGAGGAACAGTCACTCGCACGCTGCATATTAATTGACAACAGTAACAAAGTCTATGCATGCATTCTTTATATGCAAACAAAACCAGTACAGATCTTTGTTACCAGTCCAAACCTGCACCTTTTTATGTCCATCATCTTCAGCCATGCTGAGAAAGTTCAGCAATTATCCTTGAGTGAGGAAAAACATACAGGTCATACATATTCCTTAAACCCAGAGAAGCAATGCTCTGCAGTGGTTCCTGCACTAGGACTCAGTTGAGCCAAAATCTGCATTTGACTTTCCTACAGAAAGATCATGGGATCTTGACTACTCAGTTCCCCCTAATTTCTGAAAACAGAGGCTATGGATGCCAGCTACACATTGCAATGTGTGAGAGCTGAGTGTTACAGCTATTTGTGTGTGAAATACAATACTGAAGTACTATTAATTCCGTTACTCTAACCACGTAACTCCATGAACATTGACCTTCATTAACACAGTGTGGAATTATATTCAGTGTCACAGGGTATGAAAATCTCGTAAGAACCCTAAATTACTGTAACTTACAGGTTATGCCAAAAGAGAATGTGTTGGTGATGCCTTCCAAATGATAATTCTTCAATTCTTACTGCAACTTGAGCAGCTCCAGCATCACTTGCCAGTTGTTTCAGAAAGCTAAATTTCTCAACGTGAAACCAATACCATAAAAGTCTGGTCAGGTGAATCTCTTTGGTGTAAAGCATGCTGTCTTGTCTGTCAGAGATTTACCTAATAGATCCTGCAATATTTAAGTTATGTATTTAACTCTATACTAATCTATTTATTGAATAAGACGAAAATTGAAGATATCACATAGTATTTTACTGCCAGCTGTCACATAAAGTATGATCACTCTGCTCCACAAACACAAACAACCCAGAGCTGAATGTTTCTTCAAGACCAGGTCAGTTAAGAAATACCTCCTTTAGGAAGAAAGCGGATAAAGCTCTCTTTCATCTGCTTCTGAAACTCCAGTCACCTACTAGCTTGCATGGCATGAGAAAATACTCCTGAGAAAGGTTGCTGTAATATAAGAAATGAAAGCTGGGAGTCTTGGAATTGTTTAAAAGCAAAATAAAAATGTAGATATCAAATTCCTGAAAGCCACAGGCTTCAGCTTAGGGCTGGTCAAAAGCCCACTAAAATTAATATGAATTTACTGATTTGCTTTAAGATCTGCCTTTCATAACCATTGCGCATGTAATATGAGTACAACCACATTTTGGATTCAGTGGGATATACCCCATTTCTCTTACCGGTTCCAGGAAAGGATCAGAGATATTACATGATGAATATGCTGCACTGAGCTGTGATTTTATTGTCCCTCCATTTCTGCTGCTTTGTGGAATGTGCAGAGAAGCTGGTTTCCATGATGAGGAGAACAATCCAAAACGAATAGGGAATAGAAGTTAAACAACTATTACTGAATTCTATGTATATTCATAGGGGTATTGTTTCTATCTAGTCCCCTGAATGCAGGTTCAGCAGACACCCCTAAGATGTCATCAGTCTGCTTTTTCAGCAATGAAGAGTTACATCCCACTGATGTAACTGGGTATATGTCACATAATTGTTCTGGGACAGCGTACTCTATAGATTTAGTATATGACTCTGTATGTGTTACTGGTTTATTACCGAAGAAGACGACATTAATCATTGTGACAGACACAAAGCGACACTATTCACACTCTGAACTGAGACATCGAATAGACCCACTGCTGATTAGGACGATGACAGCCAAGAATTAAATTTAAAAGCCTGTATTTATTCCCTGCTTCTTAAAATTATTCCTCTCTGTCCCATCCTTCTCCTTCTCACAAATCTGGTAGTTAAACATTAGGCAGCCTCTTCTGCGATCCTGCTAAACACTTTGTTCACAGACACATAATAATGATGATAAATAAGAGAGAAGAAAGCAGTCATTAAGGTATTAGAAGCTGAATGCACACCGTTCAAGCACACCCAGCATTTATATAGCCTTAGCTTGCTTTCCCAAGCCAGCAATACAAAATGATACAGAGCAGAAAATGTAAATCATCGATGATGTAATAGTGACCTGTGAGATACCTTGGAAGGGCTTAAGCATACATTAACATTTTCTTTACAAAAAACCCCATTGTCCTACCCTGAGGTAGGAACGCCTGCTTACTTTCTGCATGGCTTTCCAGAATACATTAACCCTCTGTATTACTTAACACTACATAGGTCCTTATGTCTCTATCTGAAAAGATGCAGCAATATTTTCCTGCACGTGGCTGTGCAGCCAGAAGCTTTTGCCTCATGGAGGATGGGGCTGCATACTAAGAAACATGTGGGGGGATTAAGTTCTATTTTTAAACAACTTGTAAGAAATACTCGGCTGTACTACCAGTGAATTCTTGCTGGTGTTGGTAGAAAGAAAATGTAAAAAAAGGAAAAAGGAAAAAAAAAAAAATGTCCTTCCAGATTTTGTCATGGGAACCTGGTAAAATCTTGTGTAAGAAATGCGCCTAGCAGTGTACAAAATTACTCTGCATAATTTATCTTTGGCTTGCTAAAAGAGGCATGAAGGAGACAAGGAACCTGACACATCCGTACGTGGAAGCTGCAGGCACAGAGACCGAGCAGCACGGCAGAGCTTGCTGGGAGATCCGAATGCCCGATGAGAGCAGGCATGGGCAGAGCCGCCCTCAGCACCAGACGGATTGAGAGGCACTTCCTGAATCCAGAGAGACAGCTGAGGTGAAACTCTCTCCAGAGATAACCCTTTGCCTGTGTAGATTAATGAGCTGATAGGTGGTGATGACTGATCTTTTTTAAAAAAAGGCTATATTGGGGGATATTTGGGATGTTATTTTCTTTCCTGTTTTCTGAAGTTTGAGGCTTGTGTGTTTGTCAAGTGTTGCTTTGAAATGATCTTTTATCAAAAGTGGTTATGGTTGGGGTTTTTTTAGACAAAACATTTTTATACCATGCTTTGAATAAGTTTCAATAACCATTTCTGAAAAAACTGTCGCTGACATTTTCAGGCAGTGAAGTGTTGGAAAAGTCTAGCTTTTCCCACAAGTATTGTTTTGACCTGAAAGAAGCTCATGCTGGAATGAAAACATATTTCTCATCGAGCTTCAAAACACTTATCATTCTGAGGTTTCATTATTATTTAAGATGGTGATTCATTAGCAGAAGAAAGATCTACTCAAACGGAAAGGGTATCCCAGAGCAAAAAATGTTCACGAGTGTCAGAGGTAATTTGCAGCAGTGACTTACCTTGGTTACATATTCACAGGAGGAAGTCAGAGCAGAAAAGCGACCTCTTCAGCCTTTTTGACCAGAGACAGCACCTGTGTAGAAATAAATGGTTTGTTAGCCTACCTAGCTTTTCTTCTTCTTAGAATATGTAGCTTTTCCTCATCTCCCCTTATGCTGAAATGGCCTTTTGACCTGCCTGCATTTTGCACCTTTGTTTTACTTTTTTTTAGTGGCTGGATTTTAAAAAAAAAAAAAAAAAAAAAAAAAAAAGAGTTACAACCTAGCTGCAATTTCATTGATGTTATTTTTACAAGTCAATATTGAATCAACCACAGACTGACAAAAGACATAACAGAAGTAAAATAATGTTTCTGCCTAAGTTAACATAATATACAATTACAACAACAATACAGTGAGAAAGAAATGGTCCTTTACAACGGAAACACTCAAATAATTAAAATCATAATGCATAAATTTCTGCATGAAGAAACTAAAACCCTTTGCAGGTAATTTTGGACCCAAGCTATGAGCACAGGGCAGGTAAGTGAGAATATCCACCACCAGGACATTAATAACGAGGGAAGTTCAGTTTTAAAAGAGCCACAAGAAGAAAAACATGAATAGCTCTTAATGTTTCTCATAGCAATGAAACAGCCACTTAAATGGAAAATGAAAATTTAAAGAACAAATGGAGTGTAACACTGATTAAGGATTTGTTTTTCAAAGGCATTCATCTATGTTATACAACTGGTAGACTTCAGTCCCTGTAGTGCAACATGTTCACATTTGAGCTCAGATTTTAGGGAGTACATGATGTTTTGATTGGAAACTGGATATAAGGAGACTCCTTCAAACAATAACGAAAATAAAGACACTGACATGAGGAATTCGGCTGTGGTTTCACATGCAGCCCAGGCAGTCTGGCAGCTCGCTGACCAAGACAGGGCTTCTGCTCTCTTCCCGACGAACCTCCCTGCTGCTGTCCCAGCCCCAGCCTTGCCCCAGACCCAGGCTGCTCCTTCCCCCCACTGCTATGACTCATCAGAAGGCAGAAACTAACGCATTTTACTTTGGTGTTGGTTTTTTTTCCCTTTTGCCTATTTTTCGGTCATTTGAGTGAGTTAAACCGGCTAACAGAGAGGCCCAGCAGGTACCAGAGGCAGCACAAGGGGAGCACTGGGAGCATAGGGCATGGAGGAGGTGCTGGGGAAGGTGCTTCTGCTCCCTGGGTCCACACCAAGCTCTGTCCACTGAGGTCAACAGGGAGGGTCCCGCTGACTCCAGCAGGCACTTGACTGGTCCCAAATTTAGCAGGAGGAGGGCAGACTCATACATGAAACTCATCTTCACTCACATGTGCTAGTGCACACAGATGCAGGTAACTCTATCTGGCAGCCCGTCTCCTCTTTGGTGGTACTGAACGCCACCGTTAGGGAGCAACACAGGTTGTACCAAAATTGTCATACGGCATTACCTGGCCAAAGTCCCCACAAGGCTTGTATCCTCCTCTTGCCCACAATTTTATTTACCTAGATGACCAAGCCTATGAGTCTTTTGGCTCGTTCCCTGGTTGCCCGCACGGCCAGGTGATGACTTTGAGATGCAGTAGGAATTTGGCTGCTTTAATTTCGGCTTTAATTTTGCCGAAACCAAAGACCATCCTTCATTTCATGGACAATTTCAAGTTGCAGAAGGTTAATTACAGACAGCAGCAAGGTGAGAATGAACAGCAGTGGCACCCGTCAAACCATGAGCTGCGCTGGATTTATAAACAGGTTCTGTACTCAATTAATGCTCTCACCTTTGGCACGCAGAACAAGTTTGCTCAAGAGCAGAAAAAGACTGAGTAATACAAAGCTGCACACTGCAGCACATTATTCGTTTTTTCACACTGAACCAAGGACCTAATTAGTTATGTTGGTGTAGAACTAATAGCACATTTATTATGACGTATGTTTCTTTCCTAAACATTTTACACAAAGCTCACAAGTTTGATAGCACAGCATGCCAAAAATAGTGAGAAATGCTTTCTCTGTTCTTGAGAAATCTTGGTCTAATTAGGCTGCTCGTTTTTCTGCCTAGATGCTGAACTGGAAAGACTTTCTCCTGATTAGAATAAAAGATGCCAGAAGTACCCTTTCTTCTGGGTTTGAAAGTGCTCAGGACCCAATCTGTTCTAACCACTGATTGTAACGTTAAAGTAGCAATGACTGTATTTCGGTTACATGTCCCATAGTCATTTGTAAAACTGAGAATACTAAACAAGATACAAATATGCCCATTGGTTTAAATAATCACGGGGCTGGCAAAGGGGAAACTCTGCCAAAATAGTGATATATAGCAATTACATCAGTAATTACATAGTATAGACCCAAATATCAAGGCCTCTTTTCCTTATTTTGCTTTGTACAGTATTTACACCACAAAAGTGGTAACTAACAAAACCAGTTTCCACTCCTGCTTGCTCTTTCAAAGATCTATACAAATCATAGAACGGTTTAGGTTGGAAGGGACCTCTAAAGATCACTTAGTTCCGACCCCCCTGCCATGGGCAGGGACACCTTCCACCGGACCAGGTTGCTCAAAGCCACATCTTCTCTGCTTTTAAGAAAATGCGTGCCTGTGGCAGCCCTTTGCCCCAGCCTTCGCAGCTCCCTGCAGTCAGGGAGGGCAAAGATAATGAAGACAAATACATAGCATGTGCCTAGCCTAAAGCTTCTGCATGGTCACATTTACTAATCACAGTAGTCAACTCTAATAACAGATTTGTCTGAAGACTTCCAGTCACATGCTGGTGTTATTACAGCGAGCGGACACGCTGCTGTAGATCATGCAACACTCGACAAATACTAATGTAAACTTCACACACCCTGCCACGAGCCCTTCTTTGCATATGGCTATGAAAAGCCTAGAGGGGATGAAGTGCTTCAGACACAGAAAGAGCCTAGCTGTGGTACGACAACAGTCTACATGCCAGCTACCATTTGATTGCTCAACATCCCAATCCCTTTTTTAAAATCACATTGCTGATGTTAGCTGAGCATACCTGGGGTGCAAGCAGTTAAGTATGGCTCCTGTGTCCAACACAAATTTACAGCTGAACAGGTCAAAAAACAACAAATCAATACACTAATGGTTGGCAACTTTTTAAAAGTGAGTTAAAGGGTCTTTGAAAAAGAGAAAGGAGGCCCAAACACCCACTGTAATGACTGAGGCCAGGGAAAAGAAAGAAGCCTGGAGCAGAGTCTCTGTGCTCTGCTTACATGTCCTAACAAATGGCTGCCTTAATGTAAAGCCCATAAGCTCGTCTCGATGCATGGGCTGCAACCCAGAACTGTCTCCCCACGTGCACCCACATTTTCCCAGCTGAATGCCCTAGACAATATCAAGTCACACACACTTGTGACACCACCACCCCCTCCAATGAAACGTGATTTATTTTACTTGACGTGGCATAGCTTCAGGAGAAGGGGGCTGCGAGTCACCCTCCCCACACTGCTCCCTGACACCCCCTTTTTTCCCCTGTGGCTGCAGCTTCATTTGGCTTTGAGGCACCTCGGTTTTCCTCCTGAAAGCAAAATGCTCCTGTGAACATGCAACGTGATAGGCATGCTCAAAACCACCTCCTATGTGGAGTGCCCCAGGGAGAAACTCCTTGTCTGGATATTGCACGGGAGAAGGCACAGAACGGTCCTGAACTGCTCCCTCAGTGGTGCACAGCAGAAGAGCTTCATGGTCCCAACTGCAGCACAGCTCCTGGTGCCAGGAGGTACAGAAACCTCAGCGCAGGCCTCTCAAGTCCCTGATTTTGGCCTCAAGCACTGCCATTATTAGGTTCTGGGCCTTTAAAAACAGTTTTTTGGAACACAAATATACAGATAGATTTTTTTTATCAAGATATAAATTTTCCTTAGAAGGGTTACTTTGTTCTTTTATTATCTGTACATGAAGTATGCAGGGCATTTGTTTAGGATCTGTAAAAATCTGTTTCCCATAAGCAGCTTGGCATTCTGTCTTTATTAGCTACAGCATTCATAGAGAAAACATTGTATTATCAGAAAGAATCATTATGACTTTAACTTTATCACACCGGGTGATTACAACTGAGATAATTAGAAGCTAATTTGAGAGGAACTGAAAGGGAAGTGGAAGACAGCTAGAAGTTAATCAGTGTGCCCGTATTTCAATCAGGAGCGCACAGACATTGATTTCCAGCAGATTTTTGCAACTCAAACAGCTCTCCTCGAAGGACATAAGAAAGTACAGAAGAGCTGGAGGAGAGAGGACTGGTGGGTGCAGGGTGGGGAAGAGCACATCTGACCTGCTGCTCCATGCAGAGCGTGCTGGAACAGGCTTTGCCCATCAGCACTTCCAGGTGGGACCCAGTGGCAGAGCTCTCTGAGGCGTGGGAGGAGAGACCCTGCCCTTGGCTGCAAGGATGAGTTGGAGCTGAAGCAGCAGGGCAGGCAGATGATAATTCTGACAGCTGGAAACGTTAAAAAAAAAAAAAAAAAAAAAAAAGACTGCTCTGACTGATATTAGGGGGAGGTGATAACTCTGAGGCGCAGAAGGGGTTATCTGAATCACAGCAATGGCTGCTGGAGGACAGATTATGTCCTGCAAGCTCTTTCCAGAGATGGCAGCTCTGAGGACAGTGCAGGAGGGAGCTGAGGCAACCTTTTCCAAGCTCCCTGACCGAGTATGCCCAGAGAGCCAGCTGCCTTTCCAAGATCCCGAAGCAAACTCTCACCACCACCACCACCACCGCTCTGAGGAGAAACTGGGAGATGTCAGCCCATGCCAAGCTGCACTGCTTCCAGTGTCCTTGCCAGCTCAAGCAGCTCTTCATAGCTCTGTGTTACGGCTCACACATGTACCCCTTTGCTTAGCCCAGCATAACCCACCACAAACACCCAGCCACAGCAGCTCCTGTGCCACTGCTGAAGCTTGTCTGCCCCGCTGTGAGATACAGTAGGGACTAACCCCTGGCATTCTTGCTTGCTGTTGAACAGACTCCATAGAAGGGCTCGTTGCTGACCTTTGCAGAGAAGTCCCTCTGTCTCTGCAGGGACTTTCTGAGCCTGTCGAAGAGAGGAGGACTCTGCAGGCACAGGCGGCACAGCAGAAAGCACCACAAGCTGAGCTGGGTTTCACGGGGAACAAGGGATGCAGGACCAGTTCTTCGGCCTGACTGTGCAGTAGGAAATGTTTGGTAGCATAATTTTTTTCTTCCACAGCCCTCAGAAAATCCTCCTAATGGGTTGTTTGCTTTGCCAGAATACTGTATAACAGGTCAGCACGTGAAATAAGCTATTACCAATAAAAGCACTCTTATGATAGGATAAAGGAAATTTATGGTAGAGCTTTGGATTGCATAGCAATGCAGCTAAGAGAAAAATTACAATGGAAAAAACACTGTTTGCTACACCTGACAAGTGAACAAGGCAGCTCTTGGCTCCTGTTTGCTTCCTCTGATAGCATTTCAAAAGGTCTGGGTCAGCAGGAGTATTGATGCCCCAGTTAAGCGAGAGTGAGCCCTGCCCTGCTGTCCATTGTCCCAGACTCTGCCACGGGCACAGCATTCCCATCACAAACATTTCAGGTATTCTCCCAGTTACCGGCCAAAGTTCATTAAAAGATGGGACGTCCTTGTTTCCATTGTGAGGTGATTCAGCAGATAAGACTGCAACAAGGTGGGAACCAGGGACTCTTTCCTTCCAGACCCAAGCCCCAGGAATCTCCTCTCTCCAGAAGAAAGCCTTCCTGTGCATGTCTGCTGCCTACAGGTGATGTGGGAGTTTGCTGACTGCTTGACTTGCCTAAAGACAAAAAGAGGGGGGGCATGAACTGACACACAAGTGCTAGACACTAATGTCTGGCAACTGCCCCATCTCCGTTTTCTTGCTTCCTGTTTAATAGGCCCTTTAGGGAAGTTTATTGCTGATCTATGCTAGAAAATTACTCATATAATTGAAACATCAGTGTAATATTGTTTGCCCAGTATAACTTTTCTTTGGGAATTTCTGGATGCAATTATCCCTTGTGACTAATAAAAACAATGGCTTAATTGCAAATATATGGTTAGAAATGTCGTTTTATGTTTAAACATAAAACGCCTGTTGTCTCAGCATTTCAGATCAAATGGACTGTCCTTCCAGGGAGCAGGCAAGGGAACTGGAGGAGCAGAAACAAGGTAGGAATGATGGGAGCTAATTATATTTTCCTTGGGAACTTTGCTGAGAAAGCGTTTCAGCTACCATTGCAGTCCTGAGATGTTCCTAAGAGAGTCTCAGATTCATCCGAACCCCAAGGCACCTTTAAACCCACCAGCAATACAAGTGGTGAGCTTCCACTAGTTACAGGTCTGATGGCACCTCTGCCCCGCGGCCACCCCCGTCCCCAGTCCCTACTCTGTCTAAGCAGGAGCAGGGCCACACCATGACCACGGGAGCTGCTCAGCGTTTGTCCCCTGGCTTCCAGCAGGAAATGACAGTTTACAGAAAAACTACCCTGTAAGGGTTTGGTCAGGCCACTTTCATTTTGCAAATTTTTTTATTAAATCCATTTGATGCTCTACATATCTATGTACACATACCAAAAATTCTACATATATTACAGACATGTAAAGACAAGGAGGAAGAGAAGAGTGAATACTCTGTTTTGAACCCCTAGAAAATCCCCAAATTGCTTTTTTTTTTTTTAAATATGTGTATGATACTACAAAGAAGAAAACTGTTTTACAGTCCTGGGTTCTGAGAAATAAGAGCTACTGGCAAAACATGACTGAGGCTCAACAGTTTTCAAACCTGGTACAATCTGCACAACTTCACTAGAAACCAACCATAAGGTATTAATAATTTCTTTTCAAAATAATGTTAAACAACTAGCACTCAAACAATCCCAGGAAGTGGCCTAAAAATGGAAAGGTCGGGTACTCAGCCGTTAGCACTAAACATGAGAGTCCTGAGCTCATAAAGTGAACAAATCATGTCCTTCTGTCCCCCTCTACATGAAAGAGAATTCAATATGAATAACATAACATTGTCCACATTCATTGAAATGGGAAAGAATTCCCACGTTATGTCATCAAAATGTTTAATTTTTATTTAGAGAGTTTAAATGTAATACACTAATATTAAGGCAGAAAAAATTAAATGGGGGGGACAGGGGACGACACCAACAACAACCCAGACCTCTAAATAAAAAAGCCGTTTTGAACTTCCTGTGAGATCACTGGGGTCTGCACCTGAAGCACAACGTATTCTTTCCTTACAACAAGCCAAGGGAAGACCATGCTACATGGGAACCACAAAAAAACTTGGATCACAGTTCATGCCCGCTCACAAATGGTTCCTGTCTTTGCAAGAGAGGAAAGCGGTCTCCAAACTCCAAACACCACAAACCCAGAGGAAGCCCAGATGTACCCTGAAACTTTGCAGCTGATGCTTTAATTTATCATGCAGTGCATTCACTTTGGGTTTTAAATGATTTACTACCAATACAGCTTAACTGTACTAAAGTTGAAATCAATGTATTACCATGTATTGAAACAATTTTGGCCTTTCGTTAGTCTTCAAACAACATCACTGTAAGCATTGGCACCAGCGTCAGCAGAATGTACATTTCGATACGTACTGTAAATTAAATATGTATGAGACCCTGAGAACCGCAATGACAATTACTGCACCTTGGAATGAGACTTGGAATATTTTGTCTGGCAGAGTTCAAAAGACTTTTCAGCTGGGAGCAGCTGCAGCTTGGTTAGCGCAAGAATGGATTGATTGCAATTCATAACTTGGAATATGGATTAATGCAATATTCATGGAAAACTATGTATGCAGAGCTCCATATGGCCGGTGGAGCTCTAAAAGCATTTTGCTTCAGGGAAGAATCATGTCACCAGAACGCGTTTGCCTTTACTGTGTCCAAGTTAGGAAGGAAGTAAGCTGTTTTCCTTGCTTAGCTGGTATGCAGGTTGCAGAGTCTAAAACTCCCTTCACCCCTACCCAAGAAGGCCAGAACAGACCTGCTGGTTCCCAGATCAGGGTCTCGGGTCTGACTGCCTCCTGATTTGTGCCCTGCAGACTGCACAATGTGTTAGCTCTATGTAGAGCATCCTCACAAATCCTTTCAGATGGCTCTCAGGAACAGACCTGCTGTCAATATAAACAATAATCAGGACCTACTCACAGTCCAGGTGGACTCTCAATAGTAAAAGGGCCACCACACATTAAACACACCCTGCAGTTTTGTACAGTACGAACAAAGACTTCGGTGACTGAATAAGCCATCAGACACACTCAGACAGGCTTGGGCAGATTAGATGAATGCAAAGACCGCAGTCAGACTGCAGCACTCTCAGTTTTCTGTCAAAGGCTGAACAGAACATTGCAACATCCCGTACCCAGAGTATGAGGGGGAGGCCAGTCAAACTCCCACACTTAGTTATTTGGCACCTGCTTTCTTATTGCTCTGGTGCTATTGAAGATCAACAGCACAGTAAGAAGTCAAGACTGAACCGTACATCAGGCAGATCTCAGCTGGGGAGACAAAACATGACAGACAAAAATGATGCGATGTCAAATCACGCTCCTAGCTGGGTCCCCACTTTTCACACGGCTTTGTTTCAAAGTGCTTCAAAAAATACTAAAAAAGAAGATTTGTCCTAGATCACAGAATGGTTGAGGTTGGAAGCAGCCTCTGGAGTCATCTGGTCCAAGCCCCCTGCTCAAGCAGGGCCACCCTGAGACAGTTGTCCACAGCCACGTCCAGTCAAGTTTTGAATACTTCAAGGATAGAGATTCCACAGCCTCTCTGGAAAACATGTGCCAGGGCTTGAGTGCCCTCAACAGTAAAAAAAGTTTCTTCTTTTGTTCAGATGGCACCTGCTATATTTCAGTTTCTGCCCACTGCCTCTGGTCCTGTCACTGGGCACCGCTGGAAAGAGCCTGGCTCCGTCCTTTATGCACCCCCCCTCCAGGTGTTTATAAACATTGACGAGACCCCCCAAACCCACCTCTTCTCCAGGCTGAAGAGCCCCAGCTCTCTCAGCTCTTCCTCACAGGAGAGATTTTAAAGTCCCTTCATCTCCGTGGCCCTTTGCTGGACCCTCTTCAGTGTGTCTATGTCTCTCTTGTACTGGGCACAGCACTCCAGGTGTGGCCCCATCAGTGCTAGTACAGAGGAAGGATCACCTCCCTTGACCTGCTGGCAATCTCTCTCCTCCCATTTGCCTTCCTTGCCACAAGCACACATTGTTGGCTCCCCAGTTCCTTCTCTGTTGAGTGCTCTCTATCTGGGTGGCCCCCAGCATGTACCAGTGCCCAGGGTTATTCCTCCCCAGACGCAGGAATCTGCACTTCCCCTGGTTGAACTTCATGAGGTTCCTGCATAAAAGATGCTGTGCAAAGATGCTGCTGTTGGAATAAGCAACCCTCATTTGCTTTGCAAATCTAATTCACTGTGGTAGGCTTCATGCACAGAAATCATTTTCCTTCCAATAGGGTGAAATACTGCAGCTTCGCTAATACATGAGGCATGAATTTAACATTCGAAGTAAATAATATTCTTCTGAAAAGGCATTTACTTCTGCAGGATGACCTTGTAAGAAAGGCAGAGTGGAATTATCTGAGTCTGAATTGAGCCAGGATACTAGAGCATGACACAGGTTACCACTCTCATCCTGTGGAGATCATAATTAGTTAGAACAATTAGGAATGCCTTTGGGAGATAAGCCTTGACCATATGAGACCACCACCCACGGCTCCACACAGGGGGGATGCTGCTCTGCAGCACCTGCAGCTCAATCCATGCTTGCACATGCCCAAACCAGGAATCTCAGTCCTTCCTACTTTGTCTTTGGCCCACAAAGATGAATTAGCACGGTAAGAAGAAAAGTTAATAACAGCAGCAGGGAAAGACACCTAATGCACTTCCCAGACACGTATTTGTGGGGAGACAGTTAAGCAAACCGCAGCCTGTTTGAAAATGTGGCCTAGTTCCCATAGTTTCATTTCTGTCAGGAGGACTGTGCTAAACACACTTTCAAAGACTTATTATGGGCATTATACCACCCAACATGCAATCCCTTTTAATGACTTGACTTCCCTTTACACTTACTGAGGCTGTTGTCTTTTCCCTGTGTTGGTTTTACTGGGTGCATGGTGCACCTTCGCACCTTTCCCTGGTGTCACTTCATCTCCTCCTACTTCTCTATGATTTCTGTATTTTTCTGATGAAGTGCCAGCACACTGGGAGCTCCCCCTTGATTCAGAAGGGGCTGTGATCTCACGTACAAATTTTCAGTAAAACCACAGCGTAGCTTTCAGGGAAACAGGAGTGTGCTTAAAGCAACTTGTGCAACTCGCTAGAAATCACACCAGCTATTCTACGGAGGAAGGTGCAATCACTGCATGTTGTTATCTTACTTCTGAGAATTTGGAGAAGCGTTGCTCTAAGTGAAACAAAATCAGTGAAAGATCCCCCACTGATTTCAGAGTGTCAGCAATCCAGCTCTAGGTGTTCAGTGCTCAAGGTCGAAGCTTCCTTGAAGTTCTTTTCCGGAGGTTAAAAGTGGCTTGGGGGGACAATAAATCTTAAATTCTAGGACCCCTGTTTCTCTGCAGTGTTTAAAAGCTACACATTTGCAGCCTGCACAGAACAGCAAACCTGCAGCCAATTTTCACATGATGCCCCTGAAGACATACTTCTTGCCGATTTGTTTTTCAGCAGCATCCCTGTCTGGTAGAGGTTGTGGTAACTTGCTACAGGACTTTATTGTGCTCTTTAGGTTGATTGTTTTCCTTGCATCGTGTCCTCTAAGGCATACTGAAGCGATCTAGGATCTGGCAGATCTGATTTGCAGAGGCAAAATTATCAGATTTGATGCGAAAGTGCATTCCAGTTTGTATGTCTTCTCATTCTTCCAGGGCATCATTTCAATTAATTTTTAAAAACTAGGGTCTCTCCTAGATCCATCGTTTAAAAAAAAACATTACGCCTTATCTCCTCAGGACTACTCTACAATTACAAGCATTGCCTCACGTGGGAATATTTCACAAATAAATAATCAAGCTTTCTAGAAAGCAAAGTCAAAGCTGTCCTCCCCACCACCACTTCTTTAACAATATGCTAGAGACTGTTTGTGTTGTCTTCTTAAGGTCATTTTCCCTGCACTCAGGTAATTTTTTCCTCCAGGAGCTCCCACGGTTTTCTGCACACCACACATTTCGACAGCTTCCCTTTCCTAACAGCTTGAGAACTCTTCAGGTGGGTCAGGGCCATGTGAGGTTGTGGCAGAAAACCCAGAGGTGGCAGAAAAAGAGTGAGATGAGACGCCGCTGGGAGCTACAGAGGGAGAGCATCCATCTGATCTCCACCTGCAGCCAAGGAGCGGGGAACACGCACACCTTCCTCAAGTGCCTAAACCTCAATTTCATTATCAAAGGCATATGAAAAGCTGGCCTCTGTGGTACTGACGTCTGATTCACAAAGCAAAAGGTCACCAAAAAGCACCAGTATCACCCTCACACAAGGCAAAGATCGACACAGCCTGAAGCACGCTCTCTCTCTCCCCCTCTTTCCCTACCACCCAGAAACCCAGCCAAATGAAAAGCAAAGCCTTCCCTCCAGGAAAACCAAACAAAAGCCATGTGTCTTGAACCCTCATTGTGTCCAGACAGGCACAGGGAGTTTGCCAGAGCAAACAAGTTCCAGAGTCAAAGGATTTCCGCTGAGCTCTCTGCAACCAGTCCTCCTCAGCCCAGCCCGCGCTGCTCAGACCGCGGCAAAGCGGCCTCCCGTTACAATGACACATTTGACGGCTCTGCCAAGAGCACTTGGTGAGGTGCCAAAGCAAGAAGCAGTGTGCTTCCCCAAAAAAAGCAGACATGCTGAGGAGGAATACTTGAAATGCTCCTTCTAGTAAACCTGAAGGGCTGAGCACCCCTGCAGAGAAGGGCTTTGGCTGTTACCCCAGGGGAGAGCAGAGAACGGGCTCCACCGGGCCTCTCCCTCTCCAGCACTTGTCCTCCCACTCTCTGTGGTGTTCAAGGCATCTGCACTGAAAGGCGACCATCTCTTTCGGCACTTGGGCTCACTTTGAAGGCATTCTTGCCCCCGAATGTCAAGCTCATACCCTGCATTTGCCTTGCCTCAATGAGCGGCACTCAACACAGGGCTTTCAGCTAGGTCTCCCCGTTGCCCAAGCCAAAGCCCTAAGCCTGGCTCCGGCTGCTCGGACAGTAAGGCATGCCACAGTCACCAAGATCTTGCAGCCACATGGAAAAGCCCCAGGAGAAAAACGGAGATGCTCTTGAGAGGACACACAGTATCTGGGCAGCGTTACCAGAGAGATTTCCACTGCGCTGAACGACACAAAGACAGCCCTTTGGTTCCAAAGCAGGTGTCACCCCAAAGCACCAACCCTGTGTAAGGGGACAAGGATTCAAAAAACAGTATACTTTCACGTGTCTAGACAGAAACAGAAGCCGCAGGCCTGTCCACGTTTTCTTGCTGTAGGGAGAACCCCACAGAGAAGCAAATGCCGTTAGAGCCACTACAGCACCACTTCCCACGCCCCACAGTGAAAGGACACTTTCCAGAGGCAGAGTTTTAAGGGACTTCGGAGCACAGTGGAACACCCATACACATGCGTATGGATGTGTGGAATGAGCATCTCAAACGCATGCACAATCAGGTCTCCAGTATATTTAGCTGAGGCGTCACTCCTAAACTTGTATCTTGCAGGAAGGTTTCAATACCATGACATAATCTAAGGCATGCACGGACTCCATGTTTAAGACAGTTGACTTCTGTCTGGTTTACACAACTCCCTCTGATTTTACACACAGACAAGCATAATAGAAGGCTCTTCTTCCATTGCTTTTATGTGCCATACCCTTTCTTTCTGTTTCTTCTTAAAACACATTGAATTTTTTTTTTTTTATTTAATGCAGGACTGTGCATCCAGAGCCTTGCAGATGGAATGCATAATTGAACATTATATTCCACTCTTGAGAGACACACCATAAAATTAATATTTGAACCATATTCTTGCTGATCCAGGGGAAGAGAGCAAAATAACACAAAGAAAATATTCTAAAGCAATTTGTGGCCTATCTACAGAATACTTTCCAGACATTAGCATAGTAAGAGAAAGACTTAACATTAATAAAGGTGGTTTTTAATTCACAAGCAGCGTTATACCGTGCTGGATTGCTTTGGGTAATTTTGCATTTAGGGAGTCAGAGTGAAGAGGGTTTGGGATGATCAGAAGAAAAGAGAGAGCAAGAAAATACCAAATTTCAAGGAGGGGTGCCTATCTCCCTCTCATCTCTCAACACACACACAGCTGTGCAGTGGGGAAAGAGAGCAAGAGGCTGCTGGAGATCAAACCACATTGTAGATGGGACCACAGAGGGGTCAGCATTTCACAGCATGGAGGTCCTGGCTTCATGAAAGGCATTTGAAATGCTTAGGACAAAAGATTACGGGTAACATATGATGCAGTACTCTAAAGCCAAATAGAAAAGAAAAAAAAAAGAAGAAAAAAAAATAGTAAAGTATAAACAGTATTCAAGAGAGTCAAGGTCAGGGGAAACAGAAAGGGGATGACCATTACTAATCAGCTACCTCAGTCATTACCACAGCCGTGAAACTAAGATATGAATTTGGAGTAAAAAGTGCCTCATATGGGGCTGTTTTGCCCTGGGATGTTGGTGTGAACAAAGAGATGTCAAGTCATTAAAGTTTGACCTGATGCCAGATAGTCTCAGATTTCAGAGTTAGGATTCAGAGTTTCTATTTGTGTCCAGAACTGTTTCTAGAAGCAGCGATAATGAATTTGAACTTTATCACAGGAGCGCTGATGCCTGATGTTGATATTTACTAGCATCTAAAATTATCTGAGTTATGCATAAACTGTGGTTTTGTGCATTGCTGGGGCTCCATTTTTCATTTTCACCAGAAGTTAAGGTTTTCCTTAGTTAAAACGTCGAATTCTGGTATTTGTGGCTGCAGAAACAAATCTTTAAAAGCATACAATGGGCAAATGACATTGTACTGCAGTGCAAACGCACAGCTCAAAATGGTGACTGAAACAGAGATCAGCTTTTTTAACTGGGCTGACATCTCCACACTCCGTAAATGGACGAGGAACAAAAAGAAGGTGCATTATTTTATCCTCTGAAACAGCTAAGGTGCAGAACCATGACCAGCAATTACCAGAGTAAATAATGCTAGAAAAGGTCCAGGCAACAGGTACACCTATACTACCCACTGTCACATCTGCAGTTCAGATGCTTATTAGTCACAACTTGACGTTAAAAGGCCTTCTAATTGGCAAGGATTTGTTCCCTCTGATCTCAGGAAGTTTATAATTGCAAGGGCCATAGACACAACATGAACGATGTCTAAGTCTCCCCCTTTCCTTATGTATCACAGAAAGTATGTGCTGTAGTGCAGAAAGCAGGGTGGCAGTGAATAAAAAGCAGGTGAGCTCCCATCTCTGGTCTACAGGACAAAAAAAGAAGGAACTCCCCACAATGCCCAGGTTAGGTGTAAAACCGAGTTTCTACCTCACAGCCTCAATTACCTCTCTAACTTTGTGACTCTCTCCAGTGACCAGCAGCCAGACCCAGAAAGTATTTCTGCAACACCACCCGACACACTCCTGCTCCTTCACCCTGTGCAGGAGCCAGCCGGCACCCCAGGGTCCTCCTGACAGGGTGCAGGGGCTGTCCCCCCGCTGGCAGGAGCAGGGCTGCAGCAGCCAGTTAGGGCACAGGTGCCCCGGTGACATGGTGCTGGCCCACACCACACACGGTGCTGCCCACACACAGAGCCGTGATGCCGTGACAGGGACAGTGCGGTGGCACCGCTTTGTCACCACCACCCCATCATCTCCCTTGCTCACCCCAGCGCACCAGGCCCAGCCACTGCTGCCCGGGGAGGAAGCACAGTCTGTTGCAATGCCAGGGATGTTCTGGCACGAAACGTTTCCAGAGAGCTGCACATTTGAGGAGGCACTTAAAAAGCCCAGACCTCTTTGTTTAAACTCCGATTGAAGACAGACCCATAAGCTCTGTATATTATTTATTAGTTATTGTCTTATTTAATCCCCTTTGGAAAGGCAACAATAGAGGAGTTACAGTTCTCCATTTTTTTCCCCAAGCTAGTCATGTTATTCCTTGACTTAGAAACAGAAAGCAGAGCATACCATATATTTAACTACCAGCACAGACGGGTTACTGTGACCCACCACATTTGCCCCATTCCTGACACACCAGCAATCACCATTAGTGATGCATCCATCACTGGCACATCACTTGGGAACATGGGTCTTTGCCCAACTACCTGAGCTCAGTGGGTACACCTCTGTCCTCAAGCAAAAGTGCACCATTCCTGCTCACCCTTGAAGAACACCAGAGGTCTGGTGCTGGAAAACAAGCCTCTTGGGAGACTGCAGGTATCTCACCCCACGTGCAATAGCACGCTGGTTTGAAATTCTCACCTTCAGGCCAGACTACAAAGGAAAAGCAGGAACAGAAAGGGGCACTTGCAAAGGGAAAGGAGATTACCACCAACTAAGGATGATGAGCTCATGCTCTCATGGAGGAACACCAACATTCCCACCAGCTTCAGAGAGACTGGGTTCCCAGTGACAAGCAGGAGGAAGCCTCTGTTTTTCACTATCAGCTTCCTTAAAAAAAAACCAACCAAACAAAAAACGAACAAAAAACCCCAACATGAAAAAAAAAAAAACCACCACCATCACTACTCTCTCATGCTAGGTAAAAACCTATTAAAGAAGTAGGAAGTTCAGCAGATTTCCACTCTCCCTTCCACACTGAAGTGCCCTCAGACACATGCTTAGTTTAGGCATGTCTGCTGAGATTTTTGTTTCGAAGAGGCATTCATTTTCAGGAAAGATGTGCATAAGAGTCAGACTGCACCCTGAAATCAGATTTTATTCCTTTAATGGTGGGCTTGGGCATCTGGAGTGTATATGTGCAACAGCTAGCCTCCAGTTCAGCTTGTAAAAATCTTTTTGTGGGGGGTAGTGACTTTCCCAGTATTTTTCATGTTAGAATAAATTAACTTAAGTGTGCATGGAAGGCAGGAATACATATGACTGAAATGAAAAGTTGGGCTAAAAATAGCACTAAACCAATTGCATTGTTCATAGTGAGGGAAAGGAAACCTGGGGGAAAAAAAAGAAATATATTTAACAGCTGTCTCAACATAATGTCAGATTTATTCAAGATTTCTAAAATGGTCTTTGACAAGCCTTGACTCATTGTGCAGGGCTGGAAAGGGTATTGAGGGTGGACTATTTCTTGTGATTTATAAGAGACCACTGTGACTAGTTTGAAAAACCTGCCTACAAGTGCAGTAAATTAAAACAGAAGCCTACATAAGATGTGTACCTTACAGACAAAAGGCTTAAAGCATTCTTCAGCTTGAATCACCAGTGTGGTTTGCAAAGGGAAATCAGTTTCAAGAATTTCTGCTAGCCAGAGATGTATTCTCCAATATTTAGAAGAACTAATTTCTTCCATTAGTACATCTTGGAAATTAGAACCTAAACTCGTGTAGCTATATTATGCTTCCAAAGGCACTGCATTTGGACTCTGTAGCAAAAACTGCAGAAGTTTTCAGTGGATCATGAACACTCAATCATGTTCTAGTCTGATTTATCAAAAAGCTTGCATGGCACATACAGCAACTTCCACGTGAGTACAACTTAAAAAGCACTAAAGTTTGCATGTGCAGAAGAGTGGAAAACAAAACCATGTGTACTTGATCAAAGATGGATGTGTTGGCCTTCTCCTTAGCTCTGAGAGATAATTGCACAAATTTTCACATAAAACTCAAACATTACCTAATTCATCAATAGAACCTTGCACAGACTGTACCATAAAGAAAACACTCCAGACATCTTCACAGGAAGCCAGGGGAGGTGAAAACCCCACAGCTAGAGGTGTTCTGCATAAGAAGTGTATTAGTTTCACAGATCGAAGAGAAGTCAGATTGTGATCTTCCTTAAAACCCTGGGTTTCTCTCTCCCTCCAGGCAGATACTCACTCACATTCCCCTGCAGAGTCCAAGAAATTACTGAGCAGAGGTTTACTCTGACTCCCACAGCCCTCTCCAAGCCCTGTGAGTAAATCAATACAGGCAGCCCCTTTGGCTTCTACCAAACGTCTGCAGAAGTACGTGATCTACACCGAATACTTTGGGAAACATGCAATACCTTTCCTATGAAACTCTGGCACTAATTTGGATGGCCAGCATGACTGGACATGCCAAAGGGCCACTTCTCCTTGGAAGTGTGACACAGAACTTGAGATTAGGCCCGAAATCCTTAATTTTACATCATCTAGGGTATGCTAGTGTAATAGGTGGTGACATCCTACTGGAAAAGAGATTGAGGGGAAATGGCATCTTACGAATATGCTTTGCCTCCTATAACCTTTTCACCGTGCCAGCTGGTGATTTGAGTAACACCTGCCTGAAATCACTTATGGGAATTGAGGAGCCAAAACTCTCCCATGACAGTTAGTGCCCAGACTACATGATGACCCTGCAGCCTCTGTGTCACCATGCAAATTTGGGGGATCAAAACCAACAGAGTAGTTAATACACTTTGTATAATACAGCCAGAAAGGTATAGGCAAAGGCAAAGGGCTGGAGAAGAGGGAAGTCACTCCAAAAGAAAAAGAAGAAATTCCCAAACAAGAGAGGGAGCTGAGACTTCCAGCCCCTTCATCATCTCCTGTTACACAGTTCCTAATCAGAACACTATGTTTGGGCCACTTCTTGACTGATGTGATTATTGCTGTAGGAATTGTTTTCTTGAATGCACTGCTCCCATTTGCTTTGCACAACTACAGTCGAAAAGATTTCTGTATTAAACTTTGGTGGAAAAGGTCCCTGTCCAGTATTAAGTCATCCACAGCTCCTCCCTTATTCCACAGAAACTATCCAAGATATCACTTCCAAGCTTGAGGAGCTACAATTGCCTACAGCAACTTCTCCCCTTCTTTTGTGTCAGCTAAAATAAAGAAGCCCGATTTTGAATTCCCATACATACCCGTATAAACCCAGCTTCAAGTCAGTGCAGCTCCACCAGAGAACTGCTGTAAGATGCAAAGTGCCAGATTTCCTACACGTTGCTCTGAAATGATGGGTCAGTTATCCCAGCGCTGTGTTCTTCCTGGGCTGAATAAGGATAGGAAGTTGAGATCTCATCGATCACTCAAGCTCCTATTGCTCCTGCAGAAAGAATTGTTATGGCAACAGGAGGCTAAACCCCAGGTTTACAGTAACTGAACAGACAGATTCCAGAAGTCTGGGATGTTCTTGCAATGGAAAAGCTGATGAATTATAGAAGAAAAGTATATGCCACTTAATTAATCTTCTGATTTTCTTTGATTCTTTGCTATGACAAGAAAACAAGTCTTAAGGAAAAAAAAAAGTAAAAAATGAAACAATAAAAGTAAACAGTAATGCAACTGTTGTTTCTACATTTCATGCAGTAGTGACTCCTTCTATGCCAGCACAATGACTGCCCCTTGACCTTGCCACCTCAAAAACCTAGATTTTACCCTGATTTCTGAAAAGGATGGGGCTTATATAATAGCTGAAAAAGTGTCTCCACTTCCTCCCCCTAATCTTTTTTTCCCCACTAACCAACTGCATTAACATTTGACAGAAGGGTAGCAGCCCAAGCGACTATGTTTCTATATGAAGACTGGCAGCTAAGCAGGGGACGGAAACCCAAAAAGCGCTTCCACAGCTAACAGCAGCTGTGGGAGCCTCCACACACAGTTTCATCCTCCCTGGGCAGAGGGAGGGGAGTGAAGACTGGATATGCAATCAAAGGACCTGGTATTACTGCAGGCGATGCTGTACACTTGGTAGGAAAGCCAGTTACACTGCTCAGGAACAGATCTCTGCATGTTTGCATGAAAAGTTAAAATGCATTTCTCCCGCTGCTAAAATAGAAAAGAAAGAATTGTAGAGATGTGCTGTGATGAGGATGCGCACCCTGTGGCTGTGTAAAACAGGAAGAAAACAACTTCTGCATTCAACCTCCCCTCTGTGTGCACACACATGCATGCACACAACCAGAATACATATACACCCACACAACCAGAATATATGTATATACACACAGCACGCACGTACACACATATGTTCACACACACAGGGGAACACTTAAATACAGGAATTATTGCAAGTATATCCACGCACATGCACACAGACAAAACCTGGGATTTTCAGCAAAGCTTGAGTGATTCAGTGTAATAAAAAAGGGCTCCTTGCAGCAAAGCACTTAACGAATGGCAGATTGTGTCCAAAGGGTGCCATTACCCAAGAGAGCCAGGGAATTTGGCTGGAGCGTGCAGTATGAACAAATGGCCTGAAGATCTGTTAGGGTAAGGACTGGATTCAGCACAATCAGAAGGCTTCATCTCCTCTGAAGCCCTACATATTTTGCCTCCAGAGCAGACAAAGCTGTAATATTTTTCCATACTTTAAAAGTAATTTTTTGTGAGATGAATCTAATTTCTAAAAACTATTTTACCCTCCCAGTATTTTCAGTCAAGTTCTCCTCTCAGGCCCACTAGCAAAAAAACTTGAACTAACACCTATTATTTTACTTTGATTTCATTATTAATTATCTTCTTGTATACCGACCAGGGAAAATTGAAAAATTTAACAAGCAATGACAACTTGCTGCTCTGAATGGCCACTAGAGATCAACGATGGCTCTGACATTGGCTACCTTCTAGAAATCATCTTTTCACTTTCCCCTATAACCCATAATTTGACGTATTTGCAACTCCTTTTGCCTTGAAGAAAATATATTATTTACAGCATGTTTTCTATTCCGAGAGCTCAGAATTCCTCCTTGACTCCAGCTCATACATCACTTCTGTGTCAAACTCTGACCTCATCTCTATTTGCATTCCCTGCACTGATGGAGCAGCTATTTCTGATTACAGACTGGCAAAATAAATCACAGAAAATTGGAATTCCAAGGAAAAGAACATTTCATGTTTCATCATGTTGTTGTTATGAGACAGGCAGGCTTTTAGCTTGATTGTTTTATTTTTACCAGGGGATGCTCAGCGCTATGTTTTATGTGCTCTCAGAATACGAGCCCATGTACTCCTGGTGTTCCAAAACCTCAAAACCCACAGTCAATTATACTGCTCAAGAATGGTGACTCTAGATTCCTGACAACCAGTTTCTCCTGAGGTACTGCTGGCTCTATCTGTCCCACGCAGCCATACTCCTCGTGGCTTTAAAAGTGCACTGACTCACAGAATGGTTGATGTAGGAAGAGACCTCTGGAGTCACCTGGTCCAAGCCCGCAAGCAGGGCCACCTTGAGACAGTTGTCCACAGCCACGTCCAGTCAAGTTTTGAATACTTCAAGGATGGAGATTCCACAACCTCTCTGGAAAACCTGTGCCAGGGCTTGAGTGCCCTCACAGTAAAAAAGGTTTCTTCTTTTGTTCAGACGGCACCTGCTATATTTCAGTTTCTGCCCACTGCCTCTGGTCCTGTCACTGGGCACCACTGGAAAGAGCCTGGCTCCATCCTCTATGCACCCTCCCTCCAGGTGTTTATAAACATTGACGAGACCCCCCAAACCCACCTCTTCTCCAGGCCGAAGAGCCCCAGCTCTCTCAGCCTTTCTCCACAGGAAAGATGCTCCAGTCTCTTCATCACCTTTGTGGCCCTTCACTCTTGTACCAGGGACCCCAGAACAAGACACAGCACTCCAGGTGTGGCCTCACCAGTGCTGAGCAGAGGGAAAAGATCATCTCCCTCAACCTGCTGGCAACACTCCTCCTAATGGATCCCAGGGTACTTCTTAGCCTTCCTTGCCACAAGGGTGCATTGCTGGCTCATAGTCAGCTTGGTGTTTCCCAGGACCTCCAGGTCCTTCTCTGCCAAGCTGCTTTTCAGACTGTCAGTGCCCAGTATGCACTGGTGCCTAGGGTTACCTGTCCTCAGGTGCAGGACCTCGCATTTTGTTTTCTTGAACTTCATGAGATTCTTATGGCCCATTTCTCCACCTTATCGAGGTCCCTTTGAACAGCAGGACAATCACCTGGTCTACCAGCCACTCCTCTGAGTTTTGTATCACCTAAGGTGATGAAACACTTTATTTTATACCTGCTGAGGGTGCACCCTATCTCAGTGGCTAGGTCATTAATGAAGAGGTTAAATAGAATTGGCCCCAGTGAGGACCCACATGAGGAAAGCACTGAGTACATCAGGCATTTCTGTGTCCTTTGTCACCAAGTCCTCTGCCCCACTCAGCAGCATCACCACATTCTCTCTTGTCTTCCATTTATTGCTGATGTACTTGTAGAAGCCCTTCATGTCACCCTTCATGTCCCTTGTCACATTCAACTCCAGGTGGACTTTGGATTTCCTAACCCCATCCCTGCATGCTTGGACAACATTTCCATGTGCCTCCCAGGTTATCTGTCCTTGCTTCCACCTCCTGTATGCTGCCTTTTATGTCTGGGCTTAGTTAGGAGCAACTTGTTCTTCAATGCAGGCATCCTGCTGCCTTTGCTTGATTTCCTGCTCATCAGGATGGACTGCTCTTGAGCTAGGATGAGGTGATCCTGGAAAAAAAAAATAGCAGCTTTCCTGGACCCTTCTTCTCTGCAGGGTCATATTCCATGGGATTCTTCCCAGCAAGTCCCTGAACAGGCCTCAGTTTTCTCTCCTGAAGTCCAGGGTTGTAGTCCTGCTATTTGCCTTGCTCCCTCCTCTCATGATCCTGAACTCCACCATCTCATAGCCACTGCAGGCAAAGCTTCCCCCAGCCTACACTTTTCTAGCCAGCCCACCCTTCTCTACATGTATGAGGTCCAGCACAGCATCACCCCTCACTGGCTCCTCGACAACCTGCATTAGACTTTTACCATCAATGAACTGCAGAAACCTGCATTGCTTGTGCCCTGCTGCATTGTTCCTTCAGCAGATACTGGGGTGGCTGGAGCCTCCCATGAGGACCAGAGCCTGTGAACACGAGGCTCCTTCCAGCTGTCTGAGAGCCTCACCTCCTTCTTCCTGATCAGGGGGTCACAATTAAAAGTATGATTTAATTCATACTAGTTTGTAGCTTGTAATATTTCCACAAGTGTTTCTGTGCAATGATTCTTCACCGAAATACAAAATAAAACCTAATGCAGGAAATACCTTACCTCTGTGGAGTCAGGCCCATCCTTGTTCTTCCAGTCACTTCATCTGCGGGATTAGCAACTTGCAAAGGACACCCAATAACTCAGAACACATTGTGCTGAAATCCATCTATAATAAGTCACAATTTGAGCTACCCTGACTTATACCTTCAAAAGCAGTCCTTGATTTATGGGTGCTCGGCTTGAAGACAGACATTTTGCACTTCAGCTCCCAGCCACCACGTGAGGACTGCAGGGCATAAAGTCCCCTTCTCCAAAGGAGTATGTTTGTAAATACTGAATGGCATCACCCTCAATGAACTGCCGATTTAGCGAAAGGGGAAAACTTTTAAAAAAACTGTCCTGATTTGGTATCCACAGATGGGAAAGAGCTGTATCTTGTTAACACCATCACAAGAAGTCAGGCCCATATTTGATTTATGTAAATCTAACCCAAAAAGTAACACATACCTACACATTTCTATCACCTCAAATTTAGGCATGAGAAAATTAAAGGAACTGATCAGTGTCAGGGAAGTAACTGATACACTGCCTCTTCTCACCATGAGCAATACCAACAGCATGATGATACCACCAAGTGACCCGGGTTCAAACACACATTAAGCTGTAAATGCTCCAAAAATAGCTCCTAAAAATAGAGCCATCTGAAGTAGTCAGATTTTGTTCCCTCCTTATGAAATATGTTCTTCCTACACAAATGTCTGAGTACACTTTAAAATAATGAACTGTGAGCAGCAAGGTGCCAACTTCCCTCATGGGCAGAAGACATGCTGTCCTAAAAGGGAACATCAGAGGTTTTGCTGTATCCGTGAACATTTGTACAGCCAAACCCAAACCCTGCTTCGACAGGTAACAGGGCTGAGCATCCCCTCCCCAAGAGAGCTGGCTAATATTGAAGCATCACTTCCTCCAAACTCAAGACAGGTGCATCACTATGAGCAAGACATCAAGCAAAGAGGGCAGGAGGCCTGCATGGATGAGCAAGCAGCTTCTGGCAAAAATCAAACAGAAGAAGGAAGTTTACGGGATTTGGAAAAATGGACAGACCACTTGGGATGAATATAGATATGATGTCAGAACATGCAGGGAGGCAATGAGGAAGGCTAAGGTCTGGTTGGAATTAAATCTCATGCGGTAAGTCAAGGACAACCAGAAGGGCTTCCTCGGGTACCTGAGCAGGAAAAGGATGACTTGGGAAAATGCGGACCTGGTGCTGAATGAGGTGGGTGCCCTGATGACAAAGGACAGAGAAGGCAGAGTTACTGAATGCCTTCTTTGCTTCAGTCTTCACTGCCAAGGCCAGCCCTCAGGTTTTCCCAGACCCTGGAGGCCAGAGAGGGAATCTGGAGAAAGGAAGGCTTTCCCTTGGTTGAGAAGGATCAGGTCAGAGATCATATAAACAAACCTGACACCCACAAATCCATGGGTCCCAATGGGGTGCACCCAAGTGCTGAGGGAGCTGGCAGATGTTATTGCCAAGCCACTCTCCATCGTCTTTGAAAGGTCATGGAGGACAGGAGAGGTGCCTGAGGGCTGGAGGAAAGTCAGTGTCGCTCCAGCCTTCAAAAAGGGCAAAAAGAAGGACCCAGGAAGCTACAGGCTGCTCAGCCCCACCACCATCCCTGGAAAGAGATGGAACAGCTCATTCTGGAGGTCACCTCAAAGCATGTGCACGAAAAGAAGGTTATCAAGAGTGGTCAACACGTATTCACCAAGGGGAAACGATGCCTGACAAAAATAATAGCCTTCTAGGATAGAATAACTGCTTGGGTAGATGAGGGGAGAGCCATGGGTGTTGTCTACCTTGACCTCAGCAAGGCTTTTGACACCGTCTCCCATAACACCCTCGCAGGTAAGCTCAGGAGGTGTGGGTTAGATGGGTGGACAGCGAGGTGGGTCGAGAACTGGCTGAATGGCAGAGCTCGGAGGGTTGTGATCAGCGGCGCAGAGTCTGGCTGGAGGCCTGTAGCTGGTGGTGTTCCCCAGGGGTCGGGACTGGCTCCGGTCCTGCTCGGCGTATCCATCATGACCTGGCTGAAGGGACAGAGGGCACCCTCAGCAAGTTTGCTGATGGGACACAGCTGGGAGGAGCGGCTGACACACCAGGAGGCTGCGCTGCCACTCAGCGAGACCTGGACAGGCTGGAGAGCTGGGTGGAGAGGAACCTCATCAAGCTCAACAAAGGCCAGCGGAGGGTCCTGCCGCTGGGGAGGAGCCACCCCACGCACCAGTACAGGCTGGGGCCGACCTGCTGGGGGGCAGCTCTGCGGAGAAGGACCTGGGAGTTCTGGTGGGCAGCAAGTTGCCCGTGAGCCAGCAGGGTGCCCTGGTGGCCAAGGGGCCAGTGGCATCCTGGGGTGCATTAGGCGGAGCGTGGCCAGCAGGTCGAGGGAGGTTGTCCTGCCCCTCTACCTGCCCCCTGGTGAGGCCACACCTGGAGTACTGGGTCCAGTTCTGGGCTCCCCAGGTCAAGAGAGACAGGGAACTGCTGGAGAGGGCCCAGCGGAGGCTGCGAGGGCGATGAGGGGACCGGGGCATCCCCCTTACGGGGAAGGGCTGAGGGAGCTGGGCCTGCTCAGCCTGGAGAAGGCTGAGCGGGATCTCATCGGTGGCTACACATACCTTAATAAGGGCGAGTGTCAAGAGGACGGGGCCAGGCTCTTTTCAGAGGTGCCCAGCGCAGGACAAGGGGCAATGGGCACAAACTTCAGCACAGGCAGTTCCGTCTGCGCATGAGGGAAAACGTCTTTACCTTGGGGGTGACAGAGCCCTGGGACAGGCTGCCCAGGGAGGCTGTGGCATCTCCTTTTCTGGAGACATTCAAAAACTGCCTAGACGCAATTCTGTGCGACCTGCTCTGGGTGAACCTGCTTTAGCAGGGGGATGGACCAGGTGATCTCCAGAGGGCCCTTCCAACCCTGACCATCCCGTGATTCTGTGTGGTGGGCTAAAAAATAAGGTAAGTTCCAGAGCCCAGTGCTGGGATCCTGGGGTGCCATAGCAGGTATTAATGAATTGACTATAACGGTGTCATAACCCCCTTTACTAGACAACAAAACATACAGAGATGCAACGATTTGTTCAAAATGACACTGAATTAAGCAAAGTGGAAAATAGAAGCCAGATTTTTCCCAGCTTTGTGCCTCTTCCATACAGCCACCCCTCTGCTTTCCCTGAACAAGGCAAGTTAAAGTGGGATCATATGCACACATTGCTGTAAAGCAGAGAAAAGTAGCTGGGAACTGACACCAGTAAATCAGTGTGACCTCATCAGCTTAATGTATGAGGCAACATACGAAGGGAAACCTCGAGAAACTTCTCAATAGCCATCATTCTCCACAATCAAATAGCCAAAGGAAAATCTGCTCGAGCATAAGTATTCATGGACATATTACAGATACACTTAATAATGCTAATAGGTCTACAACTACGATCAGAGATCATGGTCAGAGATGCCAGATGCTCTTCTCTCTTCCTCACAAAATTAAGAGGTCTAGAAAAAAAAGCAAACAAACAAAAAAAACCCGAAACCAAAAAACCCAAAGCAAACAAAATTCAGAGACATATCCCAAAAGTAACAGCAGGCATTTCAAATACGTGGCTAGCTCCTATGGCTATAGGCACAGCTGCGCATTGCATAGTGTTACAGAATTAAAGCTGTTACCTGCACACATTCTAAATGCATAGCCAGCATTAATGACACAGGCCATCTAGGAAGGATTAAGGATTAGTTATCATTTCAACCCAATGAAAGAAGATCTATATTTCTCTTTTAGACACGTAATTCACAGGAGAATCATGCTTGCCAACACTCTGAAAAAATAATCTTTCAGAATTCTTGCAAACCCACTGTGTTATGATTTCATCTCATGAAATACAACACCTTTACATTAAACCTCATAAAACTAAATCCTGCTGGATCTCTTCCAGGCTCAGAGAATAAACAGCTATATCAGTGATACCTAGAACAGTAAAATCTGGCCCACTGTCATATGGCATGTTCCCATTTCCAGAGAGGAGCAGGTCTGCAAACAGCTAACTCACTTTGCTACTACAAAATCCTCACATATAATGAATTTCTCACATGATTGGTCTAAGAAATAGTTCAAGGGGGAAAAAGAATGCTTTGAACACCATAATACATATTTATTTCTACTAGTGCTTTGGGTTTTGTTTGGGTTTTGTTGTTGGGGTTTTTTTCAACTTATTCCCCTTAATGAAATATGTGCTGCAGAGCTGCTCTGGTTTTCAGTGAGCAGGAGTGAGTTTAGCCGCATCTGGAACTTTGGTAGATAGCAAAGGGGGGAAATTTGTTGTCAAAACAGTTCAAAAGCACAGACAAATATATCCAATGACATTATTTTGTAAAGTCCGATTATTTTCCCTTTGCAGTCAGAAGAGCTACACAGATTCCTTTCAGTCTTGGCAGTCCCACCCAGAGCCTGAGTAAGAAGGATAGTAAAATAACGAGTATAATTATACCAGGCAACACAGATCTAACACAAAAGCCCTCCTCAGGAACTCAGGGCAAATGTCCTCCACAGATACGGGTGCATGGCCAAAGAACAAAAGCAATTTTCTGCGAGAATTAGACTCTTCCCTGTCCCCCGTGAGGAGCTATGCCTTAATCCCCAAAGCTGTGCAGAGGCTGGCACGTCTTCATGCGGGAACTGCAGTTACAGACCCAGATACGCAGATGTCACACATTCCTTCCATCTTTCCGATCACTTAGCAGGCTCATTACATCTCAGGCCAACCGCAACCAGATCATCTTCGGTGCCAAAGCACACTCAGTGCAAGCACAGGCGCCAAGGCTGACATTAACTAACACCACCTCGCACCAGGGCCCAAATTCCTCTAAGGTTCCCCTCTCCATTCCTTCCATTTTGATCACAGCACTCTGGATTTAAGTAGCCACGTTGGAAGATGGTATTTCTATAGTAAAAGGGGGAGCTTAACAGTGCCGTAAACTGCCCGTGGCCAGTGACAAGAAGCAGAGGGAGGGATCCCAAAGCACGCAGGGAAGCAGGCTGCTGAGGTCTCGACAGGTGGGAGCCACTGAGGAAGGGACAAAGGTTCCCTGGGAACTGTCAGGAGGTCCTTTTTGAATCAGGCAGAAGAGAAATGTCCTTGTTAAGACTGTTGATTAGATGAGCTAATGGCAGGGAGAGGTGGCTGACCCTGTCACTGGAAATAATTAGGAGGGGTTGTGCACTCGGAGGGCAGTAGATTGCACCCACAAGGTCCCCATCAAGCAGAGGGCTGTGCATGATACCTTCACCACCCAGGGGCCATCACGTACCCAGTCATTCGCTGGGGCTGGGAAGGCTGATGCCCTAGGAACGCTCTCCGTGGATTTGGGGCTATCCCAACCAGCGAGTGACTTTTGTCAGAAAGCAGCTGTACACATAGGGTCTCAGCGTGTACAAACACTCGGGGCTGGGCGGGGGG
Source organism: Falco rusticolus (assembly GCF_015220075.1). Lineage (NCBI taxonomy): Eukaryota > Metazoa > Chordata > Aves > Falconiformes > Falconidae > Falco > Falco rusticolus. The sequence continues at coordinate 49,421,954 of NC_051187.1, forward strand.
AATGGCAGCTGTTTGCACACTTGACCACGTAAGGTGCTCTAACTCTCCAACGGGCTTATGATCCCACCCCAGAATTAGCTGCTCTTACTAAAGGCACACCCAGGCTGACTGCAACACAGCACCAGGTGACATCAGTGTCTGCAGAGGCCTATCATCCTTAGGGTGAGAAAGGGGAAAAAAGGAACAAAACACAGGTGACAAAATGGCAGGCTAAAGTGAAGCTCTGATCTGACCTAATATTACCATTCTTAAGGGTTTATTCTGATATTTCAAGCATCGTTTCAACAGAATTTGTGCCAAACCAGATTAAAGTAACACAACTTGGTTTCAGCTTTGTTCATCTTTTCCAGTGTGAACCATTTCAAGCTCCAAATACGTAACTCTAGACATTATTAAGTAGCAAAAGATACATGTCTGTAAACCATGGTACCTTTCTTTTCAATATTTATAGAACTACTCAAAACAACATGATTTCACCATTTTCTTACAGATGTAAATATTAATTCTAAGCTGACCCTAACACACTTTCTGCTACAACTTTAGTTACAGGGACTAAACAAACCCTGTTTGCCCTGAAACCTTAAGGGTGGGGTGGGGTGTGTGGGGGTGGAAATTACACAAGTAAACCACAGAATTACATTCTCACTTTTTTTTTTCCAAACGTGAATCTAAGTTTTCACTGCAAGGGGTCAGTCAAGCCAGCTTCATACTAGTTGGGGACATGGGTTGTGAGACACTTGCTTCCCTCAAAACCAGCAGAGCTTCAACCAGACCAGAAGAACAAGTATCGACTTGGAGCCCAAGGTCAGATCTGTTGGCTAGGTGTAATTCACTGTCAAGTTCCAGCCTGCAGCACTTTTCGTATCACATACGAACAGTACAAGAGTACCTGAATAAAGGTGCACAATAAAGCCGCCAAGCAAGCTTTCTGTCTAGCAAAGCTGCTGCTCTAGCACGTTGCAAACTCTCCAGAAGATAATAAGGTAGGAAAAAAGCACAATTGTTTTCCTGATACTACATCATGCCTCCCTTACTGCAGCACAAATGCCATGAACAGTCCCGCTAACTCACGCAGAAGTGTGCCTTTGGTCAGGAGCAGGATTTCTAGCTCTGCAAAGCCACAATGAGCTTTGAGGTGGGACAGCAGTCTCCTTTTTTGCAGGCAAAGAAGCCAAGCTGGTGCGCAACAAGGCATTGCACCCTCCCTCAGCATGCTGTTAGCCTGCCTTACTCACACTCCTCCCCAGCTACCGCCTCAGCCACAATGGTTCATGGTTCAGCTCACAAACTATTTGGGCAGAGTTATCACAGGCAGTAGAGTGCTGAGCCGTATGGCTCTGACCCAACTGGCTTGCAGAATATAAATATTAACTACTAGACGGAGCATTTCTAGGTAGGGTTGAAACTCGATCGAACCAAGCCACAGGTTGGAAAAATGCAAGGAAATCTGCATTTGGGGAGAGGGAAGCTGAGATTAATTAGTCATACAGACAACAGAGAGCCGAATTTAACAGAAAAAAATGCTAATAATTAAAAATAAAATAATTTTAAAAAACCTTCAAAACCCTAAAATAATAAATAAATGTACCAGGCAGTTCTAAAACTTACCTCAACCTATATTACATGTATGCATTTGCATGTACTGAGAAAGAAAAAATACATGTGGAGAAGACAAGAGTGTTTAAAATGTATTTCAGACAGGGGTTTCTTTTATGAGCCTCTTCAGGTTTACTTTTCTGTGTCAAGTTCTGGAAGGTAAAACTGTAAATTTCTAGTTTGAAAGCAGAATAGTAGAAGAAAGAAGAAATTAGAGAAGATGACCAAAAGTTTGAATACATGTTAAACAAAGGTTGCTGCTGCTATTTTCAATCATTTCTGACCTTTGTGAATACTGCAGATGTAATACCATCATAAGCCATGTCACCCAAACTGCTTCAGGGTCAGCTTCTTCAAACATCTGGATTTTTTTAACATTTGGAAATACTGACTTCAGAGGCTGCAAATACATTTTAATTACTGATTACCTGCCTACTAGTTTGATTATTTAAATCACTTTGTAATTTAACTCCAATCCAACACAGAGACTAATTTGTTGATTAGGTCAATCTGACATCATGATCAGATTGTTTCATTGCTTTATTTTAAATCAGGCTTAATAATATTTTAAATTGTATAGCTTTAGGCAACGGGGTCTCTTGATTTTACTTCTAAAAATGTTTTACTACAAATTATTATTTAATAATAATTTATTTTGACAAGTAACAGGTGTCTAAACCTCGAGGCCATTAGACTATCTACCTGCAAATTTGACCATTTCCCTACAAGTAGCAATTAGTTCTAAATATGAGTTTCTATACCTCACCTCTCTCACACACTCATTTATAGTCATCTTCTCTGTTAAGCACTGCAGAAGTGGAGGGGTGGTTATTATTTGCCCATGCAACTGCAGAACTACACCACCCCACAGCGCACAGACCCACACCAAAGCTCACCAATGTCCACAGCTTTGGCCACTCATGAGGGGAAGTACTACAGCAACCACGGATGCAAATGGCTGAAACCTACCAAAGTCCTGATTTGGGGAGTAAGATTTGGAGCTAGACCCTTCACAACCAACAACAACTGCAAAAAATTCTCTGTGGGCAACGTCAGCAGTATTTCTGTCCTGCGCCACCCTGCCTGGGCAGAGACAGCAATTCTCCTTTCTCCTCTTTGCAGGAACTGTGCCCTACCCAGAGCCCAAACATTTTGGTATAAACACCCTGTCTTTCTGTACGGCTCACACAGTGGGGCCCCACTCTGCTCAAGGTGGGTGCACCTCTACTACCAGGCTGCGGGTGGGAGAAAGGAAACTTATTACATTATAGCTTTTTAAATAAAATACACTAGGAACACCAGGCACCATGCAATTGTTGTCCCCTAAGGCATGGTCTCTGCTATCTTTGTCATCCAGCACTTAGATTAGACAGATAATAAAGAGAGTGGTAATCACAAACAGACATTTTGCATGTACAAAAATGCTCACCATGACAAAAGTTGTAGCCAGATATAGATGTATGTCAGATAAATTTGTAGGGTCATAACTTGCTAAAGCACGAGCATGCACATAAATCTAAATGGATATACATATATATATATGCATGTGTGTGTGTGTACAATACAGCATCCAAGCACCTGTATTTACCATTTACCAAGCACCTATATTTACCATTTAATATAAACTGTGGGAAGTACAATTCAACATTAAAAAACAGAAACTTAGAACAATATTTAGTAATGTTCCTATGCAAAACATTCTGAATTGGCAAAACTTGGCTGAAAATTTTAAGATACTAAATGCAGGGAAACTATTGAGGGAATGACAACTAAAAAAAAAAAAAAAAAACCAAAAAAACCCCCAAAAAACCCAAACAAACAAAAAAAACCCCAAAAAACTAGAAAACTCCTTGTGACTTGGTTTTGTTTCCATTTGAAAGTAATCAGCCCCAGTTTGATCTTTCCCCTTCATGACATCAAACCCTGATTAAAGATGGCCTAGAGTTTCAGGCCCCGAACACTGAGTTTCTGGAGAAGAACTGCAGTGAGCAAAAACACGGAGCGCTGGAAGATCGATACCGGGTGTCACTGGGCAAAGAAAAAACCGACACGATGTGCACAAGCGCCACCAAGAGGCTCCTCTTCCATCGCCCAAAGACGATTTTTTCTCCAAGCAGCACCCTGTGCCGCTCGAGCACACACACTCAGCACCCTCCCGGCATGAGCCACTCACTCGCACCAGGTGTTTGCTGCTGTATTTTCAGTGAGTGTTGCAAATGGAAAGAAAAAAAAAAAGAAAAAAAAATATTTTCAGGGTTCCTTTCAGAACAGGGAGTGGTGAAAAAGATGTATCTACAGCATGCAGTTTTTGACAATGGAGCTTTGAAATGTTGTGGTAACAGAAAACAAGATCGTTGCCCAGTCCCAGATCTGGAAAATATTAAATTCCACCTTCTCAGCCACCAGAACAGCGTCAAGAGGGATCTGTTGCTGAGCTGCCCCCCACCAAGACCTGTGCAATCCTGATTTTTTCCTATCAAATGCAATTGCAAGATTCAAATAGCAGTAATATTTTGGTAGCGTGATGCCAGAGCCCCTTTTCAAAGGTAAGCAGACATTTTCATCAGATTTTTTCACCATGGGGAAAAAGCCAGTTTTGTCCTTTCCACTGTCATTTTATGGGCTGAAGAGAATGACCTAAAAAGCCACAGCCTTTTCATTCCTCAAGCCCCAAGTTTATACTTAGCCCCTGAGGTGAGTACCTCCCTGACCTGCTTGGCCTGGCTACTCCCACAAGCGAGTGGCCAGTGAGGCTGGGCACCATTCAGGGGTGAAAGCAGCACCCAGCTGCTGGGGAAGGGTGGGTAGGTGCTTTGCACCACGTAAGGCTTGGCTGCCCATCACAGGCGTGTGCCTCCTTCTGCACATCACTGCTCTCAGCGGGGCTAATAACCCACGGTGGCAAACCAACCTGGGGGCTGCCAGCTCACAGTTTCCTTGAGGAAGGGAAGCAAGGCTGCAACACAGCCTTGAATCAAGAGACCCAGGCCCCAAGGAACCCCAGTGAGGGCTCAGCTGGGTAAGGCTGCCAGCCACCTAGCTAATCTCTGAACTCGGGGCGTGGGTTGGACTAGATGGTCTCCTGAGGTCCCCTCCAGCCACAGTTGACTCTGCAACCGAAAAGGGCAATGCTGCCTGCAGGTCAGTGAGCAAGGAATACGGGGCTGAGGCTGCGGGAGCCATCCGTGATGGCAGCTTTCACCTCAAACGCACCACGTCAGCAAAGCAGGGTCGGGGAGGGGGTAGCGCACAGAGGCCCCCATATACAGTACATAGCCAGGTAAAGGACTAAGGGATCACAAGGTAGTGGATTTGGAAAAATAAGCAACAGGCAGATGAACAAAATGATAGTATTTATAATTACCTGTGTTGAAGCAAATCTTGGCCGCTCTTCAGCGGACAGGCAAGCGTCAATATATTTTCCCTTCCCCACTTCTCAGCTTCCAGGGCTGGCCAGGGCTGGCATAGAGAAGATCTGAGTTCACGCCAAGGGTTGAGAGCAAGAGGAAGGAGCACCACAGTTTAAATGCAATGGCACTGGCCAGGCACATGCTTTAGAACCCAGTGCTACTCTTCACTCCCTGCAAGCACCAAGGGCTTGAGTCATTCTCCCCACAGTTCATTTATTACCACCATCACCCACCTGGAAACATTTGGGGGAGGTGTTGGGTTTTTTTATTTTGTTGTGGGTTTGGGGTTTGATTTTTGTTGTGGGTTTTTTGTTGGGGTTTTTTTTTGGTGGTTGTTTTTTTGGGGAGTTTTTTTGGTGGTTGTTGGTTTTTTGGTTTGGGTTTTTTTTTTGGGGGGGGACGACGACACGACTTGGGGTTGGGTCTTTTTTTTCCAGGCAGCTCACTCTCCCACTTAACTCCCAAGTGCTAAAGTGATTGAAGCACTGAAGGATTAAAGGTGTTTTAACAGCTTATATTGCTTTAAGCATCTAAGGTGGCTTAAACGCTTATGCTGCTTCCAGCGGTTTAAAGCAGCTTAACTGTCCGTGCCACTTGATGAATTTACAGGCGCTCAGAAGCCTACCCTCTCTTTCAAACCAGACAAACCTCACAGCAGCACTGTATTCCGAGAGTGCCGTCCTGCTTGGCCCCCAGGGCGCTACCCGGGAGGGTGCGCCACCCCCGGCCCCCCTGCCCGGGGCTCCCAGCGCCCTTACCTGGCTGCTGCCCGGCCCGGCCCGGCCCGGCCCCGCGGCTGTGGGCCCCCGGCGGGCAGCCGCGCCCACGCCTGAGGGGGCGGGGGGGGTCACCCGCTCCGGGGTGCGGAGGGGCGGCACCAGGCAGCGGCCGCAAAGAGCTCATTAGTTTAATTCCCAATTAAGCGTGAAACAGGGGCCGTTTATTGGCCTGAGCCCGTGGAGCGGGGCACACCCACACCCACGGACCTACCCACCCCCCCCCCTTACCCCCCCCGGGATCGCTCCCCGGCCGTGCGGTGCCCCCCGGCCCCGCGCAGCCCCGCTCCCCAGGGGCTGTCCAGACCCGCCCGGCAGCGCCAGCCCCGACCCCCCCAACAGGCCGTGGCGGCGAGCGGGCCTGCCCGGGAGGGCCGGGTCAGACCAGGCCTCCCTGCCCTCAGCAGCCACCCCGCACCGCGGCGGCCCGCACGGGTGTCTCCTCCTCCCCCACCACCACCCCTCGAACAGGACCGCACGGACACCCAAAGCTTCTCTTCACGGTTGGGCTTTGCTAGGCTTTGAGTGTTTAGCATGAAAATTATCTGGGCCCTGGGAACGCCACAGGTTTTCTGGCTGCTATGGCTGGTCCCTGCAGCTCGCAGCCAGCTTGCGATGGCCCACGGGCCCTGCGGAGAGCACTGGGTTCCCACAGCGACTCTGGAGAGCACTGGGGTTCCCACAGCAACTTTGGAGAGCACTGGGGTTCCCACAGCGGCTGCGGAGAGCGCTGGGGTCCCTGGGCCGGGAACGCCACACACCAACAAGGAGCTCCCATGGGAGCCTCGTGCTCCAGCGCCTTCCCCTGCGAGGGACCCGAGCGAGGGCAGTCATGATCGCTCAGGTCTGCAGGCTTGGGCTGGTTTTGTTTACATGATCTCAGACCGTTTCAAATTTACAGTGAATGAGTTCGCCAAGGGTGATTAAAAATGGAAATAGTTAGGTCTCATAAAGCCTCGTTGCAAATCAAAGCTTAGTCTAGGAAAAACAATGTGTTTTTCCTCCTTGCTTCCTGTGGGATGGAAACAAACAAGCAAACAGTTCTGGTGAAAAAGAAAAGAGCAGATTTCTGTCAGAAATGTCTCATCCTCCACCACAGAAAATTGTTATGATTTCTAGTCTAAACAGAGTCTGTTCAGATTTGGGTTCTCGCTTCCACACAGCCCAGCTGGCTGGATCTGTGGAAAGCAGTGTATGGGGCTACCAGGAATTTGTGGAGTAGTCAAGTTGTCTTCTCATCATGCTGAGATCAACCTGAAGGGATGTCAATGACTCCAAAAACTGAGTAGCCGTGAAAAAAAAAAAAAAGAGAGAGGAAAAAAAAAAAAAAGAGAGAGAGGAAAAACAAACCACAAACTTGCCCATTTTACAAAGACCTGGTGAATAGCCTGGCCATTCAGGCTAAGAGCAAAGGTGCTGGCAGCTCTCCTTCCACTGAAGAGGAGTTTGGGGACAAAGGCTGGTGGGACCAGCACCAGGAGCTGGAAGGGACATCTCCTGCAAGTGGCAAACAGCTACAGCCTCTGGCAATCCTCAGGACTTGGCAAAACAGGCTTGAAATGGGCACCAGAAGTCATCAGTGGGGCTCGGTGCCATGGAAGCTGACTGAGGCGAAGAGCTGACAGATTTATTGTTTAAAGGGATGAGTTGAACACAGGTAATAAATGGCAAGAATATGTGGAGCTGTAAGAAACAAACTACTTTTAAGCCCTTCCACAAGTGATACTTGACATTCAGGACATTTCTTTTCCAGGTATGAAACAACTTTAAGAGAGAAGCTGGCCCATAGGGAGATTTCATCCATCAGCATGCCCTCTGCCTTGAAACCTTCAACAAGCTGGCACTGGCTTCAGTGCGTCACAACAGCTGGCCTGGGGCAGCACTGCAGCCACCCACCTTCCCAGTGGGAATGCTGCAGGTCCCCATCTCTTTCCTGTGCCACAAGCAGCGACTCAGGACTCTGGGAAGCCCAGTCTGGAAAATGGACATACAGGGATCCTGCGGTTTAGAAGTCATCATGGCTAAGGCTGGCTTCCCATAAAACATCTCTATAAGGAGATATATTCAGTAGCTGATTAATTAATGTGGTTTACCACATAATGATACTACACAGGCCTACTCTTTTCAATAATAATCCCATAAATAATATTACTAAAAATCCAAGAGATACCCAAACTGCACTGAAGCTGTGTTGTGATCCCAGTGCCTTGCCTGTTGTCTTCCCCTTTGTGGTAAATCAACACCAACATAATTCTTTAAGGGAGTTTCTCGGTGAAGACAGGAGCGAAGGGGAAGGGACGTGCCTGCGCTGCGCAGAGCCAGGCCCACACTTTTAGCCTCAGAAGAACGTGCCGGGTGATGGGATTTCAAAAGCCCTTGGATGCTCCCACCCGGCGAAAAACCCGTTTGGCGGCCGCGGGCCATCGAGGGGCTGTAGGGCCGGGGTCCACCGCAGCCCCCAGCTCCGGGCAGGGCAGAGCCAAGGGAGGAGCAGGGCCCCCAGCGCAGCCCCCGGTGGCTGGGCGCTGCCGAGCCGGAGCGGGGCCGGGAGAGCCGGCAGCCCCCCGCCGCTGCCTGCCGCTCCAGCGCCGGGCCGAGCCCTGCCGGCACCGCGGGGAGAGGGCGGAGGTGCCAGACACCCCCCGGGGGCTGCGGGAGCGGGCAGCCTCGCTCCCGGCTTGGGGAACCGGCTCGGCCACATCAGGACCCGCTGGCAGCGAAAGCACCGCACGTGGGGAGCCGGGGGTCCCGCCGCCAGCGGCCGTGCCAGCGGCAAAGGCCACCCCCCCCACCCCCCGGCCCAGGGGGCTCCTCGGGCTTCCGTGGCTCTTTGTTCGCGGGGATCGTTCCCCCCTTCCCCGTGCTCGCACGGTAACGTTTCTTGCAAGGATTTCCTGCCAAAAGACAATCCCCCTGAGCAAAAGCAGACCGAGAAAGTAGTGACCAATCCTTTCTGGATGGCTGTCACCAGGCTCCTCCCAGCCCCCGCTCCCCCTGCCATTTGCATACAAAAAAATCCAGAAAACTCCCGTTTGCCCCCGCATCTCGCTCAGACCCTCCATCCCCGTCTGGCAGGCAGAAGCCCGGGCTGGGGGACGCTGCCTGCGGCTGAGGGCAGCGGCGCGCCGCCCGCCCCGCCACCCCGGCCCCCCAAGTCTTTCGGCAGCCCCCCCTCCCCAAAATGCAGCGCCGACTCTGCGCCCTGCTCCTGCTGGCGTCCCAGTGCATGGGCTCGGCCGCCGGGCTCTTCCCCTTCGGGGAGCCCGACTTCTCCTACAAGCGCTCCAACTGCAAGCCCATCCCTGCCCCGATGCTGCTGTGCCGAGGCATCGAGTACCAGAGCATGCGGCTGCCCAACCTGCTGGGGCATGAGACGGTGCAGGAGGTGCTGGAGCAGGCCTCCACCTGGATCCCGCTGGTGCAGAAGCAGTGCCACCCCGACACCAGGAAGTTCCTCTGCTCCCTCTTTCGCCCACCGTCTGCATCGACGACCTGGACGAGATCATCCAGCCCTGCCACTCACTCTGCGAGGAGGTGAAGGAGAGCTGCGCCCCGGTGATGTCAGCCTTCGGCTTCCCCTGGCCTGACATGCTGGACTGCAGCCGCTTCCCCAAGGACAACGACCTCTGCATCCCTCTGGCCAGCAGCGACCACATCCTCCCCGTCACCAGAGAAGGTAAGAGGGGGCCGCCCCGGGCCGGCAGCATCGCCCCGCCATGAGCCGCCCCGACAGGCAGGGTTCCTCCCCGGCATTCCGCGGGGGGAGCCCAGGCGCCCCCCTCCCGCTGCAGCACGCCCCGCCGCTCCGGGACTGGGGGGAGACGGACCGGGGAGGGGGACGCAGGTCAGGCTCAGGGAAGCTTTCCCGAGGGGACCGGGGAAACCGCAGGCACCGTCGGGGAAGAGGCACCGGCCCGCACCCCGCAGCCTTTGCCCGCCTCCGTCCCCGAGGAAAAGGGCCGGGCCCCCGGACTCGAGTCGCTCGGCTCCCAGCGGGACCACCTCCTCGGCAGGGATCACCGCTGAAGCGCGGAGCTGGGGCGGGCTGTGCCGTGCGTCCTCCCTTTTTTACTCTTTCCCTCGTAAAAAAAAAAAAAAAAACACCACAACAACAACAAACCAACCAACAACCACAAACCCGTTTGGTTGAGGTGTGACCGTAGGATCAAAGCACACCGTGCCCCTCTGCAGCAAGGTAAGGCGCGTCAGAGGGACGGGGCAGCGCCCGGCCGGGGGGAGGGGGGACGGGAAGGCGCAGGGTCTGGGATGGAGGGATCGAGGGATCGTTTCCCGAAGGGTTCCCGACGCCACCTGCTGTTCCTTTCTCCCCGAGCCTGACGGGGACTGTCCCTTGCATTTCCAGCACCCAAGGTCTGCGATGCCTGCAAAAACAAGAATGAAGACGATAATGACATCGTGGAAAACCTCTGCAAAAATGACTTTGGTAAGTGGAAGCAGAGCTGCCCTCGGCTGAAACTTGAGAGTTGAGGATCAGGTATAACCCCCAGCGGAGTCAGTGAGAGATGTGCCTGAATAAAGGCAGGGCTTTGTCTTATCTGCAGATGGACCCATCTGACCGTTGGGTCATGAAACACAAAATTTCATCTCGGAATAAAAAGTAGCCATTTTTATAGTCCTTTTCTGTTTGGTGTTTTGAAGTAGTGTTCTTTTATGTGGATGTTGCTGGCGAGCCGAATAGAAAGTAAAATGGGGGGGTGGGAGGGGGTAATCTCATCCAGACTATTGCCTGGGGAGAAGTAGAGCAAAGCTTCATTTAGACGTATGAGAAAGAGCTGCATGACCAATCTCACGTATCGTAAGAAAGACTCTCTCTGCAGATTAAGAATGAAGCTCTATATATCATTTGACAGAGAAGGTAATGCACAGACAATTGGGGATATAAACTTAATGGGAAGATCTGGGGTTAGAAGAGGACAAGAAAGCCCCTTCGACACAGGCAACTGAACGGCACATTATCCACTCATTAGCATTTCAAGAGGAAAAGGGAATAAGGAGGGGAATCCTTTTATAATAGGTCAGTGTTTATACCTGGAAACAGATTTGTGGTATAAATATCTACAACAATTCAAAAGTCTTTCTTAAAAAAAGAAACCAAACCAAAAACCAACAAACCATCCAAAACCTGAAACCATGACTGTGGGACATAATTGCTAAAACAAGCAATAGCTTTGGCCTGGCAAATTGCACTCAGATAAATCCTCCTAAAGCTAAACATGCCCCACAGATCTTACAGAGCCCTGTATCCCCCTTCTGGTTATTTTTACCAAATCGAATGCAGCTGTTGGACCAATTTGCCCTCCATGGGATCTATTCTTTCAAAAAAACAATGCATGTGAAACATCATTTCCTTACAGGTTTGCCTAAAATCCTCTCCAGCCTAATAAATTAAGTTTAGAAGTTTTCAGCCGCAGCAGAGATCAGGTTTCAGATTAGGTCTAGGTACTCGCCTCCCCACTCCCCTTCAAACTCTAGTTTCAGGAAGACTGTCCTCTCCCAGCAAAAAACGGAGCTCTGCTTAACATAGCAAACCTGCCCTCTCTCTGTTTGCAAACAGGACAAAAGCTAGAGAAAATATTAATTTAGAAAGAAAGGAAAAAGAGAAGGCGGGGGGGGGGGGGGGGGCGGAGAGGAGAAAAGAAGCCCAAAAACCCCTCAGCCCTAAGGTTGATTCAAACTGAAATGACTTGCATGCCCTTTGTGGCTTTAGAAATGGAGCCACCTGCTGCCTCTTCTGTCAGCCCTGACAGTTTAATTAGCAATAGAGCACCTCCCTCCCCAGGTCCTCTTTATGTGCACTAATGGGAAAAAACCTCTCAATCTCTCTCCCTCTCCCCACTTCCCCCTCCCCTTGCTCTATTAGCCTTGAAGATAAAAGTGAAGGAGATTGCCTATATCAATGGAGATACCAAGATCACCCCTGAAACAAAGAGCAAAACCATCTACAAGCTGAATGGGCTGACAGAAAGAGATCTGAGGAAGATCGTGCTCTGGCTCAAAGGTGGCCTCCAGTGTACCTGCGATGAGATGAACGACATCAACGTCCCCTACTTGGTGATGGGGCAGAAGCAAGCTGGGGAACTGGTGATCACCTCGCTGAAGCGGTGGCAGAAAGGGCAGAGGGCTTTCAAGCGGTTCTCCCGCAGCATCCGCAAACTGCAGTGTTAGTGGCTTTGGCTCTGGCTGCCTCCAGCAGCTGCCTCTGTGCTGAGCTCTCTGGGCCTCCCACACCTTCTGGCTTTGGCCCCTCTGAGCCTCGAGATGCCACGGTCATCAGACATGGTGACTGCTGTCTGAGAGGGGAAGGACCTCTCCATTTTTGTACATAGGTTAAAATGTAATAAAAAAAATCATGACTATTTTTGGGAAGTATTAAAGTATCTCGCTTAAAGCTTGGGTTTTTTTAATGGTTGCAAATGTGACTTTGGTCTGAGGTTTTTCCCCTCTTCATTTTGGTAATGCTGGTTCATTTATATTGCTGCTTCTCTGTATACGTGCATGTTTGTTGTGCAAAAGTAGGAGATGCAGAGGAAGACAGCCATGTGTGCAACTGGCCTGTCACAGTGGGTACGACTCTTTCACTGAGGTGAAATGGCTTGCCATTTATATTAACGCTATAAAGGTCATGTTATGACTCTTGCATGTGATACATAGGCACCAGTATGAGTATATTAACCATTCTCACATTTTATTTTCCACAAGTCTGAGCCCTTCTCTCTCAGAAAAAATTAACAAGTTTTGGAGCTGGTTGGCCTGGATGCAACTTTTTTTTTTTTTTTTAACTCTTTTGCAAATTAAACCATCTGTAGCCTAACTGTAATATACCTAGTGGTTAACCTGAAAGAGTTGTAAAATATTGCTTTAATTAACCTTGTAAATACTCCAGATAAATGTTATATTCTTGTATATAAACTTTACATCATAGTTTACCCATTGTCTTGGTCTGTGTTCACTTTTAATCTGTTTTGGGAGAACTGGGAGAAAATTGTCCAACTGGGCTTTGTCACAGCAAAGCAGAATTTGGCCTTCCACCCTAAGTGGCCCATAGAGAAGCAGAAGGAAGCACCTAGTGCTGCAATCAGAAAAAACATAGTGGACCTCATTTCCCCAATGAGAACCGACAAGACATGGGACTGAGGTTCAGTCAACTCACTTTAATGTGTCAGTTGAGCTCTTCGAGGTGAAGAGTTTTCTGTGGCTCCTTTGTTCAGCCACCTGCATTTTCATCTCATCTCAGAAGAGTCTGCTCTTTGCTGATGTGCAATTGCAGTGAGACCACCTGCTTAAAAATCAAATCTATCTATTTCTTACACTTGAAAAAGGCATATCAAGGAGTGCAAGAGTAGGCAGAACAATCTCATTTGCACCTAGCAGTTCAGAATAATAGAGGCACGCATGTTTTGTGTGTATGTACACTCAACTATTCTGAGGAAGAAAATAAAATCTACCTAATAGTGTAAGTAGGGGAATGTTTTTTAACACTTTTCTTAGAAATCTTTTCTGATTAAGAGCATTACCTGCTAGAATTTTACTGTGCTTACCCTGAAAAATAGTCTTGCTTCCCAGTGTTGTCACACATAAAACAATCCTCTTAGCTTCACCGAGAGGATGAGCTATGTCCAGTATTCCCAGGGACAATGCTTTATGTTAACCATTCACAGACAGAATACAAATCCAACACTAAACTTTTCTTTGAGGTAAAAAACCGCACTATTTTCATATATTTAGTGTATTTTTTTTCACCATCAGGATGAAAAAAGAAAATTTTAAGATCCAACATGTTACATTTGTTTTAGAAAAATGAATCGTTTGCCCTCTCCCACAGTCTTAATGCTCTCACTACACCTGGCACAACCAACAGTAGGACTCTGACCAAGCAAGACAAGAGCAGTCCTCACAAATGTCCTCAAAAGCATAACATTTTTTTTTAAAAGCAACAAACCACCAAACAAAAAGCCCTATTCCAAAATGGCTCTTAACTGTTTTTAAATCAGTGTCTTTATTTAAAGGCAAATACATTACTGAAATGTAATTAAAACTTTTCTTCTAAATGGACCTGGCTTACCAGGAAACAGATTTGAGTCTTTCCATTCCACGGTGTAATTATTTTAATACCAGCACTCTCTGTCCATCACCTTACAGAGCTATCAGCATTCAGATGTCTCATTGCTCTACCCATCTGGCTCAGCATATAATGTAATACTTGTTGCTGAACAGCCTTGGGTTTAGAGGGAACAAGTTCACGGATCAAGAGGAGCAGGCTGAAGATGAGCCTGCGGAAAATGGGCTTGCGCTGCCGGGCAGAGGAAAGCCCTTTGAAGAGGCAGTCATTGCAGTGCGGTCTCTTGGGACTGAATATGAACAGCCAGGGCTGCTCTACTTGGCCCGCCTCACAGATACAAAGTCCTCCTACAGCAACCATAAAATTATCTTAATTGGGCTGTCCTAGAAGGCAGCAGTACTGATGTTGATGAGGACAGACAGGTCACAAGTTACTCACTCTGGGGTCATGTTAAGGCCAAGACTAAATAACAGATTTTTGCTAAATTACTTAAATGTATGAAGACATATTACCTATGACCAACATTGCTCTGTCTTAAAAAACCCCCAGAACATTCCCCTTCCTCCATCACAAAATAAACACATTACACCAGTAAAATCCTGTTCCTGTCAGGACAAATTCAGGAGAAGAAGAATAAACTAGACTGGCAAACATTCAATTTTAATAGTATAATCAGCATCCTGGATTAAGAGCATCCTGCCATACAGCATACCCCTACTGAAAAGCCTTCTGCATGTGGCCCTGGGCTGAATCCCTGGGACTCCCACCCTCAGGGTGAATTGGCAGAGGCAGAATTACCTTTCAGATAAGCAGGATTTAGGCAAATGTGAAGTGTAATGGGACTCACATTTTCCCCATTTAGTTCCATTACCTTGTTCTAACAGTATCATACCAAAAGATGGGTCATATTCACCTCACCAAGGAGAGGGAGTGTTACTCTTTTTTATACTATCTGTTTCCAAAGGTGTATAAACCAGATATTACAAACTATTCAACTGCAAATTAGGATTTTAAGGTCACAGCCTGAAGAAGCTTCATCTCTCAGATGCTGGCAAAGGAGTCAATGCAAAAATTTTTCACATTTTTACCCCTGAAAATCTTCCACTGTGCCAGGCAAACAGTGAACAAAACATGTAACAAAAAATTACCAGAGCCTGTTACTTCTGATCATTGTGTCACATATACTTCAGAGTAACTTTATTACCTGGTATGGTATGGTTCAGTTCTAGTAGATTATTTATTTTTTTTGCAATTGATGAAAAAAAGCAACCCACTGTTGCATTTTTCAGACACTTTTTGTCTTCTTCTAATTAAAACAACATTGTTAGGCAGCCAATTATGTAGCTCCCATTGTATTTGCTTTCATAAAAGCTATAAAAGCAGTTGACTACAATGGATTAGTTTAAGAACAATAATAATGATACTTGACATTTATACAGAAGTTTCCATTTAAGCTTCTCAGACTGCCTTCACAAAAATAGGCATTAATATCCCTATTTTGCAGATCAGGAAAATGAGGCACAGTGAAGTGAAATAACTCATTCAAAACCACCCAGCAAGTCCTTTACAGTCATGAAAAGCAGCATATTTTTTGTCTCCAAGTTTTATGCTCTAATCACTAGGCCACAGCAATCAGAACGGTGTGCAATCAAGGCAGCACTTAGATTATAATTTGAAAGCATAACAGCAACCAAGGCTCCCTCCAGCTTCTTCTTCCCCCAGAGTGTGTAAAAAAAATGACTGCCCAAATTCAAATTTAAAACCCGTCAACAATATTCCTCACAGTCTTTTCCTTTCTTCCTTATTTATCATTCTTTAATTACTTCTTAATCCTTTCTTTTCTCCCTCACTTCTCATTCACTTCAGACACCCGCAGAGAAGCCACTCAGCCTCTCTCTTGCCCCTCTCATACAGACACTTTCTCCCTCAGTATGGTTTATTAAAGGACTCATGCAGTATAACTACACACAAGCCACAAAAATCCTAATGACCAGCTTAAGACATAAAAAGGACCCATGCGGGAAATTCAGCAAGAGGCATTTAAATTTAATTAATGATTTTCTATGAGGACAGGAGGGTTGTTAGATGCCACAAGGAGCACCGCAGACCCATGCTGGTCGCCTCGGGCATGGCCACTATTCCTATTCTGCAGCAGGAGAGCATAAAGATTTTAAAGAACATAGCAAGCATGAAGAACACACAGATAAAGCACATCTTCCCTTGCATGGCTACGTCTCCCACCCATCTCAGCCCCATTGTTATAACCCTGTGTTCCCCACTGGGGCCACGGTGCGCCTCTCTCAACCTCCTCCCAGATGTCTCACTACCTCTCTTCAGCCATCGAGGGCGTCAGCCGAGAGCTCAAGCACCACGGCTCAAGAATGGACTGCCTCATCATCTCCTAGGTGCCTGCTGGGGCACAAGTGACCCCCGTGCAGCTGGCAGGGCAGCTCCTTTTTTTGCTGCTTCTGCAGCCTGCTGCCATCCTTGCCAAACCTGCCAGCCCTGTGAGCCCTAGTGATGTGCCCACAGCTGGCAATGCCAGAGCAAGGGTGATGGATTGATTGCTACCACAGCAGTAGGTAGCCTTCCTTAGGTTGGGCAGCCCAGGCTTTTGTTATTGGAGCCAGAAGTTCTTATTTCTAGGCTTCAGAGAAATGTCTGTATGATTTATCCAGAAGTTGCTTTCTTATCAGCAGATGTAGATTCAGTACAGTCCAGCTGTCTGATGAAACAACCACAGGAATGGATCTTGTTTGCCTCTGTACAAAGAGGAGAGTGCAAGATATTCACATCACAGGGATCCGAGACCCCAGACTGTCTTACAAACATAAATTAGCCCATGCTATACCCCTTTAGGGTAAGTTAAATAGGGTAACATTTTCCAAATGCATCAACCCTCTTCAGGGTGAGCCGTGGACTCCTAAATCACCTAGATGCCTTGGAAAATATTAGCCGCTATCCCCCGCTGGAGTTAAAGCCAGTTGGCCGAGGTCAGCCAGCAAGCCTGTCACCCAGCCAGGAGGAACACCTCAGCAATCAGCCAGCCAGCCCATCGCTCTCACGACTGATCAAAATCACCAACCAATGCAGACAGTCACACCGCGAAGCAGCTGATAGAGCAAACTTCAAAACCAATTACGGCACACACGGAGAAGCTGGCTGGCCAGAAAAAGCAACACAAGTTAGGAGGTATGCTCAGTATCTTACCGAACAGACCCAAGCAAAAGCATACATACCTTCTAAGACCCATGATAAGGCAATGTTATTAAATCAGCCCTTTCAAAACCCAGATGCTGCAGGTCATCCTTTTGGAGTAATTTTCAGTCCACAAAGGTGATGCTAAAATCACAGAGAATTTTCTGTTTGGACACAACAGGTTGCCTTTAGAGGCACAGCCAGAACTAGCATCAACTCATAAATTTAGGAGTGATCTGAAAGGGTAGCAGAAATGCTAAATTAAGCACACTTTCAACTTTCCAGATCTTTGCTTTCAGAGCTTAACCCTGGAAGTCTTCATTAGACATGAAACTTTCCATATGGAGCCACTGTGGAAAGACAATTGAAGAGTTTTCCATTGATACCTGCTTTTATCAGGCAAGAGATAACTAATCTTTCCCTGGCAATTTCCCTGCATTGTTAGCTTGCTTCGAATCCCTTACGTTGTCTAATTGCCTCTTTTGTTATGTGAATCTCCAGCCATGCACAATAGTGAACCCTGGCTGGTTACACACTGAGGCAGGTGCTTTAGTGGCTGCAGGGCTCACGTTATTAGGCACACACAGAGCTATTAATCATTTCAGTTTACTCTGAGGCACAAACCTGAATTAAGTCAGGCCACTTTCCTAAGCAAAACAATAGCTTAATTGTAATAGGTAAAGCAAAAGAATTTTGAGAGGTAGAGTTTCAGAAACCAGAGCAACTCCCCCCACCCCACCCCCAAATAATTAGGCAAGACAAGAAAATACACTGTAATTTAAGATTTAGGAGGTTTAATAGTTTGTTTTCAACAAGGAAAGAAAATTATTTTTAAGCTAATCTTATCGCCTCACACAGCCTATTTCCTTCAGATGCTGGATTCTTTATGGGAAAAATTTTCAGTACTCTCACATTCTGTGATCTGTAGCACTGCAATCATCCCATGGTATGAATGGTGGGTTTTTTTCACACAATGTGGATATTTAAACAGAGCGTGTATTTTCAAAAGAGTCTATGAAACTAAGTATAAGCTCAATTTCCAAAATATTTTTAGGTGTTGATTTTTAAGTAACATACAACAAAAGGGAAAAAAATAATTTTGTCAGAAACAATATAAGAAGGCATGTTTAAAATCCTGTTAGATGCTTACAGATGCTTATCTGTTGCTCAAGGTACCCACATACACTTAAAAATTTGGCTGCAACACATATATCCTTAGAGAATTTAATGTATTTGGCACCCAGGGATTTTGGAAATGGGATCTAGACTTTTGAAAACATTAGCAAGTAGTAGTATCATAATCTGTCTCACACGTGAAATGTTAAAATTGCCTCAACCCTTTCGGTTCATCATCGGACAGAATATGAGACTTACTGGGAGAACCAAAGTGCTTCCCCACAGAAACGGACTTTATACATTTATAAGATACCTCTGGAATTCTAAAGCTGGCTCTGCCTTCATAAGAAAATACTGCATGGAAATCCATCCCTCCATCCAGAACTAAATTTTAGAAATCTTGCTAGAAAGGTTAGCATCCTTCTCAAATTTGTACTGCTATATTAAGCAGATGAACAAGAAAAGATTTGTATGAAATACTGCTTTCTAGAACACACTAAAGCAGGAAACTGCATTAACTGTTAAGACTTGCCTTGCAGCTGCTGCAAATAGCTAGCCCATAGCAAGGAGTAATATAAATGTCAGCAATATAGTTCATAATTAATTCATAAAAGGTCTCTTATTTAATGATATCCCAAAATGGAAGAGACACTGCATTTTCTCCCATATGAAACTCTAAAGGATCACTTGGAGACATCTAGAACATGGATTACAATACAGCACATCTCCTATGCCAGTAGAGTCCCACAACCTAGCTTAGGGTGACGTTCACCTAGCAATAACCACATTTAATGTGGGCATATTGTATTGTATGTAACATATTGTATCTAAATGTGAGTTGCTCCATTTTCTGCACCCCCATCAATTGTGTGCTCCCACCACATCCCTCAGTCACACAAGGCAGGCAGTACGTCTGTTCAGCTTTTATTCAACCCCAAATGAGCACTGAATGAAAATAACTAAATATGATGAGTGGTATGTGATGAGTTCAGCAGCTGAGCAGAAGATCCACCTAGTCCTATGGCTGCACAATCTGATGCAAGGGTGACGCTGGTGGCTGGTAGGTCACACAAAAAGCATCCTAAAAATAAGCCCTCAGCCAAGATATTTGCAAAAAACCCAATATGTTACAGCAGGCTGTGTCTCAATTTGCTGCTGTGGCTTACCCAGCACCAAGGGCAGTTGGTGAACTTGCAGTATCGACTTTGTCTTGCTATAGTCTGTACCTGCAGCACATGGAAGGATTCCCCAGGGACCTACCCATCACAGCAGGCTAGGAGCGGAGCAAGGGCTGGGGTGCTGCTCCAGCCCTTTGAGCTCCCACAGGGCAGGAGAGCAGCAGGCTGGATCCCTTCAGATGGCAGCTAATGACCATCTGCAGGGCAGGGCTCAGCACACTTCTATCTTGGAGATGAAAAATACACCTTTGCAGCTTTATGGTAATCTTGGTAAGGCTGAGCACCCGAGACCCAGGCTTGCTGTATGTGCCAGCTGGGGTCTCCTCCTGCTTGCCTGTCTCCCACACTCATTCTATCTTGATCCTCTGAAGCAGAAAAAGGATCTAGAAGAGCTTGTGGAAAACTTTACACACAGCAGCACTCGAAAAAGAGATAAGAAGAAGGTGCTGGTGAATACTGTAATGGCATAATCTGCTTCAGTGGGAGATTCTCATCTGGCTGATGTATTTCATTTCTGACACATTACTGAAAGGACAGTGCAGAAACAGAGCTTTAAAAAAAAAAAAAAAAAAGGAGGGACAAGATTTGCCAGGGAATTTGGTACCAACACACATTCTAGGTAGACTTTATGAAGTGTGAAATGATGGCCTAGAGCTGGTCCTAGGAAAATCAGCTGTAAAATTCCATATACATTAATAGAAGAAGCAGAGTAAACCCAGTATTGACTACTTTTGAAGAGCCTGACTCTTAACAGTAAGAGTATTTATTTTCTAAATGTCATGCTATGTATAAATAAGGACACCAACAACTCCTGCTCAAACTCCAATTAGAAGAGAAGCATTTTGATTTATTTTAATGGAGCCCTGCTGAAGCTACTGCTCTAAAATATTATTAATACAACATCTGACTACGTCTGCATAATACATGTACTTGTATATAAATGCAATAGCAGAAGCTATCTGGAAGGAAAAACAACAACCTTGATTGTCTAGTGTTTCAGCACATAAAGAGGTGGACAAATGGCTGTGGTCGGGATGAAGTCATTCTCACTGTATAGCATCAGGCAACCGGCTGAGTGAAAAGCTGCCTGAGGTTCAGCGAAGTCAGCCTGGTGACATGTAGAGCAGATGCTGAAAGTCTGGCAGCTGGAAATGTTGGAAGCACTTCTCATCGGGAGGTGGCAGGAAGCTTATGTCAGCTGGAAAAGAGCCTGGATGCTTATTGCTAGGGCAGCGGAAAGGGTTTTGACAGGTAAAAGTGTTAGTGAACAACAACTAGAGATAAGAGTGCAGATCCCTGGGAAGGCAGAGGAGGGCTGGTTCTTCAAGTTTGTCTTTAGAAACAGGGATACAACAGGTCACAGCAAACCCCCAGTTTGGGGCAGGGGCTTGCATAGTCCTCAAATCATCTGCTTAACTCCAGAAGAGAATTGTTAGTTTGGCATTTCATGCTCATTCTCAGTGTTATGGTACAAATGCTACAGCTAGCAGGGAGGTTGCAGATGGGGAAGAAAGCAGGGGGTGGGGAGAAGAAAATACTCCTCTTTAGGAAGAGTTAGATTTGCTAGACTCAACCCTGAGAACCTGAATGACCAAAGTTTGCATACACTTAAGTCTGCACCTGACAAAGCACCTTCTTTTTGTATTTTACTTTCCTCTGGAGGCATTCAGAGTAAAGCAACAAAGACACAGCAGATGTGTCTTTGAGTAAATCTTATTTGGTCCTAAAAAAAATAGAGGTGAGAAAAAGCCCCAAATGTTCTTAATTGAGTCAATAAAATATATGTATGTTAAAGAACGGGAAAAAAACCTGAGGACTATGAAAAAATGCAGTCTTCAGAAAGACTGAAATGTAAGACCTTGTTAGTGGCTGTTTTTACTCCAGATCCAGTAAAAACACTAGAAACCAACAAAAAAATAGAAAGTCTTTTGCAAGTTCTTTTTCAACACGTTTCCCCAAATGTACGATATTGCGCTGAGATTTTTCCAGAGCAAGAGCCTCTCCAAAAAGTGTTATAAAAGTTACAGTATTGATAGCAATTTCAGATAACTGGAAAACCCAAGGTCTATGTCAATTTTCACACTATGAGAGGTTCCTTTAACCAAGTGCAGCTGGCTGAACTTTTTTTTCATTAAATGGTTTATTGGTTTGGATGACTCAAGTAAATTGGGGAAATTCACCTAGTGCTGTTTCTTTTTCATTTCCAAGGTTGGAAGTGGACATTTCTGAAATGAAATATTCCATTTTGGGTAGCAGACTTGCACAATCACTGGCAGTATCTGTACTCACTTATGCACACTCAAATAGATACGTGAGATAAGATGGTAAACACTTGTCTAGGCTGTGGAAGAGCCAGCTTTAAATCTGTCCTTTCATCCCCTCTGTGCTCCATGCCCCAGTTCGGATCAAGAACTCAACCAGTAATCAGAGAGTTTGGTAGCTACACATTTGAATGGGGAGTATGCTGGGTGTTTCACTCTCGACTTTTGCTACCGAACTTTTCCAAATTGTATAAATTATATATAAATTAGATGGAGAAAATAAGCTTATGGCCTGATGACTAGGTTACTCACTTTGCACAGCAGTGGGAGAACATGAAGTAGAGAGGTCAGAGCCCACCTCTGATCCTCAGCCTCTCTCTTGCCCCTGTAGATGTGTGTCATGGCCTCACGTCAGACTTGTAAACAGAGAAGACTCAATGCAAGAAACCTGACCCACGAGTCCTGATTTTGCTTGCTTGATCTGTTGGGGTTAAGTTTTAGTCTAGGCAACCTAGGAAAGAAACAGAGCTCCATTCCAGAATACTTCATTTCCAGTGTTAAGGCTTTCATCTGAGTGTTAGGTGAACCTTTACTAAAAGCTTGAAGCAGTTGGGAGTCTTGAATTTAAGTTGTTAACATCCCAGGTAAATTGCCCTACTCACTCAACCAGTAGATAAAACAGGAGAGCTGGGACTACTTCCCTCTCATGTTTATGATCCAATCCTTTGCTTTTATTAAACATACCTGAAAACCAAATGAAACAGTTTTCCAGGTGTTAAAAAAAGTTTCTATAACCCCAAATCAATCCTTGTTGCTGTGCTGACAATTCTAAAGAAATGAAGTTTCCATTCAGTTCATAACATATTTTTTTCAGTTCAGCTGCCAAAATGCTTTAAACCCAGCAGCTCTTTGCACAGCCCTATAAATTAGGTTTACTAAAGGAAACAATTAGCAAGCTTGTAGCCTACAGGAATTCCAACTGGTGCTGCTACAGTGTATTGTTTAAGTAATTAGAAAATTATTCCAACTATTTTAAGTATTTGCAACACAAATGTGGAGCACATAGATGTGTCCTATTAATAATGGGAGCTATAAAAAGATTGAAAAGCTAGTCTGCAGAGGAGGTCACATGCTTATTAGTCTAACCAGTATATGCTTTCCATTGTCACCGAACAGCAACATTAAAATAAAATAGGACCATACAGGGAAATGTGCTCCTGCACTGCTAAATTTGTGAGAAATTAAGACACAGATGTGTCATTTACTCCATTCAAGCTTAAAAAGATGAGCATCTGGGTGAAGACATGAATATAGTAATCAGTGAAGTTAAGGTGTACCACCAGACTAGAATTCTCTATGAAATACTGAGCAGAACTATAAAATCAGCAGCAAGATGTCATGAAACCAAAATGAGTTTCCAAATGAGTGTCGATTTGCAAATGGAATAGCGTCAGTCATAAATGTTGATCTTGTGAAAACTAATTTAATGGGAAAACTGAGCAGAGATGCTCAAACCACATTTTAATACACTCTACAATCCTGAAATGCAATTAATCTGCTTAAGACAGTAATACTTCCAAGTAATGATTTGCAGCCTTAAAAAAATCTGCACCTCAGATTTAGCTATTAAGCTTTAGAGTTGGGCTAGCAGCCAGATGTTTATAAACTCTTTTCAGGTTACAATTTAGTTACGGTTACAGGGTTAGACAATGTACTCTCATTTAGCCCTTCAACTGACTAGCTTAACCATTATTTGACACTACACTCGGCATATGCACCCTGCTGCCTGCTACTGTCCGATGCCAAGTCATCTATTTCCTCGCTACTGCTAGGCTGAGGCTGCCCCATTCATCCCTGAGACAGCCTTCTTTCAGAGGAGCATTACAGGCTCAACAGACCTCTTTGTTGGAGCTCTCTTTACACCACCATTTTTTTTCACTCAGATTGTGAAAGGAAACAACAGGAGATGGAGAGAAGACGGACTGCTAACACAGTGGACCAGAAGTCATCAACCTCGGTTCTTTGAAGTGATATGCACAGTAAACACGGAAACTATACCAATATGTGGAATAATGTGGTGGTCTAAGTGCAGTTCCCAATAGACACGTGGACCTATATCTACAAAAAGTCAGCATCATAATCATCAATAACTGGCAACATTCCCTGTTATTTACAAAGAGCTGCAGTGTAATTATTCACCCAGCTCCCATTGATTATAATGGGATTTGGCTGGATAAATCCCCATGTAACTCTTTGAAAATTTGGGAGCTTTCGGGCAGTTGCTGCTCAGAGGTGCAAAACTGAACACACATTCAGATGGAATGTGCTCCCTTCCGAATACAGCTAAAATGCAGCAGCAAGTATTGTGAACCTCTGACTTGATTGCTACGGTCTCAAAAGCTGTTGTGAGCTAGAAACGCACCTCCCTGCAGCAGGACAGCACAATGGCCGTGTGCCTCCTACACACAGGACTGCTGGAGCACATGCTGAACTTTGAAGACGTGTTTAATACCCTTTGACATCAGCAAGACTAAAGCGCACACACGACCGCTTCATGGCACAGATTTCAGCATGCGACCCAGGACATAAGGCATCTGGCAGCAGTCCAGAGGCCTTGCAGCAGCTTCAGTTGTCAGTAAAACCTGGGGAAGCTGCTTTGCATACACACCATGCTGCTCAGCAGCTGCCTGCCCAGTATGCCATGGGCTGGCGTGCTCCTTGCCCACACCACAAAGGCTTCCACAGCTACATCGCTTCACTCCTGTGATTCACCCTGTTGACTTCAGTGGGAGCAACACTCTGCATTTCAGCGAGCAGCAGGACCAAGGCCTTACATGATGGGGTGAAAGACACAGTATGCTCAACAACAAGCTGAGCAGGCATAAAGGACTCGAGTTCAGTGAACTCTGCACCGTTCAGAGAGACGTCCTACACCAGAGACACATGTGCCCTTGCCGGAGCTGCTATCACTCATTTCTTTGCTGTACTCTGACTGGAATATACCTGTTATCCCCCAGCCATGCTACCTTTTTTGCTTAGTGCAGCACCCTATCACCCAGCTTCAGATTTCTCTCCAGCTCCCAGCTATCCTACTCTGTTCTGAGCTTCCCTGAAAGGCAGCTCCACATTACTTCAGTTGCCAGCCTGTAAGTTTACAAGCACACAGCACCTCACTGCTGCTGTCCGTTCTGTCCGTCAGTCTTTCCAGCACCCTCCCACTCTCTACCACTGCCTGCTAAAGCCGGGATGCCTTTGACAACATAAACACTTCTGGAGGCAAAAGTAATGTTGTTTCTCTATGATAATTATTTCCCATTTCTACGGAGGGACAGATGCCAGATAGTGCTGTTGTGTAGGATAGGTCTACACATGTTGCCTTTACCATGAATCCAGCACCAGTCTTTCAAAACATTTTATTAGTGCCCATATTCTGGGGTCCAGGGATGACAAAGGTCTCACTGCCTTCATTTTATGAAATGTGCATTTTTAGACTTCCTTTTTCAGAGGAAAAAAAAAAAAAAGGATAACTAAAAAACTAAAAATTACTGGAAAGAACTGTCTTGTTATTGTGGAAAATTTTCTGTTCCTAAACCAGTCACATCATGGGGGGAACAAGGGGATTGGCTCTTGAATTTTCATTACTCGAAGCAAAAAGGTTTGCTTCACTAACTTCTGCAGATATGAGGAGAAACACATTTTCATGTCCTGCTTTACGGCAGATTAACTTACTATTTTTCCCTTGTCTGGTGTGCTTTGCTGCTTTTTAAGAGCACTTCCTTCACAAAATAAAAATGTTCTTCTTTTATCTGACAATATCCAGAGGCTGGACATAAAATAGACAATGCACAGAGCACAGTGTGTGCATGCATGTTTCAGTGCATAGAAATTTGCACTTTTAATTTTAACTAGTGCAAATGACAATTAAAAGCAATAGCCTTTCAACTTTTGCAAGAAGAGGTCCCATTTTTGCATTTTACAGGGTAGTTAGAAAAACAAAAATTTATTGCCTGTATAGGGAAACAATTTTCAGCGATTTAAGCCTATAGTGAAACCAGCTGATGTCTGTCTTGCTTTATCCATATTGCTTTATTCTTTGATCATAAATGTATCCAATTAATATTTTTATGTTACTTTAGTCCCTTGGTAAATCGTGTGCATCATGAGATAAAAAAAGTTATTACTATTTTTTTATCAGGTTTTCCTTTCCAGTACAATATTGTATTGTAGTTATCACATTGAGAATTTGCCAGAATTATCTGAGACCTGCTCTGGAGCTTCAGCAGTTCTGACATTCCCACAAAAGTTCCAAGAAGAAAAAAAATCCGTTATTTCTGGCTTCCCAGGAGTCCCAGAACTCAGTCTAGTCAGCCAGAAAGAGTTGTAAGGCCAAAGCAAGCCTTTGAAGCATATCAAGTTTATGAAAACATAGGCAAATCCAGTAAAGCAGTCTTTAGGGGGGAGCTCAAAGAATCGAATTTAAAGCGTTTGTTGTGTTCTGCTGAATTGTGGGGTAAAGCTAACAACTGACAGGGCTGCCTGGTCGTCAAGAGATTGAGATGGAAAAACAAGGCCCCAGATGTTAATTGCACATGTAATTTAAATTGCTATGATTTGGCTTACACTTTCTTTGACAGCTCCTTGCCTTTGATTAGAATTCTGCCAAGTGCTCTGAGGCTCTTGTTTGATAAGTGTTGTAAAGGTACAGTACGCATGTACTGAACATGGGCACTGTTGGTTTATGCAGAAACATTCCTCTATCACCTAGTTTCGTTTTGGCTGCATAGTCCTACTTAGTAAAGCACTGATGAAAGAAAGGGAAAATGTAGGGTAACAATATATACAATGTTTCCCTTGAATATTTCTGCTTTGTGGGAGGTAAATGCTCTTTAGCCTTCAAATTGTCCAAAAAAACCCCACCCCATGCCCCCCACCAAAAAAAAAAAAAAAAAAAAAAGAGATCCTGCTGTTGCATTTTAAAGAGCACTTAGAAATACAAACCCACTACTTTTACAACAGAAAAACATTTAGTGATTTAATGGTTTGATGCATATTCTGGGTTAAATGGCCAATAGAGAAGCTATACAACAAAACTGTGTAACATTATGACATGCAACCCACTGTATTAAAATATATACATATTTTTTTTAAAAAAAAGATATATCTACTTGTAGGGAAATAGCTAGGAAAGGTACCACTACCTTTTCTAGATAAGGCCTTTCCCACCAGTGGCTGATATTAATTAATTATATTACTGTAGCTTTTGTTCATGCACATACTAGGGGCTGCACACAGCCCTGCCACACAGGGAGAACTCTGTGGCAAAGACAGCACAGGTCTCGCTGGCAGGAGGCTCCAGCTGGGGAGTTGGCCAGCTAACTGGGAGTGATTTGTGAAGCGGCCATACCTGAGCAGCACTTAGCTGCAAATCCAAGCCCCAAGCTGCTCCATACTGGTGCTGAGCCAGGCAGCCCTTGGGTTACTGCAGGGGGTGTCACACAACAAGGATCAGCCCCTGCTTCCCCTCATGGCGGGACTGGTGTCTGCTAGGAGTGAACAGTTATTGACTAACTACTGGTATTTCTCCCCTGTAAAACAGAGACACACTAAAATCCTCCTTCTGCACCACACTAAAAGCAAAGGACCAGGCTGGATGGGGTTTTGAGCAACCTGGCCTAGTGGAAGGTGTCCCTGCCCATGGCAGAAGGGGTGGAACTAGATGATCTTTAAGGTCCCTCCCCACCCAAACCATTCTGTGATTCTATGTACAAACCCTTGGCAACCTTGCCAGTCATGGGTGGCTGTCCCTTCAGGATCCTCAATAACAGACTCAGAAAGGGCCAGACTGCAAACCAACTCCATTTTGGCATCTCATGCATCAGATAATAAAACTAAGTAATTATCTGGCAACAACGAACAATGGTGGAGTTCGATGTGCTGCTGCCTTGGGAGGCTTTGAGCAGGCAGCTCAAGGGATCTCTAACAGGTCACTTCCCCACAGGAGCTCGTCAGGCACACGAAGAAAACACAACAGGGAGAAAAATAAAGGCACATATGTCCTCTTTAGTGTTGAAAATGAGTAGCAGAGGTGGGAGACACCAATGGCGGTGGCCTGGGCTGCACTCACACAGCCGAGTGCTGGGGTGGACAGAGCATGGTGCTACCTTGTCCACTCAAGACCAGCCTGCAGCAGTGCTGTTGCCCAGTTCCCTGCTGGTGACAGCGATGACAGTAAACCTCAGAGCGAGAAAAAACCCAGCCATTTGGTATAACGCTCCCATGACTCCGACTGGTGGATCAGGGACAGGCGGGCAAAGCTGAGCCCTGGCACCACCTGCCCCAGCACTGGCATCTGGAGGCTCTGCGTGCCCTGCACTGGGCTGTCACCAAATGGCTGCCTGCCAGGGCCACGTGCTGCTGAGGGGCCGTGGGCTTGGGAGGGCACCTGGTGGCGGCTCCTTCCTTCCCACCTGTGGCTGGAGGCATGGCTACCACCATGGTGCTGGTCCTGGAGGCTCAGCGGTGGGGCCAGAGGGAGAAGGAGAAGGGAAGATGGCACCTGGAGAGGGTCTGGTGGCATCAGGAGGTGAGGGGTGGCTGCCGTGAGGGGTGTCTGGCTGCAGCTGTGTGTGTGTCTGTGTGTGTACAGGCGTGCATGTGTGTGCATGTACAGGTGCGTGTGTAAGAGGTGCTGTTGGCACTTTCAGCCCCGTCGGCCCATGGGCTGTGAGGGAGCACAGGCCTTGGGGGAGGCCAGGCACTCCCCAGGCCTCCACCGGAGGGGCAGAGAGAAACGTGCACCTCGACACCTAAACCCAGTGCTCCTGTCCCAGGACACACGGGCATCCCTGCTTCTCAGCTCGCCGACTTGTCATCACCCACCCCCCGGCCCAGCTTGGCGGGGCTGGGACCCCTCCACCAGCTCTC
Organism: Falco rusticolus; assembly: GCF_015220075.1. Classification (NCBI taxonomy): domain Eukaryota; kingdom Metazoa; phylum Chordata; class Aves; order Falconiformes; family Falconidae; genus Falco; species Falco rusticolus. Next base: position 49,450,493 of record NC_051187.1, read on the forward strand.
CAGGAAGCAAGGCTGTCAGGCCCCTGTTTTCCCCTACACCTTGCTTCCCCCTTAAGCAAACGGAGCCATCGAGAGGCTTTCAACATTTTCCTGCACTCATACAGCTTTTGCAGGATTTTATGATGGCTGACACGGGGTGTGACGATAGCTCTCTGTACAACTCTATGCATTAATCATAGTTACTCTTCGTTAGGAGATACTTCGTAGTAGTATCAAAAAGCCCAAGCACAATGTTTGGGTGCTTAGTGGCTAAAGCACACATAAGAACACACAGACCTTCCCCCAATGACCTTGCGAACTAATTTAAAACAAGACACAATAAACACTGGAAAATCAGTACAACACTGAAATAAAGATGACATCAATGATAATGAGCAATGCAGGCATATTTGGAAAACCAGCATTTTGAAGACTAAAAAACTCCCAAAACTCAGTCATCCAGCTGAGGAAGTTAAAGCACACATCAGTGCATCTGCTTGTCTGCTCTGAAGTTTTTAATTTCACCCCAGTGTAAATAAACTGGGATTCACCTGGACTGTGACAAGAAAATAGCTCTTCTACTCAAATAAAAGTCATTCTGCCCATTCTTTTAAGCCAGTAGTGTTTTCTTGTCCTGTTGGTCCAGTTTTAGGTGGATAATGTTAGTTTCCACCTCATTAGCGAGTACTTCTTACTCAGAAGCCAGAATAGAGGCCTGAGTGCACAAATGACATCTAGACTTTATCCCTGCCTGCTGCTGCTGAGGGATGCTGTGTTTAGGAAAGAGTTTAGTGTTTACAGCAAATACTTTTTTGCCAGGTCACAGTTTGCCACTACTGAGGACAAGGTCATGCCTGTGGCCTATGTTATTCACTGATCATCCATTATACACTCATGTTGCAGTCCCTAGCTGCATCCAAAACCTTTAATTGCCCTTTCCTGGGACAGGGCAGGGAGCAAATAGAACTTGTGGATACCTTAGTCTGGCTGCACATTAAACCAGAGCTTCGCTGTCCTCTTTCCCACTGCCAGCACCCACAACACTCTCCTTTGCTCCCATGCCATGCAGCAGCCCCCAGTGCTCTCCCCTACACTGCTTAGCCAGCCTTCATGGCCAGGGTTGCTCAGGGTTACTACACCCACTGCTACACACAGAGCACTGCGTTGCTGTGTAGAATTCGCCTCTATGCATTGTATTTCTCTGTGGCCACTGTCAATATACTCCACCATGCTTCCTTGTATACACTACTTCTGCTCTTCATTCTCCCAACCCCTCACCACGAACTGCAGCACCCAGGTAGCAGCATCTCATGGTACTTTCCTCAAACCCTCCTGTCCAGTTCACTGCCCTACAGACAAGGCCCATCCTAGCTGCCTTGTTGTGACAAGCCTTCACCTGCTGCTCTGGTCTTTGCCTTGCACAGCACACCCACCTAGCACAGGGCAGCCTTCATCACCAAGCCATTGCCACCACCACAGAGGAGGAGGAGAACAGTCGGAGGTTAAAAAGGGAAGTCTGGAGATGTAAAGATTAATTTCACTGTTAAAAACACTCCATGAACTGTTATTTTAAATGTTTTGGATTTTTAACTACTGCCACATCCAAATGCTGGCACAGATAGGCTGATACCTGAAGAAAAAGTGTCATTATCAGTATGGGTTGGGGGAAACAAAAAATTAGTATTTTGTACAAGTTCTTCGCTTTAATAAGTTGGAAATGAGTATACTAATAGAATATGATGAAATACTAGCAAATGGTCTGCTGCCTTGGAATTAAAACTAATTTTATTTTTAAGGCCCAGTAGCCTACCTCTTAACTAGTTCCTAGCTTGCTACAGAGTCAAAATGTTATTGTGTACAGTATTGAGAAAAGTGGGATCTAAACTATCTCAAGTTTATTTCCAGTTTTATTGAATAGTAACAACAGGAATCAGGTTCAATTAGCAAGATATGAATGCGTTTTCAGAATCTGCAAGTTGTCTGCTACTTGCTAGCTGGTAAACAAATAAATAATGCAGTGTGAATTGAAACATCTCTGCTTTGAGCTGTATAGTGTAATTGTTGCAATTTAATTTGCCTGTGATGAGACTACAGTTTGCAGATGTGTAGTCCAGTACTTTTGTAAAAGTAAATTAACATACATATGAGCTGCAAAAGCAAGTCTTTGTTTTATGGTATTTGCTGACTAAGACCGCACTGTCAATGCCTTCGCTTGACTCTGCAAAAGTATAGTGAAGAATTTTTTTCTTCTCTTTCTTCTTTTTCTTCTCTTTCCTCCAAAGAGATCATGAGTCACTTGTCTCATACTTTTTCTGGCAGAAACAGCAAAAGAGACTGAGGAAGCAGAGAGTAGCAGCTGGACATCTAGATAGTTTTGAAGTTTCTGCTAGGTGCAGCTGTATCTTAAATTCTTCTAGAAGTGTATGTCTTTTTCCAAGTGAATGGTGACTTGCGTTCCCTGTTTCTCCCTTAGACAAGTACAAGGTGCCACACAGTAACTTAAGGCAGATGGTAAAACTAGCATCTCCCTCAGTACTCAGCAAAACACCAGGACTCATTACCCATAGGGCTAAGATGTACTTGGCAAAAAACCAACATAAAGTGTCACCTTGACTTTTGAAGTTATATTAACAACAACAACCACTACCACCAAACATGGATATTTCAACTGAAAAACAGCAAACTTGCATAAAAATCAGAAAAAAATATTTTCTTGAGTTTCAGAATTTTTAGACTTATTTACACAATTGCAAGATTTGGAAGGAAAAACAAGAGCTAAACACCATCTTTGATAATGACCTTGTCTGACAGAACCCAGTTTGGAACCGGAAGTGCTACTTTTAAACTTCATCAAATACTCTCAAACTCGCCTTTTCAGCCTTTTTTTGTGTGAACTTTACCACATGCTTTATGGTGGACTTGTACAGCTGCCTAATTAGAGTAGCCAAAAGATCAGACCTAGACCTTTTTGATGAAGCCTAGGAGACATTTCGTTTAAACCTCAGCTTGCTAATTTTGTTGCAGTAATTCTGTCCTCATGTATTGAAGAGGAGGATTTGCTGCCATGGGAGGCCCATGGGGGCAGTGAAATATCCATCCATGGAGATAATAACTCAGCCCTGAGCAACCTGAAGTCCTTCACTCTGTTTTGGACTGGAGGTTGGTCCAGATAACTGCCAAGGTCACTTTTGGCTGAAGTTATGCTATAACTGTAGGTCTCTGGAGTATGCCATCATCCCTGCTGGTCGGCTACCCTGAGAGGATTCATTAGCTGCACCCATCGTACATCACAGCGATTGAAATTGCATGACCATCATCTTTGGGTTTCCAAGCAGCTTCCAGGCGAGAGGGGCAGAAGGAACTCACCAACATGTTCAGCAACTCACAGGACAGAAGGGGTGGTGAGGTTTAAGAGGAGAAAACCCATCTGGCTGTTGCTCACTATGAAGTTATAATACTTGGTTTGAATGTGTTTCAGGAAAATTATTTATTATCAACAGATTTATTATCAACAGAGGAACAACGGAAGCAAGTTAATTTACATACCGCTTGTAAATGTTTTGTTAAATGAATTGTACATTTATAGCAATATCAGAAACCTTTAACATTTTCTTCACAGAAGTGTCGTTAGTAAGGAATTTTCTTTTCTTGAGAAGTTTCACTGGAACTTTTTATTCTGTCAGTTTAATCAGTTGCTCAGCAAAACAAAATAGGGAACAGCTTTACAGCGATCATTACAGAGGTTGCTGCTGGCAGTACAACGTTTTCCTTTAGGTACAATAAATATAACACTTCCTGTCCTTGCAAGTCTAATATAAAGAAATGGTCCTTCAACCATCATTTTAATGCCTGCTTAAGGTGGGGGGTGGAGAGAAAAGCCTGTTATCTCCCTGTTGCTGCCTTTAGGATGCATATTAATTATGCTATCTCCAGCTGTAGACTTGCCCACCAGCCGGTGTGCTGCCCATAAGGGGGCACCCTTGATTGCAGCCTGAGGGACACCAAGTCCATCACACTGATGAGCTGCTTCCAGAGAGTTAACAGAAGAAGGTGTGGTACTTGCATAAAGCTGGAAAGACAGACATTTGACAATGGTATCGGTACCCACTTTGGTGCTGCTGTGGCATCCAAGCACAGCATCCATCACGTAGCCATTTCTTTTTAAATGTAAAAAAAGCATGGCTACTGTTGCACATTTGCTTCTGAAGAAGGGGTAGAAAGAACCACGTTTTAAACCTATATCCACTTTTCTGCGAAGTCAAAAGGTTTAACTGAATTCTAAGTTTGCCCAACATGGGATAGCAAGTGATAGCAACAAAGAACGGCTTTGGGCTTTTGCATACTTCCTTGCCCAAATCTGGATCCCAACTGGTGTAACACTGGCTGTGGCTGGACAGAGTAGATGCTGCTCATGAGCCACCATGACACAAGGTCTCAATCCACATATCATCCATGGTAGGTGTCAACCAGAATATGCTGCTGCTGCCTTCCAGCCCATACACACAGTGGTTCTCCCCTCAGGGACCAGAGCATGGAAGGGGAAGGGAGACAGTGCATGTCTGTCTCTTTAACTTCGTTTCAGGGTTAAGTTGGGGTACACTCAGCGCATACACAGATCTAGAGGCGAGGAGGTGCTGTTGAGTCCTGAAATGTAGGCCCAGAAAGCTCCAGGTCAGAGGAAAACTAACATCCAAGTTAATCTGAGTCAAGCACAGATGAAGATCAAGGTTCTTACTACATGGGCATGATCTAACACAGAAGCTCACTCAGCTTTGGTTATGAAGGAGGCTGATCTATAACTCCAAGACAATCCCCTCCTTCCTTAGGGGCTCAAAGACACTTTTATTACCTCTAGAAGGAAGATATATACCAGCTACATTTCTCACTTTATAGGGAAGGAAGCTGAAACGGGTTTAAGCCCTCTTCTGTGTTTGCATTTACCTTGGGCTAGCAGATTACGTGGGGCTCAGATCCGTGGTTATGAAATGCCTGCTCAAAGTTTATAAGCAGTATGTATTTGTGGCTATATTAATGTTCAGGACCAAGTTACTAGAAAAAGAAAAGAAAAAAAAGACAACTGTCTGCCCATTACTTTACTACACATTTCCTTTTTCAGGATAATAGCTCTAATTACAAAGACCAAGTATTGTCACCTAGTTTGTTACCTTCTACCTTCGTGCATAACAACACTAACCTATTTCCTCATAAAGTATCTCTCAGTACATAGGCTTACTGTCCCCTTTAGGTATAAAAAAAAATCAATCTAGACTTTTTTTTTTCTTTTTTTAATAGCACGCAAATTTTTTTTTCTGTTTGCAACTCTGGAAGATGCATGGGAAGCACCATGGCTCTGAATCAATGCGAATGGAGATGGTTCCTGTTCTTATTGCAACCTTGCTTGTTGCCCAAATCCTGCATGTTCAGTGGAAGCAAAGACACTGTCGATGGCGCAATGTGAATAGCTTGTCAGAAAGACAGCAGGTTTGGAGCTGTAGTGGTTAAGACATCATCTTTCTCAACTAACAGTTGGGAGTCATGACATACTCCTAAGTGTTTACACCTAGACGACCGAGCCTCTGTGGAAAACAGCAAGCCATGACTCTTGATCAGGTGAAGAATAGCTTTTATGTAGGAAGAAGAAACAACTTGTATTTTATTTTCTGTGTATGCATACTGATACTATAGTCAGTCTTTAGCAGGTGAAGGCTTTTAAGGAAAAGGCTTTGAGTTTTCAAACAACTGTCTAATAATGGACTAGGTAGGAGAACAAAGTCACTACCCTTATCCAGCTAAAGTAACACTACAGAGGGTTTACTGAATGAATTCAAGACCTCTATTCATCAAGTTACTCATGCACAAGCCTAATTAGTGAGAAAGCTTGTCTTGTGGTTAAGGTGATAAAACTGGGGCTTATGGTGCTTCAGCTCACTTCCTTTCCCCTACCACAGACTTTTCTGAAAACCTGAGAAAACTAGAGTGACATGATTTCCACCCCTGACCTCCCTATTCAATAGGTAAAAAAAAAAAAAAAAAAAAAAGTTAGGCATCTCAGAAAGGGACAGTTCTTAAAAAGCAATGTGAGTTTTCAGTGAATGTTAAACAGATAATGGGGATTACACAGATGTTTCAGACAGGCAGAATTTTAAGCACACAAGCAGCTGCTTAGTTTTCCCATCTTCATCAGCTGTTGAGTGCCCTAAGCCATTCGTAGATTGAAATCCAGTTTTTGGTAAGTGAACTTCTTAATAGTAGTGGCATCAATGACTGTCACAATCAATACTTTATGTCTTGACAATTGCTCTTCAGACTCTAAAGCATCATACCTCCTGATGTGGCAGGTCTGTTAAACGCTAAAGAACAAAACCTTGATACAATTTACAGAAACTGTTTTAGTATGGGATATAAACCCAGCCTTATCTATGACAGCTTTACTGTTAGTGGAGTTTCACAGTGGCATAAAATTGCAATACAGAGGTTGTGAAACAGGCTCTTCAGCTATACTTTACAGCGTTAGGAGCAGTGATGAGATGTTTCTCATGGCAGCATATATACAGGTGAAGTGTCTAATGAAATCATAGGTAGCACAGCTCCCTGAGGATTTTAGATTCATGTCACTAATTCTCTACCTTTAGAAACACACACTTCTGACCCTGAGCACACACAATACCTGAGCATGTATAGCATAATCATATACAATACTGCTTTACCATTATGTTCTCTTTAACTTCTCTTCTAGACCAGTTCTGCTGTATGATTCAATAATTTTATGCTCATGTCAGCATCTCAGTTCAGGCTTTTCAAGTATTTTTTCTATTAGTTTTTGTCTTATTGATTTCAACAGACCTTTAGACTAAGGAACACAACACTGAAGTGACTAAGTCACTCACACTGTCCATGTCTTTGTTTTCCATTGAAAATATTTTGCATGAGACTGGTATTGAATCAGTGCTGATACACACCTGAATTCTAAGTATGCGTGCAATGATAAGCAGCTTGGAAAGTCCCTATCTGACTGGGAAAACCTGTGGGAATCTAAAAAGCTTGCACTCTGTTGCTTTGGTGTTATCCTCCTTAGCAGTACTTAAAGCTGACACGTACTACGTAGGCCTAACCTCTGTCAAAAATGCCAGTAGCCTAGACCTCCTACAGTCTTATTACTTGTTTAGCTTAGTCTTCAGCAACTGAAGCTTCATTCCCAACTATTTGTTTATGGTAGCCAGTCACACCTACATAGCCAATATGGAAAAAAGGTACTTTTAAATGCATTTAGACTAATTTAGGGAGGCTCCAGTACAACTACAGCCATTGCAACACTTTAGTAAGACTGTGATTTTTATTTTTTTTTTTTAGTTTTGCAGTGCATTTCAAAACAAAAAAAAAAAAAAACCAAGACCATCTGCACTAGAAACACGTTGGGGCCTCAATTTTCAGTGCATAGCTGCGTGGCAGCAGCAAGACCTCCTTCTCCAGTAAAAGAGGAACAGAAACAGAGCCTCTTTCAGTAAAAATAGTAGCACCAGAAGCTGACATTTGCACTGAGAATGAGAAACTCGCTTTGCACTTTTTGGCCGTTCCACTTCATGCTCTCTTTAGTTGGGAGAGGAATATTTTCTCACACCTACCACCTATCTGTGTATGAAGTTACTTTACGATAGTGAATGCTACTTACAGTGTATCTCTGCCAGTAGATGGATATTGCATTTATTCCATGTTAGGTAACAAGAGTGTTTGTCATCAAAGCAACTTACAAGTTTGTGTATTAATTGCTTTAATGTTTCATATCCAGATAGTTTTATAGTTTTTGAACATATTGTTGATCTCATTGCATTAGCTTGCTTTCTTTAAAAGTATGTCATGCAGCAAAGTTAGAAATTTCTGTCAGCATAGTAACTGCCAAAATCTGATCCACTGTGCTTTAAAGGGTAACAAATAGGACAAACGTTGATACAAAGTAGAATGATTAATGAGATCCTTACCCAAGACATATGAAAAATAACTAGTACACATTGTTATATTAGCTAAAAAAACCTTCTGATTTAGGAGCAAAAACTGTAGATAGTCACATTTAGGATGTAAACTACTTCGTTAATGCATACAGGAAATTGTCCATTTAACATAAAAATAAACAACAAGATCTACTGCTTCCCTAAGTACAGGCAGGTCTAGACTTCTGCATTACAGTTCTTCCAGGTGGCAGTTATTATGCTTGTGTTCACGTGCATATCATTTTTGTTTGATTTGGTAGGAAACATTTAAATAAGTCAAAATTTGAAAAAAAGCCACATGCTCACTAAAGAGAAAACAGCCCTACTTTTGCTTGCTTATGCATTTCTCTTCCTTGCTGTCCAGCTTTTGACCTTTTGGTTTATGCCTGTGTAGTTCACATACAGGTAGGTTATGCGCAGCAGTATCTAATACTGAAGAAAAGAAACCAAACACTTTCCCCTGCCTGTAACAACACACTTGCATCTTTAGGAGCAAAAGAGAAAAGAAATTGGATGAAGAGGTAGAACACATTATTTTCAACGGGAGGCTCCAGTTCTTTGCTCAAAAACTGCTTTTTTTTTTTTTTTTTCCTATTTTCTGTCCCAAGAAATCAGAGAAACAAGTAGCCAGCCCTCCATTACATATCATGGCTTGGAAGGCAGCATCAGGCAAACCTTTCTGTCTGATTCTTCGAGGTCATGGTGGGTGTTTGCACATATACATCCCTGCTTTGGATGCTTACGCAATTCTTAGACATAGTAAGAGCTCAGAGGGAATTGCACAGTCCTGTTAGTAGAAATAAAACAAAGGATTGCAGTCATTGACTCCCACCCTCCCCTTCAAAGTGCTTTGCAAACATGTAAAGAAGAAAAGTTTGGTTTCTTTTTGAAAGAAAAAGGAAATGAAGGTCCAAGGGAGCATAAAATCAGCCCTAAATGGAAAGGGCATTCATTAGCTTGCTCAAAAAGAAAGAAAAAAAAAAAAGTAAGAAAGCAGCTACTACTTACTAGATGCAAGAGAAACAGCAACAGCATGTATCTTCCAAAAGAGCCTTATCCAGGCTTATCAAGAATGTAAAATATCTCCTGGGGGAGGAAAAAAAAAAAAAAAGGCAGGCATACTAGGAAAGCTCCTATTTCAAAGAGGCCAGAGCAAAAAGTTGCAGCAAAGCAACCAAGGCTCAGCTGTAGATAATTTTGGCAAGAGGGAAGAGATTACCCTTCACCAGATGGCTACGTATAGAGTAACAGGGGTGTTATCCTAGCACGAGGGGGCGGGGATAAGGAGTAGGTTTTTTCTAGTAAGTCTTAGCCTGAAATAAAATGTAGGCTACTGACAACTGTGGGTGGTTTTTTTTCTAGATCGTTGCTGACAGTTTGGGGTTAACTCCCATATGATGAGGAAGCAGATTAAAGAAACTGATAATTTTTCAGTTACTTTTGAGAATTTTATTGTTATTTGAAATTTAAAAAAATAAATGTGGAGCCTGTGTTCTGCCAGTTCACACTGTAAAAATCTGATTTTTCAATAGGCTTGTATCTGTGTTCAGATAATGCTCTCATTTCTCCATTTCACTCACAAACTTTGCACTCCTCTAACCCAGTAAGATGTGCTTGCAACTGTAGTATGTGCTCTGGGATGTGAGGCGACAACAAAGAATCCTAGTCAGAGAATTAACATCCTTGAAAAAACATTCCTGCCTTGTCCTAGCCTATCTTATTCATTTTTCTCAACATAAAGGCAGCAGTCTAGCATATCAAATGGGGAAGGAAGGGAAAAGCTTATTAGTGCTTTGACTCTGTATTTTCCCAAAGGAAATTCTCACTATCAGCTGATTCCTATATATACTATCCTGGTACTCAGCTGATTCCTATAATGCAATTTGCTTGCTGTCAGAAGCTGTCTATTGATGAAAGTTAAAGAAATATTATATATGTGGACAAAATTTTTCTCCTCTTGCATAACAGAAGTCTTAAAATATCTGAGATAAAAAGGCAGATTTGTCATGGTCTCCGAACAATCTCAAAAACAAAAGCTTTACATCTAGTCCCATAGGTGGTTGCCCATTTTACTGATTGTGTATCTTGTACCATGTGACAGTCATGTAATGAGAACTTACTTTGGAATACAGTTGAAAAAAAGAGCATAGTTATGACAGCATTTATTTCTATACCTAAGTAATGAGGCAAATCTTGAAAATAAGGTTGGTTGATTTACTTAATATAGAAATCCCTGCCAGTTTCCAATGTACTATCAAAGTATAAGCACATTATTTAAACCTTAAAAAAACCCCAAACAGCTGATTTATTATTTCTTCCATGCATATGCTTTTGAGTATTTGAATATGTCCACATCAAAAGGAACTAGATTTTTAAAGAGCCAGTTAGCTTGCATTGCCAAGTTAACAGTTCGGTAGGTCAGTCCCTCGCAATAAAATCTAATTATTACAGTTATTTTCTTTATGTATGCAGTTTTCACCATATGCTATAAGATGGAAAGGATAGCGGAATAATGCTCTTCTGCTGAAATTGCTGGTGATAGGCATTCTTACTCGCTCGGAGTAGTGGGAGCATTGTGAGGGAAGCAGAGGACAGATGGACATTTTTCACTCGGTGCTTGTATGACCTATTTAATCTGCATAATTAGACAATGGGAAAGTTGTCTATGATGCTGATGCTGACTTCACTTCTAGGTCTTTTTGAGCTCATTTAAAGTACGGTAATGAGAAAAACATTTTACCTTTGGGCAGCAATCTGATTTGTCAGGAAATTCCTCTTGCTATGATGGGTGGATGAGGAAAATTTGGAATAATATGATCCAGATGTTAAAGCTCCCATTTAGCAGCAATACAGATGTATTATTTTATGGAATTGTCCAGATGGTGACCTTTCAGTATTAATAATAAATCAATACTGGGGGTTTCATCTGCATAACTCGATTCCTATCTTTTTCCTCATTTAAATGACAAAACACTAATACATTTCATGTAAAGGCTAATAGTATTAAAATTCACAACCTGGAAGACATAAAAATCAATAAGAAAATTTGAAACAATTACTGCAAACAATATATACCAATTGATCTGATAACAGCATCCCCAGAGCAAAGGTTGTGATACTGTTTTTTATTTAATTAGCATTTTATTTTACAGCTAACATGATAACAAAGTTCTGTTACAGGTTTGTATTAGAAAGTAACTACTTTACTGAAGATGCATGCCTGTTCAGTTTGGGCTTTGTTTCTTCAGACTTTACTTTCAGTCTACTGAAAAAAAAGCAACACACAGCACGTAAGCGCATTGGAGGAGGATCATGTCTGACTAGCAAGGCAGGCAGGCAACAAGGAGCCTTTGGTGGCTTCTGGTGAAGGCCAGGAGACCTCAGGCTCCATGTTCAGGGATGTGTGTGGACCACTGACCTGCAGCATGCCAGAAGGGCTGTGCAGCATGGAAGGAGCTGTCATTTTTATGGTCACAAGCAGCAGACTTGTAAAGGTCACAAGCAGGTCCTGTAAATTCAGGTGGTGAAATGCATCAGTGATGTGATCTAATGATGCTGTGTGGTAACAATTTTACAGGAGTTTCTATCTGTTAATATATTTAAACCTACATTGTGAAATACCGGTTTGCTCAATAGTTATATGCTTTCTGGGGTTTCGGGCAGTCTTTTCTAAGTTTCTTTTTCTTAGAAGAATCATAATCCAGTCCTGCTTCAACTGAAATCTGTGGCAAAACTGTGTTAGGTTTTACAGGGAGAAACACACATTCCTTCAGAATTCTGCTTCTTGGATCAAGGAAGGAGATTCTTCTTCCATAGAAATAGATTTTTACTCTAGATGGATTGTGCTTTTTGTTTGCTTTTAAAAAAATCCCCCTGCCCCAAATCAAACAAAAATTTGAAAATCATCTCCCCTTAGGTTTAGTTTTCTTTATTTTTAGTAACCTGTCATGGTTTAACCCTGGTGGTAATTAAATGCCATGCAGCCACTCACTCACTCCCTTCTCACCCAGAGGGATGGAGAGGAGAATCAGAATGGAATGTGAAACTCAAGGGTTGAGATACGAACAATTCAATAATTGAAATAAAATAAAAATGAAAGAGCAACAATAATAACAACAATAACAGTTATAATGAAAAGGAGGGAGAGAGGGAGAGGAATGAAATCCAAAGGGAAGGGAGGAAAGAAAAACAAGTCATGCACAACACAACTGCCTGCTGACCGATGCCCAGCCAGTCCCCAAGCAATGGTCAGCTCACCCTGACCGATGCCCCCCAGTTTATACACAAAGTGTGACATCCCATGGCATGCAATATCCCTTTGGCTAGTTTGGGTCAGCTGCCCTGGCTGTGTCCCCTCCCAGTTCCCTGTGCCCTTCCAGCCCTCTCGCTGGCAGGGACTGAGAAACTGAAAAGTCCTGGACACAGTATAACCCTCACCCAGCAACAAACAAACCCATCTGTGTGCTGTCAGCAGTGTTCTCGCACCAAATCCAAAACACTGCACCAGCTAATAAGAAGAAAATTAACTCTATCCCAGATGAAACCAGGACATAACCTTTCTGTAAAAATGCAGGAGCTAACTCTACAAACATGTATTAAAGTCAGTCCTGCTTTATCTTTGTCATCATTAGGCTTCCACAATTCCAAATCCACAGTTCATTGATGTTATCACGGAGAGAACTGATATTACAGGGCTTTTGACTCTTCAGTGGGTTTCACATATTTGCTTGTTGGAAAAGAAGTAGAATATTTCATCACTGTGGGCAATTCAAGCAAATATACATACTAAGTTTGAAATAATTTCATTTAGAAAAAAAGGTTCAAAAGTTCAAGCCACAGCATTTTGTTGTGCTGTAGGAAGAGTTTTCAAGGAAAACTTTTGGTGCTGTGTTTGTGTAACTGAGTGGCATCCCAAACTAACACAGCCAAATGTGCCTTTCTACAAGTTTGTAAAAGCACTTCTAAGGCTTAAAGGCCAAACTGCCTCCACCAGTTTCAGAAAGCTGCTCCCAAAGACTTAGTCCTGCAGTCACCATATACAATTTGAGCTAGAAAACAAACTTTAATGTTTTTTTCAGTAACATTAATTCTATGAATAGGCAGTTTAGTTTTTTGAGGATTGGATGTGGGAGTCTGATGAATTGTATCTCAGTGTTATAACCATTTACTACACTGGGATCATTAATTATTTACAGGGTGCAAGGCAGACTAACATTGTACTCTAGGGTCAAAGGCTCTCCTGTGTCAGATGCTGCACAAGTCACATTATTTTGTACGGGTTTTACAGTTTGGCAATCTGTTAATCAAACCTAACCATGCAAAATGGAGCCATAGGATGTCGTTACTTGGAAATTTCTGTCTCAGTTTGGCCAAGTTGGTCACACTGCTGCAGATGTGGGTCGTTCCTCTTTATTTCACTGTCAGACCTTACTGGTGGAGATCCTGTCCATGTGGGGAGTGCTCTCAGTTATTGCCATTCAAATCACTTTCAGAGCAACCCACAAACCTCCCTTGGGAAGGACACCACAGTAATGTCCTTGTTTGTTGGTTTGCCTTTTTTGGTTTGTTGTGGGGTTTTTTGTGGTATTGTTTCTTATAGGAACCTGTAGAAGGAGAAAAGCAAATAAGAATGTTCCTGTGAACAAATCTTCACAGATTACAAAAAAGTGTGATTAACAGTTACATTTGAAGGTAATCGTCCAACTGCAATATGAATAAGTTCCTCTAAACCACTGTTGTTATCAAACATGGCAGTGCAAATGAAAAATAATGAAACAGAGGTTAAAATTAAAGTGAATTCATCAGTTCCATCTTGTGTTTTTCATTTTGGCAGACCCTTACCATCAGCAGTCATTTCCAGGTAGTGACTGAGCCTGAAGAGCTCAATTTGGTATAGATACCAAAAATAGTTCGAATGTAGTCCGTAGAGCTCCCTCAGCTAGACCATAAAGTTGAGAGGTCTGTAATTCGTCCTTCTCAGCATTCTGAAACGCTGCCCTCTCCACCCTAGACTCACAAAGACAGCTATTAATGGGTCAGAGGTTGCTTTCTGCTAGTTGCAAGTATTTAGAGGTGAAATGTCATTGGGTGGTATACGGGAATTGACTGTATCTGACGTACCTTAGTTGTATTTTACCCTGTTCTTGGCCTGCTCTGGCCTATGTCTCTCTCCCTTCTTCACATTCCCAACTGTTAGTTTAATTATGTTAGGCATCTGTTTACAATTAGCAGTTCTTGTGAAGATTGAAAGCAAACCGAAAAGGTTTGGGTTTTTTCCTGTACTTTTTCCTGTATTATAAATCAAATTCACCTTTAAGTAAGGGAGAAATACAGAAGTGTAAAACTTCCATTTAATTTATACAAATACTTCAGCAGAAGCTACATATGTGGCCTTCTGTACCACTCTGCAAAATATGCAAGGTCTTAAGCAATCTCTTTTCTCTTTTCTGCAGGTTGGTCTACAAATGGCTTCTCCTGATCTATAAACTGAGTTATGTGATTGGAATTGTGGGTTATCTAGCCATAATATTTACCCTGTTTGGATTAACATGTTCTTAAGGTGGGTATCTTCAGGTAAAACTGGGATTGGCAACTGTTACGATTCTCTATTTGATAGATTTTAATGTTTGTAGTGAAATTGCTCTAGGCTGGCCTCTTCACCACCCACCTCAACACATGAAATCTCTTTTATGGTGCGTAGCTGTAGGTTCTCTTACTTCTTTATTTTCATTACTGCAAAGTTGGTGTGAAGTTTGATATTTAGTCATTTTGCAACTTAGTTTGTGGTGTGAAGAGAGGAGGGGAAACCCCTTAAACTTCATACAGCCACTGTCTTCTCTTGTTTAATCCCCTAATTAACCACTGAGTTAACCTGCAGTCCTTCATTTATGTACCTGAGGATATGAGACATAAAAAGGCTTGACATGAAGAGTAAAAATAGATAAGCACATTCATATCGAAACCACATTATAATCTCTGATAATTACCATTTCCCGCTCTACCAGGCTATAAAGTTGCTAGGATTTTCTCTTTTTATTTTGACTGTTGCCAAAGGCAATACTGTATGTCCAGATGATTCTTGACCTAACCTCTTATCCAGCTAGAATTTTTGCATGGGTAGAATTTGCATTTTCTTTATGCTTTTCCAAGCTTTCTCTCTGACTGGTAGTCCAGTCAGAACTACTATGCTGGATTCTGTGAGGCATCGTCTGACCAGAAATTCCAGGGATTCCTCAAGATTGTGTAGATCAACTACATAATGCATCTGCTCCCTTTAAGTGTCTGATTTATTGCCCGTATATTGCATAGTTGATTAACCAAGAAGTACATAACTCTGATGGAAAGTTCTTGGCAGAAACTTAACAGTTTTGTATTACCAATAATGTGAAGATTTATTCTGTTCAGGTATTTTATTTAACCAGCTAAATTCCCTCACCAGTGTATTTTAAAGATATAACTGCGAAATTTGTTGAATCTATTTTAAAGGTTCTTTGTGCCCTGTGGCAGCAGAAACGACAAGTCCTTTTTAATGCTGAGAAGCTCTGGTATTACGAGTATTTGGTAGCCAAGTTTAAGTCTCCCAAGACCTGTAACACATACAGTCTCAGAGATATGACAACAGATATTAACATTTTTTCAGACTATTTTGGGTTGGGGGCGTTTTGGGGTAGGGGGTTAAATACTACTTGCTCCAATTTAGCGAAGATTTTATTACAAGGAATTTGTATTCAGGAGGACAGTGGGCTTTTAGCCACATTACTTAACATTTCTTTGACTGGTCTCTTACACCTTATTGAGATTTGGCTGATCTTGTTGCTTCTGCAAAACAATGAAATGTATCTAATTGTTCTCTATAATAATAAGACTCTAAGCAAAGTCCCTTTCTAGAAGAAACTGTTAGCTTGGCCTTGCTGTAACAAAGCTGAGTAGCTGTGGCACCAAAAGCATTTCATAGCCTGCTTTCAACATATCTTGCTGTCAAGTATGAAGGTGTCTGCTGCTGCAAAAGAAAATGAAACTAAACCTGAAGTTTGAAGGAAGCAGGAGCTCACTGAAGTAAAAATCTCATTGCTGTTTTATTCTGGCATTTTGGTCAAGAACAGACTCGCCCAAGTGCTCTTGTGATTTTTATGACAGAATCGAGTCTGTTGATTCCATGGATTTTGCTGTGACACAGCTGTTTAACAGACTGTACTTTAGAGTGATGGGAAGACACTTTGCAGGGATCTGTTCTGACTACATGGCTTCCACCATTGGTGTCAGTGCTGGGCATTGTCATCCTGAATACTGCTTGTAAGGACTGGAAGTGAGCTCGTAAGCTCTTGTGCCCCTGAACTCATGAGAATAAAGTCTACTGGATACTCTTGCAGTAAAGTAACCTTGCTTTTCCTTGAAGAGACCTGTTTTTGTGCCATGGACAATCTGTTGAACTCCCTTGTTCAATGTTATGGTTAGAAGAATAGTCTTACTGAAGTAGCAGCCAGTGACATATGCCAGGGCCTGATCTGGGGTTTCTAACAGGCAGGTCCCTATGTACAAAAGGCTACGTAATTTTCCTAATTGCCATAGGAAGACAAGCTTTTTACTTCCTCCAAAAGCCTCTTCTTGCCCTTTCCTTTTTATAGCTCTTATCTTCCCTTTCCAGATAAAGTGATCATCTCAGCACAATTCTCTTATATCCCAGTTACTTAAAGTCAAGCAGAGGGTTACTAAAGTTCTTGCATCAGCAATAAGATTTTAATTATTTCTTGTTAACTGTGCATCCCGGCACTAGTAAACTAAGACCACTGCAGCCATTTTCATGCTGTCCTTATCTTTGACAGCACTTAAAATGTGTTTATGCATCCTTGACTATAAGCAAATATTTTGTTGTTCTTTGACGTTTTTTTCCCTGTAAACTTGATCTTGACAGTTTTACACCACCAGTGGCATACCAAAAAGAGATTTGTCCAATGACATCTGCACAGTCCGCAGGCAGAAAATTTTTGTGGATATAAAAGAAGAAGGGATCATTGAAAATACCTACCAGCTGTCCTGTAATCATGTGTATTCTTTCCATGTAATTATGGAATTGTTGTTTTCTCCTGTTTCGTGCCGCATTAAAAAAAAAAGAAAAAGCAACGGCAATAAATATCAAGAAAAAAAGGAACCAAAACCACATTCAGAAACAACAGCACATAAGTAAAAATAGGACCGTGAAATACATTTCAGTTCTATGACATAAGCTGAGGGCGCACAGCTTTTTGACAAACTGATGCAAGAGTGGCCATAACCCTACAGTTTCAGGCCTAAGTGCACCTTCCAGGCACGTTGTGCACAGCCTAGGTGGCTGTGCCTGGCGCTGTGCTAGGCAGGATACTGCCCCATTGCTCAGGTCTGCTGATGCAAGCTCCCACATACAGCAGAGGATTTCCTCCAGCTGTGCCTGGGGCTGTGTTTGCTGGGTAGTTTCAAGGCAGATGTGGAGCCATTCTCAAACGGTGGCACTAAGATACTCTACAGTCTGACAGAAGAGCCAATGTCTCATAGTTTGGGGTACCAAACAGCTCAGTATTTTGCATTCCAGAAACTAAAATGAAAGGTGTCACGTACGTCCTGGAACAATGTTACTGATCACCCCCTTCTGTAGTTCATAAAAGTATCCTGGCTTCTTGTAAGCTGGAAAATATGAATACCAATGTGGATGTTCAGGACATTGGACTCAACTTTTAAAATAAATCTCAATATTCAAAATGTTTTAAGTCACTTGAAACTGTTTGGTTATAAGAAAAGGCATTATCCATAATCAGCCGTTAAAATTACCTGTTGCTGGTTTGACCAAGTTTGCAGATGTAAGCACTGGGCCTTGTTTATATTTGAAAGATTCCTGAACAGTACACCTTATACTGGGTTTCATGAAGTTTCATCCATCTGTGGTTGGGGCATTGTTGGCAAGAACTAAACTTGCCCATACTGCCCTGAGAAAGATGATGTGGAGAGGATGTTAAGTAACCCATACCCTCTCCCTAACAAGTATGCTTTTGATTTGGCTTTTCTAAACCATAGCCTGATTACTTACTAATTCTTGTTTTGATCTGCAGTGGAGGGATGAGATGGCTACATTAAATAAATGGAAAACCAATTATTATTAAGGAACATTTATATTTAGGAAATATGATAGTTCTGTTTGGCTTTATCTTATCTAAGACCTCAAGCAAGCTAGGAAAAGAGAAGTGCATATGTATTTTCCTTCTTGATTTGATGACATCCTGAAATCATTTTTATAATGAGAGGAACATTTTAAAGAATGTAAATCACAGTTTTAGAAACACCGTGCAGTCAATTTTGCTCTTTAATGAAATAACAAAACTGATATAATCCACTTTCAGAGCAAGTGCTGGTTTTTCCCCTTTCTATCAGTAGTTAGTAAACAAAATTTTTACTTTAGCAAATGAAATAAAAGATCTGCTGCTGCACCTGTAGAAACCTATTTGAGTCGAAGCCAAGTTTGGCTTACTTTTTTGAAGCTTATTTTAACCATTTGGGGGAGGATATTTAATTTGAACCTTATCCCTATAAAAAGGAAGTGAATTAGAAAAGTTGAAAAGGCATTTCATAATTTTAACTCAATACTCTTTCTTTGAGCCTGGCTAAGAAAAACACCAAGATTTACCTATTGTTGCATTTTCTCTGCAATTTCCTTAACAACAGATTAGGTGGGAACACACACATTTTATGTGGACATCTTTTCGCCCGGCTCTGTTATCTGGTGGTTTGGCAATCAGTTGTTACAGGTATTGTCCAAGGCATTAATTACTGAGTCTAGAATAGGACTCAGATTACTGGTGAGAATGCAAAACTTTGGATATTTACTTGTCTACAATAATATATATCCTGTACTTAATTTTAAAAGACTAGAGAAAATAGCAGTTGGTTGAACTCTGGTTCTGCTATACACACTTTTACAGGATAGTGTCTCTTCAACTGTACAGTAGGCTATTAAAGTGGTTTTTTACTTTCTCGAAGTAAGAATTAAAAGAAATTGCTGCCTTTAATGGGAAGCCTGTGCTAGGAAAAAAAACCAAAAACAACAACCCAAGCTTATTTCTGAGAATGACTAGCCTCTAAAAAAAAAGGAAAATAAGTATTTTAAGATTGTTTCGTTATTAAATATACTGGTAGCAGCTTCTAGTTGAAATTCTGACTACAGAAAATTGTGCAGGAGACAAGGAGGAATTTAAGTCAAATAATGGCTTTGTATACAGCAAATTCTGAAGAATGGCACCCCAATAGTTTGTTCATTTGGTTAAACTAAGGTAATACAAGATTACTGTTAGGTTTTTTCTCTCACCTCTTTGAAGAGCTGTTGTATCGTAACTCGTACATTTTCCAATGGCCATTTACAAAAAGCTCTAACTATGGTAATGTTTATGGTGTGCTTGGTAGGTAATAATCCTATATTAAGTTCTTTTTGACTTACCGTCACCGTGCTCAAAAGGCCCACCTTCCAATAACCAGCTCCTCAAACACAGGGGGATGAAGTTACAATCCCTAACCACCAATTGTGTATGTTGCTATTGGTTTAAAAAAACAAAACAAAACAAAACCCAGATCAAAAGAGATACATAAGTCTTGCTGCTTAGTGGCGGAATATTTGACGTCCATACCACCCTGGCCACACTGTGAGGAACTGAAATGCAGCATGTTTATGCAAGAACAGGTAGTTCTGCTTAGGAATCAGAGAAGCTGGTCTAAAAAGGTAATTAGCCTAGCTGAAGTAGCTTTTGAACTCAAATGAAATATGGTCAGTATTTTAAGAATCTCTGTTATTAGAAATCAGAAATACAGGTCAGCTTAATTTATGCTTTAATATATATGTGAGAATAAAGCAGAGGTTGCATAAAGCCAGCTACCAATGAAGGTAAGGTTTAAATGATAAAAATAGGAAACGATGCAATTTTAAAAGCATTAAGTAAATGAAAGAAAGAGCAAATTTAAGTACATGGGTGAAGGTGGCTTTGCTTGGATGAAGTAGCAAAGTTAATAATTCTTATAATGTGTTATGTCTGCGTTCATATATGCAAAAATGCACATAAATAAATCGTTCATCTGTGTTACACTGTCAGAGTTGCCTAATTGTTTGTCCTCAGCTTTTTCAATGGCTAACAAAGGACAGGGAGACTTCTGCTATCACTGACACATTGGCTGTGCGGAGAAGAATTTCCTAAAAAGCAGTAACACAACAGGAAGCTAGATGTGAGTTAAGACTCAATTACAACTCAATTACAGATATTGAGGTGTTTGAACAGAGATTTTGTACACGTTAGATGCCCAAGACCAAAACACAACAATAAAAACAATAACTTGGACATAATCTCATCAGAGATGCAGCCAAATGCTGTAGGCATTTCCATGTGAAGGCGCCTAAGGACTGCTTCTGTACATGTCTGCTTCCTCTGTACATGCTTCTGAAATGTTCTACCCTGTGCATAAGTCCTGAACCGATCCAGAAGTTAGTGGTCCCTCTGGCCTACCACATTCAAGCTCTTAGGGTTCATCTGAAATTTTCTGCAAGGCAGGAATCACCCAAGATAACCTTTCTTTTTAAATCATCTCTGGAGGAAGAGCCTGGTGCCAATGTCTCCCATTTATTCCACTTTTTCAGCAATCAGAGGCCTTGTCCTGGTAATCTTGAGAAAACATGGCCCCAGCTGATAGCAAACACAATGTCTGAGGTGGGATGCTCTCTACTCCCTCTGGTTTTGTGGACTGCATTTACAGAGAGAGCAAAGAGGTAGGAAACATCCTTTTTTGTGCCTGTGCTAAGACTGTTGATCGGAGAGAGGAATATGGTGTAGAATTCAAAGACTACATATATAGTCGTGTTTCTCACGTTCTAGCTGAGAATAGCTTAAACTCTATTTGAGCAAGTCAGAATAGTATTTGGGCACCACTCTGAAGCATCTATTCCCACACAGAGTACACTGAAACTAGACAGACATCAACCTCCCTAGATCTTTCAACAAGAAAGTTGTTTTGCCGTAGAACATCTATGGAACAACAGCCAGAACTGCAATGTGAAAGTGCATTTTTACATTAAGCCTTGCAGCCACAATCCTCAGGAGATCTGGACATTTAACTGACAGTGATTGAGAAATACTGCCTATTTCTATCTAATCAGTCCTTAGATCCACTAACTAGGAGAGCTAGGACAAAAACCCTTGCTGCGTAAACTGACTTTTATTGCATTTGATTAGAAGTGGTTTATCCAAAGAATGCAGAAAACCCCTTGGCTAAGGCAGGCTCTCTCCTAAAGCTTTTGCAAGGATAAAGATGGATAAACTACATAGCTGTATAGATAAAGATGGATAAACTATATAGCTGTATATCTAAACAACTTTTCACCATTTAATATCTAAATAAAACAGCTTTTGCTAACACTGCTGATTAATGTGTGTAGAAAATTGTGGTTTAACCCCGGAAAGCAGCCCAGCACCGCAGAGCCACTCACTCACTGGGCTGAGATTAAGACAGTTCAACAGGTAAAGCAAGAGCCGCTGGCAAGTAAAGCAAAACAAGGAATTCAGGGATTCATTCACTGCTTCCTGCCAGCAGGCAGGTGTTCGGCTGTTTCCATGAGAGCAGGGCTCTATCATGCCTAACAGTTACCTGGGAAGACAAACACCATAACTGCAAACATTCTTCTTTCCTCTTTCGTTCGCACAGCTTTTGTTGCAGAGCATGATGTTATATGGTATAGGACATCCCTTTGGCCAGCTGGGATCAGCTCTTTCAGCTGTGTCTCCTTCCAAATTATCATACATCTTCAGCCTACTCGCTGGCAGGACAGCAAGAGAAACACACAAGGCCTTAATGCTGTGTAAGCACTGTTCAGAAATAACTAAAATATCCCCCTGTTATCAACACTGGTCACAAATCCAAACCACAGCATCACAGGAGAAACTACGAAGAAACTTAATTCCAACTCAAACCAATACAACAATTCATGACCCAAAGAGAATAATCACAGAGCAAATAATAGAATTTACAGTAGCTCAGCTTTCTATTCTAGAGATACAGGTAGGTGATGGGACAAACAGGTAAGAGAAACAAATCCAGAGAACATTTGATACATACTCATTCTTTAATATCCCTTTCTAGGATTTCAGAGCTATTTTCAGATTAAACCAAAACATCTCCTGCCGATCTTCTTCAAGAGGCCATTCCAGGTAGGTCTTTGTGTTCATGATCTTGCGCAGCTTGCAGAACCTCCTGGGAATTGCTTTGCTCTGGATGGGCTCCAGGAGGACGAGAATCGCTGCATCGTTGTTCTCGTCAAAGAGGCGGAAGTGCGAGAAGTCCAGCTCGTATTTGCACCACTCGCTCTGCACAAAGTGCTCAGACAGCACAAAGAGCGTCTTGTGGCTCTTCTCGATGGAGTCAATGATGTTGTCCACAATCCACTTCCCGGGCACAAAGTCCCGCTTATGAAGGCAGAGCCGGAACGGGGGGCAGGCCTGCTCCAGCTCCCGCACCATGATGTTTTCCACCCAGTCGGAGTCATTCTCGCTGTAGGAGACAAAAGCGTCGTAGCAGATGTCCTTTGGCAGGGCTCGCTTGGGCTTCCGCTTGGCTTGGAGCCATGCCCAGGTCATTCGCAGGTACCAGACCGCGTGGTACTTGTAGCCCACAGCCACGAGCACGAGGATGACCAGGAAGACCACGGCGCAGATCAACGACACCACAAGGGACCTGTGGCACTCCATCAGGGAGAGGTGCACAGCTCCAACCTGTGCCCCTCTCACCGCCAGCGGAGAGTCACAGATGTACTCATCCGGCCACCCCACCAGCACCTGGGCTATCTCGGCCTGGTGGTGGATGAAGGAGAGGAATTCACAGGAACAGATGAAGCTGTTGTCGCTGGCATCCAGCAGCTCCATTTTCTTGAAGGACACAAACTCTTCCTTGGACAAGCTGTTGAGCTTGTTTCTTCTGACTGACATAACCACTATGTTTGGAATGGGCACGGCACCAGGCAAGGTCTTCAGCTGGTTTTTGGTGAGGTACAGCTCTTTGAGAAAAGGTAGTTGCAGTTCAAACCCCCTCAGATTGTTAGCGCTAACGTCCAGAACTTCCAGCGTTGGGGGAATGCAAGCGGTGACCTCAGATATTTGAGTGCTGGAGAGATTCAAATATTTCAGGTTTTCTGGCCATTCACATACGTCTGGCATCTCACCAAAATTATTTTGGCTGATGTCTAAGAGAATTAGGTTTCTTAGATGAGACAAACTTTTACTTGTGATTTCTAAGTCACTGAGTGAATTCTGACTTAGATTTAAAGTTTGCAATGAGGGCCAACCACCCTTACAGGCTGAATGCTCCAAACTCGGGTCTCCAAGCAAATTTGCACTAAGGTCAAGATACTGTAATGACAGAAGATGTTTTGAAAGCTGGCACGGTACCAAAAACACCTTAGTATTTTCAACTGTTAGTTTCGTAACAAGAGATAATAGACCTTCCACAGTATGGAGATCTGTAAACAAATAAAATTGTTCTATAGATAATTTCTCTATTGTCAGAACTCTTAAAGTCTGTGACTGGTTTGCTAGAATTTGTGCTTCCCATCGTCCAGTACCCAAGAGTCTGCAGTCTATAATCTCTAACTCCACTAATTTTGGCATGTCTGCTAAAATGCTGACAATATCAGGCACAGTAGCATCTGTTAATAAGGTCTGTTTAAAAGAAATTTTCTTTGCAAAAGAAGATGACATGACTTTCAACAGGTGAATTTCAGCAGGTATACTAAATGCTATTTTTCTCACTTCTAACCAAGTGACAGAGTGGAGAAGGTCCGTGACAATTGCTGAGAATACATTAATACTTCTTGTGTTTATGATCATGTGATTTATCTTCTTAAACGATTTCAAACTTCCTGGCTCGTACTGACTGAGGTTGCCACCATCAATCCACAGTTTGTCGAGAAGCGCAATGCCCTCAAAGTTCCCTTGCCTTATCGTGGAGAACCAGGGGTTGCCCAGGTGGAGAGAGCTCAGGTTTCTCAGGCTAGAGAAGGGGGAGCTTTCCCCCAGGTCTCTGTAGGAATTCCCTTGAAGGTGGAGGTGCTGGAGTGAAAAAAGCTGCCCAAACCACGCAGGGTACAAGTAAGCCAAGCTGTTATTTGACAAGTCCAAGAGCTCCAGTTTCCCGAGGGAGCGAAACGAGTCCGCATCTATGGAGCTGATGTTGTTGGACTGCAGCAGCAGGGCTCTCAGGTTCACAGCCTGCTGCAGGTCCTGGGACTGGATGTGCTTTATCCTGTTGTGGGCCAGGTTTAACACTGTGATTTTGCCCGTGAGCCCTGGGGGAATGAAGTCCAAGCCCCTGGCAGAGCAGTTGCAAACCTCAGTGGCACCGCATGAAGGACAAGCCTGCTTCAGCACTTGCTCTTCAGAGAGGTTTGCAGCGAAGATCATGTAGATAGCCCACACTTGCCAAATGCGTGTCATCATTATTTTGCCTAAAATATGAGATACATTCAGAGCAAATATAAGATGAGTAGTTAGTTTTGAAGAAGGTACATTTTGGATATATCAAAAACATAACCTTTACTGTTCTGTACTGTTGATGGCACTATAAATATATTTGTATTTAACACTGTTCAGAGATGAAACATATTAGTATACAAGTATTCCAGAATAATTTGTTAAAAGCTACATAGATTGAATTTACTCTTTTTTTCCTTGTGGTTTCAGATTTTGAAATGAGGACTATCAAATCACAGTATCACAGAACGGTCAGGGTTGGAAGGGCCCTCTGGAGATCACCTGGTCCATTCCCTTGCTAAAACAGGTTCACCCAGAGCAGGTCGCACAGAATTGCGTCTAGGTGGTTTTTGAATGTTTCCAGAGAAGGAGACGCCACAGCCTCCCTGGGCAGCCTGTCCCAGGGCTCTGTCACCCCCAAGGTAAAGACGTTTTCCCTCATGCGCAGACGGAACTGCCTGTGCTGCAGTTTGTGCCTGTTGCCCCTTGTCCTGCGCTGGGCACCTCTGAAAAGAGCCTGGCCCCGTCCTCTCGACACTCGCCCTTAAGGTATGTGTAGCCACCGATGAGATCCCTCTCAGCCTTCTCCAGGCTGAGCAGGCCCAGCTCCCTCAGCCCTTCCCCATAAGGGGGATGCCCCGGTCCCCTCATCGCCCTCGCAGCCTCCGCTGGGCCCTCTCCAGCAGTTCCCTGTCTCTCTTGACCTGGGGAGCCCAGAACTGGACCCAGTACTCCAGGTGTGGCCTCACCAGGGCAGAGGGGAGGATAAATCAATTAAAAGTTGCACAAATCTTTTCCGGATTCAGTTAAACATCTGAATAATCACAAAACTATTACTAAATCTGATTCTTCGCCTGATTATTAAATAGTCCCTATACACCACTCCTCCCACGCCCCAGCCCTGCATTAGGTCTTTTTCTTCTGGATCTGTGAGTATTATTCTTTTTTTACTACACAGTCTCCTATATGTGTTTCAAATCCTGGTTACATCAAGAAGAGTCAGTGTCTCACGGGAGATAAGGACATTCACATTTAATACTCATTTCAATCATATCTCAGTTCTGACAACAGGGAGAAGAGGGCTTATATGTTTCAGTCCCTTTCCTCATTTTATCTGCCTTTGGCTATTTTGTTTGTAAATGTGCTAGCAGCAGGGAAATAAATATTTGCCTGGATGTCTGTGTAGGCCATCATTATCATGTTGCCATCAGTCTGATACTGGCTAATGAAGCTAAAGGAGGGAAAACTGACCATTGTAACCTACTGACTCTTGGCTCCTCCTTTTTACTGCCACACCCTTTTCCTCTGCCAGTGACTTTTTCTGCTTTGGGTCTCTGTGACAGAGATGGTTAGGCCAAGTCACAAGGAAGAGCAGAGGCTTTTGGAGCCTCCCGCAAATGAGATCAGCTTTTTCTAGCCCCACGGCCTGTTCCTCATCTTCTGGACTGAAATGATTCAAGAGAAGCCACACAGCTGTGGATCCTGTGTCACTTCTCTTTCTTCCCACAGTTGTGCCTTTTATAGTACTGATTTGATGTGGCTTTCTGTGTTGCAGAGCTCGCTGCAATATCCAGCCCATCCTTACTCCCAGCAAGGTGACTTTAGTTCATCTGCCCCTCTGAGGAGTTGGAAAAACAACTCTTGAAACCCGAGAGGGCTGTTTTCCCTTCAAAACCTGCATTACATATTGAATTATAACCCCCTTTTTTTTTGTTGTTTATACACTTTTAAAATATAACTTTCTCCAGTGTGTCACAAATCGCGTGTCCCCCCCCCCCCCCAGTAGGTATTTTACCGAGGGTGAAAAGAGTGAACCAGTCCCAAGATGGCCAATGAACAGATTCCCCAAGATCATCGTGGGCTCTGTATCAGGTTAGTTGGGTTAGATTGGCTCACTAAGTACCACTAACTTCTTTCTCCTTCAGTCATCCCATTAAGATTCTGTGCAGAAAAGCTACTGTACTTTGATTTCATACTCTTAATTAATTTTACAATAGCTCACCCACACAGACAAGTTCATAACAAAAAAGTCCTGCCCTTCTAGTTGCGTTATGTTTAGCCAAAATCGCTTAAAATTATTCAAAAGTGGCAGAATTACCTGAGATTGTTTGGGCATATAAGGAAATGAGGAAAAGTTGTGGATTATTTTTTCAATGATTCCATCTCTTCCCACCTGAAGGACTAGAAACAGTTTGACATTTTGTGTTACTTTCCTTTAATCTCTTTCTCTGACATAGAGCTTTGGATCTTGAAGGACACAGTCCTCTCCCCTGTCTTTAGATGCCCACAACTTAGCTGTCACCCATCATGTCCTCCAAAGTCAATGGAGAGAAATAACAACTTTCAGGGGCATTTCACATCATGTCTCTTGGACACCCACACTAAGATGTGATGACTCCAAGAGAAATGACCTCATTGACTTAAAATGGAGCACCACAGTTTAGATACCTAGATATATGTCCATGTGAATCCCACCCGAAGAACTGTGATCTGTAGTTACACTCACCTGCTGTCCAGCTGAGGCTTTTTTGTGGGGCTTTTTTGGCCTTGCGAGTCCGGATGGGTAACAGTGCTGCAGGCCACAGGAGCAAAGCTAGGAGAAAGATGAGTTTCACAAGCAACAAATTTAAGTGGTATTTTTTAAATTGCCATCCAAATGCTTAATGTTGGAAAAAGAAACAACCAGGCAACCTGGCCAATCAAAATCTAGCTATAGGTAGATTATTTACAGATGAAAAATTGGCAGCAAGAAAGGAACCAGGCAGGTACTGTGCAGGCAATACCAGCTGAGCCTAATGGCTCCCCACCTTACCAACCTGAAACCAACCAGGGAACGCAGGACTGAACCCCGTCTGGTGATATAGGATGCTTTTCTTTATTGTCACTTCCCTGAGCATCTTTCTCAAGTTTTTTTTTTTTTGCTCATCTGTAATGTGAGCAGACACTCGGGGAAATCCCATTCCCAACCTCATGCATTTCCACCCATTCTCTTCCACTTCCCATTCCTGTCTAATAATTCAGCTTAAGATCCTGACTTACAAAGTTTTTTTCAGACCTCTCTACACCCACTCAGAAATACAGCCCCAGTCCAGAATATCATTGTTCTACCAAGGAATCACTTTTCCCTGTTGCACTGGGAAGAAAAAAAGCCACACACAAATTGAAATGCAGCTAAAAATACAGAAACTTGCACAGATGCCCTTATACCATAAGGTGCTGTGACAAACTACACATTTAAAGTGTTTCTGGGTTATGGACAAAGGGTCTGAGCCATCAGACATGTTCAGACTATCTTCCTTGGCCCAGGCAAGTAGAAGTATTCGAGGAAATATGTGCATATTCTTAAATAAAACCACAAGTGCCAACCGAATGAGGTTCTAGAAATGCTAACAAATGTTAAAGGCTAATGTAACCACTAAAATAAAGCACACCAACAGTGTGCAAATTGATTCTAGGTTGGGGAGCGCTATCAAGCTAGATGAGCCCTGGTAAATCTGAGCAGTGCTACAGAGTCTGCAGTGGGAGGGTCACTGGTTGGTGAAGGCATCAACCCACAGGCAGACTGGGGAAAGTTGCTGCTTTGCACTTGGTTGTGTGTGTGTTACATATGTCCCAGTTATCACAGAATCAAAGAACGTTCAGGGTTGGAAGAGACATCTAGAGACCACCTGGTCCAACCCCCTGCTAAAGCAGGTTCACCCAGAGCAGGTCGCACAGAATTGCATCCAGGTGGGTTTTGAATGTCTCCAGAGAAGGAGACGCCACAGCCTCCCTGGGCAGCCTGTCCCAGGGCTCTGTCACCCTCAAGTGGAGACATTCTTCTTCATATTCAGATGGAACTGCCTGTGCTGCAGTTTGTGCCTGTTGCCCCTTGTCCTGCGCTGGGCACCTCTGAAAAGAGCCTGGCCCCGTCCTCTCGACACTCGCCCTTAAGGTATGTGTAGCCACCGATGAGATCCCTCTCAGCCTTCTCCAGGCTGAGCAGGCCTAGCTCCCTCAGCCCTTCCCCATAAGGGCGATGCCCCGGTCCCCTCATCGCCCTCGCAGCCTCCGCTGGGCCCTCTCCAGCAGTTCCCTGTCTCTCTTGACCTGGGGAGCCCAGAACTGGACCCAGTACTCCAGGTGTGGCCTCACCAGGGGGCAGGTAGAGGGGCAGGACAACCTCCCTCGACCTGCTGGCCACGCTCCGCCTAATGCACCCCAGGATGCCACTGGCCCCTTGGCCAGAGCATTGATTTAATGGTATGCATGTGTATACACACACACGCACATCCATAGGCATGCCTCTTCTTATTTCCAACACAGAGGATGTGCAACAAGGCAGAGTTAGGTGAGGAGATAGCTGATCCCGCTGCCTTGAGACTGTTGCTCAGTGAGCTCTTTCCTGGTTGAATTCCTCGAGCAAACAGAGCCCACCTTCATGTCCAGCCTTCCCTGGGCAGCAGGTATCAACACACAAGTGGGGCAACATATAAACAGGACAAAGAACATACAAGGCACCCTCCCACAAGGAAAATTAGCAGAAACGGCACAGTCTGACCCAGCTTGTCTCTTTTTCATTTGATGCTTTCCTCTTTCCCATTTCCTGAAGGACATTGCTCCCATCAGCATGTCTTGGCTCTCCCGGAGAGCCTTCCTTTTGCTGCCTGCCGGCCATGCAGCCCTACCAGCTGCCTGTGATTGCACCTGCCTGTTCCACTTCTGCTGGAAGCCAGGAATCCCTCCCCACCCTGCACTCCTGCAGGAGCTGGCCCCTGCCCAGCAGCCCCAAGCACCCTGAACCCCCCACGCAGAGGAGGACTCCGTGGCAGAGATGAGATAGCCTCTTCCCAGTGCTCCCTCCTTGCTTCTTGCTCTGGTGTTGCAGCTCCACTCTCTCTTCCCATGCCTAGAGCATTCACCAACCCGCAAACTCACCTCTGTACAGAAAAGACTCCCGTGGGTGCCAGCTCCAGCTCTGGTGCCTGCACAGTCGTGTTTCATCTCTTTTGCTGATTGTTCTCTACCCAGCTTCCTCTCATGCTGCTGGTTCCTTCCCGCTTCGCCCCTCCGTCCTGGCAATGTAGCAGGGGGATTCCCGCCTGGGGGATCTGATTGGCATAAGAGCTGTAACGCTATCGGTTCTTTTAAATGTGCCAACCCGTAAAAGCCTGGGTCAGTGATAAGAGTGCAATGTGTGAAAGCCAAGGCTGCTACTGCCTCTCTCTCTGACCCTCCCTTTGGAATGACCAGCAAGACGTATTTCTCCCTTACCTCTTGTGGTCTCTTAATGTGTTTTATCAGTGCTCAGTGTTTGCTGTCAGATGGTTCGCTCCTCACTTACCTGGAGTTCAGCTTTGGTTAGCCCATGAGCTATTCTTCTCCAAGGGCGTGAGCAGAAAAATTCTTTTGTAGCAGGCTTTGGACTAACCCTACAGATACTGTTAGCACAGGAAAGTGGAACTGAAAGTGGTGTTTGCAGGCTACACCCACGGAAACTATCAGCTCGTGTGCATATATACATATACACATACATACAGGAGTGTGTATATACACATATATATAAGCATGTACAGAGGTATACATACATACGAGTATGTACATATATACCAACACACAGACTTGTGTGTGTATAAGCAAATTTTCCCATTTTTCAAATACTCACTCAGCCCATATGCCAAAGCTTTGGTATTTCACCACGAAATAATTGCATGTCTGAAGGTGAATCAAAATTAATTTAGGTTCTCCTGTACTTAAGCTGCAGCCACACAAGCAAAGGGGAATATAGAATTGCCGAGTTAGAGAAACCCACACCTAACTTTATCCCCTCAGAGACAATTCCAGGTTGCCACATGAACCTCTAAAACACAAAAACCCACAACAGCTGTGACTCCAGGCACTCAGAGAGGCACCAGCTATCTTAAATTTAAACATCTGTATCTACCTGCTCATCTAGATACCCTTTGTAATTGGTGAAGAGCAAGACAGATGTTCTAGGAGATACCTCATACTGAAGCAGAAAGATGAACTGCCTTTTATCAGTGCGATTTTCTTCACTGGTTATAAAGGAAGCTAAGCAGAGCCGCGAGGGGTGCACAGCCCAATAATTACTGCAATGTGCTGTGCAAAGGGAAGAGCGTAAGCAAGAAGCGAGCCAGCCTGCAACACCACCTGGCCCGCTCACTAGAAACACAGCCTCACACCCGACAAATAGAAGGCTTCAGCTCTATCTGTGGGGAGATAGAGGGGAATGTGGTGGTGGCCATGGAGGCAGAAATGAGCATTCACAGGGAGAAAGAAGCCTAAGGAAACAACCACCAATCAAACCACCAGTGATTTAATGCCTCTGTATTTCACCACCGTTGTACAAGGTGCCAGGATGATTCCTTCACAGGTGCCGAGTGAATGCCAGTCCATGCATGGTGGTATGGACCATGGTATAACTAGCCAGAACAACAGACTCGTGAACAGAAGTACATATTCGAGATACTGTCTTTTTGTGTGCTGTACAGAATGTTAGAATTTATTTTAATGTAAATCCTCAGGGGTTTTTTTTTCAGAATTTAATTTTAATTGCTGTGCTATGCATGATGGCACTGAAAATAAACTAAAGGAGAATAACAGACGCAGGGGAGTATTGAAGTACTTGGCTTTTATTTTCATTTCTAAATTACAATCGCATCATTAGCAACTAGCTGGGGATGTGGTAACAGGAGGAAAAAGTACAGAAATGCCCTACATACAGCTAAATGAATTTAGATAAGTATATGAAACCCAACATGGCTTTCAAATATCATAGTTATTGGCAGGGGTTGTGAAAGATCAGAGTATCAAATCATGGGAAAGCCTGAAGTGGGTTTTCACATTTAGTAAGATGACAATTATTTCTATACACAACAAAGCCAGTTCTCCTTAGGCAGAATAATAAGAAAGAAAAAACGCTTAGCATAAGCAAACATAGATCCTTTGGAAATATGCTGAAATGGGTACTGCTGACTTGCTTTACGACTTCAAGGCTCCTTTCAAGTTTTCCCAAAACATCTCCTGCCGATCTTCACCACGAGGCCACTCAAGGTAGGTCTTTGTGTTCATGATCTTGCGCAGCTTGCAGAACCTCCTGGGAATTGCTTTGCTCTGGATGGGCTCCAGGAGGACGAGAATCGCCGCATCGTTGTTCTCGTCAAAGAGGCGGAAGTGCGAGAAGTCCAGCTCGTATTTGCACCACTCGCTCTGCACAAAGTGCTCGGACAGCACAAAGAGCGTCTTGTGGCTCTTCTCGATGGAGTCAATGATGTTGTCCACAATCCACTTCCCGGGCACAAAGTCCCGCTTATGAAGGCAGAGCCGGAACGGGGGGCAGGCCTGCTCCAGCTCCCGCACCATGATGTTTTCCACCCAGTCGGAGTCATTCTCGCTGTAGGAGACAAAAGCGTCGTAGCAGATGTCCTTTGGCGGGGCTCGCTTGGGCTTCCGCTTGGCTTGGAGCCATGCCCAGGTCATTCGCAGGTACCAGACCGCGTGGTACTTGTAGCCCACAGCCACGAGCACGAGGATGACCAGGAAGACCACGGCGCAGATCAACGACACCACAAGGGACCTGTGGCACTCCATCAGGGAGAGGTGCACAGCTCCAACCTGTGCCCCTCTCACCGCCAGCGGAGAGTCACAGATGTACTCATCCGGCCACCCCACCAGCACCTGGGCTATCTCGGCCTGGTGGTGGATGAAGGAGAGGAATTCACAGGAACAGATGAAGCTGTTGTCGCTGGCATCCAGCAGCTCCATTTTCTTGAAGGACACAAACTCTTCCTTGGACAAACCGTTGAGCTTGTTTCCTCTGACTGACATAACCACTATGTTTGGAATGGGCACGGCACCAGGCAAGGTCTTCAGCTGGTTTTTGGTGAGGTACAGCTCTTTGAGAAAAGGTAGTTGCAGTTCAAACCCCCTCAGGTTGTTAGCGCTAACGTCCAGAACTTCCAGCGTTGGGGGAATGCAAGCGGTGACCTCAGATATTTGAGTGCTGGAGAGATTCAAATATTTCAGGTTTTCTGGCCATTCACATACGTCTGGCATCTCACCAAAATTATTTTGACTAATGTCAAGATTAATCAGTTTGGGTAGACGAGTTACAGAATTTGCAGTGTTTTTCAGAGATTTTAGAGAGTTTTCACTTAGATTTAAAGTTTGCAATGAGGGCCAAGCACCTTCACAGATTGTCTCTTTTAAACGATTATTTACAAGCAAATTGTCACTGAAGTCTAGATACAGAAGTGATGAAAAATGCTTTGCAAGTTTGCATGCTACCATGAAAACTCTGGAACTTGCAATGGTGAGTCTTTTTAGTTGGTTTATTTGTGACTCCATGCCTTCCAGGTCAAAAAACAAATGAAAATTCTGAATTACTATATTTTTTAATGATACAGTTTCAACAAAACTTTTCCCACTCCTTGCGATTTCTTTGATATCCCATTCTCCTTTCCCATCAAGCACACAATCAATTGCCTCTAACTCTACTAAAGATGTGATGTCCTTTAGTAATACTAGTATTCGGCTCATGTATTGATCTGTGAATGAAGCATCTCTAAATGTAAGTTTTTGTATCCTAAAAGGAAGCGTAGCATTCTGCACCAAGGTTTCTTTTTCAATCTCTAATCTAATGTCTCTCACTTCTAACCAAGCGACAGAGTGGAGAAGGTCCCTGATAATCGCTGAGAATACATTAGTATTTCTTATGTTTATGATCATGTGATTTATCTTCTTAAACGATTTCAAACTTCCTGGCTCGTACTGACTGAGGTTGCCACCATCAATCCACAGTTTGTCGAGAAGCGCAATGCCCTCAAAGTTCCCTTGCCTTATCATGGAGAACCAGGGGTTGCCCAGGTGGAGAGAGCTCAGGTTTCTCAGGCTAGAGAAGGGGGAGCTTTCCCCCAGGTCTCTGTAGGAATTCCCTTGAAGGTGGAGGTGCTGGAGTGAAAAAAGCTGCCCAAACCACGCAGGGTACAAGTAAGCCAAGCTGTTATTTGACAAGTCCAAGAGCTCCAGTTTCCCGAGGGAGCGAAACGAGTCCGCATCTATGGAGCTGATGTTGTTGGACTGCAGCAGCAGGGCTCTCAGGTTCACAGCCTGCTGCAGGTCCTGGGACTGGATGTGCTTTATCCTGTTGTGGGCCAGGTTTAACACTGTGATTTTGCCCGTGAGCCCTGGGGGAATGAAGTCCAAGCCCCTGGCAGAGCAGTTGCAAACCTCAGTGGCACCGCATGAAGGACAAGCCTGCTTCAGCACTTGCTCTTCAGAGAGGTTTGCAGCGAAGATCATGTAGATAGCCCACACTTGCCAATTGTGTGTTATTCTAGATTTGTATTTCATTTGGTTGAACATTTTGCTGTAGGAAACAGAAAGGAGAGAAGTTAGTGCCAATTTTTAGTTTCGAATAGCAACCAAAAACCGTTGAAAACCTATGTGATTTTATTAGGAATTTCAGGTTCAATTTTTTTTATTCTAAGAGTTATCCTGTAACATCAGTCTTCCTCTCATACTTCAGCTGCTCAGCCCTGCAAACGTGGTGTGCTACCTAGCTGTGGAGTACAGCCAGATCATGTCTCGACAGTCATAAAGGATCATTTTCAATGTCCTGCCTTTCCATATGCGCATTGGCTACAGCTCTCACCTCTAACGCCTCTCACATCACGCCTCCTCTCAGCCATGAAGCTACAGCTGGACGTCTCAGCCCTAAACAGGGGAAGATGGTTAGATCATCAATGATCTGGCTGAGGGGATGGAGCGCACCCTCAGCCAGTTTGCAGACGGCCCCCAGCTGGGTGGGAGTGTTGGTCGGCCTGAGGGCAGGAGGCTCTGCAGAGGGTCTGGGCAGGCTGCACCGATGGGCCGAGGCCACTGTACGAGGTTCCACCAGGCTCAGTGCCGGGCCCTGCCCTTGGGTCACAGCAACCCCCCGCAGCGCTCCAGGCTGGGGGAGAGCGGCTGGGCAGGGCCTGGGGGGAAAGGGCCTGGGGGTGCTGGCTGGCAGCCGGCTGGGCAGGAGCCAGCAGGGTGCCCAGGTGGCCAGGAAGGCCGGCAGCGTCCTGGCTGGTGGCTGAAACGGTGTGGCCAGCGGGGCAAGGGCAGTGACCGTCCCCCTGCGCTCGGCACTGGTGAGGCCGCACCTCAGGTACCGAGTTCAGGTTTGGGCCCCTCGCTGCAAGAGGGACAGGGAGGTGCTGGAGCGTGTCCAGGGACGGGCAGTGAGGCTGGTGGGGGGTCTGGAGCACAAGTCTTGTCAGGGGGGGCTGAGGGAACCGGGGTGTTCAGCCTGGAGAGGAGGAGGCTCAGGGGGACCTTATTGCTCCTACAGCTGCCTGAGAGGGGGTTGTAGGCAGGTGGGGGCCGGTCTCTTCTGCCAAGTAACAAGCGATATGATGAGAGGAAATGGCCTCAAGGGGAGGTTTAAATTGGATATCAGGAAAATATCTTCACTGAAAGGGTTTTCAAGCACTGGAACAGGCTGACCAGGGAACTGGCTGTGTCACCATCCCTGGGGGTATTTAAAGGATGTGTAGACATGGTGCTTAGGGACATGGTTTAGCGGTGAGGTTAACAGTTGATTCAATGTTCTTAAGGATCTTTTTCAACCGAAATGATTCTATGGTTCTATAGCTGTGCAATACTATGCTTCTGAATGCTCACAGCTTTGCAGCATCAGCCTGCCCATCTAGCACGGCTACCCCGCAGGCAGAAGCCTGAACAGACCGTGTCCCCCCTCTCAGCCCTTTGAGTGGGCTGTGGCTTCCAACACCGCAAACTTTCCTGGAAGAGATTTTGGGGTCCCCCGTATGGAGTCTCACCAGCCTCAGGGCTTCTAAAAAGCCCTGTGTAGGCTTCTGGCACACCCTTTTACACACTGTGTAAGCCATTTACTTTCTTTACTGGAAAGGTAGAACAAGCTGATATGCAATCAAACAAGTCTATCACTTTTTTTCTGTAAATCAACACTGGTAACTGATGGGAATTGGATGTTACTGCCACCCTATAAACAGTGGATATAATTAGAATAATACTGATTTTAATTTACAGAAAGGCTGTGTTTCCTGCCGCGGGTGCCAAAGAACATTTCACCAGTGGTTACACCAGAAAATAAGTCACTTGGTAAAAGCTCACAAGCTGCTGTAAACAGTTTCAGTACTGCAGATGAACAGTACCCTCAACTCCTGAACAAGCAGAGAGTAAACAACTTACCTTGTGTACTGCATCCTGTGTTTCAGCCTCCTCGCGTGCTGATCATGTACTCTGGGATCCAAGCAGTCACTTCATATCTGCAATTACAACAAAAGCTGGAAATCCTTTGGCAGGTCTGGTGCAATGACAGTCCTGGAGTGAGAAAACATTTCAGCCTGTACTCTTCAAACAAAACTTGACAGTTTCCCCATGTCCTCCAACTACTCAGCCAGTGAGGCACACCAGTCTGCACAGCTTTGCTTTAATGGCTGCTCCCCTAAGGAAACCATGGCTTCTGAAGAGTTCAGCACTGTCCGGCACACATGATGCTGCCCTTCAAACTCACATTTCAACCAGTTCTATCGCTGCTGCTGACTGAGGACACAAAAATGAGCATAGGTCATATTTGCACTTTCTTCGTTGCAAGATGAAATTCAGTGGCAGGTCTCTTCCTTTTTGTCAGTCGTCCATCACTGGAAAAGCTGATGCAACCATTTTGCACAAGTCATTCTTTCACAATCACTTCCTTCAGCATTAAGTGCAGAAATAGTTCCTATGGAGAACAGCATTCACCTCCCTGTATCTTTACTTTTGATACTTATTGTTTGGTATGCACTGGGGGGTTGTTAACTGTACTGAGCAACAGAACATCTCAGCACAGCCAAATTATTTTGTTGTGTAGGTTCTGTAAAGTGTTATCAATATATAGATTGATATATATATTATATTGATATAAATGCTGGAGTCAAATTGTTTAGTCAAAGAGAGTACTGGAAAACACTTAGCATCATTTCATTTCCTAGGACACTGCAGTCATATGTAATCAACAAATAGAAAATGCATAAGAATGGGATGATATGCTGTCTGAAAAAGATGACACAGATTGAAATAAAGTACCTCTCTGTAAACATCCAAGGCAATTTTGAGAGGGGAAGTTTGATGATATTTGTTTTAGCTTGACTGAATGGAAACACACAGTTGGTCAAATGGCCAAGCATGCTGCATGCGTGAAGGAGCAGGGAGTCTTCCTACCAGCTCTGAAAGGAAAACCCATGACATTCAAACCCCCAGCCTTCTTACTGCCGTTTCTTTTCTGTGCACAGAAATTGTGATCTGCTGCCCCCTTGCACCAAGAGGTACCTGCCTTACAGCAGACAGACAGACTGACTCCTGCCACCTGCCAAGTGTCAGAGGGCCCATGGTGGCATCTGCATCCTCAAGGGTGGTAAAGCCCAGGCAGAAGCCAGAGTGCATCTCATAGCAACTTTCAGTTCCACTGCGCTGAAATTAGCGTTGCACATTAGGTTAACAACTTGACGCTTTCCAAAAAAAAAGAATTGAAAGACTGAGATACCCTTGTATTTTCTGCCTGCTACAGAGAATAGATGATAAGCATAACCGCATTCTAAAACAGAGACAGAGCAGCTATGGGACACAGCAAGGGAGGGGAATAGTCTTTTTAGTGAAGGAATGTCATCAGCTTCCCCAAAGCTACCTCTTCCCTCTAGCACCTCTCTGCAGAAATCGTTATTTTTCTTCAACAGAGAAGACTTTCAATTTTCGAAATGTTTAAAAATGTTAATTCTGAGGTTGATGAAACTCATTCCTAGAAGTTTTTGTCATTAGAATTGAAACTCCTTAGTAAACTTAAATGTAGTTAAGAAGAGCTTTGGAGAAGAGTAGACCACATATGAAGCCACGTACTTCATTCAATGTGAAACGAGCACGCTTTTCTACCTGTTACAGCTTCACCACCATGCGTTTGTGGAAATTCAAGGTAGGCACCAGCTATTTTTTCAGAAGCACTGACTTTCTCCTAACATCCAGGCTCAGCCCGCTCTCATCATGTGTGTGAACTGGGCCAGGCTTCTGGTTTCCCTGAGAAAGGGAAGACCAGAGCAACCCTGCCCACCTTCCCATGCCGCAGCCCACAAACCAAGCTGTTCAGCAAGTTGCTTAAAAAGCCAAGAAATCAGAGTGGGACTTCTGCTGGTTTCCTTCAGTAGGGAAAAAAGTCAACAAGCAGCACAACTTCTCCTCTCTCATTTCAGGTCAATTTGTCAGGATTTATCAGGTTATCCAGAGTCAGGAAGGTCCGAGGATGCTCAAGATGGACAGAAATGCCCTCCACAAGCTGCCCCACACACAGAGGCAAGGTACCAGCCACCTGCCTCCCAGAGGATCAGCTTCCAAATTGAGCTCCAGCCTGGACTCAAAACAACATCTTTCGAAATCAAAGAGTCTAAAGTAGGAGAAAGCTGTTGTCTTTTAAGATGAGAATACCATTCATCTGCTTTTTCTCCAGAGTAGATTTCTCCAGCATGTTTAACACTGAACGAAGTTGCACCTTGTGGGTGCTTTCTCTACTCCTCCAACTTTAATCTATGACTATCCTTCCTCCTTTATAGTCTTTTAAAAAAGGTACATGCTTCCACTGGTGCCAGTACATTACTTTTTCCCAGCAGAAAGGCACAGATGTGCATCAAGCCTGTGCTTTTGTAACTGCAGATGTTCCAAGCAGAGATGCCACACAAGCCTTTGCTGGCAGATAGGGCTGAGACAGAGCTGGTCAGCACTTTTGAAGCTCTCTTCCTTTAGATGTTCCTGTTCGTCAGAGAGCAGCTCAAGAAGCACACGCTTTCTTCAGCCAACTCTTCCCCGACCCCCAGCTACAGCCCACTCAGCATCCCGGATTCCTGTGGCTCGGTGCTGGGTCCCTGCGTTGCCTCTGCTGGCAGAGGGACAGGCTCCTGCCACAGCCCTCCTCCATTAGTAAAACCCTACTGCTGACAGGCAGGGCAGCGACCAGCGATGGGCGACTGTATTAGATGGGTGCTGACCAAAACAGAATTAGAAACAGAGACAGGTGTATGTGGCACAGAACCCCACAAGGAGGGACTTGATCAAAAACCATGAACCATGTGGCAACACTGGTCCTCAGTCAGTCTGCCACCAGAGTTACAAGGGTTATTTCACCATTGTATTCCCACTGTCTCCTCTTTCTGCATCTGTGTGGTGTTACTCAGGGAACACAGCTTTAAGATCAGACCCCAGTTTTAGAGCCCTGCAGCCTCTTCCCCCCTGCCTGCCAGAGGCACCGACTTCTCCGTCTCTTGCAGCATCTGGGCATGTCGCACTCCTTAAAGCACTTCCCCTTCCCAGTCCCACACGAGAGGACTCGCAGCCTGTACACTCCCTTCCTCTGTTTCTTCCTCTATGTCAGCATCCACACTCAGCTGCTTTTTGCTTTTTTTGCTGAAAAAAGACAAGCGACCAGTGCAGAAGGGGCCCAGCCCAGGCGACACCCGCCCCCAGACCCCGGCCTCAAAGAAAAGGCAGAAGCAGTAGAAAAGGGAGGGAACTCACAAATCCATTTGTCAGTCTGGGACACGAACAGAAACGCTTTCCAAATCTTTGCAAGCAGGGCACAACTGCTTCCTGACACTTACCCTTGGTAACTGGGATGTGTTGGTGTGTCGGCTCGGCCGCAGTGGTGCCAGCCCAGCACTCTGCTCTTAAGCCCCCCTGGAAACGGATGGCAAGGAAAAATGGTCAGATCTGTGTTTGCAGTCTTTGGAGCAGGAGGTATAATACTTGTGTAATTGAAAGCAGAACGGCTTGGCATCCTTTCATGGTCCTGGAAGCAGAGCCTTGGCATGTACTGCTGGTGCCTGTGCTTTAATCTGACTTGCAGGGCTTCGGGTATTCATGTTCGAACTACAACAAAAAGAAACATTATAATGAAAAATAAACAATTTTAACTTTGTTGTGTTCTGTATCAGGCTTAACCTTCCAGCTGCTCAGTCCCCTGGTTAAATCTTCAGACTGAAAGTTCCAACGCAAAGGAGCAGATTCCCTTTATGTTCCTTCCGGACTGTCCTTGCCCTGCTGCTGTGGCAGAGGATGATGATGCTGTGTAAGAGGTTACTCATTCAACAGCCAGCCTCTGCCAAGGAACCAGGGCCGTGGGGTTTTTTTTTTGACCATCTCCTTTCAGGAAGCATTCAGTTGGAATAACATGACACTGATTTGCTACCTTAACAGGGAAGCAGCTGGCAGGGGAGTTTGCAGGCTAAGACATCGAAGCTTGTTCTAATAATATGGAAAGTTTTGTTTTTCTAGGACAGTTACATCAGCACGACTCGACAAAAGAAAAGACCTCATTGCTGCCAAAATAGTCCTGGTAGGGGCCAGGATGTGCACGGGGGAAAGGTCCGTCTGGAAATACATCTGGTGGAGCGTAACTTCCTCCGAGCACCACCCAGGGCTTCCTGCATCCCTGCGGAAGAGGTCCAGCTCCCAGAGAAGATGCAGGGATGGGAACCATGCATGGAGGCAGGTGCTCAGGACCCATAAAGAGTCTGCTCAGAGCAGCCTTGACTTCGGCTTTTCTTACAGGCTAGCTCGCCTGTACCAGCCCTTATACTTCCCCTACCCATAACCCTGGTTCTCCACAGGCACTCTGCAGCCTAATCAGGCTGCGGGACTCAGGAACCTGAAACACAAACGTCACAGCACTGGGACCTTGGAGGTCAGCCCAAACGTACCTCTCACCACCTGAGCAAACAGGCTCCCAGTTGACTGCTGCTGGGCATCCATCCGCTAAAACAGACATAATCTGGAAATCACATTTTCTTTTAATATATTTTCTGCTATTTTCATACTACTAATTGGTTCTACATTATCAACATACAAAGCTACTTCAGTTTTTTGGCTGTCTTCAGGAAATACCTCTGGGTAGCCTTCCAAAGTACCGCTCACCCAGTATTTTGAAGAACTTCTTTTCTTTGCTCTCCATCTATCACACTCTTGTTGTGTCCATCAGTTTGCTGTATGCCAAACTATATGACAGAGGTCATCTGTTATGCAGAGGTATTTGGAGACATAAGACATATTTCCAGTTTTTAAGAAAATGAGGTGCCATGCCTATTTCAAAACAAGGATTTTGCAGGTTTCCAGACAGAGCCACAACCACCCTGTGCTCTGGCCACCCAGAAGGCACCAAACCTGCCCATGCTGAGGCTGTGCCACCCCCCAGCATGTCCCCAGCCATCGGGACCGCTATAGGTGCCCCAGGGCTGGGGTTCTCAAGTACCCTACAAGGCACAGGCTGGACTACGGGGGCTCGGGAAGAGAGAGGAATGGGATCTCCAGTGCTCACTGTTGGACAGCTTCTGCTTCATTTCAGCTCACCAGGAGAGAAAATATCCTGTCACAGCCCACCAGGTGCAAGCCATCACTGGCAGGCTGTTGTGAGGAAGTTAGGGTTTAACATCCCGGCACTGGAATTTCCCGTAAGGAGGGAAAACTGCTTTGCTCATCTCCAAGGATAAGGTCCTTTGAGAGAGGCTGGGCAAAAGGACACGCGTGTTGGTGCACTTCATTGCGGGAAAGGTCCAGTAAACCTTGTCTTGCCTTGTTGAGAGAAATGCATGGATACATGTCTTGTGCCTAGGTCTAGCTAGTGCTAATACACTGAAATAAGGGGGTTGTTTTTTTCTGTTTATTTTTTTTCTTCCTTTTTTTTTTTCTTTTTATGTAAGGGAAACATTCCTGGGAATGGGACCAAGTCATTGCAGAAGCAGCTAGAGTTTGCTTCCTGTATGGAGGTGGAAAACACTGTGCTGGGATGCAAAGATACATATTTAACTGCTTGTTACAAAAAAAATAATAAAAAAAATAATTGTGTTTAACAGTTGGGCAAGAATCTGAGCAGGAAATGAAGCAGATCATTATCATATGCCATAAAAATATCAAGATTTTTGTATTCATTCCACAAAAGACAACGCCAGGATATATTCTGCACAGGTAGTTCAGGCTTTGCATTCAGCTTCTGCCTCTCTCTGTAGCTGTTGCCATGAAATATTTCAGACATGGCAGCGCATTTCAGAAAGAGAAACCAGTCCATTCCAAATCTTTTCAGTTATTCAAAGCATCAGAAGCTTTTTCTTCAGTGCAGGTAGTTCTCCTGATTTATCGCCTATCAAAACTCCATAGTTTTAAAAAATAGGAAAATTCTAATGACCTATTTTCTAGGGTTTTTTTTCACTAGAAAAATTACATGTTTCATGAGTTTCTTGCAGGGATTATTTCTATTGTGTTCTTTTGCAAGTGTATACTTTTTTTAAACCAACGTTTTAGAAGCTTGAATACAGCAGAGTTGTAAACACTCATGAAAAAATCATTTTTACTAAAAATGAAAATCCTGATCATACAACAATGTCAGTATTTGAAAAGTGTGTGTTGACTCCGACAGAGCCACCAAAACATCTTCAAATAATTAGATATTTCCAATATCTGACTATTCTCTGACTTTCCAGACTTGAACATGATTGAAAACAGGCATCCCAAGCTGATTTTCAAGTACACACACAGCTATTTTAATAATTCCTCCTAAATTATCCTCAGATTGCACTTCTTGCTCATCTGTAAGTTTTCTTCAGTGTAGCAGTACCAGCTTAGCATTGATGGATTCAGAACGGACTGTGTAAGTCTTCTGCCTGTGCTGCAAGATGCCTTTTTGTCTTTTTTGCAAAAGAAAGAAACGCCCCATACTAGGGGAGCAGCCCCCAAAACAAGGTGCTTCCTACTGCTGTGAAATACCCACGTTTACAGACTTCGAGTTGAATTCCTCTCTAACATCCAAACAAAGTTACCTGGATATGCCACGTAGAGCATGGCTGAGCCTTGGCAATGCAGGTATGACCAGGATGGTCTGGAGACGCCTGTGGCAAGCCCCACCACAGCTGACCATGCTCGCCCAGAGCAGTGTGTTTAGGCAACAGCTTCGATGGGAAATGATTTGCTTTCTTCAGGTTTTGTTTCAACCCAGCGGTTTCTGCCATGTCACGGTGTCCGTTTGAAGAAAGGGAGCAAAGGCTGGGCAGCAATGGCACTTGAGAGGGAATAGCTGTTTCTTAGCAATATCCCATTATTCCAATAATGATAGTCCAGAAACATTGCTGATGCTGTAGGCCTTTTAGCATGACTTAGGAACTCCAGCAGACACCAAAACCCTAGTGCAATAGGTGATTGCAAGCACAAGGCAACAGAAAACCCCCACTCTTCACTTGAAAGCAAGTAGGCGACTTACACAAAAATTGCAACAGGGAGTTGTACTAATGCTAAGAAGACTTTTGTAGAACTCTAATAAGTATAGGATGCATGGTAACTCATGCTTACACGAAGTTTGCTCTCCCGTTTGCAGATTTTGGGCAGAAGAGTTATCAAAGGAAGAAGAAACAAAGGAAATACCATAAACAAAAAAGCAGTAAAACCAACCAAATTTCATCTCAACAGCTGGAATTACAGGAAAAGAACAGATTGGTTCAGAGAGAACCATAGGGTAATAAAATTTGTCTGCCTCACATCTGCTCTACTGTGGGGAAGATCGTCAAATTAGATGCACTCTCTTACCTTATATCAATTCAGGTGATATTCTTCCAATGCTGAACTCATCATGAGGTTTGCACCTGTGGGCACAAGATGATCTTTGTTTCTTTGGGTCTTAGCATCCAATCTTTAACAACTGTTAGCCAACAGACTGGCCACCTGGTTTGTTTTCAGCTTATAACTTACACAAGTGTCAGTATAAAGATTCTTTTCTATTTATAGAAATTATGTTACATTTTCACTTCTTTCATGTGCTATTTTTATGACATCATTTTACATTAATTTCCTGTATGTTCCATGATTAATAGTTTGAATAAATTTCCTTTAAAATCAGCCTTTCTGAGTACTTTATTTCTCTGGGGCTGGTTCCTTGAACTCCTTGTTCCCATCTCACAGCTGGGACTAAAAGGTCAAGCAAAGCATACTGAGGTGCACAACCCCCTGTTGAGAGGACTCTCTCCGTCGGCTCTCTGGTGTCTCCGTGTTTCCATTTGACAATGTCCTCTCTGATGTTTGCGAAGCCTTCTGGTTGAATAGTATCTTACAGGGGTTGCTAACAAAAATGCAGTGAGCAATGGGAGAAGGGATGGATAAGGTGAAAGCTGGCTGGACTCTTCTCCCCCACTGTTCAAAGGGCTAAGTTTTTCCCTAAAATAAGTATTCCTCACACTTGTCATGATGAAACATAGCCTATGAGTGAGTATGACTTGTTCCCTGTTTCTGCAGGTGG
Source organism: Falco rusticolus (assembly GCF_015220075.1). Lineage (NCBI taxonomy): Eukaryota > Metazoa > Chordata > Aves > Falconiformes > Falconidae > Falco > Falco rusticolus. The sequence goes on from NC_051187.1 coordinate 49,494,295, forward strand.
AGAAATCCTGTCTCCAGGCTGGGAGGCCCCTTCTCTTTCATGGGGAACTCAGCAAGAAGCTGGCAAGCTGGTTAGCTGGACAAAAACACCCCTGTGAGCTCATACCTACTCACCAAGTAACAGGACAACATCGATACCACTGACTCACTCTGGGTAAGTCAAGCCTGCAACTGGATTAAGGGAGAAGGGAATATTTCCATCCGTTTTGGCTCCTCCTGCCAAAACAGCCTCCTGGCTGTGAAGGAACCACTTTGTGCTCTGCTCTGCCTTTTACTCCTGCTAGGAAGTCCCCAAAATACCCCCCTATCCCCTAGGAATGCCACCGATCATAAAATAATCCCTCCCCTTTAGCTTTCCCTAACTCGGCTGGCACAACACCGGCTGGACGCGCTGCCAAAGCTAACAGGCAGGCACATGAACCCGTCTTCTTGCTGGAGAGCCTTTCCAGACCTGCCTGAGCTTTCTGCCCGTGGCTGTGTACAGGGGCAGGTTTGTCTCAGGGCGATTCCTCGCAAGCCTGTCCGCTGGGAACGGCAAGCCAGCGCCTCGTCTGAGAGGGCTACGGCGCTCAGAGGCCGGGGAGCAGCTTCGCCGTGCAGCCGGGTGGCTTTTTCCTTTGCAGCTTCGGGTGGTTTACTTTGGCCGGCTGGCTGTGGTAAACATGACACACCACTGAAACCAGGAAGTGCCTGGAAATAAATAAAGAAGTTACGGTTACTAACAGTTCTTCCTCGGGCCTCCCGAGAATTGGCCTTACACGGGCCAGATCCTACCATCCCAAGAGGAGGAAAAGCGGCGCGGGGAGCTGCCGGGGGCGCAGGACACCCCCAGCTGGGAGGCAGCCGGGACGGGGGGACATGCCGGGGGCCAGCAGGGCGCTGCCAGCCGTGGCTCTGCCTGCCTTGCCCATGCCTGGCTGCACAGGCGTCTGGAAATCGGGAGCAAGCTCCAGGCTCAGGGAGATGAGGCGCCCACCACCCTGCCTCGCGCCTCAGAGGCTTCCCTGTCCTGTTTCACCCTTACAGTTCTGCACTTACTGCTCCAGAGTTCAGCCAGGGGTTTTCCTGCCCCTCCGACCCTTGCTTTTCCCTATAATTTTTCAGCATGAAAGAGAACAACTTTGTAGATAAAGCCGTGCCTTTAACAGTGTATTTACTCTCTAATTAGATGGACCCCTACTGCATTTTAAAGAGGAAATCAGACGGCGAAGGCGCTGCGGTGCTGCAGGGCCGTCTGTCTGGGTAGGGGCTTGAATCCAGCCCTCCTTGCTCTGTTCCCCCTCCTCCAGGGCGGGAAGCCAGAAGACGGGACAGGCCAGAGACAGCGAGATCCCCCAGCTCCCCATCCCTACTGGTGGCCAAGCAGCTGAGAGCCAGGTCGCTGCAGGCGCACACGTGTAATGGACATTTGGTGGACAGCAGGACGAGACCGTCCCTGCGTGCAGAGACGCTGCCTTTGCCTGACTCTGGAATGCCATAATCTTCCATCTGAGAGGCTGCAGCAGGGGGAAGTCACCGAGACAAGCTGTCACAATTGCTCCTTTTCCTACGATAAGCACGATACATACAGAAATTCAGGGCAGATACCACATGATTGCTTTGGTCCCATGGCACAGGGGATTATTTTGGAGCCAAAGGACTCCCTAAACCTCTGTAAATGTTCCTACAACTGAGATACAGAAGAAAAGGAGGTGCTACTTTCTACTTTTCTGGATGTTTTCTGAAGGAGCCAGGTGATTAGGAACCGGACTAAGCCTTGCAGAAAAGGTAGGCGGGGAAGATATGAGCGAGAGCTTAACCCCAGGACACCAGCAGAGGTGGCTGGCACCAGCTGCACTGAGAAATCCTGAGCATCTTCAGATGCAGAGCCAGAAGCCCAACAGGAACGGTGGTATCTAAACGCCAGGGCCTCCAGGTATGAGGTACCAGCCGAATACGGGACACCTGAGAACAAAATGCTAAACACTTGCATGTCTAAAGGGGCCCCAGGATCCAAAAATTTGGTTAAGTCTCTTTCTTGGTTGTCCCTGACATAAGACTGCATTGCCTAATTCTTAAAGCATATTACAAATATCACTAAATGTGACTTGCTGACGATCTACCTACCAAAAGAAAGCTGACCTTCTTTCCTTCTTTCTTTATTGTAGGAGGCGCATTAAGGTCTAATGGGTAAGATGGAATTCAAAGAATGAATCCCTGCCATGATTTTTTTGCACCATTTTCAGAAGTGACATTGACCTCCAGCTTCTTGCATAGGCCTTCTGGAAGCTCGACTCCAGGCCATTTTGATGGGGAATGCAGAAGAAAGATATCATTACCAGATCCAGAGGTTTCTTAACTGTGCTCTATATTTCCATCTCCACCACCAAAACCAGGCATTTCAACCAAGCCAAGTAAAAGGCTGAACTCCTTAAAAACAAAAAACTACACACATAACAAACGAAAGAAACAGAATCCCATGTCCTGGGAAGCCAAGCTTCAGGAAGGTGGAAGGAGCTGAGCGTGATGGTGCACACAGCAGCATTCCCCTCTGGAAGCACGGGGTTCAGCTTACAGCGCAGAGCACCGAGGCGCAGGAGGGAGATGGACTTTCAACCAGTGTTCAGTGTTTGTGGAAAGCAGAAGCAGCTGTTTTGCAGGCGCACTAATAAAAGTTGGCATCTTGCATAAGAGCAACTTTTAGCTCAACTGTAACTCTAAAAAAGTCTGGACTCCCAAAGGTTTATCCCAGCTGGGGAAAAGTGGTCTCTCCTACACTCAGAATAAATTATACAACTGGAAAACAGTTTTCAGAATAAACTGTACCACTGGAGAAATCAGCAGTTTGAGCAGCTGGCACACAATTTTCCACCTGCTGCTGGGCAGTGCTGGAGCTCCGGTGGGTTTGGTCGTGTCAGGCATCATACGTACAACGTGTCCAGAGACCACATCGCAGCACAGAGCCAGCTCGTACCAGTCTAAGTCAGGCATGCTATGGTCCGTCTCCTCCCTGGCTTTTTCTGGGAGTTAAAGCAGATACCCACGAGTAAGCGGATTGATCTAAACATGAGGGAATGCTGACATACTCAGCCCCTTGAGGGGACCTGGGCAGCTCAGGGGCTTCCTACCTCTTCCTGTCATGAAACATTCCTCACCAGGCCCTCCCTCAGACCGCAGACTTGCAGGCTTCTCTTAATATCTGCAGTATGTTCGAGGGAGCGCTGGGTCCACAGTAGTAGTAATTTAAAAAAAAAAAAAAAAACAAAAAAAAAACCACCACCAAAAAAACACCAAACCAGAGCAGTCATTAGGCTTTATTCACTGCAGGAATACACGGGGGAATTCGAAATCGGCAAGTCACTCCCATTACTGTAAGGATATATTTGGTCTGTCATCTATTAAAACGCATGGCTGCATGTGCCTGGCAAGTGTTTCAAAGTTGTTCTTTTGATCTTTGCAAAGATAAAACTGTAATATTTTTGTAGGTATACGACAACATTAGTTACTGGACTAGTTAAAAACCACTTAACTTTTGAAACTGGTGCCATCTGTTTCCTATTTTTATTTATAGAACTCAATACTCAGTCTCTTGAAGACTTATCTAACTCTCACTGTAAGAAATATCAGTGATGCTTTGGCCAAGACAGCTGAACTCCTGCTTTACAAGTCTGCAGATGAGGCTGATCAACTGACACAGAACTACTCAGACAAGAGAAAACAAGAAGGACAGAAGGAAGGCCTTGTAGGAGCCTTTCGCTCATCCCTCAAGTCAGCTCTTCAGAAAGAAGAAGCCTCAATTAGGCTTCAGGCTCCTCTGTTATGGAAAATGGCATATGAGGTTCTTGCAAACAAACCTGAACATGCAGCTCATCAAGCTTCAGTCACGTAAGTCACTCTGGAGGATGCTAACAGGCTTATGTTTCACTAAGGAAACTAATAAATAAGAGTTAATGAATACTTTATAGCTCACTTAATGATTCTGAAGCATTTCTTTAAACCGTTACTTGGTCCTCAACAAACTGTGTGACAAACTTTAGTCCTTAAACTGATAAATGATTAAAAACCTCTGAAGTGAACAAAAAGGTTCCTTTCTCAGTAACAAAGCCAAACCAACCCTTCACCAACCAGTGAATGTACAGGCCACCTATAAAAAACACAAAGATATTTCTCCTTAATGATCTTGTGAGCTGAGGGCTTCCAGAAGTTGCACATTGCTGTAGGGTATCAACCTGGGTCATGAGGTTCGGCTATTGCAAGAGAAACTCTTATTCTTGCCTGTGAACCTTGCTCAGAAAGCAGAAATACTTACAGGCAGGAAAAGCTTGTACCACCGTGAGCTCAGCCCGTGCAGGCTGCCCACCCCAGCACGTGTCCTAGCTTTCTGCTTGTCATCAGGAGTATCCCACCCTGTAAGCAGCAGATGACTCAGGCCAAGCCACGCAGAGCTGCAATGTTCAAGGCTGCAACCGAAAGCGTAAGCAGACCCTGCAAGCCAGGAGAGAGGGAGACCAGCTGCACTTGCTGTGACGTGGTGGTGGTGAAAGCAGTAGCAAAGTGCCAGGAGAAAATTGCTCAGCCGCATCTGTGCTCACTGGAGTGACAGTGTGGGAAAATTGGACAACTGAGCTTTGATTAAGCAGAAGATACCTACGGTCTGATTTCTTGCAGCCCTGGAAAGTGCATTTCAGGCCAAGGACACAGAGCTGGGAAAAACTGGAATTGAGTACTCAAGGCCATTTGGTGAGTGCATGGACTGAAGGCCGTACTGCCAGTGGGGGCCTGAAGGCAGGCATGGTGTGTGCCTGATGTCCTTAGCTAACAGGAAGGGGTGGTAGGTGCCTAATTAAAAGCTAATAACCGAAGGAGGAACACAAGCTGTGATTGAGCAGAGGCTTTCATCAGCAGAAGTAAGGCTGGTACCTCCTCCGGTTAACAACTGCTTGCTGCCTGCAGACAGACCGATCGACCCGCAGGCAGCTCTGGAAAGAGCAGATCAACACAAAGCTGCCACCGAGCTCCAGAACCAGCTTAGGCCACAAACTGTGGGTTGCATGGCTCAAAAGCATGGGGGGGACCCCAGGGGGAAAGAGAGCTTTCTCTTTTTCTCTTTCCTGTTTTGTGGAAACAGGGTGGCAATGAGGTCATTTTCCATTCCCTCCCAAGGTCCACGCACCCCATCCTGGAGGTACGCACACTGTCGTGGGCCGGGCTGGAGGCAGGTAACCAGCCTGCGTGCGAGCCGCTGGAGGAAAGCCACCAAGGGGCTGCCTTTCTCGTGCAAGCACCATTGAGTAGAGAGCAGTAAGATCCCACCACCACACCACTGTCTCACAGGTCTGAGGCGAGCAGCGGGAAGGTTACGGTGTTTTCTGCTGTTTCTGCAAGGTTCCCTTATCAGTTTCAGCATCTGGTTTGCGCCCTTCAGCATTTCCTACGCCGCACTGCAAAACACCTTTCATCTAACAAGGCCGCAAATGGAGTGAAACATTTCTCTCCCTAAATCAGAACCAGCAATCGTAGCAGGTTCTCACAGGGTGTTGATGGCCAAGCACGTCACCGCAGCACCTCAGCGCTGCGTGAGAAAGAGGTCCTTTCTAGTTCTGAGGCAGCCCCCACCACAGCACCCGCTGCCCCCAGCCTGCCTTCCACGTCGCCACCCCCCAGCGCCGGCGCGGGCCCAGCACGCAGCTTCCCGCACATCTGGGCTAACGAAGACGTGCGAAAGCCTCAGCTTCCCTTCACAAATTGTACATTCAATCGAAATTAAAACCAAACAAACGGCTCCCAGCGAACTGAGCGCTTTGCCAGCATGGCTGGAGGAAGGAGGTCTGGCAGAGCCTGTCCCCCCGCGGGTACGGCAACCGTACCCCAGAGTGTGGCAGGGGGGCTCGTAGGTATGGTCTGTCACCTCAAAATCACCACATGGGAGCTGGGTTTACTGGAGAGGATGGGGGCTTTTTGGTTGCTCATGGAGTTGACATGCTCCTTCCAAGAGATGTATACATACGTATGCAGAGTTGCAAGCCAAGCCTAGCTGCTAGTAGTTTAGCTGACAATGATTAAATAACTGGTTTATGCTAGATGAGAAGCTTGTCCACACCAGCTAGACAAGCTCATCTGGCACTGGTTCGTACTCTGGGGAGGCCCCTCATTCCAGGCCAGCATGGTCCCCGCTTGAGCAGGTTGCTGGCAGCCTCCGAGCAACAAAAACTCCAGAGGGATGCACGGGGCCGCAGGGGAACACCAAAGCACCGTCACCTCTGTACAAGGCTGCCAAAACTCCAAACAACCCCGGGGGCAGCTCCCACACGGAACCAGGGGAGCAACAAGGAACGGCCGCCCTTCAGAGCAACCTCGGAGTGAGCAAAGGCTGGAGAGGTTGTGCTGCTGCTGCTGCTGTTGTTGTTGAAAGCAGCAAGAAATGAAATACAGCAGAGGTCACAGAAAAAACAAGCCACATGGTGTGCAACTCACAGTGACGAAGGAGGCATTTTTGTCAGACAGGCACGGACCGACAGCTTTTGCAGGAAAACCCGCTCCAGAGAGGGAGGGAGGAGCAGCAGCAATATTCAGCTTTCAGCAGCAGGGGAGCGCCTGTGTCCGTGCAACAGCGATGAGCTGCAGAGGCGGGTGGGAGCTCCCAGGACCTCAGCTGCAACACGGCCTTTTAGGGCTGGGACAATAAATTGTTGTGCTGTTGTCACTTGCCCGGGCTGTGGCAGAGCCCAGCTTGCCCACTGCCTCCCATCCCTCCGCATCCCCCGGCTCGCAGGGACAGGGTGCATCGCGGAGCCTCTGCTGGTACAGGACTGGGCAAGCGCCCCAACGCCAAGGGGCTCCTTCTCCAGCTGGGACACCTGCTCTGCCAGCCTCCCGCCTGCCAGGAAGGCAGGGTGAGCACTGCATTGCCACCAATAGAGAGGACGGCCGCAGCAGCCCCGGGGAGACAGTGAGCCCTCAGCCCACCCAAAGGCACTGCAGAGGAGGACGTGGCGAGCCCTGCGCTGAGCCATTTTCCCTCTAGAAGTGTACGGATGGACTGAACAATGGGATGGGGCAACCTAAGGCACAAGTAAAACGTGCCCATGGTGACAGGGAGGAGCTGCTGTGCACCTTTTCCACAAATTGCTGAAAGCAAGTAGGTGAGGAGGGTAAAAGATGGTGGTGACTCAGTGACTAAGAAAAATAAACAAGTGTTCCCTGAGGCTGGCAGCGATGAAAGCCAACGCTGGAGGGCCATGCCCAACCTACTACCGCAAAGGCCAGCCAAGAGCTCACCTGGCAGGATGACGAACGTGGTGCTGGCTCTGCAGGAATCTCAGTGCTGCCAAGGCCGCGGCTTCCCGGGCGGCACTGGGGCTTCTCCTGAGCCCGAGAGAAGTTGGGCGCTGGAGCTGAAGGCACTGCCAGCCCCAGCGCAGGTGGGGAGCACCTCCCCAGCTTCCTCCCCTTCCGCCTCTCCAGCTGACTCAGATGGTTGACAGCTCTCTTTGATGATCTCATTTGCCCCCTGGCAATCAGATCTCGCAGCTGCCCTAAGAGCTTTCAGGCTCATTCCTGCAAGCGCAATAGCAAGCCGATTGCTGGTCATTGCTCCTTCGAGCGGCTGCAACAGTCCTGCACGCCCAGGTCCAGCTGCAGGAGCTGTAGGACAGACCCAGCAGTTGCCATCACGCTCCTGACATAGTCCTGAGAGCAACAACCGCGCTCCGACGGAGCCTGCCTTCGGGAGCCTGCCTCTGCCCACACGCCTCAAGCCTCCCAGGCAGCATCCAGCACCCGCAGCGCAGTCTGGGCAGCCCGTTACCCCAAGCAGTTTGCACCCAGCTCCCAGGCCAGACGGGTGGCTTCTCCCTGCAGAAGCAAGCTCAGCACCGCATCTGCCCCGCTCACCAAGAGACGGCCCCAGCAGAACGCTGCTCCCTCCTGTGGGGAAGCTGCTTGGGATGCTCCTCTTCCCTTGGCTCTCCAGCTTCCCGCGGTGAGGGGCTTGCTGCAGCCTGGTGAGGCTAGGGCAGCTGAACACCCCTGCACGGGGTGCTGCCTTTGCCCAAATGCTGTCTCTCATACGACCTATAAACCTTCACAAAATGTACCAGGAATATTCCCTGGCTCCAGGGTGGGAATACTGGACCAACCAGGCAGGCTTGGCCAAGATGCCCTCTGCAACTCAAGGACAGCGGTAGCCTGGTACCCCCAGCTCCCAATGCACACGTAAGAAGGCACAAACCCGCTGGGCGCGGGGAGCAGGTGTAGCTGTTGTTTCTCCCATGTCTCTTACAGGGAAAACACTGAATGTCCCCAGTTCACGTAACATTTGCGCTGTGACAGAAATTAACATCGAACATGGGGAACGGCCCATGATTTCTCTTCCCCCTCCACCACCAGCCCTATTAGTGTGAACTGCACAAGCTATTGCTCTTTTATACTAGCATTTTTGTTTTTCCCTTTGCGCTTTTTAACATTCCTTGGGTTAACCGAGAATTTACTTTGCTGAAATTTCTCAAAAAAAAATTCTAAAAATGGTACCATTCAGAGAGATCCGTGAAACTTCTGATCCTGCTATAATGAACTCCTGACACAAGGCAAGAAATTAGGAATTATTTTGATCAAGACTATGAGATACCTTTAGAGCAACCTCTCCCATTTCACTCCAGAATTATAATCATTTTGGTACAAAGAAATACACAGTAGAATTATTTATTTCATCCTCCCCTTTACTGTAGGAAGAATGATTTTTAACCCAGCCCAAATTCACTTGTATTCAGTGGATTGCTAATTAAGATACAGATGTCTCCTGATGGCAGCAATTATTCCTGGTAACCCTAATGAGCTTGTTACATTCCTTAGTTATTGTTATGAAAAGTTATATGAAATACTTTGCCTAATACTACACAGCTCCCGGGGGAATTACTTCTTGATCCGTTCTGGTTTGATTAAAGAGAATGATTGTTTTCTTTCTTAGCAATATTTCTCAAGTTGTTTGCGGTTCATTTTCTTTGTCTTTTGCTGGCACTCTAACAACTCTAACCAACTTTTTCAGAGAGGTTTTATTTTCCAAACATTTCTAACGTTTTTTTGCTCTCCCTGAACTCTCCGGTGTCTTTGCTAGGTTTATTGCAGGTTTTTTTCCTCTCTCTTCCAGTGATTTATTCTGCCTGGAACATGTATGTTACTTACAACAGGGACTTGGTGCCAATCAGTACGCTGTGGTTTTGTTGCTACGGTTTGCTGCAGATATAAGAAAAGCATCTCCTTACACTGGTACTTGAGGAAAAGCTTCACTTCGGTGCACGGAAAATACAAATCTCCAAAAACAATTAACAGAATGAGCTGAGTAAGCTAATTAAGCACAGTGTTGTACATCCTTTCTTCTCTCCTGTGCCTTTGTACATCAAAAATTCAGTGAACATGCTACACAACAAGCAACATTATCCAGGGAATAAAGAACTACATTGCATTTCAAACCAAATGATGGCTTTTTTTAAAAAAAACCCTCGTGTTTGTTGTGTTCGCACTCCCACTCTATTACTCCTGAAGTCTCCTGCCATAGGCAAGATGTGCACAGAAAACATGTCAGCGGTCACGACTACTCCCCATGGCATTGATTTCACGAGCGTCAAAGTTCATACGAACATGTGAACTTTTCTTCATAACCACAAGTGATTATGATGGAACTCCGGTCAAACAGATTCCTGCCCAGCACAACACATAGTGCAAAGCAGCCAAAGACTCCAGGCACTAGATCCCGGTCAAGCCATTAGAACACCACGGTTTTGGAAAGTATTCATGGACATTCCTGTTTTTCTGCCATCAAAACCAAAGGAGGGCTTAGGGGCACCTTCTGCACGAGCAGTGAAGGCAGGTAAATGTAGCAACCTTTTGAGTCTCCCACCCAGCCGGTACCTCCTCCTGAGCTAACTCAAACACACGTGACAGCATACTGGCAGGGATATCCTTCAGCAGAGCTTTCTTTGCGGGAACTGCTGATTTACTGAAACAAACTTCTTGCGGAAAAGCACCATTTGCGGTGAAGCGTTTCAATGCCTGGGATGGCATTTCTGCGAAAGCCTCAACACCCTGCTGCCAAACACTTCTTGTCGTCCAGTCAGTGTGTGTTCAAAGGGCAAGAGGAAAACAATTGAAGAAGTAAGATGTAAGGAACTTGCTCAAGTTCACAGAATCCTCAAAATGGTGACTGAACGCTGGTGGCCGCTAGTCTGACCTCCCACAAGGAGCAGGACTGCCACCACCACTAGAGCCGCTCACATGTGGCTTCGTTCAGCCACGTCATGAGCACCTCCAAGCGGAGAGCCCTGTCCACCACTTGGGGCAACCTGTTTTCCCACAGCACCGCCCCCCCCCCCCCCAAGGGAAGTCACTCTTCCTCATGTTAAACCTGAACCTCCCACGCGGCAGCCTGTGACCGCTGCCATGGGCTGTAACACCTGCAGCCACCGCACAGGCTTTTGTTCTGCCATCTATACGTCTCTCCTCCAAGCAGCTGTACAAGGCTGCTACTGGATCCCCCTTCATTCCCTCTCCAGGCGTAACACGTTCCCTTGTCAAGGACATCTCTGAATCTAAGGGATGCCTTCCCTTTGACCCCTAAGAGTGAAGATCCCCAGACATGCTCTGCTATGCCAGAAGAAAAGGCTCTACAGGCACAGCACGCAGGGACAACGTGCATGATAGATTCAGCCCTGACACGGGTGGCAGCGCTTCCCTCGTTACCTTTCCCACTACCAAGATTCAGTGTTATAACATGAGCTAATGCAATCCTGTTTTGCTTTGGAGAGTGCTGTGAGCTCTGCTCTCAAAGAAATACTTGTTCCAGTCTCCAAGCTTTGGCATTTTAAACAAGGACAATTAACTACACTGAAAATGCTATTGCAACATGAAGGCTAAAAATATAAACACAAAATGTCAGGAGTCACTCGCAAGAAAAGCAAGAAAATGCCCACTCACCCACACTGCACATAACATCATCCATGTGACAGTTTGCATTCTGAAGCCAGATAAACAAGCCACAATTCAGCCTTTTTTCTACTGCCAGAAGTTTACACCCACAAATAACTGTCAGCAGTAGAAGTGGCACCACTTTGAAAATCTGTGATCTGCACCAACATGTAGGTCCACAGCGTTACTGTTTCACACAGATGCGATTGCTTACGGGTGTAAGTTTGCACCTACAAATGCTAAACCATTCCCAGTTTATACCACAAAATGTCAACTTCAGAAGAAACATGTGCAGTACAGGTTCATGGATGTATTTAAGAACCTAATACTGTCCTTATTCTTGAAAAAAATTGAGTTTTAAATTTATAGCCTTCAGTTCACAATAACAGTGTCCTGAATATGCTTTGCTTTTTAAAATGCACTGAATGCTCAGACTTAAGTAAAAAAAATTTATTTTCAATATAAAAGTGCCAAAATATCCACCAATATTGTAATCTATTCAACAACCAGCTTACTCTAGTAATCAAAATTGCAAGCATCTTTATTCACATTTTAAAATCAAATTCCTTTCACACGTTTCCACAGTAACCCGAGTCCCTCGAAAGTGGGAAATTTGCATTTCGATTGGCTGCTGTAGTCCATATGTCCAAGTTCATGTAGGCACGGAAGGGGTTAAACCTCGGATAGTATTCCTGCTTACACATAACTGCCTGGTTCTCCACGTGGGTTGAGTGCTGGGCTGTGGCACTGACGGGGCAGCAGCTTTCATAAACATCACTCTGAGGTGCCCAGATGGAACCAAAAAGTCCAGACATTGGAGACAAGCTTCGGGTGCTTGAGAGGTAGGGCTGTAGGGCAAGATAAAATCATCATAGGAAACTGCAAAATGGACCACCGACCAAAGAAAACATAGAAATGCAGCACTAAATGGGAGGAAACAGCATTTCTGCAGAGAACTTAGGAGATGCACACGTGGAAAACTACGCACAAGTTTACAAAGCAATATGGTTGCAGAAAATCTTACAGCAGCACTAGTGTGTGCGTGTGTGTAAAGGCACGTCACTAAATGAAGCCATATGAGTCCCTCCCTGCATGGCACTGACATTACTGCAACAGGAATACAACATTCAGTTCTGGTCAGGCTGTTAAGAAAAATAAGGGAGAAATGGAAGATACACTAAAAGCACCATGCAATGTTTTGAGAATTAAAACTAAAAGAGAAGGACGCCCAAGAAATGACAAGAAAAAGGCTGAAGTATGTGTCAGTATTGAAAGACTATGCACGCCGAGAGCAGAGAGGGATATTCAGTATGGAAAAGAGACTATAATTGGGAGCTAGGGAATTTAGTTAGAAAATTTCGAAAGCTTATAAAGAACCTCCTGGAGGGCAAGATGTGTTAGTCTGCGAGGAAGTCTCTCAGAGAAGGTCATGGAAGTCTTGGGACTTTTAAAACTGAATGAAACACTGAAATGTATTGTGGGGAAAAGCTCGCCAGGGAAATGAACTGAATTATCTAACGTATTTTCCAATCTCTACCTTCTGTGTTTCCTGGCATTCCTGAATAAAATATGAAAGAAAGCCACGTTTATTTTAGGAAACAAGTCTTCTACCAGTTTTGCCACTTCTTAACACAGCAGAATTTTCACTTTTGCAGTTGGAAACATTTCTTGCTCTATTTGGTTAGTTTTATTCAAAGTAAACTGACTGTAAATAAAAAAATAGAATTCTAAAATAGAAGACTTTGAAATATATTTAGAGGAGAAGGTGGTTACAATTAAAGACCACCTTGAACTGAAGTCACTCCATTGAACTATGGGATGACATAAACATGGCTAGTCTGGAGTGCAGCAGGTCAAAGTCAGCGTTCAGAAATCTGCACAAATCCTGCTTAAATCACTTGGATTTCCTAGCAAAAAAACCCCTGTCAAAGTCACTGAGAGCAGCTGTCCATTCAGCTCTACAATTTCCAAATCTCTCTGGGTTTTGCTGTCAGCACTTTCTGTGTTTTACGCTCATTTGGAAAGGCTGATTTTGATAGGAAAAAGTCTCAGTAGACTACATAAGTCCGAAATGTTTTTCCATATGTAAGATTATTTCAGTCAATTTTCAGGCAAAAGGATCTGTCTTAGAATTTTACAGACAAGGTCCAGTAACAGCCTTGACCAACAGCTGGGAAAAAGCCAGGCTACCAACGCCAGCGTCAAACACATACAGTAGGCTGCTTGAAGGGTTTGTGAAGTACGTGTGAGCAACAGGTAGGGAACAGACAGGAATGCGCTGGGAAGGCTTTGAAGAGGCACACGAAGGCAGTGCCTCGCCATGACAATACTCACTGTGGAGTTGACGTAGTTGGCAGGCTCCCAGGCAGGTGGCATGTTGGGAGGCGCGTTCCAGGTGGAGGGACAGTTCTGGTCAATAAAGGCTGTATTCTGCACCGCTGCGGTACCTGGGAAGCCACTGGGGTAGTTCATGTTTTCTGCAGTTTATAAAAGCGCGAAGACAAAATAAGGCTTTTGCAAAATAAACGCTACTAACATTTCTGTGAAGGAACACTGAATCTTGTTGGAGCGAGCCAGGCTGGAACTGACCTAAAGCCTTCAGTGACTTCAGGCAGCACAGCAGTGAAGCGTTAACAATTCCTGTTAATGGGACTACCACTCCGTGTTAGGAACCCACCAACAAATTGCTATCAGGAGGACGGGATAAAGAGTTGGTAATCTCCCTACCGGAGAACAGAGTCTTTATTAGCCACAGAACGTGCATGGCAGAGCCTACCCAGGCTTCACTGCCAACATGCCTCAGCTCTAAGCACCCAAGGGATCACTGTGCTGCCTGTGATACTGTAGCCTGACCTTTAATTATTGCTTAGGTAATGCTAAAGAATTCTAGGTTGCTGCCAGTGTGCTTCCCAAGCCAAGAAACTCTAGCCTGGAAAGGTAATTGGTCACAAGGGGCCTTCTGTTTCACACACTGGAAGGCAGAAGCGTGCCAGAGGGGAAACAAAGAAAATTGTGCAAAAAGATTTGTGTAATGCTGCATTCACGAGTCTCTCTCTCTATTCCCTCTTGGAATCCTGTATACTGGCTTTTCAGGCTTAACAACTCCATATGAAGACCAGTCTTCTCATCCACCACATGCAGACATCATTTATTACTACAGAGCACCCAGTCAGCTGGAAACCGTAAAGTCCGCTTAAGCAATGAATGCCCAGATGTTTATAGACAAACTCAGCCTTTTGCTCTACAAAAGGTGAGGGGAAAAAAACCCCATGCTCAGTGATAATTCATAAGCTTTATTTCATCTTACCTTCTGGGAAAGCACCATATTCGTTCATCTCTAGTGGACAATACATGTTGGAAAACTGGCTGTCACAGGCCGCATTCCAGTCAATGAAGCTGTCCCAAGAAGAAGAAAAATCTGCTGTTAGAAACAATTTGCAGAACTTCTGGAAATTATTTGGAAATACTTATTTAATGTTCAGCTATTGGATGCAAAATGTCTGCAACTGATGATGAGGCTTTTCACATTCCGCTTGCCAATTCTGCCCATATCTACTCTGTGCCACTACGCGATCACAGCGGTTTTCTCACTTAGCCCTTTTTCCTCTGGGAGGATGAACAACTTGTAATGACAGCTACCAGCATCCTGCAACACCTAACTGGGTTCAACTTTTTGCTCTGTAATAAGAAAATAATTGTACTTCTTTCCCATAAACATGGAAATAGTAGGTATAAAGTGAAATCATGTGATTTGAAATAGAAGAACATGTAACGCGTTCATTCAAATGCCTGAGAACAGGAATTAAAATGGAGAGAGAATAGGAATTAAAACAAAGATTTCTACTTTCCCTACCACACATGTTTAAGTCCTGTTAAGCAATATGTTTTCCAAACTACACATTACTCTGTAAGGATTACACTTCTTTTAAGTAAAATAATTTCAGAATTTCAAGGCGATCATTCGAAAGTCGTTCTTGAAGATGTCACGAATAAAAAAAACCCTACTATGCAGAAAGCTTGAAGAGGTCCAGGTCTGGACCCAGTCCAAACAAGGTAGGCATATAAAAGGATTTCATGTGAATCTGTGCTAATTTACTTTTACTATTCATGCAAGAAGCTACTATAAGTTGTCACTACTACATATGAATAATTAATTAGATGTATTTTTGCATTCAAAGTCCAAATTGAGTCGGGCATATGAAAGCCAAGCAGCATAATACAGAATCTGCCACAAATCACCATATATTTCATCTGACTTAAGAGTCTGACAGATCGCCGACCGTTGCTCCCAATCATTAGGGCCGCAGTCTGTTGACGTGACAGCTGGAACTGAGGTTAGCAGGCTGGTTGGGATCACAAGACCATTACTGGGGGTTTGTGCGTTACCACTCTGTCATTTCAGATGACAGGGTATGACCTGAAGAACTAGCTGTATGTCACTGCTATGTGGTGGCAGAATATTTCCTCTCACCAGTTTGCGGTGCATCTTTCATTAGTAAAACCTGCAGTGTACAGAGCCACTAAAGTTCATTACCACAATCCAATTCTACACAGAGCCTGAAGCAGTTAGACTGGCTTGTGCCCTTACACCACGTTCAAGTTGGACTATTTGTCCTTATTTAACAATGCCTGTTTATGCCATTAACACGAGAACACACCGCATAGCTTCTGTATATCATGGGGTGTGTTATGTATTTAGCAAAAGGGCAATGCACCTAATAGCCAGGCCCTCTCCACCTGGCCATGCAAAAGAAGTGCAAAAAATTAAAAGCTTTCCAAGAAGTACTTAATTAAATTTGAAAGAAGTTCTGGAATATCTATTTATGAGCTGGAACACCAGTGAATGTGTCTTAGCAAAATTAATCACGAGGTACTAATGGAAGAGCATAAACAACTAGAACTAAGACTAAAGTGACAGCAAGATTTCACTTTAACTATCATCTGTCTTACAAATATTATAAGGCAAGCTCAAGCGCAGTCCTCTGCCATCACAGGAACTTAAAAAAACCATTATCCATACTGTTTATATAAAATGTAACTTGCCTATTGTGGACAGAGGGGGTTTCTTGGATCATGCACGGTATATTATTCTCAAGGTTGTAGTTTAAACTGTTTGTCAGGCAGACTGGCTGAGCAGGCCACAAGTCTCCTGTTGGGTAAAGACCTAAAAAGGGAAAAGGGAATGAAATGCAGAACTACAGGAAGGAGGCTCCACAAACTCCGAGTACCACAATGACACTTTATTCCCAGATCCACAGTAAGGACTGTATGCTAGATAAAAAAAATACAGAGTTACTAACCAAACTATGCTTTTGTGAAGATGCCCATCGTTAAACAAACCAAGATTTTTATTTGTTAAAAAAATACATATAAAAAGACTTGAACCGAGAAGCTGAAATTCAATAAAACAGGGCAAGAAATGCCTAGAGAGAGTCCTTAAGTTATCAGCCGTCAGCACCAAGGCGGCACCCTTCCTCACGGCAGGACAGATGGCAGGGATGTGATCCCCACCAGCCTCCCCCTTGCCCCAGTCTCTGAAGTCCAACCACACAAATGCAGCGGGAACAGGGTTGGGTTTTTAATACACTAGAGCCATTCATGACCAAACAATACGTGAACTCAACACGGCTGTACTTAGCCCCTAGGGCAGATACTCATTGTGCTGCTCTCTACAGAGTACCCTGACTGCCCACAGATACTTTGTTCCTATCAACTCTGTGAGAACAGGCAGCTGGAGAAAGGAAAAAAAATCCAAATTAGCGGTTTCCATGAGACAATTGTTGCAAAGTTGGCTCTATTTCGTTATTTCATATGATAGTTATTATGAATATCGCTACTGCAGAAGTTCAATCAGCATTTGTATCTTACCAGACACAGGTTAAAACCTACAGCAGAAGGGACAGTCACAGGCAGGCAGCTCTGCTGCCTGAAGAACCGTGTGTCCTGACCAGCTTTCAAACTCCACCTGATGCTTTTATGAATCCCACTCAACATGCTAATATTACTTCCCTTTGAGATCCAAACAATGAAAACTCAAGAGAGTTTTAACAGCCCAACCCAACCTCATTCATTACTGCTTTCAAAGAGAGCAAGTCCTGACTATGGTAATTTAGAGAGAAAAATGGTCGTATTTGATTTCATGCCAAGCTTCATTTTAACACAGCAGCCAGTGCTCTTGATCTCCCAACCGCATTACTTTTGGACATAGATCTGTGCAAAGCAAGAAAAAACAAAGAATACCTAAACCATGAGTTGAAAGCTAAATATTGTCTCCACACAGAGAAGACGCAGCAAAAAATCTCAAGGTTATAAGCCTTTGTTTCCTAACCTTCCTCTTAACTTGTTTAGAGGTAACTCAAGTTCTAACAACATGTCTATCAAGTTGGTGTATACAAGCGTTATTAGCAACGTCACTGGAACTACTTGACAAAGTGTGCAAAAACCAGCTCCAGCTGTTAATAAAGTAACTTACCTTTATTTTTGTCAGGATCAGTAGCTATGTCAGTGAAATTGGGACACAAGGTTTCAGGGTATTGGGGGAAGCTCCTCATGTCTCTGCTGAATGAAAACAAAATTTCATTTCTTAAGTCTAGACACACTTACGTTTCAGAATCCGAAGTATTTAAAAGGAAATACACAGAGGTGTAAAAATATTCTAATGAACATCATTGACTGCTATCACTTTCCCACTTTCCCAATTTTTCTGATTTTGAATTACCACTGTGCAATTTTTTCAAGTTTTTTCCCAATTAAAAGCCAGCTACTTATTACACATGCAAAATGAATAAAATTGACACATCTTAATTGCCCCACTTTCATTATCCAAATATCAACCTATTGCAAATTAATTCAACAGCTCTTCTCTAAAACTAGAAAACAAGCTACAGTTCATGAAGATGAGTAGTGTCTCTCCTAACATTTCAATGTTCCAAACAACTTCCAGGCAAGTTTACTTTTATGTCTCTGAAGACACCTAGGCATACGTGAACATCAATTTCATATTTATCAAAACCCATCAAAGAAACTAGTCGAAATGAATGGAAAGGGAACATTTTCAACCACCGGAATCCCAGAAGAAAAGGATTAAATTATTTCTGCTAGTGAAAACAGAGTCATGAATGAGAAGTGAAATGAGGATTCACAGTAATAAAAATTGTAGATGCTACTACAGTAAAGAGACAGAAAGGAATGTGGGGGAGGGGGGGAATCAATTTTCATGCTGTATATCCTAGAACATTATTCCCATTAAAAGAATAGCATCAACTTGAAAGTCTCACTCCCACCTTTTTTTAAAACCATTATTACTTTAATATAACTAAGTGGTAATGGAAATGTAGTAAGTTGCTAAGATCTAGAAGAAATGAGAGGGGAAAACCAATTTCCTTTCCCCCCCCAGTTATATTTTACATTTGGAAGCATTTATCATACTTCTCCAGCATAATCCATTTTTCATGTATCTTTTCATGGACTGAAGAAAATCCTTCTTCTTCCAACTAGTAAGTACAATTCAATAATCACAAAAAATGACAAGACAACAGGTAGGTATAATTTATCAAACTGAGACAAGATTTCAAGTTGGTGGTGTTTCTTTAATGTCTTACAGGAGTAGATTCTAATTTTTTACCTGGTATTGCAGATGTTATGAGACAGATTTAAAGTGATAGGAGTTTCAGATGGAAAATCATTTTGTGAAATATTCTCTCCTAAAGAAAAGAATGACTGAAAATCAAAGATCCTGAAAAAAGTATGCACAGAATATACATACAGACAAATAGAATCATCAATGGTGTTCATCAAGTTCTCTCTGACTGAAGTATCATACTTGCACTGATTTGCAAGTGTGCTATCTGCATCCACATGGTCTTAAATGTATTTTATGACTTATAAGTGATTACCACACTCTTAATGAAGAGGTTCTTTGTTACTACCAAATTAATTTTGAATTTGAAATGACTGACTGACCTTTTTTTTTTTTTTTTTTTTAAGAGGCCTGACAACTTAGAAGAACAGAATAATCATGTACACACAATTTATCTATTAGGTTGCAGGTTCAGATACATCACATACTATCTTTTATACATAAGTACATATTAAGTACATGCTTATTTTTAAATTATTCAGAACAGCTTATTTCAGGTACTCTAAGCTGGGTTTACTTGTGTCACTTTAGCACTTTCTTTAGATTTTACTTCTAGTGCTACCACAGTCTGGATAGTGATGGCAGTGACAGCGTTCAGGCCTTCAACTATTCCGAAGATATTCAGGAATTCAAAAAACTGCAGTAATGAACCACAGTTCCCATTTCTCACCCCAGTCAAGTGGCTCGGGTCTCCTGACTGCTTATGCTTCAAATACAGCTACCCAATCCCAGCATCCTCACATCTGGACTGCTTTCACACATTCCTCATTTGTGGATTTCTTAAACGGCTATAACGTTTTCAAGAGAATAATGTGATGTAGCATAAATTCAAAGGCAGAAATTGCTTTGACTAGCGACTCGCAGTTCTTCCATCTTTCCATGAAAACTAACTGTGCAGCTTCCTCAGCAAGGAGCCTAACACTTTCTCTGTAGCCTGACAACTCATCTGCATCTCGATAAAGCTTGTGGGGCTTTTTTCTCAAGTGTCAAGTTCTTTAAATCTCCTCGTGTTTCTGAGAGGTGCCCCATGCTACGGGCTTTATCATTCAGAAGAAAGGCTGAAAAACCGCCCACTATTGTGCAGAAGTGGGATTTGTAGAACTTACTGGATGGAAGAAAATGCCTGGCAGTAATCATGGGCTTTTTATCTCCGTCTGAACTGCTGGTACTGCTCCAGCTACCCCAGCTCCCACGACTGGCACGAACGCTTCCTGATGAACTTCCACAATCTGAGCTTGAATCGGAACAAAACTTCTCCAAACACTTCTTTTTGGACCGTTGATAAAAGCTTTCTAAAGAAGTTGCAAAAAAGCCAAAAACACACCAAAACCAACAAAACATTTAAGAAAGTCTTTCAGCTGAAGATTCAGTGAAAAGTCATCTGAAACACGAATTTACGTGGATACTCTAAATTTACTGATAGCCACAAGAGAAATGCACCAGCCCCTATCACGAGGAGCTTATGACCTACACATCATCCCCACCACAATGAATGCAAGTGAGGATACAGTGCAGTTAGAGGCGATAGTTTGAAATAGGAAGCTCAAACTGTTCTTTGAAATACATAATTAATATTTGAAGCAGGACATGTATCCTGGCTGTAGGAACATGCAAGCTAAAAGCAATGACAAATATTGCAAGTAATTAATTCATAAGTGATAGACTCCTTTCTTATGATCTCACCAGGGATGCAAAGGACAATCGTATAAACACTGATACCTTCTTTAGCCCTCCTCTTCCCAAAAGCTGGGGAAAATAGCTGATTAAAATCCTGACAGAAAGGCAGGAAGGAGGTACCTAAGCTAGTGGTTTTTAAAAAGGACCTGCCTGTTCTTAAAGTGGCCTTTAAAATACAGCTGCCTCAGTTAGCACCGGCTTTAATCTGAACATACAAGCAGACTGGCATCCTTCACCCAGGACTGATGGATTATGGCTTCAGACTGATTCACCTTCTGATTTGCACCACCAACCAACCCCACAGAGAAAGGATGCAGAGCCCTTCAGAAGCGTGCAGGTATTACTGTTTCAGGCACTGCACTGTGCCAGTCCTGCTGGCTTCACGGCAGGCTTTGAAAGGGAGAGAAGCACAAGTCTCTCAAGGAAGGAATACAGCTCTACCGCCACAAACCCCACATTACATTTCTTCCCATTTAAGACAATTAAGATTGCGTACCTGTTTCTCCCTGTATAGACAAGCTCCCGGCTTTTTGGTCTGCTTTACAATTTTCCCCGTTACCCTGAGGACACCAGGCTCTTATTCCAATATTCGCTCTCAGATCCGGCCTTTCAAATTCACTGCACATATGCTTCAGCTCACTCTGCTCGGGGACCCTAATACAACCACACCCAAAGAAACATGTTTGCATTTTACATTTCAGCTGCACTTTTCGTTTTCAGGCATTAAACACTCCAACCCACAGGGCTATCGAGGCAGGACATGGGGCAAGGAATAGGTTTAGAAGTCTTACTCCCCAACTTTACAGAAACCTAGAAAACCTTTCCCAAAATGCAATATCCCACCTCACAGACTACTACTTCTCAGGGGGAGAAGCAAAACCACCACCACCATGTGTGTTTTAACTCTATTCTCGAATGTATTTGCAGAAGGCAATCAGATGTTACAGTGATAAGCACAGTCCAGCGCTGCACGAGTATCTGGATCCACAGGAAAAACTGCTCTGTGTCTGTTTCACTGGCATAATTATAACTAGAATAAAACCAACACCTGAACTCATCTTAACTTTATGCTAGTAAAACGGAAATATCTGGATCCAGTATCATAATCACAAAGTACTGTGGGAAAATTAATAAAATCCAGCTGTCAAGTTTCTACAGGAAGGAAATGGTTACATCTTAACTCCGAAAGTAGCAACTGCTGAATCAGTTCAAGGAACAGACACCAAATTTCAGTATTTCACTTCAATTATTTTTATCGTCCCTACCTACAAAGATGCGCATCCTACAAAGATTTACACGTGCTGACTTTGCACACAATGAATAGTAATTTGTTTATAATGAGTTATAACAGCCCCTTCAGATTTACAACCTCCTTGTTAAGTCCACTGACCTCAATAGGACCACTTGCAATAAAAATTAAGCCTGTGAAGGCTTTGTAGGATCATGACCTTAATTCAAAGAGCTGGGGGAGGGGAAGGAGGAGGATTTTCTCCTCCCAAGTGTTTCTATTCTAGTAGCAGTTTATAACTGGTATTTTTTAGCAATAATCTGAAGAACTTAGCTTTAAAATACATAAAAAAGTAATGAAGCGTAGTTTACAGCTGACTTTAGAAATGCATTTAAACAAACCTTGGTGTCAGGGGAGGGGAAGTAACTTCCCAGGGTGATCGCAATATTCTTTTGAGCCTAGTGCTGCTCTCTTTTTTTTAATTGTTACAACAAAAATGCAAGCTGCTGTCCCTTTTCTACATATTTCTCTTCCTCTTCCAAAACTACTAGAAGATAACACTCCCTCAGTGACTCGATATAGCAGATGATTCTCTTGAAGGTGGAATGATTTCAACAATTTTGTTTCCCTTTTTTTTTACTGAAGAGAATACACAACTGGATTTTATTCACACAACACACAATAGAAAGGAAGCTAACCACCCAAACTTCAGAGACAGCAAATTCCACTCTGTAACAGACAGCAACCACTGCTATGCAGAATAGGGCGTGCCTATATACACACAGATTTACAAATGGTAAATTTTTCTAATTTTTTTTGCTGGTGATACTTAGTACTGCACATTCTTAAAAATAAAGGCTCAGTCCAGGATTAAAGTGTGTTTATTTAAATAGATAAAGCAATCCTGCCTAAAGTACTATGTAAAAACCTGCAGAAACATTACAGCAACGCTGGATTTCTTCATGATTTGGTGAGGCAATACATACCTTGTAGATATATTAACATTCTTCTTCTTATTTTTTCTAGATGTTCTATTTCTGTTCCAATTCATATTTGGTAAATTTCCTTCCTTCTTCTCCTGAGGTTTCTTCTTCCTATACGCATCTTCTTGCTAAATGTAAAAATATGAGCTGAGACAATACATACATTATAAAATGAAGTTAACTCAGTAAATGAACTCCACTGGATTTTTCTAGCTAAATTTCTCTGGACAGAACGGCTTGACCCAAATGCATAATTACATCATGATTTAGTGCCTTTCCACAGCACATCCTCTTCCCAGCACCATCAATTTGACCAGCCTTTCCAAGATTGTCCTTCAAGCCACCAAGAGATGATGAGAGAGAAATTTTTGAATTCCCAGTGTCAGCATTTTCCCCCTCACAGTATCTAGCTCTGACTTCCAGGGAAATAAAAAAAATAGGGGGAGAAAAAGGAAAGCAGTCAATAAAATTCCCAATGTGCTAAAAACAAAAAACATCTGCCAGATTTATGATCAGTTTGTGAGCAAGTTCAGCAGCAATAAATCCTCCCTTTCCTCAGCAGCTGGGGGGTGGGTGGGTGTGGGTGGGGAAGGCATTCATTTGAATTACAACTGAGGAAATTATGGGGTAAATTAACTAACAAATAATAGTAATTTTTAAAAATTCAAGAAACAAACTGAGCACCATCAGCCACACATGGAAAGAAGTTTGTAACAGCTCCTAAAACAAGACTAGACCCTGTCTTTTCTGATATATACTCCTCAAGCACGGTAAGCAATTCCTCTTTACATCTTTTTGCCATGGGATACCTATCCAGTAGACAGGACACAAACACAATGCAGATTCTTGGGTTTACTAATTCTGTGATGAAGGTTTTTAAGTGTTTTACACTGCCTGCAACAAAGGTACAGTCTGCTGTGTTTATCATGCTCAGAAACCAGGCGTAAAGAACGATCCTTCTCAGCAGCTTCACAATCTTGTGAAGGGGCTTCTGTCTGCATCAGAAAATTTGAGAACACAGCAAAGTCCTGTACTGTATTTGGAGATCCGCAAACGAAGGCCAATATGCCCATCTAGGACACCAGCCCTCCGAAGTACGTTCCCACGTCATCACTGTGGCTGACAGATGGCATTAGATTCCAGCATGTTTCTGCCTGTTCTGACAATAACGAACACTATCTCTAGTTGTGATATGGCTAATATCACAATACAAGGGCTGTTTTAATTTTTATCCAAACTGTTCATCATTCTACAAAGCAGCATTACAATGCAACAGTTGTGGGACAGCACGTCTGCATACTTCCTCATTCATCTGACTTACAGTGTTTCAGATCTGTGACTCTACGTAGCAGTCCCTACACACACATACATACCTGTATGTGTATACATATAAAAATAAACAACAAAAAGATCATTTAAAATTTTAAAAGTAGAAAGATCACAATACAAACCTCAGAAGCAATCTCCTCTTTTGCGCAGCATGGAGTCTCTTCCTTAGGTCCTTTATTAATCTTTTTCTCTGTGGAAGGCTTTATGTTGATCTGCTTTTTTAAAGTCTCACAGTTTTCTGTTTCAGTCCTGAGAGGCACTTGCTGGCTATTCCCTACAATTAAACAGTAGTATCAGTTGGCTTGGGAAGAGAACGGGCTCCCAATCGTAACCACAGTATCTTCCTTTTCTTTAAAAACAGACTTGTGTTCCTTTTCAAATCACTAGGAAAATTACCTTTAGGCTGACGATGCAGAAAATTTCAAAATCAAAAGCTAATGCTGTATAAAAATTCTTAGAGTAGTTGCAAAAAACAGCTCTATATTGATTCATGCTCACGGGCACATCACTCCTAGCACATCCATAAATTACCCAAGTCCTCCTGCTCATCTCATCTAAATTTGAGCTACGTGGGTCCCAGCCATGGGTCTGGAAGGTAGCATCTGAAGCCAGAGAACATGGGGCTAAAAAACAAACAGAAAAAACCCTGCAAGCTGGGTGGGGAGGAGACTTTTCAACAATGGGTAGATTGAAGTAAGGACTGATTTTATTTGGTGCTTTATGTCTCTGAAGTGCCCTCTGCATTCACTATGAACACAAATGGAAGTCATTGTTTCTTTAGGATGGATTCCACATTAAAAGTTCATTTTCTTGAGAGGCTTATGAGCAAGAAAAATTATCGTTGTGTTTCCTATCTACCAACCAACTACAATATCCTAGCTCTGAGTCAGCCACCCTCTCCCCTCTGAAGCAGGCAGTCTTGATGACTGCAGAAGGAGCCCACGTGCATGAAACACCAGGCAAGGGAGGCTACCACAGCTCTACAACACACTCCGCTGCTCTGCAGCATACAAACGTGTGAGCACCCGAGGTCTTGAAGACTCCCCATTTACACAAAACCAAGTCTGTAACTATAATCAAGATACAAACACAGCAACACGGTACTTTTTTAGACTTCATTTACCCTACCCAACTTCTTGAAACACAGGAATACTCGCGTCCCTGCCAGTGCAAAAAAACACAACTGCTAATTGACAACATGGCAGATTACCTGTAGTGCTTTACTAATGAATGTAAGTAACTGTTACTACTCCGGAAATGTTCTTTCAAGGTGGAAGTTTTGTCAGTGAAAGTTAAGTCTAGTATCTCCCAGCTGGCTTACGTATAACCATGATTTCCACCGCCTGTACTCAAAGTTAACCTTCCTGTGCACGCAAATACAATTAAGACATAATTATTTCCTTTCCTCCCTCCCGCCCCTCATCTGATTTCCTAATTCAAAGCAAAGAACAAACACTGCAGTTTAGGAGCACACGAAGAATATCAAAGTACTTTTGAAGTATAAGTGAAATTAACCCACTTTCACCTGAGACGGCACACTTGTCACCTGCTCTATCTCACAGATAACAACACAGCGGGAAGCGACAGGCCCAGGGTAACAACTACACACCGCAGCAGGGCCTGAAATCCCTCTGTGATGGCTCACTCACTAAAACTCTGCCACAGCTGCAGCAAATGCCAGTCTTCAGCATTCAACTACTTGCCAAGTGCCTAACTAAAGTCAAGCTTCCAGAGGACACATTCTCCTGCCCTGCTCTTGATCTCCCCCGGGTGCTCCTGGGCTGCTTTTAAAACTTGAGTTGTGAACCTAAGAGGCAAGACTGACCAGGCAGCTTAGTTCCGCAATTAAAAAAAAAAAAATCATAAAAAACACAGCTATGCAGTTACTAAGAGAAATGTTGATCTGCAGATTCCTACAAAATATAACTTCATGATATTCTGATGTCAGCTTTTGTTATTTTAGGTGGTTTTATGATGAGTTCTGAATATCCAGTACTGAATGTGGCGACTAAAAATCAGGCATCAGATTTTCAGTGGACCTAAAAATTGCAGACTGGGACATTTCTGAATATTTGGAGAAGGGTATTTTGTGGTTTATAAGCATATCTATTACAACAATTATTTTAACCTTTTAAATGCTACAGCACAAGCTTGAAATCTGTAAACCAAGGCAAATTTATGATTTATGAAACAACTTTTAATGCAAGCTGTTTCCTTCGGAATGTAAACTGATAAATCATAGTGAACACATGAGAAACAACACATCTCCTTGTCCCAACAAAAGACAAAATCCTGATCACTGTGAACTCAACAGAAGATTTCACCCAATAATTTCAACTGATGGAAACTGGGAAAAAAAATTACCACTGTTTTTCCTAGAAATTTCTTGCAGTTCTGGCTGTTGCTGAGGTGAATTTCTGGACAAGTGACTTTCAGGTAGTTTCTTGGACATCTTCACAGGACAGAACTCCTGTTCTTTGAGCTCAACTAGATTTTCTGAAGTTTTAAGGTTAGTTTCCTTAGGAAACATACATGTTTGAAGATCTTCCTTCAGATCACACTCTGAAGAAGTATTTTTAATGAGAACTGTATTTTTCAGTGCACTTTCTTCTTTATCCAGAAAGTCTTCTGGAAGAGTTAAATTCTTGTTAACATTTATGCCATTTGC
Source organism: Falco rusticolus (assembly GCF_015220075.1). Taxonomy (NCBI): domain Eukaryota; kingdom Metazoa; phylum Chordata; class Aves; order Falconiformes; family Falconidae; genus Falco; species Falco rusticolus. Next base: position 49,520,756 of record NC_051187.1, read on the forward strand.
ATATTTAAGAGTTACCCAGTTCTCACTGACAACATCAGTGCAAATGTCCTCTTTTGGTGCTGAGATATGGTTCTCCGCAATCTGATTCTGCTTTTCATCAGGAGCTGCAATGGCACTGCCAGCTGCTGTGTTTGGTTTCTGCTTACTGTAGTAAACTGAACATTTGTGTTTCTTCTGAGAATGGCTGTAGGTCGCAGGACTTCTCTTCGCTGCATTCTGACTTCTACTGGAAGAAGCGCCTACAGACAGGAAGCCCTTCCCTTTGCCTTTATCTGAGGAACTATAGGAATCCATAAATGTTTTGCAGCTTCCCCTGTAGAAAAAAATAAATCATTTGTGATTTGGTTTTATCTATGAAGCTATCATGAATTGGTTTATGGGATATTTCTGCAAGAAAAGGGGGGGGGCCTATTCACAAGCTGTGGAACTGCATTAGGTCTTCAATTTTTCGTACCAGCTATGGTACGCACGTGCTCAGACTTCAAACACACTTATATGCTTCACTGAGTAAGTGCCTAACTGACCATCCAAGAGGGTCAGATTCAAGGACCATTAATTTATTTTCCATTCTTTCCATGGCTGCCACACATGATGTATCCTTTACTTCCATCACATAATTTTTAACCTACGTACGACTGACAATACACAAGATGAATAAACCCTTGAGTTCTTCCATTTCTCCTTTATGAAGATCAATATACACCACAACACTGAAAGCTCTCTGAAGGAGGTTGCTTGGAACACAATCTCCTCTAAAACAGCCCACAGCAATATCAAAATACAAACAGACAGAAAGCATCACTCCACAATAAATAGGGTACGAAAAAAGGCAATTTAAAAGAAGAAAAAAGTATTTTTACTTGTAGGAATCAGAGCTGATTACGTCAACAGAGTTGCTGTTCTGCTGCGGTGAAGAACTAGGATTTGGCCTCTGTCTTGATTTCATGAACTCTGCTAGAATATACTGGGCTTGCTGGAAGGCTATCAGAATCACTCCAAGCAGGGACAAACTGCCAAAGAAAACAACAGATACTGGTGTCTACAATTCCCAGGAACATTCTCAGTGAAAGAGCTGAAAAAGCTTCTAACAAGATGCACTTTTCAAGTATTTTTTTTAATACATTCTAAGTGAGAATTTACTAATTGAGAAAAACTACAGTGTAAAATAACAGTTGTAACGCTCTTTTTCATTTTTTTCCTTACAGCCCTTGCTAGTTATTCTCTCCATAAAATCATTCAGGCATGAGCTCTGCCAAGAAAAAAATCTAACAAAGAAAAATATCATTCTAAACCAGCTAATACCTGATCTGAAGATCCGTTAGAACCAAGTCTCACTACAACACAATGGCAATATATCATAGTATGATACCTATTAGTCTTCTGAGTATCTTAATTCATAACAGTTATGTCATTATATTTATTTAATACGATCTCTTTCTTTTCCTAGGGAAAATGCTGGCATAAAATGGGCTACAAATGCCACTGTACTTCTGAACCGAAACGGAAGCTGCAAAATATCCTCTCTGGTGTATTAATTACATTGCATGTAAATCGAACAAAAATCTTTGTAATTCAAACCACTGCCTCAATTATGCAGCATAAAACAGAATGAGAAGATCCTGATTTTTCAGATCCTTGCAGCCTCCTTCTGTTGCATCTACAACCACGTCACCCCGTCATTACTGTTGCTTCATTTGTGCTCTGTTTTCAGTGTCAAAACACCAATGCAAGCAGAAGCAGCGTGCATCAGGATCTCAGCTAGGTATATGCATCGGCACATGTATGTATCACCATGACATTCACAGTCACTGCCTGTTAGTACTGACTGCAGGAGTTCAGGGCTGGTGGGATGAAAAGACTGGATATCATCTGTGACAAACACAAAACATTCAATTCACACTACACAGTGTGGAAGGTTAATAAAGGAAGAAAAAAAACCAGTATGCATAGGATCAGAACCCTTCATTGTTGTAAAAAGGTACCAACCTCTTAAAATAAGTTCATCATGTGCGAGCAATGAGTCAGCCAACACAAGCCAAATAATCTTTCTGGGGTAGCCTATTCAGCAGTGTGCCAAGCAAAAGCTAATAATAAACATGAATATTTTTTAACAAGCGAAAGAAGCAGAAGAAAGCAGGTCTTGACTTGGTTGTCACAAACTTTGTAAGATTTATGTTAATTTTCCAGAATGTTTAATCGACCAGTCTGCTCAATTCTATTCATGATGTTCAGATATTAATATGTTACATGTGGACCTCTACAGTGAGGGAGCAAGTCTTCCAGCAAGGGGAACATCCAGTGGGTATTCCTGTGGGGGTATCCTAGCCCTTTTTCTTTGCCGCCTTAACACTGAAGTTTATCAGGAGGAGCAACAAGAAATGCTTGACAACTCCATCACCAGCTAATGCATCACACCTAAGATGTCACCGTCAGCTGGCAGACTCTTGGGAGACATGTGCAGTAGAGATTTAGGCCTGTCACCACTAAAAATCTAACACAAGCCAAAAGTGCTTGCTGACCTTTCACTGGCAGGTCCCTTTCAAACTGATGCAGGGGCCCTGACATTACCTTACAAAGAGGACTGTGAGCCTCCAGAAAGACTCTTCCCAGCTGGGTCCTGGCACCACATCTGCACACAGCGGTAACAGATGGTGAGGAAGAGTCACATTGAGCGTGAAATGGAACTCCAGGTCAGCAGCAGTCACCAGCGTAAGTTCACGGATTACCCAAGAAGATGTAAAGTCAGGAGTGAATCTGTCAGGAAAAGCAGATAGAACAGGTGTTATTTTTCCACTGTAGGGCTGAATTTCATTTTCTGAAGTCACACTGATACCAAAAAATACAAAATAACTTTTGATTTGATAACATGAAAAAAAGACAATGAAACAAGTGACCACTGTCTGCTTAGACTATGCAGATGGCATCAACAGCTAGCAAAGATTAAGACTTTTGAGGTCATTTTCAAGCAGTAAAACACGTGATTTTATTGTGACTCTTCAGAATACTCTCATTACTGCGCATGTGCATGCAATCAACTCACGAACCAAATGGTTCGTTAACCAAAACACTCTTTACCAAAAGCACAGCTGTCTAATGTACAGGCAGCATTACTTTGGAAACGGGCCAGGTACTACAGTTAAGTCTAGAACAAGGCGGGAAAGATAGGAAAAGCAGAAGGAAACATCAGATTTGTCTCTTCTTCCAGTTACTGCCTTGACCATCTCATTGTTCTGTTTGACTGCCATGGGTACTGCTAGAAGGTATGACTTGCCTTTCCAGGCGGTAGAGGTGACACGCTGTATATGAAACTAGAGTTACTGTAATACAGTAATATTAACTATACTGATGTTTAACTCATGAATTTCACTCGACAGGATTTTAGAAAGAATCAATTCTAGACTATGTGTAATGTTAGGAAAACATGACTAGATTGTGGCCAGGCTACTTGGAACAAGCTAGGGAACCACAATCAAATAAGTAAAAAAAGCCAGTGGCAAAGCATTTCTTAATCTTTTATTGTGACCACTCTTTTGCTTTGATTTATTACTTCATAATGCACTGATAAAAGCACGTGTGCTACTTGCTTTTTAAAAAATGGATTCTTTTAAATAAACATTATTGCATTATCAATTTGTTAGTGTTACCCTTACTGAAAAGGAGAAATTCTTATGAAATCTGTATTCAAAGCTCACCAAATTTTGTGTATGGGTGTGCTACTGGAGTGTCTGTTACTGAAATTAATTATTCAAAATTTCCACTTAAATTAACTTGTCAGCAAATTTGTCAGTGCTTACACAATGCTGATCTCTCGTGATGAGTTCTGAGCCAGGAAAAATTGCTGACAGTCTAACACTTCAAATCCATATCCTTGGCAACTGTAACCATTGATTTTCATTGATGAAATTGTTATAGGAAGAGGCCCGATATTCTCTACTTTGAAGTTCTTCGTAATGGATAGAATTTGCTTGCTGTCCTTCAGTTCTTAAAAGGGGGGAAAAAAAAAGAATACATATTTTAGAGTGCTGAAAAATTATTTTCTTACGTTTATAAATAAATCACTATTTATACTTTCATTCTAATAAAAATTCAGAAGTGACCAGCATTTTAATACAGAGTGTTTTGTAGTAGCGTACTTCTAGAATTTGTAACTATCCTCAGTCAGTGTTTTGAGAAAGAATCTACACCTCTCATGACCAAGCTCTTCACCGTTTTCTATTTCAACATTCCATTTACCTAACATTACTGTACCATATCAGTACCACTATGGAGTAACGCAGCCAGCTACAAAATCAGAGACCTGTTTCTTCTTACTCACGTCGTCTGCAGTCCATTAGCGTAGCTTCTGGCACCTTGAATCGAAGAGATCCTCCTGCACCAGGTAATCTTCCCCCTACTTTAAGCAATTCTTTGGCTCCAAAGCCTTCTACACTGACCACATCCAGAACAGTCAAGTTGTTTCTGCCATAATATAAGAATCAAGCAATCAGCCACTATAACACAAATGAAGCTTGCAAAATCACAGCTTCGCCATCTGCGTAGCAACCCAAGACAACAGTGTTTCAGTAACAGAATCAGCGGCCACACCTGGATAGGTTTCCCCTAAATACAAACAGGATCACTCCAGAACCAGTCACCAGTAGTAAATTTCTGACAGTGAAGGAACAACCTTTGTGACCACTGCCGCTGGATAACAACAGTACCACCTAGTAAAAATGATAGCTTCCTCCATAAACTCCTCTTTTCCTCCCAGGATAACCAATGTGTGGTTGCACATTAGACTCACTGAATACTTAAATCCTATCATTATGGAGTTAAGTTGATAATAGCAAAGCCACGTAATGTGCTGCTCTCTTAACTCAAAATTGCCTCAGTACATATGCATTTTATAACCCACTCATCACCTATTAAGAAAAAAAGGCTATTTTTTAATGACTGAGACATAAGGCACAAAGATTATTTAAGCAATTTTTATTAAACTGGAGGATTCAGGCTTTCAAATTTTGACCATTTGTCTTTGCTCCAAGATTTGGCAAATTCATTTTTACCCTGCGTTGTTTGATTCTCACTTACAACTGAAACTTGGCTTACCTGATTAAAATAAGGGAAGCTACTCTTTTGTAGTCAACTGGTGTAAAAATCACACCAACTTTTCTGGTTTCCAGTGGCTGTAAACTTAACCAAAGCAGCTCAGAACTGCATTTCTTGTTGATAAGATCCTCTTGATGTGCATTCTGTTAACAAAAATGCACTTCTTACTCACAGAAAACATGTGTGTTTGAAGATCTCAACAAAGAAAGCACTACATCTTCACTTAGCACCACATAAGACATTTTTGGCAAGGTGCAATAACTGCTGACTAACATGTCATACTAAAGCATTTCAATTTGACAACATGGATCATCAGATAAGGTAGTTTATTTGAGCAAAAGTTCATATTACTGCACTTATTATGAGGAATGTATTACTTCATTATTTTTTTTTGAAACAGCTCTTACTTGCTCAGATGGAAAAGAAATCATACAGTTCTTTCATATTATAGGGATCCTGAAACACTTCACAATGCAATGAGAACTGACACTATACTGATTACACAGGGAAATGTGACAACCATTATACCCTCAGTGTAAGACCTGCAACTTGATTTAAGTGAGAAAGGGACTGTTGGCAAATATGTTGAGTCACTGGGAACAAACCAAAGTGAACTCGCTACCACATTAATTGAAGACCAGAACTACCAGAAGTTCACTGAGTCTGTAAATCTTGTACATTTTTTTGATTTATTTTTTCAATACTGCTGTTTGTTCTTTTTCTTTTGTTTTTAAAAAAATTAAAATATCCCCAAAACTTTCTATTCCAGAACTTTTTCTATTTTCTATTCCTTTTAGGGGTGATCAGACACCTACAGCAGTCAAAACCACCATAAACATTACAAAATGGGCTCTTGCTTGGTTGTTTTTCAACTTATGGCTGCAGTACTACTGGCTTTTCTGATTTTTTCCAGTCCAAAAGGTTTTTATTCTTAGTCTATTTTAAGAAAAAAGAACATATACAAAAAAGTTTCAGAACCTGCATTTAACAGTCAATATTTATTAAAAGCAAACCATGTATGGCATTTGCAAACTTCACCCTGTCACTCCCTACAAACAAAGACACGCATGCACTCAAATGTGAGCCTAACAATTCATTACACATGTATATAAAGTGACTAGGGAAATGACGACAAATTCAAAAATGTAAATATTAACAACTAGTGATTTGGTTAACAAGCCAAGATTCATCTCGTACATGCTGAATACCTATCTAACCATACATGTTCCCCCTAGCTCTTCTAGTCTCTAATGAAAAACAGATATTACACACATTGATGTAAAGATCTACTACTGTTTTTCCATTTGGTCAAGAGTATGGTGTATGGGACTGTGGTAACTCAGTTCCACCCATCCTATCCATGTACTAGTGGAACTACCTTCTCTTTTTCAGCATGTGCCTACAGGCTAGGATTTATGAACTGCTGTCTCCTCTCTTTTAGAACAACTTTTAATAACTGTTGCCAGAAAGGAAAGGTCAGCTTTGATTACTGTAGCAAACAGTCTTTTCTTTTTATAAGCTACTAATCTTTCACTAAGGTCTTAAAGCCTATATGCAGAAACATGTAACCTACATAGGACATTAAAGATGTGGCTGCAGCATGCCCAGACAGCAAGGAAAATATGTCAATTCCAGGCTTTTGCACAAACTCCAAACCCAGGAAGAAATTCTCTGGGTACCCTGGACAGTACTCTGGTTGTCAGTATATGCCAACATCCCTGATACAGCATCTTCTCTATTTCTCTTATCAATGAAACAACATCTCAGGGTTTAACCACAGCTCAGCCCTGGTGTGACAGAGTCAAGTGTTATCAACGCCCGTGTTATAAATGAGGCAATCAGAACCAGAGCGCACCATAACATTCCAACAGGAATCTGGGAGTTGCAATGAGACTGAGGTGAAGTGCAGAAATCCAGACTTCTCCTCCCTTGAACTATCAGACAGTATTTTCCTCTGCTGAAAAGACTATCAGCTAGGTTCTGACACGACTGACTCAAAAGCCTGTCATTTCGCTAACTGTAAGTCCCAACACCGAACGTAAATTGTGGCCTTTTCAACACGTACACACATGCATGCAGGCATGCACACACTCCCTCATTATAGCTGTTTTTAAAACACTCAAACTCTGGAAAAAAAACAATAACTGCAAAGATACAAGCCTAACAAGAGAATCACAAAAACACAATTAAATTGCTGTAAATAACACTTGGGAACAACTCAGATGTAGTGTAGCTAGAAAAAGCTTTTTCTAGTGTGTCAGACCACTTCTATCAAAATTAGCCAACTTACCTTGGGAGAACATTCATCCATGAGCTTGAATTCAGTGGTTGTGAAATTAATAGCTTGTACATTTATGCCAAACCTGAATAAACCAAAACAAACAAAAAAAAAGCATCTCAAATCAGTCTGTCAGAACTACACCGACTTATATTTAACATGCTGGCATTTATTCTTAAAAAAAGAATGCTTTTACAACTGCATTTTAGCAGATGTGAAATACAGTGGAAATGCAGGCCAGCATTTTAACAGAATACACTACCAATCATTTTAGGTGGATTCTACACATTTGGAAAACAGGCAAATGGCTGGGCACTTTAGATCTCTCAGCAAAGCTGCCGATAAACTGCAGATCACAATAAAGAAACAAAATTTCTAAGCCACACAAACACAAAAGCCCCAAATCTTCTTCTGCTCACATAACTTCTAATAAATAATCATCATCAAATCTCATTAATTTACTCAAATATCCCTCTTGCTGCTCATGATTTTTATGGGACAAATTCCTATTGTCTTTCACATACTTTGTAAATCAACTTCATTTACAGCAGCTGATTATTACCTGACAGCAAATTATAAGCATGTGACATTAAGGCATTAAAAACAGATATAAGAAAACCAATAGGTAAAATTTACATTATAGAGGACTAATGGATCTCCAGCCACTGACTTGGAAATTCACTTGTCACAACTTTCTATGACATTAGCTTAAAAAAGAGCCAGTTAGCAGACATGATTTCTGGTAAACCTAGATCTGCAGAAAGGAAAGTGTGCAGATGAAGAGAAAATGTAATTTCAAACCACAAGAAAAAGGTTATGTGGAAGTTATATTTAGTATGCAAACTGATGTAGTTATTAATGTGTGTGTATATATGCACATACACATATATATGTAAAGAGATGAGGTTAAAGAAGCAATTACTCTGGGATTTGAACCCCCAAGCAGCATGTTACACTTAAGCACGTGAGCAGTTCCACTGGCTTCAACCAAACAGCCAGCCCTACCAACTACACAATTTTTCAAAGTGTGACAGCCAGGGCTTACTTTGGTGAACTTCAACCCACCTCACCACACCCCTTTATACTGTTCATCAAACTTATCTAGATTTCTCATTAGATCTTCTGAGTTCTAAAACAGAAAGTTCAAAACAGCATAAAAACATTTGCTTAGCTGGCCCTAAACATTTACAGTTGGGGTTCCTGGCTCTGGACCTTAATTCTTCTTACTGGCTCCTGTTTCCTCTTCTTCAACTACGTTTTTTACCTAAGAAAAAACTAAGAAAACTTCCTCTAGTGGGAAGGCTGAGTTACCTTCCTCCTCACTGTTTAGTCTACAGACTCTCTAATACTTCCCAACCAGACTTGCAGGAGATGCACACCCCCAATTCTGCAAGTTGCTCCCCTCACCCAGGCAGCTTGCACAAGCTTGCACTAAGCTTCAGATCTTAAAGGATGACCAATTAGGTTTTGGCCGGCAAACAAACTTGCTGAAAACATGCTCAGTTTGGTTTTAAGAATGATCAGGTGCATTACAAAGTCATGCATCATATAGGGAGCTGCTCTAAATGTGATTATGTCTTCCAAAAACGGGTCAGAATGTTGTCTCCACCTAAGCTGCACTTGGAATAATTAAAACAAACAATAAGCAACAATCATAAGGCATGGCAAATAGATCTTCTAAATGGGAAAACAGTACCCTGAAATAGTTATACTCATTACCATTTGTTGAGAAGATTCAGTGAAGCTTGGGGATCAGGGTAGTAAGAAAGAGGCAGAAGCTGCAGCGTAACTGGGAAGGATGAAGGGTTTCTTAGTACAAAGTATTTTACCTAAATGGAGGGGAAAAGAAAAACACAACACACTTGAAAATTGGAAGGTAAAATAATTCAGCACTGGTAACATGTTCTGTGTTTTCAAGGGATCGAATCTGGCTTCTGTCTTAATGCAATATAATCATATGTGCACAAAACTGCATGGAACAGCAGGACACGTCACCACGTCATCATCGGCCAAACCAGCTAAGAGTGCATGAAGAACTGCATGTGCAAAAATACAGATCTCCCCTGCGCCCCAAACAACCCTTTCATTTGGATTAACACAGGCAGACATGAACAATGCTCTTCCACAGAAGAGGGTGATGTTAGTGAAGGGCCACCCTTCCTTACAGAAGTCTGAATGCAAGCAGGTTATACACATTACTATAATGACTAACAATTAAATGGCACAAAAGGAATATTGAGGTAATGCACAACAAGCACATCTGGCCCAGGCTAGTTTAGTAGTGACCTAAATCTGACAAACGAGAAAGAAACAACCATGAGGTGGTTGGAAAACACATTGCTCTGCTGATCTCTCAAGCGTTGTGCCTCTCACAAATGCTTTACCTGCTTCTGCTACGTAAGGCAGCGGCATGAGGAATGCCATTCCATAACCACACGCAGCATTAACGACAGTACACCCTATCCCCAGTCTCTTGTTCAATTATTTTTATCACATGCATGTAAACTTGTACACTGATAGCAACTCTGAACAATTGTTAGTTAAAACTACACTGCTTTACTCCTCTTCCGTATTGAAGTATTACAACTAGGTAGTTAGAGAACTCAAAGAGCCAAAGGGATACAAAACTGGCGTCTTAAATTAGACTTCAAAACATTGACCTACAAGCAGTATGAACACGTAAGCATCACCAAATGTTAACCGCACACTTTGTTATTAAACGAGCTAAGCATACATCAGTTCAGAAAAAGCATAACCACCATCCTCACCATACTACTTTTAACTGCTGTGGCACTGAAGTTGAGGGTAAGGCCAGGTTCTGTAGTCAACCGTGGCAAGAAAAAGGCAAAGGACTCCTCTTTCGGCTTCTTCTGGTAAATAAAGCGAGCTGATCCTAAAATACTTCTTCTGCTTCATTGGCAAAACCAGAAAACTTTGTTAATTTTATTTTCTTTTTTCTTCCAAACAAAGAACAACAACAACAAAAAAGTAAAAAGATGATTTGCCAGGACCTACAATTATGTCAACTAATCTTTGATTGAAAATGTTCTTCACAAAATAAAGCCCATAAAGCTGTTACCTAGTAGTACAGAGTCAGTGTAATTTATGTGCATCCCTTGAGTGTCCACTTTTCCACCTGCAACACGACTAGTTTTCAAAGCTCCACCTCTTTATTCTGGAAAGGGGCCAATGTCACTGATGCGCCACCTTTACAAGAATTGCTCAGTCACAGTGACTGCATCCTCCCCAGCATCCCCAGTATGCAGTATCCATTAGGGCAGGGACTAAATACCATAAAAGATATTGAAAGATCTTGATCCTGAAAGGACTACTATACCACCTTGTTGGACTCACACAATTTCATAAATGACGTGGTAAGACATGCTCTGCCTGCTTTCACACTGGGTAGCTGTGGTGGGGTTATTATACTCAGAACATTATTTACATTCTGAAGTTTGGGAATCTGAAACATTTACTCATGGCTGGCAGCGCCTTGAAATGGAAGCTGGGGGTGTCTGGGGTACTCTGCAACTCCAGCTGCTTCAAAGTAACTAACTTTTAAGTGCAGGTAGGTCAAAAATTTTTTTTCTAATTAAAAATACTTCAGAGCAGATATATTCTTTCTTACAACACTGTACTGGCTTGAATTAAGAACCTCAACAGATGCTATACAGACCTGCAGGCTTCCCCATGTCTTATTTTTTGCCATCTTTCATAAAGGTCACTTGCAAGCTCAGAATCCACATCCCAGGCAGAACGGTCCAGAGAGAGACTCTTTTGCCAAAGCAGATTTGCTAAAAGAATAACAGATTTTTCGTATTTTTACAGAGATAACATTTACTCCTTTCATCAATCTACTTCTGAACATGAGTAATCAGTACCTGCAAAGGGTCTTGACACAAAAATAGAAAAAGGTAACCACTTTCTCCCTTCAAAGCAAGCATATGTGAGGGTATATATATTATTGTACAAATCTGATTCACTTAAAGAAATTATCTGAGAAACAACACCAGTTCTATATGCGAACAAGAGTATGGGTATTGCACAAGCTTTGTATGCTCTAAGTAAGCCCATTTTATTGCTGCTGTTTCTAATGGATGCCATTGATAAGTCATCATGTTATCAGTATTCTTTACACAGAACTCTCCACTGATGCCAATCAAGTACCAAGATTATATACTAGTCCCTACCTAGTGGTACAAAATTATAATATCACAGCACAGCAGGGAGCAAAACAAAGCCCAGTTTGGCAGAAATGGTGTTTTCATTTCAGCTTCTCTTTCTGGTGTGCTGGTAATTGTCTCAAATTCTTCTTAAGATAAAATTGCAAGGCTTTAAATCAGTCTAAAGATTAATGCCTTTTAGAAAGAGTAGACTCACATTGGTTCAAGCATTTTCACATAGCAGAAAGGAGTTAGAAAAACAACTTTCTTCTGAAAGAAAACAGAAATGGCTTATTTTGAAAATACATGCACTATTTTATAATCCTTAGTGTCTGAAGTAACCAATTGAGATTAACGATGATTGGAATAATGCAGTTCTTTAGGTCAGTATTTTCAAGCTTGTGCATTAGACTTTTCTATTTAACAAATACTAGTATCCTAAATCAGAAGGCAGAATATCTGTACGTAAAGATCTGATTACGTGTATTTTTAAAATGGAAGGAAAGTAAGCAGGAAGGACTCACTTCTAGCAGCAACATTCCTTTATACAGATTAAAAAAAAAAATAAATCAACAAACAAAACACTAACACTTGTTTCTAAGATATGTACCTAAGTGTGCATAGATATCAGTAATTCTTCAAGCCACATGTTTCCATATGTCATCTTAATTCTCACCTCAACTCTCCTTTTTACGTTTGACTGATTACTATCGCCTTCTTCATAGCCTCATATGAAAACACATTTTAGGAAAGCATCATCTTGAAAAAACACTCAGCAGAGCACTCAAACGTTTACAGCCTATGGCACCCAGCTGCCTACTGAAAATCCTTACTGAGCAGAGTTTAAAAAAACCTCCACTATTCTGAATCAGCTTTCATCAAATTCAACATTCATCAGGCAGTATCATGCCCGTGTAATACCTAACACTGTATTCTGGAAAATGCCAGCCAGGTATTTAAAACAGCTCCCAGCATTACAGTATCTGGGGGTAGATTCCTCAGTTCCAGAAAGAATGAGACCCCTTCTTTCTATTTCACATGATGCACCATTAAGGATGCTGTCTTATAATCCTGATAATCATCTTTCACAGAAATCTATGAAATTATTGCTGCGAGAAACATATTTAACTCTGGCTAAAGGCAGAATATTGGTCAACATTTGTTTTTCATCAAAGACTTCCCAGGATCTGGACCCACAGTATGCACATTTTCTAATCATACTGAGCTAGTTGACAGCTTTATCATTCTACCTCAACATCTCCAGACAACATGTGTATGAAGAAAGCAAGGAGCAGTACATTACCAATGAGAACTTACAGGACAATATTAAGTCCCCAAAAAATGTTTCAAGACAGAACAATAGCTTAGCATGTGCTATAGAATAAGAGGTATGAAATACTGCACAGTGTACTCAATACAGGTTACTGAAATCGCTTTATATACTCCCAGAAAAGTAGATATTTTTAAAAGACATAAAACTAAGTACTTGTAATGAGAATATTGAGATTGTTCATACAAGTCCTGATACATAAAATGAATTTTCTATAATAAACCTACTGTCAGATGCCAAAAAAAACCAAGACAAGCCTACCTGAATCAGACTTTCCCAAGTAACACTGAATATCACAGTAGGCAGTTGCTTCAAAACGAAGGTCTCCCTGCTGGAAAAACAAAACAAAACCTAAAACTGAGATATGGCAAAACAAGAGGACAAATTCCAGTTTCTCAGTGCACAACTTGGGTTAAGTCAAAGACGACAATGAAGGCTGTGTAGAGAACTGCAGTTCCATCTCTGTTCAGCTCGGGGGGCTTAAACTCTCAAGCTACAGAACGGTTTTCACAGAGAGGTCTGGTACTGAGTTTTTCTTTTGGGACTAAGGGACATGTTTCTGGCCTAAGAAAGAGGCTGCTGCAGTTCAGTTTGCAGTGCACAATCATCATTCAACACAACTGAATACGGTACCTTGGACACAGTCGAATATATCTGCAGAGGTATTTCAAACATTACTCCCACATTTGTGGCCAAACAAATACTAGAAAGCACATTTGTTACAACGTCTTTCACACCGAGCTTCAAAGAAAATACATTCCAGCAGCCTGGAGGTAGAGTCAAAGGTTCGGCAAAGTTCAGAATCTAGAAAGAATCAAATGACAACTGAATTAAAATTGGTACAAGTATTTTTGGTGCAAGCAGTACCTTGAAGAATGTAAACTTTCTCTTCCTTCATGTTTTTGCTGTTATTACACACACATATGTGCCCATAACTGATCCAAGCAGTGCACATATGTAAATCTCCTATCTAAATATACGAAGAGCCAATTAGATGCCTACATCATATGCTTATTCATAAACCAGATTTGCCTGGTTTGAATCAAGCAATTGCACGAGTAAATTATTGGCTTCGCCTTCTAAACTTCAAAGCTCATCTACGTACGAAAGACTTCCATTACCATTACAGCCTATGAAGAAATGCTGAATCCTATAGAGCACAAACACATGCAACAATTCTGAGAACAGAGCAATGGTCTATAATTTGATGCATCTGTAGCTGCAATTCAAATGAAAGAAAGTTGCTAATAAAACAATACAAAACCAAGCCTGACAGTGAATAATTCCTATTGAGAGAGTAAGCTTGTCAGAACTTAACAGTTACAGGTTTACATATACCTTTATTTTTAACTGATTTTAACCAGCTCTGAGAACACAGAGTTCTTCAAACAATCTATTCTGTATGTCAGAGTACTGTATCCTTCATCAAAGACAAAACATCATATGAAGCAGAAATAATACTTACCTTTAAAATGTTCTTCACTTCTCTGGCGATGAAGACTTCATTCAGTTCAATGCTGAAGTCAAAATTGTTTGTAAACCATATGGACCAAAACCCTGAAGTATTATGGTGTGGTTCTATATGAAACAATGCTGCAGAAGGATCTACGTCAAAATACCTGTAAGTAAATACAGAAATAAAAATAAATACATCTGCAATTGTCCTTGAGCACGCATAAGCGGTCCACAGAAGAGAACTGTAGTATTCCTGCATAATAAGGCTCTTTTAAGGTTTTAAGGAGAAAGAACAAAATTATTTCCTTTGGAATACCTACATATAATATCAGAGTAAAAATTGACAAGTACAGTATAAAAGAGGTAGGCAGGTAATCACTCTACCCCCTTGCTATGCTATAGTACAACATTGCCTACTGCTCCGTGATGTGGTAGTTTTGATGAAATTAGCAAAAGATGAATGAAGAAAAGACTACAATTTTTTTCTGTAACTATCCTGCTTCTGCACTGGAGTGGAAATTTTATCACAGACTCTAAGCAACATTTATATGATATGGGCTGCTAAGGTGTCTCCTCAAATTCTTCCTGGATAAACTACAGAACTATTGCTTGAAATATCACAAGTCCGTTTCGGCAAATGACACAGCAACAGTAGGAAGAAGCCTCTTCACTGTCCTTGGAATTGCTGGGTGACAAAGCAAGTTAATCTCATCTCTTAAAAGCAGGGTACAGTATTATTCTTGTAGTATCAGTGAATGTTAACAAACAAACAAGAATCCACTGTCAACCTACCCTTCCATCACAGGACAGGAAAGACAGGCTTTTAGTGTTGCAGTGCCTTCCAACAGATTATTCCTCTTGCTGTCAGCGTAGGGACTTTCCCTGTCACAGGATGCAGCTGGGCAAAGAACAGACACGCAGGAGAACACATCAGCCAGAGCGAAAGCACATCTACAACGATTTTTATGTGAGGATTTGGAAGAACACTACAAAGTGGAATATTTGCTGATCCAATTCTCACATAGGTGAGCAAAGCATCTAATTGCTTATGTCCTAATTTTCAGAGGTTCCAAACCTTGCTTTAAGAAGAATTTATGAATGCTATACACCTTCAAAAAACATGCACAACGAAGTCAAGAAGAGTAACCTGATCAGTTTTAACCACGTGCCACCGGCACAGCAATTCTTACTTATCCATGCACACCACCTCTTTTTAATAAATCAAAACTGTTCTGAAAAAAAGAATGACTTAATATATATTCCCTTCTTCCCTATTTCTTGCCTTTTTTTGCTAGGAAAAAACAAGTCCCCGAGTATCATTATGAAAGCAGCCTGCTTCATAAATGTTTAAAGTCTATGCACTGCAGTCTAGTGGTCAGAATAGGAAACAGGCTGGAGTTAGCAATGCTTAAATGTTAATCTTTGCTCTTCCACAAACATGCCTGGTCTCAGGCAAGCCTCTTCAATGATCCTGCCAAGAAATGTCATAGAAAATGACCACCCAAGCACAATAGCCTTTTTAGAAAATACATTGGAAACAGAAAAATAACCACAAATTACAAAAGTATGCTGAAAAAGCATATTCAATAATTATGCTTACTGTAAAATCAGCTAACATTTTAGCAAACGTTTTCTTCCCCTTTTTGAAATATGTATAGCTTAGAGCCTTCAACTGGCATAAGAGGAAGCGTATATACATAAAAATGGTGGAAACAATTAGCAGAAAGAATTCATCATCCTTCTCAAAAGTTCAGACAAGTTGATTTTGAGATCTTTCAGGGTCTTTATCTGCTGGAAAAAGCTACCCTTTTGTAATCAAATCCTGTTTAATCATATTATCTGTAAGTATACATATCCTGTACCTTTACAAGGAATAGAAGCAACTTTTGTAAAGTTAGTAGATGATGAAGATAGCAGTACTGGCTCAAACTCCACAGGTGATGTGTCTTTTTGTGACAACTGCCGTATTCCCTGCATGAAGACAAGACACAATAATCCTTCTAGCAGTACTACCATTATTATTGTAGCTCCTGTATTAGTGCATCCTCTTGTCATATTTGCAAGCCAATATCTGCCATTTTCTCACATCTTCTAAATCAACCCCTGGATTTTTATTCAAGTTAACAGCTCTCATGTCTTAAAAAAAACAAACAAACCATCACTGAACTACAACTAATCATCTAAAAGATCTATTAGATGTTTGCCACCACCAAAATCAATCTGCCACTAGAGAGTAAGCCAGTGGGCTAATTCATTTCCCAATGAAATTCAACACCCTAAAACACAACATCCTGAAGCCCATGATTACCTGTATATGCACAAGGCTGTTGCCAGAATGCATGACATACACATCTACTGAGGAATCACCTGTCCAAAAGAATGAACATGGAGGTAAGTTCACAAGGATTGAAACATTCTTGCTTTGTCAGATACTCCTATGAGCAGCAATCCTGATCTAAAATTTAAAAATCTTTGTGTGACAGCTACCCTTGTGAAAAGGAGAAACTATTCATGTCTTGAGCTGGCGATTGTTTCATAAAGGAGCAAAAATCCACTCAACAAGGCTTTTGGCCGCAAATATAAAGTCAAGCATCAACAGGGAATCTTCCTTCACGGCATCTTAAATTCAAGATGGACCACAACTCCCCCCCTTTGCTACAGGCAGTGAGACAGGAGGCACAAATGAAGAAAAGAAGGATGGCTGACGCTGCCATAAATTTTCTAAGTCTAAGGGCCACCCTACCAATAGCACAACAGAGGCCAGTAAAAAACTCTTCCGTACATGCACACAGCTATGCAAGATCCTGGCTCACCTCCTTCGAACAGCAAACATTCTCCAGAGACAATGTGAAGCCAGATTTGGTGCTTAACAGCTTTTGGGCTTAAAACAGGAATTGTCCTATCACTTGGTAGGGTAGTGTTGTATTGACTAAAGCAACAGCAGATAGGTTTAACTCAGCTTTCACCTGCTGATAAGGTGGTACAGCTATTTCACCTGCTGATAAGGTGGACTACCCTTTGCCACTGGCAAAGCTATGTTCTCATCCACAAGACACTACGAAGATGTAGAGCACCAGAAGAACAACAGACAACTATTATACCAGGGTGGTCACCACACTTCCATGAAGGAAGACCGAGTTCTAGCCCTGGCTTATACCTGAATTACACCAGTAGGTGCAGGCTGACACAAAAGGACATTCTCTCAATTCACCAGGCACAATTTCTAATAAGGAGAGTGCTTTACTCAGCTGCTTGAAAGCAAAACTACATGTACCAGCTTCCAAAAGAGGGTTCAAGATGTTCACTGAGTGAGCAGATGCTCCACATACCTGAGCTGTTTAAAGCACGTAACTCTTCTTCAACCTTTCCAGCTGGCTAGCTCCCCTGTGCAGACCTTGCCTACCTGCTGTCCCACTCTAGGTGCTAACACGCGCTGTACACTGAGACTAACACAGCACCTTGCCTTCTGTCGTATCCTTCCCTCAGGACCACATCTCCCATTTAATCACACAAGCAGAAGGCAAGCAAGCATTGCTGTTTGATATGGTAAAGCCACCAGCAGTACTGATGAAGCAAGACATGGAACTTTCCACCAACAGCAAGTCCAAAGGGCTTATATGACCAGCCTCTAACACAGCGAGGATTGCATTATACTTAACAGAAAATAGCCTTAAGAACATACTTCTTATGTTATCTTTAAGCAGCAAAAGTGTTAACAGTGAGCACCCCGACATGACAAATATGAACAATCCCCTACCAGCAACAGAAGAGAAGTACATTCACAACTCAACATTAACAAAGCACTGGCATCTCACCAGCAGGAAAACAAGGTTTACAGCAGGCTTTCCATTTCAGTTTCAGCGCTGTCTAAATATCACATCACAGAATAGGCACAGAAGGAACAGTGTATCTTGTTGTGTGACTATATCTTGAACAGAATTTCTCAAAAGACAAAAAGATCCTTATCTTTTCTAACTAGTATGCTAAAAATATTATTTTAAACCGGATTCTTAAGCAGGTCCTTCTTCTCCTTCTTCAATCATAAGTAAAACTGGCAGATATTGTAAAAAAAAAGCTATTCAAACAGACTGCAAAGCCCTACAAATAATTTAAAATTCCCTGGATTTAGAGGACTTCTTCACCCAATAACTGTAGCATAAAAAAACCGCAAGGAGTTGATTGTTTTGCCTGTGGAATTCTAATTTACAAGAACAAATGATGAGTGCGCCTGTATTACCACATTACCCTACTTTCCACAATGGCCACTATCCCCAGTACTGTACAAACTTCATAGTCCTATTATGGTTAACTTAATTAACGGGAAACCAGAAACGCAGTTGTAGAAAATGAAGGACCATGACATCCTTCCATACCATTTAAGCAAATGCATAAGCATGGGGGACTAAAGACTGGAACAGATGTAGCTTACAAGTTTACTATCGTTACCTTTATGAAGACTGTGCTTACAGTAACTGCCCTAAACAAAATGGCTGACAAGCTCTGTTTAACTAAACTGATTTGTCTTCCCTTACTCGCAACATCTGACTCATACTGAATTTGATTCAGTTTAGCCCATCAAATTACAACTTAGGTAATAAAATCAAGCTCTACTACGATTAACAGTTGTATTTAGGACTTACCCGAGGTCTTCGTTTTTACCATTGCTACGTAAACTACAAAAAGATTCTCCAGTAAGTATTGTCTGTGCTCCACAAAATCTTGTTGGGCATCTTCCATTCTTACCATTAAGCTCATTTCTAGCAGCACTGGGTCACCGGACATAAAACAGCAACTCTGGAGCGAGACAAGGAGATATGGTGTGTGTGTGGTGGTGGAGGGAACAGGAAAAATTCATTATAGTAAGATATCTTGAGAAGTTAATCAAAGGTATTATCTAACAAACAAGGTTTGCAGCACCAAAGGGCTAGCAAAACAGGAGTAATTAGGACCTCTGCTAAAATCTCAGCAGAAACCAAAGACAGAGCGGGTACAGACAGCACAGCAAAAACAAAGATGAAAACCAACTAAAACAGACACTGGACCTTGAAAGAATGCAAATTTATACTGTCTTGTTCAGTCTCACCTCAGGGACTGCAAAACAGTTTCCTTTGTAAAATCCTCTGCCTTCAATAATATGTGCCATAAACAGACTGATGCATGTGTCTTAATGGTAGGAAGACAGTTCATGTTCCCTGGTCTGTTTATAGTTAATTTTTCCAAATCTTGTGTTTTTTGTCTCCATTTCTCACTGAAGTAATTTTAAAAAAACAAACATACATGTACAATTCTTAACAGAAAACACTGCCTGGCTAGAATACTTCAGATAAATACAAATAGGATCCTATTTCCTTCTCTAAGTAGTGGCTGCTGTTAAGACAGCGGAGTCTTGGCAACTACAAAGACAGGACAGCATTTCACAAAAAATTAAAGCCAACAAATCAAAACAAAACTAGACAATCAACGGTGAGTAACATAAATTGGTCCTGCGCGGCACCATGAAGGTTACTAAAATGCTCCGATGCCCAACCGGGAGGACTAATTTGGTCGGGTGGAAGAGGAGGAGAGACCCCCGGCCCCCGGCAGGGGGGCTGCTCTCCGAAGCTCCCCCAGAACACCTCCAGCTGACCTGGAGTGCTGCAAGGAGGCACAGCGGGAGTGGGGAAGCATCTCTGGGAACAAGGTGTCCGTTCACCACTCGCACAGCACCCAAGAAATGCTCAGCACTTGGAATGGCTGCCAGGAGCTGGGGCGAAGGCTGCTGTGAAGACCGGAGCGCAGGGATGGGGTGCCCTCGGGAAGCTCGCAACAGAAAGCGGGCAACCACACTGCGCGCCATCTCGGCCGCTCAGGTGCCCTCATGCATGGCCTTACCCACCAACCAACGCAAGAATCACACACGGGACTAACACAGCGCAGGACCCCATGCAACGTGCAACATACAGAGAAACAACTGTGGAGCCTGGGCCTCCTCGCACCTGATGAGAGAAAGGTGCCGCAGATGGCGGCACGGGCCTATGTGTCTGACCCAACAATCACCCCACCGAGCACCACCGTGGCTGCCAGCCAGCGCCCGTCTACTGTGTGAGGACGTTTGAGGAGAGAGGGGAAGAGGAGCTTCCGATGGCACTGCCCAGGAGGAGCAGACCTCCTGTCCTGGAGGCTCAGGGCTTTAGGAGGACTTTTTTTCTGCTAACAAGCTGTCCCCTCCTCAGCTCTGCCCCACACCATGGCCACCCCCAGAGCCCCCTGAGCCCAGACGGCCCACTGCACCCTTCTCGGCAAAATGATCCCAGGTCAGCACGAACCAGAAACATGTGAAACATTTCTGGAGAAAAGAAATTACAGGAATCCGATCACTTTTGTACTCCATGTAAGTGCTGCAACACCTACGCGTTACAACACTTAGCCTGTTTGGCTGGGTTTCGGTTTTTCCAGAGGACTGGGTGTCTTTTTCTACCTCCCCCTCTCCTGAAGGTTACAGTGTGATGTGTGTGACATTTTATTTATACCATAGGGTATGGTTTTATAAAAGCATAGCTAAAAACACAATTCCCCTTTAAACTGAGACAATGGAAATTGCACTGTGGCTAGAACTTCTAGAGTTCTGGGAAGTGCCCCTTTAAACTTGGATTAAAGTAAGATGACTTAAATAGATACAAAATGATAATAAAACACACCTTAACTTGCTGATATGCATCATTAGGTAAACTGCATTCAAGGTGAACACGTAAGAGGCTGGCATTCATAGTTTCTGCCTGCAAGAAAGAGAAGAAAACATCAAGCACATTGCTTCAAAAGACTTATATAAATCTGATTCACACACTGTAATTTATAAAGATAATAGAACTGTTTCCACACATGTGACACAGCAACATAAGGAAATGTTTAAAAATAAATACAATTATTCTGTACAGTAGGCCTCCAATCAATCTCCAGTTCTCAGGAACTCCATCAATATCTACTTACTTATCAAACTATTGTTATACATGATTACTAAATATTTATAGAGCATCAACATGAGCAACCCTTTCATATGCTTTCACATGTTGATGAACTGTGTTCAACACAGTCTTTTTGTGTAATACAAAGGCTTCTTTCCTTGTTTTCTGTGTATTTTCTTTGCTGATTGGATACTGCAATACGGCTGCTAAGCCAAGAACATGATGTTTCTGTTTGATACACAGGCTTCATGCCAAAATGGACAGAGAGAAAATACTTGTTTTGCCTTTTTATTGATTGGAAAGGAAAGAGAAAAGAAAAGATGACATTGATTGTGCCAGCTTGTAAAGCACTCGTAAATCTAACAGGGCAACAGAACTGACAAAGCCAAGCACAGTTCAGGAAAGCTATCTGGAAACCTGGACCACCACATTACTTGCACAAACTGCTCCACCAGTATATTTTAATTCTAAATTAAGAAGACAAAACAAAGTTAGAATAACAAACCTGTCACTCTATCAGTGCCTAATTACAGCAAAATTACCAGGTGATTTTAAGACTGATGTGGACTCCCCACCCCACCCCGACCCATTTCACTTGTGGTGCTGAATTAAATATCTGAGCGGGGTATCTGCAGGTTCAAGTTTCTGAAGGTGTCAGTGCAACTGACTGAAGAATTTCAATAATTTGATGCTGCAAAGCGAAACTGTGAAGAAAAGTTTTGGAAGCATCCAACACCCTATTTTGCATCTCCCTGGGACAGTCAGGAGGGGAAAGGGTGCATGTGCACAGAGTGCAGGTCTACCACACACGTGGCATTTCATGGGGTCTAGTTTTATAAAAGCAAAGCCAAAAGGAAGCCAACATACATTCTGCGTTCCCGATTCAACCAGATTTCATACCAAAATGACTGGGGCTTCACACAAGAGGGCGATGTAACCTCTGCAAAGCTGTTCAGCAGCGACCCAAACTTTGTCCCCGGTGCAGCTCTCCCGGGACAGAAACCCCTGTCAACTCCTTTCTTTTTTTACAAACGCTTTTGTCCTCATCAGATTTTGAGAGAATAAAAAAACCAAAACATTTGATTCCAAAACATGCACCACTTACTAACCTCTCACGGCCATGACTAGTAGTGGAGTTTTAACAAGACACTAAGATCTTATGAAAAGCAACTTTGTGGGTCACTTTCTGGTCAGATCAACGTTTACACTTAGAATCCCCTTCTCTGTGGTTCTTGAGAGAGTGCTACTGCTGTCACGGTCCTAAATAAGGAGTTGTTAGCCCTTATTCAACACTATTGTAGTTTAAAGTAGTTTAAGACCCCACACCCCTAAAAAAAAAAAAAAAAAAATCAATAGTAAGTTACATCACATTTTTCCAACTTTTTTTTTTTTCTTGACCTGGCATGTATCTACATGGGAAGCTGCTGTCACCTTAAAATTGAAGCTCCTAATCTAACACACATGGGGGGGGAAGTGTAATTGGGGTGTATTATGTTGATCTATTTTCTACAGGAATTTTCTGTTTCTCTTTGTGAAGCTATTTTCAGAAAAGGAAAAGGGTTTTCATTTATCTAAGGCAGACAACAGACGCATAACTGCCATGCCCACTATCTTACAACACTGGTAGGATGGCTGTGTTAACCATAAAGAGCAGATAAAGCATCTGAGAAGAAAACACCGTCAGAAGCAGAGTTTCCAAGGTGACAAAACCAGGACCATGTCCACGTCTTCCAGCAGTGCAAGCACTCCGTTTACACCGTAAATACCACTGCCTGTGAATCAGAGCAGAGAGCTGAGTTACGCAGCGTATGTTTGCACCAGAGGTGAACTGAAAAGGAGAGGCACGGCACAAGGGGAAAAGTTAGAAAGACCGCTGCAAAGTGTACAGCCACTGCCACTTCATTACCTGGTGTCTCTGTTTTTTATTAGGTATGCATGCATGTACACATACTTGCACGTATACACATAGTCAGCACCCACAAATCCTATATGAACTGAATACAGAAGTCTGATAGAAGCCACACGAATTAAATTCTTGCCAGTTTTGGTAAGACCTTACATTTAAATTTTAAAACAGAGGCCTCTTTCAAAAAAACTCTAAAACCATGAACCGTCTGACCTGCAAGGAGCCCTGCTGAAGATCTAGGATTCTCAGTGGGGGACAGTACAGTAACCAATTACTAATTGATCCCTCAAAAAAAAAAAAGAGACAGAGCACCAACAGACCAGCTGGTGCAGGCCAATTCAACAACCACCAAGCAACCACAGACCCAAGGTCACTTTTAGGGGTAGAATTCCTTTTTCTGCCTACGGTGCTCTGTCAAGCAGACATGACTCTATACAAGATTTTCACAGAGATATTCCTGCATCATTATCAGGACTGTAGAGCTCAAACCACTTCCTGGGGTTTGGCTACAGTGTAATTAGAAAAGAACAAACATTGAACAAGCCTTCCCTTCTTCCTGCAGGCTGATACTTCAGCTCCTCTCCTGGACAGTCCTTGGCCCTAAAGAGTTATTTTCACTCTGAATGGTGTTAATGAGCTGTCTCTGCAATAATGATTCAGCAGAGTTTCATCAGTTTTTTGCAGACAGTTATCAGGATGGCACACCAAGAAAACCCCACAGTCCTACTACCTTCCTTCTCCACGCCCAAGCACCACACTTGCACGTATTTGTTTCTCTGATTCTGCATACAACAGCACAAAACATAGCTTAGGGAGTCCTGGGTTCCCAACAGTACTTGCATTATTTCCTATGTTGTTTGTTCATAAACTCTGAACGCCTCTGGGAAATCAGCAAAGTGATGCCTGTGTCTCCTAAGGCAAGACATTCTGCCCTGCAGGTCACTCCTCCATTGACACTTCCAGTGTGTTTGCACAGCATTTTGAACACAGCAAAGCAGCGATGTAGCTGCTCTGTTAGTGCCATCCCAATATTAAACAATGCCAAAAAACAGGCAACTGGAACAAAGACTACATCCAGAAGCTGGATAAACAAAGATGACCTATATGGGTTCCACCATCTGTTACAGCTTAGTGGTAACTAGCCAATGCTGAATGGCCACATGGACACACTATGAATTCAGTGTTGGACACAGGTCTTCCTTTCTCACAAGCGAGCCAGGAGCACAGAAATCCTGGGATCCAAGACCACAGCCAGAGCACACCAATCCTGAATCCTTCAAAAGCTGAAACTTTGAAAAGAGTAACAGAGGGTGAAATTCAACAGTGGAAAAGGCAACCTTGTCTTTTTTCTTTCTTTTCTTATTAACCACAAGAGTTTCTGCTAAAAAAAAACAAAACACAACACAGAGGGAATGACACAGAAAAATGAAAGGCCTGCATACCTTTGCCTATTAAAAGGATAAAACCAACATACAACATCAATGGAAGTTAAATTTCCACAAAAATTGCAAACACAAAACCTGTCACATATAGTATTTCCAATGGAAATACTACTGTAGAGGTAAACTTTCATCTATAATCACTGGGGATATATCATATTTCCAACATAAATACTCCGTAGAGGCAAGATTTCATCAACATCCCTATGTACAATTCTGACCATTCACCTTCAAAAGAAATCTTTACAAACTGCAGGAGCTGCAGAAAGCAGTAGTCAATTTGGTTAAAAAACAGACAACCCATCACTGAAGAAAATACTACAGAGCCCAGGCCATTCAGCTTGGCAAAGCAAAAGCTGAAAGATGCGATGCCACCTACGCATGCTTCTGGGTATAAGTGTCAGAAGCAGGAGGAGCTGC
The DNA here is from genome assembly GCF_015220075.1 of Falco rusticolus. NCBI lineage: Eukaryota > Metazoa > Chordata > Aves > Falconiformes > Falconidae > Falco > Falco rusticolus. Next base: position 49,545,776 of record NC_051187.1, read on the forward strand.
ATAAACTAAATGTGTATCTTAACAAACAAATATAAACCAGCCACAAAGCAATTCAGACTGGAAGTCAGGTGTAGGTTTCCAACCATCAAAGGAGTAAGAGTAAGTATTTTGGGTTATGGCAACAATGCCTCCAGCAGTTCTGAGGAACCATTTTACCAAGCACATGATGGGACTAAACAACGTTACCTTTCTGGCCTTGATGATCAAGGATGTCAGTATTACCAAACAACTTAAACACAACCACCTTTAAAAGAGGAGACAACAGAGGCGAAACATACAGACACACACCGTGCAGCACTTGGTAAGCTTTACCACAGGTTTCCAAGTAGTATCAGTAGACTTCAGAGGTAAGGACACCTTTAGTCTATCAAACTAGACATTGTCACCCAAGATTATAACTCATTAATCCCAAGATGACAAGGGATGTGTAAATGATGCTTACATTATCCTGAACTTACGCTGGTATTTTACTGTGGTTAAAAATAAAGAGGGGAAAGCAAATACACACAGTTAAGTGAGTATGACTCGTTTGGTTTAAATGTTTTTTTCACTACAAATCTCAATTTTACATTTAATCTTTAGATCTGCACATGTGTAGTCACTCACTCAAGACTCATAGACCTCTCTTCCTTCCACAGCTTCTGAGCCTAAAATAAAACCTGGGCAAAAAAAGAATCATACCAATTTTTATGGGATCTGGATCAGAATATTAGTAGGTTGAATGGAAGGAGGCACTTCTGGAGAGGACAGCTATCTGTAGAGCAATGTCCTTCTAAAAGCAACCTGTACTCGAGCAAAACATGACCTTATAGGAAAACATTCCTCACTATACAGTAAGGGAAATGTCAAATGCTCCCCAGAACTTCTCTACTCAGAAATTCAGACAGAACTGCGAAGCTGCAGAGTCTGCATCCAAACTTCAGACAGTACCTGACAAGAACCCATTGAGCTAGACATGAAGATGCAGACAGACATGTCAGGAACAGCATCCAAAAAACCCTTCTCAGTTCTACTGCTAGCACCCCAAATTACAAAACCTGAAGATGTTTGCTTCCTTTGCAAGAGTCAGTCTGTGCTGGCCCACAAGTAAGCACACCTGTGTGATTACAGGAAAGAGACTGGTATAGAGGAGAGGAAAGGAAAAGGAAGAAATTGTGCATTATCCTCAGGTAGAGGTAAGCTTGACAGGTCTGAACACACTGACCTAACATACAGACTGAAAAATATCTGAGCTGAGAATTTTTCTCAGGCAGAACAGAATACAACATCATGAAGACAATCAGCACAGCTTACATTTAGATAAATGATTGAATTCTGTTACATGCCAAGATATTCTAAATATGGTTTTGAAAAAAATAAAACTGCATACAATACAAAAGGGAATTTGAAAGATCAGTTTTTCCAGTTAAGTTATTCCCTTGAAAGGTTCTGTATGGCCTGAAAGACTATGAAAATACCTGCAGCTGCAACCAAGTAAAAGAAATCATTAAAGCTTCTTTCAATTGAAATAGTTATGCCTCATAAATCCACTTTGTTGTATTCTCTGCTGCTCCCTGGTTTAGTCAAGCTGAGGTAAGCAAAGCTGGGACCTTCTGCACTGATCCAGGCAAGAGGGGATACTCCAGCCTGACTCCCAGCTCCTGTTCTCAGCCACACGGCACGTTGTGCTTTTTAACTGCGGCAAACTGTTGGCACAGCCCTGCTGTGAACTGGCATGGGGAATGGGTCTGAAGTAAAAACTAGAAGAAACCCTAACAGCCCCACCTCTGTGACTTTATAGTACAAAGCTGGGGTTTTTTTAGGACAGATCAATTCTCCAGTTTTGTTCAGAGCAGGGCATCACAAATAGTTTTGTCAGCGCGCCACAGGAGCATGAACAAGGAACAAGTGGGAATAGTTCAAATGCCAAAGACTGTCTCATAAAACCAGAACACCAGTTAATCACAGTAGCCCTGTACCTTGCGACCTCTCTCCTGCAGTCACTAGTCCTTGGACTTTTTGTTTATGTTCTTTGCATCCCAACAACCTGAGGATGAAAATCTTTTATATCTAAGACGATGATGTTTTGTCACCATTTGAAATGTATACTGTACCAGTGTGTGTGATGCCTGGATGTTTTCAATGTGTGGAAGCAGTAAGTAGGCGCTCGCTAGCTGCACTCTAGGTTCTTCTGGAGAAGACGTCAGAGTTCCCATTCCAAAAACCTGGTGTTAAAAAACCAGGACATTACAGCAACATCTAGCTTTTCAGTTATCACAGTAACACAGATAAATGTTTTTTTAATTATAACAATCTTCCTAAGAAACAGATTGGTTTTTTTACATGAGATACTTTTAAAAGACAGCTCAGAAAGTTCCAGTGTGGAAAGTAACTATACACACAAATGGCACCTTAGCATCTTCACTCATTCAGGCACTATTACAAAAACAAAACAAAGCACTCACCAGCAGAGCATTAGGTTATCTCAACAATAAAGAATCTAAACTCTCTCACTATTTTTCAGGCAACTACAATACACATAACACCATTTGGCAGTGCAGTAATTTCTGGACAAACTTTGCTCCCAGTCCAGTTGCATACTGAATTCAATGGCTTTGCCTTAAAAATTGAGCTAAATAATTTTTGCTCATTTTGGTTTTCAAAGTCTGCTGTTTTCAAAGCACTGTAAGATTTGCAAGTTGAATGTTTTTACTGCATTCATATTCCACTCCATCAAGATTAGTTTATGACAATGAGATGCAAGATAATGGGGGGTGGAGGGAATAAATCATTAGAGATAAAGAAAAATGCCTTGGGGTTTTTCACTTGTATGAAAAGATTATTTTTTTTTAATAGAAACCCCCCCGTGTTTTAATTAAGAGGATAATCCAATGCATTCCATGTTCACTGAAGATCTCTGACTACAGATAGAAAGTATCAAAGGGAATATACTTTTTTTTTTTATGGAGGCATTTACAAAGTGCATTTTACTATAATGGTACCTCTTCTCCATTTGGGTAAATTTTCTGTACATACTCTTGCATAAATGCATTAGAGAAACATCAACATGTTTCAAGGCTTCTGGGCTCACAAAAGCACTGTAACGGTGCATCAACTTCTCAAGTTATGCCCAATTTTGAAATTCTTATAAACCTAAGGCAAGCTGAAATCATGGGCAGCTACTGCCTCTGTTTCAGGTGGCTGGCAAAACAGTCCATGAAAACCTGTCCATTACTGATTTCAGCAGCAGTCCAACAGGAGACAAACTGATTTTTTGACGGCACTGACAACTGCTTCCCTGCAACTTGTTGATATAAGGCCCTGGCTGAGCCTGGCAATAAATCACAGGGTCAGAAGGGAGTGCAGGGAGACGACAGGTGTCAAAAAGAAAAGGTCAATCACTCTACAATGCACTCTTCACTCATCCTTGATGAAAAGTTCCTGCCAAATGTTCCTGTTCTAGTAAGTACTAGATAAATGCAACATTTTTATTAAAAATCATGTATTTCAAATGAACTTACCTATGCTTCAACTCAAGGAGCTTTGTTTCCAGCACAGTATCAAAGTGTGGGAATGGAATAGCTGGATGGTTGATTAAAGCTGGCATTGTTTTTAAAATCACTGAATTCAGAGTTAGACTTTTCTTTAACAAATTAATAAAAGCAAAGAATTTGGAGTATATAATGTCCCTTATGAAAATTAGAAAAGCTTAAGACTTGCTTCAATTCACTACTTCATCAGGCAATAAGTGGCTTTAATGCACAACCATTACTTCAACTTTCACGTTTAAGGGCCTAAACCTCTCACCCTGTGTGTCACCCCCAATGTGTTTACATAAAATCCTGCACAATAGCTGAAAACCACCTGAAGTATTTCCTAAATAGGTTTTTCATGACAAATGCATTCCAGCACAGTGCAGTCTAGACTGCAGTATTATATGAAACCAACTAGCAGTGACAGAACCATGCTCTTATAAGTACACATATACCAATACACTTAGTGTTACTACCCCAAGTAGCCCCACTAACCGTAGTAATTTTAACCATACACATGTATGAGGGATCATGAGACTAGCAAGACCAGGTAAAAGGGATGAATTGCAAACACTACCCCATCTGATTTGTACCAGGAATTCAATGAACTCTGAAAGTCTGTAAGTTCAAGATCTATCAAAATTACTTAACACCCAAGTAAATCCAAAACTCAAGCTAAAAATAAGAGCAGTTACCTGATATGAAAGTAGTCCATGAGATGAGGTATTTATAAATAATGAGCTTTCAATACTGCCTTCTTCTGTCGGCAGGAAGAGTACTCTGAAAGAGATTTTTCCCATCACTGGAATCACCTGCAGAGACCACAAAGAAACTTGCTTGCTCGAGCCAGTGATCACGACACCCTCCGTTCAGTCGCGCAGCCCAAGAGACGTTCCCACATGCACACACCTATCTAGATCCCACTAAGCAGAACCTCAGCCCCGAGAAGTTTCATCTGTCCACAACTCTCGACTCTTACCACGGAGAAAAACTGAGACCACACAGCAACTTGCTGGAGTTTCGTGGCTAGCTTGGGCCTTGTCAGTCAAGGCTCCTTTTTGCACAAGAACAGCACCAACAGCCTCTGCATAAACAAAAATGCTTCCCTGCATATAGATACCTATTAAAAAGTGAATCAATGCCCCCTGTGATATATAGTCAGCTGAGTCAATGATGTTTGTGTCTGCACAGTAGATCCATGCAGCCACAGTAAAAACACAAATCAGATGAAAGCACAATAAAAACCCTTTGCACATCAGCAGAGGATAAAATCTGGGCTTCATCAAACTGAGATCATAGTGATTCATTCTTAATATGCCTTATATTGTTATACATTGTTAAAAAAAATCAGAGTTAAAATAATGGTCTTAGATCATAACGCAATTCTGCTCATAATTGCAATACAAAATACATAAAACGTTTCACTGCACTTTTTTGAGAAATATGCAAGACCACTCAAAAGAGTGAAATTCAAGGCTGTAAAACACCCACATGCCTGTGGATTACTGTATAATGCTGCACAGAGCAGAATGAGATTCAAACAGCCTCTTTAACACTGAAAAATTCTCCTCTTTCTCTGTTATTGTAAAACACATTTCCTACTGTAGGTTTTGGATGTCTTCTCCCTTACCCGTCTAAGCAGAAGTGAGGGAAAAAAAGTGCTAGCAAAACAGAAAAGAAGTTGGAGGTCCTACAAAAAAGCACGAAGAGAAAACGCAGAATGAAAAGCTTAGGCCAAAAGAAGCACGAAGGCTTGGCACCTGGCCATTACATAGTTTCCAAAAGTACATCAACACTCACCCGGCTATGAGCAGGAGACACATGAAACTGTCTAGTAGCTGTAAACACTGAATTCACTACAACTTCTCTATCTCTACTAGGGTTGTAGGCCTGCAGCATTTTAGCTCGGGGTAACCCCAGTAATCTAAAGGCAGGGGGGAAAGAGAAAGAAGTTACTCAATTTATAAGCACAGGCAAATACACAAAAAAGGCAACAAACACAAATTGTTCTAAAACATGTTGATATGCAACAATTTCCTATTTGTAATTTCTCTGGAAACATGCCAAACATATTTTGTCCTTTAGTATACAAAGGCAAGTAACATTGGCATGTGAGAGGTACACTTCATCTGAGTCACCAGGAGTCTAAGAAATAAACCACCCATACAAGGCACAAAGTTTGGAATCAAAAAGTTTAAATATCCAAAGTCTTGTTTTGTCAACTAAAGCAACAATTCTCTTAAGGCTTCTGCTTTAGCTAATGCATCCTAAACCCCAGCATCTTATACATTCCTTCTGTGCATCCTCTGAAACATCCCTTTAACTCACAAGGGGCCTGTGTTTCTTTCTAGTTACTGATAAACCAAAGGCTGATTATCATTTGAGAATAATTTTTGAAATTTTCTTAGTAGAGAACTACAAATAAAAATCTCAAGTATTCTACCAGTATGTTTTGCCTGGGACTTTCTGGATTTTTTTTCAGAAGTTAAAGGAAGCAACAAGCTCCCACTCCACTAGGAAGGCAATTTTTCAAGAAATAAACCACCAACACGAAGAACTGGTTTGACATCCATGCAGAATCACCTGAAATGTACCCATAATGTGTTATGGTTCCCTATTCTCTTTTCCTCCTTCCTAGAACTGTGTTGATTTTCATTTACAAAGTATAGCAAGGCAAGAAACACAGCTCCAACTCTGTGGCAATTACTTATTATTTCTCTTTTTCTTTCAGAGGATGGCATGATCTCAGCTAATGCTCTTTACCCAAATGTAGCCCAGTATAGTCGTCCCTCCCCACTTCGTTACTGAACAAAATAAGAATAATGGAAAATACTCACTGCATTCCAAAATGCAGAACTGATGGGTGAAAATGTAAGGCCCTCCCATTTGGAGGCATCTTTGCTGCGAAGCTGAAAAAAGGGAAAGAAGCCACAGTTAATATTTAGCGGGCATGATGCTACACATTGCAGGGAAGGAAGATTACAGGCGCTCATTACTCTTTGTATTCTAATCATACTCTATATCCCAATCTTTTCATACATTCCTCTCACTACCATAGACTGTGCTTTAAAAAAGTTCCATACAACAGCATGTGCTGGAAAGTTCATGCCAAAAAAAAAGTGCAGTTTGATAAGTATCCCATTTTAGAGGCAATGCTGGCTTGGACAACCTCCCTTCCTTGCACACATCCCCTCATTGCTGCCGATATACCCGTTCATGGGGTTGTGCCGTGAGCTACAGAGGGAAAACAACTTTAAAACGAGTCCTGAGGAATGAAAATTATGTCAGCATGGAGCAGATCCTCAGTCTCATCAATTCAACATCCACACAAGCACTGGCACGAGCACACCTGAGACACACAGAGGCAGAGGAGTAAACAGCAGCTTGGGCAAAAGCCAACGTCAAAAAAAGTTCTTGCTTAGCTGTGGCTTTAATGCAAAAGCCAAGTAATTTCTTATATGCAAAGAGAGTAAGAAATAATGCGAAACACATACATCATCATCTTTCCTTTGCCCTAGGAAAATTCACAATAAAATTCCCATCAGTTCTAGCACTTTTTTAGCTTATTTCAACATGAATCGATGCCCTATAACATAGAAATCCCAGGCTATCTTCACCACTTTCTCAATTACAACTTGTCCTCCACAAGTCCCAACAACCACAGTGGTAAAAAACAAGCCCAGCACTCGTTCATTATGTTGACGTAGCCAGTCCTATGCTGTTAAAAACTTCCCCAGAAGCAGTCTGCATGTTGCGTAGCCAGAACCAGTTTCATCTTCACTGCATGATACTAATAAGCATCCTAACAAGGATGAGTCTGAGGAGGGAGGGACGGACCGTGGGCTCATAAGTTACCCAAGCTGCTTTGCATAAAGTGTGGTAGTACAGTTAATTGTTCCCCAATTTAAAAATGTAGTTCTGTAACATTACACCTTTAATATATTAAAGTACCTACATAATTCTGTTGTTACATTCCAAACCAAGAGAGACGTCATAATTTATTACCAGTCATGAAAAATGAGATTTACTATATATGAAAACCTACAGCTTTATGAAAATGTTTCTCATACAAGGAAGCAAACTCTCTCGCTGTTGTAGGGGGAGGCATGCAATATATCCAGGTAGCGTTTCTGGGGAGCTGCTAGCAAATAACGCAAGAGCCGATGATGCAGAACTACAAAGTCTGGGTGAATGACAGTCTCCTTCCAACCGCCTTGTCTCCGGCCAGGCCAACCTTGCTCCATTCCTAGAAACACCAGGGATCCAGAAGGGAACCAGTAGCTTCTTCCCCTTCCAAAAGACAGCCTCGGAGACGTACCCAGGGGGGAAGTCTGAGTACTGTTTTTGTAAACACACACAAATTAAAACTATTACTACAGTAAAGCCCCAGGCATCTGGGGGAAGGCACACTCCTGAAGGATCCTCAGATCCTTTTTGTATATGCACCCACACACATACAGTAAAATAGAAGTTAAGCCAGTGGTTTATGCGCTCCGTAAGTTTCTAGTGTCTTACAGTTACTGCTGAAATACTTTTCCCACCAGAAAAACCTTTGCTGAGGATGAGAAGCTGAGTGCTGCTCTGTGCCCATTGGTGTAACTGGCAGTGGCTCTCCAAGACCCGCTGATCCTCCCCCTGGGGAGCTCTGGCAGCACCAGCTCTTTTCCTCTGACCCTCCCTCTCTGCAACAGGCACCAACGCACTGGGTGCAAACGCAGCGTGGATGTAGGAGACCGTATCTCATTCGGTTTGGATGAAGAAGGCTTTGCTGTAGCACTGGTTCTGAAAAACACACTGCATTACTGTTCAGACAATAATCACAGCCAAGCCTCTCATGGTCAGAAAATGGGAAAAGCCCTATGAGAGCAGCAGCAGGATCCCAGGGCTGCCGTTGCATTCCTTCTGAAGACTGGGATGGCTGAAGTGAAGCCTCAGCTAATAAAATTCTGCAGGCTCTGAGCTGCACGAAGGTAATTTCAGAGCATCCCTACACACCACTCCCCAGCAGCCCCGGGAACCGGCCCATGGTTCCAAGACATCCAGCTTCTGCTCTGCACCCCACAAAAGCTGCCAAATTGCTCCAAGATCCACCCTGGCCCTAAAAGCAGAAGAGCCACATTCCTTCGGCATGGTGCTCCTAACCCTGCCCGCTGGCCAGCTCCACCGCCTCTGCGCTGCTTATCAGCAGCCCCAAAGCACTGCCAAAAAATAACTTGGGAGCCGCATTTACAGAACAGCAGGACTAGTGGAAAGAGAAATCCACCACTCTGGGGCTGTTCCCGATCCCCAAGGAAACAGCAGTTTGGAATGGGAATGGGCAGGCGATCATCTCACCTAACAACCAGGATGCATTTAAAGCCCACCACTACAGAGAGAAAGGGACAGGCAATGTGTGTAGATGTCTTCTACATCTACACACACGCTTCTCCAATGTGTTGCTGCAAGCCTCTTAAACCTAGGTGGAAGCTGGCCCAACACCATGATGCATCCCTGTACTCCAAACACATCAATACATCAAGCTCTCTGCAGGGGACATGGAAATAAACGTCAAAGGAAATTTGTTAAGACATTTAAAAGTTCAAGTAAAAAAAAATAAATATTTTTAAAAGTTAAGAACCTCAACTCACTAATAGATTCACCTCAAATTACGCCAAAAATTTCTCTTTTTGCTGCAGATGACATGTCCAAAAAAGTACACGGGTCATTTCATGAGAATGTTGCAAGGCCTGGGAAAAATACACAAATATCAACCTAAGAATGGAAGTCTTGAAACAACAAATGTAGAGAAACAGTCCTCTCCAGGACAGAAAAAGCCTGGTTTCCAACTACTCTTTCATTGCTTTTGAAATCAGCTAACATCACATTAGGCATGCTGTCTAACAAAGCCACACTCCACAGCACCTGTTTTCTTCAGGCAGCCCAGCTGAACACAGAATTCTGAATAATAAATTCTGATACAGCATGTCAATTCCATTATTTCAGGGGACATTTTTAAGCACAAGTGAACCACACTGGAGGGAAACAGCAAAAAAATAGAAGAGGGGAAGGAGATTCCCAGCAACTACTTTGAACACTTAGTAGTAATTGCCTTTGTATCAAAAAAAGTAGTTTAATTGGTTCGATTATCACTTGCCAGCCCAACAATTCAATGCCCTTCCTCCTCTCCATCTTCACAATATATTTAAAACACTGACACCCTGGACCATCCATCTCCAGGAAAAAATAAGAACAGCTGAACCATTGGGGAAGGCTCCACATGGTCACCCAGGGCAGGGGGAGATGAAGGGCAGGCTCGGGGCGGAGAAGGAGAGAGTGAGCCCACGAGACCGCTCCAGCTCATCACCCCAGTTCCCAGAAAACACCCAGCAGAAAGGGATAAATCCTAAGTGTGCACACAACTCCCAGCACCAGAGATGCTGGCCAGGGAGAAAGGTGGACATACAGCAGCCGAAAAGGGGCTGGAGGAACAGGTGGCATGAGGAAGAGAGGTGACACCAGCAGAGAAGAGCGTAATGGAGGAACGCAAGAACCCCTGACCGCCTATGCAAGCGGAGAAATGTGTCACTCTAGGGCAGAAGTTTTTGGGTTTTTTTTGTTGCTGCTTCTTAAAAGCTGTAAAATCTCAAGTCATCATATTCCCTCCAACGAGAAGCCCCTGAGGTGCTCATCTGTAGGGAAAAGGGCATCAGAGAACATGGAGAAGTTCCAGCCTTTTACAACACATCCTGCTCCAGGAAAGAACATTTTGGTGTCCTGTTGTCGTGGGACTAACAAAAGGGGATGCTAATACAGGGATTAAATGTGGGACTTAAACAAGGGATGCTCACTACACACACGTTGAGTTTGCGGGAATTATTTTGCCCTTGCTTCTTTCAGTTCTGTTACTCTTTGATGTAATTAGTAGAAACAGGTAAACAACCAGGTCAGTATGATTTTTATATATTTACTTACAGCCTCAAAACCTAATTTATATGCAGTGTATATTACACACAAACATTTGTTCCAAATAAGCAAAGACCCTTTTATTTCCCCCGAAGTACAACAGAAAGAGATCCTTCTTCGCAACAGTATTATTTATACTTCACTGGCCAAAATCACAAGAAAAGTGAAAAAATCCAAACAAAAGGCCAAATCTACGCCGAACAAATTTCTGGGGTTTGTGTTGGGGTTTTTTCGGTTGTGCTTTTTTTGTTGATTTTTTTAGAAAATAAAACTTCAAAATTGAGTTAATTCATCTAGCTATATATATAAATAACAACACTCAGCAATCTGCAGAATAAGCTGCATCTGATCAGAAAGGAAGGGAAGTTTCCTGGAACAAAGTTTATCCCAGTGTCCTTTTTTCTCCAAGTCTTCCTTGTATCTTTATTTTTTTACTTTACTTGATTACTTTAGATTATCTTAGGATGCACGTCATCTGATGATTCAGATAGCAACGTATTGCCACTTGGTGCCCTTTCTTCATCCTTCCTTTTTGTGCCCTTTGTTGACAGGCAACCCAAGAAAACGCAAGTCAGGAGGAAGGTATTCTATTGTCAGGGCTTTTTCTTTATGATTGCAGGGTCTTCTTGGAAGCGGCAGGCAAAAAGGACTTTAACGTACAAGAGGTCCTTTTTGAGTGAATCTGCTTAGGCAGTACTGCTTTAATTTTCAGTATATCGCTAAAAGTAAAATTTGACTTGTGTTTGGCATCTTGGCACTTCTTACATTCAGTGCAGTAATATTAATGAACCCACAGAATGAGATTTTGAGATATGGAAGTACGTATGTATTGTATAGGAAAGCAAAAGTTTTATATGTAAACTGAAACACAGAAAGGAAATTTTAAAAAAACTCATTTACTAATTTTAGATTCGTTCCTCTAGACTACACCAGATTAATAAAAAGCAGACTAATAAGAGTGAGATTTGCACCTACAGAAACAACCAAACCCTAATACTTTTAGTAGTTCTGATTACAGCTGATGGAAAGAAATTATTTTGGCAAATGTAAATTGTTAATTAAGAGGAAGTTAACATAGAAATAGAAATGGATCCCAGCTGCAGCTGAACCAGTCTTCTGAAGAGCTGACACAGAGCTTTGTTTTGTCATATCACCTTGTCCCTCGCTTCACTCAACCTCCCATTCACTAAAGGCAGTAAAAGCACCAAGCAGTACTTATGAAGGTTAAACTGAAGCTCCTGGAAGACAGACAATAGCTTTAAAAGACGAGATAAAATTGTTTGGAAATGCAAAATTACAACTTTTGTTTACCATCAAGACAACCCTGTCAAAAAGAAACAGAACATTATTAAATTACAACTTTTTTTTTTTTTTTTTAAACCAAACTTGATTTATTTTTCCTGGAAGCAGAAAGAGTCATCAGAAAGGATTTACCTTGGAACAACACAGCTCATGGGCGAGCTGTATGTACCGCACCTGAAGAACCGTGGCTCTCCCTGGCCTCAGCCCTGCCATGCTCACCACCTCGGCTCTGCAGCCTTGCAGGATTTCTCCCGGACCACCATACCTACGTGTGCTGGTTTTGGCTGGCACAGAGTTGACCATCTTCATAGGGTCTAGCATGGGGCTATGTTTTGGATCTGTGCTGAAAACAGTGTTGGTAACACAGGGATGTTTTAGCTGCTGCTGAGCAGCGCTTGCACAGAGTCAGGGTGTCACCTGCCTCCCACCCACCCACCAGCGAGCAGGCTGGGGGGCGCAAGGAGCTGGGGGGGACACAGCCGGGACAGCCGGCCCCAACTGACCCAAGGGGTATTCCAGACCATATGGCGTCATGCCCAGCATATAGAGCCGGGGGAAGAAGCAGGAAAGGGGGGAAGGACGTTGGGAGAGATGGCCTCTGTCTTCCCAAATAACGCTGATGCGTGATGGAGCGCCGCATCCCTGAAGATGGCTGGACCTTTGCCACTGCCCATCAGCAGGCAGGTGAATTCCTTTGTTTGCCTTGCTTGTGTGTGGGGCTTTCTCTTCACCTATTAAACCATCTTTATCTCAGCCCATGAGCTCTCACTTTTACTTTTTCGATTCTCTCCCCTCCCAGATGGGGGCAGTGAGAACAGCTGCGTGGGGCTTGGCTGCCAGCTGGGGTTAAACCATGATACTACATAAGACTCAGGTGATAACATATGAACCAATCCGTGCATTATGTTTTTTTATTATTAAGAAAAAACATCCAGCGGGTAAAAGAACAAAACTGTGAAATTTAAACACTGGAAACCTAGAAGTTGAAAAAGTCCCTTATTTTTAGCACCGCATTGTTTAGGGAAGAGGGGGAGGACTGACTCACTGCTTCTGAATGCTTGGGGACTGGCAACCCATCCTGAGGAATTCACTTAACGTGCTTTACTAGAGAACCATGCTGCTGTGGGAAGAAGGGTGGGCTGTCTTTTTCTCTGAACCACACCATACATCAGGGACCAAATCCCAAAGCTTGGAAAGCAGAAAAGGCCAAAATGGCGTTACCCATCAAATAACACAAACGCATACCTGCATGCCCGCTATTTTGCATATCTGGGCTACAGGAAAATAGGAAAGAGAAGCTAAACCAAAATAAGCTAGCGTAATGATAAAAACTAAAAACAAGTCCCATGATTTAGGGCCAAAGTCATGATTTAAGGAGGCAGACAGGACTAGCAATCTTTTTCTTTTTTTTTTTTTTTTTTTTTTTAAGCAAAAACTTGTTATATTGGCAAAGCAGCATATAGCCAAAGACTTGCTCACCAAAGTTGCAATGGGCTGCTACTTAGTTTATTTTCAGAAGTACTGAGATAAAAAGGTAGGTAAGCCTAGCTCAACCTGTAAAGCACAAACCATTCTCGATTGCTTCCATCTGGCTCCTTGCACACGCTCTCCTTCAGTAACTGAAGCAGCCCGCTCTGCTTATCCCCTCTAGCCCCTGTGTTTCCACTGCCATTTACTTGTCTTTCTGGGTACCCTCCTCTCACTGCCTGTGCTCCCTTTTCCTATAAAATTCTGCGATAACGTTTATACAAAACCTTTGCAGGATAGTTACCTAAGCCAGCAGTGCTTCAGTTTTATTTACTACAAAACAACAAAACTGCAACAATCAAACTCACAGTATCTCACAGTATCGCACTTAAAAAGTCACATTTTTTACGGGATGGAAATGGCAGGACTCCGATAAAAAAAGTGGGCTTTTCTCCCTACTCTCATATGCAAACAATCTCTTTGGAAAAACCTCCAAAGCAGTTAAATGTGGGCCACGACAAAAATCAGAATAACACTCACAAAGAAACGTAGTGGAGAAGATGAGCAGTGAGGCACGAAGCGCTACAGTGAGCTTCCTGGTGAAAAGAAAAGGCTTTCTTTTCCACATGGGCCTGCGGTTTGTATTTTAGCAGCAGCAGCACAATGAAGTGTGTTTAACAGCAGAACGGAATTATTCCCTGCTATAAATCAGTCCTCAACTTCTGAAATAACTGCAATCTGTACTAAATTAAGAAATTAATTCACAATGACTTGAGTTCATTTGAAATTGTTTTCTGAAACCTCTTCTTTCAAAATCCTTTAGCCACCCAGATTTCAAGCAACAACCCATGCTCTCTAGAGATTGTCCAGGGGGACCCTGTCTTTTTTAGGCATGTTGCACAGTCCACTTAAGTAGGGGGGGGGGAGGGGAAAGGCCGAAATTTTAGAAAGCAAAAGGTATGTAACTCCCTAGAAATCCACAAGCACAGACCTGGGAGAACAATAAGTGGGTTATCGGTGAATTTGGCAGGCAAATCAGGCACCCATATGGCCTAAACTGAACCTGCAACTACTTGTGGACACACAAAAAAAGAAGTCTTGTTTCAGCGAGGCTGAGAAATATCCAAGTTATTTGTACTGGATGAGTGTACAGGGCCCACTAGTTCAATATGCACATCAAACATTTTCCTCTGAAGCATCTCTAGCACTGCCAGCAAATCCCAAATATCCTGGCAAGCAGAACATCCACCTTCATTTACCTTTTTGCTTTAGGTAATTTAGCGATTGCCTATTGGCTTTGCAATATTTCATAAGGTAATCTCTAAGTACTTAAGACAATGATAACTGCTCTGAAATAAAACCTCGTTTGCCTTTTTTTTTTAAGCTTCTTTACAATTTAAGTAGTAGCAATTTTCTGTTAAACTATTAAAATCACAAAAACAATAGAGTTTACTTTTTTTTTAGTTCTTCCCCCAAAAAAATTAAGAGAGTCACTTGCCTAATACAAACACACACTTTTGGCTCCATGAGGAGCCTTGGCATTCTTGACATTTTAGCTTGAATTACCAGGTCCTGGACTTCTGGGGTTATGAGAAAATACTGCATTTCTTGTCTTTATAAAGAATGCTTCTGGCCCATGAGTATGCGAAATAAAAACACAAATCCCAAAGGCACACAAAGCAGCTCCTGCTTTTTTTTTTCTTCCCCCCTTTCTAAACCTCAAAGCTTTTTAGCTGAACCTACTTTCTTTGAGTAATTTGCTTACCCTGTAGTAGCCAAACCCTCCAAGAGAAACCCCAAACCAACAAAACACTAAAAACCAAAACCACACCAAAACCTTTTAAACTGCCTGCATAATCCAGGTTTGTTCTTCAAAAACTGACACTAAGGTCACAAATAATTTCTGAGATGGTCACTTTTGCCTACCCTAATTAAAAAGCATTAAGAAAGGCAGTCAAACCTGCAAGTACCCTGGCCTACTTTATACATGTAAAGAAATGGCTGCTTTTTGAAGGATGCTGCTCAACCCTCACAACTCAGAATTGCTTCAAGAGCAGCTATGAGACTCCACGCCTCTCAAAGATCACACTGTTTATCCAAGCTCCTACCCAGTCTCTAAACTGAAAATGAAACGTTTTCAAGAGATGTGCTGCTCACAGCCTTTTTCAGACCCTCTGAAAACATGAACCCTAGGCACAAGGAGAAGCACCTAGAGAAAAGGCTTCCACTGTCAGCACGGTGCCTCCTCTATGCTAAAGGCAAAGAGCTGCAAACCTTGCACTGAGATACCATGAAATTTAAATGACTGTTCACTACCCACAGTTTTCAAAGCATTTTACTGAAAGCAGTCAAATTTCACAGCATGGCGCTGTGAAAGAAGTAGGATAAAAGACTCTTTAAGAAAGGCAAAGGATAAACCACATACCCACCCTGCCTTGTACCTAAGGAGAGCATGCTTGTTTTTACTTACTAGATAGTATTTCATTCTGTTCTTGCAACGGCAAAACCATGGCAAGAGATTCTAGCAGCAAGGGCTGTTTTTCAGCATAGTCCTCTACTAACATAATTAGGAATCTAACAAAGGAAGAAACAGATATTCAAGAAGAAACAAATAACAATTCTATTACACCTGCCCCAACTAAATTCCCTTAAAAATAACAGTGAGCTTGCTTTCTGTTCCTAATATACTCCGCGTAAGACTGGGGGAAACATCAGCTCTGCTCCACGTTTTAAAACTACATTCTAAAGGGAATGTGAAATTTTAAATGTGAACGGTTGCTACCAACAAGGATATTTTTATTTATTATTAGAAAGAAGCAGAGCATCTATGGGACAATTAGCAGCACAGAAGAAAGATCCAAGTGAAAACAGACCTCGCCTTTTTAACGTATCAATCGTAAATCTGTTTTTACTGGTTAAAATAAAACTTGATCAAGTGCACAAAACTCCATTCAAAAGATCTCCCTAGACTGAAGAGCAAAGGGCCAATTTCTGTCAATTCAGCAGCAACCCCTCCTTCAAGCGTTTCACTTCGAAGTGCCGGAGCAAGGCAGCATTTCTCCATCTCGGGGGCTCCGGCTCCTGCCTGGAGAGCAGGGGGGGCAGGAAGCACAGCGGGGCTCAGAGCTCACAGCAATAGGAAGTTACAGTCTTGTCAAATATCATTGCACCCAACCATTTCCTTTTTCTAATTACAGCCCCAGCCAAAAACGTCCATCTTTACAGAAACCATTTGAAGTTAGAACAGCTCATCAAAATGCATGAAAGAGCTCTGTGGTTGCTGATAAGCTTGACCTGCTTAATAATTAAGAGTGATAATCTTCCTACAGCAATTAAGAGTGATAATCTTCCTACAGGAGCTGCCTTTTGCTGTTTCTGCATTAATCCAAGCGCCTTTATAATGACAGTACAGGCCTGTAGGACAGCTAAGAGACAGATTTACATGGTAGATCTCAAAGCCCATAGGAAACCTTTACACTGAACATGTTAAGTACTAAAAATCCCCTTCCCTTTTTCCCCTGAAACAGAAAAAAGAATAGCAACTGAAAAGGAAACTAAGATAATAGAAAAAACCCTCAGATTTAGGACTTAAAAAAAAAAACAAACCCAACTTAAATTTCTGCTTTTCACGTGTTCCCTTTGGTTTGGACAATGCACCTGATCCCACCCTGCCCTGAAAAAAGCAATGGAAAGGTCAGTAAGGTCAGATCTCCTAAAGCTGCCAAGTCCAAGTTTGACACAACAGTGGAAAACATCAGCCTGGACTCCACATTTCTTCTCTTTTGTGAATTTCGGCCCAAATCTTAAAAAACAAAGTATCATCTTTGTACATCAACCTTTAAGCATAGTAATTTACCTGTGAACATCCACTATCATTCCTTCTTGCAAACATATGAAGAGAAGACAATAAAAATATGTGATTTTCCATATTGAACCCAAGTTACCTACACAGTACTTTACCAAAAAGCTTCAAATGCTACTATGGTGGAAAAGCAAACACTACAATACACAGCTTAGTAAGGCAGTAAATTACATCACAAACTGGTAAAATACTGGGGAAGTCCCTCTTGAAAACCTAAAATACATGCACCTCTTTCAAAATCTTTTTACCAAACATTTGCTTGAGCAAGACCAGCTTTCTCAGTTCTGTTTGAGTTTTATAAGGCAAAAAATTTTACTGCTATTGACTGCCAGACTTATTAAAAACTCTCTTCTCTAACAGATGAAACTTCTGAAGCATGTGCAAACTCATACACTAGCTTTCTAAGAATACTTAATTTTTCCTGTCTTTGAATAGGATTTTCATAAGCCATATTATATGACTGCAAAATATGATGCAAAGAAGAAATATATAAAGAGAAGGCGCAAGGCTACACTTTGCTCCAAGGTACTTTGAGCGTGGTGCACCAGGGTAAAGCTGCGGTATACACAGTCGCCCCGTGTCCAGCAGAGCAATGAAGCTGCTCTCCCACACCCCCCAGGCCACCACCAAATTTTAAGGAGGAAAAGTTGAAGATAAGTCACTAACCAAATAGCAACACCAAAAAAGCAGCTTTGGGCCCAGATCAAAGCCTCCATCTCACAGGAGCATCAGTCTCTTGCTCTTGTTTTCCAACCCTCCCAGTTGGGTTGTATTATACCCTCTTCAGTTCCCCTTCCAAATGTTTCAGTCACTTGACAAAGCTTTTTGTTCTGGTGTGGCAAGATATTGGATCTATGCCATTTTACATATGTGGCTGTATTGTTACTTATTAGATGGGACGTATTTTCTCCAGAGGAGTACAAAACCTTTTTTTAGGAAAAAACTTTTAAAATTACAATAGCAATATAAAAAACTGCAGACTTTTATTGCTCATTCACTTTTTACTAACTGATGGCACTGTGCATTTTCATCTTCATCTATATGCTTCAACAGCATATATATCTACTCTTAAACTAAAAAGTTTTTGTTTTCCAGCTCCCCACACAGAACTCTGCTTATATTTCCAAGTGCACCCCCTCCTGCAGGCAGAAATGAAAGGGGGAATCCTTCACAGCATCGGATCATTTCCACTTTCTCACCTGTAGCCAGCAAACCCCTACGGTGGCAGGATGCCCCGCAGACAAGCCTCCCAAATTCCCCCAGCTGCACCTTTTGAAAAAAGCAGCTTGCTGTGCCCGCCTGTCTTCTGTCACTCGGCGCTCTGGGCCATGGTATGCAAAATGGAAAGACAGTTCCAGGATTTAGAGCTATTAAAAGGAAGCACGCTCACGGTGTATTTGTGACCCACTCCTAAGCACTACTGTACATTTATGTTAGATTACGTTGTCAAAGGAAAACGTAAGATATGAAAAAATACATACCAGAAAATTCAAACTGGCAAAAATTCGGGCATTACCAGGATTAGTAGTTACAACGCGTATTGCAGGAATTACCAGGTCCTTACAAAACATCTGGGATCTGTTGAAGTCAATGCACAGCATATGTTCGGAGCCAATTTCTTCTGACATACAAAATGCTGCAACCTTCTGCTATTAAATAAAGCAGAACCATATGAAACAAACCCTGTTTCACAGGTTTATTAACAAAATGTCTACCACCAAAAAAATCCCAGGTATGTTACAGCTGCCATGTTAGCCTCTGGAGTTCTGACTTCCAGCAAGGGGCACCTTGAGCCAATGAGTTAACATTTGTTTCCTTCAGCAGGATAGCTGGCGGGGGAAGGAAGAGGGGGAAAACGAACTGGGAAAAATAGCAGGAAGTCCGCTTTTGGTTGTTTTGTATCAGTTAAAAAACAGCACTCGCAATCAAGTACTGGATTGGGGCTCTACCTCCCCTGGATTCTTGCATTCCCTCCCTTATTCCAAAGCTACGTGGCTAATCAGAGCCCACCAACTGCAAATTTTCACCTGTGACACTAAGGGCAAAGAATCAGTAACGCTATTTTTGAGTCTCTTAACAGACCTCAGACCAGAGGTCTGCTCCTGCTGCAGGACGGGATGCACTTTGCTCCTGCACGCTCCGCACATTAACCATCTGACACAGCGTTTCTCAAGCTGCCCGCGAGAGGACAAGCTCCCTTTGGACAAGCCAAAGATCTCTCTGCAGCCCAAAGGCATATCATCGCTCCTTCCTCTGCCAGACAAGCAAATAAACGTCACAGTGGGAACCCCCCGGGACCCTGCCCCAAGTCCGGCTGAAGCCAGTAGGGTTCTCGTGGGCCGCGGGGCAGGACAGGTGAGCAGCACCTTGCCCCTCCTTACAGCCGCATCTGTAAGCACGGACACACGCGTGACTTCAGCGCAGAGAAGCAAGCCTGGCGAGGGCATTCAGTCTCTGAACAGGCCTCTGTGTCACTCCACGGCACTATTTTACACAAAAAAAAGGAGCAATGAAGCTTTGTAAGGCAGACCTCTCATCGTTTCAAAATGTTAGACGTGGCTTTGGCAGGAGCCTGGCAAAAAGAGAGGGAATAAGGAAGCACCAACCCACGGCAAGCAGTAGCTAACATATGCGTTTGCAGCTACCACAAGGTCACGTTTTCCACGCCTCACCTTCCCACAGCTTGCAAAATTTCAGTGGATGGAGGGAAACTAAAAGAGACGACAAGTGTTCAACCCAAGTGTCGTTGCCCCCAACCCAATACTCACACCCAGAACAACCTAGCCTCCAAGCCAGACCTCGCGACAAAGCCACAACAGACGTGGGGTGACTTGCAGTTCTCCAAGTCCCCAATGAGCTTCCTCAGTTCAGGAACAGAAGCAAAAGGTGCCCATCCTAAAATTTAGGAACGTACACGCTCTTTATGGCTGGGCACTGCCCTCCCCTCCCTGCACATCAAACATTTCAGTAATTATTCCAAGAAAAAAACCATCCACCAAAACACAGTCCACTGCTTCAAAGACCAGAAAGCATTAATAATTGGTTTTGTTTACAAGGAGAGAAAAAAAAAAATCCACGCAAAACTGAAGCATGGGGACTGGGGCAGGGGGGTGTGTTTGTTTTAAAGCGACTACCCACATCTGCGGGATCAGCCACATTATCCCAGCAACACTGGGAACGCTCACAAAGGCCAGAAATGCCCCCTTTTCAAAAGGGCAGTTTAAATGCTGCAGAAACTGGGTCAGCAACAGGCCACAGAAATACCTAAGCAGGCAGCAGGCACCTCGTGGATTGCAGGCAGCAGGCTTGCGGCAAAGGACTCGAATAAAAGACAGAACACACCAAGACAGAAATCAGACAATAGCTATTGAAGAAAGGCAGTTAATAGCAACAAAGCACGTAAAGCACGGGTCAAGGAGTCGGTCAAGTACAGGCTCTTCAACTCCCTACCCTCCTCCAGTTGCCAGGAATCAAGATTTAGACACAAACCAGCAACGCACATGGTGCACACACTAGCAGGCAAGCACAAAAAATAAGCAGACACATGAAATCCACAAAATGGTAAGGAACTGCAAAACCTATTCTGCAGTACTACATGGCCACTCACTTCCCAAGGGCAGTGCAGTGCTCCTTGTTGTTCTGCTCTCATTTAAAAAAAGCAAAGGGTATTACACGATTTATGCTCACACACGGTTAGTACATTCTTCATCTCTGTGTTCAGGTTTTTACTGTTTGCGCACCTACTGATGTGTTTATTGCAGAGACGTTGATTTTAAAATATCAACCCACAATTTCAGTCGACAGGACAATGCAACCCGGCACAAAAAAAATAAATGTGAGAGGCAACCTACAGTGTCACTAGTGAGGTCTGACTTGCTGACTGTTTTCTACCCTATGTAATGGGTGACATTAACAGAGCGTGCACAGCAGGGCTGTTACACACTTCTGCCAGCCAGAGCAGGGAGACTTGATTCCATTTTGCACAGACTCTTAAAATCATTTTACATGAAGGGAGGTGGTGGCTACACAAGGTGCAAGAAGTTATGAATCAGTCACTCCCTCCTCTCTCTCATTTCGCTTCCCTTTTGCTATTGTGCATCTTTCCTTTCATGGTCAGATTGCAATCTGCTGTTGTCCCTTACCAGTTCTGCCTACCACTTGAAATAAGCAAGCTTTCATTTTACCTTTCCTACCAGTATCTTTGTTCATCTCACATTTTTATCAGGGGCACCTTTTTTTTTCCCCCCCTTTCTTCACAATCTTTAGTCATTTTTTCCTCTTGTTACCATACTCGCCACGGGGCAATTATACCCCGTCCTTCCCCCACTGCCAAACTGTAGCCCAGACAGGTTCAGCATCACATCCGAGTGGTTTCCGGCACCACATTGGGCCAGATGTCTCACCAGCATCACATGCAACTCACCGGCTGCCCAGCCTCCCTCTCCCCAGCCAGGCAGCCACGCGTGGACGGCAGCATCCTGTTTTGGTAGGGTTTTGCCTTAACCAACATGCTGCTCTGAGCTTCAGGAAGAGGAGCAGGCTGAAGAGGAGCGCCCTGTGCACCAAAGCAGATGGGAGCCATAAGCAGCAGCTTCTCGAGAAAGGGCTGATGGTTACAGGGGTGCCCTTTGCTTCTGCAGCAAAGTCCTGCAGTATCCAAGGTGCAAACTGCTAGCCACAGCCTCGGTCCCCGAACACCACAGACTGAAGTTGGGCATCTCAAGCCTCTGGACTTGCATGAAAACCTGAGCAGAGACAGCAGGTCAGACTCACTGTGCAAGTCAGAAACGTTCGGGGGTGGTGGTGGTGAAAAAGCTACTGCAACTTCACTTGCTGCCTGGCCCTCTGCAGCAAGGGGAAGCTGCATGCAACAGGGGAAGCAGCCGAGGCAAGAAAGCTCAGGGAGATGTGAGCACTCCCTCACCCCGGGCTCCGAGATTAGGAAATCCATCATTCCCCCTTCCCTCTGAAGGACCAGGGAAAACCAGGCTGCTCCCAAGGGCAATTCAAAGCAGCTAAATTGAATTCCTTGACCATCCTCTGGTGACACCTTTCTTTCTCACTGCAGAAGGTGCTGGAGGTGGCCAGCCTTCCAGCACCTAAAAGCTCTGCCCTGAAATTACTCCTCCACCACCGCCCAGATGCCCAGGGAGGGAGGTTCCCCAGAGACATACTGGTGGTGAGGATGGATCCTGCCTGTCACCAAGGGCCCACTCCAGGGGCAGGTGACCCTTGCCTGGCTGCTGTCCTTACAGCTTTCTGTTGCTTTGAAACACATTTTTTATCACGACTGGTGTAATCTGACCACCACCATACCCTGTACGTTAATCTGGTTTCAAGCAACAGATGGGCAACGCACAGATGCCACGATGGCACTGTAAGTATGTGGGATGCCACACAACGCTGTAATTACAAGGCAAGAATACCGCAAAATAATCTCACAGCCTCAGTAACACTACTGGTCTTCCCACTCAGCTGTTACCTTGCTGCCACCTCCTCCTCCTCAGGTGCACGGCCCCTCGGGCTCTGGCTCCCCATCACGGAGTGGGACTGGGCTACTGCATCCACAGGGTCTGCAGCAGCCACTCCAGGGAGAGCTCTGCTGCGCCAAGGGTACGATAAGCCCAGAGGGGATGAAAAGGGGAAAACCCAGCACTTCGTGCAACCTTGCAGTGTAGTCTGCTGTGAGATGAACACCACTGGGCACCCAGACTGACAGGGGGCGCTAAATGAGGGGGAAGAAAGCCACCCCTCCTCCTCCTCCCATGTCCCACAGCAAAACCCCACAGCCTCTCTGCCCAGAGATTTAATATCAAGACACTGGTGTAACCCTGGCACTGGGCAGTATTCATTAATTTGAATTAATGAATTAATGACAGTAGCATCGCTACTCTGAAACGCCTGGGACCTGGGGCTAGTGCATTGCACTGGAGCTGACCTGTTACAGCATTACTGCAGCCAGGAGCTGGTGCCTGATGCCCAAACTGCACCAAAACCATGAATGTCCAGTCCTGTGGGTGATGACAGTCATTTGCCAATCAATTTGGTAGAGTCCTATGGTAAAAACACAAACCTTTAGTATTTCAATTTCGGACACTTCTAATAATCCTTGTTAGACTGTTGCTACTTTTCAAGTAGAGAGCAAATAACTTCACACAAATTTCTTCATTGACTCCTGCAAAGGCAACCAAGTTTTTCAGGATGACATCTAGCATCTACAACTCTGCAATTTCATGCAACGTACATCTTCATACTCTAAGCAGTGCCTCAGTAGCACCAGTCACAGAAGTGTATTTACTTTAAACTTTAAAATTACAGCTTTTATTTTCTACCAAATGTAACCAATTTTTCCTTCGTGAATCACTGCAATTTATTCTCAAAGAAAATAAAACTACTGTATTGGAGCTTTGAGCAACCTGGTCTAGCGAAAGGTGTCCCTGCCCACAGCGGGGCGGTTGGAACTAGAGCATCTTTAAGGTCCCTTCCAACCCAAACCTTCCTGTGATTGTCAGGTAATTCAGTAAAATTCAACCCAGTTTGCTCGTTACCCTACAGCTCTTCCAGGACTCAGCTCTGTTGCACAGACAGCTGCTAACACTACAATGGATGTGAAGACGTGTTTCAGAGTGACACGTACCCAATAGCCCCCACCTGTTTATAAAGCACCCGGCCCGAAACAGATGAGTAATTAACAGCTTTTACATATTCCCACCAAGAAAAGCCTCCGAGAACATGGTGCACTTTGCTCTGGCGCTCCGACACAGAGCGGTGAGGAGGTCTGAGCACCTTAAAAAACAACATGTGTGCGTTTTTAATTGCTTGTGGAAACCGTACCTCCCATCTGGGCATACTACAGCGACGGAGTTAAAAGGCAGCACAATATACAGGAACCTCGAGACCTTGGAAACCATACAAAGGATCCTCCTCACAAATAATACAAAACCAAGCATGCATCTGTTTTTTCTCTCTCCAGTGCTAAACACATCACACAGACTGCTGGCGCAGAGTCAAGGAAGTCTCCAAAGTCCCTCTTTGTGCCAAGTATATTCCCAATGGCAGTGCAACACATTGCTCCAAGAAACGCGGATCAGTGTCCTAAATGCCAGGAGATGGCATTAAAGCACATACACGTGTATTCATAGGGCCCAATTTCAGTTTGATACATGACTGCTGAATTTCTGTTCTCATTGATAAGAAACAAATACCTACAGCTGAAGGACTGCAAAGAGTTGCCTGATCCCACAAAACCCACATGCTGCCCATGATGCCAGGTGGCTTTTTTTTGGGGGGGGGGTGGGGGGGTGGGCACAGGGGCTTAATTTTGATAACCAGGAGTTGCAAAAATAATTGAAGCAACTTCAAGACCTCAACATTTTAAGTTTGTTGGTGTATTAAGTATTAATATTTGGATCCACTGCTTGCCAAACACAGGCAGCTCCAAAAGAAGTGTGCAGGAGTTGATGGCAGCACTAGCATGACTCTAAGCTAGTCTATCAAGCTTCTGGAAATCTTAAGAGTCTATATAACAATCAAGTTTTGGACCCTCTCTGAGGACCTGCAAAAGCTTTTCAAGTATATGCCCACCACACGGGTGGCCAGGAAAAGCCTCCAGTAAACCAGGAGGGGAAACAGGGCTGTAAGAACATGGCAGCATTTGGGGGCACAGAGAACAGAACAGTAAAACAAGAGAGATTATGAACTTACCACTAGATCAGGTATAAACATTTGCACATGATTAAAAAAAGCTGGAAAATCCCCAATCCACACAGGAGATAAATATATACGTGCTACCAACAAGGCAGATAGTAGCAGGAGCCAAGAGAAGCACATTACTAACTGGTCATTTGTATCTTTCCCTACTTTGTAAGGCTGAGACTGCCTATTTAATTCAAGTCAACTTTTTTTTGAGGCAGAGTTGCAGAGATACGTAACAACGCTATTCTGCTTCAGTCCCTTAAAGAGAATAACCAGGTTCCAGAGAAACACATTACAGATCTGCAGTTTAAAAAACTGGAAAGCAATACATAATGATTTATATAAACAAAAAACAGTGAGAATGTATGTCAGAGCAATTTTGACTTAAGGTCACTTTTTCTTCGTCATATGTATCATTCAGGTTTCTGAAAGTCTTCCCAGGCATTTAAGTGTGTCAAATTATCACCCTATTGATATACAAGTGTATGCAAAGGCCAGACCAGTTTCCAGTCTTAGGAAAGGAACTGAGGTCTCCTGCAGCGTGCACTCAGCTACAGTACCACATCAGCATCCCATCGCCTGAAAGAACAGTTTCTAGCCTTCAGAAAGATAGTGAGTTTTCTGCATTTCTCATGTTTCCTTAAGGAGCTTGCTGTTGCAAACAAACATTAACAAAACTTTTTTCTGGCTCAGAAAGCACTACTTCTAACTGAAACACAATACTAGCACGAACCAGAGTCAACAGAACCCACGCTTTCAATTGCACCGAAAATGACACACCATCTTAACTTTCTCTTTTTTCCTTCCAAGTTCTTACGGCCTCTTTCACTCATCTTCACAAAGTTCTGAAGTAGAAATAGGCTTTTATCAGTCAGTAACAAAAAGAATTATTTTGCACTTAGAGTTTCTTAATTTTGACATCTGTGTTCTGGTATCCAGGTGGGTGAGATGATAAACCCCTGACTACAGCTCACTGGGTCCAGCAACAGGATCTTGAAGCAGACAGGAGGTTATCAGAAGACAAAAACTTCACTAAGAACAAGAACAGAGGGCTACTTCTCACCCTCCTCTTGAAAAACATTTTCCCTTCTATATTTTCCTCACAATTCTGAGGGAAAAAAAAACAACCAACTTCTTCACAGTGACTGTTTTTGATTGAGAAATTCCTGTGTTTAAAATTTATATAAAGTCCACTTGTTCTACAGAAAGCAAGGTCTGTTTTGTACACACATGGAAAATATCCCGAGTTGTTCTTGTCTAATTGTATTTCCACTGCACTTTCTAAAAGTTACCAAGACACACACACAAAAAAACGCAGCTTTATTTGTACACCACTTTGGGGGCAGGACGTGGAGAGGGAGATGAGGTGACTATTAACACAGCCAGCTTTGCTCTCCATCTTCCTTATCTAAGGTGGCAACCCAGACATAACATAGAATGGCGGACCCCTGAGAGGATAAGCAGACACCTAAATTATTCAGACTAACCACATGTTTCTCCTAGACAATTAGTTTATTTGATTAAAGCAAATTCTTCTACAAATATAAAGCAAGCATTTGCAGTGAGTACTGAGAACTCTGCAAAAGAGTTAATACATGCTGTTGTCACATACAAGTATAATATTTGATATACTTTTCCTCTCCCTGAAGCTGACAGGACCGTTTTGTCCTGATGAAGAGGGGAGGTGGTCACCCTGCAACAACCACAACGAAAAGGTGTATTCCCAAAGCAGCTACCAAAGAAAGTGGATGAAAAAAAATTGTGTTTAAGACAATGTAACCAAGATGGCTTTTAAAACTTAGGCTTGAATTTATAACCAAGACTGAACTGAAAGTGGTACAGATGAGCTATTGGCTTTGTTCTCCTGTCAGTGTTTTTACCTATGTTGCTATGGCAAATGCCAAAATTACTGAAAAGGCTCCTTCGCCTACTTGCCTACGAAGTCCTGCGCTCAGAGCCCCTGCCAGTGCAAGAGCACAGTTTTCCCAGAGCACATTTCCTACTCAAATAAAAACATGTGAGGCATGATAAGCTAGGTTTGTGTTACCTTTGAGCCTCCAGGAAGACGAGCCGCAGGTGACAGCACTGCCTGTAACACCGTATTACACTGCACTGAATAGAGTTCAAGTAAATTTATACTCGGCTTACAAAAACCAAGCCAGCCTGCTGGAGTTGGTAATTCAGAAGTGGACTGCTTGCAACTTCCTGAAATCAAGCAAGCTGTTGTTTTGGGTTTTTTTCTATTTTGTCACAACTTGCCAATCTGCAACAGCAGAAAAACTATGACGATAAACGCTTACAGGGTGTCAGTCTTCAGACTGCTGACACTGGTCTATTCCAGATGTATATCGTTTCACTGCATAATGGTGAAATTAAAATTACTGCAAATTAAGCCTTCTGAAGGGCAACTAAGAAGCAGCTACTAGGGAAGTAAAAATAATTTATTACTAATAAATGTATAGATAAAAACCTACATCTTTTACAGCCCACTGCCCACAAATCAGAAGGATTAACCCAAGATTAACACACATCTAAAATTCTTTATTAGTGTGTTAAAATCTAAAAGTAGAACCCTAAGAAGAGAGTTCCTATTCTGAACTACTTATATGATAGAAGAAGCACGTATGGGCAAAGGGGACACTAAATTTATAGTGATTAGGACAACGACAAACATGCCACAGCAGTTATTTGCTTTTGCTTTTCTTTCTTTTTTGTCCCCCCTCTTCTCTAAACATACAAAACGTGTCCCAACATCCCCTTTTTCAAAACAAGGCAGGTTAAATTTAACAAGAAAAGGGCCATGTTCCAGAGCAGACTTGCAGAGTGCTCACAGCGTGTGACTGCTTGGCACGAAGAGCTGACCCTCCCCATGTGTTTGCTGAATGACTACACTAACAGCCCGTGCCACCACCAGGTCTGCCTCTGCTCCTGCACAGCTTTGCAGCCAGTACTGAAACAAACACAGAATGAGAAATAAGACACCATATGCCCTTTTGTCCCACCTGCTCAGATCAGGATTGTCCCAAGGACCACGCACTCTGGGTGGACTCTGTCCCAAAACACAAGCTACAGGGGTTTACCAAGAGCCTGAAAAAAATTAAAACTGTGCATGAGTGACGTGCGTGTGTGTGCACTTGCCTTCAACTTTCCATACAGCGACAGGCTGTGTGATTCGCCACACCAACCACCCGAAACCCGGCCTCCAAGGCTATCCATCACACCAAAGCAAATGTGTTACCCCCCTCCTGCTCAACAGCCACTGATCTGATAAGGCGTTACTCCTAACACACGACAAGATGCTCTCCCTCCCAGCCCCATACTTTTGGCGACTAACCTGTTCATCTACCTCACCAACAGTGAGCAGAGCAGCAGATGTGGCTGGGCTCCTCCCCAGCTCCTCCTGCACCACGGTAGATAAGGGAGCAGAGTCAGCCTTGGCACCAGTACCACCAACCACCCACACCAGCCGCAGACCGAAAGGCAGGTAGAAGACGACCAGGCACTGGACTAAGGAAAGAGCAGGAAGATGCACGAGGCCTGGACCAGAGCCACCCCAAGACACAGGCAGGCCTCCCTGGGAGCAGCTTGGGAGGAGCGAACCATGATGCTGCCCTGCAGGTGAGCGGTGCTGCCACGCACGGGCTCCGGCACCCATACGGCACAGCACAGGCACAGACCCAGGGAGCCCTTTCCTGCACATTTTCAGCTGACACTGCCACAGATAGCAGCAGGGAAACTATCACAGAATGATTACAGGTAAATGCTGAGCTGGCAAAAAATAAAACAAAAGTGCTTTTAATCCCCAGGAGTCTTCTGATACAACTGCTAGGGCTGCACAAGGCAGGGGACAGCACCAGGGCAATGGAAAGGGCAAGGCAGCCTCTTCCTCTTGCAGTACAGAAACTGCAACCACCACAGGTATGGACCAGCCAGAAACCAGAACTGCAAACCAGAAACTTCTTTTGATGAGATGACATGGAAAGGCATGCAAGAGATCTGCAGAAGAGACAGAAAGGTCACAAAGTGGGAAAAGCGAAGAAATTATTAACCGAAGGTAGACAGATACAGGACACCAAAACATAAAGCACAGTTTATTTGTCCATTTAAAATGGCTCATTACATGTAAAAAAAGTTTACTTTAGTAGCACATGTTCACAAACACAGCTTCTTCACAGACACTAATCCCTGTGCAAACAAGCACCTCACAGCCCCAGCTGGGAAGAGAGTGTCACCGCCTGCTATTTTTACCAGTATAGAAGAAACGGGGGTAAAGACAGCTTGTAGGCTTATGAAGGCAATGTGAGCCGTATGAAAGCATAAGCATCAATTCTCAATTACCACACCAAGATTTTCTTAAATTTCTCCAAGTCAAATTGTCACCCATAGATGAGAAAATCCATTTTAGGTCAGCATACAAACGGACATACAGATCGGTCGCTGATCTGATCATGGGCATCTTTCAACCCAGGAGGGCTCACAACAGCCAGGACAGTATGTGCATACCAGCAGGGTTTTTTGCAGACAAGATTTTCATGATAAGTAGGATTGCAACAGCATATCAAATAGTAATTAAATCTGGTCATGCATCACCTTTAAAGTATTCCAGTTAAGATCAATTAGGACCAACAGCAAGGACAGAAGTCTGACAGCTCTTTGCAAAACGCAGCAGGACTGCCTCATTTGCCATTAATGAAAGCTATGGCTTTAGCTCCTCAGTCTGGTGTGAAACGCAGTGCAGCTGGCCCAGGCCACTGCTCTCACTTCAGAAACGTCTGAAAGCAACTTACAAACAAATAAGTAAATGCATAGCTGCCTCACTTGCTAGCACACAGCACTGCCATGGAACAGTCCCAGGAAAAAGAAAAAACAACAAAACAAAGCAGGTCTTTTTTTACTCCCTGGATAAGCAGACAAGCATCACAATTTTGCAAAAGGACCATTATTTTGGAAGCAGTAATGCACACAAGGGCACAGGTGTCCCTAACAGCACTTAATACAAAGGTCAGCAAGGCAAAGTTCACCAGTGAACGAATGACAACACATAAAACAAGAGATAAAACTTTAAAGCAGCAAGAGTTCAGCCTGCCACCCTGGCCGTGCCTGGCAGAAGTGTAAGGAAGGAGAGGAAGAGGAACAGATAGCTCCTTCCAGAGCAATCTGTTGCTTCATCTACAAGAGACTCCCCCAGCTTTGTTGTTCTTCTAGCAATTTTCTTCAGTAAGCTGATTTTTATTCGTATCTCATTACCCTTTGGGTTCCCTACAGGTGTTTCCTTGGGGATTTTCACCCAAGTGTAACAGGTAGGTGAGGGCATCTCATTTCTACTCCTTTACTGCTAAGGACTGTATACAGTAAGTTTCATTTCTTTAAGCATCCAGTAAAACTTACAATTTAGTAGTCCCTTGGTGAAATTGTAGAGTAGGGTATCAATTAGAAACAAAAGTCAACCAGTATCGAAGCATTTTTTTGGTGCAACGCAGTAAAAACACCCATTCTGTGCATACTGTAGAAAACCTGTTACTTTATGCAAGTGCATTAATCGTGACTAAAAAGCTTTTTCCCAAGAAATGCAGCACATTGATTTCTGCTTTTTTTGTAAAAAAAAACCCCAACTATTAAACATTTAATAAAAGCAACTAACTTTGGCTATTACAATTTAGGACCAAACATATATCCTAGGAAAAGTCTTCATGTCAATTTTCAAATACTTTTGGGGGCTAGGTTTAATGACATAGTGGTACTTGACACAAACTTAGGTTGAAAATATTGTTTTAGGATGGTTCCCTTCAGTTTAAGCACTCACTGGCACTCTGAAAACTACTCTTCAGCTTTTCATTTTGAAACACTTTCTCAAAGGATACTCAGTTTGATTTTAATAAAGGTGTTTAAAAAGGAAACGCTGCATAAAACAATTTTAAAAAATATTTGCACATTTCTTCCGGCACAAAATCAATGTTCCTTTCTATAACATGCAGTTGATCCTAACCTATTTTTTTCTGGCTTAGCCACCACCCAAGCTAGTTACCTGGTACAGGGGCATCCCACCAGTCCCATGCCACTACTTTCCAATAACTTGACTGTCAGAAATTAAGGCACTAAGACCACAGCCCAGCCACAGCACCAGACTCATCTGTACCTCTTGACTGGAGACGAGATGAAGCCGTGGCCAGTAAGAAATGACCAGGCAGGACCTTTGCACACGAAGCAGGCTCATTCTTCCCAGCCAGCGTGGATGATTTCTGAAGCAAACATCATAACTACATCCCTTAAGTATCCGCTAAACCCCTGAGCAATTTTGCAGTCCATGCACTTTAACTGCTTTGTCGTCTCTCGGCCAAGTAGTAAGCTACTCCCTTGCTACCTTCACCTTTCAATTTCTCTTCCGTGTGGGAGCACTATTTCAGACAAAGCAAAGATGACAGATTAGGAGTAATCCCACTTGGCAATCAGGAGAGGTCAAAGTGCCAGGCACCAGCTGTTACTCCCAGGGCTGGACTATCACCATAGCAGGAGCCCACTGGGACCTGATACCATCTACTGCCCCAAGCAGCTCCAGTCCACAAGGTCAAACACTCTCCCAGTGATCAAAGGCAAAGGTTCAACAGATATGCTTGACTTTAGCTAACTGCATCACACATTTTCCTAGCAGTTGATACCTATCTACTCAAAGCAAAATATGCCCCAGCTGTCAGAGGTAAAGGCTGGAAAGTGTCCTCTTACTCACTAATTCTATACAAAACTCTAGTATTGTGTAACTTTCCTTTCTCATGGACTGCTAATCCACACCACATATTAAGCGCACATGCTCCACATTTTGAGTACAGCAGTTTATTCTGGTGCAAGTGCTCTTTAACGTGTCCGCGGGAAACTGGATCCTCAAAGGCCTTCCTCCAGAAGTCCTCAAAACCAAGGATTAAGAATGTCATACGTGTGAAACATTTTTGGAGTTTGTTATTTTTCCTTTTCGTAGTCCAATGTCTACTTCCTTGAAGTGAAAAGCTGAAAATTTTGATAATCATCATTTGTGCCCATCACCTAATAGTACTGTCCCTTGATCTGTGTGCAAGTTCTGTGTTTGACTCGTTCTGCTGCTTTAGCAGAAATGTAATAAAAAAGCAAGCACCTGCATTTTCAAAACTTGCTACTGCCAGCTGTGGCAAGTGAACAGTCACCAGCACAAAGGAAAAAAACCAAAAAAAACCCACAAACAACACCCACACCACCCTTCTGTCATCACCTGTCACTGATTTCCTTCTAACAAAACTTACTGAACCAAAGTTGCTCTGGAAGGCAGCTTTTTACTGCTGAATTTCAAATGTAAGAAACAGGTTTTTAAGGAAACTTGAAGGCTTTTTCAATAGGCTAGTCCAAATGCATGCAGCTTTAATTCTGTCCCAAGACTGAACTGTGGCCTGAAGCAGTCCATCCAGTAAGTCACATATCTACTGTCCAGCACTTCTCATCTCAGAGCCAGATCCAGAGACACACAAGACGGCGAGAGCAACGGCAGTACCACCCAAGCAATGAGAAAGGCAGGAATCGCAGGCTGGAAACTGAGGAGTTGCTAATCACCTTTTTCTCACTCGGGGCAGCTGCAAACCCACAGACCAAATATCAACCACTTCTCATTCACCTCCAAAATAGCTCTTTACAGAAATAGGTATTTTTTGACAATGTCTTTTTACCTCCACGCAAACTTCTGTATTTGTCAAAGGTAAACCTAAGGCAGAAAAAAGATGACATCAATCCCCCTTGCGCACCTGCCACACGAAAACAGCAGCAAACCAAGAAGCCCATCCCAAATGAAAGATCCTGTGATGCCCATGTACAGGAAGTCAATTAACAAGACTTAAAAAAAAAAACCAACAAAGTATCAATAAAAAAGTAGGTTGGCAAGCTCCCAAGAGAGCCCATCAACCCAGAATTAAAAACTGAATAAAACAATGTCTTGGGAAAAGGCTTTCTCCTTTATGCCCCGAGAAGCTGAACTCTACTATCTTCAGCTCTGGGGAAAATTCTGAATTCCCTCTCTCCATTAACATCCCTTCACACCCCTCCTTTAAGGTGCTTTGCTTCTAGGCGCTTCACATCAGATTTCAGTAGCTTTAGCTGATTTCCCTAGGGCATGCTGACAGACAGTAAGATGGAGATGCTGCAGGCTCTGCAGGTTTTGCTGCTACAGGGAAAGGAAATCCCCATGATTTCACCATATAGTAATATAAGCCAAGGGAATGGAAGTTAATCTGGAAAAAAACTAACAGATTCTAGTCTTTCTAACCATACATTTGCTAAGTCTTCTTCATAAAGTCTACACTCTAACATTCCTTCAGTATACAGGGCACACACAGATCAGCGTTTATACACCGCAGCAAAACAAAACAATTTAAAAGATGCTCATAAACCAGCATCTGTTTAGGCAAGTTTCCTGAAGCGTTTCAGCATGACAACAGAAAGATGTTTCCATCCATGCAAGTGAACATCATAAACTTTAATTTCAGAAAATAAGTTAATTTTTGGAAATGAGTAATTACTAGAAAAATCTTTAAGCACCTGAATGAACAAAAAAATTTTAAAATAGTCAAACCACTTTTTCCTATTTCCTATCTGAGTTTCAAGAACTATTTATCTTTCAATATTTTTATTATTGCCATAGTAGTCAGTTACTCCATGCACCTCCAGAAAAAGACAGACAGGTAGAGATTTGTTTTCCCCCTCAACTACGACTGTGCCCAATAATGAGAATCTCAGAAAGCACCTTCAGCACAGTATTTGAGACTGCTGTCTTCTGACTACCTCAATGAAGAAAACCTGCTTGGGCACAAAGTGAAAACTTCACATTAAAACCATAGTAGTCCCCAGCTGAAGGTCAGAAAGTTCTGTACTTTGCAGGGAAAATGCCAGCTTTCAATAGTTTACCCCTCTTTGGGCAAGAGGAGGAGGAAAAAAAAAAAATCCCCTAATGCAGGTAGGACCTGGGGGACATGGGTGATCACGAATGATCAGCACCAGCTGTCAGAGGCAGCAGTAATTCTCCCATCCCATCTCTATACAATCTTTGTCATTCCCACAGAGATGAGGCACAGGAGCCCTAATGTGATTCTGGGTTTGGATGAGAAGGCTCCCGATGGGGCAGTAAGAGGGGCAAAGCCCTGCAAAGAGATGCTGCAGTGCAGGACAGGCGCATCCCCTCCCAGTCCCCCAGCTTACCCCTCCTGCCAGCTCCCAGCATGGTTTGTGTTCCATCAGATCTATTTGCTCTCAGACCCAAGCTAAGGGCAAAGACGAGATAAATGAGAAAAGCATTTCTGGCTACCTGCAGCCATCAGAGGACGGTGGTGCTACACATGTTTATTCTAAGTCTTGTGATCTCTCTGGCTGGCATGGCACTAAAAGCTGTACCCAGATTAACACACACCAAAGGAAGGAAGTGTTTCGCTGGTAGACATCCAAGCATTTTAATCTGAACGCTCAGAGGAAACAAAATGTGTATTTTAAAATATAATCTGTGATGTTATTTACCTAACCCTTCAAAACAGAGGAGGCCTGATATTAACAGAAACAGCAGAGTTGAGGCTACAGTTCTTAACAGCTTTATTATTTATCCAATTTCAAGAAACAAGGCACAATTTTTATTGTTCCACAGCACCGCATTAATAAACCTTTAGCTTCACATCTCCTTTACCTCCCTCCCCACCTTGGTACAAATTAACACTCCAAGACTACTTACTTTTGCAACTTTTGGAGCAGAAAACTGTCCTCTTGTTTAAAGAAATTAATTACAAAATATACAATAAAGCAGAATTAATAAACACCTATTTCTTTGTGTAAAAGCAACGAAAAGTAAATGCAGCTCAGATAAAGTAAGAAAGAGATAAAAGGAGGCATTTCAGTTTTCCATATGTTGCACACCATTTTCTGGGTTTGCTAACAAATTAATATTAACAGTAGTTGAGAAAACTGTAAGCCACAAGTAATGAAAATCTATTTAATACGCAGCAGGAAAAAAAAAAATTCATTTCTAGTAGTCTGCCCAATTACGCTTCAGTACTTCCTACGGGAAAAACCAAAACCAGCTTCAATTCTCTTGTTTTTATTTGAGTTTGGCTTACCTTTGCTCCTGTGGATGCTCTTCCACATCCTCCTCTGATTCAGCCTGATAAACAGAGAAAATACTATGTAAGAATCTCAGAGTTGTGACAGGGTGCACTGGACATTATGTACTACCTTTAACTCTCCAGAGATGGACTCTTACGTGAATGCTTGCAAAACAAACCCAGAAATCTACAATTCTCACAGCAACTCCTTTAATGATTCAAGTAAGGTGATGCTGGCCATCCCATTTGAAGTTTCAGCTCATTTTGCCAAGATAAATGGTGACTTAATGTGGCTACTGCGTCGTTTGTTTGCTTGTTTTTTTCACATGGTGATTGAACAGATTCATTTTCCATGTATACAAATGCATCAATACAAAATTCTGCTCACATACACAATTTCAATTTAAAACTATCAATCGTCCTCAAACTACAGGAAGACCGCTTCGTCCACTTTCAAATTATCTGCACCCTGTCAGTAAATTTCATTAGCCAGTTTCTGAGAAAACAGGATGCGGAATGCCTTGAAATTCAGATCACACGGCAATGCCAAAAGCACAGGCAAGATACACGTTCTAACAGGGATGCGAGATCCCAAACCCAGATCTTATCACTGATCTGCAGCACTTACAGAAATCTGAGAGTAGAAGTTTTAAACACAACAGCTTAGCTCAGCTGCTGGACTAAGGTAATTTCTGAGACATGCAGTTAAACTGCCAGCTTGCAGTTTGCAACTAACTGCTTTGAGCTGCCTACAAAATGAATCCAAGGGCTGGTTCAATGAGCTCCCTGCAGGAAATCCATTTAAAACAAGCAGGTAGCTGCTCTGAACCAGCCAAGATCTCAGAAAAGCTTTAGGTATGACTCGAAGTGGAGCATGTTACAGCCACCCAACCTGCGCTGATGAAACCAGGGACAGCTTTAGGGAGATTAACATTTTTCAGTAAGAGGTTCCAGTTATCCTGCCAGGAACAGTGGGTAAGTGGAACCATCACCTGCAGTAGCTGGGAAAACAAGAAATGAGCTGCAGACCTTAGCAATAAAAAGGTAGGGGCGGGGGGGGGGGGGGGGGGGGAACCACACACCAAAATTAAGAGGGTGCACCATCCACCACCCCTCCTACATGTTTCCCATGTAAGTGCATCACGGAACACACCCCAAGTCACCAGCTTTGACTCTAGCTCCTATTTTTACTACATACTGGAAAAAAAAAGATCACCTTCACTAACACTCAATATATTTCTACAGGCTTCAGATGCTCAAGCAGCCCAGGGAGCCCTACTCGCCTACCCAGCAGGACAGCAAGACTTCTGAAGACCTGAGCCTCATGAAGGGGGAAAAAATGACAACCACATTAAGGCAGCAAATGTGGTTAATATTACTATTAATAAGTAACATCATTATGGCTAAAATAATGGACCTTAGGGCTAATACTATTACAGATCTTGCCAAGAGCTACCAGATGCATCTAAACTTCCATCTTTTGCCACAGGCAGCTCACCCAACAGGCGCAGCACAGGCTTCACCATAGCGTGATCAAATCTGTACCAAGACCGAGAGGAAAGTCCAGGTTCATTTGAGGATGTGCCGGTCTTTCTGTACATCTGCCCTTACAGAGAGATTGGAGACACTGTGATAATTGTCAGGCTCTGCAGCACATCACAGCTCTTCAGCCCAGGTTTACCCACCTAGAGGTCCTAGCACCTGGCCCTTGTGAAGACCCAGCCATCTCCTCTAACAGCTGAGCTAAGCCTTGCTGTTAGACTCTACCAGCACAGCACAATACAAACCCACCACCTGTTTTCCAGCTTCCCCAAGCTCCTTCTGTACTTCCAGGATCGAATTAAAGGACTCCTCATCCACCTCCTCCAGAAACAGCCCCTGTGCCACAACAGGCTGGCAAGCTATCCTCATTTTAAATGGCTTAACTCCTCCTTTAAATGGCTTAACATATGCCAGGCATCAGAAACCTGGGACTTAAGCTCGCCCTTAACACTAGCTATCTTACCACTGCTCCTCTTCACTTGTTCTCAAGCGATGATGAAGAAAACCTTCCCAATCTACGTGCAGCCAGAGCATAAAAATCTCAATTGTGCAAGAAAAAACAGTATTAAAAAAATCACCGACTGTAAGCATGCACACAGAGCTCCTTGTCCAGTTTTCTCGTCTTCTGCTCTCTGTATGCCACAGGCTACATGCATACTTACACTGAAGATGTGAAGGAAGAAGGAAAAAAACTCTCTCAAACTACCATACCACCAGGCAAGTACCACAGGGGGAGGGACAGAAAGGAACGACTCCTGAAGCCAAAATGCAGGTCCCAGCAGCCTATCCACGGCAGGAAAACAATCCCCTTCCTCCAAAACCTTATTGTGAACACAGGCAGGTGCTTATCTCGTGCTAGAAAGCCCCTGAAAGCACCCCTCTCATGTCATGCAAGTCATGCAAGCCTGGGCTGACAGCTTCTGCATAATCTG
Source organism: Falco rusticolus (assembly GCF_015220075.1). NCBI lineage: Eukaryota > Metazoa > Chordata > Aves > Falconiformes > Falconidae > Falco > Falco rusticolus. The sequence goes on from NC_051187.1 coordinate 49,583,124, forward strand.
CATGGCCAACCAGCCCCAAGTCCTATCAGCACCATCCAGAAGCTCAGCTGGGAGGCTGGAGAAGCATTTTAACAGCACAAAGAGGAACACAATTCCCACCCCAAGTCTGTCTCGGGCTTTCACATGAATTGTGCACCTTCAGACAAACCCCGCTTTGAAGTAGGCAACTCTGTACATTCAATTTGCGCATAGCTGATGGGATGTGCCTCTGTTAATGACATACTGCAGTGCGCATATCTTGGATACGTACATAAGATCAAGGTGTTTGTCAGCTTTCAAAACCAGCAGAACAATCAACCTCATTAGACCCTGCTCTGCACTGAAGAACAGGAACTGAAATGAGTCGCTACTACACAGGAAAAGAAAAAAATAATAATCTTCCAGAACCCAGCAGAACCTTTAAAGTTAAAACTCAGGCAGCCGCTCTGTATTTGCCCAGTGTCTGTATATGACTATGATACAGTAAATATTGTGGCATCTTTCTCCAAAATCCAAGCACCTGAAACAATCACAGCAAACTGAAATAAGCAGTCCCTGTCATCTCCTAAGTATCTGCAAGCAAACTGAAACACACACAAGGCTTCCCTCTAACGAAACATCTCACTCATCTACACGCAACACACATAACAGTAGAAAACCCACCACTTCGGACAGACGTGGCACTGACACCAAAAAAAGTTCGGTGTAAGTTGCCTTTGATGACTTACTGTCATTTTCAATCATGGTAACAGGGCCTACCACTTCACCTTCATTATTCCAAAGTAGTTCCTCCGAGCTGAAGGGGCTGAAAGGAAAGCGCGGAATGCCCTGCTCTGCAGGTACCCAAACTGCCCCCCCCGCCTTCAAATGCGCACAGTAACCACCTAAGCAGTTTCTCATGGACAGAAACATACAACTATAACTCTCCGATCCCTCTTTTATGTGGTGTCTACCATGAACAACATTTATGCTTCTTTCATACACTCATGGCCACGGGGCCAGCATGTGGGGGTTTTTTACTGTGCTTTTCCTTGGCCTCTTTCTTCTCCTCTTCAGGAAAAAAAAAGCACAACAAAAAACCCAACAAACAAATGAACACCCCAAAAAGCAAAACCCAGCAACTAACCACCTTTAGCTTTGCATTGAAATGCTCCAACATGGCTGTTTATATTTGGAGCTTTTTCAGCCTTTAATGGTGAAGGACTTGGATGTCAAGTCCTACACAAAGGAGCTTTTCTCCCAAGCATTTTAGTTAAGTAAGCATTAACAAGTTATAAACAAACAAGCAAAACCACAAAATTACAAGGAGTCTGAATAAAAACCACAACTGTTCTAATCAAGCCTCTCGCACCTGAGATTTTTTCCATATCAGAATCCCACTGGTTTTCCATGCATCTCTCAACCGTCAGAACAAGCAAGACTTCACATTTTTCCACACTGAGGACAAATGATGGGAAGAAAAACAAAAAACACAAACCCAGCCACCCACCCCAGGGACGTCTGCGATAAAAAAGAAGGCAAGGAGGAGAAGGAGAGCAAGGCAGGGGCTCTGCGGCTACCCCACACTTCACCTTAAAAAAAAAAAAAAAAAAAAGGAACTGGGTGCAAGGGAATATGGACACATCCGACTGGGAAACCCAGCTTGTCTCCAAGCAAATAGGGAACTCAGGAAGAAACATGAAAACGCTGGAGGAAGCTGCAGACCAGTGGAAGAGTGTCAGCACACTAGGACAGGCAGCTCCTCCTCAGCTCCGGCACACGAGCCTACGCACACCCTCACCAACTGCAACGCTCCGGGCAGCCTTGAGGCTCGGCTAGGGAGCAAGAGCAGTAGGTGAACCATCCCCAAAGAGCTTTGCAGGCTTCAGAGGAAGCCAAAAATCAAAAGATCACAAGTACAAGGAGGGGAAGAAGAAAAAAAAAAAAGACAAGAAAGAAAAAGCACAAATATACGTAAGAGGGAAGCTGGGAGGGGGCATGCGAGAAGCACAAACAATGAAAGGGAAGCAAGAGGAAACAGAAGGAAGAACAACCAACCAGGGTGGAGGCGCGGGGGCCCTGGGCGGCTGCGCTCCAGCATGCAAATTCATGCAGTTCACGTAGACAAAGCAATGCTGTGAGAGGCCTAGAGAGCAACTACAAATATTAAAATGCTTTTTTCCACCCCCCCTTTTCCCCTCCTCCCTCGCCTCTTAACACGATGTCTTTATTTGGTATGTGCTCTTGGAACAAAAGCATGCACAGGCAACCTGACAGCTGAATGGGCTACCAACCCAACCAACTTTCATCCTCTGATTCTGCAGGCAGCAAGGAATGCTCAAAACTGCTCTGTCACAGGCAGCTGATGATGCATGGAAAATAAGATAATAGTGCAAAGCCATGACAGAAAGGGAAAAATATCCGTCAGACAGCACTGGTAACCCACCAGAAACAGGCGAAAGCTGGGCAAACAGGGCAACCTAATGCACATCCCTGCTCAGAGCCCGTGATACACAGGTGGGAGGGAGGCACTTTGGGAGAGGTGCATGCATCAGTCCATCCCTGGATTTTTCCTTTCTGCATGCAAAGTCCTCACTCTCCTGTGCTGCACTCCACCCACCCGGCCCCCTCCAAAAGGGAACAGGAAGAACCAGATCAAGGAACCAGGACACTTCCCAAAGTCTTCCCCAAAACGGATCTTTAAACACATGAATGAAGCAATCCTTGGATATTCCCTGTCAAACGACATTATCCACTCAAACCCAAGGTAGTTTCTCCTCTTACTAGACGGTCACCATCACATCACCACTGCTGTGGTACACAAGCACCGGGCACAACCCTCTATGAGGGTTTAAGTTAGAAAGCCTGTTCCTGCAAGGAAGAGAACACGGACAACACCTCCTCGCAGCCATATGTCAGACCTTTCTCTTTTTTTATTTTAGTGGAGCTTAGAGACCAACAAGCAATAAACCTCTTGCGGGTTTAAGCATCCCTCTAACAAAGAGAGGGCAGTCAAATGTTAACAGAGGAAGCAGTTTTCCGAATCTCTGCAGCTGATGCCAGCACCTCTGCCAATGCCCCTCACTGACCCAGAGCCGTCACCCATGCCGAATTGCCTTCGGGACCTTGCAGACACCACAGGGGACCGCAGCAGGGTGGGTAACGCTCGATTCCTCGGGCGCTCAGAGCCGCGACTGCCCGCGGCAGAGCAGTGCCACCGCTCCATGGAAATGGTGTCGCAAGGGTCCCTCTCCACAGCAGCAGGGACAGAGGGAGGTCTCCTTTCCTCCTGCTCCCAGCCACAGGAAAAGGTGGCTTCAAATTCGGCCACAGGCCCCAAGCCTGAGAGGTACCAGGTAAAGCCCAAGCCCATAAGGGAACAGAAATTCAAGCGCTGGGGTTGGGCCTGGAACCAAGCTTTGGTCTTAAAACCTGTTTGAGGAACCCAGGCCCTTCTGCTCCAGCCTGAGCAGTGGCTGACATGTCAGATGCTGCTGTGGTCCCCAAGCTCAGAGGGAAAGCCATGCAAAGCAGCCGATGCACCACTAGCGCTCGGAGCCCGCTTCACCTGGCTTTGAACGTCTGCCTTTTATTTCAGCGAGCCTATTGCGATTTTCACTTCTCACTCTGTTGCAACTGAAACCAGAAGACCTGTTTTCTTTCCCGCATATCCCACGCAGCATCTACAGAAACAACAGAGGACCAGCAGCCCCAGCTTCACCTCTCACGGCTGCAAGGACTCGGCGGAACCACCCGCTCAACCCCGCCAAGTTCAGGGGCCATTTGTGCCTGGTCTTCCTTCAGCCATGCTACAGCTCGTTTTTATGAGGGTGCTCAAGAACAAAGTGTTTTCTAAGAGGACCCAATCTCCTCAGGAAGCAAACATCACGTCATCATCACTCAATTGCAGCTTTGCTGCGAGAAGTGACTATAAACAACTGCATTACATGGCTCTACATCTAACGCATCTTAATGTCTCCAAGGTAAAGAGCACACAAGCAAAAGGCCGAGTTCCTTAAGCATCCCGGGCAGCCCAGACCCTGCACCCTCCCTTTGCTACAGCTACACCTGCGCCAGGAAAATTATGAATGGTGTGATATATGGAGTTTTTTAATTTATTTATAGATACAATATATCAGACTTTCGTAACACCATGATACAAAAAGCTGCGCCCTGGTAAGCAGCATCAATTGCTAGCTAGCTGAGGGAAGAAATAACCCTTCTGCTCTTTGTATCGGTATCACTGGCTGAGTGCTACTGAGGGAATGATATAATGGCTTAAGAGAAATAAATTACGCTCTTTTGCCTCTCACATAAGATGATATCCCTAAGGACTGCTTCTTCCCATGTACCAGCCCGGTGCCTCGAAGACTCGGAAGGCCCAGCTGAGCATATGGCAGCGCCCGCAGCACAAGGTAACGCGGCCCCAGAGGCCACCAGCCCCCCCCAGCCCCCCGGCCGTGCCCGCACGGCGCCGGCTGCTCCTGGAAACACGGGATTTAACAAACCCTGTTCGAGCCCGGCTACGGCGGGTATAAACAAACCAGACCGGCACCATAAATGATGTGTCATTTCTGGGGGGAAAATGGCTTCACCTGAGCAGGTCTGAGGCGTAAAGAGACGCATATTCGTTATACGCACATCCAGCAGTTACGGTGCGCAAATACGTTCATTTAAAAAAAAAAAAAAAAAGTAAAGAGAAAACAAAAACCCCAGGGAAAGAAGCTAAAGCCCGAGCAGCCACCGCGGGCCGCAGCGGCACGGCGCCGGGGGGGGGGACCCCGGGGGACGGGGCTGCGGCGTGACAGCGGGCGAGGCCGCCCCCCCGCGCCCCGCTCGCCCCCCGCCGCGGCCCCCGGCCCCTCGGGGCCACCGCCGGCCCCCGCCCCCCCCGCGCCTCGGCCCCCCTCGCCCGCCCCCCGCCCTCCCCGCGGCGCCGACCACCGCCCCCCCGGCGCCCCCTCACCTGGGCGGGCAGCAGGAGCTCCCCCTCCTCGGCCTGCCACAGCTCCACCACGCCGGGGATGGGCTCGATGGCTGCGGGGGCAGAGAGAGAAAGCGCAGATGGGCCGGCCGCGCCGCGGGGCCGGGGGCCGGGACCCGCAGGCGGCAGCGCCCCGGGGCTCCCCGCGGGGGGGCAGGCCCGCAGCGACGCGCGGCCCGGCTGACACCGGGAGGGACCGGCCGGGCACCGCGGGGCGCAGGGCCGGGGGAAGCGCGGGGGGGATGCGAGCCGCGTGCCGGCCCCCTTTGTGTCCCCGGGCTGCCACCGCGGCGGCCGCCCGGGGGACGGCGGCAGGGGCGGCGGCGCGGCTCGCACGCCCGGAGCGGGCGGCGGCGGCACCGCGGCTCCCCGCCCCGACCCGCGCCCTCACCTTGTCCCTGCGCCTCCCCGGGGCGAAAGCAGGGCAGGAGGACGTGGAAGACGCCCAGCAGGAGGTTCATGGCCGCGGCCGCGCGGCAGTAGCCGCTCTGCTGCGGGTAGCGCAGCCCCGCCATGCCGTGCCGCGCCGCGCCGTGCTGCGGCTGGGCGGGGCGGGGGCGGAGGGGGCGGGGCCACGGGGCACACAGGCCCCGCCCACCGCCACGCCGCGCGGCTGCGCGCCGCCCCGCCCCGCCCTCACCGGCAGCACCGAGCACATGGCGCGCGGCCAGGCGGGCGCGGCCCGCCCCTCCCCCCCGCGCCCGGTGCGCCCCGACGGGACCGACCCCCCCCCCCGGGCGGCGGGGGGGGACACGGGTGCCTGGCCCGGTGCTCCCGCGCTGTGCGGGCGGCTGGCGGCGGGACCGGGAGCTCGGGGCTCCCTCGGGACGTCGCCGGCTCGTGGCTCCCCTGCTATTTTTAGAAAAAAGCATGAAAAGAAGAAACCCGGGGTGCAGCGCGAAGGGGGAGGGGAGAGCACCGACAGCGGCAGAAATAAAAAAAAACCAACAACAAAGCGACAGCCCCGGCGGGGTGTCCCCAGGGAGCGGCGGGTGCAGGGTGCGGAAGCGAGGGGCCGGTGGGTGCCGCAGCCCCGGTGCTGCGCGGCTGCTTCGCAGTGCTGTGGGCCCGGTGCTGGCACCCACCAGGGCCCCCCGTAGCTGGGGGTTTAGGAGGGGCAGAGCGGAGCCCCCAGCCACATTCCGCTGGCTGTGCAGCTGTAACGTGTGTCTCATGCCCTTCTACTCGTACTGTACCCGCTTGTCCCTTCTGCTCAAAAAATAAACCCTCAGATGCTGAAATCACGGGAAAAACCCGTTGCTGAGCTAGTTCTGCAAACCGCGAGGGAAAAGTGAGCAAAGAGACTTGGCCGGCGAGGTCTGCACGGCCCCCGCTCTCAGCCGGGTCTCTCCCTGCGGATGGTGCGTGACCGTGGTGCTCGCCCCCCGTTGGCACACAAATACCCGTTGGCACACAAATACCCGTTGGCACACAAATACACCCCCGCAAGGACAAAACCCACCTTCGGCCCCGCGCTGGGGCAGCACGTGAGGCCGCCTGACACCTTGGTCCCCGCTGGCAGCAGGATGGTCATGCGATGCCCGCTCCGTCCGGTGGCTGGAAGAGCTTTTCTCACCCAGAGGCGCCCAGCTGTGGCTGGGGACCAGGGCAGGCATGGCTGTGGGGGCATGGCCCTGCGGTGCCCACCCCCCCCCTCAAGGAGAAGGCTTTGGCGTCCACCAGGATGGCACGATGGCTGACATATGGCTGTGCAGCCTCATCTCCCGCCACATCCCCCTCTCCCTTTCTCCTCTTCCCCCTTTTTCCCCGCTCCCTGCCTGCTAGACTGGCCTTTTGTTTCCCACCCTGTGTCCCCCCATGTCTTTGCGGTCTCTCTGCCCCACAGGCAGGCAGGGGACTGAGTGCCCCGGTGGCACGGTGCTCCCCACGGCACAGGAAAGGGGAATGGGAATGGAAAATGGGAATGGCTGGATGAAATGGGAATGGCTGGATGGGCAGCAGACACGCAGCCAGGGGACAGCTGCTCGAACAGCCACTCCAGAGAGGAGGGTGATGGTGGCATAGACCCTATAGAGCAGCCCCACCAGGGGCTGCAGGCACCAGGCACCTACTGTGCATTTGGCTGGGAACTGTTCCCACTGCTCTCACAACCGGTCCCAGTTGGAATACCAGTTAGAGCGGTGGACAGACGTTATTTGAAATTATTTGCTGGGTTTTTTGCCATGTTTTTAAAAGCCCACGTCAGCCCCAGCTGATGGTTTTGCCTGCCCCAGGCTGTGCAGGCAGGGGGCCGGCTGGCCCTGGGTGGGGGGTCCAGCAAAACTCTGCCGACAGGCCTGAGGCTGGTTTAGCCAAACAGGTTTTAAAACATCAGGCGGGAGAGGTGGCCTGAGCTGCCACCTGCGCTGGGACCCGGCTCACAAGCAAGGGGCACGTTTGCAGCTGGGGGAAGCAGGGGCAGGCAGGAGGCTTTCTGCAGTCACGGTGGAGCCACCCCAGCTCGATGGCCCGGCTGAACTTGCTTTCTGGAGGCTTTCGCAGATGCAACGGGCAGGTCTGGAGGAGATCAGGGCCACAATGGAGGTGTTGCGATGGGATGGGGAGGTGGTAGTTGTGTAACAGACATCAAACAGAGCAGGCAACCCACTTACAGTCCTGCTTTTGTGCCTCCTGCATCTCTACCGGCAAAATATCCCTGGGACTGTTCGTGCGTGAGGTGGAATGAAATGTGTGTGCTGCTAAATATGCAGAGATGCTCCTGAGCCAGCCCCAGGGAAGGTTAGAGAGCTGCCACCCCTGTGGTGCAGGGGAACCACAGAATCATTTAGGTTGGAAAAGACCTTTGAGATCATCAAGTCCAACCATTAACCCAGGACTGCGAAGTCCACCACTAAACCATGTCCCTAAGCACTGCATCTACACGTTTTTTAAATGCCTCCAGGGATGGTGACTCCACCACCTCCCTGGGCAGCCTGTTACAGTGCTTTACCACCTTTTCAATGAAGTTTTTCCTAATACCTGATCTGAACCTTCACTGGTGCAACCTGAGGGCATTTCTTCTCATCCTGTCGCTTGTTACTGGGGAGAAGGGACACCACCTGCCTACAACCCCCTCTCAGGCAGCTGTGGAGAGCAATAAGGTCCCCCCTGAGCCTCCTCCTCTCCAGGCTGAACAACCCTGGTTCCCTCAGCTGCTCCTTATGAGACTCGTGCTCCGGACAGGGCAGGGATGATGCTGGCAGGCAGAGCAGAAGGGAGGTGGAATCTTTTCCTCCCAGGCAAGGCTCAAAGCAACTTCTGCAATCAGAAGCGAATGAGTATTTGGGTTCCTCCAGGCTGAAACATCTGCCTTTATTGGCCTTGGTCGTGCAGGAGGGGACCCGAGACCCTTGTGTCTGGCACCAGCATCCATTGTCCCACTGGTTTTCACCTGGACCACGCTCGGCAGGTGCTGGCACCCAGGGAGGGTTGGCCTCCCCCTGCAGTGCGAGGGGGCTGCGCGGGTCCCCCCAGCCGCAGCACTGCCTGCAGCAGGCTGGCATACAACATGCAACCCCGCGCTCTGCCCACGCCGCCTTCGGGCAGCCCTAACGCCGCATCCCTCACCCCCGGGGTATGCGCACGGCACCACCGACACCAGCTTTCCAGCTGCATCCGACCTATGTTTGACACCCTCTGGCTGCCACAGCTCCACGTTGTTTAGAGCAGCCTCGCTCCTCCAGCCTCACTGGGGTCCTGTCGGCGAGAAGGGGCTCGGTGCGCAGGACGCAGCGGGGGGAAGCAGAGGCTGCCGGCATGTCCTGGCTGACCCTCTTTGCCAGGCCACCATGATACTCTTCCATTCCCCAGAAATGAGTGACAAATTCAGAGCCAACAGGTTCACCCTGCCCAACCAGGAAAAGGAAACAACCAGTAAAACACTTGGATGAGGGACTTGTGGGGTGATGCTTTTGGAGGGGGATGGTCCCGCTGCATGAACCCAGCATGGACTGGCCCGTGCAGCTCCCCCTGCTACCTGCAGATGTGTCGGTGCTCTTCCCAGGCTTGCAGACCTATTGACGATGCTGTTCTCCAGCCAGGGAAGATCCTTTTGAGGCTATACACATATTTACTATTCATGTGAAACAAATCCCTGCACTGGCATACCTTAAGATCTTTGATTATTTATTTTTCTTTCAGTTAGTAGGATGTGCTGCTGAAATATTTATTTTTACTGTTTCCCTCGCCCTTGAACTACAAGGAAAAGGAGCTGAGTTTTACCTGCAGCAGTGTGGAGATGCTGCTGTAAACTTCTGCAGATTTTAAAGCACACAGCAATTCATCCAGCCCTAAATGCCATTACAAATCCCCATTGCTTTCAGCAGGGGAATAGCTACTCGCCTTGCATAAAAGCCACGACACTTTAGAGAAACACTAGGCAAAATTAATTTGGGGGGGAACCGAGCCCAGCAGAAGCCTTTCCAGTCAAAGTATGCGATCATTTCATTTGCAGCCACGTACTGTGCCATATGTGGCTAATGCTCAAAATAAGCATACTGGTCATCTATTTAGGGGGTTCCATTAGGTACAGTTTGAGAGATAGTATTTACCACAGGTGTTATATTTTTAAAAAAATAAGCTCCAGGGGAGGGGTGAGCTCGCTCTGGAGTATTATCTTCACCTTGTCATCCCCAGCTGGGAAATCAGCGGTGATAAGCCCCGTTGGCATGGGCTGAAGTACGCCTGTCCTGGGGTCTGCAGCGGTCTCCGGTGGAGCCCAGGGCCTCTCCTCGCCATCCCTGGCAGCCCCCCTCCCTCGGCGGGCTCCGCTTTATCAGCCCCCAGGCTGTACACCCCCACACCCACCCTGCACCCAGGGCTGGCCCTATCGGCCAGTACAGCAATGGCCAGTCCCACCCGATATGGCTACAAATCCCAAAGAGAGACTGGGGGGGATAACGCCTTCACTTGGGTCACCCCCCCACCCCGCTAGCTCCTTCTTCATCAAAGGGGCAGCATTTCCCCAAACACCTGCTGCTGGGCAGGTCCCCGGGCTCAGTCCCACCCAAGGAAAGCCAAGCCCCCCCGACCCTGCCACAGGGCTCCGTGCTCCCCAAAGGCCAGCTCACGGGTGAGCGCACACGGAGGGGGGGGGAAAGAGAGAGAAAGAAGACCTGGCAGGGTACAGCCGTAAATTTCTGTGCTTGGTTCCCTGTGTGACAACAGAAGATAAGCAGCCCCCACTTGCTCCGCCAGGCAGCTTTCTGGGAGCAGGGACTCTCCCAGCGTCCCAGTGTTTGTGTAACTCCCAGTGGAGCGGGGCCACGATCTCCGTCGGGGTGCCTCTGCATCATTAGAATAATAAAACAATACAGGAACAAGAGTGTCTCTCTTCCTCCTGGTGACAATTACTGTTGCGCGCTCCCCCCGCGGCCTTAGCCGAGGTTTTTTAGCTAAGCCGGCGAGTGCAGCTCGAGCTGGGCTGAGCCTAATTCTGTTAGAGACTAATTCAGCCTGATAACAGCGCCTGGGACAAAGCCTGCCCTGGCAGCGTAATTAAAGCAGTACAAATTGTTTCTAAAACCTCATGCTGGCAGAATTTTTACAATTAATGACCAGTTGTCACTGTTGGGGCTTGTCGGGGAGGAATCACTCTCATCTTACGCACCCGATCTGGGTCACCAGCCTATCCATCGCCTGGTTGAGGATGGGAAAGCGAGCGGGCGGCAAGGCACTGCCCCAATAAGCTGTTAATGACACCGTGCTCATCACCACAGATGACAAACATTGCGCTCTTGTTTCTCAGCAGAGGTTTTGCCAGCTCGCTTTGACTTCCTAGGCTGTGATTAAACACAGCCAGAAAAATAGGGTGCCTACCTGGCCTAGGTTTTTTTTTCGTTTTCCCCCTCCTCATGCATTTTTCATCGAAAAAATCTGCACAGTGAAAGGAGCATCTATATGAGCACACAGAAGACTTGAGGAATGTAGGACAATGTTAAGTTATTTTAATAATGCAGCTTATGAAAGACAAAAAAATAATATGGTTACGTGATCTCTTAAAAAAGCACCACTTGCTCTGGAACCTCAAATAAGATAACAGTATACATACACACACGCACACATATATACGTATACATCCCAAACTACTTTGTGTGCTAAAGAAGAAAGGACAGTAAACTTTTTCTGTTTTAAAAAGCAATGTCACCATTGCGGTATCAATCAAATGCTAGGTAATTCAAAAAATATGCTGACATGCTCTGTCCTTTCCTTGCCCTGCTCTGCCTACATTTTTTAGCACATACAGTGCATCCACTTGAAAGCGCGGTGGATCCTTGCACACAGCAGGATTTTGCAGTCTCCTGCGGGACCTACCATGTCACAATAGTGTTCAAAGCTTTATAAGCTTCATTTAGTTTCAGCAAGCCTGTTGGAGCATTGTCTGTGCTTAAAGAGGCATTTAAAACTAAAGCGAAGCTTTGAAAGCTTCAGAGACAATGACGCTGGACTCCCTAAACCCATGAGTTCACTGCACGGTTTGAAGTGATGGCATCATGTAGAAAACATGACACGCTGCTCTGAGAGCCCCGCGGTACCTAGGCAGGAAAGAGGGGGGAGCAGAAAATCTGGGGTGCGCCTTGAGTTCCTGTCACTGAAGGACATGCCTGTACTAAAGCATCCTAAATTTTTTCCTGCCCTTGAGATTTGTACCCGTGCGTATTTACTCTCTTGCTCTGGAATGATTTCTAAGCCATTGCTATGTGCGTTTCTAAGCTATTATGAATAAAAGAAAGCAACGCCCGGAGCGCACCCAATAAAAACAAGTGGCGATGTAGCAGCCGTACCATGAGGAGATGTCCGGCTTCTGCCACTCCTCCGTCCTGCAGTGCTGCGCTGCTGCAAGCGGTTTGCACATCCCTGGGCTGAGCAAAAGGCAGCATTTAACACAGAAATACGCCATCTACGAGCTGAGGGAAACAGCTGCAAACCAGGCATCAGTAAAGCCGTGCTTTCCCAAAGGGCTCTCATTTTTCAATGTGCAACCCCGCCTGTCACCATTCCTAGGCAAGGGCATGCCTTTTTTATAACCACAGTGATAAACTGCACCAATAACATCTGAAGGCGAGAGAACATCCCCCCGAGTCCCAGAAACAAGTGTCCACCCTACCCGTGCCACTTCCCTTGGGCTGTGGGGCTCACTCACCTCCTTGGGCCCCCGCTCCCACCTCGCAGGACTTCCCCAGCAAAAACCCCAGCGCTCAACCTGAGGCAGCAGCCTCTCAGCCACCTCGGCCACCAGCAAGAATGATGAGGAGAGAGGGAGCCCCACAAAAATAGGAATGATCCATGTAAAATAGCACCTTAGGGATCAAAGCTATGTGGTGCCCATGGTCATCGGATGCCCACGGAAAGGACGGTTTGTAGCAAACAGGTGCAATAAACGCTGGCTTTGTGAAAAGCCACTGGGCCTGAGTAGGTTTAGAAGCAAACCAGTAAAATAGGATTTCACAGCCTGTCAATAAAAGCGGGGTGCACCCTGGTGCCAAGGTGGCGCTTCGAGAGCCGTGTTGTGTCCTGTGGGCTGCATCGCGTTCATAAGACCATGGTATTTCATTGGGGTGCAGCTGCAGGCAAAGCTCGATGGAGCGGAAAAGGAGATGGTGTGAGCCATGCCAGAGTTACCCTGTGGTTTAATTTTCAACTCCAATAGCTGTAGAAGGTTTTAATAGGGGTAAAATGTAGTTTTACTTAACCTCAGTCCAGTGGAGCTGTTTTTCACTGCAACTGAAGATAAGGAAAATAAACCAGTTGGAGGCAGATAATGGGTACGTGAAATTTTAGCCCCAAGTGTTTAAGCCTGGTAAAGGTGTAAGGCAACCAGAATCAGTTTAGTATTGCAGTATGTCAGAAAAGTATTGCAGTATGTCAGAAAAAAGCTTAGCCATTAAGGATGCAGCATGTAGATGCATTTGAGGGAGGAAGATGCGCTGATAACATTGAAAAAACACACCACAAAAGTAAGAAAGATTTCAACTACATCTAAATTGGAAACGCTAGTGTTAGCAGCTTACTTAAGCACAGTAAAATACTGTTGTAACAATTTTCGAAGTCCTGAAGTGCTACTATAACAAAAATAAATATGCCGATAAAATACTAGAGAGCAGCAATGCCAAACTCCCGGAGAAGTGAATGACCGATTTGCCCCAGCCGTGCTTCAGGCTTGGCTCCAAAGCTGGCTTTGCAGTCTGCGATCCAATGTTAATGGGGCACAGATGTTCTCCTGTAAGGAAAAAAAAAAAAAAAAAATTCAACGTGTTTGCTTCTTTTGTGGTACGGGCCAGAGGGTGGTTAGGGGAGTGACTGGGAAACCTGCGAGTCGCAGTTACTTGATCAAATAACCCATTTGAGAAAAACCTTTTGCCATGCAAAATTATCACCACCACCACCACCACCACCACCCTTTTCGACAGCAAGTAAGAGTTTCACTTCCATCCAAAACTGAAGGGGAATTTAGGTAACCTAGAAAACCAACGTGATGCACCGTTTGTGAAGCACCAGGGATTTTTCACGCTGCAGCCTCAGTGCCATCTATTTCCTTACAGTCTCAGCGGATGCGGGGTGCTGCCCGCTGCTGCTCAGCTTGGGGCTGGGGCATAGCCACCGTGGGGGTCTGCAGTGGGGCAGGGCTGCTGCCTGCTGGGCCAGGGCTAGGGGGTGGGCATCGCCGCCGGGCACAGCCAGTCTTCTGGGCTCGCCTATCGTCAGCCAAGCAGTGCAGCCACAGCCACCGGTTTGTCACCCAGTGCCCTTTCCCAGCACCTTGGGCTCCATCTCTAAATGGAGGAGCCAATCCTTCCGGGAAAAGAAAAGCCAGGATATTATGAAGGAGAAAATAAATCTGTCCCAGAGCACAAGGACCACCATTCCAAAGGTGCCCTGACCACCCCAAAGCGCTGGCATTTGATGTTGCTGATGTCGGGGCTGGTTGTAATGGGGGACGAGGAGGGGCACTGCCTTGCGCCCCGGCTGCGCACGGAGCAGGGGGTGGGTGGCAGGCTAAGGCAGAGCAGTACAGCTCGCCTGAGATGGCAATAGGAAGGACGAGACCCCAGCCCAGCCCACAGCATCAACAACAGTCCTTTCTGGGTGGCGGTATCACACAGAGCAGCACCATCCCAGGCAGGAGGTACCTCGTGACAGTCCTGCCCATACCGGGAACTGAAGCCCTCTCCAGGGCCCCCCTTCCACAACCACTGAAGTCAAATGTCACGTGTGAATACGGGGCAGTATTCTGCACACCTTCCAGGGGTGGCAGGCATGGGTGCCCAGCTGCCAACAAGCATTCCCCGCAGAGCACAAAACATATGCAATGCCCTACAGCCCCGCGGCAGCACAGCCAGCTCAGTTGAGGAAAGGTGGGGGCAACACCTTGCCCGGGGCCAGAAGCCACATCACCTCCTTGCTTGAAACGGTTTGATTTCTGGAGCAGTCCCTGCGGAAAGCCTTGCCGTGTGGCAGGGGAAAAGCAGAAAGAGCAACTTTTTTCTCTTATTCCTGTAGTCAGGGATCAGCCTAGATACTTACATGACTTTCTCATCTGCTTTTAAATGCTACCTGGAAAAGCACTGCAGAAAAAATCAGATGATTTGGACATTTTGAAGATTTTTTATTATTATTATTATTTTGCAGAAAGCAATTTTAGGCTCGTTCATTTCTTTCCACAGAACATCTACAATTCCCTGTAACTGTAATTGCTGTCATTGTGTTCTGAAAATGACACTGGCATTTGTACAGCCTCCTTCCAAATAACTGCAGGTACTTTCAGTTCCTTAGGGAACTGCATTTTTGATGCGCAGGGCGCTCCCTCACAGCACCTCTGCCCTTTCCCTGGAGATGCACATGCACATCCCGGGGGCTGTGGCACTTACCAGCTGTTCCCAGGGGCACGGCGCTCACAGCTGGGCAGCACAGGCTGGATGAGGAGCCGTGTGGATCCCATAGCCCGGAGAGCTGGGTGCCTGATCCTCTGCGTGCTGTGCCGAAAATGTGCTCTGCCAGGTGCCTGGAGGCCACGCAGGGTCGCTTCTCCAAACCTACCGCATGTGCTGGGTGCTGCTCAAACGAAATGCAACTGCGGTGTGGCTTTGAAGGGCTTGATAAAGCATTAAATAAGTAGACCTCTGAAAACAAGGCATCCGTTCTAGGAAATACATTTTGGTTCCTCTAATGAATTACGTGTTTACGTCCAAAACCCGTTTAGTTTGCAGCAAGACATCAGAAGATGGCCAACATGCGATGTTTCCTTAGATTCTGCCAAAACAAGGCATCTGGCAGCTGGGTAAATGCAGAAGGACCAAGACTTTAAGATCTTAAAGACCATCATACAAATAGAAACACAACCTGTTATTTGTAACCTATGTAAAACTGTTAGCTTTTCCACATTCAACGCTCCGACTTTGCTCACAGCTTTCTGAAGCGTTACTCCTTGTGCTGCTGACTACACACTTGCACCTACATGTTTTCTTATTTTTTGGCTCAGTGGAGCAAGCAGGCAGCTTTTCCTTCATTCCTGAGGGAGATCAGGTTACAGCAAATGTTGTTCTCCCTTATATACTTTACCCAGTGGCACATGAAAAATGCATATTTTCCATTCGATTTTTCTCCTTGCCAGGTCTGGGTTTAATGCCACTTCTCGTCTCCCACTCGCTAGGTGCCACTAACAATCTACTTACTCCCAGGTGTAAAAAGGCAAGGATCACCACATGCCCTGTTTAACCCCGGTTGTGGATACAGTCACAGAAGAGCCAGTTCATTTTTAACTGAGGAAATATATAGTATATCCCTGCAGCTAAACAGCTATTTTGGAGTGTTTTTTTGAGGAAGTTGGCAAAAGATGGGTGTAGGGCAGCTGCCTGGTAATGGTCAGCCTCCTGCAGCAGCCTGAGTCCCTGCCGCGCCGATGGGTGCCACGTGTGGCTGTGGCAGGTCCCAGAGGGGCTGCAGCGCCTGCGGTGGGTACCGCACCTGCTCCGCACACGCCGCCACAGGGGAGCACCCGCTGCGGAACCTCTGGGGACGTTCAGGGCCCCCCATTGCTCTCAGGTTTGTTCCAACTTTGAGATCCGATCGGTTACTGAAATTGAGCAGCAAGTTCAATGGAAAAGTAGCCAGAACTATGGCGGGGGCTCCTTAGAGCTGCGCGCTGATGTCTGCGGGGCGGTGAATAGCCACCTGCCTTGCCCTCACCACCACTGCCGTGGCTCAGTCTGGCAGTTTCTTCTAAGTACTGGAGGAAAAGAGGTCAGGATAAAACACCATGGGGTAGGTTGGACCCCTCACAGGCATCACCTGCCCCCGCAGCCGGCTCCGTCCACCATTCAGCTGCCCAAAGCCCAGTATCAGACCTGAGGAGAAGCCCAAATGCCACAAGGCCAACACGAGACCGTCCTCCTGCTCTCCATGCTACAGAGGGGTGGTTCATCACCCCAGCCCTCGGGCCGAGACACTGCAGTCCCACCTTCATGCACTTGGGGTGACCCCGGCACCTTGTTCTTGGTCTCCAGACTCTTCAGGCGAGTCTTGCATGTATGTTCGCATTCATCAATACAATAAAAAAAACCCCACAACTTACCCATTAACGCTTTTTTTCTTGTTTACAATTAGGTTAAGCACTTTGAATCATTAACTGATGTAAAATACGCTTTTACGAATGCTCTAGAAACTGTTCACATAGGAGTCTCAAAAGACAATTTAATCACTATCATGATTCTTTGAAACACCAAGAGGGGGGATATAATTGCTTTTCCTAGAACAAAAAAGGGTGAAAGTTTCAGCCTGAAAATACATGGTGATTTGGTAATTGCCGTATGCGAAGAGCATGAACTAGAGGACTAGACAGACAGAGAAAGGATGGTAAACCACACAGATGTAAAAGCATGTTACCACTCAAGCTAGAAATACTGCGTAAAGGAATTATATTGTCTGTTGGCATAATATTTTATTTTCTCTTAATCAAGCATATAAAGTAGATCACTACTCAGTGCAAACTTCTGAATTGGTACCCCACTATTTAGATTTATCTGTGGCCATACAATTATGGATGATCAAAACCAATTAAATGCATCATTAAGTAGTCATCTTGCCAACAGAAAACACATGAAAATGAAAAGTAAAAAATGTCATAGGAGAAAATATTCTAGAATTATATTTATATTTTAATATGATGTACAATAGCAAGGAGGACAGGCTGATATTTCTAAAAGATCAGTTATTTGTGCAAGTAACCAGAATCTTGTATTCCACAGGATTCATGATCCTACCAAACCTTTGCAAGCGTTTGCACAGACATACCATAACTCTTAACCTACGAAGGGACACACCTAGGTTTTATGCCAACTCATGCATCTTCAGCAAGTGAGCCAGGCTATCTTTTCTTGCTTTATACAAATTTAAGCATTTCAATTCCATCCATTTGGGAAAAATTCAGAAGACTTTTTATTCTATTTAGCATGACCAACATGTGAAAAGAAAACAGGATGTTTGATGCAACTTCCTCATGGAAGAAGAGTGCAAACTCACCTCTAACTTTCCTGGGAAGCTCTCCCATTCCAAACAAGAAAACAAGGGGGAAAAGCATAATGGACTAAACATGAAACTTTGTTTGTTTCAATTTCTGTTTTAAGGAGTTGAACGTAACGCATCCACCCTTCAAAAGCACCGAAGGAGTTGAACATAATGCATCCATCCTTCAAAAGCACTGAAAGCTGATGAGAACTGAGTCTCAAACTGACAGGACATGAGACTTCTGTCTATTCCAAAACCAGTTATTCAGAAAAAAAAATATTAAAAAAAAACCTGCTTTACTGCTGGTTTCTGTGAGAACCAAGATTCTCTCTGAGGTATTTTGGGCTCTGAAGACAGCAGTAAGCAAAATGACTTCCATCTAGTTTGCATATTCCTGCTGTATCCAGAACCAGGCTCCATTGCCCCTGCAGTAAAGGATGATTTACAATCCTGCTGCCTTTGACAACAGAAAGATGAAGTGAAAAAAGCCTCACAAAATCTCCCTTGCTTACTTGAATTTATCTAGCCACCCTAGGGAAGAAACTTAAGACTAACTCAGGCAGATTTTTAGTGGTCTCCTAAAAGGCTCTGAAGAGACACAGCTTCACAAGTGCCTTGCACGGCGTTTAGCAGAGCCGTACTCTGAACCTCTGGGAACGTTGAGGCAGATGCTGGAAAACATTCAATAACCTGCTGAGGGGCCAGGAGCAAAAGAGACTGTATTGTGCTTAAAGCATGCCAGCAAAGGTTCAGTTGCAGAAATTGCACCGTAGAGCAAGGTCTTTTCCTTAGTTCACAGGTAAAAGTAAAAAAATAATTCATTCAAAGAAAAAAATGTAGCGATAGTGTTTATGATGCTCATGAAAAGATCTGCTCGGGCTGGTCCCTTCCAGAGGCTAGGCTGCGATACAACCACGCTTTAAGTTGTGTTTGACAGAATCACATTTTTCAACAAAACCTCTTTAGTCTGGAAACCTTCTGATGCTGCGGAGAGTGCTACTTTTCTCCACAGCGGGCTAAAGCTGCACCTCGCGTCTCATTTTGACACCAGACAGCTGTTTCTGCAGCAAGACGTTACAAAACACACAGTGTTTGAGGCTTGCTCGCAGAGATCCTCTGCGTGACTAATCGAGGAAAATCAGAAGTTTTCCTCGAGAGAAGCTTGGCAGCGTACAGCAGATCACCGTGCTCTGCCCTGGCATCAAGTGCTCAGGCTGCAACGTGTCCTGGGGCTGTGATGGAAGGAGACAGTAGCAACGAGGGGAAGGCCACAGGCACAATATCCTGCCCCATCTTGCACAACGCTGCCTCCCAGACCCGCTGCAGAGTGCTCCAGCACATTCTGTTCTGATAAAAACCGGGGGTGATTCCGAAAGCTTTAGCCAAAAGGTAAGACAGAAGCCACACACCAAGGAATTCTGCAGCATAAACCTCCCAGATTTTTATCCCTTTAGCGGAAGGTACCAATTTCAACTCAGAAGGCAGAAAGGAGTGGAAGAGGGAGACTGGGGGGCGGTGACACCCAGGGGACACTTGGTGGAGGTGAATGGAGACAAGAGTCCTGATTGCCTAGAGGTGAATAAGGTTCAAGTAAAAAGGAAATTTTACTAGGCTGAGCAGATGATTCCTAAAAAGGAAACAATTTTCCCCTTTTCATCAACAAAAAGATTGTTCCAGTGAGTTACCATGGAAACCGATTTTGAGAACAACAAGAAAGCATTTATGGTACAGAGCTTATTTTAAACGATGGTGAACCAGCAGCACCTCATTGCCCAGTTAACCTGATCAGATGGCCCAAAGAAAATAACCCATTTTAAAGTGCTAGGGACAGCAATGCTAAACGGAGCTGTCACAGCTCCGTATCACGGTGCCTTTACAACCTTCAAAGCTGTGGACAGGGGACTCGAAAGGAAAGTTTCTCCCAGGACGCAGCTTTAGCAGCCCATTTAGGCTGACGGGCACCGCAGCTCTTGGCAAGAGAAAGGCAGAGACCGGCGAGCACCTTTCCTCGAGTTCATTCAATTAGCCTATCGTTTTCTTTTGTGCCATTCGGTTTTGCTATGAAGGAGGGCTTTTTTTCCCCCCAGTAGAATAAAAATTCACAGTTGTCAAACGCAAGGGCACACGCGACTGACCGAAGGGAGGAGGGCAGCACTCCTGCTCGCCCTAGTGCCTTTACACTCACAGAAACCGCTTCGTCCCGCAGCTGCTGCACAGACACGGAAAGTGAGAAATGCCTGCTGCCCCAGGGGCTGCCACGGTGCACAACCTGGTGGCAAATATTTCCCTCACCAGGTGTGGGGAAGCTGCTGAAAAAAAGCAACTAACCTTACCTGTACAAGCCAGCACACACCGAGAGAAGCACACAGTCCGAAACTGCCCGTCTGTGATTTACTCCAGCTGAAACAGAAACAGGTCGTCCCTTCACACGGAGCATGGAGGGGGTTTCCCATTATCCCAGCCCTTGGATTGTGAAAAGCCAGGAAGAGCTATGACCTTTCAGAAGGGCCCACCACCTTGCCAGTCTGCTCGTTACAGCGAGGGGGTTAATTTCTGTCTAGGAGCTGAAGCGCTAAGGACAGAGGAGGAGATACTACCTCTCTGTTCTCAGTGAGAGCTGCCCCTCTGCAGCAGGGAACAAAAAGCCGCTATCGTAACGGTTATTGCAAGCGTGAAGGCACTGGCACCTAAAATTTTCAGTCCCGTCAAATGGAAACACAAGCAAACAAAAGCTACTCATACACATTGCCCCAAGGTTTCCCATCTTGGGAACAGCCGTGTGAGGCTGCGAGCGATAATAACTCATCCTCTGTGAAGAGAAAGTCTGGTTTACATTGATCTGGGATGCAAGCACAAGGCAGAGATAAGGAAAGACATTTCTAGGGCCTCTCGCAACACGTAATATCAAAATGCGGACTTCAGAGTAGAAGTCATGAGGTTTTTTTCCTTCCCCTCATCTTCAGTCTTTGCTCTGTTTTCTATTTACTTTTTATTATTATTGCTTCTCCTAGAACTTCAAAGGCTGAGGGACGGGAGGCTGGACACGTGCATTATCTGTATTTCAGGCTTCAAAGAGAAAGAATACGTGGACATGAGCTCTAAAATAAAGGGAATAATGTTCTACTTGCACTGCCACAAACTTTTTCACGCAAGGCTATCTAGAGCTTTTCAGCTTTCCATACAGATACAAGGCTGTTCTCGGCACACAAGCAACCAAGGAGCAGTATCTCTGCTCACAGCCACCCGTGGCTCGGGAAGGAGAACCTCGCAGCCCAAACCCACGGCTCAGGAAGGAGAACCTCGCAGCCCAAACCCCTGGGGCCAGCCTGTAACAGCTAAAAACCAAGATAAGATGACACCTGTCAGGTGGAGCAAAGACTAGAGGCAAACCCTGGGCTTTCACAGGATGCGAGCACAGAAGTGGATGAGAAAATAAATGAACTTCAGCAGATATGAATTTTTTATAACATACTCTGAAATCGAGCAAGCTGTAAAGCCGTTACTGCAGAAATGTTTCAAGCAGCCCGATGCCGCTCAGCGTTCTTCCTCTGTCGTTGGGTACACGAGGTGGCAGAGCCACTGCATTAGCATCGGTGTGGTGCATGAAGCTAAAGCATCTGAAAGGTGTTAGCTTGAGAAAAGTAGATCACTTGACATCAAAGGGTTTCTTTCAGCACACATGCAAGCTTGGTCCTCTGAATTTTTTTATTTAATTGTAAATGATTGCTTACGCTACTGTGTACTAGTTTCTGATGCAAAAGCACTTGCACTAGGGTACAATTATTCACCACCCACTTGCCAAGATAATATTTTATTAGGTTTAATATGGCAAAAATAAAGTCTAGAAGAGCTGCTGTCAAATGTAAATCTAAGCTTAGATCTTGCTAGTGCTTTTTCAGCAGCAAACCCTCCTCCCTCTGGCCCTAATTCAGGATGGACACATAGTAAACAATAATAGTAACTGTAAAAAAAGCAAAAAACTTTACAAAAGCTTACTGTCACTTTTTTTGTATCTGCTCCCTACCAAAAGCTAGATGATGCAGCTGGGGGGTAGGTATAGGAAATATACCTTGCATAGCAAGTATATGACTTGCATAGCAAGTCAGGAATCAATGCTTTTTTGTTTATGATTTTCTAAATCAGGAAGTTGGTCCCAAACAGGTCAGACAATGCCCATTCCGTTGGCTCAAGACCGATGAGGCAAAAGCCTAAGAAGAACCAAAAAATTGAAATTAAATTCCCCTTTTTCATTTCTCAAGTTCCCGTCAAGTTTACAGGCAAATTTGCATATCAGTAAAGGGCACCTGACAGAAAACTCTCTCCATTTCAGTAATTAGCATAAGCATTGACGAAAGAGTAAGAGTGAAAGTATGCAACCCCAAGATGCAGATTTTGTATCACGCCTACTCTAAAGAGTGAAGACCTCTGTCCTACTCAGTTTTCCCAGATTTGTACAATCTTCTAACAACTTAGACAATTAATAAGGAAAGGGCTCCTAGACTTTTTTATTTGGTACAGAAGAAGACAGCTTCAAAGATACAATAGCCAATTTTGAACAAAATGTTTTAAATTGAAATTTTGGTTTTTAATTATTTTAACTATTTTCATTTTTACCACCTCCAATCTAAGGACGAACAGTAAACCAGAACTTTTATAACACCTTTACTTGAAAGGACCAGAAAAAGTTGATGGACTCCAAAGATGGATTTGAAGCTGGTTTGTTCAAAATACCTGTTAAAAAAAAAATTGCTCACTCACTGAACCTTTGATGGTAGTTACACCAAAACCAGAACATACCATCCAGGTGTTTTTCCTTTTTTCTTTAATAGCTGAGGATGCTAATGATGAATATTGAAATCAGTGCATAGTGGAAACAAAAAAATAAAGCTTCTTGCCTTTCACCAGATGATACTGAAACTATTATTTTTGAGCTCTTAGAATCATAGAAGTGCTGGAGCGTGTTCAAAGGGCAGCAAAGGTGGTGAGGGGTCTGGAGCACAAGTCTTGGCAGGGGCAGCTGAGGGAACCGGGGTGTTCAGCCTGGAGAGGAGGAGGCTCGGGGGGACCTTATTGCTCCTACAGCTGCCTGAGAGGGGGTTGTAGGCACATGGGGGCCGGTCTCTTCTCCCAGATCACAAGCGACGGGACAAGAGGAAAAGCTTCACATTGCGCCAGGGGAGGTTCAGATTGGCTATTTCTTATACACCTTTCTCAAACATATACAGTATTAATGACCTTGGAACAACAAACAGGTCTGCTACAGAGCGTTGACTTTTTTTTTTTTTTTTTTAAAATCACTGATCTCGGGAATTGCCTGACTTTTAAAACAGTGAAAAGCATACTGCCTGGAATATATTTGAGGAGGACAGAAAGCCCACAGAGGAATCTAGTTTACTGTGATGATTAACTGATGTCCATGCAAAAAATTAATCAAATAGCATTTCTGCCACTGGGAGCATAACAGGGGAAAAAAATTAATCTACTAGCCAATCAATTTTTCTGAGCAGCTGAAAATAAAATATGAAGATCTGACTTTTATCTTCCTTCAAAAGTCCTCCAGAATGCTAGAGGCAGCCAGAGGCATTATTTTGCATGGATAGTAATGGTAATTCAAGAACACATGATGTTACT
This sequence comes from Falco rusticolus, assembly GCF_015220075.1. Taxonomy (NCBI): domain Eukaryota; kingdom Metazoa; phylum Chordata; class Aves; order Falconiformes; family Falconidae; genus Falco; species Falco rusticolus. Next base: position 49,606,198 of record NC_051187.1, read on the forward strand.
GACTTCTTTCCTCTCCTCCTCTTTTTGTCCTCAACAGAAAGGAGAGGGGGAAAAAAAATAATCATTTTTCCCACTGTGGACTGCAGAAATGAGAAAAAAAAAGTTTTTGCACCTCAGCATATAAATGTGATCTCCAGAATGCCACTAAGGCACAGCCTGAAGGCAGGTGACAGGACCAAAGGTGGCCAGGGAAAGAGGTGGATCCCTGTAAGACCGGCAGTAATTCTGGCCTTTTTCACTTTAAACACAACTTCTTCCTCCGCTGGCTTTCTCTAAGAGCCCTAACTTTTAACAGCTTTTCCTTTTGAGCTTCAGCAGCAGCACAATTGAAGTTCATCACCTCACCTGAAGACAGGTGCCCTCAGACTGTTATAGGATTTAGAGCTGGTTGCCAATAGACCAGTAACATTTTTTGAAACAAAAGGATGGACTATTTTTTTTTAAATGAAGTCTTTCATGTGGAATGGTTCTTAGTTTCTCAGAATAACTTGGGTTTTCATCAAATAACTGGAAACAAAAAATTGCCCTGCAAGTTCTGCTTCAAAGCTGTTCTTTATAAATACTTCACCAGGATTCTTTTTTCCAAAAGGAATTTTTTTCTGACTAGGTTAGGTGAAATAATGACTGGATGACAAATTGTCCATAGTATAAAACCTGTTCATTCATTTGTCGGGCATTATAAGGCTTCTGAATTGACCCTGAACAGTTCAGTGGTGCTTGTGGTGGTGTTCACAGATGTTTTTGCCCTCTAGTCTTCTTGACATAAAACCTTCTGCACATACAGTTTAAAAAGGTAAGTGTAACATATAGATGTTTGCCTTCCTATATGCCTGTGCACTGGAAGGTGCATTTGCTGGTAGGTGTGTCAGCAAGAGGAGTACAAGACAACCGTCTGTACTGTGCAGGGTGTTGCTTGTTCAGCCTACACAGCTTCTGTAAGCAGATCTGCAAGGGAGATGGCAGTGGAGGAGTGGAAGAGAAAATGCAGAAGGGATAAGGAGAAAGGGACACCAAAGAGAAAGGCTATCGCTGCTGTGAAGGCAGATCTCCTAAGCACAAGCGCATTTACACAAGCATGGCATCTAGATGGCAACTAACTGCAAACAGAAGAATCCAGTCACCTGTGTGACACCGAGGATTAGCCAAGGACTTCAGCTGTTGAAGCAACCAGACATGCACTTCTGGGGTGTGTGGATTCTCTAGAGCAGGCAAGACACATCTAATCGCTGTCTCGGTGAACCCTTGTGTGAGTTTAGAGTGCCACAACTCCCCAGACTAATAATCATAGCTCCGTGAGCAGCAGCAGTAACGAAGTCTGGCTGCCAAGAGACCAGTTTCCTAGATCCCTGTTCCTTCACACTGACATGATGCAGATACTGTCCCATCTCAGCCACCAGCCGGCACCTAATGCTTCCAGGTCTTTTACAGCCATCTTCAACATTTTTCCTTCCTCCTCCCACCTCCAGCATGTTCTATCCCTTCTCAGGTCCCTAAACTGGCAGGTGGGAAAGGGAACGTCTGTATTTATCAGGCAGCCAGCCAAGCAGAGCAGATAAATCGTGCGCTCACGCTGCAGCCCCTCAGACTGAATTTGGCTGAAATCCACTGTGAAATTTAAGAACAGTGGGAAGGAAAAGGAGGAGAGAAATGACTGAAAACATAATCATACAAACCTCACCTCCACCAGAAACAAGGGGAAGATAAGCACCAGCCAGATCATCTGACTAGTGGAAATTATCTGGGTGACAGGAGGACTCTGTAAGAAGCTCCTGCATCATCTTAGTCATCGCCACAGGTTGGGTTTCTTTTCCCATTGTCCTCCCAATTAGTTTCAGTTCCAGTTTTGCCACTTGGTCACAGCACCACTGTGCCATTTGCTTCAGAGCATGGGTTTTCCCTTTTAAAGCATGTAGGTTAATACACCCCCAAAAAGTTAAGATATTTCAGAGAATCCATCAATGAAAGGTTTAGCAGCTGAATTACATCAAAACCTAAATCTTTGACTGTTAACATTTTAATGTTCTGCAAGTACCACAGAAGGAGCCCTAGATCCGTGCCTGGTGCTGTACAGAGCACGCAGGTGGCTAGTTAAAAGAGAAGCTGAGGAAGAACAGGTTGTTTCAGAGCAGATACAGTCAGCAAACTTTCTTTCAGCTGGTAAGGTTTCTAAGTAGATCAGGTACACACAAGTATTTTCTCCTGGGTCTAGCTTTGCTAATCAACATCAGTCCCAAACAGCAGGCTTACCCAACGCCTCAGCCTGGTACCGTAGTGACAAACTCCTCATGAGGTAATTTTGAAAAGCTGGACCTGATACTGCTCCTGTCAGAACCGCAGACTCTGCTAAAAACAATTACCTTTGATTTACACACTTTGCACTAGCAGCTACTTTAGTTATACTCCTGAATTGTAGTTAACAGCCTGACCCCTTGACTTAGCTGTTCACAGTTGAAAATATTTACCTTACATGGGCAAAAACCTACTGGGCAGAGGAAAAAAAAAAAGAAGAAAAAAACAAAAAAAGAGGAAGACATATACATAATATAGCTGTGACATAACCACAAGAGTGACAGCAGAAGTGAGCATTTAAACCCACCATTTTAATGTTAAATTCTTCAGAAATATCCCAGATTCTATCTCAGGAAAACTCTGAAGAAACAAATTGGGACACAAGATCGGATCGAGCATTTAATTTTTGTTATAGACTAATAGGCAAATGCATCTCAGAAGGAAAATAATTCTAACTCTCAGTGACTTTTAACTCAGCAGAAAACAAAAGTCTCAGTTTATCTTAAAAATGAAAGTGAACACACATCTCAAACCACATAATCATACATGGTCTCATACCATGGGATTTAGGAGTCTGCTACATCTCTTTTTAAGAAGAAAAGCTTCCAAAAGTGAGCAGATGCAGCAGTTTGAAAGTGTCTTGGAATACTGAAGACATACAAATTGTTTCACAAAAGGTTCTGGATTTGCTTTTCCTGTTGAAAATCACCTACACTAAAAATGCAGAACCACAAGAAAGGTAGCACAAAATAAATCTATTCCACTAGAGGAATAAGCATCGGTCCCTGATAATGCTCCACCTCTTCCCTGCCTCTTTTGAGCTGAGAAATTTCTGTTCTGTCCTTACATGAGGAGACACATCCTCCTGCCAGGCTTGCTAACCAGCACCAGAAGTAGGAGACAGGAGCAGAAAACAGTACAACTGCATGTCTGTGCTCTATTCTGTGCCTGCAAAACAAGCTCAAGTTGCTAAAAATTCCTTGTACTTGGACTACACGAGTTTTGTGTCCAAAGCATGAGGGCTGTGCTTGACATTTTAAAGGCACTGTTCATGTGGGCTGACTGCAGCATCTTCAAGCAAGTCTACCTCAGGTACAGTTACTTAGTTGCTATTTACTGTATTTCATGGTTTATTACAGTCCACAGTGCTTTAATCCCTACAGACAGGAAGCCACAATATTGCAGCTAAACTTACATAGCTGGTCATCTTCATTTCCTTCTTGAATTTGGGAAGCAGCCAAAGCAGTAAAAATCAGTAGGAAACCCTCATCCCCGCAGGTCCAGAGGAAGTCTCGCTGCACTAACTGCTACACACCATAAATTACCCGCGACTCCTCGACGAGTAGTTCAGCCATGTGAAAGTGATTCTAAGAGGTAAGAACCATCAGTAAGTTCAGGTGCTCAACGTTCCTTCACACAAACAAGCCTTTTGAGTCACTATCATCATCTTGTGTGTGGCAGATATGTGCTCTCAAAAATGCAGATGTGCCAAGAAGCTTCCGACACCTGTCAGGTGGTTCAGAATAGATTCACAGAAAAAACAGACAAGTAGTAAAAAAAAAATAATAATAATCTACTTCAGAGATGTTCTTACAAAGAACAGGAAAAGCTCTTTCTTTAGTTTTTCACAGTACAAAATCCAAGAGTAAGAACAAGCACCCAAGCTACAGCTGCATCAATACCTTGGGGTTTGGCACCATCACTTCGCTGTGGTCCCTCGCACTCCGTTCGTGGAGCAAAAGCCAGGGCTGGTAAGAAGCACTGCCTTCAGCTCAGTACTACCTACCTGCATTAAGCTTTTACCAGTTGTCACACGGTAAGCTGTAACTCGGATCATAACACATTGTATGTTAAATATCATCATACATATTACAAATAACATCTTTCCAAACACAGAGAAGGAAATATCTCCATTGCAATCGTAAGCACAGTGACATTGTACTACGTGTCGGGCATCACGTATGTTTTTCCTTAGGCAACAGATAGCTTGCTACGCTACCTCTACCAGAGGAAAATCTTCCACTTGGTATCTTCCCAATAACTTCGCTGTCTTCATAGACGTGAGATGACAATAGCCATGGGCATGCTTTTGCTTAAGCAAAAGAAGAGTAAAAACCCGTCTCAGGACTTTGTGACAATTATTCTTTCTAACCCTTGCCCGTTCTTTGTCTCAGAGAAGAAACAAAGAGATTTACTGTTCACAGAATACAAAGAAAAAAAGGAGATGCAACAAATATTTTTAGAATTTTATTAACTTTAACAAAACCTGCAAATTAAAGGGTGGTCAGTTGTTTGGAGAGGATTCAGATACATATTTAAATAACAACTGAGAATATTTAACAAACTATGTACAACTGTTAGCCATCAACTGCTGGACACTAATCAATGTAATCTAAATCTTCTGGGATTCCAAAACCTTTGTCAATTCTGCTCTCCTCAAATCCAAACTTACGTTTGGCCCAGGACTTTATTGAAAAGATGTTATCTGTAAACAGAATGAAAAACATTTGGTTTTGAATAATTAGAAAAGCATGAATTATAGTCTTGGCTACAACAAAATTCTTCCATTTGCATTATCTCTGCATATATGAAAACGGTACGTAGCGGGGAACATTATCAAGTAGATTTAGGACAGAAAACAGGAGGCTTTTGTTAATGACATACTTTTACACAGCACTAAATAAAATGCGTCATCTTTCCTGGAAGTTACCTTTTTCTTTTCTTGCTCCTCTTCTATGAGAAGACCGAAAACTACAATTACAGTGTAAGCCTGCTGTAGGGTGATGAGGTAAGTGTGAATACACACAAGTATTTTACAGATCCTTTTTCAGCTAGACACCTACTGTGTGACTGTCTACAACTGTAAAAATCAGATTCACATTAACTAGAAGATCCTTTCTAGTCCCTTGTACGTTTGTTCAGATAATGTACATTTTGTCTGAAAGTTAAAAAAAAGGCATTCAAGTAGCTTTATTTTAGCCAGAACTTCTCTTTTAGCATCACAATACTATTATTTTAGCATATGCATTCTTTTCAATGTAACATCATTTTTCACTGCAATATTGATTGAAACTAACTACATCACTCCTAACACCCATAAATTGCAGCATTCTTTAAGGCAGGGAGTGTTGTCTGTGTCTGCACACCTTAGAAATATTTTCTTTTCTTTAACCATCAGACATTTGCTTTTAAAACTGTCTCTTCAAAAGAAAATTATGCTACAGCACATAACCTACCTAATTGTCTAAACAAATGGCAAAGCACTTTCTACAGGCTGAGGCACACTTCCTTTACCTCTCTCAAGACCTTGAGATCAACAGCTGGTCACCAGCAGTAGAAAGCCCTGACAACAGTACTCCCAGAAGTTATTTTCAAACATAACTTTATTTCCCCATATGCAGTAAACAACCCAGTACAAATGAAGAAATAATATAGTAATAGTCAAAAGACTTTGACAATGATGTCCGGCTTAAACAATGATAGGAGCAGTCCATCAGTAGTAGATGAATTCTGAACAAAAAAATCACCAATGATATTCTAAATAATTTTTAAAAAGGACATACATATTGCTGGCTCTGCAAAAGGGAACTATATAGCAACATAGCAAAGCTAAACAGCAACAAAATTGAGTTAAACTTCTATACAAATGTTATCCCAGTAAACTTCCTCAAACCTGTGCAGATTTTTCTTGCACGTCAAAGCTGATAAATTAGTTTGAGAAATACCTACTTAATATTAGCATCCATCATATGGTAGCAGCAATAAGGTTCCATAAAGAATTCTACTCTTTAGAAAAACAGATGAAAATTAAGAAAATAAGCTATTTCTGAATACCTGGACACCACCATTTCCAGTCTCTTTCTATTAACATTTTCCTGATCTTAAGAGATTTTCACTCAACCAAGAAAATGAGTTGCGGGTTTTAACACAGTGTACAAAATCGCAGATTTATTCTTCTGGTGCTATGTGACATGAAGCACGTTCAGTAACTAAACGGAGAAAATGTTGTGTTTTTTTTTTTTAAATCATGATGATTTGTTAGTATATTTCTGCATTCTTTTATAAGCAAGGGTTATCCTACATCGTCTTAATCACATCTAGAATTCTTAACAATGAGTAGGTCTTTTACTGAAATTGCTTTAGTCTGAAGCTGCATTAAGCAATATAAATGCATACATACCAGTCCATCTGTTGGCTGCCTCCTTCGCTACTTTGTTTGTTTGCCCTGAAACAGAGGAGAAAACAACAATCAAAAAAGCATATATCACAGTAAAAATCATACCATAGTTTCAAGGCACAGAGATTAATTTTTTATTGATGTCATTTTTAGGGAACCACACAATATAAGGAAGTTATTCTACTGCTTCCAAACCATTCTTCTGTTTTATGCTTTTAAGGATCCAACAAGCACAAAGCTCAGCTAAAGAAAAACAGGAGCAAAGAAACATAAAAGATACCATATGGTAACCACTGTGAATTTCTGAAGTATATTTTAAAATAAAATAATCCTAGTTTGGTTTGCCTGGGGGGCTTAATTGTCTGCACAAAGATTGGAACTAGACTCGTGGCCTGGAGATACTACAGGCAACAGAGATGGAAAATATTTTATAATCCTCTCTACACATAAGTAATCCATCACATAGGTATGCATGACTCTCTATTAGATAAGGAAAATTACAAGGGTAGCAGTCTATCACATCAATCCAAAAGTTTATCATAAAGCTCTGGAAGGTCTCCTGAGCTTTGGGAACCCCCTCAAAGAAATGAAGACAAAATAATGTTCCTAGTTATTAAACTTGGCTTCCCTCCCTTACCACTGCTCCAGATGCAAATACATAATGGTAAATTACCATTACTACAAATAGCTTTTATATAGTTTCCATGAGGCAAAACATTATCAAAAAAATTCCTCTTAGAATTTTTGTTCCTTTGCTCTTACAAGTACTTGGCAATCCCAAGCACAAAGCCAGGCTGGGCGGAGAACGGACCGAGAGCTGCCCTGAGGAGAGACTTGGGGTGCTGGTGGAGGAGAAGCTCAGCGTGACCCAGCAACGTGCGCTGGCAGCCCAGAAAGCCAACCCCGTCCTGGGCTGCATCACAAGCAGCGCGGCCGGCAGCTGGGGGGGGGGGGGGGGGGGGGATTCTCCCCCTCTGCTCTGCTCTGGTGAGACCCCACCTGGAGCGCTGGGTCCAGCTCTGGGGCCCCCAACGTAAGGAGGACATGGGCCTGTTGGAGCGGGTCCAGAGGAGGCCACGAAGCTGCTCGGCGGGCTGGAGCACCTCTGCTACGAAGATGAAGACGGGCTGAGAGAGCTGGGGGGGTCAGCCTGGAGGAGAAGGCTCCGGGGAGACCTTCTAGCAGCTGCCAGTGCCTGAAGGGGCTACAGGAAAGCTGGGGAGGGACGTTGTACAGGGGCCTGCAGTGATGGGACAAGGGGGAACGGCTTTAAACTGAAAGAAGGGAGATTTAGATTGGGCATTTGGAAGAAATTCTTCCCTGTGAGGGTGGTGAGGCACTGGAACAGGTTGCCCAGGGCAGCTGTGGCTGCCCCATACCTGGACGTGTTGAAGGCCAGGTTGGACGGGGCTTGGAGCAACCTGGTTTGATGGAAGGTGTCCCTGCCCATGGCAGGGGGGGTGGGACTAGGTGATCTTGTAGGTCCCTTCCAACCCAAACCATTCTGTGATTCCATGAATCAAATGAAACAGGTTGGTTTGTAATGTGGGAATTTATCAGAATCATTATGGTTCTTGCACCTACACAACTTCGTTTTTCCCAGTAGTCTTGTTAGTACTTCCATGATAATACTCATTCAAATGGTCAGCATGGAATTGTCTCCAGGGGTACTAAGAAGTAAATATATGATCAGGTATCCATTGTTAAAAAGATTACACACAGGCGAAATTAAATTATGTTGAAAAATCATCTGCTAGCACACAGGAAGATAAGCACTCATTATTCTACCCTTAATACTTCAGTAACTGATATGGAAAATGTTAAATCAGAGTAAAACAACATTTCAAAACCAGTGTAGTTTCTAAAAGTGGCCTACAATCAGAAAGTTTGGGCACAGCATGAAGCAAAAAAGAATGATGAGCAAAAGAAGGGAGTGGGTGAGAAGATGGCATTTTTGCTTGCATGCATGCATCAGAAATTCAAGTTACTCCTAGCTTGAGAGAGATATTCCTTATTTCCTTTGCTGACCGCTTGTTGCCACCCCCACTTGTTCAGCTCCCTGACTGGCAGCACTGACAACATACTGGCAGCCAATGGCATTTTGAACAGTACTTAAAGCAATGCTAGCAAAATTATTATTACTTAAAGCAAGCCTGCAGGGTAAGGGCTTCCAATGGCCAAGATTTTAAATATGTTAGCTATCATACTTCCCTCAGCATCTTTCTGAAACTGTCGAGTAAAACTGGAAAGCTGTCTTTGACTCCAAGTAATGAAGTTTGAAATGAAAAGCGGGAAAGTGGAATAACATTAAACTCCATGGATCCAGAGCTGCAAGGTGACAGCATCCTGATGGTGGGCGAGCTAACCCAGTCCACTGCACCTGCTAGGTCTCAGCAGAAAGCTCTGCTGTGCTGGAAGCTGCTAACCAGCTGAGCCCTGTGCTTCTCCATCACACAGCAGCTCTAAGTTCCTGCAGCTTTCAGCACCCAGCCCTGTGCTTAAAGCTCAGTGACCACACGGTGCAGTGCATTAAAGAAAACCCAGTATCGGCAGCATGGTGCATGGCCACTCTTTAGACATTGCTTACGCATGTTAACATATACATATGTGATCAAGTGTTTCAAAAATGTGACTTCTTACCTCTGTCAAAGAAAAGGCTGAGGTGACCAACAGATACAGGTTGGGCAACAGGGAGGTTAGAATGGTGGCAGCTGCATTATAATCGAGTTGTGGTTAGAAATGAAGTCATGGTAGCAAGAACAGGAAGCGATAACGGGGAAATCCCACAGTGGGTAGCACCTTCAGTGACTTAAATAGCAGAGAAATAACAAAAAAAAACCAATCCCCAAACCCAAAAGAAACTCCCGAGAGTAAAAGTTGTACAAATTAAGACGTATTTTAACCATGCCATTCTTTCCATGCACCACTTGGGACTGATCACAGACTGGCAACAAAGTGTTACAAAAGAAGTGTGGATGAATCACCAGTGGAGGCAGAACTTCGGGATGGGGAAGGTGACATTCAGACAATCTGGCTGACTATCGAGAGAGGCTGCCTCAGTCCTTCAGAGGTGGGGGACACACATGCCCCACATTGCTGTGCTGCCAGGGGGCTCACAGCTGGAGAAACAAGAGCCACTTGTAAAGCCTCAGGCACGTGACATCTCCAGGAAATGCATTCACAAGGGGCTGGGGAAAGTGTCTGCTGCTTGCTGTTTCCCATTTACACTAGCTGGCCCACACGCCCATGTACATGACAGCACCACAGGGATGCAGGTATGGATTTATTCTGCCCTGTTGAACGCTGCTTTGACCATCAGGCGTACTGTATCAACAATGCCAGCCAGCTTGGCAAGCTGCAAGACACCCATGTGCTCTTCATGTTTGCATGAGCTTGCTCAGGCTGGACAAGACAGCTTGCACTGTCTCTTGTCATCAAGTGAGACTGTCACTGCCACTGCTGCAGGACAGCACTGCAGTCTGCTTAACCACCAATTCCTTCCCTTGAATTTCCCCCTCACATTTTTTGTTTTTTAATTTGAGGCAGGGGACACACACCTCATCCATCTCAAGACACTAATATGTCATCATCTCAGCTCCTGCCTCATGGCTATGGGGGCTGAGCATTCAGCAATCTGAAGGCAAGACTTAAGTCCCTTGGAAACAGGCTCAGCTCCTTCCTATCATGCCACTGCGGGACCTTGTCTACCTGCCGTATCTAACACCATGGCCGAAAGAGGAAAGAGAGACAAGTATTGGTAGTTGCAGACCTGCATCACCTGAAGACACCAGCTACATCTGCATCACTGCCAGCATCATCCAGAGGCCCCTCAACTCCATCACAGGAACTGACAGAAATGAAGGAATTTGCCCCTTGGCTACTTTCTGGAAACCTTTTACTGTTGCTTACTGGGACTTTCACTGGTTGCGTCATCTGTATGCATACATGCATTGAGGGTGAGGGAGAGGAGGAGGAGTAAAACAGACATCCCCAGACACGCCTACTTTATATACTGATGTTACTCAAAGTTACACTACTTCTGATTGTCTATTCTGTACCACCACAGGATCACACAGCCATCGGCCTCCTCATTTTTAGACTGCCCTGAAAAACAAAGTTCAAGATCTTAGACAACAACAGCATGGGAATTTGAAAACATACATGCCAAAGAAGAATCAGGACACAAACTATATGAACTGTAAAAAGGAGAAACTCAAGAGACAGTGCTGAGGGCAACCGGCTAATTGCCAACAGCACCACAATGACTTGGACCCAAGCTCAGCTGGAGTCCTGCTGATCCTCTGGCTGAGCAGAGCTGCTCTGTCAGAACGTGATTTTTGGCAGCTACCAGTGCTCTGGTACAGAAGCTGTGCAAGACAATGAAAGGGCCACACGTGCAGCAGAGGTGAGCACAACAGGGGGCAACGTGTTCTAGGTGCTTCCAGATGTTCTCATTACTACTACTGGGCCCCAATTACACTCTATATCTATACATCTGCACACAGGCTGACAATATATACAATTGCTGGATGGAAGCAACAGAATAATCCATTTGTTCTGGACATTACATATTTATTTCACCAATTTGTGTGACAGTGCATGAATAAGACCTTCCTGCTCCCATGCCTGCAGGATACAAGTCATTCACTTGGCTGAGGCACACACCCATACCCTCTGCTAACCAATTTCAGGCACACTTGGTATTTTCTAAGCAGGAAAATGGAAGCTTGCATTTTCTCTCTTGAACTGAAGAAAGCAACCGCTACGTGTACAGCAATGCAAGAGTCGGGACACTAGTCTGTTAGTCAGCAAAACACACCTAGAAATACGTCCTAAACAGTGAAAGGCTAAGGGTCAAAGAGTTATTTTTGACCAGTCCTCAAAGTCTCTTCTTCCCTCAACCCCAGGTATCTCTGGAGAACTGCAGGGAACTCAAAAGGTCAGATTTTGGGAACAGAACTATTGTCCTGAGTATCTGCGATTGTCCTTATCACAGGGGCAATCCCCTGTATCCCCTTAAAGTAACGCACAGGTAGGGAAAGGAAGGTCCAGCAGCAGTGAATGTCTAAAAAGAAAGTGAGGAAGGGTTGGGAACATGCTTTTTAATGCAGGCGAGTGACATTCTACCAGCAACCCACTGGGATTCAGGAGCAGACAAGGGGACAGAGCTGACAAAAGGGTGTGCAGGAGGTGCAGTAAGCAGCCTTCTAAAGCAAGTGGACAGCACCTGGTCAGCAGCGAAGGCCAGCAGCACAGAACATGAACACAGCAATGTTTCTGGGCAAACCTGAACTGGCAATATATATTGGCTCAAATCTTCGCACAGTAAGGCCACATTGTTTCTGACGTAACTGATGTAACTCAGGATGCCCTTCTAAGCATACTGCAGACCTCCAGCTGCCTCTTTCTTCTCTTCTTCCCTCCTTCCCCCAGATTCCCTCACTTCTTTTGGAAGAGAGGGTGGTGGGAATTAAATGTCTTATTTGCATTCCAAAATGGAATGACCAAAACCTGACGGTTCAAATATTTTCACAGGAGGGGAACACCACCACACGTCTCACCAACACAATATATATACTCCAGGACATTAAGTTAGTCTTTCTATCAGACTCTGGACACTTCCACAGGTGAAAAAACAACTGTGAAAGCAACAACCACCACCATCTCCTCACAAACATTTTCCGAACTTACTTTCAGGTTCTTTCTAAAAGCTTTTTTAAGTCCTGCACATATTATTAAAGGAATACCAAGGAAGCAGTCACTACCAGAAGGACACTGAGGTGCTGGAGTGCATCCAAAGAAGGGCAACAAAGCTGATAAAGAGTCCAGAGCACAAGTCTCATGAGCAGCAGCCGAGGGAACTGGAGTTGTTCAGCCTGCAGAAAAGGAGGTTCAGGGGAGACCTTATCGCTTTTTACAGCTACCTGAAAGGACATTCCAGTGAGGTAGGTGTCAGTCTCTTCTCCCAAGTAACAAGCGACAGGGCAAGAGGAAATGCCCTCAAGTTGCACCAGGGGAGGTTTAGATTGGGTATTTGGAGAAACTTCTTCACCAAAAGGGTGGTCAAGCAGTGGAACAGGCAGCCCAGGGAAATGGCCAAGTCACCATCCCTGGAGGTATTTAAAAGACATGCAGATGTGGCACTCGGGGGCATGGTTTAGTGGTGGGCTTGGCAGTGCTAGGTTAATGGTTGCACTCAATGATCTTAAGGGTCTTTTCCAACCTAAAAGATACCGCAATTCTATGACTAGTATTTAAAATTGGACTGTAAAGATAACATGTCCCAGCTCCAATAGCTATACTAAAAAAAATCTCAGCTGCCAGAACCAGCTCCTAACCACCTACAGACCTGGAAAAGCACAAAGAGCTGTAGCTTTCTTTTCTCTCCTACCTTCTACTCTGGCATTTTCAGGATAACTTTAAGGATTATTTTAAGGTTTTTATGTGTAAACAAAATATTCAGGTCCAGGAACCTCTATTTCTATAGAATAACAAAAGCTAGTTATATTTATAGAACTATAGAACAGTTTGGTGCCAGTTTTGACCTACCACAAGAATACAGTATGGATTTCCTCACTTAAAAGGCTTATGACTGCAACAGGGAACTAGCACCTTTTCAAGGATACAGTCACCCACCAGCCTGTGGGATTGTCAGCAGATACGTGCATGTGGGTGGGCAAGGGAGTAATTTTACAGTGTGAATTGCAATCCTTCTGCATGAAACGCAGACAACAGCTGCAATTGTTCTCAGGGACCAGTGAGGATTATTAGCCCAAAGATTCCCAGTCTCTCTCATGAAACTGGTCAGGGTAAATTAATTGCATTAGGTGGCTTTGAATTCCAGTATGAATTCTTCATCCAATCAGAATTAATTTAAATACAAAAAATGGCAACTACCATAAGAACAGCATGTGAACCTGAATCTCCAACGACTCTGATTATCCATTGTCTTTTGCAGAGTTATCCACTCTCCTGCTCACAGGCTGCCTTCACTTTCCAAAAACATTATCTACCTTGCTATCATCACACTGTGACAGAATTGTGTTTCCCTACCTCTCTTAGAGAAGCATCACTAAAATATCTTGTGATGCAGTTTCCAAAATCTTTCCCATTAATGAAAACATCTCATGCAAATAACGAGCCCATCTCTAAATGCCAAGGTAGAAGGTGAACATAGAAATTATACACCTGTCATCCACAGAAAGTACAAAAGGTAATTGCCTAGTAAGTCCTACTGACATGTCTATCCACAGACTGGTACCAGAGACTCCAATCAAGAAACTGTAGCTTGCCATTAGAGACTAGTCATGGCAATTATGTGATCGAGTGGCGGCTTTAAAGTCTATTATTTGAGTATCCTTGAGACCAAGTAGTTTACAACACTGTCAAGTAGGGTAACTCACAACAGAATCGCTTTAGACTAATGTTTTGCAAGCAAGTATAAGGCAGAGATACCTCCACACTATATGCAGTCTTTACCTTTCCCCATACTTCCCAAAGAGTTGTTTCATAACCAGAATAAAGAGCTCTTGTGTAGAAGTGATAGCACATCAAGATTCTGTCAACTCCTTTGAACCCATAATAACAGGGAATTCCTCCCCCATACTCCAGTATCGCACGTAACACTTATCCCCATTGTATTAATCAGCAGGTTACAATGCTTCAGAACGCAGGACTAAATTCAAGTCAATGCATATCTATGGTTTCTCATTTAAATGACATCACAAATTAAACAGAACTACTTACTCTGACATACTACTAAATAATAAAAAGAAGTATCTCTTTACATACAGAGCCTGAATTTTCAGAACTACAAGAAAGTATTGATTATGAATCTACCTACTGATCTACAACTATTTTGAAAAGCACAGAGCACAAGATAAGCCATTTGTGACAGAGAAATACTTAATACATTTTGATTTATGACTTAATTAAATTAGCATTTCTTGTTGCAACAGCTGTGTGTGTGTATGTTTGAAAATAAACCAGAGTAAATACATAACATAATGCCAGTCCTGTCTATATGGTGAGACATGGCAGTGCATAGTAAAGCTATTGATAAGCTGATCCACATCTTTGGGAATATGCTTTTAAAGGGTCTGCTATCTTTGTTAGTGTGTTCGAAAAAAGCATCAAGTCACATCAGCAAAGGCTCCAGCTATCCCATATGAAAAGGTCACACTGTCAAACTTCATCTGGATGTACACATTTTTGAAAAATGTCCAACAGAATTTATGAGAATTGCTATCAAAATTGCTACCTCTATGCAAAAGACATGCTCTTGCCCTTAAGTTTACTGTATTCATGTACTCACAGAAAAAAAAAAAAAAAACCAAAAAAAAGACCGACCATTTACCTTTCAAGTATTCTACCTGAAGATCCATGCTGAAATCTTCATTGTATAACTAAAATACATCCATCCTTATCAAAGAATGGAAGGAAGCAATGTGCTTACAGAAGGGAAACAAGCACACCACCTTTCTGATTCAGGGCTCCCTAACAACAACACTTTGTTTTCCTTTCAGTGGACAACTCCTCCCTCCCCACTTCACTTACTAATAAACTCCGTACCCACAGCGCAGGTCAAGGAATGCGCAACCTTCTGTGCTGTTGAACTGCATTTTGCAAGGAGGCCTGGTCCAGAGCACTACGGTTTTTGTCAAGTCCTGGCTGTCACTCTGCTGCACGCCCCACGTGTCACAAGTTGCACAGAAGAATCTGGAAGGCATCGCAGCAGGTCCTCCAGTCTCTGCACCCACCACTCAAGGTACGTCCAACTTTACTTATGCCATTTGGGAGGTATTTGTAGCCTGGTTTTAAGGTTTCCAGTGTTAAAGCTTTTACAACCTTCCCAGGTAATATAGCTCTGTGTTTGATTATTGCTACCATTAGAAGAGTTGTTCATCTTTTTTTTCCCCCTGATTTAAGGCTATTGCTTCTTACAGAGTTCTCCATGAATCTCACCAACAGGCTATTCCTTTCCTTTCTTGAAGGAGAGACACATACGTGAAACCCACTAGCTGCAATCTTCTTTTGAGCCCTATTTTCGGGAAAAAAATTCTTCTAGATTGCAGTTGCTCAATGTCTGGCCTTTTTGCTTACTCTGAATTCTCCCCGATTATTTATATACCTCTCAGGTAGGATATCCCATACTGACAACTTATTACAGCTGAAGCCCCACTAATGCCAACTTTAGAAAGATTATTTCATACATCTCATTGTGGTTATACTTCTGTTTCTGTATCTTAGTACATCAATTTTGATTTTAACAACAAGAAGGTCTTATATTCAACCTATAAACTTGACATCTTCAAATCCTCCCCCTCTTAACCAATGTCTTCAGTTCATTTGCATAACACGATATCCCTGAATGAGTGTACACCCGTGCCCTTGCCCCTACTGAATTTTATCCTGTGTTTTTTAGACTATCTTTGCAATTTGTCATGCTCATTTTAAAATCCCACCTTGCCCTTTGTCCACGCAGTCTCTCCTACTTTTGTCATATGCAAATGTAACAGAAGCGTATCTTCTATTATCCAGCTGTGCTGGTTTTGGCTGGGACAGAGTGAATATTTTTCATAGGAGCCAGTATGGGGCTGTGTTTTGGATTTGTGCTGAGAACAGTGTTGATAACACAGGGATGTTTTAGCTGCTGCTGAGCAGAACTTACACAGAGTCCAGGTCTTCTCTGCTTCTCATCCCACCCCACCAGCGAGCAGGCTGGGGGGCACAAGGAGCTGGGGGGGACACAGCCGGGACAGCCGGCCCCAACTGACCCAAGGGGTATTCCAGACCATATGGCGTCACACCCAGCATATAAAGCTGGGGGAAGAAGCAGGAAGGGGAGGATGTTGGGAGCGATGGCCTTTGTCTTCCCAAGTAACCATGACATGTGATGGAGCGCTGCTTTCCTGAAGATGGCTGGACACCTGCCTGCTGATAGGAAATGGTGAACAAATTCCTTGGTTTGCTTTGCTTTGCTTTACATCTGCAGCTTTCTCTTTACCTATTAAACTGTCTTTATCTCAACGCCTGAGTTTTCTCACTTTTACTCTTCAGTTCTCTCCTCTCTCCCCTCTCCTGCTGGGGTGGGAGGGAGCAAGCCGCTGTGTGGGTCTTAGTTGCTGGCTAGCACAGAACCATGACACCAGCTCATTAATATAAACACTGAGCATATGCACAGACACAACAGACCCTATCTCAGAGCTTCAGCAATTCTACCTCCCTTTCCGATACTGAATTACTTACGAATACACCTTCGGTATAATTATAAAATTGTCTGACATTCAAACTACTGCAGTTTCATCAGGATTGTGTTTCCCTACTCTCCTTACCACAGTATCATGCAAACTGAGTGAAAACACCAAAGACTAACTTCTGCCAGTCTATAAAAGTCTCTTACAGTTGCAAAGACAAACCCCTCTGTTTTCAAGGTGTTTCCAAATTCGTTCTCTGTTCCAGATTTTTTTTCTGATACCCTGCTCCTTTCAGTGAAACTAGCTCATAAGATGTTAAAGTGAGGAGGGGAGAAAACCCCTTAGAAATACTCTCAAATACACCATCAGTGCCAAGATTAGTCTTGCACTCATACAACCTGCTCTACAAAATGTTTGCAGTTAAATAGCACAGAACAGGGCATCTACATTAGGAATATATACTGATAACATACAGTTCTAATCTAGATAAACTCACAATGAAAACATAACTTACCATCCCATAACATGTGGGAGATTTCCTAATGAGAGATTGGCAATACATTTTTTTTTAAACAAGGCCGAGGAAGATTAGATTTGACAGTCCTGCAACCTAGCACTGAAGACAAGGAATTAAAAATCCACAATACCTTCCCTGACATCATTTTGCATATGGAAGTCATTAAAAGATATAAAGCAGTATTTTTTTTTTAAATTCCTTCGAATATCACCATAACTTTATCAAAGCAGTCTGAATGCATGGTGCCACACAAAACTAACCTAGCAAGTCTAACACTGGGAGAGAGAAGCAAAATAATCACTCTACAAAAGCCTTTTTGTTTCAAATATATAAATGATCTATAGATTACTTCCGTTTGATGCTCTCTTCAGGGCTTCAGCACACGGCCAAATGGATTGCTAGCAATTCACTTCTAAATCAAGGATATCTAAATCATAAATGTAGTCACAAGTAGCCATTTTCCACATGACAAATTTTATCAAATGTCTACCATTCCTTAGCAGCTCAACAGCTTTTGCCATAAGGATTTACCGGCTCAGACAATAAAATTATTCCTGTGTATTTCACCTATCTGTCTCTCACCCTACACATTTTTCTGCCATGCCAATATAAACAAGTAAGAAACAAAATAAGCAGAGAGAACAAAAATAAGCCTTGTGAGCCTTCTCATCTAATTTCAAGAAGTAACTTGCCAGAGTAGCCAGTTTATTTAAGCAGGGTGTTACATACATTAGCTAAAGATTTGACCTTCCAGCTGTCTGCCTTCTGAGTGTCCAAGTAAAACCCCACTGACAAAAGACAAGGTATTTTGATTTGTTTTTTCTTAACCAGTTAAAATGCAGCTTCATTTTAAAGCAAGCTGGCCTAACTAGACACTCCCCAAGAAGAATAGTTTTGCTAGAAAAACACACGTATGCATGTGTCTAAACATTTAGTTTTTCATTGCAGTGACGTCTTAGCTGCAGTCCAAACTTTAGGTCAAGCACACAGACAAGTAAATTATCCAAAACACAGAGAATTAGGGCTATTTGCTGAAAGCCAAATGACCCCTCAGATTCCCAGCCTCAGCCAAAAGCCTCACATTTCATTTTAAGCTTTGCACCTTAGGAATATACGTGCAGATGTATCTTAAGCTGCACCAGTCTGTCCTGGTGGTCCTTGGCTCATTACTCTTCGTGGTTGTTATATGCTCCTTCCTTTCCAAGCACCAGGAGCTGCTCACCCACTTACCTGCCCCTGTTCCTCTCTCATTCAGTTCTTTTCAAATTAATTTTCTACACAATTCAATTCATTGCAGAGTTCAGGAAGATATCCTTTGAAAATCTGTCACTTGATGTGCTCCCAGTTAGTCGGAGGATCCCTGGTTGCTCTTCAGGGCAACTACCACAGGACAGACAATTCTGGAAGATGCATGACTAATTACCACACGCATGAAAGCCTTTTGAAGAAGGCAGCAAAAGACTTCATCAGACAGACTGCCTGGTGGGAACCAATTCCAAAGACCTCGGGAGAGTCTGCCACAAGACAAGGATATATACACCATCAGTTCCTAACTCGAGCTGACAACTTGCTGTTACCATTGGGAAACTGCAGCTCAGGAATGAAGGGCCACGGTGACGATTCTTTAACCTACTTTTGCCAGGGAAGTTCCTTAAACCACCACGTTATGGCCTCCGGTAATCACAGCCAGATTCTGCTCTGAAAGTGTTTGCTCTGTCAAAGGACCAGCATTTTTGATAACCTGAACTGCAAACAAACCTCCCTTCATTTTCAAGATAAAAAGAAAACCGGAAGGGATGAAGATAAAGGAACAAAAATACTGCTTAAACTTCCAATTCCTTCTCACTTGCTACGATTACCAAAGGAGCCTGGAGCATTAGTGATCAAGTATACATTTGTAATTCAACTAATTAGTACCTTGTTCCTTTTTCAACTTTACTTAACAGTTAAAAGTTACGTTTACTGTTACTATGTGTAACTATGATTACACTCAAGTACATTTATTATTTTTAGAAATAATTAGGAATAAAGTTTATGTTTAGTTTTGGTAAAGCATTTTGCTTTGTCTTTTAATGTAGCTTTTGAACAGCTAATTTAATTTGCCAACCTTCCAACTGAATGACATGCCATTCAAAGAACAGTATAGGGAGCAGGGAAAGCATAAAAAAAAAAAAAAATCTTAGCACGATGCAATTAGTTGAGTAAATGTGCTCTGTCATTACTGGTGTACATCTCTATACATTCTGGTACTCTATGATGAAGGAGGGAAAAAGGGAAAAAATAAAGGAGGTGGGGGTGGGCTTTGTGGTTTCGTTTTCATTAGTAGCAGATAGCCCATAAGCCACGTACGTGAACATATATTGTCTATTTCCTGTCATATCCTCATCCAGATCTTCAGGAGATGAATACATTAAACATACAAACCTCTGAAAGATGCAACTAAATTAAGAAAGGAGTGCTTGCTTTTAAATCTATTATATTTCTACGTACTTTTAAGCAAGTGTCCGATTCACTCCAAAGCTCAGTTTAACCCTCTAAGGCTAACCTAAGTCAGGGTAGAGACACTAGTGTAACTTCAAGAGAATGACTAATTTCTAGTTGCAGATCATTGTTGATGGTGTTGATGCATAAACCATAAAAAGCACAGCTTGTCTCTCAAGATGCCAGGTGTGTGTTTCATGGTTAGTAGCTAGAAAACATCCTCTTAATTACAAATGGAACATATTGAATCCAGGGGCGATTCAAAAAAAACCAAAACTACTTTCTATAGGCTTGATCTGTACCCTATTGATCTTGGTGGCACCTAGACTGGGCTTCAAATTAGTTGTAGACATTCACTTTTCCAAGTGAATCATTATATTTATAAAAATAGCTACTGAATAGTTCATTAACTGAAAGCACTGACAAGGATCTTTAGTTTAAATAATCTTTTTGATATGTTTACTGGACAATAGTCTTTGCTACAAAATGTAAAACAAAACCCATTAAACCATTTTTAAAATTACCGGTGTTTTGGCAAATTTTGAGTAAAACCAGTGCAACTCATTTTAAAGCTTCTCCATTAGCCAGGATAGTCTAATCTTAATTTCATTTCTTCACTACCATATCCCCTCTAGGAACAAGTACTATTCATGGTATTAGTAAGAAACGCCCAGAAGAATCTAGCACATGGTACTCAGTTTTTGTAACACTAAATACATCTGCATGTATACACATTGTCAAATTTATTTGAATATAATAGCTGGGTGTATCAACAAATAAAAAAATCCCAAACAAAAACCAAATTATGCACCCCAAAATTCCAGCAGCTAAATCAATATTACCTTTTCAGCATTTAGCCTCAAGATATTAAGATGAATGAAGAAATTGGTAAACCTAGAACTATTTTCTCATCCTGTCTGTATACCCCAACATAATTCTTCACAACAGTCTGTCAAGCTGGAATTTTCAGTGTTCAGACACATCAGAACTAGAGATTTTTGAAGCATCTACAATGAAAAAAAGACACTTTCAAGTACATACTACATCTAGCATGACATTTTCATGGTACTCAGTAAAGCCTACACAGCCACATAAGTATTACTTTTAGAAAATAATCTAACCCTGAACTAGACTGAAGTGATGCCTCTGAGATCACACCGGTAGAGATTCAAATGGAAAACTATCTGGCATTTATGGTTTGAAATCCTGTCCATTTGAACCACTTATGCCTCTTGCTACCAGACAAAAATAAAGAGAGCAAAAATAAAAAGGTTGACACCAAAATTACTCCATTACATGTGTTGTATGGCAGTCTGCTAATTTTTTGAAAATACAGTTCATCTAGACACATTCAGATCTTTGTTTTAAAGGTAAAAGCCTAAAGCATGAAAATTATCAGTAATTTGACATTCTAAAACCATGCTAAATAAAACAGGAATGCTGACAGGCAACATCTAAGACAAGCACCAAAAATATTAGCAATCATACCACTGAGAAGTCACTTACTTCAGTCAGTATGTAACTATTTCCAAGATTACTGTCCTATGCAAAGGCACAAAGTAACCAAAGCATGGCTACTGTGAAAAACATAGCTAAGACCCAACAATGTTTTTATATAGTATGAATCAACATTCCTCTAATTACAGTGGAAGAACAAGAAATTTGAAATTCTAGAAATGTTTGTTTTACAGTGAACACTGAAAACATCTAGCTGTTCCCAGTTACAAGCGGGCCAACAACTCAGAGCAAAATCTGTATCATTTACACGCTTAGGTTGCCAGATGAGCCTTTCTATAAAATTAATTATCAGAAAAATTTCATTAGCTCCCTAAAATTTCTCTCTGGAGGGCTGAAAGAATTAAACTTACGCAGAAGGTTAATCTTGACGTGTGGAGCTTTTTTGGTTGGCCCTGTGAAATTCTGGATAAATTATGAACTACTGAAACCTTGCGTTCTCCATGCCTTGGTCCTCTACCATAATCTTTAGGGAATCTAGCAGCATCACATGTATCCAACTCTACACATACATGTTATGTTATAAAAGCCTTTCTCCTGGAGGACTAGAGAATCTCTTCTCTACAATGAGTGCTTTCCCATGAGAATATCCTCCAGCCTACAAAAATCTGCCTCAAAGCTGAGAAACAAGGGCTCTGTCCTGTGCTAGCTGAACCAGGATCACAAGTTTAACAGAGAAGTATAAAATCCCAGTTGGTTGGGTTTTTTTTTCGGCTGTTGTCAGTTTTACTGCCTTTAATGTTGAGGAAGAATTTATTACTCAATCCTAACTCACACAAGATGGCTTAACATTTCCCAGTGGCAAAGACAAGCTTCAACCACTGAACTGCAGTGGTTGCTAGAGAAATCCATATATTTTGCAATTCTAGATATATTTTTATAATACCCTACCTGTAAAATGGAATTATCCAAATATATCCACAAGACCAGACTATTATGTAGCTTCCTCTAGTGGTCAGTCTCTAAATCTTGTTTCTTCTGCTGTTTACTGTAGTTACATACAAATACTGAAATTCTGTATTCAAATCCTGTAAACTTGGGAAGGCATTAAAGTTTATACTTCAGCTCTCTAATACGAAAGCCAAGGAAATTAAGCAGAAACATATTGCAAAACATTTGTTACTGATATTAAAAGGACAAGCAATGAAGTCAGCAAAAAAAGAGAGCTAGTATTTTAGTACTCTGATTTGCCCACTTGTGAATATGTGTTATAGGATATTTAGTTACATGGTCAAACATGACTTTCCCACCGTAAGACTCAGGAAGCAAGACAGATGTTCAGCTTTTAGTTGAGTCTTCAAGTATTTGCTATGAATCATCCAGACTCTGTTTTGACCCTGGAATTAGTATGCATGTGTTTTAATGAGGCTCATCGCTCTACAATAGGTTTGTTTCTGCAATACTACTTTGAGGGAAAGGGCAATTAAAAAGGCATAGCAAAGCATTCACGAAAGTTGAAGGCCACTGAAATCAGACGACAGTTTGATTCACCCCTAAAATACCATGACAAAAATCAAGGCAGCTCTATGATATGGGATGGGAATTTATTTAACAGAGTGAAATTTTATACTGAGTATCAAGAAGATTTCCTTAACAGTTTGAAGTCATTAAGTAAGAGGGAAAACCCAAATGTAGAAAGTGACAACTGCCCATTACTAAACATACTATATTGAACAATCCAACTCTTAAAACCAGTGCAATTATATATCATAACAGCCATCTCTGATATCCGACTCAAAATTAACATAAGGTAATTTAGAGTTAGTAACCTGCGCAGGTGAGCTAACTGAAAGTAATCACAAGGATTGTGTTACCTAAATTGTACAGCTAGGAAAAAATCCTATCACTCGCAGGTTGAAAAGGCTTTAAAAATCTGTGAACCAGTAACTTTGATTATAAGGTTATTCTGTGAAACAGCAGCAGTAACTTTGATGTCTAGCTGAACACCTTCCATTGCCTGAGATTCTTTACGGCCACCTTACACTAACCCCTCTAACTTCTGCATCTTGTTTTGCCTTTGCACTTCCCTGCACTGTGGAACAAGAGAAATGCCCCCCAATTTTTCTTTTTTTTTTTTTTCTTCCCCCTCTCTCCTCCTTTTTCCCTTAAACCTGTAAAATTCCATTCAGCTTTGACAGAGACACTAAGTCTCCAAAACTGACATTGTCATTTATTCATTTATACATTATCAGCAACAACGTGCACTGCCAGTGCAACAATGACTGATGAAACACTTAACGAAGCAGAAACTTTTTAATCAAAGGTCAGGGAGAAACTTTTGAAACACGCCTGCATATTCCCCTGGGAACCCTACAGGTAGCCCAACAAGGCTAAGGCCACCAACCCCCTTAAATGCTCATCCCTCCATTGCAGAAGCTCACATGGAGGTTAAACACACACACAAACACACAAGTAAAAAGAGAAGGGCATGACTGAAGTAAGTAATGATTACATTTCTTTCCCCTTCCCTCTTTTCAGAATATTAGTCTCTGTGTTGCCAGCTAATGCAGCTTGCCCTAGCATTCAAGCTGTGATTTGTCCCCCTTGTGCCTAACATTTAGGAACATGCTCACTGCAACTGCTTCAAATGAGAGGTTCCTCCAATCATTCAGTGCAATGCTTAATATAAGGGTATCTCAGCAGTTAAAATACCTGGCACTATGAACTCCTCTGCTGTCAGTATTTGCCTAACCTCGTGCATTTTTACAGCTGGAATCAGCTGGAATGTGCCTTTCACTTGTCCTCAAAGAGCACACAGCAAGGGATTTACAGCACAGTAACTAACCTCAGGTCTAGAGTTTGCTTATTCCCTGGCATACCGTTACAACCTCAGGAAAAGATAATGCAGCTGACAAAAAGTGTCACTGCTCCTCAAAAAAAATAAAAAAAATGGTCCAATTTTGGGGTGTGCTGCCAACTCTTGTTTATGTTTTTGGCTTCATCTCAGCATGTTTCTAGAACTGTTGATTTTGTTAGAAGAATAAGGGAAGAAGAAGATTTGGCCAGATATCTCCTCAGAAAAAGGTCTGTGCCTGTTCCTCATCATTCTGTAATGGCATTTTGGCATGACAGCAACTGAATACGCAGTGGTATTTGGGTAGCAATGTAAGAACCTAATAAATAAAACATGAAAGTTGAAGTAGAAAAAATTCAATAAAATTTCATGTATGCTTTTCATTTTTCATGCTAAGGATCAGAATATTAAGTACATTTCAGTGCCCAATTCTGTATTAAAGTCACTCATCGTTCCTCATATTCCATTAGAATTAGAAACTCCAACCAAAACCCAGCATGTCAGAGGCAGTACAAACAGTAAGTCCACAGTGTAATACCATACTTACACCTAAGTGACAATGAAGCATCTCTAACAAAATGCTTATGTTCTAAACAGACAAAGTAAGTAGAGAGATACCTGTTTTGCCAGCATGGAATTGAAGGTAAATAGGAGCCAGAGACTAACTACTCTTCCTACACACATCCTAGGGTTCAGCACACTTAGAAATTATAGAATTAATATGGTTCTAGAAAGAATGGTCCTGATATTAACCCTAATGCATCAGAGTATTTCAATTTTAGGACTGTTTTTTAATTGCTCAGTTCCTGGCAGAGTAATTATCAACAACCACCGCCTTATA
Organism: Falco rusticolus; assembly: GCF_015220075.1. Taxonomy (NCBI): domain Eukaryota; kingdom Metazoa; phylum Chordata; class Aves; order Falconiformes; family Falconidae; genus Falco; species Falco rusticolus. The sequence goes on from NC_051187.1 coordinate 49,631,008, forward strand.
TAACACAACAAAACATGAAAAGAAATGGCCAGTGTGCCTGTATTGTACTGCTTACAGCTTTAAAAAGAAAAGCAGCTATTCTTTGACCTATCTGCATACCAGATTTGAAGCTAAAGAAGTGCAAACCTTTTCATGCAAAATTTCACTTTAAATAATATACGACTTACGCATTTCTTCAACAACATCTGGATCACATTCTCTGTATTTGTCTATTTCTGCCTTTAGCTGCTCTTTTTTTTGCCGAAGGGCAGCAAGTTCCTCTATTAGAGCTGCACGTTCCGCCTGACGATTCAAAGTATGTTGGGAGAATATAAAAAAAAACCAAACCAATAAAAATAAAAATCAGTAATTATTACACAGAACATTTTTCAAAAAAACCAAAAAGATGTAAATTTAAAAGCTGTTTTCACTACTGCTTTCTGTCAATGAACCAGCTGAGCATTTTATGCACACACAAAACTCTCAGTAACACTAAATGATACTGAGTACAAATTGGAAGGAAAAAAATAAAGCCAAAATGGGTAAACAAAAGAACTATTTTCTGCAACCTTTGAACCCCATGTGGTTTGACAAACTCCAAACAGATCTCTTAATTGTTTGGCTTAAAGGTTAAACAGTATTTAGGAGTGCTAGTCTTGTAATTAAAAGACAGCATTATGTAAAAACCTACCATTCACACTTCCACAAATCGACCCTGCATGAATACCCTCTGAATTTATTTTCCTCGTCCTTTTTTCCACACCACTTAAAAGCAGCAGTCTCAGAAATAAATTCAGGTATTTATGACATGGTAGTATTTGCTGGGAGACTATAAAATATTGACTTCAAATATTCTATTGATCAATAAGAATTTGCAGACACTGACTCAACATGAGACCTCCCATTGCCAGCTCAGCACATACTTCTAATTCAGTCTGTAGCTACGGCCAAACACTGTAACTGGCTGATCATGTTAGGGCACTGGGTAGCCTAAAAAAGCCAGATAGCACGAGTTTGTTAAACATCAGATTTTCAGCCAATGCCAATCTCCACAGCAGCCCAGCAGTCTGAGGTGGTTTTTTTGTTTTTCAAACTTCCATATTCCCAGTGCTTTTGCCAACAGTCTGGATTCAGCATGTTCTGAAAATGCAGATTGGAAATCAAAAGCTTCCAGATGCTGCAATATGGAGGCCAGCTGCTCAGAGACCTACATCGTGACACAGATTTCCCAGGACTTCTTCCTGACTTATAATCCGGAACCAAAATGTTGGAAGCATCAGCCAGAACAGAATTTCCAGGACCAACAGCTTCTTGTGACTAGGGCAGGTCCCATGGTGGAGAAGCCAAGCTTCAAAATGCCCATTTGGAAACCTGACAAGCACAAGTGCCTGAGAAACTGTGATTCCCTGATTAAAGGTCAAATCCAGAGCGTTTCTATAAAACATTTTGCATTCTAAGATTTGGCACTTTCCTACAAAATTCTATTCCACCTGAAAGCTTCTGGCTGGTCCTGTTAAGCATTCACGTTTAAGTTTAAATCACTGAGCATCTCAAAACAAATCAGCAACTTCAAATATGCTACTTCCTATGTATGGTAAATGTGAAGCCTAAATATTTTGCAGTGCTAACAGCTTCAGCATGCAAAGAGCACCAAGCTTACATGGCTGCTCAGAACGGTAATTTAGACGTCTAGATTATAAATAAGTTTGTTTTTTTTTAAAAAAAAAGACACCCAACACCTAAGTTTGCAGTTACTAGATTTGTCAGTTCAGCAACCATTTGCAACTTTGGTACATGTGTCTGGCTAGTTCAAGTTTTAAGATATCTTTAAATCTGAAAAAGCCTGGAAGATTACCAGACTTCAGGCAACCACACATTTTCTCAGCCTTGGAGCAGCCAGTTGTCAATATTACACATTAGTGCATGAGAAACTAAGGAATAATCTAGTATCTGGTTATTTCTTTCCTGTCCCTTTCTCATCTGCAGTATTTAGAATTCTTAATGGATTTCAAGTTACTACATATTTACAAACTGTGCATAGTTGTAGTTCTATTTTCTGGTACAAGTGCCTACCCCCCAAAAGCAACTTACAGTATCTTCACGTCCAATTTTTGATTTCTCAATGCTTTTTATTAAAGCCTCTTTCTTCTGACTGCTTTCAGCAAACTGATAAAGGAGACAAAGAACAAAATCAACTTATTTCAGTAACATACAATAGACATACCTATAAAATGTGTATACGTAAAAATATAGTTAAATAAACAGGTGGATGTACACTTTTAAGTATGTATTTTTTATATATTTATAACTTGTGCAATAAAAATAAATACAAAAGCACCCAGATGTAAGTCTGAGGCTCTGAACCACAGAAAAGAATTACAGTAAGCATCTTAAAGTATAAGAAATTTTCATCCCTCTGGGACACAATCTTGTTACGTACTGCATGTTCAGCATGGGACCAAAATCCTATTTCATACCATAACCTGGCATCTCTACGCAAAGGACTCCATGACATGGAGGCTTTGGATTAGATGATTTCCTTTGGTCCTTTTCCAGCTCTCCTTATTCAGAGGAAGCAGTGACAAAAGCTGTAGCAGATGCACCTGCTCAGCGGCTGATACATCTTCCCAAAGTCTGGTATGCCATTGGCATGGCCCCAATCCCTTTTGCATACTGATGAATAGAACCCTCTATAGCTCAAAGGCATGTAAAGCCATGGCCCCCTTTTTCTGTGCAGCACTCACACCACTAGACTTCAGAGCTCCCCTCCTCCAGGCCTGAGGCAGAGGAATCTCAGACAAATTGCATCTCACTAGGGCTGGTGCCTCATTTCCCTGCAATCCAGGAGGAATCATTCATAAAGAGGTGTATCTCTCTGCATTAACCTGCCACCCATTAAGAACCAGGCCCTTCCAGTTCAGCTGCAAGTTTTCCAGAGGCACTTCAGAAACTGTTAAACTGAGCAGGATGTATGACTCGCCCCTCAGGGACACAACATTCAGCATTAGCCAAAGCACCTTGAAATGTTAAGTGAGATCAATAAGACTGGAGAAAAAAAAAAAAAAAAAAAAAAGCAGCTAATAAAATATAGCTTGGGAACTGGTTACTGCATTTGAAACCAACACAAAAAGGGGGGGAAAACAAAAGGAATTAAAAGTAGCATGCTTTGTAAGTACTCACTTTTTGATTTAGCTTTAAGATGTTCTGAGCACCAGTAAGGTTGAAAACTAGCATATGAGACTAACTGTGAAGATGGTGAAGGTGGCTGTCAGAGCACAGGTTTTATTTTGCCTTCCCCTCAATACCCTCATGTGAAGTCTCCACTTCTACATTCCCTTTCTCACTGAGGATCCTGCTTGGTGGAAAAGCACTCCTAGACATTTCTTGCAGTCCCTAGCCTTGATAATTTAATCATATCATTTATATTCTTGTGCAGCTGAAACACCAAGACCACAGTCACACAAAGCAAACATAACTACTTTGGAGCTATAATCACTTCTCAATTTCTATTTAAACTCACGTTCAGTCTGTATTTTCAGAAATAACATGTTAAATGTAAATGCATGATAAACATCAGGCAGAGCTTACTGCCAAGTCCTAGAGATCAGCCATAACGGTAAAAAGAAACTCTGTACTGGTGGTGCGTATAGATTAGGACCCAGCCCAACTGCAGATCACTAGGTTCCTTTTATAGCTCAATATTTAAAAATTAATTACTCTTTCTGGAGAAGTATGTGTTCATACACATGTAAGCATACATACAGACAAGAAGGTCTCCTTTCAAAAATAATGTTTCAATTTTTCTTCAATTTACATCAGAATCACACTAATGGTAAGGCATATATAATTTCAGGAAAAACATGTCCAGCTGTCTACTCATTGCTATCAGTGCAAGCAACCACAGAGGCAGTGCGGGTTTCACTAGGTGGCTTGAAGTACACCAACATCTTCGTCTTGGTGGCTATTTAAACAGTACTTTCTGGGCTTTCCACAAAATTCTTAAAAAATTAAGTGTGTTAGTCCCCACACTATACTGTACTAAACAGAAGTCTACAGTTCAGAAGAGGACAATCTTAGGTGCATATCGCAGTTCATGAAATCCAGGGAAGACACACCAGAGCACACATCATTCAGTATCTCTGAATAATGAATTCTTCTGGAACAAAACTCCCAGGGGAAGCAGAGGAGGCAAGGAGCTTATCTAGGCACATACACCACAAGTGCAAAGAGTAAGCCAATGCCTTCTGCAAGACAGGTCAGGAAGGTGTTGCTTTCTCTGTTTTTTTTCATATTCATTAAGTTCTTGAGAATGCAGAAACATTTCTATAAAATGGAAGTACAGCAAGAGCTTTCAGGGAACTGCAATGAAATTGTAAGAACTAGTTTCCAGCTTGGAATTATGTTTCCCAGTATGGCATCTGATTACATCTTCTTGGTCCTCTATATTCCGCAGCATTTAATTGTGAAAGAGACAGTAACGACAAACACTGAGAACTAAGAAATTTCTTAGACTCTGACCGACATAACATGCAAGGTTGCCATGTCACAAGGTTAGAAGGATTCTATCTAAAAGCAAGGATGATTTTTGAACAATTTTAGTCAAGATTTTGCTTTCTTCTCTCACAATTTTAATTTATTGGAGGGCTTTTTTGATTCTGTCTTCACAATCAAGACTTTACAAAATAAAAAAACACCCCACAGCTCTTTATGTATTATTTAGAATTCACAGTGGGTATTCCCATGACAACAAATAAAAGATGAGGATATGGAAAGAAATGGCAGGAGGCAGTGAGATACTGAAAAAAAACCCAAACACAGGATGCAAAGGGTAAGGAACAGATGGCCAGGGTCTGTGCAAGGAATCTATGACGATGGCAGAAGCAGCAAGGCTTAGATACCGAGGTGGGAACACAGCTGAAAGTAACTACATGAAAGAAGGAAAGGCAGTCAGCAAGGACAAAGGAGTTGGAGGAAAGCTGAATACAGGGGATACGATACTTAATTGAGAGGTAAGGGCAAATGGCAGATGACAGGTTATAGGGCATTAAGAGGAAAAAAAAAAAAAAAAAGGCAGAATTTGCAAGTGTTGTGTATGCAGACAGCAGAAGATCACATCTGCCAAATACAGTGACTTACTTTCCCACTCACCAGGCTGTAGAAAAGCTTGACTGCAAAGGAGCACAGTAGCAGCTAGAAGACTTGAATCCTTGGAGCAATCTTGGGACATTTTTTCAAAGGAATTGGCAAACAATTTCTCAAGAAACATTAACCACCCTGAGCAAAATCTGACTCCTGCCAATAGCAGTGAGTTTGATCTGGAGAAAAAGCTACTTATCGTCTCCCCTCTACACTGTCTGACACACGAACAACCTTGTCTGACACAAGTATAACTGACCAGGTGTGGAAAACAAGTACAGAAAGAGACACTCCGCTGTATTAGAAAGTTTCATGTCTCCGGTCTGACTGCTCTGAATCAGCATATAGTTAAGCAAGATGCAAGAAAGCTGGAAAAATGTCATTAGGGGAAAGCTGTTTAAAGAAGGAGGGGAGACTAAATACCTCAAAAAGTAAAAAAAATAATCCTCCACAAGAGCATCTTCAGTGTTTGCAAAACATGGTAGGAGCCTGCAAGAAAAGTTTAATGAAGTAACTAACTAGAATCTACAAAACAGGAGAGTTGGGAAATAGTTCCTTTACTTTTACAGACCACTGCAGTCAATTAACTGACCACTGGCCTAGCTTCAACACTAATTCTCAACCCAAAATCCATAAAAGGATGTTCTTCCTTACCCTGCAAAGGTCCTTCAGTGTTTAGCCATACATTCGTGCAGCAGTTTGCGTGTGCTAAGTGCTCCATGCTGAGGATAACCATCAGTTCCACCACAGGCCGTGGGGTCTGGTTTGTATCAAACAATACAGACTAGACATACACAGGTAATTTATAATATACTATGCATGCATTACTGTTAGGGTTCCACTTTGGCAAGTCAGTGATGTAGAGTAGGAGGAGGAACGTTCCTTCCCAAAACCTGCCTTATACTGTCCTAGCTCTACACAACGGGATTTTTATTTCCCAGCAATAGTTTTTGTTGGTCGTATTCCTTCTGGTTTCTCGTTCTTAACCACTCTAACCACCAATCTCCCACCAAACATGTAGCTTGTCTCCCTAGCATACATTAAAATATCTACAGACATGGTGTAAGCCATGCAAACACAGACCCCAGAGTATGCATGCTGGACAAGAATCAAACCAAGGTCTCATATGCTAACCACCAAGAGCATTCACAGCTGTTAGGCCACTGTCATTATGGTCTTAAAGAGAAATATCATATGCTCAGTTTTCTTTCTGCCAAAACATTCATCCAAAAATGGTATTCAGAACTACCACTATTGTGAGCACTACTCTCTGTGGCACTACAGAAGAATTCAAGACATTCATTTTTTAATTGTTTATAACTTTGCAAAGTTATTTACTTTGGGTTTGAAGCTCACTATGCTCCGTTTCAGGCCAGAGGCAAGGGCTTGTTTGCTTTTAGCTTAAACAAAAGCAGTTCAAGAATTTTAGGGTGACATTTGCAGTAGATGGGTGTTATTTCTTTCCTATGTTAAACCTAACCCACCACCGAAAAACTTAAATGGAATTGACAGAAGGCATGGAGAGAAAGTACTTCAAAGCATTCCTCTAGATTTTAAAGAAAGATTAAAAAAAAAGTGAACCCAGAAAGCAGACTAATAATATAGAGAGAGTAAAAATGCAAAAGATTAACAGCCAAAGAACAATCTGAAAATATTGAAAACAGACATGTTGTCTTAAAAGAAAGGCACAGAACATTACTAAAAGAAACCACTTAACAATCACTGTTGACTAAACGAATAAAACTTAAGAGAAGGGGGGGGACACAAACCACAAAGACCTCCATGCAATGATGTGTGGTATTGCTTCCTAAAGTACTACACAAAGTAATCACACAAGTACTACTTTGACACATGCAGTCACAAATACATACTTGCCAGGGCCTCCAAAGACACAGGAGTGAACTTTTAAGTTAGCTGATTATGCTCACAGTGGAGTAGAGAGCACCGCCATGAACGGCAGCATTGTCACTTCTGCTCTGCTCTCAGGACACCTGTGCACCACTTGTGAAATACCAGTACTGCAGATAACCCAGCAAACTGAACTGCAGGAGGAACAGGCACCAGGTTCACTGCGACTTTAGTCAGGGATGGGATGTACTCATGGTGAAGCACTGACAGCAAACATACACGCATTATGTAAATACAATTAAAAGATATTTTTTTTCTTTTGTGAAAAGTAAGAGAAAAGAAGCATGCAACATCTTACCCCAGGTCACTCTAAGTCATTCAGCAATACGAAGCAGGGAATCGTGTTTGCTGGGACTTAGAAGGAACATGAGAGAAGCAACCAGGAGACAGCAGCGGTTCAAGATATACAGGCAAGAAGAAAAGTAGAGATTAACACAATATAGAAAAATAATTTTTAATTCAGAAATTGAAGAATTGACAAGACACTTTAGCAAAAGAACACCATAAAATGGATAGTAAGCAAACTGTAGAAAAAGAGAAGAGAGAGTCAGGGCCCACTATATTTCCGTACTCACAAGATTATTCTTTCCTTAATTACGTCATTATAGGTATACTGGAAAAATGTTCAATACAAGCACTCTTTCTTCTATGCATGCTACATATTTTACCATAAAAAGATTACGTCAATTTTAATGCAATCTTTGAAAGAGTCAGTTCAAAAACTTGGGAGAAGGTAGGGAATAAGTATAGCTTTCTGGAGAAAAAGGGGACCCAAACCAAACTGCATTCGCTATTCAAAATGAAGGGCTGGTGTGCCAATTCTTTTAAGTGAATAATGATTCTTTTAAGTGAATAATACTTCTTCCAACATATCATGCTATTAATTCTGCCAGTGTGCAAGTGTTGTCTTTTTAAAGTACTATTTTTTACTTTTGGATTGTTACTTATGTCAGTGAGGGGAAAAAAAAAAAAAAGTATCAGACACTCAAGCTAAATAAGTGAAGGTTTTTTCAGGTAAATAACTGAACAAATATCTGACTTTCCATAAAATTGTCCAACAAAGCACTATAAAGATTCTCAAAAAGTAAGAATTCTGAAGTTAGATCTCTGCATTCATAAGTAGTATTTATGTTTTGCTGGAGTATCCATGTTGGTAACACCGATTTACTTGCCTCTCCCACAAACACAATCCATTTTGTGTTTCAAGATTAAATTTAGGCCTATAATCCTGGTTTATTTAGCATGTTAAAACATGAGAGTGAGACTAAAATATCACATGGTAAATTAGGCATGGCTCTATTCTCAGTTCATGCTGAGTATGAGACAAGTTCTTCCTGCAATTGGTTTTGGATAAAGAAAACAGAATGTGTGGGTTATCCAGAAGAAAGAATGAGGAATTTCCCCTCCATTACAACCTTCACCAATCCATGCACAAGCCTTATATTGCTAGCTGCAATTATTTTAAAGATTGTTACTGTAGTAAACCCTCTACATTAAAAGTAGCTTTTAATTCAATTATTTTCTGATTTTTTACATTTGCCATAGTTGTTAGGTTAAAGTTTATGTAGAGAAGATGTGTTGCCATGAGCTTTTGGTTTTGCTTCATTCATTTGCAACACCATTGGTAAGTACTAGTTACGCCACAGAAAATAACCACTCCAGGCCAATCTCCTTAATAGACTGAAGGTGAAAGAAACAGCTGTGCAGCCTGAATGAAAGAACTGAATTTCTCTGGCTGCTTTCAGAATTGGCATAATTGGCACAACCTGAGGGACAGATGGCCGTCTACTCAGATACAAATACTAAGTATGCCTGATCAACCTTAAAAAAAAAAGGGGGGGGGGGGGGGGTGGGAGAGAAGCTGAAACTCCTCATTCTTCAACACTGTTTCATAAATGCAGTCTAATAGGGAAACTGAAAGAGCCAAAAAGCACCCACATGACTGACAGAACTATAGAAAATTTTAATACCTGGACACGAAGGGTGCTTGTTACTGCCTATTAGTGTATTTACTAAACCTATGAAGTCCAAGGTCATAGTTAACAGGTCTGTTCAAGGCAGAAAGAACACTGAAAAATATCTTCCCTTGGAAAGAAAGGGAGAGGAAAAAGAAAAATTTTCACCTTCCCCTAAAGGGCTTTTAAAGATTGCTGTCCTAAGCAGCTTGACCATACGCTGACATGGCCTTCAGGGACTAAGCACAGACAGTCCCAACTTAAAAAACAATATTCATCTGATATTCCCTGAGCTGAAGCCGTGCCTAAAGACTACAAAAAACAAATCAAAAATTTATTCCACAGACTTCTTAAAAAGCCCAAATTCTACACTGAGATGTTATCAGTAAAATAAAAAGCCTCAGTAAAATACACGTATCGAATTTCAGAGTTTTGGCAGCACTCTTACATATTCACTCTTTGTGCCAATTTCATTGTTTTTAAGTAATGCTCAGACAGATAACCAAGTCATCTCAAACTCCTGATAGGAAGAATAGTCTTTAATGGAACTACCATGTGCTCATTAATGAGCTGTTTGACTGTGATGAGAAAGGCCTTTCCTCTAAAGTCTTCCTGCTTCAAACTAACTCCACACATTTTGGTTTTATACTACGGGGGTTTTTATTTTTAAATTTCATTCCTTTCAGAAGGGGAAACTGCTATGAAGTGAGATATAAAATTGCATGCTCGTATTTTATTTCTGCATGCATGCTAATTTTCTAAAATAAAATATGCTATATTAATTGCATGACAAGATTTTAAGATGAAAGTCAAAGTTAAAATTAAATAAGATTACAACTCGCTGTCACCAACAAATCCAGCTTTGAAAATTACTGTTGCCTCCACCCTATCCCCAGGCTGGAAGCTCCTGGCCTTACAGCAGAGGCAAACTTCCAGGTTTGCCCGACAGTGCAGAACATCTAAGTCTTTAAACTTTCGCAGGACGCTGGGTTTCTGCCGATATGCTGAACTGTCAGTCACATATCGCATGCCAACGCTGGGGCAGGGGAGATGTGCAGGGCACAGGGCTGCATCTGTGCCAGATTTGACTGGGCTTCTGGAATGACAGCCCCATGTTTATTCCCAATGTCTTTGCATTTCAGAGTAACAATTTTCATTGCAATGTCAGGAGCGGAGCCAGCAGCGTGCAAGCCTCTTCGAAAAGGAAAAATAAACTATGTGATATTACCTAAAAAATTCACACTTTCATAGAAAACACTGTTAGAAAAACCTAGTACTTCCTCATGCATATCAGAATGAATATATAAAATACACTACCAGGGCATCGTAACAATATATCCTTTTTAATATAGTAGGATTCTTCCTTCAAGCCTTCTTTATAATCTTTACAGCTACTACAGAGCCAGTTGTTTTGGTTTTTTTTTGTAAAAAACATAATTGCTATTAAATCATGCCAATTTTAGCTTATGCTCATCAAGAAGGCAGGAAAGGAAAAGCTACACTTCACAGTTGCCATCAATCTAGTTATATATTAACAGCTAGTGAAAGGAAAAGCATGAAATTCAACTAATGAACACCAAATTATTAGGTTGCTTAATTCTAACAGAAGCCTCCAGAGCACTGTATTTTTAGAAGTCTGCCATGACAGCAGTAACTAAGCATACCCTCCCAGGGCTTGTAGCATGCCATTAAACATAATTCCACAAGGCTCTAATAAGTTACAGCATTAGAAGAGTATTCTCTGCTGGACATTTTAGGACTTACTAAATTCAGAATCATTTCAAGACATCAACATTTTTACAGTGCAAGATGCAAAGAGGTAACAAAACCCCTGGATGCTTCAAATAAAAAATTATTAGCATCTTCCAGGAGACTGATCCAGGGAATAAGCTTTACAGGATCAACAAACAAACAAGCATAGATATAATCAACATATTCTCAATATTTAAATGATGCAAATTCTCAGCCTCTTGCTTTTAGGACACTTCCTACTGCTACAGCTCTCACTGGACGGTATGAAGTTAGCTGGTCATAGCATACCAGCTTCACAGCTGGCCATTTCTTTACGTGTCTAGTCATTATTTCAAAGAAAACATACAGGTTAGTGAAAGCATGCAGGCTGAAAATAGGGAGGAGTCACTAATTGCATCTGTTGGGAGAGTTATTACTATGCAAGGGAGGGAGGGGGAGAAAGTGAGCCATAAAGGAATGGAACCACCCAGCAGACTGGGGCTGCAATTATCAAGCTGGCCAGGTCAATCCAAGTAATAATAAATAAATAAATAAAGTAGAAAGCTAAATGAGATACCCTCAAATATGAGCAAAAAAGGGAGGTCCAGCATGGATACGGGAAAACTGCTGTAAATGCTTAGGCAACACATTGGGATCCTGCCTGTATAGTATAGTGGGCATTAAAAGAGACCTCTTCAGCAATTAGACTTTTATTTTTCATGGAAAGGGACAATTCATTACGTTTTCTGCAACCTAATAAAATTAAATTGTAAGCGTACGTATTAGAGAAAAATGTCTAAATAAATAATCCCTAACACAAATCACACGCATTAGTTGCAGAAGTACTGATGTGCTTCTCTGGTTTTAGAGGACAATTCTTTAACAACTCTAACTTTGCTATTCTCCAACATCAATAAAATTCATACTAAAAAGATAGCTCTAAGCTTTTCTAAAAGGTATTTCAGCTAAGCTTAAGGTCATGATAAACCTTAAGACACTTTATGCATGCAAGTCCTTTCTGTTCACTACAGGAAAAAAAAGTCTTTTTAAAAATGTACTGAATTACTACAGGCATTCAACTGATCATAAAGTGAAAATCTTGCACCTCCAAAAAAAACTTGTTTTATAAAAAGCAGTAAGCTGTGGATTCCAAAGATGTTGCACTCAGGGACATATTTTAGTGGTGGACTTGGCAGTGCTAAATTAATGGCTGGACTATCTTAAAGGTCTTTTCCAACCTAAGCAATTCTGTAATTCTATGACCTCTAGGGATAGACCATCACTACCACGAGGAGAAAGAAAAACAACAAACCAAAACAAAACAGTGAGAGACCCTGCATTCAAAACCATCTACAGAGGCTGAAAACTGGAAGAGATCCAAGGTCTGCAAGGAGCTCTGTTAAAAGACCGATACAACATCTACTGAAGACACTTCTGCAGAGCCGTGCAGAAAGCTTGCTTCACAGCAGGAGGTCCCCCAAGCACACTGGCTGACTCAAAGCACCAGCCAGCGCACACATCCTGCCTGACATATTCAGCAGCATCACGCGACTCCAAGCGCCATCAGGCTTGTTACCCCTCACTGAACATCTGACTTCTCCACCTCAGTTCAGGATTGATTTCTTTAACCCAGCCACCTCTGAGCGCTTGTACCTATTAGCAGTCCAGAACCAATCTCCAAACTCTGTGGAAATACACTGACAGCCGAGCGAGTCCACAGGATCGAGGAGGCTGCTCAGACTCAAACAGCATGGACAGCAAAAGTTTCTCATGCTTTGGTCAGTGGTCTCGAGCAGTCTCTATTCAGCAACTTTCCACACAGTAATCCAGTCACAGTATTTGAGGACGAAAAATACATCTGTCTAAAAGAATAGAAATAAACCAAGCTGCATCTTGAAAGGACTTTCTGATGGTTAAAACTCAAAATTTCCTGTGTCAATTCTGAACAAATCAGGTTCTCTCCTTTTAGTTATGTTGTCAAACACCTCCAGGAGGCCTTCAAGCCACGTTACACACCAATATGATTATTTTTTCGCATTAACTATTTCAAACTACATGCATTCCTAACAAAAGCACACATTCCTAATATAGGATTCCCCAAGTCTTTTTTTTTTTTTTTAAGAAAAAAGAAAATAAATCCTTTCTCTTTTCATATTTAAATAATTGTAAGTACAAACAATTTGGTACATGTGAAATCACTATTTAAACAAGTTAATTCCTGGGTTGTTTTTTGGTGTTTTTTTCTGGTTTGGGTTGGTTTTTTTTTAAACTAGCTGCCAAAGGAGAGTTAGGATGTACCAACTTCAAGTTCTTCCCCTGGCTCAATACATGAGTCATGGGAAGTGAAAATCCCTGCTTTTACAAACCCTAAGGCTGGGATTTAAGGAACGAAACATCAGCTAATTCCTTCCATCTCAACTAACACTGGCCCAATGCAATGCTTAGTGGGAGAAAAAAAATTGCCAGAAACTCTCCTCAAGTCTCTGATGCTCAAGCGTGTCTCGAAGTGAGCACAGGGAACAGCATAAAAAGCCCGTCTTGTGTCCTGCTCTAAAAAGACTGTTTACTCTCTGTTGTGGTACAAGGTGACATCATCCTGCTATCAGTCTCAGAAGGAAAAGCAGCTATAATACGTTTGCTGTCATTGCAAAGCCTGAGAATACAAAAGAATAACCCAAAAGAAAGCAACGTCACGAGAAATAAGGTAGGTGTGACAACAATAAAACGGTGAAATGAACAGTTTTGCACTGAACAGTGAAATGAGCTGTCACAAAACCAGACTGGGGAAAGGAAGTAAAGTGGTTGTTTCCCCAAGCTACTGAAGTACAGTGCTCACAGTACTGTCAGTAATGACATTAAAACCTGCAAGATCTTTGAAGAATTTGGTACTCCAGGTCCCTACGTTAAGATTAAAAATATTCTATTATGCTGTGGCAATCCTCTGTGACCTTATTGTTCAATCATATATCCCTGTCACACAATGACAGACACCCTTGGATGTCACCAAGGATCACCAGAATTGCTCCTGCCTCCCTTATGCCCTGTAGTGTCAGTACTCAGCCTGCCCTGTGCAGCTCCAGCCTAGATCCCCCCAGTCACGCTGGCTATGGAGGGCAATGCGCAGAGAGATGGGACATCCCTTATGGCTTCTAAGGGTTGGGTGAAAAAGGCCTCACTGCACTACTTACCTTAACTAATACTTAATTCAAGGCACTATAAACCAAAATGCAAACAAGCATTAATCCACCTTATTTAAAACAGACCGCACAGTTCCAAGCGTTCTACCAAAGATGTAGATGAAGAAATGAAAGAAAAGCTAAGCAGAATCTGTTTATACTAAGGTTACACCAGAAAGGTTTCTCTTTCTCACTCACTGATATGCCATTCCCTACCTGATAAACCTTGACAACAGTTGTTGGCTGCATACGTGCCTTTTCTTCTTCAGCAGGTAACATATCCTTCACATTCACATCCCTTCTGTAGCAATACCTACATCGGAACAATACAAACCCCAAACACGCAAGGGGGCCGGTTGTACAAAACACATCAGCAGCTCTTGCCTGAGATTGAATGTGACTGTGATTAACATGCTGGAGTTGCTCCTCTCCATTCTCCTCATTTTATGCATGCTATGAAATCAATCAACAACAGGCAGAGGAATCATCAATAAATGATGACCCTTCTGTTTACACAAATTAGGTCAAATGCTTTGTTAGTTTAATAAAACCCCTAAGCTTCCAGTATTGTTATGCCAAGAATAAACATCTCATTTTTTCAACATATAATTGATCATAGGTAATTCAAAGCTTCAGAACCTGACTGCCAGGAAAATACTGATAAAGAATAAAACCGCATCCTTTCAGCTTTTCTTACGGAAGGCAAAAAACACCCCACCCTCTCAGTGAAGCTTCCACAGTTCTCTCAACAAAGGTGAAATTCCATTAAAAATTTCTCCACTTATAAACCTTGTTAAAACAAAACTCAATCCACACCCTCGCTCTAGTTTCACCACTTCATAGCTGTAGTGAAACAACTATAAACCCACCTAACCAAAATGCAACCTCCAACATCTTTTATTTTTTCAGTGGTCCAATTCACAGCTGCATAAGCATAACCAAGAGGTGAAGAATAAGCATATGGCAGAAGGCATAAATCTTAAAGAGCAACCATGCCACTGCAAAACAAATCAATACAAAAATTCATAGGAATCTACTTAGTAATTCTTAATCTGTGAGCTATCAGAGAAAAAAAAATGCAGTAGATGCTACACAAACTTAAGATATTTGTTGTCCTAGCTTTTCAGAAAAACAGGAAGAAATCCAAACAGTAACCCTGGGTTAGAGCAGCACCCAGATCCCAATCCTAAGCAGATCAGCACAAGATTTGCTATATGTCAGTTCAGGGATTAGCACCCCTCTCCGAACACTTGCCCACACAAAAGCAACTTGAAAGATGGGGGTGGGGAGGGAAGCTGTGCCTAAAGAAAATATATTTCAAGCATTGTTTATAATTGCCACATCTCTGCACAAGGGGATCACACTGACCACGTAATAGATCCTTCCCAAAAATAATTCTAGGGTATACACAACAACTGTAGAGTTGTAACTTTAAACATCCAGATAAAACTGCCTTGCTCTTCATTATGAATGTTGAGCCAAACTTCTTTGCTACCAAGTCTCTACATTGGGGTGTGGCTTGATTATCACTAAAAAAACCTGAAACAAAAAATAAAAAATTTAGTTCCTAAGCCAGCCTCCCCACAGTCACAAGCTCTGTAAGATGCAGAGAGCTACAAGCAACTTGGCTAAAACATTACGAAGTACCAACATACTCAGGCCAAAGGTCCTGTAGCAGGCCCAACTCGTCAAACATAAGCCTCAGCACTAGGAATTAATAAGAGAATTTGCATCGTGGTGAAGCTTGTTCGATATTCCTCCACGTTATTTCCCAATGTCCCAAGTTCAGCATTTGGCATCACTCCTTTCCCTTCACTACTTAACCATACCCTCAGCGAAAAAAGGTAACTGCCTCCTGGTGAAAAGCCCTTAATTGCAGTATCAACTGAACTGCTTGATTTTTAAACTTGTGCCTTAAGTAAGGCAGCTTGGTTCTGGCTTTTAACTGCTGAAGAAAGAGACCAGCTCATGTAGTTAACAAGCAATCTGGACAAGACACGGAAAGAAAACACATCTCTCTCAGCATGCCACAAGCTGTATCCAGGAATGATCAAAGACAGGCAACATGCAACAGAAATGGTACAATCGCTTACTTTTTTCCTCTGCTTTGCATACTCTGCCAAGAAGTTTTGTGATACTTGGTGACTGGATTTAGAAACCCTTAAGAAAATCTGTATGTGTTCCCATCAAGAAGAATACAAATACTAAAATAGCTAACTTGAACTCACAGACAGAATCTGTTATCATCTTGTAAAAATGTTCAGAGTGATAATTCATTGAAAATGCCACCTTTCCACAGTGTCAACAGAGAAGCTATTTTCAGCAGTGAAAATGTTTTTCCCTGCAATACTGAAACATTTCCATTCTCATCAGAAAAGCAAGGTAATGAATATAAGTACTTTTAAGGACTCATAACGCGGCCTAAAGAGAGCTCTTCTATCAATAAGCCCATATGCAGGACTTGGTTTGCAAATAAGGGTCTGGTAACAAAACTATTTCATTCAACTGGAACAGGTTTATACTGCAAAACTCTTTATGTCAGCATAGTTTATTTCCTACACAGAAATAGCCATAAAATAGCATCACAATACAATAACTACATGCCTATTATAATTCCATAATAATAGATGGGTTTATGTTTAATAATGTAACAGTACATTTAAAGCAGTACAGCATATGTTTGTAGTAACGCCTGGATACTTCTGGTGGAGCGCATTAGGCAGATTCTGCAAGACGTTTCAAGGAAGTTATTCATCAGGGTATGCCAGAGACCTGCGTGATCAATTACCTTTAAAATTCATGATGGGACTGGGCCCAAGGGCAAAGACAATAAATATCAACTTCTTCATTCAACTACTTGGCTATAATATGGAGCACGAGCAAAACCAGAAAGTATCCAAGAGCAAACCATTCGCATTCAACAAGACAGTGGCACCAGGGTGTTTAGTGAACAAAGCAGGCATTTTGGCATGTATTTGTTCAATTGCTCAGCTGACATTTACATTCTGCAGAGTAAGTAACCTGGTCTAAAACTGGTGTGACTATACTAATAAGGAGAGTAACTTTACCAGGAAACTGTTCCAAGTTCAGTGCAGAGTTAAACTGATCTGTTTCAGATAAACAAAACTTCACTGGTGTAGGAATGAGCACATTATTACTATCAGTCAATATAAGTGAACTTAAGCCCAGTCATGCCAAACTAGGTCCGTGCCTGGAAATATTACAAGCATATCCAGTTGAATCGAGGAAGTTTTTAACATCTGGACTCCTTTTGAGTTCTGAAAACAAGGCAGTAAAGGAAAAGACAAAACTGTCAGTGGGACAACTTCATATTAGCCAAGTCTCAGTACACACAAGGTACAGTTTATATCCAAGACACTAACAGGTCATCCGAGATGTTGTTAAAGTTACTCAAAACACAGAGCAAGTCGGTGGCAGAAACTGTAATTAAAGGGTTGATAATTTTGATGACCCATACACTACCACAACAGCTAACTCAAGTGGCACTTTCCAACCCATCCAAAGCACCTGCCTGGAAAATTGTCAATAGGCAGTTCCAGTCAATGACGGGAAGGACTGCAGCATTTCCTCCTTACTGCCACAGACCCCTGACTGTATCACTGGGTCATAAAGATGACATGAATTAGTGAATAAGGAGAAAGGAAGTGAAAGTTATAGCAAGTCTTAATTCTTGGCCTTGAAAACTGCTGCAAAGGAATCGGGTATGCAACACAGTACCAGTAGCCTCCTCCCTCTGCCAGATCCACACAAGCAGACACATAAAATACCTTCAGATAGCCATCTAGAGCATCCAGGCCAGTAATAAAAATGCTCAGGGCAAAAGGAAATAATCTTACGTTGGTTAGAACAGAACAGTGGACTGGCCTCTTTCAGTTTATTTATGACAGAGATTCACAAGCAATGACAGCATAGCAAGGGATAACTGACAAGGTTACCTCTCGGCTGGTCACAGAGCACTCTATGCATAAACAAGCAATTTCAACTGCACTGATCACACTTTAATCTGCTTTGAACAGTCTTCAGATTGACAAACTGCTTTTTCAATTGAAGCTGGGGAAAAAGCATGTTTTAATAGAATTAATTTGGAGCTTTAAAAAGCAGGTGAAGTTGACAATGCCGTGCAGAAGATGGCAATGATGATACCAAAGCTACGCCTGAAGAAAATAATGTCTGAAAATGTTCAGATGCTACCAGTAATTTGCATTAATTCAAATGATTCTTTGATGAATGGACATAATGCTAAACAAGCACTGGAGAAGTTGACACTGTTGTGGTGCAATCAGACCATAAAGATAGTTTATTGATCTTGTTATCACGTACTCCAGTTGCAAATAAACTCATGAAGAGATGATTTCCCACCCCAATTAAAAGAAGCAAGACAAACAGTTCCTAAAAAGTAGGAAAGAACCAGATCAGTAAAACAGCAACGTTGCAAGGTTGCAAGAAAAGACGCCTTGCTCTTCTGCAGAAGATAATGACCAATTTGCTCTTCTCTCCTAATAAAGGTGCAATATGGGATTACAAAAGCACTCACAAATTAAGCTACTGCTAAAAACAGAGAGGAAAAGCACAATGGCCATGAGCAGAAACTATCGCTACGTTTAGTTCGGTTATGCATTTCAGTCCTTTCATAGATTTAGATCATTACCACTTGATGGTCTACACTATATAAAGACACATAAAAGCATATGTTGCCTAAGCATTTAGTGGAACCCTTTAAATGATGTTTTGCATCACGTTTTGCACATGCTTTCAGCAGCAAGTAGACAAAAAGTCTTCTCAAGCTCCAACAAAAACAACCTCCAAAACTTTTCTGACATGATAGCAAGATAATGAGAATGTTGCACCATGCATGCCACACAATTCCTATAGCAAAAATCTGTGTGCATACATACATATGCACACACGAAGAGAGTGTGATATGAACAAGAATGACAAGGGGTATACGAAAAAGCAAACCCATTCAGGTAAATAAGTACTTTCCTTAAAATAGATTTACCTGAGACTTCAATTCTTCCAATTTACACTTCCTGGCATGAAGAGCCTTACTGGGAAAAGCCCAGAAATAATTAGAAGTTCCAATTCTATCGGTGTCCACCATGCCATCATCAACTAAGCTTTGCAGAATCTCTTTCACTGACATCGAGGCTAATAAAAAAAAAAATCAAATTAGAACTGCATAGCATCTAAACTATGGAGAATTATGAATACCATAAGCCATCATCTACAAGCACCTGTATGCATATTTCACTACAGTGTCAGCAACCTGGAAGAGTTTAAGAGGACACCATGCTTGATGCTTCACTTCAAGGGATGAATCTCTTTCAAGTCAGCAGTTTATAAACATAAAGGCTGCTATTCTGTACCATCTGCTACCAGATGTTTGTAAAACACTGCTCACAAGTATCATAAAACATACATGCATATTATAGCACAATACAATAACAAACTCATGTGAGAGGGTACTTGAGAAGTTGTCTTGCAATCTTAAGTCTAACATGGATTAATTTATAATTTCTAGATTAGAAGTTTAATTGCATTTCACTTTGTAATGTTTATCAAAGCATTTAACAGCAGCAGAGGCAACAAGATCACCTGGCTACAGACTCAGGAGGGGCAGATTTTACTTTTGTTATATTCAGTTCCAATACAGAAAGTCATCTGCATTCAGAAGGACCCAAAACATTTCTGAACATAATTGTTCCTTTTCTAGCAAATATGTGGTATAATTCACCATTTCAAAAAAATTATACCTGTTCAGCAAAGCAAAGTAATTATTATTATCCTCCAGTGTTGCAGATAAAGTCTTCTGAGCAAATTCAAGGTTTTCAGGGACTGACTTTCCATTTCAAGTCTAAAGGGAATCACAGATCAGGAACATCCAATCTTTTGCAAGCTATAGGCCGGGTGCCAGTACAGGGGCATTTCCACAGGCTAGTTTTTCTTTTCAGGTTAACTGGGGTTTGGATTGTGTGGCCAACTGCCTTCATATGCAGAGGCAGGATGAATTTGAACCATTCGGAGGTGTTAATTGTTTTAGAAACTCTACGCTCCAGATTTTGAAATGTGAAATTTCATTGCTTGTATTTACTGTTTTGCATCGTCTTCCTCAAAATTACAATTAAACATATGGCTTGAAAAACCAATCAAGACAGCACCACACCTCTCCAGAAACCTATGAGCGTGTCTGTCAGCTGCTGACATAACCAAGAAACACTGCTTTGCAATATTCACATATGCCTGCAGCTCTTTCAACAAGTTCATTTACTCTTGAAGTACCACAAAGATATGCTAGTCAAGGACGGTGTCAACTACACAAACAGTATGCTTCGCCCAGCTTTCGTCGATGAACATAGAAAGAAACAGGACGGGGTATATACAGAACTGAACAGCATAAAATAAATCCTCTTAGACCTAATCCTAAACCAATGGATCTCATCAGGAAGGCTTCCATTGAAAAGACAAACCCATTTACAGCTGTCCAGCCATCTTTTTTCTAGAAAAGCTCAACAGAACATTGATCATGTACATCTGGACTGGCATTTTATATTTTTGACATTACAGACAGATATTTAAATCTTCTGTTCACTACCCGAGTGCACATAATCATTTCATTCACTGAAAGTCACTGTAAGTCAGGCATCTCAGACTCCAGGAAAAACCCCGTCCCATGTTCTAGTGGTTAACCTGGAGTTAACTGTGACATTTTAATCACCTCCCATTCTGGCCCTAACATCTTATTGCAAGTGACAAACATTAGCAAACCAAGGGAGGAGCATGCTGTTGATGTCACTTTTAATGCTACAGCCCTGCCATTGACCAGTCTCCCTTTTCAGCTATTTTTTCCATTATTACAATCACAAACCCAAAACTGTAGCCAGGAAAATTTACACTGTATGACCCGTCCCAAAAACAATGAATGCCTCAAGAGAAATAACTTTTGTAAATACTTACTAATCCCTTTTTCTTTTGGAGCAATCTTCTCTATATCCTTCAGCTGGAACACATCTTTCTGTGCAAAAACATAAGACACTTCAGCTCCAAATGACAGAGTCATCTAAGCGTGATGTTTTTTACACTAAATTAATGCCAACAAAAGCAAGTAGGAAATACACTGCATGTTTATGTTTTGCTATAGGAAACAGGCTGCATATCTCTCAATAGAATTATAATATTATGAGAATTAAAGGGAAAAAAAAAGACTATTATTGTAACAAGCCTGTTCTTTTGTTTGGTGCTCTGAAGTTACCATATTTTTTTCTCAAGTTAGACTGTAAACCCCTTAGGACAGACAGAGTCCAGGTTACAGATTGTCAGCACCAGGTGTACCACATTGCTCAAGTACTCAAATGTCACAGTGATTTTTTTAATAGGTGAAACATTGTGAATTACTTATGTCACCAATATAATTGTAGCTCTGCTTCTGGATCACCAGGTTTTTTCTCCCCAGTGACCTCTTTCAGGTCAACTCTCATCTTTTCTAACACTCAGATTTCTTCCTCCTCCCATAAACTGCAGCAAGATGCTGTCTTATCTCTTGCTATCTTTCTTACAGTAACAGAGTCAGGGATATTTGAATAGGGAGCACATGAAGCATTTACCACCACCTGTGCATCTTCATGCGTTGGCTCCACCTGGGGATGAGCCACCTGATCAAAAGTTACATGACTCAAGCTCTCTCCCTGTAATTTATACATTAACGACACAGGGCATCAGCGAAATGCATAGCAGGATATACAGAGTTCATCTACATCTACAGTTAAGCTCCTTTTAGGACCTATTTTCCCAGAGATGTAAATACAGGTCAGTTACAAGTCACTTACTGTTTCAAAAAAGATCTCCATCATGCGAACTCTCTTCTCCTCATAGCTCAGACCTTTTTTCTTGGACTAGAACAGGAAAACAAACAAAAAACCCCAACAAAATCCCCCAGTGAATTCATGCATTTGAATAATTAACATCTGCTCAGAATTTAAACCCGTTTACCTATAAGTTGTATTTGCCATCCTTAAAAATACTTTACCACTAACCCCAGACTTCCAGAAAAACTACTTCCCAAAGAATTATTACACCAAGCTAATCTACCAGCAGTCTATTAAACTGAAGGACCTATATTCTAAGTTTGGAACCAACCTTCCATACAACCCAACCCAGCTCAAGCCTCAATGTGACTTGCCATACCCATATCGCTCCTTGTTTTACCTTACTAGATTAGAAAAACATGTATATTTACACCAATTCTCAGCAGCTCACCCACACGTTTAATAGTCCTTAAAAAGATAAGAAGGAATATCTTTGGGGTTGGGTTGTGGTTTTTTTTAGAATTGGGTTTTATCTTGTGATATACAGACATTAGTGCGAGATCTAGGCCATTTAGCATTTAGGGCTTGTTTTAAAAACATAAAGCACTTTTGAGGTACTACCTCTTTCTTCAAATCTCCTACTCAACTTTAGAATTTCAAGGTCACATTTTAAAAACTGTGTTTCAGAGAAGCAAAAGGCAGAAATGACTACTCACAAACTAACACCAGCAATACAAAACTGAGAAATACCCTCTTCTGACCACTTTAAGAAACACTATTTTGACATGCCTATTGTAAAATCAGGGTAAAAAGAATGTCACGGAGAATTGGAGTTTTAATAGCGTTTAGTATAGTCCTCAACAACCCAAAAGCAGTGGCCATAACATTAATCTGGAATGTTTCTCCTTGCCCCACTCCCGGCTTCACAGGCTGCAAGACCCTGCACCTCTGCATGCTGCTAGGGGAAACTGAAAGGAGGACAAAGAGCAAAATAGAATGCTGGCCAAAAAAGGTCTCCCTATAAAAAGAGAGAGAGAGGGAGACAGACAGACAGACATATGTATTGCTGCCCTTGAGTCTATGGAATTGGAGATTTTAGTAACATGGTGCTTTGAGAAAGACGACATGGGTTTATTTCCAAGCCCTGCAGAAAGGAGTCAGTACCATTTTTTTGTTCCTAACCGCTGCTTCCTTCTTAAATAAATCATGCGGTGGGGCAGTGTAACATCCTAAATCCGCATCAAGAGCAAAATGGCCAGACTGATATTTTTAAAAATAAACTAAAAAACTAGCTTACGCAGCTAGAATGAACACACAGACATGAACAGAAGCAATTCAGTATTACATCTAATAGAGGCATATTAGTATTTTTTAAAGCCTCCCTTCTACTTTAGCCAGTGACATCCTTGTCAGCATCGATGTCACAGCTGTCCCCTACGTCAGCACGTCACAGGATGTACAGCCACCATGGACACTGCAGTAGGAGCATGAACAGAAGACAGACCGATCATCATCTTCCTCCTGCCTTCCCAAGCAGCCCTAACACCGTCAGCAGGAACAGAAACAACACCCACACGCACATGGCGTGGAAGTGAAGCCGTGCTCCTGCACGCACGGCGCCAAGCCTCAGGCCAGCCCTCCAGCAGAGATCAGGAACAGCGCCGCGTGCCTTCCGAGAGCTTTTATTAATTTTCACACCGATTCCTCCTACCTCTCTGCCAGGTGTCCCACACCGTGACTACCGCACACACCAGGCCCACCCACCCCCGCCGTGCCGAGGGGGCGCAGCGCTGCGGGGGGCACAGCGCGGCCCCGCCCGCTCAACCGGGGCTCGGCGGGACGGGCGGGCACCGTGTCCGCCCCGAGCGACCGCGACGGGCCCTGCTCAGCCAGGCGCCAGCCGGGAGCTACGTCGCTCTGCAAGAAACCAACGAAACGGCCCGCGCCGCGGTCACGCCGCGCCCCCGGGCCCGCCGCCGTGGGCCTGTGTCGGCAGTCGGGGGGGCCCAGCCCGGGAGGCGCGGGCCGGGGGCACCGGGAGCGCTGGTGCTGCCTGGCGGCCGCTGGGAACTCGGGCCCGGCGGCGGGCGGGCACCCCCGCCGCTCCCCCTCAGCGGGCCCAGGCCCGGCGGCGGGCGGGCGGCCCCGCCGCTCTCCCTCAGCGGCCGCAGGGGCGGGGACAAGGCGGGCACCCCGCCGCTCTCCCTCAGCGGGCCGGCGCCCGGCGGCGCCCTCAGCGGGTGCGGGGGCAAGGCGACGCACGGCCGACCGTTACCGGCCGCCACCGTCGACTGCGCCGCCCCCTCCCTCAGCCCTGCCCGGCGCCGGAGCCAGTGCCGCCGCGCCCGCCCCGCGGCTCCCTCGGCAGCCCCGCGGCCTCGCTGCCCGCCCGGCCCCGCGGCCCGGCTCACGGCGCCAAGGGAGCGGGAGGCGAGCGGCCGGCACCGCCGCGGCAGCCGCTTACCATGTCGCCGCCGAGGCGGGTGCAGGGCGCGGTTTGATTTCGGCGCCAGCGGGCGGGAGGAGGCGGCCGCAGCCCCAGCCGTGCGCAGCGCAGCCCGCAGCGCCGCCTGCCGCCCCCCGCCCCCGGCCGAGCGGCCGCCTGGTGCCGTAGGGTAAAACTGAGGGAAAAAGAGGCGTGAAGTGACGGTCTGGTTTGTGCGCCTTGTGCAGGCGGGTAATGCTGCCCACGGCGTAGCTCCTCGCCTTTGTATGGAGCAGCCTTGCCGTACCAGCAAGCTGGGCATCGCTTCTCTCTCGGTTTATGTATGGCAATACCGGCGAGCGTGTGTTCGGTGGATTTTTTTTTTTAAACCCGAACGGTAGGCACTCACAGACAGGTGCAGCTGAGAAGCGAAACGCGGCCTTTATCACCAACTACCTCAGAGTTACACGTGGTGCAAGTCACAGAGAACACGATGAGAGGCCAGGGCTGTACGTCACTTTGGCATTGCCCAGGCTTTAGAGCAAAATCTCATTTTGCCTTCATGTGTTTCTCAATACCTACACCTTTTATATTTTGTGTAGAAAGGGCAATGGGCAATGACATCTGTCAAGAAAATTGCAGTATCTTCAATATATATTTGCTGTATTATCGAACACAAAGTTTTTAAAATCCCACCACCATTGGGTGGGATCATCAGGGAGGAAAATACTTATTTCTGAACCCGCCTGCAGCTGTGGGTTTGCAATGGGACACGGGCTTTACACCCCCCGGCAGCTACTCCTGCAAGGCCAGGCACTGGCCCCATGTGCCAGCGCTGCCCGGGGTGTGCACAGCGTGTTCTGTTTCTCTCTGAGGCCCAGCAGCAAAGGTAAAATACAAACACGTTAACGGTGGTCTAAAATGACGTGTATGGTACAACTAGCCTCTTACAGGAGCAGCAGGATGTGGAGAAATAAAACCCTCTTTGCCCATGAAAGCAAAGGACCTGGGCACATCTGGTGTTCCTTGTAATAGTTGTTCATTGAGATGACTGTTCTAGCGACTCTAATTACTTACAGTTTGTTTTAATTATTATTTGTGCTGTAAATTAGCTTCCTTCAGCTGCAGCAGTTCTGGGAAATTGCTTTTGCAGTTTAACAGCAGCGGGTTCATACCTGCCATACTAATTCTAGCGTTTAAATTGAACAAATGAAAATGCACAAGCTGGAATGTTCAGGCAGTCCCCATGAAGGTTTTCCATTGCCTTTGCGAGGTGCCCCCTCCATGAAAGCATGAAAGCTGACATTCACTTCGGCGATCCTGTTCCTATTGTCCGCACCAGTGTATAATTAAAAATGAAATGCAAGTTAGAAAGGACATTACTAATGCAAAGCTTAACATTGGTACAAAACACAAAGCTGCTTGCTCTTTAATGATTTCTCGTGCGTCGTGTTTTCAACTCGCTAACTTGCGATGAGCTCTGTTGGCACGCCTCCTCATCTCTTGTGAAGGCTGGTAGTCTGTCCCCTGGCTTGTCCCTTCCTTTGGCCAGCCCTCAAAGTGAGTATGTCCCCACGCTCCCTGTGCCAGTTGTTTTCCTCCTGTCACCATGCCCTCCTCTCCCCAGGATGTGGGCCCCTTCCTGGCTCTTCACAGCCTGAAATAAAACTGAGCTTTGCTTCTTTTTTTTATCACTGCCAAGCAGACGGTTGCTACGACATTTGCAAAGCACCTGTTATTGCGTGGGCTTTCTCCAGGCGACAGTGTGAGCAGCAGAGTGGGTGTCAGAGCTGAACATGCTGCTGGGAGAAGAGGAAGAGGAGAGAGAGGAAGGGGGTTTCAGAGGGACGCTCATTCTGAAGCGGCTTGGGGCACACACCTTGCATCTTCTGTTCAGCCCCCGTGAGGCAGCAGTGCTCCCATCCCTATGTCAGACCTGACAGTAGACTGGCAGCAAACACCCAAGTCTCAGCCCCAGATGGAGCCAGCACACAGCCAGAGCACACACCTGGAGCCACAGCTGGAAGATGTTCCTGGTTTCAGCAGTTGCATGTGATCACAGCCACCAAGCCAGCATGGCAGATCTGCCTCTGAAACAGAAGGTCATGCTTTTGGGCGATGGTGGCACAGGAGGCTCAACAGGTTCTCTCTGCCTGCGCCCCTGGGGACAGCCAGGCTCAGCTGCCCCAGTGCGCTGGCAGCCCTGAAGCCCTTTCATGGCCAAATCACTAGGCCTGATTTACTCGGTAATAGAAGGTTTCTTGACGCCTCCCAGATTTTGCAGCATCAGATCAAAACTAGCTAGTTTGAAAGACCATGGGATGGAAGAGGTCCCAAATAGGGAGAATACACAGGAGCATCTCATGCTTTGTCATGTGAGGGTGGTTTTCCGTTACTGAGTAAAGTGGGATGAATGACTCCTAAAATACATAAAAGTCGGACGTTTTTAATGGGCTTCAGAACGTCAAAACGTGATATTTCACAAAAATTCTAATCATACTATTACTATAAAAACAAGACAATGGATGGAAATACTGTGGAAGGGGACTCACAACTGTGCCTTTCAATTAGAAGATTGTTCTTGTTTCCCTGTGATTTCAAGCTTTAGCAGTTTGGGCTGAAATTTTCTGCACTAGGTGTCTGACTGAAATTTCCAAGGACCAGCCAAACCAGTTTTTCACTGTTCCTGAGGTAGAGAAAATACATTGCTTTGTCAGTGTTAAAATATGCTTAGATGAGATGAAATTTGTACCCTTCTTCATTTTGTTCTTTATGTAACTTTTGTAGTTGCTTTCTCTAATTGAATTAAATTCATAAATTCTGTTTTGAAAGGACATTAAAGTGACAATGGCAGGCAGGAATGTTAGGAAGTAGGAGAATGAGAATTGTCCTGCTGCAATTTTTTTCCTTTCATGTATCTGCACCATAGTGCAGTCTTTAATTACAAAAGTATTTATTTCAGCAGAAGGGAAGAATTCAAGCTGAACAGCAGATCAGTTTATTTCCAGAAAAGTAATAGCAAACCTTCTGAGTCCTGTGGCTACCTCCCACAACATCTGTATGACTGACAGCAAAAACATGCTTCAGTAGAGCTTGAGGATGGACGACAAGGAGAGCTCTAGGAGATGCTCACCTGTGGAAGGCGATACCAACTTCTCTGAGGTCCAGGCAGTTTGTGGTGGGATATGGTCGGGTATGAGCATCCCACAAAGGCCAGTCCCTGCAGCATCTGCTGCCTCACTTCCTTCTGAGATGAGTGTTTGGACTGTAAGCAGACGTTCTGCCTGTAAACATCTAACTCGGTGAGAAACGCTAGCTGGCCACGCTCCAAAACGTACTGCTTCCACAGCTTTGCTAGCAGAGCTGCTGAAGTAAGCGCTTACCGATTCATTTAGGTGAGTAGCTTAAGTACTAAGGGTTTGGTAACTAGACATTTCACTAAAAGAACAACTGAGCATTCATATGCCTAGCTTAGCCAACAGATCTGAGAGTCAGCAGCCTTCAGCTGGAGGTAGCAATGAGCAGCAAGTGCTGAGTATCTCTTCCACCAGCACAGCTGGGGCCTGGGGAGAACATCTGTCCACAGAAATTACATTGACTGTTGCGGTTCACTGAGACCATTTTGTCTGGTGCAAATTAGGTGCCATTCACATGAACTGTCAGCAAAACTATGGGGACAGTGTCATATGGAGCAGCACAGCTGGATGTGAGAGAGAACTTCAGCCTAAGGGACAACAAAATGTTTTTGAACATGCAATGATACGTTGTTAGTACTCTAAAGAGATCCGGGCTAACAATGGGTGTCCAAAATACATGCATGTGTTTTGGCCTTACTCTCCCCAACATACTAATCGGTGAGACTGAGTGCTGTATTCTTGTTTACAGAACTTCCAAAAGATGCTGCTGCCGCCTTTGGGTCAGTATTCACCTAAGTACCATGGGAAAGCCAAAGAGCAAGTTGGCCGTTTACTGCAGAATTTTCCTGGTGAAGGGCAGCGCTCCCCAGCCTCAGCGTCCTGCCTGATTTTGCTCAGTGGTGGAGAACCTTTGCTGTAATAATCCAGGGGGCAGAAATAATTTCTAGCCTATCATTGAGAAAAGAATGGGAATGCAACAAGAGTCTTGCCTACACAGCCCTGTGGCTTCAGGGTATCCTGTGCTATTTCTTCTGTTCTTCGTGACCTTGGGAACGAACAGGTGCTCTGCAGCTCCGAATGTCAACCCAACACTGCTCTGCTTCAAGCAGTGAGGGTTTTTTAGCTGGCAGCCAAATAAAGGCTCTTGTAAACATCTGAAATTCAAGGCAGATAGCATACTCCAGTAGATTCAGCACCATTTTCTGGACATATATTATCTGGAGACTGACCGAAAAAAAAAAAAAACCAAACCCAACCCCAAACTGATCTGGTATGTTGCACTAAGTTTGCCTTCAGGAGAAAAAAATGGCCTTCAAATGTGGCTGCTGACATTCCTTATGACTTGCAAGAAAAAATAACATGGGATTCCTTTAGAGGGTTTGGGGGCAAGGTCCATGAAAAAGGATGGCTGCTCTGTATTTCAGCCGTCTCATTTCTGAGTGTCCCACCACCGGGCAAACACAACACCGAGTCTGATGTCTCCGGTCCCCTCCAGTGAGATTGGTTCCAAGGCACGTGATGCATCTGAAGGTTCTCTCTTACTTCATCAGCAAGTTCCCAATCACACTGAGTTCTCCAAGGATTCTGGTTTGGAGAGTTCACCAGTGACCCAGAAGATACGTGTACAATGTCAAATGAAAGTTAACAGGAGCTGAAAATCTGTTCTTACAGGAAAGGAGTCGAAGTGAGCTCCTAAGGCAAATTTTCTGTTCTTCTACAATAACTTAGATTTGGCTTTTTGCAGCAGACCCTTGAAAGATTATAGTACACTCCTGTATACTTTCATGATACAAATGGAAAAGCTTATAGCTCATAATCTTACTGCCACCAATGCAACTGTTAATTTGGATTACTGAACTGAAGAAGGAAGGGAGGAGACAAGGAAGCTCCAACCCCCCACCTTCTTCCCACGAAGAACCCAAGCCTCTTTCCTCTGTGTCTACATAAAAGCTTACACCCATGAAACAATCAGTTTTCTTGGCCTGTGGTGTCAGGGTTTCGTTTTGGAAAAAATTACCTATCTTTCTGCATTATGGAGCTATTGTTAGGGACAGTGAGTATGAGACATATGAAAAATAAATCCTCAACCATGAAAATAACAGAGGAAACAAGCTTTATTTTTATTATTTGAAATTTTTGTGCGTGGTAAAGGTACACATTTGACTCTGGTTTTCCTACATTTCCAAGACAGTAATTTTTTTTTAATTGTCAGCTAAAGCATCAAGAATACCGTGGCACACAGGAAGCTAAAACTACACACACACACACACACACACACACACACACACATGCGCGCAAACACGTTGATGCAAGTCTTTCATCCTTGACCTTAAGGAGACAAAGTCTGTATTTAGCCTCACAGGGATTAAAAAAAAAAAACAACAACCAACAAGAACAACAAAAAAAGCCACCCCATAAACAGGTGAGAAGAATATTTCATTATGAGTGTCAAGAGAGTGCAAGGCTGACATGAACACAAAACATATGAGATTGACGTACAAAGATGGAATGTACAAACACCTTAAAAAAAATAAAAAGACAGACTCACTCCCAGAACTGGAAAGCTGCAGCGTATCAACTAGTAGAGGTTTCTAACAGGGGCTACTGCCATACACCGTGCAGCTTGGGGAACATTCCCATGTCATAAAGCCAAAGCAAAAGTGTCAGGGTTAAGGCCGTGTTGCTCACAAACATCAACTGAAGTGCTGCACATTCATCAGAAATAACCAATTAGGAACCTTCCTACTTCGTAGCACAAATACCTTTCATGCACTCATTACAAATGGGCCAAAACAATCACTACTCACAGCTCTTGAAGAAAATTTTCAGTGTACATCATGATTTCATTACTAGCTGTAACCCACAACTGAAAGTGATTTCTTTATAACAAACACGATATATCGGGCACTTATAGTTCTTATTATGGCAACACTAGATCCTTCGTTATAAAAAATATTGACATAAAATCCAAAGCTTTTACAGAACAGAAGAGCATTTACTAATAAATAACTCTCCATCTACATTAGGCAAATGCTTGCCTAAACCATTTTTCTTTTCTTTTCTTTTTCAGCTACATTGCTGCTGGTTTAGCCTATGTAAAAATCCCCTACTGTTTATATTGGATTTATCTGAATAGATCCTTTTATTTTAGTCACAAAACAATGAAAATACAGTCAGCTAGTTTGTCCTAAAATGCTCAAATTACACAAGATCTGATAACCTTTTGAGATTACTTTTGAGTTGAAGATTAGTTAAAAGAAGCACATACTTTCACCATTCATGCTGTGCTGCTAGTCAATTAGCATTCCAGGGAAGTCAAGGGAACATTTGGTTATACCTGAAATCTGGCAGCAGAATGCCTATAAAGCCTTTAATAAATGCTAACAACTCAGCAAATCAAGTAGTGCAATTTTGATGTTCACTTAATTGGATGAGCAAAATACGTGCCAGCTTTTTAGAAGAGAATTTCTGCTTTGGTTGCTCTTTGTAAGGTTTGTAAGCCAAGGGCTTTAGCGAAGTTGGCTTCAGCAGCACCGGAACAGCAATGTGTTTCTCAGTTTCCTGCTGCCAGGCAGATAAGGTCAGACTTTGGCAGGGAATGCCCTATGCCACTGAATTTGAAATTGTAGTTGGCAGCATTTGCTATCACAAGGAACTCCAAATTAGTGATGTTTTTCAGATGCAGTAAAGTGCTTCGGTGATGATAATGTCTGAAAACCCAAAATACTACTCAGTCTTAAGAAAAAAATCCACATTGCCCCTAACAGCTGTTAGCCAGATTGTAAGGGGCTTGTGTGCAGAATTCCACGTTTGATCAGGATGCACTGGACTGACACAGGTTATACAAAATCCTGGCAAACAAGTCAGGGGACTGAAAATCTTTTGAAGAAAAGTGTATACATGGAATAGGACAGCCTTAAGTACATATGTTTTGATATACAGGTTCGGGTCTGACTTCTGTGCTTCTCAGAGTTCCTGGCAGCAGAGGATTTGGCAATGTTTCCTGAGTGGAAACCATGCAAATTTAGTAAAATGTTACTACAACAATCCAAATTTGGAACTAGATTTGATTAATATTATCCATAACTGACAGCAACAGCACATGTCTCATTTTCTTTTAAAGTTTTCATCTCGAAGAACCTGTGTAACCTCTTCTCTTTGTTAATAAATACAGTTAAAACGCTACGTACCTTTTCTTCATTGAGAAATTTGCCATTTAAGGGCATTCCAATGTCAGAAATTGTTTGTTTGCCAGAAAGTTGCTTGTAAGGACACTTCAAAGGAAATTACTTGATCATCAGAAAATTTGATTTACAACTTTGTTAAATTTTGATAGGACAGTTTATTGTGTAATGACTGAGATATCATCTTCAGAATTTTAGGACAAACTCAGTTCAAGCAGAGGATACTATATTCTCTTGGTAATAACAAACTTGAATTTTAACATTTCAAAAATGTTACCACCAGTTTCTTAGCTACATTATATAGTCCAAACCTTAAGCCTGATACACAGAATATTTATTCCAATGAAATAAGGAAACTTATCTTTGCACGAGAATTTGTAAATTGGCTCTATGTGCAGAAAATAAACAAGGGAAAGAAGAGGAAATATCTTTAAGAAAAGGTAATAAAAAACAGACAAACTCCACATTTAAGAACCTTCAGGTCTGCATTTTTACAAGTAAAATGCATCTTTACAAAAAAAACCATTAGGTTTTCTCAAATTCATTGAAACAACAACCTTAACCTTTTAGAAATAAGACAAATACTTATAATGAGTAATATAACAAAGATTTCTTTCCATTTTGCAAACATGCTTAAAATACTCCCTTGCTCCTGACCCAGTGCCCTTTTGTTTCAAGGCCCTAAAAATGAGAAAAGACAGACAGTGCTTCCCAGGCTATTGTTGGCATTGGCAGCAAGCTCACCAGCTCCTCAAACGAGGTTTAAGAGTGAGCACCACTCTATCTGTGTTAGGCTATGGTACCAATTCATCCTTTGACCATTGGATTTCAAAAAAAGAATAAAGCAAATGCTACTTTAAAAAGGACAAGCTCACACTTAAAAAATATTAAAAACAGAACCATGAGTGTAAGCATTTCCAATTAAATTAATACCTCAACAAAGAACACAGTAGAGAGATCTGGCAGGAAGAAGGGAGGGACATTTTTCAGAGTGCTGCCATTGTCAAATGGCATACATACGTTCCAGTTTGCTGAAATAACCTACATTTACTTTTTGTTTATTTTTGTGTCAATCAGTCATACATACATACATACAAACAAATTGGAACAAATCTCACAGTCCTTATTTTGTCCTCTAACAAAATTCCCTTTGATGAAGGACTTCAGGAATTGGTTCAAATTAATTCTTGTTCGCAGTGTTTTGTGTTTTTTTTCTCATGTAAAAACAAATAGCTTTGGTAACCCTTGGCTTTCCTATACAACCTCTGTTTACCACAGTTCCTTTGGCTGTATAATGTAGGTCCTCCATAGGGGTACCTCTCTGGCTTTCTGTCCTGTGTGATGCTGCATTTTATTTTATTAGTTAATACAGTGAGTTGCCTTAAGGAAACATGGCAATGAACACATACGAAAGAGTGGCACACATGAGGTTAATTGAGTTGACATTGTAATAACCCTGATCCTAACGAACTAGTTTGGTGTCAAAAGGTCTGTTGTTACACAGAAATTCAGCTCTCACTAATATATCACTACAATTAAGTTTTTCCAGAGCTTTAGAAATGTCAGGTCTCTGCAAAGTCCTTCCAGCACATTGAGCAAGAGGAAAAGTGAAAAACAAGCACATGAAACAATCCTTCATTAATCCCACACAAGTAGGGAATTTGCATTGATTCTCATAGTGCTAAATGTTGAGCTGTGTTAGGTCTGACAGTTAGAGCTAGACGGATTTTGTGAGACTTAACCTTATACTAAAAGGACCTACTTGTTATAGATAGTAAGACTGAAGAATGTTAAAAGTGTAATACCTACCATGATAATGAGATTTAGAAGATTCCCAGGATCACCTCTGGGTTAAATAATGCATAACAACGATAATTCTTCAAATTTGGAAGCTCTCAGCTGGAGCTACCTTTTGCAGTCTTCAAAAAGCTTTGGGGACTTTTCCCAAATGTTTCTCATTTTTGCCTAATTAATTAATTCCAGTTCCATTAGTTGCAGTTTGCATTTAATATCGCGTTGTCTTTATGAATTCAGTTAAAGAGGATTTTGTGTATTAACCCTTGCAACAAAAAGTTCAGTGAGAAACGTAAGAGGTGCAAGTCCTATGTAAACAAGGTAAGTTTGGAAATTAACACAAGAAGTCCGTAAAAGACTCCTTCATTATTAAAAATTAACTCAAAGTAGGAGATATCCTGCATTGGATCTCTAGGACCAGTCTTGTCTTAAGGGTGGACGATTATCCAGTTCCCCAGCTCATTGCTACTGTAAGTATCGATACACCTTGAAGCAGTGATTTCCGGAGTCTGCAACTACAACGTGGCCATCTGAAGTAAGGGCCAGACCTTGGGGGCCATACAGTGGGTCAGCAGAGGTGTTAATGTAGGATAAAAACGATCCACTTCCGTCAAAAACCTTTGAGGGTGAGAAAGCACAGAATAAATGTTATGAATAAAAAAAAGGAAAATAGAGGATGCAAGTCTGCTCTCAATTACACTTCTCATTTCAGAAATGGTTGATATACACTACAATAAACAAGGGCATAATCTGATCTGTTATTCTGATAATATACAAGTTGATATAGAAATGTATTTTCTTATTAAAAGGAATTAATTAAAGCTGCCAGGATCTTTGGCAAGAATTAAACATGTAATGAAATAATAATAAAAAGAGCGCTTTGGCTGTTCCTTGTTCTCAAAATAGTAAACTACAATAAATCAAACTCAATCAGGAACTCAGCCAACACCTTGTCTTCCTAACAAATATTACTGTTGTGGCTACCGTGACTCTTAGGTTCCCACACAGAGAAAACCAGGAATTTGTTTACGCTGTTGACACTGCTTCCTGAGAACAACGCATAAGCAGCTCCCTCATTTTTATATTCAGTGAAAATAATACATTCACTCAGATATTCTTTGGCAAGTAGGAAGACTTGGTGATTAGCACTTGAAAGACAGAAAGAGTGCAACTCTCATAAATTAAAAGCAGAGTATTTTCTCAGGATTTTAAAAAGATTATAAAAACCTGCTGCATTTGCCTAAGGGTCTGTACAGATCATTTGATTGTTCATGTTTTCCACCACGTCTCCAATCTTCTGTTACGGTGATTATAAATTACTATCATGTCAGCAAGCCTCCTAAGTCATCAAACAGCTTTTAGGGAACTTTTTGGGAGACAAAAGCCCTGGTCACGGTAACCACCTGAGCTGCTAGCAGTCACACGGGGAGGTCCATGATCTGACAC
The DNA here is from genome assembly GCF_015220075.1 of Falco rusticolus. Classification (NCBI taxonomy): domain Eukaryota; kingdom Metazoa; phylum Chordata; class Aves; order Falconiformes; family Falconidae; genus Falco; species Falco rusticolus. The sequence goes on from NC_051187.1 coordinate 49,665,702, forward strand.
CACCAGTTCTAAAAGCGGACAGACCAGCGATGAGGCACGTAAAAGACTGCGTTAGAAACCACATCACTTATAATGCCGCTATCGTGTTTCTTGGGAAGTCTGAAGACTTGAATGGCCAGAGTTATTAATCCAGTAGTTTTCCTGATCAAGCACCTTTGAAATACAGAAATTTCTACCTGTATTCGGCTGTTTCCCCAATCTGCTACGATAATATTTCCATTAGAATCTACAGCTACTCCAGTTGGTGCATTAAATTGTCCATTTCCTTCTCCATTTGATCCAAACTTCAGTATGAATTCTCCCTCCTGGTTAAATACCTGCATGGGTTAAAACAAAATCCTGAATATGGCATCATACCAAATATTACTAATCTACTACTCCCAGTCCACCTGTTAACAAAGCTAGAAATTGCAGAGTTCCCCCCTACACACACGCACATTGCAGATGGGACAAAAGATGCCCAGCTCTCCCTCCAGCTCCATTACACAGTATTTCCCTTCTCCCATAGGATCTGGATTAGCTCAGACACAGAGGTGGAGGGCCCCAGGAGCCCTTCTACAGCTCGTGCATCTCGAATGAAGAGCAGCTGGGGGCAGACACAGCACTGGGAGTCAGTCCTACAGAAAGAGAACTGAGCAGCTGCGCTCTTCTCTGACATTCACCAACGAACACCGGGAATCCCGGCGTGCTGCTCTCTGTACAGACAGTTCCACAGCTGAATTCTCTGTGACGGTAACAGGTTTAGGCAGCAGAAAGCTGGAACCGATGAATGACTGTTCTGCCAGTGACGTGCATGCACCAAGGGGACCAAGTGAGATACAGGATGTATCGTTTACATAGTACCAGAGACATCTGTTTTGGTTCATCCCAGACCCAGGCCCAGCTGGCCACAAGGTCCGACACTGTTCGTAGAGACCAGCTGTGCCTTGCCCAAAACGCAAGGACCTGACAAGTGGCAAGTGCACGCTTAAGTGCTAATAAAGTGGAAGATGTGAGGAAATCATCCTCTTCTTGAGCACCCACAGTGAACAGAGAAAAAGCACTTAGGGGAGTAAATTAATGAAGTACTGGGTTGGTGCCTCAGATGATTAAAGTAGAAAAAAAGTCAACTAAACCAACAAAACCAAACCAACGGGCAAAGATGTAGTGCTGTCTCCCTGGGTTAAAATGTGGGTGGCGAGTGGCCAAATGAGAGAGAAGTCTACGTTGTGTAGGATGTTCCGTAGAAGATGTCTGAAGGAAGGAACGTGCTTGAAGCTTAATGGGGGAGGGAGGCTAATGTTGCTGAGTGAGGATATTTAATTCGAGACACTGGTGGCAGGAAGAGGCTTTAGGACCTATAAGAGTGAAATGTATTTATTTACCTATAAATTTATTATTTAAAATGAAATGTACTCTCTACTCTTTTCCCCACCATCTAACAAAAAAACAAGAGGATCACTGAGATTATAAATTACTCTTCAGAGTGTCAACAATTATCTGTACTAATTTAGAGAACACTACAAAAATAAGAATCTTTTCCAGTTAGTACCAAATTGTAACAAATAACATTTGTACCCCACTGAGTCACACCAGGGAGAGATGGGGACGCTCTGTTCTCATTAAGAATGCAGTAATTATAAATTCACCAAGATGCCACACTTCTTACATCTCTTCACTTGCCTTTTTTCATTTTTGTTTGCCCTTGTTGTTAACTCCCTCCAGGCATTCTTGTTGCTACAGCAAGCCCTGCTGGTGGAGGGGTAATTTATGGAGTCATAGGCCTCCTGCTGCTAAACCATGTAAATAATCTTCAGGGCTCCTGCAGCGGTCTCAGTTTCGTTGTTGTAGTTGCTACTTCCTCTCTAATTCCAAGAGGATACAAGAGCCAGGTCACTATTCAAAAGCTGGAGGATTCAGCAGCACTCAGGACATGAGGGTGCCTACGCTCAGTGATGCCCCGTTCTGGGTGAATACGTAAGCTTGATCGTTTCAATTATGAACACTGACGAACTGGACTGAGGGTTCATCTTTCCATTCAACCAGACCAGGCAGCCGTTAGGTGAAATCCCAGGGATTTCACTGGTGCACGGACCAGCACACGTGGCCTGAGAAGCCAGGCAGGACAGTACTGCTGCTGCTGCAGCTGCTGCTGCAGCTGCTGCGTCTTGAGGGAGGGAAAAAGCGCAGAAAGTGACTGAAAGGTAATGTCATGGCCTGAAAACAAACATGCACAGGTGAGTCATTTCTGAAATGGCCTGTAGCTCCTTCGTATGCCTTTTCCACCACATGACATCTCATCCTCATGTATCCTTGTCTTGTTTGTTATTGGACAAACAAATATACCACCCTGTGTTACCATGACTGTTCAACAGGCCACGAGTCAGGACTTCCCGTGGGGGTAAGGACCAGTTCTGCCCGGTGCAGGAGATACTAGATGAAAACTGATGGTCTCTGTTACACAGTTAGGAATATCGGGTTGTAAATGGATCCACTGATCTTAAAGGTTATAGGTATGGAATTAAAAATTGTCAGGTGTCTTTACTTCGTTATAGTTTTATTCAACTAGAAATGTAGGAAGTTTTTACTGTGAAATTCAAAAGCAGTTAACAGACTTACTTAAAATAGGAAAGAAGATAGGGTAAATAAGAGGTTTAGCAGAGAGTTAATATAACAAAGTTGATATTATTTATCTCAGGTACATCTTATGTTTAAGCAACTGAATTAGAGAACATTATAGTGGCACCAAAGGTAATGGATTATATCTCCGTTAAGCAATGCACTTCATGCAAAGGTCTCGTTATGCCATCCTTGTATCACACCTCATACATATAGAGTGGGATCTCTTTGTTTTTAACAATTCTTTATTTTCCCCAAGAAAGTACCATGATAAAATAAAAAGCTTTCCAATTTTCCATTAATTGACAGTACCTTGACAGAATGGTTATGGAAATCTGTAACAATAATTTCATTGTTGCTGTTTACAGCTGCAAAATGAGGACCTGCAATGCAGAGAAAGAAAAAAGAATAAATAATACCACTACATCAAAAAGTTTGCTTAAATAATAATTAAAAAAAAAAATCAGCCTGCCAGAATATTGTATTTGTCTTCTGAGCAATAATAGTCACATTGGAAATATCAATCTTAAATTAAGAGTGACTCCATTTAATGTTTTAAAAAGCTCAGCATGCCTTTTTGAAAACAAAATTTCTATTTCAACCAGTTGTCAGCTAGTGTTATCTAATAATTTCTTATTCTTTCCTCTCATATACAGATGACTATGTTGATATTTATGTGCTTATTAACAAGACAAAGCATGTAGTGCTTAGGCATAAAGTTGGGTACACTGAAAGTAGCTCTCAAAAATGTTGATGTAACATCTTAATTGAAATCTGTGCTTTGTGCTCACTTCTTACAAGCATTTGAGCAAAGAAATTTTAGGATAAATACAAAATTACTTAAAAGAACACTCTCAGGGAAAAAAAGCGCAATTTTTACTATATGTATTGAAACTATGTGCGCAAACTTTAATAGAAATGGTAACTTGAAAACAGGCAAGTACCTGAATCAAAATAATTGGTGCTATTTTGAGTTATTAAACAGATCAGAACTCAGTTTCAATTTTCACAGTACATCAGTGTAAATTATAAAAAGGGTGAAAACCTTTACACTGAAAACATTCAAGTAATGACAATTCATTTGTGTTATGTAGCCTACCACCAAGAAGAGGTGGTGCCTTTCTCAAATGCAGTTACAGAGTATTTGCACACTTATTTTCAGGAGGTATTCTTGCAAATTTTAAAATGAAAGAAACTGGACATACCCAGAAAATTTTGGTGACACTTAGATGTATGTGTTAGAGCCAAAGCTCTCATAAATTCTATATATGGCACTTGTACCGTAACACATTGCAAAAGATCTCAACTAAGATAAAAGCAGTTATACCATTGATGCTATTTCTTATGCTGTGAAACAGTCAGACCATCAGACCAATGTATAACTACATATCCAGAGTGACCCAACACCTGCAAAATGACCTGCAGATGTAATTTGGCATCTTCATTTCAAATTTTGAAAGAACAGCTATTCACTCAAAAGATGTCAGTTCGTTATTTAAAAAAAAAAAACAACAAAACCAAACTTAATTGCATGTTCTAATTGAAAGACACCATGTGCAAGCAGTGGGTTAAATATAAATGGCAATTTCCCCAAACTGGCATTTTCCGTTTGCATAACTGTGTCTTCTAGATCTCAATCTTAACACTATCCCATTACACTAATTTTCTAATGGGAAGGTACCACTTATGGCATTGGTTAATTTGTATCTGATCACTGGAAACACAAGGCATGGTGTTTAAGCTGATTATCATGTACAGCTGAGTGTGGGCATTACAAAGCATTTATAAAATGCTAGTTAAGATCAGTCTTCCTTGGGTCACTGATCTGAAATGCTTCCAGGCACAGAGAGGTAAGAGAAAACAATCTGGTTACAGCTACATTTGCAGAACAGATGTTGCAGTCTTCCTAATCAATTAAACAAATGGTGAAGTGAATAAGAGCTGTATGTTTCATAGAACCTTTTGCCCACAGGAAAAATGAGTAGGATCCAGCGTCTTCAACATGCTCAAACATCATGCAAATGTGAGCAGAAGAGGCAAGAAAAGGGGATTTACATATTACCATCAAGTGTACCTGCAAACTGCTTGTCACCATTTCCTCGGCTACCGAACCTAGTGACTATTTTCCCATTCGGCTGGAAGATGAAGACACAGCATGCTTTGTTGTCCACTACAATGATGTGTCCGTTACGATCCACAGAAACACCTTTAGGGCCCATGAGCTTTCCAGACCCAATTTTGGCCTAAAAAGGAAAAAACAAAACAGGAAAATATGTTGGCCTGATAGACATAAGTTAGTACAGTTCAAAGATTGTATTACAGGCACACAGCAGGAGAGACGTTTTTGTCATTAAAAGTTTCCCAGAGGGAAGTGATTGTTTTTATCAGCTGTCATTGTGTACTTCATAATTTTTATTGCAGCTGAAAATAAAGACTGCTTTCTGTATGTTCTTTCTACAGTGGTAAATCTGCCACCTCAGCAACTGAGTCCAAATATGCAACCCATGAGAAACACAATCATTAGATTTATCAAGACAAAGTACAGCCTCTGTCAGAAACCACCGCAGGTGGCTGTACAGCCAGCAGCAGCGTACCCGCTGGATAGGCAGCCAGGCCTGAAGGACTTCTGCCTGCTATTGCATACTGTTGGTGTGTCCAGCGACCACCTGGCTATGGACAGGGAAACGTGCCTTTATCACTGCCTGCTGCATCAAAGCAGTCAGAGCCCACTCTTGGAGCATCCCAGCTGGGCGCGATGTAAGCTGTGATGTCCTCTGTTGACTTTCTGGGGTGCATGAGACACCACACAGCTTCTGAGTGCTCTTGGAAAGAATCTGAGCAGATCTAAAGCTCAGGCTAACCTCTACATCTTCCACCAGATCCTTGTGAGATTGCTTCACTTGCTGATTAGACACATGAAGTGTCAGCTGAAACCTGCAAAGGAGATGGGATCGTGCTGCCAACAGCAAATAATCTTTGAAACACTAAACAAATCAAAGCTTGCTCCTGTCTTAGGTAAATAAAATTATTTCCATCATTTTAAATAGGCCTTGTGACTACCGAAAACATCTGCCAGCCTAATCAGCAACAGGAGGGGAATTGTGTACGATATTCCGTATAGTACCAACGGAAAAAGCCTTCAGTGGAGGTGAGGTGGATCACACACACAGTGAATTATTTCAAAAGGCTAGAGAGCTGTCAAAATAAATCAGAAAATTTAAGAAGCATTCTTTAGTAGGATCAAAAAAGAAGGGGATCTAGGCAACAGCACCCTATCCAGCCCAGAGCAAGCAGAAATTGATGCAAAGCCTTCAAAAAACCCATGAGCTACCTGGGCACGTAACCAAGATGATGCTAGAATCACCTCACAACCCATTTCACATTTTTCACCATTCTGTTCTTTTTTTTTAGGCAGAGATTCTAGAAGCTGGTTTAATCTACATTAAATCAGTTGAGCTTTGACCTTTCAGCTAAAAAAGATCATGAAAATACCACCTAATTTGGGGGGGAGGGGGGTGGGGTTGTTGGAATGCAGCAACTTAGCTTTCTGTTCTTGGTTGTTTTTTTAAAATGATGAACAGATTTGGAAGCAGTTATCCAACTTGGTTCCAAAAGTCTGGTCTCCTGCCAGTCTCTTTACTGTACTGGATAGGCAACCCACCAAACAGGCTGTGTTGAAATTATGGATCTGAGAACTTTCAGATCCTGTAGTAATTTGTGAGACCCATCGTACACACTGAGGTCCATCCCTTTGGTGGACAACGTAATCTCCTGTTTCCATCGGAATTTAAACGAAACAGATACTAAGATACCCATCTTCTTCAGGAAACAAGACCATTTTTCAGCCTTTGCAGGGTGGGACACGTCACCACCTAGAACGAGCAATGCCTCTGACTTCTCTGCCCCTCTCTCCTCCCTCTTGCAAGTGGTGAGTAGGAGCTGAAGCTCAGTTAGTCTGTGATTAAGGTGGGACAGATTACAGGGCACAGAGAAGATCCGTTACCAACTCATTTCTCTTGATTCCCTAATGTTTTCAAAGCAAACAGCCATGTTAGTATCTGGAGGAGCTCAGCTACCCTTAGTAACTCCAGTGCTTCTCTTCCACTGTACCTTCTCAGGGGTGGGGCTGCAGGTGAAAATAGGAGCCGTCTCAAAATAAAGCCATCTAGGTTCCCCGAGGCTGTCTGGGACAGTCACCAGCATTACTACGCAACCTCTTTGAGTCTCAGATAAAGAAAACTCCAGGGAGTAAAACTTGCAGCTTCAAGACTATGCGCTTAGCCAGCATGCAATGATCATGTGTCTGTTTTATGTTTAGGTACATATGCTTTTATAAATTGCTAAATATTTAGGCAAAAAATACCCAATTAAATCATGCTAAAATATCCCCAGGGAAAACTATTAAAATTTACTTTTGCCTTCAGCAGGGGAAAGATATGAGCAGACCTACAAAATGTATTCAGGTTTGCATAACAACAAAGCAGCAAAAACATAAATCAAATGCAAATCAGTAGATTTATTTCCTTTGGGGTGATTAAATCATATCCCTTCTTTCCTCTGGGAAGCCTGTGTGTTTGTCTGCTTGTGCACTGCACCACCTCCTCACCATCTTTCCAGGATTCCTATGGAAAAATGACTCAGACTCATGAGTACAGTGTCTTCCTGCCCATATAAATACATAAGGAAAAAATAATGAATAAATCACGTACTACATTAATGGGCACTCAGTGCTGAGAAGAGTAATAAAAATCACTATTCTTGGGCCAGCATTTAAAATATAATTTGCAGGCAGCAATAAAGTATGCCCAGATAGAGTTTGCGGTGCTTTTTACTAAAAATCTCTGTTTCCAGTTTAGATGAAAATATGCTGATGACACATTACTGGGTCTGGCTGAACATATGCTTTGTATATTTTTATTTCAGAAGGTTTCTTAGAATTATAGGTTTGATTATTTAGAACAGAACATTATGAAATCCAGTCACTCCTGTTAAGTCTATGAATGGAAGTATTTTCAGAATTTTCTGCCATTAGAAATGAATAAAGTATAGTGGATCATCTGAACCCTTAATACAAATCATGTGTTTAATTGAATTCAGTCAAGGACATTATGTCCCTTATTTTATAGGCTGTTATGAATTTAGACTGGTTTTCAAATATGTGTTTATAAAGTCACCCTACCCGGGTGGAAAATATTCTGCTGTGGGATATTCCTAGAGGTAAAAAAATCAGCTAGCCTATATAAAAATTTATAAAGACTTTTCCACTGTAGAAGTAGAAGGTTTAGGGCTTTAAGTTTAGCTCCACCAGTCTTATTGCTGTCTGAAAGGTTCACAATTGTCAGGAATAAATTTACAGACTTTCAACATACCGTCTTTTCCTGTTTGAGAGCCTCCCTAATGCAGAGGTACAGCATTGTCACACATTGCAAGGTCACACAATACACGGATTTATCATGCATGTGACTTTTCATTCAACTGTGACCACTTAACCACACTCCACAGAACTATTCCTATCTGAACATGCAACCAGCCTCAAGCAGCTCCCTGCTTAATTCTTCTCCTGAGACAAGAAAAAATAAAAATCTGACAGATAAAATGTTTCCTTTCATCTTTCCCCACTCACCTAAACTTGATCTTAACTTGACGTGCAGCCCTGTTTGGCTGATAACAAGCTACCTTAAGATACAACCCTTCAAGATTAAAAAGAAAGAAGTTCCTCAGCGGACCAAGAATCATTCTCTTGGCTCTGTTCTCCAGTTCCTTCACTAGATTTGACCACCACCACTGGCACGGAAGCTAATACTGCTGCTTCACCGTGCGTTCTTCTCTCCTTAGCCTAGCGATACGTCTTCTGTAACAGTTTCTTTAAGCAGAGTAATTTTCAGAGGAAGCCAGCACCACAGCCTTTCATTTTAAACATGAAATTTAAAAACTAAAACAAAAAAAAAAATTAAAGACATTTTTAAAAAGCATTTTTTAAAAAAGCTCGTGTTTTGGTGCAACCTTAGATTAGAGTTGGTTCACCTCTGCGTTCTGCAAGTTTTACAGCCTTGAGAAAACGGACCTCTGCCTCTGTTGCTACCAGCAGCTGCAGAAGGTGACATTTCTCTGCCTGGCAGTGGAGGTTGCTGGGGTGAGTCAGCCCAGTGCTGTTATCAGGGAGATGCCTGGGCCTGGCTCCAAGGGAAATTTGCCTTCTGGCTCACATGACTATTAAAATGCTGCTACGGGAGAGCAAGTGTCATTAAATACAGAAGGAATGGGACGACAACAGTAATAGATTAAGTTCAAAACAGCCCCCTAATAATGCCGGGTTGACAACTAGCAGACCACCTGCATCAGAGTTCTTACACAATGACTTGCAGGCACAGCCCTTTGAAGGGGAACACCACCATCCCTTTATCTGTGTATCTTAGCAAGGTTGCCCAATTTAATCTGACAAAGCCCCTGGAAAAATTGCCATTGCCAACACACAAGAAATTACAAGGCGCTGCGCAGATTCCCACAGGCTAGATCTGTTTTATACATGTACAGTGCTTCAGCTAGTATGATTATGCCTGTCCTCCATATATAAAAGTCTTCTACAAGCATTTGTATATTTTTCTCTCATAAATATAGTCTGTTGTATTCAATCTAAAAATAGTATTTTATATCAGTGATGTTTCATCTCATTTCTAGTCCCAAGAACTATAAAGTCCGATGCATTAACTTGTATTAACCACGCAAACATTGCCGACTTTACATAGCTCTTACGATTCAACAAAAACATGAACTAAACCCAAAGCTAGGCTCCATGTCAGAGGGAACTACCTTAATAATTCATTATTTTTTTTCCAATACCCGTCTCCCTGTTGGTAGTACACAGCCCATAGAGTCCTGGCTCTTCCAGAGCCATGGCTTTTCCCTCCAGAGCTGGCAGCATCCAAAATGCTGGATTTACAGCATGCCTTGAGAAGGAAGGAAAACAAGCCCTCTATGTGCTGCATCCAGATCAAGCCAGTTCACATTAAAGATGTTAATAACTATTTAAAACATGCTTAGGTTACTCAGAGTATTTGGATTCTTAACTAAATTACATCTTTCTTTGGTTTTGTTTTGGTATCTTCATTTCATTCAAGGACTTCAGCTAAAACCAAGGTTTTCCTGTGTAGCTGTACATTGTCAAAACTACTTGACAAGTAAAATCACATACTCTCTGCAAATGCAAGTAATTTGTATTTTTTAACACTTGCATTGCTTATTAGTATTGTTTTGTACACATGTCTGTTTCCCAGATGGAGGTCGTTGAGGACATGCAAGCACAATTGCCCATTTGCTATAGCATTTGTCACTTTGCAAAGACTACTCAAAGAAAGGCCATTTTTTGGTATACATGTGAGCAGCTCAGGGCTTGAGTTTTTTTGTCATTAGGCTGCCAGAAAATGAGCCAAAAAGGCAATTGCCAATGCAGGACTCTAGAACTAAGTAACCGTGGTAGAAATTTCACTACAGCTCCTTTATGTCACTGAGCAGTGTGTACTGCTAACCTCTGCTATAGGCGGCTATTTCTAGCATGCCTCGCCAGACTCTGTAACATGCTCTCAGAGAACAGCACCAAGTGGAAGCAACTTTAAATTCTCTCTGGAATTGCACCTGAACCCAAGCAAAATAAATATTGCAGGTTGGCAAGCACCAGTGTAGTGTAGCAGCTGCCGCCTTATTTTACTCCTATTAAAGGGATCGGAGTTGCTATGAATGTAAGAGGTGCGCTTTTCTCAGAACTTCTGCTTTATGAAACCTAAGACATTATTACTGCCTTTCAACTTTTCCAGTGCACATCACCCCACCTAAAACACTCCTGTCTATGCTGTAGCACTGGAACAACATCCTGGGTTGCCTGCCCTTGCATTTATTACCAATAGGATCACACATCAATTATACACTTGATTTGCAGGTAGGTATGGAGTAAATAGAGGAAGTCATCATCGGTCTGCTACCTTATTTTTCTCCTCTATATATCACTTATATAGTTTTTATAAGCCTTATAAGTTTTTATGTCTGTCTGTGTGTATATACATACATGCACACACCTTTCTGTCTAATCAGCATACTAATGATATGAAGGCTGTTGAGCTGGTCCAACTAGACTTGATTACGCTAGCTATCCTTGACTAAGTTACAGAAAGGCATCCAAGCACCTAGTATGTAGGACTGTAAAATGGAACATATCATCTCTGCTCGGTATAACATTAACATCAGAGCTGTGACCTCCTCCTATTAATTATACAGCATGCCTGTGTCATGGGTTTCCACATCACAACAATGGAATCCGGACGATGTTACAACCAAGCTATGTAGTTTCTTAACAAAAAATAAAATAAAATTACTTTGCATTCCTTTGTAAAACAGAGAAACCTCAGGAGAGTTCACATAGTAACTTGTACCTTAAACTTTCCATCTGATGAGAATATGCTAACCCATTTGTTATCATAATCTGCAATAATGATGTCACCACTGGGATGCACAGCCACTCCTGTTGGCCGCTGCAACTGGCCAGGAGACCTTCCTCGTATGCCAAAACGGCTTTTGAACTGTCCATCATTGGAAAATATCTGTAACAGAAAACATTCATTTTAAAATTAAGTCTGCATAATAACATAATCTATTTCTTGGAGATTAGATTTTAGTAATGAACACTACAGTCAGGAAGAGAGTTAGGAACGTGAAGCACTTTTACACAGACCATATTTGAAAGTTATATGCCTAGTTTAAGAAGAGGCTTCCACCTGGGTCCTAATTTCAAAATAAAGACGTTCTCTGCACTTACATTGCACTGTTTCTTCAGTGATTCTCAAAGCACATTACAAACATCGGTGAATTAAACTTCACAATGTCCCCCTCAGCTGGAATGAAGTGGCATATAGCCATATTAGACATGAGAAAACCGAGGCATTGAGTGACTTGGGCATAGTCAAACACTAAGTCTGTAGAAAAGATAGGAATAGAAGCTAAAAGAGAATCTCAGAATTTAATTATTCGGCTTGGGGATAAGTATCAGGCCATTTCCTCAGAGGTGCTTTAGCCATGAAAAATTTGGTCCACTGGTTGTGTCCCCAGGACAGGTAATTAGACACTGAAGTTCCTCTAAGGCGGCTGCATATTACAGTGTGTGTGGGGGCTGATGAATACTCAACTCTATCTCTTTGAAAAGGCCTGGAAACAAGTTCTTACTACATGTGGCTTGCTAGTTCTCACATACTGAAGAACAAGCCGCACACTGCTGCCTTGTTCATTGCTACCACATGGGCAGCCTGAAGAGTGATGACAAATTGTTAACGGTAAAAAAGATACATGGCAAGCAAAAGAAAAAACACAGCTCGGCTTTCACACAGGTTACAGAAGCCAAGAAATCACGAGTGTCAGGGGCGCTACCACAGAAAAGATTTAATCATGATATCAGACAGAAAAGTCAATTAAGTAGACAAAAAGCCATTTGAAAAGGACATCTACATGCTTATGTTTTTACTTGTATTTACTTAGGAAATCATATTTATGGCACCTTGCCCTAGCTTTATACTTGAAAACACAGAGTGATAAATTTACAATGTAAAATCATATTTACAAAAAGGCATTTTTCCAGATTATTGCACTACTTGTTTTCCTCATTCATTGCCAAACATCACAAGGAAAGGAAATAAATCTGATATACGTACTAGATATAGTGAACATCTGAAAAAGATAGCTGCAGGTCAAGAAGATGGAATGGTAATGGATGATAAACAAGTTAAGCTTCCTCTGTATTTTCAAATTGAATTGTTCAAAACGTATCTTTCCTGGACTACAAAGGCGGCAAAGGTGCGGGGGCAAGGAGAAAAAGAAAAATACTGGAAGTGGCATATCCTCATACCTGCACGCACTGGTTGTTACTGTCTGCTATTAATACTTTTCCATTTGTAGATGCAGCTACCCCTTGAAGGTTTGTAAATTCCCCTTTGTTTCTTCCTTTGGTGCCTAAAATTGAACACAAAGCACATAAGAAATCAGGTTAGACAGGACTAATCAGTTAGGACCTAAATGCCAGCACATGCATTTATTATGTCCTTGGTCTCTGTTTTGAAGAGGTCTTATCACTGCTGCAGCTTCAAAGAACCATCTCAGTAACAGACACACATTTCTAAGTACGAGCAGGGCTTGTTCTTACTCTTTGGCATGTACGCCATCTAAGCTCCCATCAGCCTTTTTGGCCCTCACACATCAAAACTTTCACAATTTGTCTCTTGCATGAGGGAACTAGTGAAATGTTTTTCCTTAAGCAATGACCTTTTCTTCACCTGTGGATTTTTATTCACCTGAGAAGGCAATGAAAGGAGCGGAGGCTAAGATAAGAACCTGGACAGATGACAAGGGTTTGTACAATCAGCTAAATCTCCTCAGTGAAGTCACAAAGCTGAGATGAAACATATTGGTGATCACTTTGGATGGGGCCATTCCAAGACAGGGAAGTTTTCTGTTCACTCATACACAGTTCTCAATCATAGGCTTTAAAAATTCCCTTCAAAGAGAAACTCAGGTGAAGAACTGGTTCTGAATGACTGGGACATGTGGGCCAACGAAGAACACCACCTGGAGATGGAATGCTCCCGCAAGGACCTTGGATGGTTCCAATAAAGCAGCGTACACACAGAGAGGTCCCACTTTTACCCAGGACAAATACAACAGTGATTTACATAGCACTGTTAAGTCTTTTCCTCAGTGGCTTAAGGGGATAAGGAACTGTAAGATGTAAAATTTTCACAAGAGTTCATTAAATTTAGGTGCTTCATTACTTAAGATGTTTGTTTTGAGATGTTCCAAGGAGAGTCACACAGCAAACCGTTGTCTTTAAGAGATCAGTTGTAAAGTAGCTGGTCCAAATTACACCTGGAGCACAGGAACAGTATCCAAATTCCTGCTTTGTTTGTAAAGAAGGCTCAGGGGTCTTTAGACAAGACTGCAGTTATGATCTTGGACCTCAAGGTTATTCATGATGAATGAATAAATTCTGAAACAAAAATATTCTGTAAGCTGCTCTCTCCAAGACTTGGATACAGTGCTATTTTTCCTAGGGAAGTATTTTTACAAGAATTCACTGGCTGCATATGAGACGTTAATTGGTTTCAATATATGGTTTTAACTGAAAAAAACTTTTATTTTTATTTTAGTCAGTCCAAAATATCCTGGAGCTCAATGATTAAAACTGTTCTTACTGTGATGCCCAATATAAAACATATATATTTGCTCTAATTTGCATTTAACTTTCATTAGGGATGTGTATGTGTCGCAGCACTATCCAAACTAGCCAGCTGCAACAAGGCTTTTACCATCCCATCCCAGGTTAACTTCCATAAGCAGCTCCCACACCTTGCCCCAGCACAGCCACCGACCCCCCACAAGGCTTCAACAGTTCATCTGCTGTCCAGGATGTCTCTTCAGCCTCTTCAGGCCAGGCCACCCTGCTTCATGCCTCTGCTGCATCCAGGGTCTTCCTTCTCCAGGCTCCTCTTACCAGCCAGCCTCTCCTCATCCAGGCCCCTTGCTTCTCCCAGGGCCTCTCCTTGTCTCTCCTACATCTGGGGCACTCTCTCTCCTCCCTCTGCTTCTTCCAGGCCTCTCTTCCTCCAGTGCTCTCTCTTCACCCAGTCCCTTCCCTCCCCTCCCTCCCCCTTAGAGCTATTTATCTACTCAGCAGAACCAGCCACAGCTGCACCTTATCCACATCAGCCAGCCCACCGCCCCTGAAGCCACAGCTGTATATTATTAATGTTAATTAACCCAGCTTCATTCCTTTACAATTCCTTTACATGTATGCTAGTTACAACCCTTCTTTCTGCTGCGGTGATGGCTATGGGATGCGTATTTCCTGTCACTGGCTAACAAGTAACATTCAATTCCTCTGTGCTTGGTGTTGCAAGCAAGTCCCTTTGTTTCAAGGCTTGTTTTCTTGAACTCCATATGCTCCGTCCTCTAAACAAGGCAAATACTTCTCAATTTTTATACTGCAAGGGGAAAGTACATGCTCTGGGAACAGTGAGTTACCAATTACGTTACCCACACTTGAGCCATTTCTGTGTATTCTTTTAACGAGCAATGCCTGAGGGATGCATGCAGTGATTTTTTTTCCACCATATGCTGATGATAAGTTTCCTTTTTGCCTTTTAGCCAAAGAGAATGGATGAAAAGGGAGAAGCATTCCTTTTACTACTGAGAGTAAAGGGAAAACATTTGTTAGCAAAGAAGAGGCATAAGCTAGAGCATCTGGAACCAACTAGCACAAGCTTTATGGAATGTATGCTCTTTACCCTTAGAAAAATGTTCTTGAAAGTCAAGGAATTTTATTTTTAGAGATAAGAGAGACCTACATAAAGAGTTACTCAGAGAGTTCAGTGGAACCTTGTAAACATACATCAAAGGCAAAATAGAAGAAATTACCCAGGAATGCCATAGTCACCTTTCACAGAAAGTTTAAGAAATAGTAATTTATCAGTATAGTGTGCAGATGAAACTCAGCTCCATGCAACGTCCTTGCACGTAGCACTTTGCAGCTATTAAACCCATCATGTAGGTCCTAATTTGCACATAGGCCTTTATATAGTCCCCTCTGCAGTGGCACAAATTTCTCTGACAAAGAAAGCGGAGGTTAGTGAAACACAGCTTACTTCCTAACTTATGTTCAAGAGGAAAACAGGTAACTTTGAACTTTCTGATTTGAATAATTCACTATGCCAGCAAAGCTCTGGATCCAAGCACAGTCAGTGGCAGCAGTTCAGATGACAAGAGGAATGCTTGTAGTAAAGTTGCAGTTAAAAAAAAAGCTGGAAAAGCAGGCTCCTGCAACTGCCTAATACCAAAGGATGATAGCTCCTGCCTGTAAACAGAGATTCCCGTCTTATAGATGTACCTTCCTGAAAGAGAGTCTTCAGCAAAATTTTTACTGCAAGATACCGCCCCCGGTATCAAGGCACCCCATGCTTTGCCTTCTCATCTCTCAGCCACTGGCAGTCACCCATCTCTCCTTAGCCGAAGGAGGCACCGACATGTCAAATACACAGGGCTGGAACCAGAGGACGGTTGTGGGATCCTCATTCCAGTGTTTCCCAAGCAGCCTGGTTCAGAGGTGAAAGCCTGCGTCTTTCGTGCCTTTCTGCCCAGCCCTAAGGCCCTCCTGGGCTCAGCTACTGCGCGGCACAGAGGAGGAAAAGACAGAAATTTTACTGCAACTTCTCTGGCAAGCTCCTGGAGACTGTGAGATGGCAGCAGAGTTTTCAAAAGGGGAAGGCTGAACAGTTATTAGTCAGCAGGTCTATGGCCTGTGGAATAGCTCCTTTTATACCATCTCCATATACAGATAATAAACAATGAGATTTGCCTTAGACTTATCTAATTCCTACTGGTATTACTGAATGTAGCCTGCACAAACCAATTAATTTAGCTTTGAAGATACGCTTTCAACAAAAGAGTATCCATTTGCAGCTCAAGACAATCTAGCATACATATAATGCTTCATAATTTCTTCTTTTATTCTTGCACAACAGAGGCCAGATTGAATTTCACCAAAAAGAAGCAAGAACAAAATTTAAAGCCCATTAACATCACAGGAGAAGTTAAAAATCACGTCATGTAACTGCAATAAGAATCTGCTCTGAAAGTGCTGGGCATCTGGACAAACCTGTTGTACAATGTACATTTTTCATGCTTATAGTAATAGAAGGAGTGTTTTTTGCTTTGTAAGTTTTACTAATATGAATAATAACCTCCCTGCTTGCTAACCTAGATTTACCAGCTTCCTAAAACACAAAGAAAAACTGTGTCACTGGCCCCAGCAGGAAGGGAATGGATTCAGAGATACAAAAACCCTGCAGAAAGATTACAGATTAATGGGGAGACTTCAGAGGTTGCAAGTAGCCACAACCTGTTGTGTAAGTACCACTCCTTTCCTGACTACAACACTTAGAATACTTCTTTTTGGACTGTTCTTTACATGGTGCTGAAAAAAAAGGATAAAACTAAACAGCGTGGAAAGGTCTACGCACATACTGCATAGACAGGTATCATGGAGTTGTTTTTCTTGTTCCATAGCTTGTTTCTTTTTTCCTCAGAGTTCCAAAAGATATTTCATCAAATCTTACACGTTATGAGGATGTGATGCTCTCAGATACAACTTCAACACAAAAGGCTGTGTAGTAAAACTGCACTGAATCAGATTGTTAACAAGCTATGTGCGTATTGTAAAATAAATGTCAGTGTTTCTAATCCAAGTTCCCATGCAAATGTACATTTTAAGATCAATCATTCTGTTGGATGAAGGCACACAATGTTTGTAACCTTTAAAGAGGAATGACTAATTCAGTCGGAACTCTGGCAGATAGTCCCTGACTACTGGGGGCTATCCCCTATTGGGCTGTTTTGTATTAATTAGCTTTACACAGCATCTGTCCCTCAGAGCTTGGCCAGGACCACCTCAAAGCCTTGCTTCTGCAGCAGAGCCCCTGCTGCCACAGCTAGGTATGCACAAATCCTAGAGGCAGGTGCATCTCAGAAGCAGTTCATTACTGGAACAGCAGCAAAAACCTGAATGACATGAGTTGGACCAAGACCAGGTCTCTGTTGTCAGGACATCAGACCCATGCTGGGGATTTTGCCAGCAATGTGATGTCACAGTTCTTCACCCCCTGTCCGGTACAGGTACGATTGCAAAACTATGCCATGTAGACCTGGGCAAATTTCACACTGGCTATCGCAAACCCATAAAGAGTTCATCACAAGCCTCAAAGGGATGTGAGCTGACGAACTGGAAAATGAAATTCTATTTCCCCATTACTAGGCATTCCTATTTCTACAGAAATATAAATTCTGTATAGAAAACATCTTGCTATTTCACACTACTTATTAATGGGGTTTTTCCAGAGTTCTGAAACAAAGGATGAAGAGCAACTGATGAAAGCGCATCAGAGGGGCCTCTGCAATCCAATGCAGAGTTTCAGGCAGAGGCCTTCAGAGAAAATTAAAGAAACACTTCATCAAGAATCAGAATCCCTTTGCTCCCCCTAAGCCTGCCTTTAAACTGCACTGAAGC
Organism: Falco rusticolus; assembly: GCF_015220075.1. Lineage (NCBI taxonomy): Eukaryota > Metazoa > Chordata > Aves > Falconiformes > Falconidae > Falco > Falco rusticolus. The sequence goes on from NC_051187.1 coordinate 49,683,391, forward strand.
TATTTTTACACAGGCCTTGCTCATGAGTTTTTATGTGGAGTAAGTTCACAATAAGGCTCCTATTTGCTTTCAGCATTGGTAACAGACCAGAAGACAACATCAACACCTAGTAAGGAGGCTGACAGAAGGCCCTTTTTAAAAAAAAAAAAGTATCAGAGTGAATTACATACATCAAATGTACCAGCTAAACTTAGATGCTCAGTTACATGACTGAACAGACAACTAAACACAGTCTGAGGAAAATGAAAATTGAACTTTCTAGCAGAGAGCCAAGTCCCCATCTGGCTGTATCTGATGCCAATCCCAAGTATAAATAAACGAAGAGAAAAAGCAGTTGAAGTGGGAAATTGCAGCACTGCTGCTAAAAAGCTTCAAAGAACCCAGTCACGAAAAGTGCCGGAAAAGAAAAAATACCAAGGCATACGGCACAGCTTGGCAGAGCTAGAGCACAAGGTGGGGTCCTGGACAAAGCAGCTAACTGGTGCACCCATGGCTCTTAACCCTCCTTTGGAGGACATGGAAGAGATTTACCAGGAAAGGTGGAATTGGCTGACACTGTGAGCATCCCTCCCCTCCATCTACCTCTGCTCAGCATGGGTCTAAGGCACAAAAGCAGGGTAACGGAAAAGAGCCTTCCCTTTCACTTCGGTGCTTCCTACCACTTGTACAGGCAGCAAAAACCATCACACAACAATTATTTTCTGGGTATCGTATGCACATTCTTGTTTTCATTTGTATAAACTAAGTACATTTTACACAGATACTGCATGGACACACTCTCAGAGATCACGCCTGTTTAAAAAAAAATTAAAAAAGGTTGAGGATATAAATGGTTGAGAGAGAAGAGGAGAAAGCAAGAAATACTCTGTTCTTGTAAATAATAAATTACATGAATGTATGAATGTGCAGTCAATAGCTTGACCTTAAAAATGTCTGAATAGAACCACATGTCATTTTAAAAGCCATGAATAACACAGAATTGGCAACAGATACAACACACAATTCCCCATGAATGAAAGCACTTAACTGTACTAATGTTGTATTAATGCTATCTCTGTTAATACTAGCACAAGAACAATCTTCTGCTAGCAGCTGATCAATTTACTTGTGTATAAAAGCCCCTATATTAGCATATATATAATAGCATATTCCATATACTTGGATGCCCATAGGAATATTACAGTATGGTTCTCCAACACAGCTGTACAAACTTCTGGCAGCCCAAATATATATATAAAAAAAAAAAATATCCAGATTTGGCCAGGGCTATCAGAAGAACTCAACAATGGGTTCAAAATAGAGCTACATAGTCGTGTTGGAAAACAATGATAAACTTTATTTTACATTACCTCATCAACACATGAGCCAAACCTTAACTTTTTGAAGTGAGCTGAAACTGGAACTAAACGAACTCTTGAATCCATGAAGGCAATCCCTGTGAAAATGTCAGAAGTTTTACCTGTCTTCATTAATTTTGCATATTTTGGAATAGTGTAAAAAGCTAGAGCATTACAGCTGTGATGGCTTAAGAGACCTTTCAGGCGATGCATACATAAGCCCACAGAAGCCCAGAGGGACATCTCTATGTCCGGTCATTCCGTGAAATGGGTGGCTGAGGACTGAACGCGTAATATGATGAAGTATTACTCTCAGCTCAGTTTTTCAATAAAATAGCAATCCATATATCCCAAATGTGGACACTCCTGAGAGGTTTTATCAAGCAAAAACTCTTGAGGCATGTGTAGCTCTTGTTCTAATTCTTTTCTTTTCTTTTTTTGGGAGGGGTTAGAATGGGGAAGAAGGGGAGGAGGCAGAACTCCAAAGTAAAGCACACAGTCATGGTCGCATCACAACAGAAAGAAAGGGCCTTGCACTTTTTGGAAAACATTTAAGAATTCTAGAGTTTATGGTGTGTTGGTGAGAATAGTTCTAAAAAAATGATAAAATCCATCAAACACCAGCACCAAAACCCAAACCAGAGCCATACCACTATTTGATAGTCAGGCTAGAAACTGCTCACTAGAAGCAGGGATACAGAAGCAGAAATCACAAGCTGAAATTACTTTAATGCATACCAAAAGCATTGTAATAGGAATATTAACTGTTTTTTAAATCATTTCCGGAGGTTGGTTTGTTTGGGTTTTTTTAAGTATTTAGCTCTACAATTTCCACACCAGGACAAATTGATGCTTGATATAGGTGAACAAGAGGGCTTAGCATCCAGTGAGGGTGTCAGCCACAACGGGTAAAGGCCTCCCCTGTTACTCACAGGCACAGTGTTCCGTGCAAGCTTTCCCACCCGGCTCCTAGCTGCTACAGACCCACGGCCTCTTCCTGCTGCATCTATCCATGCAAACCCTTCTCTGTCTAGCACAGAACACATCACAGCTGTTCCAGAACAGATTAGAGAGATATTTTCTTTCTAGACACCGTTCAGACATTATTAACAGTTTTGTTTAACCCTGTCTCAGAAAGGACCAAATAACGAGCTAGGCTACATTTATACACACCCTCTGCCACTGTTACCAGTACCAGCTGTGAAACTGAATTTGGAAAGAGCCACGGGTCCCCCTGTACTTCAGCAGGAGCCTGAGGCTGATCGCTCTGCCCCATGCAAGGGCTTCTCTCCCCATGCAATTGCTAACAGGGGCTCTGCCAGTGGTGACGACAGCAATAGCTTTTGCAACCAAGAACACCCTCCTGCTAGAGGAAGGGCTATGTCTGGGTACTCATTTAACAAAGGTCGCCTACCAGCTTGGGAAGATAAACCACAGTTACTGCCATGTAGGGCTGGCTTGACTTCAGTATGAACTGTTCTACATCATATTTCTAACTTTTGACTCGGCAGTCACCATAAAATTTAGCTTTAGTTACAGCAAAGCTGGATATAATTGCCTTTGTAAAAAAATGCTGCAAGTTGTTATATTTCTGGGGTCATCCTCTTCCTAGGAAATGCACTGGCCATCTGGGAGAGCTGGTCATTTTATGTGTGGCTTCATCCAAAGCCACATTGTACTGCCCTATTCGGCAAGCAAAGCATTCAGCATGCTTGCTGAATACGTTTTCTGATACAAAACCTTTACATTATTGCATGTACTCTCTATCAACACAAGGAATCTATTAGAAATAAAGACAGATAGGGAATCAGATGGACAGGGTTAACCAACTGACAAATGGTGTCCAGATGAATTTTCAATAGAATTACTAAAAAAAAACCCCCAGGATTAACCACCATCCATTCTCTGCTACAAAGGGGAAAGCCACCTTGCTAACTGGTTGTCAAACTTGCTAACACGTACTGCTGAAATCCTGGCTTGTACTTATTAAGAATTAACTTGCTTTTTTCTTCAGCTGTGCAAAGTGAAAAGTATTTTCTAACTATAGGAGCAGACATTATACAAATACAATACCACATTGTACAGACCTTCCAAATTATGAATCATCATTATTATTATATAGCTTAAAACCAGAGTACATCAAAAGACCTGAAAGAAAATCACAGTAAATGATACCAAGATGTTATATTTTTACCAATCATTAGAAGTCCACAGATTTATAGGTAACATTACGCTTTATAAAGAACCAAAAGTATTTAGATACTGGGGGGAAAAGGCAAATAAAGGAAATTGTAATTTTGCCCTATGCCGACATAATGAAATAACTATGTATCACAACAGGATTTAGGCTATATAGTTCCAGGTTAATTAATTAGATTAATCTTTAGGGCAATAGTTTTGGAGAAGGAGTCGTCCTACTTCCCTTCTTGCCATGCAACCTTTTAAAGAAGCAATGTAACCTAATCTGAGGCATTGATCTTATTTTCATTTTATGGTGCCCAAGAGAATACAGAAGAGGTGGTAAAATATTTCATCCCAAATCAAATGTATCCATTTCTCAACCCAAAATACCAATTAAATATTTGCTGCAAACAGAATTTCTGAATTACTTGCTTTTAAAATTTACATATGAACGGAAGTCAAAAGGCCTGAAGGTATTAGCAGGTTGCTCTACTTATATGTTTAACCTTACAGTAAATCAGCTTGTAGATTTTTTCACCTAGTTTCTCTGCACTGTTTTTAATTATGTCAATAGGTAGCGGACAAGTCACCTACCTACTCTGAAGATCAAATCATCTTCAATGGGATTCTCTTTTCTTTTGCCAGTGCTGTACATGCTTGCAGGTCTTTTCACAGCTTTCTGCTTCACATGACCACTGCCAGGAGATTTAACACGCCTCTTAACCCCTTCAGTGGTAGGGGACACATCTGCTGATCTCACCACTTTCAGTTTGAATGGGCTGCCCTTGATATGTTGGTCATAAAGTCTGAGTGACAAAGTGAAGTCCCCTTCTTTCTGAACAGTATACAAAAATTCGTAAGTGCCGTTTTTATTGTCAAGTATTTCTCCATCTGCTACACTCCCATCAGGCGTGCTCAGTTCAGCAGTGAGGTACGCGTTCCCAGATTTACAGAGCTCCCCATCTTTGTCCTTCGTTGTGATGGTAACGGACATGGGCTGTCCAATCACTGTTTGCCTCAGTCCCTCACCTGTGGCCACCGTTTCGGAGGCAACAGCATTGGTGGTTAAAATAGTCCCCAGATTGTGAATGGACTTCTTCAGGCCTTCAGTTTCCACAATGAAGTCCAACTGATCGTTCTCACGGGGCTGCAACGGGAAGTCCCGCTCAGCCAGTTCATTCAGCTTGTCACTCATTTGCTTCTTCACCAGCAGAACTTCGGTTTCAGTGCCATGGTTGAGGGCTTGGGCGGTGAAGTTGCTGCAACTTTTAATGCTTTCTTGTCCTTCAAGTAAGGTATCCAGCTGTGTCTGGAGGACCTGTGTGCATTACCAAACACTAGATTAGCATCATCTTACAAGAACTATCCTGGTAAGATTTATCATGCTTTATATCTGAAGGCCTTTGTAGAAACCCGATTGATAGTGCTTTATTTTAGAGTTTATTTGAAAGCTTCATTTTAGAAAAATTACCGCACTGATCCCTGACGCGTTCATGGAATATCATGCTGCAACACAAAAAATAGGTACCCTGTACAAAAAAAACCGCAAACATAGAAGCTTGAACCCTGCTCCATTTAACTCTCAGCACTCACAGTTAATGAGATAGTTTCTGGGAATTGAGCTGTGTACACAGAGGAAGAGATATTTTGGAGTCATCTGGCCCATTAATAAGGGAGGCTGCAAGAAACTTCTTGAAATTATTTCTTCACAACCAAGGGAAACCTTGGGTTACTCCACTATGGCGACAGACAAAGATGCATATCATCCTGGGGAAAAGTGTGATTCCTATCTAAGCAAGTGCAGAAAGGAAAAGTCTCCCCAGAAGAAGTAGGTAAATTGATGCCCCATTTCAGCAGGCAGGAAAGCAAAACCTAAAGGATGGATTGTGGATATTGGGAAGAACTGGGTTGAGTAGCCTGAAATTCTGGTGGGCAGCAAGTAGCTACTCTATATTTAAGACTGAGAAAGACCTTTTATTACAGGCTCAGTTCTGGCCCTTGGTCTAGAATCCTTAAAACAGTATTGACCTCAAAATTGTTAAGTGTGGGCTGGGAAGAAGGCTAACTTTTTTTTTTTTTTTTTGTAACCAGTTTTGCAATGAATTGGAAAAAGGATCCCTGAATTATAACAGCCTAGCAGAGAAATTCATGACAGTCAAGAAAGCCCAAAAATTCCAGCTACCCCACATACTCTCCACTGATGAAATCTCCAAACCAAAGTACCCAGTCACACATGTGGTATGTTTTTCCCACAAAGAACTGTGAGGGCACAGACATTACTGTGGATCAGAGAAGTTACTTTGTTGACCAGCACTGTAAAGTAAGTATTTTCAAAACATTTCAATTGATTTTAAAGTAAACTTAGAGACTGGGTATATTTATTGCTATGAGATACTCTTCCCTTGCTGAGACGCATAATGTCATGACATTGCATTCTCTGGCGTTTTTCTTCTGAACTGTACAAAGCTTTTCACCCACTGGAAAAAATCCTGGCTGATGAATTACTGACGAGGGAAAGTGATAACAACAGAAAATCTTTTGCAGGCAAAACAGAAGGAACAAATTTCAAGACTACACTGAAATGTCAAGTTATCTGTTTTTATAAGCATCTTTAGAACTCTCGGGGTTCAACACAAGGCATTTCTAATCTGCTTTCTCTTCATTCAAGGACATAAGTAGTTAAACAGATAGCATAGCTCATGAAGTCCCAGGATGACAAAAACTCCTATGCTTGGGATAACAAACTACAGAATGAGGAGGAAGACAATTTGCAGCTATGTTTTAAAACCATTATTTTCTCAATACAGTTTTCTTTCACTACAAAGATGGAAAATTTTAAATCCTACCACACACAACCAATATTTAAAATGTATTTAGAGCATTTTACACAAGGCCTCTTTCAGTCCACTGGACAACTGAAATTGAATCACCAACTTCCTTTCAGTAAAGTGTAGCCCTTTCATTTTTTTCAGTTTTGCAAAGTACATCATCAGAATGATGGAATATTTGGGTTTGAATTATTTTGCAGGACTACTATTGATTCAGAAGTAAAATCCAGTTTCGATTGCTCTTTTTTTATACAAACAAGGGAGATGTCTCTTTTACTGCTTATGTGCAGCTTTTGTAAAAATTTGGTTGTCTAATGCCCAAAAGAGTTTTAAAACTATTTTAAATCCCTTTAAACAACAATAAGATAATATAACATCATAGTCCATCTTCTGTGAATTTTGTACACACCCTGAGTATATTTGCTTGCTACGAAAATAAGGTTTTGTGACATCTTGGATACATTTAGATAAATCTGGCATCTAAGTCCAAATTTTTGATGCTAAAAGCTCCTCAGCTGCTGCTTAGCTCTGCAGATGACTAAATTCTGTGACCCAAGGGTTTTGGGCTCCCTGCACGTCTTGTGCACATGTTAGTATTACTCCATTTTCACAGGCTCAGCAGTTCAGTACCTTCCTAATGGTGAAGCCTGTTCCAGACCCAGAAACGCACCATTCTTCCACTTCAGACATCTGGAGATGCTCAAGCTGCTCAGTAATTGCAGAGAATGCCCAAAGATGCCAATATTATCAGGCACTCTTGAAACTCCAGTTGTTGATGCTACTTTCTTTTAAAGGCTACCTTTGAGGGAAGAAAGCTTTCTTTTGTATAAAACAAACAACTGATGCCCAGGAAGACAAGAACTAAATTCTTTAATTTGCCTGATTCAGACTTACTAATCCCCAACAAAAACTCTACCCACCAGGCTACAGGCTTTTATTTGTAAAAGTGCAGATTTCTGTATTCTTCTTCGGAAGCTTAGTCTACAATATAGGGGGAAAAACAGAAGATTAAATAATCCAGGTAGGAAGTAAAAGAGTGGATAGACCTCTGGAATCTATTGCTCTCTGCATTCCCCTGAGAAAATAAGGTCTCCCTTCAGGTGTTCCAACCAGTGACATCTACTATGAAATATGTTACCAGGCATTTGAAAGGAAAACAGCGCTTTAAAGTGAAACAGTAAGCCTGCTCAGTTCTTTGAGAGAAATGTTGGCCTGTATCTTCATTGGGGACTTCATAGGATTGCTGCCCAAGGATTTCAGACTTTGCTTTGATGTTCTTATTGTCATCTGCACATCAGCATGTTGGTTTTAAGCAGATACCTGCTTAGTGTGTTGGCCATTTCAGATCCTCACATACCATGCACCAAGGGCTACCTGCCCATACAGCGCCTGGATTCCATTTCTAAGGCTGGGCACCCACAAGCCAGGCTCTGCAGCACTTGATTTCAGGAAAAAGTTCTCCTCTGGATCTCAGACACAATTTGTCAAACTGGCATCCTGCATCATTTCTAAAAACCGGCTGATTAAATTAATAGCTTTTCATTGAAACAAAACATGCATCTTACTTTGTGTTTAAGGCCATAATTCACTTCCAGTTCCATAAGCAGCACGCTCTTTCGCACATTTAAAGTCTTCTGGAGTTCATCAAAAGTGGAATGAATGTCATCTACAATGCTAGCCTTTTGGTTGGTTAACTGGTGTATGATTTCAGATATAAAATGAAGTGCTGAGTCGATCTCTGGAAGCCTGAGGGAGGGATTAAATTACAAAGATTGCTGTTTCAAAAGTCATTAAACATTGGCCCTTGCCCTGGTATTTTTTGATGAAGCCATCTCATCAGCAGGCTGTCTTTAAACTCAGTCATTTCCCAGAAGTTTATTGCTTTTATAACCACACAGTGGTTTTGGTCTGATAAAATAAGGCTAAGCCAGGGCCCTCCCTTGTGGAAAGCCATTAGACTTCAAGCACTTCCAACAACGAGGCCTCAGACCCTCTGTCTTTTATGCAAATGTGACTACTCAGGAAGATATAACTAGATCTTCCTCATTATTTCTTTTTTTTCTTTTTTTTTTTTTTTTAGCCTTCCTGCCACTTTAGTGTTTGTACTAGTCTCTTAAGCATCCAGTATTATTTATTTATCATGAAATTCATGACTGGCTAGTACTTTTCTCAACTTTTTAAGCCACTTCCTTGGAGGACACTTACATTTCTAATGGCCTCTGTTTTGTGAAAGACAGATAGGAATCTTTTGCTTTTTCCTCTAAACCCTCAGTGCATCACACTCAATGGATTTTTTTTTTCCTTATGCTAGCCTCACTATCCCTCTTTTCTAGGTAAAGGTCCATGGCACCAGCACATTAAAACATCTACCCAAAGTAACGCTGGAAGCCAGTGGTAGAACAGAAAATGGAAAATAATCAGTGGAGTTTCCATACCTTTTGTTGACAGCATCCAACTGGACTTGGAGGGAAGCCTTGTGCTGCTCCACCACATCTTTCAGCGGTACCGTGGGATGCTCTGCATGTTCTCCCTCCGTACACTCACGGCACATGGCTGTTTCACAGGACTGGCAGTAAAACTCCATCACCTGGAAAAACGCACAATGCTGAATTCAAACATGGCACCAGTAACTTCACTCAAAGCACATCTTACTGGGCCTTGAACTCATGTTTGTATCCAATCTCTGAGACAAAGTTTCTCCTTTCTTAGACAGCAATAGCTTAATGTATAAAAGATGGCTGTTATTCTTATATATTTATATCAAAATGCCAGTTTAAATGCATTTTATTCTATCAGAAAGTGTCTGAACAGCAGCCTGGGAAACGGAATGCTGGCCTTCAAGGCTGGCCCCATCATCTTTATACTGTGTAACAGTAAGTTTTGGTGTCTCTCTCAATTAATCCATTAAACAACTCACAAAACCAGGGCATTCAAGTCCCCTCACTAACTCAATCCTTAGTGTCCCCAGAGGATCAGCCAAAGAAAGTGTAAACTTAGGCTGGTTTTCATTAACAGGGCCACCTGCAGAGCATGAACTCGATGGAGCTCACCAAACAGCATTTTTATTTGCTCGAGAAAAACACCCTGAATGAACCAACGTGCTGCAGCGAAAAATCTCCATATCCCATTACTAATCCCTTAAAACCATCAAAACCTCATATCTGAGATTCTACTAAGACTGCTGATCTACACTTGAAAGAGGAGGAGATTGTTTCAACCTGTTACGTACCCAGTAAGATGCTGTCTGGAGATAAAAAAAGATCTTTACATGTAATAAATATCCCAAATTCTGAATATAATCACGAAGGGAAAGAAACAGAAAAGTGCCATGCCCCAATCATATGTTAGCCAAAATAATGCACATATATGCAAATTTGGCATAAGGCTTTCTTTTACAGTGAGGAAGTCCTTGGGCACAAAGTATTTTAGGCTTATTAAAAGTATATAGGGAAGCTCATAGTATATGCTTCAAAGCAAGATTTTGGTAGCTCTCTTGCATTCAGAACATAGCATCAGAATCTTTTAACAACTCAGCTGATGCTTCTGGCACTTAGAACTCTTGCACAGAGACAGTTGTGCTGGAGATAATGGTTAACAACAAGATGGTTGTGTAGAACCGCCTGTTTTCAGGTGAGCAAAGGGATCTGTAATAGCATTGCACACAGTAGCTGGCTGCTCCAAGACATCTTGAGAATTAGGAGGGGGGAGTAAGAACGATGATTTGCATGATATTAGTATTAATAGGGATTTTCCTCTGATAAGCTCATTTCTGTCTTATTCCCATTCTTTCCTCTTATCTCATTTCACAAGATGTGCGATTCACACGCCATGAGGGTTTAGGTATTTGTTGGCCATTTGTGTAACCCACTTCAGAGAAAATCTAAAAGCTGTTCCAAATAAAATGTGTAAGATCAAATATATCACAAGGAAAAAAAAGTATACCTTCTAAACAATGACACCCCCCATCAAAACTACTCTAGTCACTGTGAGTTTAGCAGTCTCACAGTTGTAGATCCTCTGAGGCCTGACAGTTACTTTGGTAGGCACTAAGATGTGATGCAATCTTGCAACACATACAGGAAATTAATTAAACGGAGTTTAGGATTTAAATTCTTTTCAAAGGCTTCAGAAATCTGCAACCAGAAACAAGCAACAAGAACAATATTTTATTAGGAAGTTCTTAAGTCTTTTTCTATGGTCAAAAAATGTCATTTCTTTTGAAGGAGTGCCAAATGTTCATCTTTCTGCCTCTTCATAATTTAATGCTTTGGTTCAAGATATTTTACCATGTCCTTATTCCGTATTTTTATCTTTGGACACAATGATCAGAATAATTTAATATTTCTGTTTGTTACTGAACACGTCGTGATCATTATATTTGCAGCAACATATACAAGAAAGAAAACATCGCATTGGTGTAATAAAGTTTAGCCTAATCAATGTTCTTCATCTCCGTTCAAGCACCAGAGAATCACATAAGCCAGAATGGTAATAGCAAGCAGACCACAAAGACCTAATGTATATGTCTGCATAGAAATAGTCTTCTTTGCCTCGGTCAAATTCAAAACGTTTTGAGTGAAGCAGCTTTCATTTCCCATAAAGATCTTTGGATTGTGCCATAGCTGAAGGAGAAATATTAATTAATAAATATTAATACAATTCAGGCTGCAAGTGCCTAGATAAGCCTAATTTCCAAAGATTTTGTCTAGCATTTCTTAATCGGGTAAGATGAATTTTTAACTACAGACAGACATGTATTACTGGCTTTTCCTCTCTCCCCGCCATGCCCAGCATGGGCATCATGTTTTGTGACATTCCCAGAAAGCATTTCATGATAACAGGTTTGCTTTACAAAACATCTCAGAAAAAACCCGACATTTGCCCAACTCCCGCCTTTCCAAACTGAAGAGAGCTCCAGGGCAGAATATACTATGGCATCCAACACTGGCTTCAGCTGTATTTCCATGGAAGTCAATGAACACATTGCCATCACCATTAATGAAATGAGTTAATACCCACTGGTTCTGAAATCCCATGTGCTAACTCCCACCTTAAACCAGAGCAGCATATTTCAGCACAATGATCTAATTGAAGACCCACGCATATATTCAGTACTCTAGTATAACTGAATTTACAGGAACTTTTTAATTTGCATAATCAAGGATGCAGGTACTTCTGAATCAGATTTCACAAAGCCAAAGCACATGAATTCCAGCCCTTCAAAGTTCAGGTCTTGAGAAAAAGGCTCTCACCAATCACAAGCCCCTCTTCTCTAAAATCACATTTGAAAAATCAATATTGTTCATTCTCTGCTTTCTCTTTGTTTGAATTAACATAGCAGACCAGAGAAAAAGGATGAGTCTGCTCTTTGCCAACCTTCTTCCTCATCTCATCCACATGCTTAATTCCTCTGTCCCAGGGCTAGATGTACCTTAGCTTTGTATGTTTTGAAGAATGTATGTATGTTTTAGAAGAATATTGGTTTGGATTACCTGAGGGCACTTCCAGATATCTGGTAAAATTTAGAATGTGGGGTTTTGTTCTCCCTAGTAATAGCTTTTGCCTTACACATGCAATAAACCTGAAAGCTATAAGCAAACTTTAAAAAAAAAGTTTTCCAAGAATATCATGACTTAACATGCTTACATACAAGTTAACCACCCAAATCTCTTGTACGACTTCTCAATTCAGTCAGATATGATTGGATCAGTCATGCTATTGCTTCCTAAATGTATTAAATGTTCCTTGTGAGGCAGAATAAAATTTCACCAACAGTGAGCTCAGTTTATTATTTCTAATGCTCATTAATAGTCTGACATCCTGAATGTTTTATTTAGCCTCAATGACACACTGAATATTGTGCAGAGTACAGAAAAAAATATTTATATTTTAATGAAATAGATGAGTAAGTGACATGGTGAAAAGTACAGAGGTGCGGAGAAAAAACAGGGTATAAAATGTAAAAGAATAGGTGCTTTTTATTTTTCCAAGGGAAGCATACAGGCAGTAAGCAACACCTGCACAAGTTCAGGAAATGTTTTTCTAGACAAGATCTTACACCTGTCAAGTTGCCAAACTGTTCTGTGACCTTTTGAGAAAAAGCTGGTCGGAGATAAGGCATGTTTTCTTGTTACAAATGTTTCATTTAATATTGGGTATGCTCTTTTGTTACACTCTATAGGCAGAAAATACACTGCACATGTAAAAGCATGGATCCTAGACTCTGGGCTGGCTTTCACTTAAAATTCAAATAAAACTCAAGCATGGACTTTTCAGGATGGGTGACTGCAAAAAGGCTACACCACTCATTACATATTCTGAAGTAATAGACCTAGAATTTCACAGCCTTCCCTGTACCTACCCCTAAATGATTGCAGATCAGTGCTTCCAAGCCAGGCTGCTTATATCCAACAAGAGCTTCAGGTGTTTAGCAGCTGAGAATAAAGCCAATCTCATTTTAACGTGTAGGTAGAAAATTAGAATCTTCTGTTACATTCAGAAATGCCATTACATATGTGCCCTATTACTCTGATTTAACAAGATTTATGCTCTGTGATGGGTGAACACGAGGAAGCATTTGTTTATACTTCAAGCACAGGAAACCATCTCTTGTGTTAAGATACTACAAGCAAAGTTTCATTTTTCATAAGAACACACACAACAAAGATGCCATGACAGAATGACAGAATGTGCACAGAAGGAATAGGATACACACACACATATGGAAAATGTGAGTGGTGGGAATAAGCAACCGACTGGAAGGCAAAGTATCTAATCTACATGACCTGAGGAAGACTAAGTTACAGGCAGACAGGCAAGCCAATGAGAAAGTATCTGCACATCAGTTTCTATCTGACTTTAATCAGAGAGGTTTAAATCCAGCATGGCTGGAAAGATTGAAAAAAACTTGTTTAAACAGAAACTTATTTCCAAGCTAATAGAAAGAAAATCTGCTAATATTTAAATGAAATACACTTCATGCAAATTTTTCCCTTGATAGTAAAAATACAATGGGCCTGACCCTACCCCAAGAAATGTGTAAAAATTAATGGAGAGAGGATTCAATGCAGAATGACTGCTGGCTCTGTGAAGGCATTCTCCGCTAGCTACCACCTCAATCCTCTTTCCCCCCTGAAGCCCCCAGCAAAGCTGCTAGCAGCCAGGCACTTGCCACACAGTGCCTTCGTGCTGTGTACCCATGAAGCCAACAAAAGCCCATTTCCTCAGTCAGGCCTAAAGTGCCCAGCACCTTGCCCTGCGCACCCTGCCCTTCAGCCAGACCCACCTGGCCAGCCTCCAGCAGCTCTCCCCAAAGCTTATCTCAGCTCCTCCCATCAAAAGGACTAACGTGTGCACTTTAGCTTTTCATTTCCTAGCTCCACAAAGCTTTAAATTGGAGTCACCCTCAGCCTGCCCCCAACCCTCCCAGATACTTACTGAAGCAAGAACATACTCCCATCACACACTACTCAGCATCCTAAAAGGCATGCTATGTTTCAAGGCAAGCCAAGTAAATTTGGTTTAGAGGACTTAGAAATCCACCTTTCCTTAGAAAATGGTTCTCAGAGAGCTACAAGGTGATGTATTTTTAATCGTAGGCAAACCTGTTTTTTCTAAGCACACCCAAAGAATCATCAGCTGATAATGTAAAATGCAAAACAAGTAATACCTTCATTTTTACATTTTTCTGCATTTCACAATCAAATGGATCCTATCACAATTGCTGTGTCAGAAAAGAACTATGGTTCATTTTAAGGAGAACCAATAAAATGCAAAAACCCCCTAGGAATGTATTAATCAGTAGCCACTATACACACATGGGTATAGTACACGTTAAAAAAGTTACACCGGTTATTCATTAATCAGAGTATACAGCAAATCACTTCTACAAGTCCACCTAAATCCAGCAGGTCAGTAAAGGCGATGGAACCAAGCTGTTCCTCTGTAAGAGTAATCACTACCTATCAGCTGAATTGTTACTATACAACCAATATACTGACACCGAGTATCAAATAAAACAGTTCCCAGAACGTTGTTTTAAAATGCTGGCACATATTTCTTGGCTTGCATAGAAGCATAGCATTCAGTTTACAACACAGCACCGCTCAGCTTTGTAATGTGATCTACTTACATGTTTGCATAAGCCTGGCTACGAGACAGGAGCTCATATGCCTACCATGAAGCTGCACAGGTTAACACTGAAAATTGTGAAGTAAGCAGAGTTAGAGCTGTTCTTGCAATAATCTGGGAATATTTATTCCATTGGGGGCTTGCCAATGAATACACCGATATGATTTCGGGGTGTATGTAGGGGGACAATGGGCAAAAGAAGAGTAGGTGGAAGAAAAAACACCAAAGCAGCCTTCAAGGACTGATCTGTGAGATGCACAAAAAACTGCAGATAAACAGAAACTCTGTTTCTAGCCTGTGCTGACCCAAAAGCATCCTGAGCTAGGACACCCTTTTATTTACATGGCTTTTGGTACTGCCTCACTCAGTGTGCAGGTCCATTTACTGCCTAAAGAAGCACACAGGTTCCCACGGCAACAGTTGATTCTACAAGCAAGAGAGCTGTGGAAATCCATCCCAAAGAGTCAAAGGCACAAGGGTCAGCACTTGCAGAACAACAATTTTGACCAAATGTGCTAAAAGACAGTACCGCCCAAGATGACTGGTAAGGTGAAATAATATCCTGACTGCTTTAAGGTGCTCCACTAAAGGCATTTGGGTTAATTTTAAGAATTACTTGTCTTTTATTGGCATATTACAAAATCAAAGGACTAGCGTTATTCCAATTCCCCCACTATCTTTTTATAACAAAATATCCATAACAAACCAGACTAGTCAGTCCATGTCAATACCTGTACATATGACAGGAGTTCATCTCACTTACATTTCCATCATGATTGGGGCAGGAGAGTGGCTTGCCCGCAGCAACAGCAGTGACAGTCTCCAAGATGGAGGACTCTTCAATGCTGTTGTCTGGCGTTCGTTGCAGGACATCCATCAGGTTGGTGATAAAGAAGTTGTTCTGGAGTGCAGAAACCCCTTTCTCTGGCAGAATGGAGGTCTGGCGGCACACGGGGCAAGAAAGGGTTAAGCTATGGGCTGGAATGTAATTCTGTAAGCACCTATGGGGAAGGGAGGTGGAAGGGGAGAGAAAGGCACAGTATCACCAAAGAGGAAAAAAAACCCATTCAGTTTAAGAACTGGTTTGAAATAGTGCTACCCCTACTTAGAAAAAGTAAGGCTTCAGAAGTAAAAGTGGTTATGTGGATATTTTTTTATTATTATTATTTTAAACCTTTTTGCTCTGCCACATGAAAAAAAGATTCAATAAACTGACATCATTAGAAGAGTTACATGCCTTTCTTTGAGATATTTGTACCGAGTGGATCCATGCCTCCAGAAATCTACTGCGTCCTGCTCACAGGATAGTAAAAATGATAAACTATCAGATAAAGTTTGTCAGACATTACGTTATTGCCTCAAGTATTTCAGTTTGTGTCTTTAACTGACCAACCGGTGGCTGACCCTTGTCTTTCCAATATAATCTCCTTTACTAACTTGTATTTGTGGATTTAGTGTTTCAGAGCTAAAACTTGGTCTCAATGAAACCCATGGAAATTTTCCCATTTATTTCAATTAGGAAAATTATTTGGCAATTAGCCAGAATCAACAGAGCTCTCTTTACTACACAGAGAAGCATGTCCTAGGTTATCACAGTTTATGTTAAGGGGAGTTTTGGAGATTTTTGTTTCTGTTCGACTTGGGGGCTGGGGCTGGGTATTGTAGGGGTGTTTAGAGAAAAACTAAATTTTACAGAATATAAGTCTGACACAAAAGTTCTGTGATCAACAATCTGCAGCAGACTGGCCTAGGTGACACTTAGTGCCACTTCTGGCCCTGAAAATCAAGTTAACAGCTGTTGGGCATGCAACATCCAACTGCAACTGGCAATTCAGTATAGTCCCGTAGCAGAACACAGTTCTTAAGTGGAGCAGTGCTACACCAAATTCCTCAGGAGATGCCAACCAAGAAAGCGTGACCTTGCAGAGGTACACAGCTCTTAGCCACTTCCGAGGGCTTTGCTAGCACCACTCTTCATGCCCCCTTAGTAGCCCTCCTCCTGACCTGCTAGTAAGGGCTCTGTGAAAGGCCAGCTTAGGCTTTGCAATCAGCAGTACGCTGGCAGAGTTCTTCCAGCCTCTCTCCATAACCAGATCATCGTAAAAGGATTATAGAGAAAAACAAAAGCTGACTTTAGGATTTGCATATGAACTGAAGTCATTAGGATTTGCATATGAACTGAAGTCAAGAAGCTGAAGACATGGTTGTGAAAATCCTGACGTCACCAGCTTCAGCGAGAGGTTCACTGCTGACTTTACTAAAGTCAGCGTTTCCTATTCTACAAAAAAAGCAGCTCATCTGACACGCTGAGAGATCCACGATTTTTCTTGCACCCTGTGCAAAATTAGATATGCACACCACAATTCTAACTATAAGGTAGAAATCTCCTGAACTAAATGTTCACACAAAATACCATTTATTACAATTCTCCTGCCATCCAACATATAATCCAAAGAGTTGCATCTCAGCATCAGATAAAGAACTCTAACCAGTAATTATTCAGCTAACTTTTTTGCAGATGCTGTATTTTCTCCACCACTTGATGTATAATTTAACATTAAAGTATCACTATGTATATTCAATTCATCCATCTGGATACAGTAGAAGGCAGGTTGCTGTGTTATCACATCTCTTTTCAGAGAGTTTTTCCACTTCAGCCAACCAAGCTGCAGTATAATGAAGACATTTAATCACAGGTTATTAATAATGTATATATCACGTCTAAAGCTTGGACAATCAACAAATAAAAGTTTTTATTTTTTGTAATTGTAGGCTAATCAGTATAAATTTAAGGCCATTAATTTGAGGTCCAAATTCTGACTGCCATCACCTTTCACACTGTTGTAACTACATTCATTAGTTTCATCGGATTTATTTTTTATTTACTCTTGCATGAAGGGGATGTATTCCAAATATTCCACTGCTGTCTCTTCTTTCTGCTTTCCACAGATAACGGTGTTTTTCTACAATCCTGCCTCTCCAGCCTTCCCAGACTTTATCATGCCTTAACATGACCTTTAAAAGTAAAGAGAGAAGTCCCTGTCCACTAAAGGATGCTTTGTTCTGTGCTTGTTGCCTGACACAAATACGTAGTTAGCAGCATGGGGAAAGGACTTACCTCTCACAGAAAGTGTGCAGGCAGGGAAGTACTTTGGGGTTCTTGTAACGGTCCAGGCATATGCTGCAAATCAGAAACTGCTTGTCAATCTGGCGGACCACAGGACTTGGGATGTTGGAGCCTTCACTGGCCATCCTAGACCACTGACATATGGGTCCTGTTCCCTTCTACCCTGCACACTGCTGGAGTGGGGTGGGGAAAAGAAGAAAAGAAGAAAAGTGGCTTATAAACTCCATGAAATAACAAAATCCACAACTAATTCACTCATATGTCATCCTTATGCAGGAATTCATATAAAGCCAAAACAGTGAAGAATTAAACTTCTAAAATGGTTTATCACTGATGAGAGCCTGTGAAACAGTCAGCCAAGTCTACAACACCACACATAACACCTCTGTCTGAGCAGGCATTCTGGAAAGGCATGTTGCCTCTGGACTCAAAAATTGACAGAGGTGTCTGTTGTTAAAGAAATCCCACAATAAAAACATTTTTGTGCCCGTAGGTTCAGCCGGTGCTAACAAACACAGCATTTCTTCCATCTACCATACTGCTGGCAAAATACTTAAACTAGTACTGCGCCAGCCAAATGGCTACACCACAGAGTTTGAAAATGGTTCACCTAACAATTTGCCCCCCCCTAACAATTTCTTCCCTTATCAGTGCTGGTGTTGCCAAAGACATGGTAGGTTTGGAGTCCAGGAAGCCCCCAAGAAGAAACCTCCAGAACTGTCCAGCCCCTGGGATAGGAGTGCTTGAAATCTGCATCAGCAGTACAGGTGAGGTAGGTGAAGTGAAAATCCTTATGATAAAAAAAAAAAAATAAGCAAAGAAGAGGCAACTGATAGGTGCTGAGAATCAGCAAGGGTAGGACAAAGGATATGTGAAGCACATCCAAATAAAAAATGCAAGAAAAATGGCATTCTAGGCAGAAAGAGTAGCAAGAATTATGTTTTTAGGACTTAAGACTCTTCATAACCCTGGCATATAAAGCATGAAAAAAGAAAGACTGAGAAAAGAAGTCTATTGACTGATAGAATTAAAATCACAGGTTAAAGGAACGCCAGCAGGCTTGGAACACCTCCCGTCCTGGAACAAGGGGCAGGGAGAGAAAAACTTTGTTTCTTTTCAGCTGGAGGAACAGATTATAGCCAACAGAATTCATGTGTGTAAAGAGAAGCTGGGGGGACAAGGAAAGGAGTAACCTCAGAGATAAGTAAACTGCCTGCTGAAATAATTTAGGAAAAGCTGACAAGTGGAGGCCCTGGCAGGGTGGCCCAGCAAGAAGTCCTCTCCATCAGTGTTTCTAGCGGGCTGGAGTGCTGGGGGGTGTGGACTTGCTCTCTGGGCAGCGGAGCACAGCATCTCTGTTGTAGCACCGAGTTCTGCCAGTCCTCCTGCACCCACAGCGAAACAGGGGCTCCTTGTCTGCGTGAGCAGCAAGCCCAGCTGGGCTCCTTCACTGCAGGTACACTCCGGAGGTAGTAACTTCTTCCCCAAACATTTTCTATCCCAGTTTTTAGCCATCCATTTCGGACAATTTGATATTTGGCTTGAGGATGGTTCAGGCTTTCCAAGACAGAAAGAACAAGCCCTCTGCCTCCATGCTGATCAGGCTCATTCAAAGGTCACTCAATTCCACAATGATTTGCATGACCTATAGCATTTTATCTGCAGTGTTACAACACATCTTCTTCCTGTGCTGAATGCATGGCACACTAATCTGGCAGAGTTGAGCTTAAGACTGTTCTTCCTGAGCTGTGTATTTAGCCATACAGGTATGGCTTACTTACTAGATTGAGCAAGTGGCTATTTCTAGGATAATGCAGCGATTATCGATCACGCTGTACTGACTTCCCTGATAATAGGTTCCTGGGGAATGACATCTGTGCTAGCAAATACACCAGCATGAAGTTATTCACAATTAAAACACCAAACAGCAGTAACTGACGTTTAATTTGATAGAAAATACTTATTGTAGGCCCCTGCTTTCTTTTCTTCCAAGAAAGGGGAATCTGCAAGGTTAAAAATTGCTATAATACTTGTAAAATATCGTGTTTGTTCGTGATGGAAAAATGCATGATTTCAGGATTCATCATTTGTTTCACTTTCTTCATTTCTTTCCCCATAGTAAGATAAAATATGAATATTACATAAACACAAATTAATTTTACCTATTTAAATGCCACAAATCACACACAATAAACCTTAGAAGATCAATCAGGAACCTGTGTTACTTTTTACAAGCTTGAGTTAAAAATGGGTTTACAACAAGTGGAACCAAAACATCTAGCTTTCACAAAATGGAGTAGAAAAAGCAGACTATAAAATATGCATTAACATCTTCGTGCATTTGGCAGCATAACATGCAGATCTGTGGTGATGTGTTTCAAAAGAAAATTCATTTCACCACAGATGCAGCTGTGTTTGCCTCCCACTCACCCTCTCCAAAAAGTTAGGGGTGGGGACCCAAAAAAAGCCAGGGAAGATAATCAGAAGCAGGAAGACTTCTTATCAAAAGCATAGCTTCCAAACTGGACACAGACACATTATGAATAGTGTCATTTTTTTGTTATGGACTAAGCAGAAACTATTGAAAAAGAAATGTACGTAAGATATGAAAGAATAGGTTTCCAGTGAACGCTGCCTGTCATTTAACAGAAGAAAGTTCTCCAGAAACTAAGTATTTTCTGTAATTTCATCTTTCCACCATCAAGTACAGCTACACCAGAAAACAGTGTTTACAGAAGGAAAACTGATGCCTGAAAAATTTCATATTGATTTCATCTGACCTTCATCTTAGTCTTACATTCTCCTGGTTGCAAAATCAAGTCATTCTTAGCGTTTCGTGCACAAGGTTCATGCCAGCCACTTTAATTTTCAAATGATCACACTTGAAGCTTTGTCAGTGAAAGAAACCATTAAAAATTCAGAAAAGTGCTTTTAATATTTGAGGTTTTGTCTGGAATGCAGCAGGCCATGATTGTCATTTATCCCTGTGCTCACAAAAATCAGGTTTAAAACATACACCTGAAAGTAAAATTTCAACAACTTCTTACATAAGTGATTCATTTAAAAGAGGTTTTTTGAGTATAGAATTTTCAGGATTCTGTAGCCTCCCTGAGCCAATTCCACTTCTGATGCATGTGACATAGCTACAAGAAGGATGATTTTGCCCATTGACTCAATGAAAGCAACTGTACAATCAAAGACTATTTGGGGAAAAGCTGGAGATTTTAGACCACGCTTCTGAATTTCACCAAAGACAACATTTATTCTGATTTACTGCGGTGCTCGCAGCAGTTCCTCAAAACAGCAACCAAAGTTTCAAATCTATTAGCAGTGGGAAATTTAACAAAGTAACACTAATTTTACAAGAAAAACATTCTTTTTTGTAGTAGCATCTTCTGAGATCGGAAACTGCCAGAACTCTTTTGAGAAGTTTGTTTTGTCTCACAATCTAATAAAGAGCAGCTGAAGCACAAGCTTTGCAAACAAGTCTGAGAATCACTTCTCCATGTAGTTACGCTTCATAATTTAAACATGCAAAGCCAAAGGTTTATGAAACATTGCAGCAAAAAAGACATAAACCCCCACCCATTTACCTACGAGAAGCACACACTGGAAAGCCAGCTCAGGTTTGCTAAATCAAGTGCAGAAAAGGGTCCTGGAAGGTATACCCTTTGTCAGCCCTTTGAGGCTCAGTGATTGTTACTTCTCCAGACACCCCAAAAATAACATTGTTCCTTTTTCTTATTCCTGGAGATACAACTATCGATTTTCATTCAAAATATACTATACAGCAAAGAAGGGAGAAAACAATGGCTTGGCACTCTAAGCTAGTGAAAAGCCTTGCCCTGCTATGCGTGCATGCCTTTGGGAACCAAAGTCAGGACGGCCCCACCCATATGAAAAGAACTTCCTAAAGCATTAGGAAAGGTAAAAAACCCCAAGTTAGGATACACCAAATAACAGTTCCACAAGAGTTGTTTCAGATAAATAGAGCCACGTAGTAGAAAAATGCACCTTTTTACAGGTATCTTAAAAATGAGCTCTGGAATTCCTCAGCAGTTACCAAATTCTCTCTTAGTTTCTGTGGCTCAGCTGAGAAAAAAGATATTAGGAAAACTTAGAACTGTCCAGTTCCCAGGATTTATTCCTAAAAGAGCAGAATTCTCTGTTGCTGATACACTGCTATCACTGAACTCCACCCAGCCAGAGCTGCAACTAGCCCGTAAGTGCAGCCCGAGGAGAACAAATTGCTTGCAGCCTGTTCATCCTCTTCTTATCAATGGTATTCACCACCCAGAGGGTCTATTCATGTATTATGAATGAATAGGTTTCCAATGGCAACGCTTCCAAAGGCACAGTTAGGCCTCAAGAGCCGTAAGAAAGGGTGGGGAACCTCAACAATGTTGCTTCAAGGACTGGGGGAGCTGGGGTTTAAAAATCCTTAAAACAGATATATTGCCGGGCCACAGCCTCTAGGAATAAGGAACAGATTCAAACCATTTCTAGCAGCAGCCCCCAAATTAGCCAATACATAAAACACCGAGGAAATTAATAATCATCACCGCCACACAGTCCATTTGTGTAAAAGGCTGGATAAGCTAAATTTGCATTCCTTTCTCTCCCACTCTTGCAATCAGCTTGGTGCCTCGTTTAAAACACAGCAACCCTCTTCATTCTTACAGCATGCAGAAGCATAATGAACGACCGGGGGCCAAACCAGAAGGAGCAACCCAGCAGCAGCCACCAGGAATAACACTGAGCAAACTTGAGCATTTTAGACCTACCCATCTTTGTAGAAAAATAGCTTAATCAGTGCAGTGCTGAGGATAAAATCCTTGCAGGGACGGAGCTGTAGTTCCGCAGTAATCCAAACGAACAAACCATCATCTGTTAATATTTCAAGTCTCACGCATAAAACTGTTTAAGAATCCCTATCACAGCACAGTCATTATTAGATGCACAACTGATTTTGTGCTCTAAGGAATGATGCTCCATTCCACGAAGAGGACAGGTGGAAAGAAAAATGGAAGAATAAGAGGAGGCCCAGTGAAGTCGTCATGAATTTTTTTTTCCCCTGGGTCATTTACAAGTGGGAGACCCCTTCAGGATTCAAACCAATCAATCTTTATTTAGCACATCTTTTTCTCACTCAGCCTGTGTAGAAAGACTGCAGCAAATGGTGCAAGGGATTGTGGGATGGGGATGCAGCAGAGAGCTGCAACGAGATTCGCTGGGTGATTTTTTTTCCTCCCTACTCAGCAATCAGCTGTTTCGAGGCTCCGCGCAGGGCCATTGAATTTGGTCACCACAATATTATTACAGGATTAGCAGGCGGAGACAGCTACCACTGTGCATCTGGCATGTCAATGCAGCTAAGAAATACATATGCAAATATTACTCGCAAATTGGAAAAAGGATTTAACTCTGAAAGGGAGAGTAAATATTACGTAACATCCATTACCAGGACAGTCGCCACAGATGAAACGAAAGCACTTTCGTTTATAAAGGAGATAAAGCTTAACACTTAGTGATTCCACCCTGATTTTTCCAGGATCCAAAGTGTTTCTTGGAACATAGTTCTTCCCGGCTCCAACTTTCAGCAACAACAAAAGACCCCACAAACACTCTTTGTCTCTCCAGATGTTTAAAGCAGAAGCAAGGAACCTCTCCAGAAAGCTGTGCTACTGACACACAAACCAGCAGCCGCTTCTGCTACTACAGAGCTGAGTATTCGACTTGACTCAGACTCGAGTCAAATATTTAAAGCAGCAATTAGTAATCTCATATTCAAGGAATGCCTGAATCGAAGCTAACAGTTTGTTCAACTTCTGTAAAAACATTAATGGAAAGGTGTATTCTTTTAGGTAATCTTTTTACTTCTTTAAAAAAAAAAAATAATCACAGATCAATTCACATTTTACTAGGCTAGTACCAAAGGAAATAACAAAAAATCTGGTATCTGGTATTTTTCAGCTATGCAGAGAAGGCTGTTAAAAAGATGCTTGTGAATACACAGACACTACTGAAGTAAAGCAACAGAGAATTAGCTTTGTCTTCCAGAGTAACAGCTGGTGGGTTTTGCAGACAAGGTAGCATTTGCATCTCTAAATACAGTGTATCTTTTGAAAAAAACAAATCATATGCAAGTATTTCAGCTAACTGAGGCTAACAAAGCTTCCCACAAATAAAAGGACACAAAGGTCCATTTGCATCAAGAAGAAAAAATGTGGAGTTTAAATAGTTTCTGTCCTACTCTGACTTAATTAGAACAGATATAGTTATTTTAGAAGTTTAAAATGTTGTCCTAAGCTCTTTAAGCACAGTTTCCAGAATATAATATTTATTCCATTATTGGACTGATGAGGTAAATAGTATTAATAATCATTTAGCATGACAGAAATGTAATCTAAATTTCTGTTTAAAATATAGATTCTGCATACATCATTTACTTTCCACCTGGCAATCGTTTAGTTAGATTGGTTTTATGCATCAGGCAGATCCAGCCTGGTTTCCCTGGGTAATGCCCACATGGTGAAAGCATGTTGTAATCCAGTTTATAACCTGAAATGAAAGCTCAGGCAGCATGCGTGCATGTTAGGGTTTTGGGTGCTTGTGCCAAAATACTGCTTCTCTCATTCCCTCAATGTGTGCTGACTGACCTCTGTCAAAGAGAAAGAACAAGGTATGTTTCGTTTTAGCTCCAACATTCTGCAGGTCAGAAGCGACAGGCATATGGACAGCAAGATTCACGGTTTTAAAGAAAGGCCAGAGATTTCAGGCACATTTTTGGAGGGGCGGTTTTTAATGTTTGGCTAAGGGGGGTTTTGTTTTCTTTTTAAACTGTCTATAGAACCCCCATTGCAAAGAGCAAGCAATATATTTCACTCCCACCACAAGGAGATCCAAGGCCTTTTGTTTCTGCCACTGAAACAAAGACACAATTAAAAATCAAGAGAGAAAATTCAGGTATGGCACCCCCAGAACCGAGATGGAAGACCTGGACAGAAGCATACATACATCACTTAGCTGCTTGCATTTCCTTGCTCATTTCAGGCATCAAATCTATGTACACTAAAACAATGACAAATATTGCTCAAATTATTATTTTCATTTCGGTCAGTAGTAAGGACCACCTTCCCCTCAAATCAGAACCGATCCCGTAACATACCTCATGGCCAAAGGAGACTGCAGGAGTCACAGCTGCAGCTACTCTCACAGGGATCTACGCCTCCAAATGAGAAATTGCTTCAAAGTGCAGTTCTCTTGTAATTAACTCTGAGAAGTTGCCTACTGACAATGAGCTGATACTCTGCAAATAATCCTGCCTCTTCAAAAAACAAAAATGTGGTACTGTGACAAGGAAAATGAAACAAAAGTCACAGCATTTCCTTTGAGATTTTTGTTCTTACAGGTTGAATGTTGATATGTGGGTTTCTTCTCCTAGTGAAGAGGAAACAGAGCTGTAGCTCAGTGAACAGTCTTGCACTTTACCCCCATAGACGTTACTACCAGCCTGTTTCAAATAGGTTTACTGCATGCGTATGTCTTTTGAGTTGGAGATGGGAGTGGGGGTTGTTATGTGCTTGGTTTGGGGTTTTTTCTTTATTTTAAAAAAAAGAACAGGCTACTTTCCCTCAGAAATTTGCTGCACTCATCATTGCATCATCGCTGCTGACTTATCTGCGTCACTGCTGACTAATGAAGCAAGTTCTGGAGAAAAAAATACATAGCACATGCCATCTTCGCAGTGTCAAGAAAGACTGATCTAGCCCCTGTTATCATGCTCTGTAAATGTCATGTTTTTTGAACAATTTATTCTTTTCCCTGTTCCAAGCACAATCTGAATTCATATTATTAGGGAGTCCACAAACAGCAAGTTACCAAAACACCCCACAGCTAATTTACAGACCATAGGCAGATATTGGTATATTCTTCCCTAATATTAAATAACTCATCCAAACACTCCAGGTTAAGATTAATGGTCTGCACTGAAGCCTGTACTATACATTGACTGAAGGGAGTCAAACTCAGCCGGCTGTACAGAAGATACTTTAAGGTCAGCAGAAAAAAAAAATAAAATTGGGTTAGCCCAAACTAAATGGCCAGCTAATACAGTCCTGGCAATTAAGACTGACTGGAAAATAAGAGGTGGGAGAGACCAGGAATCAATTACCCAAAGCTGACATGCTGGGAATGAGGGCTAGTCTGGGAACACAAATACAGGAGAGGATGGGCTGTTAGAGCTGTCACCAGGCTCCACATCCTTAATTTGACCATGGCGCCAGGAACACAAGTGAGGTGAAACAGCCTGTTATTGTGGGACCATGCCCACACCAGCAAGCAAGGGGCCTTAGTCATCCTCACAAGACAGCAGTGGTGAAGGCTCCTTCACCTTTCCCCACTGTGGCTATGCACCCATGCAGCCCCAGCAGCTCCCACACAGCAAGGGCAGCTTCCAGCCCTGCCTCTACATTCTCCGATAGCCCAGGCTGCAGCTCACATGGTCTGGGAAGAGCCACAGCTTCTTTCCACTGTGGGCTTGTAGCTAGAGGGCACATCTGACCTGAAAGGACCTCTGCTAGGTCCTGGTTCCTCCCCACCAGCCACAGCTTGGAGCCACAATCATTCTCCCATCTTGTGATCCAGTGGAGCAGATGCTTTTCCCCAGAAGCTTGTGACACAACACATGGCTTGTCATAGCCTGGGAGACAAAGAACTTGAAAGGTTTGCCCAGAATGTAATGCTAGGCTGATGGAGACCTTCCCAGCCCTCTCAGCACCCATCCTTCCAAGCCTTTGCCACCTTATTCTATTTCCTTCTACCTTCTGAATACGCCCAGTTCAGCTTGCCAAGGTTGTGACTTGCCGCACAACTGCGCCCAGGCTGGGACAACCTGGCCTCCCTGCCCAGCCAGACCCAAGCCTGGCTGGTGTGACTGCACTCCCTGCCTGTCCCCAGCACTGATGTTGCAAGTCAGGCAGCATGAAACACAGGCTGCTTTTCTCCCCTCTGTGTTATTCCTTCTCTTTCCTCTTTTGGGTATTTGCTGTTGAGGTGGCAGGGCCAGGCACTACAGTCACCAGAAACAAACTGTATTTTGTCATTTCTGCATGACAGTGGGCTCACCTTCAGCACCACTGTCAGATGTTGATGTCATGAATTAAGTTCCCTTTAAAAGCTTTCAACTGCTAAGGGCACAGGAATAAGAGGAATAGAAGCCACTGCTATAAATGAAAGCCTTGCTTCATAGTTTTACATATTTCATGCTTTGTTGCTTTTTCCTCCTTCCTCTCCTCAGCCTGTAAGCAAAGCTTGTAACAGGGTGAACACCTGAAATATATGAGTGGGCCTTTTAAGGTATCAATATACTAATGCTTTATACTCCAGTTCGTAGAGGGAAAGGTTATGGCTGGCATCTGATACCCCCTTTTCTTCTCTCTCCCCATCCTCACAGCTTTTGCCTGCCTCTGCAGTGTCCCTTCCCAGCACCCTTCGGTGGTGCAAGAGTCCTGCTTCCATCCCCAGAGCCCATTCCCCAGCTGTCCTGTCCTTGGATGGAGACAGGACCTGCTGGTGGCTGCCCTGCACACACCAAAGGACAAGACTGGCAGGTCAGAGCTTGTGTGATCACACAGTCATCATTCAGCTGAGATATGATATCGACTTGAAGGCTACTTGCCTGTCTGAGGTTTTCAGGACAGCATTTTCAGCCTTGCACAATAAATTCCAACACACTTGGAGCACACTGGATTTACTGCACATGAAGGACAGTTTGAGTGCTTACACTGGAAGTCCACAAATCCCCAACCAAATGGCCAATGTTCTCACAAACGACATTTCAGAGAGAAGGGGTAGGAAATGAGGGGGAAAGGGCATGCCAAGGGAAAGTATAGGATTAAACTGTCACATATCAGGTTAAATTACAGCCTCAGAATTGTCATTCAGGGCCTTTCCATGTTTAATAAAATGTCATATTCTCAGGTGACCTATTAAAAAAAAATAGTATCTGCAGTGAGGTAGGTCCAAGTAATTATTTCAGGAGCTAGGTGTTGTGCAGGCCTAGGTAAAAGGATTCTAAATCGTACGCTTGCCATCCGAAGCAGTGAGTCAGAGCACCTGTACTGAAAAAAAGCCTACCCTGGTTAACTACCTAGTGCTGGTAACATCTCCCTCACGATGGTACATTTTTGACTCTCTAGGCCTACCTGTTTCCTTAATGCTGACAGATCTCCGTTCAGCCTTTATAGGTACACAGGCTCAAATAAAACCAAACTGAACTGATAAATAATTAAAACTGCACATCAAATCATTGCTGCTTCCATAAACATCAGCTCCGAAATGCTACTTGAAATAAAAGTGCTGCGTGGAGACTCCATACTAATCACTGTTAACCCCTCCAGGCACAGGCCATCAGGTAGTACATAGAAAAAACTGGGCAGAAAAAAAGAAAAGGCTGGGCAGGAATCTATTTGGAAAGAGGTCCTTGGCCTTTTCTACATAATTTTAGTATAAGGTACATTGAAAAATGCTCTAGGCATTTTCTTCAGAGTTGCTGAGCAATAGCAAGAAAAGTAAAAGCAAGTAGCAAACACTCAGTGCTTTTTGTACTGAGCTGTGCAGTGAACACTGAACTGCCCAGAGACCATGCCCTCCACTCCCTCCTAAGACACTCCTCCGACCCAGCACCACACTGCACCTCCGCTTGATCTTACACTTCTGCAACTCTCCCTTCAGAAGAGATGATACACACCAGGTGCTGGGGCTTAGTCATATATTCTCTGTTGACTAAAAAGAACTAAAGTTCCTCTGCTTCTGTTTCCATTTACTTCAGTAGGATTTTGTTGAACTAGCACAAAGTTCAAATCAGCAAGGGAGAAGTCAACACCAGGCAATCACTACATGCCATGTAACTTCACAAAATCAACTTAGAGACTACGAGCCCTTTAGAATTTTTTTCTTGCAGCCTTCAAAATCCTATTTTCCAGCAGATACAGCATATGGAAAATAAACTGGGAGAAAAAAAACAGGTGTTTCACAGCAAGACACAGCAGACAGAATCTAAGCATTTAAAAAGCAAACAATGGAGGCAGAAACTGAAAGGATTCACATCTTAGCACACAGCAGATAGGGTGCCTGCACAGGTAAGGTTTCTGCCAAAATCACATCATGGGAGAGGGACTAAGAATGAGGGGGCAGGAAGAACCCCCCTCCAGCCTGTGAGCAGGCTGAATTGGGGCTCAAATCCTTTGCAGCACTTATTCCTTAGAAGACAAAATATTGGTTGCTGCAGTTCCATATTTACCATAGCTTTTGTACAGTACCCACCTCATTTTCTTGCCCAGAGTCCAGCAGTGATGTTACCTTCTATGTCTAAGTTTTCTTCAGAATGGAAATGTCTTTCTAAAACACAGCAATATGTCTAGACATTCGTATCGTCCTTGGGTTCAGAGAAAACCTTGCTCAAGCGTTAAGTGGCAGGCAGAGGTTTACCCAGGCAAGCTCTTTACCTTGGCAAAAACGCAACACTGAACTTTCACGGCAAGTAGGTAAACACGCAGCTGCATACAGCAGGTAGTCTGGCAGCACCAGCAATAGTGAGAAACAATGTCAGAACAACCTTGGCAAAAGGAGCTCCGTGGGTTTTAACAATGGCTGTAGGTACAGGAGCTGAACGAACCAAACAACAGTAACAAAAAGCCACCTACAGCTCCCATGGGGAGCCCCAAGCGCACAGA
Source organism: Falco rusticolus (assembly GCF_015220075.1). Taxonomy (NCBI): domain Eukaryota; kingdom Metazoa; phylum Chordata; class Aves; order Falconiformes; family Falconidae; genus Falco; species Falco rusticolus. Next base: position 49,712,729 of record NC_051187.1, read on the forward strand.
ACCTGAGCGGGCTGGCTGTGACACGGTGTCCTCCTCCATACTCACGCAGCCACTCCATTTGACTTAGCAGTAGTCAGCTCCAGCAGTTCACAACTTGGAAACACCCAATGGCTGACCTTCACCCAGTAAACATGTCTTTCCAGTCCTCAGCAAGGACACTCATTTGCTGATCGCATGCCAGTGCTCCTATTTAAAGAACTGTTGTTACTGGAAAAAGCTGAAACCTTTCTACAGCAGAGGCAAAGTGCTCCCCGTATCTTGTGCCTTATCTGCAGAAATGCATTAATTCCCACTATAAGTTTCCACAGCAGAGTTTCAGCACAGCCCCAGTAAGATGTGGTTATGTGACTGCAAAGCCCACCATACCCCTGAGCAGGCTGGATCTCCAGGCAGTCCTAGAGGCCCTTTCTCAGGGCCTACCAAGAAGCTAGTCTGGCTCAGCCCAGGTTTTCCTCAAGCCTTTTCCTTGAGGTACAAGGTTTTATACCTGGCATAAGCTGCATGGAGCAGCAGTAGTAAAAGGTGTTTACCTTTATCCTTCATCTCCAAAAATAACTCTTACTAAGCTTTCTCTTAGACATCTCTTCCACATTCTCATCATGCAGGGCAGGCTCAGGCTAGATGCCCAAGGTTCCTACAGGGGCATTGCCAGGCTGCTCATAAGCAAATCCCCAGTGCTGACATAGGCCAGACTTCTACAAAATCACATTCTTAGAAGAGCCTCATACATACCTGCTTGCATGAGTATCAGTCCTTTCAACTGACATCACAACTTGTGAAGTAACAGCTAATGAAAGAGGAGGAAAGTAGAATCACTCATATGACACAATTTTAAGACTCTCCCAAGCTGAACTGGGATACACAGTACATTCATTCCTGTATGAAAATATATCCATTTTACTTCACAGGAAACCCAGTACATTTTTAAGTACATGAAAAACAAATTAGGAGACAGTATACAAAACAATAACTATGTGCATGCAGCTGTATTTTTAAATAAATAATTAAAAAAAAATGCACTTGGAAAACACACCAGCATTAGGACAGCCTAAGAACAGTATTGTCTTAAATCAGCCACATTATCATTTGGATTGTGATAGCACCTGAAAACCTCTTCCAGATACCAGAATCCCACTGCGAAAGGCACCAGATACACAGAACACAAATCCTGTGCCAGGATAGGTAACTCATGTCGTAATGCCTCACACAATTCAACTATCGCCATTTAACCCTATCTGGGACACTAAGTATCTTTCTAAACTATGAAACAAGTTTTCATAGCCAGCTGTTAATCTGGATGAGTTTTTGGACTATTTTTGTAAAGAAAGAGGAGCAACATAGTAGCTTATATAGCTGAATGTTTTGCAGTCAGAGAACAGGAGCAGATCTTAGCATCCTCGTCCCTTTGCAAACTCTATGAGCAGATATAAGAACTGCCGGACACTTTAGAAGTAGTCCTTGTGATGACTGTGGCAAGATGTACCATGCTGTTACTGATACAGGTTATATGTAGTAAATGACAAAACCCATTAGAGATGTGTGTAAGGTAACCAGATCTAGGCTCTGCTGTTAAAAGTAATTGAGAAATCCATGTGGAAAACAAGTTACAAACAGGACATACAGACTCTGCACTATCTCAGGTACTGAACTTCCCTAACTCAGGAAGGAGCTGTTAGGATGTATTTCAATTAAACGTTTTTGGAAGCCTGATGAAACAGCAATTGCTAGGTTTTTGGTAAGTGGGGCATGCTGTACTCTGAGTTAAATTTCATTCACAATTTCTATCTATTGCTTTTTACTCTTCCTTTTTATTGCCCACTGATGAGAAACCTCTTTTAAGGCTACCAGTAATGTGCTGGACACTCCTTCACCCTGTGAGATGTGAAACTCATTGCCCTAAGATGCTACAGTTGGCAATATTTTACAGGCATTCCAGGTGAGAGGGACAAATTCACGGTGGATAAATAAATTAAAGATTTCAAAATACAAAACCACCACCTCTACCAGAAGCAAAACTGGAAGTAGAAACCATTAAACATGAAAGAGCATTCTGGAGAGTACCATGGTATGTCTGATCTGTTCTTATGCCCTTCTGTAGACATCCACTGTCAGCCGCCACCCAAATTATAAGGCTAAGCTAGATTTACTTTTGATTTGACCCAGACAAACCTTCAAAATACTCAGTGTAGACATCACAGGAGCTGTCATAGTAGCCACTCCCTGTTGGCATAGCTAATAGACATTAATGGCTCCACAGGGCTGTTTTTATCACTTTGCAGAGCCCTGCCATTTAGGGATGTCAGGTGAAATTAATCCATCAGACAGCTTCCTTAATACACTACTCTTGCCTGAAGAATGCTACTCAGGGCCACAGAGTACCTGTAGCGTGTACACCCATTTCTACGTCAGACAAACCAGACACACAACAATGGGGACTCACTAGTCATCGCCCCAAGCAGACAACCCTTTCACAGTGAATACATACAATGCCAACCTAGGATTTCTCCCCACTTGCTCCTACCCTTTCAAATTTACTTTATCCTTAAGGGAAAAAAAAAAAAAAAAAAAAAAAAAGACTTCTAGTGATATTTTCTTAAGAGTGACATTTATCTTGTTTCTCTGCTGAGGTACTCTATATCACTCTAAAAGCAATGCCACAGAGCTTGAAAAAATCATGCATTGATCACTATCCTGGTTCTCCTCATTTAAAAGTTGTTCACCTTCCTCAATATAGGTAACTCCGGAGGGTGCACATATTCAGAGCAGACCCTTCTGGGAGGGCACATCCCAGAGGTGAAACAATGATGGCTGTTGAGAGGATAAAGTCCTCCATTCAGGAGCACAGATAAAAATCTATCCCAAAAGTTAAACAGGGGAAGAAGCCTTCCTGTTATTCTGCTTACCTATATTCAACACCATGCAATGTGTCAGCTTCTGATAAGACAAACAAAATTTTGGATTTTGCAAGAACAGGAAGCAGAGCTACTCATTTTTTGCAAATTCACCTTACTATATACAAACATTTTTGCATGCACCAGTCTAGTCTGGGGTTTTTATTATTTTTTTGTAGGAGGGAATAGTAGAAAAGTTAATTAGAATGAGGAAGCTAAGGGATGAGGGGTTCTCTGCCTACGCAGAACATGTAGCAGTTCTTCTAAAACAGTCCTCTGTTACATACTGTCTTCTGTTCTCTGTGTAATAAAGAATTACATTTATCTCCACTGAGAGATTTTAAATAAAGGATTACATTTATGAATGAATGGGAAATTATTCATCTGTAATTACAATAGAGTCATAGAATGACAGAATGGTTTGGGTTAGAAGGAACCTACAAGATTACCTTGGTTTGGGTTAGAAGGAACCTACAAGATTACCTATTCCACCCCCCCCTGCCATGGGCAGGGACACCTTCCACCAGCCCAGGTTGCTCCCAGCCCCGTCCAGCCTGGCCTTGAGCACGTCCAGGGATGGGGCAGCCACAGTTGCTCTGGGCAACCTGTTCCAGTGCCTCACCACCCTCACAGGGAAGAATTTCTTCCTAATATCTAACCTAAATCTACTCACTTCCAGTTTAAAGCCGTTCCCCCTTGTCCCATCACTGCAGGCCCCTGTACAACATCCCTCCCCAGCTTTCCTGTAGCCCCTTCAGGCACTGGCAGCTGCTAGAAGGTCTCCCCGGAGCCTTCTCCTCCAGGCTGACCCCCCCAGCTCTCTCAGCCCGTGTTCGTAGCAGAGGATACTTCATAGGATACTCGATTAATAACGAAGTGTCTCCGAATATGTTTGTATTTCACAATCAAAATTTATTTCCAGCTATTTTAGATGCAAGACAAAAAAATATTACCACTGCATATTTGATAAATAGGATGAAATCTTCATGGTGCACACTTAACTTTATCTCTTTATTATAAAATGTTTTCTGAGCTGAGATGCAGAAAGACCAGTTGTTCCCAAGACTATGCTGCACAGACTAAGGATTAGGGAGTAAGTAAAGAGAAGAGCCTGTTCTTTGCAAAGGGTCCAGCAAGCTTTTCAAGCACACTGGGAAGACCACACACTAACCCATATCATAGTGTTTTCTCAGAGTAACACTCAGGACAAAAAAAACACCCTCAGATGGTACAAAATTAGGCTGCTACCTGATTTATGGGCCCTAGGTTTCCCAACCCCAGTACAGTGCAATTACTTGAGCTTTAAACATCAAATTAAATCTGCCTTCAGGATAACAAATCCCCCCCGCCATGACCTGCAGAAGCTTATGTTGTGGTAGTTAATCCCTGAAGGTTTACAGTAAAACTTCCACCATTATAGGGATTACGGGAAAGAAAGTTGTAGGAGGGTATTTCATGAATACTGTTTCCTCACTGGAAAAGGAAGGAAAAAAATACTGTGCGAATGCAGACAAACCGTAGCAGTCTTTCCTCTTCAACAGTTTATGTATGCTGCAGAAGTCTTGTGCCTCAGTCCAGAGTTTTCACTCCTGGGGGTCATTTTAGTTCCTCAGGAATTTCTAAGCAGCTTGATTTACAGTATTTACAATATATAGCTGGTCTCAGAAGAACCAGGGTGGCCTTGAAGACACCTGGCATCACTAAACCTAGTGGCATCTGCTCTTTTGGAAGTCCTGTTTGTCACTGAGTATGCGAGCTCTCTAATAATATAGATCGTGGGCCAAATATAGCTGGGCCTAAATATGGTACACATATAGGTCTCTGCAAGGACCACTTTAGAGATTAATGCATTCAAAGGCACACAAAAACATAATTGTTGGGATTTTTTCAAGAGCATTTCCTAGTTCAGCAAAATCTTTTGAGTGCATTTTTTGTTGTTGTTCTGTAAGTAATTGTGTCAAGTGCATTTGCTCAAGATGCCATCACTGCCTCAAAGGGGTTTTGTTCTGCACAAGGTGCAGGAGCATCTTTGCACATTTATATTTTCATACTAGTCAGAGTTACATAGCTCAGAATAATTGGGCCGTTGCTCATTCCTTGCTAAATCAACTCCTGAGCAGTTCATAAAACACACTGGTATATAACACACCCTCAAGCTCACAAACAACCCAGTTCTACTAAACTTTGACATAGAAGGAGGCAGGCACAGTATAAATCTTTGCAGAGGCTAAAACTTTCACTTTTTCTTTAAGCCATCACTGCACACATTACAATTTTCCAAATAACAAGTTCAACAACGAGATGTCCTCAAACCTAGCATCCAACACCCATAAAGAACAGCAGAAAAAGAGGGGATTGTCACTCAGCATTTCCAGAGCTGAAATAAAAAAAATAATCAAGAACAGAGGCTCATGGTAGCACAGAACAAATAGCATTACATGACAAAAGAACAGAAAATCACCCAGAAATAAACTGATCATACACATGTTTAAGCAGACTAATAACACTATGACAAATAAATCCATACTGGATTATGAGCAGGCAGATTGCTGAACATTCATCTCATGCATTTAAAACTCGATCAAAAGTAACTGCATGTAGTCCAATCTTTGTCTCTTTCAGAGAGGACATCCACCCTCAAGTAAGGACTGAAGATCACCATCCACCTAATTAATTGCTTCTCAAATGCATCCAAAAGTGATAATATTCAGAAGGTTCTAAAGTGAGAGAGAATGAATAATACTTTTACATATACGCAAAAGTGTTGGCTGTAAAAAGCAGACTTGTCTGGAGTTCTTCCAGGGGAACATTTAGGGTATACATGATTACGGCACATTTTTAAGTCATTTGTCTTCTCCTAGTGGCAGGGCATATTCTTTAAGTTATTATAGCCTAGATAATACCTAGCAGTAAAAGATCATAGCCATTCCAGCAGCAGTTTCTTTGTAAACTATTGTAGCAGTCCAGCTATACCCGATATATTTTGATGCTTGTGTTAACAGGATCACGATGTAATGCAAGAAGTGCCAGAATACATGCTGCTAGCACTTTTCACATGTCTATGATTAGTCTCCTTCTTAATTTAGCTGTGCCTCTTTTAACCCTACTGCAGCTACCTAATAGCAGGATGGATGGAGCCAGCCAACATCTACCTGCCGCAGTCTTTTCAGCATCTCAAGAACTATATTCCAATTGCCATTTCAAATCTTCCTTTTGAATGGGATTTGGTTTTGAGTTACTGCCCTAAAGTCCAGCTGGCAAATGGGAATGCTGCCTGGTTGGCAGCAGACTTCTTAGCTGACTAGATCCTTGGCTATCCCCACACAGTGCATTAGAGTGATGTTTACGTCATTTATTTCACTTTATACTATTCCAGTTACAGACTGCTGTTACAGTGATACAACTAAATTACTGACTTCCAGCTAGATTCCCCTTGTAAAATAAGCAATGCCCAATCCAAATATCGCCAGTCACCCCAATTATTAGAAGGAAAGGCAATAGAAGGAAGGGGGCAAATAAGAACATTATGGTGGAAGTACAATGACTAAATGAATATTTCTTAGATAAGGATGTGGCATAAGAAACGTTGCTTTCTGTTCCAGCCATAGATTTATGATCTTTGAGGGCCATGGATTTATTACCTGGATAACATTCTGTGGCCAGCTATTGTGATTTAATAATCAGAATTCTTTTTCTTAAAATTCCACATTGCTGCTTGTGTGAGAACTGAAATTAAATTGACTAGTGGATACTGATGAGAGCTTCTAGACAATATGAATCTTTGGAATAAACTTTGGAATAAAACTTCTATTGCCTTCTTCTTATTATGACATGCAATGCCAGGATATGTCTACAGATCCCGTGACAGAAAATGTCGAGAGTGTCTATGGTAGAAAACAAAGATAAATGTCTTTAATGTAACGAAGTATACAATAAATATTTAGTTATTTAAACCACAGAAATACAATCTGGTCTTTATAGAAATACAACAATTCAGAAAATTTGACAGGAAATGCCATTTTCATCTCTCCAAAGGTCATCCTGAGTTCTGTTCTGTGAGAGGTGGACTCTATTCCAGTTGATCAAAAATAAAAAGGAATTCTTCCAAACTGCATTTGCTAAGTCTTTGCAACCAAGCAGCTCTTTCCATTACAGGCACATGTAAACATAAACCTTACAGTACACCAAGGCACTGCCTCCAATCCATTCATGTCACATAGCAAATAGAATAGCGGCCCCAAATTCTAAGAGAAGCAAGTGTGTCTTTAAAAGTAATCTAGCAAAAATGAAGGTATAGAGAGGTAAAGTCTATTTATGTGAATGCTAAGCCTTGTTCTTTTCCCTTCAGCATTCTAGAAACCTCCAAACGATCATTATTTCCTTTAAAACATTTATTCCTTTCAATAAATATTGATTTTGTTGCAAGAGCCTTGTTTTTTCAACTCATGTAATGCATTTCAAATGCTGAGCAGCCCTCCTGTTTTTTGTAACACACAAACATCAGCAATAACATAACCACACAACCTGCAGTCTCTGGAAATAGCATACCTAACTTTGGTTGAAGTTGTCAGCTAAGTGTAGGATCTGCAATAGTGGATTTCAATCTGACAGTCACTGGCCTTCTTCATCATAGTCCTTGAAAGCTAACTGGAAAAAGCTAGTTCATATATGTTACCCTGCAAAACACTGGATGGGCAAAATTCCAGGAGAAAATTTTTAGGGCTTCTTTGGAATTAGTGGCTGTTTATAATACAGAACATTGTACTGTCCTTAAAACAACTATTTCAACCTGAAGAGGTATTACCCTCTATAATGCAATTGTATTAAGAATCATTCTTTATAAACTGAATTTATTATTTGGAGCAATACATATGGTTTGCTGCTGTGTACAAACAAATAGTTCAAACTAGATACACTTGTATCCTGATGCACACTTAATTTTGATGAGACAATATGCTTGCCAACTGATCAAATCCAATTCTTTTACACTTGGCTTAAGGATTTATCCTAACATACCATACACTGTGCCTTTGTTTTTGTATAAATAGTTCATGTGTCTAGGCACAGTATTACATGTTTCGGCAAAACAGTGCAAGTTTAATACTTTACGCAGATGATTAAATTTCAACTCCACTATAGTAATGCACAACACTTTGTTCTCTGCATTAGGACACCCAAAATATTTTCAGTTCATTTAATTCCTCAGTTTTCCTCAAAGGAATCAGGAGTATCACTGTGTTTATATAAGCTGTCCAAATCCTAGTTTTGTTATGAATTAATGAAATTCCATTATCAGGCAAAGACAGGCCCAGCATGTTTTCACGATGGCTTCAACACCAATTATCTGGGATTTTCCAGCAAACAACCTGACCTTCAGGCTAAAACTGGGATTGCCAGAGAAAAATACTATCAGGGGCTGAGGAAATTCCCCAGCAGTATTGTCATCTTTGTCCAGGTAAGGTCTGATTTTCCAAACACTGCACGCTGCTGGACATAGCAGAATTCAGACAGCACTCGTGCTATCAGACCATGGACACTGCTTGTCTCAAACCAAGATTTCACTGAACTCATATATTCTAGATAGTACATAGAAAATCACTTCTGTGAAAACGACAAACATTTAAGACACACCCCACCCCCCAAAAAAGGCATTAAAAATATATGTACTTCTAATATCTGACATGTTACATGCTGTCTCTCTTTATGAATTACGCAAAGAAACCAAAGGATTTTTCCCAGGTGGCTGAAATAAATGTTTCCATTATTTTAATTTTTCCCTCTTCTCAGAAACCCTATAATCAAACCTAGAATTGGTTCTGTCATAAAACCCACTTCACATTTCCTTCTGGCCCGCAAGCAGCATGTGTTAGTAGTGTCCCTTGAAGCAACAAAGAAGTTCTGTTTAGCCTTCTCCCTGAGGAAAGCCATTAAAGGAGCATCAAAGCCATTTCTCCTGAAAAAGGATGAATCTCAAGAACTGAAATGAGCCCTCAATTAAGAAAGCGCCAAGCTGTTCTTTACAGTCAAACTGTGGGCACTTCAGGTCCAGATCGAACCAGGGAGTTTCTTCACAACTCCAGCTTGTGAAATGCTTTACTGAGAAGTTTGAGGAAACGTTTGGTTTACAGTAAGCCGTTTTGGATGAGGGCCAAAGCACAGAAGACTTATTTTGTCAGCAGCCAACAGAATGATCGTCCCCAAAAAACTCTCTGGAAACAGGGATAACCTCCTTTTTCTGCTGGCTTTGTTTTCTAGCAGGGTGAGGCAGTCCCAAGACCAGGTACAATAGCTTCCTGGTACCTTCTCTCTGTAACCAGTCCAGGCTTCAGATATCACAAATCTACCTTCCAGAAAATTATGGGACTATCTTTAAAATAAACAAGTTTATAAGATTTTTAAAAACCAAACCAGAAAAAGAAAATATGCTTTTCAAACCCTATAATTTTATTCCGAAGTTTATTCCAAAGATTCATATTGTCTGGAAGCTCTCATCAGTATCCACTAGTCAATTTAATTTCAGTTCTCACACAAGCAGCAATGTGGAATTTTAAGAAAAAGAATTCTGATTATTAAATCACAATAGCTGGCCACAGAATGTTATCCAGGTAATAAATCCATGGCCCTCAAAGATCATAAATCTATGGCTGGAACAGAAAGCAACGTTTCTTATGCCACATCCTTATCTAAGAAATATTCATTTAGTCATTGTACTTCCACCATAATGTTCTTATTTGCCCCCATATAAATGAACACTTATGTAAATGCTTTGGACTAATGAATGTTTGAGTTCAGAGTGATTTTTATCTTATTCTTGGTGTATTATCTGATATATTAGCATTATAATCCCTTGGTTTTACTTAAACCTAGCAATCTGCCTGACAGTCTGCCTAGACTGCATCTTGAAAACAGTAAAATAAACTAAAAGGGGGTAAATCAACTGATGTAAGTAACCTATGGATAGCTACTCATCAGGTAATGGCTCAAGTTACTCTTGACAAAAGCACAACAACAGAATACAGTAATATTAATGCCAACTGCCAACTTCAAAAAACAGAACACCTGTGAAAAGTAAAATGTCTCTCCTAATTAGACCTAGGCAGTGTCCTCTCACATTTACAGATTCACTATTTTGCTTTGAATAAACATCACTATTTCTTTCCTAGGCAAACTCCTTGGCTCTGTTTCAATTATTTCTTTTAAACATTAAAGAGCAAGAAACATTTGTTTTTCCTTGTCACATCCTGTCCTCTTTACACAGCATCACACAATCCCCTTTTGAAATGCCTGCTCTTACAGCAAGCCTGACACACACAGTTCAATCAAAACATTTGCTATTGTCTTTTGCCAACTACAAACGCATTTCTGCACAAATACTGAAAAGGTTTAAAGGTTTCGACAACCGTCTAAAGCTTAGCCAGTACGACTGTCAAAGAAAGGTGGTGGCAAACTGCTCAGCTTCCCTGCTACCGCCCTGACTTCCAGAAGAGAAAGACAGACAAAGCCCTTCACTCGCTCACACAGCAGAGCTCCTGGCAAGAGCTCACTCGCTGCAAAACCGCTGCTCTCACAAAATACTCAAAAGCAGAAAAAGCACACAGACAGAGACGAGTGTGAAAGGGTAACTTACATTGTTTACAAAGACAGTGGGAAAGGACTGCTGCAGTTTCTTCGTTATTTTACACTGCTGTTGGCAGAGCAGACAACCAAAAAAGTTCACCTAAAGAAATCTCTCCTTTTAATTCTCTCTCTCTCTCTCTCCCAGTTCATTTACTCTGGAGTCTCTCAGCCTGAAGAGATCCGACAGTCAAAAGTTTATCCCCTTGTATTTCCGAATGATATGGCTGACTTTCCTTGGACACATACCAATGATGCAGTAAAAATAGACAAAAGCGGGGGGGAGGGAAGAAGCAATCTAGCTTGAGCCTGAATCTTCTTAACTCAGTGTTTTCTGTAAAAGCTGCTCTTATGTCAGAAGCTCCCATTCCTATACTAACTTGCAGAGCATGGAGTCATCCATCTGGTTTTCATAAGCTGCAAATTACAGGCAAACCAGGGAATATATACAGTCCAGTTCTAGCAGAAGTCCCCATGCCTGAGCCTTACAAGTAAGCTGAGGTACAACGGTTTTGAAAATAAACAGCCAGCCCCATGCCAGGATGGCATCTGCAGATGCCCCCCCAGGCAGCCCCCAGCAGCTGAGACATCACACACCACTCAGGAAGGTGGCAGCCTGGTCCCCCCCATGGAAGCAAACCAACCTTATAGCCCCCCCTCCCAGCACAAAAAGCGTCTCTGGATGGGGCGGGAAGGTGTGGGGGGTGGGGAGTGGAAATCCCGTGCACTACTTGAAATAGTTCAGCAGTTTAGCAAGTCATTTAGAAGAACCTGGTTTTTATAAACAGGGAAGTGAATGCTGACCCACTTACACCCTTTAAATGCTTCCATGTGGGAAGCAAATCTATTGTGTCAGAAGGGTTTGGTTTGCTTTGGTGGGGTTTCTTTTCTCAGAGTCAGCAGACAGCTGCTTGACAAAGAACCCCTGGGGTGATCCGAGCCATTAATTACAAGAATGCACATTTTTACCAAAAGCATCACATTTTGAAAAGCACCCAGTGAAAGTCCACAACTTGAAGCTGCTAAGTCACTTTCAGTCCCTATTTTCAGCTATTTAAAGGTTACTGCCCTGATTGAATGCTGGTACTAGAGGCTTGAGGGGTCACCTCTACTTTTGGATACCTCAGAGCTTTTGAGTCAGTACTGAAGAACATTGTTTTTCCAATAAAAAATTAGGAAGCCAATTTTATGGTACTTAAAGAAGTGTTGCCGTTGCTTAAAACTACAGGGGGTTTTTTATTATTTTTAAAAATATAAATATTTATTTATATATCATAAATAAAATAGAATTGTATATAATTTTATCTATTTATAATTATAATAAATATATTTTTAAATATTTCTATATTTACAGAAAAAAAAATCAAGTTTTATTTCGTCTTTAGTTTTGCCAGAGAACTTTTGCAAGCTGTTCTAATGGGAATAATCTTAACCCTATTTGAACAGTGAGAGTCTCAAAATGAGGCAGCTTTTACTAAAGCATGGGTGAATCAGTACAGTGAGTCATTGACAAAATAAAAACACCGTTGTAAACACTCTGCCTAAAAGTCCTGAGCCTTGTCACTTGCTCACTTTCAACTTTGCACAATTCGGATTATGCTGATTGTATACTCATCCTGTACCTGGATCCAGGATTGACACGAATGGACTGTTAATGTCAAAAGTAGCTGAATTATTAAATAAATAAATAAATAAATCAAGACTCTCTAATCAGTAGAAGCAAAGGAGAAAATTATGAACAAATTTTCTTTGCCTGTATTTTTGCCTGTGCTGTCACAATACCTTCCAATAGTTGTATAACCCATTGAATAATTTCAGTCACATCAGGTAGAATACTAGAGATCTTAGAGGTATTATATTCCTGCAGCTTTTGTGAAAACAGGCAGCCGTTCAGATGAGTGAAATACAATCCAGTGATCCAATGTAAAAGGCTACACTTGAGCTTAGTTTTATTATTAGGCACCAGAGCACCCCACACAAAGAAAAGGTACGTGAGAACAGATTTCATGTGCCCTGCTGCTCAGCTGCTACCATGGTTGTGCATCTTTGACCTGCATTCTAGTGTTTTTCCTCTCTTCTGTTCTCTTCTCATCAAGGTAGTAAGCAGCAAAAGCTGGAAATACAATCACCTGAAGCAAATAACATTATTTTTGAAACAGGAGTAAACAAGGTTTATTAACAGTTGAGTTATTCCTCTCCCACTTAATAAACAAGTGGAGTGAACTGAATAAATCTTGTTTTCATCAGGACTGATATTTTCCATGAAATCAAAGGACTTGATCCTTGTAGAGCAGACTTCCAAATCTGGGGGCAGAAATTATCTCACGGGGTACAGCAGAGTAGCCCGTGTGTGATTTTCTAGACATGTAGGCTCTCTCCTCCACTGTAGTATCACAGTCCAGGACAGGTTGAATGACTTTTGTCTTTGGAATAAGAACTCTTGTTTTGGTGATGCATGGTGTTAAAGTGGAGAGTAGGTGGAAATAATTACTTTAAGTTTGTGATGCTCATGCTGACTGAATGTCCTCCCAAAGAGCAAATGCATTAACTCACACTGATCTCTCAGTTACTCTTCAATATATCTGTTCTCTGAAAAAAACCCAGTCCATTTACAGAAAAGGCTGCTTTCACAAATAACAGCTACATAAGAAAACTTCAAGAAAACTCAAGATTCAAAAATAGAAGACTGATTTTAAATAACCTTTCATTTTCCCAGCTCCAGGATCATCCTTACCATCTTTTTCTCTCTTCTTTTCCATTCCTCATTCCCCCTTTTGTATCATTCATGTGGGGTACCAGTATCCTACTGTCCATAGATAGCTCCTGCCTCCAGACAGGCTAGCTGTGTGTCCCCTCACTGTTGCCTGGATATTATTAAGGCATCACTTGATCCCCACTTTCTCACACTCTGTCTCTATGATCTTTGAGGCAGTCTTCTGGAAAAATGGAGATGGAAGATATTGATCAGTCAGATGGTGAGAGAAAATTTACTGTAGAAAGCTTCATACAGGAAAGACTACAGCAAAGAACAGATCAGATAGGGAAAACAACCTGCTAGAAGCAACTTTCCTTCTCAGAAGAATGGTAGCTTCCATTTAGGATGCTTTCAAACAGCTACAAAGCAACCCTGTTGGTTTCCATGTAAGCAGAAAACAACCCTGATTTTGCACCAAGATCAACTATGTCAGTAGGAAAAGAGTAGAATAGGATGCAGTTTAGATATTGATTATACTGATTATATGCAGCTGTGTACGTAGATCTTTGAAAGTTTTTTTTTAAACCTCGTTGCATGTTCATTAAAGCAAGGAAAAAGTGCCCCTCCTCAGTCAGTGATGGACAGATGGTGATGCACAGTAGGTGGCAGAATATGCATCTTTCTTGGCCTAGATCTTGCTCCCATCTAGTCTAGTCTGGTTGCATTGGGATTGCTGAATTGCAAAAGTATAGGTGAAAGCAACCTGTTTTCCATCCTGTTCTTCTGCCTTTTAAATACTAAGAAAGTGGCAGGTGAAAGGTCTGACTTTGGTGGAGGATGTACCTTGCCATTTAATTTGAATTTGTGAAATTGCCTGTATGACAGAAGGTGGATTAACAAGCCAGGGATGAACCTGTGTTCAGCTGTCACCTTTCATTTTAGCAGTAGACTACTTGGTGTAGGATTTAAAATACATTTATGCAGATTTCTAGTTGGTCGTAGTTTAAGTCCTAGATGAAAATTCTGATGCAAACAAGCTGAAAGACTTTGTACAGACTGAAAAAACGTAAGTCTGATAAACTGAGACAAATGTACTGTTGGAGGAGTACAAGGCAAAGCTTCAGTACACTTACTGTTCATGAAATAAAATAATGGCAATTTTGGCACTGACGATGAATCAGCTGCGATATTATAAATCATTTTAACACCAGCATTTTAAAGCCAGTACATGGAATATCTTGGGTCTGGGTTCAGATGTAAACTTGTATTCAGTTGGTCTGGCCTCACTTGCTGTGTGTTTTATCTTAGTACTTCAACTTGGTGCCCAGTGTCCCCTTCCAGAAAGGCATATAACTGTCAGCTTATCTTCCAAAGAGACAATACAGTGTGACAATCTTTTGCAGCCTGCTCCTACTGTTAGATGAGGATCGGGCTGTTTCAGTGCTTTTGGTATTTTGCTTTATAACGTACGTATTCTGCTTTACAATGCATCACTTGTACTTAGGGACATGGTTTAGTGATGGACTTGGAAGTCCTGGGTTAACAGTTGGATTTGATCTCAAAGGTCTTTTCCAACCTAAATGATTCTATGATTCTATAACTTCTTTTCCACAGAAAGAAAACACACAGCTCAGACAAAACCATAATGTATTATAACCTTGATGTCATTGTTGGAGAAACCCCACTGCTACTGCTGTTTTCATTACAGCCTGCAGTAGCCCCCTGGTTGTCCCCAGAAAAAAAAGGAGAATAAGCATAGCACTAAGACACTTTTTCCCATCAACTCTCACTAAAATCTGTGACTGCAGGAATCTGGGCTTGTCTGGGGCACATGATCTTATTCTCAGTGTTCTGGTGACAGAGACACGCAGCCATTTTCCTTCCAAGTGAGCTGGAAAGATGGCCCCTTTTTGGCCTGCTGAAGCTCACAGTATAGGAGTTAATGGCTGGATACTTCATGTTGTTTAAGTAACAAGCCAGAAAACAGCATGCAATGAGCCTGTCCTAGTGGTTTTCATCAGGGAAGGTGAAATACTGGAAGGATGCAATTTGAAAACACAAACATTACACTGTTTTTAAAGGTTCCCTTTCCCCCTCTGGCTGTACACTCCCACTTCTTACCTTGCACTGAGGCGCTTGTTTGGACTCCCAGTGGACAGATACAGTTCATCACCTCACAGAAAGTTGACCTGTGACAAAATGCATCAATTTTCTGCAAGGTGAGTGAGGTGAATTAGCTCACAGGGGTCCTCCGAGTCCTGCAGCTGACAGAGATGTGGGGCATTAGGGACCAGAGCAGGCGAAGAAAGAAGACTGTGAGCCAAATGCTACAGCTGCTTATGAAAATATACCACGGAACAGCAGGTAAGTCCCACAGTCCTGATTGTAAACTTACTTGAAGCTCTAAGTCATACTTCTTTGGCAACCATGACCCTTAAACGGTGGGATATACTCAGTTTGCACCAGGCTCACGCTTCTGCTCTGTACTGCGCTCAATCATAGTTTGCTACTGTCAGAAATTAACCACCAGCCCCGGCTCCTATAAAATCATGTCTCAGTATTACTGTTTTTCACAAACTTTCATTCACATAAGTAAGCTTCCTGTCAAAAGCAAGTATCCAGGAAACACTGATGTAATACATTTTCATATGGCTGCATTCATGAAAAGTTCTGAACCAAAAGTAATGCGTTCACATCCCTTTTTTTGTTTGAAAACATCATTCATCCAAGAATCAGAAATGTTACTATGTAACCAGTGACACAAAGAAATGAGCACATGAAGAACCACAGCAAACAGCTCAAAGGCAGGTCTGGGCCTGAGGTTGGTTCACAAGATATGTGGTGAATACTGGACACTTTGTTTGCCAAGAGAAAAAGAAAGGGCTACGCTTTCTAAGAAATATACCGTGCTTATAAATTGCTTGGCTTAGTCTTTCTCTGACCTTGCCTGGAGCTATCCACTCTTACAGCATACAAAGGGCTAGTATGTGCCCGGTTTAGACCTGTCCTCTTTCCTGCCTTCAAGTACAACAAGAAAGGAAAAAGAAGGTATGTGGAGACCTTTGCACTGCAGAACCTGAGACTCTATGGGAGAAGAAACAGCCCCCAGACCACAAACACTGGGCTGTAGTGAGGAAGACCGAGAGTAGGAGGAGAATATGGCAACGAGCCAAGGGCTCTGGTGAAGCTTTTAAGGACTGTGAGATAGGGAGAACAAGCATTTTAAATGGCATGGAGCACAGAGGTTAAGGAGGATGGGATCTGGGAGGCCTGGAAAAAAAGGTAATTCTAGGATGGGAGGAGAGGAGTTGTGGCAGAAAGATGAAGAGGCTGTGAACTATGTGGTCGAGGCAGGGGGGCATGGACCACAGCAAGGAGCTAGATGCTCTGCACTGGGAATGAGCTGGGGACCGGCTCTAAGGATAAGTGGCCTCAGGCTAGGAGACACTAGAAGTGTCTTTAAAAGCTCTTTTTCCACAGAGTGAAAGGCTGAGAACCTTGAGGCTGTGCAGGCCTTTGGGGAAGGTAGGAACACAAGATATCTCTGCTGCAAATACCCTCATTTATGTACCTGCACAGATATACAAGGATGCTGCCCCTGCTCTTTCTACTCATGTGGTCATCTCTTTCCACTCCTGTATCCTCTTCCTTGCAGTCGGAGCCACAGTAGCCCTGGCTCACATTTTCCCATCTGTGTATTGGAGTGTGACAGCATAACATTTTCCATAGCAACTGTGAACCAAGGAGAAGCTTGATGCAGCTCTGGGTTCCAACATGTATATGAGTGTCAAGCATAAGTGAAAGAGGAGAGTGGCTATCAGGAGAAAATGATGGGGAAAATGGAGAGAGAGAGAGGCAGATTTCTTTAGACAGATGGTCTCAGGAAGGCAATGTCTGAAAACTAATATGCTGAAAGTTCAGCCACTGCAGTGCTGGAGTTAATATTAACCTCATCAAATACCTATCAACCTATTCTTACACATTCTAAAACTAACTGAAAAGAAGGCCAAAGGTAGGTACCACTTTAAAGTTAAGCATCCCAATCAGAAGCAGAAATTAAACCATACATAGAAGAAAAGACCGTAATTCTCACAGACCCATTTCAGCCCTTAAGTAACCAGTCTGCTTATTGCCGTTAGTGTGAGTTTTGACAGAGTAAGACATGCAGAATTTCATGCCAGAATATTACTATCACAAACAGGGTTAGGGTACATTAAGAGGTTATACTGTACCTTAGGGAGCATTAGGTAAAGCATCAGCTGAAGATGATATGTAAGGAGAAAAATGTCAGGAAGAAAGTGAGTCCCAGTATGATTTAATTTTTTGAGCAAAACTGCAGTACAACCCTTGAATCTTCATGGGTACTACACTTCTCAGTTTCACATGCTGTGAACCAGCAGTGATAAGAGGAAAAGGCCGACAACAGCCGTGATAATTCTTTTAGACAGCAGCAACCAGGACAGAACACAGCAAGCTACCCACTCAATTAGGGACATTTTATGCTATGAGCTTAAATTGCTGCTTTCTTAGACCTTCAGCCCAGCTACACAGGCAAAAAGGAAGGAAACAGAAATATTTAAAGGCTCCTTCATGGATGAAGGAGCAGCGGCATCTAGAATATTTCCCGCCTACTTGAGCACATACTGGGTTACAATTTGCTTTCTGGGCCTGAGAGAGGTGAGCTAGAGAGAGGAATCTGGACCATCTGCAGGCTGCAGTTAATTTTATACCCATCCTGCATGTACCCTAAGAGAAGGTAGTTTGCAAAACTTTGCCTTTTACACACTATCAAAGTAGCAATGCAGAGAGCCTGTTCTGTAAGCCAGTGATTCCAGTAAGAAGAAAGCTTAAGGCTTGCCTATGGAGCTGAAGGGAACATCTCCCCAGCATAGGAACAGACCACAGCCAGTACAAGTATCTGGATGCCTCTGATACTTGTTTCTTTCAGCATTGCTGGCCAGCTGGGAGGCTGGGCACATCAGACAGGAGGGAAAGAAGTCAAAGAAACCAGTGGACTCTGGTAGATACAGATTTAAGGCAGCACAGACCTGAAGACCACTTAGCCACTGCAATTCACGCTCTGCCACAGGTAAGGAAGGTAGGAAGTGGTCCCTTTTCTTTTTGTCTTGACCTGAGTTTTCTATTATATTTCACACAGGCTGCTCTACAGAACTGGACCTGTGGCAAATTCCTGGTTGAGAGATTTCCTCTATTCACCTGGGATGAATTTTCTGCATATAACCTGCCTTGCAATCCTTTTCTTTCCTAAGTGCAATGCTTTCTCTGAGTAATACCACCTTTTGGCATATAAAATGCAGACATTAGAAAGAGACCCTCTACTCTTGATGTATGAATGAGATCTGAGTACTACAACCCTGCTGCTTTTTCTTTTTTAATAGAAAAGGCTGCATATGCTCAGCATTTTTCATTTTTTAGAACCATCCAGTATGTTTCACTCTAGTGGCAACAACATCCCTTACCTAGAAAAGGACCTAATACCTAGGAAAATGGACCTGAAAAAAAAAAAACCCAACCACAACACAATGAAAGATTTTAAAAGCTTTCATAAGTATGGGTAAAAGTTGAGGATATTAGCATGGAAAGTGTTAGTGAGAGGGTTCAGATTTAAAAGAGAGGACAACTTATCCAAGGAGGCTGCTAAGGGGTTGCTTGCAGATCTCAGTCTCTATCCCTTCACAGACCCAAGTACTGATGGTGAGTGACTTTACAAGCAAGTCTATCCAAACCTGACAGAAGGCTGCCACTGCTTCTTTCAGGCCCTTAGACTTTTCCTGTTACCTGAAAGTCAGTTTTCTGGTCAGACTCAGCTGATGGGAGGGGGCACATGTGGTACTTTACACACAGGCTCTCTCTTATGTAACCTTAATCAAGCATCACGCATCAGCAGAGTACCTGCTAATAAGCTGAAACCCTGAGATGAAAAGCACCCTTAAAGCCTCCTGCTTTCACTAAGAATTCAAATGCTCAGTGTCATGAATTAAGCTCTGGAAACTCAAAACTCTTACTAATCTAGAGAGCTGTTCTTTCCCAAGAGATTGATCCATTCTGGGAGCTGGTCTGACATTCTCAAGGGCAAAGAAGGGGAAATCTAGTGGATCAGATTCAATGTTACAGGCTTTGTAATCTGGTAACTGCAAGTACATTTGGGAAGAGGTCAGGGTTTCAGTCAACCCCAAATTAATACCTTGCATTAACTGCTGAATAACTGAACAATAGCTATATTGCAAATGTGACTGCAGAACTGCAGACTAAAGACTCAGCCACAGGAAAATGTTGGCAACGGATCCCACAGTCCACATACAGTGCACCTACAGAGCCAGGGGGAGAAATGAATTGCAGTAAAAACACAGCCCTGGGAAGCAGATCTTAGCTCTATTTCCAGCTTTCTTGCAGATTTCATTTCCCTCTTTTGTAGATTGAGGATGATATGCTTCCCAGGCTACCTGAAAGCTCAGTGAATGGATATTAGGAAATCATTTTGCTTTCACAAACTGCCTACCATCTCAGAACCAGAAAGTACAATTACAGCATATGCAGTCCATAGAAGCCAGCTTTTTTTTTTTTATGAAGGATGTTGATTCAGCCTCCTGTTTTAGCAAGCCCTGTGAATACATCTTGAAAATTATCTCTCTGGGAGAAAGACAAATCAATTTTAATCTTCTGCCTGTTTACCCTGATGTAAATCAAACAGGCACAGTCTGCCCCTATAGAGCAACCCATGTTGCACTGAGCTCATGATGCACAAGGGAGTTCTTTCTTTAGTCAAGAGAGAGACAATGCGGTAAGCATATTTATTATTCCTAACTACATACTGAGAGAGCACAGCAAAAACTCCTAGGTGCATATTTATGCTTGATGTGTATCTCATGGCTTTCATTGTTACTGAAGTACTGACATCCTGCTTTCTTAATTTATAGACAAAAAATCAAGACTTAGTATCTATCTGATACTTTAGAGAGAGTGACTGAAAACCTCTGGCTTGTGTTCACAGCCTGACACAGAAGCAGCTTATTGCTGTAATTAGCTTTAGTTCATACATTACCATGCATGCACTGTATTGTTGTAGAGGAGGTTCAGCCTCAGAGCTGAACAACTGTGAGGATCAAGACCCACGTACTAAGTGCAACAGCTGCCCATCAGTTTTATTTGAAAGTTTGTCTAACTGTCTCTTAGCCACTGCTTCCTACAAATAATATTGCTTGACTGGCCCTCTGGAATTCAAGACTCGCTGAATGATGCAGTCCTTGAAAGCATTATAGATGAGTGGGAGAGTTGAGCCAAAGCTCTCCAGGCTGCGTCAAGATTGTCTGCA
This sequence comes from Falco rusticolus, assembly GCF_015220075.1. Classification (NCBI taxonomy): domain Eukaryota; kingdom Metazoa; phylum Chordata; class Aves; order Falconiformes; family Falconidae; genus Falco; species Falco rusticolus. The sequence goes on from NC_051187.1 coordinate 49,733,262, forward strand.
GAAGCTGTGCACAGCCCCAAAACACAAGCAACATGGCAAAGATGAAGGCATAACCCTCCGGGCATCCCCCTGTTGGGTACATCCATAGAGGGCAAGCTAGACAAGCTGAAAAGAACATGGCATCAGGCCTCACTTCTGATTTGCTTTTATTTTTTTGGCATGACTCAAGACTAACAAAGACCTGATTGAAACTTAGAGGTAAGGTTCTTCCTGTGCAGCGCATTCCTGTGCTTTTAAAAAGAGGCATAATGAACATGCTTACTTACAGCGACAGCATCTTCCCCACACACAGTTATCATGAACTCAAAACCGCAGCTGAATTTTCTCAAGATCCTGGCACTTGTGGTTCAGGAGAGAGCTGAAGCAGTAGTACTCTGGAGAAAGGACCATCCATCCCGGCAATATTGAAGTGCTGTCATAATGCCATATGGGACATTTCCAGCCTCCAGCCACACCAAAAGAAGGATGAACTGAAAATAATGCTATAGCCTACTCTGCTTGAGGCTTCCCACACATTTTTGAGCTCAGAGCAGTCTGGATAAGCAAGCAAATCATAAGGTATTTCTCCAATCTGAACTCTGTGAGGTGCACAGAGTCACCCCTAAAAATTACTATTCACACTGCCCAATAGGATTTTGTAAAATAAATGAAAGGAAGAAAAAGAAATAATATAGTACAGTGACCTTAGTAATAAACTTGAGTGCTGACAGTTTGCTCTACTGTGATGGCAAAGTCACTTAATCTGTCACATCTTTATGTTCTTCATTTATAAAATGAGGTCTACAGATGAACTCCTCAGCTACCACATGAAATATAGACACAGACTTGCCAAAACTTCAGGGATGGACTAGTTCCGAGATTCTGCATGGTGTCCAGCTCTGACAGGGACATTAAGATTTTCTTTGCTGGTGTAAAAGGTAAAAGAGAAAGCCTGAAAAATCGATCAATATTTGCAATGCAGGACTAAGCTGAAGAATACTGTTCAAACATGGAATATTTTATTTAAAATTCTGAACATTAGAAAGGAGATATTAAAGATGCAAAAAGTCAAGCTCATTCCATATCTGCAGTTTTTTACTCTATGGAGGTATAGACATTTCCTAATAGCAGCCAGCAAACAGGACTGAAATCTCTGAACATGACTTTGCTTTTTCTACTGCTAGGCATATATCTTAGAATATGACAGCTCATATCAGCATTTTTGGGAGCATTCCTTTTACAGTGTCCCATTTCTAGCCTTTTCACACTTTTTCAAACAACGCCACTTACGACCTTGTGAAAATTGCTGCTGTTTGAAACATGACTGGACGATCAAATACTGGAAACGCAGCTAAAAATGAGAACTAGATGCAGATTAATTAAAGTCATATAAAAAAATAACCTGGCAAGTTTAAATGGGTTGTGTCCCTATTAGCTTCTTCCCTCTTGCCTCCCAGGAAGGTCTCATTTGAGATTGAAATAGCGTAGTCCTTGTAGTCATGACACTGCATACAAAGTAGCTGCTCTTTTACTTCAGAGGAAAATATTTAATAGTTGCCTCTCTGAATGACAGCACCTACCTGCCTTGCTAAAACATGCCCTTAGTCTTGTGAGAAAAGCCACAATGAGACAGAAGGCTACTTACTAGTGTTCCATAGAGTCCACGCAGGAGTATCAGAGACTGAAACTCACTGTGCCTCTGATCAGAAGATTTAGCTCCCTGCAGCATTCAGACAGTTGGTCCCATTATGGCCATCAGGCAGCTGAGTTAAAGGGTGGCCTTGCACAAACATAAACAGCTTGTCAGCACAAGCCAAAGAGGCGGGCCTGCCCTGCCAGCCACAATGCGAGCCAATGATTAGCTTCTTCGCATTCTGGGTGTTCAAGATATTGTGTTTCATTCTTAAGCAGGGGAACAAGAGGGACTGACTAGGAAGGGCTAGTGCTTGACGATGTACTGCTAGGCAGTAAAATGCTTAAGGCAGAAATAATAAAAAAAAATAATCAGTAAGTCACTTCAGGAAAAGCACGTTTGCTGTGTAGTCATACACACAGAAACCCCACAGGCATCCCCAATGCATTGTTCTTTTTAGGTTAATCAATCAAACAAACAAAAAACTGTGCATTAAGTTTAGCCTAAATTCACTGTAAAGAAGTTTCAATTGCAAAGTCTCCAGTTTTTCTTCTCTCCACCCTTTTTCTTATTCTTGTATTTCCTAACTCGCTTGTTTGCTGACACTAGGGTTTCTCATTTCTCTGTCACAAATGTCTTACCCTGACCTTCGTGACCTGACCCCCCGACCTTCATTGATTCTACTATGATTGCTTCTCTTCACCTCCGTATTAATTGCCTGTTCTTTTGGTCCTTACCATCCCAAAAGAGCACAGTCACAACATAGGCACCTTAAGGCAAGGCTCTGTGAGACAACCATGCTGATCTAGCAACTGAATGCTGTCAGAAGGGGAGGTGTTGAGTCTCCTCTTTCTTCAGCACCACACCATGCTCACCTGTCTGTCCCCCCACATCATTTCAAGGAAAGGTAATCTTGCAGGGAAGTAAATACTTCCTTGGCAGTTTAGCGATCTTAACAAAGAGACAAAAGAGATACTGCATGGAGTGAATACTCCCTGAAACTTAAGCTCCCTCCGATCTTACCTCAGCCATCTATGATCCCACCTGTCTCCCCAAGTTCCTCTCTCCTTTGTTGTTTGACTCGAGTTGTTCCTAGTTAATTGAATACCCTGCTTACAGCTGCTGATCCTAATTCCTGCCAGATTGTCCTACTTTCTTATGCCTCTAGTTTGGCTGTGAGGCTGGTCTGCCGCCAAAACAGTCTCATCAAGTCTCTTATAGTGCCCCCCTCCTCGCATAAATATCGCGCTTTGTACTTCAGCCTCAGCCTCTTCGAGCACTTCTGCTTTGGAAATAATTAAAATCCTTCTTAAAATCCATGCCATCTACTGGGCTTTCGCTCTGACCTTTCTGATTAATTCTTCTCTCCGCACCTACCTCTTCCTCTCTTACGTCCCAAGGCACCTTACTTCCTGTTATATTCTATCCAGCTTTTACTATTGACTCCTGCATTTATAAACATGCATTTCTATTTTTCAGCTCACTGCTTTTCTCTGGTCTCGTATTTTACCCTGTGTTTGAGACATACAGTATTAAATGCCTTGACAGCTCCTAATTTTAAGATCCTTTTCTGGGGACAAATTAAAGCAGTCCAGTCACACCACATTCATTACTGTACAGTCTTGGCACAAGTCATTTCCCTCCCCCTCCGCTTTGGTAAAGAAGCAGATGCTGAAGTTTACACGTTGTTCAGATGGGAAGGCATATCGCAGCTCTCAGGCTTCTGCTGACAGGCTGTGTGCAAGTTCTGGCACATATTGCTGCATCACAGTGTGCTGGGGTCACGTTTGCAAGATTTTCTTCACAGTGCGACATACTAGGCACATTCTTCAATGATATCTGAGATTCTGGTGCAATTGCACAGCTCCATCAGCTGCCACCCAAATATATCACCTGCACTGCCTATACTTTTATCCAGAATTTCTGCTTAGTTAACCCGGCGCTATCCACATTAACAACATTATTTTGCCAGAACTCTCTTCTTCTAGTATTTTTAACATGTAAATCTCTGCCCAGATCCACTGTGTGATCACAGTATTTGATTACTTTAATTATTGTGATTACTGAGCCTGGATCTTACTCCCAATGCACCTGTATTGTTCTCCACAGAAAACTGTGTAACTGAGGTCATCTTTTGTTCCATACCCAGCCACATTGCCTACCTCCCCATGAAAACCATGCTTTCTTATCCTGAGCTTCAAGGCCTTTTCAGAGTTTCTCTTTCTTATTGATCTGCTCCCACAGCTCTCTTCACCACAAGGCCTGTCTTTTCAGCCTTCTCTCTTCCTACAAAGCTCTTTTTTTTACCTTGTCCTCTATACAGAGAATTCCCTGCTTCATCAAATCAAGTTATCTAGTCTCTTCTACAATCCACGTGTCACAAAATACAGAAACAATGTATCAGAATGAGAATAAGGAGCAATAAATATGTGATAAGTCACTCCAGAAAGAGAGATGTTTCATCTGCATGTATAAATTACATGTGCAAGAAATTTTCTATCCATCAACCATATACCATGTTATGCACCTTACACTGTTAAGGTATTTTTACACAACATGATAGCTATCAAAAGCCCTTGAAGGATATGGATCAAGTGCCCAAACACTGTACATCAAATTGTGAAAAGACTGCTATGAAAAGACTGTTTGTAGATGCCTAAGAGAAAGCAAGCTAGCTATAGCATCTCTGATTCCCATGGCAATTTATTTAAGATGCTAATTCAGTGTAGCCACAAACAAAGACACAAAAGAGAGAGCAAGAATGAGCTGATTTAGCGGACTACATTGAAAAGGCACACTTTAGACAAAGTCACCCTGGGTATAACTCCTGTGACTCCGCTCATAGAATTATGCCAAGGGTGAAGCTGTCTCTTCGTCCTTAAGTCTTGTATGATGTAGGAAAATTGTTACCAGCACTGCCAACGGTACCAACCCAAGCACCAGCTAAGTGAGATGGCCAAGCTGATTTAACAGCCTACTTTTACCAAAAGGTTCATCCTGCCCCTTCTTTTCATTGCCATTCCCGGCTGCACAGGCCTGCCCCCTCCCTTACACATGTTCCAGGAACGGTGTGAAAGCTCACAGACCAAATCTGTCTTGCTGGATATGTTTTTCAGACAGGTTAATCATCTGACTCATCTCCCTGCCATACTAAACAGCACAAAAGCCAGCCGAGGGAAGCAGTAAACACAAGTGGCTAGAAGAAGGAGAGGGAAAGAGGTGGAGACCACAATCATCACCTTTTTTTTTTTTTTTTCATAAGCAGAAAGCTGGCTGTCATCCCCAGAAGCTACCATCCATTCTGAGGGGAAACCTAAAACTATGAGTCCCATAACCACGCCACTCCTAAACACAAGGTCTCAAAAGCTCCTGTAACCCCTTGTTTGATTTCCAGCAAGCACTAAAATGTTTTATTGAAATGTATTTCCCACAGAAAGGTGAGACACTGTTTTAATCAAATGAAGTTTCTGAAAACATAGTCATTATTTGATTTCTTAGGAAAAAAATGTATAGGAGAAAGATTTTGGTGAGCAAAAAAAGGAAACATTTGTCTGCACCTGAAAACAGAAGGTATTTGTGTTATGAATCATCAGAACTTAACTGCCCAGTCCCTAGGTTGCAGGCTCCATGGGGTAACATTTTCACTGTATCCCCTTCCCTATTACTATCCATGTATCTGGCTTCTACCATTTATTGTTTGCTTGGTAAAATTGGTTTTTTTCCTTTCCCTTTTTGTGGCCTCAGCCTAGCCTCACTCCACCCTTTCTTCTCAAAACACAATGCTAACTGCATGCCATTTTGCTTGTCCTCTGCTTCTCCCCTGGGTGCCAACAAGGAACCTCAGGCCCCCCGAGGCTCAGCCTGACCGGTTCACATCTATGCCTTTTCTGGGAGAAGACCTCTCCTGCTTCTCCAGCAGTAGCTGCAGATGCTGCAGGATGCAGTAGCATTTTTGTCATGTTTTACTGGCCTGGTTTCAATTATAAAGTGGGTCACAAGTTATTCCCAGAAAGCACACAAGCTCAGGCAATGAAACACTTTGGGTAGTGACAAAAGTAGTGAAACTCTGTAGATGAACTGTTTCGCTTTTCTTCAAAAAGGGAAAACAAATGGCAGAAATGGCAAGGGGAAGAGATCATGTGCAGATGCAGCACACTAACATATGAAGCTACAATGAATGGGAACTTGGGCTTAATCCCAGCTCAGACCATGTGCGTTTTGAACTTTGAGCTCTTGGACCATTTCCTAATTAGAGAATGAGTGACACACTGTGGAACTATTTAACCCTTTGGTGGTGCCTCATGAGGTCTAGCGAATGCCAGAAAAGACTCCTTGGAGGCCACATCTGGCTGCAGGAAATATCCCTGTGCTCCAAATGGCTTAGTGAAACAGCTGCTGTCAGCACCTCTCTCTTCATGGCTCTCTACAGAGAAAGGTCAGGCTTACAACTACTCCTTCCTGCACTGCCGAACAATTGCTGGGACCTCCCCGTAATCTGCCAGCTCCCCATCTAGAATCTGCCTTTCTTCAAGGCTTGCCGTGTCTCCTCCAAGCTCATCAGTAATGCCACACCAAGGATCAGATCACAGATACTTGCATGAACTCAATAGTGTAAATAATGCCACACTGCACATAGACACTGCTTCTCTATTCACCCGAGTGGAAAAGTAGCAGATTGTTACAAAACTGTAACTGTAACCGAAAATATAAACATAGCATTAGAAGCTGAGTGGAAGGAAACAAGGGTTATGTAGAAAATGTACATCAACCGCTGTGGTATGATTTCTATCCCATCTGACTCTCACTGGTGCTCCAGTTAGATCCGGACTGGTGATTTCACCTTTTATACCCCTCTCTCTATATATAAATATATAAAATGCTAATACTATGTCACAGAAATACTGTGTGGATACATTTATAGTGCTTTGAAGCTCTCACTGATGACATTTTGGACATACAAACTGTTCCTATCCTTACTGACTTGAGAAATGCATCCTTTGAAAGCCAATAAACACGGTAATTGCTTTGGCAGGATAAGTTTTGTTTAAAATTTCCTGCCACCTTTAAGGTCACTCATTCTAAATAAAACACAAATACACTAACAAAAGGAGAGGTGCCTCCAAAAATACATCCACTGTGGGTAAAGACTGACTTTGGGGTTGTAGAGCACAGTAACCATACAACCTCAAATTTCACCTTTGCAAGTTTTCTCCTTATTTCCTCCTGTGGCCTGGTAAGAGGTGGTTCACAGGCCCCAGTTGCCACAGGGCTTGGAGGAGGCCTTTCAAGTACAAACTATTCTTTGCACATGCCTTTCATTTGCCATGTTAGGTGTGCTTTACGTTACTTGCAGACTAAGGGCCTCAATTTCACATCTCACCTGGTGGTTTGGTAGTCTGAGAGGTTTTGAGCCTCAAGGTTTGTCTAGATTGCACTGTGACAGGCAGGGTAGCAAGAAATATCAAAGCTAGCACTAAAATATCTGTCTAGTACATGTGTTGCTGAAGTACTAGAGAACTCAGTCAAGAAGTAAAGCAAATTAGCCTGTCTTGGGCACCATGCTGCCATAACTGTGCTTCTATGCCCAAGCTGGCTATAAGCTACCTTGAGCCATGCTATACTCCACTATAGGCATTTCTCTATTAAATTCTGTGAGTGAATCTAGATATGACATTTACATTCCACTGTTGTCCAGGGGTGATGCATGCACTTCTAGTGGGATTTTCCAAACAGTACTGAAATAGTCCTTAGCTTTAGAGTTCATTAGCTTTAGAGTTCACAAAAATATTTCAGAAGGACAAACGTTTTGGCTTTCAAGCAGACCTACATTCAGAGTTTCAGGTGCTTCCAAAAAGAGCCCCTGACAACAGCAGCACACAAATCCACCCTAATTTCAAATTACAAGATGACTTGTCTCCAAGAACTCTTTTCTAGTAGTATAAACATTTCCAGCAGTATCTTTTCAACAGATAAATCAGTATGAAAAAACATACCATCTCCCTTATTAGGTATGACCTTTACAATGTGGGCTTGTTCACAAGCAAAAAGAAATAGCTTCCCCAGCTCCTCACACTTCTGTGTTGGCTGAGATACTGCTGCTCACACAGAAGAACTCAAGGGAGATATTCAAAATAACTCTTTTGTCATACAACAAATAGATATGATTAATTAAAAGACTGCCTTCAAGATAGCAGTGGCTCCTGCTCCCATTATAAACCCTATTCATCTTGAACTCTGCAGCAAACATCCCACTTGCTTCTTTGGCACAGAACCAAACCTCTGCATCAACAAGAGCAAAGGATGCTCAGAGACCAGAATGCATTTGCCCATCACAGGAAAAATTGCTCAGATTAGCAATGCAGTGACCTTGATTCAAAGAAAGCACTTTAATACATGCCTTTCTTTCATGCATATGAGAACTCCCGCTGATTTCACTGTCACATCAATGAGGTCAGCCATGGATTTAACCAGGAGCTAAAAGGAATTAACTCCCTACACACACACTTACCCTGAATAATGGCCAGAGTGGTCTGCGCCTCACGGTGCAGATGTGACTTGTCCTTCCCACTCCCAATGTAGATCAGCGGTTTACCTCTCCCTGAATGAGACTATCCATGTGTTTTATGTCGTGTGCCTGCTTGCCTGCTTGCTGAATTGGAGTGGGATACCAAGAAAGATGCTATACCCAGCTTATTTCTACACCCCCTTTCTACCCAGCAAGCCTAGAGAAAGTGTGCTAGTTACCCAGCATGTGGAAACACTTAAATAATTTAAACACTTGGAATGGAATGGAGTGCAGAGGCACAACAAAGGTCAGAATCATTCACTTGAATGAAGAAATGCATTTAAAGGATGGTGATGTGTACTTACAGAAGCCTGCAAGCAAACACGACAGTCCGTTTTCAGTATCCTCATATAACGGGCTAGTAAGAGGGAATTTTGATGAATTCCAGGTGTTCTCAAGTGAGGTTCCTGGTGATTACCCATACCCCTATAAAAATAGGGCCGTGCTAGTTCTTAAGCAAAGCTCTGTTATAGAGGTATTCTGAACAGCAGGAGAGAGAAAGAAGACCTTAATATCAAAAGACATTACAAACTCTAACCATGCAGGAGAACCCAATTAAAGTCCCCTGATCCAAGCAGCATATGGCTAAAACTGTCATGTAATCAGAACCAAACCACCCCCATGTCTGGATTTAATTATGTCATGCCATTTTATAGCAGCCTAAGAAAACTGAACTGAAGGTCAAAATAATCCCAGAGTAATTCTTCAGTCAATCACACATGTAAGAACTTAGGTAAAAACGGGTAACAGACAATCTCAGCAGACTGAGCGTACAAAGGTTCTTATTAAAGGCATGAACAACAAACAAGTCTGTAGACAAATGGCTCACTGCAGAGTGAAAGCACCAATGCTATCACAAATTTCTATATGGTCTACAAAACTCAAGCAAACCTGCTAAACTAATGTATACTGATAGAACGGAGCTCTGTTTAATATGCTGTCACTGACTTGAAAAGAAATGGAATTCACAGAATGCTAAAATGTTTCAGAAATTTTGTTATGCATTCTGCACATATTTAAAACATATTGTCCATAAGAAAGTATTTTTATGAGATTGTATGTTTATATAGCAACTGTAAGTTACGGGGGGAAATTTACATAAGAACATACACATAATTAATATGGAAGTACAAAGGACGTGACTAAGAATTAAACATGATTTTTAATTTTTTACTCAATGTGAGTCTAAAATCAACCAAATTATATCTTTTTATTTGCAAACAAAAATGTATAGATTGATTCCTTGCAAATGTTAATGGAGGAGGGAGGAACTTAAAAGTTTTTTTTACCTAGCTAGCAAAGTTTGGGGATATTGTATATTCTGTCTCCAGCAAATAAATAAAGTAAAATGTATATGCAAAAGCAATACCAACACTATCTAAATTAGTAAAGATCTGAATATACGCAGAATGAAATAAAATTAAAATCACTATAACCTGGATCCAATATCACTATGATGTTTTTATAGTAACATGAAATCAATTCCATTTCAGTCTGCTTTTTGTTCTACTCTTTTAACTTTCATCTAAAAAAAGCCCACTTCTTTCAGCATTCAGTCTTCTTATTGGTCTAAAAGTAATGAATATGCTGCCTCATTCCTTGAGCAAGGACTCCCTGATTTCTGTTTAAACGGTCACAGCTTCCTGACTGAAGCCCAGTGCTCTACCAAGGCCTTTGTGTTGACCCTGTCTACGACATGGATTAAATTATAGCTTGCATGCTGTGATTCTGTTTGCATGTACAGAACAAAATCTGTTGTGAAGCAATACTGCATAGTACCCAGTGTCTGGATGAACAGCAGGCCTTGAAAATTTCTGTGCATTCACTTGGGCTTTTCTGTGTGCTTGTCAATATCAGCAATGTGGCACATTTAAATGAGGCTTCTTGCTTTGAAAGGATTGTTGCTTGCTCTTGATTGCTTTCTGACTCAAGCTCAAGTCAAAAGAGACCTCACAGGAGGTGGCGATGATAATTGCAATATAATTGCTAAAATTAAGCAATTGCTTGTGTTAATGCAGTTATTTTAAAGCTGTAGCTCTTGGTCATTTTGAGGACAGTTTAAAGAAAGCAAAAAGCACAAGTCAGCCAGAAAGGAAGTTTATCTTGCACGCAGTCCCACTGGCATCCCTAGATATGATGCCTAAAACAAAACACATGCGAACCCCTTGATATACCAGAGGATTCAAGAGCAGTAATGTGCACAATTCAGAATAACAGGATACTAAAAAGGAAATACTCTGCATATTCAAAAATCTGTTTAACTTTTGAATAAAGGAAAAAGTTAAATTTTCGCAGTAGCATTCTAAAAAAAACGAAACTGAAGATGTATGGACCAATCTTTTTCCTTTCAAGTCATTCCTCACCCACAGTAACCTCAGCCTCTACAGCAAGTTCCAATATCACTTTTTAGAAGGGGAAGAATCTAGAGATATTTAATACCATTCTCAACAGAATGAATTACCATTCAGATTTTTTCTAAGAAATCTTGTTACATCTATACTGAGGAACCTCCTTGCTACATGGAGGTACTGAGTGCCATGATGTCTACCCAGAGAAGTATTTTGTTGTCAATTATCCATTTTTAGTGCATTTTGATAGTATCACCTGTAAGCATGGTAATTTCATATTTCTCCATTAAGTGCTCCTGCTTTCAGCAGTTAATAGACTGACAGTCTTTAGTGACTGGGGCGAAATTTTTCATTCTAGATGTTTGCCCCACTAAAAAAAAAAATCAGCCAAAATCACTGAGTTATTTCTGAGAACAAGACTAAGAAAAATCAGATTGCTTTGCATGTAAAAACTTCAGTGCCTTTATTTGAGAACCATTAAAATCCTCTCCTTTGCAGTAGGAGTCTGAACGCTAAACAACAGGGAGAGGCTTTATTCCAGAGACTATCTTTTTTAGAATTACATGAATATGTACACTAACACCACTGTGTCCTGATGCACACTCATTTGAGAGATGAATTTTTGATGCCATATAGGCAGCTTGCTTTCTTTTCTTCCCTAGTGTTTGTGTAGCACACCACTGACACTCTGATTTACCTTTTTTATGCTGAGGATGTATTGATATGTTTGTAGCTATTTATGTTTAGTTTTATTAGACAGTCATTAACAGAATTACAGAATCTGAGAACCACAGAATCACTCGGGGCTGAAGGTTCCTCTGGAGGTCAGCTGCTTCAAACCCCCTGCTCAAGCAGGGCCACCTACAGCCGGTTGCTCAGATCATGTCCAGTCAGGTTCTGAGTATCTCCAAGGATGGAGACTACAGCACCTCCAGGCAAACTCTGCCAGTGCTGAGTCACTTTCACAGAGAAAAAACATTTCCTGATGTTCAGACAGCACCTCCTGTGTTTCAGTTTGTGCTCGTTGTCCCTTGCCCTGTCACTGGGAACTACTGAAAAGAGCCTGGCTCTGTTCTCTTCAGACGCTCCCTTCAGGTGTTTGTACACATGGATAAAATCCCCCCTCAGCCTTCTCTTCTCCAAGCTGAACAGTGCCAGCTCTCTCAGCCCTTCCTCATAAGAAAGGAGGTCCCATCCCTTCATCATCTTCATGGCCTTCTGCCGGACCGTCCAGTATGTCCATCTCTCATATACTGGGGAGCCCAGAACTGGACACAGCACTCCAGGTGTGGCCTCACCAGTGTCAGCAGAGGGAAGGATCAGCTCCCTTGACTGCCGGCAATACCTCTCCTAATGCAGCCCAGGGTACCATTTACCACCTCTGCTACAAGGGTAATATTTGAAAGAAAGCCTGCTTTGGGACACTAGTTTTTGACACCAATTAAAGGCTTGTGTCCTCATTGTAAAAACAGGTAATGGGTCCACTTCCAACTGTTTTTCTTTTCCATCTACAAACCACTATAACTTCTATAATTTATAAGAATAACACACACCTGGATTTGGGCACAATATTTTTGATTAAAGACAAAGAAAAAAACCTCTGGAAGAGGTTAGGTGAGACCAAACACTGCACATATTTCTTTTCTGAAAAGTTCTTTCTTCTCCATTCACCTCTCCTATGTAGCAAGCCTCAATCAACAATTACAAAGAGAAGACAGATGATAACACGTAAAGAGATAAAAACAGAAACTCCACTCAGGGAGGTATGTTGTTCCAAGAAATAAAAAAAGATATTAAATACTCTGTAAAGTCCTCTAGATTTATCTGTAGTGTGGTCAAATTCACATAGAGGGTTGCACCAGCGATGGCCATAAGGACAAACCTTGAGCACAGGAAGTTATTAAACAAGACACATCAAACTCAGTTCAACAAAAGAGGACAGAATTCACAAGGCACTGAAGGAAACTCTCTGGTATGAGGATACGTATTCCCATGGGCACCTCACTCCTAAGACAGTACCTTTACATACAGCCCTACAAAAATTCCCCAACACAAAATATTGCTCTTCTTATTGCATATTGTACTAACACTATTTCCTCAATGTCAGGGCTATTCCTTCCCTATTTACAACTGTGTTAGGCAGCTGAAGAAGGCTTTGCAGGTTAGCAAAGGAAGGACTTGGTCCAGACAGAGCCAGTGGAATCTGTTCAGTGAATGAAGCCAAGTGAATGGAAAAAAAAAAGAGACTCCCCTGTCACTGTATTTCTCCGAGTTGGCTTTTAGTGGGATCATACTTTGTTCATAGCAAACAAAATGGCCAACAATTGTTAGTAGCAACAATGAAGCCATTCATTGTGCCTTTTGGAAAATGATGGATGGAGTTTCTTGTACCATCCACACCCCAGCTGCACTCTTTATCAATTCCTCCTTCATGAAAATTGTGCTATTTGAGCATCTGTTCTGAATCAGTAGATAAACAAACCACTATCGACTTCTTTGTACACATACCCATTGACAGACAGTCCCGTAAAGAGACAGCAATCCATTAACCTAGAGAATTGCACTGTCAGTGTGATAGGCAGCCCTACACCTACTTTTAATCTCCATACCTGATTAAACCAATCAGTTGAAGGGCTGTCTTGAGCTCTCTATATAATCACCCTTATTTAGATAGTTCACCAGAAGCACAGAAGATCACATAGTGATACTGTGCCACCTGTTGCTCTGGCAACACTAAAACTTCCCTCAGTGACAAACAGAGGGGAAGTATTGTTACAGGAGAAGGCTTTCCAGACAACAGGGTCACAGCAGTGTGGGGTCTCTGCTGCTGAAGTATCTAAACAATCTTTTCCCAGCTCCATAAATCAGGGCTGCATAACATCAGCTCTGATTCTCCTAGGGCTAGCTGGCTGAGGATCAAGGAGCATCAAAAACCTTTCTTCTCTCTGCCCTCCACTTGCAATCAGGTGAGGTCCTCTCCATATCTAACTGCCCTCACATCATCAAGAACAAAGCAAAACAAAACCTTCCAGAAGACATTTTAAGGACAGAAAAAAAATTTAGAAGCATTACCCTAAGCCAATGATGCAGCCCTTTGCTGCCCCAAGAGGATAACCTCATACTTCCCAACAAATAAAACTAAGTGTTTTACATGGTGGTCCTCCCTTATCTACACTCTCTGATGCTGACCAACAACTGAGCATTTCTGGAAAAAGGAATTAGTTGCAACTGTTATTTCAGTGCATGAACAATCAAGGTCAGAACCAAAGCAAACCATCATGAGCCTCCTAATTGCAATGAAAGTAAGGATTTATTTTCTCATCAATAATTATTGATTTCTAGAAGACCTACGATGTCAACAGCATGGTGTTCATTATAAGCACTATCTAAAGCTATCCATATTAAAAGCTTCACTCTGTTAACTCTCAACATGCTCTTAAAAAACAAAAAAATGCTGAACAAATCCTCTGTTTCTTATTTTAATTCACACAATCTTAATTTTACGGAGAAAAAGAATACTTTGACTATTCCACCCAGTAGGAACACTTATGTTTGGAAGCCCCTTTGGGGTAAAATTTTGCCATGAGAATATGCAGTATGAGTTACATTCACTTATAGGATGCCTATGTCTTGGCCTAAGGTTAATATGTATATTGACCTGAGAACTCCAAACACGCTAACATAATCTGGGTGTTAATTGATCTAATTCTTTAATCAATTTTCGCCTTCATTGCTTCACTTCTACATAGCAATTACCTAATGCCTCAGCATTAACTAAGGAATAATTTAAAATTTGAGTGCTACACATACTGCAACAAAGCTATAACAACCTATGGATTCAGATATGTCAGTAGGGCAACACTCTGAACATCAAGGGAGTCAGCGTCAATCTCCTTGTTCAAAAAACTAGCCCTGCCACCTAGGAGGAAGTACTTCACTGCAACCTGTCAAGGCACAGCCAAAGACACAGTTTTCAGTGAAACTATCTCCACCCAAAGAAGAATGGAAGTTGGTTCATTATAACACATTCAACAGAGGTAGCTCACTTGCAGTCTGTAGACCCTCTTGGTTCTTGAAAAGGCCCCTTGTGTGAGTGAATTCCCACTGAACTGAAGGGGAGGGGGAAAACAGAACAAAAAAAGTATAAAACTTGTTTGAATGACTCCCCTAGATATATAAAGGGGACTCAAAAGTACTGAAGCCTTTAAATTAAGGCTATCCATCTTTCTAAAAGACAAACAAACTGCTATGATTTGGTTATTTCTGATTTACTGTCTTTAAAATTAGGTCATTACTTTTAGGAATGCTTTGAAATACATGAATGATAGGACAGGATTTCAGAATGTCCTTAACAGTAATCCATACCACTCCTGTGGATAAATTATTTTGCCCTTGACCTTCTAGCTTATCCATTTTGGAATCATATTATTGTCTCATCAAAAAAGAGGCACCTGTGTTAATATTACCGAACTAACGAGTTCGGCAAAATCCTTTCAAGGTACTAGCTAACCAGATTGATAAACTACTGCTTTACCCATCCAGATCAAGCTGGATTTATGATTAATTGCATGCTGCCAGATAATCTTTCAGACTGTTTTATTCATTGTTCCCTGTATGCAAAAAACCCAAAAAAGACATTTGATGATTACAATAGCCCTTCATGTTTGGCAGCTTGCATTCATTTAGATTCTTTCAACTGCTTTATGGAAGGGACAACAGTGCCACTGTCAGAACATATTTAAATTGTGGCTGACACCAATGCCCACGGTTAGTTTTAATATGTCACCATGGTTATACAAGTTGTAGTGTCAATGCAAAAAGAGATATTATTGTAAAGTTCAGTTTCAAACTGAAATTATAAAATCTTGGGAAATAAAAGGTATCAGATGTTTTCAGCTGCAATTTGGCCCTCTGGGATCCTTTAGATTTTTTTTTATTCCTGCATATACAACTAGGTTTATGACCTCATAAGAAAAATGGCACTTAGAAAGCATAGTGGGTTGTGCAATATAAATTTCCAGAAAGAATAATCATAAATTTTTGCTCAGTTATATCAGTTACATTGCTCAGTTAAATTATAGATACTATTCACATGCTGCAGACTTGCCTCATGGATGATCTGAAGAGCATACAAACTGAATAAACTAAATATTTTCAGAACTGAAGAGTGTATTATAGTATGGCTTTGTAAACTAGAGATTTGCTCTGACTGATTTCAGATGGCAGATTCAGTCATAGTTTACAGGTTTAAAAACTACTGCATACCCTACACCATCCTGTTCAAACAAAAGGTAGCAGAAGAGGTGATGTTAACAGCTATGTGACTGCTCCTGAAATCTTCTTGTAAGATGAGTAAGGAGCAGAGTAACAGGAAAAATTGGTCTTACAGAAAAAACAGAGGAAGACTCTCATCCCATATTATGATCCCCCCTGTTCACCTACTAGAATCACAGTACATAATCCATGATGAGTCAATTAAGTCTGACAGCCATGTGTCATGTCGCTGCTATTACATGTCAACAATTAACACTGAAATATAGATCCTGTAAATAACTGCAGGTAAATGTACCTCATTAAACTTAATAATGAATATTATTACTTTAGTAATTAAGTTTATCATGAGCCTTATTACCTTAGTAATTGACAATAGTGTCTTAATGATTGTAATGGGAATCTTCACCAGTGGCCCACAACTATTTTGTAATTATAGTCATGTTTTGGTCAGTCGAGTTAATTTCAACTAATATACTTTATTAACTTAACAGCTAAACATTAGCAGCCTAAGGGAGATACTCCAAGTAAATCAGTAAGAAGGCTTTGAAATAAGGTCACAGTAAGTGTATGTCATTTTCTTACTTTAATTACATGCAATTTCAAGCCCATGTCTAGGCAAACTCTGGCATCCTGACAACTAATTCAGTTATAATATACTACTGACATATGTATTCTGAATTCAGACAAAAAGCCAAACAAGAAACTTGGTAACTGTATGATAAGAGGGGTTTGCTTTATTTTTAATATAGCTTGCAAGCAATCTGGGGGCAAGGATTACCTTCTGTTTCTATACAGTACCTGGCTCATTGGCCTTCCATTAGAAGTGTTGCTAGATGCTACAGAAATAGTAAAGATAAATAATATAAATGCAGGATAAAATGATAATGCCATTGGTGCAAGTGAGAATTTCATATCAGGTGTAATGACTGATGTTTGATGAACTGATCTGACACTGTACAGCTGCTCAGGAAACAACCAAGCCCTGTATAATTGGATTTAAAAGAAATTACAGCTGCTGCTGTTATTTTTCTCAGATTTTTTTCTTCATGCAAAGCCCACAGAAACAGCAGCATCCCTGTATTACTTTTCATCCCTGTATCATTATATCAGGGATTATTAAATAGATTGTGTCTACATGTGGTTTGCTGTTTTAATATCAAAATTGAAAACTCAGGCTAGCTATCTGTGTTAAGTTAGGTTAATTGGTACCTCAGTTACCTTTTTATTCCTCAACTAGATGAGCATAATGTTTTTCTTCCAGACAGGTTTTTACATCTTAGTAAGTCTCAAATCACAGAAGTGCTTGTGGCAAAGCAGGTAGAAATTTAAAGATGGGAAGAAGTGAGAAAGGAAAGGCAGGAGGAAGGACTAATTTTTGTAAGATGTTTATGGGAATATGTCCTTACCTACCTCGTTTGCTTCATAATTCTTCTTGTAGGGAATAGGAGAGAGGAGGAGTGATCACAGAATACTGACTGAAAAATAAAGACCAACATGGAGACTTACGCTTTCCTATGACTACAGAAGACAGAAGGTCGTAATGGAATGCAGTGTTCCCAGTTTTAAAGAGGGGGGGGGGGAGGGGGGGGGGAGAGGGGAATGGACGATATGACACTTCCTCTAAGAATAGAAGTGAAGAACACTAAAACACAGTTATAAAATTTTGCTTGCTTGTAGTAAGAGAAAGAACTTGGAGTGAAACAGAACACCTGTCATGAAAGAGAAGGTAAAAAGGAAAGAAATACTGGAAAGGACTATGTTCCTTTTCAGCATCTTGGTAGTAACAATGGATTTGGCACCATCAAACCTGGCCATTGGCTGCTTTTCAGGGATTACCTGGGTTGGCAGCTCACCCTGTGCTTTGCCTGGAGAATACCGAGATTTCTTTTGAACTGTGGCCAGTTGCAAACTGGCCAGACAAGACTGGTCTGGTGCAGTCACTGGTGTATTCTTTCTTATTCTCCAAGTGGGGTCAACCACAAGGTGAACAGGTTAGTTCCCTGATCAGCTATGCACACTGCCTGGCTTTCCTACAGGCCGAGGTAAAGGATCAGGCAGTTTCACACCTCCCAGAAATATTTACGCAGCAGGGGGAAAACCAACAAGGCAGGCAATCACAGTGTCACAGATCTGTTTACCAGGGGTAAAGGTATCTGAGAAGCTGACACACCAGCAAGCATGGGAAAGCTCACACCTCAGTGCCTTCCAAGAAAGTTACAAAGCATCGATGCATGTAATAGCAAATGAAGTCTCAGCTCGGGGCTGCGGCACCAAGAACTGCAGGGGATAGTTTAATATTCAGTGAGCATATGCCTAAAAAGTCAGTGCACACACTATCAGAATTTCAGCATCCTGCTGTGCATCAATGAACTCTGCTTAGGCTTCATCAGGATCCATTTACATTGTGAATGAGATTTGGGAGGAAAACTGGTATGCAATGCAAAGTGCAAAAGAAAAGGCAAAAAGCTGCTTTTCTGGACATTCGTCAGGAAGATGACTGAGCAGATTTTTAAATAAAACACCTCTGAAATTTTCTATCCATATCCCAAATCTTCCCAGAAGAACTTCTGAAATTATTCAGGACACACATGAATATTATCTCTACATGTTAGAGACTTAGGCAGGGGCTTTCAATGTTTAATCCTGGCAAGCAGTGGATTAACTGCCTTCAGCTGAAAGCCTGCCAGCTGACAACCCTTCCCTGCGCACATGGCATTTGATGTCTGCCATTTTAGTATTTTGACATTTTTGTGAGAGACATTGTCCTGAAAGGTCACCACTTGCCTCGGCAGTTGGCTGGCTGCCACTCAGGCTTGGGAAGCTTAGCTCCACAGCTGTCATCAAAAATGACCATTTTCACCGCTAAGTTTCAGGAAAGCTATGAATTTCTGACTGTTTATGAGGGGGGAAAGGAGACAAGAGGAAGGAAAGAGAAGCTCCAAAATCACCTTTCACTTGCTATAATGAAGACAGGCACTTCTACATATACATCTGTAAGATGAGACTGACGTATCGCAAAAGCATTTTATAATCAACAGATTCACCAATCGTACTCGTCTTATAGCAGCACTGTCAAGGGGGCTATACCACGAATGTTTAGCCTCCTGTGTGCAGCAAACAACACAACATATATACTTCTCTCCCTACTCATTTAATGGCAGTCACCTGTTAACTGTGATAATGACATTTTCACATAACTCATAAAAGGCTTACAGTACCACAATGGTCCCTAAGAAATAACAAAACCCGTACCTAAAGCAAAAAACATGACATGGCAACACAAACTGGCTACAGCCTGCACTTCTTGTACAATTATATGATATTTATACTTGGTACTGATCAGTGGCTGTTTTCAATAAGCAGATTTCATTCACAGCACAGTAAGAATTCACTAGCCATAAACTCCATAGGACAATGCACTACAGAAGCTTTGAATTAAAAAGAAGAATAAACCCCAAGATGCTGTTTATTCAGTGCTATGAGACCAAAACCCACCAACAAATAGCAATTCTCTTCCTTGCAGTATCACCACAACACTGAAAAACCTTCAACTCCGCTGCTTCCCAGCCACCTTACTACCCTGCCTTCATGCCACATAGCAGATAAAGATTGTCTTCATGTTCAGAGTGAGATTAGTGAAAAACATGCATTGCTCACCGTGCTATGTTCATTGTTCTTATCAGGTCAGATGCAAACTTACTGGTGCCCCTTATGACGACTATTTGTCAGCACTTCTGTTAATAAGCTATTGTCGAGTTTCTTAATAAGAAGTCCAGGTCTGCATTTATGGATTTTTAAAGAAAAGATTCCAGGTGAAAAATACCATGGCAGATTTCTCCCCTATGAATTCACAAGCGTCCTATTACTGTTGAAGTATCTTTCTTGCCTTAATATCAAATAATATCTAACTTAAGCAGAAAACCATCTCTCCAGAAGTACCTCCTGCATTTGCTTGGCTTCTCCCCTCACAGACAAAGTAGCAAGCAGATGTCCCAAAAATCAACAAACACAAGCGCAAACTATTTGTTCTGGAAAGCTTTCATGCACCCCTTTCCCTCAGTAGCTCTTCCACTGAAAGCCAGAACAATACTGCAGAGCAGCTTTCCCTGTCAGGATGTTTTCAGCTTTCATCTCTCTGCTTTTTCAAGCAGAACACTGAGGTACAAACCCTAATTAGCAATCTGAAAGCACCACACAGGCAACGAATACTTACATTTGCAACTGTATTTGTGATATTTGCGCACTGATCCAGCGATGTGATTACAAAGAAGAGAAAGAGCTTTTTAGGCTGCCTTTCAAGCCTCGCAGCAGTGAAAAGAGGACTGTTATCTGAAAGCTACTCATTTTCTATATGCTGTGCTCTACTTGCTTCCCATGTGCATACAACACAGCTGCCAGATTTAATAACCATGTCAGCCTGCTTTCCCCATAAAGCAGCACAGAGATGACAGGATGAAGATGAAGTAGCCAGCGCATTAATCTGTAGTTATGGCTGCACTAAGCCTTGAATGAATGTCACGGTTTTATTGCCCTTGAAGAAAAAAATAAAACAAATCAACACTGTTTGTGAAAAAAACGTGCAAAAGGATTTCAGAAATGTTAATCCACACATGTCTCCATGACATTAAAGCACATTAAAGAAATTTCTCCACTTTTTCTCAGTTAACAAATCCTAGGACTTAATTCCTTTTTACTACATCCTGATCTTTCAGAATACATTTTCTCTAGCAGTGCATGCTTGTACCCCAAAAGAATAAAAATTAACTGACAAATTAGTTGAGCTTCACTCCTCTCCAGTTCCTCTCTGGATGAAAGTATTTCCATACCTGTCTGTCTTTGCTGACTTCTTTGAGGGGTCGGGGGAGGGGAAGTTAATAAAAAAGGGAGAAAATTCTCATTTACCATTTAAATTCTCCCACGCACAGTGGTTCCTAGAGCACTGGGCTTTAGTATCTGCTGTGGTCAGTTCACTGCCACGGTGGAACACTGCCGTACCTCCAGCTGCAAAACCAGTTCCATGCGAGGGAAGGGTGGCCGGAGTTTACATGGCAAGAGAAGGCGCCAGTCATGCAATCAAAAAACAACGAACTGAAAATAAACCCAGAAATACTCGGTTGAATTTGTAACAGCGTGGGGATGCCGCAGAGATCATATGACATCTGTGTGAGTGTTTTTCTCTCTCTCATTTATATTCCCTTCACTTCCCTTGGAGGCACCTGTCTCAGCGGGGAGTGGTTTCTGTGGAAACTACAGACAGTTGGTTTTCCCCTCGGAGAAACTGTTACTATGGCAACCTTACATAATGTATATGGCCTAGATTCTCTTTTAAAATAATCTAACACTGAAATTCTCATTATAAAATCAGAGCTGAACTGTCTGGGGGGCAAGAAATATAGTTATTTAATAACTGCATTAGAAATGTAGGATAAAAAAAACCCAAATGGTATTATGAATTAAACGACAGTGTAGGGGGCACTGTCATTGCATCACTCACAAAGACAAAATAATTTGTAAATTCCAGTAAACAAGGTCTACTATTTAGCATTTCTGGGAAGCAAGGAGGAAGGGAAGCGTATACTTGACATCATGGCTCAATGTAGCAATCAATACTGCATCTTATGGAGTGGAGGGGGTTTTTTCTGTGTGTTTATCGCCAAGCAACCAGGACCTCACTCAAAACGATGTAAGCCCAAATGCTGTTTACATCTACCTTACTCAAAACTGAAATATCAGCTCTGAAGTCACTTTGAAGTCACTACATTATGAAATCACGCTACGGTAAGACTCAAGGAAGCACCTGAACGGAGCTGTGTGTCAGTGAGGCAGAGCATGCAGTGGAGCAGAAGCAGAAAAGACACGGTGCTGTTTATAGGACTTTCCTTTCAGCTCCGAGGAGACAAACCTGCCCACAGCAGAGGTGGGGAGGGCAGAGCTGTCAGATCGCGCTGGGGAGGTAGGAAGTTTAGCTCTCCGGTAATGGGGTTGGGCTGAGTGAGGTGGCTTTGCCTTCTAAGTCAGCAGCTAAAGACCTGCCTGGGTTGGGAACGACATGAAGTGGTAGCCATGTCACAGATGTTTTGTGACCCCTGTGAAACGGGTAGGTAGATGTCTCGCCTCCCTTCTCTATCTTCAGCCACTCTTGCAGATAACCCTTCTATTGGTAATACAAATCAAAAGTCAAATGGTTAAGAAGGCAAACCCCCCTGTTTAACTACACAAAATCAGTGATTACAGTTTGAAAAATATTATCGGTAAAACTTTAGTAAAACCCTACCTTTGAGGTATCTGTGTTGTGACTCAGT
Organism: Falco rusticolus; assembly: GCF_015220075.1. Lineage (NCBI taxonomy): Eukaryota > Metazoa > Chordata > Aves > Falconiformes > Falconidae > Falco > Falco rusticolus. The sequence goes on from NC_051187.1 coordinate 49,755,363, forward strand.
GGATCGAGATCTCTCCTGACCTGTCTACAGGTCTAGCAACTTTTATTAGCATGAAATACATTAATACATGGGGACTAATTTTTATTCTCTACTCCTATTCAGAAGATGAACAAGAGAGAGCAACCTGCCTACAGAACATTTCCCCAAAACTTATGCAAGGTCCTCCTAGACTCCCCTGTGCAAAGGGGCTCTCCAGGTGGGACAAAGCAGGCAGGAAGCATTTCTTCAAACCCCACAGCATTTATGTTCCTTTCTTGTGTAGTGGAGACACTTTGTCGTGGTTTAACCCAGCTGGCAACTAAGAACCACACAGCTGCTTGCTCACTCCCTGCTCCTGTAGCATGGGGGAGAGAATCAGAAGGGTAAAAGTGAGATAAAGACAGTTTAATAGGTAAAGCAAAAGCTGTGTGTGTAAGCAAAGCAAAACAAGGAATTCATTCACCACTTCCTTTCAGCAGGCAGGCATCCAGCCATCCCCAGGAAAGTGGGGCTCCATTACGTGTCACAGCTACAAACGCCATCACTCTGAACGTGGCCCCCTTCCTTCTTCCCCCAGCTTTATATGCTAAGCGTGACATCATTTGGAACAGAATACCCCTTGGGTCAGTTGGGGCCGGCTGTCCCAGCAGTGTCCCCTCCCAACTTCTTGTGCCCCCCAGCCGGCTCGCTGGTGGGGTTGATGAGAGGCAGAAAAGGCCCTGAAACTGTGGAAGTACTGCTCAGTAATGACTAGAACATCCCTGTGTTACCAACACTGTTTTCAGCACAAATTCAAAAGACAGCCCCATACTCTACTACGAAGAAAATCAGCTCTATTCCAGCCAAAACCAGCATGCACTTTTACAAAGGAGAGTCATACTGCCTGAAGGTGAGGTGGTGTTTGGGACGTTGCCTCACCAAGCAGGTGTTCAAGAACCAAGACCAGGGTTTCACAAAAAAACTGCTTGTGCCACAAGTGATGGGATATTTTCTAATACAAAATCCCCAAAAGGGGTTTTTCCCTCAAACTGGGAAAAGTTTGACTTTTAAATTCAAGAAGAAAACTGCTCCATACATTGCACTGAATACCCAAACTGTATTTTCCTGCACAGGAGACCTACTCCAACAACTACTCAGAGCAGTATTTTGTCAAAAGCTGTGCACACATACCTTTTATTCTGTGAAATTCAAGTGTTATATGAAGATGTGAAAGTATTAAATGTTATCTCTGTAATACAGAAAAACAAAGGAGATTTGGTGCATGGTGTTAACTTCAATTGGATATGAGAAAGTTCAGTACCACCTTACATGACTGAAACTTTTATGATCTATCAAATATCACATTCCTAGTCAAACATTACACAGGAGTCAGGCCTCCCTGGTGTTTGTCTTTTGAACCCCAAGGCTCTCATGTTCTACCCACAAGGCATACCAACCACACTGTTTTACAATCTTTCGCCATCTAAAAGTAAAAAAAATAAAAGAATGGAAATCAGAAAATATTTTCAAACATCTACATCCACTTCTGAATTAATCTTATATATAGAATTACACAATAATTAGACAATGTCTAGTGAAACATGTATTCAGTGCCCCTAGGAAAGACAATATATTCAGAAAAGCACTAAAAGATTTCTTAAGCGTATTACAAAGGGATAAGCTGTCAAACTCATATAGTTCTGACATTTTTGCCATGTAAAACCTTGAACTTCAGACAGTACATTGCACAAAGATGTCAGGGACAAACTGAGAAATGAGTATCATAACAAGGTAAAGCAATGAAGTTAATAGCTTATTTTACATAAAGAAGCAAATATCTGACACAGAATGGGAACAAAAGAACTACTTTTCATAGTTTTCCCAACTCTCCCAACACAGAAAAGCACAGCGCAGCAAAAGCCTACATGGTTACGTGGCTTCTGGACTGAGCTAAGTAACATCTAGCCAGCTCAGCATGGAAGCAGCATAAACTTGGATCCTTTTCCACTTATCTACATAAGTATTTTGTGTGTATCCAGCTCCTGGACACTTGCCGCTTCCTGTTTGGGCACCAGTCTCAGGAGTGGGCACCTGAGTAGTACCAGCGTACTTCCTGTATGTTAACCTACAGCACTTACAATTCTTACCTTAAACTCTGCCTTTAGCTACCCGGGGATCCCAAGTTACCCAGATTTCTGATCACACTGTAAGAAACCTGGCTGAGATACTGCTGAGAAGGCAGATAGACTAACAAAAGAAAGATTTGCGTTCACAGCAGGACTCAGGCACACAGAGATGCAGCTGTAACCTGTGAACTTGCTGTTAGTTTCCTTCCATCAGGGAATTAGCTCACTCCACGAGTCCAAGCTTCTCTTGACAGCCCAGGATCTGCAATAATGGTCTCTCAGTGAATAGACTCAGAAAAAAATGTAATTGAGCTGTTACAACCTGGACATTGTTTGGCACACATCCAACATAATAGCAACCCTACAGCCTACCATGCAGCTAAGAAAGGCAGACTTCCAGTGGTTATTTAAAATGGCATCCAACCATTCCAGCAGCACTTATTGTATATTTCCTACATCTTTTCCCATGTTGTTATATCAAGCCTACGAAAACAATGTCTTAGCAACACAATTTTACATATGGCTTTGCTTAGAGATAGAGAGAACTGACAATGGAAACCCTTTGTACAATATCACATTACTTATTCCAAAAGAAATCTGTAGTCGACACACTACCTCATGTAACTCCATGCTAGGCTTTTACATAGACAAGCTACTTTTATTTCCAGGGTATTACATGCTCATCAGATTTATACTGTCCTCGATACCGCAATCTCTTTCCTCCCATGGCCCTATTATAGAGAATGGTCTTCCTTTCTATCTACTTGGATTGACATGCTTTGAATGAGGAAAAAAAATCTTAGCAGTAAATGAAGGGAGAGACAGATTTACAAAGAGGCACAGGCAGGGGTGTCAATTCCTAACCACAAGGTGCCTTGCAGTCTGCAGGTCTCCCTGCCAAGAGTTCTGTGCTTAAGCAATCCACAGGAATGACACTCACAAAAGCCAGCACATTAGCACAGAGCTGCCTAACTTAGCTACTGCAAAATGCCAAGATCTTAAACTCTGTCCATGAACTTGGTATCCTCATCTGGGCTGCAGGAAAATGCCCATCTCCAGCTGGGATTCATACATACCCATTCTCTTGAGTTAACTTCCCTTTCTCACAAAAGCTGGCTGGAGAAGAGATGAGAGGCAATTACAGTACTCAAGAGATGACAGACTGGGACTCCAATCTACTAGCAGCCAGCTGAAAGTTTAACCAACATTCCCTTATTTAACCATAACTTTTTAGATTATTCTAAGGTAGGAATCCTCCTGAAGCTGCTGTCCTGATATTACTAAATAACAAAGGGAGTGAAGAAGGGAACAGAGACCGCTGTGTAGCCTAGTAGTCAGGCTGTTGTTTAAGGCACTAACCTTGAAAGTCCAATCTCTGCTTCAGTAATTGGCTGTTCATTAGGAGTAGAATCAGGTTTCTGTGTCCCTGATGGCAGGAGCTATTTTTCTGAGATTGAGCAGGTGATTTCTGAGCTTTGCCAGACTAACTGCTTCAGAGAAGATAGGCACAGAGTGTCTTCTGTGGTGGTCCTGATGTGTCTGGGAAGAGGGAGATGCCCAGTTGCTCAGCCCTGGCAGCTGTTTAGCATCTCCAGACACCTGGGTTACGTGGCATGTTTCAAAGACCTACATTTCTGCCTGGAGTGTTTAGGGTGGCCATTAGATACTTAAGGCCATGTCTACAATGTGGAAACAGGGCCACCTGAGCTGGCAGGCATCTGCATACTGACTCATAAACCAGAAATGCTAGGGAGTTCAGTGCAGAAACACACAATCTGGCTCTGTGCGTGGTCACTAACAAGCCATAGTGCTGTGCACAAGGCTGCACTTCACTGTGACTTTTCCAGATCAAGGGTTCCTGAACTCTAGTCTACTCCAGAGAGTAGGCAGTCCATACATCTGGCCTCAGTCCCTGCATGGATCTTGCCTGGGTTCAGCCAAGGAAATAGTCATTATGGGGATTAAAACTAATCTGATTTCATCTAGCCTAGAACACACAGGAAAGAGATCAAAGGTGGATTTCTGCCTGGATTTCTCATGGATTTCAATTTCAGTTAATGCTCCCAACTGCAGGCCTGCCTATTTCTTTCCTTGTTTTAGAAGCAGAAATCATTGCCAAGGCTCTGGCAGCTAGGCCAGAAAATAGTGACAAATAGTGTAAGCTGATCTGGCAGGCTTCATTAAGGGCAGATTAAACACTGACAGTCCCCAAGGTTTTTGTGATATGATTGCATGACATGGCCAATGAACTAGTCGCTCCCTAGGGTGAGAAGCAGAGATGATGTTCAACTGCTGGGAGAGTGGAACATAGACTGCTCTGTGAAATTACATGTTATGACAACGTAAGATGCAAAGCACCATCTCTAAACAAGGTGCTTCACCTCAAATAAACCTTAAATACCAGTCTGTCTATTCCTAAGAGGGCTAAGCAATGTGTGTGTGTGGCGGGGGGGTGGGGGGGTGGAGGGCAGCATCAAGAGATCTGCAAAAGGCCGATGTAAGATCAGCAGTCCATCCCAGTCAGGATGTCTTGCTTTTTTTCCTATGCAAAGCCTACAGCTCTCATCATTTAAGACTGTTTTTCAAGGAACATTTGAGAATGATCCTCCATTTACTGGGTCAAGTATTATTTTATCAGAATTTCAAGAAGTCTGAGTTGTTTGTGCTCATGGCAAGGTTGTCTTGGACTTAAAACAGCCTCCTAGTTCTACTATCTACTTCTAATCTGATGATTTTCCTTGCTCTACAGGGTATGTTTCTGTAAGCTTCTAATCACAAAACTGCATAACATTTCCCTTTTCAATCCAAAATACTCTAAATGCTTCCACATTTTCTCTTACACCGCCAGACCAAATAAATTGACCCTACCTGAAATGTTGCCAATTAACATTGTTACTTGACTCTTTCTGTACCCATCCTATCCAAATAAAATGCATACGAAATCAAATGCTTTTAGACTGAAAAAAAAAAAAAAAGCGCCCCATAACATCAACATCAAAAGAATGTTAGCCAGAAATCTCGATCTGAATTGTAGGTGCAGAATGGATAGAGCAGAAAGAAGCTGCACTGGATCTATACAGCTACAGCACAGGAGGCTGCATTAAGATAGCAACAGAAGAGTAACATTTGTCATTGACCATCTGAAATTACAGAGTTCTAGCAGCATTGAAGTGAAAGGCGATAACCACATCTGTGCATCACTAGTTTATCCAGAAAGGCAGGAAATTCAGATACGTAACCATTAACATTATAATTGAAAAGGGAAATAATTCTGCGAGCTTCTACAGAAGAGAGGGGTTTTATTCAGGCAGAAAATTATCCAAGTTTTCATATTTCTCTGCTAAGGTCTAGATTGTATTGACATAAATTTGGAAAAGAAAATAAAAGCTGTCAAAATTGTCTCATGCCCAGAGAGCACTGCATCCAAGAGGCACAGCACAGCTTCTCAGCTGTCTCATGGATCTAGAGTCACACGGAAGACCTGTTTTCCAGTCCTCCAGGTTCTGCCTTTAATAGGCATTAGTGATTTCAACCACATCTGGACATGTTTTAATGTTATATCTAGCAAAAGCCTCTTGAACACAGTACATGCAGTGTCCTGTTTCCAGAGGTCTACCCTGCTTTTACTATTAAATAAAATTGCTTGGTTTGCTTGCAGTTACTACAGGGCAGCAGTTATGAGACAGCAGGTGGTACTGAGGCGTTGGTATACACATGGGAAGATGTAAATGTAAAAGAGAAGTCAAATACAGTTTTATTTGGAAAACAAATGAGCAGCTGGTGGCACAATTTGGTCCTTGCCTTGTCCATCTTCCCTGTTTTTCCTGCATTTTAGTACCTTGGCACCATCACCATAGCCAGCATTCACTTCATGAGCCCAGGGAGCTCAAAAAAGAACAAAAAATAATTACCTTTAGCTCTCTTGCTTCACCTAAGTCAGTGCAGAGACACTGTCACCTGCTATGACACCATTTGTGCCCTAGAAATTCTGAACTGAAATGGATGGCTCCAGATTCCAGGGACCTTCAGAGGGAACTTTCCGCAAACAGCACTACTTCCTTGGAATGTCTTTATGTTTGTTAAATGCAAGGAAACAACTTAAAACACACAAACCAAAAGTATTCACCAGGAGAATTATGTGACCAATGTGACCAACACATTCAGCTAGTTAGAACTCTTTATGACTTTACCTTCCATTTAGAATGAATTGAGTAACTTTCCAGGGGTGTTGGTGTTCCAAGTGGAATGGAAATGGTGAAGGTGCTTATTTAAAACACTCATTGCAACTTTTTCCAGCACTCCTGTCCAAATCAGCTACTTGAGAGGATTACTTATAATTTAGGAACCACACACTATGCCATGCCTGAAAAAATGATTTCCCAGAGACAACTAGAATGCTGCAGAAATCACCGTGAATTAAGATTAAGACTGTTGGAAGAGGAAGAGCTGCAATGATGTTCATTAGCAGTATCTTTTCACTCCTTCAGATTTTGCAGAAGTCCTTTTCCATGCACAGAGAATTCCTTGATTTCTAGAAGTGAGAGGGCTCTGGCTTGGTGGAAGGAATCAAAGGTGAGAGTGTGCTCCTAGCATCATTTTCCCCAGAAAATACAGAGATTTATTTACACAGATCTCAGATAATCCCAGTGCCTGGAACTGACCTTTTGACTCTAGGAGCTGCAAACTTCCTCCTGCTCCCAGGCTGAGTCTGAGATCAGAGAACAGATAACAAACCTTTGGTTTTGCGACATAATGCTCTCATACCCACCCCCAGAAACAGGCTTCCGCCTTTACCTGCACAGCTTTTTTGGCAATGTATCTCATTGTACCCTTCAACCAGAAGCAAGATAATTGAAAAATCCCACTACTTGTTTTGCCTTCTCCAAATACAGTCCTGCTGCAGTAGATGACATCTGTAATAGAATCCTCAGTGTAAAAATGTGATGATCTGTGGCTTTCAACTGCACCTTGGTTCCTGAAAACAAGAAAATTTGGACAAAGTCCTGTGCTCACTATTTTCTTTTGGCTACTTCTATGCTGAACCTGAAGGCTATTCATTGACTCCACAGGGTGCCTAATTCCAGTGCCTAGGCTTAACTTGTTAGGACTGAGCATGATTTTTACAGGCACTGCAGTGCAGAGCTGGAATTCTTGAAGTAGATACTGCACATCTAAAAGCACAGCACTTCTATTAGGATCTCAAGTTAGCTATTAGTCTAATTTGTAAGCAGATTCACTATGGCATCTCAGTGCATACAGAGGTACTTGCTGTATTATTCAAGGATACAAATGTTCCATCACAATCTTTGCACACACTGTGTGCAGCCATGTTCCTGCTTTCTCAGCTCAGATGCGGCATCATACACGTCTAAATATTTCTGTGCCAGGGATATTAGATCCTAAATGATTCTACTTTGCTGAACAGCATCACGTATCCCTTGCGTAAAATAAGTTTCCCAGGTTCTGCTACAATCAGCAGTATGTCCAAGCAAACAACTGCTCTAACAGCATTCATTACAGACAAAACGTTGTTGACTAGTGAAAAAGCAGATAAATAGTTCCTTTTCTTTAGCATTAGTATCTTATTTGCTTTTTATTCCTAGAAAATAAAATGAGATGGGAGGAGTCCACATTTCTTGGGGAACAGTCTGTCTTAAATCTCTGTTTGGGCAGTTAGTGCATGATGACTTCTCTCCTTTTGAAATTAAGGAAACTGTAGTACTTGTTCCCACAGAAACACTATTTCCTTGCTATGAATCTCATGCACCTCACTATAAAATACTTTGAGATTAACATTATACTAATCAATAGTCAGGCCTAATTAAACTTGCTGCTTTCATTACATCAATCATTGCTTTCAGAGACTTTATTGAAAACATCAGAGATGGTGAGAAGGACATTCTCATTTCATGCTCTCTCAACCCCCTAAGCCTTTCATTAAGCCCTTCACTACAGATGTCCATCACCAGCTGGCTCAATCGCTGCACTACAGCCAGTTAAGCCTGGGCATCATGGCCACATTCAGAATTATTGACTCCCAGAGAAGATCACGGTCGTAATCACTGCCTGACAAACTGGTTGGTGTGTTTTCATCTATGGATTCTCATCCTTCTTTTGTTCCCGTATCCCTTCCTATAAATGCAAGCAACAGATGCATTGTCATTGCTCTGTTTTACTGGGCCGCTTGGAATAGAAATTGTACTACCATCTTTTGACTGTAAGAAGAACTACACCTTTAGAGAGTCTCCCTTCTGTATTAAGCCACTGCAGGAAGTAATCTTTAACTTAGTGAATGAAACATAAAATTCCATTTAAATATGGAGACATATGAACAGTGTAGTCTATAAGCTGAGTCCTTTACAAAAAGCAATTTGGTTTAAACATCTCCATAATTTGGGCAATCACAGTATACCCAATAAAAAAAAAATATCAACAGCCTTAAACGTGTCAGCCACGGTGCGTCTCCATCTATTTCACATGTCCTAGTAAACTGTTTGGAAGCAGCTCCACTATTGCAGCTCCATGTTTCCTCTCGCACTTCCAGTCTGTACAACAATGGTGCTCAGTTCTTGGGCAGATCAGTACAGACTGGAGTTGGTATTCATTACAAACTCTTTGATTTTCAATGCATGGTTTATAACTAGATCAATTCAGAAGTGATGGGCAATACCACTTTCTGAAATGCATAGTAAGCTATACAAAACTATTTCAGTACCTAGGGAGAAGGTGTCATACAAAATTAGAGTTAACTGTCCTTACTGGAAATCTTAGCACCAAGGATTCTTCCACTTCTATGCCTAAAGAAAGTTCTTCTGAAACAAGCCAGAAATAGATTGGAGGAGCTCATAACAGAGATCTTCAGAGGTTGGTTATCCTACAGTGTGCTCACACACAAACCTGTGGTATTTTGAAACCATGCTAAAGCATGATACTGACATTTTTAGGCAACTGCAGATTAATCTCATGTATTCATAAAAGGCAAATTCCAAAACACTGCAAATAGGCAAATATATTTAAACCCCAAAGTAACATGTAAAAATATACACTGTCCATTTTACATTAAGAACAGTTTTGGGAGCGGAGTGTTTAATAACATTCCTCTGCATACCAACAAAGGTGCTGCTGGATATCTGACAACAGCAACACTGGTTTAATACCCCATGATCTCGCAACAGCATTTTTGCCAATCCCTGAAAAGAAACCACTGGCATTTTGGGTGTGCATTATGGCATGTGTGGTTTAGTAGTGCTTTACCACTTCACAAATTCAGGGCAAGATCTTGGTTTCAATGAATTCAATGGGATATTTGCTACAGGCCTCAGCAGAGGTGGGCTTTCATCCACAGTGTTTAAGAAGTGGGTCTATGATCTGAAGAAGAGCAAAGGAGAAAGTAAAAAACTTTTTTTTTTTCCCACTGCAAACAAAAATGTTGCAATAAACACTAATGGGTAAACCCCAAGTTTTTCATAAGACTCTTTTCCCTGTCAATTATACTGTGCTGTACACAGTTTTTAAGCAGCTCTCAATTAATTTATCTATCTACATATGCAAAGAAATTGGGAAATAGTACATATGTATACACAAGCTAAAGTCAAGGCCATGGTTATTTTTCATTGTCTTCTCTCATTAGCACAGTTCCACTAACATTCAGTCCCTCTGGTGTAGCTGAAATTAAAAATGGTGATAAAGAACAGAGTAGAGCTACTAATTCAAAGAAATCTTTTTGTTCTCATATGTAATGTTATTAAATAGAGTTATTACAAAATCGCGGTCAAGGGTCTTCAGAATCACATTTCATTTTGACCTCTGATCTACATCCTCTCTGTAATATGCCATCACATGCCACAGTACCACAGTAGCTAACTCCGACACACTGGAAAACCAATGCACAGACTTAACTTTTATACCTGCTGGATGGAGAGCACATTTTACTGCCGAATGAATCAACAAAATCACATTTTATCAAAAAAACCCTTGTATATTCCCTGCTCCTCAGCAGCAATGAAAACAATTCTCCCCTGCCTTCCCCGCCACAGACTCCCTTAAATTACCTAAAATCTGCTTTTGTCCTGGGTATGTTTAAATAGGTCACTGGTAACAATGTTTCCGTAGTTGCACCTAAAAAGTCAAGGGCAATAGTAAATCCATTCCATCCCTTTTTGTCTGCTGATTCAGAAAATAACTTGTCATTTTATCTCTAAGGTCAGGGAACTCTTGTGATCTCAAATCCACCATCTCAACAAAGACACTGGTTATTGGCATGATGAGCCTCCGGAATTGGTAATGTACCTAACTCCTGATCTCTTTTACATACCTGTACCCCATATTAGTGTTGGTTTATGTAGGATATGGCTTTGTGAAGAGCTGCATACTAAGGTTTCAGCATCATCAATCAGCTGAAATATGTTTATCTCACAATGAGCTAATGACTTGTTTGTAGTCCAAGTGAAGCAACCAGTGTGTATGCCATCTGGAAAGGAGATGGCTGTCTAGCTAACATCTGAAATACATCAGCATTTCTACAGTAAGGCAAACTGTCACTTCTCCTGTGTGAGAATATTCAAACTGACCTCTAAGAAAGTGATAAATTACAAGAAATCAAAGAGAAAGTGAGGGAATGCTTGAATCTGAACAGAATTCCAAGAAAAGTTTGGCCAGTTATCATATACAAGTAACCGCTAAACAGAGGGGTTTTTCAGTGACATTTAAATCCAGCCAGTGGGTTTTGTCCAAGAACTGGATCCCAGCCATAAAGCACCAAAGTTGACTGCTTGTTAACTGAAGATGAGCTAAAATACAGGTAGATAGAACTGCTTTTAATTCTTTTGGCTTGCCTCTGACCTACTAGCTTTGCTGTCTATATTTGGCTTATGCAAATAAATTATCCTTCCACTTTTATCTTACAGGGGATTTTAGGTTAGCTGGCAATAAATAAAACATTCTGCTCTGATGGGAGTGGATGATCATTAAGACATGGGTATTGGACACATTTTCAAGATGCCAGTACTCAACCCAACCACAAGGAATCATACAGAATAAAAAAAAATAATGTGAAGACCACCTCCTTTTTCTAAGCTGTTCTGCCTGGCAGGGAAGTTGGCAGTGCAGAGTGTCAATGTGGAGAAAATGCCATCCCCACTGATTAACATCAGCTGGAGATATCCCAGCATGCAAGAAACATGGGGAAATGCCAGGACCTTGGTTATCACCCAAACCTCTTTAATGATTCATGTCATAATACTCCATCTGGGCCAGGCAGCACTGAGCGAGAACCTGATAAGTACATATATATTCCTAAACTGCATCACAAATGTTTTGAACACCCCCTCCTATTGAATGTTCCTGTTTCTTGCCCAGCAACGATAAGAGATAGTTCTACTTTTTCAGAGAGAGAGAGTCACCAATCACAAGTCCAACATATGACAAGACTTCAATGCTGGCAGCAATTTCCCACACTTCCCCTCTTTAAGGGGCATTATTAGCTTGCTTATCATCACTGTGCTTTCCTAAGATTATCAATACAACACAACTACTCAGACAAAGAAAAAAACAAAGGTTTCAAAGGTTATGTATTATGGGGTTCAGGAGCTGTAGTTATGTATGTCTTCTGTATCATGTTTGATTAGAGATGTCTTTTCTAACAGTCTGGGACTTTCCACTTACAGTTCTCAACAGAAATACTTGTAGTGACATTCCAAATGTTCAGAATGTGGATCCCTTCCTATTTCATTGGGACCTCAGACCTCCACTGAAAAGATCAATCCAAACAAAATTAAAACCATTTGCATAGAAAACTGATCCACAAAATGGCAGTGTTCACTGCATGATCAACACAGTATTTCATGATTTTTCATTTTCACAGAAACAATTTCCAAGTGCTCAATTACTGGCTACAACTGAATTCTGAGATTTCTCTGCACGCCACAGCACGAAACTGATGATCTACATTTGATCCTAAATGCCTGGCAGGTCTATGTTCTGATATGCCTTTGTCGCTCACGCCATTTTTCTTCAAAAACTCAGGCTTCTTTCTGAGATGTACCCGCTTCATGCATTTATTTCCGAGCTTTTATTCTATACCAAAAATACCTGGAAAACAAGATGACAGACAGCACAAAAAAATAAGCTACAGAGTTTTTTAAAAAAGTCAGGTTTGGCAGCATATTCTGGAAAATGCCAAAGGGTTTGTGGAATAAATTCCATTTGGCAAATTTAGAGATAAAAGAATCCAGCTGCTTTCAAACACCAAATGCACTACTAAAAAGTCTAAAATTGCAGAAACGTATTAAATCAACAAAACAGATCATCCTCCCACACAAAACAAGAACAGCAGCAACAAAAGAACCACAAAACATTCCTATTTAGATAGACTTCAATGCTAGGTGATGTCTGTTCCAGGCAGTTTGGCAAAGAATACGCTTATATACAACAAAAGGCATAGGGCTGAGGGATTTTACGATGCTTCAGGCTATTGCAAAGCTAGGCAAAGAGATGAAAGCAGTCATGCCACTGAGGGACCTCGGATAAGGAACCAGGCTGAGCCATATGATGATTAGAATCCTTTGCAAAAGCATTTCTTATTCATTCGATTAGTCTTTCAATGACTGTATCACTGAACAGGTGTTATTGGTTTAGGGATTGATTCCATGTTCACTGAAGTCAGTCATGACTTTCTACTACCTTTAAAAGGTCTTTGTATCAGATGCTAAAAGAATAAACCCCATTATTTATGTATCGTTTCTTCCCAGTTTAGGTACAACCTGTTCAACTCCTTCATCACATTCATGACATAAGGCATGTAAAACATTTCTAGCAAAACTAGAACTTGGAAGCACCCAAGACAGGGACTAGTTCCACATTATAACAGGAGAAAATACTCATAGAGGAGTCTGCAGAACAGCAAGAATACTGCCCTTTTAATTCTACAGAGAATCTGTGTTTTCAGGCTGTTGTTCCTTGCCATTGTTCCTTCAACAGAATATCCACTGCCACAGGTTCCTAGCTCTGCTCCTCACAGACACAGCTGCCTGGCAGAAGTTTATACCCTGCACAATCCAACAATTCATGTGACTGCACTCCAAAACAGATTTGCAAAATGAGTGGGCTCTGCTGAAATGTGAACCTATCTTATTTGATTTTTAAATGGACCATTTCATAGATCTGAAGTCAGTCACACTAGCAGAAGTGAAGGTAAGGTAGCTTCCAGTAAAAGACAAATGAGCCACTGGAAGCTATTGGCAGAACACTATCCTGGGACAACAGCCTGCATGTCCAAAAAGTCAACAAAGTCTTTATGGAAAGAGTCCTCTTTGTAGGTAACCAATATGCAAAGGTAACAATTTCATTAACTAACAAGCAAAATTAATAAACATCTATAGAAAGTTCCTTTCCTCTCTCCTTATCTCCTGATAATACTATAGTATCAGTTATGAAGAACTCTGAAACTCACATTTCAAGCTGATAACTTCCAGGTAGCTTTTAAAAAGACAAACATTAAAACTAAGCAAAAGCAGTTCAGTAACTTTGCAGTATGAAAAATAAAATAAACTTTTCCTTTTCTAAACATATACACCAAAAGAATGTAAAAAAAAGACTTGTGCTGAAATGGCTGGAGATAGAAGGCTCAAATTTGGCAGGCAAGATGACTAAATAAGAAGAAATGCCTTCACATTTTCCAATTAAAATGGGATTTGCTTTGATCTGCTGCAAATCAGAGTTTTTGTCCTTTATCAAGTGTTTTCCCTCAGCTTGAAAGGAAGCAGCTAAGGAACATCATGCTGTGCCTGTGTACAATTAACTTAGCCAAGCAATAAAACATTCAGAGAAGAAACAGAACAGTGCTGTGATATGTGGATTTCTATACTGTGCTTACATGGTGCTGATCATCCAGTACAGTGAAAGCATTGTAGCTCCCAAGATCTGTGTATTTATTATAACCTATCCAGGTATCACCTCCACAATCTCTGTAAAGTATCTGAATGAATTACAAAAGCTGTAACATCCTATAAAGTTGTTTTCTATTCAGTAATCAATATAGGCACTAGGGCTTTAATCCATAAAGGGATGCCTACATGTCCCTCTGGATCAAACTGTTTATGATTAGGGTGAGAAGCATCTCACTACAGAGGATCTGTGTAACTTCTTACACATTACCTCAGCTCTATGATTTCAGATATTTGAAGACCTCTAAAGTGGTTTATCAGAAATTTCATTGTATACCCCCTCCTGTACGTAACACAACTTTTTCCAGTACTATACTTGGCCTTCAGTCTGACAGCAACTGCTTTGTTAGAAAACCAGAAGTCTTGCTTTTATCGCTCTGTCATATCCCATTGCTGAAACAACATTCCACTGATTCAACATCAAACTGACACGAAGCACCTCGTTGTAACCATACTGAAATAGCTTTAAAGTATTTTCCCTGTAGATTTCCTTAGGTAACTATGAGCTTTACTTTTGATTCTTCAGTCTTTATAGTGCTGGACATATGTATGCAAATAGATGAGTTGCAAAGCAGCAGAAAATTAGATACTGCATTATTTTATGTTGGTTGGACTGAATCTTCTCAGAATGTCTACATAAGATTGACTAAAAAGAGGCATTATGTTTATGTAAGGTACATCCCCTACAAGCAAACTGTTTTCTACGCTTCCAGGAAGTCTTTGAGGTTTTAAGTGCCAGTGTTGAATGAATGCTATTTGTCAGCTGACACTAATTTTGATCTTCTTTAATTCACAATCACTCACACATATTTCTTACTGTTGAGGAACACATTTTGTCCCTGTATGGTTTTTCCAAACAGTTTGGTGACCCATTTTGCAGACACTGGTTGCTCATGAACATACGAGCTATCGACTGTTGGAGTTATGTGTATGCTTTTCACCCATTGCCTTTTTTGCTGAGTGGATGGCTGAAACTTTCCTAGAAAATAATCCATAGCAAACAACAGAGAATAGATTTCCATGACAAGCCTTCTGGGATTTGCAAACATGCCCGTGACTGTTCCACCATTGTACAAATATTAAAGACTGGCAAATAGAGACACCACAGTCTTCAAGAATGTTGAATTAAAATAATTCCACTATCTTGCCAGCTTTAACCACTATTTTCTATAGCAACAGCAGCTAAAAAGATGGCAACAGAGCCATGCTAATGGTCTGCAGGAAAAATATTGAGAAACAGACCTTTCTTCCACCTTCAGCTAAAACATAGTCTGGAGGCTGCACCCATATCCCTTTCAGATGGTGGGGGATCATGGTATATGCCTTTAGGTATCTCCAGTTTGGCCTACTGCAAATGTCCAGGTTCCTGCTGCGTGCCTTCCAAGCAGGCTATGAAAGCACATCAACTTCAGTACTGTAGAGCTCCCGCTGGCTTCCCATCTAGTCAAACTACACACATTTTAAGCTCTTGTTCCTAACCTAAAAGGTACCTTTAATTATTAGGACTTGGCTATATGTAAACCATTTAATTCTTATATTTTTTTTGCAGCACTCCACTACCGTAACAACAGGCCTTGCAGATACTGAAACTATCTGAAGCTTATCAGGAAAAACTGTCAGGTGCTCAGGGATGAGCATTTTTAGCTGACATACTTGAGCTATGGAACATATTATCAGGAGGGATAGGCATAAATTAAATACACAAAGGAAGATGCTTACCCACATTTCCTCACATTGCAAGCCTTTTTGTACCAATGAATGCAGAATACACAATAATCTCACAGAAGGACAACGAAAACTCTAAAACCACACCAGAATAAATATCAAAAGCTAAGCACACCAATGGGTAACACACTCTCAAAAAGGAGGAAACAGACAGGACTTGAACGCAGAGGGCATCAGGTATCTGGCACAGCTGATCAGCTCAATCTGCCAAGGGTCTCTAGACCTCCAAAGCATTGAGGGTAAACTTGACTTACCAGAACTAGAGAGAAATGATGGCACGGGATGGTCGGGGTGCAAATCATAATTTATGTCAACATAAAATGGAACTTGCTACTGTTGCTCTAGCTCAAGAGCTAGAGCTCTCCACTCCCAGTCCAGTCAGATGATATGTACAAAAATAAAAAGGCATGTGAGTAGTCCCCTTACTTACAACGTCTATGCCATTCACAGCGGGATGAGTGCCTGGCTACAACAAAGCTTTGGGTAAGGTTACTGGTCACGGGCCTCCATGAGAGTGTGTTGAAGCTGCTTTTAGTAGTAGGAGTCTCACAGTATGAACATTCGCTACTACCAGGCTCAAGACAAAAGTATCTATTCAGAGACATTCATTCACCCATTTTAAAAGGGTTTACAAGGGTGGCTGCTAAGAACTGGCTGCGCTTCACTACTGAAGGCAACTGACACACTACAGAAATATTTTTTTTATTTTTGTCCAAAATGGCTGCTTCTTTGAATACCCTAATGTTTTTGTTGCAGGGTTAAGCTACTGAAAAGACTGAGTTTTAGAGGTAGTGGTGTTCCCCTGAACAATTCTGTGATCACAGCAGGCATTTAGCATTTCTGAAAATGTTACCAGAACTTGAAGATTAACACTTCAAGCTAAATACCCAGATCTGAAGAACACTTTTGAATATCTAGTCCTATGTCTCTAAGACCAATCACACAGAAAGTTAGTGGTAGAGTCAAACTCCATAACTCTCAAAAATGGTTCTCATCCAGAGCAGGTGTAAATGTGAGTAAATGAAACAAGCTATACACCATGGCTTGCTTGTTCAACAAAAGTAGCTAGAATAATTTGTATGTGGAAAACTTCCCAACAGAAAGGCATATGTTGGCATGACAATACATTAAAGAGGTATTGTGTAGAAATACAAGAATAATACACAAGAGGATTACTATGAGGACAGTACTCCAGAGTCCCATCAAATGTGGTTTGTTAGAAACAGGAATAACACTTTCTAGAACTTGGTTGAACTTGCAGCAATGACCCTTAAAGCTAGTAATAAAATTTTCCAAAGACCTGAAACAAAAGTTTCTTTTCTTGTACTCCTGTCGTCATAATTTTTCAAGAATATTGTATGCCTAGAAAATTTACCAGTTTCAATTGATGGGTTTTATTTTGCCTGCATCCTTTGTCACCCTGTATATATACTCTTTCAATCATCTAATAGCTTCTGTTTCACACTCTGATCCTTTTGTTTTCTTTTCTGTGCTTCAAAAAATAAAATTTATAAAGGAGGTAATAGGACACAGGGTGATGGTTTTCTACTTTTCAAGAACAGGGATAAATGTTTTGAGTGGGGATACAAGAATTAACACATACTAATACAAAGAACTCCTAACAGCTGTAGTTCACCACTGCCACACACATAAGCTGCTTTGCATAAATCAGATGCACTAAAGAGTCTGGGGTAAGATATTCTAAGGAAAAGTTACTTTAAAGAGGTAAATCAAATACACAGCACTTACTATGTTCATGAAGGACTAGACTGGAGCTTTACCCCTTTCACTTGAAACAATATAGTTATATTCCAAGTCTTGTTCTAAACAGATATTTTTAGAATCAATTATGCTAAGAGGTTTGAGCTACCTGAAGATTAATCTTTCGGTCTCAGTGAAAACTTAGCTGAATAAAGCAACTCCTCTTCTACAAGAAGTGTCATTCTTCCGCTAGGGACAGAGGAAATAATTTCCAAAAATGTCCTTTTTATGACCTTTGCTGTGCTGTAGGATAAGATGATCATTTGAGTGTATCCTTGCTTCTGCCAGCAAAAATTAAACTGCCCTGATTGTGTTTTCCATTTAAAGTGAATGAAGGCTTTCAGGAGCTCAGGTTTCCCTCAGTTGTCAGCCCTGCTAAAATGGGGTGGAGGTTTTTGGCACTTAAGTTTCCTAGCAGTAGCCAGGGCTAACGAGACGCAAAGATGTGTCTGTGGGCAGAAAAGTGGAAGCAACTACATAAAACATTAAACATGTTCATTAGTGCATTTTTATAAATGTTGACATTGTTCTCACATCTATGAAGTTAAATCCTGACACACCTCACTACAGTCCTGCACCTGACCGCCAGTGATACAAATATGAAGAGTAATGACAACAGCATTGGTTTCAGCTCTCAAACATTACTCAGACATATCCAGGCCACACTGAGGCTTGTGCTGCTTCAACCACAGTGTGACAATAACTACGTTCAGCCTGCCTTAAGCCATCTGGGGCATCTTTCCTCTGTGTCATGCTGCAGGCATCAAGGAAATTAGACCTGCTAAAAATTAATGTCCTTGGGTAGCAGGCTCTCTGGGTCATCCACCATACCGTCCAGTGATGGTAATAAAAACATGAGACCTGTTGTAGAAAAGGCTATGAAAAAATTACAGCACTTCAACTTTCTCAGTGATTTTCCTACCCAGGTAAAGAAAATCTAGATATTTTAGCATAATACTTGATCATCCAGCTTTCAATAGAGTAACACTTAACATTAACACTAAATGTGTGTCATTTGTATTATATTTGAAAACCTACTTTTTCTTTCTTCCAAAGTGCTTCATCTCCCTTGTTGCCAAGGCTTCTGCTTCACCTCAGGCTTGTCATAATATTCAATTCTTTATAGTTTTGCATTTTTCTCCTCCAGGGGCATTCTTCTGTCAGCTCAGCAAGACCTTTTTCATTACGTATTCTCTTTTTTGCTCTTTCTTTTGCCTCTCAGAACCTCTCTTTTATGCTTATATTTACTAGATATGACTATGTTTTATATTTCTTCAATATTACTTTCTTAGGTTTTCTTTAATCCCATCTATCCCATTTCATAAGGAATACATCCATATTGCTTGCTTTTTTCCCTCAGGCATCCTTCCTCATCTCCATGCAATTGTCAAGTTGTTCCACCACTTTTTCTTTTGGTCTTTTTCCTCTTCAGCCTTATATCATCTTCTTTGCTACTATCACTATCAAACCAATACATTGTTTTCGGGAGTCCACAGGCCGTGGACAGCGGGGCAGTACCCATTTTTGAAGTTAGCATCCATTCAGGAAAGTGAACATTGCTGTCCTTCCCTATGGGGACTGACTCATTAAAGCCTTAGAATTGCTCTCACAGCTGTTTGAGACCAAGGAGATGCCACTATGGATGCAACTTGCTCTTAGGAGATTTAAGAAATCAGGGATTACAACATTTCATCAGCACTAATCCTATACTGATCTTTAGAACAACTGCAGTTAAAATTTCCATTCTGATTGATGTAACTTGGGTGACTACAAATTTTATTTGCTTCAAAAGCCTAACCTCAGCCCTGTGAGGAGTTATTTGCTATGGCAGCATGATAGCAGTCATACGCAGACTAGCTTCTAAACAGGCAAGGGAGTAGTAGGTGTAAAATCCAATAGGTCTCTCACTTGGCAGACCAAAGCTGTCAGGTCAGGACTCGTAACAGGTGAAGGAAAAAAACAGGAAAATAAGCTTCTGTAGATACAGCTAACAAGTATTATTGGAACATAAGATATTCACTAGTCCCAGAGAGTTTCAAGAACTAGAAGGTGCCATAAATAAACTGTAACTACTAACCCTAATGAGAGGCATACCTATGTTTTCCTCTACCCATATTTATCTGAACAAATTGGCACACAAGCACACATTAGATGGGAAATTCTCTGAAGAGCACAGAAGGAGGTTCACAGCCTCTGACTTCCCATGCCAGGGCAGGTACAGAGCGCAGTCACCATCGGGTGGGAGCTGCTATCAAGCAGAGGAAGCAGACAACAGTAGCCAGTAGGAAAGGCAATTTTAAAAAGACAGTTCAGGAGCTGGCTATGATTTTAACATTTGGTCCTAATGAGCTAGACTGAACTTTCTCCAGCACAGTTGTGCTTAAAGCAATTCTTCTGGACCAAGGCTGCTGTCCTGGTCTAATTATTGTAGCAATTCCACATTCCCCTGCCTTGTGTAATTAATTTTGGTTTGTGGTTTTGCAGAGAAGACCGTTATTAAAACAAAATCAAGCTGGTAGTGGTAGCACTAGTGTTTGTATTACCACAGCACCTCTAAAACCTAGTCATGGTTCAGGATTCTAGTGTCCTGGGGCGGATGAAGAAACATAATGGAGTACACACCATATGTCACAAGATGGAAGCACTGCATCTTTCTCCAGCTTGGCAATATGGCTCAGCATTTCACATTTGGTTCTTTGTGCACACACAATTTCCTGTTGCCCACTGAATACCTGCCTGAATACCAAACCACAACACTGAAATATTACTCATCATCCATTCAGATAGGAAGCCACCTTCCTCAGAGCAGGGCTTGCTGCAGGAAGAGGGGGTGACTGTTGTAGGTACTCACACAGTTCCCATCAGAGCAACACTGAAGCACCTCACTGTCTGTTATGTACTCATCATTGTGATGCCCCTGTGTAGAGAGACAGCCTAGGTGTTGAGAGACCTTCTTGACAAAGCACCTTGCCCAAGGTGATTTTAAAAAGAAAAGGAGGGAGAGAGAGAGAAAGGTCTGTGGCAAAGCAGGAATTTAATTCAGATTTTCCTGGTGGCCACAGAGCTTAGAGTCTGCTATTCTCTTAACAACCTTTCCTTACATCATGCTAGGTTTGCATGCCATATTAAAAGCTAAGATGCAAATGTTTATACTGCACATCTTATTTTTTCTTTTTTTTAAAAAAAAGACAAGTGTAAGGTACTGATATGCTACAAAAAGAATTTCCCTTTTAAAATAAGCCAAGAAGTTTTAAGCATTTTGGGGAGAGGGAAAAAAAAAAGAAAGAAATCAAAGGCCCTGAACACTACAGGTTTCATACCTTTAGAGGACTGAAAACCATCAGTTTAAAGTTTTAAGGCCTTTACATTTTCTTAATTGTTTTTCATCTAAAATATTTACTCCATTTCCCAAGTAGCTGCTACATAACTGTATTTGCACTTGCACTGCTTTTCCTCCGTATTTTTTATGTAGCAAGCAAAATTTTATTAACCTCAATTGAGGAGAAGCTGAAACCAAAAGAGAACAAATGAAACTTCACACAGCAAGTGATCTCAGGCTGCAAGAAGGCAACCCAGCATTACAGAAGCATCATGTGGGCCCTCTGGTTCCTATGCCATGTTTTTTGCTTGGCATGACACCAGTGAGGACCACGTGCATGGTCTGCTGGGAGACAAACAGGCACAGTTAGGCAGCAAGTCTGTCAGTGAACACACAAAGAAGCAGAGTTTTAAGCAGCCAGAAAAATGTAGTTTGAAAACCAGAAAGGGAAGAGGTGGTTTGAAAGCCACTGAAATACTTTGTTCACAATTATGAAATTCACAACCTGAATTTTTAATTAAATTAGAAGTACCTGTTCCTTTACATTTAAAAAGAAGTGGCCTGTGAGCTGAGACTCTGGCCACAGAGGAATAAGTGTCAGGTGAGGGTGGAGGATTAAATGGTAGTGAGTTGGACCACTTACTCATTTAAGGGAGCACACGGTACAAACCAAAGTTTGGTTTCAGTCTGGGTGCCTCCCACATTTTGGGTTTTTTTTACATTTTTGCTCTCCCTACATATAGATTTTTCATGCAGGTCAAGTAATTTTTTCCAATTCTATGATCAAAAATTTAATGTCTCCTCTTTGTCCAGTTGCACTGGTCTTTGCTCTCTCACTTTGGCCCCACCCACACTACCCCTTCCAACGTTTTTGTTTGCAGTCTCTAGAAAAGAAACAAACTAAAATTTTGGTGAAGACTTTATTCTGTGATCCAAGGAAATAATAGTTCCAAATTAAACAGCCCGATGCCTTACAGCCTGACATGGTGAGCCCTGATCTGAGCGTTAGCCCATTTATTTATCTAACAGTTCACTCCAACAGATAACAGTGCTGATAACATCAGAAAGAACATCTCTGCAAACATACTGTGGCTGCATATTTACTGGGAAGCACTTGAAAAAGTTACTTGCACAATCATGCATCACTGGTTATGTATTCAAGATAAAGTTTAAACGCTGTTTATACCTCAGTTTATATCCTGTTATCTTTGTCTGCGTACTAAGAAGATTTAGGATCTCCAGACCATCCTTTAAATCTAATAACAGATTAGCAAAAAAAAATTATACGGCTGTGAGAAAAATATTTAACAGAGATATTAATATGAATCCTCCATGCAGTAAAATGTAATTAAACTATAAGAATATAAATTACTATTCAACATATTTTAGTGTATGTATCTTGTAGGTGTCCAACCCAATTATTTTTAAAATATCTGCTCCTTAAAAGTGAAATATGTGATGATAACTCATAATCTTGCTTTTTTTATTATTTCTGCATATAAAATACTGTGTTTTTGTAAATGAATCCCAGTGATAATAAACAAACACCATGAAAATCAACACGAAGTAGTTACAAGGTAAATAAAAGAGTCCTTGCTGAGCCAAGCAATTTCATTGGTGAACATTGCAAAACCAAGGAAAGTGTTATAATTTATTTGCCCAACTTCCAACCTTAAGCAACTCTCCTTTAAAACTGCAGACAAGGAGAGCTCACAGACCATGAATTCTCGGAAATTTATGACCTGCCTCTGGTGCTGTTTCTCTGCTTTCAGACCAAGAGGAGCAAGCAGTTTTACAGACCACATTCAGCTGCAGACAAGAGATAAATAAGCTCATCTGCTCTATTAACAAGAAAGAGCGAATATGTTAAGTACCTACCTTCTCCTCATTTTCTTGGCTCCAGCTTCTCCACAGTCTTCAGCCTTGTAAAACTCTCCCAGTCTGTGAGACCCTGCAACAGACCTTTGAGTGATTCATTGTGGCAAACTTCCTTCTGTTCAGCCCGAGTTTAAGTGGCCAGACTCGCTGAGATGGAAAAACAAAAAAAGTGGAGGCATAGAAAGGAGAAACTAAAACCATATTACAAAACAGTGGGTCTGGTTAAGGCAGACTGTTCTTTCACCATGTCGGAGAGTTAGTTTACTGACTATTGACTTTGCCTGTAAGTCACTAGGGTGCTAATGCCAGGCAAGGCAAAAGGCATCTTGTCCTTTGATAGGATTTAAGGGTAATCTTCAGGAGAAAGAGTGAGAACAGTTATTAGCATTTGGGGGTGTGATTGCTAATCCAGCAATGATGCATGACTGATTTATTAACTGTTTCACTTGCAGAAACAAATGGAAGAAGGTTCTGCCAAGAATCTGCCATTCTTTGATGGAGACCACAATGTCTGAATCCTTTTCTTAAAGCAAAGCCGTGGCAAATGCTGAGCCTGTGTGTTTCACAATGAGGGATTAATTCTGTCTTAATGCATAATCCTATATGCTCACAGAGGAGAGAGTGCTGCAGAGAATTTTAAAAAAGCATTCAGAAATATATATAGCGTGTTCTATTTCTGCATGCGTTTTTCCCATTTATCAACATCATAGGTAAATTAGGTCACGTGTCAAAATAAGCCATTAGGGCTTCCCCTACTTCTTTCCCTGCACCACCAAATCCTAACTCCACATGTGGCACTCCACAAAAGCAGCCAAAGTGCATGTTGTAGGTTACTGTTCAAGAGGACTACGGGGCCTTGAAGAACACTGAAGCCTCTTACACGAGAAAATATTCTCTTCCCAAAAGGGCTTACAATCCAACCATTCACCACACCAAACCAACTGCATTAGCAGCCCCAACAAAAATCAGTCATTTGCAGCATTCTGTAAATTTTCATTCCATAGGCACCTATTTGCATATTACAGTGGTATGTCCAGGAAAAGGCTTCCTGATCTACGCATAGCATTGATCCTTTTAAGTTGAATTGATGTCTCACTTTCAGAATTCTTCCCAAGTCTGAGTAACCTACTCAGGTACTCTAAATATTATCTACTCCCTATTATGACTTAAGCTTAAGACACACTGCTTTTGAAATAAGAGCTATTAACATTTACATTATGTCTTTACACCAGAAGGACTTCTCCACCTGAGTTGTCAGTTTAATTGTTAATTACTTTATGTACCAGATACCTCATAAAAGCAAGTCAAAACACAAATCTTGGTTCAAACAATCTGCATTCAGAATTATATAACAAGTGAGAATTGTTAGCTAGCAATAAACAAAATAAATAAGCAGACTGAAACAGAAAGAGTGGAAGGGAGCACAGCCTATAAGCAAGGTCAAAGGTTTTCTAGACCTTCAGCCTGATCCATACAGCCAGAGCTCTCTGCCTGTATGAATCCTGCAACAGCTAAACATCACTGTTGAGCTTTCAACCATGTTTTCCCCTTTTCAACTCCTGCCTTCAAATTTAACAGAATACTTCACTGACATCAAAGTGCAACCCATTGCTTTTCACACAGCAAAAAACCTCCATTCAGCAGTCCATTCCCTGGATAATTTGAACAGTCAAAGTTGGCTTGAAAGTAGGTAGAGCTGGCCACACTCTACAAGGTGTACAACCAATGTACCATCATAAGAGATCTGCCTCGAAACATCACTTAATCACAAGCAGATGGGGGATGGGGGTGGGGGGGCCAGGAAGCTAAAGGTTAAGATCCCCCCAAAGCTGTGTCAGACTTTTTTTCTTCTTTTAAATGAATGTTCTAGGGGAAGGGAAAAAAAAAAAGACTTGAGTAAGAAGTTGCAAACTGTGGACAAAAAGAAAAGCATTTGCATTCTTCTGCTTTCTCAGCAAGACCTCTCACCTGCTCTGTGGGCAGTTTCACTGCTGATGTAAGAGCCCTGCCTAACTCTCTGCACCTCACCTTGCTTTGGCTTGTGCTACGTAATATTATGCTGTACTTCATCTTCGCAATTAACCTCAATGACTTTTTCAAACAGATTTGGACCTGTTCTCTGATAATTTATGAATCCTGTAAGCTGATCTGGGATACAGATCATCTACTCAATTAACATACTGGCTTATTTTTATTAAGAATTGACCTTAAAAAGCAGTACAGAAATGACAAAATGTCTCAGGATGGCCATGCGTCATTAAAAACTGGAATAACGGCATAACATCAAGAAGTTTTCCTTCCACTTTTGATCAACATCACAAGGCTGCTTTTGTCTAAAGAAGGGAAAGGCCGGAAAATAAATAGCTATAGGATAGCTCAGCAGAGGGAGGTACAAGAGCAGGGCACATTTCAGGCAGAACAAGATGGCAACTCAGTGAGGGAGTCTGGTCTACTTTAGTCTCTGATGACAGGAGCCCTGCAAGGTAACAGGTTAAACCAAGTGGAAAAATTTATCCTAACAGTCTGGTTTCCCACAAAGTACATAGCCTCCAAACCCCATTATAATCCCACTTTATTTTCTTTAGTACATTATCTGTCAAGAATTAAAATGATTTAGTAGGTACATAAGGCAATTACTTTGTAGAAATTCACTAAAGTTTTCAATTGAAGAGTTGCTTAACTTTCTTCCACAATACAGATAGTATCTTTTTCCTTATTTAGCTGGTATTATATTCAGCACCAGACTTATTTAAAACACTGAGACCTTATGAACAGTGTCTCTCTCTAGCATCCTAAAAATACAGCACTCTTCTTCTCTTTGTTTCCCATGTTCATAGAAAGTAAACCAGCCTTTTACTCTAATATCTTTTATCTGAAGGCTCCATAAAAATTGTTCCTTCAAGGCCTTTATTGCCTTCAGAGGAGGAAAGCCATAAACACCTCTTAGCTGTAGTGCCTGATACTTGAAAGCTCAAGCTATCTGCGTCTTTAGATACAGTCCCTAGCAGGAATCTCAAACACATAGACACAAAAAAATCAAATTAATCAACACAAAGACTTTAATTGCTCAACACCGAAATATTTAAATGGTATATCCCAGGATTTATGTCCTATTTATTGCACATGATGATTTTATCTTCCTGTAACAGTCCAGTCATAGACTTGGACATGTTATTTCTAGCAAAAAAATCACGTAGAAAAATGGCCTATTCTATTGCACCAAGTACTGTACCATCCAAAAACTGCAGCTGGGTAATTTGCAGTTTACTCTTAGGTCTAAAATCAGCTTACACTGACAGGAAGAGAAATTGAGAAGGTTATCTCCCACTGACATGTCAGTTTCTTCCTTATAAAACCACTGCATCTTCAGGGTAGAACAGTCTTCACCCATAAATCTTAACAGCTCTCTAAACATCTGCACAATGGTTCATCAATTACCCTTCCCTGTCTTCTGTCACCAGCAAAGTTTGGGGAGAATTTGTTTGTCTCACTGGAGAGTGACTGTTTCTGGAATAAAAGCCTATGTCTTGTCTTTATTCCACACCTGGAAAGAGAACAAAGAAACTGCAAGGTTGGTATCTAATCTATTGCCTTACCAGAGACTTTTCTCTCCACTTTCAGTGGACTTTGTTTAACTTCACTAGTTTCCTAAAGACTTTCAGGTTTATTGTTGCTCAGCACTTTGAAGCTGTGGCACAACGCAAGACAGGGCAGAGATACTGGAGTCACCTCTGTATGAACTGCTTCCACTACCAGCCCAGGTCAGTACCCAGGAACACCCCAGGATGACTTCTCTTAGCAGCTAGGTATACGTCACCTCCTAGGGACAAACCCTACATTTTTTCAAAGGGCTACTTTGAGTCTGATTGTTATCTCAATTCTGTCCACGTAAATGAGAAATTATTTCCATTAGCACTGAAGAACAACTGAACTAGAGGCTGGATTTAGTGAGATTCACACAAATTGGTCAACAGCCCCTTCAGGCAGGGCTCTTACTTTTTCTCAGTTCTGTACAGCAGCTAAGCAGCTAGCTCACACCACCCTGACCTGTGACAAGGGTTTTGGAACAGGAGAAGAGAGGGGGGAGAAAAGAGAAACAGAAGTACATACAGAGAGCCACATCTGCCAGTCAGGAAGGAAAAACAAATTGCATTAAAAGGATCCATGGCCTAGAGTAGGTTCCACATTATCATTTACAAAATGTTACCGCTTTGATCTATAATCCATGTTCTTATCCCTCCTCCTCCTCCTTTCACATCCATGGGAAATTGTTATCCTTGATCTTGCTTGGGGTTACAGCTCTGAGTCTGGGGAGACCACATCTTTCTAAAGTGCTTTGCCCTTTTGTGACAGCATTAAAAAGACAGCTTTCCACGACCGCATTTTTCTGTGGGCGCAGGATTCCCCTCCTGAAACAGCAGGTATCACCCACTAACTCTCATGGACCACTTAGAGATCCTGGACTGAAAACAAGTGCAGAGCATCAGCACATACATTTTAAAACCCAAGAGACCCTCTTCTTTTATTTTAGTGTAACTGGCAGAGCTTCCCAGACTCTGCAAGGATAACTCAAAACCGCTGATCAGTGCTTTTTGCTTTAAAGTTACCACAGTGTCTCCCAAAGTAAAACAAAACACTCCTGCAACAGAAATATCATACAAAATTTTATTACTATTTCTTTAGGACTTAAAGGGCCAAATTCAGCTTAATGAGGCAACTCAGGCAAACACTAAGTTCCAATGAGTTTGACCCATGGTATTCTGTTCTCTGCAACAAACCAGCTAAAGTCCATGATCACAAATATGTGCCCATTTCATCTGTGATACGGGTGCACAAACGAGCATGGGAAAGTGGATGGAGGGATATAGTCAAGAAAAAAAAGTTTTGTGAGAGTCTAGGCAAAATCCAGGTGAGGTAACTGATAGCAAGGAGAGTTCTTAAAAGGGACTAAACAAGTTCTCATTTCAAACAAGAAGTTGTAAGATGTTTAATTTCCCCACTGATTCATAATGTTGTGACATTGAAAGCAAGAGGAGGGATGTGCAACAGAAAGGGGCAACGTTTCCTCTCCTGTAACATAGGAGCTATTCCAGAAAGGAAAGAAACAGAGTTCAGATCCATGCTTTGCTGCTCACAGCATTTGCTGACTGGCAAATAGATACTGAATGAGTGAAAAAGTTTAGGGATTTGACATCCATTGGCAAGGAGAAAGCCCATCATCTGCATCCCTTACAGCTGCTGATACTCAGCCAGCGCACTCCAGCTCTGATGTCAGCGGTCTAAATGAGGGCCATAGCTCACTGATAGTTTAATCCCAGGAAATCTCTGCTGAACTATTAGCCAAGGCTGACTTCCACAACAACTGCACACTGCTTCTCAAGCACAGGGAAGATTCCCTAGCTTCCAATTCAGGCAGGGAAGGCTCTGCAACCAAACAACTCTGGTACAAAGTTCAAACTTACTTTCAAGACAGATCTGTTTACACATGTTCACCACCATGAGCCCTCAGCAAACAGAGAAGAACCACCAGTCCCTCAAGTAATTAGAGCAAGGCTAGGTCAGTAATAATTACTAAGTGCAGCAAAATGCCATCTTGGCACTGAATAAACATATTCAGAATACGTGAAAATACTGCAACAGCTTTTCATCTTCCCTTGCAGTGGCTGGAGAGCTAAAGTCTATTCAGCTTTCAGAGCCTCTTGTGGATACAATCACTTTATGTATAACTGGGAAACTTGTTCGTGACTCATCTGCCTGTACTACCAAGTGGATTTTTTTAGTCCAATAACCAGACATCCATTATGTGGGCTGCTAAATGATTTACATTGCTTGAGTATGCACTGTACGCACCTCTTGCAAATTTTACATGCTGGCTGTATGGAGAATGAATGCTTGCTGCTTATGCTCCAAATAGCAATGAACCCAATTACCTAAGCTACTAACTCCCAGTAAGGAAGCCAGAAATACAGCTGTTACTTCACTACCTTAAAGAAACATTTATTATTTGTTTCCTAAACTACCATAAGTTGAAATAAATGAGTCATTTACAGTAGTGAACAAGAAGTCCATGAGTACAATTCACCTCTTTCAATAACTGTTGTTAATGCCTTATGCTCTAGAGCTTGTATTCCAGAGTAAGCCTTACCCCACACCTGCGAAAGCAGACAAGAATCCAGCTACTCTGGGAATCTGAGTGACTTCTGAGATGAAGCCACCAAGATGAAAAGCCTGGAAAAAAAGGTAATTTTTGTGAAGCAACATAAGGATACTTTTGAATCATCTTGTGGTAAAAAACTGACTTCTATCATACACAGCCAGAATGAACTTTGGTATGAAGAATGGGTACTAATGGCTGCAGAAGAATCATTTGAAAAAAAGATTTTGGCTGAAAGCAACGTGTTGAGGTCACCTAGTCCAAACACCTTTTCTACCCAGGGCTAACTTCACACTAGATATTGAGATCCTAGGCCTTGCGCGCTCAAGGTTCAATGTGGATTGAGATATCACATCTCAGGCACTGGTTCCAGTGCTCTGCCACTCTCATGCAGAAGAATCTTTTTCCATGTTCTACTGGAACTTGCCCTGTTGCAGGATATCACTCTTGCCCCTTACCCCTTCATTGTGCACCTCTGAGCACTTAGAGCATACCAGCTTTGTACCTGGCGACAGAGCAGAACCATCACCACTCATGTACAGCAGTGACAGCAGTGGGCCTGCATGGGTGCAAGACCAAACAGACATCACCACCAGAGGAAACAGCTGAAGTTCAGTGGATTGAAAGCAGCTACAGATTTAGCCAAGAGCCTCACTTAATAGCTCATATTGCATTTCAGGGCTCTGACGCACATGTAATTGTCTGACGTCCCCACACAACCCTGCATTCATAACACTGCTGACTCTGTGCTTCAGGGGAGGACTTAAAGCTAGGACTGGAATAACAGGAAAGTCAGAGGAGAGTGAAGAACAAGCTTATTCTTCTAAGTTCACAAAGCACCTGTCATACAAAACAATTCCTTTCAAGAACACCACAGAAAGTCACAGAGTGTATCAAAGAATTAAATGAGAAAGCCAAAAACTACCAATGCGATTGAAATCGGATCCCTCTGCTCTTGTTCACTGAGCACCTTACGAAGATCAATGGTTAAATGACTTTCCATTTCAATCAGTAATGAAATTGCTGTCATAGTCATAGTCAGTAAAATCATGCTAATCCATAGGAAGGTTTCAGCTCCTGTTCCAGACTCTGAGGTATACCCACAAGTAAATTCGCCACTAAAAACTATGAGGGGGGAGGCACCCCTCACACACATCACACTGATGCACACCTCAGGAGACTCAGCAGACATGTAATCTCTTAAGTTTAGCAACACAACTGATCCAATTTAAAAAAAAATCTTTTTTAAAATGAAGTTTTGCATGTGAAAAACATCTGTCTTCCAAAACTCTCAAATTATGTTTACATATATTAACAGCTAAGGCTTAACCATATCATGGAACCTAAGATGGCTCCTGGCACCAATCCATAGGGTTTGGGAATGGGAAACAGTGCACACCACCAAAATGAAAGTTTCCCAGTTAGCAAAAGGTACAGCTCCAACTGCATAGAATCAGGCAAAGCTGAAAGAAATTAATTATGAAACTCCTCCTTACTCGCTGGAAAGAAAGATAAGGTGCTTTGAAGGATCTTTCTGGAGGCCAGTTTATCTGCCAATTCTCTCTCCTGCTCTGCATCTCTCAGACTACTTTGTACAGTGGCTAAAAGGGAGGATATGAACAGATGGCTGTTTGCTCTGGTAACTGTGTCTGCTCCTAGTCAGTTTAATTGGTTATGACCCAGTTAAATATTACAGCCTGGTAAAATGATACAGACAGTCCTTCAGTTACTCTTCGCAGTCCATGTGAAGAGACTGAAATCCTAATATCATTACTAAGAATGAAAACACTTTCAAAACACGCTAGGAATTGTGCAAAACACATTGCTGTAGAGTACAGTATTTGTCCTTCCAGACTACTTAAAGAGTATAAAACTTACAGGAATATGATGGTCAGACGGAGGTTTAGAGACATAAGGCGTTCATGAGGATCAACAAACAAACCCTAGGATATTTTACAGAACAGTATCAGTGTCATGACTACTTTTTGTCTATTCAGGCCTTTGGCACCAAGCTGCTCATGAGACTTAAGGGCTGCAGCAGTATCTATTTTCATCTCTCTTCTGATTATGCTGAGAAGAGATTCCCCTTCAAAAAATGGGGAACAAGCCAGAAAACTATAGCATTGTACAGATACTAACTAAAAAGGATAATGTGTTGACCTCAGTACTTATAATCCTCTGTGCAAGGCAAGATAATGGCAAAAACGATGCCATCCAATCAATAAAGAATGAAAGGATGAGAACATAAGTAGGGCTGGTCTACCTGATTATATGGAAAATACATATTACCTCATAATCTGATTGCATCCTCTGAGACTGTGGGATTGATTGCCAATGATAATAAAAGTATAACAACTTTAGCAGAATACTTGACAAAGTGCTGCAGGGTACTCCACTTAAAAAGGTAGCTCTTATTCTACGCCAATTAAAGCACAAAAAGTGGATTTAAAATTGGCTAATTGGTGAACTCACATAGATAGTGGGGAAACATGATCAGCTGAGGAAGTTTCTAATGGGGTAATGTACAGTCTCATTTTGGGTCACAGCTCATAAAGCTGGGGGTTTTCCTCCCTCTTCTGTGAAACATGCATATATGTAACACATGCATATGTCTGTAGATGCGATACATACACATGTATGTTTACCATACTGAGACTGACAAAGGATAAAAAAACTTGATCATAAGTGAATTCAGCTCAATACATAGTACTCAAGCAAACTCAATGCAATAAATACTAAGAACAGCAAGCACAGGCCTCAAGAGGACAAACGTATATTCTAGAAAACAAAGAACTCTAAAATAATTTGGGTTTACACAAAATTAAGATATTACAGACACATCTGAGGAAAGAAAAAGAGCGACTACAACCCCTGTGTTTGTACTGTGCTACAGGGAAGGGGAGAAGCAGTAGAAAAGGAGCTTGTTTCTCAGATCTTTAAGAACTCTGAAGGAGGCACAAAGAGCCACAAAGAGGTGAGAGCTTATGAAAACGCTTTGCAGGGGAAGCCTATGGAGCTCCAGCTATTCAGGCTATCAAAAGGAAGACAGAGATTACCTGGTTACATAAAAGCTTCAAAAGAAGGAAATGAAAATTTTTAGAGATAGGTTTAAAACAGCAGTGAAAGATACACACACATACACACAAAACCCCAGTGGTTCAAGCCAAGAAAATTAATTTGTGAAATCAGACAACGTTGTAATTTAGCAGGTGATTAACCAGAAGAACAAAGTACCTGGGGTTAGATTTTTCATCTTTGCTTGGTGTTTCCAAACCAAGACTGGATGTCTTCATGAAGAACAGAAGCTTTAGTCTGACTCTTTGGATCAAGGGGAAAACAAAATGGAAACACTGCCAAAAGCACCAGTTTTCAGCCTGTGGTGCTTGTCCATAGTTTACTTCAGAGGTTGCATGATCCCTCTCACAAAGCTGAGATCCAAGTCTTTTGCCACCTACGCTCAGATAAAATTCATCTTCTCCCACTACAAAGTTTCATGTTTCTTTACACATACTCCACTACCTTTTAGCAGGGTGGTGAGAAGGCATGACCATTTTTAATGCATGTAACGAAAAAAAAAGTAGTGTTTTCAAGCAGATACCTAAAAGCCCAGGGAAATACACATCATCCACATGATAAATAGCTGTAACACATCCCTAACACAGACTTTTAACTGACCTCATCTCTCCCTCTGCTACCGAAAGATGCACAGATTGTACCAGGCCAATACATGTGTTCCACACGCCCTGCCTCTCAAATAAAATCAGTGAAACAGATGACTTAGCTTTTTGTGTTTTTTTAATCTTAAGAGAAATCCCAGGATGACGCTAAAACAAAATATTTATTAGACCCCATCCTCCCCTGTAACTTGGACATTACCTCTGCCCCGGTGGGCAAGAAAGCCTTCAGGAACACACACTGCAAATCCTTCATCTACTGACTGTTTCCTCCTCGTGAAAGAACTTGTGCCTATTCAGAAGCACAAGGCCAAAACATGCCTCATGACATATTCTCTCAGCACTCTGTAGAAACATGCACCTCCCTCCCGACTTTCACCCTACATGCAACAGCTGCAGCACTAAATTGCCATTCATGGACGCAACACCCCCCGCCCACACACACACACACACACACGCCAGAGAGCGGCCCCACACGTTAAACGACGGCTGAGAGTCCCTTCCGCCATCTAAGGCTACACGTAGCACCGTCCCCACCGCGCAGCACAGCCCGGCACGGCACCGCCGCGGCCGCCCAGCGGGGAAATGGCGCCCGGCCCCTCAGGCGCCCTCACGGCCGCGGGCAGCCGCGCCCGCCGCGAGGCCTCTGGCGCCACCCAGCGGGCACTGTCAGGCGTCGCCGCCGGCCGCGGGTGTGAGGGAGCGGGAACCGCCCCGGAGAGAAAGGCCGCGCCCGGGGAGGGTGTGATCCTGCCCGCGGATTAAATCCTCCGTCTCCTCCCTGAGACCGTGAGGGATGAAGGCAGTCGGCTTTCCTGTCAGAGGAGCTGCTGCCATCCACCCCAACAAACTGTATTTTCTGCCCAGAGCCGTACCTTCCCAAGCAGCTTGAGAGGTCCCACTGGGGTTGGGGGTTATGCCACCAGAGCAAAGCCTTGCGGCAGGGAAGGAGCTCGGCTGCAGCCTTGCAGCTTGCTGCCACCCCTGCCTTCGGTGGTTAATTAAACCTTGGCCATGCTCTCACCTCCCATTAAAGAGCAGAAGGAGAAAAAGCTCTCAAGTACTCTCTGAAAGAGCACTGTAAATGTCATCCACTAATGGGAAGCGATGCGAAATGGCCGCCTGCTCCTGCTGGCTTTTTGTGGCCTTTCTCCTTGCCGAGGCTGCAGTCACTGATCATGGGCTCTTCATGTGCTGGGGCAGCAGTCAGCATGGCTGCACCCAAGGCCTTCCCCGCACTGCTGCAGCACAAAACCGCGGCAAATAGTCATGTACGTCACTGCTGCTCAGCAATGCCCTGCTCTGCGGGGACAGGGGGCTTCTGCACAGCCCACGGCTGCCAGGGGTTTCAGGCACCTATGCAGAGAAGGAGAAAATAATGAGATATATGCATTTTTATATATACACATTTTTATAGAGTTGGGGTTTTTTTTGCATAAGAAAAACTGCTTGTAGTTACCTGGGGTTGTATTTGTGAAGGATGCAAGTTTTGAGGTTTGCCTGTTGCTAAGCATAAAGCGGCCAACCTGAGTTTTCCCAGATTTCCCCCCTTCTGTCTGATCAACCCACAGAGTAAATGTGCATTTAGGGAAAACATTTTTAGTTCTAGCACCCAACCCAATTTTGACAAAAAAGTCAAAGGCAAACCCCTCCTCTGCCTTCAGCTGTGAGATCTAGGCCTGCAAATTACTATATAATTAAAAAAAAAAAAGGGGGGGCAATTTTATTCTAAGAATTGCTGCCAGATCTTAGTGGTAGGACCACACTGAAGTGGGTGCAACAAAGAGATACAACAATATCTGCAGATGTCCTTTGGATGCATTGCCTCTTTCAACTACTTAACTGGTATAATGAGCTAAATGAAAGCATATGGTTTTTTTATATCACAGAACTGCTGCTTACTTTTTTTTTACTTGAGGTAAACTAACTCAATTTTTAACATAATATCTCAACCCCTTACCTTGACTCTCAACATGTTCAGGAGCTAAGCTATAAAGTCTAACGATAGCTAACCTGCAGACCTCAAACTTGGTCTGAATTGACTCCTGTGCTCTGTCTTTTTTACCCAAGTGCACCCTCTCCCCCCTTTTCTTCCTGGCCTGCCCTCAGTCCTCATGCTGCTTCCCCACCTGCAGTACCAGCAAGCCAAATGCTTCCTTCCTGCTCTTATTTCTTCCCACTGCTGTATACTTCTGCCTTCTTATGCTACAGGATCACTTTGGCATAGCTTTTTTTGTATCTCATTTTGATAGCAATGTATTGATCACTATTCAAAGGGAAGAAAGCACAGGAAGAAGTTTTGTTTCATACATCCTGTAATTTTTATGACAGGGGTTTTTTTGTAACCTGCAAAGTGATCTGATAATCTGCTTGTATTCTTGATTTTCTCAGGCCTTGTCAAATCCTTTTGCTTTTTATATTGTTCGTTCCAAATCCTGAAAATAGCATTTTTTCTTAGCATTGCTATTTAATACTTGTCTTTTGAAGTCTGCAGGCATCTTGCCTCTGAAAAGAAATGTAAGTACATGGTCCAGAACAGCCTGCCCTTCTCCATCTGAAGGGGTTCCACCTGGGTCATCTAAGAAGGATTTTTTAAAAAGCTATTTTTCTTTTAGTTTATTGTGTCAGTGAGCCAATGACAGCTCGCAAAGGAGCTGTTTATCAGGTCTCTACAAATTGCGGTTAATGGGCACACATACCTCATACCCACACAAAACCTCACTTGGTGGGCTCTGTGGGTAGACCTGGGCCTCTATTCCTGCAAATACTTGTGGGCACAACCAAGTCACATCCTTACACTTAAGGTAAGTGCACATTTCAGCTTATTTTTTGTCTCAGTTCAACACCCTTTAAAGTATATCAGCTATCCTGTCATCTCTACTTATTCAAGTGCTTGCCATTTTGGTGTCACAGCCTGCTGGAGGGTCTGCCAGATACTCTACCAATACACATAAACAACCAGAAGTAATAAACTGAGGCAGGGAAAACTTACTGGTAAGGTTTCTCTGGAGGTAGGACACAAAATATCATGTGTTCTACATATATAAGAAAAGGGCTTGAAAGGGGGAGTTTCAATTATGATTACTTTGGGGAAAACAAAGGTGAGTTTGGGTTTTATAGATGTCTGATTTTCAGAATTGCTAAGCGTGTATAAACCCCCCAAGAGCCAGAGGGAGCTGAGACTCCTAAATATCTGCAAGTTCATCTGCACTATGTTCCAGCACTGAACTTGTTCTTTGTGCTGATTTAGAGATGGTGATCAGGACCTTGATGTCACTTAATACATGTCTGACAGTGCCATTTTAACAGCAAAATCCTCCATCCACACGCTTTTAAGGAATGAGGAGTAAGAGCCTGTCAGGTGGATTAGCCATATGTCAACTCCCCAGTGCACTACAGCAGAGCCATCATTAATCTGAAAACTTGATCGCAAGCCAAAGGGAACAATTATATAACCTAGAAAACTGAAAGGCGAATAGCACAAAAGCAAACAAGAAAGAACAATCATCCTTACTTACACATGTGCACATTTTACTACAACTATTAGGCAATCAAAATTGTCATATAACTGCCTTTTTTTAAATTACAGAAATGATGGAAGGATTGCAGTAATTAAAAACTGCAGGCAAGATGCTGAAAGATGGTAAATTACATAAAGGCAAAGTGCAAATGAAGCAAAACTTCACAAGTGTTTATTTGCTTCCTCACGATTCACAGACTTTGTGGATTTGGTGTTTGTCTGTTCCTGAGTGCCATTGACAAATTGTCAAATTGATCAGAGAGACAGATACCTGTCAGAAGGAATTGAGTCACCAGAGTGGAAGATTACTTTTAAAAAATAGTGTCAAGCCCTAGAAAAGATACAAGCCGTAGGCAATCACCAAGACAGATTGCATGGGCAAGTTCTATGGCACATGCCTGAATTGCCATGAAATCCAAAGTAAACGTTGGGAAACTGACAACAGAAAAAAAGGTCCACTAGCATTATACCTTCTGGTTAAAGGAGATCATCGTGCAATTAATTCAGTTTATGTATTAGGACAGTGCCTAGGGCCTCTCAAGGTGGGGCCTTTTTATGTTAGGCACTTAAAAGCAGAACAAGCCTCTGCCCCAAAAGGACTTATATTCTCCTTGGACAAGGTAGGAGAGAGGAGGATAAAATACAAGCTGAATGAACAAGCTGTGGAAATGAGGTTAAGATAATACTCTAAAACACACTAGAAATTATTCTGAGAGGAAAGTATCCACCCAGGTAGTTTGAAATGCCAGCCTTTCCATACTGCCCCAGAGCCATCCTCCAGAGATCTGCTACAGAACTAGAAGCCAGTGTCAAATCCCACAGGAAGGTTGCCAGTCTTTGTAAGCTCCTAGGACCTACCTGATCCTCAGGGCTGATCTTCCACAGAATGACTCTTGGGAAGCTAATGGTCTCCCTGCTGCAAGGGTCCTGGTAGCAAGGGTCCAAATCTGGCATGCAGATTAACACCCAGTATCTGGACATATGCTTTTGTACCTGTTGTCTCTTGAGATACTATTTGCAACACACGGGTTGCGACCAACTGACTTGTATTTGTAACTTCCTTGTTGGTGTTTTTTCTCCCCCCTCCCCTCCCCCCCCAGCCCCCTACCCCCCTAATGCCCCAAGCTACACAGCTCTCTAGCATTTTACATGCACATTTCTGAATTTACTGTAGATATATGGCAGTGTTCCTCACTGGCACAGGTAAATTCTTTATGCTAAGTACTACTAGTAATAATAATACTTGTTATTTTTCTGTTCCTTTGTATCTTCAAAGCATTAAACAAATTAATTATCTAAGCTGATAGAAAAGCTTTTCTAGCAACATTTCAGATTTCACAAAACCATCCATTTGCTCTGTGGCCAGCCTCTCAAGACACTGCAGTGTGGGCACAACAGCAATCTACAGCAGAGAAACGTCAGACCTGACATATCTCCACTTCAGCACGTGTATGTATACACGATCTTGTAAGTTAGATGCATGAGTCGTCCAGCTGAAGTCACAGACTGTGAATACTTTAACTGAGGGGAGTTTTTTATATGTGACGTGTAAAGAGTGAATCAGTGAGAATAGCCCTTAGTTTGGATTAAGGGACTGGAAAGAAACAACCCAAGCAAAAAACTAGTGAAAGGGTGTCACATACAATTCTGTCTGCATTAGCCTGTTCTGAGCTGGAGACAAAATGGCTGTCAGGCTTTCTTGCCAACTTCACCATTGCCAGGAGGCAAGGAAGCCAAGGGATTGTGTGCTGGCCCAGAACTCAGAAAGCCTGAGCCCCGCAAGCTGCGGGCTGAGTGACACGAGGTGCACTTCCCCATGCCCCTCTCTCCTCGCTCACCCGTTGCTACTTTTGTAGATCGTGAACTCATCTGGAGAGAAGCTGTTTTCTTATTCCATCTATGTACGGCAGAGCCCTGAGCTCAGTTGGGCCTCTAGGCACCAGGTTAATATATATAATAACAGTGTGGTACAAAAACCAAAGGCATAACAGTTTCATGACGGAACGCATCTCAGATGAGTTAATGTGTGCAAAGCACTTTGAAGTTGAAAGGTTCTGCAGCATGTAAAAAGCTGAGCATTACTTTCATATGGATTTGTTGATCTTGAGGACTCATGAAGCCACTCAGAATATGCCTCTACTCAGTGAAGAGCAGAGTGCGAATCCCTGCTATGCACTCCTGTCGCAGCACTCTCCAAACTAGCCAGCTGCAACAAGGTCTTTTACCATTACCATGATACTCTTCACACCAGTCCCTCTGCTGCCTTCTCCTAATCTCTCCTCACCCAGGGCACACTCACTCTCTCTGCTTCTTCCTCACCTCTCTTCCTTGGCTGCCCAACAACTTAACAGAACCAGCCACAGCTGCACCTTGTCTACATCAACCAACCCACAGCTGTATTTTGTCAATGGTCATTAACCCAGTTTCATTCCTCTACAATTCTGCCCTCCCACTTTTTTTTAAACATTTCATACCTCATGTTTTTACCAATCATCACAAGCTTTTTTACAAATAAACTTTTCATACAGTCCAGACAACTTGTCCCTGAACTTTTCTTTCCTTCTTAACATTTCATGCTTTATGTATTTAACAATCATCACAACTTTTTCACAAATAAACTTCTCATACAATCCAGACAATTTGTCCCTGAACCCATACACATATTCCTTCTTCACTTTTATCTTGGGCTTTTCAGCTTCTGGGGGCTGATCACCTTTCTCCTCATCTGCTTTCTTGAAATCTGGGATTTTGTTTTCCTCAGAGGGGAGTTCTGATGAGCTTATAGTATATTGTCCTGTCACCTCCTGGGTCACACCGGACAATAACCTGAATGAGCTTTCAAACAGCAGATCTAGAATACAGCACTAATACATTACTCCGTGTCCCAACAAGCTTCTCAACATCTTTGCGGTCGCTCATTTCTTCTGAAATGACTGGAGACACCTTCAATGAGCACATAAACACCGGCAAGAATACCACCAGGCCAAGCAGCAGCAGCAACGGTGGGAGCTGCCCGCGGCACCGCACTGCTCCCGCGCCTTCCCCCGGCACAGCCATCACCGCTGTCTGGCTGGACCTGCTCTGGACCCACTGCTGCTGCCACATCTGGCCGTGTACTCCGCTGCTATCGCCCGTTACCCTCAGTCTCTTAACTCCACGGCAGTCAGGCTTCCTTCTCTTTGATCCCAACGGCTCACCTCTACCGGTGTCTGATCCAGATCCCCAGGCTCTTCCCACCTATCTCAATGTGATCTGGATCACAGGCTATCCCCGCCTGTCTCCACTGTGTTGGGCACTGCCATCACTGTTCAAAACGTCGAATGTCCCCCAGCACAGCCATCACTGCTGTTGCTGCTCATTACACTCAGTCTCATAATCTGAAGGTCATGAGTTCAATCCTCACACGGGGCAACAATTGTCGCAGCACTCTCTGAACTAGCCAGCTGCAACAAGGTCTTTTACCATCACATACCATAATACTCTTCACACCAGTCCCTCGGCTGCCTTCTCGCTCCGAACTCCAGATGAAATGGTATGTCCAAGAAATTCCTATTAGAGGATGTCATTAAGAAAACCCATGTCATTATAGGCAAATAGCCTTACTTTTAGCACCTTTCTATATTAAAAATTAGCATCCCTGGGGAAAAATGCAAATAGGCTTTTCACAATCCTGCTGATTTTGGCATTATCTCATCTCCATTGCTTTGAGTCACTCTCGCTTTCTGGGTCTCCTACGTTAAGTTGCCATGGGAAATATAAAAAATCAAAGAAAAAGTGTTACAACTTGCCAACAGATTGACATGAATCTTATCCATTCTGGCTCCTGGAACTGAACTGGCTTTCCACAGTTCACTGAAGCCCAGCTGATCCCCGGCCAGGAATAAACAGCATTTTATGACTCCATATCCAGGCTTCTTGGCCAGGTCCTTTCCGGGGCCAGAGCTGAGACCCAGCCCAAACACTTCCCAGACAGCTTCCAGACCCAAACTGCTACTTAGGATCATGCTGGCTGTAGTTGCTCTCACATCTCACCACTTCTTTTGGATTATTAATTACTGTATTTCAGGAGCAGGGAGTGCCCTAGCTCAGGATTAAGGACCTGTCTCATGAAGTACCACCCAGGCACACCCAGTGGTGGTCCCGGAGCTCGTCTTCTGACTGAGACAAGATGCAGCAGCTGGGGAAAACATCCCCTAAAGAGAGCAGAAGGGTTACAGGAGAACAAGGGCCTACGTAGATCAGCTTTGTGCCTTATTTTGGTGGATGGGCATCATGTCGACTCTTCTGCACCGTTTTGGTATATGTTACTATAGAGATCCACACCAACATGTACACTTGCACATGCATGCATCCAAAAGGAGAACAGCTATAATTAAGCACCCCTGATGGGCACCCACCGTCCCCACGGGCCGTGTCGCCCTCCCCCGCCCCAGCCACAGCCGTCCTTCCAAAGACGGTGCCACTAGATGGGGCTGAGCAACAAAATTCATCGCAGGCCATGTGCACAGCTGCAGCATCAGCGGCATTGCTTAAGTCACAGGTTTAAACATGTTTCTTGCTTACCGGGCACTAACGTTGTCTCCCTGGCCAGTTGATACAGGGACAGGCCGTGGCGAATTGTCATTAAGGGATTGCAAAACTGTATTCCCCAACCATGCTGATTCACCCTTACTGGAGGATGATGTCAGTCCAGGTAGATTCTGCAGCCAGAAATGAATTTGGGAAACAAAAGAAGGGGCTTCTGCATGCCCCACAGTTTATGGGGTGGAAAAGCCTCCTCTAAATAGCTTCTTCTGGTTATCTAGGGAACAGGGGTCTGGCACCTCTTGGCCCTTAAGTGAAACACTTCTGCTCATCAACAGCTTCTCGAGAGCCTGGGAGGCAGGCAGGCAGCATCTCTACTTGCCCATGGCTGCCTTTCCAGCCTTCCAAATGATCCAATGACAGCAAACTGGACACGGAACTGCCTGTCTTCCTTGGTGAGAGGTACTGCAACACACAGAGATAAATACAGGGAAAAGCAGCAGTGAAATAAAACCCCAACTTCATGGTCTGGACAGAGCAGAAATTTCAGGGAAACAATTAAAATGCAGGCACATCAGGTATCAAAATTATTGTCACTACATCTTGTATAGGTAGTGGTGCTGAGAGAAACTGGCGCTGTGGAAACATGCAGCCCTGGGATGCCTCCCATGAGAGAAGTGACATTACCAGGGCTTGTTTACACAGAGCATTGGCAGCGATTTGTCTCCATCTCCTCAGAGGCAGGCAGAGGTAAGTGTACTCCGCACCCAACAGCGGAAGGGATTATCCCACCATAAAGGCAGTTAAAACCATCCCGTTTATTTTGTAAACTAGTTTACCTATAAATGCTTCCATTTCTAAACAAGAATGGTGGTGGGAAATCTGCTTAGAACTTCCTAACGATATTATAAACAGGAGAATGTGGAAACAAAAGGGAGGGAATCAGGTAATGGCAACATCTAAAATATTTTTTAGGATGCAGATTGTCAGGTTAAATTTGAATTCTATATGTTGGCAAATACCATGGAGTTCAGTGAGAAGCAGAACGCAAATACAAGCACAGCTTGTAACATTTAATATTATTTAGGTTATGTGTTGAAACAGGGATAGGGATTAGCTAAATCTGCACCACACTGGGTCCAGTATAAACTTCAGAGAAACTAGTGTGAAAACAGAATCAGATCTTAAACTTTGCAATGCACTTAAACAAATTACATGTTCATGTGAGAAAAAAACATTAATAAATCATTGGGTGAATCTGAAAATACAGCATTTCTGTCCAAGCCTAACCGTATTATCCAAAACAAGCCTATTTTGTTATTTACTTCATCAAGCAGATGTATCTAAAGAGATACAGTATATCACCTCTCAGTTTCTTTATTCCACGTGTGTGTCATATTGTGGTAACTCCAGTTTTAGATCATTGTAAAATGAACACTTTCTGCATCCTGGCTCTTTAAGTGGCAAACATCTGCGGGCAAACACCATTAGGATGTTTTAACGGTACATTATGCAAAATGTGTCATACAGTAGTACCTTTCTATAATGGTAGCCAAGTGGCTAACCTGTCAGAGGACCACTTTTCTTAAGCCAACAATACTAGGATGCTTTTCAGTCCAGGTGTGTTAAAGCCTGCAGGAAAGGGTGTGGTACGCTCACAAAAGTGTGTCTGTGGCCAAGGTGTTCCCAGGAATGTGGGGTGAGTCACCAGTGTCACATTGCTTGGTTGTCTGTGATGGGTGACATTTGGTAGCTGCATTATTACTAAACAGAAGTATGAGCGAGGCTTGCTACATGGAGGCACTGAAGTATGACACGACCATCTGATGCCTTACAGAAAGCTTCAAGGAGCACACAGGACTGAAACTAGGATTACAACCTGAGGAAAAATGTGCCCGATGAACAGTTTTGAGGAGGCTGATAACTTTCAAGACTCTAGCCATATATTACCCCACTGTAACGCACAAAAATAGCTTTTTAATGATTTCTAATCTAATTTGATAATTAACCTTGTCTTCTGAAAGCAAATCGGTATTTACCGTAGTTGAAATCTGATGTTGGGAAGCTGGGAAACAAAACTTTTTTTTCTACCTTATTGGGCTTCAGGCAAACTTAGATGCCATCCTTAGCCAAGAGTAATTCAGCCTTTGAATTCAGCTGTGCTACCTGACTTAGGCCAATGGAAGCCCTGATGTGGCACTGTCACGTTCAAGCCTCCTTGGCCCTCCTCTAAAACGTGCAGAGGTGCTCCATTTCCCAGGTCCCGCATTGCGCCATCGCCGGTGGCACCAAGGAGCCTGGCTTCCAGACCTGCTGAGACACATCGGCCACCCAGTGCACTGGCACACCAGCCTTCAGTCAGGACTTCCAGCTTCCCCAGGGCACCCTTCGGAGAGGGAAAACTCAGCTACCCTCACACAAACCCAGCCCATCGTATTTGCGGTGCTGAGGGAGCTGGACATGGGCGGCACCGAGCCCCACGTGCCCTGGCTGGGCAGCTGGCAGCCCAGGCGACCCTCTGCGAGAGCGTGCAGGTCACAGGACAAAGCATGCCAAAGCCTGTCCCAAGTGCAGATGTGGCCAAGGGGGTTTGCAAGCTTTGCCTCTGTCCTGTGAGAAACACATGGTGGCCTTGTGCTTCTGGGGTCCTCTCCAGCTCCTGCACTCTCC
Source organism: Falco rusticolus (assembly GCF_015220075.1). Taxonomy (NCBI): domain Eukaryota; kingdom Metazoa; phylum Chordata; class Aves; order Falconiformes; family Falconidae; genus Falco; species Falco rusticolus. The sequence continues at coordinate 49,798,614 of NC_051187.1, forward strand.
AATTTTACAGGATCTTGGAGCAGCCAGCTCACAGAGCCTCACTGCCCAATAGCTCAGCTCGACCTCTGTTCACAGTGCATATGAAGAAGGTCCTCCCTTACCCTCACCAGCTCAAGATGATGGTGGCAGCATGCACTGAACTAGAGGAAGAGCCATGAGAGTGTCCTGCCCAGGAGATCCCCAGCTCCCAGTCCCCCACGCCTGATGTTATCTTCTGCACATCCCCACTGCAGGGGTCACAACAAGCACGTTCAGCTGCTGCCTGCCTTCCAGCACCACAGACCCCATGCCTTTTGACATAAATCTGAGCCAAATATAGCCTCAGGGTTCAACTCACCTTAATCCTACTACAGGTTCATACACAGTGGTGTAGCTAAGGAGCTCATTACAAAAAATGGAAGAAAGGGGAGAGAGAGAGATAAAAAGGGGAAGGGGGTGTGGGTGGTGTGTGTGGCACCTGTGCTAGAGACATGGCAGGGAGCAACTGGATGATTTCTGACAGCCAGTTTCAGATCACCTTTAATTTAAAAGGCAACCCTGCGTATGAGCTGCAATACATTACTGTGACTTTGAATAAAAAAACAAGCATAAATCAGTTTTGCTGCTCAGGGGGTTTGTATTGCACCGGTGGGAAATGAAAGAGGAGAGCTGGTGAGTCGCAGCATGCAGGAGAGGTGCAAGGGGAGCTGCTGTCTCTGTTTCCACCCAGAGACACTCACTAACACAGCACAGCTGAGTACAGGGCAAGACCCCTGTTACAGTAAGCTGGGTGAAAGGTACTTTTTTCACTGAAAACCCACAAAAGTGGTTTGTACTGGGAGCAGGAAGAAGAGAGGCTCTTTCAGCAGAGGGAGGAATTCTAATGCCACCAGATCTCCACCATGAAGTCATAGTTTGCAGCACCTTCTAGTTAATTGGGGAATTGGGCAAACCACTCTTCCTTGCTAAAAGGCAGGATGGATTTGCCCACTGGCTGATGTGGGGGGAAGACAGACAAAGAAATCCCTTGTCTGCTAGCAGGTTTATATTGGTCCAAACTGATGCCTGAACTCAGGCAGCATCTCTCATGAGTCCATGCACTGATGGGGACAACTGGGGCACAGTGACCCTACAACCACTGCCTCCATACAGCTCCCTGCCTCCCAGCACAGGCAGCTGGGTGGGGAGCTGTAAAAGCAGCCTCTGCCCCGTGGTAGCTGTTTGCCAAAACCATAAGCCCAGCCAGGCACTGGGGTAGCTGTGCTACCAGTGCCAGGCTGCTTCTGGGCCAATGCTGTTGCATACCAAGGCTCAGCTGGGAAAAACACTGCTCCATGCTTGGGGGACAGGAAAAGCTGGGTAAAAACTGCAAGCACATGAGAAATGTCACCGGGATGAAATGGCAAAGGGTTGTTTTGGCTTTGCTGCTCAGCTTACAGGTGACACTGAGGAGAGCAGAACAACCTGGAGACAAAATGACCCCTTAGTTTTTGGGTCTGCTAGAAACAATATTTTGTGTCTTAGGTTTTCTCTTTAGCCACCAAACTCCAAAATAATCTTTTCAGCCAGCTCTAGCAGTGGTTTTAACATCTACCCAGGAAAGATATGAGGTGTGGTGTCTTTTTTTCTGTGTGTGTATGCCTGTTGACACAGTTCATCTGAGGTTCAGCATTAAACATGGTGGTGCTGCTTTTTCCTCCCTTCCTCCTCTTCCTCCCTGCTTTGTAACCCCCAGGAATGGCTCATGCTCTTACAAAGGAGTTGTGTGTCCTCTCAGGACAGACAAGAGATTGTTTTTAAGTCCAGCATCTGTCATTTATTGTTTACAGTGCAAGATTCAGCTTTGAGTTGAGATCAATGCAGTTGCTCTAGGTGTTGGAGAAAGTGCTCAGTTATCACAAATCTTTCGGTCATTTGTTCATGTTCTACTGCTGTGCGCTCAAGCTCCAGGCCACAAGCTCCAGCAAAGCCTGCAGAGCTGGACTGCAAAGGGAAACATGAAACACACACACACAGAGTTATGCCAAGCTGCTAAAATTAAAGCTGGTTAGAGCAGTGTGAAATGCCCTGCAGGCAGCAGGATAGTGTCTTTTTCCTAGGACCCTTTCGCTGGGTAACGATGAAAGCACAACTGTCAGGAAAGCCTCTTGCTGTCCTGCCTTCGCATACGAATGCTGCATTTGCTTCGCCAAAATAAAGCTGGTGCCTCTCAACAGCAAAAATGCTGATGCCTAGAAGTGGCCTGCCCAGCCTCTCCTGAGGTGTCTGTTGTGATCACATCCAAAGACCCCAAATCAAGATTGGAGCAGGTAGATGCTGCGGAGCGATGAGCTGGTGTAGGAAGTCCCACACCCTGCCACAATGTCCAGCCTGATGTGGAACAGGCCAGGGGAGCCAACAACTGGCTGCGGGGAAGGTCATGGCGAATGGCAATCCCATCAGCCTGGAAAGCATGTTCTGGGAACAATTTGATCTTTCAAAATCAGTCATAAAGGAAACCAAACAAACCCTTGTACAAATAGAGCCAGTTAGCTTTGAAAGCTGTTGCAGCCAGCTCTCGGTATCCCTCACAGGCTGACACAGACCATCTCACATTTGTGGCCCCGCTCTGCACCGTGAGGCTGGCACAGACCCCTCCAAGCAGCAGGGAGGGCTGGGGGCAGTGGGGCAGGTGGCACCACAGGGCTGCCCCATCCCCTGCCGCACAGCACGTGCCTGCTGGCACATCCCGGGGGGCTCCCGGCAAGAGCCACCAGCCCCTTACGCCCTCAGTAATCCTACCCCTGTCAAAACCTGGGTGGAGGGGGCCTAGCCCCACACAGCTTCCAGGCAGTTACAATGGGAACGAAAATTAAAGCCACCCATTTATGTAAACTACCTCAAAGTACTGAATGCAAAAGCAGATGAGCAGAAACAGAATTGCAATACCAGTTTCAGGCAGGATCCACTGGAGCACAAAATGAATTATATACATATAGGATTTCAAAGGGGATCGTTAGGACAGGCTGAGTTCTGCCCACGTCTTAATGACCTGAATAGATTAGCCTCTCCCTGCTCGCTGCCTTGTGCTTCTGGCTGTGGATTGAAACTGCAGAGATTTTCGCTTTGCTTCAGGCCTTAAAGCGCAGCTTCAGCTTCAGGGAGGGCAGGGGGGTGATGGTGTGGCACTGCATCACAAGGAGCTCCTGTCACCCTGCCGGGGTGGCTTGTTTGCAGAGGCAAACCCTGGGGCCACCCTCAAAGCAGAAAACAAGCAAAGGGTAAGTAGAGGGAGCCTAGCTGAGCGCGCTTGGAGTGAGCAAGGAAGGACAAAGGGCAAGAATCTGCCTGAAATTAGTGTTTCACTGGTGTTTCTCAAGCATCACAAGAGGAAAAAGAAAAAAAACAGAATAAACAGAGGAAAGAAACAATGAAGGAAAAAGTATGATATTAACTGGATGGAGAGTTTCAACCAAAAAAACCCAAGAGATTAATGAAGGGCATAGGAGATGCCCCTGCATCCTTCCAATATTTCCTTGCAACAACTTCTCTCAGTTCTGCGCAATAAGCGCCCATTGTCCAGTGGTGGAAAGGCTGAGCACGGCCTCCCCCAGCCCGCGCAGGGTGTCCCTGCAGGGCATGCACTGCCCACCCCTGCCTGGAGCAGCTGTGCCCTTCCAGAGCACCGTAAATAATCCCACGCTTCCACACCTTGGGGCGAGTACAGTTTTCCTGGGTGAATACAGGTTTTCCAAGTGATCAAGGTAGGATAAACAGGAGTGAAAAAGCAGATTATACAGCAGGACTCATAAATTTCCATGGAAGCCCAGGAACGCTGTGTCATAGGTAAGCACTGCTGTCACCTCCCTTATTTTCCAAGACCACAATTTTCCAAAGATAATTTTTGGTTTGCAATAAACAGCCTTGGAGTCACTCTGGATTTATTCTCTGCAGATCACATCCATTGACTATCTTCTTATCAGGACAGTCGGTGGCCTTATGAGCCCAAACCTACAGCTACAGCGAACATCCCATCAGGTTTCCCATGTTTTACATGCAGCACAGTGGGTCTGGATGGCCACATGCAACAGCCCAAAACTGTGACTCCTTGCAAAGCACCGGGAGACCTTCAGATAGAGCTGACCTTAGCATCACTTTAACCCCAGGCTGGAGTTGAAGAGGCAGCCTGACACAATCCACATGCTGCCTCTCTCTTTGCCAGGCAAAAAATGCTGCCATTTGGGTTCCCAAGCCATTTATTTTATACCCTTTTATCCTAAAGCTCTGGCTGTGTTCTTTAATGTAATAAACAAATCACAGGTCTTGTTTTACATATCTCCACACACAAAATCTCTTTCCAGCACTTTGTCTTTATACTTTTCTAAAAAGTGCCTAACAAACTGCTGCATTAAACAAAAATGAAGTCAGGCTTGGGGCTCCCATACCCAGAGCCCTGGGGTTTTACAGAGCCTTCTTTGTGCAGCTTCTATTTCTGTCTGATTAAGCTATCTAATTCTCAAAGATTAAGCTATCTAAATTGAGTACTGAAGCATTTAAAATGTAAACGCACCGAGCTTTAATCACAGTCTGCAGACTACCCCCCTCTCTCTCCACCTGTATATACGTGTGGGCTGTTTCCTCGCAATTTTTGACATTACACCTGCATCTAGTGACACTTTCACATCCCACAATTAAAGAGAGCGTGCTGGGGTAAAGGCCAAAATGTCCAGGTGTATGGATGCGAGGCTGAGGGTGCAGTTAGGGCAGCTAACATGATCCTGTGTCCCCTCCCTGTTCTGCTGCCCCCTCAGCCTCACACGCCCTGCGGCACCCACATTGCTGGTGGCTCGGCTGGCCCTTGGGCAGCACTGCTGCCAGCATGGGGTCAGGGGGAGGAAGGCAAACCCACAGCTCTCCAAACAGGGCCAGTTTACGCTCCCACAGGAATGCACCTCAGAGAAGTGAGAGCTGCCAAACTCTCCTCCCTCCCAGTACCTCACCATGATATTCAGACGTCTTTTGATTTTTTTACATTTGAGAAAAATCCTCACAGAGGGAGTATTTTCAGTCTGGCATGGCAAGCCCTGGGAAGAGAAGACACTCTACAGCTGTTCTGCAGCTCGGGCCCATGGGGGCTATGGGGGCGGGGGGAGGGGGTAAGTGGAGCGAGCCTGGCTCAGCCCTGCAAGCCCCAGCACTTGGCAGCCCAGGGACTGCCCAAGCCACAGGCTGCATCTGCTGCAGCAGCTCTAACAGGCCTCCCTAGACTGCTGTCCCATTAATTTGCTTAATTGCTCTTTGAACCTATGTATAGTTCTGGCACCTGAAGCATCCCATGGCAATGAGTTCCACCAATTAATTATGCTTGTGTGAAAAAAAAGCCTTCCTCCTCTATGCCTTAAAAAATATCTGCCTGATGATTTCATTTAACATCCCTCAGCTCCTGTCTTACGAGCAACTGCTGCCATTCCTCCTGCTATTCGTCATGTTGTAGACCGCTGCCGTAGCCCAGAGTCGTCTCCTTCCTAGGCTGAAGTTGATTGATTCAGTCTCATCTCGTACAGATAGTTTGTGCCTCTCTGATCATTCCAGTCACACATCCTTTTCCCGTTCAAGTACAGCCTGAATTTCAGGAGTGCCGCACACCCACAACCCCGACGTTGCTCAGTAGGAACCATGTCCTTTAAAACCCCAAGTGTGCTGCTGTGGGCTGTGCAGCAAAAGCGAGTGCAGCCACCCCAGCGGGTGTCCTGGCGGTACCCCGTGCTCACCCTGCCTTTGGCGCAGGGATGGCAGCACCATGCCTGGCTCCTGGGGCTTCTGCAGGCGCTGGCTCTCAAGTGCCACCCATGGCTACCTCTGGCACTTGTTTAACTAAGCCCACAAATAATAGGTGACTGCCACAACATTTGTGTTTGAGATCATGGGGACAATAGAGGTAATATGTTCATTGAGCAATTTGAAGTGTTACCTCAATGCAAGAATTACAGGTGCTTGCAGTAGAAATGTTGCAGATAGGAAAAGAAATGACCTCAGACAGGATCAAATATGCAAAGCTAACTGTGGCTGCGGACTTCTCCCACAAGATAAACAAGTGGCTCAGCCCTCCAGCAGAACAGCAGGAAAGGGGAATCCCGGAAAGCTATTCTCACGCCAGGTGGTTTTTTTTTCAGGGCTCCAGCAGGAACCATGCCTGGGAGCCCAGGGGACGGCCACCTCCCTGCTTGCCTGCAGTGGCCCGGGCCACCTGCAAGCCCCGCTAGCCCTGCACACCACGGGGAGAGCAGGTTCATGCCTGCTCCATCTCTGCAGTTGCTTTGAGTCCAAGTGGGACAAAACCATAGGCACAGGTTTTGAAAGGAGGGGACAATTTACAAGGACCGAGCACCTAAGGTGACTTTCTCTTGCTCCTGAGATGCAGAGGCGACTCCAGCTTTCCACCCCCTGCTTGCGACAGCCACAGGAGGAAAGTCAAAACGTGTGGCAGAGAAAAAGCTGTGATCCAAAGCGTTATGTCCACCTCCCCAAATGGCTCAGCTGTGGGATAATCCGCCAGCCATTTCTCCCAGCACCACAAAACCTGGGGGGCTGCAGCGTGCCAGCTCAGAGATTATCTTTGCCATCTCTGGCGCTTTTCTAGCTCAGCCTATAATCCATCCTTCCTTAAGTACTGTTTTTCTTAAACAATGTTGCCATCCCCTTCAAAACATAACTCTGTTTATTGAAAACAAGCAAGTGTTGGTATCGCACCCCGCTGCTGCTGGGTGGTGCTTGACAGCACCGAGCTGGGGTGACGACTCCTTTTCCCAGTAGGTGAAACAGGCAAGTGCCAGCAAGGATATGCCCATAATAAACCACCACTTATCTGTTGGGGCAGAGAATTTTCCTCTGGTTGCCAACACAGATTACAGCCTGAATCTTCCTTTTCTTTAGCAAAAAGCATTTACAGGCACTTCCACCATTCCTTCTCTAAGTTTATTCTGCAAAGATGAGCAAAACAGTGAAACTGTTGGCTTAGCACGAGTGGGACAGCTCTTCTTTTAAACAGATTTTTGATTGTGCCCTGTTATTTCATCTCTTTAGAATATTCACTAGACAAAGTAATTTTCCTGTCTCTGAGCAGTGCTAAGCTGTCAGACTCCTTTTCTGTGAGCAAAAGGTAGTGCAGCATCTTCTCCCCACACAAGTGCTTTTCTGGGAAAATAGAAAAGTAAAAAGGGAAAACACCCCCACTGCCCACTGTTCACTTAGAGGTTTATGGTTTTCCAAAGATAGCAAGAAGTAAACTGTGGCTGTTTCGTGTCAAACCTCAGCACCCAGGAATCGTTCCTAGCAGGATTGCCACCCCAGGAGAGCTAGCCCCACCTGGTAGTATAACATCAGGAGGCTCATTTAGCAGCTAAAATAACCCACCCTGCAAATATCCTTCCGTTTAGTTTTAAACAGCAGTGGGGCCGAAATTCAGCCTCAAGAGGGGGTGGGGTGGGGGTTGAAGGATGGGGGCAGGGCAAAAGGAGATTACCCAGAGCCCTCCCTTGCCACCAGCGCAGACACTGCCTGTGTTGTTTCTTTAATTGAAGAAACAAAGTGCTCTTTCAGGGGCTGCAGGTGGCTCAGGGCATTGCAGAAAAGGGACATTATGGCTTTCCATGATAGGGTGGTTGAAAGGTTTGGAGCCGTACGTACAAAAAAGCCTTTGCTGAGGGTATTGCTGCTGCATCAAGTATCAATGAACGCTGCATATCTGCTGTTATGAATCCGATCGCCACAGAAAATGAATGGGAAGCATTAAGAGTAAGAAAATGGTATTTCAAGCTGCAATGAACAGCTTCCAATTCATCAGTGAATAGCAGGCCTGGGTCAGTGAAATAATAGCTCTGTTTGAAAGAAATATGGAAGAGCCTTGAGCAGTCTGCAAGAGCAGATGTGCAAAAGAAGTAACCAAAACTGCAGGCGCTTCTGAGGTCTAAAGCAAAGCCTGCTTCGAGCAGGGCGGTCTGGCTGGGCATAGGGCCTGTAAACTCCCTGCATGAACCAGTTCACTGGGCCTTTAACACCACTCCCCTGCCTTTGGAAATAAGCTTCTTGGAAGAAGCAACGTGTACGTGCAACGGCACTATAGCCCAGCAGTTTACCTCCAAAGACCATGGTCCACCCTTCAGAAACCAAACTGGCATGAAAAGCATGAGGGCTTCATCAGCCTTCCCACAAGCAGGGAAAGTAAGGGTGTCTAGTAAAGCCAGAAGCAGAACTAGGATGTCCCAGTTTCCCATCCCTAATCCTGACCCTGCTCCTCCACCAGCCCCCATTCCTCTGATTTCTGGGATGCTGCAGTGATGAGAGCTGCAAAATGCCAAAGCAAGCCTGGCTCACCCCACAGCAGCAGCAGCAGCACAGTCTGGCCTCAGGTTGTTACCGGTGGGTGCTGGGGACCACATGCAGGACCGAATGCCTGCCTGCAGCCTCAGCCCAGTTTGCCCCCTCACCCACTGGCCAGGGCTCAGTGGGCTCCGTGCAGGTTTTTTCTAGGTGTGTGAAAGCCACCCGATGCCGGTGAGACCCTGGTGATGGCACCCTGCCCACACGTACCACAAACTCAAGGGTGGACAGAGAGGCTGCGTGGTTGGCAGGGAGTTAGCTAGGACTTGGCTTCTTGGCCTGATGGCTGCTGGTCCCTGAGCTGCTGGGGGTGCCATGGGGCTGCGCCGGTCTCGGGACATGTTCCCCCAGTTCTGCACTGCTTTGGGCTGCCCACTGGGCTCTTACCCAGAAATTTTGCTGCCTGACCTTTCCGTGGGAGATGTTGTCTTCAAGGGGCGGTGACACAGGAATAGCAAGACAGCTGATAAGGTTTGATGGCTTTTTACTTAGGGGAAATCCTCTCGACTGTTGCCCAGGGCAAATAAGACTCAGAGGCCTGAATTCCCAGAGGAGGCATTGAGGCACCAGATCAAAGTCTGCTCCCCAGCTGTCACTGCAGAGGCATCACCTCCAGCCATAACAGGAGGTTATAAAAACAAGGTCTCTCCCTGACACATCCCAGGCTGCACAAAGGAACCAGCTCCAAAGCAGGGAAGCTGAGAGAGACCTGGCTGCAAGTGCAGTTTGGACCGTGGGTCCGGGCAGCAAGCTCCCAGACACACTGTGGGATGGTGGCTCCAGCCCTGGGGATGCTCTGGAGCCATGCGGGACGGGGGCAGGGGAGCATGCATTGCTTGGCTCTGCCTGTTTCTTGCTTTAGTTCCCATAGGCAGAGATGCATCCGTTTGCTTCCACTGTTATGGTCTCACGCAAGGGAACTTAAATCCAGAGCACCATGAGGCTCTTGAGTTAATAAAAGTTCTGGGGTATAGTTCTGAGTTTTTAAACCAACGGGGGCATGGGGTCCTGGCACCGGCAATGTGATTTCTTCTGAGTGGACACCTCCCAAAAAGGCACTTCATAAGGAGCCCAGCTACAGGCGGGCACAGGCTGTATCACCCCGCTCATCATAACAGCGACAGGACTCGCAGGGCACTGCGTGCTCTCACGACAGCGGCTGCCTGTTGGGACCAGGCTACCGGCACTGCTGGCACAGATCCTGCCAAGCCAGTGTCACGAGCAGCCAGCAGCCCCATGCAAAGCTTGCCTGGTGCAGAAGAGGCCAAAGAGTTGAGCTGTGTTAGTTGATGTTGCTTTGATAATTTATATCACATTTTATAGCTGTTGATGTTACAACTCCTTCAAGGTACTTCAACATGAAAGATGGCAAGGTCCCTGCCTTGGAGAGCTTACAGTCTAGTACAGACAGGTAAACATAACAAGTAGAAACATTAAACCTGAGGTAGGGAGTGGGGACAGGTTGAGGGAGTATGTACAGAAATTATCTTTGGCACATCAAAGAGCTGGAAGAAGTCCATCAGAGGAACCTTTAGGCTATTTATGTATTTCAGGTAGCAAGATAAAATCATGAATAATGAGTTCCTGCAACCTCTTTGCAGAACCAGCACTGAAGCAATGCTTACAGAGGCACTTCCCTGCTAACGTGTGTCCTTCAGATGGGGAACGCTGAATCCTCCCCAGATTTACATTGCTGTCTTTTAACCAGTAATGAGAAAAGAAGCAGCACAAGCACACCAGCACCTTTTCAGGTTCTGGTCCTTGCCCATGGCTATATGATCACATCATCTATATGCCCAGCATCACCCTCAGCATCTCTTTCGTCTCCTTTCTTTTCACCATAGAATGCTCTTCCTGACCTCCCAAGCTACCTTCCTACTGAAAAACCTTGTTTTGAAGTCAAAGTTGTCAATCCTTAACCCTGTTCTCCCTTGCCATATTCAATCCATGCTGTATTCAACTGAAACATTGCTGAGTGAGGAAAACTGCACACCAAAGAGAGGAACAACTAGACCCAACAACAACAAGAGCCAGCATGCGCTGAGGTGCAGCACAGAGGCTGTCCCACCAGTGCCCATCTGCACAGCTTCTCTGGATGGGGGGCAAAGAACTCGGACCCTTCCCTTACAGGCTTTCAAAATATTGCAGAACTCAGGATTTCATTAGGGAAACAGAAAGGCAGGTAACCCACTTGTGCTATACTGTCACGCGGTGGGAGGCTCAAAAGCACCAGAGACAGCTTGGGCGCAGACCAGGAGGTGTTTCTAGGTTTAATCTTCTCATTTATGAGGGCTCCCTTGAGCAGACTGACACAGGACATGAACTCTTTCCAGTACAATGCAAAAATATATCACCCAAAAAAAGACACATGTACATGGCGACACTGTTAGCTGTTTCACTGCCAAGTAGCCCGAGCCAAGTCGGTTAGTCAAATCACAAAGAAATCCTGTGTGTACAGAGGCTGGAGACCCTTTACGCCAGGCTGATGTAGGTACTGCCAGCCAAAGCCCCAGCAGCCATGGCGTGAAGTTATAGAAAAAAAAAAAAAAGCAGCTCCTGCCCACCCTGGTGCTCCCATCTCCTGTGCTGCAGCTCCCACCCTGCCAGCCCCAGCACTGCTGCAAGGAGGTGGGTGAAAAAAATGATCCAGCTGAAAAACAACCTGGTGAAAAGTATTATTTCTTAGCCAGACAAATTCTGCAATCCAGTTCAACCTATAACAGCACCTGTGGGCCTGTATCAAGTGAAAGGCTCGTCAGGCTCCATCCTTAATCAGCCCCTGGGCAACTGAGTTATGACTCCACTTGATGGCAAATGATTGCAAGAGATTGCCGTTGTTTTGTTGTTGGGTTTTGTTTGGGTTCGAGTTTTTTTCCCTCTTGCTGTTCCAGCCCTGGTTTGTTGGTCACCATCTCCCTTGTGGTTGCGGCAGATCAAGGAGCTTGGTGGCACAATGATCTTTTTGACAGGAGAAGGCTCCCCCCAGACAACCGGCACTGCTTCCCTGCAGCCTGGCCTCAGGGCACGCAGAAAGACCTGGGCAGAGCCACAGAACCCAAGGGCGACAGCAGCCACCATGGCTCAGGTGGCGAAGGGACAACTGGCAGGTCGCTTCCCCCTTCGCAAGGCTGGGGCACACAGGGCTAGCGAGAGGCTGCCTCTGCCTTAGCCACCTGATAAACTGAGACAACTGTCAAATTTCTTTTTCCCTCCTTCTTTTTTTTTTTGGCCAGCACCACCAGAGACCTGCCCTGTCCAGCCAGCCGAGGGGACCTCCCTGTTCCTGCAGCTCTCCTCACACCTCTCCCTGCTGCTACCGCCCAGCAGTTGTGCAAGCTGGGTTCCACCTCCCTCCCCATCCCCTCCCCTCACCTACAGCAAACACCCGCTTGTTTCCCTTCTGTTTTGACGACCCTATCAAACTGCTACGGAAAAGCAGAGGCAGATCTCCAACATCTCCTTCTCGGGCTGGTGGGTAAACAGAGACACAGCGGCGGGGAGGAGGCACCATCTCCTTCAACCCCTGCGAGCAACCGCTTCTATCTACAGAGGGCTTACGGATTTCAAGGCACAAAGCACCCCACAGTATATCGCATGGGGAGTTACAAAAGGCTTTTAAGTCACCAAAGGTCCCCTTTCCCACTAATTCAGCCAGTGGACACTGTAAATCCATGTTACGCTGTGGACTGCAGATCTCTGGGGATGGGGTCATCTACTTGCCCTGCTTGGCACGGAGCCCAGCGCCTTGCACACAGCCATCCCCATCCCTGCCGGGCTCCTCTGCTACAAAATAAAAACTAAAAAAAAAAAGCACCATGTGAGTGAAATTACCAGTCACTTAAAGGCAAAATAAACAATCAGAACAAAAAAAAAAGTTTGTAAGTGGGTTGGCTTAATCCATGCCAAGAGAAAAGGATGTTTGTTGCACAAATAAAGTGAGTAGGAGCAAGACTTTCCTGACTGACTGGTGGAGAGGTCCGTAAATCAGGACTGGAACTCCTTGCCACGCATATGAAGCAATTAAAGCACTCGATGAATCATTTATTTTCAACATAGGCAATCAGCAACAATGGTTTGATGTTCAATTGATTTCTCATTTGTCTTGCTCCCCTGAGTAATGACAAACAGCTCACCACTTACATGGTGCATGCCTCAACCCGACCGCTCCTGGAGCAGCTTCTTCTGCAAGGAATCATGCTGGGCACCCGCTCCTACCTGCTGACATTTCACACCTCTTGGTCACTACCCACCAATGTCTTTGGCTCTGCTTGTCTCACTCGTCTCACACCCCATGCTTTTCCCCTCAGGTTCCTCCTCCTTTCTTTCTTTAAAAATAAAATAAAAAAAAGCAAAATCTTAATTTTCAACATGTGGCAGTAGAGCCAGGATCCTCACTAGAAAGCATCAGCATCCTACTTCTCAAAAGCTCAGCACATCAGAAGTTGCCAGAGAAGCAGCACAGCTCTGTGTACAGCAGATGATGTAAAACACTCTGAACAAAGGAGGGTCTTTAGAATATTTTCTGTTAGATACCATATCTATACAGTACATTCCCTTCATCCAGAGTGCCTTGTAAAGCGTTTTGTGTAGACCTCTAATTCGCATTTTGGATGCCTCATGGTACATTTTAGTTAAACTCAGGCACGTACCGAAAGGAAGCCCTCAGTTCAGATGCTGGGCTACGCTGAAGTGGCAGCGATGAAGAAATGACGCCGACAGCAAGGAGCCCTGGTAGTCACACAGGTAATTTTAGGATGTGCGATTCTCACAGTCCCAGATATTGGTTCTGAAACAAGAACCCTTGGCTGTGGCTGTTGGTTGTCCCTAGCAGATACAAGGCACCCCTGGGTCGGACCACGATGAACATTAACAATCCTATTGTGACAAATAAACTGAGAGAAGATGGAGGAGAAGAAAAACTACTGGGGGACACTGAGTTTTCCCGTTCATCAAAAAAAGGTGCCCCTGCCCAGCTTGTAGGGCCGAGCACTGATCTGGGGGGACTGGGACCAAATTTCCTGGGGGGTCTGAGCCCCTCACCATGCAATGCCCCCTGCATAAAGCAGAGGCAGGAGCCACACCAGCCCCTGCACCCGGCAGACCACAGCCTCAGCTGGTCACTGCCACACACCAACAACGGTGGCACCACAGGCAGCGCAGAGGCTGCAGGTGATGTTCAAGGCATCCGGTGAAGGACTAAGAGCAGCTCCTTTGGCTGCATGACGGTGAGTATCAGGGATACAGGAGCTGTGCTTCACCTCCAGCCACCCAGGGTTCCCCTGGGAGCGACCCCTCCTCAGAGCATCCCCTCCCTGGCACGAGGGTCCCTGGGCTCCTTTTGCCCTCCAGCAGGCAGGGCAACCGACCAACAGCTCTTGCTTCTTTGTCCTTCCCCATCACTATGTAGCTCTTCAAAAATGATTTTTGGCCATATTTGTGCATAAAGCAGGCCTGAAAGGGCTGCGGGACAATAACTAACTTGTTTCCTCTGCACTCAGAACTTTTGCTTTCAGCCACTTCACTGGAGAACAGCTCAAAAACCTTCTTCCATTTATAGCCACGATTCAAAGATTTTAGCTCCTTTGTCCACCTCCTCACCTCTAAAGCTTTGCGAGATCAAGGGCCACCTTAGGGAACCAGCTGCAGGTGCTGCACTTCCAGCTCCTGCAGAAGTGAGACATGGAGAGCAGCCACTGCCCTGTGCCCCTTCCCGTGCATACACACTCTTAAAACCTGCTCAGTAGGAAAATGTTGGTATTTCCAAGATTACCCAACACATCGCACTGAAAGCTGTTGAGACACCTCTCTCAGAGCAGCCTTTGTGTCATTTGCTGCATTTGGGCAGCGCTGCGCACGCTGCGGTTATGACTCAAAAAAGCGAGTGCAGTGGCTCAAGGAAGTCCTTTCGACAGGCTCCAGATTCACCCCCAAGGAGCGGGCACGTTCAGAGTTCACCGAGCCCGAATTCGACATCAGCTGCCTGATGTCATTGCAATTGCAGCTCACCTCCTTAAAACCCTGCAAGCCAGAACAGAGCTGGCATCCACAGAGGCCGTGCAAATAGTGTCCTTGGAGCTTCAGCTGTGACTTGGGCCACGCTGAGATGCATGCCTGCACTAGCAAAGCAGCTGTTCTGGAAAAGGCAAAGAGCCTTTTATCTGATAGTTTCCATCTCGCCTGCAAAATCATTAGAGAGCTTTCCGGGTCATGCAGCGCATCCCGCAGGTGCAGGGGGATCCTTTGCTCCAGTTTAGCAGCCCATCCCTTTTACTAGGGAAGCAATCGGACTGCCCTAAGATGGACAAATGTTATAACCAGACTGGGAAGCTGAATGGAAGGAGGAAAACATACCAGGCCAATTTTCATAAGTACTTCAAATGTGGGGCCTGATACCTTTGGACCAACGTGCCACTGAGAACCATCATGTTCATCTTCAGCTGTGATTTTCATGAGGCTCTTCCATGACACACACCAGTGTCGGGCCTGGGGAAGGAAAAATTAATGGACGTGAGCAGGGCTGGGCTTTGGTGGTATGGTCTGACGATCTATAGTGAGGAAGTTCCATCTGGGATCGTTTTTTTCAGTCCTATCAGCTCTTAGCCCAATGATTTCGTTATCTAACCCGCGCTGTTAAATGTGGTTAGCCACCAATATACACCTAACAGAGACAAGGAATGGAAAGCAGCTGTCAAAATATTACTTTGGGGATTGGCAGCACTGTCTAATTAGCACCTGGGATGCCTTGCCCGGGAAGAGGGATGATCACCATCACACTTACAGCTCAGGGAGTGAGCACGTGTGGGAGCCGCTCCCCGCTGACTGCTCCTCACTGCAGCCCGCTGGCTTCCCACAGCCCCATGCACACTTCAGAGCCAGCTGATGTGGCACCTTGAAATCCCCAGGATCTCTGGGATGAAGTTTCCTTCTCTTTCTCCTGAGGTCTATGCTCCAGCTGCCCACAGCAGAGATAAGGGGCAGCTTTGAGCTGCTTTACTGTCACAGACACAAATTCCAGCTTCATTAAAGCCACTCCACTAGCCTTTCTTGACAAGACATGAGTAGATTTTTAAATTCTGTAAAATTCTCATCCTTGTACGGTTTCAAGATGATAAAAAAAAGAACTATCATTTTTCTGCACTGGTCTTGATTTTACAAGACCAAATGTTTTAAATAAATAACTACCACTTTTCATACCATTCCAAGATTTGTCTTAGGAGAAAAAGCACAGGGTTATTTTTTGTATTTGAAATCTGAAAAAAACCCACTGCAACCTCTCTGAAATAACACAATCAGCAACCTCTTTGCAATAATGACAAAGCCAATGGGAACAGAAAAATGCCATGAATTAAGTTTTTAGAAGAGGCAAAAGCACTTGATTTCAGCTGGAGTTAAACCTGAGTAAATCCTTCAACTGGGTTTGAACCAGTATCGAGGTAACTCAGCTCCATGGGCAGGACATGGTATGCAAAGATTACTTCATCAGACTCCACATCGTGATCACCCATGATAGGCAATACCAACTAGAGAATCCTGCGAGTAAATGAAAACAGGCAAAGAGGAATACTTAAAAGCAAGTCCTTTGTGGACCCTGTGCCATATCATTCCTCCTTGCCTTACAGGCTTTGTTATGAGTGCCACCTCGAATTATTTGTATGTATCTTGAAGTCTCTTCCTTCCTTCCCTGCAAGGAGGATCTTTGCCTTGTTTGGTCCCACAACACTGAATCACATGCCCATTTAGGTCACCTGCAAGCTCTTTGCTGGGATGCCATTTCCCCCGGTTCTGAGGGCACAGCTCCACGTGACTTTATCCTTATTTCCTTCAGGAGGCAATGAGATCATCCTTCTGGTGGCCCAGGAATTGCTGCAAGTCTTCTCAGGCTGCAGTGATTCATGGGGAAGCTGCCAGAGGTGGCTTTGGTGGAGCATGGTACCCATGACTCACCACCGCGCTGGATAAACACCCGCGCCGCAGCGAGCTGGCCGGGCGCCAGCCGAGCCGCGGCTGCTGGAGCAGGGCTGGGCCCAAACGGCAGCTCCAGAGTCCTTCCTCCCTCCACCCTACCCCAGCCCCAGAGAGTACAACTGCTTCGGTTGCCATAGCACGGGGCTCCGCAATAACATCAATAAAGAAAAGTGACCCAGGATGAGACCATCTGTTTTACAGTCTCCTCCAGGCGCTGCAGCAGAGGTGTCGTGCTCGACCGAGAGACGTTTCGCTTCCGTGGCGCAGCGAACAGGAGTTACTGGGGAGCAGCACAGAGCACGCTGGCTCAAAAAAGGAAAAACATTGGGGAAAAAAGGAAAGGGGGGGGGGGGGGAAAGAGTCCCCTCTTTCTAACAGGCAGCCTTAAAATAGAGAAAATGGTCAACACAGTCAAAAAAAGGTCAACTGAGACGCAGGTGGCACAACCACCATTTAATCTGCAGAATAGCTCCAGGCACCTTGTCAGCCTTAGTGAAGGGAAGGAGGGAATGAAACCCAGGAGAAGAGGGGACAGAGTCAGAGCTCCCTTTTTCAAGGATGTCAGTAAAGGAATCATTACATGTTACCGCCGTCTCCTTAATTACAGAATGCTCAAGACAATCCCAAGTGGAGAGGAAGAGAGGTTTACTAACAAATAAATATTCCTAGCTTAAGGGAGAGCAGGACAAGGCCGAAGAGCTGCAGCCCAGCTGCACCAAGGGGTGAGTCCATAGCGTTTATCAGTGTCCACATTGGCCCCATCAGGGAGGAAGGAATAGCGAGTACAACAGGTCTGAGCAAAACCAGCCCTGGTGATTTCCAGCAGCATTAGGGCTCTGTAATTGTAAAATCAAGTAGTGGATGCTTAGTTGAAAATAAACATTTAAACAACATGTAGTTCTGAAATGAGTCCTTTTTGTTAGTCACATTTTTAACGTGACAGAGCTAAACTTGGATTTCCAAGGGTGGGTTTGGGAAACCACCACAGCAAACACAGGTCCAACCTTCCAGAGCTTCTGCTCTGTATCAAACTGAACTCTGCTGTACGGGTTTCTAAACGGCCCCTGTGGGTCTCTGCTGAGCAGGGGCAGCCCCACGGCCAGAGCCGCTCTCCCAGGGCAGCCTTCGGCACGCGTAGTCACAGGGAACCAGCCAGAGGCCAAAAGCCAGTACCCATGAGCAGGAAAACTGCCCCCGATGCCAAAAGCCACTGTGCCCTGCTGAGAATGAGGTCTCCTGTCCCAGCCCGGCAGTGGAAGCACGTTGGGACACCCTCTCCCACGTATTTCTGCACGCCACGCTGCCCCCAGGGCGTGGGCTGGCCCCAGAGCCACTGCGGGTCCTCACTGAGGGACATCACAGCTCCTGTCCTGCAAAGGCTTAATCTGAGAAGCAGAAATCCGATAATAAGAGCTCGCTAGTTTGGCACACAGCATTGTAACAGATCCAGTTACCAGCAATTAGACACTCCACCCCAACTAATTTGTGCTAGAAGAACTATGACAGTTTCAAACAGAGAGCTTGATTATCTGCTCAAACTATTTACCAAAGGCTGGGGTGACTTCTCTGTCATTTAAAATGTTTTATATTAAGGCTGGACATTTTATTCAGAGATATTTACTGTAGCTTAAATGAGACAGTCAGAGAAGTATTTTCATTAAACAAGAGGTTAGACTTGATCATACAATGGACCTCTGTCATTAGTCACGGACTCACTTTGCCAATTCATGCTGAATTTTCAAGCTACACATTCTTGCAGATCTCTGCTTTATACTCTTTTATAATACTGTTGGTTGCTTCTACAATTACAAAATATCTCCTGCTGTATTTCCACATGCCCTTCTCCCACGGGTTGCTTATGCCACATTTCACGTTATTTCAGATACCGCCTTTGTGTGGGCTGGGGACACCACGGCCACTGGGACCCCGCGGACACGGGGCTGTGCCCGGTGGCCTCGTTCCCCTGCTGGCTGTGCAGATGAAGAGCAGCCTGTGATTTGAGGGATATTTCTCACAATAGTTTAAAAAAGCTCCCCTTGCTAACACCCCACCCCCAGTCACTCATCCCTGCCTCTGTGCTGTATCTTCAGCTGGAAACTCATCTATAAATTGTCTTGCAGGGGTCTGGTTTTGGCCAGTTATTTTGTTTGGTGGGTCCAAGTGGCCAGTGAGAACTAGTTACGCTTCTACTGCAAGGTACATACAGGGAGGGCAGGGGTTGAGGTTTGGCTTGAGCATTCATGTTTTCCCTATAGGCATCTCCTTACTCAGTACAAGATCTTTCAGAGCACGAGCTCTGATCTGGGACTGTCCCTGCTGGGGTATGAATAGGTCTCACGCATTGCAGAGGCCACTAAAAGCACCAGCAGGAACTGCCATGTGATCCAGCCCACGCTCCATCCAGTTGAGTTACAAGTCTCTGGCAACAGATTGCATTGAATCCTTCAGAGCAACCTAGGCAGTATTTTGCTGCAATGAAAAAATATTTGCTAGGCTTACTAGTTAGCTGCTGCTTTACACACTCAATATGCGCATTTGTATTACTTGGGATGACCACAGCAGCTCTCCTGTAAGCGTGGGGGTGCTGACTTCATTAGTAAGGCCATGTTGCAAGAAAAGAGATGCATCAGAAGTAACACATTTTCAGGGGACTTGCTATTTACCTGTACGTGCATAAACAGGCATCCCATCCTGCAGGACACAAGCTAGTTACTGGAAAGACTTACTGTAACTTACTATTCTATTTGGTCCTTAATTCCTTTAAGAAGATGGTAAGCAAACTTCCACCAGGAAGGGTTGAGCTGTTGAGCTCACAAGGGTCATTCCTTGGTTCCCCATGGATTGATGATGGCACTGCCAGCAGCTGCCTACCTTCACCAGCACCCAGGGTAACAGTGCCGGACCGATTCCCAGCCTGGCTATGGAACACCTCTCACCTCTGCTCCTCTCTCTTCAACCAAACTGCCAGTGCCCACCCTTTATGACAAGCCTCTGCAACTTTCAGTGGTTTTTTTTTCTCTGGTTTCTCTTAAGCCACAAACTTCTTTCTTTCTCGCACCCAGTAGGCTCCCTCCTGCTTTTGAGGGTTCCTTCAAATTTCTTTCCCAAATCCTGCCTTTGCTTGCTTTACTGCCTCCACGACACCGTCAGCTGCCTATGGCAGACTAGCATTAAAAATTGCAATGTATTCCTTGGGCTTGGTGGCAAACGTTTTTCGAGCTATAGCCTACAGAAGACCAGCATTTTCCTTAGTGTCTTTCCATCTTCAGCACCCTTATTTCAGTAGCAAAATCACATGCCTCCCTCTTAGAACCACTGTGTGCTAAGAACAACACCCCATGGCCCTCAGCAAGGTGAGCTATGTGGGAAGTTGGCCTTTCTTGGAGCAGGAGGCTGGGCTGGGTGACCTCCAGAGGTGCCTTCTCACCTCAGCTATTCAATGGCTTAGGCTATAAACCCCTAGGAGGAATGGCTGTCTGAGACAGGATTCAGGTTTTTTTTAGAAAGAACGTGTATGAATACCAAGTATTGCAGTAATAAACGCTGCATAGCCTATATAAATGCACTCTGCGTGCATTCCAAGTGCTCTCCACTTTATGCAGCGATTAGTCACTTCCCGCAGAAGGAAAATGGAGTACCTATCCTCCAAGAGCCACCTTCGGGCTTCCGAGTGCCGTCCTTTATTGTAAAAAAGTCTCAGTCTTTACCCTATGAGAGAAAACCAAATTCTGTTGGAGCCTTAACCCACACCATGAAAAGCTACGTGCTAATTTAAGAAACAATAATACAATTATTTTGCTCTGATGCGCAGGGAAATGGCCCTGAACTGACTGCACAAATCCATTCGCTTGTGGTATCACGATTATGGGCAGGGTTAGGAACTGCTTCGCCAAACGGCTTTTTAAGCTGTCGTCAACACTCTTTCATTAGGGCTTTTTAGACACCGCAAAGCTAAATTACTCACACCTTTATTTGAACAGACTTTTCTCACCCACCTCTGCACAATCACCTCATGCACTCAGCTTCTCAGCTTCCCCTCCTGCCCCCACGTAGGCTGCTCAGCGTAGGGGGTGAGCGACGTGCGTATAGAAAAGATGCACAGATGCACTTCTGCTTGGTAATAGCCTCCTCCAGCTACTCGTTCACAGTGACAAGGCAAAGCTGCAAAATACAGACACGTAAACCTTAAAAACCGAGTCCATTTTGTTGCTCTACTCCCACATCTTACTGGAAGCTGGCAGCAAAAAGTCTCAGCTTGCAGATTTTGCAGACGAGACGTTTGGGGAAAGGCTTGCATTGGCAGAAAGAAGAAAGCAAACGACGGAGCGGAACAGCCACTGGAGTCCAGAAACAGAGAAAGCACGATGAAGCGAACAGAAGAGTACAGAAAGACTGCCATATGAAAAGAAGATAAAGAAGAGGGATGAGTTATTAGTGGAGATTAGAAATTTTAACAGAGGAGGATGGAAAATTGTAACAGGGGAAACAGGAGTGGGAGGAAGTGGTCATGAGATGTAAAGGGGCAAATACAGCTGTAAAAGGGTGGGGGAAAATCAAAACCACATTTACACCCATTTTTCATCCTAAAAAAGGAGATTAAAGATTTGCATAGGGAATATGTCTGATTCAGTTTAGAATGCTGCATGAGAAACACCAGAAACCCAAGCACGAAGCTAGCGACACGTCCTATTTTCAGCTCCAGAACTCAGGCAGCTCCAGCAGTCCACAGCCTGATGCTTTCTGCGGGGGTTCAGTGGAATGAAGCACAGGGGAGTCCCAACTGCTGCTGGAGACTGTGGTTTACACCTGGACCTGCCAGAAACACCAGACACTCGGGGAAATGTGAGGGCGATAATGATAGAGACACAAGGACCCATAGGGCTTTTGAAAATTTGTCTGCAATTGTTCCTACCCATTTGTCGTCATCACATTTTCGGTTATGCGCATTTCCCTCATTTCCATAGGCTGCACACCAGTTACTGGGCTTCAGTAATTCCTAACACCTACTGCGCACGTATCCATCTTAGAAATATACTCACTTCCTTCCCAGAACTTGTGCTAGCCCACCAGAAAGATACCAAATCTTACTCTTTTTGAAGAAACTCACCAGAAACATGTCAAATCTTACTCTTTTTGAAGAAACTATCAAAATCACACATAGTCAGTCAATTCATTTCTTTCCCTAACCCTACAGGAAAGGAGAACACATCAGGGAAACGATGCAGCTGTGGGTGGCGGGTTTGCACCCCCCCGCCCTGCTCTGCTGCTCTCTGTTGAAGGTAGCTTTGTTCCTTTTAGTGACAATGAAATGGAAGAGTAATGGGAAATAAAATTCATTGTAAATGATTACTTAGAAGTGAAATCAAACATTTTCTATCCAGCTCCTTTCAGGTGCCTGAATGAACATTGCCTGTATTGAGTTGCTAGGATTTGTATTTCAGAGGAAAGAGGACACAGTCACATGGATGTGTTCTGGAGCTGAACAACGTTCTTGCTTTTATGCCTCTTGGGTTGCTGGATCACTGCAGCCACTAAAAATATCTGGTGCCCCTGTGCAGCAGCAGTTATTTGAAGCTACCAGCTTTAAATTAACAGTCAAAGTCCTATTGTTAAAAAAAAAAAAAGTAGGTAGAGTTCATATCTTTCCTCCACTTGACCCCAAAAGAGGCATCAAAGGCTTTTTGCCTTTTTTTTCTCCTCTTCCCAATAAACAAGGATGGAGTAGGATAAAAAAGGAGCTATTGTTCAGACCTGATCAAAAGCAGAAGACACACCTCCCCATTCAAAGGGAGTCTGTCCAGAGCCTCTGCTTCAGATGGGATGAACGGTCTCAGACATACGTGTAACTCTCCCTCCCCCCAGTGCAGACAAGGCTGCCCATGCCGAGCATTTGCTTGACCACTGCAAACCTCACCCTCAACGCCACCCCTGAAGTCCATGTGCCTGTGTTGCCTGTTCCCTCCATGCTCCCCAGTGGTTCAGTGCTAAAAGGCAGGGCAGCAGCAGCTGGAGGTTAATAAGATTTTCCTTTTTGGTTTTTTTTTTCCTTTTCTTTTTTTTTTTTTTTTGTAACCAGAGCAAGTTGCTAGCTGAGGCAGCGCCTATCCTGCAAGCTCAGCCTTCACCCTGAAAAGACACAGAATCCAATTATATGGCAAGGAACAACTGCTGGCTGGAAGCAATTAGCTCTAAGTGCAAGCAGTTGATTGCTGGTGGTCACGATCACACGTTGGGAAAAGAAACACATTTTCTTGCACTAAGAACCTTCACACGTCCTTCAACTCAGTGTCTTTTATGGTTGCAAGAATATTTGCTCACCAGCTTTAACGGCATGCAGGATTTCCAGAATGCATCTTTCAGCCAGGAAGAACATGACAGATTTTTTAATATTGGCTTAGAAGTAATAAAAAAAAAAAAAAAAAAAAGTACTTCTGGCTATTTAGATAGTGATGTGACTAAAACAAACTCCTTTGTTTTTAGCAGCTGTTAACAATACCTGTAGGGAGCTGTTCCCAAGGCAGTTATCTCTGGCACTGGCAGCGGTAGGATGTAAACACCATGTATCAAGTTAATGGAAAACACTGAGCGGCCAGATCTGAAATGAGCCGCGTTAGGCCAGGCCCCTCTGGCAGGCATCGCCTTCTCACGTGTCGCAGCAGCGGCGACGGCTTTCGGAGGGCAGGTCTTCGCGGGGGTGGCCAGCCAGGGCTCCGCGGCAGCGCTGGGGACGCGGTGTGGCCTGGTCAGCACATGGCGAGCCAGAGGTGACGAGCCCAGCCCAGCCATTACAGCCAGGCTGTGCGAACCCGGGGTCAGCGCCCAGCTAACCCACCGCACGCCTGCAGTGGCTCGGTCGGAGCCAATGCGTGGCTGTCTGCATCTGTCCACGCAGACGTAGCCCAAGATGAGAAAGATACCGATGGGTTATTTTGAATGACATAGTCCGGGCTTGTACACTGTGGGAGGTGTGATGGGAACTCTTTCTGTCTTTCTTGATAATTTAATGAGCTGTTGTAATGAGGGATGCACCGAGCCCCTCATTTGTATGCGGTTCCCACATGAGATGTGAATATTAAATTCCTCCAAGTATGAATCAGCACCTCTTACTCCCACAGCTCTTTCCCTTATCTCTCCATCTTGACCAGCTCCGCGGTTCCAGATCCCCTCACGGCCCCCCTGGGCTCCCCCCACTTCACTGCCACCACAGGCAGGAGACACCCTTGCTGACCATCAGAAGAATGAAGCTGGAGAGAAGGTCTCGGTTTCTCCTTCAGAAGCGACTGCAGCCGGGTCAGCCCCGTGGCCTGGTCGCGTTTGGGAAAATTGGATGACGCGGCAAACTAAACCTACAGGGCATCGCTGTCTCTGACAGCTGGTAGTTTAAATAATGAATTGGTAATTATAAACCCTTTTGAAATAAGAATGAAGTTTTTTAAAAAAAAGCTATAAAGTTTGGAGACACACCTTTTGCTGGTGAAGGGCTTTCCCACGTTGGTTCCACTCGGCACCGGCAGGCAGCAGGTGCTTGCCGCTCCGCACAGACACTCACCAAACAAGAAAAGTCGGGGGCTAAAACAAGGTTGCAAATAGCAGCAATTCCAGTCCAAAAATCATTTCCATAGCAGAGGGGGGGAAGTGCTCCCCGAGGACAAGGAGGCTGGCTGGCTTTCACTTTTTTGTGCTGAATAGATGTTCTTTTGTACGCAGTGAAGAAGGAAAAATAATGGCAGAATGGGGCGAAATTGAAAAATTCGGAATTGCAGTGTAAAAGTCACCACCTGCTCCTGCAAAACAGGCTATTCTTTATTTCCAAAGCTGTGGGAGCTGTAAACCAGGATTTCTCAATAAAGTGTGCTAAGCTAAAAGGCATGAAGATAGCGACAGATCCAGACTTGTTAGTGCCATGAACGTTTGTCTTGGACACAACATACAACGTGTAGACAAAGCACTGCGTCTATCACCTAATGCCTTCCATGTCATACCCAAACCTGGGCAGAAAGTCCCACCTCAGAAATACTCAGAAACCAAAGTTAAAATGTACGTTTCAGTATAAAAACAAACCTAGCATTTTAAACGCCAGGATTTCTGCTTTAACGACTTTCCTTTTGGGACCTTCCCACCATCACCAACACCCAGACTCCAGTTGCTTGAGATCTCCAGGACCAAAGCCAAGAGTGTAACAGGAAGGAGAAAGTACAAACTCCATACCCAGTAAACGGGAACTTTATTAAGCTACTGAGTTACTCCGAAATGTATAAATGTTCCATTAAATACATTCAGTTTTCTTTTACACAGATTTATAGAAATTTATTTACATTTTCCAAACACATTTAAATTATTTTTCAAGCTTGCTACCAATAAAATTTTTTTGGGTTTTGTTGTTTTTTTTTTTTGTTAAAGGAAAAAAGTCAATCATCTGCTCTTGCAGATGTGCATACATACACACAGATACAAACAAGGGGGATGATTCTGTATCTAACCCACAAGGGAGGCTGTATCCAAAAAGCTTATAGGGTTTCAATCAAAAACTTACCCTTGCCGAAAAGTGGGCTATACAAATTCTCCCTGTGGGACAGACTCAAACAAGAGGCCCTGTGCAATACTTTACAGTGTTTGGGTATGATGTCTGCACCAAGATTTGCTGGTGCAGGGCAAGAGCTAAAGGCCTCTTGCCAAATTCAAAACACAAAGTGTCCCTGATACTAGCCCATGAGAAGCATGTGAGCAATTAAATGGGGCTCATTCTCATTGAATTACGCTCTCCCAGCACTGAGGGATAGAGCAGACAAACAGATCTACCGCTAGTAAGTCAATGCCACTTGTCCAAAGAGATTTTCCTTTTATTTTTTTATTTTATTCTTAAATGAGGCTTCATTCATAAGTGAATAAGAAGGCAACTTTTTAAACGAGACGCTTAGGAGAACAGTGATCAGTTTCCCCACCTACAGACACTGCCCTTGGGAAGATGTACAGCATGCTGAACAAGTTTTCCCTCGTTCTCTGTACCTTAGTCTGACAGGAGTTAAAATTTGTATCTGCAGGAAAAGAGGTGTTTTTCTTTTGTAAAAAGCTTATCAAATACTAGTTTAACTCATCTTTTAGAGTCTTTAAACATTAAAAACCACGTTTGAAGCAACCAAGGAAGTCTAAAAAACATTGTCATGCGTAAGCTGTGTGTTTCATGCTAAATATTCGTGTTGACAAGGAGAGGGAGAGGAGGCGGCGGTGGCAGGGAAACTAATGGCTCAATCAGAGCCATTGCAACATTCAAGTAATTTGGTAGTAGATAAACCAGTGGAAACATGGAATGGTAATGAAAGTGCTCGGCACTACATCGCAGCCTTCAAGAGTTGAACTGCAAACATCCTTGATATGTATCATAAATATATGGCACTTCTGTATGGCCAAAAGCTGGTAAGTTTGCTTGTGACTGAAACAAGTCAGTAGTCATCATCCCAATGGTTACAGATGGCCATTCCAACAGGCACAGCCTCCAGCTGTGCTACTCGATGCAGCACCAGCCGTATCTACGTATGCATGCAAGACAATGCTGCCACATTCTTGGAGAACGAGCCTCCTGCCCAGCAGAAAGCCTTCTCCAGACACACATATACATTCATAAAACATGCTAGAAATTCTTCAGTGAGGTTAAAGACAGCCACAAACGGCAAACCTCTCGTTTTGCTGTTTCTTGGCCAGCCGTTCCCAGTCTGTCCAATTGCCAGCAATGGACTTCAGAACAGGCAAAAAGAGCTCCTGAATCCAAGGAATCGAAAGCAACGGAAAGCACAATCACCTAAGGTCATTTTCAGTACTGTTCCACAGGATTCACTTTGACATCAAATAAGGAACCGACCAGCACAAAGGCTGTCTTAGGAAGAATCTTACTGTCTCGGGAAGAATCTTATGTACACAAAAACTGGCCTTTATCCATGTTTTCTGTCACGTGTTTCATCTTGTAGTTTAACTTTTTGGCTTTTGGTGACCTTCTGTATGACAAATACACAAGACTTGCTGTTACGCTCACATTCCATCACAGTAGCTTCAAATACATTCAAATTCACAAAAAAGGATTTAGACCAGAACTTGCCCTTTTCCAACGGTGTGCCGTACTTTAACTAGCACATGATGCTGCTTATCGGCAATGTTACTGTTTTGAGGAGTTTCATGACACAGACATCCAGTGCTTGAAGAAGCGTTCACATTCCAAGAGTCAAAAACCCCTCCCCCTTACTTCAGTAATGGCTTCAGTATTTTACCAAACGTGGTCCGGTTTGCATCTTTCAGTTTGAGAGAGGCCTTCTCCGCTGTTCCCTGCTCCTTCGGTGCAGCTGTGCTGACAGCTTCTCCCTGCAGGATGCTTCTCCCAACCACTCTGGCACTACTTGCTCTCTTTAAGGTACTCACACTGTTCTCCTTTGGACTCAGATCGTCAGAGGTTGCCACGGGCTTTGCTTTAGGCAGCCTCTGGGACATAGACCTTGTGATGGTTGGAGGTTTGGATGAGCAGGATAGATCTACTTTTGCACGCTTTGAAGAAGAAGCCACTGTATTCCTCGCAAAGTTTGGGACAGCGGATGGTGTTTTGGGAACAGTGACTGTGGCAACCTTGGTGTCATCTGTAGGGGTCTGGGGTTTTACACTGGAGCGACACATCTTCATTTCATCTGTCTTTGATTTGACATTACTCCTAACAGGTTTAGAGCTTGGCTTCTTGAGAGAGACTCTGTCCCTCTCAAAATGAGCACTGCTCGAGGTGACAGTGCCCCTTTGTAACTTTGGCTCTTCTACCGACATGCTATGCCTGTAAGGACTTCTTGGCAGCGTGTCTGTTGTGCCTCTGACAGAGCTGCGATGAGACAGCCGGCTTTCCACCGTGCTGGCTTCACGAAGCGCTGGCTTGGCTTCTGGCTTTTTCATGCTGCTCGGTGCTCTGTTTGACCGAGAAATAGGCACCACTTTCCTCATACTTTCATTCTCAGAGGCATTCAAAGTTCTTACAGGTCTGGAAGGAGCTGTATGGCTAGGGCGAGTGCCGCTGGATTTCGTGGAGCTTGGAGACCTATCTTTTAGAGAGTTTCTCTTTGGTCCTGCTGGGTCTTTATTTTTTACAGGCTTTTCTTTAGGAAGGGTGGGCTTGCTATTGGCATCATCCTTACTGTTTGCAGAAGTGTGAAGAGACAGATCCTTGGCTGAAGCAGAATTCAGGTTTGAGAAGAACGTTCTAGCACTGTACTGAGCACTATTCCCAGAAAAGCATGCTTTACCAGCCTCGCTTCTTACTTCATTGCCTGCTGACTTAAAATCATTTCCCTCTTCAGAGTCCAACGTCAAAGAACAGTCAGTCGTCGTATCCGACACGTAGAACATCGGCCCGTCTTCCCTACTTCCCGAAACACTTGTATCCATAGACACAGGGCTGCTACTGCTGGGTTCTGAAGCTTCACTCTTGCAACCCACTGCCTTGGCTTTATGGTCGTTGGCCTCTCTGGAACTTCTGCAAGCTGGAGGCAGGTCATCATCGCCAGTGCTAAGGGAATGAAAGCTTATATCATCTAGAGTCTCCAAGTCTGGTCCACCAGCATCCTCTAAATATATCAAAGGTGCATCCTCTGCAGGCTTTGCTCCTTGAATATCAAACTTACGTAATCCTTTAACAAGTTCACGCTCCTCAATTGCAAGGGCCAGAGCATTTATATCTGTGGACTCCTCGCAGGACACGTTGGAAGTGTGCATGTTGTAGTCGGTGCTTCTCTGCAAGTAATGGGCACCAGGACTGGCTGAGCCACTGAAGTGACTGACTTGAGCTGGAGGCATCTGCAGGAGGCCACCACCTTCTACTTTGGTTTCAGACTGTTGGTGTATGTGCAAGGTATTTAAGTTGAGATCTCTCGTTTCTTTGGATTCAGTCCACGCTACGTTTGGTCTTGCTTGTCGGGCGTTTGCACGGGGAAGGCTGTTAAACTTGTTTGGATCCTCATCTTTGGAGATTTCCAGGAAACTCTGCAACTCTCTGTCTGCAGTTATCCCCAAAGAAAGTCGAGAGCGTCTAGAATTGGGGTTTCTGTACAAAGGGCTTTGAGGTCTCTGCTGCAAGAAGGGAAGGAATTCTTCAAGTCCCTTTTTGGCCAGCATCTCCACGTCATTTTCACTGCTGCTCCGCCCAAAGCTCCCAAGCTCTCCAGCTGCCCAGGATCGACGCTTTTCCTCCAGCTCCTTCCGCCTTTGCAGACTATGAAGTTCCTGGATCTCTCGTTCCCTATTTTCCTGATGAGGAAAAGCATAAATACATGCCTCAGACGACAGTGTCCTATGCACAAAAACCAGTCACACTCCTTTATCTTTCCCTTTATTTCCTCCCTTCAAAATTAGCTCCTACTGCTACCACTCTCTGCGCCACCCCCCCCCCCCCCCCCAATACATACACACAAGAAATCACCATGGCAACCCCCGCTTGCAACCATTAACCCTATGGAGAGCAGGTCCCTGCACAGCTAATGCTGGCAACACATCAGTCTGGTCAGCGTAAGAAAAAAATGCACAAGTCCCTGCAGAGACCAAGAATGTGACATATCAAAGCCAAGCAGGTGTCAAGTCCGGCCAAAGAGTTCCGGCTGTTAAGATGGAGAGCTTCGAGTCCCCACCGAGTTTAAAGCTGGCCGTTTTAATCAGGTGAGTAAATGTCTACCTGATCATTACACTCATATTTTAAGACGCACTTCTCTGATGAGCACACACCCTATGTGTTCCTTCCATCCTCCCTTCTAACAACTGCAATGGCTCCTCAGCCATTGTTCTTCAGTTTCTACAGGGTTCTACTTACCTGGGACTGAAAATTTTGTGAAAAGACAACGCTTAATTGCATATGAAAGAAAACAGACGAGTTAAGAGAATGCCTCTTGATCATTACTTAGACATCAGCTGACACCACTCAAGGACCATTAATCAATGCCTCATTCCAGTTTTGGATCTTGCATTCACCCTTGGCTTCAAAAACTGGCAACTATTTGCACAGAAGTTGCCCAGGGCAAGCTGGAGATTTTGGCAGCTAGGCTGAGGAGTTTTTCTTCAGGAAGCCATAGAAGAGGTAGCTTGCTTGAAAGACAACACAGTAACACCTCGTTACTAAAATCATTAGCAGTGGATTACTGTGAATACCATTTTAACTGTCACCTGCAGGCTTCCGATTTAATCTAGCTGAACCTCTGGTTGAACTTTCCAGGTTATTTTCTGAAATGGAAAACCTGGTCTTCTAGAGCCAGTATGGCTGTGGCAAGAGAAAGAAGGGGGAGGCTAGTCTTGACAGAGGATTAAAAATTTACATAATTTCCCAGCATATTGTTAAATCTGTTTGGAGCAGTAACACATTGTTTTAAAAAAAACACACCTATATTTGTCTGAAGCACTGTCTAGTTTGATCTTCCCATTGTTGTGACAACAGAAGAGCTGCACAGCTAGAAAAAGTTGCCTGAAAGCTTTCAGTAAACAAAAGCTGAATGCTGAAGCTCTTTTTGATGAATGGGTTAATCTACACCTCTTAAAGTGCATTTGAGACTACGCTGAGCTCTGAAAGATAAAATGCATTAGACCTAAGAAACCTGAACAGCTAAGAAAGGAAAAAGAAAAAAACACTTGCATTTCAGGAAAAACTTCTGTGGCAGGGAGTTTTCTTTCACAGGTATGGAATTACAGAATGAATTCTTGCCAAATGCAAAAGCTCAACTTTAAATATCCCATTGTAAATAGAAATTGTTTAAAATAGTTGCAGGTATTATTATCATATTCTGTATTAGACACAGAACATTTTAACCTCACCCAAAATATATTTCAAGATATTTTATTCAAATGAAAAAAATCTATTTTAAGCACACGTACACATGTTAAAAAAATTGCAAAAAATATTTAAACATTTAAAGTATGTGCACATGGCCACTGTGGTATGAGTTATCTTTTCAGACTGTTAGCTGTGCTGTCCACACATCACGTTCATTTGTCAAAACTGTATCTTTATTCCGAATTGTTCTGCTAATTTCATAGGAACAGAGGTTCATCCCCACAAAACAGCCAGTAACCGGATCTTCTCAACATTTGCAAGTAAGAGACTAATTTGTCATTTTTAGAGTGTAACTACTTACTAGAGAGAGAGGAGGGAAGATCCCCATTGGGCTTCCAAGTAATAGCTGTCCCAACCTGCACTTGTAATGTGTGACTATGAATTAAATTCCCAGTCCCAAACATATATGAACAAAAATATGCATGAAATCACCTCTCACTAAAACGTCTGGAATAGTTACCACCATCTGGTTTTATATATTTGTATAATGTTGGTAAAGGTTAGGTAAGTGACTGGTGCAACAGGCATGTTAGCTGAACATCTCCTCAGCCTGCTACAAATCAAGTGTTCTCTCTTTTCTGGTCTAAAGCTCTTATACAAAGCGCTGTCAAATGCAGATTGCATAAGGCAGAAAGATAAAGGTGTGGATCCATCAAATTCACGCTATTTTGTAACAACAGCCAGACTTTGCTAAACCCAAACTGTAACCAATGCTGACACCGCTCCTTCCTTTCAGCCTACTTCCCAAATTGTCTGCAACCAATTCAGGGTACTTGGCAAACGAATGGTCACGCTGGGGATGAGGTACCTTGGTGCTGTAGGCCTGTTTCATTTTCTTGAGTTTTCACCACAAAAAAGCATTTGAAAGAACAAAGAATACACAGTTCTCACTTGGCAAAGCGTGTCTAGCCACGTGACGGAGGGCAGTGGAAGCCTGAGCCAGGGCTGATTCAGGCTGGTATGTCTGTATCACGGGCCACCACATCTCAGGGCCTTTCCAGTGACCCAACGTTACCAGTCCAAAGCGTGAACAGCGAGCGCCAGCCAGCAAGCCTGTGCTACCTGCCTCGCTGCTCAGCTTCCCAGCCACCCACCTGCTTGCCGAAAGAGGAGGAAGGAGCCCACCTAGGAGAGGCCAACAGACCACCCCGACACACCACCTCAGCGGTCCAGCCTGCCTGCAGAAGATGGGAAGCAGCGGGACTGCCACAGGGCTGGACAGAACGACCACTCCCCACCTGGCTTCTGGCAAGGAATGCCTAGAAGAGGGCAGTTTGCTGTAGCCATTTGAGCAAATACATCAAACCCCACAAGATATAAGTCCCTTAAGCAGAAAAAAACAATTCATGTGAGTCAATATCCATGTCAAACGTGTGACAATCTCATTCAGTGCTCCTACCTTAACAGCTTTGTTGAATCTTACGCAGAAGTCCCTAAATATCTGGAAACATTCATCCAACTTCATAGTTTCTTTATCTTCACAGAAAAAGTCAATGAGAGCATTTCCCTCCTTTTGTAATTCTCGCTTCTGGTGTTCAAGCTCCTTTAGATGTCTTACAGCAAACTGTAGCAAAAAAACAGATATGGCATGAACAAGGCAGAAAAATTAAATTGACAACAGGTCATGTATATATTAGGAACTAACGAAATGCATGTTCCAACCTAGGAGCTGTTACAGAGCCCAGGAAATTAACACTTTGAAGGAGAACTCCTACTAACAAAAGGAAACATGTAATTTCAGCAAAGTGAGTATGGAAGGTTATGGAAAATGGATCAATCAAAACGTAAATTCTAGTGACTAGGATACAAACGAGGCAAAATGTCAAAAGCCCTTGAACTTTGATTTTTAGATGAGTAAAATTAAAGACTGTACTAGGACACTGACAGACCACCTGGGAGCCCCTTGAAAGCTTCATGTGCCTTATTCTCCCTGCAACTTTCAACTAAGCATAAACAGATTAATTCCTCCTCCCTACTTTTCCCCAAAACCCACATGGATAAATTCATATATGTATGTCACAGGATTAACTCCTTCCTAAGTTGACCCTAGACCACAATAAAAAAAGGTTTTCATGTCAGAAAGGTAAGGAACTGCTAGAAATATGTATATTTTAAGACATTCAGAAAACGTCACCATAAAGTAGCACTTTGAATCATAAGTATAGAGCTATGTAGGCAGGGTTTGAGTAGATTAGTGCAAAAAGATTCAAGAGGAAGAGAAAAAGGCTATGGTAAGACCTTGAGCAGCAGAATTGCTTAAAACACTTTCAGCAATTGCCCCTCTGCCTCTCCTATCTGCATCACCAGGCATTCACTCCCATCCTTACACAGTCCCAGATCTGAGACAACATGTGGCTTAAAGTAACCTGGGAAAAAAGTTAATTTTAATTTTACTTGTTAGCCTTAAAAAAAACTCCAACATAAAAAACCACACCCAATAAAAAGATGAATTGAAGATGAACTGGACAATTGATAAAAGCATACATAGAAAATGAGCTCCTCCCACATATTTCAGTAATTTATTCACAAGGATGAGATAATCAAAGCTAACTTTTAAATCAGCTTGGTTATCAACTGTAATTTAGAAACAAAAACCGGAAGTGTTTATGCAAGGTATGCATTTGTAAAATGATTTTTTCCAACATTTCTTTTGGAATGTGGCCTAAACAAGGTTGTAGTGTTACATAAAACCAGCTATTAAATTAAAAAAAAAAAATCCCAAACATGTTAGAACATAACATTAAAGAGTCTGGGTGCTATGGCTAAAAGCCAACAATTCAGAGTGAATGAGGACAGGTATTTCAATCTTATCCCCCCACCCCCTCCTTCATCAACTTCTCATCTCCTGAAAAACTACGGGACTATTAACTACATTTGCAAGTTGAAAATCAGGGTGGGTTAAGTTCCAGATCAACACCTGCTCTCTCCTACTTTTAATAATTATCTGTAGCGTGAAAAAGAAAAAAATCCTTTAATTGAAGTGTAATATGTATTTCTCCAGGCACCACCACGTACTCAGAAAACACCAAGAACTCTGCTCCAAAGTTAAGTGTACAAATTCAGGTAAATATACATTCAGGTCTATAAAGTCAGTGCAATACTAAAAAAGAAAAGGAGAACCCACCCAGAAGTAATGGTGTGGCTCAGAATAATATGCTCTGTGCTAAGAGTAAATTAGTAGAGAAAGCAGTCCCTTCCAGCTTCTAAAAACATCTCTTCAGTTACCCAGCCATCAGGATTCTACGCATCGCACAGCCTCAGCTGGAACTGATGTGCTCCAGTATAACATGACACGCAGACAGTATAGTTTAGACAGCTGCGCCGTACAAAACCAGTGACCAGTCCAAACTGTCTTATATTTTAACTGCTGATCTTCATCAGTCATTTCACAGGCATTAAACATGCTTGCCTAACAAGCCTTGGGCAACGTACGCTCAGTATCCCTCCCTGTAAAAACACAGTCCTTCCAACACTCTCACTCGACAAACAGCATACAGTTGGAACACCTTTGTACCACTGACAGGGTAGACATATTAAAACAATGCTCCTGTTTATTAATGTGTCCACACAAATTACATTCAGTGGAGGAACGCTCCTGTATTCAGGCAATAGTAACACGTTAACATGGACATCCTACAAACCTGGAGAAAGCTTTCCATTTGGTGAAAGAGTTTCGGGTCTCGCCGAATGCTTTCTTTAACAGATCTTGCCTTGAAAGACAGCGAGTGGAGCTCTGCTTCTATATTATCAATGGACAACCTAAAAACAGCATATACAGAGAATGTTCATCCAGGGGGAGGGAGCTGCCCACAGCTTAGCCGCAATATGCTTCAAAAATGGATGTTTAACATAAGGTGCAACCTGGCTATCAAACAAGACCTGCCTGTTTGGGAAATCGTTCCAGAGTAGACACGCAAAGTTAGGAGAGAGATAAGCACATTTCTTCTTATTTGCAACCTGAAAAGGTTCCCATGGGGTGTAGCTTCACGATTAACTCCACCAGTCCTACCCAGCCTTACTACCAGAAAGGGTAATGCCACCCTGCCTCTGACGAGATGTTCTTTTTCTCTCCCTGGCGCCTGTGCTAGCACTCATTTTCTAGATGGCCAGCCGTATCTGTGCACTGAAAATAACCCGGGAAAAGGAAAAAACAATTTGCTTCCAGATGGATCATTTGCTTGGTCCAGCTGATTACATGACAGTTCAAGTGCAGGAGCTGGCACAAAAAGGTGGGTCACAAGAGACTGTCAGCCAAGACTACCCATTTTGGCAGTAGGATTTAGCATCATGAAACTGCACATTACGTTCTTCTAAGCAGTCACAGCGATGTAGCCTGCATGGTCTTAATTAACACAGCAGTTAAAACATTTCATCCTTCTACCACATACCAGCAGCAGAGCTGCTCCTGTGGAGAAGCAACTCAGAAATTGAAGATGACAGGAAAGAGCTCTGATCTGATGTAAGCTAAGCTTTATCCTGGGAGACCCATGTTCCATACAACGGGAGCTCCCACCCAAATCTCTCAGTCACTGTGAGGGTAAATGCTTCTGAATCTACGGTGTTCCCTTCACAAGAGAACTGAGCTTTGCCTAGGAATTGAAGCGCTACAGTTTCCAAAAGGATAAAACTAACAACTGTACACATGTTTCTAACTCAGGTACTTTTAACTAGCAGCATGACTTTAAAGCAGTAAAGCTGAAGAACTTGTGGCAGACTGACTGAAGTGCACATGGCAGTGGATGGTGACAGCATGCATAAGTCTGTCAGTGCACAGACAGATGAGTATCATGTGTGCTGTTTTTTCTCTGCTTACTTCATCTGCAAAGGTTAGTTCCCTGTTTTGGGCAGATCATGGCTACTTTTGCAAATAAGAAAAGCAGTAGAAGATATAGGCTATATTTTTCTGCCTGTGAAGGAAGAAAAGGGTGGCCTACAAGTAAAGGCGGCAAGACAATAAAAATAAAGAACATAATGGTCGTTGCTTTAACATGCTCTAACTGGGAGGATTTATGAGCAATTTGTACATGACAGTTGTGTCTAATAAAGATCTTCCTCATGCCTAATGGTATGACATCTATTTCATTTTGTTTCATTTTCCTGTACAAAGTGCATTCCCTGAGTAGATTTCAGCACAAATTACAACAGAAGATTTTCAGCATTAACAAATGTGATCAAAGAACAAGGTGGCTAGAAAAAAATATCACCAGATTTGGGATTCTGCCTGTTCCTCTGCTGTTTGCCAGAGGGCTTGGATGCCAAGGGAAGATACATTCCCCAGCAGGCCACACGGCAGACTGCCAAAAAGGTGTGTGGGTTGGATGGCAGAGAGCCACACAGGTGGTCCCTCAAAAATTTTCTGCTTAACTTCACGGCCACTCCTTTCCTCAGAAGATTTCAGAGTCCTTTACAGACATTACTTAACCCTGCATCAGGTCTAAGAGACTGGATCCATTTTCTAGCTGGGAAAAGAATGCAAATAGATGGCTCAAGAGCAAGTAAGCAGCAAAACTGGGAACAGAACTCCAGCACTGCTATCTTCTAGTTTTGGGGTTTAGATCATACTGTCTCACAAAACCAAGTACAGTTATTAAGGTATGAACTGGGTTCAGTTTAAAATCATGCAGCTGAAGACTTTTAAGATGAAAACAATACAGACCCAAACCCTTCAGATTTTCCATCCAAGACAGAAATGGAGAAGCAAACGAAGTATCAAAAAGCATCTAACAGAAGCCAGGGCCCGTACCTGTACCTGGTACCAGATTTGGAAAAGTATTGTAGCCTGCTCAGAGACAGATGAAAAATGGTTTAAGGAAAAACAGTAACATGCTTTTAGTTAATCCCTTAAGTGTCACATACATGCACATGTATTTGATAGAGATGAAACTACCAAAAACCTACAGAGATCATGTCATAAAAACCCTCATACCTGAAGGCACATTGCAGGCATACTTCTGCTAGCAAATGGAAATGAAGCCCTCAAAGCTATAGTAAACATTTGTAAAGATCTCAGGTTTTGTGCCAAGACTTCTCTGAACAAGCCTCATTGCTTCACAAATAAGATAATTCCAAGTCACAGTCTAGCTTAAGTGCTTGGTGTTCTTTTGACTTACCTGGCAGCATCATGAACATCCCTAATTTTTTCTGAAAAGTTGAGAAGAGCAGCATCTTTCTTTTGGGCTTCCTGAAACAAATAGAACGAAACCAAAACACACAAAATCCATTAACATTCCACCACCAAGCCAAAGACCCTAAGTCCAGCAGTTCTAAAGCCTCTGGGAGGGCACCTGGAGGTTTCTCTCCTGCACTGTTTTTCTTCCCATTCAATTCTAACAAAATTGAGCAAAGGAGACCCCTTAACGAAAGGCAGGGATCAGAACTGGAAACTTTAAACAACAGCTTCCATTTTGCAGGGCACAATAATAGCTGCTTTTGCCAGCGAACGCAAGCCACATGCATTAAAAGGGAATGTCAGGGACAGAACAATTTACTGATGTCCATTGTTGGAGCAGATACGACGTTTCCTGCGCACACATCACTTAATACCCTATTGTTAGCTGCCTGGAAATCTGTTAAGCCAGTTTGTACACAGATAACCAAAGTCACATATAAAAGCATTTAAATTCTCTCCCTTCTAAAATCAAGAAGTTTGAAAGGAAGGAAAAATAACTTGAAAAAAGTCTGCAGCAGTTTTAAAAATACATGTCAGTCACTGAGAGAGGAAAAAACCCTTGACGTTTCTCAAAAGATTCAACAGGAAGACTGAAAGAATATATTTCAAAATAAGCTACTTCCACAGTGTAAGAATTCAGGACAATAGCAGAAAAGCTACAATGAGGAAGTTACACAAAGGCAAGCTTTTACATGACATAAAAAACTTAAGTTTTCCAA
Organism: Falco rusticolus; assembly: GCF_015220075.1. Lineage (NCBI taxonomy): Eukaryota > Metazoa > Chordata > Aves > Falconiformes > Falconidae > Falco > Falco rusticolus. The sequence continues at coordinate 49,835,638 of NC_051187.1, forward strand.
GGGTTTCTGGATAGGATGATCAGACATAGGCAAACTGATGAATGTTGTGGCAGGAGAAGAAGGGTGAAGATTAGGATTAATGCAGTAAAAAAGCTCTTTTTCCTGAGGCACATGGCCGCTTCTATTGTCTATCATCTTTGGCTCTACATTCATAGCAGTTGCTTATACCAGAAAAATAGTTTTTCTATACCAGAGCAACAAAATGCAGCAGACTCATTCCAGGTTTGTTTGCTTTTGTGTCCGCCAGCTTGAGCAGTGACGACAGCTTAAATCCAACAGCATTGCCAGCATAACCTCCCTAAAAAGAAACGAGCAAACAGCTGAGGCATGACATCAACGGTCTGCAATACTAACAAGGAAGTTTGGAAGTTTGGTCAACCAGCCATCTCCATTTTGGCTGTCACTTACCGCATTCATAATATTCCCAGCCTGGAGGACCAAGTGCAATATGGAATGCAGTTCCTCACAAGTCATTAACTCTGCAAGGAACAAGAAAACTGCTGTCTAACGATTGTTTATTTAGAAATATACACAATCAGCTACCAAACCTCTCTTCATCTCAAGTTTTAAAGGCGAAAATTTTTATTTTAACAGGAAACCTCAACAAACTGTAAAGGTCGTGTGGAAAAAAATGGTACTATATAACTCAAATTCACAAGCACAGCTGACAAACCTCAAGTATGGTTCAGACTTCAGCTTAGCAAGTGTAGTATTTCCAAGGCAACCCCCAGCAGTTAACAAAACATTTGAGGCCTAATCCTGCAATGTGCAAAGTGTCTCATGCAAGCAGTTAAGTATCCTCACCACCTACTAATTCCAGTGTGAGGTAAGTGTTCCACACCCTGCAGGATCCATATGCCATCTGTCAGGGCCGGGCTTTTGAACCATTATTCTTTTTTTGGGAGACTTAGCCATCAGGGCTGAAAAGATAACGAGGCAATGTTTACATTTTCCTTCTTTAGCCCAGTCTCACTGCGAATCATAATTTTATTTCTGTATGATCACCAACTCAAAGCAGCATTTATTTTACTTCAGTCACATCAAAGATGATTTAGCACAGTTATATTCAGTGTGATGCAAAGAGTCAAATGGAACAAGATTGTCTTTTAAAACTTTTCCATCACAGAAGCTTGTTTTGAACATATTTCCATTTTTTGCAAAATGCACAGTAGTAAGGCTCTATCTGAATTCATAGACCTTTTCACCCAGATACATACTAACACAAAACAATACATGTGCTTAAAAGTCACCACAGGGATTGCCTTAGAAATAAGATACAGAAATGCAGAACTGTAAAGAGTTAATAAATTAGCATTACACAAGTGGCACAGCACACCATGTAACTCCAAATTTGCAAGTGCCCATACAGCAAGAAAAATAACACGAGCTGGTTTTAATATAAGCTACTATATTTTACACTGATGAACATAATAAAAGGTGGAATCCCTTTTATTGCAGTACAAATACTTCTAAAAACTATTTTGCCTCAGAGTTCATATTCTGTAATTTACCCTGCATTTAATGCTTAGCACAATACACTAATCTATCATTTTGGAAGCAGATAGCCCTTGTATCTTCAGATTTCAGTATTAGCGGCCTAAAAACATAGAACTAATTAAATAACCCTTTGACCTAACAAGCTACAGGTGAGGAGGCAAGGAGGAAGAAAGAGGAGAGAATACAAAAGAAAGTACCAAATTTCATAAGGCCAAGAGGAGAAGGCAACTTCTGAAGATTTTGCATAGTGAGAGCCTGCTCAGCGTCACTGAGATACATCCATCTGCAGGCCAGATGAGAATCCATCAGGCTGTTTAGACCATCCTAACCCTTAGTGATTATCAGCATTAGAATTTAAGTAAATATTCTCCCAGCTTAATTACAAGGAAAGAAACATAGGAGATCGGAATAGGAAAGCAGACCTAATTCCTAAACAACTTCGGGCTAGCAACAAACCCTTAATCGCAAAGACCAAATAGAGAAGAGCACATGACACCAGTGGACTGAAAACAGGGAAGCCCAGCCAGCCGGATTTGCATGACTGGCCTGATGTAGGAGCTGGAGACCAAAGTGTCTGCTCGGGAGGGAAAGAATTCATCATTCACAGATGTCCTGGGTGAAGGACATGAAGGACAAGAGGGCGCGGCTGCTTTGATACATAACATACTCCCTCACGTATGCCTGCTGCTCAAAACACAAAGAACAATGATTTGAAAGAGATCCCAGTAACAGGCCAAACTCAAACCTCGGCCTAAGCCACATTTTCCTGAGCCAAGGAGGACTACTTCAAACCCCACCGGTGGGGAAACACACCAGGCTTTGCTCCCTCTCCTTTCACTAAAAATGACTTTCCTAAGCACTGGTGCTTGCGGTTGAATACTTTGACTGCTGTGCCTTTTTACACCACAAGAAGCAGCCTGAACAGTGCTCTAGCAGCCTGTCCAAAAATCTGCCAGAATGAAATAGGAATTTCATATTGAAGAAGAGGGCAAATAGGCACTCCAGGTCAGCATCCATGTTTAACTGAAAGCAGGAAATAAACTATTCTCCTGCCGAGTAGAAGACACCAGATTACATTACGTTACCAGCTGCAGCATTTCAAAACTTGTGAAATGTAGAGAACAGAAGTGTAGAGACACAGAGAGAACAAAAAACAGAACACAAAGGAGCAGCAATAGTATTAAGTCTCTAAAAGGCAATGGCATATAGAGAAAACTGGAACTTATACAGTGATTTTCTCTATGCATCTCTGAAAGAGCGAGAAGAAAGGTGTAACCACCACATTCAATCAGAGAGACAGTAATGCATGAATCAGCAAACCCTACTCAAAAGAGCATTTATCCTAATTTGGCCATGGACACCTTTGTTTCTGCCAGTTTCTACTGACTACACACTGCTTGTAGGCTTTGGTCATGGACTCATTGCTAGTGTGTCCAAAGTCTCCAGATTTTGTATTTTAGAAGCAAAGATTCTCCAGGCACACCCTGATGGCATTTGTCAGAGGGGAGTTTGCTTCCTTTTAATAGCTAAGGTACCTGAAATTCAAGCTCTACTCTTCATAATGCAGACTAATTAACATGCTAACAAAAACAAAAGTATTATGCATGTCCCAACACGCTTAATTACCTTTTGTTGCCCGTCTTATAATTTTCATGTCATCCTGTAGAGAAGCACAGGAGGGTGAGAACTCCCTCTCTAACACCATGGCTTCGATCCTAAGAGCATAGCTGGAGCACACAAACAAACAGGTTTAGAACTGACAGCCAAAAGAGAACATTTACTGTGAACAGAATAAACCTACTATCTCCTTACTTTGGCACCTGGATTAGTAAATACATGAAGGAATCAGCTTGAGACAGTTTTGATACATCTCCATCAAAGGCTTTAAATTTCTTCACCTGGAAAAGAGAAAAAAACACTAGTAAAGAATTTTATCAAAGGTCAAGATTAACTTGACTTTGTAAGGAAAGACCTTGAAAACCAGTAAATTTAACAGGAAGTATTAAAAAGTCCACTCAGTGACTGAACAGTTTCACTGTCCAAGCTCCTGTAATTTGCACACACCCCAATTACAAAAAAAACCCCAGTAACATCACTCTTCTCCCAAAAACCTAGCTACAAAGTCCAGCAGAAAAAAAATACGATGCCACCGTTCTGACTGGGGATTCCGATTTCTGCTGAGTGTTTTCTGATTTCCCATTTGTCATTTTGATTTCTGCTCAGCGATTGCTGTCGTCACTATGTTTAGGACACTGCGGTTCCAGTTTCCATAGAACTGGCTCTTTTCTTCCCTACTGGTCCATTTGCTGATCTCTAGCTGTTCGCCCAGGAAATAGCTGCTTGAGTAATGATCTGAAAAATTATTCTCGACTCTTCAACAACTGTGATAATACACTCGGGTGTAGCTTAAAGTTAACTGTGTTCAGCATTTCCATCATCAGACTGCCTAGATCTCTTTGGCACAATGCAGCGAAGCTTTTAAGTTATGGGGTTTTTTTTCAGATACTTGCTTCAACCATTTTCTCTAAAACTCTCGAGGGGTAAATGTCATGCTCTTGAATTTTTGATTATTTTTTTTTTCATTCATTTGAAATATTTTAAAGATAAATCAAATGCAAGATTGTAAGTCTCTTGTTTTCAGTACTTTGAGAACACCATTTACATGCAAAGGAAATATCACTGCTTTAATTTTGTTGATCTTCCTTCCCAGCTCCACCAAAATCCATATATTTGCATGATCTGGAAGCCACTGATCTGCCCACATACTTATATTTGTTTATATAGAAGAACTGGAAAATACATACACATGTGTTTTAAGTGTAACTGGAATTTCTTCCACATCTTCCAACACAGGAACTGTATCCAAAAGCAGAGCTCAGTCTCAATTACACTATTTCTTCATTCAACCAACAAGTTCACACCCAGTTATCAGTTCTAAATTTCCACTGAATTACACACCAGCCCATCATCTTTCCTTTTTATAACATTACACTTAAAACCTATTCACAACCACATTTACACAGATGGTCTTCAGTTTCAGAAAGCATATTAAGCTATCCTGGAGAGAGGCATGCTACATCAGGGCATCAACAGTTATCAGATTGTCATGATTTAGCAAGATATCCACAGATTTTTTTAGAGCATCAGGCTCCAAATTAATCACTGAAGTTATTTTTCTGCTTTCACAGTAAAAAAGTAGTGGATTTGTAGTGGAAGACAACATACGCTATGTTAAATCAGGGACTTAAAATAAATCCTGGACTAGCAGAAGAAAAGGATTCTTTTAACAGCTTTGTCTTGCTTTATCCCCATTCTTTTTCCACATAATAATGATAAAAAAAGAAACGTTAAGAGCACATTAGGAGAGAGAAAACAAAAATTACATATTAAACCCAGAATAGGAAAAAAATCTTCCTTTTCAAATTAAAAAGAAAAAAAAAACTAAACCACCCTCCCAACAAAAACTTATAGCAAAGAAAGAGAAGCAATTTTTATTCAGGCTATCTAACTCCATTTCCTAACACACACCCCATTTAACTGAAGACACTCAGACAAAAGCTCCTTCTAAAGATAAACAGCATACCCATTTTTTTGAGGCCTGAGAAAACTCCTAATTCACAGAGTCATTCAAGAAGTCTGCCAACAAAAAACAGGAAAGACCAGACTTGACATTCCCTCATGCTTCTAAGGTGTTAAAACGAGCAAGAAAGAAAACCAAAATAACACCTTTTCCTGCACCATGAAGTGGGGAGTGGGTGACATCTATTATCTCAGTTTTATTTAGTCTTTGCACGAGTTCTTTAACCTAGCTTCCAAAAAATAGCGGCCTGCAACCTGAACAACAAAACCTGAAAATTCTCCAACCGCATTTTACTATGTTGCAAATATCAAATTTTGTCTGAAAGGGATACAGGCAATCAGGTTTGGGGTGGGGGGAGAGGGAGGAAAAAAAAAAAAAGTAGCCCACCAAAAAACCCACCCCAAATCACCAAAATCAAGATCATATAAACCACAGGTGCTTATAGGAAGATGCAATTTTAAGATTTAAATGCACAAAAAATGAACAGGAGATCCTGAGAAAGTCACAGGAATATTAACTTGCTCATGATACCTGTACTATATTTGAATATACTTTTGATAGTAAGTAGTTATTTATGTAGAATGTTAATTTTACAGACACTGGATGAAATCCTCTTTCTTCTACATGATCATATTAGGAAAAACGCCTGGAGTGGTACAAGGAAGTACTAAATCCTAGAATTCATCCAGGGGAGAAACTTCCCTATACGTGCCCAACAGAAGACGTTTGCGAGGCTGCCTTCTGATGGGTAGGACGGGGTGTGAACATCACAACCCAAAAAGCTTTGGGCAGCAGTCAACCCAAAAGGAAGTCTCTGTAATCAGCCTTAAAACGAAGATGTGCTTACCGCCTGCCTACACTTTTTCCAGCCCACATCAGCCATCGTAACCTCCACTGCCTTTGCCTTAGATGCCCAACCCTGGCAAGAAGCAGCAAACAAGCTCACCTGACAAGTCAAAAACGAAAGCAAGGTGGAGGATAGTGACCCATTCCACGAACAGACAAAACAGAAACAGAAAAGAGTTATAAGGTCCTTTTCATCCTGGAATTCAGCACAACACTGCCTGGTTCCCCATACGTGTCTGTTTTCAACACAGGAGGCTAAATCCTGTTAACTTAGCCTTGAAACAGTAAATAGTCTGGGGAATAGCTAAGGTAAAGTTAGGACAACCATTTATTTGGTGTTCCCTTTTTATTACAAATGTCATAATTGAGAAAGACCAGTTATCTCACCATAAGTCAGGAAAAAAAAAAAAAAAAAAAAAAGTTCTTTGACTTAATTGACACTACCCATAAACTACAAGATCCCCTTCTGAACCCCAAAGCTAAAAATGACTGAAACACATTTGGGACGGCTGCCCCTACACATTCCAAGGGAGGCTCCTCAAAAGCCCACGGGATCGGCCTCTTCCCTCTGCAGCCACATTGTCCCAAGTCTTCCCAAAGAGACCTGAGATTCTCTGATGGCTCCTAAAAGTGGGGGTCAAATTCAAATACCAAATGCAGCCAGGAACTGCAAAGAAGCTATGGGGATTGACAACGCTGTTCACTATTAATCATGTTAACAGTTACAGTAGATAGGTTTATGATTAGTCTGACAACACAAAAGAGCTAAAAAAATGTGGTTTATTTTAAAAATCACAATGCATAACTATCAGTTCTGGCCTTGAACTCCTCTCTTCAAGCACAACAAAATCTTTTGCACAACAGCATGCAGCCATATACCAAGATACAGCAGCATCACGTATACAGCAAGAGAGCACAATCACATTGTATGCTCAGTTCTGTACTACTCAAATTTGACGCAGAGCTACTAATTTAATTTTTCATTATATTTGTATATGGAATATGCATTTGCACCGTCCATGCATGCCCATGCACACTAAATCAGATTTTAGATACAGAAGGTTCTCACATATGTAATTTGCTTCATTTTAAAAAGTTATGAAACAGAGAAAGCCTGATCTTTGATTTGATTTGCGAACAATTGGAGTAGATACGCCTATTGCGAGTATCTCATTTATTCCTCGCAGACAGGAAAGCTACTGCATTCCTGCCACTCAAGTTTTCAGTCATTTTTGAGCTACTAGTAGCACTTATTTACAACTAGTAGGATCCTGCTTTATGGTATAGACCAGGTATGTTGCACTCCTATGCAAGATCTTTGAAGAGTATACATCAGTACACCACTCAACCTCAAATATGCTTGCTACTATTTCCCCACATCCCAATCAAATAAATCAAATATTCCCCATGTTACAAATAAATAAGTAAAGCCAAGTGCAATAGTCCAGACGACTAAACATTTTCTCTGAGTTTCTTTTGGTTTTGTTTAATATTTCCATACCATTTCAAACATTCAGGGAACTAAAGAAAAACAGAGTTAAAAAATACCAAAGCCCCAAAAGGCATCACAGTGGAATCCAACTACAAGGGCACGTGGGCAAGCACCTGATGTATTAGGTGGGGAGGCACCACGGGGCACATGGCTGGGCAGTGGCAAACCTCCACCAGCAAATGATAAAATGAAAAGGAGAAAAACCTGCAGCCATCGTAAGGGGCGAAAAGGAAGCAGGAGATGAAAACTCTGAAGGACAGTCAGCCACATAGAGCCCTGGCAGAGGAAAGAAGGGGCAGTTAACTACACAAACATGGTCTGAAAAGGGTAGAGCCAACAGGAACCACTCCAGTAAAGCGGGTGACAGATGACTAGGGTTTTAAAACAGAGTATACAAGCAAAGGACAGGCTTGAGACATTATAAAGGAATTTAAGACACCGTGTTGATAACCTGGGCGTGCGTGTGTATGGGTGAACTGATTAGCAGGCCGATACGCTCTCTTCTGTATATATTTAAAGTACAAATTCTGGCTATTCTAGCTCATTAAACACTGGACTCTCCCAACTTTTACCAGTCTGGGCCTGCTGAAGAGTGCAATGTTATGCACATAAAAGCAGCTGAAAGCTTCCCCTTTGCTTTTGTCAGGATGACAGTAAATGACAGCTGTCAGCCATTCTGACAGGATATCATTAGGAACCAGGAATTAAGAAAAGGAATCTTTTTTAGAAGTGATATAGCAGAGGAGGCCATTGCTTCAGTCAAGACAAAGGCTCCCTGGAAAAAAACAGGAGCTGCAAAATGGATGAATCACAAGAGATTCCAAATAGGCATTTCTTCCTCTTACAAAACTGCCAACCACAGTAAGGTACAAAGAGCAGGACTGCTAACAAGGCTTACACAAAATCAGTGATCTTATCTTACTTATTAACGTGTTGAGAATTTTTATACCTTTTTTTGGTTGGGTTTTGTTTGGTTGGTTTTTTTTTTTAACCACTGTATGATGGCTAGGCTGGTGCCACCTACGCAGACCTGAACAAAACACTGAGTAGAACTTGCAGCAAGCTCCAGGTTTGCCAGCTTCGAGAATCTATCAAGCTTTTCCACATTAAACATTTGAAAATACCCAAAAGTTTTCAGTTTGACTTCACAGCAGTGCCAATATTTCAATAACGGTCATACTCGGTTTGACAAAAATGTACAGCAACGAGACAGTATTTGCCATTTATACACAAAAATCCCAACAGATTTCATAGCTATTGGGATTTTTCACAGAAAACAGCTAGAAAATTACCAGTACTGACACCTTTTTCAGCACATAAACAGAGTTGCCACATTACAATACTGAAAAAAAGAAAGAATAACTTTAAAGACCACAAATGTCAAATGTATGTGTTAGCCCGAGTACTTAGCCTGCACTGCCAAAAAACTGTTCCATCTCAAAGACGCTGGAACATCCATCAGGTGCCTGAGATAATATGGACTGAAATGATGTAAAATGTGCCACATACCTCAAACTGGTGACCAGGGGCACATTCAGGTAATGTGACTATATATCACAACACTTTGGATAAGATAAGATTGGAGTATAAAGCCAGTGTTTATTCACATAGATAAACTGTAAAGGTTGTTGGTAAAAAAGAAGAAACACTGTCGGTCCAGAGTTGCCCCTTTTACGGCTACAACCAGGAATGGTGTTCCTCTCTCCGTCCTTTCACTTTTACAGAGTAAGAATTTATGGTACTGTATAAAAGAAAAAGTAGAAGGTATCTTCAAACAGTTACTGGGGTGGAGCACATGCCTGGCAGGGAGTACTTGGCTCTCACTCCAACCTGCAAGACAACTGTGCTACCAGGAAATGTGACTGTAAATACCTGAGCTGCTGAAGAGCACACAAAAAAGAACTGCAGAAGCCCACCCATGGTTACACCAAGACAGTTAGCACTGATAACAACTCACCTTTTAGTATCTGACTGCTTAAGCCTCTGCTCAGGGTTAATTCTCAACCCTTACAACAACAAAGCAGGTCTTTAGGAGATGGGGAAGTATCCAAAGGTAACCCCAGGGAACCCTGGCTGAGGATGGGTGCCACATCCTGCAGGGACAGGCCAAGGTGTGATGACACCTTGCCAAAGCTATCTCACGTGATACAACACCCAGATCAAAAATAAATGAGGGACTATTAAACATAATAGGGAACAGCAGGACAAGTAACACCACTTCACCTAATACCTCTAGTGATTTTGGATTATTTGCATGTGGAGAGGGACTGTATAGTTTTGTTGGCTACCCCTTCGCAAATGGTGACCCGCCATTCCAAGAGATGAAAATTTAGACTACGAGGCAGACAACAGATGAACAAAAAAGGGGACATACAAGGAGAACAATGAACATATGGGGGGGGAAATGCTGAGAAAGACAAACAACAAAAGCTCTGAGGTTCCTAGACAGAATAGAATTTTTTACCAACTCACTAAAATTTTAGGAGCCACAGCAGTAAATAAGTTATTGAACCCTTTATTCTTTGAACCCTTGAAGCATGAGGACATGAAGACACCGAAACATTTATTCATACCAGCAGAAGTATCAGTCCCTCACACTCAGGATCTTCTCCCTGTCCTGCCCTCTCACCCCAGCCCTTACGGGGAAAACTCCCAAGAAGTTAAACAATTATGGGGAGAATAACAAAAGAAAAGGGTGTCTTTCCTTTTCCTGATGGTGAGCAATGAGATCTCTGCAGCATGGAACTTTATAAATACATACAAATACCTGCACACTGGGAACAACCCTCTTTCCAGCCTTCCCTTGGGAACAGCAACAAATCAAACATCTAATACCCCTTAATTTCTGATACACCTCTGCACCATAAAATCTCTTTTATTCATTTTTCAAGCACCTCCTTAAAAGCACTTCTTAAGTGCTCTGGCCACACTGTCTTGAGGGGCAGGCCTGTTGTCAAATCATCTGCTAGGAAATAAATACACCTTTTCACTCTTAGCAGCACCTACTGGGTATCTAAAGCATCTAGCCGAGTCTCGAGTCTCGCAGACAAAATTCAACAGCTTATGTTAAATCCTAGCCGAATTACAACGTGTGTATCACATAAGAGCATGGTATTTGAAAGACACTCTACTTGTCGTAAAGTAACAGCCAAGATCTAAACCAGAAAGAGGAACAGAAGAAAAAAACAACCTTTCTTTCAGTTTAATTTGCTGAATATACAAAAAATTAGCTAGAAATCACTTTCTGTTAAGTTAGTACTTCACTGTTCTCCTCTGACTCTTTCAGAGGAAGGACATAAATTCTGTTTAAATACAGGAACACGTACTGAAATTCAAACAAAGAGGGAAGGGGGAACAGTTCTGAGCTCCCAGAACTAGTAACTTTTTTTTTCCTCCCCAAATTAATTAGATTTCAACCTGTTGATATCCCCCAACTCTAAAAAAATACATTAATAAAATATAATGTCGGAGTTTTACAAGATTCCCCACAAAAGCAGCCCAATTTAGGATTATATATTTGACAGCAAAATAATACGTGTTTTGCTGTTGACTGGGTCTGAGATTTGCTGCTGCACAGAGGAAACCGAGTGCTCTGACAGCATGACCTTGAAGTGGTAAAGCATGGAGTGGAGGTTCAGCTGTATGTGGATGTTAACTACCAATTTCCCAGGTTTCAGCCATGGCTTTGATGTGGAGCACCCAAGCAATTCTAATGCTAATTTTGTCAAGTTTGTGGTATACATTTCTCTCAAGTACATACAAATGGGTCAGTGCAAATAGAAGAGCAGAGGAGGAACTGTGCATCATTAAGCAGGGCTCCCACGTCAGTCGATGAAGCTTCACCTCTTTAATCATGTGAATGGACTTGAAGGTTGGGACTGGGCGGGGGGTGGGGGGGTGGGGGGGTGGCGGGGGCTGCAGCAAGCAGCACTTGCATGCTGGTCATATGGTCAGCACAGAGACGTTGCTGAAGGTGCTGCTGGTAATTCTGTACCTTCTAACATGTCTCCTCTGGAGCACTAAGTCACGTTAGCAGATTCTACGGGTGCTGCACAGCAAAGCTGCCTTTCTGCCCCGTTGGAACCCTATGACCTGGGCTCAGGAGCAGGCAGACCCTAGATGCACCAAGCAGGCAGCAAACCAGAAGGCAGAAGAGACAGTAGCACAGGGCTACTAATACTCAACTCACAGGCACCGCAATGAGAAAGCATAAGGCAGGTGCCAAAGAAGGGAAATTTCATTTGTTTGCATTAGGATATACTTTGAGTTTTCTGACCACCCCCTCCCCAGAGCTGAGCTATCTGCACACAGGAGGGTTCCAGGTCTTGCTAAGATGTTTACAAAACAAAAGGAACATCATAAGGGACATCAGAGAAACGCATGTCAAATGAAGATTAACCCTTTGCACTCAGTGGTTTCCTATCCCCTGGCCTCAGGAAGGATTTGGGATTCCTCTTCTACAGACCTTCATGTTGGCCTCCCAGGCAGTAGAACTCTACGAAAAAATACTTTCCATGTAAAACCATTATTTACCTCCTCTGCTTCTGGTAATAATTTAAGAAATTCATGCAGCAGTTCAGAACCATAGGGCTCACTTCTTCCATGATAAATATCTTCAATGATGGATTCAGCAGACCTTGAAAAAACAATTGAGCACACACATTTCTAACACTTGCAGGGTGAATAGTTACACAAATTGAAAAAAAACACGCCTGGGCACACAAAGGAATTATAACGAGGTTATGTATCAGTGTCCACAGCAGCACTGTGCTAACACCACTTTCAGTGATGCCTTTACTGAAGGGCAACATTATCAGTGAATACAGATAGCATTGAAACAGCTTGCTCTTTAAAAAAAAATAATTCCTCACCTCACCCCTTTCTATCAATTCTTCATAAAGAAAGGAAGGCAGTGAAAAGCAGCTCTCACGCAGTATTACATGACAAAAAGGCTTCCCTTAACTATACCTGAAAACTCACTTCAACTGGTTAACAGTAGCAAACTCTGTATGTTTGGTGCTAAGTCATAATGGCAGTCAAACCTAAACATATCAGAAATCAAATTATGAAATAGTTATTTATGACACACCTGTACAGAACTATAAAGTTCTGTATAACTATAAAGTTATGACATACCTGTACAGAACACAAGAAATCGAGCACAATATACAATACATTTGATGAGAACTACAAAGAATTTTGCACATATGTAACTTGCTGTAGCTGCATGGAAAAACCAAATCTTACTTTTTGAATTGTTTGAGAAATATCCCAATGTTCATACTTCTTTTTGCATCCAAAATGGCAACCTGAGAAAGAAAGCAAGAGAGATTAATCCACCAATACCTAAGAAAATAGCATGTAATGCAGACATTTCTTAAACTGCTACAAGATAATTGTTCGGAGTTGCCACCAAATCACAGGCCAAAGGAATACGGAGTCACTTCGTATCAACAAAGATCATATGTTACAGAACTAGTTTTTACCAGGGAATACACAGCGCACCCACACCACCTTTTTCCAAGTGAAGAAAAAAACCCCCATAGCAACATTTATAGGAGGAATGAATCAAGGTAAGTTCTATTTCATTACAAAGTAAAAACATTGTTCTTGCTTATTGCATAATGCTGCACCTGCAAAATGTTGCTTATCAAGTGTGTTGTATTGCATTCAAGGGCCCAACGGTTAGCAAGCACCACACTTCAAAATCCATCTAGTTCAGAGGTTTTGCAACAAACATGAAGATGGGCTTTCTAAGCAGAGCTGAGTATGTACTCCTGCTTCGTTCACCCAAACAGCCATGCTGATCCACGGAAAGATATGTCAGTCAGTTGATCTTGAATCAAAACCCAAGACAGATAATGCTCAAATCTGTTTGCTTTATCTAGAGGCAAACAGAAACCCATCATAAAATAATAATCTCCCCCTACTTTATATTTTAAAGTAGATTTGCTATATTATCTTATGTGCACAATTCTGGAGATTAAGCGGGGCGGGGGGGGGGGGGAAGAACCTTTTTTCCTTAATTCATTAAAAAAAAAAAATTAAATAAAAGTATTAGTTCTTTTAATACTAGTTTTTCTTCCTGTAACAGGATACAAGCTCAAACCTGAGATGTTTGCCCTGTTCTAGCGAATCGCGTCCTTAAGGTTAAAATTCTACCACAGCTATTTTGGTGATAACAGCTACAAAAGTCATGAGATTTACAAGGACAAGAGAATTGTTTCACGTTAACAGTGCCACCTGACTGCTACAATAAAACAACTCCATACACACAGATGTTCAAGACTGCTGTTGGACCCACATGATGTTTGAGGTTTTGACAAGACAAGGTGTCTTGACCTCTGTGAGCGCATGAATTAGAAATACATATATAAATGCGATGTTGGCATTGTCATCAAATTGAATTAGCTGGCAGTCAGCTGGTGACAGTGAGAACATAGGTATGATTAATGTGCTGTCCTCAACATACACCCAGGAGACAGCCTCCTCATCTGCTGAAGAGTCAATCAAACTAAAAAGTTTTCTGAAATTTTGGAATTTCCTCTCTTCTGAAACCCACAAAGACTAGAAAACACAGGAAATATCAGCATATTAGTTTTAATTAGATGACTGCTAGCCTGAAGCCCTTCAGTGTCAGCATACGCAAGATAAGAGGACAGATTGTGGGTTATTCTCCTGTTATCTTAGGAGTTGAGAGGCCCCCAACAGATCATTAAGGGAAAACCCCTTAACATAGGATAGGTTCAACTATCTCTCCCCCTTGCATATCTAATCTTTTTCAAATGTTTTACTGCAGGGACCTCTCGCTGACCTCTCAAACTGCAGCTCCAGACTCCAATTGCTCTAGTCACTCCTAATTTTCTGATTTCTCTGTACTAGTTTAAGCCTGTGCGCTTTGCCATCATGATTTGGCTTTTGGTTTGTAGGTTTTTTTTAAAGCACGTTCACAGTTAACATTCTGTACATATTATTTTCACTCACAATCTGTAACTTAGAATAAGACTGACCATCAGCTGGGCAAACCTTTGGTTTCCATGGCACAACTCCGATTTACGGTACAACCTCAAACAAAACTAGAGAACATTTTTTGATATCTTCTCTTGAAGCAAAACAACAGACGGCAACATATACAGCTGCATCTGCATTATCAGCGCAACATAAAAATGTCATAGCTGTTCTTAAGGACAAGGATGTTGTACACACTTCTTGCTCTGTATATGACTGTATTTTTTCCTCTTGATTTCTTGTTCAAACACACAATCAAAACACGTGGCTCAGTTTTTGGTCACTCTTTGCTTTGTGTCCACTTCAAGATTATCAAAAGTGCTTGTAAAAGCTGCCATTACTTAACTACCTTCAAGGAGTTTCCAGATGGGAACGTGAGGAGAAAAGGGGAACATTTACATCTGCTTGTAATGTCTACTCTTCCTCCCCACCAAGCTTGCATTTGATTTCATCCTTGCAGAAAGCTGCCTGCATATGACTTCCTACCAAGCTGTTGCTTTTTAACCTTTAAACATTATCCTAGCTTTTTATAAATTCTGCTCAGTCTGCTCCTGCCTTCTGCTCATACACACCTTCAGCACTGGTGCCGGCACACCATGTTCCAAATCTCTGTTCACCACCTAAAGAGATTTTAAAGTGCTGTCCACCAGTAATACCCTTGGACCCCTTGACTCAGAAAGTTACGCTGGCCTGTGATTAAGAAATGAGAACAGACTTTCCTAGTCCCAGTGGGATTCTCCACACCAAAGAAAACTCTCATATGGTTTCTATGATTTACTTCAGACACACGCAGAGGAGCTTTCTCCATTCTCACCCTCTTCAACTCTCCTGCCAGAGAAAACTATTAAGTTTTTGTTTAGCCTACTCTGGAAATACTACAGTTCTCTCAGACACTTTGCAACATCTCAACACCTGCACTTCGCCAGCCAATGCAAGTGCCCCTGCCTCACACACTTGCCACCCCTCCCTCATAAACGGTGCAATTTTTGCAGCGAGGAAGCTGGTTCTCCCATTAATCTGCTTCTCAGCACCACAGCATACAAACCAGCGTATTTCTGAAATCTGCAGCAGGCACAGACCATGTGGGGGGTAAGGGCATCAGCCTGACAAATTGTAATCCACCACTGAAATACTCACTGGTTTAGACGTATTAAGGGAATGGGAAAATTAGCTTGAGTACCATAGTGAAGTTGTGATGATGGTAAGAGGAAATCTGCTCCTGAAATCTGACACTGATTTGCGATCAACGCGAAAGATTCAGGGGAGTGTTGCAGGAGACACAAAAAGCCCCACACCAACACTCACCTGATAGTGACTGCAAAAATGCAGTAAGAGTTTCTCGCTGTAAGGTTGTCAATGAGAAACGTGACAAAGTGGATTTATGACAGATTAACGAAAGCAAAATATTATATGTATTCTTTGGTTGAGAACAATGGGGTTTCACTTGGTGGGATGCAAACTACAGCAAGCATGGAACAGCCTGGTGGTGCTGGCTTGGTGCTGGAGGTTAGGAAGGGTATAAACAGCTCCTTGCTTCAGCTTCCACTTCACTTTACAGCACACTAACCATCACTGCTGAGTTTGCTATTTTGGCCTCTATTCTCCAAGGCAGATGCACTCACTCCCTGGAGCAGCTGAGGAAAAGGTGCACTTCCACAGTGCAGCACAGTGAACCTCGCAGCTTGCTGCAGTGCTGTCTCGCTCCATGTCATCCTCCCTTGTCACGTTCCTAGCCTGCTCTTTCCCTTACGCAGGCACTGGTGCTCACCTCATTGGGTTTTTGCTGTGCTACCCCTTTGCTGGATTAACAGGTTGAATCAGCTTTTCAAGAAGGTGGAATGAGCATCAGAGCCGGTACGGAGAAACGAGAGAGGGCATGGCTCGGAGAGGGGAGAAGAGACACTCTGTTCACCCCTTCCGTCTTCCTCTCTCCTCTCACTACCCCCTTACACGGGCTCCGGAATTCACTGCACCCTTTCGCAAACCATCAAAACTCACTAACATAGCAGAAAACGGCTCCAGTAGAAAAGAAACAAAAAAAACCCCAACAGCATTCTGCTGAGCCACTTACTTAAACCTGTTTACGGAGGGTCCGATGTCTGCCAGAGGCAGCGTGCGGATGGGGGGAGGCGAGGGACAGGAGCAGAGGGACCGAACGAGAGCGAGACCAGCTCCCTTGGCTGCCAACAAGCTGCTCTGCCCGCTCTGCCGCCAGGCTCGCTATAGTCTAGGTGAGCATACGTTGTGCCATGCTGTGACACCGCAGAAGGATGGGGAAAGCAAACCGGTGTGTAAACTTAAACCTACACCCCCTATTTTTCAGAGGCTGAAATTACATGAAACCATAGGGCAAATTAAGCTTTTAGTCAAGGAAACATGTTAATTGGTCTCCTAAGGGTTTGGTGAGGGATTGTTTACAAGAAGGAAAGCATTTGCTGTAGGAGTTCTATTATAATGATGTTGTTTAGTGCCAAGCCTCCAGCACTGGGATTCAATAACCCGAGCTGGGCACCAAAATTCCCTGTCTACATCACTGACAAGTGAGGAACTGAAAGGACACGTAGTATCGTAAGCTCCTTACATCATTAAGAGACAGCTTTTTCCGAAGCTGCTCCTGCCTTCATAATCAACGGTGATCTCTGGAGGAGGTATGAAACCCCCATCCCCATGGCAGTCTTGGGGGAGCACCCTCATCACTGCCTGATGGGTCACTCTCCACCACTTCCACTGAAGCTACGCCACAGCACCAAGAAGAAACCCACCGAGACCAAAGAGCAGACTCCATCCGTGCCCTTTTGCACAGCACTCTGGACACGTGCTGGGTTTTTCAGGCTTGGATCTAAGCAGTACTTGCATGTATGTGCTTGAAGTTATCTTGAAAATTCATTGTTGACGTACTACACCAACTAGACTAATTCCACTAAACTCCAAGGAACGTTTTGCACTGCTAGATCAAAACGCGCTTTCTACAATCAACCGTGTTTTACACAAAAGGAATAAAGGTACTGAAACACAACATGTTTTGTCCACCTTCCCCGGCCAGGCCAGCGACACAGCCAGGAACCAGGAGCTACGGCTTCCTTGGCCCCATGCTAATGCAGGCACCACAAGGTCGCGCAGATGCTGTGCACCTCAGCCTGCCCCAGCTCCTTTCAACCTCCACGGCTTTTACTGCAGTGAACTGAGGACAATCATCACACAGTAGAGCGAGCAGCAGCCGACAGCACCAGTGACGGAGATGACAAACATCGGCCTATGCCTCAAATCTCCGCTCTCTTGCTGAGTAATGCCTGTAGTAACCTTAAGCATGCGAGCTGTTGCGTATCCATGCTTCCGCGCTTCCAGCAACACATGGCTCTTCAGGATTATCTCCTTCCCTCCTTGCTAAGCAGCTAGTACTGCAGAGTCCATTAACACACAAGACATTGCTCATCACTCTCTGACACACTGCTACGGCACGCTTGACAAGCCTAGCAACGGAGCTGAACGTTTTGTCACTTGAGTAGCGTAACTCAGAGGCAAGTCCTGTTGCCTCACCACCTGCCATGTGCAAAAGGCACCACGGGAGCCCTGACCCAGGGTGCACAGGCACTAAGTGGTGACGATTCCTTGGATCATGGTATAAGATACAGCTGGATACACAAAAACATTAACTTCCAACAGGGTTTTGTTTCCAAGGCACTGTACCTTGGAGAAACCCTTGCTTTGCAGGTCTGTAATTTTAATCTCTAACACTGCTCTTAATCTCCCTAAAACGCCCCAAGTTTCAAGCTGTACATGAAAACGCATGAGTTCTGGAGCATGCTGGTGTCTTCTCTGCCCCAGCTACTATACGCTAGGGACCACATTCAGTTTTTGAACTTTATCATCATTTTTACTGTAACTAGATCTTCACGACCACAGCTGTCTTGAAAGGAGCAGCTTCTACACAAGCGCACGGGGCCAGGCCTGCGTGCATCTGTGCGCAGCCCAGGAAGTCCACTCACAACAATCCTGATGCGAAGATGAACGTAGCCTGAAAACAGCGCAGAGGTTAATGACTACCTCTGACGATGGCCCAAATTACTCCTTCCCAATGTCAGGGTTTCACAGTCTGCAATACACCTGCCTGTTTCAAACCCCTCGTTTTAGTCTATGTACAACACGTATCAGTACATCAGCTTCCCACCCTGTCCCTGCTGATCTTACTTCCACATCTCCCACATCCTGCGCCTTCAAGTCCCTATTTCCTCACTAAGAACTGGTACACCGGTTACATCTCCTAACCCTGTGCCCTCTGTATTTTGTTTACAAGCTAACATGTGTGTAGACACACACCAGTGATTACATCTGCATTTCAGCCCTCCAATTACTTCACAGAAAGATTACCTGAGACAATTCAATTCAGGCTTCACAAAGAGGCTGTCTACAAATCAGGATTTAAGAACTAGAAAAGCTACTTAGCAGGTCACTGGGGAGTGTTTGAACCTGAAAGTACTTGGTATACACAGTCTTGCCACCAGAACAAAACCCAGTAATGATCTTCAGACCTTCTTGGAAGGTTATTTTAGTGTCCAGAAAAAGCAGAGCAGATGAAATAAAGTTTTCATTAGCAAGAAAGTAACATTTATGAAAGCTGAAACTTTAAAATTATCCCAATTAAATAACAAATTCTCTTAATCACTATATTATGTTTTATGTCCTTGCTGCCTGTGCTTCCCTTCCTGGTGCCTCTAGGACATCAAGGGTACATATAGCATTAACCCTTGCAATAGGATTCTCTTCCCTCCCACCTGGTGCGTGTTTTTATGTGGAATATTTTGTTTGCACGACAGACATGGTAGAAGAGCTGAAAAGTTACAATGCACCTATGTTTCATACTCAAACCTGAAGGGCTACCCAACATGAGTAAACACAGATGCCTTCATCTCCCTCCACTTACTTATATTTATTTTAACAGGTGATCAAATCACAGCGCTTACCAAGTTAAAACAATAAAATGCTGTTAGCTCTTTGAAAAACAAATATGTACCACTAAGAACAAAGAGTTTATCCTCCCCATCGTTCCCTTCTCCTTCAAACAAAGACAAATTTGCCATAAGGATGAAACACGATGGGAAAAGAGACAAAGACGAGTCAGAATTCACACCAATTCCTACAGCATTATGTAAAAGAGAGGTTTTACTTCTTACCTCCTCTTTAGTTTCTTTAAATGAAGATTTTAAAGATCGACTTCGGGGGTCCTGGGGCTTGGTTTCTTCCTGCTGCCCAAAAAGTTCCTCGATTGTCTTTGTATCAATCTGATACTGCGGTCTTGAAGCAATCGTCCAGATATTGTTTTTACCGCGGACTTGTTCTTCAGGGATGGTTTTCCAGAAAAAGCTCCGCATTCGTTTTTTTTTGCCATGGCTGTCATGCCCGTTCATCAGCTGTGGAGGCAGAGGTATATTCGGCCCAGGCAGTGGAGGAGGGGGCGGTGGTGGGGGCGGCATCCCCGGGGGGAGCGGAGGGGCTGGGGGTGCCCCTGTGAGGGGACATGGCAGAGGGGGCAGTGGCACTGCAGGCTCAGAAAGTTGAGATGCTGTCGTCGTATCCTCGTTCATTAATCCCGTTGCAACTGGAATAGCCCCATTTTCTTTATCATTGACCAGGGAGAGACAATTCATAACATGCATTTTATGGGCTCCCCGAAGAGGAGAGTGTCACAGCCTTGGATGGGTCTGACACATCGAACAGTGAGGGCAGCAGCAGCTGACACCACGCGCTCAAGCTCTAGTCTGCCAGCAGGAACAACACAAGAGGGGACTGTACCATCTTCGCAACCTACAACAAAGGACAATGGGGACACTCAGATCAGAGAGAGTGGGTATTGTCCCTCGCACTGAAAAGAAACTGAAATTAACAGCTATCAAGTTTTTAATCCAGAAGGGAAACTTCTGTGAATCAACAGTCTTTCCCAGAGCAACTGTACAAAATTTATCCACATCAAGATTTCAAATAGCTTTGGGTACTTAGATTTCAAGAACACATATAAAAGTAATATCTCTTAAATTGCCCACAGTAGATACCTATCTATATATACAAATATATATATATTTATTTGTGTATATATATACACACACACACATACAAAACTACCTATTAATCTCAGCTCAGTGCAATTTCGTGAGAGAATATTTTTATCTCAAATTACCAAACCAAACAAATATTATTCCGCTCCTGATTTTAATTTGTTTTTAAAGGTGATTACACACAGTTAGAAAATATAAGTACTAACCACGGTATTGGATTAACTAGATCAAACAGACCCTGTTTGAATCCTTTTAATTCATGGCTTAAATCCAAGCTGCATTAAAATAATGAGCAATATGTCAATGATTTAACAATCTAGCCTACTGTACTGCTTTTTTGCCTCCGTATTTTTCACTCAAATGTCAATAAGGGAAAAACAGCATGCAGTCCCTAAGCTCTCTACCTTCACTGAGCATAAACTTATAGTATTTGCATTTTACCATTACTGGTCTGGTTATGCCACCTCCCAAAATGCACTACAAGACGACAGACCACAGTTTGACTGAGCTGCCCCTTGTAACTTACTTTGGTATCTAAGTTAACGTAACCAGCTCATGAAGTGGAGAGAGACACAAAGGACCGAGGAGCTGACAGGACAGTAACCCACACATCCTACATATGTACACGCTGTACATATGCAAAGCTTTAAATATTTAGGAAAGCTACTAGATCTAGATTACCTCTGGAAGCAGCTTAACAGGAAGCACAATAGTTCTGAGCAATTTTTCTTATACTGCCACCTACTAAATGAAGATGCTGTTATTGACGGTAAACCTTCAAAGTAAGTGTGTGACTTCCATAAAAAGCACAATTTTGACAAGCCAAATCTATTAGAACAGATTTACTTCATAAGTCTCAGAGAAAACAAATTAAGGTGTTTCAAATACAGACCAATGAAGAATCCCATGGTTTTATGGAAAGTTTTAAGTGATCTCAAAAAAAATCCAGAACATTTTTTTTCTGTAAATTCAAGATACCACACAATACAGATTTACATAGAAGAAAGACAGCCCCCGAGCAAAAATCAGTCACAGGAAAGCCCAACAGAAAAAGCTGAAGGCACTGGCACAAGAACAATATCAAATCGAGATTCGGCACTGATTTAGTTGTATGCGTCTTCAGCAGGGTTCACACAGACCTAACAGCAACCAAGATCAATTTGACATTGTGCAATAGTGACAAAAACCCTTTGCTATTTTTGCCAGGGATCCATCATTAGAGTGCACGTGAACAAACAGACCCAAGTCACAGAAACAAGCCTTAGGGCAAATTCCCTCTTGGGCTGCACGGACTCAGCCCCCCACAGCTTCGCTGCGATCAATGGAAACCGACACAAAACCATCCACTGTACCTCTTCTTCTCCAAAGCTTGCATAGGTAGCGACAAACTCCTCTTCCCTGCTTCGGATTTTCTAACCTTATACCTTAGGTTATCAAGGTATTTGCAAGAATAGAAAACATGAAAACCTGTATGAGGTTTAAGTCATAGGAAATATGGAAAATATTTCAACAGCAGGGTAAAAACGGGAAGAGCTACAAAGAAAGTGGATCACAGAACTGTTCGCGTTGGAAAGGACCTTAAAGATCATCTCATTCCAACGCCCCTGCCATGGGCAGGGACACTTTCTGCTAGACCAGGTTGCTCAAGGATCAGGACAGAGGGATTCAAATTCAAGTCAGCATTAACACCCAGTTGCTGTTACAGAGCCCAGGGTTTCATGCCTCTCCTCCCAAGTTCACGATCATAAAAGCAGAGAGGCATAAAAAAGGCAGGTGCAAGGTGGTGGAAAGAGATTAACCACTCAAAGCAATTAAGCGTTGCATTAAATTAAAGAAATAGTCAAGTAGGAAAAATATTTTCTTCCCTACCGCTTATTTAAAAATGCAAAGCGTATTAGCTAGTCTTCCACCATCACAAAGCAGCATACAACAAGTTGTTATTTTCTAGCCTGGGTTCCCACAGAGTTAAAAAAAAGAAGAAAGGAAAGAAGAAAAAAAAAGACAAACGAACCGACCATGCCCCTGGGCAATGTGCAAGAACCTCATTCTGGAACTTCCAATAATTCTACATGCTTTAAGAAAAACGGGATCAAATCCTAATGGAACAAAGTTGTAGGCGATGAATCATCGGAGTCCCAGCGCTAAGAGACAAGAGTGGAAAACGACTGATGTCAGACCTGAGCTTCCCAGTTTGGACAAGGGACACTCCTAGTGAAAGGAGCGGAGAACGCAAGGGGAAGAAAACATCCCAATCTAGATGTAAAGATAGATAGATAGAACAGGAAAAACAGTTTTCAAGCCAACGAGCCCTGTACTGCTTCAGATGAGGTAACCGTCACCCAGAACCAGGAAAAGGGAAGAATCAGCGCTTGGAAGGAGGGCACGAAAGAAAGGCACACCATAAATGCTGGCACTCAGCTTTGTCCTCTGACAGATAAGCACAATGCAGGTGAGAGAGGTCACCTGCTCCTAAGAGGACGGTGGTCTCCTGTTACCAGGACACCAGGAGACCGGTCAAAACTCCCTTCTCCTGCGGCTGGAAGACGTTCCCAGCTCCCCCACCATCACCGTGGGTGGGAGAGGAGAGGAGCTGGCAGCCGGGACAGCTCCAGGCCGCTTGCTGGTATCAGCAGGTGCCTCCGCCAAGGAAGCGCAGCAGGAGGAGGTGGGGAACACCAGGGCCCTTCCAACTGGGAGCTACAGATTACCAGACAGCCGGGCGCGTAATGAAACTCAAGGAAAATTTTAACTCCTAAGGAGCCTCTCTGTGCTTTTCAAAGGAAAAAAAAAGCTATCCAAGAACAAACATTTAAGATGTCTCAATTACACATCATTATTGCACGTTTGTTATCCAAAACAGCCCAAGCAGCGCAGGAGCTCTAAAGTAACATCTTTACCGCACGCTTTCATTGTGTCCATATTTAGCATAAAATAAATATTTTATTTCTTTGTCTCATTCATTGTTTTAGCCAACCTAATCTAACTTGGAAACATATTTCAAAGCGAGAGGGTGCGGACAACCTTCTCCCTAGGTAAGAAGACAAATGCTGCAAAGTGATTTGTTTCTTGCAAAAAAGGCAGTTGCCGCTGAGACGGACATTCATTATATTTGCATACTAAATTAACAGGTGAAATGCACAATATGCTGAAGGGCATTTCGTAACTCATACTGCAAGGTATTACTGCCTTTAACTCACGCCTTATGTTCTCTGCTGCCCACGTTTCCATGTCAGGTGTCCTCCAAATTCTCATGAGAACAACGCCGGTTTTGACACCAAAGCTCAACCACAGTATTTGGATGTCTGGGTCCCTACAGCAGCCGTACGGAGAGGTAAAGGGCACAACCAGTTGCCAGCTGCTGATAAAAACCACCCTGGAAACAAACGCCGCCTCGTATAACTCATCGCAGATCTCGCCAAAACGTGCGGGTTACAAAGACGACAGGGCTCGCGCTACCGCAGCAACTCGGTGCTTAAACACTTCACGCACCCAGAAAAACTCCCTGTAGGGCACGACCCCCCCGCCCGCCAGCACGGCTGGGCAGGGACCCGCAGCGCTGGGCAGGGACCCCGCGGGTGCTGTCAGGGGGCTCCGTTCCAGCCGGTTCCGCCACGGCCCTCGGCCTTACGGCGTTACCTCCGTGCGGAGCGGCCGTTCGGCCGGGGCACACGCGACAGGCGGGCGGCGGGGGCAAAAGCCCGGCTCCGCGGCTCCCTGCGACCGACGCCGCGAGAAGCACCGAGGGCACCGCCGAGGGCAGCGCCGAGGGCAGCGGGGCCGGGCGCTGCCGCCGGCCGCTCCCGCCGCCCCGTCGGACCCCGGGCACCCCGAGGGGCTCCCCCGCGCCCCGCCGGCAGGGGGCGCCATAGCGAGCTGCCCGAGCCCCCTCCCTTGCAGAAACCGGGGGGCCGCGCTCGCCGCAACGGCAGCGGCCCCGGCGGAGAGAGCCGGGGGTCCCCGCGGCTGCCGCCCCGCCCGCCCCGCCAGGGGAGTGCAGCGGCGGCTCCCACCCGGTGACAGGGGGCGGACGGAGAGGCGGAGGTAGCGCCGCACACCGGCGTCCCGCGGGGGGGGAGGGAGCTGCCCGTTTGCCCGTTTCCCCGGGAGCGCTCTCCCCTCCGCCGTCCCGGGAAGGCGGAGAAGGACCCACGCAGGCGGCCGCGCACCCCCCCGGCAGCGCGGAGCCCCCTCGCCCAGCCGGGGCAGAACCGCGCGGAGCCCCCGGCCCGGCCCGGCCCGGCCCGCCCGCCGCCGCTCACCTCCGCGCCCGCGGGAGCACGCGGCGCCGCGCGCAGCAGGGCCCGGTGCCGCCGCCGCCTCTTCCCATCGCGCCGCGGCCGCGCCGCCGGAGCGGGGGGGGGGGGGGGGCGGGGCAGCGCGCAGGCGCGGCGCGGGCGGGGCCGCGGCAGGTGACAGCGGCGGCAGCTCCCGCCCTGGCCGCGGGGCGGCGGCGCCCGCCTCCTGCCGCACCTGGCGGCCGCGGCACCCGCACGGCGGCGCGGGGGGAGGGCGGCCCGCTCCCCAGCACCGGCCGTGCCGCCGCGCCGTCCCGGGGGGTCGCGGTCTGGGCAAGCGCCTGCCGGGCTGTCCGAGCCCTGTATAAATGCACACGC
This sequence comes from Falco rusticolus, assembly GCF_015220075.1. NCBI lineage: Eukaryota > Metazoa > Chordata > Aves > Falconiformes > Falconidae > Falco > Falco rusticolus. The sequence goes on from NC_051187.1 coordinate 49,860,724, forward strand.
CGTTCACCAGAGACCGGCGCCGAAAGCACGGCAACTACTTCTGCCGGAGCGGGACAGCCGCGCCGCGGGGCCCGGTCGCGGCTCGAAGGGGCGGGCGGGCGGGCTCCCTCCCATGGCTGGCGCCCTTCGCCCCTTCCCGCCGCCCCCCCGGGCTCTCCCCGCGGGGGGATGGGCGGGGGGCGGCAGGGCCCCAGCAGCGGGCCGGGGCCGGGCTCCGGCGGGGCGGGGTGAGGGGACCGCGGGCAGCGCGAAGAGGCCGTCAGCGAGCGGCCCCGGGCTGCGTGTCCCGCTGGGCAGCTCCCGGGACCTGGGGACACCTGGACACAGCTGGACGCCCGGCCCCGTGCGCAGGTGGCACCGCCAACAAGCGCCTCGCGCTGAGGTGCTGCGCCCGGAGATGAGACAACAAAACCGTTTCCCCCCCAGAAGCGTGAAGGACTTTGCTCAAGTCAACAGGCGGTCAGGAGCGATGGCAGCCCCAGCGCTGCGCACGGGAGGCCAACGGGCAGAGCAGAAACGCTTCCCGGCCGAGGAGGGAGGGAGGGAGGGAGGCAGAACGCCCCTCGCCTCCAGCCTTGCGCCGTCAGCCACCAGCGCCGGGGGCTGGGCACAGAGAGAGCACGGCACCCCGAGCACCCCGAGCACCCCGCCGGGCCGCAGCGGGAGGCTGGCAGCGGGTCTGTCCGGCTGCGGAGGGCCCAGGCTGCGCAGGGCCCAGGCTGCGCTGCTGGGGCTGGGGAGGCACCAGAGGATGAGCAGGAGGCCAGGCAGCCTCCTCCGGACCCCCCCGACCCCGGAGCCCTCCTCCGGCCCTGAGCCCTCCTCAGCCCCCCAACCCCAGCGCCCAGGCACGTGCTTGCGGAGCTTACACCATCCCAGCCTGCGGTTTTGCAGCCAGAGATCTGACCTACTGGTCTGGCAAGAGAGCCTGTTTGAGTCACTCCATCTACAAAAAAACCAAGGAAAATTCAACGAATGCGATGTCAGAACCTGGTCATTTAAGCTGAAAATTCACCGAGTTGAAAACAGTTCAGCTGCAATAGTCAATGGCAATTCATATCGCGTCTCCGCTTGGCAGGGTGAGCAGCAGCTGGGGAGGACACGCTCAGCTCCAAGCCAGCATGGACATTCCTCGAGAGTGTCAGGTCACCCCCGAGGTCGCCAGCAAGGAAGCGCATTGCTGCTTGGACTGTAGCTGCTTGTGTGGGAACCAAAGAGGCTTGTTTTCATTGCTGCCAGTCACGAGCACAAATGTTCACTCAAAAAGACGGAAAGAGCAAGCCAAACAAGAGACTTGCGTAATGACATTGTATTAAAAAAAACACAACCCAACAACAAAACCGAACAGGCCAGCAGAGGACCTGGGAGCAAGCCTGGATGTGAAGTTAAACTCTTAACTTTTCCTCACCTTGCAGGTTTCTTGCCCAGAACTTTTCCAAAACACAACGTTAGCAGATTAATTTTAAATTCTTAGCTGATTCCTCCCACCCACCCCACCCCCCAAAATGTGAGCACTTAGCAGGCAAAGATTTTGCCCACATGGCTAAAATTCATCCGAGTTACAAACATCTGAAAACAGGTCTTTACAGTAGGAAGTATTAAGCAACTTTAATATTAGGTAGATCGAACAGCCCCACCTATAATAAGCTACAAATGCACCTCCCTAGAACAGATAGCATTTAGATGAGTTGCTATACTATGAAAACAAGTCCTGTTGTTATATTTTAAAATTTCTAGTTAACGAAATCCTCAGGACAGTTTTCAAGATGACTACTTTTCTTAAGGCATGACTTCTTTTATGAGAGAAAAAAAAAAGTAGTCTTTTGCAAATTCTGCTTTTCTGTAGAGCACAAATAGCTTGTAACGCTTTAGGCTGAACATGAATTTAACAACCAAACAGATCTAATGGTAACAAACCAATTTATACCACTTGAACAAAAGGTGTAGTCATCTTCATTACATGTCCTCATTTCTACAGCATTTGGACAAAGGCAGGAGAGAAATTAATTGTAACACACCAGTCACATTAGAACCAAGCTCTTTTTGGTTTCAAAATCAGGCACTGTAGTAGTTAACCTCTCAAACCCCTAGAATTAATTACCACTGCCACACAAAACTACCATGATGCATACCCATACGTAAGAAAGGCAAATCAAGATGGAACAGGCAACGCTACTTTTAGAATTATTTAACTTGAATATACAGCTTTCAGTATTCTTTAAAAGGCAGCAAGGTGTATAATTATTTTTTTAATTAGCACAGTGGGACATACTATTTAAGTACCATTTACTAGGAACATACTGCTGATAGCTGAACTGCTCCTGACTGAACCCATGGATTTATGCTGGCATAAACAGTAGCAACAGGGCACACCTGAACTAAAAATTTGTTTCAGATTTACTCTGTCTACATCTGATCTCTGCACTTAATTAAGAAATGTTATCATACAACCACACTGGTACCCATCTAAGTTCTACCAACTGATGATGCAAGGGAACTCTGAAAAGATACTCTCAATCTTTTTCTGCTTCTCCTGGAACATCAAGTATTTCCATTCTTCTAATAGCTGTTGCCTTAAAAATGGGTTCCATAAAGAGATAAGACAGTGTATTTGCTCAGAAAACTAAGTTTTTTTAATCTACAGTGATTATTAAAAGTTGAACATGCATTTTGTACTTAACAGAAATAAAACAGAAAAACTAATAGTGAACAGCACAGAATTGTTGCTGCTCCTGCCCCCTTCTTAATTGTTTTTTTTCCTTTAGAAGGGCAGCTGAGGTGTACAAAGTAATGCTTTTGTGCCAGCACGCGCAGCCGTAAGAAGCAGAAGATTTGAGATTGAGCTTTTGCGTCCAAAGCCATTGCTCTGCAAGGTTCATACGCTGCTGCTCTGCATTTCAGTATAGGGACTCTGACAAAAGAGCAACACATCACTTCTCCTTTCCACTGCTCTCTGTCAACTTACGCCCTTCTCCAAGACAGGCACAAGCCATCCTACTTGCTACTCTTATGCTACAGCGTAAGGTACTTCCTTAATTCGCTTCAGACTACTGCCATGACGACAAAAAACACACCCCATCCACCTGGCCACTTGCCTTCCATATAAGACTGGCAGAAATTAAAGATAAAGGACCTTGGTGGAAATACATGCAGGGAGGTGAACGAGGCTGCTGTCACAGGCACAGAACTGAGCTTTCTATGCATCAAACAACCTGAAACAACACAAAGACATCAAATAGCTACTAATAAGGCCAAATAAAAAGAACAGAGAGAAAAATATAAACCAAGCAAAGTCAACTTCGCTGTGGATCTTCTCATAAAAAGAAGAAACACCTTTCAATTTGACACAGCTGCCAGTACTTGGATAACTTTGGGGTCGGGGCAATCACAAAATATGAAAAGATTAATGACCAACTGAAAGATCTGTGACTAGTACAACCCCCACATAAAGCACGCAGCATGGAAAAGATAACCAGACAAAAAAAAAAAACAAAAAAAAAAACCCAAACCAAAACCAACCCTAATGATAATTGCAGATGAGGAATGCTAAATAATTATAATACCTTATTATTCTTGTAACACCACAACAAGGAACAAGAGCAGATAAGCAGAGAATACAAACTGAAATGCCCCCCATTCAGTTCAAACAGAGTTGAGGGGAACATTTAGCTTTCCTTTTATATTACTTTGATCATTTTTTGAAGCAGAGACAGAACAGAGATAAGGTTGCTGGGAAAACCAGTCGACTGAAGACTGAAATCAAGCTGTTACTTTAATGATACTGGTGTCTTACCATACTCTACTTGCATAGACCTCTCTTCAAATACAACTATAGATACATTTTATAACCAGAAAGGTTCTTTGTAAGGGCTTAATAAAGCATGATGCATGTCAAAGAACGTTTTTAGAGCAGAAGACCTGTTTGTAGAACTCATACAAACAAAATTACAGGAGCTACAAGTCTCAAACCAGCCAGGAGTGCAGATAAATCACAGTATGGTCATTGAGGAATGAAACAGCTCCCTGGTCTCTGGGTAAAGCAGCTACAGCAGCATATCTGAAACATATTAACAGCTTTAAATTCTTCTTCCTGAGAAACCTCACACCCCACTATAAGCACTAACGTGATAACAGGTAAGAGAGATTAAATCTTTCACAGACAAGACTCTATTTAAGTCGGCATGGCCCCCTCTTCAAACAAAACAAAAAATCCATCCTGACAACTGTTTACCTAGATAAATGCCAGCATTACAACTTAAGATATTTATACAGCCTTTTCGTTAGTATCAGAAAGCCTGACAACCATAATGACTCCCCATTAGAAGCTTCAGAAGTCTCTTCCCCTCGTGATCTCCAGAACCAAAAGTTTCTAAATTTGGTTAGATCTAAAGTGCTAACTTTGACTAGAAGACATGAGCTTGAATTATTTCATAAGTACATATATTTGAATAGGGGCAAAGAATGAAGTTACAGCATTACAGAAGGCAACTAGCTTAATACCCTCTCGACCAGCTGAGCACAGAGCTCTCCTCACTGAGGCTATCAATTAGAACAATCGCTTCGGTAAGCAAAACGGAAGCCATTCTTCCTTCCCCCTAACATTAAACAATACGCAGACAGATTTTAGTGAGTATCCTCTTTTGTCCAACCTTTTCTTCCAGGTGAGGAGACTCCAGCAGTTTTAAGCCATTGCAAAAGCGTGAGGGTTGCACAATGCCACACGTGAGCCATTCCAAGTTCACTCTTACCATTTCCAACCGATCAGTTCCTTCTGAGCAGGGACCATCCTCACAGGCAACATGTGAATCTGAGATAGAAACCAACAGCACATGTTCAACATGTATCCTTTCCCTACCATGCTCTGAAAGCTGGTTATTTCAGTTGCAGCCAGCAGGTTTGCATTCTTCATCCCTGCTACCATGCTGCTATCCGCATTTCCTAGCTCAACTGTAGTTACACAGCTAACTTCTGCCTTGCACCATCGTTACCATACACACGCCAAGATTCAGACACAGTGGAAGTCAATGGCTTCATTAGAAATTTCCTTTAAAAGCTGAAGTCAAGAGTTACATATCCTGAAAGGTTTGTTTCGCTATCAGTTTCCAGTCAAGTTGAACTTGCACCCTATTAAACCATCCTGAAATAAACCAGCATCAGTGTTACCACCTAGCACCGCTTCTCCAGAAATTCTTGGGCAGGGGTGGCAACTCAGAAAAATGGGACAAAGCTTTCACTGAGAAAGCCAAGCTCTGCTCTTAACCATCACGAGTCAAGCAAGTTTGACTGCAAACACCTTTAATATGAATACAAAATTCACATAGGATATACATTCTGGGGAACATAATGAACTATTACAAGAGATTCTGACAGAACGAAAACATAAAGAAGGCTCTGTCAGGCCAAGAATTTAATGAGGAATGATTAAAAAGTTTGATTTACAGTTACATTACAGTTGTGTTAAGCACTGAAAACTAAGAATGTCAGCTGAAAGGCATTTGAACATACAGTACATAAATCATACAATCCACACTGTTGTAAATAACATATTTGAAGTATTTCATTTTACTTAATAGAACACAAAGCAACATAACGTGTGCAAATGAGGACTCCAATATATTGAATTTAAAATGTCTATGATAAAACTGACATAGAATTTTACATTTAAGGACTACATGATTGATGGAGAAATTAAAAACATAGCCTCCATGTTACCTCCCCTCCTATTACCAAAGTATGCTTGTCAATTAAGTAGAAAAACCATACTGGCCCGATTTCCTCTCTCAAAATCATACCTGCCCACAAAGGTCAACTAAAGCTTGAACTTGATCTAATGTACAATGAAACAACATTTACACAGTTGCCTTCCCCTTGCTGGGAACTGACAAACCATTATTTGAAAGGTTCTTGGATTATGTACACTGGTGGAAAATATTATCTTAGAAAAAGGCACATACCTGTGATTTAAGGCTAGTACGGTATTTGTTTCATAGAGAAAGTAAAATTTTAAGTGAAATTAATACATTGCATGGTTGGCCTTACTCAGCAAACCACTTGGTGCAAAGCAAAAATATGTGCTTAGAAGCCTCAGACTGACAGTGATTCTTGCTTTAGTGTTTTTCTTTTTTTGTTTGTTTGGTTTGTTGTTGTTTTTTTTTTTAAATCCATGAGGGAAAGGTACATCTTTTAAAAAGGCGTTTGCTGCAATTCCACTAGTCAATGAGCCATCTGCTACTGCTGCCTTACATGCAGATATTGCACATAGGCCTTATATTATTAATCTGCAAAATATTCTTTTAACTCTCTCCTTTTTAAAAGTCATATGAAAATTACTAAAGATGTTCTCTATATTAGTTTATAAAATACCAGATGTTGGTACAAATCATGTAAATCTCCATTCGGAAATATTTTGACTAGCCACCAAAATGACCAGAAATCACAAACATCATTTGTCAGTGCAAATCTATAATAGTTTTGTCCTCCCTCCCTCCCTCCTTCTCCCCCCCATCCCATTACAGAAATAACCACCAACCTCTACATACAAAAGGAGTGCTCTGTATTTGACATGACAGTAATTACGTTTGGTTACCTTAAAATCACCCACTTTCCCACCAAATTCAGTTTTAGAGTATTATAAAAAGGGGGAAAAAATTAAAGCTGTCTGTGCAAGAATCACTACAACAGTCCTTCAACCCCAACCCTTAATTGCTATCAGATTTAAAGATTTTCAGTTAAGATTGGGTCCTCTTTTTCCAATCCAATTACTGTTCTTCAAGCCAGGATGGGGCATCTGCTCCAGGAGTTTTCAATTTGATGTGGAACTGTTTAAGTGTCTGTTCAAGCTGCTTTTGATTCCCAGCAAAGTAGGCTGCAATGGCATTGTGGAACAGAACAAGCTGATTGTGCAATACCTTAACCTGCAGGCAAGGACAGAGACAGGTTAAGAGGGAAAAAAGCAGATGTTAACAACATCACAGGTCAGCAACATAAAAATGCTTGTATTTGAGATGGTCTGACTTCATACAAGTTTATTTAACAAAAGTTAAAAAAACAAATACAAAATGCAAATACAGAATAACATTAAAGTGATTTAGAGTTTTCATGAAGTATGCTTAACAGTTGATACCAACTCGGGATGCATGGACCAAAAGCAATTCACTGAACAACATAACGTTATCAAATACCAAACACTTGATTACAAGTACTTGATTCCTTGAAATTAGATGCCAAAACTCTGTTTCAGATATCCACCTGCAGGCCAAACGGACTCCCCTGAGACAGTACATGACAAATACATTATTTAAGTATACAGTTCATTTCTTTGCCCCCCCCTTGCAGAGAGCTACCGTTTTCCAGCACACATACACTTAAGTCAAATGAAACTGATACTCTTTTTCCGGCGATATTTCTTGCCTATCTCCTGTAACACAGGATTATTTACAGCACTTAGTCAGTATCTTCACTGTAACATTTGTGCAAAGGAGTCGTGAAACACACCGGTCACAGCAGTAAGCAGAACTTGGGGAGAAGAGCACAAAAGCAGCTGGAAGGCATCACCTTTTTCTCTTCTAGTCTAGTATGACAACCTATAGCACTGATGAAGTAAAAGTTAAACAAATGCTACAACCATTTTCATCCTAGTACACCAGTAAAGCTGAAGTTGTGACTGATGAACAGCAAGCAGTATGCTGAGAAGGCATCTGTCCAGTTTCTCCTGCAGCCAAAACCTGTCCTTTTTGTTCTTGGTGCACTCTCAGCGCAGCACAACTCCCCTCTTGTGTCAGAGCCCAAATCCCTAAGGTGGTGGCCCTGTGCCTGTCTTCAGCCTACGAGTCCCCAAGCCCAACAGCACGTAGCCAACACAGAACAGAATGGCTAATGGAGCCCAAAGGGAGGATGTGGTAGGTAGCAGATGAAGCTTTCTCTACTCCAGTTTTGCATCCCTGCCTCATCTCTCAGCATAAGCCACAGGGGATAATCCACTTCTGTCACACTAGAAAGCAGAACTGTGCTTGGCCCAGGTTTGGACTGTGCCTACCAGTTGGCCATGCCTGTTTTAACAGGTTCTTCAGCTAACACGCCTTTCTGAAATGCATGCAACTCTATACAGAAACACTTTATTGCCTTCATTTAAGAAAAGATCTCCAATTTTAAAAACCCCAACATATATTAGACATGCTGTTACATAGAAGAGTGTAACATTTACACGATTACACAGAAGTGTTATAATATACTTCTAAAATGAAATGCCTTGAGAAAAAAGGGCTGAGGATGTGTGTGTGTGCGTGCATGTATGCAGGTGTAAATAAAGGTTTCAGCACTAACAGCTGAAATGTCTTTTATGCATATACAATTATTTTTTTTACTAATAGTCTCATTTCATTAATTAAGACGTGCCTGGTTTTCAGTTTGTATGGGAATATACGTATATAAATACTTTTTTATCTATAAAAATGTTCATCCCAAAATACTACATCATACAAGTAGAAAACATCACAACAACATAAATGGTTTGCTTTTAAAAGTTTATAGAGCAAAAAATTTAGCAGGTACAGTCTTTTTCTTGAGCAGATTCTTTCATCATCAACATGGAAGACTCCAAAAAATCCAAGGCAGGGTTTCTACACAGAGGTACACTCACTGTTCTAGCATATTATTAAAATGCTGCAAGGGTGTTATTCATACTATTTATAGGAACTCAAATAAGATAGGTAATTAACCCACCCTCCCATCCCAAGTTCATCCATTTGAGACCAAACTGGTACTTTGTTAGGGCAGCTTTTAACACAAAGCTTCTGTGAACTGCCCTGAAGTCTTCTGATAATCTTAGAAATTCAGCCAGGTCTAGGCTCAGGTATGCACGTGCACACACACACACACACACACACAGAGGCAGGGACTGACAGCGTAGAGGCAGGTGATTCGAACTGAAAAAAGATTTGTTTTGGTGGAGTTTTTTGAACTACCAGGGCTACCTCACTGTATGAGGTTCTACCCCCAAGCCAGATCACTGTGGTGTAAATTTTGTGATCATTATCAAACTGGTTGCAGAAGTTCAAGGTGTTACAACTTCTGCTGTCCTCCTTCAGAAGCCGATTGCTAAGCAAATCCCAAAAGTGATGTGGGGATCTTCTTATCCATAGCTTCATTCAGGTGACTTGAAGATTAAATTTCAAGAAAAAGACCACTTAAACTGTCTGACGCTGTACAAAGAAGCTCTTTGGAAAGAGAAAAAGCTGTAACATCTCAAATCACCCGATGTCCACTGCAGAAACACCTGCAGTCACAGCTAAGAACTGGATGACAAGTATTCACTTAAAGCCAAGTTCAACCCTAGCCAGTCTTCCCGTGAAAGAATCTCAGCCCTGAATCTCAGCCTTACCCACTCCCATATCCAGCCACTGACTCCTACTTCCACACTGTGTTTCACCTTAGCCCTCTGTTGGCAAAACACCCATGCAGTTATGCAGTCGGTTGGATCAGGGAGCAGATCTAGATTAAAACCAACCAGACAACAACATAGTTGCTTTAACCTGGATCAGTTCCCCAATCTGATTCTCTGCACAGCTGCAAAAACACTTTTGTAAACACGACAGAGAAGGCAAATGTGGGGGAAGGGGGGTAGAGGATGAAGGGACTGCTTTTTTTTTTTGCCTTTTTTTTTTTTCCTTCAGCAAAGCCTTGAAGTGACTGTTAGACAGCAGCGCTGAAGGCCAAGTCTTGAGCACTAAAGCTGTAGCACCTGTTCATTAAAGGAGCATTCGAAGATTTCCCTTTCAATCAAAGAATGTTAATGGTATGTTGCTAAAATATGGATTCCAATGTATGACGAGCATGTCTGTCAAAAAGCCATCATATTTTACAGTTGAACATCATCTAAAATCATTGTTCCTTGTTAATTAACTACACACACCTATTTGTTCCTAATTATGAGCAGAGTAAGCACTCCCGTAATAGACTTGGCAAACTTATGTCTCAAAATTGAACTTTGTGGATAAGCAGAAAAACCAGGCATGCCCCAAACAGACAACTTAAGTTCCATATACAGAAGACACTATACGTTGGATTCGAGTTTTCACATTTCCTCTGGATGCTCTTAACATTTAATTTCTTTTTAAATATTGTCCTTTTCCCCGCTGACTCCCTGTGAACACCCTATCTTCTGTGGCACAGATTTCTTTACAGCCTCCTCATTCAGACTGTTCCAGCCATCTCAACAACCAAAAAGACTACGCCCATTCTACTCTTTCTGTTGGTTTGTACCTCCTCACAACCACCACGACCCTTTCTCCTAGCTATCTTTATTTGAGGTTATTTGGTGTAAACAGTTACGTCATCTGGGTTTCCATTACATTGCATACTGCCTTCATTTGTAGAAGCAAGAATTTAAACTTCAAACTCCTCAAGTATAACTCACAGAAGTGCACTCAATTTCTTTCTCTACACAGAATGGTATTTGACATTTCTCAACTACAGACATGAATAACAGTTCTTCCTTTCTCAGAAAGATGCCTTTTCAAAAGTTTTTAGTGGCAGAAATCTTTAAGCTAAGAACAGGCCACCAGCCTTATTTTAAAATAATTTTTTAAAAAAAAGAACAACAACAACAAAACAAAAAAGTATTGTAAGCTATGAATTTTGACTGCAGCTGCTCTTACACTCATTATCCAACGCCACAAACTACTTGCAGAACTCTGCCAGCTGGGGATAGCACCAATATAACTTTGCAGCAACATTAAAAAAAAATAAAAAGATCAGTTCTAATTTCAAGATCAAATGCTATAATGAAATTAGTGAACAGAAATCTTGTTATCTTAGTTTTACAGACAGAAACTTGCAATCCCAGGTTTACTGTAAGACAGTTCTCAGAACCTTTGGGGGCTTTTAACTGAAATATTAACATATGAACCCAGAAGAAGAGGCACAAAGCGACTGCAATCACGTGATGCCTATTTCCCCCAAATGTAGCACCAGCTTGATTATGGCTGTTTGGTGACACCTGCAGCAACACAGACCGACCAGAGCCCACCAGCCAGTTAAACTGGCTTTATAGCTCCTTTGCAGCGACAGATTGAATCACCTCCCAGTTTTCCCCGCTCTCCTCATATGCCATGCCTAACCAAATACGGGACAAAATTTTTGAGTAGGAACATCACTGAGAGCATCTAGTCTAGGTACATTTACAAAAGAACATCTAAGATTTTGTTTTGATGTTAATTTGACAGGCAAAAATACACAATTTCTTTTTTCTAAATGTTTAATATTGGTCAGACTGTAAAAACGTATTTATTGGGAGATAATCATAAAATGATTTATCTAATCAAAAAATTAAACCCTAAATTGCTTAACTGTTTTGCTATGGCAAGGTTTCATTACACAATTCTGTTTTCAACACAGAAATGATAACGACTAAGCTTGAGACTACACTGTACTACATCCTGTATCAATATATGCAAGACTTGAAGCTCAAAGGTTTACAATCTACAACAGAAAAAAAATATATGGATACTGTACCGTTTTCTTACCTAAAAAGGCTTCCCTAACTAGACTGAACAAGCACTAATTCACATCTGGGTTCAGCACCACAACAATACATACTAATAATGTTGACTATTAGACATTTGCATGTTTAGTGTATTGTAACGAAGTCTGGCAAGCCCTGATACAGCTGCTCAAATACTAACCTTCACTTGCCTTGTATACAGTAAGCCTGCAAAACACACGCTTTCTAAAAGAGGCTACAGAAATGCTCTTTGCGAGAGTGAGTAAAACCAGTATTTTGTCCGTCTGATGTTCCTTTATTTTGATCTCCCATTTCATTAAATGGGCATCAACATGGTCCTGGGGATAGACACACAAAATAGCAGGTTCATGTTACCAAGAATACAGGGTCAGTCTAACTCCCTCACCGGGACTACTGTAACAGCTTAACAATACCAAAATCGCCCTTCCACATCATATATGGTCTTCAGTTTAAGCCCTCTCCTAAACAGCACACTATTCCCACAGCTGAAACAACTCTGTTGTAGACACACTCCTACAGCAGTACCCATTGTGATCTTCCTCCTTTCTTTCTCCTCTTTCATGTTAGGCACATGCTGTATTTACAGATGTTTAAATTATGATGGCTGATAGCAATTGTCACCATGTACCTTTGGAAAAATCTGACATTATTAAATCTAACTAAATTAAAATGTAGTTCCTATACTTACTGATCCTATGCTTATTGAGTTAAAGATCCTTCACAATATAAAAAGTGACTTAAGAGCAGTCACAGCCACTTTGTACACAGATAAAAGTAATGTTTATAATGGTTATAGAGTTGTCTGGCAAACCAACTGTGCATTCCAATTTCTTAATACTAGCTGCAGGACAAGTATGAGGTCTAACAGGAGCTCCCCACCATTGACATTAATAAAAAAAATAAATAATCGTGGACAAAAGAGAAAGGAATGAAGATGTCAGATTGGTAAGAACTTCATCTCCCAGATAACCACTGCCTCCCACTAAACCCCAGGAAGCATTCCGGGCACAGAACAAAAACTATCACAGACAGACGTGAGCTGGGAAAAAAAAAGTGCCCCTGAAATGAAAATTTAGGATTGGGATTAACATTATATATAGTTTACTATGGAGAATCCTATACAATAAATAGAACCCACCAAAGTAAAGCTTCTCTCAGTAGAAAATTACATTGAAGCCAATAGTTGACTGTAAAGGAAGTCCTTTCTATGGCTTATTTGGGAACAAAATTACATACACCCTTCAGTAAATATTTTGACATCTTTAGTGTCAAAACTGAGAAATGTCAACCAGTGATAAAAAGGCTTAAGCATGTGAAAGTCCCCTCTGTATTAATCTAAAAGAAAAGGCAGGAAGGAAAAAACAATCTCTTTCAGAAACAAAATTTGTAGGCTGTGACTGCTAACAGGATGCTTGATCTAATTCAAGACTGTCACTAGGAAGCCAGTTTCTTTAGTGTTCTCTAAATTGCCTCATTTAGTTTTTTAAAAAAATGTGGAAACTTTTTTGTACAAAATGGTAATAAAATGCTTTCACTCTGAAGTTTTCCTATCTATATGAACACAAATTGATCAGTCTGCTATACAGTTAATGCAAACCAAGAAGAAGCAGGGTAAGTGCTGTTTTCAATCAATTTGAACTTGAGCATCAGAATTGCTATAAAGATATGAGCTGGAAGGATCAAACAATTTCAACAGAAGCAAACAACTTACTAGAACGTTAAAAAAAGGGGGGGCGGGAGGGGAGACACCTTCAGTACATCCATTTTCAACCTAACACAGTTAAAACTCAGGTTTTATGAGCATTTTTAAATTTATGCATAAAGTAGCAGCATTTAGACTACGCTTCAGCTTGTTCAAGAAAATTAATTTCAATATGGATTTTTTCAATTTGAAAGTCAATGGGCTACAAGTTCAGCAAGAACAACAAATGAAAGTCAGGGCAATACCAGATTTTAATCATCTGATTATCTGGTTCATCAACTCCTAAAGGCTGTGATTCCAGATCCCTGGTCCTAATGCAAATGTCTGTATGAAGTAACAGTGCTCACAAGCTACATTTTTAGCTTATGCTGTTTTGGAAACCAAAAGGTTTGTTGATTTTCTCCACTTTTTTCTTCTTCTCCTCATCTGTCGATGGTTTCTGTTTCTTCCCTGTCTTCCATCTTTATTCTAAGTAGCTGATGTAACTGCACATGTGATAATATATGCAAGAATTGACAATAATCAGTTTTAATCTGTTTAGTTTGTTGCTGTGGTTTTCCCTTAAAGCCTCCTCCTTCCATGCAAGCAGCACGGTTTGCTACTGTTGTCATTTGGGGCCACTCCTGAATTCTCTGACAAGCAGTTGTTACCTACGTTGAGATCGTTAAAATATATGAATTAACTCATACTGAAAATGTTAACCCACTGCTAGCCATTGACAAACTAACAAACTGCTACCTTTTATGTAAGTTTTGATCCTATTTTCCTCCCTCTGAAGACATAGGAAATATAGCCTTAGATAATTATAACCATTTCATTTATATGAGTATGAACAAACACCAGATCTTGAAAGACCACTATTTTTACATCTAATTAGAAACAATTTAGAAGGCTTGTTTTACCAAAGAAAGCACAGGTTAAAAGTGTTTTCTGTATGACAATTCTCGATCACGAACAGGGTATAGATTAAATGGTAAGGCTGGAATGAACACATATATGAGAAAAAAAAAATCTTCAAGCCAACAGTTCAAGAGCTGTGTTTAGAATTAAGAAACTATAAGGGCATTAATTATAGAAAATTGTATTTCTCAGTTCCAAGTTATGAGTTTAAAGAAAGCTTAATTTTGAAGATGCCTCCTTACAGTTCTCTCACTTTCTTTGAACATACCCTCCACGACAGTGTTGTCAAACATAAGTACTACTTTGAATCTTAAATCAGTAGTTATACGACTCATGTAACTATTAAGTGCAATAAACTTGAAAAGTAATGCTTTTCCAAACTTGGAAGCTCCCATATCAACAAGAATCTATACAAGTGGCCATAATGTTTGCCATTTGTAGCTGGAGCAGCTTGATACGGACTTTTAAGGTTGCCTGCTCTCAAAGTGTGTCCTCCAGTGATACAGCGAGAACTCAGAAAACTCAGCTTGCTTTCTTTGCTCGCTATTTTTAAATTAAGATATATTTTAAGATCTAACAATTAAATTATTTCTAGCAAAGCAGAAACTTCCAGGACAAAACTCCTAAACGTAACATCAGAAATCATAGCTTACCTTATTTTCTTCCAAAAATTTCAATTTGATAGATACATCATTACGCATTTTGTCGTACTTCTCTTTATGCACTTGAAAGAGTTGTTGTGATTGCTCAATCCTTGGCAGAGTGTTTGCATCACGAGGGCCAAGATTCAGCTCTTCTAGGTCTGTTCGATAGGCATCATATTCAATCCTGCGAAGAAAAAGGAGGAGGGGGAAGAAAAAAATATCTAAAGGCAAAGTGTCTCAAAACAGTCCTCACATACAGGGCCAAGTACAACAGAAGATGAACAAAACAGTCAAGTATGGAAAAAATAAAAAACTTAGGCAAGGGTTTTTTTTCCCCCTCCTCCTATTCATCAAACAAAACCACACCCTTAAGTACACTGTATATATCTGCCTCAACAAGCATCCTCCCTCTTCTGTTCCTGTCTTAGCCACATGCTCCCAACCCTGTTTTGTGCTGGCTTCAGTGGTCAGAGCCTTCCCGAGACATCTCAGCTTAGTAACCCAGATCAAGCTAGTTAGCTTTTTCCCCCAGGTTATTCTTCTGCTGTTGAATTAGTTCAGTGAACAGTTTGTGTTGAGAGCAAGAGAAGCACCACCAGCCAGACATGCCCTTCAAGCAGATTTGAGCAATGGCTCGCTTACACCAAACCTCGTCCCATGGCTTTTTCAGCATGCTCTAGGCTTCTCTGTATGCATTAATTGGAACACTTTTACAGTTTTTCCACAAACAGTTTTGCATGAACTTGTCTGCCCTATGGATAAACAGGCTGTAAAAAGATGACGCGTTATTTATACTCTGCTGAGGGCCTATCTTGTTTTCCTAGACAAGTCAGACTCTCTGGATCACTACCACCACTGAAGGGGGCAGGTGAAGAGAAAGACACAAGGTTAAGACTAACAGCCATCTAAGTACTTAAGCCAATTCTGCACCAGATATATATCCCACTTCCAGATACGACTGATGAAAAATATTTTCTAATTTACTCTCCTTCTCTCTAAATTATCTATTCCAGATACTCCTAGCAAAAAAAAAAAATTATATTAGGGTACAAGCTCTTGCCCCCAGATACCTAACAATTTCTTAATTAAACAAGCTAGTTTTTATACAGCCTATTTATTTAAAAAGTTATGAACCTCCTTGATATCCTTCCATGTTAGAGTGTACCATTTCATTACATAGAGATGAACCAGTCATACCTTCTTTCTCATTTTAATGGGAAAAAAAAGTCTTTCAGTATTTTTTAAATATAGAAATCAGTTTGAATATTCATTTTCTATTTGAAAACATCAATTATTTCTTTTCCAAGTTTAATTCAAGCTTTCTATTAATCAAAATATAGCATTTATAAGTGGGAAAAGCACCTATGGAATGCTAGTTGTTTGAAGACTGTACCACTAAATTAATTTTCTGCTTTCCACTGTTACATGCAAGTCTACCAAATGTTGGATCCTTGCCAGATAAACGATTTTATATTTTATAACATTACTGCAAACGGGTAAGACAAATGTAGTAACGGCCTCCTAAGTTTTCTCTTCCCTCTCTTGTGCAACAGGCACTCCTCTGTTCACAGCCATCTAGCACTTGACGAGGTGAAGCAACAGACAATACCCATCACTCCAAGGTCATGGGCAGCCCTGCCCAAAGCTTCACTCTTCCTTCCATACTTCTTTGCAGCTTTCAAGTAATTGAGCCTAACACACCAGCGTGTAATGGCAATTTTAATGGAACAAACCAACCTATTTCTGGCTTTTCAAATATGCCTTCTCACAGATGCTTCTAAAACTTGAAATCAATCAGGATTAAAATCTGGTTATGAAAAACAACTTTTCAGCTGGTCTAACTGCTCCAAAACAAAATACAGTATTTTCAGAGGTAAAAGGAGTAATATTCACAGGGCTCTTCCCGATTCTTATTGCCACTATGACTCAGGCTTGATTTAGAGTTTATGACTTGACTCTCTGTTGGTTTGTTTCCTTTTCGGAATTGACAGAAGAGGGAAACAGATGAACGCTGAAGTGCAACTCAGGACAGGGAAGAATAGGAACAGAAATAAATGTGACCTATTTTCACACAGCAAAATGATGGACTGTCTACGCAAGTAAAGAACATTTGTCATTTATTCGCCTTATTGAAGTGGCAAAATACTTGATTTTTTTAAATCAACAGAAAAGGAAAGTAATGAAGGTAATTCAGGAGGGAAGAACCAGGTAATGAAAATGATTGGCAAGAACAATTGTAGCAGATTTATTTTGTACAGATTTTCAAGGGGATACCTGGAAGTTGTGGGAAATGGTTGGCTGTTCAATTTTTTTTAAATGCTTTAGTGTCAAAAATAAAACAATACATGATATTCATATTAATTCTGCCTTTCATGCCTTTTGAAAGTTTACCTAAATATCATAACAATAACATTATTTTGCTTATAAATAAGCACTAGAACAGAACAATTTAAGGGGTGGGGAGGTGGATGACTTCAAAACTCAAGTGGCTTGCAAATTTTGATCTTAAAAAAAAAAATCACAAAAAATTACATGCATAAACTGCATCTTTTGGCAAATTAAAAGAAACACAACTTTGTCCTATTAAGTGAAAGAAAGTCTAAATGGAACCAGGCATCGGAAAGAACCGCAGGTCCAAACTCTGGCAGGAAAAGGGAACCTGGCTTTAGAGTACCATGCCACATCTGAAAGTAACCTTCTCCAGGGCAGGAAACCCCTTATCTACTGCTAGATGATTTCACTCACAAAGAAATTCTTTTTTTTTTTATATTCTCCTTTGTGACCAAGCCTGCAACTTCTGCGTGAAAAAAACTGGTGTGAATTGCACATATTGTGCATCAACAGAAGCGCAAGATTAAATGTTTTTCAAAGAGGTCATTTTATCTATTACAATGTACCTGGATAAAAGGGTTAATGTTACACTGTCACGTTGCTTAGAAAGCCAGCTTAATCTAGCACACAGGAGAAAACACATATTATTACTCCTAGAGCTAACAAGTAAAATTAAGTCTACAACAGAATATTCACAACACATCTGAAGATATGTGCAATAAGGCAGTTAACTGTAAATCTTAATTATATGAAAGTTGTGTTATAAGGTTTTTATCTGACAGGTTAGTCACTTAAATACAAGGACTAAGCTGATACAAAGTCTGTTTCCTGAAGGTTAGTTCATAATGAAAACAGCTAGACACAGAATAGCTACCTGGCACTTTCATACTGTTTCACAGTCAATAATGTATCCTCAATTGTTTTATTCACCAATGTAGTCACACTGGCAATAAAAAAGTTAATAGCCCCAAGAAGAGTTTCTCCATTTTTAGCTAGAAGTTTCTGCGTATCTGCATTGTAGCCAAACTCCTCCTATAAACAAAGAGCAGAGAAAACAAAACTGTAGATCATTTAAAATCATAACATTCATCAGCAACTATATATAAAAAAACCCAAACGTACAGATGTGGTAGTTCTTTCACTTCTATTTGGGTATGGTTATGATTAAACAGATATGATTTCAATACAATATTCAGTTCCCAGTTTTCAAGAAATGATCTAACATCAGTAAACTATGGTTTACAATTTTGTTACCACGCATCATGTCAAATCCTATTTTATAATGTGATTTTCCTGCACTCAGAAATCTTGAATGTTACTTAAAAGTAAGTGCTAATGTAATCTTTATATTGTCATTCAGCAGGGGTTTAATCCAGGATCTCTCATGTGGC
This sequence comes from Falco rusticolus, assembly GCF_015220075.1. Classification (NCBI taxonomy): domain Eukaryota; kingdom Metazoa; phylum Chordata; class Aves; order Falconiformes; family Falconidae; genus Falco; species Falco rusticolus. The sequence continues at coordinate 49,879,213 of NC_051187.1, forward strand.
TGTCCAGGTAATGCTTTAATACCAATAGAGACACCACTACATTAAATACAGTAATATAACTAAGTTCACAAGGGCACACAGCATTAATTAGCTATTAAGTTTTATTCTTACATTCTGGAAAAGGGCACTGCAAAAAGCCCCAACATCTATCACAGTTTCACAGGCTGTAAATAATTGAAGAGCACGGCATTATAATGGATAGCAAATAAAAACTGTAATGTAGCTCAGCCATGAATTCTAAAGTGACAAGCGCAAAATTATTTCCAAGGCATTTCCAAGTCACATTTAGATATATGTTTGTTCATGTCTTTTTGCTAGCAGAAGCGTAAGCCCTGACAAAGGCTGCAAAGATTTTCCTAATGCATGGATGCCAAATGAGACCAATTATTATATTTATGTCATCCATATGGCATCTTCATATTCTGCAGATGGGAGTTCTCACAAAAGAGTACAATCTCTGGTTGTAATAGCTGTAAAACACACTAGGTTCACATTTGGAACTTGGTCTTTTTAGGCTTGCACCCTGCCAACAACTGACTCAGAAGTGCTGTATTCTCCCAGTTTCCCTTCATCTGACAAGGACACGAACACCAAAGCCAAATGATATTTCATGTTAACATTCATGACCTCATGAGGGTAAGGAAAGAATCCTCTAGAAAAGGAGGTGCAGTGAAAGCACGCAATTTGAAGAAAAAGAAAAAAAAAAAAAAAAGGAGAGAACTTAGGGCAATTTTTCATGAGTTAAGGCCTGTAAACACCTCTAAAGACCTGTCACCTTTGCTTTGCAAAGCTGCTGGGCTGGCAAAAGCAGTCAGCCAAACCATTACAGATCCTGCTGAAATTAAAAAAAATAGCCTATTTTCAGCTGGTTTTGGTCTAACACTGCCAGCTAAACAGTAACACAGGAGGCTATCACAGGGAATAAACAGCAGCATACAGGCAGAGACAACACCAGTAGGACTGCTGCTGCAGTGTCTAGGCCCATCTTTTCCCTCCTGCAGGCAAAACTGCAATTAGTTTTCCAGCTGATCCTCTGACCCAGATCATCGCAAACCCAAATAAGCAACGCTACCAATTCAAAGGAAGGGGCTAAGGATGGGACTTCAGTGGCCTGCAGCACTTAAGAAACACGCTAGTCACCAAAACTGTCCTACATTTTCCTATAAACTTGAGTTTTGTCCACGACTTCTGCAGATACCTCTTATGAAATGGACAGGAAATCCTTTTTGTATCAAAGCGTTTATACTCAGTTCATACTCTATGCACAGGTCAATTAAAATTGGAATTCATTTGTCTGTGTAATTAGAGGCACAAGAGCCTGGAACCAGGAGTTATCTTTGTATCCAAAAGAGAAACAGCAAAACATTCATATTAAGTAATACCTCTGCAGATCCCACACTGAGATCTCATTTTGTTATCATGTAAAAAATAAGAAATATTACCTTAAGAAGTGGTGTAGATTTTGGTGGGGGTTTTTTTAGTTGTCTTTTTTTTTAAAAAAAATTATACTGTTATCACGTTAAACATTAAAGACTAACTGTTCAGAAATTTTACTTTCAGTCTTTCACAAGTTTTAGAGGCAACAATGCAATCCAAACATCCAAGAAGAACAGGCCAGGCTACAGATGGTAATACAGTAAAGATTAAACAAAGGGGAAACACAAAGAGGAAAGAGACAAACATCAGGCAAGTCTCCAAGAGGCAAAGGTTAGATAACTTTTATTACAGCAGAAACCTTTATTTGATTTTCATCAACAGCCTCATTCAATAATCTACACAAGAGATGAATGACTGAAACAAATTCCAAGACCAGTACAAGATGCTGAAAGAACCTGGAAGAACAGTATTCCCTTTGGAAGTTACAAACTATTCAGGGCCGGGGCGGGGGGAGAAAAAGAAAAAAGAAAACTCTTTAAACAACAGCATGATGCCAGATTTAATCCAAGTTTCAGAAGAAACACCCAGCTTCAGCACAAACTTCATAACAATCACTAAGTTCTGCCACAAACCACATGCCCATATGTGTGTCAGGAGTAAACTGATTATTAAGAACTTCTTCCTTTAGCAGATGATTTAATTTCTTAGTGCTCTGCTTTCACAGATTTTCATCTGTCAGACTGTAATATTAAAAGTTCCTGTCCTCCACTGCAGGAACCTCAAATTTTTTGAGCTAGCTATCAGTTAAGGTTCCTCTGTGCAAGCATGAGCTGCACCTCCTCCCTTGAAACTCAACAGGAATAGATGTTCATGAAGAGGGAAAAATAGAGAGACAGATGTTTTAGCTGTAATAATCACAAAGATAATTTGGGCTGTTTCAGCAGCTATGTTTTATGGAATCAGTAAACCCCTTTATACTGGTTTTCCAAAGCATGGGTAGCATTATCAAATTGCTTTAACTTTGGAACTACAGAACAATCAATGTAGAAGCAAGCCAGCTACTATGGTTTGTACACATCTACCCTTCCCTCTCTTTACGGCAGTTTTTTTAATCGCACAAAAAGTGCCAGTGATACATACATTTCTAAACCAAGGAATCATAACAACCCAAATGCAGGTATCTAAAGATCGAGTGTCTCTCAGAAGCTCCAACCACGTAAGAATACAGACATTAGTCCTATTAGTGGCAAAAATCTGATTAAAAAAGGCTTTGAGATGAAATCTCAATGCTTAAATATGCTACAGAACAATAATTTACTCACATTCAATGTGCACAAGTGAAGTAACGTGCCCTATTCTACTTACTCCCAGGCAAATTCCCCAAAGACATCCTGTAATTGAAATGACGTAACACTCTGCAACACTTTGATGACATTTCATTAGAAGCAAAATTAATAGCAAAATGCATTTTCCTATACAAAGAAAAGTTGTCAGTTCTTGAGTCAGACCGTCAGCTAAAGGTAAACATTTAAGAAACATTATAGAACTACAGTACTTTCCATAATTTCCTATAGTTTGAAGTGAATTACATAAGCTTTTAACACAAAGAGCATGTAATGTATTGTTAACAACAATGTTTAGAAAAGTAGCTGCTAACTACTATATACCCTGCACGGGTCAATTAGGCTTATCTTCATCTCTGCCATTTTATTTTTTAATACTATAAAAGTCTTACATGAAGTTCCAATGATTTCAAACTCAGGTCAGCAAATGCATCTCCAAGTTGCCTTTGGGTATGTACCATCTGGAAGAGTTGTGTGGACAGCGTCTGTGCCAGTCTCAAGATATTTTCATATTTTTTTTTGTTATCTCTCAATATTTCTATTTGAGCTTCTAGTTCCAGATCTACTGTTCTTGAGCCACGACCCAATTTTTCAGAGATGATCTGACGTGTACACTATGGAAAAAAATAATTTAAATTATTAAGAATCAAATATATTCAAGACAACACAGCATACACCCATTTTCAGCTTCAAGGGACGTATAATTACACACGATTCTTTCACAATCACTCGTCCCAATATAAGTTTGCACAACAAACTGAAAAAACAACACAGTCTTTAGAAGTTTATCAGGACTCAGCAAGAACAGTTGGACAAGTCTCAACTCCTACTAGGATGAATATTCAAGTTAGCAAATCAAGAGCATAACTAATTGTTTCTCAAGTAAAAGAACACATCTCTTTTCAGGTTTGGTGAATCTCATTAAGTTAAAAGAAGTAATTTAGCCCACTGCATTAAAGTCAGTTAACAGGAGTATTACTAGTTCTGCATAAAAATATCTAGCTAGTGATCTTTTGGGCTTTGTTTACTAACCATCCAATTCCAGATCATCCATGTTATGTTCTCCAAAAATGTTATTTTGATTTTTTTGTTGTTGTTGTTGGGTGGTGTGGGTTTTTTTTTGTTGGTGGTGGTTGTGTGGGGGTTTTTTGGGGGGTGGAGCGGGAAAAGTAAGGAGGTGGTGGGTTTCTGCATGTTTTTTAAAACTGAATGGGAAATTGGGGGGCAGAGCGGCTGCCAAGCTGCCCAGCAGAAAAGGGCCTGGGGCAGAAAACGGCCATCTGCGTATGAGCCGGCAGCGTGCCCAGGTGGCCAGGAAGGCCAACGGAGGAGTATGTAAAACTATTAAAATGCATTTCTCATTATTAACACATCTATGAAGTGGAGCTGATTGTCCCAAAGACTTACACTATTTCTTTTCTGTCACAAGTCATATTCTTAACAGATTTGCAGTTCGTTAACACAGTGAGCAGAGAATGCACTCTGACAAGGCTGTAAGCACTTTCACCCAGCCAAGGGCTGTGACAGCTCAGGCTGCACCACATTCCATTCATCCGCAACACCTTCTCTGCCAGAGATCCGAGCCCAGCCTGGCAGTGAGCCTCCTGAGATTCACCCCAGGGGTCCCCTTGACCAAGACATGGGAGAAGTAGTTTGTAAAGCAGATGTCTAGCAAAGCCGGACAATTTCTCTATGGAAAGCAGGAATTATTTACTGCTACGGTAAGCTACTTGAAGTTGATCTGTGGTCCCAAGAGGTGAAGAGATAACTAAGTCCCACATGAACAAATTCCCCAAATACATTACAGCACTGGATTTCCCAGTGTTTCCAAATTCAAGGACTTTAGTTTAGTCCAGTCTTTACCTGCATCCAAAAGAGATAACACGTTTAACCTGCTAGAACTTTCAGGTCTGTTCAAGAATGATAAAGCAGAATGACTTGGTCATAACTCATAAGCTTAAGATGGGAAGGTACAGACTATTTGGGCTACTTCATTAGATTCAACCAATTAGCAAGAAAGAGCACAGCTAATCTAGGAGACATTTGCCTGTCAAGAATCAGAAATTTGGGAGAGCATAACAATTCTTATCAATACAGAATACAACTTTACGACCAACATCTGCAACGGAAAACACAAAACACAGCTGAGCAATGAGTGTGGTCAGAGCATAAATAAGCCTTTCACTAGGAGCTACGGAATTGATGGACAAATTTTGGCTACTTTCCAAAAAAGCTGAGACACACACCTCCTCCTATGGAAATGCAAGACAAAAATCCGAATCATGGAAAGGATAATTTTTGGAAGGAAGAATAAATTACAAAGGAAAGAATTATTTTCAGCCAAGGAATATTTGCTTCAGAAGTAACAACCAAAACCACAGCAGTGACAAGTGAGGAAAAACTAGTAATTGCAAAGACTTACACTACGCACTTCGTTAAAATGAGATGTAGCTGAAGTTGAACACTGAGACCGAACAAGAATAATTGAGAAGATGCATTATCTCTTTTGATTTACTCTGGTTCTAAGCGGACTAGTACAGACACACATGTTGCTGTATAGTTTCACTAGCAAATGGAGAAAATTCCACATGTTAACTCCATTTTGCTTTGTTCTAAAGGAGAACGCTGTTCTGAGTAAGACCATGCTTCTCAGAAAGTCACACAAGGCAAAGTGTAACTCTCTCAAAGAAAAAACACCACCACCAAAACACATTTAAGAGAAATATATTTAAAACTGCACATGTTAAAAGATGAACAGAGACATTACTGGACACGCCTGAGAAATAAATGTTCCACTAGCAGCCCAGCATTAAAGAAAGGCTTGTAAAACAGGTATATTGGGTTTTTTCCTCCCTCAAATTTTAAGAAGTTATGTGAAAAACAAAAAGGTAAGTTTTTTATTAGAATTGCTGGAAAAGTCACAACTTTCTTGTGCTTAGGTCTGTTTGCTAAACTGAAAATGCCTTTCTCATCCAAAGGGGGAGGTAGGGGAAGGAACAGAAAAAGCTCTTGCCACTGCATTATGGAATGAAGGGCAATTTCTTTTGATGCTAACTCACAATTACTAGGGAGACTGGGAGACTGAAGAGGGACAGTAGCTGCAAAGGCAACAGAATAATCTTAAGTTATAAATTATGGGAAAAGTTAAATACAGTCTACAAAAGTCCATGGTTAACTAGGCAGAAGAGCAGCTTTACCCTCCTGTGATTTTTTCAATTGGAAACAGTTTCTTAAAAAATAAGCCTTAACAAAAGGGATTGTTTCTCATTCACAGAAATGCATATGGGACAAAAAGCAAGGTACCCAATATATACGAAGGCATACTTAATCATCTTTTCACAGATGGGTATGACTTCTGAATGTATTAGTAATTTGCGCTTCACAGCTCCCAATACAGACATCACGACAGAGGAACTACTCATGTCAGATTCATAAAGAGCTTCCTGACAGCAAGTTTCACCACTGACTCCCCTTTGCCAAATTGGAACATTGTATAGCACGGGTTTCAGCTCAGAGGGGTTCAGTCGCTGACTTCCCTCCACCAACCATTTACTCCTATCCTTTATATCTGCATCTCCTATGATCAGTTAGCTATTATGAGCTAAAGTGTAGACTTCTTCCCACGAACTTCCTAATGGGAACCAAAGCAAGCCAGTATGTCCACAAATTGAAATACCGTCCTTAGTCAGATCAAATATGCTTTTTGTCTGTAGCCTACATACAAAGTGTTTTCAAGTGTATGGCATCTCCAGGAACATTTGCATGATGCTCCCTCAATTCAGAATAAATTCATACGTGCACTCTGAACAACCCTATTCCTCCAAAAAAAAAAAAAAAAAAAAAAAAAAAAATCACACACAAGAAGTCAGTATGGGATTCTAGAAAGACTAACTGACCTATTACCTTAGGCATATTTGGAAAACAACTTCTAGCATATAGATTTCAAGAATACAGATTCATTTAGTTTTCTGAAAGTCTTATTCTTTGTTTGCTATGCCATAACTGGCAGGATACTGGATTTCAAGGAGGGGGAGGTTTAAGCCAAGAAAGAAATCTAAAAATCCAGACTTTGCAAAGACTGCTGCCAAAGAAATCACATTCTAAACAAGGATCTAAGACCACTTTTCCCAGCATTTTCCACTAGTCCTCCAGCTATTGGTTCACATAAGTGGATTTCAATCATTCTGCAGTTGAGACATGGGGAATTTTTTCATTTTTTTTTTCTAAATTAAGGCACCAAAAAGAGATAATAAGGTCAAGTCCTCTCCCGATTTAATAGCGGTATAGCAGATTCAACCTCAAGAGTCAATGTTTCTTAGTGAATTTTAAAGAACAGCTTCAGCCGAGTAGCACATATTCTGCTTGGACCACAGCATGCTCCAGGAGCAGCTGACAAGACTTCTGTACAAATTCTAAAAGTTGTTTAATTAGACATAAAAAAACCAAACAAACCAAAAACTTCTGATTCTGGCACAAAGAACACCATAAGCATTTGTTAGTGGGTAGAATGCCTCCATCCCTGCTTCCCAACCTCACTGGGGAGGAAGTCCTTATCTGGACTTAACACTGGAGGGATTCAGACCTGTGTTTTAGAAGGGAAGTTTTTTTTCCACAGATTCTTCCTTTCCTCATGGTTTGATGTAGAACCCACCGATGCAGAGCCCATCTGTCCACACCTATATCGTTTAAGTTGCAAGCATAACAAAAAGCTGTTTTTCAAAACTGGTCTTTGCTTAGAACTGCTGACAGTAATGTATTCCCTGACAATTTTTCCTTATCTTATGGCTTTTTAATGAGAGTCACTTCTGGCAAACTGCTGTGTTTTAAACACCTTTTCTTTATTCTTGTGTTATTAAATTCATCAAATCCCAATTGATCACAAAGAAGCACCAATCAAGAGTAAAACACACATGAATCAAAGCAACAATTCCAAGACTAAGAAAAAACAATCAGCCAAGACAGAACAAAAACATCAGAATAGCAATTAACAAGTATGGAACTTGTAAGTGGGCCTGACTTTTTCCCATCAGATAAAATTTTATTGTATCAGCAATCAACTCAAAGATAGCAAAAAGACTTAATTATAAGCATCAGTCCTGAAATCTGTACATTCTGTACGTTGACGGGGACATTAGAAATGGAACATTCTTTGCCTTCTTAAATCAATACCACCTATGGAAAGATTTTCCCCTTAAAACCAAAGATTTAAAAATGCTTACAAAGAATGTTAGACTTGAAAGAAAACTAAGCCTTGTCTATGCATTCTTGCTGATGCTCACTGCCTTAATACAGTAGTCCAATACTTTGAAAGCTTTAGTGCCATCTAGTAGCAAACTCGCTTCTAGAATCTATACATACACACACAAATATATACCTTGTAAGTGTTTAGGCTCCACTTTCTCACCAATTCCAATTTCTCCATTGCTGGATTCTTTACTTCATCTGCTAACACAACAGGTCCGCTCTTCTGTTGAGCTCTGCCCCCTATGTCAGACACAAAGTAAATCATCAAGGCCTTGCGTATTTTTGCTTTAAGGGATTAATAGCAGGTATGGAAGATTTGTGCCATTGAACATGCAAAAGCAGAACAAGGTGACAGCAAGAACTTGAGAAATATGCAGATTTTCAAAATCAATTCCAGAAAGAAAAAATTATTTTAAAACTGATACAAAGCGTGTACGTATCTCAGTATTTCATGTTGTAATAGGCTGAATAAAGCTTACCTGAATGCATGCAGTTTTACTAACCAACCTTAAAACAGCTTTTGAAACATGTTTGCTACTTTATCTATGTTTTATAATTCCACAAGGTGAACACCGTTCTTGGATTTAGCCAATCTAAAAGTCTGTTTACAACCTGCAGACCATTAAATGAAAATTATCGGCATATAAAAACTGTTGTCACAAAGTACAACCAATAAATTTCAAAACAGATTTTATCTTTTCCAATGAACATCACCCTTTCCAGATGTGTTCAGCCAATATTTAATTCATTTATTTCAGCTTTATTAGCTGATTGTATTAAGAATAATTAATTCTACAAGCCACCAATATAAAAACAGCAACAAAGAAAATATTTAAAGCAACAAATTAAATATCTAGGGCAAATCACCATGCGTTAATTGCCAATACTTAGCATTTTCAAGCTAGTATGGGATATCATGTGAATTTTAAGTTTTCATTTTGCAAAAATATTTCCTAGTGTCCTAAACAGTAAGTACTGCAAAGCACTACCACGTTTTAACATTGCTTTTTATTTATGTACAATTTTGACTACTGCTGCCTCTAACCCCTAGTGCTACTCAGTCACCTTAGCCTTGCCAGGTTATTTATGCAAATAAGGGTTTGGAAAAAAGTCTATACAGATGCCTGAAGATACTCCTTTAGCATAAAGCTCTACTATGTTCTTTAAGTCTTGAAAATGCTGTGCAAACATCAAGTAATGAATCCCTTCAACACCCTTATGAGGTAACTGAATAGGTTTTCTCCTTTTATATAGGAGGAAACAGACAAAGATGTTAAGTAATTTGCCTGTAGGTGCAAAATGAGTCAAGTGGCAAAGCCTAGTTTGGGTGTTGTGAATTCCTAATAGCCACCTCATACTCTATTCTACTGGAGTATGTGATTATTTTGGCAAAAAAAGCCAAAAGTTCCAGCTTTAACCCAAATTAAAAATTTTGGTTACTCCCATTTTAGCTACTGTTTGTTATTATTAACATTTGGTAATTATTTTTAAATTTTATAGAGCAAAAAGCAGCATACAGAGAGGAAAGCAGAGGTTACTTTGTGAACTGTTAAAAGCCAGAAATGAGAGCCACCAAAAAAGCCCAGAAGTCTTATTTCCAACTAACAGCAACTCAAATTATTAGAGACATGGAAGAGTTAGTAGTGTCAGCAGAGACGAGGGCGTTATCCATTCAGTGCTGCGATACCTGTGGGAATAATTAAATCACAACCTTGTCCAGCCAGTCTGCTAGCTGCTGCATTGCTAGGAGATATAATAGATGATTTGGGTGATGCTGAGGAACCTGAAAACGGGACATATTTAACCATGAACATCTATCATCTTCCCCTAGAAGGCAATGTGCACTTTTACACAGATAGAGGTTTTTTTACAAAACAAAGAAACATTTACTTCAGCAACACACTAAATAGAAGCATTCACAGAGAAGTTGCTGGAATTTCTGATGGAAACGCTTTTTAAGAGGTGCAGCTGTTCAAGTGAACTACTCCAAGTTTTCATGATTTCATCTTTTTCTCTAGGTCATGATGCCAAACATCTTTTCTTAAAAGAGTAATCAAAATACAACTAACAACTTCATTAGTAATGTATACACTATCAACAGAAAATTCCATGAAAGATTGTTATTATATACAGCTTCCACAGCTGAAACCACCTTTTTGAGGTCTAGGTAGAATTCACTCTGCACTGTCACTAAATGGTACTCACAGCATTAAGCGGTGAAGTAAACTGCAATCTGTGCCAATTTCAGATGTATTTGATTAACATCTGCTCCTAAGTCTGTGTAAACACACAGCAATAAGCTATCCTGAAGATCATACGAGCCATGAGCTGTTAAGGTATGTAATCTCCTTCCCAAAAAGAAAGATTTTACAGCACTTGCTTGTTCTCTTTAAAAAAAACAAACCCAACTTCAAATGACCTCTACCACGTGTGTTCTCTAATCTGTTTCAGGATTATGCTTTTCAGAGCTTTGCTACTCTTTCATAACACATAAATGTGAAGTGGCATTCTTACGAAGTTTTCAGGATTTAAACTCCAAACAAATTAGGTTTTCCTCTGTGGTGACGAGTAACCATCACATTGGGGGGGAAGTTTTTATTGCTATTGCTGAGAAATTCTGCGATACTTCAGGGCTTGCAGTGTGCTGGGGAGAAAGTATATCAAAACTAAATTTTAGCAGTTTCAACAAAATGTAGTTATCAGTAACACCAAAAATATCACTCAATGTAACTGAATCAACAATTGGCTTTTACCTTCTAAACATACTACAGAGCAGTACTAACAAGAGGTACATGAATACAATGATTTGGATCCAATTGCACAGAGAAGACACGACTGAAAGACAGCTCATTGCTGTGCCCTTCTGTAGTGCTATGCTGCAAAAGAGCTGCAACTGGATTCATCCAGCCATAAAAGTTTGACTGCAAGATCCTGCTAAAGGCCTAAAGACTGAATCACTTTAGCAAGCGAGCCAAGACAAGCAGTTAAAAAAATTCTTATCATTTAACAGAGTATTAATGCAGCCTTATACATGCTTCATCTTTCAACATCCCCCAAATCCTAAAAGCCCTTCCCCTCCAGTATCATCTACTCTGCGTTCAAAAATGCAGCTGTAATAAGGACACTCAAACAGAAATTTTTTAGAAATAGGGCAATCATTCTTCTGTCCATAGTTTCATAACAAGCCTTAGTTTCTGCCAGTTCTCTCTCTCTCTCCGATTTGGCTACAGCAGTAGGAAAAATCTGAAGAAAATATCCTCGGAGGAAAACCTGTAATATCTAAAGTGTTAAAAATTCCATGTGCAAGGCTCAGCATTTGTGTACATAACTTTCTACAGAACATTTGTATTTCAAAAATTTGTTAGTATAGCCTGAAACCCATCTTAAGACACTTTTCCCCTTACAGACTAATGCACCTAACAGGTGCAACAGTTATCCTGCTAATACAGAAGGGCAAGAATGGTGAGCAGTTTGCCATCTGCCCAGTTTTTAGCTAGATATTTTGCTAATTTCAAAGACTTAAAGAAACCACAACATTCACTTTGTAATTTATGTAAAGTACAGTTTGTCAATCACTGTTTGCATAAGCACAGAATTTTACCAAACAGGAAATGAAGCGAAATGTAAATTAAATCTATGACTACAAAGATACTTATTTTCACAGCTGCTTATTTGATATCATTTCAAACCTTTCAAATTCAGTAAAAGCTACATAATTCCATAATTCCTTAAAATATCATTTTCACACACTATATTGTGGCACTCATTTTTAGATAGATGGCAAACACTGACATTACTGGCTTGTTTATCACTCTCTACTTCTCATTGTTTAATACTAGCTTAGATTCTCTAAAACATATATTAGTACTTGCATAGTGAATGAAATACTAACTAAAATCCTTCTGCTATAAACAATCACAACACTGTGCTGTGAAAACATGAGAACCAGCATTTTTTTGTTAGGTAGCACCTGGTGAGAGAGACCCAAAGCATTATTACTCCTAACAGCAATACATTAAAGTAATATATTCACTATAACAAAAAAAAAAAAAAAAAGAGACAAGTCTTAGGACCAAAGATCAATTCCACTCAGTCTGCTCCAGGTAAGTGAACTGTGTATCAAGAAATAACTCTCCAGTTATGTTTCAAATCAGAACAATACCTGCACCATTTAAAGAAAAGTTCAGGGCAATGTAATAGTAAAATTCTTCAGTCTGACACCATTTCAAGGTGCTCAAGGACTTCCCCTCCTGTAAATGCAGACTAATTTAACACCAAGTAGTTTCTACTAGTCCTACGAGCATCGCACATATTCTCTATTTTAACAAACCAGCTCCCAAAGAAGACAAAAAGGTTGTTACTAACACACACCTCAATGTGTAAATTTACACCCAAATGCTCAAAGCAGCTACAGAGCTTTGTATTTCTGACCACACGAAAATATGCCTAAAGATTTTAAACTAAGAAATGAAGACAAAAAAGCAGTTACTTTTACCTGGAAATGGTCCTGCCTCAACGACTCCCTCTTTGGTGCTGTCAAAGCCATGAGATGTTATTTTGGTTTCAGAAAGTCCAAGTCCAACAGGTAATGAACGTTTCAAGTCCTTGGAAATATTTCAATAAAAATTGGAAGTTAAGGTTTAAAGATAGATAAAAGTGGCTCAAAAAAATATTACCATGCAATTTCAGCAGCTCTCAGACTGGCAATTCTGCTTTTACCCTAGAACATCTTTGCTGGTGTCACAGCATTCTACTATGATGCACAAATAAAACATAAATAAGTGAGAAACACTGTAAATATAGCCTGTGTATTTATTGCAGAGGGGTTTTTTGTATTGCTGAACAACTAGAATGCCATCTCTTAGAGCAGCAGTTACTAAAAACGTTGCCCAGAACATCATGTTACGTGGTCTGAAGCTGGTCCAAACAACCGTATCAGTTTAATAATGTCTCCAGTTAAAAACCAATAGGAGTACAGAATGATCTAAGACTAAAAGCAGACAATATTTTACAAGCCAAAAATGCAGAAACAACTACCTTAATGTTAAAGATTTTAAAATAATAATAAATCACTCTATGTAAGAAATAGCTTTAAAATTCGCAGCATCCTCAGTTTCTAGAAATAGGACTTGTAAACTCTTAAATGTTTGACATGGGAGAAGCATCCAGAAAGGCATCTCTTCAACAGCTTCCTTCCGAGCAGCCACTCTACATAAGGAGTGCTCACAGCACAAAGTTCCCATTTCCTTCTGCTTGCTTTTGAAATTCATTGATTTAAAATTGCCTGAGATCACCTTGTTTAACTTTCGAGAGCTAAACTGACTACTACAACCAACTTTCAGGCAACTGAATTCTTCACCGAAACCCAGTGCAGGCCTATCACTGAACTATGAATTCACAGGCCGTAATTCACATACCATCCTACTGCCCATTTTTGCTATCTTGCCGACCTCTACAAATAACTCAAAAAGGTCTCCTGGACTGTATTTCCAGCCATCTAACTGAAGTTAAAGCCTCTGGTGTTATGGAATATACCTAGGGCTTTAAGAAAAATTCAGATATTCAAAGCAATTTAAACCCACCAATTTCTAAAACTAAAATTGAGTGAAAAGCTACTCTGGAAGTGAAAGCAAAAAGGTAAATACGCTTGCAACAAACTAAGCATCAAGAAATTGGAAAATTAGCAGTTTCTGGAGTCAGGTACCCTTTTGCATCCCCTTTGCTTCCAAACAGAGGCAGAAGAGATGAAGTAGTATAGAGGAGCAACAGTGAAATTTGCAGAAAACAAACTATACATAGTTTTAAAATGTCAGTGTCTGCACATGTGCAGTAACTATTTATGATATAGGCAATGCTTCTAATTACAAAGAAAGCACAACCTTTAAAATCTAATCCATGTTTGACATATTACTGTAGTCACTCCATCCACAAACCAGAAGCAAGCTCGAGCATAAGAATGATACTGCCTATAGACTCAGATCTGTCAAGAACTGGCTTTGGATCACGTCCCCACAGCTTTAGTTAGTTGTCTTTAGTTGAAGACAAACTCCTGGGAGGAAGAAAAAAGGAAGAGCTACAAACTGATGAATTCCAGCAAACCCAGAAATCCTGCTGACATGGAAAATCCTGGGTGTTACTGCAATCAGAGTAACCAATTTGTACAGCTATACTTTCACTCAATGAACTGGCTATTTAGTAATAGATTATGCTATATTCGTTTATCTGAAGCATTACACCACCAAAAATGGGAAAAATAAATAGCATGAAGTCACATGCAGAACCTGTTCTCACAATGTTGGATACATACTGTTTTCAGTCTTCACAACTGACTTAAAACTGGTGCTTTCGTTTCAGTACTCCCACTTGGTTGTATGCTGGAAAGCCTTTGTTTCAACTTAGTTTAGCTAAGAGTCCAGTTAACTCAAAATGTAGCAAGTCACTAGGAGCTCAAAAAGCAGAGACTTGAAAAAGGATAACCAGATTGCAAATATGCACTGATTTAACGAAAAGGACATGGCATAATTTTTTTTCCTGAAGGCACCTTGGCACGTTGTATAGTTTTCAGAAATACCTAACTCTGTAGCCAAACAAATGTAGACAGCTAACCTGCTTAAGCATGTTCGCAATAGGAATCTAAGCAATCATCTGTATTTAAGGTTAAAATGCAGAACATCTGCTTTGTAAAGACAAAAGTTTATATCTAAACTTAAGTAACTGTACTACTTCTGTACATTCCACTTAATTCTAATTTGAAGCTAAACAAGCTCCAGAGTTAAATAAATCCAAATATTACAACACATCCTTCTCAAATAAAACCCTGATATTTGGATCATGAAAATTAAGAGCTAAAATTGTGCATATATACACATCAGGATATTTTACATGAATATATATATATGTATATATACACAAACACCTATTTGTTCAAAGATATCTATTCATTGGCAAAAAGGCAAAGTTCATTGTAAAGAACTGTATTAAACCCAGTTTTTAAACACTTATATTAACCAGCTGTAACAGACTCTGCTGAAAAGAGATATCCTTGCATAAGAATTTACAAGGAAGATTTATCATTTCTTGATATGTGACCAGAGTTGTCATAATAAAGTCAGTGATCATTAAAATACTACCTTTTTGTTGTTTATAAACATGCAAATTACTGCTCTGTGGAGATGCACTTCTGCATGTAAACTTCAATTTTTAAACTTTTAACATGTCATTCTTGCAACTGACTATGCTTGCCTTTTTTTTGTTGTTTTTACACAAGCATAAACAAAAAACCTACACAGAAATCTGTAATCATTCTGACAAAGTAATGTATCTTTTCAATCATTTACAAAGAAGGGTAATTTGTAAACTGCCTTAGAGTAAGAAAAGACATGCACAAAACTTCATATTTAAGGGAAGGTATGATAGTACTTAAGATTCTAGTGTTAAGAAGGTAGTACAAATATCTTTCTTTTTTGTTCACACCAAGTGTAGATTTGCTGTTACAACACAGAAGTGAGGACAGATTCCCCTACCACAATAAGGTGATTGTATTTTGTCTACATATTGCTCTTCTAGCTAAGAGGAAGATTTTGATGACCAGAAGATCTGCTTTCAAACTCATAAGTGATTTTTCCCCTTCTTCATAAAAAGGTAATCAAGTTTTTAAAATTCATCAAAATTTACTGATACATTGCAAAACCACAGGTCTGTTAAGGGATCGCCATCCCAAAAAGAAAAAAAAAAAAAAAAAAAGATTCTTCATTCAGAATTTTCAATTGTATGAGGCTGAAAACCATCGCATATTTATGCACTTCCTATCTAGCAGAAGTATTTTAACATTTTAAGCTCACGGAGACCCAGAGCTAGAGGCAAAAACCCACTGCAACTCGGAAGAGGCCTTCCAAGAAGTCAAAAGGTTAGATCACCTACCCCATTCTCAGCCATTTAACATGTTAAAGACTCAAAGAAGCGAAAGTGTGAAATATACATCCACAGAACAGCTGCCCTAACTTAAACAGGTCAAGACAGTGCAAACCTCGTTGTGTTAAGCATTTAAACCACTTTAACCCCTTGTTTAAAATGCCATTTTGATTAGTTCAATTCACCATATTAAACTATAGGTATTTTAGTAAGGTTAGCCTTATTTAAGTGACTAGCAGAGATATTAATCAGTTTATTATACACAACATCTTAGATGAACCACATGAATTTTTGACATATCAATCCTGTTGAGACAGTAGACACAGCGAAGCAGTTGCGCAGAATGCATGCTCGTGAAGGAATGTTGGCTGAATTACAAGGCTATTTCCAAAAAGATACTTCTCATCCATGCTATCTGCAACAACGTAAAACGAAGCGGGGAAAGATACCAAACTGCAGTGTTCCTCCACCAGCAAGAACCAGCCTAGTCAAGACTTGCTTACTTTGGAGAAAACTAGTAAAAACTAAGGAATAAGCAAGCAAACAACATTGTTTAATTTCTTAGTTATATCAGTCCATTATTAATGCATGACTAAGCGTTATTTTTTGCTTAGTACAAACAGCAAGTTCAAGACATACCGTTTTACCTGTACTTACTACCTTGAGTAAGCTATTTTAAAACCCCCACATCACTAGCTAGTTCAAGGAGTCCATCAAAAGTAGAGCAACTAAACTGGGAACAATCATACACTCATTTATGTTTTAACAATGGATGATATTTTAAATAAAACTACCCAAGCTGCCTTCAGGAAAAATCTGCACCACATCTTACTGTAAAGTTCACAGTTTAAAGTTGTAAAGATTACAGGTCCCGTGAAACAAAACGCTATGTAGATAGACATAACATTGATCCAGTAAGATAACTGCCTCTGAACCTTAAATTCTTACCCTAACTCATGTGCAAGTGGGGCTCCCTGTACGTATCCAGCATTTTCTTCTTCTTTTTTTTCCATGAATTAAGCCACTAGATCCTCACATCAATATAAATTCAAGCATAAAATTAAGCGGGAGGAGAGGGGAAGGCTTTAATCTATGCTGAAGTGGCAAGCAACGTGGACTGACATTTCTTCTATTCTCCAATGCGCTGCTCCTCACTCGGAAGACTCACTCTTCTACTACATCCCTTTTGGCTTACCTAATGTCATACTACAACCCAGTTTTAAATGAGTCTCCTGTCTACTGTCATCATTAACATTCATGCTTTTGATTTTTAAGACTGTATGAAGCAGACCACTTGGCAACAAAGACTGGTTGTCTGTGTTTCATCTCTTAAAAATGAACTAACATAGAAATAGATTTTAAATCAGTCAACATTAATTAAAATATTGCCCAGAGTAAAATCTAACTATGCCAGTCAACATAGCAAAACCTACGAGATGAGGTCAGATGTTTCATATAGAATGTGAGTGACAAGGCTGGTGGTTTTTTTTCAGGAGGCAAATGACAAAAAAGAATTTACTTTATCTGTTTGTGCAGTCTGGCCATAAAATTATAGAACAAGATGCTGAACACACGCACTCAGATTCATCAGATCCCAGAGCTTATTTTATAATTCTAGTAAGATAAATTGAAGACTCATAACAAAGTTAATTTATCTTTTGCAACAGTGTGTTGCAAATACAGTGTGTATTGTATACACATACTTAATAATGGTTTTGTCCCCATAAGAGTATAAAATGCCAGGAGAGGAGAGTTCATACTGAAAATGGAAGGAAACACTCGGAACAATTTCAGAGACTCAGACTGATTAAGAACTTCATATAGATTTTGTACAACAGTTTAAACATTACAAATAGCTTACAGCTGCCTGAATACCTTTACAGGCAGACCAGTATTTTAATTAAATTTATTCCTATGCAGCTTTTATACTATATGGCATGTTACTAAATTAGTCCTCACTCCTTCCCTGAGTCCTCAGCTCCCAATCCCCTCAGTGACATTAAACACTCTATTCTGATCACATAATTGTAACAGCATGGGAAAAAAAACGTGTTCTGGAAGTCAGGGATAAGTGAAATAAACAGCGAAGAATATAAACCAGCAAGACACTTTTGAATGTTGAGTTTTCTTGTACGAAGTATTAAGAAAAACATGTTTGGTTAGGAAATGCTTAAGCCCTCTGTTATTAACACAGACTAACAAAACATCCAAACATTGGCAAACAGTTCTAGATATCAAGTTTTTAAAGCTTAAGTGAGTTCCAATAGAGCTTCATGAGCTGCAAAGCTCTGGGTCAAGCTTTTTCATAATGAAAGGACATCAGACATTTCATCCAATGATGACTGAAGCTACAGCCTTTTTAGTTAAAAAAGTTTCCATCCATCATAGGGCAGGACAAAACTTGTCAGAATTCCACAGGCATCTCTTATTATTACAGACAAGGCAGAATTAGAATGTAGCAGTGTATTTCTGAATGAGACTTTACAGTAAGGCAAACACTTATTTAAGTTACCTTATAAATAATGCTTTTGATTCTTTTTCTTGAACGTAAGGAACAAGAAGATGCATCAAGTAGTGCTATACCACATTCCCACAAGACTGGAATTAATATGCTTCCTTCTCAAACAACATTATGGCAATCTATGCTGTCTGATAAACTGCAAAATTGTCGGCATATTTCTTCAAAGAAAGAGCAACCCTACTTGCCATGTCCAGGTAAATACATTTATACAGCATCTCCTTGAAAATTAAATACTTCTCATGCTTCAGTACATAAAAATACTGCATTTGGTGGAAAATAAATGTGCATTTTCATGCCTGAGTGAGCAGCTTATGGATGAGGTCTGATGGAACTCCAAAACAGAATGTGAATCTAGAGGAAAGCTTAATTTTGCAATTAAAGAACCCTGAAGTAAAGGTTGTACAACTACCTCTTCACTCAGTCTATCAAAAATATACAATCAAAGCTGCTCAAGTGTTTGTGGCAACATAGCTGTAGAAGACCAAATAAAAAAATACAGAAGAAACGATGTCTTATTGTTTACATCCGAACTGTACAACGTCTAGATGAATGGCTCCCTGATCGCAGTAATAACAAACCAAGAAACTAAAATAACCTTGTTCCCCAGCTTCCCAAGAAGGTGGAACTGAAATCAGTATCTTGGAGTTTGAGTGCTCTAAACTCTACTGTGTTTATACATACTCTTACCGAGCACCGTGGTAACAGTACAACTTAAAAGCGGCAACGGTTTCTTGCCTCTTTAAGTTACCTCCTAAAAAAAATCAGTACTTGGCTTGCCATTTCCATAAATATATAGGAAAAAAAAAAAAAAGACTCCTGAAAACTTGGCACAGAAATTTTGTGGTGCAATGCATATTGCTTGAGATTAAAACAAAAAATTACCTGGCAAGGAAGTAAAGAGCATAACATCAAGTATTAGAAATAACAAACACAAAGCAAGATGACTAGAAGTTAAATATTAGAATTTGAGACTAACAGATTGGTAAACAGACCTAGATGTTAATTCCAAGAAGTTTGTTTTCTTTGTTTTGTTTATAAGCAGTCCCGATTATCAGATATTCTGAGTTTAGGTCACACATGCAGGTGTTAACTTGTACAAGATAGTTCAAAAAAATAATTGAAGTGCACTTCATCTTCATTGATCTCAGAATAAGCATTGTGGAAGTAATTACAGCAGCAAACCCAACTATGCTTGCATGGTAGAAATTTTTCTGCAACTCCACTGAAAATTTGATACATTTTTGTGGAAGTTCCAAAATATAGTTGACTCCAAGCCAGCAAAATAATTAGCATGCCAGCAAAAACCTACTTCAAGTTTTATATGTGGCCATAGACAAAAACTGCCTTAACATTTCAACTTTCCATAGCAAATGGAAATATTTTAGACTGGAAAAGGACTCTGACCCAGTCAACAAGAGTGCAAGTTGCAGATAAGTATTGGATGCACTATACTGAAGAAGCCATTATTACATAAGGAACAGATAACAGCCAAGTCACATCAGCATCAAGGTCACTGGGCTTAAAAATAGTAAATCTGTTTCTCTACTTCTAGGTGAACCCAAATTCATTACCACTTCAAGATGTATTTTGATTGTTCCCCTTAAACACAGGTACATCTTTATCAAAATTTAGGTTTTTTCATTAAACATCGTCCTAATTTTTACATTACATTACTGGCAGATGTTAGTTGAATGAAAAATCTTAACAAACATAAGCCCTACCTCATTGCAGTGCTATTAAAAAAAAGAAACAATCCAAACAAAAATCTCGGCCCATTCACAAAAGCAGAAAAAATCCCCAGTAATACGTGCAGTATTTTTTTTAAATAAGAGCTCTAATATGGATGCATTTCCATTTAATGAAGTTTTATACTTTTTTATAGCCATGCTCACTAGACAGCCACTCTGCAATCACAGTCAAATGGTCTCAGATGTTGTTTTCACGATGTAATTTATATTTTAATATGTAAAAGACATATTTATACACATTTAGAAAGCATTTTTATTTTTAATAATAATACATGTTTATACTTTTAGTATATATATTTAAATGCTTGTTTTCCTGTTTTATGAATAAAATCACTGAACCAAAAACTAGTATCCTCACGGCTTAGAATCAACAATTAGAAACATATACACTTGATTGTGCATTACAGAGCACCCAATATTTTACACTATTTAACATTCAAAAAAAATTGCCACTACTAATATACCTTTCATACAAAAAAGTTACTGCACATATTCTGCTTCATTTTTTTTAGTTAACTTTTTAACTTATCAGCTTCGAAGAAGTTTCTTCATTAAAGCTGAAACCAGAAGACAAAACTAGACAGATGCTTATTTCACCAATATTCAGGATGCATATTTAATTTGTTTTAAAACTTGTAAAGGCACCCCCCTCTAATCAGCATTTTATTAGGGCAGAATAAAATAAATTTCTGATCAGTATTTCTTTCAGAAATAATCCTGCACTGCAAGTCAGCATGGGACCTTAGAACCCAAGTCTCAACAAATATAAAATAAATGTGGACAATTAACTAGACTGAAAAGCGAAGTAAAAATAAAAGAAAACCGAACCCAAGTTCCATAAACTGTGTTACGGCACCCCCTGCTGGACAGCCAAACACAGGACAGTAAAATATGAAGGTTAAGGGAACAAACTCAAAATTGCATACAGAGGACTATGGAAGTATAATTTTTTTCAACATACAACAAATAAGATGAATCCTGATACCCGTCATCTATATACCTTACTGCAATACAAAGTCATTTTTCAGTTCAACACAAGTTACTTCTCTCCTGTTTACAACTCCAAATCAGAACGTGACCATCTTCATTTACTTTTAGGCATGTTGCCTCCAAACTTAACACCCCTTAGAAGTAAGTAGCTTGCCTTGAACAATCTGATACTTTGTCACAAAAAATTTAGGATTTGGTAGCCTGAATTCACAGGATCTGTTAAGTCTCATCTTTTAAAAATGCTTGTTGTCCTGTTTTATGAATAAAACTGCAGGATTAAATATCAGTATCAAGGATCAGAGACAAGAAATTAGAAGCATATACACTTGATTGTGCACTACAGAGCACCCAATTCTTTACGCTATTTCATGTTCAGAAATATTTGCAAAAGGTTATTGCAATGTGGAATCACAGTATGTAATGTCAACTTTAAAATTAATTTATATGAGCTTCAAAGGAATTTTTCCATAAACTAGACAACTATGCCTAGTGAAATCTGCTATGCACTGCATTGTAGCTTCTGCATTTCTGATAATGTTACCTTGTTAGACAGCAAAGAAAATTCTTACCCTGTTAAAGCCGTGCTCATGTGAATCTTCCAGCTGTCCATTGCTAGTCACAGGAATTTCTGCTGCTGAATTTTTGGGAGACTCTTGAGCCATTGTACCTTCCTATAGCATGAGAAGAAACAGGTTAGCATTTGTCTTAAATTTCCAGTGAGTCATCTATATGAAAATGTTTGATGTATAGGTTTCATAACAGTTTATTTCAAACTCCTATTGGTAATATTCTGATATACCAGCTCTGTATACATTTATTTAAACACATACCCAAATCACATTAATATGCTAGCACAGCTCAGATATATGTAGTTTAAAGCTTCAAGAGAAAAAAACCACTGAAGTTTAACCCATTGATATGGGTGGCGGGGAAGCATCAGACACAAATGAGACATGCAGGGTCAGACAAATATTTTCTATGCGCACTTGACCCTGAGAGTAGTTAATGTATCTCAAACTACAAAAAAAAGGTGAGCCTGGCTAAAAAAATAATAATTGTACTAGCCAATTATAAGCAAGAACTATTAGAGAAGTGCAATGAGTTTAATCACGTGTTACAAAAAGAAAAGCAGTAATTCCAAACTTTAAAATAGTGTAACTTGCTTCTTGTTTTATCGTAACAGTGCCACCTTCTGGCTGACCTGTGGGTTGCAATGCTTCTTCAGGCACCAGCAGTGAATCTGAAGTGAAATGCAGGAACAAAAATTTCAAAACGCCAATGCAATTCAAGCATTAAAGTTCGTTTCAAAATGCAGCTGCATTGTGAACAGTAGCAGCAGCTGTGAAACCACTGCTTTAAAGAATGTTCCAAGGCACAACCCTGAAGAAATGCACACTGTTCACAAGCACCAGAAGAGGGAATGGCACTCTAACACTCTCCGAAACTAAGAGAAACTGAGAATTTTGGCCCTCTCAAAAAGCTACTCCTAACTCTGTGACATCTTCGTTAGTCAACTGAAGCATAAACAGTAGAAAAACCAACAGAAAATTGAAGCAGTGCTTGTTCAATTACTTACATAAAGTGGTATGCAGTCTTCAAACCAGCCCGTGCACCTGTGCAAGACTGGGAAGACTCGTTGATGGTATACCACCAACAGGTACTCCATAATAGGTGCTTCCTTCCCTTAAAGCTCCTAAATCAGCAAACTGAACCAGCTCTTTTCAGTCAAGGGGCAGGAAGAGGCCCAGTCTGAACTCACGCTGAAGTACCAGCAGCTTTGCCAACCACACACGAAGCCTTTGCAGGATATCCATATCAGGTAAAGATTTTACTGGTACTTAGGATCACCTGCATCATTCTTAATTGGCAACATCTTCTGCCATACCGCATGGCTAACATTTCCCCCACTTTGACCTATCACCATTTCATTTACATCAGTAACCTTGATTTCCGTAGCAAGCTTTGAAGCTTCCCAAGCTTTTTTCTAACTAGTCGCTGTCTGTGGGGTCCAATGAACATGCTCCTCTAACCCCAGATCCCTTTCAAAGCTATGTTACCGTAACTGCTTCCAAAGACTGTAAATTACTGAGACTTCACCTCTGCTGGTCTTTTGAAGCAGAGCTCACTACTCAAACTATTTGGTATCTGCAAGATCTGATTTACATTTCTGAAAATGTAATCAGCTTCTTCAGTTAGCAGCATAAACCACCACCAGAAGTCCATCAGGTTCTGAATAAATGATTTTACCCATACAAAGAAGAGAAAGAAAAAGGCCATGGACAAGCCACTCTTAAGAACCATACATATGAACTACAATCCATGGATGCACATGCATAAAATACTGTCTGAGGTTAAACATTTTCCCCTCTTGAGGATGAACACTTTCTCTACAACGGACTTGGCAAAACTGAATTGAAAGCTACTGCTCCAAAAAATAGCGCTTTATGAAGCACATCCCTAAAATCAGAAGCTAAACATTTAGGCACAGCTTCAGAAAAAAATCTAAATATACAGAAAATAGATCTCAAATCATTTAAGAAAAAGCCAGCATGCTATAAATTCAAGAAAAAGTGAACTTAACACACTAACTTACCCCATCAATCCCTCTCATTTAGGATCCAGTAAGTGCCTTCTTTCAGCACTGGGAAGGAACAGCTCACATACCAGATATTCACACTGGCCTAACATATCAAAATCTGTACAGCCCAGTCTTCACACCCAACTAGAACACAGAACAGCTTTTTGGGGGTTCATCCCTTATACAACAGAACCAACTCAAAACTCATAGCCTTTAAGTCGATGAAAATACTGAAGCACACCAAAAGTTCTACGTTTATTTTATGAGAACTTTTAATAAAGTAATTAGTTTCATTTCATAGAATACAGAATATCTTCAATTGGAAGGGACCCATAAGGATCAAAGTCCAAGTCCCTGCTCCTCACAGGGAGCTGCTATACAGCACCATTAGATCAAATGTTCTAGTTACCTGCCATATTAGATTTTCATTTAGGAAACCTCTTCAATAGCTCAAGCTTCTTCAGCTTCCTCTAAATCTCACATCTGCTTAAACTCCAAAACTAGCAACTACACTTCTACTTAACATGGTAAAGTCAGGTATTTTTCAAAATGCTTGGTCTGTCACAGCTACCTGCTAGGACTGAATGTTGCAATACTGAAATGTCAGCATAAGCTAACACAACTATTTTTGTTCCTCTTTCTGAAAATTATCAGAAAACACGGTGTCAAGGGGAAGTCACACACCATCAGGGGAAACACTTTGGCAGGGATCACAAACAAAACTGCATCTCCAAATTTAAGTAAAGGCAAAACAAGTATTGGGCTTAGGTGCTTCTCATCAAGAATCTCAAATTATGTTGCCAACATTGTACACTGATACATGTTTATGCATTTATTCAGAGATATACATGCTCATGCATATACATACATGTCTCTAATAAATACATATATTAGAAAACAAAGATTCATCAGCTTGTCTGGACAACTTTGGAAATCTAAGACAACCTAGAAGCAATTCACGTTTTTTTAGGTATTCCTACTTGAGTCAAACCTACTTATCAAGTTCAGAGAAAGCAAAAAATGACTTGCTAACTTCAGTTTCATGCTACACCTGAATGGAAGCACCACTTCCCATTGATGAAAGAAGGCCATTTCACCACTCTGCTTTTCCAGTGTTCTGTTTCCCAACCACTCACCCGGCCACAGAGTAAACGCAATCAGCTCACTAGCCTGGCAGTAGACCTTTTCACCACGTCAATTTTCCAGTTTCACTGAGCTGAATCAGTTTGCAGTGAGGTCAGACAAGCACCAAAGACATGAAACGAGCAGCTGAAAAATGAGCGGGATAAACTGCTATTTGGCTCAGCCATAACAAGAAGGCACGGACTGCATTTTAGCCAACAGTCTAATCTAGCACTGCTGCCAAGAACAAGTTCTTGCCCTATTTTCTGCCCTTTACCCCTAACTCTTCCCCCCATCAGCTTTCCACATTGCCCCACCTCTTCCCTGGGCCAGAACAATGCATTTGTACACCAAACAAGATCGCTGAAATGCTGCAGGTTAAAAGAAGGTGACCTATGCCCAGAAAGAGGATGGGTAATTTTTCCTCTCAAATTTTGGTTCTCCAAAACAGTTCATTAGACAGCTGCAACGGTTTCACCCGTGAAACACAAGGGGTAGTAACGCAGTTAGAAACTACCGAAAATGAAGGACTGCTCTCAGCCATAGCATCAGCTTACTTCAGCAGTGCAGTATCTAAAAAAACTCACTCAAACTGTAGGCTATTGCCAAAACCAGCAGCCATTTCTCTTTACCTCTGGATGCATGTTCCTGCAACCTCACACAGTCACAGTAAGCTTACTGATCCAAGAGAAAACAAAACCACCAAACCACAACAGTATTTCTGTTGAAACCACGAGTATGATTGCCGAATCAAGTGTCCCTCTGGCAAGTGTAGCCCACAGCTGATTTAAACTAACTATATAAAGAAACTGAATCCTCAGAAGAAAATTTATCATATGTAGGAAGAGCCTAAAGTAAATCTAAAGAGGTTCCTAAATTTGTATCGATGTATTAGGCATGAGTGACATAAGCACTACAGAAAATCATGAAGTTTCAGCTGGACATTTTGAGTAAGTGTTCATCCTTTAGTAGCTTAATCACCGTCTTCCTCACACACCTCCCTTTACAAATCTCAGTTTTGGAGATATGCTAAGTATTTGTGAAATTGCTATTCTGTTTTTATAAAAAGTTTAAAAAAATTTCACTGACACTGAAACTCTGATAGTGATAAAGTCAGCATCATCTTTTTTCATTCTTACTCACAATTGGGGAAACACTTTTCATGTTTCTGAAACAGCCTCCCAGACACATCCAATTGGCTAAATATTATTTGGAAACTTAAAAATTTGATCATAATTTTTAAAAGTCACAGACTTTCCCACAAAGAATGTACAAGCTGTATCTGCTTCCAAGAAAAAAAAGAAAAAAAAAAAAAAGAGATTCACCACTCCAGCAGCAGATAGAATGCCTTGTTATACTGAGGTTACACAAAGATTGCTGCCTTTTAAATATCAACCCTTTCTTCCTGCATTATTTAAACAATTGAACCTCTGCCACACCTAAATCTATCCAATTTACAAAACAAGCACCACAGCACAGAGACAGACTACTGGCTGAAGTAATCTTTTGTTACAAATTAATTGCATTGTTCTTAATAGGGTCTCAAAACCAACCCCACCCATTCAGATAATATCTGTAAACTCATATACCCATACTAACTTCACTGTGCTACATATATCAGAATTTTTGGCAGTCTGAAACTGTTGCTGGGATTGGTTGATTTTACACTAATATAACTATCACCCAATCACCTCAGAGTCAGACTGGACCTCTTCTGCAGCTGGATGAGATTCATCAAGTGTTGTGGATTCATTGCTGTGTTCTGACATACCTGAAAATAAAATAGGTTTGGCATGCATTAATTGATGTGAAAGAAGCTGGATGTTGCAGCTTACAGAAACAGAAGTAGGCTTTCAGAAACGTTTATTTCGTGAGTTCTGCTAAAGCAAAGAGAAACTCCCCTCTTTTGACAGCGACCGTGTCTTTAGCTCTCCAAAACCTAACCAAGACTAGGAATACAGACCAGCACAAGCTTCCCCTGCCAAAACAACCTTCCCCACACAGACAGCTAAGCTTGCAACATAAAACCCAAGAAGTGAAACAAGGTTCTTCAGCTGATACTTACTTTCACCTGCAACAATACACTGACTGTATCCTACCATTGCAAAGATCACAATTCTGTTAAGACATGAGATTTGTCTGAACGTTGCAAGTTTATACGGATGCTAAGCCACTGGAACCTAGTAAGCTGTTCAATATGTTGTGCCTAACTAGAAACAGAATCCCTTTCATTTTATTCTCAAAAAAATTTCTCACCTACAGAGCCAAAGGAAATCAGTAACACTGAGCATGTGCGCAAGAAATCAAGTCTGTGAATACAGCGATCATGAAAGAAAGTTACATACCTAATATAGCTTCAATAAGAAAACTATCTAAATTTGATTTCAAAGAGCTGGCAACTACAAGCGACACCAATTCACTCATTTGTTTGCAAGGAGGAGACAACTGATCATTAAAAATTAAACCGAGTGTGTCACTATTGAGTATAATCACACATGACTTCAGTTCATTAAGTCTTGCACCATTTTATACATGTTCAGTCACATACCAGATCAAGAAAAATCACAAAAAGATAATTTATATTTATATTG
This sequence comes from Falco rusticolus, assembly GCF_015220075.1. Lineage (NCBI taxonomy): Eukaryota > Metazoa > Chordata > Aves > Falconiformes > Falconidae > Falco > Falco rusticolus. The sequence continues at coordinate 49,906,638 of NC_051187.1, forward strand.
TATTTCAATTTCCTAAGCTATAAAACATTTTAACTAAAGCAAATAATTGATAAGGTAAGCAGCTCACATGACAAAGGAAATAAAATAAGGACACAAAGGCTGAGAAACTGAATCATCTAGATCACATTACACTGAATAACCTATGACTTGACTTTGGAAAGCCAAACACATAAAATAAAAGAGATTTTCTCCAGAAAAACAATTCATTCAGGGCTATCACTGAATGAAATTGGATTTTTCTCCAACCAATACAAAGTTCCTTTCAAAGTAATTAATAAATATAACTTCTTCATAAATCTTTCTTAATTTTCTATAATTCTTTTCAATATGAAAGACTGTACAGCAGAGGTGCCGTTTTCCCACACAGTACTGTCCAAACTCTGCTTGTGATTGAAAACTACCTCCGTGCTTAACAGCTTTCTGAATGGATAAAAAATTTCCACTATGGACTAGAAGAACAAGTGCGATTTCTTTGCTCTGCTGGTCAAACAAGAAGCTGAATACATCTCGTAGTGCAGTCCTGATTAAGACAATGCATACCTCAGTTTTACCACATTACTTGGTGATCCTAGAGTAGCATTTGTACCTTACGTACGAACTTACACACCATGGTAATGCTGCTTAAACCTATTAAATGCTGCAAACAGCAAAAATACTTTCTTGATAGCCTTAAGAGCTATTAATGAACTTATCTAGAGGTATGAACCACCTCACAAACCTATGTAGAAGACACTGCATAAAGACAAATAATTCATTTTTAACATCCAGATTAAATTTACCATGTGTGTTACAACCTTCCCCCACCAATTTTTCGTTCAGTATTCTTTTCCTGAGAGCAGCATCATCACTTTCAACGTAGCTCTGCAGGATCACACTGACTTTAAAACATCAGAAGGGGAAAACTGGAGATTCAAAGTGGCTTTTGTAAGAAGTTTAACTGCGCATTCTAGTTTAACTACAGAATTCCTTGATGACTGCTTCTGTATTAAAAAAATGGGGATCAAATGCTGGCTGTAAGGATGAAAACTTTCTACATGTTTTGAGGATTCAGAAGTTAAGATGTTCACGTGAAATTGTGACAAACATGGCATCTACATACATATTTTACTTGTATTTAGGGTTCCATTGCAGAAATGCATATAGATTTTTTTTATCTCAGTATTTCCCGATTTTCCCTTGCAAGTGTCAAGAGAAAGGGCCATTATTTATAAGAGCTTGCTAATCTTCAGTACGGTATGAATTCTGCATACTTATTTTTTTGAGTAGCCATGACTTTAGAACATGCTAGGTGACTGTTCAGTGTACCAAGGCATTCATTACCATCAGCTGCAATTACAATTCAGAGATGTTCTACTTGGAAAAAACATGCCTGATCCATATTCTGACACGAATTCATAAGCCTGCACCCCTGCCCTCATCACTCCTGCCCCTCTGGATTTACATTTTTTTCACCACTAGATCAATTCTGCAAATCCACTCAAACACCGCACCAGAGCAGGACAGAAACAGACTGAGAAGCTTCACCCCCCCGCCCCGCCGCCCCCCCCCCCCCCCCCCCCCCCCCCCCCCCCCCCGGTGACTAAACCACCTTAAAAGTATGACTGAGGTTGTAATCTGATATGCTAAGTTCTGCTCACCATAAATAAAACCACACAATTTTTAAGCCCTAGGGATTTACATAGCACTTCTTTAACTGGCAAAGTACAAAGCAAAGCAAATCAAAAACTTAAAATCAATATACTAAACTTCCTCTAGGATGAAGACTTCAGAGACATCAAGCCAATTACAATCAGTGGTTATAAGAGCACTTTTATGGACTTCTCATAAAAAAGGCAAATTCATATTTGCTTATTCATGCAAATATGAATTACATGTCATCAACAATAAATTCGGTTTGAATAAGGGGTTTATTCTTCACACAGTTATGTTACATAAGTAAATGACTTGTGGTCTCAGAAACGAGAACCATGGGATTTTCAACAATGACATCTCCTTTTCTAAGCAGGACGCACTGGCTCCTTCATTTAAGAGTTCCTCTGAAGTTAACTGCCAATAAGGTAAAAGCAAGATATCTTCTGTCCAAATAAAGTCTATTACACACTTTTATTGTTGTCTTACTACTCCACTGCATAGATCAGCAATAAAAGTTTTTGTAATACTGCAGGAAATGCAAGTGCTGGTGGAAAATAATGATTTAACACGTTTTCTTAATTTCAGTTTCTAAGAACACTATCACTAATTCTTGTCAAGATCAATTGCGTTTTGAAAAGAATTTAAAGAACTTCATTAAACGCTTTCTGCTGCAATCACACCATATCCTCCTCTTCATGCTGAAACTCACTGGCTGCTCCACTTGCATCAAGACATGATGGAGATAAGGACCGGAGAACAGGGCTGCTGTCACGAACTTCCGTACTCCCGACTCCAGGTCAGCCTGCCCCTAAACGCTTTAACGCTCTGCTTGTCTCCAGCTTAGCTAAGGCATGGGCTCCCATTACAGTTTCAACTTCTACCAAAACAGAAAGAAGCAGTTGATCAAGATACTGCCTCCGCTTCCAATTTTGCCAATCTATGTTCTTCTGTATTACTTATTTCTTGCGGTCTTAACTATCTCTGTGTGTGTACATACAGATATACATAAACATATATATGACTTAAACAGCCATTTAGTTTTGGAGTTGCACTGATCAAATAACATCCTTCTCCAGCCCTGCAAAAGAGCCCTTTTGTCATCTTTTTCTACAGAATCAACACCTACATAACAAAGCCACTGACTGCAAGTGTGAACTCCTCGTTACCAGTTCCACCAAGCATAAAAAGCACATATTAGACACTGAACCTACATGCAGTTCAGGGGATGCAAGATTAAAGGCTATGAGGGGGTTTCAGTGAAAAATGATAGATCAGGGATGTCCTACAAGCACCACTAGAAGAATTGCTTCTAGTTTGTAAACAATACCAAACACAACACCCGCTTGTCACACACCACCACAGTATTTCCATGTCTTTAAGAACAGCGAAGCCAGCTGCAACAGACAAACTGGAGCACTTCAAACAGTAATTGTCAGGGTGTGGAACCAAGTCCCAGGGGCACGAAATTCATGCGGCACCTCGAGTTTTCTTCCTCCACCAAGCCTTCGCTCCCGACCCTGGAGGCAAGGGCACCCGCTCAAGGCCTGTTGGCGGCGGGGGGGCAGCCCACAGCCCCTAGAGGGCCTCGCTAGGGGCTGTGGGCTGCGCCCCCGCCGCCAACAGGCCCTGCCGCCCACACCTCCAGCCTGACCGGGAGACCGAGGAAGCAGAGACCGCTCCCGCGGTGCAACACACAGGACAGGCCGGAGCGGGGCCGGTGAGGTGCGGCGCTCCCCGCCCCGCCGCTGCAACCCCCGCACCGGGCAGGGCCGGCCCCATCCCAGGCCCCGGGGCCCAACAGCCCGCCCCGGCCACGGCCCGGCCCTCACCTGCCGGCGGCGCTGCTACGGCCACGGGGACGTCGTGCTGACGGGGGACGGGACGGAGGGAGGGAGGGGGGGAAGGAGGAAGGCGGGCGGAGCGGCGCTGCCCCCCCTCCAGCTTTGATTTTCTTCCTTCTCCGGTACCCGCAGGAGCCGGAAGCGCTTGGCCGGAAAGGCGGCTGACGGTGGCCTCGCCGGGGAAGGCGCGGCGGGAAGCGGCCTCTCTAGCCTGCAGCGACCGTGTCTATGGTCGCTGGCCCGCCGAGCCGTTGCCATAGCAACCAGAGCCGGGGCCACCGATCCCCGCCCCTACCCGGCCCTGCCGCCGCTTGTGTGTTACCGCCGCCCAGCGGAAGCCTCGGGAGGGGCGCCCCGGGTCTGGGGGGGGGGTGCCCAGAGGCGGGGCGGGGTTACAGCGGTCACTGCGGTGGCGGCCACCCTCAGCGGGCGGGCTGTCCCCTCCTCAGGGCCTGGGCTGGGCCTGGGGTCCCGCTGCTCGGTGCTGGCGGCGGGGCCTGCGCCCCGGCCGAGGCGGCGGCAGGGTTGAGCTCTGTGGCGCCGGCGGGTGTGTGCCCGCTGCGGTGGGAGGCCCTGCGGCTCCTGCCAGGTGCCGTGCCCCTGAGATCGGCGGCTTGGAAACCCGCCGCCGCACCGGGGGCGCCGGCAGCCGGCAGCGTTGGGGCGGGAGCCGCCTGGAGCCGGCGCTCGGTGCCATGGCAGAGGCTGCGGGGAGCCCGCTGCCCGCCCCCGCTGTGAGGAGGAAAAAAAGCATATCTATCGAGGAAAAAATCGACATCATAAGTGCTGTGGAGAGCGGCGAGAAAAAGGCAGACATCGCAGCCAAGTATGGCATCAAGAAGAATTCCTTGTCTTCAATTATGAAGAATAAAGAAAAAGTTTTGGAAGCCTTTGAATCCCTACGGTTTGATCCTAAAAGAAAAAGGCTGAGGACTGCTTTTTATACCGACCTGGAGGAGGCGTTGATGAAGTGGTACAGAATTGCTCAGTGCTTGAATGTGCCTGTAAACGGTCCGATGTTGCGCCTCAAGGCTAACGATTTTGCCCAGAAGCTCGGACACAGTGATTTTAAATGCAGCAATGGCTGGCTCGACCGTTTCAAGTCGAGGTACGGTTTAGTGTTCAGAGGTCAGCCCGTAGAAGTGGCTGCTACTACTGCAGTGGATGCTCCAACTCCTTGGTACCAAAATGTTCTTCCTGGTTATTTAAATGATTTTCAGCCAAAAAACGTGTTTTATATACAGGAGACTGGATTGTTGTATCAGATGTTACCACATAACACGTTTGCATTTAAAGGGGAAACTTGTTCTGTAGGTAAACTAAGTGAAGAGAGAATAACCGTAGCGGTGGGTACAAATATGGATGGCTCTGAGAAACTTCCTTTGCTTGTTATAGGAAAAAACAAATGTCCACAGCCTTTCAAAGATGTGAAGGCGTTACCTGTGGATTATGAAGCAAATGATAAGGCATGGATGACTTCAGAACTGTTTGAACAGTGGATGCATAAACTTGATCACAGATTTCAAGCACAGCAGAGACAAGTAGTTATTCTGGTTGATTCTCTCCCAGCTCACACAGAAGTAAAGAACCTGAAGTCTGTCAAATTAGTGTTCTCTCCTCCAGACTCATCTTCATGTGTAACTACAAAACGAGGGGTTATCAGAAGTCTGAAGGTTAAATACAGGCATTGTCTTATCAAGAGATTTGTTGACTGTGTAGAAGGAAATAAAGAGTTTATGCTGTCTCTTCTTGATGCAATAGAGATGTTGTACCTGTGCTGGAAGGAAGTAACACCAGAGACTATAGTAAAAAGTTACTCCGAAGCAGGATTCAAATTAAAAACCAAGGCAAATGGTAATGACACAGAGGTTAAAAGCCATTTTGATTTGATTGCACATGCACAGGCAGCTGGAGTGGAGTTTCCAGAAGGTTTATCTTTGGAGGACTATGCGGCTCTAGATGACGGCTTGTTAACTTATGAAATGCCCACAAATAATGAAAGGATGTGTGCCAAAGAGAGCGCATCAGATGAAGCTGGGACATTTGCTGGTGATGAAGATGAGGATGAAGGTGATCGATGTCAGGGAGCTGAACAGCCTTTACCATCAAAAAATGAAGCTTTGAGTGCTTTAGATACCCTTCGAAAGTTTCTCAGAAGTCAAGACACAGATGATTCTCTTCACGATTCCCTAGCTGACCTGGAGAATTTTATTCAACATGTAGCATATAAATAAATACTTTAGCAAATTGTGAAAGTATGTAATTGAAAAAAACAGGAATTATATAAGTAAACAGAAATAGGCGGTTTAATAACAAGTATTGCTGCAATATTCTCTAGTGTGTCTTGCTCAGGTGCTTAATGAAAGAAATTGGAAATTGTGAAAAAGGCTATGGACTGAAGTTTCCACAAAATCACAAGGAAAGAACATGAAATTTGGGTTGGAGAGTGGAAATGAGCTGAAACTTTAAAATTATAACTGTAGTAAGTACAGTGGAGGGAAAAGCCATGCTTCAAGCAGTTTGGTGCACTCTGGATGAACTAGTGCCCACTTTGAATCCTTTCTTCAGGAAGAGATTAGCACTTCTTCACATTGATAATTTCACTGGTGTATTAGGTGTTGTTGACAGTGGAACAGTAAGTGTTAGCTTGGTGCTTTTGATACTTAAAAAATTGAATAACACAGAAAATACATGCTTAACTTCTGAGAGCTAAGGGTTTTTTTAAAATAAGGGGGGGTTGTCCTGGTTCAAGAATTCTGGCCATAGTTTATTCTTGCAGCAGAAAGTTAGCAGATTTGGATGTGTTTTGTTTTCTTTAAGCTGCTCCTGTGTGAATATACACAAATGGCATAATCATTTATCTGAGAGTCAAAAGACAAACAAACCTTTACATAGCCTTTGAAGAGGTCAAAAAGGAAGGTCATTCTCTCCCTTTCAGCCTTTTTGGTATTTGGATTTCAGGTAGGCCCTTCTGTGCAACTCCATGTAGTGCTACGGTAAATACAGGAAAAAATCAGCCTGTGTAGTATCTGCACTCAAAACCTTACTGACTCTTATAATTTACTACAGTTGTAGGCTTTGTTGTAGGATTCAACACACCAACGTGGTTTATTATTATAAGTACCCTTAACAAGGATGCTGTTTGCATGAATGCAGTGTGAAGTTGAGCAAATCACAGTACATTTACATGTCTTCAAGTATGCATTTCAAGTAATGGTAATCATACCAGAGCCAAAAATCTCCATTTATATGAGACATAGTGCTTGTGACTTTTTTTCAAAACCTGTTTTAAATATTTTCCGTATCTATCAATTTATTTTTTTTCAGAAGTTAGAGATAATAATTTTTCTAAATTAGAGGAAGAAGAAAATATTTTATGGAAGGCCTTTAGGAAATCTATGTAATAAAGAATCTATTATGGTGCTTATAATTAAACCATGAGAAACAATCTCTTGCTTGTTTGAATCTTCAGTTCAATAAATAGTTTGGCTAAAGCTTTACTTTTCTTACTGTTTTCTTGCTGTTCTTGCTAGTGGAAGACAGTTTATCCATTTATAAAAGCATTTCAGAAAATATATGAAAATGTTGGAAGACAGTGAAAATATTGGAGGGGGTTAGAAAATTCCTATGGCATACATAAACTTTATGAATATTTTACTAGAACCTCTAAAAAAAAAAATTTCTTGTTATGAAGTATCTGATGTGAATTCCATCCAAAGGATATTCTGATTAAATAAGATATTTCTGTTGAAATTCCAGTACATGAAGTCACACACAGAGATACATTGATTCTGTGAAAGAAGTACCCCTCTGCGTTATCTCTTTTAACTATTATTATGTTAAAATCCAAATCCAAAGTCTTTTAAATTCTGAAGCTGTGTCAAATAAATCAACACATTTTGCTTGTTTAAATACTTTGGAACAAGCTTATGAAAAGTACTTTTTATTTTGGCTAAACTTGTTTGAAGTTCATATAAATCCCACAGAGCCCTATGGATAATTTTCCTGTAGTAATTTTTTGATTTAAAATGTATGGTTTTCTTTGCAACAGCTTCTCCTGCTAAAGGCAAGTTGAGGGAAAAGTTTCTATTAGCCATACAGTAAATGTGCATACTTTTTAAGATTTGACTCCATGTGGACCTCATTAGCCTGGGATCCAGACGAGGAAACTCTCTGTTTCCTTCTAAGAGAACTTTGAGTGTGAAAGTGTTGGACCCGAGTGAGAAAGACCTGCATAAGTAAGCAGCAAATCTTGGTTAAACAAGGGTTCAATCTACAAGAAGTGTAATCTTTGCAAGATGAAGCTCAGATAATCAGGAAACGGGAAATAATGTTAGCTGGTAACAAGGGAAGTGTATTACTAAGGGCTGTGAGATTTCCTCATGAGAACAACAGGAAGGATTTACTAATTTGGCCTGGACTTTGAAGGTGAGTTGTGGAACTTGCTTTAAAAAACATACAATCCATCGAAATCATGTATCTTTAGAGAATATATGACTTTTTCCTAGATTACTAGTTCATTCTGGGAAATCAAGCTAAAATGCGCTCACTGAAACTGTTGGGTTTTTTTAGGTCAGACACTTCATATTCTAATGCTATAGCTTTCAAAACCGTTTGGGAGCCCAAATAGTTCTTTTCACTTGGATTTTGGTCACGTTTGTAGTCAGAGAATGTGAAATCCATTTTGAAGCTTGTTGCTGTTTCAGGTGTTTGTTGACAGGGAAGTGCAGACTCCTCAGATCCGAAATGCTAGCAGTGAAAAAGGAAGTGGTATGCTATGTAAATGTTACTTTGTGTACACAGTTTGAGCTAGAGATTTTTTTTACATTATCTAGGTAAAGCACCAGGACAGTGGTTTTTCGCATCTGGGGCGGTATCTTGGAGGGAGAGAGAGCATATTGCTTTAGACAGCACCATATTTAAAAAGAAGAACCTTCTCTACAAAAGGCAGGTTACTAAGGCTGTCATTTGCTTAATACTTCAGGTATTCGTTTGGACAACTGTGTGCTCTTTCCTATATGCTCTTCTACTTTACGCTATGGTTAGATAATAATTCTGTGTTTTGGCATAGTCAGTGAGGTCACTTTCAGTAACCCAAAGTGACTTCTAGAAGTGTGAACTGAAAATACAAAGTTTTAAAAATATAACTTGACTTCCAAAAAAGGCCAAAATAGAAAAAAATATTTGGAAAGTATGTTTCGTATAATCAAAAGCATCCTCAGAGTCATTCTTGAGACAAGTAACCTGTAAAATCAAATATGCTTTTCAAAATACATCTGCATTTGAAAATTTTAATAAATATTACAGTGTTTCTGATTTTTTTTTTTTTGAGTGTTACTGTTGTGTGCAGTTCTGGTTATTTACCTTTCAGATCTATAAAACTACATCTCCTTTTACAACTGTTACTCAAAGGTTACTCACCTTCTCTCTGGTAAAAGGAAATTAACAAGTTTTTGCATCCTTAGGCAAAAATAGAAGAGAGGGGATGGTCAGGGGTTTATAGGACAGCAATCTATACGTGCCTATATACCCAATATTTGTGATAAATAGGTAATTGAGGGAGTAATTAAGTCAATGGTTTCTCATTATTATGTAAGTCCTCAGAATTAGTCTCAAACACTCAGAATCTTCAGTGGTTTTAAATTTTAACTGCAATATTTTCATACATCTACATTAAATTATAACCTTAAAATATTGGTAAAATACCTTCAAGATTTTTTTTGGTGGTTGTGTGCATTGAAATGGCAGAGTGAATATTGGCCTGCTCAACACCTAACTAAAAAACGGGGTGAGTGGGCAACCGTGGCACGCAATGACAGCGTTTCACCGTATTTTCTTCCTTTCATATCAATAAAAAGCTGGTGCTTCCTATTTTGGGGACATCGTTGTTAAAGGAAGACTTTGCAAAGTTCTTATCAGGAACTGAATGGTGCTGTCACCAGAGAAGAGGTTTTATATTTAATCGAGGAAGTCATGTGTATCTAGGTGTTTTAATATGCCTATTTTGGGTGTTTCTTCCTTGAAAATCAGAACAAAACGCAGTCAATTCAGGAGCAAACAAATCTAATTGAAATTTTGGTGATGTGATGAGTGATAGCGCACTTCTACCAATACCTTCATTAACAATAGAAAGATCTTGGCGACAGATGAAAAGATAACAATTTTATGTCCAACAGCCTATGTTTTTACATGTAGTTTTTATATTGCTAAAGCAGTGTCATGTAGACATGTGATTCCCTTTTGCTGCTGTAATGCACTGTGGTATAACCACATCATTGTTCTGTAAGTTTACTAATTTGGGTGTAGCTCATTGCCCTTATTGCTAGTACAGTTGCTCCGTTTGAGATGTATTTTCTCTGTCACAACTGTAGCTGTGTAATGGTATTGGTCTATTTAGAACCGTACAACTTCTGGGTTAGGGCAGAGTGGGAAAACCAGTAGCGTATGCCAAATTTTTCATAGCTGTGTCACCTCTGCTCCTTGAGCGGAATGGAGAAGTGTAAATTACAAATTACTGCGATCAGTAAAGTGAACAAATACCATGCTGAATTACCACATCTGCTGAGTGAGAAGGTGCCATATTTACAATTTTTTAAATGCCTTACTGTGTTTTAAAACGTTTTGGTTGAAAGGCACGCTCTTCCTAAGCTTTCGTGCTGTCCTACCTCTGGCACAGCTTTCCAGCCTTGTTGTGTGAGTAGCACCGAGGGGAACAGGTCAATCCCCTCTCTGCACACATAGCTACAACCCATGCAAATTGTCACCCTGCACGCAGGCGGTCGGCCGCATCGCTGGGGAGGTGAGCTCCAGGGCTGGCGGCTGTCCTCCACCTCTGCGTTTGCGTTGCTTTGTGTGCCTGTGCGAGCACTTGGTTACAATTACGGGGGTAGTGACTCATCTGTCTGGGAAAGTTGTGGTCTGGTGGGGTGGTGCAACCTCACCCCAAACGTGGGATGAAACACCATTCGTAATACATCGATCGGCTCTGGAAACTCTGCAGGACCCAGGATTACTGATAGAGACATCCCAGGAGGGGAGGAGGAGGGCTTGGCGCTCCTGGGCCCTGCACAGCAGCAAAGCTGAAGAGCCCTACTGTCTGGAGAAGTTCTTGCAAAACACTCGCTATGCAGGAAGGATTACTTCGACGTGTGATAACTAGTTGCTGGATTTCTCACCTGAAGTCAGCCACTTCTCTTGAGACGTGTGTGGTGGGGCTGCCACCGTGTCACGCGTACAAGGAGACAACATACTGAAACCCCTGCTTTGCTTCTGGCAGTGCTGGTGCCTCATACTTCTAGGCTGTATAAAAGATGCAACATGGTATTTTGCTATTCAAAGTTGTATTTCTTTTCTCTTCCACCTTTTTTCATCCATTGTCTTCTATCATTTTATAGTCATTGATACCCTGCTAATTCTAGTGTTAATGTTAGGATCATTGGCACAACCTTCTGGCCAGCTGCTTTTCTCCTTAGTTTCCCTATTTCTAATATTATCTTATGCAGGTGGTATTTTTGAATCATCTTCTGTATCAGCTAGTATCACCCTCGATACACACACTCGTGATCTTGGGCCCTAATTTCTCCATTGCTGTATTTAGTGGCCTTCCCAAATCCGTGCTTCATTTAGCCAAGGTCATTTAGTATGTCTATTTTTTTTGGTCTTGTCTTTTCGTGGAGGAGTGCGAGCAGTGCTTTTTCCAGCAGTCGCCTGGGATGTCTGAGAGAACTGGTAATAAAACACATAATCTTTCTCTCCCTTCAGGTGTCTCCATTTTTTCCGTCTGTCTGTGGTCCCTTCTGATCTGTACTTTTGAGATTCTCAATTTGACATTTAGGATCTTCGTTGGAGCCATTCCCTTTTCTCTTTCATCTCTTATCCTTATCTGCCTGTATCGCAGCCTTGCTACAGTTCACTGTTACATTACCATTTTTAAATATCATACCCTTAACCTCAGCTCTTTGGATCTTTCTTCCCTCCTCTTTTACTGGCCCCATCTAATGTTTAAACTACATTTTAAACTCCCTTTTCCTCCTTTCCGTGATTTGATGTCTATTTCTTTTCGCCAGAAACAAATATTTAACTCTTTCTGGAGACAACCAGGTTTTTACTTTCTATTTTACTTCACGTGTCTTCAGGATACCCTTAGATCAAAGGTTATGTAATGACTAAATGTATGTTATTTTCTCTAAATTTACCTCTGTGTTTAATTTTCTCCCATCCTTTATTCTTAGCACTGTCAAGTTTTTCCTTTGTTTGAGACTTTCTCTTGCACTCCTGATCACCAGCATGAATTTGATTCATTTTTTTAAGCTTGTAAAAAAATAAAAACACAAACAAAACCTGCACAAAGAGAGAGTTGGGGGCTCTTTGTTTACATAGCTAACCGTGTTACAATGCCGCATGAAATAAATCAGATTCAAAGCCAGCTCACACATTAGCTAGTTTCTATCAAGGTTTTTTATTTGATTTTTGTTTGTTTGTTTGTTTATTTTCACTCTGATTTTTCATGTTCCAGTAGTTGTTTGTGAGATTTCAGATATTTATGCCCTGTTTGGCTTTGTAGTCAGCCCATGTGGCCAGAGATCATGAAGAAAAGCAGGTGGATCATAAAAAAGAAGGAGTTAAAAGGCGAGGTCCTGGTCCATTGAGGTTCCCCTGCAGGAACTCGAGGAGAACGTGCAAGTCAGGTTAAGCAGAACTTTTTTATTCAAAATCAATATTCAGAGTCCTCTGAAAGTCCACATCTATACACAAGTGAGCCACAGAAATTGGTGTGAGAGAGAACACCACAGATTGTCTGGATTTAGGCTGGCAAGAAATGGCCACCCATAATTCAGCTCTGCTTCAGAATTAATTGACACGAGGTGGGTTGGTTTTTTTTCCCCAGAGCTAACGAGACATGATCTATGCAAACTGTGTGTGATGCACTGCCCAGGGCCCGTCTATGTTAGCCGTAGATATTTTGCCTAGGCAGAGATAGAGATTTGCCTACAGACAAGGCAAGGCTGAAACAGCAGTGGTGGGTAGGAGCAGTACTTCTGTAAAGTCTAGAAGCTGCAGGAAGTGTCAGACAAGCTTGAAAATGGGCATGGCACTCCAGAAGTTACCGAGAGACACTTTGTAGTATGGACTCGGGATTTGAATCAGAGAGATCCTTATTACGTGCAGTTCCCAACAACTACTGAACTATTTTTGAAAAGCTGGCTTGATGGATAGCAATTTTACTGCTCCGAGAAAAAAGTGGGAAAGAGCATTACAGGTGCGTTCAACAGACAGCACAGGTAAATATTACAATTCAAATCCTAGCAGAGACAAACCCTCAGCTGACCAGACTCAGTGCATTATATGCTGAGCATCTGCAGAGAAGCAGGAGCCGACGTGGCACACGCTGTAGACGTGCAACAGTGAAACAGAAAAGGCAAGTACAGGCAGACACAGCTACAGGCTCTCAGCTCCACTCATTGAATGACTATAAATGACCATCCTGTACCCCATCAGAATGGTTTTCCCTACACATCCCATTAGCAAACCAGGTTTTTTCAAAAAGCAAAAGAAATTCTCCTATGAACTGAAAGAGATTTAAGATTTGATAATTTCTTGCCAATTTGGCAATGTTGCTGCATACCCTTCTGCTGCATGTAGAAGTTGGCAGCAGAAACCAGAACTATGAAATGTAAAGCTGAAGTAAAGGTGTAATGAAACTTGTCGGGTTTTATGTCCCCTTCTCACCTGGCCTTCACTCAGCCCATGTAGAGTTAGGTGCCCTAAATCACACAGCACCTTCAGAGATTCGTCAAAATCTAATTTTATACCGCCCACTTGCCCACTTCAGCTAACAGGAGAGCATTTGGCAAATTTACTACCTGGAGGGTTAGAAACCGTCTTGCAGTTTCATCTTAAACATTCATGGTTAAATAGCTTTAGGAAAAGAAAAGAACTCGACTGTTCCCCAGCGCTAGCTACACCATTATCTCTACCCAGCCTCAACGCACACGTGCAACTCCAAACCTGTGCTCCGCTTTTCACGCCTGCATTCGCAGTGTTGCCCTATTGAGGACTAGCGCTACCTACACCATTAGCTGTACCCAGCCTCAAAGCACACGTGCAACTCCAAACCTGTGCTCTGCTTTTCACGCCTGCATTCGCAGTGTTGCCCTATTGAGGACTAGTACTGGGATGGCAGATAGCATCCTGGGCAATGAGATTATATGAAATTTACATTCATGTAAGCTTCCTAAGGGATTATTTAGAATGGGGATTAGGGAGCTTTATGAATTTAAAACTTCTTTTGGATTTCTTCATCCTCTCACCTCATCTCATGGAGGGGAGAACCCAGTGGCTTGCACTGGTGTAGTCTCACAGTGGGTAGCGTGATCATTTTGCACAGCCTTCTTTGTGGAGAGCTCTGCTGGTGTTCCCCAGTGTATTAGTCTGCAAGAATTAGGAGGAAATTTTGCCACGTATGGAAAAAAGCCCTTACGTTCCAGCCAGCGGGAGGTGTAACTGCTGCTCTGCCTCCCAGGTGGGTTGAGCCAGCCTCTTACTGGGATGCTGACTCCTCAGGCAAGGCACATATTTGTGAAATTACATGTTCCAAAAGCAGAAATGCAGGTACTGGTTTGCTTTTCATCATTCATCCTGTTCTCTCCTTCCTATCTGCCATTCCAGCTCCTCAGAGATTAAAAATTCCCCATCAGCCGCCTGCCTGATCTGATCAGTCCCCCAGCCTGGAAACCTGGGGTAGTTCTGTGCCATCCACGCGCCTGATTTACAGGCTTTAAATATAGCTCCTGTATTTGGAAGGCATCTCTTTCCTTTTTTTGCGTAGCAGACATTTGCATTCTCTAAAAGCATTTCCAGCTCTAATGGGAAAAGAATGAGTCGTGGACCTCAAATGAACTGCACGTTTCTCTCTCTGTGTGGAGATACAATTACAAGAATTTATACCAGGCAGAGATCTGCCCTTGCTGACTTTCAAGGGGGTCGTAGACTCAGGCTATGTGTGGATTGACCTTTGCAGACATGGTAGAAGACATAAAACTTCACAATTAAGTACCCAGAACCAAAACAGATTGACAGAGGAATTATACATTCGCTTCCAGGAAGCCTCTATTTCCTATAGGATCTTATCTACAATCTTTCCATCATGGGTTTCATTATCAGCCATTAGCATTGACCTCTTTTACTCCTGATGCATCTGCCTGCAACTGGGTGAATGCCAATTCTCACAGAATATTAGTATTGTTTACCTGTGTGCACAGTACACCTAAGTAGAACAATATAAAAATACCTTCTGTCAGGAGATCAGTCTTCAGAAAGCAGTATATAGGCACCGTGGCAGCCTGTCAGACCCTGGAACTTCTCACTTTACACCACGCTGGGTGCACCTACGCTTTGGCACGGCGGTGCGACCGTGACACGGGTAGGTACATCGAATAGGAGCCATAGATGTTGAGGGGGATCGGTTCCTATACTGTATGAGGATATGTAATTGGGCTGCTAGCCCACACTGAAGTATGTTTTCTCTGTCACAGCTCTCTAGAGCAACCAAAAAGATACCTAATGAAGGTATGCCAACTTGCACCGCCATCAGAGATACCAGTAAAAACATGGATCTGCCTGAAAATGAGCTGCAGCACATCTCACCCAGCTGTTTGTTAAGGATTTCTCCCCATACCAGACTCAAGAGGACATAGGCAGCTGCTTGTATTTTGGAAAACTCAACGTTTCTACCGAATTTATGAGACAAATTCTACCAAATTCAAAGACAAATTCATGCGCTTTCACATGCTCAGCACTGGTGCAGCTTAATAAAATTCTGAAGGTTTCATTAAGTGACAGCTATATTGCAACTTAAATAGGAAACGATTCTGTATATCCAGACAAAATTAAATGAATAAATGCATAAACTTAATTTAACCATGTAATAAACCAGCATAGTTTCTCATGGGGAATGAAGAAAGGCACGTCTCGGAGAAAAAGAAACAAAAATAAAGTAGCAGAAAAGACAAGGCAAAATTTCTCGATGTTTTTTTGCAGGCAGTGTTGCAGCACTACTGTCAGCTATAGGGGACTGAAAGTTAGATTTAAACACAGGGTGCTGAGCAGTGGTAACTCCTGCCATAACTCCACTCAGCATATCCCTCCCTGGGCTGTGACCCAAGGCGTTTTGAATGAGTAAAACAGCACACAAAAAAATGTTATCACCTGCATGAAGACACGGTCAGTGATTAAATACACCACGTGTTGGGACAGGGCACTGTTTTCACAGAAATAGGGATTGTAGGCAAGATGCACTCGCATTGCCTACTGAAAATGAAGGTGCAGGTATGTGATTTTCCAGGTTTCAGCGTGGCATCGGAATGATTTCAGATACTAGGCAGAAGTTTACATATTCCTGCAATAGTGACCACGGCATTGCAAAAGCTGTGGAAAACTCGTAGCGTTAGCAATCTGTGTGCTTAATACAATCACACTGACAAAGGGACGTATCACAGTACTAACATCTGCGATGGTCAAACTAGTGTTAACAATATAGTGCCACAGAAAAGACTTTAACTGCTCTTTTTTTTAAAAAAAAAAATTAATGTCTCAAAAATATACTTAGGTCCATTTTAAAATAACCACCTATGCTTCGTTGCTTTAGTCTTGGTTTCCACTGGTGTAGAAGAGCGGGCGAAGTGCCTTCAGGAGCACCGACGCTTCCGTACAGGGGGCTGAAGTTAAAAAGGCACATGCTGGAAGCACAGGCTGAAAGCCATCCAGACAGCCTTCATTTAGCCTCTTGCTTGTACACACATTATAAATACAACCTCTGTACACACTATCACACTTTTTTCCTTTAATATCTGTCTTTCAGCCGGACATCACCTCTTTGATTCTGCTGCCTCCTTGATTACATGCTTAAATACGGGCACAGCAGCTTCTGCAGAGCTGGACTAAGGCAGGACTTGAAGGCTGCCTCCATGATTTCTAAGGGTGGCTCATAACACTAGACTAGAACTGGGCTTTCGGGTCAGATCCTTTAAAGATATTTAAATGACCGAGTAGGAAAATAAACTTTTTCAAAGTATCTAGGAACCAAACTTGCCCCAGATCAGATATCCATACTCTTGGAAGTAGTCAGTGCTTATTTGCATCTTTAGGTATCTGAGTAGCTTTGAAAAAAGGTCATCTTTAATGTTGCTTTAGAGTCTAGACTTTATATTAACTATTTGTGAAATAAGGTTCAGTAATTACAGTGAAAATATGCAAAGGAACAAGAAGAGAACATTTTAATCCAAGAACAGAGAAAGGGACTTAGATGGGAGGATCAAATGAGAGCTGCCACAGCCTAAAAAAGTATCGAGCATTATTTTAGGACATCAAAGTTTATCTTCAGATATTTAAGGTGTGACTGGAAAAATCTTAGTACTCACATTACAGTTTGGATGTGCTGGATGTGTGGTTTTTTATGGCCAAGGTTACTGAAGGAATGTGCTCCTCAGATCTTACTCTCTTCTTACAAATTGTTCACAGTTGAGAAAATACCTTCAAACAGTCGGCTGAAGCACCCTAGAAATAAAAATAAGGAGGGTGTAAAAAAATCTGGTTTGCTTTCCCTCAAGTACCTTGTTTCTCTTCTCTTTGTTTTAGTGAATTCACCAATGATTACGACTAAGGCAGATTTATGTTTGTTTTTCAATCCTTTACTTCATCCACTTTTTATTATCTCTTGAAGAAAAACGTTTCAATTTCTGTAAAGCACTGTCAGTTTTTTCCAGCCAGATCTCAAGCTACCGTTGACTTGGAAGTGACAACTCGTGAGAAGGCACCTCAGTGTAAGACACGCAGTGCTGAGGTTTCACGTAACGGTCATTCTCCGGGCAGTGTCTCTTTCCCCCATTTCAGTTGCTGATGGAGCATCTATGAACTGAGCACGAAAGCCCGTGGCCAGCTGGGGCTCTGATCCTTGTGCCACACACCCGGGCAGCATTTCTTCTCTTGCTCCCAGGAGAAGTCACAGAAAATTTCCATTCTCCACAGTTTTTTTTCGAAATTGCACAGATGCTCAGTTTAGCATTATGGTTGTACTGTCCATCCTGTATCTGCATTGCGAGGTCTGCTCCCCTCTGCAGTCATTTCCGTACAAAAAAGGCTTTATGCCCGATACTGGAGACCGCCAGCAGCTCCTGCTCTGAACAGGCAGTGAACAGCTTGAGCACACTCACGTCCTGCTGCATCTCAAGCAATTTGTTCCTCCTAGCTTATTAGACGACTCCACTTTTGGGATCCACTTCTGGTCAGACTTCTTCCCAAAACTCTGACAGGGAGTGGAAGGGGGCTGTCTCCTGCCAACAGAATTGCAGTGCCCCGATAAACCACTTGTTCCTTAAATCAGTTTATCTTGCACTGTTTATACCAAATGTGCATTTACAATACAAGTTTGGGATATATTGCAACATGGTGGGAAAATTGTATTTAAATCATTTCAGTCTCTAAATTCCAGCTTAGACCCTAAGCATTGTAATACCACATTTACATAATTATTTTCAAAGAATGAGACAAACCTTTGTCTAATAATTCCCTGTGCTGCTCCGCAAAGAAGTGAAAACCTGATCTATTCATTCGTGAAAGATCAGGAGAGTGACCCAAGCCCTTTTAAAAACTGATGCCTTTTATTTCAGTTTCATTCCATCACTGGCCTCAAAGGATCCCAATAGAAAAGATTAACAAATTGAAATATTTTTTTTGTCATGATAGCGATGTTGTTAGAATCAGTACAAGTGCCTGAAAACTCGAGTCTCGGAACTGCATCATGCAGGCCTCAGCTGTTTGCCTGAGGTGCTCGTGGCTTCATGTCTCCTGAGGGTGAAATAAAGCGGGGCTCAGCCTGCTGGCCCAGCCGCCTGGGTTTGCCACGCTAAACTGGAGAGTTTTGAGGGCACAAAGGGCACAGTCGCTGCTGGAGCTTGGGAGCGCTCTGAAGTTGCCAAGTTAGGACCAAGCACTTATTATTTGGCTGCCGAAGGGAACACGAAGCTGGTAGCGCTAAGTGCGGGTTTTCCTGAAAAACAAACCCTGAGGCTCTACTTCGGGATGTTCATCCCACTTCTACCCAGCCTGAGACAAAGACAGACCTCATGGAGTCTCCTCTAGATTTCAAGGGTAGGAGTCTTGGAAGATGGCTGGTGAAGGCTTCCACGGGCAACCCCCCCGCTAGGCTAGATGGAGGAGCTGCTTGGGACCACCTACCTCACACAATAACGTCGTGTTTCTCCAGCAACTGAATAACGAGATGCCTTCGCTGACCAGACACCGTCCTTCTGGAAGGGCAGTCCTCGGCTGCGGATCTGGCCCAAAGTAAAGCTGATCCCCCAGGAGGAAGGGTATTTCAAAACAGGCAGTACTACAAAAGAATACAAGCATCATCTGGTTTAGGATTTTACACAAGTTGCAAATAGCTTAGGAAGCTTCTGGCTTGTGCAAAATTTGTAATCCACGTACCGCTTTCCAAAAACACAGGTAGAAATTACGTGTCCAGCTACACTTCAGCATAAGTCTGCCAGTGCCCTAGCTGTACCCTGCGGCCTTTTTTATTTCAGTGGAGTTTTATGATATTGGAAGTCTCTCTTTGAATCCATTTTTTGTTTTGTTAAAGGAAACTTAGATACAAACACCTGGTTATTTTCAAGTATAGTTTTGTATTTACTTTCTGTTCCTGTTGAAGTCTCCAAAATATTATAGGCATGCTGCAACAGCCTGCGTTGTGTGTACAGCAGAAAATAAAGAAAAACACAATAAAAGAAAGCAGAAACACAGAAGCTCAGTTAAAAAAAGAGGTACTTAAAACTGGCAGGTACTTGGGTTTATGCTTTTATTGTCACTTTCATTTAATCACGTTATTTTAGGATACCCAGTTAGGGTCAATAACTCACTGTTGAAGCATTGTTCCACTTTGTACTGGTGGCATTGGTTTCAGAAAGGTATAAATCTTTCTCTTGAGCACCTCTGGCTGAAATAAAGTGTAACTTGCCCTTTCATACAATCCAGAGTTCAGAGAGTTCACTGGAGAGAGCATTCTGTCTTCTGCAGCTCACCCAGGCAAAGCTTGCTCTGAAACGAGTGCAACCGTGGATGGGGTTCCAGACCCATCTGAGGTTTCTGCACAAGGGTGCAATGGATTTTAGCCTTGATTCTGCAACTTTTCCATATATTGGTGGCCCGCAGAAGCATCATTGCAGCTGGCACTTGGGCTGGCTTGAGAAGAACCCTGTGGGTTTACACAGGCTCCTTTGCTTTGGGGACTATTTTTTTTTTAATATTGCAGTGAATTGCAGTTCAGTGCAATTTCCTGTTCTTTCACCGTGACTTGTGGGAAAATTTAATCTGTCCTTTCCCAACATATATCAGAGGCAGAAATAAGTCATTAAGGGACTAGCAGAACTTGACTGGCGCTAGCCCCTGCCTGCACTTCAGAGCAGGCAGATTAGCTGCTGACATCTGCAGCAGACAAGCTGCACTAGCAGGAGTTTATAATATAAGCCCTATAACTAAACAGTAACTTGCTCCATCACTCTCAAAAGTTTTAGCTGTTGTTGTTGTTGTAGTTTTCATAGGAAAAAGGAACAGGAAGAGTGTGAGTCAAGTGACTGCGGCGTTACAAAACATTCTGGTTTTCTGAAAATGTCGTGCTGATGACATGCTGTAATCTCAGTGATGCAAACCCTTCTCTAGGGAAGAACATGAGCAAACAGCCTAGCTATGGGGTCAGAAATGCCCTTTATAACATAAAAATCGGTGAAACAGTACTGAAAGCACACACAGATGTTTGCAGCTGGGTAACATACCCTGAAAACACCCAGGAAACTTAGTTGTCTCAGCTATGAAAAGACATTTCTTTTTGCTAAGGTGCATTGTGGAACCCAGTAAACACACTAAGGCCTATGAAATTATCAGATACGATCTACTCTTGTTACAAAACGCATCTGTGCCTGAAGCCTCTTGGGTTTCCAACTGCACAAGTTCGTTTCTGCTGTGAAGAGAGAAGCATGCAGCTGAAGGCGATGACAGAGGTGAACGTACTAACCTCCCTTCGCAGGCAGGCAAAAGGGAGCCTGCTGGGAGTGCTGCGGGGAGCACCATCACGGCGCTGGTGGGGCTGGACCGAAATAACTGCCCTTCCGTGACAGTCTGATTCTTCAGCATCCACATATCTCATTACTCTTTCCTTGTGATTTTTTTTTTAATTAGTCAAATGCATTCTAAGCTGTCTTTGTATCACTCTAAAGTCTAAATGTAATGTGGCACAAGATCATATTTCCACTTCAATTTGCCATAGAAATCTTTAAGAATCTGAGTGGGAAATGCTACAACCTATGTAGAAAGACTGGAAGGGAAAAAAGGAAAAGATACAGTCTTGTACATTAGAAACAAGGGATAAAAATCCAGCAAAGATACTAAACAAAACCAAGTCCCTTCCTCTTTAACCTTCCAGTCTTTTTGTCTAGGTTGACGTTTCAGTAAGAGATGAGTGAGCTGGGCTGAGGCTACAGAATGGGGCAAAATGGAAAATATGCAGGGCAGGACTGATTGGGAGAGCACATTTGCAGCCTGTGTGGTGTTAGAAAGGCTGAGAGCAGCAAGCTCAGGAAGGAGATGGGGAAGAAATGGAAAGGAGGATAGCACATCACATCCTTTATACATCAAAGCAATAAAAATACTGTTAAAAAGCATGACATTGCCTATGGTTGACTAAAGTTAAAGAAAAGCTGTGGCTGAACAATACTAACAGCCTTAGGACCTGAGTCTATGCTCCTGAAAACACGACGGTCTTTGCCCGTGCTGGCCTGATGGCTCAATATCGGTTTCCCTATCACCAGAATAGACAAAGCCATGGCGCCTGTGAGCACATGGTAGATGCCTGGGTAACCTCAGTTTCTGGAATTTCATAATTGAAAGTGTCTATGTCAACTAGACGCTATTACTAATACTTGGAACTTCTGTCTTTTTTAATGGGAAAATCTTAAAAGCATTCGCCAGTTTCACCTCTGACACTTCTGTCTGTAAGCATTATCACGTATGGCTATGACATCATATTAAAGAATATGTCCTAGAAATATTTAATTATTTCTTATTATTAATTCAGTCAGCAGTTTCGTAACTCAGAGCTCCTCTTCATCTGCTCGTAGCTGCAATGTTGTAACTTTGCTTTGCTTTCCCCCCCAGCACTGTTTTATGAAGTGCATATCCGTACATTGCCAATGCTAAGCAAGCAGTCCAGATTTTCAGTTAACTAAATCATTCGAGTGTTTTAAATCTATTAGCAAGGTGGTCATTAAATGAATCACTGACCTGTTTCTCAGCTACTCAAGCTAAGAAACTATAACTGATGACCTATAAATGCATCAGTGTGTTAAGAAAAATTATTAGCTGGAGAAGCAGAGCAACAATTTGTCACTTCAGGAGCACCCACCAATCTGAACAGAGATTCCCCAGTGCCAGCTTCAACTAATTCACCAGAAATCGCATTTTGACACAGACTAATGTCTGGGGGAAGTAGCATGAAGCTGCTACACAGGCGGCATGCATCTCTTCTTTTTTAGTTTATTACTGGAAAATTTTATACAAAAATGGCTCAAACTTGGGATGCTTGGAAGTAAAACCTGGTGTGCCGACTCTCCTGGACCCAGTGAGATTAATTTTAGACCTAGCACTTACTTGTGCCGTGGAACAAACCACACCTATGGTCCGACCACCCTCCCTGCTTGGGGACAGGGAGGGTTTAGATCCAGGTCCAAATTCCGAGCCCTGGTAGGTGTACCCCATACAGCAAGAAGGCTGAAAATGCCGTGTTTAATGTTGAGCTCCTCTGTTGTGCTTATCCACCAACAAACGACACATGGAAGCCCCTGCTCAACCCTCACGTGTTTCTGAGTGGGTGAGCAGTGGTGGGGTGGTGGGGACACAGGATGGGACAGCGGGGGGGACACACAGCCATGCCCCACAGTCTGCATGCCCAGCCAGAGACCGTGGGGGGGAGCGAAAATTTAGGAGAGAGGAAGGGAGACAGGAGTTACCCACCCCCTCACCATCTCCATCAACCATGGCACCATGGACCCCCACGCCAGGCATTGCATCCTGGTGCGGCTTGAGACCTTCTGTCCCTTCTCATCTACAGCCATCTCTAAGTGCTTTCCAGCTAAGCCACCTGCTCCTAACAAAAAAATGATGTGGTTTTCTGCTTTTTCCTCTTCCCCAGCTCAAAGCAGCCCAAAACACTCAATTGCAGGCTGCCAAGAGAACCAGTCATTTCCCCATGTGCTGAGGCAGCCCCGCTTGCGGGTTGCCTTCTGGGGTGGTGAATGCATGCGGCATCCCACCGCGCTGCCGGGAGAGTTACGGCTTGAAAACCAAGGCAGGAGGGAGGGACTATTGAAATTTGCTCGTTCAACCGCTCTGAAAAGCAGCCTAAAACCTTCCCGCTAACGCACGTTAATGAAATTTTGTGCCTGACTTGTATTTGTATGATGTTTGTCCCCTTGACACTGTATGTAGATGAAGACAGGTGGTAGGAAAGTTGGGAGCCAAAAAACCAGAGAGCAGGACCTCACCCGCCTACAGCATAAAGGTGCTTCAGCCTAGTTAGCACTTGAAGAGCAACATCTTTTTTTTTTTTCTTTCTTTCTTTTGCAATCATTGCTGACTTGACAGGCCCAGACGGAATTACATCACTTCCTAAAACCCATCAAAGAGAGTCCATCTCCTGAAGAAATGCAGCTCAGATGCACCCTGGCAGGAAGCAGGAAATGTAAATGTTCGGGTGCAGCTGGGAGCCGGCGGAGCACCCTCGGGTGGGAGCCGCCGAGGGAACATGCGAAAGCAAAACCTCATCGCGCTGCTTTCTGCCCTGTCGCTGGCCGGAGGATCTGCCGGGCACGGTGAGTAAGAAAAGCGCCTTTTGCCTTCGGAGCTGGGGCCGTGTTTCGTGCCTGCAGTGACGGGACCGAGTCGGAGGGCAACACCCTCCAAAGCGAGCGCTAGGAGATCTGTGGGGACTTGCTCTCCGCTTCTTTTAGCTGTGTTTACCCTCTCTGTTTTCATCTGCCTGACTTTTTCAAAGCTTTCACTTTTTTCCCTTAGACTAACCCCCAACAGCAGCAACCGAATCCTACAGTTCCTACATTGCCTAAATTGCAGGTGTGTAGGGAACCACAGTTTCCATGCTGGTCTGCCAGGCATTTTGGTTCTAATTTCAATTATTTGTTGTACATTTTAACCCTACACCCATACTATCAGCCTTTAATAGTAGAGTTAAAGACAGAGCACCGCTTCCATTCAAAAATCAACTACCAATTTCTGCAGTCCCAGTGCACCGAACCTGCTTTAACAGAACAGCCAGCTGGTTCTGGAGACAAATATTTCCAGTTCTCAGCTACAGAACAACGTGATTGACACCGTGGATTTACGTTGTGACCTTCTGAAGAGAAGATCCACCAGTGGAAAAGCCGCTTGCAACAAGATGCTGAAGCGCTGGGGTGTCGTTGCAGGGGCTCTCGCCAGCTCGCCGGGGGGAGTTTGTACGACTGGCGTTTTGGCAGCCAGCCACCGTGCAAGACAGGCAACTCTTTTAGCACAACCTTGCCAGGCGGTGCTAATATGCCTTTCGGTGTCAAATCAACCCCTGCCGCAGTGCCCCAGTATGGACTAGTAGTGTCTGCTGCCCCTCTGCTGTCCTAGGGAGTGGGAGCTCTCCAGAAAGCAGGGAGGGAGGATGGTCACTCCCAGCTATCACCCGAATTCTGGTATTAAGGCTTTAAAATGCATTGGTGAAATAAGCGGTTTGATATGGGTATTTTTTCCCTGAAAACCAGTACTATAAGCAGGGAGTGAAACAGGCCTGCGGGCTCCCGGCACACTGCAGAGCTGCCTGCGGTTAGGAGTCTTAGCTGTAAAAGTGAGCGTGAAATGCTTCAGTCTCATCTGCATTACTACAGCCCTGCTGCACCACAGACACGTGAGGAAGACGCGCGGCAAGCATGGAACGTAGCTCTGAATCAAAGTGGTCAGAGGGAAGAGTCCTGCCACGGACAGAGTGAAATGGAGGTGCCAGGGAAACGAGGGGCATGATGCAACAGCGCAGAGTGATCAGGCTCCAGCTTCCTTAGCTCATTTGCTGTGTACTGATCGCTAGTATTTCATCACCATCTCTGCAGGACGGAGGGACGCCTTAGTCCCTGTCACCCTCAGCCCACGTCTGGGCCCCCCCTGCCCTTGTTTGCAACGGGCATCGAAGACTGCACAAAGCACCGGGCAGATGTCGCACACCAGGTGCCCCAACCCACTCCCCACTGCCTTTAGAGACTTCGTATCGGTCGGTCCACCTTTAAATACTGGTTGATCTTGGCATCCTTTGCGGGCACGAGTCAGTCCTGCCAGAGCTCTCCCCGAGCCCCGTCAGCCCCGGCTCTCCCGAGCCAGCCCCCAGCTACTGGCGAAGGGGAGGAGAGCACCTGCCCCGAGAAGAGCGGGGACCCTTGCTCCCCCTACAAAGGTGGCCTCTGTGTGTGCAGCCAGCCCCAAAATGTACCTGGGACCTTACTCTGACTGCAAGGGTGGGAGGGGGAAAGTTGTGAACTTGGTCCTTGTGGAGAAAATTGAACTAAAGGGGGAAGAATTTATCTAGGGGCTTAGGTACCCCACAGGCACTGGTGGGTCAGGAGCCCCTCCGCTGAGGGCAGCCCCCTGGGGGGGATCCTTACCTTGCAGTCCTCCTTGCTCCCAGATCAACAAGGCAGGACTTTTAAAGGAGCTTTTTTTTTTTTTCTCGGGTCCCAGACACAGTCCTCACCTTTAAAGTGCTTTGCTGGAGAAGAGGGGCAGAAGCCCTTGGGGATCTCCCAGGTCTCACCTCTACTGTCTAGAAACCATTTACAGAATAGGTAATAGGAGTATGATTAAATCTTGCAGCATAGATGGATTGAAGCCTTCCTAAGTCTTGTTCCCATACCATGCTGGAGCCTTGTAAAACCCCAGCCTTGCCAGCTGGATTATGATTAACAGGCGGTTTTCTCCCGGCTGCGCCGCAATTACCTGAGCTGGTGGCTCTAAGAGCGTGCCTGCGGTCTCAGCTTTGGGTGCTGGCCCTCTCCTGGCTCCACGCCGGGGGGACATCAGGCTTTGCACCAGTCCCCTTCCCCGTCCCCTTGGCATCTGCAGGCAGAAAGCCCTGCTTGGCGACCTGCCGAGGGCCAGCGGTGGCCCTCCCTGCTCTGGGTGCTGGTGCTGGCTGCTCAGCCTCGCAGCAGCCCTGAAGACCTACCGAGGTGCGTGCTGACCCCAGGACCAAACGTTAAGGCCCTTACTATAGCTTAGAGAAAAAGTCCGTGACCCTACGGGCATTTCGCAGGCTATGCCGTCTCCCTCCACGTTCGGTGAAACGCGGGGAATTGCAGTGTGAGTGGTGTGAGGTGGGGAGTGAGGAAACACAGGAGGGAGAGGAGCAGTAAAGTGTGCAGGATCGTTAAGTGGAACAGTGGCGGTGGCTGCACGCAGAGCTTTATTTTGGCTGTGTCTCTGCGCTAGTGTTTTGAGCTGTCATTCAAAGAAACATTGCTATCCAAGACCCAGGTATGCAGCAGCCACTCTCTCTCTGGCAGAGAACTGCCCTTTAGGTGAAGTCTCCTACAAGCCTAGGCCCCTAAGGAAGTGCTATTTTTGGCCTGTTCCCCCCTAGAGTAATGAACTTGAGAATGAGTTTGAAGCCATCGGTTGCCTGTTACAATTTTCTAGCAAAACAACAATGTGAGAAATGAGGATTTGCTACATGCTCCCTTTCCAAAGTGCAGCCTCCTAAGAAGCAGATGAAAAACGCTTTCTCCTGAACACATGAATTCCTTATACATATTTATTCCTATTCCTCCCTTTTATCCACACACGCAAACTTCCACCGTGTTTTATTCAAGTGCTTCAGGGACTTCTCAGAAAATCTCTGCTTTACATCAGCAAGTTTGTATATTAAATTTCAGTCAGTGACACCAGTCTATTTTCCCTCAGGAGATTTTGTGATAGCTGGAGAGCCGGTGGAGCTTTTGAATCTTTAATTCCAGGGTCCTCCTGAGAGCAAGGAGCACCAAGGGGTTTGCATCACGGTGAGGTCGCACGGGTATCACTGACGCAGAGCTAGAAGGCCATTGATATTAAGTAGCTGCAACTAAATGCATAAATTGGTCTGGAAGACCTTTAGTAACAGGGGCGAGAAATGAGGCTACAGGTTCACAGTCTGACTCTAAGACGCGTGACTGAATTTGCAGCATCAGCAGTTAACGCAGCACTTCATCTGGATGGCAGCGCAGTCAGAACGCAGCTTCCATTCCCCGCAAATGAACTTACAGCAGTTTCCTGTTTCAGGCGATACCTAAACAACACTTTCCGAGCACCCCGTTTTAACAGGATCTTGTCTGCAGATTAGCCACCCTGCCTGGAATGCTTGCAGCCCCTCATCGGAAGAGCGCAGGCACCCCACAGCTAGCCTGCAGGCTTTCAAAGATTCCTCTTCCAGCCAGACTGACAGGCGAGACCTGCCGCGACAGGCAGCTGGGCAAGCCCTGGCCGTGGCAAGGAATGTCCCGCAGCAGCGTGCAACGCAGGAGAAACAGGACGGGGATGAGTCAAGGAGTAGGAGAGGATCCTACGGACCACGTGGAGGGGTATGCCTATACCACCAGAAGGAATGTGTGTATGGAGCAGAGTGGTACAGGACGTGGTAACGTTACGCCAGCATACGTGGTTTTATAGCCTTTTCTTCTTCATCACCCCCCCCGTGAGCCTTCGCTTCACTGCGTTTTTCTAGCTTATAGGGAAGTTTGGAGAAACGAAGGATTTCCATTCAAACTAATCAGCTTGACTATGCTACGGACTTAGCTCTTGCTTTTTCTCTATCCCATCCCTTTTTCTTCTGTAAGTAGGCACTATAGTGTAATTTGAAAAATTCCCTTCCGAGACCCCAGTCGTCGAGGCTGATGAGAAGGCAGCAGGGAGACTGATGATTTTACAGCAGAACCAAATGTGCTGACTGCCGGCTATTTTCCTTTGCCTCGCATCCAACTAAAATCATAAACCTGTTTGCCCGCTTACTTCATCAAGAAGCTCATATCACCACCCCTGAGTGCTGCAGTGCAGACCTCAGAGGAAGGAATGCTGCAACAACAGAAAGGTTGTTTGTTTGTTTCAGATGCAGTTGTTTGGACTCCAGCCTGTAAAGCTGCTCGGTATATTTAACTCCCTCGGTCTCCCTTGAAAAGCAGGTTTGGGAGCACCGCCGGAGCTCATGCAAAGTCCATCAGTTATCCAAGCACATTTTTAAAGCTGAAAATATTGAATAATATTATTTTATCTCATGGTATCTGCATACAGGGACATAGCTTTTTTGTAATTCATAAGAACCGTAATGGAACCTTGTTTGAGCAGCTGCTAGTGCTTGCTCAGGCGTTTTGGTCCCCTGAGGGCTAGATCCTCTAATCCTCGGTGGTGGGAACCCTGGGCATCCCCTGCGTCTGAGCTCTGCTCCTCAGAAGCGATGGGCTGGAGGTCGATGTACCGATGCAGCAGGTGAAACACAGGAAATAAGAGCAATACCCTTGCAAGAACATTGTGCAATTGGCTGCCCTTCTGCTGAAAGACTTATTTAATTCACTCGGAGGAAAAGATCTTTGTGAGATGAAACAGTTCACAGAAGTGATGCTGTTTTGTCCCTGGAATTATGCAAAGTGAACAAAAATACAGGGCAGCAAGGTCACTCCCTGTGATTTGCCATTTTCTTTGCCTGGGGACTAGAAAAGGCAATTCTATTTCACACAGAGACAAATGATTTGAAATGTGCTTCACAGCTCAAAATCAGGCAAATAAAACGTACCAGAGACGCCAGGAAAGTCTCTCTTGGAAATCAAGCGCAGCGTATGCTGCAACTGAAAGTTTAGCGTTGCTGTTAATGAGGTGTGACTGTTTGCTTTTGCTTTAAAGTCACACCATGCTTTAGACATTTGAAAAATCCATTTTCGCTCTAAGAGCAAATGAAAAATAAGGTATTTTCTCCACACCCTTTCCCATTTGTGTTATTTTAAGCAACAGGCTTGTCCTTCTCAATATGTCAGCTGTGGCAGACAATGGGTTTCAAGGGCGGTGGCTGGAGGAGGCGATGAAGCCAGGTTGTGGAAGCAGCTCTGTGAGGGGGTGGTGGGCTGGTGGAGCCCCACCAGCGGTGCGGAGCATCGTACTGCGGGTGTCTCTAGCCCTGCCTTGCTGCCCTGTGCGACCCCCAGCGCCACAGAGTGGCTGCAGGCACCGGGGACTGTGCACCACCTTGGGAAGGAAAAGGCAAGTGGCCCAACCAACAAGGGAGAAGAGCGATAGGATTAAGGACAGCCAGTGGATCCCAGGGAGGGCTGGGGGAGCACAGCCAGGGGTCACTACCCGCGCGGGAGGCAGGGATCAGGTCTTGCTCTTGGCTGAAATACTGAATACAGGAGAAAGCAACAGAGTGACTACCAACAAAGTGCTTTGCCACTGAAGAGCTAACATTTTCATCGTCATATTGTGGTGAAAGACTCAGGTGACCTTTGCAGTATTAAATACTATATTCAAGTATTAGGTATTATTACCACGTATTGAAATTCTTTCCTAGTTTTTAGGAAAGGATGAAACAATCGGGTGTCTGAGTGATAAGCATGGCACAGAAATCTAGATAGATCACTGCTGTCACACTCAAATAATTTTATTCCTTTGAAATTGGGTTTCCTGGAATACGGTCTCAAGAGATACTCATCTCCTCTTTGAGACAAATCTGACAGGAGAGGAGACGTGGCAGAGTGGATTAAGCAAGAGATAGCACTCTATTCCCAGTTTTCCTCTCTCACTCGGCATCCCTGGGAAGGACAGCATCCCTGTCCTACAGATTTCTCATTTGTAAAATGGAGATGATAACTGCCCATCTCTCAGGGCCATTATGAAGATTAATGTGTTTACAAAGGCATTTAAAATGCTAAGCACTTTTGGTTCCAGTCCTGTGAGATTGGAAATGCCAGCTCTGAGGTGCTGAAAACCTTAGGCTTTTGCTAACTCTAGTGGAAACTGTGGCTGCCTAGCACTTTAGAAGAACAGAGAGAAACATGTCATTGCAAAAGTCGTGGAATCTCATCCCGCTTTGCTGCACAAAATGAGAGCTGCACCAAGCCGGCATTGTATCTGAAAGGGCAGATAACATGAAAAAAAAAAATAACATCATTTAATTCCATTCTAAGAGAATTATTGAAGGCTTTGCATTTGGAAACATGTTGGTGCAATTTATCTAAGGACCTTTGGCTACAGCAGGATTTTTGGCATCAGTACGGCATACAGTACCAGCCCAGAATCTGCTGTACTTCTGTTCAGCTTTAAACTCCATGACAGTCAACACAGACCCTTACTTAGCCTTAAAAAAACCCCCAACTTATTTTGCTATTACCAATATAGCCAACTTTAGCCACTTTTCTTGCAAAATGCATGATAAATGAAACAAAAAGCTGAATCAAGGTTCAAAACCCCTAGTCTTGGCATCTGTGAAGAATAACCAGCACTGACTCTTTACCATGTGCCCCTTCAGCCAGGCCAGAGGATCCAGCAGAGGCATAGTTAATGACACCTGTGTCCAGCACAGTCCCCTTGTTACTGCTACCGCTTCCAGTCCGTGCAGAAGTGAAAGTCAGCAGCTTCTGCAGGCTTCAGACTTCCTTTCACCAGTTCTGTTTTTCCAGAGAAACAAATTTGAGAAAGACGCAGAAACAGGGAGACGAGTGAGCTGGAGGAATTAGTGAACCAGGGGCAATGGCCTTCCTGAAGGGACTACTAACTCCCTGGGGAAGGAGAGGGATGGAAGAGGTTGCAGCTGTATGCGCCGAGGCTGAGGAGCAAAGCAGGACGCTGTGGTTTACCCGGAAGCAGACGGCTTTTGTGGGGGAGTGAGACCTGCCAACCCGCAGGAAAAAAAGTATTTGTGCAAGACAGCTGCATGCAGACACACCATGCATGCGGACATGCCCCAGTAAAAACCAGCTGAGGAACATGGTCAGGACTGGTAAGGTTTTGTGGTGAATTTGCAACCTAATTCTACATCTGATGCTCAAGATTTCAAATCTGTGTGTATGGGGCATGTACTGATTTTTTTTTTTAAGATGTCAAATGAAAAGTAAATACTAAACTGTATGCTTTGACTCACTGATAATACCAATAAAACCCATAAAATGTTAAGTTGTCCTCATATATTTGGCAGGCTCTGAAAATGATGGTTCAGGAGATGGATCACCGATATTACCCACTGTTACATCAACAACTTCTCCTGCTGCACATTCTCCAACCACGGATGACCACACACCGGTACTTGTCACTGCAAGCGCTACTGAAAATGGCTTTGAAACAAAAATTACTCCAAATACTGAATCCAATGCTGCGAACGATCAGGACAGCCTAGAAGCAGCAGAACAGTCTATCTTGATATACATTGTCCCCGCCGTGCTACTGGTCCTGCTGATTTTGCTGATCATATTTTTTGTGATACATCATAAAAGGAAAAAGTCTAAGCAAGGTAAATTTCTCTTCTCGTGCATCAGAAGTGTGTTTTTAGGACATGCTCGTCATGAACAAAATGTTATTTGGAGGCCTGGGGTGCCACATTTAGGATGTACTTCTCCAGCTGGAGTTGCATGGTTGAGGGATAGGAAAGGGATCCACCCCAGCCAGCGGTGTCTGAGCAAGCACTTCTCCTTGTGGGGAGCTAGTTCTGCCTCTTGGCACCTCCTGCTCATGCTGCACACCCACGGGAGCCACGGCACCAAGCTCCGGTTCCTGGCAATGCTGGGAACGGCGTATGGCTGTAAGTGTGGGACAGAAAACACTTGTTCTGCCTTTATGCTTAATAACTTCATGCAAAGTGAATTGAATGCTTCTATGGCCTATACTGCCCACAAAGTAAAACGGCTCAGAGCTTCGATAAAATAAAAACGAGCAAAAACATTTTAAGGAGTCCTGCAAGGGCGGTGGCAGCTATGAAGATATCACAGTAAATGAGCTAGGAAGCCCATGATGAGACCACCTGGGTGCTGCAACAGAGTGAGCAGCGCTTCAGGAAGGTACCTTGATCTCTAAGCAAAGAAATTAGTAACTTGGAGTATCAGAGCCACAGTAAACAAACTGAAGTGTCACATGAAACCCACACAGTTCATAAGTGAACTCCTGAAACCGTCATACCAGGGTCTATACAGAACAAGAGTGCAGCTGTGAGCTCCTCAGCCTGCAGACAGTGACATACGTTCAACATAGATATTAAGTCCATTTTTCAGCTGCACCTGCCTTGTCACGAGGTCACCATCATAGCAAACTGAATTCACAACCAGGCACTTAGTTGCCTGCCTGTTTCTGAATGACCTGAAATGCAGGTACACTGTTCAGAGGGATGGGAAACATGGTACCTTGCAGGAGGATAATCCTGGGATCTCTTGCCCTGTGCCTGTTGCTTGGAGCTGGGATTTCAAGCATCCTCAAGGTGAGGGCAGACAGCTCTGTGGCGGCTCTGTGGTCAGGGCATGTGCTGGAACAAGTAGGTGTCAGCACCCATTGGCAACAATGAATTAAAAATAAGATGATTTGAGACAGAATACAACGTGAATCCTATATGTAGTTCTTCATTCTTTGTTGAGGGCTGAGGCTTTCCAGTCACTTGATTCCTGGAGGGGAAGTTATTTATGTGAACAATGGCTGTTACACTGTGTTCCCCCCTGCAACTTTACTTTGTCTTGGGGTCATAACTAGCTTTGGATCCCTTTTGACATCTGGCTAGTTCAGCTTCATTTGCCTGAGATTTAATCTGCCATGCAAGTCTATCCCGCCCCTCTTCTCTCCAGGAACGGCTCCCAGAGTCTCCAGGCAAAGCTGGATTGCCTGCGTGTAGTCTGCAGCAAAGTGTCCTGATGCTTCCAGTAAACAATTTTTTGCAGCAGTGGCTCCTTTCCAGGATACCATTTCTCTCAGGACATCTCTTTTGCTCAGGGAAGCATGCATCTGTCGTGTCCTGCCCACCACAGCGCTAACAGCCGGGTTTCTCCAGTGCCGCTGAGCTAATAACACGCTGCTTTTAGTGTGTTCGAGATGAAAAATAATGGGTTCCTCTGAAAGTTACAAACAGGATGAGATGTTCTGCCTTTCATCTACAAGCTTTGAAAATGTGACCTGTTTTACATGACCCTATTCAAGGCTTGCTTGCAGTCCAGACCCTGTATGTACAAAGAACAAAACTGTGAACACCAATTTTTTCTTTTCCAGATGAGCTGGGAAGTGAAAATGTGAAAAGGTAAAATTTATGAATATCACCTTTTTTTTTTAACTATTATTATTCTTTTACTGTAACAGGATATTATAATTCTTGGCTCCTGCACTGCCTGCCTTCATTTAAATGTACACCGAACACCATTACCTTTTTGCCATCAATTGCTCCAGTTAACTGTCTCAAGAGGTGGCTAAAGTGTGACTGCAGCATCTAGCTGAAGGTGTAGGACCAGAGCAGGAGAACAAGAGCCGTGGTGGCAGAGGCCAGCGCTGCCCACAGGCACCCACCGCCCGCTTGAAGCACCCCTGGCTCCACCAGCCGCATGATGCCACGAGACACACGAGGTGCCCCGTGAGCAACAAGGATTGGTTCCCAGGCTCAGCACAGGCTTTTACTATTCCAAATAAGCTCTGGGTCTCGCTCCCCTGTTTTTCAAGTTTGTCTTCTCCCTCTGAGGTGAGGCAGAAAGGCTCTCCCAGATGCCGCAGAAGCAATACTTCTGCTGCTGGGAAAATAAGAGCCACGCAGCTTTTGGCTTATCAGAGCCAATTTTTATCATTACCTTTTATCGAGCTCCATCTTTCTAATCAATGCTGAGAGTTATCAGATTGGCTTCATAGGGGGAAAAAAGGGGTTTTGTTTGCTAAAAATATTTTTTCTACTGTGTGACTCCAGGAACAATCAGCAAAGGGAAGCTAAACAGAGGCATTTAAATAAATGCAGAGTTACTCTGCTCATGACCTTTCCTTCTGAAGTTGCTGCCGATGTCAGTCACATCACAGCTAGGATGAAGCTTCAGGCCCTCTGCTTTATCGTTGGAGCAACAGGACTTTTGCCATGTGTTCCAGCAGGGCAGAGACAAACTTATTTTTCAGTTTTCTATTTACAGTAGGGACAGCTCGGGAATAGCTGCAGCAGTCTGTGCTCTGGCACAGCCCAGACTGCACCGTCTGAGCCCCTCTGCGTGTGACACCCCTACCCCCGCCCAGCACCGGCATCTCGCCGCTCCTTCGCATCCCTTGGGTTCGCACCCGCTGGGCTGGCATCTCCTCAGATTACTGGGCTAGGGTGGCTTTCCGCAGCTTGTACATGTGTCTGGAATTATGAAAGACTCATACAAAATTACCACATTGTAAGTTGTTTGAATGAAGCGTTGTGTGTAATGCCTTTTTTCCCCCTCCCTCCTCTCAAGTCCTATTTTTGAAGAAGACACACCCTCTGTTATGGAGATAGAAATGGAAGAACTTGATAAATGGATGAACAGCATGAACAAAAATGGTACACGGTAACCCCTCTACTCCATCATCCCTCTCTTACAATTTGACATAGATTCCATGTGTAGAAAATCACTGTAAGGCATTTTGTATGTGTGTCACTACTTTTCCTGCAACATTTTTAGTTGTGTTCTTGACTGCCTGCTACTAAAATAGCAGTACAAATGTCAGGAGTAGAACTGTTCAGAGTCTGGAGTATTTTAGTTCACATGGGAGCTTATTTTTAACATATGATGGAATATCGTAAATGTTTTGAATTTCCAGTAGACACTTTATTAAACACATATATAGCTGTGAATGGTATTTATATTCTTAAATACACATTTTTAATGCTAAATACTAGTTTCTTTAAAGTATCTAGTCCTTTCAGGCTTCAGAGTTTCTACAGTTTTGTGCTCCATATTGTGCTACTGTAGAGGAAACATGCATTTACTTGTAGTTCAGAGCACTGCTTAATTAAAATTGCTGCCAGGATTCTACAAATACATCCCTCCCCTCACTTGCCACCTCTACCACATGAAGCACAAGCTGCTCTTTGCTGCCAGCACTGCTCACCATCTACAACCTCTCTGGCAGGTCTAGCAGCCCATGGAGCAATTAGTACCTGTGGTAGCTACCACCACCAGCATCTTCAGCTCCTTCTTAGCTTCTTTTAACTATCTTGTATTTTCCCCTCAATGGAAATCTCCCATTTAAAAGCTCCAGGGGCCACGCATCCTCCTTCAAGGCTCTCCTCAAAAAATGCCGGTCTTCAGTGAGGCATGAATTAACAGAGGCTTGATTTTGAATGGCTAACAGCTTCTCACTGGCTAGAAAGTGCTGAAAGCATGGTATTTTTTTCTTTCCTGGTCCCTTGCCTTATATCCAAATGGCTCATTTGCCTGACCTCCTGGGGATGCTTTGTTTTTCAGGACATAAAACTCTTTGGAGCATTTCTTTGCATTAGCACAGTGCTCCACGTGACGGGGTTTTGACCTTTGTGGTCTGTAAGCTCGAGCAGAGAACATGTGCTAAGCGGCAGTAGTGAAATAGAGGCATTAAGTATAGTACGTGGGGAAAGAGTGCTGCAAAATATTTTTCAAAATTTTGTGGACAGAAGGGAGAAAAATAGTTTACATATTGATTTTTTTTTTCATTTTTTTTAGTGAGTGTTCCCTAAACCCCAGCTCCAAATTTCCAGCTGGACTATAAAGCAAAGGTGCAACTGTAAGCAGCGGACAAATAGTCCTCAGAATTAGTTTGTTTGTATAGATGTATAGAAACAATTGAAATATATATAATAAATTATGGCAACACCTATCAAAGGGAAGGAGGATTTAAAGCATGTAACATTTATGCTATAGGGACCATGCAGATTTTACAGATAAAAGGGTACAGAAGAGCATCTGCAGTTTTACATTCTAGAGAGATTGCATGATAAAAGTTGATGCAATTTTGAAATAGAGAACTGCCGAGAGTAACAGTAGTTTTGTTTCTTACCCTTTTTTCAGCTGACTGTGAATGTTTGCCTACTGTAAGGGAAGAAGAAAAAGAATCAATTGCCAACCCAAGGTACTTTTCATTCATTATATTACCTGAAGAAACGTGGTCAGTGTCATCAAAAATAATCGAATTTTTCTATATGTAATTAGAAACAGAACAATTATTTAGTCTAATTATGTTTTAAGGTTTTATATATAGGGACTTTGATTTCAACTTAAAACATTTGACACTCATTTCTGAACCAGTCTCTGCCTGTAAATTGCACTGCTAAGTAATCTGGTGGTTGTAAACCTGCGCGAGACAGACAACCAGATGGCACAGATGGAGTTTCACTCGCTGATCAGACTTTAATCACAGTTTCCCAAGGTGTTAATACAAACATTTGCCATAGCTTGCATGGCATTCCTCTCCAGCACAGGCACCCAGTTCCCCTCTGCTACCAGGTGCCTATAGATCCCCAAGAACCACCACCAGATGTTTTGGCTGGTGCTGTGACCTTGTCCAACTCCAAAAGAAAACCAAAGGATCTTCTCAGTGCCCCTGTGCAGCACTCTCCCAGAGGTGGCACTAGCTCATGGTCCAAGCAGGTATCCCAGAGGCATGCAAAACTGCAATTCCAACAGCTTGTAAACTTCAAAACTTTCTGACTGGTTTCCTCAGGGGTTTGGCCAGAACCCCTAAAACACCTCTCAAACTCCTGTTTTCCCCAATTAAAAATTCCTGTTCCAGCTGGAAGCAAGGGGCTGTACATCACCCTTGCCTGCACACTTGTGTTGCAGCCGCAAAGCAAAGCAGCTTGTCTGTGCCAGGTTATGATAAACAATTAAACCATCCTGTGTGCCAAGATAATCCCTGGTGTAGCAGAACCAGCAGATGCGAGCAGGCAAGGCCAGGAGCAGGGAGGGGCATCAGGATGAGGACCTGGGTCTTCCCCTTCCCATGGCACCAGATAACCAAGCTCAACATGCCTCTATGATGGAGCTGCACCTCCCGCTGCAGACTGTCATGATATTCCAGTCCCTCTCTTTTCCGAGTTTCTTTGCTCAGGAGTGAGATAGTGGTGATGATAAAGCACCACTTTTGCAGAGTTTGCAACTCAGTTGCTTAAAAGCTGCAGTTTCAGGGTACTTTTGGATGGGGCTGCTGCACCGCAGCTATTCACTTGAAAAGGTTTCTGCTTATGCCTAATGCAAGATAAATTGTTGTGTTGTGGTTGTTTTTTTGTTTTGTTGGGTTTTTTGTTTGTTCTGTTTTTTTTTTTTTTTTTAAATGACTTGGATCCTAGGTTCCAGATGCAAGCAAGCACAGTAATTTTACCCTGAGCAGCAGGAGAAGATGTTGGATTTGCTAGCCATCTGGGTCTACCCTTCCAGCCTGTAAATGATAACTCAGAGGGGGAAAATTGTACAGAGAGGCAGCTGCACAGTGGTTCTCTAAGAACAGATTTGCTGAGCATATCACCAACTATGGTAGGGAATATAAGACTAAGAGTGCTTAAGCCATATGCTAACACCAGCCGAAATACATACTATAAAAGGTGTTTTAGGCACAACACCCTGAGCATTAAGTTTACTTTCCACAACATAAACAGTTCATTTTCAGAAAAAAAAAAGTTATCATGACCTACCAGCATGTGCTGACTTTTTAAATACCGTCCTTGCTAAAGTGCTTTTGTACTGGGATTTGCATTAACCCCATCAGAAGGTGGGAGTTTTGCTCCTGACTGGCTAAAAGTATCTTTGGGCTATACCCTACCTCAGGCTCCCCACCCGTAAAACAGATATTGTCACGTCAAAGCACAAAGGGACGCTTAAGCCTTGATGCAAAAAAAGCAGCCCTGTTCAGCTAAGCGTGCTTCTGTCAGGGTGAAGGTACACACGGTATTTAAGCGTAAGTTCTTATGACTGGTATCTTAGGATCAGATCGTAGAGAAGTTTATGCCTTTAAATTGTAGGAAGGCAAAGAAATGCAAATAAAAAGGAGATTTCTCTCTAAAACATTCAGAGCTGCTCAGACAAAGGATATTAGATGTTAGTTGAATACAAATTGCAAGATTATGAGGTTCAGTTTCAGATTCTGAAAGAGTGCTTCGTTTGGGCAAATTTCTTCTCAAATTATGGCAATTCCTTTTTTAGATTTTATTAATGTTATTTCAATATGGGAAAAGTCTCAAGGCTTCACTGAACGCAGCTGATTGAGTGTTGTTTTCCTTCTTCATAAAGATGCTGGGGGGAGTTCATCAAGACTATGTTCTTGAACTAACAGGGAGTTCATCTTGAACTATGAATTGATTTTTGAGAAGTTATTTTGAAAACATTTGAGACTAAACATTTCAATAATGACATTTTGACATTTTCAGAATGAAAGTTGTTCCAAAACTACTTTTCAGAGTAAGTGAATTTTTAATATAAAATTTTAAAAAGGTTTAAAGAATAAAACTATGTGGTGGTAAAATATTTAATATGTGCAAGTTAAGTGTTTCCATCAAAACAACTCTTTCAAATTTCATTTTACATGAAATTTTGAATCGCACTTCATTTCAAAGTGAAAAGTCATCTGAAGTGGTAGGTAAACAACAAAAGAAAATTGGTTCCTATATATTTCTGCAATTGAACCTTATCAAACCAAGATCTGCTGCTTTTCCTAACCAAACTCTTAGCTGCATAAATAACATCAGAAAGAGAACCATGTACAGATAAGTAAATGTTTTCAGCAGTTCTTTCAAGCAAGAAAAGTGAAAGAATATCAAGTAAAATGAAACAAAGCTATTATTATGGTAAAAATTTGTCCTCATGACCATCAAGGCTGCAGATTTGTGCACAAGAGCTGAGATATGACAGCCCAGGCTCCGTCATAGGTGGAGGTCATCTGCCTTGTGCATAAGAAGTTAAAAATATATGTGTATATACTTTTTTTTAAAGAAATATTTAAAATAATATAGCTTGCCTTTGAAACCTAGAGCTAAGATCCTGATTGTTCCTGAGCAGAGGACCACTAGATCTCCCCTGCCTCGCTGGGGCCAGGGTTCCCATGTCATGGAACCATGTGCCATGGTGGGCACAGGGGTGACAGGCAAGGGCTGATGCTCCTGTGGTGCACAAGCGGGTGCAAGACCAATCTTTTCTCCAGGGACCTTTACTCCACCAGCAAAACAGAAGTGTAGCCTGTTCCTCTCACAGCACATGGGGCTTTGTAGGCTGCTGAGTACGATGAAGCAATCCCTCCCTGCTTTATCACTCCTCCTGAGGAGGGTTGGTTTTCCTTGGGTGCTGCTGGGCACCCTCCTACTCCTCCTGTCTGAAAAAGGGTGACTCTTTCTTATGGAGTGATGTTCTGGGTGAGGAATGAGTCAGTACAGAAAGAAATACTCCTTTCCCAGGCTGTGCCTCAGTTTAGCAAGACAGTTAAACCCACACAAAATATTAAGATTACGAGTGGCCCTTTGAACTTCAGAGGTGATTTAAACCCCTGCTGTTATTGCTGACTGAAATCTAGCCAGCTGATAAAAACCATGTTATTAATATTTTAATGAACCAAATATTATTAAGAAAATGCTAGGTAGCAAGCTAGCTAAGCAGAAACCAGCAGGACAAAAAGAAAATTCACCTATTACACACCCAGACTGAATAGGAAAATTCCATCTGTAAAAAATTATCCTCACCTGTGGAAAGTGGGTAATTTGATTGCCCAGTCCTCACCTGGGAGCAAAGGAAAGGGTGCACTGGGTAGCCACTACCCAGCAGAGAATTCAGAGCAGCCCTTGCTGTCAGCACCTAGCACTACAGATGGGGTCGTTCCATGTGCTGCGTGACCAACATTTGTTTTCTGGTAGCACGTTTTCACAGACTCCAGGGATACTCTTGCATATTATTTCCTGCTGAGACAACTAACCCAACAGATGACACTGGTGTGTTTTTTTCTTTTCCCTGTATACGCAGTGATGGTGAATCATGAAGGCAGAACAGCAAAGAACTGGTTAAAGGGAAGCAGCACACAAGCTAACAATCCCCCCAATATTGGATGAACTGGATTAAATATAGGTGATCTCAAAAGGCCAGAGAAGCAAGTGCTTTTGTTGTGTCCTGCTACATACAGACTTCAGAAAGAAAACATCACCAAGGGGAAAGGAAAAAAAAAATAATGAAAAGCACCATAGTAAGATTAAGGGCTGATTTAAATTCCTTCTGCAATGAGATTCACCACAAATCAAGAGAAGCCTCTCCCCCCCACCAAGAAGTTCTCAAAACAGCCCGTGTTTCTGTCTACATCTTCAGCTGTGTACTGTGCAGCACTTAAAACCGCTTCTGTTCCACGTTTGGTGGGCTCCTCCATGGATTTTTGTAGGTGGTCTTTTTTTTTTTTAAGTATAAACATCATCCATAATACTGAACTGCCCTGGTTTGGTGGATGTGAAGCTCGTGCCTGTGCAATATTTGTTTTTCAATTTGCTTTTGGGTAACAGTCCACTGAGTTGCACCAAGCTTCTGCTGAGGAGGTATCAGCCTAGGACTGACCAGCTCTGAGGACAGAGGGAGCAGCTGAAAAGCCTCTTACAGGATTCACCAGTGACTGCAGCCCAGTGAGGGCATGGTCTTTGTGGTGTTTCAAATTTTGGTTTTGAAATTAAAGGCATTGTAGAGGTAAGAAATACTATTTTGAGATTGCCTTTCAGTTCCTTATCCCCACAGATTAGTACCCTGGGCTAGCTCTCACCATTTAACCCGCCTCCCTTCCCAGTGCTCTTCTGCAACAGCCACCAACTTCAGGAATATTCAACTTGAAAACATTTCTTTTTCTAGAAATGAGAGGTTGAAAAATTGAACAATTCAGTACTCACACCAAACACAAGTTTACATAAGTGTTACATGTAACTACCTGGTCAAAGTTTTCAGACACAGTAAGATTTCTGCTTCTGTTTTTGAATATTGAGCTTGCAATATCTGAAAGACGTGGACTTATAAAGTGTGCCTTTTTAATTACCAAATACTCAAAAAAAAAAAGACTCCTGGGATACCTCAAGGTGGAAATATAAACATTGCAATCACATCCATTGATTTTAGGCAGCATGTCTCTAAAGGATATAGTTTAAGTATGTAACACATGTAAAAGTGGATCCTTGTCTGTGCAAAGCTTCCCCCGCCTTATTTAAAATACTAAATCCACATCCCAAGATATCACATAGCCCTCCCCATCATATCCTACCTATCCTTATTTTCTACTTCAATACACACTTTCTCCCCACTCAATACATGTTTATTATGATCAGTTTTGTTTTGCCTGAAAATATTTCACTAATATGTTATCATACATAGCCTAGTTAAAGAGGGCAACCCCCCCCCACCCGCCCAAGCTTCTGGGATGGCAGCTAAGCATCACTAAGAGCTGACAAATACAGATGAGGGTTCAGCTTTGAGTAAATGAGGGTGTGTCAAAATATAAAAGGAAAAAAATGTTTACAACTAACCATATTCATTCATTACTGTATATGACATGACTAGTGATTTCCTCAAAGAGTAAAAAGATTTCTTCATTGTTCCAAAAGAGTTTATTGCAAATATTGTGTTTGATGTATGAGTGATAAATCAATTTTCCCTGCTTAGATGATTTTGAAGTTTCAAAACAGTGTTAAGTTCACCTTTCACATCTATCTTTGATTTCTGTAAGTTCCTGACAGTAAGCTCATTTTCTAGAATACTGACTTAAAATAATGCAATCACAAGGGAAAAGGAGTAAAAGATTGAAATCTAGAAAATTTAAAAAAACGGAAGTGGATATTTTCCAGTAGCAGTTTTATTAGCAACTTCTTTCCAACGAAGATGCTATGCTCAGGCTTCCTACAGTTTGCAAAGCAGTAACCTGAAGATGACTGAAGCAGAATGTTTTCTTTAATGGTG
Source organism: Falco rusticolus (assembly GCF_015220075.1). Classification (NCBI taxonomy): domain Eukaryota; kingdom Metazoa; phylum Chordata; class Aves; order Falconiformes; family Falconidae; genus Falco; species Falco rusticolus. The sequence continues at coordinate 49,948,093 of NC_051187.1, forward strand.
CAAGATTAGAAAAAAAAAAAGCATTTTGAGGCCATTATCATCTGTGTGGTTGGAGGGCAGTCAGTGATGACGCAGCAATTTGCAATGCTGGTGTCCAGCAGCAACCCTCACCCTACCTTGCTCCAGCCCATGCAGCTCTGCATCCAGCAGCCACCACCTTCTCCCTGAAGAGAGCTGAAGCACAGCTGGGACACAAAGAATGAGGGTCCTTGCCTTTTTTTTATGAGGGTCCTTGCCTTTTTTTTTTTAAACTTTTGAAAATCAACCAACCCTCAAAAGTGACACTATCATAGCTCAGTTCTGCCATGCTGGTGATCCTTCACCCTGTCCCAGCCATGCATCCAAGATCATGCAGCGCGCTAACTCGGTCTGCTACAGCATTTGAAAAGAGTCTGTGTCACATGTGTCGTTGGTCTGGGGTTAATGTCAATGCTGGATGGTCCTTCTGCCATATGAAATACTGTGCAGTTTCAAGTAAGTTTCTCACCAATTTAGTTTCACTTAAATCTTCTTGTTTGGTTGGGTTTGGGTTGTTATTTTTTTATTGTTTAACTTGAGTGAATGCATATTTTTATAAACTCATGCTAATAAGCATTAATTCTTATGCCAGAGTTCATGATTAATCAAGCTCTACATCCAGCTTTAAAATCAGTTTTGCCCAGAACTAATGTCTAGGTTAGAGCTCTGTAATTACCCAGGTTACGCTGTTCACCCTCTCTAAAATCTGTCATGCCAGGAAATCTCTCTTCCTCTTTGGGAACTTCCTAAGCATTCAAAAATACAAAATAATGCTTTGGGCACTTCCTTGGCCAATTTTGGATATAAACTACCTGTATCTGCTGCTTTTTAAAAGTACAAATCTCATAGTTGCCAAGTTACTACTGAAAAAAGATAGCACTTCATCAAATCCTGCCTGGCATCAAATCCTCTCATACCCATGTGAAACACACCAAGTGTCAAGTAATTTGCATTTCAGTATGGTTACTGATCTTTGTAATGGATTCCATTAGTACTGGACAAATACAATTTTTAGTATTTCTATTTTCCCTGAACTTTTTTACATTATTGTTATTCTTCCCCTCCAAGCAGACATGCTCATCTTAAACTCTGTAGGGGACCACTCGCTCCAGCTCTGCACTGCCCTGTTTCACCCCTCTGGTCTCTTTGATCCTCATTTTTATGTTGACTTTTACATTTGCCACAGCCATCGCCCAGCACCCACTCACTCAGGCTCCAGCTGAGTCTTTCTGTAGACCATGGGTTCACAGGCACAGCATCAGCACAGTCACTGCCTTGGCTCCTCTCCTCCCTCACCCCCTTCTGTATTTCCCTCTCCTGCTTGTTTGCCTCTTGCACTCTTGTTTTACACTTGTCAGTTCCTGGTCATATTCTTTCACGCATAGTTTTATCTCAATATTTTCATCTTATAGGTGGATTGAATTACAGGGAATTTGGACCATCTCACTCCCACATTAGCCAACAGGTTGTAATATTCCAGTTTACAAGCATTACCTTTATACCTTCTATCGATGCACCTTAATTTTCCCTAAATGATGCACAGTCAGGTCCTCTAACCCACAAAACAAGAAGGACAACAAGACAGCAGATAAAAATTTGCTAGCATCTTATCATTTTAATATTGCCAATAGGAATCGAGAAAAAGCATGCAAAGTCACTTGTGCTATGTATTGTTCTAAAATGTTTAGCAAGTGTGAGCATCCCTAAGGAACTGTTTCTTCTTCCATTTTCTTCAATTATTTCAGTAGTTATCCAACACTTCAAGACAATTCAATATCTAATTTATAGTGTGAGTGCTTTTTGTCCTATAGAACGCAGAAAAGCTACAGATCCAAAGGAGGAATTGTTTTAGAAATACAAGGATAAAAAGAAGGGTAATTAAGAACTCTCTCCTATGTATGCTATAAATCAGTATTTTAACAGATTTTTTTTTCTAATTAGAAATCACTCCTCCATAAAGTTACAAACAGAAGGTTACTGGCATTGTCAGCAGTTAATTAATACCAATAATCCTGCACTTGTAAAGCATATAACCCTAACATGAACTTCAGAAAAAAAAAAGTTGTTTTTCATTTCTAGGTAGTCGTAAGTCATGAATCCATAGATAACTCTTGATCCAAAATTCTAAAAAGTAAATGGTTTTACAGTGCTAAACATGGAGGGCTATAAAACCATCTTTTGTTTACTTTCTGTATGTGAAATTGCTATGTGCAACTTTTATCAAACAGCTGTTTTAAATACTTACATTACAAAAGAATTTGAAAGACATAGTATTGCTTAATTGTTTATACAAGTTTGAGATTTTAAAGAACTTTTTCTAATAAATTTTTATAGCAGTTTTTAGCATCTACAGGTTCTTTTTTCCCCCCCCATAGTCCTGCTAATCCATTCAAGTCAATGGGTAATAATTATTTGTTATTGATGTCGATTACTCAGGCCTTAGAAGGGGTACAAAGATAAATGTGGTATGTAGGTAGATTACTCTCATCAGGTTCCTAAAATCCAGGCAAAAAAGCCTAGGCTAGTGCATTAGCCTTTTCAAATTACAGAAGCGCTTTGAAAATAATTTTGCCTAAGCCAAAAAGCTGCTTTATATTTCATGATATTTTTTTGGCATATTCCAGATTGTTTTTATCAATAGTCAAATTCTGGCTCCAGTGTAATTTGTGAATACCCCCCATGACTTCTCTTTGGATGACTATTCTTTAAGGATCAGTCACTTCTCAGGTTATTCTGGTTAAGCACAAAAATTAGTCTCTAAACTGATGAAGCTGCAAAAATAGTTTTCAGCAAATTTAAGGGCAAAGGGGGGGGGGGAGGAGGTGGAAAGAAGGAGAGATATTTGCATCTAGAGATTTAGAAAAGATTAATGAAACAGCATTACTTTCATCCATTTTTGCAACAGACATTTTCATTAGAGGGGAGCAGAATGGCCCAGGAGTATCCAGAAAGCTCGTCAGTCTTGATGCCATTTAGTGCTTTTAATGTTCAAACAACCTCAATGAGAGCCACGACTAGGCAGAAACTAGCTCTGTCTCTCACCCAGGCGTCACATCAGCCAGAAACTTGTCCTTTGGTGCAGGTAGACACTTAATCTGTCTTTTGGGGCAACACTTGCCTAGTTCTCAAGGGAGGTGCAAAAGAGGACTCTACTAACCAGCCCCACAAAGTATTTTGACACCATGGGGAGTCACAGAGTTACTTCCCCCACCCCCAGGCACTGGTGCCTGCCCTGTCAGTACCATAGGGCTGCCCCATGGACAAGGGGCTTCTCCAGTGGGCACTGAAAGGGGGCTGGAAAGGGTCATGGGGGAAGGAGTTTGGCAAGGAGAAACAAGAGCAGGGACAAGCGAAGGACAAATCCTGCACCACCATCATCATTGACACAGATGGAAATACATCTCAAGCACTTACGTTCTGCTTAGGTTTTTAAAAGGGCTTAAAATCATGTTATCTGTGAATATGGGTAAAAAGGAAATAGCAGCAGTATGGTCTGACATGCCAGCAAAGGGCAGCACCAGCTGCTCTCCCACAAGCTGCCATGCCCTTCCAGCACATGGATGCTTCAGGTCTGGTTTTGCACTGGATTAGGTCCCTGGCCCGATTTTGGGTAGGATCCCACATGCCGAGGGCTGGGAGTGCTTCCCTGCAATCCTTCAAGCACACAGGCAGACGCAGAGGGGTATGCAGGGAGGGCAGGAAGCACCGCCACCCCCCTCTGCAATGCAGAACACAGCCCTGGGGCAGCTGGTTTGTGCAACCACGTGAATGGTCATAAACACAAGATATTTTATATGTATCTCAGTGCTAGTGGTATCATCTGCTTTATGGGAAATAGCCTTTCTCTGCTAACAAAGGCTAAAAGCCTGAAATGTAATGCTGAAAGCAGAAAGGTTATAGACACAGCATGGGTCTGGGAGCAAACCGCACCTCATTTCTGCAACCAGCCCCCCCAAGCAGCAGCAACACACTGGTACAGAAAGCCACAATTGCCCTGACATGCTCACAAATTGGGGATTATTCAAGTAGTACATTATTACAGCCCAATTTGAACTCTCCTACAGGTTTTTATTTGTATATTAAATTGCCCTTTTTCACTACCAGATTTTCAATGGTTATTTTTCTACCAGCAATGCATAACTAATTTGAGAATTGTCAGATTGGTTCTGGCAAATGGAGAAATGAAAATTGCTAATTTGAGCACCTGAAAGACACAAGAAGCCATTTGATATGCACTAAGAGGATTTTGGCACAGAGATGAGGTTTCTTGCCTTCCCTCATTTTTAAAAGAGGTTAGATGTGCCATAGCCTTCAAAGAGAAGGGGAACAAAACGAAATAATCTAGCTCTTATTCAGCTAATTTTGATTTTTTTTTTTAAAGAAAGATCTCAATAGAAGGATCAGGACATCTTTTGAGTAGCTGTTATTTCATGAGAAGGACAACTTCTCAAAAGTAAACATTTCAAAATATAGAGGTTTCAGTGGTTTTCAACTTCTGCAAAATTTTTAAGATTACTAAAAAAGGGGCTTCAACATATTTTGGAAGAAAGTTGAGACAAAAGTCCCATATAAATACTAACATCAAGACCAGAAGTGGTGTGAGATTCATTGGTGTAGTTAACACACACATACACACACCAAGCAACTCTATGCTTCAATTCACAGAAGAGGCTAATGTTTGAGACTTGTACCTTTTAAGCCAGAGGAAAGAAAGCCTAGTACAAAAACACCCACCTGGATATTACTGCTAAAAGTACCAGCCCAGAAAAGTAAACCCTAGTCTGAGTTTGAATTTACACATTTAATTTTGGGGAGCAATACCCAGTGAAGATGCATACATTACTGTCAGCACCAGGAAGGCAGTTATTATCTCAGTTTTTATTTTCTTCACAGGCTGACAAGATCTGTATGCTTGTCTGATGTGCACACACATGGAGCAGAAGTTGAAGATTTGCTTTATAATCTCTGATGATTACCAGATTTGACAGGTTTCATGAATATACTTGGGATTTGCTTGTAATCAGACTTCTGTTCTATTTTACAACCTGAAATAAGGAGCAAATGGCATATGCTCTGCTGCTGTCACAAGGCACCAAAACTAGCAGGTTTCCCCAACAGAAGCAGCAGGGTTTTCTGATTCTTCAAGTAATCCTAGCAGACACACCCCCACATTTTTTCCTGTTTGTTGTTTTTTTTAAATAAACATAGTAGTTTAATTTCATTAGCTTTCTACTCTCCAGGATGCTAGTTGGGCTTTTTGTTGAAACATCTTGTTTCTATTACAACAGGTCCAAATAATACCTGGGAAAAAAAACCCCCAACTTTAGCCTTTCCAGCCTCTGTGGCAAATGCATTCAGGCTGTAGATGTAATTGTAGCAATAAATTATCTGCCTCAGACCTCTGAGGTTCCCACTTGCCAGAGTAAGTTACAGCTAATATCTGTTTACTGTAGTCAGATTGTAGCTACCAAAAATAAGCATATGCTCTTTCTGGATTAAAGTACCTGCGCACTTGTTCTGCTTGACATTTTTCTTGCAAAATACAGCAAGCAGCACTCACCACATGGAAAAAGTCCAGTAAAAGCTATTAAAAAACAAGTGAATTATGCACAGGGTGGAATAATAGTCTCAAAAAGCCCTTGTCCAGATTCCTTTTATATGTATTTGAACATGGTATTAGCATGAAACAAAGGGTCATCTTTTCAGCAAGTGGCTGGAGCTCCCCAGCTGTCAGTAAAGCAGCATTTTTGGTTTAGTCAGGTCCACCTTTGGCTTAGGGCACCCACTTTGCTCTGCCCGAGATACATCCAAGCTCAGGTTCAAAATGATGCTCTGACTGCCACCCCCAGGAGGGAATCCCAACCTGCAGCTGCAGAAGTGCTTATCGCTGCAGTGCATCTTCCCCATCAAACTGTAGTTCAGTTCCTCCAGTACTGAGGGAGCCCAGGGTTTGGGGGTGCTTTGCCTTGGCAGCAGCACCTGCAGCTTGGGGACAGGACACTGGCTGGCCTGCTTTGCTCTCCAGGGTTTGGCCCAGGTTGGTTGCAAGCCAGTTGCTCTCTTCCCAGCAAACTGGTTCCCAGCACTTTCTGGGGAGCACTGCTGACCCTAGTTACCTGCCCATCACCCTGCAGGCTCACAAGATGGCTTGCTGCGCCGCAGGATCAGCTGTAAGGGTGACTACCTCAGGGGATGAGGCTGTGCTGGTCAGTGCCACAGCCAGAAGAAAACCCTTCCCAAGAGAGGGTCACCCACAGCCCAGATTTCTTCCATGGCAACATGTGGGTTTGATTCCCACAGCACACCTGAGAAGTATGATCTTCAGCCAGAGCTTTTCAGTCTTATCCCATTCTAGCCACACAGACCAGTCTAAATGATACAAGAATGTCATTAAGGCACTGAAAACTATACTTGCCGTCTGTTATAACCATTTTCCCCTCGAACAGGACATCTCTCAAGCAAATACGGCAAAGTTGATCCTGATGGTTTAAGAGCATCATTTACTTTTCCAATATATTAAATGATTTAAAATAAATCTTAAGAATATTTTGTAGCAAAATAGGGGCAGTTTAAGGAAGAATGAAAGCACATTAAACACCACACACACCACACCACCCCCCACCCCCAAAAGTACAAGCATTTTCTTTGGGGAAAGTACATACTTCTTATCCACTAGGCTGTATGGCGTTTGTGTAAGTTAACACAGAAGAAACCAGACAGCAACTTCCAGGAGCAGTTACATAGTCTAGTTTCTTTCAGTCACTATATAGTCAGATATGTCAAAGGGTTTAATGCTTTATTCACAAACAGCAAAGAGGGGAAAATAGGACTCATGGAGACAGTAAAGTGGAAATCTTTCGGAAGATGGCTCATCCAGTGTTCGGATAACAATGCAGGGATACATGCAAAAAGCATCGCTGTCTGTGGAGCAGTGATTGTCAGGGTACGCAGATAAAAGGGGTAACCAAGGAGAAATAACTGAGTGGTTATAAAATAAGGAGCCTATAACCCTAGAGGAAAAAAACAGGACTTGTATAGGCATGCATTAGCTGGATTCACAGAAGAGAATTATTTTTAGAAAACACATGGACAATGAAAGGCCTCTTCGCTGTAATTTAAATACTAAGGTAAAGCATACTGCTAGCACCGAATTTAACTGTAGATAATTCTTCTCAGGTTTTAGTACTGTGAACAGCTTTGTAGGAAAACTTCAAAATAACAAACTAGCAGAACTAGTCAACTTGTAAAAGACCATAGTTCTAAAAAGGGCAGATCCTTGTGTTACCTCACTTGAGCCAAATTACTGAACTGAAAGCAAAAACCAGAAGGAGGCATGAATCGAAGTATTATCCTTGTGCATTCCAGGAGCATGGGAAGAGCCGAGGTCTGGGGGAGGACTTATAGGTCCAGGCAGGCAGCACGCTAAACTGACTCCTCTGTTCTATTTATTTTGCACAGAGTGTATCTATTCTGTGAACACACGATTAGTCAGAGGAGACTCCAGTTAATACTATTTATGGATATACATATTAGCATAAAATAACACCAGCCCTAAACTGCTCCCTCAGTTTTTGATCAAGTGTTATTTATTAATAATTAGGTTTAATGCTCCCATACACTAGACCTCAGAACTTGTTTATACCACTTCATGCCAAAGCTTGAAATGCATTAAAGGGGAAGTTCATTATTTTTGATTTATAATTATCTATGACAAGAAAGATCTTAGACAAGAGCAGGAGAGTGGGAAATTACTCATCTTTTGTTTATGCAACTACAACAAAAAGGCATGTGATGGTTTTGGCCTCAGTCCAGCTACCATTCATCTCTATAGGTCTCTTTCTATATTCTCATAGAATTATCACAAAGTTCTTTTTAATCTTGAAATAATTCAGGTGTAGACAGGCCATTGCTGGTTCCTTATGCCTGATGAGCTATCAAGTGACAGAACAAAAAATTTCTTGATATACAGCATTACTGTTCTCCTGTAAATAAATTTTCCTGTAGCTTCAGTGATTCACTTCCCTCTCATCCCCATTTCATTAACCACCAACGGGGAAAGTCAACTACACTTGCAGTAGTTCTGGGAAACCTAGGCCAAAAAAATCCCCCAACCAGCCAAAACTGTTGTCAAGTTTTACCAGTTTTAAACACTTGGGTTATGCCTACATTGAAGCCACGTTGCTCCCTAAGGCAGCCCCTGTGTAGTGAGCAGGAGTGCCCCAGCAGCAGCCCACCTAGTCCTCTCCTCATGCCCAGGCAGGGTTGCTGTAAGGGCTCAGCAGCTTTGGCAAGTGCCTCTGCACCAAAGTCAGTCCCAGTTCTCCCCTCAGGCTCCATCCCCATAGTACTGCAGCAAATACAACTTGACAAGCAAGGCTTGCCAAGCTCCCTGCATCTCATCTCTGCCTCCCCCCTGTTCACTAAACCTCGCAAAGGCATGGAGCTTCAAAATCCCTTCCCCTAGTGATTCTCCCAGCAATAAACCTCTAACCTATTTCAGATTAATATGAAAGTTCACATACATTGTTTTTACTTTCAGTCTGCATATTCTTGCATTTGTGCACATAAAATGTTTTACACTTGAATATAAAGCTGAAATTAAAAATAATAAAACAGATTAATTGCTTGCATCCTTCCATCCATTCTAAACTGCATTTATAGAATTTATTCCAATTACCACATAAGCATCTCACTCCCTGGCCCCCAACCTGGCTGAGGCGCTCCTCCTGGCATCATTTGCTGCTCTGCTTTTCCTCCCCTTTCACCTCGCTCCGCACCCAGGTTTGCGCAGGCTGCAGCAGGGAGCTTTGGCTGTCTCTGCCAGCAGCAGGAAATAAGTGAGCAGGACTCCGTCTGTGCCAGGTTACACTGGGATCTGGGTTTACTCCTACTCAGTTTAAACTGGGAAGAAGCAGTAATACGGCTTCAAGTTATCTTGCACTCCACCCGTACAAAGGATACTGCAACCACTACCCAGCTGCAAAGTCAATTCTTTACTTTTTCTGAGGCAGAAGCAATGACACCAGCCCCCTTCCCCAGGGCAGGCTCCCCTCCCAGGGCTACAGCTCTCCTGGGCGGCTGGCTCTGAATTACTGATGGGATTTGCACTTAGCAGGGCTGCCAAGAGCAGCAGAGGGCATTTCAACTTTGCAGTATCGACATCATCTGAAAGACTGATGACTGGATGACTAGCAGAAGGGGCAGAAGATGATTTTTATACACAGATTGCACAAGCACGTTTAGGCCTGTATTCATCATCAGTTTTGAGATAAAGCCAAGGGTTGTTCTTTTCCTGGTTAAATATATACATTATTAGTCCCAAGATGACGCCTAAACCAATGTGCTTTACATAGAGGCAAATGTTTCCACCTGTACTGTTGAAGGCTGTTAACCCAAGGGAAACACTAGGGGTGGGGGGGTGGGGGGGTGGGAAGGCAAGGCTGACCAAGTACGCATCCAGAGGAGTGTGGAAGAAAGATCCTGGTGTAACACTCGGGAGAAGAGGCAGGGGAAGAGCAAGAGCCAGATAATCCAACTGCTGTCTCATGAAATGCTTATTCCATAAAAAGTGCACTGCAATTCAGATGACATCTACACATCCTGATAGCTTCCTTTATATAGGTGGATGTAGCTTCTAGTGACTGATAGTCACTATTCTGCTTGTTTGCTTTCTAACTTAATTGTGGAAGAAAAAGAGAACACTACAGTGATTTCAAATTGTCCAGTCTAAAACCGACAGCAAAGTAAGAGAAAAGGGCTTCTGATTACAGCACCTGCACAAAGCTTTTCAGCCTCCTCACTTCTGTAAAGGTTCTTTCAACCTTGGATGTGCCTACAGCTGTACAGTGCTTTGTTTGGATGCTATTAGAAGAAAAAGAAGTTTCCAGACAGATGCATTATGTGAAGCCTGTAATTCTCCAAGTACAAGTCTGCCTCATTGAAGAATGATTTATGTATTCAAAATAACACAATTTCAGGTATTATTTTGCCATGTAACACATTCCAGGTAAAATCGTAGCATTTTCTATGTCTCAATGCTGGGAGATTTTTACCATAGAGAGTTCTTGAACGTCTAGTCTACATTTAAAGATTCAGTGGATGAAAGCTGGAGCTAGACAAACGGAAAGCAGAAATAAGAAACATCCCTAATAATTAGGACCAGGATGCATTTGTTATACTAAGATTTTTGAAGAAATCTCACTTCCCCTCCATGACATAAGAGCTCTGAACTACCATCAGTTGTCAGCTAAAGCAGAGACATTTGTTGGCCAGGACAAGGTTAGAAGAGTTTAACATCCCTAAGGTCCTGCAGCTGCCAAGATGCCTCTTGTGCAGTCTTCAACGCACTTGGAAAAAAGAGTCTGTTTTTGAAGGACGCATAAGTATGGCTGAAGAATATCGGCACAGGTGAGAGTCCAAGACCTGGGAGCTATAGGTCAAGCTCATTCCTTGTCTTCCACTTATCATTAGACTATCTAGAAGTCAGTAGTTCAAGAGGATTTGAATTGTGAAACAGATTTTTTTTTTAATCTGTATTTCTCATTCTTATGATCCCTCACAAACCTCTTTGCTGAAGCACCTCCCATCACCAAGCTGCCTCCCCACCACCTGGTGGGTCACACTGGCATATTCCACCCTGCAGCTCCTTCTCACAAGCCCACACCACAGCAAGCTCCCCCTGCGCTTCTTACATGCCTACTGGGAATAAGCACTGTAAAGAGTTTTATCTGGTTCCTAACTGTGCAAAGTTAAGTTTCATCTTTGCTTCTCTGGCCACAGACACCTGCCAAAAGACAAACTGAAACATCTCCAGAGTTTTCTGCCATCAGCCTCCTTCATACAAAGGCAGGAGAAACTGTACAGATTTGAACCTATACCCTGTTGCTTGCCAACATGTCTGAGCCATCACATTGCTGTTCAACGTTCCAGCTGTGCTACTCATTTACTGCCGGTGTTTCTTTACAAAAAAAAGCCATGAAGATCAGTTAGAAGTGTCTTTCTTGGTGGCTTTTTTTGTTGGGTTTTTTGTGATTAGTTGGTTTTTCTAAATTTTACATTACTGAAATATTCCTTCCAGTTATTTCTTAACCTTCAGCAGTTCTGGGTTTTTACTAGCCTACTGCGTGCAGTTGCTCCTCAGTTACCATGACACCCACTAATGTGAAGAAGACTAGAGCTTCAGAACAGAAAACAGCAGAGTCACATGAGAAGATAGACAGGTTGTCAAGCAGATAAGGCTAAAAAGCACACGGAGGCTCCCTGACTGACGGGGATCGGCATAGCACCGTTGAAGTCAGAATTATGTCTCTCCCTCTAACTCAGTAAACTGTCTTCATGGATCAGAGCACCAGACCTGCAGTTTTCAGTGCTGGAATAAGTCTTTTGATACAGATACCTTTTTACCAATATGTAAACATTACAGGCTACAGAAATCAGAGCACAATTGATTCTAGGTATACATTTAAAATTGTTGTTCTTTTCCTCCCCTCCTTTTGCTGCTCCAGACATATTGGAATGCTTCAAAGTACCCAATTTCAAGCAATACCAGACAGCTAGGAACATTTAGCAGCAACAATGAATAAGAGCAATATGATATACTCACCCTTTGTCACAAGTCTGACCATCACTCTGAAGTACTAGTGATCTAGCCCATAGGACATCTGCTGCCTTCTCTCTTTGGTTTTCCTTGGGCCACATTACAGATTGTGCAACTCCTAAAGGGGGCTCTGGAGTACAGTCCAGAAAACCCCCATGCTAAGCCAGGAGCTACTGAGGGCAGACCAGCAGAAACACTCAATGCAGGGGTATACCCAATTTCCTATCTTGCTTTTTGTTAGATTAACAGAAAAACCGACCAACTGAGAACAGCCCCAAGAACACAAAAAAAAAATACTTTTTAGAAAACCTCCATTTCCAGCATTCACATGTAATGACTATTTTCTAATCCAACATACCACTTATTAAGAACAAACTCTAAGGTACCTGTTGCTTTTCTGGCACCGTACAAGATTAATACACTGAATGCAAGTTTCAGCATGTTCATAACATAAAAAGCCATTACTTAGGGTCTGATCAACCCCAGACTCCTTAATATGCATCTTACCTTAGACCCACAGGAGCCAGCACCATACTACCCACTTCCCCTAGCAGGAGCCCTCAGGCAATGAGCCTTGCTTTTATTTCCATTCTTATAATCAAATCACAAGCCACAGCTGTGAGCCAGGAACACAAAGTTGCGGCAGTACTGCTTCAAGTCTACAGCGTAAGAGGACCACACCAAAGGACATTGGTGGGCAAGGTCACCCCAGGTGATACCCGTTCCTGAGGCTGGGCTGAATGTTCTCAAGGGCTGAGATAAAAGGGTTTCCAGTGCAGGTGGCTGCTGGCTTGGTCAGGTGAAGGAAGGTTTGAAGGGTAGGCTTTGATATTAATGCAGATAAAGCATCTGAGGTTGATCACCGCCTTACCTAGATTTTAAATATTTGAATTCTGTAGTGGTTCTAGCATCTAACTGAGATTAGATAGGAAGCTTGTCACTGATGAGAAAATACAAGTGAGAAAGGCTTTGAGCATTCAGTGTTGTCAGATACTGGTTTTCTTTGTGATTTGGTTTGGTAGAAATCTCTTCTTTTCTTTTACAATCTAAAAGACAGAAACATCTGATATTTCAGTGCTGGTCTTCCCTTAAACAGAGACTACTAACTGTAGCAATTGCAAACCAGCTTTAAATAATGAAATTTGTATGACATGAGAGCTATTGTGAAAAAGAATTTAGGGCTTAATCAGTGAAAGCCTAATGCATTAACCCTACTATGCTTCTGATGCTAGAATTTTCATAGGTGGATCTTGTAGTTACTTGTAGTTCAAAAGCATAGACAAAATTGTAGCCTATTTTAGGTAGAGACAGACAAAGAAAAAAATGTAAGAAAATGTCATTAAGCAATTTGTTCATCAAGCTCCGTATCTTGACACTGCACATGACAAATACCTACTGCTTCAAAAAGCAAATCCTCCTACAGTGTATCTAGATTCCATGGGTGTATAACAAAAAAAATTTCTCCATGGTTCCTGTAGTTATTATAAAGCATTGAATTTAATTATCTGACTGCAAACTTAAGGCAGTTTCTTAAAAAATTCAGCTTATTCTATACCTTTTAAACAATTATCAGCTTTTCTTATACAGCAAGATTTTAAAGGGGGACTATTTTTAGTGTATCAATTTAAAGAAAAAAAATGTTTGCAGTTCTTCCATCATAATACTACGTGCCAAAGCTAAGCTCTGCTGCCAGTTCGCTGAAATCCTTTGTAATCCTCAGTGTGCTATTCACCTGGATTGCCTCATGAATTTTACTAAGTAGAGAGGTAAGTTGAAGAAAGTGAATGCTGTGGGTTTTGTTGATGTAGTTGAACTATTAGGAGCTACAGTTACAGATTTCAGAAATAAGGACAAACATGGATGTAAGTATGTAATTCAGCATTTGCCATTCAATTACTTTACTGGAGGTATAACAACAAGCAGCTAACGCTGTGTATGGAATACGAACTCTGAAAGACAAGCAGAGGTGAGACTAAACTCCAGATCCAAAGGATGTGGAACAGATTTGAATTTCATGGCACACCCCACCTCACCCCCACCTCCCTCCCCCCCAGCTCAGAGACTCAGCCCTGAATATCAAGTGCTTAAAATCCAAGTGACTGACAAGAAAAAATGAATCGTTTCACTTTCCTTCCTGCTGGAAAGCAAAAGTTAAGAAATGCAAGGTCTTTCATCTTCTGCATTAGGAGATTAGGCTATATCCAGCTTGCTTGGCTTTATGGCAGCTCTGGGACAGGTGAGTTTATGATGACACCACAAGAAATATTTGACTGCCCTTTTATTTAAATGGGTGAAGTCCTAGCCCTAGTAAGTTCAATGTGACTTCTGCCAGCGGTTCAGGAGCCTCTATTTTAGGTTTGCTTTAACAACTGTTTTACAGCAACAAGTGAAGCCTTTGGGAGGCTATATGAAACACAACCTGCCTGCGCTAGGTTTGACAGCAGGCTGGATTTGGGAAGTTCCTGCTTCCTGGGCCACTTGTTCTCAGACGGGCTCAGCACAGCAGCCCCCAGCGTCACCACATCATCAAAAAACAAGGTGCAGTTAGCTGACTGAGCTTCGAAATAAACCTCCTCAGAAGGGGTTATTTCTGATCTGGTTTTCATTAAGTCTGTACAAAAAGCTGGTGTCACAGTTGGGGTGGCAACAGGGCTGTGCAGCCTGGAGGTGCGAGGGGTCCCCAGGGCCAGCAAGCACCAAAACTGCAGCATGATGGTCAGAGCCCTGTCCTCTGCAATCGCACGGGGGAAAGCCCAGCCGGCATTTCTGAAACCACTGCTAAGCCAGGGAGCAAAACGAAGAAAGACCTGATTTTTTATAAAGAGATGCCAAGCAGAGTCTGAGATTTCAAAGCATTTTTTACTGCTCCTCAATTTTTGAGTGAAAAGCCAAACCCCCTGCAACTGTTTTTACCTTTCAGATTGGCTGACCTGGCTGAGCAGACGCTAAACCGATGGCTGTTGTATTGGTAGCAGCATGAACAAAAATCCAGAAGGCTACACCCTGTCTAGCAGCAGTTGCTAGGGAGCATCAGGTTTTGTGTGCAGCATTATTAGCACACCAAATTGGAGGCTGAAGGAGGGGTTCCTGCGGCAGCCTGGGCTCCCAAGGGAAGGCAGCGATGCAGTCTGCTGGTGTGCACCTGGCCAGGCTCTGCCTGCTGAGTCTTAGCACGCTGCTTTTCCTCTACAGCCTCGGGGGGTGGGTGGGTTGTAGTTTATCCTACCCCCCCTTCCCAAATTCTACTGCTAAAGCATGCACAGCAGTGCTGCAAGCAGTGTCAGGAACCAGTACGAGCTTTTCCTCAGCTCTAGCAACCGTTTTCATTTCTGTGTCGTTAAGGCATGCTTCTGATAAACATAATGCTGAACAAATCTGCAAAGTTTGAGAACTATATAGATTAAGGCTCTTAACACTATTAATATATTCATGCAACTGATTGCATATTACAACTCTAGGCATTTTTGCTACAAATAACTTGGGTCTTGAGGTTTCTTGCTGAATTAGTTTTATTGCGTAGTATTGTTACAAACACTGAAGATGATAGTTGAGGAGACGTTCTGGCTGAGGAATTTTTGTTAAGCTGTTTTCTAATACCGCTTCTGCTAAAGGGTAATTCTGCAAAATAAAATGTGTACGGTCATTGCTTTGCTTAACAGAAACAGTGAAGAACCTGACCTGAGCAGAGCTGAAGTGATATTGTGTTATCTTGCTTTTGTTCAAGCTTATGATGTGGTTCAAGCCCATTATACTAGCTAAGCTACAATAAATATTTGACCTGTGAGTGCTAGAAGGGAATTAATCCTTGTTTCCTCCCCCCCCCCTCCCATAAATCTGAATGACAAGGTCTTTAATCCGGGTAATAGTTAACAGTCTCTGATTGCAGCTGTTAATATTACCCAAAGGAATACCAGCTACTAGTCAAGAAAGCTGTGGTAACACCTTGCTAATAAGAACCATATTTGAGGATACTCAGACTAATAGTTTGACTCCCATAAACACATTCTTTTTTTAAAAAAAAATATTTTTTTTGCTTTTATAATGACAGGGTAGTAAGAGGGTCCAAGTGTATAAGAAATTTTTGGAAACTTATTTGGACTGCCTCTGAACATCCTGGAATTGCCTTCAGCTTTCTCAGGCAGCTGAGACTACTTCTTACTTCTAATAAGTAACTGCTTTCAGGATGTTTTCTTTAATTAAAACTTTTAAAGCCCTTTACATTGCACGATATAGCCTGCATAGAAGTACCATCTCTGAAAGTGCTGGTGACCCTCAGAATAACCCTTGAGAGCACTAGGGAATTAAAAATGTTTTTCTCTATCCCCTGTTGTATTTCAGCACCATCTCTCCTGCTGATGCTTGGAGATCTCCAGCTTTTCCCTTCTGGAAAGGGGCTTTATGCTGCACTGCTAACTTTTATATCTGAGATAGATGGGGTGTAATAATCTGAAGGGATCGCTCATCATAGCAATTGTCAGGGCTGTAACACCTCCTCTCTTTAGGGTTTCCTTTTTCAGGGGAAAAAGACAGTATTCAACACAAATTTATGGTATCATTTTTCTTCCTTCCCCTGAACCAGGGTTTCCCTAGGAGTCTATTTAGCTCTCCATGCTACTGTCTCCTGGAAAATTGTGTGTCACCTGCCTACAGCAAGAGTATGCTCTGAAGAAACAACAAATTCACAGCCCTCTGCTTGGTTCCTCAGGTCATGTCTCTTGGTTCTGCCTTTGAAAAGCCAGTTTGAAAATTTATCTCTGTGAAGCTGGGCTGTTGGATGCAGACACCTTCAATGTTTAGTGTTCCCTATGTGCTGAATGTTTCTATTTCTCAATGCCTTTGCTTGCCTTTGGACTTAATATGGCATGGGTTTATCTGATGAGAAAAGGCATTTCCTAAAGGAAGCCTGAGGGTGAAGCACTGCACTTTAAGCCTGCCATGCAGAACCCACTCTTCATTATATAATTTAATAATTTCATGTTAAATTGTTGCTAATCTGTTGAAAAATTATCCCAAAGAACACTGAGGAACTGTAAAATGTTAAACCTTGCTGCCTTTCTGTTCTTCCTAGGGGTCTGCATTTATTTTACCTGAAGCTAAACAGAAAAAGGTAGCAGTATGATTGGCTAACCAAAACTATTATTTTGGATTACACCATTAAGAGATAGCAAGATTATTCCTTTTTCACAAGGCTTGCCAAATCTGTACAGTTTTCAGATTCTATTGTGCAATTCTGTGTAAGAGGTATGTCAGCTTTCTAGCACACAGCTAAGTACTCTAAAAGTTGTTCTTGCTCTCTTTCTCTCTGTTATGTATGTCTATATATAATGAAAATATCATTACTGAAATATAAGTAATTAAATTAAGTATTCTGGAGTAGCACAACTACTTGATTATATTTTATTCAGTCACGGGAGAGTTTGATTTGCTTAGACATGGGAGAAGTAAGAATGTACTACCAAGTAGAAGACAACAATAAGGTACTAACTGGAGAGCATGCAAAGTAATTGAAATAAAGTTCTAGGCTTATTCCTTTTTCAGTACTTTTGAATGCAAAATATAATCTCAGAAAAGCCTCAGAGCCTAGAATTTGATGAGATACTGTTGCTGCTCCATGGCAGTACTAACAGCCTAAATCAGACAGACTTTGGGAAAATGCCTTTACCCCCATTCCACTGACTTCATTAGTTTGGATGACCAGGCGCTGACTGCCTAAAACTTCAGTGTCCCATTTCATAGCCACATAAATAAAAGCAAAAGTAGAAATGGCTTCAGAAACTTTAATTGATGAGAATGCTGTGTTCCCTGTTACAGTTAGTAATTATTCTCCAAGTTAGCTGAATACATGAGTCCCATGTCTTTTTCTCCCTAAGAATGTATCTTTTTACATCTGTGCAAACCTTTTTGCAGGAGCTGATGTACTGAATAATTGTTCTATAAAATGTAACTGATGGCCAAAGGAAGATAGTTGAACAAAATGTTAATTATACTGGAGAGCAGGACAGTGTCCAATAGTGTTTGAAATGAAGATTAAATATAGACATTTAAATGTAAATCAAAACATAAATCTTAAATTCCATAAAACTACCTCTGAAGACATAGATAAGAAATTAACGACATTTCTGAAAAAATATTGGGCTCTGCTATGTCTTCAGATCATTCAGTGCTAAGATCAATCTGTAGCAGAAATCAGCAATGTTACTGAAAATAGGTTTCCACAGTGGTTTCCTATGAACTGTTGTTTAATGATATTATAAATAGTTTAAATATTACAACTGTGACTCAGTTATTTTCAATACTATAGGATACCTTATTAAGATTTGCTCCCACCAAACCTGCCTTGCTTACTATGACAGACTACCGTGGCTAAATATAGATTATAGAAGAAAGGTGCTAACACTTTCCACTTCAAGTACATACTTAGACAAATACTATAAACAGGCTGATGTTTTGTAAACTAGTACTTGATAGAGGCATACAATAGATGCTCTCCTGTGGGGATTTTCAGTGTTCCCTCTGTGGCGTTTACGGGACAAGTCTCTGCTTTTAATTAGATATGTGAGCTCTCTTTTTGTTGCTATTAATTTCAGGTACAATAGCTGCAAGAGAAGCAGTGAGGTTTCAGGCAAGGTGCCCAGTGTAGCTTTGCCAGTACATTGATCTTCACTACCATTGCTATGTCTGCCCTGACTTTTCCAGGGTACAGTTAACTTTACACAACGTTCTGCTGGTTTAGTCCTGCTGTAATCATAGCCTTGGTGGATGTGACAAACTTTGTATTTCAGTGTGGATTTGGAGAATGTTCAGAAATCAGTTCTCAAGTACATTGTTAGGTGTGTTAGTAGTAGGGATGGAGTTAAATATCTACCCGTAAAGTTTCTAAGATTGGCGATCTGAGCCTGCAGTCCTGCACAGGTCAGGTCAAACTGGGGCTCAGTTCCAACCATTTCACAAAACCCAGAGTTTTTGTTTAAAGCTGTGTCTTTTAAAAGTACAATTTTGCATGCAGTTTCAACAGTACTGTCAAGAAAAACCCTCAGCAACACTCTTGTATGATAACCAAACTAAAATATCAATATGTAGCATGCTTAGGCCAGACCTGTTTTAACTCAAGTTATATTTGCATTAAGCTATAGCCAGACATGCAAAGGTAATTAACTCTATCATTAAAAATAGCATATTTATATAGATAATCTTTAGCCAGCCTTCTCACTGATTGCACTGTTCCTCTTATAAGTTACTCCTGCCAAAATCATTACAGTACCTACAACAGAATGAGCAGAAAAGGAGAAACAGAACAGAGAGAAAAAAACCCACCAAACCAAACCCCCAAAAATCTTGCACTGTATCATCTCTGTAAGTATCAAAAATGAGGCCATTTTCCTGAGTCAGGAATTCACAAACTCTCTGATATTATATTATTGCTATGAAATTTATAAGTAGATGTCCGTGGCAAAGGATGGTGTTGTCACCAAGACCTATGATCTGAGATTGAAATTCCCTGTTGATGAGATAATCTGTGCTATCACCTTCCTGAGCTAGTGCTCTCATAGCATCGTCCTTTATCTTTATTTGCAGCCTGATCCTAGGTGTGCTGTAGTTATGTCTGGCCAAACTTTCACTGATGTTTGTTGCAGTAAATTTATTCCCTTTATTGCCCAAGCAGGGAGGAGGCTTGAGAAATAGGCTCCAGTTAGTTGACTGCACCCATGAAAATTTGCCTTATCTATCTTGGAAGTTTCTTCTCTCTTCTCTCTTTCCCAGACTTGCTATCTGCAACTGGGAAGTGTCAGGCTGTTAAATCTCTTGAAAATGAGATCTTGGCTAGCTCTTTTTTCTTTACCTGTTCCTTCTATTGGAACAGAAAATTTACATTCTGCTTGAGCTCAGTATATCCATGAGGCCCTATAGGAATGAAAATGAAAGAAGATTTTCACCCTTGTTTTCTTGTTGGTTCTGTTGTAACTTCTGTATTTTGTTTGAATGCAATAGGTTCTATCCATAACCATATTTCTGTTGTCCGAGTCTGGTGCAACTTGTTTGCACGCAGCTTTATGGTACTCAATAAAACCATGGGAGAAACGTGAATTATGTCTTACCAGTGACTCTAAAAACATTCTTGAAAAGAACGGCGAGAAAATAGAAATGAACCAAATGTCTAGCGGCTGGGAGGGAGGAGGTTTCAGTTCCATCACACAGGGTATTTAAAATGACCTTCCTAAGGTCAGCTAGAGCAGCAGTTTCATTTGTTGGGAATTAAAGGTAGAACTACCCGTGACTTTGCTAGGAAGGTTGCCTATAAAAAAAGGAGCTCTTTCTTCACTTGAAGTCTGTTATATCCTTGCATGTATCAGATAGATAGGATGGTTCATACCATTTAGGAAGTGGCAGCAGGCGGTCTAAATTAGTAGATTTAGTATGAAGGCTTTGACAGCCTATGTGCAACATATGCACTGCAGCTAGTAGGGTGAAGTTTGAGACAGATGAACTAATCTGTATTTCACTAGCAACAAAAAGTGTGGCTCTACTCCCTTGTCACTTGCTTATCCTGCCCGTTTTGCTACCTTTTGCCTGCCCCTGAGATTTTTCTTTTTTGTTTTCTTGCCCAGCATAACGTGATGTGATTAAGACAGCTGCTGATCTGGCATCCCCCACTCCATTGCCTGCCGCCTCCTACACCTGCAGCGTGACAGCACGGCTTCCCCACAGCTCTGGCCTGTGTTTGGCAGGGGGGACCCAAAACGTGGATAAGCACTCTCTGCTGCAAGCCAGGACTTCGCGTCTAGTGTGACTCCTTCCTCACAGGAGTCTTGCTAAAGGGTCTGTTTCTTAGGCAGCAGCCCTGCCTGAGAAATCCTCCCCAGCCCTGGATCCCCACATGTGTGCACCACCTGTGACCCCAATGCACGGGCTGCCTGCCTTTCCCACCCCAAACCCCGACACATAGAGCCTCAGGTATGGGCAGGTTAGAGAAGCTGAACCATCTGCCTGAGACAGCGCTCAGTTTCCATTTTCATTTCTGCAGGCAGTGTGATGAACAGCACTGCAACCCATTAGGATGTATCTATCTGTGAACACTCGGGGCAAATAGTTTTAAAAAAGGTAAGGATGTGAATTTAAATTGCATTAGTCAAAATGGACCAAACCTTGTACAGAAGGCCTCCTTCAGCATTAACTTAATTTGGGTCCATGTTTTTCCCACACAAGGAAATCCTTTATGCTTCTCTTTGTCTGGAAACAGCACTTCAAGCTCACAAAACTTATCACAGACATCTGATAAAATGGGAAATATGGGCAAATGGATTAAATTAAAAAAATAGTGGGTTAGTATTTGAATTTGCTCCTTTTGTTTGGTTATTTCACCTTATTATTCATACTATCTCAAAGATGACATTGTACAAGACCAGGTCAGCTTTCTTCTACAATAACAATTTTGTTGTAGATTTGTTAGTAATGCATGTGCCCTCTCTCTCCCTGGCTAATTCACATTTTCAAATCATTGTCTAATTTTTCTATGTCTTTTAGCATGTAATCTTTTCAGTTACCAAGGTCATGGGGAAGTTTTAATGTATTTCAGTGCAGTTCTTGTCATATATGCGTTTTAAGCATAATAAAAAAATAATAGATCGCAGTCTTTCGATTAAGCTTAATACCAACTTCTGGTACAGAGGGTAGTTCATCAAGATTAAAAACACCACAGGAAAAAAAATACATCCAGCCAGTCAGCAGGAATCCCTTCAGACTTTAGACAGAGTGCTTAAAAGCAGTGTTTCTCTAGCTCCGTCACTATTTCATGCACAGTAATAACCTCTGGTAAGAGTTGGTTTGGGGTTTTTTTGTGGGGTTTTTTTTTTTTTGGTATGTTCTCACTGGATTGTATGCTGAAAACAATACAGTTCTGCTTAAAACTGTTCTGTTTTATTTTTGAAATAAGTTTTATTGAAACTGTATGTGTGGTTGCATTAGAGTCTGGCATATGACAGTGTTAATCTCCCTGCTTAGTTCTGCCAATGCATTGATCTGCAGTACAATTCCTATTTTTATCCCTACTGTTTGAAGTACAGTCAGTCATGACCACATTTTCATTAAAGAGTAGGCGCTGAACCATTTTAATCTGTGACTAATAAAAAAATTGTAACATTTTCATTAAATCCCCGTACAGACTCTGCACTGTTATTGATGCTGGTAGTGATTTTCTGTTTCTTGAGTGATGCATCTGCCATTGTCAGTGATCTACGCTGATTAGACAGCCAACTTTTTCCTTCACTGCCAAGTAATATGTACTCAGTATTAGCGTCCCATATATGTTTGATCTATGTGCAAATCTATTATTCAACTGGCAGAGGGAGAACACCACAATAAAATGGAAAGCCAGAAGAACAGGCAATAGGTCCAAGAAGCAGGAACTGGGAACCCCTTGACGTGGATAAGGTCTGAGGGGAGAGACCTCTGTTCTCGTAGCTGAAGGGGCAGGGGTCTGTACCGTAGATGTAAAAGTTTTAGCACCGCTGTTTCCTTTGTAGAGGGCAAAAAATGCACATGTGATTTTGTAAACTTAGGGGGAAAAAACCCCCACCCAACCCAACAAAACAACTTTAAATGAAAATATTAGATTACTCATGCAGACTTAATTCCTGCCTGCTCTGGGAATATAAAGGTTGAATTAATTACCTGATTACATATTTACCTATGTATTTATTCCCGGGCTGCTTTGTCATTCTGTGGGAAAGGTGAGCGATGCTCGGTGAGGAAGCAGGGCTCGCTAGTGAAGGAGGCTGCTGTCTGCAAAAGCACCCCCTGCCAACCTGTGACAGAAAGCGCTAAGCTGGGCAGCGGCTGAGGTGGAGATCTTCAGTCGGTGAGGAAGGCACCCGGCTGCAGCTCTGAAGACTGGGAGACGTGGGGATGAGGGAGAGGTTTGCAGACTCAGGTAGGCTCGAACATCTGCTCTTCATAGACAGGCAGAGGGAAATCAAGTAAATGAGGTTATGGGGAAGGGTAGAAAACCATCAAGACCATGGAGAGGAAGTGGCGGTATCAAAGCTGACCAGCAGCTGGGAAACAGCCAGTGGGCACTGGCGGCCTCTCGGCGCGGTTAGAGAGCTCTGGGCCAGGGCTGTGGGGGCTGGCAGCGCTGCAGCCTGCGGCCTGCCCGGTGGGTACAGCAGCGCGGCACAGGCCGTCGCTCCACAGATAGCAAACGCCAGACCTAAGTTACACCAGTTACATCTCACTTCTGCTCTTGTGTATGCTTTCACGATAGCAACACAATCAAATACCGCTTTTTTTTTTTTCTGTCCACAGGGCCTAAGCGTTTCTCGGCACACAGGCTGGATGCTGCAAGCAGCCATCCCATACACTTATTGAGCGGCAATTAAGTATTTTATTTCTTCCTTGTGTTCAACGAACAGCATCGTATCTTCTGCTTCGCTGTTCTAGAGGAACCCCGGCAGGGCTCTCATAGGACGGCCACAACTCTGCAATAAATGCCAGAGGCTCCTGTAATTGTTGCATTATCGTTAGGAGCGCAGGGCCTGTGCAACCGTTCCCCAGACGCCCGAGCTGGGGGCGCCCAGGTCTCTGCGGTGCTGTGGGGAGGCAGGGTGAGGAGGCCCAGCTGGGGCAGGTGAGGCCCCGGGCCCGGGAAGGGGCGGCGGGGTGGCTGGCCCAGGCGGCCCCTGGGCTTACGGAGCTCAAGCGGTGCGAGCCCGGGGCCGCCGCCGCTCCCGCCCCGCCCGTTCCCATGGCAACGCCAACGCCCGCCGCGGGGCGGGGGCACGCGCACGTGCGTGCGCCCGGGCCGGGGCTTCGCGCCCTCCCCGCGCGGCCCGCCCTCCCCGCGCGGCCCGCCCCCCCCCCCCCCCGAGGCCCTGACGTCACGGGGCGGTGAGCGAGCACCGCCCATCGCGTCCCGGGCTGAGCTCGCGAGCTGCCCCGGGGGCGGGGCGAGCCGGGCCGCGGCTGCTGCGCGCAGGGCGGGGCGGGGCCGGCCCCGCCGCCTGACCCCGCCCCCTTGTCCCGGGCTGAACCGCGCGGCCGCGGCGGTACCTGCTCGGCTCCACCTTGCCCTCCCGTGGCGTCATCGCCCCGCGCCGGCACGGGGGCAGGGCGGGGCCTGTTGCCGGGTTACGGCTGTCATCCGCGCGCGCCGCCGCCGCGCTCGCGCTCTCTCTCTCTCTCGCCCGCCCGCCCGCCCTCCCCGCCCCCTCCCGGCGCCGCAGGAAGCGAGCGGATCCTGGGGCGCTGCTGCCCGCCGCCCCCCCTCTCCCCGCGCCCGGCCCCCCGGCCCGGCCCGGCCCTGCCCCGCCGCGCCGCCCAGCGCCCCGCCGCTCCCACATGCCGGAGAGCGGAGCGGCCGCGGCGCCGAGCCCCGCCGCCCGGCTGCCCCGTGCCGCCCGGCTGGGGCCCTAGCGGCCCCCCCCGGCCGCTGGAGCCGGGGCCCGGCGGCGCCCGCAGTGCATGAGAGCGAGAGCGGGGCGGGGGCCGCGGCCCGGAGCACTCGCCTGCCGGCCGGCGGCGACACGGGGACCGGCCCGGGGGGCAGCCAGGGGCGGCGAGGCGGCGGCTCCATGTGAGAGGAGGCGGCGGCGCACCTGAGCCGCCGGGACTGCCGCAGCCGGGGAGGGGGGGTGGGGGAGCGGGCCCGGGGCCCGGCCCCGAGGACCACCTGCCCGCAGCCCGCCCGCGGGGGGCTGGACCCGCCTCCCCCCTTGAAGCCGCCCGGCCCCCGGCGGCAGCCCCGGGACAGGGGGCAGCAGGCCCCCTCCCGCCGGGGGAGGGGGGCTTCGCCTCGCCGCCGGCATCGCCCCGCCGGCGGGAAGGCGTGCGCGCCCCGAGCGGAGGGAGAGCCCAGCGGAGCCCGTCCCGAGAAGTGAGTGTGAGCGAGCGGAGCCGCGGGGGGGGGGGGGGGGCGGCTGGGTGCGCCGGGGCTGCCGGGGGGCGCGGCGGCGGCGGCGCTTCCCATGCGGCACACGTTCCGGCTGCGCACGGTCTGGTGCCCCGCGGCCGGCCGGCCCCCGCCCCGCCGCCGCCCGCCGCAGGCTGAGGAGCCGGGGAGCTGCGTCGCCGCCCCCGGCCGGGGCTGAGGTCTCCGTCGCAACTTCTGCCGCCCCCTTTGTACCCGCCCGCGAGCGCCGGCCCCTGCGAACAAAGGCGGCGGCGGGAGGGCTCGGGACCCCGCCGTCCCCCCGTCCCCGCCCGCGGCAGCCGAGCGGAACCGCCGGGGCGGAAAGTTGTGCAAGGCTGGGGGCGCGGCGCACGGCCGCGGGGCCGGCGGGGCTTCACACCCCCCCGCGTCGGGTGGTTTTTTTTTCTTTTTTTTTTTTTTCTTCTTCTTTAAAGGGTTGAGTGGCTCCTAATAGACCCTGTGGCTGCCTCCTGCGTGCTCATTTACATAACACTTGGGTGGAAAGTGCTGCTGCTGTTGTCACGGGAAAACGTTATGCAGGAGTTGCTTTTTCACGTAAAGCATTTTTTTCATGCAGTTTGAAAGCCAGAAGTGGTGTTGGCTCTTCCTGTTTATCGGAGAAGTTGCTGCTTCGTGAGGCACCAGCAAGTGCCCTGGCTCCAGCTCCAAGCCTTGCTCTGAGGCTGGGGAGCGAAGGGTCTCGTTTGGGAACGGGACTCCCTTTGCTTGGGTTTTGTTCTGCTTTGTTTTTTAGTATTTCTGTAGCGTGCAGGATTTCCTTCTGAGATAAGACTACAGCAAAGCTTAGATTGTTTTAATAGAGTATCTTAACTTGCTCTTAACCGTAGAAAACACCACCGCAGTAAAGTCGGGAAAGGAGCATCTGTGTCTGTCAGCGTTACATCGCGCTATTCAGTAGTTAAAATTTATACACGGTTTGTTACAGATGAGGAGCATGTTCTCAAAATTGAAGCGAGTAGGTTGAATGTCACTTTATTTGATGAGGCAGTGTTCAGACTCAGTGGATCAGAGGATCCAGAAATTGTAACGCTGTGCAAAACCTGTTGTCCGCATGAGTTTTCTCTGCATCTCCCTGGAAAGAGCCTAGAAAGACTTCGTAGGGAAGGGTTGTAGGATTTCTCTGGCTCTTCATTAAGAGAAGAATGAACAGCTTGTGGACATCCTGTGGGTCAGTTGCTAGGGTCCTGCTCTTCTGCGCTTCCTTTAGTGGATGGAATTGAAAACAGAGAAAACAAATTGTAGTAGAAATGTATGGTGGCTGAAGGTCTAAAATACATGTGTGTGAATGGAAAGCCATACTCCAGAATTCCAGCAATGTGTGCTTGCTCTGTGTTTTAGTTTGTTCGTGCTACGCATTTGAGAGTACTTACAGTCTGTTTCCCAACTGTGTACTTGTCTGTTCCACTGAGAAAGAGAGAGCCTCTGAAAACTTGGGAAAACCTAGACATCAGTAGGAAGTTCAAAGGTAGATGGGGCACCTGACATTTTGCAGTTTCTTTTTGAGACCAAGAAGGTTGACAGGTAAGAAGACTCTTCTTTTAGACAAAAAAATCTGTATCTTCAGCCCCCTGTCGTTGGTGCTGTTTTGAAAAAGGGGGATGGAGTCGGGGTGGGCGGTCTGAAAGAAGATGAACTTGCCATTCAGTTAACTCTCTGGTTTTCTTGGCCCTGGAACGAGGAGGTCAGGAAAGGAAGTTACATTTTCTTCAGGCCATGGTGTTAAGGAGGTGGCTGATGCTATGCTGTGTTTAATATCTACAGGAGCTAAAAGGTCCTTTTTTTTGATACGGTGATTACGCTTGCTTTTATGTTGCATCCTGGTTCCAAACTTAAGTCTGCCCTTTCCCACTCCATTGTCATCCTGTGTTATTAGTGGCAGCCTGGTTCTCTCTCTTGATGGCACTTATGCATTCTTGTTGGTGTTCCTGGTTCATAAATATCTCAAGAAGATATATCAGTTTATTAAAATTACTTTTGTCAAGGTTTAAGGTTTTCCTCCTGTCCTGTTGCAGCTTAGATCTAATCAATGTAGTTCCTTTGTTCAAGCTGAATAATTTAGTATTACAGTGGTGTCTGTTTGGAAACATAAGTGTTTATCAGAAAGTATGTGAATTTCATTTGCATTACTGTTAGAGAAGGTTTTGTAATAAGTAGCTTTTTAGTTTAGGGAAAGAAATCGTTTTTGTCTTTAGAGTCTTAGACTGACAAATTAACTTTACTTCCCCTCATTACGTACACACGTGGTACTTTGTAGAAGTTTTGTTAATTACTTCAGTGGAATTTGTTCTCTCTGAATCAGTAAAAGAAAGGAATGGTCTGTGATGATTTAGGCTTGGCGATGTTACTGAACAGAGAGGGACGCTATTCTTCTGTCTCTTTAAAGTAAACTAAGTTAAGTATGTTTTGGTCACCACGTTTTTAAATTCAGGCTGTATTTAACAAACAAGTTTAATCTGGATCTTTTTCTGAAGAACACATGCTTGTTAACTGACTATATGTACATTACATTTGAAATAAAAATAACATTAAGACCCTATCTGCAGAGCTGCTTCAGCCTTCTTTTATGTGGCCTGTGTATTACAATTCTTGAAAGAGGTGATGAGGGTTTTGTGAATCGCTCTTGAAAAAATGCTTTTCTGTGACAGCAAGTATTGTGATTTAGTGAATTTGTGGAAACTGATGGGATGGTTCTGTACTGAAATACTCCAGGTAGTCACAGGATAGACAAAATCTGTTTACCAGGATCACTTCTACAGACTTCAGGATAGTCTCTTGTGACAGCAAAGGCTACAAAGGCTTCAAATATTTGTCTGATGAAGATCTAGAACCACATAAGCGTAGAAGTTATCTTATTGTTAACCAGTTTCTTGGTCTTGCTTTGTGGTGGTATGGCCGCTGGTTTTTACGTGGGCTGTTCTGGCTTAAAGCAAAAGTCACTGTAGCGCAGTTATCCCATGTCTCTCGGTGATCAGCAGTGGATGTCTGTGAAGTGCTGTAGGCAGCACTATATGCTTACACGTCCCTGTCCCCAAACACCCTTCTGGTCACTGTCAGTGTGTGTTCTAGGGCTGTGTCATTTCTGTGCATTTGGCAAGCCTTAGTGGCTTCCTCTTGGGTCAACGTGTTTGGTGGTTTTGAGGGAAGAGTGTGCAATTCACTGCTTAGTGACTCATTTTGAATATATGAGTTGTCAGCTGTGTTGAATACCTTCTAATTCCTGTACGAGGAGAGAGGAAAAATACTTGATCCTTGTCCACTACCTACCGGTCACAGTTTGGTGTTCAATAGGAAATGAAATGCAGTTCTCCAGTTTTCACTTCGTATGGATTATGGGTGAAATAATAGAGTAACAGGGTTTTAGCTCTGTTCTCTCATCAGCTGGAATCAGTAAATAGACTTAGGTTGATTAGATGCTTACTTAAATGTTAAAGGACACATTTGCTTTTCTCCTTTGAGAACTTTGCATACGCAAAGCATTTTTGGCTGTAATGAGTGTGAGAAGTGTTGAACCTCACTTGCGAGGGAACATTTCTTGGGCAGGGAGAGAGAATGGCAGCAATTATTCTGTTGTGATGTTGTGAATCCTGCCTAGTTCTTCCAGCAGTAGTTCTGATCAGCCACTCCGCTTGTTCATCCTGTATCAATGCATATGTTGCAATGAAGCATTTTCTAATAGTCTTTGCCATTTGTTGTCAGTAATGTGTATATGATTTATGTCTGTAAGTACATCCACTTGCAGCCCATATACCTGAAGTTTATGCTTAAAAAAGCCTAATAATGTTGTGGGTGGGTGGTTTTAATTTTTTTTTTTTCCTCTCTATATTTACTTTGAAATAGCAGGTTTCTCTTCAGAGCTTGATTAGATTTGGAAACAATGTATGTATGTTATGTTATAATTTAGTTTGTATGGTCAGGTACTTCAAAAGTAAGGAATATCAGAATAAAAAGGAACTACTACGTTCAATCTTGATCAGGCTCATTGTGACAAATAATATGTGGTCATCTCTTCAAGACTGCTGATCTTTGCAGAATAGACAAGTCTTTATTATTCAGTAGCTCTTTAATATTTTGTTTTCACTGAAAAAATTGCAGTTATTTTTACAAGGGTGAAACAATATTTTTTCCATAAGGTTTTGCTGGGGCAATTGAAGATGTTACAGTCAGCTAGAGAATACAGCACCCAAGCTTGGCTGGGAAGAGGTGTGTGAAATAGTCCTTATTGTCCAAAACTAGCTTGCTTAATTCAGAGAAGCTTTGCCTGCGTCTTAAACCAAGATGCTTGGCTTTGTGCTCGAGGATGAGGAGCGTTGGTGTGTGTGATGTTGCTGGTGCAATTATGATGTGATGCAGGTGCATGCTCACAATTAGCTACCAAGGGCAAGATTTGTTCTCAAACAGCTCTTTTTTTCCCCTCTTCCTAAATCCCTCCAGCGGTGGCTGTTGCACTGCTAGCTTGCAAAATTTGTCCAGTTTTTTTGACCAACCACAAATGCAGCCTTAAAAAGCAGCAGCATGGGATGTTTTAATTATATGTGCTGTTTTCACTTTCGGCTGTGATTAGAGTTGTACCGGTACAATGCATTTTGCAGTGCTATTTACTTCAGATTGTATTTAAAAAAGGCAGTTTCCCTTTAACCTCGCAAGAGGCTGAGGGTGCTGTTCAGATTTTGTAACCCAAATACATTATTATGACACTGGTTGATGTTTTTATGTGCCCTAGATGGCATGGGGTCATGAGGATGTTGGAGGGGGGGTGGAAGTAATGTGTTTCTTGAAATTGCTTGAGCTGTGTTTCTGGTTGGTCACAAAAGGCTGCTTTCTAGCAGCTGCAGTATCAGGGAAGCATGCAGCAGGTAGTGGATTGCTAAGCTGGCCTACGTGAATTTGGTTTGCTTTATCACTTGCAATTGGATGGCTGCTTATAGCAGAGGGACACTCTGAGGTAGTTTAAGGTTAAGTAATGCTTCCTCTTTAAAGACCGGCTATTCTAAGTCATCCAAAATGTGAATGCTTTGAAGTACTTGCCTTCTTGAAAACCTTGCAGTAATACGGTGTGAGCTGCCTGTTGCTTCTCTGGAGAAGCAGCACTGAGGAGGCTACGCGCTCGTCAGCGCAGGCAGGCTGATGTGAGGTGTGCTCAGAGGGCAGGGCATACAGCTGAAGCAACACTTTCCAAGTACAAGATTTGCCTCCTTACCAAGGCAGGAGAGCTGCCCACAGGTGAAGCTGCATGTGCTGTGGTGAGACCTGGCCTTGTGGAGCTGGAGCTATGGAGAGGGGGACATTGGGGGAAGGAATTGTTGCAAAAATTTCCTCTATTTCACTTTGTATACCTTGAGCAATGAATCTTGCCACTGCGATAATCTTGGGTCATAATCATGGATTCGTTCTTTCCCTTCCTTGGTCCCCCTCTTTAAACATGGATGTCTCTTTGAAACTTGGGAAACTGAACTGATCCTGGGATTGTCATTATGCTTGTTCCTATGGTCTCTTCTCCAATTCCTCAGCCTTTTGGTCCGATGTCAAGGATTGTGGTTCTCCCTGTTCAGCATTACTCCTTTGGAAAAGTCACTCAGAGTGGCTAGTAAGGTGGGAGGAGACCTTGATGTGATAACAGGTTACCAGAGACTTGCCCTAGGTGTTCCCTTGCTGGGATTATCAAAGAGCTTAAAGGTGGCGGTGGAGAGCTGACTGCACATGGAATGTCGGGGTTTTTTTTGGATTAAGTACTCCCGAACTTAGTCATACAGAGTTCAGGTTGTTGTAGGCTGTGGCTATTGCTTTGAATTTCTGAAGGACAGGAGCTGCAAACCCAGGGTGTGTGTTGTTGACAGTATCTCCTTAAATCTGCCTTCTTTGACTGGCATATTGTCCTTACTGCACACATGGGCGCTGTGTTCTCACTGTTGCTGGAGAATACTTTTGGAGCATGCGTTTTGCGGGATGAAGTCTATCATGTTTTCTTTAAGGTGCAACTTTATGCTTAGATCTGCTGTAGCATGCAGGTTCTGCCTACGCTCACAGGGGGGTTGACATACTATAAACGGCATGTGAAAGGATATTTTTCTCTTTATGTAAAATATGTCATATGCTTTATAGGATAAATGCATGTCCTTTAGATATCTGCAGGAATGAAAATAAGTCACGATGTTTTCAGAAATAAACAGGCTACTTAGGGCAAGCTATGTGTCTTACTAAAGGACTGACAAACCTAAAACAGCACAAGCCAAAGCCAGTGGGGAAGAAAAGGTTTCAAGCTTTTTCCCAACTTCCCTTTTTAGGAGGGCGAGCTGCTCAATGTGTTCGCTGGCAAGTGCAAGCCTTTCAGCATTCATAGTTCATGCGTCAGAAGTCGCTCACTAGCAATTGCAGTAGCTGCAAAATCTAGCATTTCTTTGCTAGACCTGACAGTAATGGGTACAGGCTTTTGTTGGCGTCTCTATTGCCTAAATAAGGCTGGTTTTTAAAAGAAATTTTTTTTTTCTTCAGTGTTCAAGGCTGTAACCACTTAATAATGATAACCAAAACTACAACTTCGGATCCAGGCCTCTCTGAAGAAATGTGACTCATCTTTTGTGGCCAGTATGGTCCCACGTAGCTTGGCATGCTTTTGAATCTCTGTTGAAGACAGGATGGTTACACCTTTGCTTTACCAAGTGCTGTGGCTTTGCTAAGCAACGTTAACTTGTGGCCCTGAGCTTGGGTCAGGCAGTCAGTAAACCTGCAGTTTACCATGGTGCCTAGTTCTCTTATTTATATGTTGTCATTTTGTTTTAACTCATGCAGTGATACTCAAAGCAAGAGAGCTTCTACCGCAATAGAAAAGGGCCCTGAAACTGTGATCGTGGAGAAATCCTCGTCTAAGTTATTTGTAACGTTTGTTTCTGAGTTCTGCTGTGGCAGTTTTGCCTGTTGTTGCCAGAGCTGATGAATATGTCTTCAAGCTGATGAATATGTCTTCAGATCTGTGGCATTTCTGTGAGTGGGTAGATTACTGCAGTGACAGGTAACTTTTTTCTTTACTGCAGAGTACAATAGTGACAGTTTTTATGGATCTTGAGGGGGCATCTTAGGCATCTTTTAAATCATGCTAAAGCAAAGTTGCTCTGTGTGGGTTTTTTGTTTTTTTTTTGTGTGTGTGTGTGTTTTTTTTTGTTTTGGTTTGGTTTGACTTGTGGGGTTTTTTTGCCAAGAAACTTTTGACACTTAATTTCTCCATATACCTAGATAGCAGACCCTATTGGATAATTCAGCAAGATGGAATTTGAAGTAATCAGTTTGTTTGGGGCACCATGTTTGGGAATTGCTTTTCTCCTAACTTGCTACTTGTTGCAAGAGTCCTAGGGGAAGGAGACGAGGATTCAACCTTCTGTGTTTCACCCTACTCCAGACTTTAAACTACTTCAAACTTTTCTGTGTAGCCAGGAGCAGGGGAAGATGCACACCCTTGTGACAAGTCTCTGGTATAAGGGGGCAGTTGTACCCCCTCTGCTTTCATGGCGTGTTAGTTGTGTTACCCATGGTAGCGAGTGGATTCTGAGCGGAGTGCTCTCTCTCATCTGGTTAAGAGCTAGATTTAGTCACTGCTTGATTCCCAGCTTGCTGGGCTTTGTCTTGCTCTGGACTTGCTCTGCACTGCCAGCTGTATGGCACATGGTCCTGAACAGCCACTTTGTGTTCATGAAACATGGCGAGAGTAGCATGCAGGCTTTGGTAGCCCCTTAGTAACTCAGTAGTAATTCTAGCTATGTTTTGACATGATGTGTCTCCAGGGAAGTGATAATATGTGTGAAATAGGTCCCACTAAGAATAACTTATGTGGGCCCTAATAGACAGGTGTCTGAACTTTCCATTTTTCAAACCTGTAATACAAAGAGTGTTTGTGTTAATGACCCCGATTATCTCCATAATGGCAGTTTGTTAGCTTGTCTAGATGTTCAGCTTAATTTTGAAAGTTTTACATACCTGAGGGTGCAGTAAAACTAGGGTGGTTCTTAGACATGGCTTGCTGTATCAAAACAACTTACGTTCACAGTTACATTTGGTTTGTTTCCAGGACATACTGTTTCTTCATTTCAGGTTTTGTGTTTATTCCCAGCTTTATAGCTTATTGCCATGGTAAATCTTGCACATTGTTTTGTTGTTATTTGTCCTTTTGAATACCATTATGCTTGATGATTTTGAAATCAAGTAATTCTTAAAATGCAACAGAAAAGAAGTGGGCTGATACTGAAATAACTGAGGGTCAGACTTAAGCTCAGCCATGACTGATGTTTGGTTGTGCCTGGCGGGAGCGCTAGGTGACACTCAGTATGACTCAGGAGCACAGGCAGGATTTGTGTTTGAAGGGTAGAGGTGGGTGGTGTCCCATGTCACGGGGCAGATGTGTGGCTGTCTAGTTAGGGGAGCTACGTGCTGCGGTTGCCGGCTGCCTATGTAGGAGGTATGTACAGTCATCCTGCTCAGCTTACGAGTTGTTTACACCTGCTGTGGGAACCTTTCAAAAGGGTGCTGGGAATGACTGGAAAAACAAAAGCTTGTTTGGTGGCACAAAAGAAATGTTACCATTTTGGTCCTTCTCATTCCTATTGTTTGTTTACTCTGCAGTGTGGTGGGAACAAAATAGATTGTGTAGGTTAGGCATGACCTGGCAAAGATTTTAAAGAGAGAAACTTTAACTTGAAAACGATTTACCCACCTTTCATAAAATTGTTTTGAAATTTGCAAAAATTGAAGGTTCCTGAGATGTTTGTTGTATTCACAATGTCCTTTGTGGGGTTGTCATTCATACTGTGTGTGACCTGCTTAGTTGCTGCTGAAAAGCATGGTTCCAAACAGCCTCTCCCACTCCCAACCTATTTCTGTGCTAGCTATTGGTTTAATCTGACTTTTTGGTAATAGATTTTGTACTGTTGGTTTTCTGCCATTTTAGTTCCCTGAATTTAAGTGAAAAGGGAACTAAACATCGCATTGAGTTGGCTCCATGTGACACGGGATGTGTGTTAGAGCTGGCACGGGGGATGCACAGCTGGTAGTGAATCCTTTGAGCACTGGCTGGCCATTAGATGAGCTTAACTGTGCCCAGAAAACTCACGGTTGTGGTTTGATGACCGGCTGAAGCCAGTGTGGAGTATGTGCTGCAACCAAAAGGAGTGATTTTGCTCCCACTCATCCCGTTTTGGCTTTTATGGTTGTGCTCCAAACAGCTGGTTGTGAACCAGCACGAGTGCTACTGCTGCCTGACTTCTTAGCCTTTTGGGTAAGGGGAGTGTGGCATTGCCCCTTCTAACAGCAAGACAAATTTAAGTAATCTAAAAATGTTTATAATCTGTATACTAAACTGCAGTATTGTCATATGTATCATACTGTAAACTATATCTATGACAAAAACCACCTTCAGCTACTAACGCCAGTTCAGCCTACAAAATTGAGCATGCACTTGATCTTCAAAGATTTTTCCCTGGGGTTCTCTTCCTATCACCGTCATAGCTGTGCCAATCTGGACAAACTAATCCTTTCGTTCAGTAGAGCTACATTTAACGCAGTGATCAAAGCTACAGTGTGCAGAAATATTAGTATTCAAATCTGTAAAACACAAGGGAAACAAATTGTTCTATGAGCAGCAGAGCTAACAAAATCCAGTTTCTGTAGATTTGTATCCTGTCTGCTGCTGTATCCCAGCACTGCAGTAAGAGTCCTCTACTGTCCTGTTATCTTCTGTGACCTCCCTTATCATGATACGTTCAGATCCTGCAGCCTGACTACTGTGCTGCTCCCTGGATAATCTACCAAACTTTTTTTAGTTTGCTAGCTGGGCTAAGGGCGGCATGTGCTGTCACTGTTGCAGAGCTATGTGTATGCTTGCTGGTGCCGGGGGGGGGAAGTCATATTCAAGAATTCTAGTGATTGTAGAGCTGAGAGTTAAAACTCTTGTGCTATTCGCTCTGCCTATTAGTTACCATCTCCAGAAAAGAATTAGGATTTTGTTACAGGACACGTATCTTTTTGTCTTTCTTTTCAGAATCACTTTTTGAAAAGGTGTGTAGCGCCACTGAAAATTTTCATGTATAAAACTTCTAGTAGCTCACTGTCCTTCAAGATCAGTCTTAATTGTTACGGCTTATTGTGGTGTGTAATAAAACATGTAATCCTTTTTGAAAGTATGTTAGGTTTGTAGTTTAAATGATTTATTTTTTTTAACCAAGTTTGGGGATCTCAGCAATTGTTGTATGGAAATGTATTGTCTCATATTAATCATGGATTTCATAGTAATGTCTTGTGTTCTGTGATGTTTTAATCCCATAGTATATTTGAATATAGTCCTTTTGTTATAAAACTCCAGTTGAACTCAAAGTTCTTTTTATGTTTTTTTACTACCTTTTCCTTTGTATTATTCTGCGTCTCTTAAATAGACCATACCTGATCTTTCTGATGTTTCGTGGCATCCCCTTTAAGGTGACTGTTGTCAAGTTTCACTTGGTTTGAAACTATTTCAGTTTAATTAGCATTTCAAACCATTTTTTACATTGTATGCCTACTTGGGGCGCTGTATTACTAAGTGCCTACTTGGAATGCTGTGTTCAGTTTGTAATGTACCAATTGTAATATCTCCAGAACATTTTATCTAGATCCTAACTTTTTTTTTTTTACTGAATATAATTTTTCAATGGACTCTCCGGGGTGAATGTGTCTCTTTCTGAATTCATTGTTAAAATCCAGATAGTTGGTGAGTAGTATATTCACCTTGACATGCAATACCTTGTTGATTGATCTGTTTGTCTGTTGTGTATTTCCCTTTTTATCTAGCTTGGTTATACTATCTGACCTTCCTACAGTTTCTTCTCTAGTCTTAACCTTAATTTTCATGTGAGTGAGTTCTGCCACTTTTGCTTTCTGGACCGTTAGGGAATATGTGAAGTAGTTCTAGTACAAAACCATGGCCCTCTGCTGTTAACCCTTTTCTGCACGTTAACAGACCACTTACTGCTTTTTCTTTTGATGCTTTGCTGCTGGCGTCTAAATGCGAATAATGTTTTCCCCTAACACCAAAATTAATTTTACTTAATGCCCTCTTGAGACGTTGTGGAAGGCTTTTTGAAAGTCAGTTTTTCAGCAATTTCTCCTTTGTTCACTGTTGTTGTTACAAAATTCTACTAGACTAAAAAACAGTGTTTCCTTTCCAGAAACCATGCTGTGTATATTCGCTGGTATCAACCTGCCTATGTTTTACAATAATACTCTCTAAACAATTGTTTCAGCTAGGTTTAGTGATGCAGGAAAGACTTGTTTGTTTGTAACACGCTAAATCATATTTACGGGCTCTTTTAAAGGTAGGTAAGTACTCTGTCTTCTCACATTCTATTAGTAGGTATTTTTAGTAGGGGGTTAATGTAACTTTTTAATATTGACAAATTAACTTTTTTCTCTCGCTCCTCTGACATAACCAATTTCTGATTTCTGCTAGCAAAATGAGAGAATGCAAAAGTACCAGATTTGCTCCAAATGAGGTGCTGGTGATTTAGGTTTGTTGGCTCTGTTCCATTCCCCCAAATTGTGTGGTGGGCAGCTGAGAAACGTGTGCTCAGGTAGTCTTTCTTAGGCTTTGAATTTAAGGTCTAGCGGGTTTTGAATTCAGATGATTGAAACACTGCGAGATGTGCAGTGGAGCGGGAGCAAGCAGGAGCGTATTAGTGAACAGGCTGACGCCTGCGACTTGTTCTTCCATCTATTTTTTGTATCCCTTTTCAGGAAGGAAACCAACCTGCAAACCCAGCCCAGAGTGAGTCATTTAGCTGTTCTGAGGAGAAAAATGGCAGCCAGGGCTGTTTGGTAGTAGAGCGTTCTGCTGCCCACCGGGAGCATGTGCAGGCACAGTGCGTAGGAGGCAAAGCTATGAAACTGCTGTAGATGTTTTGGTGAAGAATAATTAATGTTGTTCCAGTAGAAGTGTAATAACTTTGTAACTAATGTCTTGACTGAAAGGTCAACCTCATTAAAATGTTTGAATTCAGTGTATTTTATCAAGCTGGCAGTTTTGGGAGGGGGGGATCCAAACATTAATTTTTTTTTTTTTATATATTGGAATGTTCTGTTTTAAAATGTGCTTATGAGAGGAATTGCCGTATTGAATCACACTGGCATTATTTCTAGCATAGTGTCCTGTGTTGGATAGCAACCATGAAAGAGAAGTTCCCTAATTCTTCACGTTGACCCATCTCAAAAACATCCCTAAGTGGATCCATGGGGAACACTGAGAACAAGATAAGCGTTAGGTACTTCTCATGCTCTCTCTCCAGCTACTGTCAGCTCATGGAATCTCTGAGCAGGGATTGTTTCGGTTTATTCAGAAAGACGTGAATGATTGTTCTCCTGTGAACTTGTCCAATTTCTCCTTGGACCCATGTAAATTTTTCATTTCCATTGTATCCTTTCGCGACAAATTCCACAGGTCTGCTGGCTGTTGCCTGAAGAGTCACTCATGTTTTAAAGGTGGCTCCTAGTAGCTTCATTTGCTGCTGTCTGGTGTTTGTGTTGGAAGGGTCAATGAACTGTCAGTCAGTTACTATCCTGCGCTTTTCATGTCACTTGTCTCTGGCATAGTCTCTTGATATTGGGCTCTTTGGTTTGAAAGAGACTATTTTTCAGGTGCTGGTTCTTGATGCTTCAGTAATGTTTGCTGAAACAGCGCACATCTGTAAGACAGATATTTCTTCACTAACTGCTTGATATTTTTTTTTCCTGATTTTAATTGAAAAGGAGAGGTGCTGTTTGGGCACCAGTGCTTGCTAGCGTTTCAGGATTGAAATCAACCCTAGGAATAGCAACTGCAACTGAATTTATAGGGGGGATGTTTACAGAGGAATTGGTTGACCCTGTGGAAATGACGGGTACTAAAGTAAGGATAAGGATTCTCACCTGTGTCTCCAGGAAATGGCAATTACTGTATAGCTGTGGCCATCTATTAATGTGGTTAGAACATCAGCTTAGCAATTCTTAAGTTTTAGTGTCTCGATGATACATAGCATAAAACAATAGTACTAAAGAAACAGGAGGATCTTTCTGAAATGAAAATTAGCGAGTTTCCTATGTTAGTATTACAAGTGTTGCAACCAAGTGAAGCAAACAAAAATTCAGCTTCTGTAACTGAAGTTGGCTTTTGATCTGCTGTGTTGATAGTGCATTGTTAACTTAATTTTTTAAAATTATCATCATATATATGAATACTTCTGTGAAGAAGAGTAAATTTAGTGCTTACTGGTTTTCTGTAAACCTCTAAAGACTATTTAACTGGGTGATTTGTAGAAGATAAATGTGTAAGAAATAGGTTCTGCAAGCTACATCTTTAGGTCTTTTGAAGTGTTAATGGCTTGTAATTTAAAGTGTTTCTTTAAAACCTGATTTTAAATAATAATCATAGATTTTTGTATTTTTTTTATCAAATTGATCACTGCCACAAAGAAAAATCTGAAGACACTTGTGATAGATTTTAATTCAGTATTTAATTTTCTGTGGCCACTACTGATGGGCAATGATATCAGTTCTTGTGGAATGCTGGTAAAGATAGATAAATGAAATCCAGGTCTGATCCTGCAATCACTGGCGTGTGCACTTAAGTTTGGTCATAAGAATACTGGTAGAAAACTAAGTGTCTGCTTAAATGTTTGCTGCATCAGTAGCTACAAATATAAATTTGTCAGGCTTCTTAGTGATGTACTTTTGCTGCTTCAGAACAAAACTGATTGTCAGTTTTTCATTGATAACACAATTTAAAAAGTACCAGGATCTTTTAATCAGTCTAAGGTTGTATGTATTTATTTGGAAGAGCAGGAAGCTAATCTCTGAAGAGCAGGATTTTTTCAAGTACGCTTCAGTCATTTAGGAACATAAAGTCCATTGACTGTACTGTGAGAGGAGTAGAATTGAACCGAAGCAGAGGATTAATTTTGCAAGTTAAGCTAACTGAAAAGTGCAGTTGATCACAATATCAAGCAGCATATTGTGTTATGGAGGTCTCATTCCTGTATGGATCTTCTTAAGCCTAAACGTACATGTCTGAAAACTGTTGAAAGTCTTGATCAGGTATTGGCAGGGGGAATTAGCAAAATAGGAATATAGAACTTAATTAGGAAAGCATTATGTTTAAACTTTTTTTTTTAATCGCTGTTTAGAAGTCATGTTTGTTTGCTCTCAAGAAGGATATAGGAAAAGCGTTGTGTAACTCTCTTTAGAGTTAGTGCCTTTGCAGGAGTTACTGTACTGCTGTTTTCTTTGCCAGTACATGTCGGTAGTGCAGTGGTAGGCAGAAGACTCCAAAGTCCAAGAAAAGCTTTAAGTGAAAACCTTAGAAGATGGTTGAAACTTTACAATTAAGTAAAATGCCCTGTCCATTTTTGCTATGAAATGTGATGGTAGTTTGCTTGTTGACTACTCAGTGATGAGCTATTTGGTAGTGGCTAGGAAGACTGCAAAACTTGTTGTATGACTCTTGGTTCAGCTATCAGTTGTCTTTGTGCCTTATCAGCCTGTTTGACAACTGTTTAATTGAAAAGTTTCACATGCTATTGAAGTGTTTTTGTTCGAATAAGCATTTAATTCCAGAAGGGGGATATAATCTCATGGTTTGATAGTGAGAGACACAGTGTAGGTGGAGGGATGCTGTCAGTGTCCTAGATAGCAGAGTTGTTTATTTTGTAAATACAGATTATTTTTTCTGAATAGTAAAGGACAGAACCTTGGCGAATTGCAAATATCTCTGAGTGGGGACAAATATTTTACCATCGTTCTGTTACAAGAACTTTCACTGGGATTTCAAATGCCATGTGCAGTGTAACAAATGGGAATCTTGTCTCTGAGAAACTGGTAACAAGGATGAAACTTGCTTGTTTGTTTTTGCTTGGGTAGTTGTACATATAAAACCCCCAGTAGTTGGCCCTATGCTTGACAACAATAAGTAGATGAGAAATAGTAGTAGAAGAATGATTTCAGATTGCTTCTACGCTGGTTTGATGCTGGGGCAAGTGGCATTGCACTGTTAAATATGAGTAATAGAGTGCAAATACATAATTTTTTCCCCTTACATCTTGTTTTGCTTCATTGTCTTGTGTTAGTGTGTTATGAAGCAAGCAATACTTATATGTTACTGCTGGTAAGAATGTCTTTGACAGATTCTAAATATAATGTCCTAGAGGAACTATATCTGCCTGACTAGATGGGAAGATGCTTTTTTAATTTTTTTTTTCCCAGTCTCTAATCACAGAATAATGGAGCTGGCTCGTTAGTGAACTAAGTTTAGAAATTGTGAGTATGGGGAGGAGACTTCATTTTAATTCTTTCAGCTGAAATTACTAGGGCAAAAATACTGATCTTGCTTGGCATGACCATAGTCGTGTTAGAGCTGGGTATCAAGAATAGTTAGAAAACCCACCACATAACAACATGGAGCACTGGGGAATTAAGTTCAAACTTTCCTTCAGTTCAGTTGGAAGCAATAGACACAAATACTCAGAGCATTTTGATGTTTGCTCACTACAGCTCCTCTCATTTCTTTTCTTTGTCAAATCCAAATGAACCTTTGGATCCAAACTGAGTGAGTAGTGATGTATGGAATTATGGTGCTCTCTTTATTATAGGTTGTCAGTGTTGTATAGAATACATTTTATGATGAATCTTTGTATAAATCATTAATATGATAAATTTGACCTTTTGGCAGGGGTGTATCTTCACCAGGAAGCCTAAACTTTTCTGTTGATTAATAGGCACGAGAGTTTGCATCGCACTTACTGTCTCTTAAAAAGTCAGTGCTGAGGTTTTTTATGATCAGTTTAAGGAAGTGGAGAAGTTAACAGATTTTAGAACTTTTGAGTTGGTGATTTTTAAGAAAGCATAGTTAAATGCATTCTGTGAGGTTTCTGATGTTTCATAGACTAACAAAAGGTTGCTTTATTAGTAGCTTTAATGAACAAATCGCTTTATTGGCTTAGACATACTGGTTGCTTTGTCGGTCCAAACAGCTATGGGTTCTTGTTTCAATTCACCATTGTGCTAGAGTAGAGAAGTGATAGCCATTGACCTTCTGTTAAAGCACAATAAAAAGTTTTTTGTGAAGAAGGGAAGTGTGCGGGGAAAAGAGCTATGCAGTTCTCTGACTTGAGTTCAGCAACGTAAAAATCAAGAGACCGTGTACCTCTCCTGTTGCTTTTCTTGCCGAGTGGCTCAGTATAGTAAACCACTTGAAACAAGAAAAAGTGAGACTGACTTTCTGAAGGCTGCTTTTCATGGAACCTCTGTGTAAAGTAAAAAGGTATTTGTATTGTAGCTGCAAGGAAGCGTATCAAGTAGGTACTCATTTAGTTCTGAATGGAAAGTGTGTTACTCTTGAAAAAATTTATCTTTTATTATTATTGATTGTCTTATTTGTGTTAAGTGATTAACACACCTGACTTAACCATAGTCTTTGATTGAATTAAGTGACTGTATTTTATTTCTTGAATTACTTCTAAGAATTTTTTTACATGAGCAAATAGGGTTTTTTTTTCTGGTTGTACAGTTAAGACAAAGGGGAAATTTGTTAGGTGCTTTAGGCCTTTGTTAACAGTAAGTAGTTATCACAGTTGATGTCTGTGTAATGAAAGGATGCTATATCAGGTGGGATGGCATTGCAGTTCCTCAGCTCATTCTTGGAGTTACCAGATTGCTTTAAAAACTTGCCATTTTACTTGTAAAAAGATGAGCATCTTTCTGTAACTAGAATAATAGCGTTGCAGTTGAATCTGGGGATTCAGATAGATTTGCCGAATGTATTTACATTACATAACCTGTGAAGTTATAATCATGATTAAAAGGATTAGGAACCTCCTTTTTAATGAAAGCACTGTATGGGAACAATTTACTGTTCTCTGCAAATACTTTTTTTTTTTGGGGGTGGGGGGTGGGGAGTACAGTGCAACTCAGATGTTTGTAACTGGCTGCTTTCTGGTTTACACATTTGCAGTGGAACACTTGTCATTTGGTGGGAGCAGCTGTTGGAATATATTTTACACTTCAGTTATACTATGAGTTTTGTTGTAGAGATAGTATCGTACGCTTGGTGGTTATGATGCGTTGGGCCTTGTTCATAGTGG
Source organism: Falco rusticolus (assembly GCF_015220075.1). Taxonomy (NCBI): domain Eukaryota; kingdom Metazoa; phylum Chordata; class Aves; order Falconiformes; family Falconidae; genus Falco; species Falco rusticolus. Next base: position 49,989,752 of record NC_051187.1, read on the forward strand.
TGTGTCTATTTGAATTACAATAAAGTGTTTGAATGTTTGTTTCTCTCATGGAGCAGTTTTGTGCCCTAGTAAGTACCTAATTCTTTAGGAAAGCAAGTTTTCCCTGATACAATTCCTTGGGGAAAGCTATGACAAGCAGTGAAGCTGTCCTTGCATAAGTTTATCTAGTTTTCACTTCTGAGACAGGTGTTCCCTATAAACTTGTTTTTGAAGTTAGGAATGAGATTGGGTGAGCTTGCACGTGAATACGTTGAGGAGAAGCTGTGTGCTGAGAATGTGTTCAGACTGTGCATTGCCAGTGCTGTTCAGAGAGGAGCTGACTTGCCATTGTGCTCCGGTTAGCAGCGCTGTTATAGAGGAATTACCTTCTGACTTTATTTTCTTCTGAATCTTGCAGCATCAAAGTATTGTTAATGTGAAATTTGCATGTCTTTGCATGGAGGAAGCTTAGAGCAAGAAAGCATGTTCTTTCATTTCTCCTTCCCATGAGGAGATGGGTTGGAGTTTTTCATGGCCACTGTATGCAGAGCCCTCTTGCCTACCTCTTCTGGTCACTGCCTTCCCTGCTTTTCACCTTTCTGTGGTCTTTCAGTATGTGCTAGGAAGTTTGTTTTGCTCTCTGGTGCATGCTTTTTGCTGTGCTATCTCCTTAGCTCCTTCTGGCTGCAGTCTTTTTCCTCTCCACCCTTGTTTGTTCAGTTCTGCCCTCCTGCCCTTGTTTTGCATTTTAATGCTGCTTCAGTAGTTTTATGCATTTTCAAGATACCTGGTTTTTGAAATAGCCGCCTCTTCCAGAGATTATTTTATCATCCCCTTCTGCCAGATACTAACAGTGTTCCTCAGCAGCTCTGTGCTTGCCACAGAGTCTGTACTTCAGCTTCCCAATGTACAAAATTAAAAGGTAACTTATGCCTTCAGAATTGTTTAGAATCAATTAAGGTGTCTGAGGTTTTGGACATTATAATGGTTACTATAAAAATACTGCAAAAGTAGTCAACACAGAGATTTAGTTCAGAGGCAGCAGTTGGCTAAACACAATTGTAAATTCTTAATGTCCAGGGTATCATTATGAGTAATGGAATGGAAGAGGTGGTGTGGCTTTGAATAATACTTTTTAACTCTTCATCCTACTGTGTGGAAACTTGTGTTGTGACAGCCCACTGTTGGGGAACTGGTTTTGATGTTGTGTTGACATTACAATGACTGTTCACCATCTGTAACTTGAGTATGTGATGGTAGCTGATGCCATCTGTACATGTCAGAGAAAACTGGTAATTCTGGTGCAGTTTTCATTGGAAAGATAGATTAAATAAAGTTAAAGAAATAAAACCGCAGAATTCTAGCTGACCAGAGCTCTGTTGCAGTTAGTTTTTTCATTATACGTTTCTTCATCAATATCAACTTCCTAAACATCCATCTCAATACAAATGGAAGCCCATAAACTGCATGTGCTGAAGAAAGAAGACACAACTAACATACGTTTGTTTTAAAACTAGCAACCATCTGCAACATACAAGAAAACCGGTACTGTTTAGCCCTTATGTATCACTGCATCTGCAATAAGGAGAGTGTATTTGATATTCACCTTTCAAAATATATACCTCAGAACACTGTTCCTCTAGAGAAATAGTAAAATCTTTTAATATCATGCAAGGACTTGCTGCAATACAACAAGAAAAGTCCATGTAGTGGCTTAGCATTGTGCCTTGGAATCTATACAGAAAATGATTAAACATTAGCAGCTATAGTGGGAAATGTATGTGGAGGAAATTTCGTTCTGCCCCTCTTCCCTAGCTCTCTGATAATCCCCTACCATAGAGTTCATGATGAGAGCCAAACTTTTTGTAGGTGAATTTGCATCAGATGGTACCAGGCTCTGCAGAGCAGCAAATGCAAAGCTTGCCGATGAATCTTCACCATCCTATGGTAAATATTTGCTCTCCCCCCTACTAAAATCAACAAATTCTGTGGGTCTTACGTATTTACACATCACAATGTAACGTACTGAATGCAGTTCACCAAATGTTCTTATGGGAGCAAAGGGAGGGAAAGCAAACAACTGCTAAGTGCCCAGATGAACTCACATCTACAAATGAGAAAAACCCTAACCACTCTATACTTTCAGGAACTGGGTAGTTGGAGTTTAACTGAGGTGGGCCTCAAGAAACCTTCAGAAGACAAATCTTGGTCTTTAAGTATGGGATTATGCAGCCTATCATGGCTTCAGGAGAGGGGTTTTGTAGAATGGTGTAACTTTTCCCACTCTTTGAATCTCTGGTATATCACAGATAAATAGTAATTGTCTATTTTGCCCTCCTTGAACAACAGAGGCATTTTAACTTCTCCCGTCTTCCTTGAAAAATCTTAATTCTGCAGGTTTTCAGCCACCTTGTATTAACATAGCCCAGATGAAATCAGAACTCGTATTCTCAACTTGAAGTTGTTCTGAAGGTTGTTTGTGTCTTTTTGAATTCAGAGATCTTCTGTACCTGGTCTCCTCCTCAGCTATATTAGTTTGACTAATAGATATTTTTGCTTTGTGGTATCGGTGCTTCAAACACCATTCTTAAGACCAAAATTGTTTTCTTGGAAAACTCAGTTTCACTTAATTTTAGCAGAATGTTAAGCTGGCCTTACAATGTTCAATTTCACCAGCTTAGAGTCTAGCTCTGCCTTGAGTGAGACTCTGGATCATTCGATTTCCATAGGGCTTCTCTCTTCATCACTGTCTCGCTAATCGGAAGTTATTTTTAACTCATGTAGCTGCCTTTTTCATCAGTCCTTTGGGGGTAGGGATGTAGACAGAGCAGTAGCATTGATAGTTGGAAGAACTGGGGTTTCTATTTCAAGCTTCTGCCACTGACTTTCTCCGAGATTCTCTTATTTAAGAGCATAATATTCCTTTCTGTGCCTCATCATCTATAAAATGAGAGTACTTAGCCACAGCTGTAAAATGTTTTGAGATCTTTGGGTAAACACTATTCTGAGTATTTGCATTTGTTTCAGGGCATCACAGTCTGTGATGATAGTATAATAATACAGTTTTATTTCTTTGTGGAAAAGCAGCAGCACAGGTAGTTCACCATTCTGCATTCAAATGGCAGTCTATAACTTCTGTAATATTCTTAAGTTAATGTGGGCTTTAACATATGTATAACACTAGTCATTGTTTAATGGAAGCAGTGACTTAAAAGGAATTGCTATTAGTTTTACTGGACATGAGGTGTTATAACAAAGTTTTATATTAATTACTTAAGTGTTTGTGGAACTGTTTTAGCAGGTGCTAAATTTCTGTCCTGTTGGTATTGTTCAGAACTCATTTAATGAAACATAAATATTCTTTTCTTGTAATGCATGCAATATCCAAGACAGACCCACAAACTCCATATGAGAAGTTACTCTGCTTAATGGTCTGCATCTTATATTTTTTTCACTCTCATGGAAACAGCTTACTGCTATAGTTGCTGCATTAATCCATAATCCAATAAAGGGATTTATTTGAGGGGTTGAAGGCAGAGAGAGGAAAAAGAATGTGTCTATAGTGCACTGTGGGCAATAATTATGCTAAAAAATAAGATAGAGCTCTTGAATGGCTCTGTGTTTGCCGTTCTCAGTGTGAGAGGCACACACTAAAGTTTCACAGTAAAATTTTAAGGTGCAATTGTATCCTTTCTCGTACTCCTCAAGGAAAAAGACCACACCAACAAAACAAACAATCAACTCCCCAGGCCCAAGTTGTTCTTCCTGTTATTTCAGCTGTCACAAATGCAGGGATAACAGGGCCATTGCTTAAATCCATATAGTTGGCCTGCATTAAATATCGTATGATACTAAATGAATGCTGATCTTCCAGCTTTGGTAAGGACTATGTGAGTTCAGTGTACAACTCTTACTGTGGTATACCAAGCACACCTCTAGTAGCGTATATGCACAAATACAGGACCTCAACACTCTTCTGAAATTAAGCATTGTGTAGGTGCATCTCATGTTGAAGTTCCCATGTAACTTACATGTAGTAAAATGTTTGAATGGAAGCCTTTCCTTTTTTGGATTTAAAAAAAAAAAAACAAAACATATTCCTGATTGAAAAGAATGCATATGAATGGATTGTATGTGTATCTGAAGGAGGGGTGGCAGATTCTGCATGTGGATTTTTAAAGCTTTAAAGATAAAATTGAAAGAAGGAATGCATTGATATTTATTGACGCTGATGAGCATTTACTGAAAGTTCAATGACAGTCTGGTTCTTCCAAGGGTCGGCTAAGGGGCATTGCTACAAGTTTTCATGTATATACCTTATTGCTAGAATTGCACACTTTTCCCTCAAAGGGAGCCAAGACCTTGTTGTATCTTTCTGTGAGTGTGGTGCTTCATAGAAACAGAATGCAGCATCTTTGAACGGCATTAGTTGTTTCTGCTAGGGTTTGAAAGGTACAATTATGTGACTCAATCTCTGGAAAGCACGCTCTGTGGAGTTGTCAGCCCTAAATGTCCAGTGCAACAATTTTCATTCCTTTCTCCCTCTTCTGAAGTGAAGGCTTTGCCTGTAATTTTTAATGCAGTTTGTAAAGAATTCTGAGGAAACTTTATCAAAATGCTCAGACTTGTGAGAAAATATGTTAGTATTTACCTCTCTGATTTTGAATATTGGTTGACTTCTAAGAGTTTTTAAATGCCCTGCCTGGATCTTGTAAATCACTGTTTGTAAGGTAGACTGTTCATACTTTATTTTAAAATGTTGCTTGTTTCCCATGTCTGAAATGAATTTCACAAAATAGGCAAGAAGACATGCTGTTTTTTAATGCTTGAAAATTTCTTATGCTAGAGTTGTCATTTAATGAACTAATGCTTTACTCTGATTTCTAGTGTGTAGTTTAGATATGAATAATGGTACTGTGCTCTTAGGGGTAGATATAAAAGCCTGGAAATCATTCGATGTTCAGATACACACCTATCTATCTTTCTGTGGGTCAAAATAATTGGAAAGAAATCTTGAATGGGATTAAGTGAAGGCATATGAATTACAGGCCTAAATTTTGGTTTTGGCAACTGCCAGCATGTGATACAGCCAAAGCCTTGAGCTGCCTGCAAAATGCTGGAGCCCGTAGGCTGCAGAGAGAAGCCTGCAGACATCACCCGAGTGTAATCCCTGAAGCATTGCCTGCCTGGGACTGGAAACAGCACGGGGAAAAACTGCTGTGAGTGTCCAGGAGATCCTGAAGCAAGGTGAGGAGATGCAAAAAATGGTTCTAGCAATCTTGTCTTGGTTTGAGTCTGTGTTCTAGGTGGTAGTGAAGGGCAGGGGCAGCTTGACACATCCTTCCAGGTCAGATACAGCAGTAGCTAGCAGGCAGATCCCGTGTTCTGGCCTGCAGCTCTTCATTCCTCTCTCAGCTGGCAGTGGACTTGTTGCTTCTAAAAATAGTACATGTTACAGATGCTCCTGTTATCACTGCATGAAGGAATGGGATCCTTCTGCTTTGTGGGAGTAGAATTACAGTCCCTGCACAGGAGTAGAAGCAGTCCTGCAGGAACTCACGTCCCGGTGGACATTGGTGTCTGGAGCACCTGAATCTGCTTCTGGTGCTCATCAGCTGGTGTATAGATTGTTTCTTCAAAGTATATGTTTTGCAGGTCTTTGAATACAGTCGTGCTAATTTAAACAGCAGCCCAGCAGGAGGGTCTAGCATGCTTGAAAGGGTTGACTTTTTTTATTTTGAGTTTGGGAATTTTTGGAAGGCAATACCCTTCAGATTAGAATGTTAAAGTTGAATTCTTGTAGCGAAGACAGTGGTCTTTTTTTAACAAGATTGGTCAATTTAAAGTCGGTTTCATTTTACCCTTACCTTTTGTTCTTCACTACTGAAGTGGTGGCTACTCAGAGTACTGTATCCCATTTAAGTTTTTATTCTTTTCTGTTTGTTCATTCTGAGTGCTGCTATTTTATAAAGTCAGACAGAATGTTTTGTTAGCAAACAAATGGGAAGTATAAAGCAAACAGCCCTTCCTTCTCTAATAAATGCTTCCATTATTCTTTCTTGTTAGTTAGAATTTTATGTCATGGGCCAAACCTGAGTTGATAGCCAAGCTGGAAATGATAATAATGTCTCAGTTGTGGGAAATGGGTAAGGTTACTGATAAACTTATTTTGAAAGTTGCATGGTGTCTTCTTAAGAGTCTTTTGTCTTTTCTTACACTTACTGGCGCTGCTAACTCTTACAGTAATTCTTTCCTTTTTTTCTTCTTCCCTCTTTTTTTTTTTTTTGGTGAGGTTGAAATTTAGTAATATACTGATAATATGATACCTCAAACTATTGCGAATTGTTGTCATGGATTATAAAGAATTGAATTATCCAGTTAAAATAGGAGGATACATGTAATGAATGAAATATTTATTTTTTAAATACTAATATCATAAAAATACTTAGATGGCCGCAGAACTGAAAGATCTTGTAGGATAATTTAACAATACTGTATTTGGATCTGGATGCAGACACTGATTTAGCTGTTAATCTGAATATCTCGGTTTACTAGAGTATTGCACAGAAAACTGGCTGTATGCAAGTTACTGAGAACCTGAGATGTTCTCATTGAGAGTAGTCTCAAAGTTGTCCCAAGAATTGTCTGGCTATCCAGTATCTTGTGGTAATTCACTATGAAAATAACAAAGGCATGGATCAGCTGAGCTTAAGTGTCTTTGAAATCATCTCTCTATATATGGATTAATGGACGGACTATTTTAAAGGGATCCATTGGATTCTGGGTATACAGTAGAATGACAGATATGATGCTGCAGTGTCTCACAATTAGCTATGTATTAACATAGAAAAATGTTACATGCTCTTGGTACAGACTCTTCTCCAAGACCATGCTGGGGAATTTCTTGGTGTTTGTCCAGTGATGTTCTGCTTGGTAGAAAGTGAAAATTATTCTGTGTGCTGGTACAAGATAAGTAAACAGAATTGTTAGTTTTTCCATACCTGATGCTAAAATAAAACTGTTCAAAGAATTTGAAAGACCCCAGGGACTGTTAAGAGTTGCTTTGACACACCATTCTTTAATCTTATGCAAACTGAACTGTACAGAAAACAAAATTGCAAACGCTTCTTAATATCAGAGACTGATCGCTAGGCTCTTAAGCTGTTTCAGTAGAAAACTTAGCATCCTATCTCTTTTGACACTGCAAATTCCCATTACTGTAAATTTAGCTGCCTTTCTTCAGGTACCTGCATCTGTGTTTCTCTGTGAGTTTTTTCCTTTGTAAATCATGGTCTGAAAATAGGTGTGGAGAGTACCGGCTTAGAACAGTAACAGAGAACAAGCTTGTCTGCGTACCTAATTCAATGGCATGTAAGCCATTAAAAGACTGGTGTACAAGGTCAGCAGTAAGTTTTTTGCCTACACAGTAGGCAAATCCGAGGGAGGATAATGTTACCTTACATTCGTTACCCCTACCAGGAGAGGTGAGCCTTGATCTGTGAAAGCATCATTGAAAAAAATGCCTCGCCATTTGTGTACTCTCTTATCCAATTGCAAAACAGAATTTTTGTGCGAGTAGCTTGATTCATTGGGTTGGAACTGTTTGAGGTTACTGTGGGAACTATTGCATCCTGAAAAGTTGGTTATTCCAGTGCTTATAAAAAAAATTAAAAAATTCTTCTACAGCCAAGGTATTGTTGGTGGTAGTTTCAGACAGGTCCTAGGAGAATGAGCCCTTGATGGGACCAAATGATCTAAGTTAAATGCTCTATTAATGGCCTATTAATGTTTATTTGTGTGAGGCTGCATACAATTGCTTCTCCCTTCTCCGTCAGTTTACTGATTAAGCAGGGACCTCAGGGAAACTGTTGAAACTTTCTTATAAAAGATGGAGAAAATACACGGATTAATGTGTAGGCTGTTTTGTTGCTTGATGTTTCCACCAAAGTCATCCTAATCACATCACCATCTGTAAGCATGCACTGGCATTCATAGATCTGTTAAATCATCTCCATCTTTCAAACAGGGTAAGCCTACTGCAGTGTCTCACACCTTTGCTTGTCTGTTTGGACAGTTGGTGATCAAAATGCACAAGTAACTGTTAATCTTTCAGAATCACCGTAGCTTAATTTTTGGTGCCTTTTGTAAACTCAGCTTGAAATTATTCTCATTATAGCTTAGTATGTGTGCTATGGCATGCATTTGTTTTCTTCATGTTACTGCTAAATCGATGAAATTATTTCCTCCTTGTGCAGCAGTTGCAGACTTTTGTGCAGTTCTGTTTAGTAGAATTAAACCTATATAACTATAAAAAATAAGTTTAGATGGCATTGAAAATGCCATTTAAGTTTTGATTTGAAGGTTTAAAGGCTGCACAGATATAACTGAGGACCTAATTGGGAGTTAAAATTTCTGCTGCTGTATATGAAACCAGAAAAGATCATCTGAACATTCCCATTCTCTTCCTTGTTACCAGCGCTGATAATTAGCATCCACTTTGATCCAAAATTTCAGTCAGTCTGCAGGAGTTACTCACCAGTCTCATTTCCTCCTTCAAAATAAAAAGGAAGAGGCAACACCAATAACTCAAAAGATTTAGCTCTGAATCTCCACCTGAGTCTTAGGTCATCTTGACAGACAACCTGAAAGAATTTTTTCCCTTCCTGTTACCTTGGATATATAACTGTACCACTGAGAAAATGATTTTGGCATACTATTGAGATTTTGCAATGCGTATGGATTGGGGTGAGAAGATCTCAAAAGTATCCAACTGCGGTCTAATGCCCGTGGCAGTGCGATAAGGATACTCTTTGTTTTGTCACCGTTACATTTTGAGTGTTGCACGCAAAAATGCATGTGTTTGACAGTTCTTAGCCAGCTTTTTAGCTTCTTTGACTCCTGGTATAATATTTCACCATAAAAAAACCCCCACAACCTGCCTGTGGCTGCGATTTACTGTTGCTCTGCTTCAAGTGAAGTACTGTGCTGTGTTTGTATGGTGTGATCGTTCTGAAGCAGTGTCAACTGTGACATTAGCAATGGAGGAGTACACTAGAGGGGCTCCACTTCATCCGTGTTCTAGTTTATCATCCATCTGCCTTATGGCTTCGCACTAGTTACCTGTAGTATCTATTGCTTTTGGATATGGAGAGTAAAGCACACTTTAAATATTGCATAATGATGTTCTCCAGCCGCTTCCGTGTTCTATCATATGCCCATAGTGAAGTAAGTTGATGAGAAGCAGTGTACTGGACTGATGAAGGAAAAAACCACCTTTATCTTTTGTAGATATTTAGAAAACCTATGTTCTGACAGTGTTCCGTCTGCTTTTGCCTCTTCAGCTTTGAATAGCAGTATGGATGTTTACAGTGTATTGTGATTATTTAAATTAAATCTTTGAAACTCAGCAGAATTAGTTTATTTTCTGTGTTGGGAAGCTACCATAGTTTAGAACTCTGAAGTGTTTCCTCCTTCATCTCCACTAGAGAGCACCACCAGCTGCGCTGCTAAGGCCCCTCATGTATTTGCAAAATGCTGATTGTCAAATGCCATTAGAAGTTGTATTAACCTCCTGTTACCTTGTAAGCTGTGCTCATTAAGAGAAACTAGGACCAGAAGCGACTAGGGGAGATAGAGACACTTCTTCCTCAAGACAAAAATCTACTGTATCTAGATTGATGTCTTATCAGGAATGTTTTGATCTCTTTTTAAGTCTTCAGTGAAGGGAAGTCCAGTTTTTCCCTAGCCGGTTTCTCCTGCCACTTTGTGATCTTTAGACTTGTCCTGCCGCTTTGCCCCCTTCTTCTTGGTGTCACCTTTCCTGCAGCTCAGTTCCGTTTTTTTCTCTGTTTGCTGTAGATGGCAAAAATAGTTTTTGTTTCTTTCCTCCATACACACACACACTTTTTACTTTTAATGAGTGCTGTTTTCTTTTCCTCACTCGTCTAAGCAGAGGTTAACAAATCTGTGTGGCGTCAGTGGAGATCGGTGTGGGCATCCAGCAGTGAGGCAGCTGCATCTGAAATAATGACTGGTGGCAGTTTCTGGCCCTGAGGTGGCTGGTGTGTCACTGTGGGGCATTGCCAGTGCCTCAGGAACTTGTGCTTTATAACTTGCATCTTGCCGAGGAGGAACCATGATGGCGAGAGAGCCTTGTGTGGCTGGGGCTGGCCTTATGGATGCTGTAGGTGTTAGGAGCCTCCTTCGTGGGCAGCCGAGGGGGTAGCGGCGGCCTGGGGGTGCACTGTGGAAAGGGTCATGCTGGGCCTCGCTGGTTTTTCTATGCTGTGCTAGGCTCGGCAGCAAAAAACAGTGGAGCAGCACTGCTTCAAACCTAACAACTCCTCCACTTTCTTCAGTCTTTTGTTGTAATTGCTTTTGATCATTGTTTGCTGTGTTCTTAGATAACATAGTGAAGATTGAAGTGTTTCTTTCATCCTATTTGTGAAGGTGTGGTCAAAGGAATAAAAATAATAGGATTTTTTTAAAATTTTATTTACAGTCCTTCATCTTTTGTCAAGAGTAGTGTTATGGAGAAACTGTTTGATTTTTCACACTTGTGGATTCAGAGGAGCTGGTACTTTTTCCGTAGTCGCGTTACTCATTTCTCTGCACTTGCTTCAGGCAAAACTTTGCCTGACCTAGGGAAGAATCCAAATGACAGACAATTTTAATGTCCAAAAGTCTGACTTCAGTTTTTGTAAAATGTAGAATTACTTTACCCGTGCTTGTTCAGTCACAATTTTGTGTGCTGATGCGGGCAGCTTCTGTCTGGTGGCAGCCCGTGGTGTGCAGGAGCGGGAGTTTGCCCTCTCCAGAGGGGGGGGCCGGGAGTTAACGTCGGATGTGGCCGCTGCTCCCTCCTGTGGCAGGTCCGTCCCTGTTCTGTTCCACGGTACGGTAAGTGGTGTTCTGAGAAACGCCAACCCCACCGCATTTTTACGGAGGTGGGAGAGGGTCATTTTGTGCCTGACTGGTAGGATCAGTAATAAGGAACCGACTGTGTACCTGTAGCAGCCCGCTGGACAGAAAGATTGCCAGAAACATAGGCGTGCTCCCTCATTCGATGTCATTTTGTCACAAATACCAGTTTGAAAAACGGCTTGTCTCCACAAAGAATGAAACTGCTGCTGTTTTGCACATGCAATCATCCTGATTTTTCCTGCAGAAAATCTGTGAGATTCATATTCTAACCACATAGTTAAACCTCTCATTCCAGCTCTCATCTGGCATCATGATTGCTGCAGCATCCTTTTATCAGGCCTTGACAAATGCAGTCTTGCTCTTGCTATATCAACTCAGACTATTGCTGCATGCTGAATTTTATTATTGTACAATGAGCCATTGCAAAAGTGTTGGGGCAGTGCTTTCAGGAGGCAGTGGAGGAGATACCGTGACTGTTGGCACCAACTGCTTTTGGCTATATGCCAATCGTTGTAGTTTTGAAATCTTTTCTGTGCTGTTGTGTATATATGTAAAGCCTCTGTGCATGACTATATATATACACACACAATGTGAATATATAACACTTCGTATTGTTAAAATAGCACAGGATTTCTGAAAAACTTGACTCAGACTTTCTCTTGCATATCTAATTGCACAAGCAATTGCAGTTATTGAATTCATTTCTGCTTACGGTATTCCTTTTTTTTTTTCTTTTTTTTACATCCTTAATTGGTAGAGTATCTGTGTACACCGACAGGCTTGCACTGCAGATCCTCCACCATGTCCTTGGAGATTTTTCAAGACCTGATTGGACAAAGCCCTGGGCAACTTGGTCTGAATTTGGTATTGACCCATCGTGTGAATGGAAGGTTGCGTTAGAGACCTCCTGAGATCCCTTAAGTCTAAACTACTCTGATATTTTTTTTTTTTGTGGGCAGAATGAAAATCTGGCTCTATGGTCAGTAGTAGGTGCCAAAGCTTCAGTGCTGGAGGACTGATCCAATGACTCAGCTTCTGCTGACTCCTGTACTGAAGCACCAAACAAACGTATCGGAAACACCCTGCATTCTCTTTGCTTTGGGTAGGATGTGCTCCAGTGCATGTGCACAGCTGCAGGAGAAGCCTCCTGGTTCTGAGTATGTATGTACTCCATACTCTGTGGACGACTTAAAACTTTGAAGTGGCTTGAGCATCGTTACTGATGTGTGCTTCACACCCTGATAACCTCCGTTTTTACCTGTTAGATTGTACTGGCCTCATCTCTGTATGGTTGCCTTCTTTTACCTTCATTACACCAAACACGTACCTATTTATACCTTTTTTAAAAAGAAATGTTATGGTTTCTCCCTATTTTGGCAGTCAGCTGTAAATTATTAAAATATTCAGACCAGTACAGTTAATTTCATACGATTTAAAAAAGGTATATCAACCTTCTGTTCTAAAAGCAAGCGATGACATTTTGTTTTCATAAGAAATTTGAAATTGGAATTTTGGTAAATTAGATATTATTGACATTTTAAAAAGTGCCTCAGTTTTGGTTATAAGGAGGTGGAACAGAAGAATACTGGGATGGCAGAGTGGACTATCTAAAAATATTTAAAAAGGATTTCTACAACCCTTTGCTGATGTTTACAGGCAAAAATCAAACAACAGTCTGTATACTGGTGTATGTGTGTTAATGTAGTGTTTTACAATTTGGTACAGTTGACTTCCCATCATGTGGTGTCGTGTAGTTCCCCCCCCCCCCCCCCCGCCCAGTCCTCCTTTCAGTTTCATGGAGTCATAAGGCGATTTAGATTAGGAGGGACTTTGGAGATCATCTAATTCAGACCCCCGCTCAGAGCAGGGCCAGCTTAGATGAAGCTCAGGGCTGCGATTCAGGGTAAGTTTTTAATATCTCCAAGGACAGATAGATATTCGACAGCTTCTCTAGACAGACTGCTTCAATATTGGGCTGCCTGCAATGTGGAACTTTTTTCAGAACATAGAATTTTTGTTGTTGCGACTTCTGTCCATAGCCCTTGTCCCAGTTACTGTGTGCCTCCCCGAAGACTCTGCCAGACAGACTCTCTGCAGGACAGATCATCAGTTAGGCAGAGTTAAAGTCCTTTTGTTACTTTACTGTGGCAGTAAAAGGCCCATAACATATGAAATTACCTGAAAATATTTCTAGTCTATACTTTTTAAGATATGCAGATTAGTACATTGGACCTTCTGTAGCAAGCATATAAATTTGAGCAGGGGTATGGTATAAGCTGCTGTGTCTGGTATGAATTAGTGGAGGAGGATGTTTGTTTTCACAGGAGCTGTAGCTTTCAAAGGTAAACTTCTTTGGTATTTTTGATATGTGGAGAGAAATTTGTCTTTAGTAAAGCCAAGGGTAGGGTAGAATTATGGTGAAATATTTTGTTTGTTGTTCTGTCTGCTGTTAAAACTACTCTTTCATAATTTTAGAATGTATGAGAGATTCTTACTTAGTCTGTGCTACCTAATACAAAGTAGGCTGAACTCCAGAACCTTTGAATTTTGGTCCTGCAAGAGATCTAAGTTGTGGGAGGGAGCACAGACACCTCCCATCTTTTCCTTCAACTGCCATCCAACAGTTACCAGATTTGCAAAACTCTTAGCTGCCTTCCTGGAAGGCGTCTTGAATCATTAGCCCTTGCTTGTTAATGAATGAGCTTTTTGAAGGGAGCTGTTCTTGGTGGGTTTGGCCAAGGGCTGCACTCACTTTAGGAATACCACACCCTTCTTGCACCCTCTGTGCTTTAACTTGTCCATCAGGTCTGATCCTTGCTTGGACTGGCTTTTCATGTATTTGTGTTAGTTGGTGTCTGAATTGTATGCATTGTAAACTTTTTCAGCAATAATGCTTTGCAGTAAGATGAAGGTAACTTAAAATAATGCACTATTTCCAAAAGATACTTCATAAAAATAAATTTTGGATAATTTGACATGTTCAATTAAAAGGTGCAAAGGTGAAGGTGCCCAGCAAGTTGCCAGTTGTCTCTGGTTTAACTTAAATTCTTAAAAGCAATCAACTTTTCAACGCCTTTTTTTTTTTGTCCTCTTGCCAGTATTCTCAGTGAAAAAGAGGTGGGTTTTTTTTAATAGGATCTCCTGGAGCAATCATTCAAAAAGTAATGCTTTTTTGTTGATTACTAGCAACCTTTGGATTAATTGGTATGTGGTTGGTTGTGGGTTTTTTTTCCCCCCTTGCTGGAACTTGTTGCAGTTTAACCCCAGCCAGCATGTAAGTGTCACACAGCTGCTTGATCATTCCCCCTCCTATAAGATGGGGGAGGGAATTGGAAGGGTAAAAGTGAGAAAACTTGTGGGTAAAGACTTCTTAATAAGTAAAGCAAAAGCCACGCACACAAGAAGCGAACCAAGGAATTCATTGACCGTTTCCCATCAGCAGGCAAGTGTTCAGCCATCCTGGGAAAGTGGGGCTCCGTCATGTGTAACAGTTGCTTGGGAAGACAAACACCATCACTCTGAACGTGCCCCCCTTCCTTCTTCCCCCGGCTTTATATGCCGGGCATGACGCCATGTGGTCTGGAATATCCCTTGGGTCAGTTGGGGCCGGCTGTCCCGGCTGTGTCCCCCCCAGCTCCTTGCGCCCCCCAGCCTGCTCGCTGGTGGGTGGGTGGGAGGCAAGTGACACCCTGACTCTGTGCAAGCGCTGCTCAGCAGCAGCTAAAACATCCCTGTTACTAACACTTTTCAGCACAAATCCAAAATATAGCCCCATTCTAGCTCCTATGAAGAAAATTAACTCTGTCCCAGTCAAAACCAGCACAGAACTCTGTTTTAAAAATACTTTTAATCTTTTTGTGTAATGTTTCCTCTTGCTGAAGTCTTGAGCTAGATGGATTATGAATAATTTTTAGAAACTGCGCTTTCATTAGAGTGCTATCCACAGAAAGATCTTCCGTGTTTTCTAGCAAATTGATTACATACCAATTGCAAATTGAACTTGGAGTTCTGTTCCTTAACACTTCCAACAGCACAAATTAGTACTTTCATGTATTTTTTTTTTTGCCTTTTTTTCTTTGGGAACCCACAAGTATGTTTCAGGCAGGGCACTCTTCATGCATATTACTCCACTTTGTTGGAGCTGAACATCATGCAAAATACTCTTTAGCTGTCAGAGTCTGTTTTTGTAAGAGAACGTTTCAGTTTGTGATTTGATACGATAGCCAGCCCTTCATTCTATAACATCTGTGAAGAAAGTGCTGGTTGTCATCCTTGCCTTGAGTGGCCTTAGGAGGGGGACTTGCCACCGATGAGATAAAGCTGAAGAGCAGCCGGCATTGCCCTGACACAAGCAACTGTCTTGGTGGTGGCCACTGCCATCTGCTTGCAGGGGTGGCAGAAGACCTTTTGCAGAGTAGTTCATGGACTAAGCTCGTCCTGAAACTGCCTGCTGGGATGGTCTTAATTGAGACACCTAATGATATTATAGAACATCGCTGTGCTGTGGACTGAGATGCTTTTAAAGCAGTTCCTCAACTGCCACTATTTACAGTCAGGCGTTTTTAAGGTAAACAAACATCAATTTAGTTTGGGTCAGAAAGCCACTTTTATAATTCAGTTTCAGTTGCACAAAATATTAATATTTAATAAAATACTTGCAGTTGTCTCTTTAACTGAAGTTTTGAAGTATATGCTGATTTGCTGGCTACGGGAGAATGATGAAATATTTAGCTGTATATAAACTAGTAGAAGATGATTATTTTGGGGAAAAAATTAAGGGAAATGTGTTGTGGTTTAACTCGGGCTGGTGACCAAGCACCATGCAGCTGCTCATTCACTCCGCCCTCACCCAGAGGGGTGGGGAGGAGAATCGTAAAGGAATGTAAAACTTGGAGAGTTGTGATAAGTGCAATTTAATAGGTAAAGCAAAAGCCGCGCATGTAAGCCAAGTAAAACAAGGAATTCATTCACTGCTTCCCCTCGGCCGGCAGGTGTTCGGCCATCCCCTGGAAGGCAGGGCTCCATCACGTGTAACAGTTACTTGGGAAGACAAAAGCTGTAATACTGGATGTCCCCCCGCTTCCTCCTCCTTCCCCCAGCTTATATACTCAGTGTGACATCCTATGGTATGGAATATCCCTGTGGCCAGTTTGGGTCACCTGCCCTGGCTGTGCCCCCTCCTAATTTCCAGTGCCCCTCCAGCCCTCTCGCTGGCAGGGCCCGAGAAACTGAAAAGTCCTGGACTCAGTATAACCCTCACCCAGCAACAACCAAACCCATCTGTGTGCCATCAGCGTTGTTCTGACATCAGAGCCAAAACACAGCACTGTACTAGCTACTGAGAAGAAAATTAACTCTGTCCCAGCTGAAACCAGGACAGAAATGCTTTGTTAAATTTGGGTGAACTTCTAAACTTGTATGAAATGCTAGAATAAGAATAAAATCTTGCAGTTGAGAACTGTAAGGAGGTTGAAATAGTCATGGGCATTGTTTGTACCTAGAGGTTATACAATGTATTCTGCTCCTCACTGATACAGGATTTTGGTTAATGGGTTCACTACATGACTGGTTGACATGTTCCATGAAGATTTATATACATTGCATTAAAATAATGAGTAGAAAGACTAGTGGATAGGAATAGAAACTCTTTGCAGAAAGCTAAGAAAATATGATTTTGAGATCCTAAAGATGACACAAAGAGCTCCTAAAGAACTTCAGTTTTTCCGACATGCTCCAAAGACACTGTACTTAGCTAGGGGGACTAATATTCAGAGACCGTTCCGAGATGAATGTGTGTGAAGTGGCTGGAGGTATCTGCCCTGAAAGGTCCACATTGCGTTCAGGAGTGGCAAGCTGCATGGCAGCTCTGGAGAGTGTTGTGTTGAAAGATAGGTTGACCATTGAAAGCGGGAATACCCAGTCAAGTTGTTAAAAGAGTCTGGGAACTGGACTGCAGTGAATCAGCGCCATGGACGCAGGTGATGTATCCAGGTGTTAGAATATAATACTGGGAGGGACAGTGGCACTCCTTTATGGGAAAAGTAACTGAGTAAATACAACATAGAATTGCAAAGCAGTATTATTTGCTTGTTTTAATAAAGTCATTCCTAGCGGGTGAAGTCTAGAAGTATAATCTTTATGTAAAACTGAAACACTGAAGATACATCAGTTAAAAAGCTCCAAGGTACATCAGTTAAAAAGTTCCAAGAGAAAGTGTGGGAGAACTCTTCCTCTTGTCTTGTTGATTTAAATCTTGGTCACTGTGAAGTTCAGTATTTGTGCCCAGATTGTATGTTTTCTTTTATGCCAGTTTGAAAGCTTAATGCCTAATAGTTTTAGAGAATTACTTAAAATTTTTGTCGTGGAATGCATGAGACACAGGATATACTAGGGATCCTGAGGAGTGGATACAGCAAATCATGGCAGGATTGCAGCTGTGATGGGCTAGAAGAATGAGAGTGAGACTAGGCAGTGAGGGGCAGAAGAGGGGAGAAGGTAATATCTCTTATACCAGCTAACAAAAAGGGAGGGGGTGGAATTTTCTAGTGTATGAATTTTTAGATGTATATGGCAAATGAAAAACCAGTTACACTGATTAATTAACTAAAGCATTTAATTTAATTGAAGTTGATTTGGTTATGTTATAGCAAACAAAAAAAGCATGAGCAAAGGGAGACTTCACCTTGACTGTGTCCTTAAGCACACTATTTACAGCCTGACAACAAATGAAATCAAATGAGCTTTGTGTTTGAATGGTGACTACACAAAATGAATGACAATAGACTTTTTTTTTTAAGTGTCCTAAAATGTCTCTGTGTCATTGTCTCCTCCTTACTTACTCCCAACTAAAGAAAAGCAGAAAACAAAACCAACCCCCAAACAATGAAAAATAAACCAAGCAACAAACCAAACCAGCCGATCTAACGAGATCCCATGCTGTTCTGTAGGTTTTTATGTTCTTTGATATGACACTTAGGCAACTGCGCAGGTAATGGATTGCTTGGGATACACTGTACTAAGTATACTGCATCACCCATGTGTTGCTTGTCAGATGTTAGGAAGATCCCATTAGGTGAAGAATCTTAAAGAAAAACATTCTGTGTTGCAGGTAATCATCTTACAATTACGTTGTTAAAAGCCCCCATTGTACTGTTATTTAGTTAGTAAATTATGACAGTAGTAATGTTATAGTATTGTTTTCTGTTGCTAGGGTTTCTTTTAGTGCTGCCCACAGATGTCCTGTTAATTAGCTCCAATATGATTGTCAAGGCTTTGCAGAGCATGGTAACTTCTCTGTATGTCACAGGTCAAGGAAAATGTTTTTCTGAACATTCTGTTCAGACCTGGGTCTGGAGCAAAGAATGTCATGATCTCAACAGGAATGATAAACTGCTTGGTTTTTAGGATCTCAGTTGTTCCAGATATCTTTTGCTAGTTTTTCTGCTCATCAACATAGAATGTGAAGTAGTTGTTGTCTAGGGTTCTTGCATATACTTGTACATGAGTCAGTTCATTTTGGCGGTGTTTTAAGGAGAAAGTACTTCCTGAAGCTCGAAAACCAGTAAGTCTAATATATTCCAAAGATGGCTTGTAAACTGGCTATTCTGGGAACAAAGACATTCAGAACTGCAGGGAAATAGAATGTCTTAATTATAAAAAAAGCTACTGAAAGACATGTAATTAGATGTGAATTTTCCGTGATCCTTGTATATGTATTTCTGCTTCCAGTTAATCATTTTAACTTATTAAAACCTTACATGACTTTGTATGGCTTGCTTCATTTGTACTAGCTGCTTACTGCAAAGTGGTTACAGAGAGATATGTGTACATAAAACTTGGCTCCCAGTAGTGTGTGCAAGTGACCTCGCTGTGACCTCACTACTTAAATGGTCTTTCACATCTTCATATTAATGAAAACTTCTTAACATCCAAGTAACTAATAAGCTTTAAAACACAGGAACTAGTTGTCATTTAGAAGTAAAATCTTGTTTTGGTGATACATAATGAAAGACTGTTTAGGATGTTACATTGATGGCTAATTATTCTGTGTAATTAGGGTGCTAGTTCTAAGTAATTTCTTCCCCTGTCACGCCATGGGTCTGCTTGCTGCTGAAATGCAGAGGCAACTGTGGACAATGAAAGGGCTGGAGCGCTTGTAGCAGCACTCTAGGGCACATCCAGCTCAAGCTCCCTCCGAGCAGAGTTCAGAATGTTTATTGCGGCAGCGCTGCTCTTGGTTTTGAGCGCTGCTTTCTTTTTGGCAAGCTGGCTCCATCATGTCAAAACCCTTAACGTTTATTTCTCCTATACTTTGGTTACAGGAAAAGGAAAGGAAGTGTCTTATTTCTCCCATTAGAAAGTTTTTTCTTGTCCTGTCTTCGAGAAGAATTGTATCCCTCCTTTTCTATCCCCCCATTATTAATGCGATAAGTAGCCAACTTAGTCTTTAACTTCTTTACCTTAACGGAGTGCCCAAAGCATAGTAAGCATTAGTCCTGGTTTATAGACAAGGGAGTGAGGAATGGAGCCGTGAATTATTTCATCAGTATGGCACACGACATCCATGGATTTGGTTGTGGTTGAATTCCTGTGATAACCCTGCTGGCTCAAACGGCAATGTCCCTGGCCTCCCCTGGCACCCTTCATCTCTCCTCCACCCTCCCATCTCACCATCCACCCCTGTGTTACATTGATAAAGTCATGTGTAGCGTAGCCCCGTGATTTAGATTGGCCATCCTATGAAGTGTGGCCGCCTTTTTTCCTGGGTTGTTTTTCATCCAAATCAATTTTCCTATTCTTCCCTGTCCAACTAAATGAACAATTATACCTCTGTATTCCCCTCTGTATGGGAGGGAGAGGGGTTTGAAACGAGGGATTAAAGGCTGTGTAACCTGATGTAAGCAACACTGCTGCTAAGATTGGAACTAGTATTAGGCTATAGTTTTTGAGTACTTTAAAGTAGGCTACCAAAATAAATTCTTCTGATCCTTGACTTGTAGAGGATTTGGAGCATCTGTACAGTGAACTAGATTTCAGAACTATTGCAGGTTAAAACTAATTATCTAGACCACACCTGAACTGTGCAGTTCCGTCCAGGTTCTTGTGCCAACGCAAGGCCAGGGATGACATGGGGATGAAAACACCTGAGAGGGGAATGAAGTATGAAATGAGTGTAAGTGGCTCTGCTGCTAGTGCTTGTTGGACTGGAGCAGCCTCAGGTGAACTTCCCTGCGGTGAGCACCGGCACTGGGTTACTCTAGCTCTGCAAAATTCAAGATCTAACTGTAGCAGGAGTTAAGTTGCATGTGCTAGTGTGTGTTTAGTTGGTGTCTTTAATGATGGAGAGTGGTTCACTTTCACATTCTGGTACATACTTAAGCCTTTTACCGAAGCATCTGTACTGCTATAGTTACTTGTGTCGTCTAGGTCAGGGTCGTACATGATAATACGTCGATTTTGTTGTGTAGAAATTAAATGGTACGGCATAAAGAGGTAGGGAGAAGCTTTTGTTTTCTGTCTTGTAGATAAATTGGTAAATACAAATACATTTGATAGTTTAGAAAAGATTTAACTATTTTTTCAGTTTTGTTTCAGTTCCTGATTTTTTTGAATGGATGAAAGTATTATAATATATATTAAGAAAATCAGTATATAGCAGTCATAGATATGGAATGTCATCATGTTATTCGACCCAGCTCAAGAACTGTCATACTGTATATTTTTGTGGACAGATTTTTCGCTGCATCTGTATGTATGTAATTTCTTTGCCACCTCCTTTATGTTAGGAGGAGGTTGATGAAAGAATGTGATTTCAGTTTACCTTGAGTTGGACAGGTCTTTGATTTTTATCTGTTTCACTTTTAGAGCTGAAGTTCACATAGTCTTTGTTAAGGAAACGTGAAGTATCCTAGGAAGTACGGTTCACAAAAACGCTTACTTTCTCTGACTGATAGCTTTGGGTTACATTCTCTTTTTTTTTAGCTGGAGGACACAGTTTCCTTTCTAGGATTACCAGATTGATGATCTCATATGAAAAAAGTGAACAGGCAAGGTGTTTTTTTCATCCTGTTACATCAACATCTGTTGTTTTCTGCTGTTAAATGTAGCCAGCTTCTCCTATTAAGAAACTCCAGCTTTTTACTAGAAAGTTAACAGGGGCATAGTACATAATTTTGTGTTGTGATGAATTTCTATCTAAATTAAAAATAGCTTTTTCAACTTTCATACCCTTCTGGTGTTAAGCTAGCAGTTTTCCACATGACTCACTCATACAGATTGTATTAACTGTAGCTGTGGGTAAGGCTGCGCAGAAAGATCTGGACTGTGACTTCCAAAGGGGTAATGAAAATGCATTTAGCAGTGAATAAAGACTTCAGGCAGGGTATTGCAGAAGGCAATATTTATAGTAAATATTTCGCTTTATTGTAAGCCTGTAGGAGGAGGGTGAGGATTGAGTGGAGAAATGGGGGGGGGGGGGGGGAATGTCTGTTATTTGGTAATGGTTATGTTAATGTTGTAAGCTTGTATTTGAAGTAGCCAGTCGTCTTTTGAGTTTTCTATGTCTTTAAACATAATAAAGGCCAATTCACTTGTTTTCTGCAGCCTAAAGAGCATAGAGGATTAGAATGGCTTCATTGTTGTTGTTCTTGATTTAACATGAAATATAGTGGGAACATTGATCTTTATAAGGCTCTTGTCCCTCTCTTGTGAACTTTGAAACTGGCTTGTAAGGTTTCTTATTTGAAATATTCCTATTGGTTAACCAGAAAGTGAATGTCTGCTTTCCTCTGTACTCAGAGATGAATAAATCACATATTTCTTGGTTTTGGTTTGGTGTGTTGTTTTTCATTATTTTGGAATTTTCAAAAAATATTGCTGAAAAACTGATTTTCATAAAGCTGAGTTCTGTCTGCAGCTCTGTGAAGACCTAGATTATGGATCAGAGTAAGTTACGTTTCTAAAAGAACTTAGTAGTTGGGAATATTGCTTTAAATTGAAGTGAACAAAAAGAATGACACGTCTTGCTTCATGGTGTAATTTGACGTGGGGACATGATAATTTCTGTATCTAGGGGTTGGCTGTTTTTCCAGAGAGCCTTTCTTGTGTTTTGCCTGTTCCTCCAGGAAGTGTACCTTGCTGGATTGATGTGGTGGTAACGCCAGTAGCAGGGAAGGGAGTGTGGTCTCTCCATCCTTGCTGCTTGGCAGGACCCGCCTGTGAATAGGCAGTGAAGTCAGTCTGCCCACGTACTGCAGGCCTGACACTTCTTGCAAGCATCAGGCTTTCAAGACACATAAATGTAAGATTATGTCCCTGTTAATTGTCATCCCTCCCCATTTGCCACAGGGAAACAAGGGGACCAGGGGTCAGATGCAAAGTCTGGGCTGAGTTACTTGTGGCACTCCTGCATCGAGGGGTCAAAAGCCACTGTTGAAGACTGTTTCAGCCTCAGAAGGTCAGCAGCATTCTGCTCCAAGAGTGTAGCAGGAATTGCCTGATTATTGTCCTGTGCTTCTGTCATGATTTAACCCCAGCCAGTCCCCAAGCAGTGATCAGCAGCTCCTGGCCACCTCCCCTCGGTTTATATACTGAGCATCACGTTCTGTGGTACAGAACATCCCTTTGGCTAGTTCAGGTCAGCTGTCCTGGCTCTGCTCCCTCCCGGCTTCTTGTGCATCTGCTCACTGGCAGAGCACGGGAAACTTGAAAAGTCCCTGATTGAGACGGAGTAAGTGCTACTTAGCAACAACTAAATCATCAGTGTGTTATCAACTTGATTCTCATATTAAATTCAAAACACAGCACTGTACCAGCTACTAGGAAGAAAAATTAACTCTATCCCAGCCAAAGCCAGAACAGCTTCTTGTGGAAGAATCACCATCCTGTCAGTGGTGACAGCGTAGCTGTTTTGAGAGGTTGGTTGTCTTCATCCTCTTCATCAGTAGTAATGGAAGTGGGTGGCTCTGAAACTTGTGGTCAAATGGCAAGCCACTTGCTTCCTGTGTGATATTTATTACAGGGTAAGGCATTATAGCAGCATGCCTCTTTCCATAACATGTCAGTTTTCTTTCATGCTACTTTGGGATTTTTTTTTTATCATTGCCCTTGTTTGAAAAGGGGTAGCACTCATAATTAAGTCACCTTTAAAAAGAAGTACCAAGCATAAATTGATAGTTTTCCTTCTTAAATCAGCAGATAGCCTGTAACAAGATCTCCGAAAGAAACATTCGGTGGTTGCATTGAGGGTTACCTCTGAGGAACATATTAACTATTGCAATACTGGGTTGTAACTTGGCAGTCAGCTAAGTGCTTGTCCCAGACTGCTTCTCAGAGCTGTAAAGGAGGAAGATTGCCAGCTGTTAAAAACAGGTACATGTGGATGTCTTAAACAACTTCTAATACTTACAAGGTATTATTTTAGCATAGTGAAAATGGGTAAGTAAAAAATGTTAGTGTGGGTTTGTTCTTGAAAGATTACTGACTTCTAGCATTCAGTTGGTTTAAAATCTCCAGCTGCTTTTCTGTGCCGTGTAGAAAAGTGTCTTGTGCAGATGGTTTTTAGGGAAGAGACAAGAAGAGAAGGGGAAATAGAAACTATTCAGTAAAGCTGTAAGTGCATTTGGGAGGACTGGAGGAGAGGGACAGCTCCTGTGCAGATGTCCCTGTGTTCAGCTGTAATAGCTCCATACTTAATTTGGTGCGAGTGGTTGCTGCTGCCTGTGTTCATGACTCAAATGCAGGCTTCCTATCTAATGCCAGGAACCACATGTCTATCAACAGCACTACTTAAGCTAAGTGATTTTGGCTCCCAAGCCAAATTATGAAATCTGTTGTCCTTAAGCCCACTAGAAAAGGCATCCAGAAATCTGCCGCTGGATCATCTCCTGCTCTCTCAGGAGACATCCTCACAAGCTCCACACTGATTACCCTCATTAGAGAGTATACTCACTGCGTAGGCTAAACCTTTTGTTTTTTCCTCTGTCATATAGTTGGAAGATGGTAGAAAGGACTTTCTTCTGTTTTAGCAGGTCCTGGGAATTGTTCAAGGTGTGTCATTTGTACTTAGGTAGTCAGCCAAGATGAACAAGTAATTATGACTCCTCTGGGGAGTGAAGTGTAGGGAAGTTAGCCAGGGAGGCAAGACCTCCCTTTGTGGGGGAGCTGTAGGGGCAGGAGAGCAGGGACACTAGCCTACCTCAGGTTCTTAAATAAGAACAGATAACAAGAAGTTCTGAAAACTTTCACTACAATTTTCCATAGTATGCAACTGTTGTGGATTGCAGCGATTAAATTTTATAGTGCAAAATACCTTGACTCTAAAAGGTATGTTAATTTTTTCCTAGCCTTTAAACTTTTTTAGGCTGTGCATGAGCATGTTGGAATAAATATTGAGAACACTTTCATCGTATACAGGGACAACCTTTTCTTCCTTGCTGCGTCAACTTGCAATAGATATCAAATGATGTTTTAGCTGAGACTGCTGTAGCAATGTTGAGGCAGAGAAATGCAGTTGGTATGTGGGTGTCTCGGGTATAATGAATAAACACATCTCAAGTCTGGTAAATGATGGGGTGGTTCTTAGAAAATTACAAAGAACAAGTTGGTATTCCATCTCCAACAGAGTCCAGGTAGATGGGCAGCATGCAAGGTGAATACTGAAAATATGAACACAGAATGGAGTTAATGAGAAGGCAGTGTGCATGTACTTTTAGGCAAAGGGAGCCTCTAACTTGAATGGCAAATATCATGTATCTATACTGAGATGTTTGTCAGCTCACTTAGTTGGACATGTCGCTGCATTTCCCACAGTGAATGGTGTTAAAAAATTTGAGTTGCAGTGGTGTGGACTCCTACCTCAGAGCAGATGATGAAACACAGGCACCAAACCTCCCATCACACACACAACATCACAGCATGGTCAGGGTTGGAAGGGCCCTCTGGAGATCACCTGGTCCATCCCCCTGCTAAAGCAGGTTCACCCAGAGCAGGTCGCACAGAATTGCATCCAGGTGGGTTTTGAATGTCTCCAGAGAAGGAGATGCCACAGCCTCCCTGGGCAGCCTGTCCCAGGGCTCTGTCACCCCCAAGGTAAAGACGTTCTTCCTCATGTTCAGACAGAACTGCCTGTGCTGCAGTTTGTGCCCGTTGCCCCTTGTCCTGTCGCTGGGCACCTCTGAAAGGAGCCTGGCCCCGTCCTCTCGACACTCGCCCTTAAGGTATGTGTAGCCACCGATGAGATCCCTCTCAGTCTTCTCCAGGCTGAGCAGGCCCAGCTCCCTCAGCCCTTCCCCGTAAGGGGGATGCCCCGGTCCCCTCATCGCCCTCGCAGCCTCCGCTGGGCCCTCTCCAGCAGTTCCCTGTCTCTCTTGACCTGGGGAGCCCAGAACTGGACCCAGTACTCCAGGTGCGGCCTCACCAGGGGGCAGGTAGAGGGGCAGGACAACCTCCCTCGACCTGCTGGCCACGCTCCTCCTAATGCACCCCAGGATGCCACTGGCCCCTTGGCCACCAGGGCACCCTGCTGGCTCATGGGCAACTTGCTGCCCACCAGAACTCCCAGGTCCTTCTCCGCAGAGCTGCCCCCCAGCAGGTCAGCCCCAGCCTGTACTGGTGCGTGGGGTGGCTCCTCCCCAGCGGCAGGACCCTCCGCTGGCCTTTGTTGAGCTTGATGAGGTTCCTCTCCACCCAGCTCTCCAGCCTGTCCAGGTCTCGCTGAGTGGCAGCGCAGCCTCCTGGTGTGTCAGCCGCTCCTCCCAGCTGTGTCCCATCAGCAAACTTGCTGAGGGTGCCCTCTGTCCCTTCAGCCAGGTCATGATGGATACGCCGAGCAGGACCGGAGCCAGTCCCGACCCCTGGGGAACACCACCAGCTACAGGCCTCCAGCACCACTGAGTGGTTCATGCCCTTGGAATCCAGGGTTCAGGCCATGTGCCTGTGCTGCACAGGGGAAAGATGGCAAGTCCGCTGGTGTCTGGAAGAGGTCAAGAAAACACATCCTGGTATTACGAATGCTAGGGCTGGGTTTTTCCTTTACTGCTGAGTACTACTGTTTGGTTTTTGGAGGGAGGTGCTGTTTGTATGTGCTGTTTTCCAAATTACTTGTCATCAACAAAGGGAGTCAGGTATGAGATGAGCGTCTTAGGAGGTGCAGCCAGTGTTTGTCCTTTATAAGCTTGTACAAATTGCACGATTCTGGAACAAAGAGAGTTGTCTCCTGCTTTTTCAGCTCTTTTTTTTTTTTTTTTTTTTTTTTTTTTTGGGTGGTTCCTCTTGTGTGAGATGGGAAAGAATGAGCGTGAGTTTGTTTATCCATTCACCTCTCTCCACACCAACAGAAGGAAGGGACCTTGAGAAAAGCTGATGAAGCTGAAACCCACCACTTCTGTCATGGGTGAAATTGGACATTCCCTCTTATGTCCTTCTTGTAACCGCTTTGGAATCTGTCTGCTGCAGGGGACACTGTACTTGACTATTCTGGTGGGGTTTTTCTTTTCTTTTACATTTTAAATCTTTCTGGTTTGTTTCATTTATCTGTGACATGAGAATGGGAACAGCCAAAGACCATTTTCACATCTTTAAGTTGGAAACTTGAGAGTACAGCAGATGATGTAATTTTTAAAGCAATTTGCTACTTTTCCCAGTGGAAGGTTTTTTAATGTTTTTATTACCAGCAGAGCAAGCCTTCAATTAGAAGCTATCTTTTACCTATTTACCTATTGTACTGCTATATGAAAGGACTCTTAGTCCTTTATGTGTCCCAATAAAGCAGCTTTTTGGATTATGAAGAAATTCATAGCTTATGTTCAGTTTGTGGCACTACAATTCTTCCGTTATTTTAATGAGATTTATAGAATTTCATTGATTGCTATCATCTTCACTTGAAAAATAATTTCAAAAAGTCTACATTCTTATCTTGTACTAATTTTTGCCTTGCACAAATATATTTTTGACTCTATTGAAAGTTATGTATGCATTGAAAATAGCCTCTTTTTTGTTTTGTTTATTTTTAACTACAATTTGAGCATTAACTTTGAGAAGACAGATTCATTTCCAGAGAAGTATATCAACTAGCCCTTTTCTTGACCAGCTATTGGAAAGTCTAATGTAGGTGGTTGCTTGGCATGTTGGATTTATCTTCCGAGGCAGTGGAACTGGCTGCAGACAGCACAGCGGAGCTGGCCAGGCTGTGTGGCAAGCCCCAGGGGTCTCTGGAGTTTCAGACTCTTTCAGAGAGCTGCCTTAAAACTTGTTCATCTGTTGTGGAAAGTATCTTCGATCCTTCTAAACCCTTAAAAGAGTTGTAGCTTCTCCTGCTTTGTTTTGCCGCTGTTTTCTAAATATGTAACAAATAAACCTGTTGGCTTTTTTCAGTTTGAGTGTCTTACTGTATATCAGGCATGTTGTATGTTTAGATCTCAGCAGTATGTTTAGACATTTAAACTTTACAATGAACTGTATAGTGGTTTTGCCCTAATTTTGTGTTACTAATCATGCTACACTGATTTGGCAAGAATATGTTCTTGTAGGAAGGCTTTCCTCCCAGTTCAAAGTTGAATTTATTTGCTTAAATGTTCAGTAACTTTGTTTCATAATTTTTATATTGTTTCTATATGTATGTCCTTGTGAACAATGAAGTATATATTCTGCACATAATTTTTTTTATTGGTAGTTTCACTTTTCATAGTCTACAGGTTTTTTTACTCTCAGTGTCCAAGGGATATTTCATCCAGGCTCTTTAACTAAGAGTGTGTCTGGCTGTTTGCCCATTGAGATTTTGCATACAGGAGAGTATGGCCTTAGCTTAGCATGAAATCATCTCTGCTTTCCATTTTTTGTTTTAAATAGAAACAGTCTGTGACTTGTAATGAAGAATATTGCAAGAAAGCTTTGTCAGTATGATAAATGTTTCTTTAAAATCATAAACAATCCTGCTGTGTTTTGTAAATTTGGAGTTGACCGAGTTTGTGGAAGTCTTGAGAGCTAATGTAATGATAAAAATGACTGGTATTCTGAAAGGTAACCACAGTTCTGAGGATGTTGTCTGCATGACTCTGACATGTCAATGAATGATTTGGAGAGCCTTATGCATTTAATACTTCAGTTAGAAACAGATTCATAGCAAGCCATTTTAATTTCGGGTGAAACATAGGGAGTAAAGATGTACTGGAAGTCCTGCTGGTAAGACAGGAGAAAAGTAGAAGAAACAAAACATAGCTGTAACACCAATGTAAAATTAAGCAAGGCTGTCTTTGTGTTTTAAATAACACGATAGGATGCCTTTGGTCGGAATGGGGGGTGTAGTTTGTTCA
The DNA here is from genome assembly GCF_015220075.1 of Falco rusticolus. Taxonomy (NCBI): domain Eukaryota; kingdom Metazoa; phylum Chordata; class Aves; order Falconiformes; family Falconidae; genus Falco; species Falco rusticolus. The sequence continues at coordinate 50,017,963 of NC_051187.1, forward strand.
TCTCTGTTAACTATGACCCTGTGAGTGGAACTTCAACTCTGCTGTCCATAGGTAGGGGAAAAAAATCCTGCAGTGATATTACTTTGATATTCTTCAAAATAGTAGTTTGTTGCAGATACGTATTTTATGAAACTGTGGCTGTCAGTCACCGGCTCTATCTGTATGTGCCCTGGGATCAATAGTACATTAAAGAAACAGACAGGAAGAGGGAAAAAATTCATAAATAATTAATTGCAAGCTTCACTGCTGGCACTTCTTTTCTACCAAGAATGATACAAATTCCTGAGAAGTACCCTTATACTTCCTAACCCCGGTTATACTCAAAACCATTATCGCAAATACTGATACTTCCCTTTAGTCTGTCTTGTTAAGGAATATCTGTGTAATCCTTAACTACATACCACCGAAGGAAAAAGCTAGTGTTTCTATGTATCAGAAATACAGGTACAGTAAGAATATTTGTATTAGAACCGATCTGCAGTCTACTGAGAGACCAGGATTTGAAGTAGGGGGATGTGGGGGTTTGCTTTTAACAATGTTTTCTTAGCTCTGTAAACAATAGATACTTCTGAAAAGAGATTTTTGTGGTAGGCAGGACATGTGAAATGTTGAGCATTGGAGCATGATCCTTGCACTTTAAATCTGTGTATTAATTTTTTTCATTAGCTCTCTCTGCTTCCACATCCTGCACATTGCTGGCAAGCATGCATCAGCAATAAGACTTTCTTCTCTAATGTGTCTGATATACCTCTGAAATGTGGCTGGTCACAGCTATAGCTGCTTTTTGTGGAAGTTGGTTCCTTTCGAACCATTCAAGTAATTTCACCTGATATTACTTTAAATTTTCTATATAATGTGCTCTTTCGATGAATAGCCGTGTAGAATCAGCACAGGAAGAGCAGAGTCCTTGGCAATACCAGCTCAATTGCATCTGCAGATGAGGATTTAAAATTCTGTGCAGCAGACAGTACCTCCAGCAGGCGAGTAAAAGGTTACTGCATTATTTTGCTTGTTTGCATCTGTAGTCTTTATCTGCCGAAGGTTTTTTTTGTCATTCAATTTGTTGTGCATGCTTGTATATAGATACTACTGGAAATTGATTTAATAGAAACATGAATATCAAAAGGGCAGAGCAAGGTGAAGGGAGAGGCTCAGTTCGGTTTTAAACCAAGGGAAGGGAGGGGGAAGAGAGAAAGAGTAAAAGGGAGGGGAGAGAGAGCAGGAGAGAAATTAAGCTTTCAATGCAGTGTGAAAATGAGAAGTTTTTTTGCGACTATATTCATTTCAGCAGCTTTCACATCACTTGCATTTTTCTTAACCTTCTGCTGAAGGAGATGCTATTGAACAAGCACTGATAGCTCTATAAATGTAAGTGACAATTATTTCAAGTCAGATTATCCCGTAATCAGGTTAAGCAGTTGTGTTAATTTGAGACCTTCTACTTTCAGAAATAGTATTGCATACCATCTTAAACCAATTAAAATGAGCTTTTGACAGTATTACTTGCTTTCTTTTGCTGTGGAAAAGAAAAAGTATGTAGTTACTGCATTAGTATCTCTTGCAAATCAGAAAACGTTTCCAACATTAAGTTACTTGCATGTGTTAAATTAGGGAGGTATTCAATATTGTATTTTGAGCACAGTACACTTCTTTTTAAAGGTTACAAGACCTATTTACATCTGACTGGCTCATTAGAATTAGTTTTGCCTTTTTTGTTTTTCTCGGAGCAAAGGGCTCCTTGAAGACTTTATTAAAGCTGGTTATATGATCTACCTCCAACTTGCTTTGAGAGTTGGTTGTGGCACCTTTGGACACTCTGCTATAAATTCTTTCCTGCTTGTTTCTTCCCAGGTTTAATTTTCTGTTGGCCTTTCCTGGTGGTGTTCTTACTCCCGTAGCTTTGTAGCAGCCATTCTTATTTCAGGGATTGGTAGACCTGTGTAGCATTTTCTCATGCATTCTGACTTTTCAAGAAGACTTTTTGGTGGTGGTGGTGTTTTTTTTTTTCTCCCTCCCAGACGCTGCAAATCGTCTTGGAGTGCAGCAGTCAGACAGGTCTTGTTCTCCTCTGTAATTTCAAGGGCCTTTTCAAGCCAAGGCGTTTTACAAAAGGTTGGCAGCTCTGAAGGCACGCAGTAACCTGCTGTGGCTGTGTGGAGCGGAGGATGCTGTGGGCGCGGAGGATGCTGTGGATGCTGTGGGCAGTGCGGGGTGGGGCTCTCAGCTGTTGGCTGCTGGCGTGGCCTCCTGGCTGGGGCCCAGGCTGGGTAGGCTGTGCTGCTGGGGACGGTGAGGCGGACCTGAAGTGACAAAAGCCACAGGAGGAATAGTCAGCAAGCAGTTTTGAAGAGATTGCCATCCCTGAATTTACTCGTCTGTTAGACAGCTGTCCGTCTTCCTGAAGCAGCTTACTTTGCAAAGAGGAGTAGAGGGAAAAACACACGTGCTTTTTAAATGTGAGGTATTACTTGCTGATAAGACTGGCTGACTTTTTTTTGAGAAACACTTTTTTCCCCCTCCTTTCTGTTCAGCAGTTTTGATTTCAGCCAGGGAGCTGCAGAATGAGGCAGCTGGCAAATTTTGAGTTTTTATGGGACAGCACCAGTCCTAATTTCTTTAAGAATAAACTCGCCTGATGAGCAAGTCAATGTGTGGCTGTGGCTGCAGCATTATTTCTTCTTTAATGAAGAGGCTGGGCTGTTCGACCTGCTGCTCCAATCTTCTCTCTTGCAGTCATACATCAGAGCAGTTGCAGAGACTATCCATTGAATGTCTCAATCAGCCGAAGAAGGTAACTATATTTTAAATTTTAACTATACCATTAAAAGGATGCTGTATAATTTGGGCTTACATGATAAAATGACAAATTTCAGATGTTCTTAGCAGTTTTCTTGACCTTGCAGTAGCTATCCAATATCATTTTGCCATTATCAGGTTGTGTAGCAATAGAAATGTGCTGCAGTAATTGATTTTGTAATAGGATCAGGTGATTTACTGGCTGCACTGATAACCACTTGCTTGCTTGTTCTGAAACATGGAGCACTTTAATGGATGTTTTGATTGCAGCCTCGAGTTGCTCTGAAACTGCTAGATGCTCAAAGATGTAACATCTCATTTGTCAGAATAAAAACTTCTCCAGCTGTATTCGCCAATAACATTGGAAATTCATTGGATTTTTAAAATATTGGCTCTTTATGGATTCTTTGAAAAATCCCTTCTGTGTAGAATTGGAAACTGTCTTAGTCAACTTTATGCATGTCAACTTACCTCCTTTCCTGACAGCCACTTAGAACACGTTGATGCGTGTGCTTTACACATTTCCTGAGAACTTGGTCCATGCTAAACATAGCCCCAAGTCTGTGCCTGGAGTAGACTATACAACAATTCTTTGTGGATTGCTATTAAATGTTGTATTTTTTCTGTTAATATATTATGCTTTGGAAGCAGAAATCTGGCTCTAATTAGAAAACAAAAGAAGCCAAACTAAACAAAAATCATTCCGTATTAGAATATGGATTTTACTTTAGAAAAAGTCATTAGGAGCTGTGATCCAGTGAATGAAATTGGGGAGCTTAATTGGGTCTGTCTTTTGGACCAAGCTGCCTTAGGCTGATAAAATTAAAACATGTTGTTAAACTCTTAGAGCTTTAAAGATACGTGGTGCACCATTCATCTCCAGGTTAATTGGAGAGTCGTATGGGCACAGATATGTTGCAGTGGTTATTAATAGTTTATACCTAATTATTTTCACTTTCAAAAAAAGTCTTAGTTTTTATCCATTCCTGTACAAGAATAAACATGCTCTTTTGAGTGCTTGTTCTCTGTTATGTGTTGTATCATATAAGAATGAAAATTTAAAAACAAAACCCCCGTTGAGTTATTAAAAATGGCTTTTAATAGTTGTGCCTGTTTTGGAGTGAGTGAAAACTGATGGGGAAAAAATTCCATTAGGAATTAGAAGAACCTAAGTCAAAAGTCAAAAATAAGAAACAGTCAAAAGATAACTTCAGTATGTTGAAGTTTAGTGGATGATGCTCACTTTGACCTGAGGATATGAGTATGCTGTGTACAGTAGGCATTTAAATAACGAATAACTAAGATCAAATATGTAACAGTTTCTCAAGTGTTCATACATAACAGTGATTTAAGTGGCCTGAAGTAAATCGAGGTGGCTGGATTTGAAATTGTTGAACCTACTCATGATTAAACTAAACTAAAAAGTTCAGATCTTTGAGGCAGTTCACACATGATAAAAATCGGAGAGCAAGAAACATTTGATTTAAACCAATAGATTTTAGTTTTGTTTTCCATTTATACCTCAGAGAAGGCAACTAAAAGAAAATTGCTTCTCAGTCATGTAATTTGTTACGCCTTTTTCCTAATGAGGAGAGAATTTCCTTATTTGCTTATGTAGTGTATTGCTTGACATCCAGATTCTTCTCAGCTGTTTGGTTTGGGTTTGTTGGCTGGTTGGTTTGTTGCTGGTTTTTTTGCATTGTGAAATGAGCGTGAGTTCCTTTGCAGAAATAGGTTTCTATCTCACCAAATTTTATATGTGAGAAGAATCCCAAATTCCTGTTTCTCCAGCATACAATATGTTTTTTCAGTCTGAAAGAACTGGTCATTGTGTTGGACCAGCAGAATGAGCCCAAATGTGATTTTGAACCTGAAGAGGAGTAGTGTTCAAAGGCGGTGATGGTGGTAGGGGGTAGCACTTCACTGAGCTGGGGTTGTAGGTTTTACTTCGTGTTTTTTGAGTTCAGTGATATGACTTTAAAAGTGTGTGGGGAGGCAACAGTCTTACAGTGTTTCTGCTATTTCCCTTAAATTGCCTTGACAGGCAATAGGAAATGCAACTATTAGCTTGAGAGAGAGAATAATTAAAATTCACTTCCATTTAAAAGAGTTAACTTGATGAAACAAATAAGTTTTAATAGTTTACTTTTACTTTGTTCTTATTTTTATAAATCTTTCTCAAGATTGGCTTATACTACATGGGAATTTTGCCACCACAATGTAGTATATTATAAAAGTATCTGCAAGAAAGTTGATGTGATCTGCTTATTCTGTGATTCTAAACACAAGGATAAAGAGTTAATGAATTATGTTTTGAAGTTAAGGAGGAAAATCTGTGTAAACCACTGAGGAAAACAGCTGGAAAGAACTGCATTTTTCAAAGAAAATGGAAAATGGGCTGTTTTTGTAAAATAGTGTTTTCTTTGCAGCACTGCACTGCAAAACACACAACTCCATGAAACTAGGTAGGACGGGGAAGAGAAAGGGGCCTTTCTGTTGAGAGTGTTACATTACTGCAATAGTAGTAAATACTGGTAATACATGGCGCAGGAGTACTGTTGCACTAGCAGAGTGGAAGAAGTAATGGAACTAAGTGAATAGTAGTATCGGAATTGCTGAGATTGGATTTAGCAGTCTGGAAGTTCAGCTGGAGGCTTCTCTGAGTGCCTCCAGTGCATGTTGGTGACCTTTGGGTAAGGTGGCCTGGGGTATTCTGGGATGCCCCTGGCCACCCACTGCACCCCCAGCGTCACCTCCCAGCTTCTGCCACACAGTCACCTCCTTGGTGGATGGTGCAGCTAGTCCTTATGTACAGCACATTACTTCATGTCCTGGCACTCGGTGGTGCTCTAATTAACAGAAGCTGGCACCGTGCCAGATTTAAAACGAGATGTATGTTTTTTTCCATCTTGTTATTTAGCCAGAAGGTATTTGTGGTGGTAGCTGCTACAATAGCCTTGAAAAGGACTTACTTTCTAAAGAAATTGTCAGAGGAATGAAATTTTGTGTGAAACAAGGTTAAACGTTATAGTAAAACCCCATGTTAAAGTTGCGAAGAAACTGGCTTTGTCTTAAATGGTATGCTCACTGTTAAAAATTAACTTTGGTGATTAGGCCGCAACATTTGCCAAAATTAAATCAATTTTGCATGCCATTTAGTGGGATGATTTTGTAGACTTCAAATGCTGCATGTTTAAAGTGTCTCCCAAAGGGTCAGCGAAAGGAATCTTCCATGAAATTAAATTCCTTTATTTTTAAATAAAAATAAAAATGTGAGAGAATTTTAGCAACTTTATAAAGATCAGTGCTGCTAATATACTTATTACCTGCTTTGACAGAACTCTTTAGAGGTGTTTCCCAGAGGAATACTGACAAAATCATGGTTTTTTGCAAGGGCTTTGATTTTTAACCAGTCTAGTTTGATTTTGTTGAAATGTGATAGCTCTAGGTTTTTATTTACATCTGCTGTTTTGCATAACCATATAACTTCCAGGGCAACTGGAAGCGTTACCAGATTGCAAATGGTTATTACCAGTAAGAGAAACCCCATACTCCTGTTTACTGATCTCTTTGCAAAAATTAAGTGAAAAAATCATTGTGTAATACTTTCAAAATATTTTAGCCCTTTTCCCAAAGTTCTAGCATTTTCTTCATGTTCTGGAAATGGGGCATAGACCTTCTGACTTAGCATTACAGTGATGCTGGTGGCATTCGTTCAGGTGTTGGACATGGTAAACATACGTTGTAATGGTGTCACCAGTAGCAAACATACGTTATAATGGCATCATCGGTCTCCACTGAAAGTGGAAGCAGCTCAGCCTCCCCAGCTGGTCTGTGGCTGGGCAAGCAGGGTCTCAGCTTTTGCTTGGGCAGCACTTGCTCCAAGGAGCAGGGGGCTTCAGGGGAGAGTGGATGAGGGGGCAGCGGTCCTGGGGGCAGGCTGTCACCTGGGGTGCGTGCTCTCTGTGCCATGCTTGGGGGGCCTGAATTTCGGTGGGAGGGGGCAAGGCTAGAAAATGAGTGACATGTTGCATGATTGTGGGAGCAACATAGTTAGGTTAAGTTATTTCTAGTGATCTTAACTCCTAGGTTTGGGATATTGGGGATGAGCAAAGTCTCTTTCTAATGCAGAACTGTCTGCAGTGAGCACTTTGCTATTTATGAATGCCTGTGAGGCTAAAGACAAAAGATAATGATCTTCTGAACTGGTTTCCTTGTTCTCCCTGACCTTCCCCATCAGTTTTCAGCTTCTGTACCTGATTACTTAATAAGGAATTGACCGGATTGATTAATAGCTGCCTGCCCCACCTTCCTGATGATTTCAATAGGAAAAAATACTAGTTCACTGGCAATTACAGATTGGTTTAGGGCCTCATCTAAACCTAACCTGAATTAAGTCCAGAATAAAATAATATGACTATGAAAATGGATGCATGGCATATCTTGCACTTCAAAATTGGTCAGACATACTCATTTTATAAGAATGCAGATGACTGTATTCTTATATTTAGCCCTCATCTCAAACTGGAAAAGTACCAGTAGTGGAGAAGAAGAAATACTCAAAACAAAAAATAAAAACAGGAGTCCTGCACAAAATCGGAGGAAGACAAAGACTTGAGGAAGCTAAAGATGGGATACTAGGGGGAGCAGCATTAAGTTACAAGGAACCAGGAACTAGAAGCAGGCTAGGATTATATTGGAGGGTGGAAGACCTTACAGTAAGCCACTGTTCTTATTATCTGTGTATGTATGAAACTTGCATAGCTGCTGAATCACAGTTTTGGTTTTGCTTTTGCAGATAACCTGTGTGTGTGTATTTATATACACACACAAGAGCTATAGTTGGGATTTGTTTTTTCTTGTTTTTTTCCTGCTGCCCTCCAAATTGGTGTTGTCAGAGACTTACCATGGGATCTCAATGTCAGGCTTCATTCCCTAAGAAATAAAATTTGTGATCACAAATCTGCATTTTAGATAGCAGTACTGTCATGTCTAAAAGGAACCTGGTAACTCCCACATGGCTAAATTTAACTCTGCTAAGAATAATGTTTTAAAAAAAGGAAAAAATAAATAAAAATCAAAGCCACCTTTTGGTAGAAAATATAAATATAGATATATCCAATAAAAAAAGCACAGTTTGCGTTTTAGTTCAAGACCTTTAGTAAACTTAAGATTAATTCTTCTTGTAAATGGATTTTCAGTTTAAATGTTTTGTTGTACAGATGCTGAAGACTAAAAGTTCCTAAATTCTGTTTACTGGGGAGATACCTGCTTTCCCATATTTTGCATATGGTGCAACAAAAGCAAGTAACATGTCATGTAACAATGGCATGAAGTATTACAGCTGAGCGAGCAGATAGGTGGAACTTTGTAAATTGTGCCATCTTATGTCCACTTTCTGGGTTAAGAGATTAGCATGATGATAAAATAATAGAAGAGAGAGGACTTTGCTGAATTGCATAAGTATGGTGGCCTATGACTTTTATGAACTAATGTTGATTTACGGGGTGGGTTTTTTGTTTCTTTTAAACTGATCCTTCTCAGCATAAATGGGCTGCTCTGTCTGCTGGCAGCGTAACAGTGAAAGTCTTGCAGACTTATGGGGGATAGAGTGGAGGGACGTGACGTTACGCATTCATAAAAGATGCCTTACTGTAATGGGAAGGGTGGAGAGGATGGAATGGACTGTGAATACCCCAAGGAATAAGTTTAGTAACAGACTTTTTCTTCTGAATAATCAGGAGGCAGAGAACCTTCCTTGGTATGTTCGAATGAGGAGATGGTGACAAGGGTGCAGAACCGAGAGGGAGGGAGGAAACCTCTTGTGTGTGGGAGACAACAGGCTACTCAGAGGAACTGAGTGGGGGGAGAAAGGACAAATAGATTTTTAAGGTCAGAGGAGCCATTAGGATTCTCTAGTCAGACCATCTGCACAGCGCAGCACAGGATTGCACCCATGCTGTAACTCCGAGTTTGAGGTTCAACTGTAACAGCATTCAGAGCTAAATTGTACCGCTCGTTCTCTTGATGCAGTGTTCTGTACTTCAAAGCCCTGATCCAAGATTCGTTGCATTGTCACCTATTAACTCTTTAAAGATTCCTTTCTATATTAGTATTTCGATTTTCCTTGGTCTTTGTGCAGCTAAAGTGGTTTCTCTTTTACTTTTTTTTAAAACAGCAGTGCACAATTTCTTTCCTGTTGTTGGCAAAACAGGAAAAATGATGACAATGCAGTAAACAGTAACATTTTGTGGTAAAATGCTATTACTGCCATCAATATCGTCATTATCAGAAGAACAGCAAGGTAAGAGGCAGCAAAACCATTGCAATATCCTCTTGCTCAAAGCTGAATTTAGAAAAAAAAAAAAAAAAAGATCAATTTCAGGACTTTTGGGAAATCTCATTTCTTTCTAATTGGGATGGCTTACCAGGATGGTAGTGGGTTTTTTTCATCCCAACAGTCTGACATTGCAAGTCTTGATTGGAGTACAATCACTCTCTCACAAATGGTATTACAAGTGCCTACAACACAGACAATCCTGTAAACAGTATTAAAGATTATGAGGTTCTGGGTTCAAATTAATTATTGTCATTTTTAATCAAACTAACTTCTCGTATACAATCCTAGTAACTGTCTCCCCAATTCCCCACCCCCACCTCCCCCCCAAAAAAGGTTGCTTTTTACTTAGTAAATGTCACAGGACAGCAATAAGCCATGGAGAGTGAAATGTCGTCACAGCAATAGAAAATTTGAGATTCTTGAGCAGTAACATCATTGGAGCAAAAACGAACATGTGTGCTTGGCTTGGCTGGTTTGAAAGACCCTCCAAGAAACTGCTTATGTCCTGGCAGCTTAACGTCCCTGCTGTTCCTGTAAATGAATTTTCATTTCGCTAAGTACCAGACTTTACTCTTTGGGACTTTGTGCCATGACTTAGAGCTTGTTGACTTTCAGCCTTAGTAGATGGTATTCAGGGACACATCAGGAATAAAGCTGATGCAGTATGAACCATTCTGGTTATTCTTGCAACGCTTTCAGTTGTTTAAAAATATCTTACATCCTCATAAGCTGAATGCTATACTCTGCTTATTGTTTTGGTAGAGTGATTGCAAAAACGTTTTTTCTTGTGTATTTTTTTTAAAGCTTCTCTGCTGATGCTTTCAAACAGTTGTTTCCCCAGTACTGTTTTTATTCCAGTTCAGGTAGCGTTTTATCTGTCACCTGAACTACCTTTGCAGTTATACTGTGGTGCAAGAAAACGAGAAGCAAACTTCTCAGATACTGGTATGTTATGCTTTGTGGATAATACTAGAATCAGACTGTAAATTTAAGAACTTGTTCTCCCTGGATTTCAAAATAATGTTTTTTATTAATACATATATTTTTTCTTAATTCCATAAGAAGCATCTTTTTTTCCCTTTATCTTCCCTATTGAGATGTCACTGATGATATGGTATTGATCCACTAAAAAGGTTTGCAGTGAAGCTTTTTACTTGATGTAGGCTATCTTTTTAATTATAGCTATGCCACTATGCTCTGCAAAACTCTGTAGTTTGGGTTGTGTCAGCACTTATATTTTAAATCTCTCATTTTTATCAGCAGCTTAATACTGACAATAAAAAAATCACTGCGGTAAATCATGGCGAGATCTTAGCCTTCAGGGTGAGTCAGTAAGAGTTCACTATATTAAAAACTATTCAGATGAATCTGAGTTAATGAAAGGTTACAACCACCTCTTTTCCACACACACTTTTTATGGGTGCTTGCAACTACTGTTTTAATAGTTCTTTTTTTTTTTGGAGACTTTTTTCTTACTTGAGGTGCTGTCATTCAACATCTAAAAAGCAGCAGAATTCATTGCTCTGTTTCGCAGGGCATCTCTATAGGGATCTACAGTAGCTCCTGAACCAGCCTGCCTGTTTGTATTGGTCTTTCCCCCTGCTCCTCCTCCTTTCCTTTCCCTTCTCCCAAACCTGCAGTTGCTCTGAGGAGGGACTTAGTGAGAATGAAGGATGACTGTCTCAGTTGTGTTGTTTGCTCTGTGTATACTTATGAAATGTTTTATCCCACATAAGAAAGTAACGTGTGCAGAGGGGTATTTTCTGCTTATTTTAGAAACATAAAGCTACTCCTGTAAAATAATGTTTCTGATATTGCAGATGGAGGCTGTTGGAGGTGGCTGTGTGTTAGGTACCTGTGCTGGCTCATGATGCAGAGCACAGCTGTTTCCTAATGACGGGAGCCTAAATGACTTGGTTTTTCCAGGATGGTGTTAATGATAGTGCCTACTCCTTGCATGAAAGGCCTAGAACACTCAAGCCCAGGTTCAGTGTCTTCCTGATCCTGCGATGGTATAAATGCACATACCTCCCTTTTCTAGAAGAAATTGTTTGGGTGGGGGCATCTTCCAGCTCTGTTGCGGTGTATGGGCTGCTGTGTGATCAAGAATGAGGGGGAAAGAAAGCAATAAAGAATATGATTTTGCAAACTTAGTGTATTTTGCTCTGAGTTTGGGGAAGAGATGCCCAAGTGCAAGCATCTGCTCCCTGCGGTATTTCCAGGTCTCTCTCAGAAATCTGACAACTGTAGAGAAAGAGCAGGACTAAAATACAGCTTTCCCTCCTCACTGATACCCTAATGACTGGTGAGAGTCCGCATCCCTTATGTTATTCTGTGCTGTCTTGTTAGAATGCTGTACAGAGGAGATAGAAATGCTGGTTTAAATGTGTCTTAAATCAAATTTCGCTCTGAAAATGTGATGTGTGTGTTTCTTCATTTCTCATCTAACTGAGCCTGATATACAGACCTTAGAATCTTTCGACTTTCTGGTTTGTTTTTGCTTTAGGGTCAAGTGTTAGCCTGGCCGTTGAGCCCTCCTGGGATGGGAAGAATGCTAGAGGAAAAAGCAACATAATCAGCATAGGCAACTGGCGATGGCTACAGCAGGTGGAAAGAAGAGGGAAGAGGTGTAGCGCTCAAAAAATTGAATTTGAAGAGTCAAGACTTAGAGCATAGCTGCGCTTTGAACTCTGACATTGTTATAGATACGAATCTGGATTTCACGGGAACTTGATATCACAGTTAAGATCAGTGTAGCTGACCTTGCTGAAGTCTGCGAGGCCTGTCTGCAGAAGGGAGACGAAAAATCACTTTCACCTTGTGTTCATTGCTAAGATAAACCAGTTAACTACAAAATGTACATACATACCATAGCATTGAGCAACTCAGAAAGCATGTATAGTAAAATATACCCCAGAAACTTCCGCTGAATATTGGGGGTGGAAAAATACCTCACTAAATAAATCTTGTTTGCATTCTGTGGGCATGTTTATAGGCCCTGAGGGCAAAAATTGATATGTGAGACTCTGTTGTAATGCACATGTAGGAAGAAGTTGGACTGACAAGGCAGTGAAGTTCACTTGATCCTTTATTTACCTTTCACTTTTCCCTGCAAAAGGGCTTTGGAAGCAAGAAGCAGTAGGACGAGAGGAGATGGCCTCAGGTTGTGCCAGGGGAGGTTTAGATTGGGTATTAGGATGAAAGGATAATCAACCACTGGCACAGGCTGCCCCGGGAAGCGGTGGAGTCACCATCCCCGGAGGTATTTAAAAAACTTGTAGCCATGGCACCTAGGGACACGGATTAGTACCAGGTGGACTTGGTGGTGTTAGGCTAATCGCTGGACTCAATGATCTTAAAAAAAAAAAAAAAAAAATCTTAAATGATTCTATGAGGTATGTGTAATAAACCTCACTTTATAAATGGGGAAACAAACTCTGCAAGTGAAGAGGCTGAAGGTCCCTCTTCAGGCCTCTGGCAAATCTCAGCATGGAAACCGAATCTCCTCAGACTGTATTCAGCTGTTCTCCCACTAGATTGTATTTTCTCCACATAACTTTTTTTGTGCTTTTCCCACAAAGGAAATACTAAGCCTCAAGTGACTGAAAGGTGGCAAGGCATTTGTGTGGGTATTCCAAGTATCTCAAAAAGGTGATTCCCACTTCATCTAGTCGGAGAAAGAAGGCACAAGGAAGATAGAGCGCCTCACCTAAATTCACGTACCTGGAGTTGGGATAAAAATCAGGTCTGATTCCTACTTTTTAACAAAATAGTCTCTGTAGCCTCCTCTTTACAGAAAGATGGACCTTACTGCTTCAGTTTCTTTTGTGCCACATCTTCACAAGTGTAGCGTCCTTGCCAACCGTTGGGGACAGTGTGCCAAGTAATGCAGCTGTCACTTGATTTATTCCCCACCGCCCCCAAGCTTTTTGGCTCGATCTGCTTGCCTGGTCACTTCCATTGTTTGCTTTCCACTTCCCACTGTTCTGTCTCCCAGATGCACAGTTGTCAGTAACAGTCAGTTTGTACCTTCCCCCACTCCCAGACACAGACTACACCTTTCCTTCCTCAAAACACCTATGCCCATGCTTGCAATTCAGGATGGAGAGTAGAAGAGGCTTCCTGAACATGTCATAACTTAATGTATACCAAGGCATTTCCCATCTGCTTTCCACCCACAGCCACAGCTATTTTTCACAATATCTGGAGTGACAACAAAATATTTCTCTTGAGCAGGTTTTGGTTAGGTGGTATAAATTGAGGAAGAAAGGAAACAGACAACTTGGACTGAAGGATAGTGCAGGAGTGGGGAAAGCAGTTCTGTAATGTATTTCTCTTAAAGCTGTAACAACCTCTAATTTTGAGTGGTAATTTACTGATGAAAGATTAGTCTAGTCTTTCTGGTTTCTACTTAGAAAGATACCTTGCATAACGTGAGCAATTCAGGATCTTAAGATGTGCAAATCATGTTGCTAAATCAGTACAGGGCATCAGAATTAGTGTGGTGTGCCAGCTGAATTTGAAACAAAACATGAATTGGCAAGCCAGCTAACCTAATTCAAGTGAGTAATGTGGACAGATTCTACCTGCTCCTCAAGCCCATTTGAGGCTCAATTTTATTTATTTGTCTATTTATTTTAAATATCTGTATGTCTGTATAGCTACTTGCAGTTGACTTGGTGTCAGTTTTTGGTTTGGAACTCAAAAAAGTAGCAACAACTGGCAGTGACAAAATGATGGAGTTTTGCAAGTATTGTTGGTCTGAACTGTTCGCTCTTTCCATTCTTGTAACCAAGATATTTTTTGTCTTAAGGGTATGTACATACATGAGTGGCTTCTCCTTTAAAAAATTCTTATGATCAAATGGGAGCACTGATGCCTATATGTAGGTTAATTTTTAAGTACTTTGTGTGTCTTGCTTAACATTTTGCACATCTGGCACTTTTTCCTTCAGAAGAATGAGTAAACATGTTTTTGCTGTACTTCATCTTCACAGACCTGCTAAACCCACAGATTTATGGGGCGGGGTGGGGGGAGGGGAAGTAATACTGCGTGCAAGGATAATTGTCATCCTGAAGAGACAAAAAATTGCCACTTTGCAGTTTGATTCTTTTTAGAAATGTGGAGTAATCTTTTCCAGACTGCGAAGTTCTTGGACATATGGTGACCATAGCTTCCGTTGTAGGCAAACTTAGAGAACAGCCATCTTTCTTTATGAAGAACATAATGGATTTTTATGTTTCAGTCTCAAATTAAAAGCTTCCTGAAACCTGTTTTATACGTTAATCCTTTCGCTACTCTATAATGCTAGTTTACATGAAAACATAGCTTTTTTCTCCCTAGTTGTACTCCACTTGCAAGTTCCTTGTGGACCTGTACTTTTGTAAATAAAGTAAAATAGGAGCCTTCTATCTGTGGAAAAAGGTGGTGAAGAAGCATAGTGGTTTTTGTTGGAAACTACATTTAACAGTTCTGAGCATTGACTCAGTGGCCAGCAAAGGGAGCAGAAATGGCTTGGGTTTTGGAATGTTTCAGATCCTTTATGCCATCTAAAAAAATATGTGCCCAAACAAAACAGTGCCTCCCCTACCAGCAAAACAAAAACCAGCCATGAGCTCTGTTCTGAGAGAACAAAGCTATAAAATGTGTATTGATAAATTAAGTGATATTAGCTCATTTTATGGCAGTGACTATGCTTTTTGTAAACACACCAAGCCAAATCTTGTACCTTAGTTGTTACATCACATCTGAGTAGAGGGAGGAGATGGCACATTAACAGTAAGAGGAATCTATAGTGTAGAGCTGGCATTGTTTTCCATTAGAGAGGTGAGTGCTTTTATGGAAAGGCCCTGGTCAGCCAATACACAGCCAGGGTAGTCTGGCATTTTCTAACAGCTATGATTTATCCTCAGCTTTGTGGGTGGCTAAGTTTCATCTGTTCTTGAAAAGAGAAGAATGATATTTTTTTCAGCCTCTACAAATACAGGGAAAATTGAGCATGAAAGCAGACTGTAAAGCAGGTAAAGAGTAGAGCTAAAGGAGTGCAGAGCCTCTGGAAAGAATTTAACCAAGGCACTTTCAGGGATTTTGTGTACTTTTAAGTCAGTGTAAAGTTTGCTGTATAGATTCAGCCAAATTCAGGATAAAACATACTGAAGATCTCACAACAAAGTCTTAATAGGTACCAAGCACTTCACCTTTCATTTGATGTACTGAATATGCCAGTAGCAGCTAAGTGAGCAGAGGATTAGATTTCTCTACATGTTAGCAGAAGAGGCTGCCTTACTCTGTGTTAGTGCACAGAGTGGCTGTGGAGTAGTGGGTTGCAGAAGTGCTAGAAAGCCAGCGGCATCAACTTACGGAACAGACTCCTAATGTCCTCTCTTTGCTGATATAAAAAGCACACTTTAAAAATCTTGTGTGTGCTTGATGTCCACATGCTGAATGAACTGGGTACTATTCCAATGTGTGTAGTTGATCTTTGACTCTCAGAATGAAAATTCTAAGAGTAGGAACTGTAGAAGAGAATGCATACAAGTACCTGCTTGTGGCAATAGATGAGAAATAAAAAGGTGATGGTAGTTCATTGGCTGTCTAACTGTTACCAGTTTATTTTAGCCATTGCATCTGAAAAGGTTTTGTACTAGCACATGCAGCTTTACAGATGTTTGTGATGGATTCCATAATCAGGAAGATGTAGGTAGTTGAATCCTTAAGTCTTGTGTCATCACTTGCAGAGTGATGGCTATGGTAAATGTCCTGATGACATACATTATATAAGGTGTAATTAGGTGACAGATGGCATCAAACTTCACTTGCCCGTTGTAGCTGGCATAGTTTTTTGAAGAGTGGACAGTAAGGACACACTAGTATTTTTGCACTTCATTTAGCCTTTTTATTCACAGATAACGGATTTTTGTGCATTTACTTATGCTGTAAGAATGCAATTATACTTTTGATTTTATAAAGCAAGTTCTCAGATGGCCAGTTAAGATATCCTTGATGATGAGGAAGCAGGTACTACTGCTACATAAATATAGGCTTCTTTTTTAATGTGTGAGAATATAGTGGTTATTGTGTCATGACAGGCCATATATCACAGTGGCAGGACTAATATTCCTAGAACCACGAGTCCACTATTTTTCACAGTAAACCTTACTACGACTAAATATAGGCAAGCACTGCTAATATGCAAAGACTTTTGTCTTTTTAGTTGATTTCTAGTAATGACTGTACTCATGGCTGCAAACAGCTTCTGCCATCAGGCAAAATCTATCAAAAGCGGAACATTTGATTTCATTTTCATGGAAGGATTGTAGTACAGTACATTTTCTCAGGTAAAATTCAAGAAGGCATTATTTTGGTATTTCATCTTCTTGAGATTTATAAAATTGATTGCTGTCCCAAGGTAAAATTTTTGTCTTTACTAGTTGCAGTGAGGTCTGTTGTTCGTAATCTTCTAGTCTTGAATTTGAATTTGCTCATTTACTTGGATCCTGTTGTAGATATGTCATAGCAGCTTTAAATAACTTGGCTCTTGCTAAGAGTCCCATGCAAAGGTGAATAGACTTTTGTAGCTTTCATGTGATGCAAAACTTGGGTTGTGCTTTAGCAGCCTTTACGTTTCAGAATCACACTGACTTACACAAGCCTAGGTTTGGTATGCCAAAACAAGTTCAGAGAGATGAAGACTCTGAAAATACCTGCTTCTAAACACTGCAGCTACGTTAGACATTAATTAGTCTAGTTTGTGAAGTTCACCAGCTGACTGGTTTAACATTTTAATTGTTAGTTTCCATTATGAAAATCTTGTCATAACAATACCGGTAATATGCTGCAAGGACAATGCTGCTTGGACTCCCTTCATCTCCGTTGTTAGAGAAGCTTTAAATATTATTAAATTAAGGAATTGAGTTCTTGGCCTTTATGGCACTGTTCTTCTTCTGGGTGCACAAAGCCAATTTATCTTGAAGGATAAAATAAACAATCAAGTACTAATATTATGAAATGTGCATTTCTGGTTGTTTCAGCTGTTACTCAGTATAAAAATTGATATGCTCTAACACTTACTCCTGAGTCTTCATCTTTTTCCAAGCCCTGCATAATACAGTAGATCAATAATGTACTTTCTTGGCTACAGGTGCTGAACAGATCTGATCCTGTTTACTCTGTATCTAGTAATGAATTATCTATATATGATCTGAGACCTTGTATTGTATAATTTAGTCTACTCTTCACATGTTTCCCCCCCTTGCTATCCACTTATGCTTATTTCACTTCTAGTTTTATGCTGCCACATGTGCCTGGAATATTCTCTGCAACTTCTACCTTCACCTTCCAATTTCTTTTCAAAACACAGTTGTTCTGTGATCTCACCAAGTCCTACTTCCCTGTGTTACTACTACTAATTTCCTTAAACAGTAGTGGAGGCACTTAGAAGCTGCATATCTATCCCATTGCAAGCAACTAATTGTATGTCTTGATATTTACATATTCCTTCTCTTCTCGGTTTGAGATTTGTGAATTCTATTGAACAAGTGCTGTTCTTTAGACAGTACAAATGGTGGACTCTGCTGTACAAGAACCTCTTGGCTCATTCTCTAGAAAGGTACGTGTGTGTTGATAGTGGGAGATGCTAGTTGGGATTTGTCAAACCTGTACTTGGAGAAAGGATTTGCCTTGTGAAGGGCAAATGAAAGCGCCTGCATTTGGATGTCATGTTTACATGCTGGGTATGAAACTTACTGGTAACTGATTTGGAGGTGTTACGTTCATATTAAGAAGCAAGTTCTGTGGTTGTGCTACTCCTGCAGATCCTAAGGACTTGAGCAGACTTCAGGAGTGCACTGAGGCTGTGGAGCAGTACTGAGCGTTTCAGCCGTGGAGTGTTGTGTAGTGGAAATGGCAAATGTAACCTGGGGATAGATTAATTTCCTAGAGCCTTTTGTAGAATATGTTAACACTTGGAAAGATGTGTTAGTCTCTCTTCCCCCTCAGCTTTCCTTTCAAAAGATAGGGCGGAGGTTTTACAGGCCACTTAGTTACCATCTTTCACTACCCCTTCTGTCCTTCATTACTACTGAAGCATACAGTCACGAGGTGTGTGGTCCTTGCATAAGCAAATAAGTGAATGCTCAAAACTAACTGCAGATACTTTTCAGAATAAACAAAGAATCCTCTTTTTGGGTATTTTGGACTTCTCATTGCATCTTGTATAAACTTAGAGTAACAAGTCCTTTATAAAATACAAAGGAATGTGTGATCTACTGGTGTTGATTTTTGAGGGTTTTGTGTTAATGGCTGGCTGATTCCAGGTTACTTTTTTTGATGTTTAACTAGCTGTCCTGTCTGTATGTCTGCATCTCAGGCTCTCCCTGTGTATAAACTGATCGCTTTGCTTTCTACTTGTAGATAAAGAATGACAGGGCAAAAATTGTTCTCTTAGACCTTCCTGGAGGAGTGAATAACAAGAAGTGGTAGCAGAACAGAAGCAGATGTGTGAATGCAACGTAACAGTAGCAAACCCACTAAATCCTTTACCTTTAGAAAGACCTTTTTTTTTTATTTTTATTTTTATTTTATTTGTAGTACCAGTTGTGGAATGCATATACTTTTGCATGGCATGTCTCCTTGAAGCCACTGATGAAGGGATTGGTGATATTTTTGCTTATGCTTTCAGATTATTTGCAGACTTAGCTTATATTTTGTTAAACTTCTAAGGTTATTTTAACAACTTAAGGAAGTTTAAAAAGATACCTTTTAAATATCTTTTTTAAAAGGTATCTTTTAAAACTTTGGAGTAAAGTACTCTGGTCAAATAGTAAATTCTGTGGTGAATTTGCCATCTGGATATATGCGTGGACTTTTTTTTTTATTTTTCCTCCTCCTTGAAATTACCTGTTCTCCTGAGCTTTCCCAGGATGCTCACACATGAAAGTGACTGCCCAAGAAGCAGGAAGCCCACCAATTAAGGTGGTGAGGTAGGATCTTTCTGGTAAACCCAGTTTACCAGTACTCTTCCTCATTTATTTATCAGACAAAAATAACAATAAAATAATTTTGTCCCGTGGAAAGTACTTAACATTTTAATTGCATTTGCAGCATGTTCTCTGCTTAAATAAGAGAAGTGGTAGCAGTTCATCTCTAAATATCACTTGTAAGGTTCTTATGATTTCTGAGCCATATGTTATGTCTCAAACTTTGTGGGCTGTAGATGCCACCTACTTTTTAAGACTAGGGTTGATATTCTTGGTTCATTTTTGGTGGGTCTTATCAACATGGG
Source organism: Falco rusticolus (assembly GCF_015220075.1). Classification (NCBI taxonomy): domain Eukaryota; kingdom Metazoa; phylum Chordata; class Aves; order Falconiformes; family Falconidae; genus Falco; species Falco rusticolus. The sequence goes on from NC_051187.1 coordinate 50,037,381, forward strand.
GGAACTGTGAAACAGAACAGACCATGAATCCAAAGTGAGAAGTTACTAATTTCCCAGGTGAGTGTTGCTGGGCTGCAGTGGGCATGCAGTTCAGGTTCAGCTGGATTGATCGCAGTTTACAGCTGCATGCTGCCTGTGCTGTCCCCCTGCTGAAGGAGACGGTTCGCATCTCTAATCTCTGGAACTGTTCATGTGAGTGCTTCCTAATCTATTTCAGGCAAAACGAATCTGCTTAGTTGAGAATTTAAACCTGTGAGCTAACCTGGCTCATTCTGACTGAAGCGGATTAGTGATGCTTATGTGCGCAGGTACGCCGGGAGATCTGGTTGGGTGCAGTGATAAGCAGGTTGGGTGTGGGGGTCGGAGCTATGCCTCAGGAAGAGCGTGTGCATGTCTGTCTGTACTCCTTTCTGAAAGTGTCGTGAAATAGCTTATTTTCATGTGTCAGGAAGTCTACTTTGAAAGCAGAATAAGTCTTGTACAGAATAAGCATGCTGGGGAGGTTGGTGAGCACTTGCTTTCTATTAGCTGCTAGTCCTTACCTATTCTGAACTTCTTATTTATTTTTTTTTTTTTTTTAAATACATGAGTGCTCTGTTGCAGTTCTGTCTCTTAGTTCAGTGAGCTAGGATTTCCCTGTGGTGCTTGTTTTAGTCCTAGTTCAATTTCCACTGGAAAAAGGAAAAAGACTAACTAAATGAGCTTTCAGAAATATCTGTTAAAAAATTGCTGTCAGACTTCTGAAGCCGATTTGTTATATTTTGAAAAAGTCCTGCTAGAAAATCTGCTGAAGCTCTCTTTCATTTTACAAAGAGATGCCGCCAAGTTCTGTTGCATAACTGGGGGAATTTCTGTGCAAGCTCATGAAAATCTCATGCTTTCTTGAATTTGGTAATGTGATCTCTACTAAATCAGCCGTTCTTTGTTGATGGATGGTGCCCGCATTTGAGCTGCTTGATAATTCCGTGTTGGGGTATAAGTGAAGGAGCACTCATCATCCAGTCTCTGTTCCTTCACCAGTGGCAGAAAGACCTATGACGTCCAATCTGCTGTCCTGCTACTGCGAGTCCTTTTCCAGATGTTACACCTCTTCAGAAAAAGTTTCCTGAATGCATCCTGCCTTGTAGATTTTATCATCTGGGACTGAATAGATTTGGGATCAGACTTTTGAATTGCTTCCTCTTGTCCACTTCTTAAAAGTCCTTTAAAAGAGACAGCTCCAAATCTGTTAAGATTTCTTTCTAGTGAGCCCTGGTGCTGAGCATGGCCGACATTGCTCTCTGGGACAGTTTGACCTCCCAAGCCAGATGTGCATCAGGCATCTTTTTCTTTTCCCCACACACAGACTCAACAATGAAGGAATGCAAGACTGTAATTGGGCAGTCTGTAAAAAGGTGGCTTTGGGCCAGAAGTTTCAAAAAGAACCACAGCTGCCTAAATTTACGCTGACCAGTACTTTTAAAATGGTTGGTTCCTCAACAGAGAAGTCAATGTTGAGTGAGAATTTGCTGCCAAGAGCAACCGTGATCCTGGAACAGTTGGTGCCCTTGCTGTCAAAGTAGTTATTCCACATATTGAAACAACGTACCAGAAGAACCTAAAAGAGCTTGGCTTGGGGGTTTCAGGTCAGTGCCCACCCATGAAGATGCAATATCTTGGAAACTTAGGCTTGATGTCACTAGTGTCTGAGGAGTAAGTACAGGTCTGTGGAGCCCATTTGTGTACCGTTACACCATGTTAATTGCAGTATCTTTCAGAATGGCTGTGTACTCTATGGGAATGGATTACAGTACAGGAGCCCTGCACTATTACAAGTAGAAAATATGTTCTTGCCAGGCTTTCATAAAAATCTATGAGTAATGTCACCCAGAAATCAAAGTATTTCTTAGACCATAGTTTCTTTGCAGGATTCTTATTGGAGAAAGAACGTTTATGTGCTAGATATTTTCCAGGTGGCAAGATAATAGGAATGGAAATGTAAATATCTTAGAGAGTTCAACTGTATTTTTTGTACCATGTTACAATTTATTCCTAATCATTGTTTTTATTGAGCAAATAGCTGACTCCTATGTTCTGGTGACCAAAATGGGATTTCTGAACTTTGGACAGAATGCTACCGTTTGTTAATCAGCCTTGCATGACAGCATGGAAGCCCACCTGTAGGTTGTAAGAGAAATTAAGATAGACACAGGCTTGAAGGCTGTGATGGATGACTTGGACTTCACATTGCCAGCATGGTTTGTACTATATTCTGTTTTCCTCAGTGGAGGACTGGACCTTTTGAAAAGTTGAGCTATTTAGTGAGAGAGCCTTACAGCTACTAAAAGCCTTTTTGGGGTGCTGCAGAGAGAATGGTTACTGTAAGGTCCATTTTGCAGGCTTCAAACTATGCCTGTCATAGGACATAATCAGCCAGGTTTTCCAGTAATGGCAACTATAGAGGCCCTGTTTTTGACAGTGCTGTTGCTACCGACAACCAGTGTATTATTCAGAAAGTCATCCAATTTGGCGTTCTATCAGTAGAAACAGTTGTTGTGAAATTCAACCTTTTGCAGCTGGACTGTTCCACGTATCACTCTTCATGGTAACCATGTTCTGTATTAGTTCAGTACTGGCCTCAAGTTTTTAAATTGGTTAGTTATTTTACAAATCTTTTTCTTGCGCAGCTTTTCTCTGTTAGAAGATAACCAACCAACCCAGAAATGTGCCTTGCCTGTTCAGTACATGCAGAGCTCTGCTCTCTTGTTTTGACAGGGTTTGACTCTTCAGGCTCCCTTCCCTATCGTGTTGCAGTCCCTGATGCTCATAGGAGACAAACCATCTTGTCTTAGAGGTTGTACCATCTCAGCTGCTTTGGATTTCCACCTGTTACCAGCAATCTGGCAAGTCTCTCCCTCTGAACAACACCACACGCTTTGCTAGGACCAGAGCAACCTCATCTGCTTGCTTCAGAAACATGCTGGTCTCCAAGATCTGCAAGGTAGCTGTGTGGTGTAGCTGCTGACCTTTGCAAAATGCTAGATGCCTGGTGTAGCAGCAGGGGCAAACACCAGGTTTGAACGGGGAGCAGTGCAGTCTGTGTGATCAATAGAGCTGATGCTGTCTGGGAGGAATAGTGATTACTTTTCCACCTACACAAATCTGCACCAACAGTGCCCTTGAAAAGTCAGGAACTTTTGGCAGGCAGATTGGCCAGTAGTAAAGGTGGATCAAGGCAATGACACTGGGGCTTCTTCCTCTTTGCAGCTGCCGTTGTGTGGCAGGTTCACTGTTGCAAAGAAACTTTCCACATAGGCATGAGAAAGAGCAGCTCATGCATGCCAGCTCTGGCAGACAAGTGGTTTGGTGAGACTTCTAGAACAGTCAGGTTTAGATCTGCAATGCTAGCAATGACGTATGGCTTGCTTTTTTTGAAGAGTGTAGCTTTAAGTTTATGGGTAGGTGTGTATTTTGTAGTGCTGTGAGATGTTAATTGGTCCCTAGCTGTTACCTGCTCTCTGCTGGAAGGCTGTAAGGTCTGCTGTCCTTACAACAGTGCATATCAGTCATTCTTAATGCACTGCTAGCAACAGCATTTAGGTTAGAGGAAACTGGCGGGCTTGATTTGACTTGCCTAATTTCATCTGGAATGGGTTAGGGCGCACACAGTTGATTTCAGTGAAGCTTTTACTGAAAATAATTTTGTGGCGGAGCAGTGACAGCATCTTAAATGACATTAGTCTCTGAAAATGATCTCTCTCTACAACCTGTTTCTTACGCATTCAAATTATGATCCCAAATTCAAATTTTAAGACTGTTTATATTTGTACAGGCTGTATCAGTATCTCTTTTAGTCGGTAGTTCAGGTGAGTCGTTTATTTGTTCACTGTTACCTGTGGTCAGTGCTTTCCTGTGTTGGACTTGGCTCTTTTTACTGCGTGTTGTCACACCATCTTTCTGTAGAAGGGAAGTGCTGTAGAGCAGAAACACAGAGTATTTGGAGTAAACGGCTGTGTAAGATTTGAGAGAAAGTTTGAATGCCTGCCTGACATTGATATCATAGACCATCTTACATTCTTTCCTAGGCACCTACTTTCACCTCTGGTCATGCAGATACAAAAAATTACTTCCTTGGTCCCAGGAATAGTTCAGCCAAGCAAATTTAGGTTTCTGTAGGTTGTTAGGCAGATGTGCTACTTGCTGAACCATACTGCTTAATCAGTTACTGAAATAAGAGTCTCAGCCATTTTAGGGGCATTAAATCAATAACAATAATTGCTACCATTTCCATTTCTCCAGTGGAGCCTGCTAAGAGTCTGTTTGGTCTGGGGCCAGGGTCTTTTAGGCAGGTTGGGTTATCATCTTCCTTCAAAACTGGCAATCTCGCATGCTGTTTGTCAGCAAGTGCCTTGTTGTTCTGCAAGGTCAGATTTTATATCTGCTGCCAGAAAGCCTCCCTGTGACACAGAGAACATAACACTTAGGAACTGATGTGTGGTAGGCAGCGTTCTGCAGACATGAGGTTAAGGAGGCGGCCTTTGTTTTCTTTTAATGTTATGTGGAGACCATAATTGTTTTTTTGCTTTTAAGTGAGACACCAGGAAGGGGAATTTGTTCTGCTGTGCCCTGTTAGTATGTGACCTTGTTTTACTTAGGCCTTTCTACTGCTGAGGATGCTGAAAATGCAGACAAACCAATGTATTAAGAGAGTTCAGCAAGTCTGGTAAATGCTGCCCTTCTGTTTCTTTTTGTATTTCTTGCTTTTATTAAAAGGAAGAAAGTGTAGGTCAAAGGCTCCTTATCAGATGTTGATGCAAAGGCATGTAATGAGTTCATTGACTAGCTCTGGAAGAAAGTACATGATTCAGAGTTCGTCTTTTAAAATGCAGCATTCAGAATGGAGACAATGTTGCCCAGCAGATACTGCAGAAAATCTGATTGAATGTAAACAGCTGAACAGTTCATGAGATATGAATTAGGACTGTGGACAGATAGGCATTCTTCATAAAATATATATTACTCCTTGTTCTTTTAGAGTAACCTCACAAGAATAAGGCTGAGCTGTATTTTTTCCCCACCAAAATAGTAAAATATACCAGTGTTAATGTTGTGTGTGGCTTGCATGGAGCATGTTTTCTACCCCAACCTGATCCCTAGCTATCTTTTCTTATCTCAGAAACTCAGTTCATAACTCTGCTGAAGTAAACAAATAAGAAATTATCTTTGTCTGTAATGTATTACAGCTTTTTACTCCCAGCTGCTTTAACAGTACTGATAGAATTACTTCATTTTTTTCCCTAGTAATTAGGAGTACATGACAGCTGAATACTATAGATAATTGCCCTTCAGACTTGTTTTAGAGAGAATAGGCAACTGAAAACAGAAAATTGAAATATAAATTTTTGGCAGTAGCCTGGAATAAGCATTATCCACTATGTATCTTAAGGTAGAAAATGTTGTTGATGACAGCTTGGCAAGACTTGGGGGTTTTGTTCTTTTTCCCTTGTCTGTTGTCATCTTGTATGCTTGGAATAATGTAGAAGGACTGGGAATTAAAAAAAAAAAAAAAAAAGTGGTTTGTTTTGTTTGTAAAGTGTAGTGTTCAAATTAATAGATGGCTATTTAATCTCTGGTAGGGTATTCTTTATTTTTAAAATAACCTGGTAATCTTTCCTAGAAGGTTAGTCTGATGCAGAAGTCTGCGTCAGAACAGAATGAAGAGATTACACTTCGCATAGCATAACCCTCATTGCTTCTCCTTTACTTCATTAGTCATTATTAAGAGGCTTGAAAATACTGTTCTGTGCCTTGAAGCTTCTTGGGAGTAAAGAGAGTTGATTCTCTTGGTGATTAGAGGCAGTATAAGAGCTGCTTGAAAAGGGGGAATGTATTTTGAACTTGTAAAAATTGTTCAAATACAAATATTCTTCAATAGTAGTCACTGTTCTTGATTCTCACTTTCCTCAGCTTCAATCCTGCTGTCTTTTTAACCACTAGAATACTTTTCAGTGTAAAGGGTGTATGTTCTCATTCCACATTAGAAGTTGTCTATCTTAAACAGCTCTGAGGTAGGGGAGACTTTAGTGCTTGTTGTTAATTTCCTCCCTTTCAAATACAACTAAATTAAGTATAAGTTCAACTAAATTTAGGTGCTGTTTGCCTTCAGAGTCTATTCCCCCACCTCAGTTAAAGATGACCTTTTTTTAGGCCATCTTTTCTGTGCTGTGTTCTAAGTTGACCTTTTTCTTTTTTGGCTATTTCTGCTGTTCTGCATGTCTGCCTGTTTGTGCTGCACTTCTGCAGCATTTGAATTGGAGATTCAGTCCAAGAAATCATGCTAGTGTTTTGTCAGAAGCTGACACCAGCCATCTGGTAAAATTGCAATTCAGTATCAGTAAAACCCGTAATTTGGGGAAATGTACCCAAAATTACTTTTATGATTAGCGGACAGGAAAGAAACAGAGACAGAGAAGTCAGTTGGGTACTCTATAAATCACTTTGAGGTTTTCAGACCAAACATCTTAATGGCAGTGTTCTTGCTGCCAAATGCTGTTTTGCTTTTGCCTTCAGAATAGTTTGCATTAATAATGAGCAACTCTGCTTGGAAGTTATTTATGTATTGCTCTTACGCCACAGCTTCGCAAAGCAGCACCACGCTAGGTAACAGGCCACGTGAATGGATTCGTAAAACAGTTTAGCATATTGTACTGCTGAGGTCTGTAGGTTTTCCCATTGGAAATGCATCCCAGCCCCAGGGCCACATTCAGGAATGTTGTGGATGCTGAAGAAAAATTTATATTAAGGCTATTTTGCCCATAACATGCTAGCTTGTGCGTTAAGCCTGGTGGTTGTGAAATAAGCCTGCACTGAAACTAGGCAGGTTTTATTCAGCAGTTCGGTAGAACGCTTTGCCTGTGTGTCATAGAATCATAGAATCATTTTGGTTGGAAAAGACCTTTAAGATCATCAAGTCCAGCTGTTAACCCAGGACTGCCAAGTCCACAATGAAACCGTGTCCCTAAGCACCGCATCTGTGCGTTTTTGAAACATTTCCAGGGATGGCGATTCCACCACCTCCCTGGGCAGCCTGTTCCCACGCTTGACCACCCTTTCAGTCAAGAAGTTTTTCCTAATATTCAATCTAAACCTCCTCTGGTGCAACTTGAGGCTGTTTCCTCTTGTCCCATCGCTTGTGATCTGGGAGAAGAGACCGGCCCCCACGTGCCTACAACCCCCTCTCAGGCAGCTGTGGGAGCAATAAGGTCCCCCCGAGCCTCCTCCTCTCCAGGCTGAACACCCCGGTTCCCTCAGCCGCCCCTGACAAGACTTGTGCTCCAGACCCCTCACCAGCCTCGCTGCCCGTCCCTGGACACGCTCCAGCACCTCCCTGTCCCTCTTGCAGCGAGGGGCCCAAACCTGAACTCGGTACCTGAGGTGCGGCCTCACCAGTGCCGAGCGCAGGGGGACGGTCACTGCCCTTGCCCCGCTGGCCACACCGTTTCAGACACCAGCCAGGATGCTGCTGGCCTTCCTGGCCACCTGGGCACCCTGCTGGCTCCTGCCCAGCCGGCTGCCAGCCAGCACCCCCAGGCCAGGTATTTATTTCCACTTACGTCACTGTGGGAGCGCAGAGGAGGTGACAGCTCTTATTAGTGTACGTTCCCAGGGAGAGGTGGTCAGCTAACCATGCCTCCGTACCTGCCCCTCTGGTACGGGTTGTGCAGTTGTTCAATGCATGTGTTAAACTCTGATGGAGTATATTTCTTATTTAAGTCTTAAAGTGGTGATGAATTTACTGTCTTCCTGGTAAGCTATTACAGTCAGTAATTATCCTCATATTTAATTCCATTTGGATTTTTCTCATTTCGGCATTCATTGATTGGGTTCTTGTCTATTAGATAAAATTGGCCTAGATAGTTGGAAGGAAAGCAGTTGTTTCTGCACTGTAATAATCATGTTGCCTGTTTACTTGAAGTAAGTTACTTGAGTGATTGTTTTGGACTTCGTAGTTGAGATTTCTTTTTGTTGGTACCTATAGCTTAACGTGTGTTAACTCAGTATGAGTTTTACATGCCTCAGTAACACTCCAGCAAAGCTTAACCAAAGTTTGCTACTAGTAGGCAAGACTAGCAGTGTTATCCTCGTTCCTCAGGCTCCTGTCCTATGGATGAAAGGCCTTGAGCTGCGTGAAACCATGCTGTTGTCCCAGGCAGCTGGGGGGGTCCCTGTACACAGTGCTGTTGGTGATGCTGTAAAACTGACTGCGAGGACTTTTGTTACAGGGCATATAGGTGGTCTGGTTCAGGGGCAGAAAGGCACATGTATGAAGTGCTGTGGAGATTTTGGGCCAGCTTGGAAAGCTACCACAATGACTACGAACCTACAAATCTCATTCACTTATTTTTGGGAGAAGGAGTGAATTCAACCCCAAAATTACCCAAACCTGTTAAGCTTTAAGGACTGCTTAGTCTCCTGTTGCACTGTAAGAGGATTAGCGATCTTTTTTGTAGAGAAATTATGTATTATGTAGGTACCTATCGTGAAATAGAAGTTGGGATGATTCTGTTTGTACATTTCTAGCCTTTGCCAAGTAGGCATGCAACAGCATCTTTAAATATAAAAGTATAATAAACTGCCCGCCTATTTTTCTAATCTGAGAATTTTTCAGCCCACGTGCTTCTCAACTAATGTAACTAAAGATACTCTGTTTATGTTGCTGCAAGTATGATCTAATGTTTGCTTTTGGCAAGAAACTCTTCCTTGTTAGTATGCACAGAAGGCATAGTTTACATGAGACTGAAATACTAAGATAGAAACTTGCTGTTCTAAATCGAGCAAATAAGCGTGCTTGTGCTGTATCGCTAGCAATAGTAGTATAGGCTTCTTGTAGTAATCTAATTTGTGAAAAAACATGCATTTATTATGCAAGATAATTATTTTTTTCATTTAGAGAATTAAAGATTTAATATAGAAAACCCACGTAATGGTACAGTTGTCAAAGCAGAAGGGGTAAGACAATGTAATTAAAAATTGTGTGCGTTGCTTTTCTAGTGCAGAGGTCCTTTCAGTGAGAAAATGGACACTGCTTGATATTAAAGATTAAGTGGAGGCATGGAAGATTATATGGAGGCCTTGCTTGTTTTGTTTTCAATAGCTGCTGGAAAACTTGGCACCGTTTAAATAACTCAAAGCTTTTTTCCGCTTTCCCTTCTCTGAGGAAAAGGGGAGACAAGCCTTTCATTAGTTGCACATGATAGTTAACTTGTCACATTTTACAGCTCAATCCATTTTCTTTGAAGAGTTGTTAGTGAAAAGACAAACAAACCTTCTTTGTGTAACAGTCATTATTATTATAACTACTAAAAATAACAGGATTATTTATATGAACACAGTAAGATCAGTCATAATCACTGATCCCCTCCTACTGTGGATTGTTGTCTCCCATGATATCTTTCAAGGAATTTAAATAATTTTATTCTAAATTACATCCATTCATTCTTCTTGATGAAAACATAACAATGCAGAATTAAAAATAAGGAGTAACTTTTGTACTTTTACTGCTGGTCTTGGCTTTCGGGGAGCTAAGTTATGAACAGGTTTCTTGATAAACAGACACGAGCTTCCACTTCTTCAATGACACCATACAGATGTTAATAACTTGTTATTTGGGATATGGCTTTGAGGAAAAGGACTTTGCATTTTAATTTTTTTTTTTTTTAATACAGTTTTCTTATTACTGGGTGATGGAGGCTTTCAACAATTTCTTCATGGGTCACTTTCATATTTCCCTCTTATCAACTTTACCCCATCCTTACTGCAGAATCTCACAGTAATTCTCATTTTCTGAAATATCACAAGTTTAAGGTAAAAACATAACTTGTGTAACACACTATTCACCAATTGTTTGCTATGATATTTTCCTCCTTTTTGAAACAAGGGAAATGCAGGCTTTTTTTTAACACTTGAAATACAAGAATTAAGGTAATGAACAGATAAATGTCTACAGAAAAATAAACAGTGGTTATCTCACTTCCCATTATGTGCTGATTGCTTTGATTTTGTCATCAGGTTACGTTTTATAGCATGATTCTCTGTCCTGGAACATTAAAAACTGCTAAAACTTTAACTCTGATTTATATATTTTTTAAAAAATTTTTTGCCCCCTCTGCAAGAAGTCTGAGTTAGTCTTCTGTGTAAAATTTTAGCCAAAGCAGTCTTGTTTTTGAGGAGAGTGCACAAGGAGTGAAGAAAAGGACATTTGATTTAAAGCATTAGGACTTCACACTCCTCTTGTTCTTGCAAAGAGAATCTGTGGGATTCATTTTAGCTGTAATACATCCAGATTCGGGGTTTGTGTGCATGCTGTAGGTGGTTGTGTTTCCCGCATGAATGGGATGAATCCATGTTGCCCTGCTTATACACAGCACGTATGTTGCACCTTTTGCAGCTTTTCCCACTCTATCCACAGTCACTATCTGTGAGGGGTAAGTGAACCTGTGTCAAAGAGACTGGGCTTTTACGGTGATTGCTGAGAAGAGTTTTGTTCATCCACTTACTCATGCATTACAACATTATTTGTTTCTGAATAAAGAATTGATGTTAAAAGTTAATATTTGTAATGATGTTAAATGTGCACAAATGGAAACACTATGAAAGAAATAAAGGAAAAGAGAAGAAATGATAGATCCATAAAATGGGAGAGTTTGTTCTTCCACATTAACAGGACAAAGGCCTGTTGAACAGAACATCTTATCTTTGATTCAGCAGTTGACTTTTAAGGAGAGTTCAGGCATCCACAGATAGAAGTGTGTGTATGAATGTAGCTTAAGTATGTAAATTCTTGTAGTAATTACTGATTTTCTAAACTACTTTTTGTGCTCTCATTCGCTAGTGGGTTGTGTGTGCTATTTCATATTTTATCCTATATTAAATACTTCACCTGTGTCTACCAGAAAAGGCAGGATTACGTGATAGGTCCTTCATATGCCTTTGTCTTTCCAGTCCGGAGTTAAAACAAAGTTTTCTTTTTAATGGTCTCTGCGTTTTGGTTCCCATAAATGATAGCAAGGGACACTGCTCTGTTGTGCTGTTACTACTCACGTATCGTCAGCTATTGCCTCTCGTCTAAATCCCTTCTCTTTCTGTGGGGAACGGATCAGAAGGGAGCCAGGGGTCTGGGGCTGGAGCAGCGCTGCGGGCTAAAAGGGATTGGGAGGCTGAGGCATGGGATTAGAGAGGGAGCTGCGTGAGGAGGCAGTCCTGGGATAAGAAGAAGTAAGTTTGGATGATGAAATAGAGAAGGGAAAAGGTCTGTTGAAATAGGACTGTGGGCTTACTAGAAGCCGGTGAACAGAAGGGAGAGACATCTTACAGTAGACCATATGTGGTGGGAAAACTGGAATTGTCTTTTTTCAGAAACATGTGGAAAGGGAGATCGGGACTCAAGGACTTGATGAAAAGCCTCAGAAGGTACATATGAAGTTGGGGCCAAATTACAATAGGAAGGGGGATAATTAAAACTGGCCACACAAGAAGATTAGTGGCAGCTGGGCTTAATTAAATCTGCATAGGAAACTTTAATTGTGGTAGTTTTTTAAATTTAATGAATACTAAATCTAGGGTTTTTTACGTGCTGTCAGATTTATGTTTGACATAAGTAATTAGAGGAGCACCTTTGTTTACTGTTGGTTACTTTGACCACTTTGCACTGAATAAACAACATGATTGTTGAAGTATCTAGAGATAGTGAAAAAGGAGCAGGATCGTTTCTAATCCAACAGAAAATGTTCATGTGCTGCTCCAGGAAGTGTTGGCAGAGCTGTGCTGGGCAGGGTGATCGTAGAGCAAGAGCAGAGAGTCTCTTTAGCTGCTAATTTGTTCTGGAGCTTGGAGCTGCGAATAATGGAGTTGTCAGAGTGATTTGAGGTGTGTATACATTTCAGAGAAGTAGTTTATCATTCTTGGAAAAAGCATGCATGCTTGTAGGAAAAGATGCGTTGTTAATGATGTATTTTATTTTGATGAAAAGTTATTGAAAGTTTTTAAAGCTGTATGTTAATCTTGCTCTACTCGAAATTTTGTGCTGATGAAGTACAAAGGGTTTTATTTTCCTCTTTTGTACAGTATTCAGCTCAGAATTTTATGACTTGAGGTGTCCGTTACTATGATAAAGTTTGCCATCTTGTGTAGCACAGCAGAATTATTCTCCTGCAACTTTTGCTTAAAGCTCATTACTTTAAACTTGTGGCTTTATTTGAAGTACCTTGTCTTCATCAAGTCCTTGCATGAGGATAATTGTCCACTAGCATAACCTACAAAAGAAGGTGGTGGCTTCTTTATTTGACTTTGTATAGTTTCCATTTCCAGTTATTGCATGTCGATTGTTTTGGTTTGTTGTTGCTTTGCTATTGTTCAAAATCTTTCCTATATACAAATTGTGTAGCCAGTAATCAGATCAATGTATTAAACTTTCTGTTTAATGCAAGATACATGTCGCTTGCTCATAGTGTTTTGCATTGTTAGCTCCATACATGCAAAATATATTTTTTCTTTTTTTCATAAAACACGGTCCACAATTTTATCAGTGTTAATTTTATTGTTTATTTCTACCTGCTGAATGCTGCATTTAATTCTCTTTGCATGTTTTTCAAATGGGCTTAATGGGTTTTGGGTGGCTGGCAGCGCTGGTGCCTACCCATCTGCACACCCATCACTCTGTGTGCCAGTCTGAACTGGGATCGGGAGCATGCTTTTCAAGTGTAACTCCTGCTTGTCCACACTTGCTTCCCACTAGAATGAAAGCGCAGCTATCCCAGAGCACCTTCTGGGTGAAACTACACCAGATGTGCCCCAGCTGTGAGGGTCAGTTAGGCCCTGGGGTCTGAGCTGGTCTGGAAATAACAGCACTTTCCCCAGCCCCTGCCCAGCTCCTGTGCGTGCTGCGTCTCCGCTTTGCATGTGCCAGTGACAATCTTGGCAAAAGTGTGCTTTTAAGGATTTTATTTTTCTTGCAGAAGGTAGGTTAGGATGTTGAGATGAAACCATAGCAGATCCTTAGCTTGGATAGGATGTTCCTTTTTTACTTCATATTTACTTCAATTATAACTCAGTTACTAAGTTCCAGCTTTTTTACTGGGTTGTGTGTATTAATCTGTGAGGCAGTATTTAACCAAATATTTACAGAAGTTTTTGTGTTAGTCCAATTATCTTTGTCCGCCAAATCTGTAACCTCAAAAAAAGATCTGTTTTAGGAGTGTCCGCTGCCCATAAACCGCATTGTGACTCCAGCCATTCTGTCTTTTCGCTAACTGCTGTCCTGATCAGTATTAGCATGACTTCAGTTAGTACTCAAGTCAGTCTAGCCCTCTAATTTCCAAGTTAGTTCTTTAAAACCTTTGCAAGTTCTGCTATACTTAGTTAAAAAACAACCTCCCCCTCCACCTTTCTGCACCCACCTCATTTCCCTTTTTTCCCTTACAGTTTCAAGTGATAAAAAAGGAATAATAAGCCCCAGCTGTACTAATGGAGATCTTTCTGTTTTCCCATAGTTAGATGTTTTTATAGGTTAAAAATGTTTAGCAACTTCTGTATCGATTCGAGGGACAGATATTTCAGCGGTAAAGCAAGAAATGCAGTGTTCATCCTTCTTTCCCCGTACAGAATGCAACCTGTTGTGGTGGATAAACCTGAGGAGTTCTCTCTGTAGTTTCCTGGTGTTGCTTGGCATTTCTTACAGATGGTTTTGAGCAACTGTAACTCTGGGTTATTTTTATAATTATTTTCTGTGCAAATTTAATGGATAAAGATGAAGAATTCTGCAGCATCTAATCTTCAATATAGACAGGGGGATGCATTCATCAACTCTGAATTTATAGCTGGATCAGTCCAGGGACTTCCATTTGCCTTAGGGATTCTTTGTATTTTGCTTTTCTATACAACTGGCTTCAAGTGTTAAGAAACTTAACCTGGGCCAAGTTAGACTTGTTGACGAAGTTTAATGAGTTTTGCATGTTTATGCAAAGCCCTGCATTGGTGTCTTGTCTAAAAATATCTCTTTGTGGTCTGAGGTGGGGTAGGAAAGCTCTGTGGACCTGCTGGGGCTTAGCTGATTTGAGTCATTTTGGGCTCGGAGAGTATAAATGAAGGAAGCTCCGTACCAGCTGAAAACAGCATTTTAGTTCTCTGGTAGTTGATTTGTAAATACACTTACTGCAAAATAATAATCCTGTCTTATTCCTTATCTACCTTATATATGGAAATGATTGTATCTTGTGTATTAGCCGACAGTAGTTAATTCTGAAAGCACTTACGTGACAGAAGGCAGCTTTAATGTTTCAAATCTCTCAGATAATGTACATCCATCTGTTCTTTAGCGAATGCTTCACCTCTTTGCATATTGATGGTTTCTGATGTAGCATTGCTTGTAATTAAATTTTGATAATGCATTGTACAGGCTTCTGGAAAAACCAAGTTGAATTTATTTGTGCAAATACAGAGTAAAACTGAAATCACTTATGACTGAATCTAATTTTGTGAATTGATGGTCACTACAAAAATCTAGGCATAATTAAAAATATATAATAGCACTAATGTATGTTCATTTTTTTTAATTGGCTGGAATTTCATTTGGGTATATTAACAGTAACAGTAGTGTTATTTTTGTCACTTATGCATTTAGCAGAATCAGGCATTCTGTTATCTAAGTATTTCATTGCCGACCCTTCCTGTTAGTTGCTTATAGATACAAATTGAAAGTATGTATTAAATTGTGGATACGAATGCAGCATTTTCATTTTTATCAAGCAAGCCCTAAACCAACAGTTGATTGATGTATTTGAAACAAAGCTGTTGATCCTGAAAAAATACAATTAAAAATTGTAAGCTTCATTCATGACTATTTAGAGAATCATTTGTGGTGGAAGCTGAAATTGCTAGATTCTGAAGATGTAAATCTCTTTTGATTTTTTTTTTTTAATTCCTGATTTTCACCTGTTTTAATCTTTAAAAAATCCAAATCTTTTCTCTTTCCATGAGAAAGTAAGAGGTAGTGTTGTCGTGTTCATAAAGCCCAAACTATGTAGCAAGCCTGATAAATAGTTGTACTAACCTCAGATTATATGTGCAACCAAATTTGACATTTGATGAAATGGAGTTATTAAACATCAATCCAATATGCTACAGTTTCCAGGCTTTGGGGAAAAATGTTAAGTGAAAACATTTCTCTTAGATGGCACGAAGAGCATATTCTTCTCAAGTGCTACTTACTATATATAGAAAATCAAACACATTCACTTTTGATGCCCCTTGCACTCAAGGTTGGAGTCATTAGCTTCTGGTTTGGGTCATGTGCACCCCAGTGTCCTAATGCTTTTTTTCCACTGGTAAAAGCAGGAGTCAGCACAGCCTCTGCTTGCTTGTGTCGCGTCCTTGCCTTGACATGTGGAGCTTAATTGTCTTTTCGTATTAGCTTCTCATTTGCTCGTTGGAGCTAATTGCTAGTGGATGCTTTCTTTGGAATGCTTATTTCAGCTTCTGAGCTTGTAAGATTTTATTTGGGGGCAGTTGTTACCTGGATAGACATGTGGAAACTTGAGAACCATGACTTTGGGATTTAAGTAATGTTTCCTCAAGGAAGAGGCGACAAGTGTGCAGAACCCTATCTACAAATACTTCTCAATGCAAGACTTGAAAAACATCTGTAAAAATGTTTCTGTGGCTTTTATGGTACAACAAAAAGAAAATTACCATAGAGCTATGGTTTCTGGTACTTCCTTCCCCCCTCACCATTAATTTGGATGTTTTTATAAATGTCATGGAGCACAGTTGGGGTTTATCTGTTCCACAACTCCATCATCCAAGGCTCTAGGTTCTTTGGATTTTTTTTTAACTATGAGAGCCTTTCTAAAGAAAAGCAAGGGGATGGGTGGGAGAGATTAGGAGAATATCTTCCAGTACCGAGGTACTCCTGGAAACTTACATCCTTCAACTGCTTCTGCTCCAAGGAGACTCAGCAGTCATGCTTCCCTGCCAGTATTGTATTGTACTTTCTGAATCTCTCACAGCGTAGCCTGCTGAGTGGTGTGGTCTACGGACACCTGAGGACAGTGGTTCAATGCACAGCGAAAAAACTAGTTATTTTCTCTTTGCACACATTTTCATGTGCAACCTGTGACTGACCCCTTGTCAAGTTCATGTCTGGTGTCACCAACTCAACACATCAGTTGAATCTAGAGGAACTGGAGTCGGGATGTACCATCCTCAAAGGTTGTATAGCTGGAAGTCACATACCAAATCTAAGATCTAGCTAGAGTGTGTTACATCCCTCTGTTCATGTGTATTGCTTACATGCACATGCATAGGCAAATGCATGGATAATTTGGAAATTGCATTAGTATTTTTCAATTTCTGTTAATATGCATCTATATCTGGCAATTTTTAAACTTCTCAGAGTCTCATTTAACAACTCTTGTAGCTTCTCAGAGTTTGGAGTACTTTACTGCTAACAGTGGTTTTTGCTGGGTGAGGTATGTGCCATTTCTGAGCTGCGTGGGCTGCCTAGCAGTGTCTGTCTGGTTTTGACCACCGGGCATCTCTGTGGCCAATTTAAGACTTGAAAGTGATAAGGCTGTATTCTTTAGTGTGTGTTCTCTTTTTCATTTATCTAAAAGAAAATCATAGTTCAAGAAATGAAACTTTCAATTACACCTGAAAATGTGCCTGCTCTTAAGGCATAAGATCAAAAGCAGCTCATAATCTGTAATATATAAAGTCTGTGATCAAATGAGAGGGAAAATACAATGCCACTTGAAAATTATCTTTGTCCAATTTTTAGCAAGTAATATCCTATACTTGGATCTTTAGTTAATGTGAATGTTAATGGTTCTTGTGGATTCTCTATTAGGGCAAGTAGTTCTGAATTTTGCAGAATGTGGTGCTTGCAGAGGTCATGGTCAGACTGTTTAATAGAAGAAATAACTTTCTTGCTACAAAGTTGTCTGCAGTCTGGGTTTTTCCAGTGGTGTGTCAAGTAGAAATTATTCCTTGTATCTTGGAATCTGAAGTTGTCAGGAGTAATATGATGAAATAAGTTTTTAATGCTTTATCTAATAAAAAAATGTAACTTTTGTAATTACCCACTTTTTTTTGTCTCTTTAGAATGTGAAAGCATTTGCATCTTCAGATAGCCTAGCCAAGGTCCAAGAAGTAGCAAGCTGGCTTTTGGAAATGAATCAGGAACTGCTCTCTGTGGGCAGCAAGAGGCGACGAACTGGTGGATCTCTTCGAGGTGATGCTTCCTCAAGCCAAGTAGATGAGGAGCAGATGAATCGGGTCATAGAAGAGGAGGAGCAGCAGCAAAGACGACAACAAGAGGAGCAGCACATTGGGAGGAATGGGGAGATAGGAGGAGAAGAACCTGGATTTGATGACAGGCATGAGTCTCAGCAGGAGCAGTCAGAAGAAAATAACAATAGACTTATTACAGTGGATGAAGAATCCACTTGTAACCAAGAGGAAGAAGATGATGAACATGCTGGTGATCAAGAGGAGGAGGTGGAAGAGGAGGAGGAAATGGACCAGGAGAGTGATGATTTTGATCAGTCTGACGACAGCAGTAGAGAAGATGAACATGCTAACAGTAACAGTGTCACAAATTCCAATAGCCTCATGGACTTGCCCATTCACCAGTCATCGCCATTCTATATAAAGACAAAGGTGAGAAACTACATTTTCTTTGTATGTCCTTAATCCTTGTTAACTCTGGATTTTGCAAAATAGCATGCATAATTAACTTAAAGTTTTACAATGAAGCAAAGATTTTACTTCCTAAAGAGCTCATTATGAAGAATTTACGCAGTCCACAAAAACTATACTGTTTTAACTGTTATTATTAAATTATTTGCATGCATTTGACACGAGCAAATACTGCTATGTATTTTAAGGAATAGAGCTCTGATAACTGTATTCAAAAGATCAAGGTATTTATTTGTAAATATTTATACACGCTAATTCATACACTTAATAAGACCCCTCCAGTCATTATTTATCATTTTTTCCTTCTCAAAGCAGGCAAGAAGAAAGGTAAGCAATTGTGCATATGTGGTGCTCTCTGAGAATAGCTGACTCATTTAGATGAAAACATTGTAATGAAAAAATGGGTGGAATATTACAGAAGCATCAAGTTCTTTCTTCTGGCCAGGTTATGGTGAGTTCAGTGACAAAATGCAGGTTAAAAACTGTGTTAGCCAGTTATTCAGGTTACTGAATGTAATAACAAAATTACTACACAGTGTTGTAGGGTATCCTGCTTGTGAGAGGACCCTGTAAATTGTGTGCAGTGATTGTTGAGAACTTGTGATTTGCAATAAGAATTTGGAAATAAATACTTGTAATTTTGTTGCTACTTCTATCACCTAACATTTTAGATTTTAAAAAAAATCATAATTTTTGGAACATTAGTTCCAGTGTACATTCGTAGTGCACAGTATTTTCCAGATTCTTCAGGAAGCAGGAATTCTGTTAATTTTTAGGAGCAGCAAAACCTGAAAGAATAATGAAAGCAGTGATACTGGACTAATACAAAAAAGGAAGCAGGAAAGTGTTCTTGTGGAATAATGTTGTTCTTAAACGTGTGTACCAATTTCTTTTTTTAATCATTAATTGGTAATAGAGCACCTGGACTCCTCTCAGCTTTCAAAAAACCAAAATGACACCCCCCCCGCCCCGAAATTTTTGCAATGTACTTAAAAAAAACCAACAAACTGTTGTAAAACAAAACAAAACTACAAAAAATATCAGTTAACATAAGTTAACAGGATTCCCTCTGTGTTTGAGTATGAACATACATGTATACTGATGCAGAATCAGTCTTGAAGATGTGCTATAACAGTAGAACAGGTAAATAGGATGAACGTTTGCCCTGGAAGCTGCAGCACTATGTTTTTGGTAATAGTAATTAGCATGTAATTCACTTGTGTGTTTAAAGTTTCTCAATTAATATCTTTGATTTTTGAAAAGTCATAATGTTTTCACATCTGTTTTTAGTAAATGATGTAATTTTCTGTTGATAATTCTACTGTTGAAAGTACTGAAGTATATGCTTTCTAATTTGAAGTGGAATACTGTCATATTTCATGTCATTCATTTGGTTATTTTACAACGCAAATTCTTGTTTTTATTCCAATACTTTGGTTTTCCTGAATTTAGTATGACTTACTGAGTATCGTACAAAACTAGCATTCAGTATGGACTTTATATTTAATATAGGAAATACTCACACTCAAAAATATGTTTTTAAGTCTCTGAATTGGAAAATATTGAAGTGCTTTGTAAATAACCACGTTTGAGTGATATACGGACAGAATACAACAGTTTTCAGTGATGGTCGGTTTTGAAGCTCTTTTAATGATCTTCAATAATGAGTGCAGTTTTTTTCTTTAAGGTGTGTTTGATATAAACTGAAACAAGCTGGATAAGTGTGAAGGAATTTGTCTGAATGATTTTTGTAATGATGCACAATTTTAGTGTGGTGTGATCGTTGCTTTGCATATTGCTTCTGTGCAGCGCTGGCCAGTTTTGTCTGTGCTCTGTCCCCAGGCTGTGCTTCTGCAAGAACTGTTGGGGAGCTACGTACAAACTGTATTTGGGAATTGTTCGTGATTCATGGTGTAACCCTGTTTTAGGTAGTTTTGACTGTGTACGTGAAGGATCACCACAGGTTAGAAAGCAGCTTGAACTGGCACTGCTCTAGGTCACGGTTACACACGACTGACATAATGCCTGACATAATGTTGCTTATTCATTAATAAATCAACATTTAACCATAGGAGCACATTCTGTGCTAAAAACCGTAGAAATACGGCTGTGCTGGAGCATGAATGAATGAATGACCAGAGTAAGAATAAACATGACTAATTAATATGCTGCTTTTGAGAAGAAAAAGGTGTGTTTATAGACTCATCAACTGCCTTTATGAGTGATTTCTAGTTCTACCTGTTGAAGATAGACTCACTGTAGGAGACTTGAACCTTATAGACTTATTTTTAACTTTTCAGATGTGCTTCTCAGCATTTGTAATGTAGGCTAGTTCTCCTCGTAACTCTGGCTGCATTACCTGCTCGCTTGCTCTATGCTGTGCTCCTGCAAAACTTGCTCTGCGCCACCAGCAGCAGCTGTGATGACTGAATGGGCTACTTGCTGTTTGTGTGTCAGATGTAAACCTGGCTCCTCAGCGGCATGCATTCCTGATCCAGCATAGCTGCTGGTTCGGTCTGGATGTATGTATGTACCAATATTGGCAACACACAGTTTTCATCACTGCCAAATACCAAGAGGTAACATTTAGACTGAATAAAATAGCTACTGCCGTAGGTGTCAGTGTGCAGCTCCTATCAACTTTTTGATATCTTTGTTCTACCTTTCAGTCCTTTCCTCATAAACCACTGAATAAAGTCTCTTTCTAATCTGACTTTTCTTTGCTTATTGGCCTGCAGGACCCTGTGTGGTTAAGGCAGGCAATGGCAAGGTTCCTACATAACACTGCTTGTGTTGGCCACCTCTCACCTGGACTTCCACTTGACAGCAGCAAGCTTGCTCTGTTCTATTAGATACATTTCACCAGAAGCATAAACGCCGTTATATTTATATAAAAACACATTTATATATATTCACATTATAGGTAATGTTTATATAATATATATAATTATATATACATATTTGCCTCACACTACTGCACTGCACAAATAGCTGAGATAATTGTTGCCATAATGTTGTGAAAATGTTATGACTAAAGGGCATATACACTCGAAACGAGAAAGCTGGTGGTTCAGGAGAGTCTCATTGCATTCACAAGCAACACCCAGGAATCCTCCCCCAGGAAGGGTCCTTGTGGTTACCTGTTAGAATTTCCTGCATAAAACATGAGGCTGCTTGTATTGACTTCTGCACAGGTTAAAGCGTATTTTTAGGAAAATTTCACCATCGGAAAACAGGAAACAGTCCAGCAAGGCAAATGTATCTCAAGGTTAGGTTAATAGTTTGTTAGTTATCACCCGTGTTTAAACTTCTGCACCTTTACTCTACTCTGCCTTCTTCCTGCTGTCTTTTTTTGACCATTATGATTAATTATTTTTGTGTTGTACTGAAGAGCTGTTTAACAAGTGGGTTTTTCTTCCCACATACATAGACAAATTCACTCCAGAAAGGTGTCTTAAATAATAAGGACACTATGTCTGTTGAGCATATTTTTCTATTTTTTGTTCTTATTATGGTACTTCCCTGAATACTCTCTCTGATTTTTGAACATCTGTCTTGAATCGTAGATATCAGAACTGAGATTAAAACTCCAGTAGCAACTGCACCAATGACAATTAAAATTCGTTCATGCTATTTATTTACCTGTTTATGTAAGACACGATTCCATTAACACTTTTGACTGCAGCGTTGCATTGAGATTTCATGTTTGACTGATTTGTCATGATGCAACATGATGTGAGCCTTTTTTAGAGACCTCTGTTCTGAAAGTGTGGCCTGTGTCCTTTGTACCTAGAGAGAATTGACGCTTGGTTGTATTAAAGTGGCTAGGGTTTTCTCAGATCCAGTGTACCTCATCAGATCCTTTACTGTTTGTTAATTTTTACTCCAGTTGTTCTATGTCCTATCAAATGTTGTCATGTCTGTTTTATAAAAATATTAAATAGCACAGGAGGGCAAAGGTACTATGTGCAGAACTGTTACAGAAGCATGCATTTGAGGCTGATTCTTCAACTGGCTGCATCATATTTGCGGCATCCGTTTCCAGCGCTCTGGGATGACTTGGTGTTACTTGAGTTCCTTAGGAATGGCCATGTAACAACCACAACATAAGCAAAGAAATACATCTACAGTGCATCACATATTTCACAGCAACTGCCCTTAAATGCTTTTATCCCTCAGTACATGTGGGATTCTGTAGCACTGCAAGAAGGAGAACATATTACTGGTAGTCACAGTCACTGGGAAATAGCTCATGTAAATTAACATTCTTGCTTATTTTAGATTTAAATTGTTTGTCTACCTGTGTTCATACTCTTGAAATTGTAGTAATAACAAGTATGTCACGCCAGCAATGTTTTATCTTTATTGAAACTGGTATTTATGACATAGGTGATAACCAGCATGTTTTTATGGAAAAATTGGCATCAACACTGTTAATCCTATTCTGTGTCAACCATAGCGTTATTTTCTATTGGAGTGACGCCTGGGTTTCAGCCTATGGTTATCCAGGTTGTACTGTTTCCTTTTCTGATTTTTTTTAATATATATTACTAGGTTTATTTGAGACTTCTGAAATACTTAGATTGTTCTAATTCTTAAAAATAATTTTGATCATAATGTATATAATCTTAATTCAAATTTGTGTTTGATTAACTATTTCTACAATTCCCAGTTTTATAGTTCTTAAATATTAATGACTGCCATCTTCAATAGACTGAAATATTTTTATTACGATGGAGGCTTTCAGTTTTCATCAAGATTATTTGTTTTTCTTTAACTGCTGTGAACTTTACTTATTTGGAGGAATATTGGCTTCTCGAAATCTTAGAAATTGTTTCTGAACAGTTGAAATAATTTACAGGTTCATTCAGCTTTCATTTGGATTTGGCGTATTTTGTGGAAGTGGAGGGAAAAAAAGTCATGATCACTTATAGCCAAGCTCCCATAAATTTAATTGTGCTCTGTTCATTTTTCTTTATCTAAATTTCGACATTACATAATACTTTTAATAGTAAATGTCTTTAATGTTGAAGTCACCTCACTTAGGAAACAATCACTCCAAAAATAAATAAAAATGAAACCCATGAATTCGTGAGAAGCATTAGCTGCATTCATTCCAGCAAATATTGTCGCAGATTTCTATGATTAGGCAAAACAACTGGCTCGTACCAGACTAGCAGGTCTGAGATCTCCAGGGGCACATAAATACGTGCTGTAGGTCAAACTGTGGAATCAAGGCATGTTTCTGTTCTTAACTCCTTCTTGCGTGCTTGAAGTTGGTCTCTGGCAAAAGAGGAAAAGAGTCTGAAGGTTATATAGAAACTAGAAGATGCAATTTACCGTGTCCATCTCAAATAGTTGTATTGTTCAGGGAACAGTTGTTGGGAGATAAGCACATGGCAGCCCTCTTTCATCTTAAAGTATGCCTCTTGCTTCACACAGATGCCATCCTGAATGTTCATGTAATTTCTTCATTTCATGCCATGCCCTCCTGTTTGAGATGGGATTCCAGGAGCCATCTCTTACTTCTCCACAAATTGTGTTTTGAGGGGAGGATACGCCAGAGAAGGCACTAAAGGTATTTTCATGTGTTCTGTAAGGACCTGAATTTAAAAATCCAAGTAAGTGGATAGAGCAGGAGGATTGTTAGCTGGTGCGTGGCCATTTTTCTTGTTCTGGGTTTCAGGAGATGTATTTTTCTGCTCTGCTTCTCTGGAGGGATGTCTGAAAAAGGAGTGTTAGAGCCTGCCTGGGAGATGCTGCGTCCTTCTGGACAACAGGCGCTGCTCAACAAGAGACTTCAGAACAAAAGCCCTCTTACTTAAACGTTTTATTTTGTTTCCTTCTTTTGAGTCTGTCATGAAACATAGCAAATTAGGGTATATGAATGTGAAACGTTATTTCTGTGCTATTTGGGCTGTGATGGTGACCCTTCATAAGGGGTCAGACATCTGCATGCAGAACCCTCTGCTAACTTTCCGATTTGGTGTGCTCTTCAAATGCAGGTTTCCTTGTTGCAGGATTGTGGGCTGTGATGGTGATTGTTTTCTTGGTTAACGAGAGCTTACTAAAAACCAGAAAACAGATTAGCTAAAATGAAGATGAGAAATTCTTGTGTAGTTGGATAATACAGTGACACAAAGCACTGTGATACCTCTTCAGCAGTTGTCGTATTTGAGCATTTGTTTCACTACCAAAGGTAATAAGATGATTTTTTAATAGATGGTTTTCATATATAACCTATATTATATACCACAGAGTGGTTGGGGTTGGAAGGGACCTCTGGAGATCACCTGGTCCACCCCCATGCTAAAGCAGGTTCACCCAGAGCAGGTCGCACAGAATTGCATCCAGGTGGGTTTTGAATGTCTCCAGAGAAGGAGATGCCACAGCCTCCCTGGGCAGCCTGTCCCAGGGCTCTGTCACCCCCAAGGTAAAGACGTTTTTCCTCATATTCAGACAGAACTGCCTGTGCTGCAGTTTGTGCCCGTTGCCCCTTGTCCTGTCTCTGGGCACCTCTGAAAGGAGCCTGGCCCCGTCCTCTGGACACTCGCCCTTAAGGTATGTGTAGCCACCGATGAGATCCCTCTCAGCCTTCTCCAGGCTGAGCAGGCCCAGCTCCCTCAGCCCTTCCCCATAAGGGGGATGCCCCGGTCCCCTCATCGCCCTCGCAGCCTCCGCTGGGCCCTCTCCAGCCCTGTCTCTCTTGACCTGGGGAGCCCAGAACTGGACCCAGTACTCCAGGTGCGGCCTCACCAGGGGGCAGGTAGAGGGGCAGGACAACCTCCCTCGACCTGCTGGCCACGCTCCTCCTAATGCACCCCAGGATGCCACTGGCCCCTTGGCCACCAGGGCACCCTGCTGGCTCACGGGCAACTTGCTGCCCACCAGAACTCCCAGGTCCTTCTCCACAGAGCTGCCCCCCAGCAGGTCAGCCCCAGCCTGTACTGGTGCGTGGGGTGGCTCCTCCCCAGCGGCAGGACCCTCCGCTGGCCTTTGTTGAGCTTGATGAGGTTCCTCTCCACCCAGCTCTCCAGCCTGTCCAGGTCTCGCTGAGTGGCAGCGCAGCCTCCTGGTGTGTCAGCCGCTCCTCCCAGCTGTGTCCCATCAGCAAACTTGCTGAGGGTGCCCTCTGTCCCTTCAGCCAGGTCATGATGGATACGCCGAGCAGGACCGGAGCCAGTCCCGACCCCTGGGGAACACCACCAGCTACAGGCCTCCAGCCAGACTCTGCGCCGCTGATCACAACCCTCCGAGCTCTGCCATTCAGCCAGTTCTCGACCCACCTCGCTGTCCACCCATCTAACCCACACCTCCTGAGCTTACCTGCGAGGGTGTTATGGGAGACGGTGTCAAAAGCCTTAACACCCATGGCTCTCCCCTCATCTACCCAAGCAGTCATTCCATCCTAGAAGGCTATTATTTTTGTCAGGCATCGTTTCCCCTTGGTGAATCAGTGTTGACCACCCCTGATAACCTTCTTTTCGTGCACATGCTTTGAGATGACCTCCAGAATGAGCTGTTCCATCACCTTTCCAGCGATGATGGTGGGGCTGAGCAGCCTGCAGTTTCCCAGGTCCTCCTTTTTGCCCTCTTTGAAGGCTGGAGTGACACTGACTTTCCTCCAGTTGTCAGGCACCTCTCCTGTCCTCCATGACCTTTCAAAGACAATGGAGAATGGCTTGGCAATGACACCTGCCAGCTCCCTCAGCACTTGGGTGCACCCCATTGGGACCCATGGATTTGTGGTTAACAATTTTGCTTAAATGATCTCTAACCTGATCACAACCAAGGGAAAGTCTTCCTTTCTCCAGATTCCCTCTCTTGTCTCCAGGGTCTGGGAAACCTGAGGGCTGGCCTTGGCAGTGAAGACTGAAGCAAAGAAGGCATTCAGTAACTCTGCCTTCTCTGTCCTTCATCACCAGGGCACCCACCTCATTCAGCAGTGGGTCCACATTTTTGTTAGCTATTCTTTTCCTGCTGATGCACTTGAAGAAGCTCTTCTTGTTGTCCTTGACCTCCCTTGCCAGATTTAATTCCAACCAGACCTTAATCTTCTTCGTCACCTCCCTGCATTTTCTGACATTTCTGTATTCCTCCCAAGTGGCCTGTCCCCTTTTCCCTATCCCATAAACTTCCTTCTTCTGTTTGATTTTTGCCAGAAGCTCCTTGCTCATCCATGCAGGCCTCCTGCCCTCTTTGCTTGACTTCTTGCTCATAGGGATCTACCTGTCTTGAGTTTGGAGGAAGTGATGCTTGAGTATCGGCCAGCTGTCTTGGACCCCCCCACCTTCTAGGGCCCTAACCCATAGGATTCCTTCAAGCAGGTCCTTGAGGAGGCCATTGTTAGCTCTTCTGAAACCTAGGCTGCAATCCTACTTACTGCCCTGCTTCCTCCATGCAGGATCCTGACCTCCACCATCTTGTGGTTAGGGCAGCCAAGGCTGCCCCCAGCCTTCATATCCCCAGCCAGTCCTTCTTTGTGAGTATAAAGGAGCACACCTCACCTTGTTGGCTCCTCCACCACCTGCATCAGTATAACAATGGTAAAGGCTGAGAAGCAGCTTAGTTTTCTTGTGAAAATGATGTGCTTTGATTGCAGCATCCTCTGATTCCGTGTAGCATACTGTCTGGTTGACTGTAAGTCACAGGGGGTGGGGGGTGGGGGTGTGTAAGTAAAATAATGGTGCTGTTCCAAGAGTGCCTGTTCGTGGCTGGTTGATGACACTGGAGAGTGAAGGCAGGGAAGGACAGAAGAAAGAAGCTGGGGTGACATTGGTGGAGGTAGGACAGGATGTACCACAGGAAGACCTGTCCCTTGGAGCTTAAATACCCGTGTCTCAAGTTCTGAAGCAAATCCAAAGCCATGCTCACATACGTAGCTTTGAGGTCTCAAACAGCATAGGCTGGGACAGGATTTTGTACTGCGAGGTGCTTGGTCCAGGCTAGTACACAGAGCCACAGGGACATCAAAGATTTACCTTCCAGTGATTTTTGGCTTTGTATGGGAGGATAGCATTAATTTTTAAAACTCAAATCTAAGATTGCACTGGGCAGTTTGTGTATATGTGAAGTGAAAAGAGACTCGGGTATGCAAGCCTGTAGTTATCATAACGTTAATACGCTAAAAGCTTTGTAGGGATAGCGGGAAGAACAGGATGATTAGAGAAATGCTGATCCTTGGAAGCAGGTTTTTGTTTTGAGTGCAGGCAGTACACCCAATTGAGAGAAGGTTGGAATAGTGTGTGTAGGTGGGGTGATGTGCATGTTAATATTTTTCTCCTTTTCTGAGCAGCAGAGGGGGCTGGTACCGCTTTGCCGCAGCCCTGCCGAGTTTGCAGTGTTTCTTTGCAAAGGTTTTTCCTTCTCTTGCAGCTAAAATCTTGAAGCATGTTTTTTAAGTCTGGGGAATAATTACAACCAGAACAGAAGGACTCAGTGTTTTATATTTGTGAAGAAATCTATTTCCAGTATATGAAATGATGTAGGAATATTTCCTTTAAAAAATAAGTATTCATTATTTTCAGATGGCTTGTGTGATAAGAATGCAATGTGTAAATCTCTGCTCTGAGAGCACAGCAGAAAGAGAAAAACTTTATGCCAGAAAAAGATAATTTTTTTTAATCTTTATTTTTTGCAGGTATTACACATAGGATATATAGATTCTTCAGGACTTTCATCTCCCGAGTTGTGTAATGGTTAATGCTTTAAAGAGTTTTTAAACTAAGTAGTAATTTGGCTAAAGTTGTGTCAAAAACGATACACATTAAGTATCACTCTGATTTTAAAAATACTGTAAAATAACACATCAGCCATATAAGTTTTTTTTCCTCTTGCCTTCTCCCTGGGATTCTCCTTTTTAATTAAAGCTTCTTCCACATCACTCTAAAAGCTTAGAAACTGGCAAATTTTCTCG
Organism: Falco rusticolus; assembly: GCF_015220075.1. Taxonomy (NCBI): domain Eukaryota; kingdom Metazoa; phylum Chordata; class Aves; order Falconiformes; family Falconidae; genus Falco; species Falco rusticolus. The sequence continues at coordinate 50,065,027 of NC_051187.1, forward strand.
TCGCTTGGTTGTTCTGAACTAAAATACAATGAGTGAAGATAAGTGAATAACTTAAGATAAACAGTAATGATTTTTACAACTGCCAGTCAGAATTACTTTTACATTACTGTGGCAGTTTAGTTATTTTGGAGCAAGTTTTGCTGTTTGAAAAAAATACTTTTTTTACTACTCTTCTGACACAGAGCCCTATTTTTATATTGGTTTGTAATAACATTAGAAATATTCATACTCTGAGATGAATGTCAATCAACACTTTTAACCTTTGTCATCTTTACACAGTTTAGTTGCTAATGATTCCAAGCATGCAGGATCATTTGGAAAGGTTATACAACTGTCATTAAAATGTAGTTTGTTAAATATTAAAGCATCCATGGAAGGAATGCAGATTCTCAGCATCTCTGTAGATAGCGAGGTTCTTACCCGTCTGTACTAACCTACAACACGCTGCTTTACTACAAATACCAGCACATCCTTTGAGAAGTACTTAGTATTTGCTCTGCTTTTACTTGGCTGTGTTAAGTAATGGCTTCATTTGCTGCCTAAGGCTTGCAGAGGTTTAGCTGTACTTTTGCATTTTATAAGTAGAATTGCTCCTACACCTTCACTTGCGGGTAAAACTGGTGTCAAATAATTGCTGCTCTCTTAATTTTTCCCTCCCTGTAAGCGGATCATGAAGCTTGCTAATTGGTATGTGGGCTCTGCTTGTAGTAATTTATCCCTGATACAGTTTGTGGCTTATCTAAGAACTTGGCTATCTAGTTCAGCATTCTCATGCAAAGTTCTTGAAATACTTAGTAATTAAATGTAACTGTTATGTTAAAATATCACTTGCAGTCAAAGGACAGGAATTTCTTCTATAAAAAATTGTTTTTTCGTTCCCTTAAAGAAGGGTGTCTTACCTGTTTTCAGTATGATTTTTACAAATATTACTACAGAATTAAATAACAATGCTAATGTATAATTTAAGTGGGTAACTGTACAGAAAGCAAAGTCAAGAATCTCAGTGCCTGGGAAGGAAGAAGAATAGTTTTAGCAGAAAACATTGGTGCTGACCATTTGGGTCATAGTTTTGGCCACAAGATTGTATTTAATAAGTAGATTTTAATTGATTTTTAAAATTTTTTTTCCTCCCTTCATTACAGGAAGGTGCATGTTTTTTGTATGGGAAGAGCTAATGCTGATTTAGTTTCTTGTTTAGTTTCCCATTACAGAGATTGCTTACTAGACTAAAGACCTAGCTGAGTAAGGTACAAGCAATTTTCTACTTCTGTGCCAATAATTGAGATCAGTCTTTCAACTCCAGTCAAGGGATTTACCTCAACTAGCCACACTGGAAAATAAACCTACAGAGCTTTTGATCGTGCCAGATTGGTCCATACAGGTATCTGACTTACTGTACAATTGTACCTTCTTTGCAGTGGAGCCTGCATCTCAGAGTGTCTAACTGCCTTACTTCTTGGTGGTTCTTACCAGGCACACCTAGTTGTTTCTTCTGAACATACGTGTAATTCTTTTGGAGCCGTGTTGGCTGGTTGTTCGTAGGCATATTTCCAGCAGTTCTCTAAAGCAGGAAGGATAGCAGCCACCTGGGGGGGTGGGGTGGGGCGAGGGGGGAACAGCCTCTTGGTTTAGACTTGCTCAGAATTGATGCATTGCCACAAGGTTAGATAGACTTGAGTTGCCTTTTAGTTGCTTGGCCTGCAGAGCTCCTTAAAGGGAAATCTTGGAAAGGAGCTTGCCTGTGTTACTCAAACTGTCATATCAGTTTATTTTACGTAGAATAAATGAAATGGATACCTTCAGGATAACTACTTGAAGCAGTGTCCTGTAGTCACACGCTTCTATGTAGGCTTTGAAACCAGTATCAGTTAGGCACTTACATGGGTTTTGCTCTGCATCTTTGTTCTCAAAATGAGAATGCACTTTTTTCTTTTTTTTTTTTTTGTTAAGGAAAAAGAAAAAAGAATTACAGTTATATATTTCAAGACACCAGTTATATGACAACAACATTATGAAGTAGAAATCATGAAAATGTGCTTGAGAACACCTTCAGCATGCTTACCCCCTTGGGATACATGGGTTGTCTAACATACGTTTGGGAGCTCTGCCCCACTTAAATATGCCATTTGTTCCTTATGTTGTTCTTGACTGTGGCAGGTGCTGTTTGTTGCCTGATGTGATTATTAGCCCAAATATCTCTGGTCTGTGGTGATCCAGCTGTATTTACTGAGCATTTTATCAGTGGATGCTGTTGCTCCGATTGTCAATTTTAATCTGCTTCACCTTTTGGGACTTAACTGAAGTTGATATTGCTGGTTATGAAACTTGATGCAAATGGTGAATCAAAGTGTGAACAAACTAAAACTTTTGCTGTGAGTTAGTTTTTGGTTTTGTTGACACCCCCCCTTTCCAAATGGATGGTGTTACATATTCTTTTGGCTATGAGTTTAAGTGTATGTTTAAAAATATGTTATGATCATATGTTTCTTTTATTCGCTGAATTTTATACTTATAAAATTCTGAAATCTGAGGTAAGCTTGGAGGGCCAGAGGAACAGAAGGTGATCTGAGGACTAGAATTACGTATAACAACTTCTGTGGGACTAACATTTTTACCTGATGCATTTCTCACTCACTGTAATCTGCAGAATAGCAGTATGTCCTTTATTTCTGTAAGAGACTTTTCATTATCTGCAGAACGTGTTGCTGTGTGCACAGTGAAGTAATTTACATATCTTTACAAATTCTTGAGTATAAGGAAGAAGACGAGACAATGCCAATTTCTATGCTAGTTTGATCATTTCTGAATACACAGAATGCTTAAACCTGAAATTGCTAAGCTGTCCCAGCAGAGCGTTTGAACAGACAGCATCCAATGTCTGTTGACAAAGGGTGATTTTTGACATGTGAACTGTTTTTTGGGTTTTTTTAGCGTGTGGTGTCTGATCTGTGCATGAAGCTGTACTTGTGTAGTAATGATACAATGTGCATTTTGTGTAATTTATTAATCTGCTGTTATATTTTGTTCAGGTTGTGTGTGAATGTTTTACAGTTTTCTTTATTGGTGAAATCCCTATTAGAAAAATCCCTAGAAAACCTAGAACCGGTGTTTCTATACTGTTCTCTTTGTTGCAGGCATCTTCTGTCTTCTTGTCAATAGTGTGGTTAATGAAAACACTGTCTGAACTTCAACTTCATGCAAATGTTGCTAGAGTTCTGCCCATTCTCTCCTGGCCAGACCAGTTCAGGACTTCACCAAATTTCTGTAAAACGTTCTTTATGTTAAAAAAAAAAAAACAAACCACCACCTCTATAAAATTTTGTGTGCGTTGACCCAGTGTAGTACAACTTATGATGTAATGTTATATATATATAGTTAATTGATACTGAGATTTTAAAGGTGAAAGTCATGAGTTGTTGTGCATAGATGGGTACTCTATAATAATTACTGAAATAGGTGGAAAACATTGCTGTCCGACATCTCTTCTGTTCTTACTTCTCTGTTATTTCTCCTTTCTCCTCCTCTTGCTAATTTTAAATTTTGTTTTAGTTTGCAACAACAACAATTGGGAAGAGGGAGAGGATCTAAGAAGGATACAGTTACTAAGGAAGTGCAGAGATTTCTATCCCAAGTCAGGGTGGTCCAAACCAACTATTTCTTTATAGAACCTTATTCTTTTTGAGTTTGTTCCTCCTAAAAGCAGATGTTTTCTACTGACTTTAATACCTGACCATATATTGCATAAAATCAAAAGAGCACATTGTGAATTTTAGTAGTAATCAGTGTAAATCAGTCTTGGAGAGACAGTGGCTTGCTTATCAGGTGGGTCATGAAATACTACTCTGTTAATGCTTATAAAATTTTAATACATTTGTTCAATCCCTGGTGCCTCTGCTGAAGTGGAAAATGTACCTACCGCCACCACAGATTGCCAGCAGGGATCAATTCCACCTTATTCATCACCAGAAGTCATTACTACTTTTACGTAAAGTATGAGCAACATTTCCTGTAAGTGCAGATAATATTCTTATTCTTGTGTCATCCAGGCACGTTATCTATGTTTGGAAGTGTGCAGGAGAGCCTTTGTTCTTCTCACTTCAATTATGGAGTGATCCTTAAAGATGGCAGCTACTGTCTGTGATTGTTACTGACCCAAATATATGGAGTACTAAAACAAATTGAAAGACAAAAAATAATGAATATTCCTTTTACCAATGTCATAATTCCTTCAGTTCTGATCCCTTGGTCAGATTTTCTAAAGAAAACACAGATGATAATTCAGTTAGTTGAAATGAATAAAAATGAAATTAAGAAACTGCAAGTGACACCGCTAAATGGAAGAAGTCAGACTTATGATAGTTTGTTATGGATCCCTCATTCTTGCCAAATGTAATAGTGTTCCTTCTCTTTAAGCTGGACTTCACCCAGAGCAAGGAAACTTCCAGTAGGTTTCAATTTGCCCATCTGCACCATTTTTGGCTTTGGTTAAAGCACTAGTATTACATGTCCTGCAGCGAGGATGCTGAACACTGTATTTACATGTATGTCTGTGTATCTGTTTTGAAGGGCAGACTGTTGAAACTGTTCTCATGCTGTGCCAGTCAGGATTCGGTACTTTTGCATGGCATTTCTTTGAAGTCAGAGTTTCATACAGCCAGTAGACTCAAGGCTGGATCTGGTTGTCCATATACAAAAGGTCAATTTCTATGAAATACTTAAAAGCATTTTAAATACTAAGTGATATTTGAGCAGAACAGAGAAAGCCAGCGTTTGTTAAATGAAAATACAGTCAAGGTTTCCCTTTCCTTTAAAAAGTAAAAAGGGGTGGAAAAAAGGAAGACAAAACATCAAGGTGGCAAGCATACCAACCAAAAGTGCCAGCCCTTCCACAAGATACCTGCTTTTTTCTGTAAGGCATTCTTTACTTTGCATATTTTGAGCTTTATAAATAGCCTCACACCCCTTTGCAGTATGCTGTTAACCAGCTGAAAAGGATTATATAGCTTAATTTGATGCTATCAAATGAATGCCAGTGTAACAATCAGTTGTTGCATTCATTAGATTTATGTGGATTTTACAGTTCTAGTAAGAAAAACACGATCTTGTATCAAAATAAACCTTGATATTCATATTCAAGCATACAAAATGTAATGCTTTGCATCGGTCAACCTTTTATTTTGGCAGTAGATAATATAGCCAGTATGAAGAGTGTTACTATGGTATTGGACTTCATACAAGAGGAGGGTTTTTTTAATGTCAAATAAGTGATATCTGGACAGAATTTTTCACTACAGGAGAACAAAATAATTTTTCGGTGTATTAGGTGGCAGAAATATTTTTAACACCTTTCTGATGTTTTGGGGATTGTTCTTTTCCCATTTAATATGTGAAAAGGAAGAAAATTCTAAGTCCAAAATAATTTTTGGCAGTGCTTTTTGGATACTACTCAGAAACTGATAATCATGTTTTAAATATTTTGGTACTGCCTTGTGTATATTTTGTGCCTGTATGCATATAAGTGCAAGACTTCCAATGAGAAATTCTTCATTTTACATGGAAGAGTGATACAGTGATAGGAAAAGCTGAATTACTGCATGGAAAACTGATTTTTTCGGTTTCCTATCTTCCTTTTTCATAAAAGCAGCCTCCTTACAAATAAAAACACCTGCTTTCCCTTCCCTTGGCTTATCCTCAGCTGGGAATTTGACTTGCATTTTAATCCAGTGTTAAATATTGCATGACTTCTCTACCTGTTGTTGTAGTTCTTAATTCTTGTCTCAGCTTTATTTAAAGGTGCGACAACAGCATAAATAAGTGGTCAGCAAATAAATTCCTGCAGAGCAGCTGTAGCAATTCTTTTTAACAGCTGGTGCAACTCTGACTGGACCAAAGAGTTAAACTTGCTTATCCAACAAGTCATATTATAGCCGATGAGGACTGGGGAGACATTTCTGGAATATTTGTAAAATTCAAGATGATGCAGCTGGATTTCTGTTACATACCTGGAATATTTTCTGAAATGTTTAATGAAGAAATAAATTATTTAAATGCTTTAAATATAGTTTAAAACAAAGAACTTACAATGTCAACAAGACCCCATAAATAAAAGTAAATAAAGTTAGAAGGCTTGTGGAGTAAAGCCACATAATATAGATGTCTGGGTACAAATGATTGCATACCCTTAAAGGGATATCTAAATGTGGTAGGAATTATTTTTCTAAAATGCACGTGGTTAGGTAAATATATGTCTCAATGATATGATAGCATCATTAGTATTGAGATAGTCTTGTCAATATGCAGTTTATTAGACAGTCTGTGTGTTTCTTTCATAAATGCTTTATGTGACCTTACAAAAAGTTAGCTCATGCAAATGGTCCCTTGTAATTTGTGAAATGTCTCTTTGCACTAGTACCATCATGACTGAGGGCAGATCCTGTGCCTGTAACTGCATATACCTCCATGGTCCCTTCCCTTTCTTTTGAGATGAAATTCTGTATTTGTTGAGATGTCTGTCATCTCAACGTCATCATGAGCTTTTATCATTCACGTCTTTTTGGGACCAGTATTGTGTTCTTAAGGGATCCATGGACAAAGAGAGTGTGTGTATATGTATCTGTCTATCTATATCAGCTTATTGTTGCCCAGAGATGGAGGTCTTGACTACTCTCCATTTCCAGAGACTTTTGATGTTTGTCTTGTGTTTGTCTCATCATGCATCTGGCTGCTTTGTGAGCTTGTTTACATTTGCTAATCTAGTGGAAAAACAACTTAGCAAACACAAAAATTTAGGTTTTTCAGGTGTCCTACTTACTAGAGTAATTTCAGAACTCACAAGCCTGACAAGTTCTACAGCCAATTTAAGAAAGGGTTTGGAATAAAATGACCACAGCGAGGACAGGAGGTGCCACTCTTCCCCTTTTTGCTACTACAGTCTCCAGCTGACCTGTTTGTCCCGTTTCAGCTCCAAAGAAGATAAATATTGGGATCAAACAGGTGCGATGGAGATCTGTTATTTTTTACTGACAGTCATTCAGACTCACTTGCATCGATGTTCACAATTAGAAACAGACTCTTGATCCCTGGCTGCTGGTTAGCCTGCCCTACTGCTTGCGTTCCCCAGCAGGCAAGGCTAGGGTAGTTAAATGCCATACACAACTATTAAAACACAGTACATAAAATTTGAGGATGATTTCATTTCTCCATGCACTCACACATAGATACCAGGACGCTTAAACAGATACGAGCATGCCACATAGGCATGAAAAATATCTAGTGGGTACGTTTATCTGCTCATTTCCCCTTTGATGATATACTTGGTATTTCATAACTTCCTTGGCCTCTACTGGTGAATTTCTGGGGAATGGCATCTTGTGGAGCATGAATTATTTTGCCAGACAGCAGCTTTACCACCACCCTTGTCTATATTTGTTTGAACTTTTACAATTTTTTTCAGTATAGGAGCGTCATACAAGTTGTACCATCTCCCACCAGCAGCTGTCAAAGGTGTATTTCCTTCTTGCTCTTTAATGGCAAAAAATTTAAAGTAGCTTTTTTATGTTAGATACTAACCTCTTTTATCATGGTCACTATTAATGGCCGTGCCTCAATGTGATTCCAGAGCCAGAATTATAACCAGGAAGTACCAGCTGAGTGAGTCCAAGTTAAGAAAATCTGGATTCTTCACTATGTTATTAAGCTTTGCTGCCAAAGAAAGCAATACTTGTGCAGGTGAAACGTCTACCTGTCACTGTCTTTTTCCTTTCCAGAATTTATGCATCTCTCCACTAATTTTCACCCAGTTTGAGAAAGAGAGATTAAGATTACGTAAGTTTTCAAGGTAACTAGAAGGTAGGTAGGAAAGGGAGAGATTTATTAATGCATCTGCTGAAGAATTAGTCTACAAGGTGACCACCACCTGGTTAGATGTCATTGAATCTTTGTGGAATTGGGTTTTGCTCTGACTATGTAAACAGGTTCAGATGACATTTGTTGCTTACTTTACACCATAGAAGCCATTTATTAGTCAAAACACAGAGTAAGGCATAAGCCTGAAATAAAGCTTTGCTATGGTTGAACTGTTCAGAATGACTCTTCTGTGTAGGTCCCCTGATGTTTTGGGACTGTAAGGCCTTGGAGAGGCCATAGTGTAATTCAAGCACAATTTGAACTGATGTGACGATCTCACCTGCAGACAGGCTTTGTTTGTTCTGTTGCTTGTGACACAACAGGTCTACACTTGTTTTTTATCCATGACATACAGACAAAACCATCAGTTTGCACATTTCACTAGTAGTTTTGCCCCTTTTGCATACTATTCAGGTGTACATTTTTTTTAGGAAATTCTATTCTTGTTAGATCAAAATTACCCTTTCCATTGATGCCCACCATACCCTCCTCAGGGGTCTGGGTCGTTATGTTTTTTTATGTATGCAGATTTTTTTATTGGGTAAACTTGGATATGGTAGAGACTCTCAAAAAACCAGTTTTTTTTCTGTGCACCACCACTAATCCAGTTGCAGTTAGCTTGGTACAGCAGTGCCTTTTTTTCTGTATGGCTTATTCGTTTGTGTGTACAAAGCGGGCTAATGTGCAATGTATGGTTTGGGAACTATTCCTATTCTGGTATTAGAAATCCCTCACCTAAATAAACTTGGGACCACAGTTGCTATATACAAGTCGTTACTAGTGTAGTATAGACTGCCTTGCTTTGCTAACAAAATGATTCTTGCTCTTTCTACATGTGGACAGGGATCAGCATGAATGTCAAGGGAACGATAAGGTTTGCGTATAATGTAAATTATAGTGCATTCTGTATGCTACAGCTACACAGAGCTCGCTAATAATTTTGTTTAGGAAGTATATTATGAAATACAATCAAAGGATTATTATGCTACTACTATTTTGAGGTGACTTTTTAAATGATGCAGTGCTCGGCTTTATCCATTGGAGGGAGCTGTTCACCGATGTTAGTAACAACATCTCTCCGCTTCTGCTTTCTACATTTTAATCTTTCTGTACTTGCAAATACGTCAGTCTTGTACTGTTCCATCACCATATTACAACGTCATGAGTTTTTTTAATTTTTTTCCAGTAATGCGAATGTGCAAAATAATGGCCAGCTCTAGGAGAAGATTCTGAAAAGTTCGAGTAAAGTGTTTTTTTGTTGTTGGGATAAATTCTGGGATCCATGTCTTAAAACTGTGGCCTTCCTGTGTTAAATATACTTGAATGAGCTAGTGAATTTGGTATTGTTTGCTTTCTGGTAAACAGCTCCTAAAAAGCTGTGCTACAGGATCAGTTTGAATTACTCTGGAAGGTAAAACAGTTATTGTTGCTTACATGCTTTCATTTTGCAAAGACTTCTGTCTCTTCACTGGACTGGGCAAAAAAGAAAGAGGAGTATTCTGGATTTTTAAGTTTACAGTTAATAGTCCATGAGAATCTCAAACTAGTATTTTCAAACTCAGGTTTTCAGGCACTTTTATGCATCTAAATAAAATGATCTGATTTCAAACCTGATCTTCTGATTAGAATGATAGACAGGCACTTAAAAAGAGCATCATTGGAAATCAGCCCCAGTTTATTTAGAAACGGGGTGTTAGAGAAATGCATTACAAAGCATTGAAGCTCAAATTTTCAGTTTCACATTTGTCAAGTTTATACATATTCCTATGCTGTATCATATAAAAAATACACACTTTTAAAGTTAAAAGCAACAGGGTGGCTCTTCAAACTTTCCATTTAGAGCTTAAATTAGAATTATATATGTAATAAATATGAAAGTGATATCTACTATATGCAATATATTCCTGACACTTCTAAGATAGCCAGCCCTCTCCATTTTTGTCTTCCTGTTACACACTCTTACTGCTTAAATTAGATTATGTTGCATTGTATTTTCAGGCTAAGGACTCTCACTTAAGTGTTTATAGCTGTCCAGCACAGCTTGGGGCCTTTAAACATTACTCTAAGACAGTAATGCATACAGTCAGTAACGTGTAGCAAATCCAAGACCAAAAAGAAGTGATGATACCTGGAAATAAAACTGGGCCAACAAGATCTCATCTGCTAGTTGCAAGTGTTTTTTTCAGGGGGACGATGATAAAAAAGGGGGAAAAAATAAGCAGAGATGAAACCTGAAGCTTTTCTTTATTGCTATGGTTTCCTTATTGCTTATTCACTTTAGTGTGAAATCTAGCATTGTAATTTCACATGGGACAAAAAAACCCCAGAAACCTTATTTTGCTTTGGCTTTATCCACTTAGAAAGGGGACTGCGCTGAATGTGAACATGATACTTTTTGTCAGCTAAAGTGTGTCCCTGTGGAATTATTCTGTAACAGTTCAGAAGTTCCTGGGGAAAAACTGATTTACTGTTGGGACTTTTATCTCAAACCACAAAAGAAGGAGGTCTGACAATCAGAAGTTTCATCTTTTCAGAGGTGTGAGAATAACCTGCGACTGGATGGCGGTGCTTTGGGATTCCCATGCTTGTCTGTTCCCCAGTTGTGTGTAAATCTGTAAATGGGCCAAGTTGTGTTCCTGTTTTGCACTTTTGTTATGAGCTAATATTTGAAGTGGGGGGAAGGAGTAAGTCTGTAAAGTGCTAAGATACTAGGCTCCGATATCAGCTAATAATGTCTGGTACTAAAATAGTGATCTGCCACGCTGTCATATGCTCCTTTCAGCAGTTGTGCAATAATCTTTTAAAACTGGGTTTATTTCAGCGGTTTATTAAACCAGAATCTCAGGTTTTCTTTGTATGAAATACTGTATCTGATCTTGTCATCTTACATACATACTATTCAAATCTCAAATTATATTAATATAATTAACATCCTGGTAAACTTGCCACTTTTTTGGAATGTTGAGACAGTGACTGGTACCTCAAAAATGGAAAACCTTGACCTGTTACTTCTTTTTGAATGATAAATCGATAGGGATGTGTGAGGTGATCTCTTGGGATTTTGGCTCTGGTCTGTAGTTATTCAAAGTCGAGACAAAAGGATACTTTTTCTCCCTCTCTGGAGTACTTCACTGAAGTTTTCTATTTGAGTGAAACTAAGATACGAAGACACCTTTCCAAAGTCTTCCAGCCAAGTGAAAGCCTAATATTTGTTGCATAAAATACAATGTAATTCAAAATGAAGCTATATAAACTGTGTTCAGTTGCTGTTGAGTACAGGCTAATGGTAAACTGTTTTTTGGAGTTCATAGGGTGAAATGTAATGAAGCATCTTTTAGAAGACAATGTTTTTCTAAATGTGCATTTGAATGGAATGGTAGAGAAGAAAAAACCCATAAATCATCAGTCCATGGAAATACTGTGCTACCCAGCATTCTGTCATAGCATTTATGCAACATCTGTAAAGAAAAAAGGATTTGTTTGTTTGTCTGAGAGAGATATATTTTGTTATAAGTGAATGCTTACTGTAAATGTATATATATACTCAATGAAATATTAGGGACTTTTGTAGTTTTTTGGGGGGGCATTGTTGTTTTGTTGGGTTTTTGTTTGGGTTTTTTTTTTTTTAAAGCATTCAACAAGCAAGTGTTTGAGAGGAGGCTGCTATAAGTGGGTGAGACTTGCTACAGCTTGGTGCTTTGAAGGGGAAACAAAGGGCTAAGTGGAGATGCTAATACAGGCATGTTTTAATGCTGTCTATTGTCAAGTTAGTGTTGTGCTTCAAGCATTAAAGCATTACTACACTCCCTTTTTTGCCCTCACATAATTATAGAATTAATTCTCTTTGGATTGTGCATAAAAGGAGTGGTAAGATTTTTCATTTATTCACTGTGTTTTCAACTGTACCAGCTCAGTTCATACATGGGCTTTGATGGCTTTCTGTGTCTCAGCAATTTCATAAGACATTTTCACAGGCTTTTGTCTCTTTCTACTTAGCTTCGCTGAAAAGGTTTTAAAAATTTGAATGTGTTTTTAAGAGACATGTCCAAGTATAAGGATTGGAAAGGGATTGTGTGAACCTAGAGGCATGGTAGGAAAGCTAATTTGATCAAGAAATTATTTAAAATGGAAGTAAACTAATTGCAGATAATCTGACTAATAGTCATTGCCATTTTAGCTTTGATGGAGTAAGCACTTTTTTCCTGAATAATGGCCCTCAGTCAGGTTTCTTTCCAAGGGCAGACAGACCTTTCCTCCCATCTTTCAGGGGCTGCTGTTGTCAGAGGAAGAGCCCTTCCATCTCCTTTCCATCAGTGTGATAGATAGGCCTGAGCAAACTGGTCCCTAGACTCGTGATAGCCAGAAGAGGGAAGACATATTCCAGTACCGTTGCATCCCTAGAGCCAAAGCCCCCTGGATGCTGCTCCCCACCCCCCAGCAGAAAGGAAAGGGGCCAGGAGGTGCAGCCTGGGGTACCAGTACATGAGTAAGGAGGGCCAGGAAGAAGGAGCTAAAAATCACAGTGTAGATGAGAATACAATGATAGCCTCTACTTTTATTAAATGAGCAAATTTTGAACCAATTTTAGGGGACTCCCATTTTTTTTTTTTTTTGGGGGGGGGGGGGTTCAGTTTTGTTTCCTTTTTAAACTTTTGGACTTAGCAATATTATTATGCCTGTGGAGATGGTGGGTAAGAAACAGCAAAGTCCAGGCCAGTTTGTTAGATACTAGCTGTCAAATTTTGTTGGAAGTCTGCCTGGAGGGTGGTGGAGTGGACCATGCACTAACACCGTTACTGTCTGAAGGCTGCAATCTCCTTGGATTCTCCTTTCTAAAAGCAGAATGCCAACTTGCGAAAAATAAATAATAATTTAAAAAGCCATATTCCTTTAAAGAGCAGGCGTAAGCGGCTGTGGCTATTAAAACTCCTGGCAGTCATGATTTTCTTCTTCTCTCTGTGGATCCCTTTTTGGAGAAGGGCTCCTCTGACATGGCAGGGGAGGTCCACCAGCTGTTTGACGGGCAGGAGCAGTCTGCCTGCCCCTTGGTAGTTTAATTCTTGTCTATACTAGGATAGCTTGCACTTCACTGAGCAGCAGACAGGTCAGGACACTTGGCAGGAGAAGGCTGAGAGACAAAGGCAGCAGGCTGTGGGGAGCTGAATCACCAGTCTGAAACTTCAAAAAAAAAAACCCAAAAAACAGAGGAGGAAGAAACCATGCAACTTTAGAAGCAAAGTTTTTAGCAATGTTCTTGCGTTGTTAGTAGGCTTGACAAAAAAAGAACAATAAAATGTCAAAACCTGGGAAAACTGCCATCAACCATGGCTTGGTTCCTGTTGATCTTAAAAGTGCCAAAGAACCTCTACCACACCAAACCGTGATGAAGATATTTAGCATCAGCATCATTGCACAGGGCCTGCCTTTCTGCCGTAGGCGGGTAAGTGTAAAAACCTTTAAAACCTGATTTTTGATCACTTGGCTTGTAGCTCAGTGCTTTGTCATGGTGCATTTGTTCCACGTGGAAACACTTTTATCTGAATTATCTGTTCACTCAGGGCGCTGTAGAAGAGCCCTCAGGTCATTTATTTCAATAATTCTTGTGGTTTAATTTAATTAAAATCTGTATGTGTTGCCTTAGCTATTACTTGTTTAAAGGGACATACCAGAGATTCTTTTATAGTTGTAAACCACGTAGATGAAAACAAATTCTGCACAAACTAGGAGCATTCATAAATGTGTATTTTGCTTTTATTCGCTCTTTAGAGTGGTGTAGATAATTTGGAGTGAAATCCATTGAATGCAGTTCTTAACTGTATTGGCCCATGCGACTTGTTGGATACTAAAGTAGAGAATTTAGAGGTGTTAAATAACATTTAAATGTTTTTAGTAAGAATTCTTAAAACAAGTTTTTAATATTTTTGTAACTCGGTAATGGAGATAACATTTTTGCTGTTACAGAAAATAAAAATAGCATGTTACTATGTGGAGGTTGCGATATAGTTTATATATAGACAATCCTAGCCTGACAAACTATCACGGGTCTTATGCTACAGCTTCAGGAGCTATATGAATAAAGTGGCTCTTAAAGTACATTGTATGAGTAACAAAAAAAAGCGTCTTTTAAATTTTGTTCTCTCTATAATACACCAATTTTCAGTAAAGAGTATTTTCAAGTCAAATTACAACATGATTTTGTTACTCAGTTTGCATACTGCTGAGCTCATACTCTTTGAAGTAAAATTAAGTTTTCTTCTTTGTTAATCTTTAGGAGTATTTTACTCTGGATTTTTTCAGTAAAATTATAAATAAATTTGCTCTTTATAATGATGTTTCTCAACACTACTTTGAACTTTCTATTGCTACTGAATAAATGCTATTTCCATTTACTGATGCAAGTTTTAAAATCTAGCTGAACTTCTATGTATGTGTTGGCTTTCCTTGAATTTCAGCATACTCCTTTTTAGTAAACTTAGTTAAATAACAGATGAAGTTTAAATTTGACAAGGATCACCCTTGCAAGCGTGGTTTCTTTTTACTGTGCTGCTTTGAATGTCTGAAAATGTTTCTTATAGTAAAAAGTATATGACGTGTTGAAAGCTAGCAAAATAGTATCAACCTGCCGCAGTGCATAGATTAATTAGAACAAACATATATGCATGTCTGTTTAATACTGCATCATGTGCATTTCAGAAAAGTATTTTTTTAAAAAATTAGATATTAAACATATGTGCTGAATGTTGAATAGGAACATTTCATAAGGTTGAAAGTGATAAAGTAACCCTCTGTATTTTAATGGATGTGATTTAAAATTTTTTATATGATTCGAGAACTGTTTGCTTGAAAATAAGCACTTGGAATATGTTTTGGTAGTTTTAGTTCCTTTGTCCTTGGCTAAAGCATAGTATACAGCATAGAAGATAAGCTTAGTAGATAGATTTTGCAAGTCTTTTTGTGGCTGTATTAATACTTTATACTGTTGGAATTTTAATGCTGATGTTTTACGTGTATGTTTTCTGTAACGAGAAGTGTGGTCATGCATTAACTTATTGCAAATATGAAAAAAATAATTTCTGAAGTAGTTCTCTGAAGACTTACATTGTTCCAAAACAGGCACAATCTTTCTTGGTTGTCCTGTCCCACACCATGTTCAAGCAGTGAGTTTAATGATTCGGAGGTTTGAGGTCTAGGAGGGTTTAAGATGTTAGATGCTGTTCACTTCTCCTTTTCTTTTAGCATTAGGACTAAGGAGAAAATAAAAAAATGCTGTAAAAGTATGTTTTACCAGCTAAACTGTCATCAGTCAATTTAAGTTTATCTTGTCTTCTGAAGTTAGTAATTCTCAGTCTGATGGCTGCTGATGGTGGAAAAGATCAGAGCTCCACCTCATGCCTTGCGGCACTCAAAGCCTGCGTGTAACTCCTGATGGTGACCATATTGGGCTCCTTCTGTGCTAACACGCATCGGTTGCATGTAAGATCTGCATTTTCACTTCTGCATTTTGAAAAAAAACCCAAACTACAAAACCCCAACGGAACAACAGATGAGAGAATCAATACTTTTCTTACATAGAACTATCATTTTATTAAACATAGCAAGAACCACAAAAGTATTTTCATGTAAAATATGAGTTCTCACACAAGGTTTGACCGATAGGCAACTCGTAGATCTATTTTTTTAAAAGATTCTACTTTTTATTTAGTAAATAATGCATTGAATTATTGAGCTTTTAATGTTCAGACCTAAACTTGATGTGCTGTAGAACGTGAGGTATGGTTTATTTCTGGGTTAATATGTCAGTACCAGTTTTTTTTCTGGAAAGCTTATGACTGAGCCATTCAAACACTGACCTGACTTAAAGATTCTTTATGACCTTCTCCTTCTTTGAACTAATTTCTTCACCTCCTTAATTGTACATTAAACCAAGCAAAACGTCTTTAAAATGTGTACTGTGATCCTCGGGAGTAAAAATACTGCCGTTGTGAGAGCTGACAGTTCATAGCTTCTGCATCCTCTCCTGGGCTTCTGTTAAGAGCAGCGCTATAAATGGTCACAGGACTTAAGAGTTTGCCCTTATGCATTTTGTTAGTTTGCTCATGCAGTTAAAATACTTGTCTGCAATACTATTAATCTGAATCCACTTAAAAATAGTATTACTTGGTGTTCTTTGTGTAGCACTTGAGAATAACTTCAGCGCATAGCTCTAGAAGTACCGACACAATAAACCTATGTATTCCTTCAGAGCTGTCACTGAAAACACTGATGCAGTATCATCAAACGTAGACATAGTCATGGTCCTCTTTAGCTGTTAACGTATCTTTTGTAGGCACTGAAGTAAATTTTGCAGTGTAACGTGAAGAAGTAATGAATACCTTTCAACTAGTACACCCTTGGGGTATCAGCTATCACTTAGCTCTTCAGTGCGATTTGACTGCAGCTGATCATTGAACATACTTCTTAGAGTCACGCATGTCACGTATATTCCAGAATCAGGTGTTCTGTTTTGTTTGGCATAGTAAATACTTTCAGTTGACAAAAAATTGGTCTCAGATTAACTCTGTGATTTTTTTCCCCTAGACTGCTCTTAAACCACTAACGGTAGAAATCTTTTTCCTTCTGAACTGTTACAATTCTTAACTATTACAAAAGCTGTACTTTAAAAATAGATTTCTCCCCTATTTAGTTTTCCTGAAAATTTCAGTACTTGTTGCTCTTGGAGGTTGCTGTGTAACAATTTCATCACATTGAATAAATGTAAGAGTTTGTGAAAGTGACTTAGCCACTTGCAACATTCCTTCAAGTGGCTTAAGGTAGCACTGAATTGTTACAAAGCAGGGGTTTCAGTGTGCACCTTGGACTGTTCCAAGCTAGAAAAGTCAAGGTATGAAAATGTGTCCACTTTCAGTGCCCATACTCTTAGAAACACCAAAGATTCTGCTATACTCTACCATTTTGTGGGAATAAGTTCGATATATGTGCATATGTTTCACCCTTAAAATGTATCCGACCAGATTTAGGCAATTCATCAACTTAGTTCATCAATGAAATGCTTCCGTTTGAGGGATGTACTTGTGTGTTAGGTGAACGTAGAATAAAGCATTTAAGCATTGATTTATATACCAGCCTGTTTTTTCAGTATAAGAGCATGCACTGGTCTTAACGCATCACATATGGTATTGGCCCATTCGTTGCTACAGTAGAGCCCTTGGAACGAGACTCCGGTTCCTTTCCCTTCCTCTGGCTGACGGGTATGCTAGTAATTTATTTGAAATACTGGTGTGTTTTATACATGACCAGCTTCACTTATTTGGACTTGTTTCTTTATTCCTTCATTTCTGTGTTACAACAACCAAAACACTCTTTAATTGTCAGTCAGATCTTTTTAAATGCTTGTGCCATCAGTTTAACCAACTAGTTTGTCTGTTCCATTTTTTGGGGAAATGTAGTTCTGGATTTTTTTGTAACAAATCATATTTCTTGCTTGAGCACAGCACATTATTTCGTGGATGACAGTACGGAATTACTTAATGGACAAAAAGCTATCTCACTTTCTCTGAAATGGTATATCCTCCCATCTTACACTTCCTTGAGCTGACTGGATCAGGTTCTGAATAATAAGAAAAAGAATGAAACTATTTGCCCCTTAAACACAAAATGAAAAAAAAAAAATTTTTTTCCCTTGGAATTTCATACCATTTGGTAAAAAGAGTCTGTCAGGACAGCATAAAGAAAAAGACATGAGAAAATGTGCGTGTGTGTGTGTATGCACATATATATATGTAATATACATATATATGTGTATAATTTCTTACTTTAAACCTTAAGGGAGTCTTTAGAGTCTGCCACTGGACAAATGAGAGCGCTCCCACGCACCTGTGTCTTCTACAAGAGACTTTTTGGTTCTGGCTTTGTGGCAGGGAACTTGCATTATGGCCACTGGTGGTAAGAAGCCTCTTTGAGTGGCTGTCAGAAATAACTTACTTTCAAAGCTGTTTTAGCCTTTAATTTAAATTCCCTTGTTTGTGTTAGAATTTGTCCCTCAAATGGAAGTACAAATCATGGACTGATCAGTTGACACCTACATGAAAGGAAGTTTGGGTTTGTGTCCGTGCTTGTTTCTCATAAAGGAGTCTTTATGAGTTGCTGTGGACGTTCAGATATTCACAATAAAGCCTGCCTTACAGGGGTTTTACTTTTCATTGTTAAACTTACACTTAATAGTGTTTATTATCTTGGTTTTGTTATTTTTGAAGTTTCAGTTTTGGAAAATCTTTGGAATGAAACAGAAGTACATCCGAGGTCCAGCAGGAGGAAGTTAATTGAAAAGGCAGACGGTTTGAGTGGAAAGAAAGGAATACTGAAAGTTACAGAAAAGAGCAAGACGAAGTCTTGTGTAACATTTCCTAGAGGGTTACTCCTTTTAGAAGATAAATAATCTTGAATAATGAACTGTTTCCTCTCTTTTTTTTTTTAAGTATATGCAGTATCTCCACTCAGAATCTGCTTTTCCCATGCCTTTCATCTCCTCTCACAAGAGGGAATTGATGTTCTCCCTGTGTGAGATGGCAGCCTAGAAGAAAAGCAATATGTTACTTCTTATCTCAGTGTGGAGCACAGGCAGTCTAAAAATGATCTTCTTCATCCTTTTTCCCCTTCTTTTTGCAATTATCTCTTTCATTTTGCTTGCAAACCAGTTGACTCTACTGTACTTGAGAGTAACAAACCATTTGACTCTGTACTGTTCTTGAGAGGGAATAAAACAGGGATCACAGCCATGGAAGAAGCAGACAGATCCGTATTTGTCTGGTAGGCTCAAGGTGAGGTGGTTCAACCTGACTCAGCTGAAGAGCTCCGTGGTCTCCTAGACTATCTTACAAGCCATATCAAAATCCCATCTTTTAAATCATGGACAGAGTCTGATGTAGCCAGTCTTCGTGGCTCTCTAGAGCTAGATATAGGCAGAACTGTGCTTCTGTCTGCCCCTCCCCTTCTGGTGGGGTGTTACAGAAGCTCTGGGCTTAAGATAGCCGTTTGTAGGAGGGAGCGCTTAGTTTGCTGTTCAAACAGCTGTTCCCTGCGTCCCCTGGAAACAAGGAAATTGCTAGCTAAACTGCATATCTAGTCCAACCTGCTGTACCGGGTCAAAAAATACTTGGACAACCTGTGACGACTTGCTTGGGGTTTTGGGGCTGAGCTGGGAGATGTTTGTTGGTTGGGTTTTTTTCTCCGAACATCCACTGCAACAGATGTCCTAGCACTCCCAGAGATTGCTTTTTCAGAATATTCAGTGGTCCTCTCTCACCATACTGACTCTTTGAGAAACACTTTTATATTTAAATCGTTCTATCTATTTCTGGCCAAGAGAAAAGCAGCAATCGGAAACTCATTTACATTTAACGCTAGCTAAAATGTTTTCCTTTGTGGTTTTGATGCATTTAAAACTTCCATTTCTCGTGCAGTGAGCAGTGCTGTCTGTTACAGGCCGATGCGCGGGTGCAGATGCTAAAAGCGTGTCACCGCGGTTCTGCAGTCAGTCACTCCCCTCCAGGAGGTGTCAGAAGGAAGGTTGCCTGGGCAATTTTACTCCCTTGTGCCCAATTGTTTCGATGTCTTTAGAAACCTTTGTTGTTATTCACGCTGAGCTATTCAAACATGCTGGATTGACTTTGTGAAAGCTCTTTACCTGCTTACAATCTGTCTGTTTTCTTGTTGGAAGCTGTGGAGGTTATAGCACCCAGCAGAAGAAAAGAGAGAATGGGAGACAGCGGTGACCTCGTAAGCTGACCCAGCTGCCTCTTTGCTGATTGATCCTGCCAGAGGGGTACTCATAAAATGTGTAATTAAATACTTAATTTATTGCTTTAAACCTAATTGCCTTAACCATGAATCTCCTTTTTCTCTTTTTGCAGTCCCTTGTATCACTAAGTAAAACACTTTTTGTCCTTCTACAAGAAATGAAGCCGTTTTAATTTCCTGAACAGATCTGTTTCAGGTATGGGGAAAGGAGCCTTTGCAGGGAGAAGATGCTCTGCTGTGTCATGATTCTCTCTTGATACAGAAACACAAGAGAGGGCAAATTGAGTTTAACTGGCAACCTTTGTTCTGGCATTTCTCAGGTTTTGAGTTGAAGTCGAACTGAACTAGAATGACATCCACATAAGTCATAAGCAGGGTTGTAGCATTAGCATCTTGCTTTTGGATCTCTGTTATCACAACTGATTGAGTGTTGTTCCTTTTGTGATGGACTGTTACTGTCAGGGAATGATGGTTTTGCCAGTTTAAATAGTTCCACTGCTCAGAGTGAAGATCCCACCTCATTCCTAGTTTCAGTGCTCGGCTTGTGTTTTTCTCCCAAACTCTGTCTGAGTCTCGGGTCCACTGCATCTCACTGGCTGCTCACCTAGTTTTGGACTGCTAATTCTGTTTTCTCCCCACAGCTACTCATTAATGTTCATTCTCTGTTAAAAGTGGGCCTCTTTTTCCTCTCTCTCCCTTTGCCCTCTTTCCAGCTCCTGGTACACTTGTCTCCATTTCACGATAAAGTTGTTCGAAAATACAGTTTTGCATAGGGACAGCAGCAGTGTGTTTCTAATTTCTATTCAGGCATTTTATAATGTTACTCAGTTATTTGAAAAGGCAAGAAAACAATACTGGGCTTGACATGACTTTTCCCTTTCTTTACCTTCAGTCAAGGAAGTCTGTACTTCTGATTTGTTGTGTTCCTTAAAATATTTGTTGAGTAACCAGTTTGATGGCAAGGTTTCTTGGTAAGATGATCAAGATGGTTGCTGATCATTTGGGTAGTCATGTGCAGTTTGATTAATTTTCAGAAAAACTTCTCTAGTTACCTCTCAAACGGACACAAATAGTAAAATATACAATCTGTAAAGCAGGGTAATGATTTTTCCTAAAAATTCAGATACTAATTGCAAACCATGCAACATTTTTAATATGCTGCAAATGTACATGTTTCTGGAAAAGATAGTGCTGGTTGTGTTTGTCATATAAAAATATTGATCCTGTGCACGAAGGCGATACAGTAAATGTGTCTTTAATAATTTTGCAACTATTCTAACATCTTGAAGCAGTAGGCAAAATGGTATAAGATCTGTGTGCAGTGTTTTTCATTTGTTCTGTAGATCATATTCTAATATATTCTAAGACCACCAAAGATCCAGTGACCCTAGACTGATTGATAAAGGGAGGAGAGAAGGAGTTAAAATGTGTAAATTATGCTAAAAGCCTAAATATATTCTTCTAATATGTTCTTCCCTTATGAATTATCTGAGTTTAGCAATACTTCCTTAACCTAAATTACTTTATACTTAGTATCAAAGGAACTTGTAACACTTGGTATATGCTAATGTATTAAACATCTTTGTGAGCTGGGGAAATGTTTTTGTTTTACAGGGAATAGTATAATAATGTGGCAAAGACAGCAAATATTTTGTGTTGTAATTACTAAAGTATGCTTCTCTCTGGTTCAGACAGAGAATGTATGTTGTAATTACTAAAGTATGCTTCTCTCTGGTTCATTATTTCAGGTAGTTTATTAAGCTTGTGTATGCTGCATTGCTTTGCATATGCAAAGTAGTAGAATTTTATTTATAATTTGTGAAAAAGGCAACTTGTATGTAAAAGACTCAAGTGGGTAAAACACTTATTTTGGGAATCTGTAATATGTAAATACATGCAAATTTGCGACCAGATATTTTAATATGTGTACCTTCCTGTGGAATTTCTAAAGCTGCATGTATTTCAGCTTATAATGTAGCTAGTGTATATTGAAGGTAGCTGGTTGCAGCGTACTGCTCTTCTGTGGTATCATGTGGGATACTGCCTCATGATTTAGATGACCCATTTATATATACAGACATGGATTTTAAAAGCATACTTTTGTTTACAAATATTACTATTCATATTACAGTAATATTGCCCTAAATGCTGTATGCAAAATTGTCCCCACATAGAGAGCTTACTGCTTGTAGAGATGAAAGACAGAACACAAAATAGGAGTAGAAACAATGTGTTGTTAGAGACTGGAAACAGAAAATTGTTCCTTGGCTTATAGGACACGAGTCTGTAGGTGACACTACACCGCTCTCTTTCTAAGGATACTCTCCCAACAGGATTTTCCTTTCTGAAAATTGAAAAAGAACGGCAGAGGAGGTGCTACAAAGCTATTTTTGGTATGGTTTTAGCGCCACATTTTTCCTACTTAGCCTGTGTTTAGGTAGACTTGCTACTATACTTACTATAGACTTACTATGCTTAAACAGTTAAGATTTTGTTGCCCTATATCAATCTGCATGATACAGTGTTCTGCAAGTACAAATGGCAGTCTCTTCCAAAGCATGTTGCTATTAATAAACCCTAACACAAGATTACTTCTCATGATAACAGCAGCAGCTGGCAAGAATGTTTGCAATTTTAACATATTTGCAGCACTACTACATTCCATCTTGCATTTCTCCTTTGTTTTGTTGTCAGTGAAATTTCAGACTGAATTCTTACTATGAATTTCTTCATGGTCTAACAGTCTCCCCTTCTTTTGCCTCCCCTTCTCCAAATCCTGTCTAGATACCGAGCTTTCGAACAAGTCCTCTACTGTCTAATGCTTATTTTGACTACAAAGCTTTTCTAAAGCATCTCTCTCTTCTTTCCTGCCTTTTTACACCCACAGTGTTCCTGTCCTTTGCCTCTCCGCTGACGCTGCGTGCAGTCCGGGAGGGCCTTCCTGCCCACGCACCTCCTTTAATGACAGGAGGAATTATCTGTAGCTGGCTAGTCTAATATTTCCTAATGGAACCAGATAAGCCATCAGGTTGAAGAAATACAAAACTACAGTTGCTACAGCATCTGTTAATTATTTTTTTAAATATATGCATTTATGTTTGTTTAAAATATTACATGTCAATCAATTTCCACTTCTTACCCTTGCTTTATCATCTCCAGGCAGATAATAAACTCTCATAGTTGCTACCAGTTCTCTTCTCTTGAGTAGCATCCAGAGTAGGTGCTTGTGCACATTTCTTTTTGGGGAGGGATGTGTTTGTTTTAAACAATAATAATCTTCTGTTTGTTTCATGTATTAGACACCCAAGCGTGCCACTTTTTTGCAGTTTCCATTCACACTGATGCAAGAAATAAGGAAGATTATCTAACAGACACTGCAGCTAGCAAAAAACTAATCATACAAATTAAAGAAAGCGAGGCTACATCATCCCTTTAGCCTATGGCAGGATCTGTGGTGTCTGTGCTATTTCTGACTGAGATTTATCTAGCAGTATAAAATTGCTTCTGATAGAAATTGTTCGTTTTCTCATCGTGTTTCAAATATAATTATGTGTTGAGGTCACTTTGCAGTATAAAAATTCAACACTAATTGCAATTAATATGAGGGCTGAAATTAATTTCCAAATTTGTGAAGGACATATGTCCATAGCAGTACTATTTCACTTCAGAAAGACAATGAATTAGAATAATAACAGCAACTATTTTGGTCGGTGCCTAATTCGTATGTAGTACTATGTGGATTAAAATAGCAAAAGTAGATTAATTTTAAGATTTGTTTGTTGATGTTTCTAAGATAACTCTCCCTCTCATGGGTTAGAGAATAATTCTGTTGGAATTCTTCCTTTTAATTGTCAGATTCGTTTGCTGTAGATTTCTTTTAGCTTCTTCTCTGCTTCTGTTTTCTTGACGCATAAAGAGTTGGTTATCGTGGGGGAATACTTCAGTGAGCTGCAGCCCTTCCACCCCAGAAGAAGAGGAGGAGAGGAGGCAGCTCGAACTGCTTGGTACCAAGCTGGGCCAGTGATGGTGGGTTTCCATGAGATCCCTTGGCCTAACTAAAGGTGGCTTTCCCAATGGCCTGCGTATCGTGCTGCCTTACCGAGTGAAATTTCTCTGGAGCATCTGATTAATGTGGATCACTTTCTGGACCTGGCACCACCTCAGCTGGTCACGTCTGATCAACCTGTCTTCCTTGGTTTGTCCCATGCATTCCCACGGAGGGTTGCATCCAGATGCAGCTGTCTTGCAGGCACAGCCCTAAACCCTGCGCCGGTCTTGAGATTTCTGGGAAGGCATCCAAACTTCTGAGAGGGTCAAGAGAAAATAGTTTCCTGTTCTGAAGTGCTGGCCCATTTTAACTTGAGCACACAAGTGAATGTTTTAAATGTCCAGAAATACTGCATATTTGTCTGTTCATGGCTGCGTTTAGCAGGTACGGCCTTTTCTCTGTTTAGGAAGAGCTTGTATCAAAAGTGACTTATTCTTTCTCGTGTGCGGAGAAAGTAAGTGCTTGAAGATATCTTAAGACATCCTTAGGGAATTAATTAATTCCTGAAAACACGGCAGTGAGGAGTGGTGGGTGCAGAAACATTCGCCTTCCACCACCATACACACCCTCAGCCCCCACACCCCCCGTCTTTTCTCTTTCTCTCTTCCTGGTACAGAGGGAAACCAGCAGTAAAAATTCTCACTGGTCACTGAAGTGCAGGAATATTAAAAAACATGATTCGCACCTCTCTCTACTAATTTGAAATACTTTTCTGACTTGGGGGATCTAATTTATAGAAAGAGGTAGCATTGGCAGCTCCTTGCAGTGGACATGTAGACCATATGCATTCATAATTGCTGAAAATTTTCAGCATATTCTTTGGGCTTCAATAGGCAATCTCCGTCCCCTGAGGTTATTCAGACAGTTACCCAGTCATAATAGGTACTGCAAGCCTAATAAAGCTAATCTTTCAAGAGACATCTGTGTTTATTTGCTCTTAGCATTGTCTTGCCTTTTGCATATGTATGTTGATATAAAATTGGGACGAGTTATTTAATAATTGGCCCTAAGGCCTCGTATTTTCATGGCGATTTTAAGATTTGTAATTCAGATTTGCGCTACTTAAGCATGAACAATGTTAGTGAGCAAAAATCCTTTAAATCGAACTGTCTTCTCTATGAAAAGATAACTGTAATTTTCATGATATAAACAGCAAAATGTGTAGAATTTTTTCATAGTTTAACGAGTGTATGCATAATGTACGGTATTTGTATGCTTATGTATTTGGAAGAAGGTAAATAGAATCCTTTTTCCAAAGGTACTTGTATTGACACAAATCAGACCTCAGTGGGGTGAAACGAAAGACAGAACTGCTGAAAAATAAGTATACTAAATAGTAGTTCTAAATGTCATTTAAACTATTTTCCACTGTTTTCTAATTTGAATTTCAGATTGCCTGTATCTTAGAGCCGTTCTGCCTTTTTGCTTAGCCTTCAGAACCATGAAGTCAGGACACCTGTTTGTGCATTTTCGTGCAAGAAATTCTTTGCTGTGAGGCGACATGAGACACACACTTTGTTCTTGCCCACAATTTCTGAAATGTAGCACATGCCTGTAATGTAGCACAACTCTGAAACTTTGATCACTCTTTACTAGGGGTTTTAACTTCTTTACAGGGTTTTGAGAAATAGTTTTATGTTTTGATGATGTGTGGACGTATGGGGAATTAATGTTCTGTGGAGTCTTGAGTCCGAACTGTTCAAAACCTGAAGTATTGCTGCTTTTTTTTTTTTTTTTTTCCTTCTGCTTACTAGGAGACAAATTTGGGAAAAAGGAAGAGGAGGTATAGGAGAAAAGGAATTAAATGCAAACATTGGGATTTGAAGAGACTGTATTCCTTTATAGATATTTCCAATTTAATTTTCTAAATCAAATACTGAAATTAAGGGGAAAAATAATTATTGCTGCAAAGTAGCCAACAAACTGGAAGCAATTGAATAAATGGTCTATTTTTTTTCCCCAGATGTGGCCCCCTCTGTATTGTATGTACCTTAAGAGAATATTGTCCAGCTATTCATTCCAATCTTTAAGTTAGCTCAGCATCATCAATAAGCTTTTTTAATTTTCTCTCAAAGAACAAAAAATCATTATGCATTCCAGTAGAGACAATATTCCAACAAATATATGTTGCCTCTGAAGAATCAGAGTGCCAGATATTGGATGTGGCATTCCAAAGCATGTAATGACACAGATCACAAAGATGTTGCCCTATTAAAAACCTAATGTATGCAACCATCTTTGTATTTCTAAAAGAATGTCAGTTGCTACTTATAAATATGCTAAAAACATTTCTGAACTTTTGAATTCCTTTGACAGTGCTTGTGAACTTCACGGTCTATTTTTAAAATACAGTATATAATTTTCATTCTGTAGCATGCAATATTAAAGCTAGTAGGTAATTGCTTCCTTTCTGCTTCCATTCAGAACTGGGGAGTCATAGCATCTCGTTATCTAATACTACTTCATAACAATCCTCAGAATATGTATACAGATATAAATGCTGCTCTTTCA
The DNA here is from genome assembly GCF_015220075.1 of Falco rusticolus. Lineage (NCBI taxonomy): Eukaryota > Metazoa > Chordata > Aves > Falconiformes > Falconidae > Falco > Falco rusticolus. Next base: position 50,091,287 of record NC_051187.1, read on the forward strand.
GGCAGAGTTTTAAGATTTCCTTCTAGCTTCTTGCCAAGAAGTAGCAGCAGTGCTGCTTTGTAGGACTCTGCCCTTGATTGTGTGTATCTATCACAGACATACCAAAACCCATATCAGACATGAAGGCTTTATCTGGCCTGGTTTAGTTGTGCCTTCATTAAGGGTTTTCACAAATAGAGAAACTAGCAAATTTGCTATTATTGTCCAGCAGAACAAACCTTAACTTCTTCCTTTTTCATTTTTCTTCCCCTTTTATATTATCTTATATTGTAGCTTTAAAGTAACCAGAATTTTTTCAGTATAAACAAACCCTCAGTTTTCAATAGGAAAATTATTAAATGCGAAAAAGCTTGCATATGGTCTTCTAATGTATTAATAAATAAGGAAACTTTTTTCTTCCTTCAGTCCTCTGTCCCTCACGTCTTAAAAATAATAATGAAATTTAAAAATTCTCCTGGCTCACCTTCAGTATGCAGTTTCTATTCTGCACACACAAGAGGGAAGAGAAAAACCAAGATGTAGTTGTAAGCAGTAGCTTTATAAAGAAATCTGGGAATGAAGGTAATCTGGCCTTTATATCCTTCCTTTCCACGTTTCTTTCACCTCATGGATGGCTGCTGTCATAGTCTCCACACTTACAGACAGCGGCTGCCAAGAACACCTGTCTTTCCTTGCTTGACTTGGAGAAGCAGGAGTGGTTTCTTTCCTGTTATACTGAAATGGAAAAAATACTTGTTTTGAATGCTGCCACATGTCAGGTTGCAAGAAGTTGGAGGTCTCTTGAGATGATACAGAAAAGATATATCAAGAACTGGGCACTCACGGTGTTCTGACTAGTCCCTGGCTCTAGAAGGCATCGAGCACAAAGCCAAAGGCAGATGAGACGACTCCACCCTGGCCTACTCCCCTTGGGAACAGTATAATTTCCACTGAGAGTGGAGACCTCTTGAAGGTCCTGTGGTCCATTTTACTTTTCTGTTTTGTCAAATTGCCATACTAGTGAGCTTTAGGAATGCATTTGGTTTTGTGGGTGTAAAATTCAGTTGTTGCATCAGTGTAGCTTGCTTATTACTAAACTGTCTCAGACTGAAATCTAACTCAAATTTTGCTTTCCTGTTTTAAGTAAAATTGTATATATTCTGAATTGTATATATTTATGAAGTATAATAAGAAATTTTCAATATACAAGTGGAACTGGAGATAATGGGAATTAATCTCTGTGGTATACATACCTATATTTAATTTGGAATGGGGAAAAATTGTCTGGGATATACAGATTTTTTTTGGAAAGTGCAGTTTTGCTTCTGAAAATGTGTTTACCTTATTGGGTTCAAATAATATTCATTAGATCAAGATGTAGAGAAAGGCAGCTTTTCCATACGGAAGTAATAGAAGGTGTAAGTAGGAGGATGAAATACTGCTGCATAGAGACTCTCTGAAAAGATAATTTGAGGGCACTACTTTGTTTACAAAGTTAATTAGGTGTTGAAAAATCACCGCTACATTTAAAGTGTGATATTTTTTTTTCTTCATTTATGAATGAGAATGTTTGAGCTCCAATTTACAGCCATGTTTATTTTCATAAAAACACAAAAATTCTTCAATCTGTTTCTCACCTGAAAGCAAAATTGGAAGTGGTCAGGGGCACTTGGTAGATTACTGTAAATAAAAACGTGAGAGATTCAGCTTATCTACAGATGCAAGTGGAGCTGTGCTTTGTGTGGTGTTAATGCAGTGATTTAGTTTCTTCACAATGGTTGCTTGACGTGAAACGGCATTTTCTGCTTCTCTGGTGGATGCTGCAAATTCAGAGACTGGTTAGCAATATTATAGCTGTCACGGGGTGGAGAAAGCCAGGCAGTGCCCCACCAGTCCCAGGCTTTTGTCATAGATACAGCATTGCTTTGTTGGCTACGGATGACATGAGATACACAGAAAGTGAGACTGACAAAAGACAGGACAGAAAAATTAGTGACTAGTACCAAGTAGCCAGAGCTGTACTGCTAAAAATGTGGCTGTTTCTGTGTATGCATGTCAGGAAAATAGACAATTTTTGTAGTGGTAGAAGGTATTGGAGGTATTTTTTTAGTGGGCCCAGGGTGGCACTCCTACTTGACAAGAACTGTACGTCATTTTAAAAAGTGGTACTATAGATTATTCAGTGAAGTCTCTTGAACAAGAATATATTCTTGAGTAAGAATACATCATTACTTGTTTGAGAATCCACTCATTTCATAAAAAGAAGACTTGACACTCAGCGTTGGGCAGTCAAATTATACCATAGCTGCTTTTTCAATCTTGGTTTATGCTTTGCTTGCAGTCTCAGAGCTGGATTGGTTGTAGTTACAGAGATCTGAACTCTAGGTGACACCATTATGACAGAAATACAACCTCCTGTTCTTAATCAAAACCCTTTACATTAACCTGATACTGAAGTTCTAAGCAGCAACCTCTTTCACGGAGGAGAACCCCCCAAAGAAGCCATGGTGGTTCCCTTGAGTGCCAGCTTTACTTTGAACCGCGGAATGTGTCTTTTTAAGGGAAAGAACCCAGATAGTATGGTGATTCACACTTTTGTATTAAAAAAAAAATAAAAATCATATGATTAGGCAGAGGAGAAAATAAAATAGATAATGGCACAGATATTGTCACCGAAATAGTGGTAATTGTTTTTTTCAAGCTTTATTATGAAACAAATGTCTTTTAAGTCCCCTTGTTTCTACTTGCATGTAGTCAGAAGAGAAAGCTTTAATCTCATTTTTGCATTGTTAGTAGAGGATCCTTTGGATATTTTCTTCATGGTTATGGAAAAATGGATTTTTGCTATACCTAGCATGCCATTATTTATGATCGTTTAAAATTAGAAACTATTTCTTGTAACAGTTTGTTAGTGAGGGGATGCCCTACCCTGACCTTGGTGAAGAAGCTGTGGTGAGAAGTCCTTGTAAGCTGAATTCTTAAATACATAGTACATGTGTAAACACACAAAACTACTACTAATAATAATGTAGGAAAATGTAACGAGGCAGGAGGTTGCTGTAGGTTCAGAAAATGGGAGATTGTCTTTAAGTGTCCTTTTTACCATTATGTTGAAGAATGCAAATTACACTGAAGATTGAAGTCTCTCAGCGCAGAAATTTCCAAAACGATTCAGAGAACTTTTTTTCACCCTTTTTCATAACTCTTGATAATCCAACTTAATTTTTCTTCTTCCTTGAAAAAGTTGTGCTTGTATGCAGGTGACTTCAATAGTCTAATAGATGTGTGTTTAGTGTATGATGAAAATTAAATTATCAGCACATGCTGCTAAGCTAGATGGATGCTTTTTTAGACTGACCCAGAGAGACATTTGTGATGTTCTTGTGAACTATAACATGTCTAAAATGTCCCATGGATTTAATAAAGAGCACACAGAAGGAAGAATTCTGGTGTACCATTTATTTAGAGTTACCGTATGAATGTAATGGACAGAATAGATTTAGGGTATTTTTATAGAATCATAGAATGGTTTGGGTTGGAAAGAACCTTAGAGATCATCTAGTTCTAAACACCCTGCCGTAAGCAGGGATGCCTTCCACTTGCACCAGGTTGCTCAAAGCCCATCCATCCAACCTGGCCTTGAGCACTGCCAGGGATGGGGCATCCACAGCTTCCCTGGGCAACCTGCTCAGGTGTCTTACCACTCTCACAATGAAGAATTTCTTCCAAATGCCCTATCTAAATCTACCCACTATATTAGCTGCTAAGTCAACATACGATAGACTGTCACATTAAATACAAAAACCAACACAGTACTTAAAAATCACTTTTTAAAAAGGTTTTTTCCTTCAATAAAACAGCTACAAGTTTAATTGTGCCAACACTCTAAAGACTTATATTTTGCGAAAAGTTGTCTAGGTTTATAGGAGCTGATGTTGCTTACGAGACATCTGAATAAGCAGAAAGTTGTTACTTGGAAGGGACCTTAAGAGATCACCTAGTTCCACCACCCCTAGACCAGGTTGCTCCCAGCCCCGTCCAGCCTGGCCTTGAGCACGTCCAGGGATGGGGCAGCCACAGCTGCTCTGGGCAACCTGTTCCAGTGCCTCAGCACCCTCACAGGGAAGAATTTCTTCCTAATATCTAACTTAAATCTACTCACTTTCAGTTTAAAGCCGTTCCCCCTTGTCCCATCACTGCAGGCCCCTGTACAACATCCCTCCCCAGCTTTCCTGTAGCCCCTTCAGGCACTGGCAGCTGCTAGAAGGTCTCCCCGGAGCCTTCTCCTCCAGGCTGACCCCCCCAGCTCTCTCGGCCCGTCTTCGTAGCAGAGGTGCTCCAGCCCACCGAGCAGCTTCGTGGCCTCCTCTGGACCCGCTCCAACAGGCCCCTGTCCTCCTTACGTTGGGGGCCCCAGAGCTGGACCCAGCGCTCCAGGTGGGGTCTCACCAGAGCAGAGCAGAGGGGGAGAATCCCCCCCCCCCCCCCCCCCCCCCCAGCTGCCGGCCGCGCTGCTTGTGATGCAGCCCAGGACGGGGTTGGCTTTCTGGGCTGCCAGCGCACGTTGCTGGGTCACGCTGAGCTTCTCCTCCACCAGCACCCCAAGTCTCTCCTCAGGGCAGCTCTCGGTCCGTTCTCCGCTTTGCGCTTGGCATTGCCCCGAGCCACGTGCAGGACCCGGCCCTCGGCCGTGTTGAACGTGACGCGGTTCGCACAGGCCCAGCTCTCCACCCGCAGGGTCCCTCGGGATGGCGTCCCTCCCCTCCCGCGTGCCGACGGCACCGCACAGCTTCGAACCTGCTGAGGGTGCGCCCAGTCCCGGCGTCCCTGTCACCAACAAAGACGCTGAACAGCCCCGGTCCCGGTACCCATCCCCGAGGAGCTCCGCTCGTCACTGCTCCCCACCGGGACACTGAGCCGCTGACCACCATTCTTTGAGCGTGACCATCCAGCCAGCTCCTTGTCCACCGTCCATCTGTCAAGTCCACATCTCTCCAGTGTAGAGACAAGGATGTCGTGTGGGACAGTGTCAAACGCTTTGCACAGGTCCAGGCAGATGACAGCGGTTGCTCTTTCCCATCTGTCAGCGCTGTAACCCCGTCGTAGAAGGCCACCAGATTTGTCAGGCACGATTTGCCCCTGGTGCAGCCACGTTGCCTGTCACCAATCACCTCCTTGTTTTCCATGTGCCTTAGCACAGTTTCCAGGAGGATCTGCTCCAGGATCTTGCCGGGCACGGAGGTGAGACTGACGAGCCTGTAGGTCCCCAGGTCTTCCTTATTTCTCTTTTTAAAAACGAGGGTTACATTTCCCCTTTCCCATCAGTGGGAACTTCACCAGGCTGCCACAGCTTTTCAAATGTGATGATTAGTGGCTCAGCCACTTCGTCTGCCAGTTCCCTTGGAGCTGTGTATGGTCCCTTGGACCTCATCAGGTCCCATGGACTTGTGCATCTTCAGGTTTCCTTAGATGGTCTCAAACCTGATCTTCTCATACACTAGGTGGTTCTTCATTCTCCCAGTCCTGGCCTTTGCCTTCTATAACTTGAGTTGTATGGCTGGGTGCACATTTTGTAAGCGAAAGAGATTTCTACTTAAAGCTATGCTTATCCTATGTACTATATGAACATTTGTAGTAGATGAAATATTTTGAGCATGAATTTTTACAAATGGCAAATCTTGCCATTCTAGTTGTAAAAGAAAATATTTGCCTCTGTGCAATATAATGGTTTGGTTTGTGGTCTTATTGTGTACCCCGTTTTGTTTTCATAAAGAAAAACGTAATCTTGGATCACAATGACATTCATAAAGGTCCTTGTCATCTGATACCTCTTTTATGCCAGTTTATTGCATTGTAGAAAGGGCTCAGAGGAACTGCAAGTTCTTGTCCTGGCTTGAGAGGGAATTCACAATACTTGGGAAGTCCCCTAATTACTGTAGTATTTTTTAGGAAAACCAGTTTCTTAAGGAAAAAAATGCTGTATTTCTCCCTTTTCTAGTAATGAAATCTGAACTGAAAAGAGCTAGAACTTACTTTCTGCCATTTATTTCTACATTTTAGGGATTTTCTGCAGAAATGTCATCCAGGAATTTCTGGACATGAAAGCATGTTAAGTAGTTTAACTGAACAAATGGTGTGAAGTATCTGTATTTTCCTATTAACGTGAATGAGTAATTTGCTTTATTCTAAAATAGCAAAAGACTTATCATAGCAGGTCTGGATAGAAATGCTAACTATACCATATAGCCCTAGACATAACCAGGCACTATTAATTTTAATAAAATTTAAGGAATTTTTTACTGATGTAATAAATTTACTCATATCATGGTTCACTCTTTATTTTTTTGGTTACTAACCGTTCTCAAGTGCAAGCAAGCTACAGCTATTGAAATAGGAAGGAGCTTCTTACTCTGTCTTGCCACATGTCTCTAGAACATACAGAAAAGTAATACCTTCTGTTATTCTTTTATTTTTTCTTGACAATAGAATCACAAAATCATGTTGGGTTTTATGTACTTTAAGAACAGTATGAAGATTGAACTACTGTGCCTCAGTTTCTTTTGATTAATATTCAATTCAAAACTAAACAGCTCTGCTGCATTGAAGAGGTAGAAAATACAGATTTAATCACACTAGAAAATTATAATACATTTATTGCTTTTGTATTTGATTTAAGTTCGTACTTCTGAAAAGGCTGAGAGACTAAATCAGCACAAAGGTTATCCAAAAGTAATATAATTAGCAATGAAGAGAGGGGAAGAAAGAGGAGGCAGGGATGAGGTTTATGCATTAGAAGATTGAATTATTTATGAAGAAAGTTCACCTTCCCCGTAATAAATGTTTTCAAGTTGTGTGGATGTGCCATGTACTTGTGAAATAGTGTGGGTTTATGGTTATTAGGTGTTTACTTGCAAACCAAATGAAGATGCGAGCTGCTTTATTTTCTGTGCAGTTTTCTATTTACATTTTCCCAGAAAATACATTATCGTCCTACCAAGGCTTTTAGAAATGATCCGTGACTCTACATTCATATCTTGCCACAAGGTGTAAATATGTACTGATTATTTTTTTTTCCTAATTATTCTCCAAAGTTTAGTCCTTACAAGAAGGTTAAGTCAACAAAGCAATGACAAATTAAGAAACTATTAGATTACTGTTTGGAAGACATTACTCCTGACTTGACAAGTCTTGCTTAATGCTTTCATATATATGGTGACTTGTCCACCTGGTGCATGTGATGATGTTACTACACCTTTTTTTATTAAATCTAAAGTTTCTGACCGACATTCTACTTAACGCTGCCTGAAACAAAAACCTGTACACCTATCAGAGCAGCACCAATCAGAGCAACAAATTTAACGTGAAATTGCAAGCAAATATCAGCTGAATTTTACATCAGAAGAAATAGGGTGCTTGGGGGGGAAATAATATTATTTTAAAAGTTGAGGGAATTTATAAGTATGATATAGCTTACAGACTTACAAATAATTTCTCATACTATTGATTCTGATGGAAGCTTTATTGTTCTGTTATTAATTTAAAACCTTCTGTCATTGCTAAGTCTTTCCATTTTAGTACATTGTTTGTTTTCACACCACCAGCAAACACCACCACCACCACCCCCCCCCAATTTTAAATTTAATGGAATTGGTGGAAAATTGATACTTCTTTTAAGAGAAAGGACTAACTATGAATATCAAAATAAGAAAAAGTAGGTTTTCCACTAAAGTAAAAGTTGGATTTTATTCTAATTCTCTTCCACTGTCTGTATGTTTTATTGGGGGATGGAGAGCTGTCAGATATAAAAAATTAAGAAAATTGCAGTGTAACGTAGTTAGCATGTTAATTTTCAGTGAATTCTGTAACATCATGCAGCTTGTGGTGTTGTTTCTGTAACGGACGTGAAGGGGCAGTGTAGTGCTGTCTACAAATCGACCTTCATCTTTTCAATCTCTTTTGGAAGATCACGGTTTGAAACATGATTATTTTATCTGTTTTGTGTACGTGTATTTATTCTAAGGGAAGTATGTTAATCCTTTTAAGTTAAAGAAATAATCCTAGAAAAGTCTATACAGTTAAGATTGTTCTTGCTTAAAATGAGTCACTGTTTTCTCCTTGATACTGTTTATACTCATGAATATAGATAATATTCTGTATTTTTTCACGACTCTTAGTGTTTGAAGGTTTCCATGTGGTAGAAGCACGTGAAGGGTATGGACAAGTGCTGGCAAAGTACAGTTAGGCTTGCAGTATAAAAGGGAATTGACAAAGCAACTTTGATTCCTTTTTGTTTGTTTTTTAAGTTTGGATGTTAAAGTACATTTGAAGTACATTTTCCTTGTTAGTGGCAACCATTGTACGTATATTACTTTTGAGACCTTGCGGAACTGAACTACTGGAGATGCCCGATATATTTTTCTCGAGTAGAATGGGTTGTCCAAAGCAGGCACTGTGTCAGTGTCTCTTGAAACCACCATTGCGCATAGAAGCATCATCATCTTGGGATGTATGGTCTGAAACAATGGTTATCGATATAAGTCTTAGATATAAGGAAGAAAAGGTAGAAGGAAGAAATTTTGTACAGTGAGGGTGGTGAGGCACTGGGACAGGTCGCCAAGGAAGCTGTGGATGCCCATCACTGGAAGTGTCCAGGGTCAGGTTGGACGTGGCTTTGAGCCACCTGATGTAGCACAAGCCCATGGCAAGGAGGGTGGACCAGATGATCTTTAAAAGGTCCTTTCCAGCCTAAACCTTTCTGTGTCACTGATTTCTGATGCCACCTGATTATCAAGAGAGCCAACATTCACTCCAGACTTCTCTTACGACAGTGTTCTGGTTGGTGTAGTTGGCATTCTGGTAAAATAATGATGATTTTGAGGTAAACTTTAGGAATGAGTGCGTGTAGCTCTGCCAGTATCAGTGGCAAGCTTTTTCCTGTCTACTGTCTCTTTTTTTATTTTTTTACGGGGGTTTTTTGTTGGTTTTTTTTGTTGTTTAGACAGTTTTGGTTTTGTTTCTGTGAATGTCTGATTTTGTTTCCAAGTAGTAAAACACTGAATTTTAGAAGATTTAATATGAAACATGCAAAAATGTTGCACCTTTCAAGTTTAAATCTTCCAAAATAAGTGGGTTTTCTGTGTTCATTGACTCTTCTTTATTACCCCGGTCTGTATATCAGGGCCATAGTCTGAAAAGGTAAATAATATCGAGAAGCTCAGGTTCCTGTGAAGATAACAAGCAGGGCAAACCTGGGTTAGTAGCATAGCAAATACCATCTAGATAACAGCATCTCTGTAGTGTCATATTGCTTCCTCCTGGAGTGCTGATGAGCTGAAGAAATACATATATCTGCAAAGAAGTAAAGTAATTTCAGCAGATTTTTCCATTGATAAAGTATTTCACCTTCTGTCGTAATAAAATACTGTCATTTACTTAATGTTTTTAAGCTAACAGTTTTCATCCTGGTGCACATTAAACAATTTGGAGAACAGATTAAAAAATAAGAACTAAGGGTGATTTTTATGATAATTTTTAAGTACAGAAAATTATGGGAACTACTGAGAATTTTAATGACTGATAATAAATATATAGCCTGAATGTTAATACTTTTTTAGCCAATAAGTAGTTTATGATTACTTAATCATTAGTTAATATTTTATGCATCTCTGTATGCTCAAAATGTCTGTTACCTGTTTTTTCTTTTGATAAACCTTTTATTAATTCCTTAAGGTGCTTAAAATATACAAAATATTTTGAAATGTGTGCTAGAATTCTCCAGGAGAGATCAAAGTGCATGTTCTTTAGCTTAAATTCAATACATTTGACCTACATTAAAATTTGAAATTAGGTGGAGACTTCCACTGAACTATAATAGTGATTTTTTTTCTTCTATTTATTACAGTGTTATGATAGGCATAAGCCATAAAAGTGTCATTTGAGAATGCCATTGTATAGCCGCATGACAAGCTCTTTCATGCCCTGAGAAAATTGCTTTCTCTTTTTTTTTTTTTTTTTGTTTATTCAGTGATCACCAGTGAAAAGAGGCCAGTAACACAGCCAGTTTTGTATGTGCGTTCTGTTTAACTCTCCAAGTGTGATGTATAAAGGTTAAAAGATTATGTGTGCTTTCTTAGGAGCTGTGTTACAATGACCTTCGAGGTAAATGTATTTCCCCCCTCGCATGGGAGTTTCACTCTTCAGTACTTTCGGAAGCAATATAGTGGTTTTATTGCAGTATGTCTTACTAAATGAATTCTTGAAAACATCTTACTAGCCTTACTTGTCACAAAAGACAAATGTTAGGATGCTGAGGGATTGAAACAGTAAGGCTTTTTAATTAGGAATTAAAAAACCCCAAAGCCCTACGTATCAAACTTTTGACAGAATGCTTGTTTGGGCAGTGTCAATATACCGTCTTTTTCCATGTTTTTCATAGAAAGCGTTAGGCTCCAATTCTTCAAAAGCAACAGTAACACTCCAGATGCCGTTGGGAAATCTCAAACAAGAAAAAAGTCATGTATTTTCACATCAGCTTTATGTATAAAAGCTGCATGCATCTTTCTCATCAGGCAGTAGATACATGCATGCAATGTCAAGTGCAAAAGTGCATGTGCAATTTTTAGACTTTACGCAAATAGTGTATATCTAATTAGGTACTTACATAAACAGATACTCAACTGCATGCCTTCTATACACATCAGCTGAAAGTGGTTAGGCACAAATTTTCTTAAAAGCAAGTGTCTTCTGTGCTCACTGCTTAAAAAGCTTGTCAGTGTCTGGAGGGTAGCATGGATGTTGTCAGTGTTTTAAAAAATGGCTTTATAAAAATGGATAGGCTGAGAGGGCTATTATGCAAAAAGTTAATACATAATACGGCGGTTGTTGGTCACACATGCTGAAAGTACCAGAAGCTGAAGTAGGAGAGCGTGTTCCTGTTCTTAAGGACTTCCCCCACCCCCAGCAGATGAAGAGATTTGTTAATGAATGGAAAACTTTCATTAACAAGTTGCCTCCTTCAAAAACTAACTGAACTTGCAAATGATCAGAATAGCATTTGGCATATCATTAGTACGCGAGGAATAAGCCTTAGAAAATTTGAAGAATTGGTTCATGCAGTTCAACAAAAGTACTTCAGAATTTAGGCTTTTCTTTGGGAGCTTGTGCCCCTTTGGTCTCTTTTCATTTTCTTGCTATCAGTGCAGACCCTTTACATTTTTTCCAAACCTCCCCCCACCCCTGTTCAATAGCTAATCTGCTAAATTCATGCTACAACTGCTTCATTGAGTGGAAGCGTTGTTCTGCCCGCTTCGTACCAGCTTTGTCACTGTGCAGTATTTTTCAGCTGTTTGGGCTCATTACCATACAGCTGGTATTTAGAGGAGAGAGGGAAGCAGGCAGAAGCTTTACTGTCTGCAAGTATAAGAAGCTCTTTTGCAAATGGGGCGCTGGCAGATGGGACATGTGTTTAAACGGGTTTTGCTGATAACAGACTGCATTAAAAATCATTCTGAGAAAGTCTAAGGTCAGCCCCATGAATTCAGGACTTGAGAGGTATTCAGCTTTTGGAAGACCTATATAGAATATTAATTAACCCTGGTCCATGAAAGTGACAAATGGATTGTTTGCAGAAATGTTAGATACTGTCCTGCTGCCCCCACTTTATTGTTCATTTCCTTTATCATTGCCTGATTTGATTTGTGTTTTTTTTTAAAAAAACATAGGATTGTATATGGTGTTGTGAGCAGGGCAGTTGCCAAAAGGAAAGAGTGAACAAGCACTAAAATCCCAGATTTCATGAAAGAAAAAATAGTTTTGCTTTTGATGTTGCAACTGAACTTCACATTACATGGAATTATATAAATCTTTGCCAGAAGGCAATCCTTTACATATACATGGAAATTGATTCTCTTGCTAGCAATATGGGCTGTGTAACACTGCACTGGCTGAGGTGATCTGAAGAGATAACTGAACAAAGTTTGTGTCTGGAGCTGGTACATCTTCTACTGGAGCTATTGCCATAGCTGGGAAGGGGAGGACAAGCTTTTTGGGTACGTGGAGTGCGCTTCCAGGCCTGAAAGGAAAGCAGGAAGTGTTGAGGCTGAGTGCAAGCTGAGAACAGGTGTTCCTCATTTAGACATCCATGTTAATCATTGACTGTCTGAGATACAGGGTGATTGGTGTGTGCAGCACAGCTCTGCATGGGTCTAGTGCATGGCCCTTGGAACAACATCACATTCCTGGCTTCCTTCTGGAATTTGGTGCATTTCGTGCAGTGCTCCGAGGCCCTTGGATGTCACCTGGGGGTGACTGAGCAGTCACCTTGCACAAACGGAGTGCTCTGAGAGCTGAGGAAGGATGGAAACACCGGTGGGTTACCGTTTCTCAGAGTGCCCACACTGTCGCTGATCCCCTCCATCCTAACCCCCCAGGAGGAGCTACAGAGTATTCTCCAAAGCATTGAGCCTGGGGCAATAAAACCATAGGCTCAATGGAGGTATCGATTTCATGGCATGTTATAATCTTGGTTTTATTCCAAGATTATATAATATTAATATAAATATATATCATATATATAATAGTGTCAACAGTCTTATAAATATATCATATATTTAATATGTACTTATTATATTTTCACCCCTTTCTTATCCATTGGAGACAAACTCCGTACTTTTCCATTACTAACACTACCCTTTCTGCTCAGTGGGAGCCAGAAAGTCTCAGATGTGTACCTAAAAGCAGGCCAGGTGGTCTCAGAAGCACACCTGAAACCTTGTCAGCTCAACTTCACACTTCCCTTCCCTTCCCCCTGTCCCAGCTATATTACTTGGGGCAATGAAAGATACTGCCTTGGCATGATTTAAACCCAGCCAGCAACTAAATACCATAAGGCAGCTTGCTCGCTTCCCCTCACCCCCCCGCCGTGGGATGGGGAGGAGAATCAGGAAAAGGGAAAACCCGTTGGTTGAGAGAAGAACAGCTTAACAATCGAAATAATAACAATAATTGTAAAGAAGAGGGGAGAGAGAGAGAGCGAGAAGAATAAAACCCAAGGGAAAAAAACAATTGATGCATGATGGAATTGCTCACCACCCACTGACCGATGCCCAGCCAGTCCCCAAGCAATGATCAGCAGCTCCTGGCCACCTCCCCTCGGTTTATATACTGAGCAGCACATTCTGTGGTACAGAACATCCCTTTGGCTAGTTCAGGTCAGCTGTCCTGGTTCTGCTCCCTCCCGGCTTCTTGTGCATCTGCTCACTGGCAGAGCACGGGAAACTTGAAAAGTCCCTGATTGAGACGGAGTAAGCGCTACTTAGCAACAACTAAATCATCAGTGTGTTATCAACATGATTCTCGCACTAAATCCAAAACGCAGCTCTGTACCAGCTACTAAGAAAATTATTATCCCAGCCAAAGCCAGGATGCATGTCTACCCTTAAACCTTGCTGTACTGGTAATAAGGAGGTACGATGCAGTTGTGGGTGTTGGTCCTGCAGCACAGCGAACTGTTGTAGTTCCTAAAGCCAATCTTGGGGGTCAAAAGATGAGCTCTGATTCCAGACCTGCTAACAGATGTTTATACAATGTAGGCCAGATTTTTATGTTCTGGAGAGAAGAAATCAAATTGAGGTGCTTCTTACCTACTTAACTATTTGCCCAGAGTTTTTATTTCAAAAGTAGTTAAAAAGCATCCAGAGATTTTCGAGATCATTTCTGTTCAGCTGCAAAATACTGTTGCTGCTTTATAGCCTGAGCTACGCATGGCAAAAATGCGATGCAAAGACTTTGCTTTGAGTGTGATAGTGACCAGTTTAAAATTGATAAAATTTAAGTTTGTCTTTTGAGTTGCAAGTTAAATGCTATTCACTGGTTAGCTTTCACGTTTCAAGCACATTCGCTCTGTGTTTGGCAAGAGTGAAGTGCAGAATTCACTAACTGCAACTTGGAAGTTCTTTAAATCAAATATAATTTATTAGAATTCTTGATGTGTATTGCAGTACAGCAAAAAAAGTGGTGGCCGAAGTAAGAACCTGTTTTGCTAGCTGCTGCGCCTCCTGAATTTATAAACTCTAGCATTTTGCTTTTGCACATCTGTCTTACCTGTAGCTATACAAAAATACAAGATGAGGTTATGAACATCTGCCATCTTCTGGATGCAGCTTTGCTGGCTGGAGGCTTTATTTGCACACCTCTGCCTTCAGCCCACCCTCCTCCTCTCTCCCTCTTTTTCCAGTACTGCTGCTCTGCCAGAAGTTGTTTCCTCCCTTCAGCTTTGCTGGCAAATGGATCCTGTAAATGCTTTAATTTGCTTTAGGCAAGTTAGTTAAGTTTAAAAGGCTATCAAAAGTGATTTAAGCTACCTGGAAAATCTTTTGCATGAGGATGAAAGAGCAGCAGAGCTCTAAGGTCAGTAACCTCTTGCAGACGGGTGGTAGAATACCCAGGGGTAAAACGTCTTTAACTGGCCAAGTTGTTCAGAGTGAACATCTATCTGTGGCACGTGTGAAGCAGATGTAAGCATTTCTGTCACTGTAAATGCCCTCCTGCAACTGCTTCTGCTAGTATCGCTACTTTGATTAAAAATCACATGCTGGAGGTTGTAGACAGACGTTCGCTTGGCTGAAATCCCTGCCACTGGAAACTTTTGTCTCCCCCTGGCTGGTTGCTATTGCCCCTTCGATGGTGGTGATGGCCTCGCTAGAGCCAGCAGAGCTCCCACACCGGCTGTGGGGCAATCAGCCAGAAAAGCTTAGGCAATTTAAATGGGTGATTTGCGCTAACCCAGCTAATTTTGCCTGAAGTGGATTTAAAAACTCTCCTATGGATTGTTCCTTTGGTTCTGCAGTGGGGACAGGGGCATCTTCTGTCAGCACAGCTAAACATGGGGGAAGACGTGGTACAAAAGCTGCATGGTGTCCAGGTGTGACAAATGCTGAGTAAGGACCCTACTCAGCACGGTGCCCTACCCTGTGGCTTGAAGTTAAGGAAATGTTAAAGCTCCCTGTGAAGTGGTTTCATGAGTAAAGATGTATTAACAACTCTACAAGTATATTTCAGAAGTCCTTTTGGGTAAACTTAGGAAGGGCAACTGTAAATTAACGTGGTGGTTTGTTCTTGCATAGCAGAAAGCACCAGGTACTTTGCAGGCTGTGGATGTTTATAAGCATGATGTAATTTCAATATTAATTTGAATTCAGTTCATGTGTAAAATTCATTCAGTAGGAGTATTTGGCTGGTAAATAATTTAAGCTTTTGCTATAAAAGAAGTCAGAATGCCTAGATAAGTTTTCCACTAAATACAAAATGATTGCATTCATGGTACAAGTTAGAATCTTACAGATCTATGATGTCGTCTTTGTATTTGTGGTAGGGAATCTCAAATGACTGACTTATGAGAAGCAAATTACATCTTCAAAGTTGTCAAAGAACCACCTCTTGGAAAGCCGTTTGCATGTTCCTACCTTAAATATTTTCAAAAAATAATAGAATTCCTTTGTATTATTATAATTTTTCACAGATGTATAGTTTGTCCGTTCCGTGTTATTTAAAAAATTAATGCACGTGACTACTAATGTTTGCTTAATGTCTAAATAAGTTCTGGTGCTCAGAATTGATAGATGTGATATATACACAGATTTGAACAGATTGAGAGATTTTGGGCTATCTGTCTTTGCCTGTTACAGTGCCTACAGGTGAGTTTTGTGATGAAGCTTGTGGTAGAGCGTTAAGTGCCCTTAAGGTAATAGATGATCTTGCATTAAACACTAAAACAAATATTCCTAATAAGCAGACAGACAGACGGTAGATGAAGTAGAATGAGGTTCCATCCAGAACCTCATCCCAATAAAGGTATTTTATGCTGACTTGTTTCAGAGTTCATGATAAAACCTTCAGTGAAAGAACAGTGTGTAGTTAGCTATGGGAACTGAAAACAGTGGAGAAATCAATGTAATGAGTAATCAACATCTGAAGCAAGTGACTGGCAATGAGAACACATCAAAGACAGTTTTCAGTGAAAGGATGGAAATCACCGAAACTTCACAGTGTTTAGAGACATTGTGGTTCTGTCTTTGTTACGCTGAGGTCCTGGATCTCCTGCACTGGATGCTGCATTGTGTTTGCAGCCCATGGGTAAACCCAAAGTTGTCAGTTACTGACAGCAAAGAATGTCTTCTTCAAGTTTTTCTGTTTTGTGAAAAGATTTGTCTGCTTCTGTAGTAGGAGACAGGCTTTTAGCTCAGTTTTCCTGGAATATTGGGCAGTTGGGAATATTTCTGCTTTGGGAAGCTCTCTGATGGGCCTTCAGCATGTTGGGATTTGGACAAATCATCCAAGCCAGTGAAGTTACCAAGTAAAAAAACCCAAAAAAACCACATCAGTTCTGCATCCCTGGAGTCTGTGATAACAGCTGTACTTCAAACTCAAGAGCTCAGTGTTGCTTCAGTGATGAGTCATTTTTGGTGCTTAGTATTCAATTAGGAAACCTTCTCAAAAAAATAAGAGGCAAATTAAAATAATTAGGAAATTGTTGCCATGTTGTCCCTTCATGTGTATTGGTGAACAAGTATACTCAGATGTATGGCAGGTGGAAATCCCGCTAGGCAAGGTATACCTGCAACCGCGCCAAAGTCCTGGAGGAAGGCGGTTAGTAGCCTTACTCACCAGCTTTGCAGTACTCTGCTGACTATGCCCTTCTCCAGTTTTACATCGCTGTCACTCTCTTCAGTTTTAGTCCTTGAGTCACCAAATAGCTGTCCATAACTTTGGTTAAATAAAGTTCTTAGGTGTTGTCCTGTAAGTATATTTTGTGAAGCTGTGCAGAAGTCACAGGTGCTATTTTTTTGTCTTACTTCGGGTCCTGAGTCATTTCTGGAAGTACCTACAGGTTAAGAAGAATCTTGTATAAAAATTCAGAATGGAGTTACACAGCCTGTTCCTATAGAGCCTCTTCAGGAGAGGTTTTATTATAATCCTAATCCATGTACTGTTCTCTCATTCTCCGTATGACTAGTGACATTTTTAGTCATTTCTGCTCCTACATCCTATGTTAGTTTTTGGGAAAGAAGAAAATACAGTCCTGATTCACGTTAGTTTTGCAGACGTATGGAAGGAAAGCTGAATCAAATTGATACATTTTTTTCAGCATACCATGACTTCCAGTGAGCACAGGGTGGGTACACATTGTCAAGAGAAGTCAGCCTGAAGGCCTGTACTCAAAGAGAATACCACGGGGAGCAAGCTGTCCCCTGAGAATAATGTTGATAAAAGAATTGAAAATGGCCTTAATTCAAAATAGGAAGTGCAAAGAAACAAATACCCTGTCCCCTCTGAAGACAGTGTGAGAGATGCAAAGATATCCCCCATTCGTGAAGGAGACAGACAAATTATTATGACAGACGTCAGCTGCAAATAATGGAAAGCACTTGTTCTGGTCCATGTTAGTTAAGGCAGTGTGTACCAGGAAGAGTAAAAGTATAGCCTCCGTCGGCTGCAATGCAGTGATTCACTGAGGTCTTGCAACTGTGGATAACAGATTTATTCTGGTTAGCTGAAAACATCATCTGATGAGGAATTTATAAGTAATAGCCATCATGGGTTCAGCTATTTCCAAAGCAGAAATATAATCACCTTCCTCTTGGTTACAGAAATTTCCTGTTGCAGTGTGTGCTATAAATCAGATGAGGACTGTACACCAGACAGTACGGTTTACCAGGCAGAAATTGAATTTTGGTGTGACACCGAGTCCATGGGTACCCATGTTCCCTGGTAAAGCACACAGTAGGCTGCTCATTGACCTTTTTACCTTGGGGGAATGGGTAAGGGGCAGCAATAGGATTGTTATTATTTAGTTTCCCCAGTCTCCCTAAGTTGTCAGGATTTAAGAGAAAACTCTCTCGCAAAGCTGGCGATAACCTAGATGCAATATGTCATTTTTCAGAGCAGAGCTAACATAGACAAATGCTGTGCTGGCTGGTGGAGTAATGGTTCTCAGGCTGATGAAGCCGGTGATGAACTTGATGCTTCTGCCTCACCAAGAAGATCTGTTATTTCAAGGGTCTTTTCAGTGCCACCAGATTCAAAATGTTGGTTGGTGTTTGTGCTGCAAACACTCTTTTACCTACACTTGGGGAATACCAGAAAGTTCTCAATTTTATTGCAGTAAATTATTTCAGAAGGAATGTAAGAAGTCAGAGATCTTCACTCATATTTCTCCATAAAGATCAAGACAGAAGCTTTTGGAAATCTTTATGTGCACCATGTTTTTCCCTCTGTGAGGACAAGTGCAATGGTAGGACAGCACTTTCAGTCCTTCCAGCACAGCACCAGTTGATTCTCTGTGGGAGTTGTCATATTTCTTATCCGTTAAAGCAGACTCTTCAATAGCTCCTATCACAGTCAGGCAAGCTTTAGGAGTTTAGAGCGTCTCTTATGGGACCTGGTATTACATATCTAATTCAGGCAAGTACGTCTCGCAATCACAATTGCATTGTTTCCAAAGAAAATACAAGAATTGTCCTTTCCTCTCTGACACGCCAAAGCCCAACTCATAGGAGGGCCGGATCTCTTGGCCAGAAGGTTGGGGTGAGATTTGCTGTTCGGCTGTGCAGCAGCCAGTGCACAGAAGCTGATGAAATCCCGTTGGATCGGCCACCAGCGTTTAGCTGCACATTCTTGACAGGTGTTGTGTGTTTGATGTGTTCCCTTTACCAGGGGGACTGCGTAGATGATGCGCAATCTCTACAGTGCTTTTGGCTGCTGAAGCTCTGAGAGTGATCCTTTTTTCTACAGTAGAGAGGAGAAAATACCATCGTAACTGTCCATAGACAGTAGCAGCATGACTAAAGAAGGAAGAGAAGCCTACTTCGTCTTCTCTGGGGAGCTTGTTTCTTGTGAGTGACAAGTTTCCAGGTGGTGGTCCACAATGGAGAAGAAGGATCCGTCCAAAATACAGAGAGAGATCAATATTAAAAGTTTGGTTCGGTTTTGCCAGATGTTATCTGTACTATGGGAAATAAGTGAGGGAATTTCAGCCTGCAGGTCAGGACATGATTCACCTTGGCTGTGAAAACTGTCACGTGATGGGAGTCCTGGAGAGCAGGGTGAGCGTTGCTTTGGTGCCAGTGGCTGGCAGGTCTGGTTTGCCTGTCGTGTCCACCCCACATCTGGCATCGGGCGCAGCAGCCGCGGTGGGAGGTGGGGGCAGGACCACCCCGGCTGGGTACGGCTGCTTTCTCCATTGGCGGTGGGCAGGCCCCAGAGTGCAGGGGCGTGAGCTTTGGCCCTGTCAAAGGGGAAAAGCTTTGAGGCCAAACCAAGATTTTGCAGCTTCTTTCCCCAAAGGTCTTTTCTCTCATTTCCTTGAGCTGAGTGAAGCTGCAGGCGAGAATCCAGCCTGCCGTCTTTTGTCACTCTCGTGGCGGTGACATAAGCTGTTGGCCATGGCAGTTCTTTCGCAGTGGGAGCCACTAACTGTTTAAAAATCTTCAGTTTCTAGAAGTGTGTTCCAAGAGCCGAAGCCCTGGTTTTAAGAATAAAAATGCCATTTTATTAAAAAGTGAGGAAATAATGATGCCTTTCTGGTTGGCAAATAACTGATTTACATCAAGCCACAACTTAAAACTTAGTGCTTAGAACACCATGAATACAAAATTGTATCCTTTCCTATCCCATGTGTAGGAGGAAACCATCATAATTGCAGATAAAATGAAGCAGTGGATTTTGACATTTTATTAAGGCTTGGACATATAATCACTCTTCAATGTTCTGTTCAAAGAAACCTCTGCAGAAAATAGCAGAAAATTGTCATGCACTGATAACGGAGAGAAGCACATACTGAACTTCAGACTTACGCTCTCGTTACTTGCTCCATCACATTCCCAGTTCTTTGTGTTGTCTTTATGGCTGCTGGTGTTCTGAGAGCGAAGTTCCCATTAATTTTTGGAACTAAAAGGACATAAATAATAATGGCTGAATTCAGGTATAACACAGGTTAACAATAAGTACAGAAGTTCTTTACTCTCAGCTCTCAAAAGTGAAGTTAATATCTTTTCCTACTGTTTTCTTTTGATATCTTTTCCAAATGTACAAGAAAAGTTAGCTGTCTCTTGAGTATTAACTGAGGTCTATGTTGTGTTCTACTTCTTTGTAGTAAAGTTCTTATATATTGTTTAAATACTACCGCCAAATTCTGGACTGATTATAGACAAAGTCACTTTCTTTTGTAAAGTCACTTGTGTAATTACTATCACGAGATTTCACAGAAAAAATATTTGTGGAAGTTGCCTTTTGCACACATCTTGGCGCAAGAAACTGATCCTAGCTAAAATGGGAGAAAAACTGGATAATTGTTTATGGGGTAAGAAGAGCTTTCCCATCTCAGGAAAAATACACAATGTTTAAAGGGATGCATGTTTTTACTGATCAAAGAATTATTCAAATAAATCTACTGTGTTCAGGTAAGTAATAATCTTTCACCTCATGTCTGCTGCAACTTTTTAAAAAATAGTTTATTATTATGACTTAGCTAAAATAGGTGGGAGAGGAATTGCCTGTTCTGTTTATTTACCAGTGAACAGATTTTTAAAAAAGAAAGGAAAAAACCCAAAAAGAAGATCAGATATTGAAACAGGAGTTTTTTAAAAAGACACAGAGAGGGAGAGAGAAGGTCATAAATTCTTTGTACTGTCTTTGACTTTGTACTTTTTTGTATATCTGAACTCTCCCTCCCAGGATTTTTTCGTATTGCAGATTTCTGTACATGAGTGGATTTCTTAAAGAGCTTGCAGATACAGCCTTTAAAGGTGTCCTTCAAGTCAGTTAGTAGATGTCCTAAACTTCTGTAAGCAAATTAGGCTTTGTTGAAGTTTTTGGTGTCTTTTTTTGGCATCTTTATTGCCAGTATATGATCTAAGTTGAAGCCTCCCATATTATTTTTCGTTATCCATTCAGTGGTCATCTGTGACAGCTCGTACTTCTACAGGCAAATCACATGGATGGTGAGTATGCCTTCTTGATAGTATTCAGAGGTTTTCTGGTTAAAGAAAAAAGTGAGCGTGGTTGCATCTGCCAGAGTACTTTTCATAGAAGTGATGATTGTGTGTATAATAGCATTGCTGATGTAGCCATAAGGTCTTACGCCTTGAAAAGTCCCAGTTTTTGCCTGCTATTTCTCAGCTAACCAAACCCTTCCTTTGGTTACAGCTAAGCTGGGCGAAGAGCGCTTTTGTTGGCAAAGAGCTCAGATCCAGACTTAACAAGAAGCTGTAGCAGCTTAAGAAAGTACTTCATCCAGCTGTTTGTGGTGCTCTGCTCCCACTGCACAACTGGTAGAAGGAATATGCTAATGCTCCATAGCCACGTCTCTGCAAAATCCAGGGGCTTAGTTTACACCGTTGTGGTCATTGTAAAAGCACGTGTATAAAGTCTGGGAGATGGTTTGCCTGGGTAAGCTCAGCACAAGCCCTCCGGTGAAGGGAAATGCCCTCTCAAATCTGCTGGCAAAGTTGTTTGTCAAAATGAAACGGATATTTTAAATAGTAAGGCTCTGCCAGCCTGGCTTGTTTGATCCGAGTGGGTTAGGTCGGGCTGTTTGCGTGAGAGCTGCCTTGCTGGGGGGCGTGGGGGCTCCAGCGGGACGGGGGAGTGGCAGGTGACCGAGGGATCCTGTTGCCACCTGGGCATGGAGGGCACCAATTCCACCGGTACAGCAGAAGTAACGTAACGGTGTCAGCGTGGAGGGTAGTTGCAGTCTTAGGGGAGGCTCTGTTGGCATCACCGTAGCAGGAGCAAGGGCTCTGTAGTAAAACCATCTTGGGAACTGGCGTGGCAGTACAAGCTCTGTGGAAGGTGGTGAGGAAAAGGTCTGATTTGAAGGTACTGTAGATATTTCATCAGTGGATTTGGAGTACCTATCTTCCTTAACAAAAATCAGTTGGTTTTGAAATTGAAACTTTTATGTGGGTGCAAATGCACATTATGAATAATATCTGAGCAGAATGACTTTGATTCCACCAGAAAACCTTTCCATCTGGTGAAATCTAAAACACATCAATAAAAAGTTACTAGAGTTTGTTTCTCTGATGTATAGTTTTATGTCTGCAGAATGAGAGTGCAGTTTCATTTAGTTGGCCCGAGTAATAGTAAAGGAATCATTGTGAAGTGGGCTTCAGAGCATGTATCCAGGGTCTCTGAGAAGTTTCTACTTTATCTGCTAGTATGTATTAAACCTGTGCTGCTGTTTCTCACTGCTTCTTTAACCTGTCTCATAAACTGAGAAAGCAAGGGACAATGAATCCAAGTCTCTGCTGCAGCCGGAGGCTGTTGGCTGTCTACAAGCTGAGCCCATGTATATTTACTAACACGTAGTTCTTAACAGAACTTAGGCCTCTCGTATATCTGCCCTATGAGTAGGTTACTATAGTTCTCCCTTCACAGAGCCAAGAGATGTTGCACAAAGTCACGTATAGCAGCCCCAGAAACAGAACTGGAGATTCCTTTAAAAAACAAAAAGGTAAATTAGACCAAAGACTTGTTTACTCAACTAAGTTGTCTTTTGAACTGATTAAATGAAACGTGTTTTAGCTATCCTATCTGCGCATCTATCTGTTCAAAGTACTTGTGGAGCAGATGACTTGGGCTGCCCCATCACATAATAGGGGTCTTTTTTTGGGGTGTGTGTGGATGAGCTGGGACTGCCAATACAGGAGATAGCAACTGCAACAGTGGATAGCAAACACAACTGAATTTTATGACTGATCTCTTGACGCTGAATTAAGTCATTTACCTCTAGAATTTCTCAAAGAAAGCCAGTTTTGAAAGTCAGGTGTGCCACTCTGCAGGTATCGGATTCAGGAGGTTTCAATAGTTAAAACAGCAGTAATATGGGCTTATAAGAACTTGGTTCACATCCTGGCGGTACCGTGAGTTCCTGATGAACTTGGATCACTTATCCTACCAATAGGGAATCCAATGTATTTTGGCTTCAGTGAGTCTGACCAGTTGGTACTGTGACCACGTCGTCTTCCAACGCAGCTATGTTGGCTGAATAAGCTGCCACCCTTCAGGCTACTTGCAGGTATTTGTCATGCATCCTGCCAGCAGACTTCTGCTGTTTCAGATCTGCCGCTTAAGCTGCTCATGTCATCACTCCTTAGCCTGTTTAAGGGGAAAAAAGCGTATTCGTTGCCAAAGATCTGCTACTATATATAGTTGTATAAGTCACCTTAGCTCACTGACTGAAATAGGTTAAGGAGGAAAGAGTAACATCTTCTTTTGGTACAGCTGTATCCAGAAGAAGATATGGCCATGGCTTTCCATGCTGATAGTATTGACTAGTTTATTTCAGAAAAGCTAATGAAAGGTACACGGCCTTACAGTGAAGGAAATGTGTAGAGGGGGTGTGGACATTTCATGAGGCATAGATAGCAGTAGGCATGAGGAATGTTTCTGAAGTACAGATCTCTGGTCTAGGATTGTTATTGATGTAAAATATGTTTGTCAGTGGTCATCTTCCCATGTATTTGAAAATGGGTTTTGAACTGGGTAAAACCACAGTATCCTCGTCTGCTGAAAGATTTATTTCCTTGTCAACTGCAGTTTTCTACTGATGTAGTCTGAAGTCATCCTCTGGTCTGTATAGAGGCATTGATACGGAGAGTGTGCACTCGTAGACTTGCTGTTCCCAGCCATTGCCCCAGGGTTTCCTTACAACCAACAGGTGGAAATGGCAACATGAAGAAATAGCCTGATTCATAGCCAAGTGTTTAGTCCTTTGCTCCGTTAGGTTAGTTAAGCGCTCGGCTTGCGGGCCCCTCACTGCATTCGGTCGCACTGAGCTGGGGTCTCTGCCATCTATTGAAGTAGTTCTTACTTTGAAAGGGCAATCTTACCACAAGGAATATTGATGTTATTTGACAAGCCCTTATTACACACATTGAGCTATCTGTTGTCTTCCTTTCCAGCTTCGAGATCACTCCCCAAAAGTGCTAACAAATGTATTAGGAGCTCCTTGAAATTAGTTTAACGTGAAGAAGCAAGTATACTCAATTCTGTTACTGGTTTAATGCAGATCAAGATAATATTCTCACCTCATTCCCAAAGGCCTCGAAAGGAATAATGCAATTCTGTGCTGGCATCCATACAGATAAAAGGTTGTATAATTGTATTATATGGAAACTACTGCAAGCTGCTCCTCTTTTCCCTTTCATTTAAAAACATTTTGAAGACACTAATGCTGGGAGGAGGGTGCTTAACATCTGAGACCTGGGGAATATTTTCTTAGCCGTGTGCTCTTCCAGAGTATTTCTGAGAACTGTGGTTTTGTTCTGGGGAGATGAAAAGCAGGAAGAACTGGTAGAAGGTTTAGAAAGACCTGTCAGGGGCATAAAGTGGTTAATTTGCATTCCTGAAATTCTTGTGTTGTCTGGAAGGAATCAGTTGATAATTTCTTTGAGGCTGAGGTTCATACTGGGCAGGACCAGATTTGTTCAAGTATAGCTGTTACTGTTCAAACTTATGTTAGAGAGTGTAAGCTAGATACATGATGGGGGCCCAGCTCGATGATACTGCGGGAGCCTTTGTCCATCAAATTTCAGACTACCCTTGAAAAACCTTCTTGACTCCGTCAGTAGGTGGTTGCGTAGTGGGGTCTTGTGTGGAGACCAGGTACATGTTCTGTTTTCATCAGGTGCTAAATCTGATGGTACCTCAGAAGAGAGAAAAGATTAACTGTATTTGAACCACACATGGGGATGTCTGTAGGCATGACGTACCCTTGAGCACAAATTCCCTTCAGGACTTGAAGATGCTTTGCTTGCTTACTTGCATATTTAGTTTTATATCTAGGCAAATACTAACCACCAGGTGCAGATAAAGAAAATAGCCATCCAAAAGATAGAGAGGATTGGATTCGACCTGCTGGTTGTTCTCACGGCCTTTGTGACAGCTCCTTAGGCTGGTACCCCCATTCCCATCCTTGGGCATTTGCTAAACTTGAAAGTTAAGAGTTCCACTTCCTGTTCCTACAAAAGAAGTATAGTTTTTGTGGGGTGGAGGGGATACTATGATTGTTTTTCTCACTTTTTTTTTTTTTTTCCCTTCTGAGATGAGATTTCTTTTCCTACAGCTATCACTTTAACCTTGGTGTACACTGCCTCTGCTTAGAGAACAGCTTTAGGATCACAGGTCTTCAAAACAGATACCTTTTAGATTGTAATAGACATCTCCTGGAACTGGGAACTGGGAAATGAATTGGGTTTTCCATGTCTTGGAACTGTTGACCCATGCTTTAGATCAGTGCAGGCTCTGGCTGAGTCTTCCTCTTGCCCACATTTAGTGTGTAGTACTGAAGAGCTAACCCAGCTCACTACTCATGTTTTTCTAACTGTTTCCAGAGTGCAACACAAAACAGCCAGCTGTCTACCTGCTGTGAAAGGGGGGGAAAATCCATTCTGAAACTAAATGTGTGTAATATAGTAATGTACCTAGTTATCATGAACAGGAAAGTGAATGAATCCCAGTTAGTGTAATGTTCTTGCTTCTTGGTATCCTCACCTACTGAGAGATATTTAACTTTCCTCTGTGATGTGGCAAATTAAGTACTTGGCATGTTTTCCCTCGGTATTTTGCATAAAGAGCACAACACAGATTCAGGTTTTCTGGTTAATGAGATACTACTCTGAGAGCACCTAGTGTGTTCTTCACTGCTGAGTAGCCCACACATCTTGCCACACAGATTTGAGGCTTGTCTGTCTAAAAGGAAGAGGATTTCAGAGGCCTCTCTGAAGGACGGTACTGATAAGGAGACTGACATCGCTATCTGAAGTTGAAACGTATCTTATTGTTTTAGCTTTTAACCCAGTAGCCTGCAGTACCGAAAATGCTGCTCTGAATTACAGGGAAGGTTTGTATCTTCTGCTCTGTTTCCCCTGGCAGGTTGATTGCTCAGTCTAAACTCGAGGCTGCTGGATTCCTTCTTAAATAAGCTTTCTACCAAGCTTACTTTGTGTTAATCAGAATCAGTAAATATTAGCATACTTTTCATCAAGCACAGGAAGAGACTGTCGCTGCAGTTGTTGGCTTAAAAAAAAGCCCAAACCTTTGCCAGATGACTTGTGACCAGGTAACGTTCTCATGCCAGCTTATTTAGGTCAGGGTGAACACCTTCATTTTTTTTAGTCTTCCATACCAGAGAATAAGAGGGTCGCTGGGTGTGATGTTGCATGCAAATCCAGAGACCACCCGCTGTTTCTAACAGGGATTTCAAGTACTTTGTAACCAGGAGAGACTTTGAATGAAGTTTGCCAGAAATCTAGCAGGAACCAAGCACAGTCCCTCCTCTTGGTCAACCAATTCAGTTTTTGAATCACCATAGTTTAGGAGTTTCTAATCCCTCTGGTGATAGTGGTCTGCCTTCTAATTTTAGTCTCTTTCACTTTGCAGTTACTTGTAAAGCACAATAGACCAGTGGAAAAAAAATCAGCATTTTAAAACAGTTTTTGAAGAACAGTGTAGGCATGAGTCATACCTGTCCCTGCAGGCTGTAAAAAAGCTGTTGACAGTTAGCTGGGAAGAAGTATTTAAACTTTGTTCTTGCCAATTTAAATCGCTTTATTCAAAAGCATGAATGAGGTTGTAGTATTCCATTAAGACTGTTTTTATCAAATTTTAATGAAGAAATATATTTATACAAGCAGCAAATGAGTTCTTCCCAGAATTTTCTTTTTAATCCAATATTCCTAAACATTGTTTATGATTTTACAAGGGGCAAAAGTGAACATTTTCAAATCTTGTCCCAAGGGGGAATTCAGCTAACAACTGAGACTGTATTTAAATAATTGCATAGAGATTTAAATTTAGGTTGATAAGAGAATGATCTGGTCAGGGGCTTGTAGCACATTTTGTTGGAGGTAGGTAGCAAAATGGGGATTATTCAAATCTGGCCAGTTTTCAGGGTGCTGGTTTTTTCTGCCTACGGAATTAGACTAGAGGGAGGAGACCACATGATGTGCGAAGCTTGTGTTGAAGATTACGTTACAAGGAACCTAACGGTAGTCTGAGCTGCAATTTTTGCCAAATTTCTGATCAGAAAACTGAGGCTTCTGCTAAATACCAGACTGCAGACTGGTGCTTTCAGACGCCTCCCTCCTGCTTCCCTTTCCCAATTCCATTCAGCCTCTCCCTGTCACATCAGCAGGCCTACGACGTATAACAGGATTTCTTTTTCCATTTCTGTGAGAAAGATTGGCATACATAAACCAGTTTGGCACTGATTGAATATTAGAGATGGAAAATGATAATAAAAGGAAAGTGGGCAAAAAAAAACAACCCTAGAGATTTGTCAGAACATTGCTGGCATCACTTTAGCAATGTTACAGCTAATAACATGCTTTAGCAGTTGCTTTCAGCAAAAGAGAAGGAATAGGAATTAGGACGTACATTTGGACAGGCTTTATTGCAGCATCTTTAATCCCTCTTCTCATGTACTAATTTCAAGTAATAGTTTTGTGGCATTTTGCATCTTTCTAGAATATTAAAATAGTTTCTGATGCAAATAATAACTTCCCCATACAGTCAACCACATGGTGACTTGGACTACTCCTATAGACATTTTGCTTTGTAGTATTTCATTGGTTTCATCTTTTTGGTAAGTCAGTAACATTTGATGGGCTACGTTTCCTTCAGTAATTGGATTTGTGAAATACTAAGAGTCTCCAAAACATTACAAACTAAAACCATGGTTGCCATCTAATTTTGTGGTTACAAGTGAATGGAACAGCAAGCCAAAAATTTCTGAAATCTCTAATTTTCTCCATCCTGTCTATAAATAAAGAAATTGTAAGTTTCAAAACCCAGGAATTTAGATAACTGACTTGCTTTTTATTCCGCAGTGAATTGACTGGTTTAGGGAATGCATCAGTTGCATCACACTGAACTGGCAAGTGTTGGAGAAATGGTTAAATATGTGATGGCTGAGGTTGTGTAAAGGTTGCAACAGGCAGTTTTCCTTGAGGGTAAAAATGGAGGGGGTTGACTTACATTTTTTTAATTCAAGTATAAATATTATGGCTTGATAAGGGGTGCATAAGCTTTTACTGAACAAAATGGTTTCCCCAAAGAAGCTTAGACACAACGGTGGACAGCTATGGCCATTTTCTTTTCTATTTGTGGTTCTTAGGTTTCATACAGGTAGCACTGTTTGGAAATCTCTCGGAAACGTTACAAAATGTGCCACCTTATTTCATACTTTTTGCATTCTCTATCTCTGTTATAAATATCTGGTTTGTCCTCAAATGTGTTAGAAGTATCTACCCCTAATCTTATCTAAATAATGCGAGTTTTAATGTAAAAAAAAAAAAAAAAAAAAAAAAAAAGCTCAGCAATTCTCATTTCTCCCACCTGGATGAGGGGCAGCTTATCCTAAATAATGCGGTGCTAGGTTTCCTGCAGGGGTGGGTGAGCACCTTGCATGGTTTCTAGCCTGGAAGCACCTGTGCAGGGAAGCATTTGTGCAGGTGGGGCAGGTTTGCTGGCCTGCAGCCCTTTCTGATGTGAAATTGCACAGCGTAAGGTTAATGACAGTGGGTTAGCAAGGCTTCAAAGCATCTGGTGTGACCCCGGCGTGCCTGGCATTCCTTTCTGCTGTGCAAAGGTTTGGCAACGATTCCCCTACGGCCAGAAAAATGTGCTCGGACTCGGGAGAAACCAGCTCTCATGGCTCCCCCAGGCCTCTGGAGAGGGGAGAGTTGTCATGGCAATAGATCATGAGGGTTCCTGGAAGGGGAGTGAATCCCCTTATCTTTGCTCCACCGTAGGCATGGGTTGTGGTGAGAGAGCGAAGCCGGACCAAGCAGCTATAATGTGTAATTGTCCCCTTTATAACGGCTGCTGTCACTTACCGGTAGGGCACAGCGTGTGTCATGGAAAAATGACCATTTGCGTGTGTCAGAAACACTTTGGGTGGTGAGAAGTCTGCATCCCACCTGGTCACAGCACTGAGCAGAGGGACCTGAACCCTTCCCCTGGGCTCACCAAGCGTGCCGTAGCCAACAGCGATGTGGGCAGAGCTGCCCCTTCCCCGTAGTGGCAGCTGCCAGCTGCTCCAGATGTGGCCAGGTATGGGGGGGAAAAAGCCAAATATCCTCTGTGCCCTGCAGTCCAGACACACCCCGCCTTGTTGATGCTTGGGCATTGTGTAGAAGAATGCTTCCCCTGAATTCCAGGGAAGGAGAACACATGGAGGAGGATGGAAAAGGGAAGGAGTAATAAGGTGGGACAGTAAGTCTTGTTAGACGGAGATGCTGCGGGGCGGGCAGGAGGAGTCATTGATACAGGGAGCAGAGGGCGGGGGAATGGAGGACCCTGGGGCTGGTGATCACAGAGAAGCGAGGGTGGGGAAGCGAGAGGGGAGCAAAGGAGATTGATACACATGCAACAAGACAAGCTCCTCTCTGAAGCTGAGATTCGTGGGTCCTATCCTTCCGCTATCAGCAGACTGCCCTGAAACTGGCTGGCACATCGTGTTTCATCTTCTCTAGTGCTGTTGCACCGAGGGTGGCGTTCTGCTGCGGTCCTCAGCGCTGGTTACCTGCAGCAGTGGGACATCACGTGGGGGCGCAGGCTGTTCCATGCCACACCGACCAGGGAGTCAGCTGTGTTGCCAGATGATAGGGGGGAAATTAAATTCCCTTGAGGTTTTAAAATCCGGTCAGGATGCCATGCCTGAAACATTTGCAAGTCTGCCTTTGCAAACTTGATGCATGTGCACAAGTCGGTAGATGCAAGTACACAAGTGTGTAATGACGTATCTTAAACTACAACCTCAGACGCTGTTTTTTCTGCAGAATCTGTTTTACTTGGTATGCACCATACACAGGGCTGTCTTGGTAAGCAGCTTTTTAGGAGTAAAAGCATCTTAACACCTGTCATTTCAAACTCCTTTGAATGCTTGGGTTTGTAACCTTTATACTCTCTTCAGGTAATGCAGGTAGGAAAAGAGATTTGACATTTGTAATAGTTTTTTCTTCAAATTCTTCTTAAATCCTTCTGGTATAATCTATAATTCCAGGAATTCTTCTGTCTGTAGCCGAAAGGCTCACCACTAACCCCTTATTATTCTCACATACCACAAATGAAGGACAGATACTATTTTGTAAACAGATTTCTATAGATTACTCCAGGTAAATAAGCATTTTTCTTCACAATCACAATTAAGCTGTCTCCAAGGAAAACAAAAAAGGAAAACTTAACAGAGAATAGGCAATAGGGACCAGTGTTCTATTTGTATTCGATGTGAAGGACAGACATTTTTGGAAGGCCTTCCCAGTCCAAGCAGACTTTTCTTTTTCTATACAAAGGTGATTTCTCAACCTGCTTATTTGAGTGAAAACAGTTTGACCACTGGTGTTCAAAAGCAGAAATGCACACTTCAGCAATTTGGAAATGTTCTTGTCAATATAAACAAAACCAACTCAGCTCTGAGGTTGAAATACTGAAAAAAGGAACTGATCCCCATTAGGGTTGTTTGGTTCGGGGGTTTTTTGATATTGTGGTCATCATCTGTTGATCAGCAAGAAGTGCTTGTGCTTTGGATTTAAGATAGGATTTAAGAACAGTTTCAAGCGCGTGGTTTTCTGACTTTATGGACTACGTCACAGGCAGAATCTGTGAAATTACTATACTAGGAGCGTAAGAGAAGATTACTAAAAATGGAGCCCAGAGGTGGTATTTCAGAAAATGACTGTCTAAGTGCCCAAAGGGTAAGGTGTGGACCGCTATCATTGTATGGCTCCAAACCGAGTATCCTGTGCTCAAGTGGCATCGAGCTGCTGGTGTGGCAGCCACTGCCCTTGGCTTCAGTGGTGTGTAGGGGGCAGGCCACGCGAGGCACCCGGGTGGGATGCAGTCCTCCGCAGAGCAAGCGTGGGTGCCAGCAGGTTGCAGGGGCTGTGCAGCAGGGCCAGGGTGACACCAGGCTGGCTGGCCACAGCAACCTGTGTGCTGCTGCCCAGGCTGGCGGAGGATGTAGCATGCAAGGTCATCTCGGGAAATGCAGGAAGGTACTTTGGTCTCTGAAGCAACTGCTGCTGTGTCTCAAAAGCACAGCCTGGTTCAATGTGAACTTGAGTGATTAGCACAGCTATTACTGCATCTATAAATAGAATTCATCTTACAATATATTAACTTTAATCATATAATAAATAGATTACAGTTAACTTTAATAGGAGCACAATGAATGGAGACGCAGTTCTTAGGAAGATCTGCTGCCATTAGTGAATGTTTTGCAAGACACATTGCATGGAATACCACCTTCTCCCTTTGAAAAACAAATAATGTAACAATACTGTGTAGAAACAAAACACAAAAAGCAACTCCTAATGTTCCTGTTGCACGGAAAGGAGTCAAGTACATGAAGGTGCAGGTTGCATTAGCAACCTTAACTCTGCTCTTTAAGGGTATGCATTATGAAAAACGTTTATTGTATGATAATATTGCTAGTTTTAAAACAAACCATACAAGATTTCTCTGAAGGAAACTTGCATGTGGTTACTGTCACGGGGAATTAAGAGCAACATGAAGCCTAGCTCCACTGATATTCTTGTTTTCATTTATGCTTTTCTTTAACAAGAAAAAAATGCTTTGGGAAGAAATTTTTTTTTTTTTTTTTTTTAAGTGAAATAATACACAGTTCTGATGAGACAAGCTCCCTGGAGTTTT
The DNA here is from genome assembly GCF_015220075.1 of Falco rusticolus. Taxonomy (NCBI): domain Eukaryota; kingdom Metazoa; phylum Chordata; class Aves; order Falconiformes; family Falconidae; genus Falco; species Falco rusticolus. Next base: position 50,122,979 of record NC_051187.1, read on the forward strand.
AACATGACATGTTTAAGGAAGGCTGACATTATACTCCCTGCCTGTGGTTCACCTTGTGCTTGTTTTATGGTAAAACTTTAATATTTGAGTGTTCATTTCCATTTGACAGAGACTTAAGTATGTTTTTCAATGCAACTAAGTCGCTCTGTGATAATAATACAGCCCCCTGGGCTGAGAGGACAAAGTCCACACTCCAGTTCCTTGCCATTTCACCTAAGGTTGTAGTTCAGCAAGCACTTAAGATAGCTCTTGTGGGGATTTGGGGCAGTTAGAAAGGACAGCAGGGCATAACTTTTGTTATGCTGGCACAGATATCTGTGTGGCCATGCAGTGAGGGAGATGGGGAATCTGACCTGGCTGAAAAATAGCCCAGCAAAAAAAGTGTCCCTAGGTCCGTTGCCACCCTGGTTGACCACACAGCCATACAATGAAAGGTGTGGTGGCACACCTGAGAAGGTGATGCAAGCACAGAAATGAATGGCCAAGGGCAGCCATGGGTGCAGGGACCATTGTGGGTTGTTTTTTTTTTCAGTGGCTGTGCTGGCTTAAATGCATAAATGCACATCAAACTATAGCCAAGGGAGTGATGCCTCAAGGTGTAAATAATAGGCTTATAGTCTCTGCATGGGGCACTCAGGTCACAGTTCCTCATACCTTTTTCTCAGTGGTGTAGCTGGCTCAAGAAGTTTGTGTCCTGCCTGGAATTGCTCATTTGCTTCTGCTGGCTCAGTTGTTTCTGAGGGCATGGTGGAAAATTAAATTGGTAACTGGTTCAAAAAACCAACCAACCAACCACACACAGAAAAAAAAAAACAAACCCACAAAAAAAAGAAAAAACCCTATTTCTCCTCACCCCACATCAGTTAATGAATCTGGTTCACAGAACGTTTCTACAAGTGTTTGTTCCTGCAGAAATAAGGGTGAGAGCCTTTCAGGGGTGGGAATGAGCAGGTGAGACTGGGACATCTTTTAAGCTGGTGTTGCCACCAAAACCGGTGCATGGAACTGTCCCCTTCATAAACAGGTGTATGACAGCGTTGGCTGCACTGCTTTAAAATAACCTAACCATCGAAGCTTATGTTGCAAGTTCTGTGCCCAACTACAGGGAACCAACAAAGAGGACAAGGCTGTATGACCTTCAGAGAGGAGTTCTGCTCTGCTGGAGGCACAGTGATGCCATATTACATTAAGCCGGTCTTTGCAGTCTCCCTGCTCTTAAAACATAATCTGAGGTTTATTCTAAACATCCAAAGCTGAGGTCTGTTACACACTTCATGTATAAATCCTTCTCAAAGCTATTTTTTCAGCCATTAAATAGCACACTTTTTGATACATAAAACAATATTTTTTTTAAAGGCAAATGTTAGAAGGAAGTGGTTTATGGGAAATCTCTGCTACAGATATATACCTTTAAAAACAGTATTTATAATCAAAGTTCATGCTATTTTAGTAAAACGAAGATTTTTTAATAAATACTAATTTGATTTTTCAGTTGCTATCTATGCTATTTCTTTCCCTGCAAAAACAAATCTTAGGGGCTATTTACAATCTTGTTTCACTACAGTACCTTTCTTTGCATGGAAATGAACAATACTAATGCGTGGGTAATTTCAGTTCGAAAGCAGTCTTCAAAATGCTTTGCCAAGAGACATTATACAATAGGTAAACCAATCCAGTAGTACCTATCATACTTTTTAATATGTATTCTCCACTCCGTTTAAGTAAGCTTTAGAAGACTTGGTGCAATTTACTGTAGCGCCTCTGTGTGTCCTTCCTCCCGTGATAGATAGAGTTCCTGTTGCTTTCTGTCCTTCATCCCAAACCTTAGGTTCATCGATAATACAAAAACATGTCATTGATCAGTAAGCTACTGATCAGTGCACATTGCAACATGCAGGGTTGTGTCTGACTTGTTCTACACAACATCGTAAGCTTAAATTTCCGTAACTGTGTTGAGGCAAATGCTGGAGTGGATCTCTCTAAACCTGCTGCAGGCATTACAAGTAAATTGAGTAAAAATTCCTCCATCTAAACTCCTTCCAGGGAGCCAAGTTGCATTTGTTCTTAGTCATATTCGGAGCGTAGCAGCTGTTGGTCACAAACTGGTGCACTTAAATTCATTTCTTCGAGTCTGTTCTGTTGCAGCAATACTAATTGTGTATTCTACATAAACACATGTTATACCTCCGTGATAAGGTGCATCATACGCTGTGCCCTTGAACTTTGTCTGTTATCCAAATACTACTTTTCCTTAATTGGTCAATGTCCTAAAACTGCCTCGCTTTGCCCGCAGGTACGGAATTTACCCACAAAATCGCTGCAGCTCAGCACCTAAGATGCATGCTAATGAATCTCAAATTAGCGACAGCCTTAAGGTCATTGCCTAGTCCAAGCTGAACTAGGAGAAACCATGAGAACATGGCATTTCCAAGATCCCCGTGTGTCACTCGTTTCATTTTGTAATACGTTTGAAAAGAAAAAGATCTGACTGTAATCGTGGTGCCCTTTTTAGAGGAAAGGCTTGCCCTGAATTACTTTGGAACATATTTAACACTTGCTATCATATGGCGTTTTTTTCTCCTTTTCTATACGAGTTGGACTCTAGCATCTGCCTTTCTCATTGCCTGAATGGGGAACTCAGGCTTCTAAATGTAGGTGTGCTAAGCTAAACTGTAGTTAAATGTCTAAAGCAGATGGCAGAAGTACCTCTCTGTGGGGCCAGATTCTTGCCTGAATGGGAGCATTTGGCAAATTAGATGAAGTATGTGGTCTGATGAAGAGGTCGAATACAGAAGACAAAGTGCTGGCTGCTGCAGCTGCCCAAACTAGATTACCAAGCAGAAGGGAAGTGTTTAAAACCTAAGTGGGTCCAAATAGGAGAAAGGGAAAAATAACTAAGCGTGACTCTCCTTCCCAGGTCATCTTTGCTGTCTCCAGGGTAGATCTTGTGCAGCTAAGGATCTGGCCCCACTTGATTAGGGTGTTTGGTTTCCTGGGTGGAAAAAAACACAATCCTATTAGACAACACACAAAAACCCCTCTGAAATGTTTCTAAAGGAGGCAGCCTGCTAAACGTCTGCTTAAATGTGCAGAGTACACAGAATCCCTTCTGGCACTGTATTGAATGATGCATTTACCAATATTAATGGAGATACCAAACCATATTGCTCCACAGTTCCTCCTGCACACATTATGCTCCTAACGCACATATGTGTACGTGAAATGCCAATTACAGTTTTTGCATTCCGTGGTTTAAGCACCAGTGTGCTTCCAAAATGCTGACTGGCCATTACCACAACCAGACCGTCCTGTGGTCTCTCCGCTCAAAAATGTTTCTCCAATAAAAAACCAAAAATGTTGTTACTTTGGTCTGTTGCACTGTAGTCTCCGTTCTTCTGGGGATTATATAGCTCTGCGGGTGATTTCTGTAATTCATTCTAGTCTTTCATTAGAAGTAATAGACGGTCTTAATTACAGCATGCCACATGACAAACTGGTAAAGGTGCTAGAAATGTTGCCAACAGGAAAAGAATTGGATGGTGTGAATTTTTATTAATTAAGAGCTGGCAGTACTGACGGGAAATAAGATTGGACTTGTGTCCACTGTAAACTATGTAATTTTGGTGTAGACGTTTTTCTAAATGTCATGAATTGTATGCTTTTTGTGGTTTTAAAAACTTGAAAAATTATCCTCAGCTTAAACAAACTAAAACCACCCTTTGAAGCTGAATATATCAAATAGGGACAGAAACATGGCAACTTTGGATTTTTCTCTTAACATTGCTTTATGAACTATGGTCTTCCTTAGTGTACCTTAATTTGTGATGAGCATTTACTTTATACCAGTAAGTATTCTTAGACAGTATTAAGTTACTGCAATAAATATTATTGCAAATGTCAGGAGAGATGTAAACCATGCTACTTTCTGTCAGGCTTTCAAAAGCATCTGAGGGGTTGAAGTCTTGTTCCTCCACTGTTGTGTTTTCTGAGAAGGTGCAAGGTGAAGCTGCGTGACCTGCAGCCCTGCTCTGTCTTCCCGGGTCGGGCAGTTCCCTGCTACGTTTGCAAAGCCTTAAGCAATTTCTTACAATTGAGAGTGTGGTGTATTCATGACTAGTACTAAACTTTCCCAAGTACAGGGGGAGTTCTCAAGGTCAAGGGAGAGAGATAAAGCCATTTCTACACGGAGATTTAGAGTGGGAGCCTAAGAGGAGGTGCCCTTAGCCTCTGGTGGATGGGTTCCTCACCGCTGACTATAGGGTGCCCAGGCCGTGGTTCAGCGTTTTGGGGGAGAACAGACACCCAGCTAGAGTAGTCCTGCAACTACCCGGAGACTATCAAACTTAATTTGAGGTAGAGGCGATGATTCTTTGTAGAGAATGGGAATTGGTACCACCCTAGAGAAAAATACTGAATAAGTGAGAGCCATATCCATATGCAGTTTTTGTCTCTTGCTCCGAGAAAGGCAGACTGCTAGATGAAAGATGGTCACTGTTCAAATGTCAAAATCTGTCTGTGGTATCTGTATCTAAAATCATGAAAACCCCCAAACCTTTTGTGCATAATAAATACTTGATATACCAAGTTTTCTACCACTAGCAAAAGATTGTTGGGGTCCTGACTGAAGCAAAGAGATAAGCAGCTAAGTCGGTAGTTTTTTACCATGAGAGAATATCTGCCAGTCATTATCGAAAGAGAAGGAATTGGCAATACTGCTACTCAGAAAGAGAGGAAAATAATAATTTCTAATTACTCAACTCATTGACTGCTTACTCGGAAGCACATTTTGTTCGAAAGATAAATCTAGTTATGCTGTCAGGTTAGGTTTGTCTTTGGGCTGGGGGAGAGGCTGATCCCTGAGGATTGCCCGCCAGTGCCTGCTGCGATGCTGGAGGAAGAGTAGCCATCATCATCCCATCCCCATCCCCCCTTTGCGTCAAGTGCGCTCACAGATAGCTGCGAACATTACAGGGCATTATGCATGCATGTATAGAAAGTACTTCTGAATCCCCACAGCAGTAATGTTGGAATTCTTTCTTACCCTGATGATTTGGGTATTAATTCGCTTCCTGTGATTATTTAATGTGTATATGCAGCCTATGGGGTTTTTTCCTTCCCCTTTGCATGTGATGTGCTAGCAAAGGAAGACAGTAATAGTCTCCCGGGATATGTACAGCTCTGTTCATATCTGAGGTATGAAGTCAACTCAAGACCATTTTGTTCTCATAAAATATACAGCACTGCAGTTTAATGGATAATGGCATAAATGCCAAGATGTGATGGGCAGAACCATTTTCAGTAGAAAAAGACTACGAGGACTCAGTGTTGGATGGGAGATACGTAAAACCATGTAGAAGCAGGATCCTGTGTGCTGTGGGGGTAGTGATTTTGCTGTACCTTAGTGTGCTAACACCTGGCGTGCTAAAGTACTAATACATGTGAGAGGTTTTTTTTTAAGTACTGAAGGTTGTGGGGAAAGCAATTCCACTCCTTCAGCTGCGTGGGTTTTTCTACTTTTCTTGTACTATTTTGCAAGATAAAGATGGTTTCCCCTCAGGTCAACAGGCACTGACTATGAGTTTGCTTCTGTGTGAGTGCATCGGTCTGGAGGGCTGCCCAGCACCCACCGCACCTGCGGAAAATGGTCAGGGGATGCTGCGGCTTCGGGTCGTGCTGTGGGTACGCTCTGCTCTGAACTTGGACAGAGAACTTGGCGGGGGGGAAACAAGGGAAAACTGCAGAAGCTGGAGTCTCTTATTTGAGTTGTCTGTATAGAAACTGAAAAAAAAAATAATAAAATAGGAAAAGCTGCCTAGCTGCTGTGCGTGTTGCAGGTATCAGTCTGGGAGCCTAACCATACGTCAGGAACTTCAGTGCCCTTGAATCGAACCGTCAGGGTGAACGGAGCAGATTTGTTGATGTGCGCGGGGTAGGGGATGACCGGGGAGCGTTCGGGAGCAGCGACCCCCCAGGGCTTGCCGTGCCGCTGGGGGAGCGGGCGGGGGCACCGAGGGCTGCAGCCCGGCTAGGAGCCTGGTGCCACCTGCGGGCTGCCTTGAGCGGGGAAGGGGGGGGGGGTGCCCGCCTCGGGGGGAAGCCCGGGCCCCGCTCCTGCCTCCGCAGCTCCCCGCGGCCGGGCCGGGCAGCCGTGCGTTACCGTGTACCGCGCCAGGGCCGGGTTCGGGGCTCCGGGACCCCCAGCCCTCGGAGCCCGGGCGCGCTGTTGTTCAGCCCAGCGAGGGTGCCTGCCCCGGCAGGGCTGTGGTGGCGGATTTCAGCCGATTCCGAAAGGAACCGCGCTGCCGGAGGACTCGTTTGCGCCCGTCCGCGGAATGCGGTCACGTGCGGGTCCGGCCCGGCTGGCCGCGGGCGCCGGTGTAATGATAATTAGTGGAAATGAGCTTGTTTTGCTCCCGCTTGCGGGACCGTGAAGCGTGTGGCGCGGGGGGGGGGGCGAGCGAGGCTCGGGGGGCCGCGGCCGCTGGGCGGTTGGGGGGACGGGGCGGGCCGGGAACGGCCCCGGCCCCCGCCGCGCTGTGCCCGCCGCGCTGTGCCCCCGCCCTGGCCGCGCTGCCGGGGAGGGGGCTGCCCGGGGGCTGCCCAGCCCGCAGTGCCGCGCCGCCGCTGCGGAGGCGGGCGGGGAGGGAGGGACGGGGCGGGCGCGGGGGGAGGCGGGGAGAGGCGGGGGGCGGGCGCAGGGGCGGGCAGGGGGAGCCGGGCGGGCAGGGGCAGCGGGGCTCCGCACGGCGCAGGCAGGGCAGGGCCGAGGCGAGCCGGGCCGAGCCGCGCCGCCGCCGCCCGCCGTGGCCGAGCATGTCGGCGCGGGAGGCGGTGACCTACCTGCCGGAGAAGGGGCTGTACTGCCAGCGCCTGCCCGGCCGCCGGGCCCGCGGCGCGCCGCAGCCGCGCAAGGGGAAGCGCGCCGACACCATGGGCTTCTACGGCACCCTCAAGATGATCTTCTACAAAGTGAGTGGGCGCCCCCCGCGCCCGGCTGCGCCCCCGCGGAGGGGGGGGGGAACAAGGGGGGGGCGGGGGGGGCCGGGGTCCGCGGGGCTGCCGCTGCAGTGTGCTGCCGGGAGGGCGCTGGGTGGCGGGCGGCGATGCGGAATACAGTTTGCCGCCCCCCCCACACCCCACACCCCCCCTTTAATTTTTTTTTTTTATATACTGCAATCTCAGTTATTTCGACAAACAAACGTTGTCTGGAGGAGTTGTGTTCTCCTAGCGACAGATTAAATATTGATGGGGATGTTTGCTCGGCGGTTTCTGTTTTTCGGTTACACAGATCCCTTACCGACGTTTAAATCTTGTCACTAGAGAAAGTTTTATCTTCTGCGTATGGTTAAATGACGTTTTTTGACCGTGTATTTACTTAGCACCTTCTGAGATGCTGAAAGCCTGTCCGTGTGGTGGACCCCGGGAGAAAGTTCCCTAAAATACCTGAAAAAAAAATAATCAAAAAACAACCAGAAGAACTGGGTGAAATCACTATTAGGCAACGGAACAGAAATCTGCATATTGTTTTCCTTGCTAATGCAAAAGAGTAAATTACTGTAGCAGCTTGTGTTGCTGCAGGCTTCGTACTCCTAATTTTCAAGGTGTGCTTTGGGAAGACTGCATCTCCCTCTCATGGGAAGCAGAAGAGGAATACGGTGGTGATGGTAACCTCTCAGAAAGGCAAACTGGAAATAAATAAAATTTTCCCTTTATCAAGAAGAATCCTTTCTGAAAAGTCTATCATCAGATATTGAGATTTATGTTCAAACATCTTCCTTACGCTTCCAGTAATTTTGATGCTTTGCCTGCCTAGCACAGTGATAAAAGATGGTACCCGTTATTTTCCAGTGGTGCTTACAACTGGTTTTCATGGGGGGAGGGGCACAGGGGGCTGCTCCTCCCGGGGCGTGGGGAAGCGGCAGGGGTGAGGGTGGTGGTTCGGCGGCGCTCGGGGCGCTCCTGGCTGAATGCTGCTCTGGTGAGATGCTGCTGGGGAGCGTCCCGCGTGAGGCAGGAGCAAGGAAACACGGCTACAAGGCAAGCTCTTTGGGTTGCCTCGTAGCCATTGCTGTCAAAACAAGACTAGTTAATCTCCGGTCGCTTTTCCTGTGCAATCATTATAGAAGCAAAACACAAGATCTTCAGTGACTGTTTTGGGGGAAGGCCATAAAGGTATTTGAAAAGTAAAAAAACAAACCAAAAAACCAAAACCAAAACAACAAAAAAACACCAAACGAAAAAAACCACCCACCCAAACCACAACAAAAGTATATGGACCGTAAGCTTTAGAGATTCCTGGGGTTTTGTGGTGTTCTCTTTTTAGATAGGTAGAGTGATACAGGAAATGCTTAAATAACAATGTTATAACGTAACATTAAAAAAGATCAAATCAGTCACGTAAGAAAGATGCCAACTTTTAAACCATTGTCTTAAATGTGATATTTTTTTTAAAAAAGGAGTAAATAGTTAAACTAAAGCCTGAATTGTAATGCAGGTAGTTCATGTATTTTGCAGCTCGCAGTTGTAAACAGCATAAGCATTCTTCTGCTGGCTGAAGTGCTCTGGTGTATCATGTCTTAAGAAAGGAAAACCAACAAAAAGCTCAAGATATTGTGTTTGGCATACATGTGTTTCACTGGATCCAAAAGCCTGGGGTTAAAGATTACCCAAATATGTAGAAAGTAATCTTTATTCGTCTGAGTGGATAAATACAGTTTTCACCGCTTTCCATCTCTTTGGTAATTTTTGTAGACTGGCTTCCCCTTGTAGCAGCTGCCCCGCTCATTATTTGGTTTTGATCATACCTAATTGCAGGTGACGTTTAGGACTTGAGGTGTAGTGTTTTTCATCCTTACCCTTCTTGTAAAAGTGTCAGTTAATCTGTCAGTCAGTTTTACTGCAGTTTTATAAATGTTTTCAATGTACAACTTTAAAATAAAAGGGTAAACAAAAGAAAAAATAGATTTTAATTACTCTTTTTGTTTTTTATTAGACTATAATATGAATATTTGGTTTAGAATGCAGGCAGGCTACCTACAATTTTAACCATTTCCGTGAGAGTCCTGAGAGGCTTAGCAAGGAACCTGAACACAAACAATGAAGAGGTTTGGTTGGTTTAGTTCTTTCCCTCCCCTCCCAGGAGAGTAGAGGGAAAGCAGCTTAGTAAATAAACCAACGCAGAGTTCTGCCTGTTTTTTCCGCGTTTGAAATTTGGTAATGAAAAGAATGGCATTCCAATAGATTGTGGACCCTAAAGCAGCAATAATATATACATGCACCATATCACATGTCTATCAAATATTGTTGAAGCTAGAAACTCAAATGTTGCTTTATGTCGACTTGTGAGTGTTGTCAACTTTGTTGAAATTCCACGTTAAAGTGAAAGGTAAAAATGGATTATTGTTACAGAAGTACGCATACATAAGGCTGGTCATGTAACTAAATCCCTGTTGTTACTCTTTTTCCCTCACCTTGCAGATGAAGAGAAAGTTGGACCATGGCTCCGAGGTCCGTTCTTTCTCTCTGGGAAAGAAACCCTGCAAAGTCTCAGAATACACAAGGTAATTATACACAGTAACAGATCACTGGATCCCAATTCTTGTGTAAATCCCGCCTTTCCAACTGCTAAGCCTGATTCATGGCTCCTCTCAATGTTAAAGCGCTGTAAAGCAAAGAAGGGGTGGTATTAGCATTTGTATATTGCTCAGCTGATTTAAATTGTGTGAACTGAAGATGAGTTTTAATGAAGTAGCCAGACTTGCATTTCTTCAGTTGAGGTTTGTGTTTCATGCTAAATATAGCATGCCCATTTACTTAGAGACTTTTTGAGGGCTGAAGCCTTCCTGGGAATAAAATCAGTCAGATTTTGAAAAAGGGACATAATGATAAACCCTAAGACTATTACAAACTGTGATCAAATGTATCACTTCGCTATGGTAACAGGAACGAGGGAATGGAAATTTCTGTAGGCAGAGCAGACCATCTGATCTTAACAGAACACGCACGTATCTGTTACCCACAAACCAAAGTATTACGGGCTCTAGTCTGCTTTCTTACTACTCCGAAATGGTACCGGCTCACAGAAGTAACTGCTGCTGTTCCGGTCAGATGCTTTGTAGAGTAAAGCACTCCTAAATGTGAAGGCAGCGGTAGGGTGAGGCCCTGGCTGCACGCCTCCCAACTGCAGTTCTTACTGTATAGTTGCCATAACAATTGTGCTCGCGTGTCACGCTGCTTCCCTTCCTCTTTGAATTTGTACCACTTTATGTTTTTCCCGTTAGAAATATCGGCCCTCCCACAAGCATTGCACTCGCCTCCCAAAGTTGTCTGGGGGTGTAACTCCTTGTGAACACCCTATAGTAGCGTTCAGTCGCTAATGGCTCTGTCAAAAGTAATTTATATTGTATTTCCCTTCCTTGCAGAGGTTTATCAGGTGACGAGGGAAGAGCTAGGACAATGTGGGGAGACGGGTGCCAGGGTTGCTTTTCAGATGTGTAAATGTTGTAGTAGAGAAAGAGGGGTGATGTCTCGTTGCAGAGAAGCACGTGTTGCAGCTTCCATATCTCTCTCAAGCCTCCAGCTGGTAGTTCCTAAATCAGACTTAATGGAAGAACACTCTTGTTGGCCACCAGTTCTTTGGGTGGCACACCATTCTCTACGCTCTCGTAAGAGCAAACAGTTCGGCAACAAAGAAAGTTAATGCTTTTCATCAAGCGTGTCTGTCAGGTTCAGGGGAACCGCTGGACTCCATCTTCCACGGAAACCTGACTGGCTGTTTCAGGGGAATCAAAACACACAGGAAAAATAAAGCATGAACAAAAACCTTGGGGTTTAATCTCAGGTCAAAGGAAAGAGGTTCCTGTTTTGAATAACTGTTTTTGACTGAGAACCAGTTTACAGCAGGAGAAACTGAAGTGCAACCTGTTCTGCTGGGACAGGCTCAAAGCTACGTATTGCTCAGACCCGGTGTAAGCCAACGTTAAGAGCCTTATTTTGGACCATCGGTGCTAGGCCTTCTGCTGGATCTCTGCACAGGCGATGAGAATGAGTAAATCTGTAAAACCAGATTTTATTTTAAAAATACCATTGACATTGCTTGGATTTGGAGTCATTATCGGCATAAACGAATCCTTAAATAACATCAGATCCTCTCTCTTTTAAACTGTTTGACTTTATTTAAACAATTAGGCAAATGATGCAGTTCTTGTGCCTGCTTGTTTCCATTTTCCCTCGGATAAGACACTCTTTAAAGTTGACAGGCCTGATGAACTGTCTTTGCATATAACAGGTAAAGCCAGTAAATTAATGTCATTAAGAGAATCTTTCATCTGTGAAACATTATTTTTATATTGGCTTCTGTTTCTGTTACTACTCGGTAAAATTAACAGTTAAAAATAAGCCCATCAAACCAATCTTTACTTTTCTTTACCGGTTTGGGTAAATGTTAGGACACACTGTGATTGTCCTTCAGAACAAGGAAGAGTATGGTGAAATATTTGTACAGTATGATGAGATAAATATGAAAATGAACCTGTCTTGCATCATTTGAAGCTATTCCTGTAGCCACTGACAAGTCAGTTAAACCCTGGAGCTCATACCTACTAAAAAACTCACAAAAGCAAAGGGTTTTTTGGAGTTCCACACTGTATTTAAAATTCTCATGCTTGTGCAAACACTACTGGAGTTCCAAATTTCCTGCTAGGGAATACAACTTTGATATTCTGTGAATGAAGTACTTTACATTGCATAAAAATAAAGAAAACCCAGTCAGCTGTATTTCTTTAGAATCCTACAATAGCAGCTTAATCCCTGCTCTTTTAAAAGCTCCATCCCATATGAATGAGCCGGTTTTTAACATGTCAGAGTGAAAAAATAAAACTGTAATTCAGAGGGCACCTTTGGCTCCTTTTCCCTCTTCACCTTTAATTCCTGTGGCACTCCATCAACATTCAAACTTTAAAAGACTGTATGGAGTATTTCGAAGCCCGGTTCCGAACCACTAAGCCGCTAGAACTGCTTTAGAGTACTAGCTCTTTGTCAACAAAACATATTAAGGGCTAAAAATAGACATTTTTTTTTTTTTTCCTGTTTGGCAATGAAGCAGCACTAGCACGTTTCACATACAGGTGAGACTCTGAGCTCTGGCTTCCTCCATGACCGGTCAGGAGGCACAAATGCAGCCCAGAAGGAAAGGAAATAACTCTGGCAAGGAAAGGAATATATAAACCTGCCTCTTTATAGACAACCTGCCGGCCAGTTAACAGAGTGGTAATTTTTCAGCTTTGAAAGGTGATCCCCATTTCCCCCCCTAGCTGGAGGTTTGGTACTGTAGTGGTAGAAGCAGGCAGATTTATGAAAGTGGGGGAAGTGACCTCTTGAGCAACCAGCAGAACAGTTTCTCATGTTACTGCTTTTGCATGAAGTTAAAGAGTTGAAGTACTGGTTGCAAATTCTGTACTAGATTTTTCGTTCTGCAATGGACTTGTAAACGTTCCTTCATGTTTTACATGTGATGCGCTTTTTTATTTGTATCATAGTACTACGGGGCTGGTGCCATGCTCTGCCACACCTACTACTTTTGGGGACCTGAGGGCGGCCAATGGCCAGGGACAGCAGCGTCGCCGCATTACATCTGTGCAGCCACCAACGGGCCTTCAGGAATGGCTGAAAATGTTTCAGGTAACCAGTGCTTAGAGAAATAAACATCTGAAGCAGCTTGCCTCCACAACTGAAGGAAGAGGTTGCTTCAGTAGAAGGCGGTCCTCCTTATACCTCCCAGAATGTCATCGATTTTTGTGTACTGTTGCAAAAACAAATGGGCATCGGCTTTAAGGAATTGTTGTTCTCGTTTCAGCTGCTTTGGTGTAGAGGTTCACAAAAATAACTGGTTTCTCGGGTTTCTAGGTAAAATAACCCTTCCTGTTTGATGCTTTCACATTTTCTACAAATTCTGTCCAAACATGTAACAGCTGCCCTCCATGGCCTCGAGCCTAACTGGGATGTTTTTCACCTGGGGACTAGTGAGCTTTAGTGCATGCTTTGTCTCAGTGCAGGTATAACACTAAATTTTTCATGAGTCTGCTGTCTTCTAAGAATAGAAAGAAAAGTTTAGCAAAAATGGATTAAAGGGAAACTCAAATATGTATTTTTACTGGTCTTTGTGTACTGAATGCAATGTCAGCCAGTACGTAGTGTACACAGCTGAAGGGAGGGGGGAAAGAGGCTTGCTGTGTCTCACCAACACGCCTTCAGCAATGCCAAAACTTCATCTGACCAAAGCAAAGGTGTGAAGGACAGTGCTGTGCATCACTTGCACAGGTCAAAACTGAAATCTGTATGGACACCAATCCGGTAGCACCTAAACCAGTTTTGTGTACATTAATGCCAACAGTTTGGAGCAGGCCTCTGCTGCTGTGCATAACCTGTAGCGTGGAGATCTCTTTACTGTACGGTTTTGCTCTGTATTTTTAAGAAGTAGGGATGGGTCCTAGTCAGTGACTGCAGGACGGAAATACTATGTCTTCCTACCTTGATTAATAAACTGTTACTTCTGAAAACATTTTCCAAAGGAGCATGTAACTAGTATAGGCATTGTTTCTATTACTGCAGCAGGCAAAGACGGAGGAACAATATTGCAGACAGAGTAGTGAGCACCCAGCTTTGCAGGCAGAAGCGTGCTTTTGGCTTGATTCATGCTGCTACATAATACCATTGATCTCAATCACTGTCAGTTCTGAATATTAAATTGATAATGTAGAACTCCTTCCCTCATTATTTTTACGTGTTTATAATGTGCTTAAAACAGTGGAAGTTTGGAATTAAGATATTCTCGTACACAGCATTCAGTTTCTTAAAAATACTCACGTTTAATTATTACGATGTATCTATATTCATAGAAATAGGGTTTTTTAACCCTTAAGAACCATATTTGAGTGGTACTTTGTACATATGATAACGCAATACTGCATTGTATCTTAACATTTTGTAGTGTTAAAGCCTTTGTACTAGCAAAAGCTGTTTTGTTAACTACAATGTACAATGCGTGGTTTCTCACATAAGATTGCTAGTTATTAATAGTCACATATTTTTAAAAAAAGGTTATGGAAGGCTGATACAGCGTTTGATACAGTGGCGCAGACGTGCTTGACAGTAAAAGCAATACTGTTGGCTGCTTGGCCAGGATAAGGAAAAGCCTGTAAGCCCATGAAATTTTGCCTGTAGTTATTGTTTTGGGGTCCAAGATTTGGGGTTAGTAATGTAGAAACCACACTTTAATAAATGCATCATTAGAGACTTCTGACTTCTCAAAATACTTTTTTGCTGTACTAAATGCTGATCTGTCCTCTTGACAAGAGAGAGAGGCCTCTCTGGCGTAACTGGAGATCGTTGAGTAGCACTTATTGATCACTTCTGTCACTGGTAGTATTTATTGTATTCACAAAAGGGAGTCCCTTATTTTAGAACCAAAAGCTTTCCGAGTCATGTAGCTGCATCTCAATGTTGCATCTCCTTGGCTAATGCCAAGCCACCTCCTTTTCTGTGTGCTTATTTTCCATGTGAGTTTTATGAAAGGGGCAAGTCTGAAACAGTCAAATGATAAAAGCACATTCTTGAAGTGAGGGGAGCTAGCTCTGCCCAAGGGCAGGATTAAATGACACGTGTAGCATTGTTCTTGCAGCGCAAAGTTTTTCCTACACAGAAGCAAATGGGAGAGCTTTCTCCTTTATGTACTGTATGCCTCCTAAGCCTGCTTCATAGCACGATCTTGTTTTATACAAAAATGCATTTCCAGTTAGTCTTAAAGCGAAATTTCCGTGAGCGTGTTAGCTGGACACACGTTTTCTCTTTCAAGTAGAACTGTCCTTTGCCATAGAAGCTGGCAGCAACAAGTGATTTCCAGTTTGTCTGAGGTCTCACACCTGTACGTTGGCCTCCAGTGGTTCTGCTAAGTTTTCTTTTCAAATTAATTGCAAGACCACTCTTCAAATGTTAAGAAAACTTAAGATGGCCTTTAAGGTTGGGTTTCTTTAAATTTATATGTTACTCCTGCTGTTATGTTGTATAGTTGGTCTAAGCCTTTTAGTTTGAAAGTGACAAAAAACTAATGGAGAAAGGAGAAACGGCTGCACTTTCCCTTAAAAAATGAAGATATATATTGATTTGAGTGAAATGTTAGCCTGGAAAGAAAAATAGAAAAGCTTTTTAATGGGTTCAAACCATTTAATTTCTTAAAGGCCTATTTATTTTTTCTGTTTTGCAGTGGCTCTTGGCTTCAGGTCCTTTTAATATCTACTATGAGATTTTTAAAACTCGGTGCCCAAGTGTATCTTTACAAGGTATCTTCTTCTAGAAGAAATTTTACTTTATTGGAAGCAGAATATATTTTTTAAGTCATCAATTGTTTGTCATAAGGAAAAGAAAATCGCCTGCATGCTAAGTTCAGTCAGAGATGGTGCTGCTTTAAGAATTACTAAGTACTCTCTTAATTTTTCCTACTTCACGTACTTACAGTTTATTTAAGTAATGTGATAAAAGATTTGCATTTTCTTGGAATATTGATGTTGAAAAGTTGTTCCATACACAGTAATTACAGGCAATCACTTTGAGTCACTAGTGAATGCTATTATTTTACCTAAAATTGGAAGGTTTTTTTTCTCAGCAGTTTAGATAGTGTCCAAAATGCTTTTGTCATTTCTGGCTGGCAAGAGTACTGTTCCCTGCTTTTACATAAGTAGTTGGCTAAGCCACCTAAATTCAAATTACTTACCGTTCTCCATTTCTTACTCTTCCGTAGATGCTCATGAATACATAAATGTGTGACAGAGTAGTCCGCCTCTTACGTGAAGCGGGCAGTAAAGATTGTATCTTGACCAGCACTGCAGCATTTTCTGCTCTGTATCTTGTGGTGGGACCAGGTCAGGGGTTTGGTGGTTCCATCCAACCCCTACGCAAAGAATGGGAGGGATCCAGGCTACAGCTGCACACCCCTTCTGGCTCGGTCACCGTTACCAGTGTGTTTCAAAGGAATTGTCGAGACTCAGAGCAGATCTCCTGATCATCCCCGCTTATTGCCTGTTGGTTTGGGTCTCAGGGCAGTTTTGATCCATGCAAACCAGGCTCCTTTCAGAAGAAACTCTTACGTTGTCGAACCATAGTGAGGACCTAAGGGTCCAAACCAGCCCCTGCTCCTCTAGTCAGGTTCACATCACCCAGGGGCCAAGACTGGGCCATGGAGATGGGTTAATGTGGGGGCTTCGGCACCAGCCGCTCCCAAAGCCCTCCTGTTGTGACCAACCACTTGCTGATGTAGACGGTGTTTGTTTTGGTGGATTTTGCTTCTGTGCTGTTTCTATCCAGGCCGAGATACCTGTGAGGTGGAAGATGGCAGGGGTCTCGGTAACTGGTCCAAGAGTCAGACAGAAGCAAGCTCCAGAAGAGCCTTTCCTGCAGGTCTCTGTAATGAGAGCCCTCCATTAACAGAACTCGGTAATGGGGAACAGCACCCTGAAATTTATCATAGGTGTCCTAAATATACCGATGATAGAAAAAGGATGTAGTTTCTGCAAACTGTAATTGTACAGATCGGAGCTGGCAGATGAGAGCTGTGCCATACAAACACGTAGGTCATGGAAGAGGAGAGGTGCAGAAATGGAAGATGATAAAAGGACAGGTGGCCAGCCAGGCAGGAGGGATGAGGTGGATGTTGCAGGAGTAGCAAAGGTGTCATTTACGTTGATTATAAAGCTGGTTTGCGTGCCTGAGAAAGAAGGGAAAGACATTTAAACATAATAGCAAAGGGGGAAAGGAAGGGGTAGTTTTCAGGCAGGTAGCACCGTGGTTGCAGGAACTGCATTACTGAATGTGGAGGTGGTACGGACCACCGAAAGGCCTTGGCTGGAAAAGGAACACCTCCCTGAGATGGGAGGGAAGAGTGGGGAGGTTTGTTTAGCCATCGCAGATCATTCAAAGAGCAGGATCCGTACTCCCTGCTGGTTTTCCAAGGGGTATGTGAATGAATCCAGGAGTTACCTTTTCTAGGGGAAGTCCTGCCCGTAATAGAAGCTTTATTTTAATTTTACATTAAAGCTTAAGTTTTGAAGGCAAGGAAAACCAATTAAACAAATGCATTTTAAAGATAAAGTGTGTTTTTTACAAGGATCTTCAACATGAAGGGGAATCACCTGTTAGAAATCCAAGGTACCCGGACACTGTACCACATGTCTTGAAAGTCTCCGGTCATCTGCAGTGTTTGAAACTTTGCAAACTGTTTGGCACTTTTTTCTTTTTTTTTTTTTTTTCCTTCTGCAAGATTTGTTTGCTGTTGTTTCTCATCGAAGCCACAAATTTATTTCTTACCCTCTCTGCTCAATGTGCTACATGCAGGTTTTTTGCAAATGGATCAAGCTGTGGGGCCCAGAAACAGCAATTTACTAGTCTTGCCTTCGTTAAGGCAAACAGTTGTGTTCATCTGGCAAGGCTTCATCCCAGTCTTCCATGCCAGACTTTTCCCTCAGAGACCCCTTACCGACTGTAGCTGGAGGTTTGTTTGCTGAAGTGAAAGACTAAGGGGACAGCGTCCGAGAGAAAACATTTTGTAGCAGCTGATTGCTTGAAAAGAGCCTTAGGAAGCTGCCTGTAGCCATCCGCTACTGCTGAACGGGCAGATGGAAGGGGGTGCTGCTTTTACTCATTAGCATCTCTTTCCCCTTGTTGAATCTTCCCCCTTGCTGTTCAGATCTGTATTATATTTTAAAACCAGAAATGTCTAACAGTAAGGTGAAATTCTTCATCAATAACATGTTCATGACTGCTAGCAGTGTTTGCCACAAGAAAAAAACAACAAACCAAGCTCTTCAGGTTGAATTGTTCTAATTGAATAATGTATATCTGCTTTATAAATTAAGGGTAGACTGACCTTGGCAATTTATACTACAAGGAAGTAGCACAGGTATTACTTTCCCTTTCTTTAATTCTCCTAAATTCAAACACAGCTGACAAATGAGGTTAAAAATCGCAAACGTTTGTACCCAACCAGCTAAGCTCTGGGTCAATGAAACAACCAGCAGCTGGAAAGTTGGTGAGATAACAGTTCTTCAGTGCACGATTTATGGAGAACTGCTGTCATGCAAATATTTCTATTGAAACAAATTTAATAGAAGTTGTTTTATATAAAAGCACTGCAGCAATTTATGCTGAGACATTCTTGTTTCTCTTAAATATTCTGAGGTATTGGGTATGAGACATGGAAGCCCTCATCTCATGGTGGCGATCTACAGATGCACACGTGGATGGGGGATATTTTCTTGCCAGCTTGGACCACCTTAGCGATTGCCAGCAGCGTGTGGACGGGCTCAGGTCGCAGGAGCTGCCTCCCCCTCCTCTGTTAGGGCAGGCTGGCCGGGGTCTGCCATGGGTGTGCTCAGGGCAAGAGCAGCTGACCCGGGTTAACGTGGGGAGCTTTCTACATGGTGGAAAGCCCGGGAGTTATCTGCTTTGCCTTTGCTTCCAAAATTTCCAGCTTCTCCTTCACCTGTCTCATTCTTCCGCGGAATCTTCACAACATACAAACATTGTAGTGTTGTGGAGACCAGAGTTAATTGTCAGAATCAAATCCAGAGAACAGAAATACAGAGCATGAGTACTAAAAGTCCTGAGGTACATGTCAGATTAATACAGAAACCTTAATTGTAAGGTATCTCACCTTTTTCTTTTCTTTTTTTTTTTTTTTTTTTTGTTAATTTCAGTTAGCCTCTTACCATAACTGTAATATCATTTGTATGTGCTAATTTACTTGTAAATGTCACTCTAGAAGACATTCAGGAATATGAATATGAATCTGCTCTCAAAAACTGTGATGTCTCATTTTCTCTGTAAGGCTTTATTCATGCTCTAATTCTGTTGCTAAATCAGTTAGTGGTGGCTGTTGTTTTTTCCTATAGAAATTATTTTTTTCTTTAAATTGTTTGCACATAACAAATCAAAACTCTTTGATGAGCACAGATGAGTTTAAAACGTGCTTTTCAGATGTGCAGTGTCTTCAGTTATTAATTTTTTTCTGCAAATGATGCTGCTAATTTGCTATGCTCTCAGATGAGTGCCTTATTAAAATCTTCAAATTTTATGGTGCCCATTAGTAAAAATGTGAAGTAAGAAAATTACCAATCAGAATTCCCTGTTTATTCAAGTGTAAATTGATACTTACAAAAATATACGTTGGTTTATAGCCAGGATTCTGAAATTACGGCATTGTCACTTAGGGACATACTGTAGTAATAAGCAGGCAGTAAGCTAATACCCTTTTAGACAAAGTTTCTTTCTTTCCTTTCCTCTCATTTCCTTTAAAGTTTTTGGTTTACCAGATGAAAGTTAGAAGTTACCATCTCACTTGAACACACAATGGAGAAAGAGAGAGAGGGAGCGCGTTCTGTTGCAACCCCTTCATTGTCAGCAATGTGTGTGTAGATTTCATCAACTTCAAAAGAAGCTTAATTAATTTAATTATTATTATTAAATATTATTATCTGTTTAGTTGCTAATCTGCATGTGTGTGTATAACAAATCCTTTCTTAGCTTATGAATCAGTGTAGTAATTTTGAATATTTTGAGTTGATTAACTTCTCATTTTTGTGTAATTAACATGAGCGTTTCTCTTCCTGGCTTTTTATACGCGTGTGTATCGGTCAACAAGGAAACTTAACTTGCCTGATTGGCAAAGCAGCGGCACTGACTGATAGAAACCAAACCAGTCTGTTAAACTAAGTTTTTACTGTTTCTTCCTTGTTTTTTCTTGCAGAGCTGGAGTGGACCAGAGAAATTACTTGCTTTAGATGAACTCATTGATAGTTGCGAACCAACACAAGTAAAACACATGATGCAAGTGATAGAGCCCCAGTTTCAAAGAGACTTCATTTCCTTGCTCCCAAAAGAGGTGAGAAATACAGGTTCATGCTGGACTGTGCGGTGCATCACCCGCCGCCTTTTAAAAACTTCCGTGATGATTATGGCAGTGAGTTCTGCCAACGTAGTGATGTAAACTGGTGTCAGAGGGCCACAGTTTGGTACGCTGCCGTAAAATACGGCTACTGTTACGTCAGAGTAACATACCTTTATCCCTTGATAGGCATTTAGCTACCTGGAAATACAAATTACTCCTTTAAACAAAATCCCAGTAGTTTAAAAAATATCTCTTTATCTTAATTGGGCCAATTGCGCTTTTTTTTTTGCCTCTTTTTTTTTTTTTTTTTTTTTTTGAGAACTAATCCTGTTAGGGCACGCACACACAAAAATTTCCTTGTGGATGCAAGACCTTTCTGCACATTATTCTGTAAGTATTTTGTTTAATGCTCTTAGTGGTGGGGGTTTTGTGAATGTCATCTGTGAATTTCTTTTCAACAAACCAAGCCCTAAAATCTCTACCCAAAAACCCAAAAGTAAACCCAAAAAAGCACATCTCACTAAGGATAAAGCCAGACACTAATTAAGCAGATAGCTCATAGTAAATCCTTGCTGTAACTCAGATCACGTGTGTATCAAGGTTAAAGAGAAACTAAGATTTGGATTTCAGCGTGGGTAACTAAATGCTGTCCGCAGAAGAGTTAATTCTTGACGATCTCACAACTGGAACGTGAGAGTGGATATGAAATACTATAAACCCGGTTTGCTACAATAATTAAATGAATACGGTTTAGTTAATTTAGAAATGGTACTTCTGACCTTGATTGATTTAGGGAATTGGAAATTG
This sequence comes from Falco rusticolus, assembly GCF_015220075.1. Lineage (NCBI taxonomy): Eukaryota > Metazoa > Chordata > Aves > Falconiformes > Falconidae > Falco > Falco rusticolus. The sequence goes on from NC_051187.1 coordinate 50,143,719, forward strand.
TTCTGTTATTTGGACTGTGGAGGAAGTCTGTTTCTTCGGCATTCTGTGTTCTCCATGTGAAAATTTTCATGAGGGGCTGAAGTCTTTGTAAGTCTCCAGTTATTTCAGTTACTAACGCTTTACAAGGGCAAGTTCTATAAAAGGTATTCTGGAGCTAACATTTGGTTGCTGTGTTTGACATGGTCTTACTACCTGAAGACTGTCCCGTATCTCTGTTCCTTGGCATTTTTTCTGGTACATATCCTATTTTTGAATACGTTGATGCACAAGACCCTTCTTTCCTGTTACATACTGTACATCTTCATGAGTCAGGAAGCGTCACCCTTCCCCTGCCGGTCTGGTTAGCAGTTGTGAGGGTTGGAAACGATTTATTCGATGAGTATGAGCCTAATACACACGACACGAGAGTAGTATTTACTGAAGCGCTTCCTACGGCAGCCGTCTGCATAAATGGAAAAGGGACTGGGGGAGGAGAAGGGTTTAGTGAGACCTCTGTCTACACGGTTGTCCTGTTTCTAGAGAATCTGCCCAGGGCAGCCTTAGTTCAGAACCGGAGAAAAGGGGCAGCAAAACTTTGTATTTTGGAAGATAGAAGATACTTTGCACTTCAGCATGTATTAAGTCCTGGAAATGTATTACAGAATTGATAACCGTACCTCACAGCTCAGTTGTCTCTGCCTGATTTAGTGGCAAAACTAATTCAAGTACAACCAGTGATCTGGTTGGGCTGTGACTAATGATCATGTTGTTATTTCAGTTTTAGCAATTTCTTCACAGAAAAGATAGGCTATTTAGCTGTAGAGCTTCTTTCTCACATCTCTCGACTGTATTGTAAGCAAACTTTAATTTGTTTGGTTTTTGTGAGGTTTCTTGCCTCTTGAAACCGGAATATTGTCAGCTGCTTAGCTTCACAAAAGGCTGACTTCACTAGTGAAGCTAGCTGAGATAATTTTTGCTTCCTAACTCCCACTGTTGCCAAAATAAACAGAGTTAAACAAACAAAAAAAACCCACCCAAAAACCATCAAGCTAACTCCACCATCTCCTTTCCTTGTGGAAGATCACTCTTCACCCAGATCTCCTGAGTGGTGCAGTCCCCAGCTACCCAGCTGGCTGCAGCTGGGGGGGGACCAGCTGAGCTCTGGGGGCAAACCCAAGTCGTTATGGTCAGTAATTCTGTGAACAGAGTTCCCTGCCAAAGCCAGTGTCCCGTGAAAACACACTCTCATCGAGTTGTCGCTCCACATTAACATCTGCAGCATCTCCAGTGCTGCTGGATGCAAGCCGTGAGGTGTGGTTACCTAACCAAGAACAAGAAGATGATTTGGACAGGAGGGCTTTTCTTCAAAAACATTTATCAGCAATGCAAAGACAGTAAGTTATAGCTGAATAATCAAGAAAATGTTTGCTTTCCCTCCTGAGGAAGCATGCAGTCAAACAATTAATCTAAAATGAATACTCCTCTGTGTTCTTGCTGAGACTTTAGAAATAATTATTGAAATTACTTGTTTGTGAACCCAGGTCTAGAAACCAGCAGACTAGGAGTTTTGCTGAAATCAGCCACCCGAGTTTGGGTTGGTGCTGTGTGTGTGAGTTAAGAAAAGGCGAGGGACTGCGTATTGTCGGGTACTGTTAACACTACAGCATAGAGTGGTCCCGAGATACAGTTGAGTCAAAGGTCAGATCTTTGCTACCTGAAGTTTCTTATAACCAGATCCATGAGCTAAGACAAAGGGACGTCATCTTCTGTGCACCGCTAATCGCAAAGTCAAACTGTGGGCTGTGTTGACCCTTGAAGACTATGTGATAAATATAGTCTAAAATAAATGTCACCCATATGTAACCTGTTTTAGAATCGGTTGGCTCGCAGGTTTTAATTAACACCATCTTAGCAAGCGTCCATATCTGTATAGATAGGACAAGTGATATTTAAACAAACTCTGCTGTCAGCGAAGGAACATCCAGCAAAAATGGAAAGGATCTCTTTCAGAGGTGAGTCTTGCTGCGTGCAGGGCTATCTGATGTGTGTGAGCAAACAGCACTTCTTAAATAATTTTACACACCAGGAATTAAGACAGTCTGAAAGGACGGGTACAGTTGTTGCTCTTGCACAAGCAGAGCGGCCTACGCCAGATCCTGAACGCTGGCCCCCTGTGTAGGGACAGAAGGCTCCGGCTTTCTGGCCTGGGGTGCCTGCGGGGTCTAATGTGCAACTTAAGACACGGGTCCCTTAAACGTGGAGCACTACGTGCTCGACGTGAGCTGCAGGTGATGACTTGCAAACGAGGTGTGTGTGTGCAGTCAAAATGCAAACAGTTCTGGCGTATTGAATTTTTATTTCCTGCTCAGTCACAGGCTGGTCTATATTACTGAAATATATTACTGAAAGGAAACATTTCTCCCATAACAAGGTAAAAAATGTGCTGAGGTCAACAGCCTACGGTTATGACTTCCTTACTGAATTTCAGTCTGTGCTGCTTTGACGGGCAGATTCTATAGCTATACGTCATAACTTCAGCTCAAAATTCAATAAAAAACCCTAAACACGAGAAGATACGTCAAGCAGAAGTAAAAGTGGATGATCTCATTTCCCTGACAGCTTTTGCATCCTATTAGTTACTGACAGTGACGCCACTGTTCCAGCCTGTAAGTAGTTCTCTCCATCACTCATTATCAATATTGTTCTTTCTGCAGAACATTTGTTCTTTTTTAGCTATGGAAGGGGCTTTTCCTGCATCTTAACACTTTTTATTTTCCATGACTTGGGGAGATACGTTGTTGCTGTCAAGTAGAAAAGCTGTACTTTGTCATCCTACCCCTAGCGATAGCTGTCCCTGCATTTTGGGTTGTGTTTTAGATGTCGCTGTCCCTGTTCAAGACTTTGGTACATCTGAAGGTATTTGTGGAGATTTGCGGGGGTTTATTGTGGTTGTTGTACGGGCTTAGCTCACTCAGCTGAGGTCTGAATTCTCCCAATAACCTTTCATTTTGTCACATGGAAAAGTTCATCTCTGTTTGTCTTCTGGTGTTCATTGGGATTTCCCGTATGTTTTTGGTAACGTGCGGCGTACAGTATCAAAGTTCCCTATTTCAATCCTTTTGCATCCCAGTCCGTAAAGCTGCCTGGAACGCCGCTTAGGGGGGTGTTTGCATTCTAGTGGGAAAATGAGCGATGCGATCGCTGCGTTTCCTGCAGCTGCCGAGGGCTTTGAACTCAGGTACACACAGCATTTACTTCTCCTGCGGTTTGGTTTACTGAGGGACGTTACTCATCACAACATACTTTCCTGTTTGCTCATGTGGTGACTGTTGTACTTTATAGTTAAATTCTCCAAATAACTTTTCCTGTACTTGTTAGCTAAGATGACCGTAGACACAATTATTTTAGTCATGGTTCAAAGTGACATGGATTGCATTTTAAAAAAAGATAACGATTTCAGCTGACAACTACTTCTTGCAAATACGAGATTAATTTCTGGTGTGATCTGTATGGATGTAGTTACTTAGAATGATTGTTATACTTCCACGTTCTCACTGGAATAAACCGTAGCTCTGTTACGTTTCTGAGATTGTTTAATAACTTCCTGTTTCAATTTTCTGTGTTTCAGCCCCTGAGGTGTGATAATACTTGGAGTTACTTTACTTTTCCTTTCAAAAGCAATGCAGGAAATACACTTTCTTTTTCTTTTTTACAGCTGGCACTGTATGTGCTGTCATTCCTGGAACCCAGGGACCTTCTGCAGGCAGCCCAGACATGTCGTTACTGGAGAATTCTGGCTGAAGATAATCTTCTCTGGAGAGAGAAATGCAAAGAGGAGGGTAAGGCAGAGCAAAAAAATGGCTGTAATGGTCAAAGTGTTGCTGTCGTTGAAAGTACAGTTCATTTACATAGTAAGTTTAAAGTTTTATGAAGGCAATTCGTGTGACTTTAAATTTACTGCTGTTGATGCTTTGAGCTGCATGGTATGTATCTCTGTTGAAAGTCAGAAGCAGAAATAACCCACGGCGTACTAGAAATGAAGCTAGAGTAAGTGTGAACATCCTAGTCATAAAGTATCCTAGGCGTATGTTTTTAAAATACAATTATTGTTGCTTTTTAAGGATTATTTTTATTCAAAATGCAACCAAAGCAAGGAAGAGCTGAGACATAAAAATGCTACGGGTATAGTCTTGCAGTTTGTACATAACATGGAGGAAAAACTGTTTCAGTGGTCGGGTAGAAGGGGTGCTCTATTTTCACATCACGTGTAGGAAAATTAACCGAGAAATGGCACGTGGTCGGGGGAGAAGGTGTGAACTTGATGGCTCAGAGAGGGGGGCACAGGCCATGAGCCACACAGATGTCACCTGCTGGTGCCAGATCAGAAGATGCGGTGGTTCAGCAGTAATATGAACGGGCCAAAAAGGGCTCCCAGGAAAGGAGCCACATGTTTGAGCACATGAAGAACATAAGGTTCTATTTCTAAGGAGAATTCTATGAACACAGAGTCTATTCTGGGGGGCAGAGCACATGCGTGGGATCTCAGAGCAGTATCCCTCTGGGGCACGGGCAAACACAGGGACCTGTCCGGGCTGCCTCCAAGTATGGAAACAAGAACTTGTGAGAGGTTGATGCACAGGCTTTAAAAAACATGATGGTGTGAATGTAGCTGGCTGTTTCTAAAGGCACCCAAATTAATCAGTTTTCTTTTGCAGTGGCAACCAGCTGTCTAACCTCTTAAATCTCCTCTAAGAGTCTCCTCTTACAAACCTCAGTGAAAATGCATTAAGAGGACAGATAAGGAGAAAAGGAGAAGGCTGGGAGGGGACGAGCCTACATTTGTGAGCGTAGAAGTAAAAATAGATATGGGAAGACATGAGAGCACAGGTGAACGGAACAGTACTGTAGACTGGTTAGACGTGGTGAGGCGTTCAGTCATACGCAGGAGCAGTTGATTCAAGAGTTGCAGATAGAGACACCGGAGAAGGGGCTAAAGGCAGGAGAGTGAAATCCACATACTGGCAAGGGACAAGACTTGCTCGTAAGGAGACGTGGTGGAGAGAGGAGCTGCACAGAAGAGAGATGGGTGAGAGAACTGGGGGGGCGGGGGGAGGGAAATACCTGTAGTAGCAAGTAACAAAGCCCTACTGCTTAAGTGTCCCTTCAGAAAGGGCACAGTTATATTGAAATTCCAGCCAGGAGAGGACAATGCCAAAAGCAGACAGCCTTTCCAATCAAGAAAAGAATTAAAAGCTCACTAATAGCGAGAATCACAGTGAACCTAAAGGTAGTGAAGGAGGGTGACCAGAGAGGAGGCCCACAGACGAAGAGGTTTACTTTCCGAAGGTCCAAAATGAGCGTACGAGTAATCGGGGAGCGCGCTGGACGATACCCACTTGAAAGAGGAAATACTCTGCCACGTTGCCTGAGAAAGGGGGATCCAAAACCAAGCCAGGAGGTTGCCAGCAGGCAATGATGACCTAGAGCATTTTCAGCCACGACTGCAGTAATGATTACGCTTGCCGACAAAGGAAAGCCATGGTACAAAGAGCTGAGGAGCAGGGCGCTGCGACCGACACACAGTGCAAATACTGTGTGCAGGAGGCTGTCACCTCCGTGAGCGTGATGTCAGGGGTCACTGTAAAGGTCTGCGAGGGACAGAAGTCGTTCTCCTTGGGGTGGCCTCATCTCTCCCCCTCCCTCCTTTTTTAAAATTCATTTTAGGGATTGATGAACCATTACATATCAAGAGGAGGAAAGTAATAAAACCAGGCTTTATACACAGTCCGTGGAAAAGCGCCTACATTAGACAACACAGGATTGATACCAACTGGCGGCGAGGAGAACTGAAATCGCCTAAGGTAAGTTTCTGAGCTGTGTGCACGGCCGTGAACAAAGCAGGATAAGCTCATAGCTCTGGGGTTTTTTTCCTTTGGACACACCAGACTATCTATGCACAAAAGCAACATGTTATTGCAGAAAAAAAAATATTTTAGCTCACCTGCCCTGGGTTTAAATTAATTTCGGAGCACCCTATTAGCAAATCAGAATGTGATTCTTCATACAGTAGAATTCTTTCACTGCTGTTCTAAAAAAATCTGTACAGTTTCATGAATTCCTGTAAATAGGCCAGCCTCTTTTGAGACAGGTCATCTCAGAAACTCAACTGGAAATACTTACATGTAAATACACACACGCTACCTATAAATACATACATACACACACTTACACACATGTATTTGTAGAGCTTGGCCATGTCACAACATAAAAATACTCCACAACTATTCTGTGACCATTTCATGCTTTATTTTTATACATATTCTTCTAAATTGAGCAGCACAAGACAATAACTTAATTCCATGTTGATTAAAAAAATAATAAAATTCTTTAATGACACTGATGCGTTATCATCACAGCTTTTCCAATATGAAGATATGAAGCAATACTTCAAACCTTTTGTAAAATAGAACAGCAGCTGTCTAATCAAAGCTGGTATTGAACGAGCAGTCAGAAACATGAAGAAAACCCATATTCATAGACTTTTACGGTTTTAAGGCAATTTGCCTTAAGTTTTTTTTTAATTTTAATTTAATTTTTAAAAAACAAACGTTTTCTTGATTACCGCACAACAAAATAACAAAAACAAGAACAAAAAAATTCCAGTGAAAAACCTATAGCTATATCCTGCTGTTTATTTGGCCGTGACTTATGTGCATCTCTGGCAACAGCTCCATATTTCTTGCCTTGATACGCCACATCAAGTTATCTTGGAATTATTATTAAAATTACAGCCTGAGGCATTATCTAAATGCCCATTTCATTTCAATGAACATCTTGAAAAGTGTTCAGATGTCTTAAATAAAAAATTCCTCATCCTCTGTATTCTGATAAGGATTTTTTTGCTATATTGCAGTAAAATATACCGAATTGCAGTTTTTCCCAAACCAAGCATTGAAAATCCCGCCTCTATAAAGTAACATTCCAATCCACATTTCCAGCACGTTAAATTATCACTTTTGTTTGTATTTAATTGGGTTAATGGTTTTCTAGTTTTTTACGTCGGTGCTGCCTGGCATTTAATAGATTACAGTGCTTGGCTGGTAAGGAAAAAAATAAACAGATACAGGCAGCCTTGACCACTGAAATACAAATATGCAGCAAATGATACAACCCCATCCTTTTTGTTTAAGGTTGAAACAACTCTTCAAAGGTAAAAGTAACGCAACCGAAAAATAAAAAGAGATGGAATAACTGCAGAGGAATTGAGCAATGTCCAGTTACTAAGTCAGCCTACCTTTATTAGTGGTTTTTCCTGGTACTTTTAGGAGGCTTACAATAACGGTCATGCGCTTGCTAAACAATGCCGTATCACCGCGTGGAAGAAGGAAGAGACCTTCTTTGGTCCCAGCTGGTGGTAAATTAGACTTGACACATGGGATTAAAGGGCCTTATTATTATTGAAGCAGCTCTGGCATTTTACAATTTATGAATCAGAAGAGCATTTAGTTGCTCCTGCTTCTCTCTCTAATCTCCTGCGTTCAGTTGTGACCGTACGTTTTTATGTTCTGTATCGGCAGGTGCTCAAAGGCCACGATGACCATGTGATCACATGCCTTCAGTTCTGCGGGAACCGAATAGTGAGCGGCTCTGACGACAACACGCTGAAAGTGTGGTCAGCGGTTACAGGCAAGGTCAGTCAGTGGGTTGTGTTGTTGAATTCCTTAGGAAATGAGCTACAGGTAGAGCACCGGTATGTCAGGAATGCTGCTGCGCCATCAGACGGCACTGCAGGGTGGTCTTTAGTGTCGTCTGGTGCAAGGATCAGAAAAGGGACCAGTAAACATTTTGGGTCATCTTTTCCTGCACAGAAACTAGTGTGGTTCAGAAAAGTCACCTTGATGTGAAATTGCAATGCTGCTCATGTTACCATTGGCATGTATCCTTGTTCTCTTGGCAATTCTGCTATTCTTGGAGAGTCATTTGTGACATGGATTCTAAAGAATTTGGACAGATACATTACTTTATCTTCCTTAAAGCTTAATTTAGCCTGCTTTTACCCCTCTGGATCTCCCTTTCTCACTTGTCTTCCAGCATTCTTTCTGTTGTTTTCAAGTTATTCAAATGGGGCGTTCTTTTCACTGGCTCGGATTTCAAATAGCAAGTTTGGTTTTCCTTTCTAAGCTACTATATTCTACTATATTGCTGAGCCACCAAAAAAAACCCCAAACCAGTAATAACTTGCTTTAGGTTTAAATATTTCCTGTTAAATTAGATCCAGCTCAGGCAGGAATTTAATAAGCTTCAATAATTTAATTTTGGCTTAGAGAAGCAAAACAATATGTGCAATCAAAAAGACAGTACTGAACGTTTCACTGATGTTAGAACATCACAGCTACTCAGCACAGAGGTTTTTCATTTTAAGGTGACTGACCATGCTCCCAGGGTATAGAAAAGGCCTCGGGGAAACACTTCCCTTCTAGGCTAGTATTGTGTGTACTTAGCTTTGTTGTAATGATACAGTTATGTGAACAAGACAGCTATTGAGGATAACATGTTTAAGATGTGAAAGGTATCTGCTTTGTAATGTTGAAACTGAATATATTAAGCATTTGTCTTTGCATGCCTAGAAGATCCTTGACAGGATTGTAAATACTACTGTGGGGAAGTATAAAATTAAAAGCAACAGGCAGCCTCACCTGCCTCTGTTGGCTTCCCTACAACAAAGTAATGAAGGAACCCATATTGAAATTTACATTTTTTAATTGAAAAGGGCAGCCTAAATTCAAATGAAAAACACTTCCTTTGTATGTACCGCCCTCTCAAAAGCAAAATGTTCCTTTAAATACATAAAATTGATCACAGGAGCATGACTTAACAATTCCTGTTTGGTAATTTTTGGAATGTAATTACAAATCCTAGTGTGACTACCGCAAACCTTTAGGAGAGCCAGAAATTGTGTACAAAAGATGGAAGAGGCTGTATCAGTCCTCGTACTTACTGATGCCGGAGAATAAGTAAAATAAAAAACCCCTTAAGGTTGGTTTGTGCAAATGAACATGACTAAATAATTCCCTTGACAGATGTAAAGCCCAGAATAAGGATTCTGTGTTCTTACTGCTGTAGAAGGATGATTTCTTAAAATACAAGCAAATTGGTTGAAATAAAAAAAACAACCAAAAACCGGGAATTGTAAAAATGAATAACAGCTATGAATTTAAAAAGATGGATTTGATAGCAGTGAATTAAGCTAGGAGCCAGGAATTGCAGAAGACTGGTAAAAAATGTTAAAGAACAGGAACTCCATGCACAACACAGGAGCAAAGCATTTTCAAGGATGTTAGAACAGGATATTAACAACAGAAATTAGTATGCTGTCACTGATGCAGGAAAAAAATGGGTTTTTTGGAAGAAATTTCACATGATAGACATAAAGCATTGTGTGATAATAGAACAACACTTCAGCAGAAACTCACAAGGATGTTAACAACTACCAAAGTTGTGGGTTTTTTTATTACAGTTGATGCAGATAATAGGTATTTCACGTTTGTGTTTTTTTTTTCTCAAGTAACTTGTGGGGTAAAACTGGTGTGTTTTCAAAAGGTACAAGCACAAAGAGAAGATCCAGAGAATAGCCAGAAAGCTAAAATGTGTCAGTATTTAAATGGAGTAAACGGAAAGACTGGGTATTTAGGATACATTATCTCAGATAAAAAATATTGGACTACGTCAAGAGGAGTCAACTAACAGTTAAAGGAAGGCCACGGCAATTAATGCTGCTTAGCATTAGATTACAGAAGAAGAGATCATCAAACTGTCTTGACTTGACCTCTTTTCTCATGCAGTTAGAGGTTTGACTGATAAAAATAATAGTGCAGAAGTAGCTGGCTGTGTGCACTGCAGGACTGTATCCCTGTGACACGATTGAAGAAAATAGAACAATGCAAAAATCAACATGGCACGTATTTAAATGGGTTAGAAAGTGGGTAATTATAGAGATCATGTTGTTAATGCGAAAGCAGAATCTTCATGGAGTATCTTACTAGAGGGGTCTTGCAAGGATCTCTTCTGGTCTGTGCTAATTAGCGCTTACTGCTGCCTGGTGAGGAAGCATATATAGTTGTGACTTGTAAGGAATACAGGCTGAGAGACGGAGACAAGTCATTGTTCCAGAGTGATGGAGGTTTTACAGAAGTAGGTGTGAGCAAACACTGCCTCTGCATAGTGAGAAATCATGTCATACGTACAGGATCAAAGAAGGAGGTAGGCTGTGCTTATGTAGTGTGGGATTCCCTCCTGGGCAACAGTACAGTCTGGAAAAGGTTTGAAACGTGATTTTGCAGTATTGATGCTGTAGCTATGGCTTACAGCATGTGATGTTTCTTGGATAAACAAACAGAAAATACAGTAAGAGTACATGGCTTATAGATCAGTGGTAAACTACGAAGTGAATGCTTTCTCCAGTTCTAACACTCACGCTTCAAAACGCTGTTGGAAAACCTGCAGTGACTCGGGAAAATGCCAGGAAAATGACTCAAGGCTGTAAAACATGCCCTGTATTGAGAAATTTGGAAAGACGCTTCAGTTTATCAAGGGGAATATTACAGGGAAAATTCCTTATAGTCCCAAGTACTCACAATGGAGAGAGAAATTTGAAGAGTATTGTCTAAAAGGGGTGGGGTTTTTTTTGTTCAATCACAAAGCAGTCTCCAGGGGTCTTCTGGCTTCCTGCTCTGAGAGACTACTGTTACCTCCTAAATTACTTTTTCTTAAGTTTCCGTTCAACTCCGACAAAAGGATAACAAGGCAAAATATTTCTTTTCAGTGTTTGAGAACGCTGGTTGGGCACACAGGCGGAGTCTGGTCATCACAGATGAGGGACAATATCATCATTAGTGGATCTACAGACCGAACGTTGAAAGTCTGGAACGCTGAGACTGGGGAATGCATACACACCTTGTACGGACACACCTCCACCGTTCGCTGCATGCATCTCCATGAGAAAAGGTAAGGCTCTGTCCAAAGCTACAGCCATGGTTTGGCTTGTAATTTACAGTTGTGTTTGCGGAAAATGCTTGTTAAACCTGGGTGCCTCATCCAACGTTGAGTGAAATACAAACCAGGCAAAGCAGTCAAATTAAACTACGTAAATCATCAACACAAGGGACAAGATGATTAATAGAAGCAAAAGCATAAGAGTACTAATTAAAGAGCAGAAAATTGAGTCATGTACTTTCTAAGTCACATTCTACATTATTTCAGAGCTAATTCTTTGTTACACTGTGATCCAGTCTCCCACACGCTGAATAATTTTTCCTTTTTGTCAGTGCGACAAACTTCTACTCATTTTACAGAATGCCTTTTAAAGTAGTTTATTTAACTTATAACTGATTAGATCATAATTTCTGCAATAGTAAACCATGTCTTGATTCAAGGAACATTGGCAAAGCTCTTTTACTTGGCTGTGGTACGAAGCTGTAGACAGAGTGTCTGTTGGTTGCATTTCTTCTTTTTTGAAGAACGAGGAGGGTTTTTTTCTATATCAATACCATCAATATTAAATTCCTTCTCATTTCTGTTCTTGCCTAAAAAAGCTTGTAAAAGTATAAACTGAAAAAAATCAAGCAGAATAACCGTTACTTTACCAAATGTCAAACTTCTGAAGAACATCTTTGTTCGTTATTAGTTAACTCAGTCATTAAAACGTAGCACCGGCTGGAGCTCAGCATATTAGTAAGCTTTCATAGGTAGATACAACAGTCCTCATAATTTCTTAGGGCATCGTTTTGCTGTTCAGGAATGAAGTGCCTTTTTAAATACTGATTGCCAATTATATCAAATAGATCCTGAGGAGGTGAGTAGAGCAAGGAATTAAAACACTCAAGCCATTTGTGACCCTAATGAAATGTCACGCCAAACCAGATCTTTGGTGGCTAGCAGAGTAATGCTACTTACTGTCCCAAATTAAAACTCGTAACTGATTTATATCCAGTCTAATTGTGTTAATACTTCTGTGTCCAATGCTAAGTACAGGAGGGGTTTTCTTGTTCCTCCAGAGTGGTCAGTGGGTCTCGAGATGCTACACTGAGAGTTTGGGACATAGAGACGGGCCAGTGTTTGCACGTTCTGATGGGCCACGTAGCTGCAGTTCGGTGCGTTCAGTATGACGGCAGAAGGGTTGTAAGTGGTGCATATGATTTTATGGTCAAAGTTTGGGATCCAGAGACAGAGACCTGTCTGCACACACTGCAAGGGCATACTAACAGAGTCTACTCATTACAGGTATGTGATTTTCATCTGCTGCTTTAGCTGCCTTAAGTAAAATTTAAAGTCAGTTTATTTCACCTTGTTTATTGAATTGTGGGTACCTACTCCAGAATTATACAGGCCACGAGAATATAGAGGCATCAGTGATAGAGTCCCCTCTTTCATTTTGTTGCACTTGTTATATCTTGTCCTGATTTAGAAACTGAGATTGTTTTAGAGGAGCATTGTCTTTAAAGCACCCAATACAATAAAGCCCAAATCTGTACCAGCGAATTAAGTAGTTTTGTGGGTTGCTGGGTTGTTTGGTTGGGGTTTTGTTGAAAACTTGCATGTATTTTGGACCTATATTTTTGCTTTACCCGAAGAAATTCTAAACTTACTGTTTTAAATAAATTGGATGATGTAGTAATTGAAGATGTGCCCAAAAATACCATCAGATTAAGGTTCTGAATTATGCAGATCTGTTTATCCTTGTCCATCTTCCAGTTCCAAATCGTGATTCACAGTAACACTGAACCTAAATTGTAATGTTCTGATGTAAATCTCCAGCCCCTCTGCTTCCTCTTCTCCAAGCAGAGGCCAGATCTACAACTGTGAGGCTTTTCAATCGAGACATGTTATTGCAGGTGCAGGTTATTACGGTGCTGCTCTGCGGCATGGCCCAAGCTGCCAGAGACCCACATACCCTCTTCGTACCTTCACTAACCCAAAAGATCATATCGTCCATCCATAGAGTCAGTGCGTCATTTCCAGGCGTTGAAAGGCGAAAGAAAGTAATTTCATGCTTGCGCCTGTTCTCACCACAATCTGGCAGGACTTGAAAAAGAAACGGAACAAAAGTTCAAAATCTGGAAATTGCATTCGGCATGTAACTACGCTGGTTTGTGGCTCAGAAAGTGAAGCTCAGTGCTACAGCTCTTTTTCATAAAGTGTATCTTTCATAAGGTATATCTCAAAATAATACAAACAAAATAATCTGTTTCCCAAAATATGCAGCAAAATTTATCAAAAATCTGCAGCCCTTCTCTTATATTCATATGCTGAGGAGTATTCTCTCAACAAGCAACAAGCAAGTTAAAAATGCTGTACTACCTCCCTATCACTTAAAAATATTCCAAAGGTTGTATTTCATCTGTGGCAGTTCGGGAACAGCGTATGTTATTCTGCCTTATCTTCACCAGAGGCTCTTGTTTGGGCTCATGAATATTCATGTCTCGCTCTGATACTGTAGTAATAATGGATCAAATAATTGGGTTATGTTACACACCGATACTATTTACATCCTGTAAATGGAACTTGGCATTCTAGAACAAATTTCTGAGGGGCAGGAGGCTACAGGTGAGGGCAGAAAGAGTCTTTAAAATCGCCTGGTGAGTTCCTGCCCTTTGGCCTGAGATAGCCCCAGACAGCAGAACTCCTAGATGGAACGATCGGGCTGAATAACCAGCCTGGCCCCCCACCCCCACTCCATGGCAGGGTCTGTTACACCTCAGTATTTCCCCATTTTAGACCCCCTCCCATTTTCCAGAGATCCTTACGCAGCAGTTGAAGACTACTGACCGTTTTGTGTCCTTCCTCCTTCTTAGCTGCCTTTGAAGCGATCTGCGCATTCTCAGGGTTCTTGGGTAACAGCTCGACCACTGCAGTATCAGAGTAAAGTCCGTCTTCATGTCCAGCCTTAAACCTCTCTTTCCGAATACCTTATGCACATGGAATACAATTAATTTGAGGAAAAGGAGGAAAAAAATTTGTTAGAACGATCTGGTTTAGTTCTGTTTAGGAAAGTAAAATATTCTGTAGTATTTCCACCCAACAAGTCTGCTGGCCTACTTAGCACTCCTCATCCTTTCATCTGAACTCCACTTAGTTCACAGCCTCTTTTGAAAGCAGGATGCCCAAAACAGGATGCAAAATTTCAGTCAAAGTCTTACCAGTGCTTACTAGAAGTGAAAGATCATTTTATATGCCTTATATAGCATACCCCTGAGTTTCTTTTTTTAGTATATTTTCACCAGCGATGCAGTGCATACCGCAGATAAGCAGTGCGTATGTGCCAGCCCCTCTCTACGTTCTTTTGAACTTAGGTGCCATCCTCAACCACGTTTGACTGTAGAGATCCAAGATGCTGGTTTTCTGCAGCTTTTACAAAAAGAAGCAGTCTGAGATAGCTGAGTTCTCTTAATTGGGTTCATTCTTGGCTATTATTAGATACGTGGACAAGTAGCGTCAGACTGCCCGAGCTATAACAAAGACTCCTGCCCAGCCTTCATTCCTCCAGGCTGCAGCTGCACCTTCATTCATTCACTGCCAAGCTCAGATCTTCACAGTTATCTCTTGACTTTTATGCTCTTTGCTTTGGGTCGGTTCTACCGTTTCAAATGTCATCCAAATCCTAATGAAAATCCTAAATGCCAGACCGCCCCCCTGGAACTGTTTCTGCTGTCTCTAATCATGCTGTGACCAAAGTTCTGAACGGGATGGTATCCCTCCCTCAAATTTGCCTCCCTCTTTGTGAAAACACAGCCAAGACATCTGCTGTTTCACATGGCTTTTTAGTCTGTCACAGAAAAAAATAATCATGTTAGTTAAGATAATTGTCCCACAAATCTGTGTTTGCTGCTACTTACCGCCTTTTTAAGGGCTTACAACCAAACTGATTATTTGTTAGTTCCTTCTGGAAACTGGAAGTTAGGCCGACCAATCCATAATTCCCCATCTCCCGTCATCATCTCCCTTCAATAAAGACAGGAATATTTTTATTTGCCATCTGAAACTTGTCTGTCTTCCATGGGTCCTCAAAGATAGCAGCAGATGTCTCCGAGACTGTCTCAAAACAACTTGCCTTATGTGGGTTTTTCCCCATTCTAGCAAAGCCTGTGCTCAGTTGTCAGTGGTGTTAGCGCTGTGAGGCTGTGCTCAGATGGCTGAGGACTGAAGCAAAAAAAAGTTAAATAGCTGGCCTCGCTCGGTGTTTCCTTCCCGCTGAGCATAAATAAGCTTTTTTCTTTTGGCCTTCCTCTTGTTTGGGTTTGTTGGGTTTTTTAAGCAGAATGGTGTTTTATCATCCTTAATGGCTCCTGCTAGTTTTCCCTTGTTTTGTGCCCTGCCTTTCTGATTTTGTCCCAGCGTGCTTTTCTAAACACATCTATTGATCTGGTTTCTACTTTTTGTACAATTCCTTGTGCTTTAGCCAAGTGGGTCTTGGTAATTTACTACATGTCCCATCTTTCCTTCACACCAGGATAGTTTGTGTCTTTAAGAAAGTGCCAACTCTCCTGAACTCTTCTTCCCCTCAGAGAATAGATATATAAAAACCTCATGGGAAGGAAGGCTTAATGTATTGAAGAACTCCTCCTTGAAGTCCCCTGGTTTTATTCTGAGGTGCTTTTCCTTTCCTTTTTTGAGAATTCTGAACTCATGTCATTTTCAACTATCACTCAAGTTACTTTCCACCTTTATATTCTCTACATGTTCAGTCCTCTTGGTCAAGTGTCTCATCTCTTAGCTGATTTTTCTACACATTCATGTTCTACGTATTTTATATGTAAAATGTGCCCAGAAAAATCCAAGAGTGTGGACATCCATGTTAGCCTGTACGCCTTTCCCTACAATGACTAGGAAGTTAAAATTTTAAGATTTTAAAAAAGGCACACAATTTCGATTATAAAATGGCTAAACCCAGCATATTTCAATTACATTCCTTCCATTTTTCTGACTTTTGTGTAGGTGGTTAATGTTGTTCCCCTTCTGCAGCTTAAAGTCCCTCTGACGTGTGAAAACCAGGTTTGGCTTGTCAACATCTTTATTAGGAGAACTACCTTCTTTTACTGCTACACTGCATTGCAGCCAGGATTCCGTTAGGGTTAAAGGAGCTGTATTACATTTAAAAGACCAGGGGTTCAGAGTCTCTCTCCTTGAAGCGTGTGCCTCATGGACCATGTCTACAACAGGAAATTACTGTCACCATGAAGCACCTGCTGTGACACCAAACGTGGCCATCTCTACTTTGACTTCTGCTTGGAAGATTTTTACTTTGTGATGCAGTTCCCAAACATACAGCATCTAATGTTGCATTTAGTGAATTAAATGCTTAATAGCCTTCTTTTAAGCTCCTAATGTAACTGTTTGTAATAGATGTACCTTTCTTGTAGTTTGATGGCATCCATGTGGTGAGTGGATCTCTTGACACTTCCATCCGAGTTTGGGATGTGGAGACAGGCAACTGCATTCACACGCTGACAGGCCACCAGTCTCTCACAAGTGGAATGGAACTCAAGGACAATATACTGGTGTCTGGGAATGCCGATTCTACAGTCAAAATCTGGGACATTAAAACAGGACAATGTTTACAGACATTGCAAGGTGAGCTTAGACTACCTTCATGGAAATGAAGCTGCTTGCAGTAATCTATGCTGCAGGTTCTGTATTTAAAAAAAAAAAAGATAAATAATTGCATACAAAGAAACAAATGCAGACCACTTACAACTTAAATATTTTTCTGATGACAGCTGTATGATCTTTCTCTGAATTAGTAGAACAAAATGTACTTAATCTAATCTATTCTCTAATCTATTCAAATCACTTGCTATTATGAAAGGCAGATGGTCTGGACAGATAGCAATTTGCTATGGGTACATTAGCCTAATAAGCCACAGAAATATGTAGGAAATGACATCTCAAAACAGTCAGTCAACGTATTTATTTAGGGGTCACTTGGATGTTTCAAAGCCTAGTGATTAATTGGATCGGGAGGCAAAGTACACTGTCTGTCGCAATAAATCAAGAGAAATGCGTGGAAGAGGTTTTCTTTATTTCAGTAAGAAGAAAGAGTTTTGTTTCCATTTTGACATTTGCTGCTCAGGCATCAGGCGCATGAGCACGCTGTTTTGTTTCTCCCCACAAAAAAGGTCTTATATCATTCCCGTATATCACACGCAGCATCGCTGGCTAAAGCAGAAAATTAAATTTCCATTTTAACAGCGTACGTTTCTACGTCAATGTTTAACTGTCAGTATTTACCAATAGTCTCATAATAACGCTTCAAAGAGACTTGAAGACAAACACTTACAGCGGCCACCAAATTTTGGATCGTTGAGTTCGTCTTCATGAATGTCCAAGTGCACACTTGCCCTGCATACATGTATACAACAAAACAAGGTCACTGTAACGAAGAAGGAAATAATGGGGAGTTTTCCTATACCCGCATTCACTTTTTGAAAGCATGGCAAGGCTTCTGTACCTTGTAACGTACAAAAACTGAGTTAGCATGTCTAGTAGAAACAACCGCATGCAAATAGCCAGGTATTTATTCCATATGCAGTGCTGTCTGACGTTGCTTTCTAATTGCAAGTAAAACATGTTTTGGTTTGCTGTTACAGGTCCCAACAAGCATCAGAGTGCTGTGACCTGTTTACAGTTCAACAAGAACTTTGTAATTACCAGCTCAGATGATGGGACTGTAAAACTTTGGGACTTGAAAACGGGTGAATTTATCCGAAATCTAGTCACATTGGAGAGTGGGGGAAGCGGAGGCGTCGTGTGGCGGATCAGAGCTTCTAACACAAAGCTAGTGTGTGCGGTTGGGAGCCGCAACGGAACTGAGGAAACAAAGCTGCTGGTGTTGGACTTTGACGTGGATATGAAGTGAAGGGCAGAAAGATGAATTTGTCCAAACGTGTAGACGATGTTCTCCTTTCCCTCCCCCTGAAAAAAAAAAGAAAAAAGAAAAAAAAGGAAAAAAAATCCCTTGTCCTTGGTGGTGCAGGATGTTGCCTTGGGGCAACAGATCCTAAAGACCTACAGACTACGAAGGAGAAGACAAAGATGACAAACTATAACTGACAAGAGAGGCGTTTGCTGTCTCGTCACATAAAAAGGCTACACTTTTGACCGGGGCAGCTTTGCAAAAATACGACTTTTGAAATGAAACCAGGTGCAATTATTTCTTTACTTTCCTCCAACTGCTCCTTGAGCAAGTTGGAGGTGAAAAAAAAAAAATTGTTACAGTTCTTGTTAACAGGTTATTTTACCACAAAGATCTTTAAAGAAGCTGCACAGGCAAGCCTGCTCGTGCACCCATGGGCCACCCTGGGTCCCGGCAGCCCCTCCGAGCAACGCGCTGTCCCTTGGCCCCGCTCTGAGCAGGGGGTTGGACCGGACAACCTCCAGAGGTCCCCTTCCAACCTCTGCGAGCAGTCACTGGTTGACTTTCAAAAAACTAGAGAGCATCTGCAATGAAAAAAACAAAAACCAACAAAAAACAAACAACAACCAAGAGTCCATTCCTGGTGTGGAAAAGCTAAAATATTACTGTGAATTGTTTTGTACAGTTTTATCGGAGCTTTTTCTTTTTTTTCTTTTATTCCTTTTTTTTTGCCAACCATTGCCAATGTCAATCACAGTATTAGCCTCTGTTTAATCTATTTACTGTTGCTTCCATTTACACTCTTCAATGCATAAGTTGCTCTGAGGTGGCAAGTTGTCCTGGGTTTTGAGAGTCCTCTGATGGATTTAATTAGCAATGCTGGTGCTAGAAGTAGGTCTTCAATTACGGGATTGTTGTCCCACCCCTGTACTGTATTCCCAGTGGCCAAACTTATTTATGCTGCTAAATGAAAGAAAGAAAAGCAAATTATTTTTTTTTATTTTTTTTTTCTGCTGTGACGTTTTAGTCCCAGACTGAATTCCAAATTTGCTCTAGTTTGGTTACAGAAAAAGACTTTTTGCCACTGAAACTTGAGCCAACTGTGCCTCTAAGAGGCTGAGAGTGGAAGAGTTTCAGACAATTAAAGAGTGAAGTTTGCCTGCAAATAAAGAATTGAGTGTGTGTGCAAAGCTTATTTTCTTTTTTCTGGGCAAAAATTAAAACACATTCCTTAGAACAAAGCTATTGCAGCCTGTTCTGTGGGGAAATTTTTCTTTGTGAGGGCTGTGGTGAATGGAATGAACATACATTAAAAAACTGACAAAATTTTTAAAAAATATTATAAAATACAAAAATTAAAATAAAGTTGCTGGTCAGTCTTAGTGTTTTACAGTATTTGAGAAATAAAACAACTGTTACAGTTATTGCTGGGAGGAACTGACAGAGCAAAAACTTAAGTTTTTGTAAAGATGTCACATGCAAACAAAACGAGAAATGAAAGAGTCAAATGGTTTGCCTCATTCTCCAAGAGCCACAACTCAAGCTGAACTGTGAAAGTGGTTTAACACTGTATCCTAGGCGATCTTTTTTCCTCCTTTTTTTTTTTTGTTTTATTTATAGTCTGATTTAAAACAATCAGATTCCAGTTGGTTAATTTTAGTTATATAACAACCTGACATGATGGAGGAAAACAACCTTTAAAGGGATTGTGTCTATGGTTTGATTCACTTAGAAATTTTATTTTCTTATAACTTAAGTGCAATAAAATGTGTTTTTTCATGTTAGCATGTCTGTCTTTTTTTTTTTTTGTCTTTTTTTTTTTTTTCTTTCCCTATTTCTTCTTGTCAATTTAATATCATATATCCTATGAAGGGTAAAGCAGGTCAAGTTGCTCAGCTTACTGGTAGAAGCTAAAATAATGTCGCAGGACTTTTTATGTAACCCTTCCACAAACAGGTGCATGAGTGTTCTCTCCTTCAGTTACTGTATAGGATTTGTCACATGGGCTTCAACAAACACGCAGGAAAGCCATTAGCTTCCTATCACTAAGAACATGTCAGGATTTTACTCTGGCGGCAGTTAGCTATAAAAAGCTGCTCAAGTGCATAAGACTTCTTCAGATAGCATCTTGTCACCCCATCTTAAACTGAAACTTGAAGTTTATTATTTATGGATTTCAATCAATTGATTGCACTCTGACGGCAGAGAATAAATCCATAAATACAACTAAAAGCAAAGTTAGGATTGTAGGAAAGATTGTAATAAAGCATCCAAAGACGACAAAAAACCCACCCCTATCATTCCAGTTCAACAGCAGCTTTATCAGTGCCCTGAAACAAAGGTAAGTCACCAGCTGTCTCTGAAACATACCTCTTGGGTGTTGATTTCTCTGTCAACTCTCCTTGACCAAAATCATTGTTTTCTTCTGTGTAAGACTCTTCTCTCAGGACATAGCATTTACTTGTTCATGACGATCTTCCCCATAGAAAACTGTTATTAAAGAAAAACAAAACATTAGAAAAGACATGGATGAAAAAGAAAAATATTTATATACTTACACATCTATGAGTATGTGCTATTTCAAACGTAATTCCAGTCCCTACGTTATGCAAAACAAGTGATGCTGAAGGATCACGCTTCCATCTGGCCTCTAGAGATTAAAAAGCCATACAAAATGACTGAGCAGCCACAAATTGTAAAAATCTGTTCATTGAGTTGGTGTTCAAGAGAAAAAAAATTGCAGCAGGCACTGACATATGATCATCTTGGTATTTATGTAAAAACAAAGAGCTAATCCTCTCCTAAAACGACAGTGAAAGATTTCCAGGACTTGACATTGTTCTGCTGAGAGCGCAGGCCAGGACTCTCAGCCCCCTGCTGACAGAAGGTACGTTAGTCTGGGCTGAGCTACTTGTGAGAGGAGATGGAAATAGAAGGGTAAAAATATGAATATTTAATGCCGGGAACAGAGCAATAGCTTTTAAGATTATGTAACTTTCTTCCATGATTTGTAGAAATTGCAACAACATGTTTTCAAAGAGCAAAGGCGCTGGCCTGACGGTGTGGGAGAATGAGGGATTTCTGAGTGACACTGCGCTGGAGGGCAGGAATACAAATTGGGGCACAAGAGTGAAATGACAGAAGAGGAAAACTAACATCCAAATCAGTTCAAGCTGTGTTTAAGTACATTTTAAGCAGCCAATATGACCAGGAGCAAAATGTGCTTCACCAGAATTCAGAAGTTTTCCAGTTGATAGTGTAGCTCCAACATTACCTTATGTTCAAATTAATGCAGAATAACTTGAACCGGTTAAGCACATTTATAGCTTCCTTCTTCCCAGATTTAGCTTAAAACAAATATTATTGGCTGCTAAGTCAACATACGATAGACTGTCACATTAAATACAAAAACCAACACAGTACTTAAAAATCACTTTTAAAAAAGGTTTTTTCCTTCGATAAAACAACTACAAGTTTAATTGTGCCAACACTAAAGACTTCTATTTTGCGAAAAGTTGTCTAGGTTTATAGGAGCTGATGTTGCTTACGAGACATCTGAACAACATCGCTCAATAAGCAGAAAGTTGTTACTTGGAAGGGACCTTAAGAGATCACCTAGTTCCACCACCCCTAGACCAGGTTGCTCCCAGCCCCGTCCAGCCTGGCCTTGAGCACGTCCAGGGATGGGGCAGCCACAGCTGCTCTGGGCAACCTGTTCCAGTGCCTCAGCACCCTCACAGGGAAGAACTTCTTCCTAATATCTAACCTAAATCTCCCCACTTTCAGTTTAAAGCCGCTCCCCCTTGTCCCATCACTGCAGGCCCCTGTACAACATCCCTCCCCAGCTTTCCTGTAGCCCCTGCAGGCACTGGCAGCTGCTAGAAGGTCTCCCCGGAGCCTTCTCCTCCAGGCTGACCCCCCCAGCTCTCTCGGCCCATCTTCGTAGCAGAGGTGCTCCAGCCCGCCGAGCAGCTTCGTGGCCTCCTCTGGACCCGCTCCAACAGGCCCCTGTCCTCCTTACGTTGGGGGCCCCAGAGCTGGACCCAGCGCTCCAGATGGGGTCTCACCAGAGCAGAGCAGAGGGGGAGAATCATCCCCCCCCCCCCCAGCTGCCGGCCGCGCTGCTTGTGATGCAGCCCAGGACGGGGTTGGCTTTCTGGGCTGCCAGCGCACGTTGCTGGGTCACGCTGAGCTTCTCCTCCACCAGCACCCCAAGTCTCTCCTCAGGTTCTCCTCCACCAGCACCCCAAGTCTCTCCTCAGGGCAGCTCTCGGTCCGTTCTCCGCTTTGCGCTTGGCATTGCCCCGAGCCACGTGCAGGACCCGGCCCTCGGCCGTGTTGAACGTGACGCGGTTCGCACAGGCCCAGCTCTCCACCCGCAGGGTCCCTCGGGATGGCGTCCCTCCCCTCCCGCGTGCCGACGGCACCGCACAGCTTCGAACCTGCTGAGGGTGCGCCCAGTCCCGGCGTCCCTGTCACCAACAAAGACGCTGAACAGCCCCGGTCCCGGTACCCATCCCCGAGGAGCTCCGCTCGTCACTGCTCCCCACCGGGACACTGAGCCGCTGACCACCATTCTTTGAGTGTGACCATCCAGCCAGCTCCTTGTCCACCGTCCATCTGTCGAGTCCACATCTCTCAGTGTAGAGACAAGGATGTCGTGTGGGACAGTGTCAAACGCTTTGCACAGGTCCAGGCAGATGACAGCGGTTGCTCTTTCCCATCTGTCAGCGCTGTAACCCCCTCGTAGAAGGCCACCAGATTTGTCAGGCACGATTTGCCCTTGGTGCAGCCATGTTGCCTGTCACCAATCACCTCCTTGTTTTCCATGTGCCTTAGCACAGTTTCCAGGAGGATCTGCTCCAGGATCTTGCCCGGCACGGAGGTGAGACTGACGAGCCTGTAGTTCCCCAGGTCTTCCTTATTTCTCTTTTTAAAAACGAGGGTTACATTTCCCCTTTCCCATCAGTGGGAACTTCACCAGGCTGCCACAGCTTTTCAAATGTGATGATTAGTGGCTCAGCCACTTCATCTGCCAGTTCCCTTGGAGCTGTGTATGGTCCCTTGGACCTCATCAGGTCCCATGGACTTGTGCATCTTCAGGTTTCCTTAGATGGTCTCAAACATGATCTTCTTTTGTAGTAGGTGGTTCTTCATTCTCCCAGTTCCTGCCTTTGCCTTCTACATCGGGCAGCATGGCTACAGCACTTGCTGGTGAAGACTGAGGGAAAGAAGTCATTTTGTACCTCAGCCTCCTCCACATCCCTGGTAACTAGGTGTCCTGTTTCCTTCCAGTCTTTTTCCTTTCCAGACATTTTCCCTAGTCTTTCTTTTATTGCTGACATACCTATAGAAGCTTTCCTTGTTGCTCTTGATGTCCCTGGCCAGATTTAATTCTGTTAGGGATTTAGCTTTCCTAACCTGGTCCCTGGCTGCTTAAGACAATTTCTCCATATTCCCCCAGGCTACCTGTCCTTGATTCCCCCCTCCATAGGCTTCCTTCTTCTGTTTGATTTTGCCCAGGAGCAAGCTCCTTGTTCATCCATGCAGGCCTCCTGGCATTTCTGCCCGACATCCTCTTTGTTGGGACACATCACTCCTGAGCTCGGAGGAGGTGATCCTTGAATATCAACCAGCTTGCTTTGGCTTCCCTCCAGGGCTTTAGGATATACCCCCATGGTACTCTACCAAGCAGATCCCTGAAGAGGCCAGTCTGCTCTCCTGAAGCCCAGGGTAGTGAGCTTGCTGTGCACCCTCCTCGCTGCCCTAAGGATCCTGGACACCATTCCATGGTCAATGCAGCCAAGGCTGCCCTTGAGTTTCTCATGCCACACCAGCCCCTCCTTGTTGGTGAGAACAAGGCCCAGCATGTCACCTCTCCTCGCTGGCTTGTCTAGCACTTGGAAAAGAAAGTGTTTGTTAGCGCTTTCTGGGAACCTCCTGGGTTGCCTGTGCCCTGCTGTGCTGTCCCTCCAATAGATACTGGGGTGGTTGAAGTCCCCCAGGAGGACCAGGGCTTGAGAATGTGAAGCTGCTCCTATTTGTCTATAGAAGGCATCATCCACTTGGTCCTCCTGGTCAGGCAGCCTGTAGCAGACCCCCACTACACTGTCACCTGTCCCTGCCCTCCCTTTGATCCTGACCCATAAACTCTCAGTGGGCTCCTCACCCACCCCCAGGCGGAGCTCCAAGCCTCCAGCTGGTCACTGACAGAAGGCGACACCCCTTCCTCATCTCTCTGCCTGTCCTTCCCCAAGAGCCTGTATCCTTCCACTCCAACACTCCAGCCATAGGAGCCAGCACTGGTGGCAGCATTTAAAAAAAAGGAGTCATAGTAAACATGTCATGTGTAAGAAAATGTCCAAACAGTTTTTCTTTACAGTCGTCTCACTATCCCTTTTATGTTGATGCACTCACCGTAACACAGTTCACTTCGTATGAAGTCTTCGGTTCGGCAGCACACGCTCCAACTGAGACTGTTCAGGAGACATCTTCATGAAATTAGATTTTGATTTTAAAGTGGGTGGGGTGGTTTTTGAATAAAAAATTTTAAGAATACTACTATAAGAGTAGAACTGCTTTATGCTCTCAATATGCAGGCATTTCTTGAATCTAGGGGCTTAGTTGTCGTAGGCTACGTCAAAATATCTGCAGCTATCCAACAGAGATAATTGCACTCATGTTTCTGGCATATTACCCTCTTGTTTTAGTGCGGATTCCCTTTTTTTCTTTTTGTTTTAGCCCCAGAAAGAGCTTCCTCATTTTCTCCTGTTTCTGAAGCCAAGTCAACAACATTAAAAGGGTTTTTTTAATAGGTATTATCCTTAGTGGACCTTGATTTTAGCTAACAGTGAGTCAGAACTGGTACTGCTACTTCCCCCAAGAGCTTATTCCTATGGTCTCCATTTATTTATTGAGACCAGACATTTAACAGCTGTGTCTACACCAGTTTGTAGTTCAGATCAGCAGCTCTCCCAACAGAGCACAGCGCTGCCGTGGAGCCCACAAACAGGATTCCTTCGGGGTGTAACTAAAGCTGGAGCAGCTCTCCAGAAGCACACCCCAGACACTCGAGCCACTAGAGGAGCACGTGGGACCCAACCAGAGCCAGTCCAACACCTCAAAAATAAATTCATGTGGACATGAGGTTCTCAGGACCTGCACGCTGGTGCTACAGCTCTGCTCCTACTGCAGAGCACTAATTGCTAGCATGGGCATTACCTTCCAACAAACCCTCTCACACAGCTCCTGATTTGTAATCAGCAACCAGTTCCCATCCAAACAGCAGCAGCAGCAAAACAGAATCTGCCTGATACCACTACTCAGGCTTTGCCAGAAAAAAAAGTTCAGATGCCTTCAACTCTCTTTCAGCATGCTTATGGAGAGGTTCTTCTGATCGGCTCATGGAATCCACTTTAAAAGAAATACAAATCTCTCACTATCAGTTTGGCCAACATTTTCTACCTGAATCATTTAAAAAAAAAAATCATTAAATCCTGTAATTAAATAGGCAAAATAACCAGATTATAACAATAAAACCTCCAAACTTGCCAGTAATTACTTGGGTCACTCTGACCAAAAAACTCTTAATTACTTAAAGGGTAATATCCAAACATACTGATCACAGAATCTTCAGTAAACGTGGAAATATTATTTTCTTTCCATCTCCTGCCATTTTATCTATAGCCTTGATCCCTGACATTGTGCAAAGATAACCACGCCGTGTGATAATGCTTAGTATTCGATGATGATACATGATGTTTATGATCTGTATAATATACACCAGCTTTTTCAAACTTCATCTAAAAATGGCATCCACAATTTTTCAAACACCTTTTCAAGCAGCAGTGCAGGTTTATAGATACAAGAGATGTTTTAACATAAAAGCTGTTCCAGATCCCTTCTGAGATCGTCTGACAAACTAGGTGTCACCAAAAAGTCAGCAGCCAGTACAGGCTCTTGTTCCTTGTTCCGATTGCCAACTGGCCCAGCAGCTGTAGCGGTACTTCAGAGGAAAGAAATGGTGCATTGTGCTACCACGAGTACACGCTGCCGAGAGGAAATGCTGCAGCACTCTGTGTGACTGCAGTTGCCTAAGAACCAATGGCTTTATGCCCACGTATACTGCATTGCTCTAGCCTGGATGAGATGTAAGAGTCCGTAAAATCATAACTAAGATAGGACAGAATCTCTGCACCAACCAGAGATGGCAGAAATCATTAATCACAGAGGCTGGCGCTCAACACTCAAGAACTTGGCAGCACAGAAGGATCCAGCAGTGTTTCTAAACCACACACTGCACAGGACAACTGAGATTTGGCCAAAGGCGTCCTCCAGCTCACCTCTGTCCTCACACCTGCCTTGCTTAGATCCAGCTTCAACTGTCCGATCCCTACTCAGGCTGATTTTGTCCCAGCCCTACGTGGTAGCAATAGTTTTGGTGAAAGGTAAGCTGATCTGTTTGTCTTCTGCATCTCTGTGCTGCTGGAATCTATGCTGTACTTTTTGCCACCTCTCACACAGGGACAGCACAACCTCAAGTCTAAACACTGAATACTCCAAGGTACTACATAAAAATGAGAAGACATCATTCAGCCCAGAGTGAGAGATTTATCATCAGTGTTGCTAAAATTATTTCCACCCTGAGTCTAGACTGAAAATAATATTCTAGACCTGGTGCAATTAGGTAAGTTTCAAGTTGTTTTCAATTCCTTATTTTTTCAGACACAAAGCTTTTAATGCCACAAACCTTATCTGGCCTGGGTTCCTTCATGCCTGCAAAACAGGCACATCCTAAGAAGCTTCACAGTTTAAACAGGACCATGAATCTTGTTGCCTGGAAGCTAGGAGAGGCCATAGTACATGGACAGCAAAAAACCATGGAAGGTCTATGTGAGCTGGATCAGAAATGACATATGAAATTCAAAGAAAGACAGGTGCAATGAATTTGGGGCTTTTTCTGTCCAAGAGATCATAATTTTAAGTCCTACAGTGGTTAGTATGGGGCATTTCATCATCCCCACCAACTAAGCAGAGGAGTAAGCTTTCTTTAATGAAGCCTTTCGTCTGGCTGCCCTGTAATTGGGGATATGACCAACCATGTTAGCTCTAACTCGCATGAACTTCTCTTACCTAGGGTGGGTCACTTGATGGGAAGATGAATGGAATGCCCCCAGGTCCTCCTCCTCCTCCTGTCTGGCTCCTCACGTCAGCCAGCCAGATGCCTGAGATGCAGGTTTCACAGGGTGCTTACAGCGCGCTATTCGAGAGCGCTTTGTTCTTTTAATTTAAAACAGGAAACATGGAATGTAGAAGATCCAAAAACTTCAAAGGCAGTTTCCATTGCTGAAGGAGTTGCATTTCAACTCAAGTTCATCCTCTAGAGATTAAATATTCAAATCTGGCAGCGTGGGAAGATGCTCACACCTTTGAGAGGACTGACGATTTCCAAGGGATAGAGGGATTCAGATTAGGTGGCTGTAAATATCAGTGTGGTAAACTGAGCAGTACAACCATTCCTAAATGGGAGTTTTATTTTAAGCTCCTCAGTTTGAAATGAATTTCTAATAATACCACAGCTTTGGAAATACACAAACAATATAAACCATGTTTCTTTTACCCTGATCTAGAGATCCGAGTACTACATTCCCCTCTCTTTTCAAACTGTCATTTGCTTTTGTTTCCTCATATATTTCATTGCCAATTTTAAATTTTCACATTATAGTTTGGAAAAAGGAAGAACTCAAAAGCTGCAGACTAGACAGGGCTCCAAAAACGTGCCTTCAGACAGTTTGCTACTACTTGTCTGCTTTGGTGTTCCTCCTGTCAGTTCTCAGTTGACAGGAGTGAATGTTTCAATTAACTAGAACACATATTTTCCTAGACAAACAAGTTTTATAGAAACATGTTATGTTGATGTCCCCAGAGGAAAAGTTTCTTGATTTTTTCTGTTGGTGTTTCTATTGCCCATTTAGCACATGCTTTAGGCGTGCACTGGATGCTGTCTTTACCATTCTGCTGACTACTCCCCCCACTTCAAATACTCCAATTTCATCCAAAACAACACAGTAACGTGATGTCCCTTGTGTCCACCCTTTGGTCTCACACACATTTTTACATTTCACAGGCAGTCATTTACCAGAACCAGCTCTTGAGACCTCACCATTTTATCATTGCTGGCCATATGGCAGAACAGGGACAACGCAGGGCAGAGGAGCAATAAGATGGAGGAATGCTCCATGTGAGATACCACTAATGTGCCCATCTGTTAGTATAACTAAATGGGATATGGCTCCACTAAGCCCACAAGTCTCCAATTTGAGTTGAAAAATTCAAGATTACAGCCTATATTTTAAAAGGCTCAAACTACATACTCATTTCTAGACATACACATTCACATCTTGAAACACTTCGGGTTTTACATATTTAAAAAAAAAAGACTTGACAACTACATAATCTTTCTGTTTTCCTCTATTTGCTTCCCTCATTTTCTCTTTTCTTTGACACTCACATTTCAGTTTCCTTATGTTTCGCTTCCTCCTTAGTTCTGTTCCCTATGTTTTTCTTTTTATGTTTTATCATTCTTGTCCCTATTTTTCCTGTATTTTTATCTTGCTCATCTTTCCCCATTTGCAGACTTCACTTAAAACTGTCATAGCCAGCATCTCTCTCTCTCCCTTCGCCCCAAGATCTGAGTTGGCAGGCTAGAGTTTTTGTCACACCACTCTACAGATAAAAGATATACAGGAGATGCATAAGCAAATACGGAGCCCTCAGAAAAATTCATTTGTTTGTCTGCTTCAACATGAAAGATCTAATTCCTGTCTACCCACAGTCCACAAATGACTCAAATGGTCAAACAGCAATAGGATCAGGGCCTTTAAACACAGCCTGGTCTACCACCAATTTCACAAACAACTGAGCAACAAACGCTGCCTAATTCAATACTCATCAAGCATTCCCATTTGTGCTTTCTGTCAAAAGATAGTATTTTCTTTAAAAAAATCATACATATTCTTAGGAAATGTAGTGTGTAAAGGCAAGTTTGAAAATATTCCTCATTACAAAACACGGTTGATAAAGGGTTTTATAAATCTGCGTAGAATTTGGAAGTTACTTTTGGTGACAAGCCTCTAGACAGATTCACCTCTGCACAGAAACCATCATCCCAGCAGATGCCTGTTTCATAAAGCTCTGTATAAATAAGAATTTGAGGCTGCAAATGAACCTACATTCCAAACTTAACAACAGTGGCTGATACTTTTTCTGGTACTAGCAACACAGCGCAGCTGGGAGAGCACGGTCTGTCAGGGTATGTTAGGAATAATATATAAACCACGTCTAAAACAATCTAGTGCACACTGCTCGCTAATTCGTAATATGCGGTGACAGCGTAAGCAATAAAAGCTCCAGAGCCAGCGTATGATGTGACTGCATACTGGGTATACAACTGGTGCTAGTGAAATTTAACTATTCTAGTGACACGATACATCAAACTGAAAAAAACCAGGGACATCCAGCACTTCTCCGAGACTTGGCTCCTGCATAGTGTTAAACCAACATAACTTAATTCAAAAGGATAAGCAACTATTAAGGAGGACATAAACTGTGTCCAAAGCAACAAAGCCACAGATAAGACATCCTCATCTTTGCAGAACAAAAAGCAGTAAAAAAAAGCAAACAAAATCCATACAACAATCCAAACCAACAGAACTCTAACTCAAATCCCCGTATCTTTTATCTCCCTGTTTCATTTCACCTTAATAATACTGTTAACAATTGCAGGTGACCTCCTCTCCTTGCAAATGCATTCCCACCCATACACAGCCCAAGCTCTGTGTATACCATACTCACAGACTGTATGGCTGCATTTACCCAGTGAGAAAGATAAATACGACTTGCCAGTTTTGTTTTTATTTTTGCTTGTTCTATTCAAGCATTTTGCTCTTGCTTGTTGTTCTATGAACAGAACAAAACACCAACTACTGTACTTTATCACAGCTTGAACAAAGCTGACAATAGATGAGCGTTGCTGCTTATCCTTTCCAGGCTGAAGGATCATCGGATCAGGGAAAGTAAGATAGAATTAGACAGAGGTTCAAAGTCCAAAAAAGCAGGACATGTGACTAGTGCTGTATCCTGAGTGCCTGAGGCAAAGAAGCCTTTCCTGCTCACAACTGGACTAATACTCTGTACAGCTAACCGGAGCCACCATGTATCACACAAAGGCAGTTAAACCTGACAGTAAAAGGAGCAGAAGCTCTTCCACAGGCGTAAGGAGTGCACCAGAGAAGGGGAAAAAAAAAAAAAGAATGAGCCTAGTATCAGCGTATTCTGATTTGCTCTTGGGAAATCCACACAATACCCCCTTTATGAACTCTGATTTATCAGATAGCACAATGCAGACAAAATTGTTCTGACAGGAAGACAAGAGTTCCTTTAATCTTCGACTCTCCAAACAAATTATGCTCTCTAATTAATACCTGAATCCAGTTATTTATGCAAACTGGAGCTTAAATCTGAATCACAGAAGCGCCCTCTTCCCATACACCCAGCTAGAACGAGCACACGCAGACATACCTCCAGCATCAGCCCTTCCCTCTGACCTGGCCAGTCACAGCACCCCCAACAGACCCTATATAAAAGGCTATCTCTCTCCATGGCTGTGCTCTAAAAATTCAGAATATTGCCCATAAAGATTATTCTTCCTATAACTTTGGTTTTTGGTAAAAGCAACACGGGTGAGACGAAAGACGCTGCTTCACAGGCTTGAGAATGTAAGAATTGTTCTTTTAGCTGTGTGATAAACAGGAAGAAATTATCTCAGTCATAAAAGAAATGAAGCGACAGTAGTAATTCCTCACACTAAACCAAAATTCACCTTGCCTACATTTTAGGACACTTCCCTGTACTCAGGTATGAGGTACAGAGACAGCTGACTGAAGTTCATGCGGTATTTTTCCTTTCCAAGAGGGATGGCTATTTCAACTTGCTCGTCTTACAAAACCTACTTTCAGTGTAATCCTTGTCTCTCTGCCAGCTTAGGATGCAAATTTTGCACTACGCTTGGAAAGCACCACAGGTTTTCGAGAGCTGCTCCCATTCGGAAGCCTGCTATAGGATGCGGCACGTCTTCTGACGTCTGTGTTTAGTAGCAAGAACATCTCCCTGCCTAAGTTTCCACCTCCCATCTTAGGCATTTTCCAGCATCCACCCAATGTGCATTAAACAGTGAGCAATTGAGAGCTCAAGCAAATGATATGGAGGAATGGATAATTAGCCCCTAGGAAACACATCCAGCCACAGTTATACTCCATGAAGGTTAGAGGCCCAATTCCTCCTCATTTAAATCTGATATCGAAGGAACTTTTAGAGCTTTACCCAAGCTACTAATTTGCAATTTTACTGCAAACAATTTACAATTAAATGAAGTGAAAGCTAGAAGCAAAGAGTACATTAATGACTTAATTTTCCTTTTGCATTTCTCTTCATTTTATCTTCTAGTGAAGACCAATCTTTAAAAATTGGATAATTGGCCAGTAAATAAATACAAACCTTTTTTCTTTTAATTATTACTGCATAAAAGCTGAATTGCTGGTCTTCTGCTGAGAACAGTCCTGTATGACCGACCCCCAGCAACAGAAATTGGGAAAACATCACTATTTCTCAGACTGAAAATTCCTGCTCTAACGAAGCAGTATGCAAAGGATCACCACATTTAAATATCACCGAGTCCAACCTCCCTGTGACAGGCAGGGACATCTTCCACTAGGCAAGGTTGCTCAAAGCCCCATCAACCTGAGCCTGAACACTTCAAATGAAGGGACATCCACAACTTCGCCAGGCAACCTGTTCCAGTGCCTCACCACCCTCATCATAAACAATTTTCTCCTTTAGGTCCAATCTAAATCTACTCTCCTTCAGTTTAAAACTGTTGTCCCTTGTCCTGTCGCTACAGGCCTTGGTAAAAAGCCTCTCTCCATCTTTCTTATAAGCCCCCTTTATATATCTCACTGAAAAATGCTAGGAGGAATACGCTAAGGGAATGCAGACCGGGAAAATATCCTGAGTGTCTAAGAGAGACGGCAAATGCCACTCTGGGACTTAGGAAGGCAGCAATCTCAACTAGAGATAAAAAGAAGGAAAAAAGGTGTGTCTTGAAAAAGGTAAGCAAATATATCAGAGAGCAATTAAAGGACATATTTCTCTATCATCTTGTATTCTGCAGGATCATTCACCCCCAGACGACAGGAGGAAAGCAAACATAAGCTGTAACAAGGCTAGCGGCGCTTGTACAATTACGAAGGGCTGCGTGAGGTGCATGCCCTTGAGCCCAGGCGTGCGCCCTCCCAAGAAGGAGCGCTCGTGGAGGCTGCAGTGCTGATCATTAGCTCTCACCACAGAATACTTGGCAAAGACAGGCAGCAAAATGCCACTGCAGTTTGAAATTAGCCTTTGCACTCCGCTGCCCACCTCGGAGCTGCTTCGTGGTGGTCTAGCCTTCCAGCGCAAGGCAGAGGAGCTGAGAGATGCCAACTGCCAGCGGCCCCAGGGCTCATTACAGCAGTTGCAGGCTACCATAGGCTTTGCTCAGGTGCAGAGATTACCCAGATACTCTTCTCTCCCTGCCTTCCCTTCTACGCAATCACATTTGAATGCACAACCATTAACCTAAAAGTTTTCCACTACCCAATAAACTTTTCACTCATTTCTCTGTGCTAGCGTACCTTAAGAGTTCAACCTAGCTAACCTGCATTTTGGCACCAGAGCAGGGCAAAAAATTTTTCAAAATGACCTGCAAAAGATATTCTTGAAACACATATTTCCAACTGCTTTGGCAACAAACTACCAAATGAGAGATTAGGCTGCACAGGTAGAGGCATAAGTGGAAGATGTATGCGTATGTACAGGGCAAGGATAATTCTAGGACTACACATTCAGTGCAATCATCTTAACGCAGGGAAAATACAAGGAATCACAGGGCAGACATCCAAAGATCCCAAGAGACCTAAAATGAGGAGGACATAAGAACAGCTTCACATAAAATCTACAAATATTTGAAGATGTGAAGCTAGGAATTTTGTGGGTTAAAATAAAGAGAAAGATCTAAGCATAACAGGAAGAAATTAAGGAAAATAAGACCATTGGGATAAAGACACTTCACAGCACAGTTTAATAGGCAACGGAATGGTTTCCCAAAGCAAGCAGATCAAGTTTGAAAAACCTTGGCTTTAAAAGTGCACCAGAAAAAATATCAAAATAGTAATTTAGATTTGAAACTTGGAAAACATTTAAGGCTGTAAATCACTGAGAACAGAAAAGTACATGCCTTTAAAGTCCTCTGCAAGGAAGTATCTCAAAGAGAACATGCCATGAGATAGAAATAGAGCTCTAAAGCTTTTCCCACTTGCAGCATGCAATTCTCTCTCCTTCCCCCGCCAAGCCAATATCGACTATTTCTACCATGCGGCAAAGTGGGACATGTTCTAGTGATGTGCAATTACTCTTTGGAATGCAAACAGTACTTCCAACATGCTGCTGTAATCTCAATGGTGGCCTCTAATGGAGGTTGTCTGCTTATCTCCATTGGGACAGCAGCCTATGATGCAACTCCACTATCAGTCTGACCTAGACTGTTCCCCTGAGACCCCAGAACCATTCAGCATGTTGAAAAAGTAATTTTAAGAAATGTAGAAACATAAGTATTTTATCCCTACTTGACTCCATGCCAAGGGAGTTGCACAAAATCTCAGGGGTTTTTCAGTGCTAAATATTATGTAACAACTACTTTTCTCATTTAAAATCCTCATTTATTTAAAAAAAAAAAATCACCACACCAAAACCAACCAAACAAAACCCTCCTGATTAGAAAACCTTCATTCTGATAATCTGGAAACTGCCACAACACAGCAAGATTTCTCCATTTCTTTATCCTCCTCTCCTACAAATACAGAATTTTTCATCTTCAAGTAAACTTGGTTCCTTTTCTGCTTGTTTCTTATGTAACGGTGTCAGTCAGACCTGTTCCCTTCTGAACCACTACTTTATGTCATTAAGAACAGCTCTCTGCTGTTGTTAAGCACCAACATCCTTTAATCCCTTCATTAATTTAAATATATTCTAAAAGGCACTTAGCTCTCTACTGGGACTCCAAAACAAGTGGAGAGTCCTACACAAGCTTCACTTGCTAAGTGCAAGACAAGTGGTGCTCCCATTCCCTGGAAGCATCAATACCGGTGGATGTTTCTGCTGGGAGGCAAGAAACACCGACCTGCGCTAGCTTAGCAGGAAGGCCAAGGGCTGCAAAAGGAAGAGCCCATCCATCTCTCTGACCCATTTTTGGAAGAGATCTCACAGATCTAGTGACACTGAAGTCTCTAAGTGCCAGCACAAAAAGCTGAACACGTTTATTTTTTTAATGGAAGCCTGGAAAGGTTTCTGGAAAGTAAAGAAGTATTACTCACAGAACATATTCAAAAGTTCTCAGCCAAGGATCTCCAAGGGCTTTCAAGAAATACCAGTATCATTATCCTAATTTTACAGATGGAAAAGCAAAAACATGATAAGGTAATGCCAATGTCAGGGTCATCAATTTGACTAGGATTTCCTGGGATTGTTCACTGAGACACAAATCCATTTTACATCCAAATTTATTTTAATATGTAATGAAATGGATTGTGGAGAACTTGGCCTTGTTCTGAAAAGATAAAAATTCTTATAACATTGGCTTTGTCTGTACAAAACAGCACTGTTCTCCTTATTCTCCAGTTTTGACTAAAGAGTGGTAAGGGAGAAAAAGTGAGCTTAACAAAACGAAGCACATGACTTCAGGCTTGCACAATGTAACTGTGCTTTAAATTCTAGGGTTAAATTTCTGACCTAAGTGAAGCTCATACTGATTTCAGTGGGGCAAGATTTTCACCCCGTAATGTGTGGTAAAAGGGAAGAAAGATAACTTTGTAAAGGCACTTTAAAGAAGCACTACATTCAAAGGAGAGAAAAGTTAAGTCAATGAAGTATTTAATGTAAACTCAGTGAGCTCATTTCCCAGATGAGCCAGATATCTGCTGAGCTTGCCTTAAAGGGCAAAAAGCAAAGATGGCTTCACCTCCTAAATGTGGCCTGGGGCACAGTTAGGATGATTTACCTTAAGACAGTTTAAATGCTCTTGGCTTATTCTGACTGAAAATCACGTCTCCTGACAGCCAATGATACTGAGGCACTGAGGTTAGGTCAGAACCTGGCCCCAGGACTCCAGAATAAAACAGAAAAGGCACATCACAAACAGCTGAAAAGAACAACAGCCTTCATCTCAAAAAGCTATCAAAGGACAGCTTTGCTAAATAAGAGGGAGACTGTAATAGTAATTAAAAAGAGTATATTAATTGAAAGGTTGACATTTTCTTGCATGCTACCTGACACCTAACAAGCAAATAATTACAAGGAAGCGTAAGTGAAAAGTGCTGGTCTGATATAAGCAATGACAACAACCTTGTAGGCAAGAAAAGTTTTCAAGAGAATTCTTCAAGAACTTGTGAAAGACAAAAGAGATACTTAAAGACTGGAAACTGCAATTGCTGTCAAGGTTAGAGAACAAAGATTTAATGTATAGATATGGAGAAGACAGCAAGGTGATCAGCAGCAGTCAACACAAACGATATCAATCCAAACCCCCATGACATTACTAGAAAACCTACCAATGATGCCCTGACTTACCTCATGCAACACTTCCCCAGTGAACCAACGGGAATATGAGTAACATAAAGCAGGCACGTCCCTAGTTCAAACACGGTATTTGAAGGATCGCTATCACTGGTTTGTTGTCTTATTGAGACTCACAGCATACAGCCATTTCATCAACGTCTTGGATGATGTAATACACTCGCTGCATTTGCAGACCACATAAAGTTGCAAAGGGCAAAAACTGCTGGAGAACAGGATTAGAATCCCAAACAATCCTAAGAAAATGGAATAGTGTTCTGAAATAAACAGGATGTGCCTCAGTAAAGACAAACACTAAGCGTTATATTTCAGTTCTTGTCAGTGAGCTGAAGGTCACAACGATCAACCGCACAAATACTGGATGCAAAATGACCAGCTGGGAAACAGAAGACCTGGGGGTTTAAAATGGTTCAGAAATCAAACAACAATCAACACTTCACACTGCTGGGAGAAGAAAATATTCCCCGCCCCCCCCCCCCCCCCCCCAACATTACAGCGCTAAAACCTAGCAAAACCTCCTCCAAAGTAGTTTGTTCGGTTTAGGATTCTGCATTTCAAAAAATCCACTGATGGTACACCACTTAGAATTTAGAGGCGACAAGACAAGGATGAGCAATGTCTGGAAATAAGGCTCTTTGAGAAAACACTGAAAGAATAAGAAATACTCTTGTCTGAGGAAGAGAGAGACTAAGAAGTCAGCTAACACTTATATAGCATGTATATGAAGAGTTGTTGCAAAGAGAGAGAACTAAAACGTCCTCCATGTTCAGGGGTATAAGAAACCACTGGTGAATTCAATATGCTGCTTAGGGATATTGCTTAATTTCCATAATGGAAATCTCTTTGAAAAAGTTAAACATTGGTAGCAATGTTTGAGGTACAGCTGAACAGCCCTGGAGATGGGGGTTAAACAGATAAACTTGAGGTCCCTATTTTACATGATTTTGATGATAAACCTGAGTTTTTAGAACACTGCATATGACTCACTCACTAGGCATATGTGCCATTTACAAATAACTATTTTAAATGTGTTTTCTCTCTTTAGAATGCACAGCAATTTTCTTGACTCTGGTTTGTGATATTCCCCCCACAGTTTCTATCTACAGAAGCATTTACTTCAGAACTTTGCACATCAGACATGCACATTTGAACAGTATGCAGTATTCATGACACTCTCCTGGCTGAGTAAGGCATGCAGCCAACGATACTCCAAGAGTGTAGGCAAGGGACAAACAGGAGGGAGCAAAGTCAGCAGTGCTTGTGGAGGGAGGAGAATGTAGGCTGGGAAGGGAAAAACAAAAGGACTCAGAGCTAGCCAGAACAGACCAGAGAGTGAAGAATTTCAAAGTTAGGGCAACACTCCAAATTTAAAGAAAAGAGATCTGTCTTGTTAAAACACCCCACTGAGCATGCTCTTGTGCCTTTTCCATGTTTTTTTCTCCTCCTCTCCCCACCCAGGATAACTGGAGTACAGACCCACGCTTACACTTGTTCTGCTTATTTAACAGGATCTTAGAATTGTGTGAGGTGGAGGTGGGACTGATGCTGAGCTGTCAAAGAAACTGGAAAACAGAAATAATCAAATGTGAGCTTCACTGGGAACTGAACTCTGAATGGCTTTTGAGGTCTGTACTTTTCATAATATGCTGTGAACAAGAGCTTAGGTGGAAGCCACCACTTTGTTTAGGACTTCCCTGATGGTAGATATCCCATGCCTTCTACTTTCCTAAGCAAATAGTGGCAGAAGACCAGGAAAAGATTAAAATTTCCACTCCCTTCTTAGGCACTTGGCAACTCTGCCTCCCAATATACAGCTCCTTATTTAATTACCATTTAAACCAAAACTGCACTATATTCACAGTCAATGATTTGCTTTCCAACAGGCAGAGCAACATTGTAAAGAAGATTTAAGGTGCATCACTTTAACAGCTGTCGGATGAGAATACAATATCCCTAGCAGAAAGGCATAGGAGAAACAATGGAGGTGTGGCATGTTGCTTAGAAAGGGAGGGCAGAGGAGTTAGAGAAATTATTAGTAAGGACAGCGAAAGAAGGAAGGGCACATAGAAGTGAAAGGATGTGCATCTCGTCCCTTCAGCTTTTATGCTGACCGTTGAAGGGGTATGATCTAAAACATCCTTCAGATTGATGATAACATTTAATTCGCACAGCCACAACACTTGAAGTACCACAGTTACCAAACTGGAAACACAGAACACAAGGCACCTGCCGTCTTCCACTATTTTACTTAGCAAGCAGCAGCTACCACCTTTTTCCCTATCTTTTTGCCCTTATTGCTCTGCCTCTGCAAGGTCCCACCAATACTACCATTACTCCAAAGGAACAGAAAGGGCCTTAGGCAGTTTCTATCATTTGTCCCACTGTTCTAGTAAAATCAGTGGAGGTTTATTTGATACAGCTAATGCATCAGCAGGCACAAGAGCCTTCTCTGCACTACACCACCTGCCACTCTGTTGTTTCTTCCAAAGCACTGAATGGATATATTATAAGCCATGAAACCACCTGAGATGACATATAGACAACCATTTTTCCAAAGTAAATTTTCTTATACTGACAAGTGGCAAATTTTGCCTTAATGTAGTAATACATAGATTAAGTTGGGATGATATCTTTCTGCCTGTTTAAATTTGCATCTCTCCAACAGATGGAACAGAATAGTTGTAGCCGTAGGCCAAACTCTGAGAATTATTCTAGTGTAGGCAATAATAATGATCACAAATGGCAAAATGAAGCAAAAGTACAATTTTAACTCATCAATACGTTATTCTCCTCCTTGCCACAGAAAACTTGGCAATAACTGCTGCCTGCTTGTGATCCTTTCTGAACGCAGCCAAAGGCTCAGTGTGGGATTTCCAAAAGTCATCTAAGAGACTTCAGAGCATAGCTGGGCAGGAATTCTCATGTTTCTACTCCACAAACAATAGCAAACTTTGGAACACAGCTAGGGAACATTTGTTCCCTAAAGGAATAAAAATTTAAATTATCTGTGTTTCCTACCAAACAGGAATTTCAGGATTTCCTTTCAACTAAGTCAGTGCTAGACTACCCTATAGCTGAGGAGTGTGGGAACTGAAGCACAAAGGAACTGCAAGCTTAGCACCTCTGGGAATCCAGGCTCATGAGGTGTCACAAGGCAGAAATGCAGAAGTTTCAGCTGCCAGCCAGCTGGTGCACCACCGAAGAACCTGGGATTTGAGGAAAATGCCAACTCACCATACTGCCCTTAGAAGGCTAAGCAGATACAGAACCAACTCTCATGAGTATTATGAAAGCGCACCTGGAATTTCTCATCTTTTGAGGTTTGTTTTTTTTTTTTTTAATACAAAATTCAGACTTAAAAACTGATTCTGAATGAAATCTGTGATCTTAGGTCACTTAAGTAATTTAGAAAATCCTTCCCTCCTATAACTCGTATGAAAAGACACCTGCAGGGAAAGATTAATATAAAAGGGTAGGTTCATCTCTACGTGCAACATAGTTCAGTTATACTTACCAGATTTCTTCCTGTAACAGTATATTATAGTACCAAAAGGAATTGCAACCCATTGACAGCTCTTCAGTCCTAAAGAAGCAGAGAAGTCTAACATCACAATACGAAGCTTATCTGGACCGTTAGGTACCTGCCAGAGTGCAACAGTACAGTACATTTTGGGGATGCTTAGTGCTAACACTCCCTTGCACTTTAAAGTCTTTTCAAGTTCTACACAAAGGCTGCAAGGTCTACAGGCAATTCATCTTCCTTTTGCTTATTATTAGATAACTCTAGAATATCCATAAATGAAGTATAGGATCAAGCCAAGAAACATGTGATGGCTGGTCACGTCTGAGAGGGAATAAAAGCATGAATATTTGGGTGCTGCCTTAAAGAGAATTAGAAATCTTTCAAAAATAATCTAAAGAAAGATTTTACATAGTTTTTTATTCTTTTCCTCCTCAGGTGCAATACCCCAATGGATGAGAAGCTGCACATCCCTGTCAACAGTTAGCTGCAAAATCATGTCAATATTTAAACCAAGTTGAAAATCCCTGGAAGGTAAAACACCTTTTCAAGGTCTCAAAAATGTTATTAAATTACAGCTTTCAACACTATACAATCTTCTTACTTACCATAGGAAATGGTAGGTAAGGTACCAGATTAAATCAGTTGCATAGCCACAAGGCATAGTGCAATAAAGAATCCATTACCCAAATCACTTTATACCTAAGCAAACAGAAAATGTAAAGACATTTACATTAGCATCTAATGCAAATGTAAACCACGTGTTACTGATGGGGAAATGATAGTACAGCTGTCCAGTCTGTGTGATTGCAGTACCAAGCCACCCATTTATCAAACTGCCTCTTTTATTTAAAAATGTATTAAATATGTGCATGAGCTCTGCATTATATAGTAGCAACAAAGACAAAAAGCATTCTTCTACTATTTGTTATCTGCCATCAATGCAAAATTGGGGGCTGAAAAGTTACTATAAATCATATTTTTTCACTGAGTTTCTACACAAAGCCTTCAAGTTTCTCTTAGAAATATTTATTATTCCAGAGTTGATCATACAATGCCATCCAGGTGATAACCGTACTTAGGATCTCATTTGGCTTGGGTTCCCCCCTCCCGCCCCTGTTTTCAAAGCTCTGAAAAAGAAAAAACAACCAAATGCTCATCTGGACATTTTTTTAGATGTGGAAATTCTCTGGCTCAATGACATTTATACAAGACACAAGAAGATGAACCAAAATGGGCCAAATTTTGCTTTATTTACATAATAATACTTATATAATAATATAATAATATGTGTATAATAATAATATATACTAATAAAAATACTATATTGATGTGCATAGTTCAACTGAAGAGAGTCAGATTGCCTCTTAAACAGACCTCATCATCCCTGAAATCCGCAAACTGAAAACTAAAATGGAAGATGGAATGAACATAGTTTGATCCATAGTTGGACCACCTGGTGGCAACTTCACCAATGTCAGCTTACGACCAGACATCTTCATGGATGGACTACCAGGGAACTCAACACTACACATTCTCCTTTTTGCATCAGTGCATGAACAGCAATTCCCCACCTAATACTAGGAGACACCGAGGTACTAGCACAATGAGACAAATGAATGTAAAGCAGTGCTCCCCGCCATCACCTGGGTCTATTAGATACTTTACAGCTTTTTTCTTAAAAAGAGAACAGGTCTTGTCCAATTCTCAATGTGCGAGATGTCATTCTGCCTTTCTAAGACCAAATTAATTATCAAGCAAAGCAGCAAAAAAAAAAAAAATTATTTCCCATCAAAGTCATTAAATTAGACTGATACAGGGACTACATTCTGTTGACCACAATTTGTGAATGAATACATAGCTGGCATAATTTATCATCACACTCCCTATGTTAATAAAAGACTATGACATGTACTGCCACGTCAGGTCACATTCAAGATAGCTGATGACTGCTCAAGAACTGTTAAAATGCAAGAAAAAAAGACAGCCTTATCAAAATGAAAACAGCCCTTTAAGAACATTATTTCAGTGCTTCCTAGCTTCTATTACCAACTCAACTGGTGAAAAGTGAGATACCAAAACCATTTCCCTTTCATAATGACAACAGCTGATTTTCTTTTTCTTCTTTTTCAAATGGAAACTACTGTATTATTCATTTTGTTTCCATTCTTATTCCAAGAAGATCTGTTTTTGTAAACAGCCACTGAAATGAAAACCAATGCATGCATTAAAAAGACTAAAGGCTAAATAAAAA
Source organism: Falco rusticolus (assembly GCF_015220075.1). NCBI lineage: Eukaryota > Metazoa > Chordata > Aves > Falconiformes > Falconidae > Falco > Falco rusticolus. Next base: position 50,185,101 of record NC_051187.1, read on the forward strand.
AAAAAGCCTAGGATTTCTTACCCATATAACACACAACCGAGCGCTCTCATCTCACCATGATTAGAAGTTCCCTTCAGAAAATAAAACTAAACAGAACTATACCTTTCATTTTCACAGCTCCATAATAATGATACCTCATAGAAATAAGTCTGCTAAGGTCTTGTAGCAAGTATTTTTTTTATAGTCTATCCAGTTAGAAGTTATATCATTTGACTGGAGAACAGTTTATATAATGACTAGGTTAAGAACAGAAAAGTAAAATGAATAAACACAGCCCTGTAAGTCTGACCTCAGGAGCATGGGAGAACTTGGAACAAATTTTGAAAGGAAGGTTAATGAGTGATGTGGACATAAAGACAAAATAGGCTAAAATTCAAAGAGTTCTCCTGGCTGACATGGTAAGATAATCCATGTTTTAGACGAAGACAAAAGAAACACAGTCAGTCTTACATAGGTGAACTTCAGTAAAGCATTTCCAGTGGAAACCATTTGTCAGTTTAGAAAGTAGTAGCTGGTGGGTAGGCAGCTGGGTGAAGGAAAAATAGCAACAAGAAGTATTAAGGGGAAGAATGTCAGACAGCAGGGAGCTTGGCTACTGGATTTTTTCAAGGATAAATCTAGTTTAGCATTTTCTTTAATAACCTTGGCATGAACAACTGGGCTAGTAAGAGTCAGCGATGTGGGGCATCGTTGTCAACACAGAGGAGGATCGCAATAACTACCCCAAAATTTCTTTGGTGACAACAACAGAAATGTGAAATTATTCCCTCATGAACAAAAAAAATCGTGATTCTGCACTTGGGAGCTAACTGCAAAAATTCCTGCAATAAGCTGAGAGCTCATCAATAAGAAATTACTAGGGTGGGGAATGTATGGTCTGTAAGATTCAGCTATGAAAAAGACAAATGTAATGTTAGGAAGCATCAATCAAAGCATTTTCAGTAGATAGAAAAGTATTAATGCCGCTGTACAAGGGCTTGCCTTGAAAAACTGCACGTGATGTCTTCAACATTCAAGACAGAGATTCACAAACCAGAACAGGGCAAGAGAAGTGCTGCCACAACAACCCGAAAGTGTGTGTCTTACAAGAGGACAGAGAAGCTGTTTAGCTTGATAGACAACTGGGATGCTATCTGTAATTACAACAGGGTAAACAGGCAGGAAAAAAAGCTCAACAGAACAGCTATAAAGACAGAAGAGGTATAAACTGGCCATAAGGTTGAAAATTAGCAGCAGTTTCTCAGGTATTAGGATAATTTGGTTGCAGAAGAGCCAACCAAAGCGTCTGAAGCTAAGACACCCAACCCACACTACTCCATACCACCAAGAAGGCCTAAGATTAAAATGCATTTTACACACTAATGCTGCCTGCCAGTGCTTAGTGACAGGGAGCAAAAGGAGAAAGTGTTCAAGGTGTCTTATCCATTAGAAAACAGAGTCACTACGTTAATGGTGGTGCTTAATGTAATATAGCCTGCAACAGCAAGGGACTCAAGCTGACACTTTCAATTGTATGTGTGCGAATGTGCTGGCCTGCATTTGTTTATAAATAAAGTAAATAATAACAATATCCGTGGAATACCAGACAAGCAAGCAAAGCCTGCAATTTTATTTACTTTATCACATTTCAGGAATCAAAAGCAGTAAAAAGCAATTTAGAAGAAACTAGTGGATGCTAATGCTTTCACTGCACTAGAGGGCATTCTCACAGGAACACTGACACAGTGTCTTAGGGAATGACACTGATAAATAAAGATGGAACAATGAATCAAAAGCCGTGCAGACCTTCTCTAGAAACGTTCCGGGATGATGAAATGAATGACTTCTGTGTATAATGTCTGAAGTGATTTTTTTACAAAGTGTGCTTAATTCCTATAAAATCCAAGGCGCTAATGAGAACAGATGTAACAGGCCTTCTCCTATCAGTACAACCAAGTGTGGCACACACAACGCTACCTAGCTAGAATGCCTGGTTCAAAAACACTGCAGCAAACAGATTAATAAACTATCACTGTCTTAATAATGTACATCTGGCTATGAATGTTAAATATTTTTATGAGTTACATTTTGTTAAGGAAAATAGCTTCACACTGTCCATACCTCGAAGCTAAATATAGCGCTAACGTGTCTGTCTCCCTCCTCTACTCAGTGTTAACAAGAAGTACTCAGGAGTCATCCAGCACCTCTTACTATCAGCTGTCATCAAATCTAGGTTGACTCTAACAGCAGCAATCGACTGTGCTGGGAATGGGTGGATTTCTCTTGAAGGGGAGTTTCTGGCAGCTGGTAACTACCCACACAGCTGTAGATTTGCCACATAGAATTAAAAAAAGGTGGAGGAAAATTGATGGAAATGAAAAGGAAGTAAGGATTTTTTTTTTTTTCTGAAAGGATATTTAACATTGGCAGCAAATTCCAGTGTGCATTTAGTTCAGTTTGCCTGGGCCTGACATCATCATCGCACCTACGCAGGGCAGCTCCTTCCCCAAAGCCCCTCCAGGCCTGACTGCTCAGCAGTATTACGACTTTGACAGTTGAGGGGGACTATCTCAAGAAAGTACTATTAATTTCTGAGGTGAAATACCAGAGATTGACACTCTGGGTTATTTCACACAATAAATCCATTCAATAGCACTCGGGGACAAGCCAAACAAAAATGAGGCTTGGCCTCTTGAGCGCACATATAGGGAAGATTACAGCGAACCATGATTTTGCACATCAAACACAAACCACACCTCGCTGTGTGAATGTGTTTCTGGGATTACTGGGAGGTCTGAGATTCCCTGTATGCGCACAGGGATAGGAGAAGAGCGGACTGAAGGGACAATTAGCCTTCTTCCCATTGAACAGCTTCCACGGTTCACACAAATCAATTTAACATGGCTGTTATGCTGCAGAAAAAAAAATCCCAAACAAAATCCAGCACTGCTGAAACTTGATGCCTGCACACTACGCGCTCTCCTGGGTAATTTGCAGCATCCAGACATTGTCATCACATAAGTCTCATCCCTGCAAAGGCAGGTTAATATGCATCAGTGAGAGAAAGAACATTCTTTTCTTTCTCACAGCTCTGGCTGGAACACAATTTAAAACAGCAGCCCTCTTGCCTTACCTAGTAGGAAAGTTCTCCACAATGCTTTGTGAAACTACTCCATGAGCATACGTCAACTCGTTCAGCATCACTGCACTAGGCCCCCTTTCTAAGCCCTGCCTGAATCGGGCAATTATGCCACCCCACTATTTTATGCTGAAGCTATCAGAGCCACGTCGGGTCCCAGCTAAGGCATGTGGGGTCTCAGCTAAGGCATGTGGGGTACTGCTCAGGCAGCTTTCCGAAATGTAGTGGGAGCTGCTGTCGCCCTGGGATTCCTGCAGCGCTGCTGAACAGGTGGGCCAAGAGGCTGCTGCTCCAGACAGCTGAAAGATGCCATCACACAGCTGACTTGCAGCATCTCATTCCTGTGGCAGAGCGGAACCCCGAGGTCAATGGGAACTGGGAGACTTCCTAACCCCCGAGGCAAGAATTTGCCTCCCTGACAAGGAGGGGCTGTTGGGTCAAAGCAACCCTTATCAGATGCCGAGGTCAACAGGGGCCAAAAGACCGCCTGGGACAGGGAAGGAAGATTTTGTTTGTCTTCATCTGCCTGAAGTAAGCAAGGATTTACCAAGGGGAGCTCAATGTTTTGAAGTTTTTCTCTTGTACCTTGAACACGCTGCTGGTAGCTCCCACAGTCCAGGGTGCTCCAGGGCACAGCAGCTTCTCTCCTTCAAAGCAAAAGAAACACAGCACTGCTGGGTGGTAGACAGGGGCATACATGTCTCTACTCCAGCTATGTAACTGCCACTGCAGGACATGTCCCTGACCCATGATGTGGCCTGAGAGTTCAACTACGCCCTGCACCTTTGTTGTCCAAGCACTCATTCTTCAGTGTTACAAAAGCCCAGCCAAGCATGGGGGAAAAAGCCCAACTGGGAGAGTTTGCAGAAGGTCCTGGATTCACGTTAACTGCCTCACGCTTATCCACATTATTCAATATAAACCCATAGTTTTTTCTTAAAACTATGGCCTAGGGATTTTTTTTTTTTTAATGTGTAAATGAACACAAGAAAAGGTGATTAAAATGAGGAGGAATTAAAGTGAGGCAGTTAAGGCCAAGGTAAAGTATATCACAGAGCAAATGAAAGAGCAAGAGCTTAACAGAAATACTGGATTTACTTAATGAACAATTTACACACTGAAGGCTTAAAAGTGCTTCTCTTGTGTGTATGTAATATTAGTTTACTATATGAATAACCACAAAACTGGTTTCCTCTTATTTCTTATCTTTAAATTGGTGCATTTAATCTTTAAACCACACCAAACTGATTTCCCCCCCCCCCCAAGGTATACAGCCCACGGACTGCAACTACCTTGGAATCACATCTATGCACTATTAGAAAATGTTTTGTGGGCCTAGATGGAAGATGCAAGAAATATAAGGAAATCCCAGATGAGATTACGACATCAGAATTTTCCATTTCATCTGCTAATATATAAAACTTCATTTATCTTTTGCAAAAAAACAGTTTCCCATTGCCAGATAACATGCCTGCAAACAAAGTGTCCCTCTGCAGTCATTGACTGCAGAATCCAGATTTCCAGTTGCACAGCCAGACAGCTCTGAGTGAGCTGCACTGTTGCTGCATATGGGCTGGGAGGAAAGAGGAGTATTAGAGGAGAAAACCTAAATGTTGCTTCAGAAGGGATTTCACCTGAAGTAGCCTCTCTGCTACAGTCCTGTTTCTCAGCTGAGTAAAGGAAGATGAAGTGAGGGGGCATGACCATGCAAGCCCATGAGGTCCAACCCTGCCTGTGGAAGTCCAGGACAACAGGAGCCTTTTCCAAAGCTTAGGCAGCAGCACATCACTACCACAAGTCCCTTCCTTCACAGGACAAAGAATTCCTTTCTCACTAACATACAAAATGCCACAACTTAAAGTGAGCATCCAGCTACCGCAGTGCTGGTAGAACTGGACTCTGCTGTAAAGGAGGAGGCAATGTGCCAGCTCATACAGCCTGACAACTCAAGGACAATTTCTGCTGGATTTGATCAGCTGAGGTTCACAGATGGGCATGATGTCAATGTGACAAGTTGCTGCTTACTAAACAACAAAAGGGTTATTTCTTCCTGCAGATTTAAAACCTTGACAATCACTCCAAAAGATACAGCAGCAGTAATACTGAGGGAGTCTAAAACAAAGCTGGGCCTCCCTCCTTCAGTGAGAAAGGGATTATTTTTTTTCTCCCATGATTGCTATGATGTTCCACTGTCATGCAGGAAACCCAGATTCCCTGGCTTTGACTGGTCATTTGGCAAGGAGACATGAGTTGTTTAATCACCTCCCAAGGAGCAGCAAAATGACAGTGGAGCATGCATTTGGATGGCTGAAAGGCAGCACCTAATGACAAGTCTGTAAGCTGCTGAGCAAAATCTGCTTCCTGTGATAACTGCTCACTGCTTTTTGAAAATTATTTGTGAAGTCAGAGACTGATCTTCATCCACAGAGGCAAAGACAAGGACAGTAACTGGATAAGTACTGTTGCAGATTCTCCTTACCCTGGAACAGGGAAGGACTTGCTAAAAGGCAACGCACAAACCAGTAAGACATGCAGTGCTGTTATCCATCAAACTAGCCTGTACCCAAGGAAGGGCAGCAGCATCAGTGCAAACAGTTTTAGAAGCCTGTACTGCATTGTATTATGAATGCCAGCCTAAAATCAGGTCAGTCTTTGTCTGCAATAAACAACTATTTTACTAGATTGTCATATGTCAGAAAGCTCCTCTCAGACTATAGGGTTTTATTGGATGAGTGCGTAACAAATTAAATGTACCAAGGCTTAATACAGGGCTTACAGAGTCTCTGCCTCTGTGACAGCTGAATCCCAGGAACTTTCATAAGTTTTGGTCCAAATGTCGCATATGCACTGCAATAAAACAATATTTGTTTCTCTAACAGCACCTTGCACTCCAGTGTCTTCAGCTGGGGATATATGACATCATTTTTGCAGGATGTAAAAAGTGCAAGAGCAAAAAACCAGCACAGATGCTGACTTTCCCTTCAGAGGCTGCTGAGGTCAAGATTTTCAGGGTGTAGCAACACTCTGAACCCAATTTTGATTCTTTCAGGCCACTGCAATGACATTAAAGTCTCAGAGTATCAGTTCTAGGCATACTCTTCAACTCTTCCCATGACTAAGGCTCCCACAGAGACAGCGGCTATCAAACTGGCAGAGAATTGACACAGAGTGAGTGCAGTGTCTGCTCTGCCCCGCCCCCCCCCCCCCCCCCCCCCGAAAAGTATAATTTTCAGTTTAACCAGAAGCATTGAACCAGGCTGTTATCAATGAAAAATACAATGGTGTCTGACATCATGTAAAAAAGTGGCACAAGTCCTTGGATTGCACTACTGCATCTGCTTGAAACAGCAAACGTAAAAGCTATGAATCCAGCAATAAGGTACAGGACTGTAATTCTACAAAGGCCAGGTGAAGGGCAGGTTATGGACAACAAGGAGCAATCCAATTTGGTTACACTAGCTAAGGTAAAATTTACAATGGCTATCAATCCTCATGCTTTAAAGCATAAACTGAGCACCATCTGGGGCCAGAAAGGAATTTCCCCCTGTGGTACACTATAACACAATTGGCTGCTTGTATTTCTTCCTCTGAATCATCACATATTGGTTACTGTCAGAGACAGGATACAAGACTGTACGGATCACTGGTCTGTTCCAGAGCAGCAGTTTCTGTGTTGTTCATTTTCTTCATAATCCTTACAGATTACATTAATGTTATTAATACCGCAGCACTCATTTTCCCAATATACAGTAATAGTTACTCTAATTCTGAAACAAACACCAATAGCAACTTAAATGATCCCAACAACTAATCAAAAGCACTAGTCTGCATTTTTATGGGGTCCAAGTGATTTACTAGTTCTGTTTTGGAAAACAAATCTCACAATCTAATTACTTGTATTTTTAAATTACACATCAAGCATCTTATCTAGCATTCAATTTAACAATAGCGATAGTATGAAGAAAAAGCACTGATGATGTTTAAAAAAGTAATTTAGAATTCAGCTTTGAATTTATTTTAAAAGAAAAGATGTAAGTATTGCCTTCCTGACTGAGATTTATTAACACTCCCCCTTCCCATTATCTGAACATCTCACTTGCCCTAAAGCACATCTGTAAAGACAGTGAAAGACTGCCTGCATTTTCTATATCCATAAATTACAGATGTTGCTCTGAGCTACTCATCTATCAAGACAATTTTCCATAAGAGTAACACCAACCTGAAAAGTATCCATCTGACAGAGAATATGGAAAATAATTAGTAAAAGCACACAGTCTGCCGACCTAATTTGTTTTACTGGGAACATTCTCTGCCCAAAGCTTTATAATAGGGTGTGACAGAACGCAGGGAAGCAAATCAAAGCCCAAACAACACTTCTGAGTATCAAAACAAAGACCTTGACGCATCAGTAACATGCCGTGGCATACACTCACTGCCATTACAAACTCAGTACAGAGGATATGGATAATTTCATGACACCTTCTGTGTTTAATAACCTATCCTAGTTCATATTTTCCAACTAATAACTTTATGACGTATTTTACAGGTTAGCACATCTGTTATATCTTGCCTACATATCATAATTAGATTCAGTTCCATCACCGTGCTATGTGCATCTATGGAAGAACAGAAGACCTGTATCTAACATAGCATGTGATGATCCTAAAGCTGAAGTGTATAGAAGAAAAGGCAAATTGAGAGGAAAATTCAAGCAGCAGCCTCACAAAGAATGATTCTGCCACCATAGAGCTCGGTTACTGTATCTTAACCTTTCCACTTTCATAGGCAATTGAAAAATGAATAAATGCTGAGAAAGCAGACAAGATTAAGAACACAGAGCCTTTTCTAGGTTGCATATAATACAGAACATAACTGAAGGGAAAGAGGGAAAACAGTACTTGTGGGAGATAAAAGACAGACACACACTTGAACGCTTAATGCCAATCATGTGCTTATCCTCAACAGAAGACAAACACTGTATTACTGTATCAGAGCTGGGTGAAAGAAAAAAACAAGAGCTTTCATATATAGAAAAATGTATCTTCTTTACTGCAATTTGCATTTCAGATATAACAAAGTACCTTGGGTTCCCCCGGGTTCTCTCTTGTACAATCTCTGCGAAAGCTATTGTTTCCCTTTTTGTTGTAAAGCAGTTTTTAAAAGATGAAACCAGAGGTTTCTAAACCTATGAGACAACTTGTTGGTTTTCTTTTCCTCCTTACCAAAACAGAAATCTTTGGCAGAAAGAAGAGTACTTCAGTTCTGTTCTGACTTATGCAAAGAGAACTGAAAAAGATATGGGAGCAGCTGTAACACATGATACAACAATACTTCAGGCTTGATTTCCCCACAGTCAAATGAAGAATGTCTTATGAAACAAGGGAAGGAAAAGGAAACATACTAGAGTAGAAAAGATTAATAGCCACTTTTCATAAAATTATCGCCAGCCAGAAAACAAGTGTTTTCTGTCAATGGCTCCAACCTGCAGCCCCAAGGAACCTACCTAAAATTTTTTAACCACCGACACTGCACCCAGCAGGCAAAACTTTCAAAACAGGGTGCCCGTCAGACTTACATCTGCATGTAGGTACTTATGTAACTGCTCTGATTTTCTTAAATGCTGAGCACCTAGTAGTCCTCTGGAGATTAAACCAAGAACTGCTGGGCATCCAGCAGAAAAGAAATACTGCACTTATTTGGAAGCCTAACTTTTAAAGCTCACTCTTAAGACATTATCTTGGTTCGTATCATTACGGTTAAAGGAGTGAGAGAGACTCCTTTTGGAGTCTGTCTACGCAACTCTTAACAGGCTACAAGAATACCTGCTGAAAAGGGACAGGCACTGCCTCCGTTTCAAGCATGCAGCTGATTTTCCCACCAGAGTATTCCTAGCCCTCGTGCACTAGAACAAGAGACCAGAGCTAGAATCATACCTAATTTTCTGGAAATTAGTGCCAATAGGACACAGGGCACCCTCCCCAAACAAGCACTTGATAGGTTTAATGGTGCAACGGACTTACTTTAGACCTCCTGTTTAAAATGTCACTGTTTCTCACACAGATGAACTACTGCTCTTTACACTTTCAGTACCATCAGCCCAGAGAAAGGGAAGCGTCTGCCCCACTACACTTTTTCATCGTAAACACCACAACATTTGCTTGATGGTACAAATAGAACAAAGCTAATATTTCTTTTTTTTTTTTTTTCTCTTTTGCATAGCAAGTAAATTTCACAAGAAGGTTAGTAATGAAACTCTAAAAACACATTTACAGGATTAAAGTCAAAACCTGGAAAGGCAATAAATCATCTACTGTAAACATAAAAAATTGAGGGCAGTTTAAGTGAGGCAGTATCATTGATCCACTGTCTCTCTCACAAATGAAATCTGAGAAAACACACAGAAATACATTGCGTGCATCCTCAGGAAACTGAAATACAGTTAATTAAGAAGAGATTTTTCCTTCTGATCCTTCTAATAATTCTCCCTCTTTCTCACTGAAATGTACACAGAGCAAAAAGAGAATGAAGGGTTTAGGTCACTGTTGCTAAAGGCTTTATTTTCTACAACCTTTCCCTCCCACAGCGCTATGGAGAGTGTGCAACTCTTGTCTGTCCTCACTACATATTATCCTTCTCATACCACTGATACAAATAAGGAATGTGGTTGACCTGGCAACAGGATGTTCATTTCCTAATTTATCCACCATTTCTTTTAATAACATTAGTCTCGGCTAAGTAGGGAACAGTTCTAGCGTTACACAATTTTGCATGTGTCTAGTTATACTAAGTACAAACAGCAATCCCCAATCTGCTCCATGCTGTGAGATACACTTCACTATCAAGAATGTGTTTCTACCAAACAGGAAAATGGACCATCATAACCAAAACCTTCTATTGAACTTTTATATTTGGTATTACTTTTATTTGGTATTTATTAGGACTATTTTTTTTCTCCCAATTTACTTACTACAATGAGAAGGATTGAAAGTTATGCCCTGAAAAGAAGCTTCTGGGCAGGTAGCGGTCTTGTGAGAGGAAGGAAAACTAAATGTGATTAGACTAGGGAAAGCAAGAGACCTGTCCAGGACAGACTGATGCTGGAGAAATCTCTGGATCAATACAAAGGCCCAAAGAGACTGACATGATAGTGATGTATGTAAGGGGAGACCTTACCCCATCTCTCCCAGCCTTGACAAATAAAAGGAAAATTGGTATTTGAAAGTCTTGATTTGGGATGTCTAACCCGAGGCAAATTTACAAGGCCTTGATTTTTCAGAGAGGATGATCCACATCATCTGAAATATAAGCCTGTATTTAACAAAACTGTGAAAAACGCAGCTAAACAGGAAGGTAAGCTCATGTTCCCATTCTGCTAGGATGATTATTTTGCTCATATTCTGTACATGCTCCTCTAACCCTTTTGTACAGCTCTAATGATCCAGTTTGAACTTGTCATATGATTTAACAGTCTCTGTGAGAAAAAACAGCATCAAGATGCAGTTAGTTGTACCATAAGCAGTCTGTGTCACAACTTGAGCTTAATTTCTCCAAATAAGCGGCACTATAGATAAGCTCTGATCACTATCACGAGTGCCACCCTGCTCACAAGGCACAAACCTTTCCAGCGTATCTCTGCAAGATTTTGTAGACAAAACCACAACATACAGTGCAACTCTCCTCTTCTTAATAAAGAGGACTGCAATCCCCAGGGCTGTTTGTGCAAGCTGCTGTTGTGGGTGCACAATGGTTGCCTACATAGAAGCACAGCACCAGCATCTAACTTGGTACAAAAAAAGAGGATTCAGTCCTTTCTGACACAGAGTACTTCACAATCGGAATAACCATTTTATTCTGTTTGATTACTCCCCCACCTTCCAGCTAAATCAGGCTGTCAAACATGTTTTCAACATACACAGCAAAGAAGTGTAAAATCCAACAACCTATATTCCTTTAAAGCGAAATTTTGAGTCACCAGGTTCTTGCAGAAGTAGTGTATTAAAAGACAGCTAATTTGAAGGAAGTGTTCGCCAGCAAAAGCTGGGACACAGCCAGAAAGCTACAGTAGACAAGGATTTTAATGGCTATGAAATGTTTGGTACTCTGTGGTGAAATTAGTTAACAGACTGATTTTTCCTCTCTTGGGGGCTACACACAAAAACCTGCAGGTGTGAGACCTGAGTGTATCAGCATGCTTGCCCACACCTGAAGCCATTTGCCCATCACACAGTCTGAGCAGCACTGCGCTGTTTAGGAGCACTGAGGAACAGTGTGCCTGTAAGTCAGGATTTTAAATAGTATCAGCAGCATACCGTGATGAATGTGTACCACATCAGTTCACGCTCCTGCCTGCCTCTAGACTGCCGCGTCTGTTCTCCTCACAGATAATGATTGAATTTGATGGCTGTATTCTCCAGAGCCTCCTCCCTCCAGCACTGCTTCACACCTGAACAAACCCAAGTGCAAAATGCTTCCACTCCGATTTGGTAGCAGTTAAGACTACCATCTTTACAGGGTACAAACAACATGCAAGACAGCAAAAGCTCAAGCTCCATACGTAGCAATTCAGAAGCCCAATAGCAACTAAATAAAAGCATCTTCAATTTTTGCATTAGCAACATTACTTTTACTACAGTATCTGCCAGACTACCCACGGGGTCAGTTGGTAAGTCCTTGCCAACATTTATCAACAGAAATCACCTATAAGAATTCATCCAAAATGTTCACAGTACACAGAAATTGTTATCAATAAGGAAAATCTAAACTGGCAATTACAGGCCCAGTCCTAAACTAGCTTGATACAGAACTGCAGTCAAATTGTTTTCCCCAATTTCCAAATTGTTAGCAAGAAAATACACCTCCCAGGTTCTTATCAGTCCAGAGGCAAACTGATACAGAAAAAACCCTGCAGATATCTGACCATCCTTTTCTGGGCAGAAGAAAGTTCTCTTCTCTGCACATTATTGCCCTAGGACATACCTGTACACAACCTGGAAATACTGCTGGGCCTTATTAATACCACACATTGGTAAAATGACAAAAAGACATTTGACCAACAAGCATATCCAGTCCTTTCCCAATGTACTCCTCAACTGTCTCCTCAACACCTTCACCAGTTTAGCAGCAGCCAATGTCAGCACACAGGTACAAAACCTACTTTTTACTCGTATAAGGGGTTGTTGAAAAGCCCAGAGAGCTTCCTAGCAGCCGAAACAGTTGCCTGGCTGTATTACTTGCCAGTGGGAATGTCTGGGGCAGGGTGGGGGGTAAATCTGGGACAGTGTTTCTGGTATCCCCAACACTGCCAGGTGCATTCTGTCCTTTGAACACCCCATAGGTGTGCCCAGAGGCCGAGCAAATGGCACTGTCACTCTGCACAGCTCCACTTATCCATCAAGCAGGTACTTACGGTCTTCAGGGTTCTCTTAAGTTTCTGACATTCCTGTTGTAAGGCTAGACGGGATTTGTAGGTTGCCTGCACCAGGCCAAAACTTCTGCTGCCTCTCAGGAACAAAGTGGATGCCAGATGCAAAACCTAGAAATGCACAACGCTCACGAGACCATCACACCAAATATAACACAGGTGCACCCACTGTGAATACACCTGAAATCCTTCTGACTAATCAGACATGTTCACTGTCACCTGTGAGGAAGTCTTTTCCTGGCTCAGCACACTAAGAAATGGCAGGATTACTGCTGCCACCACAGAGATTCAGGGTGCTGCTACTGCTGCTGATAGGGGGAGTAGGTGCTGTTGCAGTGAAACTTCCCTTTTCAGCAACAGCCCCATGCCCATGGCTTTCCTCAGGCCCTACCCAACACTGCTCCTTAGACTGAACAAGCAAAGGAGGGAGCATGCCACCCCCTCAGCTGCATTTCTTGATGAGGCAGCTCCCTTTCTTCTCCAGGGGAAATAAAGCAGTCAATGGGGCAACAGCATCCCCTGGGCTCTGAGTTAAACCACGCTGGCCTGCTCATCTTCTTAGGGAAGGAGATGACACAGCTGTACCCCCCAGTACCCACTTTTATCCAGGTGTGGGAAAGAAAACTCGTCATCAGAAACATGGATTCCTGCTGAGCAAGGGAAATTAATTCACACGTGCTTCACCTTCTTCTGAATGCCCTCAGGAAACTCAAAGAACAACGATTTCTGTAGGCTCCGGCTGGGTGTTGTAATACTTCCGAACCACTGCTAAAGTTTCTGACACCTGAAACGGCTCACTTTCTCCCATGACCACCCAGGTGATTCTCTGCTGCATGCTGGAATCCCTGCTCCTGCCAGCAGCAGCACCTGCTGAATGCAGACCATAAACTACCGAAGTGTGGCTGCCCAGGTCAGGAAGAAGTCCTTCCAAAATACTAGTATTTAACAACGGACTGCTCGGAGTTAGTTAACTATCACAGCAGAAGATATTTTTCATTTAGGCAATCACTAGCTGATTGCAGCTTACCACATAATCCTTTGGTCCTTAAAAAACAATTTCTTTAAACAAGTTAGCCATCACTATCTGTAAATTTACTATTTTAGCATGGCACTTTCATGGTTCTTCTACTTAGAAAAACATTTTTATAGAATTTCATGGGGGGCAGTGAGGGAGAGAAAGACCATGCACCTGTTCTCCAAAGATTCATAATGGTCTCCATCCCTCCTATAATCTCCTTATTCAAGATGCAGGATTGAATAGCGTTTGGGGTGAGTCTCTTTAGCACTTAGCCCTAAAGATGGTCTTTTTAATAGCCATAAAATCTACAGAGGGAATAGATGAACTAAAAGGTTTAATGGCTGGCTTGCATTTTACTGTGTTCCGCAGGGACCAGGTGCTTTTACATCCTGTATCTACAGTTCTGCTGAAGATGGTTTAGAATTTCCATTTCATTCAATGCATAGCTTTTATCAGTGCTCTTTCCAATACCACATCCATTATATGAGGAAACTAGATTATATGAACTTGATTTCAACATGTTAAATCATTTTCTGGGAAAGGCAAGCCTCTATGAAGTTACACAGATTATTCTATAGTATCAGTAACAGACTACTATTTAATTCTCAGTATCACCTCCTATCCAAAATTTTTTTTCAAAAAAACCTATTTTATAAAGAGATTGGAACTGGAGGTTTAGGGCAGCTTTGTACAACATTTTTGTTAGGGAAATGAACACCTTGGTGCTTTCTCTGAGCAGCTTTGGATCTGAAATCTCTCTAGAGGGGCAGTTTGGAAGGATAGTCATTGTTTAATTAGTATTCTTCTCAATTAGCATCTGGAGTTAAAGATCCACAAGTAGGTATATATCCAAGAAATTCTCAGAAGAATTACATACCAGTAACTGAATATGCAGAAGTTCAGAAAATCGTTCATCCTCCCTCACTTCAGCTTCTTCAGAGATTTTCTTCCTTTAAATTAGCAAAAACAAATGCAAAGTAAGGAGGACTGCATGCTCTTCTTTTGCTTCCATGCTTAAATAGTACAACCCAGAGGCAGCTATAAAATAACTTTATTTTCCAGTTCCTAAACTCAACACGTGTGCACCTAAGAACTTATTCAGGTAAGGTATGCTCTGAAAACAACAGTGATATCATTAACCACAAAAGGTCAATATGGTCCTACTTAGGTATGCATACAGCTGGTCTAGGTATCAGAACTGTTAAGGACCAACAGCTGCTCCAAACTCTGGAAAATTCAGGATCTTGCATACAGATTTGGAAGAAGCTGAAGCTAAGGTATCAATTCAACTATGTGGAGACTTTCACAGCTTCTAAGGAAACCACCCTCCCTAGCAGACTATGATGCATGTGTTGTTTAGTCAGCCCACAGCTACTACTTGATGAAAAAAAATGCAGATAACAACAGGCAGAAACAAACATATAGTAGGGAGACTCTGGTAGGAAAAAGAAACCCTGCCTGCCACTCACCCATTACTAGCTGTTTTGAACCATTACTTCAAGGACTTTAAGGGACTCCATGAACTTGACTCTTTAGAGACTACAGGCAAAACTAAACCAAACCACTACACTCAAAATTACAGGTCACTTATTCTTATTTGCTATTCCTTTACAACAAATTCCTTTTTTCTTAAGAACTGCAGTGTAAAGGTTTGCTGATGGAGGGTTGTTTCTACCCACGGGAAAAACAAGCTATTCCATATAGGTTATCATACTGTTGGGCGCAGCAATATAGCTACAGCTCCTACTTCACCTCACCTCTGGCAAGGATGGCTATGCTGGCAACTGCTCCTGCCCTTCTGAGCAAGAAAGGGGCTGGAGTATGTAGGCAGCAATCACCTAGAGAGGGAAGGAAGGGTAGCTCACATCAGTGCTTCAACCCTCCCTACAGAGGCAATGGCTTAATTGTCCTGGCCTTCATCCTCAGAGCAGAGAATCACAACTTTACCTTCACTTCTGAGATGCTTTAAGCCAATTCTGTGTACGAATACCCGAAAGCAAGACAGCTCAAGGTAAGCACACTAAAACAATTAATTTTTATATGTCAATAATGTATATGGGTACACAATCAGGCCAACAATTTCTAGTTGGAAATCATCTGTGTCAGAGCCAAACTCATTGCTATGCTGAGAAAAGCCATGGTGAGGAATCTTTCTCTTTAATTCATAATAAGCCCGAAGAACAAAATCATCCAACATCCAGAGAAACATCATGTCCAACTTTCTTAGCAAAATGAGTTCATGTCAGTTGTAAGTAATTTTATTTTCTGGGCAAATGGTTCCATTTGTATCATGCCAAAGACAACAGAGGACCACAGGTATTCCCCAGGAAGGCTGTTTCTTTGCCTTTTGAAATGCGATGAGTCAATAACTAACTAGTTAGAAAACCAGGGAGACTCAACTGAGTGGGGATACACACTGAAAGCTGTGTTTGTACTAACTGTCACGTACCTTCCTCCTGTCTAGATGTAAATTCTGTATTCCAGGTCCCAGACCACCTGCTGCCTAAGGAAATAACGTTAAATCTTGAGTAAGCACAGGAAGCCTGGGAAGGGGAGAAGGGGAATGCCATTTGCACAGCTTTTACACTAATCCTTATCAGACTGCTCTCAGGGCAGAATACCAGTTCTCTCTTGCTTTCTTAGCTGGAGGTAAGGTGCCTTTACTGGGAGTTAGCTGTGGATAAGAGGGAAATAATGATAAGAGAACAAATAATATAAAACACTGGAGAACCAGCTGGTAGGGGAACCCAGTCTACTCTAGTATTCTGCAAACAGGAAGATTTTCCCCTTCCCACTCACACAAACTCCCCTCCCCAGACAACCCTCCATGGAAGCTATCTAATTAGCAATGCTGGCACCGGTGTGGAGGATGAGCCTGCCTCTGAATTCAGCTCTGCCCCATGGCAGAAGCAGGCTTTATTACTAATGCACCAGTTTGCAGTGGAATAGAAATAGATTTACTCTGGGTACATATATATGTTTTTGTTAAACTCATTTTCCATGTACTGAATATACTTGCAACTAGGGTAGTGTAGGGAAAAACAAAGATGGTTTCATGGAAGAAAGAGCTTTTCATTACAGCTATCATGTTTAGTAGAAACAAAAACATGTACGAAAGCCCACTGTTGCATGTCTACACAAAGAGCCTCACACGTAAATACCAAAAATAATGAACAGGAGAGAGAGTCAGTAGAACTGCTAACATGTAGTATTGTAATGCAACTAGGAAATGGTAACAATTATGATTTATTCTCACAGAATCAAACATCAGTGTGCCAAAAACGTACACAATATTTTAGCAATCACAACCAAGCAGGATCAGAGCCCCAAAGATCCTACGCTCTAACAGAAGCACGTATTTACAGATGTATCATTAAACCAAATATTTAACCTGCACATGAGAGATGTCACCCAAGCAAGCTTAATTCTGGTTTTCTTTCATTCTGGAATTTCTGCTTGCTGAGAAAAAATCTGGTACCCAGGTCACAATTCTTGTTCTTCCCCTCTGTTTCCATTCATACCCACCCACTTCAGCTTTTGCCCCTCTTTTCTTTTTTATTCCATCCATCTTGCTTGTTCCTGCCACCCCACAGCCTTGGCCCTCTTCAATCTCAGCTCTGCTTGCCCTCCCCCTGCCTGCAATCTCTTCTCCCACACACCAGTCACCAGGCCCCCCTCCACTCCTCCAAAGACGCTTTGTCTTCCACCTCCACCCCCCTTTCCAGTTCCTGCCCCCCGCCACGTTGCTCTCCGTGCTTCCCCAGGCCCCTCCTGGGGTTCCTGCGCCCAGCCTCTCCCCGGCTCTGCATGCAGTCGTGCCAGCTTTCCTTCAGGCTGTAATGGCAAGAGCTCTGAGAAGACAAGGGAAAAAATCAGTCCTGGCACTGCACACTGCTGCAACGAGAAAAGAATAAACACGGAGAGCGACCAACTCAGACCCCAAAGCCCTTACGATAAAACGTATTCAGTTGAGTGGGCATCAAAAATACCTGAAGGGACAGAACATGCTGCGTGGACACAGAATCTTCAGAGCCCTACAGCAATACGCACAAATGTATTTAGGTTTACAGTTCCTACGCCTAAACATCTACTTCCCTGCCCCCCCAAATCTACAGCTTGTCAGAAGACCAAACACCTTTGTGAATCTTGAACTCAGCAACTAGGTTCTGACAAGTCCGCCTGCTGTGTGAGCTAGCTTAGATTTTTAGAGGCTCAGAAATTGACCAAAAATTGAGAACTTAACATAGCTAAATGTAGACTTGGATGGATGCCCTGACAGATTTCAAGTCTCTGCTTGAAAACAGACTAGAGCTTCAAAAGCAAAATAGGTATGCCTTTATTTCAAGATACGCAAAACATCTTTACTCCTTGAACTTGTTTTCAGAAATGAGATAAACTTACTCGTAACTCTCCCATATAGCAGCCCGAGGCAGATGCTTGGCTTGAAGAAGTTCACCTCAAATGCTTACAATTTGAAAAGTTATATACAATTTAAAATGAGGTCTCTATAACAGAAAGCATCAGATTACACATCTTTCATAACCAGCACATACACAAGCAGCTTTTTAATTGATTTTTCCACATTCTTGCCATTACAGCTACTGTAAACATCACCCTCAAACTAAGCCATTGTTGTAAGTCAGCACTATTTTACACTGCCAGGCAAGCGCAGGCCAGCCTACTAGGTCTTTAAACAGATTCAATAATGAGCTTTTCAAGAAGGAACAGACAGTGATTCATATCAAAGATTCTCTGTATTTCACCTCCCAGGTTTCTTCAAAATATTTGGAAAGGGTTATTTAGAAGACCATTCACCAAGACGAGGCTGGTAAAGGCATCCGTATGTGGGCAAATGTTGCAAGCCACGTGAAACAGAAAGGAACTAAACAAGGGTACGTTTCCTTCTTGTTCAATGTTCCTATGACCACTCAATTTTGAGGATTCTTTGCTCCCCACTGATGTCAGTATGATTTGATGGTGCTCAAAAGAGGGCACAATTGGCTTCTGCATTTCAAAACTGAACCTGATCATTTCACCTGTCTGCTCTTCTGAAGGACAAACTTCAGAGAAGAGATGTAAAAACAGTGTAAGAAGTTATCTGTGGGTGTCACATACTGACATTTATCATCCAGGACTTCACAAGGCAAGAATTCCACTTCAAGAATTACTGGAATTGTGAGGTTTACACCAACATTTGACAGTGTTTCTTTGACAGAAAAGGCACATTACACTAACCCAAAATTTCCACTAGTGTTTATTTTTATGTAAAAAATATTAAATCTATCTTAGATTTCTTTGCAAACAAGCAAAAATAAGTTGGCAGGCCTGTTGCTGCTTCCAACTAGTCCTCCAGGACCTTCATAGTAGTATTATTATTATTAACAGTGATTTCCCCCAACTATCAGCCAAACCTGCTGTGCAAGGCAAAGCTGAACTGCCACACAACTTTTTGC
The DNA here is from genome assembly GCF_015220075.1 of Falco rusticolus. Classification (NCBI taxonomy): domain Eukaryota; kingdom Metazoa; phylum Chordata; class Aves; order Falconiformes; family Falconidae; genus Falco; species Falco rusticolus. The sequence continues at coordinate 50,204,111 of NC_051187.1, forward strand.
TGATGGGCTCTGCCCCATATGTTCAAGAACACTTTCGAAATATTTTTAAAGCTGCTACAACCTGGCCTATATTCTTCCCTTTCAACAATGTCAAGATAAATCTCAAAAATCATGATTCAACCTCTGAAACAAATTGATGGCTTTACCAGAACAGAAAAGATACTTAAAAATAGGTCCTATAGATCAATACATCCATTAGAATGGGTATCATGGTTTAAACACAACTGGCAATGAAGTACCATGCAGCCACTCACTCACCCCCCCCGCCTCCCCCAGAGGGATGGGGAGATTCGTGAAAAAGGTAAAACTCGTGGGTTGAGATAAGAACAATTTAATAATAAAAGATAATTATTATAATAATAACAACAACAATTGTAATGAGAAGGAGAGAGAGAGAGGGAGAAAGGAATAAAATTGAAAAGAAAAAAACAAAACAAGTGACGCACAACACAATCGGTTGCACCCACTGACCAATGCCCAGCACTGGTCCCTGAGCAGTGATCGGCAGGCCCTTGCCAGCTCCCCACAGGTTAGATGCTCAGCATGATGTTCTATGGTATGGAATATCCCTTTGGCCAGTTCAGGTCAGCTGCCCTGGCTGTGTCCCCTCCCAGTTTCTTGTGCCCCTCCAGCCCTCTCGCTGGCAGGGCCCAAGGAACTAAAAAGTCCTTGGCTTAGTATAAACATTATTTAGCAACAACTAAAACCATCAGCGTTATCAACATTATTCTCATACTAAATCCAAACCACAGCACTGCGCCAGTTGCTGAGAAGAAAATTAACCCTAGCCCAGCTGAAACCAGGACAATGGGTCACCTGAACCTATTCAGAACTCTCTGTTGTTAGAGATGTCACCAGCTTAAGTAGCCCAAGACCAAACAAAAATGACCGGTCACCTCATTCATTGTCTGTCTTTGAACACTACAGGATATTTCAGTAACTTCTACAGTTCTGTGAAGGTTATGAAGATTCTGTGAAAGTAGTGCAAATAAAAATAAATGAATAAAACATTTCCAGCAACATGGAATTCTCTTTACTCAAACTTTCCTTAGTCGAACTTTTTAAAAATAGGTTATAAAGTCTGCTAATTATAGAGTACTGAACCTCATTCAGTCAATCACAGCACTGGATCCACTCAGAATAAACATTACTACTACTGATAAATGTACAATATTCTTCTTAATAGTATTTAGCTCCTTATATGAGCAGGGGCATAATTAAGGTGCTTGATGCTGATCCTTGCAGAATACTCATGTTTAAAGGAGCCACTGTCAATATTTCACATTGCTGGACGAAGCGTAACAAACGCTAATGAAGAGCTTTTTGTCATGGTCTTCTAAAGAAGAAGTCTAATAGCCTGGGAATCCTGACACTGAACACATTAGTTCATTCAGATCTCATTTCCCAGTCCTTCACCTGCAACTACCCGTCTTTGATTCTAGTCAGAAAAGTTTATCTTTTTCCTCTATCAAATATATCATTGTACTCTCGGGATCTGTTGCATGAATCCAGACTCTCCATATACTCACAAGTACCAGAAGAGGCAAAGCGAAACAGACAACATGCTGTAGCATACTTTTACAATGCTGCAAGGAAACAGGACATTAAAATTACATATTCTCATTTGTTCAACACAGGACCTTTACATCCAACTATTAGTGTCTTCACATTCTTTAATAGTCATATGTGATGCACATAATCCTTTTCTCTTTAGGAAGCTCCAGGAAACACATTTGTTGATTCACACCAGATCAGAACATTATTTAATAAAACTAGTATTCATAAATGTGTGAATGTACAACAGAAAGCAAGTAAAGCAGATCCCAAAAGAGCATCTTATTTTTGCTGAGATCACTCAAAACACATCCCAATTACAAGAGATCTCACAACACAGCTATTACACTTGTGAGGGGATGCCATTCGAATTAGGTAATAAAACCTACTGAGTAATAAGACTTTAATTCTCAGTATTTGGTATCACACAAAGACTTTAAAAGAGCTTTTTATGATATTTGAATGAGATGAACAGAACAACCCCAATAAATACACAAAAGGGGTTTCTCTTAGTAGCTCTGCCCTACTTTTAAAGCTTTTACTCTAATAGCAGTGCTATTCTCTACCTCCCCTGTAGCAGATTGCAGTTTTCTCCCGTCTTTGTAGCATGGCTAATAAGTTCTGGGTTAGAGCAGCTTAGACCTCAGGCTACTAGTATGTTGAAATCAATTATGCAAAGCCCATTCATTTTGATACAATGTACTAAACTGCTGCTGTCACAGCAGTAGAATGGCTGCTCAGACTGGTTTGTTGGATTCCGCACCCCCCCCCCTCCCCCCTTCTTTCTTATCATTACAATGTCTTCATCCGTTGCCAAAGTTGGCATTCTTTGTCAAATACATTGCCTCCTACCTAGGGTGCAATGCTCACTTCAAGATTAATCAAAACCAATTTGAAATTCCAGCAGCAATGAAAGCTGAATACATGAATTCTGTGTATAGCATGAGTTTTACGTGCAATGAGATTAAGAACCTAATTCATTTGGTGCATCAAATCACTAATTTGGTTACAAATGACTATTCCAAGATTAAAGAAGGAAAATTCTCTAAAAGCATTTAAGAGCTGCACAAATTAAGAAGCCCTTCTCTAGTCTTTGTTTTTAAATGGATAGACAATGTATGTATTAACAAAACACTCTGTGATACAATTATTTGCTTATAAATTTAGGATATAGGTGGATAGATTACAGTTCTTAAAAGTGGCATTAGCTACCTCAGATTTCTTGTCAAATTTACTTTATTTTTATAACGTATTAACCAAATCAATGGCAATCATATTTCTTATATGAAATTATTATTTATCATAATAGAATGAGGAAAATAGTATTAAAAATGATTAAAACAACTCAAGAGACATTGTGACTACATATGTGAGGTTTCTTAAGACACCTGAACCAATCCACTAATTCCAAGACACTGAAACGGGTGGATTTCTCAGGTTTCTTTTCAACTTGTAACACTGGTAGGAAAGGTTTTTCGGTTTTGTTTTTTTGTTTGTTTTGTTTTTGTTTTTTTTTTTTTAAGTGAACATTTCTCTGTCCTTTCAGTACGCCAAGTCAGCTCAACAAAGGGTCAGACAGGAACCAGAAAGGAGGAGGGAGCAGGACTACCCCTTTTTGGCACTAGCGAGCCATTTCATTGGCACAGCCAACTCATGCAACCTCACATCCTACCTTACTAAAGGATGTGAAAAACAACATGAAAATCTACTCATGTCACTGAAAATCATGAACTTACTACGCGTGATTCAACATTACGTCTTACTCAGAAAATAACAGCCCTTTAGAATTGTGTTTGAGCCCATAAATGAAGTAAAAATGTAGTAGCAAAAGAATCACAAGTGGCTCACATGTTGCCAGGGAGATAAATTCAGAAAGAAACAGGAAACAATGCTTCAGTCTATAAACGTGAGGTACTAATGTGGAAGGAGGGGCATAACTTCCAACTTGCAGATCCAGAGTGTACACAAAAGACCCCAAACAAATGACACACAAGAACCCCTCAGGAGGGCTGCCAAAAAAAAAAAAAAAGCATCAGTACTTCACTACAAAACTGAGAGTGTATTTCCAGGTACATTACTTCTGAAAGCAAAGTCAATTTAAAAATAAGCTGGCTTCCTTCACCCCTTCTTCATCTGCCTTCCTTCACCTTTCCATGCACAGCCCGTTGTTTCCTGCAAGATGCCAATGCAACTGCTTGAGTAAGGCATATCACAGAAATGACCCAGATTAAACAAGACAAAACCCCCTTCTAATTAGACTCAATAACTGTGACATAAATACTTCTCAATACTAAGAATGACACAGCACTTGAATACAGAGTAGGGGAACGCTTGAACAAAGTCATGAATCACATAACGAAAGGCTGTAAAGTTGCAGAGCAATTTCTCTCTAAATATACGGGCCTGAGCCTCAAAGCCTACTTTTCTACATGCGTCCTGGACAGATGAGCATGCAGCCTAATTATTCTGAGCCTAACTTGCCCCCTCACAAGAGTATCTGCAAACTAACAAGCAGAAAACATGCAAACCATCTGTAAAAGAAACACCTGGTCACCAGTCACACCTTTAGTTTGGACACTATGAATTACACAGCATCCTCAAACTTACACAAAGTCTGGGAAGCAAAGGAGGCGCAACAGGCAAGAGGGGAGCTATGTCCACCATAAACACCATGGGAATGTAAACACAGTCCAGTGTAAATGCTACGGGTATTGGCAGAATGCTCATTTTCTGCTCTGCTGCTGCGGGACTAGTTTACCAGTGCTTGCAAATCTTGCTCCTTCTCCATCTCTCAGCCTCCCCCAAACCCTTTCAATTCAATCTCAAACTGCAATGATCATTAAAAACAATGAGTATGTCTGGCGCAAGTAAACGTGCCTTGACTATCAACGATTCATTAAGTACCTGGCACTGGATCCATAATATGGGATTTTGACATGGAAAGAAAAGCTTTAGAGCTCATTCAAAAGTACAAGCTTTACATATAAAAGAGTAAAAAGGTGCATCTTTGTCTAACAAGTAAGAGAAGGTTACGTCCTTTGTGATGGTGTTGATAGTTTCATTCTCTGTATAAGCTAACTTCTATTTAGATACCACCTTTTCCAAATCACAGATAAATTAAGTCAACTTTAGCTAATGTGGTGATGATTTGTAGTGAGTGGCAGAAATTCCCCTGTAATTATGCATGAATTGATGTGTGATTTCCTAATGAGCTTAAGTGAAGAAATCATCATTTTGTGATAAATGCTTTATTTCTTAAAATGCTTGTAACACATTTCTAATAAATTTAATCAAGTGACTCGCAATCATGTAGCATTTACAATTATTAACTGCACAGTCTTTTACACTGGCTTATAGCTTTGGCTGATTGCTGTGTGTTAAAGTTTAGCATTTTATAAACATGGTTATAACAACCATTATGTTGTTTTTGCTCAGAACCATGCATTTTTTTTCAGTTTGAAGTTAATTTACATTCTGTACAAGTTTTGTGCCTCAAAGACAAAATTCTTTTGCCGTTTACAAATGGATGCACACATTAGGAAATGAAATGAAGTGCTTCTACCTTTCAGGACACACCTCGTCCTTCATCCCTCTGGAACATCCTGGATCAGGCACCCCCAGTCCTTCCAACCTTCCTGGCTGAAAACCAGTGCAAATTCAACTTGGTAGCAGAGCTGAATTTCTATGGGAGCTGGGGAGGAAGAAAGCTTTCTAAAATGACCCCAAGGCATCTTATCCTATGGTGTCTGTATTAAGAATTTTAGCTTAGATCTTCCCTTCTATAGCAAGTTGCTACAGGGAATGGATGACCTAAGGGAGTCACAGATCTAGAGACTTCTATGAGTTTCCCCATCCTTAAAGACTGGAAATCAGATACTTCCTACACTTCCACACATTTAGGTGCTGGAATTTAGCTACCCAAAGTGTACCATAAGGGTTAGGAACTTCCTAAAAAGAGGTCTGCCTGACCAAGGGGAGCCTCCAGCTTTGCTATGTTTCCTCACGCTCCCTTCACCAATTCCTTCTTAGAGCTTCAGGAGAAAATGGTAAAAAAGGAAACTTGTCTTGGCATTCCACACATATACGAAATCTTTGTTTGATTTTCCACTACAAATAAAAACCCCATATAAAAAGAATATTAAAGTAAACATGGTGAAGCTGGCCAGTTTTAAATGCTGAATCAGTGTTAAACAGTACTGGTAGTAAATTTCAAACATGCAATTCCTTACACAGTGCTGTCCCTAGAGCTAGGAAAGATAATTCAAAGAACTACACATTAGCACCTCAAAAGACAAGAAGAGATCTTACATGTATCAAATACATACAAATATTTATTTTGACGCTAGGCTGGACTGAAGCCATTTAAATTTGAGTTAACATGACGAATATAGTCTAAAAATAAACCCATAACTGTTATCTCAAGAACAAAAAGAAAGAGGCTTAGAATAACTACTTGATCACCTGAGCTCCCTGGAACACATCATTAATGCATAATTATCACTGAATACATTGATTTTAGTTTGAACTTGGTAACTTACCAGTGAACCCAAGTTCCAATGATCTACGTTCAAAAGGATTTTATTACATGTTCAGTTCCCTTAGGATACCTCGAAGAATTGTAGCACAAGTATATCTTAAGCAAGTCTCTCTCTCTTAAGAAACTATATTATAGCTGTTAATAAATCCATCTAGATAATAATCTTCCTTCCTATCTTCCCACCTGTTCCCTTATGAGGTCAAAAAGGTGAGTGACAGTGACAAACTGAAATCCTCTTCCCTGAGCAGGTATCATTCCTCCCCGATCCTCACAGGCATTCTTCAAGTTCCCCCCCCCACTCTGGTTTACAGTTGAATCACGGGAGAAGACAAAAATCAAGCTTCAGATTCCCCTGTCCTGCCAACCTGTTATGGCCAAATTCTATCCTCCCACCACCAGAATATGTTTCGCAGCCTAATTCAGACCATGTAATCATCCTCCTTCAAATATCCAAACTCCTCCCCATCTAAGTTACACTCCCTGACTGTGTATTTGTTAAAGTTTTTGTGTTACAACCAGTATCGGTACCAAAGATTAACAAAAAAATAAAATAAAATACAGTAATCATGTAGGCTGGGGATTTTCAAAGGAAGAAGATGCTGGACTTCCATTGGGTTCCAACAGGAGTTGGGCTTCTATTTGCTTTACATGCCTCTGAATAACTAGGGTCTAATACCAAAGATAGTGTGGGAAAGGCAGAGGAAAAAAAAGTTTTGAAAAATGTGGGAGTAGTAATTCTTTTCAGAAGAAGGGTAAGTAATTGTCAGATGACTTAAATGCTCAGGCTGCGGGAAAACCAAACATCCCCTGACTTGCTTCTCTTTAAGGCTCAGTGCATAGTCTCCTTAATTCCACTGCTTGCTTACAACAAAATACTAGCTTTTTGGTATTAAAGTTAACAAAGCTTCAACTTATTGAACCTCAAATGTCAAAATTTGCATTATTTTCCTGCAGCTGTGTGTGCTGTTCCAACTGGCTCAGACTTAAATGTTACTAAAAAAGCTGATCAAAAAGCAACCAATACAGGCACTATTTTATTGAAAGCTGTTCAAAATCTCACTTTTCTGCTGTAAAATTCTTCTGAATAAAGTTGTGTACATTTTTCCTTCCTATGAAATACTTATTTAATTTATAGAAATAAATACTGCATCTGTCAGTATGTAAAGGACAGGACATTGCCATTTCCTTTTTCAAGTACATTAAATATTCAATATTTCTCACTTAAGTAATAACCATACACTACACACTTACACTTTTGTTATGCATGCTAAGCCAGAGGCTGTCTCTTAAAAACATTGTTTCATTTCTCTCTTCAAAAAGGTCCTGTATTTAGAACTGTTTAAACAGTATTTTTCTTCATCAGATTTTTTATGACAAAATCCTATAAAATCATCAGAACATTGTGTTAGCATTGTGTTTTCTCAGTCTAAACTCATATCCTGTAGTAAAAAGGAAACATTGCCTTCATATGATCTGGATCTCAGGTTAATTCATCAATAGTATTTTATAATTTTATCTGGCCATCTACAATTTATGAATGTTATTTGCATTTTCCACTGAGCTGTAAAAACAATGAACAATATAAATTCTATTTTTTATGTTCTCCCGAAACACCGAACAATCAAACATAAACCATAACATCACTAGAATGCACAAAGAACAATGCACATTCAGACCATTTTTAGAGAAGACTGTTGAGCTACAGACCTTTTCGTTAACACAGATTAATTTTGTAAAATGAAAACAAAATATGTTATCCTCCTTTCTATAAATACGCTGGACTCTAAACTGATACGTGTACACTATCTGTCAGGCAGTAAGAGACAGTTATATATATATATTGTTTATCGTTTACCTAATAACACAGGCTAACTAATTTTGGAATACTACTATCCATAATAACCAGCAGACAATAACAATAATACACAATTCACTCAAGTAAAAATTGTTGCAAATTTTGCCAAAATAAGAAGACCAAATCTATGAATTCCTTCATAGATATGACTATCTATGAAGTGTTTTCTAGTTGACTGGTATGCACCACAGCTGTGGTGAACACCAATATGAGCAGGTATAAGCCAGAAACAACACAGCATACATCTACTTTTTACAGCTTCAGCTAAAAAAAGCGCTTCAGTATATACCTAAACCAAATAAATTATCAAATACCTTTCAAAACAAGGACCTCTGTCATCAACTGTATTGTCTGTAACCGCACATTCAATTTCAACTGTAAAAGAGGACAAATAAATTAATACTAAAATACTACAGCAGTAGGCACAACATAAAAGCATAAATGTTTTAATACATTAGCATTGCCTGTGACAGTGAATATTTTTATTGTAACTGGTAAATTTCACTTTATGCTGAAGTATATTGGCATCAACAACAGGATGGAATGGACGGATGGACAGAAAACAGGCAGTGCCCCAGGACTGTTTCCAGGAGTGAGCGGAGAGTCTCTGGATGAGTTAGGGGAGACTTTGTATGAGTCATGTTCTTGAAAAGTTACTGGTATTAAATGAACAGTAAACAGTACACTTTACCCCCCAAAATTACAGCATTTGCCAATATTTGATATGTAGCTATTGGAACACGTTGAAGATTAATGAGCACACTAAGATGTACCCACACCCCCTCATTCAGAGCCACTTGGAGTCAAAATTATGGCATTAACTCACAGGCTCTGCATCCCAGGAACCAGTAAGCAGTGCCAAAGAATCCTTGTTAAGTTATAATTACAAGATTTCTGTTTTGCCAGCCACTTCAGGGGCAGATGCATGTGATCTCAAGATGCGAGCTCTTTAGTATTAGATCGAAACAGGACAAGATAATTAATTAAAACTAGTTAAATAATTCAAAAATTCAAATATTTTCTACAAACTACTTTTCTCATTTTCCAGTGCACTAACAGCTACAGTCTGCCCTACACAAGCCTACATAGTTCTGTAATTAAAGTTTTATAAAAAAAGAGGAAATATATTACTAAGGAAATATACCTTGTCATACAAAAAAATATGCATCAGACGAAGTATGGTTTAGCTAGTTTTTTTTAAAATCAGTCCTGTTTTTGCCACACTGATTTCTTTATATGATTCTATGAAATTTTAAATAAATTTGAAATTATAAAGGGAATAACTTCCCTGCCTTGTGCAGTAGTAGAAAGAAGGCTGACTGCAGTAACATCCATTTTCTTACATACAATAAAACCTTTGATACATTCTTATTAATAATCACTGAAAAATGCAAAGAAAAAATAAAATAAAGAGCTGAGTAAAGTTTTAGGAAGAAAGAGGACTTATTAGTTGTGGAATTCATCTGGGTATGGCACAGGTTGCTGCAGACATAAAGCCATTGAAAGTCCTTGCTTCAGGGTTCTGGAATATAAAATATTCATGGTGTATAATTTTGCATAATTTGTTTAGCTACTGAAGCATAATTTAGTTCCTTAGTGCACAGATACAAGGAAAAGAATGAAGGAAAGAACAAAATATTTTACCCAAACTAAAGGGTTTTTATTATTCTGGTATGTGTGGTGTACGACATCCACATGCATACAAACCAGTCTTTAGCTATTACAGATAAACAAGTATGTATAGGTACCAATACCAAAGCACCTTTAATGTGTTCAGTGTTGGATTTTCATGTTTTTGTTCATTTGCTGAAGATACTGACTTCCCCCCCAGCCACATGCTGTACTCTCAGAAATATAGCTGAGCTGGGCATGGTCAAGCTCCAGACTCGGAAAGCATCTTCTGCTGCACTTGCCAGCTCTAGGCTAGTTTGCTCTCACAAACCCTCTGTATACAAAGACAAAATACAACTATAAAGGATCCAAGAAATGTTGTGGATAGGATATTCAAAGCTACTGGTATTTCAGCATGATTTCCTTTCCACTGAGCTAAACCTAATCTGAAATGAACTCAGCAAGTTCAGAACACAAAGCAACACACTCTACCCTGGATTTGCAAAATCAAACCTAAACCCAGGGCTGCCCATTACAAATCTATATCCTTTTTCTGATATTCACTCTGCACCAAAGTCCCCGTGACTATATTCAAAAGAACAACACAAAGTAAGAACAAGTGCCCGTTACTTTTCAACAATTCATTTGTTTTCACACTTTTACTCAGCTGCATAATGGAAACAATTGCAAGATAACATTGCAAGAAAGGGCTTAGACTTCAAGAGCTCATACTTAAAAATACAACATATAAAAGGCAGGGAAGGGGAAGAAAATGAGAGTCCATGATAATTCTTCTTTTACTGAATCTGCATGTTATACTTACAGTCTGTCATCTGCTTTTTTAAAATTTCATTATATGAAATTTTAGTAGAATAGATAATTAAAGAGAGTAACTTTTTTCATACAAAGACACAAAATGATTACTGACAATATTGCTGTGAATCAAATTTTGTTAAATGTCCTTCCCACTCATACTTGTGCAATCCCTTGGAAACACCTAAATAAACATACATAGTTACATAGGTATTGGAAGGAATTTTACAATACTTTGGGAGATCATTTTTCCATTGTTTTCTCACCGTAATAGACTTTATACTTTTAAATAATGGCTACATATCAGTTCTTTGTCCTCTGGACTCCAAACACATTTCACAGGGAGTTTGGCCCAAGGAAGAGCTTCTGCATTACAACACAACCAAATACCATGTTCCAATAAAATCACAAACATTAACATGCATTACATCTTAGGGGAAGAAGTCTCATTAATAAGGGAGTTAGGCTCTCCATTTCCCTCAAAAACTAGACCAAACTGAGTAATTAACTACATCTAGACATTTTCAGATATCCCATCTTCGTTCTTTTGAAACTCACATGAAGCAATATAGACATGCATCGCTGTGTTCTTTTACTTTAGCCACTGAAGCCATAGACAGCTGCTCATTTCTGCTACAGTACGACAGCCCAACACTGGCGGGAAAAGGATGAAAACCATCATGAAACAGGCTACACACCTGATTTTGAAAGATACTTTCTTGAATCCTGACGCTTTTTTGATATGGGAAATGACTTCTGTATATTTATTTGTAATCTAAGTTTCCCCATGTAAAACCCACTAATTTTAATCCATTATGCCAGCTTCAACATAAGTAGTATATCATAATCTGGAAGGCTTGATAAGGAGAAAAAAATTACCAATAATTGAAAGATGTTATGACCTTACTGGTATGGACAAAACTGTATAACAGGAAAGCATCTATTCAGTGCAACCCTAAATGAGTTTCTGACCTGCTATTGCCAGAGGGAACGTAATCTTCTTGTGCAAAATTACTTTCCTATCATTTTTTAATTGACATAAAATTCAACAAGCATGTAAAACAGATAGTGAGGGAAGACAGAGTGAGAGTAAACACACAATAGGAATTCCTGCAAGCTGCAAATTTTCTTCAAAGGCCCTAACCAGCAGATGAAACTTGACCATTTCCAAGTTAACTGCCTGTCAATTCCACCTTTGTATCTCAAGAAGCTCTGGGAGCAAGAATTACCTGGGCTTAGTCAACCAGCAGCAGCACACGTACTGCCTCCATTTACCATCTGTATGTGAAAGAACAGTGATACTATATAACATAACAGTTATTTAAAGCCCTTTGGAAAATCAAGTCACTACTGCTGAGCATTTCTATACCTCAGGCTATATGAAGACAAGTTAAGTGCTGATTCTGAACTCTACCATTTTGTTTTATTTCACTGCGATGGGCAGGCTGGGAGTTACCCAAGACAACGAACGTAGCCATAACCCTTCTTCATGGTAAACATATAATTTCCCCAGTGATCCAGTAAGCAATAACAAAAAGTTATGTGTAGTACATATAGTGTTTATATTCCCCTGGGTTTAATATGGCTCACAGTAAAATTGATTTTCTGGAATCTTGCAATAAACCTCATCAAAGTAAATGAAACCCACGCTGGCTTTTTATAAAGTGATTGGATTCAGGGTGATAAATTAACCCTCACCATCAGAGAGACTCCCAATAATACACTTGCTCGATTAAACTCCTCCAGACTCTTGTTTAGATTTTAATTTTTCTATAGGACTTATTTAACTCTCTCTAAGCTTCCAACGTAATGCTTGGAGAAGGGATAGCAGCTGAAAACTCTACTTTTTCTTCTCTGACTAAATAGATCAACTCGATTTATATTTGCTGAGCACTTGCTTGACAGTATTCTCTCACCTATATAAAAAACACTGGTAGCTACTCATACCCTGTGGGAGTGAGGAGGGGAAATAAATGACTTTCTGCTTACTAAGAGTTCCTAATCAAACACCAGGAATCAAGAAGAATTTAATAATTCTAAACTTCTGTACACATGCAAAATCAACATTTGTAAGAGATGCTAGAGCAAAATCCAATGGATATCCTGCAATAACCTATGGAAGCTTGGCTCACAACAGGCTTTCTTGTACAACCCTTTCCTGACAGATGATTCTCACCTAAAATGACCATCTAGACTTGCCAAGGCAGATCATTCCTAATTCACTGCCAGTCTTTGGACATTCCAGCTTTTCTACTGTTCAGTTCCCATTTCAGCAGGAGACAAAATGTGTAAAAAAACCCCAAAACATTCAGAATGACCTTCCCTAACGTTCTTCAACAGCCTCTACTGACTTTCTCAAATAAAAAAAAGTGTATGATGTCTATTCACAGCTATTGTGCAATATGTATGAAAACTATTTTTGTTGCCATATTTATTCCTGGTTAAATGAAAAAATTATTCATTTAACCAGGAGTAAAACCTCTGAGGTTTTTTTTTCTCATTTCCCAGCCCGTCTAGGGAAAACAGGCTGCAGTAAACAATTATGCCCTATTTTATTCCTACTTAAATGAATTATCATAATAATAATTACTAGCAAAAACATCTGGTTTCTGCTCAGTACAGACGGCAAATTCTTTGACACATTGCTTGCATTTCCCCTTCTTCTTAGTCTCCAGGCTGAGGGTCTCAAGCTTTTTTTAGACCAGTATACATGCCAACCTCACAGCATGCCTGATGGCACAGATTTATGGAGGGACTGCTGATGACCATAAAATGTTTCCACTGTTTTTTCTGCCTCCAGAAAATTATGCCTTTGTAATAATATTGTCTCTTTAGAGCATTTCCCCTGCTTTTTTATACAGATGACATTTGCATGTAAACAAGTTCTCGCTGTTTTTCTTCACTACTAAACAACAGCCAGGAAAAGTAATGTTCCCTTTGACATCAGATTGGCCTGTTATTGTAGAATGATCCTAATGTCACTATTTAGGGTTTTGAATTAGAAAATGGGGCTATCCAACAGAAGCAATTTAACTTTCAATTTAATTAACATTTTCAGTGTAACAGGCAATCGTTATTTTGTGGAAAGGAGAAAGAATTACAAATCAACTCATTGATCATGTGAGACTTGGAACAGTACTGATACTTACGTACACTAATAATATCATCTTTTGCATTTCCATAATGCTTTTTATTAGAGGATCTGCGTTTGTGGCTGCTTGAGTTGCTCTGCCTCCACTGAACAACGCTGGAATGGAAAGGAGAACTGGAACTCGGCAGCAGCCATTGTCCAAGCAACCCAGAAGTATGAAATAGTTGGAATAGTTGGGGGCGGGGAGGGGACCACGTGAAGTCAAATACTGCCTGCTGGCATGATCTCTGCACATTTTTCCTCAAGGTACAAGGGGATGTAAGGCCCCCGAGGGTCTCACTGGGTTTTACAGGGTGATATGTGTGAAGCAGCCCAGTCAGGGCCCAAAAAAGGTTAAGGAACCACCAGACAAGAAAGAGCTTAACACATCACTTCAGAGCCATGAAGTTTAAGAAGCAAGTGTCCGAACTGGAGGCAGCCATTCAGCACCTCTGGCCAGGGGTGCTATGCAAAGCTTCTCCGAGGCAGCAGGGAGCTCCTGTGAGGGGACAGGCATTTACTTTCACAGTGCGGCTGCAGCCCAGTTTGTGACAAACAAACCCTGCACGCAGCACAGCCTTTTCCAGAAGAGTTCGCCTGGCAGTACCCAACATTTCACCTCCCTTTAACTGGCCACATTTCTCACCTTTCATCCTCTTCAAGCCCTTGGCCTGCTGAGACGTCCTGTCCCACGCAGAGCAGGCAGGCAGGGGCCCCACCATGCACGCAGCAATGGGGAGGGCAGACGTGACTTTGCCCCTAGTGCGTTAAAAGGCCCCCACTCTCGCTCACAGCTGTCTCAGGGCTGCTCTGCATTTAAATATGACATCTGTACCGGTGGATAGCATGCATCAACTGTAAAGCAGCCCAGAGCAACCTCAGTGCTGACCTCAGTACTACCAAGGTCTGGCAGGTGACCCCAAACTTGCTCCCTTGCCAGATTGACTCCTATGCCAGAAGTATAAAGAAGATTTGCCAGAGCTTGGCTTGCAAACGGCTTATTAATATCAAGCAATTTTGGATCCCCATCCAAAGCGTTTGGAAAAGTAAATATTAGTCTCATCTCATAAATGGAAACCAGAAGCACTGAGACATTCAATAACACATAGGGAGCCAGGAGCAGAGTCCAGGGATCTGGACTTGCTCTCTGACCGCTCCTGCAGTGGCCCCCTTTACAACTTTCAAATAATCTACATTAATACAGGCCACTGGTCTGCTGTATTATTCTTGCTGAGCTCAGAGATGAAAATATTTGGTCTGGGTTCCCAGTGACCTGAGCTAAAACAAAACCTGCCCCGCAGTCTGTGTGGTGTCACTCCCAGGATACGGCTTAGCTCTGTACCCACCGATATAATCAGTATCATCTGGTTTATGTCCCTGTCTGAATCACAAATCGTTCACCTTTCTTTCATCTAAATTTATCTCAACTGCCCATGATATGTAAGATTTCAAAGTTAATCACTATAAGCTCCAGTTCATAAAATCACTCTTACATGAAAGAAGCAATTAAAATCAAGAATGTATTCACTTAATAATAAAAGGTCTATATTAACACAAGGGTCAATATATTTAAATGCTTTCAGCAAACGACTATAAATCTTATTACAACTTTTTACATTCTATCTTCTTTATACCATCTTTGTGAACTTTCAAGGTTATTTCCTTGTCACTTTCTCAAATTTTGTAACATTGAAAAGTTATCTTCAACTTGCCATTAAACATTTAAGAAACAAACTACCCAAACCCTTCCAAACAAAACACAAAATACCGTCAGAATTCTATCACATAAGAACATTTTTAATCACGTGAAGGAAATATGAGAGAACTCTTACCCATTATTTCTAGCACTACATGGGATTGAATATATGTACAGCTTACAACATGTGATGAAGAAAATAAGTTCTTGTGACACTGTATTTCATGAGAATCTTTACCTAGAGAATAACTTAGGCTCCTGAGTACAAGTCAGCTGACCGGTATCTAACTGAAGTTTTGCATTAATAGAAAGATTACAACAAGATTTTTCTATAAAAGAAAAGCAGATGAAAATTCCAATTTTTTGAGATATGATTAATTTGATTATCCTCTGGTTTAAGACCTTAATCTGCAGGCCATACTTACACAAATAACCTCATGGACTCAACTATTTATGTGACTGAAGACCGTGGTATGAAATTATCTGTTCTACTAAGAAACAAAAAACAGATGGAAATAAAGTGTCTTCATGATCCTAAAAGAGGAATTAATCAGAGCCAAACAGAATTTTTGGAGGGAAACAAGTTGGGACTCATATTTACCCGTACTTACCTCAGGTTGCTTTCATATTCCAAAGGAAAAACACCCCATGCATTTTTAAATTGCTGTTATTGAATACACCCATTTTACTAGGTTGCCTTTCACACTGACAGTGCAGATCGTCCTCTGTTGAGGAGTTTGATTTATCCACTGCATTTCATAGTAACAATTCCAGTGGCATTGATGTAAAAAAAAAAAAAAAAAAAAGTTGTAATTTTATAGCATTCCCAGAAACTTCAAAAATCCACTTCAGTGACTAAGCTTTGGGGCCAAAACCTGGTTTTAGGCAGACATGCCAATAACTCATGTAACATCAGGTACATCTGAGGGTGCATTCATCAGTGCTTAGATCTGCCATCCTGGCCCATTCACCACCTCCCATTATTGCACGGAGTCAAGTGTGCATGTAAAAATAAGTGCTTCCTCACAGCAGCCTGCTCACTTCATAGTAGGGTAATTTCTACAGAAAATCCTTACAGAGATTCACAGGGAGGAGATAGAAGGAATTCAGGGAAGGCAACTGCTCTGCTGTGAGGTCTGCCCAGAATCCATGTGAGAAATGCAAACTCAACTAAATGAAAGGTCTTTCTGGATGTGGATGTAGATAGTGGTACGCACAGGCTGAGGTTACAATAACTTCACCTGCATTTCTCTCACACTCTTGCACTCTTTTGGAAAGGATTGCAGGGACTGCTATGGTAAAATCTCGGAGCCTTGTGAACCACAAGTTCTGTGAGAGCTGGCATCAGCCACAGGGACGGTGCAGTATGGCAGCTGACATTTCATCTCTACAAAGCACACAACAGAAGTACAATACTACTCACAAAGAGCTTCACTTTCTCTGTTGCAATCCCATCATAAAGTTAGATGCAAATGGTAGACATAAATATCTAATAATAACAGACATTACTTTTACATGAAATTATCAATAAAAACATGAAAGATGGAGGATAAAGATAAGCCAAGCCCAGATGACCCAGGAAAGATTACTCTGATTGTAACACATTGTCTGTAAATAACAGTTCTTGAACTATCACATTTTCTAATAATGCACTTTTGTACACAAAGCATTTTCTTCCATGCTGGCATCACCAGAACACTCAGCATTCCTGAAAATCAAACTGCTTCTATTTATATGCCCAAGCATCGATTTAGGAGCCTATTTTAAGCATCTCAGTCTGAAAAGGTTGCCATTTTCTCCATAAATAAGGAGTGTGAGCAGCATTAGTGCACTGTCAGAACGTATGACTTGAGTAGGCATGTGACACCCAGTAAAACTCCATCCAGATACCCAGTCACCCTCTCTCTACCTTCCCCTCTCCCTCAAAAGTTCCTTTAATTTCTAGATTCGTGTGAAGCATTCAACATTTACTGTAAGACAGTCCAGAATGGCAAGATCAGGAGGCTGGCAGTGGAGGAACAGCCGCCTTCTCACATGCAATGGTGAACCAGGCTGAGCTCTGGTAGTTGGACATGGGCTGTCCCTTCCCATAAAGCTCAGGCTCCCCAGTTACACGGCAAGAAAAGGATCCAGCTGCTCTGTGGGGAGCAGGAAAGGGGTCTTCTTTAAGGTACAGCTGGAGGGAGTTAAGGTGATAGCCCTGAAGGCTGATAGCAAGTAGATGCTTTAAGAAGCCTTAGCCAGAGTACATCCAGTGAGAAAATCAAGAGCAATATTCGGGGAAGAATCACGAAAATGGAGAATTAAGCACATACATTGTTAAATGTAGAAGAGTTTGGAATAATTAGAGATCGCAGTACATGAACGTGGGGTAGGTCAGATAACGGAACAGCCGGTGTGGGTGAGTGGGACAGAGGTGGGGTAAGACAGCACAGCTGACCAGCTAACAGAGCAATGCATTTCTAAACAGTCTGTAACAGAGGAAGGTTTCTCAAGCTAGAAGAAAAGGTAGGTTGAAGGTGACCTTAGTTTCACCGGGAGGTGGAGGGAACATCTTTTGAAGGAAGAAAAAAAAAAAAAAAAAAAAAGATTAACAGACTCAGGAGGAGAAGAGTCCCCTCAGTGAAAAACAGATGGTCTCCCGTCCTCAGACAGGGGCAAGACAGAAAACCTGCCTGCAGGAGGGCCTTTGGTTTGCACGCCAAAGAAAAGGCAGCTCTGGGAATGCAGAAGCAGCAATGCAATACTGCATCATCACTCTCTGGTGGGAAGGACCACACTCATTTGGCACCAATGGTGGGGCAAGTCCAAGCAGCCAAAGTCAGAGCTCATTTGCTACCAAACTAACAGCAGCACTCCCAAGCACCCACAACTGCAACATGAGACTGGTTCTCACCTACAGAGCAAGTGGCTAGTAGAAACGTTAACCACGCTAAACAGTAGCTGTATTCACTGGGAACCTTATGTTATCACTAGGTAACATGCACAGGCTTAAAAGGGCCTCCTCCTGATGCAAGTACAGTGTGGAACAAGGTTTTTACGGATGATATAAAAGTATGGCTTTATTGTTCTGAGCAGGGCTCCTTGGGTTTCTCCCATCCTTTCAAAGAGAGCTGGTGGTACAAAGGGAAAAAAAAATTAATTTAAGTGTCTTGCTGGGAGAGGTCTAGGTAGACTGAGAAAATGGTGTTACCTAATTCAAGAAATTTCAAGAAATTCAGAGATTGAATCCACTTAATTAGTTTTTTAAATTAGTTGTAAGGCTAATTCTAAAAAAAAAATAAAATTACTAGTTATTTTGATAGACATCTACCTGATTAAGTCCTAGGAAAGGTACTCGAAACACACGACATACTAACTTTGAATTAGAAAATATCTTTAAATAGATAAACGAAACATAAAAAACTCCTCCCTGCAACTTCTCTGACAGAGATTCCAGCAACTTTTCTCAAATGCCTGCAGCAGGGATGATACAAACTCTTCCCTCTCCCCTGCTCTTTCTTTCCATGTTTTCAGCATCTCCTATCCAGACCTTTTGCTCCAGGTAAGCTAATGAACTAGACATCAGATGTCCTATTTGGCAATCACTGTCCTAACTCATCACCCAATAAATCCTTTCTTGAGACCTGATTTTCTGGTAATCTTAGCAAGGAACTTCACCCTGCTCATGCCTCATTTCCTCCAACTAATCTACTTCACTGCTTTCTCCTCCTCTGTTTTTCCTCTTTACCCCTTATTCCTGTGCCCCCAAGAGGTACTTACCCCTCCACTCATCTAGACTCTTCTGCCTCCTACTTATACATGCTTTCCCAAACCCATCAAATTATCCTAGCCTTCACTGTCCTTTTAAACTCTGTTTTCTGTCCGGGGCTACAGTTCTCCAGCTGCTCTGCTGCTCTGAACCTGCCTCACTCCCAAATACAGAAATCAAATGTCCGCATCCATCCAGCATATTTTCTTGCTGTCAGAGTAGGTCTCCATCTCCCAACACTATGTGGAAGCTCTTTAGCGGGAGAGTAGCAAAGAACCAGATAAGGGTCAAATAAATAAATGGCTGTGACCCCTTCCCTAAAGGCAAATGCTCAAAGGAAATCATGCCCAGCTTGATGCACAGCCTAGCAAAATATTAAGAGGATAACAGTAGATGCCCTCAACAGAAAACATTTCAACATTGCTTTTGATTATGTTTAGCACAGGGAGAGGGTAACAACAAACAGTATCTCATATCATGAGATTCATTATAATGTCAAAAGAGCTGGCATTTCTGGGACAATGGATGTATTAGTGTGACACATTTTACTACACAAAAAAGGAGGAGGGTATCCAGTGTTTAAATGCAGGACGTCTTCTGCATTTTTAATAAACTGAACAATATAGAGGTCATGGTTTTCTTCCTTTTCACTGTGGAGTTATAAACTTGAGTGTCTAAGAATGAGAGAATTTCCTAGAAAGTGCTAAGTCCCTTACCCGTCATCTTGGGAATTGACATAAACTGCTGTTGAATTCACTTACGTCCACTAGAACATGCTCAGGACATCACAGGATCAGACCTATGTAAAAATAAACAAATAAAAACACTACATCTACCTGAATCTCCTGACTTGCTTTATCAAATCCACAGCTGAATGGTTCCAGATAAAGATGTAAAGATACTAGCTTTCTTATTAATTTTTCTATTTCAGAAAATGTGGAAGGCTGAAGACTGTAACTTATCTGAAGATAGGGGATGGGAGGAGGCAGAGAGCAGAAGAATAACGTACCAATGAAATCTTGACAGTTTTCTATTTTTTTGCCAATTGTTGCTAAAATGACAGTGATGTTTATGAAATACATAACTCAAAGCAAATTTGCCTAGATAACCAAGTTAAAAATGCTTTATCTTTCCTAACAAACATTATGCAACAATCAGCAAAACCTGAAGTACATAATACAAACTGAAAACGCAAGAAGAAAACAAATATTTTCTTTTTCCCCTAAGTCAACAAATTTTCTGAGCCCAAATAAAGTTCTTGGCTTTCTTTCAAATCTTCACAGCTAATCAATAGTTTAGTCATACGATGAAAAAAGATGTATCCATATTCTTCACAATTGACATTTGCTAACTGTCTCCAAGGTCGCATTGATTGCCAGTTTCTCAGTTTACCCAACTTCTGTTTTGAGCCAAATAATATGATCTTTGTTTCATTAATATTTAATAGTAATTTAGATTGCGCCAGATGATCTTAAAGCTCATTTAAATCAGCTTGAAGATAATATTAAGCTTTCTTCTAGTATAATCTATTACCATAAATGATTGTGTCATCTGCATATAAATGGTGAGTTGAATATGATAATGAAGTGCAAAGATTATCAATATAGAATGACAAATGCATCTGACTTAAAATAAATCCTTCAGGGACCCATTTATTCTGTTTTCAGTGGTAAAAGACGCATTGTTTCATTTCAAGTATTCCACAGAAAACATAAAGGATTTCGATCATGAGATACAATATTTATCCTGTGTGAAAAAAGAAAACCAAAATTCCAAATTGTAGAACTGTCTCTTTTCACGTGTGGCAATTACAAATCATACAGATCTGTACAGATCATATCTTTTGTACATCAGGCCTTGATTATTATTAGGCTTTTTAAAAGAGTGATTACACTGAAGAATGTGTTTTTATTTAGACCAGGTTTAGTTTGTATTTGGTTTTCACTGGCTGGTCATTTAAATTAGTTCATTTCAATGATTGCTAAATGCCATGCCGATTGAATAAAAGTACCTGAATGCAGTTAATGGTATGACACCCAAAGCTGTTTCCTCTATAAAAACAACAGCTGGACGGGCTGCAGGGAAACCCTGCTTGGCAATAAGGCTGCATTTAGAAGAATTAAATTGTCAAATTCTCTAGGCTCATGGGTTTAATTAAAGTCAGTGGACAATTTCAGGGACAAAAGAAACAATTACAGCAGTGAGAAATACTAATAAATACATTAGAAATGGTTAAAAACAGCTGAAGAGAAAGTAAGTGCATTTACTGGCAGATACTGCCTAAGGACAATCATATAAAATAGCCATGACAGGGCACCATGGAAAACACGATGAGGTGTCAAAAGCCTACTGGAACTCAGCACCTGCTGAGAACTGGGAGAACAATACACCAGGTCTGCAAGACCTCTCTTTTGCTTTCCATTCAAAATCTTCCTGCTCAAAATTTCAGGTGTTGTGGTATCACAGAGACCTTAAAATCTGAAAAAAATTACAGATCTGAACTAATTATTTAGCTTGGGTGCAGGTATATATGGAAAAAGATTCAGGGTTATTTTGGTATCCTGGGATCTCAGCTTAGAAACTCCCAGCGTTTGGTCCGGCTCATTTGTTGCAATAAACTGATCATAAATAAATCTGGACTAGAAAGTGGAAAGGTTTTATTTATTCAGTGATGAAATTCTGGAAAAGCCTTGTAAATGTGGTCACAGGAGCAAGAAATGTAGGAAGACAGACATACTTACAGAAGGGGTTGTAAATTAAATTAAGAGAACTCCTAAAACCAGAAAATTCATTCTGTGGTGTGATCCCTACGGAATCCAGTCCTCAAGCAAAGAGTTTTGAGTGCCAGCTGGATTGTTGGGTCTGCATTGCACTTGTATTAACTTCATGGTTCAAGACTTCAACTTGTGTGGACCAGAAAGGAATATTCTTTTCCTTCCTTAGCCTATCGTTTGGCTTCTGGAAATGGGATAACACAAAACTCAGGATGTAAACAAAGTACAGCTGTGTTCCTAGTGACGTAAAATTCTCAGACGAATAGTGTCCTGCTCACATACAAAGGATTAAGCCATTCATCTGATTTAGGATCAGGAGGACATCTGTCCTCCAAGTCAGATTAGCAGGGATCAGAGGGGTTTTATTTGCCCCAACAGTAATTTAGGGCATGATCAGCTTCTTGGGATCATACACGAGTTAATTTTATAAATATTTTGCTAGCACACAGACCTGGAAGACTAGTAATATCTTCTACTCTCCTGCTTTCTGCATGTGACACATTACAGGTGCACCTTTTAGACTTCTGCTACAATCCTAAATTTCTCGTAAGCGTTGAGAATTATGACATCTGGTGACATAGTATGATCTATGGATTCTTCTGAAGTAGCATCTACTGTGTGGTTATCTGCCAGAGCAAGAAAGAGATGATGCAGTTGCCCAGATGCTGCCTGATGGTTCTGCACTCCTACTCATCTACACATAGTCCATCAAGTGCAGTGTGCTCATATATACTCTTTGTTATGCCAGACGACATGGTATATGATAAGCTTTTAAAAAAGCAGGTCCTGACTGTGATCCATAAAGCTCTATCATGTGCTCTGCAGCTGATTCACAAAACCTACAGAACAATAATATTTACCAGTTTGTCAGTTCTATGCGGTTACACTAGTGTCCAAAGAATGAGGACTGATACTGGTCCATAGCTCAAAGTTTGGGAAGCACTAGTACTCATAGTTTCTACCTTGGTACATCAAAGATATCCTGCTCATAAGGAGTAACTGTATGTGCACTCTGAAGAAGTACACTTGTACAGCTTCAGCCTTCACCCCTCAGTATCCCTGGCATGCTGGGACACCTTTATTAACGTGTCCCATATCTCATAGCTCAGGTGAGTGGTATAAGTATTCCAGCTCAGTGGCTTCACTCCAGAATAGGTGTCAAACCACCATATCTCATCCACAGGCTCTGTACCCCACCTACCAACTCATTTGTCTGTGAATGAAACTTGCTTCTTCTAGTGACAAATAAATTCTTAAACATAAGGCCAAGAACCAAAGGATTCACTGCCAAGAAAGTAATTACACTATTCCGTCGTTATGAAGATCCTAAGTATACTAATCTTAAACAAGAGCTCAGCAGAGTAGACTAGCATGTCACAAGCACACTCAATGTCAGCGTCACACACGTAGAGTAGCATTTCTGTCACTGGCAAATTTCATCCTCACAATTGCTGAACAGTCGTAATCCCTTTGTAGGATCACGAACAAATCTGAAGAGATCCGAGAAGTGTCCTCATCTTTGTGTTTATCCATTTCTGAGATCTCCAAACACTTCTGTGGTTTGACAGCGATTCCCCTGCTACAAGTGACGTGAAAGACAGCTGTAAACTTCTCCTAAGTACTTTGCCAAAGCTGTGCCGTGCAGTATGCCAGAGCAGAGAGTGCCCTATGGTACGAGGTCTTTGAGAACCACTTGTATTAAACCACGTTGCTCTGCAGAGTTTCTGAGCAGTGCTGTTATCTGTACGTGAGCTGCTGCAAATCCTTACACCCTTGGTTTACGCCTGTTGTTTTCAACATGTACAGCACTCATATCACCGAAGTGCAAAGATGTCCAAGGTACAGGAAGTAATAGCAAGGCACTTTATACATCAAACCCTGCAGGAAAACTACTCACACATACACCTCATGAATTATAAGACTATTTACATGTCAACAGTAACACTATTGTCTAATACACATAACAGCATGAGCACAGACAGGTTTTCTTTTCTGTAGAGGAGAAAAAAGAAATGGTACACAATCCAATAGAGAGAGATGGCTTTTGAATCCATATTACATTTTCCATACCAACTATTTTTCATTGAGAATTCGAACGCAGCTCAACTTCAACTAGAGTGCAAAGCAGCGTAAAAACTATGAATCATTATGGAAGTATTTTCATAATGTAATCCTTTAGCTTATATTCAGCATTAGTGATTGATTTTTAGTCTTTTTAGCATTTACAGTTGTAGCATTTTGCTTAATTCATATAGTTTCTTTAAGCATCAGCTAGGACACCGATGATGACTTTGAGGGAAAAAAGTCACCAAACCCAACAATTACAATTTAAGTTCACCATGTAAAAGATTTTGATGGTATAAACTGCAGAAAGGTTAAACCTTGAACTAGTAAATTCATCTTTCAAATAAAAAAAAACCCTTTCACTCCTGAAATTATATTAGCTCTTAAAAGGGAAAAGACAACCAAGTGAGATTTCCTTCTGCAGGTTTCAAGTTCAAATCCAGACTACCTGGGTAGGTACGAAAATTGTTGTCACCTCATTCATACCTAGTGTCTCCCCTAAATTAATTTGGTAGATCTCGCTTCAAACTCACCACAGTCCTTCGCACTAAGTAACAGGATGTACAGGCAACAAAAAAGAAATATGGGTCCTGGAAGGCCACACTACTTCTGTTATGCTCAGAAGACAGGACTGTTCCTCTTTTGGCAGTCGGTAAGCATGCCTCCGCCATACAATTAATCCAGGCTCTAATTCAAGCTCCTGTAATAAAGATTACAACTTGCTGACCTGAGTTACAAGCAATTTCTAAGCCCAGACTGGCTTTTACAGGTTAGACCTTAGTGTCACCTATAACTCGGACACAAAGTAACACACGATGCGAATGAAAGGGCAGCTGGAGAGGGTGAGAAGGGGAAATGGCTTCAGTGTCCCTGGTTCTTCCTCCCCCACTCTTCTGCAATACTTAGGGATGAGGAGATGAACAAATGCATTTTCTTTCTGCCTATGAGACAGATTTCTATCAGATAGGTACGAAAACCAACTTTTTCTAAGTGCCATCACCATCACACGCAACTGTGACAGAAGGATGATTTTAGCAGTTGTGTTTTCTGTAGCTCAGAAAACTGTGACAAAGAAATCAAGGAGGTCAAAGAAAATAGGATTTCATTAATCAAGGTGAGTAAAGAGAAGGGCTTGAACAAAAGTTGCAGCACTCTGGAGAGAATGAAAAAGCCCGATTCTCATGGTAATGTGCTGGAGACACATTAGGATTTAGAACCAGTAGTCTATATGGCAAGGATAGGAAAAAAGGGAGACCTGGAGGCATTTTGCAGGCTACAAAAGCTTCAGTGACAAAAAGTTAGGGATACTGGGACAGTCTATTAATCTGCCCATCAACTTACAGCTTCTATTTGATGCTCTGAATATATTTTGTACTTTGATACTCAGCAAGCCAGTGTGAATTAGAACTACTTTGAGGTGGAAAACTTGGCTGTGGTGGAGAGGGAAAAGCTGGGCGATCGGCTGAAAGGGTCATACCGTAACATGCCACAGGCGATGATCAGCTTTGGTCACCGACCTCTAATGACCACCTGCCAGCACTCCCCTCAAGAGTCAGAACCCACAAAATTTCAGAAAAATGAGGACCCCCCCCCCCGTACACTGGTTTAAAAGAAAGTCTGTACAACAAAGGGCTTGACACCTACAAGGGGTAACAGACTCAGCAAAGAGGAATGGAGGCAGGACCTCTTTATGCTGTCCTCTCCTAAAACACAGGCCAGAACTCAGAAAACCTTCAGGAATAGGAAGGATTTCAAGGGAGGTAATTTCGTTCAGGTGAGTATTATTACTCATATATCAGCAATTCTCACACATTCTGAGTGACAGAGATCTATGTCTTGCACCTAACTGAGCAGAGCTGGATAGAAAGCAGTCAGTCATCAGCGCCCCTTTCCCTCCCATTCCCAGAAGACAGAGCCTGCAGACGTGAAACTAGAGATGGTGCTTGGATGCTGCCCAAACTCACTTTTAGTTTAGAAGCAAAGAGATTCAACTGGGGCTGAGCCTAATGCAGCTGAGAAAGAAAAAGGGACAAAGGACTGGTGAAAAAGCACCGAAGAATTTTTAATTTACTAACCTACTCTCACTGCTACAAAAACAAGGGTTTATCTTGCAAAACAGTGACATGAAGGAAAGGCTGTAAGTGGCTGCTAAATGAAATGCAGATAATATCATTGCAAGTAGGCAAAACGTGTTCTCCTATCTCTGTTAACTTGCTCTATTCCAAATTGCCTACAACAGGTGGCAGAGTCTGGATGCAATGTATTTTGTACCTTGTAACAGCTGTGAACAGGGTACACACTGAAATGTTAAAGAGACATTACTTGTCGCAACTGTCTCACATGACCAAGAGCAGTTCCAGAATTCAAAATATTTCCTTGTTCTGAAGTTAAATTGGGCCGCTGTGATATTAGTTCTGCAATTTAATACTCAACAGCTTTGAGAGACAGATAGATAGATAGAAAGAAATGGGATTAGAAACCTGCAACATTTTCCACATTTTGATAGGTTTTTACATGACACTAGCACAAGACCATGTCAAATGGCTTTTTAATAATTGTATTAGAGATTTCAGAGGCCAATTCTTCAGCTAGCACAAAGTGGTGTAGTTGTTGACTTTAGCTATGATGATTTACATTAGTTGACAGTCTCTCTATATACACACCCTATGTAGTTCCATATTTACAGCTTCATCCAAACCAAAATATAATGACCAAACTGGGAATCTAGCTAAAACATCCATTACTGACTTCCAAAGTAGAAGCCAAAGCAGCTGATTAACACCAGGTTACAGTATCTAAAACGACAGCTTTTTCTAAATAACCAGGGGAAACCAAAGAGAGAAAGTAGCTGAGTGAATGAATGCTATAACCAGTGAGCTTGATTTAGAGGTCTTCAGAGAAACATCTCTTTTTATGCAACTTGAATGTAATATGTACCTTTTCTCAGATTAATACTAAAGGCTACCCACAGAAATGCACCAGTTCATTATCGTCATCAGGAAACAATCCAACATATATGGTTTCTTAGAGCAGACCATAAATTCACATTACAGTAACTCCCTTCTTTTCTATATAAAGCTCTTCCAAATGCAAGGACCCAGAAACAGAAGAGCTTGGGGATTTTGTGTCTTTGGTTCTTTTTAATAAGTGTTCTAAAGCTGATTTTCATTATCAGCAATGAAATTGTAATAATCAATACATACTTTCAAGAATATAAAGTAAATTTTAAATATGGAATTAAGTGTATATATAACACGGTTTATCTGCCTTCTAAATCACAAACAAGTCTGGGCAATAGTCCTAGTACCCATTAATGTTAAATATAACAACTGTTTTCAGACATTAAACATCCTACAACTTGATGAATGTTACACAATTATTACAATGTGTGTATATAAGTTGCATCATGTCATGTGCTGTGCATAAAAGATCAATGGATGCTTCTATTTTAAATGTCATTTTGAAGGTGATTATAATTCATATTTTAACTAAATCTACCTTAAGTCGGAAAGGTGTATTCACTGCCCAGAAATCAATCTCTCAAAAAAATTTTCTGTGGATTCAAGTTTTGCTTCTACCACCATTTATTTTCCTACTTCAGCCTAATATCAAAATAAATAGATTTTAGAAAGCCCTACAGGCAAAAATAAATGTACAGATACATCAACATTTTTGTATACATAGCTCCCATCTGTACATACATTTATTATTTCTTCATTAATACAGCATTCTTACCCTTCAAAAAGATTCTTTGTAACTTTTCCTTACCAAAAAATGAGTAAAAAGTAAAGGGCACCACTGAAATTTAGTCTTGTCAGCTGTAGCACAGTGACAGTCAGACAGAGAATCTGTGGCAAGGACACCGAACCAGAAAAGACTATGGGACAAATCGTGGCTACATGGTCTTCATGAAACCCAACTCTTGTAATTTTGAAGCATACTCCCTGAAATTGGATGAAAAGCAGAGTGCACTACAGAACTCCCAGCATCATCTGTTGGTTATGTCTTTGTTTTATTTAAAGAACATGTTTTTTAGCACAGTTTACCTCTCCACAGCCTGCTTTGTTCAGGCAGCTTCAGACTTCCAGTGTAAGTTAGCCTACTGTACTCTCCTGGAGCATACGAGGCCTGGTCCACCTAGGAAAGCAGGCTCCAGACGGGGCTGCAGCCCCACTAGTCTTGCTCTCAGTCTGGAAAGCAGTCAAGCCTGGATTTTAGGAGAGTCTGGAACTGTCACAACCTCTTATGTCTACCAAAATTGCCAGGGTTAGTGAGCTTCAGCTCATAGCTGGTAGACCACACGCCTGGCCCACTGCTAATAGCATTTCATTCAGACCCACAACTGGGTGCTGTCCTGGGGCGGGACCTGGTTCACTGTGACAGGATGCAAGCACAGCAATTCTGACACCACTGTCTTGTTACGCCCCGGTGAGCATCTGGACCTGGCTTCTGACCTGCTCACAAACACTCTGCTTGAGTACCCTCTCCTGTGGAGAAGAGTCCACGTTCTCCCACTTACAGCAACGCGTGTTCACAGTCTACACAAGGGGAAGACCCACAACATCATGGGCATTTTCAGTTTGCAATAAAAGTGGAAGCAGAATGGTGGTAATGGTAGATAACAGGCTACAGATTATTTGTTTTGATCCCATGTACTTCTACTTTATTTCCCATATGGTCCCGTTAACAAGCCATTTGAAGAGTCTTGATGCGCACATGGCTTTAAACACCAGTACCTGCCCCCTTCCCAGACTAATTAAGCCCCTCACTGATATGCTCCCATCACCTCTTCAGCAAAACAGGACTAACTTCAGCATCAGTGAGAAGAACCTCAGAAGAGACCTTCAAAGTAGCCTTGTTGATTTACTGATTAGACTCAGATCTCAAGGCTCCACAATTTTGTTAGCCTTTCTTCAAACTACTTCTGTTGCATTTAATGAATTACTTCATTTATGTGTTTATGATAAACTATTAAAACACCAAAGAGAAATCACAGAGGTTCCATTAAAATGACATATCAGATTCAATCTTAGTATCTATGAATAACCTCCAACGTTTTATCAATAGTGCACCCCCAGCTTTGCACCAGGCTACCATTCAAAACAAAATCTTAACAACATCCAGACGCTCACAAATCCCACAAACTAGCACGGGATCGGATCAAACTCTTGCTTATAGGTCATCAGATTGGTGCACTCTGTTTTGTTTTGCAATTGCAGAAAATAGCTTCCCAGGCATCCGGCCTTTCCCTGTGGTGGGAGACAGAACTGCCCTCCCTCCGCCATGCTGCTTGCAACAAGAGACTGACCACAGCAGCGTGCTCCGGGAGGTATCTGCAGAGGTGCTGTGGGCACCACAGCTGTGTCATCAGGACATTGGAACAGATTCACAGTCTTCATTTAGGGCCCCATCACTGTCACGCATCCCCTGTATAGATGCTACTGAAAAAGCAAGTAATACAGACCTCTCCTTGTACCACCAATAAAGACTTCTCGGTTCCTTGAGCCTACAAATTTTCTTCCACTAAAACTTAAGGATACTGAAGGCCTATTAGCTCAAAAAAGGCTGAAAGCTAGCTACCCTAGAAGGTGACCATGCTTAGCATCTTGAACCTTAGAAAGCTCATGCCTCAGTTCTTCAGCCATAAAACAAGGATAAAAGTTATTTCCCTAACTCACCGGAATGTGAAAATCAAAAATGCAAGGTATCCAACTTACAAGGTAACAAGAATAACAAACGTTCTCTAGAGTACTACATAAAAAAATAAACTTGGCAAATAAAATGTTTTGCTAAAGCACTCCCTGGCTATTAATGGATTAAACATTTGCTGAAAAAAGTGTAAAAGGTTTGAAGGTCCAGAATTCAAAGTTTTAACAGGCCTGATAATACTTACTTCACCCTTCTACTACCTTAGCTGAGAAGCCCCCTTAGGGCATTAGTTGATCTTATATACAGTAAAGCACGCGCTGTAGGACAGTGAGTGGAAATATGGATTAGAGTATCAGCTTCCGAATCCTCTCTTGCTAACACATTTAAATCTGAACTTTATTGTTAGGTTGTTTTAAGGTGGAGAGTTTGGTGCCTGATTTCTGAACCATTATGCACACGTACATTCTTCTAAAACTGCGAGGTAAGTTGGTTCACTTGTGGAACTGAAACGTAACCTTTAATTTTACAGCCTATACTTTAGAAAATTATGTGTTTGAGTGGCTGAGGCTTTTGGAAGGTGGGAGTGGTACATCAACCACATAAGAAGTGGAAAGCCACAAGAGAATTCTTTGTGCTGTGAATAATGAGTCAGGAATACAGTTACGAAAAGCACATATCCCACTCTTTCATCAATGTGCAGACTCTTTCCTAAAGCTATTCTCATCTTCTGCAGCCACTGGTAAAATTCACAAACATAACCTCAGATCCAGTATAAACAAATTAAATGTAAATGTCAGTGTGGTTGTAGCTACCTCCCCTAGAGCTGACTGTGCCACAGGATTAGACTGAATGTAAACAATAGGGAAAGTACAGCACTTTGAAAGAAACATGTCAATTTAAATTACATAGGGCTTCTTATTTTATCTTACAAACCATGATCCAAGTAAGATTCTCTGGCTTTCTGCCAACAACTGGGAACAGGCACTGAAGACCAGTGACTATTTGCCTTTTGTGACACTTGAAAGTCTTTGGATTAATTCACAGCCCACTATTTGCAACCCAACTCAACAACAGCCCACTGCTGAGCTCTCATTGCCTGTCCCTTTGGTGTCTGGTATAACTTGCTAAACAGAGCATCCCAAAAGCAAATCTCCCTGAGAGCAAGGTCACACAGGCAAATAGATACAGGATGACTGCCAGCCTCCTACGCACTAGGGATACTTTATACAGTCCATGTAAGTATGTATATAGACACTCTCCCCCTCCCCAAACACCACACCCTGGAACAGCTGAAAGAACAGGCCTTAACTCTGCAGTAACTTGTCCAGCATGTTGGGGTTTGTAGCCTCCATTTGACTCAGACAAGGTTTAGTTCCGATTAAACCTGCCACAATTGGTTTGCTTCCCTAGACAAGACAAGCAAAAACTTACTGAAGCACGCTCATCAGTGCTTTCTAAAACTTCAAAGACAATCTCGAATAAGCAGGGCAAGTCTACACAGCTATAATCATGTATTATTACATCAATATAATCTTCCTATCTTTAGGAACAAAAAAATTAAGAACCATTATTTAGAGTATGTGGTGGTGCTAAAATGTTTTAACTCACAGAAAACAGTATTCTTAATAGCATGGCTTCCCCAAGATTAGCATAAGCACTCTCTTCCTTTAAAAATCTGGGCTAAATAAGACCCTGCAGAGATCTTCTTTTAGGTTAAGGTGTCGGCTTTTCAGGAATCTTGATTTGTGATTCTAGGAAATACTACTGATCCTGATCCTACACTTTTTCACAAAATCTTTGCTCAGAAATTTAAATACACAGAGTTTTCTAAATGGACTGTTTTAACTCTGTTGCTATATACCAAACATAATTCTGTGCACAAATACAGTCATTTGGGGAGCCGTGGTTACAGATGGACATCCTGGCTGTGGATCAGTCTAGCTTGCATTGCCCCACTGATGACAGCACAAGCACACCTCAACGTCTTTTACAGGTTGGTAGTGCAACGATAGCCTCTGAACAGAGGCTTCTGCAGCATGAGATGCAATAAGAGTTGTTTCTAAACATTTCTAAATTTTTAGTCATTTCTAAAGTAATGGTTTTATAAAGTATTATAAATAGCAATAATATTCATATTTAAATAGCTAATGTTTCAAAGGACAAGATAGCCATCTGATCACTATATGCTTTGAAATTTCACACAGCATTACCAGGAATGTTTTCTCAGCACGTGTAAACCAAGATTAGAGCTTTTTCATTGCAACATTCATATTGAAGCCCATGACAGTTATCAGACAACACTCCACTGGAAAGTGACATCTCTGACACTGGTAAAATTGAGCCATCAGCATAAACACAACAATATCTTTCTTGTTTGATACTGTTTTAAGGCAAGAGTATGACAATTATACAAGGAGATAGGCACAACAAAAAAAAAGGCTTACTGGAAGCACCAGAGTGAGACGGTAGTTGGTCAGACCCATGAGGCTGAAGGAATTGCTGACCCTGTAGTGAGACTGCCTTACCCATTCTTCTTCTCTCAGTGTGGGGCAGCACTGCGCACTCGTTATAACCAGGCCAACACAACAGCATGAGTGAACACAGACCCATCCAGCGGGCAATAAAAACATAAAGGAGTGAGATCAAATCAAAGCAGGAATGCAGACATTTTATCCCATTCCCCTAAGCACTTGAGTGTTAAACCTGCTGTGATTGCCTTAGGCAAAGTCTGACCCACTGACTGTCCTGAAATCAAATATGGCAATAGATTTTCAAAGTACAAGCTCTATGTGCACATCTCAGATAATTTTCAGAGACATTTAGTTCAAGCAAACTGCCGTGGAATAAGCACAATTACATTTCCTCCTACACTATCCCGCAACTCAGCCACATTCTGGTTTAAACTTTTGACTCATTCTATTTTTATGCTGGTTGTTCATTTCATAATCGAGTTGTTATATGTTTCACTTTCACTACTTATTTTCTTTTGCAATCACCCTAGGATAGGGACTAATTATTTTAATAGTTCTCATTATAACATGCTAGTGAATTTGGTTTTCCTTTTTAGATGGAGTTATGTTTATACAAACTCTTTTTTTTCTTCTTCCCACTAAATCACGAGAAAAATATCAAATTCTGTTACGGGTTACAGAAATAAACAGTGCTTTTAGCAAACTCTTGAACAACAAATCAAGGAAATAGGAGTGAGCATGATGAAAGAGTTGGAAAGACTCATGACCAAGGAATTAAAAGGATATAAAATACTGCAATATCACTACATCTAAATACACTACAATGAAAAGGTTTTAAAGATAACAACAGCCTGAAAATCAGACCACTCAACATACAACTTTATGAAATATACAAGCCTGAGAAAGACATGTGGGCACAACTTACAACAGCAGCAAACATTAAAGCCAAAATAAATCAACCTCTGTGTGTATGCATACACATCTGCATGTTTAACCACCTAAACTTCTCACCTCCAAGGTGAGAAATTTTGATAAGCAAATAGGTTTTCCTTTACCCCAACTTTTCGTGCTTACGCAGCCCTGACTATATAAATAGTCCAAAATGTGAAGGCAGAGGGTCTTGCAAAGGAAAAGGAAGTTGCTTTAGAAAATATCAAGAGACAAAGACAGATGTCCAGATACTTGGACACCACAGAGACTTAACAGTGCTGGTTGAACTTACTTACAGACCCACTCTGTCATGTGTATCTACCTGTTTATGCGTGTGCCTGCATATGTCACGGGCACGCACATTCATTCAGAAAGGCTCCCCGTCAAAAAATTAAAAAAAATATAAAAAAAGCGTACCCTGTTAAAAGCGACCAAACCAACCCAAGACAGACCAAAAGAGGAATACGGATTGGCAGGGCCCTCTGAAAGTCTCTGGCCAGCCCCCTAGCCGAAGCACAGGACCTCTTCCCATGAAGTCTCGAGTGTCTCCAGAGACGGATTTTCTGCAGCCTCTGCTGGGACAGCCTGGCCCAGGGCTTAACCACGCCCTGTGGGAAACATTTTTCCTAATACCCGCCAGCTCTGCCCTTGCTCCAGCCTGCTGGCTCCTGTCCTTTTGCTGTATACGCCTCGGAGAGGAGCCTGCCCCTGCCTTCTCTGCGGCCCCTGGGGGTATTTGAAGAGCACGGTGCCACCCCCGAGCCTGCTCCTTCCCATGCTGAACCGCCTTTGTGGCGCTGAGCTGGACTTTCTCCAGGCTGTCAGCGTTGCTCTTGTTCTAGAGTCACAAAACGGGAGACACGCTGTTCCAGAGCAGAGGGCAACAGTCCCTTCTCTGTGTTTGGCAACTTCATCCCTGCAAGGGTACGCTCCTGACTCGTGCTCTCCCGCTTGCCCACCGGGACCCAGCCCCCCCTCAGCGGGGCCTTGAGCTTCCCGACGTTCCCGGCAGCCCGTCCCTCCAGCTTGCCGGGGGAGTGACCCGTGCCGAGGTCCTTCTTGAGGGACTGTGACCTTGTCCTGTTGACCAGGTTGACATTGCAGATGTTAAGTAGTGCCAGACACAGAAATTACTTTCGAGAAACACCACTTACAATGAGCATGCAGCTAAAGTACTAACCACTGGCCTTTTGAGCTTGATAGTTCAGCCATTTTTTTGCCTATTTTCTAATTCCAGCCCTCTTAGTCTGTATTTCCTCAGGTTGACTATAGGGATAATACACAAGTCAGCGTTGAAAGCCTTCCTAAAAGAAATTCACCGCTACCCCCTCATTCACAGAACCAGTCATTTCAAGAGAGAAGGCATTTCAGATTTATCACCTACAGTTTGCCCTTCAAAATCTGCCTTGGCTTTTCCCAATCACCTTCTTATCCTCCACATACCTGAAAAAAGTGTCTATGAGAACTTGCCCCATGATTTTCAGGGCTTCGGGGACATAAGGCTGTCCAACCTGTAGTTTGCCAAATTAGCTTTTTTGAAAATGGATGCGCTATTTCCTTCTTTCCAGTCAACAGAAACCTCTCCTGATTGCCATGACCTCTCAAAGATAAGAGCTCAGCTTCACCACGGCATTTGCTGGCTTCATCATCATCCTTAGACGCAGTATGTCTTATCTGACAGACTTTATACATCCAACTTACTTGAAGACCCTAACTTAGTCCTCCCTACCATGGATAGAAACTCTGCTCCCAAAACTCTCTGCTGCTACGCACTGAGATCTGTGAGGCCTATACATACTTAGCTGCTGTAAATACACACACAAACACCACATCTAGAGTACTCAATCAAATGGCAACTATATATACAAACCTGTCTACTTGTCAGTGGTAGCAAACCAGACAATTAAATACAGATAGAGACATAATTAAAACTGCTTACAGTACACGAGGGGACTTTGTCAGCATGAGGATACCTGCCTAAAAGAGCATGTTTTACCTGAGAACAGAAAGATATGCCCACAGCTCATCTAACCTCAGAGGACTTTATACTTAGCTACTAATACATGGCATGTGGTATTCATAGGGAGCTATACTGACAGTGAATGCTTGCAATGAGCTCATTGTCCAGTCAGCGCATCTCATGCTGAGAAAACGAAACCAGATTTGGATGTTCGCCAGTTCAAATTCCAATTTGAATTCTGTGCCTTTTTCTTGTTTTCTAAACTCTGTCACCCTGCGTGCATGCTGTGTTTGAAGCGTGTTGACACCCTCTGCCTTGATGCAGCTGGCACCCCAGATCAATTACTGGACGCCCAACTTGAAAACACTTGAAAGGCAAACCACAGGGCAGACGATACGGTTGGCTCCCAGGCCTGCTGGATTATTGGCTGACCCAGCATAGCTTCATCCCAGTTGAGTTCCTTTATTTTGTATCTCTTCTCTGAAAACCATGGAGATTTCCAAATACTCTGTGTACTAATTCGATTTTCCAGTGGCTATCACAACATTGACATGGTAATTAAGAACGTAATTTTCTAAGACACACTGAACTTTGAAAGCAGCCTGGTTTTGGTTCCTATAATTTAGTCTGATCTACTTCCAATTCTCAACTTTCTTTTGATCTTCCTCTGCAGAGATGCCCAGAGTAGCACTACTGCACGTTGGTGATTCTGATCAGTAACTGTTAAGATTATCGGCACTCACATTCATTGGGTTTTTGTTCTAGTTACTCAAGATCCAGTTTGGATTAAGGCCCAATGCGCTGCACATGCAGATAGATTAAAAGAGACTCCCAGTTTTGTACATCTTAGCCAAGAAAAGCCAACGATCACCACTCACTGTGGGAGTGACTGCTCTATTAAAGATGAGGCTTCCAGCATTGATTATGCAAACAAACCCAGTGGCAGCCCAACAGCTCACGCCAACAGCAGTCAGTGAGCTTAGGCTGTTGCTATCACTTACGTGCAGCAGCTCTGAAAAGGATGTGCAAAGAAAAGCCCAGCTTTCAGCCACTAAGGGGGAAAGACTCCCATACTCCCAATGAGTAGGGACAGTAATATCCTGCTATATCGCGACACTAAGCATACCAGCGGCAACAGCAGTTCTGAAGCAAGCTCTCCCGGCTTCTCCACTCTGCAGACAGCTCCTCTTCAGATGCGAAGGTCCACTAAAGCTCTGTGCCCGAAGCTTGGTGTCAGTTCACAGTATTAATGAAGCCATTAAGGGTTTTAATTTCAGAGAGTGTTTTATGGTTTTGATATCTGGTCAGCTTCTAATCAGGTAAATCTAATGTGAGGAAGAACTGAAAAAGATTCTCACTGTTCATTTTGTCTGCACGTGGTCATGCAGGGTAGTTTTATCTTTATTTAAATACTAATAAAAAGAGGCAGTTCCTCATTATGAATATCTACTCATACTTCATGCATAGCCAACATTTTTACGTATTCATAGCCGACTTGAAGGCAAACAGAAGGACCTGGTTACTAGCATTTTTCATTAAGAGCCGAGTGAGCATGCTTCTCCCTTTAGTATTAAGTTTTGCCATGATTTAAAGGACACCAGGTTAAGGAAGGATGAACTGCTTGTCACTACTGTGTGTTCCACAAAACTACCATTTATGCATCAGGAAAAAAAACCCTGCTTGTCACACTGAAATACCTAACGACATTTTCCATTAATATTCAGTCCTTGGTTCTCACTTCTGTCTGGTTCTGGTAGCAATTCCCCATGACCACTGCATAAGCTTTCATTAGGTTACTTATCCTTGAGAAGCACTTTCATTTGCCATAGATATGACTGGAAGGATAACTTGGTTGCTCAGTAGCGGGCTCTTCTCCCTGCCCCCCCTTCATTTAATTTGAGGAAAACAATAAGAGAGACTTCACTCTGCTTCTTCCCATCTCTTTCAAATATGATGAAAATAAGATAAAAACCCTCTGTCAGGTCTGTCACTAAAATTTCACTTTATTTATTATGAAATAACATGTTTTTCCCAAGGGAGAAAGCAATTCAGCTTCTCCTGTCATCATCATATACTAAAAGGGAGGGAGAATTGCCTACTTTTGATCAATAAATTCTTTTGTGCCGATAAATGTGAAAATATCAGGTAAGCTTTTTTTTTGTATGTTATTCAGGAGAAGAATTTGTAAACGATCTATTCGCTGGCTTATTTGGTCCCTATAGGAACCTCAGTACACTACTTCCAGTACTCCTAAGAGTATTTCTGGGAGAGACAGTAAAGAATCCTGACAAACATTTGGGTATCTCTTTTTCCCTTTTCCTGTTAAAAAAAAAAAAAAAAAAAGTCCTCCTTGGCTGCATTTTATATTCCATTCTTTTTTCTTTATCTGTCCCCTATTCTTTATTCCCCTCCCCCACAAGAGATTGTGGGCCTTTCTCCCTCACTCACTGTGAATGTCATTACCCTAGGGACATCAAGAAAATTTCCAGATGTAAACAAAAACATAAATCCCTCTGCTTCTCTGCTCCTACTTTCTTCTCTTCTGCATTCCCCTCCCCCTCCTGCTTCATAAGTACTTTTGTATGTTTAGCGACCTGCAGAGACTGAGGGTGGAAGACATGAAATCAGAAGCAAACAAAACCTCTGCTTGCTTTAG
Organism: Falco rusticolus; assembly: GCF_015220075.1. NCBI lineage: Eukaryota > Metazoa > Chordata > Aves > Falconiformes > Falconidae > Falco > Falco rusticolus. The sequence continues at coordinate 50,241,562 of NC_051187.1, forward strand.
CTTAGTCATTAATAGCACCATTAGCTTATTGAACTCCAGGATATATCATGTCACAATTCATGATTCAGGGTCTTTGAATTGCTTTTGTACTGTTTATATCCTGAGTCAGAGTCTCTCAGATAATTTAGGCTTAATCATTCTTCTGCAACAACAGTCTTATGGGTACCATTTAATCAAATCTATCAGTCATGCTATGAGACATCTTGAGGTTTCGGAGGAATCACTAGGCACTGACTTAGCATTTATTTACTCAGGGGAGTAAAACTGTTATTTGTGCTTCAGTTTGGCAAAAATGCTAAATGACAGGGAAGCTCGGTGACCTGAGGTATTTGTATTTTGTTGGTTTGGGAGCTGGGAGCTCAAGTGGATAGCAGAAATATGGGAATGAGGAAAGAATCCTGACCTCGAACAGCAGCCATGAACCAACCACTCTCAGTCAGTGCATGCAGTGTGCTTGGCTTTCTTCTGTGACGAGACCTAAGCAGGCAGTAAACCAAGCAAGTAATAGCCATTAGAAGTGTGAATAACTGAAAAAACCTCTTATTCCAATGTGTTGCTCCAGTACTTGTTATCGAAATGCTCTTGAGAAGTATTATACAGTGTGGATGTATTTATTCTTACAGTCCCCCTTCCTCTGTAATTGGGGTCAGAGAAAAAGAGCCTCATCCACAGGCAGGAAGTCAAGCCAGCACTGCCATGTGTTTTGTGTAATACCATAATTTCATAAACAAAGAAAAAATACCTCAATAGCCCGATTTTGAGTTTATGCTTGATCTGCAAGTCTACCTTTTGCCACTTCAGTCTTGCAAAGGCATCAAAGCAAAGTATCAGTAGAACGGTCTAAGAGCCCATGTTGCAGGGAATAACCGTGCCTTTTATTTCAGGTATGTCTTTAGAGACTTAAGAATATTAAGGGAGGTTTCCAATCATGTTGTACAATTTTTTGGGGAAGTTTTGGTGGTGTTTTGTTGTTTGTTTTTTTTTAAACACACACATATCCTCTTACTGTTGTTTTGTTGTAGAAAACATTTAACCACTGGTTGGCAAGGAAACCAGCTTCTAATGTGTTGTCTGCCAATTCAGACACACAGTCAACACAGATATACAAGTATCCTCTACAGCACAAAAAAAAAAACAAACTATAGAAAATCTAATCTTCTGTTGTTGTTATTTATGAAAATGGTACTTAAGCATTTTTTATCTGCTTTTGATTGGATGGAGGAGTATCACATATGACCAGGCTCTGGCTTTAATGCTCCTGGCAATACAAGGAAATTTATTTAATTTAGATGAGAATTAGTAATTTCTCAAATCTAATTTATATCACTGACTCAAACACTTTTAAAAGGTTGGGCAAATCCTCTTCTTCCACAGTCTCAGCTGGCTGACAACTTTTAGAGAAGTAATATTTAGTGAACAACATCCTTTTTCATACTACTTAAATATTACAGCAGGATGAGAAGCTTGTTCCCATGGAATAAACTTTCTCAGGCTTTGTTCTACAAATGGTTTGCTTCTAGATCACATGCAACCTACAGATAGCTAAGCAATTTAATTAATTAATATCTGCAAATTTCTCTAAAGTATAAAATACTTTTAATCTTTGGATTATGGATGGGGAAACCAATATAAAAATACTTGAGCTTCACAAAGTACTTGCAGCAAAACAAGGAACAGAATACCTCAAAGGTAAAAGCTCTGCATCTGTATCCTACAACCACTCTTCCCTGAAGAGTCTCCATGCTCCTGATTCAAAGTGTTAGTAAGCACACGGAACAGTTTACCCAGTGTATTACCCTGTAGCAGACAACTCCTCCGCTTTTCAGAGAATCCTGTGGGTGGCTGAGTGTTTCCTGCCCAGTGCTGTTGCCTGGTCATTGGGAGGCTGTCAACAGCTGTCCATCCTGGGACCTTCCCTTGCACCCTTTGAATTACAAGTACAACATTCATCTGGTTTGCTTTTAGACCTTGCATGATAGACATACATACCTATAGCATTCACTTCCTCTCCCTAGTGTCTTACTCCTGCACTAAGCCTCAGGTCTGTTTGTCAACCATACAGTATCCTGCAGTTCCAGACTGTATTCAATGTTCTCTCCCACAGTTCACCAAATATATGTATTATGAAGTCCTCAAACATAAGGGACTAAAGCATGTTGATAGCACAACTCTGTTTTCCCATATTTGTTGCTTTTCATATAAGGCGTATCAGTTTGGAGCCTGTCAAATTGTAGCTGCTGTTCAAAAGCTGCTGCATCTTTTTCTGTTCTCATATGGACCCATCTTGCCCATGGACCTGGTCAAGTTCGTTGTCCACAACAGTAGCCAGGAGAAATTCAACAGGTGAGGATGCTATCTCTAAACATAATTTCTTTGGGCTGGGTCTCTAGGCTCCTTTAAAAAGCAGAGGAAACTGTTAGGGAGGGTTTCAGCTCAGTGTACTCTCTAGATGCCTTTGTTTTGCTGCTGTGCGCTAGAAATCGTTCTTAGTTTCATGTTCTTTGTGTCCTGAAATGAATGAAAGCAAGCCTGCAGAGCCTTTTACCACCCGTAGTCTAATTGGCCTTACCCTCAGTTCCACTTGCAGGTAGATGACCACCACATATACCAAGTTTTTCCTAAGATGCACATCTTCACATTTTTTCTACAATCTCCACTGCATTTTTGAAAAATACCTGTTTCTATCTTCAGCAACAGAACTAAGAGAGCAGCACTTCCCAAACAGTAATATCAGCACACGATGGAATTCACAGCTGTTTTCCAATATAGTGTTTGCCACATTTCTGTCGACCACGTTTTGCTGTTTAAAAACAGCATGTTTACCATTATTTCAGGGGATGCACTGAAGTACTTTTGAAGTAACTGGTCTGCATGGGAAATCAAAAATGCCATTTAAGAAACATGCAGGCCACTACCTGTTTACACATCTGTTCAGAAACAGGCTTATGCTTGCTCTTTCACAGCACCAATCTCGACCCATTGCGGCACAGCGCAGTTGAGCATAAGGAATTCAGCTACCTGACCATGAAAACATTTATGCCAGTGCCTGCCACTTTTGTTGGCCAACAGGTAACAACAGGAAGCTACCAGCACTCTCAATTGCTACCTTAACTGTGGTAGTGGTGGCTTAAATTTATATGTTTTAATTTCATAAAGTTTCAAGCAACGCTGAAAAGTCTCATAACCGTGAGTTGCAAATGAGCTGTGCCCATATCTATTTAGTGATACTTTAAGGCAAGTATATTAAAAAAATACTCTTCAGCTGTTTATTACTTTGAATTAATAAAATTCTATTTGTTCTAAGATTCTAGATGTTCTTGGAAACCTGTAATCCAGCTTTAGAAACTGTAATGGTTTGAAAAATGAGCTTTATAGGTTCATTTGTCACAATGCCGGAGACAACTCGGCCCATTAAAATCATGCCCATACATGTCAAAGACAAGAATGACTTGAGTGAGATGCTGAAACACTGCAAACAAATTATTATTTTTTTTTACTGAGAGTGTACTGTGCTCTGAGTACCATTAGAGAAATAAAATGCTTCTTTCAGAAGGCAATGGCACTAACAGGAGAGAGGCTGTGGACAGACAGGTATATCTGAGAAAACATTCTGAATACTAGGGACAGTAAAGTAAGGAGTAGGTTGCCTAAACTGTTGCTTATACGCCTATACTACTATGCTGCCTCCACAGGAAAATGCCTTTCAAGAATACTTAGATAAAGGTGACCCTGTTATGGAGCAGAGAAAAAAAAATAAATATATATCCTGCCTTAACCAACCTTGCCTGGGAAAAGTTGCAGTGTGACCACCATCAACCCCTTGCCAGTTTGCTCTGCCTGCCTTGTCAATCCTTATCCCCTGCTCTGCCTGCCTCTGTTATTTTCACCTTCTGAGCTCCTGCATCCTCAGCCTTGTGTCCAGCCTGCTGAGCCTGTGTCCTCCTGAAGCCCTGCAGCTATCGCCTCACGACAGTGCCTTAACACTTAGATAGGGCTATGAGAGTTGATGCTGAGGCCTCCTTAGTATGGAAGAGATACCCTGCTGCTTCAACATTATTTTTTTTTTCAGACTGTGTCCCTTTGTTATCTCCTAGTAGCACTACCTTCCTCTGACAGTAGTCACGTGTACACAGCCCAAGCCGACAAGGTAGGAACAGCCTTTTACTTCGTGCTCTGTTGCATGTCTTGGCTTCAGTATTGATGGTCCTCACTAGGAAGACCTGATGGGTTAGGCAATCTCTCAATAACCCTTCCAACCATATTTCTATTATTGTGTTCTTCTGTGACTTACTAACAATAAGCTATATTCATGACAATTGAAACAGACTGAAAAGAAGGAAAAATCCTTATAATGGGGGTGGGGGTGGCAGGGAGGGAGCATTAAAAAGAGAAAGAGGAGGAAAATCTTTATCATAAAGAAACACAGTGGCCCAAACATTCAAACACAGCTGCTGAAAGTTTGCCTAGAATCATGAATTTCCTAAGTGCTAAGTACTTTCATCTGCCATTAATTGTTAATTAGAAGTTACTTGTACTTGCAAGTCCCATCACTGAATTAACTGCTCTGAAAAGCCAGACCCGTATTTTCCTTCCAGCGCCTGAAGTGACTGATGTGGATGCAGGTGTTTAATTTTAGGCACACAGACTTGAAAAATACAAGTGATTAGTTCCAGGGTTAGTTCCGAGACAGATTTACTACACCTAGACAAAACCCACAATCCATCTGCTTTACATTTTACTAGGAAAGTAGACAGGTAAGACAAAGCTGATGTAGTGAACTACTGAAGAGCCCTCACTCTGCAAAAACACCAGATGCCGGAACATCTCCCAGATAACAGACATCTTGGCCTTAAATAATACAGATCCACTTTGGGTTTTTTTGTAGTAACACGAGGAACTTTTTATCATTTAAGTATCATGTATGTACTCTCAGATGTGCAGGAGGGAGAGATTGGGCACGATTAGGAAAAGCTGTGACCAGCGGATAACAGTTGAGCAAAACCGTGGATCCAGCCCCCTCTTCTTGAGTGCTTAATAAGAAGGTCAGTGGTTGCCATTACTTTAGACTATATGCCAGGTCTGTGCTACTAGAATACTCTCTCCTAAAAACCTTGTCCCAGCCTCAGATTAAAAAGCTTCTTTTAGCCCTTCTAGTTCCAAAAATCTGACACGTGCAGATCTTCTCCCTTCTAAAAACAGGCTTTAAATGCTTTGAGACACAGATTAACATGGCCACTTTAACAAGTGTGGTGCATCTTGCACACTGCGTTGCTGTATTAATAATAAATATTAATTTACATCCCCAAAGTAGAGAAAAACTCTTGACAGATCAAGAAGCCCTGAAGCATTTGAGTTTGAAACCACCTGAACCTCTTCATGACAGTGAGATCCCCTAGGGACTTGTCTGATTTAGGAAAAAGTTACCAGTTTGGAATGGAAAATTACCTTTTTATTCAGACATAACTTTATGCTCTACTGCAGGGCATCTGGCCTGTGTGCTCAGCAAATGAAAGGTGGAGCCCCAGTGCATTTGCCTGTGCCCCACAGGAGAACATTCTGACTGAAGAAACTCCTCTTGTGGCACTCCTGTCACAGACCAGTTAGTCGCAAAGTCCAAGGCGAAGCTCTGGATAGGGTTAAATGCAAACTAGGAAAGCTTATGAGTCTATTTCATAGTGGGATTTTTCAGAAAAATATCCAACAAGGGACATGATGAGAAAACAGCAAGGACATGGGGAAGCAGCACATTTAACTCTTAACTTTGAAGGGAACATTTCCCTAACCCTCTTGAGGGAATGCTTGCTTTTTCCATCCAGTTTAATAAAACTGATTGCAGAGAACTAATTTGTGCTAGGTAAATAGCAACCAGTACATCAATTTCCTGTCAGCGGCTGCAGTTTCAACAGTTTCAGTCTTTCATTCAAATGTGTGAATGCTTTGCTTAAATTGCACATTTCTCATTTAGCGTACCTTGAAAATACATACTGTCACTCATTCAATCTCTGAGAAGAGTTTGCTGTGCTGTGGTTTGCATGAAGCAGCACTAGAGATGATCATTCAAGCAGATAAGAGGAGACATTAGAACACATGCAGGTAGAGGTTGGGAGAATTAAAAAATAAAAGCCTCTGCCTAACAATTCCGTGTAGCAAATGAGGCATCCAAAAGCCTAAATTCTAAATTAGCTCAGTTTACCAAATCCATCAGATTTCTCTCACAGGTTAAAGGCTAACTACTTGTATTAAAAAATAAATTATCACATAGACTCAAGGATCTTACAAAGATAAAAAGGTGTCTCTTAAAAAAAAGCCCAATTTGAAAGTCTTAAACATAGTAAATGAATTAATGCAAATCTTCAGAAAATTCTACCTTGCTGGCCAATTCCCATAAGTAACCTTTCTTTTTGTCTCTGACTGCTCTGTTATATTGACAGGAAGAAACTAGGATGTCATTTACTTAACCCAGCTAAGATTTCTGATTTGTCATTCCAGTGGTGCTGTTTCTCCTCCTCTCCAGCCTAGGAGCCCTGTGATTTATGTGTCTTCTCGCCACTGATTGCTCTGGGGATTCTGGACCTCCTTATATACCATGCTGACATTTTGCAATCAGCCCTTACTGGAGCCTACAAACAAGTTACAAGACAGAATGTCTCTTGGATACAACTAGAGCTTTTCAAATAATCCAAACTAAGGATTTGTTTGGGTTGGAGGTTTTTTTTTCCTGTTTGCTGAATTCCATCTTTATACAGTACTACTCAATTTTGGAAAAATATGGTGATTCCACTACAAACATTTCTGGTTTTAGAACAGCTATGTAAAATAAAGTAAAATTTAAAATTTCATTCATATTTTTATTAAAATCAAACTAGTTTCTCCATAATTATTCTGTTTTGGGAAGGCATTTCACAAACTTTTCTTTCCCCCAAGTTCTTCATTCTTGTATTTGCTTGAGACAAGACAGACTCTAAAGACATGACACTTCCTATAAAATGGAAAATCCAGTGTTTTCACTTTCAGGACAAAGCTAGTTATTACAAAGATGGGTTATTCGCCTGCCCTTGTTTTTCTTTGATATGTACTGTCTATATGTGTATTCATATTATGAATGCACCGCAATACAAACCCTGGAAGCTGGAGACTTTCTTACCCTAGCAGTATTGATAGCTTGTCTGGTTCATTAAGCATGGAGTTTGTGGTCCTATAAAAAGGAGTAGCAGTTAAGAGGTGAACGTATAATTGGACACACAACCATGACAAAATCCCACAGTGCACATCCTTTTCCTTCAAGTGGTTTTCTACATGTACGTTTATACTGTGTCTGATTTCAAGCAGCACCCCAGCATTTACCTACAGGATGTCAGAGTTCCTAGGGAGAATAAAGACTGAAGATCTGACCTCCCAGAAGCAGCATCACTGCTAAGTTTCAGCAAGAGCACTGGCATGTGACAGAAGTGTGAGCAGAGCTCACATGGTAGCTATGGGTGCATTCTGCAAGGACGCCATCAGTGATGCTTCAGTCCTGGCTGAATGAGCAGGATGCTCCTTCCCAGCTATCTCATAATGCCTCTTCACACAGTGGGTTATCCAGGGAGAAACCCTCCACGGTGGAACAGATGGTTCCTTAACCAGTTGCTAACAAACTCAAAAATACGAGTCTTCCTAAAGCATCTTGCACTGCTAGTATGAACCAGACAAAGCAAACCTCATGTTTCAAGCACATAAAGCAGTCATAGATGGAGATACGCAGCTCAGCAAACACAGGCAGATTAGTAGTTTCACTTCGGAGAAACTCTTGATACTACATTTAGTAAGAATTCAGAACTAATTCTGAGTATGATTTTGTCCTTAATAAAGGTTTAAGAGTATGCGATTAGTGCCTCAGTTATGTTCACTTTCCCAGCCAATACTATCCAGAAAGATGTTTTCATGGACAAACAAAAAAGAAAATGTTTCTACACATTCAAATGTTCTTCCCACTAACAACATTAATGCCAAGTTCAATACCGTTGCAGAAGCATATGGGATGAGGGGAAAGGGGAAGGCTAACTAAAGCCTTCAAGATCTTGTCCACTGTAGGTAAGAATGTATTTTTTGAAAAATTTATTTGGGGATGCTGGGCAGAAATAGTTGCCAATTAGTTACCAAACTAATAGGGAAACCTTTTTATTTTTTTCCCCAAATTAAATCATTAATTCAGAACTACTGTGGATTAACTGTACTATTCTGTAAAGCTCGATTGCTTAGACACATTGTTTAGTCTTTCTAGTCTGTTGTTCACTACTGCTAACAACAGAAACAGTAAACCTTTAAAAAAAACACCTAACATTCTAACCTGGGAGTCACCACACATCTGTGTAGGGAAATAAAAAACCCCAGGAGGTCTAAATGATAAAAACTAGACAATTTATCTGTCCTGTCTGTACAAAGAGTTTCATTTGTGTGTGTCAATAGGAAGGACCTTAGGAAATGGTAAAGTGCTTTTTTTTTTTCTTAATGAATTATGTTTGCTACTTCTGTGATGGCAGACTGGGGCTGCAGTGCCCTGTCATTCTTGTACAATTCAGTGGCATTAATCTCACTAGGAGGAAATCCTCGAAAGACTGCAATAATCGTGCTCATTAGAAGAGGAAAAACTTCCATCACAAGAAATACAAGTTTGGTAGTCAACTGGAAAAGCAGAAAGAAGATACTAACACTTACTAAACTCATACTGGGAGGCTTTTTTCCAGCAAGGCTATGTATTACTAACATTGTGTTGCAGGACACAGCAAAGGGTTTATCTTCAATAAAAGTTATTTTAGTAACATTAATTTGGTGTACAGGGCCCAAGCAGCCCCAAGAAACAACTGAAAAATAGATTAATCTTTTTAACAACCAAATTAAAAAACCCTGATAAGCTTACTTCTTCCATAATATTCTTCATTTACATGGAACAAAGAACCGCTGAATGTATAGATCTGTGGAGAGGGAAAGGGTCAGAGTTTTTCATTTTCCAAAATTCCTAGCTGAGAAGTATTAACACAGCATTACAAAGGTATGTAAAGATCTCTAAAAGACTGGACTAAACCACTCTTAAGAAAAATAAAATGTGGGTATGAGTCTGATGACAAATTCTGGCAGCTGTCACCAACTAGGTAAAGCTCTTGTAATACCTTCACAGCTGACATCACCACATACATCTTGTTGCACGTAACATGCCCAAATCATAAAGCAAAAAGCTATACTGTCAACAAAGCATTCCTTTCCTTTAAAATGACATACCACCATTAGTATCAATGCTGCTAGCTTTGAATGATGTATTACCTACTGTTCTAGCTACCGAGGAGAGAGAAAAATGGTAGAGGGAAAAGGATCCCTACAGTTCTAAATCGATCCTATAGTCTACCCCGGCACACAGCAGGCAAATCTTTTCAGACATGAAAACTGATTTGAGCCCTTTAGCCCTTAGTTTCAACCTGAGTATCTGGAACTCCCTAGGGCTGATTTAGAGACTGAGGTGCTCACGTCTTCCGGAGATGGTTGCATTAGTCTTTTCAGAATTAAGAATTGCTCCCTCCAGATCAGGCTGTGTCTTTCTAACTCTTCTGTCATGTGCTGTTGGCAGGAACAAAGGATTGATTCAAAACTTAGGCACCCTTAATAAAATTACAGAACAAAACTAGCTTGAATACACACCAGAAATCCAAGGGGAAAAAACCCCACCTGCTATAGGCACTTAAATTGGTTATTCTGTCATGCTACAACACTAAGATAGCGCATCAAACATAACTGTTACAGACATTTATTTCTCAACCATAGCACTACTTAGGAAAACAAAACCAGTGAATCCAGAGTACACTAAAAGTAAAGCCTGTTTTCTTACGGTTCTTAGAACAATGGTCTTTTGATTTACTTTCTCTACCTACCTTTCTACTAAATCACTTAGTGGAAAAATACTCTTTTCTATTTCTCACTTATTTCTCTGCGGTGCACCAGTCATGGCTTGCAGTCAACCAGTTAAAGCATTCCATTGGCCAGCGATGCTCATCAACAGCTCTAGCTTGTAGGGAAATACTTACTACCTGTCTTCTACAACAGAGCCTCATTCTAGCTTCAGGCCATAAAATCACATGCCATTTCTGCACTTTTTCCTCCAACCATAGCATTGCCTTTCATATCACCCAGTCATGCGGTTCCCCAGCACAAAAGTCCTTTTTGTAGCCCTTCTCCTAGTGTTCATGAAAATCCAGTTCCCTTTGCAATGAAAGATCTCATATTTAGCTGTAATGTATCCTGAGAGAACTCTGTAATTTCTTACCAGCATCCTGGCATCAGGATGTCAACTCTCACTGAACCATGAAGGTGGCTTAATAGCAAGCTAGATTCTGCAAAAAACTCTTTTCATGAAAAACCCACCAAAAGAAATGGACTGCTTTTCCTTAATGACACATTTCTCACTCAGGATACAGTAAGTACTGATCTGTTCCTTTATAGACATAAAAAAATTTTCATGTGAAGTTCAGGCACAATAATAAGGAAAAGTGATGCAAACTAGTCTTTCTACAATTACCTATGCAAATAACCCTCTTTCTTCCATTTCATTAGCTGTTATAGTAGAGAAAATAACTTCTAGGCCAAAGGACAGCCGTGTTGTGCAATGCAAAGGGGACTATGTAAGAAAAAGCATCTATTCCCGAGGGACAATTTTTAAACCCTGTTTATAACAGTGTGTTGTGTCTGGCTGAGCACCGTGGCAGCCCTCACAGCGCTGTGCTTGCACTGGTAGCTGGAAAAGCATGGCCAGGACAGCCAACCCAAGCCCACCGAAGGGGTATTCCATACCATATGACGTCTGCTCAGAAAAAAAAGTAAGAGAAAGGAGGAGGAAGGTGGGGGGCATTTGTTATTTATGATGTTTGCCTTCCAGAGCAACCGCTATGCGTACTGAGGCCCTGCCTCCCAGGAGGTGGCCAAACGTTGCCTGCTGATGGGCAGTAGAGAATAATACCTTTTGTTTTCCTTTGCTTCTGCACATGTGACTGACTTCTGCTGTTGCTTCATTAAACTGCCTTCACACCTTGACCCACACATTTTTTCTTCAATCTTTTTTACCCCTGCACTGTTCTGCTGAGGAGGGGAGCTATGGAGTGGCATGGTGGGCCAAAATCAATCCACCACATACAATGAAGTTATAAATAAACTAGCAAGAAAAAATATTGATTTAAATGTGTCTGAATAAATATTTTGTTTCTCCTTTGGCAAAAGCACTCTCAAGAAAAAAAAAAGAAACATAATGTTCAACCATTTGACATAACAGTCAAAAATTCACAGACACAAAGCAGTGGCTTGTGCAGCAGGCCACATGCTGAATTTCTTAGTTTACTGCCCTCCAAAAAAGATAGCTTTCTCTTTGCCAGCCAGTCCGTTGATATGCTTATCATGCATTTAAGGCTATTTGTGGATGGGTATATAATCCTGTCTAAACCAATTAAAAAAAATACTAAATCAATCCACCGGCATTTACTACATTAAATCATGTACTCATAACGAAACACTTCTGGAACACCAAACCTACCCATTAACAACCTTAGTTGGGGGAAAAAAAAGGCTAGGGTAGAATCCCAGACAAGTTCTCTCTCTCTCTCTCATTTTTGTAAGTGAGAGAATTTAACAAGCAATCGTTTTCCAGCAGTTGACCGTGAAATGGATCATGTTTTATTTATTCTGCAGAAATGGCAAATCACAGAAAAGTGTAGCCTTGGGATTAATCAGTGGGCTTTTATCACTGGGGCACCAGTTGGACTTTGGTTCCTCTAGGAGTGCCTACAAATCACTCTGATTAGATGCCTGTCCAAGACATACATCATTTGACTTTGCTGGTCTCAGGCATAATACCTGGAAGACTGTATAAAGGGGATGAGCTTCCACAGAGTGCATCACTAAGGCTTGATACAATGGGTGAAAATTAGTCTGTCTGAGACAAGGTTAGTGAATAACAGCCAGCTATGCTACAGAAGTCTAATCTAGAAAAAGAGAGAGTTACAGAGCCTTGAAATACTGAGCTGCCTCAATTCCTGGAAAAAGGTCTGGCACTTTTATAGCTGAATCCTGGGGGAGTGCTGGGGGTCATACAGGTTGCAGCTTTCCCACCTCCACTCAGTTGAAGAAAAGGAGCTACTATGGATAAGAATCAAAAGCCAACACAAACATAATAGGAAAATTGAAACTGGTTAAGATTATTTGTAATTGATGTCATTGTGTCAGCTCTCTTCTGGATGGCAGGCAGGAGCACCCAGCCTAATGAATCTACCCTGGAGACCTTCAGGCCTATAATGTCAGTCATATGTCTGTGACTTGGTCTTTCTGGAAATGTTGGCAGAGAAGGACCTTAACATTTAGCAATCTTGAAAAGATGATGTGGATTTTGTGGTCCCATTAAAATGTGCCCAAATTTGGCCTAATTGAAACACACAAAACACTTGGGTTTAGATATGTTGAAGCTCTTACTAAGGAATTCAGTTTTTCCTGCGTTCCAGTTACACTACACAGCTGCCCCTCCACTGATGCTAACACGGCAGGTTAAAATCTGAATTGCTTTATTTTCCAGTTCTCAAATCCAGATGCTTTTTACAGTACCTGCAGCATAGATGTCCCTGCTGCGGTGCTGTATGGCTCTCCATTGTGACTCTCCACACAAAATAACGGTTACTGCTGCTACTGTCAGGGAAAGCAATACTCGTTGCAGTCTGATAGTAACCGCATCAACACAAAATAACAAAGGCTATAAATCCAGCACTGAAGGTTTGGATTCGAACCCTACGTAACATGTTGGGTGTCATAATGGTTCACTAGAGTAGTATGTATTTAATTATTTGGACAGTACTTCATCTGGTTGCTACATGATACATAAATTTGCAGAGTCCATTTTTGTCATTTAGGATTCCTGTGTTCCTGACTTTGCTGTATATGTTTTCCCTGCTTACATATACAGTTCCTAGACTGTCTGTGAATTATAAAAATATTTTGGGCTCAGGCTGGGTATGAGATATATATAAATGTAAATCATTCTCATTTGCAAAAGTAAGTATTACAGCAAAATTACTTATTACCCACTCTATGAACATGATGAAGTGTTTTCTCTTCCCTTTACACATTATCCATTTTATTCCTTTAGCCTCCTGTCAATATCCATATTCACAGCAGCTCCTTCTGTTCAGTAAGCAGAAAGGGAAAGTATTTTTCTTTGAAGCTGATGTGAACACTGCTCAGTGAATCATTCAGCAAGTACTACTGCAGCTCAGTCATCCTACAGGCCAAATTAGACCTAGGATCCTTGAATCTATAGCCAGAATGAGCCTCAGTATAGAGTGTCTTCTGTAGTTAGATAAGCCGTAGCTTGCAAAGTATTAGGGGAAAATCCTATGCTCTGATCTGAGGTATATTATAATAGGATCTACTTAATATTCAACAGAGCGCTTTCAACACGCTTTCATTTTAAATACAGTTAAATGTATTGCAATCTCATATTTATCTCTCTGGAGAGCCTGAGAATATTTTTTTTCTCCATTGTGCTGCAAATGGAAAAGAATACTCCAGTGTCCTGACGCATTCCTTTGGAGAGTTTCAGTGCTTTAAATCAAAGCACCAAAACAAGAGTTTATTGTAGCAACCCAGAGGGAAGCATCATCTCCAATATCCTGATTCTTTGCAGCTGCTCATTCAGCATGGAGGCAACCTGGTTATTAACAGTAACAGAGCTATCAAATGGGGACTTCCTTTCGAAGACAGACCATCTATATGTCCACACCGCATATTCTTTACATGTAAGAGGTATCCATAAAAATTTGGGGGAATTTATATCCAGTTGCATACCTACTCATATATTCTCATCCTTTATGCGTACAACGTTTTCATTACAGGAAATAAAATATGTAAGGTGAAAAAGGCCATCGTGTTGAACACTCGAGTTCAGAATAGGCAGTAACAGAAGTCTTAATTCAGCTCCACTGTACAGAGAGGTTATGACAAAGTTATTAACTATATGCCTACAATTTTTCAGTTAAACTCCTGTCTCACTCAGCGCTCAGGATAGACATTGCTCAGAGAGATTTCTTATAACCTCTTGGTTACACTCACCCAAATTTTGGTCCCTGGTCTTATTAGCTACGCAACAGACTTCCCTATGCTGACTACAGAGCTGCTGATTTTTCTTCTGGTTGTTTCTGCCGTATTCTCCTCTAATCACCTCAGCTATTCCAGTCAATTTTGTTACCGTCTCCATTTTTCAGACAAGGGTACAGTGGAAGTGAAAACCACAAGAATTCATGGCCTAAATTGAAACACAAAATTTGATTTATCAGATTATACAGCCTTTTAAAGCACTTTGTATTTCAAAACAAAGCTCCGCTAGACATCAGTTGTGGTTGTGAGAGCTCAGCACTTTTACGGCACTGAGTTAGGTTTGTAGAAAATAAAACCTACAATGAGTGACTACTTATCAAAACTTAAAAAACTTCTCCAGGTTATTTTGTGGCAGAAGCAGGAATGGCCTACAAGGGATAAGAATGGCATTTATTTGCTTTAACCACTCTTCTAACAAACCCCTCATCTTTTCACCACACACCTTATTTCTGCAACAATGAACGATACAACTTCCATTCCATGCAGTTAATGAGGCTGAAGCCTTTTGGAGGAAAAAAGCATGTAATAAAACAGTGCATTACAGTGTTTATGCATATGAATATCAATTTAAGATTGCAGACAAAACCAACTGCAGTATTTCTTAACTTTTGACTGCCTACCTTTTGCAATATTAGCATTGTTTTAACATATGAAATCACACTTAAAAGTGCCTGGGCTTTTAACATAAATTTCTTTAGGCAGAACAATACATAATAGTGAAAGCTCCAGATATAGTTTACTACAAGCTTCTGCCACTTGAATTAATGAAGCCACAGAGGTAGCAGGCCATTACTTCTCAGGAGGACCAAGTAGTAAAGGTGTTTAGAACACAGACCTTCAAAGTAGTTTCCATAGCCATTTGCTAGTAAGTAGTAGAGGATGTTAAAATTAAAAATTCTTCAGCATTTGCCAAATGCCTCAGGTTTTAAGGGAAATATGCTCTCAAGTATTACTTCCTTCTGTACTTTTTAGTCTTTCTTTCACACTTGGTATGATTCCTGGTATATGTAAGGAGCAATTGCAGGAGAGGTTCTGATCAATGAGTGTAATACTGGGACTGCGCATATTCAGGGACATTAACGGCAGACTGAACTTACACTAATTTCAGCTTCAGTGGTGCATGTTTCACAAAACTAAAAATGCTAGACTACAGGGCTTCCTACAGAAAACATAATCACAGATTTTGCCAGCAGTACTACCTGTAACGCATTAAATGTATTACCTCATCTACTAAAATTAAGAAATCAAATTTAGGAAAACAGAGGGGCACGTTCTGATGTGCCCCAAACTTAGTTACATTGGGATTTCATCAGAGGTGACATGAGGTACCTTTGCTTTCCATCCAAGAATTTCATTCTGTTTCTGAAGTAGCACTGCATCTTATATCTTAGAAAAAAAATCAGGCAGCAATAATGAAGCACCTTGCAGAAGAAATTTAGAGAGAGAGAGAGAAAGAAAGTGAAAGAGAACAAGGCTTGTCCGTACTTTTGATAAAACATCCATGTCAGAGTCAATCCAAAACCCCAGCAGTTTATTTGCTGCTCTTCATGACATGATTTATCAAGGGTCTAGACATTCCTAACTCTTGTAAACTCATGATTCTTTAGGTACATATCTAAGCTGTATGAAAAATATGGATGTTGCCAATAACTCTGGTACTTGGAAAAACATCCTATTAGATTATCACAACTTAACTGAACTCAGAACAAACAGATTATATGATGGGCTGTTAGAACATAATTCAAATGCTTCTGTTCAGAAATGCATAGAACTTCCCATAATGAGACCCATGCATTTTCTAATAAAACCCTACATCTCATACAGAAAACAATCCACCTCTACTTCCACATACATAAACCATCCATCTTAACAGCTGGAGAATGCTGCCAGACAGTGATGTGGGCCATAAGGAGCTTAGCAGTTGCATTCCTTTCCTGCCTCTCCCCCGCAAACACTCTTGGACCCGGTTAAGCAAAGGAAAACAGAGGCAGATTGTAAGACAAGCCATGGGGCAGTAAGTTATTCCTGACGTAGAAGTATGTCTTTAACAAATGGAAAATAGTGGTATGACACTCGATACAATTTTATTTTCCTTTCTAAGTTATGGAAGCATCCAGAGGAGGATTTAAAAAAATCACAAGCATGTGATACTAGCCCTCATCCCCAACTGACAGCAATGGGGAAATTAACCGTTCCACTCAAAGGCACTAAGATACTCTGCCATACATTAATGTGTTCCATGAAACCTGTATTCTGCAAATACGTGTATTCTGGATGGGGACACAATCAGAAACTCAGCAGGAACACTGTCTCTTGTGGTGACACAATAGAGCCCACCAGGCCTCCTACTGAGGCAAAAGATTCTTGCTGACTTATGATATCTTGCTTCTCTGTGCAGGGGATGTTCCCACCCCACACCAGTTTGCTCCACAACACCCCGAGAAATCGGCTGAAGCAAGAAGGGCTGCTCTGCTTGGAGCGGCTGATCAGTACAAGCTGCTCCTGCCCCAGTACGAGCCGCTCCTGCCCCAGTACAAGCCAATGGCTCCCATGGCTCCTGCAGGCACTTGGAGAGTCAGCTTCTGCCAGGGAACCGTGGTGGAACAAAGCTTTTCAGGATAAAAGAGCAGTGGCCTGGTGTACAGCCTCCCATGCCCCACTTCGAACAGTACTTACAGCCAAGTTCAGCTGGCCCCGAGTCTCATTCTCTCTCCAGATGGTGATTAGTGCCCACACATTGGTCTCAAGCCATAAGGCAGCATGTTCACAGGAAAGCCTGTAGTGAGATGTTAGCAGTTGAAAAGAAGCAGAGCCAATCATTGCAGAAGGAGCAGACAGCTGAGAGAACAGCGTGAAGCTGTGCTCCATGGTCTGAGCAGTGCTGCCTGTACAATTAAGCAGCTTCCAACAAATCTGACCTCTGTTCAACCGACTGCAGAAAGCAGACAAAAAGTATCCTCCCCAGAATGAATGCTCTGTTCTGCTACAACAATGCAGAAATTGGCTCTACCTTAGGGGTTGTTCCACCACTGAAACCTGTTCACCTTTATAAAGTGCAGCAGAAGACTTCACAGTAGTTTTTACTCAAAATCTAACCCAACTGGCAATGTGATTATTAACAGAATGACTCTCCATGGATAAATATAATGTGCAGAAAGAACTGATCATGGTCAGGACACTGGACTGGCATGGAAAAGGCTAAGGAGTAAGTGAAGTGTTATCACTGTTGCTAAATAGTCTGTATTGGTACCACAGGAAAGGCAGACATGTAGCTTTAAACATAAAGGTTTGGAAGTACTCTGATCACACCCTAGAGGACTTCATCCATCTCCCGCAAACACCGTTTTTCACTTCAGCATTTATCAATTCCATTCCACCATTCCACAGGTGGAATACAGTTGACATAATGATATTGTTCATGACATTCCTTATGAATCCAATTAATTTTAAATTAAGTGCAAGGCTAAAACCTTGAATTCAACTATAACTCAATAGAAGTGGCATTAATAAACTAATACAGTATGGGATTTTGGCAGTTTGCATCATGGAAAAGGTGGTGCACGACATTTTGGACTTACTATATCTTCTGTAAGCTTTGAAGCCCCTGGTCATGAAGATTACTATGAATGAACTTCAACTAAAAGAAAAAAGGGAAATGCAATTTTGTAGAGAGGGCTTTATGACAAATAAGAAGAACAGAATCTAAACCCCAACAAATCCAGGTAAAGATAGCTTAAACTATTGTCTTCAGATTGAAAGTGGAAATGTTGGAAATACTGTATGTGAGGGCTGAGTGACTTGCTTTCTTCACCCTTATCATCTTAGCTTTTCTGAAATTCACTGTCAGTCTGGTTTTCTTCAGACAAGTGCTGATCTTCAGTGTTATGTGTGACTAGCAGTACCTGCTGTTTGTTCTGGATATAAAAACAAGTTATCTTTTGTCCATCATTGCCATTTTAGTCCATATAGTGTCAAAACTGTCACTTGTGACGTGACAAAGAATCAGGAGAAAAAAGAGAAGAGAAAGATGATGGTGGCTGCAAAGGCAGACAACAGATGAAAAGTGAGAGAAAATAAGGGAGCTATGTTACCCTATCAAGACATTAAAAAGCCACAAGACATGAAGATCCACGCAAATATATAAAAACCAAAACAAAGCATGAAAACATACTGAAGGATAGAGAAAGAGAAGCGTGACTAATCAAAAAGGCACAGAGAACGGCTCCAAAAAAATTCTAGCACAACAAAAGTGCTTTAATTTCATATTTAAATTCCTAAATCAGAGGCAATTTTGAGTACTGGTGAAGTAAGTCAATACTATACACACTCCATGCCATTGATTATCAGGACATGTTTAACTATACACATTATTTCCGACTGTCATCTGTCTCTCTTTAAACAATTGGGACTGGATTCCCATCTGTCTTCAAAGTTCGTTCAGGTCCAAGAGTTGCACAGGTAAAAAATGAAACTTCCTAATGTCTGTACTTCCTATACTATACTGCTATGCTCTTTGCCCAGAAAACGCTGCTGGTAAGCCCTGCCTCCCATTGCCAGGCATATCTGAATTTGACTGGTGCTCTATTTAAGGACTCCATCAGCAAACAGCCCCATACCACCATCAATCACTGGAAAGCAGTTTACAGAGAAATTTTTAAAAAGACTAGAATATTTTACAACCTTTAAAGTATTTTATGCTGCATTTTAATATTCTTGCTGTACTTTGTATCTAAGAAATGACAAATGTCTCAAATACTCTAGGAAGTGCCTGATGGGGCTATAAGCTGACTGGTAACCACTAATGTACACCTCCTTACACAACGCATTCTGTTCAGTATGGGATACAGGATGATTCAACAGGAGCTGTGCTCACTCCAGTGTGCAGTATCTGTTTCTATGGATTCAGATCCCAGTTTGTGCAGACTTCATTCCAAAAAAGTTTGTACTTTTCTGAATAAACAGGTTTGAATTAGGTCCCTAACTCAGCCTTTATAAATTCAACTATAGCACGTAATAGGATTATTTACCACTTCATAAATAAAGTGACAAGTGTCTGCTACACAAGTATTTGGGGAATTATACAGTATGAATGCCTTCAGTTAAAAGCCAGCCTCCAGCCTCTGTCTTTTTGTAAGATCAAAGCTGGTATTCTCTGTTTAGCCCCGATTCAGAAAGAAGATGTCAAATCTCAGCCGGAGTTTTTCTGCATTCAGACTTTAACGGCCACTGATTATCCCCCATCACAGTTAAACCTGCTGGAAGCTGTTTGGAAAAATCCTCCTGTAGCATCCTTTCCCTATGCCTTCCTCAAAGCACTGTGTAGGATACCAAGGTAACCCCCAACCCAGAAGGGAGCTCAGGCCAAGGCTTCCCCATAATCTCTGATCCTTATGACTGTGATGGAGACCCCCCCAAAAAAAAATAACACAGCATGACTTTGTACTGGTTTCTTCAAGGATTCTCTGCACACACAAAGCAAAGAAGAGAAGCAGGTAAAGTGCGACCCTGTGTCTGCCTCTAAATTACTACTCTCTTTTCTCACAGATTCCAGAATCACAGTAGTCTTGTTAAAGGGAATAACAGAGGATGGAGAGAAGAGCAGGCGGTGGAAGGAAATACTTTTTATCTCCAAACTCCATGCAGAGGAGGCTCATCTTTCTTTCTTGTACAAGGATAAGGAGAGGTGGTATTGTTCAGTGTCTATAAAACGTAAATTTTACTCAGATAAATCTCTTGTAACACAGGTCAGGAATGATCCCTGAGGCCACTGAGAGTAGATTCCCACAGTTGCAGGCAATAGTACTACAGATGTCTTATTCAAAACATCTGTTCCACACAGCACTGTAAATCGTGTCTTTCAGTAAAACACACACACACACAAATCACAGAAATACTGGGTGCCATCGGAAGACAGTCGAAGAGACTAAGGTCTCTGAAATGGCACTGGATTATTTAGCTAACACTTTGAGCAGATCTGAAAAGGCTCAAGACTCCTACTACAGAGCACTGCCAAAATCAAACCAATCAGCCAAAAAAATGAAACCAAACAATCCACCAAAAATCGAACAAAAAACCAGCTGTACCATTCTCACAGCAACTTTCCCACTGAGCCTGAATATAGACAGTGACAGTCTAAATAAAAACACACCAACCAGGTACTTGACAATTTGGTGTCACAAGGAACACCCATATACCCTGATTTTAGCTCCTCCTGGTTGTAGCCAGTCCAGCTGGTTCAGGGGACAACAGACAGAAGGGCAACAAAATAAGCCTCACAAGAACCACCAACTGCAAGAGCACTATGCATCACTGGGCAAGAATGAAAAGGGGTAGGAAAAATCCCTCCTGATCCATAAAAAGAATATCAGGAAGTCCTGGTGCATAGAGGTAATACAACACAGATCCTCAAAAAAAACCAAACAAACAACCCAAACCCCCAAAACCCAAAAGAACCAGTTATCCTGACTCCTTTCAAGGAAGCTAACCTTTTTACCCAGCAAGATAACCTCTTTCTCTTTGATAGATCTAAGGGAAAACAAACAAAGTCAGATAACCAAGGACCCACAACAGAAACTGAATTTCTTGTGCCAGAAATGCTCTCTTCTGGTTATACACTTAAATTTCCATACAATGATCAAGACCCATTTAAAACACTTGCCCTCACTGCACTATTCAGAAAGCCATTTTCAATTGGCTCCAAGTCATGCTTTCTCAATAGTTTGCAGGATTTTGTCCAAAATCATTATAATAACTGTCATCATTTTAGATGTTTGTTGTCCTAGTAAATATTTTATTAGTTTTAAATGCCTTGGAACTTGAAATCTGTCTCAAATCCATTTGCAAAAGTGCAGGGAAAGAATAAAATGGACTAGTCCAAGTTAGACAAAATTAATTCCACCCTGGGGCTTTGGTGGCAAAATAAGCCAAAGAATACCGACTCTTCTGATCAAAGTGTGTCATTACAGCTCCCTACAGCTCATATATTAATCTCTGTATAAAAATCAAGTTTCTAAAAATTCCTTCTGTATTTGTAGACAGAAAAAAATGTATTGATGTCACTTTGTATAGTCATTTTAGTACTGAATATAGTGTATTGATTTTAATGTCTTGAAATACGTAAAGCAAATGGACTTTCTTTAACCATACATCACAGATACATAACATACACAACAGCTGTACAAATTAATAAAATGTCAGCTAAGGCCTGTTCTGTATGCAGTAAAGGTTGTAATAAATACCAGTATCAGAATAATGGTACTCCTACCTTCACATGTTACATTAGGCAGATATGTAAAGTATCTATTTTGGTATAATTTAACATACAGCATCAAAACGGATTAAAATTAATCTCTTAATGAAGCTGCTGAAAAGATGAGCCTTTACTTTCCCTGCCTGCATGATCCCACTACATCCCTACTGCTGGCAACAGAATAGTTACTTGTGCATTCCATTATCTGGATTGGAAAACTGAACT
Organism: Falco rusticolus; assembly: GCF_015220075.1. Classification (NCBI taxonomy): domain Eukaryota; kingdom Metazoa; phylum Chordata; class Aves; order Falconiformes; family Falconidae; genus Falco; species Falco rusticolus. Next base: position 50,263,193 of record NC_051187.1, read on the forward strand.
GGCTGAAAACCAGCTCAGAAGGGGGAGGGAAATAGATCCAACCCCCACCAATAACAAATCAATTAGCTTCTGATGAAACAAACTCCCTGATCCAGCTAAGAACACAGGTGCTACTACCAGTACAGGCAGGGGAGCAGAAGACAGCCATCTCTCAGCGGGCACATGAAGTTAAGAGTAGATTAAACAGATCATGGAAACCAGGTTTTTACTCTGGTATGTGGAAGGAAAATGTTTATTGGTGTAAACCAGACAATTTATAACACTGTTACAGAAGTTGAGTCCTCTACATGTTTGATGAAACTTACACCAGGACAAAAAAAAAGTTACATTAAGCTCAGGCTTAATGACCCAGGTCAGGTAATAATGACTCAGTCTACAGGAAGGGCAAACTCTTATTTAGTGCTTTATTCGCAAAACAGATACTACTTTGCACCAAGAAAAGAGATCTGGATATCTCACAACTCAGTTAAGGACAAGATACAAACATTCAGGGGCTGGTCTTTCCACTCTGACCTTCCACCCCACAATCCTTTCTCATTTCATCATTAAAAACTGTCCTCATTTTTAATTAACTGGCCCCATTCCCTCATCGCCATGCTTCTTTAAGTGTGTAGATTTTGGCCAGTTTTTGAAAATAACTATTTGTGGGCCCTTTTCTCTTCTCACCTTTTACAGCTATTTAAAGGAAGCAAAACATACCTAAATGAACTTCTTTTGCAACTCCAGCCGAGTCGGTGAAATTACACCACGGATTAATTTGCGTAAGTGTGTTCAACCATGTTCTGAGCACAGTTCTCTCGTCCTATCAGGTAAACTTTTTCAGGGTTGTTTTGCTTTGGTTATTTTAGGTTAAACAGCATGTACATTTAGGTGTCATAATCCATAGGCTGCTGGAATCATCTAAATGTAAGGTAGAACTAATTAGATTGGGAACAGACCACTCAATGTAGTCTTCAACCACAGAACTCCCTTGGCTACAAAAATCAGAGCTCATTCACCAAGGGAAACACAAGGCCTTCCCTTTGCAAAAGCTTTTCTGCAGTGACATTATGTAATGGGCTGGCATCAACTCCCCAAAGATAAATAATCAGAAATATTTCAGAACTTTAAATAATTAAACAAACAAGAAGCAAGCAATGATCCAAGTATGCCAACTGTGGAACACAAGAGACAGATGGAGAACAGAGCTTTTCAGGTGGAGATCTGTCTGCGGAAGCGTTAGGAATACCTGCAATTCATAAACATGAAACCAGGAACCAGAAAGGAAGGATGAAGTATTGAAGAGTGGATATAATATGGGCAAGATATTTTTTTGTTTGAAATACAGATTTTAACATGTAAATTTTATCAATGTGTAAGAAACAGCATGCCTATAAAAAACACCCAGGTGGATTATGTTAGTATTGCTGGCATATAGCACAGTGACAAAATGAGCAGTGATTCCCACAACTGCTGGCATATAGAAGAATTCCTAGCCTCAGGGCTGGTATGTTAAGTCCTTTCAATGCTAAGTGACAGTAATGTATAAGAGTCACATACTCATATCCATTATGATACAAATACCAGAAATGAATTAACTGATTTGAAAACATTTTTTGATGGTAGGAAACCAGCACAGTTGGACCCTGGAACCAAGGTCTGAAATTGCACATAGGAAGCTTAATGGTGAAGTCATAATACAAGGTTAAAAAGGAGGAAAAAAAAGAAAAAAAAGAAAACACACTGCCTAGACAGTTAGATGGCAACTTACGTGTCTCACAATGCTTCGCATAGTGCCACGTTCATAAGGTTTGTTTTCCATTCTCACAACAGTCTCTTTCATTACATCTCCTTTAAAAATCAATTTATTTAAAAAGACTTATGAAAGCCTATGCATGAACTGTTCTTGTAAAACTGTTTAACACTCCAATTAAAACAGTATGAATAAAAGAACATTTTGCAACTCAAGGTGACTGAAATCCCAAATGCCTGTGTGATCTTAAGTTCTGGTTCTTGCCTTTTTTTTAAAATCAGTCTTCTTTTCTGCAATCCCTTCTTGTTCTCATCTTAATTTAAAAAACAGTCTGCCAACCTTCTGTATGGTATCAATTGTCAGTAAGGTATTACTTGGTACAAATCAGTGTCAGATGAAAAAACCCTTCAAGAATAAAATGCCCCTCTGTTTCGAGAAGAGCTCTACATGCATACAGCCATGTAAGTGATAAGCATGCAGCATTAAAAAGAGGCACCTAGGACTATTTTGTTGGAGTTTATCTGATTATCAGCTTTAAATCAAGAAATTCTCCCTCCCTGACAATACGCTGTAACAAATGCTATTCAGCGCTCTCAATCCCATAATCCAGTGGACTGCATCACTTGCAGAGTAACTTTAATAGAAAGGATAGGAAGTTCAATCATGAGATGAATAAATTAGGGCCTTTCACAATAGAGTGTATGTGGAATAAATCCATCAAGAATGTGTTGTGGCCAGAAGTACTCTCTCATTCTTTGAAAAGACAGACATAATAAACGTTTACGTGAAGTAATAAAGATAATCTACCCAGCCTCTTAGGTCTTCCAGAACATCTCATGATAGAAGACTCCTGTGAAGGCTGAAGGAAGTTTCATACATAAGCAGTATGTCACCAGAATGCCCTTCCTAGAATATTAATGAAATAAAATAAAATAATAAAATAAACACAGACCCATATATACTGTCACAATTAGAAATATGTTAATGTTTACAGCAAGAATTAATTGCAATATGCTTTCCCTAATAAATTACTAATTGGAAGTAAGAATTTGCATTCAATTATTTCTATAGTTCAGCAAGACATGCTACCTATACCTGCAGTTATCATCTCTATTTTCCTCCTCCTTATTGTGCAAACTATTTCTTCTTCCCTTTTCTGACTAATACTGCCATCCTATGACCACCGCTTACTCTCTGTAAATGCCTTCTTCCATCTGCCTTTAAAACTCTGTGCCTCCTGTACAGTGTCTAATCCTTCATTTCCATGCTGCACCTCTCAGCATCTTCATCTACAGAAAGTTCAATCTCTTCTTGTTCATCAGGTTCATCTCTCTTCCTCTCCTTTCACAGTACACAACTTGGCCCCGTGCTAGGTACTTCTAGTTAGGCCATAACTCCTGGTCAGCTGTCACAACTCAGAGATGAGTTAAGCAGCTCAAGAATCAACAACCTTCTAGAAAACAACCCAGAGCTGTGTCAGACAGCAGAGCTTACAAAATACTGATAATGCCTGTCAAGGCTTCTCTTCAAATTATCAGGCTTGCCAGGCCCCAAGCCACTCTAGAAAAGATCATGATTCATCTTCAACCTTTGGAGTAGGTGTGGAGGAGAGAATCTTGGCAACTACAGTCCCAACACTCCACTTGCAAAGCTAATTTAGGAAACAAAATGAAAAAGGGGGGGAAATGCATGTGTGTTCAAAAAGCTAGATTAATTCTTACTTTAATAGTTTGCAAAATGGCCTTCTTGGACTCCAAAGCCTGGCTCTGCACCAAGCCACACAGTAATGAATACCAGAGGCTTAGAGTAAAAGAGTAAAACTGAGAAAGACAAAAGGATTCAAGCTCTGTGTAAGAATATCAACAGGTCTGAAAGCTAACATGTACACAGACATCAAAGAAAATCTACAACAGACTAGGAAATTACTTGATAACCTTTGCTCTGTCTGGGCCTTATTTTTGCTTCTACCTTTCTGAAACTTCAGTACTGAAAGGCAGGAACATGGTTAAAGGTCCCATGGTTAGAGGTCCCTGGGCTAGGTCAGAGTTTGTGCGGGAAGGGAGAGACAGGTTATTGTCATCAACAAAAAAATGCCACTGCAATGCCAGAACAGGTATAGCTGAGTATTTGTCATGCTAAAGTCTGCATCTAGACAGACTATTACTGAAAACAATGACGCAAATGTTAAAGGCAAGAAAACATTTAAAATGCATTAGCTCAATACGGGTATCTTTGCTACCAAAAAGCATGAGCAATGCAAGTGAAACATAGCTGCATGTGGAGTTTGTCCTGCAAATAGCTTGCCTGAGCCATGGTTCTCACCTGGAACCATACAACCTCCACATACAACAGAAACAAGTTACGTGTGCCATCAGTCATACCATGTGTCTACAAATGCAGTAGAAACTATGAGTCCATATAAACAGTAAGTACCTGTCCTGGTTTCAGCTGTGGTAGAGTAATTTTTTCTTCTCAGTAGCTGGTACAATGCTGGTTTGGTTTTGGTGTGAAAATAATGTTGATTACACACTGATGGTCTTAGTTGTTGTTAAGTAACATTTATACTAAGCCAAGGATTTTTCAGTTTCTCAGGTCCTGCCAGCGAGAGGGCTGGAGGGGCACAAGAAATTGGGAGGGGACACAGCCAGGGCAGCTGACCCAAACTGGCCAAAGGGATATTCCATACCACAGAATGTCATGCTAAGTATATAAACTGGGCAGAGTTGGCCAAGGCCTGCTGATAGCTGCTTGGGGAGTGACTCGGCATCAGTCAGCAGGTGGTGAGAAACTGTAGTGTGCATCACTTGATTTTTTTTTCCCCTTACCTTTGGATTTTTTCCCCTCTTCCCTTCTCTCTCCTTTTCATCATCATCATCAATTATTTTCTTTTATTTATTAAATTGTTCTTATCTCAACCTTCAAGTTTTACCTTTTTCCCCAATTCTCCTCCCCATCCCGCTGGAGGGGGGCAGGGAGTGAGCGAGCAGCTGTGTGGTACTTAGTTGCCAAGTGGGGTTAAACCATAACAGTACCTTAAGATGAACTATTTAATATCGTAAAACTGGATTTTGTCATCTCACTGTTTCATTTATTGCTCCTCAGTTAACAGAGAAGTCAGTTGTCATTTAAGGCTCCTCAAAGGAACTCGAATAAATGCTGAAATGCTATTGCCTTCTGCCTGTTGCTAGGATTAACAGCAAAAGGTAGCAGCCACCAACTGCCTAGTAATTCAGGAAGAATTGCTGAAGGGTCGGTCAGTGAAGTGCCAGGAATTTCAATCAAAGGCTAAACAAACTTGTCTCCTATCTCCAAACTCCTTCAAAAGTAAACACACTGCTGCAACCCACAATTTTCCCTCTGGGAAGACAATCAGAAAGACAACAAATGGCATGCTCAGATGTTATGCACATCACTTAGCATCCTCTGGAAAGCATTCAGAGAAGCTATGGTGATGAGTATAGTATAAAAAAACCTATAAAACCTTTTAGAAAAATGCTAAAAAAGTAGCAGCAAAACCTTGCATGGAGGGGGCCTTCTTGTGGTTTATTTCCAGAAAGTTTGAAATCATAACAGAAACAATTAATGATAAAATCAAATCTGATTAAAATGAAACTAGTATTTCCTAGGAGGGAGAGGCACTTTTTCTGAATCCTCTGGAGTTAGCCAGGTCACTCTTTAGTAAAGAGCAATTTTTGATCAAATTGCCTGTATGAATTCCCAAGCTCCTAAGAAAGATGCATTACTTTCAGTCCTTTATATCTGCATAGGAATGATGAAACAGTGATTGTCTGCAAAAAATAAATTCCATTTACAGCAATAAACTGATTGGTACCAAGAAAGCCTTCCACAACATGAATGTCTGTCTACATATGTTAGCTTGGGACAGCAAACATCAACCTCAAGTAACTGAGCACACACAAGAAAAAAACATTTTTGGCTGGATTTCTTTGAAAGCATCTTTAGACTTCCCTAAAGAAAGGCTCTGCCTACAAGTGATGACCACGCATGATATGCAACTACTGGAATTCATGGCATGTAGTTAAGTAAATTAATATGATATTCAACAAATATGTAAATGAGCAAAAAACAGAGAGGGAACACCACAATGTTAGCAAAGCCACACCAGTATGGAAGGTTCCCTTCCCAAGAAAACTTCAAATCTAACAGAAATAAGCAGCTTTATTGGTGACTCTAAAACAAGCGCAAGGGAAACTGATATGACGGCCTTAAAAGAGGTTAAAGGATACCTTAGTAAAGTAACAGTAAGCTACCTTGTCTCTTCAGATAACTGTGATAGTAAATTTCACAAAAAAGCTGAAGCTAACTTTTCAAATCATAGGTAAATCTAGAAGTAAATCTCAACACATATATGTAAACTCAGAAAAAAACCCAAAACACCAGGACATTCAGTAGAAGTTAGTTTTATGGCTATTTTGTAGGGATTTGAAGATAAACTGTAATTAAGAGATATTGGGGTTTCTAGAAGATGCTAGTAGATGAGGTTCTGAAAATTTAACCGGGAGGGAATTAACTGATGAAAGAAAATGAAAAGATTATTAGCAAACAAATAATTAGTCATTAAGCAAGATTCTCTCTGCAGATTTTGTTTTTAAAACAGGTCAAAAAAACCTAAAACAAAACAAAAATTAAAAATACAGAACTCTGCAACAGTTCCAAAGATGAAATAATTTTCCTCTGCTGAAATGTTTTATACAAAAAAATCCAATAGGTTACATTGGGAACTGTCATTGAGCAAACTCATCATTCAAAGCCTGTTAAACTGCAAAATACCAACAGGAGTACTGGGGGTGGGGGACATCCCAGAATCTATCCAGGAAAATCAAAGGTCCCATATTAAAGGCCCATGGACACCAGCCCAACCAGTTTCTTCCACACAGGAGACTGAGTAGGGTCAGAATGGAAGGAGGCATTAGCAAAGGCCAGGTACACAGTGGCAGCTGCTCCTCAGAAACAACTGGAGTCTGCTCAAGCAGGTTCTCACAAGAGGAACTCCCACTCAGAGACCTGCACCAGTCCACGACTGGCCCTGAGGCCAGGAATAAAGTACAAGGCATTACACTTCATTCATTATACCTCACTCCTGCATGAGGGATTAGCCTAGTGCTGGAATAACAGTAACTTGATCCTGTTTATCTGCAGACAAGTAGTAACTGTATCTGACCATGTCAAAGGGACATATGTATTTCCAGAAACTGGGAATATAACCTAGCAGAAAGGTAAAAACTGCACCTTCATTATGATTAAGAACTAGTAAGGGCAAATGGCTTTCATAAATAGTTCTGTGCTATAAAGGAAAACTGGGTGCTACATGCGAGTCAAACACAGGCATCATTTTCATTTCTTTGCTGTTTAGCCACCTCTCCCAGTGTATACAATTGTGCTATTTTGAGTTTCCTAAATAAACACTTTATTTCTTTTACTTACCATCAGATGCGCAAGACTGTAAAAGACAACAACTGATAATAATCATGTTATTGGCAAGGTGAACCTGTAGTCAGGCTTCTGGTCTAGGTGGAGTCCAGTGCCTCAGAGTTTCTCCTAGAAAGCCCATGTTACCATAGTGCTAAATCAAAAAGCTACAAGAGGAAGAGGTGGTACCCACTAAAGATCTTACAGGAAACAGTGCCAGGAGTTCCACTGGCTGATGACAGCCAGGGAATTAGGTAAGTTGTCTGAAAAGCTGTCTGGACCACTGGGCCCAAAGGCTATGGCCAACAGTTCAAAGTCCTACCGACCAGCAAATGTAAGGCAGCATTCCTCACCAGTAATTTCTGGGTCTGGCGCTACTTCACATCTGCAACAGGAACCTGGTCAACAAGACAAAGCGTACCCTCAGGAGGTTCCAGGGGACACCAACTTGGAGGGAGCTGCTGACATGCTGGAAGGTCACAGTCCCTCAAGAAGGACCTCGGCACGGGTCACTCCCCCGGCAAGCTGGAGGGACGGGCTGCCGGGAACGTCGGGAAGCTCAAGGCCCCGCTGAGGGGGGGCTGGGTCCCGGTGGGCAAGCGGGAGAGCACGAGTCAGGAGCGTACCCTTGCAGGGATGAAGTTGCCAAACACAGAGAAGGGACTGTTGCCCTCTGCTCTGGAACAGCGTGTCTCCCGTTTTGTGACTCTAGAACAAGAGCAACGCTGACAGCCTGGAGAAAGTCCAGCTCAGCGCCACAAAGGCGGTTCAGCATGGGAAGGAGCAGGCTCGGGGGTGGCACCGTGCTCTTCAAATACCCCCAGGGGCCGCAGAGAAGGCAGGGGCAGGCTCCTCTCCGAGGCGTATACAGCAAAAGGACAGGAGCCAGCAGGCTGGAGCAAGGGCAGAGCTGGCGGGTATTAGGAAAAATGTTTCCCACAGGGCGTGGTTAAGCCCTGGGCCAGGCTGTCCCAGCAGAGGCTGCAGAAAATCCGTCTCTGGAGACACTCGAGACTTCATGGGAAGAGGTCCTGTGCTTCGGCTAGGGGGCTGGCCAGAGACTTTCAGAGGGCCCTGCCAATCTGTATTCCTCTTTTGGTCTGTCTTGGGTTGGTTTGGTCGCTTTTAACAGGGTACGCTTTTTTTATATTTTTTTTAATTTTTTGACGGGGAGCCTTTCTGAATGAATGTGCGTGCCCGTGACATATGCAGGCACACGCATAAACAGGTAGATACACATGACAGAGTGGGTCTGTAAGTAAGTTCAACCAGCACTGTTAAGTCTCTGTGGTGTCCAAGTATCTGGACATCTGTCTTTGTCTCTTGATATTTTCTAAAGCAACTTCCTTTTCCTTTGCAAGACCCTCTGCCTTCACATTTTGGACTATTTATATAGTCAGGGCTGCGTAAGCACGAAAAGTTGGGGTAAAGGAAAACCTATTTGCTTATCAAAATTTCTCACCTTGGAGGTGAGAAGTTTAGGTGGTTAAACATGCAGATGTGTATGCATACACACAGAGGTTGATTTATTTTGGCTTTAATGTTTGCTGCTGTTGGGCCCCCATGTCCTTCTCAGTCTTGTATATTTGATACAGTTATTTACAGAGCAGTCCCGTGACCAGAGACATTTAGAAATCCTTTTTGATACAATTTTTTCCCCTTATCCTGTGTGACACAAATCACATGGATGCTTATAACACAAGGGGAAAAAAAAAAAAATGCCTCAGTCATAACAGGCACAGAAGCCAGCGATATAATTGCCAGGCACAAGATCCTAAACCTGTTCATTGCAGAGATAAAGTGTCAGGTAGAATGAAGAAAATGAAGCTCTAGCACAGAGTATTGATCTACTAGGACCTTCCAGTGGAAATTCCAGAACAGTAAAGATGAATGGGCAAGTCCTTGGCTCTGACTTCATGCTGACAGCTAAAAAGGATCCAAAAGACAGTGCTTCTCAAATCTCAGAAATCACACGAACACATGAAAAACTACAACATTTACACTGCCAAGGCCAAGAGATGAAACAAGCCCATCTACTTCAACAGTATAGCATTTTACAAGGGTATATAGAGTTCCTCCCTGTACAGCCTCAAATACCAATGGCTGGCATTAGAAAAATTCCCTGAATCCCTCTAATCCCACTTATCATTCTCATTCCCTTTGAGTAAATGAGCATGGATACAATTAGTCTGTTCAAGAAGAACTCAGCAGAATATCAGACTCTCTGTACAATAATAAAAAGCATCGCCCATTACACTGAGGCCCTATCCTTACATCTCATTAATGCCAAGGTAATAGCTGGCAGAAATAATTTTTCTAGTTAGAAACACCCAAGAAGCAAGTGAGACAACAAAGGGGCTAGTTTCTCAACAAAACCCAGGCATGAACTTTAGAGTTTACATGGATCAAGTTGCTGAAAGCTCCAGTTTACCGTTTCAAACACATGATTAAACTAGACTTGATAGCAGATGCTGAAAAAACACATCAGCCATGACACAAAAACCTAGACCGGCAGCTGCTGTCTGCCTTACTTAACTATGGGGATTGCTACCAATCTCCGCATGCTTCTCCCTGGTCACATTTCTCTGTAACTACCAAGACAGAGACATCTTAAACACGATAAAGCCTGACTATAATAAGCCATCTTCAACACCACACTATGTCCTAGATTTAATATAAAAGACAAAAGACAATGTGAAGCTGGCCCAAGAGAGCCTGCTAGGAACCAGGCTGATTAGCAGAAACATTACAACATAGCAGCATAATCGAGGGTTGAAACACTGCTGTTGTTTCATTGAGCAAAACTGTTTTTAAGATAATAGTTGAATAGCTGGGTTAAGTGCATTACCTATGCTTTGAACACAAGACAAACCAGCTGAAGCCTTGAACTGAAGCTCTTTATCATCACAAGTGAAAAAATTTGGATAGCATGGGAGACAAACTATCACAACGGAGGGATTAAGAAGTTCAGATGGTGAAAATCTTTGCAGGTGTCTTCTGGCTACAGTCCAGGAAGATCCGTCTAATTCAGCATGGAAACTGAACTAAATTCGCAAACTTACCTGGGAATCTATGCAGTGGGTATATTAGAAACTGAGGACTATCATCGAAAAAGAGGGGAAAACAAAGGTAGTAAAAAGATATAACTGGAAAACACTAAAGCCCCCTCATACTGAACTGAGAGGACAATGTGATTCTGCATTCGTTTAAGGTATATGCACACCAGGTGACAGTTCAGCTCCTTTTCCATGCCACATGTTGAAAAGGCCCCAGGGAAGGTTCAATATATGAATAAACAAGATTTTATCATGTGTATAGACAGACTGATTTAACTGATTCCTGGACTCCTGGGATTAGACTGATTTTACCATTCTCAAGGCCTAAGCAAGTTAAAGAGAAGTCATCTGAGCTACATGAGGCTTCAACCACTTTTAAGAGGATTAACGCACCCTTATCCTCAGATTCTGCATGTTGCTCTATACTTAAGACAATGTCAAAATTTACGCTGAAGACTATCAGGCTCACTTGGAAGGGCTGTCCACCCTCCTGCAGTCACTCACAGCTCATGGTAGAACAACTCAAGACACAAAATTTTACACGTACTGTGGGGAAAAGCCAAGTACACCACCACATCAATGAAGTTGCTTGCTTCTTTTATCAGCTCCCCTCCCAATACAGTTTTCAGAAGGCATTAATATTATGGGTACTTTTAAAAGTAGGGTTTTGAAAGTATTATGCAAGGAGATGAATCAGAAAGGGTCTTGCATAGTCTACTTAAACAGTCTACTAAGAGGAAAACCTGTTTTATTGTTAAGTTCCCCCTGACAGGCACACTCCACCTCTGAGCAGTGACTGATAAAACGGGACTATCATGCTAATATCATGTTAATATTTCCATTAAGATACTGAACAGAGACCAGCTCCTGCTGACATGGCTACTTAAGATGTAAAGACCTGCATGGGTTTGCAGAAATGGAGGTGAGCACACTTCAGTGTGTTTGTGTGTCATGCCACGGCTCCAGACTCCATAGCAGTGATGCAACAGCACCTCAAAACCTACCGTCATAGTAGCCCAGCGCTCCTGTGCTTGCTCCCACCCTAAGGGAGAGCCAAAAAGGCCAACAAAGTCACAACAGCAGTCCACAAACAACAGCTGGGTTCAGAGCTACAGAGAGGGAAAAGCCGCTTTCTCAAATTTCTCTGGATGCTCTCCATAGTGTTTTCTCAGACTTGGTGCTTGGATATAGAGAAAAAAACAACATCAAGGGAAAACATGTAGGGAAAAAGAAGCTTCCAGCTCACTGAACTTAAACACCTGAACTTGGAGGAGATCTCTGCAGCCACTCAGCAGACTTGCCACCTTTGGTTTTGAGTTCTGTGATATGATTATAAACACTTTGAATACTAACAACCCATAACTGGAGTGCTTGTGTTTAAGCTTAGGACTTCTGTCAACCAGAAAACAGTCATACCTGAGAATAACAGATAGCACAGCTCATGAAGATTTACTCTAGCCATTTCAAACAAAGCTCTGTCTTTAATGGATCTTATAATAACTTTACAGAGCATTACATTGATTTTATTTTTTTAATAGCCCCTGGAAAGGAAGAAAGAGGTTTTATTTAGTTTTCTTACGGGAAACAGTGTCCAGAATGTACTGTAGTTCCAATTTCAAATCAGCATTACTACATAGTGCTACCTCTCCATATGAATCAGCAACGAAGCCAGTCATTGCTGCAAGAAGCTACAGTCTGAGAAACGGCATCAGAACCAAAGACAGGCTCCAACATTTTCTGTGCATGCTGGCAGACTACACAGGAGTTACCCAGTTGTGTTCTTTTTATGTAGATAAAGACAAAACCAATATTACACAAAGGCCTTCCTTAATTTGATCAGCCCACTCCATGAGAAGCAAATTCAGTAGAAAACAGCACAGATTACTGGTTACTGGAGTAAGTTCAAGTCCCCAGAATTCAGACAAGGAACATGATGGGCATACCTACAAAAGTGATTTATATTTTGAACCAAGCCCCTGAAACATATTGATGATTTATTTATTTATTTAAAATACTTCGCAGAAGTCCCTGCAACTAGAATATTCTCACACTGTTGCTGCTGAAACGTGTGAAAACAGAGATTGTTAAAAACCACACTGAAACACACAACAATCAGCACTGGGGACTTAACTGTTGGAGTATTTTCCAAACACTTTACAAAGCAGCACACTCCTCCTGCATGCCACTGTTCTACAAACATACTTGTTGCTATGATGATCAGCAATTAAAGACTCCATACTTCTATCAGCCCAAGAGCAGGTATTCCTTATATATTATTGACCAGAATTTTTAAATTAATGATTTCCCACATATTACTGAGTGTCTGAAGAAATTTAATTGCTGTTGATAGGACTGAACCTTTCTTTGAAGTATGCAGTGGTTTCCAAGAGACAGGGAAGAAGTCCATAAGCTTACTTTCTACTCTCTTTCCCCACAAGAGACTCTTAGGATCAGGTTATAGAACTGAGATGACTACTCATCATGGAAAGGGGACTAAACCTCTCCATGGTAGGGCACAGAAGACACAGCAACTCCACTCCACTGAAGAGGATGGAGAATGGCACTGCTGCAGTCTGATCTTGTCTTTGGTTGCCCTCATAATGTGTTTCTTTTTGTTGAGGGTAAGGGAAAGAGAAAAGGAGTGGAAACGTGCTCTTCAGGTACAAAACACAGTGCCAGTGATATTTGGTATATTTGCAGTCCTATGTCACAAACTCTTCTTAATTTCTCCAAAGCCGCTGAAAGAATTTGACATTTCAAACACAACTCACGTTGCTGTATTGTCACCGTTAACTTTCAAAACTACCATATATCTGTATGCTTCCTCCATTTAAGTCAAAACAGTAAATAAAGTTAGCTTCAGACAGTACCTGGAAAGATCACCATACAATTAAATCCAGTCATGGGCAACTTACAGTTACGTCAAGCAGGCCTAGACTAGGTGAACACCACTCTGTTGTGTTGCTTGGTGCAGTACCTACCGTACGCAAATCCTTCCCCATCTGATCTTTCAGAAGTTGTCTGTTCGTGTTTACGTTACTGAAATGTGACTGACACAGCAAAGATGTGCTTTGGCGTAATTTAACTTCAGGTTCCTCTGCTCAACAAAAACTCAGGCGGAGGGGCATGATGTGGAAAGGTGAACAGAGAAAACATCATTTGTACCAAATGTTTACAAATGGTAATGTCTACTCAGTTCAGGTATCTATAGGAAAGACCAACGTGCTAAAGCACAAAATACCAAATACCTTTAAAATACTTTAAAACCCATTTCTTGAAATCACACCATCCCATGACGGGGAGTATGACCAGTCTTACATATCCCGCTGTACCTCAGTCATTAAAATCAGGCAATTTTTTTCTTTCACTGAGTTCATGCCATCCATTTGGTCACCTCAATTTAATGCCATAAGCAGAAGCCATGAGAATGCCAAACTACTCAGAACTGTTTGTAAATTGAATATATACCTATTTACCAACTACCTTTGTTACACTTGCCATGCATCTTTCAATATTACAGAAGAATAACCTGCTAATACACTGCAGACAGTACATGGGGGGAAAAAAAGAAAAATCCACAAGTGACATCTATCATCTAGGTATGACTTCTCCCTGTGTAAAGCTAACAGAATCATAAGCTGCTATTGACACTGAGCCAGCTGAAAATGTGAACTGCAGCAAGGGACATAATGCAGATATATGTCCCTTTTTTGTGCTTTAAAGAGCTCCATAGGCTTTTTCTCCTAAATCCTTTCATTGATTACACTGTCTAGTAGAATCCAGCATTTCTGCAGAAGCTAAATCTTTCTTGTGGCATATTGAGCTTGCTTTCCCCTTTCCCAGCCCCATCAGCTTTCAGAGTGGTTATTCTGTTGCGGAATATGAAACCTACATCCAAACATACTCTGGACTAAAAAGATGACTATGGGCTACACTTACACACATGGTAAACAGTTCAAACATCTCATAACTCCAATATGCATTTTTATAAAGCAGTACATCAATTACAGTTACTCTTACCATCTCCTTCTACAGCTAGACTTGCTGCTATTTTAAGGTCTAGTTGTATGATTAAGTCTCCTGACACAGCAAAATCATCATCATTTAGTCGTCTTTAACGTGCACACATTACAGGAAGGTGGAGTATTTGCTAGGCTTCATTTGTATAAAATTATTGAGGGGTTTTGGCACAGTAGTCTAGATACAGTTTCTAAGACAGCAACAATATACTCGGGAGGAAATATTCCTCCACCCTCAAACTCATTTTTAAATGGAGACAAGTGCAATACCATGTACATATGCACATCCATATGCAGAGTCTTGCTCTGTGTTGCATTCTACTGTGGAAAGAAGCAATGATAACTTTTACAAGCAGACATGGCTAGTCAAGATCTGAGCTGTGGACACCATGATACTCTCAGTTATAAACAGGTTTCACTGAAGTGAATGCCAGTATTTCAGCTATTTCTGTGGCACAGGACTGCTGTTTCTGTGCATGCTGGGGCAGCAACTCTACAGTGAAGAGAACAGTGACTTCTGGGGAACCAATTTGTTAAGTACTGCTGAAGGAATACGGTGGAGATGTGGGTGTGCAGTGCTCTGTTTTAACAGTCATTTGGAATGAGTATGAACAGACAGCATTACAAATCAGCTGGCTGTGCCTTAGCCGAGGAATTATTCAGTGTGCTGTGATTTCTGGAAAGTAGCATTTACTTCAGTGGATGGATAACTGACCCAAAACAAAAGAAGGACATAAGAAACAGGGAAAGGGGAGCCACTATAGCCTGGTGTCTATCTTGTCAACTGGTGGGTGGAGTGTTCTTTTTGTTCCTTAACCAAAAGTATTTCAAGCAATTAAATCCTGTTTGCTTTGGGGCCAAAGAGTGCTTTCTAGTATCAGTTCTTCTCTACCGCAGATGGCAGTACTCTTAGCCTGCAAGTTTCAAGGTCACATGGTATTAAACTTACAAATGCGTTGGCACAAAGAAGGTAATAGATGCTGTCAACAATAGTGATGCATCTCCCTGAAATAATCCATCTTTTCATTTATTATATAATATTCATTAGCAAATTCAAATCCAAATGATTTTTCAATGTGTCATGACACAAAACAGAGCTTATAAACCTACATGTTTCTCAGGGAAAAATTATTCTCATCGGTGAGTTGCTTAGAAATCTGATAACAACTAAGTACTGTCTTTTGACAAAAAAAGGAACTCAAGACATACAAATGAAAAAATCTTCAGCCTTAAACAGAGAGGAGGTGTGCTTGTACTGTACAGCATTCTGGGATCTGGGCAGTACACACACACTTTTGTGTTAGAAAGTCCATTGCAAAAAAGTTCAGTATGGTACATCTGAATACCAGCTGGTTACAACATGGTCCCTTCCTTGAGTAGCCACGGTTTAAATGCAGATTTATGTAAATTTTTAATGTAAATCTTTTAATATACATTCAATACTTCCTTCTTCTCTACTTTACATGCCCCTGATGGTACAAGTAAATCTAACTAAACCCATCTTCAAACTTTTGGCATTGTGAGGTCAGAGACTGTATGAATTCAGATCAATAACAACCAATTGTTCTTGAAGTGAAGCAAATCAATTTCAATAATTACAGCTCACAGAAGCTGGTAAATTTGTCCTGTCCCTTTTGAGTGCACTTGATAAAGTTTTACTTCTGTTTTCACTTTAAAATAAATTGGTTTGATTATATACATTTGGTTTTTTCCCTTTATTAAGTGAATTGTAGCTATCTCAAAATCATTACATCTTGAAACTAGAAAAAACACAAGACAGTGAATCCCTATCTTGGTATCCCATTGCTCCTCAAAACAATAAAAAAATACTTCTGTTTGGATGGTCAAATAAATTAAATTAACACTTTGTTCCACAGGAAAAGGGACCATTGGACAGAGGGAGACTTTTTGCATATGCAGCTTGTTTAATTCCTAAAGCATTTCAAAAGATTTCCTTGCCCAGGAGGTCTGGGATGAAAACTAACTTTTTATAAAGATGTACAGTTAACCTCAGAGTATTGTCGATGAGAATTATATGCAACAGTAAAAGCAGGAAAAAGAGTTTCTTGCTTTTAACGTAGACAAGATAAAATCCCACTCGGTCTCAAAAAATTGAGGTTACCCATTTTTTACTTATGAGTTTTGATGCAACATTCACCCAGTGTTCTGTATCTCAGAACTCACTACTGGACTGCAGTTTGGGGAAAGCATTTTTCCAGAAAATCCCAAAGGATGAAGGGAAAATGGCAGCAAAACAGTAACTAAACATAAAAGATCGAACAGTGCAAGAAGCATCACAAATACATACAATCAGGTTTGTGTTCTTAATAAATTATGGTAGGCCACTTGCCTGCTTTGCTCAGTTCCATTTCTGTCCTCTCACTGCCATGCAGCTTTCGCTCTTTTCCCACCTACTCTCCAAACTCATACTAAATGCCCGTGATATTTGACAGCTGAATTGCAGTTCCAAAATCCAACACAAAATAGTAAAAAATCTTGCAGAAGTCTTACAGAAATAACTCTGGTTATTTCAATCTCTCTCTAACACTACTCTTCTCATAATCTTGCAAATTTATTTATGATTACCATTACTCCACTATTAACATCATCTTTTGTAGAAGTCCCACGCAAGCCAGGTTCCTCACAGAAGAGAATCAGTCAACATTTTCCATACAACCTTTGGGATATAAATAGAATAGACTGAGATTTTAAAGACAGGAAGGTCCTGAAGGTAAGGATATTCGAAACACCACCGACAGCGGAAAAACAGGCCAAGATTTGTATTTATTATTCAGTTCGTAAGGCTGCAACTTGGACTCTAAAAACCAGAGTCCTCATAATCCTTAAGACTCTGACTACAAACACTGTCTTCTTCCAAATTCAGTGAATGCAAGGATAGTACAAGTTGCTGACAATGGGAGACAAAATCACTCCTTTTAAGAAAGACCCACCCCAGGCACAAAACCAGTAAGGATTTTCTTGCTTAGGGCATTTTTGTTACCTGTGCATTTGCTTTGATTCATCTTTCTCTAGATACACTATACGAGGAACACCAGTGTTTTGTTTGGCTAATATTGGGACAAACGTATCTGCATGGAGTTTTTATTGAAAATGTCATGTAATTAAAATGTTTGCATGGCAGCACAAAGATACAAGGCTGACTACAGAGTCTCACAGATACTACAATCTATACTGCCTTACTAATCAACCACAGCGAGTAGATTAAGGAATGACTGTCATATAAGAATATATTCGTCTCTATTAATAAAGCAAATGTCCAAAGCTACATTTCAAAATTATTAAACAAATAGTTTAGCAAGTGTTATGCTCTTATAGACTCAGAAAATTACCGAGCTTATCCTGAAAAACCAGTTTACTTTTGAAATAACAAACAATTAGAAAAAATAGGATAGAAAAGATTAATTGGATCATCAAATAAGTTGATAATTTAGTAATTGGTAAAAGACTGAAGAAGAGTTTCTTTTATTTGCCATTTTGAGCTTGGGCTGGACAATTCAAATATTTGGGATGGTATATTACTTGTCCATCAAATAAATCTTTAAGGAATTTTTCCTGTCATTAAATTTTCAGCTCCCATTTCTCAACCTTTTCCTCTCTATCATTGCAATTTCTCCATATATTAAAGTAGTAAAGTCCATAATAGAATCAGACTCATTCTTTCTGGTTGCATTTTACGTCATCATTTGAAGGCTGTTTTCTACAAAAACCTTGAACTGATGCACATAGCACCTCCCCTGATTTTAACTCATTTATATTACTGAACTTTAAATAAGGAATGTGATCTGGCGTGGTCTAGCTTTTAACTGAAAAAACATCGCTTCTTTTTAAATGCAAACACTGCTTCCTGAATGCCAATAGTTGCTTTGTTTTTAGGATCTATTGCAAACAGGATCCCATGGCTTAGTACTGCACTGAACTAACGACTAGAAACAGGTTAAGTTCCAGTCTAAAAATGTTATCACATTTTTCATTAACGCTTTTCCAGGAGAAGAGGAGGATTAATTATAAATAGAATGTGCTATAAACAAGATGGCAAATCATGAAATCCTCGCTTAGTTTCTATTCAGGAAAAATGTTCAACTTCAGCAAGACTTATGATCAAGTATGGACCCAGTAAAACCCAAGTGAAACTTCCAAACTTAACTACGCACTGGTTTTCATTTTGAAACGTACTGAAAATACAGCCTTGCTTATCTCCATCCAAGATGTCTGTCAGTGTGTTGTCAACAACACTGATGCTCTGCAGAACCTAGAGTAGAGTTAGTGGTATTAAACCAAGCCCACATTTTTTTTCAGAAAAGTCTTAGTTTAAGCAGAGAGACTGAGAACTGCAGAACGTGGCAAGAAGAAGATTCCTATCCATGAATATTTCTGTAGAAGTTTTTATAGAATTCCAGATATAAAGGGGGGGGGTGGGGGGGTGGGGGGGAGAGAAGTCTGCTTTATATCTGATTCAGGTCATGTTAGTACGTTAGTAATTTTGTGTGGGAATCTTAAATGGTGTCTCCCTATTCTGTGAGCAGAGGGTTTACTTCTGTACATATGGTGCCTTTAAGGAATGCTTCATTCACTCAAAAAAGTTCTAGAAACAATGTCTTGTCTAGTATTCTGCCCCTTGTGACATTGCTTTAGAAGTAGAGGAGGAGAGGTGAAACAGGGATAGCTTCCTAGTACATTTACTTTTGATTAAAGAAAATATTTTTTCATCCTATGTGACAGGCAAAAATTTCTGCTTTATTGATAGTCTATGGCACCCTAACGAACTCTGGCAGAATACAGAAGGAAAAACAGGTCCCTACTGAGTTGTCTGGAGAAACCAGAACCACCAAATTAATAACGTGGGCAAGATGTTAACAGGAGAGCTCAGACAAAAACCTAACTACAAAGAAAAATCAAAAGCTTACTCTAAGGGGGAAAAGTTTTCTATTATAAATAGCCACAGGACACTTTTGGTGTAGGCTTATCAAGCATGTTTCTTCTGCACCATTTATGAGTCAGATACCATTGTCTATTACTATAAACATAGTGTCACCAGTTAGTTTTGCCTAAGTAGCCCCCACTGGCTTGTTTAAACTGGAGCATTCCTTTTTAAAGACTCATTTCTTTTTTAGTTACTTTGCATGCAGTGCGAAACAGTGCACACTCTGCTAAAACATAGAGCTGCACAGGAGGAGGCCAACTGCATAATAATTCTTGGAGAGACTGACAATAGCTGGAATTAAATTATGCTTTCATTTTTCTTATGTTTCAATCTGATTTGTCTTAATTGCATGTTTGCAACATATTAATTATCAGGGCTTGACACTGTACAGTTGGTATCTAGTAGAAGAGTGATTTGACTAGGAAAGTGAAATCTAAATAACTTATATGCACACAAACATTTGGCAACAAATCAGATTTGCAAAAAAGCAAACTTTACTGCATTACCCACAGACGCAGAATTTCTAAAAGTGACCACCATAAGTTACTGCTCTCAGATGTCCTTTCACTTATGCAGTGGTCGTACAAAACCACTAAAGAAAACCTAGTACACGAAACCTACCCATTATGTAAAAGCCAAATTAATAGTTTAACACACAAAATCCACACAGAAACCTGAGCTGAGCTGAGACCTGCTGTTAATGGTGCTGTGTTAGAGTCCTATCATTGGTCTGTCATGGGAGTGAGACCACACACTGAAAGCAGCACCTGGATTTCTCTGAAGCCATGTGAAGCTGCACCACTTAAAGCAGCTCTGAGTTTGGCTCATTAGGTTCCAGAATGCACCAAGGAGGTGAAAGCAGCAAATCTTAAGTGCTGACAGTAATGTACTCATATATTCTCCAAGTAATTAGGAATTAGACTAAAATGTTATTTAAAAAAAAAAAAAAAAGTGAGGAAGAACTTGCTGACACCATTTTGTCTTGGAAATACCTTTAGGTAATATAAAAGGCTCCCCTTGATGCTTGTATAAATTGTCACTCTCACCCTGATCTTGGGAGGTGTTGACTAGACTCAGCTTCAAATAAACTCCAAAGGAAACGCTTTGCACCTCCTCCCTGGGTGAGTTCGTTGTGGGGTGGGTGTGCTAGGCAGTTTGGCAGAAAGTGTTTGCTGTAATTAGACAAACATTTCAGAAGTAGCTGAACAGGTTTTCACTGAACTACTGTACCCAGTTAGATTTATGCTTCTGCTAATAACAACCCCTACCAGTTTCAAACCTAAAGATCTGAGATGCAAAAGACAGCATGAATAATTCAGTGAGCACTGGGTCCTGAACCCACCTTTCCTTTCATAAAGAGAGAAGTAACACACCTCAGGTATAAAGTTTTACGCTAGCAGGGCTTAATCTTTTTTTTCCTCTTACAGTGCTTTGTCAGTAAGTGCTGTGTAGGTGTGAAAAGCCTTATTACCATGTAATTTTATCAGGATCAAACTTCCAACTACCTGCTTTGCTTCATATTCATATACACAGAACAATCAAAATCTGTTTTATTTTCTAACAATAGCCAATTTTGCTATAATTATTTTTAAATAGCGAATTTAAGAAATACTGCCCTGGTTAATTCACATATGGCACCTATCCACACACGAATAAAATACCTTATTATTTATTACCTTTCTCATAATGAACTTTGCAATAAACAACTGCAAAACTAATTTGTTTTTTGACAATGCCGAACCTTTGAATAGAGAAAATCACAGAGTCGAACACAGAGTGCAGTCCTGTGTGGTAAGTGGTCTCCATAGCAACCAATAGATTTTATGCTAAGTCTGGCCTTTAAAAACATTTCACGTTTACCACCGAGAAAAAGATGGCCTTGATTTAAAAATGATACAACAAGTATCTTGAATGTGCATGGTTTCTCTTCTCTCTTGCAAATAAAATTAACAGACGTCCCTTTAACACTAAATCCTCTCAGCACTGCGTGTCATCATTGACGTATGTGTGGGCCTGTTTCAGGCTTGGAAATTTTTTTTTTCTTGCGTATCATTGCAAAACATGAAGCCCTTTCCCCCCATTTTCCCCTCCTTGTTTTTCTATATCCTTAACCAAAACAGAACATCAAGCTCTTATCTCAGTCAGCGATCATAGTGACACTGAAAATATTATTGCACGCTTATCTATAGCGGTTTCAATCATACAAGCTTGTGACGACTTGCAACAGCGGAAGAAGTAGTAACTATAGCTGCAATGCCTGCAACAGCCTAATTTACTTTCACTCCACATTCAAGTAACTGAAGTTCCTAAAAGAGAATGTATTTTTAATAAAGAAAGATTCCAGCTTAAGAATGTGTGTATGTAATTATTGACAACAATATCCTGTAAAGAGTTATATGATTATAATCATTAGCACTTAATGAGAATTTTGTTTGCAGCACTGGAATATGAGTAACAGGACATAAGGGTAGATGGACAGAATTATAACTGAACTAATAACTATATTTTCAATTCTTGTTACCTGACAGACAATATAGGGTACATGTCTTTAATATTTAATTCAAAGCAGAGCTTGCATACTCAGGTTATTCCTCTCAGCATGGGTGTGGGATGCCTGCTTTTGGTTGATTAGGAATGCAGCCTTGAGAGCTTTGGATGAGTAGGAGGGGAAGATACAGAGACCATCTGTTGCTATTCCTGTAAAGGTAATTTCAACATGCATTCAGTCATCATCATGACAGTAATAGCACTTCATACATAGCCTTTCACATCATCAAATGTTTGGTCTTTGTGTTCCGTTCCATCCCAACCGCATTATAAGCATCACTCATTCACCATGCTGAACGCTTCCTCCACAATTTCCTTTGTCCAAGGTACATTTTTCTTTCCCCATAACTTAAAAAAGGTCCTCTGTTGAGCCACAGGGAAGAAGAGGGCATCAAACAGTCAAGTTCTGTTTGCCATAAAATAAGACAATGTAACAGGATTTATTACCCTTTGTGTTCCTTTCTCCTACATGCTATTGGACTCCAGTTTCTCCAAAGGCAATCATCAATGCAGCAACAAACATTAGGAGACCCCACTGTGAAGGGAACAGGCAACAAAACAGAAGCTAAAAGCTTCTATATGAAGAAGCATGATCCCCCATGCACCTCTAGGGAAGACAAAAGTTTGCCCCCTGTAGAAAATAAATGTGCTACAAACAAATCTAGCAAAGATACAGACAGCGCAGCCATAACAGGGCCAGAGAATTCTCAGGTACCACAGTAGGGAAAGACAAGGTACCCACTGCCCGTCACTCATTTTATTTCTTGCATCAGGATACACTAACCACACTGTACCACTGAGGGGACTAATTAATCACAACAACAAACATGCACAAAATCTTGCTTATGGTGAACATTGTAGCATTAGTGTTATCATCATCACTACCCCCACCCCCTCCCATCCTCTTTTCTTCCACACAGATGGAGGAACATTGTGCCAGTTATGATTAGCATAGGGTTGGAGTTATCAGAAACAACTGAGCAGTTCCTGACAGACCACTTTCCTTTTCTTATTTAGAAGGAAAATCAGAAAGACATGCACTGCAACTTCACTGCAAAAGGATGGGAGATGCAAGTGGAATGCTCCAAGGGGGGGTCCTATCTGTCAAATGCTTCCCTTGATCCCTGATCTGCAGACACACCTCCACAGAATTAATAACCACCATGGTGAGCCCTAAGCCCCCTGTTCCAGCCCAAGAAGCATCACAATTTCCCTGGGAGCTGTGCTCTCACAGCCTGCCTTCATGCCCTGATTTGAAAGCAAACAGCAAGAATCAACCAGTATTAATACCAAGGGATGCAGCAGTATTTCCAACAATTTAACAGACAAACCTTGGTATACCACTGCAAAACGACATCTTAAAAGATGCAAAACAAAGGATAAAGATGACTGTACAGCATAGTATACCTCCCACACTGAATCTCTTTCCTTCATATACTCCTAGAAACTCATTTGTGTCATATTTCTAAAAAAAGTACTTACTCTGTTATCACATATACTTTTAGCAACTCTATTTGGATTGTACAGACCTTTCATTTTCCCCAGTTCTCCAAGAGGAAAAGTTTCACATGGCCAATTTTAAAATGGAAGAGAATTGCTGTGTTCTGAATGAAATATTTCCTCTTGTTCTGTATTATTTACAGTGCAAGAAGAGACATACATACCAATCTGAAGTCTTCTTCCTTAAGTATGGGTTTCTAACGCTGACTCATAGCTAATGTACTGAGTAAGTCTGAAGGTATGCGTATGGGGCAAGAGTGAAATGGTTACAACACCAGAGACTTTTGCAAGGCAGCCACAATGACCTTTTTGTCTTGTTCCTAAATGGAAATGCAGTAAGATCATTTCTCAGCCATGGAAGCATAGTGATCATATTTGAAAGTGGCAAACTTGTCATTTAATACCTGTCAAATATCCCAGCTTCCATAGTTAATTACAATATAATATTCACTGCCTTCAGAGAAAAAAAAAAAGTCAACATAAATTTAAATGCAGCGTGACAGGGAGCAAAACAGTAGGCACAGTGACTACACATCAAAACCTACACACTATGTAGGCAAGGGTAAAGGTCCACCAGCTGTTGTCCGAAGAAACAGTCACTCTGAACTATTTTGATAAGTACTATAAAAACTTATAAATGGAGCCAACTTAGAAGTTCTATTTTTTTATGCCAATGTGTCTTCAAAACAAAGAAAACGTGGTTATTTTAATAAAAACAGTTGATTGTTTTACATAAGGAAATATTCTTCACTTCTAGATCCTATTAACTTTTACAGATAAACTGCTTTAATGTAGAAGTGCAAGGAATCTGAAAATAATGCCTAGTGACAGCTCTAGGATTAAGCTCTTCTCAGTTAGTTAGAACAGCTAACTTTGATTGTAAATTGCTTTTAAAGAGCAAAGCATATACTGTATGCTGTCCTGTGCCTCCTACAAACTGGTATCAACAAGGCATCAGGGACAAGTGTATGCTAGTAATTCATCTTAATTATTCGTCAGCAAAGCTGCCCTAATAGGATGTGTCTTTCATTTTGATTAAAATGACCCTCTGAAATGTGGTCCTCAGAAAGTTGACAAGCTGAGGTAAATTTCAAACTGTCTGACACTTCTAATTTTGTCTCTGGAAACAAAGTGCTGCTAAATACTCTTACATAACTGCTCCCTCTGTTTGCCTTCCTCTGCTTAGCTTGCACATCATGAAGAACCTGTCCGTACCTCTTTGGTGATCAACAATAATAAGTACTCATCTTTGGTCCATGTGACATGATCTTAATTTTTTTTATTTTCTGTCTCCATATCATGACTATTACTACTACTTGAGTGTATCAGTTCAATACTGTAGTTAAATTAATTACTGTTGTTAAACAAACTACTTTTTAAATGTATAGCCATGGATATGACAAACATTTGTCATGCCATCTGGAAGGTTTATCTTGTGGGGTTTTTAGGGTATGAGCTGATGGGGTACATCATGTTGTCCCAATATACAGATACATTACACTCTTTAATATTAGATTTTGATGATGTTGCCATGGCATGGTATTTCTTGAGGAACTTCATTTTTTATATATCCTAAGACCTATCATCTTGAATTAGTAACATAAACAAAACTGACATTTACTGCAAGGATGTAAGATCACAGATTTAGTAGTAAAGTTGTCAATACAGCCCTTCAGAAGTCTTTTAACTGAAGTTTTCTCGTTAGACCATAATATGTTTCACTTTATGATTCCAGTTACACATGAACTGCAATTGCAGTTTTAGTATTCTATATGAAGTTGTGCGTACAATTAGAAAACATTGATATACCTTTAGGGGCTACTATTAGGTATCAGATAGATCAAAAGGTGCGTCAAGGAAAATGCCCTGGCTTGGAAAGGCAGCTGGGGAAAGGAAATCTTGCCAGTAGCTGTCAGTAGGAAGACAATAACTGAGTAAATAGTAACACTAGCTGAAAAATCTGTAGAAAAGCAAACAAAGCAAAAAACCTCCACAACACACCTGCAATTTCTTGCTTTTCAACTACCTCTCACAAATTGTTATGGAGGAAAAAAAAATGGTTTTAACACTTCAGCTAGCTCAAATGAAAAAAAGGAACAAGACGCTCATGTATTTTTGAGAGGGTTATGCAAATTTATCCCTCTCAGTTTCAGACGGGATAGTTGATAATTTCACTCATGCTCTACTCAAAACAATGGGAGAGTTTGGATATGCTCAATGTGATATAGTGACATATTTCCTTTTTTCAACCTTCTAATCCCATACCTATACCCTGCCAGCATCAGCCTTAAACCCAAAAATTATTAAAAAAACCTTCTCTCACATATTTTAATTTACTGTCTTGGCACATGGAGGCTAATGATTAATAAGGTTTTGAATACTAATTCAATACTAGGAGAGTGGAAATACGGCAGAGAGAGAAATGAAATAAGAAAGTTCAGGTACGAGCTTTAATAGGATTTGCCTTTCTAGACCGATCAGTTAAAGCCAGCTTGATACATTTATTCCTCTCCTTCCTATTTCTGTGCTAAAAACTTGAGTTGTTCTCTCTAATGTGCAAGACAGTTCCTTGATGATCATTTCATCCTTGAGGCAATTAGAGAGAAACAGTCCATGTGTATCAAACACATGAAGTCCCAGATTCCCCAACTCTATATTGGATAATGGCATGTGGTTCCCAGAATCAGGCTTTGTACACCTCAGTCTTACACTACAATAGTAACGTTACCACTGTTACATAGCATAGCTTTCCCTGGTGAAGAACTGGGCACTCAGGCTGTAGTTCTACATAACTGTGCAGCATAAAATGGAATTACTGCCAGAAAGCAAAGGAAGAAATATTTCCTTGCCTCTCCTCCACCCTCACCTTGCTGTTCCAGCCTCCATTCTGCCTCCTCCCTTGTGATCAGCCTTTCGGGATCTGAGCTGAAATACAGAGAAAGAGAGAAGGTGGATTAGAGGGTTGGTTCTAAGGACAAACAAGGGTGTTCAGTACCTTTTAGACAGAGATGTACCAATGAATGGGAAAAGCTGGGAACACACAGCCGAGTTGAAAGCAAAAGTGGGACCACAACCAGCCATAGGGGCACAGACAGAGCAGCACCAAGAAGAATCAAGCAGAGAAGGGCATAAAATGCCCTTTTTTGTGCTTTTTAAATAAAGGCAGCAGTCTGATATTAAGCTGGATCTTCATACAAGTTCTGAATGAGTGCTAAGATCAGATTTTGGATGAATACGTAGAGCGTTCAATGCAATGTTCCACCCCTGCATGGGTTCCACTTATTTTATCTGGCCAGGATATCAAAACCCAACCTAACAGTGTGTGGTCTGTTGCTTGTCATAAATCACACCCTGACACTCGGAGCAGTAAATCAATACTGTTCCTATCTTCTGCAAAAGGAACAGGAGGTTTACATAACCCACAGAGCAAAAGGGGAAGCCTGCCAGCCTGCTCTAAACAGGACCCCCAAACGCCAGACTCACAACCCTTGCACATTTCTTCACTCAGTTGAAAAAATAAATAACAATAAAAAATGCTACTGCTACTGACACTTTCCTTCTTCACAGAAATTGATTGTGTTTGTGGTGTATAACTCCCATAGCACTAGCATCAACATTCTTGTTCTTCAAAGAAAAAGGCAGGTTGCAGCAACAAGTAGACCACTCAAGGGGCAAGGCAGAAGCCAAGCATGTCCTGCTCCAAAAGGCAAAAAGGGAATGAAAAAAAGAGTCACTGATTGTTTCTGCCTTCACAGATAAAGTAGCAGTGCTTATTCTTGGTTTCACAATCACTCTGCAGAAGTCAAAAATCTACAATGAGAGAATAGGCAAAGCAGCAGGATTGAAATCCTCTGAAGTATCCAGTCTTCCAAGAATTTTGTCAGTCTGTTAAATAGAACTGTGTGAATTTGGTTTTCATAAGCTTAAAATAAAAAAAAAAAAGAAAAGCGCCCCACACCAGGTGATAATTAGCAACACTGAGGCACTTTTCTATTTAATTTCAATTTCATCAAATTCGTTAGGGGGAAAAAGCACCTTAAAAAAAACATAAAAGCCCAATCATTTTGATGACATTTTCTAAATGTATTCCTAATTATTATTCTGATTGACTTATTTTGAATCTTTATTCGCTTTTAATAAAGACCACCTTCAAATATTAAAAATTGGTCAAAGAGTAAGTAAAACTATTTGTTAAAGGGCTCATTTACCCCCTAAATATGTAATACGGATTTCAAAATTGCCAAAGAGATTAAATATTCATCATTATCCCAGCTCGAGCACTGACAGGCTGACACAACTTTTTTTCTACCTTTCTACTGCAGAACAGCTAGGAACATTAATCTCTGAATTGTGTTAGCAAGAAGGTTGTTGGTCCTCAACACTGAAAGTACAGAAATTAAAATTCCTTCACATTAGGAGAAATATTAGCTCAGAGCATAGCACGTGAGGGCACAGACAATTCATGTTTACTTCAGAACGAAGCACATAAAGTACTAAGAGGACAGGAAAACCTTTTCATCAAATAGAATGAACCACAACTGGAGATCAGAAATAGTTTTCTCATTTTGGCTCTACCATTCATGCACCCTGGGAATTTGGGCATGTTCTTTGAATTTCTGTTTGCTTCAGTTTTCCCCTATTTTTTTTTAAAAAGATGATCCTTCCTCAACAAAGCAATTCAAAATGTACAGATGAAAAACTGTAACAGATAGTAGAAGATTTTCTGCATTTCGCCTAAGATCTAGAGTCTTAAAACCTTCTGTAATTCACAGTCCAGTGAATTATCCTGAAACATAAAAGTCTTTGGATAAAAACATTTGCATTTAAATACATTTAACCTTACATTAAAACCAAAAGATGAATAATACTTTAATGCTCCTGTCATATTTATTAGCTCTGCTCAAGGTGAGCAAACGCTCTTGGGAACAGCTGTGCCAGACATTCTTCCCCTTCCCCCAATTCACTATTTTTTCCCTGTCTTAAACTGCAGGATTCAGTTCAGTTCTGGCGCTATTTTTTCATACTAGGTTTTTTCCCTCCTGGCACAAAAATCAGAATGCAGCAAAGACATAAGGGATGAAGGATAAAAGAAATAAGACTGACTACTAAATAAACTGTATACAGAATGAAAGAGAGACAAAACCGGTTGTTCAGAGATATATTCTGACCTATTCTGCCATAAGCCTCTACATCATTCTGTAGAGATTCTGTCCCAGAGCTCAGGCTAATTATTGCTTCTATTTGTGCTTACAGAACCAGTTAGGTTGGAAGAGACCTCTTGAGAGCATCCAATTCAATCCCACTGCTCAAGCAGGGTCATCTAGAGCAGGATGCTCAGGAAGGTGTCCAGATGAGTTTTGAATGTCAACAAGGCTGGAGACTCAACGACCCCTCCAGGCAACCTGTTCCAGTGTTTGACCATCCATACAACAGAAAAGGGTTTTCTTGTGGTCATCGCCGCTTGTCCCTCACTGGGCACCACTAAAAGTCTGGCTCCCTCATCTGTACTCGCTCCCATCAGGTATTTATATACCTTGATAAGATCCCCCCCCAAGCCTTCTGTTCCCCAGATGATGTTCTGGATGACAGCACAAACACCTGGTGTATCAACCACTCCTCCCAGTTTTGTATAATCTACAATTTGGAAAGGCTGCAATTTGTCCCATCATCCAGGTCATTAATGGAGATGTTAAACAGCACTGGCCCCCATATGTCTCCTAGGGTACACCACTAGTGACTTGCCTCAAATTGGACTTTATGCTGCTGATTGCAATCCTCTGTTCAGCTCCTTTTCCACATCACTGCCCATTTCTCTAACCTGTACTTTGTCAGACTGTCTATAAGGATGTTATGGGAGACAGATTCAAAAGCCTTACTAAAGTCAAGGTAAACAACAACCACTGCTTTCCTCTTAACCAAGCTAGTTACCCCATTGTTGAAAGCTATCAGGTTGGTCAAGCATAATCTCTGCATCATAAACCCAAGCTGATTACTCCTGATCATCTTGTCCTTTATGTGCTTGGAAATTGTTTCCAGGATTAGTTGTTCCATCAGCTTGCCAGGGATCGAGGTGATGCGGAGCAGCCTGTAGTTCCCCAAGTCTTCCTTCTTGAAGACTAGAAGAGAGTGAATGTCACTCCTGTCTTCAGGAACCTCTCCCAGTCACCATGACCTTTCAAAGATAATGGAGAGCAGCCTTGCAGTGACATCAGCCAGCTCCTTCCACACTTGTGGCTGCAGCCCATCAGGCCTCATGGACTTATAGATGCCTGGTTTGTTGCTCCTAACCTGGTCCTCTTCTACCAAGTCTTCCTTGTTCCAGACTTTCCCTCTGGCCTCAGGGAACTGGAAATACTGAAAACCAGTCCTACCAGTAAAGACTGAGGCAAAGGAGGCATCAAATACTTCAGTCTTTCCCCTGTCATATGTCACCAGGTCTCCTGCCCCATTTCAGCATCGGACCCAAGTTTTAACTCAACATACTTTTGCTGGTTATGTCCTTGTAGAATCCCTTCCTGCTGCCCTTCATATTATTTGCAGGTTTCAACACCAGGTCATCCTTGGCTTTCCTAACCCTACCCCTGTATGATCAGACAGTAACTCCTCTTGGATCACCCACCCTTGCCTTTCACCTCTTGTCCACTATCATTTTATGTCCATATTAACTTAGGATTTTCTTGCTCAACCACATAGGCCTTCTGCTGCCTTTGCTGGTTTTCCTACTTGTCAAAACAGACCTTTATCAAGCCTGGGGGAGGTGATTCTTGAATATCTAACACCTCTCCTGGACTGTCCTTCTCTCTAGGGTCACATCCCATAGTTTTGTTCCAAGCAGATCTCTGACGGGGTTTAAAGTCTGCTCTCCTGAAACCCAGGGTTGTGGTTCTGGTTTTTGCCCTCCTCCCTCTTAGGATCCTGAACTCCATCTCACAGTGGCAAGCCAAGGCAGCCACTAATTTTTACATACCCAACCAGTTTTCCGTCTTTCTAAGTATCAAGTCCATCAGAGCATGTTTCTTTGTTGGCTTCTCAAATCAACTGTGCCAGGAAATTGTCATCAATGCACACCACAAATCTCATAGGTTGCTTGTGCCCAGCTGTGCTGTCCCTCTAGCAGATATTAGGGGATTTAAAGTGCCCCATGAGGACCAGGGCCTGTGAATGTGAGGATTCTTTTGTGTTTTTGAAGACCACCTCAACTACTTCTTTCCAGTCAGGAGGCCTATAAGCAGATACCTACCTGCTACAACAATGCCCATGTTGGTCTGCCTGCTGATCTTGACCCATAAATTCTCAACGGATTCGTGACCCATCCCAAGGCAGAACTCCATGCGGTCCAGCTGCTCGCTCACATTAAGGGCAACTCCTCCTTCTTGCCTTTTCAGACTGTCCTTCCTAAGGAGCCTGTATCCCATGTATTGCAGCACTCCAGTTGTGTGAACTATCGCAGTCTGTCCCCATGAGATTTACAGCCATGTAAACACACACAAACTTCTAATTCCTCCTGTTTATTCCCCATACTGTATCTTTTAGTGTAGAGACATTTCAGAGAGGCACCCAAGCATACCAATTCTCCAGAACAAACATGAGAGCTTACCCCAGAAGGCTGTTTTACAGGCATTTTCTTCTTTACATGCCAATGCTTGAAGTGGTTGTATTTCAGCCTTTTTGTTTCCCTGCTATGTCTCTTCTGTTCCCATCACTCCAGGCCCTTGGCTTGCCTACCCCATCCACAACTTCCTCACTTGTTTGCTTAGGAATCTCTCCCTCCCCCATCATTTCTAGGGTTTGATGGTGCATAAAGCATGTCTGGTAGTTTCACGGACATAAAAATTGAAGGGACAAACAGTCATGCCTCTGGAGTTAAGATGGGAAATGAGTAACCAACATTTTACAGTGCATGAATTATAAAACTGTGCAAGAAAACAGATAATGCTACCACGTAGTTGTGGCACACTTATGGCAGCATTTGTACAAGTGATTCCACCAGCTCCAGGAATCCATGAAAGACAGCCTCAGCTGGAGCCTAATGCTACAGTATTATATCAGTTATCATTGTTAAACTCTTTTTGCAGTAGTGAAACCAACTGTTTTGGTTGATATTAACACCCAGACAAGTACTTCTTTCAGGAACTGCACTTGTTCGCTGATGCAGCAAATGAGAACACTTGGAACTGCAACCCACTTTCCCATACTGCTGAATACCCATGTACAGAATATTGGTGATGCATATCTCTATTTCTGCTGGTGCAGACATGAGCTGTACAGATAATTGTCAGAAGCTTGATGGCAAGCTTACATATCTTTAAAAAGCTGTATCATAAAAGGCATTGAAAAACAATCTATAGAGAATACATAGACACATGGGTTAATTTTATTTCCCTTCACAGGTCTAAAAAATATTCTAAGAAAAACCGTCTGCTTGTTCCATAACATTTAACTGAATCTTTGCAAAAGCTTTATGCATGTTAGTACAACAGAAGGGAAGGAAAGACACAGTAGATGAAACAACCATGACATTATACAATGCTGACTCATTGGTGGGCAACAGCTCTATTTAGGAAAAGGGTGAAGAAGCACTGAGGAGAAACATGAAGAGAGGGAGAAGGGGAAACAAAATGAGAAAAAACTGGTGGGAGACACAGGAATGGAGCATATCATGAGCATGGGAAAGGAGCAAGGACAACCTGGCACGGAACAGACTGTTTTCTGTGGCTGTGGTCTGCCCAGGTCTCACACCTCACTTAGCTATAGCAAAGACATTTTGGAAGCTATTTCCTTTTCTTCTGTAGCTCAATGGTGACAGTTGCAGAGTACTGCTAAGACATCATCTACTCCAAAAAAAAAAAAAAAGATTTTTTTTTTTTTTAGGGGGGAGAAATGCAGTTCTGAGAGATTTTACCCCAGTAGGTGAAGACAGCATAACCCTTTTTAAATGGAGCATTGCCTGCCTGTAGCCCAAGCATTCCTCATTCCTTCCTCATTTTCCCCTTCTGTTCTATTAGAGATGCTCAGTTCCATAGCATGAATCCCACTGATAAAGCAATTTTTCTGGGGTCCCATTACCGACTGCACAGAGCATACAATCTTTCACTGAAAATTTTTCTGATCATCAGCTACAGTGTACTAACATCCATTATGACTAATTTGTATGTTTGTATCAGTACTGTAATCAAGGTTAAACTAGCCCATAGTTTCACTACTGTTACTGCCAATCCAGTTAGTAATCTAGAGTACTATCTTCCATCACAGAAGTACATTTGCCTTTAATTATTACCAGAAATGACTAATAAGTGAAGGCTTAACATTTCTTAGCAAGGTGTGTTATTGAACACTGATCACCCTCAGGCTGCTTATCACCCTCCCCACCTCCTCCTGACCATCTCCCTTGATGGAAGGTGTACCTTCCTCAGATTTGTTGGCACAATTGTACCTTGAGTCATTTCCTAACATGGCTGTTCCAGAATTATTTGGGTTAGAGCTTGGACATACTGTAAAAGAGATTTTCTATTCTGAATAATTTTGACACAGTAACATTAGAGAACATTTACCTGTTCAGTCATGGAAGCCCATCAGACAGGGCTGAAACTTCTTAACCTGCCCAAATTCACCAAGAACATCACATCTAACTGCAGTCTCACTAGCACCAGTAAACCTGTATGTGAACTCATCCTTGCCATCTGCAAGCCAAGATGAAGAAAAGACTTTTCTAGCAGGTATTTTTGTACAATAGACAACGGGCATTTAACTTCTGCACCCCTGTTAAAGACCCAGGTTCCCAATGAAACCAGTAGAGTTCCCATGGGAGTACTGACAAATCATTCTCTATATAGTGAGCCTAACTTCAGCATCTGATTTGCCTATCTAGACTTAGGATAAGTACTCACCATAACACATATTTTAGCACCAGCATGATTTCATCTTTAAACATAAGATATAAACAGTAACTGATGGTGTACTGGGTGTACATAGCGAGGTGTTGGAAAGGGGGTGGGGCTTCAGGGGTAGTCTCTGTGAGAAGAAATTATGGGCTGCCCCATGCCTGACACAGCTGGTTCCAGATGGCTCTGTAACAGACCCACCACAGAACACCGATGAGCCCATCAGCCAAGCTGGTGGCACCTCTTGCAAAAACATATAAAAGAAAAAAACAAAAATGGCAGACAAGTGGAAGAATAAGAAGAGGGAGTGGGGGTGGGGGAGGAAGAAAGAGCATGAAAAACCAGTATGAACCAATGTCAGAGAAAGAAGCGGGGGGGGGCACTCCAGGGCCTAGAGTAGATACTCCCCTGCAGCCCATGGAAGAGACTACAACTGCAAGCCTGTGGAGGACCTCATGCCAGAGCACGTAGTATCTCCCTGGAGGAAGCTGCAGAATATGGAGAGCCCACACTGGAGCAGGTTCCTGGCAGGAACTACAGCTCATGAAGGACCCTTGCCAGAGCAAGAGAAAAGTGTGAGGAGGAAGGACTGGCAGAGAGGAACTGTTATAGACTGATCACAATGTCCTGTTCCCCATCCCTTGCACCAGGGACGGGAGAACTGTTCTTTTAATTTTTGTCTTTGTTCCTCACTATCCAAATTATTTTAATTGACAATAAATTAAATCACTCTTCCCCAAGCTGAGTCTGCTTTGCTTTTGATGACAACTGGCAAGTGATCTCCCTGTCCTTATCTCAACCCATGAGCATTTCCATCCTATTTTCTCCCCCTGTCCTGCTAAGGTGGGGGACAGTGTCTGGGTGGGCAGCTGGCCAGGGCCAACCTACCACTGAACCGAGACTGGCATGGAAAACATGATGATGATACCAGAAT
This sequence comes from Falco rusticolus, assembly GCF_015220075.1. Lineage (NCBI taxonomy): Eukaryota > Metazoa > Chordata > Aves > Falconiformes > Falconidae > Falco > Falco rusticolus. The sequence continues at coordinate 50,297,234 of NC_051187.1, forward strand.
TTGTAATTCATACCAACAAAACAAAACATTTGCCATAGAGCTTAACCTTGACTATATGCATTCAAGGCTATAAAGGAGCACAAACAACATCTTTCATTGCAACTGTGCTGCAAATCTACTGTTCCATACAGTAGAATTCAGAGCTTGCTCTTTATTGGGAATATTTGTTTGGATAGCCTCATGAACTCCATCTCAGTAGAAAGCAATTTTGAAAATTCTCATTTGAAGGGAAGTTATTCCTGGAAAAATCTTAAGGTTCACATCTCTTCTGGTCAAATAAGCCAACAGCTTAAAAGTTACCAACATGACTAAGACCCACTCTGAGGCATGAAACCTTTTCAGCAAAGAATTTATATTAAAAAAATTATATTTGAAAGTCTCTGCTGCAATGGCAAGTGCAAAGAAAACAAAACATGTGAGGCTTCGCTGTTAGGTAATAAACATCTTTTCACTCTCAGTTATGCTGCTTTATAACCAGACTAACGCTATGTTTCCCGGCACATACTGGTACAACAGAGATGAGGGGGAAGAGCAAGAAGAAATGCAGAGAGGTGGCCAAACAATATCATATGACTTAATGCCATTCTGTCCTTCCTGAACTGACTAAGATTAAGAGATTACCTTTTTTTTTTTTTTTAATGGCACCTAGCAATTAAAATTGGCACCATAGCTAGCAAAAACCTAACTACACAAATTGTATTAGCCAGTTTGCTAGTACAGACTTCATTACAGTTTTTCGACATACGCAATGGAGGACATTGAAGCTCCTTTATACTACTGGAAGCATTTGTGCCAGCTGTACTACATGAGGGAAATCCTTTCCCAAGTATTCCAGAATGAGATATTCCAAGCTTGCCAGTCCCAAAATGTACCTATTATTTATTCCATTTAAATTTCAAGAGGAAAGTGATACGGGGAGCAGGGGGGAAGCCAGCAAAAAACCCCAGCATGAATCTAAAAAGTTATCAGAAAACCCATGAGGTTATGAGGTTACTACCCTCTCCTGTGTCCTTTTCAAGAGGATGAAGCATAGCTGACAGTTTCAGTATTGCTTCCTTTAAATCTAATGTTGTTATGTATTTTGAGTTGCATCAACCTTGATTTCAAGTGGAATGATGTCAGGATTTCTTTTCATATTTTGAATTCTACATGTGGCCATCTCTGTGACACCAACTAACACAAAATGGTCTTTCAGGTAGGAGAGCTCAATCTTATGCTTAGAAAAAATCTTTGAGGTTCGCCCAATATTCTGTGGCACAGCATTCTGTTTTACATCTGAGACCTAATACATTAGAAAGATGCAAAAACCCCTATTCAGATCTTACAAGTGATCTCCTCTTGAGCAGAAAATGTTCCAGGGTATTCTCCTACTCTGGAAGGTTTACCTTTTACAGACGTTAAAATGTAGGGAAAAGAAGAGCGGCTCCCTTCCTTCCTCACACAAACAAAATCATCTATTCTTTCCCTCTGTTCCCCAAAAGGTGTCAATAACAAAAAAGTCCAATAACAGGAAAGAGCAGAATTTACTGAGGAGATCTAATGAGAATGAAGAGCTGCAACCAGGAGGTTGCAGTTCTTGAGCACAAACTCCACTGCACACATATTGCTAGTAGGTCTTATGTACCAGTAGTTTCTCATGAAGCAACTAGTCTCATGCACGAGGCACGGCACTCTGCTGCCCTTGCAGTGGCAGTCCCAGCAGCGGCTCGTGTCATAAAAATGTCTTTGCTGGTATGTAAAATAACACCCCATTCTGACTACACTTTCATGAGTTTCTATGTGCATTATATCTAAATGCCTTGTCCTTACTGCCAGACCCAACCATTCAGACCCACTAGGATTTGAAAGTCAAGGCATGTTAATTGTAATAATAAGGTGCTTTAAGTAGGGGCTGGCTGTCACCTGGAAACCTGATCATCAGCAGACAGGACACTGAAAACAACCAAGAAAAGTACTAGTGAATAGCCATGCAAATGATACAGTTACTTTGCTTCTACATACTCTCTAAATATTGTTGAGACTCAGTTACCCTATCACTTAATGAACTCTGCACATGAAGAATTTACTGTGCTATAGGGATTGGTACCTACACAAACACATGATTGCATCAATCATCATCTAACACATGCCATACCACAACATTCCAGCATTGTAATAATTACTTAATTTTACCATATCAACTAACAGTTTCTAAAGCTGTTAATAAACTTCAGTTAACAAAAAACTGGAGTCCTTCTCTTTCAGGCAAAATGGTCTAAAAGACCAAGTAGAAAGACTTCCTTTTCATACTTTATTACTTTAAATGTAAGGAAGGAAACTGTTTATTAAATCAAAAAAAAGATTAGTAACCATTGAAACAGTGGCATTTGCTAGGGACTAGTAACATTTTTTAATGGTGACAGAGATACACATACAAAATTAATTTACTATGCTATTTGGTAATATATGGAAATTGAATTAATCTGTTGTAATTGGTCTTTCACTTTGCCATATATTTAGCTGTCCTATTAATTTGTAAGCTGATGAAATATTATCCAAACATTGAATGTGCTGTGGTGGATGTTTTGGCTAAATAGCTAAGGATACCGTAGCACAGAATCATATCATATACCCTGTTCACTACAACCCAAAGACAAAATTACTTGTCCTGGTATTTCAGTTATCTGGAATTCCTGTGCTCTGGAATTTTCCCATGGCTGTTTCTAATACAGAGAGGTTTAAAAGACAGCCTTTAGCAAGCTAGCCATACATTACTCTGCACTTCACTACCCCAAGTCTAAGACTTCGGCACAAGAACTTAAAGTATCTCCACACCATCACTGCAAAGATGAAATCTGAAGGGAAATACAAGAATCAAAACCACAGATCAATTTCATGAATTTGAGAAAATACCAGTTTTTCACTTACTTGCTAAGGATTTAGTTGGCTGCCTACATCTCCAATACATTATTTAAGAACAGTTGTTAACGGCCCTCCACACAAGGATGCAGTAGTTTAATGCAGAATTTGTGCTATGCAGGGAGGCAGAGTTTGCAGAAAGTTAACATGAAATAATTGAGAAGTGAATGCAAAGTGTCTTTCTAAAAATGTATTTAAACTACTGTGTGGAGTCTCTCGTTCAGAAATAAAACTGCTTTAGTTCATGTCCTAATTTAGGCCAAGCTCTGAAGAAAGTAGGCACACTAACTTATTAGAAGTCTAACATAACGGCAGCACCCTCACACTTAGGTAATGTGTATCAGCTATCCTGAGCAAATTAATGCGGTTGAGACCAAAGATTCCTGTTCTTCTGTCACTTGCCAGATATGTTATTCTGCAAGTTCTCACAAACTCATACACAAATACATGAAGTGCTCTTCTGAAAGCTACAGAGGACAGGCAGAGGTAAAAGCATGTTCTGAGACACTTCAGACAGATTAGTATCAATTCTTCTTCATAATCACACTGAAATCAAGAACTAGCCTTAGCAATGAAAGAAGACAGCACTTCTATAACATTTTTCTGCCTTGCAGGCTTTTATTATGGATCAGCTATGGCCTGTGATCTTTCAGAAGTATTTCACACATGCAACCTCACTTTTTTTAAGGAGCTATGTGGAGCTATGTATTAATATGGAGGCCAGAAACATGAAAATGCAAACTGGGTGCTTACTTCACCCTGTGTGTCAAGCCAATCTACAACATGCAAAGCCAGCAAAACAACAGTTTCATTAGATGTAATAGTTACCTAACTCTAAAACAGCATCTTACACAGAAGGAAACAAGTCTTAGCTCTGAATATACCTCATACATTGATTTTAAAAACCAATTTTAAATCAGTATTTCTAAGAGCAGGACTTAACAAGAGAACTCATCAACATAGAGTTTGCAATATATTCAATTCAAATGAGAAATGGCAAGAAAATCAGAAATACTTAGGGATGTAAAGACACAACAACCATACTGTTGCCCATAAAGTAACTATGAGTGCGACACCTATTCAAACCTTAGTTATTCTACAGATTATATAATATTTTGTTCTTTATGAAAGCATCAGACAAAGATCTATGGTGAACCAAGTCACTTTCTTAACTAACTAGCTGTATAGCTTGGCACTTTCTATGGGAGGAATTTGGAACCATTGATACATCCAAGCTTCCAAAGGAGTTGTGCATTTGGCATACAAGCCAAGGCAAGGAACACTGTAGAAATTTGACTTATTTTTAGTCTGCCATAGTCTCATATGGTTATGAAACTGTTGATAGACAAAGAACCAAATACGCACACAACTTCCATGTTTGACAAGTGCAATCGACAAGAGAAGCAGCAGATGATCAGGGAGTTCAAAGATCAGCAAGACAACTGATTGATCCATTTAATAAGCAGTACTCTCAGTTTGGTGAGAAAATCTTACCTTTTTTTTTTTGATTTTTGGGCATGCTGACAGAGAACTTAAGACAAAATTTGAAATGTGATAAGGTAGATATTTAAATAATTGTAGGAAGTATCTTCCAAGCATAGGAGACACTCCAGAAGAAAGCAGAAGGGTGCTTGTGTAGAAATGAACAAGTGACAAGACAGGCTAGCAGCACCAGCCAACAGATGCCTCAAAATCAAATTAAATATGGTAGGTATGGCAGTGAATAGCCCTGAAGGTCTCAAAAGTGACAATTAACTTGTATGCAATGGAATTTAGCTTGGGGAAGGAATCACGAAAAGTATTCAAGAAGTTGGTTCTATCAAGAAAATAAAGTGTCACTTTTCAAGGAATTACTATTTCAGCTGTATAAAATCCCATAAGAATATCATGTAGGTTTTACCTCCATACATCTCTCTTCTTTAAGAGGCTTAAAAAAGGGAGATAGTCATGAGTCACTCTATTGGACTCAGTTCTTTACGATCTAAAAAAGAGATAAATGGAGGAAAGCAGGAAGTTAAGAATTCCCTTCCTGCGTCTAACACAGCAGTTAGGACCCTTGAACAGTTCAGGGAGATGCAGCCTCCAAAAGGCACTTCCACACTCACCTGACTTGACAGGATATGTTCGGTGGGGTATTTTGCTCTGTGTTTTTTGGTTTGATGTTGTGTGGGTTTGGTTTTTTTAAAAAAGAAAGGGGGGGGCAATAAAACTTAGTGACACATTAAATCCTCTAAAGTTCTGTAGTGGCTGAAAGCCAAGACAACAGCAATAGCCATGACATTCCCACCTGTAGGACTTCTGTTGCAACAAGAACAACACATTACAGCAAAAAATGTCTGTTGAGTTGCAGTGTGGTCCACATGAGTAAGGAACCTAAGGTAAACATATGTGGCAAAGAGGTTACAAAATAAATGCCATTATTATCTTACATAAATTCCAACTAAGGTATAGTCTCAGCCTACAGTGGGACAGTATCTAGCACTCCAAACTTTCCAATACACCAAGTAATTACACTTAAGTAATCAATTAGCTGAGTTAGAACTTGGGGAAAGTTTGGGATTTTTGTTTGTTTGTTTGGGGATTTTGTTTTTTGGTTTGTTTTAAATGAATTGAAACTATTAAAAATTAATTGCTTTTACTGTTTTTATATTTTGTTTTCCATGAGGTCAGCTGAACTGACACAAGAAATACTTGAGGTGCAAAGAGCAATCACAATCCTTATCCAGATGAATGGGAAGAGATCATGGAATACATCTGCCAACACATCATGGGCCATGGCAGCCTGCACCCACTTTCCAAGAATTTCATGTCTGAGGGAGAACATTTAAAAGCTAAAAAACCCACTACCATGCTCTTAATCCCACAGCTACAAAAAGATGCATTGCTGAGATTACCTCTGGGTTTTCCTGGACACAAATTACTCAAGAACTTCCAAAGAATTGGCAGAGAAAATCTATTTTGTCCTGGTCTTATTTTTCCTGAACTACCATATCTTACATTACCACCCTTAGAAAATGGTCTAGCAACTACGCCTCCAGATGGGAATAACATTAATTAATACACTTTTTGTTTATCAGTAGAAGATTCTTATCTTATATTAATGCCAAAAGATTTCAGGACCAACTATATTTACCAGGAATTAATTATCCCTTAAATATACAGAGGAAATTAAGAGGTACCAAGAGTTTCAGTACTGCCAGCCCAGCAAAAACTGATGGTCACAATATTCTCTCTTGCTTATGAACTCTCCAGGAAGCACTCACAGTAGTAGCTTTTTTCTCATCTATCGATAGCTTCTAGTTTCCACCATTTCTTAATGTGACCAACATGAAAGTACCTGTGCTGAAGTCTTAATTGCTTTGCTTCCAAACTGAGAACAGATCTGTAAGTTTACTGTTACTAATTTTTTGCAAGATTTTCTTTGGCACAGATGGACTAGACAAGACATGACTGACTGATCACCATCATTGCTAAATAAAAAAGGGCTAATTTCATTTTGAAATTAATTTCAAATTTCATCTCTCTTTACTGGCATTCCAAACCCTTGAATCTCTATGGCTGGGGTGGGGTTTTTTTACTAGTTTCATTTCACTTTCGTGATACTTCATTTTACTCCAAACTTCCTAGGAGGAGAGGATTAAAAAAAAAACCACCACCACCACCACCACCGAAAATACTTTAAAACTTTGGAAAATATACGTTCATATGTGTAATTATTAGCCCACAAAACAATCATGTGTTCAGAGTTTTGCTGTGCTGTGCTGATTGCTAACCAACAGTCTAACTAGGACACTTGGAAGTGAAGTGAAAAGACCAAAAGGGAGAAATGAGTCTTTTAGAAGGTAATTATCCTCCAGGGACCACAGCTACTTAAAAGTTTAGGGAATGATCTCAAACACCTGAGATAGCACTAAACCACCCTCTGGAACAGCCTCCTTTCCTTAGCACTGATTATGGATACTTATAGAGTGAACATAGGTGAATAATCCCAACTCTGCCTATTCTTACATGCTTATGTAATTCCTGAGCCATAAGCATTTTGAGATTGACATTCACATTTCCCTATTTCTATATTGAAGATATGCTTCTACGAATAAAATAATTTGGATTTAATGAGAGAGTCCAAGTTCACCTTCTATCTATACTGGAACTGATTATCTTCAAACACAAGTAATAAGCCAGAACTAAATACAGAGATTGACTTACACTTTGTTGATGCTCTCTTTCTTCTAACACTCAAGATGAAGATAAATGCGTGCTCATCTTTGTGTGTTTCTTTGCACAGTTTTTTTGCCACTTCTGTACTATTTTGAAATGCACGCTATGGGTTTCAAATCTCTTTCCTGTCTCTGTTTTCTAGTCTCGGCAGTTAGGAATATATGAATTACCAAACACTACATAACCACTGAATACTTTGCGTCCAGATTCTTGGACACATTCCAGTTGCTTTGCATTTTTCTAACTTGCAGCTCCTGGGATGTGCCCCCTGGAATTTCCTGTTTTGTAGGGAGAATCTTTCAGTGGTAGGAAATTATTGATGGCAAGAGACACCTAGGATTGCATGTATTTTCCTTTTAACACCCAGTGTGGAAAAATACAGGAAGTAGGTATCTACGTATTTCATTCTTCTAGATTCCATATAGATGGATCCCACAGCATGTTTTTTTCTGCAAAGCAGAACAATGTGGGTGCCTCCACTGACTCCCAGTACCATAAGGAGAGGGCATTTTCCACAGCAGTAGGAGATACAAATGCAAACTCTCTCGAGACACATGAAAGAACTGATGTTGTTTTCTTCCTGTGCGTTTTATCCACCACATATGCAAAGGATAGCATTGTCACTGGGCACTTCCTCCAAAGACTGTCCACTGAAGCTCATTGAGGGATGCAAACAAATAGTCCACCCTGAATGTATAGTTATACTAACAAGTTAGGGACATGAGAAATGGCCATGGCTTCTTCATATCAAAGACAACGTAATATGCATGGCAAAGGTAACCCCAACCTGAGGATACACCCACAGGGTAACAACATGAGAAATGGCAGAAACGAGTAATATGTATTGTATTACTGTAATGATGTAATAACAGAACAGGGCTATCAGCTTAATTGAATTGCTAACCATGGCAGAAATTACCTCGGCAATGATATCCCAAATACCAAACAAAGGTGTAAAAATCAGCAAAATCAAGACCAATGGGGAAAGAGTAAATGTTTGAGGGGACAAAATTGGTAGAGAGAAAGAATTTGCAAGGGGAAAACTTAAAAGACAGCAAAATCATTCAGTAAGAATTGAACCAGAGCACCTGTTGGTCATGTGCTTGATCAGCACAGTTTGCACAGGTCAATGAAACCACTGCTTTCATCATGCCTGCCTCTGACACGTGCAGAGTCACAAGTGAACAGACATATTTTCCCCAGCATCAGTGAGGGAATACTTGGAGCACTCTACATCAGCATGGAAACACCTCACCTCTTCCTCTCTCAGAGAAACTATTTGCAAAACTTGACAGATCTAGTTAAAATTCATCATGTTGCAGAAATTTCAAACCATGTTTTTAGCAAACAGTGTTTAACAGAAATTAAAAAAAAAATCAATTACTCTACACAAACCAGTCTTTTTATAATTCTCAGTTCATGAAGCCTTCTACAGAAAACGTATAAACTTCATAACACAGGAAGTTTCAGAAAGCTTTTTTTTTTTTCGTTAAGGGTATTGCCTGCTACATTCCATAAAAAGAAAGCTACTTATGATGAGGGAGAGGAAATGGGTTGCCAATTACATGCTTAGCAGCAGGCCTGTCCCAGACAAGAGCACTATTCCCAAAAATACTGACACCGAATCCATCTCAAAAGGAAATATTTTCTACTAGGATAAGCGCTCAGAAAAAGCCAGGGACTGATCTAAACGCGACTATAACATTCTAAACATCTCAGACTGACAAAAAGCAGACTTTTAAATCTTGTCTTGCTCTCCCATATGACCTTTTTGGTGTTCTTGGCTGGAGAAAACCTTCAGTCTGAATGATTTGATCTTCACTGATTCTAGCCCCTTCTGATTTTAGATAACTATAATTCTTCATTTTCTTCCAGGAAGGTAATTTCCAGTTCAATGCACACTTCAGGCGCTTTAAAGCTTACATGAGCCTAAGTCAACACTATAAGCAAAAGGAACACCCACAGCCTTTTGCATCCCCTGCCTGTACAGCTGCCTCTCTTCTGGCACATGCATTCAGTGAGGAGGATCTGGGAGCTGTCCTGAAGTAAACAACTTAGGATATTTGTCAGGTTGCTTTTTAAATCCAGATTAACTTCCATATCTCACTGGTTGCATAGCCCCACAAATACTTGTTTATGCAAAGAGAAGGGGCTGTATGGGGCTCCTTCAAAAGCAGTGCCAACTGATAGCAACTTCTAGGATATGAGAAACCAAGAATCAAGAACTGCCCTAGCTGCAAAACACTTAAACCCAAACACCACTCCCCCCCATCCCCCCCCCCAAAAAAAAACCCACAAAACCCCACCCACACTAAAGCCAGAATTATCCTCAAGAGATTTGAAACCTACTTCTACAAATTAAAGAAGTTTGGACTTTGACAATCTATTGCACTGCTTAGTCTGCAATTACCTCTTCATTCTAAAGCCTTTCGTGGGTGTGAATTGGCAAGAAGACAGCAACGGGCAAGACTGCATCAATTCACTGTTGATAATTTCGGATTAAAATAGTTGAATTTACTCCACTGTAAGGCTGAAATAACCGTAACTAGGACAAACAGAAGCAATCCTTGCTTACCTTAAAGGTTTGCGTTAGTATAGCTGTTGTCAATGGCTTTATATTAGTACAAGTAAACCAAACACCAAAGCTTAAGTGATGTTCAAGATGTACACCTAAACTTCAACTGAAATCTGTTTTCTCTGTTAATCAAAGGTTTTTCAGGCATCACATCCATGGATCTTTAATATCAAAGGTTTGACACTACAATTTTACAGGGAAAAGATGAACAGACTTCAGAGGAGAAAACTAGTTTGTGGAAATACAGGGTTTTCCTAGAGATTTCAGTTTCACCTCAAGCATAACACTGTCATTTAGGAATACTTTTTAATACCACTACATTTAAAATTTCAAAAAATACATGTTTGGTTACATAATCGAACCAGAGGCTAAGCACCTTCTCAGCAAAAGACAAAGAAATTTTAATATATAACCTAGCCCTGTATTTCATATAACTTCAACACATAGTGGATAAAACCAAACAAGTCACAAAAAATAAATTGGTACAGCAGAATAAAACCCCAAGGAGTTCTTAAATGCTTATGTATTTTCCACTGTATTGTGGAGAATATCAGATGGAGAAGCCGTAAATGGCAGATTTCAGTTCATATAAACTTGCTCCAAATGCCACAGATGAACTCTGTTCTAACCACAGAGGAACCGAAGGCCTTGCCATTGGGATTTGTATCAGGAAACACTGACAGCATGCACAAGAATCTCCCATAACACTTCCCCCTGGAAAAAGTGTTTCCTTATCTGATCAGTGTGTCTTAATGGTAGGCAAAAAACTAATAAAGTTTAATTCAGTTTGCACAAGTAGTTTCAGAAATCTCTTTTGAAATGTGTGGGGAAAAGTTCCCAGATCCATCCAGGTTTTGTGCAGCTCTTGCCATAAAACACAGCAGATCTGCGATCACTCTTACCTACGTACAGCTGCTACGTGTGTGTTGAACACACTACACAGATGCTTGGCTTTTTTCCTCTTTCAGTTGCTAGGTACCATCTACCAGAACACTCATTTCAAAAGGAAATCCTTGGCCTTCAGACCCAGAGGTTTCATGGCTCCTTTCTCAGAGAAAAAACCAAAACAGAACGGTCTGTCTCTCCCAAACAGAAATAATGGTAACATTGCTCAGAGAAAGAGATGCCAACAGAGTAAAGACTTAGAACGAAAAAGATAATTAATTACTCAAGAGCCTAAAGGGAGGCAAGTGAAATGTTCTAATCAAGCCCTGAGGGAGGATGTGGAATAGTCTGAATCTTACATGTCTTGGTACTCCTGATCCATGGCTGACTCCAGCACATTCAGAAGAGCAGACTCTCCTGCCACCATGCAAAATACACAGAGCAACCCAGGCACTTTCATGCTCTACCCCTACGTCAGCAAAAGCTCACATTATATGACTCCTTAGGATAACATTATAAATGCACAAATCCCTGACAGTACCCCTTCTGTACATCTATACCACAGTTAAAGCTTATTCAACCAAATTTTTACAACAACATAACTTTACAGAAACAGACACCACTTCCCACACCATGAAGAGGTTCCTTCACAATACCCTTAAATAGGGCATCACCTCTTCTCAGGCTCTAATGGCACTGTGCATTAGAACAGTGCAATGTCTGACTTTTAGTCAAAAGTGGTTATTAAATCTATTTTCAACTGCATACAATTTTTACCTGGTCTTCATAATTCTTTTTCTAGCTATTAAACGAAAGGAAGAAAACTGTCTCCCACTCAAAGCAAATGATGCAGCCTTCTACTAATGCTAATAGATGTTCTACTGAAGAGTGCCAGCCATGACTCAGACTTGCTCCCTCCAAACAGGAGATCTTAAGCTTTGGCATTTGGGAAGCCTTGCACTCATTAAGCTATAAGTTTTCTTCCCACCCCCAGCTTTGTTTCCCTGTGTTTTAAAGCGGAAAAATATTCTCCTATCAGCAGCAGCAGCTTTCAGATGGAGCCGAGCCTTTAAGAAAAAGATCAACTAAGACACACAATAAGAAAAAAGAAAAAGAAGAAAAAGAAACAGGAGCTGGCACAAAGCAAACCACAAACTAGACAGCATTGTTTCTGTGACTAATATTTAAGCTCTGTTACAGCTATACAAAGGAAAGTAACAAGGAAGTGGCAAGAATTACAGTACCAGTAAACTCACAGAAATCATTGTTCATTGTGCGAGCCTCAGCGCCAGCTCCAGCCTTTCTCAGCAAGGCACTGCCAGATCCCTCATGCTGAGCTAAAAGGAATTTCCATATTTTATAAGCCCTAAGTGTGGAATGCAAGCTATAATATTTATCTGTCCTTTAAACAACAAACACACATGCACACAAAAGAGCAGGTTACACATACACCGCCGTGAGTGTGTATCAGGCTGAGTGCCAGCTACACCTTTCCTGTCAGAAGCTAAAGAGGGAAAGGCACTTCAAGAACCTGCCTAGAAAAGAACAAGAGCCCATCTTTGGTCCTAGTGTCCAAGTAGAGGTAAGACAACCAGTAATTCTAACTACTTCCTTGATGTAAATCATATAAAGAGTCAGCTGATTGGATCCAGCCAAAATTCAGGCATCCTGCAGATGCAGAAATAAATAGAGAAGAGCCATTTGCCAGGGGTTCAGAGTGCTGCCACTGCAGGAAGGCTGGGCTCAGCCCCGCTGACTGTGTTGCTCAGAGCCATTAGAGACCTTTCTTATTGGAGGAATTTAGGACAATGCATACAGTCATGCTAGCTCTCTTTATTAAGGTACTTCCAGAGATTTGTTTGACACTATGTATTCTCACCAGATCAAAGCATCTTACATGTATCTGAGGCAAAGTAGAGAGCATGCTGTACTTTTCCCCCATTCTTTCAAACTTTGAAACAAAGCATTAAGAACCAAGGTATGAACCGTTTATCTGTCAAATAAAGATCAAGGATGATTAAGAGCCTCCAGCAAATAAAGATCAAGGATAGTTGAGGGCCTCTGGCAAAGCTGACGGTGCAGTCAGTCTCCATCCAGCTTTAAAAAGGATTGATACAGAGGCCCTTACTGCTATTACAAAACTAAATTTTCTGAAAGTTTGAATTAATTCCCTTTAAGATCCATGAAGTTCAGCACCTGTCCTTCCTGCCTATTTTAAGTTCTTTTCCCTTTCTCTGATCTCCTGTAATATTTGGATTAAAATGTGTGTAATGTCTGTCCAGTAGTAGGCTACTAGCTGACATTAATAACAATACCACTACTCTTCAGAACAGAGCGAACACAACACTTCAATGTTGTGTTCCTGTTATTAAAAACAAAAGAAAAACAGACAAACAACCGAGTGAAATAATTCACACTTCTGTCTACTTACGTATGTTTGCAGCCTGAGCAAAACTCAGATTCATAGTCTGAAGGTATTTAAGAGCTAATGTATGAATCCAGCCCTGTGGATATGGATAAGTAAATGCTGCTCATAAAGAAAAAAAGTGTTGATCACAGGGAAACAAAGAAAAAAGCCCATCAACTTTCATTTCTACTCAACATCTGGATTACACTAGGAAAGAAACACTACAGAAATGTCTCTAGAGACTGCAGTTTGGGGACTCTCCATCATAATCTGGGATGCTTTAACAGATGACAATGCCAGGCTGATTAGAAGTTATCCAGCTAAACATTTTGCTGTCAGAAAAAGTGATTAGAAAAATAGGTTGTAATTGACAATATTTTTTTCTAAGGAAAAGAAACAAAACAGGGAACTGTTTTGTTTCAAGCTTTGTTTTAACATAGAAAACAAGGTATTTATACCTGAAGTATTGGAAACTTTTTATTAACTCCACAAGGTAGTTTAAGAATTGTGTTCACTGGGAAAATGTTGTTGCTGGGTTTTTTTAAATTTCTTTTCAGGAGAGAAAAAACGTGTTTTAATCATAAGGAAAAATTTCATTTCTTCCCATATGACTACATCTCCCATAAACTAACACAGTATCCTCACCTATTCCTCAGCTCTTAGGGGATGCTTGTGGAAATTCTAGGATTCACTGCCTCTTAAGAGAGGTAGCTGTGGTCCACTGAAGAGGGTGGAAGCCTGAGAACTTCCAATCCTAACAGGACCCCAAGGAGTGCACCTCAGATCCAAGATTCAAATATTTAAATATTTCAATGCATATTTTAAGGGGGGGGGGGGCGGGAAATCCATGCCTGCTTATTGCTTCCATGCAAGGGAAGAAGAAAATTTAAATTCATTAATTAATTCCACTAAAGCCGATAGCACTGTCTACTGCTAATTTTACCAAAACATCTATGACTGCCTCTCAGTTCAGATGTTTTCTCTGGTTTAGCACCTCTACTAGGAACTGTGTCTCAAAGTACACTGAATGCTTGTCATTCACCAAGGCTTCTTTTTTTGAAGTGTATCATAAGAATGACTATATATTGCAAGAAACTTTGACACCTGAATAACTATTATCTCTGCCTTTGACTCACTGAAGCTCATTCAAAATTTCCTAAAAGCCACTGAATGACAGTTTCAGACTGAATGTACTGAGAAGTGTGGATGAGGCACCCACATCTGAGTAAGAACTTGCATACAAATAAAGAGCAGAAGTGCACCAAAATCAAGTAGCAAGTAAAAATCACACGGTAACGTTACACTTTACACACATGCAATCTTCACTGGTTCAGCTAGTGATGATCTGAATTTTGACTGCATATATATTTCTTATGGAGAGGCTCTGTATTTGTTTGAATGTCTTCGTCATCTGTTTCTGGTTGTTTTGGGTTTTTTTCATCTGTCCCATTCTTGTTTTCTTTTTACCTCTAGCCTAGAGCAGTATTCAGAAGAATCACTGAACACGTATGGGAACCTACATTTAAAAAAACCTGCTCTGCAAAATCCGCAATGGAGCCAGACATTGCCTTTACAGCCAAACTTCTGGCATGAATTATAGAATAACCAAGTAGACTCTGTGCATCATAATTAAATTATTCATATTCTAATTAATTGTAGACCAGTATGAAAACTAATCTACAGAACAGATAAAGCTCATGCAACTACAGAGAAAATACAAGTAAATGGACATTTCTTTCATTTATTCTCAAAGAGAATAAAACTTTGCATAATGTAGACTGTTCTTCAGAGATTTTTTATCAAACAGGTAAGTACTAGCAAAAAAATAAAAGAAAACCTATTGTCTTGTTAGCTTTAAATGATTTTCTTTTTTAATATCTACTTTCAGACCTTATGAACCTTCACTTACCTGTCTATAGTTAAGCCAACAGCATGATGTTCAGAAATGCCTTTTTTTTTTTTTTAATGTGGTACTCAGAGCCAGAATTAAAAAGCTTTTTAGGTATCTAAAAATATAATCAGGCATCTACGTGTAGATTTTCAACTCCTGCCTTAAAAGTAAAACCTGTCACTTTTTCTCAGCTCTTTGGAATGACACAAAAACAAGTGACTGGCAGGAACCTGTTCATAAAAGATTATTCCAGTTTGTAGATAACGGACAGTAAAGCACCTTTCTTGGAGCTGCTGGCAGGCAGCTAGGCTCCAGAGGACAGTGGAGATTAAGACAGAGTGGAGATAAAGCCAGAAGCCACCACAGTGGTTTCAATGGCTCCTTCGGCAGCATACGTGTGTCTCTGCACTGCCTTTCAGAGATGCCGCCTTCCTCCCTATTTCCTGCACACTTTCTAGGTGACTTAAGCACCTCCTAAATTCTGGGTTCTGTTTCCCATGCCAGATGTCTAAAAATTAGGCCCTAAAGAACATAATTCAGAAGCTCTTATTCAAACAATTAATATTTTGTAAAAATATCCTTCTAAGTGGCAGCAGAGGAGCTACATTTAGAAAGATGGAGAGGAAGAGAGGAAAGCTATTCAGCAACAAAACAGACAGTACGTGTCAACCTTTTGTATATTATAGGTGACACTTCATCCTTCTTCATCTACAAAAAGAGCAGAGACAATGATTTAGCTGTTTGTCCAGAGATAAAAATGATTAAAACACTGAACTGGACACTTCTAGAGTAAAGTGATGGAATGGTTCATGTAAAGAGCACATATATTTATTATGACTCAGCCAAGTTCCAAAAGGGGCACGTAGCAACATATACACAGCTACCATTGTCAGTCAATGAAGAACTTCTACAAGACCTTTGGTAATTCAACAAAACAAAACCAAACCACCCTGAGACAGCTAAAATACTCTCAATAAATGTTGAGGGTTCAGTTTACACCTCCAAGATGCCATGTTGTTGAATCAAATAAATCTTAAATCTCAGAGGTGGACTGAAATTTCAGAACAAGTGCACATGCCTAAGACACTCTTAGATTTAAAAGGTTTTAAAATTATTTTAAAAATCACAAATGCTTGTATATAATCTTGTGGCAGTGTCCAAACAGAGCTCGAGGAAGTGAATCAGTCTTTTTATAACATGTTCAGAGGCCTCTCAAAACACCAGCAGTATACATAAAATTCAAATTCCATTAACTCCTCTTACAAAACAGGGCTATACAACTGCAGCAAGATCCATCTCCTAATCAAGTAATCTAGTTACTGCCACAATGACTTCGTTCAGCCAGAGATAAGAAATCATACTTGAACAGAAAGCCTTGCTTCTTGAATTCGTTTCCTGCCTGCAGGCTGAGGTCCTGCACAAACACACACAGAGTCCTGCTGACCTCTCCTTGAGCCATGGCTTGTGGACCACTTTCTGGTGACAGGCAGTATGACAGCACTTCCGCAGCTTTTAAGTTACTGTGTTCAATGTAACAGTAGAAGTGGATGTTTCTGGTTAGTTCAAATTTAATATACTAATAGTATTTTGCTTCTATAAAATTTAGAAGCATATAAATAACAACCCATTATAGTGACAACTACCAAATTTCTATGTTTATAGAAAACTGGCAGTTCATAAATATTAAAGTATGCTGTTAGCAACAAAGTACAACATATAGATGATATTTTCCCCTAAAGACAGGGAAACAGTAACCATCACTGAAATAATTCATTATTTATAGACCTTTGAATTTTAAAGCCACATGACTGCACTACAGTTTTTCCATTAAAATTCAAAAAAGTATCTATTTGTTATCCCTTTGATGAATGTCCTAAAGGCAATGGAAACAGTAACTATTGCTGACAGATTTCCCAATGATATAATGGTATTTGCAACTTAATCATCAATACAGTTTTTTAAATGACCCCAATATTGCCAAATAACTATCACATAGCTTTATTAAAGCTAAAACATAAGAATCCTGTCAGAATTGGAGATTGCAATCATGCATCTGTAATTTGCATCACAGAAGTTTTACAGTGGGCAGAAATACACTCCAAGGCAGGTTTCCCTTAGGGCTCATTACAGATAACTTCTTAATGCTTCCAGAATTAGAAAGGAAACAATCAAATCTGATATGTAGCCAAACTATGTCTTAAAAGTATTGTGACAGCTCCCAGAGTCCTTCAGTAAATTTATATGACTTTCGCAGTCAGAATCTTTTCCCCTTCACTCTCAGTGGGTACTCTCCACCTTAGCATTACAAGAAGGAAATTATTTTGAGAAAAATCTATCAGTCAGAAAGATCCTGACAGTAAAACACTGAATGGACTAATACGAATTTACCATAAGTAAAAAAACCCAAGCTATACAGAAGTACCGAACTGAAGAATATTTTCTGTAGTGAATCTCCCCTTGCTGTAATAGGTTTGAATGTTGTAACATCAGCAACATGCCCATCTCCAGGATACAATTTTATATCCAAATTCTAGATTATGCTGATACGAGTTTTTTGAATTAGGAAGCTTGGGAGGAAAAAGTTGTTCTTTCAAGGTTTGTTCAAACACAGCTTTTCCATCTTATCTAAAAAATTCCCTCTTCATCAAACCCCAAGTAAAGTTTTCTTGAAAGTTTTAATGAAGTTGTAGAGATCAGGACTAACTAACTACTAGACTGGGAAAGACATACTTCAGAAGTTTTATTGGCAGGTAGGTTACACTAAGACTACACTATGAGGCTTAAGCTGACTTCTCAAAAGCTTCTAGATTCAAATTTCTCTCCTGTTAGGTACTCTTCCTTCATTTTTCCTGCTGCACACATAGGAACCTTGGAAGATTTTTATTTTATTTTATTTTTTAACAGAATCACAAAAGTTGGGGTTGGAAGGGACCTCTGGAGATCATCTAGTCCAAGCCCCTGCTAAAGCAGGTTCTCCTAGAGCAGGCTGCACAATCACAGAGGTGGGAGACTCCACAGCCTCCCTGGGCAGCCTGTCCCAGGGCTCTGTCACCCCCAAGGTAAAGACGTTTTCCCTCATACTCAGACGGAACTGCCCGTGCTGCAGTTTGTGCCCGTTGCCCCTTGTCCTGTCGCTGGGCACCTCTGAAAGGAGCCTGGCCCCGTCCTCTCGACACTCGCCCTTAAGGTATGTGTAGCCACTGATGAGATCCCTCTCAGCCTTCTCCAGGCTGAGCAGGCCCAGCTCCCTCAGCCCTTCCCCGTAAGGGGGATGCCCTGGTCCCCCCATCGCCCTCGCAGCCTCCGCTGGGCCCTCTCCAGCAGTTCCCTGTCTCTCTTGACCTGGGGAGCCCAGAACTGGACCCAGTACTCCAGGTGCGGCCTCACCAGGGGGCAGGTAGAGGGGCAGGACAACCTCCCTCGACCTGCTGGCCACGCTCCGCCTAATGCACCCCAGGATGCCACTGGCCCCTTGGCCACCAGGGCACCCTGCTGGCTCACGGGCAACTTGCTGCCCACCAGAACTCCCAGGTCCTTCTCCGCAGAGCTGCCCCCCAGCAGGTCAGCCCCAGCCTGTACTGGTGCGTGGGGTGGCTCCTCCCCAGCGGCAGGACCCTCCGCTGGCCTTTGTTGAGCTTGATGAGGTTCCTCTCCACCCAGCTCTCCAGCCTGTCCAGGTCTCGCTGAGTGGCAGCGCAGCCTCCTGGTCTGTCAGCCGCTCCTCCCAGCTGTGTCCCATCAGCAAACTTGCTGAGGGTGCCCTCTGTCCCTTCAGCCAGGTCATGATGGATACGCCGAGCAGGACCGGAGCCAGTCCCGACCCCTGGGGAACACCACCAGCTACAGGCCTCCAGCCAGACTCTGCGCCGCTGATCACAACCCTCCGAGCTCTGCCATTCAGCCAGTTCTCGACCCACCTCGCTGTCCACCCATCTAACCCACACCTCCTGAGCTTACCTGCGAGGGTGTTATGGGAGACGGTGTCAAAAGCCTTGCTGAGGTCAAGGTAGACAACACCCATGGCTCTCCCCTCATCTACCCAAGCAGTCATTCCATCCTAGAAGGCTATTATTTTTGTCAGGCATCGTTTCCCCTTGGTGAATCAGTGTTGACCACCCCTGATAACCTTCTTTTCGTGCACATGCTTTGAGATGACCTCCAGAATGAGCTGTTCCATCACCTTTCCAGCGATGATGGTGGGGCTGAGCAGCCTGCAGTTTCCCGGGTCCTCCTTTTTGCCCTTTTTGAAGGCTGGAGTGACACTGACTTTCCTCCAGTTGTCAGGCACCTCTCCTGTCCTCCATGACCTTTCAAAGACAATGGAGAATGGCTTGGCAATGACACCTGCCAGCTCCCTCAGCACTTGGGTGCACCCCATTGGGACCCATGGATTTGTGGTTGTCAATTTTGCTTAAATGATCTCTAACCTGATCCCCCTCAACCAAGGGAAAGCCTTCCTTTCTCCAGATTCCCTCTCTTGTCTCCAGGGTCTGGGAAACCTGAGGGCTGGCCTTGGCAGTGAAGACTGAAGCAAAGAAGGCATTCAGTAACTCTGCCTTCTCTGTCCTTCGTCACCAGGGCACCCACCTCATTCAGCAGTGGGCCCACATTTTCCATAGTCATCCTTTTGCTACTGATTTTAACAAGCTGTGTCTATGCTATCCTGGTATAGTGCCCAGGCAGGTCTTTCAAAGCCCAAATCTGCTGCTTGCTCATGCTGTGCTGGCCTTGAACCTCACTCAGGGCATCATAAAAGTTGCCTTGGTGGAATACTGCAGAGGAAAAAAAGAAACTCAGGTCCCTCCAGCATGTACCCTCAATCAATCTGGAATCCTTAACATGCACTTCCCATTATCCTTGCATCTTGGTGTCCCTCCACTCTAATACCCCTCTTCAAATACACACTCTTAGCTGACCTGATGTCACGCCAGGAACAAAGTGACAAGGAAGGCCACTATACCACATAAGAAACCTGCTTCAGATTCAGTGCCAGTGGGTTACACATGCACTCCTTACTGGAACTAGAGCCTGCCTCATTTCTACAGTGATGAAGGTGAGCCAATTAAGTAATCTGGCCACAGTGCCCAGTTCCACATCTTTCTACTCATCAGATTTCACACACTACAACCCCCAACTGTCAGCCAAGGGCTAATGTTTTTGCCATGACTGCCAAACAATCCAAGCCTGCCCAGGAGCATTGCACAAATGGTTTGCTGGGTGAGGCTTTGTAACCACTCTTGAATGAATTTGTAAATTGACACTTAAAGTTTTCACTGAAGTTTTTGTCTCCGAAAGGAAGTTGTTCATAGTCCCTCCTGAATGGAAAGAAGTCTGGCATCAAGAGATCTGAACAGACTCTCACACAGTCACGTGTGGCATCCAGGAAACATCTCCACTACACAGAACGTGTACATACTACATGGCTTCCACTTTATTAACAATACTTTTATTTCCCCACAGATAACAGCAAAAGACTGCTGAGAAAGAGAGATCTTTCAGGCTAAATAACAGCAAATCTTCCCTCCATATGCAATTAGGATGAAGACAAAAGGATAGCATCAGCATACGGCTACCAACAGTTACTCTTCCGTATTTTCACCTAGTGGGTTTTTTAATTTGTTTTGTTTTAATAAGAGCATCAGTAATGTTCTACCAATAAGGAAAATCAATTTGCTTCTGGCAAACAAATATGCCAGCAACAAAGGTGAAAATTCTCATTAATCTCTCAACACATAGTTGAGACTCGGAAAATCCCACTTTTAGAGAAAATCCTTTGTGTCAAATCTATGAAGTGTGGACATCTTCAGAAGTGCTTAGTATGTTCTTATCAAACCATCAAACCTTGTCAAAACTTGGAAGTTTCAGATTTTACAATAACCTTGAATCCCAGCCTGCGTTGTCAAAAATTTTTTAACCCAGTTGTAAGAGAATCTATGCTTTGTTAAAACCTAAGCAGATTTTTCTTTTTGAGATTAGAGTTGAACTACATATTCAATAGATGTGATTAAAAAAAAAAAAAAAGGTATAAATGCTTTAAAATTGCCAGAGAATTCATAACAGGAATCTAGAAGCAAATTAGCAACTTGCGTTACGCACAAAGGTTGCATTTTGGGGAATTTTCTCTAGTAAAATCTCTGAAATACTGGATTATTTGAACCTATTACAGAAACATCAAATGAACAAAAGCATTTTTTAGTGGAGTTCTTTCATAACTCAAAATTCTAAGTGCTTATAAAACAACAGAGAAAAAATTAATCTTTGCTTTTTCTAACTTTTTTCCAAGGATTACCAGAAGTAAGGAGAACTCATCTGAGGATGTACCAGCTTCTACTAGATCAGCCGCTCTATGTTAATTTCCCAAGTCAGTAGTACTGAGGCTTGAGTTGCCCTATCACATTAGTTTCTATAGGGTATACTGTCCAGAGAACTAGACAGAAGGGCAGAAGAGACATAGCTATTGCAGTACTTTCTCCACATCATCCTCTTTCGCCTGATTCCCTCAGATTCATATAGACCTCAGGAGATCACTTTCAGGGAGCACACTTCTTGATCTTTCTAAAGGAAGGAGGAAAGAGGTAACAGGCCTCTGTGTGGGAAGTATTTGTATGCAATCCTGCTAAAGACAACTGGTGCACTTCTTTTATTTCTGCATGGGAGGTAATGACATCCTTCAATACCAAGTATGGAAAATTCTGTCAGAATCTGGATTTGTGCTGAACCGCAGCCAATATATGGAAGACTCACTTGCACAAAACACAACTGTTAGCTACTATAAGAAAGTATGGTGGCAGTTGGCAGTGTACAAAGTTCTGAATAAGAACAGTTCAGAGCAATTACCATTTAAATAACTCAAAGGAATTTCCAGAATCAAAAGCAAGATGAACCTGCAGAATGTGCCCAGGAGACTGTGGTCAGTTAATGAAATAAGAGCAGCCTCCAAATTACACTACAGGATGAACCTGGCAGCCTCAACATCCCCGGGGGTGGGTGAGAAAGCTGCAAACCAAGCACTTCTCCACTCTTCTTGGAGAGAAATATTCAAGATATTGAATATTACATTCACAGCATGTAAAATGCTTTTTAATGGGGAAACTTTATTTTAGCAAGAGAGATGGTCACTTTTCTATGGATTTATCTTTTCCAACTGTTCAGATCAGCAAGTGATTAAATCATAGGTCTGTTTCCTCTAAATCAGATGCAAAAACAAAACCATGAGGACTGCAGCTGAGTTTTTCTCTTAGCTGTGTGTCACCTGCTTTTAAGATCTCACAATATATTGAAGTACACAATACACCGCACAATGGTGTCTGCAGCATGGAACTGTTTAACCATGCACAAGCTGAAGTACCACTGACACAAGCTGAAATAGCATATACCATGCTAGATTTACTTCCCCCCTCCCTTATTTCTTGCAGGCATAGGCTTGAGCAAAGTAAGTTTCAATGTCTTGCTCCTCAGCTGAGCTTTCTTAAGCTCAAGAGGACTCACAACAAGGGTAACTGTCCTGAAGTTACCTCCGATTTATTTAGTTTGAAATTTCTGCCAAATAATTGTTTTCCCTGCCTCAATCTCTGCATGCCAGCTAGAAAAAAATAAAACTGAGTCTTGCAAATTCCTTGCTCAATCTCACAATAAATTGTTGTAAGAGCAGACCTTCAAAACCTCTGAAGCTACAGATCAGTTAATGTCAGTACAGACAGAAGCAGCAAGACGTGACTTTGCTGATATCAATTGACAACAACTACCCCCAGCTCAAGAAGGCATACTGACAGAAAGTGTGTAAGCCCCAGATCACATTGCACTGGGACACCCTTGTCATTCTTGCAGGTACTTGAAACTTCACTGAACAAGACTTTTGGCAACCTGATCTAGCTTTTGCATTGGCCCTGCACTGAGTAGGAGGTTTGACCATTTCACCTCCAAAGGTGCTTCCCAATCTGAATGATTTTATGATACACATATTGCTTAATGCACAAACCTCCATTAAGTATGTGTGCAAGCCTGGATGGTGCTGAATGACTAGAGATCATTCATACATATGCTAGTTCTATTCCCTGTGATGCTTTTGTGTGTTAAGAGCCTTGCCAGGTATTCTATAGCTGGCAGCTAGCAACAAACAACATACAAAGAACATTTTTGAGATTTTGGAGAATCTACAGGATAAGCTATAACTACATCTAATAGCAATCGTATGAGCCTTATTAATACTTCACCTCTACAGAGTCAGAAAAATTAAGAATGCTTATTGTCAACTTTGATTTCAGAGAAGAATATTCACTGCCTATAGGAAAAACTGCATTTATGAAGGTATCCATTCCAAATCAGTGTTCAAAAGGCAGCCTGAGGATCTCCTAGCTATTTACCAGCTAGCTATCCTGATTCATCATGTTGTTGCAGCAGAGCTTCCCTGACTGTGGACCAAATCTGGTCTGGACAAGTTGCCAATTCTTTGCTTTTCTCAAGGCCAAGCCTAAACTCTGTACCGTAATCCCAAGACACCATACGGAATCAAAGGAACATGGGTTACAAATCATCCCTAAGGAGGGAAGAAATTAATTAACTTTAGATTCAGATTTTTACAGAATTTGTATAAATTCATGTCAGTTAATGAGGCTGAGCTGGTCTAAACTGGATAAGGAGAACCTGGTCCTGAGAGTCTCATTTTCAAAATGTAATATACCATACAGTTATCAGAACTGGACTCCATTTTGTAATTGTTTGTTTATTCCGTTACCCCAGCATTTGGCAAACCATTTTCACATCCAAAACATTTACTGGTTTTGCTTGTTAGAGTGTATGTGGAGCTGTAAGACAGATCAGAGCTTGATTCATAAAACTAGTTACACACGTTCTGTAATTTTGTCATGGATCTCTTACAGAGCAGTCAGGCTGCAGGCTGAATGCTTGATTCAAAGAAAGGAATAGCTGTATTACATGAAAAGGTTGTAAAATGCTGGAAGCGTACTAGGAAACTGCAGCTTTACATAGAGTGACAGCCTTGGGAAAGCACCCCTACTTGGCCACTGACAGATTTAATCACACTGTCTCCAATTACCTTTTTCCTCTAAAGATCTGCCCTAATCAATTTTTCTCCACATTTCTTGAGATGAAAGGACCTTTTGTGAACCACAACTTTCTCAAGTCCTGTAATCACAAAATCTGCTAGACAAAGGTCTGTCAGCATGGAGGCCCTTCGATTCCACACCTCCTCAGATATCCACCTCCCAAGTCATACAGGTCTACTTATTCTCCTAGTGACTTCCCTAGTTTGTGGCTAACTTTGGAAGCATACTCTCCCTCACCTCTGGGGGAAGATGCTGGAGATTATTGTGCTTTCCCTAAGCATTTACCAACATCTAATAAATGGTATCTGTACCCCCTACTCTGTGTCATGTGCCCATACAGAATCCTAAACTCAGAACACAGCTAACTACTAGGTTATAAAGTGAGGGAAGGGGGCTTAGAAGGCAGCAGCTACTCATTCTTCCCAAACATACAGAGATCAACGAGTTATTCATTGTCTACTGGAATTTAGAATACTCTGAAAAAGAAAATGCTACCCTATGTATGTCATAGCCCATTTCGTCAGCTTCTTACATCAGCTATTCATGCCACCTTCTCCCCTTGCATAATCCTTCCATCCCTATTAATACTTTTAAAAGTCTACTAAAACTATTATACTGAAAAAAGGAGAATAATCTTATAATTTAAGACATGTAAGCTGCGATGTTTTTGGAAACTGAATAGAATTCATTAGAGACATACATTTACCACTAGCTTCTGATCTTCCTGCAATTACCTGTTCTTCAGAACACCATGAGAGTTTTAATAAAAACTGGTCCCTATATGCTGAAGCATTCATTCTTGTGAAATGGAAATGATGAATAGTGCGTAGGACATCATGAATTACCTTTGGTAGAAAAAGCCTCTTGCAAAAATATCAGGCGACTAAGATGCATGCTATAGCATCTGCTATCATTTCTTATGAATGGACTTATTCTATTGAATTAGTTTTCTTTTCCAGCATAGAGCCCATCCCCAAATCCAATAGGGAAATGACATATCTCCTGCAGGTCTCTGAATGTCCTTCAGCTTCCCTTAAAACAAACAAGGATCAAGGGGGTCCAGCACATCTTAAAGCTCAATTGCATTCTTGCAAGATGAGTCCCATACTGATGACTGTATGGAAAAGCAAGAAGTTAAAACCAAGAGATAAGTCTGAGAAATCGAATGTCAGATTTCTTGCAATTCTGGATGCACGTCAAAATTTTTCCAATTGTCACACCCTTCCAGTTAATCTAAACAAATCCTAAAGTAAATTCATGTATTTCAAAATTCTTACAGGTGGTCAGTGATTGAGGAGGCAACCTGATGTCCATATAATGCACCTTTTTTTTTTTTTTTCCAGTGGACAGTCAGGGCTTTCTGATGTCAAATAAGACACACAAAACTGAGGCATGCAAAAAAATACTAGTCAGTACTGACTATTTTTTTCCTGGAGCTCAGGAAAAAAAAAACTTCAAAATCCAGAAATTTAATTGTGCAATTGTACATCATTATTAAACCCAGTGAAGAAATTGAAAATGGATACATGCTTGCAAAAAAAAAAAATAAACACAAGTGTTCCACACAGAGAACTGCATGCTCCCTCAGCCTTTTTGAATGAAGGTAGTTTACAGGCTACTTTGTAGCACAAATACCTAGTGAGTACATTGCCTCTTTAGAATTCAAACTTAAAGGTGTTTAGAAACATAATTTTCAAAGTCACATTGCTTTATGACTGTCCATATATCTAAAGACTATTTAACTGTGACAAGCTGACCATTAGGAAAAAGCATTCACACACAAAGGATGACAGATGTTTTAACACAAATACAATGCCATCCTAATTAAAAAGAAGAAAAAAAAAAAGATATGACAGGTTTAAGTTTCAATTAATTAGAGATGCTTTGGAATACAGTAATCATTTTTGAAACAATGAACCCTGTTAAACTTTTTTAAACATTCTATTTTAAACATTTATTTTAAACATTCTATTCTCAAAATCAAGTGATTTAATACGAAGGTATTACATCTGTGCACTCCAATCTGTTGCCTTTCTCTATTCAGCCTTTTCTAACTGAAGTAAGGGTTTACTACATTTTTCTAGGTAAATTAAAGTAAATGAGAGCCAACAGGACAGCACAGGATTTCATTTCAACTATTTTTGTGATCAGCAACATAAAATAATCCCTAACCCTATCATTTTTAATTGTAATGACATAAAATTGAGCTTATATTTCTATTATAGAGCATAAAACCTGGAATATTTGAGGGGAGAAAACCTAGGAAGTTACACCTCATCTTTCCATTTCTTTTGTATCCTTCATACCAGGAAAATGAACGCTATTCACCTAACCCGTCTTATTCTACTATATGAGAGAATTTTTGCAAACAGGACATGCCAAATTTTGGACTATTCTGAAAGGCCAAGAGCTATGAGAACAGCCTGGTAGGCACGTGTTTAAGCTGTCTCTCACCTGACATCTATACTAGCACATGCCCAGCTTATACAATCAATTTTAGCAGCCTTCTAAGGAAACATTATGGCACCCGGCAATTATTGTGAAGAAAGCCATAGTTGCGCCTTTCCTTTAAAAGCCGCAGCTAAGGGCACGTCCAGAAACTACAGGTACAACTGCAAAAATGCCAGGAGTACCCTAGGCAACTTTACACTGTTGTAAAGATGCATGGAGAGAAGTATTTTATGGCTAGTGCTGCTAAACATTTAAAGACAAAATTCTTACCTGGAGTAAATTTTCCTAGAGTTTTGGTCTAGTTTTTGTGTTTGTTTTTTATGGTGGCTTGCTTTGGGGTTCTTTTTAAAGATTAAATGTTTCTGTGGACAATGAAACTGCAGTTTTCCAACATGAAAAATTGCCCTCACATTTTGTCTAGGCAAAGAAAATAAAATATAACACTTAATTTTCATTTGTTGAAAGACAGTCCCAGCACTGGTCTGTTACCACATATCAGAACATCATCTGAATCTAATGAGACTAACTTCCAGATTAGTATTTATCCACAATCATCCAAGGCCACGGAGTCCTTGGACACGTAAGCTTTATGTCAGAATTCCAGTCACAAGTTTGTACCGCTAAAATCAACTTTTGTAAAGCTTCCCTTTTTGCAACTTTTCTTACTCAGTAAGAGCACAACAACTGTATATGTGGGGAAAAAAAAAAAAAGGGGGTGGGCACACCATCTCTCTTACCTCCCTCACACCATAGCAAGATATAGATTGAATTTCAGTACAACCTAATGCAATCCCAGCATCATGTCCCTTGTAGGCCAATGTGCAAACCACAGAGCAGGAGAGAATATTCTGCACTGTGTGAAGACTCGCACAGTGGAAATGTGTTCTCATAGATCACTAGTGACCAGGAATAGTAATTCTTCATATCAACTTGTTGCACAGAGATTACCCTAAACCAAAAGGAAACACTTTTTCTTAATTAATCTACCCAAAATTCCCATTCGGTTCAATGCAGTAGCTCCTGTTTTTTCCCCAGTAAGGTTAGACTCAACCCTAAAAAGTTTGTATCCATAGACATATTACTCATTAAGCCCATATGTAAAAGATTAAAGATAAAATAAAATAAAAAAATAGAGGACTCAGGCAGTGTAAGTTTGTCCTGTGGTGCTTTAAACAGCCATTTTAATCCTTCTGAAAAATGTTACATATTTCAGGATCTGGAAAAGCCAACTGTAAAAATCAATGTGTAGCACGTGATATTATTGCCATCTATGATTTTGTTGGTTCTTTACATGTATGTTCCTTCTGTGGAGTCTGGCATCCATGTAATAAGCAGGGACTACTTAACTACTATGCAACAGAAAGTACCAACAATAATATACAGTAATAATGACAGCAACAGCTACTTACACAAGCCTAATTTTTTTTTTAAATGCTGTTTTTATTGTGTAGTAGTTCCAAACAGTGGAAAGCTAAGGTAACTTAACAACTTCTGTACGCTCCAGAAGAGCTGTGCTCAGACTCTGAAGTTCTCTTGGAGGCAAAAATACATGCAGAAGCAGAGTATAAAAGTAACCTAAGCAGGATATAAGAACAGCTACCCTGGCATATTTAATATCATTAGCAGTTAGTTATGGGACTTTTCCAAGTAGTATATTTCCTCCAGATAACCATTTAATAGCAACCAACAGTCCATCCTTCCTCAAATTGTCTCAACCTTTTTTAACCCTTGTACAGCTTTTTTGAATTTTAAAACATTCTCTGACAATTGATGAAATTTTAAAATTTAACTACTCATTGTGTGAAGAAATAACTTCCTTGTATTTGTCTTAAGTGTTCAATCTGACAGTTTTCTATTTTGTGTTCTGTGGGAGACAGCGAGTGCCCTTTCCCATCTCTACTTCGCATGATTTTACAGGTCTGTATCATATTATTTTAGGCTGAGTCTTTTCTAGGCACAGCAGCCTTAGCCTCCAGTCTCAGCTACTGTAAAAACTATTGATACACCTCTTCATCTACTCTAGTTCTACTGCATGTTTTTCAGAGTTAAGTATAGTTAAGTACGCTTTTATTTCATCCTCTCTCCAGCTCATTCATAAATAGGTTAAATGGCAAAATCCCAGAATCAAAGTGCTAGAAGATTCTAACAGTTACCTCTCTCCATTGTGAAAGCTGACTATTTTTACCTCAACTTCATTTCCCATCTTCAGGTAACTATTCAGCCACAGGAAGACCTTTCCACTTACTTCATCAAGCTTAATTTCTTCAAGAGCTGTTTATAAAAGCTCTTTTCAAAAGACATTTGAAGATCTCAGCATACTGTACTAAGCAGATCACACACATTCATGCTCACTGACACAACTCAAAAACTCTAGAAAAAAAAAAAATCTAGTTGATTGGTGACTTATAGCTTTTCTTCAGGGTGGAGAGGGGTAAAAATCCCTTTTATAAGTATGTTTAATCCACGACTGTATAACAAAATTGAAGTTATTTTTTTCTACTAATATGCCCAGAGTACAAGTCAGACTTCCTGGCTTGCTTTTTCCTATGGATCTTTAAAAATTTTGATTTCCACATTCCGAGGCCATCATAAGTAACAGATTTTACCTCTTTCCTCAGTAATTTCATAAAAGAGATCTCTTAAAACTTGACTGGATAGCTTTCACCCTTGAGATCTGTAAATATTACTTTTACCTTTATTTAATAAAATTATAGATTACTGCTAAAATCTCTCACAATGACAGTTCAACAGCAGTAGTTCCTCGGGTTTTGTTCCTGTAAACAAAAGTTCCAGTGTGAGAACATACCTATACCGTCCTGACCACAGAAGCGAATGGTAGTGCACTTCAACTTGACTGGAGTCACCGGAATGAAAATAACATCATGCTGTATCTTCAATTAAAGCACACTACACTTCAGCATCCTATTACTTATGGACTTGCAGTTTGCTCTCTTTGATCCAAATACCAGAGTATTTAGATCTATAGGATTTTCTGGGCAGAGACAGGTTTAGGTGTTTGGTTTGGGGTTTTTTGGTGGTTGGGGGGCAGAGGGGGTGGGGGGGGAAGCGTGCAGTGTTTGGATTTTGGTTGGGGCTTTTATGTTGTCTCTTTTTTTTCAGACAGCACATTGTGTACCTATGAGGCAAGCAAGATAACAAGAAAAATAATGAAACTACTTCTTCTATCCTCAGTTACAGTGGTGTAGTTTCAGCGTAATATTAACTCCAGTAGAGTTTCTCTAAATTTTCATTGGTATAACTAAGACCAAAGTGTTGTAGCACTAAAATAAAAAAACTCAAAACATGTCCATACAATGAATTCTAAACATTACATATTCTAATAAATTCATCTTATGAGATGGTACCATACCTTTAAAATAAGAGGACAGAACTACCTCATATCCTTTCTACCCAATCCATACATAAAATAATCTGCGCATTGCTTTAAAATAAAAATACTTCTGTTTAATCCCATAGCTAAAGTCACCATCAACTCTACAGATTACACTCATTATGTGTCAGTGTTCAAAAACGTACTCGACTGAAGCCCTACACAATCAGGCTGGTGGAGCTGTGTAGAACAAACATGGACTTTCCACACCACTGCCCCATTTCAGCCATTACACAGCCAAAGATTTCAGTTACAATTCATTACATTTTGCACAGAACCAGGGATAAGGAGGAAAGGTGGTCTTACATAGAACCTAATCCTTGAACGACCAATATAAATACAAGTTATAAACCCAAGAGTAGTTGCAGGCATCCTCCTTCCTGAGACCAGACCTTTGGCTGTGGCAAGAAGGTAAGGATAATCTATGAACTATATCAGATACTTTCTTCTTCCTCTAATCTTTTGCATTGCAAGTAGTGCTAGCAGAGTACTGTACCCTCAGAGCATAGTTATGTCAATACTCCTTTTGAATCACTGCAGTTACACAACTTCTACTACACAGAGCTCCACAGAAACACTCAGCTGTTGCCTTTGCATACTCTGCGTTAGGAGCAAAATCCTTTGCTAGGAACGGTGTTGAGGCACATGTGAAATTAATGTCTGCATTCAAAAGAGGTTGTTCAAATTTCTGAATTGCTACATTCAAAAACTGCATCCTTGTTTCTGTTTCTTTTCCATTACTGTTTATGTTTTTTAATTCTACCAATTAGATGTACTAAAAAAGGTTGTAATGTAAAATCCAATTGCTTAAATTCAATTGCATCAGCAGTTGAATAATCTCTCAAAATTCTAGAATCAGAGGTAACCAAGTTTAGGTATTTTTCAGACAAATTGGCAGGGGACTAATTACATTTCCAACATTTTTATTTGCTTGTTTTGAACCCAGATAATCTTTTGTTCTTTTTCAGTTGACTTGCCTTCTAGCACTCACAAGTTAAAAAATAGAGATCAACATCATTAGCATTCTTTGTACCTCATCTATATATTAACACACTTTCCTTACTGCGAGTACAGAATTTTTATATACACCGTAAGGAGGATTATAAATATAGTAGCACATGATATTTCTGCAAGAGTTTTATCAGAGGTAGAAGTAAGGTGAAGTGAACATGAATCACTTTTATTATTGCACAGCATCTTTGCCAATTATTTTTTTTTCCCCTAGATTTTATTACAGAAATAGGTAATAGGCCAGATCCACGTCCCATTGTGGCAAAAGTAAGTTTTTCCACAAATATCAATAGGAATTGCATTGTTGAATTTTGTATAAAAACAGTTTATTAAAGATCCTTGCTTATAAACATCCTTTTAAATTGTTCCTTATGTATTTATGCTCAAATTTAGGACAGATTACAGATTTTATCTTTTTCATTTATTTATTTATTAAAAACCAAAACCTTCTGTGGATTTTCTAGTTCAAAACATTTGGAATTTTCTGTCAAATCAGTACCCTAAACTCATTTTGCTGTACCAGCTATAAATACTGTACCCTGACCACCATATCTATCATGAACACCCAGCAACAGGACAGCCAGAAGGAGAGGAGAAATTTATACACACCCCTACTCCTTTTTGCTTAAGAAATGTAACTAACTCTTGCTTTTCCAGAGTTGTTTGTGCTTCTCAGCCTTAGGGGATAAATGTTTTTTTGCTCTTCTGAAAAACTGAATCAAGTCCTCAACACTACAGCACTATTTGAACTTTATGATGCTTCTTGCTTCACAGGAGTTTGTTCCTGTGTACGTGCAACAGAGAGAAGCTCTCCCCCTGCCTCTTCCTCCAATGAGTCAGATATTAAAAGGCAATTCTAAACAACTCTTCATATTACATAGCTAAGCTTTTTACCAAAAGGAAAAGCATAAGCAGCTCACAAAATAAGATCTGTAAGGCTAGTGTCTCACTGGCTTGGTTTAAAACTGAATAGCTACAATGGTTCTCACTGCAGAATGGATTTTGACAATAGTGTATATACGCATGTAAGTACAGACAAGTCAGAAATTAATGCACAAAGAATAGTGAACTGGAATATCTGGAAAAATAAACGACATGCAGTGAGTGTTCCGAGTATTCCATCACAATGTGAACACAAGGTTAGCTGAAATAATGACAACAGTCCTCAGATGTTTTCCCTACAGACCAATAATTTGTCAGCATAAATGATATTAGTGTTCAGTGGATGCCAAGTTTCAGATTTGTTATTCTCCAATGGGCAAAATGGACAAGGTTAGATCTTGGGATCTGGTTCTGCACATAAGTAATCTGTGCTCTCTCTGCAATATGCTGCCTCAACCAATAGTGTTTATGATCATGTTTGTCATTTGTTTCCAAGCCTGAGCCTTTTAATCTCGGGAGCTAAAGGAATCATCTCTGTCTGCAATAGCTCAGGCACGTATATTTCAATGCTATAAATACCAAAATTTACTGCTAAAATTACTCCAATATCTGTGAAAATAAACCCTTCCTGGAAGTGGCTGGGTCCACGAAGGAACCAAAAGCT
The DNA here is from genome assembly GCF_015220075.1 of Falco rusticolus. Lineage (NCBI taxonomy): Eukaryota > Metazoa > Chordata > Aves > Falconiformes > Falconidae > Falco > Falco rusticolus. The sequence goes on from NC_051187.1 coordinate 50,329,572, forward strand.
GGAGTTAAGAAGGACATCTGCAAAATAACTCAATCTGAGGATTCAGTCTGAAGCCTCCCCACCACTAGTAAGGTTGCTAAGCACAGGGGATACACTGATGTGACAGGCACAGTCCTTAAAACATCAATCCTTATACCAACATTTATAGCATTTAGTATTCGCCACGCCAGTGCTGTACAACTCTTACATATTTATTAGTGACAACAGGTGGGTGTTACAACACAGGCAAAAAAGGATGACTTTCATGACCACAGGAGTCAGTGTTTCAGAAGATACTAAGAGGACCCTGTTTTCTGTACCATGTGAGAATTCTCAAGAAGCATTAACTAATATTTCAGCAAGCTCCCCAAGGAACTGGAGTGTCAGCAAAATAAGCAACTCTCCTCTTTTTCACCCTTTACACCAAGAGAAATCATGATAGACAAAACTCCCAGGAATTCTGTCACTCAGGCAACTAAAACAACTGTCCTGAATCTCAGCACAACATCTTCATTGAAACGTTGCCCTTACAGATTCAGTAATTCCTGAAATGCAAGAGAGTCCCTCACCACATGGCCTTCTCATTATCAAGCAGATAAAAAGCATAACAGACTTAGTTGCTGTCGTCAGAAATCGCAGCTCTTCCCAGTCATCGGAGGTGCTGGTACACATGACTAAGAACATGATAAAGAAATAACTCCACGTCACAAACTGGAATGCCTTCTCTAACTGATCCAGAGTGAAAAGATGTTAAAAGGAAAACTAGTATTGTACAAAGTCAGGATGCTCTTCCCAGTATACTTGTGGCTACAGACACTTAAACCAAGAATGTTTTTCATTGCTGATAGTTCCCTTTTCCAGTACTATCCAAATCCTTTAAGTTTTCACGGTTTGGCTAATCCTATTTCTTTTTAAATCACATTAAGCCTTTCCATATGTCTTATAAACATTGAAAAGAATGAACATACACCTTGCAAAGACAGCAGAATAAGTCTCTCACATGAGGAGAAATGAGCTGGCTAGAGTCCATCAGAGCTACATTTACCTTTGGTACATAGCAGTGAAAGACATGGTTAAATGATTGGGCAGCCTCCAAAATACTTTCCAACTCCATTACTACAGCTCTTGGTTATGCTAGGTCCCATCAACTGCCTAGGCAATAGACATTGCACAACACCATTTTTCCAGTGTTTTGACATCAGACATAATAATTCCTTTACCAGCCAGAACATAAACCTTTCAAATGTCATTGCCGCTGAAAACTAAAAACTAAAAACTAAAAACTAAAAAAAAAAAAAAAAAAAAAAAATATGAAACACAGAACACTTGTGGGTGTGCTAGCCGGCTTCATTTGAAAAGTTTTGCTTGCCCTCCCACGCTACACTAAAGCCATACGCTGCTGCAAGCTGAGTATCTCCAATTGGTTTTTACATGTAGCAGAGCTTTTGTGAACAGCAAACAGCTGGAGTTTGAAAGTGGGTATGCTGCATTTCATGTGGCAAGTGGCAAGTTAACTTTTAAAATTACATTCAAATGAATATACAGTTATGTTCAAGGACTTGTGTAAGGTAGTTCACTAATAGCCCTGAAATCCTTTGTTCAGCAGATTAACTGCTACCCAGAGTGACGTACTAACAGTTTTGAACCCTAATCTACATGAACTGTGTCAGGAATTAATAGATGCATCAGCCTGTAACCAATTTGTTCTTGGCAATTCTGCTGAGGCTGAAAACAAGGACAGGAATTAGTGCTAGTTTGGGTGATAAGTTTTTCTAGTGCAGATGCTTCTTTGCCAAGAAATGGACTGGTATTGTCAATCCACTCCATAGTGTCCAATTAAGTCAATATTTTCCATCTACTAACAAATTAATTTATGACCACTACTTAGGCAGAATTGAATTGATAAGCCAAAAGGCAAAAGATAGCCATACTCCATTTCCAAACTCCTAAACTCTCAAAGCTACCGCTTTTCAGACAGTCTCTATTTTTGCTAGGACAAAAAGTACCTGTTCTTACTTACACAAGTGACTGAACCCTATTAGTTTTTTTCCCCACACACAGCTCTCTCTTGAATATCCCCAAGTCTGAAGCTTCATCTGCTGAAAAATGCTGGTTTTGTGTATACACAAATTGAGTGCATAGCCCAACCTGCTATTGACTTTTCAAATACTGTGGAAAACTAATTTTCTTAGAGATTATTTTTCCCTCCCAGACCATAAACCTCTTTTTTTCTGAGCCATGTAATGGGTATGTTTTTCACAGCTCTATTCAAAGCAATGTGATTTTTGTACCTTTCAAGATTATAAACCTCTCCCTTTTGTACCACAAATCATCACAGAAAAGTTTAGTATGATACGCTGGGACAGGCCTATACTATTATCTCTTAAATCAGTAGCACTGTAGCTTTCACAGTATAGTGCTATGCCTGCTAAGTTCCAGTGATGACAGTAAAGTACTTATCTTACCAAAAGGATACTCTGTGTTCCCCCTAAAAGAAGCACAGAAACCTCATTAACACTGCACTAATGCAAAAACATCAGTGTTGTATTAATAATTGCTGGTATCAAAAAAAACCCACAACCTTTTCCTTTTTGTTTGTGTGTGTTTATGTTGCTTATTGTAATTGTTGTATGGGAAGACATCTTAGTTGAGAAAACAGCATTTGAATCCACAAAAGTCACCATAACTGCATTTATGCAATCTGAGAGATTCTGATTCACAAAATTACAGACAAAAAATACTAAGAATTGTAATATGGATAGTAGTTTTCTATGGAACAAACTCCTCTTAGACTGAAATAAACCTATTAATACAAAGGAAATTAAATCTTTAGAAAGCTTGAACTGGATCGTCTAAGCCTATTTGTGTGCATTTAATTAAACAGAATTAAGACGTCCAGCACGCTGCATAAGACATTCCATATTTATCCTGAAGGGTCAAACATTTATTTGTAAACTGAAACTAAACATCTCCTGGGTAGAAATACTGGTTAGTTATTGTATTGGGTTTGCATGGCAAAGTTTTGTAGTGGGAGGGCTACAGAGGTGCTTCTGTGAGAAGTACTAGAAGCTTCCCCCATGTCTAATGGAGCTAATGCCAGCTGGCTCCAAGATGGACCCGCTGCTGTCCAAGGCCAAGCCCATCAGCAACAGTGGGAGCCCCTCTGGGATAATGCATTTAAGAAGGGTGGTGGTGGGGGAAACCCTGCACAACAAATTACAGCCGAAGAGAAGAGGAAGAGTATGTGAGAGGAACAACTGCACACCCCAAGGTCAGTGAAGGAGGAAAGAGAGAAGGTGCTCCAGGTGCCAGGGCAGACATTCCCCTGCAGCTCATGGTGAAGCCCACGGTGAGGCAGGCTGTGCCCCTGCAGCCCACGGAGGTTAATGGTGGAGCAGATCCCCACCAGCAGCTCAGAGTACCCTGCACCTGAGCGGGTGGAAGCCCCAAGGAGGCTGCGACCCTGTGGGAAGCCTACAGCTGTGGCCCCATGGAGAGAGAGGAATCCACACTGGAGCAGGTTTGCTGGCAGGACTTATGACCCCATGGGGGACCCACACTGGAGCAGTCTATTCTTGAAGGACTGCACCCTGTGGGAGGGACCCACACTAGAGCAGTTTGTGAAGAACTGCAGCCCCTGGGAAGGACTCACGTTAGAGAAGTTCATGGAGGACCGTCTGCCTCGGGAGGGATCCATGAACCCCTGAGGAGGAAGGAACAGCAGTGACAGTGTGCCATGAACTGACTGCAACCCCTCATTCCCTGTCCCCCTGTGCCACGCAGGGGCAGGAGGCAGAGAAATCAGGAGTGAAGTTAATCCCAGGAAGAAGGGAGGGGTGGGGAAAGGTGTTTGTAAGATTTGGTTTTATTTCTCATTACCCTACTCTGATTTGAGTGGTAATAAATTAATTTTTCCCCAAATAAAGTCTGTTTTACCTGTGATGACAGTTGAGTGATCTCTCCCTGTCCTTCTCTTGATCCATGAGCTTTTCATTAGATTTTCTCTTCCCTCAGCTGAAAAGGGGGAGTGAAAGAGCAGCTTTGGTGAGCACCTGGTGTCCAGCCAAAGTCAAACCACCACAGGTATACGTATGACAAACAAGCTTTTTTAGAAGCGAGGTCCAGTTAGACATGGAATACACTGAATTTAGACTAGCTATAATGAAGACTATCCAGAAAAAGTTGGCCACCAGCTAACAGATATAGCGCAATTTGGATTCAGACAACATACACCAAAGCAAGCTATTTTATAACTTACACCATGATCAATGGAACAGAGATGAAATTTGAATTGATTTATTGAATAATTACCTCCACCATCCTTCACCACCAGCATGTATGGAAAACACTCATGATTTTAGAGTTCTTGGAGGCTGATTCATAAACGCCAATCATAACGTAAGTTTTGTTCACCTGGACTTTATTTAGAATTTACAGTATCCGATTTTATTCCCCTGAGAAAAGGAATAGGGAGGTGACAAATTAAATAGGGAAGTGTTTAAAACCAGTCTGCTAATTATCACATTTATTGTTCATTTATGGTCTGATAGTGTTGGACTCTCACTGTAGATAACACAAAACCTGCATCCCTTCTAAGCTCATGTCATACAGTCATGTTTTCTTCTCTTTTGCCAAACTTTACTATTTTAATAGACTCCTGCAATGAGAGAAAGCCCTACCCAGTAGAGTGAGGTGTATATTTTAAGTATACAGCTTACAAATTAAACTACTTAAAGATCTAAGTATACAGCTTATAAAACTGTGTTTCCTTGTTATTGAACTGCTAGTCTAGAATGATGTGGGACAAAATAAATAAAATTCATTTCTTCAGAACAGAAATCTGCACAGGAGGAAGATACCAAGAGCTGGGCCAATAGCTGAGGAGATGTTTTTATCCGAGCCAGGCAGTTACACTACTGCCTTGAAAAAGTTCAGACATTGAAAACACATCCTGAGAAAGGAGAGGGAAAGAGTAATAAGCACATGGGTCTTTATGGAGCATCAACTGAAAGCCCCAAGAGTCCCTCTGGGTTTCTCCTGTATCCATAGGTGAAGGTTAATGCTGAGGATTAAGATTAAGGCAGAAGTCAGTCATAAGATGCCGATAGTAATCAGAAATAGGGGTTAAACAATAACAGCCTCTATAATCTCAAGTAAATAAATAATACATGTTTTGAAAAAGTTTCAGTCACACTAACCAGCTACCAGTCTTAGGCTCCCAAAGGAGAAGGGTGTAGAAGTGCCTGCGACTTTCACTAGCAGAAAAGGCCAAACTGGAGGGCTATTCTCTATGCTTAAATTTAGCCCAAGAGGAATTGCTTTGTTTCACCTAGAGAGATGAGATATTAGCTATCCTGTCACCTGAAAGCTGCAATTAAGAGAAGGTGAAAAAGGAAGGGCACTGCCACTGCCCCTGTGACCACAACCTATGTTACCTTGTTGATTCAACCCAGAGCACAGAAGTAGAGGGCTACTTTTTAAGAAAAACACAGACCACTGTTTGAAGAAGTCCTCCTGGGGAACTGAAGAGACAGACCACAGCTGGGATATGCACCCAGACTGCGATATAATCATGTAGCTAGAATAACACATTCTTAAATTAGCTACACTTTACTCTTCTTCCTTATTTCAGGGTTTTCAACAATTACCCCAAGCCACCAAGTGGTGAAAATGAAAGAAACCAATACTACCTGGTGTCAATTGGAAATTCCAATGGGGGGAGGAGGAAGGGTGGCAGTGAACAACCCACGAACAAAGGAATCTGTTCTAGAGATTATGAGTGCACTGCCAGTCAAATCTAAGAGCTCTTTAATCTGAACATTACTCCATCTAGTAACATAAACATGCAGAATTAATTTAATTCTTTACAAGTTATGAAGAAACATGTTAAGTACTTTTTTTTACTTACAAGTATACGTATTAGCCTAACAGTGGTCTATACGTTAAGCAATAAAGAAATTGAGAATGAGGTTTTGAAATGCAATAAATTCCATTTAATTATTTGAAAAAAGTTTCTGTGTTAAAGATGGAATTTTTTGCAAACATTTTATGATAGTGATAGGCAGGCATAACTCCACCGTGATTGTATGATACACACTTTGTCCAGGTATCACCCTTTTCAGCGGTAGCAGCCTTGCCAACTTTATCTCGCACATACAAACCAAGTCTGACACACCTTCACTTGCCTATAAAATCACTTTTATTACCACAGAATAAGCGAGAGATTTAAACCACATCTGGCAAAAGATACTAACAATGCTTCTCCCATTTAAAGTAGCAGATGGTGATACCATAGATGAGAACACATTTGGCAGGACAGAGTCATCTGCCCAGCTATTGAAGCCACACCATTAATGGCTAGCAAAATTCAGTTTGACTGTGTGAAATGAAATCAAAACAACTAATGCTGAGTAATGACTTGACTGCTGGACTTAATGAATATATGATAGCAATTCTGCCTGTCTAAACTTCTCAAAAGTATCCTATAAGCCCTTCTTTTCTTCCAGATACTGCTTTTCCTTTCGCAGTTTATCTGCTTTGTAAGCAATAGGATCAGATGTTCATTCTTGTCCTTTTATTTCCATTACAGTAACTTATAAGGGCCCCATTTTACAAAACCAACTTTGTTCTATACCGGCATCATGCTTGTATTAAGCTTCACTGTGCAATCACTTCTGTAACGTACTGCCAGTACTGTCATCATGCCTGGGGCAGCTCTAATATACAAACTTTTATATGAAAGAGATTCAAAGCACCATGAAATCAACCAAAGAGTTTCCTTATTGGACAGTACGATCAAGCAAAAGCAATGGAAAGAGTCCATAGCTCTAGAGGTATGCAGTGTGTTACATACTGCCTTTGACTAAGCTGTACTTAATTCTATGTAAAAATCATTACTTTTGTAAACAACAACTGTAAATTCAAAGTAAAAATCAAACTTACCCTGTTTGCACTCTAACCCATTTCCTCTATATTAAAGAGGAAGCACAACAGTCAGTGAGATTATTTGAAGTTCCAAGAATACAAAGCCTGTGGAAATTATAACCACTGTATCTTCAAACCTACATAAAACTGAACATAAACCTTATGAGATCAGCAGTGTTATTTACATGGAAGTTTACTCCAAAAGTCTCTCTCAACAGCACCCATGCCTCTGATTGCCTGTTGTCTCATTCTCTTCCCTGTCTCTGCAAATAACTCCTTTACCTTCCCATGAATCACCCCCTCTGCTCCAGTAGTCTTATATGCCTGATGCTTTCTGAATTGCTTGAAGATGAAGGTGGGACAATACAGTACTTATAAGAAGTATTCTTAAGCACACCTCTCATTTAACAAACAGCAACAAAGTTCTCATTTAAATAGAAAAATATTTTTCATTGTAACATGGACAGGGTAAAGTCCAAGCCCAATCCTGAAATGCAAAGCATGACCAAGAAATTATAAATTCCCAGGCATTAACACAGATCAGAAACTAGAAAAACTGGATAATGTCCAATCTAGAATAGACTACCACTGAAGCATTTACTTTTTATAGTTATCTAATGACTAATGCTGCAATGGCAGGCTAGATTGCTGCTGTTCCTTGTCAAAATCTCCTCTGCATACTTCATGAAGAAAGAATGTGAGAACATTTTACAATGCTGTTATGATTATAACACGTGCCTCAGTTTTCCTACCTTTTTTGGTAGAATTTCTAAGACAAACGACTGAGTCAAAATTCTTATACTAAAATTAAGATAAATGTGGAAATCTGAGTGCCCTGTTTGATGTGATATGCAATTGGTCCCTAGGGACAGAATGAAATTCTCTCACTCATAAAAGCATACCTTGGCAGTGAATGAAACATTCCCCTCTACCCACACATGCACATATATAAATGGACATGAACTTTGAAAAACAGGAACACTCTCTGCAACAAGGATCAAAGGAACCATGTAAAGAAAAATGCAGAAGATGGAATGGAAGATATTCTTAATGGATTTCAGAGAGAAATACAAGTGTTCCATCACCCTCTTTCTGAAAGCACTTTGCTTGGGCACTCAGAACAAGTCACTTTGACTTTCTATGATCCAGAACAGTAATTGCTGGTTTAGTTTTTGAAAAATGATTTGTCTAGCTTGAACTCATCACTAGCTGTCCAGCCTTCCTTTAAAAGTAGTTGCCACACACCCACCATTGATATCTGCATCATCTGAAATGGAGACAAGCAAGGGTACTGGTCTGCAGACCCAGTCTCCCAGCTAGAGTAGCTAGCGTAATAGAGAATTCCTAAGAGGTGCCAACATAGTCTTCAAGAAATATTTGGAAATGCTATATGAAAGACAGAAAACCCTCAGCAGAAATCTGGAATTCTTGGGTGGTCATATAATAACAAAACCTGAATCAGAGACCAAATCAAGTGGAGCAAAAGGTTCTGGCCCCATAGGCTTAACCCAATCCATCAGGTCTCCATAGAGTATCTTCCTTCTGTTTCATCTTACATTGCAGAATCTCAAAGTACACAGCTGGTTTAAAACACAGACAGACAAATAATCAAACTACCAATCCATTGTTTATTTCTGCCTTCCAAAAACTGAAAAAAAATAATGCAATTGTACAGTCTAACAAGCCCCACAACTTTCTTGCTGTGCAGTTCCTTATTTCATACAGTTGTCTTTTCTGGTTTGTTCAGAGTACATAAAAGATGCGTAAGTCCTTGGTGCCTATATGCATCCATTAGATAACATAATACTAATCAGTCTTCTCATGAGCAACTAGAAACCTAGCCGGATTTCCAGGGTGAACACCCAATACAGCTAAATGAGAAATCAATACAGCTCAATAGCGCATTTTGCAAGACAAGTGCTGCTTCTACTCCTGCCCCCACATACCTAGCTTAACAGAAAGATATACTACCCTGGTGGAGAATGCCTCACCTAGAGCTGCAGCAGAGAACATGCTGTACAAGCAGGCTAAAATGTCAACGCAGCAGATATTTGATTGCATGTACGTGATAAAAAGACAGAGTTCAATTTCCTATGCAGCTAACAAGATATTCTTGAGAAACCTGAATATGCACTCTAGTATCAGTTAGCCAAAGTATCATAACTTATTGAGTCACAGTTCTACAATTTAAAATAGGAATACTCAAAATTTTAAAGCCAAAACTGGTATTGTATGGTGTAGTTCTTGAAGTATTTCTGGAAAATAGCACAGCTAGAAATAGAACTATATACATTATATATAAGGATGACATTGATCAAAGCCTGTTTCTGCACAAAAGCGTTTGTCAGATGAAAGAGGATCACAGTGGTGTAAAGCTATTAGCTTTAGTTAGTTTATCTTTAGAAAAGATACTTTTTTCTGTAGTCTATACTATCAAGATGATGAGCTGTTCCCGAGTTTCATTGTGCAATGTACCAAGGAACCCACAAAATTCACCCTGTGCCACCTCCAGTCTGTGATGAAATGCCTTTCTCACTGTTTCCACAATTCCAGCAGAGGCAGCTACCTTTTGCTACTCTGTGATGAATGACAGCATCTCAGGCTGGAGCAACAAGGAAAATTCTCATCTCGGTACTGAATTCACAGCATGCAGATTAGGAGGTTTTCCTACCTCAACAGAGGACAGCATGAAGGGGACAGACTGGTTTTTTATAAGCTATAAACTCTCCAAAATTACAAGACTGTTACAAAATAAAAGGTTTTTAAAGATACCTTCTAGATGTGGTTTGTCTAAAGTTATTTTTTAACACCCCTTCCTCACCCACAGCATGTATAACAACTACGCTACTGGAACCCTCACATCTATAAATTAAGTAATGCAATTTTTGACCCTTGTTGCAGCCACCTTGACATGAAACCTAACAGAGATGACAGCACATGTGTTTCTATGAAATGAACACATCCATTCATAGTTTTTACCCAAAAACCTTAACTGTAGCCTCTCTGTCAATGTAATACATGCGTTGGTCCGAGTTCAACAGTAATGTATGCTTACACCAAACCCATATAAATTCTGCACTCCTATCAATAAAGTATTGTATCCTCTGCCATCATCTCCACTTCTGTCAGCTAGGCAACATCAACACTGACAGTTCCCCTGCCTTGCACTGCTCCTGGTGTGAACTCATGCTTCCTCCTTAAATCCCATAGAGGCTTTTCATACAATTTTCACACGCTTATATTACTTTTATAAGTCTGGCAAAAGGCAATTTTAGGGGGTCTTTTACTCTCCTGGGTTTTTCACAGGGGAAACTTCATCAAGGTCCTTCCTTTTCCAGAGATTACTGTTACGTGTCTAAAAGAAAAGTGTCTGTGGAACAGTGACGATCTGAGGGACAGACCCATCTTTTTACCCAGGAAGGACAGGCAAAGGAGAGCTCAGATTTTTGGACTTACTAAACTGTTCCTACTCTAGTACGACAGAAGTTCTAGAAAGTTCAAAGAAAAAAGTCAAAGAACAGTGACAGCCTTCTTAAGTAGCTTGGATGAACAACTTCTCTTCCTCAGCAGGCAGCCAGGTAGGGAATATAGTCTTCAACACCCTCAGGCCTCTGCAAAACCACTACATCGAACACTGTAGTCACATTAATAGAGCAGGATACCTCACCGAGCTCCCCTTAAAGCAAGAAGATAGGTAGCCAGTTTACCAAATCAAGTTCCCAAATGATAAAGACTGGTCAACCCACTTGCTCAGAAAAGCTCTAGTAGGCACAAGTTTTAAAAATGTTAATGCTCCTTTCTACGATATATCATAAGGGTGAAAGAATAGAATTCCAACCTAATAAACCAGCTGGCTTTTCTACCAAGGTTTTTGTTGTTGTTTCAGGCCACTCACTTCCTCAAAGCGCTAACACCGGCCCCTTCATTCAGAAAGAGATGTATACAGGCATGCAGGCAGCACAAGTGTTACTCCATACTGAAGGTCAGAGCTTCATTATTTCAAAGTCAGACCCCACCTCATACAGGGTCATGAGCAAACGCTCTGCAGTTTATCATCTGGCAATGTTCAGCGTTCAGTATCTAATGCCTTGAACACTTCAAGAAATCTGTAACAAGGCAGAAAAAGGAGAACAGACAGACTGTAATCTCCAGTCATAGATATGTAAAAACATATCTGGAACCTGCATTTGAATAATAACTCTAAGTTGTGTCCAGTCTCTAGAACTGCTTTGCCCTGACTGTAACAGATCCAAGTGGAATTTTTATCTGCTAGTGATCTTGCTATGAAATGTGATTTGGAAAATATCTAGGCAGTTAAGGTGCATTTTTGGAGGGTGGGTTTAGTCTTGGTGGTTGTTTGTTTTTTATTTCAGTTTTCCTCTAACAATAAACCTTTATTTAATATGGAATATTAAAGACAAATAAAGATATTAATGATCTATAATGAAATCCTATTTATGTATGAAATAATTAGTTGTCTTCAAACTTCATGGATTTACTTTCCATGTTCTTTTAAAGCTATTTGAATGCAAACCTTGGGCAAACAACAATAAAAAGTTGGCCAGTAAGAAAAGGTTTTCACTGTCTTGCTTAACATGACAGTCAAGAAATAGCTACACTGGCATCCATGCCAGCTAGGTTCATATGTCAGCTGCTACTCAGATAATTTGGAAGCAACAGCCCCAAAAAGCTGTCCTAGTATGGACTGCAGATTCGTGGATCCTTATTTCTCATTTCAAAAATACTTCGGAATACAGTGTGAAGGAAAAAATGAAATAGAATTTGGGAAATAGCACTACTATATGGGATTGGAGAAATTTAGCATCTGGATTTACCAGATAGTTTTCTTTAAAGGGTTTGACCTGAAAACTGTACACAAAAATCCTTAGAACTTATTTCAGTTTTACTGGCATTTCTATATGAAGAATGAAAACAACAAGATCTATCTCACATTTTCAGCTGCCCTTCCCAGCTCCAGCATACATAGGTAGTTCTGTTCACTGAGAAAATGCAGAGGTACAGGTTCCCTTTTTGGACCTGTTCACAAGAATACATATTGACCCACATAAGCTCTTCCATGATGTGCTCAAAAGGCATTTGAGAGACAGGGCACATTAACACCAAACCAAGCTCACATGTGGCTAGCTGTAAGAATGAGCAGAGCAAACCTGAGCCTGTTTGTACCTTACATTTATCCCATAGGATGGCAAAGAAAAGATTAGAAGAAATGCTGTGCCAGCTCCCCCCATCTCAATTCACCGCTTTCCTCCTGTCCTTTACAGGATCAAAAAGATGCTATTTCAGATTTGAGTTCCTATTAACAAAAGATATGTATATCCTTCTTTTGATCTCTTTGGATCTTAACTTTCAGTTCCTGTCCTCCCACACATCCCATTTCTGCATGGTGAAACCACACCAATTCCACTGCAGAAGACTTTGGCACTCCTACATACCAGAAGCTAGACATGCGCTTCATAAAGGTTAAAGTACTTGAGTTGAAGTAATCTTACTAACACTAACACAAATACAGTATTCCAAATCAGATTAACTAAAATTTTTTGAGAATGATCAAAAAACAGTTCCACCCCACTACAGAAAATGAGAATAAATGGTCTGAAACAAAACCCAGCAAGGGCGCCGTTCTAAATCAATGGCATTATGGTTAAACATATTAAAAGAGTAGCACAGAAAACTAAATACTCCACACAACTGACACACATGCAAAATATTCAAACTGAATTTGTCTCAGTATTTAAAGATCAAAGATAAAATTATTTCAGACAGGATACTTCTTTCCCAAACAACATGATTAAGACTAAAAAAAAAAAAGTCCGTTTCAATTAAGTTTTTGGCATTGGCTTTTGAACATCACAAGTTTGTTAATTTTATGTAAAGCAAAATAAAATCACATTCTCAATGGACTTCAGCAAATTAAATGAAAATATTTCCAGCAGCTAACTTGAAAAGGGATATCATTAAAGTGCTGCATTCATTCTTATCTGTAGTTACCACTTAAGCTTCTAGTCACGATACATTCATTCAAAACAAAATAGCAGATTGTAATGCGGGCTGATATCTGAAGGCATTTCATGAGCGTACTCATGCTGAAGTCTAAACTTTACATGATCACTAGAGAGATAACCTTTGAACTAGATATAAAACTGTTCCAATTTGTTCTGCCTCTGAATTAGCATATGGCATTGGAAAATTTAATGTGATTTCTTTCCATTTACTTCATTTACTAGTTAGCTAAAATAAGATGCAACACAACACTGGAGATGATTTTCCCTTCTAAGAGGAGTGGGGGCAAAGGCAGAAAAAAAATACCACTCAACTATTCAAATTATATAGCTTCCAAATTTACTGTCCAAAAATCCCAGGTTATGGACATGACGATTACATCCATTCTTTTTGTTGCATTAAGACTACGATTTTCCTCTGTTCGTAACCAGTAGTGCTGATGCTTCAATATGTTGTTAAACGAAAAAATTGCTTTGACACTTGTCACTACATCTTAAGCTGGAAAATGAGTGTGGTTCTTAATCAGAACAGACAAAAGTACTGTACTGTTTGATGAAAATTACAATTTCTAACTGGCTTTATGTAAACCATTCTAACCTAATGCCAAGTCCTTGATTAAAAGTGCTGCTAGGAAACATTATTGGGCAGCTCTACGCATGCAGACGGTTAATTATGACTTCAGTAGAGAACAGTTCATGAAATTATGTACACTTACAATGCAATTAACTCTTGTGTATCATTTCTTATGTGTCTGCAGTGTTGGTGTATGTGTGGAGCACAAACAGTTTGCATATCATTTTAATGTGTCTGTTTAGAGGGGTTCAAATCCATAAGGATTTGTATGCCTTTTTAATAGAAAAAGGGACTAAATCACAATTAGTTTACAACCAAGCTTTGTCTCTGCTGCTTGCTTTTATGATTCCATATATAAAAATTAGCTAAATCTGTGCCTACTTATAATGACCTGCTTAAATTTCAATACCTAAATAAGATCTATAATTGAATATACAAAAAAAGAAGCTCTGAAATCACAGCAGCACAGGCCCAAAATTTGCAGCAGGGATAGTGGAATTCTGCAGCACTGGTTATGTGTCTGACAGCAGTTGTACACCCACAGAATCTACTATTAGCAGTTAAAGACGGCCAAGAAAAAAAAATTCCTTGTACACAACCTCATACTTTTAGGAGCTCTAATTGTCTTTGCCCTTGCAGGAGCTTTACCCTGTTCCTTCCCCTGCTCCAAAAGGAGCATATGGGCCCATGCTGTACAGAAGAAATGCGTAGGCCACTGCCATGTTTTCCATAGCATGTTTAGGAATCTAGATAAAGGGGAGATAAGAACATTTAATTCTTCAAGGCCTCCTCAAAACAGGGCTGAAAAATACTGTCTTATAGAGTGAAAACAGGATTTTTAGTTTGTTTCGTTTTTTTAATCAGAATCCACTTACTTCTATTAGCATCTCGTATACTTCTGTGTTGATTAAAATCCACACACATGGTAGAGGTAGAGAATGTTCTAGTCTTCTTCATGCATAACCTTAGTTTGTAGTTTTATTTACAACTTAATACCTTATTCATTTTTTAATCTCCCACTGCAGTACTACGCCAACAAAGCTCCTTGTAAAGAAATATCAGCAGACGTGATGACAGTTTTAGGACTTTAGCCACTGCACCACCTAGATTCAACCAAACCTCAGCTCAACAATACTAGTGGTTAGAATAACAACAGCTACTTTGTTTAGCAGTCATTGGTTGCTACAACACACAGTAGTTTCAAACCTATTGGGAAACAATAGAAGACTTCTACTCTCATGGCATGTTGCTGTTATGTCACAGCATACTGCATTTGACACTGGAGACATGTCCAGAGCTCAAGCATGTTCTAGGTTTTCTCCAGCACCACTCCAGGTGGCCTCAAGGATACAAGAGCAAACTTTAAAATCCTCCAGCACATATTGGGGAACCAGTCCAAGACCTCTGAACAAACTTCATCCCCAATGCTGATGCTGAGCAGAGAATTGAGACTGATACATCTAGAAAATACTATGTTGACCGTGAAAAGCTCCTATATGACTCAGAAGAGAAAGACACATCTACTGCAGACTCTCTTGAATTTGAAGCCCTAACGGAAAACATTTTGTATAGATGATTGTGGGTTTTTTAGTATTCTTTTTGTCTGCTGTTTAAGAAAAAGACATAAGATTTCTTCGTTTGCTTTTCATCTTAAAAACTTCAGGAGTCAGAGATGTTTACTTGTGCTGAAAGGAACTGGCAACAGACTCCATCATGAAATCACACTTTATTTGCAGAGGTGGGCCAGAAAGACAGCTGCAGAGCTGCTGGGTTCAACCAATGGACAGCAACTGCACCCACAACCTAGCCTTCCCCCAGGAGTTTTCTGCTTACCTAGATTACAACCCCCTTTTCTGATGGCTGCTTTCCCTCAGGAGGCAGAGAAACCAGTCAGAGCTGTTGATAGGGAAAGATAGAACTAGTAAAATTATTCATGATGCTCCCCTTTCTGCCTGTCCAGTCCAGGAGGTGTTGACAGGGGAACTGCTCTCACCATTTCCACAAGGACTAAGAATAGCTCTGACCTACAATATACAATGCCCTGGGGTTCTTGCTTCTCTCTCTCTGGCCTCTGAGAGAAGCAATGTCCTGTAGTTGCACATGCAATTTACAATAGTACAAGAAATATACAAGGTCAAAGACGACCAGTTAGATTGAGCAGTGACGTGAAAATAAAGTTAGTAAACAGAGGCAGGAAAAGAGAATTACAACTTCAGAACCTGAATGAAGTTGATAGATGCCTATGGCAAGGCAGCATGTCATAGGAAGGTCTGTCCTATCACTTAGTGATGTGGTCCAGAAAGGGCTCATATAGTAAGTGTCAAAAACACTTCACAGAGTGAACCTGAGAAAGTCAGTAACACTAGCTACCACAAAAACTAGCTAACTCAGGAGAAGCTGGAAGTTCAAAAATGAGGGAAGCTTTCTTTTATACTGTTAGCAGACATAACCACAGCACCAAGCCAGCAAACGTTCTGCCTTTGACTATGGGGGACTGACAGTGCTATCATTAACATGTACTTGTGAGTCAGAGTGGTGTGGTACTGAACATCACTTACCTTGGGATTTGTAGCAGCAGGTGTGCTCTAGCACAGTCACATGCTATTAGGAGGTTTGGTATGCCTGCTTGGGGCCCAGGTAAGAGACTATTTATTATTACATCACGTGCTTCTGGAGAGTCTGATCCTCTCCTTCATGGACCTACCTTCTGAATGCTGTAATACTTCTCTCACATCACAGGCTGGACCAGATACAGAAAAGTCAGCTCTAAAAAACTCATTAAACTACTTGGGTTTGAGTGGTTGTTTTTTCTCTTCACTTAGTAGCATTTAGTAGGTTTCTCACAAATCTTCAGCCTTTGGTAGCTTTTATATTACTTATATGGAAACTCAAGCCTCTAATGTATTTTCTTATCTTTGTATCAGTCAGGTGGCACAGCAACTGTCAGTTACTGCAGCTTACAAAAAGTGCATTTTAAGCTATAGCAACTGTCTGAATAATTTATGAGTCGTAATATCTTAGCAGTAGCAATCCAACTTTAAAAATCACCTTTTCTTTCATTTCTAGGCAAAGTATTATCATGCCCATGTATCAAAAAAATGTTTATTAGCTTAGATTTACTACATTACATCTTTGTTCTTTCTCTCATTTTGCACCTCCCTGTGCCAGACGGACAATCAGCATTGCTCACTATGCACGGCTTACTGATTGAGGAAGGTAAATTTGCTACCAGCACATTTTCCACTGCACACAGCCCCATCTTTGGCCCACTTCTTTTCCCTCTCTCTCCACCCTCCAAAATCACAAACCTGTCCTGTCTCATTTCCCACCAGTCTGCCCACCATGACAATCACGCTCCCCAAGCCCCCCATTAGTATTCCTCCTTTCCATCTCTGTAGCACATCTGTTCAGTCTCCAACTTGTTCTAGCTGCCTCAATTTGCCTTTGTCCTGCTGCATCAGACCATTTAGCCCAGGAACCTGTCCCAAGAGTCATGTTAGGGGATGCTATTTTGACAAAACAAGCAAGCCTGACACTGCCTGCAAGCAGTTCCTCTAATATTTCCCCAGCATCAGAAAGTGTTGCATTAGAGATGGTAGAGGATATATCCCTGCCTAATCCTTTAGTACCCATTTATTGACCTGTTTTGCGTGATCTAATCAAATCCCTTTTAAACCTGCTGAAACTGTCTACTGCTACAAGTCCCTTACAGCATGTTCCAGAAGTTCACTGCCTGCTGTGTAAAATACCAGGTCTTATAGTGCCAGAATTCTGCCCTCTGTCTTGTTATAATGCCCCCCATTTTGCTGGTTCTTTTGGCTGCTGCTACCACACATTCAGCCAACAATTTCAGAAATTCTCAACTGACTCCAAGATATTCCCGTTATGTTGGAATTGCTTGTTCTAAGCTTGGCATTGTGTGAGTATGGTTTATGTTTGGTTTTGCTGTGTTTGTTTTTTATCTAGATGCTTTACATCACTTTTACCTATTCTGAAGCTTGATCTGCTGCCCCCCCACCCCCCTGCACCCCCCCCACAGACACACATATACAGAGCTTCATAAGGTTCTGCTAGAGTTCCTCACCATTAGCACAGCATGTGACTTCTGAAACAAGCTTAGCAATTGCACTCTTGGAGATCTTAACGTCTATCTCCTTCTCTGACTCACTGATATTGACTCCTGAAGATCATTCTCTTGACTCTTTTTCAACCCAAGAAGCGACCAACTACTACATTTAGACGCCACCGTTTGCTTCTTGGTCTTTATTCAACTTGCAGTCCACAAAATAGCCTTTTCCTTAACCCTGTAGCAACTTAGTATCTTTAATAGTTGTTGTGAAACCTTCACAAGAGTCTTTGCTGTTCCTTCCATCCTGGAAGAGCAGGGTGGGAAGACACTAGAGTTTCTTCGTCCTCTTCTAGACCGACCACAGTTTCCTTTGCACCCCTCTCACTCAACTTCCTCGAGCCAGTGAAGCACAAAACAGCAAAGAAACCAGCCCGTCGCTTCCAAAGGAACAATGAAATTAACAAGGGCAGGAAAATTAACTACTCTGATATCTACCCTTGCCTAAACCTAAGGAAGCATTACTACACTGTTAGAAGATGCGGTCATCTTTCCCACACACAGCCAATGATCAAAGTTGCTACTTCAGGCAGTACAAATGGGACAGGCAGATAAACTGAAACATTTATTCTCATCGTAATGGAAACCTCTTCTCTTACTATAAAACTTGCACCAACCATCACCAAAAATACGCCTAAGATCAGTCAACACATATATGGGTATCATCAACCCCACCTCGTGAGGGCACGTATGACAATCACATGCGGCTCAAGGAGTCTTGACAAAAAGTTCTGTTCTTTCAGGAAGAAATTTTTAGGAAGTCTAGCCATGCAGACACAGCTCTGCATCACGTGCAAGGGAACTGAATGCTATAATATGTCTTATGGGGGAAAAAGGACCCATAGGAGGAGGACATGAAAGCAGCAATTGGGTCAGCGTTTATTGAGAACTAGTAGGTAGAAATTTTGTTAACTTGGAGAAGCAACAAACGTGGGGTTTTTCCACAGTTCTGTACTTACACGGTCAAATCCTATTTGACCCCTTTTCCGAGAGGAATAATCTGGCTTTGTCAGGAGAAAGTGCATGCCAACAAGACAAATACTTATTAAATGAATTCCTGTACAAGAGACTGAGACCTTTCCTTTAAGCTCAGAGGGAATCACACTACCCCCATGTCATTGTTTGCCTTTTAATCTGGTAAAGAAAAATTATAGGTACAATATCCATTGAATGTATCCAACTATCCTTGGCAGCGTTAGTGAGATGATGAAATGGCAGAATTCTTTGTAAAAGTGATGCTTGAAAAAAGAAAAAGAGAATGAACGACAGTGTTTACTTCCATAATGAAACCATGGCAGAGCCTTCAGAAGAGTGATTCTTTTCTTCAGTGGTTGTTTCTTATCAGTTGCTTCATCTGTTTGCTTTGTTTGTTTGTCTGTTAGCATCAATTGTGATGTGCACTTGCTGCTTGACTGGCTAGATGACCTCAGCTACAATAGCTATGAGCAGTAAAAAAGCCAGCAGTTTATAATGCCTTGTCCTCTTTCTAAAATGCCAGCTTCAATTTGCCTACAGCCAGCGGTTCAAATATATACAGCACATAATTACTCTTTAAAGTGTTACAGTTGAGAGACAAGGAAAAGAATGCATTTAAAAAGGGGAGGGAGCTATTCCCATGAAACAGTCACTGCTTTCAGTTCCCACCGGGAAACAATAAAAGTTTCATGTCTCTGTAACTGGCACCACTCAAAGACGCAGACACTTAGTAAACTAAGACTGACTTCTTTAGTCCACCAGTATTCAAGCATGTAGTGTCCCAAGCTCACCTCGTTACATACGGCCACTACAGCACCTGAAACTGCCCATCATACTACACTTCATTTCCTTTAACTTTTTTTTTTTTTTTTAATAACTATAATAAGACTTGTCTGGGTGAGTAGTGGTTTGTACTCGAGCAGTTAAATGAAATTTAAGATTGTAACAAAACCTACAATGCATCAGATCCAGCATTCATAACACACACTGTTTTACAGGAACATTATTATTTATGGGGAAAACGGTTCTGAAAATAAACTCCTACACATGTTTAATGTTGTCTTCCCTTTATTTTTACTCTATGCAGCAAGAAGGATTTAGAAAAACAACACAACCTAAAACAATGAAGGATGACTTGATGCCCTGTAACGACTAACTATATGCAAAATTGCTTTAAAAAAAAATCAGTTCAAGTTCTTCAATCTCCTGTATATCAACAGATAAAACATGACAAAAATGTTCAGAGGAATCTTAATTTAACTTTTAATCTAATACAGGCCATTTGTCTTCTTGATGACTCATACCCAGGAACGAAGAAAACAATGTAAATTCTCTTTGTCATAACGCCTTTTCCATTTCTTATTTGCTGATGTATATCAGATTATTGAATTTTAGAAAATTGTGAGGATATGATTTGGCAAGTGCTTCACTCTGCAAACTTTCATTATTTTTTATAAATTATTATATTTGAATACACTCAAGTTTCAAATAAAGTTGAAGTATTTC
Organism: Falco rusticolus; assembly: GCF_015220075.1. Classification (NCBI taxonomy): domain Eukaryota; kingdom Metazoa; phylum Chordata; class Aves; order Falconiformes; family Falconidae; genus Falco; species Falco rusticolus. The sequence continues at coordinate 50,349,676 of NC_051187.1, forward strand.
TTTAATTAAGCCATTTTAGCTCTTAAAGTTAACTGAAAGACACCTGTGCAGTCTGATCTATGCTGTTTTTTCATTCATTATCCCATAAAACTGCAATTATGTGCCTACAGGTCATCCCAGAAACTACAAATTGCTCTTTCACAGAACGAGGCAGGTACAGATTACCACATTGTTTTTGAGAGGAGATACACATGCAGATCGTGAGCCTTGATCCCTAGTTCTCCCATACACAAATTTTCCCCTAAAATTCAGTACACAGCAGAACTGTGGAACGTGAGCTTCTTGATTTGGGATGGAAATACTTTCTTTGGGTGTCAGTCAACACAGAAGCCAGAATCCACTTCACATACACATTGCTAATAGTAAGAAAGCTAACATGGCCAAGATGCTAAAACTTCAGAAACCTGCTGCATTAACAGGAATGTCAGGCCAGGCACTTGTATTGCACATTACTGCTTTCTGTTTACATGAGAAAAATGGGACTTGTTTGGACATTCTGCTTATAGTCTGCAAAAACCCACAGCCATCCTTTTGAAACTAACATCTAGTAAGAACAGCTAACTTTTCTGTTGTTCAACTTGATAGTGTATTCTGTGAAAAACTGCAATATACTGGGTAGAGATTTTAAAATATGCTTTTCAAGGTAAGTAAAAGAAAAAAGCAAACTTATGTGACAGTACAAAATGCCAGGCATCATTCAACCTCTTCAAACCTCCTAGACAACATTTAAAACCCGAAAGCTATATTTTGGTCTATGTGACAAAGGCTTCTGCCCTGTAAATCCATGATTTATTATTCCAGGGGATGGAGAGCATTTTCCCCAGTCAGTAAGTACTTCTTCAAAAATGGGCAGTACCAGTCAAGAGTGACCACTGGGTGTGTGTGAATTGTTTTAGTCAGACACATCAGCTCGATTTCACTTAAACCCCACCTGCAATTTATAGCTACTCTTCTTTCTCAAAAGTCTTCAAAGGAGTAAGGATGATAAATGTGCTTTCCCTTCCCCATGATACAAGTAAATGGATTTTCAAAAAAGCAATATATATATATGTTTAAAAATTTAAAAGGCCTTTCTCGCACTAACAGGTGGTTAGTATTACTGGTAGACACACCTCACCAAAGACTGTGTTATAACAAAAGCTAAGCAACACACTTATGAGAGATGTTATCATGAAACTTGACAATTATTTTATGCTGCCCCTGATTAGACGTAAAGCCCATTTCCATAGTTCATGCCAGCATGATACACATACACCTAGATATGCATGCCAATTTTGAATAGTGTGTGTATGCATGTTGATACACATTCATGTACTCACATAGTCACACACCCTCAAACACATAAACACTATATATAGGAAAACAATAAGGAACAGTTAGGGGAAACTTCATACAGTCATTCACTGTGGCAAGGACACTTCCATATCGAAGACAATCAATCAGTTGCAGCGTGATTTTATTTGGTTTATTTTGGTTTTTAACACAAGAACTTCTGAAATTATTCACTTTTACCAGAAAAGAACATTTTGGCAGAATAGCTTACGATCGCTGGCGAATCTGGACAAGCTACATCTTCACAAAGGTTTGCTAATGTCATTGCATTTCAGCAGTGATACGAACAAAGGCAAATACGGAGGCAAAGATTTTCTGCAGTGAGGCACTAGGCTGAAAAGCACATTCTGTGCAGAGCACAGCACAAGCCAGAAAGGATCCTTACAAGTACAATATTCAGACTCCACATTAAATACTGTAAAAACGGGACTGAAAATTTGAGAAGTTGAAGATCTATATCATGGGCTTTGTTTAAAAGAGTCTCAATTCAGTCTTTGGGTTATGGGGTGGGAGGTTTGGTTGGAATTTTTTTGTGTGTAAGCAGGTTTTGATTGGCAGCAAATATTTTGGACATATTAAGGTTTTACTTAACTTGTGAGGTCCCAATACTATATAAAGCGTCTTCAGTTACTTTAACTTGCAAAACTACCAAGTGCAGTTAGGCCTATCACAAAAATAATTTTCAAAATCAAATCAATAATGAACTATGGATAAAATTACACATTCATCAATATAGAAGTTAACCTACTTGACATTTATATGCCTTAAACAGATAGTTGGCATGTGCCTTTCCTAAAAATACTGACAAGTCAGAGGGAAAACACTGTTACGAGGTTCTTATGGTTAATACTGTGACAGATTTTTGATTAATAAGTCTACTTCTAGACATAACATTTACCTGTTTTTCTACCTCCTTTCTACCACATCCTGCGACATGCCACATCTTTCTGCCTCAGTGTCCCCAGAAGGGAAATATCCACTCACCTCACTAAGTACTGTGAAACTGAATCAGTTTGTAAGTTTTCCATAATCTATACAGTAACAATGTAAGTGGAAGACATAGAGCACCTTGAAATATGTAGTAGTGCCTTGCAGGACCAAACCTGCAGCTGTTTGAAGATCAAATACATGGTGACCAAATGTAATCTGAGGAAAAAATTTACCTTTAAAAGGGAAGTGTTACATATACTCATTAATATTAGTCAAATCATCACCTATGCCACTGCTTTACAGAGTAGCAATCATGGTAAGATTTCCAGATTTTCAAATGATACTAAAATTAGAGTCAGAGCAAATAATGAAGAGTAATACAATCAGATTCCAAAGGATTTGGATCATTTAGATAATTAGGCCAGCAGATGGCAAATGCAGTTCAGTGTAGAAAAATGTTAAATAATTGGTCTGGGAATATGTGATAAATGGAACAATCATATAGCATGATGACCTAAAAAAAAAAAAAAAAACCAAGTGTGGAAAAAAAAAAAGAAACGATTGGCGGGGTGGGGGGGGACTATGACAACATATAAGCACATAAAAAAATATATATTTAAAAAGGAAATAGCAAAAAGTATTTTACCTATGAGTTATAACATATGCAAACTATTTTTACAATCAAGAAATCCAGCCAGGAAATTATTTAATTGGGTAACAGGACCAACTACTGTAAAAATGCAAGTGTAAGCAGAAGCATTCAACACCTTAAAGGATGTGCTTGGCATTACATCGTAACAAATCCAAAAGTCAGTAAAGTTCTTTGAAGATCAAGTACACTAGGCTATGACTAAGGCCTTCTAAAGTTCAAAGCCACAAATGAAAACAAGGCTCAATAAAGTGAAAAACACTAACCTACCTTGATTAATAGCCAATACCTCAATGAAGAAGCAACTTAGGGGGAGACTTCTCAGTCTCCCCATTAGAGTGGTTCGGTTTTGTGTATGACACCAAAAATGCAAGTTCCTCATCTAAACTAGAAGACCAAAGACTCTAAACACAATTCTAATGACTACACTATCAACTGTTCTAGAGTGAGTTTCCTAATTCTGTTCTAAAGCAAAGGTCCCTTTCTTAATAGAAATGTCTTTTAAAAGGTTGAAAATTTAATTTTTGTTAAAACTTGGAAAACTCAAAGCCATCTGCCCTATTTATATACATCATGGCACAAGAATAATTCATGTAGAAATAAAACCTTGGTTCCAAGCACTGTGTTGTTCAAAAAAGATGTAATACAACAAGCAATGACAACAACAAACAGTAATGAGTTGTGGGATGCAGCTATGTAAAAGCATTGCAGGGTTCTAAGTTCTGGTACAAACTGGTCCTCTGACAAGTTAATACAAATTAAAAGATGAAGTGCTAAGCTAAAGAGAAAGATTTGTGGAACACTGACAAATAGGCACTGCTACACTTAAACAATGTTATTACATATGACCACTGACATTTTAGAACAATGAAAGTTATGAGGAAAAGTACAGGCAGTCACAGCCCATTTTCACTGGGGATGTGACAAAATAAAGATTTTTCATAACTACTGTCCATTGTTAGTTATTTTTCCACACTAGTAAAGGAAAAAAATCTGCAATTAAAAAAAAAAATCAATCATCAGTCCTCTTTGTGCCATCAGACCTGTTTAGAGGTCCACACAACTGGAGTAGGATTCAAGTCCAAACTTAAAAGTTACAGAATAGGAATCAAAATAGGAAAACAGCAGAAGGGCTGCAAAAAGCAGACAGGTGCAATTAAGATATCCATAAATATTAAAAAGCACATTCCTAACCCTAAAATATCATTAGTTCTTGTAATAAAACAGAAAAGTTCTTCCTTTATACCATTAATTTAGTTTTTCATCTTAACCTGCTAACTTTATTTTGTGCTAGAGCTATCATATGAAAGTGCTTTGAGTGCTTTTCTCTGATTGCACTGGCAGAGTTATATGAACCATTACCTATCATTACCTTTATTTCAAACCTGTCAGTTCTTCCTCTTTGTAGCCAACAAGCTGTTAGAAGGGGAAAAAATGCAGTCTCTATCAGAGAATAAAACCACCCATACAAAAATGAGCTGAAAGGAGCATGTGAACAAAAGAGAAAGGAGGGTGAAGAAAGGGAGAGATAAGAGACTTGGTAAATCTGCTTTCTCTCTGCAAAGGACATTCTGGCCTCCTGCTCTTTTAAATAAATAAATAAATAAATCCACAACACTAACAATGCATGCTAGAGCAGGCTCCTGCCCATGACTCCTTTCTGCCACGCCTTGTACTTAAAATACCTCAACCATTCCACAAATATTATGCAAATAAAAATAATATTGATACCACTGCTTCATGCATGGAAAAATGTACATAAATGGAGCCTGAGTACATGAGAGAAGATGCACTTCCTCAAAGCCGCGTGTATTTTATAAGGTGCTTTTCAGTAAAGCTTCCACGAGCCACACAATGAGCTGTGAGCAATTAATGTTAATTAAATGGCCCCCTCTAACTGTAGTGCTGCCAGTGACACATTAATGACCTCAGAACACACTTGGATTTGGAACTTTTTCCCCGGGTGTGTGCCAGGCTGCCTTACCTCGGCAAAGCTATGGCATGCTCCAGCTGCTACTGCACATGTAAGGAATGTCATTCCCATTTGCAGTAACATGCACCGTTCACCAAACACTGAAGAAAAGCAACCATTACACAAGAGCACTGCAGATAGAGCTCAGAGACTAAAACATGCCAGGAAGCTTTGATTTGTCTGCTTGAAACACCCAAAGAAGCTACATGCAATTGCAAAGTGATGGCGTACTGACAGGGAGACCATCATGAAGGCAGCCAAGTTAATGCAGCAAAAACGTATTCCAGAAGCTTATTTATCACACTCAGTGCCCTGAGTTAGTAGCAAGTCTGCCTCTTAACATCTCAAAAATAAAGGAATGAGAAAAATAAATAAAAATCCTAAGTAAAGAACCAAATCCCCTGCCCCTGCAATGTGACACCATGAAGCTAACGCCAGCAACTATGGTGTCCTACTGTCTCTCAGTTAAGTACTTTATTTGGAGGCAAAAGAATACAAAAGATCAGTTATCTCTGTACTCTGAAAGTATAATGGAAGCCGCTGGAAATGACCAGAGGAAATAATGTAATCAAGTCACAAACTGACGGCTGAATTCATAGTCGTCCATAATTTGGCCATAATATACAGACTGAACTGCAAACATTCATCTCGCATATGAAGACAAGATAAAGAAATCCAACAGAGGAACAGAATGACATGTAAGCATCCTTTGAAAGCAAATGCCTCTGAAAAATCCTAGCTATTCAATCAAAACGAGCTAACTGACAACAAATGCTGAAGTTTAGTAGATCATCTGACAACTCCAAAGCTATCCAAAAACGAAGATGGAAGTATCTGGGATATGCATTAAAGAATGAGGCCAGAGCATCTGCTGTAGCAAGCATGTTATTGGGCAGCTGCAAGAAACTAAAGGGCTAGCTCAAGGAATCTATCGAAGAAATGAACAGACAGAAAACTAACGGGACCTGACAACAAAGGATGTGCAAGCAGTGGCCGAACACTCACAAGGATTGCTCAGCCCTGCTGATAACCCAAAGGTCATTTGATGTCACAGAAAGGATTCAGATTCAGAAGCAGATTTCACATCTTGTTTTGAAAATACACCCATGGTCTATAGCCCACAAATATGCTCATCCTGGGTCGTGATTTACTAATACCTCAAAACATCAAAATCTAATCCGTATACATACCAGCAACATTTTTCTCAGGGTTGTTTTTTTGCTTGTAGGACCTCTTCTCTCCTTCCATCTCTCTTTAATGATCTAGTGCAATTAAAACACAAGACTCAAATAATTTTAGACTTGTGATTTTGGTGGGGTTAAAAGCAGGTGAAGATACTACCACTGCTTTTCCAAGATCTAACTAATGGCAGAGTCAAGAATGCTAAGATGTGGGGAGCTTTCTGTGACTGTAATAGAGAGAAGCTCAAAGAAAACCTGTTCCAAGAGTACATATGGTGCAAGAAAGTCTGAAGAATAAACTAGTACCTTAAAGCAAAGAAGAGTTACGATGATGGCAGTATACATTTCTTGCAGCTAATATGCAGCTTGTCACAGCCTCTAAAAATCACAAGTTAATAAGTATGAAAACTAGAATGTAATAATGACATTGTGCATTCCAGCCAAAACAGAATTCACATTTGAATTTCATTTTCATTTCAATACATGAATACATAAACTGAAGGCTACAGACTCTGAGTATAAAACACACGGATAAATAAGTTCAGATATCCTTATCTAGAAAGAAAAAAAAATTATGTGGTGCTTGGATCCAAAAGCAGCCAGTGACAGACAAAAAAACCCAGAGGCATGAAGGAAAATACCTTGGAGAAAAAAAGAGAATGGAGAAAGAGAAAAGAGGGAGAAAAGCAATCCCCAAAAGCAGGAAAAAGTCTGAAAATTGCACTGCAATGACAACATTGTAATTTGTTCATATTAGGCTTCAATACCTGTGAAATTCTGAACACAGCTAGAGCAAAAATGCAGCCTGCTACAAAAAAACTGAAATCTTTTAACTTCCACAGAGAAAGGTCTAGATACAGCAAACATATCAAGTTATTGTCTGCTGTATTACATACAGTCAGAATATATCAAGTCTTATTATTACCATTATTTCATTTGAATTACAATTGCACCATAGTCCAGGAGATAATTTCCAGAGATTCCATCAGTGCTTCAGAGGATTCAGAATCTAAAACAGTAAGCAGCATTCACAGGAGGAATGGGAGAATATTAAAGCATACACCTTCAAACAGCAAGTGTCGGCTTCTTCCACCAGCAATCAATCTAGCCAAAAAATAAGAGCTATCTAGTACAAGACTTGCATTATCCCAGGCCTGGTGAAATCTATTCACAAATGCCCTTCAAAGAATTGCATATGGGGGAACAAGAACTGACACAAATTTTTATAAGGCTCGGCTGAGTAGGTTTGCAGTCTCATCATGCATGGTCATGGAACTGAAGCATCTGATAGACATATCTAATGTTCTGAGCTTAAAAGAAAGCATGAGACTAGTCAGCAACTAAAGAATACGCTTTCCAGAAGTGCTCCTTTTCATACGGTTCCATTAAGTGGCACATCTGCAGCTGCAACACACACTTGCACTTTCTCTTGTAGTCTGCAAAATAGGATAATGCTACCTGACAGAGAGCAATCAAATTGACCTGCTGTTTCTGCTATTTGGACTCATACAGAATCAGAGATGCTAAAATGCTGCCTTGCAATTAAAAGAGAAAGCCCAAAATGTGATGGACGCAAGTGAACTGCACAAGTGTTTCTTTCAGGGCACGACATTTGAAAAGTATGCACCAAGTCGTTCCAACAATTTGACCTGACTGAAGACAGTGTTGTAGCCACGCTCCTAATGAGACCAAGGAGCACAAGTTGTGCACATGATGCTTCTGTGCTGTACCTGTGAATTTACAGTTAGAATGGTAGGCAAGAAAAAACATCAGCCAGATGGACTTCTCTTCTGCAGACTCTATTCTCTGGGAGGTTTGCAAACATAGTATGCAAAGAAGTGGTTTATGGATGGAGAAGAAAGCCGTAGTCATAAATATTGTCCCTTCCAGTTAGTGTTACCATGGCGCCTGTGCAACTCAGGCTATTCTCTGAAGCACTGTATGAACAAAGAAGGGGGGGAAAGAAGTCCACTACCGCAACTTAAATAATAGACAGCAGATGGCAAAAGGGGAAAATACAAGAAAACAGTGGGATAATATTGATCAGTATGAAGAATAGCGGCCTCTACATAACGCAACTGTTTACCTGGTGGTAAACTTTTGTAGACGCCACAAATAAAGACACTTTTTAGAAGGGCTTTGAAGGAGAATAGTTTACAGCTCTGTGTATGTTTATTAAATAAATCATAGCATTAAAAAAAGTTTTAGAAGTTTGTAAGTAGATTGTGGTGACTGACAACTGAAAGCAGAAATAAATGTGCTAATAATGAGGAGATGTGATAGGTGGCAGAGAATAAACAAAAGACAAATATCTTACATTTAATGTGACAGGTTAGATGGAGCTAGTTGATGAAGTCAAGGAGGGAAGTGACAGATCAAACTGAGAGCTAAAGAAATTATCTTTAGAGCAGCAACTCTTGACACAAGTGGGTCAAAACTGCATTGCCAACGCTAGGAGAAAGGTTGCTGGCAGAATCAAGGGATAAAAGAGAAAGGTAAGAGGATGGCTGGAAGGAAAGACTAAGGCTTCTTTTTCAGCTATATTGAGCTTCAGCAGGTACACAGACAGGCCCAAGCTGATAGCAAATAGGCCAAGATTTTAGTTTCATCAGTGAAGCTGTAAAGTACTTCTGTACCTTGTCAGCATCCAGAAGGTGCATGCATTTCGATTCAGAAATCACACCTTCAAAAGATAAGATTCTGAAAGACAGGACTAAAAAGAGTGAAGCTTTTTGAGACTATGGATACAAGTTAGGATGGTTTTGAGAAAAGGAAAGGATGAAGATTCAGGAAATACAAGTAAAGAATTCAGCACATGCTACGTACTAAATAAAAGCCATGACAACACACTTAGCAAATGGAATGGCAGTCGTTGATCCTTGTTATTTCCTTGTCTGTGTGAGCCTCACAATTATTCTGCATGCACGTGTGTTGCATGCAGTAAAACCAGAGAAAAAGCAGAACTCAGGTAACAGGTTGCTAACTCTTGACTGACAAGGGAATCTAGTAATCACCACAGGGAAAGTGCAAGAGCCTCACCAAACACTACAGATAACGCACTCTGCTTGTCAATATTAAAACTGTTTGCTAAATAATTCGGGGGGAAAAAAAACCAAACCAAAACCCAGGAAAAAGTCTCAGTTGCCACTTGCTGGTTTCCTACCTCCTGGATCTCTTATACGGGCTTTATAGAATCATAGAATGGTTTGAGTTGGAAGGGACATTGAAAGGTAATCTAGTCCACCTCCCCCTGTAACAAGCAGGGACATCTTCAACTAGATCAGCTTGCTCAGAGCCCCATCCAACCTGAAACTGGTTTCCAGGGATGGGGCATCTACAAGCTCTCTGGGCCAAAACAGTTTCTGGGGATTGATTCCTCTAGTCAAAAGAAATAAATTTATGCTTACACTAAAGGACCTGACTATTATATTTACTAACATCTATCATCACTTCTCTCAAATCTTCTTGAAAACTGCAGGGTTGAATGGAAATGCTGGAAGTATCCTGAGACTTTTTGATCCATACGAACCCCGACAAGCACTTCCAACAAGCTCACCTGAAGTGTGTCACAAAGTCCACCCCTTTCTCACACCTTATTGAAAGACTGCATTAAACCCTCCTGAAAAAAAAGAAAAAAATCTCTTTTACACTGAAGACTAGCAACAAAACTTAAAGGTTTTACCAACCTGCAGACAGTTTCAGTCTTTTTGACCAGCTGTTTTTTCAATTTTTCTAAATGGGTGAAATTCATCACACAGATGACAAGAAGGGGGAGAAATACAAGATACAGAAATAATAATAAAAGTGTTCTTCTTCAGAAGTTCCAAAACTATTGAGTCCATCAGTCATACGATGATTAAGATCTCTCATCCAATTTTGTGAGCTTTGCATCACAAACCCTATAGAATCTAGCAATGGACAATACGGAAGCTGCTGAAGACATGGTATCTTTCCTCACCCCCTGCTTCATCTTCACAGGCTGATTTTGCTTCCAGATCTTTGCATGTATCAGAATAGCCTTGGAACAAGAGGCGTAGCCAACAATGGAAGAGTGACAGCTTACAACTACTTACAGGAGCAGGATTTTTTTCAAGTCCACAAGACCAAACAGAACCTGGAGCTGAAAGTGTCAGCCAATCTGACAGTAACATCGTTATTATAATTTATGAAAATTCATGGTGATCAGGTTACTGATTTAAAAAAAAAAGGCGTGTTATGCTGATCCTTGAGAAAAGTAAGCAGGAAAACCCAAAGTAAAAATCACACCTAGAGCCCTGAAAATCAGAGAGCACATCTTCTTTGAATATTATTCCCATACACACACAAAACAAGAAGATGATGGGGAAAAGTCAGCACTGAATGACTAAGAGTAAGCCATACTTAGCCAACCTATAGACTAGGTAACTGGAGAATGAAAGAGTGGTGAATATAATCTAACTAGATTTTAGTAAGGTTTTTAGGAAGCTGAAGTAGTATGGACTGGAAGAACAGGCTGAAAGTAGGCTGGACTGCTGAAAGAGTACTGCTCAGTACCAACTGCTCAACAGTTGGCAGTCAAAAGTGAGAAATGTATGCCAAGGATTGATAATGAGGTCCATATTGTTCAATAACAGTCAAGCAATAACGAGAATCCAGAATAGTACAAAGTTTTGCACCTGTAGCGGAATAAACCTGTGCACCAAATTTGCTGGGAAGCAGCTGGATAAGCATCAGCCCTGTTGAAAAGAATCTGTGAGATACAGCAGACACCAAGCTGAACACCAGATACAAATGTTCACTCATAATCACAACGGTAAACAGAGTACTTGACTGTATCAGAAGCATGGCCAGCAAATCAAGGGGTGCTGCTAGAGCATCAGGAATCTCTGCCCAGTTGTAGGTGGATACAGAGAATTTGGGAACATCCAGAGGAGGGTCACCAAGATGGTCATGTCCTAGAGAACATGATTTATAAAGAGCAATTGAGGGAGCATAAGGCATTTCCACAAGGCCTTCAAAACCCTGTACCAACTTACCCTGAAAAGTTTTTTGGGTAGGGCATGACAGGAAAAAGCAGTAGAGATTGGAGTAGAGAGCATGTCTCCCTTTCTAGATAATTAGCATCCTGTTGAAGTTGCCACAAAATGGACTTTGCAGGCCTGGTATGTCATTGCATGATATTTCAAAGCCATACTACTTGTTCTGTGCTTCCCTTCTAGCCCAGATCTGTAAGCTTCCCGCTTACAGAAGGAAATACCCCAGAACTCCTATACACAGCTACTCTGTATGCCTGCAGTAAGACTGTCGACATCTAAACGCTCATGTAAACAGGTGCATATTTTAGTTCTTTCTCCCATTGGCATAATAAGTATTATTAAGGCTAGGGCTGGCAGCAGATTTTTAAAAGGCTTTAGTTATATCAATAGTAAGTTTGAATGGATTTTTAGTCTGCTGTAGTAAGGCAGTAAAATATAATAGCCTCTTAACTGACACATTGTTATCAGTCTTATTATGGCTTTCTTCATGCCTGTCAGTGGATTATGGTAATTTTTTTAGTCACGGGTCTAATCAAAGTTGAAGACTGAGCTACTGACAGCTCAGGAGAGATATAACTGCTTACATACTGTCATGAAATTCTAACTCAGACAGAAACTTCAGCATCTCTCTCACCCAACTCTCCTCCTAGTAAAACAAAGCAACTTTCAGAACAACAGGTTCCTTTTCCATGTCAAACAAAGGAACAAAGAAATCAAGTTCAATGGTTCTCCTTAAATTAATACAGCATTCAGAACATGAAACTTTGTTGTTCTAGGCAGCTGGTGTGGTGCAGTTTAGAAATGGATTTATCATCACTACTGTAAACTCATCTTCATTGCTACCCATCCAAAACACCACCTCTGCTTATTTCTGAGGATGTGGTCAAATTAAACCATACACTGCATAGCAAAAAGTCCCAAATAAGGCTGAAATACCACTTTCTTATTCAAGCAAGCATGCAGCACTTACTTTATTCTTCAAAGCACCAAGGAATAGCTTTGTGCAAGCATTATACAGTGGCTTAGACCAGGAATAGCCAGGTCTGTAAATACATGCAAGGTGTGCAGCGTGTATGAGCAGGCATATATTACATGCAGTGGATATAATCACACCGCAGTTGTTGGATTGTGTCATATGGGGGGGGGGGTGTGTGTGTGCATGTTCTTTCTCAAGCTTTGTGGGTTTCTGCTAAAGTACACAGAAGACCCCAGCATTGAAAAACTTACAGAGCATGAACCTTTTGTGTTCCACAAGCAGCAGTTCCAGTGTAATTTTTACTAAACTTGAGTGGGATAGATTTAAAACTGTTAAAGCTGAATTTATGCATAAAGTTTTGGTATAGACAAAACACTGCATGAAGGCAGTTCACATCAGCTCTCCAATAAAAGCGAGAAAGCGAACGACCTTCCACTTTCCATTCTCTTCAGGCCTACCCCACGTGACAGCAGCAGTGACCCAGTGTGTCCATTATAAACATCACTGTGATCAGTAATGCATTTCACACTGGCTACTGAAGAATGAGAAGATACTTCTGCTTTATCACAGCTGGTGTGAACTTGAAGCAGTAACCTAGAAGTAAAAGGACTGAGAAGAATATAGGCTTGAGAGCCCATCTAGTAGCCTCTCTGCTGAACACTAAATTTATTAAGTGCAAATGAAAGACAAACCAAAGAAAAGCAAACAAAAAACCCCAAACACAGACAGCAGACTGGTGGCACATTATCTCACCAACATTCCTCACCACTGATATAGTACAAGAGAAAATGTGAAGAAGCAAAACAAAAATCCAGGAAAGTAGTATGTCCTGCTGCAGAAGACAAGAACAATGAATTCTTGCTGAAGTTAGTAGGAATGTTGCCACAGCCTGGATTTCATTCATCCACCTTATGCATATATAAACAGGTTGTTAGTGTCCTGAAGCTTGATCTGCTGGTAAGTGACATTCCTTCAATAAAATAAAATCTTTCTTTCTCATGAATGCATGGGATGTCAGAACAATCTGAGGCACAGGAACCAAGTACTGTGAGTGTCTAAAAAAGAATGTATGCACAAAATGTAGCCTTTCCTGAACATGGCAGCATCAGTCTGCAGAGAGGCCTTTTACATTTGAGTATTTGCAAGTCTTCTGCATCTCCTTTCCCCCACTGCTTTTTATTTTGAGTTATAGACTGCTAAAAAGGCTATGACCAAAAACAAGCACGGGCAAGTGAGCTAAGGATTTAATCTTCACATAAAATAATACAGACAGGTACTGAAGTTTAAGCGTTGCCTGATACATTGCATTATCTGCAATGGTACAAATCACACCCAAAGAACATCTTTATAAAGAAGGTAAAACATTAAAAAATAAATCCAAATTGGTTTTCTATTGTGTGCAAGCTGAGAAGAATTTCATTTTTCAGTATCTGTTTAAATTCCTGGCTACTTGAATGGCCACTGTATTATCAGTCAAGTGCAATAATAAGAACTCCACAGAGCTTCATGAGTCATAGTATTGCATCCAAAGCCGACTGATGTAAAGGTGAAACATTACTGTCTCATTGACTTTAAAGGGTTTTGGCTGAAGCCTATAGCAAAAGACCTGAAATGAAACACTGCAAAAAAAAAAAAAAAAAAATCGGCCAAAAAGGACTGTCATGGTTTAAGCTTGGCCAGCAACCAAGCACCACAGCCGTTGCTCACTGCCCCCTCACCCAGAGGGGTGGGGAGGAGAATCGGAAAGGAATGTAAAACTCGAGGGTTGAGATAAGAATAATTTAATAGGTAAAGCAAAAGCCACACATGCAAAAGCCAAGTAAAACAAGGAATTCATTCACCACTTCCCATCAGCAGCAGGGCTCCATCACGCATAACCGTTACTCAGGAAGACAAACACCATAATGCCAGATGCCCCTCCCCTTCCTCCTCCTTCCCCCAGTTTATATACTCAGCACAACATCCTATGGTATGGAATATCCCTTTAGCTAGTTCAGGTCACCTGTCCTGCTGTGTCTGCTCCCAGTCCCCCGTGCCCCTCCAGCCCTCTCGCTGGCAGGGCCTGAGAAACCGAAAAGTCCTTGACCTGGTATAACCCTCACCCAGCAACAACTGAAAACCTCAGTGTCCTATAAACATTTTTCTCACACCAAATCCAAAACACAGCACTACATCAGCTACTAAGAAGAAAATTAACCCTATCCCAGCTGAAACCAAGACAACTTGAAGTAAGCTAAAACAGTTCTTAAGATTAAAGACAATTATACAATACAGAATCCTCAGCACTTGCTGCTTATCATTGCAGGATTTAATGCTATTTTCCATAGTTTCTATTCTGCAATGAACTAAGGTTACCTACAATAAAGATTTCTGCAAGACTTTTCACCCTGCTTTTGTAAATCCTTAATCTTTTCCACCAGTTTTTGTTACAGACTTCAGCCTCATCCATCCTTTTTAGCAGCATACTAATTTCAGAAACTACTGAATCAAGCTTTAGCATAAACAAGTCAAAACATAACTTGAGGGCAGAAAGCAGTGGAATCTGAAATATTTTCCAAATAAAAGTGATAATGGAGTTAGCTTTTGTAGCTGAAGGAAACACACTCCAAACAGTACAAAGGGGTTCAGAGTTCAGATTATACAGGTGAACAAATGCCTTTTACTAAAATCCTTCCTTTTATAGGTCTTAGAATTTACTGTCCTATATAGTCCCATCATACATTCATCTCATTCACTATCTTAAGGCATATATGGGAGGTAGGGAAAGGGGAAACACTCCATTCAGTAACTGTGTTCTAATTGACTATACAACATGAATTCTAATTACTGTTAATGAAGCATCCTAAAAGTACAGTTTTTCAATAGGTCACTGATAGGCTCTGGACAAATACTATTGAATTTTGGGGGCCTGGGGTTGGGTTTGTTTGCTTGTTTTAATGTTTTCCTTGTAAATAAGAAAACCTAGCTAAACTGGAAGAGAAACATTTTCAAGCTCGTATCAACATGCATCTTTTGTTTAATGCTATAAAATTCCATCTCATTAACATATGACAGAAATACATTTATGTTACTGATACTACGGACTAATAAGTCCCCAGGAGTGATGGGTGAGATATGAATAGAACAAAGTATTGCTCTTGTAAGTAAAAGCCATAGCAAATGCCAAAATTGCAAAATACTGAGATCTAGGATTACTGGGGATAATAGTCATGAGCCACAACGTTAACACACACTACTTGCAAATTCTGCACTGGCCACACCATATCTTTAAATGGCACTTTTCAGCCTGGCACTTCAATGCGCTATTTTACATGGACTCAAGTACAACGGGATGCCAGGTTGACTAAAAAGTACTGCCACTGCACAACACTGCAGTAAAATCAACATTTTTAAGTTTGCTTTCCCTATAAGATATTCCCTGCCTTCCTAGTAATAGGCTTCCTGTCGGGGCATCTCCTAATTGAAGGTGCTGGAAGCTTTAGCTGATGGCATAACATACTCCTTGGTGATAATTCTCACTACCACAGCAAGGACAACAACTGATTACAAAAACAGCCCCTATGAAGATAACTGGTCAAATGCTAACATATCTTTCAAATCCCCTGTTATAAGAACTTCTTTCTCTCTCTACTCAGCTACCACCCTATAAGGCTCTGCTTGTAAAAATGGCACAAAATAAGCGAGATTACTTATGCTGATTTTGGCCCAATAAAGGAATAAAAGTTAACAGAAGGAGCTGAGGGCTCAAAGGTATACACATTAAATATGAATTCCTTGACATCAACTTTGAGTAACGTCTTAGGGGATCCAGGATTTACTCTTAACAGATTGAGGGTTGGGTTTTTTTGGTTGTTTGTTTTGGAGCGTTGGGTGGAATGGGATGTTCTTTTTGTTTGTTTATTCTGTTGTTGGGGTTTTGGGTTAAGATTCAGTAACAGATCTATCAGCTTTGAAGGTCACTAGAAAAGGACGTGGCACTAGCATGTTTTTCTTCCTACTGTTTTCCCTGTACAGTGCACCTAGAACATCACCATCATCATATACTACTTAGTGGAATTGAATCAATTATATCAGATTGCTGTGTTGTGTTCAAATACATGAAGCCAAATAACGAGCATTTGGTTTATTGTTTGCCATTTTCAGGACACTTGGTCTTGTGGGAAATTGACAAGCAAAGTAAAATACTACGTTATAGCCTGGGGGGAGTGCTTCTGTTCCAAAACCCGCCAAGTACCACTGTCTGTCATTGTGAAGGTATCCCCCACCAACATAGGCTACTGCTGATTATCAGGCATATACAGAATGAGCCACCTGTATGCCACACAACAGATTTCTGAACAATACCAATTTTAAAGACCCAGAAATATCAGGCCACAGATGGTGCTTTAAAAATCATCACTAGGACAATTTATTGCATCTTACCTCAACCTTTATTGTTGCAATTATGCAAAAATATATGCAAAACGGTCACTGAATTTCACAATTGCTGTGGTTCTTTTTCATGTAATCCACGGGAACACAGTAGTAAAAGTAAATACTAATAATCCACATCAGTCTCCTGAGCTTGCATCACCGTCTCTGATCTGGAGATCAGCTTGACAGTGAAAGCCAAGATGTCACACATCCTGATCCCTACGGAGGTCTCAAAATAAGTTTTTTAGTGACCAAGGATGCTGATGGAAATATCCAAATTACTGAGAAAGGAGAAAGCGTTTTAAGTTTTGGACAGTTCCTGGTTGTCACTCCTGTGACAACTGGCACCACTTCAGTCCTTCCTCATTAGTTCGTCATTGTTGGTTTTAAATAATGCTTTACTTAGGGGATTAAAGAGCTGCTGCTCTTCTTTCTCTTTTTAAAGTCAATCCTCTGAATGAAGTTTATGTATG
This sequence comes from Falco rusticolus, assembly GCF_015220075.1. Classification (NCBI taxonomy): domain Eukaryota; kingdom Metazoa; phylum Chordata; class Aves; order Falconiformes; family Falconidae; genus Falco; species Falco rusticolus. The sequence goes on from NC_051187.1 coordinate 50,366,617, forward strand.
CGATGATCTGGGAGGAGGTCATATTCTTTCCATCTAGTCAACCATACTTACCAGCTTGCACTGTGATGCTTTCTCAAGAACTTTGGGCAAAGGAGGTCTTACAATTTATTTATCATATGCAGTTCAAGTGCCCTGGCCAGATGGGCAGAGCTCGCTTTCCTGCACAAACTCCAGTCCATTAGAGTCCTCTTTGCTAACCACTTCTCTCTTTTTGTTGTTTTCCATATAGAGGATTGATTCTCTCTAAAAGCAACTCTTCAACACATGCAAATGCTAACATTCAAATCTACACTCATATTTCAATCCTATAAGGGAACATCATGAAAATGAAATTGCAGAAAAATCAGCTAAAAGACCATCGCATCCCTAAAATTCGATAGGCTTCTGAAATTCTAACAGATGATTCTATAGGCTTCTGAAATTCTAACAGATGATTTTGGATGTGACAGAAGAAACCATATTGTGGAAATTCTGCAATCATCACTTCTGACTGCGAGACCATTGTAAGTTTGCAAAAACAGATTTTCAAAACAAGTCTCTTCCAAATATTTCAGAGTGGGGAAAAAAAATAAAAATGACACTACTCAAAAGAGAAATCTTAGTGTGCTACTGAGAAGTCAAATGGACTACAACAGCATTAAATCCCAGAAAAATCCCCTACAGAAGACTGGTTCACTATCTAATTCTTTCAATTACCATATAAAAATTATTTCTGTATTGCAATTATTTCTATTACAGGAAAAGAGGTAGAACTTGCCTTCTCTCAAGCAGAACAATGAGTCTGTTAAGAAAAACTACATAACTTCTAATAGTAATTGGAAAGTGTTCATATCACAAGTTCATTCACTGAGGCAGGAACAATGAACTACTGAAGGCACAATGGAGAACAGCTTGCTAGGTATCGGTTCTGTTGGAAGAATCTGGTTGTTATATTGGATCACAAATATGAATTAAATAACATTATGTTTCTTTGTTTTAGTACAGTATGAAAAGCAGATGTGCCACTTCTAAGCATAAATGTAGGCTAAAAGGTAAGTGACATAACTCTATTCAGCACAAGTAATGCATGAGCTACCACTCTTCCTTTTCAAAGTGTAAACTAAAAATAGCACGTAACTGTTTCCCATTTAAGCCCATCTCCACTTTCTGGCCTAGGGTAGTGCAAGTGTTCATTCACTCACTGAAACCTGTTGCAAGCAGAACTGCCAGGTTTGAGGACTCAAAAATAATACCTAGTATTAGCAGAAAAAAAAAAAAATCTATTGGATAAAAATCCTACAGAAAATACCTGAATTCATGAGGAAAAAAAGTAGTCTAAAGAATAAAGTAATAATTTAGGAAGTACAATCCACTGTAAGACTTCTCGAGGGCTGGTAAAGGCCTGAGAATATTCTCGCTAAACCAAAGCTATGCATTATTACAGCTGAGAAGCAATACATCAAAGCTGTCAACTTATTCAGTGTATTGTCCTTCATTTTTCTCTTTCAAAAAAATTTGAAAAGCTACGTAAATTCTAGGAAGACATACACATCATCTTGCACCTGACACATACAGGCATATACTAATTGTGTTTACGAACTGAAACAAAGGAAATTAAGAAAGAGAAATTTCAAAAGTGAGAAAGCAAGAACACTGCAATATTTGCATCCCTATCCTCCTCTGTGTTCATTTGTCAAATAAATCACAGCACACTGAACAGATAACCTGACTCCCTTCTCAAAGCATTTAAGAATATTTTCATCCCTTACACATGATTTAGCAACTCTAGTATTTATTTGTGGGAGGAGAGGGTGATAGATAAGAAGTTAATGAAAAAGGTTATTAATGGGTGGCGCAATAGCATTAATAAGTATTGGAGCAGTTGGGGCAAATACCTTAGTAATAAATAACAGAATTATTGGAAGTGTTGCACACTGGCAGGAAGTCTCTGGGGGTCTTCCTCTTCATAAAAATAACTGTTGCACCAGTGTACTGATTAACCTTTTAGATAAACGTGTTATTTATCTTCCAGTATGAACTGGCAACCAACAGGATGCCTACAGACTCCAGTAGGAGGAATATTACAAAATTTCATACAATTATAATATTAACTTGCCATGTTTGGCCTGTATATTTGGATTGCTGATTCTGCTTATTTTATCTTAAGATCTTGCTATAAGCTTTTTCTAAAAAAATATTTTAAGCTAAGTGACCAGTTGAGTGAATAGTCTGTTAGAATGAAATCTTATGGGACTATTTGTGCAATTAAGGAATTACCCAGGTTAGAAAAGACTGAAGGGTTTGACCCAAAATACTTTTTCCTCCATCCTTGAGATCAACTGTGGAATGAGGTAACGATTCAACACAAACACTATTATTAACATCTGGAACTTCATCTACTTTTGTGAAGGACGGAGTCAAACAACATATAAGGAGTAGTAATTTACACCTCAATCTCACTGAATTGAAAGGATGAGCGCACTATTAGTTTCACATGATTATGCCAAGGCATAAAGTAAGTGAACAGGTTGTTCTATCGCTGGAGCAAGCACAGAAGCAGCGCAACTGGAATCCTGGGCAGGATGGCAGAACCATGACTATCTCAGCCAGCCCTCCTCACAGCCCAGCACATCAGCACAAACCTACACTTCTGTGGCTTGTACCAATACACCAAACAAAGCATGGACACATGCCTCATCCTCTACTAGAGGAAAGATGGCGTTTATGTTTGATACACAGGGGAAGAAAACAGCAGATACAGTAGAAGTTGCCTGCCCCCAAGACCTGGTAGCAGAGGTGACAATGCCTCCGTCGCCCTCACAGAGATTCACATGGTGACTATACTCAGATTGGGTCAGACTGTAAGACATTATTTAGTTCCCTCTTGCAGAAGGGAAGAACAGCTAGGGTACTCACTTTTTCTTTCCTAGGGAACTTCTCTAAAGGCCCGTATACACACAAAGATTTCAATAAACCGTATTTCCTTGCTGACTGTATTTTCCTTCTATTTTAACTCCAGCCTGGTTGAATGGGTTGTCAGCCACTCTTTGGCTAGCCCTGAATTTTCCCAATATGTAAACCAGACTCCCCCCTCACTTAAATACCCTAGAGAGCAATTTTTCCTGCATTTAAATAATTGTACCACCTATTACATGGACGATGAATCCAGCCCCAAGTGTTTGCCTACGCTAATGAATATATAACTAATGAAATGAAGATTAATTAAATACTAGTGCAGTGGCATAAGATAGGAAGTACAATGAGAGTACTAAATTTTGTTACTGATGCATTTATGAAATACGTGAACAAACTCTGAAACTGAAGGTTAAAGCATCTTTGAATCTAGACATCAAAACCAAACACACAACACATGGTACACAATTACTGTATTACAGCTCTAATAATTGCTGTGGCAAGTCATAGTCCAAGCAGGATGCAGCCCAAGCAATAGGACACCAGGTACTGCATTCAGCAGCTTACTACCAGGCACCAGAACGCATACAGCCCATTCATAAAATCCACTACCCAATAAACAGACTTTCTGGACTGGATACAAGCCTAGACTACATTCATTTTATATGGCTGTAATATGGCTGTATGACCTGTCCTCATTAGATCAAGGTTTGATTTAAACTAGCATCGATGAAAACCAAGCTTCAACTGCACCACAATTCTGTTTGCTGCCCCTGATAACAGAAAAAAACCCCAAACATTCAGCTACATCTGCACTTTGCTAACGTACAGGACTGCTGAGAAGCAATCTGAATTCCATTATAACTTTGAAAAGCAGCAGGTTGGTTTTAAATTACATTTTCATGCAATAGTACTTAACTAGTTTTCTGAAGCCCTGCATTGCCAACACTCAGAGTAACACTAATAATGCTTTATTTCTTCAGCCAAAACCTTACCACCTCTTCAGCTTTCTCACACCAACTTTGGGACAATCTGCTTAAGACTGCACTATCTGAACATGCTTTTCTACCCAGAAAAATGTTTAATGTTCTTTCGAATGCCTCTCCAAAATGTATTTCTTTTGCATCATTTATGCTTTTGTCACTGAAATTCAGGCCACAGGAGTTCTGCTTATTTGCTGCTTCAAAGGCTGTCCTTCAAATGGAGTTTAGGGAAGTTTTCTTGCTTCAGCTAACGGTAATTATACTAAAACCAGTATATGTTTGTTTTACTGGTCAGCAGTTACCACATTATCTGCACCAAAACAGAGGTCAACAGAGGTGTACCCTGGAACACTATACTTTTTGGAGTTATTTTATCATATAGAAGCAATGATGCAAGAGAGAACATGAACCTGAATCAGACCTGCTGTAACTGTGCCGAAAAAAAAAATAGAGAAATAATGCTGTAAAATCTGGGTGGAAGATTTATATTACTATTATACTCTGGATAATTCCACAGTTGGATATGAAAGCCAATATATAAAGTGATTTTTAGCTATCTCTTACAAAATTAATCTCAGAGAAATAGCCCAGCGGACAAATACTGAAGGTCAGATTTTTTTTGGTTTAGTAAGTAGGTAGATAAATAGCATTAGATAAGTCATGTTTAGGAAGCCTAGGTCAATGATACTTAAGTAGCAGTGTGTGGGATGGACATAAACTCAGAAGCTTTAGGGGAGATGAGATTTCTTGGCATCCTGAGCTACTTGGTAAGTTATAGTGGAGGGTCTTCTCCAAAGCACAGAGCTTCTGAGTCAAGCTACACAGAGTCTGGGGAAAAAAGAATCACTGCTGCTTACAGACTGCATTGCTGGGTGGCACTAATGAAACTTGGTGATAAATCTGCTGGGCTCACCCGTCAATCCTAGAAATCCAAGTCACATTCAAAACTTCAAATGATCCTTCCCAACATGTGCTCTTCTGGCCTGGCCTGCCCCTCCTCTCATGTTAGCAACTTCCAGCCACGCAAGGGGAAGCTAGGCTTTTGTTGTGTTCAAACAGGCATCAGTGTGAGAGCTGCAGAACAGATAGGAAATTAATCCAAATACGTGTGTGTGGAATGATACAACCTGATATCTAGATCCCTGTGTGAAACCTGCTGTGAAGATCCATTTATAGCTTAAGTTTCAAAACAGGCAAAGGAACTGAAAGAACTCAGAAGCACTTAAGCCTTGACTGGAAAGAGCTATGTAGGTACCTGAGTCTGTGTGAGAGCACCCATGTCAATTTAAGCAGAAGGCAAGGGAGGATGTGTGTGTAGCTAAATCAACACCTTGCTGAAGTTGGAGCAGTAGGCCTGCAAGAGGGAGGTGGGAGGGTGGGGTAAGTCCAAAAGCATTAGTCTAGGTTTTCGGTCATGTCTGCAATGAACATGCTTCTCTCTCTCCTCAGAGTGATTTAGAACTGACTTGTGTCAAGAGCAAAGAACCATAAAGGTTCAGCTATGCTCTGACCTGGTCCCATTAGCACTGGAGACATTTCCACGCAAGTGAAAAACAGGATACAGTACTGAAAGGAAACACTAGCTACCATTACTATCATACACCTTGCTGAATTCGCCTCACTAACACCAGGACACATCATGTAAATTACCTGCCCAGAGCCTAGTAAGTTTGGTCCCTTGAGTTTTCAGTTTGGTATAATCACTAGCTTGATTAATAGTGTGGCAGTTCCCTAATCCTGCTCTGCTCACTCAAAGAATAAGCACTGGATACTAAATTTCTTAAAGTTCTTTTTTAAAAGTTTCTAGAAGCCAATGTCCATCTTTAATGCATATTATTAGTTAATTCCTAAAAACCATACACCTGACTGAAGCAGGTTACATATGCCCTTGAACTTTTTGAATAATCACAACATGCTCCTGATTTAGTTTATTTCTACTTCTATCAGCAGCTTCCATTATCAACTAAAAATGCCTAGTGCCATTCTGGAATCTCGAAGTTTTGATACTCCATACTCTCTTTACACTTACTTTATAACTTTTGTACAGAGTTACTAGTTCTGTATCTTCTAATTCTAAGGTACATTTTGATGTTTGATGTCCCATTTAAAGTCCCAGCTTTGGGAGTCTGGTGGCTTCATGAGAAACTACCCCTAAATTTGATTTTATATTGTTAAAACGAGTGTAAATTCAAAACTGAGGATACAAATCTTAACAGCTTGAAAAAAAAAAAAAATAGAAGCCACGTAATTAAGAAACACTACCACCTAAAAAAAGAAAAAACACCACCTCAGATCCCTCTTGATTTAAGCCAGTCTTGTGATTTGGATTGGGGGATTCAAACTCTCAACACTAAGAACTGCCCTTTCAATGAATTCACATTGCATGGATTCAGAGATATACTTAAAGGTGTAATAGAAATGCAAGCCTGAATATCTTTGTGAATACAGTCACACTGTGAAGGGATAGGTTATTAGTAGCTTAATTGGACACTTTCAAAATTAACTTGTCAAAATTAATTACTCTATACATGATCCAACTGGAAATGTTTCATATCAACCACCATTTTAAATAGTATTTAAGCTATTCCTTGGCCCCTGAAAGACATATTCACAATGTGCTGCTTATTTATTACCATGCATTTGCAAATCTTTCAAGTGCTCTTTGTACAAAGAGACAACAAATTCATCTTGTGTTCAGTTCTAAAGAGGTTAGCAGATACATTGACTATATTTTGCATAAAAATTTTCACATTCTTTCTTCTCCTTAAGTTAGAGTAAAATCAACCTGAGTTAATGTATGCCTTTGCTTTCTGCGGGTAACAATAAAAGTGGATTTTAAAATGAAACAGTTGGAGACATTTTGTGATCGGGAAAGACCAAGTAAACCTGACCACAAACAAGACCGTGTAACTACAAGACAACAGAATTCATGCAGAAACTACCATGGAAGGTAGTTTACCCCTTTTCATTGAGGGTATAAGCTACTTTTTATTACCAAACGCTATATACACATACTTAACAATACAGTATCTCCATACCTGTCTATTTCAGAATGCAGCTTGTTGTACTGTTCTTGTCCTTTGTGTTTTCCATTCAAAGAGCGCCAATAGTACTATTTGTTTTAATTTCTGTCCATTTGTTTTGTGCAGTGTTTTTTCCAATTAATGCTTAATTCCACATTTCAGAATATTGTAAGAAAAACAACAGACATGCTTTGGGGAAGAGGACTCCAACAGGAAGTTAAATCTCTCCCTCTATGAACCTAAAAGAAATAGTAAGTTTTGCATGACTCATATAGCAGTAACAAAACGCTCCCTGAACTACAGTTCCTATCTATTACCAAGAGACAGCAGATCACAATTGGAAAAATAAAATCTCTTGATACACAGATGTATTTCTTTTATCCATGCATAAGGCAACTGCATATCTATTCAAAATAACATCTCTCTGAATTTCCATCTCAGTAACACAGGAAGTGGTAACCCAGAGCATGCCCGTTGAAGCCAGGTACATCACATACATTTCAATACACAGTTGCTGCTGCATGCCTGGCCTAGCAGAAAAGTTCTTCTGTACGTTCATTAAAAACATACAAATTGTCTAGTGACTTGGTAGACTATCACTTCTCATACTGATACTACCATGATGAAAAAAGGCTCCCTATGCAATCACTTATGTATTGCTTTAATCTACAAAGCAGCAGAAAAAGACAGAAAAGAAGAGACATTAGAAGTATTGTTAGAACAAAAGCCAGCAACGCATTCATATGCCATTACCACTACTTAGGCCACTACAGTGACCATCAGGAGAGAGGAAACACTGCTAGAATAGATAAAGCTGTGCTATCATACTATAAATGCTAATACGTAGAGAGGAAAGAGATGAAGGGCATATAGCAAAGCTAAAAAGGTTGATCTCTGAAGTCCCTTAGGCAAAGGCATTATTGCAATTATCTAACACATGCTAACTCTTTTGGTTTGGCTTTAGCAGCAGTTTTGGGATCAATCCCAAAAGTCCCTGAGAATTTTGTTTGAACAAGGCCTGTAGAAGCAGCCTTCTGACACAAAGTGTACTGTGCTATTACTGACTTGTACTGAAACGCTTGCACATGCTGCTATAGTGGACAACACAAGGAGGAAATATAAACTTCAAAGATCACATTATTCAAAGATTATTAAAACTTAATGAGCCGTTGCCCCAGTATGTGCAAAGCACACAACACCTCTTACATTCTGGCTTCAGACAGCAATTTACTAATCAGTTACTGAAGCACCTCAGTCCCAAAGCAGTTAATACGATTGATCAGTTAGTAGAAGTTACTACACAGAGAATTTCACTTCCACAGTGGAAGAATTCCAACTAATCTGAGATGATGGGGAAAAAACCAACCAAACAAAAAACGTCACACCCAACCCCCTCAAAACCAGCACCTTCCTCTTTTCCTTACCTTTACAATAACAGCAAAAGAGGTATCCTACTATCAATGTATTTTACACACTGGCATATGGCTTTAATACAGCTGTTGCCCACAAGAATGCACAATTATTCATACTTTTTCTAAATAATAAATTGGAAAACAGAAACTCTGTGATACAATATGTACAAAACACCACCCAAGAGTCTTCAAGGGGCCAAGTTATCCCATGAGCAACTAGGTCACCAGTTCAAAACAAAATAAAAACAATTCTGGTTAGTCAGAACTGGTGGGCAGCAGTTCACATCAGTAAGCATGAACTAATGGTGCCACAGAAAGCCCAAGGACAGAATAAATGACACAAGATGAAAAACGTGCTTCAGCTTTGTTAGCGGTCTTTTCCATTAGGATACTAGATATGTAAGTAATGAAAGAGGAAATACATTTGTGCTGCTGCTGTGTGTTCTGTCCTGTTTTGTACCCAAAGGTACTCATTCCTCCAAGCTGTTACAATATGGCTCTGTTTACAAGCTCTCAGTTAACGCCTGTGACTATTTAACTATCTTTACCAGGTCCTTGGAGAAATCATAAGCAGGACTCAAGAGCAATGAGCCTGAGTCTGCAGAAAGAAACAAAACCAACCAAACAACAACAACAAAAAAAAAACCCACAAAAAAAAGAAAAAGAAAAAACAAACCACATCCCTCCATCTAATCTACTGAATAGTGGTGCTTACTTTATTCTGTATTTCACTTGTCACTCAGTATGTATTTGGCATTTATACAGGAATAAGTATTACTTAAATTGTGAGATGGATGAATAACTTCAAGGGTACTGCTACTTTCTTTTCATTCTCAAGATGATGCAATGTTCACATTTTTCATTTCACTATAAGAGAAGTTATCAAACACATAGGTATGGCATAAATACTGTACAGAGGGGGAGGGAAAACAAACACACACCACAAACATTCTTGTCACTTATTTAAAAAAAAAGCAGAACATAAATCAGATTTTGCTTCAAATGCCACAGGCAGTGTGGGAAGATGAGGGCAGCAGTGCAACTATGCAAGTTAAAAAAAAAAAAAAAAAAGTAAAATTATGTCCCAGAGTAAGGACATCACATCCAGCAGGATAAGGGTTTAATTTGTGTTCCTCAAGCCCGCTTGGGTGATGCATAACACAAAGTATAGGTGTATACATTTGAAGGCAAGGAATATACAAAAACTCTTGAAAACAAATAACCCCTATAAATCAATCCCGAACAAGCAAAACAACAGGCTGTGGTATTGCACAGAAAAAAGGTGAGACAGGGCTGTCTCACTTCAGGATCTGGAACCTTGTTCAAAGCCTTTGAGCATTTATCTGCAGTATTTTCCTTCTTCTCCTTCATTCACATTTATTCTGTACTTCTAGTGCAGCAATTAATCACAAAGTTCCATCTGGTCAATGGTTTTAGTTCACATCCTTACCACTTCAGACAATTAAGAACAATCCTTAGCGCTAAGAACAATAAAGGCAGCCCCTAGAAGCGCTATGCTAAGGCTCTGGAAATACAATTTTCTTTTAAAATATAACCTCTTCAAATTGGCTTCAACCTACAAGTAATCTCGCGCTTTAAAGAAATCCCTCGCTGAAAAGCAGTGCCTTGGCAGGATTTAACACTTGAGACTACCTTTAGATTGGTTTTCATTAAAAAATTAACTTTAGACTAAACGAATATAATTTTAAACTGCCTTTCTCCAAGCATAATGTTGCTTGACAACTCTTTCAAACAATTTCTTCACTTTATTCATGGCAGAGAAATCAATAATAATTGAAGATTTTGTTGATTATTGATGCTATATCTTAGTCAGGGAAAACATTTTGATGTGTATTCCCAATTTGACTGTTGAACTAAATTTTTTCTTCTTTAACAAATTATAGCATAGATCTTTGTGTCTATTTGTTCCTGGGGTGGGGCTGTCAGCTGGAATCTTATAAATGAGTATATGAAACTGAAGCCATCTAACAATTAGGAGGATATCAGAATGGACAATCTATACCTCAAGTGCAGTTTGGAAGGCATAGTTTGTCTAAAATTAGATATTTTGACAAGCATCAAGACTATGTCAGGATACCTTCAGAAACAAAAGATTAGGATTTAGTCTTGTTCTTTGTACAACAGCATTTAGCTCTTTCCCTTATCCTGGGGTCAAGGTGGGAAGTTCTTGTTCAAGTACTGGTTATGTGAAACCATATGATGCTGAAATCTTACATCCCTGACTTAGATATATGTCATAGATAGCCTGCAACAAGAGTTGTGGCTCTTAATTTAGGAAGTAACAGGCCTCAGGTGTAGCATAGCTTTTTGAAATTTCAGTTGAAAACTGTAAATAGAAAACCCACAATACACAATGCAAAAAGTAATAAAACACAGGAACAAATCAGTCTCACCTCCACAGGCTTTTTCTCCAACCTTCCTTGTTCTTTACTATATGGAACAAAGCGAAAACTAAAGGCTGGAGAAACATTTTAAAGGCTCTCTTGCAGATGACAATACAAATAAAGAAAATACAGTAGTAAATTTTAGATCAGCTGAAATATTATCAATTACTTTCTTCTGTATGCTCCATCACAGACAGTACATGCATGAGATTCATAAAATAAGTTTATGGACTCTTCTCTAATCTAGACACTTTAGCCTACTCTGTGCTGTTTCCAAATGTAGTTCCCATTGCTTGAAAAATACTGTAAAAGTATGCCACCACGAAAAGATATTCCTTATAGACCAAACTACATCTAAATATAAACGTGACATGAATCCTGAATTACAACTCAGGCATTTAGAAAACATTGTATATGGTAACAAGTCCAAGCCAAAAGGAGTCATACTGATTTCCAACTAAAAAAAATTAATCCCTAGGCAGACAGAAATCATACCAAAGGTAACATAGACTCATAATACAAATTTTCTGATAATCAAGATAACAATACCAATATGGAAGCAATATACTACGAAAACCTGTTATGCCTATAACAGCTGAACTTCATACAAGAAAAAGAAGAGTTTAATTTATTAAACCATAGGATTAGCAGTAGTACTCACCATAAGACAGCATTAGCAGTGCTGAATTCCTTTAAACACTGGCTTTACCTTCAGGGAATAGGCTGCAAGACTCCCCAGCTACATTAAGCCCAGTAACCACTTTACTGCCAACTAACTCAGTGTCCTGAGACATAAGGAGTACACTAGGTACCAAAATGCTAGTTTTCAAGATTGCCAACACCTGACTTAAATCACAGGTGCAGTCACTTGTTTGTTGCAGCATTCCTGGGTATGACATACCAAGTTAAAGACAGTACAGAAGAGCCATAGTATAAGGGTTTCTCAAGGCTGAATAAAAGATATAGGCTCTTTCCCACAACATGGCCTCCGGCAAACAGTGAATTCACACCTTCTGCAGTAATACCTGTACCTGCATGTTACTTTTCTATTTCCACTGCTGTTTACAGAAATTGCTTATGCATATCTATTTATTAGGGCAGGTTTTTTCCTAGCTGAGCCTGGCCCTTATTTTCAGCTCATGAGTAATAACAATTTTATGAAATAAAATATAAATGGCACTATCTCTCTGTCAATAGAAACTGATGCAATTTCACACAATAACACACTTTATACGAGACCCCTCAAACTATGAGGCCCTTTATGTTACCAAATTATCACTGCAAGCATGCATGCAGATAAAGCCAGCAGCTCATAGAAGGCAGCTCTATTAGCTCACTAAATACTGTCTCCTGTGGTCAAGAGAAACACCCTTTTCCAGGGTATTTCCAGCAATATCAAGTACATTTTTTTGTATTTGCCATCACCCATTATTGGCAGATGGACAAATTGAATTAATCAGGCTGAAAATAATTTCCCTTATGCAGTAAAAGAAGAAAATTTCTCTCTTTATATGTACAGAGGAAAAAAAGCTTTCAAAGTACACAGGTGATCTTGGGGGCCTAAAAGTTTGAAAACATCCCTTATAGTTTGCTTCCAAACTTAACAATCCTCTTCATTACCCTTCCTTGTAGGGCAATGTCTGACTAAGTGATAAACTAGGTATCTGCTCTTCCAAAAGCCACACCACACCCTCCACTTTAAAATCTAACGAGGTTCCTGTCTGTTCCCTGTTTCACATGCTGAAATCGGACACTGCAGGCAGCCTGTGATGTCTGTAACGCCCCCGTCTGAATACCCAGTTCCCTGCTATACCAAAAGGAGATCTCAGTGTCCACAAAAGGACTAAGTATGCATGCTAAACGTGGCTTGCAAGAAAGCAGAATTTAGAGCTCAGACCCTATAAACTGAAATTCAGAGGGATCTTCTTTCAAGTAAATGGGACTGACTGCATGTTTGGGGCTTAAAATGATATGCTGTTGGGCCTCTGCCCTCTACAAAATTCTAATTTCCTCTCAGGCTTTGGTTAAATTCCTACAGGAGTAAGAAACTCAGAGCAAACTGTCCCCTAGGTCTACCCCTTCCTAAGACAGAAGTCTACATAGTTAATATTGAACAAACTATTGTTGTCCAAATCTTTATGCAGTGCTGGAGATACTCCTATTCCAAGCCACAACATCATCTATAAATACACTGCAAAGTAGAGACTGCTGCCAAGGGTATATAAGGAACAAATATGCAGCTTTTCCTACCTCAAAGTAAGCTGCTGGGAAAGGCAATTATTCCCTGCTTGTCTGTGATTGATCAGCTTCCCGTATATGGATGTCCGAGCTTTCATGTATTACCTACTTGGTCACTGGCACAGGGCTGCAAAGAAAAAGGTCTTTCTAATAGGATTTTTTCTGGGAAAGGAATTAAAATAGCATTGAGACAATTTAAATCACAAACAATAGCACTTTCCTCCTCTCGATGCAAGACAACATCCATACAGCTAAAAGTTCCAGGGGAAACATTTGGGATGCATGCAGTGGTTTTCAACCCCTCTGTGTTGTCTACTCCCTTCTAAATAATATGCACAAAGGGCAGAAGTCTATGCAATCAAGGCAGAGTAAAGCTTTAAGTAACATGATTTTAATATTCATAAGGTTTTAACTTCTTAGTGATTACTTTTGAAATCTTCTATTACATCAGGATAACAGGCTTAAAAGAAAGTAGAATAATCCAAAACTTACTATTTTTACACCAGTAAAATATTTTAAAGCTATATTCAGAACCTATCCTTACAGCTGGGTTGAAATGATCTGTCAATCCCTACAAAAGTATTGCATGATAATTAAATCCAAAGTTCATGGAGGATAACTGTTAAAGGAATACATTTGTTGTGGAAATAATAATCATATACTTAAGCTTCAGCCTGAAATGCATTCTTTGTGACAATACCTTGTATAGCCCCGCCCCCCCCCCCCCCAAGGCCAAAAGACAATGGGGTTTCCCTCACATCAAAATTATCAAAACCTCTTACCTCTTCCATCGGCTTAAAGACTGCTATATAGGCTTTAGATTAGATTACCTTATATATGAAGAGGTTCACAGCAGGATAGAAAGAAAAGGGCCACTCCAATGTTCTTTTATTCTCCACAATGTGTCCAAGATGGCCTGTGGCCAGTTCTTCTTTACTGGAAAGGAATTTTGTATTCATTACACTTTGATGTACAAGGGAGGAGGGATATTCCCCAAGAAAGGGAATGTGACAAACTAATTAAACTAAGCTATACTGTGTAAATAACTGTGATCAGTGTCTGCTGAAGATCTTTCTCAACTGTTTCCTCTTTTGAAGAGCCTCCCATTAATTACCTCACTTAAAATACAAATATATTAGAAAATTACTGCTACAGAACAACCATTATAAAACATGCTCTTAGCTGGATAAATTACCTTCCGCATGACTCTGAACCACACAGCACCTCATATTTGAGCTTGGGGAGACAAGAGAGTATAAAGGTTGCAAGGTACTGTCATAGGCTTACGTGCACCACTGTCCTCTGCTGGAAAAAATCCATCTTACTCATATTTGTGACCAATTAGCTTCTATTAGCAGTAGTTGACATAGAGCAAAGATGACATAAGTAACAGCTAATGTACATTCCCATTTAAGCTCCACAGGCCTGTGGCTTAGGACAGAAGGCAGTTAATTCTACTGTCTGTGCAACATAGCTGCGTAAACAGCACTTAAGATGTTTGCATATGCCCCAGACAGCATTCTTTATTATCATGCATTTGTAAAGCAAAACGCCCCCAGGCCCTGCAGAGATTGGACCTCGCTGCTCTACATACACAGAGTTAAGAGCCAAGATTTCAACTACACAACATTGTGTCATTTGATGCCCAAGGTTTGCAAATAGCATCTATAAATTATAGCACCTGTTTTTTTATCAGCATGAACCCAAAGGAAAACCATATACAACCCCAATGAGGACGTGACCTTAAGACATTTTGAGCAACAGCTAAAAGACACAGATGCGATCCCTGTCTCTTGTTCCAGCACTTCCAGCATAGACAGAGGACCTGTAGACCTAGATATCAAGGCCGCTTCACATTGTAATGCTGTCGCTTCCCGTGCTAATGGTACCAGATTTTTGGGTGTCTGGGGAAACACCCCCCTGGGGAGGCTGTAAGCAGGAGAGCAGTGCGGGAGGACTTGAACCTGCCTGGTAACAAAGCACCATTCCACTGAGCCACGAAGGCAGGGGAGGCCTTTCCGCAGCCAAGACGAGGGATGGAAGCTGCACACACACCACAAGCTGAGCGGAGCCCGGTGAAGGCGAGGTGCGTGCCTGCAACTAGCCTCCTACCGCTGCCCTGAGGAGTTGCAGAGCCTCCCACGGGCCCTTCGCCTCAGGAAGGCCTCCCGTGCCACGAACTCACGACCCCGCCTGCCGCGGCCGCTCTCCTCAGGTGGCGCGCGCGGGCAGGCCCCGCCCTGGGAAGTGCCCGACTGCGCGGGAGGGCGGGGCGCGGAGCGGAGCCTGCCGGGAGCTGTAGTCCGCCCCCCCCTCGCCGCTCCGCGCAGCCATCCCGCGCGCCGGACTACATTTCCCAGGGGGCGCTGCGGGAGCCGTCCGGCACCCAGCGAGTCAAAATGGCGGCGGCGGTAGTGCGGGGGTGCGGCGGGCTCTGGCGGCGAGCGCGGCAGTGTGGTGCTGGGGGTCCCGTTCCCCATGGGCAGCGGGCTGTCGCCAGTAGCGCGACAGGCGGGGCGGTGTCGGCGGGGAAGAGCGGGTAGGGTGCTGGGACGGCGTGGGGAGTGGGGCTGGTGAAGGTGGCTCTCCGCTGAGGCGTCCCGCCTTCGGGGCGTCGCTGCGGGGCGGGGACCGGGCGCGGTTCCGCGCCGCCGGGCTCGGGTGTGACAGCAGCGGGTGCGGGCGGGGACAGGCGGTGTGGTGGTAGCAAGGGCCCGCTTGCAGTACCATCTGCTGAGTGGTGTAAGGCAGCCACAGCTTGTTGACGGCTGGCACCGCCACCTCGGCACGCACTTAGCTCGCACCCCTCCCCAGAACCCCCAAACCAGTGTTAGGCGTAGCAGGAGTGACGTGTCCCTTGGGCACAGTCGGCTGTGGTGAGAGCCAGGTACAATGCAAGTAAATTAGAGCTTTAAACGGCAAGAGCTGCACCAATTTTCATAACTATTTTTTGAAGGGTTTTCCTGGTCCCAAGGAGGCTTTTACTTTCAGTACAGAACTGTGCAACTTTGATGTGTGCCTGGAATGGAGCGTTTTATTCCAGCCGCAACTGAAAGTTACGGCCTGTACAAGCTTTTGTGTTCTCTGGCAAGACTGAGGTATCTCTCTGCACAGCTGATCACCCAAGTGAAGTTGTGCAGACATAGGCGGAAGTGTGTTGCTGGTACTTTGGGCACACAAGTAAACGTAAACCTGAACAAACGTGGCAAGAAACTTGAGGTTTCTCATCAGCGTTGATAGTAGGAGTAGAGGACTCATTGGTGCACGTATCTTTGTTATGTATGTAAGCCAACGCACTGATTGAGCGAAGCCTGGTGTAATTTTTAATGTCGTGATGTGACAGAGATGCATTTCTAAAAAAAATACAGGAAACAATGAAATAAATTGGTCTCCAAAATTAAAAATCACAAACAACCCACCTTTTTTCTTCCTAAGCCTTGAGTCATTTTTACGAATAGTTAAAAATACCGAGGAAAATACTATATTTCAGTAAAGTGTATTAGTTTCTCTATGAGTCTGAACCTTGATCCTTTATGATAATATTCTTCTAAAGCAGCAATTTAAGTCTGCATCGCTAGTTTGGTGTTTGTAGTGATGTCCTCAGCTGTTGGAGGGCAGATGGCAAACTGAAATCTTGGCAATGTGTTATGCTCACCTTTGGAAGGAATACTACGTATATTTGATGTTTTTCTATAGCTCGCTTATCTCCTATAGCATCTGGGTACATATGCTGCTGAAGTATTCTACCATAGAAATGTGATTTCATCTCTGAAATATTGTTTGTGCCACTTCATTTGTACGAGGCCAGATAATTACTTACAGAAACTGTCAAGCAATTTATACTGTGAAGGTGACCTTTTTCTCTTGTCCGTATAAAGGTTATGGATGTGTGAATTGCAATTACTTTTTAGATTATATGGATAAGTTTTATTCTGTGGAATACATTGAAAACAGTAGCTCTCTAGTTGAAGTGATGATTTCTCTATTACCAGATTACTAATGTTTATGCTAATATGCTACTAACACTGCTCTGGAGAGCCACCTTTCCCAGCATGCAAGTGGCTAGCTGACAAAGAACATGTAATTTATTATGCCACCTGTCTGTTAGAGATTTATCAAACTACCTGAGAAGTAATTGATATTTATGACAATTCTGTGATTTTCACAAAGTACCAAATTAGGGTTCATCCACCATGCAAGTTTGCCTCATTAATTTCTCTTAAGATTTCTCATGTAAAGAAAAGTTAAAAGTTTCAGACCATTACATTTCTTTTTTATAGCATTTTCTGTATATAATGAAGATACTTTGCCATACAGTCCCATCCATCCATATATGTATTGTCGATTAGGCTCAGTTCTCCAGTATTGCAGCAGAACTTTTGCTGTTAAAATGTAGATGTATTTACAACATCATTTACATTTTTTTACAATTGCAATGTAATTTCTATTAAAAGAGTAAATGAAAAGTTCTTTATTCTTGTATTTTTATATGTTTGTGGGGTTTAATGTCATCTGTATTTAATCTGTATTTCCCTTCTCTTTCCTTTTCAGTCTTGCTCCATGGGTACCAGTTGTGGGTCTGGAAATTCATGCACAGATTAGCTCCAACTCAAAACTTTTCTCTGGTTCCCAAGTCCAGTTTGCAGCACCTCCTAACTCTTTGGTATCTTTCTTTGATGCTTCTTTACCAGGAACTTTACCAGTAAGTGATGCTTCAACTTAATTTATGTCAGGATTAATGTCAGACAACTTTTGAGTTTGTTTCTAATATTTTGTTTTTCCCAAGATTTAACTACAGAACTACTTTTACATATTTTTCTATTTTCTGGTTTGATAACATGAGATGCCTAGTACTATTTCTTTTCTGTTTACCTACTCCCTAGTTATCATTACAAATACTTGATATCCTCTACAAAGGAAAACAATAAGGCGTGTCTCTTCAACATATTGAATGAATCCCAATATTTCTCTGAGGCCAGAGTGGGTGTATTTGGTTAGTATGACACACAGGAAATTCCTTAAATATGAGAGATATTTAAAATCCTATGAGAGAAGAACGTTTTAGATTTCCGACTGGCCGTTTGATGTTACTTTGCCATGTGTTTGTTTATGTAGCTGTCATTTGGAATGTCTCGCTATGAAGGTACTTTGCTTCCTAAGCAGAAAGTTTCTGATTTAGGAAAGTGTGAACCATTCCTATTTCTGGAGAAAAACAATTAAAAAATACATATCTGTGAGAGACATTGTGGGCTAGTGAGTCAGAGTAGCTAGCTAGCACTTAGCAATGGGATTTATTAGTGGCAATGTAATAAATTTTGAAGTCACAGCTTAATTGTAACTGTGATGGCTATGACTACTGCTGTATTCTTTGGGAATCTACCAAGTTTAATATAAAAATAATAGTTTAAAAAGTCCAATGTAAGCTTTTACTATGCAGTGAAAATAGATACTGAGTAGACAGCATTGCTTCATGCAACAAGCATGCAGAGACTGTAATGGGGTCAAAGTATTTAATGCAAAAGTGTTTCACTGAGTACATTTATTAGACTGGAGGTTTGAATTCCAGTTGCAGATATATTTTTTTAATTTATTTTGATTACTATAATACAGCCTTAAACAATATTCTGAAATTGAGAACTAATGTATGGCTGGATTTCTAGGGTCTTGATATATGCCGTGTGATCCTTGAAAAGAGAAGTGAGTTGATATATTCATTCTGTATTTGCAAAGGTATTGAAACCTGAGGAGGTGAAGTTTAGATGCTGATAAGATTGGGACTTCAGTCTGGTCTCAGTGGCAATTCATGGCTGAGATTCAGATATAACTGTATGGAAATTCTGAAAACTTTCCAGAGAGAATGGGAATCTTACAGAAAACTTAAACGTGGGAAACGAGTTTCTGGAGTTTCTTTCATTTGGGGGCAGGGTGAGGTTTTAGCCCTTCCACTTAACATTCTGTTAATGTACAGAAATCCTCATAAATTGTGTAATGCTTATCTTCAGTCAAGGAGAAAAACTGTTCTTGAATAAACAAAAATGAGTTATTTAAGAAGAGTTTAATTTTTATGTATGTTACTATTTTTCTGGGGTGGGGGTTTTTGGCTTTTTCCTCTGTTGAAGTGCTTTACAAATGAGGCTTGGTATGGCCTTTGTGAGAAAACCTCAGTACATGTAGGCTTTGGCAGAGAATAGAATTGCACCTGAGAAGCAAAATGGAGGATGGTTAGGTTAATTTAAAAGTAGTGATACTATGTTAGCTTCTACCAGCTGCTTTTACCTATAGAAAGAGAAGAAAGATTTTTCTCACTGTAGTACTAGTGAAAATAGAGTTGAAAGCAAATGTTACAAAATACATGTTCTTGCATGTTAGAATGGGATACAAAATCCAGTCAATAGTCACAGCTTTATTTTCCCGTTGTACTTGCTGCACAGGAGTTATTGTTAAAAGAGACCAATGTTTATTCTGGAATCCAACAGTTGGGCTTTTTTCCTTTAAATAAATATATGTATTTGTACATGGCAGTAGTATCTAAAGTAGAATTGGATTTTGAAAGACAGAAGGTAGTTTTTGAAAATTTGCAAGTATTTGTAAAAAAACCCACGTTTTAACAAATGGTAAGATTATTGCCTAGTAGGTCTCTTTAGAAGGTAAGTATTTGGCCTTTCTTTTTGATTCTGTTTTGTTGAGAAACAAAACAAAAAAAAGGGAGCAAAGTTTAATAAAGTTGTGCTCTCTGTAGCAGCGAATAACTGCTGTTATACACTGAAAAATACAGGGATAGTTTTCAGTATCACTGGGATTTAAATTTACTGAGGGGCTGTGAGGTGGTTGTGATAGACAACCATGCTAGAATTTGCTGCTTCACAATGGGCTCAGAAAGAATGGTGATAAAGGGACCTTTTCTGGGTCATTAGTGAGTGTGGGCGTGAGCCTTTGCTGTGGTCTGTACAGAAGGAACACTAGAATAATGTATTTAGCCTTCTTCCATCTTTCCTCTTTACGTTTTCTTTCTGTACTGTAACAGCTTATTTTATGCTTCTGCTGCAAGTAGGCCTTAGGGGGACAATCACAGTGTTAGTGTCGTGGCCGTTTCTCTATGCCGCTCTCATATGTGCCTCTGAGAGACAGGTACGAGCAAGAACAGCTATGCAGGTATGCTCCTCTTTGTCATGAGACAGGAAAAATGATGTGGCAAAGCTTTGATTAAAAATGTAGATTTAGAAGTAGTGAGACTGCATGGCAGATCCCATGCTACTCTGCACACCTTTTGTGCCCTGTGGTGAGGTAGCCCTTCACCACTGGGCCAGATAACATCTTAATCAAATTAGTCTAAGGCTGTCCTCCTCTCCTTGCTTTGGGACTACATATGACTACATAAATTACATTTCATGTAATGAAATGTGCAGGGGCCTGGGTTTTTTTACCTGGTGAATGGACTGGGTAATGGTCTTAGCTTGGTGTATCTAGAGGACCTGTTATAAAGGAAGTAGTATGCTACATGTGGTGGCATATATTACATCATATCTGCAGATTGATCTGAAATTTTTCTAAGGATTCATAAAGTTTGCATTCCCAGTCTGATCTATCCTCTTTGAAAATTCTGAGAATCTTTATAAAGGTAAGAGTGGCCCACAGAAAGAGAATCAATGATTATCTATTCTCATGATTGAGGTGGCTTGCTAAAGGTTAATTATAGCTCAGCCACAGAAATATGAGGGTAGATCTAGTAGCTAAAGGCTGAAATCTTTTTGTCTGTGCTTACTCTTTGTTGCTAGTCATACCAAAAGATGCATGTTTTATGTTTGTCTCCTGCATGACTGAAGTGAAAGCCTGATCCTGTTTCTTTGTAGGCAAGTGTACAAAGAAATAATCTAGGATTTACATAGCCAAGGTTCAAATTAGTTAAATTTGAACGAGTGTTAGCCCTGTAGTCTTAAGTGTTGTGAGATTTTTGATACCTTCTCATGTATTTGAATTTCATTCTCTTCACAGTGTGAACAGCATCTGTTTTCTTTTTTTAAGATAAGTGTTTTCAGAAACACTTGGTAATGATGAAACTCTGTTTCTAATAAAGAAAGGGTAAATACCATCTGACCTCAGAAGAAACAGAGTAGGATCTGTGTTGAACATTGCTGTAGAATATCATATGAAACGCATGATTTTATCTGAATATATGATTTTTTCCTGTTCCACTGGACATCCTTGAGGGCTTGACAGCTCACTCATTGCTGCTATCCTGTACTGAGATCTTCATATCCTCTTGTTTTAAACTTCTTTAGTTTCCACTCTGTAAATAGTGTAGAAGGAAGCATTTGGGTCCTACTGTATCTTCTCTCACTTGTATAATGACAGTCGGGCAATCAGATACGCCTTTTCATGGAAGAAGACAGAGGCTAGAATGGCTATTAGCCCTTGTTCCTTCTGGTATTGTACTGCTGGCAACTTAAACTACAAACGCTGGCTTCTCCAAAGCTGACAAATGTCACTGCAACACTGCGCAGTAGCAGAGAGCATGTGCATCGTGCTGTTGCCTTCCCCACTGCTGTTGCGGTGGTGTGCGATTGAGATGGCTGCCCAGGGACGCGATTCAGTTTGGGGACCTAGAGGGTGCTTTAATTCCTCTGCCTCTGTTGACACTGCATCCATCCTTCGCAGTGGCAGGTACCCAGTGTTTTTCCATATGTCTTGGGTGATAGATTATCAGATTTTATGATGAATTTTAAATGTTATTAATATACAGAATTTACCTGATGCATTTGCTTTCAAAGGCACTGGGAGGTTTGTATAAGGTTTTGGTGGCTCTGTCAGCTATACATATTGGAACAGAAACAGCATTTGAGACCAGAATTTATACTTTACAGCTTGGAACTAAATTTTTTTTGATATCCTATGCCTGTAAAATCTGGTGATTGCAACAGCTGCTTTACCAACTTGTGATTTCAGTTTTGTTTTGACATTCCTGCTAGCATGCATATGAATTTACTCCCTTCTTGTACTACTTTGCTTTGAAAAAAACCTGCTTCTTAGCTTGGCTTTTGATAACTACATTTTTAATTGCACACACACCTTTCTTGGGGAACTGGACAATCTTCTGATCTTTGTATGCATGTTGGTTTAGCTTTCATTATATAAATTTTCTTCTTTTCTTTGAAACCACATGATGCCCAGCTTGCTGTATCCATGAGCTCTCCTCTAAAAATAAATTAGTGGCAGTGCTTGAAGGAAAAAGTGAGTTTATGCTTGTTTTAAACCATTTACTTACATCTGGGTTCACAACAAGCAATTGCTTGTTACTTATTTCAGTAAAATTGTAGGAATTGTACTTTGGGAAAAAAAGAAGATACGGTCATAGAAACTGATGATGCCTTTTTGTTGCAATCCTTTCCTTCCTGACAGCGTTTGGGTTGGTGACATGCATTGTCTCAGGAGTGGTTAACAGTCTTTGGTTGCTCACAGAGTCCCAGCTTGCTGGATTTGCAGTCCCAGTAAGCCTCTGGAAAGAAAATCCCATGTGATTTAGAAAAAAACTAGAGGAGTGTAATAGGCTTTCAAACCATTCCTGCCTGAGATTGGCTTCCTTTGCAGTTCATAGACCCTTAGATTTCTGAGTGCATGGTGGGTTAAAGCCTACGTAATTTCAAGCTATTAATCAGTTCAACACTGTTGTACTGGTCAGGAGAGGTTTTTGAAAGATGAGGAAGGCCTGCTTCAGGAAACTTTCAGAGCTGGGTTGTGGTGCTGGTTATTCCTCATTCTATTTCTTCCTCCTCCATAGGATCATTCACAGCCCCAGGGTTACCTGCAGGACTAGTCTCCTTCACTGGGGTCTGAGAAGTGTTTTACTTCCTCAGTTACTGAGTGTTGCTTAGCTCAACTGCATTTCATACTTAACTGTAAATGCCATTTTTCTGGAGACACCCCTGCTTTTGTTCTTTGAAGTATTTGGTGGCATTTGTTGCTCTTCTCCTTGAAGGAGTCCCCTGTAAGCTTTTCTCTTGCTTTTTGCTGTGAGAGGTTCTGACATGCATTTTGAGTTTTCTAATCTCTTTGTCAAGGCTAACAACTCCTGTAGGGCTTTGTCTCCTTAGTACCTCAGTAACTATTGAGCTCTGTTTCTGTTCTTGTTGGCTTTCGGGTTTGTCCTTAACAGGTCCCTCTGGCTGATGTAAGCTTCCAATTAGAATGGCATTGAGTTCATAAAACATCTTGCTATCACCTATTTCAGTAGATCCTTCAGTGCATCAGTGATGTTATCTGTGTATTTTCTCTTATCTCCTTTTGTGTTGTTTTTTGGGTTTTTTTTTTATTGCTTTACTTTTTGCTTTAAACAGATATTGTTCTGCTCTTAGTTGGGAGCAGAAGTTTGCAGTATGTTGTTTCCTTGCTTGCACACAGTTCTGTTACTACAGTTACTGTGCCATCTTTGATACTTTTGGACAGAACAAGCATTGCATGACAGCTAGACTGAAATTGCTGCTGAAATGCCCATTAAGCTTTTTGCAGTAGTTTTTCTTAGTGGGCTGGGAATGTATTTTAGGTTCAAACCGTGAGGGGATTTTTTGGGACAAATTTCTGTTACTTCTGTTATCAGTCACTATATATGCTCTGGCATCCTTAAGTGTTTGTTTTAATTTTCTGTCAGTATGTAGAGAAACAGTCTGGTTCCAGGTGACTCCCTTTGAGGAAATCCAAGGTATTATATTGTATATGTGTGTATGGAAGCAGTGCTCTGTTATGCAGAAGTTTCTGTGACAAAGATGGTTCTACCAGTTTCTTAGCATTTTAACTTTGCAAACTGACATCTTGCTTCTCTGTTCTTAACAATTTTTCTTTAAAGAGATTTTTCATTGAAAGGTACTTGGGAAACATTGCCCAACAGTAATGACAGGTAATCGTAGACAGGGTCTTTGTGCTCTTCATGGTTAGCTGTCTTGTGTGTAATGTTGCGTAACTGTCAGGTTTATGTATTTTGTTTGAAACTTATCTTGGTGCAATTAGGCTGGAATTGCTTCCTGGAGTAAAATGACTTTTTTTTCTTTGAGTTCTCTCTGATTATCAGCCACCTTGCCACCTTAAATATATTATGACTGTGTATTTGATTTTGAGAGGATTATGTAAGCCTCTGCAACTGTTGTTTATTAGTTACATGTGCAAATTATGCCACTGCAATCATTGTTTTCTGTACAGAACTGCTAGTTTTGCAATTTCGCTGCAAAGTCCACCCAGTTTTGCCTGCAAAAAAGTTGTAGAGGTTTATATGAATATATTAGCAAGCACATGAAGAAGAAATGAGCAGTTGAGTCCCTTCTGCCCTCTAATCTCAGCTTTATTTGGGCTGCTGCTATTCGGAGATTTGTGGCACTTTATACTCAGTTTCGGATGTTTGATGAAATGGGAGAAGGTGGGGGAACCATGAAGGAGAGAGTGTTGAGGTCACTCTTTAGGAAAAACAAACTAGGGCAATTATTTATAGGAAATTAGTCTTTGTTGGTTCTGCTGTTCCAGAACAACTTTGTTAATGCAACAAGTCTTGCAAAAATCTATTAAGAAAGCAAACTAAAATTCTTTGGTTTTATGTCACCTATTGTTTCCCTGAATTAGTATATCCTTGTCTCTGTGTGTGATAGACCACTTCTGGTGTATTCTCAATTTGTATGCTAATGCTCTCTTAAGGGATCTGGGTCAGCCTGGACAGAGAGATGGTTACCTCTCTGGGGGGCAAATAAGCATGTTTTAGGAGATGGCAAATGGAGGAAAAAGGAATGAGGGAGTCAACAAAGGAATGGGAGTTTTTAGTGTGTGTTTAGCATGCATTCTAAGACACACAAAGATTGTGAGAAGGAGCAGAGGGCAGATAGGCAAGACTTAGAGATTATAGAAAATGACAGTCAATATATATCAAAGGTCAAAATTTGTTACAACTCAGAAAACCACAGGGCAGGTCCTTACCAGGCCTGCAAGCAAAGGACTGTCTGCAAGGATAAACGGGGCAGGAGTTGGTTTATAAACTTATTCTGCCCTAAGTGTTATGAATTTTCTCTATTTAACAAGTTAAACAATCTAGGTTATATTAAAGGCGGCAAATGTTATGTATGTTTAAATGCCTTTTTTTTTTTAGCTTTTTTTCATGGGACTCAGTATAGGAAAAAAGGTCTGAGAAGATCCACCTCAGAGCTCTGATTGACTTTGGATTTGATCCCATTCTTTAACTTAGGTTTTAGCCATTGCTCAGTCCCCTACCACCAGAGGCAGTGAAGTGTTTTCACTGGATCTTTCTGTATTTAACTTGTCCTGGATCAGATACCATCAGCAATGATTAAAATTTCAAAATTTCATTGGCATAAGAGAGGGAGCATCCTTATGACAGGTCAAAAAAAGACATGTGGCAGATGCAGAAGACTGCCGTCAACGGGGAGGGCATGGATGTTAAGAGAGATACTGGACTTCTTGATAGGAACACCGTAGAAACACAGTGTTTGATTGTAGGTATCATGAACCATTGTATCGCTATTGCATTGTTCTGTCTTCCCTGTGGGTTCTCCTGCTTGGAACTAGTTCTGCGTGGTAGAAGTTTATTTTGTTTTAGCTGCTGCTGATGGGATCTGAGACACAAAGATAACTGGTTTGAGGCAATGGGACTGGATCAGCTGCTTCCCTGCCACCCCAGAAAATGGCTTTATTCCATTAAGCACTTTGCCCACATGGTGGTCTGAATGGATTTTTCCTTCTGTAGATTTTATTATTTCTTTTTAGCAACGCTCATTCTTAAAGAGCTGAAAACCCCAGAGGTCAGTCAGTATTTATATGGCTTTGTATCTGATGATACCTTCCGGTTGTTCTTGCTTCAGGGATCAGCATTTCTCTGTATTGCTGCTGAATTTTTCTAGTCATCACTGACACTGGAATGTGCTTCCTTCAGTTCTGAGCCTTCTGGTATGAGCTCTTGGACTAGCTCTTCTGCTTCAAAGAGAGTTGCCCTCTTACTCTTTGAGCACACATAAAGTAACGTGTTTGGCAGCTGGGTACTTCTTAAAATGTCAGAGTTGCATGGTTTTAAGATATGACTTGAATGAGTGTGTGCTGCATCATCGCAAAGCCAACTTTGCCACCAGACGTTAGGAATAATATTAAGTTTTGTATAGCTGCATATATCTTTGGTACCAGACTTCAGAAACACAAAGTTATAAAATATATTAAGGTAAATAAAATATATTTAGACCACCCCCACCCACCCCCAATTCCTTAGCTGCTTCATCTTCTCAGTTGCCACGTTGTTCTCTTTTCTTAAGCTGGAATCTCTTTCTATTAATCTGAGAACGAATTTTAAAATGTCTGGTGCTTCCTCCCCTACTCTGTTGCCCCTTTCCTTAGGAATAAGAACATAATGGTCCTATGAGGGCAGGGAATATACTGTGAAGTAGATGCTGGACTGAAATGCAGAAGACCCTAAACTGAAGCTGGCCAGCTATTTACATTTCCCCTGCAGTTAAAGACCTCTGGTTTTGGAACATATGGGCTGTTTGCAGACCAAACAAATGACAAGACTTAGATTGGCTTATTTTGTAAATTTTTTACTGAATGCTTAGAGGGCTCTGATTGTACACCTGTTGAAATAAATGGGTCATTTGGGAAATGGTTAGCTCTTCATTTATTGTAATGTATATTCTGTACATGCAGAGTTATAAGGCAGTTACGCCCTTCTGTGTGTGTGGGAGGATGCCAAGGAAGAATGCTGCATTGAAGTACTCATCTGCAGTGTCAGACTGAATAGTCTCAATTATATTTGGACTAAGAAGATATGAGTAGTTTGAAGTTTAACTTACTGCACTTCAAAGAACCATATATTGGAGCAAGTTGATACTTTTATATGGCTTCAATAGGAAGACTGAATATATCCATTAGTGGAAGCAAATAAGAATCAGTGATAGGAAATGGGAGTACTGGGAAATATGATTAGATATATCTGTTGAGGTGTCTAAAAATTACTGCCTGGTCTACAGAGAGCTGGTTAAGTACATTGCACTACTACCTTCTTCCAGCTGTTACTTTCGATGAAAAGCAGCTAAAATTAAATGTTTCTTAAATAAACAGTCCTGTAGTTAATCTGATTAATGCTGATTTCTTCATGATTAGAAGTAGGAATGAAGGTCTTAAGACAGCCAGTTAATGTGAATTCTACTTTGCTAAAATGTGTGACCTAGAATGAAAAACTTCTAAAATTTCCAGGGGATTATTTTGATTTTACTGTTTTGAGTACTAGGAATACTTTGTTCCATAACTTGGGCTTCTTGGGTGCCACTGTTACGACAAAGATTTCTTTTCTTTTTTTTTTTTTAAAAGGTAGCAAAAATAAACTTTTTCCAGGAGAGAGATCTAGATGTTTCTTCTCCCCCTCTGCCCCAATTATCCTATATAATACTCATTAGCAAAACAAGCCTACGTACTCTCTTTAAAATGTAAAAATGATCATTTACTAAATATAGAAACATATCTCTTCACCTAAAAGGGGGCCAGCTTTCTTTAATGTATTAATATAAGGAGTAAACCTGCTGTTAAAGAAAAAGCTGTTAAAAAATTGCTTTTGGTGGGAATTTGTGCCATTGAAGATACTGTGTTAGTTTTGAATAGCTATTGAATAGTCTTGCATTTGAAACGAAGGTCTTGACTAAACTGACCTTGCAAATAAAGATCATAAATTTCTGAAAGGAGTCTTTCCACTTGTGAACTAGATGTAAAGAATAGACGAGTACTGGAAAAAGGGAGCTCTTGGTTGGTTTGTTCTTTCATTCCTCTAACACGCAGTTACCATGGTGCTCTAGCAGGATAGTGTAGCAGGCTACAAGGAAAATGGTGCTGGTGTTGTGGTGGCATTGTTAAGGTTTTTCATGAGTTTCCAATACAAACAATTAACATTTCCTTTTGTGATAGCTCTCTAGGATTTTCTTTGAATACCTAGGAGAGCTGCTTCCATTTTAGAAGGCCAGAAATTTAAGAAGGCTTTATACGCCATTGTGTTTTGTCCATAGCTACTGCAGAAACTACATAGCTTGCTTTCAAGGCCAGCACTTTGCTGACATACCAGACTGGTATTTTGTCAGTTCAAGCCAGTAATACAAATCTTTGGTGCTAGCCAAAGCTGTCAACATAGTAACAGCTTACTGCATCAACAAGCTTGGAGAACTTCTTCTAGGTCATTAGTATGGGAAGTTTCACATACTGAATTGATGTTTATCGCTGCAGATTATTTGAAAAGCTAGGCTTGTTTGAAGGAAGGCTAGCTGTTTGCTTAAACAGGTCTGCTTTATGTGCACAGCTTTGATCACTGGAATGGGTGGTAGTAGTCACTTCAGAAATGGAGCAATATTAAACAGGAAAGTTTAGGTTTTTCAGCAAGTAAAGTGTCATTGGGGGGGGACAGGGGATGACAAGGGGGGGGGGGGGATTTGTTTGGGGTTTGTGGGGTTTTTTTAAGAGTCAAACAGGACCCAGGAAGCAGATCAGTGTGGCAGACATCTCAGTATGCCATAGTGGGAAAGACCTGCTTTGCAATGACTTTTATCACCACAGAGTTTGATGAAGAGGTAGCACAGGAAGTGGTACTGTTGAATTGAGAAATGGTGCATATACAGTGTTTCGGCTAGTATGACCCGGTATACTGGGGACACGTATATATTCCAGTCATTTAAATGCTTAGTAATGCTACATAGAAAGTAATCAATATGTCCATGTTTATGCCAGATTTTCCCCAGAGCCACCAAAATGGTTCATCAGTAGTAGTGCAAAAGGTTCTCACTTTTATTATGTGGTAATTACTTCTTTCACCTCAAAACAATGTTATCCCTTAGGGTGATGAGTAAGAGACACTCTGCCTTGTTGGAAGCAAAAACTGAAGAGGGAGTGCTCAAAGGCAGTAGTTGTGTAACCATTAGCTAAATTCCACCTGCGTTTGAAGAATGTTATGAGGCTCTAACCGACTGTGACTCAGGAGTTGGGTTTTGTCACATTTCCAGTTAAAATCAGTAAAACTGGTTTCTGGTAACCACTTGTTAAAGGCTGACTGGCATGGTCCTCCTTAATTTGTAAAGCTTAGATTTGTAAATCTGTAAAGAACAGGATTGTGCCATAAGGCTTTAGTAGGAGCAAATTCTGCCTGTGTATTTAGAAATTTTATATTTTCAACATTGAACAATATGACTAGCACTGTTTCAGGCTTCATTAAATGGTAGAAAAAAATTGTATCTTGTACTGTCTGGAAGCATTTAATTGTTGAAAGCAGGAGCATGTACTACATAATGAACTGCAGCTATGATACTAAAATAAATAAATATTTCATAGTTACCAATTCTGATTTAGATTACAGTCAGATCTAATTGTGCTCATTTTGCTGCAGATCAGTATTTCAAAGGGAAATTGTTGTTCCTTTTCTCTTGTTTAAAATTTGCTTTATGTATCTTTTAAATTTTTTTAATAAGTATGCCCAAACAGATGATGTGTTCTAGTTAGCCATATATAGCTACACTAAAGATATTGAAAGTTCCCTTGTTAAATGTCTTAAAAATTTAATTTCTTGTCTGTATAACCAATTTTTAAGTTTCTGTTACATGAAGAGTTTCTCCTATTTTCTCTTATTATTTTTATTTTTGAAATATTAGATGAGTAAAGCAAAGAGAATCCTTTTCCAGCTGAAGATACACAACAATGCAGAATGTGCAGCAGTTCATTCTGTTTTCAGAAATCGGGCTAGAGAATAGAAAAAGCAAATACTGTCAGAAACATTGAAGAAAACATTATTTAAGCTTTCTATGTTCTGGTCAATGCAGATGAATCTTTTACATAATGTGCCCCTTTAATGGTCTTGCTGGAAATTGACTTCTTGGCAGCTGTACAGTGCAGAATAAGATGGGTAAAATTCTCTTCCTGTTTCAAAATATTGCAAGTGTGAGCATGTCAGAGTTGTGCTAAGACAAATTCAGTCTTTTTTTTTTTTCTTTTCAGTTTTATCCATTTGATGTTAGTTAAACCAACTGTTAAATTAATGAGAGCACATTTGAAAAAAACCCTAACTTTGAAGCATTGCTTGTTAGTACCTTTTTGAGTGGAATTTTCTTTCTCCTCTGGATCCTGACCCTGCTGAGGAGATAGAAGGGTGTGGAGTGATAGGTCCATGGTGAGAAACTGCATTTCACTCTTCTGTTCCTTCATGAAGGCCTTGCTGGGTCTTCAGATCACATGGCATTCTCCAAGAACCTTAATCCCATGAGTTACCTGGGTACTGGAAATGCATGTATACTTGTAGCCATAGGATAAATTGATGTCTCTTTGGTTCTGTTTTAGCAAAGCATATAAATATGCTGAATTTCATCCTGGTTAAGCAAAGCATTGAAATCTATGTGTAGATACTAATGAATTCACTGATTCTGTGGTTACAGGTGTTCTGAAGTGTTTTACTGAAATGGCACTGCAGTTCCTAATGCAAATCCCCTGTGCTTCCAGTTCCCAGTATGAGTTGACAGCTGGTTACAAGTCAATTACCATTTGCTGTGATTTGTCTCTTGCACCCTCGAAGATTCAGAAGTACTGGAATGTTTGCAAAAGTAGCAAGCCAGAACAGTGCACATCTCCTTATGTGGCATGACAAAACAACTGAATGGCTTGTTATTTCATCTTAAAGCTTTGCAGATTTGTAGCTATGATGACTTTAATGATGAATAAGAACTACCCACGCAGGGAAAGAGATCTAATGGTGGCCGAAGGCAAGCAAAATTGAATATATGCTCCATGTAAGGCAACGTGTGGGAGACGTTTGTTACATACTGAGTATCTGAGCAAAGACATGTGCCATGTTTCCTTAGGTTCTCAACAGGAGATGTGTAGAAGCAGCAGTGATGACAGGCCTGGCACTCAACTGCAGCATAAACAAGAAGTCCTTGTTTGACAGAAAACACTATTTCTATGCAGATCTGCCTGTAAGTATGTGCTATAGCTGGTGTCTTTACGACTCTAGGAAAGGACAAGTTGGAGTACGGATGGCAATAAGGGATAAGAGAGGAGATGCTTTTTCTGTTTTCAGTGTTCTGCTAACCCCAACAGGATGCAGTGCTGTACTGTGATGAATAGACAGCTGTAACCTGGTGCTCACTGATTGAATATGATTGCTGACTCCTTGCTTAGCTGCATGATTCCAGTAGCTTAATGTAATTGAATTGGGAGCTGGAGCTGCTTTGCCCCTTAAGTTCTCTGTTCCTGGTGTTGAGTACTAATTGTTAGGGTAAAAGCAGTCTGATAATAGTGCTTCATTTAAAGTGAACGCATAACAAACACAGATTCTAGTGGTATAAACATGATAGTGTCTTTTTCCTGTGTGCTTAGGGACCTAAAAATATTTAATTTCCCATTAAAACTTTCTCAGTCAGTAATTGCAATAAGTTAAAAAAAAAATTATAAACTGAGTCTTTGCAGTATGGTTTGTTGGTAGCTTTCATGTTGGGTAGAAGGTGTCACTGGAAGTCAAATGCATTTTGCTGCACTTGATATGGGTGTAGAAATACTGAAATAATTGAAGAACCTGATTTCCATCATTGCAACTGGATACAGCAGTGTTTGAGCCTTTAATTCATTTTTAATGAAATTAAACCTTTCTAATTTAAAACATTTTTTTTTCTGTCAGCTTATTTGTACTGAATGTTTAGTTTAACACTAACCTGTCAAAGAGAAGACACTAGTTTTACTTCTCTGATTTTGAGGTGAGGATCTGATAACTGTTAAAAGAAAAAAATCTGTTTTATCTGTGGAAGGTGAGGCATGTTAGCTTACCCTCTCTTTAGGTGAGGTGTCCTGGACATCCGGAGAAGCAGAGTCAGAGATTTCACAGGTCCCTTATTAATTGTGTAGAGATGCTGTATTATGAATCAGACTACTTTCTCTCCCACTCTTTTATTCAGGCATTGGAAATATTTTGAAGTTACACAAAACATATTCAAATAGAATTGCTTCCCACCTTAGAAAGAGAATG
The DNA here is from genome assembly GCF_015220075.1 of Falco rusticolus. Taxonomy (NCBI): domain Eukaryota; kingdom Metazoa; phylum Chordata; class Aves; order Falconiformes; family Falconidae; genus Falco; species Falco rusticolus. Next base: position 50,398,582 of record NC_051187.1, read on the forward strand.
GAATTATAATTGTCCACTGGAGGCCTGGATCCTCAGGAGAGAGAGATTTCTATTCTGTTTTCTTCTAGGCTGGGAACTTTCTGTGAAGTTGATGTAATTAGTGATTTTGTTTCTGGGGATAAATTTGATAGTATTTCTGAGCCATTAAGAGGCCCTTTTGTTGGAGGCTCTGTAGTAAACTACTGGGAATGTGAAACACAAAACTTAGCAGTTTGAATTGCCAATACTTTTTTTCCCTCTACTTGTAAAACTATCTTAAAGCCCATTTCCAGACCTGGAGAGAACAAAGTGAAATAACAGAAAATAAACATGACTTTCAGTGTTCCATGACACATCATAAAGAAACACCAAAAATATTACAGATTTGTTTGCAAGCTACCTCTGCTGCTTCTGCTGTTAAACTGAAAACAATCTCTCATATTCTTGTGATGTCTGCTGCATAGAAGCTGTATGGAAGAATGTTGTCGTAGGAAAGAAACCACAGACAAGTGTTTAGAGGAGAAGACAGGTGGAAGAAGGTACATACAGCACCAGGTGGGCTGCTGTTGTCTGCAGGCATGAGTTACAGGATCCTCTGGTCAGATAAGCATGGAAATTGGTCAAGGAAATGCTGACACATTTTATTAGCTTGAAACATGTAACTCTGGCTTTCTGCCGACTGACCTCTGCAGTTTAAGCGTTGACAGTAAACTGCATCTCATAGTGAAACAGTCTGGTCAGGAACCCTGTAATAAGATGCAGAGTTTAGGCTAATGAGCTGTACAGAACAGATAGAATAAATCCAGCTCTTACGGTTGTTTGACAATGGGATTATTGTTACTCTTGAAAATGGGACTTTGGATAGGAAATGGGATTCTTGTTATTTATTGTCACTTACTATTTCAGGCTTTTAAAATAATCATTTTAATGGGAAGTTTTAGGAGATGGGAATAGCTGTGTGATTAGCATAGGCTGCATAGTCAGTTATTTTATTTTTCTTATAGTGATTATGGCTAGAAGGTCATGCACTTCACTGCATATATAAATGGAGCTGTTCCCAGGGCCAGACCATTGTTTTCCATTCCAGTGCACTGTCACCATCTCTACATTTTAGAGTAAGCTTGCCCTCCCTGCAAAATATGCAAATGCTCCTCCCAATTCATTACAATCTGGCAGGGTTGTTTTTTTGTTCTTTTTTTTTTTTTAATTCTCACTACTGGGCACATGCACAGGGCAGGAAAGAGGAAGAGATGGGCAACCTACTTCAACAGAGTGACTGATTCCCTTCTGCGTTTTTACATCATTGCAGTTATGCCAATACCTTGTCACTGACAGCCTGTTTTCTGGCTAGCAGTTTCACCTTTGAGTGGAGTCCCAGGCATGAGGTGGCATTTATCAGCTGTGTGCCTTATGTGAGGTTGTTGTGCCTATCTTTTAAATTGCTACGTTAATGAAATTGAGCTTCCTCATTTTCTTGATTTCCACCTCCTCCCCCATTCCCTCTCCCTCTCCTCCCCTCTAATGAGTAAAGTTCTGAACAGGCAGAGAGGGATATTCAGCTTAATGGAAGGATGAGTGATAGCCCCAGCTTGAGGATGGAGGTACGATAACTGGCTTCAGACAAGATTTGACATGATCATGGAACCACAGGTATGGAAGAACCTCTCCTGGTCCCATTTCCTGCCTCAGGGTGGTGTTACTGAAATGTATGTCATCCTTAGCAAGTGGTTGTGCAGCTGCGTCTTGATTATTTCTGCATATAGGATCTTACACTTGCCTGTATTGAGGAGTGCTCCTATTTTTCCCAGACCACCAGCTTCTCACAGTTCCATGGAATTCTAGACCCATCTTCTAACTTGCTTCCTTTCCAGCTAAGCAAAAGAGCTTCTGAATTTACATGTGCATGTGTTCTGTTCTCTAATAGGTCATTATGGAAGTTGTTGCATTTTCAGTTTTGTTCTTAGTCTATAATATTTGCACTTACCCGTGCCCCTGCTTTCTGTAAAGTTAATGTTTTATTTGACTGTAAAGCTAATTTTGTTGACAGGCTGGCTATCAAATCACTCAACAAAGAGTTCCCATTGCGGTGAATGGAAGTCTGTCATACAGTCTCTGTACAGGCAAAAAAATGAGCCAGATGGTGACCAAAACTGTGAGGATTAAACAAATTCAGTTGGAGCAAGACAGTGGAAAGAGTCTTCATGATGACACAAGGAGTCAGACTCTCGTTGACTTGAATAGGGCTGGTAGGCTTGGATTGTTTTCCCATTTTTCTCCTCCTTTCTGTGTGAGATGAGTCTTTAATGGGAAATGGATGACAGGGAACAGGTGAAAAATAAAAGTAGTTTGATGTCTCTTTCCTTGAAAACAAATATTCATCAAAGTTACCATTACGCTTGAAGCAGGGGAATACTTGAATTTTTCAGTGGCCAGTGGACCTTTCCCATGGCTGTTTGTTGATGGCAATTGGCAGTAGCAAGTTAGAAATCTGTTGGCTTCAGTTTGCTCAGAACTCTGTCAGTCACATACAGCCTCTCAGCTATTTAAGCTCTTGCCACTGAGTGTGTTGTTAAAAAAAAAAAGTCACAGACCTAGTGAATCAAGTTTGTGTATAGAAGGAGCAGCTGTTGGAATTTGTCAGTGCATTAGTCAGACATTGCTTTTAATTATTAGCTTCAAAAAAAACCACCCAACCAACAGATTTTTGTCTTTAAACTTTGAAATTCTAGAAGGAATGAACCAAATTAGCACCCAACAGGGGCAGCAACCTGGCTGGCCTAGCCCAACTGGGGCAAGTGCTCCGGTGTCCATTGGAGTTAAGGGCTGTGGTTGCTCATATTCTTTGAAAGCGTGATCTTGAAGCTAAAAACTAGACTACATGTGTTTACAGCTCTGTCCCAAAATTTGTTTTAAGATAAATAAATTTGAACTTAGAATTGGCTTGGCTTTAAATGGGAGTTCTCCTAGAGAAAGGCAGAAGAGGAGTGTGTCCTTCTGATCTGCATGTCATCAAAGGGTGGGGAATTGTCTGCGGTTTGTCTGTTCCTTTAAAAAAATAAGAGGAAAAATTTTTATAGCAGTCTGCAGCTAGGCCCATAGTGACAGTTACTAAATAATACATAGATTGAGGTTTTTGGGGTTTTTTTTGTTTTGTTTTTTTGGGTTTGTTTTTTTTTTTTCCAAAAAAAGCCCAAGTGCTTTCATGTGTTTAGCCCGTTGCACTCTAATGTGCCAAGATCAAAAGCTATTGTTGAAAATCTCCTGTCTTTCTCCCTGATAGGAGTGGGCCTCATGGAGGTTGTCATGGAGCCTGATATGTGCTGTGGGGAAGAAGCAGCTGCAGCAGTCAGAGAGCTTCAGCTCATTCTTCAAACACTTGGGAGCAGCCAGGCAGTCATGGCAGGTACTGAAGGGGGAAGGGCGTGCTCCCTTGTCACCGGTAATTCCCTGCATTTGCAGGAGCTTTGCAGCTTCTGGTTATTTTGCTCTGTGGTTGCTTATAATGCATAGCTTTTTCTAGCTGTTGTTTTTACAATCCTCAGAGCCTGTCCTAATGCCTGCCATGCTTCAGATGTCCTTGTGGGCCTGCCTCCATCTGCAGAGCTTTGCAGTGCTAGATTTTATATTGCCTCACAGTAACATTGCAGGATAAACCGAGGCAGGAAGGAATGTCCCTGGGGTTCTTGTGTGGTGTTTCTCTCAGCCCTCATCTTGCTTGCCACAGCACTGTAGCACAGAATATCTGTGTTTAGGATTAGCTGTAGAATACATGTCACGTAAGGGGCAAAGCAGTGGGAGCATGGATCATCTTGTAAGTTGTATGTCAGGTCTCAGCTAGTCATAAAATGGGTGTAGGCAGTAAACTTGTGCTGGTATCATGGGAGATACGGAGTAAACAACATCGCATAGCAGACGTGGGTGCTGGGGTTAATTTAAGAACCAGCAAGACTGAAGATTTTACCCTGCTTGATCATTTCACACGCTCGCTTTGCCTTTCCCTCACTTCCAGCATTATGTTCACTAGGTCTCAGTTTCTCTTCTGACTAGGAAGATCACTGCTGGTCTGGGGTGGCGGGCAAGAAAACTGTGCTGTGCAGCAGGCTTGCGGATACTGGTCTGAGGTGTCTGAGACCAAGGTCCCTAGGCATCCCCTGGCCTTTGTCTCCATGCATCTCTGATCTTTGAGATCCTCCTCCACCTTCAGGATCTCTCTAGCCAAGATCACTACTATTTTTTTTTAGCCCCCTTCCTCTTTTGGGAATCCCTGCTTTTGGCATCAGCTTTACTTTCTGGAACCCTAAGGCCCCAATTTTTTCAACAGGTAATGTGCAGAAGCACAGTGTGTGATCAGCCTCCCAATTGGTGATTCTGTCTCATGTCTCTGTATTAATTGGAGGATTAAAGTCATGTCATTTTTGTGCAGTCCTAATGTTACCAAAATTTACAACTAGTCCATGGTTACAGCTAGCAAATAGCAGGTTTCTGCTTGAGAGATTGATAGAACAGTTTGGGGCATTCATCCTCTCTGCACATACGCCCAATTATCAACTGCCTGTTAGTGTTCACATCACAATGTAAGCTATATTTTTGCCTGTGATAGTTCGCCTTACTGTTCTGGCAACAAATTCAGTCCATAGCATTAAGTGGGTGCATCTTCTAGAGAACTGAGCCAGAGTGGTCCATGTATCACCAAATAAACAGGATCCAAAAAATGTTGGCTAGTGATGCAAATCTGATTTAATGTAGGGGGAAATAATAACTGCTAGACATTGTCTATGTCTTGTGAGTCTTTTCTCACACTAGTGTTATGCATGTCAAATGGGGCACAATTGTTAAGCAGCCAGTTTGTATGCTTCTTCAAAGGCCTTTGTGGACATACGTATTGTGGACGTGGTTTATCACTACTGAATTTGGCCCTAAGATTGCCATTGAAATTGCACTGTGATTTTTATTTTTTTTTATCACAATGGGATTTCTGAGTTTAGAGAAGAGTTGCAGTGTTGGGTATGTTTTTCCTCCCTTATATTAAGAAAATTTAAAAGTATTCAGAAAGTTGGTTTTTTTCAAGGTGATGGTTTTAGTAGCTTTCTGCTCTGGTTTTCCCTCATCATAATTACTTGCTTTCAATTAAGGGCGCATTACATTCTCATATTTTACCTTCATTCTACTTGTGTGTTCAGTGAAGACAAGTGCCCAGTTATCAGGTGTTACTTTACTAGCAAACAGATGAAAAGATTGTTTCATTGCAATGTGAAAGGAAAAGAAGCTGATCTTGGAAGTGGGCTTAAAGGAAAAAAGCTTTTTAAAGAACATTTGGGGCCTGGCTCTCCTTTCACTTACGCCTGATTAACTTCATTGTCTTGTCACATTGACACCTACATCCAAGTAGAAGCAGGTCATGTCTCGAAATGAAGCAAGGGCAGGACAAGACTATTCTTCTTTTGGAACAAGTACTCATTTCACCCCAAAGAGGGAGCACATGCAAAACACTTCCCTTGAAAGAGATGTTGGGTCATTCCATCACCTTTGTCCTTCATTTGCATGTCTGGCAAGACTCTATGAGGACAGAGGAAATTGGTGTGCTATCATGCAGCCTGCTTTTACAAAGCATACCAAGGCGCCTCTGGGCAATTTACATTTATTGACTGGAATGGATTCTGAATCTCTAGCTGTCTTCACAGGTTTAACTGAGCTATTTTTCGCTCTTTCGTAATGCTACTGTATCTAAACAGTAAGCATTTGTTTCTCTTTATCTGTATTTGAAATTGGAATGAGAAAAAAAAAAAAAGAGGAAGGCTACAGATGTTCACTGTGCAATATGGGAAAAATAATGTTTCTTTTTAATACAGCTTCTTCTGTTAGTTGATCAACTGTGTCAAGCCTTTTCTACTCAGAAGGGATGCCTTTAGAGGGACAAAACTTAGGAAGATACAAGTTGCTTGTGGTTGAGTCATTAAAAGCGCACAGTGTTTTTATAGATAACTTGGTATTCAGTTTGAGATTCTGGCAGTTTTGGAAACTGGGGGCCGGGGGCGTGGGGACGTAGAGATTGCAGTTTCTTGAAAGTGAAGAAGAAAATTACCAAAAAATCCACTACTTCTCACATTTTGTCCTTGAGCTGTAAATTTCTGAGAACACCTTAGTAAATCTGTTCAACATAACTCTGAGTTCTTGTGTTCCATGCTGAAGGAGTATATATCCATCAAATTGTAATTCCAAAACTTATTTCTGTGCTGTTTTTAGAGGAATGGAAGCTCACAATCCACCACATTGCTTGTCTAATTCTGCCCTTTATTTAAGAGCTGTGAATCAGAATCTTTCTTCACTATGTAGCTTAGAGGATCTGCGTGGCACTGCACCGTCCAATTTTCTCTGAGAGGAATTACGAGCAATATTTAAAAAAAAAAAATAGTCGTCATATACTTAGAAAATTTTGAATTATTTTAGGCACTGGCTTGAGATGGAATCACAGACAGCTATAATGAGGTTGTTGTTACTCTTTTCTGAACATATAGAAGCCTGCTAGTAATGGTCTGCACATAACATGCAGTTTATTAATGCATGCCAAGGTTTTTACTCTAGTTTACAGGGCACACTATTCTGTTGATAAAATTGCCTTTTACAGAGGGTCAGCTGAGAGTGGATGCCAATGTTTCCGTGCATCACCCTGGAGAGCCTTATGGAGTGAGGACCGAAGTGAAGAATATCAATAGTATACGATTCCTGGCAAAAGCAGTAGGTAAATGATGGTTGCTTCATTATAAGAGCATTGTAGATATTTTATGTGATCTGACATGAATATGTCAGTCTCCTGAGTGCACTAATTGGCCTTAAATGCCCTGACTAGTTTCACCTGGGTGTCCTTTCTGTGCATCTTGCCTGTGAGTCCAGGAGTCCAATTTAAGCTCAGGCTGGGGTCTTCAGACTTTGCCTGAGCTACATCACAGGTGTGCCAGTTTTCAGTCCTGTCTCCTGATGGACTTTAGACTTGTTCTGTACTCTTGTTCCCCGTCCTGTCTCTGGACTTACCTCTCGCTGCTTCTGCCTGAACTCCCTGGGTGAACCCTGGATGCAGCTCATCCCCTCACCTTGACTGTCAGTGGACCCTGTTAGTGGCCGATGCCTCTGCCCCCGCTGTCCAAACTAGTGGAACTGCACCAGACAGTGAGGGTCCTGCCTGTGCTCTGGTCACCCTTGGCTCCTGGCTTATCCCTCCTTATGGAGCAGCACTGCTTTTGCTGCTCCCTGACAACATAAATCTCAGTATGAGGTACTCTGGGTATAGCAGCCATGTTAGTCTGTTTTCTTGTTTTCTTGCAGAGGTTACGCTGCCTGCAAGAAGAGTAAAGCAGCTGATTCAATGCCTACCATGCTTAGTACCGAAATAGGTTAGCAGTAGCTTTGTGTTCTCCAATGTAGATGATTGCTTTCCACTGAGTACGGTAGGTGGTGTGTATGAAGTTCAGATGCAGCTTGGGTATGAGCAAGAAAGGATGATTATTACATCTTCAAAAAAAGACTCAATTGGGTGATTGGAAGATCACTAGGAATGTATGGCTTGGCTGCAGTGCCTAGGAGGAAATGTTTTCTATTTTTAAAGGGAGTGAAAGAAGATGAGGAAAACGTGCAAAGAAGAAAACGGTGCTGGAGAGAGAGACAGTGACTGATAGTTCTGCCTGTAACTACTGCTGTTGATTTCATTAAAGTTAAAACCAAAAAACCCTATTCCATTATTGCATATTAGTGAAAAATAAAAGTGGAGTGTACACAAGCTAATAGTGCAGTATAAAAAGCTTACTGCCTTTTTCGTTTGTTTCTGTCAGACTATGAAATACAGAGGCAAATTGAGGAACTTGAAAATGGAGGAACAATTCTGAATGAAACAAGAGCTTTTGATTCCAAGCTTGGGTGAGTTTTTATTTTGGAGGAGCATCAGGAATAGCAGCTTTAGAGTGCCATAGATACCTAGGGACATGATACGAGAGGTAACATAGTATAGCTTAATTTCTGTCTTCTAAAGCTGGTGTTCACAAGCGTAGTCTCCTCACAGGTAGTGATTTATTCTTAAAGTTGAGGCTTTTTTGCAACACATTGTGTGCTACATCAGGCAGTGTCTGTGTGAAAATGACTGCCCTCTTACATACACACATTCTTTGAAGTGGCTTTAAGAAGCTCTTCTAATCTTCATGAGGCAAAGTTTTTGGTTTGTGTTTTTGCCATAAAGCTAATTCTGTGATGTACAGCTTGGCACATGTTAGTAGTTTTGCTCTTATGTTAGGACCACACCTTACTTGTTTTGTTTTTATTTTAGGTGCACTGTACCAATGAGAGACAAAGAAGGAAAACAGGATTATCGGTATTTGTATATTTTTTTAATAACATTTCAAGAACTGAGAATTTATTTCATTTCTGAAGTATAGTCAGTGTAATGAGCATGTAAAGTTAGTCAGCATAGTATGTATTTTGAGTGTACCTTCCACTGGAAGGGGAGGAGTGCTATCAAAATCAGTGCTAGTCTGAGCAGTTCACATCTAGAACTGTCTCATCTCTGCTAAAACCCATATATCTTTCCGAAAAACTAAGCTGGAGTACGTTAGCTCAAGGTGAGTAAGGTGAAGTTTACTTTGTGGCCAGTACAAGCGTGTTCTAAGAATGCCTGTCATAAAACATAAGAATATTCTGAGGTAAGCATTGCTCCTGCTCTAAGTAAATAGAAGGAAACGATTTTCAGATACTAGGCTCTGCCTCTCCATGCTTAAATTCTGTGATCGTAGATCACTATCACTGTTTGAAAATCCTAACTCCTATGAAAAGATGTCAGCATTCATAGGCAGGCTTCTACCTGAAGATCTTTGTAGACCTGATGAAGATGTTACCTTGATAAGTACTTTTGCCTTCCACCAGTGTGAGATGACAGCCATCAAACCGTAAACAGCCACCGTGTAAGGATTTAGCCGGAGGGCGAGTGGACAAGACATGAGTCCTGTTGGGAAGCAACACTGCTGGGGACAAGTACTTAGTGCCCTAGCACGGAAGGCATCGCACTGGTGTCTGGATGGCGTGGGGAAGAGTGATGCAGTTGAGTGGTGGCTGATTGCTCTGTGCACCCTCTGCCTCCTCCCGTGCTTCCAGCCACCTTAGTGCTGATCCTCCCAGTAGTTCCCTAATTTTGCATCCCAGAAACAGTCTTCCTGTTACTCCTGGAGTTCAGTTCCCAGATGGAGAACTTTCAGAGCCTCTTAGCAGAATCTGTGGTCATTAAATCTGTGTATATTCTACCACTGATCTTACTAGAGCAGACCAAGAACTTTGGAAACATCCCACAAACTTTAAATTTAAATCTGCTTTTTAAATTACTGTTTGTGGAAATGCAGCAGAAAAGGTCCTGATCATTTTGTGAATTCCTTATTGTGGTAGGGGCTGGCATGAGGCTTAACAAGACTAATTTGAACAAATACAAAATAAAATTGTTTAAAACCTAGGCAAAACTGGTGAGTCTTAAGATATTTCACATAAAAACCAGAAAGATTGTTACTACTACTAGGATTATGATCAGTATTAAACTGGGTTTTTCAGATTTTTTTGTAACTTACTGCACATTATGCTTTAAACTTAAAATCTATGTTTAGGCAGATTTGAAACAGAAATTATTATAGTAAATGTAGAGGGTGCCCAATGTTCTTTATTCTGATATTTTTGAACCCCTCATTTGATCATGTAAGAGTGAGGTTTCTGCTTCAATCACAGTTATTTGAGTGGTTTGAATTGGCCTTCTCTTTAAGGGAGCCTTTTGTTCTGTGCACCCTGCTGAGCACAGTAACTTTGCTTTTAGCACAGCATGACATTTCATCAAGATTTTTGAAGGTAGTCTGGAAAAGGTTACAACCTGCCCGGATCAGTTCTGGCAGCTTGCTATCAGTCTGGGTTTTTCCCTGCCAGTCCACTCCCATTTTTCTCTAGATCCACAATTCATGCTTGATGCCAGAAGGAGTGCATCGTTTCCGTATCTATTCTTACTGGTTTTATGAGTTTTTAAATTATTTTTCTGGGTGCAGAATTGTTTTAGTTACCCCTTTTTCTATCATCAACTCTTTGACAATCAGTGGCAAATAAAGAAAACAGAGGCTTTGCAGCAGTTCAGGGGCTGGTCTCTTACTACTTAACAGTGATATACCAAGTAATAAATTTTTAGTATTTTTTTTAATTGAAGTAGTAATACAGTTTCCAGGTAAGTTTAAACTTGTGATACAAAAATGTATTCCTTGTTGTTTAGCTTCTGACTGAAAATTATTATAAAGCAGTTTTTCTTGATTGTTACTAGCTTCATGCCAGAGCCAAACCTTCCTCCATTGATTGTGTACGATGCAAAATCTTTGCCGGCTAATATGAACCATCAGCAAGTGGTAAATATTGATTGGATTCATGAGAGGCTTCCTGACCTCCCCAGTGTGAAGAGAGAGAAGCTTGTTGAACAGTATGGGATTCTTCCTGAACACAGCTTCACCTTATTGGTAGGTCTATTGATCAAGTGCTAAAAGAAGCCTAGAAACTTCAAAGTTGCACAGTTTTTGAAAAGATTTACAAATGTCATATTAACCAGCTGTCAGTTCTCATGGATGTTTTTTATTTGGAAATATGTCCAGTGCATACTTTTTACCTTGGAGCCATGTACGTAGAACAGTGGGGAAAAGAAACCATACACAGTGTGCCTAAAAGTGTTTCTCATGCAAGGTGCAGTCAAATAACTGTTAGTTAATATTGATCTTGTCTGTCTACACATGGATGCACCCGTGACTGACTGCAACAAATGTACAACTTCCTGCTGACAAACCCTTGTCTGCAAGTGCCTGCTCTTCATCTCTTTGGGTCAGGGACAAGGCTGGACATGTTGTCAGTATTTAACGAATTAATAGATGTGTTTTCCTGACCACAGAAGCAAACACCATAGTTTAAATCTTACAGCTTCATGTGCCTGTTGATCTAGCTTCCACGTTATTTTGAAAAAAAAAAAACCAAAACAAACCAGACTTATTCTTTGGTAAATAAACCAAATGGCTGTACAACATCAGCTTTGACCTCACAATGCGGTTTACCAGAGATAGGTTCGGAAGAGGGGATGAGAAAGAAAAGGACATGGGAAATATGGGTATTAATAAGAAAGCGACAGCAAAATCACATGACTTCCAAAATTATTTTAAAGGACTTTGAGCTTCTTAAATACAAGCTGTATCATCTCTGCCAACGGTAACTTTATGTGGGGGTTAGTATACCCACCCAACATCAGACATTTCACATAGCTAGTTAATCTAGGACAGTGTCCTGTTTGGTTACCTCTGTGATTAGTGGAGACAGAAGGAAAAAGACTTCTTTAGAGTAAGATTCAGAGCAACCATAAGTACCTTAAATTGTCCTCTGGAGGTGTTCCTTTCCTTTTGACTATAAATGGAGGGAGAACAGTGCACATAACTACCTAATATTCCTCCTTTGTGTGTCTCTAACTTAATACACTTGTACAGAAGCTGATTCTACAGGAAAAAAATTGGTACTTTCTTCTGAAGAAAGCTGTTAAGAAAACTGCTTTTGTGGCGGTGTGCCATTTTAGTGAGTTGCAGATCTTTTACTGTTTGGTGGGCAGATGAGTCATAAGTCTCATCAAAGTCATGAGGCTGCGGTGATAACACCAAGAGGTGTCAATAGTTCTTACCTTTCTCTTTCATTGTATAACGGCTGCAAAGTGTGATTTTGCAGCCAGTGTTCCTGTCCGTGCATGCGTTTTTTCACATCAGCCTATTTTTGTTATATTAAAATAAACACTGCTCAGAAGGGTAGATAGGTCCTAAACACTTTTTTATGACTTTTTTTCTTCTCCCCCTCTGTGATGGGTTGACCCCAGTCAGCTGCTAAGTACCGCAACTGCTTGCTCATTTCCCCTGCCAGTGGGACAGGGAAGAGAACAGGAAGAACAAAAGTGAGAAGACTTGTGGTTTGAGATAAAGACACTTAAATAAGTGAAGGAAAGAGGAAAGGAAAAACCCGAAAGTGATGCAAATGTCATTGCTCACTACTTCCACAAGTAGACTGATGCATAGCCAGTCTCTGACCAATGACAGTGACTGCCTCCCCCAAAATGCCCTTCTCTGTTTTCCTTGTTGAGCAGGATGTTATATGGCATGGAATATACCCTTGGTCAGTTTGAGTTAGCTATCCAGGTGTGTCCCCGTGGCCACCTTCATGCCTATCCTTGGCCTACTCGCTGTGGGGGGCAGAGTGGGCTAAAGAAAAGGTACTGCTCAGCAGTAGCCAACTGGTGTGTTGTCAGCATTGCTCTAGTCATAAATCCAAAGCACAGCACCCTCTTAAGAAAATAAACTCCATCCCAGCCAGACCCAGTACGCCTATTCCTTTTACTTGCCATCATCCCACTTGCATTTTTCAGTTTTGTTAGTATTAATGGCTGTGTGTTTTCTGTTCTCTCTTATCAACTAGCCCTATATATTTACCTCATCAATTGCCCTTCCCAGCTGTTCTCTGAAATCCACTATTGCCTTTGCTTTTCCCCTTTTAATTTTTTTTTCTTTTTGCAATGTAAAAAACAATTGATGAGCTCCAAGCTGAAATTTGCAATCCAGCTTGTAATAAGATAATGCATCCATTTGAATGCATGAAGTGAACACGTTCTTCATTGCAGGTCTTCTTTTATTGTGCATTACGATGTCAGCATGTATACTCTCTATAAAAGTTGCTTGCCTGTTCACTGGGAGACTAGTTAACCTTAATTCATCTGAAAACGGTGTGTCTGTTGCTGTGTTAAGCTTACATCGGAAGTTGCAGAAGATTGCTGATAGGGCCAGATGCACGCACAAATCTAATGAGCATTCTTTCAGGTTAGAGCGCCCAGGAGTGCTCATTAAATAAATGGCAGTGGTAAAGGGATGACGCTAAAATGCAAAATCTGTGTTCTGTGCCAACTTGTTAAGAGAAAACATTATGCGCCAAAGTTATAATAAAACAATACCATACTTCAATATGCAAGTTAGTTTCTGAGCTTGCTTCATGAGCTTTATTCTCATACACAATAGCTGCCTGTATGTACTGCAGTGCTGAGAATCTGAGACTCCTGCTTTGCCTAATTACAAGATGTACTGAAATGGAAGACCATTGCCTATTATATCTGAAATTTCTTAAATGTAAGCGTCTATGTTTTTGACAGTTTGGTATAAATTGTGAAAATAAATGAAGTTTCTGATTTCTTCATGCAGAACCATTCTTATTCGTAAAGATGCAATTCTTTGAGCCACATAGACTCCATGTATTTGGGTGCTCAGTTTCTGCGTGCAGTTTCTGCTTTGGTGTGTAAACGGGTAGGCTGGAAAATACTTCAGTCAAGAAGGACCTCTGACAGTTTTGCCAGTTACGGTATTGTAATATTTGTGCCTTGCTTCCTACTGAGTCACAAAAATAAGATGTATTGGCATAGACATTAATGTGACATTTTGTTTTCAAAAAGCACGCTGAAGTCCAGAGAGGTCCAACTGAAAACTAGATCAGTTGTCACAGTACAGCATCAGAAAAAAGCAGTCTGATCATTTTCTTTCTCATCTGAATTCTAAGCCTTCCTGTGCATTTACTGTTCCTCTGTTTACTCAGATAAAAGTGGCTGTTCCACTTGGGCATTGGCTTATTGCTTTGGTGGGACAATTACGTTGGTTAATCCTCCCAACAGTCAACAGTGAGATGCTGTAGAAGTCCGTTTTGACCATTTTGTTTATGACATGCCATCCTCATACACGTTGGTATGCAGGAGAATTTATGCTTATCTTTAGAACTGAAATAATTTTGTAAGAAGCTCTAGGAAAAAGTTTGAACTTTCTTTGACTGCTCTGCTTGTCTGCTTTAACAGGCCAGCTTTTCTGTTTGGGTTTTTTTTCCCAAACAATCTTCCACGTTTTTGCAGCAGTTGTTACCTCACAGCTGGTTATTGTGGGCACTGTGGTGGTGAAAATGGGAATAAGAAAGCAGAAAATGACACTTTATTTGTCAACATTGATGTAGGTTTCTTCAGTTCTTTGAGAAACATTAGTGGTCTTTAAAAGCATAATTTTGCATTACAGACCCAATGTCCCTAAAGATTGTACCCATGCTATTCTGTAAGATAATGCATAGTTTTAAACTTGTTTAAAAAGCATCTGAAATCACTCCACCACTATTTTTTTTTTTTTTTTTTTTTTTTTTTTTGCATTTCAGTACTATTAAATGATCATTTTAAACCATGTTTAAGAAGGAAGTTTGCATCTGGTTAAAATACTGGTATGCGAGGTACCATGCCAGTGAGACCAATGAGTAAGTTACAGCATATTTGGTGTGTAATGGGAGCACTCAGCGGGCCTGGATCACAAACACGGTGCTGTAATTCCAGATTTCTGCCTTTCGTTCTATGAAGATTAAAATACGTTACTCAGAATTAAGGGAGAACAGTCAACATTCCTGTAAACCAGCTTGCTGGAGCGTGCAGTGGTTTTCAGCTCAGATCAGTCACAAGGGACAAGATGTAGTTGGAGTGAATTTGGCATGAAGAAAGTTGACCAAAATTTAGAAGAAATTAAAGTCAAGTTCAAGTAGTGCAGTATCTAGAAATTGAAGCTAATCAAGTTATGCCTACATTTTTCTAATATGGCAAGAAAATAAAGAAAATGTTTCATTTCTGTCAGTCATTTTGATGTTTTGACATTCTGCCTTACTCATTTCAGTCTAGCATTGCGGGGTATTCCTATTCTGGCTACAGAAAATGTCAGTCATTTAAAAAAAAAACCACCTAAAACGAAATGCAGAGGAGTTTTGGGTAATATGTCTGGTTGTGCACACGTAGTGAGTATGTGGTTTGGTGCATGGTAGCATATGTAAGTCTGTCTGAGTATTCCTGGGCTTTTCTGCTCTTCCTGCCTGGAATCCCTGAGTAAAATGTGAAGGCTGGAGATGTTTGCCCTTGATTTTCAAAGGTCTGGCAGCAGGGTCAGAGCTGTAGCTCTAGCCAGGCTGTTGGTATCCAGAAATCTGAATGTGCCCACTGCTAGAGATATGTTCTGTAGCCTCCACATGATGGAAGCGTTGGACATGCTGCATCCGAGTTGTGTAGCCTGCATTTAGACGTGTGGCATCCGCAGACATTGTTTTTGTGTACATGATGTTATAACTAGACCCACTGTGCCTGGAGTGTTTGTAAAACCTTCTGCAGCATGTGTAAAGAACCAGCATTTATACGTGCTCACTTTTTCTTACCTAAATTGGACAGGTGTGTTTGTGGAAGGGAACCTGCTGTTTAAATAATCAGTGTTTGTTTGTGC
Organism: Falco rusticolus; assembly: GCF_015220075.1. Lineage (NCBI taxonomy): Eukaryota > Metazoa > Chordata > Aves > Falconiformes > Falconidae > Falco > Falco rusticolus. The sequence continues at coordinate 50,413,902 of NC_051187.1, forward strand.
TATTGAATCCTGAGGTGAATTAGGAAGAGTACAGTATTTAGTAATGCATCATTTTAGTAATTCCACTTAACACACACGCGATTTTTAATCAAGTTTACTGTACTTTGGTAATCATGTCGTTCCTTTACTGCTTTTTTTTTAAGCCACATTTTTTCCTCTAGTCTATTTAGCCTTAGATTTTACATAATTTAATTATGAAGTAGCAGCTAGTCAAATTTGTAAAAACACTGGAAAAGAAGGGAATTAATGTCTGTGTATATTAGTTAGAAAACGAGGGGGAGTTACAAGGTTTACCTTGGTTCACAAAAGGCCTCAGTGGCTTTCCGAGGCTGAGAACCTGGTTTGTTTGCTCACTGGTCTCACGGTAAAGGGGATGGGTCTGATTTTTGTCACACCAGTTTTACAGCACATCAGCCATTAATCCAAGTACATTTTCTTCTGTTTCACGGAAGAGAGAGCAGTTGTCTGCAGTCTTCTCAAAAGCCATACATCATTACCAATGAAAAATGTGGTATCTAGAGCTGTTGGAAGTTTGTGTTGTGAAAATTTTGAGGAGGAAGGTCTAAAATTCTGTATCGCTATGGTGATAAATTGCCTTTAAAAAGAAGGGCAAATGGGACTCTTTTGATGGGATGGGACGTGTTTGAGTGGAAAAGTCAGGCTTCAGTTTTGTGCATACCTGCAGTCTTTCTGCTTGGAACTGTTAGTGATCCGGCTGCAGTCAGTATGTGCTTGGGAAATGTTTTTGCTGTGATGACAGTACACTTAGAATAGCTCCTTGGCTGTTTCTAAACTCTTAACTCTCAACTTTTGAGAGCTGGCTTCTCCTCCTGTGCATTTATGCCACACACCGCAGAAGTCCAGTGGCACGCTGGATTTGGCTTCCTCCCTGAAAAGGTAGGAGCCGCCACTGAGAATCTCACCAGCCTTCAGCAGACCTAACGAGTTCTGTGCTGCACTTAAAAGATCCATCAGTGCCTTGATGACAAACAGCACAGCGTTCAACAGACTCTGCAGTATCTGTTCTTCTAAAAACAATCTCAGATTTCACTTAGGCTATAAATTGAAACCCCTACTGTCGTATCTTCTGAGCATTTAGGGCACTGTGGAAAAGCTTACGTAGCTTCTCTGAAAAAAACGAGAAGAATAAACCCCTGCTTCTTAGGGTATGACCTTTCCATGTCATTGAAGGGTGAATGCAAGCTAAACTTACTCCTTCAATCCGGAACAAATATAAGTGATTGCAAGATCAAGAGTGAAATATCTGTCGACAGTTTCAGGAAAAATCTCCTCTTGGTGAAAGGTAGCATGACAGCCTGCAAGATGGCAGCATTATATTTTCTAGCATTATACTTCAAACACATGAGAAGATGAGAAAGCTTCTCCCCAAATGCTCGTTTTAGGGAGGAGTTAAGAGAAAAAAGATCGCTGGTTTATTGGAAGTTCCGTTGCAACAGACAGGCTGGCAGATAGGCTGTATGTATCTGTTCTAGACCTAATGTAGCTAGTTTGCTGTTATGTTAATAAAATCACTCCAAAGTCCTGTGACTTTGCAGTAAATTCGCAAACCAGGTTTACTTTAGGATTGAGTATTTATACTCTGAATATAATTGTATAATTAATTGTGTTTGTGCTCTGGTATCCTTTTGATGCGTTTAACTTTTCTTACACAGAATGAAGAGGGATTAACAGAATTCTATGAAAATGTGGTAAAGCAGACCCAAATGAAGCCGAAGAAGGTGATCGGCTGGATTCTAAATGACCTGCTGAGTTACTTGAAACAACATTCCCTTACAGTAAAGGAAAGGTCAGGCTTCTTGATTACTACGGTGGTGAAACAGAAGTGATCCTTTTCTCATATACCGTGCATAGTATCGTGTCACTTGGTTGCTCGCTTCTACTTTAGTTATTATCTGTGAAGCAGATTAACGTTACGCCAGGCAGTGCTATGGAGGCCTCGACACTGTCATTCTGAATGAAGTTAACCAAACGTCTTGCAGAGAAGAGGACCGTGTAGTTAAGAGTAGTAATCAGGGTCTTCCTGACTTTTGGTTAAGTCTACCTTACCTGGCAGTGGTAAGACACATTCAGGCTATCAATACTGAAGCTGAATATAGCGTATCGTGAGGAAAAAATACTAGCTTGTCATGCTAAATTGTGTGATCTTTGGGCAAGCAACAGTAGCCTAGATATATTACTTCACTTCGTAGCCTAGATATATTACTTCACTTCATTCACTGAGGTAACCTCTGCCCCCCTTTTCCCCTAGCCCAGTTAGTTCTTTTCTCCTGGCTGACCTTTTGAACCTTCTAGAAAAAAAAGATATTTCTTCTACAGCAGCAAAGCAGGTAAGTACCTTTTTGATTTTACTATAACTTGAATCTATGGCTGCTTATTCCGTTTGCATAACAATTTTATAATCGGTGTGTACCGGTACATCGGTTGCTTTAAAGGGAAATTATTTAGAGTGCTGACGAAGGGTAGGTTTTGTATCTGTACTATAATAGATGAAAATGCCTCGTGTGTATACATTCTCTAATCTATAAATGTAGATATATTTGCATATTCAGTGTTAGAGCGGGACACAAGCCAAATAGTAGATTTAAGCAGTTTGAACTGAAGACAATGAAATAAATCCTGCTTCTGAACAGACTGGACACTAGATCTCAATTTCACAGTTCAAGTCAGACTCGAGTGAAAGGGTCAGTAGGAGCTAATCCATGACTTGCAGTTAAGCTGAGAGCATCAGTTACTAGGTACTAAGGGACAGTAAGGTCTATGTTCCCAGGCATTAGCATGTGGAAAGGGATATAATTCACCTGAGTGTATTCATAGAAAGAGTTCTGCTTTGGTGTACCCCTGAGTCAAAAGTGGAGAGGTCTGGCCTTTCTTTTATCCTTGCTTCTTTGAGCAAGTGCTGTTATGGACCTTTCAAACAAGTAGTACTGATGGTAAAGCTAGTTTCTTCCTCTTCTGAAATATCATCTTGTTTAGGACAGTCTGAAAAATCAGCTCCTGATTTGTATCTGAAGTCGTGAAGTGCTTATTATGGGTACAGTGACTGCTGTGTCTATAGACAAAATTTGGAGGGTTTTTTGTGATAGAGAATAATCTGACATTCATTTTAAATTGTCACCCACTCATTTATGTGGAGTGCATTGTCTTTTCAGATTAATTATTATCCTCCTCTAAGTACATTGAATGACTGTTTCTTCTCAGGTGTTTGTCAGTGAAACTGTTAGTGAAGATACTTCACTTACCTTGTCAGCTTTCAAACTTTTTTTAACTCTGAAAAACAAAGGGCGGGTTTCCATCTTTCTAGCGCATACTGATTTAATCCAAGTACAATTTTGGAATAGCATTGAAGTCAGTTAAGGCTTTTTTGCATGATTATAAACCAAGTGTAACTGTTGCAAATGTGGCTCTTCACCCTAAGAGACACTTCAGCTTCCTGGTTTCTTGTTCTGTTTTTTGGAGATGCTTGTGGTTCTCAATTAAGTTGGTCTTGTCGTTGGTCTGCTTCTGGGAATAGCCAGCTGCATATGACAGGTGTCATAAATAAGGATTTAAGTGCCTGACTTCAGGCATGTGCATTTGGAAATTTTGGGCTGGAAAAGTAAAAGCTTCAGAAAGGAGATAAAGTATTAACAGGAAAAGCATTGGAATGCAAAGTTGTTCTGTGCCTGCGGGGGTTATGGCACACCCATCAGTTTGGTGTCTGCATTTGAAAGGGAAGCTTCAGAACTCCAGTCTTGACTCGTGGCTTCCCTGTGGAGGCAGGGACAGGGTACTAATGCTCTTCTACAGGAGTTTTTCCCCTTGTGATATATTTGTGTGCCAGCACTTCTGACAGGTTATGAAATGTCAAGAATTTCAGAGGTGCTTTTCTTGTTTAATTACCAACTCCTTGTAATGTGTGTGTTGTCCTTGGCGTTCTGAAACTGGACACAGTGAACTAACAGTACTGTTTGCCATCCCTGAGCGATGCTATCAACCTGCAGAAACCTTGCCGCATTTAGAAAAGTATTGTGGTTGCCTGGATGTCAGAAGAATAACAAACGTTTATAACAATTCTCAGCAGTAGGCAGAGGTACTGGATGGCCTGAGGGCAGAAAGGGCTATATATACACAACAGCAGATGAATTGCAGCACTTGGGGTGGGGGAGAATGAGCTGCAGTGGTAGAGACAGATCCAGTGAGAAAGGATGGGAAGGGTTCCATGGGGTGAGCGTGCAGACATGCATATACATACATGCTCGCTGCAGGAAGCTGTTAACAGTTTAAATTTTTTAAGAGGTTTTGTGTTCGGTCTCTGCTGTATAAGCCACCAAAACACGGGCAGATAAAAGCTGTGAGCACTGATTATAGACACAGAACGTTGTATGGTAGGATGCGTATGCCGTAGAAGGGGCACTGTGTGCTTACGTAATTACCACTTGGGTAATTACAGAGCTCACACCCAACTTGCCATCAAATATAGCACCCTACGCCAGAGGTCTCGAGCGGTTTCAGACCAGCGTGCCTGTGGAAAGGGGAGCAGCTGCCAGCTCTGTCGCTGTGCAGGGCTGTGGGGTGAGCGTGTCCAGGACTGGGGACCTGCGCACAGGCGCACCCTCTGGCCCGCCCCAGAGGCACCGTTTTGAAGCCCAGTGCTGCTCACCCAGGGCTGAAATCAGCCTGACGGGGAGTATGTCCGAGATGGGGCCTCATGCCTCGTTGGTGGGGCTGGCAGCGAGGACACCTCTGGCGGAGGGGCCTGCCTTGTTAAAGTTACAGCGCTGTGGGAGGAGGCTGCTTCCTGGGCCAGGGAAGCAGAAACTTATCCCCGCTGCTGAAAGCCGTGCTGAAGCAACTCGGCACAGACACCCTCGTCACATCGGGGGTCTGTAGCAGGGTACAGAGCAGAGCAGACCCCAGGTCTTGTTTGCTTCTGCAGTTGCATAGGTCACCCACATAGAAATAACTTCAGGAGACCCACTTGGCACCCATACTTTAGCATAGATAGCAGGGGAATGAGTACAGTACACAAACTTAAACAGAAGCATCTGCTCTGACAATTAGGGCTATACCATCTGGAGGACTGGACCCAGCCTGCCCCTGACTTTTGTCGGAGGCTGAGGGACAACTGCCAGACATCAAGGCTTCCATCGCCGGAAAGGAGAGATGCCCGCAGGACTGCCTCGGGTGGTACTGCCTGCTGCTTCCCTCCCCCCCTTGGCAGCAAATCACTGCAGACAGGGTTTCCAGTTGGAGCATTCTCAGGCACAGCAGTCAGCTGGCACCTTCACCAGTTGCAAAATGTTTGATACGATGCCCGTGGCAGCCAGACCTGCAAGTCCCGATTAATTCATCTTGACCAATGGTTTGCTGCTATGCCTGTGTAGGTAGAGACCGCAGAACATCATTAAAACCTAATCACGCTCAGGCAAGAATCAATAGTAGAAACTACTGAGATTTCAGTAATGGAAATGATGCCTGAAAATCTCATTTTGGCTCTGGAGACTTCATCATTTGATCCTCCTGTTCTGGTGCAGGCAGTTTGTGTAAATGAGTTGAAATAATTTTTTTAAACTGCTTTCTTTAGATTTTGTATTCCTTGCCAAGTGCAGAAACACATTTTTAAAAGTGCATCTTTGACAGGTCTTGGCCACATCTCTTTTTGCTTTCCTACGTACCTGTAAACAAGCAAGGGCCTTGATAGCGTTGTTGCTCTGCTAGCTAAGTGGAGATGCTTGTTACCAAATTGAAAAGTACACATGATGCAGATGTCACGGGGGAAATCTGGTGCCTTCAAGGTTTCTAATGGGCAAGCTTTTCTCGGTGCCAGGAGACATTTGGCGTAGGAATAGCAGGGAATCGGAGCTGGATCTCTGGCTGTCAAGCTGTCCCGCCCCTGATCTAAGTCAGTCTGATGCATGAGTTGCTCGGGGGTAACTCTGCCATGATCGGCTGCGTAGGTTTTGTTTGTTGTAGATTTTCCCCTCCTGCAGCCCATGGCCTCCTGCTTGAATACCTACCAGTCCTAAAAATCACATCTGCCTTTTGCCAGGAGAGCGATACAGCTTATTTATTGTCCAGCCCCTGATTTGTGCAGCGCTTCAGACTCTCCAGGGTGTTTTGCTGTGGGCTGTGCTATGCGGACAGGGCTCCTTCTGAGGGGTGATGCACATCCCTGTGCCTCCGGAGGCCTCAGGAGAGAAGCTTCCTGCCCGGTCCCTCAGGGAAGGAGCAGGAGGGGGCTGCCTGGGGTGGCAATGGAGTGGAGGAAAAAAAAAAAGAAGGAAAAAAAAAAAAAGGCAGGTGGCTGCAGACAGTTTGAATCCCTGCTGGATGTATTTCTTTCTAGGGACATTCCAAGTAGCACTGGCATGATGATTTTTAAGTACTGCGCTAGAAGGAAGATCTTGTAGGAGACATCATATACTGCACTGATTTATTTAGATATAAACATCTGAAAGCTTTACTTGCAGCAGTTGTAACTCTGGCTGCTTATCAGTAGCTCTAATATTGTGATCTGCCTTTAACCCTCTTACAGGGAAAAAACAAGATGTAGCTGCCACAATAAGGCTGCTTGTCATTACCCTCTCTCAAGGTCTCCAGCAGAGTGATAAGATCCCATAAAAAGCTTTGGGGTGCTGCTGGCAAGCAAATCTCCTCTTGCAGGAATTATGTCAATGTGTGGTTCTTAAATGCCTGTTGAGGCTACAAAAAAAATTGTTTAACTGGAGGTCTTTTGTACCAGAAAATTCTTCGTGCTGAAGAAAATTGCTGGGATAGTTAAGATGCCATCCCACATGCTTCTTTTTTCCCAAGTTGTCTTGCTGCCCCGCTAATTATTTAACATGCAGTTTGAATGCCCCTTCTCGTCTCCCCATCCCAGCCTCTTCTTCACGCTACAGTGAGTATTTAATGCTGAAATTCTGATGTGACATCCATTTCCGTATCGGTACACAGCAATGGCCCAAACATACAATTATATCTTTAGCTCAGGATGGAGCACAAGCAGCTGTTTTAATAAGGGGTTTCTTTCTCTCCTCCCACAGCTCTCAAATAAGAGCAAAGGGAATACAGAAAATGACTGCCCAAGGAAATTGGTTTTTTATAAACGTTCTCTTCTCTCAAGTTTATTCCAGGGTGATAGCCCTGCTACAGCATAGGGAAACACACTAGCGTTAACAAGGGATTATTCTGGAGGCTTGGGTTTGCCCAGCGGTCCCGTACTTGGAGGTGATGCATAGGCGGGCTGGAGCCGCTGCATTCATTCTGCTTGGCACTATTTGTCTTTTGCTTTGTCACACGTATCCTCGTTACAGCTTGCTGATGAGCACTGGTAATGGGATGAGTTACCTGGGATTGGGCTTGGTACGATAGTCAGCTAATCGTCAGCTCCCGGGCAGAGACATCGCTTGTGGAAATGCATTTCTTACCGCTCACAGGCAGTTCTTGGCAGTAACATGCGATGGGCATGAGTCCAGCCCGAGGAGCAGCCCTGCAGTCGGTGGCAGTCTCTGCCGTGGTGCTGGCCTCTCCCAGCGAGCGAGCAGCGGTTCGGTTCGGTGCAGCGAGGTACCCAGGGGGCTGCACGCGGCGAGCTCCTTTGAAGAGGTGCCCCCGCTGGTAGTGGCGGGCAGCTCCCGGTACTGTGGCAGGCTGCAGAGTGCACCGTGTACTCATGCAGTAAGTGAAAATGCTTTCTCTTATTTCAGGATGCAGAAAATGAGGAAGGGTACAGGAGCTTTTTCAGCAAGGCACAGGATTAAATCTCGGGTTTGTTAAAAATGAGGAAGGGTACAGGAGCTTTTTCAGTGAGGCACAGGCTTAAATCTTGGGTTTGTTAACGTTCAGACAACCTGCTCTTGCTTGAGCTAAAATCTGCCTTCTTGGCTCAGTAACTGAAATACCGTGTGTAAACAACGCTGGTGCGTCGAGACGCTGACCTTTGCTGTTCATTGTGATTTTCAGGTGCTTGCAGAATTGTGGAAGGGAGAGGGGAAGACTCCTCTGGAAATTGTTAAAGAAAAGAAACTTGAACTGATACAGGATCAAAAAGAGCTTGAACAGATCTGCCAGGCAGTGATTGATGGACAAGAAAATGAGGTGATTATGATGGTGCTGGGAAGCTTGTGCACTACTGCAGTCTGTGGCACTAAAGAGCGGGTTAAAATGGCCTCTCTCTTTTTCCTTTTGATTGGCATTTGAGCTCTAGAGCCAGTATAGGAGCAGTAAAGCTGCTGCTGAGATAGTATCAGGCTTTTCTTCTCCTTTCTTATTTTACTAAGTGGTGGTGGGGTTTTTTTGGTTGTTTTTTTTTTTTAAATTGAAGCTCACACAAAATGATCAGCAGAAGAAATTACCAGTCTGGCTCATGTGTTAAGTCATTGTGAGAGACCATAAAAATTTAATGCAGGAAAGCAAAAATGCAGGACCCTGTCCCCCTTCAGCTATACTGTCATTAGCCTGACCTGGCCACCCAGCCACATAACTCTGATTTTTATGTCGTCTGTTGTGATATTAGGGCAACAGTGTTAAACTGTTCTGAGGCTGGAGATTAAAGCTACCTGCCAGCAAGGCATGTATTAGTTACAGAATTAGAGGCTATATCAGAGCTGGCAAGGCAAAATTTTTACTTGCATCTGTCTCTTCACCACATCCCTGTCTCCCTCCACTGCCAAAGAGATGAGTCGAGCTGGCTCTGCTGCCTGCCAGTGTCTGTGGGGTGGGGAGGAGCCGGACCCCTGTGGCAGCAGCATCGGTGGCTCCAGAGCTGCTGTCCGCTCTGCTGCTGGGCTGAGGCAGCAGCGCACATGCTGCAGTAGGGAAGATGGGGTTTTGGCTCTCCCCCATCTCCTTGGGAGGACACGCAGCAGCCTGCATGGCTTATCGGTCCAACAGGGTCTGAGCTGGGAAAAAGGGAAAGAAGACCTTGTTGATCACGAGGGGGAGGAATGGGAAGGGATCTTGACAGGGTCTAAAATCTGCTTTATAAAAAGCAAAACGAAAACAAGTGCTTATATGTTCTCTGGAGAAAAAATGTAAAAGCAGAAGTGAATAGCTTGCTTCTAATATAAACATTGTCTAGATACATTTGCCATTTGGAAAAAAACATTAACATCTTTTGAGAACAATACCACCCACCCCGGATCTCATTGGGGGATGCTAACAGCTCTGCAAGAGCTTTTGATAAAGAAAATGAGCTTGCAGTAGGTCGGCGTGACCTCCATCAGACTGACTCATTTGCAAAGCCTGATAAAAGCGCTGCTGTATGTTCAGACTGGTCTGGAAGCACAAGTGGGGATAGGGAGAATGTTAGAACTGATTGGGAAGTGCAGAAGCTGGAGGTCCGTAACTATACTCCCATTTCAATAATAATGCTTTCTCCGAAAATGTAATTCCTCTCTGTTTTCCACTGGTTTAGTCAAGCCAAATGCAGTAGAATGGCCTCACTTCCCTGCTTTTTCCAGGTGATCTTACACCAAGGCAAACGCTGCCTTGAAGGCCTGTAATTCACTGCTACGAGAGCTTGCCTTACAGAACAGTGTTAGCTGAGTACTTAACAGGGGCAAAAAAAAAAAAAAGTCAGTGGTGTCCTTTTTGGTAGTAACTTTCCTTAGAATTAACTAATTTACAAACAGTTGCTCAAGCTACCACCGAGCACTTAGGAAAATGCACTGTCTGGGTTGTATGGCACGCTGCCCCGTATAGGTAATTCCCAGCCGATCAGGAGCAATGAGTCCTTTCCATATTGTGGCATTACAAAGATCTTAGACTGCCAATATTTTGGATACCATAATGAGGAGCAATATTTGCATTTGTGCTTGGTATTGGCACGGTTGGCGGTTCATATGTTCGTAATCCTTCCCTTAATATCTGTAAATACGCCATCCTGTTTAATTGCAGGGATTGTGTTTTGCCCAGTAACTCTGACAATGTAGACGGTGTCTTCCCTGCCACACAGACAGCACGCGGGCCAGACGCTTGTCTGTCAGCAGTAGCAGCTCCTTTAGGAAAGAGACATTTCCAATGCTTTCATCAGTGTCTTTACTTAGCTTTTAATTATGGCCCTTGCTATTTTGCAGGTGATTGTGCATCAAACACTAGCTGTCTGATAGGAGGCCGTACTTCTCATCAGTTAATTAATTGCTATGGTGCAAAGGATTCCTTGCTTAAAGGAAATAACATGCTGTTACAAAAACACCTATGTCTGTGCTTGAAGGTCCTCACAAATACTATCAAATAGGTTATGATTTGATGCAAATTACTTGTTATAACTGAACATTATACTGAATGAGAAAGATAGATCCTATTAGCAAGAGAAGTCCATCTCATTTTTCTCGCTCCTTTCCTGGAAGTTGCTGTGCAAGTTGCAGACACTGTTACAATCCAAAAAGTGTTTTCTGACTTTTTCAATAAGAGCAGATCTTTCTATTAGTTGTAAGGCCCTGCTGCTGTAGGGACTTGCTCTTGTCTCATGGGAGCAGAGCAGGAGCTTATTGCAAAGCTGAAGGCAGTTCTTATAAATAACAGCTTAGCCCAAAATATAATACGCTACCACAGCAGACAAAAATATTCATACCTTGGCTGTGCATGAGTGAGTGAAGATGTCTGGTTCTCCTGTAACAATGCTGTCTGTCATGTTTTTTCTTTAAAGGTTATGGCGGTAAAGGCAGGAAATCAAAAAGTGCTAAATAAATTAATTGGCCTGGTACAAAGAGAAACCCAAGGACGATCCAATCCTGTTCTGGTGAAGCAACTATTAGAGAAGAAGCTGTCAGAGTAGCCGCAGCCACAGGAGAAAAAGCACACAAGCGTCTACAGAAAGCACGTGCTTTGTTCTGGCTAGTTCACTGCAAATGGACTTTGGTGCCTCTCCATGTAGCATCGGATTGTTGGTTATACTGCAAGCAGCATTACATCCCAGCCTTCCCTGGATGCACCAGCCAAAGGCATATGAGAAAAAGAACAGCGGGAGATGATACAGTCATTTGCATCTCCCTCGCTTCGGTGTGGTGTTCAGAAATGTGATTTCCACACAGCCACAGGAAACGAGTTCCCAGGGGTGGCTGTGAGCATGCCGAGAGCTGAAGCTGTGCTGGTTAGTTTTGTAATAAAGCCAGTGTAAACTCGGCTTTCCAGCTGCCTTTTTGTGAGAGGGGAAATCCAGTGGTGCATGCTAGTAAGTCACTGTAAATTAGTGTAAGCACACTAGTAACAATGATGAAAACACCTTGCAGTAATTAAGAAGAGCATGTGTGCCTCCATGCCTAGCAGGAGGGAGAAAAATGTCCAGTGCTATCATTCCTCCTGATTGCTGAGGGATGGGGAACGGACGAAGTCACTAGCTGCTTAAGTGCGTGCCTGAGGCTAGTGCCACAAACAGCTGTGCCTCCGTCTAAGAATTAGCGTCAAATTGTTTGCTCACCATCTCCTTGTTACCTACCCAAACACCTGCTTTGCCTACTCGCAGCTCTTCCAGTTCTGAAGAGCGCCTAACGGAGGGATGCAGGGATGCCTGAGCCCTCCCAGGGTCTGCATCGCAGTCTGGCCGTGAGGGTCAACAGCAAACGTGCTTCTGCTGGTCGCGCACAAACCTACGGAGGAACAAGTAGTGCTTTTCTCTTACGCGGTAGCTCAGTAAAGGGTCCGTTTGCTCCAGTTGGGTTTTTGTTCTCTGCTGGCAAGAACTTGATCCCGTGTTGGAAGTGCTCCCAGCCCAGGGCCGCTCGCTTCTCTGGCTCGTGGCGCTCTGTGGTCACCTGGAACCGCAGCACTTTGTGGAGGGAATCGGACAGCAGTTGGCTTACCGACGCCGAGCGGGATGCAGCAGGCTTCCAGGGTCTGATCCACTATTTAATACTAAGGGGTGTTTTATGCGGGGTTGTTTTTACCTTCTGTTTTTCAGCTCCTAGCTTGACGTACCCACCGAAATCCAGCATCCTAGAGCTAACTTCCCAGTCCCGACCCGCTTCAACTGATCAAAACATTATCAGGAAATGCAACTAGAGGCAGCCTGTCACGTTTACATTTAGTAGGGAAAGAAACCCCATTTAGTACCAGGGGTTTGAAGTCCTTAGACCCCTTCAGGAAGCTGTACGTTTATCTCTGAGATACTGCAGAATTGTTCTTTAGCCTCTGCCTGCAGGGCAGACACAGGAGTGCAGCAGGTACAGCCCGGGGACATCAGCTGCCTTTCGCAACTGTGCTGCTTGCAGCACTAGGTTGATGGCAGTTCTTCCTCACGAGTAGTAGTGCTAATGTATGTCTCAAGGAGGACGTTTCTGTACAAACTGGCTCAGGGTACAAATACGAGCTCTTAATTAGAAGGAAAAAAACCCCCAACCTTGTGGTTTTCAAATATGTTTAATGAATAAAATGTATACCCATTATTCACATAAAAATAACTGTACAATTTAAAAGTCATACAGCTCACGAAAAGCAGTAACATGGTTGCAAAAACCATGACCCTTCAAAAAAAACCCCAAAACAACCCAAAACCCACAAAACCCCACAAACATCCAAAAATTTGCCAAAAAACCAAAGCCCCAAACCAGACCCCCCAGGATTTTCATGTAACCTGACCGTCAACACAGAGGCCTTTACTATCGCTTTTGACATCATTAGCAAAAAGTACCATTTTTACTTATAGTGGTGTGAGTTTTCAGGTAAGTGTTCAGTTAATAAAGGTTTAGACTATACAGCAAACATTAAATGTTCGAATTCCGTTCAACTCTTACCATGGCAGCAAGAAACAAAAAGGCACAAGGACTTTTGCGTGAAATCTGGAATCTTAATATTTAAAGGTATTCCCTTGGTTTAGAAAAGCACAGTAGTTGCCAAGATGTGGTCCTCCAAGGTTAATGCTTTTTGTTGCTCAGCTTGATTCTGCTGGGCTGAGTTTCCCCTCTGCTGGACTGGGTGCCTCTTAGAACAGAGAAAGCAGTGATGTATTTGGAAGAGTAATAATTAAGCTGTACTTAAAATAAGAAGGAAGGATCATCTCCACTATGGTAGCACGGCTACTGCTGGTAAATGTCTTTTTAATGGCTGCTTCTTGGCCCCTCTTTTCCTACATAATTACACTTTGCTAAAATGGTACAAGATCTGTTAAAAATCATGAGCCAAGTTCTATATGAGTAGAATTTATATCTTTAGGTGGATGAGGGAAGAGCAGCTGATGTAATCTGCCTGGACCTGTGCAAAGCGTTTGACACTGTCCCACACGACATCCTTGTCTCTACACTGGAGAGATGTGGACTCGACAGATGGACGGTGGACAAGGAGCTGGCTGGATGGTCACGCTCAAAGAATGGTGGTCAGCGGCTCAGTGTCCCGGTGGGGAGCAGTGACGAGCGGAGCTCCTCGGGGATGGGTACCGGGACCGGGGCTGTTCAGCGTCTTTGTTGGTGACAGGGACGCCGGGACTGGGCGCACCCTCAGCAGGTTCGAAGCTGTGCGGTGCCGTCGGCACGCGGGAGGGGAGGGACGCCATCCCGAGGGACCCTGCGGGTGGAGAGCTGGGCCTGTGCGAACCGCGTCACGTTCAACACGGCCGAGGGCCGGGTCCTGCACGTGGCTCGGGGCAATGCCAAGCGCAAAGCGGAGAACGGACCGAGAGCTGCCCTGAGGAGAGACTTGGGGTGCTGGTGGAGGAGAAGCTCAGCGTGACCCAGCAACGTGCGCTGGCAGCCCAGAAAGCCAACCCCGTCCTGGGCTGCATCACAAGCAGCGCGGCCGGCAGCTGGGGAGGGGGGGGGATTCTCCCCCTCTGCTCTGCTCTGGTGAGACCCCACCTGGAGCGCTGGGTCCAGCTCTGGGGCCCCCAACGTAAGGAGGACATGGGCCTGTTGGAGCGGGTCCAGAGGAGGCCACGAAGCTGCTCGGCGGGCTGGAGCACCTCTGCTACGAAGATGGGCCGAGAGAGCTGGGGGGGTCAGCCTGGAGGAGAAGGCTCCGGGGAGACCTTCTAGCAGCTGCCAGTGCCTGCAGGCGCTACAGGAAAGCTGGGGAGGGATGTTGTACAGGGGCCTGCAGTGATGGGACAAGGGGGAGCGGCTTTAAACTGAAAGTGGGGAGATTTAGGTTAGATATTAGGAAGAAATTCTTCCCTGTGAGGGTGCTGAGGCACTGGAACAGGTTGCCCAGAGCAGCTGTGGATGCCCCATCCCTGGATGTGCTCAAGGCCAGGCTGGACGGAGCTGGGAGCAACCTGGGCTGGTGGAAGGTGTCCCTGCCCATGGCAGGGGGGGTGGAACTAGGTGATCTTGTGGGTCCCTTCCAACCCAAACCATTCTGTGATTTACTGTAAGTCTCAATCTATTTTCACTTACACCTTGTTGCCAAACACAATGGGCAACAAGAAAGAATAAAAGGGGACAATTGTAATATTCTTCCCCTTCCAGGGAAGGGAAAGAGCAGCTATAGTCTATAAATTCTGGACTGTATTATGAAACAGCCACTTCTAAAATTTTTAAAGAAACCTTTTGCAGACGTACACAAAATATAAATTTCTTTCTGATAGAAAAAAGTGGTTTGAGTCAAATCTAGATGATGAATTTTTTTAACATTTGTGGAGATACGAGCTACCACCTTCAGAGCGGTGGTAGCTGGCAGCACTATGCCCCAGTGAGGAGGAGGCTCAGCAGGGCCAGCTGACGTTGCTCCCAGTGGCAGCCGGCAGGAAGGGGCTCACCAGTTTGATTGAAACAATACAACTGAAACATCAGATCCTATTTTGCCTGCCTAGGGCCTGACTGAGCAGCCTAAACACAACGGCCACCTTCCTCTGTGTCCTAAATGGAGCTCAAGGCAATTTCTAAGTACTCCGCAAGTGAACTCCGTACGGTGTAACACGGCTTTGGTCTGTATTTGCATAGCAGTAGTCAATGGAGCACATTAAAAGACAAAAGCAGCAGCCGCCTCAAGGAATTTAATATCTGCTATTTGAAGACAAATAATAAAAAAAAATCCCCGTGGGACAGGTGGGTCTGCAAGATAAAAGGCAGAGCCTATGAACTGTTTGATGTCGGAACGTTTTGCAGATCAGGAGCTCTCGGCATGGCTGTAGTGAGGCTGGGAACTCCAGAGTGGAGACTGAGGCTTTGACCCCAACTTGCAATTCTTATTTAGCGACAACAGGGCTCCCTGATCTACTGATCGCAGATGCCATCTGTGCGACAGCATTAGGCAGGGTGAATTAAGGACAGTTTCGTGCAGATTTTCAGCAGCAACCGTCCATGAACAGAGGGCCGAGGAAAATGCTTCACAAATTAAAAGCTGACACCAGACACTGTCACAACAATCTCATCTGCTCGTTGCTGGAAGTCCTTTAAGAGGTCACTCCTGGGGGTGGAGAGATGATCCTTACTATCCTGTACAGCTGAAGTATCCCACATATGAGGTTGCAGAAGAGGAGAAGAAAGTTGTCTAAAAAGATGCTGGCAATGCTGAAGTGGTGAAGAAAGAATTTCTAGCGCTCAGCCTTGGCTGCAGAGTTTAATTTTAACTGCGTTAAAAATAGAAGCACATGATAGGAACCTTAACTAAAAAATTTACAGCTAGAGGATTCACACTGCAATTTCACTGCGGCCTCTTTCCACTCCACTTCTGCGGCAGGGTGTCAACGCACTGAAATGTTCTCATTTCTGCTAGGAGCACCCCTCTGCCTACACACTTTCACAACCACCGACCTCGGCGGCACCTTCTCGGTGATCTACGGCCCTGGGTGTATGCTCAGCATGTAGACGGTTTGGTTCTTTCACGTGAAGAAAAACAAATCGGGTTTTCACTCAACTCTCCCTTTCTCAAACCGCGTGAGAGAGATGGAGTAGCATGCTGCTGGTCTTCCTGTGCTTGGTGCCTGCGTGCTGTTTATAAATACTCCAGAGTTCACTGGATTCTGCTTCACATCATGGCCGTGTAAAACCAAGTTAGAGCAGAGCTGAGGTCAAGATTGGTTGACCCAGATGCTTAGAAGCTCACTTGCATTGGGTTGGCAGCTGAGCAGAAGTCATCCCTCTCCCCTCAGAAGCCGCAAACTTTCAGGTAATATGAAGATACGTAAAATTCTATTGCTAATAAGGAAGGCAGTAAAATAAATACGAAAATACAAAAAAGCTCTCTTGACCTGTGATTTGCTGCACCTTTTTGTGCCCATTGTGATGGCCCATGTGAACTCCACCTAGAGGAGCCCCTGGGCCGAGCTGGGTCGCTCCCGATGGCCCTAGTGAGCAGTGCCCACGTCCTCCCTCTAGGACTATCCTAGTCCCAGACCCTTAAGGTCTCCCGGAGGGTGGACAGGCAGTTCACAACCATCTGCAGCGCTTGCTGACCAGCTGTGTACGTACAGCTGGAGAGGGAACCCTGACCTTTGCTGTTTCTCCCCTTTGGCTCCATGTGAGGCCCAGCTCAGGACCCCGCAAATGACTCCATGTCACCTGCTGGCTTTTCCCCAAAAAGAGACTGGTGACAGCTGTGCCAGACCCCACGTTACTCCCGCACGTACACAGGCAGCCAATTATTTCACCCCACATCCATCGCCTGGTCATCACAGCCCCTGGAGAAGGGCCTAGAGCTGGGTCAGTACTCACGGCTGCAGAGGTTGTACTACCAGGAGCTAATCCCAACAGCAGCACTTGAGGGCCAACAGGTTTGCCGTGGGGAACGCTCCCTCCACGCGCAGGCATGCTGTGTAAGCACCAAGCAGGATTCTGCAGACATATGGTCGCATCAGCCACAGCTTTACCTAAAGAACTTACACCCACTAACCAGGCATAACCATCGGTTAAGTTATATTTTACTTTCTGAGTAACTGAGTTTGAGAGGCCAGGTTTTCAGACTGGTCTTAGAGGCTATGAGGTTTTTCACACTGAAGCTCAAAAAAATGACTCTGGAGTTTTACGACAGACGCTGGTCAGAGTTTCCAAACCCAAGCTGTGCATGGACACTGAGAGACACCTTGAGGGACACAAGACGACATTTCGCCTGAGCTCTGGCCAAACAGACACAGCGGCACTGAGCTGGACACAGTTAAGTTCTCCTGGATTTGATTCATCCACGTTATTTTTTGGTCTAAATCCAAGCTAGTTATTTTTCAGGTACGCAGCAATAAAACACAGCTGCTGTGGCATTGGCTTTGTCAGAAATGTAAGTTTGCAGGTATTTAGCCCATGAGAGGTAATTGTATGCGGGCAGTCTGCCGACGTGCCAGAGAAAGTTACTTGGTTGAAAAATGCAGCCTTTGCACAAAAGTTCCATCAGGGCTTTTAGCCCAGAGACTTCAGTCTTCATTTAATCCAGCTGCCACACAAGAACCATTATAATCAATGAACAAAAAGATTTGCACAGTCAGCAGCAAAATGCCACTTCAAGTACCTACATATTTGAGAATCCAAGTAATGCTCCTATTCATAATCAAGAGGCTTCCAACCAGGCGTATAACAAATGAAACGCATTGATGCTGAGCCACAACATGTTTACAAAAGGTGGTGGCCTCTAAAAAATAAAGTACATCTAGTCAGAGCTGGGCTTCCACTGCCAACAAAGTCACTGAAATAGCATTGCAGTCTGCGGCCGGACAGCTGGCACCACCTCATAGTAGCCAAATACCCATTTATGCAAGCCTGACACCACCTTAACAAGGAGCACTTTTTTTTTTACTCTCCTTTGCACACTCCTGGCCCAAAACATTACGTAGCAGTGCTGTCCACTTGGACAGTTCCCATAGGGCACTGCCATATGCATTTTTCACATTTGCTACGAGTTTTCTCTTTCTGGTCCTCAGTAAATCAGAGCAACACAAACATAAATTCTTACAAAGAGGCAAGTGCCCCCTGCTCACCTGTGGTGTTTTACCTTTGGTTTGCTCATTAACGCAAGCAGCCTGGGTGTCATGTACCCTCTGTTTCTACTGATAATGCTCAAAAGCTGCAAGGAAGAACATACTGTAATTATCTAAATCTGATCTGGACACAGCAACGTTACTGTACTGTGCCAGAGCTATCTGAGTTAAGAAAAGAAAGAGGAAAATCCCAATATTCTACTCACAACCGCAGCTGCGGTTTAAATGTTACAAATGTAATAGGAGCCATCATAAAAACTGCAGGCATGACATAGCAATTTCAGTAAATACAGCACAGTAAATTGCTTATTAAATCAAGCTGCCCTCAAACAGGAGCTGTGGCTACAAATTCAAATGATACAATGACATAATTTAACGGCACCAAATCACACCGCTCCCATCCTTTCTTCCCAGCCCTGAGATTTTTAGCGCTTATAGAGCTTAAAAACCTTCCTGAAGCATGAAACATTCTGTGAGGCAACAGCAGAGTGTACAAAAGGGTAGTGAATGCATACACCCTGTGCTAGACAGTATACTCCTCTTGGTAAATAGAACTTAACCTCTTGAACTTAAACCCTTGGACTCTGTGGGATGCAGTAAGTTTGTTTGCAAATGTTTTTCTCTGAAGGAGCGAACAGACCCCTTGGGCATTGTGCCCAGGCCAAAGAGCAGCGAGAATGGCTCTGGTGACAGAAACATGCCTGTCCTGTCCTGTTCCCTTTCCAAAGCACAGCCCCTGCCGATGTCCACGGTCCACCCCAATCACACCGCGTCTTCTCCCATTCCAGGAAATGTACCGATCTTACAAAAAAATCACACTGCATTGGAAAGGCTAATGCACAAAGCAGGTGTGGCAGCACGACACCACTGAATTCATCAGACTTTTTACATAGTGACAAACCCTCGTGAAAGAGGAAATAAGTAATTTATGAACTGGATGCTCTGAAGGATGTATCTGGGTGTGCTGGTGGGAGGGACAGCCCGAGCCTGCTACTGGGAATTTTCTCACCTCCGTGGAATACAGCTGAGAACCAAAGCTCTCATTTCTCTTCTTCCAAACCAAGGTCAGGAAGTTACCGGGACAGAAGAGGTAGCACATCTGTCCCATCTGAAACTACACCACCAACAACTTGATCAACAACGGTTTGAAATACCGTCTTTTTCTTTAGGGCACACATGGAAAAGATCAAATTCAAGAAAAACGCCTAGAATACAATAATAAAAAGGCTGTAAGTAGGGCCAACAACACAGCCCATGAACTGCCGCTGCACACGTCCCAAGATCAGCACATGCAAAGGGTGATACTGTTTTGAACGTAAGCTGCCGAGCGCAGTAGCCCCAGTGAACACAACCCGTACGTGCATGTGTGCTGAGACTGACCCACAGGGCATCCAAAAATGGCCAAAGGTAAAAGAGAATGACTACAACTGTTTTAAGACTAGCCATTCACTTTATAGGTAGGTTGCAAAAAAATATAGCAGACTGAAGTTGCCGGAAAGATCCCTTGCTACAGCAGAACAGCTTAAGAACACACTCAAAGGCTACATCATTAGAAATGTGGCACTCCCAGTTTGAAACATCTAGCAGGAGACTGGAAATTAACTTTGGTAGCACTGAGCCACCACCTGCAGGTGTTGGAATAGGCCTGCCAACCCCAAGACACTTTGTTTGTGAGTGGTGCTGAGCCACTGCACCAAGGAGGGACTGCTCTCATCACACACGCATGCGCCGAGTGCAGCGAATCCGGACCGTGGAGCACTTCCTTACTCTTGGAAAAAGCAGCATAATGTTGTGTCCTCTGAGGGCCTACTGGCTGCATCACTGCTTGGACCACAGGCATTTAGGGGGTTTTTGGAAAAGATGTATCATTGGTAAAGACAGGGTAACATATTATCTAATTGGAGGGAAGATGGTTATTAAACAAACATTTGGCTGAAGAACTTACACATAGGCAGGCGATTAATCTCAAAGATCAACATTTTCAAGCCATATCACAGGTTCTACGTTTTGAAGATGCAATTCCTGCCAGTATATTTTTGCTGGGTGCTGGGCATTATGCTACTATCACAACTAAGACGTGGCTACAAGTCTGATGCCGCTCAGGAACCCAGTAACAGAAAGTTACACACATGATGGCAATTTTTACAGCCCCGACCCAGGGTCACTGCACTCACCCGCCTCTTCCTTTCGGGGAGCTGACAGACAGGTTTCTTGGTTACGAGGGGACACTGCGTACACACACAGTTCTGACCTTTCAGCAAGAAGTCCTTCCACATGATTCCAGATTTCAAAGGCTGAATTCATTCTGCCGGATGCAGAGCATAAGCTCTACTACAGCTTATGAGGTAAACCCTCCCCTTCCTCAAATTTAAAGATGCTTTTTTGAGCATTCCACATTTTAAAATCCCCACGTAGCTTAAGAGACCTGCTGAGACAAAACTGCCATGACTTTGTACATTTGTTGAAAACACCAGTTAAAATTAACAATCTCAGAAAAAATCCTTTCTACCCAGTAAATAAAGATTCTAATTTTAGAATAAAAACAAGGGAAGGGAGCGTTCACATAGTGACCTTACTGACTTCCTTGACCACTGGTCTGCAGAATTCTTTATTTAAAATAAGTATTTTTTTTTCATTCCTTTTTAAAAAGTCCTTCAGAAAAAGGATTGGATTGCTTCTGCAATGTAGCACTTATTTCTGAACCACTAAGAGTTAGCTGCTCACACGTATTTGGTACTTTTCCTTTTGCTCACGTAAAGTTCCTACCAGAAGAGGTGAGGAGCGGAGCAAGCACTGACACTGAATCCAAAATGCTAAAATACTTTCTATGCCCAACACTAGTGAACCCCCTCAGGCCAGGCCTGCGAGTACAGCACGGAAGACAGCACTACTGGGAATAGTGGGAGCAGGAGCCGGGGAGTGGGGAAAGAACCCACCATGTCCTAGGACAAGTTTAACACAACGAAACAAACCAAACCTTGATTTTCTCATCGCCCATTCACAACAATGCAGGGGGACAAGAAGGAGCTCTCTTAAACCCAGATAACTAAGATTTACGAAAAAATCTGCAGCCTTGGCTTCAGCTTCCAAGGAAGCTTGCGAGGTGAAGCAGGGCCACGTCGAGGGCAGCAGGTGATTTACAGGATGGCAATGAAATGGTGCCTAAAAAAACAAGTTAGAATTGAAAGCAAACCAGCAAGTCAGCTAGCAAGCAACATGACCCCCAGCTATCGTGGATGTGAAGACTGTACAGCAAACAAGCAAAGACAGACCCCGAGGAGTTCTTGAGGGGATTTTGTTAGAGGTACACTTTGGGATATTTTTTTTTTCCCTTGGAATAACCTACAGCAGTCTGAGACAATGAATGCGTCTCACAGCTTGTAGATTAAAGTACAACTTTTAAGAAGCATCTAAAGGATTCAGAAGTTTAAATTACACTGCAGATTGCTGTGGAATTTGACCTGTAACAAATTAGACTCTTCTGGAGCGTCTTTGTTTTTAAAGTGTTCTTTTCCCTTGCAGTCTCTAAGAAAGTGTGTTTCAAAATCAGGATGCTATTAACTGGAGCATCCCACATTACGGAATTACAATGAGTAGGAGAACTAATGTTTGCAAGTGTTATTTCTCACTTCTGTTTCTTCAGATTTCTTGGAGTCACTGTTAGTTTCGTTCCAGGACAAAGAAAGGGGTTTAAGGCTTTCATGAACTAAGCCCCTCTTTACGGAGCCAACTACAGCACACTGGAAGCACAATTATGCTACTAAGATAAGATGAAATGCAGAGGTGATGCACCAATTCATCATGTTTGGGTTCTTCTAATGAAGCCCATTACTCACAGAAGAGAATTTTCTCAAGCAGTTAGTCACCAGCAGACAGCTTTCCCTGTTATTCCTTTTTCTGCAGCTGGTGAATAGTCTGGTCTTCCCCTCACCATCCCCAAAGTGCAATATTAGGAAAAGTCAACACCTAAATTAAAAGTAAACAAACAGCATTTAACTTTCCCTTAACCAAAAAAATTAACAATAAAACAGAACAGCTTTCAGGAGCAAGCCAACCTTTTTCATTAAAAAAAAAAAAAGACACACACACAAAAAGAGCCTGCTGTCCTTTTAATACTACTGAAAGGTATTGAATACCTTTCTTTAGCTTATTAAAATAAGCATAAAAACAAGCTACATACTAATTACAGCTTGCATAGAAACATTTTGTTCTGTACTTTGTGCAAATCTTACTAAATAAGGCATGCCGAAGAGCTTAGGTAGCAATGCAGTAGTTATCAAAGAATGCTGAGAAACTGCAAGGAAAATTCCAGGCAGTCTGCAATCCACATCCACTTACACAGTTCATTTGACTTCAAAGACCAACAGCTGATAGCTGCAGATCTGTCTGCAACACAAGGCAATACGGTATGTGTAGGGTCCAGCACCTGCTTTCAGCTAGTCAGGGGTTTAAGACACATAAGAACACTTGAATTCAAAAAACCTGAGCCGCTAGTTAAGAAGAGGGCTTCAGATCCGGACCGGGAAGAACCCCATTTCAGGGAAAAGGAAAGGAAGGGGCAAAGAGGACAAGGACATGAAGAAGCACAGCCCTTCACAGAAAGAGGGTTTGTGTGTAGCTTTATACTCTCAACTGTCCCCACGGGGCAATGTTTTTCCAAACCGTCTTCTAATAAGTTATCCAGAAGAATATTTTTGGAACAGAAAAGGCTGAAGTGTTTGCCTCCCTTAGCCGACCTACAAGTGTCTATTGAAGACATTCGACAGGAATCAGTGACACTAAAGAAGGGTGGCCATGTAAAGAGGAGGAGATAAAGTAGGAAGCTGCAGTAACAGCAGTATCAGGAACGTCTAAAATAAGTTATGTAGCACAGAGGGAAATTATAAGGCCTAACATAAGGTAACAGGGAATAACATTTTGCCTCCTTCTTCCCCCTCCAAATCAAGTATTTTCAGGAAATATTGAAGTACAACCTTCCTTGGTAAGCAGCTTTGCATTAAAAAACTGTTTAAACTCCAAAAGCTTTTTAAAAAGACATTTAAAAAACCCACTAATAATAATCCTCAAAATCCCCCACTATTTTGTAACATAAAATTGAATGTTCCTGGGCCAGAGCTGCCAGCTCCTTCAGGAACTCTGGGAAAAGGGCAGCTGCCAGTACGGCATTCCTCACGTGTGCGGGAAGGTCAGGATGAGCCAGGCCTTTCTTTCCTTTCTGTCCCAGGAAAGGCTGGAATACAGCCGGGTAAGCTTCAGACAGGTTCCTTCCTTTACCTGTGTTGCTGCTGTGCTGGACATTACCTAAAGCCAGGAAGAAAGAAGAGGAAAGAAAAAGAGAAAGAAAGAAAAAAATAAAATAAAAAAAAAAAGACTCAGTATATTCAGTATATTAAGCACACAGTATTTATTTGTACAGTGTCCAAACCCAGTTTACAAGGATTGTGTTCAGAGCTGTAGTTTGCAGTACTGAGACCACACAGGGAGATACTCCACTAATCCAGCGTTTTAAAGTTCTACATGGCCTGATTTTATTACATTTTTTATTAGCTATCTTTCCCCAGGTTATATAATATTCAGTTCCAGCTCTGATGAGAGAAATATGTGGGCAGGAGTCAAGGGAAAAAGTAATATGGATTTACCTTATGAAACAGCAGATAAAATCTACCCATCTAGAGCCAGCATGGTTGTCTCAATGTAAATGATGCTGTGCTGTAGCCCTCCCCCAGATCAAAATATCATTTGGACTTCTCTCTCTTTCTCTGTCCCCTCCCTATGAATCACCGTGTAAACGGGCTTGAGGCCAAGCTACCACATCACCAAGCAAGTCTGAAGCAAGCTAGAAACTAAGGGGAAAAAAAGTTTGAAAATTTTATTTTTCTACCACTGTAGGCCCCGCTAGCTACACTTACCTTTAACTCCCAGTAAAGCAACTAAACATTAAAAAAAGAGCAAACAAAACCCACTGTGTGCTCTGCTGTATGATCTCTGCAGCCAGAGTTCAGTGAGTAAGGGCTGAACAAGCATCAGAACAGAGGGAATTACAGTGGCGGCAGCAGCACTTAAAATTTCAGTCAGTTGCTCCCTGTTTCAACCTGAAGCAGAACTGCACTTTAATTAGACGATAAATAATTTAGTGAAACTAAGAAGGTGACAAAATTTTAACAGTGATGGAAATAAATACTTTACAAAGATAAATTAACCTGCAGAACTCGCTGCCACAAGATATCATCGAGACCAGAAGCAAAGGCAGATAAACCCCTGCCTAACTCGCAAACGGACGTTCTCATGAGCCGTAGAAGTAAATCATTAAAAAAAAAATAAAAATAGGACTGTCATATTAAATCCCATACTGCAGATACGCCAAACGCTATACTGCTGCATTAAGATGAGGTTTCTTAGTCTTGGGTCACACCACCCTTTTTCTGAATCATCTCCAAGTAGCTACCTCAAGGAGCTGCAGATGAATGCCCCACCCAACGCAGAGCAAAGCAATCCCTCCGTTCCACACCTCTGTACTTTTGTTCCTTTCCCGCAGTTCTCCTAAGGCACTGTGGAATTACTGTACACTTCCAAAGAGCCAAAAGAAATTGTCATCTTCATCATCCAGCGCAGTTGTACTTTTCTTGAATTTCAAAAACCTTTCCAGCTCCAGACTTATCAATCATTTATATTGTTATTCTACAAATTTCTATCTACTGGAGACAGAGTACAAGAATTTCAGTGCTGTGTAAAATGCTGACTGTGGGAGGAAAACCAACTTAAATTATGAATTACAACGAAAAGAAAGTTTTGAGCTTCCCTCAAAGATTACTTTTTTTTTTTTTTTTTAAGTTTTCTAACATTAAAATGTTTCATAACTAATAGTTTAAGGGGTTTTTGATAGTTTTGCCAATATAACCGGAATGCTAGTATACTGTCAAAGCTTTTGTTTCTAAATTCTTCCCCTCAAAAAGCATAGAAATTGATACATTTCCCTAAAAATCATTTTGATTTAGATTTAACAGTTTATGGGGCAGGGAAAGAGCAAAGCACAGAAAGCTGGTCTAGGGACCGGGGATCAGATATTTTTTTTCTCTGGTCAGGACTGTCCACTTCTTCTTTCTAGTGTCAGGATGCAAACTGAATCATACAACTAGGAAAAGGAGAAAATGAGTACTCTGGAGAGATTGTTACCAACACACTGTAAGAAGGACAGCATTTCATATGGGATCTGCATCATGACAGCTCTACGTATCTACCCAGAACCCAAGGTACTGTGTAAGGAAACCACATACTCATGTAAGCAGAAAATATAACAAATTGTTCATTTCTGCTCAAACACCTTCAGAGACCACTGTTCTCAAGAGAAATGCTCTGGAGTATTTTGGTTTTACATTTGTGATCCCCACTACGTCTGTCTTCCATTTTTTGGACGTGAATTCTGTGGGAGGCCAGTTATGCTCAGAGATGCAGAAAAAACTTTGGGGTTATTCACCACTTCTGTTAGGGGGGAAAACCCTTCAGAGAACACCTAATTGGCATGATGCTCAAAGGTGGCATTCAAGCTAATGCAAAGAAATTCGACGAAAATTCTTCTTTTGTATTCTTTTTTCATTTACCATTATTGTAGCAGTTCCTACCTTGCACCACTTAATCAATATAATGAGCTAGTATGGGTTGATGGACTACTGAGCCAACTTGCCCCCAGAATCAGATTACTTGCATCACCTGCCTTGTTGGGAATTAAGTCTGCAGGTATCCAAACATTTATTTACTCTCGATCTGCTTGTCAAGAGGTGCCTTCTTTGCAGGAGTTGCCACAACACAGAAGAAAATGTACCAACAGGGTGACTAAGCAGCCTTGTTTCAAACTCCTAAATAATGACCAGCATGAGTCAACCTGGCAAATTCTGAAGCCCACAGAAGACGACTGACGTAAAATAGAAAGTATATTTATATAATGCCATTGGGAATGCATTATATAAAAGTTCTTACTGCCAGCACCTGAAAAAAAGGACTCTAAATGTTGCCTCCTAATCTCATCTCCCACATGCTAGCTACAATACCGTGTAATTGTAAGGCTTTCTCATCTATGGCATGCAGAATGTAGGGCTTAAAATGCTACTGACACTTGCAATACACAGGCCCTTTACAGCAGGCACCTTCCTACACCAATTCTTGGTCCAAGCCAGAAGCAGCCTTAGCAAGATCGTAATTTTATAGACTAGATGTACTGCAAACCTTAGAAGTATATACCATGCTGACTGTAGAGTAGCTAAATTATTATTCAGAGCCTTGAAAAATGAAAATAAAATTAAAATGGCACATAAAAAGTCCCACTTTCCACATCTCTGGAAATCCAAGAAAAGTATAAACATCTTCACAGACGCATAGGCAGAGTGGGTGACTATTAATGACTCCCAATGATGAGTAAGCACATACCCATCAATGCAGCCTCTCTTGAACCCCGTTGCTGAGTCAACTCAATCACTGTGGTCACTGCCGTCACCACATTTGACATTCCCTCAACATGGGAACTTGGCTTCTAAGGGAAACCTGCACCCAACATCACCTGCTCAACAGCAAGCTGAGAACAAGCACGTCCTCAGGGCAGGGCCCCAACTCTACCAGCTGCCTGGCTGTACCTGGAAAGTTCTTAGTTAGAATGTAAGATTCTTCATTTTTCTTGTTTTTCCTAGCTTCCCCCATGGCAGTGTAAATACTGGTAACTGTCAAGACAGGTGTAGTGTGCACTGTGCTTGAGACACAGCAGATGTTATGAAGTCCCCTGGAAAGCTGGCTTTTCCTGGGTTTTACACGCACACCCCCACACCACCTCCCTTCTTTTTTTTTTTCTTTTTTTTTTTTTTTTTTTTTGCTTTGTTTTTCATTCAAGAAAGCACATTCAAAGTTTTCTGGCTAATATCTATCTCCTTCAGCAGTAGCTGAAACCATGATACACAGCCTTATTCAATTGTTGCAGAAATCAATTCATTCTGGACTTCTGTCCTCCCTACCATTTATCAAAAAAGAACCAATGACCAGCTGAAGGTCAGGCTAAAAATAAAATGAAATCATACACATATGCCATCTCACCTCATGCCTTGAAAGCAAGTTTGTTTACAGCCAAACTGACAGCAAGCCAAGAGCTGATTTTGTTACTCCTTTAAACAGACATTTTCTGTGCTGAATAAAAGCTTCTAAAGAGCAAAGAATATCCAAATAGATCCATATACTGTAGCCTACTGAGCATCATCAGTTTCAAGTCAGAAGGATACATCTGGTTAACGATATTCACACCGCACCTACTTTTAATCATTCTGTAGAAAAGGAGAGAGGCAACTGCTAAGGCATTCCATCCAGCACTCCTCCAAGTGCGGTTAACATTTACCTTTGGTTAGCAATTCTTCTGCAGCATCAGACATGTCCACACGAAAAAGCAGGTACTGTTGGGCCTCCAGGAGAAGACCTGGGAAGTCTTTTTCATTGGAAGCAAAATGTTCGATTTTGTTTTTCACAGATGCCAGCACCTGCCAAAACAACAGTAACAATTACTTCTTCCTCCCTTGCTCCCAGCGCAGCCACAGACCGAACACCCAGGCTTTCTCTAGCTGCATTAAAACAGAGTTACGATAAAAGTTACAGTCATACAGAATTTCCAGTTCTTTGCACAAATATAATTAAACCATCGAAATGCGATGAGAGGCTCTCAGACAGGTGGGAAAGCAACAGGTGGAACTGAAAAGAGCTGATGTAAGGTTTAATGAGACACCAAGAGGCATGACTTAACACTTGTGGTAAAGTACCTGATAAAGTGACCGCACACTAGGCTGAAACACCATGTTGGTGTTGAGCAGAAAGGAGCGAAGAAGAGGCTGTGGGTAACTTGCCAGCTGAGTAATAATCCCAATAAGCAGCAAATTTACATGCAAGGAATTCTCCAGCATGTTCTCCAGCTTCGACAACACTACGCTGATGAATGGTCCTGCAAGAAAAGAAGGAACCAATGCTTTTCGTTTTCGCAGAAACAAAATCCCAAGATCCAGGAAACAGGCATTTAAAATGAATTTTGATCATCATAACCAACAAATTAGACTTCCCACATGCTAACTAAAGCCAGCAGGGAGAAAAACCAAACTGTACCTGAACAGACAAAATAGACTTAACGGAAGTGTTAAAAGCTTTCGTGATTAGAAGCACTTTTGCTAGCCAATCAGATTACATTAATGGCATATTTAACATGCATAACTATTCTACTTTACATGTGCCAATAAGGATGTAGCCTAGTACATTATGGTCTACTGTTCTATTCCCCTTGAAGTTAATCAGAATGGTACTGCTGGTTTCAATGCAAACAGAATCTGTCCTTTTTACTCGTGCCTTCTTTCTACAGAAGGACCAGGCAAAGTAAATTATAGCTAGCTCTCTTTTCTTATCAAAAAGCTGTGGTGTTCTAAAAAAAATATGAAAGTGCTACTCTAAACGTAAAAATTAAGATCTGTGATCGTTCACATCACGAGCAAAGTCATTTTCAGTACTGCAGTCACACAAAGCAGGGAAGACATTAAAATAGATTTATAAGCAAAATTATTGGTAGATGTCGGCTTTATCATATAAATGTCACCAATAAATAATAACTTTAGGTTGCGTATTCATGCTGCAGGATAACTACTGAAATACAGAAGCATTTACCATATACATAAACCCTTAGTGCTCAAGCTTAAGAAACTTTTGCAAGGCTGAGCACGATTTCAACCAAATACTACATCTCGTTAGACAATGCAGCTGACGTGAAGCTCTAGGCAGTCTCCACGAGTGACCTAAGCGCAAGTAAAGTCTTAGAAACGTCCCCTGTCCCACACCCAGTCCCACCACACGATTCTGGCTGCGTAACAGCTAGGGAAACCGTGCCGAAGAATGTCTGGGTGATGCAGCTACAGCACTGCTAGCTTTGAACATCCCAGCCTAGTCCCTGGCACAAGAATGACACCATGGGCATTTCCAGTGTCAAGCAGGTGACAGTGATGCGACCCCATTGCAGCTCCCCTCAGCTAGCAAACAGCTGCCGTTCGAACCACCTTGGCATAGTTTAGTCCAGTTTCGGATGCCTGCTGTAAACTACAGCAGAGGCTAAAGCAATTCTGGGCCAGCGCAACAGCAAGGATCAAATCAGAAGTGCCTGTGTTGCCACCTCACCTAAGAGAACTACACTAAAAATTGAAGTCTATCATGGCTTATAGCAACCGTGAGTACCAAGCAAGCACTCCCCTGAGACTCATCTGTCACAGCTAATGCTGGCACAGCTCTACTCACAAGAGGAAAGGCAGGAGGGCCAGTGCTGACAAGGCTTTACATGGCTGCTACATTGCAACCACCATGTCAGCCATCAGAGTGAGGGTTGGTATCGCATCCTGCAAGAATCCCCCCCTGCCTGAGCACCCAACGCAGCAACCCTCAAAATTTTTGTTGAGATACAGTTTCTGGTGTCCCAACATAACCTACTGCTTCCCCTCTCATGTTCGTAGAGACGTTTTCACAGAGCTCCTGAGGACCACGGTGCAGTGGGAGCTCTACTGTATCAAAAGGGATGGCAGGAGGAGGAGCTGAGATGTCGCTGTTTCTCTCCTCTAGGTCAGGCTTCAAAGCTGAGTAGGTAAAGCTGAAGCTAAATACTTGTAACAAGTGCTGTATGCCACTGCAAGAGAAGTTACCAAGATATATTTAAAGATTTCTCAGTGGCAGAGTGTTTTTCCCCCAAGAAATTATTGGAATGAGAATCAGAGGAACTAAGCAGAGTTTGCAAGCCTTGTAAGAAACAGGGTAAACAGATGAGAAGTCAAAAGACTACTCCTTTCCTGACTGTGCCTCTCTATGTGGCCATGAAGTCAAGCACTGATGGGGGGGGGGGAATAGAAATTCCTGTTCCTAAGTACAACAGTCTTTCTTGCTCGGCAGAAAACAAGGATGATAGTGCTTAATGCTTTCAAATTAGACATAGACACCAATAGGACATTTTCTTTGTAGATCCACAGCCTTGAAGACAGCATCTTTGCACTTCTGACACTTACTGGGTGTGGGAACTTCTGTCCAGTTATTCAAATCTACAGAGAGAAGCCCCATCCTATGACAGCATCCCAAAACAGTGAAAGCAAACAAAAATCCCCATCACACACATCTACAAACATAATACAACATTCCAAATTAAACATATTATTATATTTGAAAGACACTGCAACCCGACATTTCTGAGCTATTGTTATGAGCACTAGGATCTCTGCTAAAGCAAGATAAACAGCCTAAGAGTAAAACACGTTGTGGATGGGGAGCAAAAAGCAAGGCTTTTTGTGTTTTGTGGTGTTTCTGGTTTTTCTTTGTTTTGCTCAGTTGTGGATTTTTCATGGGTTGGGTGTGGGAATTGGTTTTGGTGTGAGTTTTTTTGGAAAGGAGCAAATGGAGGAAGAGACTACATGAAGAGTTAGAGACAGGGACAGCATTTTTGAGCTATATTTGACAGCAAGTAACAGGAAACAGAAAGGTTTGAATGTGATTAGCTTCCGGTACAAGGAAATTGCCACCACAGCAAGAATAGCAAACTAATTGAAAAAGTGGCTGAATTTTTCAATTAAGAAACATAGCCAGGCATGCTGGCCATAGCTGACTAGAAAGGGGTGCATTTCAATGGACACAAATGTTTGCCCCCCATTTCAAATGAACGAGAAGCCATCTTATGGAGGTTTTGTTTTGGATGAGGCAACCTAGATACATGATTATTTTTTTATTACTTGCATTATTGTCGTATCTCAGAGACCTAATTAAAGATCGGGGGGCTGCACAGCTACGGATGGAAGGCCCTGCCTGGCCTGCGGTAGCGCTGTCCCCCCCGCACGGCCGGCCGCAGGGACCCAGGCTCGGTGGGTGCCCCGCACCAGGCAGAAGCGCACCCCAAGAGCGGGCGGGGGGCGGGGCAGGGCGGGGGGCGGGGCAGGGCGTGGAGCCGGGCGCGACCCCCGTGCTGCCACCTCGTGGTGAAGCGTGAGATAGCAGCGAGGGGGGAAACGGCAGCATCGGAGACGAAAGCCCCCAGAAAACCAAATCATTTAACCGGGCGCTATTAGAAAAGTTACTCCGACACCCTTTCAACTGCAAAAGCTTTCTCTAGAACGACGGAGCTCTCACCTACGAACACCACAACCCCCGCTCAAGATTTTAAACAATTACAAAAAAAAAGCTGCAAGAACAACCGCCCTGAGCAACCCACACTGATGGCTCTGCTCCGCTTCCACTTTGGATCCCTCTCTCTCCTTGGACTGGTCTCAGCTACTTGAGCTATACCCTCTCCAGTGCCCAGGACTGTTTCTTGCTCTACACTTCCGCTGGGTGCCACATGGTGTGATCTCATTTGGCCACCTTTAATGACCGTGCCTTCCTGTATCGGTTATGCATGTAATTAACAGGACATTCCACCTGTAAATGGAGCGCTCTGGCTCCTTGCAGCGTGCTTGGGAGAGATATCCTCCTTTGGTCCAAAGGGAGATGACACGCTCTCTGCAGAAGGTGTGTCTACTGAGAAATTCTCAAAGTCATCCTCCTCATCTGCAGGACAGACAGGGTCAGAAGTATCCAACTTCTGCTCCTCCAAGCTTGCACTGTTTGGATCCAGTTCCTTAATAATTCTGTCATACTGTGCAATGAAATCCTCACCATCTGTGCTCAGCAGTCTTACACTTAAGTTACGATCTGCCTCCTGAGGAGAAAGCTTCAACTCTAAGTCTGGCTGTGGATCGATCTCAATCATTTTCTGGTTTAATTGTTCTTTCATTACACCCTGAGTCAAGCTTGAATTTCTCTTACTGTGCTCATCCAAGTCCGTTTCCAGCTGGCTCTTTTCAAGAGGCCCATTGGCCACAGTCTGGCTTTGGACCTCATGCTCTCTGGCTGCATTTAAAGTTTCCTCCTTGGAGTTGTCATCATCTTGAGTATCCTTCTGGGCACATAACCTGTAAACCATAACATCATCCTGAAAGTCTGATTCCTCTATGTAAGATCCTTTGATGAGCATGATGGCATTTTTTTTCATTTCTTGAATGTGCTTTGGTGGCTCTGCAGGTGGCTGCATCTCTGTGCTTCCCAGATCATCATACGGTTGTGGTGAGCTCACATCAGAACCAGGAGAAATCCCTGTGTCATAGCTATCATCCCATTCTAGCTCCAACTGCATCTTCTCTCCAAATGGAGTCACTTGAGAGGAGCTACACACACTAGGTGTCCTTTGCTGGAGCCGAAACATGGGGTGTTCCACATCTGTACTGTTCTCCTCGGCAAGTGTTTGGATAAAGGTGTCTGGATCGGGGTTTACTCCATCATATAAGGCAGACCAAACCTTACAATCTTTCAGGCACTGGAGGATGGCTTCTTGAGCTTCCCCCAGGTACTGCAGGTAACTGATGTCCACAGCTCTTCCATATTCCACAATGCAAGTAGATTCAGAAGAGCGTCTACCAGGATCTGAAAGTAAAGAAGATTACTCGTACCACGAGTAATATACCAAAAGTTGTCTAGCAAGGCACCTGCTAAGACATGGCAGGTAGAGTGTTTAGCCCCAACCATCCAATAAGGCAGGAAGGTCACAGCATAAAGATTAAGAGATTTGCTCATAAACATACGTGACTTGTTCCTATCGCCAAGACAGAGTTGTAACTCCAGACTTCTGAGACCAGCTCACATTCAAACCTTAAACCAACAGCAATCACTCCGAAGCAGCAAGAGTTGCTGTCATGTATCTGTACATTATTTTTATTAATGCATATTCAAGTTAGCTGTTAAAATAAGGTTTAAATAGACCTGGACACATGGAAGGAATTAAAGAAGCCTCCAGTCCAGGGTTGCCCAGTTTGTTGTTGCTCAACACATTTCCTCCCCCTCCCATCCTTCCCCATCTCCTCCCACGAGCTTCTACCAAATCAAACTCAGTTCATCTGGTCTTCTCCCGAGCACCGATTACCTCTAGCTTGTGTTGCCTTTGTCCACAGAATATAATCTTTTCCTTGGCTTTCAAGTGTCAAGGTGATCCCAGTGGAGCAGCAGACTGGTGTCAGGGCCAACAGTTTTGCAGCAGATACAGAGTAACAGTCTCTCTCTTTCACAGCCCACCGCTGGCTCAACATGATGTGGTTACATGGGATCAGGTATCTGAAACAGCAGCGGGTACCGTTAGTTCACCCTGGTTCCATGTCAGGGAAAGCAGCAACACACAAAATTTCCCTCCCACCCTCCTGCCCTCTCTAAATTAAACGAAACAGTATAACAATCTTGGCAGTGATTCATAGTGTAAACCTCTCAAGAGCATGAAACCCTGACTTTTTATATTGTGAAGCTATGGCTTGATGAGGAACTGTCAAAACGAGTAGAGACAGGAGATCAGTTGCATCAGAACAGGGCAAACAATCTTTTGCAGGTCAGAGCAAACTTGCTGTAAGAACGGATGGAGGAAACGTGGGATAGGCAGATGTTAAAGGCCAGCAGGGTGGTTTGGTCCCACTATGAATGAGTTCCAGTTCAGAAACCTTATTTTATTTGTTTTCCTGGGAAATCCAGAGAGAAACAGTTCACGTTTGCCAGGCAAGCAGCTAGTAAAAAGGAGGGAAGGGTCACCAAGGTGTTCTACTGCATTAGATCAAGACTGAGCTCTAAGGCAGAGGAGGGAATAAGCTATGGGGAGTACGAGGAATAGAGAAAGTGCAGTCATTTGTTGGATTTCTTTAGAGCACTTTTGTTCAACTTTTTAAGAACATTTTATTAAGAGCCTCCGTGTTAACTGGACTGATGTTTTTCCATTTAAAATGCAAACAAATTCTAACAGATTCCCTAAATAAACAAAAGAAGATTAAATACAGCACTCTCCTGCTGTTAAGAGTGGCAACATACTTGAGTTCACAGAGGTCCGAACAGCAATCCCAGGCACAACAGCCCGAGGTAAAGGGAATTTCACCTTAAAGCTTGTGCGCAGAGGGACAGACAGTATCTGAAAGGTTCATGTGATCTACAGTGCTAAAAGCCCCACTTAGTTACACCAGTATTTCCAAAACAACTAATCAATTCTCAACTAATACACACACCCAAATTATAAGTGAGTATTCTGAAGCAAGGCACAGAACCATCAGTTAAAAGCAAAAGTAATCAATGCATTTAGTACATTACATAACTATCTACCTACAACAGTTCAGGAACCCGAAGTAATCTCGGTGAAAGAGGAATCAAAGAGGTGGAGAACAACAGCAAAGAAGGTGGAAGCTGCAAACAAATATAGAGCTTCGTATCACTGTGTATGATACGCTAGAGAAAACACGCAGGAGAGAAGAATTACACATTTAGAAGCACGGAATAAGCAGTTCGGAGGTCATAAATATATTCTTAGCTTCTCTTCCCTCACTTTTATAGAAATAAATCACAAGAAAGATCTCTTGCTCCTGAAGATCACAGGACGTAAATCATACTTCGTCAGGTCTGGTAGACTTTTTGTCAGCATCATAAATATTCTTATCCCCACAGTTGCTTGGATTTCTGCTCTCTTGGAGAACTCTCATCCAGCTCTGCATCTACAGGCAGAGACTGTATGTCCCAGAATTAGGCTGAAGAGTGGAAAAAGGAGTTTAGACTTTACCTTAAAACTAGCTGTAACATCACATCTTCACAATGCAAGCCAATGAGCGTTCTGAACAATGCCAAGGAGACCACACAGAGCTGGAAAATGATAAATGTTGTCAGTTTTTATCTGGGAATTGTACCTTTCCAATCTTCTCTGCATACTACATTACAAAATGGCTCTGCCAGAACATCATGCTTTCTAAGACATTGTTAGTACGATATTTCATTTTGTCAGCACCTCATGGGATTTTTTTTAAAAGTTTAGAACTATGCAGAAAACATGTTACATTTTAACAAAATATAACCCAGATTTTTCCTTCAAATAAGCAATTAAAAAATCATTAATTTACCAGTCATTTAAATATATTTGAATAATATTAAGTTAGCATGAACTGAACCCTGTAACTTCCAAGACAGCATGTTGGTTTTACCTCAGACACAGAATTTGAACCAACTGAAGTTTTTTTCTGAAAGAAAATGATAAACCACCTCAAGTTTCTGTTGCTTTAAATATAAGGAATGATTAGAGTTCTGCACATTAAGAAGATGAATGCTTCTATAAATATAGCTTGATGTACTGACACAGACCAGGACTAAACAAGTGATTTTTGTCAGGATCTACTCTGTATGGAGCATTCACAACCCCTCCATTAGAGGTCACTTGAGCAGCTTGGAACTACGGCAATGCATAAAGACCCTTTCTGTGAGACCACAAGAAAGGAAAGAAAAATAGGATTCCTCATTGCAATTGCACGATTGCCTTTTTGGCAAAGGTCTGAACAAATACACCTGTAACTAGGTATTTCAGTAGTCACACTCAGCAAAGACAAAGATCATACCCATTCTGTGACAGGCACCCCACTTTCACGCTAGCTTTAGGACAGAAACAGAGACATGAACCTCTGCAGGCTTTTTTTGGTCAGTAATTAAACATACACCACTTTCAAAGCTAACGTACAGTACATTCCTACCTGCCAGATGATTGCTAAACTGCAGCTGTGCCCAAAATGGTAGAAGCATGAGCTGTAAGCTTGGTTTTCACAGATACAGTGCCATTATCTGCCTGCCTCTTAATGCATATCTCCTGGGGCACATTCTCCTGAGCTGCTCCCTTGTGGAAATAAATAGTACCTCATAGTTGGCTTAGACTCCAGGACCAGGCTGACCCTCAATAGAATTATTTAGCCCAAGTTGACTCTTTCCTAGAGTTTCAAGTTGGTGTTTAAATCTTGCCTCTCCCTGTATTAATTATGTAAACTCAAATAATTAATACCTGCAATTAATTGCACTTTTCAGTGGCTAACAAAAGAAACCGATTAGGACAAAATAAGGAAAAAGCTACAAATATTTTTTCTAGTCATTGAACATCCTTTGTAATTCATTCAGGATTAAATCCAGCATCCTGCCTGGACATGGCTTCTTTTCCACCGTATGGAATTTCCTCTTCTTCTCTGCAGTCACTCCCCTTACCCCCACTGTCAAAATGCTCTGTTCTAGCTCTGCAACACCATGCCACGTGCTTGCTCCAGCCCGTGCCTTCTCAAGAATGACTTTGTTTCACCATTTCCAGTTCTCCCTCTCAGAGGAGTGACTCGGCTCCCCTACAATATGACCGGCTGTCCGTGGTGATGAAGACCGTAGAAACGCACAGATTTCTTGAAAAATACATTTACATACATGTATTTTCCCTTACTTGGTAGGTATCTCTGTGAAACAGTTAGGTAGCAAAGTTCAAGTGAACCTCACTTGATAGCCTCTGAAAAGTAAAAGTTTCTTTGACTGCCTTCCCTAGTTTGGTCATTGAACTAACACCCATAATAAAATAAAAGAAAGGGATTAAGCAGAGAGAAGAGAAGTGGGGAATGATCATGAACTGGCCTGCTGCGAGGCAAAGCAGAGCTCCAACTTGTCCTGCCACCCCTGTCCACTGCTTGTACTAGGAGCCAACAGTTAGTCCAAGACCTCATGTCTACAGATATAGATAGAGAAAGTAAAAGGGCAAGAAGGGAATATAATAATCAGAACTCAGAAGATAATAATCAGAACTGGAGTTCTTAATAGGAACCTGGGGGCTGAGTTGAAGAACTTCACAACAAGCTTTTGGAGGAAGTCAGATCTTTGCATGAAAGGTGTGTTTTAGCCAGGGGACATAGGGATAAAAACAGGAAATCTCATTTTCTCTGTGAAGTTTACTGAGACCCAAGCCTAACTTTTCTTCATACTGCGAAAGTTCAAAAAAACTGCTATTGTGTTAAATTTTCCTGTATTTAAGAAATATCAGATTATAGGGAAACATTACTCATTTGTCTTTGCAATCATGTTGCAAATCAGGAATCATCTGAAAAAAACTAGTCTATTTCTGTATTTTGTAAAAAGAAAAGATCTAAAATACACTATATATATATATAATGTAAAAATACAGTATTTTTACAAGTCCTTTTAGTCACCTGTCTGTACATAAGTTTAACCCTGTGAATTATTAACAAGTATTTTCATCAGCAGTAAGGTATGTAGCTTTTGTGCTACAGAGACACACAGAAGGCTGCAGTCCCGGCTTTTGCACTTGGCCAAGCTATACCGCAGAAAACTCATTTAGCATCACAGAACCATTTTGGCTGAGATCCTGAGTTGCTCAGGGCTGCAGAATTCTTTACAATTCCCATCTCGTTTGCCTATGGAACAGTAATTAATGATTAGCAGAGACAACAGCATTTACATTTTTGTTGACAGAAGCTGTTTCAGTTTTCAGAGTTAATCCATCTTAGAGATGCAGTTACAGCACCATATACCTGTATTTACACGCGCTCAAATTTCAAAACAAATTTCAGATGAAGCTACTGTCCCTAACACACAAATTTAATGCACATGCTGGTGTTCTGGCTTCTCTTGCACTCGCACTAAAACGTTATGCTTTACTTCATCCACGAAGCTGTGCATCACACAAGATTGAGCCAAGACTGCCAGCCAAGCAAAGCTCAGAAGGGTAGCCCAGTGCAACAAGTAGTCATTTTCTGTGCCAAAAGATCCAACTATTAGCAAAGGTAACTGCTATCTCTGTCAGCTAGCTCTCCAAGCCACTGTGGTGCATTGTGCCTAGGCTGAGAAGGGGCTCACTGAA
Source organism: Falco rusticolus (assembly GCF_015220075.1). NCBI lineage: Eukaryota > Metazoa > Chordata > Aves > Falconiformes > Falconidae > Falco > Falco rusticolus. Next base: position 50,451,476 of record NC_051187.1, read on the forward strand.
AATTTGAGATAAACCCTACTACACAGGGCAGGGAAGGCAAAGAAAAGGCAGCAGCAGTCTGATCACTTGAGCGAGAAAGCACCTTCTTTTAATCAAAGAAGAAAGCAGGCAACATCACAGTTAAGTAACCATGCTACAATAATACAGCCTTGATTCCTGAGAAACATATTGGCAATACTGCAATTCACAACTTGGATCAATTTGGAGACATCCTTATAGGGCTCCCGCCATCCCTCAGAAGGACTTTTTGAAAATGCTTGTTGCTTGGCAAAACTGCAAAGATCAAACACTGCTCCTCACCGCAAGTATATTTATAAGTCCAAAGGTGAGTTATCTATAGCAGCACTAATTCGGCAGTATCCAGAATAAAAACGCTTCCCAATTTACCTTTAATCTTCTAACAGAATCCAGACTTCCAGAAGCCTTCATCTCCTTCTATCCCATTTCCTCTGTGTGTGAAACCACCTCACACATTTATCAACTTAGTATAGCGGTAGCTAAATGTCATCACACACACACAAAAAGAAAAAAATGAGGGGGTGGAGAAATCACACGTTTGGGTGGGGGGAGAAAATTCCTAGTTAAACAGATACCCACTGAATATATGGCATCTCCCATTTAAATATTTAACCTATATCCATGCTGAGTACCTCAACTTCCTTCTGCTTGTCTTACCCGGAATGGTGTGTTGATTCGGCTAGTAAGTGTATCAAGGATATGGACATTCTCGTGTCGGTGCAGCAAAATAAAACGGAGGAAAATCTTGAGGAGGGCTGGCTCTGAAACACTACGCAAAAAAAGGTCGAGGTATGCAGTAGTAGTCATCACTTCTTCCACAGTCACCTACAAGCAAAAATAATGTAAATGCAAACAAACTGCACACACAAAATACCCATCCATCCTCAGCAATGGTATACCTGGCAAACACTCTAAGCTCTCCATATGTAACACTGCCACAAAAACACAGAGGTCTTTGATTTTAAATTTGCAAAGAGCATGCTTCTGAATGACACAAGCATTTTGAACCCCTTTCTCATCTGTCTTGCTTCCCCAGGAAAAAGAAAAGCTCTCCCCCAAACCAACACACCAAATCTCACATGTACTGAAATACAAAAAGACAAATCATGCTAGAAGCTCTCCACCATCTTTCTGCCTGTGTCAGCTCTTTTGCATCACACTTCTGTCATCGTTCAGAAGCACTTTCACATGTTGTAAATACCTGCATCTACCACTTTATTAAAAATAAATGCTAGAGCACAATCAAAGCACAGTACAAACTCATGGTTCTAGAGTTTTAAAGAAAAAATCCCCATAGCTATCTAGAATTTTGTACAATTTTCCTTGTTTTTATTTTCCCACAGCACAATTCCTCAGCTTACTCAGTTTTTAGGAGTACATATATACATACACAAAGCAAACCCTCAAATCTTTGCTACTAACCATTTGTATATCAAAATACAATTCAAACATCCATGCGACATTTGCATACCATAACCCACGCTGCTCTGCTTATTGCAAGCCTTTGGAGCTTATTTATTCACATTATATACACTAGCAAAGCACAGAAAATTCCAAAGGCCACCTCTGCAGCATGTACTGCTGTTGCCAAAGTCAGCTTTTTAAAAGTAGTTGCCCAGGAGCCTAATAAGCTTAAGTGCACAGAGATAAACCCTTAAATACAAGAATCTGTCTATATGAAAGGAAGCATTAAATGTCTTTTGTTTACCAAACCTAGCTGCATAAATGAAGAGACTGATTTTATTAAAAAAAAAATAATCAAAGCTGTCATTTAAGAGCTAAGAGGATTTAGAAAATACTCAGAAGGGCAACATTTACGTAACATGCTGCAAATATTAAAATCCCTGTTCCATTATGCTGCATGTTAGCCATGTACACAGTAATGTCATGCTGCACACGTTCTCTTTAAGGCATTTAAGATCACAAGCTGCTTCTGGCTGGTTACACAGAACATAGGAATGCTGTATGCAGCCTGCAGACCTTATGGAGAGAGACAGCACCAATGAGGAGAGCAGAGAGAAGCTCTAAAGTTAAGGTCACTGATTCACTCTCATTCCGGGGCTTTATTCTAATACTCAGCTACACCATCCTTAATACAGTGGGCTACTGGCTCATTTTAGCATTAGAAACAAATCACCAGTGAAGTAGCAACAGTAGAATTTTTCAGCAGGATGGGAAAATAAGTTCACCTTCATGGTTTATTGCAGTAAGGTCGGTCAGAAATCAAGAATTAAAATGTAACAGTGAAAAGAAAGGAAAGAGACACACTTTCACAGGATCTGTGAACCTTGTCAAGCTAAGTAAGCAACAGCTAGACATATTTTCTAGATCTGTGGTTGTATGTTCAGTGATATCCAAACCAGAAATGCAAATACAGTCCTTTCACAAAACAATACCTATTAACATATACTCCAACTCAGTTTATGAATTCATTCCTCTTCCTTCACCCGCAATCACCAAGTGAAAAAAATTAGGTTAAGCTTACTAGGTTAAGCACCCCGAAGTTAGAAATTGCCAGAATTAGTGCTGTGGCTGCAGCCCTAACTCAAATTCTGTATTACTGTATGATAAAACAAACATGCTTATGCACATACACACACTTTTCCATAGGATTACTACCATGTTTCAACCATCAAAACACCTACTCATGAAATGAGCCCGGGTTGTGAAACAAAGGAAACAGTTTCTGGTTGGAGCCAAGAGTCTTCTGGGTTTTTTGCTGTAGCCAAAAGGCATGGGGGACTTGTGGGTCAAAAAACAAATGGCTTTCTGATGAAAGCTGTTGACTGTTGCCCTGAGAACTGACTTTTTTGTTGTTTTCTTATAGCAGCAAGCTGTAAAAAGGAAAGTTCAAGAAATCTACCATGTGACATCATTATGATAGCACACAGCTCATCAAAGAGTTTAAACCCTCTGCTAAGGAAAGGCTAGATTATGTCTCTCTGTGCCACTTCTCCTTCATCATTTATGGGGAAAAGGAAGCATGTTCCTGACCTGCAGGTTTCACAGATGTTTGCTGGCTGCAGAGAAATGGGCCTGAATATATGTATAAAATAGCAAAGCTGTAAATGAAAGCAAGAAAAGCCTGCAGATTCACAAGGGCAGTGACCTTTCTCTGATGCTCTTTGGATAACTTACCCTGCATTTGCATCAGTGAGAGAAACTCATATGCTTTTCAGTGCATATCATGAATGAAACAAAAAGCAGAAGCCAGCCAGCTAGAGACTACTTTAGAAAAGAAATGTTCAATTCTGAGAGCGCATTCAATGCTCCTAACAGCTTGGGGACTAGATAAAAAATAAAAAAGAAATCATGTTTACCATAGCCAGCACTTCACTGATACTACTAAACAGAGCTAGAAGAACCAACCAATGACTAATGAAGCCCAAATAGTTCACAAAGGAGCTAATTATAACCTTCTTAAATCTCAGCTGCTTGAATTGAGGTTTTTCTGTGCAGGGTGCCACATTACACTTAATTTTTAGTTCTTCTCGGGAAAGAAGTTGCTTAATCTGCTTAACCATTTTCTGAGAAAGAGGCAAGAAGACAAGTTTTGTCCAGATTCTAAATTTTTTTCAAGATTTAAATGGATTTGTAAGAATTTTCTTTCATTTTTCAATGAAAATGCACTACTTTATCCACAACACGCCTTCAAACTTTCACAGTAAATGAAGTTAGGATCCATTTCACAGCTTACTGTGCAGCACTCAAAGCAGGCAAATATATGCTGTACAATTAATTTTAACACTGTCATGTTCCAGAAGTTCCAGCACACTCTCAGTGCACCTTTGTGTGCAACCTGTCCTTACGAACCAGCACAGAGACCATCCTCCTGCTTCCTTACAAAAGCAAATCAAACAAAAATATTGCTTTTTGGCATTTGAAATGAAAGTCACATAGGCAGCTTAGGAAAAAGACCAATTAACCTGGCAAGCAGACATCTGTGCTTTTACAGTTATCTTATTTTGCCACCTTGCATTCTGGGTTTGCTTCTCCCTTTTACCATATCTGATGGTAAGTGTAACTTCTGAAGATCTGAGGCACCTAGAGAACTATTGAAAAAGGCTAATTTTAGTTCCAGAAGGGTAATTTTCCGTTTACTCAATGGGATACATTAGCCTGCTGTGAATGGGCCCCAAGAGAACTCACTTTTTTCTGCAGTTAACTAGAGAAATCAGTTACACTAGGCAAAACCCCAGCCCTGGCAAAACCCCTTTTACCTCTACACAACCTTTCTACAGATCTTAATCTGCGTAACACGTTGAGTGTTGAAAGTGACACTCATTCAATTGGTGCAGTTATTATTGAAGATCTCTGTTTTCTAAGATAAAGCCATGCTATTAAGGTTCATTCAGACTACCTGCAGGTTGTTTCTTCTTAAACTCATGTCTCATGAGACAGATTTAGGGAAAGAACAAAATCCTTTCTAATATAAATTCAAATCGGTACTTAGGTAAACAACAAAAGAACAAATGTTCCCAGAGAACAAAACACTCACTACCTATGTCAAGCATATCCACTACAGCCAAATCCTAAGGCCGCCTACAAAAACTTGTTATCACTGTAAACATTGATTACAGTATAATTTATACAAGTAAACTTTTAGCTAGCCCTCAGAATTGAGCATCTTTGAAAGGATGATAAAAAGCAGGCCAAAACTTACACACATCCATAAATCTGCTACTTAATTTGAAAATTCTTCACCTCTGATAATTCAGGTATCAAGAAAAATACAAAATCAAAAAAAAAAAAAAAGAAATACAAAGGGAGATGAATAAAATTAAGACATGGTAGTTTTCTAGAAAAGCCCTTTGTCAAGTAACTAATTTTCAATCTATGTTTTTGATAAAGGTATTTCAGCAATATTAAAATCACCCACTGCCACAACAGCAAAAATAAAAACCCACCAGCAGCATCCCTTGCATTAGATCCTTTCTACTATTGGTAAAGACCAGGGATATCTCTGGTCCTAACATAAAATCGTAGGACTGAAAATGAAAAACGCGAAAAATCCATATCCATTGTATTAGTCAAACGAGTATTCTACCATTTTTGTTTTCATTATTCACAGCTGTAACACTTTAAAGTTGCTAGAATTATTTTTTTCAATGTTCATATAAATTTTAAGTGCCTATCTATAGATACAATTTAAAAAACTCATCCATGTGTTTTTCTACAAAACAATCTGTTGTTACAGATATTTTTAATATGTAACCTACTACAAAAGGGACTACCTGAAAGTCTTCATAGCCAGACAGATATTTGATTGGAGATTATTGAAAAGAGAAAGCCACTTTTAGCCTTGTAATACCCTTCTTTAATTATGTAATAATTTTTAGCAAATCTATTCTTGCCTCATCTGATGACTGATTAGATGGTGAGGCAGAACACTGTAAAGAAATCCAGCTTTTACAAGTCACTGTGCCAAGTAATATCAAAAAGCCAGAAATTACTGTCATTTTGAGTTCAGTTTAATATATTACACTCACTGTGTTAGACCAATTGCACTGATTCTTTATTACTGGCTATTTTCCCTTGGGATCCACAAAACAGATCTTCTAATTTATAGATGCATGCCCTCTTACAAGAATATGGCTATCGTGATTCCTCCTTTCCTTCACATTTCCCTTCCTACAAGGATTTCATATCGCCCATGAAGAGACCACGAATGTTTTTCTTGGAACTTATCTGCTAGATCCATGAGCAGTTTAAACCTGCGTAAGCCCACCTCACTGACCAAAAAAAAAAAAAAAAAAAAAATCCAACCATTCTAACTCTCTTCTCCTTTCTATTCAACTTCTTGCCTCTTGCTTCCACTAGCAGAAGGGTTCATCCTTCACTTCACCGCACACTGAATTGGCTCAGGGAATTGATTCAGGTTAAAACTATCCAGGAAATAAAGGTGATTTTTAACCTCAACTGGTTTCCCACATGAACAGTTGTCCTGGCAAAAGAGAGGGGGGGACAGGCAGGATCAGGGACAGAGAAAGTTTGCACACTGGGGGAACCAGAAAACCAGAACTCCTTCAACTTCCCTCAGCTTACATTTATAAACTGCTTCAGTTTATACCAGGGTAAAATTCAACTCAGCTGCAGTGTTTGATGCAGAAAGTAGAAGGCACCTTTTGACACATATCCACTCCGTAGCTGGTAAAATTAAGTTTTTTAGCTATTAATGGGTTTCTCCAAAGCATGAGATTATTCAAAGTTTTCTGGTAACACTTGGTTTACACCCTTTTACAGCAGCTGCCCAAATGCTTTTCAGTAAAGTGAAAGATGGTATTATTTCTAAATGGGAACTGACAGTCTTGTAGGATTTTTATAAAGATGCTCCTTCTAATCTGTACAGTATAATTTACAGGTCATTTCCCCCTAGCTGAGCTGTGTAATCATCAAGGAAGTATTATTGAATTATCACAGCAGCATACCATATTAAAGGTTTTCGTTTAGATGGGTTAGTGCGTAATGGAGGTCCATTTGACAGAGCTTATTTGACAGGACCACGCCAGCACTTCGGCAGAGCAGTTTTGTTCACTTGGCCAATAGCAACATTTTACACTAAAAAGCTGGTACAATTTTCCATTATTCGGAGTAAAACAAGCCTTCCAAGTAGAAAAATAATTATATCATAGTTAGAAGTAAATGCCATGTAGTAAAGCAGTAAATGCTAAGATTTTAAAATTTGCTTTTATCATGTACTTTGTCAAATTTTTAGCACTATTTTCAATAAATTGAAATAACACAAATTACAGAAACACTCAAGATGTTCCAAATAGTTTTGTCATCCAACTTCTCTGAATGCCAAATTAACATTAAATCATATGTACATACAGTAAAGAGAGGTATATGATCAATCTGAGTTGTATCAAAGATAGCATAATATTTATATATACAACAATGTGGCTCCTAATTATCTAGCACATGGTTTTGACTGCAAAATATATACATATTGAAGACCTTCTGAAAAGGACTTCACTCAGATTTCTACAATAGTGCTGCAACTACCTAGAAAAGAAGGTAGATAAGCACTTTCTACTAACAGATATATAAAGACTAAAACAAGGCAGTATGGTCTCTAGCAGAACCAGTAAAACAGACTTCGACAGGGTTACCTGGATTCACTGTGAAATTTTAATAAGGTTTTAACTGAAGAGAAAATTTGCCTTAGTTGATTACTTGGACCCTTGTACAATTTGGCCCCAGAAGACCTTATCTTTTTTCTGATAGAGCTCCAAAATATTAGTATTGAAAGTGAGGCAGGAAACAGTCAATGAAATATGTCACAGAAATTGAATGGTATGGTTCAGTGTCTAAGCAGAATTATACCTTCTCACAAGTATTTTTTTCCTAAGTACCAAAACCTAGGGAAGAACATGCAGAACTGCATAATTTCAAGTTGTAGCTGACATGCCATCGAAAAACAACAGTCTTAAATTAAGAACAGATTCTGCCAGATAGTCTTCCTTTTCTTAAATCCCAAACATATAGACCAGGAAGAATAAAAAATGGTCAGGCAAAAATTTAAATCATGGATTGTTACTACAAAATTAAGACTACCCAATTAAGCTTTTCTTTAGCTGTGGCTAATAGGAGAAAATATTTGATTCCTTTCATTTTTACCTGAATTTGTACAGAAATAAGAAATTTATGACCTTGCGTAAAGACAACTCCCCTGAACAATGTCATTGAGTCACTTTTTTTGATGTCTCGAGGAACTCAGATGTCAGAAGTAAGGGAGATAACTCTTTGGTCTAACATACAATAAAATTGAGACAACCAAAGGACAAGACAGGGCTACCCAGCACAGCCAGTTAATCCGTATCCCAAGCTACTTCATACAAATCTGGGCTCTATCTACCCAGTCAGCAATATGCAGCTTCTGAGATACAACCGTATTTGTCAATTGCTCATCACACGTGTAGGTGGGATAACCCACACAAAGTGACAAGACTAGTAAAGACTGGGTATAAATTAGGCTACAAGAATGTGCTACATTTAGGATACTTATCTTGGAGAAATGAAGTTAGGGAGTCATAAACTTGAGAACGTTTGGGTTATTTAAGCACATTGCAGTTAATCTGCTATGTAAATAGCCTTCCCAGAGCTCACTGTAAAAAACAGGTTATTTAAGCTAGCTAGCTAGCCCAATCAATTTGAGACTTCCTTAACTTGAAAAGACCTGAACTAGTGAATTCTTTTTTCAACTCCACACTAGCTTCCTGAGATAAAAAGCATAAAAATCACACCAATCAAAATATGTTGGTCTCCCCACCCCCTGACTTTTTCATAGAAATACATCTCTACCCTCACTCTTGTACTGTTCCATTCATACAGTGAACTGCGTGCATAGTAAGTATGTATAGGGAGACAATCTGCATAAATTAAAAAAAGGCAACGCTTACTACATAGTTCCATAAATGTTACAGACATTTCAAGATCACACATATATGTATCTCAAAGCTTTGGACCACACACTGAAATTCTGAACTACTTTCACTGAAATTCTACTTACTGAAATTCTGATGCTACTTTTACCAAAAGTCTTGTTTGATAGTCCAATGTTTTAAGTTGGGAGAAGGACGGCAAGGAAAAAAGACAGAAGGTCTGCACAGATTAACTAGGAGCTCCTATCAAAACGGAAATGTGAGGAGACAGAAGTAGAGACAGGTGAGCCAGGAGGAATATGGAAAAACTGCCTGAGTGTGCAGGGAGATTAGGAAAGCCAAAGTCCAGCTGGAGTTCAAGAAGGGCTTCAACAGCAAAAGAATAACCCCAGACAAGTGCACACTGGGCACCGACAGGCTGGAGAGCAGCTTTGCAAGAAAGAACATGCAGGTCCTTGTGAAAATTGGCCACGAACATGCAGGTCCTTGTGAAAATTGGCCACGAGCCAGCAATGTACCCTTGTGACAAAGATGACCTACAGCTTCCTGGGTTACATGAAGAAGAGGATTCTAGCAGATGGGTGGGTGGGGCATCCTTCCCCTTTACTCCGTACTGGTAAGATGCATCTAGAGTGCTGGGCTCCCCAGTACAAGAGATGCACTGATATACTGGTGGAAGTCCAGCAGGCCCACAAAGATGTTTATGGGACAGAAGCATTTATCGTATGAGGAGAGGCTGAGAGAGCTGGGACTGTTCAACCTGGAGAAGAGAAGGCTCAGGCAGCATCTTATCCATGTGTGCTAACAGCTGCTGGAAAGAAGCAAAGATGAAGCCGAACTCTTCCCAGTGGTGCCCAGTGAGAGGACAAGACGCAATGGGCCACAGACTGAAACCCAGGAAATTCCAACTGAATGTCAGGGGGGAAAAAAGAAAAAGAAAAAAAAAAGGAAAGTAAAGACCACACATTTTTCTACTGTACAGGTGGTCAAACACTGGAACAGTGTTGCCCAGAGAGGGTATGCTGTTTCCAGCATTGGAGATATTCAACATCCAAGTGGACATGTCCCTGAGCAACGGGCTCTACCTGACCCTGCTCTGAGCAGGGGGGTTCAACAGGATGATCTCCACAGATGCCTTCCTGCCTCATCCATTCTGTGATTCTGTGAAGAGACAGGAGAAAGGAAGAGACTGGCCAGCATCTATCATCTACAGTATAGGCTTAATTTTAATCCAAAAGTTAGTGACCCTCCTCATACCAGACATTTTGCTCACGTCTGAATACATCAGTGGCAAAGGTAAACTGATGTTGTTATTAGCTTTTAATCCCTCATGCAGTAAACAAGAATATTAGCTACACATTTTATCTAACAGTGCTTGTACAGCTGTTTGGCTTATTTTATTCTATATACTTTAATCAACTAATTTTGATTTGGTGATCACATTAACATGATTTGTTTATGTTGCTTCTGTTGTTTTAAAGTAAAATGAAGTTCTATCACATTGAGAACAGAAAAGATTCAAGAATTCTTTCCTAGATGTCTGCATTCTTGACTGGAGTTGTCTTTGCAAAAACAGTAAGTGCAAGTCTGTGTCTTGCTGCAAAGCAATTTTTTCTTGAAAACATTATTTCTTGAAGAAAAACTAAAATATAGTACAGAGAGAACAGGTCTGAAGTAGTATGCCTACCCAATAATCAGTCATTCAAAAGCAGAGCCAGAAGCTCATCTCCCTTCCTATGTTTACATTAAGGTAGAACTATGGGTGCTAGATTAGGTGTAGGATATTAAGGCTTGAATGCCACATGAGGTCTGGACTCCCTGGACTCCCTTCCTTCCTTCTTTCCATTTCTATCACCAAGAGTTATCAGAAGCGGCTGTTCCATACCAGTTAAATTCTAGAAATAAGACTTGTAGGAACCCCTTAGGAAAATGTACCGGTAATTATCATCTTTTCTTGCCACTCCTCCCTTTAACATTCCACAGATGTGTCTTCCTCATCAGGTATTTATACCATGCTCCATTACTCATTGTATTTGAGCTCATAAGCCAGAACAACCCAAACTGAATGACTGGATAAAAACTAAAATTTTCAGCCACAAGTAGACTTCAGGATACCAAACCAACTTCGCTGAGTTAAAAGAAAAAAAGAAACAACCCAAGATCCATTTACTAGTGTTTCAGTGAAAGAACTTCTGTTTTAAAAACCATCATGGTGCATGTAGCCTATCACTCCTTTTGGCCCTTCACAATTCTTTCTTAACTTAAAGGTTAATTACAACATTGAAGTCTCCAAATGGGTGATACAGTTTTCAAAGCCTACTCCTCAACTTGGCATGACTATTTTCTATGGCAACCAAAAATTATTGTAATGTATGAAAGGGCTGTTACAGCACAATTATCTGTCTTAGTGCATAGACATATGTCCCAAAAGCAAAGATGTAACATAATTATTTGCAGTTAAATGAATGTGGGGCACAGCACAGAAAGACTAAAGAGGTCAAATGTGCCTCTGCTTACTTGTTTCCTTTTGCTGTGGAGTTTTGGTCTTACATACACAAGAGTCTTGTATCAGGTCCACTAGATGGTGCAATCCATCTTCTCCGTTAAATTCTTTTGGCGTTTATACACATAAGTAGTTAATTTTTGAAGATGAAAAAGTCAAACTTAATACTAATCAAGGAAAGGTTTATTACTGGAAGAACAAGGCACCAAACAGAATGTCAGGGTTCAGGAAAGATCTAGGCTTGAAACTCACATATGTTAGCAGCCAACACCTCCATTTTCAAGGGAAATACGATTCCACCCAATTTCAGACTATATAACTGCGCTCCAACAACATTTTCATCACATGAAAAGGAAAGTAATCAGAACACCATGCTTTAAATTATTTAAGTACTATCAACAGGGAAATAATCAACCCACTAGGGGGTCAACAGATTTATTGACCAGTAAAGATTGGCATTCAGCAGCATGTCAGTACTCAAAACAACCTAAAATTTGTCTTACATGCTTCAGAGGTAAAACCAATACCATAAGACTAGAATATGATCTCTCCCTTATTATCCATAATCTTAACCTAAAGCTGGTTATCTTTTCACTTCTGATCCTAATTCCCAGTCTTGGTAAGGGATTAAGTCAAGATACAGAAATAGAAAAAATTATTGCCAGGTAAGGAGGTGAACTATCTCAGTGACAGACAACAGCCTTGATCTGGATTGCAGCCAATTTTATTTCAGCCCTTGCCAAGTTCTCAAATGCTTGAGGTCTGCTGAATCATTGAAGAAGATTCTATACCACTTATTACTTTCTTGGTAAGTGGCTATTTACCATGAAGAATTGTGTGCAGTGCCAAGACAAGTCCTACACTAGAAAGCAGGTTACACCGTTTCAGAAAATGGAACAGGTGCAATGCTTTCTGCTTGGCAGGCTTAGTAAAAATTGGTAGACCTTCAAAAGGTAATTTATTAGTCCTCTCCTGGCAGTTTTTGGTGGATCTTTACTTTCAGCAATTTCTACTTTTTCTCCTCAAATAATGTGTTCTTTTTACAGGGCAATGAAGACTGTTAATCAACATATTCTGCAGCAGTTGGAAATGCAGTTTCCTGCAGCCTAACAAAAACAAAAAAATTAAATAATTTACCAACATCAGTGACCCATTTTGCAAAGGATAACCCTTAAAATTCAAAGAAAAATGGATTATTTTTTTCTTCAAAGCAATACAAATTGCACCCTAAACACCACAAAATTGACACCAAACTCCATTTTTTCTCCACTTTATGAAAACACCTCTGTCAACTGTGATAAGGAATTACAAAACAATACCAACTTTGCTAAAATTAGCATAATATTTCTTGACCGAACATTTTCATTGTGGGTCTTTTCCTTCTGGAAAATATTCCTTTGGGGAAAAAAATCCTCATGGAAACATGTCTGCCATGATGAAATGTTGTCTAAAAGGTCACTGCTTTTTTGATGGTATGTCAGTCTCGTCCAACAGCAACATTTCGGTTCTTCGTTTCACTTAAGAATTTTAAACATTTTCAGAAACACCTACATCTTTCTTAATAATCTGTATAGCGCAAATAGAAAGTATGGAATGAAAAGCTGGAAAGTTAGCCTAGAAACTTACTCAATTACATCGAAGTGTCTACTGACAGTACATTTAATAGTATCTTCACACAGAGATCATCCATAATGCTTTTGCCCATTATTATTCCATGTCATGCTTGCATACACTACTGACCTTATGGAGCGCAGGAGCCATTACTGGCACCAGAAATCCATTGTAAATGTAATTCACAAGCTGGTTACGTATTGAGGGATGTGCCACCTATGAGGGTGAGGAAAGAAAGACACAGAACAGTTCCAGTAAGATTTAAAGGAAGACAGGGTACAGACTGCTATTAGCCACTACCAAAACCCTTTCCCATTTAACAAGACATGTTCGTTTGTCCTCCTCACCAGCAATTGCTATGTTTCAGGTTCTTAAAGATTCTTCCTTCTTCAAAGAAATACACAAGCTATGTTTAATTGCAGTAAGCCTGCCAAATTTAGAGAACAGGGCTTTTCAATCTCCCTGCATGCTGACAAAGATGAATGGATGGAGAGAAAAGTGTGTATACCCATGCATCAAAGGAAGATTTGAGATTCTAAATTTAGCTCCTGCAACCTTGTCAGGGGCACTTGAAGGTGGATTTGCCATTAACTTGTCCTCCTACAAGAAGAAAAAGCAGAACAGCTGCATTCCTATGGTTCAAGACTACACAAACCAAGCACGTTCTAGCTATGGGATAAGAACATACCAGTCATATGCCCTTCTCCCAACCACTGTAAAATTAACAGAAATGAAATATTCATTCAATACATTGGTTAAGAGCTTTAAAAAGTGAACCGCTATTAGAAGCCAAAAATTTTATGATGAAGCATTCATTTTGTTTTCGCAAAGAATATATACTATCAATTCATGCATTTAAAAGAAATTACATAAAAGCAAAAAAAAAAAATCCATTCAGAAGCATTCTAAGTTAATATATTCTGTTTAAAGTTCACATAGAGACTGGAATGTCACAGCCTACATGCGGCCACAAATACATTCTCCCATTTGCAATTCTTCCTAGACTTCTTTTAATTTGTAACCCTTACTTCAGAAAGGGGAAGAAAAAGCATTGCCCTTCCTATGCTGTGATCCAGGGAAAAAGTAGTAAATGGCAAGAGATTTTGGCTACACTGTCCCTTTTTAACTTCTAGACAAAGTTTTTGGGTCAGCACAGAACAAGCTACACCACGAAGACAGTTCCACGCACAGAGGAAAAAATCCTGCAGTAATTGAACTTTCAATTCAGCTGAAGAAAGAAAGACTATAAAGACACAATCAAGCAGCAGGTCAGGAACTGCTCTTTCTGCATGTCACCTGAAGATCCCTAAGTATTTTGAGTTTATTTGAAAAGTGGTTTTAAGTAATATGTTCATCTTCAATTTGTCTGTGGTAACCTTTATATCATTTTTTCAAAGTATCAAATATGACCTCCTGCAAATCAGGATTTGTAGAAAAATTCTTAGACACCAAAATGAATATTGGCCACCTTTAAAGATGCATGTTAAACATCTTGTATATCACATTTAAAGGATGACATCTACTATTATTTTCGCTTGTTCAATGCTTTAATAGTCAAACAGTTGCTTTACTGTATTTTGCACACATCTCATTAAAAAATTTCTTTTATTTAACACTAAATGTGATTAAATTTTTGATCCTATTCAGCATATTTCTTCAAGTAACACATACATCCAGAGTTTCTGTAGAACTTACATCATGTTTTAATAGAATACTGGACCAGGGTTCTAAAAACAATGTAAAAAGACAGAAATCTCATTTTACGTTTAGATCAAAGGGAAAAAATAGTAAGGGATCAAAGCCAGGAAAAAAAAATGTAATCAAGAAATAATCACTAAGAATAGAGAGCGGATTACGAACAGGCCAATCTAAAATGAATTTACATTTCTAGGAAGATACCTAAATTCTGCTTGGAAAGCTTTCTTTATGCAGTACTTGCCAACAGGCAAAACAGACTGTTTTCTTTTTGTACACTATTATGAGAGCTTAGGCAAACACAGATTGTTTTTCAGTGCTTAAATATATAAAGACTGTATTTTCCCACATGTGAAGGAAACATGGTTTAAAAAAACCAGAACATCCTTCCAATTACATAATGAAATATCATGCTACCACACAAATCTACTGTTTTCATTTGAAACATTTGTCACCTAAAAACCAATAATATATTAATTCATCCTCATAACCTTATAACCAAGACAAACAGCACAAAGCATTCATTTCATAAGCAACTTATTTCAGTGTAACTTAAGAAGCCTATGCCATTAATAAAAGTAAATAAACGCTGAAGTTTACAAACTTCGGCAGAATGTATAAAAAACTCCTACTTCCAACTGACACACTGACTCTGCTCCATTACCTGTATCACAGCATTGCAAAATTCAAGGGAATTCATGAACTGTACAAGGGCTGGTGACAACAGCCAGTCATCTTTCAGCAGACAGTGCCACTCTTCTCCTTTTTCCTCCAGCTTTGTAGGCAAAGATGAATAGAGGCCACTTAATCCTGTTGCTAGCACCTGTATTTCAAAACGAAAGGAGAAATAAGTTAACTTTCCAACTGGCCATCTGCTTGAATGACAATGCCACAAACTGTTTCCCTTACTAGTTTTAGTAAGGTAAGAGCGTTGAGATTAATTTCCTTTCCTTTTGAAAGAGTCCTGTAGCAGAAAGACATGAATATTTTAAAGAGCCTTCCATTTAATACCCTTCTTTCAAGAGCTGGTATTTAGGAGAAAGTGATGGAGAAAATCAGGTTGTCTTATATTTTTTTAATCCAAAGTTATTATTTCTCTTTTAATACTTGTAAAAGCATTTTACACTTTCCTTCAGTCCCTTCCAGAAGAAGCCATCACTGTCATTTACCTACAGTTTGCCTTTCTTTTCTTGGCAATTTGAATGTTACTGCTTACAGATGCCTCTAAGAAGTGATTTCACTCTGAAATATGAAACATTAGAAATGGAGGGTTAAAGCGCCCCAATCAACAAAAATGAAGTTCAGCCCCACAGAGACCACAGAACTATGCTGACTTTCATTCCTAGGCACTTGAACTCAACTGAATCCACTTTAAAAAAATAATTTAAAAACAACTCTCACCATTTGTGATTTCTCATTTTCCTTTCTTATTTATTTGGAAGGGGGAACGGAAGAAACAAAAGAACCTGAAATAGTTACTCTATAGACACTGTTTCCAGTGATGTTAAGGCTTACAGATTTATGTAGAACATTCCACTGAAGCACAAGATTGGATTTTTAGTTACAATTTTAAAAGCATACTTCTAAAAAGTTTTTTTAAATTTTACTGCATATATCCAGAGTATTTAGTAGCTTCAGACCAAGATTTTAATAATTAAAGTTATTTGAGGCTGGAAAATGTCTAAATATTATTTACAACTCTTACCTGCGTGACATGATTTTGTACAACCTCAGGATAATTTTTAATATGATCATCATTTTAATGGGAACACTAAGACTCAGTCTGATGGAAATCTTTAATTTTCATTCATTAGACTCCTGTAAGAACTCTTCCTCTTTCTACAAAGGGCTACTTGGCATCGACAGTGCTAGACAGTCAAAGCTCAGATGAAACACAACTGTTTAATCTATTAGAAAACAAACAGTTCACAATGTGCAGGTCAAAGACTGCAGGTTCACAGAAGCAGATTCAGGTTTTGATCATACACAATACCAATTACAATTGCTAACCCAGCCAAGCCAGACAAAGGCTGTCTTTTTGAACGCTTTCCATTCCTAAATCACAATTCTGAAGATGGAGTTATTCTGGTATACATAATTAAGCCAAATATTAAGTGGGGGGGAGGAGGGGAATATGTAGAAAATTCACTGCTTTAGCATGCTGTGATACTTTTTCATACACGTATATACATAGATATATAAAGACAGATGCTACAGATATGTTAAAAATCTAAGAAGCTAAAGCTTTATTTGTACAATCACATTTTTCTATAACCTGAATCTTTTTTGTTTTTTCTCTCTCTCAGCATAGAAGAGCTCAAAGCAAAAACTTAGGAAAGTCTTAGTAGGCCTATAGAACTACGTATACGTAACCCTCACGCACTTAGATTCACAAACCCGGGCTTCAGATGCTTCTAGGAAGAAAAACTCTGAAGAGAGAACTTGAATTTCTTTTCTGTTGCAACCTGTTAATTAATGCACACTTGATTTTTCATTGTCTGCTTAGGATTTAATTGCTATTCATAAACACACACTAAACCTCTCAGTAAGCAATCTGATTTTCAGAGCTGTGTACTGTCCATTTTTCTCCTTCATACAGAAGTTTAGTCCTTAAGCACAAGAAACTGACCTTGAACAAAACTTACTACTCTCCCCTGAAAGGAGCAATGAACTCAGTCAATGCCTTGAAGTAAAGAACTCTTTAGTTTGTCTGAAATACTGAAGTAAGAAGCGACAGATGTAGCTGCTAAATTCTGTAGTCTAAAAAGCTCTTATTTTTGCTATTAAGTACAACACGTGACTCTCCAAAATAATGTTTCTAAAGCTCTGAGACAGAGAGTAGCCACTGAAAGCAATTTCATCTCTTTACATAAAAAACATTTGAAAATTTTCATAGGCATATATGATATAAACAGGATTGCTATTTGAAACTACTAACAGAACTCTTCCCATTCCATAAGCAGGCATATAAAACAATGCACTACATTATGAAGTTTTAATCAGTAAAATTATGAACATAAATTAAAAAAAAAAGGAAAGGGAAGGAAATGAATGAGTTCATGTCCTGGAAGGGCAACATTGGTTTTATTTTTTGTTTTACCCAGAGCAGTGTCCTTTTAAACTTCTCCCAAGATTTGTCATGTCAACCCTAAATGCTCATCTACTTTTACAAGCATCTCCAGCGGTTTTTTTCCCACCACTGAGTCATAAGTCTCTTTGCAAACCAGTCTCCTTGATTTATTTACTTTCTCTTGACTCACAGAAGACACTGACTATGATTTGTAATCCCAGACACATTATATGATTAAAATGTGTTGTAAATATATAATCAATTACTATATGGCCAATTCCTTCCCTTTAATAATTTCCTTTCCTCCCGTATCCATAGTCTTTCTACCTCTTTGCAGCCTCAACTTTTCAAGGACATTGCAGAGTCATAATAATAAAGCAGAGTCCTGCTTTAATACTTGATTTCCTAAGCGGTGAGGCATTTACAAATACAAAGTTTTATGGAGAGACTTTGAGATGATATCCTGCTGAAAATTGTTTAGAAATACTGTTTCTTCTTATAATGCTGAACAGACAATATCTTCAATCAGATTCAGAAAACTTTCAGGTCAAAACATGATAAAAATTGTATGGCAGAAAAACCTCTGTAAAATCAGAAAACTTTGTCGAAGAGTTTGTCTACGCGTTCTGTGTTAAAAATAGTCACATATCTTACTGCAGCCTGTCCCCTTCCTTCTTAATAGTTTATTTGCCTACAGTTTTGAATGTTACGGACAATCTAGTTTTAAAAAGCTGCTAATCAAAGTTAGCACAAAAGCTAATAGCAAGAAAGCATTCAGGATCACTTTGGCACATATCTAACATTGAAATTGGTATATAAGGCAGCAGAGATTTATGGCCAGACCCCATCCCAGGGGATGTCTGTACTATTTAATAAGGCATGGTAAAGAAACCCCTAGATACTACCAAGCAACTCAGCCCCAGAACCAGAGATAGCATCACCACGTGGCCATCCAAACGCCATTCCTATTAGCACAGGACTGCACTAGCTGTTTTGCAGAGTAGCTGAGGCCACATCTGCAGTGATTTGAGGGATATACAAAAATAACACTGACACCTACAGAGTCTTCCACTAGAACAAAACCTGCTTCTTCAACTCATGACACTCAGATTCAAAAAAAAGATGTGCTAGTATGCTAATTCTATGGTATTGCATTAAAGTTTTATTATAGATTTAGGCCAGTCTCATTACTGCTCAGAAAGTCTGATTTGAGCACACTTTGACAAGAAGCCTTCCTAATTAGAATGATTGTCAATCATGGCTCCCTGCTGTTCGAAGGTTAATATGGCTGGCTTTTATCTTCAGTGTAAAAAGTCTGCTTTTTTTTTTTTTTAATTAATTGGAAGATGTAATTATGGAAGTTATAGCACAGATCCAATAATAGTATCTGTCTCAGGGACAGTTTGAGAATCAAGTTCATAGTCTTTAGCACCATCTATTAAACAAGGTCAACTAGAGTCTCTCAGCACAAGAAATTCAATGCAATATTTACAACTGACAAAGGAAACCAATTAGAAGTTTTGTTTTGGAACTTGTAGGCCTCCTCCCGCCTGCAAAACTGGCTCTGCCCTGCTGCTCAAAGGACGTAGCAACCTCAGAGTAAATGGAAACCTATGGCTGGAATAGCTGTCATGCACTAATGCTTAAGACAGGGATTCTTGTGTATTCTGCTCTAAAGCTCTTTGCTTTAGTTAGCTATGTAAGGCTCCCCTCAATTGAATTTTTTTGGGGCATTGATTAAACTAAAATGCAAGCCACACAGAAGATAAAAGAATCAGTCCAAAAACTGGCACACAAGAGCACCTTCTCTACAGAACAATGTTTGGTTTTGAACCCATCTGTTGCAGATCGCAAACTGATTTTTGCAACATTGCCTGAGACAGCCATGGAAATGTCCAACTCTATGACAAAGAGCAAGTCTCCCTTTCACCTTGCAAAAATACTACACTTTATAACACTCACACTATTTTCACACTTATTTTTTTAACTGTTGAACTGATGTTATAATGTGGCAAGCGCCGCCTGTTTAAGCTAGCACTGCCACCAGAAACAACAGCCTCAGAACACCCTGTTCCCACTTCTCACTCCCTTCACCCCCAGAACCTCACAGGGGCCCCACAGTGAGACAGAACAGGTTTCCTTCCCACCAAGTTCTGCTGTAACTTTCATCAGTTTCCCAATTCAATTCACTGTGTGACTGCAAAAACACTTGTGCTGGCCCAAAGACACCGGTGTGGGAGCAAGGAGTAAGACTCTGGCAGTAGGACCAGCTTAAACAGTGTTACAATTCGTGAAACAGCTGTTAGCAGAAACAAATGCGTTACAACACACCTTTATCAACAATGACAGAAAAGGATGAGAAGAATACAGGGGAGATGGTTTACCATTGAAGATCAAGCAAAACAAGAACAACTTACTGGGCAAAAATAGGTGTTTTCTGCTATGTGGTTTGCAACAACGTTGTTTTCTGCAGACAGAGACATTATGAAAAGCAGTGCATCACGGGCCTGTTGGCCTACTGTTCCTTCCCGATGGATGAAGGGAATCAACAGAGAAAATATGAGGAAATTGGCAGCTCCTTGGTCCTCGCTGGTGTGGAAAAACAGTTCTAAAATGGAGGGATCTTTGGCTATTATTGAGCAGAGCTGGTTCAAGAGGACAACCAGTTCTGTTTCTACTGTTGGAGTGGCTGTTCCTGAGCAGGAACTTAGTAACATCATCAAAGGCTTCAAGATGGGCTTGTGATGCAGCAAAGGCTGATGAGATTGGGTTACTAGCATTTCATACATTTTCAGTTGCTCGATTTTTGTCTCATCAGTGAACTCGCGCCGTAAGCTCCAAAGAAAAAGCTTCTCCATGATGTTTTCTGAGACCACAAACTCCAGAATAGGCCCCATTGAGGCATCCTTTGCTTGCTCCTCAATTAATAAGAAAAGCATGTGCTCCACATAATTCTGAACAGTGCTGGCCTCATCAGGTGAAATTGCCCCATACTTTGCCTGAGTGTTTTTCAAAGGATCATGCTTCTCTAAGATTTTCAGAACCTAAAGAGAAACAAATGCAGATCATATCTTTGAATGCATTTTTTTAAAAATATGCACTTAACCCATAAAGAAAAAAAAGCCAAAACATCAAAATTCTTAGCACAAGAAGCACAAACTCTTTTTACGCTTTTTGGTTTTGTCTGTCAAACTTTCTAAGTTTAAAAGTTTCACATTTGGAACGTACGAGGCCAAAACACAATTATTTTGTTAATCTTTTTTTTTTCTAATAATTGCCTAAATTTGCCATTTCTGTTGCTGAAAACTTGGGATTCTCTGAAATATGGATAAACTAGGCTCCCTTAGCCTTCAGAAAGTCAGTTTCACTGGTGTTTGAAATAAAGTTGCTTTGTCACAGAGGACTGAAATCAAAAGGCCTGCTCTTCAGCTAGAGTAACCGTGCTCAGGCGTATCAATATCATGAGGTGACTTGCAGTAGTCAGAGTAGCAGAAGCCCACAGAGCTGATCTTTCCTTGCTGCATCTTACACGATACCAAAAGGCCACTGATGCTCATGTAATCTTGCAAAATTCAGTATAGATTTAGGATTGAGTAACAATTGTCATCCCAGCACTTACACCCCTGGATTAAATTCTGTTCAGCACACAATCAGTGAAGCTCATTGTCTGTGAAACAACGACCATCTTTAGCCTTTTTGTGGAGCAAAACTGCCACAAAAACACAAGGGAAGAGCAGCTCCCCTAACACGACAGCATCACTAGAGTTAAGTGAGAAAAGGTGACTCTTGAGCAATGGTTCCTCTGACTCTGGAAACATCTCAGGAACACCACCATTCATCTGTCTTGCTTCTCAGGATAGCCAAAAAACAGCAAAAGCAGCAGCACAGAGTTATTCATATTCTGCATCAAATATCCTATGTTATAGTGCTCAGAGCAAAACATCTTTGCCTAAAAGCAATTATAATCCTGATGGCATGCAAACAGTTTTTAGAATATGCTGAAGTGCATAATTTATGTCTATCCATAATAAACAACACTGCATACAGGTTTGCACCACGTGTCTAATATGCTTTACAAAAGATAGGCAAGCCTTACCCAGCGTAAGGAAAGGAAGCACAGAGGTTTGCAACAGGGTACAAGTCACCATGAATCACTAGGAAAGCCAGTAAGAAGATCTAGGCCTTCTGTGAGACATTACTATGTCCTATCACTTCCCATTTAGATGCAAATCTGGAGTTCAAAGTGTGATTAGTAAAACCTAACCGTACCTTGAAATGTTAATAACCTTTGTGTTTTAAATTGTCATCTACTACATTCTGCATGAAGGACATTTGTTCCTGAGGATGCAGGATTATCCCAAAAGAAAGAATGAAGCAAATTCTTATTAATGCAGCCTACTTCAAATCAATAAAACTAATTAACATTACCTGTGCCCAGTGCGTTCTAAACACTATCATGCATGTTTCTGGGTCAACACCCTGCAGGCTTGGAGCCTGCTGGTTTTTGCTGATACTGGTTCCAGAGGACATTATAAATTATCCAAAGGTCAAGCCAACTAAGCCATGATGAATTTCTTTTCTAAATCTTCTAGTTAGCTACAGATGTTCAAGCATCATGATGACATTGATACTGTGTTTTGAGCTTTGGTATCCAGAGAAATCTGTTCAAAGAAAAACAAAACACAAATATACCTATGCACATTAAAATACAGGGTGTAAGAAAAAGAACATACTTAAAGACAATACTAAAATCATTTTTCTTTTAATTCAGTTTGAGGATAGAATATTTGAAAGCATGTTATATGGGACCAGCTTCTGAAACTTTTCCTCATGATAATAGTTTCTAATGCTCAAACTTCTGAGATCAGTGGCTGAATTAAGGTGTTACTAAACCAAACAAGCATAACAGAAGCTCATGCAGTAAACATTTTATGCATAAGTCACTATATTTTTAGTTTTTCATTGCGATATTTTAGCCATCTGATCATGTCTCTCTCCAGAGTTGCTTAGTAAATAATGTTGTATAAACTACACACGTAAAAGTAGTGCAGGTTATTTCTGTTTTTTTTTTTTTTAAAACAGTGTTTCCATGAATAATTACAAATACTTCAAAAGTTTTCTGTCAGAAAGCATATAATAAACAGTTGGAAACACCTATAGAACACCATATGCAAGTATGGGGATGCATCTGTACCAATACCAAAGTAATCAAAACCAAACAACATAAAAGATAAAACCTTCATGTATGCTAAGTCAAATGCATTGAGATGTCATATTAAAGGACTATGAGAATAAGACTAAACATTGAAACATTCTTTTCATGCAGTATTTAATATCCTAGACACCTGAGTATTAAAGTAGTTGCACACCTGCAGGGGAAAGATAAAATGAAACAAAGACAGGTATTTTCCAGATATTTGAGAGGCTTAAGAGAACATATTATTCCCTCAAGCAACAATATTTAAATCACACAGGTGTCCCCCCACCTTTTTTTTCCCCCCTCCATAAGCTTTATATTTTTAGTCCCCTTTTTGCAAGTGAACTAGGCTTTTAATTCAATTCTGGTTTGGGCCATAGCAAAAAAAAAAAAACAAAAAACCCACACACAAAAAAACACAAACCCCAAACCAAACAAAAAAGCCAACAAAAACCCCAATGTACCAACAAAAAAAACACATACACCCCAAAATTCCTCCAAAATCCCCACCTGAATCAAACCTCCACAACACCAACACACAAAGAGTTTAGGAAGCCAACAAATGCACTACAAGTTCCTACAGTTTGCGTAAATCACAGCAGATTTTTATTTTCATTAGAGACTGCATTTTGAAGTCCTCTCCTTTTCTCTAGTCTTCATTAGGATCCCAGGGCCCCTGGACATTCATTGGCTTAGTGAAATACATGAGGAAAATTTTGTACTATCAGTTGCCACAGCTCATATAGCAATTCTCTGCCAGTATAGCAGGTATTTCTCTGCATATATCTTAAAAGGCAAAAGTCTTTTCTGGGCAGTGGACATCTCTGCTCCCTGCATTTGTGCTCTGCTTACATTCTTGAAACTGTTAGCACAAGAAAACTTACAGCCTGTCTCAAAACCAGCCAAAAATATACAGGGTACAACTAGATTTCTGAAGCAAGCAAAAAGCAAAAGGTGGTTATGCAATCCCCTGTATCTATATATGTATATTCACATGTTCAGGTTTCAACAAGATTCAACTGCATGATCAGAGCCTTCCCCCTCCATCCTAACCCTTGCTTCTTACAGCACACAAGATGCATTTCCTATGCTTTCCTGTGTTTTCTAAACACTCTCAAGCAATACAATTAACACAATCCAGTTCACCCTTTTTGCAGATAAAACAATCCATGTGTGGAGAAGTCGGCATAAATTCCAGACGGTTTATCTGTTTGGGTAACACTACTTCCAGAATGAAGCTGGCGCTCCATACAAGCTACTCACCAGGTAATAAACCTCCTAGAATCAGATGCACTGGAGAACACTGTGCAAAACCGGTGAGAATTAGCTCATGAGAGCCAGCTAACACTGGGAACAGAAGTAATCCCTTATAAAATGTCAAAGTCTCTCTACTCCTTGTCCCACTACTCCACTCACACTTCTCACCTGTCTATCTCTTCTGTGCTTACACTGACCTTACACCTTGAAGCACTCTTTCCCAACAGTTTGGTTCATGTGCTCACTTACTTGAAGGCACTTACCAGTATATTGCTACTTCTTAAACCTGTAAGTCCTGTAAAAATGAATAGCACTACCTCTACATTATGGATGTTCCTGCACAGAAACATACAAACAAACCCACACCACACACACACACACCACCCCCAAAATTAAAATACAAAACAATCATAGATCAAAGTGGCAAGTGGATCTGAGAACCCAGCTTCAGAGGCCTAGGATCTGGGTTTTTTTATTTTTACTGACTTAAGCAGGTACCACTATATGTTCAATGCACAGCTTCTGATGAGTTTTGCTTGCAGCTCTGAAAGCTCAACATTTCTACCAAAAAAAAAAAATCAAAACAAGATGCATGTTCAGAGACCACTTAGAAAAAGCCTTCTCTAAGTAGTTTGCCTAATACCATACCTAATAATCCAAAGGCCTATTTAATTGACCTATTCTTCAAATCACCTGTTCACTTCCTATCAGTTCCCTCTCTGTCAGCCCTCTCCTTCAAACAAAAGTCTTCTCATTTCTTTAAAAGTTCAGCAGCCTCCTCCAGGCAAAAGTGCCCTTCACAGCACAGCCCTGATTCACCCTTTGAGCAGATCTGTCCTGTGCATGAAGTGAAGCAAGCAGCTTTGGAAAAACCTAATGTGATTGTGTAATTAAAGATGGTATCATAAGGTGCAGCAAAAGAACTTAATTAACAAAGCAGAGGCAAGCTCAATTCTGGAATTTACAAGTTGCTTGACTTTACAACTTAGAGGTTGTTTCAATGTAGACTTTGCATGCTATTTATGAGTTTAAATAAAAGAAATTGATATCTAACGCAGTAAGATATCACATGACAAATTCTTGCAGTACAGCCGTATGATACAAAAAGTTGAATCGGAAACTTAAGATCAGCATCCACTATTTAAGTTAGTAAACAACAATAAAGGAAATTATGGCATCCTTCAAGAATGCTGTTAAATATCAAGGATGAGTGATGTAAGACTCTTGAGATGCATGCAGAGCTCTAGGATGTACCATACAAAGGCAATCCAAAACTACATAACCCATCACCTTCTCTTCTCCTCTACTCTGTTTTAATTCTCTGTCCTCCCTATCCTTTGCAATTTTCTCTTTTTTCTTCACCCATCTTTCCTACCACAGCCTCAGATTCTACTCCATAAACCTCAATACAGTACCTAATCTCTCCCCATCAGACAGATCCTCCTTTAAATAAGTATTTCTATCTTGCAGCACTCCAAAAATACTTTTTTTGGGTAGAGGTTCCATACTGGTGCTTTAGTCATTTACAGATTCCTGAAATATTGCCCTACTTCTCTGCAGCTATAAGATGACCTACAGTGAACAGAAATGGAACATCTCTCAACACACATTCAATATACAGCAAGGTGCCCCAAGAGATCCAGTGACGGAGCCACTACTATGTCTGTGTGCCCAGTAGGAAGGCTCACTTTCCACAGAAGTGCTACTTAGTTATTGACATTTGTGTAAGAATTTATAACCACCACTATGTTACTGAACACTCAAGTCCTGCCTCCGCTAACAGCTTACTGCCTAAGCAGGTGACTGCTACAGTCTGCACTTGCAGCGTGGACATCTTTTGCTACACAAGGATATCCTAAATCTAGCCACCATATAAAAAGAACTGATACAGTCCCTGTGAAAGAAGTCTTCAAGACAAGCAGACAAGCAGGTGTCCCTTCATCTCCTGCATGAAGTCTCCTAAGGTCCTATTTAGCCAAGGTATTTACGAGACTTTTGCTATTTCCAAGTCCCAATTTGGGCACATTCAAATTATAATGCTGGGAGTTCTCAGATACACAGGTCATTAACAACTGCAAGCATTTTGATCCAAGTTGGATCTTTTTCAGAGTTAGAAGACACAAGATCAGAACAGCAAGGGCTTTCAGTATGGCTAACCCCAGAAATGGCTATGCTATCAACCACAGAAAACTTTTAGGAAGCTTCCTTTGAGATGATGTTGCATGCATCCTGCCTGGTCCATTTACTATATTTGTTATTACAGGAACAAATACTACCCCATTGCTTGATACAGATCTTTGGGAGTATGTGATTGACAAACTGTAAAATAGAAAGCTCATCTCCAGCACTTATATACTCTAAAACCTGCACCTAGCAGTACAGTGCACATACATACATACAATCACAAGATTAAAGCCACTTACATCTTTAATAACAAAGAATCACAGAAAAGATCATTTGTCCCTTGTGACAAACAACATCATCTCAGTAAAATTCAGTCTAAGAATTCATTCTGAATGTTCACTCCTATTGCACAAAGTCATCACAAACAGACTTTACAAAGCATCAAATGAAGAACAAAAATACCAAGTTTAGATTATTAGCTTGCAGCTTGCCTGCAGCAAGCATTAAGCTGATAACAGTTAAGTTCACTTTCATCTAGCCCAGCTATCGGATCAGAAATCTAAGAGTATTGAGAGAACACAGATGTTATCCACACAGCAGCCAATACTATGGGGTTTTAATCATCTCTAATTTAAATGTAACAAGACAGCAACAAGCAGACCGCAATATGCAATAATATTTCTAAGATCAAATCAATTTTCTTAAGAAAGCAAATATTTCCAGTTTGGAATGCACCTTGAGATGCTTGGATTTCCTTAGTAATACAAAACACTAATAGCTTGTGTAGGCTTCAAAGTCTTTAAACTCTGTAACAGTGTTGCAAGAAGCATACAAAGCTTTTGACAATTTAAGTGGTCACAGAGTAGATCCTAAAAAGACCGTACCTGTTTTAGAAAGGGAAGTAATTGAATTGGATGATATACTATCTTTTAAGATACCTATCAATCTGAAGTTAGCATGCTGTATTTATAGCAGTAGTAGAAAGAATATATTCATTATATTTGTGGTAAGCAGATTTTGTTATTAGATTAGTAGGTTTTCTTGATTATTTTGCAAGACCAAATGTGCCACAGAAACTGCAACATCATATTATTCCGTGTGAAGTAAAACTAATGCCAATTGAGCAGGACAAATAACTTGACCACACTGAGTCCAAAAGTGAGAAAATAAATTAATTTATAGAACACCAATTGATGCAGGAAGGGGTAGAAGTGAACTTGGTGGCCACAAAGAACAAAACTAACTGTTTACTTTAATCAGTTTATGGTTAAAATTTTACAATAACTTGGCCTTTCCTCTCTGCTAAATCCTGATCAAGGTATTACTCCACCGTTTGATAGTCCTGACAAGCGCTAATACACCTCTCCTGCACTCCATTCAAAATTCTACCTCCAAAACCCACTGCTCAGTTTAATACCTTGACCCTGTAACACAATAACAGAACCTTCTTAGGTAAATCTTTCCACGATTCAAACTTATCTAATCTATCAGCCTTTTAACCCTGTTACAAGGCCAAGTCTACCTACACTTCATAGGCAATTTCAACTGCCTATACTAACAACACTTTTGTCTCTAACCCCTCTTCTACTACATGGAGGTACCTGCCCCTACCACCAAGGGTTTATATATTTAAGAATCCCCATGTGGAACAAGAAGCACCAGCATACATATCACACACACAAGGAATGGAGATTCAAAGAGCCAAGTCACTATCCCCCCTAAGATCTTCCTATATTCTCTGTATAACCACACAACAGCTTTTGAAACTCGGCAACTAATTTGCACCTACATAAACTTTGTTGATCTCATATTAAATTGCTTTCAATGTAGGCTTGGTTAGTTGGTTGGAGGTTTTTTCTCTGCAAATCTGGTCCATGTTGCATATACAAACGTGTTAATAAGCACTTGTCTCTCCGTAGGCAGCAGCAGAGACAGTTACACAGTCATATGCATAGGTCTGTAACAGATCTGTGCAGTCTCTGGTAAATGAAGAGGATGGGAGGAAAAGAGCAGAAAACTTCAGCGCAACACGGCCTATTTTCACTTCAAAAACATGCAGCAGTCCACAACTGTGCTGGGTAGCTGTAGATTAATCATAAGATTGAGACCCAGTCAATTGCACTCATGGAGGATATCTGCTTTCAGTTTTTCTTCTGAAGTCTGTAAATCATCAACCCTTTTTACACAGCTGATTACAGGGCTGAACTCCCCAGTGCACAGAAGTACTTATTTTACTGCAAAGTACACTGGAAGAACAACATAGAGGAGAATCCCTTGTGAAGTCCACTCCCACTGGAGTGTCTCTCTTCGAAAGTTTCACTTTTGAATTAAAAAAAAATAGCACAGAAGTCTGCAGAACCGGGGCTTCCCAGGCAATGCACAACATACAGACAAAAGATACACTGCCTAACGCAGTAAGGGTAGACACAAAATACACTGCAAGGTTCTGCAGTTTGAGTATCAAGGTTGTCTTCTGTTGAAATACTAAGATGCTGTGCTCTCCAGCAGTTCTTGATCACAAGTGTACCTCTGTTGTAAGGTACTGTCTGCTTTTTCTCTACTGGCCAAAGCTTTCCACCCTGTCAGTCCAGGCACAGAAGAGAAAACTGAGAGACTGATAAGAAGGTTCAATGGCAGTGAAAGAAACTCCATATATCAAAAAATTTTCATTGATCAGTGTAGCATAAAGAGCCTTGAAATTAGATAACTGCAAAGAAGCAGAGGGCAATTATATGGTCTTTTGCATAGCTATGTAATCACATCTCTGCAGTGTCTGATAAGTGGGTGAGAGAGGGCAGGAGAAAAATGAGTGGCAAATTTTAGCATGCCTCAAAACTTAGTTCCAGCTTAAAAGGGACCTTGTTGAGCGTTTGTTTATTTTTGGTTGAAAAGAAAGCCTTCTGCATAAATTTGTCAGCTTTTCTTTAGGGACTATGATCGGGGAGAGGGTTTAAATTTTATTAACAGCAGCGATTTCAAAGGAAGACATGAGTCTTTTCAAAGCAAAGGATTCATCTCACTTGTGTTAAGTTTTGCTACAAAAGCAAAGCACATGAAGAACAGCCACATCCCCACCCTTAATGATCCTATACATTCACCACCAGAACGCAGAAGGATTACAGCTTGCTCTCTGGAGAGCAGTAGGTCTGTGGTAGGCAACTGAGAAAACATCAGCTGTTAAAAGCCACTGCATCAGAGGATCCTCTTTTTGTTTAGGTACTACTCACTGTCAGAAGCAAGAAAGCTGCAGTGTATTACTAGAGGAACAGTTTAAACTGCATGAACAATTACCCTCCTCCTTTGTTTGTTCTTTTATGTTTCAATGCTGCAGTCCACCAGTTGCCCTGTCCTTTGTCTACCTTGAGCAAACCTTTCACATTTAGTCATCTTTCTTCAAGCTATCTTTTCTACCCAGGATCTGCAAAGACACTATGCCTCCCGTGAGTAGGTGGGAGAAGATATGTTTCACACTGATAAAGCTATCTGCCTAAAAGCCTAGCAGAGAACGAGTCCCCACAAATTGTAAAGCAATATAGTTAAAGTACCAATCTGTTCTCATCAAGCACAATTTAATCCAACTTGCTAACATGAAAGTAAGAACGTCTTGTGACTTCTCCCTACAGAGACTGCCTAACAAGATCTATCTCATGAGAGAAACTACACACAGTAAGTTTTATAACAAGACAAAAATCCTACTGGCCTATCTATGGCCTGCTGCAGTTAAAAAACACCATTCACCTTGTCCCAAATCTCCAGGGAGCTACACTACTCACATGCTCACTGCATGAGCTCAGACAGCTAACTGGGGTACCACTACCTTCTTCATGTGATCTATGTAATCCTATGGTATTACACATTATGGGATCCAGGCCACCACATTAAATAAATGCATGGTTCTTCAGACACGCGGATGGGCAGTTTCCCTCCAGTAAGTGCAGCAACAATGACAGGCAAGAGGCCCGCCTGACAGCTCCAGGTCAGCAGCACTGCAAAGGCATAAGTGCGCATGCTTCAAGGGCAAGCAATGGGATCAACTCGCACTAGCAGCCTATGCACATGCATACAGGCTAAGCCAAATCTCAAGCCTTCAGACACTTCTGCTGCATGGGTCAGCCAAAAAGAAAGAACAGAAAGGCCAGTTAGGCAGTATGGTCCAAAATGCATTGATGCGTTAGGCTAAAATTATACACAGTGGGTCTAGAAGAAAGGTATACAGCTAACCAGCATAGACAATTAATCAAAGGACATATTACCAAACCTAGAGAAGTGGCAGCGATTGCTCAAGAAAACAGTAATTAAACAAAGCAGAATACTTGACAGAGACCTTGACCTCCTCAAGGAGGGCCCCATTTACCTGATACACCACGGGCATGTTCACCTACCACATGCATTTGGACACAGGCAATGTCACTGGAGCACAAGAGCATGCAGCCACTGAAGTGACTCTCGCAAAGACCCAGGAAGAATGAACTACATGTTCATATCCCTAGGTCATAAATCTGAAGCTAGGGAGGGAAAAAATAAGGTTGCAATTCTAGTGGTATGACTTATTCCTTTTAGAGAAAGATAAGGAATATAATAAACCTGTTTCTCTGCTGTATTTGATCTCACTTTTGGCCTACTACAGAAATGTAATAATTCAGTAACAATTAGTGGTTCAACACACAGATTAAGTTGTTTAAAAACTT
This sequence comes from Falco rusticolus, assembly GCF_015220075.1. Classification (NCBI taxonomy): domain Eukaryota; kingdom Metazoa; phylum Chordata; class Aves; order Falconiformes; family Falconidae; genus Falco; species Falco rusticolus. The sequence goes on from NC_051187.1 coordinate 50,482,023, forward strand.
AAGGACACAATAGCAGCTAAAAGTTCTTCAAATCCAAGATAGGTACCTCTCTATTCTTAGTAGCACTCTGGCACAGTATGACTGAGGTATCTTCTCTGCTACTACCAGACAACTGCTGCAAAAAGGATATTAACACCTCAAACTAAACTGAAAAAAAATATCAAAAAAGCAGCTCAGAAAAGTTCATTTATATCTATATATTGAAGAAGGCAGATGTCATTGAACTGAAATAAATTAAAAGGCTTTAACTTTGCTGCTTCGTCCCAAATCACCACCAAAATTGCTGACCCAAGAAAAGCACATTTCCATGGAAAACCAAGTCAATAAAATGTTTGAGACCCACCGACCAAAGCATTTGGTGTTGCACCGTGTGAGACAGGCAGTACAAGCAAAACAAAACTCCGTTTAGGACTTTGTACTTAGAGTATGTTTTCATAAAAAGTTTCAAAGAGAAAGACAACAACCCCAAAGGGCACAGCACACACAACTGAATGACAGCTACCTTCCATTCCTTGATTTATAGGTGAATTGCACATCTCAGCTGCTGTGTCTACAGTAGTAATTTTGTTTTGTCATAATTGAACTGATTTATTGGGGGAAAATAGTTGCTGCCAACCCCCCCATCTCTACTGAGAATTTGTACAAGGTTTATTTCAAAATTCATCACTATCCAAGAGTGGGAGTAAGCAACACATCAGAAAACAGACATTTAACAAAACCTACTTCATGTTCTGGTTATGCTACAGGAAGAAAGAAATCAAAATGATCCATGCAATCTGCAACATGGATTTTGCTTTCCAAGATAATTCTGACATCTACATGACACAAACTTGGCTCCAACATGCTCATAATTTAGGAAAACCATGTGCCTTGAAGTTGTGATGCTGAAGTGAATGGAACTTTTCTTCTTTTAAGTTGTTGGGTTTTTTGAGAAAGGTAGAACAGTGTCTATAGCTAGAAGTCTAAAATAAATTCATAGGAAATTATTAAGTTGCCTATCTAGAAAACCTTCCTGACAGGAAGATGAATGAGACCAGAAAAAGACTAGAAGACTCTCTACTCTGAAGATTTAAAACTATTTTCAGAACACTAGCATAGAGAATAGGAAATACTACCTTCCTGAGAGAAAGTCAGTCTAGAAAAAAGTTATCAATATACCTGTAATTATCATATGTAGATTACAGAAAACAACATTAAGCTATGTATTTTATGGCTATAGCAATAATATGTAAGAGAGTTTTTTAAGTCATTAGTATAATATGTCAAATTACTTATTATAGTAAGCCTAAGATTTCCAAGAATAATATTAAGTCAATACAAACTGTCATTAAAGAAGATGTGTATGCTTTCAGCAGTAATCCACAATAAAATGCAAATACACATATATTCTAAACATTCCACAATTCATGATAAAGAAGCCATAAACATTTTATTTCCAAACTCTTAGATGAATTTGCAGGTTCTAAATGTAGTTCAAGCACAATAATCAGTAGTAAAACACCATTAAGATTATCCTGATTACTTGATCAATAAATCAATAAACCAACCAACCAACCAGTTTCCCTGGAGGATTGTCACCAAGTTTTCACTGAGAAAGAACTTCCACTTTGCAGATGGAATTCCTCTCTCGTCCACATGCACGTTACTTCTCCTTATCTGTCTCTTTCAAATTAAGAAGTCTAGAAAAGGACAGAATATGCCATAAAATCAAAACTGTTAGGTATAGAATGAATATTGTGTAATTGTTAACATAACACTCCAGAAGCTTATTTATTTCTCCTCCCAGGGCTTCATTCACAATACAAAGTTCTTTTTTTTGGGGGGAAGGGATGGGGAGGGGGGAAGGGGGGGTTTATAACTCTGTCTAAATTTAGGTAGTGACCTATCACACAGTAAAACCCTCTTAGACTTCTCAATATGCTCGTTATAGTACATAGACTATAATAATTAACCAGATGGACTTGAATCTGTCATTTATCTTTCTGTACACGGTTAATTGAAACTACTCATTTTGGAGAGAATTACCACCCCAAGACACTTATCCACCAAGTCAACATTATTTCCTATACTCTGAAGTGATAACCTGTTAGCTATGTGATGAACTAGTGAACAAAGAGAATGAGCACAAGCATATTGTTACACAGCTTCAGGACAACTGTTCCATTGCACTGTAGGATGGCAGAAGCCCATCACAAATCAATCCTCAAACCTAGTAAACTTAATGAGCTAATAAAACCTGAAAGGTCATTTTCATATTTCACCTTATGTACTATGTATCACCTGACATTAAGTTGGGGGTTGTGATAAAATGTATTTAGTGGATTGACACTTTTGAATGTAAATGTACTTTCATGGTCTTTTTTTCCTTCTTTTTAAAAAAATAAAAAGAACAGAAAGAACAGAACACTCTGTGAACCAACACTGTTTGCATCAGACATCTGCAATTCAGCTTGGAGAAAGTGCCAGAAGCTAGTGAACTCCCTTTGTCCTACATCATGTTGCAGGCTTGGCAAAGAGAAAAGCACTTGCAAAATCCTTTTTCATTTCCTTTTATGACTATCAGTTGCTAAATTTAGGGGAAACCACTGAATAAACATTACTGTGTAAGATAATACCCACAAATCAGTATAGCACACTGTTCACTGAAGAAAAGGGATGAGGAAGAAGGAAAAAGGCCAAAGAAGCACTCCTTACAAAATCCTATCCTGTCCCTCCAGTTCCCCATTCCCATAATGCACAAAACCCCGGGTATTTGGTCTCATAGGAACTGCATGGAAACACTGCTGTCCCTCTCCCTTTCTATTCACAATCAGAGCAGACAAGCGTAAGCTGAAGATTAATTTTATATTAATTCATGTTGCAATGTCAAGAACCTCAATAAACTAACACTTCCCCCATCTGTGAGCATAGATCCACCCAACTTCTCCTCCTACAGTGACACCCTTATTTGAAAATATTAGTACAGATTTGCAACTTGAGTGGATTTTGACAGGTTATGGTTCTCTATATGTACACTGAATATTTTGCTCTTCATACATATATGGTAGCAAACAGCAAAATCCAAAGTGGATTGTTGGCATTTTTATCTTTAGTGTATAAAAAGCCTAATCAAAGAAAAATCCAAGTTATGTATATTTCCATTTCTGTTTAGTTTCGTTGCATTTTATACGGGTGGTAGATATTTTTCCCTTTAAGCTTCTCCGGCTTTCCTAGGAATAAATTCATTTTTTGTTATGTAAACTGTTAAGTTGTCTGTTATACAGAGTAGAAATTAACTATTAATTATTTATCTCTAATCTATTAACACAAGTCTGCTATACTATGAAAACATGTTACACATTTACATCACCTAGTCTTCTGCAACTGGAAACCGAATGACATTACAGCATCTGCCATTCTTGTGACTACCTTTGCCTCAATAGTAAGACATACGAATGCACTGGTAAAAAAAGAAACACATATAGTCCATACAACACTTGTCTCAGGCACATTGCCAGCAAGCTAAAAAAAAAAAAAAAAAAAAGAAACTGCTAAATAATCAAGGGAACAATTTAAAAAAAGAAAATCCAGGTAATCTGACACTTTCATAACAAATTTGTATGATTTTTTTTCAGTCTTGCCTTTGAACCCTTGGGAAAACGTGAAAGACAGTTGTCTTTCTAGTTGAAGAAGGAATGAAGATAAAGTAGCAACTTTCATGCCCTGGAGGGTAAAAGGAGGTAAATCATATTCATTTATAATACTCCTTTCTGAATTGCAAATGAAGACTATACATCTTACAAAGGGAGCGCTCCGAAAAACACAGAATCTCACAAATGTTGCAGGAGAACAGTATCTACTAAAAGGTGGGGTAAATATTAATAACTAGTAAAAATAAAATTACTATTTAAACTTTGTAAACATTTGGAACGATCAATACCAAAAGCTTAGTAAAAAAGACAGTTGGATGTCAGCTCTAGCAGAAATGCTTCTCGGCACAGATGAAGTCAAACCACAACCTCTCCCATCTAATTCTGAAACACCTAAGGAGACTCCTACAGGTGTGGGAGAGCACAGGTTCCACCCATCAATAGCTTGTTCTTATTCCTGCCTGCACACCTCCAAAAGTGGTGAGTGTCTGTGTACATCTTCAGCAGCCTTGCTGCTTCTGTCCTTCCTCCTGAGGCTGTTGGAGCTGTTGAAGTTACAGTACACCGATAACTTCTTCTTTTTTAGTAGTTGGGGTGTACTCTTAGCTCCCGTGCCTGAAATCCAGTACCTTTCCTCTCCCATTTCCTCTTACTGTTTTCCAATTCACCTTTACAATCTTGCAAATTGGCAATAGACGTGCTATCCAAAATTGGAAACTGAGCCTTATGCAAAGTCACACACGACATACCAGTCCCCACAGCGCTCTAAAGGAGAAGCACAAGCTGGAGGCAGGAACAGTTTAAAGAGGCATGTGAAAGTCTGTATGCACAGGCCTTGAATGTTAGTCAGCTGTAACCACAGTATGTTTGGAAGCAACACCTCCAACTTTATTCCCGAGAACATGGTTCTTCACGCTGAATTACAAATTTACAACTTTTTTTCAACCTCTCAATTAAAAGGGGAAACAGGCTATGAGACTTGGAAAAGATATACCAATTTTTTGGTTTGATGTATCAGTTACGAAAGTACTTTGGTACATGCAAAGCTATTACACCATTTACCAGTTATCCCTCTGCTGAAACAAAAATTACAGTATATCTACTGTCAGCACATATATTGCCATCTCGGTACTCTGTTTTATCTTCATGTCCATCTCTCTCCACGGACAACACTTTACTTGCATTGTAATTCATGCCATGGGCACTCCAATAACAGCTCTGTTTCAGAGTACATTGTCTCTCTGCTAGTCAGGGTTCAGATATCCCTGCGGTTCCCAGGCACGTACTCTGAAGGACATTAACCTCCAGTACTGAGCATCACAGAATGTCTCAGGAGGCTCTTCACTGACTTTATGGGAGAATTTGCACACAATCACCTGTGCTGAAAAACGAACCGAAAATAAATGGTGTTATTAGTAAGTCAGCAGTACAGCAAACATGTATGACTAATGACAAATTAACGAAGCATGGTAGAAAACCTCTCTTCAGGAGTGTCAGGACCAAAGCGCATCCGCCTGCAATTATGCACACCACAACAATCAACCTAATTGGAAAGAACCAGTCCCCAAAGTCACTAACACTTGAAAATTCGAGTCTGCTAGATTCAGCATGTACAGCTGTGGTTGTAGCAATGCCTCTCCATCATCTAACTTGGCAGGACTGGGAGCCAAGATCTGCGGTTTTCTCTGACAAGGGGAAAACCTCAGTTTTCCCTGTGACAGTGTATCTACCAACTCAACCATCAATAAGATCAATGCAAAAAAATAAAACACAGTACTGTGATGGATGACTACTACCATAGTAAACCTACCACCAGAAGCAGCCAATGGGCTCTACGGACCCTCGAGGGCTGTAGCTACTGCTATTAAAATACAGTGCAACAGCAGGTGTCCCATCTCACATCCCTCAGAGCACTACAAAGGGGTTTAAGTATCAACCTAACACAGGATGGTAGGAAAAGAGATTAACCTTGCACCTCTAGCAACCATTTAAACAACAGATTCTCTCATGATACTCTGTTTCAGAGATATCTGAAGTTGCACTAGAAAGAGAAGCAAGATGGAGTTTTGTTGCTTCAGACACCAGAACCAACTGTGTTTACTCACAATCACTGAATCTTACAAACATTTATTGGGAAACCATCAAAGCTTGAAAGTTTCTAGATGGATTGAACAAGTTTCTTTGGACTTAGACAAGACTGTATGAGCAATTTGCTAGGAAAAAGTATTGACTGCACTTCCCAGAAGAATTCCCTCAAACGTGTTAAATTCCCTCTTACTTGCTTTGAATAGCATGCTGGGACACAATCATCATCACAAGCCACAGTGGTAACTACCTACATGCAAGAGTTCAAGCTAGAAGACTTAACATTCTCCAATTCTCTTGCCTTTTACATGAGCATAAAGGAAATCACTCAGCTCCGTTTCTTCCTTAAGATGAGAGCAACAGACTTTTGGAGAGCTCTGATTATTATTAAAGCAGCAAGTTGTCATTATTCAACTGATAGCCTGCCTGTTCTAACTGCCCAGAAAACTCTATGCACCACACTCAGACAACACATTTAGACTTCTGGCCCCCATCAGAAACTCTAACTTGGCAAAAGAGTTCCAAACCCGGGGCCTGCAAGTAATGAATTCTCATCTCACTTTCATTTCTACATTTTGGCATTGTGCAGAGAAGGTAAGACACAGTTGAGGCCCTCTGAATGAAGAAAAAAATATATTAAGTGCTTCAGAACACCAGTGGGAGGTGTACGCAATATATGGCTATTATTAGAGCGCTATTTTGCTTAGCAGATCAGAGGCTATAATCAGCAGATGATGCAGCCATGATTTGCGAAGCACAGCCTTATTAAAGACTAATGAGATAAATGAGTTAAAATTTACATTTTTCCTCCACTGATAAGGTTCATTGGCACACTTAACTCCAACACCATGGTTTGAATATTAAACCCACTTATTAATGTCTAGTAAAGCTAATTATAATGCTGAGTGGCATTAAACTATAATAACTAAACAGCATGTTAGAATCGCATCCTTTAGTATTACTGTAGCACTGAAGTTAAGTGTTCTGCACCTGGAAATAAAACTGTCGAGCTCATGCTGTGAGAAAGCACTAGCCTTCTGCACCTTTTTTCTGACCCTTCTGAAAGCCCAAAGCCATGTTCTAACAGTGCAACAGGCAGGTAAAACATTGCTTGTTACTATGATTTCAATGGTGTCTGTCTGTCTTACTGCAGTAACAGTAAAGATTGACAAGTATTTTTGTATCTACATAATATTACACTACACTTGGCATATACTCTCTAATCCCCAACAGAAAAAGCACTGAGGTACTGACAAAATTAACAAAAGCCTGGAGACCATATTTGGGTTTACTCACCTTTTTCACCATCTTCTGTCAAAACTACATGTTACTATAAAACACCCACCACCATTTACTGAAAAGGATAGTGAAAAAAACAATTTAGGCCTTACACTACCCTCTACATTGTCATGTCACGTCTATGTAACATGAGCACTTAAATGGGCAATGATCATTTTGAAGGATAACCTAAGAGGACAAGAGCAAAAACATTCTTTCCATTTCCATCTTTGCAAGGTATCTAGCCTGTGACAGCAATGGAAAGAAGGCAAGAGGGGATAATTAAGTGTCAGCTACCCACGGACCAGTGTCAGGACTCACACATGCCAGTCCAAAAAGAATTTCCAGTAAGCACAAGCTTAGGGTGCACAGCTCCTCTGGGAGCTCCTCATCCCAACACAAGAGCAGCACCAGCTCTTATTCCATGAGGAGAGCCATGGAAAGTACAAGACTGCACAGCAGCCATTATTACCTTTTCAAAGTAAAATATACAAAAAGAATAATAATAAAAAAAAAAGGGGGGATAAAACCACTGTGGATAAAACAACTCCACTTCTTATTTGTAAAGTAATACTCAAAAGCAAACATTCATTATGCACATAAAAAAGGCACCGCAGAACTACTAGAATTTCTTCTTCTGTGGGGAAAAGCAAAAAGGCATTTACAGTGTCACAATAAAAGAAACTAGCTGAGCAAATCATGTGTGAAGCATTAAATGCAACTACTTTTTCGAATGCACTTTTGTTCCTTTCTATTTATCACCAGATTTAAACATTCTGCTTGTAATACAATCCACTCCACTTTCTTCAGCCCATCTTTAAAATACAGACATGCCATATTTCAGCAGCAGAAGCAAAGGAATGCAGTGGAGCTCAAAAACAGAAGATTCAGTATATGGATTGATGTGAAGCATTCCACTGCATCTCTGGTTGTAGGAATCCATGGGCATACACTGGTATCTGCAAGCCCATGCTGTAGCCAGGCACAAAAAACCAAAACAAACAAACAAAAAAAGCAGCAATCCGCTTCAGTGGTAAATTCTAATGCCACAAAATCACCAAGCCAGATGAGGTCCACCAGACTGCTTCAGCTACTGGCAGCATGACTTATGTCAAAAGAATCCCCTGTGCTTTTCACATGGTTCCTATGGCATGCATCAGGTCCTGAAAGCAAACCGGGAAAGGAGTGTTTGCTGAGTGCTCTGAGGATCCCTCCCAATGGATACTCAGGACTTTGGAAAGCTGAACGATCAAGCCTCTTTCCCTAAGGGAAAATCCTGCCAGCCTGACCCCACAGGAGCTCCTCCCTCTACACAGGTTCTTCCCACAGAGGAGAAAGTGGCTCTGCAGTCTTTTTCTTTCAGTACATCACAGTAGATGTGGCTTTTCCCAAGCCATTTTATGAGTACAGTTTGTTTACTAAGAGAATAATCAGGGAAGCTGCTCCAATTACTCTTTCAACTATGCTAATAGTTGGTAGGTATTCTGAATCTAAATGCTTCGATACATCCCTGCATCTGTAAAACAGATACATCTAAAGCATACTATATTTTTGAAAGAGAGAGAAGCAGCAGCACAGTATTCCCACAGGCAGCCTTGTCAGGAAAAGATGTAAGTGGTAAATAATTAATTTTCCTAGGTTAACTTGAATTTCAGACTAGCATTTGTGAGCAACAGTGCAATGGAAAGGCAACTAAAAACTCTAGTTTGCATTCCTGTCCAGTAAGGAGCTTCACCTTACATGCAAGCACTGACAGCAAAAGTTTTATCATCTCAGCGACAGGAAAAATAAAGAACGCTTATACCACTCCAGCAGACTCCTCAGTGAAATACAAAGAACTTGGAAGTCTGTGCTTGGCTACTACTGTATTTTTTATTACTTTCTTTTTTGACAGTTATGGCCCAGACACAGATAGGTGCTGAGCACTGATGTCAGACTGCAGCACACAAACCCCTCCAGTATCATCTACCCTACAAATAATTAAAGACATCGTTCACTGCTTACTGTGCTTTTCACTCCTGCATAACAGGTGTTCGGCAGGAGGGTTGGGGACAATTCTAAATATGGCAGGGGGGAAGCACATTCCAGCGAAATCTTCTTTTCAGCATTGGTCTTAAGTTTAGCAGTTTGACAAGTAAAGGTTCAAAACAGTACATAAAATGTTAACAAGTAGTACTGGCGTACATTCAGTATTGGTGATTTGAAGTGACTGAAGTTTTATATAGACTATCAACTGATGAATTGTGATGCCATATCATACTTAGAAAAGGTGAATGATCCAATTCTTTTACCACTTTATTTGTTGCCTCAAAAGTGCTGGCAGATCATAACAGACAAAAAATAGTTCATACAATCAGAAATAATCTGGCCTTTGAGACAAGACTTTGCAGAATGTAGTTCCTTTTCTCTGGAAACCATCCACAAAAATGGACTAGAATCTACATCTATGTAAACATTTAAGAAACAAACTTCATTAACATATTGCTTATGCATTAATTTTCTGACAAATTAGAGTTTTCTTAAGTAATTCTATGCCTGGTGGTAACAGAAGAGCCTCTCATGCTTACTTTTATTTTCAAGCCATAGAACTAGATCTAATACTCCGGGAATTTTTCTTCCAAGTCTGATTTTATTTCTTGTGTTTCTAGAACTGCCTTGACACTGTGACCAACAGCAAAGTTGATGGACCTCGAGATCCTGTTTCCTTTCATTTCAGTCAGCTGAATTTTTGGAGGATCAGAATACAGTTATACATTTCTTTATAATAGAGCTGTATTACAAGCATGATAAAGAAATGGGAGAAATGTTCTGCTCTGTTCACTACAATCAATAGATTACGTAGCTCAGTCAGAAAGCAGAAGGAATTATGAAAAAGAAAAGTAATCTTTAAACTATCAATATTTCCAGAACAACTTTTCTTTCAGATACGCAGATTCCCACTTCTCAGACATAGCTAATAATGTCAGAAGCCCTAAGATTCATATGGTCAGAATGACTAATATTTACATTAAGCAAATGTATTGCCATAGTAACACAGACACCACAGAGCTATCTACCTGCCACAGCTCACTAAATTATTTAGCATGCCAATACTACAGTGACATTGTGTAAATGATCACATTCATTAAGAGCAGAGTATGTGCCGAAAAACTGATTGTTAGACAGCTATATTTATTGCCATGAAAAAAACCAACAGCATCAGTATTAAAAAAAAAAAAAAAAAAAAAAAAAGCAAAGCAGCATAGAGGAAGGCTACAGCCTGTAGTAGAACAACACACTTTGAAAAGTTGCATTAAAAAGAAACCATGTCCACATCCCCACACCTGTGGAAAGCAGCACAAACTACAATCCCACTTATGGGACATCAGGCTGACCCGCCGCGGCTAAAACAGAGATACTAACTACTGCCTGCATTACATTTTTGGGATCATTTAATATGCATCTTACGTTCCCAAGACAGTATTCTACACTGTGGGATTATAAGAACTAGTGCACATGAAATAACTATGTTTTATTCAGAAGTAACTATGACACCCTCTCCGAAATCCATAGTTCTTCAATACTGACTGTTCTTCAACAGTCAACGTATTTACAGTTAGAAGAGAGGTGCAATATTCTGGGCAATGGCCTGCCACATCCTCCAAGTGGTAGATGATGGCAGGTATCTGAGTGGTTTGTGTAAATCACCATTCTCAATCTGAAATAAAGCAGTTTGGACACCTCAAGCACTTCCTGCACTATGGCTATTTTCCCCTCATCGTGTGGAATAGAAGAAACAATGACAGGCCAAGAAAACAAAGGGACAGCTCAGGTCAGCTCTTGCAACCAGATGGATTTCTTCCTAATTTTTGGCAGCTGTAGCCCCTTCTTTTGTTGGGCACAAATCATGTTTTTTCACGTCTCTCTTTGAACTCAAAAGAGCCAAGAGGAAACTGAAGAGTCATAGCACAAAGATCCAGGCACAAAACTAACCCAGCCCAGCTCTAACCAACTCCTGTTCTCTCTGATCTTCTTAGTTCTTCATAGGCTCAATATACAGAATTTCAATGCAAGCCAAAGTTTGAAAAAATTTCTTCTATTAAATTTTTATGCAAAGTAAGTCTTTCTACTTACACCTGCTCCATGCTTATGGTTATATTATTATTCACTTCCGTGGAAATGCCACCAATTCTTACGTACAGACATTTTTATAGTACAGGCAATAATCAAACCCAACCTCAAAACATTAGACAGACTCAAGTCGAATTTGATCTTGAGAGACAAGCTTTTCAAACTATTGAAGTGTTTGGGCCATGCTGTTCTCCAGAGAGATTAATGCTTGAATAACAAGAGTCTGCTTTTCTTCAGCAAGTTATTTTAATTAAGAATTAATCAAGAACTGACCTGATCCTCCACAAAAGAACATCAGTAAAGTATGGAGAACAGCACCATGGTGTGAAAGCAGTTTTAGAAAGCAGCCTCATGGAACCTATTGATAAAAATCGAGATTACTTTCCACTCTCTACTAAGTATTTTAGATCCTCAAAATATATTCCATACTGTAAGGCAATAGGACATGCATTATTTATTATTTTTAACTCATTCAAACAATGAGTGACATTGCATACCTCACTGTCACATGAATGAAATCCTCCCTAAATGCTCCATCTGCATAGTCTCACTTTCCCTCCATTCACCAGCTGAATCTTATTTATGAGATAACACAAAGGTACTCAAACCAAAGTAATACTAAGACTTCCTCTTTATCAGATAGAGGATTCAAAAAAACCCACCACCACAAAACCCCACAAATTTTTCAGTCCATTATCTTTAGATGACGACACTAATTAAAATCATTATTTTGAAACATGCTGTTGACAATCAGCTTCACTCTGCTTGTCACCTCAAAGATCCTCTCTCCTACTGGAATCTGCCATTGGAAACACTTCCAAAAATACACGTTTTTGTTTTCAGTACACAATATATACAATTCATGCAGTTATTTAGTGACTTCTTGTATCCAAGGAGGAGATAGAACTGTAGCTAGTGGCATATCTTATTGGACCAATCTGTGCTTACATTTTCCCCGACATTCTGACAATTCTTACAGCTGAGAACATAAGATTTGGCACTTTGAATTAACTAAAGCATCTCCCAATGCTAAATAGAACATCAGTATTACTATTACTAGTAATTTCAGCCAAGCTTTGTGCTATCCCAGATTTATTGTAGGAGCTTAACTTGCAAGATTGCCATAATCAGACAAGAGGTATCGAGGAAGTTGAACTATTTGAAGTAAGAGAAACTAAAAATAAAAGAAAAATTGGGGGGGGGGGGGCGGGCAGCGGGGGAAGCATGAGCTGGCAGTTCTGTACTGTGGAAACAATGCAGGAATTGGGTATTGTTACCTCTGTGTTCTGTTCTTTCCTCTGAAGCAGTACTATAGAAATGTAATGTCAGATCAAAACGGAGTTCTGAAAGCTATCTACGGTACAACTACAGAAAGGCAAAAGCATCCATAAAAAGCAATACTTCACCATGACCATACAGGCAACTTCCCAATATTCAGACTAGAGAGGAGTGCCTCAAATACTGGTACTGGAGAGCAGAGACGTGGTGAGGAATGCCAAAAAAAGTTCACTGCTTACAGAAGTCAGGTCATCATCCAAAGTATTTAGGTAGCAAACCTCTTACATGGAGTCTCCACTCAGTATCGCACTTGAGATCATGAGTTTAACGGCATGTCAGCTAGAGAAATGTCTTAGTCTGTGAAAGATGAATACTGCTGATTGGACTGTTGAAATATAAATTGATCAGATGAGAAGCAACTGACTAGTAGACTAATTAGCAGCAAGGAATAGAATTATGCAAAGCCTCCAAATCCCAGGCAGAGGTATCAATGACATTTACACGCTACAAACCACATTGCTGATAAAGCGCAAACTGGGAATAGGAAGTCAACTTCAAGTATTCAGCATCTTAAAGCACATTTGTAATGGAGCCAGTGGGGATATCTGCTCAATTCATTGGAATAATTTTAAAAGTGCACTACTAATACTTGAAATGTTTCTATGACAATTGAGCACCCTGCTAAAGTGGCTGAGATAAGCCTTTGACAATTCTAGATAAGAAACACCAAGCAATTAAGAGAGGTATCCAAACACTAACCTTAAATTCCACTTTGGTTGAATTTTCTCCTGCAACTTCTACCTTTCAAGTTTATAACTGAAAGAACTAGAAAAGTCAGTCCTGCTACATAAATCACAATTAATTCTAAACACAAAACCGGTATTTTGTTTTCAAGCCAACAAACAGTAGGTGAGCCCAAAAAGTAGGTGAACCCAAAAAGTAACAACAGTCCACAGCAATACTGGCTTAATTTCATTAGATTTGGCTCAGCAGCACTACTACTGGATCCAAACTGTCTCCTGCAGAACAATTCAAGTAGGAGCAACGCAAAACACCTTGCTCCAACAGGAGTGCAACAACTCCAACATCTATATCAGATGTGCTACCATTCCCAAACGAAGTTCACATTTTTGCATGGTGCTGTATTATGCTATAACAAATCTTCTCAAAATCTTATATTAAGCAAGGTTCACATAATATCAGCTTACATACAGCAGAATGAGAACTAATAATGACTGCAGATGAAGCTGAGCTGACTTCAGGTAGAACAGATGCCTCAGTGCTGAGCCTTCCAGTACTTCCCATTCCAAGAAATCATGTCCAAGATTGCTCTGCATAGCAACCGTTTATTAATTTTGGGTTTGTGTCAGGCAAAACTGGTTGCAGCATTACCAGAGACACGCTGACTCTGGAAACATTAAAGCCAGATTTTCTGTAGTGCTGTGGCACGCCATGCCATCTCCAACATATCTGGAACTATTTTTGGATCTACAGCATGGTTAGTCGACAGTCCAGATAATCTGGTGACATATAATGGTGAGTTGACATTACACATGTATGGTCAATATGGATTTAAAAATCTTTGCACAGTATAAACTATGAAATTATCTAAGCAGGCATAAAGCATACTGCACGATTAGCAAGATTTCCTTCAGGCTTTCCCAGTGATCAAATGTAACTACTGCAAGAACTCTGTTAAGCAGTACACAGAACAGCAGGTTCAGAAGAAAAGCAAAGTATGAAATTTCAGTACTGCTTACCTTAAAAACATGACTTTACAGAAAAATTATTTTAATTGTATAACAGATGATTCAAATCAGAGTATTTTTTTTACTCTCTATATACCCAGTATCTGACCCGCTATAAATATTTGCGCATCCAGGCTGTAAATAGATCTATCATGCACATCCACAGGTTAATTAAGCTGGATAGCTAAAAAGTCATATGTGTACCCAATTTTAATTTCTGGATGACCAAACATGTTCTGTGTCAGTAAGGCCAATTTAAGCCTGCAGTGCATTTACTGGGTAGTCCTCTACTACAGTTCATGCATGCATGTGCACATGTGCTAACTACAGCACGTTTGGATAGCTCAGAAAGTATCCAGAGAATAAGAACAAAAAGGCAAGACACAGCATTTCTCTGTCTCAGTTAAATTTAAAAGTCAGACTAAAGCAGGTACAGGAACTGAATGGCAGCTCTACTGCAGTTCCACATATAAAGGTTAACAAGCAGCAAGTAGGCTAGCTGACAAGGACATAATTGGCATTAAAGGCAACAGCAGCACAACCAATTTCCAGTGCTACATTCAGTATCTCATGGGTGTTTTGTTAACACTGAAGTATCAATGACTACATAAATAGAATATCTTACAATGTTTTTAGTTTTAACATATGCAAGGATTCTGTGGTGTGTTTTGTTACTTTCTCATACGTTATTCTGATAGGAGCCTTGGTCTCAGTGTGATGTGCCCTGTTCAGTTTAACGGCAACTTGGCTCCCCTTTCTTACAGCAGAATAGAAAGACTATAAAAGGTTCATTTTTTATTATTATTTGTTACTACTGCCCTTCTTCCCAGGTTCCCCCTTCCAACCCCATTTTTCAAGGGACACACTCTAACATTAACTGCTTTGAAGCTCCACAACCTGACAAGCCAACAAAGAAAAAGCAACCACATGCTCACCAAACTGATGTAGAACCTCCATGCTTGAAGAAATGAATGAGTTTAAATGCCTTGCTGGACCAAGGCCAACTCAGCACTCGGCAGGACTAAGCCCCAAAAGAGCAAGAAGTCTGGAAAAGAAGAATCAAATCCAGGCCTTCCATATGTGCATTGGGTTTGCCTGGCAAGGTTTTGCTAGCCGGGGTGGGGGGAGGGGGGGGCAGGCTACAGGGGTGGCTCTAGGAGAAGCTGCTAGAAGGTTCCCCCATGTCCGATGGTGCCAATGCCAGCCAGCTCCAAAATGGACCCACCACTGGCCAAGGTGGATCCCATCGGTCACAGTGGCACTATGTCTCCCTGTCAACGTATTTAAGAAGGGGCTGGGGGGGAACCCTGCACAACAAATTGCAGCCAAAGAGAGAAGGGAGAACATGTGAGAGGAACAACTCTGCAGACACTAAGGTCAGTGAGGAAGGAGGGGCAGGGGCTGCTCCAGGTGCCAGGGCAGACATTCCCCTGCAGCCCATAGTGAAGCCCACAGTGAGGCAGGCTGTGCCCCCAAAGACATCTGCTGCAGCAGATTCCCCACTGCAGCCCGTGGAGGTTAATGGCGGAGCAGATCCCCACCTGCAGCCCGTGGAGGAACCCACGCCAGAGCAGGTGGGTGCCTGAAGGAGGCTGTGACCTCGTGGGGGAAGTCTGTGCTACAGCAAGCCCCTGGCAGGGCCTGTGGCCCCACAGACAGAGGAGCCTGCCCTGAAGCAGGTTTGCTGGCAGGACTCGGGACCCCACCAGGGACCCACGCTAGAGCAGTCTGTTCCTGAAGGGCTGCACCCTGCGGGAGGACCCACGCTGGAACAGTTCATGACGAACTGCAGCCCATGAGAGGGACCCATGTTGGACAACTTCATGGAGGACTGTCTCCCATGGGAGGGACTCCCACGCTGGAGCAGGGGAAAAGCGTGAGGAGCCTCCCCCTGAGGAGGAAGGAGCAGCAGAGAGAGCGTGCCACGAACTGACTGCAACCCCCATTCCCCTGTGCACTTGCAGGGAGGAGGTAGAGAAAATCGGGAATACAATTAGGCCCAGAAAGAAGGGGGGGTGGGGGGAAGGTGTTTTTAAGATTTGGTTTTATTTTGCATTACCCCACTCTGATTTGATTGGTAATAAATTAAACTAATTTCCCCAAGTCAGTCTCTTTTGTCCATGATTAGCAATTGCTGAGGGATCTCTCCCTGCCCTTACCTCAACCCACGAGCCTTTTGTTGTATTTTCTCTCCCCTGTCCAGCTGAGGACATGAGTGACAGAGCAGCTTTGGTGGGCACCTGGCATCCAGCCAGGGTCAAGCCATCACAGTATGGTATAAAGGAGCGTTAACTGTGCAGAGAAAAAGGACAGATGCAGATAGGCAAGGGCCACTTAGACTGGAGTCTGTCATGTCTCCCTCCAGTTCCAGTATCATTCTTACAGAGCAGCATTTGGTTTATCAGAACAGAGTAAGGGGGCGGGGAGATGGAAATAGCAGAACTGAAGGGAGCAGAACTGAAGGAAACAAAACTGAGCTCTTCTTTTTTTCCCCAGACAAAAAGGAATAAGAAGAAATAAAGAAAAACAGAAATGGAAGTTAAAAGATACATTTATATGATTTGCATTGATTAAAATACTAATCGGCCTCTTCTGTACTGTACAGCAGTGTTAAAACCCTAACACCACCCATGCACATACGTACCAATACATACATATACAAGCCAGTACATGTTGCTGTTAAGAATCAAGCTGCTGAGTACCTAATAGAGAGGCAGATTTACCAAACAGGTCTTTCTAAATTCATGTTCAAACCCCACAAGTGCCATACCTAAAGCATACGAAGCCCTTGATATCTACACCTTGAACATAAAAATGACAGTTTCAGATGCAGATATCTTGCTATTAAAAAATACCGAACAATTACATATGCATTAAATAAACCTTAAGCCATTTATTTCCTTGATTCTTTAGATGCCAAAACATTAAAAAAAACCCAACGCAGAATAAAAAACAAACAAGAAAAAACCCAGACATGGGGCCACCTTACTATGCATTATTAAAATGCCAGGCACAGTAGGTTGTTAATTTTTCACTTGAAGTAACTGCATAACTTGGTTGGGGAATTATTCAATTCTAAAACCTCTGTAGCCATTTCATTTCACCTTTCATTTTCCATCATCCACAAGTCAGAATTATATACATAGTTTATTGAAAAGTGCACAAGTCCTTGAATCTCAGATACAGATGGGATGCGCTGTGATTTTTGTTACCATAACATATAAAGAACAAAATAAAAAGAAAAAAAAGAAATACACAGTGATGTTAATATAAGCACAGCAAGTCAGAGGTTATATTTCTCATATTGAAACAAGATTTCTGCTGTCTATATGCCCAAGATATATTTTCAATCTTTTTATCATGTCTCCATGCTATGCATCATGAAGATAGATGGTGATAGATCAATGGCAATAGAATGGTGATAGATTAAAAATAGTGACACTCCAAAGTACTCTTTAAAGCTTCTTGTACTCTTAGTATAAACTAACTGTATGAGCAAGAAAATAATTATCTACATGTCAACAGAAAAACACAGCACATCCCCAGGAACAGATTATTCTTCTGTGAACACCCTCCCACTATTAACTATGTAGGGGTCAGGGTCGGGGAAGGATGCAGAGTCAAACTTGTGGTAAATGAAAAATTTAACCACAACAGATATGTGTTTACCTAACCACCATTCTCCTGACTCACAAAAGAGGCCTTTCAAAACCTCTGTAACTGATGCTTGCTTAAACAGTCTAGGATATGTGAAATGTGCATACTGATCTTTAGGGAGGGGGTGATGGGGAGATCACAGATTGGGCTACTCTGTATAAAATGCTAAACATCCACCTGACCAACAATTTGGAGGCACAGAAGTTGTCACCTGCACAAATAATATCCTATCTTTGCACTCTGCTCAGGCTGTGAGCATGCTGACAGAAAGGAAAATTGCAGCATCATCTCACCCCAACATAGTTAAGTGGGAATCCCACTCACAGATCAGTTGTTCCAGCTACTCCCCCATAGATAATTTTAAGTCTATTATTTTACATCGTGCCTCATGAGATACTCACTGTTTTTGTAAGCTACTACAATACTCTTTATTAGGAGGCTCAAGAGAAAGAGTATACCATATAGTTTTTTTTTAAAAAAAAAAAAAAAAAAAAAAGATGTAAATGAAACATTACACTATCCGTAAGTGCTGTAGTTTGATAGGAGAAGGGGTTTAGGGGGCTGTGTCCTCTTCCAGAAGTATCCAGCACTGGGCTCGTCTCAGTTAGATTCAAAGGCAATATTGTTTCAAGAACGTTTAAGGACTTTTTTGGAAGCTAATGGCAATGTGGTAAAGGAAACACACTGACAGAGCATGTACAAGCTCAGCTGTCTTATTACTAGTAACATGCTAGTCAATACATTCTGGAAGAAGAAGAACACATGCTTTTAAAAAAAATGTTGAACAGATACACTTACATGACCTCCCCAGTTTGCACTTTAGAAGACACAGACAGACAATATACTGCCCTATATCAGTTCAGGTGATTTTCTGGAGTACATGTTTGTAAGATAATAACGAATAACGCAGAAAACAAATAAAAAAAATCCATTATAAGAGAAAAACCAAAGCAATCATAAATGAGCATTGGTAACTCTGCTCCGGGTCTGCTGGGTTATTTTTTTGTTTGGCTTCCCCTCCCTTCCAGTTTCAGGAAAAGTGAGAAGTTCTGAACAGTCACTCATGATACTGATTCATGATTCAGCTGCTGCTGTGCCTTTCAGAAATGCCAGACCAGTTTTTCTCGTTTCTTTTACGAAAGCAATGCAATGGGACAATAGCTTCATCTCCCAAATTAACCATTGTTGGGCACCCAGCTCTAGGCAATTGGCTTACTCTGTGCAAGCACTTTATTATTATCCTCCTACTTGTTTATATTTCTCAAAATGCAGCATATTATTCTCTTTAACTGTAGTTGCTTCCCACCTGTTCATTCATCTTTGTTTGTCTCACTGGATTTCTTCAGTTGTGTCTCATTAAACAGTCTGAATTTTTCTTTCCAGCTGCATGCTACATTGACTTTCAGTAAAATTAACATAGCTTTACACCAATGAAAGGAAAACAGAATCCAGTCCCACAGTTTTAAGATTTAAGAGACAATAAAGCTTTGCAAGGCTATGAATTTTAATACTCAAAGATTAGCAATTCATCTTAATCTCAGTTCTAAGCTTCTAGGACAAAACAGTTTAGAGAGATCCTGACAGGGTTTTTACTAAATGTATAGCTCCAGAAGATTAGGTAAGCCAGAAGAACAGTTCATAGTTCTCAACAGAACAAAGTCCTATCCCTTGCCCCACACCCCTAGCACATTTATTTTGTACTCCTTGTTCAGTTCACAAAGCAAGTCAGTTTAACAACAGGTCTAATAAGAGTCAAAGCAGAAGGGAGTAAGACTGCATCACTGTAAGCTGGGAACAGGAGAAGCCAAGGGTGGGGGGGCAGGGCTGTGCAGCTTCCACCTTTGACAGAGACTATATCAGCTCTGCTGCTCCCCAATTTTTATCACCATAGCTGCATATTTACAGCCAGCACAGCAAGTCAGATTCTGAAGGTTTACAGCCAGTAATTGATATGTCAGTTCTGAAATGATGTTACAAGAATTCAAATTTATTAGCAGTAAACATGTCCGTGTCCAAAATGTCAGGAGACACTGGCTCCCTGGTCTCACCTTACTCCAAACTGACCAAATGCAAGAGAAATATTCCCTGGCCTGACAGCCACTGTGCCTCTGGTAAGGGACACAAACTGATAAAGGAAATGTATGGAAACATAACACAAAACGCTAGCAGAAATGGACATAAAAATCATTAGACATACTGAACATGCACAGAAATTAATCTCTTTTTTCAAATAAATTAATCAAAATTCCTTATTTTCTTAAAATAAACTTTTCACATACTTTTGTCCTCTGGAACTGGAAGAATTCTGGTTTCTCAAAGATAGCCTTCCTGTTTTATTTCTCCACAATTAAACCTCCAACTCCACATTTGGCCAATGGCCATTCCAAGCTGAACATGACCCTTGGAGGCCAGCAGGTTCTCTTGCATTTTACCCATCCCAGCAACTAACAGTTGGACTGTGTCTCTCCCTAGCTATCCACCAAGTAATAGAGGATACAGCAACTTCCTTATCTGTTCTATCCCACCCTCAAAGATCCTTGGTATGAAATTCCAAAATGCATATACCATGACTCCAGTAAAAAGACTTTAGTTCCCATCTTAAAACACACTTTGCTGTGCAGCTGACAGTTTTGAAAGGGAAACCAGACTGATAATGTTACAGCCTTAAAATAAGGGGAAGAAGAGGAGAAGCAGGTAAGTGAGATGTTGCCCTCAGGCATAATACTTTTTTGAACTGCTCCTGGGATGACACCTACCCTTACTTCTTTAATCACAGCAAAATAAATCTTCCGTCTTGCCATTCATGAATAGCAAAACTTTATGCTGAAGTTTCTAAGCTGTTTTCAGAAGAAAAGTATTTCACTTACTATGAGTTTTTGAAGTTTTTGCCTCATGTCATGACCTTCACAGGGAATAGAACTGAAAGACTGCCTTAGTTAAGTCCCCCTCATCTGCCGTCATAATTTATAATCCTTCATAAATTGATCAAGCTCCAGATTTTTAATGTTCTCTTGCATTCACTGAAGACACTATGACATTTCCAAAGCAGCGAAATATCAGTCCATGCATTTTTATCCAGTATCATATTGTAGTCTACTTACTCACTAGAATCACCCATAGAATCAGATAACTCAGAGGTTTATGAGTCTGTTTTTTAAATGAGGAGATAAGTTATTAGATCTTTAAAGACTGTATTGTAAGATAAATTTTAAAGTTACCGAATACACACGTAAAAGCTTCATTACCACAGCGTCTTCAAAAGATTCATTTTTTCAGTTGCAGCTGGTTGCTCAAGGGTATACCTAAACAATTATTTCATGATGCTAAAATTAAAGCTCCTCTCCAGCACATCCTACAATAATAATACTCTGCTGGTGGTTTGTGGAAAGTGTATTTTGCATAGGCCACTTGAGAAGCTACATTTTACAGATCAGCAATGTGTCTTCAGCACACAGGGAGAACAAACACTCAACGCAAGCAAAGCTCATTAGGACTTAAAAACAACCAGCAAAACTAGGAATGATTAAATATCAACATCTTGAGACAGAGCTGGGGAGTTGTGATTTATTTGTTTTAACAATGTTGTTATACGTCTTCTTAGTATAACTGGGTAGCCATTAAGTGTGAAAAACAGCTATGAAGTCACAGAAATGCTGTTGAAGAAAATCAATGTTAAGCACTACCTCCTTTTCTAGTATCCCTTTTTATACATAAAGCATCCCAAACAGCTTCAGAAAGCAATCAGATTCTAATTGTACAGTGATTAAACTGACAAACACCAACTGTTCTGCATTGAAACAAAATATGTATACATTTCTTGCACTTTAAGTTCCGATATCGGTAAAGTACATCCCAGAGTAGTACCAATGAAATCAATTACAGTAATTTTACCTAGGAGAACACAGAGTTTGGGTCAACATTTCAACATTGTTTCAGGTTAGCCTCCTTCTGCAGTAGGGTAGTCATCAAAGATTTCCCCATTAGCAAAAGATTTAACCAAAAAGCCTCTGTGCCACAGCAAGAATTCAGTGAAACTTTTCCCTTCCTCTTGAATATGATGTCCCTACTAGAAGATAAGCAAAAACCCCAGTGTGTTTCATAATGCAGTTTCTGAGCAAACTTCAAAAATAAAGCTTCAGAACCTGGGACTGAAGAGCTTTGTAATACATGGAAGTGGCCTACAACCAAACAGCCCGTGTATGAGAGACACTGTTGCTCTTTACTGGTAGGAAGATGAACCTTTCGAACTGAATGGACATCAAAAGAGTATTATAATAAACGATTTTGCAAAGTACATGCTAGTTCCAGCAACCAGTGCCCTTCAGGAATGTATCATATTTATCTAATCACTTCCACCTTCTCTTGGTTAAAGTTAAGTCACAGTTCATTTTAGTTAAAAAGTCACAGAAATAGGATGAAACAAGTATTCTGCTTAGCTTGCATTTTGTAAACTTGAGCATGCATGTGGCAATGGAATCAATTAATTTGCTACCCAGTCTATTTCTTCACTTTGAACCTCAAGCACTGCCAGCAAATCTCATTAATCTAATCTCAGTAGTAAAAAAAGTTTCTCCAAAATTCCTTCTGAATAATGTTATACTTGCAGTGTCCAAATCTTTGTTTCAAAAGACTTACAACAAAAATAACAATGTAAATTTCACAATATTCAACGTAATGTGAAACTAAGGCCACAAACACTGCTTTAAAAAGCCCAACAGTACCCTTGAATTAGGTGACAAATTACTTCTTCATTAATCCAATTCTATTTCTAGCTAACCAGAGTGTTAAAAATTTCTCCAGAATCCAGGGAGATAAATGACAATGGACATTTATAGCCTTGAAACATACGCTAAAGCAGAGACACAGCCTTTAAAAAAATTAAAAGGAGTATATGATACATGATTTAAACACCTACAGCTTTGATCCTGCATTACCTTTTCCCATCTTTGTTCCTGCACAAGTGTTAATTTGTGACAAATTATGGAACGAACTCATTGTTACAGACCACAGCAGGCACCAAAAGTATACACGGTTTTTAAAAGCAATTAGTCAAATTCATGAAAGAAAAAAGGACACTGAAGTTACAGAAAAGAAAGACTATTAAATAAACCCATGGACTGCACATGGCCAGAGATACTGCCATACGCTTGGACTATGTACATATCGCACCCTATGCAGCTGTCACTGGACGACGCCACTGCGCTGAGTTGATCTTTGACTTCAGCCAGTACAGATGCTCTTAAGCTCTTATTTCAGGCATAGGTGTCAGGGCAGCTGGTGGGATGCAACCCAAATCCAACCAACAGGAAAACGTGCTGAATTGCACACAAGACTCTTTCTGGTTTTAAATCAAAACAGCATTTCTGAGACACAGCCATGGGGAACCCCAGGTTCTGTGCTTGGGCAGCACAGCTGCCACCAGGCTCCTGCTCCCTTCCCTCAAGGGCCATAAACCCATCAACTCCTGTTGTAAGGACAATTCAACTTGAAAACACTCACCAATCCCCACTGCTTCATATATAACAAATACATCAAATACAGTTGTCTCCATTGCTTGCCTGATTACAAGAGGTTTGTCTGACAACAGCTACAAAAAAGTTTCTCTGGTGTTCTTTTCAGCCCAACAGATTCTAGGACTGAAGAAACAAAACCAAAATCTAATGAACAAATTGGCATTTAGCTTTCAAATTCAGTTCTTGCATGCCTATATATTAACAGTATATCCTACTCCTCTCTTTAATTTATTCCAAGTTTATATTTTGAAATAATAATGCACACTTCAAAACAAACGAGTCCACAGTTGAAAAAATGAGGTTAGCTTTACCTGAAAACTCTCTTTGTTTTCAAAAAATGTTGGGATGTAAAAAACAATGATACACAGGAAAAAATCCTGTCAACTGAAAATCTGATCCTTACAGATTTTCTTCTGCAGTTTCGCTTTGCATTAGCGTGACTGTTTCCTTATAAGTTTGCTGCCATCACAATGGTGGTTTTTTCCTCCAAAATAGAAACACTATGTTGATAATACTTACTTTTATTACGAAAAACAATCACTTTTCTTGTTTGCTTTTGGAGTTTTTTTTAAGGCTATCATAAAATCTCTTAATTTCTAACACTGAACTTACCAAATATCCTTTATTCAGAATGGTGACAAATTCCCTTAGGTTTCATAGGGCTTCTATCAAGCACGATTTAGACTAATTTAGTACTAAGGTAAAGCCAATTCTGGAGAGATACTCACTTACTTTTTTTATTTCAAGGGGACCAAAGTTGAGAAAAACAACTTTCACTATTATCAGAAAACTAGCCTTACTTTTCCATTTCATCACACCAGTGGCCTCTCCTACCTACCATTACACACTGCCAACTTCCCTGTACTATGCTTAATTTTTCAGGGCAAAATATTTACTTATCTAATTAGACTCAAGACACAAACAACAACAAATAAGTCAAGATGGTTGGACAAAACACTCTTTATAACATACCCTGAAACTCTGCAATGAATAGGTCATGTTATCCAATATATACGCAAGTTTTTTTCCTTGTTTGTCCTGAGCTGAGAAAGAGCAAGTGTTTTATACATTACTAAAGCAACGTATACATCTTCATACTTCTCTGAACCACCAGGCAGATGTGTCCTTCATAGACCTCTCCCTCACCATCACAGCAAGAGCAAATTCATACGATAGTATATAGCGATGAAAGATCAGAAACAACTATTTAAATTATTTGTAGAACATCACTGGCTCCTAAAGAAGGCCACGCCAGGTAGCATGCAACTGGCCCAAGGAATCCTATGAAAGAGTAAAACCTAAATCATGTAATAGCTCTTTTCTATTAATATCAACATTTTTGTGAAGATCAAGGGAGTTTAAAAGTTACCTACATCAGTAAAACAGGATCTTCCTCTGTAATACTCATTTTGGATAACTGATAGTAACCAAGTTGCTACTGGCTTGCTCCTAAGATCAAACTCATTGCTGAATAAAAAAGACACTTCCCTCCCCACAAGTCTGAGTTTCTACAATTTCTTTTTTTTTTTTTTTAATCAGAACAAACTCAAAATTCTACAAATCTTTTACCAGAAAAGAAGAATAAAAAAAATAATTCAAACCACTCCCAAAAAAACACACACAGGAAGAATACAGATAAAAGGAAGCATGACCCCAAGATCCCACATACAAACCAAATAACTTAACAAAAGGGCTTTTATCCATTTTGTGTCTTTTTTCATTCTGAAATTCCAACCTGAATCTAGTAAAGCTTTCCTTAGAAAAATTTAATTGAAAACAAAAATATATGGGATTATACTTATTTCAAATACATTAATATTTTCTGATAACACTATCAACTCTAGTCCCAACTGGTATTAATGCCTTAATCACAGATAAAATTAATACACTTAAACTGGATACTCAAGCTCTTGCATTAAGAAATTAGAAATTCTTTTCATTAACACTGTTAGCTAAACTAAGGGGAACTCAAACATACTAGTATAATTGACAACTTGAAGTAACATGGAATAAGAACTAAAGGGAACTAAAGAAGACTTCACATCACTGTTTTGTCATGCCACTTCCCACCCATCAGTGACTGTTGTGCCTTTCCATTAGCATAACTAGATTTTAAGTCAGGGACAGAAGAAATAACTGAAAGCTGTACATGGCTATAAACAAAGTTACAGAATGAGACTGGACCATAGTTAAAACTAACAGTTGTTGTTCCTTTGTTTTCTATCAGGAGAAAGAAATAGATTTGCCTTTATGGCACAAGCTATTAAACTCTTAACACTACAAAACATCCAAAGAACAACTCTTACCGACCGCAACTGATTGAGAAATAGTTGCTTTAGCAATCAAAATTACTTCCATACAGCCACAGAATCATGGATTAGCTATAGGTCAGTACACTGAAAAGCTGATATTAATTCAATGTTGGATATAGTGCCATCTGTCCTGGGAACATGTAGTTCTTCTGGACAAACACGCCGCTAGCTGAGCTTCTAGACAAAGCTTGATGTTCAGAAACATTTTAATGATTTGCATTTAATAAAAAAGATTTACAACACTATCAGAGCTGCCAATTAATCCCTTCAGAGAGTGGAAACAGTAACATATTAAATACTTGTCAAGCACCAGTGTATCTACAGCCCTTCAATTTCCTAATGATACTTTGATATGATACATCAGGAATTTGTACAATATGTCATAGAGAAACCAGATGCCTCCCTAACCATTACAGAGCAGTACAGGTTACTGCGAGAATATCTTGCTTCCAACTTGACAAAACAGAAGTCTCCTATTCACAGGTCAGCATCAAGAATTGCAACAAACTACATCAAGAAAGAGGTGAAAGAATGAACATGTAGCATTACAGGGGAGCGTAAGGCCAGACACATGCTACATGAAAGGCTGCTGAAAGATGGCATTCATTTTCATAAAGCAAGTGTTTGAAGTTTTAAAAATAACAAACAAGGCACAGGCCTGAGTTTACCTGATAGTTAATATTTAGTCAATAGCTACCAATATTGTAATTGTAATGTCAATAGTAATTTTTCTAATCAGTTTCAAAGTAAGCCTGGGTATATAAAAACCAGGAACTAGTGATTATTGTAAAGTATCATTTCATATTTGTTCCCCTTTCTGATGTTGTTTGACTGGTGTGAATGGCCCACCTGACATAGCCAACAACTCTGGAAACTAAACATACTGTCAGATTTCAAGCTTGTCTGTACTAATACCAGTCTCATTTCACACCCACACATCAGGCTCCCTCCTACTAGCTAGCCTGGGCTTCTCTTATGCACACAGCTTCCTTATGTCAATCTTGCAATTAACATCCACATCTCCTCCCTAAACGATTCCAACTCTCCTATGAAACATTCAAGCTATGAAGACCACACCCCTCTTCTCACTCCTTCATCAGTCCCTTTTGCAATCTGAGAATAAGCTTCTCTTAGGAAGGCGACTCATAAGTGTTCAGCCCTTTCCACCTTGCAAAACAGCTTATCTAATAAAAAATGGGCATGTACGATGCTGCATCAAGAACCAAATGATACTCATAGTTGTAGATCAGATCAGGGAAGAGATTTATCTGAATTTTCATCTGTCAGCTGACTAGTTTCACTGCAGAAGTGTAAGACGATCCAATGACAAACCAAAGTCTAGCAGCTTCTACCCCCTGTGCAGTTGTAAAAGGGTTTCCTAAAGCTCCTGCACTCAATTTTTAAGCACAGAGAAGAATAATCTTTTCTCCTTCCACACTTTCTGTATCCAACAGTGTACCTGTTAAGAGTCAGAGGAAAAAAGCGAGTATATTCTTCACATGACAGGCTTTTTGACTATTTCATATCCCATAGTCCAAATGACACAGAGAGATTCTGAAACTAAAAAAGAAGGAACCTTGCCAACTCAAGAAAACCCCGGTGGACATCTGTTAGATTATCAGTGGCATGCTGATGAAAACCTATCATTGACTTATAGGGTATGTAGCTCACATACTATTTTCTCCAGAAGTTACAGGGCCCTAAGACACTGCTAAAGTGCATTTTATAATCACCATATATTCATTTCACATGTAAGCAATCACTGTGGTTGCTGTAGGAATATTATCCAATTGTTATGTGCAGTGGAGTATACTGTATAGGTGTGAACAAGAAGAAAACTGAAACACCAAACACTGACAGGATGCTCCAGAGGCCACAGTATCTAAATGCAGCCCAGCGCTACTAGAGCCTCTATCTGACATTTTAAATAAGACTCTTAAGACTCAAGCCCACTTTTCAGAGGACAGATATCCATACTGCAAAAACCAGCCATGGCACCCAGCATTCCAAACAGAGAGCTCATAGTTCAGCAAACAGACTTCTATTACGAATTACCTATTACACACACATACACATTTACTTTACCTGCAACTAAAGCATGCCAACACGTCAGTAAGGAAAAAATTGCTCTGGCAGCTGTTCCTTTTGGCGAACAGTCTAGATCTAAAGTTTCTTCAGCTGACAGCTTTCAGCAGCATTCAGCTTTCCACTAGACAAGGAAGAGGCAGAGAAAGTAGAAAGTAAAAATTATCATTCCCTGTTAATAGTAATGAATGAATGGATATTGAATGAAATATGAATAGAACGAAGAAGAATGAACAGAATGAGAAGTTAACTGCCCAACAACTGAATGGAATCTGGCAGTTTAACAACTGGGCAGGGGGACACACACAACCAATCCATCTTAAAGAGAGCAAGATGATAAAATCTCAAGTATACAACAGAAGCAGTAACAAAGTGTATTCCACAGCATGAGACAGCTCCACACCCAAGATCAGAGCTTTCAGGCCTTTCACTGTTACCTCGTGGAGAAGTCCCTGAAAACACCAAGGCTACCATCAGCTATGAACCCACACCATTGCAGAATCAACCCACATTTCCTTTCTTGCTGCCTTCTGTTCACTACTGTAAACCCCAAAACATTTGCATCCATGCTGCACCTCAAAAACACTTTATGTATCACACACTGAATATGTTTGAGGTAATTAAGAAACTGTTCTGGCTAAAAAGAAACCACTTTTTGGGGGAATATAACTCAAAACCAGAACAAAGTGGTGTGACACTGAATGCTCAAGCTGGCTACACTGCCAAAAAGCTGATTACAAAACTCAGTTTTCAGATAGGAAAATGCATCACAACATCATCTTGTTAAACAAGCTAAATACATGCAAAGGCAAAGAAGGAGGGAAAAAGCCACACCTTTCTGTCCACACTGAAGTAATTCATATTAAACTTACATTTGACATGTAACAAGGCTGCACACATACAAAAAACGCAAGTATGAAAAGGGTGTCTATTCATTTACACAGTGCTTAGCATACAAAATTTATTTTACAGACATCTTGCTAACCTGTCTGGCAAAAATTCCTCCAGACTACACAAAATAATTCAAAACAAGGAGGCTGTCAGTTTTTCTGTCTTATAGGCAAGGAGGTAAAATTCTGAAATAGTTTTCAGCATGCTGAAAGGAGTCATGCAAAAGTTAAAAAGATATATACAGAAGGGAGAAAATAATAATTTCACATATACATATTTTTTGACCAAGAACTCATAGTTTAAACCAGGTTCTTCAACAGCTTTCCCATCAAAGTAGCACAAACACCACCCCACTCACCCCCCCAAAAAACCCTAAAAGCTTATTAGAAGATGCTACCAATTTATAGGTCACACATATAACATGGTTTCAGTACAGATCTCCCTTGCCATTTTATGCTCCTGAATTTTAGGAACAATTATACCAAGCTCCTCCACAGAAGTAACTAGAAATCTTGTAACAGTCTTTTACCATCATTTTCTCCCTCTATTAAAACAAAGAGGTAGTCCTAAAAACCAGCTAATTTCCTCAAATGGAATGATACCACAGTGAATCTCTCTATCCTCCAGATCATCTCTAGAACACTTCCTGCCAGTGCCTTTAATGTAATCCCAATCCAATCTCTTCCTTTAAATAACAAAAATTAAAATATATACCTAATACTAACACAGAATCAGACTAATTAAGAAAATATCAAGAGCTAAGGGTTGAGTTTTTTTGTTAAAGTACCCTTTAAAGAGTATATAAGGATTTTTTTAAAAATTCTGCATGAGGAAAAAAGTTTGTTGGGTTTTTTCTTTTTCCTTTGACCCCAGTTCAGAAAGGTAGAAAGGTACTACTTGGCATGGCTCACTAGAGATAAAAAAAAAAAAAATCTAAGAGACTCATCCACATGCTTTTATCTGCCAACATTCCATATGGCCTTTGTTACTACTAGCTGGCTTTCACAACCTGAGGAAGTATGCAGCATTACTGAAATTGTAAAATACTGTTCACAAAATGCTAGCTCACTAAGCCATGATATTTTTAATATAATTCCTTATTACTCAAAATAATTCTGAGTGGGGGCTCTAAAGGAAGATTTATCCATAATTTTTAATTAACACTAACTCCCCTTTTCTTTGCTTCATACATCTATTATGTCTAGTCATAAAAATAAGATTATAAATTTAATTTGTTAAATACAGTCTTTCTATTTTTGCTTCACTGTATCACTTATCTGTGTAAATTTATAAGTGAAACCTATAATTGTGTTCTTGACCAAGCTGTCCTTTAGCTTAAATATATATTTCCTCCCTTGGATTTATCTTCTTTAATTTGCAGCACAGCTTAAAAACTACTGTCATACACATAACGAAAAAATCTATAGTCTAAATTAAGTCCTCATGATTGAGGTTTACAAGCTGATCTTTACATTACATCTTACAGCATTTTTCTTTCCTTTTAGCTACGTATGAAATTGTCCACCACAGTGAACAGAGGGGGGGGGGGGGCAGGAGAACAGACATAGTCCCTATCTATAGTCAGCACAGAAGGTAACCCTGAGTCTCTCTAGAAATCACTGTTTCCAGCAGATGTGGGAAAGCAGTATGCAAGAAGCACCCGTGGAGTGGCCTCAAGTGATCAGCATTTGGGCAGGGGGTGAGTGGGCACCTTAGCACATTTGTTTTAAAGATTCCAGCTTGCTTCAACCTGAAGAACATTTCTTATCCAGAACCACAAGCCTGAAACTGACAATTGGTACAGGAGACTGAAAACACAGCTAATAAAGAACAGAGTCGTATGAGGAACAATTCCATTTCTGATCTAGCTAGTGCATGTTTTCCATTACATGGTTAATAAAATATTATACATATTTAAGAGTGGTGCCATATTATCCTAACATATTTAGTGTTTCAGCTTCAAAGTACTGCAGAACTGACTCAGTGAATCTTTGTCACTACCACTGAGACAGTAAAGAAAAACATAAAGGTCTGGAAAGATTCCCTGATCACACATATGTAAAAAATTCTGGATCTGAAACCTTAACATCAGCCTATGGTAACTTTCCAGAACTTAAGTGCCTTTAGCTTCCCAACTTATTTAAAAGCAAACAAACAAAGCCAAAAAATCCACAAATACACACCCTAGGTTAGAGGGCAAAAGACGACTCTGTCTAGTATATGAAATCACAAGAATGTGAATAATCTAAAGAAATTCCAATTTCCAATCAGCTTTTTTTTTAAAAAAAAAAAGATGATTTACAAAGCTGTAATTAGATTAAAGAAGCACAGTTATAATTAAAGAGAAAGCTTCCCCTATTTGTGGCTTAGGAGAGTCATGTTAATCACACAGTATTGTCAGTATATACTTGTTACCAGTTCTCATTTACCTCCATTCAGTACCAGGTAGAAGATAGTAAGAGCACTGACACTTGGATCTCTTTCTAGGCACTGATAAACCATTATTATCAAATACAGTCTTGCCTTATATGACATATTTTTTGAAAAAGCAAGTATTTTGCTTTTGTATCATATACACAGCTTTGTGAAAGCAAGCAGCAACACTGTGCAGAAGTAACAAACAATACACATCTGCTTTCTGTATTGTAAAGGGGGGTGGGTGGGACCAGAGGGAGCCATAGAGAATGCAAAAGGTTTCTGTCTTCTCATTTCTGAAAACTGAGACAAATGAGGAAAATATGAAATGGTAAAGGAAATGTGCAAAAAATTGGAACTATATTTAACAAAATCTAAAATCATACAAAAATTAGGGGGGGAAAGATATATATCATCTAACACTGCTTTGATAGCCTGAAATTCTGTCCTAAAATGCATGTGATAAGTATATTAAAAAGTTTTAGAACATAAAAATAATCAATTCCTAGTAGTAACCTTCATGAATTAAGATGCTCTATTTTCTATCTTGACATCATCAACATCATAACATAAGGCAGTTTTCAATGTTCAACCCACAGCAGAGCAGTCTGTCAAACCTTCTTTTAATAGGCAGGTTCCAGGACATCCTCAGAATAGCAAAAGCCTTTTCAAGGATTTGTAAGCAAATAGCCAAGCACTAGCCATCATCTTCTATGCAATTAATTTTGTGCTCAGGATTATACTGCATTTTACTTGAGACAAAGTTGTCCTAAGAGACTGTATTGCAACCCACATATCATAACCTACACCACTACCCAGGCTAGGTATTATGAAAGATGCATAGCCTTGTGGTTTGGGAAATTTAAATTGCTTTTCTTGTCTTTCCCCTTCATGTGAAAGCCCAAGAAAATAACCAAAAAAAACCCAGAAACCATAGTCCACAGGTTTATGAATCAATACAAATGCTCCCCATAGCAATACACGCCATTCAAAAATTCACAAAAAGAGCAGATGGACTTTAAAATATTAAAACGGAAGCATGTTAAAAATCAGCTTTGTTTCATACATGCATGATGGTAATTAAGAGAAAGAACACATCACTGAAGTGATACATCCTGGGAAACTTCCTTTTGCGATCCAAAAATAAAGCCTCCTAAACTGTTTACACAAAATTGTGCCTATTTGCTTTTGATTTAAAATTCAGTTGACACTGCAGGACTTCCTCAAATCTTTATTTTTCTTCTGCTATTCACAGTTTTGCTCAATAGCATCCAACTGAAATTAAAACCTTTGTT
This sequence comes from Falco rusticolus, assembly GCF_015220075.1. Taxonomy (NCBI): domain Eukaryota; kingdom Metazoa; phylum Chordata; class Aves; order Falconiformes; family Falconidae; genus Falco; species Falco rusticolus. The sequence goes on from NC_051187.1 coordinate 50,514,319, forward strand.
TAATGTCACTGTTGTTACTGTTAGCATTCAGACAAGAAATCTCACACAGTGAAGAGTCATCTCTGTTTTGTGCTGTTACTGGACAATTGATTAAAGGAAAATAGTTAGTGCACCCGAATAAACACAGGCTACAAGGGCAGCACAATAGAGGGTTGTTTACAACATACAGCGGATTACATGAAACAGTTTGCCAAATTATCACTAACACAAGCTGATTAAGTCTGCATGGCAGAAAGCAGACCTTAGCACAGGTCTAGAAGCAGTAAAACCACAGTGGCTTGGATGCAGTGCCATACAAATATGACAAAACTGCTTTTGAAGCTAATCTAGGCATCATCAAAACACATGTCCTAGCACTCCGTGTTCTAGAGTCCTGCTGAGCCAGCATGGGTATAGGCATGCCTGCAGAGCTTTTTTCATGTTGTCTTACAACAAGGAGTTCTAGCTACTTTTCAACAGCCACAGCAACGTGAAGTTCTAAGTCTCACTCATCTTTTCCACGCAGGTAAAAAAGGGGGAGGAAAAAAGAAAAAGAGGCATAATGTTTTAATAACTTCTGGATCCTCCCTGTCAGATGAGACATAATAGTAGAGGGCAGAAAAGGAATTCTCAGTACTGTGCTCTCCCTGGATTTTACAGATTGTGCTGCACCACAGGAACCATCTCCTATTTACCAGTCAAAGGATCAAAAATCACCTTAAAGTCATCTAGTCCTTCCCCCTGTGCCATGGTAATACCCATTATGTTTCTGTCACAACTCACAGATGCTTGCTTCGCCAGTTCTTAAAATTATTCACAACTTTTCCTGATAATATATTCCATACAACGGTGTCTTAACAGCCAAGGAAAGAAAACAGATCATTGTGGGAAACACATATATTTCACATATTTAAACTAACCCTCACTCTCATTTCTCCACTAACTCTTCTTTGAAGCTAAAATAACAGCTCCTGGTTCATTCAGTCACTCCTCCAGATACCCAGGTACTCTTACAGCTCCTCTCCAGACTCCCTCCAATGGGGTTCATATTACCTTCTCTTTAAAAAAAAAATAAAATAAAATTCCATCTTCAAGATTGGACATCTCCCATCAACCAGGAGGCTGTAATTACTTTAAAGAAGCCTCACTACGTTTGAAGTAAGGAACTGGGCTGTGCTGCTCATGCTTTTTCTATGCAAACCTCAGCCCCAATCTGAGAAGCAGCCCTGTTAAAAAAAAACACTTTTCTAAGGGTAGAAACTAATCATTCTGTGACAGTAGCTTGGTATGATATTCTCTAATTTTACAATTACATAACAGTGTTGACTCTTATTATTCTCATCATCCACTATATTATCTAAATCCTTCATCTATATAAAAACAAGAACAACAACAAACCCCAAACCAAAACATTATCTCATAAGTCCATTCGTAGAGAAAAAAAATGTTTTTCAAGCAGTTTAGCACTTACCTACAGTCAATTCCTCCAGGCATTCTTCAACAAGAGTGAAGTTTTGACATTTTCTATCAGAGTCAAGCTATCAGAGATCAGCTGCTCCTCTCCTGTTAGCATTTTGGAGAAAGAAATTGTATTAGTATAACATGGTTTAATCTTAAAAATAAAATCATATGGGCTACTGCTCATTTTTTTGTCATCTTCTACTGCTTTGGGAGGGTGTAATTCCCAGGAAAAGTACTGGAACAAATAATCCAAGTTAAACAATTGGGTCTACAACTGCTCATTTCCACTTCCCCTGCCAACACCTGTAAACACAGGCACTATAATCACTCTTCTCAGTGTCACAGTATTACACGCATCCTCCATGAGTGAAGTAACTGCAGCAGCTCAGGGATTACATCAGCCAGCTCCTACCCTTTCAATAGTGTTTTCTAAACACTTCAAACAAACTAAATACTCTATAACTTGTCCCCAGCGTAGGGGTTTAGCGCCTGAACACCATGTTCACCTCCATCTTCTCTTATTAAAAAAAAAGGGGGGGGGGGGGGGGCATGGCAGGAAAAACAATGAACAAAAAAAAACCCTCAGTCTGCTTTGCACTATCTGTCCTCAGCTCCAATCTTCAAACAGCAGCAAGCCTTCCCTGTCTTTCTTTTTACTAATTTTATATTTCTATAATGACTTTTTGTTACTGTTTTTGAGTTGGCCATTCTGAATGCATTATTTTAATTATGTGTGCTTGTGCTTTATTTTTATACTTGTCCTTGGCAATCTGGCCTGGATTCCCGTTCCCTCCTTGTTGTGTTCCATGTTAAAAAGCTCACCAGCAGCCAAGCCAGCCTCTCACTACTTTTCATATTTTCCTCTGCAGCAGAATAGTTTCAATTTCTGCCACTAATATAACTTCCTGAAGGAACAATATATCTACTTTTTTTTTTTCTCTTAAGACACAGAACTAGTAGATAAGATTCATGTTAACCAGACTTAGTCTGCCTTTCTAAAAATCCATTGTTTTATTTTAGCACAAGTCCTCCTTGCCAGAATCTCATTTGCCTACTCTCAGAGAAGTTCGTTATCTTCTAGTTATAACAAAGCTTGGAAGCGCCTACCTTCTGGTTGCTTTCTTCATATTTAGCACTAGGAAAGTTTTACCAAGGTTCTCTAAGAACTTACTAGGAACCTCCATCCTGCCGTACCCTCTAACCAACACTCCTAGGTAATCCTAGGTGATCTGGATGATTTCTGCTAGGTGTACACAAACACCCTCGTTCAGAAAATCTCCCCAATTTGCCAGCCTTTAGTCAGTTCTGCCATGGTAATACCAATATTCTTTTCCTTTTTATTCACACAGACTTCTAGTAGTATTGTTTAAAATTGAAAAGTTTGCTTATTCTGTCATCAACTGATTTTTCAGCTCCCTCATGCCACAGACCCCAATATTCCTGTACTTGAATAAATAATATTTTTTATCTCAGAATGTACTTTGGTATGATGGCTGCTTAAATCATGTTATCTCCTATCACTGAGCCCAGTGCCAAATGCTCCTGAAATGTTGCTGTTGAGTTGATGCCTCTTTTAAACCTGAACTGTTGTTACTTTAAATGTTTGCCAAAACTCTGTACAAATGTTATCACCAGTAATTGAACATGACTTGCTGCCAATACATTATTTTATTCCCCACATTTTAAAATCAAAACAGTAACTTTTCACTTATTGAATCATTGCACATGTACCTGCTATGATAATGATATAACGCACAGCAAGCACTGAATTTAAGCTATGCGTATTTATCACCTCCTAAACTAATACAACATCCATGAAATGGGAGGCATTACTATCACTTCAGAGTTTTAATTTGTCAAGAGGAAGAATCGGGTTACATTTCATTCATCTCTAATTCATTTAACTTTTTCAAATGTATCTGCACACAAAGTAATTCAAATGCTGCTGAATTTCACTGAAGGCTAATGGAAAATGTTAATGCAAATACAAGCCACAAATTCTGCTCACTAATTTTTTCCTTACAGGCAAAGACTAAAAGAAGCATTAATACATGGGAAATTGTTCAGATAGGTTATATATACACCAAAGTCAAATAATTCAGTCATTTTAACTGAGATGACTTGAATGTCAGCAGGACCAAGGTCTGTGTGCCCAGAACTTTGTCCACTCCCTCAGCTACATAAGTCAATCTAACAAAGGGCATCACCACTTCCTTTGACCTTTGTCCCTAGGTCCTTAATATTGGGTAGTAGATACAAATTTACCCATTTTACTAAAAAGTTGCTAAAAACAACACTACTAACAAAACATATAACTTGTAAATAGCACGCATCTCATAAATGCAGTTTAGCAAACTGCCATAGCTGTTTCTCTCTGAGTATTTTTTTTTTCTCAGCAATAAAGATTCTTGGTGGGCATGGGTGTGTGAAGTTTTCCAAGTTCAAGGACTCCACTAGCATCCAAGCAAAACAAACCTAGCTCTATCTAGCCTAAGGAAATTCTGCAAAACCATCTCAATAATACTGTGTGTTCTGCTGTATCAACACTAGCAAGTCAGGAATCCCTAAGCACTGGGCTGTTGCTGGCAAACAGCACCACTGTAAAAATCATGCCAACAAAATACTGCTGAAGGCAGGTGTAACCACCGACATCCATAAAACCTCTGTGTTATCTGGCAGTCAGTTCACATGTTGTTCACGTTGCTGGGACCAAAACACTAAGAACAAAACTAATTGTGAGAGCAAATCAGTTTCTGCTCTCCATGTTTAATTTCCTCCATTATTCTTTTTATGGGGGTTTTTTGGTTTGGTAATTTGTTTTGGGTTCCCACACATACACTCTTAAGAAAATCTACTTCTACTTCACACGCTCCTCATCCTATAAAAATGTTTCAAGAAGCTGCTGAAGAACTTTCTAATTGTTTACCTGAAACCACTCCAAGCAAGGAAGCAGAATTAATCTTAAGGCAAGTCAGCAATTTAGAAAGGAAATCAACCTGTTACACCTATTGCTGACTATGTGTTCTATGCTTCTCTGTACTGAAAGGCAAAATGGCCAATTAAAAAACAAAACAAAAAAACAAAAAAAAAAGTGCAAAACCACCTCAAAGTAACAGACCAACTGAATGTACTACTGCTTTGAAACTCAGAATCACAAATCCCAATATGACTGATATTCCCAATCCACACCACAGGCATTCCAAGGACATTTGGGTGGTTCAGTAACAACATCAGAGCAAAACAAGTGCCAACACACACCCTTTTTTGAAGACATTAATGGTTTGCAGAAAAACCTTTGGCTGCTTAGCACCTGTTATTGCTGTACCTCAGTCAGGCACACAGGAAATAGAACATTGAATAATTCTAAGTCACACACAGAGAGGAACAGAGCCCTCACCTCCATAATGAATCCACATCTTGCTGTGGTTGGTAGCACATGCTTCCTGAGAAGTCCAGCATTTGAAAAATCAAGTGAGTTTCTCAAAAGGGGCGATAAGCTTTTGTCCTCCATAGGCTTTCTTACAGGAATACTGAATTCATGGCATTATACTAAAACATATTCATGGCACCAGCAAAGTGTGTGTGTGTCACAAACATGCACAGAAGAAACAGCACAGAGAGTTTAATAAAGTGCATGGGTCCAGTGTAAAAGATACGTATCCTAACAGAAACGCTACTCTCAAGGTAAGGACAGTACAGTGTGAAGCAGCAAGCCAGATTATTTCTCCCTCTCAGGTTTGTTACATTAGGGCAGGAGCCCCATAGCAGCAAATTAAGTTAACATAATTCAGTAAAAACCCACACTACTTCATTGACCTGGCTGCGCAACAGCAAATTTTCATTTGTTGCTCTTTGACTTGTGTGTCAAAAAACAAACGTGAAAAATTTTCATTATTACACATATATTAATTGTTCATAAAACTAATTCAAAAAGAAAAAAAATTTCTTCCATCCTGCTCAGAGGTACTTGAGGTTTTACAAAAGGTTTTGTGGATGCAAATGGAATCAATTCCTGAGCAGTTCAACTCTTCAACTGCCAGCACAGTGCAATAAAAACAGCCAACAGTTAAATTTAAGTAACAATTCAAAAGTTTATTGGCATATACATCTCGCCAATAGCTTAAAGACCTCGGGTTTTTTGTACATTAGGAAATCCTTCCAGCTGCGAGCTCTTTTGCCAGCATCACTTTATCAGTTCCCCAGGCAAACAAAGCTACTACTAGAGTACTCACAACTTTATGCCTACTTATATAAAAGTTTTCACAGAAATAAATCCTACCCTTCACCAATATATACCACAGGAAACATATAAAAAATGAACTAGAATTAGAAGGATGAAGGGCACAATTGTCCTTCAGGAACAGTTATTTTTGCAAAGAACCTAGCACATGTTTTTATTCTCACATAATTTTTTTGCGTGCCTGCTTCCCCCCCTCCCTTTTGTGGTTTTTTTTTAAACCAAACTCGACAAATTCTTCTAAGGCATGCAACTGTTTAAATGACCAAAACTTGTGTCTGTGTTTGTAGACTACAGTAGAGGCACAAAGGGAGATGATGACATTTGACTATGCTTCTACAGTTAAACAGCAGAAATTACATAATGAAAAATTGCCTAATACTTTTAGCACTGATCTAGCTATGTTATTTCCCCACACAGAAGCAGATAACATGTCGTCTACAATGCCAATTATGATTAGACCAGCATTAACTGTCATGGTCTGTCATCACTGTGCAGGTAGGCAATGCAGCATTACCTCACAATTTGACTATTTTATTTTAAAAAAGAAAAAAAAAGAAAAAAAAAAAGAAAAAAAGAAAAAAAGTAATTGATTTCCCAATAACTTACCATCCATGGGGAACCACTGCAGTTTGAAACACAATAAATTTCAGAACAAATTCTGCAACTGCTATGAAAATGTACTGCATTCAGGTCAGGAATAATGAGAGTCAAAGCCCCAACTACATCTTACGCTAACTCAGGATCTCATTCCTCCTTTTCAGGTGGCAGTTAATTTTGGAGGAAAAATACTGTTACACATATACATGGAACTAAGGTTCTGGGCCTCTTGCATGCAGATAATTATATTGGCGTCATGTTTCCAAACTTTCCTCTGTTAACTAAAGGTAATCTCACTAAATATGAGAGGCAACACATTCTTAGATTGTGTCTTCACATGCCTTGAGCCTCTACCACCACTGTCACTGGCTCTTACCTTACCCTGCTCTGCTTCCATTCTACATGGAATAGCCTCACCTGGACTTGCCCTTCAGGATCACCTTTAATAAGAATTTTTTGCCACGTGGTTTAAAATGGAAAGCATTCTTATTATACCATCAATGAGTCATTTACTAAAAGATACCTACATATAATAATAGGAAATCTTATGATCGATGCCTGTGACAGAAAGCAAAGCAAGATGTATTCCTAAAAAGCTCCTCAGTCTTTGTAACATTAACTTTAGCTGTGAACACTTCACTACCATCACACCACCTCTAAACTTAAGCTGACACTTTAAAATGTACTAGCATGTGTATATGTATTACACAGGAGTAACTACTGCCAGAACCACTTATTGCTGCATGTGTTTACAAGTGCAATCAAAACTGTTCTTTCAATTCAGTCCAGTCAGTCTTCAGACTTGATCCAGGTCTAACTGACCTGTTCCCCATGACACTGTGAAGTCCTAGCTCTACTTTCCAAATGGATTAATTCTAACAGGAAAAGTAATTGCTTCTTGGAGGCTCTTCACATGAGTTTTAAAAAGTACAGCAATTCTTACAAAACAGCCATACCAGCAGCTACTTATAAGCCTTTATTTGGCCGCTATGCTGTACTGCAAAAAGGACCGGAAAAAGATCAGAATTTCCAGATCACTACTGCCCCAGCTTTCGACCAGTGCAGGCCTTTGTAGCCTCTTCTGGAAGCACCCTGAGGCTATTTGTCTCGATTCGACACCATCAGATCATTAAAAATGCATCGATAACATATCTAAAGTATAGGCATCCACTGTTGTGTAATAGATTAACTGAAACAAACCCCCAAACAGGACACAAAGAGCACTATTTTGCCAACAGCCTTCCTTGATGCCCTCTTTCCTGCGGGCTTCCTCCAAGGGGGATAAAGTGTATATTTTGTTCTGGGTTGTAGGTCAGTCTTACCCTAAATAACTGATTACGCTGAGAAGAAACCACGAGTAAGGAAACAATGCCAAGTCAGCATGTTTGAGTACAGGAGTCAGAGTTTAAGCATCTCTAAACAAAAATGTAGTTATAAAACTGTTAAAAAGGGTGACTGGAACGAGAGGTTACAAAAGCTCTGTTCTCAACAGCACCTAATGAACACAACAAACATATCAGCTACTCTAGACATGCCATAGAGCAGAAAGAAGAGAGAGAACATCTCTCTCAAATGTTTGTGAGAAACTTCTAGTCACAATAACATACCTGGATGCAGAGATCTGCATTTTTAAAACAAACTCAATATGCAATTTAAAGAACTAAACAAGATTTCCGTAAGTCTAATTAAAATTTGAAAAGCCCTTGCAATGAAACCTTTTGCAAGCATCAAAAAGCAGCATTTGTATACTAATAAAGATATGCAAGAGTGGAACAGCAGCATTTGTAAGTTCTTTTTTAAAAAAGCCTTAAAACTTGATGTACATCAAAGTAATCTTGATAAAACTTCAATGAACAGTTTAACTGAGAAACTGATGTTTCAGATGGTACTGAGAGTCTGTAAATCTGAAGACTTAAGCTTAACAGGCATCGATGCATTAGTATAATCTTTTGAAAGGAAAATACATCTATAGATTTCTAAAACTGTTTCATGCCAAGATCAAATAAAACCATGTCAGCAGCAGTTTCTCCAATTTTGGTTCTCTTAAGTTTCAGACTGTATGAAGTTTCGTATCCCAATTTTTACCATCGCCACCATATAATTCAGACACAATATGGATACAGTGAAGTTTAAATAAATAAATAAAGATGTAAATGAAGTTATGTTTCTTTCGTGGGCTTTGGCAATACATTTTTCATCATTTTAATAGAATTCACTTATTTTTCAAAGCACATATCATCAATCACTTTGACTCAATAAATAGATTAAAATAGCTGTTAGCAGAAGTCAATTGAAAGCATTTGTCTTGAGATGGGTAAGAGAAAAAGGCATCTGGATGTTCTATCGGCTTCACAACTGCCATACTCCCACCAGTATAATCTTGGTCTTCGTAATTATTTATACTTTACAAAGTAGATTGTAAGTTTTTCTGCCTTTTCCATCTCCCTCTGACCTTCCACACTCATTAAAGCAGAGCCAGCGAGAAAAAAAAGCATTACAGCATTAGGTCCTAATTCTTAGATTAGTTTCAGATCAGGCGGACTCTTTATACACTGCCCAGCAGAAGTAAGACAACACAAATAATGTGAAAACCCTAATCCAACTTCACTCCTTCGGGTATTATAAAAACCTTTCAATTGCCCTTTTTTCTAAAAGGTTTACTTCTAGAAATTATTATATAAAACCAGCACAGGCCAGAAACATAGGTCTGTATGACCTGATGCTATTACCATACTGGTGTGTGTGAGATCTCTTTGAATTTATTATCACTCCCTCCTCTCTCTGAAAATGAAAACAAGATAAAAGCATCATGCTTCAGCACTAACAAGACAAGGTCCTGAATCCTTCTTATAGCTATGAGGAGAAATAAAAACTGTCGTGCAGATGAAAAATGAAACCGTAAATTCTTGCGGAGCATCAGTTTCACACCGATCAACAGAAAACATCTGGACAGAGAAAGGGCACTGCCAGATTCTGATGTCTTTCTCAGTTCAACCAGAAGTGGTATGGCAGCATATAATACCATCATACGAGGCGTGTTAATGCTAATCAGAAAATCAATCACACACCCCAAGGAGGAGGAAATCAGACTGTAAGAAACAGCTCCAAATACTACCAAGTGTGCCTTAGCATTACTTCTCAGGTACAAGGAACCATTATGCCCCAAGCTGGCAAACTGTCCTACACCAGCAGGCTGGCCCCACGCACAGCCTCCTAACAGCGTTTGCCCTCCTGCACCTACAGATTTGTCCACACAGAGCACCTCAAAACCGTGCCGAGTTACTACCACTGCCTTGGGTGACAGAACACCCACAAGACCTTGGTAATAGTTCCTCATCGCCTCAAAGATCAGAGGGAGCAACGCAGGGATCGCTTCACCAGGGCACGCTGCCTTCTCTAGTTACTGGGGCCCTGGAGTTGCTGGGCTCTCTATTTTCCTTTAGGATCCTAAGAAAATATCAAAGGAGCCTTCAGTGATTTGGTGTGTGACACAGTAAGTGTCCCGAAGGAAAATAATAATAATAAAAAAATCTATGTTACTAACCTGTTAAAACAGAAGCCCGAACCCAAACTGGCAACCCACGACCAGGGTCAGGCTGCTAACAGACCTACACAGAAATAAATACCTGGCACTATGCAAAGCGTCACACCTGTGGAGAAAAAGGCTTCCCTGAACCCCAGGCGCGCACCCCGCTCTCACCTGGGCGCTCGCCCGCTCCCCGCTCGCAGTCCTGCGCCAAGTTGGCGCCCAGCGCTGCCCAGGTCGTCCTACAAACCAGCAGCGGAAAAGCCGAGCCAGGAAGATAAAGGGGATTAGGCAGGCATTACTTGCAGTGACCTACATACTCCCCTCAGCACTCGCAGCCCTGAGGCAGGCGGCAGCCGCCCGGCTGCGGGGGGCACCGGCCCACCGCCCCACCCCGCCGACGAGGCGAAACGGCGGCGAGACGCCTCCTCAACTCGGCGCCCAAACCGGGGCGGGAGCGGCTGCGCCCGGCGCGGAGGCCCCGCCGCCAGGTCCGCGGCCCGTCCCCAACCGCCGCCACCCCCTCATGGCTCCCGCCCCGGGGGGCCCAGCCCCTACCTGGCGCGGGCGGTGGCGGAAAGTTTCCCCGGGGAGGGGTGAGGCAGGCTCCGCTCCCTCTCTGCCGAAGCGACCGGCTCTGGGAGGGAGGGGAGGGGAGGGGAGGAGGGAGGCGGCTGCCCAGGTGAGTCGCCGTCAGCGACGGGGCAGCCAGAGCCGGCGCTAATCCCTCACGAGGAACCCCCCTGAAGCCCGCCCTCACCGAGCGCCCCAGAGGCTCCGTCCCCTCAGGGCGGGCATCTTCCCCCCCATCCCGGCGGGCGGCCTCAGCTCGGCACTGGCCGCCGAGTTTGTGTAAGTGGGGGGCCGAGCCGCTGAGTCAGAGGGGCGGGGAGGAGCCGCGACCTGGCGGGGTGAGGCCTGGCCCAGCCCGCGGCGGCCCCTGGCGGGCGGCCGGGCCGCGCTCGCCCCCTCCGCCCGCCGCGGCAAGAGCGGGCGCGGGCGGGGAGGCGTCGGGCGGCGCCGCCGGCTTTGGAGGTAGTTAGTTGTGGTTGCCAGGTGAGGCTGGCTCGGCCCTGAAAGAAACACGCTCCTGGCGCAAAAATAAATACATGAAATTTTAAAAGTTAATGTTAAAAAAAAAACAAACCAAAACTGTGGTGGGTAGGCCCTGTATAGACCACAGGAGGAAGGTGGCCCCAGTTATGTGAGTGACTGTACGGCACTGTTTTACCCACCCCTCTTTAATTTTTCGTTAATATTATTACCTTTTTTGTTGTTGTTTTCCTTAGCTGATACTGCGGCATATGAGTGTTGTTCCCTGTCGGCAGAAAATGCTGGTGTTCCTGAGGTGTGCCTCTCGAGTGCTCTCATATGGCCTCAGGGGCCCGTCACTTCGTTGAAGCGGTACCGGTGGGAAGATTCACCGGCCGGCCATTTGCCTGGACCCTCCTGGAGGGTTACTCACATGAGTAGCGAAGAAAGTTTCCTGCCATCAACTTCCCCTACATGGAAAACCTGCAAACCAGAAGTACCATTTTTAGATCTAGCCCATTGTACTTACAAATTAGAATTAGAGATAATTCCCTAATGATACAAGCTATATGGTTCTTATTTTAAATACGTTACTATAACTGTGATAGACTGCTGTGGTGAATAGTTAAGCATGGTTCGATATACTATTATGTCTTCTTTTTTTTCTTCTTTTTAATGGCTTCAAATAAATTAATTAGACTGTCAGGGTACTGATTGTGATTTTGCTAATGACTCAAAATAGGAATAGATGCTGGCCTATTTAGAGTAATGGCTCATTTAAATAAATGTATAATAGAATTTACCAAGTGTAATGGTGTTCTCTGTGAGCTCAGGAAGCATTTTCTCCAAATACTCTATGTAATCAAAGAATAATTTACCAAGATTACTAACTAACTAGATTCACACAAGCTAACTCACACCTAAGTATGCCAGAGTTAAGATTTCCCAGCCCAGGACAAAACCATCATCCAAAAATCCATTCAGAAATAAAACTGATCTAACATAAGTGAGGTTCTTCCATTTAGAAAGACTGGAAGAATAATTGGTTCTTGGAAAGTATCTTGACAGGCACTGAGGCTAAATCTAAGCTTGGGGGGTGGGGGGAGCTGCCATTTCCAAAGAGTGTATTTCCTCCCTCTTGTGCTGTTGTTCGTTGTTTTCAGAACTGCAAGATGAAACATCAGTTCCATGTAATTCTTTATTGCAAATGCTATGGTAGAAGTGCTCAGCACAGCTGCTAATGTCATCCCTCTTACAGTCCGAATCCAGAATCTGTTACCTAGATGTCTGCCCGTGCATGCCTCTGCTGGAGAGGTGTTTACCAATATTAGATCTGGTATTTCTTACCATTCATTCAGGATGTGGCTTCTGTGTGCTACTATACAGCTTGGGTATAGAGCTCTATACTATATATATACTATAGAGCAGGTGGGTGCCATTCAGTGGCTGCTTAGGATGACAGAGCAGAAGCTAGCTTGGGAATTTGGTAAAATTGGCTAGAGGACTGTAGCAGACGTTGAGAGGATATTTCTGCTTAAATTGTTTGGTCTCAGAAGCATGGGAACTGTCAGCCAGCACACAGATGAAAGATGCCCTTTGTGTGAAACATTTCATAATAAGTAGATCATTAAGGAGTGAGCCTCTGAATCAGTGCCTGTTACGGATGCAGATATAATCTGTTTCACTTCTTTCTACTGCTGCTCTAAACATTTTAAAAACACTCCATAATTCTTTTTCCTGTGGTAATTAGGTTGAATCCAAGATAGCTGTCCCTTTACATCCCTATCATTAGATAAGCTGTTCTATCACAGTTAGAAGAGATGGAAGTGTAAAGATGGCTTATCACAAGCTCCCACTAATCCTCCTGCTGGCCCTCTTTGTTCTGAAGGCATTCTTAGCTACTAAGAAATGCTTCACCCACGTATAGGAGTAAGAGGTATAACACTTGAACCCAGCACAATTGACTGACAAGATAGTTGCAAGTAGTAGAAGTAACACAAGTTTTAGTGAACAGCATTTGCCAGTCTTGAACGTTGTGTCATCAGTACAATGGTGTGGTGCCTCTAGTGATGTTTAAGCAATAATTACAACTAAGTTTGTATTTACAGTAGTTAGAAAACATAGCAACATGTATGCTCTTATTTTTGGTTGCCAGTTTTAATCCACAGAAAGCTCAGGCTTAAGAAATTCCAGAAAGTTTCTGCTTTCTGCTACCCAGGGGCATGCCTGCAGCATCAGAAAAAAATTTACTGTTGCAGATAAAAATGACCAAGTGTATCAACCTACATAAACCAGACTGCTTTTAGAAGACCTCTCTTACTGTAAATGTCTTTAACTTTTTCTTTCATGTTATTATTTTAAAGGTGTATAAACAGTTGTCCATTAAGAAGTGTGGACACTTTCTGCAAAGATTTTAACTACACTTTCCAGTTACAAGTGTACTGCAAATAGAGGATCTACAAGATAGAGTTTAATTTAAAAAAAAAAAAAACAACAAAACTATGTGACTGTCAACAAACTAGAATGCTCGCTGTAAATTAAGTGACCCCTGAGCTACCCCATTTAAGACAGATTTTTCATAGATGTGATCTAGATATCATCTCAGTAAAACAAACCTGTACTACATTTGCTTCTTAGCAAGATACCTGATTTCCAGGAAAACCATTAGAGGATAAACATGTCCTGTTTAAGAATGAAGAGGAATACTGGAATTTTCCAAGTCATGTTATATGCTATGTCGTGACAGCCTTTCTTCCTCACCTTCTGTGAACAATAGAAAAAAAGTCTACTTTAAATCTTCAGAACGGTCCTTTAAGAATTTTCTCTATCCATACCCTAAAACCTTCGTACTAAGAAAGAAAAGCACTATATTTTAAATGATTATGAAAAACTATTTGACACTTCTACCTAAATCGTAATTCATTTGAATGGGGTAAACCACATTTATCCATTAATGTTCAAAGATGTCCCCAAATTTTTTTGAGATATGGTTTTGCAGATATTCTGCTTCAACACACAATTTACAATGTAGTACCATTCTAAAACCATCAGTATGTGAAAGATAAATGTTATATTACCATGGATACAATCCAGACACCTGGATAGACTGGTAACTAATAAAAATATTTATACAGACTGGAAATAAATGTTACCTCTAAGTGTCTGTACTTTGATGAACAATTTCAAAGATTTCAAAATCTATCTTAATTGGTATTTGTTGATTTACCTGTTTCAAGATGACTCTTTAAACACAAGAAAGTTTGTTACAGAAGTTATATGATGGGTTTTAGTTAAAAGCTCACCTTTGGCCATTATAAATCAATGATTTATGAGACAAACCAAAATAAGTTCACTGGCCCTTTAACAAAATTATTTCTCCTCTTTAAAACCAGATTTGGTTATCTATGATACATTGTAAGGGCCTGACACTAATTTTGAGAATAAGTTAATTCACCCTGCTCCAAAACTCAGTTCATTCATAGCCTGTAATTTCTCATGTGCTCTAAAATGGCACAGGTCAGCACTGCTATCAAAAGAAGTAATCTTGCCTTTTTCCACCCATTCTGCCCCTCCTTACACTTTCATCTTCCCTGATGCAGTCAAAGAAAATCTATGCAGCTGTTTAATAAATGAGATCAATTCCCTGATCCAGATTAAAATTAAACCCCCCTTTTTTACAGTTAACTTTAACATGGATCAGTTCTTTGATCTGGTTCACCTGCTACCACATAAATCCTTACCCTGGCATATGAGAGGGAGCAGCATGCGGGCAGGAATGATCTGGGACACCATAAATTAGCACAAAGAATATGTGAAGCTGAAAGTATGATTCAAAAAATGTCTTTTAACAGATAGGCATGTAAAAGCAATTGTGCTCTATCCCATTGTTTGTGTTTTTTGCTGGAGAGTATGTGTCTAAAGCCCACGCTGTGATATGTCCTCTGCATTATCTGAGAACTTGCCTTAGTCCTCTTCAGATACACTCTTTTAATGCTCTGAAAACACAGGGCTGGACCCTGGACTTCTGCTGTAAATCCTTCAAGCTGTGTATTTAGGGAGGAGGTGGGCAACTGACAACTTTTTTTTTTTTTTTTTTTTTTTAAAAAAAGCCTCCCTTCTCACAAAACAAGACAAAACCTCCTTCCTCCTCTGTCATCTGCTACTGTTGCAGGATTGAAAATTTTTCGGTCTCTCATAGATTTCTTTAGGATTTGCTAAACCACCCCTGCCAGCGAAGATTTATGTCTGGAGTCTAGCAAACAGCTTACCTTAAGAATACAGCTGAAGGATATTTAACTGAAATACATCCCTAGAGGATGAGTAGCAGTAGACTCTTTAAAGGCTCAGTCCTCCTTTTCTAATTACAAGTTATACTCCAAGGTCCAGTGGGAGCTTTGACCAAGAGCCACATAACACGTTTATTAGTGAAAATTAGGTTATCAACGTTATTCTGCCTTTCTGGTTATGCAGACTGTGATTAGGGCAAACATGATATTTAAGCAAACGGAGCCAAAGCTACTCTTCCATAATCTGTAACCGTCACGCATGTCCCATCACAGTCAATGGGGAAAAAACATCCATGATTTCTATCCCTAGCCCTTCAAAGTCACCTCTGACAATCTGCATTTAATAATTTAATTATCTCAGATTTTAAAAAACCAAAATGTTGACAGCTCATCAATAGGGAGAATTTTAGTAAACCACAATAACACTATTGAACACTGGCTCAGATACAAGGCCTCCTCCCAACTAATCACAACACAAGCTAATGCAAATACCTTAGAAAAGCACTTTCTTATTAATACCTACACAGTGTTCTCCCTGTTTTCATAACGCCTCCCTTAGTTTTCACTATTATATTGCCCTCCCAAAGTTACACTTCTGTCTGCTTCCATAAAACCTTCTACTTTGTCATCCTGATAGACCACCTTTTTTGTAGACTCTCCAATCACCAAGCTACTGACAGTGGGAAGTAGGTTACCTGCAATACTGGAAAATCCTGCAGTCTGTGTTGCATGAAGCCTATCTGCCAGATGTGAAATCAGGCATATCAGATTATTTTTTTTTCCTGAACTAATATGAATTTGCACCTGCTGAAAATTGTTACTGAGAGAGGAAAAAAGAAGGTGTCATACTGTACAAGCCCACTGGTCTCTGA
Organism: Falco rusticolus; assembly: GCF_015220075.1. Taxonomy (NCBI): domain Eukaryota; kingdom Metazoa; phylum Chordata; class Aves; order Falconiformes; family Falconidae; genus Falco; species Falco rusticolus. The sequence continues at coordinate 50,530,312 of NC_051187.1, forward strand.
ATAGTACTACTGTCCAGCTGTGTGCCTGGGAAGATGCAAGGATAAAACAAGCCATGAAATATCATATATGTCTGCATGTCTTTCTTACACTACTTAAAATACAATGAAATATTAGTAAGTACCATCCTTGTGTGATATATGAATACTGATTTCCTCTATAAATGGGCCAATAGTAGACAGGAGATGAACCATTCAGCTGCTAGGCAAAAAATCTATAGTGAATCAGAGAGTAATTCTTGGTAGTGTTTTGTTCCCCTGCATGTGCTTTTTTGTTCCTTGCTTGGGTCTGGAATGAAGTGATTCTTCACCATTGTCAGGTACTTTATGAAGTCAGTAGATGTTACTTTCTACAGAGAAAATAAGTGACAGAGATAAGACTTGCAAAGGAGGAAGGCTTTGCTTATATTTCTTGCATACGATGTACAGAAGGGTTTTATTTCCTGGAAACTCAGTTGTTTTTAATGATTTACATTGCAGCTTAACTTCTCATCAGAGTTTATGGCTGATTGTTAAGAATTGTAAGTATAAAGTTGTTAATTGAGAGAAGTTTTTACTTAATCTTTTGGGGAAAAAAATCTCTTTTTTTTGCCAGTAATGGTTTTATTTATGCCAAATAAATACTCAGTGCAAGAGAAAAGCTGAAATAGAAAGTTTTACTGAAATCCTCAGCAATTTGCTGAATTAGAGGTCAATGGCAGTTGGAGATTTGGGGTCAAATATCAACATTAGTAGGTGCCTGAATTATTTTAAATAAATACATCCTGTTGGGATTTTTTCAAAAGCATCTGGCGGGTGAGAAGTGCTCATAACACTTTGCATTTAAAAATCATTGGATAAAATACACAGACAGCATAAGGATCAAAGACCAGTCTCCAGTGTCTCTTTCTCTCCCTTTGAAATCTAGTTCCTAGTTGCAAGCTACTACAACCAGCTGGAACAATCATGCTCCTCTTGCTTGCTGTTCCTTGGCTTGAGTTCCTTGCAGCATAGTACTCCAGCTTCAAAAGACTCCCTAGTTTCCTACTTTGTATAAATTGATGGGTAAGAAACATTGATGCAGGGAAGGAAAGATGAGTTTGAATTTCTTTGGTTGAGTTAAAATTAAGCCCTGCTCTTTTATTTTGTAGGCAAATGATCTATTAATGTACTATTTCTAGGGCCAAAAGCAGCTCCTCAGCAGATGTGTTCTGAAGAAAGTTCCCTTCAGTTCTTTCTAAAAGCAGTTTCTAGAGTCTGGGTGCTAACTAAATAAAAATCTTCATTTGGAGCCCTAACTCATACACTGAATCTCCAGAGAGGACAGGATTGCAGTTACACTCTTCTGTGTATTGCATAGTCCTTTAGCTAGATCCAAGCAACTCCCTGCTCAGTGGAGACTTCTTGAATGGCCTTTGTAAGGGGCTTGGTTGTCCCCATGCATTCCATGAAGGACCTGTAATGCAGGTACGAATTTCAATCTAGCATCTGAAAGTTAGGCAGTACCGCCACTGTTGGAAACTGGGTTGTAAACTTCCTTGCTGAAGGCAAAATAGAGAACCAGAAATAGTCAGAATTATAGTTCAAGGGAATTTGTTTTTCAGCTGCCTTTTTGAGGTGTTTCTGTTGTGCTGCTTTGTTTTTCCTATTTTTCCTCGTACTTCTTTCCCCAGAATGAGATTCTGTAGTATTTTACTTGCATTAAAGGAAACTCGCATGTGGTTGCCATCTACTTCTACAAAGAAACAGAAAACAATAGGTAGTTAGTATCCTAAATAGACTGGATTATATAATGAAATGATATTAATTTTTAACTTGAGCTGTCACAGTTCAAGAAATATGGCCTAACTGTACAGCATGAGTTGTACACGCTTGTCCCTGAGAAATCAGTTATAGTTTGCACATCCAAGAATTTGTACTTTTACAGAATGTAATCTGTCAGATACTAGTGCCTTGAGATTCTTTATCATAAGAAATTACTTGTTCAAGTGCAAGCTGGACACCCTTGTTTAAAAAAAAGTATAATTTTTAGGGACTCTGTCCTTTAACATGTAGTCACTGGAAATTGCAATCCTGATGGAATTCAGTGTTTTTCATTTGTTGGCCCTGGCAGCTGTGCATTAGTAAAATAAATAAATTACATAAACAGCAGCATCTGTTCCAGTCACTAGAGGCTTATGGCTGGAGTTATTTGCATTGGATGGGAGGAGAAGCTGTAGTAGAGGAGCTCAGTTTTCCAGAGCAGAGATTAGTGGAATCACTAGGAATAAATATGTAGAATTGTGTGACCTGTGGGAAATATCTCACCTGCCAAATGATGACACTAACTAGTATTAAAGTCTCAAGTCCTCTAGCATCTATTCTGCATCATTCATAGGAGTAGGAATATTCAAAGACCTAATATGGTATCAGTCTGTATCTTATTAAAAAGAAAACCTGTGGCGTAGTTGAGAACCTAAGCCTGTGGGGGTTCTTTTTTAAGTTCATTATTCTTGGCTCCAGGATACCTTACCCTGTATATGTATATGAATAGCATAAGAGTGTGTGTGTGTGTCTGTGTGTACATATATATATATATTTGTGAATATACACAGCATTCTTTGTGTGCATGTGTGTGTGAGTGAGACTGGATAACACATACATGACCTTACACACTATAGTCAAGATGGTCTTGTTTTGATAACTAAGCAATAAACGTATTGAGTAGCTGTGATGCACAGAACGTACAACAAGGTGATCTAATAATGCCTCAGGATTCAAACACCATCAATCTCTCCATAAGCCTGGAAGAGCAGTCACAAAGTAGGTATTCCTATACTGTATTCTTACCTGAGAAGTTAATCAATGCTCTGTTACCGTTCTTAAAAAGATGGGAAATAAATTCTAAATCAGCCAGACACATCTAACTTGCCATTCCAAAATGACTGGGGGAAGTAGTATACAGCTGTAGGAAAAAGTGGCAGAACGAACCAGAATATTTCGCTTTACTGGAATCCAGAAACTCAAATGGAAGTTGCTTATCGGCATTGCAACTGTAGCCAGAAATACATACTAATAAATAAATATTAAAATTGGAAGGAAAACAAAATTGAAGTTTATAGACTTCTGAAAATGATTGTGCTGCTGAAGTGCTATAGTTGTGTGATGCATGGTTGTTTCAGTTGGCAAAATCAGATCTGTGAAACTATTTGTGGACTGAGTACTAAGCACTTAAGAAAAGAATTTATGGTAGTTAATCCATTCCTAGCTGGAGCCTGAAACTCAGGGGAGAGCTTCTTTTGACAGAAATTGTTCTCTTCTGGGAAGGTAACTAGTTTCTTGCTTCTTCAGGTTCTTTTGCAGACACCCCTTTGGTTCTAATCATAGCAATCAGAGATTCACAGAAACACAGAATCATTCAGGTTGGAAGATGTCTCTGGAGGCCTTGGTGGCCTGCTCAGAGCGGGACCAAATACATTAGGTTGCTCAGGGCTTTGTCCAGTTCAGCTTCAAATATTTCCAAGGGTGGAGATTCCACTGGGCCTTTGTTTCAGTGTTAGACTGCCTTCATGGTAACAAAGGTGTTTCTGATGCCTAGTGGGAATTTCCTGTGTTCTAACTTGTGCCCATTGCCTCTTGCCCTGTCACTCTGCACCTTCAATAAAAGACGAGGCCATTCTGCTGACTCACACTCAACTTGTTGTCCAACAGGACCTCCAAGTCCTTTCATGCAGAGCTGCTTTCTACCTAGTTGGCTTCCAGCCTGTCCTGTTGCGTGAAGTTGTTCCATCCCTGACACAGAACTTTGCATTTGTCCTTGTTAAATTTTACGAGGCTCCCATCAGCCCATTTATCCAGGATGCAGAAATCTTTCTGAATAGCAGTCCTGCCCTCCAGTGTAACAGACATGCCCTCCAGTTTGGTATCACCCACAAACTTGCTGTGCAAGTGATCAGTCCTATCATCCAGGTCTTTATTAAAGGTGTTAAACAATATTGATCCTCGTATCCATCCCTGCCTGAAGGCACTGCTAGTAAGCAACAGCTAGTTGGATTTTATACCACTGATCCTAGGTAGCTTCCTGGGCCCAGCCATACAGCCAGTTGCAATGCCTGGCTTCCCAGGAAAGGCACTGTCAGACCTTCAATGCTTATTCCCTGAATTTTATTCAGTAGAGTCTGTGGCATCATTTTTCTCATAACATAAGCACTGTGATCAATGAAGTGATCTGGTTACAGGTTTAAAGCAAGCCAGTGAACAGGAGGTAGCGGTACTGTGAGGGATAGTATCTGAAGCCCAGGAAGACATGTCAGAATGCCTTGCTAGATCACTGATTGTTGCCAGACAGTGGTTGTAAGGCGACAGTTAAAATGGGTTCAAAGGGGAGTAAATAAAACGGAGGACAAGTCCCACTGATTATAATTGATATTGAAAAAAGTACTCCTGGTGCTTTCTGTGGCTCAGAAAGTTTCTGAACTGCTTATTGCTGGAGAGAGAGGTTACTTAAGCTATTTTCATTCTCTTCCAGGAAGTACTATTGGGTATTGCAGAAGATTGGATATCAGGCTGGACAGACCCATCTGTGTGAGCCATTATAGAGCACTTGACTTCAGTCTGTTTCAACATTAAAAACGGGGAAGTATCAACAGGCGAAGCAGTAGTGAGGTAGAAGTGGAAGGAAAGAAGATTTTAACTTTGTTTTGATATCCAGAAGGAAGCTGAGAAGGTTGAAGGTTCCCACTCTCTTTTTCATCCTTGAGAAACATCAATTTATTGCAAGCAGTAAGCGCGGAAGAGAAAGAAGCAGAATATGGACTATTTAGAGTAATTTTTACAGCTCTAGGAAGAATTGTGTTTACCAGTACTGTCTAAGCACTGAATGTCAGTCAAGTCAGTCAGATGGATATGTGTGGGTAAAAGGGATATGGGGAAATTTGAAGGAACATGAGTGCTCCAGCAAAGGCTTCTTCAACTTTGTGTGAGGGTGCTTTTCAGTTTTCAAATTATACCTCAGTCTGGTAAGTAATTTTCAGGCTTGCTGCAGTGAAAGTTGTTCACAGGAAAGTACAGTGCAGCCTATATTTGATTACTAATTGGTTGGCATTTATCTCTCCACTTTTCTCAATTTTGTATTACTGCTGGTCTGCAAAGAGCATCAGTAATGTGGTGAACATCACAGACACAGAAATCAGGAATTGCAGTGTGAAGATATTTATTGTGTAATAACCAAATTTGATAATAGCAGCTATTTGAAATAAAACTATAAATGGTTCATATAAAATAATTCTGGTTTTAAGGATAGTGAGCTATATAATTTAGTAGCACTGGGAACTAACTTTAAAAGTTGCTGTGGCTAATGCTTTTTTCATACCAATTTCATGCCGTTAAAAATCCACCAGCATTAATGGAGTTAATCCTGATTTTCACTTACATAAATGCAAAGAAAGCTCAGCCTCCATGATTTTTTACATAGTTTCAAGTGTGCTTGGAACTGCTAAACCCACTTAATTCCACATAAAAATAAAGCTTAATGCAGAGAGATCTAATTGTTCTTATTTCACATGTAAAACTCTATGGCAAACAACAGAACAATGATATACTTTGACACTTTAGATTTGCAATAGTGGTTGAACATTCAGAGGCTTTTTGAGCTGTCTTTTTATCAATGAAAAGTCTGTGAAAACACTTAACTAAATATTAGCTTGTATTAATGTAATCCTGTCCACTGGCTTCCAAAGATGATGGAAGTACTAACTGCCTGTATCAAAGGGAAGAAAAAGCATTTGATTTTAAGACATAAATCAAGTCCTTCGTTTCTGACTCTTTGATCAGCTTTGCTTATACGGGCACATAATCTGACGCCCTTTGTCATCTAATATTCAACCGCTTTCCTCTCCCTCCCCTTAGTATTGAGCTTTTATCAAGGCCAGATTATTTTTTTTTCTCTCCAGGGACTAGTCATGCCTCATTCATTTTCCTCTCGAGTGTTTAGAAACCCTGTTGCAATGTTAAACCATTAGGAAATTCCCACTTCTTGGAACATCGAGTACATCCTGTTTTTGTTACTAGGCTGCCGCTCTATGGCCATGTGCATAAACTACAGGTTTAGTTCCACTGAAGTAAACTGCCGGAGTTTCTGGGAATGTGTAATAGAACATCTGGGCTTCATGTTCTGCAACGAGAGTATGGTTACCTTAAAGAGGACAAAGGAAAATACTACCATTTCACCTGTAGAAACCTACCAGCCTGATATCTTAAATACATTACAGACTATCTTTTTATCATTAATATGCTTACTGTAGTACCCTAATACATAGTTTATCACTATGCTGCTTGCCCTGGCTGTCTAAAATAATGCTATTTTGAATTGGATTTTCAAGTGAGAGAGTAGTCAGTCTTTTATGCCAGAAAGCAGAAGGATATGCTTTCTAAATACCCTGGCTAGGAAATCAAGTAGATGCTTAGACTGATACATGCCTGATGTCCTTGATAACTGTGAAGTTTTGATGTTTTTGAATCTGTGCAATAAGTAGGTAATGAACGTGAATCAAACCATGTTTTAAATGTAGAGGTTTATATGTAGCCATACACAGTAGTCTACAAATAGGTTAAAGGGGCATCTAAACTTCTATTAAGAATTTTTTCACTTATGCAGCGTTAGAATATGCTGCCTGGTAAGTTATTATATAACTCACTATTTTCACATCTGCTTGTGAAAATTGAGAGGATTGAAATTTAGCAAATCTGCCTTCTGGAGTGCTGTGAGCAAGCTGTAGATTTGTCTGCCTGTAAGCAATTCTGCTTCAGTTTTACAGCGGCAAGCCCTGTCACAGCCAAAACTCATGTTGAAGAGGGTGGGAATGGCACTGTATATCTGTATGATATTATTCCTTATCCTTGGGCAATTTTGCATGTTTCCATTCAGAAAGTGAAATTAGAGCAAGCTTGATATGTGTTTCTGACTTTGTCTTTAGCACATCCAAGCTAAGAGGAAAACTCCAGTGTTGGTGGAGATCTGATTTCTTGCAGGTATTAACTTCTAAAGAACACAGTCATTGGTTGATGTCCTGTCAGTGATCATCAGTTACTACATAAAATATCATAAAGGCTTCAAAATGATACTATTTTCTGTGTAAACAATACCTACTGTTCAAAAGCAATCTGAAAAATTAAAGTCCAAAGTGAAGGAAATTCATTCAGGTGAATCAAAGAGGTCTTACTGGCCAGAGAAGCCCAGCAGCTGGAAAACAAGCTCAAAATTTTTAATATGTGTTTTCCTTTGAATATTCTCCTATATGCACTCCTGGGTTTGCTGGAGGGCAGAGTGGAAGGAGGATTGTTAAAAATTAAACAGCGCACTCTTACTAAAATAAAAATCCACTGTACAGTCATCATTGATTTAAACTGAAACAGGTGCTGACCTTTGGCCATGTTAGTAACATTGTTCCAGACAATCTCTACAGCATTTTAATATTTTGTGCTAATGTAAATTAATAGTATGACAAGGACAAAACTTCTTAGAATAGTATTTTCCAGGATGTTCAGTGATAAGGCACCTTTGGTTTCTAAATGGAACCTGCTGTTAAAAGTGCTAATTAGTTCTGCCAAGAAGGTAACAGTGCCTATGCCCTAATAAACCAAACTGTAATATATATTACGAGGCTCTGAATGCCACAGTTATATCTCCCCATTTATGAATATTACAAGTAAAATTTACAACAGGAGATTCAGAAGGAAGGGGAGATCATAAAAAAATATAAAGCAGGATCTCAGAAAGAAGTTGGATGAGAAACAGCTTGGGTATGGGAACTAAACCAATATAAAAGGAGATTAAAAATTACCACATTTTCTAAAGTATTTCCACAGCAGTCAGTGCAAGCAAAAGCAATGTAAGAAGTGAGGCTTAAAACCATATGCTGAAGTTGCAAGTGACAATATTGGAATAAAAGTATTTTTAAAGAACAGGCATGCTGACCAAATAGCTAGAGGCTGGAATGCAAAAGAATGCAAGGCTGCCTGAAGCGTGATGCAGGCAGTGCAAGATCCTCCTCTGTATTTTATTTGTTGCAGTAAAACACCAAGGTCCCTGGAGTACCAACTGGTGCCATGTACAAACCTAGCAAGTGCTGCAGTGCAGCAGTCTTTGACGCCTAACACATGCAGCTGAAACAGTGAAGTCTACCAGCAGGGCTAAAGAGTGAGATTTAGAGCAGTAAACAGTGAGAAAACATCAGCAAATTTTCTGTCCTGTGGCACTGTGTCAGGTACATGCACAAGAAAATTATGTATGCAGAGGCTAGCAAAAGCTAGGTTAGTTTGCAAGAATTAATGTAACAGTTGATTGAAGATGGTGAATTGAACTGCAAACCCAACCAGGTCCTGTAACAGTCAACACAGTTTTTGAGCTGCTGTAATAAACGGAATTATTTACTTCACATGAAGATATTAAAAATGTCCATCTGGTACAAAGTGTTGTGTTTTTTTCCTCCAAAACTTTTGCACACATTCATTGCCATTTATTATTATTTTTCTCCTGTGCTCTTCCTAAACGGTTGGAAATGCCAATGCACTGTATTCCAGATATGGCTGCAGCAGGGCTGTATAGATTATTTATGCTGCTGAATTCCAAACATAGAATGAAGCTGGTGAAAGGGTCTAGAGAACAAGTGTTATGAGAAGCGTCTAAGGGAACTGAGGCTGTTTAGCTTGGAGAAGAGACTCAGGAAGGACCTTATTGCTCTCTACAGCTGCCTGAAAGGAGGTTGTAGGCAGGTGGGTGTTAGGTCTCTTCTCCCAGATGCAAGCAACAGGACAAGAGGAAACTGCCTAAGTTGCGCGAGGGGAGGTTTAGGTTGGATATTGGGAAGAACAACTTCACTGAAAGGGTGGTCAAGCACTGAACAGGCTGCCCAGGAAGGTGGTGGCATCACCATCCCTGGAGGCGTTTAAAAAACACGTAGATGTGGTGCTGAGGGACATGGTTTAGTGATGGACCTGGCAGTCCTGGGTTAATGGTTGGACTTGATGATCTCAAAGGTCTTTTCCAACCTAAATGATACTATGAAATATGACCCATGGCTAGTCTCAAAATGCCACTGTCTTTGTTTTTACAATGGCATCATATAACGGGCCTGTATTTAGCTGCATTAGACCTATTGACCCTGGCTCTGCTTCTGAGACAGTGGATGTCCAAAACTGATTATGTTTTTTTGAAGCAAAATAACATGCCCTCAATGTTATAGAAATGTAAAAATGTCTTAATACTACCGAGTTATCCTAATCCGAAGAAAAGGGCCTTCTCTTCCTTGTGCATCTAAATCATTCACAAGGGGAAAATGCTTATAAAACCAAATCAGCCTTAGTGTCAAGACACAGAAATATAAATAACTGCTTTTACTTTGTCTTGCTTTCTTCTTGTTCTGTTTACTAGGAATGAGTTAGTCAAACAGATTCTGTGTATTTATTTTATCACAGTGCCCAGGTGAATTCGTTATATCCATAATCCTGCTGTGCCAAAACAGAAAATGCCTAGAGGACCCAAATCTAGTTTCCCAGTTTTCTTGTCCCTTGCCACTGAAGACCTTGGGCAGCATCATTGAACTAGCAAGGTTAGAGCCCTAGAGAGGCAGAGTTAATTACCTGCTTCTACCGTCCCTGGTGAAATGCTATTTCACTTTTCTGTATTTCAGTTTCTACATGCATTGTATTTCCTTACTCTTGGTTTTATTTTGTGGGGGGGGTTTGTTTGGTTTGGGTTTTTTTCCCCCTGTTGTTGCTTTGTTTGGTCTTGGTTTTTTTCTGTATTTGTCTTGACAGTAAGCTCTTCAGTGTGGGAACAGTGCATCCATCTAAAGGGCCAAATCTGAGTTGGAAGCTCTTTGTGTTGCTATAATCATGCTAATAAATTCTTTAGCTGAGGTACTCTAGCTCACTTTATCACTTTATTTTACTAAACATAGTTCCTCACGGTGCTTCTTCTTCTCTAATATTCTGTTTCAGTAGGGATGAGCAGATTAGAAGGAGCAGGACACCTGCCACCACCCTTGCAAAACAGTGGAGGTCATGGTCAGATTCAGTTAAGAACAAGAACTTTAGAGACACTGAAGTTAGTATCCCTTTCAGCTACCCAGTGCTCTGCCCTCTCTCACCTCAGATCAAGTTTTTCATTGAAATATTCTTCTGTCTTGATTGTCCTGCTTTGTTTAATTATCTGTACTGTTTGTACTATTTCTTTTCACATTATGTCTATTAAGCTACTATTTCTTTTCCTGTTGGTTTGACTGCAAAAGTCTTATCCTGAATATGCATGGAATCTAGTACAACCTTCCGGCAGTGGTGAATCTCCAATACTGTCATTTAGAAAAGATATTTTGTGAACACTATAAACACAGTAGTAAATTTATTAAAGTATAAAGAGAAAAATTGCTCAATACAATGCAACACTTCAGGAACACATTTTGGTATAGCTCTCAATCACACACAAACATGAAGTTATACTGTCTGTCATAAAAGAATTGAATGTGATAAATTCTGTGAGCAGTATATTAAATCTAAGGCTCAAAAAGCTAGCCACTTTCCAGTAACAGCTCCAGGAATCTGGCTTGATTTCCCTTTGGTCTTGTATTTAACAAATTGCCGTGAAATTATATGGGTGTTCTTTTTTCTTCTCTTCAAAACACAGCTTTTTGAAACTTCACTCTTTAATATTTTCTGTTCACATCCTAATGGATAAATATTCACATCTCAGAATTTCCCACAGCTAGCTGAAAATGGCAGCACTGTTATTTGTTAGAAAACAGGCAAAGGACTGAAATGGAATGTCATTATTGCCCCATAAATGTGATCTCATCAAATCAATCTGCAGGTCCAGAAAATTCATAGTTCTTCCATTGGATTGCTTCAACACTGTGTGTTTTGTGGATAACATGAGAACTTACGTGGCTGATCCAAAACCAGCTAAGTTGGCAAAAAGACTCCATTGTTTTCATTGTAATTCTTTGGAGTATGTGTCCTCATCTACTGACACAGATTGAAACAGGCGTAAAGAAATAGCAGTACCCAGCTCCTGTGCCTGCTTACAACATGGGAAAAGCACTTCTATTTCTGCTGGGTTTTTTTAAATGAGAGAATCCAATCCTGATGTAGAAGGGAACTTGCCAAATTAAGTAAACAATGCAGCAGGACTACAGGAGAGTGTTTACACTGCATGTCTAGAAGTAGGAGGACTGAATTCACAGCCTTTGGGGAGGATAAGCAAGAGTAGCTTTAAGCTGTCTTTGTACTCCTCTGATTCTGGGTTGGCTTGGTGGTCTGAACTGGCTTCCAACTGGTGCTGAAGTTCTGTCTCTGACAGCTCCGATTTTCTATGTTTTGCAAGATGCTTTTGAATGAACAGCCTTTATACTCTTTATACCTTTTTACTGCCACCAGCAACGACTTCGCCAATTGCAGAACACTCCAGCTATCTTAACAGTCATAAAGTGGGTAGAGCACATTTGAAGACATTTAAAGTGCACAAGAACTACTTCACTTTTATCGAGATGTCCTAAATAATTTCTGTGAGGCTTACTTGGGAAGCACTGTGCTGATACAGCTCTGTCGTCACTGTTACAGTTTGTCGCTAAACTGGCTCCCAAAAATAACAGGAGAAATGCAGAAGACATGACACTGGAAGCTGTAGTGAAATCTACACAAGACTTCTTGTGATCAGAGTCAGTGTGGACCATATGGGCTCATCGTGAATGTGCTAGAATATTTATTATACAAAGAATAAATATATAATCACAACTTTTCATTGTACCCAACAAAAGAGTAATGTAACTGGGAGAAAAGTGAGGAATTAATCGAATGTGTGGTTGAGGTCACAAACATAAGAACTGTGATATGAAATGTAAGGCCAGAATTGCTGTGAAATAACAGACATCTGAATGTGTCTTTTCATTCTTTTTATTTCCTGGACTAAGGTATTAATGATTGGGGGATGTCTGGGGCATTTAGAAGCCAGAAATAAACTAGAATGTATAGCAAGTTTGTCCTGACTCTCCCTTTTCTACTGCTACCTCTTGCTTCTTTGTTGTCTTGTTTCCATCTCCCTGTTCTTCAAAACTGCTCTTCCTCATTAGTGATCATGTCAAAGTCCTGCACTAATTAGAAGTTTTACAAGACAATCCCTGTAGATGATTTCTGATTCTACCATTTCTCTTGATTCCTCACTAGGCTTTAATAAAAGTGATACTTCTGGTAGTGTCAGAATTTCCTGCTTGAAATAAGCTTTCAAGTAGTGCACATGTATTAGCCAAACTGACTGAAGACAGAAGTAGTATGAGAACTGGGAGGCCTTTTAATGTATATTTTCAATAGAAAAAGATACATGTGACAGAACTCTGCAAACAAGACATTAGATATGTCCAATGGGCATAACTTTTAAATGTTTTTATTTGGTTCAGTGGAATCTGTTCTGTTTTCTTTCTCAGAGTGCCATTAACTTCTGTTTTTCCTATTTCTTCTTGGCTCACTGTTTGTATTCTGATATCACTTCACACAGAAAAAGATTGCCTCTTGGAGAGTTCAGTTATACACGCTGTTCGAGTGATCCTGACAAGGATGAATGCTAATGAAAATTGTCCATCCTTTGAACGTGATTTGGATTACACTGCAGAAATTACATGTCAATGTTGGATAGAGCTGTATGGGGGATATACACATGAAATACAGGGTTATATGTGGACATGATTTGTCATTCTCCTCTTGACACCACTCATTCTACGTGCCTGTTCTTTATTTATAGGCAAGAAGCATGCTGACATTTCAATATTCCTTCAGCTCAACAGTTCAGAGTACAGTCACAGCAAGAAAAGCAACATGTGTAACCGTGAATAGCCTGAGATTAATTTCACTGGATTTTCCAAGAATTCAATTTTAAATTGAAAGGTAAGCCACAATGCTAATTTTACAAGAGTTCTGAAAATGGGTCAAATTTTAGGATTACAAAAAACCCAAAAAAAAGTATGAATAGCATTCATAAGATAATGAAGAGACTGGAAACTGGCATACAAAATTCCCTTTACATTTTAGTAGTAATTGCAGAGACAGCAGATGCTGTCCTGTCATGCAACATAGTGTTTTACTTTATCTAGTTCTAGGCTTTAATTGTATTACTAGGGCCAAAAGTCAATCTTAGCTTTTATCTATGAATTGTGTCTTCATTGCTGATAGGAACAGGAATGATCATGTGTACACAAATACACACAAATATATGACATAAATAAAAGTTGTGCTATTGTACTCAGAAGAATGAAAAAAATGTATGAATTGAATTAGGTGTCAGTTACTTTCATTAACATGCCAGGGTACTGTGATCACAAGCACATTAGAAATATCTTAACAGTGATGATTTTTCCATCTCTCATGCCCCCTTTGAATATAATTTTTTGTCATACATTAGTAAATCATGAAAATTTATAGTTGTGCCCTGAAAGTTTTGACCTGGTAATGATGCAGAATGAATATAATACTTCTGCTAGTAGAAGACTGAGAATGTATTTCAGAGTAACTAAGATGGACTTTACATCTTGTAAATACAAGATATTTTTATATCTTAAGTTAGCAAGAACCATTGCACTCAGAGAAAAATTCACGTCCTGGGGAGTGGAATTTAAGTATTTTCATTGACTAAATCCATTTTTAAACTCTCCAGAGAAAAATCAGACCTGTGAATTTCCAGAAGCTTTGAACAAATACAAAAAAAAAAAGAATCAGAATCAGAATATTCAAGCATGTCACTTTTCCAGTTGTTAACACACCAGGTGTCATGTTAGCACATGTGACATTGTCTTTCAGTTCTGAACTAAAAGCAGTTACTTTTTTTTTTTCCAATGAGACATTTTTCATCAAGAAACAAAAGCAAAAGCCCTTCTAGACTCAGAAGTCTCTGGTTCAGCCAACATTATGTCAATATTATTGGGCTTCGGTTGCTAATGACTTGCAAGCTGGAGAATTAATGACCAGACTTAAGTTGCCACCATTCACTAATGAGGCTGGAACGTGACCTGCACACCTAACCAGCCATGAATAAAAAAGAGAAAGTTCAAGGCTCACTTACAACTGTCAAACTAATACATTTTCTTTAGTGCTAATCCAAAGACAGATGAGCCGTAGTGCTGCAGCAGCATATCAACATTCAGCCAGTGTAAGCACCAGAGTAAAACAAGACAATTTACTCCAGAAATACTCAATATGTTGTCCTTTTGCTATGAACATTTCTAATGTATTGCCATGGGACCGGATGATAAGCCCATATTAATCCCCTTGGAAGGCTGTATTTCCTGTAATTGTGTGAGATGGGACCAAGGTTTTATCTGCGTATTTTACCTTGTCCTTTTGTAAATTTTTGCATTCCTTTCTCAGTCTTAAATCATTGCTTTGCCAATAACAATTGTGTATGCCAGAGCTATCAACAGGAGAAAATTCCATATGTTGCTGCACAGATGAAACACAGAGAGTAACTCAAACGTACCTCCTTCATATGCACCCCTCCAATACGGGCAAAGGGGGGTTATACTGTAGATTTCATAGCTGAATTCTAGATCACAAACTGTGTTTTAATTAAATTTTCAATTAAATCAGAACATCTCAGTTGTTTTCTCTCAACTCAAAAGAAGTCTGGAACTGTTGTCCAGATACAAATTTGGGGCATGACCACATCCATAGATTTTCAGAATATAAAGGCTGTGTTATAACCCTGAAGGTTTTGTGGAATAAAGTTGTCTCTGAGAGAGCTGCTTCAGAACTGATAGGTTGTTTCTGGCTCCAGCACAGTGCTGAACACATGGCTTTTGTGAAAGCATCCCAGAAACTGATTCTGACACTCCCTTCCTTATTTTCCAGACCATTGAACTCTTACTGATCGGGAATTGAACACTGTAGAGATCCTTTAAACAACTTCTGGCATTTAGACAGCTTCGGGCTGAGGGAAGTTCACAGCAGATATAAAAGATTTATTTTGGTGAAGCAGTTCCCGAACTGATAAAGTTAATCTGAGATAAGCATTTAGGAGATTTTGTCCATAAAGACAATTTAGTTAGTCAATGGGAACAAACGGAAAGAGTTTAGAAAGCACAGATGAGCTGTCTGGAATTCTTTTTGCCCTACTAATTCCTGGGTGCCACTCCCTGTCCTAGGGAACAACAAAACCCCATGTAAATTGGAGTGAGGTCCTTCTGTGAGAGAGGAGGAATAGCCCATATCTCCCGCCATGGTGTAAAATCCCCAGGAAATTCTACCCAGGCTTTTCTCTGCCTTTCATGCTTTCCCCACTCCTAAAGCTTTTTCTGCACAGCAGCTCCTTGAAGAATGTGGCATTTCCTTTGAGCTAATGAAATTGCAAAAAGCAGCTGTAAGATTTTGACTGAATAGGCTGTTTCTTTGTGAGGAAAGAGTGCTGTTTCTTTCTGGGTAAAGGAATAAACATTGTGAGGAATAAACAGTATGAGTAGCTGCAGTCTGAGGAAGGCAGAGGTTTAGGGCAGGCTAGAAGAGCTGCAATATATACACATTTGGGAGGATTAGCAAAGACTGTGGTGACATGAAATGCTACAGAAAAGATGTGAGAGAAGTCTCAAAAGGTTTGAAAATCATGCCTTAGGGAAAATCCAAGTTGAGAACTGTTGTGTACAGATCTCACTCAAAAACTGGCTAATGCAAAGCTCTGATGCAAAGTGCAAGTTTTCTGTGAGAAACTGTCCATTCATCTCAGTATCTTGCAAAAATGCTGCTAACCTTCATCAGTCCAGACCTCATTGGGAGCTCCAGACATTCGGTGGACATTTGGTTTTCACTTATGTAGCTAAAGCAGAGGAAATTTGATTACTGTTGTGCAATCGTTACAAATTTTAACTTTGTATTTTTTTCAATCACGTGAATCTTTTTATTTTGAATGATGCAATCCTATGATTATACTTGGTGAATGCAAAAAAATTCTGAACCAGTGAATATGCATATGTATATGCTAAGTAATAAGGAGGTAAAAAAATGGGATAAGGCCTCCATTGTTGGACTATACTCCTAACAAACCCCCGACACCAAAGAGTTTAGCAAGTGGTCATTCACACTAAAAACACCAGATTGCTTTATAGTAACAATGTATGAATAACATGAAACTATTTCTGGGAGTCAGAAGAGAGAATAGTTCTGCAGCTCAACTTTTCATCTACCTAAACAGTGTAGGACTCTCCTTGATGACTTGGGATTTGTCAGCTCAGAACCTACAGTTGTTTAAATAAGTATGTATAACTAGAGTGCAGGACCCCTAAAAGACTAGCAAAATAGATTCTTGTAAGCATGAGCAAGTCTTATGAGGAAAATTTCTTCACCAGAAGGGTTGTCAAGCACTGGAACAGGCTGCCCAGGGAGGCGGTGGGTTCACCATCCCTGCAGATATTTAAAAGATGTGGAGATGTGACACTTAGGGACATGGTTTAGTGATGGACTTGGCAGTGCTAGTTTAACAGTTGGACTCGATGATCTTAAAGGTGTTTTCCAACCTAAATGATTCTGTGATTCTATGAGTGTGAAATACATAAACCCCGTAGTTGATGTCAAGCCTTAAGTCTCTTTAAAGCCAGTAAGGAGGCCCTGATGATGAGAATGCTTGTCATCATCTATTCCTTTATTGACATTTAGTGATTAGAGTAAAGGTTGTGGTATAAAATTTAAAAAGAAAGGACTGATACTACCATGTAGGATTATTTTTAATTTTCCCTTAATTGCTACTGAGGTATACAAGTCCTTCCTTCTCATCAGATAAATTGAAAAATAAATGTCTGAGAAACACTGCTATATCTTACATCATGTTTGGCTGTCTAGTTCAAAATAAGCAGGTGTCATCCAAAATTTGTCAAGGGACCTAGCCAAGTACTCAATCAAAGCTATAAAACCGTTTTTCCATTCTTCAGCTTTTATAAAAACCAAATTGTTTTAAGGAGCTATGTGTTGTTGAATGTATGACTGAAATACAGTGTCTGTAACAGATCAAAATAATTTTTCAAAAGTTGGAAACTCGTAATAGTCTATTCTGAATTTTTAAAAAACTTCCACATTAGATAAGTGTTTTTCCATTAATAAACACACATTAATATACCTAGACTGTTACAACTCCATTAATATTAAACTTTTCAGCACTGAACTCACAACTCAGTAGTAATCATACAAGTATTTAGTTGCAGATTATCCTATTGCTGAGTACTAAGGTACCTTTGTGAACACTTCTGGTAAGTGTGAACAGTGTCAATTTTCAGCACAAGAAAAACATGACAGAATGCATGAATGCTCACAGGTGGTACTGTGGAAAAAAAAGAAAAAAGAAAAAAGAAAAAAGAAAAAAGAAAAAAGAAAAAAGAAAAAAAAGAAAAAAGAAAAAAGAAAAAAGAAAAAAAAGAAAAAAGAAAAAAGAAAAAAGAAAAAAGAAAAAAGAAAAAAGAAAAAAGAAAAAAGGAAAAAGAAAAAAAAACCAAGGCAGGAGACTACAAATTTTGTGTTGCATTGTGAAGATTATTCACCTGTGTGTCATACGTATTTCCAGTGAAAGGCAGTTTATATGCATTTCATGGCAGAAGAGAAGAAAACAAAATCAGAGCTACTTATATCTGTAACCAACTGCAGTACTGTGAGAAACTTCTGAATTTATTGAAATGGAGAAATTTATGACCCTGCTTTACATTTTGAAAGTTCTTTAGGACTCTGTTTGCTGTCTTCCGTAAGTTTTTCCCTTGTCAGCTCTTTGCACTGAAATGCAAACTCCAACAGAAAAGCTGGACTCTCATTCCGGGGTTGGCATTGTATATTCTTTGGTATTAGACTCACGTGTGTCCAATGTGATAATACTTTTTACATCTTGCTGTTGCCAGCTCACTTAGCACAGCATCAACACTGTCCACTAATAACTCTCTGGTTTTAAAGTAAACATGAACACTTCAGCACTCAAACTACGAATCAGTTTGGCCTTGACAGCCTCTCTTTCTAAGATGTGTTTACATCTGAACCAGCTCTTTTCCCTTCCATATTTCCTCACTTTTTTTTTTTCAGTTCTTTTCCTTATTCTCTTCAATCATTGAAGTCAGTAGAAACAGATATATTTATTAGCCTGTGAGTGATAATACTAATATAGTAGAAAAATACTGCTAAGATATCTTTGTTAACAGGACAGAAAGAACTTTCAGTCCACAAAGGTCAGAAAACAGCAAAAGTAACCAAAATTATTTGTAAAACTGATTTAAAACCTAACAACTGTAAGAATCTCCCTCTGAATAGATTTCCCCTAGTTGGTTGCCAATTTGTGATCTTTTGAAATGATTGGATTTTCTGCTTTCATGGAGAGATCCTTCTCATTTTTTGAGAGCAGTCTCAAAATCCCTAGTTTTCCATAAAGGTAATTTTCCAGTGTTTCAATAATAAAGGTTCTTACCAAGGAAATCAATAATAATCTATTTTAATCATCTTCACTCATCATAAAACCATCCACTTTTAGATTGTCATCGTGCCAATATGCTGGGAGCCACAAGCAGTTGTAACAATGCAAGGAGAACCCGCACATAGCTGGAGACATTTCAGGAAGCCTGCAGGCTCCTGATATGTCATTCTCCAACTACACTGAAACCCATTGGACCAGCTGAACGCAAATGGAGATCAAATTATCAGATCTTGGCTTTCAGCAATGTCAGCTTCCTATACTGCCTATATTGCCAACGTCATTTGTCTATTGAACGAGATCCTTGTTATTTTTACTTAGAACAAAAATAATGTTGTCATGTCCAAAGGCTACATTTTCCCTTCTCAAAACACTTTTTTTTTCATCCCTTGCATTTTTAAAAAATCCTTTGTCTGCATTCTTTTGTGGTCTGAGGCTCCTGTATCTCAGCCAGACACTGATATATTCATTGCAGGCTTCAGCTGCTTTGCAGAACCTGAATAGACATTGAGGCTACATGGGCGAC
This sequence comes from Falco rusticolus, assembly GCF_015220075.1. Classification (NCBI taxonomy): domain Eukaryota; kingdom Metazoa; phylum Chordata; class Aves; order Falconiformes; family Falconidae; genus Falco; species Falco rusticolus. Next base: position 50,549,256 of record NC_051187.1, read on the forward strand.
TTCAATTAAGCAGTTCTATAGAGCTGATATTTTTTGTTGAAAAACAGTGTCTTTTTGCAGGACCAAACAAAATGGCAATTCCAGGGATGCAAACCAAAACAAAATACTTAAAAAAATAATATTTGCCAAAGCAGCTAGTTGTAAGCATTCAGCAGAGAGTGCAAAGACCCATTTATCCAGTTGTTTCCTTCTTTCATTCTGTTTTCACCATTGTGAAATTCCAAGTGTGTACATTACAGCAAAGATACATATGACAAAGTAGAATTTCAGTGAGAAATTTCCAGATTTTAACAACCAATGCGCAGACTTTTTGAGGCACTAAGGTTTGTTTTCTTGGAGAAATGTAGCTATGAAAATACACAAAAGTCTTTTTATTCCTACGCACATGTACAAGCAGAGATTCTCACTGAAGTACAAGAATGCAATTATTTTTCCTTCCCCCTGCTTGAAAGACACAAATACATTGTACTTCATGAAGGGCTTTAAAGCAGCATATGCCACATGCTGATGTGTTCCTCTCAACTACCTGCCACTACAGCAAGTGCTCTGCTTCTTTTTTGTTCTTTTTTAATACAACTTTTGCAATTTGCTTCTACCTGTACTTTTTCTTCTCCTTTTATTTCTTGTTGATAGTTTCTGTCAGTGTATTTGATGAAAAGAGGAGCTTTATTTCTTGACTTTCTGAAAAAAATTTCCCACATGGCTTTAATTCCTGCTGCACTTGAAACAGTTGGGTCCAATACATCCCCCCTCATCTTTGTTTTCTTCTTCCTTTGGGCCCAGCAACCCAACAGAAGTTTTTTCTGTGTGTGTTCCAATCTGAGCCAAATTATTGCAAATTACTCTGTCTGGCCTAGGCTATTATTAGACCAGTCAGCATCTGTGGCTCTTTTGATTATTTCAGCAGCTGGTTTTGTTGCCTTTCTAAAGACTCAGAAGCACAGCTCTCTTCTTCCCCTAGAAACAACTTACCCAGATAAAGGGCTGTGTCAGGATCTGTTCCAAGACTGCTAAGGTAGATCTGCTGTTGCTGCTCAGGAGCACTCTGTCAGAGACCCATCTGTCTCCTGCAGACTTTGTTACAGCCTACCTCCTTCCTAGGTACCACCATTATTTACACACCTTTATCAGGTATCAAGCCAGTGATGTGTTGTTGCACTTCACAGAAAACCCTAAAGCTGTTTATCACTTGAAAATACCAACATAAACTGGAAGCGAGGCACAGCTTTCAGGGTATGGATGAGTGCATCTGGCAAGCACTCACTAGAGAAGAATTACTTGTAAGAAATGGAGTTCTAGACATCCACCTTCCATCTCTACTCCCTTAGAGTCCTTGGCTATTAGCAGATTTTGCAGCTGAGAGAAGTGAAGAGTATGTGAACATACTGTCTTACACATTCCTGTATATTACCCTACATACATCTGTTCTACAGGCATCTAAAACCTTAAAAAACACCTCTAAGCTTGAATGCTTGTGGCATTTGCACTGGCAGTGTGAGTACACCTACAGACAACATACCCTGAGGAATTCTAGTCACTGGTAAGCAACCTCCTTTTGGAGGCAATGGACATTACTGAATGTTTTTTGCAGTAAATGTTTCAGAAACATCATTCAAGTATTTCATGCAATGCTGCCTTGTATTTTAATTTCATTTAAATGCTGGGAATTTTTAGTTGTTTCCAGTAGTACTGATTGGAAACTGTTTACAGTAGCATGTTGGTTACTGCTACCTGAATCTTGTATCCACATATGAATTCTATTAAGATCTCTTCCTTTCTGGTGAAATCTGTCTTCAGTCAGTTCCAGGCATTTATTGAACAGCTCCTCTAGCTCTAATTCAGTCCCTATCCCAAGTGCATTTCCTGCTGACAGAGCTCAGTATATGGCCAAGCAGTTGCTTCAGAGACTTCATCGCTTTATATAATTTAGGTATTGCATTTGTATTTTTAAGTAGGACTTTCCCTGTGAATGATAAGGAACACTTGATGATCATCAAAATTAATACTCATGATCGTTCCATACTGATTTTGGGCAATGTTTTCTTAGTCATAGCTGAGCTATGTTCAGCATATTTTCTTTAGGCCTAAGATGGCCTCCAAATATATTTTTCAGTTTTATAGGCTTGAAAGCTTCTGTGTTAATTTCATCAGCAGCAACAAAAGAAGGTTTAATTCAATTTTCTGGGCTCTTAGAGTGTATGTTTTTTTCTATGGTATATTTCTGCTCTTTCCTTTGTTGGTTATTTTACATGATAGCAAGGAGGAAGGGGGATTTCCTTCCTCCCCAGCAGTAGTTAAACACATAGTATAGAAAGTAGATATTCAGGAAGTGGAAAACAGATGGTTGTCATCACTCCTTGTGGTTAAGTGGAGTTTAGGAGCTGAGTATAGGTGCTGTACTTTGGGTAAACAGTGAAGAAGCAGAATACAAGCAACACATGATGTTTGTTTTACACGGGAATTCTCTTTTGTCTCTCAGGTATGCACATACCAGTGACTTCCCTCTGTTCTACTGTTCTTCCTCATACTTTCCACATTGGAACTTTGTGTTTTTCGTTGCAGGCGAGGCTTCATGGCTCCGCTATAGCACTATCTGTGGCTGGGGTGCTCCACTGAGAAACTGTATCCAGTTTAGATCACCTACAAGGATGCTGATCTTGCATTGAAGTTTGTGAGGTGAGGTCATTTGCAACATGAGGCTTTTGAGAACACAGACCTATAGCGGAAGGTTTGATTTCTCAGTTACATACTCAGTTTTATGCCTGGCCTTATGCCCTTTAATACTATAAAGTATATAGTATTTAATACTATAAATACTATCCTTCAAAATCTAACTATTATACCACTGGAACACTAAACGTTTGAGTGGAAGAAGCACCTCTGTTAAGGAACAGCAATTGTAAAGTCAAGCACTAAAACACCAAGAAATGCATAGACAATCATTTGTATTCACACATTATATTGTTCAGTTTGGCAATCACATAGATTTTTTCCAACCTGCACAATCTGCTTTATTCGGTGTACAGAGTAGACAGTGCTTAGTGAGTCAGCACTGATATTGCTCAACATTAGGATTACTCAACGTTTTGTTGTACCTTCCTGGTCTAATTTGTGGTCACATACTTTATTTTTTTACTGTCCCTTATCCACCTGCTCTGAAGCTGAATTTAACTTTCTTATATTTTTTTTTCAGTAGTGCCCAATTCAAAATCATCTGTAAAAACACTTATGACCTGGGTTTACAGTAAACATACAACATGAAGCAGCAATATGATCTCAATTTTAGATACAGGCAACCGAGGCCCTGAAAAAAAATAGTAATTAAAACTAAAACTACAACCGACTTCTAAGTGCCCAGCTTGAACCGCGGCCAGATTTTTCTTATCGCTTCTGTGCTGGAAGAGCGTACCTCACTGGTTTGAAGTGCTCCGTAAGATTACTACTCCTTAAGTCGTTTAAACCACCGCAGCGAGCCCCGCGCCGGGCAACGCGCCCTCCTGGCGGCGGGTGGGAGCGGGCCCCCCGCGGAGCCCCACAGTCTTCCCCGGCGCCGCCCGGGCAGGGCAGGGCAGGGCGGGCCGCCCACCCCGGGCCCCATCGGCACGGCCGGCACCCCCAGCCCCCCGGGCCGCCCGCAGCGACAGCGCTTCCCGCCGCCTCACCCTCGCTGTGAGGGGAGGAAGGCCTGGGAGCCCCTCGCCCCTGTGCCCCTCAGCAGAGGCTGCTGGGGCTGGGTGCCCGCTGCGGCGGAGCGCTGCCCGACCGCCAGGTACCTCCCCCCGCCGCCGCCGCCTCCCCCGCCCCCTTTTGTGGCGGTGCCAGGCGGCCGCCGGGTTTCCTGCTGACGCCGGAGCCGCGGATGGGCAGGCAAGGCCGGCTCCCGCCTCGCCCTCGCTCTCCCCACCGGCCGGAGCGCGGCGGCCCGCGCTGAGAGCTCGCCGGCAGGGGCGGGGGCGGAGAGGGCGCAGGTGCGGGGCAGCCCCGGGGATCACGGGGCCGGGCGGCCGCGCTGAGGGGAGGGTGCCGGCCGCGGGCGGACATGGCAGCCCCCGCTTCTTGAATGCTGTCAGCCGCCCCCCCGCCGCCGATGGCCGAAGCCTGGAGGTTGGAGGAGGACGAGGAGGAGCTGCGGGAGCTGGGCAGGAGGCACCGGCGGGTCGCCCTGAGCTCGGCGGCAGGTGAGGGGCGGGGGCGCGGCGGGCCGTGGCGTCGCTTGCTGTGGGCCGTCCCCGGCCCGGTCCCCGGCTCTGAACCGCTGTGGGGGGCCATGCGGCAGCGCAGCGCGGGCCGGCCCGGCCCGGCGGCTTCACCCCGGCTCGGCTCCGGCTCCGGGGCACCTGAGCCAGGGGCCGGTGAGAGCCACAGGCCTGCAGCCCCCGGGTGCTGTGCCCCACGGCCTCGGGGCCCGAGCCTGCCCCGGCTCCGGCTGCCCACCGGGCATCTCCGGGTGTGTAAGGTGCCGTATCAGGAACTCAGATACGGATTGTTCTTGAAAGTACCCGATGGAGGAGCGTCTGGGTGTCAAAGTTGACCGCGTGTAGCTCCTTTCATGTAGGTGTGGGAGGTAGGCCTGGGCAGGCGGGAAGGCAAGAATCCCTGTGTACGGGAAGGCATGGAGACGGGAGCTTGAGAGCAAGCAGATTGATATGTCTTTATAGAGACTTGAAGGTCACAACAAGCTTTTATTTGAAATGGTGAAATCCGGCAGATCCTGGCAGCAAGATAAAGTAGTTAATTCAGGCATCTTTGTTAACTGAGGGGCAACGTATATATCACCTTTATGTAGTCACTGAGATGTGAATGCAGCATTTTTCTGTCAATGTAAAATCCCCTCCAGAATGAATAATTCCTTTAAGATCTGTTTCCAGAGAAAATCTCAGCCCCACTGCGTATTTAAAATTGAATTCCAAATATTCTGGTTTTTAATTTGATTATAATACAGCCTTAGTTATACAGTGACTTCTACATTTGTGTGGTTTTGCATCTGTTTGAGCAACAAGAAGTGAGTGTCCCCTCGTAGATGACGAAAACAGCGATTTGAGGAATCGCAGAGGAAAATGGCAACAGGCAGGCGCTGTGGCTTCCAGTGACCCTAGCTGTGTCACTGCACCTCTGGGCAGGTGCAGGATTAGCAAGACCCTGTTGAACCCATTGTGGCTTGGCATGTGTGCAGAGTTTTGCTTTGTTTAGAGTAGGGTGCAAGGAAAAAAAAAAAAAAAGTGTTGGTTCCTGTACGGCTTCCTCAATAGCTAAGTGTTCACACTGTGCTGGTTATGATGTCTTGGTTTTTAAAGGTATTTGTTTTGGAGATTTTTATTAGCAAAAAATGTATAATTGGTTCTACAGTTTATGTATGTATATAATCTTTGCCACCTTCTTGTGGAACAGGGCTTGTTCCTGGAGTTTGTCTTTGGCACAGTGCTACTAATCAGTAATAAAAGGCCTGTGTCCTTCTTCTTATTTTTATTATTATTTCATCCTGACAAATCCCCCTTTAAAATGGGCCTGGCACTGTTTACCTTAGTAGCGTAAAGTATGTGTGAATGAATAGTATTCTGCTTTACCCCTTCATCAGCTTTCCATCTGTTTGCAAGACTCCACAGTGGAAAATGGCACAAAGACTCCCAGCCGTGAAAAACACCACCCAAAGTACATGAGTTCACTCTTCCCTTACTTGACAGTTCTCTTACTCCTTTATTTACAAACCTATTGAAAGTAAGCATGGGTTTTTTTCATATAGTATGCAGTTACACTGCCAAAATAATAATGTAAAATAGGTGTTAAATAATGCTGTTGGATATTTTTGCAGGGTTTAAGAAATGTAGTTGCATCTTAGCAGACAGTTAATTTAAGCACTTCAGTCTGTTAAACTAATTGTGAATGCGAGCAACTTAAATTTCTGGTACGTTCTGCTTGTGCGTGAAAGTGCATAAGGGAAGTTGTTTACCTTTGCCCTGCATATACAAGGTGTGTATGCGAAGTGGTAGTTAGAAGCATTTGTGAACTTTCACCTTTCGACTTACTAAACACGCCAGCATATAATTAACACTGTTTTATTGGGGGACCAGAACAGAGGAGAGCATTGAATGAAGAAGTAGTGTTTTCCCTTGAAAGTAGTCACAATTATGCTATGCCGGGTATTGTAGGATGAAGCCAGCTAAACTATACTAACAGCCTGCTGCTGCTAGAGGCATCATCTCTTTTGTGGATGCGCACTTCTGCTCTCTCTGGTGTGTCAGCTCTGCTGCTTGTCCAACCTGTCGGTGAGTAAAGTTACCAAAGTCGTGGTTTGGTGGCAGCCTGGGCTCATCTAGCCGGTGGCTGCTGAGGCTTCTCTTGGAGCCATTGTGCTCACTAGAACCTGCATCAACCTGTTCTGGTGTGTTGGCAAAGCACAGAGATATTTTTCTCGTTCTTTTCAGTGGACAGGAGCCTGCTGATTCAGCTCACTGGAATGGTTTTATGCAGGTTCTGATGGGTGTTGAAGCTGGCACAAGGGAAAGAGTAGGAACATGCAGCTGGAGGGAGTTAAGAAACTGTGTCAGTCAAGAGCTAGTTTGGCTTAGATTGCTGCAAAACTGTTAGAGATCTACTCACGTAAGCTTTTCTTATTTAGTTGGTTGGGTAATTGTTTCGTTGGTTATTTTAGCTGGATTAGGTTGGGGACTTTTTTGTTTATTTAATAAGCTGAAGAGACTTGCTTAAGCAAGGCAAGCACCAGAGCTGATATTAAAGCCCAGAGTGAAAACGTGGAGACATGAGCAGATGATAGGCAGAATCATCCTTGTCCATGGAGTAGTCGTAGACAGCTCAGGTGACTTGTTTGCCTGTTTTTACCCCACCACACGTCATGACGATGGAATTTTCCCTGAAATAAGAAAGTTTTTAATTAGCATGCTCTGAAAAACCTGTGAGAAGATATTAAGCAATTTGAGACTCATCTAATGAAATTATTTTCCCTTTGATAAAACGCTGATTGTTTGATAATTTTTTTATATGCATAGGGGTTTTTAAGTGATAGGGAGAAGAACTAGGATACATTCTTTAAGAAGTGAGAAGAATATAACTAGCTGCACAGGTTCATTAAACTGAATCATCTGGTCACCTGCTGTGGGAAAGGAAGCCAGCCTTGCTGGAAATCTTTAGGGCTTTTTTTTTACTGCAATATAAATAAGTAAAATGACCTGATCGATTTCTACCCTCTTTGTTGCATGTTTTTGTCACATACATTGTTGTTCTGGGAAAAATAAACAACACTGGATTTTTACTGGCTTTTTTAGATTAAAATGTTAGTATTTTTATCTAGTTTGTTTTTAATAAAAGGGAAACAACAACAAAACCTCCAAACAAAAATCCTATTTTTCGATAGACTTCAGTCTAACTCTGGACTTTAATCTGGTGTCCTTTCCTATTTTGACTAGCTTTTTATTCTGTGACTACTGACTAAAATAAGTGTACTTGCAGGAAAGTTTATAGTGAATATAAATCTTAGTTATGAACTGAATTGATTAATTATGTGTCCTTGCTGCGGCATTAGGGCTGAGGAAGTATCTCAGTGTTCTGATGATATCTAAAGTGCACCAGAAATTTTTAACAGATTCAGTATCTGGTTTATTTCACTTTGAATTCTGGTCAGTGTTCCTTGAGAAAGAATAGCCCAGTATGGATGTGGTAGATGTTTCCTTACTTAAAAATAAAATAATATTGCCAAATATAGAAGTCAATAATGAAATCTATTTGAGTTCATAATGAAGAACTATTCTGATTTGTACTTTAATGTGTGGTTAAAAGTGCAGATGGTCAATAATACAAGGAAAGGCTTTGACTTAGTTTAATATTACTCTGTTTTACTTACCACAAATACTTGTCTGTGGTTTGTTCCCACACAGCAGCTGTAAATTTCACACACAAGTTTTGCTATGCTGAGTGAAACATCTTGGGGAGGATGGAGTTGTTTGGTTTCCCACCCCCCTGTCATTTCTGTTTCTCCATAGTATTTCAGATGTTTTCTGGAACTTCTCAACTCCAGTGGGCAATTTTCGATTATAGGTGAAATCATCTATTTTTGGTTGGTTGGTTGACTGAATGCTTTGGGGTTTTGGTTTGTGGTTTTGTTTGTTTGGTTTTTTTTCCAAAACAAGATCTAGATCAGAGTTGGATCAATTTTTTACACTCCCACATCAAACTGGCACTGACTTGTTTTGGAACTTGAGAACAATGAGCTGTATCCAGTGTAACAAATTAAGGTTGAATATTTCACTGCTCAACATGCTGAGAGGTTACGGGGCTACATTTTTGTAGTGTGTCTCATGAAGTTCAGTAAAAATTTGCAGGCATCATAGACTTTTTACAGATCAATGAAGAATTTGGTACAAGAATGCTTAACAGTTGTTCCCATGTTAATGCAAAAGATGTGTTTGGCCTTAAGAAATGAAGAATAAGTAATGTCTTATTAAGAAAATAAGATGGTCTGAAATTCTTCATGAAATTCTGAAGTCTGAGAACGTAATCTGAGTGGTGATGTCCTTTAGGGTTCACTGGATCATGACATGAACATTTTGACCTTAGTGTTTCCCAAGGGGGGCCAGTGACCCTGGAGCAGGAAGAAAGCATGATGAGGAAAAAAGTAGCTCTAAGAGTTGCTGTGTTCTTAAAATATTAACTAGATCTTATAAGAAGCAGAAATATCTGCATCTTTTACAGACAGAAGTCAGCATTGTTTAGCTGGAAACCTATCTGTCTGCATGCCTGTGTCCTTCAGTGCTGATCTGGAAGTTGTTCTGCTTTTCCATAGTGAGAGTAACCATTTATCATCTTATCCAGAGAAGAAAATAAAATAATAATCCAGTAGAGCAGATCAACTGTCTTGAATAAATGCACAAGGTCTATCTATGATCTGCTTGTCTGGCCATGTATACACAAGAAGCCCTTAAAAACAGGACTGAGAGGAGAGTTGGGGGGAGTGGGTGGGAGTGGTTGTTCAGGTGTTTTTATTTAATCAGTTGGCTCACAGGCCTACAAAGTGGTAGAATTGACTGCCAGGTGGGCATCTCTTCCCTCTTTCTCCTGGGATTCAGTCTGTTTTGGGTTTGTAGTCCTGATGGCAGGCTCACGGGCTTCAGTTTTAATAATTGCTTGAGGCACCACTGCAGTAGAACATTTAAAATTCAAAAAGTGCAAATAATGTAATTGTTTTGTAATAATCTCTTAACTGCCAATATGTTGTATCATGTAAGTGTTAAAAAATTACTTGATTATGCTTCTCCCATAGCCTGCTGAAGTTACTGCACACATTCCCATTAAGTTTCATAGTCTTTGAATGTAGTTTGCTTGAGGTAAGTACAAGATACTAACTAAAATGTTTGTAGAAGCTAAATAATGTAGCCTATACGCAGAAATTCACCAACATATCTTGAAATTAAATTGTACTGTCAGTGGCAAGAAAAAAAAACCTGCTTGTAGTTACTTGGCCAAGAGTGTAGACTGAACAGCAAAGAATGTTGTGTCTTCTGAAGAAACAACTCTTCTAAAAATAAAGGCTGCTCCAAGGAAAGCAACTGACTAACTTCTAATAGTCAACAGGGTGATTCCCTAGCCAAGGAAACTGTAGAAGGACACATTATTATTATTATTATTGAAATGGACCTTCTTCATTTAGGTTATAGCCAAAGCCAGGCATAAAAATGTATCATTACGTAAGGAATGGTGTGTTTGTACCAGAGAATAATCTATTGAGTTATGATTGCCAGAAGACCATGTTGTTAACTGTGTTGCAAGCAATCATTTTCTGTCAAGGTAACAAATGATAAATCAAGGCTGTTGCATAAAAAATGGGGATAGTCAGCAAAGGGCAGATTGAGTCATAACCTCATTGCAAGAAGCTTTTACCATAGTGGTTGTTGTTTGCAGATGGGAAAAAAATTAATGTTTGTAAATAAATTTGTGAATGTTTACTTTTGACAGTATAGCCTTCATTTAAAATCTGGAAGCAACAGAGAAGTGGTGTTGACACACTCTCTATTAAAAGTTGATGTAATTCTGCGTGTTTTGTTTCAATCAGTATCTCATACAATACATGCAGTATGAAATGAAATTTTATTTGATAGCACTTAATGGCATTTGACATAAATGTCTTCTGTTGATGCTTATTATCTATAGTGCCTTACATTGAGCATAGTTTAGTTTCTTTGCTTTGATGATTTTGTATTTGTGGCCATGGAAGTGTTGGCTGGAAGGGAGTTCTGCGGTCACCTAGTGCAGTCTTCTGCTTGAAGCAGGACTGTTGCCAAGGCTAGATCCATCTAGCCAAGGCTTTGTCTGGCTGTGTCTTGAAAAGCCTTGGAAAACAGAGGGATTTACAGCCTCTGTGGGTAACTTGCTCCAATGCTGCACTACCTCCTAGTGAAAGAATTTTTCCTCACATTCAACCTGAACCTCCCAAGCCACAGTTGTGATCATTGCCCCTTGTGATATCATCCACTAACACAAGCAAGACTTTGCATTTGGGATCTTTGTTGCTACCCCTCAAGTAGCTGCGTGCTGTTGTTACATAGCTCCTTTGTCTCCTCTGGCGAATTAATGAAGTCCAGCCCCTTCAACCTTCTTGTTGCACAGTCCTGCCTTGCTTATTCAGGTTCTCAAACCATACAAAAATGGGGTGGAAGCACTGGCTTCATTGCTGGCCAAGAGTTTTTTACTTTTCTCTTGAAAAACAGCATGCACCGAAGTTACTGGAACATTCCAACAGCACACTTGGGAAGACAATATATCATCTGTTCATCCGTGGTTTGTGCTTGGCAAGCAAGCATCCTTGCCTTCAGTGAAAGACAAAAATAAGTTTTGCAGGAAAGCACAGATTTAGTGGTTGACGTTGTATGAATTTTGAAAGACACAGGATTGTATGGGTATCGATATTTTTTAATTCACCATCTGATACGGTGCTGTGCTACACGAATTGCTTCAGGTGGTGTTGTAAATTAGCAGAGATTTGCATGGATTGCATGTGTTATCCTAAAAACATCAATTTGACATTCTGCCTTGAGAATTTAGGAGCTTCTTACAGGATTTAATGGAATTCTAAATAAGGTGCTTCAAAGATGAGTTTAATTGGTTTATGAAGTCTCACATATATTACAAAACAAATCTATACCTGCTTTCTATGGCTGTATGTACCTGTATTTGGGTCCAGCTTGAAGGGCTGGATGAAAGCAGGGCTGAAAATCTTCATGCCATAGTAGAAGCTGAATAGAACAGATCTTGCTGTTATATTTTTTCCCCTACTGCTTTTTTTCCCCCCCTAAGCTTTTTAAGAGGTCGTTGTATTTATTTGGTGTGTGAGTCAACAACTCAGTCAGCTTGTTCAGGCCTTTGGAGAAAATGCAGTTGGGTCAGAACGTGCAGAAGATTTCAGATGATTGACGTTGGCACTTCTATAATGAATAGGATGTACTGCCCCAGCCTTTCAGAGCTCTGATAGCCCCAGTGTGCAAACTGAAAAAAACCCATTGAACAAGAATTTTATAGGAACGTCACAGTGGATCACACAAAAGGTTCTTTATCTCAGGTAATCTGTTTCTGACAATTGCCTACAAACTTCTTCAGGAAAGTATGCAAGGAACACCTCCTAGGACTCAAGCTTTATTTGCAAGAGATTCCTTCCCCTCTGCAGTCAATGTGTTAGCAACGTCTTGAGGCTGTATATGAAAGGCCCTGCTAAATCATTGCCAGTGTATTTATCTTTCACAAATTAATCCTTCTTTGAATCCACTTACACTTTGATTTTCAGATCTTATGTAGTAGTAAGGAAGACAATTATTCATTATATAAAATCAATTTGCTACCTTTTACATTCTGGTTAGTATTTTTACTGGGTATTCACTAGTTCTTGAATAGTGATGATAAATCTCTTACTGTTTTGCTTTTTTAATATGTTTTTGGGCATGGTGATTTACACCTAGGTAAGTTTTCAAGCATTGTGAAATGTGGAAATGCTGCAAAGGGGTGTCTGATCCATTCTCTGTATAGACAGAATACTGTCTGCATAAAAGAAGCCATTTGATTTTTTTCTTCAGCTATAACATTTTGCTTCTATTTATAAGATATAAGCTAAAATTGATACCAGTTTTTTTCTTAAGGTGATAAATTTGTATTCATCGTGCACTCTGTCTTGCATTAAAACCTAAGTGCTCAGTATCACAGGTCTGCCCATGAAAATTGATTCAGGTTGTGTTCATCTGTGCTAAATCATTTACAAGAATTTTTGAGTGTACAGTGTACTGTGATGTTGTTCATTATTAAAATACTGTTGGCTTATACTGTTGGAGTGGTGGCACATAAACACCTGGAAACAAGCTTAGCATTTTGAGAACTTTCTCATAATAAATTGCTCCATCAATGTGCTGTATTCATTTTATAACTGTCTGGACTGTAAATCTAGGGTTGCAGAAACGAAGAGAAATGTGGGACTTGGGACTGAAGTCAAAGTTTTGGAAAAAATATCTCTCCTTCTACCTAGTACTTCGAAAATGGCATTGTCAAGTGTCACGGTTTATCTGATGGCAAATGCTGTAAGCTTTGTCATTTGTCATAAGCTTCTCAGCCTTTGCAAGTATATCTGATGAAACACCCAGTGGTCTCCAGACAGGAATGATGAAGTTCACCTAAGAATGGAGTTCCTGAGGGTGGGACACCAGCCCTAGTCTACCATGCCTGTTGTTTAAGCAGGTCAAGACAGTGCTTGGAAGAGTGTCGCTACCAGTGTGGGACAGGTATCACTGAATGATGAGATGGGATAATGCTGCAGACCTCATGTATCCAGCGCTTATGGGTATAACTTCATAATGAAAAAATCTGTTTTTCTGTACTGGTGTGCAAAGCTTCCTGTAGATCACCAGTATCATCTCTGGGAAATGCGTGGTAGCTGCTGCCGTGACATTAGCACGCTACGTTTCTCTAATTGCTGTCCACTAGCTTGATGTTGGCAGATGCATTATCAAGAACTGTGCAATCAAGGTGTGTTGTTACGGAATTTTACTGTTGGCATCATAGCAACAGAGGCTGGATGCCTGACAGGATCTGTAGGCCTTTTTGATGTGTGCATTCGAGTGGTAAGAGGAGAGGTCTGGGAGTACATGAGAGGAGAGATGTTTCTCCAAGGTACATATGATTACTGGTCAGGATGGCTTCAAGGACCAAAGGGCACACGTATGCAGATTTACATGCACATGTTACACCAGTAGTGAAGGAGTCTGAGGTACCTTAAAGGGGATTTGGTAGGCGTTGGAGTAGATGTGGGTAAACTCACTTCATACCTCAGTAAAATGTCTTCAGAATGGCAGTGACTCACATCTTAAAAAAATGAATTTTTGATGCTGATCTCTGTTATCAAATAATATGCATTAAACCAGACACATTTCAAGAACAGGCAGGTGCTGGGCTTCCTGTTCTGTGGCATGCTAGCTTAGAGTTGTACAACTTTTAAACATGTACTCAAAGGTAATGGATCAGGGTTAACTCAGGTTGCAACAATTTATTGACATAAACCAACGTTATTAAACAAATAAATTTTTTACACCTTTAAATTAATCCCTTCTGTAATGTTTCTAGATCTTGTAATCTTTGTTTTGCAATAGAGTGCAAGAGACCTTTTTTGGAATAATCCATTTAGTGGTACTTAAAAATCCAATACACGTGAGAAGCAACTGTTACTCCCCACACACACACCCCTGAATTTTTTATTTCTGTGTGAATGTTGGGCCAAATTACTGATATCACCAAAGGAAAATTGTTAAGAGGCTAGTTTCAAATGAATGTACTTCTATAGAAAATTGGTAATTGCAACAAAGTTTATCTGAGGTTTAAGAATGTTGTCCTGTTAAGTGACTTTATGTGAACTGGGTAAACAACTTGGGGATTCTTTCATCATAAAGTGACAAGGGACCACAAAATATTCCAAGAACAAGCTTTTGAGTATTTCAGTAGTGTCTTTAGATAAATATTATTTATTTGCCTGGTACATTTCTTCTGTTTTTAGAGGGGTTATTCTTTTATGGTTGAGTATGTTACAGTCTTTTATTTTGAGTAGTAATTTTTGTGTCATTTCATCGTCCCTAGTCTCCAGATTCCTCCCAAAGTGCAGACCTGTGCACTTACTTGCACTCACCATAATATCTTAATTCCTAAATTGGAAGCAGTGTCATCTCTATTGCAGTCAGTGGTTTCACAAGATGAAATAATCAAGGAAGGTTTTTCTTGTTTGTTTTAAAGCTGAATTAGTTTCCTATGATACAGGAGTGGGAGTATCTTCTTCTGAATTGCTCTTCAGCACTTTAGTGTGAACCCAGGTTTCACCCACATTAAATAATACTTAACTTCCAAGTGCACAATGCGTAAGATTACACTGGAGATATTTGTTGTGGAGGTTTGCCATCTCAACAATAAAAAACATACTGTTTTGAATAAACAAATTCAGAAAACTTCTAATTGTCCAATGGGAGAGGATGGTTGGGTTGGCAGGGAGGGTGGGAAGGGTGAAATTTGTGAAGTGTTTTAAATCAAAAAATTAATATTCTTACTATATAGCATAGTAGATGGCGATTCCATCTTTTGAAAATAAAAAAAGTAGGGTGTGATTTCTTGAAAAATTCAAATTATTATCTGAGATGTATACAACAAAGGCTGTTTCTACAACACATGGTTTTGTACTGTGTAGGTCAAAGTAAGTTGCTTAAGTGGTGGAAGTGATATTCCCTGAAGTCATAGCCTCAAATTATCCTGCCTGTGGCCAGGAACGCACAAGTTCAGGAAACTGTTGTTCAACAGAAAAAAATCCAAAACAAACAAGCCAAATGTCCCTGTAGAAAACAAAGAAAACTGTTCTTTTTATTTTATTTTTAGAAATCCTTTTATCATGATCATTTTTGCCACCCAAGAGCAATATTTCTCTGTGCATATCTTGGGTCTCTAGGCATGGAGTATGTCCCTAATTAGCGTGGTAAGGGGCGTGTTGTGACAGGTAATTACACCTCTGCCAGCATGTTCAAAGCTGTTTTTTTGGTGCTGGATGTGCTGGTTCACAAGCAGGGAAAGCCCCTGAGGAGAAAAATAATCGAATATGTATGTTCTTGCATATCGTGTATGAATATGGTGTAAAGATGATCT
The DNA here is from genome assembly GCF_015220075.1 of Falco rusticolus. NCBI lineage: Eukaryota > Metazoa > Chordata > Aves > Falconiformes > Falconidae > Falco > Falco rusticolus. Next base: position 50,564,415 of record NC_051187.1, read on the forward strand.
GTTAATGCAGTGTAAGAACCGCCAGTTTATTCACACATGGCTAACTATTGCGTTTATTGTGTGTTGTGTATCAGCACCCTATGGCAGGCAGTCATACCATAAGACTGAGCTCTCTTCAGTTGAGGAATATGCAGAGCCTCTACAGGCATGCTGAATCTCTGATTTGGGAAGAAAAAGATCTTGGAAGATAATTTCCTTTTACCGGCAATCAACAAGTTGAGTTAATTGGTATTTTCCTCATGAAAGTATAAAAAAAAATTAGTAGAAGGACTCATCCTGAGTAGTTCCCGCTGTGATTCTGGTGGTGTGTGGATACCTACGTCTGCTTGTACCTGAAGTACATGGTCTTAAGAATTACATTGCACTGATCAGCTGGGATGTCTCATATGAAGATGTGGGGATTTGTACTTTCGGGAGTTGCTAATTTCTTGAAAAAAGAGCTTTAGAAAAACCTGTATCCTAAATGTCCTTCTTACACAAGTGTGTTAGAAGGTAGAAGTGCGGCAGCATATGCACATGCGGTGTATATTTGATTGCTTATATACTTTGTCTATCATTCATGGTCTGAGAAGAGAACTAGTTCCTGAGGCTGGGTTTGGTCTGGGTTCTTGAAACATGGAGTTTTTTGAGAAGCGATGAGCGCTTATACAGTCTGTTTCCTTTACTCTCATTTCTGCATCAGCCTCGCTGGCACGTCTGTTCACATTGATGCACGTACACTTTTGCTGTTGCAATGTAGGAATGCTCCAATGCACAGGAGCAAGAACGAGGGTGTGGAAGTTCAGAGTCACAAAAATTAAATCAGCAGCAAATGTAGCACTGGCAAATGTGGCCTCTGTTGTCCAGTAAATCCTTTTTTCGTTTACAGATTGAAAAAGTGCACAAAAGGCTTCAAAAGTGACTATAGTTTATTGTTTATCTCTTTAGCAAGTTAAAGAATATGGTCTTTGGATAATTACAAGCTTTATGGTTGTCAGTAGGTTTCAATGTTAAATAATCACAGAAGTTCAATGCATTTTTAGGTATGTGTTGGGATCTTCCTTTTACCGCCACCACCCCCCTGCAATATATCAGTCATGCTTAAGAGCAGGGGAAAAAAGCATTACTCCCAAGTATAATAAGCTGCAGGAATGCTGTGTGCTTACAAGACTCGGTTACTGCTTAGTATTAAAACTGACAAGGCTGTTGTCATTTCATTTGGAGAGGTTATAATGTATGTTCTTTCCCCGCAATGTACTGTGCTGGAATTAAGCAACATACTGTAGAATTTCAAGCAAATATAAAAACTTTGCTTTTGTAATTACAGACTTCAAGCGTGTCTGGTTTTGTGGCCTTCTGGAGTAAAGGGAAAACTATACGTAAACTAAATGAAAAAAGTTTCTTTCAGGCCTCTTATTAATCTCTCCTTGAGCCTTCTGCCTTTTGAACAACTCCCTCTCTGCTGTTACAATACTAAAATACATAAATAAATGTTCAGTTTTACCGATTTTGTTGTATACCAGTTCCTAATGAAATTGAGTGAAATTTATAGTGGATTCTATATAGTGGAATTAATTTGTATTGTTCTGACTCCTTACTTGAGAGAAGTGCTGAAAAGAAGGAAGAGTCCCTGTGAAGCCACAGCGTGCCTTAACAGAATGGAGGACAAAAAGATTGCAATATCGATGGCAGTTACTGTTTATCTCTGTGCAAATAAAGCAACCAGCATTGAAAATCCTGCACAAATGCAGACCTTTTCCCAGAAAATGTGCAGTTTAGTTTGAGTGAGGGCCCGATGTACATTGGCAATTTGAAATGGAAATTTGGGGCTCTTGTCTAATGTGGCTGGCTAATGGGGGACTGTTGCACCATTTAGGTGTGATCAGCTGGGTAATAGTTAAGATACATGTTACTAACATAATGCTCGGAGCCATCGCATTTCTACATGGTGCCTTTTGTAAAGCTGCTGCATCAGTCTTGGCATCTAGGTTTATTAAGGACTGGGTGCTTAGGAAAGTATTAATGCATTCAGATTAGGGCAAGTTGTATAGCCTCTTTCACCAATTGCCTATTCTGAGAATATGACCTCTCCGTATATTTTGTGTTTTGGTGTTGTCAGCACTGCTTAAGAGCCCACTGTTCCCGTTGCTTGGTTTATCTAGAGGTTTGCCATTGTTACAGAAGTATTGTTATAAGCATCTCGGGCTACTTTTCATTAAGCAACCACTGCTGTGCTATCAGGGGCCGAAGACAAGAGAGATGGAGACAGCTGGTTGCTCTAACTACATCTTCCCCAGGAGTGTTGCGATGTCCTGCTCCCTCTGGTGGCTGCTCAATTCAAGACCCATAATTAAGGTGAAAAATACAGTATTGCCGAGAAACGGGAATGGTATGTGCCCACTTTTACTCCCTTTACTCAATTCAGCCTTGAAAAGAGATCAAGCTGTGGGATGGGATTAAGAGTTGGAAGTTACCTACTTCAGGAGATAATTGAATTGGGATTTCCCTAGTAGCTTTGCAGGTTTGAAGCGGCAGAATGGGTGTTAACTTTCCATTCATTTTTTTTCAACAGCACTTCATGTTTATACTTAAATTTTTTTCTAGTGAGCGAACACTTTTCGGTTGAAGTTACTCTTAGCAACAAGATACTTTGAAGAAGCTTGCAAAATAAACAGAGAAAAACAATGGCTCTGTTTGGTGTGAGTTGCCTTTTTCCTTTTCTTTGTCTTTCTGAGACAAGAGTGGATGCCTTAAAAGCCGTTGTTTTCTGCTTTGGTGGTCTTTTTGGCAAAAAAAAAATTAAGCTATTCTGAGTTTGTGGAGTTAAGTGAAATAATGTTGAGCCAGTTATTTTTCTCCTGATGATTACGTTTATGTTTTCCTTGAGAAGAAAAATTGTTCGGCCATGTTAAAGGCAATCAAAAAAGATAATTTTCCCATGCTTGGAGGGCAAGAGAATCACCAGTTAAAGCAACCTGACCCTTTCTAAAAGCAACTGAAACACAGCATTTCTGTCTGCCTTCTATCTTTGAATGCTGCAAAAAGGCATGATGTGTCCATGCTATTGATGAAATATACGCAGCACGATTTTGTAAATAAACACTAGATTTGCCAGGCAGTTGTAGTATGAATAGCAGACCTTTATGTCCTGATGTTTTCCTTGACTCTTCCGCAGTGCTTAAAACTTGGCACTAGTCTTCCCAACCTCAACCAGGAGGCTCTGAAGATTTCCACCTCATCTGCTCCACCTGCCAGCTCCTTGATTCCTTGTTCTTTACGCTGCTGCTGAACAAAGATGATATTTCTCCCGCACTGGGTGTATTTGTATAAGGGCAGCAAAGGTTTTGTGAGGAGTGGATACTAGTGAAGAAAATCTTTTAAAGTATGGGCTGCAGGAGGTTGGAGGATGATCAGTTCTTACGGACTGTGAGACTGCAAGTAACTGGCTGTGCAAATTGTGGATTGGAGGACAGGCAGAAAGAACTTTCTTCTGCTGGCAGAAAACCCACCCATGTGGTGTGTCTCTGTGCTATCTGAACTAGCTGGCAAAATCTGCTATAGTAAAATTAGAATGATGAGAGCACCACACAACCTCTGGGGTAGTTGTTGGTAAATCGAGAACAGGTCTGCTGTGCTAGCACAATGCCTGAACTACACACTGTTCTCTGTCAGGTTAGGGAGATGATGCTGATTTTCAAGAACAGTTCATTAACCAAAATAAACTTAGAATCAAACAATCCAGTTCTGTAGCTTATGAGTACTAGCTGCTTAGGAGTTCCTAGCCTTTTTGACTACAGCTATATACACGGTATTATTTTAGCAACACAAGGATAGAGAGACCAGTACTGCTGTCTCATCCCTGGAAGCTTATGTCTGGAGGGTAGTGCTGGTCACTGGAAATTAAGTTTTTTCCTGTAAATTTCCCATGCCAGAATGCGGACTGCCCTGTTTGTTCATCGTGCGTGTTAGTCCAGCAAACATTCAGTGATTGCTTTAATCTGACATGTAGTTTTGGCTTCCAGACTTTAGAACTGAAGGATACAGAGTATTGTGCTAGAAATACCCTGTCTTGTCTTGTCCTGTGCTGTTTTATAGCAATTTATGTCTTTGATATAGAGGAAAATCTGTAGTGCAGGTTTTGATTTTCAGATCTTTGCATCTGTACAGTCTTCTTGCTTATTTCTGTTAGAAAAGTTTACAAAGCAGTCTCTCGGTTGTTGCGGTAAAACGTATAGAGTAAAAGCTGTGGGTACGCACTTTTGTGACCCAACTTTTGCAAGCCAAGGATTTGCCTGCAGAATGCAGGAACGGGATCTGCAGGTGTGTGTGTGTAAATGTAGTGTGTGTGTATATAAAAAACCAACCAAACAAAATGGCCTGTTTCTTCTGGGCTTTCATATTCTAGAGGTGTGTGATATTATTTGAATGGGTGCTTGTGCATAATGGCAAAACCAACATCTAGAATTGCAAAATTTAAGCACTAAATTGAAAGATTCAACTCCTTGATTCTCTTGTTACGTTTGATACTAAATCAAATTTCAAAGATGAAGTTCACAATAACCTTAAACAGGTGCGGGTTTTATTTCGACTTTGAAATGCTAACTGTGTGCTTGTAGGATTGTATTTCCCTTTGGTCTTCTTAGTAAGACCAGTGTACATGTGGATGATGTGCTTTCACTAGGTTTAGCAGTAAATAAAATGTGTAAAAAACAAAGGTAATGTTTCCTGCTTCAACATTTCAATAAAACCAAAGGGGAAAGGGAATTGCTCTGATTTCCGGAATGAGCAGGTTGCAGCAGCGCAGCTGGGCTGTGGTGGATCTGCTGACTGGATGTGATCTGAGGGGGAGAGCTCTCAGACACTGTGTTTACATGTGCTCCAACTCTTTTTTTTTTTTTTTTTTTTTTTTTTTCTCACTAGTTTATTCACACGATCTCTTTAGAAGCAGGAAGGTTTTGTCTGAGTACTGTTAGATTGGTGCTATGTACATAACGGGGAACACTGATAACAAGCGACAGATGGCAAGCAGATTTCAGTAGGAAGTCCTGCCTTATTTTTTTCTGTGCTCACAGGTAAGGAGGTTACATGAACAAACGATAAAGATGGAAGGAGCCTTTGTGTGTTTGAACAACTGTTGCTGCAACTGGTTTGAGCTATACCATGCTGTTTCTAGCTAACAGAGTAGCACACGGTGCGATGAAATGGAGATTGCTGTGAGTCAGAAACACAATAAATTATACGCTCTGGCTATGACAGCTCAGTAGGAGCGCCTGTGGATGGAAAAAACATTAGATACTTTTTTGAGCACTGCTGACATGCTCTTGTTCTTCTGTACAAGACAAGTTCTTCAGTGAAGTGTTTACTAACACAGGAAAATAGCTTTCTGTTTAAAATACACACAGGTGGAATCGGAAGTAAAATTACTGTGGTCTTTGGTGATTATGTATAGCTGTAAGAATTTCTTTCTAATTGCATAGTGGATCTTTCTGTAATAAATGAATAAAAACACATCTAATTTTAGAATATATGTATTTTAGGAGGACACAAATCTCAACTGCTTCTTTCAGGTAGTTCCAAAGTCACACGGTAAGAGATACTCTGGACTTAAGAGTATAACCGCTAATATGTGAATTCTAATAACACAACACAGTGGATATTTTGTAATGCTTATATGATAATCTTAACTCTTAGGATAAATATTTTATACTTTCTTTGAATATCAGAGCTTTCAAAATTAAAAACTTTTAGAAATTTATCTGGAGATGGCTTTAGCAACTGATAAATTGTTCATCAAAAGAAGTTCACCTGAGTTGATAAGATAATACTGTGAAGATTTTTATTTGTGGGTCACTGTCATTAGTGCAAATAAGCTACTTGAAATACAAGATAAACAAAACCCTTTCTAAAAACACAGGAAGATTCAGTATCTAGAACACCCAGAAGTCGAAGAGTTAATGATGGGGCTGCACTGGATTCAGTGTATTTGCAGATGTTGCTGCAACCAACTGCTGATTTTTCTCCCATCCTGTCAGGGAACTCTGCCAGCCATGATTCATGGAATGATTTTTTTGCGCTGAGTAATCTGTGGTTTTTCTTTTTTCCTCTTCCTTCTCCCTTATTTTTACCCTAAACTAAAGTCCTATTCATTTCAGCTAGAGGGAGGGGAAAGTTCCACAGCATTAATACAAAACATTAAATACACTGTGTTTTGAGTAGAGCAATTTTAACAAACGTTAAATTTGCAGTAATTTTACTTGATCTTAGGTAGAGTAATTCAGTGCAGAAAAACTTTTATAACAGAACCAACTTTTGGTTTTGCTAGTCATACAGTGTCACATTTCTTTTAAGACTTCTGTACTAGTATCGCTAAAGAACTTCCAACTTTTGTGCTGATACTATGCCTCCTTTCTCACAGATCGCTCTGAAAGAAATAAACCAGACTGCCGCTCTTCAGGGTAAGAACCATATTTCTATATTTATTCTTCCCTTCTTTTCCTTTTTTTCCTTATTTTTTTCCTTTTATGGGATGAACTAGGAAATTAGCCAGAAAACTAAAAATGCCATTCTTCTGCTTCTCTGTTTTGGTAATGAAATACCAAAATAACTGTGTTAAAGGTAGTTGGTTTATATTCCTCATGGGCAAAATTTTGCAAGGAATTAACAGGGGTTACTACACTGTAATTGTATGCGCTTAAAATCCAGGGGCTTGTTTATGTATCACGTACAGCATTGTTCGGTAAAACTGTGGTTTAAGATAAGAAGTCTTCTTGACTTTTATTTCTTTGGACTGTTTGCTTCTGTAGCAATATAATAATTCTTAGTTCATTAAAGAATAGCAATACTTTGTTATTTATTCCATTAAGTCTGATCCCATCATACCTAATGTTTCAAAACTGAGACAAAACATTTTGTGTTTATTTAGAATTTCCATCAGCAATTGCCATGAACTTCTAAGCCATTGATTTGCAAGGCCACATTTTCCCTTAAGCTTCTGAATATTCCATAGTTCTCCTTCTTATCGTCTCTTTCTATTTTGCCTTCTTTCCACACTCTCCCTCTCAGTTCTCCACCAGGGAATAGGATCTTGTCCATATCCTGTGCTAGGTAATGGGATTTTAATGAAGTAAAATGATAGAGCAGACCAGCTAACACTGGCTTTCCCAGTCCTTTGCGAAAAGCCTTTTCACAGGATGCCCCTGGTGTCCAGCCTTCTGATATGACAGGACCTTTTCATTTGATTTTTACAGTCTGATTTTTTTTTTTAATCACATTTTTACAGTACAGTGGGGTAGCTTTTATAGCTAGAAGAACAGAGGGAACTATAGCCTCTTCTTATAGCACAGCTGATGTCTTGTATCTGCCGTGTGACGTGATGGAGGAGAGGATGCTTTTCCCTTCCCTCTCATATCCGCAACAGCGCTATAGCTGTTTCCAGCATTGTGTTTAAGTTGCAGGGGAGTATTACCTTTGTCCTTGATTACTTATATCTATTTAAAGCATCGATCACTGTTTTCTTTTATAATTAAAACTACTTAACTTTTTTCTTAAAATGATGCAGTTACAGTCTACATGTTTGAACTTCTATTAGATCATGTTGTATTACAATGGTTTCAAATAAATCCAAGCCATTATCAAAAGGAAAGCTAACTTTATCAAAATGTTTAGTTTAAGGTTGAAACAGTTTCATCTGTGCCCCCTTCTTCTGGCTGGTCCTTCCCACCAGTACCTTTTTGCTCTGGAGTGTATTTTACAGGTTGAAATTTGGAACCAAAACCAAAATAAAACTTTAGATTTTTTTCATGAAATTGGGAATTCAAATGTGGACCCGCCCTGACAATAAAACACTGCCATATGTTGTCTGGGTTACAGTTTTCAAATTTTCAAGTGGAAAGTACAGAGAAATTAACAGTATAATATAGGTTGCTCATAATGTTGAGAAAAATGCAGCTTTTGGTAGTCTTTCATTCCTGTCAGTAGTTCATGTGCTTTCTAACAGGATCTTACATATCTTCTGCACCCTTCTCAGTTTTGTTGGCCATTGTGTCATGACAGAGCTGCTTTCCAGGATGAGCTATGAGGAAGAAAAGTCATTGTTTAAAGGGTAGCGTGGTTTTGTGCATGTCTCGCTGCTGCTTCTAGGCTAGAGCAGGAGCAGCCTCCTTACTTAGATGATGTACTTTGCTAATTGATACTGCTACACTCTTCGGTTCATCTCTAATTATAGTTGAAAGCATAATCCTGTGGTGACAAATTGCTGGGTGAGATTCTTATCTCCAGTCTGGGCATATCACACCTGGGAAGGGAGCTGCAGCCACGTGACCAGAGCCCCTTGCTGTAATAACTGAGGGAAAACTAAAGAAAGAAGTACGGAAGACTTAATTGAAGTGAAAGCACACTTCTCTTCTAACATGGGCAGCCCTTCAGAGCTGTTTGAGTTCTGCTGGGGACTGTTTTATGGCTTATGCCATTTTATGATGAGCTGCCACACCCATGACGCTGTCCTCTCTGGAGGTAGTTCATGACAAGGGAAGGAGAAAATGCAGTGGCTCAAAGGCATCTTGTCTCCTTTTTCCTTAGGCTGCATGTTCTGGTATGCATCTCTTAAAAATGTGACATACCATCCTTCTCATAACCTAAAGTGGAATAGAAATGACCCTGCATATCTTTGTACTTGGACTCAAAGTCTAACAGCAGTAATTTCTGCACTAGGATTACTATAAAACAATGTACATATGTATATACGTATATAAAATAATGGAGGTGGACATGGGGGTACTAGCTGACCAGATGAAGACATATGTAGTGAGCCTTAAGAAAGGTAGATATCCTAACATGAAATAGTGGGCGTAGATGTTTCCAAAAGAGAGCCAGAGAAGTGTATTATTTCATACAAAGCCCTGGTGAGATCTTGCCTGGAAGTCTGTCCAGTCTAATCACAAATGTGGAACACTGGGATAAGAAGAGACAAAAAAGTGCCCAACCACCACCCACCTCTTCCTCAGGCTGTTTAAGGTTAAGTTTTAGTCTGGAATGTGAGCAGCTTAAAAAGATGACATGACAGTATTCCTTGTGATTGCAGGAGTCTCAAGCTTGTCCCTTCCAACATCATGATTTTAAATATTTCTGTGTCTGTGTATTTCTGCATCAGCTTGTGTTTGAGCCTTTGCAGTTTTAGGGATGAAGAGCTCATATACAATGAAACAGGAACAGTTTTAAAACTGAGCTCAGACATAATTCATTTGCAATAAGAAGCATATAAAAACTGTTCTAGATAGAACAATATATAAATGGTGTTTAATATAGTTCCTTTTATAAGATGATGCCATTTAGATATTGCAGGGTGAAACATTTATAGTGGTGTCGTGGTTTGACCCTGGCTGGCAACCAAGCACCACATAGCCACTCGCTCGCTCCCCCCCACCCAGAGGGGTGGGGAGGAGAATCTCAAAGGAATGTAAAATTTAAGAGTTGAGATAAGAACAATTTAATAATTGAAACATAATAAAAATGAAAGAACAACAATAATAATAACAGTTACAGTGAAAGGCAGGGGGGGAAGGATAAAATCCAAAGGGAAGGGGAGAAAGCAAAACAAGTGATGCACAGTACAACTGCTCACCACCCACTGACCAATGCCCAGCCAGTCCCTGAGCAACGATCCCCAGGCCCCAGCTAACCCCCCAAGTTTATATACCAAGCATGACATCCCACTGTATGGAATATCCCTTTGGCCAGTTCAGGTCAGCTGCCCTGGCTGTGTCCCCTTCCTATTTCTTGTGCCCCTCCAGCCCTCTCGCAGGGCCCAAGGAACTGAAAAGTCCTTGGCTTAGTATAAATATTACCTAGCAACAACTAAAAACATCAGTTCATTATCAACATTGTTCTCACATCAGAGCCAAAACACAGCACTGTACTAGCTACTAAGAAGAAAATTAACTCCATCACAGCTGAAACCAGGACAAGTGGTATCAGGAACTCTGACAAATATTCTGGTTTTCTTACTAGCTTATCAAATGTTTAGTATGGGAGAAATCCTACAGGAAGATGGAGTATTGTGGGTGGTAATACTGGGTTCTAACATGACACTAGGAAGAAATTTGGGGAGTGGATGAACCAAAGACCATAGGTAAGAAAGAAACAGATACTAGGTAATGCTTACAAAATCTGCATTACTACACTGTCTTTTGCCTCTTCTGGCAATTAGCAACCATCTCTCATGCAGAAGAGTTTAGATTAAGTGAGGAGTAACAGAACAGGGCTTGTGGATATCCTTTTCATGTACCACTCTGAACTGACTTTTTTTTTTTTTTAATGTTAGCACATTAGTAAGATCAAAACAATCTTCCCTGAATCCAAATAATACCTATTGCTAAGTGAAATTTTTGTCAAGAGACATTTAATTTCATGACCTAATGTTAACCATCCTTCAACTGTTTTATTTCAGACAGTATTAAAAATAGCCTGTACTGGCAACAGTGATCTGTATTTATCAATATTTCTTGGTTTTACTGTCAGGTCACACACTGTTGGTTCTGGTAGCTTCAGGTCATGCATTGCTGTAACACCGCACAATTCTACAATAGAAGTGGACCTTTTAGTCCTATGACTAAATGTTTTCAAACTGAAAATTGCCTGATAGTAATAGAATAGAAGGTTTCAGGCATCCACATTTTTGCAGTTAATCCCTGAGCTTGAGTAAAGCTTGTAGAAGGTACTGGATTAATTTCATTATGGTTTGGGGTTTTTTTCCCTTTGCGGTAAGGATTATGGATCAAAAACCCCTGCAACATGGTCTTGTAATGTGATATAATTCACTGTAGTTGCCTTTACCTTGGAAATAAGAGGATGAAGGTAGCTAGACACTGCAACAATTTATTGAGAGATTTAGTAGCATATCAATCACTTGAAGTCAAGTAAGAGATTTTGATTTTCTTAAAATCTAGGAGTCTACTGTGAAAGCTCACTCTCAAAGTGGGAAGGGGGAAGACATAACTGGTGCATTTCTAGAAATACCTTCTAGGTTTTACTGGCATATAATCTGCCTGCCGATTGTAATGTGCTAAAGTTCTTTTACAGCTGTTTGCTGCCTTTTGATTGAACTAAATTGGGCTTTTTTTATTTAAAATGCATCAAGTCAACAATACAAATAGAGACAACCCTTCTTTTGTTCCTTTATAAAGAAGCACTTGAAGTGACTGATGAAAGGGGCTACAGATCCCTTTAGTGATGATCTGGTAAATCAAGCTATCACTTTTATGAATGGCATTTTGTCTCTTCAGTTTTAGGTCTTTTTATTTAGCAGAATTCCATTAGTGAAAGCTTCTCTGCATTTCTATTTTCTCTGCTATGTAATGTTGGTCCTGTGAAACTGTGTTTAGTAAATATTAAAGTAATGGTCTGATTACATCTTAAGAATGTGTTTTCCCAGATCATCTGTGAAGCCTGAACAACACCTTTTAATTAAGATCTTAAGCCTTTAGCATAACATGAAGGGAGTCCTAAGGCACAGGCCTGAGATCATAGTGGAATTGTCCTCACTTTATAGTTAAACCAATGTGCTTTTACAAATCAACATGCTTTTGAGGTCTTGAGAAAACAGACAGTAACAGGATTTTCTATGTTGTAACCATTACGGCCAGTCTGCAGTCAGTCATTTAATAATTCCAGCTTTGCATATCTGAAGGGAAATATGAGAGTCCTTCCTTCTGCTGCAGAAATCTTGCTAGCTGATAACCTCTGAAGCCTGGGGTTCTAATTTGAACCCTCTCACAAATTGCTGCTGACACTTGTGCACTTAACAGCTTTGCTTGTTTTGTCCTCAGGAGTAATTTCAGTGCTAACTTTGTAGGCCACCTAACAGACTTTGTGTATTTTAGGTAAATTTAAAATCCAGGGTACTTTATTGAAATTGGGCATTGAAAAGAGCAAGAGGTGCTCATGTAACTACATGAGTGCTACAGAAGACCTCCACTTCTCTGTTGTGCCTTAGTCAAATGGGTAGTGTAGAGAGACTTCTGATGCTACAGCTGCTTCTGTACTGAGAAATCACAGAATGGTGGAAATGTTGGTGGGAGGGGACCTCCAGAAGGTCATGTAGTCAAACATCTTGCTCACAGTGGGAAGATGCTAACACTAGATCAGGCCAGTGATGTCTTTTTCTAGCCGAGTCTTGAAAACCTCCCGAGAGAGAGACTGAGCCCACTTATAGGCTGCTTGTTGGTTTTGTACTAACTCTATTGCCAAATGATAATGCTGTGGGAGAAAGTGTCAAAAGAATGGGCTGAAATCTAGTTCTTTAGTTCAAACACTGGACTAGTTAATACCCAGAAGAACCAGATTCATTCCTACAAGCATCCTGAAGTACAGTTTTTCATTATTGTCATTCAAAAGCCTTGTGTTGTCCACTGGCAATGTCTGCGTTACCTTACCAATACAGCTGTTCCACACAGGAAAATTTCAGGCTTTTGCCCATCCAGCCAGTGTTACAGGCTGTAATACAGATCCGAAGTTTGAGACTTAGAGCCTTGCTGACACTCCAGCTGAAAAGGAAAGGTTGTGTGTAAGAAGAACAAAAGAATGTTGGGGGATTACTCTTGGTTTAGTTACATTCTTACTCTTTATATTTGGCTGTTACAATATTTAAGGCTAAGGAGTAGCAGGTTACTCTTAGTCTAAGCATACTTCTAGGCTGTGAAAAGAGGAATGTCCTGCTTTTGTGCATTCCCAGTAGGTCAGAAGTTGATGTAATAAAAGTATCTAGTCCCCTAAAACCCTTAGGGTCCAGTTTCACAACTGCCCTAAGCTGAGCTAAGCCTGCGCTACTCCAGAAGGAAGGATCTCACTCCCTTCTTTGGGCTGTTATCAGTGCTTGTGCGGTTACTTGGATCAGAAGGCTGATCTCAAGGGAAAAAAACAGCTGGATCTCCACTTTACAGATGAAGCAAGTTCAGCAGAGGCGGGCAGAGTGATTTCTTGCAAATTGCACAATAAACCAATGGCAGAGCTAGAAGCAGGGGCTCAGTGTTATGACTTTTGTTGTTGATATCTAAAAAGCAGGATCATGTGGCTCCATTTTTTTCACTCTGCGAGCTAAATTTTGGGCTCAGTCATGCAGAGCGTGGTGCAATCTGACTGGTTAAGCATGGATTTAAACTGGTGAAACTTGAGATAGGAATCTGCTTATGTGTCTTTCTTTTGTTTATCATGTGTTTCTGGTCAGCAGCACATGCTGTGCATGTCAGAGATGTCCCTCCCAGGAGTAGAATAAGCTGGAGCAATTTGTCCAGCATATTTCTTTGACAGCTTCTTTACCACAATAAATCATTATGTTTCATTTATTCTTTGCAGTGTTAATTTTCCCTGCTCAGTTTATGCTTATCTGTAAATGAGAAACAAAATATCACAGGTAGAGCAGAGGAATAAATGGCAGATGGGTTCAGCTTAGTTGTTGGCAATTAGGGATTGTGTGGGTATCTAAAGCCTGTTGCTGTGGGTGTTTGTTTTAATGCTGCCAATTCATCACTGTTGTGTTGGGGATTTTTGGCTATTCATTTCACAGATAGCAGTAAAGAGTTATTGTGAAGGGCGCATCCGAGCCAGCCTTCCAGATTCCCTATTCCTAAACAGGGAAGAGGGATTTATTTTAATAAAAGAACGCTGTGTTCCTGGTTTCTGCAAAGGGAATTTTGAAGGACTGTTTGCTTTAGTGCCCTGAACAACTCCTTCCGTTGTCTGGACTGCTCTCCAGTGCTTATGCTAATTCATAATGGAAAATAATGCTGAGAATGGTTGTTGAAGGAATAAAAAGGTTCATCCTCGTTCTTCACTGAAAGAATTTCCGTGCTTCTTTGGGTATCCTGTGTACATGAGTAAGTTTCACTGTCCCATCACCTTTCAGAGAGTCCAGTAGAAGATACTGAGGACCAACCAAACACAAGGCCACTCTCCTTGTGCATTAGGAGAATTGTCTGAGGCATAAATAACCTTGATAGATCTTAGTTCTAAAAAGTGATTTCAGGAAGCACACAATTACACATCACAGTTTTGTTAATGATGGGCCTTTCTTTTAAAAGGTCATTTGGAGATTTCACTTTTCCCTTATAAAATGGTAATAATTCTCTTTAAAACAACCAGATGGCTTTGTCTTGTAACCCTGCTCTGAGATGGATGGAAGATGGGGGGAGGACTGGAATTGTCTGTTTATAAGTAACATGTGATGGACCAAATTAATTGGTCACGATTATAATTTGGCTTCTTTATGATTATTCTTTTTCCCCAAAAAATCCATTTCAGTGACAAAGAGCACATTAAATTCATCTGGTAGATGGGAAAGAGGGCTGGAAGAGAATTCTTTCCAAAGAAAAATTTGTAATAGTCTCAAAGAAAAGAGAGGAGGAGAAGCTGCTAAGGGAAGCCTGTGGGATATGTGTCCAGGCCGAGTGTGCAGACTCAGCAGGTTATAAACATCCAGCTCAGAAATAGTAGTAGTAGTTTGGTTCTCTCTAAAATAATTTCATCTTGATATGTTAAGAGTGCTAGAGCTGATACTTGAGCTTTGGTTTATTTCCATAAGGATTTTTGTAGGTTTCTGTCTAGGTTCAGGTCAGTATTTACATTTTTCTTCACCCCTGGAATTTGAGTGGGAGAGCTCAGTTTGAAGTTATACTGTGCTGGTTTCCATGGCCTCTTACTTTGATGTGCACAAGAGAGAAGAGATTGTTACTTCTTTCTTTTCTTTTTTTTTTTTCCTCTCCTCTTTTACTGTACTGCTCACCTACTTTGTCATTTCACTGTAAGTTATTCTTTGGTGTCTGCAGATTATTGTAGTATCAGTAATCGGTTACCTTAAGTAGCATCTGATTTGGCAGGTTGAACATTGAAATGATTGATCAGGTACTCTTTCAATGCATGGTACAGTTGCATCCTCACTACATCATGGGGGGAAAATATTCTTAGTGAGGCCTGTCATATTGATAGTTTCTTCCTTCTTCCTGCATTTCTCTCTAATGCTTGCTGTGCACTTTGCTCAGCTGTACTTCAGGCTCTGATCGTGTCATTTGTGAGACATTGCATTTCTGGTTTTGCTACAAGATTTGTCTTTCCAAAAGCGGTATTTTGCTCAGTGCAGGTATCACCATTTGAATTTAGGCCTTGTTTACATATGGGATTTGTCCTAGTTTTGGCCATCTGTGACAAACCACAAGTTCAACTGAGCTAGTACTAGCCGGTAGTGTAGACAAGGATGAGCTGCTTTTGCATCTGTTTCCAGCTACTTCAGCTCCAGGAAGAAAACTAAGATTCAGTGGTACAAAAAGTCATGGTGCCTGTTCCCTCGGAGGCTGCAACCAACACAGGTCCTAGGCAGGTCCCTTGCTACAGAGGACTGAAATTAGACCACACAACCCTAAATGTGGAAAGTATTCATGTAAGTATGGTCTTCATAAGTATGCGTAGCTGCATTTTAATCTTGAGAGAGTTGTTATGAGAGGTTTGTCATCTGTCCTGGTTATAGTGGACATTCCCATATCCTGACACTTGAGGCAAAGGTTGACTTTCAATTAAAGAGAAGGTCCAAATCTAATCATAGTGTTCCAACCACAAACAATGATTACTTTGTTAAATCTCTCTTTTGATCTACAGCATAGTATCTAGTTCAAGCAGGAGTGCATCAGTGATCTCATGTTATATTAAGCAATATTTTTGCTTGGAACAAATGCTTAGTGGAAAGAAATAGCTTTGGGTTTACTATTACAATTCTTCTGTTCCATGTCACCTGGACTTCTGCTTCCCCGTCCCCTCCCACACCAGTATCTACTATTAATACAATATTATTTCAACAATCCTGATACCATTTTATGATTGGACCAGTTCAGGAAGTTTCCTTCCTTTCCCAAGGACACATTTCTTTTGGCCAGCTGCTTTTAAGACCATTGTGTTGTTTTATTACCTTGTTTCCACTGCCCCTTCAAAAATACTAGGTCCATGAGCAGCTAAAAACGTGTAGTGCTCCTGATGGGTAAAGGCTGGACAGCTAGAAAGGAAGAAGACAGTATCATGGGACAAGTGCAGCAACGACAGCTGCAGGAGGGGCTTTCTCACCACACCTTAGTGGTGTAGAGGACAGAAGATTATTTGCATTACTGCCCAATCTACTTCCTTCTGAGGTCCTTGATAAGGAAATGTGTTCTGTTAAATGAACGTTTTACACTGTGAACAGACTACCAGTGCTTTCTGTTAATAGCAGCATATTTTTTTACATCTAGGACAGATCTGAAATGATGACACAGTTCTCTGTATTTCTTTTAATTACAATTCCCATACTGTCTTTTATAGGTTTTTAAAATCATGTCTGTTAGTATTTGAATTGACAAAACGCACTTCTTACTGCAGTAACTGCCTTGCTGCACATGCTAAACAGGTATTTTGCTTAGTGTAATACAGATATACTTGAATGGCAATATAAAGCAAAATCATTAAAGTTCTTGGAGGGTATAAAATACAAATTGCCAACATTATTTTCATGTTAAAAAATAATCAGAATTTTCAAATGTTTTTAAAGAGTAAAAACCCAAGATTTGCCCTTTTATCTTAAGAATCACAGAATTGTTTAGGTTGGAAAAAACATTTAAGATAAAGTCCAACCATTAACCTAGTGCTGCCAAATTCAGCACTAAACCATGTCCCTAGGCGTCACATCTACGTGTCTTTTAAATAACTTCAGGGATGGTGACTCCACCACTTCCCTGGGCAACCCGTTTCAGTGTTTGACAACCCTTTCAGTGAATGATTTTTTCCTTATATCTGATCTAAACGTCCCTTGACACAATTTGAGGCCATTTCCTCTTGTCCTGTCACTAGTCATCTGGGAGAAGAGACCTACCCCCACCTGCCTGCAACCTCCTTTCAGGCAGCTGTAGAGAGCAATAAGGGCTCCCTTGAGCCTCCTTTTCTGCAGGCTAAACAACCCCAGTTCCCTCAGCCGCTCTTCATAGGACTTTTGCTCTAGACCCTTCACCAACTTCATTGTTTTTCTCTGGACGCCCTCCAGCACCTCAATGTCTTTCTTGCAGTGGGGGGCCCAAAAGTGCATTCTAGGTGCAGTCTTAGCACCTAGAGTGCTTGGCACCTCAGCAGTGCCAAGTACAGGGGGACAGTCACTTCCCTAGTCCTGCTGGCCACACTATTTCTGATACAAGCCAGGATGCTCTTGGCTTTCTTGGCCACCTGGGCACACCACTGGCACATACTCAGCCTGCTGTCAACCAGCATCCCCAAGTCCTTTTCCACTGGGCAGCTTTCGAGCCACTTTGCCTCAGACCTGTAATGTTGCATGGGGTTGTCATGATGCAGGTGCAGGACCTGGCACTTCTTGTTGAACCTCACACCAGCTGGCCTCAGCCCATCATTCCAGCCTGTCCAGATCCCTCTGTAGAGCTTTTCTATCCTCAAACAGATCAACACACCTGTCCAACTTGGTGTCATTTGCAAACTTACCGAGAGCCCACTCAATCCCCTCATCCAGATCATTGATAAAGATATTAAACAGAACTGGCCCCAGTACTGAGCCCTGGGGAGCGCCACTTGTGACTGGCTACCAACTGGATGTAACTCCATTCATCAGTACTATTTAGGTTTGGCCATCTAGCCAGTTTTTTACCCAGCGAGCAGTACACCTGTTCAGGCCATGAGCAGTCAGTTTCTCCAGGAGAATGCTGTGGGAAATGATGTCAAAGGCTTTACTAAAGGCTAGGCAGACAACATCCACAGCCTTTCCCTCATCCACCAAGTGGGCCACCTTGTCATAGAAGGAGATGAGGCCAGTCAAGCAGGACCTGCCTTTCATAAACCCATGCTGACTGGGCCTGGTTGCCTGGTTGTCCTGAATGTGCTGTGTGGTGGCACTCAAGATTTATCTGCTCCGTAACCTTCCCAGCACCAAGGTCAGTGACAAGCTTGTAGTTCCCCAGATCCTCCTTTCAGCCCTTCTTCTAGGTGGCATCACATTTCCTAATTTCCAGTCAACTGGGACTTCCCCAGTTAGTGAGCACTGCTGATAAACAATTGAAAGTGGCTTGCTGAGTACTTCCACCAGCTCCTTCAAGTGCCCATGGCTGGATTCCATCCAGCCCCATAGGCTTGTGTGTGTCAAAATGGTGTAGCAGGTTGCTGACAATTTCCCCTTGGATTATTTTGCTTTCATTCTGCTTGCCATCCCTGTCTTGTGGCTCAGGGTGCTGGGTACTTCAAGAACAAATGGTCTTACTATTAAAGACTGAGGAAAAGAAGGCATTAAGTACCTCAGCCTTTCCCTTTCCCACTGTGTTTCCCCTCACATCCAATAAAGGATGGAGGTTCTCCTAAGCCCTTCTTTTGTTGTTAATGTATTTATAGAAACATTTTTAATTGTCTTTTATGGCAGTAGCCAGATTAATTTCTGGTTGGGCTTTGGCCCTTCTAATTTTTTCCCTGCGTAACCTCACAGTGTCCTTGTGGTCCTCCTGAGTTGTCTGCCCCTTTTTCCAGAGGTCATAAACTCTCCTTTTTTTTTTTTTCTGAGCTCCAGACAAAGCTCACTGTTCAGCCAGGCTGGTCTTCCCACCATTTCATCTTTTGGCACATGAGGACAGCCTGCTCCTGCACCTTTTAAGATTGCCTTCTTGATGAATGTCCAGCCTTCCTGGACCCCTTGGCCCTTCAGGACTGTCTCCCAAAGGACTTTGTCAATCAAGCCCCTAAACAGGCCAAAGTCTGCCCTCCACAACTCTGAGGCAGCAATTTGCTGACCCCCTTCCTTCATTCTTCAAGAATTGGAACTCTATCATTTCATGATCACTTTGTGGAGCAGACCAAAAGTCCACATATTCCACTATTCTTATTCTGTCGTTGCTAATGTCTGAAGTAGAAGCCTAAGGAAGCAGATAAAGAAGAAAAGCATGCATTGGAAAGCATCCATGCATTCTGTCAGCATCCAGATCTGTGTGGCTCGGGGCCCTTCAGAGGGATGATGTTTGTTTTTAATAGCCCTCAATGGGTTTTCTCCAGGGTTTTTTAAAATTCATATACACTTTCAGCACCCACAATGTTTGTGGCAAGCAGTGCCACAGCTTAACCTCATGTTGCATACTGAAAAGTCTCTGACTCTTTCAAACTTGGTGTTTGCTAGTTTTATATAATGGTTTCTAGGTCCTGTAATGTAAGAGAGTGAGCTGTCATTCCCTATAGCTTTGCTGCTTCTTCAGAAATTTAAAATGCCGTTGTCCTGGTTTAAATAGATTGCGTTAATCAATTAGGTAGTTTTAAGGAAAAGGTCACTATTACTTTTGGAGGCCCAGAGGCACGTTAGCAAGGGGAGAGGGAGATCAGGTTTTTGGCTGATTTGAGAAAAAGGACAGGAACAATTTACTGCCTTTGGAGTTAAGGGCTTCGCTGAGAGTGGAGGTTAGAGAAGTTACCTGTTAAGTTACCTGCATCCAGAGCCTTTAAGTTGGAGTGGAGGTTTTTTTAATTATTATTTTCTAAGCCTGTCTTTGTAAAGATTCGAGATCAAAAGGTCAGAGTTGAGGTGGTTGTTATGAGAGAAGGGTAATAACTCCACTGGTCCCTGATTTTTCTGTTCTTTCAGTTGCCTGAGTAAGCTGAACCTGATACTTTGTGGGTCTTTAATTTCCTCTGCCTAATTTACCTGATGACATGTGGTGCATTGATTGAAGTGCATGGAGGAGCATGTGAAAGAGCTATGTGTTTGGGGGATTCTTATTAGCTCGGGAAGGGCATTGATTTTCATGGCTGTGAAATGTTTTGGCAAGGTATTTCTTAAGACTGTTGTTCTGGTAAGGTCTTGTTCAATCTGTTCTACAAGGTGTTTGTTTCTGAAGCTAAATTTAGTTGAGTGATGAAAGGTGGTGATAGTGATTATTTCTTCCAAGCTATAACCATCCATTAGAGGCTGCGGTATTTACTGATTTGCTATATAATTTGAGGGCCATGACGTTGTAAGACAGCTAGGGTATATGATTGGTGGTGGAGGAAGTTCCCCTTGTCTTGTAGTATATTTGCATGGTGACTTGCTCAAAGATGAGCTCTGTTTCACTGGAGAAGTGTCCCCATCAGTTAAAGGCCTTCTCTAAATTGTTCAGGTAGGGGTTTGAGTGCTTTTACAGCAGATTCAGCACTGTGCCTGCCTATCAGGGTTTTGCAGTGTATTTGGGATAGATGCAGGTTTTGTAGGCGTAGGTGTGATTTTAAAAATCTGTTTGGCTCTGATGGTTGATGCTTCTGTTTCACCCTTGGAAGGGAATTCAAGTATGTAAAAACTTGGCTGTTTTTACCCAGTGTGGGCTAACAAAGATACTACCTTTACCTATACACTGTAATTTACCTACATCAGTGTAGAATCAGAATTATAGGATTTGAAAAATCATCTTTGATGCATATCTCTTGGGAATGGTTGACCTTAATCTCAGGGTTGCTGGATCTCTGTGAATGAATAAAAAGGACTGCAGTTTAAGGTCATATTTAAACTTGGAGGTAAACATTGTAGATCTAAAGGTGTATGAATGTATCATTTGTTTTATGTAGTGCAAGTTTCTGATTAATTGCTTTCTGTATTTTGTAACCAAAAGCTGTCACTATCTGTGCTATAGAAGAAAAGGAAGCGTTTCAGTGTTTTTGGAGGAAGGGCAAGGAAAGAGTGCATAGGCAAACATGCCATTTCTCTGACTAAGCTGCATGCAGGGCACTTTCTGGAAAGACAGGTCTGGTGAAGGTGTGGTTATGAGATTTTCTTTTACAATTTCTGTGCACTGTGCTTTCTGTAAGGGCCACTGTTACAAGTCCATGGACCTATGTATTGTAGGGTGTAACTGGGTGAGTCAGCAGTCCATTGGAACAAGATGCGATCACGCATGAAGTTTTACTTTTGTGAGGCTTTAACATGGGAGGGTTGAAAATGAGTGTTTCTGCTGCTTGTTAAGTGATTTATTTTATTTATAAATGTAAATGGCTAGTTAGAAGCCAGTATGTCTCTTTAGATGGATGATCTTGTAGTATTCTTACACACAGTTTTTGGCTGTTAGTTCACATTTACAGTGTGGAAGGTTTTGGGTTTGGGTTTTTTTCTTGTTTTCAAGTTTTAAGACTTCACTATATTTGATGCATTTGTATTAATGCATCTGTCTTATAGACTGTCTCTTCACAACAAATGTCTTTGCTCTCAACATGTATCTATAATTAAAATAACGAGGAAATTTCTTTTGTTTCCTCACACAACTAAAGCTTAAACTCCGGCACATTTCAGCTACTTATTTCAGGCTACCCAGATGGACTACAAAGAAGCTGAATTAGGCTAAAGGAGTGTGGAAATCCTATGGGATGGGACTTGTCAAGGAGCTCAGCATTGGCTGTTGTACTTTAAAATTCTCCAAGATGGTCAGGTGATTTTTTGGCACTGAGGTCACGCCAGCATCGAACACGTCTTGTAATCCCTTCTGTGGCTTAGGTTGAATTTTACATTTTGGATGCTTCTCAGGCAGCTGGTTTTTGTATTACAGATTTTTGTGCTGTTCATCTCTGGTTAGGCAGGATCCAGATACTATCTTAACTGCTAAATGTAGAAGCTGTTTGGTACTGTCCTTTGGAAGTAAGACTCAATTATCCATCTGGGGGGGGCCTTAAGATGTCTCGAGGTTCCCCAGGTACTCCTTCCTCATACATACACTAGTTTCCTCTGCAAAGGATGCACAATAGTTGAAACAAATGGGCCTGTATTTTACAGATTATTTTTACACAGGAAACAAAAAGATCTAGGCAAAATACACCTTGTTTCCTCGGTTTGATTACTGCTCTGAAGTCTTTGAAGTCTCTAAGCTTGCAAGCACCTGAGCATTCTTCTCTGGATTCCTCACCTCTAGCTTGTTTGTCCTCTGGGTCCTGCTGAGTGCTTGCCCTTGCAGTCAACACCGTTTAGTTCCTGCTTGTTCCTCTCTGGAACTGTGCTCCGTTGTGTTTCTATTCGTAAGCTTCTCAGCCTCTACGTTTTCAAAAGGCCAGATGGAGTACACCCATTTTTTGTCCTTAGTTTGGGTGATTCCTCTGCCATCCCATATTCTTTGCTCTTTGCTGATCTGCAGGTAACTGGTTTAGTAGGGATTTAAGATATTTATTTTTGTAAAGCAAGTGTTATCTGTTTTGTTAGTAATCATTATTAATGCTTCTAGTCATATGAGAACATTTACACTTTCCCCTTTACAAAATTTTGAAGATAACCTTAACACTATATTTATGTGCTCTATGAAGTATACAGACTACGTGAAGAAAATCTAATATCCATACTTTATAACAATTAAAGCCCTGTAAAGTTATCTGGAGTTCTGTGGATTCAGATCTACAGGTCTTCTTTATGCCTTTGTCCTGCTCGTCCTTCATGATTAAACCAGATTTTATTCATCTGTGATTTCAGTTACAAAGGTTCTGGAGCTCATTCAACCACCAGATTGTGTTTGATGTACAGAGAGGCATGAAGCAAGCAGAATGTCCTGTCAGTGGCTACAGAGGGCTTTGATTTACTGACTGAAGTGCTGCTGCAAATAATTGAACTGAAGAACCATTCTTCAGAAATCAAGCTTTGTTCCGTATTGTTTAACTGTAGAAGTAGGGCACTGTCATCTTTCCCCCTTTGCAAATGCAGAAACTACCTAGACTTTAATGGTAAATAGTTTCCATCAGAAGAAGCTGCAGTTTACAGCTAAGTTGTTTTATCTGAAAGAGCTGGTTCTTCCCTTCAGTTTTTTAACCCTTACTTTTGTGTCTGAATATGTTGCTGGCCAGGTCCAAATATCCTGTCACTATCACTGTAACAATTCAGTGACACCTGCATTTACATTTACAGTGCTACATTGCTATTAGACTATTATTAGAATTATAGGTGCTTTCCACTGCTAGAAATATTTACTACCAAGCTTAAATTGTCATTAAAGCATGAATACTATTTCATACTATCAGGCTTACCGCCACAGTGAGTAAAAATACGTTAATAGATGGCATGAAGGAAGATCTCAGTTGTTACAGGAGGGCCAAATTCTTCAATAAGCAGAGCCCTCCATTCTTGTGACGTACATTTTACTGGGAGCTGGAATCAGTCAATAGACGATGAAGACTGGAAATAACTTGAATCATGAAGATTTGCCTTTCTGGAATGGGTGTGTGCATATAGTCGTCTTCAAGGGCAAGGTGCAGTTCAGCTCAGGTTGTTTGAAAGAAAATGCTAGGGGAAATCTAGCTAGCATGTCTGTAGCTCTGAATCAGGAAGGATTTAATTCAGGGTACACATGAGCTGAGTGACTCATTCACAAAAAGATTTGGAGGTGTTTCAGCTTCAAGATCTAAGCTAGACATTATTAAGTGTGGAAGCTGTTGCAACCTCATGACTTCTAGTTTGCTGTGAGAATCAGTGTGTGAAATGTTATCATCCGCTGCCATGATCTGCTTTGACTTCCTGCTTGTGTTCTGCCATAAAATTGAAGGTTCAGTTGCTAAAGCATGATCCCCAACTATGACAGCGACAGGCACATGAATATGTAATAAGTGGTTGAAGAAACAGCTAGAAAGCAATTCCTGAAAGGATTTCCCTATGCTGATCAACGTGAGCTGTTTTAATTAGCTAAGCAGCTGGATTTTAGCTGCTTCTTAACTACATCCTTGCTTGTCCAGACGGTGGGAAGTTGCAGTTGCGGCATTCGTTAAGTGATGCAGGAGCAGACTTGCTTTGCATAGCGATGAGGACTGAATTGTCACTGGACTTAATTACTGGTTCAGGATTACTAGGTTTTGGGGCTGGACCCAAAAGAGAAGTAAAGTTGTACCAGGGTGAGTCTGATTTCCTAGATGACCAGATCTGTACTATTGAGGATGTGATTTATTAGGTGACTAGATGTTCATTAGCCTCCTGTCCCCACAGGGCCATGACAATACCCCATGATTTAGCAGAGAATGTGAGAGGGCATCTTCATTTTATGGAGAAGCCACTGTGCTGCCAGGAGGCTGCCAGCTGCTTTTTTCTGGTGCTTTGATCTCCCAGTGAGCCAGTCTGGATGACCAGTACTAACAGGAAAAAAAAGTGTGGATCAACTGATACTGAAAGGTGAGAAGAACAGTTGACCTGAGGCGTAGCCAGCATTTGGTGATTTGCTGTCAGATTAGCTGCAGAGTCACAGATTTAGGGTTTGGTTTTGTGAGTAGAGGCTGAGCTGCTTACCCCAGGGACTGCTGTTGGCCTCCCCTGCTGTCTGCTCCCCCTGCTCCTCTGGTGTCACCCTGGCGTTCGTGTGGCTCTGCAGCCAGCTGGAGTTGTCAGCCTGTCTGGCTGGAAACTAATCAGGCTGTTTGGGATGGGATTGTGTGGTGTTAGCAAAATCACTGGCTGATCTAGCAGACTTGTGACCATGTCGGCACCGATACAAGAGAGCCGGTGGAAATGGTAAGCATGGGGAAGGCGGGACTACTGGCTGCACAGTGTCCGCTTCTCTTACACTAACGTGGAAACTGCACCTGGAGTCTGCATGTCATGTAGCCTAATTTACACGTATCAGTTGGAGGACTGGGAGTCCTCTCCAATGGAGGCATTGAAGAGGCTGATCACTGGTGGATACGTTTTCAGTTTAGATTCGCTTAATCCACAGGATTAATACAGTTATGTTTTCTGCATCTACATCATGAAGATGGGGTAGTTGTGACTCCTCTGTCCTGACTGTGGGCACTTTTTGGTCAAACTAGTAGGTCTGTCTTTGGCCTGCTGTTGGGGTGGTGGTAAATCTGATCTTTTGCACCACCCTTAATTTAACTATAAAATTACTAAGTCTTTCTGTGACTCAGTCTGGTGAAATCATTTAGGTGGTATTTTAAACATTTTGTGTTTGGAGTAATGTATTCTAATAAGTTTTTAAAACGTTAAGCTGTAGTACACTGGCTGTTATGGCATGACTTTTAAAGTAACTGAGAGGAATATATGATGCCTTTTATTAAACCAGTGTTTTGCCTTACAGTAATTTAAAAGTCAGCTATTTAAAAATTCTTGGCTCATGTTCCAAGTAGTCATAAGACATAAAAAATAACAACCTTTAAACTTTTTTTTTTACTCTGTGTGTGTGAGAGAGACAGGGTTGCTACCCATCACAATTAAAAATATGTTAAAAAGCTTTTACACAGGAGTGTGAACCTAAGGACTGATACTTGAAGAAAAGCTCATATAAGATGATATGAAGGATAAATTTTGAGACTTTGCAGCAGATGTTTCAGTGTATTCATTCTTTTAGAACAAGTGATCATTCTTTTTCAACCCCTCACCCCTCCTCCGGCTTTTGCATATGTCTGGAATGATATATGAAAGAAGTACAGTCAGTTTTCCTGTAGAATATTGTCAGCTTAGGTAACAAAACCAAAGGTCCTGGTTCTGGTAAAAGAAGCAGGCATTGTGGAGGATTGCTCAATTCTTGCAGAGGATCCCATGCAAGCCAACAGGAGACCGGTGGAAGTGGATGAAGGAGAGATGCTGAGACAGGACTGTAGCTTGGGATGTCTTTTGTATCCTAAGCAGTACCACAGCCCGTAGGGCAGAAGACAGTCGATGGCCTGGGGAGACATACGCCCCCACACCCACCCTAAATAGCTATGGGTGTGCTCACAGGCAGGAGGGAGCAGTCACAAGCCAGTACTGTCCGTGCTCTCCAGACACAGATAAAGGCCAGCACTCCTCTGCCTGTTTCTGATCAGCAGCAGAGCTGGCTCATGGTCAGCCAACTGGTGGAGACATGTCTGTAAGGTGCCCTCAGCTGGGCTGGAGCCACTGCTGCTCCTGAAACAGCTAGAAGACATATGGGTGAAAAGGTAGCCTGGAACCTCCTGGCCTCTTTGCACAGCTGATGTGTGACTTGAGTGCTGTCCTGCTCTGGGCACACTCAAATCCCTGCCTGCTTGCTTGGAGGTGCCTGGGTGATTTGAGCTTTATTCCACTTGAAGGACATCTCCTCTCCTATGCTGTGGAAGGCCTGTTCAGGTGACTGATGATAACTTGCATAGTCGCTCTGTTGGGTCAGGAGTCACCCCGCAGGAGTAAGCCTTTAAGAAATACTGTAGCTACACTGAAGTGGCATTTGAAGAGAGGCACTGATCCATGCAAGTTGAAGTGTGGGTGCAAAGCCCCTAATGAGGGAGAGACCATGGTTTAAGTAAGTACAGTTACTCCACTAAACAGTTTACAGCTCTATGCCCAGTCTAGTTTGTGGCAATTTTATTTCCCCAATACACAGACCTAAAATAGGCTTTTGAAGCATTTTCCTGAAGTGTTTATATTTAGAAAACCTGTCCTTGAAACTCAGAAAAAAGCCTGCCAGAAAGAGTGAGTAGGTGTTTAAACAACTTCAAACACACCACTCCAGGTTCTTTATCTTTCAGAAATGGTGACCCATGGGACCCTTTTCATATTACTGCTGACTTAAGTACCCAGCTGCTTTCAGCACAGCATGTACAGCAGCTTACAGATCCCCTCTGAACCTATTGAGTAGGTATGTTTGAGTGCACAGAGGTCCTGACAGAGGTGGGTTAGTACCCCCTTTTGAAGGGCTGTTCCCCCTTTTGAGGTGAAGCTCAACAAAGCTGCTGCCTTGGCTGGAAACAAAGCAGAGTTTGTGCTTTAAATTAACAGTGGGTGAGGTCTAGGATAGATGTGCGGATGTCAGAGGAGCTGCTCTTGTCCACTCCTGTATGCTAAATCGTGTGTGGGATGGATGAATAGTTTGCATCTTCACTTAGTCCATATTAGGTGTGGCTGGGGTGGTGTTGGATCTAATGTTTATCAGAGTCTTTAACATTTTGAAACTTCCTGCTGTCTGCACTGATTTCTTCCAACAACATGAATTAGGATTTTGCTTATGTACATTGCAGGGTGATGTGGGAGCTGCTGCCCTCCACACCCAGGGGCTAGCTATTGTCACACTGTCACCTCAGGTGTACAGATGTAACTGTCAGGGAAGTCTCAATGAGACCAGGATCAGAGGTCCCACATGGATTAAACTTCTTCCCTCTTCCTTTTTCCTCAACATGTGTGTTTGCAGGGATTTTGTGTGTGCTCTGGCTCATTGCTGTGCTTTGTGGACAGGAGAGGGAGGTGGGAAAGAGGCAGGGACTCCATACAGTAGAGCAATTGCTGCAGCTCCTACTTCATCAAGTAGGAGAATTAAACTCAGTTTGGTTGTCTTAGTTATTTGGATAGCCTTAGAGAAAACGTGTCATTAACTGTGGAGCAG
The DNA here is from genome assembly GCF_015220075.1 of Falco rusticolus. NCBI lineage: Eukaryota > Metazoa > Chordata > Aves > Falconiformes > Falconidae > Falco > Falco rusticolus. The sequence continues at coordinate 50,591,690 of NC_051187.1, forward strand.
AGAAGGATATTAATAACCTTATCACTTCTGTCTTCGTAAGACAGGACAAGAGACCAGAAATTGTTGCTTGTAGAACAGGGAGGGATTAGCTCAGCATAAGGTATGGGCAGAATCACCAGCTTCCCCAAGAACAGCATCTTATTTAAATTAGTGGGTTTAGTGCACAGCATTATGGAATGTGCAGTCCTTTACAGGGCTTAATAGGGAAAAAAACATTCTATGTCTACTCCTGTTTCCATGTTTTTAAAGGGCTTAAATAACTGTAACCTAAATGTGAATCAGACTCTCCTGGGGAGAGTTTTGCCAAAAGGTTGTTGATGGCTGACCTGTTAATGGAAAGTGGAAAAGAAGAACCATCTGCTAACAGCTTGTTCTGCGTGTGAGCTCATAAATTTTCTAACAGAACCATGTTATCCTGGGTTCTAAATTACACGGATAGTTGCGTACTTGAACTGCCTTGCTCTTGATATATCCATCCTTCAACTTCACTAGGCTGGTTTCATGAAAGGTTTTGCTTCTTTGTTCTTTGCATTTTGATTTTAAAATCCATGGGTCAAAGGGCTCGTGCCACCGGCAGAAAGAACTTAACTTGTTCCTTTTGGTTCTTACTGGTACTTGAATGTGCATACTTCATAATTTCCAAATTTTCTGCTATAAAATAAAGTATATCTTGAATTCTGACTACAGAGAGTGTTTTGCTACTCCAGAAAATTCAGATTCATGTTACCAGACTTCACTTTCCTTCCTGTCTGATATTAAATATGATTAAGATAAAATCCTAAAGACTGTAATTATTCACAATAATGAAAGCAGGAGAATAAAGCTTCAAAAGTGAACATCCAAAAGAGACTTGAGTTACAAGGAATTAAAAAAGGAGTCTGGGGTGCATCTGGGAGGAACATAGAACTGAAAGTGTTTCTTAAAGATAAGGCTGTATTATGATGGGACGTTTTGAAGGAAAATTAGAATCCTTTTCTGCTGACAGCGCACAGTGAAATATGACTGATAGAACTGTTTTCTAACGCAGCTTTGCTAGCTGTGTGGATGGGGGCCAAGCCACATTTGAACTGTTTCTGAAACCAGACAAATAGGCATTGTTTATCCTAGACTAGCCAAACTATTTCAGAGAACAGTTCAGTCAGACCAACATTCATTTCCAGTCTTAATTAGTTTTCAGAATGACTGTAGAGGGAGGACATTTTTCATCCATGTCCTTTTTGACTGTCTCTTTCTTCTCCCCTCCAAATCTCCCTATTCTTCATCCCGCTGGAGTAATTGCAGCCGTCGGTAATTGCAGTGGAAGCGCATGTGGAGCTAAACTGAGCCCTGATGGAGTTGGTGTGCTGCACACCTGCTGCAGGCGGAGTGAGAGCAGTGTTGAAATGCTAATGCCCACCCTGTACTACCATTCCTGCTGTTACACTGCCGCTGAAGGCTGTAGTGGGATGGTTCTGGAAAATACTTGATTAGTATACCTTTCTGTTGTCACTAAGCTATTGTATTAATTTGAACCACTGTCTTAATCATCTTCAGTCTTTAAAAAGACTATTGAAAACTTCCAGAGGCATCTCACCAAGTATTCTTTACCTGCTGTATTTAAAAAAAAAAAAAAAGAGCAAAATAAATCCTTTTCTGAAGCAGTTGTGTGTTGTTTTTTTTAAATCTCTGTAGCTTTGCACAAGTGGCAGGTTATTGATACCATGTTCTTCAAGTTAGCAACAGCTTCTGAAAATGATAATCCCAAGTTAGTTTTGGTTTTTACCTGCAAAAATAGTAAGGACTGCTATATCTGTTAAATAAGACATTCAGAAGAGAAGCATCAGAAACCTCAGTCTTACCAAGGAAACAGATGAGTTGCCAGAAGGAAACATTTTTCTGTCCTTGTGTATCAACAAATTTTTGTTTGTGTTGTCTTCCTGTCTAACCTCACCCACCGAGTTATTACTGAAAAATGCAATCTTAACTGAAAGGGAAGACAAATTGTTAAGTAATTGTTGAAAATATTTAGCAAAGGGCTTGTAGGTTTCTACTCAGCTGTGTAAGATTTATTTACAAGAGTGTTAAGTCATTAAATGCTTATAATCTGAGAATATGCACACCCACATGGGCTTTTCTCCAGGTTTTCCCATCAAATGAGACAGAATGTGAACTTCAACACAGAATCAAGAAAAAATTGTTTTAATAATCGGTTCTCTATCTTTGCAGAGTCTTGCAGCTAAGCTGTAATCTGGTTCTCATTAGAAGGGGTTGGGTATAGTTGTATACTCCGGGAGTTTGGACAAGTTTCTGTAAGATAACAACCTAGGGGAAAAATGTGCTCGGCAAACCCTTTACAATGTAACGGGGAATTTCTGTGTGATGTTAGTTGTTTTCTCTTTGAGACATTAACCACATTGTAATATTTTTTTTCTTCATTAAGCCAAGGACCCTTGTCATCCATAAGAGCAGCAATCAAGAGATGTAAGTCTACTTTTCCTATTCTTTGAGAACCATAATATTGTAAGATTGCTACATCTTTGTTTTTAGTAACTGGTTAACTTTACATGTGAAAACAAAGTAGCAAGCAGGCTTTTGGAGGGCTGTAATTTCTTTCTCTTTTTTTTGCTTCACATAGACCATCCTTTTGCTTTGATGACAGGCTGTTCCTTCTTGCCAGTTACTAATGTTTTCTGATTTACGCACTAATGCATTTGTGCACAGATGTAATTGGTCCATCTCTGAAGAACTTGGGTGACACACAACCAGTTTTTAGTTCACTTGACAAAGCAGAAGATAGTTCTATTTTAGTAGAAACTTGCATCAACTGCTCCTTGACCACAATTAGAGTCATGGTCTGGGCTCACTTTGGAAAACAAAAAATTGTTTATAAATCTTGAATGAAAGTCCAAACTCTTATTCCCTGATTTCATAGTTTATCTCCTTTTTCCCTTTCCCTGCTCATGATATTTCCCAGCAGAGAATTTCTTTAGCTTCATCTTCCAAAGTATTTTACTTTACTGCTGTTTCTTTCTTCTGCTTTTCATTTTTATTTCCTCTCTGTCCACAATTTCCATTTCATATTAATGAAACAACCCTCAGGATTCTGCTATGGGGGAAAATAAATTAGTGTATGTACTACTGATTTGTTTCTCCTGGGCTTATTAGTCAGGGACCCATTAGTATGGATTAGGCTGGAGGCAGTCAAAGGGGATCATGAAAGCATTATTCAGAGCAAATCTTACATGGTGCTTGTAGTTAAAATGCAGCACTTTATCTCTGCTGTTGCTGCCATAGATAGGAAAGTGGAAAACACGGACAGCCTTTTGTGGTGGAGTCAGAAATTGATTCAAGGCTGCCTAAGCCCCAGTACCTTATCTGAGGAAATGTCTAAAAGATCATTAAGCAATTGATACCCGTGTTTTTGAAAATATGGTTGCAAGTGGTACTTTGTTTTGAGGCACAATCAAGTAAAAAAAACCAACCTAGTCAAGAAGCTCTGGCTCATGTTATAACATTATACTTAATATTAATATGTAAATAACTATGATGAAATACAAGTACCGTGTGAATTATTCAGATAATAACCTAGAAAAAAACGTCCATGCAAATATCAAGGCATTGTACATGAAACCATAGTTCTTTGTATGCCAGTAACCATACCTGTGGATGGACCTAAATTAAAAATGGACCCCGAGTAATTCCTAACTCCTCTTGCAATTAATCTGGAAGAAGTATGGCATTCTCTGGAAAAGTGTATTTCCCTAGAAGAGTTAGAAATCTATTTTTATTTCTTAATCACAGCTTCTGTGGGTTCTTTAGCTCTAATTTTCGACGAACATGATGGGTACGTGCAGGGTTTCAACTTTTGAACCTGTGGACAATACTTTATATGGCATTGTATTGATAAGTCTCCCGGTGTCTTGTGGCCAAAGAGGAAGAGGGTTTATTTTCCTTTCAACCACCTTGACTACAACTCTGGATAGAAAGACGGTGTCATTTTGTTTCAATTGTTTGACAGCTCAGTACAATTCAGAAAAGCAAATACGCATGTGAACATGAGATGTGCTCAGGAGTAACTTTTTAATCTCAACTCTTCAAAAGTTACCCCTGGTTTTGTAATAATGATCTCGGGCCAGGACACACCACTAAATCCAGCTCCCACTGAAGTCAGTGAAACTATTTCCATTGATGCCACCACAGCAACATGCACAAGAATGCCAACAAAAGTAAAAAGAGGCAAGCCAAGTGCTGCAGACCAAGGGTAGCAATGGTTTCTCTCACTTCTCCATTCTTCCAGAATAGGGTGGCATTAAGGAGCAGGGCTACAGAAGCAAGTTTGCTGCTTTAAAATGTTCGAAGAACCTGCAAGCTTGTTCCATTCTCATTCTATCCTAAGCAAACATCCTTCATTCAGCCACATATTTGCTTGTATACAGCTTGTATGCACTCTGAGGCTGTGGCTTCCCATTTGGCAGTTTTGCAGCCATTTTTGGCTGCGGATTTTGTTTGTTTTTCATTTTTGTTTTGTTTGAGGGCTTCCTAGGTTCTTTTGGCTCTCAGTTCTGTGACCTCATTCTCTCCCCATCTGTACAAACATTTGCGCTGGCATAATGCAGGGAATAGTGCAGAGGCAGGAATATACAGCCCAAGGAAAGGTGTAGGGAGGAGTGAAGTGCCTTCATAAATCATTATTGTAAAATTTGAGTGAAACTACAGGCTTGCTCTAAGGGTGTAGTTATGTAGATTTTATTCAGCACCAATGCCAATCTCTGGTGCACAGCAGTTTGGTCAGCTGTGAAAAGGGTATTTCACCTTACTGGGGGTGGAAAGAGGAATCCCCACCCCCCCTAGGTTGTTTTTGATCAGTTCCCTCACTGAAGTTGCCCAAAGAAGAGCTGGAGCTGGGAAGCAGAGGCAGGAAACAGAGACCACTCTTGGAGGTAGCACATCCCTTCCCCTGTGCTGCTGGTGATCTGAGCCCAAGGTGAGCAGGTTCAGGGAGATAAAATGGACATAACTGTACAGAAAGTGCTTATTTTTTTATTTAACACTGAATACTAATGTTTGTTCAAAGGGGACAGAGGTCCGTGTTTGGAAAGGAAATTGGGCATCTCCATCTCTTTTAGCTACATTCAAGCATTAAATCAGCCCAGCTCTAATGTCAGACAATCTAACATTTCCCTGAGATGCCTGGAAACAGAACCAAAAGAAAAGGAGCAAGGCCTCCCCCTTGTGCCAAGAAATAGTTCAGGAGAAAAGCTTCAACTCTTACTTCAGAAATGCATGAAATTTTCTGATTTACTATGAACCTCCACTGCTACAGAAATAGTCTAATCAGATTTTGGGTGAAATTAGACTTTTTTTTCTGATGTTGTCTTGAGGATTACCTAATTCTTTTAGTGTTCCCTGAAGAAAGGCCTCCACAGCTATGTAACACACAAAGACTGCAAGCATGGCCTCTTGCACGGGGTCATTCTGGCAGCTCTTTCGGTGTATTGCTTGATAGGTAGGGGAGGGAGTGCTTGCCCACACTTGAAGCTGTCCTTGAGATACTACAATGAATAGCCTTTACTCCTAGGCAGCTATATAGTGAGAAGAATTAAATTCTCAGTCTAATAGTCTACATATTTCATAGGACTGACAGTAGAAATGTCTAGCCTGGTGTTAGAAAAGCATTGAAAGAAGCTGGTTTTTTAAATATTAGCACACATCCTCGTTGTAGGAAGTAATATTATTACTTTAAAACCCACTCATAATAGTTAATATGAATTAACTGAAAAAGTTCATTGGGAGGATCATGTTTACTCACAGCTGCTGGAAGGGACAATAATCAGAAAAATTTGGAGCTTGATTTCTCACAAGGCTTGGGCTATTTGAGGCTATGGTTCCAATTTTTAATGCAAAATTAAACTTGCTTTTAAAACACTCTGCAATGACAAAACTCTTCAGTATTTCATACAGACTTACTAATGGAAACATATGAATATTATTTTGCAATGTCTATATTGTGGAAGCACTCAGTGCTCACAACAGGATGGTATCTCTGAGCAGATCCCTGAATGAAGTTTATAGTTGCCGCTATGCTGCCTTTAAAGATTGCCTGAAAGACTGTAAATTCTAGCCCAACTCTCTTCCAAAGACTCCAAAGTACATGTCAGGCTTCTGTTGCCACCAGCTTGTCTGTAGCATCGTAATTTATGGGCAATACTCATGGTTTTACTTATACAAGCATCTTGATTTCGTATCTTGAAATGCTCTCTGCACCATACTCTGTGTGTGTTTCAAGTAGAAATAACGTATTAAGTGGATTTGACAAGTAGGACCCCAGAGAAGAAACAGCGGAGGAAAAACATTTGAAACATAAGTATATAGCACAAACTCAGTACACTTTACAACTGCACATTCAAAAGTAATTGAATAAAGCCCAGTAAATAGTGCTTGTAAGAAATATGTAGAGAAAATGAACCTGTAAGTGACTAATCTGTCCTCTATTTACAATATTACTGTTAATCCTTTACTTGCTTAAATTCTACTATACTAGGTTAAACACATTTAGATGCCTCTTTGACACTACTGGAAATAAATAGTGACAATGTTATGAGTTGATTTGGCATTTTTTTCTTTTCCCTGATACCAATAAAGTTATAAGATTAAGAAGTGTGGATTTTATGCACTGTTTTTCCTCTCCCACCTTTTAACTGCTTTGCTTATCTTTTACTTAAATACTGCTAAGTATATGCTTCTGAAAATCTCCACAATTCTCACCCTGAACATTTCTCAGTGTGGAAGTTGAGGAGCCAACTGCCTTCAGTTGTCAATATGTCTACGAGCACTAAAATACATTTCCATTGACTCCCCTGATGGAAGAAAGTTTTTTTAAAATCTTAAAGCTGTCATAATTTGAAATCTTGGGGGGGGGGGGGGGGGGGGGGGGGAGGGGGCGGAATTAATAGAATACTTTCTCAAGGCAGTCCACAAAGGGAATGAAGAATAGACTTACAGGATCAAAAGACCGCAAGGCCGGAAAAATGGCGATGGGTGTCTTGTTTTGTTTATAAATCAGTTGTGTGCTCTATTTTAAAAATTCATGTCTTCTCTCATACACTTTTGAATTTAAATTCCTTTCTCTGAAATGGTAAAGGAATAAAAGCCTTACAGGTCTGGGAGCAAGGATTGTTTAGAGAGTTTCTATTTTCTGTTCTCTAGCATTTATGAAACTCCAAGGAATACATGAGAGCAGAAGATGGAGTAGCTTTTACCTCTGTTCCTACTGTGGATTTAAGAACTTCCAAAACAAAAGATGTTCTAAAAGTGTGGATGTAACAAAAATGTGACAGGAAAAAGAGGGGAGTGATTGATGGAAGGAAGGATACTGTCAAGGTCCTTAAGAAATAAATGTTTATATTAAACGGATGCGTACGTGGAAGTAGCTTGATTCCATAAATACTTGGGAGATTTTTTCTCAGCCCCCCCCCCACCCCAAATTGAGCACATTCTAAAAACACATATGATGGCTTGGATATTAGCCCTTTTGAAGAGACATATTTATATCTGCCAGTAAAGTTGTTTTTATATAAATACTTCAGATGTTTTGTTTTCAAGTAAATTCACTTGTTTACTTGAAATTTGAAGTGTGATGGGTTACATAGATACCACGCTGGAGTTCTTTTGCCTATATTAAGAAAGGAAATAGGTCTTTTAGACTTTTTTTAGGCTTTTCATATTTGTTGTACTAACTTGAATAAATAGAAGTCACTTAGAGTTTCACAGGAGAAAACACCATGTAGAATTTATTTGAAAATGAAGAAAGAATGAGATTTTGACAGGTTTATCGATTCAGGTTTACATACCTCATTTCTAATGCACTTACCATTGTAATTCAGCTATACCCCAATCAGATGTACTGAATACATTTACCAAATGAACACTTTCTTCCATCATCTTTGCAAAAGTAATCTTGGAATTAGTTGATTTGGGTCAGTTTGTTTTGTTTTTTAATTCGATGTGTGTATTAGATCATTGCTGTGTTAAGATCTCTCAAGAGGAAAGTGAAGGTGAGGCATAGGGTATTTTTATTAACTTGTTTTAGCCAAACAATTTTTAAAGAACAGGTTTAGGAGATGTGCAGTCATGCACAGAACTTCGCAGTGTGCCTCTTACTGGGATCAATCTGCCTGCCCATGTCTCTTCAGTAGATGGGAGTATAAATTATGGGATCCCAGCTTCTTTGCATCTGTATCAGCTCCTAGGTGTAACACATTGTTTTTGGAAGGGAAAAAGTGCAGACCCAAATAAACCACGTTTTTAAAGTAAATAAAGCATTGAAAAAGATTTGACTTCCCTCTCTTTGTTCCTACAGTGGCTCTTTGTTGAGCCATACAGTGGACATTATCATATTCAGTTATATTCTTCATGGTTAATTTATTGCAAGGGAAACTTCTAAACAGCCATTGTTAAAATCAGCATGAGATTAGAAATGAAATCTGCTTTTATTTTAGTATTTAATGCACTATTGAGAATAGACATTGCAGTTGTCCTCTTACAAAGCTGGCACGTGCCCTGTCCTTGCGTGACTAACCCATTTGATCATGGTTTCTGGCACTCTGACGCCTTGGCTTGTTTTCCTTCACCTCCTCGTCCTCTTCTGTAACCCCTTCTTTTTTTTCTCTAGCACTCATGAATAGTGCACATCAAAAATGCCCTGTGGAAGAGGTACGTCTGGCACAATACTATGTGACTCTTGAATCAAGTATGCTTTGCCGATTGCAGCTAATGATTCTGTGATGGCATAGGAACAGCGTAATTGTCAGCTTTTGCACAATAAGACTTTACCACTTCCTAAATTGCACTTGCAATCCAAAATTTGTCCCTCAGATCATTTCCTTTTCTCTCTAAAGAAATCAAAGTGAAAATACAATGTGGCCATTGAAAAAATTATTTGAATGTAAATATGGCAAAAATAGAAAAATGAAGAGGTCAGGATTCACTTCTTTTATGTAACTTAAAACATATGACTTGGAAAAAAAACCCCACAAATGTTACTGATTTTTAATCTACAAGTGGGTAAACTTTAGGAAGTTTCTAGCTGGGAACATTTAATTTTTTCCTTTTACATGAAGGAGGGGGAAATAGCTTCTTAAATTTTGTGCCTTAGTACTTTTCATTTCTCTAAAACAAATGAGATTTAAAAAAGCTTAAAGAATAAATCTCAGAAGTGAGCCATCAAAAGCAAAGCCAGATGTGTTTAACTCTTCTTTTTGTTTTATTCATGGGTTGTTTCAGCTAAAAGAAGTTTCAGCTCCAGGTTCACCACAATGCAGGATGCAGGGACAAGTAGTGAGGAGGAAAGGGGGCAGGACCATCTCTCTTGGTGGTAACTTGAACATATAATGACTTAAGTCATTACGAAATAGCACCCTAAACCTTTTAAAAACTTCTCATATTTAATACAATTATTTTTTTTTTAACTTGGCCACTCTTAAAATCTGGAATTTATGTTCTCCATTTCATTGATAGTGGATTGGTAAGGGCTGTGCTATTATCTTATTGCTGTGACAGTGTATTTTAACCTCTTCAAAACTTTTGTTTCTTTTCTTTAAATAGCTTCTCGGACCTCTAGCCATAGCGAACAGCAGAGGGATAGAAGGTATGATGATGTTTTTTATATTACAATTAGGTGTTACTATAAAACTTGTTAGATTCTGTCACAGTATTGCCTTTTATGGCTTTCTCCTCTAGGGTGTTTCTTTTCTCCTTCTCTCTTTTCTTGGTATGTTTAAAAATAAATTAGGCAGGATAAAATAAATATCATGATTCTTAAACACAAGAGTTTGAGGAGTTTTCTCATCAACTTTTGTGTGTCTTTAAAGAAGAATGTAACCAACTATCAGACCTCTGCAGAACTGTTTTACTTTCCTGACATCTATTTACAGGATCACTTCACAGTGCCAATAAGCACACTTTCAGGTCTCCTTCCAGTTTCTCAAAGGATATTGAGAAAAGAGGTCACCAACCTGGACAGCTGGTGAGCTGAGTCTGCCATTCTTTCAGGTGTCAAGGAACTGTAGCCCTCTTTTTTTAAAAAATTCTTTTTACCGTAATTTTAGAAGTTACACTTCTGCAGGTTTTTTTTTGGGTCAGCAGACAGAAGCTTCTATAGGCTTCATACTCATGAAACTCCTCAAAATATATTTTGTGTAGGACTCTAGATTGATCAGTAGTACTCTGGGGCATGTTCTGGGTACGTGGGCCATCACTGCAGCCTATGCTCTAAGGCAGTTGTTACAGGGATAAAACAGGGGTAGTACCTATAGGTCTTTAACTGCCACAGAAATCCCTATGGTACTGGCTGCTGTAAGGACGTAGGCCCTGCCCCAAAAGCCTGTGAGACTTGCTCTGCCCCACTTTAGCACAGTGGGAGGTTTCCCTCGAGGTCTGAGGATAGACAAGTTTTTAGGTAGCCAGCCAGAAGCATCTGGTTTCTACTGTTTTCATATCGTAGCAGGCTAAGGGCAAACACATGGTTAGTTTTCATTATTTCATGAAGAGTAAGATTTCTTCCATCTGAGTTACATACACTTGTGTTGAAGGACTTTAAGCATGTAAATTATTTCACTGAAGCCAATAAACCTACTTTTTGGCTTAGGCATTTAATTAGGTGCTTTGAATGGAAGCCTAAGTGCTTGTTAGAAAGGTCAGGTAAGTTACTTTGAAAGCAGGGAAAAACACCTCGGGTTCAATCAAAAAGACCTGAACTATTTTGATTTCCCATGTAGAGAAAACCTTGGTCTTTTGTACTTAAAAGAACTATTTTTAAATGGTTTAGGTAATTATTCCACTTTGCCTTCATTTCCAGGCGTCCTGAAATTACAATAGTTGCTGCTGAACCCCTCCGGCCATCCTCCTGGTTTCCAGGTGCAAGCCCTGTTGCTCCTCAAGGATTAGGATTCCCTTCTGCTTCATCTCATGCTCAGTGGAGGAGAAATGAGCATATTCCAGCTGAGGTGAGTGTGAACTTACATGATATGTGTTTGATTTACAAAGGTAAAAAGCACATTAAGTTAGAGAGGAATAGGGTTTTTGCTTGCTTAGGCTTTCATCATATTGGATAAAAGACTATGACAATGTTCTTTTCCTCTGCATATGTTAATTCAATATTTTTAAATTTATGTGCTTTTTATTTGAAGGATCACATCTGGGCGTCCATTAATATTTATCTCTGTTTTGTAGCTTCCACCATCATATGAGCAGGTGATAAAAGAAATCAATCAAGTGCAAGTCAATACAACAAATAACAATAATGCTGCTGCTCCTAGACATACCACTACTTCTGCAACACAAACTGACTTTCCGGAGGAACTAATCAGCCGTTTGCCAGGAAGTAATGTAAAAACTAGTGTGCCTACACACTGGGAATCTGCAGTCTATCCAGGTGAGGCTATTTTGAATTTCTCATTGATGAAACCTTACTCTGTCTCCTGAAGATGTCTTTTATTACTGGTCTGTGCAGCGTTTAATATGAATAACAGTTACATTTCTGTGGATGATTACTTCTGTAAATTTATGTAAAAATTGTGTCTTCTGATGAACTACCGTTGCATTCACAGTCAGATTGTAATTAGATCTTAAATTTTTGCTCAATTCAGCCATAATAACAATTGCTTTAGGGCCAGAGGAGCTCAGATGTTCAATCAGAATAGCAGCAGAGTTACACATTCAGACTGAGAAGTGTGCAAACCAAACTGGGGAAGTTACTGTACTATTCTTTGGTCTAGGTGTTGCTTTCATGCCCCTCATGCTTTAAGCTAACAAGCAGTTTTGAACTCACAATGTGTAGACAACCGTGCATTTCAGCAATCTTCAGCTTCTTCCTATAGTTCATATATTTTTCATTCATCTTTTTAAAAAGAGATCTATGGTTTCACAAGCAGCAGTAAGTTATGAGTGAAAACATAATTTTTACCATCCTGATTGCTTACAAAAAATAACATAAATAAAGAGTTGTGGAATAGATAACTAAAACCTTTTCCTTTTCTCTTAGCAGTGCAGAGTCCTCTTAAACCTCCTAGGCCTTCTGCATCTCTCTTGAATAGGTCTCCTTCAGAAAATGAGAATCCCTTAATAGTCTTTGAAATTTCTGAAGGTCAGAGGTGCCAAGAAAATCCCAATGCTGTGATATGTCCTGTGCCAAAGCCAAGATCGAGAAGCAATCTCAGACCTGTGGTCAAAAATACTGAAAGTAAGATAGACGATGGAGAAGAAGTGAACCAGCCTACCACAAAAAGGCAGCAACCTCCAGTTCAGGAGTCACCTCTCTTAGATGATAGCTTACTGGACAATCACTTGGTGATGGACAGCATGAGTACAGAAAAGAGCCAAAATAGTATTGTTTCAAGGATCAAAGTTTTTGAATCCCAAGGAACTAATGATACCTCAGGATTATCAAAAAAGCCAGAAATTGCTCCTCGTTCATTTGCCCCAAGACCTGTTACTGCAAAGAAGCCAGTAGTTGCTCCAAAGCCAGGAGTAAGCAGAATTTCAGGAGACTGGGATGCATGGACAGAAAGCAAATCGACACCTTCCAAGGAACTGCAGCCTCAACCTGAAGTAGTTGGGAGCAGTGTTACAACCAAACCCGAACTGCCAAAGAAGCCAAAACCTGGCCTTGTTAAAAGTAGTAGTAGTGATTTTCTTGATGCAAGGAGTGGATCAGTTGCAGAGAACAGCGATGGACAGAAGAAATTTCCTGTTCCTGCTCCAAGGCCTCTTGTTCCTAAGAAGTCATTTTATGCAGAAAATCCTGCACTTCCTTTGGCCTCACTAAGACCGATTGCTGCTCCCCCACGGGCTTCCATATCTGGCCAAGAGAAAGTTTTCAAGTCTCTGGGGGAATCGTCACCTGCAGCCAACTCCTCAGCACCTACTTTGCAAAATAAACTAGATGTGGAAGAAGACCTGATCAGTTTTGATGATGATGTTTTGCCCCTAAGTCCAGCTTGTGTAGCTACAAATAACATCAGTTCTGAAGCAGCAGCAGGTAAGAAGAAATTTTTTCAAACTGTCACTGTGGTTCATTACTCTTTGCAGGTGTATGAGTCTGTGTGGGTTATGTCTGCCTGTCTTGATGGGGTTTATGTGTATATATGAAATTCTTGGGTTTATATTATGTCAACATCACTATGAAATTACTTGAATTTCGAGACTCGGGAGGCTTCAGGGCTATATAAATCTCATAACTTGCCTGCTGGATTTATTACATGATTACTAAAATAATGATAAAAGATTTGTTGATGTACACTAGATATCACTTCCAGAATGTATCACAGTTCTCTCTGGGGAATTTGGAACATCTGACTTCTCGCCATCTAATCTGACTAATTTATTTGAGTGCCTGAAGTTCTGTAGTGGAAACCTAATCATCTAGAGAAGCAGCAAGATTTGTGGCATCTAGGGAAAATTGTGATCAAACATACTGGGATACTCTGCTTGTCTCACCAGTGCCTACTTATTTTCTTTTTCCTAGCTTTGTCTTGTCTTGTCATGCGACTCTATGCTTGTTACGCAAATTCAATTTTTTCTAATAAGTGAAAACAGTTATTACATATGTACAGATTTATTACTACCACCACTACATCCCTTTCATAAACCTTGTTTGATTCCATTAAGTGCTTGGGGTAGAATTTTTTTAATGGTTTTTTTGGTAGTTTAAGACACAGCTGAGTGTTGGGCTGTCATTAAATTTTATAGCAATAGGTTTTTCCCTCCTAATGTTCAAGAATGTCCTGATTTAGCTTAGCAGTCCCGTTGTAATCCAGGTCGAGTTCTGCTTTAAAACAGATGGTGTATCATACAAAATGCTTGTTTAAGGGACTAGCTATGATTTTTTAATCTTTTTTTTAACCTCATGTATTGAGTTTATGGGGCAAGGTTTTGCTGGGGGGGGGGGGGACGGGCTACAGGGTTGGCTCTGTGAGAAGCTGCTAGAAGCTTCCCCCATGTCTGATGGTGCCAATGCCAGCCAGCTCCAAAATGGACCCACCGCTGGCCAAGGTGGATCCCATCAGCAACAGTGGTAGCACCTCTGTGATAACATATTTAAGGGGAAAAAGTTGCTGCGTGAAACCGATTGCAGCCAAAGAGAGGAGGGATAATATGCGAGAAGAACAACTGCAGACACTAAGGTCAGAAGAAGGAAGGAAAGGAGGTGCTCCAGGTGCCAGGGCAAACATTCCCCTGCAGCTCATGGTGAAGCCCACGGTGAGGCAGGCTGTGCCCCTGCAGCCCGTGGAGGTTAATGGTGGAGCAGATCCCCACCCTGCAGCCCGTGGAGGTTAATGGTGGAGCAGATCCCCACCCTACAGCCCGTGGAGGAACCCACGCCAGAGCAGGTGGGTGCCTGAAGGAGGCTGTGACCTCCTGGGGGAAGTCTGTGCTACAGCAAGCCCCTGGCAGGGCCTGTGGCCCCACGGACAGAGGAGCTCCCACCAGACCTACTGTGGAGCAGTCTGTTCCTGGAGGGCTGCATCCTGTGGGAGGGACCCATGTGGGAGCAGTTCGTGAAGAACTGTAGTTTGTGGGAAGGAGTCATATTGCAGAAGTTTGTGGAGAACTGTCTCCTGTAGGAGGGACCACACTCTGGAGCAGGGGAAGAGCATGAGGAGTTCTCCTGCTGAGGAGGAAGGAGCAGCAGAGAGAGCGTGCCATGAACTGACTGCAACCCCCATTCCCCTGTGCCCGTTGCAGGGAGGAGATAGAGAAAATCAGGAGTGAAGTTAAGCCCGGCAAGAAGGGAAGGGTGGGGGAAAGGTGTTTTTAAGATTTGGTTTTATTTCTCATTACTTTATTCTGATTTGATTGGTAATAAATTAAATTAATTTTTCCCCAAGTCAGTCTCTTGTCCGTGACAGTAATTGCTGAGGGATCTCTCCCTGCCCTTATCTTGACCCACGAGCCTTGTGTTATATTTTTCTCTCCCCTGTCCAGCTGAGGAGGGGAGTGATAGAACAGCTTTGGTGGGCACCTGGCATCCAGCCAGGGTCAACCCACCACACCTCACTTGTCATTAAACATCTCAGCTTTCTGAAATGAGCAGCATAGATACTGTGTAGTTGTCACAGTAAATTGCTATTAATGATCGTTCAAAAATGTGATTTCTTCACCATTTGTAGATTCTATTGTTAGATGAAGTTCTGGTTTGCTACTGTTTCTGCTCTGTATTGGCATAAAAACCCCAAGGCAGATGTCAGAAGTCCCTTCAGTCCCTGAACTGTTAAGATTGATATGTATGGGCGTACAGACCTCAGGGAAGTTTATGAAACCAGTGAAATAAGGCAAAAGAAGGTCCTGCAGGAGAGGTGATTAGGTCAACATGGATACAAGTGGGTTTTTTGGGGTGGGTTTTGTTTTTTTTTTTTTGGACTGAGAGATTCCAGGAACACTGCAGAAGCTGTACCAAGCCTGGAAGGAGGAAGGGTTACAGGGTGACTGGAGAAGTGTTTCGTACTTATGTCAAGGAAGTATATCACTGATAGTGTCTAGCTGGGAACAGAGTCATGATCATTGTGTCTGGAGACAGGGGTTGTGGACAGGCGCTGTGCATGTGATAGTTTTAGAAGTGCGAGGGATGACTCTTGTTTTCCATAGGGTAAAACTTTCATAGTTTCAGCCATTTTATTATATTAATGTATGCAAGAAGCAGAGGGGAAAATGTAACTGTTCTAAGCAGCAGGCAAGAAAAGAGAATACTTACATTTTGAAAGTGCGTAAAAAAGAAAATTATGTTTTAGCTATATACACTAAAAGACTGCCTTTTGCCCAACCAGAAAAATTAAATAACATTAATTCTTTTGTTAAATCAGGAGTTGGGTGAGCTCAAATGAAAATCACCTGAAAAAACAGCTTTTGTGATGTAGTAGGAATGTCAGTCTTCATCTTTCTGCTTGGTGTCCTAGGTGTCATTCTTGGTGTAATTAAGAATACTTTACATTCTCATGGTTAACAGAAGAATTATTCAGAGAATAGTTTCCTGACAACTTGAGTCACCTGTCCATGATTTTATTCACTCAATAAAATGGCATCTTTGCTGCAGCCCTTTCTTACCTACTAAAGAGAGGAATGTCTGACAGCATTATCACTTTATTACACTGTAAAATTAGGATTCATTCCAAATTTTTACAGGCATTTGTGAGCTCAAGATAATATTCTCTACTCTTGATTGCTAATGTTGTGCTATGTCTTGACAAAGCATCCACAAGAATGCTGGCCTTCTGAAAAATGAGGCAACACGAGGCACTAACACTAGCTATTTCTCATGTTCCCATAGGAACAGCTTAGGATTTGCAAGATGAATCCACAGTAAAATGTTTTGTAAAGTCAAGAAGAGAAGGTCTAATCTTGCTCCCAGTTCCCCAGACCTTTGCGTTTCTTACGTATTTGTCATTGTCCTTATTTAGCAAAATGACAGCACTCTGTTTGTTGTTATGGCAACCCTAGGAAAGGAGGAAGGCTTTTATGCAGTGCTGTTTGAGAAACAAGCTGTTGGTGCTTAGTTTCAAAGAGCAGGGTTACAGATTACAGCATTCACAAAACTTAGGGTTTTTTTCTGATACAGCACAACCCCATCTGGTACTTAGACTAATGTAAATAGAACTGGACTGATCGTTCACTGCTGCTGCTAACACCTGATGGAAAGTAAGAAGGTAAAGCAGTCAGATGAGGAGGGGGGCACAGAAGTTGGAGTGACCATATAGCAAAAGGTGGACCAGGCAAAACAAATTCAGTCTCCACAGCCGTTTACTTGACTGATGTAAGACATCAGCTTCCTCTAACAGAAGGCTGGCATCACCACAGTAATGAAAAGTATTTTAATACTATTTATGAGCAAAGATCAACAGCATTGGCAACAAAGCAGTTTATGGTTTCACCAGTTTAACTGTCAGTGTTTAACTGGTAGTTTTAACTACAAAGCTAGCTGGATGATTTTCTTTCAAGTTTACCTCAGGCAATCCCATGGGTTTCATCAGCATTTGACAGCATCTCCAACGGCACAGCTGTTAGTAGAGTCAACTTGCCCCTGTCCAAACATTAATAATTTTATCTTTGACCTGTATGGAGAGGGGAAGCTGTTCTGGTGCAAATAGAGGCTGGGTACCGAGATCCCTTTCAGAGCTTTCAGCATCCACTCTCCCAGTTGAAGTCTGTGGGTGCTTTGGAAGCTCAACAGCTCTGAGATTCAGAGGTGAACTGTGGCAAAACCTTGCGCCCAGCTTCTGTCTCTGATGGTGGCCCAAGGGAAGTGCCAGAAAGAAGTCAGGAATGACAGGTGTGTAGGGCTGCTTCTTTCATCAGCAGCCAAAATCGATGCCAGTTTTAAGTGCCATAATTTTGGACTCAGAGGCTGGCTAGAGATAATGTTCAAAGCCATTTGTATCCTAATGAAATTCCTTGTGTTCAAGTCAGTTATTGAGAATGTGAAGGCACCTGTTTGGGACTCTAAATCTTGAGATGTTAATGCTTTGATAACAGTTGTGATCTTTTGGATCATCTAGGGTATTTTTACACTTTTCTTATAGCTCAAAAAAGGGATTTGTGCAGTTCATGAAAGTTAAAAGTTTCAGTAATCTGTCAGGTGAGCTCTCTTGTCACTAATCCACTTTTACAAAGGCTTGGAAATGAAATCCTAGTGCAAGTTGAACAGAGTGTAAATTCCATGGCTTCAGAAGATCCATGATTTTACCCGTAGCTTGTATTAGTTGCTATGTTAAAGCATGTAGTGTGCCTGCTTGCTTAATGTTCTGGCAACGTCTATTTTGGACAAAGAAAATATGGTAACAGTACCTTTAAAAGCACAGCATTTAAATTAAAACCTGAAGGTGATCTTGCTAGAATGTTTTTATTCCTTTTCGTTTGTAGGAGTTATTCTTCTTTCTTGTCTGTCTCTCTCTAAAACAGCATGTAATTCACTGATTGCTCTGTGCCTACTATACCAGAACTCAATTTAAACAAAACACTTTGAAAAGTAGTTCAGAGAGAGCCTTACCTTACCAGCAGAAGTCAGCTCTCTCTTTGGATATCTTTGTCATATTAGTGTATTCAATTCTAACAGTAATATGACTAGTAATATGACTACTGCATTTCTTAGTTGTTTTATCTGTCTGTCTGTTTATCTATCTAGCTAGCTATTTCAACATCGTACAAAACTTCATTTCTGCTTGTACGGCGAGAAAAACCCCAACCAAACCAGTGCTGCTGCCCATTTGTGGGTATTGTTCCTTCTTGTGGCATGAATGGTGGAATTTGTATCACATTGTAGTCAATTCAGGAAAACTGCTGCTTGAGTAACTCCAAATTTGTCTGCTGTGGGGATATTGCCCAGCTGCTTGCTTTTAATTGCTTCCTCAGGAAGGAAAAGGAAAAAAAGAACTGAAATAGTTCTAACTGGTAGATTAGTCCAGACGTATCTTCAAAATAATGCAGCTTTTCATAGGGTTCTGCTATGTTACTTCTGATGACTCTTCTTGTGGTTAAAGACACCTGTCTCCTTTTTTGCTTACTATCAAAGGTATCATCCCCAGAAAAGTGAGCTGTCTCATCCATTTTAACCTACTATTTGGCTTAATCCCTGGCAAAAACAGATTTACCTGAAGACATGCTCCTGTGGGGTGGAGTAGTGGAGGTAGAGGTTTGTGCTGTGTCCAGCTGGTTTTGCTACGAGGCTGGCAATCTCCAACAGGAGTGGTAACAAACACCCATTAACCCTTCAGGCATTACAGATGTTTGCTTAGTAAACATAAATTGGAGCCTTCAAGGAGCTTGCAAGTGACTCCACTGTTGCCACAGGAGAGGGCTTTATGTCTAGTTTCAGGAAACAAATCAGGTTTTTAAATTACAGCTACATAATAGATGAGGAGCCTTTAGCTTGTCAAATGCAGATGAATTTGCTTTTGAGTTCCGTGTCTATAGATACTATTAAGTGGTAACATGCAAGTAGTAATGTTCTTAATAATAACTGTCTTCTCTGATGATTAAATCTGCTTACTTGACAAGAATGCTTAAAATGCAGATATCCTTTGATCAGAAACATTGTCAAACAACAACAGCAAAATGCGTATTTAAAAGAAGTGTTTATAAATAAAACTATTTTTTTCCTTTGCTAAAAGCATATGAGATTCTTGCAAGGAGATAGCTAGGTATTTTAAACATTATAAATTCCCTTGTCCTTCACACTTCCATTTAAAAGATTTTCTATCCCCTACTGCTTTCGTCTGCTGTGGAGGTTTCCAGCTTACCTGTTTTGGGGAACTTGAATCTCTTGCCAATGAGCAAGCAAGCATTCATTACCTGGCAAGAACGGGCGAGGCTGCGTTTCTTAATCTCCTGAGTAATTTGAGGGTTTGGGTTTTTTTTGTCACCCACTGTATGTTCAAATACTCTCTGGCATGCAATTTTTGAAGTTAGACCAGGTTATGCAACCAATTTCTAACAACATGACCTTGTGGCTGACCTGTTCTGGGCAGGAGGTTGGATTAGACACCTCCTGAAGGTTCTTGCAATCTGAGTACCCTAGTCTTACTTCAACTGGCAAAATAGATTAATGATGGAACAATAGCCTCCAAACTCTCACATAATAGCTCATGCTGGAGGTATAAGCACTCCTTTTTTTGCCAAAAGTAATGTAATTACTATCACCTTTACTGGTATGGACAAGCTAGCGATGAACCAAATAGTTGTGCTCTTAGATACACACAGATGGCAAGTGTGGGCATTCCTGCGGTCTGGGGGAGAAGTGCTGAAAGCTCGGAAAAAGTCCATTTATATCTTTCTTTGTGTACAATGTAGCACTGTAGTTTTCCACCCCATAAATGCTTGTATTGTCATTAAGTGTTATAATAGCCCAAGAAATTTTGCTGTTCTAGTAGCAGATTTTATTTTAGCTGCTTTCCAACTTTTTAACATTGTGAGTGAGATATTTCATTGCTCAGTTAAGGACATCTTACATTTTCAACAAATACATTTAGGTTGGATCCTCAGTTGCATTTCTTAGGATTATTATTTTTTTTTTAATATACTTTCCAGGGAATATCAAACTCTACATAATTCTTTGACCGTGTGCACTTTCATCATATGGTGGCTAGGCTCCTTTTGCAAACTGCGTGTGAATCCTGTAGACATGCATTCTTCGGATTGGACTCATTCCTCAAAAATAGTGATCACTGGCCTTAAGTTGCCTTGCTTTTTGTGGCGATCCATCAAATGCCAGCAGTCAACAGGGAGCAATGCCTGAACGCCAATGCAAGTAGTTCACTACCTTTTCTCTGCTCTGAGTAGCAGTAAATTTTGCTGGATAACCTCTTCCTGTCCTGAAGTCTTTGCACAACTCTCTTTAAAAATTCTTGTTAATGTGTGAGAAGTTTGAGATTTCTGTTTTGGCATCTGGACATAATGTTTCCAGGAAGAAGGATAATCCTCAGGATAAAGCTTTCTGAAATTACTGTGTGCTTGCTTCAGTGTTGTGTGCTTTTGATAGAACAGTATAAGCAGGTGAAATAAAATTAATGCTTTGGCAACAACATTGGAAAAACTACTTATATGTAAAGGTTGTTACATATAAGAAATTTTCACCAGCCTGCTCAAGCACCTGTTTGACTAAATGTGCCATATCAGGTAAAGCAAATCTCCTTGGCCTGACAAACTATAAATCTTTGAATAAAGCAGGACCACACAGTCTGTTCATAGCCTCTACCAAAATAACTGGGCTAGTCATAAAAAAACTCTGTGAAGACCAGGGAGAAAAATCCTAGAATGTTTTCATAGCAGATTTGCTTGTCTATGCTCCAATTTAAGTCTGAAGCCATACTAAGTGTACTCCTGAATACTGTATTCTTTTTATTTGAGTGTTAGGAGAATGCTGAGAAGCCCGAGTTTCCCCTGAGCTTACTTTCAGGTTATGCACAGATTACATCCTGAAAGAGCCTGCATCCCATTCTCCCTCTCTTCCCCCTCCCCACCCCCACCCCCTTTTTCTTTTTTAATTTCCCGGTCTATTAAAAGACATCGTCATGACCAGATCATGGCAATTTTCCATGCAGAGGGAGCTGCAAATTGCGTATTTGGATAAAGGTGGTGTAGTCCATATTATTCTCTCTGGGTCAAAAACTCTATTTCTAAGAATGGTGAAATGTTAATTTTGATGATGAAAAATATTGGGGAAAACTGAGATTGGAAAATCACTAATGCTGGAATTTGGGTAGGATACCTGTCTAATATGTCTATTTATAGTTGTAAATAGGTTGAGATTTAGAACATCTGAGTGAACTGACGTCAGACTTTCACAGTGTTTCAGCACGGACCCCGTTCCTCTTTGGGATGTTAGCTGTCAGGTTTCCATGAAATGTCCAGCTATATTACTGGTGGGGGCCTGTTGTTGAAAATCTTCCCCCAAGTATGTGTCCACAAGTACCAGAGTAGTTTCATGGGGCTAGGTTTTAATAAAACCATTTGTTGATGAGGCTTGGCTTTATTCTCTGTGCCTGGAAGACCCTGATAACAATACTGTGCTATGTGCAGAGAATGTGTGAGCTTTGCCTGTAACAGCTGATTTAGGGGTTTTTTAATCAAACTTTGAAAGTAGACACAGTTGCATACTTCTGTGGTAGCAAGTGTTGTAATGTCAGCATCAACACCTATCATATTGCACTGTTCTTATCTGTACTGGGAGTACTTCTTGCAGGACTGAGCATCTTCGCAGCAGATAGTACTGGTTGTGCTTTTAGCTTTCCACATCTGATTTGTTTGGAGATTACCCTTATTGCTGTTGAGATGTCTGTTACCATCTTCCTATCACTTACTTAAAGACTACCAATAAATATTTCAGAAAGGTATCCATCTGTCCTGCTCACATGGGCAAAACCTAGCGTTGTTCTGTAACCTCCTAATTTTTTATTTTAAACAAGGATGGTAAATCAGACAGGGAAAAAATCTGTCTCTCCTAAACTGGTAGAAGAAAGAGATGATATATGGTGTATTTGAATACACAGCTTTCGTTTGTTTTTCCTGTGAATAAGCACGTTAAAGGTTGATAACATGTGTTGAAACAGAAGCAGTAGAAAAGTGAGACTAAGGAAGACACAGGCTTTAAGCATCATTATAAAAGTTTAATAAAAAAAAAATCGATAGTCTGTTGATACGTGTTATGAAAAATGCCTTGCAGATTAATTTCCTTGAGCTGAGAAGCTTTAAATGAGTATATTAACAATTCTGTTTTCACACCTCAGTGAATTACGCTCAAATGATGCCCAATTGTTGTTAAACAACATAAAAATTTGATATGTTGTCAGTCCCACTGCACAAAGCAGTCAGTCCCATTGCACAAAGCAGCACAGTCGTTTACTCAGCCAATTTCTGCTGCAAACCCAACTCTGGGGAATGGAATAACACAAACAAGGTAATGAGTTTTAAACTAATTATGAGGTGACAACAGTATAATTGAACATGAGATAATGAGTGCAAAACTAAGGTTCATCAAATGGTTTTCTCAACCTTAGAAATTACTTTTCTCAGACTTAAAAATTACTTCTTGGATTTATTGATGTAGATACCTTCTTGCCAACTGTTGAGTGGTCGAGAAAACCATTTCTACACATAGCAATGATTAATAGTTGACAAACAGCAATTTTTGTACAGCTTTAAATCACCCATAAATTTACAAGAATGCGGATCTGTGATTATTTTCATATTTAGAGCATTTCCACTTGGTTTCACGATGTCTATTTTTTTATAAGATGAAGGCTTTGAAAAACTGTTTCCTCATTGTTCATGCAGAACTTCCTTAACCTTGGCAGAACCTTACCTTGAGAGGTGCTCCACGTGCTGGTGTGTTCCCTATGGTCCTGCTGTGTCAAGGAGCCCATGACTTAGCCCTGCTCACCTTTCTTCTGCTTGCCCTGTGTCTCCAGCTTCCCAAGGGGCCAGTGCAGCTCTGAGGCCCAGCTGCCCTGCTGCCTCGCCAGGGTCACTCCTCAAATATTTCTGTTGTAGAGTTGCCAGATAACTGAAAGAGAGAAGAAACCCCAGGTCTGGTTTTCTTTTTTCAGCCACACTAAAGTCACTCTGAACATCAGTGCAAGAGTAGGTAAATCTTTATTTAATGCAGTTCAAATGTTAGTATTGTAGCTAGCAGACGTAGGTATAAAGGAATAAAAGAAAATTATAACTACAGGCTTGCTTTAAGGCCGTGATTTTTGTTTCTTGTCATGATTGTAGTGCCAGAATGTTGCACCCTTCTTGTGGTCTGTGTTTTCAAGTCCTCTAGAAAAACCCTAGCTCTGATGCAGCTTCCATTGAAGAGACTTAAACATTTTGCTGACGAGTGCTAATCCATTACTTAAACAGCACGATAAGTTTTACCCCTACCTTCTAAAACACTGTGTGTTACCTGTGCCTAGTTCCTGGATGTGCCAGTGTCTTTGGGCACAACGTGATGGAGCCATCTTCTGTCTAGATGGTAACGGAGCTTTTTTTTGACTATAGCCTGTATACCTTTAGCTGTAGACAAATCATTGACCTCTCATGATCTTTTCTACCTGAGGTGTATGCTCGAAGCTGTTTACAAGCAGCCTGTCAGAAGGAATTGATGTGCTTTGATTCATGATTAAAATGTGACATGAAGGTACCCAGGCAGAATTTTGGGGAGCCTGTAGGCAGGCAGGTTATCTTGCCTTGGAGAGAGACCATGGCACAACCCCCCATGGCACTCGTACGTGATGGATATGACTACGAAGAAAGCCTTAAGGCAAGGGAAGGGGCTAGTGGGGGGGGGACATTTGAGCAGCAGTGAACACGCGTCAGCACTGCACTGCAGCATGTTGTCCCTGCTGTGGCTACAGCTGTGCACTGGCAGCGGGAGCTGGGGGCATGGGCAGAGGGGCTGCCAGCTGCAGGCAGAAACACCCAGCAAGGAGGAGCAGCACAGAGGCTGGGGAAGCTGTGACCACCATTGTGTGTGTGTGTGGCAGGACAGTCCATTACGCTGCTATTCAGCAGCTCAGTATTACAGTGTTTTCTCTCTCTGAAATGACTTCGGGACTATTTTTGGTTTGAAAAAAAACCAACAGAGCTTGATGTGTTTGGTCGTCTTCCCCTCTCTCTAAAAATGCCAAATTAAAAAATTTAATTTTTAATTAAAATGCTAAGAAGTTTTTTTTATGAGGTTGTTCATAAATAAATACTGTATTTCTGGATTTTCTTAAATCTTATGTATATTCCAGACACAGATTTCTAGTGTCTTGATAAACTGCATTGTGCTATACTATCCAAAATTATCTGTAAGAAATGATGACTTCATATTACATATTTTTTTAAATCATTTTTTGTAAGTGTTGATGACAAGGTTTTATCAAACACAGGGCTTCCAACTTTGTCAGAAAATGTGGTGGTAGTTTTGAGAAAGGTATGTTTTTATAAAAAGTCCCAAAGAATTTAAAAAGATGCCCAGCATACTTCCTCTCTGAGATTCAGACAGTCCATAAATAACATCTCATTGAGCTACACATCTAAAAAGGCCACCAGAGGAGATAAGACTCAGTTGTTGGGGCTATGAGTATGTGTCATGGAGAATTTATTATCTGGAGTGCTTCTCCAGTTTCTACTTTACACATTTACGATACCGTTAAGCCTTGCCATTTTACTGCAGTTTTTGGTAACTTCATAGAAAAAGGTAGCAGTTGTTAACAACAGAGAAGAGATATAAATGAAGTATTGCTCTTTGACATGAAGCTGTACTTGAGAAAGAACTTACTGATTTGGATTTTATTTATGTACAAGTATTTTTACAGCTGTCTTCTACATGTGCATATGTTCCCGTGCCTATTAATAAGAGACTAGTGCTTAAGTTTGTGAAGCATAGAAAACATTGCTCCTGTCTTACTGGTGGAATGATTGGACAGACTTGTAGAGGAGTGAGTGATATGGGCAGGGGCAGAGCTCAGGCACAACTCCCAGTCCTTGGTCTGAATCAGTCTCTCCCATGACACCAGGTTTATAATCAACAAAATGATGGAGAATCTTCCAGGGAATTAGTTGTTCTACAGCGAAAACATTTTGTAATCAGTAATATTTAAATGCTTTGTTTTGTTTTGTTTCTGTAGGAATTTTGTCTGCTGCAGTGCTGATTGTTTAGCTTTGGAAAGATTGTACTGATTAAAACTTCTTAGTGAATGTGTTCACAGCTATGTCTGCATATCAGAGCAACTGCTTTGAAAACGTTTCCCTAAAGCCATCCTGATTTCAGGTCCATATTACTAAGCAATGCAGTTCTTCTTGTTCAGTGGCTTATATAATCCCAGAAGGCATCTGGAGCATGTTTATGTTAAGTCAACTATGAGTGCAGATGTACAGAAGAAACATGTTATTTACAAAGAGCTGAGTATGCTACTTGCATCAGCCTGATTTAGATCTTTTTTTTATGACTTCCTTGGGTGTGAAATATAAATGTCATTAATAATGAAAGCAATACCTGGTGAGATTTGTGTTCAAGAAATAAATGTGTTGGAATTTTTTTTTTTTTTTCATTTTAGATCCATTTCAGTTCGTCACCAAAAGTGAACCTGCAAAGGAACAAGCAGCTCAACCAGCTTTAGCCCGGAAACCCACTGTGATCCGAATCCCAGCTAAACCCAGGAAATGTAAGTTCTTCTCCCAAATTGTCTGAGAAATCCCTGTCAGAAAGGAATTTTAACTGGGACTTATTATTTACTAATGGAGTTGCTGTTTACTAGCTACACTTGCTGCCAAAGGAATCCTGTGGTAAGTTTGACAAGATGGAGGAGCCAACCTAAGGGCTGTGGTGGGAGTGAGAAACAGCTGGGAGTCGTGTTCCTCTCTCCCTGCCTCCTAGCTACCTCCTCTGGCTCCCTCCCTTGTGCTAAGTTTGATGTCTCTCAAACCTTATGGTGCTAATACATATCTGAGGTGAACAGGGGGTGTGTGGGGGAGCAGGTCTAGAGGCTGGCAGAGAAGAGCTGGAGACCCTTTCAGCAGAAGCAAGCTTGTCTCATCAACTAAACTGTATCACTGAGCTGTACCTTTAATCAAATTGATTTCTGTTCCGGCATCAGCTGAGAATATTTTAATGCTGCTCCCAAGCTACCTGGATGCCAGGCCCCTACTTGTCAAAGGAACAACATTAGTGTATTAAACTTTGCTTCAAACACAGCTTAGTTGGGATGTAAGCATAGTTATCACAGCTCACATCAAAAAGTTCCCTTGACTCTTGTTAGATTTGAAATCTGTGGCCATTTAAGCAATACTGTTTTGGTAGCAATGGAGGGAATAAAAAAGGCGTGTGAGAATTTGGATGCAAAAACTTGATGTGTTCAATTTTGTGTCAAGGTCTTGACTGTAGTTTTCTGACAGTTGCCATATCCCTAATGCGTTCCACCTCTAGTCTTTTACAGCTTTACAAATTATACTGACAACATCTCAGCGCAGACATCAATCAGAGAGCTCCAAGGTCTTTGTGCTGATCATTGCATGCTGGAGTACATAATTGCTCCTGTTTAGCCTTATGTTTTATCCTTAAAGCTTAGGAAGAAATGTCACAAGATACCTCTTAAAACTCATATTTCAAAATCATTTTTTACTACACTGAGTAAGTGTAGAGCCAACTTGTAGCAACTAGATGTCCAGGTGGCTTTTCTCCTAAGACTTTCTCTCATTATTTCCTGAGCTCCCTTCTCCCACACCCCACCATCCCAGTGCTACAATACTGTTTTCTTTACCTCTGCGTATGTGAGAAATGCAGTGGAAATGATTAAAAATGCAGAGAAGACTGAAGATAAAGCTATGAGGAGAAGTCTTTCTGTTAATACCTGATCATAAATAAAAGGCTTTTGCCATTGGAAGAATATATTTATGAACTACTGTTAAGATTCCAAGACATAATTCTTCTCCACAAAGGAAATAATAATTTCCATTTTAAAAAAGAAAAATAAAACCACTCAAAACAAAACAAATGACCTCACAATTTGTTTTTTCCTTTTCTTTTTTCCCCCTCCTGAGCTGGATTCTCTTTTAGACTTGTAGCTAACCGGTCCCTTGCTGCTCTCTGGTGGTAATTGAACTTTCCGCAGGAGACTGCTGGTCATCCTGTACTCGGCTGTACTTGTCAGGAGGGTGTGAAGGACTGCTTTATGGGAGGCTGTGGCTGCAAGATTAATGGAATGTGGAGGAACAGAAGCAGGTTTTAAGAAAGCAGAGTAGCTTTTTGTCAGGTGGGAGCTGCTGCAGAAATGTAAGCTGTTAAAAGTTAAGAAATGAGTACAATTGGGCCAAGGTAGAACATGGATACAGTAGGATTTACTTGGTAAGAGGGACACGTAACCTCAGTACAAGCGGTCCTTCACCGTCGTGGGTATGGAGGGAGATTAATTCTGGCAGGAGCCAGCATGAACCAAAAAGGAAAGTTCCAATAAACCAAAAAGAACCCTGCCAAGTACTACCAAAAAGGGAACAGAGCTGGATGCTTAAGAACTTCAATTTCAGTAAAGCACTCATTGACCGTTAGTATTTTTGTCAAGATGTAATTAGAAAGGAAGCTTTAAAATTCCACTTCAGTTATTACTTTTAGAAATCACTGAAAATAGCACCTGCCGCCTTGTTCTTGGATTTGGGGTGGGATTTTTTTTCCTTTATTTCCTTTAATTTTGGTCTGTAAAGAGTGAAAGTGAGGAAACTAGGCCATCCGTGTATATATCAAGATTTGAAGTGGTGTGAATGAATAAATCTCTTGTGCTTTTTATATATCAGTAAGGTATGATAAGAGGAGATTTCTTTTGCAGTTACTGTCAGGTGTTGGCTTTGCTTTTCATCCATCATACTACCTTAGAAGAGTGATGAACTTTGCCAGCGTTTTTTCCCCTGTGCTTGGCCACTGCTAACACTGTAGCTGTGGCTGGCTCCTAAGAATAAGGGATTTATTCTTGAACTGATCAATTTTTAAACACTTTAGATCATAATAATGCAACTGAGGTGTTAAAAACAAACAATACTTCTCCTTTCTATGCATTGTTTCTTTGTTGAGAGTACGTTTCATGAAATGAGCAACTGAAAGTTTTCGTTTTGATAGAATCTCCTTGGGTTTTGTCATCAGTCTGTAAATGTCCAGGCTGTCTACACATATTTTTACATAAATCCAAGACTGGCTGGAAGTCAAAGAACGTTAGTGTCTGAAGTTCTTTGTATGAAATTAATTTACTTGGGATACAAATACATTGTAAGATGGCAAAGTTCCAATATATAAAGACAAAATGATGGGTAAATATGTTGGCAAAACCTGCCCAAGTGCTTCCCAGGTTTTAATGGCAGAGGTGTTGAAAGCAGGTATCTAATTAGCAGGCTTTTGTGTTCTTTATTGTGACTGAGTACATGGTCACTCTTCCTTAGTAAAAGCTGTACTGTTTCCTCTTCCATGTCCTAGATTTGCTTAGCTCCTTAAAGACTACCAGGGAGCTTCCATCTCTGTTTTCTTTCTGTCACCCTGAATTTTGTAGCAGGCAACAGTTTCTTTTCTTGCCTTTACCTTTCTGGAGATTTTTCCATCCAAGTCTCCTGATCTTTCAGGGTTACTTGAAATAACCCTCAGCTGTTTTCCAGCCTGAATGATATTCCAGGAGCTGACAGCTGAAAAAAGTGAGCCACTTTAAAAATGTGACTGAGAGATGGTGATGGTGTTTCAGGGTATCCAGTAATGAGCTTGACATTCCCAGGGGTAGAAACCCTTCTGCTAGTCTAATATTATATCAACAAGTATTGCAGTTGAAACTCTGAAGCCCTAGGATAACTTGCTGGTGTCCTGAGAGTAAAGTGAAGATCCAGTACGCAGGATGGGAAGTACTCCTGAAGTCAACGTCAGAGTTGGCAGTGGTCCCTTCGTGTCCCTTTTCTCTTCACTAGCCTTTAACTGGTCCTGCCCATCGGCTGCTCTGGCTTTGAGGAAGGAAGTTGCATTCACAAAAAAATGCCCCAAACCAAGGTGGATTCCCTTACCTATTGTTGGTCCATGTAAAAAAGCTATTAATTAGACTTTAATTCAGGAACTTTTTCCTTTTTTACAGCTTTAAATGACATCCCACATAGCCCTCCACCGCTTCCTGCTGAAAAGCCTATTGGGAACACCTTGAATATCACAGTGGGAAAACCCGACAGTGCTGACCTAGTAAAAAAAGTGGTAAGTTAGAACTGTTTTCCTATTACAACTTTGTCTGCTTTGGTTAACAGATCTCTTCTGACTCTCAAGAATTTGTAAAGTTATTTGAAGGACCAAAGGATGAAACGAACTACTCAAAAATATAAGGCTTTTTTCTTTTAATTGTGTTCTCTAATTTAATTAGGTAATTTAGACTGCTTCGTTTCTCAAAAGCACTTTGTTGATTTTAGTATACTTTGATCACATCTATCTTCAATTTTCTGTATTTAGCAGCTGGAATCAGGATATTCTACAATTTAGTTTCAAAAGCACTGCAAAATGGTTCAAATCCCATGAGATTTACATAGTTAAATATTGTCAAAGTCCTTTATAAATGTTTTTTGGGTTTTTTTTTTACCTTCATATACACAGTACCTCTCAGTGTCTATGCTAATTTCCAGGTAGGGAAAACTTTCCTGTGGATGAATGAAGCTTGCTTTCTTCAGCTTTTTGCTTCTAGTTATTTTCTACTGGTCCTATCAGAGCCTGAGTAGAACCATCTATTTTGGAAAGTAAGGCTCTGCTCCTCACTCCTGAGCACATAGTAATGGTAGACTTCGTAGCTGTGTATTCTATATGCCCTTTGAGACAGATTTACAAAAGGCAATTAAAGTAAACCAGAAAATGACAGTAGAATTTCCAAATACTGAGTGCTGTGATGACAAGAATGGCAGAGAAACCACAGGCAGTAAAAAGATCAGATCAAAAGCCCTCACTAGATGGACAGCTGCCAACAAATGTCTTTGTGGCTACCTCTAGTAACAGGATAAAGAGGTTTTTAAATGCCATGATTGAAGAGGCTATTCATAGAGGTCCCATCTTTTCCAGATAATGCTGAAAAACTAATTTCTGATAGAAGACATTAAATAACATTTTATACAATGCGACCTCAAAACTTCTACAATGTCATCCAGGTTATTGTGACAGACATGTAAGCTTCAGAGGATTTTTTTTAAGAAAAAGACTGCATCAAATCCACTGAAACATTTAAATCTTAGCTTTGGAAAGATAAGAACAACTGTGCTTCTGAAACTAGTATTGTTTGTCAGTGAAAGTGATTAACCAGCAACAGTAAAAATTGTTGACCGTAAGCAGCAGTTGGCACAGATTATCTTCCTTTTCACACAGAAGAGCAAAAATTTTGGTATGAGGGTAACATCCATCTGAAAGTGGTTACTTGTTTTCTTTCTAATCAGGATCATTTAATCAGGAACATTCATATGGGGACTTAATCAAGGGTCAAAATTTTGTCACAAAATGCATCTAGGTATTTTCTAGGTGGGCAAAATCACAGAAATTGTTTACCAGTTTTAGGCACAAGTATTCCTAGTTAAGTAAACAAGCCTGTTCAGACCTATTTAAAATTACTGATTCAAAAAGGATACTGCTGAACCTAGATTCAGCACTCTGATTTACCGTGCTGGTCCCCGGGCAGCTGTGCTTGTTCGGTGGAGCTGGCAGTACTCCCTGGCACTGGGGTGAAAATGAACAGCAGGAGGCAGAAAGGATGGTGGCTTCTTAATCCGTTACTGTGGTCCAAGCCCTTCAGATGTGGCACATGTTCCCCTCTGCTGACTCTGCTACAGTATAGTACTCTGGCAGGACCAGGACAGGCATCTGGGAGGAGTGAAGCCTTTATCTGCCAAAGCAAGATTCACCAGGGTTTATCTGTTAGATCTCTAGGAAACATACTTAGATGCCTTCTTTAATGAGAGCTAACGTTATTTGCAAGAGACGTTGTCCTGTGTGAGTTGCGTCAATGTCATATTTTCTGCTTTAAGCCTGTTCAGAGTGTTTCATCTGTCAAAGTTAAATGAAAATTGGTAACGTAACTGCAGCAGCTGGAATCCTACGGGCAGTGAAATTGTACATTTGTATGACGCTCCTGAATTTGGCTCTTAAGCTCTGACTCCTATATAGTAGGAAAAGAGGGCTGAGTCATGCCTAATGCACAATTTAAGCTGTGATTCAGGTAGTCAACCAGGTTATTTACATCTCCTTCTGTGTCCAACAAGACTTTAAAATGCTAGAACACACCATAATACTTACAACTTTATTTCCAGACCTCCAGAAAACCTTGTTTTTCCTGTCTGTAGGATATAATTTCATATAAGAAATGCATCATTTAAACAAGATCATTTTTGTTTCTTAGGCTTAAAGAAATGCCTTCTTTCTTTTGAATCTTTGTAGGAGTTGGATCATTCAGAACAGGGTGGAGTGGCTCAGCTAGAACCTGTACTACCCCCAAGGTAAGTGCAATTCTTTAGTGACTCACTTAAAAGTGGTGTTTCTGAGTTAGTTTGCCTAGTTAGTTTCAATGTAGACACTATGAACTCCCTAGTCCTAATTCAGTAGGTTTGGGTAGATGGTATGCTCACTAATAAATAGGCAGGACTAAGTTGCTACCTAATTAATACTTGTTTGTACATTATTGGTATGAGCAGGGAGATTATAGGAGGACAACTGTTTGGCTCTTCAGCTAACGTACAGTGGCTGCTGACAGTCACTCCCTTCTGCATCTTTAACCTTTTCACTTGCGGCACTTGCACTTGTGGCTGGGTTTGAGTGGTGAAGGAATGGAGGTGGCAGATGCTGGGCCAGCACCTTTCCAGAAGCACTGGCTAGTTTATACCATTCATTTCAGACCTAAAACACTTGTAAAGGTGTGGAATCAACTAACCTTGGGGTTTTTTATTCTCTTGAACCAGCAGGAAAGAAGGTCTGCAGAGGAAAAAGTAGCTGGACCAGCCTTAAATTCAGGTCCGCTAAATGGCAGAGGCAAACTGGAGGGAGATAAGACATTGGTTAGCTAGCTCACTGTGGCTATCTCAACACAAGAGTTTGCTCTGTTGTGTCAGGACAAGAGAATCTTTCAGTTATTAAACTTAGTCTATCAGCAGTAATGAGTATTCATTAACAGGAAAGAATGTGGTAGTTGTACCCACAAGGGAACACCTCATTATTGCCCCTTACAGGCTTGTTACTTTCTGCTGTTTAGCATAACAGCGTTCCTGATTCTCCTGAGGATCTCTGGAACTGCAGTAAATGTTTTGTCCTTTCACTCTTCTGTTCAAATAGATTTTATTTATTTGGGTTTTTTTAAATTAAGCAGTAATAATTCTCTGAATTGCTTGTTAGGGTTTTCTTGTTTAGTTGAGTTGCCTTACAAATGTATGCATTGGTTTATTTCCAGGTTTAATGCAGTCTAACTTGGAATTTCCCCTTCCCCGTATTAAAAATGCTTAGTTTAGGATGAGACCAAGAAAGGGGAGAGGTGGAAGTTGAACAGAAGCAGAAAATTTGTTTGGAATTTAAAAAATAATCCATACTCAGATAGTAGTAGAGAGCTCCTATCAGGAGCATTAGTAGAGCACCAGTATCTTCTCAAGTGGTGGATGACACTCACAAAGTATGTCAGAAGGACAGTCTGGAGCTGTACTAATGCATGTTTGATGTGTTTGATGATTTTTACAGACTCTTTATGCAAGCAAATAATTACGCTGAATTACACTATGTGGAAAAAAAGAGAGGCAATTGTAGCAGAAACTTGGGGTAACTGGCCAAAGATTTCCCCAATAACAATCAAACAATACTGTATTTTTTGAATAGTGGTAGTGTCAAGTTTCTTAATAACAGGAAGTCAAAGTTTTATGTACATGCTTATTTGTAACAGAGATGATTTTTAATTAGCAAATTATTGATTTGGCTACTCTCTTCAATTCTAAAAATCATGGCTTGTGTATACCGTATAGGCAGGTTTTTTTTAAATCAATGCTTAATAGGGGGGATTTTTAGATTTTTAATTTTTTTTTTAATTACCACTGTCACTTACTAGTGTCTGATTTTGTTTTCGAAACTACTGGTACAATAATGAGAGTGTGGTACCTCCAGCATTGCCAGAAAACTGGAGAATTTTCACCAGTGTTCCTTTCTGCAGTAGACATCTGTTGCATAAAAATGGTAAATTCTGCTATTGATGCCATTGTGCAAAGTGGTGTCATATGTCATGAATTTCAGCAGAGGCCCAAAAGTCACTTCAGGTAAGTGACATCCCAGGGTATGAGCTAGGCTGATTGCTGAAGACCAGCTAGATCAGCAGAGCTTCTCAGGGCTTTCACTGAAGTGCTCCAGTAGAACTCCATCCTGAGGCAGCTTCAGACAAAGCTCTTTCTAACGGTGGATTGCTGAAAGAAATCCTGCTTATCTAGTGGGCTCCCAAGAAAGCTGTCAGGCTGCTGCTAAGTAGAAGTGGTGAGCAGACTTGGAAATATGTGGGCAAAGGACCTGTCTTAAGGACTTGATCGTCCAGTCCCACTATCTGAAGAGTTCATGTATTCCCAGAAAGCTTCAGATACTACAGACTGTACAGCCCAGGTCATCACGAGCCACGTTTCCTTATTGCATACTCTATAGCTAGGGCTGTGGTGGAGGATGAGGTGGCAGGCTTATTAATATGCATATTTCACTGATGTTTTGCCCAATTTTTAGGCCTGTGGATGGAAAAATTATACCTGCTCGACCTCCCCCACCTAAAAGTGTTCCTGGAAGGCCACCTCCACCAAAACTCTCTGCAGCCAAGACCACCTCCCAGAAGGATGTTCTGTCACGATCTGCTTCTGACATCGCTCCTGATAAAAAACCCAGCAAGTTCAGATTGGGACCCAAGAGAGCAAAAAGTTCAGTCTTTAAAAATCCAGATCCAGCATTACCTCCTAGGCCTAAACCAGGTCATCCTCTCTACAATAAGTACATGGTGAGAACAGAGGTACTGTATCTGAGACTTGTTTATAGAACAGTGCTGGTGAGAACAGTAGTGAAAAAGGTAGTAAGGTGGGTTACTGTGGTGTGGCTTTCAAAGTGTATCTATCAGCATAATCTTCCTTAGAAAATACTAATAGGTAAATAGTAATAAGTACTGTGAGGTAATACTGGAGAAGGCAATATATACATGCAAAGTATAGATATATGTGTGTGTGGGGGTTGTGTATATATGTGATTTTTATATTTATATCTTTAACGTATAGCTTTTGGGTTTGAGGGGTTCTTTTTACAGTCACCAGTTCTGAATTCTATTACAGCATGTAAAACGATGCTAAATAATTGTGTTTGTATACTGGTTTTCCCTGTATATGTCAAAATGCTCAAGGAAACTGGGGGAGCATTAGAACTTAAAAAGTAGTTGTCCTTGCTTCATCAAGCCTACAAAGAGTGAGGAACGTAACATCACTTATCTTACATTTTCATTCTATTGATACCATCCCTTTTCATTATAAAAATGTTTCTTTTTGGTATTTACATGTGTTATTAGGGACTATTAAATGTAAGTGGCTCAACATTATGGATAAAGAGGAGAGAAATTGGTCAGTCATCAGAGCTGGTGACTGCTTTAATCAGTGTTGGTGTCAAAAAAAAAAGCACCCACACAACGTCAACATTCATCAGTATGAAGTGGAAGTTTTCTGTTGCCATATTGTTGATCTTCACTCTTGCATTTATATCCTTGGTGGAGCAGAGGAGCAAGTAAGAGAGCGAAGGGTGTATCTAAGTTAACAGTAGGAAGAGCTTTGAGATAAGGGAAGCCTGTTGCTTCCTCTCCAGTGTAGCCACACATATTTACACAAGAAACATGTGACATTGTTGTAGATGAGATTTTCTTCAGTAGCAGGTCACTAGTAATTCCCTGCCCTCAAGTGTTACTGTCAATGAATTTTTTCCCCCCAAGTTGTTTTTCCAGCGTCCTCCATGGCAAATGAACACATTTCTGTGTCAGTGTGCCGCTGAACATCATGTACCACGTGGTATGGTAACAGCTAGGTAGCTAAGAAACTTTTAAAGCAGGTGGTAACACCTGGGTTTCTCAAAGTGGCCTTCGTATCACCAGCAGTCCGTTCTGAATGCCTTCCAAAGGAGCTCGTCCTCTTCCCCCGGACTCCTAAATTAGTTACCTGTAGTAGGTGGTTTGATTATTTCCATCATCTGACCATTTTCACTTGCAGTAGGAATTTCCGGTGCTTAGAAATTAAACAATTTTTTCCATTTACCTTTGTTTCTATTCAAGCAACCTGTGCCTCATGGAGTTGCCAAGGAAGATTGTCTTCCCAGAAACACTGGAGAACTGTCCTGTAAGGTAAGGCATTTTTTTTTTCTGCTGATAAATATTTAATGAGCGAGACTGCCATTGCATTACAGTATCAAGCGCTTTAGGCTTTAAAGGTTACACTAAGAAATGTAATAGTAGTTTATTACATCCTTGTGTTTCTTTAATAAAAACAAAACAACCATGAAAACAAAACCCAATAATGGTTATTTGCTTTATAGCACAGGGACATTCTGCGTACAGAGCACAGCAACAGTAATTACTTGGGAGTGCCAGAAGGGAAAGAAACTGGTAAAGTTCCTCTGTCTCATAGGAAAATAATCACTCCCTTGGCTGAGTATCTGAAAAGTGGGCAAAAGATAAGCGAGTAGTTTCATGAAGTGGTTGTACATGATGTATCAGTGAATTGGCTTTGACATATGGATATCAAAGTATTTTCCTCTCTGGGCTTCTACAATACCTAGCCTGGTTTTAGGGCATGACTGTATTCATATTAAATAGGTAGTATAAGTTATAGCTGTTAGCAGCCTTTTTGATTATTATCAGAAACCTGCATGGCTGAAATAGATTTCTATGCAATCTGCTGTTATCTGTTGTAATTCATATTATTCTGGCCTTATCTTTGTCCGTGTTGGGGTTTTTGTACACAATTAATGACTTTGAATGTAATTCACGCACAGTGATTATCATTGGTACAGTCTAAAACTTCCTAGTGGATGGGATAGAGAAGAAGGCTCAGCATTTTTCACATTTTGAGTGTAATTTCCCTATATAAAGATCTCACAACAAATTTGTCATTTCTTCTCTGCGTTATCTTCTGTAAGCAAAGGTCTATGGCTTGCTGGCCCCTCTAAAATGCTGGGCAGTCAGCAGATGTGCTGCCCAGGCTGAGTGTGCTGGGGAGGGTTGGGCTGGAGGGTTCTCTCCGAGCGAGGAAGAGGAACTGGCAGCACACAGGACCAAGCAGCAGCGCAAAACTTGGCCACAACCCTTGCAATGAGAGTTGCTATCATTGCTCCAGATTTCTGACCCACAGAGATAGCTGAGGCTTTCTCTATACTGGGAAAAGTTACGTGCCTTCCCTTCCTTTTACTGGCTCAGAAGTAATTTTGGTGAAATGCATTCCAGTTTACATTGGCAAAAGGTGTACAGAATGCAGACCCATAGATGTGTGACCCATGCTAATTATTGCCTCCAAAGGTGATTCTCTGATACCAGAACAGTGTGTCCAAGGTCAGAAAATCACTTTCAGAGTACATAACAGGGAATCTCTGTTAGTATCTTCTGTGATTTAGAAACCATTTGGATTTATTTGTTGTCAGGATTCAAACCACCCTCCAAAAGTTTCCAACCCAAGCGTACCTCATGCTGTCGTCCTGCATGATTTTCCTGCAGGTAAGTAAATGTGAATATTCTGGAAGCTTGTTTTACTCCAAGACTTTCAAATGGGAACTTTTGTAGGGACTAGAACTTAAAAATTATGAGGAAGCTCAGCCTGCAAGGTCTGCGTGTAGAGTTGTTCAAATCCATGGGTTTAGCTATAGTTGGGCTAGCCTTTTAGTTAAAGCTAACTGGTTTATCAAGTAAAGTTACCCATAATAATTG
Source organism: Falco rusticolus (assembly GCF_015220075.1). Classification (NCBI taxonomy): domain Eukaryota; kingdom Metazoa; phylum Chordata; class Aves; order Falconiformes; family Falconidae; genus Falco; species Falco rusticolus. The sequence goes on from NC_051187.1 coordinate 50,628,610, forward strand.
CATTACCCAATTACGAAACAAACATTACACAATTACTCCAAAAACTCATTCTGATTGTCTGTGGGGTTTATATGAAGGTTTTACTTTGAGAAAATTGGTGAGTGTGACAAATAAAATGATGCTGTCTTACAGAGCATGCTGATGACTTGAACCTTCATTCTGGAGACACCGTTTGTCTGCTGGAGAAAATCGATACTGAGTGGTACAGAGGAAAATGTGGGAGTCGCACAGGGATATTTCCTGCCAGCTTTGTTAAAGTAGTTGTATGTAGGCCTTGTATGCATTGCTACATAAGATCCTATTGCATTTGTTTTCTGGTTCAATTTAACTATGGATCCTGTGTGTCTTAACTCCATTCTGTAGCTGGATAATCTCTTTTCCCTCTGGCAGTGCAGAAGACCTATCTACTTGTTTGTGTGGTATTAGAAAGATGCTTGATTTGGCACAACCGACTTGTGTTATGGGGATTATTTTGCTGTTAATTTGAGGCCAAGTGAGAAAATCATGGCCCTTACCAGATTCTCTTTGTTAACCTGGGTTGTTTCTCAGGGCCTGCAGAGCAGGTTATTTTTCAGAGCCACACGTAAGAATCAACACTCAGTAAGATGGTTGCTTTTTGTGCCTCCCCTCAACCCCCCAGCTTCTCTCATTTTCTTACCCCTTGAACTGGACTGGAATCACCACTTTTATAGCCTTGTGGTGAACTAGGTCAGGGCAGCAGCTGCACCCAACGAAACATGTTTTTTTTTCTTCCCAGAATATTTTTTTTCCAGCTGGATCAATTCACCTAAGTGGCTAACTAAGTGGCTGCACAAATGGTTGTGCTGGCACAGTGCAAGGAGATGGTGTTTTTGCAAATGAGCAGCTTAAAGCAATCCTGTTACTGAATGTGACGCTTGACAGTGATGGCAGGCAAGAGACAGGTGCTGTTTTGGAGTCCAGTAGCAATTGAGTGAGTGCCTCATCTTTAAAAGAGACACAGTAGGGTTCACTGGGTCAAAAGCTGGGTCAAATCTACTGCAAGCCTGAGTCTGACATTGAACTATTTTGTGACAGTGGGAAAAGCCGTTGGGCTGTCCACACCCGCATAGCGAAGGTGTATGGCTGGGCATTAAAGACAGTAAGTGTCTGTTGTCAGGACAGCTGGTAGAGAGGAGCACTGCTGGTAACTGCTGGTACATGGACAATACCAAGCCTTTGGTAACCATCAGAGAGTGTAGGGTGTCTGTCTGGTTTGTAATGGTGCTACTCAAGAAAGATTTTAGAAGAGCTGAAGAATAAAAACTAAACTCGGGGTTAGTAATAATGGAACCACGCTCGATTCACTTTCATGAGAAAGAATTGTTAGCTAAATTGCACAGACCAACAATTTAATTTAAAAGCCTTTGTCACTACTGATGGCTAATAGTGAAAAGATTTTGTGTGAAAGCAGTGGAATGAGTACTTGGAATCAAAGTCAGCATTGATACAGACAGATACAACTTCATAAAAGCTAGGGAAGACGTATTCCATATTTCTGTTCTAGTTGTAAAAGGTGGTTACCCTTTGAGTGCAAAAATCTTTTGTTTCAGCAAAATTGAAAAAAAAAAGCAAAAAGTGTGTAGTACATGAGGCTAATTTACTGAGTGAATTCTCCTGTCCATTCATGTGAGATCTGATCTTGATACAAGGTCTCTACATAATACACTATAGTGTGTTTTGCAATATTGAGCTGGGTAGGAGACCTAACGATGATACATGGCTATTGCTTCCCACAGAACCTTTGTTAGAGGAGCTGGTATCTGTGGTACTTCAAGAGCACTGCAAAGGTTATTTGTCCTAAAAGGCAGCATGATTTCCTCCAGTCCTTCACATAAGCTAATGAAACATTCTTGTTGATTTTAGGGGAACTGGCTCACGTGATAGCAAGCACTCAAAGCTTCTCACTGGGGTCTCTAGGCTTGCAGTCTTATACATCTCACAGATCATCCTTCATGTCACAACAAAACCACAACTGAAGTCCTCTTATGATAAAGGACTTCAATGCTGTCTGGTATATCCATGTATTGATTTTCTAAATTCTATTTCTCCAGTTCAAGTGAGATTTGTGAGATGTATTTTTGTTTGGAGGGCAGCTGGCTGCCAAAGCCCAGAAAAGATAAGTGTAAACAATAATTTTGTCTATTGTGATATATTGCGCTAGTAAATAATAGAGAGCAATTACCAAATGAAAGTTGGGAGCTAAATGCAACACATGCAGTAGCATCCAGTCCTATATTCTGTCAATCAATCATGCCACAAGTAGAAACAGTAAACCTGCTTCGTAACAGAAAACATTTAAGAGTGCTTGTTGCTTGCATGAGATTGAAAAATGAGAAATCAGGCATACAAACCCCAAATCTACATTAATACAGTCATATATCATATCACGCCAGTGACTGTAGAGCGTCACATGGAGTTCATAACTGGAGCTTACGCTTAGCTGAAAAATAGATTATTTTAACTAGTTCCAAGTTTATTGTAGTTATGTTGCCACATCCTTGAAATGGAAGATTTTACTTACTTTGTTGTCTTATTAGATTGATGTTCCAGAAGAAGGCAACAGGAAAAAAATACCCTGTTCATCACGATGTATTAAGTAAGTCAGATAAATCTTATTTTCTTTCTCGTGTTGATTTACTAGGAAATAAAAAGCAAGATAACTTTGAGGCAGGTGTTATCCGCACTGAGGTTAATACAGTTAACAGTTTCTTCACCAAAACACATTTTAAAAATTAAGCTCTCAAAACTGAAAGTTTTTGACATTTTAGTAAGACTCATGTTCAGGTAAAAAATGCCTAAAAACTTGCTTCATGGCTTAAAAAAATTAGTAGATCACTTTATAATAAATGTTTATAATAGATATAGTCCCCTTCACTCACTTTCCTTCCTTTTACAAGCTGTATTAGAAGAGCATTTTCCATCATTTTTCATTAAAATCGGTTACAGAAACTGTGAACCAATCTGATTAACCTCAGCAGCATCACACTCCTCTCTGCTCCTGGCCTGGTTATTTTCTTCCAGTATCCTCGTAAGATGTAACATGGTAGGGCTCCTAGTCATCTGAAAGAACAAGATAAAATGGGACAGAATATTGCTATACTTGAAGTAGAGAAATCTAACTTTAAATTGTGTAACTATACAGGTGAACCTAAAGTTTCCCAGATAAAATTACCAGATGTACTTCAAGCACTTTCATTTCTGATTTGCAAAGAACTTGTACTAAGATTTGTGGGCAAGGAACAGCTTTTCAGGCTATGTTTACCTAATGATGAGTTATTGGATTTTGTAATCATTCATTGCAGCAATTAAAGCAAATTCAGATAGAGGCAGGAACTACTAGTTTCAAAGCCAGCATTCAGTTTGCTCTTCAGATGGCATTTGGCTTATATTAAATGAAACTTTGTTTTTAGAAGCTGCTTCTACAATTAAGAAAGAAACAAAGTGCTAGCTGTGTCCTGAAGCTTTTGCAAAGATGGGAGTGGGACTCAAGCTTCTTAAATTGGTTGCATGCTATGATACTATAGAAAGAATTAAAACCTATTATCACTTTTTTCCAGCATGGTATTTCTGATAAATCAAGAATTTTCTTAGGGTAATTTCTTCTGTTCATTTTATTAATTTATTAAATTATTACCTCTAAGTGAGGGAAAATATTAATTACATTTTATATAGTTTCTTCAGTATTATACCAAATTATCAGATGCATTGTTGTTTATTTCTTCAATGGAAAAGTTACTTCCCTGTGCCTGGGATAGGTTTATACAGAATAAAGCTTGTCAAAGTAGATAACAACTAGCTTCCCTGTGTGAAGCCTCCACGTATTTGGGATTTGGAGCAAACACCCACCCCCCCACCCATGTTTGATTACATCTAAATTGGATGCTAGCTCAAAAAAACATCGACCTCTCAAAAAAAGTGCATCAGGACACTTACTTGGATATAGGCAAAAATATAAAAAGGGAGAGGTAGCCTAGAGACAAAGTGATACCTTTTTGTTTTTTGGGTTTTTTTTTTGTGGTAGGGTCTTACACAAAATCCTGTAGCAGGGATGGGAACCAGGGCTAGTCTCCAGCTTTCCGCGCATTCTATCTTCAGTGCATTCTTTCATCATTTTAAAGATAGCAATCCATTTTTTGCACAATGCCGTCTTATTAGTAAGCAGGCAATAATAATAAATAAGCTAAGTAAGTTTCTTTTTTATTTGTGCAGAGGCCCAAGATGTGTAGCACGATTTGAATATATTGGAGATCAGAAAGATGAGCTCAGTTTTTCAGAAGGTGAAACTATTATACTTAAAGGGTATGTAAATGAAGAATGGGCCAAAGGAGAGCTCAGAGGCTCGTCTGGAATTTTCCCCTTGAACTTTGTGGAAGTAATTGAAGATCTGCCTGGAACAGGTATGAATATGTTGCAAAGATCTTCAAGAACATGGTTTTGTACTGCATGCGTGTAGGAGAAAAGTCCAAAAGGACAATAAAAGCGGGAAGGAGGTAGAAAGGAAGAGAAGACAGATTATTTTTTTTTTAAAAAAGGAATAGTAGGACTTCTTAAGAAGCTATTCTTACAATCGCTTTGAATATCTAAAGTCTTTATAATTAGTAACATTATGAATAGTCATCGCTGCTATTCTAAATTCTGCTTTACTTATGCAGGTACAGGAGCAGCACTGAAGAACAAGGTGGAGGTTTCTTCTTCCCTTCCTCAGGTAATGAAGTTGTATAGGTGAGGGCCAGAATTTACATAGTGGTTTCACAGATTTACACAGACATTTACATATTATAATGTCAGATTAACTTTAAATCTTTAAACCACAACTTCAAACCTGAACGCAACACAACTCCCACAGTGCACAATGCTGCAAGGTCACATCTTGAATTCTGACAGTTGGTCTAAACTGATTGTATTCATAGCTTCTGGCAAGTTAGCATAAGTGCATTTTTATCCTTTGTGCTTAAGCAAATTCTCATTAGCCCTATTTTAAGTATTGCTGCAGTGGTCTAATTTTGAATTTATTAATCCTGTACCCTGCTACCAATGATAAAAAGGAACACATCTGAGCCTGGATGAAATTCTGTGGTAATTGCTGAAATGCCATTCTAGCCTACATCTGTAGTGATACTGTGGAATGAGAGAGAGTCAGGACACCTGTGGTCTGTACAGCTGCGTTCATCACTATCCACAGCTTACAGGCTCCATTAACGCTTCTAAAATTAATGCGTTTCTTCTGTTCGCTTGACTAGAACAACAGACTCTCAACAGAGTGGTGTGAAGCGCTTCATGATTTTACAGCAGAAACCAAAGATGATTTATCCTTCAAAAAGGGGGACTACATCCAAATACTGGAGCAAGTAGATTCAGAGTGGTATAGAGGAAGACTGAACGAAAAGGAAGGAATTTTCCCAGCAGTTTTTGTTCAGACCTGCTCAGGTACGGTGCTCCTACTAGATGTCAATTCATTATTCTGTCATGACAGATTTCTGGGAGAAACCAACTATTCCACTGCGTTAACAAGCTACACACCACCACAGTCCTTAGTATCCTAAAGCTTAACTAACTGTTGAGCGACCCTCTCTAATAATAGCACTATAATGCTCTAGTCAGCGAGTAATCTGGGAGGTGATAGGCATACTGGGATGGTCTAAAGTGTCATCTGGGCACAGGCAAAACAGGACCATCGAGTTGCCTATAGCAGGAATTCAGGGGTGCAAAAGGTAGGGGGAAGCCCAGTTTTCCCTCAGCTGAAGAGAAACACTGCAGCACTGCCAAAAAGAGCTGTTAGATCTGTAAATAACTACAACTGCTCTTTCTTGGCACAGAACTACTGTAATCCCCTTGAAGCAAGGAATCAACAACACTTGCTCTCCTCAAGTTCCTGTTTGGTCCCCAAATCAATGCAGTCAAACCTTGACAGAAGAGACAAAATCAGAATTTTTTCCCACAGTTTTTGCAAGTAAAGCAAACATTTAAGTGAGCGAACTTTAAATTTAGTCCTCCTAGAAGCAGAACCATGAGAATGTGTTAGTACTATAAAATGAACTTGTGTCGAGATTTTTATTCCAGTAAGACAGGGAATTTGCTAAGCAGCAGTAGTAATAACATCTAGACGTGCTGTAGCACAGTAGCGGGGGGGGAAAACATGAGAATGACAGGAAGCTTCTCCAGAAAGAGAAATTTCTTTCATTCCAATCCAAGTAATTTGTCTTGTCCTCATTTAGCAGCCAGGGTAGAGCTGTCACAGTCCGTAGGAGGGAAGAAAGGAAAAGCCAAAGCTCTTTATGATTTTCATGGAGAAAATGAAGATGAGCTTTCCTTCAAAGTAAGTACCTCTCTTAGCCCAATTTTCCAAAAGGTCTTATGGTCCTAAACAATGCTAAAAAATAAGATTTATCCACTGTGAAAATAGGCTTGGAACAAGAAAGAATGAAGGGCATAGACTAGGCATAGATATTAACACAATTGATAAATGGTCTCTCTAAAAAAATTTCTTTCCCTTACTTCTTTTTTGCATTGGCAAAATCTTCATTGAAGATATTGAAAAAGAGGTCAGGAGTTGCAGAATTCCCGACTTCTCTGATCGAAGACAAACCAACCTCATTTTGCAGTGCATTCAGCTCTCAATCGGTTGGTATCGTCAAGGGAGCCCCTCTTTTAACAAGACAGACAGCAACAGGGAGAATAGCAGTAAGAGTGCCGGTGCTACAGCAGCAGTGCCTCAAAGGGACACCTAGTACAGCAAAATCTGAAAGTTTGGCAACACAGCACACAGTTGCCATGGGAACAAGGGGAGAAATTAAATACTTGCTGGATGCCTAGATAATATTAAGAACCATGAACAAGAAACAGCGTGCCCTGTAGATTCAGTCATGATTTAGGTAACTCTGTCCTCAAAAGCTGAGAAACAGCAGACCCAAATTTGGGAGGCCCAAAATTGTGTTTAAGTTTCAAGCATTGCAAGCTGCTAATGCTAAAGGATATAGGTGATTCTTTAAAACAGAAAATGGTAGTGGAGGTACTGGAAAGAAGGCCGGGGCCAGGATGGTATTTTAGATGAGGGTGTGGCATGGCACAGTGGGAACAGGAACAAGGAGCTGCAATTTTATTTTCAGCAGCTACACTGAGCGCTTTCCTTTTTGGGAAAGGCAAGTTTCCAGAGGAAAAAGGCAAGTTTCCAAGTGCTAGAAAATATTAGGACTAAATTGAAGGAAACAAAACCCCCACTCTGAAGTGTTTTAAGAAAAGAAACCTTCATAACAGAGCTGGGAAACATACCAAAGTACCAAGCAAGGCAGGGGCCCGTGAGCCAGCCCTCTAACTTACCCACCCGACCTGGAGAGCTGAAGTGATGCAGAAGTACCCAGCAGTCCTATCTTTTCCTTCTGGAAGGCTGTAATTTTTCAGCATAGACAAGTATTTACCCCAAGAGAAGCTTCAGCTGGCTTTGGCAAACCATCTCAGAGATGTAACCAACAGAAGAGACTGGCCACATCCTACTTCTTCTCTTTTTTGATTGATACTGCTTCTGAATAACATCAGCTACGCCTGCGTTAACACTCCGCACTGTAAGCTGTACTGGCTCACATTGCTTCTTCTCTTACAGGCAGGTGATACAATAACAGAGCTGGAATCTGTAGACGAGGACTGGATGAGTGGAGAGATACAAGGAAAGTCTGGGATATTTCCCAAGAACTTTGTTCAGATTTTAAAAACACAGTGAAGTGTTGCCTCTTTGTACTCCCTGCATGTGGGAGAGAATGTTTTCTATCCTAAAGGCACAGCAAAGACATCGTGTTTTGACTATCAATGTTTTGCACTACTTTTTCTAGACAGTCATATTAGTATCTTGAAGTCAAATAAGAAAATTTTAGTCTTTTGTGACAGTGTATGTAGTCATGCTTCATGAATGCTCTGAGAGCAAATACAAGCAGGATTTTCAGTGGTTTTCAACTAGGGAAATACTGTGGTGCAACACCATTTTAACTTAAATAGCATTCTGGTATGTTTACTATCTGGTATTACATTTATCATGCACAAAGTCTGCATAAAGTAAGGTTCTTTGGGCTTCTTTAAAAACTTTAAAATCCAGATTTTAAAAAAATGTTTTTAAGATATAATTACAGCACTCAGTATGTAGATCAAGTTTGATATTCAGGTCTCATTACTGCTCATTACTTCCACATTAGCAGTAGAATCCACTTGTTTTATGACTTAGATGATAAGAAAGATAATATATTTCATAGTAGAAAAATATCAAATCTAATACTGGTAAGAGGGAAAACTCAGAAACAAATCCTTGTGTAGTATTCTTTTCTTAGCCCAAGCTGCTTATACAGGACAATCACAAAAGTAAAACTTAAGTATTTTGCCTCATAATGAATAATGTTCAAATTAGTAAGAATCATCTTAGACCTTTCTCCCTTCCCCTAAAATCCTTTTCAGATACAGGTTTAGATTTTTCTGCTGCCCACTGTCCTTCAAGCACCGTTGTACCCCTCTTTCCCAGCTGAAGTTAGCTGTGACAGCATTTACTGTTTTCTCCGATCCCCTCCGTGCAGTAGCTGCACTATTCCAACCATTTGCCCCTCCGTGCCCTTCAGCTAAGCGGAAAGCCAGTCTTCGCTCGTTCTGCGTTTCATTTGTCACTCAAGCACCGAGATATACTTCAGTAATGCTATTCCTATCCTTAACATGAAGGATATTACACAGCCGCGGTTTTAAGCTTTCAGCAGACACGGGCTTAGTTTCCAGTTTGTTACCACATACCAGCTCTACTGAGCATCATTACAACTGGTCTGTCGAGGCCTTAAGGAAAACACGCCTGGCAAGAAGGTACTTCGAGCAGCTCTAATGAAGGCATTTAGTAAAAAGCAGCAGTATGACTTGAACAGCAAACTAAGACGTGATTGAGGTAGCGTGACATAAAAGGAACTTCTGGCAGTAAACTCCTTTCTGCAACACCTGGCTTCTGACAAAATAGTTAAATGCATCTTGATTAACTCCTAACTTCATCGGACTGGAATAGAAAGAAATTATGCTGCAGCTGGCTTTGATTGCTGACAGTATTTCATCACTGTCTAACAAAAAGGAACCAGTAAGCTGTTGTTACGGGTCGTTACTTCAGAGATATGCGGATCACCAGGCACCGGGACACCCTTAGAAACTTTTTCTTTGTGCGTCTGCAAGTTCAGGCTGCAGAAGCGCCCACAGTTGAGCAGCAGACGGAGGCTGGAAACAAGAATGACTGACCTCGAGACGTTTTGCCTTAGTCATGTGCCTGCCTGCAGCTTTATTGATAGGAGGTTTAAGGAATACAGCAACAAACACCTACTGCTACAAAAGATCAGAGTGCATCTAAATTGGTGCCAATGCGTGCTGGGGGGAGCCCAGAGCCCTCCCCTCCCCCTGCACTGCACTTTGGTTACCACCACAGCCGGCATGAACAAGCTCACAGCCAAAATTGAACTGAAAGATGCTCCCACAGCAGGGAACGGGCCTCCAGTCTCAGTAGCGGACTGGAACTCCGGTGACACAAGCCCACAGCAGAGCCACCGGCACCTCGGCACCACCCTGCTCTGCAGTCAGTCACACCACAGCACTAGCAAATACCAGGCGCAGGTGTCAGCCCTCAGCTCCGGAACCTTCATGCCCCAATATCATTCAGACAACTAGGGTATGAAGATCACACAAAGGTTTAATGAGCAAAGAATTTCACTTTAACTTTCTTTACAGGGATTAACATTAGAAAAACAATTATTATGGGCTATTCTAGGAAAATGGAAACAATTTATACAGCTGTTATTCAGTTTTACCTTCCCCAACAAGTCTATCCGGAACTCCTGTGGAATCAAACTTTTAACATAAGTCCACTCTGAGGACAAGTCTTCCCACTCTCCAAGTTCTCCAGCCCGCAGATTCCAAAGGTTTTTGTTGTTTATTCCAATAAAACAGCCATCTCCTCCTAGAGAAATCCAAGTAAACAGATAGCTTTCCAGACTTGCAAGCCCACTCTACTTTTCAGCCATGAACTCTGAGTGGATCCCCCTTCTTCCACCATGACCTGTGCCAACACAATCCCTGAACCTCCAGTGAGAGCAGCAGAACCCAGCAGAGCCTACAGCAACAAACCCGGTACCCGGGTCCCCCGAAGACGTACCGCATCATTGTGGTGGTGTATGACGTTTACTTCCTGTTTGTCTGGCAGTTTTCTAAGATTTTGATACAACTCTCAAAAGCAGAACTGAATTTTTTGATATTTTTTTTCAGTTTCCTCTTCCCTGTTTTTATAACTGTGACCAGTTGTTTTTGTAACTTCCACTGAATGTTTAAAGTCAGTGCCTATCAGCAGGTAAGACCACTCTGCTTTATTTTAATCACCTCCTCCCCACGACGCAGGGCAGGAAGAGCGGCAAAGCCTGATGTTCAGCGCAGGGAGTGCCATCCAAGGGCTGCTCGCGTTGCTGCAGGCAGCTACAACAGCATAGTTACTAGAACTGAAAACAAAATTGGATGGCTTGGCTTTTACAGGAAGGGATTTTCGTAAGACTTGATGGCCTAGGATCACCATGAAACGGCATACAGATCAGAACATGAAATTCCTAAGGTGTACAGTACATAATCTGCAAAAAAAAACCAAGAATGAGGTGGAGCACAAATCCTAACTGCAATATAGTAGCAAATTTCAGCTGTAATTTTTGAAATTCAGCTAAACCTCCATACATTAGTGTGATAATAAAAGCCTCATTTACCACAACATTTTCTGTTTGACCCACCCTCTGGAAGTATCTTCAGGAAAACATCTTTGTTCTGTGTACAAGTAACAGTGTCATAAATAAATATTTGTTAAGTCCAGTAAGTTTGTTATGGTACCTCTGTAAATTAAGAATGTATTTAACCAATAAAATTTTTATAATTAAGTCATGATGGCATTTTAATTGTCTTACACTGTGGATAGCTGAGCTTTCCATTTGACATGATAGATCTCATTCTGCTTATGTATTTAACCCGAGGCCAAAAACAACCCACAAAACCACCAGACCCCAGACCCCAAACAACAGTACAATGATACTGCACCACCTGACAAGTAGTCCAAACCCCTCGGAGAATCCCGATGGCTTTAACGGTTTATTCAAGCCTTTGGCCTCAGGTACATTTCACACTTGCCCCCTGCAGAATCTCTATTTGCTACCTGCAGCAAGCAGCTGCCATTGTGGCACATCACACAAGACAGGGATGCTCTACTCTTGCTTTGGCAAGATTACTTGTGACAAAGGCATGGGCTGACCCTGAGCCAATGAAAAATTCTACATGTACTTAGTGCGCTCTGCTGACTGCTGCAATTCATACACTGTGATTTTTCACACAGTATTTGTATAGGGGATGCAGAAAATCTTCCTTCCTGCTTGCTCTCCCCCCCATCTGAAACCACTTTCTAAAGCTTGCATGTCGTACTAGGCTTTCTGCAACGTAAGACTCCTCAAACGTACAGCTGAAGGAAAAATTAACAGGAGAAAAACACAGTAGTTTTCAGAACCACCTTAGGATTTTTAACTCTCCTAGTCTACGTACAGAGAATACAGGCCAGTTGCAGTCCCTTATTTTATTTGCAGATTTTTCTCAAAGTATTTAGTAGTAATATGAAATGCAAAAACCTGCAGAGAGCCCTGTCGAACAGTCACCAAGCAGAGAAAATACAGGCAACAAATCCGTTACTGGAAAGCTCCGACAGCTTTTATTCTGATGCAGGGCTGGAATATATGGACAAATATATATGTATGTATATACACACACACCTGCATTAGAACTTAGTAGGTTCAAGGACTTCCAGCCTCACCACACTTACCCTAAATCGTGGTTTGTTTGTCTAACTCCAGTAAAGAGTCCTCATTTTTGTTGAGAGATGTCCGAGATGTGGAGGGGCGTTTTTTGCAATTTATGGCTTCAAGAACCTGACTGCCTGGGACGCAGAGGGGAGTGACACCCACCTCAACACACAGGTGACAAGAGCAAAGCAGATTAAAACCAGCGCTATTCCTTTCTCCTGTTTTGGTATCAGGCAAGTTGAGCACTCACTATGCTTCCACTATACAAACCAGAAAAAGCAGAACAAGTAGGCCTAGTATTTACAACCCAACAAAGACAGTTACCCAGTTAGTAAATCATGGGCTGTTCTAAATATCATCCCCCAGATTAAAACAGTCACTTGGAATCACAGCATGAAACAGTATCACCTACAGCCTTCTAAATAAACTAGAAAACATTCTTTTCATTTTGCATAGTATTTGCTCCAAACCAGAATTACCAACCAGGAAAAGGTGAAAATCCCTGACGCCAAAGAGCAGTGTCACAGGTAGCGTCCCTCTGCCTCTCCCCTAGTATCTTTGTCACAACAGTAACATTTCTGTATGTTCCTCCATTTCTTGTCCTCGGCCATTTCCCAGCTTACTGCAAGAGCTTCCGCTATCTCAGCCACCTCCCCAAACAGGCCAGTACTACTCTGTTCTCAGGTTAAATCACAGACTTTTCAACAATTTAATACCGCTAAGTGTAAGTCTGTTTCCCAATTGTAAACAAAACATGCTAATAGTGCAAAATACTACTTGTTTTAGCCAGAAAAACACACTCTTCAATTATTAGGCCAGCATAAGCTGAACAAGAAGCAAACCCGCTATCAGATAACAAAAAAAGCACTCTTAAAATTTACTCAGAAAATCACTTAAGTGTGCTTTATTTTCAGGGCATTGAACATGGCCTTTTTATGGTAGCATTTTTTCCCCTGACATTCCAAAGGTTTTTCAACTATGATTATGGTTACTCCCCAGTTCTGATAGGGGTTAAAAAAACCCACATACAACCCTGCTCTTGAGCATATTCTGCCTTTCTACACTGCTCAAAACCAACCCTGCTTCCATAATCATCACTACAACTTAAAGGTCTCCGCATCTTTTGACCATCAGCGACTAAACCTATCCCATGAGAGGTCACACTGAGTTACCACCACGAAGCTTAGACATACACATATGCAATTTGCATGTACGTAGGTCTGGATAAACCCCCTGAGACTTCCCTATATAAAGAATTCTGGAACAGGTTCCCTGTGCGGCGCCCCATTCACCCTGTACAATGCTCCTCTTTCACCAATACAACAACCTCTGCACAAACCCACAAGTTTTCATGAGGACCAAAATTACTGGGAAAAAAACCACAGACTCCTCGGTACATTGCACTTTCCACCTTTCAAAAAGGACAACCCACCATCTTCCACCCACATCCTAACACTAATCATGAAAAAAAAATATCTCAAACAAGTGTTGTTTTTTTTTTCCCCCCAAACCAAAGGGAAGAGGTTTACCTTATTAAAACCCATCCATATATCCAGTACCAATAGCAATATAGGCAACCAAACATTAGTTCTGTATATTAGGACTTTTATTTTCCATCAATTTTTAGTTTCAGACAGACTCTTGCACGGGTGGCTCATATCCATCGGCTCGCTCTACTTTAGTGCCTGCCTCATCGCCAGAAGGTTTTCCAGCACCACCACCTTCACCATGTAGTTCCATCAGCTTGCCCACTAAAAAGAAGAAGCATTATGAACAGCGTGAGGTGCACCTATTTAAACAATTTCTTTAATTGCTGAATTGTTTATCACATACAAATTAAACCACCAGAACAGTTTAAAGTAGGTATGATCAAGTCCATTCCAGAAAGCTCACACAAGGAGATGCTGCTGTAGTTAACTGGCAGCCAGACAAAAAAAAGTAGTGAAGCGCTACATAATGAAATTACACATTAAACTTTTATTTTTCTGAGAAGAGGTAAAGTCAAGAACCTACTACTGCGTTATATGGGAATGTCAGAAAATGGGAAAATGGAATCATTCCATGTCATCTGGGACCGAAACATTTTGTCATCATTCATCCCCAAGCCAAAGCCTTTAAACAGTCAGCAGCAGTTTCAGGCAAGAATTCAAAAAAAGCTCCCAACTGAATGATCACTGCTTGGCTGTCAAGCCTGAAAGCCAGATGTCGGACTAGAAGGCCAAGTGTCCTTTTCACTGCTACAGCTACTTAAGCTTATGATGCTGCTTTAACATCTTTATGCAAAAACAAGTGCATTTTAAACTAACAGCTTCCCACATCCTCCTCCAAGAACATTAAAGGTTTGCAGTAATTGACTTACATTCAAACTTGGGCTTCTTCAGCATCTTAACCTTGCGGACATAGACATCATGAAGAGGGTAGATGGACTGACATGCCTTCTCTATGTCTTTGCCAATGCTGTCTGGGATCCTGAGAAATCAGAGAACACACCAGTACCAGAATGTTAAAAATTGTGCCTGCTTCTTCATGAGCAATACAGGCTTAAAATAATTCTTAAAACTACATAATACTCTACAGAAGTTTGAATCATCAATACTGCCTTTGTTCTCTTAACCATTTTCTTCAAGTATGTTTAGATTTTAAGACATTTTCCTTGCAGTGTTAGAAGGGATATAGTACAAGTGTGCTCATTTTGAGAGCAAATCTGCCATCAAACTTCTGGAAGCAAACACCACACTTCAGAACACTTCCTTCTGCCAGAAGAACCCAGAACATCCACAGCCCCGACTGATTCAGAAATACAATTTTAGCCTGTAAAAACACATATCAAAAATCTATGTAGATCCTGATTTTACATTTACGTAAACATGACGGTTGATGGAAGTCAGAGAGAACATTTGAAGAAAATGGCACCTTAGCTTTTAAAAACAAGAGGCACCTTGCCTGGTCTCTGCCAAACAGTACGTGAAGGACCAGCATTCCCTAAGTACTCAGTAACAAGTGACCACCAACCAACTTATCTGAACCGGGCAGGGGGTGGGGGAGGAACCAAAGCTTACAGCTTATTGACAACTTCTTTCAGGTCATTGGTTTGGACCTCTCTGGTCATGATTTCCATCATCTTCTTGCGAATCTGTCGAACCTGCTGATGCTGGGCATACGAGGTCTTGCGGATTTGGTTATTACGCTTCTTCGTAAAACCCACACAGAAGAGGCGCAGTAGGTAACCATCGGTAGTTTTGACATCTACATGGGCTTCAATCATTGTCTACAAAAGAAACGGTCATTTATGATCAGCATGACAGACAGGTTTCTCAAAACTGCACCTGATGCTCATTAATATCTGCTGATGCCACTTCAAACAACACGTCAGTGGATACCTCCTTTCCTAAAAGCCCTAGCAACAACACAGACCTTGCCCTTTACACACCTGCCATTTTTTGACCATGGAGCACATTTTATCCCGGGTGAGGTCCATTCCATGGAAGTTGGTCAGACAATTTTTGCCCTGAACATCCTCAGTTACCAGTTTAAATTTACGGAAGGCAACCTCATCATTCTGCAGGTCAGCCAGACTCACTTCAAATACACGACCCTTCAGTCCATCAGAGGCAATTTCTGTATTATGAAACAAGATAAAACACCTTTCATTAAAATTAGGAAAGTATTATTCAAATCAGATACTCATTTTCATTTGATGTTTTCTAATAGTAGGTGATGCCACTAGCTTCACAGTTCTCACGTCTATATGTATATTGACAAAGTCAAATCAACTGACAGAACAAAATACCATATTGTTACCTATGTAAGGAATCTTTGGAAGATAATTATCTCAGATGCTGAACAGAAATAGCAGTATACTGCAGATTCCAGTATGTTTAATTATTTGAGGGTTTTTTTAGAACTGGAAGGGGTTCCAAAGTATTTGGAAATTATGAAAACTAATTAAAACATAAAAAGCCACACGTGCTCAGCAGATAAAGCAGCAATGGACACATTACTAAGCAGTCATCTCACAGCTCTACCTGTAGGAATTAACCATTTTAACACTGGCTGACATACTTGGTTTACAGTGACCCTTATTTTACTTGTTTCACATATACACAGATCAAAATAACGATCATTTTTGTAACTTTTAAGTGGCAACTATTTAGCCATTCTACACAGCTAACCTTCCAAAAACACTACGACCTGTATCGGGATCCCTGTGCATTCCTAACAGAGAATTCCTTTTCCTAAGGTGTGCCAGATCATATAAAAAAACTTTATTATTCAGTGATAACATCTACATACACTCCCATTAAGTTAGCAATTATAGCTCTCAACAGAGACTGATTTACCTAAAAGCCTCACGTTTCAGTCTCTTTTAACACTATGGTATTTACAGTCCTATTATGACCAAGGTCTCCTGTAACACTGCCTCCACATCCCCCTCCGTGACAATCAGAATGACTTCGTAGTTCCTCAAACTCGTCACGCTACTACAACAGCGGTTCATCAGCAACTGCAGCCATGTCCTTCTGTATCATACCCATGGTCTAGCACTCTTGCACAAACAAGGACCACACTGTATTAACTTCCCTACAACTACTAAGGTCATTCGTTTAAGCAACTCAGTCAACTTAAGAAAACTCAAAGCAAATCAGTTAGAAGTACGTTTTTTTAAAAAAAAAAAAACAACTTCCAGGTTCATAATATTATGAGCAAAACCAATTTGTCAGCAGTTCTTTACTCAAGTCTCAACTGGAGCTAGCAGGTGGAACAAATACATCTCCCTCTGCTGCACAAAACCCCACTACTCACTAGTTCCTTGAGTCCTGGTGACAAGTGTCTTCCCGATGTTTCGGATATTAAACATTGCTGGTGCTTTGACATCATACCAGTCCTTTTTGGAGAAAGGATCAACCCTTGATTTAAATAAAGCAGAAAAGATATTTTTATACGGACTTTCTCAGATCAAACCAGGCTGACTGAAGTAAGACCTTTCTCCCCCTGTGCCTTCTGAAATGGAAAAGCAAACGTCAACATTTTAACGTGAATAGGTTGGCAAGTATACGAATACAGACAGTTAGCATTACTTACTACAGTGAGGTAAAAATTCATTTAAATTTAGTTCAGAATGTCGGAAATCAACTGCACAAACATCATAAAGCCACGGTAACAGAAAACCATACAGCGCTACATTTCTGCTACCGCGCAGGACCGGTACAGGCAGCGCGCTTCACCCAAGCCCCCCACGAAAACCCCTTCATTTCACTTATTGACTTCTGCAGCTAACACGCACCAGGCACAAGGCCGCTTGCGCCAACGCCACCCGCGACCCCCCGCTTCTGCACCGAGCAAGCTGCGCCAGGCCCGCCAGCGCGCAGAACCGCTGCCGGGCGCAGGCCTGGCCGCCCCGGCCCCTGCCCCCCGCCCGGCCGCCCAGCGCTCCCCGCCCCGCGGCCCTTCCCGGCGCCGGGACAGCAGGCACATGGCGGGGCTGCGGGGCGGCCGGGCCCCGCGCCCTCACAGCGACGCCCCCCGCCGCCATCCCCCGCCGCACCGGGGCTCCCCCCGCGGGCCGCCCCTCCCGCCGCCACGCAGCGCGCCCCCCGCCCGGCCGCCGCCATGACAGCCGCGGCCCGCGCCCGGCCGCCGCCATCCGCCCCGCATCCACGGCATCCTGCCGCCTCGGCGTCCCGCCCGGCGCCCCCAGGCCCCGGCTCCTCCTCTCCCGGCCGCCCTTACACTTTCTTCTTGGCGCCCTTCTTGCCGCCCTTGGTGAGCCGCTTGTTCTTGCCGACCGCCATGGTCCCGCCCCGCCGAGGAAAAGGCCGGAAGCAGCTGCTCGCGCGAGATTATTCGAGAGCGGGGCTCGCGCGAGAGCCGCGGGCGGTGGAGACGTTCTCGCGAGAGGGGAGGGGGCGGGCGGCCCCCTGGGACGTACCACGGCGGGACGGAACCAACGGCGCGGGGGGAGGAGGGGGGCGCCCCCGCCCTGCCGCGCGATCTGGTCTCTACCGTCGTGCGCCACCGGCTGCGCGGACGGGCGAGATTTAAGGGGGTAAGAAAGAAATGAGAAGATCTCCTGAAAAATACAGAGTGCAAAAGCTCAGGGCTGTGTGTTTGCAGGACGCAGCGCACCCACGACACCAGCCGCCCTGGCCGCGCCGGCCCCTGCGCGTTCGAAAGGCGGGAGGGGCAGACGTGAGGGGAAGCGGGAGCTGGGGCCGGGGTCGGGCCCTCTGCGGGGCGAACGGCATCAAACATGGCAGACCGGGAGGGTGCCAGGCAGTGGCTGCTGCCGGACTGTGCACAGATCCCGCCTTCGTGGAGGAAGAGGGGGGAACGGCGGGGCTGGGAGAGGGAGAAATAATGTCTGTGGCCTCTCTTGTCTCCTTACAAAACCACACAAGGAAGAAACAATATTTTAAAAGCCCAGCTGCCCTGAGATCACGCTGAATGAGGCTTTGCCCATCCCATTCAAAGAAACTCAGATGTCTGGATTTTTGCCGCTCTTACAACTTAGACTGAAAGTCTCAGGCAGTCGTGTGGAGAAGTCACGTCCTCTCGCTGAGAGGACAGTGCCTGGCAGCAGGTGCCAGGGCGATGTCCCTGCCCTGGCACTGCCCCTCCTTGCTCAGCACTGGGGAGCATGGCCCCGCTGTCAGATCTTTCAGGACCACTGAGATCCAACAAGAGCCCTGTACCCCCTCAGCCTCGCCCCACCACCCCACCACCCCACCCACCTCTGGCCCTCAGAGCTCTTCGTGGGGCACCCAAGCCTCCTCCATGTGCCTTACAGTGCACCCCTGGGTCCCCAGGGAGCCAGCAAGGTGCCTGGCCACCAGGGCACACAGAGTGCTGCTCTGCGGCACCTTGGCTGAACACGTAGGTGCTCAGAGCACGGCACCGGGGATGGGAGATGCCCGAGGAGGGCAGCTGTCCTGCAGGCAGCCAGGGATGGCACTGCCTATCAGACTTGTGCAGATGTGCGGCTCCAGTGGGCAGAGCATACCGGGATGGGGTTTGCTGCTCTGGCTCTGCTCAGAGCAACAGCCCAAAAGGAGGTGCCGCCTCCTGCAGGTTCTGTGCAGCCAGTAGCCTGCAGCTCACAGGTTAAATCTGGATGGGGGTTTTTCCTCTGGAGACCTCAGGGTGAGGTGGTTTGTGTCACCAGGGCAGAGATGCATGGTGGTCATTCTCCAAGGGCTGAAGGGCTGAGATAGAAAGAGAGCAGAGACCAAACCCCTGTGTCTGCAGAGGCCCCAGGCATCCTCTCCAGACAGCACCAGCCCACCCAGCCCTTCCCACGCTCTGAGAAAGCTGAGGCACCAAGGGGCCAACTAGAAGTTGCTGGTCTGGGTGCCCCAAGTACCTCCACTGATTCCTCCTCTCCACCCTGCGCAGGGATGCAGAGCCCACCTTGCCCGGGGCAGGGCACGCTGCCCTCACTGAGCCTGCAGCTTCTCGCTCTGATGCCTCACGTGCTGCACAGTGAGCCCTAGGCACACGCAGTCCGTCACCCCTGCACTCCCCAGCAGCACAGCCCTGGCAGGCCATGACAGCCTGACCATCCGCCTGCCTCCCTGCAGGCAGGGCTGGCACCAGGGTGGCACAGGGCAGCAGCAAAGGGGAGGGCATGGGGCAGTAGGAAGCTCCCATCAGCCTACCTGGGTGGGCCAGGATGGGAGAGGGAGATGCGGTTGGGACTACCCTGGGACAAGAGGGGACCACAGGCTGTGGTTCACTAACAAACCTCACAGCAACCTCTGGCAAGGATGCCTGAGGGTCCTCCACGTAGGGTAGGCTCTAGCACAGGTAGCTGTACCATACCAGCTAGAGACAGCACTGGGATGCAGGGCTGATGGCAGGCCCTTGCCGGGCATCCAAGCTTGTTCCTCCTTCTGGGGACACCATCGCCTTCCCACCCACACCAGGACAGTGGAAGGCAGAGTGTGATGAGAATGCCCACCCTCCTTCCACACCCAGCAGGAGCAGGGTCTTGTCAGCCTCAAAGAGTCAGCAAGGGGGCCATGCGGATCTGCCGTGTCTGCGAGTTTTTGGCCAGGTGCCTGAACTGTTCCCACTGCAGGGGCTGTGCAGCCTTGAGGAGGATTTCTTGAGAGGCCCACAGAGTGTAGAGATGCCACCACAGCCCAGGGCAGAGCACTCTCCACCTTCATCATGGCCAGTCTTAGACCTTTTCCAGTCTTTTGGGGAAGGTGGTGCCCAGAACTGAGCCTACCACAAGCTGAAGTATATGGTGAGCTTGGGACAGAAGAGGGGGCAACTCTGCTGTCCTTGGGACAAGTAGGTCAGGTCTGATGGTGACACACACTTGAAGGGTGCATCTTCTTGCAGCCCATAGCGCTAGTGCTGAGGCCCACTCGTGGAGTGTCAGCATCCAGACATGTCATTGTCCTCCTTGAATCACTGGTGGGGCAAACTTGGTTGCTCATGCAGAAGAGAGGCAGCTGAGGACTCCTGTGACTTTCTTCCTCATCCTCTGTTTGCCACTTCCCAGCACAGTCTCTCTCATGTCTTTGAAGAGAAGGATGGAAACCACTTGCACCTGGTGGTGACACCTTCTCCTGGGCAATGTATGCCTCTCCCTCTGGAGGGGACACTCTTCTTGGGGCTCCAACCTGCAGAACCTCTGCAGGTTCTCCCTGATGAATGAGGGAAAGGGGTGGGAGTTTTTGGTGGGCTCAGGCTGGCTTCTGGCTCTTTGCTTGTCTCTGCCTCAGTGGAGTGGCCAGGAGCATGTGAGGTGGCGGTGGGGCAAAAAGCATCCTGGCACTTCCCAGGGGTATGAACTTGCCTGCAAGAGGGCACAGGGGGAAGGGACATACAGCTCCTGAGCACATGTGGGGCAGTCATGGACGTACCACAGCATCCAAGAGGGGCAGGAGCATCTGTCAGCTGCCCCAGAGGTGACGCTAACATCCTGCCCCCGCACCAGGGAACTAGGCATCTTGCCCTGCCACCCAAGCAGACCCTGGTGTCCTGCCCGCCATGGGACACTTGGCCAAGGTCAGAATGCATGGTCCAAGGCAACATGGGCAGGGGGCACCTGAGGGGACATGTGCAGCCAGTCATGTGGTTCGTTAATGACTACCTAATGACCTTGGGGGCTGCGAGGGGGAGTGGGGCCTCCTGGCTACCCACACGCATCCGCATCCGCTGGACCTTGCTCTTTGCCCTGCCCCTCCTCCTGGATCCTTGCCCATTGGGCCCAGCTGGGGCCAGTATAAAAGAGGCACAGAGGAGTGGGAGGGAACCTGGAGACCCTGAGGCCATAAGGGAAGCTGAGGCACATACACAGGTGCGGGTGAGGGATGTGTAGGGGACCAAGAGTGTCTGTGGGAGGGGACCATGAGGAACTCAAGCATCCAGTGGGAGGGGGAGGATATGTAGGGGATCCCAGTGTCAGAGCAGGGGTGGGTCTATAGGAGACCCAGAGGTCCAGGGGGGTGTTCTATAGGGGACCCAGGCTTCTGGGGAGTACGGAATTGCAGGGGACCCGGGGTCCATGGGGTGTTCTGTAGGGGACCCCGGCATCCAGGTGGGATGCACAGATGGCCCAGGTGTTGGGGCTGGGGGGGAGGGGGCATGCATTTAGAGGGGGTTTGTGAGGGACCCAGCTGTCTGGGAGGGGGAATTTGTAGAGGACTCAAGCGGTCAGGGTGGGCTTTCCGATCAGGGGCCCAGAAGTCCTGATGGCCCCGACCCCACTTTCCCCAGGTACCCATGGCAGGCTGGGCCTTATGCATGACCCTGGTGCTGGCAGTGCTGGCAGAGGCAGCGGGCGAGAGTCGCTATGATAAATTCCTGCGGCAGCATGTGGACCACCCCCAGACATCCGTGCTTGCAGCGCACCGCTACTGCGAGACCATGCTGGCACGCCGGCGGGTGACGGCCCCGGGACGGGCCTGCAAGCCCTCCAACACCTTCGTGCACGCACCGGCCGAGGAGCTGGTGGCTGCCTGCACCCAAACACCTGACGAAGCGGGGTTCCACAGCACCCCGACAGCCATGGGCCTCACAGCCTGCCGCCTGCGGGGGCGGGACACTCGGCCCCCTTGCACCTACCGGGCCCGGCAGCTCCAGCACCATGTGCGTGTTGCCTGCGTTAATGGGCTGCCCGTGCACCTCGCTGGCACCCACGCACCCACCCAGTGAGGCTTGACGTAGGGGGGCTGTAGGTGGGGACATGGATTCTTCTTCCCACTGGGGGCTCCGTTGGGGCCTGCAATAAAGGAGGTGCCACAGGCCTGGGTTCTGACATCAGCTTCTGGGGGGACCCTGCAATCCTACCCCTCCCTAGGTGCCCCTGAGCCTCCTTGGGTGCCCCCGACCCTGTCCAAGGTGGACCTGGCCCTCCATGTGCCTCAAACCCCTGGGTTTTCCCAACATCCTGGATGTCCTACAGCCCCTTAAGTCACCTATGACTTCTCTTGTGCCTCATAGACTCCCCTTTCCTGGGTGCACCACAACTCCCATGGATGCCCCATAATCCCCCCGGGGTCCCCTTGATCCCCTGGATGTGCACTCAACTCTCTCCCCTGGTGTCCTGACTCTGGGTGTCACATTGCTTTCCTGGATACCCCATAGCTCCTGCAGGGTCTCCCAGTCTCCCATGTGGCCCATAACCCCTGGGTACCCCCAGCTTCCCCCATGTCTGCCCCATAAATCCTCGTGTGCCACACAGTCCCCTCTGCCACATGCCTATGACCCCATCTGGGGCCTCTCCAGGGCTGGGGCCGCTCTTGGGCCCGCTCTTGGGCCCACTTGACATCCCCATGGAGCTGGGCACTGTCTGGGGCCACACACAGCCTTGAACCACCACCCCACACACACTGTACACACACAAAAACACAACACCTGTATGCAAGCAAACACGCCATGCACACCAAGCATGCACTGTGCACGCAACAAACAACCACACACCATACTTGCAGCACAAAACATACACACAACATGCATACACAGCACAAACACACACACCCCACACACATACACACATATACAAACAAATATTTTCTTGGGTTTGGGTGGGATTTCATGTGTTTCAGCTTGTGTCCTGTCACTGGGTACCACTAAAAAGAGCGTAGCTCCCTTATCTTCATCCCTCCCCATCAGTACACTGATAAGCTTCCCCTACCTGAGCCTTCTCTTCTCCAGGTTGAACAGTCCCAGCTCTCTCAGCCTTTCCTCCTATCAGAGATGTTGCGGTCCCTTCAGCAGCAGCAGCAGCCCTTTGCTGGACTCCCTCCGGTGTGTTTAAGTCTCTCTTGTGCTAGGGAGTCAGCACTTCCATCAGGACTCCCTTGACAACAAGACCAGAGCAGAGGACCCCCAGCCTGCTGGGCTGCATTAGGCAGAGCGTTGCCAGCAGGTAGAGCAAGATGATCCTGCTCCTCTGTTCAGCACTACTGAGATGTCCCAAATGCACTCAGAAATTGTAGCTGAGGAGGAAAAGAAGCACAGCAAATGGTCTTCCTCATCCTTTTCAGTTGCTCCCCATCCAAAATGTCTCTTCCTCATGTGCCTTTAGTAACTCAGGTGCTCCTTTTCTGTAGCAGAAAGGCACTTGGAGGGCCCTCCGTGATCTGGTGAGCTCCCGCTCTCAGCTGTGCCCTGGTGAGGAGAGCTGGACACTGGAGAAGAACTGCGGTATTTCAAGGGCATTTGGGGCATTCCTGGCCTGACAACTTCCAGCAGATTCACTTCTCCACCCTCCTGGCCATGGGAGGAGGTGGGAGGGCTGACCCTCTCGAGAGGGAATGCCTGGGGTCTCTGCAAGTACAAGTTTGATCTCTGCTCTGTGTCTTTTTGCCTTGGTTCTTCAAAGCTTGGTAGAAGACTCCAGCCTCTCCATCTGTTCTCTGGCAGCTCAGATCATCATGACACTGAGAGAGAAAAATATCACCACTGTGAGTTACCCTACAAGCCTTGCACAACAGGCTCTGAAGAGCATGGGAGAGGTGGCACCCCATCTTGGGTAGACAGCTCTGAGCAGCAGTCCCAAAGCAGCAATGCCAGTTCGGGGATGCCCTGCACACTGGGGCTACCTGAGCGTGCTGTAAAGTCAGGGTTGGTCCTTGCACCTTCCCTTTGCCTGCAGGGCAGCCCCACCCCTCCAGCACATCCTATCCCATTACTATGCTGTTGGTTCATCCCTCTGCTGTGTTTTCCCCTAAGAAGCAACTCTGCTTCTTCAGCATATGTTAGTGTCTGCTCTTTGTGAAGGCTAAAGGAAAAAAAAAATCTCAGCCACAAAGGAATCAGGATCATCCTTGAGGCTGTTAGCACATCCGGTCTTTCCATCAGCCAGTGGCAATGCAGGTCATAGCCAGATATTTTACCTCCGAGGCAAAGCACCAGTTGATCTTCTGGCTTCATAACAAGGATCAGAAAAGCTGTAGCTGCTCCTGCCATCTCCAAAAGAAGACATCAGGATGAGAACTGACTCTGCAGGGCTTGTGTGTCATGTGAAAGGGGATGGAAGGGGAACAACAGCATGCAGCCTTAGAGCTTTTTTTCCCCCATCACTTGCTACTATGCATGGCCCTTAGAGCTGCATACCTCTTGTTTCAGGAGCTCTGTGGTGAGGTTGAGGGGAACCAGCGCAGGAGATGGTCTCCAGTGATGTCAGTCCCTGTTCTAAATGTCCCAAAACATTAGGAGGTACAAGAGGATCCATCTCCATCTGGCCTTGGTCTCAACGCTGAAAGAGAAAAAGGAGTTCCTAGTAGGATTCTGCCTTGAAAATAAGTCACCTCTTTTGCCACTGCTGACACAAGGCAGAGCACAGGGCTGACCCCTCATCCACACCAAGTTCAGCTGATGTGGCTGAGCTGAAGAATTGCAAGGCATATTGCAGGCAAAAAACTGACTTGCAGAAATTTCACTAAATTTAATTTATTACCAATTAACATACACTTTGAATTACTGATTTGGGTATTGAGAAGCACAGAAGATACAAAAAATTACATGAGAACTTACGGAAGTGCCTTTTCTCCCCCTTCCCTGTGCACAACATCAGACTTCATGAGTGGGATCACAGCTGCCATGAAAGACTTCTGCACTGTCCTTAAACTACTGGGCTGTGTAGTTTTGTGTCGCTTTATCCAGAGACACAAAAGGCCTTTGCCACAAGCAGCGGTGGGCTGTTTACAGGCAGTGGTCAGCAAATCTGTAAGGGCAACAAGCAGCAAAAAGCTAGAGTGGGACTGGTGCCTGAAAATAAAGGAAGGATTGTTTTCATTTTTGTGTTTTAATAAACCATTGCATTTATTTATAAATTCCATTCTCATTTAGGTATTTTCGTGTCCTGCCCATCACAGCCAAACCTGAAGTCCCAGGGTTTGTGGTTGTTTCTGCCTTGTAACACCACAGACAGAAACTTTCATCACCTCAGTTTTGTGGACAGGAGTTAAGCAGCTTTTCTAAGGTCATAGAGAAAGGCTGAGACAGGAGCTCAGTTCAGGCCTCCTGAAACCTATTTAATGGCCTCCCTTCCCATTTACATGCTTTTCTGTGGAGAAAAGACAAATCGTGTCAGTCTGACTAAAATAACTTTTTTTTTTGCTTTCAGTGTACGTTTTTCAATTTGTGGCAAGTCCTGCAGTGGATCAGTACAAGCTGCATTACAACAGGCAACCAAACCTGCTCCCAAAACAGCACTATATGCCACCAGGAAGGCAGCTATAAACTTTCTGGATACTAGCACAAAGCTAAGATTTGAGTCATATCTGCTCAAATTTCATGCCCAGAGTTTGCTCTGACAGTGGTCAGCCTGCTCTTCTCATTTGCTGTATTCCAAACGATTAATTCCTTAGCCATGAACTGGGCTGTTGCTTGTTTAGTACATGCAAATGAAGCAAATAATGCTCTCTCACATGCTTCACTATAGCTCACATGCTTGCTTTAAGATCATACTTCCACCACCCAGCATCTGATGGTATAAGAGAGGCATGAGCAGCATGTTAACATTCCCGGTGCTACGGTGGAAATTTATTTCTGCTTCTTGAAAAGCAATGGCATTTTTGCAGAACCATAGCAGGGAATTGCTTATGCAGGTACTGCAAAGGCTTTCAAAAAATATTTACTCAGCGAAGTCAAAACTGGGCTCCGTGGATTTGGCAGAACAAGTCCCATGAAACTGGGCTGTCACTGCATGCCAAGCATGCCAAAACTGACAAGGAAAAAGCTCCCCTCCGGTGCTATTGCTTGCTCTTAAAACATACCTTGCACAAACACAGCAAAATACAGCTGGTTTCTCTCCAGCTTTGCTCTAATATTTTTTTCCATGGGGGTTTGGTCCCCCACCTTCTTATAACCAAATAACTCATCCAAACAATGTGGTAAGCATTCCAACATCACAATAGCTTGAAAAGCTCGGTGAAGAGTAGAAACATTCATAAAAATCAGACCTGATATATTGTTAAAATAAAAATATCTTTTTTTTAATGAGCATGGTTCTTTCTGTAACTTTAGGCACGAATTCCGCTTTTTATCGTAAAACAGACTAATTCAATATTTTGAAGCATTTGTCAAAGGAAGGGGAAAACCTTACTTCTTCTACCTCTCCAATGTTAAATTTTTTTCTTCCAGAAGGAAATTCCAGGGTATTCCTCTTCGTATTCACACTAAAATAAAGATATCAACTGAGTTTTTTTAAAAATCCATGAGCTTTCCATTTGAATTAGTCTGGGTTTTGTTAGCTGTATCTCACAAAGAAGAATAAGTCCTTTAGACTGATTTTCTTAGGCTTTTTCTGTGAGCACAACAGCAACTGGCTTCACATCACCCTAGAGATGACTCTTCAAATCACCTTTCGAGTCTGGCCCAAAAAAAGCCCTTTTGCTGTGTCATAAAGCACATTTTTGAATGAATGCACAGTTTAACTGCAGGGACTAATTTCTACCATCACAAGTATCTCTGTGAGTCCATATTTTTTCTATTTCTTTATTTACTTCAAGAAAAATTGTTTGGAGAGAATAAAGCTATTCCTTTCTCTCTGGTAAATGAAAAGGCTCTGTAGCTTGGGCTGAGTGGTGGGGCTGAGGGACTCACCATCCCTTGTCACTGAGGAGTGGCGGAAGCCATCCCCTTTTCTGTGAGCAGGGTTTTAAATACTGGGAAGTTCTTACCTCTACCCCATAACAAATGAGGCCAGAGCCAGTAAAAAGTCACAGCTTTCTGTGAAGGACTGAGCTGAGAGGAAGCAAAGAGAAAGGACCAGGCCTCTGGGAGCACCTGGGGATTTTGCTCTGAGGTGCATCCCAGCATGGCACACATGGCACACAGACTGATAGAACTGTTTAGGTTGGAAAAGACCTTTAAGATCACAGAGTCCAACTGTTAATGTAGCACTGCCAAGCCCACCACTAAACCATGTCCCTAAGCACCGTCTACATGTATTTTAAATACCTCCAGGGGTGGTGACTCCACCACTTCCCTGGGCAGCCTGTTCCGGTGGTTGACAACCCTTTTGGTGAAGAAATTTTTCCTAATATCCAATCTAAACCTCCTCTGGTGCAACTTGAGGCCGTTTGCTCTCGATCTATCCTTTGTTACTTGGGAGAAGAGACTGACACTCATCTCGCTACAACCTCCTTTCAGGCAGCTGTAGAGAGCTATAGGGTCTCCTCTAAGCCTCCTTTTCTCCAGGCTAAACAACCTCGGTTCCCTGGGCTGCTCCTCATTAGACTTGTTCTCTAGACTTTTCACCAGCTTCATTGCCCTTCTCTGGACACGCTCCAGCCCCCCAGTGCCTTTCATGAGTGAGGGGCCCAAAAGTGAACACTGTATTTGAGGTGCGGCCTCATCAGTGCTGAGTACCTGTGGCAGCTCAAAGAGGCTTTTATCTTGGCAGCCCGCTCTTGCTGTCTTTGAAATATGTGGTAATGGCCCAGGCATCTGACCGAGCAAATAACCAACCCCAGCTTTTTCCACGTACACAGAAACCTTGGGACAGAGGTGCTTGAAGGAGTCAGCACTGACAAATGCAGAAAATGTACTCCTCTTGCTGCAGATACCTCTGTTTCCTTGGCTCTGCTTTGTTGTTTTGAGGTCCTGCCACATATAAAGAGGAACCAGAGCAGCCCTTGGCTCAGTCTTTGCTCCAGGCGTCAAAGGCAGCTGAAGAAGCAAGGTGCTCGGTGCACTGGCCAGACCTGCTCATCCTCCTCCCTGCAGCCCCATACCAGCTGGTGGCTTTCCCCCTTGCTGCTCTCTTCTACCACCTCTGTGCTTCAGGGCACCTCTCTCTGACTGTCTGGTACGTGGCTGTCACCCCTGCTGCTGCACCGAGGGCAAGTCCTGCCTGTGGATGCTTTCTGGGGGATCTCCTGGACCGAGGTGCAGCGGCACACATGGTAGTAAGTCCCTGCTAACTCAGGTAGGGACATTTGTATGGCTTGGATGTGAGCCGTCTCCAGTCCTGCCTCTGTGCACCGGGGCCAGATCAAGGTCGTTAAGGAAAACCAGCCAGGCCAGCCACTCCAGTGTTGTAAGAGATGGGTTTAGGGGTGTACCAGGATGAGCACATGGGGAAGGGGAGCAGGGAGGGAATGGGGACTGTCTTTGGTGTGACGAGGATGTGGGCCAGGCAGGGCCAGCAGTATCTATCTGCTGCAGTCCCTCCCCATTCCTGCTTGCGGACACAATGGCACTGGTGATTCCTCAGCCCAATGACAGGCCAAGAGGCAAACTATGGGGGGGCTGTGGAGGCTGTGGAACCAGACCAAGCCCCACTTACCAACACCCTCGCAGGAGCTTCAAGCCTCATTTTCCCCAAAAGGCAGCCAAAGGGCATCTGATCTTTCCTAGGTACATATTCCTCCTTGCTGGAGGATGCCTCCTCACCGGCATAGCCATGGGCAGCTATGCTGTGTTGCTCCTCATCCCTGCCGCTGGCTCTGTGCTTGTCCTCCTCTCCGTCAGCCCAGCTCGTGCCCACACCTGGGTCTTTGCTCTCCAGGTGTCCTGGCAGACACTCTGCCACCTGGGTCTGAGCAGCCTGGAGCTGGACCCTCAGGATGCCAGGTAAGGCTCTGCCTCCTTCCCGTTCCTGCCCTCGGCTGGAAGCCTTCCCGGCCATTTTGTGGGGGTGGAGGCCCCCTGGGCTGCACTGACTGTTCCACAGCCAGCAGCCTCCCCTCTGGCTCCGGCCACATCCCCGTGCGTGGGCGACCCTGCGGGCATGGCAGCGCTCTGGGGACGTGGGACAGCGCTCCCCCTGCACGTGGCCTTGCACCTGTGCCTCTAACGCGCCCTTCAAGGGACTCCCAGCAGCTCTCGGGTGCCCTCTCCTTCCAGGCCAGCCGTTGCCCTCTCTGCCATCATGCTGCTCACCCCAAAGGCTACGTCTCTGGCCCTGGATGTCCACGAAGGGCTCGTGCTGCTCCAGCGGGGCCAGGGGCCTCTGCAGCCCGCGCTGCCCCTCTGCAGCTACCTGCCGCCTTCCCCAGCCCTCCTCGGAGGGCCCCTGTGCTCCTTCCGCAGGTTTCAGGCGCAGGCCGAGTCCTGCGGGGCTGCCCCTGCCCGCTGAGGGCCGCCGGCAGCGCCGCCTCTGCGCCCTGGCCCTGCAGGGGCTGCGTGCGGGCTGGCGGCGGGGCTGGCTGGCAGGCAGGGCTGTGCTGGCCTGGGCTGCCTGCCCCACGCCCGGCCACGGGCCCTGCTCCTCGGGCCGGCCTATTACCTGTGCTGGGTGCTGGATGAGGCCCTTCTCGAGGCGGCGGGCTTTGGGCCGGAGGTGCGCCAGGGAGACCTTTCCATCCGTGACCTGTGGACGCTGGAGAGGACGCACCACCTGGCCATCTTCACCCGAACCTGGAACAAGAGCACGTCCCGCTGGCTGAGGAGCCTCACCTTCCAGCGCTGCCCAGCCCAGCCGCTCCTAGCCACCTTCGCCTCCTCCGCCTGGCGGCATGGTCTCCGGCCCGGGCAGGTCTTTGGTTTCCTGTGCTGGGCTGTCATGGTGGAGGCTGACTACCGCACCCATCCCTTCCTCAGTGCCCGGGCCACCTCTCAGGCTGTGAAGATCTTCTACTATGGCACAACCTGGCTCTTCACGCAGCTCATCACTGCCTACATCCTGGTGGCTGTGGAGACTGAGACCTTCTGCCTGCTCTGCCTGCTCTGGACTTCCTGCAACAGCATCCTTCCCCTCTCCTACAGCCTCGCACTGCTGCTGCTGCCGCTTGCCGAGAAGCTGAAGCAGAACTGAGCCTGTCCTGGGCTAATGTGTGCCACCAGTGGGGCACACCTCTGCACATGTGAGCACGCAGGGTGGGAAGTGCTATTGGCCAAGCAATCTCATATAACAGCATCCCCGGAGAACCAGGTTGGCTTTTACTCCTGGGATATCCCCCAGCTTTGAGGACTGCTCTGAAGCAGGGAGGCAAGGTCACCAGACCACTGGGCAGGAAGGCTTCCAGCCCCACTGCCTACCCAGTGTTTGTCCTGGGGCTTTGAGTCTCATTCTCATCTCACAGAGGAAGCACACCATCTCCCCACCAAACCCATTTGTGCCACTGGGAACCTGAGCGCAAGGAAACAGGCTGGCAGTCTGTCTGGGGACAGCACAAGAAACTCCCCTTTCCCCACACAGCAATACTACTGGGTCGTGTGGGTCTGTGGTGTTCCTCCAGCGATTGCTCCTCAGCCCTGTCCCTGTGGCACGTGGACCCCAACCTGTGTTCTTAATTAGATACCTTCTGCAATCCCCACTCCCTGAGTGGGTGACAAGCTTGTCCACCAGGGTGCAGGGTCAGGTGTGTCCTCTGCCACATGGGGAAGAGGGATGATCCATCCCCTCTAGGATTCTTGCAGAGGATCCTGG
Source organism: Falco rusticolus (assembly GCF_015220075.1). Classification (NCBI taxonomy): domain Eukaryota; kingdom Metazoa; phylum Chordata; class Aves; order Falconiformes; family Falconidae; genus Falco; species Falco rusticolus. Next base: position 50,659,285 of record NC_051187.1, read on the forward strand.
GCATGGAGGCAAGAACGCCAGCTAGAAAGAGGGGGGCTACTGCCCATAGCATGCTGAGGACAGCACAGTCAAGGGGAAGTAAGCCAGCAAAGTCCTGAAACTTGACTGTGGCATTCAACCGAGGCTTACGTGTCACTTTCCCCACAACAGCTACACAGCAGAAACCCTAATGCACTTCTCCAGCTCATGCATTGGTTTAGGACCCTAAAGCCTAGGACTGTTTAGGCTGGAGAAGAAGCATGAGCTACCACAGGGGAAAGTATCAGGAAAGCATGAAGCTAAGAGTTTCTGTTTATAAGACAGCAAGGAACCACCCACCAAATCTCCAAGTAATATAGCTGAAAATGCTACAAGACTATTGTTGGCCTCTGGTCTGCTGGGCATGCTGCTTCAGGGTACCAGGGCCAACACCAGAACCAGTCTCCAGTGCCCAAACTCAAGGGAAAGCATTCTGATCACGTTAACAACCCTGCCATGCAGGCCCTGTACCAACACCTATATCAGTGTTTGCCACTCAACTGAAACTCAGCACGCAAAATGGATCCAACCTTGTTTTATGTGGGTTGGTTGGATGTTTGGCTACTTCTTGAGTCCTGCTGAGCAGTCAGCCCAAGCTTTGCAAGCCACTTGCCCCACATATTATCTCCCCATTGCCAGCACAGCTTGGATTTGTTGTGGCCAGGCCCTGTCTCCTTCAATGCTGTCCTGTAGAGCTGCCTCCAACTTATTCCCTACATCCATGCCTAGAAACTGAGTCATCTCTTCACCCTATCTGAAAAACATGCTGGGCTTCTTCAGGCAGGTTCTCCAGCTGTTTCATCACTCTGCTAGCCCATGTGAGACCACATACAGCAAGCCAGGGCCAGACTCTCCAGGGTGGCCCACAAGTCAGTGGTTCCCAAGTCAGAATGCTCCTGCCACCTATGTTGGAGGGAAGCGGACCCAAGAGTCAGATGCAAGAAAGCCAGTGTATAAGAAAATCCCCGACAGCCGCAGTTGGAGTCATCCCACATTCTTTCAGCAGGCAGGGGCCTGCACAGTCTTCTCCCTAAGGGGATCAGGGGAAATTCAATGCAAATGGGTGCCCAGCCAAGGAACCATCCCCTCCCAGCAGCAGCAACCATAGCCAAACAGATAAAACAAAACAAAAAAAAAAATGCAGGTGAGAGATCTGGAGAAGATTCACAGAAAGCGTACGAAGTGTCAGAAAACCTGGGGAATTAAAATTGCCCCAAGAGAACAGGCTTGATCTGGAGGTGAATCAAGGCTGGAGGAAAGTACTTAAAAATTTCTCCCCGTTTTGAGCTGGGACGGGGTAGCTCAGCTAGTGACATCCTGTCTCAGCTTTGCTGATGCTGGGCTCTCTCCACGTGTCCCAAATCCACCCCTTCTCCAAGGGCTGCAGAACTGGTGCCAGGAGCAGGGCAGCTCATCTCCACCTTGTGTTGGGGTGAAAGAGTAAAAGCAACCCGCAACCTTTTGGAATATCTGTTTTTCTGAGCAGTGCCATGGCCTCTTTGCCAAGCTGAGTGGCTGCTGTATGTCTGGAGGGAGGGAGAGGGGCTGGAGGGAGCCAGGCCAGCTTCTCCATCTTCCATCATGCTGCTCTTCCATTGCATCTGTTGGAGTAGCATATTCATAGTGCACCCAGCCCTATGCATTTCCAACTCAAACACCAGCAGCAGTAAGGCCCTCCCAGACCACACGCCAGCTCATCTGTTGATAAAGGGGTTAAATAAATGCTCGACACAAGGGACAGGTGAATTACCAGGTGAAGGGAGGGAGCTGTAGGTATGGGGAAAGCAAAGCAACCTGGCCCTGACTCCCCCCTACAAAGGCCTTGGAGGTGAATTGGGGATTTTCCATTTCATTAACTTTACAAGGGGTAATTCCCAGCATGCAGCATCATCCTCACGAACAGACCCATCCTGGGCTGTCTCTCTCTCTCACTCTTTCACAATCAACAGCCTGCACGGCTGCACCCACTAGACAGGAAAGCCATGCTGTATTAATATCTAATGAATGTAATAGGCAACTGATATTAAATTCCCCACAGTGGAAGATAAAGCTGATACAAAAATTACTACTTGTTTCTGTGTTTTTAAGGCGAGAAGCAAAATGGATGCCAAAACCCACAAAAGATGGGAATCTGAAAGCCCCTCCTGGTTCTCCCTTGCAAAGGAGCATTATGTGAATTGCTCTTGCTCCCCAGGAGAAGCAGCCAGCTGTTCATCCCTGCTGCCCACTCTGGAGTTTTCCTTGGGGGGGGAAAAAAGGCTCTGATGCTTTTGGGGGCAGGGCTGGGGAAGAATCAGAGGACTGTCCCGCAGGCGCAGAAATCAACTGAAGTACATTGAGTTCATTAGAAACATGCACACTTGCAGGCAGGAGTTTATTAGTCCACAGACTTACCATAGAAAAAAAAATATCCCCCAAAATAGGGGTAGGTTCCCAGTTTTGCCTGCTCGCAAATTACCAATGCTGAGGGTACCGGACGTGTCTTACACACTCTGATTTGAGCGTGGGGCAGGAGCGGAACATGCATTCGCAGCTGAAATTCAAACCTCTCATGTATAACGGGGCTGTGTACCTTAGCCACAAGGCAACCAGGAGCCCTCAGCTGCCTCCAAGACACATCCAAGGTCAGAGCAGCTGCAGCAGTTTTAATGTGTGTGAGAGGGAGGTTGGCTCAGCAGATGCCAAGTACTGGCAGCACAGCCAGTCCTCCAGTTCAATGCTCCGCTCCGTGTCCACAGCCCTCTCTGCAAACTTCATCATGAGCAGGGCACGCTTCATGTCCACCCAGTTCTGAAGCACCTGGCGGAGGGCTTCCTCGTGGCTGAGGGGCTGCTCGATAAGGTCTTTCCGGGGCCCCCACAGCAGACACTGCAGCATCCGCTTGGCCTCGGTGATCCGCACACGCTTGATGGGATCTGCTTCCAGGAGCAGGTGAGCCAGCTGCTGGAGCCCCCGGGAGTAGATGGACAGGCTGGGCAGAGCAGGGAGGTCCTCAGGGCTGTACTCCTGCTCCCTGAGGTGCACCTTCTCCTCAAAGGGGTTGGGCTGGTGCAGCAGCTCATAGATGAGAATACCAGTCTGAAACTCATCAAACTTCTTGTACTGAGAAGCCGACACAATCTCCGGAGCCAGCCGGGCCTGACTCTTCCTCAGTTTGGAGTCTCCAGTTCCTGGCTTCTGTTTGGCTTTCAAAAAATTGCTGATGATGAGGCGGGGTAAGTGTCTGTCATCTTTGGCTTTCACACAGCTCATGGGGGGCTTGCAGGGGACAAGCAGGAGGTTCTCCAGGCACAGGTCACGATGGATGATGCCATGCTCTTTGAGATGCTCCAGGCCATTGCACAGCTGGAGGAGCAAGAAGCAAACACGGCGCTCGTACAGCTCGGGCTTGGCTTGGTGCAACATCACTGAGTCCCTCACAAAGTCAGCAGTGGTCTGGCTTGGCACCTCCCGGGTAATGACCACCACACAGTCGTGCTCGCTGGCACCGCGGGAGGGATGGAGGCCGTCCCCAGGCATGGTTTTTCCCTCATCTGAGGCCAGCAGCATGCTGGAGGGGACAGAGGCCACAAAATGGCCACAGTCCTGCTGGATGTTGAAGTGGACTGGCACTGCAGGGCTGCAATACGAAGCAGCCACCTTGGACTCCTGGGTTTTACAAATCTGTAAGGAGAGACCAAAAGAAAAGTCTCATCAGTCAGTGACAGAGACAGGGCAGAGACCAGAAGTTCAGAGGTGGGTTCTGAAGCCGAGATTTGCAGATGCTAAGGAAGACATCAGTGGAAGCAGAGTGCGCATTACTCCCTTTAGTACTTTAAACTATCCCCTGGCTCGAGGACGTTTCTTGTCCTGCAACAACCCAACCTTAGCAACCAGATGTCTGGGTTGCATTTCTTGGCATGCTTCCTTTGCCAGGCAATGCCCAGGATTTGCAGGACAGGAGGAAGGCAGTCCTCCCATCAGTAACTTCTAGAGATTTTGTTTCGCTGCCGACAAGCAATATAGCTTTTATATCGTGGACATATAGCATGTCACAGATATCATCGAGATTCTCCCCTGCAACTCAGGAGACATTCTGCAGAGGGAAAAGCAAAGCCTGTGGCAGAAGATGTCTGCCTTCATCTCTGGAGATGGTTCACACTTGCCTGGGTGAGGCCCCAGACGATGTGATGCAGCTGCGAAGGTGGCCCTGTGTGGAGTGAGGGGTGGACAGAGACCTCCAGCACTTTCTCCCCACCTAACTCTTCGCTGGTCCTAAGCCCTGGAGCCACTTTCACGTCCTCCTCAACGACTCCACTTTCTGGTGTCAGCAACTACTCTCAAACTCCTGATCAATGGCTAAGGGAAACCAGTAACAAGCTGTACTCATCAGCACAGGGGAAAAACAGCAGAGAGAAAGCAGGAGCTAAAAACAGGCTTAGAAATAAGAGAGTGAAGCAAACTCAAGGGAAAAAAAGCATTTTATAATCTGGATTCTCTTAAAGCCACGTGACTTTTATCTTCATTTTGTTCTGTATTTTAGCTTTATGACTACATTAAAGACTAAACAAACTCAAACCCAGGTTTATTATAGGAGTATCCATTAGCTTATGGGGCCTTCTGGCATTTCTATTATACACTTTATACACCGGGGTTTTTTTTCCTTTTATTTAGCAATGTATTTATATCTCACCCACAGGAATCAGCAACAGGCCGAAACTCAGCATAAAAGGTTTCAAACCCTGGAGCGTGCCACTGCCAGTCACAGCATGCGTGCAAAATCGGACAAGAAATCAATTTTGCCTCTGAGTTAAAATAGATGCAAGAATAGAGAGGAGCTGGAGAAATGGGCTGCTTTTGTATTCCTCTAGCAAGGGTCTGAATCGAGGCATTTGCAGGTAATTCACTCAGATGAGACGATACTGTGGAGACGGGGCATTTCAATTCCCTATTGTCCTCTCTTTTCTAAACAAAAATACCCTGCCATGGCTGCATGCTTATTTTGTGGAAGGACAAGCTTTGGAGAGCCAGGCAGACTGCAGATTAATGCAGTGGGATGCAGGAAGATGCAGAAGGTCCCCAAAGGCGGTGGAGGCCTTCCAGCCCTCTGCCGAACAAGCCTACTTGTTCCTCCCCACACAGGGAGGATGTGTAAGGCTTAGGAAAAGAGGAGGAACTGCAAAAGAGGAGTCTCTAGAAGAATAACTACAACCAAATGAACACAGGGAGATCTTCCTTGGCCATCCATTCTTTTGTGACTTTGGCTGCACCAGAGGCATCCTCCACGCACCAAGATCCAAGTAGGAGCCTGGGGCTGGCTTAGTCACGCATCTTTAAGTGGAAAAAGAAGCCAAGGCATGAAGCATATCTTGGCTTAATTCCTCCAAAGCCATTTCATGTAACCCTGGCTCCTTCTGTTTGATACGTAGCTGTGTCTGCCTATGCACAGCCCAAACTCTGGCTCCTACTCCTCAGCAGGCTCCTTGGCTCAAGTCAGATCTTTTTTTTGAGCTCTCCAAGTCTAATTTTAACTACAGGTCTATGATCTCTTTCATATCAGCAAATCTGTACCAGAAGCCAGGAGGGGCAGCTAGGAATCAGCTAGTTGTAAAGTTTCACAATTATTCTCTGCTGCAGCTCCCAAAAGGAAGGTGGCACACAGGGACACTGCAGGAGGCGTATGCATGCACATGTGTAAACACACACACAACTTCACTTTACGCTGGTGGAGAGCGCGGCCCTGTTGGAGTGGTTTGGGCTTTATTAAGGCACTCTGCAGTGTACCAAGGACACAGAGTAAGCCCTCATCACACACAGGGATACAAGTGCAGTCCCACTAAGAGATCAGTATGTGCTCTTTCTGCATTGGCAAGTATTTATGCACTACAGCCATAGAGCTGAGCCTCTGAACCCCACCTAACCGGCACGCAAAAGCACGGGGGGGGAGAGGGGGGTGCCACAAGGAACCACAGATTGCAAAGGAGCACACCAGCTCACCACGCAGCGTTCAGGCTTCAGAAGGAAAGTTGTGATGGATTTAGGTATAACACACAAGTGTTAATCCGAGTGCTGGATTAGGGGTATGGGTACAAGATCTCATCAAATTCCATTTTGGTTATTTACAGCCCCCCTGCTGAGTTGACCCTACTTCCTTTAAAATATGAACTGGCTTTAAAGCTATCACTTAACTAAAACATCCCCTTGGGGTTCATAATGGTGGAAGCAATTCAGCAGAGATATTTTTTTTTTCCCCTTGCTTAATGCATTTCTGACAGTGCTTTTTTGGGGATTACTTTAGTTTTTGAAAACAACCTGAAGAGTAAGCAGCAATAAGATGCCCCTAGGGTTAAGTCAGAATAGAAATTAAAGGCTCTGTATTCAAGTAGCAACATGGGTCAAGAACCCAAAATCCATGGGATGTCCATGGAACGGGTTGGATAAGCTTACTTATCCAGGTTTCAAAGAGCTGAACTATTGCACCTCAAGTTTCCATTTCAAACATGGATTCCATAGAGTTACAGGAAAATATTTCAGACCTGACCTTACACAGCATGTCTAGGTCAGCCTCGCATGGTTTAATTGAGATCTGCGATATCTTAATGCCTGTAGTTTCAAGATCATATAAGCACTCACATGGTTTCTGGGTCAGACCTTCCACTTAAAAGGCAGGCAGAGGCAAAAATGCTGCCTTTTGAACAGCCTTTCATCAGCTTGTGTTATCAGAGGTGAATGCCTCTGAGTTTACAGCATAGTGTATGCCCAAGGATTTTTTTCAGAGAGTCTAGTCTGCAGCAATAAGCATCTGACTGGCATTCGTTACAATGAAAACTACTTCTCCAAATTAACCTTTGCAAGTGGCAGAGGAAAAGTGACCATTTTGGAAGGGGTTTTGCTTGCCAAACTTCACCTGTGGGAAAGACAAGCAGAGAAAACGGGCCATTGTTTGCTGATGGTGCTTCTCAAAGGCGTACCACTGAGCCAGCTTCCCACTCTTTCATTCAAATCCATACACCAGAAAGGGGTAAAAAGAAGCTCAAAGGTTCAGTCTCAGCTTAGCCATGGACCCCTACGTAGCCTTGAACCCTGCAGCTCTTTACCTCATCTTCCCAAGCAGAAGATGGGGATAAGCCTGGATACCTCCTGGATGTGGGCTTACCTTCACAGCATAGGTGGTAGAAGGGTCCTTGGAGCAGGTGGCACAGTAATATATTGCATCCCCCGAATCGCAGCAGGGCTTGTTGCACGCCAGCTTGAAGAGTGACCAGTTGTTCTCGCTGAAGTGCAGCTCATTCTTCTGCTCCCGCATGAAGCAGTCCTCACATTTGGCTACCAGGCGACGCAAGGACTCAGCGTAGAGGGCCCCCAGCTTGGCGTACACCCCCTCCTTGCTGTCCATGTTGCTCAGGAGGTTGTGGAGCTGGAGGCTGGAGCCCGATGACACCTGGCTGGACACACTGAGCTGCGAGGAGGAAAGGGACTGGAGGTTTCTGCTGGGGATGCATGCCCCTGTGCTCTTACTGGAGGCTGAGCCCCAGTAGCTGTTTCCTTTGGAGCCTTTCTCCAGGGACTCGGAGGAGGAGAAGGCGCCGGGGCGGCCCACCAGGCTGGCTGGGTGGATGAAGGGAGGCTCCTCTCGGAGGCAGACATTGCTCTCAGAGTGGCTGACATTCAGCCTGGGGCTGGCAGCACCAGCTGCTCTGCCTGAAGACGCCTGTCCCCCAAAGAAGCCATCTGGGGAGGACACCGTTCTGCTCACTGTCTTCTTCTGGGGCAGAGGGGGTGGGCAGCTGGGGGCAGAGGACAGACCATCCTCACTGGCAGCGGGAAGGAAAGGAACAGAGGGAAACACTTGGCTCTCAGCTGGAACAGGTGAGTGGTTCGGCTCAGACGAGCGCCCTAGGAGACAGCAACACACAAGAAGATGCCGTGAGTGGCTCTCGCGGGCTGGGAACGCAGGTCTCTCTCCGTGCCCCTGCCACCCCTACCTCTGCCAGGGCCCTGGCTGGGAACAAAGGAGCAAACCAGGTTACATCTGAACCCAGCACACAGTCCTTACCTATTCACCACTGCAAAGCTTCACCAAAGGGGTTAGGGATTTAATCCGGTTTAGTACAGAAAGTTTGCAAAGCAGGTTGCAACCAGCCACCTAGAGAAATACACACACACACACACACCACCGCAACCACTCCCCTATGAACTGCATACACAGTAGTAAAAAGCTAGTAGAGGGTAAATATTTAAGCTGTGATGTCATCTACAGGGAGGTAAGAATGAAGCACTCGGGATACAAGGACAATCTGTTGTCACTATGAAACACAGCCCATTTCACCTGGGAGCTGCCACCCACTACCTCAGCAGCACAGCGTGGTAAGGACAGTGACACACTACAGCTCCGGCCCTCTGGCTACACCAGAGCAGCCCCAGGAGTATATTGAACCCACCTCTCTGCCTCACACTGGGTATGGGACACTGGGCAAGTTTCCATCCTCCTGAAAAAAATCTGGCCTCGCCCCTGCTGCATGTCCCCCAGCTTATTGCCAGATCTCTTTGCTCAGAGAGCAGGCTGGCCCCACTACGTACCAGCGAACCCCAAGCAGCTCCACATGCCATCTGCGCATGCATTGGGCTGGGCTGGCTGCTTCATTTCAGGCAGCTGTAGCAGCTCTTCTCCTACCCTGGCCAGGCTGGAGACAGGTAATACAGTTGCATGTCATGGAAGAATGGAAAAGGGGGGGTTGAGGGGCGGGGATGGAGAAAAAGCATGATTTGACATTGAACTAAAGAGCAATGATTTCAGGTCACGGAGACAGAATGAATGAGGAGTGGAGGGGTATGCAGGGGAAATGAAAGGAAGGCACCTTATTATTTCAGAGAATTTTCTATGCCACTTGAATGACAGGCAGGACTCTTGATAAACTTGAGCTCTGCCAACACCTTGCAGGCAAGTATAGACCTCGAAAGGTGCACGGTGGGGTTTTGCCTCAAGCAAGCTCAGCAGATAGTGGGATCTATTGCTTTCTTTGAACCCAGCTTCCGAAGCTGCAGAGTGGTAGTAAGCCAGCCTTCCTCCTCGCCAGGCTGCTGGTGAGGGCAGCTGCCAGCAGGCACTTCCTCACAGCGGCTTGCTGCCTGCTCCACAGGAACGCCCTGGGGCAGCTCCATGGCAGCCCGAAGCAGGCGTTGGTCTCCATCACCGCCCTGGTGACTCACCAGCTCTTCACGCACAACCTCCAAGTGCAGGGGCTCCAGCCCCTGAGCTCCCAGCCTGGCCTGGCCCGTCACATGCAGGCTCAATGCCATACCACCTGGGCCACAGCAGCTGTCCCTGTTAGCTGCTCGCCACCTGAAGACAGGTCCCCCAGTTCTCAGCTACCAGAGTGGATGCTGGCATGATCTGTCCCTGTCCCTCCTCACCAGTTTTCTGGCATGACATTGATTTTTCTTTATCCCCTCCGCTGCCCAGGCTGCCTGTATGCTCCCGATGCAACGTGCCCTACCCCAAACAACAGCATTCAGGGACACCCCAGGAACAAGCAGCACTGGTTTTGGCTTCTGCAGAAGATGAGCTTCCCACACAAGGCAGTTTCAGCACCCCATTTCTGACGACATGCTCAGAAACAGCTCTGTAGGAAACGCTGTGAATCAGCACGTGTCTCTTGCCCCAGTTCCTGGGTGCCGAGCTACCTGCCTCCTGTTGGGCCCTTGTCCCAGCTGCCTGCGTTGCACACCCAGTGAGCAACTGCCTGCTCTCCAGTTTCAGCTGTGCACAGTTAACTCTGGAGCCCATGGCTCAAGAGGTGCATGCCCCAAGCTTCCATGAAAAGCCAGACATCTGCATCATACCCTGCTGGGTCCAAGGGAAGGATCCTCTCCATTAAAACCCTGCCAAAAGCCACAGGCAGGGATCACTCAGCATGGCATCTCTTGCCACTTCCAATCCAAGGGGCTCTGACAAAGGATACAGCCAAGAGAAATTCTTCAGCCTGCAGCCCAGGAGCAGCTCAACATAGGTATCTCTGCCAGGACAAGCAGCTGAATCCCTGTTTCAAGAGGCGAGATTTACTTAGCAGTCTTACGGAACAAACGTCAGCGCTGGAAGCTTTGGCAACCAGTCCACACACCTAGCCTACAGATGACAAACTGCTCTTACCTTTTTTTTTACATGCTCCTGGGCTCTGCCCCAAGCACGGGGTAACAAATGAAACCCTTTCACAAACTTTGCTAACAGTGCTCTGCGCCTTCAGCAGAGTCCTGTATGTCATGGGCTTAAAAGCTCCCCCCCGACCCCGTTCGTATTTTAACATCTGACAGCAAATTAATTCGAGCTCACCTCACTTAGTGATTGACTGCATAGCTTATTGCTTGCATCAGCAAGAAAAACGGCATTCAAGTTATTCATTTAAAAACTCATCTTTCCTGAGGTGAGCTGAAACAGTTGCTTCTGTTAGTGGAGACAGAGAAATCCTCTTGTCCCATATCATTTTTGACAGCAAATTGCTTCTGTGCCCAACAAATAAAGATCCAACATATGCGAATTTTTCTTCCCCCTGTACAATTTCTTGGCATGGTCTCACTCTGAGACTCCAAGTTAACAGTGGATAAAATGGAGTTTCCAGAACTCTGGCTCTTAATTTTATTGCTGCACGTTGTTGCTCTTGGAAAGACAGAACTTCCACTACACGAAGGTTGCTTTTGCAAAGGAAATACTTTCTGAGCTGCTGAACACGTTAGTGCATGTCGAAGTTACGCACTGATGAAAAAAGTGACTTCATAGTAAGTATTTTTTAATCTCAGTTAAACGAGTGCAGGCAGATTTTTTCCCCTTCAAGAAATAACTGGGAACACAATGAGTGGGAGAGATCACCTCTAGCACAAGACTCCTTCTGGTATTCCTCAAATCTACGGAGGACTTTCTACAGCGCGGCTACTCGTGACCCTGTGTGATGTATGAAGCACAAGCGGGATAAGGCAAATTGCTTTCAGATAGAAGTTTTATCCAGACAAGAGGAGAGCTACAGGATGAACAATTCTGGCACTTGCCAAATGAAAGAGGAAGAAGCCTGTGATGTTGCCCTGACTCATCTGAAGTGCATCAAGAGGCAGAAGGGTAGGGGAAGTGGAAAGATGAAAGGTTGCTGGGGGAACTAGGTGATCAGGCCCTCACAATCTGTGCTCTGAAGCTCTGAAGACTCTGCAGGCCTCAGGATGGATGTTAACTCCTTCCTGGGGTCTGATGCTACCTCTCCCACACCCAATGGTCACTTACTGCCATCACTGCCAGTCTGTGTGTCTGAGTCAAAGCTGTCGGTGGAGCCAGCTGTGAAGCTGACATGGATGGTCCTGAAAGGTGGGCTGAGGCTCTCGGCAGAGCTGTTGCTGACCCTCTCCAACTCGGCGTTATTCGGGTTCATTTTCAGAGCATGCCTAGAGACAGTGAAAGAGAACAGTCAGGAGACAGACGGCAAAAGATACCCTGCATGCACTTGTGCATGGAGACTGAAGCTGAGAGCAGCCTTAGCTTGGTCTCTGCCCATCCCTACAGACACTGTGCAGCTTTTTACCATGCCACAGCACCTCATTCTTGTGTGCTTCACTTCTTTCTTTGGCACCTGGGGATTGCACCCCACTGACACTGAGCAGGTTATAGGCTTGCAGCCCCTATGCAGACCCCCACGTCAAACCAGCTGTGCCCGAGCAGAGAGGGAGAGCCACTGAACCAACAGCATTCAGCCCCAGTCTGCACCTCCTTTGCCTAGCACACGGGGGTCCTGGACCACATCCCATCTTGGCCACCATCACTGGGAAATGGGGACCCGCCAGTGTTTGCGTTCAGTAGAGTTCCCAAGGGAAGGGCGTGGCATCACTTTTCCATTTTACAGAAGGGCAGGTTGAGGCTGGGTGTCAGAACCCAGTTCCTTTATGGCAGAGGCATAAGTGGAAGAAGAGTCCATCCCTAGCGGCTGTAGTCTCCTCAGTGCATCACAGTAACAACTGACACCTGAAAGAAGAAGCACCTCTGCAGAAAACAAGTGTCTGCCAAACTCAGGACCTACCATGCAGCTTTTAATGTAAGACCCATGGCTTTCCATGCAGCTTCCATCTAAATAAATAAATAAATAAACTATAAACTGGGCTTATAACCTGCCAGGTCACAGTAAGTGATCAGTTGTAGGCAAGCAGGACTTTTCACTAAGGTAAGAATTTCCCCTGCATTTTCTTCATTTTTTTTCCTCCTTGGAAAACCACAGAAACTGTTGAAATCAGGCAGTACATCAGAGCAGAAACGCTTCTAGCTTTGGTACAGTTCAGAGTCTATTGGCCAGCAAACAAAGGTCATCAGTCCACATTTTTTAAGTAAAACTGTCAATCTGCTGATAAAATTCAACACATTGTTGATTAAGAATGTAAAAAGGTTAGTGGCAGACTTGTAAAAAAAGAAAAGGGACTTCCACCAGCTATCTTGCTGGAAGGTATCCAGCGTTTCCTAATCAGACGGTTGAATGGCTGCTGAGAAAGACAAACAAAAGACATGCACGACCATTTTCTTCTGCCACCCTGTTCATGTGCACAGGAACCCTCCTTGTCCCAACCCCCCCCCAGCACAGCAGATGCTACAAGCAATTTTTATTTGAAGATTGAGAAATGTTCGCTCCCCATCCAGACAAAGCACTTACTCTCATGTCCACACCACCGCATGGAGAGCAGAGTGTATGAGAAGCCCGGAAGAAACTTCTGCCAGACTTCCTCATTTGCCTGAGCAGCTTCGGTCTAAAAATACTCAGGGGCTGATGAAAATAAAGCTCTAAAACCACTTCAGGTATAACTCAGCAGAGACACTGCTCTTGCACTAGTGACGAATTTACCACAGCAAGTCTCTTAAGGATGATTTACCAAACTTTGCGACGCGCCACACAAGTCATAGTTGAGAGAGAGAGAGGGAGAGAGGGAGAGGTTTTCAGCTCTGTTACAATTAATGCCATTGAAAGCCATCCACTAGACTTAAATCCTTTTTTTTTTTTTTTTTTTAATTATATATATAATTATCCTATAGCTTTCTCAGATGCTTAACTTTTAGTGATTTGGGAAAAAAACACATGGGTGCACACCCATGTAGGTGCACTGTCTAACCTGGCCAGAATCAAGGAAGCATTTGAATCCCTAAGAAAAGAGGATTTTGCAAGACAGCCGGCCTGATTTGCACAGATGAGAGGTTTTCTACCACGTTCCACTCCCCCCACTCCCCACCCCCCACCCCCCCAAAAAAAATTGGTGCATTTCTGTTTCCTTCCCATCACTTAAGCACAAATCCATGGAGCTGCCTTACCATTCCCGCACTCAGAGAGAGATGGGACTTTGCTCAGCGGGGTCCAAGGTCCACGGTGCGCAGCCACACCTATTCCTCCAAGTAACCTGGGTGCAACGCAGCAGCTGCCAGAACCATGCTGGCTGCTGCCTTTGCTGAGCTCAACATTGCGGTGAATGAAGTCAGATGCACAGAGAGCCCCGTTTCCTCTCCGTACCGCCGTGACTTATGTAAAATGCAGTTCCTGAATAGGCACACCGAAATAGAAATTGTTTGCTGCTTAAACGACATCCTGCTCTTGTTTCAGATGTTACAGCCAGGCCAGCTAATACTGCCTGGAAATAGCTCCGCTTTACATCTCCCCCTCTGCTTTACATCTCCCTCTTTTCCTATAAGCTGCTTGAAGCCCAGGCTGTAGCCTGCACAAACTAAAATACCGCCCACTATACCGAAGAATTACTGAAAACACTTGCTAGGGTCAAACTCTCCCATTTCAGTAAAATTCCACCCTAAATGCTGAACATTGCTGTGACAGCCTGTGGGATGGATCCTGTTTTACAGCTAACCCAAACTTTCCCTGCTCTGCTAGTGTTCCTTCCCCCACGTGTGACTGCTAGGGCACAGGTGGCTCTGCTCCATCCTGCCCTTTTGACCCAAGGATATTGGAAATAAAGAGCGTCAATCTATCTTAAACCTGAAGAAATTATTGGGATCGCTCCCGCACTGGCTTGCTCCCCTTCAGAAAGATGTAGCAGTGGTTAATTTACCTCCATTTCAAAAATCCATGCTCAGCACCTTCAATGTAACTGGCAGGTTCAAGAGCAGCACCAGAGCCTCCTTCATGTGCCAGTGTATAAAGAACAGGTCTCAAGAGTCAGTTCTCCCCATCTAATAACGCATAAGACAGTATTTCCAGCTCTCCACATTTTTCTGCTGGCTTTAAATACACTTCAATTATTCAGGATCCTCCATGTAACTCACTGCCATTTCGAGGCAACCCTTCCTATTCACTAGTCCCCAGTCTTCCCTTCCTAAACAATTTTATCCAGCTGGCTTTCCACATGATTCCCACAGTCCTGCCTAAAAGAAGTCACAGTGGAAAACAGCGGTCTTGTTAAACAAACCAAACCAAAAGAAAAACCCAAACCACAGAGTTTCGTGTTCTATAACATTGCAAAGGGACCTGGATCATTTGCCATGCCCCGTGTTGCATCTCTGGCCAGGGTATGCTTCATCTTTCCCGTAATTCATATTTGAGCAGTGGCCATATGTTAGATTTCACATTTCTTAACAGACCGAGGTCCCACCAGGTGCTGCTGCAGGATTCCAGCATCACTAACTGTGCGCCTTGCACTTCTTGGAGAGGGAACAGAGATGGGCACCAAAGCACGGCTTCCCTGACTGCAGCAGACACACGTGCCTTGGGATACCACCCTAGGGATTCCTCAGACCCCAGGTATGCGTTCGGCTTGAATTTCTGGCCCAAGATATGACATGCAGACCTCACTACCTTCCAAAAGTGCAAGAGGCAGGGGGAGGGGGGTTGTGAGCAGGAGAAGGCCACTCAGATGCAAGAGCTGCAAGGCTCCCACTTGGTCCTTTCCAGCAGCCGCCACGTGTGCAGCCTGTTGGCAGTGGTGAGGGATGCATCTCTCCCCCATGCAGAGACCCAACCACAAGGAGTACCCACTCTGCAGCCCCCATCCTGGGGGGGTCCCAGCCTTGCTGTGCCAGCAGGAGGGGGTCGCTGCTCCTCGGCATAGATGGCAGGATGTGAACAGGTAACAGAGATCCTGAGCAACAGAGGAAGGAAGCAGATGAGAACACAGAACACGCACGGATCTCCACAAACTGAACCACGCTCCAGAAGTCTGGTGATAATGGCAACAGGACACCCTCTCCTAAAATAAAATACTGGAACTGATGCATGGCAGACAGAAAAGTCAGACTACATTACAGCATCATAACAGCACACAGCTGGCCATAATTCTTACACAAGAGGAAGCACTGTTGTACCATATGCTTGTCTATCATGAAATGTGAATAATTCTATCTTACTCCTCCTTCCACTACTGTTTGTTTCAGCATTTCCCCCTGGATGCACTGGGCAGTTAAAAACCAGCATACAGGAGCTCACATTTGAGGCTTGGTTTTGTACTTACCCTTCTGCTCACAGCTGATAAATGTGGAGAAACCAAAACTGAGGTGAGGGAGAGAGAGGATTTTGAAACACTCCTAGCTCTGCCCAGAGGACTACACTGTTCCTTGCTGTATCAAAAAGGTTTTATGCAGTGCAGGTTAAGCTGAAACAAGGGTTTGGAGTCTGGAGATGCAAGGGGAAATTCAGATTAGGTGCAGAATTAAGATGGTAGATGGGTCAAAAATTCAATCACTGCATGCTCTGACGTGGTGAGGGGGACAACAAATCTCATTTCAATTTCCAACTCCGTGCTTTAAGTAGTAAGACAGGAAACACGCAGAAAAGTGAATTACTTCCATTTTAAAAGAAAAACTCCCCTGAAAGATTGGCCGACAAATCACAACCTTTAAAAAATAATCCCATGGCAGAAGCAGCATGAGAAATTCCTGATTAGTTTCAAACAGAAAACACAGGAGGAATCCAAAAGGTGTCTTCCTTCCATGTCCTGGAGCATGATTCTCTCTCCTGCTTAAGCCATAGCCTCCCTTCTTTGCTTTATTTACTTATTTAATTGTTAATTAACTATTTAAATAGACTCCATCCAGAGTGTCTTCTCTATTTATTTATTATGATTTATTATGTTAATAATAATAATAATAAATCTGGCTTGTCCTAGACCAAACAGGAGATCCCTGCTGTCACCCACAGTCAGGGAGAAAAGGGTCAAAATTTGGGACCCACATGATTTCCAATTGCATTTGGAATAGCCACAGCAGCTCCGTGTAGCCAGGCTGCTTTTGTCACCGGGGTACGCCACAACACTGAGTCCCAAAGAGAAATGAGTGCCTTGGGAATGGCAAGAAAAGGGAATAATCTGTCTCAGGTACAGCACTGCTCCAAGTCCTGGCAAGGAACAGACGGCACAGTCCCACCAGCCAGCACCACCTCCCCAGCGAGAAGCAATCCTGGCTCTTTTCCTGGTGATCCAATACCCAAAGCCATCAGGTTTTTGTAATGCTTTTGTTTTCTATTCCCTCTGGCAACAAGCGGCAGCGGCGGCACCATAACATGCAATCTTGGCACACCTCAGGCTCATTTCTCCTGGCTGTTTTCAGCCGTGGCAGGCATTGGGATGGGATGTGCTACACACATTTGTTACCCCAAGTGAGCGCATTCAGCGAATTTCAGAGGCGATCTATGGCGCTGCCTTGTGAAGGTGGCATTAATTATTATGAAAACAGCCCAAGAGCCAACAGCTCAAGATGCAAAACAGCATCACTGTTTCTTGTCTTGAACAGGCACATGAAATAAATTAACTGTCAATGTTGTGCAGGCTAAAAGGAACCATGAGGCTCATTTAGCCTGACCCTCTGCATAAGAGAGACACATTTCAAAGATTCATTCCTTGTGCCAAGAAACTGAAGGCCATGCTAGAGCATTTCATACTGAAGAACTTTTAAACTATCACTGCATATACCAGTCCTGGGGATCCTAGTTCCCCTGGTGAGCCCTTTCTTTAGCCAGCTACCTTCCCAGCTTTTAGAAGGCGACCAGCCACCATCTTCTCTTTCCAATCTCTTTCCTTTTGTCATTAAGCTAATTTTCTATTCCCCTTCAGACCAAGCAAACCCTTAAATATCTATAACATTTCAAACAAGCAGGACAAACAGATTGTATGTAGAAACAGTCACAAAAGGTTCAGAGTAGCTTTATACAGGACAAAACAGGCACAAATTTATCATTTTCCTTTTTTGTCCCAACTTTGAAAACTCCCTAACATCACTCCTTCTGCCATCCAAAAAGAGAGCTTACTGCAAAACCAGAGTTTCCTTCGTGCCTGGCAGGAATTTACCCTGTAAAAACTTTTTTCCCTTTTGACTGTTAGAGCAAAGATGAACAAAACAGAATCTACAGACTCACTTTTTCTTGCTTTGCTTTGAAACTAGTTTGAACACACATGCAAGTTTTCTTTAAAATAAGCAATTAAGTTTAATTAGGAAAGTCAAACAGACAGGCTTCGTTTTCCAGCATGAAATCAAATACCTTGCTGTAGCTTGAGATCTAGAAAGTAAAAAGATAGTTAACGTGCCTTTCCTGCAGCTGAAATGAACTCTGATTTGCTAAGCCCCAAGCCTGTGCCACAACCAGGTTTATGCTGGCTTCATCTCCATCTGTCCATCCATCCATCCATCCATCCATCCAAGAAGCCTTTGCAGCTGTGCCACCAGAGAACATCTTGGGCTGAGGTGCTCTGCCTGTGCGGGACTACGTAAGCGTAACAGAAGTATTGGTGGTTCTTCCATTACCGATGAGCACATGCCCACAGACTGCCTGGGCCTAGGAAGCTATGGACGTGTCTCTCAGAGTCATCTTTGTGTGCAAGACCTCCTTCCTCCCTTCTTCAGGCATTTGGCTGCAGCCCAGGAGGACCAGAGGTGATGTTCCTCCAGCACCAGGTCAGAGTCCTATCATGACCTGAAGCTGCAAGCGACAACTGCCCAGGGTAACGCAATTCTGCCATGGTGATTTTAACCAGTTGTGCCCACAGCCATCCCTCCCACCGCCGCACACGGGTAACACCACCCTGGTTCCTGCATCGACACGCTCAGAGAAGCCATGCTTGAGATGAAAACAAGAGCACCCTCAAAGCAAACAAAGCAACCAGCTGGGTTTGCATGGCTTGCGAAACCCTGCCATCTGATCAGATAGCTCCTCAGGCTGGCTGCGCAGGGGGTTGGCAGCCGGAGGGAGGGCTGTGCTCTTTGAGGAAGGCGCCCCGTGGCTCAGCTGAAGGCATCAAGGCGGTTAGGAGACAAATACATGTAGCACAACACATGGCCTACAGCTACAGGGAGTAAAAGCAACGCCAGCACCTACCTCAACCACCTGGCAGGGTTTATGGCTCTGCCAGAGATCCTGGTCACGGATGCCACGTGTTTCCCGACCTCAGTTTCCCTGCCTGCTGTCACACAGGCTTTCCAGCACACAGATGCTTTCAGGATGACTCAGAAGCAACTGTTAGCATTGGCACAGCCCAACCACACCAGGAGCATGAAACAGCCCCTCCAATAAGCAGAAAATGCTCCACGCCCCTCAGGATGGATGGTTGTAATTCCACATGGAGGGCAACAGCAGGGCATGCTCCTGGCTTGGAGCACAGCCGGTCCAAGTCACCCAGCGAGGGAGACACATCAAGTAGCCCCTTGCCTCCACTCCCAGCCTTCACGAAGGCAGAAAGGACACTCCAAGGACTGCCAGGGAAGCATCCTTGCCCCCAGTAGAGAAAAAGGGCTCTGCATGGCTGCTCCTCCATGAGCGGAAGGAGGCCCTGGCACTGCAAGCAGAAGATGCTGCTGGGATATATTTTGCAGAGCTCGAGTGCCACCACTCTTCTGGCCTGCCCAGACCTCTGCTCTGCAGGGGAAGGAATCAGGTTCTAGAGGACTTTCAGCAGGAAACTTGGTGTTTCCTAAATGATCACTGCTCAACAGCATCTGCTGGCCTCAACAACACTCATGTGGCAAATACAACCCCACACCCTAGGCTGATAGGAGGCACCAAGTGGCACCAGCCATGAAAGAAAGTTCACAGGGTCAAAGCTAAAGCACACCTTAGTGTTCCCTTTGATTTTAAAGGCAATAAAACTTGTCTGTGTGCTCACTTGCTTGTGGACCTCTTCTTTCCTCTGACTCCAGCAGCCATGCGGCATCACAGCAGGAAGCCCAGCATTAAGGAGAACTAAAGCCTCTTGTTCATCTCTTCCCTTTCCTTGTGAAACCTAATTTGTTCATCACTCGATCAGTTTAAAACACTAATTCCCTGGGTTAGCCAACCCTAAAAACATTGAAATTCAGCATGAGAACAAAACAGAGCATGGGCCAACTCAACCACGGTCTCAAACTGGAGGTCACCGATGCCTATGCATAAGCTTGACTGTGGATCCCAAGAGCAAGTTCTCCTCCAAACACCCATCCCCTCTTCTCAAATTTTAAAGCAAAGAGTTGGAGCCAAATCTGTTGTGCAATGCACTGTTCCAGGTAACAAAACTGATGCACACAATAAAGCCAATACAGGGCACCCAGAGAATGTGAAAATATCCCTCCCCAGTATGCTCAGACAACAAAATCCACTAGTTGCATGGAAAGGAAAAAAAAATTTCTTCCTCCATTTTATCTTTTTTTTTTCCTTCCCCCCCCTTTTTTTTTTTGTGATACGCACAAGCTGCAGATACTGAATGCACCCACATATCAGAAGCCTGTTTTTTTAATTGGTTAGCAGAGCTACTGCCTTCCAAATGGATAGCTCTCCCTCATTCACATTTGTTTTCTAGGGGCTGCTGTCGCCCTGCCTGCAAACCTGACTTCAAGGAGAGCGGCGAGCAGAGGGTGCCTGAAGCCAGGCAGCTCCCACACATCACAGCCACGTTAGGCAAGCCCCAGTTACTCGCCTGCAGGCAAGGAGTCCTCTCTAGGAAACTGCAGCTTCAAGAGTTAACCTCAAAAGCAAAAAGACATTAGAGCCAAACTGCAAATGAGGATTTCAGAGGCCCTTACTATTAGCACCAGAGACGTTGCCCAGTTCCACCCATAAGAGAAGCTTGCAACCCCCAATTTTCTGTCCTATTCAACATCAAGGAACTGTGCCGAGACAGAAGCAAGCTGACGTGGGAAACATCAGGCATCCTCAGCACAGACCTTGTTCTCACTTAAATATTGGGACCCAAGGCTGTACCCTGCAGCCCTGAAGGGCTTTTGCAACTACGCGTGGCATTTGAGCCAGGACTTGCGAAGATCTGACAGCTTTTCAGGGTAAAAAGGCAAGTAGTTTTTCAGCTGTGCAGTCACCTCCCGTGCTCCTGAAAGCCCGCCTTTGAACTGAAAAGGAAAAAAAAGAACAGAAAGCACCTCCTAGTCAACGAATCCCTGCAGCAAACACCCCAATCACAACTGGTTAACAGACTGCCATGCACACACTCACAGGGCTGTACCTGGACTGCTTTTTTGGTGGCGGTGGCGGTGGCACAAACTCCATGCCATTATTCTTGTCTTTAGGGAAGTCAAAGGAGAAAGATGATGATTTGCTGATCCCAGTCTGGCTCTCCAGCGTCAGGCCATCATCCACAAGGTCGGCACCAGCTCTTCCATTCTCAGCTCCCACTGCCCACGGGTGAGTTAAGAGCTCCTGCTCCTCCTCCTGCTCCTCCTCCTCCTCTATCCGGCACTGCTTGGTCCACGTTGGGGTGTAGTATTTCTGCCTCCTGTCATAGGAGGTGCCTACCAGACCTCTGCTGGGCTCCTCCACAGAGACCCCGTTGACATGAGTGCACAGAGAAGGGGATGCCCCAAAGGCACCTGTATCAGTATAGTTCCGCGGCAGCAGATGAACACCAGCTCCATCACGGCCGCCGTCATCACCAAACTTTGCCACATGGGAGCTTACTGGGGGCAGACGGTTCCCCTCACTGCTCGGCTGGTTGTTTTTGGACATCTTTGGGGGAATGGCTGGACTCTCAGTAACCGATGTCTTGGCAGGAGCTGCCAGATGAAATCTTAAACTGCTCTCACTTCCAGATGATTGAAAAACCTCTCCAGGCTCAATGGTAGGTGATGAAGTACCAAAGTCAGGGTGAGAAGTGGGGCTGATACATGGCCACTGAACTCCCACCGCCGAGTCAGGGCTGCTGAGGAATATAGTCTTGTGGTCATCCTCGGTGTGCGCTGTCATCACAGTTATCTTTGCCGCCACCTGGCCGGTGGAGTCCTGGTATTCCTTCTCACCACCCAAAGCCCAGCCACCATCCCTCCACGTCCCTTCAGCTTGCTCCTTGCCAGTGCTGCGAGCCAGCTTCTCCCCTTTTGCTTGTCCACTGACAGCCTTCAGCTGTGCCTTCTTCCTCTTGGTGCTCTCGGCGTAGATGGGATCAGTGCGGGCTGGCTCAGCAAGGCGAGAACGCTGCGGCTCCACCAGAGCCTGCTGAGGGGTGCTCGAACACTCGGGCCGGGGGCCTCCGGTGCCAGAGGGCTCTCCAGGGGGAGGAGAGTCCTCGTCCTCTGGGGACAAAGCAAGGGCAGCCACCTTGCTGCTCCCTGCGCTCTCGGGGAGGGCAGCAGGCTCGGTGTGCAGAGCCAGCTTTTTCCTCTCTGAACACAGGGCATAGGGGAGAGGATCACCCTGGTCTTTCGTGATGCAGAAGGCCACGTTCACAGCTCTGCGCTCCTCTTCACTGAATTTGACTGCCCTGCCACTTGGCCTGGGAATCTCGGGAGCATCCCGCTGCCTCCATCCGCTGGGAGCAGGGCTCTCCTTCTCGCACCGGGCACCCTTCCCCTCTGCACCATGCGGCTCCCATGAGACAGGGCGCTCTTGGTGGCAGTCCGTGATTGAACAGTACTCCCCCCCTTCACTTTCAAAAGCGGCCGAGAGGTGACCGCGGTCACCCTCTGAGGGGAGCGCTGCTCCTTCTCTGGCTTGAGAAGAAGGGTTTCTGTTGGAGTTTGCGGAGCTTCTGTCCCCCAGGGTAGATGGGTTAGGGCAGGGGGGGCGATGTGTCAGGGCAAACTTGTCTTTGGCTCTGTCCTCCTGCTTGCCCACCTCACCCACAAGCACCAGGCTGTGGATGGAGACGTTTCTCTCCACTCGGCTCTCCAGGCTGCGCAGGCCCACCATGGAGTAGCTGGGAGGGCAGCAAGACAAGCAGTCACCGGGCGTGTTGTGGAGGAAGGGCTTTCTCACACCACCACTGCCAAAACTGTCAAGGCAGATCCGCTGGGCTTCTCCTGATTTCAGAAGGAGTTGTTTGCCAGAAACCATGCCCCAGCTGACCTGCAGGTGCCAGAGAGACAAGTGCACTGTCAGGATGCGCATAGGCAAAATGAAAAAAAAAAAAAAAAAAGCCCAGCTTCACAGAAAAATCCTCTGGCATTCAGAGTCTGTTTTGCCCTGTGCTCACGCCACCAGTAACTACCACAAATATTTTCTACTTAAAGCACACTTGTCCTATTTCCGGAACCATTTGCAATCCTTGCATTATCAACAAGGGCAGTGCACTGAAATAAGGCATTCTCCTTTCTCTTTCTGTGGGTTTGCTGCCAGAAACATGTCCAACCTGTCATCCTCTCCGTGAATCACCATGCAATTAAAGAGTCAGAGAGGGAAGGAATATTTGCAACCCTCTCTGCTTGTTTCATTTCACACTGCTGAAATGACTATCAGGCTATCACAGGTTATGCTGGGATAGCAGCTTGCCTATGCTCAGCAGCACGGACTGGGGAGCAGCTGGACAAACTTATCCAAAATCTTTTCATCTGAGGGAGATCTTTCCTGCTTGCCAAGGCAGAAGTGGGAAAGGCAGAGGATAACATGTGCCTGCAAAGCGACCCCCCCCACTGCCCCCATCCCAGGGAGGCAAAACCTACTCCCATAGAGCAAAACTCAGCCTGGGGCCAAATCTGCACACTCAGATCAAACCCCACCAACAACAGTAGCCTGTGCTCGTGTGCCCTTTGCCCCTAGAACAGAAGCAAGGGAGGGCAACAGGAGGGTTAGAAGAGAGCTGGTGAGCCCTGGCTCTCCTCGGGGGCAAGGGTGGGAGATCCGACCACACCTGCGCCAGGGGCAGGGTGACAGCAGCCCACATTTGGCTGGGGCAGTCCTGGTACCAACTGGTCAGGGAGCGGAGTGAACCACCCATCTCGATTGCAACTCACACCACCAGGGCTTGCCCATTTGCAGGCAGGCAGCAGTGCTGCACCCGGAGGGCATTACTGCTGCGGCAAAGGTTGGGAGCCCAAGGAGCTGGGCTAGGAAGGTAGGGCACTTTCTTCCTCACCCACGAAGACCATGGATCCAGTTAGCATTGCTTGCAACCAGACAGGACTTCTTTTCAGTATATCTTCCCAGGAAAATAACTTTAACCCACATCCTCATTTAACATCTGGCAGCTCCTAAACAGACAATGTATTTTTAAGCTCCTTTGCACATGCCTTATAAGCAACAGCTCATTCAGATTCAGCCAAAGGTACTTTGAGAAGGTACTATATAATTTAACAATCCGAGTCAAGACCAGAAGGAAAAACAAAGGGAAGGAAATCATTTTAGCAGATATTCCTAGCACTCTTGAGGAGAGGTAAGTAACGGGAAGTCATGCTTTGACTGGATTAATCATTACCTGTGACAGATCTGCATTCATATTCACATCCGCCCACGCGTCAGAAACATCCGAGTTTATCATAGTTGGCTTCACAGCAATTGTTGGCTTTGAGAAGGGAGAGGTATTTACACCTTCGTCTTCCAAGGCAGGGCTCTCGGGCTTGGTCCTAACTCCATTCGGGAGCACGCCACAAGCTCCCACGTCTGGGGGTGTTTGCAGTCGATGGGAACTCTTTGGGTTGAAGCAGTTTTTGCAGGAGCCGGGCTTCCAAACGTGTTCCACAAAGTCACTGCACGCAGACATCTTCAAATCCTCGTGGGTCAGACCGAGAGCCCTCTGCGTCTTCTGCACTGTCCGCCGCTGCTCATTTTGCATTTGCTCCCCAGAGCTGCTCTTCAAGATCACCTGGTTATCTGGAAAAGCACAACACTGTCTGATTAGTTTGGTTATGCCCCCAAATTGGAAGATTTTTTAATAGGACAGGTGACAATTACACTTACTCTGCTTTCGTCACAAAGGCTTATTGTTTACAAGGCTTTTTTCACAGCTTAGCTAAAGCCCACACAATCACTTGAAAAGCCTCAACTTCTAAGCATAGCTCTGTAATAGAGAAGACATCAAGCAAGCAGCATTCCTATGTGATTTAATTCCCTGTTTAATGAGCATGTATAACCAGCCTCATGCAAGGTTTAGATCAAGGGTAAAGGAAAGATCTTGGAAATAGCTGTTCACAGCCCCACAAGCAGAGCCAGGCAGGAAAAATTCCTTCTCCGTAGTGGCATCCTCTCTCTGGAAAATAAAAAGGCCTCGAGATCAAGGACCAGAATCGGCAACTGTGTAACCAAGGGGACCGACAACAACCTTCCTCTACCCAGAAGCACCACTGTGATTACTGCCGTGGTACACAAAGGCTTCTCTCCCACCCAGTGCAACGGAGAAAGGCAATCGGCAAGGCTGGGCCTGGCACTGGTTTGAGCAAGTGCCTGGCAGAAAGCTCTTATCTGGTTTGCCAGGAGCCACAAATAACAGTGGCAGCTCGCTGAAACGATTCATTGTCTGCAAAGGGAGAAGCGTTTTGCTCTTGGCTTACTTACAGACAAGGATCCCTTCCCATCTTCCTTCCCCAAGAGGAAATGCCCCAGGAACAAGACATTCCTGCATTCCTGTACCCCCCCCCCCCCCCTCCCCACACGGCCAGGTCTGCACTCAGCCAGTAGCTACCTGGAGCTAACAACTTTGGAGATACTTCAGAGGAGGACTCCCACAAAGCTCAGTGGATTAGGGAAGAGAAGATCAGAAAACGTGACTAGATGCGGAAAGTTGCAGCTGGCTACTGGGGGTATCAGGGCACACGATTCCCCCACACGGCTCCACAGAATCCTTCCTCTCCTAACCAGCTGCAGGTCAGCATCTCCCAGCCAGCCGATGCCAGCGCAAACTGAAGCTCTTTTCCAGAGGGTCTCCGAGTGAACAGGCACTTTTATCCCCCAATCCTGATGGCACGAGAGCAAAATTTACCAGCCTGATCCTTCAGCACTTTCTCCACACAGACATACTGCAACACCACCATAGCTATGGACACTTTTGCACCTGCACTTGAGTAAAGCCTCTCGCCTCCGGGCTCAGGGGTGCCCTGGGCAGCCTCTCTGACAGCCACCCTACTGCATGGCGAAAAGACAGACCACTAGTAAGAGCCCGGGTGGGACAAAGTGAAGCGGGGCAGAGCCACTGCCCCACGTGCATAATCCGAATTCAAAGGCCACCATTGGGAAGGGAGGTTTTGCCTGGCTAAAGCATTAGTACCTGCAGACTCGCTCCACCTGGCAGGCTGATAAATTAGGATCTGTTTTGTGAAAACCCAGGAAAAAGGGCAATATTAATAGGATTCACAAATCAGATCCGTGCACGTGTCTCCCTTTTTAGGGAAGAGATTGTTTTAGACAGGTTTTGCCACGGACTTCACAGAGCCCAAATTAACCAAAGGACAGCAAATCACTCTTGGATATACCCCAACACCTTCAATGAGATTATCATTATTTGCAGAGCAAACACGTTTTTAAAGTATTCTATTCTTTGTTTCAGCCCTAGCAAGCGGTGTCCGGCATCACCCAAAGTTGAGCAAGTGTCTTGATGAGCGCCAGCAAAGAAAAAAGAAAAATCAAAGGGAGGAAAGCAGGGACCGAAGCCAGAAAAAACTCTTCGCTTCTGGTGTAACAATCGGCGCTGCCAAGCGCCTTTTAAAGATCGGGAGTTCCCTTTCTGCAGCGAAACCCGCCGCTGTTTCTCTCTGCCGGGGCGCGGGGTGCCGGGGCGCGGGGTGCCAGGACCCAGCCCGCACCAGCCCCGCCGCGCCCGCGCCGAGCCCGGCCCCCCCGGCGCACCGAAAGCCGGGAGCTGGGTCACAGGCACCCCCGCAGCCCCGCGCCGCCCGGGGCACCGGCCGGGACCCGGCGTAAAGGCTACTTGTTACCCAGGATAGCGGTGCGAGGATGCGGCACCAGGATGCTCCGGCGCAAAAAAATACCAAAAACCCCCAAACCCCACCCCAAGCGGCTCCGGTTGGCGGACGGACCCTCTCCACCGCCGGGCACCCACCGGCGCTGGGAAAAGTTTACCGGACAGGGCCCGCCGGGGCTCTCGGGGCAGGCGGCGGTGCCGGTGGGGAGCGGTACGCGCCCCGGACGGGCTTCAGCCCCACCCCGCCCTTCTGCCCGCACGCCCGGTGGGCACCGGCGCGGCCCCAGCGCCCCGGCCCCAGCGCCCCGGCCCCCCGGCAGCCCCGCCCCGGCCCCGAGCGGCGGCGGCGGCGGCGGGGTCCCTCCCTGCCCGGCTTTGTCCCGGGAGGCGGAGGCCCGGCGCCCCGCCCCGGCGCTGCTCCTCGGCCCCGCTCCCCGCTCACCAGCCTCCCGCGGCGGCGGCGGCGGCGGGGCTCGGCTCCGCTCCGCGCTGCGCCCGGCCACGGCCGCCGCCGCCACCGGGCGAGTGGCAAGCGGGGCCCCGCGTGGGCCGGGGGCAGCGGCCGCCCCGCCCCGGCCCGCCCCGGTCCGCCCCCTCGGGGCACGGCGTGGGCAGCAGCGCGGGCGGGGGCGGGGCGGCGCCCCCCGCTCCCCCGCCCCCCCGCTCCCCCCGCTCCCCCCGCCCCCCCCCGCTCCCCCCGCACACGCGGCTCCCCTTCGCACAAAGCGCACCCCTCACCGCGGGGGCACAGGCAACCCGGTGACGCCCCCCCCCCCCCAGCAAGGCTCACGCAGACGGGCACCGTCTCGGGGACATCCCCCGTGGTACCAACCCCCCAGGGGGATGCAGGCACCCACCTACCCCAGCAGCCCCGCACAGCCCCATCGGGCCCTGCACCCCCACCCCCCGCAGGGACACCCGCACCCGACCACAGGCTCGGGGGCGGGCCTGTCCCCAGCTGGAAGACGCTGGGAGCCACAGGGTTCCCGCATCCTCGCATCCTGGCAAGCTGGCAAGGACACGGGGAAGTTCAGCCCGGAGGGATGCTGTGGAAGGAAGAGAAATTTGCAGCCACCAAATGCAGGATTTGACCCCACCGTGCAAAAAAAAAAAAAAAAAAAATGCAGACAGCATCTCAGGAAAATCCCAAACTTCTGTTAGTCTGGGGGTCTTTAAAAGGGAGCGGGATGAGGCTTTGCTCCCTGTAGTGTCTGAGCTGCACTTCAGGGCAGGCTGGAAAAGGAGTGATCTTCCCTCACATTAGTGCTTCCTCTGTGGCATCTAGTTTTGAGCATCTAAACTCCCCAAAACTAGGGGAAAAAAAAACCCCAAACCAGGTCTCCCCCTGCCCTTCACGGGCTTAGGCTCAGTTCCTTGCTTAAGCCACCTCTCCTTTAGCTCAACAAAGCATTTCTAGTCTTATACATTTCAGGTTAAAACAGTGGATTAAAAAGGCAAATATTCCTGCATAATGGGAAATTCAAGCCCCGAACAGAAAAGCAGAAGCTGGAGAGGTGCACAGCGCCTATCATAGAAAAAATTTCCTTCTCGGGAACCAATCATCCCACTAAATTCTTCTCCTTCAGGGAATTTTGGCAGTACCGCAGCTTGCAAACCTTTCTGCTTGCACACATCCCAGCTGGCTGGTCTTCCGCAGTTACAGCTGTCTGCTCGTGCTCTCCCTTCTTTTTCGATCAGTTATTAAAATAGACCAGAGACCCCGCAGTAAGCAGAAACACAGGAAAATATGGGAACTCCTCCACTTCATTTGCCATATTGCCGTGAAGACATCTGCTTAACACACCTCCTGCTTCTTCTTTCAAGCAAACCACTCGCAATCAATTTGCTGTGTCTTTTTGCATGCAGGATCCCGGTGCCAGCACGCCCAGTCGAACGAGTAAATTAGCTCTCAGAAATGCTTTCATCATGGCAGAAACCTCTCTTCTAGCACAGAGCCACATCTCATCTGGGAGAGGGGAAAATGAACTGGGAAAACGAGTGGCCCAAATTTCCGACATCTTCCCTGTTTTAAGAGGTTTGAATGAAAGAGCCCAGCTCGAACCAGCCCAGCTGAGGTTGTAGCTGAGGTCTGTGTGGCCAGCTAATTTCAGAGGACAATAAACTTAACCAAATTCAACCATCTGAATTTCATAGCTGGAACTTTTTTAAAAGAGCCTCCGCTCTTTTCAATAAAAGCACTATAATTTTCTAATAGCTAAGGTGCTGTAATTTTCTCAGAGGGCCTTCTTAGTGAGGAGCCAGGGACAGCTTAGGGAAGGAAAACTGTATTTAAAATCCATCCTGTGTTCACACTGGAACAGCCCTGGACCTGCTGGGTGAACTGTCTACCCCAGGTAGGAAAACCTTTTGCGTGCCAGAGGCCTTGGGATTACAGGATAATGAAAATTTCTTTTTTTCTAGTAAAGTTAGCCTGTTAATGCCCAAAGACTTCGGTGGAAAGTTGAAGAGCCTCAAATTTTCATAAAAAAATTGATCTGTGAGGTCTGAGACCAAGCCTGGTGGCTCTTCACATGGCTGTAAACTTCTGTGGCTTCTCCAGTACAGGATTCATCATTGTTCATTTTAGATTTTTTCCTCAATATCCGAGAAAATTTGCACTAAAGAAGCCTTCCCAAATGGAAAGCAGCACACAAAGCCTGCTAAGACATGACCACACGTCCTGGCCAGCCATCTATCTTCCCATGTGTTGTTTTCCAGAACGTTGACTCAGCAACAAGGCACACGGCTTGGAGCAATCCCGATGGCACAAAGGGAAACTTCAGGCCAACCAGAGCTTCAAGCACAATCCCTCGCTGGCAGAAGTGAGACCATCACCAAGCCTTGTTTTAAAAGTGTCAGCTGTAAGAGAAGACCCCTGGGAACAGCCAGACGAATGGCCATAAACCGACGGGGGAGTTTCTCTGTGGGCAGACAGAAAAAGGAAAGCTCTCTGGACATGGGTTCAGCATCACTCATGGCCAACCAGGCTTCCCAGTTCCCAAGACTGCTGGTGCCAACAGTGCCTTTTACTCCAGGGGTCTTAAAAAAAGACACAGCAACAGAAAAAAATGTGACACCTTTTATCAGTTAGGCTCCACACTGTGTGACTGAGCAAATCTTAGTTTCCACCCATGGCATCTCCTCCTGGCTGTGGTCCCTGATGTTCCGGGGCATCTTCCTGTCCCTTCCAAGATTCCAGCTTCACCCATGGTGTCCCAGCTGGTAGATCTTTCAGGTGGCAGTGGGATAGCACCGTCTGTGCTGCCACCAGTTTGCCGGCTCATAGGCAGCAAGACACAGCTGTGATGGAGCCAGGGGCAACCAGCACCAGCACCTGCCTCCTGCCTGGCCAAAGAGCAAAGGGCTGTCCTTCAGCAGGCTCCCAGGGGTGCTGATGCCTGCTGGCATTAAAGCTGCTTCAGTCCATGTGCACCTCCCTGGAAAACTGCTTGTCCGTGCCCCACAGACCTTTTTCCTACTCCAGAGGCTGGTGGCTTTGTTTGCCATACCCCTTTTATCCCCCAGCCCTCCCTTTCCTGCCGGACCAGAGGTGTCAGCTGCCCCCTGCAGCACCTACCTCCCACCCCCAGGGCATCTCCTCAGTCTTGTGGAGATTGTCAGTACCCTGACACCCCATCTTGCTGTTGGAAGAGGATATACATGGGGCCATAGGTGCCCCTTTTTGTTAAAAACAACCCTGTGAGACCCAACTCCAAAACCCCCTCAAAATCCAGTCCCTCTTTCCTGATAAGAGCAGACTAAAAGCATCAGCCATAAAGATTGAAACCCCAATGTGGTACCTTAACCACCCTCCATGGGACTTACCCCCCAGCTAACACCTGGAGGCCCAAAGTATGATGTCTGTAGGACCTGTCCACCTTGTAGGACCAGCGTGAAGGCCTAAATCACTAATGCAACCCCACGTGCAGGCAGCAGCCCCCCATCCCACCCTGGCTGCCACAATGGGCTGCAAATCAGTATGCCAACCAGCAACAGGCACCGCTGTTCCTTTGCTCGGGGGACTGTGTCAAAGCAGGGGGGGGCTCTGTTCTCCGTACCCAAGAGCAACAGTAGCTGTTAAGAAATCGTGGAATAATAACCCTTTTGATGGATGCTCGGCTTGTGCTTTTGGGATGTAGCGGTTGTGGTGGGGCTGGGAAGGGGGAGGGTGCGGAGAGGCATATGACAGTGCTGATAACAAGTGAGCTTTGTGAGCCCTAGCCAGGGGCTCCCACAGCTGCTCCAGTCCCCTCTCCTGCTTGAGGTAGTTTGGGTGGGAGAAGAGGCTACAAAAGCTTAAGCAAATGAGCATGATGCAGATAAGATTTTAATGATTCAGTCCCTGCCTCTCTTTAAAAAGCAAAACTGTGGCAGAGCACCTCCTTCTGTCATTCACGCAGGGGCTCTGGAGAGGAGAGGCAGCTCTGGGCTGGTGGTCTGGCTGCTGCTGTGCCTCCCGGACAGGGAATGCCCTCAAGCATGTCTGTCCAGTTTGTTTCCTTTCCCTGTGTAGCTGGCTAATATTTGCAGCCCATGCTGGCCAGGGCCCTCACCTGATACTTGCCATCACTCCAAGGGCCTTGGTGGTGCTGACACGGAGCCTGGTGGCAACCTGGAGCATCCCCCTGGGATAGGGCAAGGCAGGACATTGGCTCTGAACCAGCCTGTCCCGGTGAGTGGTGCAAGAAAAGGAACAAGGCTGGGGGTGGGCACCATGGCAGAGGGAGGACCACTGGCACACACAGTAACTAACTGATATTAACTCCATGTATCCCTGGCTTTACTTCACTCGTCATCGATTGTTGACAGTGTTTTTTTCTTATGACGCATATTCTCTGTGGATGGAGAGATAATGATGGTGGCAGCTGGCTACAGCTTGCCAAAAAAAATACTACACCCCACAAAAAAAAACCCAAGCAGAAAAACACCACCCCAAAACCCCCACACACTTTGTTTCTGTAATCCCTGTCCCAACAGGACGTGAGTGTAGCCTCCCAGCCGGCATGTGTGGTTGCTCTTATTAAGCTTTGAACAGCTGGGGGATTTGAAGATGGGATTAGCTAATACAATCCAGGCTCAATTAGCAAAGGAAGCATGGAGATTCCAGCTCCCATAGGGACAGATGTGGGCAGGACCCCCCCAGAGGGTTAATCATAGTGCAACTTGTGCTTCATCCACAAATAACCAAGCTGTTTCTGTCCTCCCATCCCACCTACGGCTGCTGTTGGAGTGGGAACACTTGCCATTGCCAAACACAGCCTTACCCCCTGGACCCGGCTAAAACCCCCTTTCCTGCCCATGGGCTGGGAGAGGGAAGGACTAACCGCAGCGGGGAGGGAGAGCAGGCGTGCATGCAGGTGCAGAAAGCTGGCAGCCAAACAAAGGGAGATCACAGGAGCAGATATGGGTGCATGCAGGCTACAGTCACAGCTTTCCATGAGCAAAAGCAGAGACAAGGGGAAGGAGGGGGGCAAAGGATACGGTTTCTCATTGATGGGAAGATGCTAAGATGCACCAGCTATGGGATGCCAGTGCTTTGTTTAAAACTGGGAATCCTGGGCAGAACTTTTGTTGTCACAGATGCTCTTGGCTTGGCCAGCTTGGAAAAGCAGTGGACTTGCCAGCCTGCTGGGGCATTCTTCAGGACTGACATCCAAGTGTTCCCAGCCACCTTTGGACAAAGCAAGACCCACATCTCTAAACAGCTCAATGGGCACTGGCTTCCAAACTTCCCCCCCATCAGTCTCCTTGAAAAGCTGAACCAAACCCACATGGATGCCTGCTGAGCATCCCCAGCCTCAGTTGCTTCCTCATCTCCAAAATCTGCCTTCAAACCTCTCATCTACCTTTCTGGGGCATTTTAAAGACACATAGCCCCTCATGTACCGAGACATAGAGACTCCCTTGCCAGAGACAGGCCTCCACTTGCAGAGCTGGTGAACCGGTTCCTGGGGTAAGAGCTGCATGGGCAAGCTCTCCCACGCACGGATGGGTTTCGCATGGCCCTGTTGGAGACTGGCTGCTCAACACCAGCTCTCTGTGGAAAGCAATGGGTTTGGATAGGATGGATGGGGCAACCCCAAGGCACTTGGTGCTGTGGAAAAGGTTGGTCCTGAAGCCAGGGCTGACAACTGCCAAAAAGACAAGGTGTTCATTGATTTTTCGGTTCTCTGAAGGCAGGAATCAGGAATCAGACCAGGGAAGAGTGGTAAGGGATAGGGCTTGGGCCAGGCAAAATGGCTGGCATGGGAGATGCAGCGAACCAGACGTTGCTTTCCCAGCCTTCCTTGGATGGGGAAGAAGTCTTGCAGAGAGAGCTAATGGTCCTTGACCAGTGCCAAGAGAATGCAAATAAACGTCAAGCACCTTCCCAGGTGCCGGCTTGGGAAATAAACCCACCAGCCTTAGTCCAGTTGCTGGGACTCTCATGGAAGCAGCAGTAGCTTCCAGCACTGTGCAGCAGCTTTGCAGGGGGCAGCAAACACCCACCTGGCCTCCTGTCAGAGTACCCCAGGGTCTGACGCTCCTGCTGCACCCAGAAAACACAGCTAGGTCTGGAAAAGCCATCAGCACAGGAGGAGCGGACACATAGACACAAGGCACCACGGGAGAGCACACTGCTGATTTCTGCCTCTCTCCAATAAGTCTGGCTTTTTTCCTTGCTCCTCAGCAGCATTCGGTGTTTACAGGCACTGGGAAACATTTGCTCCTTGCACTCTTTCCAATGGAGCGTGGGAAAAGCTCTCACCCAAAGTAAAAAAACACGGGAATTTGCTTTCAAGTCTATTCTTCTCACTCTCTTTCTCTCCAAGTGAAAAGCCCTGAGCTGGCTTTTTTTTCTTTGCAAGGCAAGTTTTCTGGCCAAGGCAAACTGGCATTTGTCTCTCATGCTGTCAGCAGTGTGACAGGCATCAGTACACGCTGAGAGGCAGCAGCAAATCAACCAGGACAGAGGGAGTGGTAGCAAGGCAGATGGGGCCTGTGTGCACCTTCCCACCCTATTAGATAAGGGAAACGGCACATTTCAGCTTCAGTAGAAATAAATCACGGCTTGATCTGGGGGGCATTTTACCCCCAGAGGATATACAAAGACCTTTGGTGCTGCGCTGCTGAGGCAGGCAAAGAAGAAAGGGAAATTAGCATTTAAAAAAAAAAGAGGAGATTGGCGCCCCCCCCCCCCCCCCCCCTTTATGGGCTCTAGAGTGAATAGGTAGTGAGTGGAAATACAAAAGCATCCTCCCCTGTCAGGAACACCACCAGGGTTTCTCCTACCCTTCATCTGGCTGCCGTGTGCGGGGTCTGTCTGGTGAAAGCAGCCCCTGCAGCAGCACCTGGCACGTGCTGGCATCAAGTGCCATCAGCCCTAAGTGCCGAAAGCTCCCGAGGGCTGGGACGGGAACACACACCAGTGCAGCTGCTCGGTCCTTGCCAGCCCCTCAGCCTCCCAGGAGGAGGCTTCCCACCCCACCAGCCAACCTGTGCCTCCTCTCCTGGCCTCTCCACCTGGCCCAGGAGGCCGCAGGAGGGGAGCCTGCGGGAGGGCCAGGGTGGGCTGTTTGCAACAAGGCTAGGGTAGCGCAGGGAGGCAGGGAACTTGCAAGTGAAAGAAGGAGGCAAAGTCATGTACTTCCTTGCCTGGGGGACCAGAAAACACTCCTCCAGAAAGCCAGGCTGAGGGACTCAACAGGAATTGGCAGAACTCACAAGACGGTGACAAACCTGGAGAAACCAGAACCGTCGGGGACTTGGCCAGTTCCCCAGTGCAGGCACCATAGGAAAGATGCTCCCCAAGCCCCAGGATGCTGCTAGGAGGGGAATAAAGCCATGGCCCCTTGCCTTCCCCCATAGTCCTCTTCCCAATATTACAGGGCAACCATGGGGACCAGCAAAAGGACAACTGTAAACCCTGGTATGACCCAAGAGATCCACTCCATGCCCAGACAAAAGAAGGAGGAATACCCTTTATACCCCAAGGCCAAAGGCAGATCTCACATGCTTCCAAACCCCCTCCTGCAAGTAACCAGATGCCCCCAGCAGAGTTTATTTTGTGTGCAACTCCCTCTGCAAGAGGTGCCTTAGGTAAGCAGCTGCAGAGGCAGCCAGATCCCAGAGGAGGTGTTTGCTTTCCCCATCTTCCTCACATACACCCACCCTCTTTTTAATTGTTTGCACATCAAGAAACAACTTGCCATATTGCAACCTCCCAAAGGGAGGCAGGCATTGAACTCGTAACCTGAAACTGCCTCTCAGGGAGACAGCCAGCACCCACCTCCCTCTGTTCCCACGTCCTCTCCCCAGGGAGAGAGCTGGCACCCACCTCCCTCTGTTCCCAGGTCCTCTGCCCAGGGAGTCAGCCAGCACCCACCTCCCCCCATTCCCACGTCCTCTTCCCAGGGAGACAACCAGCACCTACCTCCCCCCATTCACCTGCCCCCATTCCCAGGTCCTCTGCCCAAGGGAGTGAGCCAGCACCCACCTCCCCACATTCCCAAGTACTCTCCCCAGGGAGGCAGCCAGCGCTCACATACCTCTGTTCCCAGGTCCTCTGCCCGGGGAGACAGCCAGCACCCACCTCCCCACATTCCCACGTCCTCTCCTCAGGGAATCAGCCAGCACCCACCTCCCCCCGTTCCCAGGTCCTCTGCCCGGGGAGACAGCCAGCACCCACCTCCCCACATTCCCAAGTACTCTCCCCAAGGAGACAGCCAGCACCCACCTCCCCCCGTTCCCAGGTCCTCTCCCCGGCTCATCCCCACCTGAGCAGCAGCCGTGTCCTTCCTCACCCTGCTCAGCTCTTCTGCAGCTGCACCCTTCACTGTTAATGAGCACAGAGAGAAAAAGCCCAGAGCTGCCATTCAGGGCCTCTCACAGACACCAAAACATCTCTGTGCATTAACAATCCCTTTCGAAAACCTCTTCCTCGCACACGTCCCCCCTACACCCCCCAGCCCCCAGTGTTTTTCAGGAGTGACTGTGATTCATCTGAGGTGCGAAACAGCACGGTAAAATTTTAATATAGCCTGAACATGATGTGAGAGCGCTCAAGTGTCTTTTAAGCAGCCTGCCTGTCTCCAGCAACCGCTTTGAAGGCAAGATCGTTTCAGCACTGCATGAAGAGCTTCAAAGAGAATATTTGGGGCTGATTTTGACATGACTCAGAGAAGGCAGGAAACCTCCAAACACAGTTCCCTCAAAGGACGAGTGCCAGCAAAGGAACGTGCCAGCTCTCGCCATGCCTCCCTGCTGAGGGTTGGTCCAGAGGACCACAGCTGTGTGTACCTATAAGATACCTGCTGAGTGCTGTGACCTGGTCCCCTCCACAGATTCCCATGGGACAGAAGTTTCCCTGACCACTGGTTATATTGCATGCTCATAGCCCTGGGACCGATGGTCTGCCCCCAGCTGTGACTTCAAGGACTGGAAAACGGGGGAGAGTTCTCTATGCCCCGGGGTACGTGTGTTGATAGGAAAAGTATGAAAATAAGGAAAAACACTCAGGTTAGCCCAAACAGAAAGATGCTGATAGCACCCAAGGACTCCTCTACAGCCAGTAAGCAAAAGGGAAACAAAACCAGTGTCCCAGAAAGTGGGGATAGGAGATGAGTGAACAGGAGGAAACAGCACAGGCAGAGGAGGGTAATTCCCAAGAGAGGCTTTGGAAGCCTCCACGAGCTCAGCCAGCAAATATCTCTCAGCTTTGCTGCTTTTCAGTGTCATGCACTGTTCCTTGGCTCCCTGGACTGCCCCAGAGCTGTGAACAGCAGAGCACTGCCCTCACGCAGGGAAATGCTCCAGCCCTAGAGACCTTCGAACTGAGTCTGGGAACACTGAGAGCCAAAGCAAGAAGCTGAGCTCTGCAACCCCAGGTGTCCTGCCACAAGGCAGCTGGCAGCTTCTGGTGATCTTGTGTTGTCCCTGCTCCCGCACCACAGGCAGAACATCAACCAAAACCACGGTGTCCCAAGTAATGGGATCTGTGTCAGTATTGAGCAGCTCTCATAGCTCCTTCCCAGACCATCTGTTCCCATTTACCTACCAAACTGGCCCCAGCAGTGCATGTCAGCCCAGGGCTGCTGGAAGGATGTAAGGAAGGTGCAGGCTGCAACCCTGCATATCCTGTGCCATCAAGGTGAAGCCACTGAAAGAGGTTAGAATAGGTTTGAGTTGATAAAATCCCTGGTGGGACTACAGCCTTTGGCTTTTCTTTGCAAATTATGCAATGTGCCACAGTAATTTGTATCCTGGGCCACCGCAAAAAGGACTCAGAGAGGCAGGAATGCATTTCTTGAAAATTTAAGAGCAAATCACAACAGCCCCTGTCCTCAGCATGGAGATATAGGTGAAACTGCCCTTTCCACCGGCAGTGCCAGCACACAGGGCTGGCAGGGAACAGGGTCTAAGAATTGGCCCCCTAAAGAGAGTGGCCTGACTCAAACGAGGGTGGGGAAGGGACAGAGCCAAACCCAAGGCATGGGTAGCACAGCTGGCGGCACACAGGCTCAACGGGCTGGGAGGGCAGGGACCGCAGCCCTCACGATTTGGAAGAAAGGGGTCTTTCGACATCCGCGCAAGGCAGCCCCACTGACTGCAGAGGGGTGTCTGGGTGAGTTCAGGCCAGCTAACCCCTACTGCCCTGCAGACACAAGCTTGAGAGGACCCCAGAGCGCACAGACACGGGCAGGGCTGAAGTGAACACAACCACCTGAGCCATAGGTTTACATGAAAATGGTGCAGTTGTTGAAGGTCTTTTGGAGTCTAGAGCTACCCATGGAGAGGGATCAGCTTAGTATCAACCTCAGGGTTACTTCTCACTCCGTGAGACTATTTCTCTTGCCAGGGCTACATTCATGACCAGGTTTCCCTGCAGAAACATCTTCACATAGCAGAACTAGCATCTGCACTGACACGCCCTGAGCATTTGCAGTTACTCAGAGGAGAGCAGCTGAAGCTCTTGGCCTGGCTATCAGGGAGCAACAAGCACAAAGAAGATCCCACCCTAGGCTGTACCTAGCCTGAGAAATCCCAAAGGGGGCTTATTCTGGGGAAAATCAGTGGATTTCAGAGCTGAGCTGTATTTGCAAGAGGTTTTGATAACATGTCTCCTAGAATGCTTTCAAAATGAGAGCTCCCCAAGTCAACCGAGAAGTGAAAAAGGCACACATACCAACTTTTTATTGGCATTAGCTCTGAGAGGCACCATCTCACCTGCAGGAGGGCTGTTTAAATGTAGTCATCAACCACTTAGCCCTCAGCAGGACTGGGCCACTCCTAGAAATAAAAAGGGTGCCTGCGTTGAAGATGAAGCTTGTTATGCCTGGTTTGTGCTCCTTCAGTTGCAGAAAGATGCAAGACAGTGACCTATCTGATCCCTGGAGGCCTGTTGCTCATGAGAGGTTGCAGTCAGCAGCATCTCACGGGAGAATGGAGACAACTGAATGCAAACTGTGTCTTCAGTGCCGTGTTAGAAAACAGCAAAACTCAATTAGCTCGTGGGCACGCTTAGTGTTGGCTGACACACCCATGAGCACAGGTATGTCTGTGAGGAAACGTCAGACCACGCGTGTGCTCACACCCCTTGTGTTTGAAAGCCACCTTCCAAACCAGAAGCAGCCAGCAGTCCTGTGAGGGAGCGACAGACAGGATGGCTGAGCAAAGGGTGGTGTGACGGGAAGACATCACAAAATCAACAAAACGGGGCTTGAGCGGGGTCACTGCCACCACTTGCACGTAAGCGAGGAATCGCCTACAAGGCACGATGTGGAGAAATCCCCCAAAGCCTCTCCAGGAATGCAACGTGCTGGGGAGGCTTTGTAATGCACGCAGTATGGGGAAGAAACATGAGGGAGATCTGTGCATGGTTGCAAGGCTGCAGTCTTGTGGTGGGATGGCTCCCACGACTAGAGTGTTGCAACAGATGGATACAGGCTCTCTAGGAAGGATGGGGTGGGAAGATGAGGAGGGGGAATTGCCCTTTATGTAAGAGAGCAACTGGATTGCATGGAGTTCTGCCTGGAGATGGATAAGGAACCAGATGAGAGCTTGTGGACTAGGACTAAAGGGCGAACAGGTAAAGGTGATATTATTGTAGCGGGTGTCCACTATAGGCTACCTGACCAGGAAGAACAAGTGGATGAGGCCCTCTACAGAAAGGAGCAGCCTCATGTTCGCAGGTCCAGCTGTGGTCATAGAGGACTTCAAGCACCTTGATATATGCTGGAGGGACAACGCAGCAGGTTGCAAGCAGTCTGGGAGGTTCCTGGAGTAAAGTCCTCTCCCAAGTGACAGAGGAGCCAACATGGAGAGGTGCTCTGTTGGACCTCATACTCATCAACAAGGAGGGGCTCGTTGTGGATGTGAAGATCAAAAGCAGCCTTTGTTTCAGTGACCGCGGGATAATGGAGTTCAGGATCCCAAGGGGAGGGTGGAGGGTTCACAGCAAGCTCATAACCCTGGCCTTCAGGAGAGCAGACTTTGGCCTCTTCCAAGATGGGCTTGCTAGAGTCCCATGGGATAACACCTTGAAGGAAAGAGGGAGAGGGAAGAGGAAGGGGAGAGCAAGCAGAGAAGCTGGTCAATATGCAAGGAACACTTCCCCCCAAGTTCAGGAGAGCTCCATCCCAACAAATATGCAGCCAGGCAAAAATGCCAGGAGGCGAGTGGATGAACAAGGAGCTCCTGACCAAGCTCAGACACAGAAAGGAAGCATACACAGGGTGGAAGCAAGGACGGGTAACCTGAGGAGAATACAGACATTGTCTGAGCATCCCTGTCCAGATTCAATTCCAGCTGGGCTTTAGCTTTCCTAACTCCAGAGAGTGAGGTGGATTGAAAACCGGCCGAACAGCCAGGCCCAGAGGGTGGCAATCAGTGGCAGGAAGTCCAGCTGGAGGTCAGCCACGAGTGGTGTACCCCAGTGGTCAGGATTGGGTCCTACCCTGTTCAGTATCTTCATTAATGATAAGGATGATGAGGCAGAGTGTGCCCTCAGAAAGTTTGCTGACGACACGAAACTGGGAGGAATGGCTGATACACCAGAGAGTTGTGCTGCCATCCAGAAGGATGTGGACAGGCTGGGGAAGTGGGCTGATGGCAAGTGAAGTTTGATGACTTCATGAAGTTCAACAAAGAGAAGTAGAAAGTCATGCACCTGGGAGAAACAACCCTAGGCACCAGTACGTGCTGTGGGCCACCCAGAAAGAAAGTAGCTTGGCAGAAGAGGACCTTGGGGACCTGGTGGACACCAAGTTGAACATGAGCCAGCAATGTGCCCTTGCAGAAAAGGCTAATGGTACCCTGGGCTGCATTAGGAGGAGTGCTGCCAGCAGATGGGGGGAGGTGATCCTTCCCTCTGCTCAGCTCTGGTGAGGCCACAGCAGGAGTGTTGTGTCCAGTTCTGGGTTTCCCAGCCCAAAAGAGACACGGACATAATGGAAAGAGTCCCACAAAGGACCACAAAGATGACAAAAAGACTGGAACAACTCTCCTTTGAGGAAAGGCTGCGAGAGCTGGGAACTTTCAGCCTGGAGAAGGGAAGTCTCAGGAGGGATCTTAGTCATGTATACAAATACCTGAAGGGAAGGTGTAAAGAAGGTGGAGACGGGCTTTTTTACAAGCAGAGTGCAATACTGCCTGTCCCCAGGTAGGTATCACCTATGGAGAAGGCTCATGCAGAGTGTGGCGAGAGTCCCACCAGCACCGAAACAAGTCAGGAGACACCAGTCTGATTGCTGCCAGGAATGCTGAAATGCCAAGGTACCGTGCCAGGCTGTAACGGGCAACAGGCACGGTACCTTGGCATCGGTACAAACTGGCTCTTGGGAAGTGCAGAATTAAACCACGGAGGGATGAGAAGATATACAGTATGTTTCTGTGCTATTACCTTTCCCAGGGGCTGTTTTTGCTAAGATAAGATTTGACATCTCAAGAGCGGCATCGGACAAACCCAGCCCCCCTTGGTATTTTATCACTGGGCAATGATTTATGGAGCAGTCCAGGAGCAACTCCTAGCAACTACCTAGCCAAGGTAGAAAAACCCAGCAGGATCAGAACTAGATCCCATTTTGCTTTGTAGCTATAGCTGACATCAAGCTGAACATCTTTCTGAAAGGTCAGCCCTGCAAAGACAAGCCTGCTGGCACAGTACTGGGCTAGAGCCATCAGTCACCGAGTGGAATTCTCTGTCTGGTGTAATGCCAGACAAACTCTGAACCAAAAGGGAACCTCTGTCACGAATCCTCGCACCTCCTCTAAAAATGAGCACCAGGGGTGGATACTGATCTCTTCCTGAATGGAAGGGAAAGCCTTGGTCCCTGTGCGAGGTTTACAGCTGCTGACCTTGTCTTCTAGCTATGTGGGCCTGCGTGCCTTCATTGAGATGGGCCACAATGGGACTGGGAAGGGCTGCATACACTGTGCGTAGAAAATCTGCAGAGCAGCTGAGAGCTGGAATTTGTCCTGTGAGTAAGATGAGCTCCTACAGAATGAGTTAGCGGATGTTTTAGGTGATTCATTGTCTTCTGATAACTGCCCAGGTCCTGAGGCATTGCTGGCATGCAAAAACAAGGTAAGTCTGGGTGAATCAGAGGGCTGAGGGAAGAGTATCAGTGGTAGTTAGCAAAGATGTGCACAACTTCATTCAGGAACCAAGCTGTAAACTGCCATTCCAAGGTCTGAAACTTCCTGGAAAATCTGGCTCTTTGCTGCCAGATTTGGGGTGTGCCTTGGGAGCAAGCCCCTTGCTTCATCCACCAAAGGCAGGTACTGGTGTGAAAGGCTAGAAAAGCCAGGCTGAGCTATCTGTATGGGATACTTTCTGCCCACCCTCCAAAAACATGTCCAATGAGTCCTCTGTGCGAGGCAGCAAGAGATAAGGCCTCACGAGTGCTGCCTGGATGACATTGGGTGTCTCCAAAAGTTTGGAGCACCTTTGCTCCCATCTCCTGCTGGCCTCCAGGACACAACTCCAGATTCTTTGGCCTTGGCTTCTCCACCAGGCACCTAAGCTACAATAATTTGTTTGCATCTACAACTGCCAAGGGTATTTGACATCTTGAGTATCCACAGGTTACTTTGGAGAGGCCAGATGAATGGAGAGGTCTGGAGGATGAAGGAGGAAGCAAGGAACTCAGTGCCACCTCATACCTACATCACCACTAGCTTCTCACTTTAAACCAGAGGTCAGGCATTTGTCATGGAATGAAAAGGAGCAGAAAACCCAGAAGACTTTACAATGCAGCTCAGTGGCCTTGTATATGTCCCAAGGCAAACTTCATAATTATACCTTATCCTAATTACTGCTGTAGCAGCAGAGACAGCAAACAACGGAACAGGCACCAGCACCCAGGGCACCCAGGGCAGTCCTGGCCATGGGAAAGGATGCAGGCATTCCCAGCCCTAGCTATTAAATCCCAAATTCTGGTGCTCAGGAAGCTCAGCAACAAGCCTGCAAGTTCAGACATTTCAGTAAGGCTATTTCAAATGCAGTGGCAGGCCTGAGGGAGGAATGCAAGGTCAGCTCTTCTGCATGCGCTGTGCTTCCATTGTACGTATGAATAATATGGGGCCACTTCACAGGGCACCAACACCTGGCCAGAGAAAAAGGAAGGACTGCTGTGTCCAAGTGCAAGGCAGATGTGTTCCTGATGCAGAAGAATAACCCAGCTTTGGTAAGTATTGAGTATTTTCTTTTGCAGACCCATGGCAGCATTGTGTGGTACAGCCCTCCACAGTCTCTGGGCCAAACTCCCTCTCAAAGCAAGACTATTGCCAACACTGGTGCAGGCCAGACAGCTTTGTCTGACCAACACTCAGAGACCCCCACGTGCAGCAAGCCACCACCACTCGGAGGACCTGTCCCAAGGCTGCCTCTTCTCTTGGGGGAGATTTTGTTCCTAATGTCCAGGCTGAAAGCCCCGCGCTGAAGGAGCAATCACCTCCGAGCTGCTTTTTTATAAAAGGGAGGAAAGAGGAAAAGAGAAGAGCAGAAGAAAGATCTGAGAATTAGCAAAGCTCAAAAGTTTGCAGGTGGCCTTAGACTGAATTGACTAGCTCTGTGCCTAATGTTTGCCTTGCCAATGGTGGCTTACCAGTGAGAAGATAACTTGTATGCTGAAAAACTAGTGATGGGCATAAGAAACAGCAGTAGGAGGGTGAAGAGGAAGGACCAAGGGCTGAGACCACACCATTGTTCATTTGAGAAAAGCAAATGGAAGAAACTGATGACTCTGCTACCTTTCTTGCATTTAACTTTCACATAAAAGTTGAATCTAGAGTTGAATAACTCACTGAAGGGATCAATTACCCTCCACAAACCACCAAGATAAAAAGATAACTAGCTGAGACTTTGCAGTCTCCCTCTTAGGCACCTACAGCAAAACTCTTGCCCCGGCATTTAGCCATGACGATGAACAGAAAAGGGGTCGGGAAATGGGCCAGGATTGCGAAAGAAGAGGTTCACGAACTTTCATCTAGGTGAAATGTGTATGAGCTACAGCAAACCTCATTATCAGAGGAGGAGTCGTCTCCAGCTC
Organism: Falco rusticolus; assembly: GCF_015220075.1. Taxonomy (NCBI): domain Eukaryota; kingdom Metazoa; phylum Chordata; class Aves; order Falconiformes; family Falconidae; genus Falco; species Falco rusticolus. The sequence goes on from NC_051187.1 coordinate 50,701,860, forward strand.
CCAAGCCATGCTCTCCAAGAACTGCTGGAGGGCTAGAGTGGAACCAAGGAAATGTCACGGAACGAGGCACGGCATCCTGTTTAAAAGGCTTGAAGACAAGTTATAGATCCATATTTCAGTGTCTGGAAATGGACCTGCACACAGGATTAACTCAGAGTCACCAAGGGGTGTAGTATGGGGGCTGAGGAGCAGACAACTGGGATTTCTTAAGAACTATTTTACACCAAACCGTTTAAACTTCCTCTCTCAAAGATCTGACAGATAAAGGGGAAGCAGCAGATGTGATAATTTTGACCTCCACAGAAGACTTTGTGTTATCCCATTCAGACTTCTTGTCAGAAAGGGAAATACCATCTAGATGAAAGTTGGGTGTAAAATTGGTGCAAAAATAGCACCTCGATCTGGTGACAAGAGCTATTCATGGCTTACGATCAGACTAGAAGGACACATACAGAAAGGAACAGCAGGAAAACGGTCCTGGCTTTGGTATTATTCAATGTTTCCATATTGTGGGCTAGAAGCCACGCTACGCTGCCTTACAAATATTACGGATAATGTCAAAGAAAACAAGACCAGAGGAATGCCAGAAAGTAGATTCATCAGATAACCTTAAAGACCTGGCAAAACCAGGCTATTACATCAATCAGATGAAATTCAATCAAGTCAGGTGTGAAATACCTGGAAAACAGATGGATCTAACCCAAGGAAAGAACGGGACATGGGATGACACAGGCCACAAACCAGGCAGGGGAGCAGGCTCGAAGCAAACCTGCCTCTGGCGGTGGAGGGGAGGACATATTGCATGCGTTAAGGATGTTTGTAACTCTATTCCCATCCCTGAGTAAGTGTCAGGGACCAAATCAGTGCCACAAAGGGGTTCATAATTAGGGGATGGAGACAGTTCACCCTAGCTTTACCCTGCCTATGGCTGCCGTGTCTGTCTGCCCTCTCCTTCCTGCCCAAGTGGCTGGCAGAAGCAGGGGTGATTGGGACAGGCAGCTAGGCAGGGCCAGCTGCTCTCGTTACAGGTTAGCCTTAATGAAACTCCACTGGGTTGGGAATAGCGTTGCTTACCAAATTTCCATGCGGCACGCGGCTTATGCTTGCTTCAAGAGGGAGCCGATTCCTGGAGGGGGCTGTGGGCAGTGAGTGGCAGCCTGCCCTTGGACACCCCCAGAGAAGGGCAGCCCTGCAGCCAGCCACAAACACTGATCACCAGAGCCAGATCCATGAGAAAGTCCCATCTGAGTGGGGCACAGGCCAACGCCACCAAGTAGAAACCTCTCCTACCTGCCAGAGCAAGAATGATCAGGCTACCCCATCCTGGAGGCAAGACCATCATCCTGCAGGCCTCCACACTTTCTCAAGTGCCTAAAATCCCATCCATCCATATGATGGCTTCCCACCATCACCAGTATTAAGCCCCTCAGTCTCTGAGTGAGGGCACCCTGACCATCCCAGGGCCAACCGGCAGGCAATTTTCTACTTCATGTGAGCAGTAAGTCCTGCCAGGCACTTCATTCAGGCTGCGGCACACTGAGCATCCTTCTGGGAGCCAAGTGGTTTCTTGGAGCTTTGAAGCAGCCTGGCATTTTAGGAGAAGAGAGGATTTCTGTGACATTTCATAAAGAGCTTTCTCACCCTGGTGATTTTTTCAGCCTTTGAAATTCAGGAGCAAAAAGTCCTCCAGGTAGGGCTACCAGAGATGCTGTTTACCCAGTGATTACTCATTTTTATTACAAGAGGATAGGAACCATGGTGATCGGTGATATTCCCACTCACAGTCTCCTCCTGCCCCAGCCCGTAGGTCGGTGGGTGTTTGGCCAAACGTGTATTTGAACGTTCAAATGACAGTTCTGGGCAGCACACAACACTTTGGGATTGCAGGGGTTGCCTGGTGTCCTCCACAAGGGAACACAAGGCTAGAAAGAAGCAGACGCTGGTAGAACTGCAGCGTGCAGATCTAGAGGGGTGGGGTTTTACCTTGGTGTAACAGGGAAGGCACAAGGTACCCAAGACTAGTCCTGCTCTGTCTGTACCTCTGCTTCACATTCTCTGTGGCTGGTGATTTCACTGGCTTCTCCATGCCAAAATCAACCAGTTTTGTCTCCGCTAATGTACTCACTGCCTCAAAAGTATGTGTTGATGGTATCAGGCACGTTGAAGGCAGGCTGTACTGCATGGATCTGACACCTTGCCAAGAAGAAAAGTATTTTCCTTTCACTTGTAAGATTTCTCTGACTAACCTGGAAGAGTCCTGTGCTTTCCTCCAAAGGGGGCAGAATCCTCTTGTGGAGCAAAACCGGACAGTCTGTTCACCAGCAAATCACAGGGGAGTGAGACGCAATTATCTTTCCATCCAAAACTATCAGAATAAAATACTCATAGACAAGAAGTCCCACTGTTTCTCAGTCCCCAGAACAGGCATGGGACACAGCCGCCTCCTGCCCAGCGCTTTCTCAAGAGGAAAGGTTTAAGCAGGTCTTTTATCCTGCAGCCTTGGCCATACGTCCAGTGGTTTGACCCACAGAGCTGACCGAACTGCTAGAAAATACGTCAAGGCACAGTCATGAGCCATCTGCTCTCTGGTTTCAGGCCTTTGAGCCTGACGAGAGATCAAAGTACGTGCAGATGAGTCACATTTACAGCAACTATATGAACCCCATCACAAAGCACTGCTTTTGCCTTGCCAGTTGCAACATGCTCTGCACTCATGGGTATTGGCATTGCCCTTTAGCTCCCAAGCTCTGTGGCCCAGGAACTGGACAAACATGCAATTTCCACAGCCAGACACAGCTTAAACCACCCTCTTTTCCCTGTCTGAAAAGAGCTGCACCTCCAAAACCCAGCACGAGACATTCGTGTCCAAACCACTCTCAACCATTTCAGGATTGAGTCAGACAAAAAATAGACATTGCTGCAAAAAACACTTCTTATATAAGCCTCTGGTTTGAAAGCAAAGACTCAGAAGCAGCACTGGGCAATCTGGCAAGTCCAAGTGCAGCAGTTTGGAAGTGAGGGAGTTTGAGGGATGAATGAATACCTGGGGGGCGTCTAATAAGGCTTTCAACAACTTATTCCTAGGATCTAGTCTGAGTAGTGTTCAGAGTCACAGCTGGGCTGCAGAAACAACCTCAGTGCTCACTGATGGATTTGCTGCTCCCTGCAGGTGTTAGAGGATGCTGCCCCCCAACTGCACGGGTGTATGCAGCTCCCTCACGCTGGGTTTTCAGCAGGGGAACAGCCAAGACACTTATGGGCCACAAGTCTGAGCACGACAAACTACTTCTGGGTCACAGCCCTGGCTGTGGGACCTGGCAGCACGGGGCTTGCAAGCCCTTGCACACCTGACACATCCCTGGCGTCTGATAAGACCTCTAAAGCGCATCCTCGGGGCTGCCGTCACCACCAGTCTGGAGGCTGGCAGGTCAATGGGCAAATGGAAGGCTAATAAATCTGCTTGCAGAATTCATGCCCTGACGGCTGGAGGGCTGGGACAGACCTGTGTGCTGGGTGCCAACCACCACTGCCTGTGCTCTGGAGAGGACACACAGATGCCTGTTCCATATTCAGCAAGCAAGGAGGACTGCAGACCCTGTCTTGCCTGGGGGCTTGTCCTTGGCCTCCCGGCGGGCACAAAGGCAGTAGTGTGCGTGTCCAGGGAGGAAGCTGGGAGCCGCTCTGAGAGAAGCCCATTGCAACTGCAGCTGTTTGCACAATGCAGAGAGTGTCCCGGCTGCACTCGCATTCTGCCTGGCCTGTGGCTTGAAAGCAATGAGTCGCCAATGGGGAACCCCCATTTTGCACTCTTAGAAACTCCCCCCCTCCAAATTCTAAAAGAAAAAACCAGCAAAATGTAATGGTCAGAACAATATCCTTCAGCTTGGACACCTGCCTAATGAGACTTTCCTGTGGGACAGAGACTGAGGAGAGGCTTAGACGACCAGGTCTAGTGTTAAAAAACCAGTACAGGCTGTTCAAGCCCCCCTGCTTTTCTCCCAGCCTGCAGGGATTCATGGTTCCAACAGAGAGGCAAACACAGGTGGCTAACGGACCTGTCCAAGGGGCTAGACCAGAGGAAACTACAACTTCCCCCAAGTTCCCCCAGGTGCTGTTCCCAGCCAGTCCCCATCTTCTGCAACACAGAGGACACTGCCAGGCTCTGCAAAGTGAATTCTCCTAAAGTGAGAGAAAGGGAGAAGGATTCGCAGCCAGAGTTTGTTGTTGTGCCTGCTGGGCACCTGCCAGACATAGGGCAGCCCAGGGAGGTACAGCACATATGCCGTGTCCGCAGACCCACCTGCCACATAGCCTGGTGTCCAGCGTGGGCTGAGGTCACTTTGAACCCAAGAAGCAGTCAGGTACGATGTCACTTGCGTGACAGGCAGGCAGTGTGGTGGTATGGGAGAGAGCTTGCCATATGCGATGCAGGCAAAGCCCCAGGGTCAGCGGGATGTAAACAGGAATTACCAGCTGCAGGCTCCTGCTAAATAGCCCTGGCCCTGGGTCTTCCCCGCATGGCAAACAGGATGCTGAGAGATCCTGCTGCTGAGGACAAGCCCTGCAGTGGTGAAGGGAAGGGGGTCAGAACAAACCCCTCACACGCAGGTGCTCCACCATGGTCTCGGTGTCACAAGCTCAGCAGACAGCACAGGGGCAGAGCTGCCTTTGTGCAAGGAAAGTCTTCTCTCCAGAGACACTTTTGGAAAGCTCAGCTGAACCTGGGAGTCTGGAACAGACCTAAGGATTGCAGAGGAAGCTTTGGAGACTGTTGCATGCCTGTGTCCCCCAGCTATGGTCATTTCTGGCATCAGGCAAGGCCTAGCTATTACACCAAACTCTGCTCGGTGTGATAATCCTGTAACCCAAAAGCCACTAGTCCTACCCACACTGATCCTACACTGAGCCACTGTCAACAAAGATACACTAATACTTGTCCAGTCTAGGGTCCCGTCACCACCAGTGGCTGGAACTGGACACCCAGGGAGGCAGGAAACAGGCTGAACACAGAAATATAGCCCTGAACACATTCCCAGCCTTCAACAATGCAGGGTGTCAGAGGCTGGAAGCAGCAATCTGACATCAATAGCCCATCATCGATATCTCCCCCACCCCCGCCTTCGAATCAATCTCTGGTCTGGAATCTGACCATCCTGCCCTGGTTCTTTTCCAGTTCCAGTTAGCTCAAGGCCTTCTGCTGCTCCTCTAGTTTACAAATGTGGTGTTAAAAACTAGTAAGAATAAAATGCAAGCTAATTCAACCAGACCTGGACAAAGTTTCCAACGTGTTCTTAAAGAGGTGACTTTACCAAGGTAGGAAAAACTAAGTCACAGCCTTGAAGAAGTAGGAAACACCAAGTAAGGTGGCCCTTCCCACCCAGCAGCTAGGGAAGTGTGGGAAGGAAGGCAGTTTCAGCCAGACCATTTTATCTCTGAGACCAGATGGCGTTAAATGCTTCCCCAGAGCTTGGAAAGGGCCAGGCTCTGCTTTGAATTGCTTTTCATACCACATCATTAGAAAGTAAAAGGGAAGAAATGAACAATCTATAACTTTGTGGCATCGGGAAACAGCTCTGTTAATCCTGTTTCCTTCCCCAGGTTTACTCAGGGCAGGTCATCCAGCATCAGGGCCCCATCACCTAATCTGCTTATCACTGCCCTGCAATCAGGAGCCTGGGCACCAGTCCAAAGGGCAGATGCATCCTCCTGGGCATTGTTCATAAATTGGAAAGGGCCAGGTTGTTAAACCCGACCCTGTACTTAATTGCAATTCTGCCAGCACCCAGTTTCTACTTTCTGCTGTAGATCCAAGCAGTGGCCACCTCCCAAACCCAAGCCTGTAGGAGCGAGGGCAAGAGGGGCAGAGCATCACTGGGGGAGTGGACAAGAGGAGAAGGAAAGTGCTGCGGGGAGAGGCACCCTAGGGCAGGCACTGCAAAGCCCAGTGGGGGGGTACCTGTGGCACCCCTTGCATCCTGAGCAGTAGGTGTTTAGGTTTCTTGGCCTTGTCTGGGAAAAATGTGGGCAAATCCAACAAGATGCAGAATTTCTCCATCTCTAGCAGGGCTGGCACACAACCCACCCATACAACTGGGGTGGGGAGTAAAGCCCTCACCAGCCACACGGGTAACCTTAGCAAAAAACCACCTGATCTCAGGAGGAGCCAAAAGGCACTGACAGGCCTTCATCCATGCCATCCAGCTTCCTACCAGCCCTTTCCCTCTGCCTCCCTCTCTCCCAGGAGGACTACATCTTCTCACCGCCAACCTCCACCTTGCATCTAGATGGAAAGGAAAACACAGCCTGCTGCAAGAGTCAGGACTAGAAGATTTCAGGCTCTTTCAGTGCCTGCTTCAGTCAGGGGTGGGGGTCCCATAGCAGAAGGCAGCCTTGGGCAACACATCAGGCAGGCAGCATTTGCTGTGTTGGCTGGGCCCACAGCTCCAAGGGCAGTAACGGGTGGCTTGGCACGGAACCAATGGCTGGAATAGGGTAAAAGTTAAAAAAGTTAATGGGACAGAAAAAGAAACAGCAACCTCTAGCTTAGTTTTTCAGTGGAGGAGTGCCAAATTTTAGCAAACTACTAGCTGCGTACAACAAAGCCAGGTGTCCTCAGTCTGGAGCTACGCATAGCTGGCTGCCAGCATTGCTGCCCTGCAGATGTGGCTGGGGACACGGGCCCAGCCCACCCCTGCCTTCCAGCTGGGCTGAGATCCAGTGATCCACAGCTCCACAGTCATCCCTGGAACGATTTAGCACCTAGAGACCAGAAGGGCTTCGGGGGTACCTGGGGAATAGCTGTAGGACACAGGAGTGGGGAAGGGAGCCGGGGAGCAGCTGGTCCAGCACAGACCCACCCAGCTCTCCAGGTGGCCAAGGCCACAAGAGCAGCCGTGCAGAGATGCCGTGGGGCACGCGTGGGGAGCCCTCCGCATCCCCTGGGCTTGCTCATGCCGAATGAACCCACAGAGGATGCTGCCCCCTCCTGGGCTCAGCGTGACTTGCAGAAATTCAAGGAAACCTGGAGAGGCCTAAGACCGCTGCTTTGGGGGGCTCAAAACCCCACTTACGGGTTCTCAAACGCGTTGACTTCCCCCACCTATCTCAGTGGACACTCCAGGGACTTCTTCCGCCGAGAGCCAGGCTGCTGCACCCGCGGATGGCCTCCGAGCGCAGCCTGGGAGGGGAAGAGCAGGGCCAAGCTCGGGAGCGGTCCCTAAAGACCAGGGAGATGCTTGCTGGGATGAAAAGCAAGATGATGAAGGCCAGGGGCTGGGAAGATCTCCTGAGCCTGGGGAGGACCACGGGGTCCTTACCAACTGCGAGAGCTGCTAGCTTTTCATCTCAACTAATGATTTTCATAAATTAATTCAGTTGACAATAAAATAAATTCCCAGCCAGTTTAATTGAGCCATAACAGGGTCCTGTGCTTCCTCAGCAGGGCGGAGTAGGGATGGAGCGCTGCCAAGCCCCAGGGTGACGCCGAGACATCCCAGTGCCACCTGCAGTGGAGGGGGGTGTGTGTGTGACTGCCCCCGGCATCCCAACCCCGCGTAGCAAGGGGACAGCGGCGGCCAGAGCTCCCGTGGGTCCCCCAGGCTCTGGGGAGGTGCTGCCCCGCCGGCCCTGCCAGCCCCTGCCCCTACCCTCCCCTGCCCGGCCGGCCCTGCCCGCCCCTGCCGCCGCTCTGCCTGCCCCTGCCCTCCCCTGTCGTTGCTCTGCCCTGCCCGGGCCCTGCCTGCCCCAGCCCCCCCGGCCCTGCCCGCACTGCCCCTGCCCCTGCCCGCCCCTCCCTGCCCGCACTGCCCCTGCCCCAGCCCCCCCGGCCCTGCCCGCACTGCCCCTGCCCCTGCCCGCCCCTCCCTGCCCGCACTGCCCCTGCACTGCCCCTGCCCCAGCCCCCCCGGCCCTGCCCGCACTGCCCCTGCCCGCCCCTCCCTGCCCGCACTGCCCCTGCCCCAGCCCGCCCCTCCCTGCCCGCACTGCCCCTGCCCCAGCCCCCCCGGCCCTGCCCGCACTGCCCCTGCCCCTGCCCGCCCCTCCCTGCCCGCACTGCCCCTGCCCCAGCCCCCCCGGCCCTGCCCGCACTGCCCCTGCCCCAGCCCCCCCGGCCCCGGCCCTGCCCGCCCGGCCCCTCCCTGCCCGCACTTCCTGCTGCCGCGGGCGCCTCCCCGCAGCCTGGGCACCGCCGGGACGGTGGCTCCGCGGGCAGCGCGCCGCACCGGGGGTGCCTGGGACCGCTGCCCTACCGCGGGACAGCGCCGGGGCACCAGTTCCACCTCTCCTGCCCCCGGGTGAGGGGGCGGCAGCAGCGAGCCCCCGCTTCCCCGCGGCCCCCACGGACGTTCCCGGCCAGCAGAAGCTGGAGCCCGCTTCGCCGACCTGCCCGGCATGCGGACACCGACGGTGATGATCGTGGGGCTGGTGCTGTGCCCCTGTGGGCTCCTGCTGACGCTCACGGGCACGCTGGCACCCAACTGGAGGCAGGTGAGCCTCATACCCAACCAGCCCATTGACCTCGTCCTGGAGCACGGCATCTGGGACATGTGCAGAGAGCAGCAGAGCAGCCACGACCGCCGCTGCGGGCAGGCTGATGAGTTGGGCTACTTTGAGCAAGTACCCGTGCGGGTGGCCCAAGGGATGATGCCCACCTCACTGGTGCTCACCCTCGTGGGGTTGCTGGTGGCTACCCTGGGGGTTCGCTGCTGGCAGAAGGAACCACGGCACCCGCTGGCTGGGGCGGCAGGGCTTGTGCTGCTCCTCTCGGGGCTGCTGAGCCTCGTGCCTGCCTCCTGGTACACCCACGAGCTGTGGGCGCTGCCCGCACCGGCTGGCAGCACCCTGGTTGTAGGCTACAGCTTGGTGCTGAGCTACTTGGGAAGCTGCCTGGAGATCCTGGGGGGGCTGACCCTCGCCCTCAGCTTCCATCACTGCTGCAAGGAGCACAGGACCCCCAGGCTGCCCCCCAGCCCTGTGCTGGAGGCTGGGTCGTGCTCCACCGTTGGGGCTTACCATAATCCCCGGGATGTGCTGGAGGACGAGCGAGATAGACAGCAGAGGAGCACCCTGCCTTGTGACTCTGACTTCTAGCCCCAGTGCAGGGACAGCAGCGGGCACCGGCCAGCCTGGCTGCCTGGCACCGAGAGCAGTGCTGGCTCCTGCCCCTCCAGGCTATGCCCTTCCCATGGGGTACCTCGGAGCTGGCTGGAAGCAAGACCGAGGACCCGGCTTGAATCTCTGTAACGTCCTCAAAAGACTGCTGTGCTCCAAGTCCCACAGCTGTGCCAGAGCCGTGCCGGGTTGTGGACCAGCCCTGGCTCCAGCTCTTCCATGCAGCTTTTAAGCTCATCCTCCTGCACCATGCAGCAGCTTGGGCAAAGGCAGCTCCAGTGTTCCCTTGTGACCAAGGTACAGGTTAGCACCATGTAGCCTTCAGGGCTGGGAATGGTGGAGGGGAGCACCTCCCACATGTCTCTGCTCAACTCAGGGCTGTGCAAACAGGAAAATAAATGAAGGGGAGCGTGTCTATGCTGTGGGACAGTTATGGGATTTCTGCTAGGCGGGCTGGGCTGGGAGCCAGTGGACACAGGTAACCCTGGGCTTTGCCTGAAGCAGGGAGGAAAGGTCTGTAGAAGGGGACAGGTAGCTTTTTAGCACCTTCCTTAAGGACTTTTCCCCCATGGTCAAAAATCAGCTCTGGAAGAAGTTTCTCTTTCCTTGAGTACAGCCACTTTTGGGGGGCAGAGATCACAGGGGAATAAAAATAGCACCTATTTCCCCTTTCCTCATCAGCTTGGTGGGAGGCAGTAAAACTGGTCTCACTGGTTTGTAAGGGACACTCAGGAGGTCACAGCTGCACTATAAAATCCTGCTTGGCACCCTGCATAACAGGGCAAGAGCTGAGCCAGCTTCCTTGCAAGTCTATTCAGCCAGATTTCTGCCCCAGGTGAGCCCAAAGCACCCTGGTCAGCGAGCCTTGCTGCAGGGGGAGGGTGCATCAAGATGCCCTGAGTGTGGTTAAGGGATGGTACAGGATGCACCCTGCAGCAAGAGATCAGATTCAGGTGGCTCAGAGAGTTTGTCAGGGTTGGAGACTTCCCGAAAAACCTCCCAAAGCTTTTTGCTCTGGACTGCAAGTTCTCTAGAGCTTAGAAATCTGGGAAGAGCAAACCAACCTCTCCTCCCCGGCCCACACACAAACTACAATGGCACTAGAGGTGCTGCACAATGTTCCTTTATGAAAATACAGTGTTCGGGTGAGATGGTCCCTTCCTCAGCGGGGCTGGCAGCTCCTGCAGAGATCGTAGACAGGTGCATCAGGGATGAGTCAGAGCCAGCCTCCCTGGGCACACCGGGCACCTTGGCACAGGGCCTCCGGCCACAGGCGGAGGGGACAGCCCCTGTACCAGCTAGACTCCAGGCACCCCCAGGTCTTGTCCCTCTTCCCCAGCTTGCCTCAAGAGTGGGCACCATGCCAGCACTGGGCCTGGGGAGGGATCTGCATGGCGGGTGGGTGTGTGTGTGGGGTGCTGGGGGTGTCCTTGGGGCACCCCAGCATGGCAGTGGGGTCCCTACCAGGGCCTCCACCAGATGCTGCTCACCTCTTTCCCATCGTAAGCTTCATTCACAAAGGTATCACTCTTGGGGGGAAGCTCTTCCTCCTCATCCTCTTCCTCAGGGTCACTTTCGCGATGGTACAAGGTCAGCACCCGAGTGGAGGCAGTGCTTGAGGTCCTGGGGAGAGAAAAAAAAAGTACCTTGATGATGGCCTGGCCATCTTCTAGAGACGGGGCAGATCCCGAAGTCCTGCCACAACCCCTGGTAATAGCCTGCTGGGGTGACTGGAAGTTTCCACATAGCCCAGGAATGCCCCAGGACACCATGCTGTCCCTGGGCAGGGAGACCCTGTCCCTCTCCAGCCCCAGTTGTACCAGGCACGGTCGAGCCCCAGAGCTCACCTCCTCCGCCCGTCCCGCCTCCGCATGTAGGCCAGGGCCCCCACAGCAGCAGCAGTGAGCAGCAGGAGCACAGCCACCCCCAGGACGATAGGTCCTGCCACGGGCTGCACCTCTGCCTCCTCGCAGTAGTCGCCACGATAGCCCAGGGCACAGTGGCAGGTCACACGCCCAGCCTCGATGGCGCAGTCCCCACGCAGGTTACACGTTTCGCTGCTGCACGGCATGGCCCCCAGCACCTCCTCAGTGCTGGGGGGTTCCAGGAAGGGCTTTCCATACTCCCATGGGCCAGAGGTGGTGGGCAGGCTGGGGCCGGGCTGCCGAGGCTTGGGTGCAGCTGTGGGTAAGGCTGGTTTTTGTTCTTCCACATGGGACATTCCTGATGGTGCCACCACGGGGACCTGTGTTCCCATCTCTATGGAGGGACCTGGAGGGAGATCGGCAGAGACCCAAGTGAGACCCCCTTTCCCAAACTGGGAGACACTGGGCAGAGCCCCCCTGTGCCCAGCCAGGCCCCCCTGTGCGCCCCGGCTGTGGGCAGGCACTCACAGTCAGCCTCATCAGAGCCATCAAGGCAGTCGGGGCGCCCATCGCAGACCTGCTCTCTAGAGATGCAGCCCTGGAGGTCAGGGCAGGCCTGGAGCGGGGCTCGGCAGGGCAGTGCCAGCGTGCACGCCACCCCACGCACCAGGTGGTAGCCGGGGGAGCAGCGGCACAGCCGCCCTGTGGGGTTGGGCAGGCACAGCTGGGCACAGCCCCCGTTGTTCTTTGCACAGCCGTTGGTGCCTGCCAAAACAGCACAGGTTAGCACGGTCGTTGCAGGGCATGGCTCAGCCCCCTAGATGCCCCGGGCTGGGGCAGCCCCAGACCCACCTTCCTGTGAGAACTGGCTGTAAATCCTCATGGCGACCAACTCCTGCTCCATGGGGAACCACCAGCTCTCAGCCCGCTCCAGCCGACTGTGCCAGATCTTGCTGGAACCTGGAGAGACATGGGGTCAGCATTGCTGCACATCCCCCTACAAGGGTGCAGGGGGTGGGAGGTGGGGTCCCCCAGCCTGCCCTTCACCCCGGGGAGGGGCAGCCTGCACCCCACAGGGACTGGCAGAGACCCCTGTGTCCTGGTGCAGTAGGAGGAGCCGGACAAAGCACAGCAGATGGACTCGCCATTGTTTGAGGTCGTGCTCCAGAGCAGGAAGCCTTCTCCGATGGCAAAGAGCGAGAGGCCGTGCAGCCCTTCCCGCACCACACGATAGTGGGATCCATTCAGCTCAACGCTGCTGATGGTGCCTCTCTCTGCAGGGCACAGATGTGGGGACATCAGATGGGGGGGCACAGAGGGCTCCAGGCTGCCCCTCAGGGCTGTGCCAGGCTGTGCCCTGCAGACTGAGCGCCTGCACCACTGCTGGCCCTAGCGATGCCCCGGCCCAGCCCACACTCACCACAGTCCGCCCAGTACAGCCGGGTGCCAATACCCCCGAAGGCAAGGCTAGTGGGAGCCCAGGCTTTCCTCCAGACGGCTCTGCGGTTGGTGCCATCCATGGCTGCGCACTCCACCGCAGCGCCCGGCCTGCGGCTGCCAGCCGCCGTGACAAAGCACATGCTGGAGGCACGAGGGCTCAGCGCCAGCCAGGCGGCACCCTGCAGCCCCTTGCTGAGCAGCTCCAGGGCCCACCGTCCCCCGGGAGCTGCCACATGGATGCTGGGCGGCTGCCCCCCAATCCAGTACAGGTTCCCACTAAGCCAGTCCAGGGCCAGGGATGTAACGGTGCCCTCCACAGCCACCACCAGCTTCCAGGACAGCCGGCCCCAGTCCTTCAGGCGCAGCAATCCGATGGAGTCGCCCCCCACCTCTGCAAAGTACAGGCTTTTGTCTTTCACCGAGTAGTCGATGGCTGACAGGCGGCCCACCTTGGCCAAGGGCAGGGCCTGGTGCGGGGGAAGGCCTTGGGATCCAGCCGTCGTGGGCAGGTCCTTCAGGTAGACCTGGAGGAAGGAGGCAGCACTAGGAGGGGGACCCCACTCTGACAGCAGGAGGACAGCAGCCCCCAGGGCCAGCTCCAGAGGACAGTACCTGTGTCACGGCTGCCGGTGACACCAGGAGGGCAAAGGCCGAATCATGGAGGGGCAGGCAGGTGGTCTCATTGGTGGCCAGTGTCAGCCCAGTGGGGCAGCGGCACTGCCCAGCACGCCCGGCGCTCAGCAGGCACAGGTGGGAGCAGCCACGTGCCGCACAGGGGTTGGGGACCATAGGGCGCAGGGCTGGGTGCATCACCTGCGGGAAGGGCAGCCTCAGCCTCACAGCCCCGTCAGCACCCAGCAGCGGGGCTGAGCACAACTGACACCACGCTGTGCTCCCGAGGCCCAGGCACAGCCCAGCTGGGGCAGGACGGTGAGGCAGAGATGCTCAAAGAGGACCAGAGACCCTTGACCACAGGTACCGCTGCCCAAGGGCCGTACAGAGGTCCCCAGTGCTCTGCACTCAGAGGACAGCAGGGTCGTGCAGGGTCTGAGCCCCAGCAGAGCCGGAGCAGCAGGGTGCAGGGATCCCCCCCATAGGTACCTGGAGGCCATGGGGCTGCCCGTGTCGCTTGAGCAGCACGGTCCTGTTCTTGCCACTGGCCTTGTCCACGTGCTGCACAGACCATGCCTTCCTCTCTGACCAGTAGAGCTGTTCCTCGCACACCACCGCCGCAAAGGGGCTCCGGACCCAGCTCAGGTGCAGGACCTGGCAGAGAAGCCATGAGCGCCCAACCCCAGCCCCCGTCAGGGCCCCATAACCAGAGCCCCACCACACACCTTCACACTGGTGCCATCCAGGTGTGCAGAACCGACACTACCCAGCTTCTCATCCAGCCAGAAGATCCTCCAGGTGGGAAGGTCGAGGGCCAGTGCTGTGGGCCAGCCCAGCCCCTGGGCCAGCAGCACGTGCCGCTGACTCCCATCCATACTGGCCTTCATCAGCCGCGGGTGGCTCCCCACTTCTGACCAGTACAGCAGCCTGGCGGGAAGAGAGGTGCTGGCCCCTGGACCTGCCACAGCACGATCCCAGTACCAGGGCAGCCCAGAGGAGCAGTGTGGAGTTCCCATCCCATCCGGGACACACTGAGAGCTCCCCAGGACAGGACAGGTGCCTGGGTTCCTTCTTCCCCAGTTGCACAGCCCCCGACAGCACCCGGGTGAGGCCATCCCAACTCTTCCCCACCCCATCACCTGCCTCTGTGGAAGAAAATGGGGCAGGGATGGCAAGGAAGTCCCCAAGCCTTCCTGTCCCAGCCTTACCCTGCCAGAGGCTGAAGCACAAGGGAGTGGGGCTGGTCCAGATCTCCATCCATCACCACAGTGTAGTCTGGTATCCCTCGCCAGGCAGCCCCCAGGTGAGTGGCCAGCACCTGCCCTGCTGCCCCATCTGTCCAGTACAGGTTTCTCCCAAGCCAGTCCACTGCTATACAGTCTGATCTCACACCTGCAATGCTCCCAAGAGTCAGCACCCATGGGTTACAGCTGCATGGCCTTCTGGCACAATGCTCCCAGCCCACGTCCCCTCCATCCCAGGAGCTCCAGCTTCCCCCAGCCCTGCTCCCACCAGCACCTCTCCATGGAAAGGGACACAGTCTGGCACCCCGCTGCTGCCTGGAGATCGCACAGCCATGGAGATGCCGGCCCTGCTAACCTCACGCTGTCACAGCCCACCTTTCACTACTGTGCCTTTCTTGCCCAAGTCAAGGCCCTGCCAGCGGATGCTCTCTGTGGCCAGGTCCATCCAGAAGACTTTCCTCTCCACCAGGTCATAGTCGAGTGAGAAGACAACGCGATCCTTGTCAGTGGCCAGCAGAATCTCCCAGTGCCCACTCCGCAAGCCATAGGAGAACAGCTCTGACTGCACAGCCACCAGCAACATGGGCTCTGGTCCTGGAGCAACACAAAGCCACCCGGACCCTGCTCAGCACTGGTGGCCCTGCAGCCCCAGCGCATGCAGGCAGGGAACATGGCACTCGCAGGCGTCGGAGCCTGCTGGGACTTGGCCCTACTGCACAGCACGCTCCCCAGCTAGTGCAGGTAGATTTGCTGACTGGCCACGGGCTGGCAAGCAGCAGCTCACAGCTGAGTGGGGCCTTGGGGGCCACGTAGCAGAGGGGACAGGGCCATCTGCAGGACTACAAGGCTCCCCATGGGGAGCATGCACAGGGGGACAGGTACCCACCAGCTCCTGGTGTACCCTAGAGTGCCAGGGACACTCGGCACTGCTGAAGCGCTGGGCTTAAGCAGGGCTTACCGGTGAGTTTGCAGACACGGCCGTCGGGCTCCAGCAGGTAGCCAGGGAGACAGGCACAGCTGTAGGACCCCGGCGCATTGAGGCATGTTTGGCTGCAGGCTCCATCACCCCGCTCCACACACTCGTCTATGTCCACACAGGACAGACCGTCCTCGGCCAGGCGATAGCCTGGGTCACACCAACACCGCTGTGGGGAAAGGGACTGTCAGGGTACCCCCCTGGGGACACATGAGGCATCCTCCTGCAGCTGGACCAGGGCAGCATGACGGGGCAAGCCCCTGGCCCAGGGCTGCTGACACTCACAGGGCCCTGGGGCGAGGGGTAGCAGAGGTGCGCGCAGGACCGCTGGCAGGGCACAGAGCAGTTCCCCCCCTCATCTGAGCCATCCACGCAGTCCTGCCGTCTGTCGCACACCAGGGATGCATTCAAGCAGGCCCCCAGCCCACACGGGTACTCGTGGCTCTGGCAGGGAGCAGGCTGGCCTGCAGGGACATGCGGGGAAGGCTGCCCTGAGCCTTGTCCATCAGCTCCCTTTGCTCAGCTGGGGCAGAATCAGTGGCTCCCACAGGGTGCCTCAGAGCTCACTGCAGTCACGTCCAGAGCTGTGCCTGCAGTCTGGCTTCAGGCTATCCTAATCCCAAGGCCACCAGCCCTACAGGCATCACAGCTATCTAGGGCCTGGAGCCACCACAGATGCTGAGAAGAGGCCTTTCACCTCGGCACAGACACATACCCCCTCCCTCCATGCTGGGCACCCACCAGCCACCCCCAGGTGAGACACAGAGGGGATAAAAGCAGGGTCTTGCTCACAGCCAGCCTCGTCGCTGCCATCCGTGCAGTCACGTTCCCCATCACAGCGCCAGACATCAGGGATGCACCCATGGCCATGGGAGCATCCCCACTGCTGGTCCCCACACGGCTCTTCCTCCCAGGGACAGCCCTGCAAGAACAAAGGGTGAACAGGGCCACCAGCCCTCCTGGGAGCGAGCGGGGACATGCTGTGTCCCCACCACCCCACTCACCTGCTCATCTGTGCCGTCCCCACAGTCAGCAGTACCGTCACAGCGCCAGGCCTCTGGCACACACTCCTTGCTGTGGGGACATGCCACCTCACCGGTGCGACAGAGCAGCGGCCGGGGCACGGTGCAGCCTTCCTCATCCGAGCCGTCCCGGCAGTCATGGTCTCCATCACAGCGCAGGGCCAGGGCCACGCACTGCCCACTCCGGCAGGAGAACTCAGCCGGGCCACACTCCTTCGGCACTGTGAGCAGGGACAGGGCTGAGCAGGGGCACCATCCCTGTCCCCGTCCCCATCCCACCAGCACAGACATGGCACTGAGCAGGGCACGGCTCCTCTGGCTGCTTGGCAGGTTGCCTCAGGCAGTGCCTGCTCCTGGACCCACGGGAAACCCGATGCACCCGGCTGTGGGGGCAGACCACCCCCAGAAGCCCCCATCCCATCCAGCCCCAGACTCTCACCACAGCCCTGCTCATCAGTGTAGTCCAGGCAGTCGGCATGGCCATCGCACAGCCAGCTCTCGGGGATGCAGCGGGTGGCGGTGTCACAGCGCAGGGCGCACTCCGGTGTGGGGCTCCAGCAGCCTGTCTCATCTGAGGCGTCAGGGCACTGTGGCGTCCCATCGCAGCGCTCCCTGGCCTCAATGCAGGTGGCTCCGCTGGCACAGTGGAAGGCTCCTGGGGAGACAAGGGGCCTGGCTAAGTCTGCAGCAGGCAGCCAGGGTGCCCAGACCCTCTGCTAGCCCCCCAGCAACCTAGACTGGCTCCACACTGCAGCGACAGGGCTTGATCCCTCCCTAGTCAGTGCATCTCTGACAGCCTAGCTCCCGAGCAAGGTGACCGAGGCAGTCTCAGCTCAGCCACATCTAGGTCACTGCAAGCAGTGGGGCCAGCCCTGTCCCCTTCTGACAGGGCCTCCAGCCCAGTGCCAAGCTCAGAAGAAACCAGTATGCTACATCAGAAGCATGCCACATCACAAGCACCAGAGCCCAGGACACACTTAGACCTTCCCAGATCCCGATCCCACCAACCCCACCAGAAAGCAGCCATAAGCCCTGGTACAGGGCAACCCAGCTGTGCAGGTGACTGAAGAACGGCTCCTACCTGGGGTGTCACAGAGCTGAGCACACCTGTCCTCATCAGAACCATCTGCACAGTCCTTCTCCCCATCACACACATACTCTTGGGCCACACACTCGGTGCCATCATGGCAGGGCACGTGTGTGCGAGGACAGGACAGATGGAGAACTGGGGTCAGGGGGTGCGCAGAGCTGGACGGGAGGGGTGGGGTAGGTGGTACTACCCGTGCAGGACTGGTTGGGTACTGGGTGGTAGCAGCTGCTCTTGGGGCAGAGGTCTTGGCTGGCAAGGACCGAGTGGTGGCGGTGGTACTGGTGGTGGCTGGCCGCACAGTGGTGGTCTTGGTTGGTGTGGTCCGGGCAGTGGTTGGTGCAGGGGTGGTCTTGGTTGGTGTGGTCCGGGCAGTGGTTGGTGCAGGGGTGGTCTTGGTTGGTGTGGGCTGGCTGGCAGTTGTTGGTGTTGTGGTAGCCTTGCTGGTTGGTGGAGGAGTAGTGGTGAGTGCAGTGGTGGTCTTGCTTGGTGTAGGTCTCCTGGTGGAGGTTGCGGGCTGAGCAGCAGTGGTGCTTGTGGTTGTCTTCATAGGGATGGTCACAGGTGGAGGGAGTGGCAGGGCAGACCCCTTGCTTGGTGGCACTGGCAGAGGCACAGGCATGGGAACATGAGCCTGGATTTGGGGCTGTGCCCTCCCCACAGCCTGGGCACCTCCAACAGCACCCGGCATGGCCACCAGCAGCCGGGCACCCAGCCCCAGCTCAGAGCACTACAGCCACCCAGCCCCATCAGGTACACCACCAGCACCAGGCACAGCGCCAGGGCCACTCTTACCAGCCTGCAGCTCTGAGCCCACGAAAGCCACCACTCCCTGCACGCCTGCTGCCGGCACGGACAGCAAGAGGGCCAGCGTCCTCCGGTCCCACAGCAGCAGAGCTGTCCCGTTTGCCGACACCAGGTATGGCTCGAAGGCAGCCACGAGGCCGTGGGACCAGCTGGGTGCCAGGGTGACTGCTTGCCGCTTGGTCAGACTGAGCGCCCGCAGGCCTGTGGGGCAGAAGTATGGTAGGACCCTGGGGCCTGCAGGAACCCCTTGTGGCTCACCCCACGCCCCCAAAGCCCACAGCTATGGCAGGGACCTCATGGCTGAGGCCAGGGGCTCGACCATGGGACAGAGGCTGTCCCACGAGCACCCCACTGCCCAGGCAGGGACCTGCTGCATGTAGGACATGGCTGTCACTCCTGCCTGTGGTGACTGCCTCCGCTCTCTGCTCCAGATACCGCCAAGGCTCACCCAGGGCTGAGCTCCAGAGCAGGGTGAAGGCTCTGCTATCCATGGCCGCAGGCAGGTCTCCAGGCCACGTTTCGTTCCAGACATCCCACGGAGCACCTCCAGACAGGCTCAGCTGCTGCAGGGGCTGCCCACGGGCTAGCCAGTACAGCGTGCCCCGCCGCCAGTCCAAGAAGAGGTGCTGGATGCTGCTGCGAGCACGGTGCAGGATGCGTGGGGACATGTCAGATGCCCGGATCACCCCGATGTCCCTCCGGTTACATGCAAGCCAGTACAGGTCCCCTGAGCGGATGTCCACACGGGCAGAGCAGACTGGGCAAGAGTAGGTGAGGGAGCAGTTACGGGGCTGTCCCATGACCCTTCTCCTCCACCTGGGTCCCCCCTGCCCCTGAAACATGCACAGCTGCCCAGTGCTTTGGCACGGCCTCAGTGTGGGCGCCATGGGACTGCTGTGCTCTGCACCCAGGAGACTCTCAGGTCTCAGGGAGCACCAGGAAGGGCAGCGTGCCCTCTGCCACTCCATAGGGTCTCACCTGGCAGCCTAGTCGCAATGGCCTCTCTCCTGCCAGGGTGCCCCACAACACGCAGCAGCGTCCCATAGTCATCTGTCCCGTAGAGCACTGACCTCTGCCAGTCCACATCTTGCAGGTGGAGTGGCTCCTTCCACTCCTGCACCCGTCTGCTGTGTGCTCCAGGACCCACCTGCACCAGGAAGATGGCCTCCCCTGATGCATACACGATGGACAGCTCTGCAGGGTACAAGGGCAGTGTGTGAGCATGGCCCCAGGGGCAGTGGATGGGGTTGCCAGCATGAACAAAGAAATGTAACAGCACTGGTGTGTGCTGGGAACATCATCCCATCCCTCTGACTCCCACAGGGATGCATCCCACCCCAGACAGCCAAGCCCACCTTGCAGACCCTGCTCACCTGTGCACTTCCCCGAGGGCAGGAGGAAGAGCCCCTCTGGACATGCACACTTGTAGCCCCGAGGGTGCACAGGGGACAGGAGGCAAAGGTGACTGCACAGGCCTGGAGCACACGCAGCAGTGTCCCCTGGGAGAAAGGGAACATTAGAAGCTCAGGCAGCCATGACTCCCCCTGCCCCCGCCCCCCCTCCTGATCCCCAAAAGCCACAGGCTGTCCTGGGGCTACATACGGGCCCCAGGCAGGGTAGTACTGTCACATCAGGTAGGAGGGCTGAGCTCTACCCAAAGCCATGGGACTCAGCAGCTTTCCTAGGGGTTCATATGTCCCCTCTGGCGCAGCTCCTTGCCACAGAACCAGGAGAGCCATCGCGCAGGTCCTAGCGATCTCCAGGACCCAGCACAGCTTCCCCTAGCACCCAGCGAAGTGGCAGGGGTGCTGCCAGCCCTGCACTGGTGTGGACGCCCAGCAGGGTACTCACGGGGAGGCTGCTGCAGTGCGTGTAACACAGAAAAAGCTGAGACAGGGGCACGGAGCAACACTGCGTGCTCCTGTGGAGAGGTCCAGGTGGATGACACCAGCTCTGTGCCATCGGTCCAGAAGAACCGGCTCTCGAACACAGCCAGGCTCAGTGGCTCCGTGTGGCTGCGCAGAACACCAGGAAAGGAGTGGCGCCCGCTGCCATCTATCCGCAGCGTCTCGATGGACTGGGGACAAGGCAAGGCACAGTGACCATGTGGCACCCCCACACCCAGGCACTGTCCACAGCCACAGGGGCTCACAGAGGCTTCTTCCCCCCTCCCAGCCCAGGGACATGGGCCAGACCTGGGCATGGCTCCCTGCTTGCACCCATGCCTTGGCCATAGCCACAGGGGAACAAGGACCACCCTCCCCACTCCCACCCCATCGCCTGCCAGCACCTGGGTGGTCAGAGCCCTGCTGCCCCACATTCCTACCTCCTTGTACTCGCTGATCCAGTACAGCCTGCCAGCCACATGGTCCAGATTCAGCCCCACAGGCTCCTCCATGGACACCACTGTGAGCTCCCGCCGGTTTGACCCGTCCATGCCGGCTGTAGCAATGACTGTTCGGCCCCTTGGCCCGCGGTTGACCCAGTACAGTGACCTGGGGGCAGGCACTAAGCACCCACTTCATGGCATAACACCAGTGCTGCCACAGCCCCACAGCAGGCACAACACAGCACCGGCATCGCGCGCTGAGGAGCGCGGAGCCAACCCTAGCTTACTCGCTCCTCACCTTGCAGCTGGGTGCACTGTCAGCTGCTCTGGTGCCACATCCTTCCCCAGCACTGTCACATAGCCCCGACCATCGCCCAGTGCCGCACAGATGGCTGCAGGGTGGCTGCTGGCCCAGTACAGCTGCCCAGTGAACCAGTCCACAGAGATGCTGTTCACCTCCCCAGCATCTGCAGAGACAGAGCAGTTTAAGGCACACTGTGCTGCTCTAGGCTGGGAGGCAAAACCCAGGCTGACTTTTCCTCTAGGGAAAAGGCAGGGCTGAGGTGGCAGACCAGCTCTCAGCACCCTCGCTCCTCCTCACCTGCATATAGGGGCTGTGTGCCCTTTCCCGGGTGGCGAGCACGGAGCTCGCCCTCCTCTGTCAGCCAGTAGTAGGTTTCTCGGAGCAGGTCATACACCAGGGCACGGGGTTCGGTCTCAGTGGAGAGCAGGGGCCGGTAGGCTTGGGTCCGCACATCCAGAAGGGCTAGGTCCTGCCCCACAGCCACCAGGACCTGTGTCGCGTTGTCTGCCAGGGCAAGGGAGATGTCACCCGGTTAGCAGGGATGTGGTTAGCTGGGGGCACTGCCCAGCCCCTCAGACAGCCGGGGCTCCCCAGCAAACCCTACCTGCCACTTCACAGGTGGTGCCATGCCACAGGGTGTAGCCCTGGAGGCAGGCACAGCTGAAAGCGCCTGGGGTGTTGTGGCACAGCTGGCTGCAGGGGCTGTACTCCAGGGAGCACTCGTCCACATCTGTGGGGACAGGCACAGCCAAGAGCCTGCCGCGTGGCTGGCTAGCTACTCCCAGACAGCACTCATGCTGCTCCCCAGGGACCACGGGCAAAGTTCCCTAGATACCAGCACCTGGGACCCAGCCCCGTAATGCACCAGCTGCCGCTGGGATGTCACCCAGACACAACCTTTGCGGGCCCAGGCATGACACATGGGTAGCAGCAGGGATGAGGCAGGTGTTCCTGCATAAGCACCGGCTCTGGCGGGACCCCACTCTCAGTGTGTGCCCAAAGCGTGTGCAGCCTGTCCCCTCCTTACCAGCACAGCTCTGCCCGTCTGCCTGCAGCTCCCAGCCAGCCCCGCAGGAACACTGCACTCCCCAGTGCGTGTCAGCACATGTCTCCATGCAGCCCCCATTGCGTACAAAGCAGCTCCGACCTGCAGGGACACAGCGGAGGGGTGACAAGACACAGGACAGTCCTGTGGCTGCCCCCGGCCCCAGCCACGTGGGCAGTGGCCAGCAGCTCCACGCAACTCACCACATGTGCTGGGCTCATCGGTGCCGTCCAGGCAGTCATCCTCATCATTGCACATCAAGGACTCCAGGATACACTTCCCCTCGTCGCACCGCACCATGCCAGGTGGGCAGGGGGCTATGGCACACACAGCTCATGTCAGGAGGGCAGACCGATACCAGGTGGGCACAGGGGAAGCCATGGGTCCCAGACTTCTGGGGAGGCCCCGCAAAGCACAAACAGGTTCCTGGGATGCTTGCCACCATCCCAAGGGGAGCTGAGGCCCAGGAAGGAAAAGTACCCCCTGCCTCACACACGGCCTAGGCAGGTCTTGCCCCACTGAAGAGCATCCAGCAGGCTTGCTTACCGCAGACGTCTTCATCCGATGAATCGCCACAGTCATCAACCCCGTTGCACTTCCACTCAGCCATGATGCACACCCTGTTCCTGCACTGCCACTGCCCAGGCAGACAGGGCTGCTGGGGACACCCCTCCTCATCCCAGCCATCCTCACAGTCCTGGTGCCGATCGCACAGCTCCCAGTGTGGGATGCAGTGGTGGGTGCCGGGACATTGCACCTTCTTTGCTCCGCACACTGAGGGAAGACAGCAGCACTTGCACCGTGCCCTGTGCCCCCAGCCACCCACACTCGGCGTCCCCAGCAGAGGCTACATACCACAGTCCTGCTCATCAGAGCCATCCAGGCAGTCAGCAGCACCGTCGCAACGCCAGCTGCTAGAAACACACCGGCCGTCGTCACACTGCCAAACATGGGGGTCTCCACCACAGGCAACATCTGCAGGGACAGCACCCCATCACAGGGACCAGCACAATCACAGGGGTCCCCTTCATCCTGGCATGGGGCAGGTACCAGCAACGCCCAGGGGGCTCTGCCACTGGGCTGGCCCACAGCAGCCCCCAACAGGGCTTTCTGGTGTGGGATACAAGAGGCGTCCCCACGCCACAGACATCCCCCAGGAGCTCTGGGGCACACAGGTCCCTGCAAGGTGCCACACTGGAGCCACTGGCAGAGCCAGCAAGGAGTGAGGTGCCACTGGCCTGCCCCCCCCAACCCCAGGAGCACCAGGGTCCCTCAATGCCTGCATAGCGCAGCCCCCCGCAGCCCCCCCACGAGAGGGGAGGGGTGTCAGCTTCCCCCGCTCACCACACTGCTCATCTGTCCCGTCAGGACACTGCCGCTCGCCATCGCAGAGCCAGGGAACGGGGATGCAGCGGTCACCGCAGGTGGCCTGGCGTGAGGCTGAGCACGTTGGGCCGGCGGGCGCTGCGGGAGGGAGCCGGGGCCGCCGTCAGCCCGGGCGGCTGCACCGAGACCCGCTGCGATACCCCCCCCCCCCCCACCAGCTCCCTGCGCGGGGGTCCCGGCACAGCCCCGCGGACGGGGGTCTGATCCCAGCCAGGGGCACCCCAGGACCGCCTGCGGGGCTGCGGGAAGAACTGCAGCCTCTCGCTCCCCCCCAGGGATGGCAGGGACCTCCAAGCCCCCTAAACAGCGGGACGGGGCTCCTCGGGGCGCAGGGACCCCCCAAGCTCTCAGGGCGGGCAGGATGCCACAGGGGGCAGGGACCCCCCAGCAGCCCATAGCGGGGGGCTGCGAGCATCCCTGAGGCGGCGGGCGCCCACCGCAGCCCCTCGGGATGGGACCGAGTCCGATGCCCCCCCTCCCTCCCGGTCCCTGCTCACGGGCGCGGCGGGTCCCGGCGCCGGCGGCGATCCCGGCCAGCAGCAGCGGCGGCGGCAGGAGGATGCTGAGGAGCGCGAGCAGCAGGCGGAGCGGCGGCGGGGGGCGGCCCATGGCGGCGGCGGAGGGGCGGCTCCGGGGACCCGGCCGGCGGAGGGGAGCGCGCTGCCGCCGCCGTCGCCTTTATGCCCGGTCGCGGGCAGCCATTGGGCACCGCGGGCACCGCCCGCCCCCGGCGGAGACCCCGGCCCGCCCCGCCACCGCGGGGGCTGCGCCGGGCTGCCCGGGGGGGGCTCCAGGCGGGGGCCGGGGGCCGGCGGCCGCGGGCGGGGCAGGTGCGGCCCCAGGCCGGGCACGCTCGGGGCCCCGCCGCCCCCCAAGAGCCGGGGAGGGGGCGCGGAGGGTCCCCGGGCCCCCCGCGGGCTGCCCCGTCCCGCCCCGTCGGGCCGCTTTATCGGGCGGGGGTGTTGTGGGAGCCCGGCCGTGTGAACCGGGCCCGCCGCACCTGCTCGGCCGTGGGAAGGCGGCGGCAGCCTTGAACGCGGGGACAGTTCCCGAAAACACGGCCCCGGGGCTGCGCCCGGCCCTCGACCTTGAGGGCTGCGAGGAAGCCGCTGGAGCACAACAAGAACAGAAGCAGCGGCTGAGGGAGGAAAACAGCCCAGCAAGGGGATAAGGCAGCTGCCGCCTCCTGGGAAAGGAGCCCTCTCCCACCGGCCACCTCCCAAGGCGAGGAGATGGCCCCGGGGGCTGGCAGGTCCCCTCGCTCCGCACCGGGGGGAAGCTGCCCCTCCGCGGCGCCTGGCTGGCCGCCTGGCTGCACATGGTGGCATGAGTCTGTCCGCCCCCCAGAGCCGCCCGCGCCTCAAGCACCCCCAGCACCCGCGGGTGCTGCGCACTCGCCCTCTCCAGCCTGCCCACGCCAGCTCCCTGCGTGCCAGCTGAACCCGGGCAGTTACCGCCGCGGGTACGCGCTTGCTGGCACCGCTGCCTGTCTAGGAGGTGTTCAGGCACACGCAAGGGGCACTTGCTCAGGAATGGAACACTCCGGGATGACCTCGGCCACGCTGTGCAGGAGGCCACGTACCAGCCACGGGGCCGGCACAGGAAGGGCCCCGGCACAGCCAAGTCAGTTGGGAGCTCAGGGCAGAGGCACTGTCTGGTAGAGGGAAAGACCAGGGTGTTGCACAGCTCTGGGTCAGGTGGCCCGGAGCACTGGCACAAGGGAGATGTCCCAGGCCCATGACAGCCAGAGAGACCATTTGTCCCAGGCTGCGGGTGCCCTGTGAGCACTAGGTGCCCCCCTGCACCGACAGCATCGCAGCACAGCCCTCATATACGCCCCTACCAGTGCTGCAGCCCAGGGGGCAGATTCACCCAGCTGTCCTGTGTGGCAGCATCCCAGCAGCCCTGGGCAACTGGTTTCCCTGGGCGCTCCCCAGGGAACACAAGTGTGCAGGTCCCAGGGATGACGAGCATCCCTTGGGGCAGGGACACCAGGCAAGGGCATCCTAGGCATTGGGGAGGGAGTGGAAAGGACGGGTGGGTCCACAACAGAGCAGGATCCAGGCACTCCCACACCACGCAGAAAGCCCCGATGCCTTCGTCACCCCTTCAGGCTGGCGCTGAGGGCTGTGGTCGATCCTTGGGGATCTGCCCCATCTCAGGGGCCACCCCAGCTCTGCCACCCCCAGCATAGCCTTTTCTGCCCGTGATGTCCAGCACTGCCTCTGCCCCAGCACTGAGCCGATACCACTGCGAGAGCCAACCCAGGGAAGGGGATAAAGAGACTCCCCCCAAGTGCAACACTTCTGTGATGGGAAAGAGGAGGAGAGTACTTTGGGCAGGACACAGCAGGGACCCTTCTGCCTCCCTGGAGCGCCCAGCACATATAGTCCTTTTCCTGCTTTCTATACCCTTTCCTCACATTGGGAAGGGGCCATGACAGCCTGCCCAGGTGGATGTGCAAGCCCCTAATAGTTCCCTGGGCTGGGGGCTGCAACGTGCACCACTGAGAGACTAGCAGGCTTTCCTTGCCCACATGTGCTTGTGTTCAGTTGAATTCCAGCATAGCCTTTGCCTTCCCCTGATACCAGGCTCCCCCATAGTGTCACCACACCACCTAAGCAGTAACTCCTCAAAGCAGCTGGCTGGGAAAGCCAGGTGACAGCGGAGAGACTGTGGAAAAGGGTCGAGGAGTTAGTGGGTGCAGTAGAAATCCCTGGTGCATCTGAGTATTAGCTTGGGGAAGCTGGGGCAGCAGTGATGGAGAGGACACTCTGTGGCCAGCCTCTTAAATTGCAGGAGGTTTTTTTGAAAGCATGATTTAAGTCAAAGTATTTGAAATAGACGTGTATATATATATATATATAAGAACATACAGGTATATGTATACACAGACAGTGGCCCACTGTACACGATTACATTCATATGCACATACAGTGGTTTTCGCTCTTTGAGGTACGGAGGCTTTTTGCCCCAACTTCTGGAGAGATTTGTTGGATATTCTCAGGTTTTTCCTTTACAATTCAATCAGTTGGGAAGTCTCCTCACTGACATCTGGGTTCTCCCTTCTTTGTCTCTAAAAGCCAAGGGGGGCTTGAAGACAGCAGAATGCTCCCACCAAAGTGATGAGAAGGAGGGGAAAAAAAATTATCTATGCTCACTTGAGCAGCAGCATGCAAAATGCTATACAGAAGTCCAGCAATATGACCCAGTAAGTGCAAAATAACATTTTCACCTTTAATTATTCCTAGTACAGCAAACATTTCTTTTTCAAATATTCAAAGGCAGTTTCACATTGAGTAGTGTGATCTATTTTATATTGTTCACAAAGTTACATGTATCCTTTCTCTATGACTGATCAGATTCTCTTCTCATTATTGGTGTAAGAAGTTTTAAACCATTCCCATTCCGTTCCAGTAACTTTTAAGCACTCTCTTCCTAAAGATAAGGGATATCATACTTGTAAAAAAAAATAAAACTAAGTGGGACACTCTGCCTCACAGCAGTTATTAAGCTACAGCAACCTTGTTCCCATAAAGAAAGAACAGTTCTACTTGATTCTGTGATTTGTGTCTGTGCTCAGAATTAAATTGCCTGCAATCTGTTGTCTAAAACTTATCTCAGCAGAAAAACTGGATTTCATGAAACACTCATTTTTTTCCTATGAAAACATCTTATTCAATGCTTAAGTTACTAAAAACAAATTTTCAGAGCATTCCAAGGATTTTTAATAAAGGTATTTTTCATTTCAGTTTCAAAAACTGAAGCTTTCTCCAGATAACAAAAATCCCTTTTCAATCCTGAACAAACAGGCTGAATGCTTTGTGCCCAAGAACTACAACTCCTGCTTTAGGGTCTGGCTCACCGCAGCCCAAAGCATCAGCCACACTGACCACAAAGTCCCAGTGATACTTGCAGAGTGGTGCCCCAGTGCTGGAAGATTCCCTGACATACCAAGTAATCCCAGTAACTCTGGCCTGTGACAGCCTTGCAAAGTGGGTGGCAGATGCTCTGCCAGAGGGATGGGAAGTGAGCGGAGACTTCATCCTTCATTTGACATTTTTTGATCTTGCTTTCTTGGCAGCATTGTCTTTCTGTTCCTTAAACATCCCTCCAACCTATACCCTTGTGGCCAGCACACATGCCCTGCACCAGCCCCAAAGCAAGCAGCAGCAGCTGCCTTGGTGGGTATTTTAATGAGCAGTGAAGTGGTGGTACCACAAACGGTACCTCCAGCTTCCAAGAGCCTCAGCACAAGCAGGAGGAGCACCAGCGCTGAGAGCTGTGGGCAAATGCTTCCACCTTCCCAAAGGCCAAGCAGCTCTGGAAAAATAAATTTACAAACCTAAGGCACTGCCAAGGAGAACTAGGAAACAGTAGCACATGCTGTAATGCAGCCTGTCAAGAAACTTGTCAGCATCCTTTATCATAGTACTTTTCCATTAATTAAAAGGGTTAATTTTGAAAGGAATGATATTCACGCCATCTGGAGACTGATTTTATGAATGCACTAAGGGAACAATTTCTTGCTCTCAGTAGTAACAACAAGAGTTATACCGCTCTCATCACCCTGGAAGGTGTTAGAAACTTGATGCATTTGCCCTCACACCTTTTGTTTCAGAACGGAGCAGGAGAGGACGATCTTTTCAAGCAGCAAGTGAATTATCAGGATCAGGAAAATAAGCCAGTTTTGACTTCTTTCACTGGGTCTGGAAAATAAACCCAGAAGGTACGGATCAGCGCTCAAAAGGGTCTAAAAAGTTTGGTTATTAAAAAAACCCAAACCACCAAAACCCAAACAAAACACACTGTAGGCATGGTTGCATCTCCCTCACATCCTTGCCATTCTGCTCTTTCCCAGCCCGGTGAGAGCTGGGGAAGATGGAGAGGGAAATCAGGACCCCCGCTTACAGATGCCACAGCCCCCGCACCGTGTCCCGTCAGAGCGTCACACCCGGGACCCGCCGGTGCTGCCTGTCCCCGCCGCCACTGGGGAGCAGCAGAAGGCTGCAGGAGGGCCCTGCCTCCTCCTCTTGCTCTTCCCAGGCTCTGCCAGTTATCCGTGAGACCTGGGGAGAACGGAGAAGGAGCTCGGGACCTCCGCTCGCAGATGCCACAGCCCCCGCCCAGCCTCGCAGCATCCCCGTCGCGCATCCCGCATCCCTGGCTGGGGAGCTGGGACAAGGTGACCCAGTCTGCTAGGAGGCCGTGGGTGATGGGGGCTGGGAAGGGGGAGAGGGGTGTCTCCTAGCCATGGTAGCTCTGACCTGGCTCTGATCCTTCCACCTTGTGAGCTAGAAGCAAAATCACTGTCAGCCCACACCAAGAGGCCAGAGGCATCTCCCCAGGGTCACAGGCATGAGGTCTCTCTGGGGGGTAGCTGTGCTAGTAGGACATTAGGGCCTCCCACCTGGTGAAACACCCATTTGTGCGTGCATATATACATACACATATATATGCATCTGTCCACATAGATTCATACGCCTCTATATGGCTGTTGAAGGATTGTTTCGAATCCTTTGATACCCTGCTCCCCTGAGCTGCCCCCTGCCAGACAGGTCCACGAGGTCAGTTTAATCCTGGACACGATATTTAAAGGACAAAGTGCTTCTGTCCCCCCTTGCTGCAGGTTATGGCCAAGAGCGTGGGAAGGTGGGCAGCACACCCACGAGCAGCTGAGTGTCCCTTGCGTGGATGAGTGGGATTCCCTGCAAGGATTAAGCAATGCCATGGCTGGATAAGTGGCAGTGTTCACTGCTGCTTATGACTGCGGGCTGAATTTGTCATTATGGATGTCTTGTCAGCTCTCATGAGCAGCAGCTGACCCTTCATTGTCTCCTCTGGCCTCACGTCTATGCCCCACCATGCTTTCTGGCACAGCACTGCCACTTTTCACAGCAGTCACATTGTCACACACACTTCTTGCTCACCCCTCCAGCCAGTCCTGCTTTCAATCAAGCTGCCACCTCACCCCAACATGTTCCAACCCTTCATGGCCATGACCTAGCAGGTCTAATCAGGACCAGGAAACTTGGAGGCTACTTGCCCCAGAATAGCCACACCTTGCTCTTCCCCAAACAGAAGTAAAGCTCTTTGCAAAAAACAGTGCCAGAGGTCTTCCTTTCTATTCTGTTCTCTCCTTAATAGCT
This sequence comes from Falco rusticolus, assembly GCF_015220075.1. Taxonomy (NCBI): domain Eukaryota; kingdom Metazoa; phylum Chordata; class Aves; order Falconiformes; family Falconidae; genus Falco; species Falco rusticolus. The sequence continues at coordinate 50,731,237 of NC_051187.1, forward strand.
CCAAGTTCCTCCTTGCCCATACCCCATCTCTGGTTCTGCACTCAACGCACAAAGTGAATACCCCTGCCAAAGACACACTCTCATTGTGTCCTTTGGCTGAGCTCATTAACTAACAGTAAAAACCCAAACAACGAGAAAGGGTCCTTGTCTTCCAGAAGCAGCAAACAGAGCATTGCAGATACCCATTAGCATGATATCACTGGTTTTAGCCGCTTAAAAAGGCATACCAAGTAAAATAACTGTCTTTATCAGCTCTTCTCTAGATTCTCAAGAAAAGATCTGATTCATCATTACTTGGAAAACTGGAAAAAGTAAAGCCTGGCTTTAACACGCCCCTAGAACAGTTCCTTCCCACCTAGCTTTGACTCAATTTCTTTTTTTAGAAGGGAATTTGGCTTTCTGATTTCCAATAGTCTGCAAATTTTTCCTCCTTCTCTGTATGCCAAAGGCTACTAGGTACTTGGCTACTGCCACTAGCTGCAGCCTGAGCAGGGACCAGCTCATACACATCATGGCTTCTCGTCCAGCCTGCCTATGCATGTTCCCTCCATGAACATCACGGTGCATGTTGTGATCTGGGTACGCTCCGTCCTCACTGCCAGAAGCATGGTTAGTGCCCCGGGCCAGGACGTCATTGCCCTGGAGTCACTGATGCCTGCTCTCAGTGTTTGCTGTAGAACTTCACCTACTTTGGTCCAGACCTGGGGCAGCAGTGCAGCCCACCACCATGTGAAGCACACTGTGAAGGCACTTACGCAGGGAGCAACAGCAAACCTCATCCTCTGCCAGCACTTCCAGGGCCACTTCTTTAATGACTCCAAGCAGTACTGAGAGCTGCAGGAAGACAAAGGAGGCTATAAAACAGCCCAGCCTGCCCTCCTCTCAGGCTATCACAACAGATCTTACTTGCCAGTGAGCAATAAAGCGCTATAACCCTGGGACAGCCTGTGCTTCACACATCACCTCCCTTTCTTGTTCCCCACGGAGCTTTGAAGATTAAGGGGGAAAAAAAGCCACAAAGAAAAAGAAATGATGCTTAAGGAGAGAGCTAGGAAAATATGCAGTTCTCCCCAAAACCTCACCCAGGTTCCAGTGATCAGCATTTCTTGAGCCAGACAAGGTGTCTCCATCTAATAGCACTTGATGGCTTTTTCTTCAAGGTATCCCTTTTTGAACTCCTGCAAACCCCAATATCCCACAACAGGGACTTCCTCCTCTCAGCCCTGCACTGTGGGAAGAAACCAGCTGAGCTTGCTCCCTTGTACAGAACACCCAAGAGCTTCACCTGGTGAAAGACAGTTCCTCCTTCCCTGCTCACAGCTGCGCCTCATCCATCCTCTCAAGGCTGAATAACCCTACCCCGTTCCTGGTGTAGAAACTATCCCAGGCCTTTACAAATCCTTGGTGCTCTCCTCCGGCACTGGGGAGATCATAGCGGTGCAGAGCATCTGATATGTGGGCACACCGTAGTACGCTGCTGCAAGTGGCTTTTCCATTTTGTTCCTTTCCTAGCCATTCCTAAAGTCTCCCTCAGACGTGGTAGGGGTTAATCCATCCCTTAGCATCTGGAGAGCCGCAACTAGCAGCCAGGTGCCAGCAAAACAGGTTATCCCCACTGCTGGCATACCTGCATATCTTCCTGTTCTGTGCTCTGCTGGGATAAGGTGTGGCCAACCTCACTTCAGCCAGAAAGGGAGCTTCTCACCTTGCACCTTCAGCTTGGGTTTGAGCACAAACCCAGTGCAAATCCCAGATGTAGCATTTCATTTACAGGAGTACCCCTTCCATCTCTGCCTCTACCACTGGCAGTGAGTTGCCATGTATTTCCAGGCTAATCCTTGTCCTGCAAAAGCTCTTCAGAGTCATCCAAGAGCATGTTGTGTTGGACAACTGAGTTACCTCAACCTGGCTCACACGAGAGAGGTGAAAAGACCTGGTTAGTGCTGACCATGAAATCACTCCCATTGCCTTGCAGGGTGCTGCTTTTCAGCATCAGCACTTACACCTACTGGAGCAGATGGCATGGTGCACTTCAGGGGAGAGAATGGCAAGTGCTGGAGACCCCAACTACTTTAAAATAGATGCATTTGTGGTTTTCTTCATTACAGCCCATTCATGTCTTCCTTCTTGATTGGTAGTGCTGGAAATAATATTAGCTGCATGGGAAATGTGCCTGGCTGTCTGCTTCCCATACCCCAAGGGTGTAGAAGACACCTTTTGGTGTGGGGTCCCAGGAATGGCATGCTAACATCAGGCTGTCTGCAGATCACCTTGAGGATGGATATTAGCCAAGGAGACCCAACAGTTGGGGTCATACTGGCTGGACTTGGTACAATCTGGTCACTTCCCAAGCACATGTTTTGTTTGGGAACTGTTGTCACCTTTCCCTCTCCTGCCAGGTCTCCAGACCACAGGATTAAGAGATGAAAAGTAGGATGGGGTCAGACCCTTGCTGTCTGGCATCACCATGCAGCCCTGCCGCCAAAGTCAATCACCAGCAGCTATTCCTCTTACCTAGCAGATATCAGGAAGGTGAGCGGTTGGAGCAAGAAGGGCATCCGCCCAGGCAACTACAGCTGTTTGCTATTGTATGGCCTACATTTTGCGATGGGCTTGGTATATGCTGTATTTAGCCTTTCCTGTTCAGTGTCTGTTTGCCCCTAGTCTGCAGCAAGCAAAGAAATCCCGATGCTCAAGCAAAGGGGAGGAGCACTCCAGGGAGATTCGATGGGAGCAGGAAATGTAGGCAGGGTTGGTTTTCCTCCCTGAAATAACACTGCCTAAATCCTACTGATTGCAAAAGTCTCATGCAGGATGACTATTTTAGCTTCATTTCATGACTCACGGCAGCTTTGCTCTCTGCCAGATCAAACTGCACCACGCACTGCTTTACACTGCCTGAGCTTTTAGCCCCGTGCAAAATGCTGCTGTCGCTGTAGTGCTCAAAAGCGAGCAGCTGGGGAGCTGGGGCTGTGTCCAGAGCATCTTGCTTAATCCCACAAATACCAGTCCCCACAAAAATAGAAACAATTGCCTTCTCACAGAACAGCTTGCTGTATCAAGTTTCTAGCGCTCACAGCAACCAAGATAAATTAGTATTACCTTTGTGGCTGGTAGATTAAATGGTTTCTTTCCTGTAATGTTAAATAAATGAGAGATTTTTTGTGTGTTCTGTGGAGGCAGGGGGGGGTGGAGTATCTCCTTACCTTCATGACATGTTGTGCCCACTTAATTTTTTGCATCGATGACATGGAAAGTGTGCTTGAAGCCAAAATTGGAGCGTGTTTGCCATACATAGCAAGTGTGTTGGCAGAGAGAGTCTGGTTCAGTTAACCAAGCAGCCCACGTTATTTAAAACAATCCTAAACCTCCAGCAGGCCCTGCAGTTAGCACATCATCTCCAGAGCTCAGCATCTGGGACAACGCTACCATGGCAAACCCACTGGGATGAGACTGGGAAAGAAGCAGAGGAGCCCTGTAGCCACGGCTCTGACATTGCTTCAATTTTCATATAAGAAGTATTCAAATGGGCTGCCAAGACTGCTTTGGAGGCTAGTTTCCCATCTCAGGGCAGGGTTTTCATTTCCAAGATGCAGTCTCTCTTTCATTTTACTGCCAGAATTTTAATCAAATTCAAATGAATAAATGCACAAGATTTGCCTACGCGCTCGCTACTACTGACTAACTTCATCGTCTCAGGTGGCTGTTGGTAAGGTGGCCCCACCAGCTCTCCCTGGAAAACCTGAGGGAAGATTTTTAAATCTCCTGTAATTTGGCCTGTCTGTTCAAGCTGGATGCCCAGAAGGTACTGAGGTCCTGATTTTTAAGGTGTGCAAGGCTTTTCTTAGAGACTGGCAGTCTCCCAGGAGGTGCCCAAATGCACAGGGAAGTGCCGACATCCACCCTCCGGAGCACAGCCGCCTCTTGGGAAGCGGGCATTTTCCCTTCAGATCAATGCTGAGCATTTTGGCCCTTGGAGGGACTGTGCCACTAATTCCCAGGACATAAAGTGCCGCACTAATTGTCTTCTTTTAGGGTAGCACCTTCTTTCATTCCTCCAGCTCACTCTGGTTTAATCCCATTTCCTACGAGCAGAGTTGTTTGATACTGGCCATTCAGTCTGTGGGTCCCTTTCTTAAACCTTAGAAACCTACAGGTCAAGAGCAAGCCATAGGCCAACATTAGACCCAAACATAAAGGTCTCAAATACGTCCCTGTTCCAGGAAAATCCAGCCTGGTAGAGGCAGGAGACCTCCTGGCAGAACCTCCCTTCATCCCTGCAGCACCATTAGCCAGAGACACAGAGCAACAAGGCAATGTGGGCTGCTGGCTCTGCTCTCCATGAGACCACTTGCTTTTCTCCTGCCCTGAGCACCCTAGGGATATCTCTTGCCAGTGCCAAGGAAGAGCTTTGCATGGAACAGTAGGCTTGTGACCTTCAGCACACCTCTTTCCTGCAGTGCATGGATGCTGCCGATCCCTGTGGAAAGCCCTGGGGCTGGCTGTAGCAGCGTGTCTACTGCAAACTAGAGCTCTGGGCAGCCACCGGTTGCAGCATCTAGCACAAATACATGACCGGCTATTTTTTTTCTGGGAAATAAAGATGTGTGAGCCTTGGAACCATGACTATTGGGCTCTTGCTTCCTAGGAATGGAGCTGTGCTGATCCAGCCAAACATGTTCCCTGTGGCCTTGTGGCTTTTTGGGAAGTACCAAGAGGGAGATGACATTGACATGAGCAGACAGTGCTATCTGAGTGGGCTGGGAGGGAGATGGGGAGGGTGCATGGGAATGCTGCCATGCAGGAGATGCTGGGTGTGATTGGTATTGCATCCCACATGGCTGGGGGAAGACGATGTCTTGAGAAGACTGTGTGGTGTGGAGATACCAGGGTAAAGACAGGGCAGCCCAGAATCCTCAGCATGTGTGAGCCATCCACATATCTAACATATGCCAGGATGCAGATTGCCTTATGCATGAAGAAAACAGACATATTTAACCTAGCATCCACCATCACAACCCCCATCTCCAATTAAGCCTGTCCCAGACCCTCTGGGGAGATGATAAAGGCTATAGCAGATGAAAGGTAGCTAGGCCAAGCTCAAGGGCTGTGAAACCTCCTCCCCCTGTAGCTGCACATGCATATAACCTGCCATGCTGTTTGGGTTTTCAGAGATAACCCTGGGGTTACACACTCAGGAGCACAGTCTGTCTGAGCCTGCCAGCACCTCCCAGCCTCAGTGAGAGCCCTAAGCCCGGGCAGCCTCCAGGGCAGAGCACAGCACAGCACGAGGACCAGAGGGCATGGTAAATAACCGCAGCTTATTTAAACAGCCCCAGCCTGGCAGCAAAAGGTAAAACAGCAGGAGTGAGACTCTGGCAGCTTTTGGCCTTGCAGGACTACCATGAAACCAGCTGCCAGATATTTCCTCAAGTGCCCTGACTACCGCCGGAGGAAGGGGCAAAAAATGCACAGTCTCAGCGCAGACACCGGGATTTAGCCCCTCTTGGGGGTGGCTGGTGTTACATAGTCGCGGCTGAGCCATGCCAGCCTGGCAGGGCACAAGCACTTTGTCCCAAGGGTACCTGAGAAGTGATCAAGCACCTGCCAAGGTCTGGCCATGTCCCAGCAGGATGCCGGGGGAAGGCTTCTTCAGAGAGGGGAGTCTGACTCCCCTAGCCACCTGGGAAGGGACACAGGAACCTGGTGGCTCCTCTTTCCAGCTGCAGATCAAGGTCTGGCAGAGGGCCGTGTTGACTTTGTGCTCCAGGGCTGCACAGGCACGTGTACAGAGCTCATCACCCTGTACAGCAGCCTTTCTCAGAATAAACCCGGGACTTCAGCCCTGAAGCTGGCAGCACTCACAGCACACCACCTCCACTGGCAGCCAGCGCAGACCCCACAGCTCCCCGTGCAATGGGGGCAGGGGATGCTCCAAGCCAGGCAGGGAAAGTCCCCACCGGGTCCTGTAATATGTGCCACTCACCACAGGGAAGCTTCAAGATCCTTCCTCAGATCCCCTTCCACAGGCTCCCCTGTTTCAACATCGCAGTCCTGACATTGGACAAAGCAGAGGGACTGTTCCTATCAGCTCAGCACTGGGCAGAGTTAAGGTGGTTTAGTCTGAAATTCCTTGATGCTCCATTTCTGGCTGTTGGAGCCTACTGCCTGGCCACGCTCAGTTTCCTGCACTTCTGTGGAGACAGCAAAGCTTTCTACTGCTGTGTTCAGCCCTTGTTTCACTTTGCTTTTGAACGCCGCTACAGGGGAGAGAGAGACGGAGAGAGAATAGAAACATAGCAGGCCAGGAGCAGAAAAGAGGAGGAGATGAGACAACCATCTGCAGCTGGTTTCCCAATAATTGCATGAGGTCGGGGAGAGGCCTGCTGCCAGAGAATTTTCAGAGTGTTTACATTGCATCTCCAACTGGATATGAAACAGGCATTTTAACTCCATGGATGCTTTGCCAGCCTTTCCACCACTTCTGCAGGGCTGGGACTCCCCTGTTCCTCTTGCATTTACAAAAAGGGAAATAAGGGTTTCCGCTGCCGTCCTCCGGGCCTGGCTAGAGGGAAAGTCTGGGTTAGATGAAACTCAGTGCCGACAGGGACCCCGAGGAAAGGGCTGCGCACAGGCACTTGCTTAAGACACAGCTGCCTGTGCCTGAGGTGGATCCGAAGCCACCTCCCAAGGGAGTCCAGACAGCCAGGGAAAGGGAAACCACACGGTCCCCGAGGGATGACAGGGAGGCCACAGTGCTGCTTGCTGGAGGCACCTTCTGGGAGGCGTTTGCTTACCATGTTTGTTTGAAGCCTGGAGTTAAGATTGAACTAATAAGACATTAGCCTTCCGCAGCCCAAAGAGCACCTGCCACCAGCACAGGGGACTTTGCAACGATATCCACAGAGCACACATCTTTGTTGGCTACAACTGCTCAATGTGAGCACCTGCTTGCTTTTCCATCCAAACTGAGTCCAGGCTGAGACTAAAAGGCATTAACAACTGAAAAAAAACCCCGGAAAGAACCTGAAAATCCTTTTTCATAAGATGAAAGGGAGAGTAACATTGGAACATGGTTTACTTACATGTTAAAAAATATTTGCCAGTAGTCACATGGCCACACAGTAGCTGGCTGCCACTTTGTTTGGCACTGGGCTATCTAGCATGCTCCTGCCGGACACCAGCCCATGCCTTTCTCTTGCAGTCTCTAGCTCACCACAGAAAGGAGGATGCTTTACCTCATGCTGGGGCCCACAGATCAAGATATCTCAGGTGACCCAGTAAAAGAGCTCAGGAAAGCTCAGGGGCTTCTTTTGGATGATCATCGGTCACTGTTGGACCTGAAACTGGGTCACAACCTCTGGTAAAAGCAAGAGCAAACTCATCTGGCATAGGAAAGGCAAACCACGAGGGAGCCTCCAGTTGTTGCTCCAGTTTTTGGAGCTGAAACCTGACTTTGGTCTGCCCCTGAATTTACACCTTGCTCTGACGCCAATGTCTGCACCGGCTTTGGGTCAGATGCTTCAGCCCAGACTCCATTGTCTGTGGACAGGACGATGATAAACACCACCACAGAGCCCTGTGAGACACGGAAGCTTATGAAAACCATCTTTTCCCCTCTCCCTGTGATGCTCCCAGGCCAGCTCAGTAGCAACCCATGGTGAGAATGTTATAGCTGGCTGTGCCTCCGAAACCTCCACCAGCGAAGCAAAGGCTGAGGCTGGGGAAATTGGAAGGGCAGCAGGAAGAGCTGTGCCCCATCATGGAGCCTGGGACATCCTGGAAGAAGCCAAGGGAGGGCTGTGCAGCTTCTGGGGTCCTACCTTGATTGCCAAGCTTGGTGACCTCTTGGGTGACATTCTGACAGCGACGCTTTTGCATTTGAATCACAGGGCACATGCCACGCAACTCAAAGGGCTGCCTGGCACTCTAGGAAGCAATGAGGAACACAGCCAGCAAGCAGCTGGACTGACCAAGCAGTCTGGCATGTGTGGCTCGGCAGGCAGGGCCACCCCTCATCACCCAGAGGTTCCACGACAGGCCAGCTCGAGCTCTGGGGACTGCCTGGGAGAAAGACCTCTCTCCTCCTGCAGCTCTGTGTAGGGCAGGCAAAGGACTGCCTCCACAGAGCCTTGGAGACGCAGCACAAGTCACTCACATGTCACTCACCTCATGGGAGTCTTCTGGGGAGTGAAATGTGACACTGAGTGTGTGGGGCAGGTGTCACCTCCTTGCATACCAAGCCCCACTGCCCCAGCCCATGTCCATATGAGGCATTCCCCAGCTGCCCTTATCACTATTTCAGGACCACTTGAATTCCTGGCTCTTACCAGGCTTTTTCTAGACACACAAGCCTTGAGCTCAAATGCCACTAGACACATCTGGGCCCTTCCCTACCCATGCACTAAGCCAGCTGCACAGAAGCTGAGGTGCCAGCACTGACATAAAGGGCATCTTTTGGAAGATAAACTGGTTTTTTGCTCAGAGGATCACAGAAATCACAGACTCCTTGGCTACTACTTCTCACAGCCCTGTTTATTATCAAGCAGAGACCCATTTCACCTGCCACAGGGCAGGCACCTTTGAGTTTTACACCAGTGATGCTCGCCAGTGCCCTCGCTGCCAGCCAAAGCTCTCCCAGTACAGGGTGGGTGGAGTTACCAATGCTGTCCAGGTTCTCCAGCTGGAGCATGGGGATGGGGAAGTATCCAGTCAGGATGGCCTGCCACACTATCTGCACCTGCAGGTGATTTCAAGCTATTTGCAAACTCCAGGAGCCTTTCTACTCAGGAGCCCTTGGGTAGGGAGGAGGAGTTGGGCAGCCTTGCTCTTTGCTCTGCAGCTGTCCCTCTGCCCATAGGATTTTGCCTGCTGTGAAGATTTCTAGGGACAAATTCCAATATACCTGTGACACTGAACAACCTTTTTTGTGAGTCCTTAGGCTCAAACGTGATCCATCTTCCTCCACACCCTGTCTGGTATGGATCTATAGCAGATACCTGAGGAAGAGAAGAGCTGGACAAGCATGTAGTGATTCCTCTCCACATTACTTTCCCAGCCAGCTCAGTTTTCAGATCAAGGGTTTCCTGAAAAGGCAGGAGCGTCTTTGTGTGCAACAATGGCATTTTTGCTTCTGTGAATGTGCCTGATCCCTTTTTGAACTCACATCAGTTTTTAGCATCCACAAGGTCCTGTCATAGGGAGCTGCACATTTTACATACACCTCCTTTACAAATGGGAAACAAAAAAAAAAAAAAAAAAAAGAGTGGTCTAATGCTAGCAGCTGATGGGATGTCAGGATCTCTGACATAAACTTCATTCACATAGAAAGTCTTAGACCAGGGTGAGCGGTGAAACAAACCAGCCAAACTTACTTAAGACAACATCATGGACAGCAGCAGAGCATGTCATGGGTAGCAGCGATACCCAGCATGAGCCCTTCTGGCCTGCAGCAGGAGCTAAGGCAGGCAGGAATCTTCAGAGGAGCAAGAGTCGTATCACATGCTGTGAGCAAAGGTCTGTGAGCCAGATCACCTGCACACAGCCCGCAGATAGGCTTATTTGCTTTATGCAGAATAAGATACTTCTATATTAGTAAGAGATACGTGTGTTTGCCTTAGATTAGGATAACTTGGCTTTTGCATATCTGATTGCTTCCTACAGATTAGGGCAATATCATATTAGTAATAAATTAATTAAAGGAAGGGCTTTGCTCTGAGACAGTGTAGTAAGCTCATGTTCATCTATTACTTCTTGTCTGTAAAAGCTTTGAGACATTTACTAAATCATTTTGAGAGTCATCCTTGGTTTCTTTCTTTTCTTTTCCTTCTTTCTTTCTTTCTTTCTTCCTTTCTTTTTCTTTTTTTCTTTCTTTCTTTTTTCTTTCTTTCCTTCTTTCTTTCTTTCCTTCTTTCCTTCTTTCCTTCTTTCTTTCTTTTTTCTTTCTTTCCTTTTTTCTTTCTTTCTTTTTTCTTTCTTTCCTTCTTTCTTTCTTTCCTTCTTTCCTTTTTTCTTTCCTTCTTTCCTTCTTTCTTTCTTTTTTCTTTCTTTCCTTCTTTCCTTCTTTCTTTCTTTCTCTTTCTTTCCTTCTTTCTTTCTTTCTTTCTGTCTGTCTTTCTTTCTGTCTTTCTTTCTTTCTTTCTGTCTTTCTTTCTCCTCTCTTAGCCACATAATGCTGGATTTCATACCATACTGATATACAAGTTCTCCATCTCTTATCTGCCTCATCATTCTGTATTTGCTCATTGTATCAAATACTCTTGATTTTAAGCACTGTGCTTTTTCTCCTGTTCCTGTGACAGCCTTGGTCCCCTGAGATGGGTCTGCTAGCCATCGATGCTTTCAGGGGGCAAAAAACAGTTGGGGAAACAACAAACAAATGGGGAAATACAATATAATCGTACAATCATGGACAGCTTTATGCGGAAGGGAGCTCTGGAGGTTTCTGTCCCCTCCCCACTCCTCATGTGAGGGCCACCCTCACAGTCAGGTCAGGATGTTTGGAGCCACATCCAGGCAAGGCTTGATGACGCCCAAGGACAGAGATGGCACCACCTCTCTGGGCCATGTACTGCTGACCCGTTCTCCTGGAGCAGAGTGGTTTCCACCTATCTCATTCAGAGGTCCCTGTGTTGCAGAAGCGCCTGTTGGCTCTTGTTCTTTCACCGAGCACCTCTGAGAAGGTTTGGCTCTGCATTCTCTGTCTACCTCTCAGGCAGTGGAAGATGCATCTGCAGCCCCATCAGCCATCTCTCCTCTGGGCTGAAGAAGCCCAGCTCCCTTGGTCTTTCCTTATGCACCATGTGCTCCAAACTCTCACCAGCCTGGTGGCTGCCACTGGGCTGCAGCTTGTCACCATTTCTATTGCACCAGAGACCCAGACTTGGCACAGTGCTCCATGTACAGCCTCAGCAGTATCTGGCAGTGAGAAACACAGCCCTGATGATGATTTAAGAGCCTCAAAATTTGCAATGACCTGGAAAAGGCAATTAAAGCTGGACTGTGGCGCAATTACTTTGACATATCACAGCTGCCCCATCTGATCATATGCCAATAACATAAGGGAAAGTGGGCTGCAAAACAAAGGAAGTCCACTCAGTAAATAGGATGCACGCTCATGCAGATAAGAAACATGGGGGCCAGCAGCACCATGACAGGCAGTGGTCAAGCCCGTGACAGACTGTCCACTACAGCATCCGTACCGGATGGGGACATTGCCTGCTTTGCAATGTTGGTGTCAAGTGACTTCCCTGGCCTGAGGCAGCAGCCTTCAGCCCTTTATTTAGAGATTCATTTAAAATATATTATTTAACTTTAGAAATCTCTACAGTTTGCTTTGCACTGAAGTCTTAATTCACAATTTATGTTTTATATTTTCTATTACAAATTGTATATTGTAGTTATATACAAGCATATTAATTGCCATATAATAGATGAACATGTATTTTCATATTTATGGGTGTCTAATGAAACACATGCCTGCCCCCCCATTACCCAGACTACAAGGCAGCAACGAACCAGGAGTAGTGAACTTGGCTCCCAGCTAATGAGAGAGCTGAGGCTGAGAGCAGCCAAGCACTGACAAGCAGAGCCAGCTCCATGATCAAAGCCCCTGGGTTAAACAGGGGCCACCGATTGCTATTTATAGGTGCCTTAGCTCACGTCTAAGTGGAGGCTTTAAAAAGCTTGGAGGCAGTTTTTGTGCCAGGGTAGCTCCATCCTGCACGTGTGACACATGGTTCCTTGCACAAGAATGGTGCAAAGCCCCAGCTGTGCCATTGCACAGGCTAGGTCAGGCCCTGGCTGTCAGGGAGGTCACAACAGCTTGGGTTAAGCTGTTAATCAAATAGTATTTGATTTGATTGAGCTAACTCTGCCTACCTTTTGGAGGACCCAAGCAAATCCCTTACCTAAGCAAACCCTACCACAACTGCAACTCTAGTGGCTGTGGCACCGAGGGATACAACGGTTGTCCCAAAACTGTGAAATAGCTCAAACTCAGCTCACAGTAGCAACAACCTGAGCTGCTGCATTAGGGCTTGTAAGGACTCCCATGGAGGATCCAACCGGCAATGACCTTGAGGGAGGGGAAGCTGGAAAACTGCACTTGAAGTCGTTTCAACTGAGAAAGTTGGCAGGGTTTGAGGTAGGTCAGCCCACCGTGGGGCAGCCAGCCTAGCTGTGCAGCCTTTCTCCAAGACATGACAGCACCTTCCTGTCTCTGGGGCGTGCTGATGACGAGATCCAAAGAGCTCTGTGAGTCTCAGATGATAAGGTTATAGCAACCAGCTTCAGAAAACACAGCATTTGGTCTTTCCAGGTTGTTGCCACACTGGGAGCCTGAACATCACAGGAGACTTTGTGTTCTGAAGTGAGCCTTACACAAATGGAAATAATTAGCACAGAGAGTTTGGCACTGCCTGCACTTTTTCAGCATTGCACTATGAGTTTTGATGGAGTAATACTGCACAAAATTGGACTGATGCAGTGAGGGTGGAAGTATTTTTGAAAGATTTGGAAAGATGGCCTATCAGTAGCATCAAATGGCATTTGGCTTTCAGAAAAAACACCTGACTTATCATTGCAGTTCTGGAGATGAATAAAGATCAAAACCTAAGACAGCTCAAAATCTGTGCAACCAGGTTTCTTTTTTCTTTGCAACTAAAAAGCTCAACAGTAGATGATGTTCTACTCTTTGAGCTTATTTGAGCATGGGGCATAACACTGAACTCTTACATCTTTCCATGCACATCTTTGTGCAAGAGCCTGTCCATGCAAGTACATGTGTATGTACGTGCCTACGTACACATGCATCACGCTGGTGCCCATGTTGCTGTCCTCTTGCACAAGACATGAAAAAACAATATTGCATTCACTTCCTTTCTCAAGAAAACAGTCATCCAAAATACAGCAGTCACTGGGGGATGTTCAGCTGCTGTGCACTATTACACCTCTTCTAGATTTCTCTCTCCATTATCACAAGCAGGTAAGTCAGCAAATTCAGTTCCCAGCCTGCTTGTGATGACTTTCAGAACCATTACATTTATCACAACTTACCGATTTTCCTGTAGGCCCTGGCTATTGCTGTTTTTTCCCAGCTTTGCTGGTGCCACATAGTTCAGATCACTATAAGCTGGTCTCCCATCTTACAAAGCCAAAGACCTTCTCCTTCACCACCTGCTGTATCTGCACCACCTTGGCTTGCCTTTCAGTGTTTTAACTTCTGCTCAGGAATCATGGCATCCAAGGAAACTTGATGGACATCAAACACTTTGTTTTGCTTTTGGGAGGGAGCTGCATTTTCTTTACGCCGGGTTTCAGCCACTGCAGGAGCCCAGCGGCTGCTACTGGAGGCTGGCAGCACCTTCCTCTTCTGTGTGCCATCTCACACGCAGCAGAGGGATGCCTAGCAGATCAGTAATAGGAGATGAGCAAAGACTAGAGAAGGAGGGATGAAGGAGGCAGCCAAAAATGCTTGCAGGCTCCATGGGCTTGGGACATGAGCTATTCCCAGCTGTCAGCACTGGAACGCTGCTTACCGTACCATCCGATGGCCTGACTTCCTCCTCCCTGACAAGAGCCAGCAGCAGGCTTCCTATGAATAATTAGCCTGCTTTCCAGGTCCCGCCAGAGTTATTCCTGCCCTGGGTGTGTCTATTGTCTGCAGGCACATTTCCTAAATTCTGCCTCATCCAATTCAAGTTTAGAAGCCCACGCTGTGGTGCAAAGATGCTGTGCATAACCTATTCCTACTAGGTGCACCTGAGATTAGCTAGATCTTTTGAGGTCGGGCAGGGAAAGCACTGTCTCTGCAGAATCCTAAACTACCTGCAGACAGTGGGGTTATTTGTATGCACCTAATCTGGGATCCCAAGTGACCTACTTAGCTGCATTTAATGTGCAACTTCAGAAGCACAAGAACCCCAGAGACGGGTAATTTTTGCTTGCAGTCTGTTTCTGCAGGAAGGAAACTTCAAGCTTATGGTTAATTGGGTAAATCCTTGAATATCACCAGGGGTTTTTTTCCCCCAAGGATTAAATTAAAACTTCCAGATAAAAAGGCCAGGTTACACTTGAAAAACATTTCAAAGAATGCAAAGGCTGATGATGGGAGCAGCTCCAGCTGACCTCCTTCCTCAGCACACTCTGCTCAGCTCTTGCTTCTACCATTGATACTGCCTTTGGTACCTGCTCAAGAGCTTCAGATCATATTTATCACCGAGAACTACATGCACGCCTCAGTGTGGCTTTTTCTCTTTCAACCTTCATCAGCATACAAGTGACTTTCAGGTGAAGCACAGTCTCTCACACAGAGATAAGCTCTCCAAGTCCCCAGGCCTGGATACATGCAAGTTCCCAAGATATCTGCCCCACCAAATTTGGTGCAGTCTGTGTAGGGCACCAAAGTTAAAATATACGTTGCTTCACTCTGACTTGTGGATCTAGGGCAGATCCAAGTCCAGTCAGTCGGACACTTGTATGGTGTAAACAAGGCAAGCTGTCGATGCAGCTGGACTGATTCGGCCTGCCTGAGGGGAGCTGAGCATCCCTCTGTCTCTGCAATTGCATCAGTCTATTGATGGAAATAGCCCTGATTCCTTTTTATACTCTCACCACTCCAAGCCCGGCCCTTGCTGTTTATCTCCTGCAAGAGCACATGGGGAATCTGGAGGATCTGAGGTTCTAGTCCAGGCTGTACCTTTATACTCTTTTTTTTTCTCTTCATGTAGGATGGCATGTGCTACTTACAGACAATTATTTTTCCTTTTACACATTGTATCTGTACAACCAGATGCTCCTGGGTTCAAGCAAACAGCAGAAGGAACGAAAAGCCACCATATTTCTCTGCATCAACTGAAATGTAACAAAGAAAAGTTTCTGGGAGATCGAGCCAGACATGTCCACAGCGCATGATCACTGGGGGATGGGATGCTCTCAGGAAAAAATAAAGTAAGGATGGGTACACAGCTGTTGCACTGCTTTGTGCAGTCTTGGAGAAGACAATCAATCTTCTTTCTTTTGCTATGATTTTTCTAGGAATTCAATGATGGGAATGAAATCTGTAGACTTCATGAAGGCAAGGTCTCGGAGCAGTGCTCTGAAGAGAACATCACAGATGTTGAGAAAGCAGGAGGTACTCTTCCTTTCCTTGCAGGGAGTCACCTACTCTTGGGTCCTGATCTTTGGGGTAGAGGTAGCTTTAACCTGGTATCCTGCATATAGTGCCTCACCTTAGCACCGCTATAACATTTTTGACAAGCATGTTGTATGCCTGGACAAGGACTTACCTCTTTGTTGTTCCTGCCTGCCTGCCTGTCATTTGGTTGCTCTACTGTCATTTTGTCTCCTTGTGCTGCCCTCTGGGCTCTTCCTTCGCTGGAAGCCCATTCCCTTTTTCTCTGTGGGTAGCAGCTTTCCTTAAGGCATTTGTTGTAACTTATCTGCATCAATTCTCTCCCCCATAATCTCCCTTTTTTGCAAGGATTTTCATGGTTTCTCTTGCTGGGCATTGTAATTATTAAGAAATTTTATTTTATTATTAAGAATTACTATAGCTTTAAAATACCCGGTCTTTTTCTACAACACACAGCACCAGGGCAGGCTTTGCATCTAGCCCCACACTATCTTTGTGCTGGAGGGGAAGGTGCCATGGTCTTCAGGAGGGCAGAGTACATGTTCCTTGAGGTTTTTGACCACGAACGCGTACAAGATCCAAAGGGAGCCATGCCAAGGTAAATATCCTACCTCAGGCCAGCAGCCAATGTACTGAAGTAACTCCTCATTTCTGGATAGAACCAGGAGCAATGAGGCCTCTGCCTTGGAGCATGGCTCCCTGAAGCATGGTCAGGAGCCTTAACTGAGGGTGGGATTTTCTTTGGTGCCGGGGCATGTTGAATGTTCTTTGCTTGATTTCCTGGGATGGCCACAGGAGTTTGAGACATGTGGAATTAGAGAGGGAAATCTCATCATCCGACAAGACTTCTCAACTGTTTTCTTTGGTGGAGCTGTGTTTGCTGTGACCTTTCAGGAGCTGGACAGGGGCCTGGGACCACAAGGTGCGCCCAAGCAACACATCAGGCCTCAGACACAGTTGCAGCTAAGACCAAGTTGATGGTGAAACATAGAACAATAGAAGACATGTTTCCTGCAGATTTCTGTCATGTTGTCCCTCTGTCCCACTTTCTTTACCTCAGCTTTTTCCACCACTCCATGAACAGCCCCATGACACGTACTATAGCTGGCCAAGGGGCTGTCAGTGCTGGCTGGCCACCTGGTGGAGACACTGACTGGCCAGCAGGCCACTGCAGCCAAGCCCAGAATGCTCGCTGGGTCTCTCCCCACCAGCTGTTGATTCTCACAAAACTTAGAAGTGATGCGTTAGCTTCCCACTCCACCATCAAGTGTGGCTGACACCCAGCAGTACATCTGGAGGGGATGGAGGAGGACCGACAGCCAGCCAGCCACCCAGCTCAGCCACGGGTATGTCCTCTCTGGAGGATGGCATGTCATGCTGCCGACGGCCACTGCTCCTGGGACTGACTCTGCACTGGCCTGGCCAACTCTCCCACAGTGCCCCAGTGCTGTCCAAAATTACTCCAAAATTAGTTTCGCTCATAGCATTTTGATATGAGACAACATCTAATTACGATTACTTCAGAGTTACCCTCACAGCCTTATCACAGGCAGGCAGGTGGACTTTAACAAAAGCCCTCCTCCGCTTGGTGCAAGCGTCACAGCCCGGCTGAAAGACAGCAGTTCCTCAGTGCTGCCGATTTGGAAATTGCTGGCAAGCACCAGCACTGCAACAGCAACTGCACTACCACGGTGGCACCATCTGCCTCAGTGGGCTGCCGTGGTGAGCACAAGGAGCGTGGCACCTTTGCTGCCACCCTGAGGACTGCCAGCACCAGGGATGGAGACCTCCCATCAACTGCACTGCCGGGCACCCCCAGCCAGGCTGGGGCCGCAGTTGGGTGCGAAGGTGCAGGGGACTGGAGCCCCTGTGCCCATTGGCAGTAAGAGGGGATGGCAGCTGGGGTAGCAGGGAGAAGAAGGTATCAGGAGTGGGCTGCTGATCTGGGAGAGGGCACGAGGTGTGGGATGGGGTGCCCCATGGTGGCAGCCCCAGCACAGCTCCCTGGGTAGCGCTGTTACATCAGCTGCTCCACCAGTTTACAACACTCGCCCTTGAACCTTGGCTCTGCAGCCTGCTGCGGTGCAGACAGGTTGCACAACACCCCTGTCCCCACTCCCCTTCCCCGCCGGGGCTGCCCAGTGGCCAGCTGCTGGGAGGCCAAGCTGGCACAGCAGCCTGCCAGTTCCAGACAGGGAGAAGATGCTCCATCCACCCCTGCCTCTAGGAGGGCACCAAGGGAGGTGGCAAGACCAGGAAGGGTACCCAAGGACCTACTCAAGCCTGCTGGTAGAGGTGGTTCTTGAAGGACTGTGGTGGGGGAAGGAGGGCTGCCCCACAGGAGGAACAGAAAAACTCTGCCTCTCCTCCCGCAGCAAGCCAGCAGGGCTGCACCCCAGGGGTGCGGGAGCCACTATGTCCTGTCCCAGGGGCCCTGGACTAAATCCTCCAGCTAAACCAGGAACAACCCCCAGGTGAGACCTGATGGGAGAGCGGGACCCTCGTTCCAGAGATCTCTGTCATAGATGGGACTGGTTCTACAATGCTCCCCCAGGTAGAAACACCTACGGAGCCTCTTCCCCATGCCAGGGAGCAAGCTCTGCCTCATCCCTCAGCAAGGTGGGAGGGGTGGAAAGCTGTGGGGAAATCACAAAGACCACTGTGCAAGGGCCTTGCACAGACCTAAATATAGCCACTATCTCAGCTCCCTGAAGATAACAGCCTGTGTCCACAGCCCAGCACAACACCCTGCCCTGACTTCCACCTACCTTTGCTTCAGGAGCAAACATCAAGTGGCAGTTGTGAAACAGCCTGCCCGGCTCATGGCAAACAGGGCTTGTATCATGGGGCAGAAACGCACCCGAAGCCACTTCACATGCATTCCTTCCCCGGCGCTGGCTGGCCAAAACCCACACAGCTCAAAGGCTAACCAACACCTCCCTCAGCACCTCCATGGTGTTGAGCAGCCAGCAACAGCCAGGAGAAATCTGCGGCAGAGCAGAGTGACAAGTGCCAGTCAGGTTGGGATTTCCCAGGTTTTTGGCTCATCCCATTAAACTCTGGTGAGTTTACTTACACCTGAATCTCTCCAGTGTCCCAAGATCAGCAACGCTGAGCCAGGCTGTGGTGGCCCTGCCAGGAGAAGGGGACACAGCAGTGGAGAGGGCCCATGAGCTGTGACCACCTTACTGGGTCTCTGTGTGTTGCTCCCAGGCTAATCTGAACACGGCTCCTCTCATCCCCGATGTAAACCCCGTCACTCCGTAGAATGTGTTGAAGTCCCACCACACCTCAGCACACGAAATTGTAGTGTAAAGTCTGAAAGACTCCTGCAGTGGGCACATCTTTCAGCTCTCTCTCCCCGACTTTAAATCTTACCACTGCCTTTATCTAAAAAGGGTTTATAAACCAAGAAACAATGTAGACTTTTTCCCTCAACAATGCCCTTTTTCCTTGCAGAGTAATAAGTTTATGAAATGGCAGCTTCTAGCAGGAAGTCTCTGGCTTTAACAATAGCTGTGTGTGTTTCCACAAGTTAATTGAAAACAAATGGTGACACTTCAATCCTGCTTTTATGCTCTGTAAAGGAGGAGAGGGAGTGCAGCATTGCTCACAGTTCCGCAGTTAGAAGCCAGATGTGGCACAAAAAGAGGCAAATACTATTATCCCACTGTTACCATAGGGAGAAAGTGGATGCACCATGCCCACCTCGAAGCAGGCTTTGCTTGCTCATGGACATGGCATTTGTCCCCAGAGCCGCTTCCCTGCCAGGGTGGCTAGCTCCACACACACTTTTTACATCGTTGAGGACATCAGGCTCTGTGCCAAAGCGAACTCAGGAGCACCCCCAGGGAGCAGAGGCAGGAGCTGGCAGCAGGAGGGCAGCTGGGAAGACCCCTTGGCCCAGCTGGCCCTGCAGACCAGTGGGGGTCTATGCCAGGGCATCCATTTGCCTGGCAGGTGTTTTCAGGGGGTCGGAAACACTTCACAGCTCTGCGCATGTTCCCGGGCAGCGACTCCCATGGTGTGGGCCTCTGTGCTGGTTGGGGCCCGCAGGTGATTCTTCCTACTGTCAGTCACCTCTATGAGAAAGTAATTTTTTCCACAACGTTGCCCAAAAAGAGGAGTTTCTGCAGTATCCTCTGGAGGTTTCTACCCAGTGCCACCACAGACCCGTGGCCCCGAGCAGCGGCCGCAAGATGTGGGGTATTGAGTAACCCTCCCCTCAGCACCCAGGCACCCCGGCCCAGCCCAGCAGCGCCCCAAAAAGCCTTTCCTGCCTCGAGAACACGTTCCTGAAGGAACCTGGAGGTTTAGCCCTTCTCTGCCCGTTTGCGACCACCACAGAGCCCCACGCTGCCCTTGCGGGCCGGCAGGGAGGGCACCGCGGCGCAGCAGCCACGCACTGCAGCGGGACAGGGAGGCACTGGGGCATCCAACGCCTGCCACAGAGCTCTGCCTTCTACCAAGACAAGGCAGCCCCGGTCGAGGGAAGAGGAGCCCACCTCGCAAGTCACCTCCACGACGGAGCGGGCCCCTTCGCCCCGAACGCCCAGCGAGCTGCCGCCCCTCCCGCCCCGGCTCCTCAGGAGCCGCCGCGCGCCCCCCGCGGGCTCCCCCCGCCGGCCTATTGGCCGCCCGCCGCGCTGGGAGCGCGCTCATTGGCTGCGGCGTGGGCCGGGCGGGCGGGGCGGGCGGCCTTAAGGCTGCGGGCCCGGCGGGGCCGGGCGAGTTGGGGTGCCGGGGCCGGTCTCATGCAGTGCGCCAGGTATGCTCCCGCCCCGCCGCCGTGCTCCCCGGGTGCCCGCCGTGCCCCCCGGCGCGGGACCGCAGACCCCGCGGGTGCGCGGAAGCTGTACCAGCGCTCCCCGCCGCGGTGCTGCCGCTGGGGAGGGCGGGATCCTCCCGCCTGGGCTCCTGCGGCCCCCCCCCGGGGGAGCCGGGCGCGGTGCCCCCCGCCGGGCGTCGCCCTGCTGCGCCCCCCGGAGCGCCGGCGGGGCTGGGCGTGCGGCTTGCCTTTGCTGGGCTCCGCAGGGGGGGGCGGGTGGTAGCGGGGTTACGGCCTCGGGGTCCCCCATGCCGGTGGGAGCTGGGCTGTGCCCTGGGAGCGGCCCGAACCGGGGAGGAGAAGGGGGCAGGGAGCCCGAGCGTGCTCCGTCCAGCAGCCTGTCGCCTCCGAAAACTTCGGGCGTAGCAGCTGCCGCACGTCGAGCCCACTGCAAGAGGGTTACCCAGCCCTGGGAGCAGGATGGAGGCAATCGAAGGGTTTTGTTAAATGTAGGGGTAAATAATTCCTTTCCTCTGACTTGCATCTCCTTCCTAGGAATAAGGGAGGGAGGAGAGAGTGGTGACGTTCCCCTCTGGAGAGGGCCAAGCTGCAGGAAAGTGTCTGGAGGCAGAATCTGCTCTGCTGGCCTTTGGAGGGGCAGGGGGAAGGGCTCAGCCCCTGTACCCACGCAGGGCTGTCAGCCTTGTGCTGCTCGCTTACTGCAGCTCCCTTTCCTGTGTAAGCTCCTGTAATGATTTCCCTGCTCCCACCTTCAAAGCATCTGAAGTTTAAGATGGCCAACACCAGCCCCAAAAGGCAAACCTTCCTCTGTTGGCTGTGAGTTGGGCATCAGCAGGCTCTCAAGTGCAGAAGGGTATGTCTGGGGTACCAAATCGGCTGAAAAAGTTTGTAAAAGCACAGAGCATGGCCTGATAGTGGGTATGAAAAGCACTTACTATAGTTCTTAGCTTGAAAAAAGCTCCAAGTAATGCAAATCAGGCTGGCTATTTCATGCCTCTTTGTTATAAAAATGTGACTAACCAAGGCTTACTAAGAAACCTGACTTTTCAGCAGTTGTGGGGATTCAGCTGAATAAATTTCCCTGGGAAAAGATGCAATGCAGATAAAACTGGCCCAAGTAAGAGAGAGGTGTTGGAGGCTGCATTAATTTAAAGGAAGAAATGACCTATATAAAGTGTGTGTGAATTAAAAACTTGGCAAAACCAGGTAGAGATGAGCGGAATGGCATTAGTGGACAGGTGGATCTACTGTCTGTCTTGTACAGCTGCCCTTGAGCTGGAAGGAGGCAATGCAGAAGGAGTTGTGTTGGGAAGCAAGCTTTGGCACATGTGCTATCAATAAACAGATGCCCTTGCTGAATGGATGCTGTGGAAGCCTGCTCAGAGCTGCTCTGTTGGTGTTGCAGGGTGGGGAGTTAAAGCACTGAATTGGAGAGCATAGCTCTCGCTTTTTCTTGGCATGGGGGCAGCAATCGAGTACTAGAGCTGGCTGTGCGTGGCTTTGGCAGCTGGAGCTGTGCTGCATCACATGGCCAGCGGCTGCTGCTACTGCTCCTGGCTTGTCCTATTCTGTGTGGTGGGAGCAGCTTTGGAGCCTGGCTTGCAGCCAGATGGGATTTTTATTAAGGTAATACTTTGTGTTTAAGGTCAGCTGCAATGCAGTTGACTTAAGGGGGGATGAGTGTGATAAATCTGTCCAGTGGTTTATCCAGAGCCAGGCCAAAAAGTCTGCCAAAAGCATCTAGCCTAACCTTGGTGTAAGGGCAGGAGCGATAGGTATGATGTTCTGGGAGCTGCCTGGCTGTGGAGGCAACTCCAGGGCTACATCTGGCAAGGTGCTGGGTGGGAGCTTCCCTAGAGTGGGTGCACAGAGACGGACAGTGTTACATCCCTGGAGAACAGGCTGGGCACTGGAGGAGGGGAGCCCGTGGTAGAGGGGCACACAAGTCCTTGCCCCAAAAGGCACAGGCTGTTTCCAAAGGCTCTGTCAGCCTTGAGTAGGTGGGTTGTGTTTGGCAGAGCCCTGTGGCTATGTAGGTGTTTCCGAGGGGCTCGGTGCTAGCATGATGGAGGCTTGATGTGTGAGCTCTGTGCTGGAGGTAAAACTTTCTGGGCCATCTGAGCTGACGTCTGTTTTAAAGTGCAGTAGGGGAAAGGGGCTCCTCTCGGTGCAGAGCAATGTCAGCTGAGTCTCTACCCTGCTGCTGTACCAGACTGTTGCTATCCTTACAATGCCACTTGCAGGTATTTCAGATGGAGCAGTTAAGGGAGGCAGTGATGAGCGATACCTGTAGCTCAACCAAACGAGGCTTTTTAGCCTCTAAAAATACCAGACCTTTGGGGTTTTATGAAAGGTGAGGTCAGTTGCATACAGCAGCTTGTGACAAACTGAGTTCCTGCTCCTACAAAAGCATCCGATGCTCTGAGGTGAGTGCAGCAGGAATACTGCTTTATGTAGCATTGACATTTGATAATCTCTGGGTTTTGTTGACACCAGCAGGATTGAGCCATGGGCTTTGCTTTGGGCCAGAAATGCTCTGGAGCCTGCTGTTGCTAGCCTAGTAGGGCAGTGCTTGTGTGTGTTTTCAAATGGTGGCTCTGTCCCTGTAGCAATTTTAAGACCTCTTGTTCAAGAGCACAACAGGTTCTGGTCCTGTCACATCTGATGTAGCAAGTTTCTCACCACGTCTGTAAATCGCACCATGCAAGTACCTGCCTTTAAGCTTGAGGGACTTGTGGGGTTGGTGGAAGCAAGTTTCTTTGGGATGGCTGAGAAGTGGTGTAGTAATTGTCTGATAAAATTCATATTTAAATGCTTTTCTAATATCAACTGACCTTTCTTATCTTCTAGAGTACTAGACTATTTTCCTCACAAACAAGCAATGGCTGTGGATGTAGCAATGCAGTTATACCTGTGCTCCTCACCCCTGCGAAGAGAGAAGTGTGCCTGCAAAATTGCTCCAAAGCCAAGCAAGCCACTGCGGCCCTGCATCCAGCTGAGTAGCAAGACTACGCTGAATGGACCAGAAGAGGCAGCAAACACCTTCACACACAACAAAGTGAAGAAGAGGGTGTCCTTTGCAGATAGCAGAGGCTTTGCTCTGACAATGGTGAAGGTGTTCTCGGAGTTTGATGACCCGCTAGATATTCCTTTCAACATCACTGAGCTGATAGACAACATCGTGGGTCTGACAACAGTGGAGAGGGACAGCTTTGTCCTGGATTTTGTTCAGCCCTCTGTGGACTACCTGGACTTCAGAAACCGCCTCCAGGCAGACTGCGTCTGCCTTGAAAACTGTATGCTGAAGGAGCGATCCATTGTGGGAACAGTGAAGGTGAAGAACCTTGCTTTTGAAAAGACTGTGAAGATCAGGATGACGTTTGACACCTGGAAAAACTTTGTGGATCACCCATGCCAGTATGTCAAGGATACGTATGGAGGGTCAGATCGGGACACATTTTCCTTTGACATCAGCTTGCCTGAGGGAATTCAATCCCATGAAAGAGTAGAGTTTGCCATCTCCTTTGAGTGCAATGGAAAGGTGTACTGGGACAGCAACAGGGGCACAAATTACAGGATTGTACGTTCAGAACTGAAATCTGCCCAGGAAGCTGTCAGCCCCCCACAGGGCCCTGACTTTGGCAGTGCTTTTGACCAGTTTGGGAGCCCTCGATGCTCCTACGGCCTCATTCCTGAGTGGCCCAGCTATTCTGGCTACGAGAAGCTAGGGCCTTACTATTGACCCAAGGACAAAGTCCTGATTGACTGTTGCTGGCGCGTCAGCAGGCCTGAAAGCCGGTCTGAAGGTGGAGTGTATGGAAAGGTGGAAGAAGTATGGCTCCACGTAGCTTTGCATAAGCCTCACAGCAAAACCAGATGTGCAGTGCTCTGCTGGCAGTGGGCTTGTAGTCAGGGAAGCGTCCCTGGCAAAACGGGCTGCCTTTCCTGCCCCAGCTCAGATAACTGGCTCTCTGGATGCTCAGAGGACCAGGAGCTGTTGCTCATGCATCTCCTCAGTGCTGCTACTCCTTCCTCTTCTATAAAGCTGCTAGTCTCCAGGGGAACGCTACAGTGCTTATATCGTCTGTTGAAGCTGCGTAGTGGTGGCTGGTTTGTATTGCTTGCCTAGTGTTAAAAGGCTTTTTCAGAATGTTCTAATATTATATTTAGTGGGCTGTCCTTACAAAGCTGGCCCATGCCTGTCTGGTAATAGCAGGGGGCTTGTGGGGAACGGGGTCCTCTCCTTGCACGCATCCTTGTAGTGTGAGGCCCTTCCTGCTGGAGGCAGAAAGGGTGTTTTGGAGACAAAGAATGCGACTGTGATGACAGGAAATATGGCCCTGCAGCCTGCCATATTAGGAGACGTGTGCCTGTGCAAGAGGATCTGATCTGCTTAGTCACCAGTTGTTTTATCAGCTGATCTTAAAAAAACTCTCATTATATCCTTGGTGTTACCAAAAATAGAGATTAGCTGTAGCTGTGTGGTGCTTGTAACACAGCCATGGGTCAACAGCCTTGACTGCCTTCTTCAGAACCTTCCTGTTTCTTTAATCACAAGTGATGGGTGATGCTTTTTTCCCCTTAATGGACATTTGAAGTCAGCTGTTGGCCGTGCTGGGCCCTGAAAATGCAGTTCTTCCTCCTATGGACTGTAAACCAGGGTTTTGTCCAGCTGGGGCCTAGAGTCCTGTGCAGGAGGCTGTGCTCAGGTGTTACAGGAGCTAAATACAAATGGACCGCATGGCTGCTCTGTGCTGTGTCTGTTACAAGAAGGTGACTGTTGTGTACCTGCTGCAGTGGAAGTGCCTTGACTGAGGAAGGGGTGGTAACATGCAATCCCAGCAATGCTTTGGGATAAACAGGCTTTGGAAATAACATTGCTTTTAAAAAAGATCTCCTAATGGTTTGTTACTGGGTGCCCTGGACTGCTTGGCAGCTAATGGCATGGCAGTCCTCACCTGTGAGGATGCTGTGGCTGTACTGGATGAACATCAATGTGCTGGGCCTGCCTCACTGTTGTGGCAGTAGCTGCCATCTCAACCTGTAAATGCCCGAACTTTGCATCTCTGTGTCCATAAGAAGCAGCTCACTCCACCTGTGCAAAGAACTAGCCATAAGAAGTGTGAGATGGGTCATCCTGACACCTGGATGTGAAACAAATCATAGATGTGAAGCATCCCCATCTTCAAAGAGGCAGCTTGTCTTCTAGGCCTGAGGTGAGGTGGCCAGCTTGTGCAGTGCCGAACAGCCTCACAAAGCTGCTTGGGTGCCAGCTGAGCAGAGTAACTTACTCCCTTGGCTCAAAGGGAGAGTGCTGAATAGTTTGTAGAAATAGAAGTCAAGGGAATCTTACTTTTTTCTAGTGCATAAGCTTTATATAATTTTTTGTGCATTGATAATGGCCTTTGGATGGGCCGGAGAGAAGCAATCGGCTAGCCTACCTAACTTCTTAAACTTAGCTTTTAATTCTGGAGACTACTGTATAAAATACTTAAAAACTATTTTACCCGAACTTAGAAAGGATACTGTGATCACTGTTGGATGCTGAAAGGAGCAAGAGCTTCCAGAGAGAATAGCTTCCCTTCAACTGCTCCTTTTCCAAAAACCTAACACCAATGCATGTCATAACTGTGCTTGATCACTTAGTCAAGGTGGTAAATCTGCTTGCTAGTCCAGAGCTCACCACGCTTGGTTCCTCGGTTCAAACAGCTTCCTGAATCAGCCCTTATAACCTGCATCTGGTCACTCTTGAAGGGACTGTTGCCTAGCTTGGCTTAAACCTGGTTTTAAACTTTAAGCAAGCTTGAGTGACACTTTTTTTTTTAAGAAGTTTATGGTGTTAATACTGCAAGATACTGACTGTAGAGAAGTCATGTTCTCCTAGCATGTTCTCAAGCCTATGGAGAGTTGTTTGTGAGCTGAATCAAGGCATGTATGTCTGGGGTACTGTGGATGGTGGTATCTCCTTATGGAGCCTGTTTGGTTTTAGGTTGTGGATGGGGTGTGTTTAGGAAGGAACGTGGAAGATTAGCTAGAGCAATGCCATAAGTAAAAGCTAGGATGGGAACTGACTATTTGACCAATAGCGGTTTAAAAATACTACTTGTGGCCTTTCCCTTTTTCCCTTTTCCATTGCTAATGTGAACATAGAAGCGAGGGGTTGCTTTCCTTGCTCTATGCCTGGAAGTGCCTTGTGGGGTGTTTTGCATGTTTGTTTTTTAAAAGATATTTTTGTACACAATATTCAAGTGGAAAATGCACTTTATAATTGCTGTGTAATGACTTTTAAAACTATGGTTCTGTTTTTATCTGATTGTTAAAATAAAGGTGGAACAAAATGTTGGCTGTGTATCTTGTAGTCATCTTATTTAAACACCCATGGGGCTGGGGAGGTGATTTAGACATGGGATCGGTTTCCTGCAAGTGGCTGTTAGCAGGGAGGAGCACGCATCTGTGGAGGAATCTGCTGCTTGAAACAGGAAATTTCAGCCTATTCCTGCTGCCTTTCTGTGAACACAGATGCTTCCAGAGCCTCTGCATGGTGGGAAGGAGAGGAGCCAGGCTCATGTCTCTGTGCTTTTAGGTTTCTCCACTAACCACTGTGTTCCTGAGCTACTCTTCACTCTTCTCCTGCTTGCAGTGCCAGGAACAGCCTTTTCAGGTTTTTCTGCATTTGTTTCAGGTCAGTCTCAGTTCTCCCCCTGCACCTGGCTTGATCTGGAATCAATGCTTTCTCTCTGCCTGGGTGCTGGGTTGTGGTAGATGCTAGGAGTGGTGATGCAGTAAAAGGGTCAGGCTCTTTTCTAATACCAGGATCAAGTGAATGTTAGACCCTGCTTTACCTCACACTGCTTGTTCCTGTTGTCACTGCACTAAAAAGCACTTGCAGGAAACATGCCCCTTTGCAGAAGGGGAACAACTCTGGTGTAAATGCCAGCAAGGGCCAGTTACAGGATTTGACCTGGCTTTGACCGCAAAGACCAGGACTTGGTGATGGCCTGAAGGTGTTGTATTTCTAACAATCAGCTACTGAGCTGGGTGGGTTTTGCCACTTACAGATAAGGTAAGAAGGGAAGCTGGGAAGAGGGTGGGGGAAATGCTCAAGACTGTCTTTGAAGATGGTCTTTGTGTGGGCTGGCCTGAGGGGCTATGCAGGCAGTACTTCCCATGCTGCTACAAAGCCTTGCAGAGAGTGAGCTTGGCCTTTGCTTTATAAAGAAATGAAACTGAGCACCTTCTGACTGTGGCTATTTCTGAGTCTCTCGCTTTCATAAGATGAACTCTTTCCAGGGTGTCTTGCTTTCAGCAGCAGCTGGGTAAGGTAGTATGGGATCTGCATGCACCTGGGAAAAGGGTATTGCATGGTGGTTCTTGCTGGCCTGTGATGTTTTCCTCCCCCGTGGCTCGGGGGAGCCTGCGTTGGTTGTCACCCACTGCTGTTTCTGCACAGAGGCCCTTCTGGTGGTGTCTTTGCTGTGGGATTCTTCAAGGGGTGGCAGATTGGCCTAGAGGTGGAAGTTATATGTGTGTGATTTTTCACATGCAGGTGGGTAAGAGAAACCCTGCCTGTAATCCCTTGCCTGACAGCAGTTATGCTGTAACTAGTAGCATGAGGCAAAGGGCTTCACTTTCTTGGCAACCATCTACCACTCCCTTTTCTCCCCAGGTTCTTTGTCATTTCTACATCTAACCAACTGCTGTTGAGCACTATTAAAAATGCTTCAGGTTTATTATCTTTTTTTACTACTGTTCTTCTTTTAATCAAACACGCAACACAGGTCTCTTAAAAAAAAGAAAAAAAGCCATCTGATTATTGTTCTGGTTTGGGGTGAGTGGGGAAAATAACTATCTTTAAAAGCTATTTGTGCCCCAGCACATCCTCAGATGACTTTGGTGGCTTGGCCTGGGCTGCTTTCACATTTGAACACTGGCCCAAGCTCATGAGTGAGACAGCTGCAGTCAGACATTTACTGTAACAGTTTTGTGGCTGAAAACCTTGTGCGATGACAGCTTCTGTTTGAGAGATAAGGAAGTCCAAGCAAAGCCTGTTCGCATCCAGGGCAGCCAAGGAGACGTGCAAGCATTAGAAGGGCTAAGAGAGTTCTTGGGTTTCTCCTAATGCCCCGGTGTTACTTGCTAGAGCATGCAGGCAGTGCAATTTTTGCATTTATAAAGCCCTTGGTGGCAGATATGAGCACGTGCTGTTCAGTATACAAAGATTTCTTAGAGTGCTCCTGGCATCCCCTCCCAGCCTTTGCTCTGAGGTTCCCAAACCTCTGTATCCTGAGGGTTTTTGGTGCCACCTCTTGGCAGAGATAATTAAGCTGGGATGTCATATTGATCTGTTGCCGAGGTTATTTGGAGGTTCAAGTTTCCTAAGTCTGTGCTCCACGGACAGCTCTGTAAAGGGGAGGGCGGCCAGCGTTCCCCTGGTCCATCCATCCCCAGCTCCTTTTGCCAAGCACAATCTCCCGCTGGCCCAGGGGTGGTATCCTACAGGGGAGCAGCTCTGCTGAACCACTGCCACCATGGCAGCCTCATCTAGAGCACACTGGATTGCAAGTCCTGGATGCTGTGACAACGGCAGGATGTGGGCTCCCTGCACCCACATCCTGGCAGAACAGGGTCAAAAATATTCATGAAGTTTGCTAAAAGTAGATCTAAGTGCCCCAGGAAGAGCACCGGTGAGCGTTTGCAGCTCTCCTCCCATTCTCATGCTTGCTAAGAGGGTTCTTGCTAGGGAATATGGGCAGCCGGAGTTGTTCCCAGCCTTGTCCAGCTTCCAGAGCAGGGCTGGTGACACGCTGAAAAAGTTCATTCTGAGGCTGCTCGTGTATTGAAGAAGATCCTAGAGTTTGGGTTTCAACACTTAATCAGAAAGTGAGGCTCAGTTTCTAACCGAGCACCAGACAGCAGTGTGAGCAGAGCTACAATTGAGCCACGAGCCTGAACGCGGGGAGTTGATGACCAAAAATGTGGGAAATCCAAGAGAAGCTGACTGCTTTCAAGCCCCACAGGGATGGTTCAGCCTACCATCTGTCTCTGTACAGGTGCTGTATGAGCACCTCACATCCTTGCTTTAGATATTTGCCAGGCCAGACTGAGCATGGGGGATGCTCCGGTGAAAAACTGCCTGCAAGCAGGATATGATACAGAGGGTGGGAAAAATCTCTCTGCCAAACCATGGGAGTGTAAATCCAGCTAGTGCTTTGCTGCTGGAGCAAATTTATCTCTGGTGTTAAATGTAGTTCTTACAGGCACTCAAAGTGGAGAATGACCTGTGGAAGATGTGTTTGCCTGGCTAACGGGGGGCAGCAGGAGCGTAAGCAGGGGGAAGACGGAGTGCATCATTTCCTAACCACAGTGTTTCTTCTTTGGTTTCCCCTCCACAAATGAGCCTCATTGAGAGACTGGGTCTTTGGGGGTGTGTCTCTTGTCTGCAAGCAGTGCTTGCTTTTTGTCACGTACCATGGGGCTTCCTCTTGCTCTGTAGTACCTCCCTCGGGCTCTACAGCAGGGCATTGCCCTTTTCTCCTCTCTCTTACACACCATGACGCTGTTTCCATGGCTGCCAGCGTAACCATCACGAAGTCAAGTGTGAACTTGGTTTCACAATGCCTTCCGCAAGCTTGCATGTGGTCTAGGGGCAGGAAGGGCACTTGTGTGCGGTGGGAGGGGGCTGCGCTAAGGACGCAGCTCTCAGCAGCACTGAGGGCACCCTGCGCCCCTGGGAACAGCACAGAACTTTGCCATAAAGCCAGCAGCATGGGGCTGGGTTGCGATGCTCCCAAACTCCCCTAGTATTTCCACAGACTTGCTCCTACTGGGCAGTTTGTCTGGCTCTAAACTATTGCAATAAAACATATTTACGTCCTTGTCTCTTTTTGATGGAACTAGGCTTTAAACCAGCTGCTCTGGCTCAGCAAGGTTCTGCCATGCTGCAGCCAGAGAAGCTGCCCAGCCTGTCTTTATCCTCCCCCTTGGAGGGGTTCTGCGCCAGACAGTTAGCTGTCCTTAAAGACTTGCTATTGACATTTACACAAGGCTTAAAAAAGAAAAAGGGTGCCTTTGTTGAAAAATAATCGCAGCTGGCATGTTCCTTTGGTACATATAAGTCAGAGCAGTCACCACGTTAAGTACTTTGGCTCCTGGAACAGGGATACAGGCAAGCTCTTTCAGCCAATGCATTAGTCACAGATCTCCTCTGCTCCAATGCAGCCATGTAGTCTTGGGGGGAGGGAAGGCTCAAACTTCATAACTAGGAGAAGTTTCCCCAAAAGAGCATAAGAAGAGGGTGAAACATTCAGGATATCTCCATAAATGCTTTTATAGCTTCCAGCTATTTCTGGTGTGGGAGTCTTCTTGAGACCATGGTGATGCCTGTCTTTATATTTAATGAATCCTAGACAGGTTCAAGTGGGAAGAGATCTCTAGATGTCTGCTCCAAGCAGGACCACTCTCACACCTAGCTGAGGTCACTCAAGGCCTCATCCATGTGGATGCTGATAACCTCAAGTACGAAGATGCCACCACATCTCTGTACCCTAAGGGCTGCACTGCTCTCCTAGGGAAAAGGCACAGTCTTCAGGAATCAAAGAAGCTCTAAGCAATGTTGCAGTCTTGCTGAAACACCCTGTTTGTTCCAGCTCCTGGCCAGATTTAGGACATATGGATGTGAGGGGACAAGGTAAGTGGCCGCAGGACAAAAGTATTTCAGGGCTGGCAAGTCCTAACCAATGTGTAGTTTGGGGCAAAGGAGCAACTGCTGTTTGCATGCAGCAAGATACTGGCCATCCACCAAGATGTACATCCTGCAGTAAAGTGTAGAGCCATATTCCCAATACAATTGTTGGAAAACCCTGCTGCCAAGAGTTGAAGACCTAAATTGACCTACAGCCCACCTTTCAATGATACCAATCAAGGTCAGTCTCAGTAAACCAGACCTGTTTCCTTCCCAGTACTCAATATTCAGCAGTAGGGAACTCACGATCTCCTGCACCTGCTTTCCATCTTTATGGCCCCTGCCAGAACAAAACTGGAGCATTATCAGGAGTGTAATTCCTCAGTGTTTGTGTGGTGACACTCAGGACTGTGGAGACAGGCTTTTATAGGAAGAAATATAATGGCCCTCTTCAGCTCAACTCAGGGTTTTACAACCATTCCGTTTTCACACAGTGTTCCCCTGGACACCTGGCAGGTGTTGCGTCTCCTGCATTTCCCTACTTGCTGTGATTTCTTTGATCTAGGTAGCCATCAGAAATCCAGAGTGTTTCCTTGTCTATCAGCTCAGCTGACTGTGTCCTTGATGGCATTGCAAGCCAGGGTTCAGGGGAGCTATATGTGTTGTGGTGACAAAGATCTTCCACCTCTTGCTCGACAGCACACGTGGTCACTAGGATAGGGGATGCTGGAACAGGTCTCCCTCTTGGGCTGAGGACTGTCACAGCCCAGCTTTACTTTCTCCAAGAAGCTGTCTCCAAGCAGATCAACTCATAATAGGAGGCAAACTACAAATAAATAAATCTATCGAACCCTCCACTCCTCCACGGTGTCTTCTGCAGGAGAACTTCACTTCAGAGACCAGAACAATTATCAGTTGAATGCTTTATAGCCATGCAAGCAATTATAGCAGACACGCACTAACTTTTAAGTTGGTGTTCAATAAAATTTCTTAGACAACCAATGAATCTACGCACAAATCTTGCAGTGCTTGTAAATGCCCTGCAATAACAGCCCAGTGCTGTAAACAGTGAGCCGTAAAGCCAGCGGGGATGCACTCCCTGGGGGTTAATAGCAGGATGACTGAGCATTTTACTCAGTTTTCCCTTTTTTAGTTTTGGTCTTACTGCGACGAAACATGGCTTTTGTTCAGGCAAGCTGTCTTGTGACTATTATTTCTGCTAATAGGTATCCTATTTTAGTCTAAAATCGTGTATTTATTAACAGTTCAGTACAAAAAGCTTTTGTCATTACTTATCTGCAGCAAACTGGATTTAGTGTTTAACCACTTAGCTCAACAAACACAGGCACTGCACACATGACGCTGTGGCCCACGCTGAGACCTGGGAAACCCATGGCAGCCTCAGGCTGCTTAGGACCTTCAGAAGCCAGGGCTATCTTTAGAGCTGGGCACCACATGAGATGGCTCCAGCTGGCAACTCAGGTTCCCTTGGAGAAGCTGGGAAGGAAAGCAGAGTTATCCACCTCCGAAATCAGAGCAATATATGCTAGCAAGGAAAGAAGGTCTCCGAGGGCCTTGTCTTGGCCACAGTAATGCCTGTAGGATGCAGCTGTCCCCTGGGGCACCAGGAGCTTGCATTGGCAATCCTTCTCTGGCACACTGGCAACATGGAGCAGCTCAGCTGTACTGGGACAAGTCCATGCTTGGCCTTAAGGTGACTGGATGGGGAAGCAGAACACTGCCCACTTCAGCTACCTTTGTTGCTTGCCTGTCCTCTCCTCTTCCTGGAGCAATTTCTCAGGTTGGGGGACAGGAGCCTGGTGGTCAGTTCCTTTGGCACCTGTTGGCCCACATGGCCGTAGGGCACAGAGGTGCCCTGGCAGGGGACAGGGGACAGCCCATACCCCCGTCCTCACCACTTGCTGTCAGCTTCCTTGCTGAGGACACCAGAGCCCATGCTTATCATGCGGAAGTCACACAGGGAAGGCACAGGAATTCACACCGATGACCAGTGAGTGAGCTTATATTAAAACCAGGGTGCTCTTTTAAGGCTGTGGGGGCAACCAGCTCGTTACATGAGACCTATGTAACTTGCTCCCGTGCTACCTGCCAGCAGCTACCATATAAGAGTGGTCCCCCAAGCCTGCCTGTCCCCTTCCATGCCAGATCAGGTCTCAGGTAATGCGGGAGCAACACTGCCTGTTCCTCTCCAAGAATGTCCCCTGTCCCCAAAGCAGAGCATTGACCCGGCTCCCAAAAGCCAGGCAGAACCAGACAGGCAGAAAGCAGTGCTGAAGTTACTCTCAGGCTGGTGTGCTTCATGTTGTGCACATCCTCCCTAGCAGGTCTTGTGCTGTTCCCCAGGCTGACTCCATGCTGTGTGGTAGAGCCAACCCTTCACCTTCCTGCAGCCTGGATTATTCACCTGCGGATGTCTACCAGATAGGGCATTACTTCTGAGTGCTTGTTGCAATTTGTCTTACTGCTGTGTTGCTGTCTTGTAGGATGTGTCTCAGAAAGCATGATGAATCCAGCGGGGTCCTTTCAGCAGAAGCTGTAATTCTCATATGGTCCCCCTGGTCCAGCAGCAGCACCAGCTACAATTGTCAAAACAGTCCTTCTTATCAAGACGGCTTGCTAGACTGACTCATGGGTGCCAAGCCAGAGGCTGCATCAACCAACCTCCAAATAACCATATAACCCCCCACCCAAGCAAAACAATGGGATGTGGGAAGCCATGGCTTCAGGGCATCGCAATGAAGCTCAACACCCAGGGATGGCAAGCATCTTCCCCCACCACGGGTAGGAAAAGCAAGGGAGAAAGAAAACCTCAGCTCAGCTTTCTAATTAACAGAATGAGAGATATGCCAAAGTCTGGCAAAAGTGCCCATCTGGCAGGACCCTGCAGCTCCACCCTCAGGGAATTTGCATTTCTGACATTCAGTCTGCCTGTTTGAAAGAATACATTTCCAGCATCAGCTGCATACAGAGACTGGTAAGCCAGCTCTGTACAGCTTCATCTAAATAAAGTTCCACCCAGCTCTAGCTGCCGCCAGACAAAAGCAAAGGCTCTTTTCTTCTGAAATACACAGGAGGGCATAAGCTAGCTGGGAGCTGTATTTTCAGCTCTGCTGTTGCTTTTCAGTTCTGCTGCTTGTGTTCATGCTTGGCTGCTTCATCCTTTCCAAATTCCAGTGGTGGATTGCCTTTGTTTCCATAAAAATGTTGAAGAAGTTTGGATATGGTCTTACAGGAAAAGTGAGGATGCAGTTTACAGGATCTTGCACCAAGGGGACCCTGAGAACAGCCAGGAGCCTCAAACCCATCTGAACCTGAATTAGTAGCTGCATTTTTCCAAGGTGCAGATGACCCAGCAAGAGCAAGGGGTGAGCAGTGACCAAGGGGAGCTCCCAGCTGCAGTATAGACCCTGACAAAAGACAAGGCTGGCAAATCTTAGAAAGAGTGATCCCCTCTCAGAGGTTCAGCTGTTTGGTACGGAGCCGCTACACAGCCCAGCAGACCAAGCAGTAAACCCAGTCCCAGGGAACCAGACTACTCCAAACTGGTGTAATTATTGAGCTGTGGGGATGAATAATCATCCAAATAGCTTTCTCCAGGCAATGCAGGGAAGAAATGTCACCAACCATGTGAAAATTGAGACCATATGCTTCTAGGATGTTGAGAGAAGTGTGCTTGACAAAGCTGGAGTGAGTTTAAGGCTGGTCCCCAGGTCAGACCCTGGCACAGCAATCCCTCCTCTTCTGGTCCCAGGGACTTTCCCAACCCTGGTCATTATTTCCACTGCAGCCAGTGCTGACTTTTCTGTACGACCTAGTGAAAGACTGCAAGTCCTTCAAGGCCAAGGCAGAGCTTGTGCTTTGTTTGTTTGGAAAAAAACATGAACGGCAGAAAAAAACAGATGCTGGAGAACTGCCTCTGGCCTCCCCCATCTGTGCATGAAGGCAACTCCCCCACGGCAGCAGCAGCCTCTCCTTCCGCTTGGCAGGTGTTGTCTGGACCAGAGCCATAGATGCAGGATCTATTTTCTGTCGAGCATGCAAAGAGAAGCAGTTGCCTGGCACAGCCCATGTCAGAAAACACTTTGCTATCTACTTTAACAGCTGATCTGATAACACAGAGGTGCTGGCCCCCCTTCTCTGTGCTTCATCCCCTGAAGAAGCAGGGCGATCTTTGACTTTTTCTTACCATGGAGAAGCTATCGGACACAACTTGGGACCTGAAAGGGGTTCTTCAACTGTGCAATTAGTTTCTGGGAATCTGGGGTCCTTTCACATCCTGAAAGATGGCATTTTCCACCTCTATGGGCAGCCTGTCCCTCATCATCCAGCTCTCTGTGTGCCAGTAATGGAGCCACACGTGCATGTACCGGAACCCCCCCGACGCTCTGGCCTGGTTACCCCATCCCCAACAGCCTTGGCTACAGCTCCCACATCTCCAGAGGGCATGCACCAAAGGCTGGGAAACCGGGAGAAGGCAAAGCGAGCACTAATCAAGCAAGGCGGCTAGTTATTACCAAGCTGCTAGTTCTACTGCGAGAAGCCCTAGAGCAGCAAAACTGCTCGCCTCGCCTGTGTTCATTAGCAGCACAGATAAGAGCAGCATTGATTGCAGGCTATAATTAGATCTCTGGGACCCTTCTGGACTAGCTTTCTCTAGCATTGTGCTACTCTGAAAGCACTTCCAATTTCTTTTCTCATTCCTTTTTTCTTTGCTGAATGGTTGGGATGGCATTTCCCTATTCAGCAGATTTGGGACAGTTTCTGTTTTCTCTATTGTGGCTCACCGACCTCTCCCCAACTTGGTGCCACAAGCCCCACACCACAGAGTTAGCAAAAGCTCCATTGTTTGACCGCTCCTTGTCCCTTGGGCTGTAGCTCTCTTCTCAGCACTTCGTGGCTAACCTGCCAGGCAGCCCTCCCTGCTCTGGTTAGCTTGCCAAGATGCAGTTTTGTGAGCATCTTTCTCTGATGATGACTCCAATTTTCCTGGAATTGCTTTCTTAGTATGTCCTGCACAGCCAGCCTACAGCACTCCCAGAAGAGATGGATGGAGTAAGCCAGCGCTAAGCACGCTCCCGGCACAGCGGCCTACATGGAAATTATTACTTCTCTCCTGGAGTGCTGGAAAACAGCTTCAGCATCCACTCAATGAAAAAAGGGGAGGAAGAGTCAAGGGAAAGACCCATGGCACAAAGGCCTGGTGTTCATGTATCACCACTCCGCATGGAAAATGGGGCCTAGGGGTCTCCCTGCTTCTGGCTGCCCCTCCAAAACACTCATGTGTTGGAGACAACCACTAAGCAAGGCCCTGTGGTGGGCATGGGCCTTCTGGGTCGCACCACGTTCATTTTTCGTTGCCACATGCACAAACCATTCCTGAATCTCCTGCTGCAGCGCCCACACAGCAGCCGGGAGGGCCGAGGTGCCGGCAGCCCACCTGGGATCATGGAGCCAAACAGGCACGCCGGAGCCTAGCCGATCCACGTGCTGAAGGAGGGTATCTGAGGGAGCACATTTGTACCTCTGGTTTTGAACAAAGGCCAAGCCAACGGAGATTAAAGCATATTTTTGAGTGGCACTCTCCTTAAGGACAGAAATTCACCCAGGACAAGACATCTGCATGATGAGCTA
Organism: Falco rusticolus; assembly: GCF_015220075.1. Taxonomy (NCBI): domain Eukaryota; kingdom Metazoa; phylum Chordata; class Aves; order Falconiformes; family Falconidae; genus Falco; species Falco rusticolus. Next base: position 50,767,492 of record NC_051187.1, read on the forward strand.
CTTGGAGACTTGCTGACCTCACGCTGATGAGTAACCTGAAGCAGACAGGGCAGCGAGTGCCTGCCTCTCCCCGGTACCTTCAGGCAGCAATACAAGCTCTGACCCACCCAATGAAGTTAATCATGCTATTTTCTGCAATGTCAACATGAATTTTATCTCACTGTTTGTGTTTCAAAGCTATGTGAATTGTTGGAAGCAATTTTATCTTTACTCCGTAGCCTCCCCCCTCTTCCCTTCCCTTTCTCTTCTCTAATCTCGAATTGCTTTTCTGCTGGTTTAAAGTTAAAGCAGTTTAAAGTTAAAGCTCTGAGAAATTACTTTGTGAAACTATATTTGCTGACGTATTAAATTCCCTGTGTGAGATCTAAGCCAGATCTGCTGAGGCTAGTGGCTCTCATATGGGCTTATTGCTTGATACTCCTCTGAATCCACGAAGAACCAGTCCAGCAAAGAGAGCAGGTGTTTTATTCTGGGTGATTTTCTAATTTCCTATATCAGCTCTGCATGTGCAAACCAGAGTATCTAGCCAAAAGGTCATCACTGGCAGAGCACAGCTTGGCTGGAGCTGAGAAACTTGATTATAAGCAAGGGTGAAAAAGAAATTACAAGCTGGAGTTTCACAGCCCAGTGCAGGTTCTGACCCAGCTCATGCTGATTAGCAGCCAAAAATTTAAGATCAAGATCTCCATCTGCAGGTATGGCAGGAAGTTCTCCAAAAAGAGTGGCATGACATGGGTCTCCTCACTGACTCTCTTTTATATGTAGGTGATTTTTGATCTACAAAGGCCTTTTGGTACCTAACTCCCCATCTCCCCTGTAGGTCTTACAAGTTGTCCAGAGCAGCCCGTAATAAAACAGGCCTGACAACGCTGTCGAATAATTCCTAGCACAGAACTGCTTAAGCAGTAAGACGATAACGTTTCTAACCAGCAAAGGCTAAGGACAGAGCCTCTATCTCCCAAGACGACCATGAGTTTTCGGCAAATTAGTCTGGCAGGAAGCAGAGACAGCCACAACCATTTCTGTCCCAAAGCATTTGACAAGGCAATGCATAGTTTGCACTGGAGCCAAAGTCCATTAATGTAGGAACAAAAAGCTGGCAGTACCTGACTTTCTAATGTAACCTGATATCACTATTTAATGTCTACAGGGTGAATTATTAACAGAGTTCCACCCAGTGCCTTATCACTGGGAGGCTGGAAAAATCACCTACTTCCAAGGGTAGGTTCAATGTCCTTCGTCAGACCTAGATTCTATAATTTTCCCCTTATCTTAGCCTTATTTACATTTTAAGTTGACAGGCATGACATATGGCTTAACACCCTTCCATGAAAAGACGAGCAAGAGGGTGAAGGTCACTGCTACCTGTCTATTGGAAGGGATCAAGCTGAAGGGGAAGCAGAGAGAGAGAGAGAGAGAGTGTGTGTGATTCTGTTTTCTTTTGATCTGGTTTGGCACTGAAAACGCACATGCCTAAAAATAAATCGAACGTTTAAAGGGCACTATGACAGGGACAGGTTTGCAGGGTAAAGACAAATCCTTTCCTGGCCAGACAGAAACTCAGGTCATCTCTGCCTCTCCCAGGCCACTCTCTCATGCTCCTTTCTTCCCCTTGCCTTGTGCTACCCTGATGATCTCCCTGATAGAAACACCCATTTCAAGTGTCACATTCCCCTCCTGCTCTCCTATCCCTACCTCAGTTTCCCTCTGGAAACCCACTGCTGATAGAGGAGCCCATCATATCATAGTCACTTCTGTCAGGGCCAAGCCATACCCCAGGTGTCTACTGAGATGTCCACAGCTAAGTGGTACCCGAGCATCTGGATGCTCCTGCTGCACCTGCAGGCTGAGCAGCAAGCCACGCTGTGACGTGAGAAACGTGACAGCCACGCTGCTCAAGGGCTTGGCTTCTTGCCCGATAATTGGCTTGAAGAAGGAGGAGAAAAAAATTGTTTGCAAGAGTATCATGGAGAGACATCAAGACGGGGCTATTAATAACAGGCAGGACATGACCTGCATGCCACATGTCACAGGGCCTGATGGTGAGGCCATCGTGTGGTATGTGCAACTCAACGTGCCTTCACGAGGAGGCAAATGTAACCCTCACTCCTGCGGTCCTGCAGCTACTCAGCCTTTACATTGGATATCCCAGTGCTTTGTGATGTTCTTGGGAAATGCCTCAGGACCCCCAGGAGTGTTCCTCCATTCTATGAATGGCTTTGACTTGGTCCTATGCCCATCTCCTACCACTGCAGAAGATGCCACGATGGGCAGGCATCGTATTTAATCCTCACTTAGCTGAGCTGCCACATCTAGACACAGACTAAAAGAGCCTTTGACTCACTCTGGGCAATTGCTCTCCCGATGGCTCCGTTGCAGCTCACGCTGCGGGGTGCTACAGGAGCACACGGAGGCTGCGTGATGGGGCAAAGCAGGCAGCAAATCCAGCAGACAGCAAGTCAGGCTTCCCTCTGCAGCATGTGGGTCTCGGACGTGGTAGACACAATGTGTTAGGCTGGCAACCTGCCTGTCCCTCCCCTGCAGCTCCTCGCTGTTGTGGAACTCCCTCCATCCTCAGGACTGCAGATCCAGATGCTTTTTTCTCAGAATATACTGCATTTATTGGTAGCACCTCAAGGATTTTCCTTGCCTGGTTTTCTGGCCACCTTCCTAATTTTTCTAGGGTAACTTGGGTTGTTATTTCATGCCACATCCAAAATCCTGGAAAGTTATTGCAAGTGAGCACCCTCACCTGCCAATGAGATGTGCAGTCTCAAACTCCCCTTTACACAACCCTCACTTCTGCACACAGACCACAGCCCTCTTTCTGTGGGATCCAGCCTGGTATCCAACACCTCACAGACCTCTGGTGATTCTATACCCAGCACAAACCATTCTTCCATGGAGTCCAAGTGTCTCCCTTTCCTGCCAGCACCATGCAGAGACAACGACCTGTTCCTTCTCAGCAGTATTTTCTCTTCTGCAAACCACAACTAGCTTCTGCTTTACAGCAGTAAAAGCAGATCTCTATTTCACTGTGTTACTAGGAAGTGAAATTATTTCACAGTATTTGCCAAAATATCCTCCCTTCCCACGTTTCGGTATGACCAGGAACAGGAGGAAGATGCTGCTCTAGTTTCATCTACTTGAAGAGGTGTTTGGCACGCAGCTGAAGAGCTGAAGAGCACGGCACAGTTAAACAAGAGCGGGGCATATCTGCTGGTGGCCAGGCTGCCTTCAGACCAAACACATCTGCACAGAGAGCCAGCCTCTCACTTTTCATGGAGTAGCCCCCAGGGAAAGCCCCACTGCCCACATGGGAACCATCTTCCAGGACAGCTTCCAGTGCTGCTCACTCCCCAGTACTGTCAGGTCTCTCCATCCAAGGGGCAGAGGCCAGCAAGGACCCTGGCCACACAGGTGAGCCATGCCCTGGTGTTAGAGCAAGAGCAGGGATGGCCTCAGGGGTGACTCCATCCATGTGTCCACCCTGCTGAGACAAGGTACTCTGCTGCAGGGCAGACACCTCAGGGCACAGCTAAATACCTCCCCCTTTATGGAGAGGGGATGGAGAGAGGCCAGTGATGTGGGAGGAACGGCCAGCCGTGCAGAGGGACGGGAAGGGCAACCTGGGAGAAGCTGGAGAAGGCTGATAGGGAAAGGTGGAGAAATCCCACCACCCTGTTCCTCCTCCGTGGCTTTGCTCTCGCCTCCTGCCACTTCCAACACAAACCACCAGGAAAGCAGCTGTCAGTCGGTGAGAGGGTGTGCCTTTGGGATGGAGGAGGAAGGAGGGACCTGGAGACGGAGCCCCAATGCCAGAAAGGCAGGCGGAGATGCCCTAGCACCACCAAATGGCAATGACAGGAGACCGAGACTAAAGGCGATGGCAGTGTAAAGCCTTTTCTGTTCGCACTGCGTGCCTTCACAGGTCTGAGGAAGGACAGCAAGGTTCCCCAGGCTCACCACAGCCATCCTACTCCACCACTGTGCTCCACAGTCAAGGAGAGTGAGTAGCTACTGAGAGGTCACTCCTCTGCCCAAGACACAGCAGCAACCACAGACAAGGACACCTCAAGGTGAGGCAAGATGCGCATTTCTTGTCCACCCAGCAAGCAGCTCTGCCCAGCAGATTCCCCTGAGGAAAGGAGGAGAAAAATGTGTGTCACACCCTGACCAGAAGCCAGCACAGTCACATCAGTGGTCACAAAACTGCAAAATAACCTTGTGGCTTAGCTGAGCCAAACCCCATTGCTCTGAAATTAATTTACTAAAGCATATGCAACTCCAGAAGGATGGCCCATGGGAAACACCCCAAAAGAAAGACAAAGTTTTCTCCAGGTTGCTTGTAGGGTAGGTTAAGAAGGGCTTCCTTAGATAACTGTCAATGATGCAGCAGGAAGTATGTGACAGGCTCCCAGCCCAGTTCACACTGATGGACCTGAACATGACTGCAGAGGAATGCTGCAAAGCAAAAGGCAATCACATGACATGAAGGCCAAGGTGGACATTTTGGTGATGATTACCAGGTTTTAAACCTGTTGACACAGTTTCCAGACATGGAAATTTCCCTGTGAAGTCATCTGAGGGACCTGCACTGGAGCCAGAACCTCATTGCCTTCTACACAGGGAATCAAATCTTGTGTCACTCCCTCCCTCCTGCATTTCTAAATCCTGTTTAAAAATAGGATGTTTCTGAGTTCAGCCTCCCCTAGTGAAAGCCATATGAACAGTTGCTATCCAAAACAGTCTTGTCATGAGTTGTGTATACCAAAAGACCACAAAACTGGAGCGCAGAAAGCCAGTGACCTCAGGAGAAGTAAAAATGTCTGCAAAATTACCCCTCCTCCATTCAAGAATGTTGCTTTCTCAGCCAGTGCCTTCCAAATGAGACAAATGCTTTTTAATTATTTGGCCCCCAAAGTCATTAAGTAGACTAGTACTGAGCTAACTGAAATCTGACATCTTTGCACTTTTTTTTTTTTTTAAGTGAGCATACTGCATTTCCTTCAAAAAAAATCTTTGCCATCCAAAAGAGCAAAAGCCAGCGGTCCATGTTTGATTCGTCCCTGTATGTTTGAGTTACGTGCACTTTAGGAGAGAGAGACAAGTATGCAAACATGGGAACAAAGCCAGCATTTGCAAAATTAATGAGAAAAAAAACCCTCACAGTCACTGCTTCTGCAGAAGCACTGCCTCCCATGAATTTATGTTTACAGAAGCAACCAAGAGAAGACAGAAGCATGCAGTGTGGTCACTTGTGCTTAGCTCTCCTTCCCTTCTCCCTCTAGCAGCACAGGGACATGAGGTCTGGGTAGTTTCTCAGCCTGTGATACTGTGGGAGAGGAACTGCACAGCTGACTGAGCCGTCTGTAGTCTTTCTGTCAGTCAGATCTGCCTTGGGTCAGACATGGCTCCTAGGAAGGTCAGAGGTCTGCAGGAAGGAGGGAACTGCTGCAGTAGGCTTTCAATCTGCTGCAGCAGCAAACATCCATGCAACTCCTTCTCCAAAGCAAAAATCAAGGCTGAACATACCAGCAGTGGGAATCCTCCTCTGAGGGCTTCACACTTCATGGGACTTGGTGCAGGACCCCTGGTGGGGAGAGACTCCCTGTCGCTGCTGGCTCCAGAGAGCAGAAAAGCCAGGCTGGAAGTACAGAGGACTAGGATGCCCATGTTGCTCTGTGCCACTGGGCACCCAGACAGCCCACGGCAGCAGCTTTCAGCCCATTCCTGGGAACGGGACAGGACAGGGAAGTCCCAGTGCGAAATCTGAGGTGACGTGACCTAGTGCCAGAGCTCCGCAGTGGCTGTAGGTGAACCCTGGCTAGCAACACCACATGCAAGCATGCCAGTGTGGGACACAGCTGGGCTGCTGTGGTCAGGCCTACGGCCACCATAGGGCACTAGGATTGCCTAACATGAACCCCCTGAGAAGGAGCTATGGACGCATGACCACGTGTCCCAGCTGTAGGAGCAATGACTTGCCTCTGGCAGAGTAAGTGCTGTCCACTCTCAACTCTGAGCAGCTGAGCAAGGTGACCTCGCTCTGTTTTCCCGCTCAGAGACCTTTTCTATGTTGCTCTGAAGACCAGCAGAGTACAGACCACCTCTGAGTAGACCATGTTAAGCAGAACCCAGAATGCAAGCAGCTCACCAGCAACTGGAAGGCCTTCTCAAGCAGAAAAGGCTCTCAAAAGTGTTCAAAAATATCTAGAGCCCTACAGCCTTGTGTGGCAACACCGAGAAAAGAAACTCAGAGGAGAAGACTTGGTACTGGACAACCACAGACGAGGGACTGGCCCTGAATTTCTCAACAACCATGAAACTCAGAGCTTTCTTCTTGGATGTTATTTTCTGTTAAGCACAATCCTTATACTGACAGTGTTTTCAGTGGTGCGAGTAGAAACTATTGCAGCCGGCTTAAGCGATGGACAACCATTGTGAAAATGCCTACAATGGTGCAAGCATCCAAGTGAGACCTATTTTCTGGATGTTACTGCCCTCAGATACATCGGTGTTTTTCATCTCCCACTACTTGTTGCGCTTGCCTCTCCACAAAAGGTCGTCTGAACTCACCTGGCCAACATTTTGCTTCAGTTAGAGCTGGAAAAGAGGACATCTGAAAAGGCAATGGCCTTTCTCAAGATGAGACCCTCACCACCCCAGGGACATATTCAGATATTTGACATTTTGAGCATGCACAATGTGGAAATTTATCTTCAGCTGATTCTTTTAAAGTAAACAAGCAAGAACACAATGCCTCTGCAAAACCAGTACATTTCAGGGGACAGCAAATACCTGAATGCTGGAATAATGTGTAGGGTAAATACTACTTTGGCACCTTTTTTCTGTTTTCTTCGCTACAGATCAAAAGACTTTATGTTATTAATAAAGCAAGAATTCTCCGTTTGAGTGCTCTACAGATAAATCAAAAGCCTGTGGTATCAAACAGTGAAAAGTTTAGAAAGGAACCTAGGGCTGGCAGAAAAACACACTAGCAACTCGGGAAAAACTGGTGGGTTTTTAGGATCCTCTGGAAAGGCTAGAAGATAAAATTGGTCTGAGCATCTCAAGTAACGCTTATGGCAACACCCTCCCCTACCCCCACCCCCACCCCTTTTTTCTGCAGAACTGGCTACTAGCACTGGCCAAGGCTTGAAAGACTCTCACCTCTCCTTCTCACCTCTGATTCCTTGTTGGGTGACCTTGGAAATGTACTTGGGGTCACCCTGGACACCCAAAAGGGCCAGCTATAGGCACTAAGCAAAACCATTAAGTTCCACATCTTGCCTTGACCCTTTCCTCAGTCCTGCCTCTCTCTGAGCACATTCAGAGCCTCCCTGCCTGACGTGACATTTCTCCAGCTGTCACGAGCTCAGAAGTACCTTCAGCAGAAGACGGGAGCAGCACGATTTCCCCACACCCTGCTCCTCCCCGACAGTCACGGCTCAGGGGAAAGGCATGTCTCTGTCCGTCACACGTACACCATTTATAACCAAACCCACTTTGTCCAAGGACTGTTCCCGCCTTACCAGTGAGGAGTGTGGTTTTCTGCCAACTTATTATTTTTTGGGGCCTGTTTACACACAATCACTGCCTAGCTCACTCCAATTTGTTGACATCCTTCTTTTGAAGGTCCTCAAACTGGACACCATGCTTCTGATACAAGCCTACAAACCCCAAGCAGAGGGAAACCAAGCATATCCCCTGCTCCTGTCACCTGGGTATGAGCTAAGCAGGAGAAGTCACCACTGAGAACAGAAGACACAGAGGTAGGTCCAGAACATCAAGGATATTTTTTGGCTTGTCCAAACATCGGAATGAAGCTGGATGAGCACTGTCTGAAACTGTGCTTAGAGGTGTGGTTATTCTGAATGAGAGACTGCTGCATCTCAGAGCTGGCAACCTCTGCAGAGGTCAGGGCAGCAGCTAGGAAAGAGAGTGTTCTTGCAGACACCGAACTCCACCAAACATGGGCTGCAGAAGAGGCTAAGCCCATGGCAACAGTGCACCTGGGTGTTAAGTTTATGCTAGAATTACATTTGCATGTTACCTGTTCAGAAGTCCCTTTCTTTTCCATCTTGTGCAATCTCGTTTCCCTGAGTTCCTTAGCACTGCTTTTTCTCCTGAGCCTGCCAGTACTGGAGTTAAGATGAAATGGAATGAAACCTATAGCTTTGTGGACAGAGGGTGTTCTACAGTTGTCAGAAAGGTCAAGAGGGGAGATGGCACCTACAGAAATCTTGAGAGGAGTCAGAGAAATGGGTGCCAACTAAGTTCTCGCTGGACCCTGAATGAATACCACTGCCATTGGTTATGGTGGTGACGGGGTATGAAAAGTGCCATCAGGCTGAACTCTGGGAAGGGGTTTCAGATGGTGACCTGAAGCCGGCAACCCCCCACCCCCCTGTTTTCTTTCTCCTCTAGACTAACATCGGCTGCTTTGCAAGTTTGGCACTGGCAAACCGGTGAGAGAATTTGTGCCTGATTTGCCAGGCAAAAGGGGACCAGTTTATGATGCTGTCACACAAGGTCAAAGTCACCTGTGAAACAGGGCAGGCCCCAGGCTAAGCACGGAGACAAGCCCACAATAGCGTTAGCTGCCAAATTCCAAAAGCCTTTGACTGCAGCACTATGACCTCAATGTAAGGGGTGCAGGACCGGTTGAATTATCCACGGCAAGCAAACACGCAAACTCTCTGGCCAGCCTCAGCACTGCTACCTGTTAACAGGCTGCAGGCAAACCGCCTTGCTGTTTACAGGTGTTTGTTATGTAGAAGCGGACGAACTGTTCATGCAAAACACATTTCAGCCTAGGAGCTGTCTGCCAGCCCTTTACTTCTGCAACTCCCCGCCCATGAGCTGCGCTGCAGATGGCAGAGCAGTACGTATCCCTTGCTCCCTGTAGTACCTGTTAAGTCCTACCCGTAAGCAGAAGAGAGACACAGCCCAGGGAGGAGGAGGATGCTGTGTGTGAAGCTTGTGGGTAGATTTCACCTTCCTTTTTTGCAGATGCTTACACATGTATTTGCTTGTATCCATTTTCCACTCTTTCTTGTTTTCCTCTAGAGATTATCCTCTTCCTCCAGGGGGGATTTTTGCCTGAGGGACCAAACTGGGGACTGTGCCAAGTCCGTCATTAGATGCACTTCTCCCACTGCTGTCTCTCTGTTTGCAGCCAGCGCTCTGTCCCTTTCTGTCTTCAACAGTCTCAAAGCAATTTCCAGCTCTCCTGGCTAAATAATCAAAACCAAGGCACTCCCGTGCTTGTGGAAAAAGTTAGCGCTGTGCTATCAGTGTTGCAGGAACATGCCTTTGAAGCCTTGCACTACCCTTTCCAGAGGCAGAGCTCCGTTACCAGAGATGGTCTTCAGCACAGCAAACCGCTTTTGGGGAAGAGGAAGGATGGGGCTGAAGGCAGCTCAGAAAGACTGGCTGCTCCAAACTTACAAAAGGAAAAATAAAGTGCAAGACCACTCCTTTATTTTTTGTCTTCCCTCCCCCCCCTTCTCTTTTTTTAGGCATTCTTTTTGCAGGGGAGGGCCAGTTCTCTTGCCAGCCCCTTTCACCTATAGTCTGCTACATCTCAATGTCTTGCAAGGCTGAGCTCACTGCCTAGCACTCTAGTTTGCTCCACTTGCTCTGATGCAGTTGCACAGAAAGCAGCTCTGTCCTGCCCACGCAAAAAATGCCTTTTCACATTCTGCCAGCAGCAAAGAGACAACAGTCTCAGGCTCTGTGGTTTGTGCAGACAGCCAAGAGAGAGTCTGGGAGGCAAAAGCTGCCCTGAGAGGGAGTGACACCTAACCCTGAAAGCAACAAGATAAGGCATCCCAAATGCAGCAATTTGTTCTAAGAAACTGAAAAGCTGAAATCCCTTCATCCCAGCTTAAATACTTGCACCAAACCACTACCAAAAAATAAGCATCGCTCTTTCCTCACTTCACCAAGTGCTTCAGAGACTCTTCCCAACTTCGAATCAGTTCAAGACTTCCTAAAGGCCGAAGGCTAAGCACCCCAATCTGCAACCGAGGACCTTGGCAAATAATTGGTTTCCACAAAGACCAGCTCCTCCGCCACTCCTGTGCAAACAGGCAGTATAACAGAAAAGATCCCAGCCCTAACAATTGCACAGCAGCTGTCGTTACTCATTCTCGCTGAAGTGCAGAAACAAAACAACCAAATCCCAATCTAGCTGTCTTCCTCCCTTGCTTTTTGGGAAGGCTAGAGAGTGAGCCAAAAAGAAACACATCCTCATTTCCCAAAGCCTTTGGTGTTTAGGAGATGACGTCTCAGCCTCACAGTTGCATTCCCTCCCCTGGCTGCCTGAAATCCCCATCTCTCTTGCAAAGGGTCTGTGGAAATTGTATGCTGCAGCAACAGCACAGCTTCTACCTTCCAGCCAAGTCATATTAAAAGGCAACAAAGACCAACGGGACAATCCATCCTCTGGAGGTATTGCCTCTTCCTTTTAAGCTGACTGAGCCATGCGCTTGCTCCAGGGCCACCATTCCAGTGCCCACACAGAGGTATGAGCGATACTGCTACTGGAGAGATCTCGGGTCTCCAGTCTGGCCTCCAGCTGCTGCTTCAGAAGACAGGACTCCTGCAGGTCCCATACAGTATCTGCGAGCTTTGTGCAGACAGCTCAGATACCAGAGGGCACCAGACAGCTATGTTTAGGTAACTAAATCTTTCCCCTAGCAGGCCCTATAGGTCTAGTTCTTAATGAGCTTAAGATAGAGTGAATTATGCGCTGCTCGTGCCACGCTTTTCTGAGAGGAAGAAATAAAGTGGAATTGGAAACAGGACTAGAGTGAAAACTACAGATCTATGGCAAACCCAGCAAGTGGGAAACATTTTTAATTAACAGGCATCCTTCTGTCTCCTCGAGAAAACAAGCTTCTGGCTGGCTCCATTTGCTCATTAAACTCTGCCAAAATGCTCAGTTCACCATGTTTCCTTGAGATGTTCTGTAGACTATGTCTGGAAAGACTCACATACTCCTTTTCCATTTCAAGGCCTGTCATTTGAGGTTGTAGCCTTCCGAATGGATCGCCAAAGCTGTTTTGTAGTGGGACGCTGCAGTCCCTGCCATCCTTTGTGTTTGCCCTTATATTGGTAGATCCTGAAAGAATGGCTCCAAGCACAGCCAGATTGCTCTCTACGCTGCATGGGATCCCAACAGGCGAGGAAGTCATTGGTGCCTTAGTGGTGTGCTTAACAGTCCTCCAAGACAGCTTTTCACACTTGCATGAAGCCAAAATAAATCCATCAACATGGATCAATAGAGAATCTTGGCGAGACATTCTAGTGCTACCGCTAAAACCACTGGCAGCTATTGGTTCCCAGAAAGCTTTCAAGAGTGAGACAGCCTGTTTCAGGAACTCAAGGAGCAGAAAACAGTGTTGGAGCTTGCTTTTAAAGCAGCAAAATCAAGCTGTAAGTGAAAGAGAAAACACAGCTGAAGAAGGTGACATGAAAAGGTGACTTTCCCCAAAAAACACTGGATGAAGAATCAACACTTTGCATTCCAGCACTGCCTATGCAATGATGGATGTCTCCTCTTGCAGCCACACTACAGCAACAACGCAGTAAAGTTCAGGGTGCGACTACAGAAAGGGATTTTGTTTAAAAAAGACCCAAACTGATTACATTCATGCATACTCACATACCTATAATCACAAGTGCTATGACATGTTTCCAGCGTGCAAGCATCAAGGATCCATGGTCTTGCCAGGATTACTTGCAATGACAGGGTAGAAAAAAGATGCCAGCCATGTCCCCCCCACCCTCCTGAACTCTCAGGCTGGTGAGCATATGCCTGTTTTGGATGTGCTCTTTGTACCTGTAGGAGTCCAACCTGTGATTAGGATCATCTTGTCCTACCTCTGTGAATCATTAGGACACGCTTGCTCTCCTTTGTTTCCTTACCTCAATAACTCATAATAAGTTCCAATCTCATTCTTTTATCATCCAACCAGCATATTTTTATGCTTTGGGATTTCAGATTGGTCTTGTCTTGGTTTAGGCTGCCCCTTGTTCATTCCATCTAGGTATCCCAAGGAGCTGTAGGCATGCTGTGATTTTGATGACCTGCTAACACACGTGCCATCAGCACCTGTCGTTCTCATACACCTCTAACACCTTCCTTCTGGTGGTTCTTAGACACTTCCATTGCTTCTCCATTCATATCAATGTGTCTAATTCAAATCCCACGAACTCCTGATAGCGTGAAAGAGCCGAAGAGCGACTGCTGATGCTCCTCTGCAGTCATCACAAACACAGGCTACAGGGTTTTATGCCGTCAGTCCAAGTGACTGCATGCACTCAGAGCTCTTGGAAGTCTCAGCACTACAGCAAGGCCAGGCAGACTACAATCCCATTGCCTGATAAAGCATTTGCAGAAGATACATCCTGCATGTCCAGAGGCGAGGTGCAGAGCCAGCTGCTTTGGAGATCAGGAGGTTGAGTAGAATTCATTCAGGCAAAGGCCTGTCTCCAAAAAGAGCTCAGTCAAAATGACAAGAGCAGTTGCACAGCCTCAGAGGTGTCTACTGGAAAGCAGCAGTCGAGGGTTTTGGGGAGACAGCAACTAAGGAGACAAGGCAGCTGATTTCCGTTTCTAGCACTATCCTTGCTCACTGTATAAACTTGAACAGCAATTTAGTGCTCTGCCTGAATTTCATTCTCTGTAGAACAGGCTAATAACTTCACTGTAAAGTTGCATAAAACTTACCATGCTTGTCCCTCTCCTTAAAGCAAGCACAGGGCTCAGCCCAACTGCACATACTTTGGGAGATTATATTCTTGATATGGAGGGGCTGCTGAACTATGATACAAGATGCCATGGTCAGGACCACAGCACAGGGAAAAGAAAATAAGAGGGAGAAAGGGGAAAATAAAAGGTAAGCCTTAGCCCAGCCACGCACAGCACAGCCGGTGCAGGACAGTGGAAAGCTTGAACAGGAAATCAAAAGGGGGACAGAAAGCAGTCAGTTGTGCTTCAAGGTATGTTACACTTAGTCCTGCCAAAAACCCCACAAATAAACAGAACAGTGGTTGACTGCGAGGCTGAAGGGTGGTTGGTGCAGATGGAGGAACAGAGGTTATCTAGAGTACATGCAGACAGTTCAGCCCATTCTACACGGGCTCCAGAACTCAAAGAATGGGGCAGGGGAAGCACTTTTGACACATTTATAGTCTAAAAGAGAGACCACTGTAGGTACAAAGAGCTCTAGAGCATAAGGAATTGGCTGAGCTGCAGGATGCGCTTGAGGAGATTCTGTGCAATTTTTACAAGATTATACAGATGGCAGAAAAGAGGAGGAGGAACAGATGGAAAGTTCCCCACAGCAATGGCAAGGTGTTAAGCTGTGAAGCCTGTTGACATACAGCATGAACACAGTTGGACAAGCTTACTATATACCCAGTGGCACACAGCCAAGCTCTATGTTCTTCACCTCTCAGACACAAAAGCTGATGTTTCCATCACAGAGTATTTTGCTCACTACCACAGCTACCAGCAAGGACCTGAATTAGGTCTGTGGTCTCTTGGCTCAGGAAAGAAGTTCAGCAGCCTTGAGCATGACTACCTCAGTTCACGACAGAAGCTCCATCCACTACGACACATGCACTGCAACCTCTACAGAACTGGTTTCATGCACGGACAGAATCAGCCAAGCAAAGAAATTCATTCACTCTCTGCCAAATCACGCCCTTAAACAAACAAAAAATTCCCATGTCTGTGTCAATCAGTATCCACCAAGGTGGGCAGGTCTCTTGGCTGGAGGACAGGAAGGAGACATCTCTCTCTTCTGCCTGAAAGGCAGCAAAATCAGAGGCTGTTAACAGAGATGGTTTTTATAGTGAAAGGGCATTGTCTAAGAATCATTCATTTTGGAAGTCTTGATCCAATACTTACAAGAACATCACCATCTCCCAGAGTAAACTATGGAGGAAAACATCTTGCCCATATGTTGCGGCATAGTGTTTATAATACAATTGACTTCCTCTATGGAGCTGCCACCATCTCAGCCTAGGAATACCTTGCTCTGTGCTAAAAGCTGCACCCCTGCTGGGATTGCTCCACAAAAACAGCCAGAAAGGCTGATTCAGGTCCTCCAGAGTTCCATGGTGCCACACTCTGAAGTGTTAAACAGCTACACAATGTTAAATGCTGCACAACTATCACAAGAGCATCTTGCTCCAAACAAAATCTATTGTTTGTCACAAGATCCTGTACTCGACAGCACAAAACCACTTTCTCAACATCGTTTCTTCCAGTCCTCCTGAAACCACATGTAGATCTTTTCATCTTCCCGATCCCCCAAGTACAAACTTTTAAAAGATTTTTATGTTTGAAAACATTATTTTCCTCTTTCAAGGCCAGCACAAGTTTTCCATGCTTGAAGTCTGACAATCTGTCAGAAAAATCAAAGGCATTTCAACAGGCTTACTTGCTGAATCTAGCAAAGCATCACTGCACCTCTTCCACATGATGCTACACTTAGCGATGCAGCTCTAGTGCAGAAAGAAATACCCATCACACAAATACACGTCACACATCTAACTTAAATTGCGTTCAGTTTCAAAGTGACCCTGTCCTTGCCACAGTTTTTAATCTCTAACGGTGGCAGCAGCCCCAGAGGAGATGTGCATGCGCTAGTGTACATGAATGAAAGCGCCATTCAGCCATGAAAATTTGCCACAAGCTTTTTGCCATGACTTGTGAAGGAAGCAGAGAGATTCTCCACTTACTTATACTGTCCTCCCTACCGTTAGTGTCTGTCAAATGGCTGCAGCATTCGGGAGCCACAACACCGCGCTATACAAGCTCCTAACAAGGCAGCAGTCCGTGATCTGATAAGGGTTCTGTAAAACCTGTTCGTAACAGTTTGGCCAGCCGCACAGTCAAGGTTACAGCACGGAGTACAGCCGCTTCCAGACATGGCTTGTTAGAAAATCGGTACAAGTGGGGTCAGGGAAGGACTACTTCACGTAAGCAAAACAAGCGAGAACAAGGAGCGAGCCAGTAAAGTCCCGAGAAGCAGCCCCAAAACCCAGCAAATGTAATGGGTCTGAAAAGGGTCTGAAGAAAAAACGTGTTGTCTGAATCTGCAGATGAACAGGGGAAAACAAAGCACCAGCATAGCCGAAGGAAACTGCTCCCAAAGGTCTCTAGCACACTAACAGATGGGCTCTGCAGGCACCACAGCAATTCCCTCTGATGCCGGCTAAGGATGCCTGACTTCTTTTTCAGCCATGCCCCATCCAGGCTTCTCAACTCAAATAAACACCCCTTACCTACAGGGCTGCCTGCCCACTGCCTGTCCACTCCAAGGCTGCCAAGTGCGGTGACTTGCTTTATCGACACCACTCTTCGCAGGACGTGCCTTAACTTTCTGAACTAATACACCGCAAGACACTGCGTTGGTAGGAAAGAAGAGCTCTCTAGCAGTAACAAGGAACAGAGTCCTCTGAAGAGTACAGCTGGTCTGAAGGTGCTGTCTGTGGCCAAACACACATGGAAAATTCCCAGTTTAACTAAGTGATCCCAGCAGCAGGCTAAGACTGCTGGACAATCTACAGCTTGTTTTCCTCCTTGACTGGTTTTCACAGAACCAGAGCAGTGTTGTCTGGAAAGAAAGTGGCAAGGTCTTTCCTCCAGCTGCCCATTCGGAGCAGAGCTATCACGAACGTGAGGTCCGGGTGATGGCTCCACCTTCCCTCTCTGTGTGGGACAGCAGTATATGGCCATGCTGTTCCTCAGATCGTGCTTAAATCCAGCCAAGCAGTGCAGAAGCAGTCAGGTACCCTCTCAGGACATGGCATCAGGCATCCCAAAAAGCCTGTTCCCAAAGGTCACCAACTGTATTAAACACTGAGATTATATGGATAGCTAGAAGCACACACCTGGCCTACCCTGCCTAGATCAGCTCATAACACCACTTCTCCCTTCTTGTTAGGTTTCTATCATCTTAGTCCATATCTGCACGCGTGGAAATCAATCACAAACATTCAAGTATTTTCAAATGAGAAAGGGAGGCACTTTGAGTCTCATACTGCTGGCTGCTACACCTGTCTCTAAATGACATATAAAGCACTTCCATGCTGCCTAGAGCATAGGTCTTCAACTACTTATCCATTCAAACTATGAATTATTATAAAATAAAGAAAGGATCACAGCAAGGAGACCTCCAGATCACACTGATTGCAGTCATAAGTAAAAATCAGCGATGCCCAAGCAGGGTGTTTTGCTGAGCATGTAACTGTGTGGGTAGGTGGGTAGGTGTGTCACGCTTCGTGGCCAGCCTGCAGCCCAGCACCTGCGCAGCACCCCAACGCTGGACACAAGCATGATGAAGCAATTCCTGCTTATTGGGACATCTCTGGCTCACAGAGATCCATTTGGCTACGTGTGCTCTTTAAAAGTCAACATCGCTGAAACAGGGAGCATAAAGAAGGTCAGAATCACCTGCAACTACCTTACCAATGCAAAATCATTACTACCATTCACTTCAAACAGCAAAAAACCATGATTAGCGATAACTTAGCCAGGAAAGTTGGCAAAACCCCCTCACCATGTATCTACAAGCAGTGTCACAAGATTTACAATTAGCATGTGTGGTCATGACGACACCAAGTTAAGATCACGGGAGCATGGTACGTACGACTCACAGGGCACCCCTGAATTGAGTGGCCACAGAGGCCACAGCGGCCACAGCCAGCTGAGCCATACAACCACGTGCCTAATCAGAGCATGCCCAGAGGTCACCTCTGCCATTAAGAGGTGTCCCAGGCTCCTGTAATTCATTCATTCAAAAAAGCTCTTCCTCTGTGTGATGTGAGGCCACTTGGTGCAAAGCAGTCACACTCCTTTAAGAAGCACAACCCTGAAGCTACCTTGGGCTTTTCTCCCACAGAGCTCTCCAATTTAAAGAGGGCAAAAGACAAGTCAGTGCTGGAGGCTGTGAACGTGCAAAGACCAAACTTAGAAGGAACCCAAGAGAGAAGCAACTTATCCTCCTGCAAAGCCTCGTCTGCATCCATACTTGCAGATCAGCACCGCATTCTCCATGGGATGAGCAGGAAGGTCTTCTAAAACGAAGTGTTCCCTGCTCCCTACCGTGGCTGTTCGGCTCGGCCACAGCTCAATACAAGCCACAGCAGAAGCATGGACTGACCATCACCTGGCTACTTCACTGATCACCATTAGGGGAACCCTGGTAAGCTCTCACCGTCACCCACAGGGCTGTCAAACACAAAGACCCTGAGGGGCCATGGATGGTCTTGCTTGTGACAGAATGATGTTCTATACATTGAGCCCATTTCAAAGCCTCCAGCCAGCAACTGGGTCTCTTGACATCTCTACAGGCAAGACTTCCAATTTCTTTTTAAAGGGCTGTCGTTGTCGTCCCCCAGATTAAAAAGAGCATACAAAGATCTTGCCTAGCACCAACTTCTTTCCAGGGGAGGCAAAACTTCACCAACGGAAGAAAAAGGGAAGGGTAGGACTTAAAAAACAGCCTGGGGAACCACTGGGTGAGAGAAACTAATTGTCTCTTAGCAAAGCTGTGGTGAAAGAACGCTGCTTCCATAAGGTCACCAAAGAGCAGCGAAGGCCTGCAGTGAAGCACTGAGAGCACTCCAAGGGCATGACAGCCTCAGCTCAAGGTGAACCGAGGGTTGTTTTTTTTTTACTTATTTCCACTGCTGGGAGCAGCCCCCTCCTCACTGCATTGTTAATTTTCAACAGAATATGGAAGCAACAACAGCTACCTTGTTAAACTGAATTATTACTTTATAGTAAGACAAGCACAAACAGAAGCAGTTCCTATGGACAAACGACACTTGCCCCTGCAGCCATGCCTCACTAGGAGGTTGATAGGAAACCACAAACTGTTGTGACTTCTTCCCCATACAGCTAGCAACATTTGCTCAGACATTTGCTCATTGAGACAGAGAGGTTATTATTGCTTTTTAACTTGCCCAAGAAACCTTTCTTCCCATCTAACACAACCCCAAGATTCTATGAATCCCTCTTGCATTCACATAAATACATATTAAGAAAGCTACTTGAAAGGACTCATGTTGAAATTTGTCTGCAACTCCTCTGCTTAAAGTTTGCTAGTGTTTGCAGTAGCAGCAGAATTGCTCAAGTACAGCTCCTGAAAGGTGAAATAAAAAACCCCCAACAAAACACGGCCTCTTGCTATATCAGCAGGATAATGTCTGTATGGTTGGGTTTTTTTCTGCATAAAAAGAAGATTGTTTCTTACATAGTTGTCTATGAATTTTTCCAGCATGGGATGATGACTCCTCTATTAAAAAAAAAATAAATCATTACAGCAGAGATCCACTCAGTAAGGTTCTCTGGATGAACAAACAAGAAAAACATTGTTTGACTGAACACAAGCATCACTCCTGAAATCACCTATTTTTTCCCTCAGATGTCCCCTTCCCCTTTAGATACAGCATCCAGGAAAATTAATCTCTTTACTGAGCACTTGTGAACTAGTCATGAGATTTAAGCTACCTAGCCAAGGCAATGCTGCTAGTCCACCACAGAAGACTAATCATGGGCTGCTGAAGTAATCTCATGCTTATAGAGTGCATACAGTACCTGACATGTTAATAAATACCAACTTATTTCAGTCAGTTTGTTTACATTTCAAGTAAACCAACACTGATAAAATTCACTTAATCTGAAAAGCACAGAATCAAACATTCTGTGAGGCAAGTTACAGCTTACAGCTTGACATTAGTCCAACTTAGATAAAATAGTATCTGGAACCGATTCTACTGATTTCTGCAACTCATTGATAAAAAAAAATACTCAAGCAGTAAACAGAAAACAATTACTATTTAACCCTTAGCTCAAAATATATTGTTGAAGATATTTAACACAAAGAAACAACTCCATACTTATATGATTTAAAATTACAACAGCTCTTCACTTAAGAAACTTGTAGTATAATCTGTAACAAATAAGGGCTGTGAGCCTACTTACAGACCTGTAAATAAAAGACTAGTGACAAAGTCTGTGATCCTGCCGGCACCTCAAGGGGAGATCTGCTGAGCTAGACTCAGTTTTATCATAGAAACCTGCATGACAGTAACTCAAAGACAAAAAAAGTAGATTGCCATGGTTCTTCAGAAAAGAGGATACTAAGGGTGTCACAGCAAAAAGCAAATAACATAATAATTTGCACAAAATATGGGCTGACAAATAAATGGTATTTTCGGAGTAAGCATATCAGAGATTTGGATTTTAACCTTCTGAAAATACATCAATTATTGCTAAGAAAGAAAGGAAACTGTGAAGTTCAACAAGATTCTACAAGTAGACAAGTATTTACTTTCAGAAGGAAAAGGAACGTCGTTCTAAAGTACTTGTGGCTATCCAAATCTGCGACTCTAGAAAGAAAACTGCTTCCTTCCTACATATGAAGGAAGTGAGAATTGACCAATACTTTGCTCTTTTACGTGAATTTAAAATAAAGTTTTCATGTTTCCATTGGTCGGATTTAACAGTCAGAAGAGCAAGGGGAGCTGGATGGATTTTGATTAGCCAAGCAGTGAATGTTCTCAACAAAGCTTTATTACAAACTGGTTATTTTGTTGTATAACGTAAGTTGTAAGAAAGAATGAATGAATTATAACACAGGGATTAACAAACTAACTTTTTTTGGACTAAGAGCAATCAAAGTACATCACTTTTCAGAACAAGCTATTTAATGCAAAGCTGATCACATTAATGTAGTTTGTAACAGCCCACAGAGACAAAGCAAATTAACACTTTGGCCTCTTTTGAGTACCATCTTATCTGGGGCCTAGGAAGAAAGCAGAAATTGTTAATAATTAGATGTGGCCTTTACTAAGAAAATCATATTAATCTTCCAATGTTAGATTTTGAGATAAAGGCACAGTTTCGTGGTGGCAGAGGCATGGGAAGGTACCAAAACAGTTGAGCGTGCTTTTAATTATGAACTAGAAGCTTCTTGTTTTGTTTTACATAACCACCACATAGCACAAACTTTTAAGGATCTGGCACGTTTTGTTACTTCACTTATTTTTAAGTCCAAATGGCTGACAATGTCTAAAAGCCACATTAAATGAAGCGCAGCTATGTGTGTAGCAGAAATAGGAGGTAACAAACCTCCTTCTCTTTTTATATACAGGTTAAAAAAAAATTACTATCATACTGCATTAATGGAATTTTTATTCAATAAACATCTCTTCTATTTGATGTGGAACCAAACATATCCCTTAAACAAAACCAAAAAACCCAAACCCCAAACAACACAGTACTTCTCTACTGCTTTAGAATTGAATGTGCTCCCATTTTTCCTAGACTTCATAAAAAATCAACCCACCAAAAAAAACCCCAACCAAAATTACTAGCAGGAACTCCTAGAAGAGTGCCTAATCAGGACAGGCCAGCCCAGCTGCTTGCTATTTCAGTTCTTCCAGCAATGTCTTACTTGTGTGCAATGAATAATCAGATGCTAGATATCATTAGAGTATGGCATAGTGAATAAATACTACCCACAGGCTGGGGTGGAACAGCAGCGCACAGGCCCAATCAATCTTTGCATGTTTAAATTACATGTTTTTAAAGGCTAAACACTATGCCTGGATTCCACATATCAACCTTACTGCATGAAAGGTTGCAAACAACAGCAACAAAACCATCAGTATATAAAAAAACCCCGATGCTGTAACACAGGCTTCAAAGAGCAAAAAGCTTCCACACTCCTCTTTATTTCAAGAGACTATTAGTTAAGGTGCTTTCAGATTCTGCATTGCAGACAGATTGGCAGAGGTGGCTGTTTAATAAGCTCATAGCAGTCTTCAGCGGGTATCTGAGAGCAGCTGCGAAGGCAGAACCCCTGAGCTGCTAGTTTCTGTAGCGGGGCATTTGTGGAGCAGGGGCTCCCTCTAAGGGGGCTGAGGAGGAGACTGTCATAAGCTGTCCAGCATGCATTCTCTCGTTCACCCGCAGTTCACAGCCATCCTGTAGCATCCTTATAGCTATCCTTGCAATGTTCTTAGAGTCATCAAGTCCACTGTGAGGTCTCCCATCGTAATTCATGCCCAGCTTTTCAAGCATGATTGTCAGCTTGGTCTGGTTCCTAGGAACCTGATGGAGAAAGTGAACCACATTCAAGAATTAGGTTAAAAGGACTTGGTACAGAACCTAACACAGTGCAGGAGAAACATATGCAGAATTTAAGTCTACGTAAGTCACATACTACTTTCATGTTGCCGTCTGTCAGATCACCAACAGTTTAACTTCAAAGCACCTCGGTGAGACAGACACTCATTTTTACAGAAGAGACACAGTCAACAGGAGCTTGTCTAGACTCAGGGTAACGTCAAGAGCCTCTCGCCATAACCAGCACCAGCCCAAGATGCGCCAGCGCTGGCAACAGCGGAAGCCATGGCCTAGCTAGGTTTAATAAGCCTTATAAAAAGGAATTACCACCCAAAGTGGCATTGCAAAGGGAATTAGATTTTGGTTTTCCTTTTAAATGCTAGGCGATTAAAGAAGCACCAGGCTCCTGATTCCGACATCAAGCTTCTGAATGCCTCCGAACACCAGGGGAACAGATCAGCAACACCTACAGCAGCCCACATCTACACGGATGACCAACAGCATTAACAGACAAGGAAGCTTAACTGACTTAGCCATGCAAACTGCTACACCAGCAAAAGCCCCAAGTCCTGTCTTGATTAACCACTAAATATACATTTATTCTTTGGAAAGGTCAAAGAAAAACAGAAGGGTAATGTTAGAGGAAAACTTCAGTTTGCTCTCTCACTTGGGGTAGTTGGGGTGAGGGAACACAGAACATCACAAGTTCCAGGATACCGCACCATGCTGCTGGATTTAATAGGCAGAATGGTGACAACGCGGTAGCCAAAAGCTGGCAATACGCAACTCCAGTAACATCCACACACAGGGCAGCAGAGACACACTGCAGGTTGTGGGATATTCCACAGGAAAGTTACAATTCCTTGACATTAGTTTTATCTATTACTTAACAACAGACTCAATAGCAGCACAATAGCCAAGCAGAAGCACTGAACGACTAAAAACGCTACATTTGCATTTAATAATTAAAAAAAAAATTACAAAAAAACCCCAAACTGATTCTTTTTAAGTTACAATCTTCTTTGCCTTTGATGAAAAAGCACTCACTGCTCAACAGAGTAGGAAAAAAGAATGTGTCTAGGTTAAAGCTACAGGACTAACAAGACTGTTCTGCGCTCTAGCGTTTCCAACAGGAACAGTCATGCAGAGAAGGCACAACAGAGGGAGAAATGGAGTAACCCTGTAATATTTGCCCAGCACAAAGTGAAGGTCTTCTCTTACTAAATCTTAACCTCTTTCTTCCTAGTTTAGTATGAAAAAAATCCTTCAAAAGAAGATCATCACTAGGCTGAAATCACATTCAAACAAACCATTTAGTGTAGACTGAGTAGAAATTCAGTGCCATTTCCAATAACCCAGTGTACGGTAACCCGACAGTGAAAGAAAGCAGCAATAAGGGCCAGCACTGAACCTGGTACTACTTTTCTCTTGACAATTTGATTCCACTGTAGGTATGTCCTAATCTTTCTCTGTCCCCACTACACTGTCAAAAGCGGAGCTCTCTGAGGGTAGTGGTATAAATTAGTTTTGTAGTGTATTACATGAAAATAGGGAAAAACGATAGAAAAAAGTCAATACAGCCTTTCCAGCTGAACCACTCCAAGTCACAGTTGAACTAAGAGCGCTGGTATAACATTTTTACACAAACCTTCATGGAGCATCTCCTAATTCCTAAAACCAAGATTGAAATCTAAATGCTGTAGATTATATAATCTTCAATGAGTAAAGTGAGATCTGGGCATGAAGCACATTTGAAAATCAGGCCCCAGGCAACTAGTTTAGCTACTATAATTCTATACTATAGAAGTAAAGATGACAAGTACAACAGGTCATTCTAGACTTTTAAACCAAGTTTTCTGACAAGAGAAACAACGATTTGTACAAACCTTATAGAAGTTCCCATATGATTTGCGAATATTGATCCACTTTTTGGCAAAGGAAGGGTATTTGATATGGCTAATGCGGCACTGGATGTTCAAAAATTTACTCATATCCCAAGATCTTAAAAAGTCAAAAGAGAAAAACATTAGCAATACGTAATTCAGATGACCTGCATTCTCCATATTGCACAGCTGTAGCACAAAAAGCTCTCTTGTCTTTGGTGACCAGTAGAAGGAAAACAGTTTAGGAAAAGCGCTTTTGCTATAGTCATGGTAAAGAATTTTTTAATATGCATTTTTTAATCATGGGGAAAACAAATAATGACACGAGCAAGATTTTCACTAGGATGGTTTCAGGTCCAGGATGGTTAATAATAGCATGCTAACTTCTCCACTTACCACATCTACTCCAAAACCTGCCGATAAACTAGATGCTTATACAGCCCTTGGCAGAGCAAGCAACACCTTAAATTTTCCTGATTACTTGGATGCACATACATCTCTCTACTTAAAGGAGGTTATTGAAACAAGACTGTGCTTAGTTTTAGGAGGAAAGAGATCTTTATGGAAAGAAAATGAAAGCAGAACCCTATATACTTCTTGCCTACCTTCCTGAAAGGAACCACCCCAACGAGTTTGTAAGCTTCAAGCTAAAATAAAGCCTTTTTTCCCTCCTCTGGCAGCTGTCTACACAATCTCACCCGTATGACAGAGATTTCACTGCACCTATTTTCCTTGAGGAATTTCATTGAAGGGATTCATCTGGAGGGGAATTCCAGGCACATTCTAGGCTCAATACAACCAATCCTGCACCAGTTTTGCTTTAGCAGTATCTTTTTTTAATTCACTGTTGCTTCCAAAGATAGAAACTTAATCATAGGTAAAAAATTAGTGAAATAGCAGTATTTACCACAGTTCCTTAACTTAAAGTTGGAATGTGATTATTTTAACTCCGTATTTTTAAGGTGTACACAGAGCTAAACTGTACACCTCAGGTCTTGTGTGACAGCTTTCAAATGGCTTCACTGTTCACATTGGACACAACCACAATTCAATTATATGGGTTCTTCACCAGAAACACCTGTGATTTATAGTCGTCATCCAAATCTTCAGGAATTTTGAGAAGAAAAAGTCTCATGGCCAAAACAATTGGCCCACTTGCTAAGTTGGGTTAGTTAAAAAAATGCTTTTGCTATGTATCCGTTCATCTCCTATGACCATTATTTTTCAAACCACTCATATTATACACTAGAACATTTACGTGTTTTACTTAACAGAAGTGTCAGGAAGTCATGCTAAAGACCCCCCGTGCTCTTTTTTCATAAACTCCAGTTTTATTTTGGGGTTCATCTCTCTTTGGTTCAACACAGTCATCGTAAAGAGCAACACAGGGTTGCATTTTTTTAATCCAGCACAGCAGAAGACCTACTCCAGGCAAACAACAGGCATAGCAACACGAAAATGCATCATTCACCTCCACACAGCTAATGTTAAATACTCCCTCTCCTACTGAAATCCCTCATTCCAAGAGAAGGACGAAAGCAGACATGTTAACAGAATAGTAATGTTTCACAGCTAAAAGGCAAACATCACCCAGAGAAAAATTCCCTGGCCAGTGCAACATAAGATAAGGTTCAAACAGTTATCTTTCATCATATAACAAAGCTAAGATCACAAGAACAATGCTGCATCACAGATGTATCTAGATCTCAAGATCTGCTCGCTCTGCAGTCATTAGGGGATTTCATTTTCCACGCAGACCTTGTGAGTGAGCAAAGTCAGGTCGCAGTGCAAGGACTAGTCAGTCTCTCACACACAAAGCTCGCCAAAGGTGGGACCCACCAGTTCCACAGTCCTCTAAGCCAAAGCAGAGAGCTTTCTGTGCCAGCCATTGCTCCTTGCTTGACAAACAGCATAATCCATTGTTGCTTTCTGGCAAAATATGCCGGGTGTATTAACAGTAACACTAATACACTTAGGATACAACACAACCACCACACATCTCTGAAACCTCAGATTCAGGACAGCACAGGAGTTGCTTAGAACTGAAATTGCACAAGACTATTTTCAGGTATGGTGTTCTATATGAAAGCTAGATGTAAACAGAGAATTACAACAACAAAGGATAAAAAGCCTGTTTTAACATCATTTAGTTGCATAAAGCGCGCCAGGAAAGAAACAGTGCCCTCTAATGGATTTAAGCTTCGTTTCAAATTGTTTAGTTCAGCTTTTCCAATTTTCCCAAAAGCTAAAATTGTAATAACGTGGCAAAATGACAGCGTCGTGATCCACCTTTAAAAATACTCTCACAAAGATTAAACACTGTTTTGCCGTTTTAGATTGTGCTGTAGGTTGCATAAGGACATACCCATCTGTTAACATGCAATAGCTATACTTTGTTCCCAGTTCACGCTGTCTCATCCACTCTATGACGTTCTGCAGAACTTGAGGAAATGTATCAGCTTTATCAACAATGTCCTAAGAGAACCAAAAAAACCAGAAGTGAGGAACATTTTGTCAGAAAAAACACCCAGCATGAAGTGTAAGAATTATATTGGTATATAGGCACTCACTAGATCATTCACAAAGTTGGCTTCACAAAAATCTTTAGAAATAGATTACACATTAAAATAAGCAGACAATTGGACAGATTTTTCTACACTGGGGAAGAAAGAAAAAAAAAAAAGGCACCACAAAAGCACTACTAAAAGAGCCAGCCTCCAAACGGCAACTATGAAGGTAACGAGGTTAGTCAGCTGTTGAACTTGGATTAAAACCTTTGAGCTTGTTTCCCAGGCTCCTGGCTCAAGTCACTTAATCACAAACCGTTCCCGTCGTAAGACTCTAAATTAGAATAAAGATCTTGGAAGAGGAACTGATGCAATTCAAAAGGTGCTTTCCTCTGCTAAAGATTATGCTTCTACACATGGATTACAAAGTGAATCCTTTTCCCTACAGCTCCTTACAGACACCTAAATGACTAATTTAGTGAAATCAATTCTGATAACTGGGAGGGGGAAAAAAAACAAGATTAAGAGAACAAGCCTTACAGAAAAATTGCCATGAAAGATTACCAGCCTGAAAACATCAACACCACATTTCTTTTTTTTTTTTTTTTTTTTGACATTTTTCCTGAACAAACAAAAGTGCAAATTACCTGGGTGATTCCTGTCAGACTGATACAGAATTTTGAAAGCTTGGGATTAATCTCTGGCTTGACGTATTGCTGAAAGGTATCCTCCTGTAATAAAAGAATTAAACACTCAGCAGCAGCACACTATGTAGCCCACCAGGCAACTTCTTTGGCTTGCCCATAGCCAAAAGGCAATAGCGGCTACTTGTCCAGCTGGAGGCAAAAGGAGTGTGTACCTCCTGAGCCACTATGATCCTCCGCATTGGCCATCATGAGATTCCCAGTGGGATGAGTGGATGGCTTTCCAACCAGAACATATCCTTCCTCTCAGCCAGTAGGCACCAAAGAGCAGAGAGGCAGATATAAGAGGGGAGAAGGACAGACTACAATGAAGGGGAGGATCTGGGAAAAGGAGAGGATGAGTAAAGAGAAAACAGAAGTGAGGGGCACGAGCAAAGCCTGATGGTTTTTAGGTGGTGTCTCTGAAGGCTCACCTGTAATTCAAGGATGGCAACCGGCTGCACATCTCAGAGGCTGCATGCAAGTCATACACCTCTGGATGCCAGCCAGCCAGCAATAAACAGAATAACCTCACTCTGGGAAACTGAGCAGTACAAGAGTGAAAACTACATGCAAGTTCCATGGAAAAAAGAAAGCCCCAAATACCTGCTGCTATACAAACCCCTTTGGGTAGAGGAAAAAACCCACACTGTTTCCTACTACTCTAAAGGTCATAAACCAGCCTTGGTAATCTGCACAATCCTCTTTCTGCATTAGTCACACATGCAGCTACAGTCTAATGTAGCACCACAGCGATTACTGGAAACCCTCCTCCTCTTAAAAGTTCTTCATAAATGAACCATTAGTCAGAGGTGTGTGCGCTGAGTCACTCAGTTTCAGTTAGACAGCATGTAGTTCTTCCTAAAGGAAAGCTGTACGGGAACAGAGCACTTGAGGCTGCCAAATGCCTACTAAGTACGTTTAAAATCAGGTTACACGGCTGTCAATCTGTCAAGTACGTTGTGGAAATAGTCTAGCCTGCCAAGAAGCAGAGTTCACTTAACCTTACTTTCTAGGGCCCTGCATTAGTCTCTTCTAGACTGCCTCACACAGGACTACAGAATTTGCTAATCCTTGTTTATGATGAGTCCCTAGAGTCCTAGAAATAGCTCTGTGGATCTTAAAGCAAGGAAAGAAGTGGGGTGTGTGTGTGAAGGATGACTGAGAAACTAAAAGTCCCTCATATCAGCAGAGGGAGTCAACAGCAGGAGCATCATCTATTCCAGATGCTTTAAGAATAGAAAAAAAGTTTTGTTTGTATGTAAGAGGCACAGAGGATAGGTCTTTATGGAAAAAAAAGCAAAGCTGTTTTTAAGTGAAGTTCAAAATCTACCTAAAAACTAATCTAGACTTTCTAAAGCAAAGACAGTGGAGAACAGCATACCAACACGGTCATTAGATTACTTACTATTTCCAAGGTACGTGTGTTTAGTAAGACAATAGGAAACTCAATTATTTCATGTATGAACTCAGGTGGGTTTCCTTCTTCACATGTTGCTTCAAAGTCAACAACACAGATGTAGTCATAGCAGCTGCCTCCATTAATAGGTTCCTTCTGCATCAGCTTCTGTTTCTTGTAATAGTTTTTCAGTCTCTTTCTCAGCACATCTTTCACTCCTCTAAAGAGATAAGGAAAGTGACAAAGATCACACTCTCCTTTAATTATTTCACCATTGTAGAACTGAAGCTGTATTTAACATTTTAAAGTTCATAATTTATTAATCTCATTTTGAACACCAGCACTTACGAAGTCTGGATTGAACTTTACCATAGAGTTCATGGTCCATTATCTGGGATGATGCAGAGGCCGGGATAGCCCCTGACAACTAACACATCTAGATAATATCGTATTTGGGGACTGACTGGGAAGCACAGCGCAGAGACACTCTGCAGTCACCTCCAGCTCTGCAAGGCCCAGTAGCCAAAGCCTTTGCAAAGGCCAGTCCTGTAGATTGCTCCTAGATGACCTCTGTCCCTGGAATCAGTACTGCTTTACCTGTATTTCCCTGTGCCCTCTGCCTGAAGTGACTGATGCCCGCAGTATTTCTGCATCAGTGGCACAGATAATGCAGAATCCAGCTGAAACGCCCACATTTAAAATTAGTCTAAATTTAAAATTTATCTTGAATATCTCCATTAAAGTACTAGAGATTTCAGTTGTCAGAAGAACTTCCTCATCAAGATCCTGCTTTTCAGGAGGTTTGTGGCTAACATAAATTCACAGAGGCAAGTTACTCTCAGCATCTTTTTAATACAAACTTTACCATATGCAAGTACAGGTGCCAGAACTGCTACGTACCAAACCAGAGCTGAATAAACAAGGATAATTTCCTCTTTGAAGGAAGTTACTTTTTAAATTACACATTGCAAATGAAATCACATGAGCCGTAAGAGCTACCTGTACCAAACTGCATTATCAGAAAAGCAGCCCACTGATCCACAAGGAAAAACTGGTATCAGGCTGCTAAGCCTGCATTTGAGAATATCACTTTCTTCTGCAAACACAGACAACTTTTTCACTCTGGTTTATTAATCTAGTTTAATTCAATGACCAGTTCATTCAAAGTTGAGACAGTATGGGAGCTGATAGAGGGGAAAATCACCTTTTTCTTCATCAAACCTCTAACAGAAGTTGAAAGAGGAGATGACTTGCTATCAAAATAACCAAGAGAAAGGGCGGTGTGTGGCAATCTGCTCAAGTCACTACATTAGAGGCAATGCACTATTTGTTTACACGTGAGGCATATTCCGACCAACTTCACTGAATACATTGACAAAAGTCTAGCTTAGCTTAAAAAAAAAAAAAAAGTTTAAAGCTTTCTGCATTCACAGCTGAATAAAAAACACAAATAGAAAATTAATAACCTAGGAAAAAGCCACAAACACACATCATTTACTATTTGAATTTTGCTTTTTATTTTTAAATCAGTTACTGCTGCATAGCTGTACAAATCTAACCTCTTTTACCAAAAATTTTATTGGGCAATGATAAAACTTTTTCTTCCCGAGGAGCTAAATTCATTGAACCAGAGGAGGAATTAACTATACAGACAGATGAGGCGGAGGTAGCAGGCTGCACTTCCTACCCTCAATTTCTTTTTTTTATTTCATTCTGTTCAAATGAATCTTTGTTCCTTTCTTTTTTTTCCCCCGCTCTGAACATCCTCTCTCCTACAGCAGTCTTCTCTAGAAAGATATATTTCTCCTTTCAGACTCCATCTCACCTTTCATGTTCCCGCTTCTTCCAGAGCGGTAGCTTCTCACTTTGGTAACTCCCTGCCACTGCTACTTCCAACAGAAACACCACGCTTTATTCTTCCCAACTGACTTTCTTCTCAACATCTCAAATTTGTCTGGCCGCAGCAATATCTAAAGGCCTTGCAGGTCATTTCTGGTAGAGCAGGAGCCACTCTCTATATTCCTAGCACCTTCCTACTCAGTGAGCACAAATCCAGTTTATAATACACTCACCTGTTCATATTATTCTATCACATCCGTTCAGATTAACAAACTCTCCCATCTAAAGGTACCTGTCCTCTGCATTAATTAAATTCTGAGCCCTATCACCATAGGGGTTCTGGCCCATATCCAACCTGCACTGGATACAGTAAATAAAAATACCTATGTCCTGAAGCGAGTTTCTGTACACCGAAGGTCTGCAACACCGCCCGAGAACCCAAGCAGTTTTTTCCCCCCCTTGACCAAAAACATGTGGAGAAGCACCCTACAGTCACACACTATTTTGTTTCTTTGTGCTACCAGTTGAGACAGCACTTCTGGTAACATTTCTGATACATTTCTGATGACACATTAACCAGTATCACATGCACTAATCCTACAACAAAAGCCCAACATAAAACAACTGGCATTTGATGGCGTATCTGCTTTTTGGTTTGGCGTGTGCATTGGAATTTTAAACTAATCATCCCTTACGGCTCTACTGCTCTCAAAAATAAATCAGAAGGTTTACAAATAAGCCTAACCTGGTTTCAAGCTTGAACTCTGCAAGTTTACTTCTGAGCTCATCTCTGGTCATTCTGTTGATACAACCATTGGTTATGGCAATTTCTTTGTAAACTGGATCACTGAAGTCATGCGAACCGGCAGTTGAGTTTTTCCCATTAGTTTCTTGATCACCGATTCTACAATGCTGCCTACCCTAAAAAGAGAAATCTGGAAGTCATTTAAGAAGGTCAAAACAAGAAGCCAGAGCATTAAAACGTACACATTTTTTCGGCACCAAAACGCAGTGAAGCATCACATCTGGTGACCAAACTGAGCAAACCGGGGTAGAGCTGCGTAAGCAAATGCCTGCCGCAGCCTGCCCTGGAACACGGTTTTCCCAAAAATCGAGACAGACTAAAAGGGGTACAAGCACACACACCCCAAGTCACGCCAAACAGCGGCTCTGAGACAAAAACCGAACGTGTGTCCCCGTTGCCACGGGGAAGTTGTCTGGTCTGAGTTGGCGGGGCCTTGACCAGTGCCAAGATTTCTCTCGACACGTTCGTTAACGCAAATCGGTACCGATTCTGACACACACACACGGACAGACGCCCAACACGCGTAGAGCAAAGAACAGGAAGAGGAAAACCCACGGGCGCTCTGGCGCTAAACGGTTACTCGCAGCATTGGCGGGGCGAGCGCACGGCGGCCCAGCCCGGCCCCCCCACCCCGGGCCCGCCGCCGCGTCCCCCCCGGCCCGGGGCGCAGACGGAAGGGCCTGTGGCCCCCCGCCCCCCGCCCCCGGCCCGCCCGGGCAGGCCGCGCAGCGCCGCCCCCGCACCGGGAACCGCCGAGCCCGGGGCAGGGCGGGGGCGAGGCGCGGCCCCAGCAGCGCGGGCTCCGGGCCGCCATGGGCGCCGCGGGCGGGCCCTGCGCATGCGCGGGGAGGAGGCGGCGGCGGGCCGGGGGCGCTGGCGCATGCCTGGCGCGGCCACCGCCGCCCGGCTCCGGCTCCGGCTCGGCCGCCTGGCGCCTCCCGCCGCCGCGGCGTACTCACCGGCGGGCAGGCGGCGGGGGCGGGCGGCGCCGGCGCCTCGTAGGGGGCAGCCTGCGGGCGGTTCTCCTTCTGCTCCTCCATGGCGGCGGCGGCAGGAACGGCGGCCCCTCGGGGGGCGGGGAGAGCGCGGGGCCCGCCCCTGGGCGGAGGGCGGCCCGGCCACCGCCGCCTGCCCCCTCGGCGGGCCGCTGCGCTGCGGGGGGCTCAGGTGCCGCCGGGCGCCGGCTGCCGCCTGCCCTCCGCGGGGTATGGCGATGCTGCAGGTGCCCGCGCCGCCTCGCCCCTGCCCGTGCCGGCGGGCTCACGGCAGCCCCGGGGCCCGGTCCTGCCCCTTCCCGCCGGGGCTTGCAGCCTCCCGCCGGGTCACGGCAGCGCTCTGGAAGCTCTGGCCGCGTTATGTGGGAACCGCACCGGGCAGCCACCTTGTGGGAGAAGGCTGAGCGCGCAGGGCTCCCTACGCACGGCCCCGCGGGGGCAGGCGGGGGCCGGGCCCCTGCAGCCCTCCGGGCCCCTGCAGCCTTCCGGGCCCCTGCAGCCTTCCGGGGCCCTGCAGCCCTCCGGGGCCCTGCAGCCGGCCGGACCATGCAGCCCACCGGGGCCATGCAGCCCACCCGAGCCAGCTGGGGCCATGCAGCCGCCTGTCCCTCCCTGCCCCGGGAAGCTGCCCCCCCACACCCTTCCCTGATCCCTTAGTGCGGCACCCAGGCGGGGAGGGCTGGATGCCCCCAGACACCTGTGAGCCCTGCGGGTCTCCTCAGCCAGCAGGCACAGGCTAAAGCGAGGAGGGCCTCTGTCCATCCGGGGCCAGTTAATTTTCTGCTGGTGCTTCCCAAAGCCCTGGCGCACAGTCCAGGCACATCCTCAGAAATTTCCCTTCTGTCCCTCAGTGATGGAGGCCAACACATACATGGCACCCACCTGACTGATGCAACCACCCCAACACCTCCACATCGGCCAGCCACGTAACAGCCTGGCATCTTCTCGACTGCCCTGCCGTGGCCAGGGCCCAGCCACCTGCACTCAGCCTTGCCTCCCGTCTTGTTGCAGATGCTGCCATTCCTTCTCCTAGGAATTGAGCACAGCACAATCGCTGTGCTCAGCGGGGCTGCCACGGGGGTCTGTCTTGTCTGCTCCTCCAGACAAGAGTGGTGATGGAAATGGGGTTACACAGCTACTCAGGGCTGTGTGGAAGGGGACTTGCTCCCTACTTTTAGTTCACCCTCCTGGCACTAACACCCATGTTGGCATGCAGAGGGCCATCTGCCTGACTGCACTCTCCTGTGAACAACATGGCGCTTGAGCAGAGTTCACAGGGAACCAAGCTTGACAAGAAAGCAAACATGGTACCAGTAAGAACCACTGAGCTGGCCTCACAAACCCACAAAACACCCTAAACACAGTAGGGAAAATGCTGTTCCCCAGAAATCATCTGTCTTACTGGATTGGGCAATGGTTCACAGATATTGGTGCAAACAAGGGGCTGCACACTCAGATTCACTCAATGCCAAATCTTGACCATTTTGTGAGTCATCTGCTAACTGCTCCTAAAAACTCTGGCTCCTGGATTTAGAAAACCCCGGATCTATGGTTAAGCGCAGCCCCTTCCAGAGGCAGGTCCCAAGGAGGCACTGGAAGAGGAAAAACAAATCAAACAGCCAGGCCTCTCCTTGAGATCGAGATCACTTTTATTTTCAGTTGTTTTGGCGAGGATGTGTGGGCAAGTGTGGGTGTGGTGCGCGTACGTCTGGGCATGCATGTGTGTGTGCGCAGAGTCCTGCCCAGTGATGTAGATTATATGAATACCTGCAATTACAGTCCATGAACTGAGCCATGAAGTGCGTGATGGGTGCTACACTGAGGCCCACTTGCTAGCCTCTTCTTGTGCTTACTGCAGTGCAGCATCTCCACCTCCCCGCACTGCCATTCCAAGGACGCCAGCCCAAGATCCCATCCAAAGGGTGCAGGAGGAGCTGAGCTCCAGGATCTGGCTCTGCAGGAGTGAGCCGGTGGGTTTTCACCTCACTTAGTGAGCTCTTAAATACCATTTGCAGTTCCCTTTAACGCAACCATAAATGTCTCCTCACAGTGAGGAGCCCCTACTGCTCTGACAAACTTCAACTACCTCAGAGGTACAAAGGGAAGAGAACATGGACCCCATGTAAGCTCTGGTACTACAGCACAGCCAAGCGTGTCTTGGGTTCCTGGGAAAGCAGCACCCAAATACGCTACTGAGTTTCCACAGCCACCATGGAACTGTAGCATGGGGGATGCTGCAAGGGAAATGACCCGTGCTTCTGCAGCCCCCAGCCTCTTCCATCTGACTCGAGAGGCCACAAGGCAGGTTAAATCCCAGTCTGGCCTCTATTACTGTTTAACTTTAAAGCTGAATTCCCCAAGCTCAGAGCAGAGACAATGCAGAAAGAACAGCATTGCCACAAAAGACTAGTCAAATGCATCCTGGCCTTGTGGCAGGCTGGAAACAATCTTACTTCTCTGAGCTTTCTGCCTTTGGCACAGTTAAAGCAGAGATGTCCCATCACCCAGGAGCCTCTGCAGTTGCCAGAGGCCTCCAAGTACCCCTGCAAGCCCCAGGATGAGCTAGCATCACCCATCGGTCTCCCTCTACCTCAACAGATTTGTGTGCTGCTTAGGGACGTGCAATTTGTCACGTTACACAGACCCAGCAGAAGGCAAAGCTGCTCTCCTGGGAGTTTCACTTGGACGGATGCAGGTTTGAATCCCAGGCTTTGCTTCAGAGCATAATACAAGGTATTCCAGGACATGTTCCAGCTGCTGAAAGTCCTGCAGTGCACAGCAACTTGCCAGCTCTGCTTCCAAACCTGTCTGCACCTGTTTCAGCAGGAAATCAACTGGTCAACAAGTAAGGGGTCTGCAAACCAATGAGCAAAACCAGCACAGTCCTCTTGTGTGAAGTAGGCATGTAGTACCAGGAGATTCTCCTCCTGTTCCAAAGGGGTTAAATGCACTGTCAGCTCCACAGGGAGACAACCGATGCCCCAGTCCTCTCTGCCCTCTTCATAACACACTTTCAAGTAAAGGTTGCAGGGTGCTCTGCAGAGGTCTTAGTCATTTCTAACAGTTCAGTAACTCTCCAAGCAGGGAAAAGAACAGGAATATAATACATGCTCTGAACTCAGCTACCTCTGCTCTTAGGGCACTGCCTTCAAGCCCTCTTTCCTTGTGGCTTGACTCATGAAAAATTACATATCCTTCAAAAATACAAGGCCCTCATCCCTGGGGCTCAGGGATATTAAATGGGGTCTAAGAGGCAGGAGCTCAGCAAAGGGACACTGTGTGCAGAGGATTCCAGGATGCATCCTTAAAAGAGAGCGACAGCAAAATCAAAAGGACTATCAGCCACTTGGCTTGGTTCTCCTGCACAGATCTCCCACCTGGCAGTTGCAAAGAGGAGATGTTTCTGAACTGCATAGAAAATTAAATGGCTTTTGCATATTAAAAAAATACAGATGAAAACACAGTTACACCAGTTACTAAACAGTGGGCGGATGAGTGACCACCATTTCATATTAAATAGACCCAACTAGATTGATCTCCATACTGCCACACTCCCAGCATTACGGCTTCAGTGCACAGAGCAGACCGAGTGCCTGCAAAGGCCAGGTACGCGCTGAGGTGACATGCCCCAGCAGGAGGGCTGCGGTCCCAAGGAGCAGGCTGTAAGACATCTTCTCTGTCCTCTCACTCCTTCAATGCTCATGCATCCCAGACCAGATGGGTGCACTGGGAAACAGGCCTTAGGCTGGAAAAGGATTCCAGTTTGTGGTTTCTTTACAATGTAGTTTCCACGCAACGTCACAGCAACAAATTGCTAGTTTCTTCCTATGGAGAATGGAAAAAGAGAGAGGTGAGTAGCAGCAAAGAGAGAAGGCCGCCCAGCATGGGAGGTGACAGTAGGGAATGCTCTAACACAAGTTCTGACTGTATCAGGGCCCTTCATGACTCATGGGCAGCAAGACTCAGGACAAGGGAGTTTCCCAGCGCTACTCCTGACACCACTCAAAAATCTCACCGCCCTTTCACTCCTTCCAGCCACCATAGGCAATTTCTAGTCCCCAATTTATCTACAGCGACCCAGAAGCACAATCAATTATGCTTCTCACTGACATATGAAAGGTTCAAATGCCCACTGCCAGAGATGACAGGTCAACACATGAAATCTGAGCCATGCTCTCTGCCCAGCTGGAATGATACCCTGAAGAAATGCAGAGCTGACTGAGCTGCCAGCTTTTATTTGGCAGCTCTCCCCCCCGTGAAGTGAGACACAGTGGCTTAATTTCTTCCACCTGGCCTCCACAATCTCCTGCTAGAGTGGATTCTGCCCTGCATTTCCCAGTGTCAAGTTCCTGCCAATGGGATATTTGCAGCCCTGTACACAAGGCTGGTATTTGAAGGCCCAGAAGCCAGGGGAACCGTCACCCATACAACAGCATCAGGTCCCAGTAGGATGCACATCACTGTCTTGCACTAGTTGCAGGCCTGGCCAGCCTGCATCCCGGTGGAGACAGCCTGCCGACCAGTATCACCCATCCCATGTCTGCCATCACAGCCAGAAGGGTTAAGAGAGTTACGTTAATTTAAGCATTCTAAGGCCCTCTCTCACAGACCTCCACCCTGGGATCCTGGCTCTGGAAATGCCAGTCTCCTATTTGATTTAAACAAAATCTAGTATTGCATGGAGCAGGACTCATACAGCCCAGTTATCAGGGCTCAGCTGCAGGGCACAAACTGACAGCAGCACCTTAGAAGTCCTCAAAACCACCTAGTCAGGACTGAAACCAGCACTGTGGTGCCAGTGCTCGACCTGCCCTTCCTGACATCTGGCCCAGGGAGAATGGCTACTCATGAAGCATGGCTGCCAGGGTGAGCCCAAGGGGATCAGGGCAGTTTGTACAACACATCCACACACTGTTCCACTAGATCTCTGCACGAGGATGAGTGGCTTTGCTAGGAGGAAGACCCAGATCTAGATTTCTACTGCTCTAGCGGCTGCAGTGCACGTAGAGTACTGCAATGGCAACTCCGCAGCATGCAGACATGGCAGACCATAGGGAAGAAATGGCCAGCGCTGGGGCCGCACTGACTGCCCTTCTCCCATCCCTGCGTGACTACAGCACATTCTTACCACTTCATGGCACAGGGCAATTGAACACACAAGGCAGGAAACATTTCCCAGCCTGCTCCTCCCACTCTGCCAGCCACTGCCCAAGCCTGCTGTGTGGGACACAGCAAACTGTTTTACAATGGAGCAATTTTAAAGGCTTCACAGCATCAACCCCCTCCCCAACAAAGCCTTGGCCAACTGCCACAAAACTCACTTGTCCAGGAACAAATCCAGGGAATCCCGCTACAGCTCATTTCAAGAGACTTTCCTCCAAGCAGGTCTGAATTAAATGGTACCAAGAACATTTTTACATTCATCATGAGATCCAAATGGGTTTTCAACAAGTGATCAATGGGTCCACAGAATCCTATCCCCAGTGCTTTCCCTCTGGCCAGTGCCCTGCCACCTGCAGCAATCATTTTGCTTCATGCCTTGTTGTCGTCCCCAACCTCCAGGTGACCACATCCACTCCAGCCGTGAGGCCCCACCTGGGAGCTGCCCCCGCCCCACAGCGTTTCAGAGTCCATAGTCTCATCGAATCCTGTCAGCATGCAACTCCACGACTGGAGAGATGGGAGCACTGCAGAGCATCAGCCATGTTCTGCCCGGTGGAAAACCTTTGGCACCAGCACTGACGATTTATCTAGAAGAGGAAAGGATAAAGAAAAAGTCATGTCACATAAGCAGCAGGGTTCACAGTGCTTGTAATGAATGACCTAAGACACACAATTTTCTCTAGGTTTCTAAATAAGGAGGGTGGGGTCTTTTAAATGTAACACAGGCCTTTTTAAGAACCCAAGTTCCCTGCCAGCAGAGTGACTGTGAAACTGGGACTCAGCTGTCAGATGTTGTAGAAGGTATGCTGGAGGACATGAGGACAAGTGCACAGGCACAGCTGGACAGTACAGTACAACAAAAATTGCAGCCTCAGGTTAGAAATGTACTGTGCCAAGTACACACAGAGGAGGACCAAATGAAGACAGTGGTGACCTGTGGCTCAGTATCAGGGCGGCTACCTTGTTTGCTGCCCCAGGTGGGCACTTCAATTTCACACACAGGTCAACAGCCACCCATCACCAAAGCTATTCTCCAGCAGGATGAGTGTATTTTGGGGTGGAAGGGCACTGAACAGGGAGAACAGCATCCAAACCTACTTTCAGATACTGAAGTGAAAGTAACAGGCATTCACACGCAGCACAGCAGAGGCAGCAGGCAATATATTTGGCCTGCTCCTCTAAGCTCCCTGCCAAATTCCCTTGCGCCGCTCCAAGGAGAGCAGACCACAGCTGCATTTCTGTTCTGCAAGAAAACCTATGCATCAAAAAGCCAAGGCTGTTCTTGTGAGTGTTGTCCCACATTTGTTCCCACCACAACAGAGCTATGTTCTCCAAGCACATCCCCACTCTGTGGAGTGAAGGACATATAGGCTACGGATACACGAGTGCAGGGTGCAGGGCTTCTGTCCAGAGGGACCTCACCAAGTTAGAGGATTGGGTCAACAATAGTGTTGTGAAATTCAACAAGGACAAGTGCATAGCCCTACACCTGGAACAGGACAACCCCATGCACCACCGTAGCCTGGGGCCCAGTTGGCTTGGGATCTGGTGGAGAACATGTTGAACACAAGCCAGCAGTGCATCTTCATGGCAATGAAAGCCAAGCTGCAATAAGGGAGACTCAGATGGGACAGAAGGAAAGAAGTTCTGTCCCAGGAGAACAGTGTAACTCTAGAGTTCAGAGAGGTGGTGGCACCTCCATCCTTGGCAGTCATCAACCCTCGCCTATACAAAGTCCCAAGCAACCTGACTCAGCTGTAAGGGTGGCTCTGCTTGGAGCAGGGGGTGAACAGAGACCTCCTGAGGTCCTGTGCTACCTAAACCTGCCCATGATTCTATTATCTCCTGATCTGTCCTGCCCACTATATGTCTTGCATCTGCCACAACACAGATCAGGGAACACTTCAACCCTTTTTACTGTACCTCTTATCCTTAGAGTGGGCTGCCTATACCCACAAATAATTAGAACAGTATCCAGGCTGTGGGGCTGCTACCTTCCAGAAAAAATGCTTAGTCAGGGCATGTTTTACGTAGGCTTTCTGATGTCTACGGACAGGGGAATGGGGGTCTACTTTCAGGTCTCACTTGGAACAAGGGCTGATCACAGTAGGAGTTGGGGGGTAAACCAAGGCAACATTAACTCGCTCGCTGCCATTCTTGGGACAGATGATCTCCGTCAGTCCCTCTGGTCTCGGCTGACTCAGCAGTTCTCCTGTGAATAAAGGAAAACAATTAAAACATTGAAGCATTAGCAAGGCAGTTTTTGCAATTTTTTCTTTTAGCATGCCTTTCCACTCCCCGTCACCAAGTAAACATCCATGACCGATGCAAGTGAGCACTGTAAGAGGGCTTACTGGTCCTGCAACCCAAGCAGGTCTTATTCCTGTAACCATGGTGAACATCCTGGTGAATACAGCTTGAAGACGTGCTGCTCCACACAAATGTAACATCTGCCATCTTTCCTGTCCCTGCTTTGAATCACTGCACACAGACTTGAAGGCTCCTTAGGGACTCACAGCCTCTAGACGGAGCCTAATGAGCTGCAGGTTTCTTAATTAGGCTTTGGAGGCAGATGGGATCCAGAAGTTTACCTTCAATCTTCATGAAAGAGAGGAAGCTGACCTGTAGCATCAGCAGGAAATTGGCAGACAGAGAAAGCTACAGATACAAGCCTTATTATTCACATCTGCATACTACAGCCATCCACACCCACAAAGCTACCCAAAAAAGCAGCTGTCTTTCAGTTCAAGCAGAATGATGCTACAAGGACCCTGCCAAGACCACCACCTTTAGTATGAACCAGAAAGACGGTTTGAAAGAACTGCCACAGATATGATATTTGCATCACTTCAGTGTTTCTCCTCTAAGAAATTCTAGGGGGGGCCCTCAAACCAACCAGGTAAGTGTGCTTGACCTTTCCTGAACATGTATGTCACCTCCTGTTCTTTCCCTGAGCAACCCTGACCATTGCAGCTGTCTAGCTGTTGCTCCAGTACTGCAATTTCTAAGCTGGAGCTGCCCAGGAGCTGCAGAAACCCAGCTGTTCTGTGATGGTTGGTCAACTGTGGGGTGCCTCTCCCAGCTGCCAGACGATATTTAGAAGCAGGCAGAAATACTGAAAGAGGATTCCCTAATGCCCCTCTCCCTGGGTGTACTTGCCACAGCCGCCATGGGGACCGCTGCAGTGTCCTGTCAGGGCTCTGGGCCACACTGCACTCTGCTGAGCATGCAGATCACAACTCCCAGCCGTTAGCTCTTCCCTAACGGAGGCAATACCAGCTCTGCACTGAGTCAGTAGCAGCGTGGGGCTCTCACACTGCATGGTATCCCTCTGCTAAATGAGTTACGTCAGCTCCACTGTTCAAATGCCAAGTTGGCAGCTCCCCGCTGCTGGCACCCTTGCAGCATGTAGTCCAGGGCAAGATGCAGGTCAGCACAGTGAGGGGGGAAAGCCAGGTGCCGAGATGTGCCCAGCTCTGAGGAACGCTTCCCCAGCAGCTTGCTCAGAGCAAGACAAGTTTCCTCCTGGCTCTGCTCCACACATGACTGGCTCCAGGAGGACAGATTCCCCAGCCATCAGCATGCCATCTCCTCAGCGTAGTCCAGCCACAGCTTAGACACCCAAGAGCACCAGAAGCACCTCTTGCTAACAGGCTGGCAGGCAGGCTCTGCTCTCAAAGGCAGTATGGGATGGCAGCATCCATGCGCAGCAGGGGTTCAATTCTTCTGCTGAGCAAGCCCACATTGGTGCTGAACAGACCTACCTGAGGCAGAGGCACCAGGCCACAACTGGCTTGTGCCAGCTAGATCAGTGACTTCTTCTACAGAGGCAGGCTGCCTGTAAGGAGGCTGCTGTCACAGGTCCACACAAAATTCTCTGTACCCATCAATCAAGCAGCCACGGTGAGCTGTTCCCACTTCCACTAAAACACTCAAGACAGACACTCCTTGGACTCCCTTATTTGAAATACACTTGCAATAACTTCCTCTGCTGTTACAATAAAGAACATCAGAAAAATGTTTCCCTGTGCCTAGCTGCGATGGCCAGACACCCCAGGAAAACTGGAAAAGAAACCATGCTTTGCAGAACTACTGCCCAACCTGTGTAGCAATGGCACAACAGTCAATTCCACCATACCTGAAGCCTGCTACATGCCTCTTCCTTCCTCTCCTCCCCATGCTGTTTTCTCACTTTCATGAAAAAGCAGGTCTAAACCCCCTTGTTTTTTCCAAAGCAAGAACACATCATTTGGTATCATGAAAGCAGAGGTGAGGGCTTAGCAGGGAACATACACATATACACACAGTTCCTCTGCAAAAATACTCCACTCTCAGGGGCTCGTAATTCCAGTTTGCCCCCATGGTTCACAATTTGAATTCACATTCAATTTGAATATTTACCCTTGTCTCACACCCACACTCAAACCTGAAGTGGCAGAGCAGCTTTTAAGCCACACAGACATGTCTCCCAAAACAGAAGAATCGTGATGGTATTTGCAATTCAAAGTTATATCTGCAAGGCAGCATCCTCAATTACGTGAGCTGTCACACACTGAAAGCAGCATAGCATCCCATCAAGCACGTATGCCACAGGGCTCCGTGTCACCATGATTCCCAGGTTTCAAACCCCAGGCTGACTTCCAAACTGTGGTATTGCTA
Organism: Falco rusticolus; assembly: GCF_015220075.1. Classification (NCBI taxonomy): domain Eukaryota; kingdom Metazoa; phylum Chordata; class Aves; order Falconiformes; family Falconidae; genus Falco; species Falco rusticolus. The sequence continues at coordinate 50,808,588 of NC_051187.1, forward strand.
AAATTACTGAAAACACTGGTTCTGAAAGATGAGTCATAAAATCAGTGCACCATTATGCGCTTTAACAACAGGGCTAATATCCATTAGATCTTAAACCAGAGGAGCACAGTAAGACTGGTCTGTCTGCCTGAGCCTTCATCCCCATTTCCATCTCTCCACTTCAGGAATCCTTAGATGGAGATTTCTAAAACAGAGGAGATTGCTGCAGGATAAAACAGATGCCTGATTTGCAGGCAAACCCCTTCCCACAGCTCTTCAGTCAAGGCTCCTTTTCTTTATGGCTTTACCCTCCCCTCAGGGCTGCCTCTGGGCTAAAGGTCACCTCACTCTGTCCCCAGCCCCATCCACACCTTCTCCAGCCCTATTCCCATGTCCTGCTGACATACAGGCTGCTCCCCAGAAGAAAGAATTTTCTCAGAGTTACTCAGTTACTGCATGAGATACATCACACACCAAGTGGCCAGAAGGTCACCTGGGCATCCTTCCTATTCCTCCCGCTCTCACCTAAGGGGTGTCCTGCTGCCTTCCCACCATAGCATCCTTGTCCCCTTGTCTTTGCAAACGGCTCATCTTTGCTGCACAAACTCATCACAGTACTAAACCAGGCGTAACTATCTAAACCATGCTTCACATGACTGCTAAATACAAGCCTGTACAAATCTCACTGCAACACGCATTTTTCAGAGCTGTAACAAACTAGAATTGAGACACTGCTTGGACGCAACTCCCCCCCCCCAGAATCTCATGTTTCTATTCAGAAATTATCCAAACTGCAAGAGATCAGAAATAAAAGTCTTCAAGGCTGCGGCAGGGTGGGAAAGAGATCAAATGAAGTATTGCACTCATGCAAAACAAAAAAGCCAAGTGCCTGGCGTGCAGTGGTGTTTCCTTGGTTTAACTGTTAAGTTTAAATGTAGCTGGAGCTGCCCCTATCTGCAGTGCTTGTTCTGCCCCTACGTACAGACCAGCCAGTCTGTATTTTGATTGCACATTCCTTCATAAGCATGTCACAAATTTTCCTGGAAACCTCAGTTCTGCCTGCCCCCTCTGAAAGCTTGCCCTGCAATAGCACACACACAAACCACAAAGCTTAGTCTTGACGTGGCCTTGGTTTTGACGCTAACTTCCACCGAAGCCACTAAGGTTTTAACCAAAACTCCAACTACTTTGTCTTAAGGCTAAAGACTAACACAGTTTTTGAAGTACAATCCCATCTTCCACGAGACAAATGAGCATCACTAAGATAATTCAGCTGATTTAGACACATGAGCCCTATTGCAAAAGCACTTTAATGCTGGGTACCTGCTGACCAAGGCCTGATTTTTAGATGTGTCTAAGTCCCAGTGCAGCTGACAGCAGACAGGCGCCCACCAAGTCTGGTTAAAAGCACCTGCAAACAAGACAGAAGATGCTTCTTTGCTGCCTCTCCATTTACAATGGCACAAATGATGCAAAGAAGTTGCATCTGTCCCATGGCCACCATCCTGGCATTTTGACACAGAAACGGGTCTCCACAACTGGGAAAAATGTGCTGTACAGCAATCTAAGGCTGAGACACAAACAGAGACCCTGTCATGAAACTACCATGGTCGGTTTTGGCTGCAGCATTAAGCCGGTTTGTAAACTCCTCCAGGCAGATGGGATGAGCCAGTCATGCTGCCCCACACCATTTAAAAGAAACCTGCTACACACACAGTCAGTCACAGGTAAAGGTAGGAACAAACCTTCAGCAATGCCCAAAGCTCTACCAGAAAGGCCTGTTTCCTCTCAGTCCTAGCCACCTCACCCAAAGCAAGTATTTCTATGTCAGCAAGATCGTCTTCACTGCCACTGTTTTATCCCAGAACAGACACAGGCATGACCAGCTCTGAGCCACTTGTGCTGGGTTCCTGGGCCAGGCCAACACCTGCAGCCTGTGAGGATAACTGCATGTGCCAGATTGAGCTCAACCATGTATCGACACTCAGTGCACAAGGAAGACATTTCTACTGCCATACATGCCCAGGAACACAGAAAAAGCACCAGTGTACACTTTTTGGTCAGGTACAGTTATTCATGTTATTTCTTTGCATTGATTTGGGGAGGGATGCCTCCCTTGGAACCCATGCCAGTGATCAGACCCAGGCATGCTGCAAAGCACACTTCACTGGCCTTTAGGAAATACCCATGAAATGCCAGATACTCATGACAAATCAGAGAGCTAGGAGGGAGGCTGACAGCAAGAAAAGCAAGTACTTGCTGGAGTGTTCGATTACTCCACTCTGGCAGCCAGACAAGGCCAGCTGTAAGCCTACCTGGCTGCCTAACAGAGAGAAGGGGTTTGCATGCAAGGAGGAAAATCCCACCCGGACCATTTGCCTTCACACAGTTCCCACTGCCACAGCGGTGCTAAGCGGCACAAGGTTCCCTGTGCATGTGTCAACAATAAGCAGCAAGGGCACAGGGGTGAGAGACTCTGCTCCAGCCTGCCATGCCATCTCCTTTCTCTCAGAGCTCCCAAGAGAACACATTTGCAAAGTTCCAGCCTGATGGTGTTTCGCACTTTCATGCTGTCATTCCTGCTGTCAGGGTCTGGGTTCCATTGGCACAACCAGCCAGCAGTGGATGAGCAGGACCCTGGCCCTGGCTCTGGTGCTGCTTCTCTCTCTTCAGTCTGCTTGGGACCTTGAAGATACATCACCCATGCTTCATGACAGGGGCACCAGACAGCCAAAACCAAGCTGCATCTACATCCTGCCCAGCCTCAGCACTGACCCACTCACTCCACCCCATTCCCCAGAGCTGCTGTTTTTCCCAGCCCCACTGCTCATTTGCTCTCCTAACCCAAACCCATTCTCGCTCTTCCTGCTTGCTTGAAGGTCTTCAGACACCAACCACTGCAAGTGGCGTTGGCAGGAGATACAGTTCACATCTCAGCCTCAACTGCTTCTCTGTCAAGCCTCCCTTGACCAATCCTTGCTTGCTGAGATCTCTCAGCACAGCACCTAGCAGTCATGCCTTCAGAAAATTAGAGAATAGAACACTTCAGCACTGCCTGCATACCAAAAGCACATGTCCCATTCTCGGTTTCCAACAGTAGTCACAAAGCAGAGCTCACAAGAGAGCCTCAGGTCCCAGAACACCCCTCTGCTTCACATGCAGTCCTACCCCCTTTCACCCATACAACTGCAAAGAGATTGGGGTTGGAGAAGCTACAGCTTCTCTGCCTGGCTGTTAGCTGTTTTGAGATTCAACAGCTGGAGTACTTACACAATTAGATCAAACCCATCACAGAGGCAGGATGAGTTGAATAGCCACATGCAGAGATTTCCCCCTCTGCTGTAAGCACAGGCAACACTCTCATACACTGGGACTTTGCAGCCAGCTCTACAGTAGACGAGAAATCTGACAGGAGGCAGAAAGAGGGGGAAGGAGATGGTGTCTCACACCAAGCCTGCTCCTACTCCATGCCATTTAAATCTTGTCTTCACCACTCCCTGCTTGGATGAAATGAATTAGTTGCTTCCTGCAAATGTTGCTGTGTATGATGCACAAGCTTATTCTCAAGCACTGCACACAGAAAATACTGCTCTGTATCGGTATGAATTTTTAATATGCTCCTCACAGCACTGCCTGCATGTCACGCACAAAAATATTACCCAGAAAGTTACAACTCTGCACTTCCTTTGATTTATTTCTGAAGTCCTGAGTGACCTTATCTACCTGGCCTGCTTGAGGTGATGTGTGGGATAGAGACCTTCAAGTTCGAACTTAATTTTTTCTCACTGGAGGCTATTCTGGCTGCAAACAACAAAATTAAAGAAGCTGAAAGCAGAGACATTACAAAAGGGAGCAGACCAGGGTGAAATCCACATTATGAACGGAAGTTTCATGAGCCTCACATTGCAGTCCCGATTAAAGAAGCTTAAAACTAGCAAAAAAACCCAACAAAAATCCCGGCCTGTAAGAGGGCCCCAGTGGGAGAGATCTCTGTGGAAAAAAGCAACAGAGAAGAAAAATCTGTTACTAAGCACCAATCACAACAGCAAGCTTGTCAGCAGAGCCACGCATCAGGTACAGCACATGCTCAGGAACACATCTGCCTGAGATAGTTAAAAAGATATAGTTAAAAAGAGAAAAGGAAGGCTTGAAAACAAAAAGCAAAGATTGCTCTGGAAAGGTGGAATGGGAAAGGTGGTCAGTTGCAAGGCAAAGGACCATCCTGCAAAGGTGAGTCCCCAAGACCAGAAGCTGAGAGCACAGAAAAAAGGATGTGGAGAGCAATGGAAAACGTTTTTTTGCGAAATATGCAAAAGGAACAGACAGCAATTTGCCATTTCTCCTTTGAAAGGTTCAAGACTAAAAATGTCAGCAGTGACACCTTCCTTGAACACAGAGTAGTCTTTTGTGGGTGCTCAGCTCTGCTCCGGAGCATCGCAAGTGCCAGAGAGGCTGGCTCAGCCTTGGGGCTGCTGGCTGACCCAAGCACCACAGAGCTTTCCAGCTTCTGCATTCACAGCACCAGCTGCCTCTTGAACCAGCACCTCATCTCTAGCCTCACAGCTCTCGCTGTGGACATGTGTATGGCTCACCCTGAGTATTTCCCCCAGCTGGCTGCACAGGAGAATGTTTTTCCAAGGCTCTTAATTCATGCCACATGACAGAAACATGAAACGACCTCCGTGATAGATCTCTGGAAACAGGCAGGAGTGCTTTGCAGCTTGGAGCTGATAGGTCTGGGTCAAGCTTCAGGACCTAAAGCTGCAGACCCCTGGGCCAGGAACGCCAGACCCTCTGCAGAAGCTGTGCTCTGCTGAGCTCAAGCCCCAGCAGCTTCCCCCACGCAGCTGATATCACCCTGCACATTACTTCTTGCCCAAGGAGCTACCGAGCTCCTCACCCTGGCAGGAAGCCAGGGGACATCCCAAAGGGTAAGGTGGTCTGCAAGGCCTGCCCAGGAGACACAGGGAGACACATACTGGCAACCACTGTCTCTAAATTTAGCCACTCGGGGAAGGGGAGACGTCACACAAACACCAGCTAGAGACTGGAAGGCTTAACGGGGTTAAATACCCTCCTCCTTCCCCAGTCGACAGAGTCAGCTAGCTTATAACCCCTCACTGCCACAGCAGAAGAGGACATTGACACACCTCAGTGGTTACAAAAGCTCTGGGGAGGCCTTTGGCACTGGACGGAGCATACCTCTGGGTGGACAACTTGAGTGGAAAGCATGCTGGATGCTCAACTCGGCAGCTACAGGAGGGTAATTATTCAAAACGCCAATTTACATCTCACCCACTAATTTCCCCAACATGAGTTATTTGAGATCATCCCTTACCAGTGTGGCAGTACAAGGTTTCCAAAACATTAGTTATCTTTTTCTCGGGCACACAGATGCTAACTATGGTTAGAACTGGAATTCAATTAAAAGCAAAACAAAAAAACCCACATGTTCCCCAAACCACATGATTTGGTACTTCCTATCTCCACACCCATAAACCAGGACGGAAAGAGTAGGAACTCATCAAAACAGCTCCATCAAAATAACGCCAGCAGTAGTCATGAAGGTTTGAACCCTTCTGTTTCCTTCTCACAGTATGAAATAAACAGCTCAGAGAAATAAAGGAGGGTTGATATCTAATATATTCCTAAGCCAGTGCAGGTAACTGGTCTACCATCAGTGCGGCTACATGATACATGCAACATCTCTCTCCTATTTCTGCAACTCATGAAATACTGAGCACAGAGAGACTTTATGCCAGGTAACACTGACGTGGCAGCAAGAGACTCGGCATGAGGAGAGAAGGCTGTGACTTTTGACACCATTGCCCCCTCCAAAAAGATGAGGTGGGTGTGTGAACATGATGCCATTTCTCCACTCTGTCCTGTCAAACTCAATCTATTTCAAATAGTATTTCAGCATGAGTAGCCTCCCTTGCCCAGCTTCATCTCTGCCTGTCCTGTTGGGCAGTCCATCCTTCTCCTTGTGCAATGGGGAAGGTGGGAGCAAGCCACCTCTGCATGTGACTGACCAGAGCAGACACTGGAGAAAGGAAGCGACCAAAGGGTACAAATAAACAGCACAGCATAAAGGCTTAGGAAAATGAGGGGGCACTGGGGAAAAGCTGAAATAGGAAACAAAGCATCCTCCAAATTGATGAGTATTTTGCTGCCCTTCTAATATCTAAAAAGCTCCTTGAATTGGCAGGTTGCAACACAGCAATTTCAGATGACTGCAATATAAAGCCATGAAGAATTGATTTGCTTCATTAACATTTTAGAACCTTATTAGCTGGAACAAAATTGACTGTCAAGGCATTTTAAGGCAGAGTCATGGTGTAATGAGCTCAGTGCGAATTATCCTCGTCCCAGAATAGAAACAGGGCTGTCACTGAGTAACCAAGCCCAGAATCTACCTTTTGGTTATTTTTAATTCCACCCCTTCAGACCTATCTGTCATGAGCACTTTTGCATTCTGCCAAGGCAAGGAAGGCACCAGCTGGAGAGAAAGCTGCAGCCAGCCCCAACCTGTCTGTCCTCACCCAGTAACAGCAAGGCACGACTGCATGCAGAGCATCCACCAGAACGCTAGACACCACCAGCCGCAGCCAGTCCAAATGATAACATTCCCACCAGCTGTGAGCCCACCTTTCCAATCAGTAGTTCCAAAGCTATTACAGGCCCATCACAGAGGAGATGCTGAGCCTTCTAACTGGCTCCATTACTGCTGCAGGTCCCACTAAAGGAAAAAAAAAGGAGTCTAAAGGAGTTCCCAAAGCCATTGCTATGATATAATAAAGTTAACAGGCAGGGTTCACTGAAGTCTGCAGGGAGCTATCAGGACTGATTAGCATCCTGCTAGTTCTGTCTCTCTGTGTTTGGGTCGCAACACGTTAATAGCTGGCCATGTGAAAAGCCAACCCTCTGGAGTGGGGCTTACAAGACTCAGTCCCATGGACTTCCAGCCTTATGCAACTGATGAGGCAGGGCCAAGTCTCAGCCTGTCCTTCTGCTAAATTTAGAGAATTAGGCAAGCCTGCAAGACATTTTTCCTCACAATAGTTTGGCTACAGTACTGCACCCAGAACTGGATGATTGTTTTTCTGCCTGCTCCAATGAAAAAACGAGGAAGCCTCAATGTGGGTACTGCAAGGTGCACTTGAAGAAAACCAAAGAAAGCAGCTGAGCACCTGACACAGGCTGCAGAACTCCCTCCCGCAGCAGGCTGTAAATTCAAGAAGCTCACAAGGGTTCACAAAGAGACCAGCAAGGTGCCTTTAAGCATTACTAAAGAGACGAATCCCTGTGCTGAAGATAGACAAAGGCTGGGAGAGCACTTGGAATGAGATTTTTTCCCCATTTGGCTTGCTCCTTCCCCATAAGACACCCATGCATGCCATGGCTGAAGGTAGGCTGTGCAGCCCCTCTTCTGCAAGTTCAGCAAAGTCCAGCTGGGGAGTAAAAGACCTGCCGTTTCCCTTGTAGTAGCCTTTTACATTCTGCCACAACCCTCTTTTTTCTTTTTTTCAATTTACCTGCCTTTTGCCAGCCAAGAAAAAGTATAAATCAAAACACACACGCAAGACATGCATGTACATGTGCTGCCCAACAGTTTTCCCTGAGATTAAATAAACTCCTTCCTGGGTAAAAGTAACTTGCCTCCATGAGTTGCTGTTGCCTGAGGGCCATTCCAAGGCTTCAGTGTGTTCTGCAAACTGAGTCGGAGGGAGCTGTATTTTCAAACCTGCATGGTAAGTACTCTCTTCCAGCTCATTTAAGGTGAGATGCATGTGCAATACTCCTCTGTAAACAGATTTTGGTCACTCTAAACCCCTTGCTGTTCAGCAGGACAACCACAGAACCCACTTAAGGAAAGGAACAAATTTTTTTTTTCCCTTCATCACTGACTGATCTAAGGAGCAAAGTCTAAACACTCTAAGTCCCACTCAGGCTCAAATGTTAAATCAAGTAAATGTTTTACCTCTTAATTGAACCAACCTGAACTCATTCCTGTTTTAATGTATTAACGTGACCTTGTATTGAAGCCACTTTACTGTGGAATTCAGTCTATGCATCTACATCACAGAATTTATTCTAGGCTCACACTTAATTGGAGAAAAATGCTTCCTTGGTGCTTATCCTACAAAGCTACCTTCTTCCTGCTAGTTAATAACTAACACCACGCTACACGCTGACGACAGGTATAGCTTTAGCTGAGTAGGAACCTGAAGGATCACAGAAGTTTCCTTATCTACAAGGGCATCAGATCTAACTTGCTTCTCTGCATGTATTTTTTTCCTTTACACTTAAGTTTCATGAGTACATCCTTAGGTCAAGTGTTTGTTCCTTGACAGACATGAGTGTGATGTAGATTTGCATGAAGCTATATGATTGAAATCAGAGGAGCAGAGCACCAGGACCAGTGGCTACCTCTCCTCTTGGTCTCATGACTAAGGCTGGTGTTCTCTATAAAAGCATTGCTGGTGCACATGGCAGTGCCCAAGCAGCACTCCACAGGGCTCAGAGCATTAGTTTCCTTATGCCAGCAGAGGTGGAGAACTGATTCTGTCTCAAATCTTCTCCATTTGTTGGTTTACTTTTGTACTTTTGTAATTACCAAAATTGCTGTCTTTGAAGTCTGAGTGAGCTGCTGGCTTAGCACTGTTCAATGGTCAAGAACAAAGCTCTGTCTGTCCTTTTACTATTAAGAGCTTTCACTTGTCCCCTTTTCCAGAGAGGATGAGAATGAATCTTTCAAATCTTTTTTTTTTTTTTTTTTTTTTTTGGTGGTGATTCCTCATCATTTCCAATCATTTAACCATTCTTCTTTGAACCCTCTCATTCCCTAATACCCAAACAGGTGACAAATAACAGCTGTAAATCAAGGCAATATCTAGCTTTTGCTTACGAACACCTTTTCGCCAAGGGAAAGTGATTTTTTTATGGACTTAACATTATTGATTGTTTTACTACTGCTGCTGAAACAAATCCTTAATACTTTTTGTTCTGCCACTGGAACGCCTTCCAACGGTAAGTCATGCGAGTTCATAAACAATAGCTTTGCTACTTAACTCCTGCAGAGTTCATTGCCTGCTAAATGCCATCTGGTCTGGGATTCTCAGTGCCCAAAAATAAACTGCAGCATCAGTCTTTGCCGTTTAAAAATTGCTTCTATGGCAGTTACGTTTGCTACGGAAACAGGCAGGAGCGCTGGGGGCTGTAAAGAACTCATCATCCTCCCGGGGAGGCAGCACCATTGCCAGGAGAACATTTCACATCGCAGTCTCCTCTGCACCTTTCCAGGAGCTGCCTGCTCCACCATGGGACTCCGGGACAAAGCTCAGCTCCTTCCTGGTCCCCTATATGTGCTGCAAACCTGTCTTTCTTTCAGATTTTCTACAGGCAGCTTTCCAACAGGTGGATAACTGAGGTTAACTCACCAGTGTCATTATAACACAGCTGTGGCCCCCCCTCCTTCAGACGTTTCTCTAGCCAACCTGAACTGCAAGCTAGCTGGCTCTCCTCTGGATGTGCCCAGCACCGATCCCCTCAGAGGGATCTGCCTCAGGAAGAAATAACCTTAAAACTTCCCAGACATTTACTTGTACTTATCAAAGAGGAGAGACTCAAGGAGATCTTAAGCATATGGTCAAGATACCTCAAGAGTGAGGAGGACTGCAAAACAGGAACCAGCAGGATGCTCACTCTCAAACTCCATTCGCACTGAGTTCAGGCTCCAGCCAGGCTTGCTCTGAGGGGAGCTGAAGCTGATGTAGCAGCTCATGAGATGGCTTCTGCCCGAAAAACTGGCAGGACACTGGCATACTGGAGAAGACTGCACATTTCCGAGCTACTCAGAGATCACATGTTATTTTATACAATGCACTTTCCACAAGACAATGGCAGAGCAACAGCCAAAGAAATAAGATCAATTACAAGAAACTCACACAAAAGGCCATTACAAGAGAAGCAAAGAGCATCCCCTACTCATTGCACATCATCCAGGATCCCAGTTTGTTCTGAGATGCAAGAGGCACTGGAGGACCACTAGTGTTTCGGACATACAAAGTTTAAAGGGGCAGCATGAGCCAGACCGGACTAGAAAAAGCCTTTCTTCCCTTCATCACCACTAAAACTTTGCTCTGTGAGGGAAAAATTCAGAGAAAGCACAGACCTACTGACCGCTTCTATCTGCACATGTAAGGATTTTGTATGCTTGATGCTAGTGGAAATGTGTCCCACAGCTTTGGACTTCACCAGCAGCCACCTGGAAGCCAGAGGCACCTGTGTCCCACATATGTGTCTCCCTAATAGCGTTCCCTCCCACCTCCCTCAGCCTCCTGCATTTTCCTTAAACACACAAGCCAAGAGAACAGTCCTCCAAGCAAGGCAAAGCTTTATTAAAAATGACTTCTGATTAAAAAGGAGTTTAAAATCCTTTTGTAATGATGACCGGATTATCCACATCACGCTGCACTATGCAACTGGGGATAAAGCAGCACAGAGCAAGCAGCAAAAACGTCATCTCCAACAGAGCCACAACTTTGTGGGCAGCTCCCAGCTCAAACAGTCACCTGCAAGGCTTAGGTGGGCCTGGGCACACCTGGTATATCCCACAGAAGCAGAATAATGTGCAAGACTTATATGACACAGCAGCTGCAGAGGCTGATTTGCAACATGGCTTTCAACCAGAGGTGCTGTCTCAGGGGAACACTGCCATTAAATACTTCAGGAAAAGCAGGTAAGGGTGACAAGCCTCTGACCTGGAGCCTGGCCACGGGTCTGCCATAAAACACAGCAACTTGTCACGCCTTATTGGCAACAAACTAAAGGCTGGGCAAGAACTGCACTCAAGCTGCCCGATCTCCCTACAAGGACCACGTTGCCAGCACCCACCCTGCCAGCATCCACCCTGGTACCCCGGGGGATGAGCAGCCATGCACTAAGCGAACAGCCACGCTGCTCAGCTTCCCCTGGCTGAAGACACTCAGCCACACTTGCAACTGCCAGCTTTTAACATGAAGCACATTTTTAGCACCTGCAAAGTGTGTGGCAGAAATCCAAGTCACAGATTCAGTCAGCCTACTGCACTCCCCAAACCCACCCATCAAGCACCTCCTCTCCTCTCACCCTCTTCTGGGTTGGTTTTTTTGTTGTGGGCTGGTGTTTGTTTTTTTTAAAAAACTCCGATCCCCGTGTGAATCACCAACTTGAGCATGGTCTTGCCTTGTTTGGCAACATCATCTTAACACAGTGCTTAGCTTCACTGCAGGCACTCAAAGATGTGTATGTGTGTATTTACGTAACATGCTAGGCTCTCTTTTGGTGCAGAAGAAAGATATGATTTATTTCAAAGAAGGACACGGAACAAGTTAAAAACAATAGGCAGCTTCAAAAGCTTTGTGGTAGCTTTCCGTTACAAAAGAAAGAAAAAGCTACTTCCCCCCCCCAAGTCCCAACGGAGGGTTCTCAAACTTCCCTTTCATCCAAAAAAGTCTTTACTTTGGCTGAGCCTTTGAGGCACAAATACATTGCTTGGGAAAAGACACACGCAAGACTCAACTCTTAAATCATTTCAGCATCTCATCCTAGGAAGGCTCCAAGCTGACCACAGCAGCCACTCGCTGAATTATTTGTCCATGCAAGCACTGGTTAAGATCTTGCCAAAATCCAGTAATGATCCCCTCAGAGTCCAATGGGCTCCCTCTGGGCATACGCACGCTCCTCTGGGAAATGACAAACTTCTCTCCTTACTAAAGCTGGCATGAAAACATCACCAATGGTAGGTCACAAGCTTCTTCACCAGCATGAGCAAGACTCCTTGCCCCAAACCCCTGACAGTACAGGTTCAGGTACACAGACCTGACTGGACCTGTTAGTGAGGAGAAAGCATACAGGAGCTTCATTCCCTACATAGTCTCTGGCCCCATCAGAACTGAGCAAAAGCACCTAGAGATGACCAAAATTCCAAAGCAAGACTCACATTGCCTCCATTTTCAGCCACTGAACGTTTCTGCACAACTGTCCACCAGAAGCTTAAAAAAAAAAATAGTAAGCAATAAATTCTTGCTCAGCAGACCTCAGGGATATGGCAGTCAGCAAGCAATGCCACGTCTTTGCAATGTCCCAGTTATCTGTCTTCACTCCCATCTCAATGGGAAAGCAGGCGTGGGATGTTCGGAAACAAGTCAGAAGGCAGCGGAAGCAGAGCAGTCAGCTATATTAAAATATGAGCTAAAGTTCCACAGAGCTAGTTTTAACAAAGGAGCTAGCTTAAAACAAACAAACAAACACACACAGTAAAAAGGTTTGAAAGCTCAAATTATATATTCCTCACACCAAGAGCTCAAGGTGCCTCTGCAGGGCATGATTCCAGCAATGCATTTTCAAGCCTGGGATTGCTCAGCCCTGGTCCCTAACAGGGTACAGCAAAAGAAAGTCCACGTACTGAAGAGACCTGTGAAACCAGAGGCATGACTGGTTCCCACATGAACTCCCACTGCATGCAGCTGTATCCCTACTTTGGCCCCAGTGGAACCATCTTCCCTAAGCTGTCCTCCTAGAATTTGCAGGGGGAGGACAGGGACACGATGATGACATGTGTGTATTTAACTGGTATCAGAGTGAAGTGCTTACAGCTACCTTTTTCAACAGCTCTTAGCCCAGAGCAAGGTGGGGAGGCCCAGCGACCCTCTGCCAAGGGGACAGGGCTCCGAGAGCTGTGCAGGAATGCTGGGGGGCCCTGACCCAGCGCTGGCATGAGCTCCGTGTGAGCAGCCAGCCCCGAGAGCCCTGAAGCTGCAGCACGGCCGTCTTACTTCACCAAAACAATTTTCTCCTTTCACACCGTAGCCATCACTTAGTGCCCAACCAAAATAGATTTAAGCTGTTTCATAGTAAAAACAATGGTGACCAAGAAATGCTATGTCAGATCACAGGAAGGGGAAGCTCTTCTTTAATAGATTTCCTGAATTTAGCCACTTTGATAAGCCAGTCATATGCACATGAGACTTTCCCAGCGTGTGCATCGTTATGTGAACTAAAAGCATGAAAATCTCTCTCAGACAAAGAAAGAGCCCGCTCAAAAGGAAGATTTAGAGAAATGCACAGGGAGCTGAAAACTCATCCGGTTATGCAATGCATGTAAGTAGGGCTGGTGCTTGCTGCCGACTCCCTGGTTTGGAAACCTGCCACCAAGCACCCTCTGCTTCAGCACATTCAACCTCATCCAGCAGTTCTGCCTGTAACATTGTGGTGGGTTGACCCTGGCTGGATGCCAGGTGCCCACCAAAGCTGCTCTATCACTCCCCTCCTCAGCTGGACAGGGGAGAAAAGATACAACTAAAGGCTCATGGGCCAAGATAAGGACAGAGAGAGATCACTCACCAACTGCTGTCATGGGCAAAAGTTTAATTTATTACCAATTAAATCATAGAAGGGTAATGAGAAATAAAACCAAATCTTAAAACACTTCCCCCCCCGCCTCTATTCTTCCTGGGCTTAACTTTACTCCTTATTTGCTCAACCTCCTCCCCCTGAGCACTGCAGGGGGACGGAGAATGGGGGTTGTGATCAGTTCATCACATGTTGTTTCTGCTGCTCCTTCCTCCTCAGAGGGAGGGCTCCTCACACTCTTCCCCTGCTTCAGAATGGGTCCCTCCCAAGGCAGACAGTCCTTCATTAACTTGTCCAATGTGAGCCCTTCCCACAGGCTGCAGTTCTTCACAAACTGCTCCCGCATGGATCCCTTCCGCAGGGTGCAGTCCAGGAATGGACTGCTCCAGCACGGGTCCCCTACAGGGTCACAAGTCCTGCCAGCAAACCTGCTCCAGGGCTTCTCTCCATGGGGTCACAGGTCCTGCCAGGAGTTGCTCCAGCATGGGCTTCTCATGGGGTCACGGCCTCCTTTGGGCATCCACCTACTCTGGCTGCAACTGCTGTTGTACAGGGTTTGTTAGTTTGGTTTTCCCCCTCCTTCTTAAATATGTTACTCTAAAGGTGCTACTGCCATCGCTTGTTGGCTTGACCTTATGCAGCCACAGGTCTGACTCGGAACCAGCTGGAATTGGGTCTATCAGACACAGAGGAAGCTTCTAGCAGCTTCTTACAGAAGCCACTCCTATAGCCCTGCCACTACCAAAACTCTGCCATGCAAAACCAATACAAAAAATACAGCCACACACAGCAAGGGGGCAAGAAGCACCATGCAGACCAGGAGAAGAAACACACGTAAAACCCTCCATCTCCTCCTCTCATTGCAGCAGCACAGACTTAGCAACAGGGTAAGTCTGTGGCTCCCTCCCCACCTGGGATGCCCCAGCAGCATGGAGAGACGCCCACCTGCTTGCTCCTCTCTGGACACAGCATGCTGGCTTCCTGAAGATACAGCCCACACCACGCTTCCCCAGGAAAGTCAACCCATCCGGAGGACTGCTGAGTGATTACTTTGAGCAAGCACTGATTATCCCAGCTCTCACTGCTTGCTCCTGGTTGGGTGGCTCAGCAGTATGACAGTGCAAGATGGAGTCATCCAAAATGGATAATGGTGGGACAGAGACTGGCTACCTCTGAGCCCACATTAACACAGTGGAGGCCAAGCCAGCAGCTGTACCCCCAACCTACAGTGCTCTTTGAAACCAGTTCAGGCCCAAGAACAGCTCCCCATCATTAAGAAAAAGTTTGGCACCATACAGTTGTTGCTCAGTCTGACACCAGTTTGTCTGGATTTACAATTCCCCATGCCCTTGGGCAACTCCCAGGTGAGTCTGCAATTTGCAGAACTCTTTCCAAGTTACATAGCTTCTGACAGACATGTGCTGCACAGCTCAGCTGCCTCCTTACCATCTCCTCTCCTCCTGCGAGTCCCAGCATGACTAAAACTCCCTGCTAAGGAAGGTCATTGCTCCTATAAGCCTCTCCTTGCTACACAAATAGAGAAAAGGATGAGGAAGGGGACACCTAATTTATGTAGCTGCCCCAAGTCCCTTTTGCTCCCATATAGACAGGGCCCAGCTGCTCAGCAATTTTCAAGGAAATAAAACATTCCCTATCACACACTGCAATAAATACAGCTGCATCTCACTATCTGTTGAGGATGTAATAATGAAAAGTGCAAAGGTTAGCAATCTGACAGACAATTATGCTATTTTTCCCCATAACGTGGCAGAGGAGAACATGTGTACAGACTAGTGAAGCTATCCACAGTATAAACACAGAGAGAGGGTGGAAAGATACAAAAGCAAATATCAGGATGGTCAATGAGATGACTGCTTTTCAGAACCCATCACTAGCCCCAGCCATTACCCCATTTTTGGGTCCTTCATTCTTGATTGATCTTGATTTATCCAAGAATTTTAATGAGAGATGAAAATGTGACTGTTCAGACACAGGCAACAGTGTTTTACTTACAGTAGAAGACTAACGTCAGGCAGCCAGCCTGAGAGGTTCCTCTCTCTCCATCCTCTATACTGTACATCCTGTACCTGTGCATTTCAGCTCTGCACATCGCTAAGTCTTTGCTTTCTAATTTTATCTGTTCAGAGAAAAATTGCTTGCCATCCATACCCAGCTGCTGCATCTAAGAAACGGGCCACAGTGAGGGGAGAAAGGTATTAAATGGCCAGCAACAGAGCTCCACACCAACAGCTAGAGATGCAGCAGGGTGTTGCTGCAACATGCAGCACTCATGGTCTGTGCTGCAGGACAATTTTGCAGTTCTGCTGTGTCTACCATAATGTTTCAGAGGCCACATGACAGACACACATCATCTACTGCGAGAAGCTCACCCTCTGCTTGTTGACCACATGGCAGAGGGCCTTATTAGATGTGAGGACACTTGTTTTGGGGTAGGTTTGGGACAAATCAGCCTCTCTAGCAGCCCTCTGCTGCCAGCTTTGCACCAATACAAAGGCACCAGATGTGCTGCACATGTCTCTCAACATCAAGCAAGACCCAATCACTGTGTTCACCTTCAGTATTTTTCCACTGTGTGGTTTCATGTGGCAGAAACAGCAGCTAGATACACTGGAAGCAAATTAGGTCAAGTACCTCTGTCTCAAGCCAAACCCTGGAGATTTTGGTGCAGTGGAAACTACAGCAAACTCGTTTTTTAGGAAGCTCATCAACAATGCTACCCTGTTAGAGGGCAGGATCTGTCCCTTGTCACAGGCCACTGCTCACTGTATTGCTGCAGAGGAAAACACCTGCTAAAAATGCAGAGAACGTGCTCCAAGAGGAATTCAACACAGAAACTGGAGAGTTACTACGCACAGATCATTCAAGAGACAAGTCTTGAGTGAAACACGCCATGATCTCGCATTCTGCTAGGACAAAAACCTACAATATTGATTTTATCATCAGTCACAGCATAAGGCCCACAAATCCCTCTCCTAGCATTGTTGTACCTTTGTTTCCTTCCTGTTATACCAGAACAGGGAGACCCTGAAAACGCTACAGAAAGTGATGGGTATAATGCAAAGGAGGGGGGACCTCTCCCAGAACTGATCTGGGACATGTGGGTTCCCTCTCATGTAACACAAATAAAAATGCTTATCTAAACTGGATGCTTGGCAAGCATCACCCTAAAACCAGGCAAAGGGGAAGATAACTTGGTATTGCTTTCATAAAAGGCCTTACAGAGGCACACTTTGCCAAGCTTGTGAAATTGCCAACAAAACCCCAGCAGAAGACTCCAGTCATCTCATAAGCACAATTCAACGAAACCTAAATCAGCAACAATACAGCTCCTTCCTGGAGTATTCAAGCATCACCTCCAAGTCAGCATGTGGCAAAACAGGGCAGGTCTGAACAGGATTTGAGATGCAGCTTTGTTTTACTCTGAAGGTTACTTGCCTCCACAGTTCAGTTTAGTCTGATCCTCACAAAGCTTTAAGTTTAATGAACGTCCCCACAGAAGCGCCTAGCTCACCTCAAAGCTGTCGTCTGGTTCATGCAGAGCGTGCCATGCTGAACTGTCAATTCAAAATTAATGCTACCTCGTAAAATTTGTAAGTCCTAGGCCAGTTTCACACCCGCCCCCAAGAGTCCAACCTAGCCACAACTAAAACTACTAAGTAAGCGTACTCAGTACACCTTTGGAAGAAGCAAAGAGCTCTTGAAAATGACCACTGGGAAAAAACCAAATCTGAAATTAAGGTTTCACTTTAAACCACAACCAACTCAAGCAGTCACAGCTCAGTCTGAACACAGCCTCCATCCACTGGCCACAGACAAGTCACTCCTAACCACGGAGCCTGCATCAGTCCTAAACCACACTGCCACTGACCATGCTGGCAACCCAATCAGTGCGTTCAGGACCAAGCTTTAGCCAGGAAAATACCCAAAACACAGTATGACTTCAGCCTCCAGAAGCTTGCTGGGGCAGAACCATAAGCCCTCAAAAACGGTCCAGCAGAACACCCCAAAGTAAATTTCCCCCAAAGCCAACCAGCCAGTTGTTTTACGGGTCTTGAACCCCCCAGCCCCAGTTCTTACATCTGGCTTCCAAGAAAGAAACCATTAGAGGAAAAACCTCTCCCAGCTCCTCAGCTGAACAAAGGCCACATCCACACAGGTGATCTTCCCATTACAGGCTGTAAACTGCATCCACTCATCTGCTTCTAAAAACACCAAGGCACCGTCTGTATGAGACGCAGCTCCTTCACACTATGGTCACCAGAATCCCATCACCTCTCCTGCTGTAGGCAAAGAGATTGCTATAGCTCCAAGAAGGCAGGCTGAGACTCTACAACCCAGCTGCATTGCCTCCTCAGCCCCAGATATGTCCTTAGCTAACAAAAAGCACCAACAAATTTTGTTTGCAGCAGCAGGAGTTTGGTTGTTATAATTGACACGGTACTTTTAAGCACTGCCTCCTCATTCCTCATCACTACAAGATGCTTCCTGAAATAGCACATCCTTAATTTGGCATCCCACAAGCTCACCTGAGAAGAAGTGACCTTATTCAGCACCAGCCAACTTGCTTACTCTCAGTGTCATCCACATCTGTGCAGCCAGCGCAAGTATCACAAACAAGGAGAGGGAAGATAAAAGGGACGTAACTGATTATCATGTATTCACCCCCCAGACCACAGTTTTCTTTACTCATCTCAAGAGGCTATTGTTCCTTGACTCAGGCCAGGGGAAAATGAAGAGGGGGAAAAAAAAAAAAAATGTATTTTGCTGGCTTCCAAGAATCCAAAACTGACATCGAATTTTTCATTAAATATGTTTTTTCCCTTTTCCCCTGGAAATTTTTTTTCAAGAGCTAAAAGTAGCTGGCACTATTATTAGCGATTCACTAGTTGGAGAGCATGCTAGTCTACAACAGTTACCTGATTAATACTGCAAATGCAACAAGACACCACAGCATACAGAATTACCTACCATATGCACCCATATTTTGCTTTTAAATTGATAACTTGTTTTTTCACAGCTCTATCCCAATGTCAAGTAACATGTTCAAAACATCACCAAAGGACGTCAGAGATTCAACTCTGTTGGTGATTTCCCACCATCCTCTCCTGAGATGCAAAAGGAGTAAGACCTTAGAATATATCTGCATGTGGATCATGCACATGATACGTCTCAACCAAACTTAGATGAGAAAACTTTTCACACTTCAGTGCTTTTAGAAAGAGGCACCACGCTACCAGAAGCCTGTGCACACAGCAGGAAGTAAAGCACATTTCATGACATCTGTGCCCACAGCATGCTGAAGCAGAGCACAAATCAGTCTTCATATAACCAACTGACTAGAGACGGGAAAACCTACATCAACCTTTTTTCTCACCCTCACAGTCAGTAGCTTTTAAATGGTTCTCATGCAACGAAACAAAGAATCACTTGGTACTGAGCATCTCTTTTATAGGTCACTTTCTGCAAAGGCCAATTTCAGCGACTGTGAAAATAAAAACCACAAACAAACAAACAAAAAAAAGGTAATGCACTGAAGGCCAAGAACTCTGCCTTGCTTCACTAACCAAACCAAAAAGATCCACTCAACCAAATCTCGTGCTTCCCTGGTTCAATGAAGGAAGCTGGAAGTCCAGAGGCCCAAAGCCAGAGCAAACTGCCATGGGGAATGGGGCAGGGCAAGACAAGCTGTTAAGGAACAAATGAGAAGCGCTTTTTTGTACCAGAGCTGACATACCAGGAAACTTCTCCTTTCGCAGACATGCACAGAAACTTTCTGCATGTAGAAGAGGATTCCTTTAAACAGCGTTACACATACATGTTGTCATCCTAATTTCAAATAATCTTTGCAAGTTCTGCATTAGAAGCCTTAAAAAACAACAAAAAAACCCCAAACACACAGAAAGTAACGCAAGCAATACAAGGTAACCAGACACTGCAGGCAGCAGGACAGCTTTCAGAAGGCAATTCAAACCCTCAGCCTCTCTTCTGGCATCAACATTTGAGTTTGTCCCTCCTGCTCCTGTGTCCTCCTGAGCCAGATCATCAGGCATGAGCCTAGCTCTGCACTGGCTACTCCAGTTCGTCCCAAGGACTGGCTCCCACACCTACACCCCTCCAGGCACGGTCCCATGACAGCTATTGACACTGCACCCCACACTCTTCCTCTGGCAATTCTTCTGCCTCCTCCATGATGACAAAACATTTGTTGTCTCTTTCCTGAATGTGTTCTTTAAATTAGAGGATGCCCCACCACAGCCACCAAGCAAGAGGACCTCAAATACTCACCAAGCAACACACATCTTAACATGAAAGAAATCTCTAAAAATCCCTTGTGGCAAATCAACTGTATTTCTACACCATTATGTACAGCAAGTCACACCACTCAAGGTTGGTGCTTCAGCAGCACAGAAATCAGCTCTAGTTGGTAAACTAAATAATCAGTGCTAGAGCTACAGAATCACACTGGCTTTCTCAAGACCCACAACCAATCTGTTCTCTCCTCATCCATAATCACAGGGCCACGTTCAGCTTTACCCTGCCACCCAGATCACCCATGCCCAGTGCTCACACTCTGCTGACGTCTTGCCCCACTATCTGATTATGCCACAGTACTCTGCTGAAGCCACAACCTTCAGAAGAGCGGTCTCAAAACAGCTGCAGCATCTACTTTCAAAGTCAGGCAAAAACGGCTCCACCCTCAAATGGGGAAAATAAGAGGCTGTCAAATGCATCATAGGAGCATCAGGCTCTATAACAAGCAGGTGTTGCTCTATTGCAATTGTCTGTGAAAAAACACCCCAGCCACTTACAATTTAATTGCAAAGCACAATTAGATACCTGACATCAGTCTTTCATGAGAAGCAGCTCAGATTTTCGAGCAACTTCTGAGCCCTTCTGACAGAACCAGCCCCACCTGCTCCCACCTCACTTTGCACAGGTGACTTGACAGCATGACACATCACGGGATCTTCCACCTCTCCATCTCCTGACTCCATCCAGCCACCAAGGAAGTTCATGCTTGCTTTTGACTCCAGTGCAGGGACAGTAAGCATGGTTGCCTTTAAATCACACTCATCATAAAGTGGCCTAAAGCCAGCCCTGCTCTGGGCATGGCAGTGTCTCACAGAGAAACTACACTATAATACCTCCATCTGTACCCCTTAAGGTGTCTGGCACATAAGTCCTGCTTCTGCTCACCTTTGATCTGGGAGACTGGCAAAGTAGAGGCTTGTGATCCCCTCCCCGTTCCGATACCCGTGGAAGGCAGCAGCAAGCCAGAAGTAAGATAAGCACTTCCTCTCCACAGGAGACCTCTTGCTAGTCTTTCAGCATCTCTCAAAGCTCCCCAACCCAAGAGCTTTGCAGCATCCTTCTGAAAAGGGCCTGTTCAGCTCACACATAGTATCTTCACCCATAGCTTCTGTCATCACATTTTTATTCTGTGAAAACCCAGATCATCGTGTCTTGCTTGCGACAGCAGTTTGCCCATTTTCTGCAACGGACACAGCCCCCGGCTTTCTTATGTCTGCATTCATACAGGCAACTTCACTGGCAGCAATAAAGGAAAACCACTGGTCAAACACAATTCCCCCCACCCCAAACACCAAAAAGATCATGTATTGGACATCAGGACATCACATGCAGACCACAGCCTCACAGAGCCCAGGGTGGCCCAGACCCAGCGTCGCACAGGGCAAGAGACAACAGCAGAGCGGTTCACAGGTGCACGTGAAGGCAAGCTTGGAAAATCCAGCCACATTTATCCAAACAAAGCACACACCTGCTATCAGACAGACAGCAAACCACCTCCATCCCCCAAACCAAAGACATTTAATAGCTTATGGGACATGAATAACATAAAAGCCCTTCAGTCCAGGGGCTGAAAGAACATTACACACAAAATCACAGCATTTCAGAATGCCTGTGACAACCCAACTGAAGTCTCATTATCTTGGAGTGAGAAACCAATCCTGTTGGTCACTCCAAGCAGGGATATGCCTTTCTTAGTCTAGCAGGGATGCTTTTATTTATATGTAGTGCAAATGTAAAAAAAAAAAAAAATCAACACACCACTTATCAGCTGAGTGGATGGCTGCAGCCTCAAAGCACACTGAGATCCCAGCTCAGATGCCAATTCGGTTACTATTTCAACCAGCTACAAAACAGTTTCAAACACAAAAACTTCCTTAAAAGGACCCTATCAAGACATTTTTATATCACTTTCATTCACTGTCAGTTTGCAATAAACCCTCAGAAGATTTAATGAAGAATCTCAATTGTTATTAACATTTCTATGCACACTGGCTTGTTCTTAAGAGAATTTCTGTGTGTATTACCAATGGAAGTTACAGTGTGCACATGCAGGACAGAGAGGGAAGGGATGGAGAGGAAAAGCCAGGATTAATCCTCAATTTATGAACAACCAACTCCCCTCTTTGAAGGGGATTCCAATGACAGTTTTGGATGACCAAAGAATGAAACATTGGTTTCATGAATGACGACACAAATTGCGCAACCAGACACAGATCCAGACTGCACTTCCATTTTTGAGCACAAATTTGGCAGTGTCTCCACAAAAGTATTTCCCTTATTAAGGTCAACAGGCTGCAAAGCAGTTCTTCAATGCAGTCCTAAAAAGATCACAGCCCTATTTAAGAATTAGCAGTGTTGTAATTGCCAGGGATTTCCACTGCAAGAGCTCGGAAAGAAACACAGCCATCTCCCTCACTACATATTTTTGTAATATTAGACCCATCTCTGTCCTACACCCTGTCAAAAATGATGCCAACCATAATTCACTTGCATGAAAGCAAGCTTGGCAGCGTGACTTTAAACATACACACCTCCTGATCAACAAAATCAGGAGGGGAAGAAAAAAAAGTTTTCATCTTCCCGATTGCCATTTAAGGGCTCCTAAACAGTCTTTTGTTCATAGACCAGATACGCAGCAAATTACATTAAAAGCAGACATACAGGCCTCCCCAAGCCAAACCATGGTTCACATTTTTCATGCAATCCAGGTCATAGCTGGGCTAGATTTAAGTACCATCTAAGATGACAAGCAGGTTTCTTGATAAACTGCAGCCTTTAATCGCTCTTCAGCACTTCCACTGAGCAGCCCTGCCTCTGAAACAGGTCTGTCTTCTGAACATGCTTTTCCCCCAGTTAGGCTCGCGTAGTATTTGGGTCAGGACAGTCGTTCCCTGACCCAAGGCAGGGTCACTTCAGATGCTAAGCCCCGTGCTCCTGGCAGTAAGGCCTGGCTTTTCCCCTGGAGAGCACAGGAACACTGCAACCCCCTTTCCACAAGCAGCACCACTCCTACGCCCAGCAACCCAGTGCTTACCTGTGCCTCCCCTTCCCAGCACACCCAGCCTGGCTCCCAGGTGAGAGCAAGCTTTTCCCACCTCTAAGGAAACCAAGGCATAAGCCAAATAAGGCATAATATAAGGTACAGACAAATCCAAAGGAAAAGGCCCTTCAATTTCAATGTCCCCTTATGCTTCCAGACCTGCTCTGACTGTCACTGGTCAGCAAAGATGCCAATTGCCCGCAGACAGTTGAGCTCCTCTTTGCATTTCACTTTTAAAGCATCATCTACTCACCTGGGAAAAAGGGGTCAGCCACAACACATTCACATAAAAGAAAAAAACAGATGACATGTGACTGCAGACCTGAATTATTCACAGGCTAAACCTTCACCAGCCACTCATCACACCTGCAGTTTGCTGTCTTGGCTGATTTTGGTGGTTTTGTTTTGTTTGTTTTGGGGTTTTTTTTTTAGGGTTTTTGTTTTGTTGGGGTTTTGGTGTTTTTTATTGTTGGTTTGTTGGGTTTTTTTAGTTTTCAGGGGTTTTTTTTTTGAAAGCAGCTCACACTGTCCCAAGCACCATGTCTGCAGCAAGACCCAGCATTGGGATATCACTCAGCAACTCACACAGTATGGGTTCACTGTCCGTCCCCCCCCCGCCGCCCCAGTCCAGTGGCTCTTACATAAGCTAGCACAGTTAGAGGGAGACACAAGTGACAGAGCCAGGACAGCAGGCTGAGGAGCAAACAGCATCTCCTTATTTTCAAGGTCCAGAGGAAAAAAAACCCCAACAAATAAGAACTCCACCACCCCCCAACAACCCCCCAAAACACATCTTAGTATTCACATTTGCCTACGAACCAATTCAGCACCACTGCTTCCTTTAAATCAAATCATATTCCACTTCCCCCACAATTTCAGGCTACCTGTAATAAATGTTCCAACATTCTTGCAACATGGGTAGGAGGTGTGTGCATAAAAAACCCGCACATTTCTGGAGTGCTGCTTACAGTCCAGAGTATGGTTTTAGTTTCATGCATATTTACACACCCAAGCACCTTTCCCACAGCCCCCACAAGCCCTATAGCAAACCCAAATGGAGAACGGAGGAAATTGGGTAGGAGGCAGTACCTGCATACATACAAAGTAAAACAGATGCTGCTGGAAAACACCACCAATAAAATCACGACTTCAGAGGCGACAGCTTTAAAAAGCACCACAACTAGTCACACTCCAGAAGAGAGAGAGATTAAGCTTTTTTCATTTGATGAAGGGGCAGAGAAGAACAAAAATAATTGCTTTCAAGAATAGCTCCAAAAGACACAGTCTGGGAATCACTTCTAGGTGAGACACTTAAACAAAGAAGATGGAGTAACCCTCTCTTTTCAGAGAGAAATGCTTCCTATTAGCTTCAGAAATTGTCTGAGCTAGAAACAGGGCTCAGACACAAGAAAGCCCTTTATATGCAGGGCTATGGAGACCAACACACCCATTGCCTACCAGCATTCAGAGAGGCTGCAGCACAGGCCAGGTTTAGGGGGTGGAGGATTGAAGGGGGCAGATCGGAGACACCTGCGGTCTTTTTGGTATCTCCATCTACATTTACAAATAGCCCCAAGGAATGGGGAGCTGCAGGGTAAAGGCAATTAGGAAAAAAAACGCCAGGTGCCATTCAAAAGAATCAAAACAAGGACAGGTCAGGGTTTTATAAAAATGGCACTGCCAATGCTCAGAGCCAAAACCCAAAAAGCAAGAGAGAAAAGGCACAGACAAAAGGGGGACATAACACTCCCCTAGTCTCAGAATGGGGTTATTTTAAGCCTGTCTCCTTGGAGCTACCCTAATATTTTCTCTTATGACTCAAGTCACTAGGGAAAGCAGTTAGAGCGGGGGGATGGGGTGGGGGTGGAAAAGACAGAGCTAAGACTAATACAGTCAGACTCCCTTCTAGAAGGGGCAAAGCCCCAGAAGATATGAAAGGCAAGCTAGGCTGTGCCTTACCTGGAAAAGCGTGTGGGTTGGGTGACCCTCTTTTAAGGCACTTTGAACAGAGGACGTGCACAGTGTAGTACAGGCCTGGCCATTCCTGGAGCAGGACATTCAGTTCTTCCACTAAAGGGGTAATAGCTTGCCAAGCTGTCCAGATATTTGGTAGGGATGCGTGACTAGCGATAGACAGAGTATCTGGCTGTAGAGTTCCCCTGGCAGGCCGGTAACTCACCACCACTGGCACCTTTCCCCGGTAGGCATAGATCTGATATTTGCCATCCGACCGCTGAACCACATGGCTGTTAATCTGGACACTGTAGCGTGCAAACAAGCCGGGTGGGAAAATGAATGGAAAGCTATACTCAATCTGCAGCTGCTCAACCACAAAGGACTGTCCACTCAGATTGGCGCCGTTGATCCACGCCTCTGCATGGGGCACCTCGTTTTTCACGTAGCAGGGAAACTTATACCAAGCAGCCGCCCCATTTAGGGGCTTGCATTTGGGTTTGTTGACACAGTAACAGAGCCCCATCTTCTCCAGCAGCTCCAGGATGAGCTGCAGATCCTCCCGGCTCTGGATGTGTGGCTTAAGAAGGAGACGTATAACGTGGGCAGGGAGGAGGCCATGCAGCAAGAAGCCCTCCACGTAATGATGGAGCTGAGTGGCCCTCAATTCATCAATCTGGGTGTCGCTGAGCAGTTTCTGGAGCAGCACGGTGGCATCCCGCTGGCAGAAGACGTTGAGGATGTCAATGAGCCGTGGCAGGTTGTGGAACACGTACTCCCGCAAGGTGAGGTGCTCCTCAAAGTAGAGCAGCTTCCCACTCTCGTGCAGGTAGGACAGGGCGCTCTGGAGCCGATCCTCTGTCAGGCCTGCCTGCAAGCCCAACCGGGCTGAGTCCCACCAGCTAAGCCACAGCTGCTGAGCCTGTGGCTGGAAGTGCAGCTCCTCCAGCACTTGCCAGGATTTGGGCAATACCCGGTGCAGGTTCGGGAAGATATCCCGGTGCTCAGCCACCGAGAGGAGCTTGTCCCGCAGGCGACGCACCTGGCAACGGTCCCGGCAGCTAAAAGGCAGCACTGGAGAGAGGATCTGTGGGCGGTGGTTGAGAAGGTACTGAAACTGGGCTTTCTTTCGCCGCAAATTCTTGTCAGAGACCCCATAAAAGGCAGCGTGCGGGCTGGAGCAGCGCAGGTCAAAGTCCTGTCCCAGAGCCTCATCCACCTGCTGGACCAAGCTCTGGAGTCCCTCAGCATCCCTTTTCTCCTGCTGAGCAATCTGGTGATGGATGTCCAGGCACTTCTCTTCCAACTCCCGCTCTGCACAGAGGTCAGCATGGGTTCCCACCATGCATACCACGGCATGGGGTACCTTGGAACCGAGCCAGTGCAAGAAATAGCCCACAGAGGGGTAGAAGCGCTGAGGAACGTAGGCACTCAAATTCACCACCAGCACATACAGGGCTCCGGGAGACAGGAAGAAAGACTGGATCACATCATAGCTCGGGTCCCCCGCCAGCTCGTACACAATGAATGTCAGGCCTCTCTCTGCATCTGCTGTCCAGTCCATCACCTCAATGCCTTTGCTGCCTCCCAACAGTCCCAGTCCTGACGGTACATGGGGGGCATTCGGTGGCAGCAGCAGCGCAGAACACGATGTTTCCCCTTTGGCTCGGTGAGAGGGCACATGAGAAGGGCTGTCCTGCCGATCAATGGGCAGATGTTCTGGCTGCTGCATGACAGGTGCCCGTGCCGAGCAAGCATCCTGAGGCTCCGGGAAGGGGCAACATGCAACTGGCATTCTCCTAACGTCCTGCTGCTGCCCAGGGCACCCTCTGGGTTGGGTGCTCCCTGCCTCCAGACTTCCCATGTCCTCCCTCTGCCCATCCTCCTCCATGAGGCATCGTCGCAGCAGTGTCTTTCCCGCATCCTTTAAGCCCATGAGGACAAGCTTGAGACGGGGTTTGAGGGCAGGCTGGGAGTGGGCCAGCTCCTGCTGGTAGGCTGCGATGTAGGGGATGCCCTTCATGCACACCTCATAGGGGGGCTGGATGAGGGGGTTGTCTTTGATCTTCCACAGAGTGATGCGGGAAAGCTGCCCAAAGCCCTCGGGCAGGATGGCAATCTGGTTGCCTTGCAGGACCAGCTCCTCCAGGCTGTGGAGGAGCACAATGGAGTCGGGCAGGTAGCGGATGCGGTTGTTGTCCAGCCAGAGGGTGCGGAGCTGGCGGAGCTGGCAGAGGCGAGGGGGCAGCAGGGCGAGCTGGTTGCGGCTCAGGTAGAGCTCCTCCAGACTGGGCAGCGCCAAGATGGCGGCGGGGAACTCCCCCAGCAGATTGGAGGAGAGGTTCAGCATCTTGAGACGCTGCAGGCTGCCAAAGCCAGCGGGCAGGGCCTGCAGCCGGTTGCCATCCAGCATGAGGCTCTCCAGGGCGCTCAGCTGGCACAGGCCCTCGGGCAGGGCCGCCAGCCCTGTCCCGCTCAGCCAGAGGATCTTGAGGCGGCGGAGGGCGGCGATGCCCTCGGGCAGGGCCCCGAGGTGTCGGTTGCCGGAGCAGTCCAGCTCCTCCAGGGCGCCCAGCTCCAGCAGCGGGGCGGGGAAGGAGGGCAGCAGGTTGTGGTCGACGTCGAGGGCACGGAGGTGCCGCAGGCGACCCAGCCCCTCGGGCAGGCAGCACAGGCGGTTGAAGCTGAGGTCGAGCTCCTCGAGGCGGCCCAGCTCGGCGAGGCGGGGGGGCAGGCCCGGGCCCTCGGCGCCCAGCTCGTTGTGGCTGAGGCTCAGCTTGCGCAGGCCCCGCAGCCCCGCCAGCGCCGCGCCGTCCCCCAGGCCCCGCAGCCGGTTGTGGCTGAGGTCGAGCTCGGCCAGGCGGCCCAGGTGGCGCAGGGCGGCGGCGGGCAGGCGGCCCAGCCGGTTGCGCCGCAGGCTGAGCACCCGCAGCCCGCTCAGGGCGGCGCCCACCTCCTCGGGCAGCTCCTCCAGCCCCCGCCCGCTCAGGTTCAGCGCCTCCAGCTCCCCCAGGGCCGCCGCCGGGGGCGGGCGGCGAGCCGAGGCGGCGGCGGGGGGCGGCGGCGGCCCCCCCGGCGGCCCCGCGTCCGGCTCGGGCTCGGGCTCGCCGGGGCCGCCCCGCAGCTTCCGTGCGCGCAAGGCGGCGTCGCGCCACAGCCGCACCGCCTTCGGGGGCTCCGTCTGCGCCATGGCCGGGGGAGCGGGCCCGCCCCGCCCGACCCTACCTGCCGCCGCCGCTGCTGCTCGCCATGGGCGCGGCCGCGCTGCGCGTCGCCGCCACCGCGGCGGGGTCGGGGCTCCCCGCGGCTCCGCGCCGCCAGTGCCGGCCGCCCCGCGCACGTAACCGCCGCCGCCGCTGCCACCGCCCCGCCGGGGGCGGGACGCGGGCCCGGCCCGCCCCGCTCCGCACCGCCGGCGGGGGCAGCCTGCCCGGCCGGCGCCGCACCGCCCCCACGCCGGGGAGAGCCGGGCACCCCGCCCGCCGGGCACCCGCCGCTCCTCCCGGGGGCGACGGGTCCCCGCCTCCGGCCTGGGCCTCCCAGCCGGCGGCTCCTGCCCCCTGCACCGTCCGACACGGCCGGGAGAGCGACCCCTCCCCGGGTGGCGGTGGCAGGCGGCGGTGCGCCCAGCCGTGCCCGGCCGGCGCTTCCCCGGGGCGCGGCAGCAGCCACCGGCCCGGGGTCCCACCCTGCCCCGGGGCTTGCTGCGGGGGCCGGAGCCGCTCGGCTCCCCCGCGGAGTAACCGCGAAAGCGGAGGGATCTGGCCGCGTCACTTCTGCGCCGGGCAAAGGCTGATTTTTCATCCAGGCCTGCACGAAGGCGAGATTAACCTCCCTCCCCGTTAAATAGGGAGTTTCCGTGTCGGGGGGTGCGAGAGCCCCAGAGCCTCTGGTTAGTCAGAGCAGCTCTGCCACCTTCCTGCCGTGCTTTGTTTCCTTTGCTGCATACATCTGGCCAGAGCCGAAACACTGCCTTCTTGAGGATCCTCGGCCAAGCTTTGCTCCCCGGGCTCTGAGGAACAGGCCTGGAAATTTCCACCGATGCTGCAGGGGGTAAAGGGACCCTTTTGGCACGGGAACGCGAGGCTGGCGGACCCCCATCTCCCGAGCTGTGTGACCCTTAGAAATGCCGGTGACACACCGTGCCCGAAGGTTTAGAGGTTTTACAATGTCACCGTCTTTGTACAGCACTGAATGTGCCAGCGTGTGTTCAGGGGCTCGAGAACTGTCACTTCCTCCCACCTTGTCATGTCCTAACAGCTGCCATTGAAGCACCCGGTAAGCTATGGCTTCAGAGCCACGGGCAGAAAGAAAAGCATTTGAAATGAAAAGCAGGCTACAGGGCAACTGGTTTCACAGCCTTTCTTCTCTTCTTTATTGTGGAGAGCCCTCAGAAGAACGATGTCTTCTCTTTTGGATGACGCCGCACATCCAAGCGTGCTCCCGCTTGGAGAGGAGAGAGCTGGACCGACCTGGTGCAGAGCCATAGTCACTGCACTGAATTACTGAATTTACTTATTACTGAAACTACAGATCACAAAGGCTTAGGTTCGGTTGCCATCTTTCCATCAGTAACAGGCAAGCAGGGGAAAACCATCTTTTCAGGCCCTCTCAGTCCTAACAAACCACTAGGTTTTTGCTAAATGCCTTTCTGAGCATGAGGTCACCCTGGGCGGGGAAAAAACTGCAGTGTTGGCTGGTAAAGCCAAACTGGGTGCGAACGACAAGGAGGAAAATCCACAGACCTGGGAGAAAGCAGGGCTGTGTGAAGGCAAGACCCAGCTTCAAGCAGGGTTCAGGAGCTTCCCAAAGGCAGCAGGGGCAGTCCTGGCATCTGGGCCCGTGGTTTGGCTCCAGGGCCACCACTCAGCCTCGGGGGGAACAGGTTATGCAGGGATACTCATGATCCAGGAGACTCTGCTGAGAGGGACTAAACCTGGGGATAAAACTCTTCCCACCCTTCCTGCGTGGCTGGTGTCAGATCCTGACCCTGGGAAACAGAGGTGCTTCATGGCCTCTTGCTAAACTGCGGCCATCTAGAGCTAGTTTCCAGGCTTGCACTTGTTTATTTTCAGAGCATCCCCGCACTGGCTCCGTACATCTTTTATTTGGGCTAACCCTGTTTTTGTGTCTTTGCTTTTTCTGAAGATCGCTTGGGAAGTAGCCCTTTTCTGTGTGCCGAAAGGAGCACTCTCCTTCCCCACTTCAAAAGTAGCATATTCAATTCCTTCTGGAGGAGTAATTCTCTTCTCCCACCCTCTTGCCCAGTTGCTCTTGTGATACCAAGTGGATGGTTTCATTTCCAACTCCCCTCACCAAAGCTGCTCAGTCTGTTGCCATCAAAATCACTTTTTTGAACTAAGATGATGCTTCTAGAAAGAAAAGATCTCTGGAGGGAAAATTAACCCTGGCATCAAATTCACAGCTAATTTTCTTCCTCCCTGTGCCTTGTGCAGGTAAAGAGGTAAAGAGAGAGAAAGTGGCATTGTTATCGGGAGCCACCCACCCCATGACACCCGTGGGCACTGCAGATCCTCTCTGAAGCTGGGGCAGGCTCCCAGTTGCTCTATCATCTTCAGCAAGCGAAACCCAAAAGGTTTCCACTCTGCACTCTCCTCTTGCTTCCCACAGGAAAACTGGACAAACCAATCCACCAGGGATGCTTCAAGCAGCTGCTTGATTCAGCCAGCTGAAAAATACCAGGGAGGGAAGCACTTACCTCTGTTTGCCCGCTATTAGAGGTCATGGCCTGCATTAAACATGTCTTCCTGACACCATTCAAGGATAGCCAGGGATGAGCTGGCCTAAGCATGGAAAGTTTTGACTGTCACAAAATATGCAAAGCAGCAGGAGCTGAATGCCTCCCCAAGGTAATGATGAAGGGGAGAAAAGTCATGCAACACTAGTCAGACTTTGATGAGCTCCTGTAGGCGGTGAACGAAATTAAGCCAGAAGAAAACATGATGAACAGCATGCTGCCATAAAGACATCCCCAGTGCTACTTGGAGGTTGTCCAATGAGGAAAGCTCTCGTGCTTTCCCATGGACCTTACATTTTATCCTACTATACCTGCATGGGTGTGTAAATCTGTGAGTAACTTCAAACAGCCAGGGATGGTGTCTCTTGGCTTCTTCATCACTTTCACCATGGTTAAGGCTGCCGGTTGTGAGTGAGATAGGTACTTTCTGGGGAAAGAGTAGGTTTTGTTTCTCAGAAACATAGCTTTTGCTACAGACCTAGACGATCCCTTATTTTCCCATCTGCTTAGGCAGGGGATATATGTTTCTCCAAATAGGACTTCCTCAATTTACTTACCAGCATACTAGAAGTCTCTTAAACATGAGCACCAGCATGCTGGATGCTGAGTTTGGAGTAATTTCTTCTTTTTTGGAACTTAAAAATATTCAGACACACACAACCCGCTCCCCCTCTTCAAGCCCCTCTCCTAGCTGTCAGCAGCTAGGGCTGAGAGGCAGGTGGCTGTAAAATTGCCAGCAATACTATAAGGCATTTTGTTTTTTTAAAAAAAAAAAAAAAGAAAAAGAAATTAATCCTGTTTTAGTGGATTCCATTATATACCAGAATTGCATTTGGAGTTATTAATTTTAAATAGCGGCCCTGGAAAGTTCTATTGATGGGGTTTAATTATTCAGCTGAAATCTGAGGTTCCTCCACTTTACTGAGCCCTGCAGCTGCATCACTAATAAGATTTCTATCTAAAGCACATCCCTCCTGGGTCAGGTAAAACACACTGCGTTATCAAAGGTATTTAGAGCCTGACTCTGGGTTTTGTGGGACAGGAGGTGCAAATGCAATCAGCCACTTGTGACTGGATGTGAATCTAAATCAGCTCAACAGAACCATCAAGCTGCTGCAGCAAAATGCCGAGAGTACTGTGGGCCACTGCAAATCTCATGGGCTCTGGCACCAGCAAGGCTGGCATCCCATTGAGAGACTGCTTGCCTTCCACACCACCAGACATACAGCCCAGACAGTAAAAAACCCAGGTTCCCGCTTCGGCAGCAATTGAAGGAGCCATGTTTCCAAGGGCTCGGGTGGCTGGCCAAGGCACAAGCAATGGGTTGACTGAATGCTTTCAAAGATCCTCCTCGTTCATCCTTGACCTTAAGCAGAGATCCTGTAAGGATGAGGAAATTTTGCTCAGAACTGCATTCCCATCACTGTTTTGTCCACCATTTCTGCAGGAGTGATATGAATCTACCTCAAGGCACACAAGCCATACAGAAATGGTGAGGGCAGCACTTGAAGGGATCCTGTTTCGAAGGGATCCTGGACATGCTTTAGGCGTGCTGGGGTGGACAGTACTGCTACTTGTCTCATCTCTCTGGAGAGGAGCAGTGTTGCTGTACATGTGGGGCAGGAAGGTGGAGGCTTGGGGAAATTGCAGGCTGCAATGGGATAGGGACCTCCACCCAAAGGTGGGGGTCTGAAGAGGAGGTGCATGCCCAGAGCTACTTAGTATAACACCCTGTGAAAACTGGGGCCAGGACTCACTTCCCCATGGGCAGGTCTCGTACTGTGAATCCTAATCCCTGTACTTGTTCCTTCCCAGGCACAGGTTTCATTGGATTGCAGAAATCTTTGGGTTGGAAGGCACCTTTAAAGGCCATACAGTCCAACCCCCTTGCCATGGGCAGGAACATCTTCAACTAGATCAGGTTAATCAATGCCCCATCCAGCCTGACCTTGAACACTTCTGATGATGAGGCATCCAGAACTTCTCTGGGCAACCTGTTCCAGTGTCTCACCACCCTCATTGTAAAAAAATTCTTCCTTCCGTCCAATCCAAACCTACCCTCTTTCTGTTTAAAACCGTCGTCCCTTGTCCTGTCACTACAGGCCCTGGTGAAAAGTCTCTCTCCATCTTTCTTATAAGCCCTCTTTAAATATTGAAAGGCCTCAATAAGGTCTCCCTGGAGCCTTTTCTTCTCCAGGCTGAACAACCCCGACTCTTCCAGCCTTTCT
This sequence comes from Falco rusticolus, assembly GCF_015220075.1. Lineage (NCBI taxonomy): Eukaryota > Metazoa > Chordata > Aves > Falconiformes > Falconidae > Falco > Falco rusticolus. The sequence goes on from NC_051187.1 coordinate 50,841,274, forward strand.
TCATAGAAGAGATGCTCCAGCCCTTGGATCATTTTTGTGGACCTCCTCTGGACCCACTCCAACAGGTCCATGTCCATCTTGTACTGAGGACCCCAGAGCTGAACATAGTGCTCCAGGTGAAGTCTCATCAGAGTGGAGTAGAGGGGCAGAATCACCTCCCTTGAGCTGCTGGCCGTGCTTTATTTTATGTAGCCCAGGATATGGCTGGCTTTCTGGGCTGCGAGTGCACATTTCTGGTTCATATCCAAGTTTTCATCTACCAGTACCCTCAAGTCCTTCTCCACAGGGCTTTAAGGAAAGGCAGACCCAGAGTGCAGCATTTCTTACTCAATCCTACAACCAACAAAGGATTTTTAAGGTCACTGTGAATCCCAAATCTTTAAAAATATTACTTGTATATTTGAAAATATTTCAAGAATTAGAAGAAATGTTTGTGTACTGATACATTTCATGAAAGCGGTGCTGTCTAACATAGGTTTATGGGAAGTACAGTGAGGGTTAAAGGGATGTGATTTGTTTGCCACTGATGCTCCAAAAGCAACTGTCTGGGTGAAATATAGACTGCAGTGGTAAGCTGAACCAGTGCATACTGATGCTCTGACCTATGTCTTGCAAATCTTGAGCCTGACAAAGGGGATATTGTAATTAGCTTGCAAAGTCCTTTTGGGAGTTCTGAATTGAAAAAAAGACTGCTGTGAAGCAGCAGCTATCTCAATTCAGATGTCAAGGAAGTCCTGGCAAGGTCTCTCAGTACCTGGTCTTGACCCATGGCTTCAAAGTCATGAACGAGAATTGAACTGGGCACATTTAAGTGGATCTTCATTTACTGCTCCAGCAGTCATGGGGATTGGTGTCATGCCTACCTCCTCCTCAGCAGCAGAAAGGCACTAGGCCAGATCCTGATTTCTTCTAAATTCCTGTTTTCTGATTACCTGTGCTCCGAGCGTTAGACCTGGTCCGTGCTTCTCCAGCACATCCCATAGCTATGCAAACACTTACCTACCAAATAACTACATCAGATCTGTTTGCCAGGATGAGACTGGCTGGCATTAGCCATATTTACTCCCTTTAATGGGAATTCCTCATTGCTGTTACCATTCTGACCTACGGCTGCTGCCCCACCAGCACTGGGAGCCCTGGTACCTGGTGTAGTAGGAAGTCACTAGGAATTGTTGCTGTTGATATCTTTCCCATCCATGGGATCTCCCCTGGGCTTGCAGAGTGAAGTTAAGGTGAGTGAACTGGAGATCTCTTGGGGCTTTCCAACTTAAGCAGTTTATCTGCAATTGGTGTGAATATCCCCCCCTACATACTGTTAAGTCAGAAGCACTTTGGTCTCACCTTCCCGCTGCTTTCCAAATCCAAACCCAAATGCTTATTTAAATACTCCTGCTCACTCCCATGCAGTTTGGATCTCCTTATTCCACAGAGGGCCTTATGGGGCTGTTTCTGTCCCTGGCATCCCTGGGTTTCTCTTTCTTACCCCCAGCCCTAACAGCCACTCCCCTCCTTGCTGCCCTTCCACCTCCTGTTCCTCCGCACTTTGCTATTTCTGATGCGGAGGGCGCATCCCCCACTTTCATGGAAGCAGCCTTCTCTTCTTGTGGCTGCCTTACACCGGAGAATGGAGTCTGAGTCAAAGCTGCTTTCCTCCCTGAAACTGTCAAACAACCACCAGACGTGATTTAGGCTTCTCCACCACCTTGCTCTCCCGCCAGTCTTGCTCCATCGTTTTCGAGCTTTAGGAAAGAAGCTGTACTGGAATGAAGCCACGCTACTGCCTGCTGGCGAGGCTGCAGGGGTGGTGAGCGCCTGGGCGAGTGCTGGCTCTCCAGGCCGAGAGCTCAACGACCGCGGGCACGCCCGGCTTGTGCCACCCGCCGTGCACGGAGGCGGAAGAGGGCTGCCCCACCGCCGCTTCCCGGCGGCAACAGGGCACTCCGGGGGGACCAGACCTCCGGGGGAAGCCGAGGCTCCGGGGCCCGGCTGGCCCAGCCCAAGACGCCTCTCTCCCGGAACCGGCAGTCGCGGCGGAATTTCAGTTCCCGCCCCGCCCCTCGCCCCGCCCCATTCACATCCCATTCCCCGCCCCGTGCCCCGCCCAATTCCCCGCCCCATTCCCCATCCCATTCCCTGCCTCGTGCCCCGCCCAATTCCCCGCCCCGTGCCGGCGAGGGCCGCAGTGACGGCCCCCAGGGGGCAGGCACGAGCCGCTGCCCCGCCGTGGGGCGCGTCTCGGTGAGGCCGCGCCCCCGTCCGCCCCACCCCGCCCCGCCCCGCCGGTGTCGTCACGTCCGCGCCCCGCGCGTTGGGATTGGCCGGGTGCGGACGGAAGTGTGGGCGGGGGTTGCCGCCGTTGCCGCAGTGACGGGGGCCGAGAGGGGGGGTGGCGGCGGAGCGCGAAGATGGCGGCGCCGCGTCGCTCCCAGCACCACCACCATCACCACCATCACCACCCGCCGCCGCCGCCCGGGCCGGCCTCGCCACCGGCCGCCGCCTCGCCGCCGCGTAGCCCCAGCCTGGCACCGGCCGACCTCGCCCCTGCCGCGCAGCGCCACAGCCTGGCCGGCCCCGAAGGCGAGGCTCCCCCCGACGTGGAGCGGCCTCCGGCCCTGGAGTGCTCGGAGGGTGCGGGCGCCGCCGCCCCGGGTCCCCCGCCGGGCTCGGGCAGCAGCTCCAGCAGCTCCTCCTCCTCTTCGTCCGCATCGTCGTCGGTCGCGTCGAGCCCGACGGCGGAGAGTCCCGAGGCGGCGGGCCCGGGCGCGGCGAACGGGGCCTTCCGCGAGCTGCTGGAGGCCTGCCGCAATGGGGACGTGACGCGCGTGAAGCGCCTGGTGGACACGGGCAACGTGAACGCCAAGGACATGGCGGGCCGCAAGTCCACGCCGCTCCACTTCGCCGCCGGTGGGTGCCCCGGGACCGGGGAGGGGCCGGGTCAGGTCCGGCCTCCTGTTCCCGGCGAGGGCAAGTGACAGCGAGTGCGTCGGGACAGGGAGGGTACAGCTCCCCGCCTGGCTCCCCAGGAGTAGCTTCCCTGGCTTCGGGGAGCGGCCCTCCAGCACCTCGGTGGGTCGGGAGAACTCGAGCCTAAGCTGAGAGGAGGCTTGTGAGCCCGCTTCCCTGGCGGCCTTTTGCTGCAGGTTGTGGGGGGACAGCTGCTAAGTCTCCTTTTTTCCCCCCTCATAAAATGACAGAAGATCCTTCCTTTGGGTGAAACAAGTGGGAGAGGAGATCCTGGAGGCGTAAGGGAGATGTATGGGCGTTTTTCTCTGTATTTGACTCGTGGGCTGCAGCGTACTTGTGCATGTGTGCTTAGGAAGTGAGAAACGCAATCGGGACAGAGCTGGCTTGAAGTTAAGGATTTCACCTGTATTGTAGTAGCCCTTGAAAGTCAGGGACCCCTGTGATGCGTGTAGACTTGATAGGAAACAAAGCCGATGCCTTGTACTTTGTAACTTTTTTTGGGGGGAGGGGTGTGTGTAGCTGCTGATTGATCTCTGCATCTCTTGTGGTTGTGAGTGGACTGGGGAAAGAGGTGAAGTGGAACCACTGAACTTACCAGAAGTTACAGATATATCCAGGAGAGAATATGCTTCTTAGTGCAGAGAAGAGATGTCATTGTGATCAGAAATGATGTTAACTGCTTTTATGACACTGAAGTCCAACAGTTTACGTTAGCTGGAAGTAAATGTTACCTTCTAGCCAAGTACAGCTGCTACAGATTAAGAGTAGTCCCTAAAGAGAGTATTTTGTACAGGTTGTAGTCTTCACTGGGTGTGCAGGGTACATGAAGCTCGTAAGAGTAAAACGAAGATGTTTTAAATCATCAGCCCTAACTGAGGACTTGCACAATTGTTAGGTCTGTGGTCAGGCTGAGGACTTTGTGACATACGCCACAGTGTTACGGGACCAGTCCTTATGTAGTAAAGGGCACTTGTTTGAGCTTTAAGTGGTGCACTAGTGCACATAAATTAAGGTAATTAATGAGACTGTATTGAGCGGTCAGTATTTAAGTGTTGGAGTGTGGCTCTAAAGCACTGTGTTGAAATTGATAATAAAAATGAATGTTTTATGTCACCACGTTGCCTGGAACTTGAATAGTGGTGTTCAATTTATCAGTCAGATGATACTCTCTGAGACTGTACTGGGTTTGTTTTCATTTTCAAAGAACAAGTGGCATTTCACCTAAGTGAAATTTTGGCCCTGAGCTGTTTCCTTTTCATTCTTCTCTGATCCCTGAGCTCTACCAGTAAAGCATCACCTAAGGCAAGCGGGCTTTAAAGCATAGTGAACTTCTGGGGTATGGAGTTGGATTTGATTTTAGTGAACTGTGGAACATAATGCTGGTACAAATGCATGTGCATGCACGAAGTTCTGAATGTCTTGGAAGGTTCATCTTAAGTCTGCTCTGCTTGCTTTGGATTCAGATGCAAAATTAGACCTTGATGTTCCCCTTAAACTCTGATATCTCACGTTGTAACTTCAGTGCTAGTACAAACTAGTGCTGAAGCTGCGGTGGTAAGTTCTACTTTGGTTAGAGAAGAAATGGACAAAATTTACTTAAGGCTTTGAAAGTTGATAGTGTCAATGTGATGTTACTGTAATAGCAATGGAAGATGCTTTCTTGTAGCATGAGGAAAACAGCAGGTGAAGTTCTTGTACCTAACAAATTCCTATATCTATTTTTCTAGATTTAAGGATTTTCCTTAGCTACTATATGTACTCAGTCTCAAATCACTGCAGTAGGTCATGTAACTTGACATATAATAGCATTAGGTGGATTTCTTATTAGAGAGGTCTTGGGGTCTTGCATTTTGGAGAGGCCTGTAATCAAAAAAAAAAAAAAAAAAAAAGAGCATGTTTGAATGCAACTGATCTTAGGCAGTGTGTATCTGCTAGTGATGTAGTATGTTGACTTGATCTCCTTCTCCTTTGTGGGTAAAAGGAGAAATAAAACTTGTTTGCTTATGAGCATAGGAGTCTGCTACGTACATGAAGTTGTGTTACGGGTAATAGCTCACGTTTTACATGTCATACCTAAGCATGAATAGTATGGCCTTCACAAGGGGAATGGGAGAATGGGAGTTGGAGAGTGCAATATACAGTGTTTTAAACTGCTCTTTTCAAACCTCTTGAAGCGAAACTCTTAAATGACAAGAGAGAGAGTTCTACTTCTGACCTTGTGATCTGTGATAGAGGAATTCTTCTAATTTTTTCATTTCCCAATTTTGGATAGCTGGGTTTCTGCACCCCACTTTCCCCCTCTAGGCCCTGGTACTTGACTTCTCCCTAGCTCAGCCTGGGTTTTGCAGGTGTCTCTTTTTTTGGGGGGTTGGTTGGGTTTTTTTTTGGCAGCAATGCCAGGCAGTTAAGGTACTTTTACTGTAACAGAGAAGTACAATTTCCCTAGTTCTAGTTTCTTGTAAAAAATACTAGGTTTATGTTTCCTTAAGCTTTTTGAGGTTTCTAGTTTCAAGATCACCTTTATCTCCTTTCTTATGGCAGAAGGAGGATAAAAGGAGTGACTTCTGAGGGCATTCAGAATCCTCAGCACATATGTAAGCTGGGGATAAGGTAAGAACTGAAATCTCTGTAATCAATTATTGAAAAAGCTGGAGATAGTTCTAAATCTGTTTCTAGAAATTGCAGTCATCTGTCTGTTATCCACTTCCACATAAAATGTGCACAACCATATCAAGTTGAAGCAACAGTGTTATCCAGATCTTTTTTTATCTGAGATGTTTGAATTGTCAGTTGATCTGAATGAAGGGGAATCAGTTCTTCAGCTCTGTGTTGAAATGTCATCTAGTACGCTGAACAAATCTGACCTGCTTTGGTTAGCTGTTAATAAAGCCAAGATTAATACTGAGCCCATATCAGGGTGATAGAGACTTCTCTTGCAAGCAGGAAGATATTGAACAAAGGATCGTTTTCCTTTCATCCTCAAACTGGACTGTTACTCTAGCAGAGCATCTCTTGAAATTCTGAATGTCTTTCAGGATGTGTGGTGTTCAGCTTTTCCTTTGCAAGTGATTTTGAGGGATTCATCTATAGAGGTACACATAACTGGAAAGAGAAAAACTCAGTGGTTTCTCAGCTGCTGTGGGGATTGCAGGATATTTGGGTCTTTGGTAGCAGTGCAGGCTTTGGATATTGTCCAGCAGCACCCAAGAAGCAGATTCTGAAGACTTCAGAGTCATTGACTAAAATACAAAAAAGAAATTAAGTGGCAGTATTAATCTATTCATAGCTTTTGCATTCATTTTTTTTTTCAATGAAAACTAGCTTGTTTATAACTAAAAAACCCCACCAACAAACTGAAAAAGCAACTGTGCTAGGCACAAACAAAGATGTGTTTGGGTCCAGGTTTTATCTGTACTGGTGGCAAAAAGCAAATGTTTAGGAAAGAGTTACACACTTGCCCTTTTATTGTATGATAATTTCAGAGTACTCTTCCTGCAGTTCCTGTAGCTCAGCAACTATTTGAGCAAGACACAGTTTCTACATGTTAGTAGAAGCTCATCCTGTAGTAAGGAGTTCACTAAAAAACTGGACTGTAACTTGTATTAAAAGTAATTTGCTTCCTCCTGTATTTCCCACTGTTTTCGCTGGAATATCCTGTGTTCTGCCAATGCTTCTCTTTTTCAGACTGCACTGAAACAGAGAAACTATTCCATTCCTTTACCTTGCCACTACACTCCTTCAATCTAAAGATGTGTTACCTCTTTTCTTTGGGAAAGATCTTAATTGTCGTTGTTGATTTCACCACACCAGATAATGAATGTCTTTACTGTATTGTAAGTCATTCACTAGTTGAAAAATTTTGTTATGCCTGTGCTGTCTGTTCATGTAAATTGGCTTGATAGTTCTGCATCTGGCGATGTTGTCACATAGTTGACAAAGCACCTTTTTTGCCAGCATAACCAAATGCATTGATTGTTCTGCCTGTGAAAGGTAGATTATTTTTTTTTTTCCCTCTTTGGGGTATGCTATTGACTGACTATTTTTTTAATGGTTGGATGATTTCAGTCTATGGGATAGCTTATCACATCTTAGGTATACTTTGTGGGTGTGTGTGTGTCAGCCTACGTATTTTTCCTGTTAATCATGATGTGGTTGTGGGGGGTGGTGGTGGTGGTTGTGTGCCTGTATTGGTCCATCGTGTTTGAAGCATGTTGGCAGTGATACTTGAATGGCTTTTTTTTTTTTTTTTTTTATATTCATCTTCCACTTACAGTACTTGCATACCAAGGTTGGCTTTCCAAAACTTTTTGACCTTTAATATTCCTAGATGGGGAGGACTGTTGCGACCTTTTGTCTGAAATCCCAGCTTTTTCCCAGAGCTAGCTACAACTTACAAGCACCAGCTTGGTAATAGATTTGCTGCTTCCCTTCTGAAACAGGGTCTAGTCTTACAGAAGGATATGTATGTATTTGCTGCGGATACATAGATTCATGTGTTTTTAGGCCTAGTCGTTGCTGGTAAGTCATTAGTAATAGCACCTCTTTCAAAAATTACTGGGTAGATGGACCTGATAGAAATAAGCTGAGTCCTAGCCGATTTCTTCGTATAACCACAGTCATAAGCTTTTCCAGTTTGACACCCATTAAGTTTAACTTGGTTTTTTGATTATGGAGCTAGCCCAAGTTCTTAGGCAATGCATTCTTGTAGCTTTACAGTTACTCCTAGGTTTAACCCAGGGGTATGGAGTGTACTAGTAGTAACTGCTAACTGTAGCTTAATGCCCACTTCTGTACTGAGGAAGAGGTGAGGCAGAGGTTTCAGAGTGGCTTTTGGAAGACATGAAGTCAGGATCACAGGGTGAAGTGCTCTTGGTATTAGCCCACACTCAGGCTTGGAGAAACCTGATTTAAGGTGACTTGTTAGAATGTCAGTGATACTCCTTGTTTTCTTTCTGCTTGGGTCTATAGTAATGGTAAAAAGCTGTTTGGGGAAAGTCGTTTTCTGTAAGCATGCTTTGGATATCATTAGTAATAACTGTTGGAAGACAAATTTTTTATGAAGGCTACACATATATAATTATTCTTTTGAAAATTTATGGAGTACACAACTTCAATCCTGAAGGCAAAGGGATTTCACTTGGCTAGGAAAACAGTCAGTGGTCAGAGTTTAAGAAGAGAGATGGTCAAGTTTATTTGTCAAGTATTAAGCTGTTAATCATAAAAATGCAAGCTGCATCAACATGTGTAAGCGAGATAAGGAACTGAGACGGGAGAACCAACATAACTGGCTACTGAATGTTCCTTCAGGGAAAGCCAGGAAATGGGAAGAAGTAGTTGGTAACTTATTACACGCTTCCACTCTATGCAGAGACATCTGAATCAACCACTTCACCTGTGGTGTAAGTTAGCTTAAATGGTTCTGGAGAGTCTTGCTTGAGATGTCTGAGCTTACTCAAAGGGTTGTTTATAAAGCTGTCTCTTCTATGACCAGGATACATTGGACAATTGCAACAAAATGAGTTGGAGTAGTTCAAGAATGCTAAGTTACTGATTAATTGTGCCTTGTGCAACTTAAAGCAGGGGTAATAACAATTTTCTGCTGGATTCATGGATAGAATGAAGAGTGCTGATTGTGTAGTGAATGAAGAAACACCCTGACAGCCTTACAGGCTACCAGACTGCAAAATGCAGGCTTTTTTTTATGTAACAAGATGAATTGATAAACTACTGGCCTTGACTTTGGAATTCTTTCTTTTGGTAGCGTTTATAGTACGTGAACTCTGTTATTGTCACAAGTGTATGGCTTTCTAGGAAGTTTCAGCGTGCTTTCTTTGTGAATGCTAACTACTTCTCTCTGGTGGCCTTGCAGTACTTTGTGCAATGGATTCTACCTCCTTCCCATTTAAAATCCTTTGAAGGAGTTTACAAGAGGATATACATGCAAAATCTCAGCTCTTCAGTAATACTGAGCCAGGTGTCTGTTTTCCCAGCTTGAAGGATCTTCAGTTTACTTAGTTAAATCACCCAGTTCAACTTTGTTCTGCCTAGTGAAGTGGGGGAAGTGCTGGTAGCTTTTGGAAGACCTGTCTTGGGGAAAAACCTGGTCCCAGAATGTGCAGTACTAAAGCAAAGAGATGTACAGTGACTTAGCTTTCTTTCTTTCTTCCATCCTTTGCCTACAGTTTAAAACATTCTCAAAAGGTTGTGTGTCCCTAAGACATGTGCTTCTCTACTTCAAGGGCTTGTATTATCATATAAGCTATGTTTAGGGCACTAACAAGTGGATTACATTTAATAAGAGCATCTTTGCTGCCTTGTCTAAGATCAGGGTAATACCTGCAGGTGTGCTTAAGCTGTGATTATACACTTTTGTAAAATGTAACTCCTTTTGGAGTCAATGTGTTCTTAAGAGCAAGCAAGTGGAAGGAGGCAGAAAAATGCCTAGTGAGTTAGAAGTCTCCATGTGATAAATTAGACTCTACACCTAACAGTAGCCTTGCAGAAGTTGGAGTTGGCAGAAGTCGGAGTTCATGCTATGTTGTGATCAAGTGACATTAACTGGGCAGCAGTTAGAACCGTACAGCTGTACTTAAGCTGATCAAACTGACCGCTTGATGTATTACGTTCACAGGGTAAAACATTTTTCCAGTTCTAGTGGGAACTCCATATATTTATTTGGTGGGGGTTTTTTTACCAAATTTTCTGAGAATGAGTCTTGAAATTGAGCAATGAATTATGTGACTTCTGGGAGTGTTAGTAATTGTAAACTGTTACTGTGTGAAAGTCTGTGACTAACTGAACACAGGTTTAACGTGGAAGCTCTTAACTGGAGCACGTAACAGAGGGTATCCACTGATGCTCCTGTTGCTTTCCTTGCATTGCTTTCTCATCAGTCACTCAGTCTGCTCACCCTGTTGCCTCTTGTTAATTAGACTCAATGCCACAAGAAGAGATGGGACGGACAAGCTTGTGGGCTGGGAGCAGGATGTGAGCGGGGAGTAGGACAGGCGGTCTTGGCAGTAGTAGTAAGCATTTGGTGGTGTCTCTGTGTACTGTCTTGTCAGGCTGCCAGTTTGCTACCTAGAGTCTTTCTTCTCACTCTCAGCCTAAAGTGACAGGTATAAATTGGAAAAAGGCAAGAATATGTCATTGGCAAAGAACTAGTTAAGTGGGACTTTCTCTGAATTGACTGCCTGTCTTTTGATTTATGTAAAGCTATCACAACTGTGTCCATCTCCTGGCTTTTGCCAAGCCTTAGTCTTGAGTTGTTTCTGTGAGATGACTGGAGAAATGAAGAGCCTGTCAGTCAGTCTGAATTTTTGCCTTTTCTTTGGTCTGACTGATAAATGTTTCACCCTTACATTTCAGGCATTCTCTTGCTACTGCCTTTTTGTAATGTGATTACTGCTTCCTTTCACTCCTCTACAATATGTTCTCTGAGGTACTGTGACTTGCCTGAAACTTCTAAATTGCATAAAGAAGCTAAAATGAGGACCAAGCTTGTGCATTTTACTTGTGTAAAGCCGAAGCTTGTAAGGGACTCTGCCCATGAGCATGCTTTGGAAGCTGGCAGGTGAATCTCATCAAAGCAAGCTTGCATACTGGGCCATTACATGTTGCATTCCTCCGTAGTTACCTTGGGTTTGGATATTTTCTGTAGGAACCTTCTATTTGATTGTCTTTTGGGGTCTTTGGTTACAGGCTCTTTCTTGGGAACTCTTCCTTAAACTTTGTAAATTAAAGTTGTACTGGAAATATACAAGAGTAGGATTTTTAAAGTCAGCTTAAATGGCATCACATCAGTTTCTTCAGTTTAAACTGAATTATATGTGATTCATCTGTCACAAATGGCTTAACGTGTCTGTTCTTTACAAAAGGTGACACTGCTGGAGTTTCAGTAATTACAACTGCTTTGTCAGATTGGGTTGTGTGATGATTTAAAAAACTTTCTGGCACTTTGTCAATTCAAGTTCTTACAGGTGTGGTGGTGGGGGAAGCCGTTCCCATAATTGGTTACTTTTTCTCTGAAAGATGGGTGGTCTGGTGGGATAAAATCACAGCAACTGCAACTGTGCTTTTTGAGGACTGACCAGAAAAGCTAATTCACCAAAAACTGTTTAGGAATGCCAGCCATAAATATTTAAGATACCTGTTTCAATGACCTCACATCCAGCAATACCTTGAAGTATGTGTGTAGTCCTGAAAATCACAAGACTGGATAATTTGAAAAGGAACCTGAGGTTTCAGTCACTGTCAGGTTGTCTTTCCTTGAGAGACGAGATGTACATGTAAAGCGAACACTGATGAAGTTTAAACGCTGTTTTTAGTAGCTTCGTCTATAAAAACTAAAGGCTAATGAAATCTGTTGATCTACTGTTTAGTTGAAAGCATCCTTTTCTAATTCTTGTTTTGCTCAATTTTCCTTTGTCAGTCAAATGAACAATATAAACGTGGGAACCTTGAGGGCTTACTTCTTGGTATTTGTGCTGCAGGCCTGTTAGCTTTGCTGTGGGACCAGATACCCTTAATTTGCTGTTGTACCCATTTAAGCTGTCATTTTCTATTTGAAGACTTACAGGCGATGTTCCTGGACTCTTCTGTAAGGAGACAAACAAATCTGTTTTCATGCGGGAAGCTGCAGTGATTTACAGTAGCAGTGGCCTTGCTGACAGTTCAGTTAATAAAATTGTGTCTTTTGGTAGCAGTTTTGTCATGACAAATGAGTGTCACGCTTAATAATACCAGTTTTGATTTGCACACTTCCATTTCTGTAGTGTAATCTCCAATGTGAACTGATCAGTATATAATGTACCAGAAAGCGTTGACTCATCTGCAGTGATGGACTAGAATTGGACTGCTGAGTGGGTTGCCAGTCTGGCTGGGGGCCCCTTCCTGCAGCTGGTATGACTCGGCAGCTTGTGGAGCAGCTGTTGAACTGCTGTTTAGCCCCATGTATTAAAGAAAACCCACTTTGGTACCTGTTCAGTACACTAACTTGTAATTTGTAGCAGGCCAGCACCTGTGCTGCAAGCAGTGAATGCTCTGTGCGGTGGGGATGGGGGAATCCTTACAACTATCCAAAAGGAACCAGGCTGTAGTTGGTAACTGGAGCCCTTGAGCTGTGTTACCGTACAGGATTAACCTAGGTGTGAGCTGCTACAGTCTCATGTTCCTCCACCTGCTTGTTCTTCCACCTGCTTGCTTGTGACTCATAGAAGAATACTACTTCAGCCAGAAATAAAGATATTGTTAAACTGTCATCCAAACTCTCAGACCATCGTAAGCCTTGATGAAGGGGCTTTTTGTTTTGGCCCTGCCTGCCTTAACTATAGCATCAGTTGGTTTCTAGAAAACTTAAGTTGTTCAAGAAAAGGTGTTTAAGGACTCCACTGAGGAGACAGTGTAAATTCCTGCAGAACACTAGCCTGCAGCTTGACTGAAGGCTGAATGTCAAGTTAGTACATTAGCCTTAATTGGATAAGCTGGTGTGGATGAAAGGTGCTAGGTCTGGCTTAGAGATCTCACTGTACGGGCTGTCTGGGAAAAGCATGTTAATTTGATGCTGTAAGTCTGCATAGCTGTAAGTAGTGCACTACTCTGGCAGAAAGGGGGCTTAATTCGTTGAAATGAAGGTCCTGTCCAGGGACTGTAACTCTCGGGTAAAACTTTGAGGTGTGAGAAGTCTTTGTGCGTGAGTTGTTGCTCTCCGTAGAGGGTGCAGACTTTGAGAACCACATCTGTCACTGTTTCAGCAGCATTTTGCTGCAGCTAAGTTACATGATCACCTGGAGGAGAGCTGACAGTGTCTTTGTTGCTTCCCTTGAGCTTTATATTTGCCTTCTAGAGGGGAAATAATGTCTTTAGTTATGTTTTTGATCCTTGATCTGTGGAGTTAATAACACTATAAGCTGAGAATTAGAACTGTGATTGGATTTCACTTGCTGCAGCATTTAATTCAGCTGTTTGATAAACATAGTTCATGTACGTGGAATTCTTCATACTTAAGCTAGCTGGTATCCATGATTACCAGAAGACATAATAACTTGAAGTGACAGTCTCTTAAAACCTCTAGTGATAACTGCCTTTAACCCTGAGGTTTCTAAGAAATGCAACCCAACCTTTGAGATGCAACCTTGTACAAAAATGAACACTTGTGGTTTACTTCGAACTGTCCCTCTTAAGCCTGATTTCTGTTCCTGTCCTCTAAGGGAGTGGTCTCCGAAGTGGTGTACGAAATATTTCATTGGGCTGCAGGAATAAAATATGTTTTGTACCATTAATAAATAGAAATGTTAAAACAGTGTTTATTTCATCTTTTATCTTAGCCTTTTTAAATTTCTATTTTTGTGTAGCTTTATAATCTAGATAGTAGTGCATGTATATGACTTAAACATATATTTGGGGGTGCATGCTCAAAAATTTTTTTATTGACAGGGTGCACAGTCAAATTTTGGAGACTGCTGTAAGGTATTTGGAGCAATAGGAGGTACATTTGGGCACTAAAACCTTTCAGGGTTCATTGTGGACAACAAGCTAAAGATATTAGGGCCTGGCATGCTGACGCAGGATTTTGAAGCGTATTAGTTTAATGATGCTGGCTTTATGGTGACATTTTCCCTGGCTGTAACAGAGGCTGTGTTTGTAGGCTGAGACCTTCCCGAGGCATTATTTTCCAGCTGAGGTCTCAGTTCTGCTTATCTGTGACTTAGTCTATCAGTTTGTCAGTTGGAGGTAATCAGGATCCTTGTAAAGAGCAAGAATGTAGTTTGGATTGAGATAAGGTTGTTCTGCTTGACCACTGACAGTGTCCTTCAGTGTTTATTAATATGATGTCTTCTCCAAGATGAAGACCTATATCAAGAGGTAGCATGTAAGATGTTTGCTTTAGGTATGTGCAGATTATACTTAATGTTTAAGATTCATTTAAATTTCAAAAATTTAAAATTCGTAATAAGTTTTTCTTGAAAAAAAATGGGAAGTCTTTTGCAGAACTTCTTCATGAAACAGTGGCAGCCAGTCAGGCTAATTATAATACAGCACTGCTCACCTCTGTCGTGACTGTACGTGAATCTTCTAACTGTTGTTTGAGCAGGTGAATATAGTCTCATTTTATGGTGACATGAACTAAGCAGTGGAAGAGGGATGTGACTAATAGCATTTGAAGTCTGTACATTGGAATAAGTGAAAAGTTTTAAATATTAAATCATGTTGTTTTACCAGACAAATGAACAGAAATATGTTTTCTTACAGGTTTTGGAAGGAAGGATGTTGTAGAGCACTTGCTGCAGACAGGAGCCAACGTTCATGCTCGTGACGATGGAGGGCTGATACCCCTTCACAACGCCTGCTCTTTTGGTCATGCTGAAGTGGTTAGTCTGTTACTGTGTCAAGGGGCAGACCCAAATGCTAGAGACAACTGGAACTACACTCCTTTGCATGAAGCTGCTATCAAGGGCAAGATAGATGTGTGTATTGGTAAGTGTCTGTCACTTCTTATATTGAAACTTTACCAGATATGTTTTGTGCAATTGCAGTTGTTAATGTGCTGGACTTGAGACTAAAGATATTGCTTGTTCTTAAAAGCTAACTTCTTTCAAACTAGCAGATAGGTGTAGTGATAGTCATTTAAGACTGTTTTTTATGATCTGTAATAATACAAGCTTTGCTGAACTTGGATCTGAAAAACTAACCTGGGGAGGTTGGGTGAAGTCTCGCGCATTAAATTACAGAATTCAAAATCTGAATATGGAAATTTGTCTTGGATGCTCCCAAGAAGACTAGATTTACTAGGTAAAGTCTTTGCTTTTTGGGCTGATATGTTGTCTTAGGTTGGTTAGGAAGATGGTTAACCTTTCATTCTATACAGTATGGGAAAACATCTTAATAGTCCTTTGGAGCTTTTCCATACAAGTTACAGAACATGGTTGTTCACAGTGGGTGTATCTTCAGTGTGCGTATTGTAGAATGGAGCCAAAGCAATTTCAAATGAAATTGGACACTTCAGTCATTTTAAATGTGTCTAGAACATACAAAGAGCTTTTCAGTCCGGGTGTCTTTAACTTTTATGTTTTTTTCTCAGTGTAGTTAGTGTTACTTTTTTCTAAATGGGAACTTCTATTTTTATTTTTTTTACACTCATATCAGTTCCTTGAACTTACTTATCAATTCTGGTTCTTTTCACATCTCCTAACTTGAATAAAATGGTCTGCTCAACATTGTGTTTTTTGTCAAACATGGAAAGTTAAGTTTGATTTATAGGAACAGCAGCTAAGATTATGAACATAAGATTTGTTCTGTATGTTATCCAGATAAGACACAAATTTCAGAATTTCTTATAATGTCTATTTGCTGAAAGACAAAATTACAGCTTTCTTTGCTGGAAAACTTATAGGAGAAGTTCTTGCATTAGCTTTATTGCAATACTTATGTAATGACTTAAAAAAACACAAAAAAATGAGGGAAAGAAAATTGGAAGAAACACCAAAATACAATTTTTCAGTGTATTTTTTCTTTTTACGAGGGATGTGCTGTATTCACTAATTTCATCTCTGCATGTGAGGTAAAACATATGGAGAGTATTCTACAGAAGTTAACTGAGTATAGTTGACTATATAGCAGTACTGTGGGAAGGGATCCATTGATACAGTAGTTGCCAACAACAGCCTATTGTGACAATGGTGAATGGACAAGTAAGCTTAATTCCAGTCAGTAACTGGGGTTTTGTATGTGACTTAAAGGAAGTAATTACTTTGGTCTGTTCAGTGCTGAAGTCTGCCTGGCTTTGGGAACTGCTGACTGAAAATACAAATTAAATAGGAGGTTAACAGTAAGAGGCTGAGAAGTGACCTATAAAGGAGGACTGGGTTTGTTTGCTTTGGAAAAGATCGGTTTTGCTCAGTCTTTTAAAACGTTGTTATAAAGCGGGGGGTGGGTGGGTGGTGCAGCAGCACACCTTTTGTGGTCATAGGTGATAGGATGAAAGATGGTTGCAGCAGAAGATTTTAGGTTTTGGCGGTGTGGTATGGATGGTGTCGTTTTGGGTGGTCTGTCTGAAGACTGTGGTACTCCTTGAATGCGATTGAACAGGTTAGATCAAGGTGGTAGGTTATGTGGTACCCCAATTTTGATGTTATAATGCTGGCAGTAATTTGAGATCATTTAAACCTAATTTCCACAATCAAAGAATGGATGATACCTTTAAAGGTGTACTCTAATTCAGCAAGAAGTTGTGGGCTTTGTGAAAGGAAGTACAGAGTCAAATTTAAGGCTTGTATTAGACAGAACTTCATTCTGTGTTCCATGCACAGATTAGATCTGTGACTAAATTGTTAGACTAAGGGAATGATGTATATATAAAAAATAGGCAGCTCTGAGTACTGATCAAATCCCAAATCTTTTCAGCTGTCCTCTGCAGTTGTAGGGTTCCTTGGAAGCACTGAGCAAGGCTGCAGGTCTAGATGCAGTTCTCTTTATGATGCTACTTGCAGGCAGGTTGGAGCCTGGGAATTTTTGTAAAAAATTTTTTTATATTAAACCAGCAAGCACATTGCTGTTGTGCTCGGTTTAGTTACGGATATCCATGTATATCATATTTCAGTCAGATATTTGATTTGAGCGTTATTACCGAAGGCAATGTCACCGGTCACTAGATTAAATATGTACTGTAGTGTGATGCTTCTTTGGGATTTAGTTGATTCCATAAAACTGCTAGGACATAAGTATAGACAAGTAAGTCTATTATTTCTTGTTTACAGAGAGTTTGCCATTTTTATCTAGTGAGCTAACATGTTTTGCTGTCTTTGGCAAGTTCCCATTTCTTGTCAATGGTTTTATATATAGTTTTTATATTAAGGTCTTCAGCTTTTATCTCAAAGTTTTTTGAAGAACACATAAACAGAAATAAGGAACAGTGAGTACTTAGGGCATGAATTCTGACTAGGAGTAGTTGAATAGCTTTCTGGGAATATAGTGTACAATACTGTTATATACACCTTAAGTGTAGACTGTTAACAGCAGATATGATGGAAGAAATTAGTCTGTGGAGGGAAAAAAAGTATCAGATTCTTAGAATGTTCCTTTTTAAACAAGCAAGACATGCTTCTTAAAAAAGCATTAATTGAAGAACAGTTTCTGGAAATCCTGGCATAACCTAGGATTTATTGCCTAATTTAGATAACTGTCTGAAAAGCAATAGACTGTGTAGGAATGAGTCATCTAGCATCACTTTTGGCTACCAGTTCTTGGCACCTTCTTCCAAATGATGGAATGGGAGAGAATTTTCCAATTTATCTTTTTTCCTTCCCTTCTTTTGTGCCACCTCAGTCTGCATCTTTTCTTTATCATATCTAGCATGGAATGCTGTTCTTTTGGCTGCTTTACAGGTCAAAATGGGACAAAGTGATAATTGAACAGAGTGCGGAGGTGCAGCACTTTTGTGAATAATGGTTTTTCAGAGGAAAACTCAGGGCATTGAAGCAGAGTGGGAAGACCAGCAAAAGCTAGGCAGTGATTGCACTGCAGCTATAGAATGCTGTTGTGTCTCTGCTAAAAGCACTGTGAGTGCGCAGCTCTACAGCTGAGTTCAGACTAATAGGTACAAACCCTGCCGCTGGGAAGCTTATGTGGAAATAAGAAGTGTACATAGACAGATGAAAACTCATCAGACTGTGCATAAACTTCTGCTCCAGGAAACTGTAAGACAGCAAATGACTGGTGCTGTTTCTTGTTCTTGTGTTTTACCGGTCGCATATTAACAGCGATAGGACAGTGTAGGAACTTAAAGGTAGATAATGCAAATGTGCCGAGTTTGGGAGGAATATGGACTGTGGCTCTTTTATGTGGCAGTTGCTTTTGTGTCCTGGTTCTAGAAGTGTAGGAGATCTTGAAGGATGATAAGCAGTGCTCAGCTGACTTGCTGGCCATCTCTTACAATATATTTAGCCACTATAGATTTGTTTAGTTGCTAAGTAATAAAATCCACTTGAAAGCATTGCTTGCTATATATATAATCAATTTTTGGACTAAATGTATTGAAGTATTAAAACCAATTGTTAGTTAGTGTTCTCCAGTATTTATGGCTTCTAGGATTGCTTTTATCTGTCACATAGATGGATTTTCAGTGTCTGGACTGCTTCTAGTGTTAATCAAAAAATGGGGTTTGTTCCTTAGTCGCATTGGCTCATGGAATAATGAATGAATGGTGAACTCTGCAAAGTGTGTTTGGAGGAACGCTGCAACGTCAGGGTAATGACTGTTCTGCAAGTTGGACTGGGGAGAAAGGGTGATGTATTTCTTCATCACTAAGTCTATACTGTGGTCAGACCAAAGATCCACTTAGCTCTCCATTCTCCAACAATGACTTGTAGCAGATGCTCGGAGACTATGCATGGTTTGAGTGTATCCTGGTTTGTCATGGCAGTTGGCAGTTTAGGAACTTGATAAAGTAGAGGCTGCATCTGGACTGTGTTTCATAGCCATTGGTATACAAAATTCTTGAAAGATAGATCTAATCACTTCTTAAATGCTGGTATCCTTTTGGCTTTGAAATTGGTCTGTAATAAGAAAATTTTACAGTTTAATAGTCTTGCAGGAAGAAAACAATCCTTTGTTTTCTTTAAAATGTTATTCTTGATGGCTTTTACTGTAAGTCATTCAGGACTTCTGTGAGAAATAATCAACAATAATTTCTATTTGCACTCTGCATGTTCTTTGTGATTCTATAGACTTCTCTCTTTTCTTCCTTCAAATGTTGTTGAAAAACGTAGTCTTTTTGTTTGTTTGCAGGGGTTTTTTTGTTTGTGTGTTGTGTTTTTTTTGTTGTTAAGGATGAGGGGTTGGTATGGGGGGTACAGACATCAAAACTGAGTGTAGTAGACTTAAATGGTAAATTAATGTTCTTTCTGTTTTGGTTTTGTGGTTGCTGAGCACTGCATAGGAGTAGCTCCAAGGTATTTCCTGGGTGGTTAACAGTTGCTTTAGAACTGCGTGTGTGCAACACACAGCTGTTTAGCTTTTTTATTTAAAAAAAACTAGGCTAAAAGTAAGGTTAGAGAAGCTGTGCTTATGCAGTCTGTCTGGGCTTGCTTTGTCCTCCACTGTGTGTGTTTCTGCAGAGGCTGTAGCTGTTCCTGCAGAGTTTCTTGTGCTCTTTTTTTTCCCACCCCTTTCGGGTGGTTTTCCAGTTAGCTGTTGTGAGAACTACAGGGTTGGTAGCCTAAAAGTGATCTCGGGTGTCATACACCTGCTTGGCTTTTGAGGGCAGCCTTCACAAATATGCAAACCATGAGCATCTTCTATGGTGATGCCATGATTTATGGCTCTGAATATACAGGGTACTTCAGTAATTTTAGGGAAATAAAAAATTCTAGCTACTGAAAAGCTCCCTTCAATACTGTACTAAATCGTAAAAGTTTGTTAAAATTACTCTCTAAAAGTTAAAGCTATGTCTGATTTTACTACCTGTGATTTATATATTTTTAAAAATTTTCAGAAAGTGCTATCAAAGAGCAAAATTGTGCAGTAGCCAGTTAATTTTGGGGGTGGCGTGAGGGGAGAAGCTTTAGCATCTTAACTGAAAAATTATTACAAGGATTATAGATTTAGCTACTGGACTGAAGAAGCTTGTAAGAAGAATAGTAGCTTTTTAAGAAGTTAGAGGGGGATATTGGTAATTGAGGTGCATTGAGAGCTGGTTATGCCTGTTGTTTGTTGGAGAGGAGTAATGAATTTCCAAAGATTCTCTTGGAGAACTGGTGTTTTAGAGGGAAGCTTAGATTCACAGAGGTGTCCCAGGAATCTGATGTTCAGAGGCTTGCAAAATCACTGGAAAATGCTTTCAAGTGAGTACTTCCAAATACTTTATGTAAAAAGTGTAATTATTGGTGCTGTTTATATCATAAGGTTCTTCAATATTGTTAATATTCCTGCTTTGACTTTTGAACTACAGAGTTGAAGTACTACTTGTACTGACTGCTGAGTGTGCAGTGGAAAGACAGTGACTTGTATTTAAAATTTTAAGCTGCAGGACTGTGTAAAGAACCTGTCCTTGTATACCAGAAACATGAGTTTTGCTCCATTAGGAGGACATAAGTTAATTCCTACCATGAGGGAGCTATCCTGCCTATTGGTTGTAGTTAATGTTGACATACAGAGCAAAGGTACCTCATGATTTGACATGCTTAAGGCCAAGCAGTCCTCATTAACAGCATCTATTATTTGTCCAGATAATGCAAGAGAAATCTTGGCTGTTATTAGTATTTATTACTTAGATACTAACTGATCAAAGCCAGTTTGTTTATTGTGGAGCTAGGCTCATCAGACTGTTCAGGTTATGAATTATTCTGGTCTGTTTCTGCTCTGTGAATGATAGCATGTGTGTGGAACCTTGTTTCTTTGAGTAGCAAATGATTCTAAGTCTTGTGCGTACATAGTGGCTCAAAAACCCAATATGCTTGTCTCCTTGTCCTTCATGAGGTCTTTCTCAAATGAACCTTGTGTGATAGCAACCATAGGATAAAAAACCCCATGTTTTAGGTTGAGTGGAAGAATGCTTTTGCTTTCTTGCTGGAGTACTTTTTCGTGGTTTTAAATGTTTCATGTCTTCTAACCACTTGTTTAAGCTGTGTCATCTTCTAAACGTTAATGTTCATCACAGAAATGAGAGCTCCTTGGGCTGAATCTTAACTGCATTTCCCATAAATCTGTAGTTCAGACTCCCCTTATTGAAAGGGAGCTGAGAATATGGCCGCCTTTCTGCGAGCTGGTGGTGGTGGAGGAATCCATAGTTGAAATCATACACCAGTAATTTGGAGGCATTGTAATACTCTTGTCATAGTTAGAATGGACTGTTGTGCAAGACGTGGGGGCTTTTGTCAAAGGGGACTATGGAAAATGGTTTGGGGCACTCTATGTGGCATATACAATTGCCGTCCTCTCTGGTGGGCTTTGGCAGAAGGACAGGAGGGAGGTTGATGATCATTTCTTGTATATGAAGGATACCTCTTCAGAACTATGTGCAGACCGGCGTGTTAATGTCCTGCAGTCTACAGGAGTTACTTTTATGGGAAAAGCTACCAAAATGAGATGCGGTTGTTAGCTGTGAGGGCTCCAGGGAATCCTTTCTGTTGGCATTTTGTATCTGTGCATGTGTAGCTGTGATCGATGCTTTATGAAGAAGATGGCTGAGAGCGGTGTCGGTTACCCATGTGTGCCTGGCAAAGGTCGGGGAGTGCCAGGAGCCTTGAAATGAGTGGGTCATTGAGGCAAGGTCAAAGTGCCCTGCCACAACGGTTTTGGGAGAGGACCAAGCATTGAGCTGGATTAATCCTGAGGTTAAATCCTCTTCAGAAGCAAAATCAACACTAAACTTGATAGCACGGAGGCGGATGCTTTGTAGAAATCAAGCGAAAATGAGCCTTACTTCAGGTGAGGAAGACTTGTATGCAGTGTTAAATATAAGTATGCCAATAAAATGACTTCTTGTTTTCATATCTGGAACCAGGGGTGTTGCAGGCTTGTAAAACCTGTCACGTTACTGTGTTGCTTACAGTTCTGAAGGCTATTGTTTATATTATGGTATTGGTATTGCTAAAAGTTGATTGACATTCAACTTCATGAAAATAGGCTGAGAAGGGTTGCCTTGTCTGGGGTTTCATACACTGTATTTTGGAAGCCCTTGGTCTTTCTGTTAGGTTTGGAATGTATTGACAGTATGTTACAATGCATCTGTGGGCTTCAGACTTTTTTCCAGTTCTGTCTCTTCTTTCCTAAAATTCAGGTTTCAAGAAAACTGGTCTTTTTGCCTTGTTGGGCTGCTTGGCATAGGAGGATTTGTGGAGGACAAGAAGTGTCATTTGTTTTTTGATGTTTCTTTAAAAGTGTTGTTTAAATCGGAGTCTGGTTATTTGCAGCAAAGGAGGTGGTACAATAGTAAGCAAGACACTGTTGGAAAACCTGCTGTAGGGCATTTCTGGGAAGTAAGGTTTTCAGAAGTACTGACATTAACTATTAGCAAATTGAGAGGGAGGGGAAGAGGAAGTTGTATATTATCCAGAACTGAGTAATGGAACAGACACTGAAACTACTTTCAGATGTCCAATCCCAGTTTACAGTGGCTTTCTAAATACCTTGCAGGAATATTTAATCTTATGGGACTATGCTTCTGATTGCTGTAGCAATATCTGTTTTTAGCTTCTCAGAGCAACCATATGGTCTTAATGCAATTCATCCCTGGTTTAAAAACAATCATGTGTAGCTGTTAGGCATGAATGAGTGGGGCCAATTCTAGAAGAGTTCTTGGCTGTTTTCTTAGCCTAGTTGGAGAACATTGATTAACGTATTACTACAGGCTATAAAGGTCTTGCTTGTAAAAATGTGCAGGCAATTAAATATTTGTCATGTAATGTGAGCAAAGGAAGGTGTCTCTTAATGACTTGGTCTTTCCACAGTGTAAAACAAGTATACAAAAAGAACTATGGGTGATAGAAGCCTAGTAAAAATACAGAACAAGAAGCAAGCGCTGTCTGGTCTTCAGTTTCCATGCAGCTAGGGCTCATGATGAACACAGACTCCCATGTTCGAGTAATACATCATTTTTCCACGTTTATATGAATGCACCATGCTGCTTGGACAAAGCTATTCCTTTCTAGGGAAGGCTGAAATCTCTGATTTGAATCCTGCTGTTCATGCTGCTGTGTGTAGTCTTCATGTTTTGCTGATGCTTTGTCCATGCAAGCAGTACTGAGTAATTCCTTGGCTGGGCACAGAGTTCTTGACCTAGCTATGGTAGTGGATACTGAACTTACATGACGAGGGAGCCAAGAAGATCTGGCTGCTACAGTTTGCTTTTATTTTCTGGTTTGGTTGGGGTAATATAAGGATGGCACACAATACAGTTGTGACCCAGGAGAGGAACCCCCTCAGATGTATCTAACAGGCACCCTTCCCCAGCGTGAGACCCCATGATAGTGATGTTATCTTACCTGACAGACTATGAGATTTTTTTTTTTTTTCAGTGTAGAGTATTTGCTTGTCAAGGACCTAATGCTAAATAGGATAAGACTTGCACTGCTCTGTATCAACAGGGCATGGCAGTGAGCAGTTCTGGGACTGGAGAACAAATGGATATAGCTCTGTCCTTTAAGAATGGAAAGCAGCGTGACTGTTTTACATAATAATGTGATCTAAGATAGTGGCCGAGGGAAGTTTCCAAGACTGATATATCTGCTTGAACTTAGCTTCCTAATGTTTACTTCAGAAATAGAATTTTTGAGAATACCCATGTCTTCTGGCCAACCTGTAGCTTTAGCCATGATTGCATGGACTGATCAGTTTGATATTCCTAAGAATTCATGTACTACTTGTGTTTTTTTTTAAATATTTGGTAACTATACTGTGGACTAATGTTAAGTTTACAAAATTGGCACAAATTTCAAGTTTTATTTTGGGGCCTCTTTAATCTTAAGAGTTTCAGCTGTTAATCACATCAAAATGTTACTCTGGGTGTTCCATAGGGTGTGTGACTTAAGATACCATCCCCAAGTTGCATGCTGTTGAAAGCTGGTAGGCGCTGAAGTTCACCTCTGGAAAAGGCACGTTTTTTTGTTTTCCTTATGCTCACCGAGCAGCTGCTGCTAGGATTTGAATGTCTTCAATACCTATTTCTTCTGGTGCTAAAAAGATAAACTGTTTTTGAGTATGCATGCACCCTTTCTGTTTCAGAAAAATGGTAGATCCAGGGCAGGTTCTAGGAAACTTCTAAGACTCCTCAGTTTGTTGCTGTGCTAGATTTTAGTGCACTGGCAAATAATCCATTCTGATAGCCACATAGCTAATTCCACATGCAATCTATCACCTGACTTCTACCATGTGTTATTTTTTCCCCCAACTTCATCTGGAAGAAATAAGCAGCAAATGCAGAAGGGAACTGGCATTAGTCTTGGGTTTCTTTTAACTCTCCTCAGTTCCTTTTCCTCTTAGGATGCTACTTGTTGACCTGATTTGCCTTAGTGGCTGCTTTTGCTTTTCAAGAATACTGAAAGCAGGGCTTTTAATCTGTCAAGTGGGATATCGGGATTAGAGCTGAGACTAGATTTATTTAAATAAAAATTAAAGTAGAAAAGTGAATTTCTTCAGAGAAAAGTGAAATTGGAACCAAGCAATGAAGACTTGTCCTTAAAGCAGCTTTCAGCTTGGGATACAGATGAAAACAGAAATTGCTCAGTCAGTAGGGCAGCAGTTAAGATTTCTGGCTGTTCAATAATATACTAAAAATAAAAAAACCCATAAAACAAATGCTTAGAAACCAAGTAGTTGCAGAATTGTTGCTTCCAACAAGGAAAAGGGGTGTGATTTAGTTGTGGCATAGTGAGACCTCAGCGTGTACCATCTACAAATGGGCTAAATGTTTTTTTTTAAAACTCTTCTGATTGAATGGTCTTCTATTCCATTTTGTACACTAGTAGCATATATGTTCTAGATGACTACTGGAACACACTTAAATGTGATCTTTTAAGTCCCTGTGTGAAATGGGGACAAACTGAAATGTGGGAAGTTCCCTCTGAATATCAGGAAACACTTCTTACTGTCAGGGTGACCAGCCACCACTACAGGTTGCCCAGAGAGGTTTTGGAGTCTCCTTCCTTGGAGATACTGAAAAGCCATTTGAACACAGTCCTGGGCAGCTGGCTGTTGGTGGCCTTGCTTTAGCTGGGTGGCTGTTTCAGGTGACCAACAGAAGTTCCTTTGACCTCAACCATTCTGTGAAAAAGGAGTGCATGTGCATTACTGCAAATAAACAGAATTAAATAAATGCTTAGTGTACTGTCCTTTATTGCTTGTTAGCTCAAAGAAAGGTGGCTTTGGTTTTTCTGGGGTTTTTTTTTGTTTGTTTGTTTTTTGTTTTGCTTTTCCCCCCCTGTAACTTAAGTTTCTAGAGTTCTTACGTTTTTGCAGGTTCATTGTGGAAGCCTCAAAGCTTTCTTTACGCAGCTTTTGATGTAGATTGTGTGCCTGGGGGGGAGTGTTCTCGGATGATGGAGCCATCTCTTGCGTGATGCAACACCCCCACCCCCCCCACCCCCCCCACCAAACTGCAGTGACAGTAAGGTTTCGAGTTTGCTTGCTAGAAGACTGTATTCTGTATAACCTGCGTGTACTTCTGTTTTCTCACTGTTAGCTGAAATGGAAAATCTTAGCTTGGAAAGTATTCTATCCAAAAAAAAGGAAACAGGAATATTTCCTTGCATTGAAGTCCAGGCAAGATCAAGGCTCTGAACTGCTGTTCCAGTAGGCTGAGCAAACTACCAATTCCGGCTCTTTCTGTGAGGGCAGAAGGATATTATCAGCCTGCTGTGCTGCCTACAGCCTCTGGAACTTTCTGCTTGTTCTCTCTCCCTGTGCGTATTTAATCACTGGTAGGCAGAACTGACATACCAGGGAGTGTTTTTTGTAGTGCTTTCTACATATAGGAAAGTAATCATAGATAAGATGCATCTGCTTATGAGGAAATAGTTGTAGGCAGTCACTGAGGGAGGAGGGAGTCTTTTTGAAAGGTATCTTCTTGCCCTGCTGCAAGACTTCGTTGGAGTGTTGGTGATTTTGATTGTCTGGTGTAGATTCTTTTCCCCTACCTTACTTTGGTTAGATAAATCTGATCTCTGGAACATCTAGCACAAACTTAATTCTAGAATACACTGAAGTATTAAGTAGTGCTTTGGGAAGTGAGGTTTATGGTATGTATATATACACCAGGAGTCAGGCTGTCTTGCTGAGAGGTTGAAACTTAACTAAGCAAAGTCCAAAAGTACTGCTGGGGCAAGCAATGAAAAGGCTGAGACAAAAGCGTCTTTCTGAAAAACTAGAGCTTGCATGAAAATAAGTTGAAGTCCCTTTAAAGCAATGCTTTGTAATATTCTTTTTATCTAGATCCTACCCTTAAAACAACAACAACAAAAGATACTGGGAGACCTTGTTCATGCTGCTGCTTTGATTTCTTATTGCTGCCTTGAAGCCTCTTTCTGTGAATTGTTCATCTAAGTGAAAGGAAGCTCAGATCTCTAAGCATTGTTTTCCATACCATGTTTAACTGGGCCTCTGCTCAATTTGGTAGTTGCATCCTGTTACTGTAGGAGCTGGTGCAGTTTCTGCAGTGAATGGATGCATGAGAACCTGCTTTTCAAAGAGCAGATCTGTGTTAGGAAAGTGAGATGTTTGATATGGCTGTCCTCTGTCTCTGATGGACTGAATGGTCATTTCAGCTGTAAAGCAAGAAATGCCTCTGCTAAGAGCCATACTCCAAGCTTTCTGTACGTATAGTCTCCTAGCATGTATTGATACCCCCAGCAGTTGCTGTTATTGCTTATCTAATGACAAGGTAGTAAAAGAAACATGCAAACAGGTACTGTGTTATCAAGATTACATCACATTTGGCCAAAGTACGATTTCTTTGCTAGACGTAGCTTTCTTTTACTTGAAACCAACTGTTTAAGACCATGTGTTCATATAAATTTAAAAATTCATATCTCTAGGAAGTGGCCTGCAGGATGATAATTATAGAATGGTTTGAGTTAGAAGGGACCTTTAAAGATCATGGTCCAACTCCCCTGCCATGGGCAAGGATAGCTTTCACTAGATGAGGCTGCTCAAAGCCCTGTGCAACCTGACCTTGAATACTTCCAGTGATGGGGCATCCACAACATCTGTAAGGCTGGAACAGGTTGCCCAGAGAAGTTTGGGTGGATGATGTCTGTAGCTTTTCCTTTGACTAATGCAATCGCTCCATCGTAGAAGGCTACCAAGTTAGGCGTGATTTGCCCTTGGCATCTCTGATTTGCTCCTGGCCTTCCATGTGTTTTGACATGTCTTCCAGGAGGATCTGTACCACGATCTTACTGGGCACAGAGGTGAGGCTGATAAGGTGAGGACTGGCAATTCCCAGGGTACTTTTTTTTTTTTTTTTTTAACCTTTTTTAAAAATGGGTGTAATGTTTCCCTTTTCCTAGTCACTGGTGATTTGCCTGACTGCCATGACTCTTTGAATATGATTGAGAATGACTTGGCAACTATATCAGCCAATTCCCCCAGGACCCTGGGATACATCTCACAGGGTCCCATGGACTTACCTATGTTCAGATTCCCTGGGTTGTCTTGAACCTGATCTTTACCTGCAGTGGGAGGGACTTATCAAGGCAGGGACTGCAGAATTGTTCAGGGGCTTGAGAGATGTGGGAAGAGAGATTACCATTGAAAACTGAGGTAGAAAAATTGTTGAGTACCTCAGCCTTCTTTATATCAGTCATCACTAGTTCTCATGTCTTACTTAGCAAGGGAGAGTGTGTTTTCTTCAATCTTCATTTTCTAGCCAATGTTTCTGTAGAAGCCCTTCTTATTATTTGCATCCTGTGCAAAATTCAGTTCCAACTGTGCCTTAGCTTTCCTGGTCCCATCCCTACACATCTAGGCAGCATCCCTGTATTCTTCCCGGGATACACATCTCTGCTTCCACTGCTTGTGCATTTCCTTCTTACACTTAGTTTGACTAGGAGGTCCTTGTTTTGTCTCCTGACTTCCTTGCCTGACTTCTTACATGCAGGGACTGAGAGCTCTTGCACTCTAAGGAAGATGTCCTTAAAGAGTTGCCAGCTCTGTTCGGTTCCTTTGTTCCGGAGGACAGTTTCCCAGGGGCTCCTATCCATTAATTCCTTAAACAACTGAAAGTTTGCTTTCCTAAAACTCAGAGTCCTGACTCTATTCTTTACCCTGCCCATATCCTTCAAGACTGTGAATTCTACCAGGGTATGGCCACTGCAGCTCAGGCTGCTACTAGTCTTGACACCCCTAATTAGTTCATCTGTGTTGGTAGGTGACAGGCCTAGTAATACTTCTCCTGTGGCTGTGCTGTCATCTGGAATAATAATCATCCTTGGTGCATTCCAAGAGTCTCCTGGACTGCTTACAGTTTGCTGTACCACTTTTCCAGCAGATGTCAAGGCGATTGAAGTCCCTCAGGAGGATCATAGTCTGTGAGCATGATGCCTCCTGTAGCTGGAGTCGGAACTCTTCATCAACAAGCTCCCCTTAGTTGGGCAGCCTGTAGTAAACACCAGCCGTGAAGTTTCCTTTGTTGTTTTGGCCCCTAATTTTTACCCGTAAGCTCTCAACTTGTTTATTGCTGTTTTTCAAAGTGGCTTTGTGGAGTCAGTCTATTGTTTTACAATACATTGTTTTGCTTGCTCCTCCTTCCTTGCCTGTCCCTTCTAAATGGTTTCTAGTCATCACTTGCAGTTTGTGTGATCCTTCCCAGGATATTTCCATGACAGTTGATTAGATCATAGCTTTCTAGCTGCACAGTGGCTTCCGAGTCCTGCTGTTTGCATTGGCACAGAGGCACTTTAGCTGGGTCATCAACTGTTTCACCTTTTTAGAGGAACATGCCATAATTCCTTTGAGGCATTTCACGGATGTTTCCCCTATTGGTTCCTAATTTGTCAGCAGTCCCCATCTTGTCTCTGTTGCTCAAAACTCCATCACTTCCCTGCGCTACTTGTCTGCTGCTTTCTCCTGCTGTCAAAACTCTTGTTTCTGTCTATGCTGTTGGAGAGCACTGTTCTACCTCCCTTTACAATTTTCTGTTTAAGCATAGCGGGGCCTCGTGTCGCTTTTGTAAGCTGCTGTTCATCTATTTCATACTACTGTGGCTGGCATATTTGTCTCTTGCTCTGTCTGTCCCCAACAAAGAACAAAACCAACACGGTGGTTCATTGGGAATAAAACCGTTGTCTGGGAAACTGGGATGTCCTGTACAAGGACAGTAGGGAAGGCAAAATGATGGGAAGTGCTTGCAGCTGACATAGACCCACCAGGACTTTGGCTGGTAATGTTAGATATACTCGCAAAGGATCATTTCGTTGTTCCAGTTACGAGTCCTGTCACTGGCACGTGTCCCTGTACTGTCCTTTCTTGTGCCAACCAGAGCATGTCATGTTGTTGCTTGATGAACTGGATTGGGCAAGTGACTGCTTTACTAATCTGCCCTGTTGCCTGATCAAATGTGGGCAGCCACCCAAAGCAGGGTGGGCAGCATAGGGCTGGGGGGGGGGAGATTCTGCCAGCCTGGTCTAGGTGAAACTGTAGCCTGGTATAGTGCTGTTTTGCAGAGGTCAGCTTTACAAATCTTTGCAGTCCTTCAAAAATTTAGTATTTTTTTAAATTATTTTATTAAATTGGGAGAAGGGGTAAAGGCTGCATGCTCTTCTACTTTCTGCCTTGAAGTGTGGTCTGGTCTTAACCTACTAGAGGTGTTCCTTATTCCACTGGAGCTTGGTGTTTGGACCTTCCCTTTTCCCCATCAAGCTAAGCACTGGTCTGTGTGGCCCCTTAGTCCTGGTGTGTTGAGACAGGCTGGACATGATTTCTCAGCTTAGTGAGGTCCTTAGCCCTTGCCTGAGATAAAGCAACTCTCAACCTGGAAGAATTCTCTCCAGTCTGCCATCTGAGCAATAAAACCCTACAAAGCAGCAGCAGTAATGCAGGTATTTAAAGTCTTCAGCAGCAAACTGTTTGCAGACACCTTTGTTGCTGGAGCTCTAGTCTTCTGCAACTTTTCCTTACTTGTCCAACCTGTACCCGTGGGGACTTCTACTGTATTTCTCTTTGGATTCCCTTAGGGATTTAATTGCTTACTCTGCTTTTATTCTTCCTTTTTTTGCTGCTTCTGCATGCTTTCATGTTTGTCTGTCTTCTACCAAATGCATTCCTGTCCCTGAACTGCCACCTGGTTATCATCTATTCCTACCAATGAACCACCTGCAGTGCTCCCAGATATGTCTGGTTATTGCCTCTATCCTAACCTGAGTCCAAACTAAATCCTTTGGTGTGCTTAGCCTCTCTGCTTCATAATCCTGTCTTTGGTCAGCTTTGATGGCTTTCACTGTAGAGGAGCAGTCAAGGGCATAGGACCTGCGCTGCTTCTTTTTTCTAACTCCTTTTATCTGAGCTGGCAGTGGTGTTTGAGGCCATGGATGTCATCAGGTCAAGTAGTCAAGCATTTAGAGCTCTGTGTAGCCTCTGTAGTGATACTGCCTCTCATGTTTTCACCTTGTAATTCCAATGGCTGATGATTATAGCCTTTCTCTTAATCATGCAGCCGAGACTGGGATTGCTCACAGAGGTGGAAGTTTAATCAGTGATGCAGCTGTGATTAATGTTATTAGCTGTATCAACTGTGTTTGGGTGCTACAAGTTTTATTATGTGGGGTCATTTAACAAAAAGGCTTATGTATCTGGTAAATTGCCAAAATGAGATTATTAGAAATTACACTTCTGTGATTGAGATCTAGGCAAGAACTTCTTGTTCTTATAACATGAAAAAAGCTTCAAAACCTCAGTAGTTTGATTTACATGTAGAAGTAGTTAGGGGAGAAGATGCATTTAGCATTGGCTGAAAAAAATTAATAGTTTGGATTCCAGTCTGTTGTCCAGATGTTTTCAGAATGTGGAGGTAAATAAGCACATTATGTTTCTTGTCAAATATAATTTGGAAAAGTGTCCTGCATGGGACTAGTACTGAGTGTGTGTGTACCTGGGATCTAAGGTTACAGAGAGACTGATGAGCTTTAAAGATCTCCTTTAGAGAGATAAACAATAATGAGTATGTTGTGAGTCAAAAAGAGCTTTTTAAGTTGTTTTCTCTGTACCTTGATACTTGGGAGTAAGTAGGTAAAGCTACTTTGGTTTGGAAGGGCCTTTGGAGATCATCTCCAGAAGGTGTAGTTGAAAGGGGGAAGAAAGGATACGTACTGAAGCTGGGGTAGCTGGAAGGGATTTGCAAGCACAAGGCAGTGGGACATGGTGGTAAACTGGTGGGGAGGGGAGGCAGCGGTAGACCTGTGAGGAACCCTGGAAATGTAATTAAAAGCAGTAGGCAGCTTTAAGTACAGATACTTCTGGAAGCTCTGCCTGTTTCTTGCATTTTTCACTCAACAGTCAAAAGTTTGGATGTGTCCTTTTTTTGTACTTATGTACATCAAATTTGAAATCAAATGTGAACTCCCCCATCAGCATTTCTGTAACTATACTGGGGAAGGTTGTGGGTGTTGGGCCTAGACAAACTATAATGGAAATATTCTGATCTTTGATTGTGCCTAATATTAGAACAACCAAATTGATATTTATTCCCATTCTATTTACATTGCATTTCTGTCTTTCAATCAAAAGTAAATTCCTTTGGTGCACTTTTAACTGAGGCAATATGAAGGAGGAAGGACTAAGTACATGGGTGATGGTTTGTGTGTAGAGAAACTCACTTTTTTTCTTCTAACAGAACTTCTCCCTTGTTGCTGAAGTTTTTGCCATCCCTTGGTGGTGCAAATGTGAAGACTGAAATTGCGAAAAGTAAAAAAATGTTTGTTCTTGGTAGCTTTTTAATTTGATAGCCAAATGAGGTAGTGTTGGATAGCCTCACAGTTCAAAATACCTATGCCAGGAGGCTGTGTGCCAAGTGTTTAATTTTAGGATTCATCCTGCTGTGGCAAGTTGGCAGTAATCTGAAATTATTAGTGGTTGTAGTTCACGCTCTGTGCCATGCTGTAACTTTTTTTATTTGGTGGGAAGAATGTGGCCTTTCTTATCTCTAGGATTGATCTGGTGTAATAGCAGTGTAGTTAAATAAAGCATTTCAGGTAGTATGTGAAGATCAGATACTTACATATTGTAGCAGTTGCAGTGAGGGTAAAAATATAACTCCATATTGGTCTATGTTTGTTCTATAGTTAAGCTTACGGGACTTTAACCATATACAACATGAAGATTCAATTAAAACAAGAGCTTCTTTACATTGTACAATATGGTTTGTAGGAGATGCAAGGGTAAACAGGTAGTGGTATCACTAGATTAAGGGCTCTGTTTGCAGTACAGAGTCCCCACTGTCCAGAGGAAATAAACCAACATATCAAAATATGCTAAGTTCCAGGAGTAAATTTATGAGCACACCAACCTTACACTTGTCTCTTGACAGAAACTATTGCAATGCTTCCTTTTCAGGCTACTTGAAAAGCATCCTCTGAAACTGATTGCAATGTTTGAAATCCAAGATAGCTACAGTTAGCTAGAATGGCTTATTCTGTTGTGTTTCATTATAAAGGGAATGTTTTTCCTCAAACAGGAGATCTATCTTGACGCTTTTACACATCCCTGACAAGGAAATTTAGAGAGACACACTGTGTCTAGATCTTGAATACCCTGTGGTTAGAAGAGACATTGTGTTGTGCTGAAGTGTTAAAGGTTTTGAACAAACAGGAGAACATTCAATTAGAAGCTGCCTGTGGCTTGCTGGGTATAAAAGTACAGCTACATTACGTAGATAGGCTAAACATCAAATGCTGGATTTCTTTTGTTAACTCACATTGATGACGACATTGCTCACTTGGATATCTTATTGTGAGAATATGTACTAAAAAAGTATGGAGAGGATAGAATCAAATAGTCGATAGAGGAAATTAAGAATAAGATTGCCTTTGTGACCTGAATTTGCTTCCTTTATTCATCTGTATTCTAATATAGTCTTTATTTATATAATTGGTTTCTTTTCCCAAGATGCTACTGCATTCATTTCACAGGCTAGATCAGTTTCTAGGACTGAGTAAGGGAGCTATTTGCAGAACCATACCCTTGACTGTTAGAGAGGCTGAAAGGTTTATGACAAACGGGATGAGTGATTGCAGAGACAAGGATAAGTCTTATGGTTACAGCGATTGAGTGCTGACAGGTTTTTCTGAGCCTGGTTTGGCCACTTCAAGTGCTTGTTCCACAGCCAGTCACTAATTCGGTATTTTTGCAGGCAACTATCTTAAGCACCGTTAGTAAATTTTTAACGTATTTCCCTACATTTTTAAAAAACTAAAACCCTGACATAGTAATTGTATGTTGTAAGCCATGCCAAACCCCTTCATGGTTCATTAGCATGACTGAACAGGTTAGATACGCTGCATAATCCTTTGTCATTTTAGCCAGGAGAGGAGCTGAAGGCAGTACGGTGGTGTCATCTTCTGTGTGCGCCGGCAGAAGTAGCAGGAAAAGTGCTCTTGGTTCGTTTGCACAGGACTAAAGAATTAAGAGACTTAAAAATCTGTGCTTCTGCTTTAACATTTGGCTCAGATAGTTGCAGATCCCTTTGACATCTCTACACCTGTTGCCTCTCATTTTTCAAAGTCACCTTTCTTGCACCCTAACCTGCCTCAGCCTGGCATTGCATGGTAGTCCAAACTTCAGTCAAATCCCAATCATTGCTCTCGCCTGGTTTTTCTTCTTGGACTTATCTGAGTTGTTATCTATTTCCCTGCCACATCTTCCTGTTCAGTTTTGTCTCCTGGCTCTTTGTTCCAGGCATTTTGCTATGTGAATCCTTCATTGTCTTCTCATCCAGTCCGTGCTGTTTCATCATTTTGTACTGCCTGCTTTCTCTTGATAGATGCTTAGTTGCTGGTTCCCTCTTTTAGGGTCCCACTTTTACCCTGATGCCTACTGGGACAAGCAGCTTCCCTCTCCTGGAATACAGATCATTAGCAGGATCTAAGAGAACAGAGACATGACACACTGTGTCCCTCCATGCTTACTTTCTGTACTGCCCACTGTGTTAACAAATCTGCAGTAAGACCTGGTTTTTTTTCCACATACTGCTTCCTGCTGGAGTGTGCCTGACTGGCTTGGGAGGCTGGCTCAGAGTCAAACCTGTCTGTGAGTAAGATCTCTAAGGGGGTGGTAGTATGTATGGCACAGATGGCATCTTCAGAATCATAGGTGCCAGATCTTAACAAGCTTCTGTGAGCACGTGCTAGCTGAATAACTTTTTTTTTTTTATTATTATTATTATTTTGGTGTCTTTGTCTTGACATAGGGGGGAAACCTCCACCCCATCAAACCAAAAAAACCCTAGGAAAAGCCCAATCTGCCTACTTGAATCTTCTTTCAAAAACACAGGACAATTGTACCTTCTTGGCAAAGCATAAAATAAGTCAAATTATTAAAGCACCAAACTTCTGCAAAAAATCTTGTTAGGGCAAGCATGTAGCATAGCATCCTGTAAGCTGAAATATATGTAATTTGGCAATGTTAAAAGCATTTTAAATCAGAACTGTATAAGGTAAAAAAGATTTGAATAAAACCAATACTACCAGTTAAAATTTTAATTTAGAAAAAGTCTATTTCTGAAAAGTCTTTTGCTGGTTAAAGCGATACATGCAATATAATATCAGTAACTACTCTTGTTCAGGATTGGGTTATGTTTTTTTCCTGAAGAATCCTGTCTATGAAGTACTTTTGCACTGTTAATTACAAAAAATGTTTGTATTTCTTTGCCTTGACTCCTTCAGTTCAGCTGTATTTCAACAGACATGATTACATAATCAACCATAAACATTTGCCAATTTTTAATATTGGCCTCCTTGATACTGAGTATGTGCACTTCTGTACGCTGTTCTCTTGTTCACACTTGTGCAAAGTAAGTGTGTAACTGTTGCTCTGAAATTGTAATATGTTGTGCTCATTTTGCCCATCATTTGGGGAAATGGAGAATTGGGGTCCTTTTTGTCAGATCTCTAACATTGCTGTGGGCTTTGTTTTCCAATTCTAAAGAAAATGCCTTGATCTTGAGAGGGGGTGGTCTGAATTGTATTGTTATAATGTTGTTTCTGATCAAAAGAATTTACAGGTGAAATAGTGTTTTCCTTTTTTTTGATAAGCTTCCCTAGATGACAATTTTCTGTATCAATGCATTCGTAACCATGTGATTGCATAATGCATTCTAAGTATTCCCATGTACTTTATTTTTTTCATGTTAATAGGCTTAGTAGAGAAAAGAAATACCAGTGAGAATCATAGCCTCTCAACGTCCAGACTGCAGGGTACCAGGTTGCACACCTTGCCCTGTTTCTTACACTTCTTGAAGGCAAGCTGGTATGCTCTGTGGTTAAAATCTTGTGTGCAAGTGCCGAGCCACTGAAAGGCTGGAGTATTGCTGATTTACAGAGGCAGGGTGACTTGGGATATTCGGCAGGAAAAGGAACAGGAGTGGTAACAAGCAGCAGTAGTGGTAGTAAAGGCAGGAGCAGGTTCCACAGCTGATTTCCCAGCGTGAGTCAGTGAATGCACAGCTTCCCAGCTAGCAGTCAGGAGGAACCCAAAATTGAGTATTGCAAGAGATTCAGGGTTCATGTTTATCATGTGAAGTCACATGATCTTACTATATCTTAACTTGCCAACTTAGCCTTACTCAGGAGAAGATCCTTTGCTGCAGTGCTTAACAAAAAAAAAAAGGGGGGGGGGGGGGCAAGCAGAAGGAAAAATAAAGAAAATTGTGCAATGTGTGTTTATGCCTACATCATGCCGAGGAGACACCTAACAGTGAATGATCTGTGTATACCTGAGCTAAGATACTGTTTCTGCTTTCCCTGCACAGTGCTGCTGCAGCACGGAGCTGATCCAAACATTCGGAACACCGATGGGAAATCTGCGCTGGATCTGGCAGACCCTTCAGCAAAAGCTGTACTCACGGGTAAGATGCATGCATCTCTCAGCAGCATTACCTGTAGTTCATTTTGTGTGTATAACTTCAGTATCATAAGAGCCTTCTGCCTTTTGAGATTTTCTGTTGTGTAAGAGCATTTTAAAACTGTCTTTTACCAGATTTCATATTGATGTAACTGTCGTTAATCTGCTGTGATGCTATAGGTTTGCTTATTCTACTTAAAATAATGCTGTAATTTTCTAACATCATTCATTATTCACTGTGTGAGTGGTTGGTTGGTTTTTTTTTCTTTTTAAATGCTACTCAATATATAGATTGAATAGGAGCCCCTAACCCCTGCAAAAAAGAAGAAAAAAATCAGGTCAATTGTTTTAAGACCTTCACTGTTGAGCAAGCAAGGACGTTTGTATAACTAAAAGTACCTGTGATCTGAAAGACAACCTACCGATTGCAGAGATCAATAGTTACGTTATATTTTGCTGCAGATTCCCATGCTACCCTTTCTTTCCTCTTCCTCATTAGTCATTTTAGGTAGAACTTTCTTGCCCACAATTTTTTTTTTTTTCCTTTTTAGAGGCAATTAGTTACCAAACAATATGTTTCATGAAAATATTCTACAGATACAACTTTGTTTTTACACAGCTTTGGTCTTTATAAATTAACTATTGTAGCGTACCAGTAAGCATTGAAAGTATATTATTAGTAGCCTGTCAAATCTGTATCAAGAAATACATGGTCATCTGTGCTGATTTTGACATATAGGAAATAATGTTTAGAACAAAGTAATCTTGGATTTTAAAATACATACAATTAGATTTATAAAAAGGGATTTAGCAGCTGAGCATCATTTGAAGAAATAGCTATTTTCCTTCTTTTGCCTTTATTTCCCCTATTCTTTCTCTCTTTTTATTGACAGCTTAATTTGTAGGTTATGTGCTATGCAACAATGTTATTCTTCCTCCAGATTCCGTTCAGAGCACACCAGCTCCCTTCACTTTGTCAGGAACATTTCCTCATCTTTTTCTAGTGCGCTGACTGCTATACATAATTATCTACAGCTTTGCAGTGCCTTTGGAACAGTGCACTTTAAATACATATGATTTAGTTTAATTACTCAGTGTCAAATTTAAACATGTTCCGACAGTGTTAACAGTGCTCGCTGTTCCTAGCAGGTTAATCTGACATTTGGCTGTTAAAGGGTACAGTTGTACAGACATTGAGGATGGAAAGGGCACCAGGGAGTCAAGGTACCTCAAAGGTGTTGATGAGTATTTGGCATTTAGTTATGGGGAACCTGGTATACGTACAGCTTGGGGCTTCCAGGCTCCAAGCTGCTCTCCAGGTTATGCTGGAAGATCAACCTCAGAGGATATTAAAGGATTTAGGAAGGTCTGTGATGGTAACTTCGTGTCTGTTACACTGAGTTCTCTGGGCACTAAATCACCACCTTGCGCCTTAGGGAACTGAGGGGGCAATGTGTCATAGTGAACAAGTGGAGATGGATTAGAAGCAGCCCTCTGAGAATGTGCTGTCCAGTGTAGCAAGACCCTGTGTCCCTGGCCTCGCCCCTAATGCCTCACACAAAAGCATCCAGTGACTGCCAGCTTCTGCAACCATGGATGTTGTCAGGTTGTACATATAAACGCACATGTCAAGAGCCACTTCTGCTATTTAGGTGTTTTATTGTTCATAAAAAGACGCAATTTTTTGTATGTGTTTATTCTTCCTAGCAAGAAAATCAGCTTCTGGTTTTATCAGCTTTGTCCTCAAGGTGGCTCTTGGCTATGCTGGGCTCTCCCTGTGTTGTGCACCTGAGCTCCAAGCTGTGTAAGTCGGGTTTGAATCGGGCTGTAGCTGATGTGTGATGCACAGTAAGTGAAAAAGATGACACTGGATGCCATTTAAATGGAAGTTTTCTATTAAGAGCTTAAATTTTCTGGATGCTGCCCTGCTTTCTATTATCTCTGTTAGGCTGCTACATTCTGGTGCATTTTTCCATATGTTGTTACCTTCAGGTCTTGCTTCATCCCTCTGGAAGAAGGGGGCTTAGGGGATTTCTTAGGTTCTATCTGGCTTGGGATAATCTTTAGCTACAGCAATGCTTTGCAATTAGGGGCATCAGAACTTAAAGGTATTACTGGATTAAGGATGAGTAGGATATATTAACTTAGTTTTCAGTATTTAGTGGTGAATGATGGGATTTTAGAATGCTCGTGTTTAGAGCTTTTAAAAGTGGAGTGATCCTGAAAGCACAATCTGTAATTGTTAATGTATTTGCATTTTTAAAGAGCGTGCATGTCAAGGCTGTTCTCGCAATGTTATTTTGGGTTCCTTTTTCTGTCAGTGTCTATGACCATAATATACTTTTCCACATTGCTGCTGTACTGCTTGTTGGAGAACAAGGCTCCTCTTACTGCTTTTTTGACCCAAGTATTTGCATAAGTTCATGCATTGATGTTAATCGCTTTGCGAATGAACTGTCATTATAGTCTCTCTTTGACCTCCAGTTTAGCAAGAGTGAACAGAAAACTGTTGGTAATTGATTAAATCTTTTAATTTGACAAAGAATCCAGTATGTGTTTTGAAAGGGACATTCCTGCTGGGTAAAAAGCATTTCTGGTGTTCTGGCAGCAAATGCTGATTCCACAATGATTCGTTCTTTTCTGTCTCCCAGTCTAGAATAATTTATAGTATCTTTTTCTCCTGAATTACAGAAAGGATATATAATGCAGTAGTTTCTGGGATGACTTCCAGCCATTTTCTTGCAATGTTCTCTTAAAGTGTGTGTTTTATAAAGGACACATAATGCAAATGAAAGGCTAATATTTTGATGGAAATGGGTGTTGAAAATTTCTTTGGAGATTAAAGTGAATTTTATAGAAATTAAACACCCAGTTCCAGCTTCTTTAAAAAAAAAAAAAAAAAAAAAAAAAAAGAGAGAGAGAAAAGGTTATGTAATTGGGGGTTCTGTTTTTTATCATTTAAACAGGAAAGCAGTCTTTTTTTTTCCCCCCTTCTGCAGAATAAGCAGCATTTGCATTTGTGTGATCCAAACACTTAATGATTGAGAGGGTAAATATTATTTTTGGTTTCTTCTTCCTTAGCATCCCTTACTGTTCCTGAATGGGTTGTCAGAAACGTATTGTAATCTTCTCTCTCTCTAGGCTGAAGTGGTAGTACAGATTCCAAAAACATATTGCATCTAAAAACCAGAACTGTTACATCAGATTGATTATCCTAGTTAATTTTATTTTAGTTGAATTGCCTTTGGGGTGTGTGGTTTCTGAGATGGGGACTCATCTTTGTTGCCACACAAAGCACTGTAGGACTCCTGTCCAGAACAGGGCCTTTGGGAGCTTTTGCACTACAAGTCATATTAGTCTTCATTATTCTCTTATCCTGCTTATTGACTCTTTAAACATTAATATCTTTTTATATCTTTCCTGTACACTGTATGAAGAGCCAGCAGTATTGTTAATGATTTATGTGAAAGATTTATTTTGATTTTTCACATGCTGATGCTTTTTGTCACTTCCCCATGTTATCTGCTATTTGGAGATGCTTTCTCTAGATTAATGGTCATTCTTTGTACTTCAGCGGTTTCCAAAGCTGTTAGCAGGAGCTGAAGGCACTTTCATTGGATGATATGATCTTGACTACTCCATGCCACCGTTTTGCAAGGTTGACTTTGGTTGATTTCAAGAATTACTCCCTTGAAACAGGTGAAAATGAAAAAGTCTGCTGCATCTCCAGATTAAAGGAAGATTTCTTGGGTACAAAATAATGTCTTGTTTGTTAATAGAATTGGTTTTCAAAGTTAAACAAGACTCTGATCTTTCTGCTTACTATAGAAATGATGTCTTTTACAAACAAAGTGATTAGGTCCTATTGAGCATTTCTCAGCTCTCACAGTTTGGATGTGAAGGACAGCTGGATGAGTGAAAGTACAGTTGGGCTGAGGTTACCAAAGGTGTTAATGAGGATTCATGTTTTCATCTCTTTGTCATGTCAACTTTTTAATTTAAGTGGGGAACATAGTCCATTTATTAAA
Organism: Falco rusticolus; assembly: GCF_015220075.1. Taxonomy (NCBI): domain Eukaryota; kingdom Metazoa; phylum Chordata; class Aves; order Falconiformes; family Falconidae; genus Falco; species Falco rusticolus. Next base: position 50,880,807 of record NC_051187.1, read on the forward strand.
AAAAATTGTGCAAATATATTTCAAAGTGAAGTGCCGTCTAGGCATAATTTGTCTGCAAGGAAGGGAGAAATCTGATATTTTACTACAAAAAGTGTACTGAACTTTACAGAATGCAAAATGGTTCCTAGGTACAATTCATGCATTTTAAAATTGGCAGAAAGTGAAGAAACTGTTTTAGTTTGGGTTAGTTTTATTTGTACTGTGGTGCCTTTACAGCTTGACAGTCTCTAATCCCAAACTCTTTCCTTCTGAGCTGGTATTATTTCCTTTCAGGTACTCTTAGGATTTTAAAGGCATTCTGGATAGACACTAGCACTTCATTTTGGGAAGCACCATCTAATTCTTACATAGTTTACTCTGAAATCAGGTCATTTGGACAAGGTGTAGCTTCTGTCTTTAAGGAACAGTATAATAAAAGTCAGTGCAAAAGGAGAAGTGTTTTAATGTTAAGGAGGGCAGGTGCTGCTAGAATGGCTTGAGCCATCTGTTTATCTGGGTCTTTGTCCTTTTGGATGGTGACACCAAGGTATGTTGCCTTAGAGAAATCCAGCAGCTGAGGAATATCCTTGCCCTGCAGAAGACTTTAACTTTATTATGTATAGGCTGTTGGCACATGCCTTGAACCAAGAGGTCTGAAGGACCTTTTCCAGCCCTTTTTTTGTGCTTTGAATGTATGTTTTTGGGATTGTGACTTGTTTAGTGTTCAGGTAGGTTTACTCTCCTCATTTTTACCATAGCCTTCCCAGTTCAGTGGTATGGATATCATGTGATGCTTTTATGTTTGGACTCCATGGGGACACTTGACATCTGCTTTCTGGAGAACTCTGAGGAATATCAGCATATCTTCAGGAATGCTGGGGCATTGCTTTTCCAGTCTTTGGAAAGATGCGGGCAAAATGTCCTTGTGGCACAGACCTAATGTCAAGTGTACCATTTAGGTGGCCCTCATCTAGAAGCTCTAACTATACGAATATGTAAATCTTCTGTTTTTAGAGAACATGAGAATTTTAAGAAGTATACATTTACAAATCTAATAAGATAGTTACAATTATAATTTGGTGTGTGGTCTAGTTCCCCCTTTCCTCTTTGAAGGAAGTGTACAGGTTGCTTGGCAGGCCAGGAGCGAAATGCTTTCCTTTTGCAGTTCTGGCATGATCACGTTTCAGTTGCATTTCTCATTTCCTTGTTTTCACATTGAGAAGAAAGAGGAAGAAACAGTCCTCTTTTTGTTCTAGATGCCATGCCACACATTGTGTGCACTTCTATGTTTCCCCTTCAAGAAGAGCAGTTCTTGTTCTTTAAGACTGTCTACATAAAAAGTTTCACTTCAGTGAAAATAGAGTTGCACTTTGGTGGCACTGCCACAATTCTTTTTCCACTTCCCAGCACTGCATTATTATTTCAAGATAGCACATCTTGATTTGAGCACTGTGCTCTGGTATTAACGTCCAGCTGACTTCTGTCATGATGATTTAATAGCTTTCATGGCATTTTTTTTATTTCAAGTTTTATTCAGGCTAAGTTTGGTGTTTTCTTTATTACCTCAGTGATGGTGGAAAAGCTAACTATTCTGTGGGAGCCTGTAAAGAAATTCTGAATTCTTGAGTTTGTGGCTTAGATTCCAGTATAATTCCAGATGATTTATATTATGCATGCAATGATTATTGTTTTAATTTGTCAGTACTCCTTTGGTCTACCTATTTTATTGCCCATTGCGCTGTTTGTCTTGGGTCCTTCTCATTTCTTCAGTTTTCTCTGGTAATTGAGTAATTTAAATGTTTCCTTCAATGTGGTAGATTACTTAACGCAAGTGCCAGTGTATTTTATCGTAAAGGAAACAAGTTACTCCTGCTTGGAAGTACTCTGGTTCTAATTCCGTAACTACATAATTTCTTTAATCTCTTACTGAAGGACTTGTGCAAGGATTTATGTGAGCTGGTATGTATGTTCTGCTGCCTAAATTTTCCATTTCCATGCCTTAATGGGCTTGGACTTCTTCCTAGTGTAAATTTAGCTCTGGATGCTTGTTTCATGGGGCTTAGTTTTAGGATCATGAGAGGTTCTCCTCTCTTTCCCCCTGCTCCTTATTTTAGAGACCAGCCATGACAGCAATGACATCCTCATCTTTTGTTTAAACTTAGCTGTGTGTCTTCAAGTGGCTTCTTTGGAACATGGCTGGCTGGAAGATCAGATGACTTTTCCTTCTTGTTCATATCCTCTATTTAGGCAGGAGATAAAAATCTGTAATCTGTTGTGTAGGTAGTCAAGTAAGAAGGGGCAGCGTGGGATTCAGGATTGATGCCTTTAAGAAAAGCATGGGTTTGATTTATACCATCCCCTTGGCCAGGTTTTTCATTCTTTGACCTTTCTTTTTTACAGTGATATCCATTTAGGAATATTTCATAAGAGCTGTTTGAATGGAATCAAACTCTTAACTTGTGAAAGGAATTATCCTTTCAAAGCTTTTATATGAAGCACCTAAGTGTTGTCTTACAGTTCTCTGATTCTCAGCTCTGCTATAGCAGAGTTTTGGATGCTTTGAAAGCTTTTGGAAACTGGATGTACACAAATTTATTTAGCCTATACTACACACTAAAATTTAACAATATCAAACTCAAAAGAAACTTTTCTTTCAAAGATTTGTTGTTATTCAGGTGGACAGAATAACAGATAAGGTCTCTCAACCTTGTAAGTAAAGACCCCAAAATGTATTTTCCATGCTGCCCTAGGAAAAATAATTGCAGAAATAAATAAGCATTTCTATTTCCATAGTGCATCAGAGCACTCCTTTTTTTGGTTTCTTTCCCTTGAGCACTCACCAACCTTATACTTCACTGAAATCTTTTCTTCTCTCTGTTGATTAGATAATTTTGTTTAAGTTCAGGATTATTTTTTTTTACATAGTCAATGTTGTACATTTCGGGTTATTAATAGCAATTTATGCCAGTCTTGAGACAAAATGCTACTTTGATCTCTACTACATTTTTCCATTGTCCATGGATAGCTTTTCTTCTGGACTGTTGTACCCAAACAGCCTTTTTACAATATATACTGCATGGGATAGTAAGCCAAGGTGCAGCGGTAAGGAATGAGTGGATGGAGAATGTTATATGATGTAGCTTCTCATTTGTTTGGTTCTGTTTCTGAGTAGGATAGCCATGATGCAGTTGTAACTATTTTAATGTCATTTTTGCATATTATTTTTGATTCTAATTTGTGATCTAGCCTGTATGCAAGCATGGAACTTCCTTGAAAAAAAATTTTTTTAGGTATCTGGGTAATTCCTGCAAACAAAAGCTGCCATTGCTTTTATCTCTTGTACTGTAACTTCAGGAACAGTTTTTTATACTTGGGCTGCTTTCTTCTGAAAGTGAAGCCACACATAAATTTTGAAAATGATAAGTCACAACTGAAATCTGTGGAGTCTGTGGATGTGTGGACAAAACATTTAAGACTATCTTTTCTAGGCTGAACAGATTAGTATCAAAGAATGTTGATGTTGCATAAGGAAAATATACTGATGGGAAGTGGGAGAGGCAGGCAATCTTAATATTACCTTTCTGTGCACATATTAGGACATGGACTGCTTATGAGACTGCTTACTGTTCCCCACTGGCTTTTTCGACAGGATGGATGGCTGTGTGCAAGGAAGGAATCAAGACTGCACAGTGCAGTACAATGTTGGCTGTATGGCTCCTGCTTCATTTGCTGCAAAAGCTGAAAGCAAGAGTGAATGGTGCATGACAGTTGAAAAGGTTGCATTATGTGGTTAGGGCAGCTAAATATTTCCTTTGGAAATAGGATTTTCTTCTTGATTCTGACCAGTATTTCCACATTGTCTGGAGTGTCATTCTAACATGCTGAAAACTAGTGATTTTTGCTGCTCTAGTTCTCCTCTGTTAGCAACCAAGTAAAGATTCATTGCATCCTGCTATAAAGCACATAGGTTTGAAGTGGCTTGTGTTGCTTAACTGCCTCCCAGACAAGGACGCGCTGTTATAAAAGGTAGCATGTGGTAGAAGTAATAGGTGGTTTTCCCTGTTCTTTCTAAACTTGGTGATACGGGCTCAGGCTCATACCCAATGCTATCCAACTTCTGGTGCCAGTTCCAGCACCCAGGCTTGTCCTCCTTAAGCTTCTTATCTTTATCTCCAGTTCCTGCCAACACATTCACATGCATGCTATGCACCCCCCTTACTTCAGATCTCCATCCTTTATTCTGCCTCTTTGGTTGTAGTAAAAATCCCACCTCTGTAGGTTTTTTGTGGTGTATGTTGGGGGTTTTGGGGGGTTGTGTGTTCTTTTTTTTTTTTCTTTCTTTCTTTCTTTCTTTCTTTCTTCCCCATGGCTCCTAATCCTGGTTGTCTTCTAATTCTTCGTATAGAATCCAGGATCACTTCACCCCCTCGGTCTGGCTATCTTCCTGACTCTACATCTCATTCTCTTCTTCTTCCCTTTACCTACATACTCCCAGTCGGTTTCTGGTATGACTTTTATTCTTCTTTTCCTGAGCCAGCAAAATAACTCCTTTGGGAGTGTTTAATAAATGCCCAGATTTAAAAAGAATTTTAATACTATGTTGAGATTGCGTTATGTTTCAGATTGTTAATTGTTGTAGCTTTCTAACCTCCCTCTATGAGGCCTGTCACTTTCTGTTTTTCCTTACTTTATTTCCACAGGAGCCATGTTTGAGCTTGAAGGAGATGCAAATTTGAAATTATTTTACTTTACAGGATCTGTTTCTTTTAAAATAACCAACCTAACCAGATGCATGTGGCTTGAAAGGTCATACTGCAACAATCTCAGTAAGAAGCCTGTTTCTGGTGCCCTACTTGCAAGCCCTTACTCAGCTGAGGTCTTCTAGTAAGAAGCTTTGTCAGACTTGAAAGTATGCGTTTAAGGAAGATTTTCTATGCATGTATACCAAATTTAATGATATCGCTCAAAGTAAATCCCTAAGTTTTTCTGATTGGTAGGAATATGTCAGCCTAGGGGAAGGTTTCTTCCAGTTCTTTCAAAGTGAAAAAGAGCTGAAAGTAAGCCCTTATAATAGCAACGTGACCAAACCGAGAGCTTTTATGTGCTGTGGCTGTGTTGGACACTCTTTTTCTACAGAGCTGATGTGTCAGGTTTGTTCTGGTGAGAGAGGGCTTATTCTTGCCAGCTGAGAAGTGCTCCTGCTTTGGTGAGTGGTGGGTGCAGGGTGCACCCAAGTTCTATGCAGCGCAGGGCGCCTGGCTGGGTCAGAGGCTCCGCCCCGCCCCAAGTTTACTACACATGTGCTAGATGTATTTTGAGTTCAAGGATAAGATTTTAAAAAGTAGTTAATACTCCTGAAATTTAAAGGGACTTGGTTTTCTGACTTACATTTTTTTAATGTAAATGGTCTAGTGTTTTTAGGGTAATGTTTAGAAAGGAGAAATAAAATTGGTTTTTGTGTCCATTGTTTCTTTATGAGACATTAAATGTCTAAAAGAATTTTTGTATGAATTTATTTAAAAATATCTTCATCTACTGCTTGTGTAACTTCTATTTCTTTTAAAACTGTTGTGACAATTTATAAGTCCCTATGGCTTCATTAAATTAGGATTTAAGATTGTGATTGCTCTCATGTAATAGGGAATCCATTTTTAACAATATGTTTGAAAATTCTGTTTTAGACAATTTATACCTAAGGTTATGACCATTCTCTGTGAGTGTATTTGCAGCTCTTTGAAACTTCCATGCCCCAGGTTTTGTGTTGCCCTTTTGCTGCTGATGCCATTCTCAGGGTAGCAGGGTTTGAAGCACAGCGTGTGTGTTTGTCTCTGATACCCCATTTCACCCTGGGATGCTTGATCATCAACTGAACGGGGATGTGCGCTGGACTCTGCTGCGTTTGCTGCTTCCAGCAGTTCCTATGTGCTTTCCCATTTATGCAGTAAATAAAGCAGATGTCCTTCAGGTAAGATGTAGTTTGTTGTGCCGTCCTTACTCATATCCTGACTGTAGAGTGCGAGTCAGGGATCCTGTGAGAGGGAGAGCGTGGTATGGTCACAGCAGAATGCATGTACGTGCAAGCGGAGTTTAGTGTGCACAGGAAGTCAACCAGATACTGAAGGGGTGTGTGTTTGAATATACTCCTGCAGCGTCACCTTTTTCAGACTTGGCCCAGCGTTCTCCTTTTCTCCTGGCCCTGATTTGCCTAGGTGTCGTCTTGCTTTCCCCCTGACCTGTTTAATCAAAGCTGCAGTTTTCAGCAACCTACAGTTTAAACAAATGAGGTTAGATTTTTCAGATTGGCCATGCTAGTCATTTCTTCTAACTTCGGATGACCCAAATGTTCTGTCATATTTCAGGTCTTCACTCTGAAATATCTAGATATTAAAGTTTCTTCTCAAAGAGATTAGAAGAGGTTCTATGTTTTGTTCAAATATATGAAGTGTTATATATGAGTTTGTGGGCAGCGTGAACGCTCTGTGTTGTAGATGTGGTATAGTTCTTTTAGTATAATTTTTAAAGTTGCATTGAGCTAGGCAAGAAAGATTTCAGCCTGAAGGATTCAAAGTTGGCAGAATTACAGCGGAAACTAGTCTTTAAATCATAGTGAAGTAACCTTTAGTTTCCTAGCAGCTATCAGAATTGCTACCAGCTCTGTCTACAATTAGTATATTGAGGAGTCAGATTTCTTGGATGCAGCTTGTTTTGCTTTCATGTCCTTCTGAGCTTAGGCCACCCACCTTGAAGTCTTTTAAAATGAACTCGATGGCATAGGGGCTTTTATAATTGTAGAAACACGTAATGGAAATGGAACTCACCTAACTTATTTGAAGTGATCTGACGCAGCAGGCTCAGATGCAGTTTACGTTTCGTGTGGCCATGGATTAGTTCTTTGTGCTGTACGAACACTCCAGAGATGAATGAGGAGATAGAAGAAGCTTATACTTAATATCGTGTAACTTGCGCTGTTGCTTTGGCTGGCCTGTATTGACAGGCCAAGGGCCGCAGGTCTGATGTGGTGCATCTTCTGTGCCCTGACACCAGCTCAGTACCCAACCACTGAGGCCATCCACCTGACTTGTTCTGTTGAAGGGACGGTGAACTGAGGAGAAGGGGAGGAAGGTAACCTAAAGCAAATACCTCTAGCCTCTTCTTTATTGGACAGGTTGCAAAAAATAGTTTGAGTTTGTAAGAGGCTCAGTTTTCTTTCTAGAAATAATCCGGATGTCCCTCTGCGGTTGACTGTAGCACCATTTGGAGTCTGAATGTGGTTAGCGCGTGTGTCTCTACTTAGAGTATATGGCATCTAAGATCAAAATAGGACTGCATTGCTTTTGTTTTATTTTACACATGCTTTTTAATTATGGAGAATGTTGTCTTATACTGGGGGTGTAGTGTGTGATGAGCGTTTAATTCTCATGCATACACACACATTCACATGTACGTTATGAACAAAAATGAGACAGTTCTCACATTTAAGGTAATGACAGTATTGTTTTTACGTAGCTGAAGTTACTGTCAGAAGTGTTGTTTTCCATTGGTATGTGAAGAGGCTTCTAGAATGGATACTTTACTCTTATGAGTTTCTGAATAATGTTTCTACTAAACTGTGTAGTGATTTCAGTGGTGACTAATTTATTCAAACTATCACAAATAATGTAAGTATTGACTGCTCAGATTCAGAAGGCCTGGAGTTTGGAGTCTCGTGAGCTTGTTTGTTTCATCTGTTTGCTGGGGAGGGGGGGAAGCAGTCTTGATGACTGTTTTTTAAGAATTTACTAAATTGTTTAATTATTGTTAAAATTATTTGTCAAAAATCATTCTGAACTTGCCCTCACTTAAAACAAAACATACCTTAGATGTGCTAAACCCCAAACAAATCAAACTGTATTTATATTCTCCCAGGAGGCTGGAGTAAGAAAGGAGAAAAACTACTTCCATCGGGTTTGTCTTATTTCTTTATTTATCACTGGAAGGCAGACAGATCCTGTGGTGAACACTGCTGATGCATGAACTTGAATTTCATAGAATATGATGTGTTTTAGACTGTTTAGGTAGCAATAAAAAAACCCCAAACAAACCAACCTTAAATTTGTAGCTGGGCGTTTCAATTTTGAAAGTTAATTGTGGTGGCAGTATGTGGGTCTGTGACTGAAAAACATGGCAAGTTTTGTTTAAGATGAAGAAAATCAGACTGAACTGTTTTTGAGAACTTTGAGTACTTCTGTTTGTTGAAAATTTCAGACTCAACAGAAGATTTATTAGCTTCATTTCATGCTTTCTAACTGTTTGTTGTGATCGTTAAATAACAATCAAGGCTGTTTCTGTATGATGAGACATCACTTGTTATACTTCAATTTTCACTAGGAAGGATATGTATTAGCATTTAAATTGAAATTGCTAATTTCCTTTTGCTTATGTCCTTAGGGCTCAATCCTGCCAGATGCTGAGCCACTCTCCTTGTGACTCAGGAAAGATCTGGGTTTAGCCTGGGGTTTCTTCAGACATTTAAATGTTGTTTGCTGAAGTGGGCCCACAATTTTCACCATCTCTAGCGCGAAGATGGAGGCCATTCCAATGAAGGTGGGGCTGGGTGCTGTTCTGCTCTGGGGTACTGTGGGTGGCTGTAGTCTGCGTCTTGTGAGTAGGCAAATAAAGCCTTGTTCCAGATATTATGAAATAAAGCAAGTAATTTGTTTAAAGTATTTTTTTTTTTCTGCATGTAGTTATTTTAGGAGAAGCATAATATGTGGGTATAAAGGAATAATACTGGTCAAAGCAGTATTTCCCATCACAGTAATAATCAGGTAGACCCATTGTTTTGCATTTTCTATTGTATTCGTGGACAAGGGAACACAGGTGGGTTTTTTCTCTTTAAATATTTGAAGTTTTTCGTAACTCTCTGAGCACTGTCCCTGATGGCTATTTATGAAACTCTTGTGTTCAGTTATGAAAAGGCAGGACTTGTCCTTCAAACCTGCTGTGTCTGTGTGAGTCAGCCCTTTTTGTGTCTGGCCAGCATATTCCTGGCTGCAAGATTCTGTCTTGGTGCTCTTGGTAGAAATGGGGCCTCACAGTTCAAATGCCTTTAGTCCTGGGATTGATACCAGATCCGTAGCGCTGTCCCGCAGGTTGCTGCAGTGCAGTCTTCCACTTTGGAATGTGGTTCTTCATGGTGGCATTGATAGGAACCTCTGGTAATTCAAGAGCGTACAAGCAGCTTTGGAAATCTTCCTACATTGATTTTTTTTACTGCATGCAGTACAAGGGAGACAGAAAGATACCCTTTTTTCTAACTGGATCTGTGGTCCCCTTTTGCTTTTTCTTCTTAAACACTTTTTTTTTTTTTTTTCCCTTCTGATTTCATGACTAGAGTTGTGTTTTCTAGATGGTGGACTCTTCTCATACTTTACTATTCATCCATAGCAAATTGCTGCTTTTTTGTTTGGTTTTAGGTTTGGGTTTTTTTGGTTTATACTGCTTTTCTGAGGGGAGGGGAGGGGAGGAAAAGGATTTTACTGTGTACCAGAGCTATTGTCAGTCTCTTGTGGATGTACTATGTGGAGACTCTTCCAGGCTATAAGAGTTTTCTCTGAAATTAGATTGAATGTCATTTGTACGTGGCTTTTTATCTGTCATGAAGGTTTGAAGACTTATTTATAATACAGCAAAACCTAACTTTATATTAAATCTTATGCAAAACCTCTATGTAACCATTTGGAGGTGATATTAAAAAGCATGACCTCATTGGGAGGTAAGGAGTCATCTATGCCTTTGAAAGTACATCAGCTGTGGTCTTCGTCATTCCTTATTTCATACTTGATAGAGAAACTCTGGCAAGATTCAGCCTTCCATGTCTCACAAACCTGTTTGTTTCCAGTATGCTTTAGAGTTCTTTTAAAATTAAATCTTTGTGATTTGTACCTAATTTAGTTGCATTTAATCATATGTTTTATAACTTTCCCCTGTGGTGCAATGGGACTGTTCTTATGCTTAAAAGAGCTATAAGATTAAGTTCTTTACTTGGTTGGTGGCATTGAATGGCTTCTAATTTTAACATAATAGTAAACCTGTTGTTGATCTTGCAAGAAGATGCAAAATTTTGGATCAGTAGCACATTATTAATGGCAAATTCTCATGCATCTGGCATGCTATAACATATACTAAGCAAAAGTCTTTTGGTGCTTTGGAAATGCGTTGATAAATCACGCTCAGTTTTGTTGCAACACTTAGAGAACCAGAATTAAAAACCAGTAGACTATAAAGTATGAATGTGTGTATTCTAGGCTATTGATTATCTTTCATGAATAGTAAGTACCAGAAACTTGTGTTTACCATGATGCTTTTTCTACTTCTGCCCCACAAAGGTAGCTACATTTTGTTCAGAGTGGAATAAAGAGTTTTCAGTGCTAATTTAGAGACCATGTAGCAGAGGCTTGGTGCAGATACCAAATGTCTATGTATTATAATGTGTCATTTTGCATTTCCTTGGAGCTGCTTACAGGCCCAAAACTCGGACAAAAGAGGATTTATCCTCTGTTGTGACTCCTGTAGTCTAATAATTTCCTTTTTATAACAAAAGCAGGCTGTGCCCCTGAATTTTATTAGTCTGAAATGTTTTAAGATTAGGCTTTCCTCTTCACGGATGATAAGCTTATTTCTCTGCTGCTTTGTTCCAGACTCCCCAGATCTTGCTGCTTTGGGTGATAAAAGTGTTACCATAATTTTAAGAACTTGTAGGCTGTACATGACTCATGTATTTTTCATTGTTGCATGCATTAGTTCTTTTAAACAACTTAGGAGCTGACTAGTGGTAGGAGAAATTCTGTGGTCAGCTGAATTTGATCTTTGAGGGCTGATCACAAGAAGCAAGTTGCAGAGTTAGGGCCTAGACTAGCAGTAAGAAACATGAGCTATCTCAGTGGACAAGAATTGTTTTATTAAAAAAATAAATAAATCCCCTCAGATTTACCAAGTGGATAAAAGGAGCACAAAAATAGTTTCCCTCTCTTTTTGAGGATGTGGAAGAAAACCTGTTAATTCTTTCCTCTTGTGATTTCCCTTGCTTCTATGCATGTATAGATGCTTTGCAGGTTGAAGAGGACTGTGTTGATGAACAAGCTGTTTTTAACTGTCTCCTTGTAGTACTTTTTGTGGGAACTTGGGAAATTGTTTTCATATCCCGGAGCTTATTCCTTTGGAAATGGCAATTTATATAGCTGTAGTTGAGAGAGTTTAGGACAGCGCGGGTGTGTGGGAGGGATGCCCTAGGCCCTACAGAACATAGGGCAGCGTCGTATGTGTTAAGTCTGGACAAAGTCTCTAGAAGTAGAAATAAAATGGCACTGGGTTTTAATAGACCTATGGGTGTAATGGTCCACCTCCACAAATCAGCTGAAACTTCCCTTATTAAAAACCTCAGGTCAATTATAATTTATACGGTTATTTCAAGCAAGTTTCTACAAAGCTCTCCTTGTCAGTAGTGACTAAAAAGTTATGCCCACAGTAATTAAAACTTGCAAGCATTTGATCATAATAGCAAAGTCCAGACCTTGGAAGACGTGGGTGGTTGGCTCCATGCAAGCAGTGAACTGACAGCAAAGTTCATGTTACCAGGTCTCTCCTCCTGCACCTTCCTTGTTTCCCTGCAGTGCCTTTATTCTTTCCACAGACTTGACTTTGTTGGAAAAGGCATGAGGGCCCTGAGGCTATTCCCTGCATTCCTCCTCCTTATTCTCTTCTCCCAGTTCTATTTGATTCACCTTGCTCCTGGATGAGGTGCCTCTAAAAATGAGGTGTCTCTTTCATTTTATTTGCTGACATATGGAAAAGGCAGGCAGACCTGACAAGCCAGAAGAGAACAATACGGGTCTTGCCCAAGATTTATGAAGTACATGTTTTGATGAGCATGTTATTTACAGCGAAGTAGCGGCGGGTTTAATGAGAATCGCTAGACATTACTGCTATCTTGAAGTTTCAGAAAAATACAATTTTAGACAGAGACAGTCACTTTTTCTGGTAGAAAGAAACAATATTCTCCACGCTCCTGAAAAAAAGAGTGCGCCATTGAACATAGGAAACTTGATGGTCTTCTGACCAATCAAAAAGTCTGTATTGTCTTGAATAATTATATTAACCAGCACAGGAATTAATATATTCTGTGCTGTTTGTCAGAATGGTGAACGAAGAGTCTTTTTGGAAATAGAGATGCAAATACGTAGTAGACCTGAGGAAAACCTACACAGCACTAACCGATGCGTAGATTTTTTTTTTTTTTCTTTGTATTGCCAGTGGTTTGAAGATCAAGTCTTACGTTTGTTTGATGTGGAGTTGTAGTAGCTAGTGAACTATTCAGATGTTTATTAATCCTAAAGTTAAAAGGAGGCTAAAAGAACTGGGTATGCTCCTTTTTAAAGAGAATTGTTGAATTGGTCCAGTACCCTCAGCTTTGTATGTAGCTATGGGTTGATGCTCTTTGTTTCAGTGTTTCCTGCATATCTGAAAGATTGACCAAGACCCGTTAGTCATCCTTTAGTAACCTGTTTACTGCTTTAGCATGGGTTTCCTCCCCACAGGGTACAGTCCTTTGGGAGCAGACTGCTCCAGTGTGGATCCTCTGTGGGCCACAGCTGCCAGAAAATCTGCTTCTGTGTGGGCTCCCCATAGGCTGCAGCTTCCTTCAGGGCACCTGCTATGGTGTCAGGCTCTCCATGGGCTGCAGTGTGGATACCTGTTCTGGCATGGTCCTCCATGGACTGGCAGGGGGACAGCCCATGCCACTGTGGCCTCCTCCATGGGCTGCAGGGGGAATATTTGCTCCAGTGGCTGGAGCACCTCCTCCCCCTCCTTCACTGGCCTGGGTATCTGCAGGGCTGTTGCCTTCACATTTTCTCACTCTTCTCTCACAGCTGCTGCACACTGGTTTTTACCCTTTCTTAAGTATGTTACCACAGAGTCACCACCGGCATCACTGATGGGCTCAGCTTTGGCCAGTGGTGGATCTGTTGGAGCCAGCTGTAAGGGGCTGTGTCCAGCACAGGCCACCCCAGCAGCACCTCCTGCTACCAAAACCTTAACTTCTGCACCCACTTGAAAGCTGGAGAGATGAAGTAGCCTTTGGGCCACACTGAAACTCAAATTTGTTAAAAGCAGTGTTAACTTCAGCTCTCAAAAATGAGCCTCACTTGTAATGATTGATGTCTGCTGTGTACCGTGTGTATATGTATATATATGTATGTGTATGTATGTGTATATATATACACACATATACAGTGCTGCCAGGCTAATTTGAAAATATAGGCGTCTGGAGTTTAACCTCTGTTATTTAACTTTGCCCATACTAGAAAGCCCTTTGGATCCATGGTATGAATGTATCAGTTGTTCTGCTTCATCCCACATTCAATTTTGTCTGCAGTGTATTTGTCACCTTTAAAAATAACATAATAAAACACCACAAAAAACCCCAACCAAAAAAACAAATGCTTGTACCTGAAGAAAAGTTTTCATCCCTTTTTTTTTTTTTTTTTTTTTTCTTTTCTCACTGTAAAAGAGTCTGAATTTGCAAATGGCTATCTTTGTATTGAAACTTACCATAACTGGGGACAGTGTAAAAATGAATACACCTGCTCTGGCTCAAAACTGTGTAACTTACCTTTTCCCATTTTACATGTAGTTTTTTTAAAAATGAGGATATTGTATTTTCTGTTTTACATTGTTACCTATCCTGGAAAATATTTTGTTCATTCGGAAGTTAGACATGAAAGATTATCAAAATATTTTGTGATTTGAGCCCTCAAAAGAATTATTTCTGATTGTGAGTAATGCTACTGTTTTCTCAAGCCATATCTGTCCTTGGAAGAAGTGTATACTAATCTAAAAAATTTAAATATCTCACTTCTGTAGTAATTAATAAGATTTGCTTGAGTTTTAGCTGTAATTAAAGTCTAAGTCTGTGCCATTGTAATTAGCATGATCTTCCTGCTCCTCAAAGATGACATGAATGCAGAATGTAGTAGTAATTTGTTAGTCTGTATAAAGAGCAGGTATCATTTTTGGTATAGTTGGCTGCTGTGAATTTTATTCATTTCTATTGCATTTTGCTTTACAGTGCCGGCTACAAGTCAGGTAAGCATTTAAAAAATGTGTGTTGATTTTACTTGGCATTGCAGCGCTGATGGTGGTTAGTATTTATCTAGACAAAAGCCTCTATAATGTTAAAACCAAAATTTTATGCTAATTAAGATAACACTTTCTACTTTAAAGAAAGCATCTACTCCTCCATATAGTACAAACATAAATAAAACTGAGGATATTAAGTACTGCATTTAATGGGTAAGGAAAATGTCATGCTGTGTGACTGCTTACCAGAAATTTTATTTCCTGGCGTTCTTCCTGCCCTAATAAGTCTCTAACATTTTCCAGAGGCTTCAGAGCTAGTACTTTAGATAATAATTTTTGGATTTTGGCATCACAGCCAGAATAATAATTTAGAAGTCCACGAACATGCTTCTAAAATGTCCCACTGCTCCCTCTTTCTCCATGGCAAATTCCTAAGTGTGTAGTTTCTGATCTATGATTGTGACTCTTCCATGGCCGTTCTGTTTTTTAAAGTAGAAGAGGGGTCTTGAAAAAAAGGCTCTATAGAGCCATTCATAATGGGTGTATGTTGTGATGCAGAAAGCACAGAGGGAGCTGCCTGTGGCTTTTTCTGGTGCAAGAAGGGAACCAGATTGCAGGGAGCAGACACCAGTGTATTTGCAGCGGAGATGAGACCAGTTAATAGTTACTGGTGTGCTAAAATCCATCTTGACCCGAGAAGCAAGTTGTCCTCTGAAGTGCCTCTGATGGTACCTTGAGGTACCATCAAGACTACTGAAAGAGGTTTATTTTGCAGGTCTAACTCCTGGGGCTCAGGCTGGTGCTACTGCTTATATTTTTCTTTTGCACCAGTGTATCTTACACTTTTTTTTCTGCAGAGTGGCATACTGTTACCGGTAGATCACTTCTTTTCCCCTCTGTGTTAATAGTATCCCATGCATCATGTATTCAGTCTGGTAAACTTACTTCAAAGATAATCAAAAGCGTTAAGTCTAGAAGACTTGTACAGCCTGGTGTAGATACACCAGGTGTAGATATTTTAGCCTTGTAGGTAATTTTTATAGGCCAGCTGTGCAAACCTGTACATTTGAAAACTTGCTACAAGACAATTGGAGTCAATTTTTTTAGTGAGCCTTAGGTGAGCTAACTCTTGCCCAAGGTGGTCTTTCTGAGAACATTGTGGGCATCTAAAAGACATTATTTGGCATGAAGCTGCTGTATCAGATTCATGCCAGCATGCTATGTGATCTACAAAGATATGTTTTTGAAAGGCTTCTGGAAAATGTCTTCTCCATTTGAGCCTGTCTTTCTTGTTGCTGCAGCGTTCTTATTGTGTTTTCTGATTGTTGACCCCATAAATGATTGTCCTGGTTTCCCATACTTGATAGCAAAAGCAAGGAAGTGTCTTTAGGCCATGCTTTTTAAATCGGAATTAGCTGTGGGTCTGTTCAGGTAACGGTGCTTCAATAGAAGCACTGAAATTATTTAGTTCAACAATTCTGCTTGATCTCCTTTCTTCCTTCTTGTCACTTGCCTTTGCATTTAAAATAGAAATTGAACTGCCCGAGAACCAGAAGTGTCTGAGAATCATTTATTGACATTTTGTTTAAGCCTACCATCAAAATTAATGGATTTATGTCTTTTTTCATTTTACAGTTTAGAGACCTGAGATTAAAAACTGGTTTGGTGTCACTGAATAGCAGAAGCTCTCAAGTTGGAAGGGACTTCTGGAGATAGTCTAGTCCAGCCCACCTGCTCAAAGCAAGGTCAGCTGGAGCAGATTGCCCCAGGACCATGTCCAGTCAGGTTTTGAAAAGCTCCAAGGATGGAGATTCCACAACTCCTCAGGGCAGCCTGATCTGGTGTTTGATCATCCTTACGGTAAAAAAAAAACCAAAAAAACCCCCAAAAATCCCCATCTAGTATTTTCTCAGTGTCTGAAACAAAATATTTCATAGTTGAAGCAGGAACTTCAACTTTGGCAGGCATTTGCACTTGGTTCAGAGGTGTGCCTTTAGCTACTCCTATGGAAGTCCACCCCAATTTGGCCAAACTGTAAGTTTCTGAATGTTTTCTGTGGCAAAACCTCCAAAGAACTTGCTGTCAGGTTACAGCTGAAAGTTAGATACTTCCAGTAGGGAGTATTTGTTCCAGTTTACTTCCTTAAGGTACCAGTTAAGCACCAGACTATGCTACCAGGTGTGGAAATGGTGAGTGATTGAGGAAACCATGCAAGTACACACCAACAGGCTTTCAGCCTAAATGATGTTTACCAAACTTTTGAAAGCAAATTGCATTGGAATGCTTCAGCTTGGCCATGAGTTGTTAAAAGACTTGTTCAAAATATGCTGTCATTCAATGTAAATAGTTATGTAATCTTTAGTGAAGTGCTTTGAGCACTAAAACAGTTGACAAGGATGACTTCTAAAAACTTGCTGTTGTCTGAGGGATGCTCAGTTGACATGAGGGAAGCAATTAATTTGAAGTTACTGTTTCATGTGCTGTTTAGGCTCAAACAGTGGTTTAGTTGCATTTGCTTTGCATTTCTTCCCTGACATCAGCTAGCAGCTTTTCTGTTGAAAAAAACCTAAGCTGATACATTTGTGCCATTTCTTGATTCTACCACTTACCAAGGAAAACCACCAGATTTTGCAAATGACGTTTGGTCAATCACAGCATTTAGTAGCACTTACCCAAGAGTGCTACTTCTTGTAGCACAAGTGAAATGCTGTTGGGAAAGTGTATGATCAAAAATGTGTCTGTTTGCCTGTAGTTTTGCTTTAATTAAACCACATCAAAATCTTATGGAAGTGCATGTAGGGATGGGGGGGTGGGGAGGGGAAATTGTAGAAATACATGAAGGCTGGAAGTCGGACACGAACGTGATCAGAAATTTAAAAATTGAAGTTGTATGGGGAACCTGAGCCCAGGTCTCTGGGATGTTGGTTTTTTTCTGTCCTAGTCGGTAATTGGTGCTCCTAATATGCTTATAGCTGCAGATCTTCATTGGGGTAGAATCAGATCTAGAGCAGAAGTCAGCTGGTGAATGGTAAGTTGTAGGATTTGCACTTTGATTTAAGATACAGCAGGAATAAGATGTAAGGTGGGAAGCATCAACTCTGTTTTTAAGTAACCAAACCGATTAAATAAATACAGTATTGACAAAGGTTTTTGCAATGCCAAGGCTCCTGCCTTTGTCCCAGGCATTTCCATTTTGAAATGCTATTTCAGTATTTGGAAGCATAACTATCTTCTCAATGATTGCTCCAGGAGGCATGTTGAACTGTATCGGAATGGGCAGGGAAGGCAGCTAAATACTGTCAGACTTCTCTGATGTGCTGAGTGGAGGTATACCATGGAAGAAGGTGGGATAAAGGTTAAGAGTTAGGATTAACTAAGATTAACTAGAAGACAGATTTGAAACAGTCCCTTCGCATACTTTGCTGTTGGCCCACTTGGGCATGTCAGAACAACTGGTCTTGAGTAAGCAATAGCATCCCTCTCCTCTATATACGGGTGAAATTTTAGTTTTTGCCTCCTCTCCTAAGAAAGCAACTGTTTCTGTTATAGGATGGGATTATATAAAATACCAAAGAGCTCTATGTCTTTTTGTTGCTGCTTTACCGAAAAGTTTCCAATTACAGCTCTTCCTTTGTGTAGAGATGGTCATTGCTGTCATATTAACATACCAGGTATCTATTTTCTGTACTTTTTCCTTAATTCATGTGCCTTCATCCTTCATATACTTTCCATTTCCTCCTCTGTTATATTTGGTTTTTTTCAAGTTAGGCTTTTAGTATACTGGATTTGTATATTGTCAAATAGACTTAGCAACAGTGACGTCCAGTTCCCTGATTTGGAAATACAAAGTCTTAGAGCCTTTGTCTCTCCTGTGAACAATTCCAGTTTTTTAAAGTCTCGCAGGTGCAATGAATCTTGTTATTCTTTACAGAGGTGGAGATTTTGAGGAATGTCACCAGATCCCAAATACATCAACACCACCTTGTAACGTTGCCATTGCCAAATGAGTATATGTTTATATATATCATAGCAGTCAGATCAATAGGGTTTAAAAGTCCTGCTTCTCAAATAGAGGCTTGTGAGAGAAAGACTGCTTTGAGCACAGTCTTACTGTTGGTGAAGGTAGGTAGGAGAACTTTACCTGTAATTATGCACTTACCAATGGTAAATGTTTTATGAACACAGTCCAGAGTGTTGTTTGGAATGAATTTGGATGCAAAGTCACTATGCTTACTATTTTATTCTGTTGGTGTATATGCAGGTGGTAGTCAGTGAGGTTTGCTACTCACCAAGGAGATATTTGTACACATTAATTCACTTGGAGGATTCTTAATGTCTCTTTCGATATTAAAATTATTCCTGTCTGTAACCCTTCTTTCTCTTGTCCTGCACCACCTCTGTCTCTGAACTGTTCTGTTTCTTTTCCCCGCTTGTCCTACTTACCTCTAGAATGGCTTCTTTCTATGTGTCTGGGTACCTATGTGCTTTGAGTAATGTCTGAAACAAGTCCTTATTTTTTCCGTGTTTTCCTCCTCTTCCAGTAGTCTCCAGAGGGTTGAAGTACATCTCTTCCTGCTTGGCAAACAAGGAGAGGTTAGAGAGATTTAGAGTGAAACTGCCCAACGGAGTTGAGTCTGCATCATGTGGAGGTTGAAAGAAGTGCTTGTCATAGCTTGTCTGACTTGAAGAAGATTTGGCAATCCATGCAATGTCCAGATTTTCATAATTCAGTACTCACAGTTGCTTTTGTTTCTATAGAGTGCCGAGCGCTTTAGATAGACTGGTAAGTATTATTACTGTGCTGCCACACCATTACACAGTGCATATGTAAATCATTTTAGGAAGGAAGGTTGGCTGTGATAATGGCATCAGGTAGAACAGTTGATTATGTGGCTGCAGTGGTGTCTTTTATTTGGCATTTGTTGCTCGGTCAGCCTTGCTGAAAAGACAAAATGAGTTGAACAACAGATTAATGAAGTAGTACACTGACTTGGTTTCTTCATTCTGAAAAAAGCAAGAGGGTTATGCAAAAAGAGTTCTAGAGATACTGTAGGCAGGTAGTACCGTCTTCCTTGAGAGCAATGATAATCTGATGTTTATTGAAATAGGTGTGTGCTTGCAGTGGAGCGTGGCAGCACAGTGCAGGGCAGCAGGCCAGAATTCATTACAGTGCAGGTTTGAGCTGAAGAGCAAGAGACTAAGAGATTTTTATTTTATTTTTTTTTTTTTAAGAAATGTGATAGCCTTTCTTGGAGCTGCAGTTCAACAAAGCATATTAGACATGAGAATATCAAGGTCAGTAGGGCTGCTCACATGCATGCTTAAAGTTAAACATAGCTTAGTGTGCCCTAACCATACTATTTTTGGCACTTGGAATAGGCATTTTATAATCCACAGCTTCTCAGTAGTGGAAAAATATACATAAATCTTGAGAAGTTCAGATGAAGAAAGCTGAATTAAACTTAAAAGTCTGAAGATAAAATGTGTAAGTAAATACAGAGTGAATTGATTATTCATTCATTTGTTTAAAGTTACTTTGTTACTACTTTTGGTGGCCTAAAGGATCATCAGATCTGGCCTTCAAAATTGCTTTACGCTGCCAGAGCAGAGTAAATGAGTCTTTGTTCATTTGAGAATCAGATCTGTGAAACTGGGGAAATGAAGGACAATTTTTAAAATCGAAGCAGAGGAGTTTAAACCCCACGAAACTTTCTGTATCATCAAGTCTAAGACTTGTGTCGTTACAGATGATCATGATATATAATTTGCTTAATATACAGACCGTGCTCTAGCATGCAGATGTTAAGAGTGCTGAGGACAACAAAAATCTGCTGAGAGCCCAGTTCAGAAATCATTCCTGTGCTAGCTTTGAACTTGTATTTCCAGCCTAAAGGTATTCATGGCCATGTAATGGTTATTAGATCCAGTGGCAGCAATGACACCTAATGTACAGAGATCTTCCAGTCCTCTCTCTCTCTCCGCTGATTTAGAAGGAGGCTTAAATGTGACTGTGAAATAAAGACAGATAAGTGATAAGTGGCCTTGAGTCAAAGTAGGGGAGCATACGAAATGCCTCACCTTGTAACTTGAGCTTGAATGTTCAGCAAAATTTGTGAAAGCATATCACAAATGGTGCTTGGTTTTATTGTTTTTTGGTTGTTTTCTTTTAAATTACGTGCAAATAATAGTCACAGAGTTAATGGCATACTGCTATTGCAGTGGGTTGCACAGTTAAGGATGAAAGTCCAGTAAGGGGAAAGAAGGTGGCTTTTCAATTAAAGGCTTCCTGACAGGCTGCAGTGTTGGAAGTAAAATTAATGTTACAGTAATGTGACCACTGGAGCAGAATCCCCTAACCTTTTCTGGCCTCATTCAGTTTGTCCCATGGGGACAGACAATGTGGATGTTGGTTGTTCTGGATTATTTGTCTCTCTTTTGTCATGTCACAGTTTTGTGGGGTTTGGTTGGGATCATAATGAGGTTTTTTTTAACCTTGCTGTTGTATTTCAATTGGTAATTCGGTCGAATGGCAGCCTTGACACAGCTGTGGCTAATGCAGTGATCAACCCTGCCAGATCACTGCATGGATTGAAGGTATTCCTACTGAACTGAAGGTATTAGGAATAAATTATTCAAGCCACAGGGCAGGCTGCCCCCCTACTTCTAGCCCAGTGGTTTTCTTTTCAGGGATAACCTGATTTGTATTCTCTTCAGGTTCTTCAGCATTGCTGCGATACCTGAACTAGTAATTCCCTGTGTATCTGTATGGATAAGGTATCCTGTGTTTTTCTTTTAATCATCGGTAATTGCATCAAAGATTTGTTTGGGGTAATTTACCTTTCTGATGCTGTCACATACTGTGTTCTGTCATCTTTCCCTGCAAATTGTTTTTGACCTGTACTTGCTGTTGAGGTCAAGCATCGATCTCGCCTTAAAAGGAGGCCCTGAACTAGCAGTGCCAGCCATCTTGGTAAGTTTATGACAATATCTTACCAGAACTTCAAAAAAAAAAAGCATGTGCTTCTTCCATCAGCGTTCTTGGATGGTGCACAGATAGAGTACATTCAGCTCTTGTTTCCCTTCTATGACGTGCAGTTTCCATTTTTACATACTTACTGCTATCTTTCTTTTGTCTCCATGTTCTATATTGCTAAACTGATTAAAAACTGAGGCAAAGCTGGTGGGAAGAAAACCAGTGCTGCCAAGTGGAGAAGGGTGTTCTGTCTTCAGCTAGCGTTGAAGGCAAGAATCAGTAAAACATTAAAAACACATTATTTCTTTACAAAGGAGCTTGTCTTTTCTATCCATAAATTGCAGCTAGCTGTCTGCAGCAATGAAATGTCTGTAGTATTTCACAGATGTAGCATCTTTCAAGAGCGAAATTAAGATGGTGAGGTACCAGTCCTAGAGTCAGTGAACGAGCCAAGAGAAGCTGAAAAACTGACTGGTGGTTGATAGCTTCTTTGTTGGCAGAAGAGCCAAGTGTTACATTCCAGAGAGAACAGTATCATTTTTCAGGTGTTGAGGAAAGACAAGCACAAAATTTTGCTTTGCAAGGAGTACAAGCGATGATTTGAGGCTTTTTGGAGGATTCAGGGAAGGGGATTGGTAATATAAATGTCTTAATACATAAGGACTATTTAAAACAACTTGCAAACAAAAAAAGTACTTGGAAAAATACCTCCAGGAGACTGTTATTCATAGATAACATTCTTTTTTGTCTTTGAATATAAGCTATATATAGTCCAGGACTGCACTGCATGCTGCATTAAGAGGACTGTTGCTCTAGCACTTTCAAGCATGTATTTTGAAGTGTTGTCATCATAACATGTTTAGAAATAGTTGCCTACTCTGTAGGGTGCAGATTTTTGAATGGCATGTTTCCTTTCTATGGTGTTATATTTTCCTTGGGTCACTAAGAAGTGAGCGCTTTACTCTTTAGAGGGCATTCTCTTGTGTTTTGAAATGAAACCTTCTGTGTTTTCTGCTGTTTCAGTAGCATTTTCAGCACATAAATTTATTTGACTATTTATTGGCCACAGAGCATTATGGTCCACCTCCTTCTGTGCTCTGCATATTTGTTTTTGCTTGCCTTTAAAGAATACAACGTTGTTCTTGTCTGTTTGAACTTTATTTTGTGTAATGGCAAGAATATTTTTGCATAGATTCAGAATTCGGTTTATTCTTTCAGTTTGGGCAGGGAAGTAGCTCTGTCCTTACACCAGCAGCAGACTCACGGAGTTGCAGCATTACTAGCAGCTTTCACCTGACTGCCATCTTTGACAAAATCATCACCTCTTGCTATGCTTCTGTGTCTGATGTAAGCCAAGCCAGATGATGCAAGTGGCTGACAAGGCTGCCAGCTGTTCTGGGAAATAAGCCTAGTATGACTGTAGGTGGAGGACCATGTCAGTATGACTGTTGTGAAGACAGCAGAAAAAACCCCTGTGATGCATGTCACTACTTTTGAATACCTCTCAATCCTCACATCTACCACTGCCAGCCGTAGAACAGCTGCTTCTCACGACAAATGACTGATTCTGTGCAGAATCCATGAAGCTTCTAGAAGGAGTCTGCTTTTGCTTGTGGGAAGGTAATGTGGGAGGGGACAGAAGTAACAAAAAGCAAACATGGGATGTCATTGAATCCAGGGAAATTGGGCTATTCATTTCTGAAAAGCTTTTGAATAAATTGTGCAGAGAGGTGGACTCAGTAAAATACGCGTTTTGCATCAAGAGCTCAGTTCCTACCAGCAGTGGTGAAGGAAAGCAGAGCCTTTAGAACCTTCCCTGTGAATAGCTAAGAACTGACTATATTTTAATCTGTTTTTTAAAAAAATAATGTCCAGCCTTTACTAATATTTTTATAAAAGCCTTTTCTTGATGGTCATATTACTCTTGCTACTTTATTATAGTAGTAATAATAATTACTACTCCAATTTTTATTTTTTTTAATGGCATGGAATATCCCTTTAGCTAGTTCATGTCAGTGGTTTTGACTGTGCTCCCAATTTCTTGTGCCCCTTCAGCCCTCTCACTGGCCCAAGAAACTGAAAAGTCCTTGACATAGTATAAATGTTACTTAACAACAACTAAAAGCATAAGTATGATATTAACGCTATTCTCACACAGCGCTGTACCAGCTACTAAGAAGAAAATTAACTCTATCCCAGCCCAAACCAGGACACAATCATAGCAAAAAAATCTTTTGTGAACAACTTTTCCAGTTTCCAGTAGATAAAAGGCAATCTTTCTTCTATGTAAAAAAAAAAAAAAACAACCCACAAACCACACATTAAAAAAATCAGCAGCATGTTAATGTATTAAATCTGATACTTGCCTAAGAATGGAGAGAATAACATCTCTGCATTTGCATTGTTGATCTTCCCTGCAAATCTAAAAGACAGGTATTCTAAGTGTTCACTTTTCAAATGATGCAGTATCTTCAGGGAGCTAGATGAGAACTTTAATCAGTGTTCTAGAAATTGTTCATCTAATTACTTGGTAAATCTTGCCTTTTATGGAATTATTTTTTCCTCTTGAAATAACGTTGAGCTATCCAGGGAAACCTGTTCCTGATCATTGGCAGGGAAAATGTAGCTCTATCTTGAGAATCTGCACTTTTGTCTGTCTGCACTACTGCAACATGGTAGATGAGTGGTTTTTCTCCTGCAGAGCTATCAAGTCAGAGGGAAAATAATTTACGACTTGTGTGCATTGTGGCTCCTTACTATATGTGGCTGTACCTTCCCATATAGGATATTCTCTCTTTGCTATGGTTAGGAGCAGCACCTTGAAAAAGGTGAGAAAAGGGGGAAAGAGGAGTGTGAATGCTGAAACCCTGCTGCTTAGCTGCTGGCTGAGAATCCCCCCCTAAAAGCTGAAAGTATCATGCTTCCAAGTATGGCTCAAGTCGCCAGAGGTCACCACTGATTCTTAGATCAGAACTTTCTTGTGAAGCACCATCTGCGTGTTCAAGATGATGACAGCCTCTGTATGTAAGCATAGTCTTCTGTTTGGACCAAAATGGTAAATGTAAAAACTGTCTTGACAAAAATCAGAGGTGGATGTCTCAGACTGTTTTGTGACTCCTAGGTAGCTCACTGCCAGGGGTCAAGACTGCTGGAGTGACTGTTGAATAGAAAAAGGGAAATGAAAACTTTTATTACTCCCTCCCTTTGCATATTGCCTTACCTGTTACCTGTTTCTTTTCAGCCTTGCGTCCTTCATCTAAATCCAAACCCATTTTGATTGTACTAAAGGTCGTTATGCTTTATATATATGTGAGAACTATTTTAATGGCACAATGTGATCTAGCGAGAACTGTCTTTTCTCTGGGACTTTGTTCGTCCTCCCTGCAGTTTTCATTGTCCAGTGCTCTGAGGACTGACCCAGTTCTCTTATAACCTGTCTTTGCTCTGTTCTGCTGAGATGTGCTTGGAGGATGGCAAAAAGGAGTCCATGTCAGGAAGCAACGTCTCTCAGTAATGGATCTCACCATCTCCTGCATCAGTAACTAGGCTTTAACAGAAATGGATAAGCAAGAATTCTAAGCTAGTGGCGGGGAAAGTACAGTATTATTTCTCCTTGATGGTACGCGCTTTCTGGAAGGAGTGGTAATACTGAGCTCATGGTGAACTAATACACCTAGAACATAGTAGAGAAAACCTGTGTTAATTCTTGCATGGTCCTCTTTTTATTTTAGGTCAAATGGAGGTTTGAAATACCACTTTTTTGGAGGTTAAAAATGAAGCATACTTCAGAATAACTTTGAAATAAAGCCACTGGCAAAATAGGCTGTTTTAGGAGCTGCTGGTAATCCTATTACCTTTTAAGAGGATCATTTAAATGTATTTTCTTGGGGATATTTAAGATCATCAGTGGTTATGATGAATGAGGAATACAGAAATACTTTTTGGCCAATTATATTTTGAACTATTTGAGGTAAGCAGAGTCTTTAAAAATGAGAATTACTGGAAGTAACTGAGAATGGAAAGCAGTATTTTGCCTTACTTCATGCAGAACGTAATTTAACTACCTTTCAGGTAGTCTAATTGCACAGAAACCTGCAGAGCTGTTGTGCTGAGGGTACACACAATTTATATATTTCCATTCTGGCCTGCAATGAAGGGGGATCATCTGGTTTGGAAGGTGCTTTATTCATGGACATACCTGTGACAGCGCACGTGTTCTGTCAACAGTGTCAACCTGGACATGACTGCTGACTGGTTTCTGTAGAGCCAGCTTGTGTAGGGTAACTCTTGAACAGGCAGCCCTCTGTTGCATCAGATGAAACTTTCTGTGCATAAATGAAAAATTGAAAAACAAATACTCTCCTTCGGAGATGAAACATAAGAGCTTCAGTTCCCCAGGCTGCTCTCATTGTCTTTAAGTAATGTTAGTATGTCTTTCCTGCAATAAGCCTTCTTAGTTTTTTTCTGCGGTGCTATTCTGTTTCCAGTCTTTGTAATGAACTATATTGTCATTTTGTGGCAATGAGGGTTATTTTTGAAGAAGTCATATGTGTAATCCTGTTGCCTATGAGGAGCAGCTGAGGACTTTGGGCTTGTCTGGTTTGGAGAGGAGGCTGAGGGGCGACCTCGTTGCTCTCTGCAGCTCCCTGAGGGGGGGAGGTGGAGAGGGAGAGATGCTGAGCTCTTCCCCCTGGTATCCAGTGACAGGACACACGGCAATGGCTCGAAGCTGCATCAGGGAAAACCTGACATTAGGAAGCATTTCTTTACCAAGAGGGTGGTCAAAGGCAGACTGGCTTCCTGGAGAGGTGGTTGATGCCCCAAGCCTGTCAGTGTTTGAGGCTTTTGGGCAATGCCCTTAGTGTGCTTTAACTTGTCAAGCAGTTGGACTGCATGGTTATTGTCAGTCCCTTCCACCTGAACTGTTCTATCAGACATTTGACTAGCAAAGCATTTAAAACAATGAGGTGGATGTAAGGGACTGAAAATGTTTACAAAACTTGAGCTGTATGTAGTAGTTTGTTATTCTTTCGTTGTTGGTAAATAATGTAACCCTTCACAGGTAGACCTCCTGCATATTGGCAGTAGATATTATTGCTATATTTCCTTCTTGTGGTATGTTATTCCAATAGGAGTAGCAAAAATTGCCTGAATGTAAATAACAAATTCATTTTCCCCCAGCTGGTATTTTAATAGATACTTTTTAGTAAGGGACAACGGTTTGCAGATTTAATTCTGAACACTTCTGGTTAAATCCGAACTTTCTTTCCTCTTAACAGCACACCCCTAGCCCCATGTGGGGCACAGAGATCTTTGCCCAAGTGGGTACAGAGAGACCACACCACTGCTTAGATCTGGCAAAGCTTGAGCAGAGTTACTGTGACTGATCGCTGCTAGTGCAAATGTGTGTTCAGAAAAAGAGTTAAAGATAATTTTTAGAAGTGAGACAAAGGGAACCATTGCTTTTAAGTATCTATTCCCTGTATCATAAGACCTAATAGGAAGGATAAGGGAGGGTAGGGACGTTGCAAGTCAAACACAGCTTTTCTTTACTCTCAGGTGCTAGCACAAGTCTTTCATATCGATCCACATACCCTGTTTCCAGCCATGCTGCTGTCTCCTCTCTCGCTCAAATTGTACCAAGCTTTTCCTTATTTTCCAACTGTCTTTTGACTCTTAACTGGCAAATAAAAATCCATGGGGAGGGGAAATTTGCCCACAACAGTGAGATAAAATCGAGTTATGGATTTAATATAAGTGGAAAAGCAGTTGGGTTATTTTGTTACCTTTTTTTTTGTTGTGGGGAAATGCATACTTTTCAAAATATTTAAACAGAATTGACAGATTCGTTTCCTGTTTGGCATGACAAAATTGTTCATTATAACAAGATCTATTACGTCTTCTTTTATTTACTTTCAGTAAGGGTTTATTTGCTGTACTTTAAGCATTGCATAAAAATATGTTAACTCTCTTCCCTTTAGTGATATGTCTGCTCTTGATAGTAAAAGCAATGTTGCAGCATTATTTTCTTTAACTTCCAAAATACAGCTAGGTGGTTTCATTGCTGTGTGTTTGACAGGTTTGCCCTGTGTTTCCTCCAGTTTCAAAGGAGTTCCTTGCTTCTGCTCACAGCTCTGTGGCCCAGGAGGCATAGGAAATGTTTTGGGTTTTTGTCTAGGAGGTACAGAAGTGATTTAACTGGATTTGAGTTCCTTCCAGGGTATGTGCTGCAGGGCAAGCGTGGCAATATGTGTGTGTTTTTACAAGGTGGCAGTCTCTGTTTTCTCAGGCTTGTAGAGTAAGTCTGAATACATGGGGCAGCTTCAGGTGTACAGAGGAGGGATTGTACTGTTGAGTAAAAAACTCCGTAAGTCAGTAAAAAAATGATTTGGCATATATGTACGTTTTATGTCTCTCGTATTCATTTCCTAGCAAACATTAAAAAAAACCCACTCCTTTAAATCTGTACAAATTGTTAGTACAAAATCCATCGTGTTTGCTGTATCTAAGAGAGTATAGATTTTTTGGTTAAAATAAATGCTTCAGTTTTGAATCCAGCTGTAGATTTTCAGACAGTGTCCTCAGCTTGCTAGCATGTTATATCTACAAGGGGAAAATTGGAGACATTGCAAATGCTAGTCTGCTCATGTTCACTCTGGAGTTCTTTTCAGAGAAAGATTAGATGATGGAGAATAATTTTGGAGCTTGCTTTTGTACAATATGGCTTTCCTGAGGGTTATATGTATGTATTTGCTGCTGGGTTTCTTCCATGCTTTGTGTCAGTTATAAACAGGCATTTCTGTGGTTTCTTTTTGGAGAATATTCTGGGGAATCAAGTAATTTCCTTGTTTGAGGAGATTGTTTGAAAAGACAGGGGAGGGAGCTGGCTTTTGAAAAGGATGCACCGATCTGAAAGCAGCTTATTTTTCCTGCTCAGTTATGGATGTACTACTTGGCTATCTGTCCACATCTACTGTACTGAAGTCTCTGACAAAGAGAGTTTCTTAGTCCTTTGTCTTTGTCTGGACAGATTTCCTAGAAATCTTGGGGAGAAAATACATATGCAGACATATCACAGAAATGAGAAAGAGATAGTTGCTGGAAAAATGGAATAGGACAGTTTATTCATTATTAATATAGAGCATGGCTGGAGTAGTGGGAATTGCAGTGGAGGTTTGTTTGCTGATAACTGGAATTAATACAAGAAATGAAGGGAAGAGGGAGAGCCATAGGAATGTTCCTTTGCATGAGGCACAAAGGGGTGAGTGGTGGGGAAGGCTCAACAGCTCTGGAAAAACACAGTCAAATTTCCTTTTCCACATGTATTTCACAAGAGATCTCATGAGTGTTGAACTTCGGTGAAAAGATGAGCCTGAAGCCCTTTGGTTTTTCCCCCTCACCAGTGTGTTTTGATGTGCAGAAGGTTTGGATTTTCTTCCCAGTCTCTTGAAATTCTGCAATTCTTTTTCCTCTTCCAATCTGCCTGAAGACATGACAGATGAGAGTGGTGGTATGCCCTCAAGAAAAGTACAGTATTATGAAATAGCAGTTGTATTGAAAATAATGTTTTTCACACTACGAATAAGAAATGGATGTGTCCATGGTGTTTATATGGGTAGAATGCACTAATATGAAGAAATTGAAACTACTTGTACAGGTACACTAAAGAGAATGAGTTTTAGAAGATTTGTCAAGATTTATTTCAGAAGAAATTATATTGTAGGGTATGGTAGTATTGTTGAAGGTAAGATTATTATATGGATCACTACATGATAGATGGTTTTAGGGTTTTTTTGTTGCTTTATTGGGTTGGGTTTTTTTACTGTTGCTGTGGTCTTGCAGTGTTGTGTGTTGTCCTTTCCCTGCACGTTCAGGAAGAATCCTGTTTGACTGCTATGACTGACATAGCTTCATCTTTGTATCTTACAATTTAAGAGTTAAGGCATTTGAAACCCTCTGACAAAGGGACTTTTTCATCTTCCTGCTGCTGTATGGTGAAGGAAATCTGATAGCATTTTTTAACAAATAGGTCAGCACCACTGAAAAGAGCTCCTCTGAGAAACAGAGGTATGTTATGTGCCAACTGTAAACTTAATGGTGCTATAATTGAATTACTGAATACTTCCTTTGCTTCAGTCTTTACTGCTAAGGCCAGTCCTCAGGAATCCAGACCCTGGAGGCAAGAGAGGAAGTCTGGAGAAAGGAAGACTTTTCCTTGGTTGAGGAGGTTCAGGTTAGAGATAATTTAGGCAAACCTAACACCCACAAATCCATGGGTCCCAATGGGATGCACCCCTGGGTGCTGAGGGAGCTGGCAGATGTTATTGCCAAGCCATTCTCCATCATCTTTGAAAGGTCATGGTGGACGGGACAGGTGCCTGAGGACTGGAGGAAAGTCAGTGTCACTCCAGCCTTCAAAAAGGGCAAAAAGGAGGACCCAGGAACCTACAGGCTGATCGGTCTCATCTCCATCCCTGGAAAGGTGATGGAACAGCTCATCCTGGAGGTCATCTCAAAGCATGGGGAGGAAAAGAAGGTTATCAGGAGTGGTCAACATGGATTCACCAAGGGGAAATCATGCCTGACCAACCTAATAGCCTTCTATGATGGAATGACTGGCTGAGTAGACAAGGGGAGAGCCATGGGTGTTGTCTCCTTGACCTCAGCAAGGCTTTTGACACCATCTCCCATAACATACTCACAGGTAAGCTCAGGAGGTGTGGGTTAGATGGGTGGACAGCGAGGTGGATCGAGAACTGGCTGAATGGCAGAGCTCGGAGGGTTGTGATCAGCGGCGCAGAGTCTGGCTGGAGGCCTGTAGCTGGTGGTGTTCCCCAGGGGTCAGTGCTGGGTCCGATCCTCTTCAACTTAATCATCAGTGACATGGCTGAAGGGACAGAGGGTACCCCTGTTAACTTTGCTGAAGATACAAAACTGGGAGGAGTGGCTGATACACCAGAAAGTTGCACTGCCACTTGGTGAGACCTAGACAGGCTAGAGCCTGGACAGCAAGTACAGCCAGTACAGGCTGGGGCTGACCTGCTGGGGGGCAGCTCTGTGGAGAAGGACCTGGGAGTTCTGGTGGGCAGCAAGTTGCCCATGAGCCAGCAGGGTGCCCTGGTGGCCAAGGTGCCAGTGGCATCCTGGGGTGCATTAGGAGGAGCGTGGCCAGCAGGTCGAGGGAGGTTGTCCTGCCCCTCTACCTGCCCCCTGGTGAGGCCACACCTGGAGTACTGGGTCCAGTTCTGGGCTCCCCAGGTCAAGAGAGACAGGGAACTGCTGGAGAGGGCCCAGCGGAGGCTGCGAGGGTGATGAGGGGACCGGGGCATCCCCCTTACGGGGAAGGGCTGAGGGAGCTGGGCCTGCTCAGCCTGGAGAAGGCTGAGAGGGATCTCATCGGTGGCTACACATACCTTAAGGGCGAGTGTCGAGAGGACGGGGCCAGGCTCTTTTCAGAGGTGCCCAGCGACAGGACAAGGGGCAATGGGCACAAACTGCAGCACAGGCAGTTCCGTCTGAATATGAGGGAAAACGTCTTTACCTTGGGGGTGACAGAGCCCTGGGACAGGCTGCCCAGGGAGGCTGTGGCGTCTCCTTCTCTGGAGACATTCAGAACCTACCTGGACACGATCCTGTGCAACCTGCTCTAGGAGAACCTGCTTTAGCACGAGGTTGGACTAGATGATCTCCAGAGGTCTCTTCCAACCCCAATCATTCTGTGATAATTGCACGTGCAACAAAGACCCATTTTGATATAGCACCTAATTCTTCCTAGTGACAAAACCCCCATAATGTACGTGTGCGATATATACTTAGAGATGAAAACAGCATCTAATAGTCACTGTATCTTATATAGACTTATGTAATATATATGCTTTGAGTTGATGATAAGGACCTTTTCCATCACCTAAGACATTAGCAGAGGTTTTGCCAATCTCTGCTATACAAAGCTGCAGTTTTCCTGATGTGCTGCTTCCTGCAAGGCCTTAGAAGAGATCCAGCTTTCCGTTTCTAGAAGACTAAATCAGGAATGCTCTGGATTTGAGCTCTGTCCACGTAACTGAAAGTTATTCCAGGTAGAATGCTGCTAGCTCTCTGGTTTGGTAGAGTTGTGGCCAAAACCAAAATGACTGCTTTGAATCTGCATGCACAGCCATGACTCACCTTCAGGAGAAGAGGCAGAGGCAGGGTACCAAACCTTTCCTCCTTGGTAACATTTCCCCTTGTCTGCAACTTGTTAGTGAAGACACAATCTCCTGAGTTGGTTTTCTGTCACTCTTGCATATAGTAGAGTTGCTTTGGTGGTTTTTATCTGTGATGAGCTTAAAATTAGGGTGTTGCTGTGTTCCTGGTCAAGCCTATTTGTCAAGACAGTTTATAAAATCAGCCCATTCACTTGAGAGAAACAGCTGAGTGGAGAAGTGCAAGAGGCATAAAGAAATTAAAGCCAAAAAAGTGGGAAGGAGTATAATAATAAAACCTGAAATTATTATTTTTGTTCCTTATCCTTCTCATGTGTTGTACTTCTTAGGTATAAATGCCTTTTCCCAAATGATATTATTTCAACATACTTCTTTTTTATATTGTTGAATTTTTTTTGCTGTCAGGCAGTTACTCCAACAACCTTGTGCTTTTTGTATGGTAAAAGTACCTTGCTCTGATTTAACTCCATGTTTTAGGCTCACCTGTTGCTTTACTTAGAAGCTAAATGAGAAGGAACTGGTGAGTATTTTAATGGTGTGATTGGACCCTTTCAAAAACAGCCACGTTGAAAATAAATTTGAGTTTGCTTAAAAAAAAGTGTGTTTAAAAAAACAAGCAAAAAAGAAAACAAAACCAAAAACCTCAAACACCACTTGCAAAAAAACCCACCCCAACCCAAACCCTAGTCTTCTGCCACAAGCAATAGAACTTGAATATTTTTTTAAAATACTTAAATAAGATCGCAGTGCATTAAAAAGGATGGCATGTGTGGATGTGCGCTCATTGCTTGCTCATACATCTGTGAAGTCCTGGAGAGTCTTAGAAAAGGTATATTGGAATTTATTTCTATGATGTTTATTTTTTTAGTAAACTCTGGATTCTGAGCCATAGGTTGCTTTCTTTGTAGCAGTGCCAACCCAAATGCAGAATCTGCTTCCCTTCCCTCTTTGCACCATCTTGCCCAGGCTCTTCATTCTCGGGGACCTGCGTGGATGGCCAGAGGCTGAGCTGGATGAAGCAATGAATCTGATGTAAAAACAAGTTCTCAGTGCCCCCAGCTGCATCAGGGCTCTGATGCTGATTTCCCAGCAGACCCATGCGTTCCCGTGTTAACAGAGTACCCAGTTGCAAAGGCACTAGAAACACTTAAATGAGGAAAAAGGAGAGATTCTGATACCCACTGTTTCTGCTGTTGTTCTGGGGAGCCCATGTCAACTGTGTTGCTGGGTAATTCTGAATACTTACTTGGAAAGTATCTGCAGGGCTGTTCACAAGTACTTTGTCAATCTTTGTGTGGGACATTGATTTTCAGAAGTGGTACTTCAGGTTTTCAGGGTAGGTGGTCTGTGGTCGAAGTCAAATGTAGAGCTGCCATGTTTTGTAACGGAGCAGGTTTTCACCCCAGACTTCCAGTGCTGCTAGGCCTGCAGCTTCCAAGAAAGAAACAGGATGTCCTGAAGAGATTGTCACCTGGAAAGTGAGTCAAGCTCAGTGGGACTGAGCACTGGTACGCTTGCCCAGAGTGGTTGTAGAGTGTCTGTCCTTGGAGAGATTCAGAAGCTGCCTGGACACAGTTCTGGGCAGGCTGCTTTAGGTGGTTCTGCTTGAGTAGAAGATCCTCTGGAGGTCCTCTCAACCTCAACCATTTTGTGATGCTCATGAATCTTCTCTCCCCAGCCTGTGGCCACAGTTGAACATTCATCAGGCCCACATCCTTTTGTCCATGTCTCAGAAGCAGGGTACTGTTGGCTAGTGTAAATTTTTTTCACCGTTTATCAGTCGTCTGGGGATTTAAATTGCAACTGTGATTCCGTATGATGTGCAACTTGTTAATCCTCTTTAGTTTTTAGATTTGATAGCAAATAGTTTCATCCATTTCCCGCCCATTATTTTCTGCTGTTAATTTTGGATAATAATGGCTTGGTTTGATCTGCGTGGGATTAATTTTTAGGGAATTGTCCTCACTGTGGAAAACTGGCACGTGATAGTTTGATGATGCAAAAAAATGCTTTGTCCAAGTTGATACTTTAGCTCCGGCTGGTTTCTGTATTACCTGACGTGTACGGGGGGAAAGAGAGAAAGGAGAGCAATTCACCTTGTTTCTTAGTGTAGATGCATTGAAAAAGCACTGTTAGTTTATGCCATGTATTCGGATAGGTTTTTCAGCTTGCAGTGTTCAGATAAAATTTCAGCGCTTTTGGGGGAGGGTGAAATAGGGTTATTTGTCTGTAAAGTATGCTGTAGGATTGCTTCATTATGTTAGTTTTTTCCAGAATTTCAGATTTTTTCTTTTGTCTCGAACGCATGCATATATGATGGTTGTGTTTCACAGACTCGTCTAGTAAGTTTAAAATAAAGGTTTTTAGTCAGCTAAAGCTAGAAGTGGAGTGACTGTTACTCCTTGTAACTCTTTAATAACGGAATTGATTTATGCTACACTTAGCTTTCCAGCGTGACCCAGTGTAACGCCACCTAATCATCTGGCATGAATAACCACAAAAATAGGAAGGTGGCACCCCTGAAGATGGGAAGCAGGAAGAACAGGTTGATGGTAGAGGAGGGTTTGTTGGAGACTAGGTGCAACAGGCTGGTTGTGCTTTACTGTCTGCAACTTCTATCATTAAGCTGGAAAGCACAAACGAAGGGAGTACATTAGGAGTCCATAAAGGTATCGGCCTGTCACTGTTGGTGCATGCCTGTCTGTCATTCTCCCAAATAAAATGTTCCTCTATATGTCTGTATATCTCCAGTCCAGTACTCTTCTTCAGTTACTTTCATCTGCTGCCATTGGATTCAAAGTGGCTGCTGATCAGCGTGTTGTCTCAGCGCAAGGCAAGGTCTCCGGTCTTCCACTGAGATCTCAGTTGAGCTTCCAACTACTGATCTGCTTAACTGCAGGGTGCAAGCAGCCTTTGATGCCTCATAGTTAATAAGCATTTGCTGCTAATCAGCTACTGCAAAATGCAGCTAGGGCCAGGTACAGCAGTGGCTACATAGCATGTGGAGCTGTGGTCACTGTAGTTTGTAGCAGCTGACCAGAGGTCTTGGAGGTAACTGGTTTTCTCCTGGGAGGGGCCAGAGATAGGGCTAGTTAGCTGCCTGGTGGTAGCTTTGAAACACTGGTTATCTGTGCTTATCGGTGGTGACCACCTAGTTCCAGCATAAATGGAGAAGCAGTGGTGTGATCTGGAGCTGGGAGCAAGTAGGCAACCTCATGGTTTAGAGGATGCTGAGCAAGCTGTAAGCAATGAACTTGATCAGATGCAGTGAACACCAGACCCTGAGCAGTTTCTGCTTACCTACCAGCTTTTGTCTGACAAGATAGGAACAGGGACACTGCTTTGGTATAGCTTTCTCTCCTTCTCAGTTCACACCCTTTCTGTCCTCACCTTCAGGCCTGCAGAGGTGAGCAAGTCCGTACCCTCCTCCTGGGCTGCTGGACCAAGAAGTGGCAAACTTCTGGGGCTGTTGCTCTGGCTCTCTTGTATGGAGAAGGGAGGCATGCCTGGCAAGTTCTCACCTACCTAGTGAGGCAGAATGTGTCTGGTGGTGTGGCTGTGTGTTTGGGCTTGCCATGAAATACAGAAAGGAGGGGTTGAGCTGAGATACGGTGGAAAGGCTGGACAGCAAATAGACGAAAATTGTTTGCAACCTCATATTTCAGTTTTGGTCTTCTGTGGCAGGGTCTGTTTCACACCCCTGGCAGACAGGCTTTGTGCTGTCCAAAATATTGCTGCCAAAAATCCTCTGTATTGATGCTGCGATTGGAAAGATGTTTTTCTCTCAAAGCTAGCAACTGCTAAGAGATTTGGAAAATTCAGGCTGTTGCCTGTGTTGTTCTGCAGATGCCCTTTTGCAAAACGATAAATCCTAACCTGCCCAAAGGAGCTCTTTAAGTGATGTTATTAGCTTGGTTCAAGTAAAACAGTTTGACATTCTTTGATCAGAAGTATTATGTGAAAGTTGATGGCCCGTATTCCTGTATTTCAGCTCAGAACTTGAAATTCATCCGTGCCACAAGCACGCATGGTTTGTTTTCAAATGCTTTGCAAATGAATATTTTATTGGGTGGCTGTGGCCAAATGCTGCAGGATGGCCTTTGATACGCTTCGTAGCCAAGTGGCTTTAGCTGTGTTGGCAGAGCCCTCTGGTGGGAGCACAGCCTGTGCCAGCAGCAGCCTGTCCTGTGGACAGTGCCACCCACTTCTCCTGAATGCTATCAGCCAGCCCTCCCTGGGCTCAGTGGCATCCCACCAGCTGTTGGGTGGCTGAGGGGTTCCCCTTTCCCATCCCAAGCCGGGAGAGCAGAGCCCTGTGAAGAGCACTTGGCCTTTTTTAGCAAACCTGATGGTGTGCTGTAAGTGTCTGTCTCATTTTAGGTGATGCTTTGCAAAATACAATGGCACTTTGAGAATAATAAAGTCAGCCAGTTACAAGGTAATATTTTCCTAATCCATAACAGTGTGGGAGAGCTGTGATGAATTTCAAAATTACTTGTGTGAATTTCAGTGGTGTCTGTAAATATCTTTTTTTCAAAGTACCACTTAATAAAAGTAACTGATTTACTTAGGCATACAGTGGGATGTTTCTAAATCAAGAGCCACAGCCTTCCATTTCTGTTGGTCAGTAATGCTTTTGCTAATCAAGATACTTGAGGAAAGGGCCTTTGCATTTTAAAGTACCAGCTTACTGAGCACAACAGAAAATTATTACGCTTGTCTAACCTAATAGTATTCAAAAGCCTGGTTAGGACTGCTAGATGCACTGCCAAACCAGAATGTGCAAACAGGTCTTTTAATCTGATTAGGTGTCTAAAGTGTTGATATAATAAAGGCCAGTAACTCTCCTGCAGGAAATCCAGCTGTTTAAGATTGTTGCACAAATAACGCAGAAGTAATAAAGTGAATGTTTTTCTTTTTTCTTTTTCTTTTTTTTTTTTCCTTCCTCACCTCTTGGCCAGAGCTTTTCAGTCAGTGTTGACTTGAAGCACTCACAACTGTACCCATTATCTTCACTTTAAAAAAAAAAAAAAAAAAAAAAAAAGAGGGTGGATGGGTGAGTGAGGTGGAGGGAACATGTGCCGTGCCTTGGCTTGAAAAGGTGGACACCTACGGTGGACAGGAACCCTCTCTGAAGTTGGAGAGCAGTGTAAAGACAAAGGTGATCGTATTTTTCTATCATTTGACTTGTTTCATGATCAAGTTTTTAGGACTGCTGTATAAATTCTTCAAAAGCTGAATTAACTTTCATGGCTTATATTTGAAACAACAATTTCACTTCTTTGTCTTGGCATTGAACTCATCTGCTCCATCACTAGGGTTCAGCAACACAGGACCCCTCTGTTAAGAGACCCATCATTTGAGAGGCAGTTGCGTGGTGGAACTCCTTGCTGCAGGGTGTTGTGAATTCCCAAAGCTGAATGTGCTTCAGAAAGCAATTAAACACACTTGTGAAAGGAAAACTTGCCGGTGTGATGAGATGCAGGTACTGCCCTTGAGAATTTCTCAGCTGCAGCCAAGGGGATGGGATGGGGGGTGCATGTCGGTGTGTGCTCACCCTCTTCCTCCTTACCCTTGGTGAAGGCAGGATGCTCAACTGAACTGGGCTCCTTAAGGCCCTGGAAAGGGCTGAGTTTGCTGTGGATTTTGTCCCCCTCTGCTGATAACTGGAGGAGCTATGGTGGGGGGAGTATCAGATGTGATGGATGAGGACTGTAACTCTCCTTCTGCAGCCTAGAGAAGCTCTTTGTTGAACAATGTTGTTTCCAGAGGAACCTTCCAGTGTACCTGCAGTCCAGCCTGGTATTTCCCATGGCCCGATGGCTTTCCTCACCTCTGATGACAGTTTCACTGGACACTTATTACAACTACACATAGGAGGCAGCACAAAGATGTGTGTGTGGTTTTAGTTGGTTGGTTTTTTTGGGGTTTTTTTGGTTGTTTTTTTTTTTTTTTTTTTTTTTCAGGACAGCTTCATCTTTCTTTTTTTTCTTATAGCATTGTGGTTAGAGGCTTTAATTCTCTGGCAGGTGGTATACAGTATGTTTTTCAAGCCCTGCATCTTTTGGGTCTTAGGATACCTTCTGCTCTGTGACTTTATAAAGCTGCTAAAAAGCCACTTTTCTAATTTCTGAATTGAAATTCCCTTATTTGTATTGCACGATGTTGTCACGATTCAGCTTTGAGAATACAGTCTGATTTCCACAGGTTGTCTTGTCCTATGCTCTTTTTAAGATATTCACATGTAATTTTAACCCTGTGATGCAACAACCCTTCTGAGTTGTCTATTGTAACTCAATTTCAAATGTAAATGTTGCTTTAACATTACTTGCGGTTATCTCTGATCTGAGTCTCGTAACAAAATCTCTCGGAGAGTTCATGCTCTTTTGTCTACGCTTTTTATTTCAAATGTGGATTTTCTTGGAAAGCGGCTGATGATATAATATTTGGATTTTTTAAAATAATCACTGCTTTTCTGAAGAACTTGCTGAAGTCTAATTACCATTCAAATAGACAGGTGAGAGCTTTGGAGACTGGTAATTTGTACCTTTTAAAAAGCCGCACTGCCTCGCTTTTGTCTCGGAATTTATTATGCTTCCCAAGTATAATGTGACATACTGAATAGGGCAGGGGGTGGGGACATTGTCTTCAGCTGACATGCTGTTATCAGCGGGACTGTGTTTCTGGACACAAGATTTCGCAGTCATTGGTTGTCCGAAGAAAGCCTTTCCATCTGAGGATTGGACAAGAAGATGCGTCAATTTGCTGCCCGTCTCCAAGGTACTGGTGATGCTGCCTCCACAAGCTGGCTAACGTCACAGCTCCATCACCCAGCGGGGTGTGGGCTTTTTTCCTCCTCTTCTCTGTTTTAATTCTGTATTTGCTTCCTACTGCATTTCTTAATCTGTCTTCTGCCAAATGCTAACAGCATGATATTTTGCAATCATTTAGGTGAATACAAGAAGGACGAACTCCTGGAAGCTGCTAGGTGAGTGCTGCTTAGAATATAAAGCATATTTTGGGGGTGGAAGGAGTAGAGGAAAAGGGAATTTTAAAACAGTAATGTTTTGTCATTGCCTTTCCACGAAATGATGCAAACAAACCACTTCATTAGCATAAATCTCTTTGGACTTTACAGTCTAGTACAAATGGAAAAGCCTGTTTATGTAATTGAAATCCCCTACTATGGTGGTTATAAGGTTAATATTGAGTTTTTGCTTTAAGCTGCTTAAATCCTCTTTATCATTTTGTGACTGTTCTTTTTAGGGGCAATTTAAATACAGGAATTTCTGTTTTCTTTCGATTTGTACTGCTACCTTAAGATACATTTTGAAAATAGGCTTTATCAGAACAGAGCATAAGGAAGCCTATGCAAAACGTGTAAACTTCAGTCATATATTCCGAAGATGCTTTCATCCTTTCCTCTGATGTCACAGGACCATTTTATATAGACTGTTAACCCTTCTAAAAATTTGCTGGATATTGTTACGTGGTTGTTTCAAATGTTATGGGCCATATGCTAGGAAAATGTATTTAATTTGGCAGATGGCTTTTAGAGGATCTGTAAAATTAGATAAAGGAAATCTAAGGTGAGGTTAAATAGAGAAATTAGTAGGTGGTTTTGCGTGATCGTTTGTAATATGCTTAACTGCAAAATTGGTATTATCTTCTGTATTTACCCTTGGTTTTGAAATGTTAAGAAGATCCTTTAGCTATCTGATATTCTCCCTAGCAGAGTACAGATTGCAATATACTATACTTTGATACACCCAGCTCCTTAGCAAATGTTTTGCAAGGAGCTCTGTCTTTTCTCCCCCCTTTCTGTAATCCTCTCCTCTCCATTTACAGGAGTGGTAATGAAGAAAAACTGATGGCTTTATTGACTCCTTTAAATGTGAACTGCCATGCAAGTGATGGGCGTAAGGTAAGTTAATACCTGCTTTATATTTCTGTTATTCAAGAAAGGCCCATTTAACCATACTAGGAAGCATAGATGTATAAACCAAGAGACTGTATGGGGGGGAAACCCATGATATCTTTTCACCATAAAATTAAATGATGTAGTACTTGACAGTGGCAGTTGTGATGGACCAGCAGTTGGCAGACATGCATTTTGTGTGTACTGGTGTACGTGTAAAGCAAAATCTTAAGATCTTTCATAAGAAAAACAAAATGTACAGTTGCAGATGAATAAAATAACTAAGGGAAGAAAGTTGTTATTTGTATTTGGACATTGTCTGTGTGATGTGGTTGTTATTCAGCTTAGGTCCTAATGCTTGACCATGTAGAGTGGCACTGTATTCACATGCTTAATATCTTCTGCGTTTTAAGTTTGACATCTGACTTTCTCTGGCAGGAGTGTTTGAGTTAAACTAAGGATTAGGCTGAAACTGGAGGAGGGAAGAACATACGGAGTGAGAAGTAGATCCTATGATTTTTTGATGTTTTAGACACCAAAATGATGGTCTGTCTAGACTAGTGGATTTACAAACGTTGGGTTTGGGTTTTTTTTAGTGTGTACTAGAATGTTCTTAATCTGCATCTTTTAGAAATGTCTCTCACATGTAACAGTACGTCTCACTCCTGAAAAGGAAAGCATGGGAGTGTTTTCCTTTATAGTTTTCTTTAATCTTGGTGGAGTGTGGTAGAGCGTAGTATAAACCTCTGCCCATTCTGAAGCTGTTGTGAAGCAGTGCCATTCCACTGAAATCAATGGAGATAGGCCAGTGTACACTGCCTTTTCATTAAAAGACATGATATTGATTACAAAAAAATGTAGCTCCATTGTGAAAACATTCCTATTTTTAATACATATTTTAAAATATTTTCTCAGTTGTGATGTCTGTTACCTACTATGTGAAAGAAAACCCAGCCAGTTTTTCACTTATTTGCATTTACACTGATTAGGTAGTTTATGAATCTTCAAGGTTTTTGAAACAGCTGATTTTATGGTCTTAGGATGGGCAAATGAACAAGGTCTTTATTTCTTTCAGCTGTGTTGGAACTGATGAAATACTCCCCATATTTTAAGATAAAATACGTTGTCCATAGTTTTTAGTTCCCCCCCCCCCCCCCCCGCCCCCCCTTTTTTTTTTAAAAGACTTTACCATTCAAGTGAGATCGTATTTAGGTATTAATAGTGCACTGTGGTTTTATGATTAAGCATGGTGGTATACAGCAGTGCATTACTGAGTAATTGAGTCCCCATCACTATTGATTTAAGGCCAAAGGCAGAGCTGTGATTTCTGTCAATAGGGAGAGGAATAAACCCTTGCAGATACATTATCTAGAATATTAATCACTCTAAAATAAAAACTAAAAAATTGAAAAGCTATTAAAATTAAATTTAAGCTAGCAGAAAATATTTATGTATTATTGCAGCCTCTGAATTATTTTGAAAATTTATGCCCAAAGCTCAGAAAGCATATGGCAGTTAAAGCTAATAAATGTGGACGCTTTGATAATACATGTGTTTGGATATTTGTAAACACACTGATTATTAAAACTCCTTTTAAGATGGCTTGCCATTGGTATTAATTAGTTTTTTAATGATGTCTACCAGATGTATTTTCCCCACCACCACCATATGTGTACAGATTGTTCAAGGTGAGGTAAGTGTGTTGTATAACTTAAATATTTCATTTGTAATGCAAAGCTTTCAGGTCCTTGTACTAGTGCAAGATCACTTGCAGTTTAATTATTCGAAGCTGTGCTGCAAATTAAGTGAACTTTTCAGCCTACAGCACAGCATTCTTGCAGATGAAAGTCTCTGCTGGTGTAGCTGCCTCCAGTTGACCTATGCTGATTTAAGCTAGCTGAGAATTTGTCCGTTTTGGAAGGTGATTTTTGCATTCCTCGATGCTTTTTGTAGGGTGGGTTGTTTTTTTTTTGCAGATGCTTTGAGTTTTCAGGCTTCGAATTTACCACAGTGTAAGGTCACAGGCTTAATGCAGCTGTCTGGGCCAGGAAGCGCAGGCTCTGCGGAGCAGCCTGAGATTGTCAGCATCGTTCGTACTCTGCAGTACAGCTACAACCACAAACTCTTGTGTATGCGTTTCTCCAGTTTGTGCATTCCTCGGCTTTGCACATTTGAGATGTCCAGCACTGCTCTGATAAGAGAAACATTTAGCTTTGTAGATGAGGAAATAGAGTCCCAGTACTGAATGGGTAATTATATTTTTTCTGTATAGCAGATGATAGTAGTGTGTTTTTCGTGCTTTGGAGTGTGGCTTTCCAGCAGTTGTCATCTAACACCCATTGCACTAGAACTGAATAGCAGGGTAGTCAGGAAATTGTGAATCACAGTATTGCTTATTTCATTGCTGTATGCAGTTTAACTTTCCTTTTTTCCTGGGGATCTCTTCTGTGTCCCATGCATATTAACATCTGGAGTTCCTGGATTTCCCAAACACTACATCTGCTGTGGGATTGTGCTTCACAGAACGGATAGAAAGGATGGAAAATGCCAGCATTAGCTCACTGGTTTGAAACCAGGTCTGGTTGGACATAACAAAGACTTGGTGCATTCTGTGCACTGCTTGCAGCCTTTTGAAAAGTATTGATAGCCAGAGTCTGGTTCTTACTGGACAGCAGTCCATGCTGCTACAACAGTTATAGCTGGTGCTGATAACCATCACTCCATCTGTTTACTTAGCCTAGAGGTCAAAGACTGAATAGGAGTAAGAGCTGAACTTGCTTCTTCCCCTCCAGCTCACAGTTTATATAGATTATGAGCACTGTTGAAATGTTCACATTGCTGAAGCTCTTCAGCTGTTGCCTGAAGAGGAAAGTCATTCTCTGTTGCTAGTCTTGCAATTATTTTCTGGAGTGAAAAATTAAGAACTGGTGCAAAAGAGCAAATTTTACAGGAGCTAGAGCATTCCTGCATACCAAGGATCTAGGTAACTTATGGGAAGGTTTTTTTGATGACCAAGGAAAATCAACAATAACATCTCAGAGAAACAGCTATTTCATTGAGCTAAGTAATGGTTGATTTTTCAGTAAATATTGGCTTATGTGCCTGCTGAATATATATGAGGGCACAAATAATAGTGCACAAGTAGTGACTATACAGTGCAGAGCTATATGGTGCAGTGTATGCAAGTTAGTGTTACACAGGGGTAAAATTTCACAAGAACTGTTTTTGTGGTTGGGGTTGTTTATTGGTTTTTTGTTTATTGTTTTTTTTGGAAACTGCTCTGTTTGTTTGTTTTTTAAAAAACAATGCCTGAGATGAAATATAATAGTGATTTTCCATGCCAATTAATCTTGCTTTGATTTTTTTTTTTAATAGAGTGACAAGTCACAGAATTGTTAGGATGCAGTGTTGTATGTAACCTAAAATTCATGTGTTACATCACTTCTGTTTAGACTGATTTGCAAAGTATTTGCTCTGTCAAAACAGAACTTAGACAAAATGCACGGCACCTGCATATTCCCAATGGATCTGAGATTTCACTGTGTCCAGCCTCTGAGTTCTGCCAGGCTGTTTGGTCTTTATGTAATCTATAGGAGTAATGACTTTAAGAAGACAGGCTACAGTACTGAAGTTAACAGGTGGTATTGAACTTCTAACACTGTTAAAAAGACAAGCCACCTATTTACATGTCTATTTACGTAAATTAAGTAGGCTCTGGAGACTTGCTTTGCAACCTCTGTTGTTTTCCCTCAACTTTTTTTTTTTTTTGTGGGGTTGCCCTTTTCAGTACTCAGTTGTGGATGAATTTTCAAAACATGTTTTTAACTGCATTAAAACAACAGGTTGCTGTCTGCTACTGGAAGCTACAGCTGAATTTTGTCACGGGAGCTGGATTTTTGACTTATGACAGTCACAGTTTACCAAATCCAGTAGTTAGTGGCAAGAGACAGGCTTAAAATAGAACGTATCATGGTCGCAGGTTGAGTTGAAGCCCTTAGGCTCTCATTTCCTTTGGAAAGCTGCTGCGGACGCTTCAAAGGTGTTTCAGGAAGAAATCGATGTTGCCTCCATTTTTAAAATTCAGAAGTATCTGAGCTAATAAGGAAGCATTGGGTTTAGTAATTCAGATGAGAACTCTTCTCTGCAAGTCTGACTTCTCACATCACTTCTTGACAGCTTTGCAAAGTGAACTGCTTCCAGCTGACGTGGTAGCCATTAGCAATGGCAGGTTCGATTTTTGTTTTGCTGTTGGATTTTTGCTGGCATCTAATATCCTGGTCTTATACTATATTACACATGCTCAGATCATGGCACTGCTAAAATACTCAGGTGTCAGTTGAATAAAACTTTTTCTTCATGCAAGGGAACCCAACTCCTCTGGTCAGGAGTTACTCAAAAACCAGTTTGTTTTGCTCCTTTTCTCAAGGTTCGTCTCTTTCAAAGTAGAGCACATATATGAGATTCTGAGCTCTTTGGAGCACAGAACAATTATTTTTCAGGAAAATAAAATGCATGCTTCATTACATGCTTCATGTGTTGAAAATAGTTTCCGTTGATCTGTTGCAGCTACATTTGTATTTACATTTTTCTATGAACCATATGAAAAATGGAGAATACCATGGCATTACCTGTGGACAGCTTGGTCTTGGGTACTTGTTCAACACCAAG
Source organism: Falco rusticolus (assembly GCF_015220075.1). NCBI lineage: Eukaryota > Metazoa > Chordata > Aves > Falconiformes > Falconidae > Falco > Falco rusticolus. Next base: position 50,924,665 of record NC_051187.1, read on the forward strand.
CAAGAATTACTACCAGGGGGCAACACAGGATGTAATTGCTCTACAGCTACATTGTTTTCCTTCCTGCACCTTCCCTCCCTGTGTTGCTCCTTAGAAACTAGAAACTCAGGAGTTTCTACAAGAGGTGAACAGGCGTTCCTGCAAACAAGGTACCTCCATCCTTTCCTAGTGCAGGACCGTCCAGCACTGTGCATGAAGCAGTGATGCCATGGAAAAAACTAACAGGCAATTATTTATTAAAAGACAGTTTCTAACGTGCATGCAGTCCTACTTCATTTTATTTCACTGTAGTCTTCTGGCTCCTAGTGTCCCTTTCTTTGTTTATTCCCATGTTTTGGTCCTTAACAGCTCCCAGTAACAGTCCTTATTACTTGGTATTCTGCCTCTCTTACACCTTTGTTGTTACACCTTTCCAAACCAAATGTAGACAACCCTGGATCCAGAATACCAGCAGCAGGCCTTTGCATTAAACTGTGAGTTGCAGGAGACGTACTTGCCTCTTGGTTTTGATTGAAGCTGTTTCTTCAGCCCATTCTCTTCTCCCGTACAGACATTCATTTTTTTCTTGTGCACAGCATCATCCAGATTCATGGATGCAGGATAAACATGTAAGAAATCCAACTCTGCAAAGGTCTGCAATGCAGTGCTGAGTACCAGCATCCTTGGCCTGAAGCAACCACAGCACAAGATCGTGCGTGCGTGTTGTGGAGAGGGTGTTGTGCCCCGCTGCTAGGGGACATCCCTGATACCAAGTAAATTAAGTAATATTCTGTTGGATGGGGCTGCAGATTCCTTCTCTTGCTTCCTCTGCTTCTTTCTCTCTGTTGAGGGGTCAGCCTGTAAACAAAGGGGTAAGATACAGGAATTGAATTGTAGCAAGAGGAGGTGAGTTATGTTCTCTCTTACCAGGGAGTCTCCAATTTGCTGCTGGTAAGTGGATTTTCCAGCCTGTGTTCCAGATTTCTGGTTGTTCTCAACCATTTTAATGAAAATTCTTGCAGTTCAAAAGAAAATTGGTATGCCTTTCAATTTCTGAGTCTTTATGGAGCAATCAATCCATGTTTTCACAAGTTTTTTTCTTTACAGTTACTAAACCTACAAACTTGAGTAGAGGTTTAGATTCTCTTGTACTCATCTTGGCTCTAGGAGCTGGGGGTTGAAGAAAAATGCTGTGTGTTGCAAGACTTGTGAACAAATTGTGTGCTAGTGACACTATATAAACCTTTACAATTCTGTGCATTTCTCTTGTGCTACAGTAATAAAAATGAAAACTAATACCACGTAAACCTTTAGGTCTGTTCTATAAATTTATGGCATACAGATTATATTCAGATGAGTATAGAACATCTTTGAAGAAATTTTTTCAAATATAGTAAGTGTTTAAGTGTTGTGAAAGTACTTTTCTACAGACAAAAGCTGCCTATTTGAGCAATAGAGGTGAAGAGATAAGTGATGCATTTTTGTCATTGCAAGGGTATGTCTGAATCTCAGTGCGGACTCATATTATCTAGTGTCACAATTTGCATTTTATCTTCCACAAAATTTTATGAGCTTTTTCTGCTGGTATGCATTGTTTGTTTGTGGTATTTGTAGATATATCAAAAGTCTCTAGTCTCAAGGCTTATCTACAACAAAAAATAACTTGTGCAGAGAAGAGCAAAGGAATCATACACTGAAACCAGATTAACAGTTGACTGCATATACTCTTTGCTCAGAACAAGTGCTTTCTCTTTGATTAGTCTAATAAAATTAAAATAAAAGAATATAAAGAATTGTTTAACTAGAAAATGTCATTTTATTTCAGGAAAAGACAGCTCCACTTAGAGTAAATCCAAAACAGCTATTCCAGAATAACTGGGGAAATAAGCCCTTGCTGAATGTGCTTGCTTGCCACTTTCTAGCATGGAATGTTAGTCTGGTTTTGAAGTACCATATATAAACCTACTTTTGTGGGTAGGAAAAGTGCGGATTTGGGGCTCTTCATTTGTGGTCCTGCAAAGATTAGCCAGAAGTTTCATGATGCATGATAACAGCTTTCTGAAACTGCAGTTATCAAAATAAGCAATAACAGTGTGCTTTGTTAGCTAATGTTTTTTAACATAAAGTTGGCCCTGTCTGATGGCTTCTAAATACTGTAGTTTTTGACACTGATCTTGAATGTTTTTCATGAAACGCGTGTGTATCAAAGGTATATCTAGGGGTGTGAATATGTATATTTGCATATATATATATATAAATTTAAAAGTATATAGGTGTGTATATATATGCCTATATATACTTACATATGTATTCATCTACTACCTTTATATATACCGAGCTGTGTATATTTACGTCTGTATGTGTCTGTCTCAAAGGTACAGCTAGTTAACGCACTTGGCTAGGGGAAGACATGTGTCAGCGCTCCCCTGTTTCTGCAAGCTGATTTTCTGGGCTTTGAGGGAGGGCAGAAAGCACAGCTAATCCTGTTTAAACCAAAAATGTTATTCTGAGAGCTTATTGTTTTAAAAATCTGAAATTTAAAATCCTTGTTTGCTGTGTTCACGTGACGGCTGCATTCTGCAGGTGCTACAATTATTTGTGTTATTCTGCAGCCTCAGTGGTGACCCATATGGATATGGGCATTGTATGCAGTCATGGGAGAACTTGTCATCAGATGCCAGCTTCTCCATGGCAACTGACCTATATATGCTGTTATCCCACCTCAGATATAAAGTCATTCACAGTACCTGAGTGAACTGAGTGAAAAAGAGCAGCTGGGGTTTGATCTCCAGAGCTCATACCTTGGTGCCCCACAGTACTGTATTTGTATGGTCCATACTCCCAGGTTTGGTTTGGATGAAGAGCTTGACAACCTTATAGCCTGTCCCTGTGTGCGCTGTAATTAGGAGGGCTCATGGAGGGAAGAAGATGGACTAAAGTCCTCCTAAGCAACTCTTCCCTTAGTTAATACGTGCCTCAGTGGGCATGATAAGGATTGTAGATCGGATACAGACATTTTTGTACTCTTTTCAGTTATAGCTATACTTCTGTGTAATTGAGTTAAATACTTCACATCGAAGTCTGCATGCAAAATTAAAGGTCTCTCCTGGATTTAGGTAATGGAGCACTGTGAAGAAGATGACATTTCCAACACTGCAAAAAAGTTACAAAGCAAATGCTATAATGTCTGTGATGTGTCTGGGGTGGAAGTGGCCAATGCAGTACACACATAAAGAGAACATTTTAAAAATGGCCATAATTTTGCCTTTAAAACACCATTTTGTTTGTTTAAAGAGATAGTTCTGAGTCATGCATGTCTGAAATGGTGACAGGTTAAGCTCTTTCCTGTGCTGTGCTCCCATCTTACTTCATCAGCCAAGCCTGATCCTTCCCCTGACTTTGTACAGCATGGATGACTTGGCTTAATTTCTGTCCCTGGTGTCACTTAAGACCCTCTATAGCCAATGATGGTACCTTTTTAATAAAATGTAAAACTGATCTACCCGCTCTAAGTTTCTATTATGACTTCTTAAATATTTTCCTCCAAAAGTTTCAGGGAATATCCCTTCACCTGTTTTCATTTTCTTCAGAAATTATTTGAAGTGAAGTCTATCCTGTCCACAAATAGAAATTGTGCTCTTGAAGGACTGGAAAGGAATTGTTTACTCTGTAGTCATTCTCTCTGTGTTGTTCTCTAAAAATCAGGAAATCTCATTTGTTAGGTCTTAATCAATGTGCTCTTCAGGAAACATTCAAATGTATTAAAGGTTTGTGAGGTTTTTATACCTGAACTGTTTCTCCTTGAAGATTAGCTTCACGCAGGGGATGGCTTCTTGCATTACTCTATTACCTATCTACTGTCACGAGAAAACAAGTCAAACTGGCAGATTTGGGCAGAACTGCCATTTAATATTTTATGCACATTAACTAAATGCTGTGGTCTGGATTTGGTTCTGTTAGCTCACAGAGCATCCAGAAGTCAAGTACTGATAATGTTTCTTCTGCTGTGATCTTGAGTGGAATCCTTTCCTCCACAGTTTGCTGAGGTTCTGTTTGATTTGAAATGTTGCAACTCAATCTGTGAACTACACGCATTTGATTTCTTTACATGGTTGACTGTAGTGAATACTGTAGGTGCTATTTCTATCCTTTGGTGTTACTTCCCTCTCAAAATCTCAAAATAGTATGAGAGATACTGAGAGGTTAAACAACTCTGCTTTCTTGTTGCTTTTCATTTTTGAATGTGATACTAGGGTACTTTGTGGCCTCCCTCTATTGTTAGACCTATCATTTAGTTGTATTCTTTGCTGTATTCTCTGTTTGCCATCTCTGCATGCTATGGTGCAACTGTCTCAGGTCCTAACATCATCTTCCTTAAAAACTATTGGTGAGGATTTAGTTAAAAACCTGTGGAGTGGCCACAGAGACTGCGTGAGCTGGATTACCCTTATGCATGTGCTTGTTGACTGCTTCAGAAAACTCCCCAGAGTTTTACAAGTGAAACTTGCCTTAACACGGTTTGGCTCTTCCCAAGCAGATCGTGTTTATCCAGGTGTCCAACTAATTCTGGCTTACTAGATTGTTGTTTTCCTGGTGCAGATATCAAGATTACAGCCTGTAGTTTCCCCAAACACGTTTTAATGATTGGTTTGCAACTTTCAGGTCTTCATGTACCAAGATAACCTTAAGTGAAGGTCAGGTACCACTAGTAATTCACCTGTTCCATTCTCCAGTGCTCTCTTGGGTGAATGCGGTCCTGTTCTGACAACTTATTGATGTTCATTTTGATTACAGGTACCACTACCTCTTTTATGCTTAATTTGGTTTCATACAGATCTCTTGTGAAGTTTCACCATGCTCTAAAATATGCATGTGCTTACTTGTCAGGGTCCTGGTATGGTAATTATTTCTTTCTTCTAAGATGTATACCATGCAAAGAGTTCCTTTTAGTTCCTCCACAATGAATTCTCACCTGCAAAAGCTCCATTTCTTGCTTTAGTATCACCTTGCCCCACTGGACTGTCTGGTGGTTTTTGTGCTTCTGGGGGGTTGAAAGAAGGATTTGTGGCTGGCTTGAATTCTTTTCACTAGTTACTGCTTAAACTGTTTTTGCCTGTCTAACTGTATTTTTACCTCTAACCTGCAGGAGTTTATGGTCCATGTGGTTTTCTTCAGCTTGTACATTTGGCTTTTTGAATGATGCCTTCTTATTTCTAATCTTTTAGTTTGCTGGTAGTCATACTCACTGGCTTCTTTCACTTCATCAGGCTCTTCCTAACAGAAGAGATGCGTTAGCACAGCGTTTCCCCTACTGTCTCCTTTAGTAGTCTTTATGCTGTCTATAAGGGCTTAATTCTTTTAGCTACCACTTTTACCTTATCATTAAAAAACTTGCCAATTTTTTCATAGCTCCACTCTCTGAAGGTTAGCGCAGTCGTGCTGGATTATTTATGCATTTCCCCTGGAGATAAGTTGAAACCAAGTATGTTACAGTCACTGTTAAAGAGCATCTTCTGCTGCAAGGTTTTTGTGAGGTTTTTGCACCAGGTATTTCTTGTTACTTGGTACTAGCTCAGTAGCTGCATTTACTCCTGTGGCCTCCCTAGCCGACTTCTCTGTACAACAGTCACCGATAGCATCCAAACATTTTACCTGTTAAGTCACCCAAAGCGCTTCTGTTCTCTGTCCTTGCTGCCTCTTGATTTCTCTCAGCACATCAGTTATCACTTGCTAATACAACCCATCATTGACTTCGTAGGTTATGTGGGTAATTTAGTGATCGGTTTAGTTCTAAATGGAAGCGACTACAAATACTTACGTGCAAGGAGAGGTGTATTTACATAACCATTTATAAAACTGGTGTGTAAGTTGACTGAGCAGGCAGCATATGCACAATAAAAAGGGAGGAAAATGCCAAAATAGGGCGTTGTAATTGATGACGGATATGTCATTGATGAACAAGAAAACTGAGGTTATTTGGTTAATCTTTTCTAAGTAATATAATACACTTCTACTTACAAAAGACTTATTTCTTACAGATGAAATTCTTTTAGAATATTCATATTCTAATAACCATAACTTTTCAATTTTGGAACATACTAAAAGGAAGTACAAGATAAATTTTCTGCCTTTTTTCCAGTATTTTGCAAGGCTCTACTTCAAAGGAACAATGAAGTCTTCTTGACTGGATTATAAAGACATTAAATTCTAAAATTTGCCAATTATGACTGTAATACAAAAAAACCATTTTGTATATTTGATTTTATGAATTATTTTATATTTCATGTTTTAATTTAATTCCAAAATATAAGGCATAAATATTTATTTCACACTAAGCACTGGAGCTGAAATGCTATCGGTTTGCAAGTGTTGCTCTTAACAGAGTTTTTGACCCCACTTTCAATAAAGTGAGTGAAGTGCTGGTTTGAATGTCATGTTAGTAAAGGGAACAGTCAAATTAATATATTCAGAGAACCTTTTCTTCTCTCTCAATGTGAAAATCTTAAGAACTAAAGCCTGGGAAGTTTCTAGTTGGAAGGGGAAGGAGGAGAAGCGAAGTAAATATATGAACATGGAGTAGGAGAAGTAGTAAAAATAGTAAGAGGTATCAAAAGGGAGTAAAAGATTTAGTTGACTGTAGTAGGAACAAGATTTTGATAGCAAATGGAAAGAGACTGAAACAGCAAAAAAAACCCAAAACAAAACAGTGGAGCTTTGGTTCTCTATTCCAGTCTGCATCCTCTTCAAATTATTTTAATGTTATATGCAGGCCTTCCCCAGTTGTCTGGCACCACTGGTTGGAGAGGAGCCTTAACTGTTAACACTTGTGCTGCCAGAGCAACACCAAAATATTTTATTGAAAAGAGGAACAGCAGCCTGAGCAAATTATTAAAGAACAGGATTCTATAGCTTCTGACACTGGCCGTCAGGACAGATAAAAGTGTATGTATCTGTCCTGGAAGAGGGGAGAAAGTTGTCTTGTCCTACTTTCCTGGAGCGATAAGCGTTTGCAGCTTGCAATTTGACAGGATTGACAGGTTGAGATTTGGGCTGCAGACTGTGCTGGCTTGGCACTGAGGTGCTCTCAAGAACACCGCAGAACCTTGGCTGTCTGTGCCCCGTTGCTCAGACCAACAGCTACGGTAGCATCTATTCTTCCCCATGCGCTGAACTTGCATGATTTAGCAAATAAAAGTTCCAGCTGTTGACATGAGAAGATCCTGCGTGCCTGTGAGCTCAGTCCACCAGCCCAGCTAGCAGGGGTTGCTAGCTGCTGCTTGGAGTGCTGGAGGTTTGAATACCCTTTGACTTCAGTTAACAGCATTGCAGGGCAGTTTATTCTTCTTGCCTTTGCCTCCGCAAGAGCCGGTCGTGCTTCAGTGCCTCACCCTAGACTTGTCCATTTTTGACTTGTATTTCTGACAGATTCCGGGTGATGAAAGAAGCAACAAAAATAGCCGTCCTGGACACAATAATACTGTAATTCCTCTGTAGTGTTCTGCCATATCTGTAAGGCAATATACATCTCCTTTCAGTGTTAAATAACATTCCTTTAGGAGAAGAGAGTGGGTCTTTACTGTCATTTCATCTTTATGTAGCTCAGCAAGCCCACTGCTCCCTCAACTGCCAGCATCTATAGCCAAAGAAACAACATATACTCCCCTGCTTCTCTGATAATCCATCTCAGAGTCTGTATCTCCATGTCAGAGTGCTGCCAGAGATCTAATCTAGTCTGTGCTTCTGAATCTGGGAAAACTGCAAATGTTGCTTAATGGTAGAAGCTCCAGAATTTCTTTTTCATATTGCAATTCCACCCCTAGCCAAGCCTTCATCACTTCCATGTAGAAATGGAAGAGATTTTTGTAAGGAACAGTTTTTTGAGGGATGCTGCTCAGCTTTTCTGACACATGCTCTGTGGAACTGTTTTACCAAATGGGTGGTAGGTTAAGATACATGTAAGTAAAACAGGGAAGAGTTTGGGGCGGCTGTAGTGTTTTCATTCCTGGTTAGGAAGAGGTCAAGGATCACTAGTACCCTGTTTATGGTACCTACTGTTTGTGAAACCCTAAGATCAAAGGACAAGGTGGTGTTCCCACTTAAAGATTTACGTGTCTCTCCCAGCCCTTTACCATTTCTCTCTTAGTCTCTGCTTCTAGGTCAGTCGCTGCAGCAATTTAGTATGGAACTTAACAACTTAGGGAACTAAGCTTCCTAATTAGTATCTGGGGAGCTGAGATCACTTTTATCCTTTTGCCATACCTGCTTTTTCTTGGAATCAGATTGGTATTTGCTTTTAAAGTTCATTCCAAACATGGTTGCTTGCCTTCTGTCTCACAGTGTCTCTTTTTCTTCTGGCCTTTCTTCTAGCTCTCTTTCTGCCAGGTCATGATGCTCTTTCAGGTTTGACTTTGTTTCCTTTTCTCTGAAGTAATCAATTTTAGTTACTTTCTTTTTATATATAGCTACTGTTAAAAGAATAGCTTTCAGAGCTATCTACGTGGATTAAGGATTTGTCTTCCTGGTGTCAAAGGTACAATGTACATAATTTTGAAAGGCAAGTGTCATTGGCAAAACCTGCTGGGCAGGTAGACTGGGGTTTTCTTCTGGGATTCAATAAAGTTTTTGCATGGTCATCTTCAAGAATCCCTCTTATGCTTGCCTCTGCAGACAAAATGTTCTTCTCTTCTGTGATCCTGCAGTGCTTGCACATTTTCTGTCCTGTCAGAAAAGGTATCTTTTGCCCTTTACCATCTCCTGCTTTTGGGCATATCTTGTTTGCCTCCACGTACCTACCTTCTCTGTGGTGGCACTGTTCCTAGACTAGCAGGAGGAGTTCCTGAGCAGAAATGTGAAAACACTCATTTCCTTTTCTTCGTTCTTTTAACCTCTAAGAGACAGAGACTCTCTGGTTGTTTCTTTCTCTACCCCTGTGCAAGATGATGCTGTTGTCTTCTCTGTCCTTCCCTGTTCCAGGCATCTGTGTGATTGAAAAAGCTCTTCTCTCATAAATCTCCTGCCTTATTTGCCAACACTTAGCCACCTTGCCACACAACAGGGTCACTGTGTTAATCTGTAGAACTGATGCCAAACCTTGTCATGCAGTCTTGAGGTTCAGAGGTACGGTCAGAAATTTGGATTGGCCCTCAAAGGCCAGATTGGACATTACAGCCCTCTGAGAAGGAACAGATTAGGGGGATTAGGAGCAGAAGAGTCCTTGTCTGTCACCTAAGTAAACCTTTTCCAAATGAGGGTTTATTCTGTCAGTGTATTTTGCCGTGTTTTTATTCTGCTTTCCCTGTTCTTTTTAACTCCAGCCATTTTATTAATTTTTCCATTTCGCTTTTATATTTATATTCTTAACTTTTCCTCCAGTTTATGCCTGATCTGGAGGTGTCCAACTCTTAATTTGAAAATAACATTCTAACTGTGCAGAAACCACAGTTGAATACAGAGAGAAATTTTCCTTCGATCTGTGATCCACAAAGCAATGCTTGGTAGCTGGTAGACATTTCTAAATGCTTCTAGGAGGTATGCCATTCCTGATATCTGACCTGCTCTGGTCTTTATACCATAACTTCGGTGGTACAATACCTGAATAAATGTCTGAAAGGTATTCAGTTACAAGGAAGATTTTTTTCATGCAGACTACTTCTTTATTCTCCTGCCAAGTGACAGAATGAAAAGGAATGCAAGCATTTCTCTCTTGCTCTTCATGAAAACCTCACTCTCACCCAATGATGCTCTGCCCTAGCACTACTGTGTATGTGGAATTAAGCTGGTTTTGTCTTTGCTGGTTTACAGCTTGAAACAGTAGATATTTTTTTTCCTCCCTTAAAGAGATCATCTGATATACTAGAGCTCTGAATTAAGATGCTGTGTGACTTGCAGATTATAAATTGGTGAGCTTTTAGGTTAATTTTCCCTGTCATTAGTTAGAAAGCACTATGAAATTTGTGACATGATGTTTTTCTGAATTTTATTCTAATAAGTGTGTCCTGTTCAACAGTCCAGTTAAGTGTTCTGAAGTTGGAGCAGTTAAATTACCACTGGAAATGCGGTCAAGTGAGAAATGTCTTCCTTACATACCTTGTAATCCTTGTCCTTAGGAATTGTTTTTTGTGGTTTGGGTGTTTTTAGGTTTTGTTTTCTACATAAGAAAAGTAGTTTAAACTCTTCATCTCTGTGCTTATTTATCTCTAGGGTTTAAACTTGTTGCAGCTAGCTCATCTACAGTCAGCAGTCTGTCATAACTTGTTTTCCTGGAGGAGCCATCTGTAAGTTTGTCTCTAAAGCATAATTGTTGACCATGAAATTAAATAATTCAATGCTGCTGTAAAATGACCAAGGAAGCTGCATAATTTAGGTGGCTGAAGTTGACAAGCCATGTGGCTGATGAACAGAAGGACAGCCCCTTTCCTGCTCATGAAGAGCATCATTCTCTAGCTGAGGTTAGGAACCTTTATTTCTGTAGAGCCTAGTATGCAAGAGCTTTGTAGCATGAATATAAAATAATTATTTTATTTGAAATATGTGTTTCTAGAAGGAATTTTTTTTGTAAGTGATGATACGTCTAGTCTTGGCACTGTACAAATAAACATCAGTGAGATTTTACCAAGGATCTTACAACTGAGTCTAAGAATAAAGGTGTAAGATGGACACACTGCTTAAAACTACAATGCAACTTGGTATCTGAGCAGCAAAGGAAAAGCCAGATCATTTCCACGGGGGAAAAGTTCAGGAATGTCTCTTCCAGGCTGTTGAAACTTGTTTTCTTACCCCATTAATCAGAATAATAAAGTGATGACAGGAGGTATTCCACTTGCATCTGAAATGTCTTCCTGATGTGCGCTCACAATTGATGCAGTTCATTTTAGAGAAGTCTGTAAGAGAGCAGCATCAAGCAGACAGACTTGCAGTTGGAAGGAAAAATTCAGTCATAAATTCTAACCCAGTGAAGAGAGAGTTGTTTGCCTGCTTAGAGGGTTTTTTCCTTAGTATGCCAGATTCAAATACTTATCTTGCCAGGAATCAGGACATCTTTCAAAACAGTTTTATGCAAAACTGTGAAACAATGGTCCCTTCTGTGATTGGAAATCTCTCTGCTCTTCCCTTAATTCAGAGGAGATGAAACACTGTTTTGAAGGGAGCTTGTAAGACAAACTATAAAAGTGGTATTATTTTTATTGCTCCTGCTCTCTGTAGGCAGTATGGTTTGATTAGAATAAAGGTTTTGTTTGACAAAAGTTAGATGAAAGTTTGCTGCATACCTGCAATTTCCAAATCTACCAAACCTGAAGATAATTGTAGACAAGATACAAAACTCTTGTATATTAAAGTCTACATGAAACTTCCCTTCCCCCCCCCCCTTTTTTTTTTTTTTTTGGTTTTTGACATCCTTTGTCAGCAGGGTATTGTAGGAGAGTTGACGATAAAATACAAGTGTCCTTAGATATTTAATAGCCTTTGGGAGGACAACTTGAGAATGAGAGAAACACATTGGTTAAGATTGTTAACAGATAGCATTATAGAGATATTTTGGTAGTAGAAAGCAAGAATAGGCAATATTAGTTCTTAAAACAGTTCCTGCAGCTGTTACTGGTCATGCAGATAATACATAATATAAGATGCCACAGTTGAAAGTTGCCTGTAAAATGGGCAGTTCATGGTTTGAATCTGAAAATGCCGCTTTCTTCTGAGGCTGTGGCAGTGTTGCCGTGTAAGAGCTGCTGAAGACGCTTTAGCAAGGTAGGAAGGAAGGGCAACGGATGGTGCTTGGAGCTAGCACTCCCCTGTTGCCTGTGGACAATTTGTTAAAACGAATTTTCTGGTTTCAGTAGAAGCAGCTCAGCAGCCTGCAGCTCTGGCAATTCCTTGGGGCAGCTTTTCTTCGATGCAGGTGAACAGGGAACAGCAAGTCCAAGGCGGCTGACCTTGAACAGAGATCATTAAATCAGCTGTTGGAAACAAAGCAGCGTGAAAATACCTAAGGCTCAATGAAAATAGTATCAAACTGCTGTATGTATGTTTTTAAATCTAAAAAATGCATTTCTCGTATTCCCTGGCAACACATTTTCAAAAAGGCTGCAGGCAAAAATTCTTGCTTTAGTATAAATTGTAGGTATACAGGTTGACAGTGATTGCCACCTTGTGTACAGTGATCTTCCTTGAAATGCATGGTACCTGCTTTGCCGCAGTTACAGCTGCCATAAAACTTTAAAATAATGTAAGCATCTCACATGAGGGTCTACTTTGCTTAAGAAAAGTGGAGTTGCACTGTTTTTAATTACACTAGCAAGTGAGGCAGTGTGATTGGATTGGTAACTGTGAATGTGAGTCTTGGAAGGTAAGTGCCCTCTAGGGATTCTGCTTAGCAAGTCTCTTGCTGGTTATTGCAAGACATGGGAGGAGGGGTTAATTGATAGCTCATTTAAATGTCTTTTCTTAATATTAAAGTGATTAGTTTGATATACCTTGCAGGTGCAGTCTGTAATACTGCTGTTTGTGATAGCTAGTTTCTACTTTTTTAGTGCTATATAAACAGCGTGTTAATCTTAAACGTTAGTCTCTTTACTGCCATCATTCAGTTGATTTTTTTTTTTTTGAGGGCTAATAATACCATATAGTGAATGTTTCGTGTAGCACAACGTTATCTTTTAGGTACTTAGTTTCTGTAATTAGCATGAACGTTTGTAATGCCAGATTAGTATTTTTAACTATCAAGTCTGTAACATTAATGAATGTTCTTTCTCATGAGAAAAAGCATTCGCGAATCCTTAAAAAAAATCATTGAGGCAGGGCCCTCCTGCTTCCTCCTTCCTGAAGCATATGTAAGTGCAGTATTTCTAAGGATCTTCTAGCCAAAGTAAAGAGCAGCTGGTGCTAGCTTGTGGGCTCTGATACACCAGCCTGGGTACCGTACCGGGGGAGCAGCCCTCGGAGATCACTGCTGCTGCATGCCCTGGCTGTGTGTTCAATTCTCTTTGCCCCTCAGTCAAGTGGCCTCTCTGCGTGTCTGACTGCCTGTGTCTCCAGCACTGTCATCCTCCAGGTGACATGGTTCAGTGGCAGAGTTGAAGCATGCAGGCTGTCAGGGATCTCAGCCCTATTTCCAGGAATGCAACAGTCAGCTGCTTCTTGGAGATGCACGTGCAGCACAGCACACAGCTTCGAAGCTGCTGTGGATCAGAAAGCAAGTATGGCAAACATCAGGCACCTGGCTGCAGCTAAATAACTAATTCCTCGTGTGCTGGGGGAAGATGGGGTGTTCTGTGGTCGTTCATGAGACCGTGGTGTCTGTGTGGCCTTGCTTGGGGAGAAGAAAGTAGCTCATCTTTCGAAACGGTGGGGATATAAGTTGTGTGAAGATTTGGGATGACGCTGTTTTGCTTCACTTACGTCATTTGTCTTGCAACGATAAGCTTGAAATGTTTTGGATTCTTTCTCTAATGAAGTTATTTGGCATATGTAAGTCTCATAATCCTAGAAACACGAAATACACAGTCCCAGCTTAAGTCATAAGAGTTCTTTTAATTTTAAGCTGTGAACAAGACTTCAGGGTTGAGGTATCTTTATTGAGAACATCCCTATTAAAGCTTAATGTGAGTGAAACATAATCTTGGAAGTTTGCAGTCATTGTTTTAGAAGTAGCATGCAGACAAGAATGGATGTAGTTTGAGTAAGGTTAAAGGATCCTGCAGGGGTTCAGAGATTTAGTGTTTGCTCAAATTTCTTTTGGAGTTTAGACCTTTCAATAGACTGACTTTTCCACAGTTAATTTCAAATTGCTTTCAGGTTTTCTGAGTTTATTAATTCAGTTGATAAAACTGAATTTAGTAACCAAATGAAAGCAATTGTCAGAATAAACAGTACTGAAGTATTCTGCTAATGTTAATAGCAGCAGCATCTTTATCCATGTTTTCATTAGAGTTTACGCAGAAGCCAGCTATTTTATAATAGGGGCAGATACAAAAAGAATATAATACCTTCTAGATCAGTACAAATTAGTAATTCAGTAGTAGAAGCCTTTCTGAAACAGAGTAGATCTTAATGATTTGAATGGCCAAACACTTAAAAAAATGTGACCCATTTTGTTGGCAGTGGCACTTTGTACTTTGCAGGCCCTTTAGGGACCTTCAGGTTAGGAATGTTGGAGGTCCATATCTTGACTATAGATAATTCCAAAGCGGGGTCTTAGACAAACTTGAATAACTGCTTCCCTAAAACTGAGTTACCCAGATGTCTGTCTTAGAGATGCCCTGTGCTGTCATTTCTGACAGTACAAGCTGTGTTCTCTCTGTGGTACGTAGGACTCTTGGTGTAGATGTCAAAGTAGTTACCCTTTCTGGAGCACAGCAGCAAAGTGTTGAAACTGTGGTAAAATATAATACAGGCTACTCCAAGTTATGATCATACTAAATATGTATTCCTGGAAATCTGTACCGTTTATGGAAATATGGCATCTGCTGCTGTTCACCACAGATGAGACCATTTGTCTAGATTTTTTTGTTTTAAATCTTGATAATAGTGAAATCTCATCTCACCTGTAATACCATATAATAATGTTTTAATGCTGACTGTGAATTTGTACTTGGCTTAATGCTGTGAGACATGTAAGTCTTCCCATGTGTTTATGTATGAGGTTTTACTGTAATAAAATCGTGTTGTTTGGTCGCATGCCACAAAATAAATTGCACCAAAGATCACTTTAAAATCCTCTGCTTCTCAGCCTTGGGAAGGAGGAAACAGCATCACTTATGCCTGTAAGAAATCAGTTCCTTTGGACTGAGACAGAACACAACATTTGTTTCATAATAGAAAGTTTTTAAAATAAACTTTGAGGGGAATTACTGTTGTAAACTTCACCTTTCAGTTAAAATTCATACAAGGTAGCTTTGGAAAATGGTGGAGGTGTTAGTTGTTACGCAGCAAGGTGCGTTACTGCTAGAGATGTGAATTTTGCAGGGAACTACAAATAGCATAGTTTGTTCCATATCTCTTACGAGACTACAGCAGAGAACACACATAGTTATTTTTTTGGTGTGGAGTTGAAGACAAGTATACCTGCTACGGGATAAATGCATTCTTTCTTGTTCTGCGGTCGCCTCTTGTGCACTTGTTGCAACAAGTGTACAGGCAAGCAGTTTTGTAACCTGAGTATACAGCCTGAACTGCATAAATTTGCTCATGAATTTTAAAAAGCATCTAATGTTTTAAAATTAATTATAGCATTGAAAAAAACCAGTCAACAAAAAAAACCTCAAACAAAATGAAGTTGGGCTGTTATTTTTTAGACGATAAGCTTGTTACTGCCTTAGGAGAAACCTGGATTCTTCCCCACCTTAAGGAACATTTATTTGGTTTGACAACAGGAAGGGCATACATGTGCTATGTATTTGTTAATTTGGCTAATTACAGAAGGGAAGATCCAGTGCATAAGAGAAACAAAGAGTTCTTAAACAGCAGAAAGTGCAGGACTTAAAATTTATGTGATGCCCATTCTTCATCTTGTTTTGTTTTACTTTGCAGTCCACTCCTTTACATCTAGCAGCAGGCTACAACAGAGTTCGAATAGTCCAACTTCTGCTTCAGCATGGTGCAGACGTGCACGCAAAGGACAAAGGGTATGTAAAATGAATTATTTATTATCTGTCTGCAGCAGTGGTTTTGTATTAATCAAGATGAAGAATTATTTCTGTTTCATGTTGCAGCATAATCTCAAGTAGTTGGCTGAGAATGTAACATTTGCTTCCAAAATCTTGAGTGTGGTTTGTCATAAATAAACTTTTGTTAGAGCCTCAGTAACAGATTAGCTGTGATTGTGCTTGTTTGAAGTCTTCTATTACACCTTTAAAAAATTTTTTCTGAACCTGTTCTTTACTTCCATGCACAAACTACTCTGTGAAATTAGGGACTGATATTTTTATTTTAGGGAAGACGATGGGGAGAAGATATGTGGGCTTAGTGCAAAAATGTGCATTGAAAAATGTATCTATAGTCTCATTATCTTGTCGCAATATATATGGATGTAATTCCAATATCACTCATGTGCTCACAACTATTGGTCCTCAGAGATCTATCTTGATTGATGCTGCCAGCAAATATCGAGATATAGTAGAAGCTGAACTACCGTTTTTGCAATAAGGAGGGTAGTTACATAAGGTACCAACAAAAAGTGTGCAGCAGTCAGAAATGTGGAATGGTACATGTTGTACGTTGTTCTTAGCCATATGTTTCTGAATCTAAAGTGATGATTCTTGTAGTAGTCTGATAGGAAGGCTTAGTCCTAACGTAGTAGAAATTGGTCCCCTGGTTAAAGGCTTGCATTCTGTATTCAAAGTGCATCGAGGTAAGATACTAATGTGCGTGTTCTGTCTCCATCAGCAAACTTGAGGCACCTGCTGTGTCTTCATTTTCTGCTAAGTCCAGCCTAGTGTTAAAAGAAAAAAAAATTCCAAAACCAGTTCCAAGCATACTTAAACTCTTGAAGATTGACTTAATTATAGTACTGTTGTCTATACATTTCACCCTAATGACTTTTTTTGATGAGAATTGTGAAATGTATGATGACAAATTGTGCAAGTCCAAAAAAACCTACTGTAGAGTTGCATGCAATACTTGTTCAGGTAGATCCAGCGTTGTTAAGCAAATTTTAGGTGTTTCACACCTTTCCAAAATTTCAGTATCGCTTGGTAGAAAATTCCAGTGTAGATGCTTTAAGGAGGTTTGAATGATCTACTTGGAAAGTATGAAAAGTGTGAAAAGTAATGAAGTTAAACTTGAGCAGGGAAGAGGGAGGGGAAGGAAAGAAAAGTGATGCTCTTACATTGTATTACATTTAAAAACAACCCAAACATACTCAGAAATGTCTGACATCCCAGTAAGCTCCCACTTCATTTAGCGTCGTCACACATTTACAGTGTGGTGGGTTTTTTCCTTGCTGTTTCTTATTTATACATAATTTATAAGTAAATAGGCTATAAAATAAATGTAATTTATCAGTTATGGGGCTAAATTAGGTTGTATTGATTTTATAGATCTGTTAGGTTCTCTTCAATGAGATCACTTCAGAGACAGTCCTGAGGAACTGTGCTGCATCTTCAAAATGATCATCACTTCTAGTTCCTCCCAAAGAAAACCACAGCCAAGGAAGCAGCTTTTTCCACCGGTCCTTTCTTTGCCTTACTACTGTTGTGTACAAAGTCACAACCTGCTGGAAAGGAGAAGGGGAGGGTATGCTGCAGAAGTGGCCAGGTGGATTGCTTTGGTGACTCTTTGCTGATAAGACCTTGAAGAAAGGCCTCAGTCCTCTTAGATGACCAGCATTTGGGGAGAGGGCAAGGTTTTTTGAGTGCTCTGTGGACTGAATGCTGTCTCTGCCACACACATACACCCATCATTTATAATTCAGAAAAGTAACAAGGAAAATAACAGTTTGAAAAATTTCCCCAAAACAAATTTCCCTCTCCTGTGACAAGTGCAATGCTGCTTCTGAGAACATCTACCTTAAAATTAAGTTTACCCTGTTGTGTAGTACAACAACATTTGTTGTCCTAACGCTCTTTGAGTTGATTTTGCAATTCTGGGAATCATCCCATGAATTTTTCATAAATGGTAAAGGGTTAATTATTGTTTTCATTGTATTATGCATCCTGATTTGTTGAGCCATAACTAGCCTGTCTTGCTTGGCTTGAATTAAACTAATTTTGTCCTCTGTAATAATTGTCCTCTTTGCATCTCCTTTTCAATGCATGGCTTTTGCTTATGACTAGATACCTGTTACTTACTGGGCTAGTGTCATTTTTAAGTATGGTCTCCAGAAATATAGCTGTACAAAAATTACAGGGACTCTCTTCAAAGTATCTTGCATGCTTAAATAGGTTCTACTCTAAAAAAATAGAGTAAACCCAGGTCATTCCACAGTCTGGAGCAGCAATTTCAGTCTGCTTTCTATGGATATTTGTATATCTTCATAATATACCCAGGCGTTACAGTAGTGTTATCTGGGGAGTTTTGCCTTTCACATAGTATTTTAAATAAACAAGAGTTCATATTTAGGCAGAAACAGAACACTGACTTCTCTTGAGCAAATTGAATGTGGAATGGGACTTCCCCCCCCGCCCAGCTTCAAGACAGATAATTTCAAAGCCAATTAATGCTAATCTTAATGGCAGATTAAACACATTTGGCCTGTTAGGACAAAATAAGTTTTAATGCTACTCTTAAGTAACATGTTTGGGAAGGTTAGATTTTTCCATTAGTTTGTGAATGTTAATTTTTAAATATTTGAATATTTTAAAGTTATTTTAGATATAATTTGATCTTTGTTCATCTCTCGGTAGAGAGAAAATTGTTCCTTCTCCTTTAAAAATGCTAGTTAAATAAATTTTTCATTTGCCTTCTTTCATACAGTGGTCTTGTGCCTCTTCATAATGCATGTTCGTATGGACACTATGAGGTTACAGAGCTGTTGCTTAAGGTAAGCAGAAGGATAGAAAGTAATTCCTGTAGATTTAGATACGTTAGGTGTTTAGATATGTTAGGTATAAACTCTGTTTATGCCAGAGTTGAAAAGGATGATTATTTTTTTTTTCCTGTAGTAACAGGTTTCAGACATTCTGTCTGTCATTTCAGAAGCCTGCAACTTTAAGTCTTTTTGTGGTATAGTATATGTGGGTTTTATCCCCCACCTAATTTCTTTGGGCAGATAGTAGCATTTCACTTGTTTGAATTTTTCTGTGGAAAATCTGTTCTACTGAAAAAGTAGCTCATACAGAATTATTTTTTTTGAGGATTCAACAGTATTTTTGTGTATACAGGTGTTTTTGTAATTAATTTTGTGTGTATTTGTATATGAAAGAATGAAACCAATTTTTATAATGAAATGAAAGTTTTAACGCTTTTAATTGTTGAAGATGATTTCTTATTAATATAAGGCTTTCTTTGCTGTGCTAGCATGGCGCCTGTGTGAATGCTATGGACCTCTGGCAATTTACCCCCTTGCACGAGGCTGCTTCCAAGAACCGTGTAGAGGTTTGCTCCCTCCTGCTGAGTCACGGTGCAGATCCCACGTTAGTCAACTGTCACGGCAAGAGTGCTGTCGATATGGCTCCGACGCCTGAGCTGAGGGAGAGACTGACCTGTGAGTGTTTTCAGGCTGGAAACAGTTGGTGGTGGGTGTAAAGGGTGCCTACTTCGTAAGCCGATGCAAAGCAGCAGAGTCACTGCAGCTCTGCCTCTCACTTGGAAGTACACAGATACCTCTAATACACTGTCTGTGGTATTGCCTGGGTTTCTGACATGTAAAATGTTTAAGGCACTGCTAAATCAGTGACCGGGGAGAGGGGTGGGGTTTATGTTTGAAGTCCAGTTAAGTCACGTAGGAGCCTCTATACTGAGGCTCTGTATCACACTTGGGGTAGCTTCAGTGTGCAAACTTGGAGATGGAAATTCCAGCACCTTCTTTTGTAGTCTTTGCAGTCCTTATGCTGTTTAGAAAACAATGTTTCAGCTCTAATTTGAATTTTTTCCTTTATCCTCTTCTGGAGTTTTGTTTTCTCATTGTTATAAACTGTGAAAGATACTTAAATGAGACAAGTATGAAAACAAAGCGTTATGAAGTTACAGAAAACTCCTTGAGAACTAGGTTCTGGTAGCAGAAGCCCCCTGATGCGGTAAGAATGTAATCCTGCACTACTCAATCACAGCTGGCCGGGTTGTTACTGTCACTATTCTTTACATGTGAAGGTGGTGAGATCATATACAGCATAAAAATTTGCTCTAGGAGAAAAGAGGGGCGCATTAGTATCTTTTAGTTACTTCACTATTCTGGGCTGACTTTGGAGATGCTTCTGGCTTTGAGGCAGGTTAATTTACCACTTGTTTAAATTAGCAAGCAAAAAATAAAATCTATTTAAACTTTGGTTTACTTCTGTATTTATAGTTCCTGGAGAGGAGTGGGGAAAGATTCATGTCCATTACTATCCACTGACATGTGTACACAAATGTGAGCATTATGGCAAATTTTAACAGTACTTTGATGGGACATTCTGTATTTGCATACCCAAAATAACATATTTAGTATATTCTCTTGAGTTCTTTGGTTTTATACCTTAGGAATAATACATTTATTTGTTATTTCAAGATTTATTTGTGATTACAAATTGTGCTTTGAGTAATGCTTTGTTTACAAAGAAATTTTAAATCTATTTAAAATCAAAACTTAAGTTGTTATTTATTTTTATTTCTAAATCAAAAAAATGCACCAGATTAAAACAAGAGTGGGAGAAGAAAGCTCCTCTTAACAAGCTCAGCATTTCAAACTTGCTTATGAAAGAAAAATTTACTGAGTTTGAGTTTCTTTTCTGGTTTCCAGGCTCACACATCGTTCTTGCTAACCTACCTTCCATTTGTACATTTTAAGAGAAACACTTTTAGTCCTTTTCAAATTCAAAAGGATTTAAAACTAAAACTAGTTTGCTGAACTGAACAAAATGTGACATTGAAAAAAACAAAATTACCTCTCCGCACTTGACAAGATATAGCTGCTATCAAAACCTCTTTCATCTTTGTTGCAGACCAGCTTCAGATACTTAGCCAGTTAGCTTTTAAGACTGATAGTTTAATATTTTATCTTTAAATTATAAATTGTATATATAAATTATATTTATTCAGGCTTTACCTTGAATTATTTGTCATTGTAAATGCAATAAGGTTCTTGAAGAGCAACTGTAATGCTTTTTTCTGAAGAGCATGTAATAGCATTTTGCTCACTTAAACACATACCTAGCTAATTTAGAGGTCAGATAGGCTTTTAATGTCAGGTGGGTGGAGGATAAGATGCAGAAAAGCTATAAAAATTTTACACAGTGAGTCACTTCCCCTCTCTTTTATTCATTTCAGTAAACCATGTTTCATGTTCTGTGTCCCAGGTCAGCTACTTTCTGAAGACATACAGAAATACTCTTATTTCCTCTTAATTGAGTATAGCTACCTTTCTGCAATAACATTTATAAATGTGATGTTGCTGAATATTAAATGCATCTTTTTCCTCTAACAGATGAATTCAAAGGACACTCTTTACTGCAAGCAGCCAGAGAGGCAGACCTAGCCAAAGTGAAAAAGACACTTGCTTTGGAGATCATTAATTTTAAGCAGCCACAGTCACATGAGACTGCACTGGTGAGATTATACAGCCAATCCATTTGTTTTATGATAAATGTGGTGTAGTGCTAGTTGAGAGTTTTATTTCTACGCTATGAAAATACATTAATCATCTGAGACTGAGGATTTGCCATCAAACACTTTGTATATTAAATCACCATTGTAGAAAAAACACTGTAATTTTTAAATAAATTTGTTTGTTCTTCCTGGTAGATTACAGAAATCCTCCAGCCGCTCCTCACATGTTTATTTTGCACTTCTCCTTTGCTTATTTCCCATCACCCTCTTTTTTTTGTTTGGTTTTTTTCTCCTTCCCTGTTGGTCAGTTGCAGTTTTTTCTGAGGTTAAATTCTATTTTAGTGGCCCACTTCTTCCTTCATGTTTTATGTGGGCAAGCTTGGATTGCAAATTTTCTTCATAGGGTATGTAAAACTGTGGTGAAAATAGATGCTAGGTGTATATCACAGGGTCTTACAGAATTGGAATTGTACTGACAATGCCACGTTAGCTATGGAAACAGGGGTCTTTGAGACTTTCTTGGCAGTTTCCTGCTCTTCGTTGTTTGAAGAAATAGTGAAGGCCAAGAACACAGCCGGTATCCAGATGCAGTGAAGAAAGATTTTGAAGTTGAGAGGGAGTGATGGTATTATTAAAACCATTATAGTTATGATACTTTATTCCAATGGAACATTTTCTTCACAGTAGTAGGTCTGAGCTGCAGGCGTACAACTGCATCTTTAGTGTTATAAACAGTGTGAATGTGATCAGAACATCGTGTGAAGTACCGAGCATACATATGCTCTGTTCTCTCCATGGAGGACTCTGCATCCTAGCCTGAACTTCAAAGCAAGACAGAGAAGAGATACTTTGAGACTGAACATGAAGACAGTATGAAATTTGGAATGATGTTACCCTTGTCTTCCTGAGTTTATCAGCTGCTGATATGTGGCATCTCTTCAGCTGTGTAATGATCATTTGGTAGTCCTGTGGCGCTCTTTGTAGAGCGAGCAGGCAGAGAGGAGCAGAGACAGATAGAAGAAATGGGGTATTTTAGCTCTATTGAAGTGTTTTGTTCACTGTTCAGACTGTGATTTCTCAGGTTTTGCCTCTTGTACTTGAGATTTCCAAGTGGCAGGACTTAGCTTCCAGGATCAGATGGGGTTATGTACCCTCTAACTGAGCTATTCCTGTCCTAAGCA
The DNA here is from genome assembly GCF_015220075.1 of Falco rusticolus. NCBI lineage: Eukaryota > Metazoa > Chordata > Aves > Falconiformes > Falconidae > Falco > Falco rusticolus. Next base: position 50,947,002 of record NC_051187.1, read on the forward strand.
TGGCATCTGTCACCATGGCGCACTGGGGTCTGTGCCCTGTTGCCTCACCGGGTCTATGTCTCAGTGTTACTCAGAGGTTCGGCAATATTTTGGTATTTGTGTTGCTAGTGCTGGTTTATCATATTGGCAGGAAATACAGATAGGCTATTATCTGCAAAGCCTCAAAAATGCTGCCACTCTTCGGAGCAAAATTGATCTTAATGTTTATTTACAAAGCTTCCCTTTGCAAAACTTTGACATGGTCTGCTAACAGCAGTGCGGAAGCTTGAGTGGCAGTTACTTCGTAGTGAAGGCTGAAACTGAGCAAAAGATGTTTTTCAGTACTGTTGTTACTGGCATTCTTTTTGGGGCCTATCTCATTGTAAAGGCTACTACTGTTTTGCTAATGGAAAGTTTTGAGAAGTCTGATCCAGGCAACTGTCTGGTTCTTACGTGTTACTGGTTTAAAACATGGGTAAACATTATAAACTTCAGAAGTATTTCTTCTTTCTGGTAGTCTGCCATCTTGAGACATTGAAACTTGAGACAAGCATTTCTGGACGGACTGTCAAGCCTGATGTTCAGCTTATCTGGAACTGTGCTTGTAATTTCAGGCCACAGGGGTGCATTGATAGATCCACTGTTGAGAAAACGCCAAATTGAGTCTAGGCTCTGCAGAGGATCAATGAAAAAAGAGGGGGGAAACAAAGTGCTCACTTCTAGGTGCCAAATCCACAGACAAACCAGCAGGCAGACCCCAACCACATTCAGGAAAATACTTACAACTAGCAAAGGCCTGTATGGTGTTCCCACACAGGCAGGCTTGAGCTTTGAAAAGCCCTGTGCGAAAGATGTATCTTTCTCATAGCGTGGAAAAGAAGATACTCTCAGAGAACTTTACAGCCCATTTGCTTCCTACTTAATTGGTAGTTGGGTGTATAATACAATTGCCGTGAGGTTAAAAAGTTCAGTACATGTTGAAATAAAAGAAACTAAGCAACGTTCAAAAGTCATATTAATCTGACAACCACAGCAGGATCCTAATGTACCCCTTTGGAGTCCCTCTGTAGAAAGGTTGTTTCAAACCCTTTGTCTTTACCTCCTTGCGTTGTCTGCTGGTTTTATCCTGACAGCTGATAGTTAATGTGGCTGGGAACGTACTGCTTTTTGTGTGATGAATAGCCTTAAAATCAAAATTGTTTTTATGAGTAGAATAATTTATCATTGATCACTAGTTTGTATTTTGTTCAATATGTTATATGTTTTGGCAGAAATATGATGGATTCTGTTAGTAAGTTTTGGAGCCTGATGTTTAGCAGAGTAATCAAGAGATGAAGTCATGGATCTTAAAGCTCTCTATCATCTATGTAGTTGAAATATAATTTATATTTACTTTTTTGCAGCACTGTGCTGTGGCTGCTGTGCATCCCAAGCGGAAGCAAGTTACGGAACTACTGCTCAGGAAGGGAGCAAATGTTAATGAGAAAAACAAAGAGTAGGTTTCTGAAATTTTTGTGTTTTCCAAAGGACTCTGTCCTACTTGGAATATAAAACTAATATCTTCCTTATAAACTAATGTCTTCCTTTCTCCCCCCCTCCCCCAGTTTCATGACACCTTTGCATGTTGCAGCTGAAAAAGCTCATAACGATGTCATGGAAGTTCTGCATAAACATGGAGCAAAGGTAAATATACTTACATATCTTTTATTTAAGGCAGAGGCAAGAAGAAGGGTTATATTGGTTAAATACAGTGTTAATTTTTATGATAGTGGTTGCTTTTTTTTTTCTGTACGTCTTGTGCTTCTCAGGTTAACCTTAAATGTGTTTATCTTAAACCAGTACAGGATGTTCAGGAATCCCATTTGAAAATCAGGTCTTCTCTCCAGATAACCGAATACAGGCTTTAGGAGTCCAGCTTACTCTTTTTTAATGAATCTTGCTATAATTTCTAACAGCTGTGGTCATCTAGGTGCCTCTTGATGCTTTATCTTGTTGATTTTAAAATATCCAATGCCTGAGTTTGCTGACACCAAGTTTAGTAGTCTAATGCTGGGCATCCCTTAGCCCTTGTTTGCTGCTTATTTTCTTTGCCAGATTGTTTTGTCATGCCCTTTAGCCACTGATATATGCTAACCAAAGTGATTTGTGAGCCTACGGTGAAGCTTGCTTAGAAGCACATGGTTCAGCAAGTTATTAGTTAGAGGCAGAGGATAGTATAGCTTTGTTTAGGAAGTGGTTTAAGCATCTTTCAGAAGTATTTCAGGATGGTCATCTTTCTCTGCGTTTTACTTGACATTCATAGTTATTATATACTTAGCTACTTAATTTTCTCAGAAACATTCCTGATGGGAATTTTCTTTGCATTGGTTAAAATATAAATGATCTCTTTATTTTTGCTTTTAAGGGGGCTTACGTTGTTCTCTTTGGATCTTCATCTTTATTCAGGTAGCTAGAAATGAAGAAATATACCTGTAATAACAATCTACAGTGTCGCTCTTGATGTGCTAGGAGGTGCGAACAATGTAATTGTATGCATAGTTAATACTAAGTCATCTTCATTTCAAACAGTGAATTGTAATTTATAAGCCTGTATGAGAGCTCGTTGCCAGATTTCAGTGTCTGATTCACTTCCATGGTACCTTAATGGCATCATAAAATAGCTTAACAATGATACCATGACAGAGTTTATTGCACTAGTGAATCCTGATGCAGTGATGACACACCAAGATTTTCTTGGGGGAAGGGAAAGCAGGGCCAGAGGTCTCAGTTATAGGCATTAAAACCACTATTATTTTCTGACATTCACTCTTAGTAGTGTACCTATGCACTGAAAGTGGGGAAAAAAAATTATTTTGCCATAAGAATAGATACTTCATGGCTTTATGGATCTGAGTTTGCACAGGAATTCAGTACTGATGGTCTTTGGGTAGGCACCAAACTGGACGTGCTGGAGTTCCAGGTGTATTGATACCCAAGTACTACCTGCTTTGAAATACAAAGAGTTTCTGTGTGCTGAGGGTGTCTGGAAAGCTTGCTGCTATACTGTAGGTATTTAAGTTAATGCTCCCTTGAAAATCTAGCTCTGTGTAGCCAGGTTAGGAGTAAGCTCAAAGCTGTCATCCTTACTGGAATGGCCCAATTTTATAGTTTGTGTCAGTAGCACATTCTGATGATAGCTTGTGGTTCTTCTATATCCTGAAGCAGGGGTTCCTAAATCATGATCTGAGTCACTTGTGGACTGAGTGATGGTTATGAGTGGCCCACAGTTATCTACAGAATGATTGAGTGGTGTATTTGGTTGTTTTTTCTACTGACAGTATGCAAATAGAGGTACATGGTAATCGTTAAAACTCATTTTTTGTTCGTATCCTGGTGTATGCATGCTATGTTATTCTGAGGATAGTCGTTCACATTTGTGATCTAGCAAAGCGCTTAAGTTGCATGGCAGGAGACCACTCGTAGTTAAAATTAAGCACGTATTTCCATACCGCAATGGATCAGGTTCTTCTTTATCAGTATCCAAAGTTCCTTAGCTGTAAAACAGTGAGTAATGCAATCATGGTTCTTCAAGAGAGATAGGTCATTAAGGCTTATGAAGCACTTTGAAGTTCCCAGATGGGATATGCTCTAGAGTATTAATTAGTTAACTAGGTATAGTTAATCACTCTGTCTTGCTTGTGTATTATCATTTGACCTCTTGCTCATGCTTTGACTGTAGGCATTTAGTTCATCAGACACTCAACATTGCCATTTCTTTGTTTTGGATTATCAGGACATGGCAGCTTTAATTGCTGAAGCATGATACAGGTTTTTCACACACATACACGCCCATTTGTTGTTTTTCTAGAAGCTTTTTCTTCCTGTTTACTCTTTGTGTGTTTTGAATTTTAGTTACTTCATATGACGTAGTCAGATGTACTAAGCTCTTTGATCCTGACTAGTCGTATTTTACAAGAGAGAGTTTTCCTGAACTGGTGAATCTAGTTCTCCCTGCAATAGCAGCCTCTCAGTTGAATATCCATTTGTTCTTCGATCAGCACTCTCCTGCAATTTAAACACCTCTTTTCCATTTTGATGCTTCCTTTGCTGAGGTATTTGCAGTGAAAAGATTCTTCTTAGCCTTTGTTTTGGTAGGCTAAAAGCCTCAAACACTTAATCTTCCCCATAAGGGAACATTGCCATTTCCTAATCAATCCTTATAACCCTTCACTTTACTAGCACCAGAGGAAATCTTGGAGCTCAGGCAATGACAGCAGAATTAATTCCCCCACCAACGTACACGATGGCACTTCCATATCTCTAATGTAAATTCTGGACTAAAGTATACTGGGATTGTGTCTGCCTTTTTAATAAACAGGACACAGTAGTACTCAGACCCTTTCTGTAGTCTTGTAGTACACACAGAATCTTGATTTTTTTCTTGCTCATGCCCTTCAACACAGTTCTCCTGTGCCAACATCATAATGAAAATATATTAAAACAAAATTATCCCACAGCTGATCCCTGAGCAGCCCTCCTTCTTTCAATACGTTCAGTTCTTCAACTAATCTCTATTTTTCCATATAAAATACATAAAAATATCCTGTGTAGTCCCATATCAAATGCTTACTGAAGTGTGGATGGATGACACCGACCATATTTTCTTTACTTTGCAACCATGTCTTCTGTCAAAGGGAAGGTACTCTATAAGTCAGCTTTAATCTACCTTCTGGAAACCACTACTGATTATAAGGAGAGTAACAATTTGAAAAAGATGAGTAACTGGGGCTTCAAAGAAAGTGGAACTTTATTCTTCTGAAATACAGTGCCGAAAGGCAGACAGCTGATCCACAAAAATAATAATAATAATAATCCAGTAACGGATTTAGGAGACAAAGCCATGTAAAGTTTTGTAGATGTAAAATCATTTGTGATAGTTTCAGTAGCAGAGAGGAAAGTGCTGTTTTCACGAGTAGCAGCCGTGATCTGTGTCAGACAACAAAAGTGAGGTAACATGAAGTACCTAGGTTTGAGTAGGCTTTGCTTGGTTTGCGAAATGGCCTGAAGCATGCCTTAGGGAATTTGCTTGGCATGAACAAAAAGTGGTTTGTGGTCTTGGAGCTGGATTTAATTATCCTTAATTTTATCACTGTGTAAATGTAAGTATGTTATATTATAATAAACAGTGAAGGACCGCTTGAATAACCTGTGCTTGATTAAAATTTACTTAACAGAAATATATCTAAGACAATTAGCATTGGCATGAGTTAAGCCATATACAGAAATTGTTTATTTTGGTGTGCTTTGCTGGCCCTTCCTGACAACACAGACTAGATTTGTAATTTACACTGTGAAGTAGTCCTTGGTGCCTATCACTTGCACGTCAGCATGTTCTGTCTAAGCAATACTCCATGGTTAGCGAAGATATTTTCATTAGCTTGTTACCTGAGTTTGCAGTTGAGTGTCAGCTATACATCTAAAGTACAGGTGAGAAACCTTTGGGTTTCTTAAAATTTTCTTCAAGACTGTTGATCATAAATATCTCTGGGTTTAAATGCCATACCCAGTTTTTACTTATTTGTCTGAACTGCAGCGTGAAACAGCATTTTCATGCCACTGCTTATTTGGTGTTGAATATCCTCAAAGTATCTTAGGAGAAATAAAAGTGGAGCATCTTTTAAAGAATCCTCAAACTTAAACTTTTTTTTTTTTATTAGACCCATGAGCAAATCTTCAAATACCACTGTTGTATCTTTGAAAATGGTCAAAATCCTTTGTTTAAGAAGAAAATAATTTGAAGGTGGTGAACTAATGGAAAAGTGGCTTTCATCCTGTTCTGTTGTATTGCTGGATAGTTGGATACCTCTTATAACTAGCTCCTTGTCTGAATTTACAGATACATGGGAAATTTAATATGTTCAGAAAGACAATCTGCTTTCTAGCAGTGCAGAAGGGAAGGATTAAAGTCTTTTCTGAACTGGAATGACTGTTGGAATGACAGACCTGCAAGCATGCAAGTTCACTGGTATCTTGGGCAAGTGTAGAGATGTCGTGAATGCTGTTGAACTGTGTTAAGTTTCTAAAGCATACTGTTGAAGCTGTTCTTCTGCAAGGGAAAATGAGCCTTTCTAAGGTCATGTTAGACAGATAGTGCCTATTGACGATGGGAGCAGAAATGTCTTTGTTCTGCTCTGCTAAAAGGATCTTGCTTTATGATCTTTGCATAATACAATTATTTCTGAGTAGCATGTTGCCAGCCTTTTGTGATCATGGATTTGAAAATAATCACCATTTCTCCAGGTCCACACTACAGACTCAAATGGTTGTGAATAACCTTCTTGTGTGATGCATTTGCTTCCAACATTCCAGGTAGATATATGATTTTCTCAGGAAAGAATAAGCATTGAAAAATGAAATATCCTTTCAGAAATGCAGCAGGTTCTGGACCATGGTGGTGGGCAACACGAAGAACTGTATGATCTGTTGCAATTGCGTGGTTCAACTTTTCTCACTGCTTAGACATCCAAACGTAGTGACATTAATCTTAAGCTTCTATGCAAAGGGACAACTGTGGAACATATGGCTGGATCATGTAGGAGCTTTCAGAGTGAAACTAGACCTATTTTCTGTTTTGTTTTTTTTTTTCTTCTGACAGAGCTTGAAGTTGCCACCAGCACCTCTTCGCTCCTATCATGTTTATTGTTAGTGATGCACAAAGTCATACGACCTACTGCAAGTTGCCTTGAGAATAAATGCAGCAGGAGAGCAGTTAGAACACTTGCATTGCAGGGAAGGATATGATGCTGGAACTGCTGGCAGAGTATGAGTTTCATGTGTGTGTTTTAGAATGTACCTCTTTTAGAACAAAAATCAAAGTGCTTGGAAGCTATTGCATTTTGTGCTGCTGTAGTATCAAGGAGTAGGAGGATATTTAAGGGCATTTGATAGTAACAGAAAGCTGCTATGCTTAGGAAATCTTGCAAAAAAAGTTTCTTTAACAGGTCCCAGCTGTTGACCTGCCACAAGTGACTGGCAGCCAAAGGAGTATTGCGGTAGATGTGGGCTGCTCCAAGACAGCATGAGTGCAGGGAGGAAAAATCTTTTCAGTGTCTGATGGTACATGACCATTTCTGTTTCTCTACAGCATCTATCCAGGATAGGAAAAAGGAAAGAACAGAAAGAAATCTTTATTGGGAAATACTGTATAGGATGATATCGTTTCGTGAAAAACCTTAAAAATACTTTTCAATTGATAACTGCATTCTGCTTTTAGGTTGCGGTTTGAGCAGTAGAGTGACTGCTTTCATACTAAAAGGTGAAGAAGCCAGAGCCAGTGTGCTGTGGAATAAAATTAAAAAAAAAAAAAAAAAAAAAAAGCCATCAAATCTGTCATTTTAAACTCCTTGCAGAAAACTTGGCTGTAAAGTAATTCAGAGCTGCAGCCTTCTAGTTTCAGACCCCTTATAAAGGGGACCAACTGAATATTTCTCTTTTTTTTTTTTTTTTTTTTTGTTAGTGCAGCTGGGAACAATCTGCATTCTCACCACACCAATAAGGCAGCACACCTTGGATGTTCTACATTTTGTCAGACAGAGTTTAAACTTTAGCTTTGAATTTGAAAGGGCATGTGTTTTTAGACCTAGTATTGAGCAGTGGTTAACCCAGGCATATGTCTTACCAGGTTCTGATTTTTGAGAGTTTAACCTCAGTTTGTATTTCAGTTTGTCGTGCTCAAATTGATTTTCATTTGGAAATAAATCCTGTGGCTTTCAGCCTTAGTGCAGTACGTTCTTGGGCTGGTTTTAGACAAGTGCTGCTTGATTGGTGAGAGCAGATTTGCCTCAAAGTGAACATATTCCCTGTGAAATTGCCCTGCAAAACCTATTTCTGCTTCTGAGAAGAGGAACAGCCGTATTTGGTGCCTATATCCCTCTGTCAGTTACAGCCTCTCCCAGAAGTAAGCAGGCAGTTCTTCAAATGGCTGGCATTCTTCTGCCACAAGTATTGATTGTTGGCACAGATAATGATTCGGAGGTGAAAGGAGACCTGCATAAGACATATGAGATGATGGATCTGATGACACTGACAGTGTTCTTTCCAAATGAATATTAACATTTTTTCCAGGTACATAGTCAGTATGGAATTGTGAATGCCTCCCTGCTGTTCTTCAATAGTTTGTTCAGTACTGGCCTGTTTAACACAGGAATTCAGTGTTACAGAAGACATTAGTTATGATTCTCTTTCTTGGGCAAACAGAATCTTATCAGCTACTTCCAGAATCCATAAGTCTCATTTCGTTCTGCCTTTACCATCACTAAACCTGTATAGCCTCAGACTTCTGCTTTTCTCTGTGTCCTTATCAGTGGTGAAAGGTATCTGGTGTCCTGAAACAGATTAGGATCGTCATCTGAACAAAATGATGGATTTGGGACATTCACCATCTAGTTAATATTTATGATAGCAGAAAGTGTTTTTTTTAAAACAAAACTTCTAGGGAAATCCCGTTGGAGTGGCATGAGCCTGAGTATGGTTAGAAGAAAGCAGAACTGTTCTCCTTTACATCTTCCTGCAAGAGAGGTTTGTAATCTGAGAAATTCCTGCTTTATCAGTCTGTAGGATTGTTCAGGGATATAGAAAAAATTTAGGCATTATCAAATCATGCTGCACTTATTTATGTGGTGGTTCTTTGTTCTTTCCTGTGGCTTGATGTTTTGTTGCATTGCAGCTATTTTACTTAATTATTTTTCACCCTATCTAGTAGTAGGTATTTTCTACATAGTTACCCTAATTAAATTTCATTTAGTTACAGCGTATGTGTCTTACCCAAAAAGTTTTTTCAGTAGTTTTCATGGAAAGGTAGTAGGATTTGCAGGTTGCATTTCAGGTGGGAAATAACAAGCAAAACCTTTGTTCACTGCCACCACAAAGATTATGAGAAGGTAAAAGGGTGGGTTTTTACAGTAACAGCGTCTGTTACGCATGCAGTTCACAGCCTGCAATCTGTAGGCTTGGAAACAGATAACAGGTTCTGAGTTGCTTGCAGAGAATATTGAGCAGTTCTGTATTTCATAAAGCAGTAAAAAAAAAGCTGTTGGATATTTGCATATAAATTTGTCATGAATCGCTGCTAGGTGCGGAGTATCTTATTGAAAGGTTATTTTCATGAAGGTTTTTTCTTTTTAAAGCTCTCTATTATTCTCTTCTGTTCTCTGATAGTGAACCTGTGGAGATGCTTCTAGTTATTTAGATACTCTGTTCGATCCTGACAGACAGATGGGTTTCCATTATATCATACTCTTTGAAAGCAAACTCCATTTTGCCTGTTTATACAGTCTTGTATTGAGTAGAATTATATCCAGTTATACTTAACATTTCTGTAAGAGTACAAAAAATGAGGAGAAAATTGACTGTTTGTATCCAACACCCCCGCCCCCCCCCAACTCCAAATCTGACATCTTTGTTTTGCTTTAATTCTTGGTAGTAAGTAAAATTGAGTTAATTCCCTTTCCGAGGATGACAGATGGTAATTTACTTAGAGCTGGAAGATTTTAGAACTGTTTGGTTAATTATTTACCTCTTTCTGCTCTTCTGTGAGAGTTTTGCTTTTCTTGCCACAAGGTTGATCTTTGTCAAAAGTTTGATCGCTATTTTATGTATGGTTTGGGGGATCCTGTGTTGTCTCTTAGGCATGCAAGCAAATAACCTACATTGTTAAAAGACAGGAAAGTGTCTGCAGTAAATTGTCTTTACGTTGGAATGTTGACCAGTTTTGTCATTTAGTTTTGTTTAGTTGCAATGCAGAGGGATTAATAGATGAATTTGTATGCTGGAAAATTCTTGTTATTGCTCTTATTAAGAGCACTGACACGTGCAGGCTTTTAATTATAATAATGCTTTATTTTATATTGCTGCTGATTTTTCAGATGAATGCACTGGACACACTTGGTCAAACAGCTTTGCACAGGGCTGCATTAGCAGGTCACTTGCAGACCTGCCGGCTCTTGCTGAATTATGGCTCTGATCCCTCCATCATCTCTTTACAAGGCTTCACAGCAGCACAGATGGGAAATGAAGCAGTGCAACAGATTCTAAGTGGTGGGTAAAAATAAAGGTTTGTGCATTTGAACTTCAGCTTCTCCCTTTACAGTTGTAGATCTTCTTTTTCAGTGCAAGAGGCTCAGAGTAGTTTTCTCACCCCTCTCTACCTCCATCATGTGTGCACATCTGCAGTGTGATGCTTTTCAGGGTAAAAAAAAAAAAAAACCCTACAAAAAAACCCCACAGCAAAGCAAAACAAATCCCTGCTCAATTCAATGATTTTGTGCAAATCGTGAAGAAAATAAACATCTTGTGGATTTAGAGCATGCTGCTGCACAGGGAGATTGTAGGAGGATGGATGTGGGAAGCTGGGGGTTTTTGATAACAAGTCTCAAGGCAACTGGATTATTGCTGAACATGTGAGAAACCTTTTTCCTCTCATGAGCTACCCTGTTTGGTACTCCATACTTCAGCAGTCACAAGCAGAGCGTTATTGGCAGAAAAATACTGATAACTGCTAAACTGTTTGAACTTTTACTTCAAATATCTTGCTCCTCCAGCAAAGATTTTATTGTGAAAATGCTCTGAATACTGTTGATAAGTTTGTTTATATCTTGCATTAAAAAGATGAATAGATGTTTGAAGAGGATGCCACTGTTTTTCATGTATGTGCTTGAGGGTTCGCATATCCTCATGTTACATTTGAATTTTTGCGAGTAGGGAGAATTGCATCAATAGCTACTACAGAGCAAGTAATGCATCTTTCAGTGGGATCTGCATGTAGTCAAAGAAAGGCAGATACCCAAACAGATGAGAAGGCCTGTGATAGCTTGAAGCTCCATTTCCTTCAGCGTTTTCAACAATGATGCCTTAAAACAGGTGAAAAAAAGGAGAGAGGCATTTTACAGCAGTGCAAGGAAGGACTGTTTTGAAGTGTACCCACTTTTTGATAAATTTGCATGCCCATCTAGAATGAGTTTAGCCTGCTGTAACACTCTGACTTTCTTAACAGCATTCTTACAGAGGATTGCAACTCCCGAGTTCCTCTTGCCCCATTTGTTTTGCACTAGGCAGTCATTTCCGTCCGAACTCAGGACAGCTGATCAGGCAACATGCTGCCAAAACATCTGTTCCATAAATCCTTGAACTTGAGAGGAGTGGCTTCTACAAGAGAAAGTAGTTTGTATGAACAAAGAAGTGATCAAGACTGCCTTTTCAGGTCCCTTTTGAGCAAGACTGAAGAGCTGTAGGGACAACTAATCCACTGCTTCTTTCCAGCCACTACTACTACTTCCCTCGGAGCATGCTTGCTTTCTCACAGCCATGTTTCTGATGAGAAGCGTGGTTAAAAAGAAAAGTTTTGAGGCCAAAACTTGTCATTCTTAATTTAAAGAGGAAAAATGGTGTCTCTCTAAAGATCTCCTTTTAATCACTATGTCATCTTTCGGATTCTATTTTTAACCACCCCATGTCTGCAACTAGGGACAGTTGCTGTGAAATGCAGTACACAGCTGGAGCATCATAAAGCAGGCAGTCACCATGTGGTCAGGGCCGTCTTAAAAATCCCATCCCCTTGTCACTACTTAGTAGTATGAGACACATCCCAAGTGCAGAGTGCGAAGGCTGTTAATTCACTGCAGAATTGGGCACATTTAACCCTGGCTGTGCACTGGCACCTCATACAGTTTGATGAAATTGTTGAGAAAAGTGCTTTTAATCTTCAGCAAAACTTTGATTTTGTCCCAGGGTGCATGTAGGTTTCTTAAAATGTAATTTTTACCGTACAGTAGGATTAACAAAGCAGTGAAATTCCATTTGGCAGAATAATGTCAGCTCTAGAGTCTAAATCTGGCTGGTGCACACTGAAACTAAGGCTCTTCATTCAGCAGTTCAGGCAATATGAACTTGAACATCACAACTCCAGCTGTGTTTTCACAAATGACAACACACACAGATTTGGAAAATACGCTGGACACAAGTTAATATAATTTAATAATACTAAGTAATCCTAAACCATCTTTTTCCTTGTTTAGAAAGTACACCTGTGCGCACATCCGATGTGGATTACCGGTTGTTAGAAGCATCCAAAGCTGGAGACTTGGAAACTGTGAAGGTAGGTTTGAGCAATTCATGTTAACTTTCCATTTTGCCTTGCTGTGCAAGGCTTGTGGAAGCCTTTGCTACAAGACTTGTGGAAGTGGTGCCCAGTGGATGGTAAATCATAAGAAATGGGAAGGCAAATCTCTTTCTTTTTTTTTTTTTTTTTCTTTTTTTCTCCTTCTTCTTTCTAGAAGCTAGTGCATTAAGATGTGCTGAGGTGTTTCGCTTGAGTTTTTGGCTGTTTGTTCTCCCAGTCCTTCACATAGCCATGTCTTCAGTGGACACAGATGCAGCCATAATTCTTTGAAGCAGATGCTGTGATCCTCAGAGTAACGGTTTAGTAGAAACAAGCTTCAGGTGCATGAGTCAATCAGAAGGCATGCAAACAAAACTGTTAACAGGTAGCATATGTCACATTTTAAGCCATCCTTAATCTGAAGGTGAAGGGTCAGGCCATGGAATCCCAGCATCATGGGAAGGTTTGATCTTGTCTTTCAGGCTTGGTCTGTAGGCAAAATAGCCGAGAGGTAGACCATTCTGCATGCATTCTCACCTTGAACTCCAACATCATACCTATTCATATTCAAACAGCAGCAGTTTTGGGCACCAGTAGCTCCTTTGACTGCCAAGCTCAATATTTCTAGATTTCTGAAGGCAACATAAGCTGGAAATGGTAATGTCTGGAGAAAGTTACGTGGCTTTGAACCTGGTGCTTGATGATATAGAGGCTCACCCTTTCTAATACATTAGGAATGTCTTCGTACTGCTTCCATCATTTAAATTGTTAGTTATAGAAGTACTTTCAGCCATAAATTCAGAGCAGCTGTTTTTTTAACTTTGCCTAAGAGGAAGATGATTTCCCGAAACCTAACTTCATTTGTATATAATAGTAAATGGATCAAGTTTTGTGCTGGGATGTTTGGAGGTGGTATTTTGGGGCTTTTCTTTTGTGTTGCTGTTGTTGTGGTTGTGTTTGGTTTGGGGTGGGTGTGTCTGTGTGTGTGTTACTTGGTTTAGTTCCATGCTAGAATTTTGGTTTCTTCTTTTGTTTTTGCAGCAACTTTGCAGCCCTCAGAATGTGAATTGTAGAGATTTGGAAGGCCGTCATTCAACACCACTGCACTTTGCTGCAGGATATAACCGTGTATCAGTGGTGGAGTATCTGTTGCACCATGGGGCAGATGTGCATGCTAAAGATAAAGGGTACGTTTCATTCCATGATACACTCTGATGTTTTCCATTAGTGTGAGACTTCTACCCCCCTCTGTTCATTACGTTTCAGATTTCAGTAGCCATTATGTTTTTTCTCTTGAAAACTTTTCTCTTTTCCTTCTTTTTGTTCTGCATTGTTCCTGACATCACTGTAGGGAGATTATAGGCCATTAAAGCATACTTAGCTTTCTGGCAAAGCCGTTGTCAAGTATGTATCTGGCACTGTAATACATGATCTTTCTTTTCCTCCTCCTCTTGCCCATTTTGGAGACTTTGTGCTTAAAAGCAGCCTTTAAGATCTAAAATTAGTTTTGAATTGCATGGGGTAAAATACCAGGGTTATCTCTGGTCATTTTTCTAAGTTTGTTAATTATTAAGTTAGTTATTTATTCAGTTAAATGGTACAAACTAGTTACAGGTTTTTCATTATTTGCAAAGCAGTCATGCAGGATAGCATGATTATCTTTGATCCTTCACTCCAATATATTGGTTTAGGGTGGGAGATAATTTATTTTCAATGCTAAAACATTTCTGATACTGAATTTTCAGGCTCCCCCTGAGAGAAATGTTTGGGTATCCTTCGGTATCTATCAGGTGTGCAGTGCTTACTAATAACTGTACTTCAAACCCATTGTCTAGTATTACACCTTTTCTGAAATGTACACTCAAATATGCAAAGTCAGACCGTCAGTGATTTTTAAAATTTAGTTTTTGGCTACTGCTAACAGCATTGAAGTTACTTGCTTTTGGAAGTAGTACCATTGGTGCTGGCTAAGCATTTAAAAGTCTCCTGGATGTGAACTGAAGTTTTCATTGGTGTTTTAATAGCAGGGAAATAAAGCCGTGAAAATTGGAAAGGCTGAAAGATACCAATAATGTCTGGTGAAAGTGGGAGCTTTATCTACTGGAACTTTGTATGATTGCATATTGGATTTTATTTTCTGTAGCTATTAATACTTTCTCTTTGATTAGTGGCTTAGTACCCCTGCACAATGCTTGTTCTTACGGACACTACGAAGTAGCTGAACTCTTAGTGAGGCACGGTGCTTCTGTCAACGTGGCAGACCTGTGGAAATTCACTCCTCTACATGAAGCAGCAGCAAAAGGAAAATACGAAATCTGCAAGCTGCTTTTAAAAGTATGTGCTGGAGTTCAGATGTGTCTTTACATGTGTATATGTTTGGTTTTGCTGAAGATTAATTAATGCAAAGTTAATTGCATTCAGTGAATTCTTTATGGTGCCTTTGAATCTATTTTCCTTTTACAGTTGTCAGATGATTTCTTGTGTAATGTCAGTTCACTTACAAAGAATCATTACTTTTTCCAGTATGTGTGTTAATACTATTAGCCAAGTAGAACAAGACTCTCCAACTGGAAAAAGCAGCTGGATTTGTGTAAAAATACTAAAAAACCCACCTTATCCTATTCATATCTTTCTGGAACAGCTACTACAGTTAGGTAAACCTTTGTAAATACTTACACAGGAGTGTGTTACAGAGCAATAACTGAGGGTGGATCCTAAATGGGTCTGGCATGTTAGAAATTTAAAACTGTTATATTAATGTATAATTTTTCAAGTGCCTGGAGAAAATGCTTATATACTGTGGAATAAATATTCATTATAATTAGTGGAAGAACCTGTAAAAAGCATGAGGTAATGCCAGCATGTTTCCAGTAAGAAACATGAGTTTGAGAGACTTCTTGACATAAGGTCGTATCCTGCTGTGCTAGAGGGAAATTTCTTGCCAATCCGATTTCCTGTTCTAGCCTTGCCTACTTCACGTCCCGCTGAAGCACAACATTTAAAATAAATCAGAATATGGGTAGTCTTAAAAAGTTATGAGGCTTTTCCCTGTCCACTTCTCTTAATTTGCTGCTGCAAAGCCCTGCTGTTTCCCTCCTATCTTATTATTTCACTTGATTACCAAAAAAGCATTCAGAGGGGGTAGCACATCAGTTCAAAACACATCTGCAGTAGAAACCAGAAGATGTTCAGACATGTCTATAGAGTAGGCATGATGATGGCCCTGGTAGTGATGCCTGAATACAGATATTAGCTCAAGCTATAGAGGCACTCGTAATCTTTCAAGCACACTGTTACTTTATAGACACCGGAGGTTTGTGGAGTTTTCTGATCATTCCACTGGGAATGTAGCCATTTTTTGCATCCATCCTGAATGGACATACAACGGGAAATAGGAAAGGGCTGAAATCTGTCTTTTTGAAATACTCTTGCACAAGAGCTAAATAGGCCCATAAGGTGACACAGTTTTGTAGAGGCTCTGGGTGTCCGTGGATATGTGCTCACACTGCAGTTTGCTCACAGCTTCTCTTGCTGTGTCTCTTATGCCAGCTGGCAGTGCTGTCAGTTCTGCTGAGCCATGGGTGTTGAGCTTGACAACTCCTGACTTGCACTCTTTCTATCCTGGTCTGCTTGGAGGAAGAAGCAAAAATGTACAGGCATTTTGGAGAGACCTTCTTTTTTTCATCACCTTTCTTTAAAATTACCTCCTTCATTTTGTTTCTGTGCCTTTGAAGGGGTCTCAGAAGGCACTGCCTCTTCATTTAGATATTCCGGAGACTATCTGAACAGTTCCAGTTTTTGTGAGTTTTAAATTAAGGTATCTAAGGTCATATCTTGGAGAAGTGATTGCAGTTTAAAAGGTTTTGTGCAAAGAATGCTCTCTTCACAGAAGCCCCACAGATGTGGAACTGGTTCTGTGTAATCAATACTCTGTCCCTTGCTGTTTACCCTTTACGCCCTGGGCTTTGCTGTACTGCTTCCAAACACAAGGCTGTTAATTCCTTCTGCTCCCCCCACGCCTAGCTCATTCCCTGCGGCTCACGCTCACGCAGCTTTGCCGGTGTCCCCAGTGAGCAATGGTGGGGTAGGCATGCTGACAGGGGTTAGACCGCTGCGTTTGATTCATCTGAAGGGGCCAGGCAGAGAACTCTAGTGCCAGCAGCTGCCTCTGCCTTATCTATCTTTCTGTTTTCCTGCCGCTGCTGAGAGTGAACAGGGAAGGAGCTGTCCTCCCACAAAGCTGTGATGTGGACGTGACTCACTCCGTATGCTGTATGTAGACATATGTTTCCCTCACGCTGTGCTCTGTTCTTATCGCTGGCTGATCTGTGTATTTTATCAGCACAGATACACTCCAGCAGTCATCCAAATCCACTTTCTGACCAACATGTTTTCTTTACTGCTTTCCAGGACCTGTAAACAGCTGAAGATGGTGCTGTTACCTATTGGGAAGCGTAGAAATGAGTATTTTTCTAGTTCCCTTCTGAAACAGGTGTCTTTCAATAGCAGCGTGGCATTTAGTGAGACTTGGGACCTGGTTTCACCAGCTCAGAAAGGTGTGCTGAGGAAACACCTCTGGTTTGCAGGAGAAGGGAAAGATTAGCTGGCAAGGTATTTGCAGTTGGCTTTTCTTTAGCACCTGCTGTGGCGGTAGGGTATAGCTATATGCAGGATATATGTTCCTGAACCTACTTCAGTTGCAAGTAGAGCAGTGGCAGCTCTTGCAGAGGCCAGCTGTTCTTGCCTGTGGAGTTGAGATTCGTGTAGCTGTGTTGCAGACTAGTGCTTTAGGCCTCAGCCTCCTGGATTTATTCTCATGTGCCTACTAATCGATACAGTTGCTACTTCATGACGGCAGGTCGTCAAAATCGCCCATTGCCTAGCTTGTGCTATAAAATAGTGACACGCTTACGCGCGCTGATCTGCTCACGGTTGTGACAGTAGCATTCCGCTTTGCTCTTTGCAGCACGGAGCTGATCCAACAAAAAAGAATAGAGATGGGAACACTCCTCTAGATTTGGTGAAAGAAGGAGACACAGATATTCAGGATTTATTGCGAGGAGATGCTGCCTTGCTAGATGCTGCCAAGAAGGGGTGCCTGGCACGAGTGCAGAAGCTATGTACTCAAGAAAATATCAATTGTAGAGACACCCAGGGAAGAAATTCAACACCACTACATCTTGCAGGTAGGTGACTCACGAGGTTTTGAGGGCTTTTTTTTATGATAGGGCTGCATAAGTTAATTGCTAAAACCAGAATTCGTATAGCAAGAGTTTCACAGAGTATTGTCCTGTACAGAGAGTTGTTAACCATGGCAGCTGTGTTGCAGGAGGTAGTACGGTTGCTAGGAAAGAGGAGGTTTTGCAGTCAAAAAATTGCTTTAGCTTTTCTGTCTAATAGTTTTTCTTCATTTTTAGCTCTCCTAATACCTGATCTCTTCTCCTGTGCCTTTCCTACAGCCGGTTACAACAACTTGGAAGTAGCTGAATACCTTCTGGAACATGGTGCTGATGTTAATGCCCAGGACAAAGGAGGATTAATCCCCCTGCACAATGCAGCATCCTATGGGGTAGGTGCAGGCATTCTTGCCATGAATAGACCAACAAGAAACTCCCTAGTCATATCCAAAGCCAGTTATTTTGCAGCTGTCTTGCTGTGAACATAGATCAGGTTTTCATGGCGTGAAATACTTGTTGGGCTAAGTTGCTGTTGAGTCCTGTTTGCAGCCATACAGATCTAAATAGGACACAGATTTGGGTGTGCTGTAGCAGTTAAAGGCTGCGGTTTTTAGAAAAATCACTAGAACATAGCTTTTATGCAGGTAAGCAGAGGCACAGTATTGAACAGTGTTAAATTTGGGGCGACTGTTGAAACAAAAGATCTCAAGTTCTTGCTGAAAGACTTGGATGGAAGGAAGAGAATAATACCAGGGGGTCATGTCCCTGGTGATGTCATCCCAGGTGATGACAGGAAAGTGGTTGTCTGTTACAGCTGGTCTCTGGCAGGGAGCTATTGCTAAAGCTAAAGTGTTGGAGGGCTACTGAGTTTGTAGTATGGGTGACCTTCTGGTCAAGCTATCTACTGCAGTGGGGTGCAGTGGCTGATTCAGAGCATTTTGGATGAGGCAGGCCCTCCTTCCTCCATGTAGGAGGAAGCATCTGTGTGCATACCAGTTGTACAGGTGCCTGATTGCTTATAAGCAGCTGTTAAGTGTGGATGAGATGAGAAAGAAATCTGCAAATAGTTGTACAGAGACTGTTCTTGAGAAGCTCCTAGCAGTGTGCTTACGGTCAGGCAGAGGACATGAAACTCGAAGTAATATTTTTGATGGTCTCATGATATGTTTTGTCTGGTACTGCCTGGTCCTGGCACAAGAAGAGCAAAATCTGGGAGAGGTGTTCATAATAGAACCACAATTGCTTTTGTTTGAGAGTGAAATGAAATTAGTACAGCGTTCACCTTGATTTTAAGGAGACACTCAACCTGCATTGCTTACATTGGTTTTCTATGTCAGTCTGGGATCCCAGTGTCCTGAAGAGCAAAAAGCTCCAAATCCTGTTGGATTTGTTTATAATTGCAACACAGAAATCTTGAATGATACTGGGTCCTAATACCAAGCAATATTATTCATCAGCATCTGCCATAAACATTAAATTCCCAGGACATTGCTTAAATCTAGAGAGATATTCTGCTGCAAAGATTGCATTTGTTCTTTTCAAGCATGAGAAACCAGAACACACATTTTACACAAAGGCAAACATTCCTTACTGGCACAGGAAAATGTCAGAGATTGGTTCAAGCTGATTATCACTTCTAAAAACTGTAATGTCAATCCAGTCTGGTTGCTTTACTTTCTCTAGGGAAGGTTGACAGAGCACTGTTCGGTGCTTTTCCACCAGCTTATAAGTTAAGACTTGTTGTATACTTTCCCGTGATGGCCCACGCTTCTCTCTGAGCTGTCATCGGGCTGTTCAGATCTCTGTGATGGGAGGTAAAGAGGAGATGAGTGCTGGTTTCACAGGTTCATAGCTGGCAGGTTTCATGGGCTCAACCTTTTCCTCACAGTGTCTTCAGTTCTTTCAGCTAGCACTTCATGCTGCGTGTCCCTCGGTAGGGTTTCATGTGGCAGAAAAGTCACAGAAACAGCAATTGCTCTAAGAGTTTGGCAGAGAGGAAAGGTAAGCTCAGCAGCCTTTCCAAACCATGCTTATTCAGAGAGCAGGCCCTTTGGCGAGAGGTGCTGAGAGTCACTTAATTGCCATCAGGAGGAAAAATGAAATCTATTGGCAAATATTTGCACTTCTTACAGTTTCAGTGTTTCATGCTCCTACCTACTCATTTTGACTACCAGCTTTTTTATTTCTTAGCTGTATTGCACAAGTAACCTATATGGTCAGAGGCAGCCAAAAAATTTCTTTGCCAGTTTTCTGTTCTGTTATTTTTAACTTGGCAGACTTCAAGGATGGGATATTGATGGAAGTGTGGGCATAGAAGATCATTGCTTTTATAGCCCATGTAAAACAGTTGTCCCTTATGACACTCAATGCTTTTTATCAATTACAGTTGTCTCATTGGAGAAGGAGCACATTTGTTCTGGCACGGATGGGTTCAAAGTCTTGAAAGAAAGCAATGAAAGTATGACAAAGACTTCTGTGTACAGACATTTAAGTGGTGGCTCAGCAGTACAACACATTGGTCTTTAGAACTTCTAATACTGTATCACAAAAGTTGCAGCCCTGTGAATTCATATCGCCAGTTCAAATTTGTCTACAAATATTTTGATAGTTAACTCTTATCAGTTTTATGCTGGATCAAGCATCATGGCTGCTCCTGTAGCTGACACAGACTTCGTGCTATGTACTTGGGGTGATTTGACAGAAATATAATCCTGTGTCTGATCCAAGTTATACGTGTGCTGGTGGATCATCTGACTGTGGAGCTGCAGTGTAAAGTGCTATCTGAAGAGGTGTGCTGCTGTGTAGACACAGGAGGCAGAGAAGTAAGTTAAAGGAAAGAGAAATTTCAGGGGTTTCTAAGCACCATTACCTCCGGCATGAAAAGGAGTTATCTGTTTTACCAGTGTCATGTTGATTAAGATGTTCTTGTGTTTTCCAGCATGTGGATATAGCAGCGCTGTTGATCAAATACAATACATGCGTAAACGCAACAGATAAATGGGCGTTCACACCGCTGCATGAAGCTGCGCAAAAAGGAAGGACGCAGCTCTGTGCTCTGCTGTTAGCTCATGGAGCAGATCCAACCATGAAGAATCAAGAGGGTCAGACACCACTAGACCTGGCAACAGTAAGTTCGTGTTGGCATGCCAGCCACGGGCTGCTCTGGAGGATTTGCTCTGCATATTAAATGACTTTCTATGGCTCCATGGCATCAGCAGTCCTCAGCTTTTTCTGTGCTGAGGTAGAGGGAGATGAGCATCTCCAGGGTGCCCGTTTGTAACGTTTTACCTGTGGGTCCAGGCTTTTTCCTTTGGCTGAGAACTTAACATGGCTTGTGATTTAAGGTTTCCTTCTGCTTAAGGATTCACTTCTGGGATCAATCTCCTCATTGCCAGAAATAAACCTCTCTGAAACGTCCTTGACGATGATCAACCTGTGTACTGTTAGTGACCATTTCTTTGAACCTAGGAGGAAAATCAGATGGACCTTTAGAGGAACAGGATCATTTAGAGGATAGGATAATTATGCTCGGTGCCTGCATATTACCTTCGTTCTTTTAAGTCTAACTCTAAAACAACACTCTAAGATTTGCAGGTGGCTATCAAACTTTTTCTAAAACTAGCATCCAGAAACATTCTTGTTAATGGTGGCAGTGGTGGCTGGTTAAAAAAGCCTAATAAGGTTACAAGAACCTCTGTGTCCCAGGTTAGCCAATCTTGATGGAATAGATAATGCAACCAAATTGGATGCTCTGTCTGTATAGTGTGGGTGTCTTTTAAGGCTACTGATTGATTTATGGAGAGTTCAAGAAATATTCTCCAGAATAATCTGAGCTATTAAAAACTTACATTGTGATGAGGGATATGAAAACTATATAATTTCTCTGAGGGGAAAAAAGGAAGTCTTAATCATGTCCTACAAGAACATGCAAGGAGAAAATTCTTGAAAATGAGGGGCCTGATTGATTTAGTGAACAGAGGCTAAATCCAATTGTTAGCAAAGTTCATACTTCTCCTGTAGCTGCTGTTTTTTTTTTCTCTATTGTAATATGGCAAGATGTGATTATAGCAAAGGCAGTGGTAGTGTTTCATGAAATCTTGATCCGGTGCAAAATGCTTCACTAGAAGTTGTCTGACAGAAATTACGAGGTGCCATTGCCTGGCCTAGGTTGTGTCAGATAAAGTTGCTGCATCGCTCTTCCTGGCTTTTAACATCCATAAAGTCATTTTGCCACAAAATGAAGTTGGATGTACCTTCTCAAATACTTTTAGAAATGCAGAGAACCCCATTCACCTGTGCCTGAGCATTAAATCAGAAGGTTCTTGCAACCTTCTGTGTTCCAGAATTTGGCAGTTTCTTTTTAATGGGGAAATGGAGCAATCAATTAAAACTAATTCAAAGAAACATTCTTTCCAGAGATCGGTGACTTGTGATAATAGAACCTCATGTTGAATGTTATTTCTGTTTTTCAGGCTGATGATATCCGAGCTTTGCTGATAGATGCGATGCCTCCAGAAGCTTTGCCTACGTGCTTTAAGCCTCAAGCTACTGTCGTTAGTGCCTCTGTGATCTCACCAGCATCTACGCCGTCCTGCCTCTCCGCTGCCAGCAGTATAGATAACCTCACTGGGCCACTGGCAGAACTAGCCGTAGGAGGGGCATCAAATGCTGGTGATGGAGCAGCAGGAACTGAAAGGAAGGAAGGAGAAGGTGCATTTGCTGCTGGACAAGTTTACATTGCCAGAAGTACAGTAGCTTAGTATCACAATAGGCCTTACTTTTATCTGGAAAACATTTCTGACTAGCTAGAAAATGTCATAGAGCTTGAACTGTTATCTGCATCTTAAAGTGCCCGATGCTTGCTCTGTTTTCATGTGCTCTGCCTAGGAGCGTTGTTAGCTTTTCATTTATGTTTGCTATCAAATGTATGATTAGGTCTGACTAAAAGGCAGATCTGATTAGGTGCCCAGATGTTCATTGTTGATTTTATACAGAAAATCCAATGAGAATTCTTATGATTGTGATGGCTGGGGGATTTTGCTAAGGCTTTTTAAACTCTTTGATTAGTATCTGGAATGCATGCTTTATGTCAGCATCCATAGCAAAAATACACCCACCCTTCCTTTCCTTCTCTTTGCAATATGAGCCTGTGTTTGCCACAGAACATTTATGCTTTTTAATAGTTGATTCTGAGAAGGAAACAGCGATGGACTTTACAATGATATTTCACACAATGGAACTAGATTGTTTATTATAGACGTAGACAAATTGATTGTAAAAAGAATCAAGAGTTTGGAATTTTGAGAGAATCAGCGGTATTTATACTTTTTTTTTTTAAGAGAGGTTTGCGTGTGTTTTTTTGGTTTGTTTTGTTGTTTGGTTTTTTTTAATTTGGGTGCATAGGATACAATGACTTGTTTTTTCTCTTACAGTCTCAGGTCTTGACATGAATATTACCCAGTTTCTGAAAAGCCTGGGTCTTGAACACCTTCGAGACATTTTTGAGACAGAACAGGTAAGTAGCAAGCCTCATTTTTCTTTGCATGCTTAAAAGATAAACTAATCTAATTAGAGGGACTTTTTCATTTTCTAATTGAAAAAGGGAAACAAAAAACTACAACTTCACATGTACAGAAAGACAAGTATGACCAGGAAAACTGCATATGAGTTGCCAGATACTTCGTGGTGAAGTTGAGGAATCTGAAAATCTCTTTTGTTGTTTGATTCAGATATCCAGTGTCTTTCACTTTCTTATACATACATGATGATTGCCAACTTGGCTTGTATTCTGAGAGTTACATTGGTCCCTGTGAACTTTGAACATGATGGCTATAACAAAGTTAGGTTTGTCACGTGCACTTGGCCTTCAGCCGTCTGATATCTAAACAAGCCTTTCACCACCTGTAGTGCTGCACGTATACGTTGGTTAGATCTAGGAAACCCTCCAGTTTGACTATAAGCTGAAATAAAAATGTAGTTTACCAGGGTGTAGTCACATTAGAGAATGCAGAAACTGTTTCCTAGTAGGTTAGGACTATAGCATTAATTGGGTTTTGCAGGGCTAATGAGTTTCAAATGGAATTGAGAGATGGGGGAAAAAATCCCATGGACTTATCATTAGTTCACAATATATGAAAAGAATATTGCCACTTTAACAGCTTCTCAAGCTTACATGACTATTTAGATCAGAAGTACCTCTAATGTATTTGTAGACTTTTTATCTACTGTTTCTTGAATTTAATGAGATAAAGTTAAATAGATTATTTGTTCACGTGAGATGGGCACATTGGTGGAAGTAAAAGGTACAAGTGCAACAGATGGGATTTGATGGTTATTTTTTCCCCAGACCTCTGCTGCTAATCTTTTATAAGGGGTGGTCAGGAAAACAAATGTTTGAAATATAATGTGTTGCTTACAGAAAAAATTCCAGCTGTTTCCATGAAATGTTACAGGAGGTATCTCCCCAGAGTTAAAATGCTGTATAATCTTTCTTATATATGAAACATAAGCTCTTTTCTTTAATTTAGAGCTGCTTCTTAATAAGCAGCAAACCAATCTCAAACCAAGGTGTATCCTATTCACATTTCTTTTTGTCTTACTATTTTTCACACCTTCCTGTTACCATGCTGGTTTTTTTCTGCTTTTGCTGCCTTAACTCCTAACCTGCTTTTAAGATCTTCCCCTGCTAATAAGATTTAATAATGCAGATCAGATTCACTGTATTCATTCATCATTTTGAAACTGTTTAGCTCCTCTTGTAAGTTTTTCTAGTGAAAACAAGCTCATCTTCCTTTAAGCTTATTGTTTTAAGCTGCTTTTTCCAATCACTGCAGTACTTTCATGTGCACTTTTAACCCCTTGGGTATTACCTCCTCCTTATGCTTTATAATATCTGGGTTTCCTCTGTATTTTTTTTAATGTCACACTGCACATTATTGATGTCTTCAGTGGCTTTTCCACAGCAATCCCAGTAGGGTTGTTTTCTGCTCAGTTGGACAGATGTTCAGTGTAGCCATTAATTCCTTGCTTGAGTTGCTTTCTTTTGAATTAATGATATTCAGTTTGTAGTAGACGGAGTTTCATACCTGCAAGTCCAGTTGTGCTAACAATACAGCTTCTTTTGAATCAAATTGTATGGTTTCCCATTATTTGCTGAGCTTCCCATTATAGTTCAGTGTGTAAATGTGGAAATAAGATTTTTATGTAATTATCACCTCCAGATGAAATCTCTGTTTTTCACAGAATCACCTCAGTGCATAATTGCTTTATAGCAATAAAAATGTGTACTTTATTTAGCCTTTATCTCCTGTTTTTTAAAAAAATTATTTGACATGATGTTTTATTACCTTTCTGCTTCCATTAGTAATCTCCATGAGCTTGAGATTTAAAACCTTGTCAGGTGATTGTAGATGTATTCATATATTGCAATATGAATAACTAATAGTTAGTTGTATGTGTCCTCACAATGTTAATTATTTCCAAAAATAGGGGGTTGGTTGAGCATGACTTAGCATAGCTGACCCACTGGTTTGATTGCACACATGGATACACACACAGAGTATAAGCACACAGCATAATGTTGATGGGAAACACACTTAACATTTATTAGTAAGCTTACAGAATATTCATTTCAGTTTGTGTAATGAAAACAATGAATTGCACAATGGTGTGCAATGTGAGACTTGGAATGCTTTAAAAATACTCCAAGCTTTGTCCCAGCATTTCCATGCATCCTCCTCCTACATAAAGTAAAAATGTTTTTGAGAACCAACTCTTGTTGAGTCCTGTAAGAGAAGTAAAAGTTTTGCACAGCTTCAGGCTGTAGCCACTGGGGATGGTCCTGTGGTAGGGAGAGGCTTGCCAGAAGATGGCAGCAATTAGAAGTGCAGCAAAAGATAAAAAAAAAAAATACATACTCTTGGTTGCACCATGAATATGTTCCCTTTTTGAAACTGATGGATCTTCAGCCTTGGGAATCAGGCTGGGTTTGGCAAGTGATTCTTGTGGTCTTTCACCTTTCCAGATAACCCTGGATGTGTTGGCAGACATGGGGCATGAGGAGCTTAAAGAAATTGGGATCAATGCATATGGACACCGTCACAAATTAATAAAAGGTGTGGAGAGACTTCTAGGAGGGCAGCAAGGTAAATATGATGCTTACGGTTAATCTTACATGTTGTATACAGCAGGCTCCCAGAGGTCACCTTCTGTAAATGTAGACATTGTCACCAGGACTTGAAAGAATCTGGATATCAAGGAAATGTACTTGCTGGCAGACGTGGTGGCTGGGTGGGTCATGACATGAAAAGAAAATATTGTGGAGATACAGGACTGAGTGATCACTTGCCTTTCCAGAGAGTGGACACCCCTGAGACAGCTGTGCCCATTTCCCAGGACTCTTTCACCCAGGCAAGAGCTTTTAGATTGATTTGCCCTATGTATCTGCCCGCAGGCCAGTTGTATCCTGAAGGGTGAATCTGATGGAGTTTTTTGCTGCCCCACACTTCTCAGATCCTTCTCTTGAAAGCAGAATCAATAAAATGCAATTATGTCCCACGTGCGTTTTCCTTTTCTCTTTTAAAGCCTCTGCTGCTAACAAAAGCACTTTTATTTTTTCAAGGTTGTGCTTCTGCCTTGTGTTAATTTTGCATTTCCTGCCATACTGGGGTTATTTAAGAACAGTGAGGGTGCTGGATACAAATAGAGCTGATGTTGTTTCCTCCTGTTGATTTTCACTTCTTTGTTTCTTTCTCTTTGCAGGCACCAATCCTTATTTAACTTTCCACTGTGTGAGTCAGGGGACTATTCTCCTTGACCTTGCTCCTGACGATAAGGAGTATCAGTCTGTAGAAGAGGAGGTATTGCAAGTACCTTTTTTGATGCTGTGGTGACAGTGTGTTTTTCTTTTCACTTATAACCCCTCAGAGCTAAAGCGTGCAACACATAGGTGTACAAACTGCGTACATCTGACATGTCGTTTAGGGCTCTTCCTTTGTCTTTTTATATAGAGCAATGATGGAAATAATTTTGCTGTGTCCTGCCGATTTTTTTTTAATAAGTAGTATGTTTGCTCGCTTAGTGTTATCCCAGTTTTGCTTTGTTTTGTGTCTTGGATGTTATCTCATAGCAAGGGTTGCCACAGCTTTCCGTAGATAGGTGGACCTGTGAAAATCAAAGGCGGTGAGTGGAGACCAAGGATCCGAGGCCTTGCGAGTCTGTAGCCATTCTCTGTGCTCGGGCTGTTTCTGCATGTGAACCAGCTTGTTTTCTCTTGTCTCAGTGGCTTAGTTAATCTGTAACCCAGATAAACAGCTCTCGGATAATTGAGAATTGACTGTAATTTTGCCTCCCACACACACATGCTCTTTTATTTAAGTAAACTACAAGCAGATACCATTTTGAAAGAAAAATCATAACAGAGACTTTCTGAAGAGTTGTGTTGGGAAGAAACTCCATTTTACTGTGCATTTGCTATTTGTGTAGTGTTCCCACACTGTAGCACAGAAGTGTTTGGAGACTTCTTTAAAAAGTCTAGATATTCAGGGTTGCTGCCAGCTGAGCCTGGAATATTTTTTATTATTAACGCTGTGAACTGGAGGTTGTGCAGATTGTTTTAATAAACTTCTGACAGAAAGGGTCACTTGTCTGCCACAGTAAATTGGGATATTTATTTGAGCTGTTACTAAATGTTGTTGTTGTAGCCATAAACAACTCTGGAAAAGACACAATGAAACCATTGAAATTCTCAGGGGCTGCTAATGACATAGGAAAATCTACAGTGCAAGCATTTTCCTGTCACTAAGAAATACAAACTGTACTCATTAGAAACACATTTGTTATTACTTCAAAATTATGGTTTTGTATATTCATTTTCAAAGATTGTTTTTTTCTCATCTAAAGCAGGTTTTCTAGTTGTGTATAATTTTGGTAGCAAGTGCCACTATTTTTTTTCCTGCGCAGGTTTTTATTACAAGATTGGATAATTGTATCATCCACCTTCTCTGGTGGGGAGCAGCATAGCATGTTGGGTGCCTGAGAAATAAGAGTGTTATCTCACTTTAAAATTGAGATATTTTGGGTTTTTTTGACAATTAATTTTCAATCAAGACTGTCTGTTGTTGCCAGTGATAAGCTAAGATATTACATGAATACTTTGCCTTGCTAGCAAGCTTTGTGTGCTGAACATTCGGTTGTGTTCGTTTATGTAGATGCAAAGTACAATCCGGGAGCATCGGGATGGTGGAAATGCTGGTGGGATCTTCAACAGGTACAATGTCATCAGGGTAAGTTTTAAAACCTCTTAATCCTATGTGGTAAAATAAGTTGATACTTATGCAAGCAGGCAGAATTGGTTTAATGGATCATCCTTTTATATTTAAAGTTCTTCCTTGAAATAGTATTCAGGAACAGAATTAAAGCAAGTGCTAAATGTTAAAATTAGACTGATCATGTGCACTGCACACAATGAGGGAGAAGCGTCCACTTGTGTTCTTAAAGGAATCTGAAGAACTGATACTGAAGACAGAGGTGGTGAAGAGCCTGACTTACGTTTCACAACCCAATTTAATTTCAGAGGTCTATAACTTCTGTATTTGATTTTGCAGCACAGATTTCTTTTTCCTGGTGTTAGTCTTTTCTTGCCTTTTGAAAGGGGATTTTTGGCAGGGGAAAAGGATGAGCATTAATTTTTATTAAAAGTTTCTATCTCCCTATGCTGCTTTGGATCTTGACAGCTCATTCTTTGATGCTGCCAACTAGAAAAATACCTTTTACAGGTTCTGGCATATCAGAAAATGGAGTGTCATCTTTCTGAGGGAAAGTACACTTTTCTGATTCTTTTTTTTGGGGGGGGGGGTGGGGGGGGGGGGAGGGGCGAGGAGGAAATGGAGGGTATCAGAGCAGAACTCTGTTCCTGAGCTCCAGCAAACCCCTGCAGCCTGTCTGTTGGAAAAGTAAGCCTGTGCAGAGCCTTTGCAACTTGGCCCAGTAGATACATGTCCTGAAGCAAACTCTGCTTCCATCCTACTCCCAACCAAAGGTGAAGTCCTATACAGAAGCCACAGTGATATTAGAGCATGTGGCTGGAATGATATCTCAGTATAGATTAAACAGCACATCATCTTATTTCTTTCCTCAGAAGTTGTTTCTTTTCATAAAATTTCAACCTAAACCAGACAGCAAGCTTCAAAAAGCTAGCACAGATTGTTTCAACAGAACTCAAAGCAGAGAGGGAGGGTGTTCCAGTTTGTAGTTCTTGGTGGTATTACAAGCTCAGAGGGAAGAAACCTGAAAGTCTTCCTTAAACCTGAGATCTTAAGCTGCAATTTAACCATCTGTGTGTGCTACCAGCTTGTTTGAAAGACTTCAGCCTCGCATACAGAACAGCCATGAGGTTTCTTCATACCATTCATATGCCTTACTCTCAGTTTCCCTGTCCAATTTATGCAAACTCTGTGAAACTGTATTCTATTTCAATGCCAATTCAAGTGTGGTTGGACCTGTTGTACCACTGCAGATTCAAAAGGTTGTGAACAAGAAGTTGCGAGAGAGATTCTGTCACAGACAGAAAGAGGTCTCAGAGGAGAATCATAATCATCACAATGAACGCATGTTGTTTCATGGTAAGGAAGTGATCTCTATTTTTAACAAAAAAAGAAAAAAGCTTACAAGGACCCACAGGCAATGTTAATGTTGCTATGTCTTCATCCTGTACAGTAATTTTATTTCTACACTGGAAATGCAGGTGTGTGAGGGTGGTGGAGTTAGTCTGTGTGGTTACTGCAATCCAAAAAGCTACAGTAGATAAAAAAAATATTTTTTTTTTAAAAAAAGGGTTTTTTTGCTAAGCCGTATCTTAGTCATTTCCAGTAAAGCTTCTGGGAGGATGTTACGTAGCTGTGAAAAAGACAGAGTATCTTCTGAAACAGGGGAGTAGCACAGTGTTCTGCTCTCGTGCTTCAGGCAATCCTCAGGGAAAGGAGCCACAACCAACCATGAGTTTCAGCAAGGTGTTCTCTAGAAGCATCCAGAAGGGCCTACAAATGACAGTTGCCTGAGGGTCCTTCTGCCCTAGATCCTTCTATGATTATGCATAGGAAGTTGGGTTTGGGTATGATTGTCCTGACATCTCGCCCCATCTTAACCAATACTGATTGCTGGAGAAGGTGTGCATTGACAAGATAAACTGCACTGAAATGTGAGTGGGGGGAAAGCCATTTAATGAGATTTGTGAAATGAGTAAGAGACATGAGTCACACGTAGGATCTTGGTATATAACGATAAATCCCACACATCACTACATCCTGCTGGGTATCGCCCCCTTCCAGCTGACTGAGCACACTTTCTGGTATTTAATGGTCTGTCTGAGGCAGACAAGCTCCTCTTGACATAGTCCTGTATTACTATAGAGCTTAACAAGTATGTATAATTTTGTGTCATTCTGTTCTAGGGTCTCCTTTTATTAATGCTATCATTCACAAAGGATTTGATGAAAGGCATGCATACATTGGAGGAATGTTTGGAGCTGGAATTTACTTTGCTGAAAACTCCTCAAAAAGCAACCAATATGTGTATGGGATAGGAGGAGGAACAGGCTGTCCCACACACAAAGACAGGTCCTGTTATATCTGCCACAGGTATGAGTCCAGCAGAGTACCCTCTGTGTAATTCTGGCTGTCCTGTTTTTTACGATCCTGGCACAGGATGATTTGCAGGGAAAGAATACCCACTTGAGCTTGGCTGTGGCAGGAAAAATGCAGTTTTCCATTTTTCAAGGCTGAACAAAAAAGGATATAAATGCAGCGAGTCCCACAGAAAGCTCAAAAATTACATCTAAGCATACAGTGAGTATAAATCAAAGTAATTGTGGCTCAGGAAAGAGGCTTAAAACAGCAAGTTTGAAAATGGAGAGTCAGGGGAAAATAGCAGTTAAATTCCAGGCACTATCAGAACAAATCTGCAATGCAAAGTGGTGGTCAGCAGTACAGTGTTGGACTATGGATCAGATAATTTTGGAGGTAATGAACAGGACTTAATCATGGCTTTGTTTTGTGCTGGAGTAGATCAATGTGCTTTTCGCACTTTGACACCTGTCTGTACCCTGCTGGTAGGAACACAGAGAGAGTTTCAGCTTCTTTCAACAGCTTTATATAAAATGAACTAGGACAGGCCTCCATGTGAGGGCTAAACAAAGTGTGTGTTTTCCCTTCTGCATGCCAAGAAAGATTTTACTTTTTTTTTGTGACAGGTTTTGTACAGTTTTAGAACTAGTTTCTAAAGGTGTTTCTCCAAAAAGCCTCAAGAAATTAATTGTAACAAAATAAACCCAGAAGTCTGAAATCATTCTGGAAGCATACAACTCCTAGTAAGGTATTTGAAAATTATGTTACTTTTTTTTTCCTTCCTTTTAGACAAATGCTCTTCTGTAGAGTGACCCTTGGAAAATCCTTTCTTCAGTTCAGCACAATGAAAATGGCTCATGCCCCTCCGGGGCACCATTCTGTTATTGGCAGGCCAAGCGTGAATGGACTCGCATACGCTGAATATGTTATCTATAGAGGAGAACAGGTATGTGGGTTAGCAAGGACTGGTTTTCTGGAAGGACAGAGCTTAGAGCTGGAGAGATGTGACTGGCTTCCATACAGAGTCTGCTGTGATAACCTGGTTGATCAGACACATTTTTTGTTTTGTTTTGTTTAAATGTAGAAATAAACGGTGAACTGCTTCAAGCCAGCAAATGCTATTCCTATCCACTGAGCTGCTCTGATTTAAACCATGCAGAATTGCCTAATTCCCCCTGTGCAGCATTGCTAGAGTCTGTTAAGAGTTGTTGTTTCTCTCAGTGGGCATTGTTTCTTCCCTCGCATTTTACTGACATTACTGCAGTAACAAGGACACATGCATTTCTGGTGCTCTCGTACATGTTGAGGATTCTGGGCTTTTTACCTGTAGATTCCCCACAGTGACAGTGTAACTGTCTGCCAGAGACTACCCTTAAATGGCAGCTGAAGCAGCACAGCAATCTTTAGGAGCTGATTTTTAATCTGAGTAACTCAGCTAGACCCTTACTCTAGAAAAGTGGTTTGCTTACTATGCTGGATGGCTCCAAGATTATAAAGTAAGTCCATGATGGAAGGAAGGAACCTTGGGGAGGCCACCTAGGCCAGCCTCTTGTTCACACTGAATTCAGACCAGATTGCTGAGGACTTTCTTTGACCAGGCAGGTCTTGAAGGCCTCAGAGAATGATGCTTCACAGTCTCTTTCAGCAGCTTGCTCCTTCGTTTAATTATCCCCAGAGTAAAAGATACATTCTTGGCATCCAATAGGAAATTCCTCTGTTTTTATTAATTTCATTCTCCTGCTGTGCAGCTCAGAAAAAGAGTCTGGCTCTGTTTTTTCGATAGCCTTCCATACATAATGGACAATTGCTACGAGGTTCCACAAAGCCTTCTGTTTTCTGAACTGAACAAGCCCTTCTCCCTCAGCCTCTTCCCGTTTATCCTGTGTTCTCTCCCCCAGTTCTTAGTGGCCCTTTGCTGAACTTGGCTTCAGCTTGTTGGCATCATTCTTGTATTTGAGGACCCCAAAGTTGTATGTGGTTGTCTAGATGCGGTCGAGTGAGTATTGAATAAACGGCAGTCATTGCTGTCCTCAGTTAACTGCACTGCTGGTGATGTACCACAGGATGCTGGTAGCCTTTATTGCTGCTGGGAATGCTTGATTCTGCTGTAGCTTGCCATCACCCAGGGACCCCCAGCACCTTGGCAGCGGAGCTGCTTCCTGTCCTGCAGTGTTACAAGGAATTCAGCCCAGGTGCATTTGCTCTTGCTGGATTTCATTAGGCTTCTTTTAGCCCAGCCTCCTCTGATCTGTCTGGGTTCCCCTGCCCTCCAGCAACTTTAGCTTTGTTCTGGGACGAAACCTCCTACCTGTCCTCAGGAAAACACTGGGTTATGTGCTTTGGGTGTGCCAAGTTATTTTACTGCCAGTAAAAGCATTATTTGCAGATCACATGGCAAGTCAGTGAGCATTTTAGGGTCAGGCTACACTGGTCATCTGAGGGGTTTTTTTTAATAACTGGCTGATCTGTGGGATTAGCTAACAAGGAGGGTAACTCTGAATTCCTGTTGTGCACACAATTTCTGGCAGTGTCTGCATGGAATGAACATCTTTCTTTCTAGTAGTTGTTAACGAAGGTATTCATTATATCGAACGGTTTCTAATTAGTGCTGGATAAGTTTGAAATCTGCTTTTTCTTTTGCATTCTGTGAACACAGATCTGATTCTTGCACTGTCCTTTCTGGTCACTGTTGAGTGAAATCCAAAATGTAAACTTGCTAAGCATACCCTTGCATAAAGCAATGTGTTTTTTTTTTCTTGACTTACTTTCAGGCATACCCAGAATATCTCATTACATACCAGATTGTGAAACCAGAAGCTCCCTCACAGACAGCAACAGCAGCAGAGCAAAAGACCTAGTAGCTACAGAGCAGTGAAGAAGGATGTGACTTTAATCTTGGACTGGATGGACATGTGTTTCAGAAAATCAGTATCATATAAAATTCTTAACAACCTGGAAATAAGCTGTATGTCTTTTATAAAGCATTGCTGTCTTCATGAATATGATATGAGTAACTCTTGCATACTCAACTGCTACTGTTCCTTTTGAGGGAAGTTTACAAGGGACTGCCTTTTAATAACATATCTCAGGCTCCTAGTGTCTGCAGTTAACATGTAAAATAATGTTGTTTTGATCTAGACTTCAGGAACATTATTGTGCAAACAGAAATCTTTCAGTGCCATCTCACATGCTAAAATTTCAGACACTACTATTCTAGTTATTTTATTCGCAAATAAATTGCATTAAGCCCATAATTTCCTTTTCAGCATACACCATGCATTTAATGTTTTCAAGAGATCTTAGCCAACTATTTATTTTCCTTTTGTATTCTGAAGTTGAGCCAGAACCTTCTTAAAGAATTTTGCACAAAGTCGAGTTGACTAAAATCATTAACAATGCAACATTAATTTCATCTGAGAAGGGGCTAGGTCCAGTTCTTCAATATAGGGGTTTTTTGCACACCTCTGAGCAAAGGGTAATATGAGTGAGCGTAACTTTAGAGTGGAAACAAATTGCATCAGTTTGCTGCTTTGTCTGTGTGAGTTTTCTGGGGGAAGCCCTAGGAGGTGTTCACAAGGGTAAAACCAGGTCCTGTGCTTGGAAGAACTTAAAAAAGCAGGTTGATGCCCTCTGCTGGCATCTCTAAAAGAACATTTTTATAAAGCTCCTATTAAGTACATGCAGTTTGTGAAACGTTCTCCGGTTACAGTGGCATATGGTTTTGCTGGGAGGTAGCAGGTGAAAAGTCAGAAGATTGCACACACGAGGGCATATCTGGTTCATGTCCCTCTGTAATACAAGACCCAGTAAACGGGTTTCAGACTGGTAAGGGAGAGTGTGTTATAGCAGTTTCATGTCACATCTTTGTGTGTGGCATCACAGTTGAAGAGCTTAAGGGATTTACAAAAATAATACTATTTTTTTAAAATATCAATTCAACATTTTGATGAGAATGAACTTTTAAAACATCAGTTGGCCAATGGATTTGTTTGCAGGTATACCAGAGAACAAAGTTAGGATTTATTCACTCTACTCCCCTTCCCTGCAAGTTCCCAGTTTTATTTCAGTGGGTAGGAGAATGGCACACTATGGCACAACATCAAACAATTTCACAAGTCCCCCTCATGGAGGATTTGTGGGTTTTTTACAGCTTCAGAGAAAGTTGAAAATCGAACCATGGTGATTTTTTACAGCAAATGGTTGTAGTTGGTATTAACCAATACCAGGAGATATGCTCCAGTGCTGAGCATGTAATGACTGGAGAAAAAAAGATGTGGAAAAAAAAATAATGTTCCTTTCAACACAACATGCTGTACATTTCCCTGTCAATCAGCACTATTTAGTGTCTGATGATGCAGTTCATGCGTTCAGATTTTATCCCCCTTAAAGCAAGGAAATGACAGAATAGTGTGCTTTTAGTATATAAAATTATATGTGCTCCCCACAAAAGTGGGATTTTGCTGACATCTTTGGATAAAACAAACTTAAACCTGAAGAGCTTTTCACTTTCAGCATTAAGACACAACATTTTCATTTGTAACATTAAGACACTAATGTTGAAGCACGTTATCCTCACAGAGGAATTTCACCCACTGTAAAATCAGTCATTTGATGCAATCTGGCTACCTGCACATCATCTGTTTTGTAAAGAAAACCTTAGAAATAGCAATACTGCAACAGATCTTGAACGTCGGGTTTTATTTTTCTTGAGCTGGCAGTGGATATATGGTTCTTGCTTCATTTTGTGACCTGATTAAATATGTAGCTTCAAAGTCCAAGCCAGCCTCTAGCCTAGTTGTCCTTTTAATCAAATCTCATTGATAAAATTGGGTGCTTGTATTTTGGCTACTTGTTTAATAGTGTTAGGATTGCAAAGATCAACACTAGGCTTTGAAACTTTGTATTCATCATTTAAGTTTGGCGTTTGTTTTTAGCTTAGTTAATAACAGAGCGGGGGGATGTGCCTATCTACACTAGGGTTTCAAATAGCAGTGAGAGTGAGTGTTGCTCACCATCCCCAGTTAGACATAGTTTTAAATGGTAAAACAGTTGTGCTGCTTAGGTGAGCAAAATGGTTAATGTGGGTGTGGAAGTTAAAAAGTTTTACATCTTTCAAAAACAAGAACAAACCTAAAACCAAAATCCCCACCGAGCCCACACCAGATTCTGTTCTTGCTTGTTGTTTCCTGTGTGCTGATTGAACTCATGGCTAGTCTGGATTTCTTCTGCAGCCTTGAACTTCTAGAAGATAAAAAAGATTGTCCGGTATCTTTGAACTGCCAGTGTTAACGTATCTGATGTTCTGTGCAGAGTAAAGGTGCTGTGTGAGGAAATCATTTTGCAGTGGTTTTTGTCTCGTGATGGTGTGATCTTGTATCCATTTGTGGCCAGACACAGAGGAATACCCAGGCCTGATGATGATGATGCATCTGTGTGTTGTAGAAACCTGTGCAGGAGTGGCGTCTGCCTCTCCTGGTGTATGTTGTTGTAGCTCCTCTTACAGTTTAAAACCAAGTGAGGATCTGCCCATCAATATTAAAGTTACCCATGAAAAGCTGGTTGTGGTTTTGGTGGTAGAGCTGCATTTGGCAGGTTGTTAACGGTACAGATGATGCTGCTTTAGCTGGGGGAGTTAACTTGATGCCTCTGAATTCTGGAGAACGGGACCTCAAAAAATAGCACACCCCCGTAACCAGGCAGCTGCTGCCTACTGAGAAATGACGCTTTTCAACATCCTGCGAAGAGCAGTCTCCTGATAATGGGATGCCCCTTTGCAGCATTGGGTCACCAATGGAAGCACAGTAGGAGCTGAGGATGCAACACACTGGGCTGAGCTGCCTCAGGTTCAGAGCCTCTCACTGGCTCCAGAAAGAGCTATTCCCACTGGGACACAACGTGGTGTCTGCTGGGGAAAGGGACAGTTGCCTGTCAGGCCTGTTGATTTTTGTCCATGTCCCTTTGAGGCAGCATTTTGAAACGTCTGCGCAGTTTGCGACATGACCTTCATAGGCAAAACAAAAAGAAACTTTACCATGTAGCAAAGAAGGGAGGGTTCTGCTCTCCATTGCGGAAATTGTTTCCATGGGACAGATGAATTAGGTACCTGGTGCAGAGTGACATTGCAGTCTGAATGCTGTCAACAAAACTTCTGTTAGGATAAAAAGTAGAGTATAGTACCTTAATAAGGTATGTCTTACTGTCTCATCCTTGTTTTTATCTGCCAATCCGTTTTGATCCCAGCTCCATGGAGACTGTTACAAACCTCTTGTACTACTTCCACCATTTTGCAGTCACTATTGGTCTGTAGTCCAAGGAACAAGCAATGTGGTTTTTCTAACCTCTGTTTTGAACGTTGGCATGTGATGCGATAGTATCCTACCGCATTATGCAGCAGGAATTTATTTTGCCTGCAAACTTTTGTACTTTGCTTGTTTATAACAAAGCAAAATTCTGTACTGAAGCAAAAGGAAAGCCCTGCAAAATGTTCTGCACTGCTGGCTTTGGTGGGCAGCAGGCACAGAGGAGGCATGTGGTCAGAGTAGCTCCTGAAGGAGGGTGCTTCCTTACCTCTGGAAACCAGCTGATCTGACAGCTTGTTGTAGGTGAGAGATGTCTGTTCCCTGTGAATGTGTGAAGTGCTGAGGGATGCTAACATTTTGTGCCACTGTGTGGCCTGTGGGAACTGCTTTGGACGGTGGCAGATCTTGTCAAAAATAGTCCTGCATCCCTGCAGTGAAGTCTGAGCTCCTACACAGTGCATGCACGACCTAGAATTTTCATATGGGACTGTTAACAGAAATTACCTAAAACGGATTTTTTTCAAAAGATGGGTAAAAGGAAGAGTCCAACCCCAAAGCAGATTATTTTGAACATTGCTAATGATTCTCAGAAGCTGAAGGTCAGGAAATGTGTGGAATTATTTTTAGTGGGATTTCTCCCTTTCCATGCCGCTTTGCCACAGAAAATCTAGCACAGAAATCTAAAAGGAGATGCATCTAACGCATACTTCAGTCACTTTAAGCTATGCTGCAGTGCTGCTGGGGGAGGCATGGGAAAGTGCAGATTCAGTTCTAGCCTCAGGTAGGGGGTGCCTTGTGAACCTCCATAGACTTGGATCCATGGATGATCAGAGGTGGTGGCTTCGGCACAGTCCAGGGCATGCTCTCCTGATCAGTCAGAGGGCAGCAGGACACATGCAGAGATGGAATGGCAGTGTTCCCACTTTGGGAGACAGCATATGCACATTAAAATTTCTGAAGCAACGTGGAAGAGCCCATGAATCAGTAGGGAACACGAGAAGCAGACGCATTTCCCATTACACTAACACACATGCCTGTCAGGTTCTATTGTCCGACTGGTTTTGATCGATCTATTTCTGTCTTACTGAACCTGTTGGTGGCAAGTTTTAGTGATGGTTACATTAATTAGTAATGTAGATGGTTAAGAGTCTCTGTATTACAAGGTGATTTTGACAATTTCTTAACATCTGTAGAACTTGCTTCAGCTTTGGAAATTGAAATGGGGATTTTTTTCTGTGCCAGTCCCATGAGCTTGTGCATCTTCACTCCTGATTGCTTTCTCTGCCAACCCAGATGGCAAGGTACCTGGGGTTTGACTTTTTAGACTTTTTTTTGTGTAACTTGTTTTCATAACTAGCCCTGTATGTTTCCTCTCTTGGTTGCCAATTACCTGGAGCTGGAATACCATTTATTTATTTCTTCCTTTACCCTCTCTCTCTCAAAGATGATGATGGGCAGGTTCTCAGCCTACCTACACGGTGGACTTTAGGTAACATCTCTGTAACAACCAAGTTTGATCTATAAATGTGCTTGGCTAAATGTCTGATCTGCAATACTTGTAATAGTTTAAAATTCAATAAATACATTTTTAACAGTAGCTCTGTGAAAGGGAGAGTGTTTGCACAACCTGCTCTTCCGTCTTGGTCTTAGGACAAACCTGCTGCAGCCACAACTGTTGAAAACAGGTTTCTTTTTATTTTCTCCAAACAATCTGTTTTCTCCCTCCCTCAGGCAATAAATAAAAAGTTAATTTCTAAAAATAAAAAATTAAAGGAACAAAACCATACATATGTACATCAGCCACACAGGCATCTTGTGTGTTGGATTGGACTGGGGGGAAGGAGAGAGGTAGGGTGGGAAATAAGGTTCCGGGTATGTCCATGATGAGGCCTTTTCTAGGCTTGGATGAAAAGCTGCAGCAGCATCACGCAGATGACCTCTTTGGGCCAGCCTCTCCTCCACCCGACTGCTGCTTTCTTCCATTACAGCCCCCCCCACATCCCATCCTGCTCCTTCTGGAAGAGCAACAGCCCTGGGCTGGTGGAGAGAAAACTTGAACAGAGTACTCAAAAGCAGCCTGGACTGCTGCCCCCACCCCTTCTTTCTCTTAAGCCACAGGAGGTTGGACCTAAGCTTTGCAGGAACCACGGGGGCAAGAAAAAGGGGATTTAGGATGGCATCTCCCCAGCCAGAGATTGCTCTCCCCCCCCCCCCCCCCCCCCCCCCCCCCCCGCCCCGGAATGGGCTCAGCTGGTCACTTGGCAGGTACCTCCCAGCTCCTGTGTCACCTCCCCAGGCAGTGGCAGGGTGAGGCTGAGTGCAGGCAGCCCTGTGCAGTGTCCTGCTTGCCCCGAGGCCCTGCCTGCAGCTCTGCTGGTGGCCCCCATAACTGGGCTCAGGCAAGCAGCACTCACCCCACACCCTCCCCGTGGGGAAGGCTGCTGCACAATGAACCCAGGGCATGCTCCCTTTTCAACCCAGGTGAGCTAGAGGCAGAAATACAGGGAGAAGGGGAGGTGTATCTTGCGGGTTTTTTTAAAAAACACGACAATAATACAGGAATGGAAAGAGATGAAGACCAGGCACTTGAGGAAACCCAGTATACTATTATTTTTTTTCTCCCCCAAAGAGCCTGGACAGTGTCAGGGTTTGTGGCTTTTACAACTTTCATGCTTTCAAAACATAAAATTAAAAAGCAAAAAACCCAAGATGAGGTAAGAAATTTCTCTACGAAAAAGATGTTGAGTCCAGGGTGAATGGCAGTGTCCGGCACTATTGCTTAACTTACCGGGGCTCCGTGCCTGCCTGCTCCCTCCACACCTGGCACTAGCTGCCTGGCTGGCCCCAGCCCCTGAGCTAACAGCTGGGCGACGTGGTGATGGGGCTGTGCAGGTATGGGAGGCTGCTGGGGGTGGCATGGACACCAACCGAGACTGGGAAGCTGAAGACGAACTGGGAGGTGGGGGTGGAGGTGGCCTTGCCCCTTTCCCGCAGTGTCCCCGAGGGGCTGACAGCTTCCACTGCGTAGGAGGTGGCCAACACCTGCGACTCGAACTGCAGCAGCTGCCCCATGAAGCTGAAGTTAGGGGAGATGATGCTCCGGCGCTGCTTGACAAACTCAAAGGCCTCCTCCAGCTTGACACGCTTCTTCATCATCAGGTAAGCCAAGCAGATGGTGGCTGAGCGGGAGATCCCAGCCTGGCAGTGGACTAGGACCCGGCCACAACACTCCTTCACAGAGTCTGGAGGGCAACAGGGGATGAGATGTGAGACCGGCACCCTTCCAGCAAAGGCTGACCCCTCACCAAACCCACTGGTGGGGACTGACCTCCCTCCCACCAGTGCAACAAACAGCCCCGGCCCCTGTGGGACCCCATCCCCTCTGAGTCAAAGGCTCTGGGTCTTTGAGGGGGGAAGCTTCCCCCCACCTAGTGAAACATGCAGGGACGCAGCTCCCTGCTCAGGCACTCACCAATGTACTCAATTGCCTCCATGAACCAGGAGCTGATGTCAGCTTTGTGGTTATCCTCCACGGGGATACACTTGTACTGGTAGTGCCCCTCAAAGTGGTTGGGGCAGTCTGAGGAGACGTTCAGCAGGGCTGTGATGCCCAGCGCATCAAGCATGTCCCGCCGGGCAGCGTGGTAGGCACTGCCAAGGTAGAGGAAGGGGAGGATTTCCACAGGGCCACCCTGTTCCAGAGAAAAAGAACAGATATGGGGGTGACCAGGGGACAGCAGTAGGCAGGACACAAATACAGATGGCTCGGATGCCCTGAGCAGTGCAGGAAC
This sequence comes from Falco rusticolus, assembly GCF_015220075.1. NCBI lineage: Eukaryota > Metazoa > Chordata > Aves > Falconiformes > Falconidae > Falco > Falco rusticolus. The sequence goes on from NC_051187.1 coordinate 50,987,001, forward strand.
CTGGCAGCTGATCCAGGGCCCTCAAAAGAGGGAGCAGAGGCTGCCTTTTGGAGCTGTTCAACCCATCTCAGCAGTCAGTCCGTCCCCCCCCCTGCATCCCATGCAGGAACAGGCAGGTGTAGTTAACAGGATTTGGGCTTGTCTGCTCCCCAGGGAGCGCAGAGACCCTGGGACCAGGAGGACCACCGTGCTCTCCCACAAGAGGAAAGGAAGCAGGGCTCTGGCTCTGCAGTCCTCAGCCAGGGGACAGCGGAAAGACTCCAGCAGGAGCAGGTTGCAATGCTGGAAGAAGCGGTCAAAAAAAACAGCTGAGCACTGGGCTTCTAGATGTACCTGGTCATGAAGGGGGGTCCCACAGGAACTGCAGCCCAAATCCAGGGGCTCGGCGCTGGTGGGGGGCGACACGTTGCTCAGGGACTTGGTTTTTGCACAGAATTCAGGGTACTCCGAGGAGAAGCGCTCGTAACCTCCTGCAAGAGGAGAGGCACAAAGCGTTATGCCAGGCTACCTATAGCTGGAGCTGACGCATCTCACTGTGCCCTTCGCCACTAGATGATGCTACAGTGATGAAGAGTGGTCTCCTGCCCCAGGACGAGCAACCAGGCTCCTGGTAGCAAGAGGGGAGATCCTTGAGCTCCCACCACTCCCTTGGAGCAAACCCCCTGTAACGCTCTTGGCTGCCCAAAGTCTCTGGTCCAGGGTTTAGTCCCCTACGCGCTGTCAGCCAAAACCCTGGACCGAGGGCAAGGTTGCTCTCTAAGATGACGGAGAAAGGATTTGTTGCCAGCATCCTTCGACTTTAACAGGAAAAGCTGCTCCCAGGCCAAAGACCGTTTGGTTCCCAGCCTCCTCACACATCATCCTGCCACAAAGCCCAGGGTGGTCTCCCACTCTCCCAGCCTGACCCCCCAACCCAGAGCTCCCAAAACAACAGGGCAGGGAAGCCCTGGCACTGGCCAGGTACAGTGAAGCTAATCCCACAGCAAAGCTGCTCTCCAGAGAGAGGTGTCCACTGCTTCTCAAGGACATGGGTCTCAGCTGCACGTGGAGGTGAGTGGCTTGCTCCTCTGACCTGCTGCCAGGAGGACAAGCCAAGGTGACCTCAGGTCTTTCTAGTGGCAGGCAAAAGAAAAGCAAACCCCATCAACTTCCCAGACAGGGAAACCGAGGTGTTGGCTGCACATAAACACTTCTGGTGAGATTTCCTTCTCTCATTCACATCAAATCAACAAACCCGACGTCCTTGTAGAGTCTGACCTTGAACCTTAAAACCAACAGAAATCGGGTTTTTTACTACCACCACAGGAATCTAGGTAGACCAAGCCCTGACTCCAGGAGTTATCCTGGAAGACTCGCCCCAGCTGCACAACCTGTGTCTGCAGATTTGGCTGTGCCAGAGCACACACAGCAGGACACCTATTCCTCATCCAGCCTTAGCTCTGAGGCTGCCCTGAACAATGCTAGATGTTCAAAAGACCAGTGGATGCCATCACCTCCAGCAAAGCAGCTCAGGAAACCATAGGCAGCTAGAGACCAATATTGCCAGCATCTCAGGCATCCTTTATGGTCTCCTTCTCCTACGCAAGGAAGGGCTCTAACACCTCAATGCAGAAGCGTGCACACACATCGCTAGATTTGCACTGTCCCTCCCACGTGAGCAGGACAGTTTGCAGAGGCTGTGGTTTCCAGGGCCTGACATCCCTTTGCGTCCTACCGGTTTGATCTGGAAGAGCACCCAAAACAAAGTGCCTGTTAGACATCTTCAGGAGGTCTGATCCCAAAATCCCTGGACCTACCACATCCCGCCCTGGTGGCCATCCTGAGAGGGAGAAGCTGCCCGGGGTGATGCACAGAAACGGGCTCGCTCCTTGGCAAAGCGGATCAACCCTTTCAAACGGTCAAAGTCATTTCTCTTCAGTGTATCCCGTCAGATCTAACGCCTGCTCAGCCCAGCACCACATCCAGCACCTCCATCCGGCGCTGTGCGGCTCCTGGCTGTGCGCGCAGGGCCTGGCACGGGAGCCAGCCTGGGCAGGAGACATCGCCAAGCGGCGCCCAGCCGAACCATTTCGCCGGGAACCTGGCAGCAGCCCCATCTGCACAAAACAGAGCCAGGTCTTCCATCGTGACCTGCAGCCATTACATTTGCACTTGGACACGCACAGTGCTGGGTTAGCAGGGCTCTTGTGGAATCTGAGCGAGCCGAACCATTTGAGTAGCTCTGTGGTAAAGCGAGGAAAAAGTCTCCAGTGCCAAGACCGTGTCCGCAGGAGCCCATTCCTTAGAAGTAAGGGACTGGAAACCCCCAACAACCTCCCACGAGAGCCACAGGGGCACCAGAAGCCCTCAGCTGCTGATAAAGGCCACCCCTGCAGCACAGCTGCGTTTTCTGCCACATCCGCAGCTCCCGGCACCGCAACGGCTCATGGCAAAGGACCCGATTGCACGTTCCCGAGCGAGCCCTCACTGTGCGGGTGCTCCCACAGCGCAGCATCATATCGCATCTATCGCATCCTCGGAGCGGCTCCCGCTGTTTTTACTGTAGCTAGTACAACAGGAGTGCTAGCTCCTCCATCTATCAAGCCCCTTAATGGATTTGCTACTCTGCATAAGCATCCTCGCCCCTGCTGTAAGTAAACCAAGGAATAAATTAACTCTCGGGCTGTATAAAAAAAAAAAAAAAAAAAAAAGGAAGAGCCCACAGAGCGCATCCAGGAGCCCCAGCCGAGCATCCCGCCGCCCTAAATCACCTCCCGGCCCTTCCCAGGCCCAGCCGCCCGCAGCGCCTCTTTTAACACCCGCCGACGGCTGAGCGGGGCGGCCGAGCCGGGGCTGCCGCGACAGCGGCACCGGGGCACCACAGGGGTCCCGCCCGCCGCACCGGGGCACCCGCCTGACAGCGGCTAAGGGGTCCCGAGCGAGCCGTCGCCGCCGCGGGGCGGGGGGTGACCACGGGCGCAGAGCGGGGGTCCCTGCCCCGCTGCCCCCCGGCTTCGCGCCGCCAGGTGTCCCGGCCGGGCCCGGGGCACAGGGGCGGCCCCCCCGCCCCCCGCCCAGCCTCGGCGCTGCCGGCCGCCCCAGGACCCCCGCCCCGGGACACAGCCCCGCCGCCGGCTCCCAGCTGCTGCCCGGGCGGCCGGGAGGGGCGCAGCGGGGCCGGGGACGCAGCGGGGCCAGACCGCAGCCCCGGGCGGGGGCGCCCGCCGCCGGGAGCCCCGGGGGGTGAGGGGGTTGCTGCCCGCGGCCACGTCCCGCCCGCTCCTCCCCCCCGGCGGTACCTGCCAGGAGGCGGATGTCGGCTCGCGCCGTGTCGCGGCGGAGCGCGCGCACCACCAGCGCCACGGTGCTGTCGTCGCGCAGGGCCTCGGCGCGCGGGCTGCGCTCGTCGTACACCACCACGGCGGCGTAGAGCCCGGCGCGCAGCCGCGCCCGCACCTCGCCCTCGGCCGGCAGGATCTGCTCCAGGCTGACGGCGCCCTTAGCCCGCCGCCGCACGATCGTGTTGCAGCGCACGTTGAGCGCCCCGCGGATGTGGCCGGCGCTGTGCGCCAGGAAGGGGCGGCAGTCCAGCACCAGGCAGCGCCCGGGGCCGCCGGCCTCGTCGCGGCACACCAGGCGCCGCAGCGCGCTGCCCTCCATCTCCCGCAGCCCCTCGGTGGCCACCATGGCGGGGGCGGGCGGGGGAGAGGAGAAGGAGGAGGCGGCCGGGCCGGACCCCGGTGCCGGTACCGATCGCGCACCCCCGCGCGCGCCGCGGCGCCTTTACTACCCGGCGGCGGCCGGCGCGTGCCCCCGCCCCCCGCCCCGCCCCGCCCATTCATCCCGCGCCGCGGCCGCATGAATGGACGGAAGGCGGCGGGCGGGCGCGGGCGACGTCACCGCCTCCATTCACAAAAAATCCGGCCTGGCCGCCGGCCGGCCATGTTCGCAGCGTCTCGTGAATGGGGCGGCGGGCGGGCGGGCGGCGCCTCGGCCTCCCCCCCTCCCCCCGGCGCCGTGTCACCCCCGCCGCGCGGGCACCGGCATACACACAGCCGGCCGCTGCGGGGCACACACCCGTACGCGGTCGAGCGCACCCCTGCCCCCCATCCCCCACCCCCCACCGGGCACGCGCACGTGCACGCGCTCCTCCCCCTCCTTTGTCCCTGAGCGCCCGCTCGGGCCGGGAGCGGGGCCGGGAGCGGGGCGTACCGAGGGCTCCGCGGGGTCCCTCCGGGGGCCCGGCCGCCGCCGCCGCCACGTTCTCCCCGTCGGTGAGTGACAGCTCGTTGGCCGCAGAGCCTTACAAACGCCACAGCCCCCTGCCAGGGAAGCAGCCCCCTGGGAGGCTCCTCGGTTTGGTTCCTCACGTGGAGGAAGGCTTTTTCGGCTAAAAGCCGAAGGAGCAAATTCACACTGTCCTGAAGTGACCCCGAGAGGGTTTCCCCATAACCACCACCCAAACACCAGGCCGCCATTTCCCCCAGAAGTCCCCTTTTCGACTGCTCTCCAACTAAAGCAATGCCACAAACCCGGGTGCCAGCAGGTGTGCTCAGGGCAGGGCAGCTCCTGCAAATGGGCGATGCCCGGCCCCGGGTGACTCTGCTTCAGGGGCCTCAGGGTGCTCAGCCACCCCACTGGAGACCCAGATATGGTGGCAGTAAGCTTAAGGGCTCAGTGGTCACCCAAGCCCACCTGCCCCAGCTACTGCTTTCCACAACAGATTTGATGAGAATTAGAAAGCGCAGCTTTGTCCTGAGACCTCTGCGGTTTCCCCCAAGCACGCGGAAAGAGGCAGGCCAGCCTCACGCAAGGAAGCAAAAGCACATCCCTGCCTTCTGCAGAGCAGTTGTGTGGCCACATTTACAGACATTTTCCTTGCAGACAAAGCGAGCTTTTACACAAGGTGAAACAAATGCAATGGACAGCTCTGAAAAACCTTTCTGTTGGAAATTTTCCTTTCCTCTTCTGTCTTATACCACACACTTAAGCCCAGGAGAAGTTTTGGGTGGAACTGAAGCCAACGCGAGGTGCAAAGGGGGTGCAGGGACTGCCAGGGGTTGCAGTTGCCTGTCCTCCCCTCCCCTGCGTGCCTGGCAGCCGTTTGTTTGGGTAAGGCAGGGTGACACCTTGCTGTGGCGTTTGTTTGGGTAAGGCAGGGTGACACCTTGCTGTGCCTGCCTGCCACGTCCAAAGCCTACAGCTGGTGACACTCCTGTGTCCTGCCGCTGCCTCTCCCCTGCACTCTGCTCTCTGGCCACTGCTGGGTTCTTCCCTCTGTCTTCGTCAGCCTGATCTTTGCATCACTGGCTTTTGTCTGTGGTGCCAACCCTTTGCCAGCCAAGCTGAATCAGGTTAGCTATCGGGGTAACGCAGCTGCCATTTGTGTAACACACAAACGTATTTGTGCCTATTGCCTAACATAACAGGGACAGAAGGCTGATTTTCTCCTGTTCCAAACTACATCAGACACAAGGAAAGAAGAAAACCTATTTCTACTTGAAGTAAAGCAGATGCTGGCTGGCCAGAAACATGCCAGGGACATGCTTTCTTCCTTTGCAGAATCCTGCCAGACACCAAAAACCTCAAACAGAGAATCTGCTGTCAAGCTAATTTAAAATTATGCTCTCATAGCAGCACACCTTGAACTCAAGTTGGAGCATCAAAAACATCTTAGGAAGTTTTACTCAAGACCTGATGCCAAAATAAGCCATTTTCTTTGCTCTTCTTGGGCAGGAGGTATTGGCCGCTACCAAGTGATGAGCTAGCCTGCCGTCTTCAATGCTTTCTGCATTATTCACTCCAGGGTTTACACTAAAACTGGATGACCAAGGGCACAGATTATATATTCTTGGAGGCAGGGCCTAACATCCTAATTTTTCCCTTTCAGGTCCAAACCGGCCTGAGGTGGAAGAGTGAGGCAACATTGTCATGGGTGCAGGAGCGGGGATTTGGGCTGCTGTCCCTGGATGTTTGCATGAGCATTGACGGAGGACATTATTTGAGGATGGAGCATGGATGGATGTGCATATACATGCATCTGACAGAGATTTCCAAGTGTTTCCACTGCCTGAACCCTCCTCTCCATGCTGTGCATCCCTTCCTGCAATCTGTGTGAAGGTGGCAGGTTCTTGGATCTTTTTTCCTGGAAAATAAACTGCACCCAGCCAGGCTGCTGGAAATGCCATTGCGCACCCACACCAGCCATTCTCACGGCTGTGATCCCGGCTGGTCACTTCTGGAGCCGATGCTGTGGTGAGGATGGTGGCTCACAGACAGCTGGCAGTGGGGAAATTGAATCCGAAGGTGAGAGTGCCCAAACCAGTCCAAGTAAATGCTGCCCAGCCAGGATCCACCACTGGAGGAGAAGAGGGATGTCCCTCACTGCAGTGAGCTTAAAAGTTAAATTTGTCTGTGGAGGTGCTATGGCGGGACAAGCGAGAGCCACCTGAAATGGTGGCAGAAGCCACAAGCCAAAAGAAGCAACGCAATTACTTGGGGTGGTGGAGCAGGGGCTGCAGAAAGGACTGGGGAAAGGGAGAGGGATGGGAGAAGGCCATACGGCTTCATGGCCTGACTTTGCAACCTGGAGAAACATGAAATCTAATATTCCTGTCAAACGGCATCCGTATGGCACAGACTGAAGTATACCCTGCTGGAAAACAAACAGCCAAAGGAAAAGGGAGAGAGAGCAAGAGACATTCCTTTCCTTCCCAACAGAGTCAAAGGATCGTCTTTTACAGGGCCCTGGCCAGAAGAGGCAATAGTTGAATGAGGCTGGAGGGAAATGAATTGTCAAAGAAGGCACATATTTGGATGATTAAATGTCAATATGTACCTTGAATTAAGGAAAAGGAATTTACGCCTCATCTCACTGTGGCAACAAAAACCAAATTAGAGCCCGGCTGTAAATTTGCTTCCGATAGATACCGATTTGTTTGCCTATCTACAGGCTTTTCCTGCCCAAAGAAATGCAGATGCCCGAGTCCCCCTGGGTGGGCAAATGGCTGCCGTGGGCAGCTGGTACACTGCTGAGCTCAGCGAGCCCTCTGGGCTCCTCCAGGCTTTCCTGGCTCTGCTCTCCCCGGCTCCTGGCCCTGGCGTGCACATGTGGGGTCCTGGCGTGCTGCGTCACGCCACGGGTCTCAACTACCTGGCAGATGTGCCTGCCTCTGTGCCACCTGTGCTGGAACACGGGCCAGGGTTTGATACGCTGGAGCTCTCCCAAAAGCTTGATTCCCTCCATCCTCCTGGTCAGCCAGCTGTACGGCTGCAGATGGACAAAGCACAGACCTGTACCCCCGCTGCTCTCAGCACGTGGCAGGGGTTGCAGTGTAAGGATGCTGCCACCTTCCCCCAGCAGTTAGCTGAAGGGTTGAGTGATTTGCCCTGGCATGCGCAGGAAGCCTTTGGCAGAAATGAAAGGCAGAATCAAGGTCTTAACAACTTGCAAGTCTGCCCTTAGCCACAAAACCTGGCCTTCCTGGAGTACCGCAGGGTCGTTGCTCCTGTCCTCATGCAGCACCTTACAGTTCTGCTTTCATGGCATCTCTCTCACAGCTTTCCAGGCTGGGGAAAAGCATCCTCTTGTCCATGAAGGGCAGCGCGGCAGTGAAAGAGTTAACAGATTCATGTTAATAAATTCAGGCTCTCTTTTCCTCTAGGGCATATTTGCATATTAATGCAGGGGAATTGTAACGAACCTGTCTAGGGAGGCTAAAGGGAAAATTATGCAAGGTTGGCTGAGAAGGTGGAGGAGGGGAAAATGTTCATTTCCAGTGTCTTCTAACCCCTCAGCTGCAAAAGCACGTGAGCACCCTGAGCCCCAGGGCAGTGCATGGCCAAGCCTGGGACACCCTGGGAGAGAAGGGAGTACCTGAGTGCAGGTAGCTATTCAGAGACCCACCTGCATCCCTCCTGCGCTGGCTTCTCACGGCTAAGCTTCACATTGCCCCAGACATTATGTTAATCCCGGGGCCACAACAGTGGATTTCAGCAAGCATGTCCCAGATCATTGCCCTGTCCTCCCAGAAATTCAGATGAAATGTCGCTCTTGGTGGCCTGTCAGCAGAGCAGTTCATCCATAACTCACCTGCAGCAGAGGATCTCTCAGGGCTTTTCAGCAGCCCTTGTGTTTGGTGCAGGGGGCAATGGAGCCAGGGAAGGAGACTTGACCCAGGCTGGGCTGAAGGACCTCCCTTTCCCATCCCTACTCCTTCACACCAGGCTGCAAGTAACTGCAGCACATGCTTGAACCCTGCCAGAACCTTTGTTGCCTCAAACCCCAGCAGCCCCACAGGCTAGCCCCAAAGCCTCTGGCAGCTCATGAAAGATGCCAGGAGCTTTGCCAGGTCTGCTTTCTCTGCTATCTGCTGAGACCTCAGTTTATAAACCCCACTCCAGTGGACTGCCCTACAGATTTTATCTCCAGAGGGACAAATAATATGTTGCTTTTGCCCTGCAACAGCAGATAGAGCGAGGGTTTATAGACATGGGGAAATCAGGTATAAATCACTAGATAGGAGACTAGTTACTGGCCCCTGATGTGATCTAGATTAGGAGATGGGAAAACCAGCCTTTATCCCTGAAAGCAAAGCAGCCCTTCTTCAGAACAGCAATGGGGCACTCCACCGACCTCAAGAGCTGCAGCTGTTTTGTGCTCATGCAAATGTCATCGGGGCAGGACCCACTCAAATTAGCAGGATGCAAAGTGGCCCGGCCATTTTCTGCTGCAGGTTTGGTTTCCTCTCTCTCTCATGCCCCTGCCTTCTGCCACTGCCTCATCTCTGCCTGTGAAAGTCAATGTGGCTCAAACTACACTGGGAGAGAAATGTGAGGTCTGATCCAGGATGGTCAGTGATCAGGATTTTAGTAAGATCTATGGCTTCTGCTAGGTGGTTAGCTCAGGCAGTTAATTAGGGCTGGCCGTGTGGGGAGGGGTGTTCTGCAACAGGCCTAAATGCCACCTGTGGAAACAGAGAGGGTCTCTCTCCAAAATTCCCGGGGCTGTTTCTTTTTGACCGGGCTGGTTTTCGGGGGGAAGTGTGAGAGGACAAACGGCAGGGTTTGGAGGTCAGCTGCTGGTGGCATTCCGAGGACTATATGGTGGGTAAGGGCCCACGGATCTGATGCATCTCTCCAGCTCTGAAGGACTTAAGAGCCCAGTGGCCCTATATATGTGGCAGGCTTGCCCCTCGATATCACCAGGACCGGAGACTAGCCCTGACATGGGGCCCAGCAGGTGCAAAACCACTCTGGCTGTCCCATAGGCAGAGCATCTTCCAGCACGTGTGTCCAGCTTGAGTGGTGGCCAGCTGAATGCAAGGTCATTGCCAAATGCTTCTACAGCCTTGGCAGACGAGGGCAAGCCACACTGGTAAGCTGCTTCCTGACATAAGAGTCTATGTGAGCTGTCCTTGACATTATGTTATTTTTGATACAACTGTGGTGCTGTGCTGGCTGCCAGATCCCATCACTACCTTGTATCCTTCACTCTTCTGCCTTCTTCAGAAGCCCAGAAACTTTCCCCACTCCGGGTGTCAGGACACACACGGTCTCTGATCATGTTATTACAACCACGGATTATAAAGCAGATGTGTAAGTGAGGCGGATAAAACAAACACATGGGACCCTTAATCCCCAAATTTCAAGTGCCATGGGGATTAGATTAATATCTTTGGCTGCAGGATTTGGGGATGCAGCAGAGACAGAGAAGTGAATCTGTGGAGGCAAGCTGATTGCCTCCTCTCCATTTGCTGTAAGACAGACTCAGGGTAAGGGTTCTGCTTTGGAAACTAGATTGAAGGCAGTAAGGGATGTGGCATTTTAACCTTTAACATAACATGTGACGTTTTGCCTCTAACACACGCTGGGTCCTACATGGTTGTGAAGCCAGAGACCACCCCTGGAAGCTCTCAAGCCCCAGTGCTGTATTTAATTGCAGGCATGCAGATCCTAGCAGCTGCTGCCTTTGGGGACATTGCTGTTTGCAAGTTGAAAGAGAAATGCCTCACTTGAATTTCCCAGTGTTTGGTTAAGCATCCGGCTTCAGTGATAGGATTGAAGCTGAGCTTTGAATGACGTTTTTTGCTTGGAAGAAAGGGCTGGGGAAGAGGCATTTCTCCCTTGGGCTTAAGATCATAAATAAGGCAGTGTTATATAAGTGTGACTATAACCTATTTATACATCGTGTCAGACTCATACAATCAGGCTATGAATGACAAATCTCCCACTAATTTCTATGAATATAACAGTGGTACCTATCTGAATTTTGAAACAGCAGTGGAAATGCGTGCTGTTCTGTGTCAGCAGCAACTGGGACTCCCCTCCAGATTATACTGAGGGAGGGGTGGCTTGTGTCTGGCACTTCTTATACAGCCACAGTGGGTGCAGTTGGCTTCAGGGATCTCCCTTGCACCTATTCCTGATCCCAAGGCCCAAACGGCAGGGAGCAGAGGAAGGGAAACCTCCCACCTTTCCTGCGATGAGCCTGGGCTCTTGTCCCTCAAGCAGTGGGCCAGGTGGGAGCTGGCTCTTTCTACAGGACTGTGCCCTGTTATGAGGCATGGAGGTGCTGACAGGTGTCAGGGCAAGGGAACCGAAAGTGTCAGCTAGCAGGGTCAAACCAGCATCAGGAGCACCAGCTCACATGGACTGTTAACCAGGGGAACGCTGTGCTGCAGGACCCTGTCTGTGCTCAGAGTTTACAGGGTTTCCAAACCAAAATGTTAAATTCCTGGAATCAAAGCTCATCAGGGGTTACTAAACACAAGGAGTTTGGTGAATCAGAAATGTCCAGAGGCTAGAAGTGTAGCTGGGAACCTTTACGGCATACACTTGCCCTGCTTCTGTATATCTGTCCCCACCATTGGTGCTGCTGAGCAGTGCGGTCTGAACCAGAATGCAGACCCTAGCTGTGTGGGTCTGACTTGGCTGGCGTGGCCTGATGCCTGCCTGGGATCAAGACAATGGTAACTGTATATAAAAGAAATCAAATGAAGATTCAAACCCAGAAACTACCTCTGAGGCACAGAGAAGCAGTCATCATAACTGTGACAAGATAAAACCCCAAATCGGGTTCAAGTTTAAAGCCCGGCTTTTTGCTTCTCCATCGCCTCCCAGTCTGAGCTCTGCCTTGGGCACTGTCTCATTGCAACTGGCAAACACTTGCACATCTCTGCTTCTCCCAGGGTGCCTCTCACGGCCCCTGTGCCGGCAGCCATGGGCCCCAGAGACCTGAGCATCACAGCCGTCTGCGCAAGGCTGCCGCAAGAAGAAAAACTCTGAAATCCCTGTGGTGCTCCGTTGTGCCTCCAGCTAGTCTTCCTTCCCTGCTTCCCAGATGATCTCAGCTCCTGCTGCGGCCTGATCACACAAATCCATCAGGGTTATGTGGCCCTGCTGTCCCCCGCCAGAGATGAAGGAGACGTGGGGTCAAGTGTGGATGGCCCAGGGGGTCAGAAGTGATGGCAGCCGCGGTGGTGTTCTCCTAGACACCCCCAGCAGAGCCCTGTGACTGATTCACCTCATGTCCTGGTGCATCAGGCGTTGACTCACACCCAAGATGCGTCAGACGGTTGTGTTGGTGAAGGGTTCCTGGGCGCTGCCCCAAGCGCCCCCCCTGCGCCCTGACGCTGGGCCACCTTTCAGGGGGGAGGCGGAGGGGAGACCTTTGCTGGCAAATGGCCTGTGTCTCTGCAGGAACGTGAAACGAGGCTGGACAACTGTCCCAGCCCCCTGCAGTTTGCTTCTTAGTGATTCCTGACGCCAGTGCGAGGTCTCTTGCACAAAAAAAAAAGATCCAGTCTGAGAAAGGCCTGATTCTGCTGCCTTTGCAGCCATGACAAGGCGCTTGGTAACTGCAGCAGGGACAGAGGGAAGCAGCAGAGACCTCAGACTTTCAGGCTGCTGCCAAACAGATGCTCGGGCAGCTGAAATCAACCTCTGCAGAGGCTGGCTTGCAGACGGGTAGGCTCATACCACAGCCTGGCTGGCAGGAGTTCATGCCCTTGAAAATCTCTCCCAGGAGCTCACACTTTCTGCACTCCGCTTTGCCCAATGAGTTTGTTCATTAAAGGGAAAAGAAAACCCCTAACAGAACAGGAAACACTTCCAAAGATTCCTTGATGTACAGGCCAGCCAAAGCCCACCACGGATCCGATGGCTCTCAAAGCAGCAACCCCCAAACTGGAGGGCTTAACTTCACAAGTGGTGTCAAGCTCCAGCAGTGCTGGCTCAGCAGAAATCAGGAAAAAAACCAGTAAACAGTAGAACAGCGGGAACAACAGAAAAAGTAAAACTATGTGCTATTTGGATGCTTTTAGTAGACATCCCAGCCAGTCCAACAGCACTGGGAGCACTCAGAGGATGTTTGTACTCCAACCATAATACAGAGATGGAAAAGGTCCAGCCAGATCAATGACCTGGCTGCAAGTGCAACTAACCTGCTTCGGGCACCTTGGAAACAGCATGAACCTGGGGCGAGTGAGCCAGTGCTTCCCAGGTGACTCTTCCCGTCTCCTGCAATGTGCCTGGGGGACTTCCTGAGCCAGCGCTGGGATTTGTGCCCCTAATAACCTCTGAGAGATTTTTGCTCCATGAATAGGCCCAGGTGGTTTTTGAACTCATGCAAATGTTCAGCATCTACAGCATCCTGCAGCAAGGAGTTCCACTGCTTCATTATGCCAGAGCCACTTCCTTGGGCTTGCTTTGAACCTGCCACCTCCTTGTTTCACTGCTCCTCTCCGTGTCTGTCCTGGAAGAGGTGGTCATCTCAAACCAATCTCCCTCCAGCTATGGGAGCAGAAGAAATGGCATCTTACTTGCTGCTTTATTTGGGGACCTAACAGTGTTGCCCTGAATTAACTAATAAGAGAAGGGTGTAATTCTGCCCAACTAATTCAGGAAAACATTGCCCTTCTCACAGCTCATTTGCTTTGTCACACAAAGGATGTGTAGATAAGTTTCTACTCAGCATTTGTAGGCTGCTCTTCACCATCAAAACTCACTAAGTAATTTTGTCAGGACATCATCTTCTGAGGATGATCGTCCTCAGCACCATGCTCTTCTCAGGGGGGTGAAAACAATTAATGAAAGTCTTTCTATGAGGTGAGGGCTCCCCAGGTTACTGGCTATTCAGGCCCTGTGGTTCTGGGTTCTGAGCTCCAGCTCAGTGAGCTCATGGAGTGTAACGTGGTTAGCAGAGAGGAAGCTGTGTTTTCGCAGAGTTTGGCGTGACATGGGAGCTCACACACATTCGTGCTGGTCTGCGCTGCCAGCACACGCTCACCAGTGGCTGACCATAAAGGGAGAAGTGGTCAAACAACCAGCTCTGAAGGCAAAGAGGAATGAACAGTCTCCACAAGCTTTGCATAGGAGGCAAAATGTATGGGTGGGACATGTCACGCACGCACACAAATAGGTATGTCAGATCAGGGGGTTGCTCTTGCCTGTTTTCAGTATCTCTGGCTGTAAGCCCCCAGTACACAGCTCCAGTGACAAAGCCATCTGTTTTGCCATGACAGCTGGCAGCTAGCAGAGGCCAGCATGAATAGTCCGCCTTCTTTGCAGCCAGCGTACCGCCAAACTTGCTAAGAAAAGCAATTTCAGCCATGCCAGATGAAAGCCACCTGCAGCCCCGGTCAGAGGCACAGGACGTGTGGGCACCACAGCACCGGACGCCGCATCCCTCTTGTGCTCCAAGGGGAGGTCCCTGGTGACATCTCTTTTCACCTCTGCATTTTAGCAAGGAGAAGCTATGGTAGGCCTGTTCTCTCTGGGTGGACTTTCCCCGGTTTTGATCTTTGGGTTGTTGTTTTCTTTTTTATTTTCTTTTGAAAAATGAAGCATTTCCCCTTCTCTCTCTTTCAGTATCCATGGTGTGACCATTACTCAGTGGCTGAGGGAGAGCATGGTGAGTAACAGTGCTGGGCATGAGGAAAGACTGACATAGGAAAATGCAGCGAGGAGGAAGGGGCGCAGACGGTGCAGCCCCGCAGGCTCTCAAAAGGGCAGAGCAACGATGACAAAGTGCACAAAAGAGGAAGCAGAAGAAAAAAAATGCAGAACTGTCAGTTGGGCATCCCCTGGGGAAGGTGTGCAAGTCCAAGTCCCCAGAGTGCGTTATCCAGCAATGTGTGGCCAGCTGGTGGCTGGGGCCCTCCCAACCTGCCTGCTCCAGCCCTTCTGTGCCAGCTCTGGGAGTCTTTTCGGGAGGCACTGCCCTTGCTAGTACCACAAACCTGAGCCCCATATGCCTAGCGCTGATCCCACGCAGTGCTGCAAGGGGGGGAGGGGCTGTCATAGCCACATTGTTCCCCTGGGTATGGCCACCTCCTTCCCGATATTTGCTAGGCTTCTCCATGCAGAGAAGGGACCTGGCACCCCTTCTGGGAAAGTCAGCGCCAGCTGCTGCCTTGCATCCTACAACTTCTCAGCATCCGTGGGGCTCTCCTGAATAGAGGACTGGTGGATCTGACCTGAGTGTGAACGCACCTCTCAGAGAAGTTAATCTGAACTACAATTCCAAATGCTGCCTTAAAAAGATGGCCAGACACTATTTAACAGAAGTAGCCTTGAGACTATCCCAATACAAAGAGGGGCTCACAGACATTTTTGGTGGCAGGGGAGAGGGGTGGCCCATCTGCCAGCATCAGTGATGCCAACAGGAGGCTTTGTTTGAAGAAGGGAAACTGAGAAAATATACCCAGAAAGGACCTCAACAGAGTTACCACCACATTAAGGGAACCTCGTTAATCAGGGTTAGTGCCTGGGATCTCCCCCTGAGGTCAAAGCCAGAGGTGCAATTGCAACCCCTGGCAGTCCCTGCACCCCCTTTGCACCTCGCGTTGGCTTCAGTTCCACCCAAAACTTCTCCTGGGCTTAAGTGTGTGGTATAAGACAGAAGAGGAAAGGAAAATTTCCAACAGAAAGGTTTTTCAGAGCTGTCCATTGCATTTGTTTCACCTTGTGTAAAAGCTCGCTTTGTCTGCAAGGAAAATGTCTGTAAATGTGGCCACACAACTGCTCTGCAGAAGGCAGGGATGTGCTTTTGCTTCCTTGCGTGAGGCTGGCCTGCCTCTTTCCGCGTGCTTGGGGGAAACCGCAGAGGTCTCAGGACAAAGCTGCGCTTTCTAATTCTCATCAAATCTGTTGTGACAGTTTTCACCCTTCCCTCCCTGTGTTACACATGTCCCTGTCAGCTTTGTTGCTGGACAACTGAGGAAGCCCACCCTGCATCACTGAGATGTCCCATCTCACCCTACCCTATCCTGTCCACCAGGAAAGGGCGGTGGGGAAAGAGTCCATTTCTTGTACCACGCTTTCTTTTTCTGAACTTCCTTGATTGAGCCTGCGGGAAAAAAATAGCTATGCCAAAGCACTGGGATCTGTAAAGAGCATGGAAACACCAAAACCGTGAGGGCAGAGCATCCTTCCTCCCCAGGAAAGTGCAACCAGGGCATGTGGCAAGCTCTGATGTGCATGTGCCCGTCGTGTCAGGGTCTCATGGGGAAAGGGGCTGGGATGAACCAGTGGTTTTAATTGTACACATGAATTTTTGCTACAGTCTTACCCATTAAATGCTGAGTATTCTGGGGCACACACATGCCTAAGCATTGCCAGTGCCTGTTGCACGGGGAGCAAAGCGATTCATGCTTAGCTGGCATGAATTGGTTTTGTATGAGCCCATTTCCTTTTCCCTGACACAGGAGAAACTTGTCTTGCATTAGTGTTGTTTCCTACCCACTTGGGAAGGAAGAAGTGGGTGGTGGCCACATCCCCTTCTCTGAAAGCCGTCCCCGGTAAAGGGGGCCTCGGGGCCAGAGGGGAGGGAGCAGAGGGGGCCCACTTTGCCACGGCAATCTGCTTAAAGCTTTTAACCTGCCTTTACACTGCCAAGCGTCAGTCCTGTCTGCAACACACCCTCTTCATCCTCATCTAACTGTCACAGCAGCACAGACAGCTCCTCGCTGCCCAGCGATGCTGGCTGCAGACTTGCCTTCCCACAGCATCCCTTCCTTAGTTTGAAATCCCTGGCAGGAAAAATGTCCTCTTTGTCCCTTCTTTCTCCAGAGACCATGCCATCCTGCATTGTCCATCGCTCAGCAGGAAGTTTTCTGGCGTGACTGCAGGTGCTGGCAGGGAGGTTGGGTAGCTGCTGTGGCCACTGGCCATGAGACACAAGGTCCCAGCAGGGAAGGCTGGCCAGGCTCAGGAATGACTGCTGCTTGCTCGATGTAATGAGCAAATAGTGTTAACAAGCAGCTGTAATCTCCTGGCTTTGTGCCCTCCCTGCTTCCACGCACAGAGGCAATGTCAGGGCAGATGTCTCCCTCCTTGCCACTCCATGTGCTTGCAACCTGGGACCAGCAGAGATGCTCTCCAGAGCTGCATCAGCCACTGTGGCCCTTTTCCCTTGGCCCTGCAACTTCTGGGCTAGAGCAGTTATTATGCCTATTGCATGCTTCTCAAATCCCCCCAGCATGTGATGGTGTAGGGATGCATGTGTTTAAGCCCAGATACTCAGCCACCCAGACCAATTTAACGCCCATCTCACTCAAGTGTGGGGTGGTGGGGTCCCAGACCCTTCCACTCAAACAGACATTCAGCCTTGCTGCCATGTTTGGGCCCTTAGATGCTCCCTCTGAGGGCCAGTGCTCTTTGGCATTAAGAGCTGACTCCCTAGCCTTATAATTTTGTTGGTGGAAGAGATGTTAGGATTAGGGGCAGAGGAAAGAAAGGACTGGAAATGTGCTCCCATTTCCTAAAGGCATCCGCTTTTTCCTCCTCCCAAATTGCCCAGTCAACCACAAGATGAGTCACTGGTCTCCCGCATTTCCACCTGACCCACTTTTGGCTTGTCTGACTGCAGAGCTTTTGTTTCTAGGATGCACATACGCACGGCTATGGAGCTGCGATGCTTTGGGCTTCTCCTGCGTGAAATAACCTGGAAGCAGGGAAACTTTTCAGCCCTGGGCTTCCCTTGAAGGCACAAAATGATGACCATCCCAGGCCACCATCGTCCAGGCTCCAGTGGGAAGGCCCTGGGGGTTTTGCCTGAACTCTGTGCAGCTGCTACAGGGAGGTTTGACCCCCAGCAGTTCCAGCCTGAGCCTGGGGGTCCGGGGCTGTGAAGCCATTATCCCATGGTTAGGTTTCCCCCTGGGGAAGCTGAAAGGAATAAACAGCAGATGGGACAGCTTGTTCTGCTCGCCTGCTAATGGTTTTCAGCAGGCTGCTCCTAATTTGCATCGCTCCTGTCTGTGGAAAGGTGCTGCCATGAGTCAGGATGCTAGCGAAGCCCAAAGGAAAAACCTGCTCAGAGGTGCTCAGATGACTGTGCCCACCAGGTGCCTGTTCACCTCTTCAGTGCTATGGCTGGCATGGACCTCGTCTTTTCCAAAACCAGGCACAGCACTGTTTTGAAACACAGTTGAAACGGTTAGCTGAGAAACACAGATTAGTGGCAGAAAGCAGAAATGGCATCCCAGGCACAGGAACAGCCCTGGGCAGCAGCATAAATAGACACGCACTTGCTCCTTTTTGTGCATGGTGGTGTCATGGGTTTTTTTCCATCACCCAAGGTGAAATGTCCATCCCAATTGTATTTTCCATGTCCAACTCATTGTATTTCCTATTTGCTCAGCCGTCACATCTTGAAGGATGTTACAGGGGACTTGCCTTGCAACCAGACCGTGCCTTGCTTTCTCCTCCCTTTGCTGGCCAGTGAGGCAGGGCTTGTTCTTCTGTCCCCAGCTATAACTGCGTGCCCGCCTCACTCTCTGGCTCCTGGATCATTATCTCTGTGCCTGCCCGAAAGAGCCCTTGCCTGGCCTCTGTCACCTGCAGCCAGTCCCTGGCTTAAGCCTGCTTTGTTGCAGTCTCTTGCTTAGGATCCCAAATTCAGATAAGTGTCTCAACACCTCAGGCCAGTGGCTATGGCTCTCATGGCTTGGGTGTAGGGCAGCAAAAAAGCCCAAGTGTATCCCCAGGGCATCGCAGGATTCTCAGGAGAAACTCACTCCTGAAGAGGGGCAGAGAAGGGGAAGGTTGCGCTTCTTTGGCTGCTAGAAGTACGAGGACTATTTAGGGCTGCGAAAACCCACTTTGGCTCAGTACCTGCCTCATGCAGGGCAACATCCAGGTTAACCCAGACCTTGCTCCAGGTCCACTCGTGCTGAATGGAGGACACATAGTGTTCACCTTAAAAACCTCTGCTAGCTGGCTGCCGACAGCTGTACAAGGTCCATGTCCATGCACTGCCCGTTGTGTACCCCAAAGATGCTCACAGCCCGCTGCAGCAGGGCAGTGGTAAAGTGGCACCTCCTTTTGGCTCTGCAGTGCCTGGCAAACCCTGCGAGCAATGGAGCCAGGAAACAAATAGCATGGTCCCTGCCCACGGGCTGTAAAACGTGGGAGAAGGAGGCCATGCATCCCAGCGAGCAGCTTCCTGGGCATCTGACCACAGCCAGGGCTGGGGGCCGGGTGCTGATGAAACGGGCTGTTTGTTTTCAGTGCACATGACCCTAATTACTGGTGTCTGTGCAGTAATCCATGCTCTGCGGGCAAGCCAGAAGGCAAGGCTGGGCACACCTGCCCGGTGTGTGGGACCCAGCCCGGAGAGCTGGCAGGGTCCAGCAGGACAGTGAGGTGCCCGTGCTCCAGGCATGTGAGGCACCCAGCCTCTGCCCGTGCCCAGCTGTGTCCCCACCCCATGGACCGGAGTCATGCTGCCCAGCAGGAACCTGCCCAGAGCCAGCCTGAGGGTTATGCCAGGCCCTGCCTCCCAGATCTTGGGCAGGTTTGGGGTGCAAGGGGTTTGCCTGGGCTGGGAACATGCTGATGAAGGCAGGGCTGTGGCTAAGCCCTCGCAGTCACGGCTGTGTTGGAGCTGGTCACACCCTGGCTCCCATCCGAAGAGGTGGCTCCCTTGGCCAAGGCGCACTCCTCCACAAATGCTTACAATATTTGGCACTTGCTAAGTCCCTGGCTCTCTGCGCCAAGATTTTGGGTGGTGTGACAGCTATTCGTTACACCCTGGAAAAGTGGGAGACTGCATTTGTTTGGAAATCAGGGGTTGTTTATTTGGCTTTTCCCCTGATCTCCTCTGACAAATTAGAAGCTGTTTAATGAGGCTTTTCTTCCGTTTTCAATGGGAACTACAACGTCTGACATGACTTTTCTCCTATGAGCCCATGACCGTAGTACCTATGATGGATGGCAGCTACGTGTAGCCTCATAAAACAAAAAATGCCAGGTCCTTTGCATGCCCTTTCCTCTGCCCTTGAGAGCAGCCCGTGGCAGAGTCTGCTCACATCCATCCTAGTAAGCTCCGTTTCTCACCAGAGCAGGGCACCCAAACTGCTGACCAGATTTCCTTCCCGACAGCCTAGCACCGCACCCCATTGCTAAGGTCCCCATCTGGGAAACTTCTTCCCAGCCGTCTCACAAAGATAAAACCCACTCCTCATTTCAGACCCTGAAAGTACATCGCAAAGTATTTGCAGGAGGGTGCAGACATGCCTAGCGTCACTGACATACAAGCCACTGCACTCAGCCAAGTCTGGGAGCACTGGTGAAGCTTGCCTGGGCTTATACCAGCATGAGAGAACAGAATTCAGGCTTTGGTTAAAAAAGAAAGAAGTCAAGGAAATCCCATGTAAATGTAATAGGTGTCAAAGGAAGATGATGTTTTTCCAGTGGTGAGGAATAAAAATTTGTACTGAAAGTCAATTAAGCAAGTAGTATGCTTTTCCACGGTCTTCAATTTGGGAATCACATCAATTCCCTAAATCTCCCTTTGGCGATGACTTTTAGCTCCGCTGTTAAATATCACTGCTGGAATTGCAATGAGAGGAAGTCAGTGGTATTCACTGATATATGGACCTGCCAGGAGAGAATGGGGTTCATCTGAAAATGTGGTCGTAATTCTTCTCTTTGCATTATTTCCCTGCTTCCTGCACTTCTCCGCCTCTGCCTTTGTACATTGGTAGTCCGGGTTGAAACCTTCAGCTCAGCATGTCCCTGATTGCAGCAGGAGCGGGGGGCCTCCGCAGAGACAAGTCAAAGGGACACCCAAGAGGGACTGAGCAAAATCTGGGCTGAAGTCACCATTTCCTGGGACCCTCCTCAGTCCATAGGGCATAGCTGTTAAGTACCCAGCACTGCCTCAGCACAGCCTCCAGCCCCCAGCCCCTGGAGCCCACCCTGCCTGCCAGTGCCTCAGCTCACCCCATCCTTGGGACAATGCCCATAGCACCCAGCGATTACTCATTTTTTGCAACCTATTTAGGAGCCTCGAGTTGCTCATAGTGCAGCGAACATCCTGTGAGCACCAGAGGCGAGGGGGGGGACCACAGGATGCAAAATGCAAAGCTTATCAGAAATGCCCCCACAGGAAATACAGTGATGAATATAGAAACCTGATCAAACCGCAGCCGGAAACGGGCTGCTGAGGGCTTGGAGAGATGCTGGGCTCTCTTGTGACCTGCCAAATTGCTATCTGCTTCCTTCCAGAAAAATTAAGAGAGGAGTAACGTTATCTGAGGAGGAAAGTTGAATGCACATGGGCAGAAGTTGTCCAGCCCAGCAGAGGCACGTGCACATGTACCTCCTTTTGCAGAAGCCTGCTAAATTTCAGGCCTCTATCGTACACATGGCAACTCCAGCCTGTGCACCTTCATTAGGTGCTGGGTCAGATTCCCAAAGAGGGAGGCTCTCAGTGCCATCCAGCACCTCCACGGCTGGCCCCAGCCCCAAGGCGCTGCACCCCACTCCCACCCGTCGCCCACAGCCCATGCAGCTGCCTGGGCTCCTCCACGTGCGCGGGGCAGGACCTGCTCACGTTTGGCAGGGATGCTTGGGAGCTGGTTCTGCCCTGCGGTGGGCGTCAGTCAGCTGGTGATGCCGGGAGACCTGCCGAGGTCACCGCCTCGACAGACTCCTACAGGTGCATTGCTTAAGGGTGAAACACAGAGAGCGGGACTGCCTGCAGAAATAACAGCCTTGGCTGTTAAGAAAGCACCCAGCTTGCAGGCTGGAGCGCCCCTCTGCCATGGCCATGCCCGCTAAGCCTCTGCCTGGCTCCCCAAGTGGGGATGCCACCACAGCATCTTCCAGTCCCAGCGGTGGCCACTGAATGAAGCTGTCTCATTAGCCCTGGGAGCGCAGCACTAGAAAGCAAAGGAGGAGGAGACATCCTGACAGTCTAAGGCTCACAGGCGTCCATAGTATGCGGTTTAAAATGTTCCCCCTCCCTGGGGATAGTCTATTGGTGTTGAAATTAATTTGCATTAGCTATTTTAAGTGCTGGCCTCTTTCTCCAAAAAGCCCTGGAGCTGGAAAGCTTCTTGGGTTACCGCATGCACTGCTGTCTGGCTTATGCCAGTTCTTAATACTTTCTGCCTCTCCAGTAAAACAAACAGGTTTTGCCTGCAGATCCCAACTTATCCATTGCATGCCACAGCCAGGCTGGTGTTTGTCTTGGATGTGGTGTTGTCTCTGCTTCAGCCACGGACAGCCGCGCAGAGAGCTCTCACACTTATTCGCTCGGGCTTAGTAATTAATCAACTGGCAAGGGCAATGGCTAAATGGCACTCGGTACCATACATAGGCACATAATGGCACAATTAAATCTCCTGAATAGATGTCAAATGACTTTCTTAAGGTAGCTGCTAAGCTCAGACAGTTTGGAGAGTTTTTAATACCAGGTGCTAATGGGCAATGCTCAAATGTAAGCCTGGGTTAATTAAGTCAAGCCACATCAATCAAGCACGAAGGCAGCCCAGTTGGCATTTCCAGTTTATTGTTGATATGTGACCCCCACTAGGCCCAGAGTTAATCAGTACAAGCAATTATCCTGCCCCTAGCAATAACAGCCGTGTGCCCGGTGCCCTCACGGTCCGGTGCAGACCCAGGCACAGGCTGCTGGGCCGGTGCGTGATGCTCTGCTGCCCGAGGAAAGCAGTGCCCGAGCCGTGCGGGGCTCACCCTTAGCTCAGCCAGGGCTGTGTAAGAAGGACCTAGAGCACTCATGGAGATGGGCACTTCTGCAGTGGGAAGGTGCTGGACTGAGCCTGTCTCACCTGGAGGAGCAACAGGGGACGGGGGTAACCCAGGGGATGCAGCAAAGGCGAGCAAACTGTCCTGCCAGAGGCTTTGAAGCCACGTGTCAGAAGGTCTTCCTACACATTTGTTTCCCCATCTGTAATAAAATAAGTAAAACAGCTCTTAGTTGCCTCATAGGGTGTGGGAGCTGTGCTTAATTGATATGTGCAACCGATTTAAAGGTTCTGAGAAGAGGGGAGAACTGAGAGGAGTTACATGGCACTCATGCTCCTGCACAATGCTGTGTCCTTGTGTACTGCACCCTTCAAAGGCCGAAGTGTCCTATGTCGCCACTTCCCTTTGACAGTCAACCCCATTTTGAAGTCAGATGGAGACATCCTGTCCTGTCTTGTCTTGACACATAAGATGTCTTTGTAACCTTGACACCTTCACCATCAACAGGCAAGGGTCTGTTTTGACCCGAGGAGACAAGATGTGCTTTTTGCAAGCAGAAAAACACTGAGAGTTAAATCATCCTTTGAAACAATGCACCTCAAGGCACTGGAGCAGAGAGATGGAGGCGAACCGAGAGAAAGTGAGGGGGGAACCTGGGCTGACACAGTGCTGCAGCTCACTGCTCTGCACTGCTGTCATGAGACAGCGCAAACATCTCTCTAGCCCTTGGATGTGGCTTCTAGTTTCCTTTGCACTGATGTGTTGGTAATGTTATTCAAGAGTCACTTAAAATGTGAAACAAGCACTCTTTTCCAGGTGCCATAGTATTTAGTCTGTTTTCTATCGCTGCTCTAGGTTACGGTCCAAAGTGTGTTCTGACACCCTCCTTTTCTATGTGTTCCATCTTCCTCCTCCTCTGGACGATACGGAAGTTTGATTTTCCTTTGACTTTGCCTCATCCTGCCCTTCAATAAGCACCAAACCCTTGCAGCATAAGTGGTCTAAGCCCCCAGAGCTGTTTGCTGCAGGCGTGCCTTCACAACTTTCTTGAATATGCCAGTGCCTGGGCTCTGGTGTGCCGGTATGACAAGGTAGGATGTGCCCGAAATGCATGCACAGGGAGGAAACGGAGCTTTCAGAGGAATTTGCTGCCACAGCCGTTCCTATCCAAGGAAAAATAATTGAAGAGTAATGATAAATATCACCGGTATGCTAGTCACTGTCGTCTCATCGAGATGATGGGAGTGCTTCTCTGTAGGCTAGATGACATGAGGACCATAAAAGGAACCTGTAATGAGATAATGGGCCAAATGAACCAGGACTGCATCTGCCAGCTCCTTATGCAGCATGGAGCCACAAAACGATGCATGACTCTTCACAGATGAGCGTGAAGCTAAGAAGAAAGATGGAAGAAGAGAGAAGAAAGAGGAGGTGATGAAGAAATATAAAATGAGTTGATTCAGCTTAGGATCAAGCACAGGCAGAGTCAGACCCTGCCACGGCATTGACTCAAAGCTAAACGAGTGAATGAGTGAAGGGACAGGGCTCCTACCAACGTTTGCTTACATCCAGCCACTCATCAAACTCAGGCAAGACACTCTTTTTACACACGTGTAGGTAATTAATTCAGACATCAGGAAAAAGGCACTGGAGACTTACTGCTCACCTAATTAAGGAAAATAAAATTGAAAGAACCAGCACAACCTGACAGGAACCCAGCTCTGTACTTCCCAGGCAGGCAGTGGCTCAGCCTTGGTATTAAATGTCAGCTGTTGCTAGACAATACCCATCACTGGCAAATAACCAGTACTTTAGGAAGGGCATCCTCTGTTCAGAGCACTCAGGACGCCTCCTGTTACCCCAGTGAGGCAGAGAAGTACTTGGCATGTGATGGCAAGACTGCTCACCATGTCTAGAGATGTGCAGGCTCTGGTAAAGGTCTGCAGGACAGAGAGCCCGCTCAATCCTACGAGCTGTTCATCCAGCGGTCAATTCCTCTCTGGTTTTATCCTTCCATCGCTTCAAATCCTGGGGTGTGCTATCCTTCTGTACCCTAGGATGGAAAACCCAGCATGGGCAGAGATCTCCTCAAGGCAGTACCCAGAAATAAGTCATGGCTGGGACCCATAGGCTGCTGCTGTCTCCCAGGACAGCAAAGCACAGGTAGCTCAGCCTGTGTCCCAGGAGGTGAGCGAAAGTCCATCTGCAGACATGGGGGACATTGAAGTCCCAGGCTGCGATTGCCATCTCACACGTCATAGGCAAGAGAGAGACCCAGCCACCACCAGCCAGTGATTCATCCTTCCTAAGATACTTCAGATGAATCATCTGATGTAGATGTCTGCTCCTCTGCACCAGCCACAACAGGATTTTGGCTGTCCTGCTTTGAGACATTGGCTCTTTGGTGTTACCCGTCTCATGTGAGACCTTTAGCAAGATTAAGTCTAGATTGACCCAAGACTCTGAGGAGCTACTGAGACTTGATCTTCCACACAGGCCTTCACACCAGTGTAAGGGTGTTGAGCCCTGGGCTGGGACAGTGGGTTTGTGATGTTAAACACCTTAGCTGGAGGCTAGCCTTTAGCTGTCACTGTTAAGCACCACCACACTTCAGTCGAAGAGGCTTGCATTATGGATGGCACCCAGGCTGGAGGTGTCACTCAAGTTACAAGCCACAGTGGCCTGCCAGGGAAGACAAAAAAGGAGGAGGTGGCTAATTTAGCATTCTTCAGACCAGTAGAAAACTCACCCTATTAACCAACACTTCGCTTTCCATGCAAGTCTTCTTTGAAGGTTCATTATTAATGCAATTGAACTGGCTTCTTTGGCTACAGCTGGAGCACCTCTACCACTGGTCTATGTTGCTTTGGGTCAGACACCAATATAAATAACCAGAGCTGGCTCAAATGAGAAGTCTTGGCTTGTTTGAGGCCAGCACTCTGGCTTGTTGGGTAATTTCAGGTAAGTCTTTTTTTTTGTCATGACTTTACCTGACTTTCCCCATCTGTCCAATAAGGGTAACTGCTCCAGCTTCAGAAATGCACAGAAGCTGAGGGCTGTTCTCACATGAGGAATGTCCTTTGACCTGTCCTTAGTAAGAACACTTTTCAAAACCCTGTTCTTGAACTTCTGTGGAAGTTAGGCAGGAGCTCGGGTTGAGGTGGCCACACCAGCCTGGCCAGGGAACAGGAAGAGGTAATCCCAAAACATCTCCTGTTCTCCCTAGCATAGCTCATCCCACCTGTGACATTGCTTAGTCAGCACAGCATTTGCAAACCTATTGGAAAAACAACTGAATCATTAAAAACAGAACCTAAACCCCTAAAATCCAAGCCCACAAAATGCAGTTATCCTTGCTCAGCTCTCTCAGACTTTGGTAAAGGGCCCTCAGTGCATCAGATTTAGCAGGCAAGTCAGATTGGCCATGCAGGATGTGAAGAAAATGCAGAGAAGCTGCTACAGACATAATGCAGCCAGCTAGAAAACATCACAGAAGTTTCGCGCCACTTCCAAGACATTGATCTTTGGAGCCACTATAGACACATTCAGCAAAAGTGGTCCATTCTTTCCTCTACAAATAAGAGAAATAAACAGTGCAGGTCAATAGGCATGATCCTTGAAGGTGTCCCCAGAAAGCCCCAAAAGCTTATTTGATGTATGAATCACCTTCAGCAACATGGTAAAGCCTCCTGAATTCTCCAAATGGATTAGGAGTTACAACAAGTTTTCTGCAAAACTATGCAACAGTTTATAAGATAATGAAAGGACAGAGAAACCAGGTGGAAAGGAAGCCGGGGACATGGAGGACATCGGTGTATTTAATGAAGGTTACCTGTGGAACAGAAAAAATTCCACCTTCAGCCAGGCTGATCGTTTTTAACTACACCAGAAAATCACCTTTCTAAAGAGGATGGATATTTAGGCTTGTTGACAAACGTCCTTCTAAGGTGAGTCTTTCTCCTTGCCTGATCCTGCTCTTAACCTGATGAGAACAGGACAGAGTATTGCAGCAGCTCAGCTTTGCACTTGCCCCATTACTACCATGCAGTGCATTGCAGCTAGTGTACGGGGGTTGCTTGAAGCTGATGGCACCAACAAGGTGAGAGGTTTAGTTTGCAAAAAGAGGATTAAGCCACAGTCATTACTCTTATCAGTGATCTCCAATCACCTACCATGTACCTTTTCAATCTGCCATCAGCAAACCCTGGATGTGAGGACTCTGACTGATGCTACAGGTATTGTTACGGAGGTTGTAAGTGAAGTAACCTACTAAGGCTCTCTCCCAGACTCGTGAGCCAGGAGTTGGGCTCCCTTCAGAAGAGATTGTTCTGAATAAAATGTCTCATTGCAGTTCAGTTTCCTTCATGGTTCAAAGATTGTCTTCTCTAGTATCTATGAATATTCCTGTGATCCTATCCTGGACTTGCTCATTCCACAAGCTGTTACTAAAGCTGACTTAGACAGTAGGACTACAAAAGGAAAAGTTTTAGACGCAGAGCCATGCACACTCTTAGCACGTGGCTGAATCACACCCACAGTGATGTCCAGCTCCAAGCTGCAAAACTGATCAATTGTCCTAAAAATACGTTGACTTTCCCTGCCGCTTTGGATCCAGCATCTTGTCTTTTGTGTGTGCTTGTGGTTAATTTCTTCAAGGAGAGTGGGCAGGAGGAGCGTCGCCGAGGGAAGTGCACCCAGGCTGTGCTGTCTGGCTTGCATGTTGGTAAGCCAGGGCGGCACAGGGGCTGGAAGAAGCAACTGACACGAAGTGACAGTTTCCAAAGAAGAGACGTCTTTGCACAGTACATAGGTAAAGCATAGACACACTGAACCACAGGATGTTGTGCACGGTAAAAGCTCACACAGGTTCAAAGAGCAATTAGACAAATTCATGACAGAAAAATCCATTGAGGTCTATTAATTGCAAAGACAGAGTCTCTGCTTCAGGAATTCCCTCGGTCCCACATGCCTGGAGGGCAGGACAGTACCCTGGGGTAGTATCAGAACATGCTTTTACTTCTTGTTGGGCATTTTTCTTCCTGGCCCTTAGTAGAGAGAGGATGGATGAGCTGAGTATTGCTGGTCTGGCGTCAATATGCGCCCATGGGACGTTGACCTGGGAATAGCACAGACCTGCACAGAGCTTCCTGCCTATGAGGCAAATTCTCTTCAACTCCAAGCAGCAATATTCAAGCAAGACTACAAACAAAACTTCCCAGAAAAAAAACCAAACCACTTTTCTTCTTATTTTGGACCAAATCTGTGAACCCTAGGGAGCAGTCCTCAGGAGCAAGATCTGTTGCTAATGTGAGGAGGCAGAGAAGAAAGCTATGCCATTTTGCCTCAACAGCCCCTCTGATTTGAAGGCACCATCTGCCTCCTGTTGATTTTTTCTTCCCAGGGGCTAAAACACACATGAGTCACTAACAAGCTCGTAGAGCCCGTGTGCGCTATCATGGTTTGCATAATTTATCCTGAGCCAATGTGATTCCACAAATTAATATTAAGTTGCTGTTGTTGGGGTGGAAATTCCTGTTACCTGCAGCAGGGCTGGATTTGCTCTGCATCTGCACATTTACAGATGCCTGTGATGACAGGGTATAGAGATAAGGGATAAATATGCACAGAGCAGGAGAATGAGAAGAAATGCATCATGATCCAGTTTTTGTGGCTCTTCTTTCCATAAAAGAGGGCTTATCATGGCTCCTGCACAAGAGATGAGGTTTGTCATGATGAGATTGGGTGCCCACGTGTCACTTCTAGAACCTGAGAAGATATCTCCAACACTTTGGTCTTTCAGTCCTTCTACCGATTCAAGCTGTTTCTTTACTTAGCACCTTCTCTTAATCACCTTTATCTGAGAGATCCCCGTTGAGCAGAGCAGAGGGAACTAGCCTGGTTAAAGGGAAGCAACCCTGCAGACCCAGGCAGGAGTGAAGTCCACATTGTCTTATCCCCCTCCATTGTCTGTCTGCACTCTGACACACAGAAGCAAGTAGATGAGATGCTCAGGTGTTACCTGAGTAACAGAGCTTGGTTTGATTCCAGAATATTCAGCTGCGGGAGCAAGCTGGACATGCTCCAGACACTAAGTTTTATGCAAGCCCCTCTCCAACATTTGGTCTGTGACTCCTCCAGTGCCACTGTCTGGGTTTGACCTTCATTGAATTTAAGACTCTCCTGTTGCTGAATGCAAAATCTGTCTGTATCTGACAGAAGGACCCTGTTGACCAACTCCTCCTGGAGGGTAATGTTTTTAATCCCAGCCTGGCACCTGCTATGGCAGAGTCTTGGTCTTGCCAGTGATCTAGAGAGATCTCAAATGTCTCAGTAAAGTGCTGAGAATCTGGGCTGGAAATGTTAATTTTGATAGTACCCTTCTCTCCCCATGCGCCTTGTGCACCAGGTTAGATGTCTGTTGCTTTTATTGATCTCTTGTTTGTTCTTTCTTAAAAGTCAGCAGGCACTTGTCCCACCCAGCCAACAAGCACGTCTGACATTAGCCTAGCTGGTATCCACCCCTCCCCGGGCACAGAGCCTATCCCTAAAACGTGAGCAATGAATACCTGTTCCTGATGGCAAGGCAGATTTTCTGCATCAGGAGAACATTGTGTTTTCACTGGGTTCGCCAGAAAGGAGTCACATAAAAATAGTCACCAAACTTCCTTTCCCAACATGGGTTTCACAGATTCCTCAGTCACCATTTGCCAAGTACAACCTGTCCAGCCAAGCAGGCATGTTGGAGTGTGCACAACTGTATGCAGTTTGAGGTGCTCTTCTATTTTTTAATAATACAATTTGGTTTCTTTTACATTCAAACGTGAATCCTGTGCCTGAAATGTTGAAAAAACCCCAGCATAGTAGTGGAGAGCTTACACAAAACTGATGTGGTGAATTTTCTATCAGTGCTCACTATTAAGTGACAGAAAAATTCCCATGTGATATGTCTTGAACACCTTTCTGCTCACCGTCAAGAAAGAGAAAAATGTTATTTGTGCTAAACACAGATGTGGTAAAAATAGAAATTGAATCCTAGGCCATATTTAGCATTTCAATTAAATGACCTCATTTTTAACGAGCATACCTAGATGATTCACATACTAGAAAAATCAGGCTATATACAGAGCTGTCCAAATGGGACATACAGTATGCCTGGATACAAGTGGAACATTTAATGCATCTCAGGTTCAGATCTTCACACTGCTCGCTAGATTTCAATGTGGTGTCTCTGCCATTCCTTGTTTCTTTTCTTGTGCTAGGACAACCCCATAATTCCTCTCCCCAAAGCCAAGAGAAAGGAGGTGGTAGACAGCCCAACCAGAGCTGTTTGATCTAGAAGAATAAGGAACAGCCCATGCTCGAGAGGCCAGCTGAGATCAGGGCAAAGACATAAAGTAAGACAAACACTGATGGGGTAGGAGGAAAGAAATCTGTCGCAGGAGAGCAGGGCAGCCCTGGATCAGGGTCCAGAGGCATGGTGGCATCTCCATCCTTGGGGACCATCCACTATCAGACCTGACCTGGCTGTGAGGGTGTTGGGGAGAGGAGAAGCAGAGACACCCCTAGAGCACCCTTCCCACCTAAACACTTCTGTAATTTTACAAACCCGTGAGCCGCCCACATCTGCCCCAAAGGATGGGGTTGAATGCACCAGAAAATGACATCTAAGCAGCAAAACTTTGGCCTTAAAATTTTCATGGAAATGAGCTGTGGAAACAAAATGACTGTATTAGAAGACTGGCTTGAGCATTAGTATAAACCTATCATTCTGTCAGAAAGGACAAATATTTCCTGCGGAGTTAATAGAGCTCTTACTCTTAATAGTTGTTTATTTTATTTTCCACTGTTAGTAATAAACCTCTGTGCATCTGAAAATAGCTCTCTCTAATTACTGTATGAGTACCCGTGCATTATCGGTGTGCACGGTTATGTTTGTGTGTGCTGATGACACCTCAGGTATAGGTAGAGAGCTATTTGGCTTCTTTGAAAAATGTATGTTCACTGAAAAATCTGAAATGTTCACAAAAGTTTCACCAAATCCAAAGTAGAGTTAGCCCATGATCAGAATCCTTGGAAATCACTGCCAGATCTCTGCCTTTGGGGGAAATGTGCACAGAAGAAATCCTGCAAGGAAGGCAAGGGACAGTTAAAAGGAAAAATCAGGAAAAAAAATTAAATTGTTTGCTCAGATTTATACCAAAATTACCTGTCAAAAGAATCATGTTTCCCCTAAACATGAAGCCTTGCTGGGTTTTTTTTTTCAGTAGGACTCCAGTGACATGCTCTGTCACCCTATTCTTGAGACTTTTGTCACGAATTGCTCTCCTGATAAGATTCAAGATCCTAACATGCAAAATGAGACAAAGAAGATGGATATGGTGGGCTGGTAATTTCATGTAGCACCAATAAGTTGGTGCTATATGAAAGTCTTAACGAAAATATGGCATGTCTTCTTAATGAAAAAGTTCTTTTTCATTTTGGTTAAGACATTTCAGTTCATCTAGACACCTGGACAACAGCTGGGTTGCCTTCTGAACAACAGGTGCTTAAAACCAGGGTTCAACTCAAAAGTGGCCACAGGGTGGGGGGAGCTGAGAAAAAAAACACAAATCTGACTCAAAATTTTGCACAGAATTTGGTCAACGTAGACCAAATCAGTGCTGAGGCAGGGAGATGGGTGGATGCTCAGCAGTGTGCAACAACTAAGGAGAATGGGTTTTCAGTTGAAGGGGGAGAAGTATTTTTAAAGGGCTCCTGGCTGAGCTCCACATCTTTATTTTTGCTTGGTTGAATGCAGCTGAGAAACTGGTCACAGAAAGGTTTGCACCTCATGAATCCCTAGGAGACTACACCTGCAGTGACTACCCCCATTCCAGGTACAAGCAAAATAAAAGAACTCAGGGCCAATTTACTTGAAAATCTTTTCCAAGTCCAGCACTGTCTTTGGATGCATCAGTAAATTTTATCTCTAGGCCCACCTCTGAGCTAGACTAGCATCCTTGTCAAGTTAGTATCCACCATACAGCATTACTTTCCACCGCCTTTTTTCAGATCTCTGGAGTGGCTGTCGATGCTGGGGTGTACGGCCACCTCTTTATTTTATCTGGCAATGTCAGCTGCAGCATGCTGTCACCTGGCTGAGTTCTCAAAATGAAGTCCAGGGCTGGAAATACTGAGGCCTGCTGAGAAATGTGGTACCAGCTGAAGGCATTGTTCAACATGGCCTTCGTTGGGGTATTTTCTGTCAAAATAAGGTAGGGGGTGTGTGTGTCAAAATTGATGACTTTTCCACGGGATAATTCTACCCAGCTCTGAAATGCTCCTTTTTCTGTCCAAAATACCTCAGGCATGTCATCTGAAGCATCAATATTTCCTTCCCACTGAAAATATTTGGGGTTTTTTTGGAATTGCAGGCATGGGATTGTGTGTGTGTGTATGTCATCTGTGTTGTCATTTGGTGGCAGAGGCAGGTCTGAAAATGCCAGGGACATTGTTCCTATAAACAAGTTTCTGTGTGTGCACTAGTGTGTCTGTGAAAGAAAAGAAATGTGAGCTTAACCGTGGTGATGCTGGACACCTTCCAGCTCTGTAGCAGGCTGCAATGTGGGTCACAGGCTGTTTTATGAAAGCTGTCTCTTGCATTGCCTTTTCTCTGGCTGATGCTCTTTAAGCATCACCACTGCCAGATCACGTTCCCTAGGAAGCAGAGAGGTGCCAGGTCTGTGCAGCCAGTTTGCTTTGCCAGGCAGCATTCAGGACAGGTAACAGCATCCTTGTTCTGAATACATTCAGGCAAAACTTAAAGCCAGAATAATTAAAAAAAAAAATAGTGCCATCCTGCAAGCAAGCACTGCTCAGTGCCACCGTGCTGCTGGCAGGGCAGCACAGAGCCAGTGATTCAGCTTCAAAATGTTGTCTAGTAAATCAGCAGCAGTGCAGGGTGTCAGCTAATGCCCTGCAAGGACAAGGTACCTAAGAAGAAAGGACCTTCCAAAACAAAACCAGGGGATGCTGCTTAATGTGGGATAATGGAAGGACTTCTAGGTTTTGAGTGATGCAAATAGACAGAGAGGAGATCACTTCTTCACCTGTGGGAGCAGTTCTTCTCTGCCCATCAAGAAGGCTAAACCCTGGTCTGGTATGTTGTTTCGCCTCCCTCTCACCAAACAGGAGAGGACAAGCTGGTGTCAGAGACTGCATCGTGAGCATGTTTGAATTTAAACTTGTAGTTAAGGACATTGCTGGATCTGGATCTAAATTTCTGAGGGCGAGGTTGGTGCAGTGAGCAACACCACGGCTTCTCCTGGCTGCTCCCATGGTGTCTGTTTCTGCCAAACTTCTTGACTGCCTTTGTATGCACGTGTGGCCCCCTCTGCAGAAAGAAGACCAGCAGTTTAAAACTTTAAGATAATTCTTATTTTAGCTTAAAAAGCACATACACCCTGCCTAAAAGAAGAGTTTCGTGTTCATACCCAGAGCGAGAGAAGCCACATGGGGATCTCTGAATGAATATCCCTGAATGGAGCTGAAGGAAGACCTCTTTAAAAGACTCAGGTTTGAGAAGATGAATAAACATGGAAGCCGAGCTGCTTGGGATTCACTCTGGGCTCTCTCTGTGTCCTGTAAGTGCCTGCTGGCCTCTGAGGCTGGAACAAAGGCTGGTGCATCTGGAGGCGATGCTGAAATAATGAAGATTTTGCTTCTGCAGAGAATCACGAAGCTGTGCCATGGGGAAAACAAACATGCAATGTCTAGAGAACAGAAAAAAATAATCACAGAATTGGACCAGAAAGCCCTCTTTTATTCTGTGTTTTCCATGAACCACAACGCTACATATTACTGATTTTAAAAAAAAAAAAATATGCTGTCAACCACATTATGGGGATCTGCAGATTTTTGATTGACCTTACAACTTCTACTCCTCCTGTCAAACCAAATCAAAGCCCAAATCCCAGTCCTTCCCCCAAAATGCCTGTATTGGAGAGATGTTTTGGATCCGAAGACAGATCCACAGGCGAGGGAGCCCAGCAGATATTGGTGGGTCTTCTCAGCACACAGGGCAACACGTGAGGAGTGACAGGGCCCTGCCAGGGCTGAGCAAGAGGGAAGGTGTGTGGCAGAAAGACACAGTCTCCGTGACCCATGTGGG
This sequence comes from Falco rusticolus, assembly GCF_015220075.1. NCBI lineage: Eukaryota > Metazoa > Chordata > Aves > Falconiformes > Falconidae > Falco > Falco rusticolus. The sequence continues at coordinate 51,020,128 of NC_051187.1, forward strand.
TGGATTTGGCTCCTTTCTTTGGAAATGCTATCGACGGTGGCAGACACTCCCTCTGGATGCTGTGAACCAGGCTCCCAAACCACCCTCACATGTGCAACGTGGCTTTCTCACCTTCTGCCAGCCAGAAGCTCCCATGGGGCGATTTGCCAAGTACAGGGAGGGACGGGAAGCAAAGGTGGCATTAGGGTCTTCAGCATGTGCATTGGCTCTAGTCTATGGGGCAGCAACCTCCAAAAATATGCAGAAAGCAAGCTTTGGAGCTACTTTTTCCTCCATTTCCCACCAGTGAATGGTCTTGAAGGGATTTTGCACCTTCATACCAAAGAACTGGGAAGTCTCAGGGAAATACGCCTGCACTACACAAGCAGTGTCCAGATGCGTAATATTCAGAGCAGCATCTGCCAGGATGATGGTCTCTAAGGCCCCTCTGATCCCCCAGCTAGGATGTGTCCTCACCTTGGTGGTACAGCTAGCAACACAGGCACTGAAAAGCCCCACCAGTTCCACCCATGGGAGACAGCAGTGATCACCTGGGACAGGTGAGCGCATCCCTGTGTATTTGCTTTCTTTCTGAAACTAGTCATTAGAGAGGGTGTCACTTGCTTTCAGCTGACAGCAAGCAAGGCGTTGTTACAGGAGTCTTCTTTACATGTCAGAACTTTCTCACGGTCAGAAGTGCTCCTGGGCATGGGAAGGGTAGAGAAAGGAGTGGTGTCGCCCTCTTCAATGTATGTCTCATGCATTGAGGAAACACTCACACAAGCCAGGAGGAACAGGAACTGTGCTGAGGTGATTGCATCAGGTCCTTTGCATCAGTATCTCACCATCCCAGCCATTTCAGTACCTCTTTCTCTACCTTGACCTGCTTCTCTCAAAATGAGGAGGGTTTTCCTGTTTTCCTCAGGCCTTTCTCCCTGTTCATGAGGCACCTTGTGCTCTCCCTTCAACAAGCCTGCCAAGCCCTGTGGTACTAGGGGAGCTGGTCTGCTTCTAGGTATCTCTGACCATTTCAGAGCAATGGTAGCACCTCACAGCTGAGCTGGAGAAGACAACTCCAAGGGGCAAGTTAGTGCATCTGGTGCCCCCACAACATGCAGCTGTCCCTTTAGGGTTACCCACAGACTCAGTCCTCCTTTAGCAGCTCTTCTTGTTGCTCTGCTGTGAGTCCTGTAAAGTCGTCCCTCCGTGGAGCCAGATCTTGTTTCCAAATCCTGCTGCATTGCTCCCAGGCCCTCCTCCCACCTTCCTTCAGCACAGCACACCTTTCTGGCCAGAATCCATCCAGTATCATCATTAGAAGGTTCGTTGATCCCCAGAATAATACCTGCATGTTCTTTAGCAAGCACTGACTTTAGTTCATGGCTGTTTTGCCCTATGTGTACTTTCATTGAGTCACACAGTGCTTGCTGACTCACAGAGAGCATTCACGTGAAAAGTGGCAAGAATAGTAGGATGCAGGCTGGATAGCCTCTCTCTGATAGCTTCTCTCCCAATGGGAGGTGAATGAGGCTCATCTGTTTAGTTTAGAAAAAGCCCTCACGCCTTTGTGTGCATCCATATGGAAGGAAAGTTTCTGACAGATGAGGTTTCTAATTTATAGGCAAACACAAAACCGAATCTAGAGGCTGGACATGGATACCAGATGAATGTAGGCTGAAAGCAAAGCCAAATGTTTTCTATACAAGGTAGCAGAGTACCTGGGGAGCGTGGAGAGCCCTCCATTATTTAACATCTCAAGTAAGTACTTGTCATGGAAGGGAGAAAGGCACACTATATATGAAATCTCAGAAGCAGCCCTGCTATGTGCTTCTAGTGAAATCTTAGTCCTTCCTTGTGTTCTGGTCAAACTTTACCATATTATGTCAGTAAAGGCCAGAGATATGGTACCTTTGCTCCAAACCACTCCCAAAAGGGGTGAGACCCTTGCAAGACTCAGGGTACACTAACCCTACAGCCCCCCCCCTCCTTCATCCCTGCAGGCATTGCAGCTCTACCAGGAGTGAAGAAGAAAAACACTATCCATTCACATGTACAGGATGCCCTGGCAGACCTCCCGTGGGATATGTTCAGGGCACTCCAACTCGGAAAGGCCAGGCGGGTGCTGCTCATCTCCCCGCAGTGCTCGATCTGGGACTCAAACACAGTGATGTATGTCTCTTGCAAGCTCCTTTCGGAGAAGGTTTTGGCAGACAGGATAACCTCCACCAGAATGGAGGCTGAGCCAAAGCCAGCTAAAGCAGGTGGAGTGATTTATCGTGCTGGAATAGCTATTTCATATTTCCCAGCTCAGCCCTTTTGCCTGGCTTGCAGATACTCACCCTGGGTGTGTGAAGGTTCCCTGTGCCTGCACAGTGTCTGTGCAGCTTTAAGCAGGCCCTTGATCAAAACATCCGAAGCAAAGCAGACGTAATTTCTCTAGCTAGCTGTGCTGGACCCTGAGGACTCTGGAAAACTGCAGTAAGGTCCCCACAGCTTCTGGGATGAATGAGGGCCATGTTAGCGGCACTGAAGGGATGACAGCCAGCTGTGAGTTTTGCTGGCTGCACGTGTGTTTACCTCATTCATTCACATCTCACATGTAGGGAGCTGTGGATTCAATTAGAAAATAATACCCATTTGCAGCTGATTGCCTGAGACATCAGCTTTAATAGCAGCTGGAGAGAGTTAGATGCCTGAATGGGTTCTGAGCTGCACTTCCTAGTTATTATGCTTCTAATTATGGCAAACCTGCTATTTGTCAACAATGTTTTATCAAAGGTGGGGAGACATGACACTCATCTTTTGGGAGGTGGCTCAGACTTTCTATTAGGTATTACACAAGATGGAGTCTGCCATATACCTGCTTGCCTTTCAAAGAAGCATCTGGGCTTTTTCTGTGGCAATGAGAATGTGTAGACAGCCTCGGAACAGTCAGTCTGGCAGCTTGGTGGCATACCTGTTTCTCTTCTGATACACAGGGAGCTTACACAGGCTCTAGGTTATTTTTTACTCCATCTGGACCAAATCTGTGAGATCGGTTCTAGAAGCCCTTAAAATTTTCATTCCAATCACACAGCAAACAGCTGAGGGCAAAACTTTGCTAAGAGGTTATATGTCTGTAAAGAGGGCATGAACAGTACTTCTTGTTCCTGTTACAGCAATTCAGCAAGGGTTAGTCAGCGGATGTTGGTAGTTTGGTCTTGAGAACTCCCTAAGACACAACTTTTCCTGCTGGAACTTGGTTCAGAAAAGCAGCACTTGTCCGTTATACAAGAGTGTGATATGCTCTGCTTGGCTTGACGTGGAACATACAGCAGGAGATCTCAGGCTGTCTAATCCAGCCTCCTGCAGTCAGAGGCAACCACTGAGTAGTCATTCAGTCCTGATAGGGACACAGGGTTGCGCTCCATAAGCTATAGAGCAGTTCTAACACTCTTAAGCAAGCTTAAGATTCTTTCCTCCCCCTGCCCCCCCCCCCCCCCCCAAACAAAACCCTCCCCCAAAAGCAACAAAAAAGCCTACTCCAGAAAGACAGCAAGAGAGTTGAAGGTTATTGCCAATGTCCTCAGTACCTGCAAGGGAGAGGAATTTTGTAACTGAAGTTCCCATGTAACAGACAGCAAAACAACTAACCCAACCCTGCTTTTACTAGCCAATTTGATTTTAAATTCCTTCCTGATTCCAGATTTGATGGTCTGTTGAACTCTGGGCAAAACATGCCAGCCAGGCACTTGGCAAGCTCACTAGCATCCATAGATGCAGCATCCTCCTCCATACTTAGCTGAGGTCAATCTCCAATGTTCAAGCAAGGTTCGTTTCGAGTCTTTCTGTCAAGCACGATTTCTGCTTGCCTTTTTCATGTGGCAGTCCTAGCTGTGGCAACTGCCTCAGGCACTGACAAAGTCTATCTCAGGACATGCAAAGACAACTCTTTTTGGAGTGTCCTTGGTAGGGTACCCATCACTGGCTTCATGATGAACCAGCATCTTGCTCTTGCAGAGGGATACAAACAATGCCATTGGTGATACTAGCCACTTTCAGGACAAAAAGAGACCAAAGATCCCAGAGAACTGGAGCTTCAAAACAGCAGCACTGACAAAAAACAGCCTGTCCTGTGAAAATCACAGGAACCAGTTCTGGGCAGAGTAGAGGCATAGTAAGCAACTTTCACCTTTCTGTGACTCTACTGCACATCACTGTAGCCCATGTGCAATGTATTAGGGGTATATAATAATCCCACAAAGAACAGGTGACTATAAAACTACAAAACACCAAAAAGCATGTAGTTAAACCAGAAACTTAAGTGTTAACATGTAATGAGGTCTCGTGGTATTTCCTACAATCTCTGAAGCCCCGAGGCCCCTGTGGATCTGAGAAAATCTCAGTATTTTATTTAAAATACCTCCAGAAGATAGAAATTTATTTCCCACCTTGTGGAAAAACTTGAGTTTGTTCTAAAGGCATTTATTACCTGTTTTAGATCTTGTGAGGTTTTAGGGGCTGGCAAGACATAAACCACCTTGTTCATCAGCTGGATTTGTGAGACTGAGCTTACTCTTTCCAGTTTCAAGGATGACACCAGACTGGGAGGAGCAGCTGATACACTGGCAGGCAGGCAGGGCTGTGATCCAGGGGTACTGCAATGGGCTGGAGTACCGTGCCAGCAAGAATCTTAGGAAGTTTAGCCTGGGGTGAAGCAACCCCTCACACCAGGACAGACTGGGGGCTGGCTGACTGGGAAGCAGCTCTGCAGAAAAAGGCCTGAGGATCTTGGTAGACAAGAAGTTGAACATGAGTCAGCAGTGTGCCTACACAACCATGAAGCTCAACTGCGTCTCAGTTAACGTTAGCAAAAACACAGCCAGCAGAGTGAAAGAAATTATTATTCCTGTTTCACACTGATGAGGCTGCCTCTGAAGGGTTGTGTCCAGTTTTGAGTCCCTTCAATGCAAGAGAGGTATCAACAAACTGGAACAAGTCTGGCAGAGGCCACCGAGATGGTCAGGACCTGGAGCACACGGCATATGAGGACAGAAGCTGAAGGACTTGTCCTTGTTAAGCATGAAGAAGACTCTGACTCTATCGTCCCTATAATCCCCTGTTTGGCAGAAGCAGACAGCAGCTAGATTCCACCCCTACACACACATCTTGCTCTTCTCCAGGCTGAGCATACCCAGCTCCCTCAGCATCTCCATGTACATCATGAGCTTCTCCTCATATCCCAGCTGACTGCATCTGTCCTACTTGTGAGAGCTGCCACCACTGCAGTTTGTGAATGCCACCGCAGGGCAAAGAGCTGGGGGCTAGGGGGACGAGGAGCAAATGAAGTCACCAATGAAGCACTGATGTCAGTCTTTGCACCAGGATCCCTTCGCTTTGCAGAAGCTGAGGGCTGTGACTAGAAGAGGCAGAGAACCCGCTCTGCTCCGAACTGCTTCCCGAGCCCCATCACTGGTGTTCATCCATACCAGTTGCCTCTCAGAAGAGGATGAGGTTTTCTCACTGTACTTCAGGCACACCATGAGCTATGAGCAATCATTTGGACTGGATGGCTGTTCTGCAATCCACTGCCTACTCTAGGGGGATTAGCGTATCTAATGAGTCTCCTGCCTCTTCTAATTGTTGCCCCTATACAATTACTGAAAAACCTGCCTCAACATGACCCACTATTCTCTCCCCGCACTTGCTAATTGCCACAGGTCCTTACTCCTGTGCACGTGGCTATAGCTACTGGGAAATGTTCTCTTGCTCAGATAAAAATTGTAACACAGGCATTTAAACTGGGTGGCTGTGTTTACTCATTCAGCTAGAAAGAAATAGCTGGGGGAAGAGCCAGCTGAGCAAACAGCATGAGATGAGGTGAGACACTAATACTTTGTTCAGGCCTGTGCCATGCAGCAGGATCCAGAAGACGTGTCCCCAGTGAAGGGCCCCAAAGGGAAGCGCTCCTAACCAACCTATCTATGGTTTAAGAAATGGCCCGTTTTGGGATACTGAGCATGGACTGGCTCCAGAGAAAGCACCAAATCTGTAGGTGTTAAGCTCCTCTGAATAAGCCTAAGGTACGGCAGAGTGAATCTACTTGTGGCTGACAGCATTGACGTGTCTGAAAGAAGCTGAAATAAGTCCTTGAGGTCCAACACAGGTACTCCAGTCATGGGTGCCTCTATCAGGAAGTATTTGTCAGTCATTTTTGTGTACTGTTATTCTGTTTTGTCTACTAATCCCCTGCCCAAATTCCTTATCTTCTATGACATGGCTCTGGCCAGTTGCTTTCCAAAGTTGAGAAGTGAGCAACCACCTGACAATCTTCCATTTTCAGATATCCTCTTCAGGCATCCTCAGATGTTTCTTCACCCTTAGTGCTCTGTTAGGGAATTGAAACAGGGATGAAGTTCCTTGGTTTAATTTACCGAAGACTGTGATAAGAAAGAACAAGGACTGCAGACTCCTCTCCAGCCAACAGATTTGCTGATGGGGTGAGACAAGTCCCTGAAGAAGTTTGTTGTTTTTTTCCTACAATGCCTGCTTCTCATCACTAGCTATGTTGGCACCAAGCACAAGCAGCAGTTTTAGATTGCAGACCGCTGAAGCCAGGCAGAATGACCCCCTGTCCTGGGTCTGCATCATGGGGTTTATGTGAAACTGAAGCCATCTCTTTTCTTTCTCTCTCTTTTTTTTTTTTTTGTTTCATTTAAGTTTCATTCAGGATTCCAAAGGAAAAACAAACAGTGGACACACGTGTACCAGGTACCAGTTGTATTTGGAGTGCATCATCCCAGATTTTTGCTCAGATTAATCTGAAAACTTCCTTCTGCTGCCCTAACAATTCAGAGACCAGTCAGATTCGGTAGTACAGGTACGTGCAGATGCACATATGTTTCAGATACAAAGAGGGAACAATGAAAAGGTGCCTGTAAGAGTAATCATCATATCCCGATTGCACGTGTATTTTAATTTAGTTTCTTTCTACTTCAGAGGACTGGCACCTTTTACACAACAGGCCACAAGTTCACAAAGTGCTGTGCCTTGAAATGTTGGGTAAAGAATGTCCATTTATGAACTATATAAACCATACAGAAAACTTCAGTGCATGCTGGCCACCCATGTATCTCAGCAATGACTGGTCAAATTACACCTTGAAGAGAAAGTAGAGCCACGGAGTATGACTCCTACAATGAACAGGCTTCATCTAAACACAGTAATTAAAGTGTTGTGCAACCACTCTGCTACTAAGTATCTGTAATAATTATGCCCCAGGAAAGTAAGCCCAACACATGTTCACAACCTTCCCCTAACATATGGGTTGTTTGCACATTCAAGTTCCCATCCCATCTTCTTGGCAGCTTAGGAAAAGCATCTAAAAATATGCAGCCACACTGATGAAATGGCCCTCTGACAATGCCACTCAATTCAAAGGCTTTGGAAAATCATCCTGGAAACAAAACTGGGTGGTAGGTTCAAGGTTCAGACATGAGCTTCTATACTCATACGTTCAAATAACAGCCACCATTCCACGCACACCAGTGTCACCAGCTCTTGCTGGTGTTTCAGCCCAAGTCTTGTTCTCCTGTTTCCCCAGTGACTGTCACACACTCATTCTCAAGCAAGAAGTCCCAGGAATCCGTCTTGCAGACTTCAGGATCCCGCCGTGAATCAAGTCTAGAAAAGATCGAAAAGTTCTGCCTTCTGGTGAGAGGGCTCAGTCATGGTGAAAGGGCAGCCAAGAGGATACAAAGACCTGGGATTTTATTTGAGCCCTGCTGTGTGCTAACAGTACAGCCACAACTAGCTCAAATCTGTTGTGACTGACAAATGAAGTCTGCTCAGATACCTGGTCAGGGTTTGGCTGAATCCGTGTCACTCTGATAGCCTGGAAGCTGACAGCTGGTAGAAATAAGCCCAGTTTCTTTCTTGTTTTAAGCCTGTGGTTACTAAGGTCCTCCTACTACCACTTTTTCCTGTTTGTGATCTTGAGGTCCAAGACCAACAATTGTAACATGGGAACATTTCCAAAAAGCTCACAGATAAAAGATATACAGTACCAAAAAACCACAGAAACCCCCAAATAGCCATTGCTCCTGAGACTCTAATACTGATCCTTAAACATCCTTCTTTTCTTCACACACGGGCTATTTCATTTGCATTTCTTATTAATCTTTTTCCTTCCTTTTTTTAAGACTGTTTCACATGGCTGGATTTCACAGTGGTATAAGCAGGACAGAAGACAAACAAACACATGTAACATAGACTGCACCGTTCAAGTAGTCGGGTAGACAAGGAATGGGGCTTGTTGCATTCTTTCTGGCATAATTTCGCCAATTTACTGCTTCTGAATTACCTGGAAGCCTATTTTTTCTCCAGCCCAATATCTGCTAGGTGTGTATCAGCCAGTGGACCCTCATCTTCATCTGAGTGCGACTGCATTTGTTATTTAGACTGTGTGACTGGTCACTGATGTCACCTATCATTTCTTCCAGCTCACTGCATAATAATAAACCACAAATAAGACCAGTTCCTGCTGAAACAACCTGAGCTTGCCCACAGACCTGAGGTTCTTAAATAAGACAGCCTTTCCCCGGGGGATACTTGACAAGTTATGATCAAACCTCTGCAAGCTGAACACCAAGTATTTTCAATTTCCACAGCAGTAATGCCATAAGCCTCCGCCACAAGATTATAAAGAAGCAGGAGGAAACTCTTTCTGGAGAAGTGGCCTCTGAAGAGATGGTAAGGAGACGAACCCCTGTCATGCCAGAAAATGCCCCAGTTTTTTGGAAGGACATGGCTTTTCCTGGGCTAATATTTGATATAGGTTTGGGCTTAACAGTGAATTCTGGAGATCAAAGGGATGTTTATGCTTAGCTGCCCCTTCATTCTTCTGCTTAATAGGAAGGAAGAAGAATATTTATGTCAAGTCTGGATGTTCATATTCTTGTCACTGTTGTTGTTATTATATATATATATATATATATATAAATCATAGGAAAAGAAGAATTGCATACTGACGTTCCCTCTGCATTGCTGCTCTTTACCACATCAAGGGCAAGCCAGAGAAGAGGCGTTGCAATATTCCATCGGTTTGATGAATATGGAAACAACCCAAGGCCCCTGGGACTTGATGGCTGCCACCACTCTCTTTGCTTGCTCCATGCCATGCGCTGCCTCGAGAGCAAGATGGACTGGCCATAAAGAAAGGATGCAAAATGTCCCAGACAAATCCAGATAAACTACCAAATCTGGGAATGCCTTGTGGAGCCCAGCCCACATTCCAAGCCTGGTTGAGGTTCACTCCTCTTGACTCATAGCACAAAGTTGACAAACTAGCCACAAAGGCCTCTGAATTCTCTCTGTAATTAATTAGCCACAGGAAAACCTCAGAGAAGAGAGAAGGGAACAATTTAACACAGCTCTCAGAATGACACAGGATGCTGCAATTCTGAAGAGTCAAACTTGTCCCTTCTTCTGTCCCAGAGGCCATCCCTCTGAAGGGAAAGGTCCCATCTCCAGGACAGATGGTGATTTGGGGGTTAGTTTTCCAAGTCATGAGTCTGGCTTCCTTCCACCTTGCAAGTTTTATTCAACAGACGACAAAACCAAGCAGTATTACTCAATGGAAAGCTTCCCGTCCACTTCCATGGCAATTGAAAGAGGCCTCATTCCGTTGCTGACCTTCCTGAGATGCCGCTCCTGAGACATGGTCTGTCCCTCTGCTGCCCCAAACACCTTCTGCTGCCTTAAGATCCACATCTAGACAACAGCATGCCTTGTGTGCAAGGCTCCTGCCTTCTTCCCCTTGCCTCCATCTCATGGCTTTATCATGATACTGGTTTGGGACATGACGAGAGCTTTTTCTTATACAACCCTGCATCCACAGTCATCTTTGGTCACATCATCCTATGTTGTTGGTATTTCCCTCAAATACATCCGCTTAAAGGGTTTGAGAATAATTTAAGTCTGCTGAGTGAAGAGGAACTTCTACTGTGAGGGGAATTCTTCGTCTCCACTCCAGCCTGCATCTCTGGTGAGTGAGTCCCCTCATTCTGGGCTTGCATCTGTAACCATCTGTGACATTTAAGAAGAAGCTGAATGGATTCATCATCACAACATGGTGTGCAGCAAAGAGTTTATAATTTCCCAGCCATTTACTTAAATTACTATACAATAAGTGAATTGAGCTAAATAACAATGGAGAGAGGGGAGAAAACGGTCTTGCTGTCTTCCATTTCAATACCCCACCTAAGTCCCAAATTTACTACCTCATTACATCTTCTGATGTGTTCAAGAAACAGGAAGAAGAGGGACATGCATATGCTTTAAACCACTTATCTAATCAAACCTTCTGCTAATTTTGGAGTGGGAAGGTTGCAAAATAAAAGATATATTTTTCTCTCCCAAATGCATACTGTTAAAATGGCATCTGGTGTACATTTTTCCTCTTGCCCTAGCCCATCCTACTGTCACCTCAGTGGAAGCTTCTTCTCCGTGGGTGCGTAAGCCATGATTCAGCATGTTGCCCTGCCGTGAGGAGGAAGCCCATTTCAGCCAGGTATCGGTCTGTGCATTGGCTGCTCTGGGAAATCAGCCTCTAGCAGCAAAAGCATCAGGGTAGTCAAAGCCCAGCAGGGATCTTGCTGTCCAGGCTGTACCCACAAAATTTCCAAGTGGAGATCTGCAGCCAACCTGCTGCAGAACAAGTAGCATCAAGCCTAAGAAGGCAGGATTTCACGTTGGATGGTTTCTTCTAGGTTTCCTGTGCAAAGCCCCTGCTTGCAGGTGCTAACACATCTTTTTGACTCCCCTGTCTGACTCATGCCACTCTGATTCTTCTGTTCTCCTAACAAACAACAGCTGTGTGGACACATAGCAAGTTCAAAACTGGTGGACTGTTCCAGACCCTTTCCAACCTATTGCTCCGAGCTAAGCTGGTCTCACCTGCCTTTCTACAGACTTTTGCAATTGTGTAGCTCAGTTTAAGGTCCAAACTGGAGGGCACAGTTGCTCGTTGAGGGTTGCTGGGCTGCTCTTCCAGAGCCCTCTTGTGGCAATGAGAGCCAAGTAAAGGCCCTTGTATCCCTGAAAGACAAGAGGATTTGGGGAGGTGCCCTGGATGGGTTTTGCCATCCTGCAATGCACACCAAGGACGGAACTCAGAGCTGACCTCAGCAGACATCTCTGCTTGGCCGGAACAGGAACGTTTACACCACAGACCAATTGATGCAAAACCCCAAACAGTCTTCTGTTCCCAATATTTGTTGCTGTCCTTCTCTCAGTTTGCCAGGGAAGAAGTTCTAGCTGATGCTTCCAGTATCAGGCAACACAGTAATTTTGAATGCGTTGGGAGCTTAAGGAGGCTCACAGATTTTAACAGAAATGCCTCATCTGCTAAATCTGGATTGGGTGCATTTCCAGGTTAACCTACATGTGACCGCAGCCAACCAGGACTCAAAGTTCAGCCAGAGATTAACCTAAACTTCACCTCAGATTTTCACCCAGAGCCTACCTGAGATATGGTAGACCATATCTCAGGTGAAAAATAGACCCAGGAGGCTCACATCATGTGGCTTCTGGAGCTGTCACCACAGTAATACTGAACAGTGGGACAGGTGGATGTCACTGATAGCATCCTACTGCTCCTGCACCATGCCTAAGAGCCTCTCAGGTCTAATTCTCAAGGAAGATGACAATTCATAGTTCTCCTTCCACTCCAAAACACAGGTGTGCATCTTACTCTTCTACAGCCTCTTGTACAAAGGAGGCTGTGGGTTTTTTTAAGGTTTATTACTGTCATCAAAAGAGGCAAACTCTATGTGTCCAGTCAAATAAACCAGAAGGTAATGGGCTTGCAATGCATCTTTTCCCCAAAATGCACAATGTCAGTGTTACAGCAATTCCTGCTCCATCTCATTGTTTTATCTATCCAAGGCCAACCAAAAAACACATCTTCTTTAGCACAGTGATCCAGATAAAAATGTGACCTTGCAACTGAAGCACCACAAAAGTGTCTTTTTTCCTACACAGAGCAGTTTGATCTGCTAGGAAAGGTGCACACAGCACAAGCTGTTATCCTTGCTCCCAGTTCTGAAGCAAGAAGGGAGCGCTTTTGTTCAGTTAACATGGTGGTTTCCATAGGATAGAAATTCCTGCTGGAGCTGAAGATAATGACTGTCTGGTCTTGACTCAAGAAGTCCACAGGGCAAAGGGTCCTTCAAACTGTAGAGGTGTGCTGTTCCTGTGAGTAATTAAACATCTGTGCTGTTAAAGATGCAGGCTTGCATTTATTTGTATTGTGCAAATGATTTACTTTGTAAGATTTCTTGTGATTTTATTTCACAGGATTGGAGAGGTATGATGACAGCTTCATTTACCTAGTCCAACCTCTGTTAGCCAAAGAAACCCCATCATCATCTCACCTTGGGAGGAGGGAAATTTTCTGTTTAATGGAGACAAGAGGACACATTGTCCAGGCAGCATATTACATTCTTCCTCCTGAATCAAAGTTTCATTTTCTTTTTCTTTTGACTCTTCAGGATCACAAGCTGAAAGGCAGACAACAACGCTGCTAGTGCGTCCCTGAGCCCTGCCTTGATTTTTACAGCAGAATGACACTCACAGCTCACATTTGGTGTGTATTCCTCTACAACCCCCAGATGCTTTTCTGAAGTACTGCTCAGACAGTTATTTTCCATTCATAAAAAAATCATAGCTCACACACTCACAAGGTCTTTAATTCCATCCAGCTAGCATGGCATTGGGAATTTAATTTCTTCTGAAGTACAAAGTGCTACACCTGTCTTTTATTAAATTCTTTTCTCACTGATTTCAGACCTCTGCAGTTAAACTGATCGTGCTGGACTTCTAATCCTTGCTGTCAAAATTTTTGTGATCTGGCCCCACAAATTAAATACATGCCCCTTAGTCTTTTGTCCAAATTATTAACAGAAATTTGAAATGGCATCTAGGCTGTGGCACATCTGTTGAAGGTGTATCTGTAAAATTCTTCCAGTTTGACAGTTACCAGCAAACTGCTGGTAACTACTTTTTTTCCTCTGTTTTAAATAAGGATGCATATAGAAGGCATGCCTGGTGAGGAGCAGGTGAGGACTTTGGGCCTGTCTAGTTTGGAGAGAAGGAGACTGAGGGGCGATCTCGTTGCTCTCTGCAGCTCCCTGAGGAGGGGAGGTGGAGAGGGAGATGCTGAGCTCTTCCCCCTGGTATCCAGTGACAGGACACACAGCAATGGCTCAAAGTTGCATCAGGGAAGGTTTAGACTTGACATTAGGAGGCACTTCTGTACCAAGAGGATGGTCAAACACTACAGCTGCCTTCCTAGAGAGGTGGTTGATGTCCCAGACCTGTCAATGTTGAAGAGGCATTTGGACAATGCTTTAATATGCTTTAACTTGTGGTCCGCCCTGAAGGCAGCTGGACTAGATGATCATCATCAGTCCCTTCCAACTGAACTATTCTGTTCTGTTCTGATCTATTCTATGCTATTCTATACTTTTAACAAGAGTCTAACCTGTGCTATAATTCCTGACTTGATCCTGAGACTGCCACCTGGGGCAACCTTGAAACATCTTCTGTCAAGACGCATCACACTTATAACCTGCCCTGGTTTCAAGGCCAGCTGACCTACCATACGAGAACATTAGGTTAACTTGGTATAATCTCCCATACCAACCATAAATGTATTGGCAGCACTGAAATGTTTCCATAGAATTTTCATTTCATGCAACATTTGCTGTTGAAGGCTCTTGACAATCAGGCTGCTTTTCAGTAAATGCTTCAGTGGAAGCACAGGTTTTGATTTTGACCATATTCAGTATATAATTCATTAAATGGTATGACAGAGCCAAAGAAAAACAGATTATGCATCTTGGTCACCCACATGACACCCACTCCTACTTGCTCACCATCCCAGAGGCCACCAGCAAGGGTGTCCCCACAGCAAAGTGTTCAGCTCTCCTTTACAACATCTGTGGCCACTACAGGAGCACAGTGCTTCCCATCACAACATTCTTTAATCTCACATCAAAATCCATGCCAAAAATACACCTGGAAACAAAAAAAAAAAAAAAAAAAAAAAGTTTGGGTATTTTCTTCTGCTGCACCATTTAAAGGCAAAAAGACTTTTCTTTCCCATCACAAATGGAAACAATTCCTATGTTTCCATCTGTCAGTGAGTGATACTGCCCTGAAAATGCACAAACCACTCCAAGACAGAGGCATCAATTGCACTGAGAGGCACTTCTCAGAAAATAAAATTTACAAGTGTTTTCCATTTTTACGATATTAATTAAAGCACAGGGGGAAGTGGTTTCTAGTCCTGTTCTGTGAACTAGCTTTTTCCATTTTCCTATAGATTCAGGGAGGTGTGGGAAGCTGTTAGTATGCAGATAATTAAAAGAAAATTAATTCCAACTTGATTCGCTCTGATGCTCAAGTCTCAAAGAGAAAGAAGAAGCTGCAATGCACAGGGAGCTACCTGAACACTACCCCTGTCTTCTGCTGCTCAGAGCTTTTCCAGGCAGAAGCTGCATTCAAAGTGAGCCCTGTGGGGTGGGAGATGCTGAAAGGGTCTCTGGTGCTGCTTCCTAAAAAGCCTGTTATCCTGATGTCAGGGTTCCTACGGCAATGGGAAAACTGAGTCATCACAGTGGTAGAGGAGCGGGGTTGGCATTGAACACTTCCCCACATAAGCCACTGCTTATATGAAGTATCCAGCTCATACCTATGCCTTCCACACCCCTGTCATGCACTTGAGGTGATCAGAGGGGTTCCAGCTCTTGCCACCAAATTTAGGGGGTTTTTGGCTTTCCTATTTTAGTAAAAAACTCTTTTGGGGGCTGTTGGTATCTTTTTTTCTTTGAAAAGACATAAAGTATTTTTTCCAAGGTGGCAATTTAATGAGAAGGAATTTAAAAAGCAGGCCAGCTCTCAGTAACCCAGGCTGACTGCATGACCCCCACACCATTTGGAGCTCATGGCCAGCCACTGCTCTCCGTACAGGACCACAGAACAGGTGGCCACCATAAGGACATTCCCTGTTTACTCCCTGCACAAAGTGGGCAAGATCTGATCCACTTTCCTTGGGAAACAGTTGCTGAAAGTGTGTCTTCAGTCTCTGCCAGCAGATGCCCAATGTCCCATCTGCTCATGGAGCTCAGCCTGTCTTCAGATGCACTACTTTTTCATCACCTGCTCCTTCATCACTGTCATTTCCATTAGCAATTTCCAGCCTTCCCGGAGGAGCTATTGGGTCTGTTTGCCATCTGTCTTTCTCCTTCCCCTGAGAACATTTGGACAATGTTTCATTTAGTAGTGTTGGTTTTTTAAGTAAGTTCAACATCTTTTGATAATAAATTGCTCTTTATATCCCTTGGAGGCACTTCCGTCTCCTTTGGTGACCTCTTGCTCTTTCTGGGTATTACCATGGCTTCATGTTCGCCTGCCCCCTTGCCATTTCATCAGTCCAATTTGATGACAGAACAACCCCTCAGCCATGATCCTGTTCTTCTGGAGAACGCTTACTACTACCCAAGATTACTTTTCCCCTTAGCACCTTAGCACTGCTCTTTTCTCATTTGCATTCTTTTTGCATGAAATCTCCATTTCATTCCTTGAATTTCACTTCACATCTTTACTTCTGGTACTCCCTTTTCTTTTGCCTTTGAAAAACAAAGATAATAAAAGATTAAAAAATATTATTTTTTCTAATTAAACTTTTATCAGTTTTGTTTGAGACAATAAAAAGGATTTGTGGATACCGAACACAGAAAGGGACAAATATGAATAAACCTGAAGATTCATCTCTGTTAAATAATTGGAACAGGTGGACAAGATTATATTTAAGGCAATGCACAGAGGAGAGAAGAGCAGGAAATGAATGCAAAATCAGAGTGCTTTCACTTAGCCAACTTCTACAGGCGAAAATAAAGCAAAGTTCTTCTAATCTGATAAAAATACAGAATTGGGCAAATGTATCACTTCACCTAAAACTGATTTTTGTCTGTCTTTTCCATGTGGGGATTAACAGAATTTTTCAAATTTCCTTTAAAATATTTAAAAAAAAAAAAAAAAAAGAAGCTCAGATTTCCTCCATCACATGCCTGCTAAAGCTGAAGCTTGAAGAAAGACTTCAAGCACAAGGCTCAAACTAATACTGCAAAAGGTAGCAATGCTGGAATTTGCTTTACAGCAGCAGTCTCACTTCACCTCCTAAACCAAGATTTTGCTCTGAAAATTCCAGACTGAGTTATTGGTTACTGGAGATGAAAATGCAAAGTGTTGAGGGAAACACCAAAGGGAAGCCTACAGAGGAGCTCGGCAGCATTTCTGAGCTGTCTGCTCAGCTTCCATGGTTTCCTTTGGTGACTCCAAAGAGAGATGTCTCCTCTTCCATGTCCTACCTCTTCTTATCCTTTCTTCTTTCATCACCAGTTCTTCTCAGAGCAGCAAGGGACTTTCCCTAGGCAGGTATTACCAGAGTGCAGACCCTTGGCCACCATGGTCCTTTGCTATCCTTCCTTCTCTCCCAGGTAATTTTTTCTTGGTACCAGCGCACTGTTTGTGGTCTGCTTGATATTTCAGTACTTTGAAGCAAGAAGTCACAACAGACTCCTAAAACTATTTTGCTTGCTGTATGCAAAAGCCATCCCTTGGAGGCTGTTGCTTTGTTTGCAGAGGGGCTGTTGGGCTGCCGTTGCCCAAGTGCATCAATGCATCAAGGATGTCATACCTGTAGTATCGCAGGAGACAGCTTTCCCTGACGATCCAGGAGGCTCTGAAGGGGATGTTCACTAGCCTGTGGCTCTTCTGGGCTTTATATGTTCAAGATGTAAGTTGTGGTCTAGTCATGGTATGTGCTATGGTTTTTGCTGAAGCGTGGGTACTGTACTTGGGCTGCAGGTTACTTCTGCAGCCCTGTCCTTTCTAGCAGGCAGCATGCAAAATAAATGCGTCGTCAGTAGAGGGGCTCCTGAAACCGGGCTGATCTCTGCTCTGCTCCCTCTTACAGAAAAACCCTGACTATGAAATGTAAGACACATCTCCTCTTACCCTCCCAGCACTGCTATCATCCAGACAGCGGTATGCAAAGCTGAACCAGTCTCCTGAGATTCCTAAAATCATCCTGGCTCCCAGACCGAGCCTTTCCTTCTTCCACTTCCTTTTTTTCCAGAGCTCTGTTCCTCACTTCTGTATGCAGCTAGTGAGAGCTATGTGGCTTGAATTTCGGGGGGGGGGGGGGGTGCGGGTCTGATGACCACCTGTAGCCTCCATTGGGAGCTGACACCTCCTAAACTTAGCAAGCAAAATTTTATAGCAGGCTGCCCCACCAGCTGTCCCATCCTACCACACCAATAGAGCCAAAACCATTCCCCAGCTATGGCGTTTCAGTCGAGAATCACAACTGTACCTTGCGTTTTTTGTTTAGGGTTGCGAGGGCTTTTTTTTACAAGAAGAGGGAATACATCCTCTACTTATGTATTAGTGCCAAGCTGGTGAACTTCTGGCTCAGGTGAGTGACATAGCGAAATTCTGACTCATTTGCAACAAGGAAGGAAGCAGAGTATACTGTGTGCTCAGAATTAGGGGCAGCAGGCAAGATTATAGCTGGAAAGGCTGCCTGCTGAGAGCACAGTGTATTTAGAATCATCTAAAATTATTTGTGTGACTCAATACTGTTTTCCTAACACTGAGAGCTGCATGTGGCAACTCTGCCCCTTAGGATGCTCTTTTTATCCTCCTTGATTTTTTTACTTGTGGATGAGAAGGGGGAAGAAAAATGAAGAAGAAGGAAACTTCCCCTGTTGTTTAATCAAAAACAAACAACACTTTGCACTTCTGCAGCAATTCAAGGTGTTTTACAGATGAGCTTGGAGGTGTTGGACGTGGACCTGGGTTGGTATCACCTGTTATCTGCTGCTGTACACAAGAGCAAAGTGAGCTGAAGGGTTTGTTTGTCCTGTCCCTTTCTTTCTGCCTTGCAAAGGGAGTTTTACACAGTCAAAGCCATGGCAACATGTGAGCCCCACTGTGATACCTGCAATGTCTAATACCGCAATTTGAGGAGCCAGAAGGACCCAACAGTAGTAGCACTAGGAAGTGTTAAGGTCAGAGAGCAAGGACTCTACTACAACTTATTCACCTTCATATTACAGAGGTCTTTGGCCATCCAGAACTACCAAATAGCATTTAATTTTCTTCCCATTTTGGTCAGCTGCTCAAACCCCATTCTCCCCTCACCCATATCAGTGTGCATCTTCAGACAAATCTCATCTGATGCGATTATGTAGAAAGTGATACCTCCTCGCAGGGCACAGACTTCTCTTCAGAGAATCTACTGAATGAGCTGTCGCAGGATTTCATTTCCTTCCCAGGTAATAAAACCAGGTATCTCCTGTCTTTTCTTAACCTGCTTCACATCTGGTTCCAGCCATTATATTTGCTTCTGTCTACTGGATTAAGCAGTACTTGGCTGTCAGGAATGCTCTGAGGGTTCCCAGTGGTTGGAGATCAGGACCGAGCTACCTCTTTGACAGCTCATTTGAGCCCAGCGCTTGCTGGGAAGCTTAAAGGCGAGACAGTTTAATATCACAGTGTGTCTCTGCGGGTCCAAATGGACCTCATGCCAGGTGGGTGAGTGGGCACAGACACTGCTGTGCAGTCATGATGATAACATGGCAGTGCCTGAGCCAGCTACTCCCTTCAGTGAGTCATTATTTCCCCTCTTACCTCCTTCCCTAAACAGCTTTGCTGACAAAATTAGCAGCTACCTGCTGTATGCTTAGTACTACCATTCACGGCACAGAAGAAAATATTAATTCATCATAAATGGAAGCAAATGGACCCACATTAAGCAGGAAGCAGCTTATACTTGTATTATTGCATCAAAGTCAATGGTATGCTTTGACTCATCTAATAGAGGCCATCGCAGAGAAGAGCCTGTTAGGCAGAACAGAGGAAGTCCAGATCTGGATGAGAAAGCAGCTAGTGACACCAGGAGCCATCTCCAAAGCTGTGCAAGTATCAACCACAGCATGTTTCTTTCTTCAGATCCCCTTGCACATCACGTAGCTATCTGGGCTGGAGCTCCCCCGATCTGCTTAAACCACAGAAAAGGGCAAATGGGCCCACAGCAAGAGGCGTCTTAGCCTTCTCCCTCTCCACAAACACCTCCAGTGCCCAACACTTGTACTCTGAAAACTAAAACTGCAGAGAGCCGGAAAATCCAACTGAGAAGAAGCATGGATTAATGTGCAACCCGTGTAGCTGGATGCTCTACCTGACTTCTTTTGGATTCATTCTTTTTGTCTGGGTACTTGTCATCTATCCAGGATCTACTGGTGGAAAGAATCTACTTTCCATTCACGGAAAGAGCTCTTTTCATCCTAGAGGAAAGACATCAAAATGAGATGTCAAGATGAGAAATGGGGGCTGTCCATATAGGCAACTGACTGCTACCTGCTCACAGCCAGAACATCTGCACAGAGATCATCACAACAATGAACG
Source organism: Falco rusticolus (assembly GCF_015220075.1). Lineage (NCBI taxonomy): Eukaryota > Metazoa > Chordata > Aves > Falconiformes > Falconidae > Falco > Falco rusticolus. Next base: position 51,039,622 of record NC_051187.1, read on the forward strand.
AGGCCTTAGCTAATCAGGTCCTTTTCCAGATGTCTTACAGTCATACTGCAGAGGATACAAGAAGTCACAGAAATGCTCTTTAAGGGCAGTCAATACATTGATGAAACAATTGTTCCACCACCAAAATGTTGCTCCCACCTTGCCTTCTTCCCCTAAATTGCTTTCTCCATAATTAGCATCCCAACAGAAGCACATTTCAGCCTGCAAAGAGACAAGCCACAGATACAATGGCTTTTCCTTCTTGTTCATTCAAGGTCAGCTCCAGTCCTAAGGCACCAGCTTATTTTTTCCAGCAAAGCGTTACAAAACCATGGTAATGGGATCGACCTCTGCCTGCAAGCTGCTAATGACTTCCTGGGTGAGCACCCAGGGAATGGAACCACTCTGGTCTGCATGCCGCTGGGGGAATTCATTTGCTGGAAGAGCATTACTTAGCTGACTTTCAGCACTTTCACGGAAAAAAGGGGCTCAGCAATGACTGGGTGAAACCCACAGCTTGCCGGGGGGCTGGCTGTTGTCAGATGTTGTTAAATCTCACAATGCTGCACAGCCACTGCATGTCCCTAGCAGACAGGGTGTTTTCGTTCAACAACTATTTGGGAGCAAAGTGCACCAAGTACCTTAGGCAAGCATTATTATTAACTCCGATTATTCACCACTGGTTTTGCTAATACTCTACACCTAAGAGAGGCCACGGTGACTCAGATCCCAGGAGGCCAGTGAAGGAATGCACAGACCACGGTACAAGCAGGCATGAGCTCATGTTGCAAGCAGGCACAGCAAGGTAGATGTGGTCCAGAGACCTCGCATGCTGTCTGCAGCCCCGACCTGGCTGCAGAGCCCCCCTCGGGCATATGGCAGGCACGTGAGGAGGCTGCATCCCTCATTCCATGTGATGCGGATCAGGAAAAGGAAGGGAAGACGTTTTCCTGAGAACAACATCTGTCGCAAGATGAGACTGAGCCAGACTTGTGTGTTAAGCTGCCTTATGGATAAGGTCTAGCAATTGAAATGGCTCTTCAGAAAATTAAATAAACCGAAAGCATGTTGAAAACAGGCCTGTTCCTGTTGGCATTTTGAACCCAGATTCGTTCTGAGCTCTGACTTGCAGAGACATTCCATAAGTTCAGAGGATGGAAGAGATGAGCTTCTCTACTTCAAAATGTCCTGAACAACCTGATCTAGCAGTTAGGGTGACCCTGCCTGGTGCAGGGTTTGGAGACAATGCTCCAAATCTCTTTATGATACTACATTTCCTGCTGAAAACTGTATGAAGGGAAAAGCACAATACCTCTAAGTTTTACAGGTCTCCTCTTTTGGCACAGGTGTTTTCAGCCTCTAACAGCCAGCACAGGCCTCTCAGGAAGTGTACGTCCCTCTCCAAAGAAACATGCACGGGCACCAACCCTTCCAGGACTGCTTATTAGCACCTTCTCAGTGTCCTGTATTTTTTTGCAATTGCTGGATAAGCAAAAAAATCAATAACGGTTTCTCTTGTCCTTCTGCTGAACTCACAGAAGGACCAGTTTACCCTGGAATAACTCAACTGGCTTTGCAGCCCTTCAGCTGCACAGGGATCCGCAGGGACCTACAAAGACGGTCCAACTTGAATATTGCAAGTCAATAAATGTGGGAATCCAGTGCACTTGATTTTCAAGTTGCCTGGTTTATTAACTCAACAGCATGGTCCGGTTGCCACAGAAAAGGGCCGTGAGCCAAGTGTCCTGACTTGTCAGGGCCCGGAGTGCACACAAACATACACCCAAAGGCTCCAGTTCAGACCAGCCCTGGCCCTTCGGTTCCTGCTGGAGCTGTGCTGGGGTTTTGCTCAGCCACAGCTGTGCCTCTGCCTGGCCACGGACCCTATTGGTCCAGCCTCTCATCTGCACACTGGCTTCCTGAGTGGACCTGGAGCATGTCTTGTCACCATGAACTCACCTGATGTTCTTCATTCTTGGCTGAACCTGGCTGTCATCTAGCCCTGCCTTGCCTGGGTGCTGTGAGTTGGGGTTTGCAAAGCCCCTGCCTTGCTGGCTGTGTTACCATGCTTGGCTCCTGTCCTTTAGGGAGGACCTAAGGCTGGTCTTCACTGCTCCTGGATGCTAGCTCTGCTATTGAGGTCCTCGATCACCTTGGGGAAGTTTTTCCCATCCCTGCTTGCTTTAGCTCTGGGTCTTTCCAATGCAGCAATTAATGATGGATGGGGACTGCAGCCCAAGCCAGGCTCGAGTCACCAGAGGAGCCAGCCAGGTATGTGGCTGTCCTCCCTCGTGTGGCTGTCTTCAGTTTAGCACTAGATTAGACTTGTTCAGGATTTTCCCTAGACTTAGCTGTTGTTCACATAGTGCAGAAAATGGGCTTGTCACATCTTGTCCCATCAGCAGAGGGGACAATCGGCAGCACCCGAATCTGGCTGGGCACTGTGAGCTGAGCGTTTAGCACCAGGAGCTTGTTAGGAGCTGGGAGGTCTTCTGTGGAGACACACAAAGGTGGGCACAGGCCAAAGTGTGACTGATTTCACTGTCTGTCTTTATCTGTGGTTTGAAGATACGCAAGCAATTATTTTAGTTTTGTGAATGTGCACCAAAGGTGTGGCTTTCTCATAAGAGAAAGAATTGGCTTAAAAAAAATTATCAAGATCACAAACCTGGTTCTAACGCTGCTTCAACTTCCAGCTGACCAGGCAATCCCTTTCCTCTGTGAAGAGGTGGTGGATATTTTTGCTAATTGTGCTTTCTGGTGAAGTTTCCCAGTGCAGTCAGACTTCTGCCTGGGCTCCCTCAATTTTTCCCCCACCAGTGAAAGCCATATTTACAGCTGGTGGAATCTTCAAAACCAAAAAGAAAACAGGGCAACCAAAGCCTAGATTGCTGTGACAGTGTGACAACTCTAAGTCTGTAACATTAGATTTGCTTATGAACCCTTTCCCTCGTGTCTGATGGATCATCTGACATATATGCATCCAAACTGAGTGAGCTGGTGTAGCTGTTTCCAGCTGGGCTTCGTCTCATCCCAGGGTGGGTGTATAAGCTGAGCAGATGATTCATTCTCTGCAGGTATTAGTCTTTACAGTCTTTACAGTCCTATCACAAGCTTCAGAAATGTTGCTTTGTTGTTTATCAGCACCTGCTTAAAAACAAACAAGTACAAAACCAGTAATGCTTCATTGCAACAATCTCATCAAATTTGGAGCTGAGCATCTAACAGCAGAGAGATGTAGGTGTGCTACACTGCCTTCTTTCTGCCACCCAAAAACATGGATGAACAAATGAAATTTTAATGCTATTCTAAATGGGGGAAAATCCCTACTGGCAGGAAAGGGTTAAGTTCCAATGGAATCACCCAAAAAGGAAGACCAAGGTAGTTTTTCAAACTTTTTTTTTTTTTCCCAACCTTTTTTTTTTTTCTTCTCCATCTTCTTTCCCCAGACCTTTCTCTGGGTGGCAGTCTCTTTTTCTTCATTCCCACAGAAAAAAATAATCTTTTACCTTGACTGAGGAAGTAATGTGTGCTTACAAAAGCAAAGAACTACCTTAAATTGCTTGGGCAGCAGGAGTGGTTAGTTCAATTAATTGCCTTAACTTTGCAGAAACATCTGGCATGCTGTTTACATCCTGTGAGAAGCAGAGTTCCTTTAGGAACGGAGTAAAGAAGATGAATGAAAATCTGCAAAGACTCACCCACACACTTCAGCAAGCATAAGATCTTTAGCCTCTTGAAACCACCCTGCAAAATGCATCTGCTCACACAGAATTTCAGAGTAACACAGCTTTCAGGTGCTCACAGGAGCTTTGATCCTAAGAATGGCAGCAAATGGGGATGATGAACAGAGTCTAATTATCATAATTATTATTATTTATTATTATTATTATTGCAGGTAGAGTTAGACTGTCTGACACTGGGAAGTGTTCCTGGACTTCATCCAGATGTGTTCCAGCAAGGACACAAGGACCAGAGACAACATGATGCACACTGAACCACAGGCTGGAGCCTTCATCCACAACCCGTATGTGTGTGAGCTCGAAAAACATGACCAGCATGGCACAGAGGGCTTCACAGGGTTCATTGTAAAAGCTCTGTGTGTGTGGAGGAGGTGGAAGAAACTGCAAAAGCAGCCGGAGAAGACAGCAGGGAACAAGAACCAGAGCCATGGACAACTTGACCCCTGACAAAAGAAATTTAGTTTCTTGAATGGAATGCTGGCAAAAAGAGGTTTCATTTGTTTCCAGGCTTCTCTTCCAGGAGACAGGATGCTGTGTCCTCCTCAGAAACAACATTGCTCCTCATCAAAGTTAAAGGACTGATTTCTAAACCACAAGGATGTTTTGAAAAGTCAGGGCAGATTATCTGGCTTTGCATGTGCTGTGGTATGCAGTGGGTGCTCCAAAATGTAAGGTACCTGGCAGGTGAAGACCTTGGTCTCTGACTGATGGGAAGCTCCAGGGAAGGTGGCTGGCTCAGGGACCCTTTCCTGACCCACAGCACGATAAGCTGGCTCCCCTTGCTTGGAATCAGTTGTGAAACACACATCTTCCCCAAGGCTCCAAATGGCGAAGACTTGGGTCAGAATAAAGAAAGTGACTCCAAAAGTGGTATAGACCCAGTAAGAGCCATTCCCAAACCTCCTGATGAGTTAAAACTCTTCATGCTCAATACTTCCAAGAGGCAAAGACCTGGTGAACTAAGAAATCTTTCCCATGTTTACCAAACACAAAGCGACAGGGAGAAAGCAATTTTTTAAAAAAATAATCTTGTAAATAATTTATTTACCAGTGAAGGGACCAACTCCTTCTGTCTTTCTCCCTGCATCTGGTGTTGCTATTATCTTGAGCAGGCCACCAGCACAGAGCAAGTGGAGACGTGTAGAGTGGGTGGGTTGGTATGGTTCATCTCATACATCATCTGCAGCTAACTGCTGGGACTGTATGGAGCTTGCAGGCTGCAGGAGATTTAATTAGAAAGAGATGTATGCTGCACTGGGGACAGGGCTCTTGCCTTGGCATGCTGTGTTTCTACACATGCTTTTGACACCGAATGTAAATGTTTTTCCTTCTTCCTAACGTCAGTTCTTCTTCCAATAAAACTGATGCCTGACTGGTCCTGTGAGAGCACAAGTCCCAGTGTACTCCCTTAACGCAGTGGGGAAGCTATTTTGAGACTCTCAGCTTCACTTGTTCCTTTCTTTCTTTCTTGCCAGGAAGGATGTTTGTAGCCCACGCTGTTCCTGGAGCCCATTTCAGGACAAAGCAGCAGGCAAAGCCCACTGAAGTGGGGAACCCTGATGGGGAGCCCAGGAACACCCCCAGCTTGCTGGGTCACAGCCACCACCTGAATGCTACCCTTCCAGCAAGCATCTGCTTCCCTGCATTTCAGTGCACTGCCATGCAGGAACATTCATCATATGCAGGCAGCAATGCTGAGCCAAAATTAGAAAGAATCATTTCTAACAGGCTAATAAATTAAAGGTGTCTTTTGCAGAACCTTCCCCTGTGCAGGTTAGAAGGTGGTGTAGCTTCAGTTTAGCCATGGTGTATCGGTGGTCTCACCTTGTGCCTTCCCTGATGCTTTCCAGCTCTGCCTTCTCTACCTGTCTTTCAGACCCTTCAGCCACCTTCCTTCATTATTGCTAAAGCCTAACCAACAACAACTTCAGTCCTTTATCTTGAGGGGGCAGCTCATGTACACAGCTACCCGATCCAGCTCGTGTACTTGAATATGGAGAAAGAAAATGGTTGCTCTGGAGTGAATACAGGATAGCAACACACTGGGAGGATTCTGCTGACACCACACGCCAAGGCCATGGCATGCACTGCTGGAGAGCTTTAACAGAGCCCGTTCAGAGGTTTCCCAGTCTCAGGACTGGTTTCTGTTCTTTTTATTGATGGTATATTATTTTCCAAGCTCTCCTCTGAACTGAACAGGCATCACTGAATTTTGAAATGATGGATGGCTTCAATGTCTCTCACTGTTGAATTCCCAAAGGAGCAGAGTGGAAGCCACAATAACTGCCACTTTGAGGCTTGCCTTGGCCACCACATTAAGTTGTATCTTCATCAGGAGTGATCTCTCATTCCCTGAGTGGGCAGAGATCTTCCACTCTCTGGAGTTTCTTGTCAGTGACATTTTTAATACAGTCTGTGCTCAGCCAGGGTGTGACAGCCATCAACCTGTGTCCAAACACTGTAAGACTTCGTATCACTAGGCATCATATCACCACAAGTAAAGATCTCTCAACAACCCTGGTTCTGTCATGCTTCTTGCAACCTGTGGTCATCATCTTCCTCACTTGCTGTAGCTTTATCTCCTCAGCTCCCACAGAGCAGCTACCCGGAAAGCAGCCAGTACCACCAGGTTCTGCATCCAACAGAGCCCAAGAGGAAAACCTGAGACAAGCCTTGAGACCACTGGCATTTCCTCCTGACTGTTTGGCCCTCTGCTACCCCCGTGCCAAAGACCCTGGAGAGTCCATTGCCTGTTCCTCAAAAGGCTAGATCCCAGAAACCTGTCCTCCTCTTGTCTAGGACCTTTGGTGCAGATGGACTGGAGTATTGATTCTCACAGTTGTCACCTCATTCCTCCAGGTGGGGAATCTTGCCCCCTACCTTATATCCACGAAGGAAGAGCTGAACCCATCTAGGAGATGAGGTATTTGGACTAAAAGGTATGTCTGTGTGCTCTTGCTCTAAGGTGCAGACTCCATCCCCTCCGGGAGTGACCTAACAGTAATCAGTCCCCGCTTTCGAGAGCCATCTTCTGCCAAGAGACTAATGGACGAGCTTTTCTTGGGTTCCCTCAGGCTTTCTCCAAGCTAAGTCTAGGCTCTGGGACTATGTCAGACACCTGCTCTTCACAGTCAGGGCACTAGGAGACCTGAAAAAGCTCCACCACTGCTGACAGTCTCAACCCCATCCCAGTGCTTTGGGCTCAGTGAAGCCAGGCAGTGCTGGACTTTTGCCTCAAGCTCCTTCCCAGCAGTGTATACAAAAGTGTCACCATGTGTGGCCCAACTGGACTAGTCTAGTTATGGAAAACACCTTGGTACGTACCCCTGGATACCAGCTATGACCTCTTTTACACATTTTCATCAACCCACTCTTCCTAAAGCACAAGCCAGAAATAGACTGTGGCAGTGACTCAGAAAGGGAAAGACGAGGAGAAGAGTCATTCTGACTCAAATACTGAGGTGGGCCTCCAGAGGATGGCACGTAGGACTCTTTGCACCAGCACTCACGGCTCTCCGTGTCTCAGCTGCCAAAGTTCCCTCCCCAAAACCTGCAGCATGCTGGAAATGTTGCTGCTTCTCAGTAGAGGAGGTGATGCTGTGCTGACTCCGCAGCATGACTCAAAGGCATCACTTCTCCAATAGGTCTTGACCGTGGGCTGAAGTCCCAGTAGCTTTATCTGGGCTGGTAAATAAAATGGGCCAAAGCTTGCTATCTGGCCTAGAGGGCAAGCAGCATAGGAGCTCACATCTGCACAACTAAATTGTCTTCTCTGTCTATACATCCTGCAAATATCACTGTGCTGTTGTTTCACCTGAACCGCGGCCAGGCACTGCTGCGAGCTGGGACAGTCAGAGCCACAAGTCCCACAACTGAGTTCACAGCCCAGATCTAATTAGGAAAGCCAAGATAAAGACCACTCATGTTTAACTGCTTTCCTAAGCTGGTCCAACTCTTCTTAGCACCAACTGCCCAGCTAACAACATCTCATCCACAAACAACCCCACTCCATTGCTCCACTTGCTGAAGGTGTAGCTGAATGGGAGGCTTTCCCATGGGAAAGTGGAGATAATTCACACCAGGATGAACAGACACATTTCCCCAGAAGGAGAGAGCAGGCCTTCATTATCAGAACCTAAGTGATTTCCCTTTTCTTTCCATTCCTGTTTTTCTCATGTTTCTCCCCTTTGTCTGGCAATATAAGCTCAGGCAACAATATCACATGGACTCCCTGGGTCTAGAAGCATGTGTTAGATGGCTGTGTAAAACAGGGCAAAGTATCACAAAACACAGAGAAGGGTAGTGCCAGAGAATGGTCCTATCCCCATCCCCTCCATATCATCAGGAGCAATGGGATCTCTTCCCAGTCTGCTCAACAAACAAGCAGGGACTCGGTCCACCAGCCCAGGGCAGGCTCACCTACAGCAGGGAAAGCAGGTCGACAGAAGATGCAACCACATCCTCACCTCTTAAAGAAGCACCTTTGGCTTCCCATGCTTTCCTCACCGTCTAAAGCCTAGTCCACAGGAGTGTTAGTTCCTCTGGCTGGTTGTGAAAGATCATCAGAGACCAGAAGGAGCTGAGCAGTCCTCTGGTTCCTGGATAGTCATCTCATCTATTCAAATGTCCTTCCTTTTGCAACTTGAGGACTGAGGAAATATCTGTCCCAGCCATCACTTCCCTTCAGCAGAGGTCAGGAGAAAATAGCTTCTATGAACTAGCTAGAGCACTTCTGAGATCAGTTTCATGTCCGTGACCACTTACAGTCCTTCAGCCCCTTCCACTCCAGAATTGCTCTGCCCGAACCATTCAAAATCAAGATGGTCTTTGCGTCCCCCAAAATACAAGGATGTTTGTGACCTGAGCTGAGAAGAGGAGTTGCTTGCTTTCAGACTTTGTCCCAGTGCTTGATTTTTTACAGCAGGAGGTTTTGACTCAAAAAAAAAAAATTATAGCTTTTATCAATGCAAACACTAGCTAGAACTAGGAAAGCCTCAGCTTTTCATTTTCAGAAAGAAACCCATAGCTGCCTTCCTTCTACCAAATGTCATATTCTGCTTCAAAGCTGGAAGGGTCTTGAAGATGTCAGAATTTTTTTAATCCATCATTTTGCCTCACATCCTTCTGGGAAACAGACAACTCACCTGAGCTACAACTTTCTAAAAAGGTCAAGCCTGGGCCAGGCAGGCACCAAGGACATTGTTGCTTGAGTGAATAACATTTTGCCTAGAGATCAACCCCATCTTTTAAAGGAAAGCATCAAGGAAATCTCAATGCACCTTTCTGCACCTGGACCAGCACAGCTCTTTCAGGGAAGGAAGCCAAACTGCTGCCTAGCTCGTTAGTGCTGTGCAGAACCCCAGCAAAAGGCTTTCCCATCTGGCTGTCCACATCCATACAGGTGATGTGCAGCCACCGGAATTGCTCTCTCGTGCTTGCTTTTCCTGGCTTTTCAGAAATGAGCAGCATCTAATGTATCTCAAGGGCCAGGTCCTCTGATTTTAGAAAAACCTGACCAGTACAACTGTTCTTTAATTTAAAAAGTCGTTTAGTGTCTGATCACAACAAATGGGTCCATATTTTTAAGGTCCCACTGAGAAACAGCAAAAAAATAATACTTTAAATAGAGACACATTGCTTTTCTCAGGAAATCAGATAAATTCTTGAAGTTTATTTAATTCAGCAATTATGGAGCCTTCTGGCAGTGTTCCTAGTCATACAGGTGGTAGATCTGTGTGCACACAGGTGCATTCCTCTGATCTGTTTCTGACCTTGATTACGCCAGAGTTAATGCAAGTGAGTATTGCTGGCCAGGAGGTGCTTCAAACTTATGCTGAGGTGGCAAGAGTTTCCTCTGAGAACTTTATTGTCACATCAGCAGCACAGAGCAAAACCAAGCACATCAACTTTCTGTGGCGTGCATCTCATGACACCCCAGTTTGCAGCGTGAGCCAAGCCCTCCTCATGAACATGTAATTGTCTCTGCAGTTTGATGAGATGGGCATATAATTGCTTTTGTTATTGCCATCTGTGGGTTAACCACAGCTGACCCTTAACATTTTTCCCTGTGCACAAAGGAACTTCAGCTTCTGTGTCATAAAGGTTTGTTGCTAAATGGAAACTAAGCTGGTCACAAGGCTCTCAGTGACAGAGAGAGCACGTCGCTTCTTCTTCTTACTCTCCCACTGGGGTGGCTTATAATTAGCACAGCCCTACCAACAAAGCAGTGTCAGATTGCAAACACGCTTCTGGAAGTTATTTATGGGCAGGAGCAAACACGTTTTGTGTAAACTTGCATTGTGGTCTGGCAGGTTACCTCTGGGAATTTCTTGGTTGGAGCTGCAGTTTCAGCTGGCACTCTGCTCCAAGCAGCACAACATTCACCAGCCCTTGGCAGTGCGCTAGGAAGGTGCCTTGTCCCTCTCATCCCTGGGAGAATGTGGCTTGTGTTTGCTTTGGCATGGGCAAATTGCACCCTTTGATGAGTACTTTCTCCCTTTTCAGTGCAGGTCTGCAGCCTTCCTACCGTTTCACTCACATTTTGGCCTGGCAAGAGAGAAAAGAATGGAGAGGACCATCCAACTGACTGCTCTTCCTTCGCTCAGTCTGATGTTAAGTTCTGTGACACCGTGCCGTTTTGCATTTCAGCAGACCGACACAAAAGTCATGTGTTTGGCACCTTAACAGGATGCTAGAAAGAGAGAGGGAGGTGGAAAGAAATAAAGACCTTTTTGCTAGGTGTCCAGGAGACACAACAGCAAGGGCGGTTCCCCAAGAAAGCATGGGAGGGAGGGTTGAAGACCGTCTGTAGTCGCCTCTCACAATCTGGTGTAGTACTTACTTCAGGATGGTCATTTTACCCAGGAAAGCATATCTTTCTCAGATCATCCTTGGAACTGGCCATCACTCAAGCCTGACTCAGAAGGCAAGGGAACAGATTCCAGGGCAACACATTGGCTAGGGGAGGAACTGATCCCTTGGCTAGTTTAGGTCTCTCCCAAGGTTTAGACAGCGGCTGAGCAGGATGGGTGAAGATTTGCCTGAGGTCATTTGTTGGTGCCCAGGGAGATCACATTCCCTGTGCCCTAACTTCCCTCTTTACTCTCTTGCCACTATAAGGAGAGGGAGGCAGGGGAAGGAAATTGAAGTGCTGAGCTCCCACAGTAAGAGGGGCCATGCCCATAACTGGAAAGCAACCTTCCAATGTCTCATGTCTGAGGAACGTCCCTGAGATCTATTTATTTGCTCCTCAAACCATCTCTTCCTGGCTGAGGCCCCTGCAGCTTGAGCTATCACCTGGAAAAGACATCCCAGGGCAGGAGACAGACTGTGGCACTGAGAAGCACCTGGGGAGTGTGAGGCTGACAGCTGGCATTGCTCTTGAAAATTGTCTTGGCTGAGGCCCTGACATTTTGTCCCTTTTCCTGACATGGGACTTGATATACATGCAATGTTGAATCATCATGGACCACCAGCCTGACCTGATACGTGCAGGAAGATGCATGTCCCTGCTCATCCTAGACACCTGACAGAAAACTGCACCTGGAAGCACCAAAGGTCTTACTTGCTTTGGAAAAGCTGGTTAATCCAGTTTGTTTGGTGTGAAATAACATTTCCCACTCCTTACCAAAGGGAAGGCCTAAAACTAATTATCTGGAAGAAATCAAAGGCTGAAGTGCCTTATATCTCAGGTACTCTAATGTGAGCTGGAAGCTGTATTTAATGATTTTTGAATGTATCAGAAAAGGAAAAGCCATAGGGCTGGTATCATGGAAGGTGGCAAATCCATCCTTGTAAAGACAATGGATTTAATCTGGTTCTAACATTTTTGGTTAGATTTTCTCCTTATGAACATTTTGATTGTTTGAACCTTGCTCATTTACTTACTGATTTTTTGATGCAATTAATACTCATTTCAGCATTGCCATCGAGAGCATCTTTTCCTTTGCTTTTACAAACAGAAAGCTGACGCCTGCTCTAATCAAAAGATGCACTCACTCCAGACATGTGAAATACAGTACCACAATGTGCATTACAATGCAATTGATAAATTACATCAGCTTGTCACTCCCAGGAAGGGTTTGTTACTGAGGTAAAAGGAACAAACAATTGCAGCAAGAGATGGTTTGTTTTTTCTTGCTGATTTATGTAAAAGCTCTGTTCCAGCACTCACTTAAATGGAAGTGTTAAGAGAAGAATACATTGTCATATGAATTCATGTAGGGAAATGCTCTGCAGCGTATAGAAGAAGAGATGCTCACAATGCTGTCTTCATCACTTGGTCCACTTAGTTGCTTCCATCAGGAACAAAAGTTGGATTGTTTAATGTGGAGGGAAATGGAAGGAATAAAATCTTATGAAGAAAAATGCCATAAAGAAAAAAGAAGAAGTATAAAAGATGATTTAAAAGCAAAGAAAAAGAAGAATGGATTCAAATTTACTCTAACAAACTTCTATCACATCAAGACATTTTTCACTTTGTTGTCTCAGGAGATTCTTTAGAACTTTTTCATTTTCATTCTGAGCAAGTTGCAAGAAAACACTGAAACCTGGAGAATCTTTGTCTGGTTTCCTCCCCTTGCCATTGCTATTCTCAGCATGGCTTGAACAATTAAAGGCTCTACAGCCTTTAATCCAACCGAGGACCCCAGAAGGAATCTAGTCTCTCCCTCTGCTGCCTTGCATATGCAGGCAGTACTTTAAGGCAGTACTGGTTGATAGCTGTGTCTGTAAGAACTACAATGTACTGACAGGTGAGGACATGTCAGGACCACAAATGTGGCAGGAAATATACGTCTTGAAGAGCTCACACCTACCCATAACTTTGGCTGAGGAGCATCAAAAATCCATTTTTATTAGGGTCAGGAGGAAAACTGTCACATGTGGTAGGGAAAACTAGCATATAACTCCTGCTCCAACTCTCCTTGAGTCTTTTTGTGCCTTTCTGAGCCAACCCGGCTGTATTTTTGCAGTGTGCCTCATAATCTTCTAAATACTGGACCAGACATTCACCTAGGGAGCCACTCCTGGCTGCCTGCCATCATTTTGCAGTAACGAGCTCATGCATGGAAAGTCACCTCAGCCCCAGGTTGGAATCTCTCCTGGTGTAAATTCTGCTTGCCTCTTAGATGGCATCAATCATTCATAGCCTCGTCCTGCTCAGAGCATCTGCTTCCCATTCTCTTCCTTAGTTTCCTCCTGATTAATTAATGAAATTGTTGAGTGTGGTTGCCGGAGAAACTGCCATTTCCTTAAGCATTTTTGCCCCTCTTTATGGGAGAAATCAGGACATCTTCACAGGAACCCTGAAAGGACAGCAAGCTTGAACAGGACCCACCTTTCACCTTTCACCGGCACAAAAGAGGCTAAGACACCAAAATAGAGCCAGGCTGTTCCCAGGCTGCCACAGTGCCTAAGGGCAGAGGTGAGAGCACAAGGAGAGGAAGGACTATGTGCTTTTCCTGTCATACTCAGCATCCAAGGGGCAAATAAGCCACTCTCCAGGCAGTTTTCCCCTCGGGTAACGTCTACAGTGGCTCTCAAACTCCTACCCCTGATATCACATGGATAACGTGAACCTTGGTGCAAGGCAGAAGTGGGCAACCTTGCACTACCACTGCCTGCCCTCTTCCACCCCTGCAGTTCGGCACCTAAACTCCCTGGCTGTATGATCCTGATCACCTGGGCAGCTTGCAGGTGACCAGCACCTCAACCAGGGAAAGGCACCACTAGGAGAGATGCGGCTTATGTGAGCACAAAAGTATGGCGGCTTCTCCGGGAGCCTATGGCAATGCTTCCTCATCCAAACGAGCCCCAGGGCCAGCACAGTCAGGGTTTTCCAAGAGGAGCTGGGGGCAGAAACAACAGTGATATTAAATGCCCTCTTCAGCTGCAGAGCTGGGAAAGAGGGCCTGGAGAGGCTGAGCCTCAGGTCTGTGGTGGTTTTCCCCCTCTCCAATGCCCACACATCGTGCTTCCTGCAAGGTCCAGGCTGCACAAAGAAGACTGCAGAGTGATGCAAATCCTGCCTCCCAGGGCTGCCAGGGGACCGCTTCCATCCTTTGCAAAGGCAGCAGACATGCCTACCCTGTGCTGAAGAATGACCATGGAGCTTACTGATGTGATGAGATAATGGACAACATTGGTTGATTTATGGGTGAAACTCATTACAAGACAGCAATTGAGACATAATGTGAAGATAAGTGCCTCGTGGCACAATTTCGTAACTGATGAGAAGTCCGGTGAACCACAGTATCTTCTCTGGATGCATTCTGGCTGCGCTCCTGCATGAGACAAGAACCAGCATTGGAAAGACCCTGAAGTGGATGCTGCTGGGGGTTGTCTCTCCTTTAGCACCGAAGGCAGGAGCTTTGATTTCAGCCTGCTTGTGTCACCGCCACTACTCAAAGCTATTAGTGCCAGTGCTTTTCTGCTATTGTTCTTTTTCAGAAGTGTTTGCTGATGACCGAAAGGGCTCATGGCATGCTGCTTTCTTAGGCTGACTCTCTCTTATTTGGCTGAAGGAGAGAGTAAAAATCACCTCTGGCAGCCCAGGGATGCTTATGGTCCCACTAGCTTTCACTCACAGCAACAGAATAATCCTTAAAAATGGGACTTGAATTCTACTTGATGTTAAAAAGCAAGTAGTACAGCCACTGGAGGCTGATGAGATATGACACAAGACAGCAAAATCACTGAATTTTGATATTGGTCAGCAGAGATGTTCCAAATGTCCCTCACCAACTTTTCGTTCTCAAGCAGGCGAGTACAGTGTTACATGCACTGGCCCAACCATGGGAGACCACTGGATGGGTCCAAGCAAGCACCAGCACTGGCAAGTGACATGTTTTTTTGACCTGCCATCATTTTGGATGGGAGGTGGCTTGCATCTGAGACAACTTTGACTATTACAGCTCTCAGTAGCTTTTAGTACCCCAAGCTCTAGGCTGGATCCCAGAGCAACTAAAATCAGTGTGTGGGGGCATCATTATCCATCTTTCAAGGGAAGTTAAATTAAGCAACCTGGTCTATGCAGAAGGAGTCCTGGCTTGGGAACCAGGAGCTCCAATTTCTAACTTTGCTACTCACCTTGGTAGTCTTGGTCTCCTCTCCCAGTCCCTTCTCTGGCCACAAAACCTTTCAGTAGGGGCTGCTTCCCACTCTGCATATTCACAACCTCTAGCGCTCTGAGCACCGAGCCACTAGAACTTTACGTAAGCTAAAAACAAACAGGAAAACTCAAGTCTTTGGCTTTGTCTCTGCAGAGCTTTTGGATTAAATTCACCATTTCCCTGGGGAGAGCAAACCTTCAGAGCTAGTTACATCAATAAAAGAAGAAAGGAGGGTCCAGCCCATCACTGTTCTCTCAGCCCCAGAGCCTGTGTATTCTGTGTCACCTCTGCTTTCCCATTTACAGCCCAGCTTCCCCCACTATGGAAACAGGGGTTTGCAAGCCAAGTACCGCACCGACACTCATAAAGAAAAAGGGAAGAAAACAAGCAGGGCTAGTGGGTATGAGCTATATGGTCTGGAGCTCCCCTGATGCCCAGAGTAGCACTGGGTACCCAGCCTAAGGGACAGAGACTTGCTGTAGGAAAGAAGAACCTGCTTGGTTTACAAGCAGAAATATCTGAGAATTTTTTAATGAGGATTTCAGTGGATACAAATTGTTTCCTGGATAATGGCTAATGACAGCTAATAGGGACCCCAGAAACAATATGACAGCACCTTCTTGTTTTCCGTTGCCTGTAATTACAGTGTCCAGCTGTTATTTTCATCCTCCTAAGTAGTATAATGGACAATTGCATTCACATTTCTACTCCCTTATTTTGCCAGAGATGTCACCATTCCTATTTTTTCTATAAACATAGCAGTGCAAGATTTCTTCCCCCTCCCATTGCTTCAGTTCTCATCTAAAGTAAAGAGGCAGAAGCCAGTAAAAAGTTTATTAGCAGACCTCTCTGGAGGATCAATTTAGCATAGTTATGCATAATACAGCTTTACTTCTTTTATTTTTCCTTAAATAAAAAAAGATATAAAGGGAGTTGTTTTGAATTTATAAGCTGATGAGACAGTGAGTAACGGTGAATCACTGTTTAATATTTTAGTCAACCATCTGCAAGGTGAGCTGTACTCCCATCTCATATTGCTAGAGCTAAGAAGTCACCTCAAGTTTCATGAATAGAATCAGCCTTGCATGATCCCCAAAAGGCTGTATTCAGCACCAAAACCAATCATCTCCCATCCAGGAGGAAACAAGCACAACTATAAGCTGGGGGGGTGGGGGTGGGGAGGTGGGAGCAGCAGAGGGTGTGAATAACACTGAATTTAAAAAGCCGCAAGGGTGAAGCTGACTTTTTGGTTAGCTCTCAGTGATGCTGCAGGAAGAGCAGGGAAGTTACAGGGATGTCACAGGGATGCAGCTTTCTGGCCGTGCATGGAGGACAGTTCTTATGGCTGCTGTGGCTGGCTTGTGCTTGCCTCATCTTCCTGTGCTTCCAACACTGCTACTAGCGCTCCAGAGGCACTAAACTTCCAGACTGGGATTTTCCAGCCAGTTTCCCAGAAAAAGCAAGTACAATCTTCTCTCTCCTGTTTCTTCTTCCTCCAGCCCAGGGACATACGCGGAACATCTCGTGTCTCAGTGACACAGCCACCCCAGGAGAAAGCACGACAGTGCTTGCAAGGGAGGAGGATGCAGCACATTCCTGTGCAAAGGAGGTTTGCCAGCAGTCTGGCACCTGCAGATCCACACTGCCAGGGGACACACACGCTGTGCAGACCAGTCACCTGCCCCACCTGCAGGGACAGCGCCAAAGCAGAGAAGGTGCAGAGCCAACTGTATCCCTTCCAGTCTTCACATGGTGCCTCTCCCACTGGGATCAGCCCAAAGACTGAAATCCCAGGTGGCTCAGGAAAGCTTGCTGTTTCCAAATTTCCCCTTCCTTCTGCTCCCAGTGTTGAAATCCTCATCAGCCTCTTGGTCTTAGCCACTTTCATGATAGCTTGTCTCTCCAACTGGCTACTTAATGTCTCCTGCCCACTGCTCATACCCAGCTCTTCTGCTGCCATTAACAAGAGCTGTCTCTCCAGTACATGCTACCCCAAAAAAAAACCAGGCTCTAGGCCCAGCCTCTCAGTCTGTCTTTCTCCAAGGGCATCTTCAAGTTCCTTCCCTTGATTAATGCATGTTAAGACTGACTGATTTCATACCTTCCATCTCTGTAGCTGCTTTACAGCAGGTAAAAATGCAATTTCCTCTCATTTTTCAAGTGTCACGAGCTTTGTGAACCATGACAATGTACATTGCTTACTGCTGTTCAAACCCCCCCCCCCCCCCAAAAAAAAGTCTAATGGGATATGAATAACAGTTTTGCAATAAATGTGAAGTTATTAAATCACTGTAGAGAGCCAATGCTACAGAGAAGGGTACTGCAAGCCTCTGTGACCAAGCAGAAGTGTGGCTCTCTGTACGGTGCAGGCAGAGCAAGACAGCTCCAAAGGAAACTACATCAGTCACCCTGGGGCTGATTTTAAGGGAGAGGGGAAACCTTCACAGCTTTTTACACATCTTTTACATCTGGAGGAAGACCACTTGAATCCATTCTCTTTATGTTGCTGTGAATGACAGAAAAACTTCTGGTGCAACCAGCTCCTCCACAATATTTTACTTATATACACGTGAACGAGCAGTTTAGTCTCTGCATTGGTTTGCAGACCTTTCTTCCACAGCAAGCGTTTCAACCACGATGCAGTGAAATCTGATGTCAGCATGAAGTTAATGGTCATTCCTTCGCTCCCTAAAAATAACCTGCTTCATAATGTGTAACAGACATTTTTAGAAGCTTAGGGGAGCCAATTTAGACAAGAAAGGTGCCTCCCTCTCTTCTCATGCCAGTGGTTCACCACCCAATCCTGTAAAATAGTACGCAAACTTGATTTTCCATAGCTATTTCTCAATGTCCATTTTTTTATTGAACATAATGAATTATTTTTTTTTTTTGCCTCCAACTGAAGGAGGCATGTGGTGTCTTATCTCAAACAACATGTGGAGGCACCATGTTCATGTCACCTCCTGGACTTCTCACTTAATTGGGCAGATTTGGCATTGTTTTAGTGCTAAAGCAGCCCCTGATACTATCCAGGGTTCTTGCCTCAGAGATATTATCTGGCACTCCAAAAAGCGTAGATTTGTTCTCTGAATGCTCTGTTTCCTCCATAAAAATTCAAAAAGCTTGCTCGCAAGCTTGAAGGTCGTATCTTCAAGGACAGTAACAGAACAAAACCAAATATTCAAAGCAGTACTTTCATTCGTCTTTTCTAGGTCTTCCAAGTGAAGCAAAATAAAGAACAAGGGACCTTCCCACCCTTTCAGTTTTTCAGACATAAGAAAAGATCTCCAAGCAAACACATTTCCCTGTTTTTTTGAGGTGAAAGAAGCAAAGGAAAGAGCTGGTAAAGAAAAACAGAATCTTCCCTATCTCCTTAACATTTAAGGAAGGAAAATGTTATGGATTTTTAAAATTGAACATGAAGCCCTCTTATTTTGATCCTTTCCCCAAGCTATACATGCCCTGATGTGCTCAGGAACACCTTCCCAAAGTCCTCTCGAGCCACCCTTGACTCTCCATGCATTCACCCACCCTGCGGTGCAGTAAGCATGGCCTGAGTGATAGTGACCGCTCAGTGAGACAGGGGCCCCCATCTTCACACCATACCAACGCCCTTTTCTCACTGAATCCACCACAGGACAAGATAAGGAAAGAGAGGGTGAAACACTATCATAATGCTCCAGTTCTGCCAGAAAAGTCCAGTGTGAGAGTGGAAAAAAGACACCCTCCCACCAGCACGTATGGTCATTTTGCTTTCCTGGATTTGTCTGAATCTCTTATTGTTCCCTTTTCTCCGCTCACTCGTCGTACCACACAGAGCTGCGATCTGAAAGCCTTGTGTGTATTCATCAGTGCTTCAGAGCAGATGATTCACCTGCCCCTTTTTATAATTTTATCTCCCATCAGCTGAGAAGTCAAAGTCTGTATAATGCACCATTGTTGTTTCCAGGAGCGGGCTTGTCGCTGTGATACGAATGATACCAGGAAAAAGGTATGATTTGAATTGAAACAGAGTTGGCGAGTAGCATCCTAAAGCTCCAGAGCTAGCAGATTAAAAATAACAACAATGAAATCGTGTCTTCTAACAGCTGGGAGGGAAATAATAATGAATACAATAGCCGTGACTGCAGCACTGCGTGGGAAGATGAAGTTTAGAGGGTGTATTGTCCGCTCTGGGTAGCAAATAAACAGTGCTGCTTGTTTTACATCCTTTACAACCAATTGTATCTACACTCAAGCTCTGCCTCCAGCCTGGCTCCCACCCTGTGTCTGGGAGACCTGTATGGGTCTCCAGGAGAGGAGGTCTGAGAGGGGCATCTGCCCCGTGGGCCAGCAGCTGCCCTTGCTTGGCATAGAAATATCGAGGAGGACAGGGACAGAGA
Organism: Falco rusticolus; assembly: GCF_015220075.1. NCBI lineage: Eukaryota > Metazoa > Chordata > Aves > Falconiformes > Falconidae > Falco > Falco rusticolus. The sequence goes on from NC_051187.1 coordinate 51,058,837, forward strand.
ATACATCTGTGTCAGCTCCAGCTCAGGCTCTACCCTGGGTTATTAATCCCTGAAGGGCATGAGGTAGCCATGCAGAAGAATGGATTAGCCCCTCTGGCAGGGAAACCTGACATAGTTCAGGGTGACGCGCAAGGGACTGAGGTTTTTTCCTGCATGATCAGCAAGCATCAGTGGGGTTTGCTCCACGGCAAAGTGCTCTCATGCCACAGATGGGCAAGCAGCAACTCAGGTCAGGTACTAACAGCACCTTACAGCTCTTTGAAGCTGAGCTCTGCTCTCCTAGGCATCATATTTTTTTGTTTACCTCAGTGCACCTCCGCCAGCTTCAGTAGAAATGTCACCTTCTGGCAGCTCTAGGAAATTCTAGATGGGTCCTTGAAGGCCACAACTCCCAAGCTGATCCTTCAGCTTCCTCAGTTCAGCTTTTTCAACATCCAAGCACCAGCTCCCAGAACAACACGTGAAGCACTGTTGCCTTCTAACCCTCAATCTATGAGCCTCCCTCTCCCACCTATTGCATTGGTGTTATCCCTAAAGCCAATGATGTTTGGCTTTTAAAATCCACCCCAAATACCCATTTCCCCCACCTGTGCAAAGCCATGTTGCTCACCCATCTACTGAACATCTGAGTTACTTCCTCAGATAAAACACGATAAACATCACTTTAGCAGCCAAGCATTTTGAGACAGGTGAGTCAGGGCTAATTCGTTCTCAGCCCTCCAAGGAAAATGTTGTAAATGAAGATGACATGCACATCCCTAGATGTTAATATACAAGGCCTAGAGAGCAGCACCCCACTATTCAGGTCTCCCTGCCCAGAGAACAGCTTTTTGTCAGGATGTTTCCCTGTTACCCCAGCCAACAGGCTGTGAAACACCCCAGCACCATGGGGCACCTCTTGCCATTCAGCTGGCTTAGCATGGAGCTGATGACAGTGCCAGTTGCTGTGCCTGGAAAAAGATGGAATGACAGAAACCAGTGGCTTTTGCCAGCTGCTGGGCTAGAGTGGCCTGATCTGAGAGAGCATTCAACCCTCCCATAGTGTCCAGATGATGAAATGCATGTTTGTTTCCCTGGTTGCTGGTGTTGTCACCCTCTGTCCTGCTAACTGAATGGTGAGGGCAGAGTCCTGAACACAGCTGTAACTTCCCTGCTCCACTCTGCTCACAGAATTGAATTATCTATCACAAAGGATTTACCTTGGTTTTTTCTGAATTGTTACTGGATTTTGCATGAAAGTAGGCCAGGTGGAAGCAAACAGCCTCTCCATTGTTGCTGGATGCCTGCCAGCAGGGCCAGATTCACACACACGGGAGCCATAGGAAGGACACTGAAGGCATGCCTCCCTGGGGACCACCTTGCAGAACATGGAATGGGGAACGCCCTCATCTCCTCTAAATGTTGACTGAGATTGTTTCTTAGTTAAACCAGAGCTTATTCATTCTTGCAGGAGAAGCATTCACCCATTGTGCTGATGTTATTGATGGTAGGTAGGTTGTAAAGCTGCACAAGACATGCCAGAACCTCACAGGGCTCACAGCAGCCAGCTTTTAATGTGATGCCACACACTGGTGTAGAGCAATTGCTATCCTTGCCTAAGCAGCACATTGAGGATCCTGCAGGCATGCCCCTTTTTCACTATGAACCTTCATTTTCAGGGCAATGGTTGAGGCAGCATCTTCCCCTCCATCCATCCCAACCTGCCTCATCTTGTAACATTTTGGGATTTAAGGCCTGGCCCAGCTTGTGGCTTCTTCTGACAAAGGTGACCACTGCCCTGAGACTTCTCATCCTGCTCACCATTTTCATTGCATCAACCCTGATGTTTGTGGGGTTAGGCTGGGAGCAGGATCAGGGAAGTGATGTTGCTGGTGGGGGGTGGAGAGATAGAGAAAAAAAGTTTTGTTTTGAGGGGAATCAGTTCCCCAGACGGTTTGATTCAGGGAGATGGAGAAGTAGGAGGCATACTCAGGGGGAAAGGCAATTAATGACACTTCAGGTGGCAAGACCTTAGAAGGTGGCCCCACGGCTCCACCTGTAGTTAAAGGAGGAAAAAAGGATGTATAACAGCTCCCAGGCTGGGCTTTGGCTCCCAACCACCCTCCCTGGAGGCAACATATGATAAGCATCTTAAAAGACAGAGGTGGTGCTAATATCCTCCTACAGTGGCAAGAAATCTTTCACTGCTCTAAGCTGTGATTTCACACAGGTTGGATTGATCCTTCAGTTGCATTGCCACCAGCAGAGCTATTAATCACTTCTAGTACGAATTAGCCTTCAGTGACTATAAATTCTAAGCTGTTCCTGGGGGCAGCTGCATCACGTAACCCTCACTGCCCCATGGCGTGAAAGGGACAGTAACGTGAAAAGCAGTGACTTGCATAGCCACCTGGTGTTCTTGGAAAAAGCAAGCTTTAAAACGGAAATTGGCCAAGAAACAAGTATCCCACAAGAGTATCCAAGAATTGGCATGCTCCTGCATGAGGTGCTCAGGATAATATAACAATGTGTTATCCTTCTGAGCACAGCCCAAAATTCATCCCTAGCGCTACTCAAATAAAACAAGCTCTGAAAGCAGTGTCACTGCCACAACATCAGCTGCAATATAACTTCCGAAACAGTCTGTCCTCCTGTGCCCATCAGGATCATGTATTGCCTACCCACTGATCAACAGAGCAATGCGGTCAGGTATGTGTCACGTAGACCTGGCCAACGGAAATCTGAAACATCCACTAGAGCATGACTGCTGCTTGTTCTCCACAAAGACAGCACACCCAAGAAATCACATCTGCACTTATTTCCTAATGACAGCCATCCTGCAAGGCAAACCAGAGCACTACACAGTATTTACTATATTCCTTCCTCCTTAAAAGAACTGCTCCCTTTGCCTTGAAATCATCAGCAGACTTCATCTTACTCTTTGGTTGGTAAAGCCAGTATTTATCATTCAGAATACACTATGGCTAAAAGCCACCTTACACTTCATCACCAGGACAAAGCATCCCACACCACCACCATTCCAACAGAGAACCCAGCGCAGCCCTCCATGCTTTCTAAGGTTCCCCTGTCATCTGGGAAAAGTCTCCAGACGTGGCATGGGAATCCTCCAGTACAGATGGATCTGGTTCTTTCTTGTGGCTGGCTGATGGATGTGGTGCTGAGCACCAGCTGCAATGGTACACCTGCGGCAACTGTCTCCAAAGGCTACTATTTTTGGAAACACAGCCTGCTTGGAGAAAGTAAATGGGTTAATTTTGCTTGAGAAGAGCCCACCAGAAGCTAAGGACCTGCCTTGGTTTACTGTCTACTTCTTCACTGCAAATCCACAGGAAACTCAGCTAACTGTAAACGCGAGGATTTTGTAGTTATTGAGTGAGCAGGTCAAAGCAGACCCCATCTGTGCTCCATTTTCTGCAGAGGAACATGCATACCTCCAAAACAGTGCTACTAGGTCTTAAACCTTTTCCATCTGCTGCCTGCAATGGTTGCCTGGACCGTAACAAACATGTTGGCGCTTCCAGCACCCAGCAGTGATTGATGATGTGTTAAGAGGACACCAGTGGTTCCGGTCTATTTACATTTCCAAGGAGCTTGGCTGGGCTTTGTGCTGTCATTTTCTTTTGGTATACCAGCTGTGGGAGACCAAAGGGTACAAAAATTACTGCGATGCTCAAGCAAGGAAATGCTAGTGTTGAGAAAACATCCTATTTATGCCACATTTTAAAAGGAACCCATCTTTAAGAGTTTTAAAGAGCTGCCACTAGCAACAAATGAGGCTGCTAATTTGGCCTGGCAAGCAGCGTTTGCTAAACACCATTTCAGGTTTTAATTCATCACATGTAGATTTGGAATTGGAATTCGACTAGCAAAACCATCATCAATGTGTTTTTGCAATCCCAGCTCCCTTTCTTTTCACATCAAGCCTGTCTCCCCCTCTCCCTCTGCCTTGCACAGCTGTCAGCTGTCATCAGCCGGGAAGGCAGATGAGCCAGTGCCAGCCCTGCAGATCCGACCCAATCTCCTGCGGAACAGATGCCCAGGCCCCAGGTCCTCTTTGCTCCCCAGCCCCTTGTTTGTCTGCAGAAAGCGCATGTGCTGCTTGCCCCCTGCAAAGGGAGGAAGAACAATTTGTTTCCTGGGAAGCAGACAAGGGATAAAAAGCTGCACGTATTTGGGTATGCTGAGAACTCACATCCAGGAGCCTGCTCGTGCCACCACAGAGCAGAGGAGGAGCAACCGCTGTGTCCCCCCTTCCCCCCACAGGGAGCTCTCCTGTTTTCTCTCAGTTTCACCACCATCACGAGATTGCTCATAGAAGGACGTACTGATGCTAGCTTGACTCCAGCTGTGCCAAAGCAATGGCAATTCGTGGGGAAAACTCTGAGGAGTTAGATCCTCCCTCCAGCACAGATCTCTGCTTCAGGGCAAAGTGGACCCTTCCAAGAGCTCTGTGAATAAAATTCCCCTTTTTCTCACCCAGGTGTTTCACCACCACCACAACTGCAGCTGGGGGGGAAGGTTGCAATGGTTCTGGCACTAAACATTTGCTGTGGAAAGAGTCCTGGTACCAAAAGGGAGCTCTTGGAGGAAATGTGACTGTTTGGGCTGTCCCCCAGCACAGCCCTCTCACTAGTCTGATCACCCCGGTAGCTTTCCCTGATCCGTGCCCAAGTGAAATACTCCTTCACACCCACAGGACAGATACAGCCATGGTCTCTAGCTAGGAACTAGGTCAAGGACTCCGACTTCACTTGCACAGAAAGGACCATTCGACATGCTGTACTGCCAGCACACTGCCTCCCGCAGCAGCCAGGAGGGCATCTGCCCGTACACAGCCTGCCGTGGGACAAGCACAGAGCCACCCCTTTCCTGGCATGTCCTGCCAGGGACAGAATTTGTATGTTTAAAGCAGGGAGTCATATTTACATTGCACCATGCTCCAGTCTTCATATATTGGAAAACAAACATTTTAAACGGGAAAGAACTGAACCAGCAGTCTCTTCTCTTTCACGTTTCTGGCATTTTGATATCTACTTATTCAGTATTTTACATAGCTTGCTACCATAGAGCACAGGAGATGAACATGACATTGGAGCAACTTCCAAAAATCAGACCCCAGCTTTTTTTGCAATTGGGCTTTTGAGAATTAAACGTAGACTAAGGAGTGGGGGATGCCTGTGCCAAGAGAGCTGAGCTGGTGGCCAGGCAAGAGCCGTGCTGCAGGAGGAGGGCAGGATTCCCACCCTGCCTCTGCTCAGCTGGGCTGCTATTCCCAGGGAAAGGAGCTGTCTGGATCCCAGTGAAGGAGTCATGTTTTGAAAACCGCTTTCTGAATGAGTCAGCAGAGCCATCTCCCAAGGCCCTGGAGCCTGCCACAGGAAAGAGCAGATAGTTTTGTTGGTTTTTTTTTTCCCTTCTGCTGTTGAAGTCGATTATTCACCATCCTGAAGCATGTCACCAGCCTTGGGAAGCCATTTTTTGAGTAGAATACTTCCTGACTTTTCTATTTCTGAGGAAGTTTTCCAGCCTGTCTTGCTGCTGTTTTGTCAAAGCCAGTTTGTGACAGCAAGGTCTGCAGGAAAAAACAGAGCAGGGCAATACGTTACCCCTGGTGTACAGATGCTTTTCCCTTCCAGGTGGGGAAAGCTGCAGCCACCGCAACCCTCTTTATCAGAGGGACACACTGAAACCTCTCTCCCTTCAGAGACACCCCCTTCCACTTCTCTCTCCCCTCCTCTATTTCACAGATGTCGAATACCTTTCCTTTCAGAGGTGACCTCACTGGCACACACCTAATTCAATGAGCAGCTTGGATTTACCCTCAAGTCTGCTGCTTCTATTTCAGGCCTGTGGAAGGACCAACAATGTGTCCTTTATCCAGTGATAGCTATTGCTTTAAGAAAGATATGCGCTCTCTTGCCTTGAGTTTCTCCAGTCAAGGTAACTGACAAAGTTAAAACGACTTAGGGACACAGTAAGTGCTTCCTTCAGCTCTTCAAGTTAAGACTCATTCAAGTTAAGAACATTTTCAGAAGAGAGATGCCTGATCCAAAACAGACAGCTCTCTGTGCTGTTCCTTCATCCTGGCTATGCAGATTTGACACCCCCAAAGGGCTAGCATCTCTCATCTCCACTGTGGCACAGGGCTACAAGAGTTAGCTTTTCAACCTTGGTCACATTCTGGCTTGACTGTCATTCTCTGGACAGTTTTGAACCCATGGCTGTGTCAGGCACAAAACCATGGCTGAAAGGCAGTTTGTGAATAGCTGGGGCAGGAGGTACCGCGTTTGCACACTATGAGATGGTCAAAACGTGACATTCCCCTGGTTGGCACAATGGCAAATGTGAAAAAATGAGCTCTGTTTTACATACCCATGCAAAACAACATAGCCTGGCTGGTCCCAGAGAATGAGCTAGAGTTTTCTCTCTCAGCCTGGGGACAGGGAGGGGGTCTTCTGCAATACAAATACATAGAAACAAAGAACACTGATACTCCAATGCATCTGCCAGCATCAGCTTGGAGCAGGCAGCAGCCAGGAAAAACAGTACCTCCACAGTATATCTTAACACATGGCAAAGTGTAAGCTCTTGATGAGGCCAAAATCTAAAACTCATAACCCCCTCCAGACATCTAAAGTCACAGACACAACCAGAGATTCTTATTTCAATCTTCCCCACTACCTCTTCTTTTCTCAGCCCAAACTAAGCTAATTACTAGCTCCTCTCTTTTCCCAGAAAGGCTGGGTATCTCTTCATACTTGCAAGCCAGCCACCCCTATCCCTCTAGTTGCTTGATTGATTAGCATAATTAAGTTGAAACCAGAGTAATTGCTTCTGACCTGCCTCTACTTGGAAGAAGCAGCTTCCATTCCCGACCTGGGAATGGACTTGTGTGCTGGCAAGCATGTCTGCCCCCTGCCCCTCCCCCCAGCAATGCATCTGTCAGCCTGCTAAAAGATATGAGCTCTTCCTACAGACCACGCTCCACTGGCTTCCTAAGGCAGGATGCTAGGCTGCTTTTTGTAGGCCCTTTGCCATTAATAAATGTACATCACTAAGAAACGGCTTGATAGCAAAACGGTCAGAATGGCAGTACACAAAAATCAGCATCTGGCTGCACTTGGCTAGGATTAGCTCCATCAGATGAAGCACAATTAATGCTAATTTGTTGCTGCTGCAGCCAGCTTTCCTACCTCTGACATCCTATGGGAGCAGGGATTACTATTGAGCTACCAAGATCATCTGAAAAACAGTCGTGGTCTGCTCCTGGAAACAAGTTTTACATCCAATCCTTTATAGTCCAATACCTCTTTTTGTAATACTTTTAAACTCAAGCAGAATTACTGTGATCCCTTATTCTTATCAGCATAGCACAAGGCCAGGTAATTTGCACCAGCAATTTCTGCACTGACTTCATTCATTTATGATCGCTTTGCAAAGCCATCCTGTACCACATTATTCCCTGAAAATGACTGTGTTTTCACACAGATCAACTACTAGGGTGTCAAATACTCTGTGCTATCACAACTCAGTAGCTCTGACTTCAATCTATACTCAGACCACCTTGCTTTAGTGTGGAAAAACAGCTGGCATTGTATTTTATCCACAGCTCCTGATTTCCCTGGGCTCAAGGCACCTGCAGCAATCAGAAGCAACAAAAACAATAGATATGACAGAAATATCCAAATGCCATTAAAACAGAAGGCTCCTGTCTGCTTTTTCCAAGTCAGTATGCAGTGGAAGTTAAAAGACAATGTCTTTTCAACCCCTAGCTAATGCATCCTGCAGACCACAGAAGAGGGTTCAGGGTACACTGGTATATCTCAGAGGGGGTTTGTGGGCTTTTTCTTTTTAGTTTCTCCCTCCTGTGATAACCTTTTACCCCAGGCTTTGTGCTCTTTGCGTGTTTATCAGCAAAGCACATCCAGATGCCCTTCAAGGGAGAAATGACTCATACCTGACTCACAATCGCTCAGGCAAAGCTGCAACCTTTAGTTCATTTCCTGGGAGAAGCATCTGTTAGTTTCATCTTGGAAGATTAAGCATTTCTCACTGTCATTTTACAGATCGAGGCATTTGTGACTGGCTGAGGGAGGGTCAACCGATTCTCTGCGATGGATGGAAAACAAACTTCTCTGGGTAGTTGAAGCGATGCACTCAGGATTGTGAAGATGCTCTTCAGCAAGTGTTGCCAGCCCCCTCCCTGTATGTAACTCTCACCTACCAAAGGACCTCTAACTTCATCGAATGCCTTCAAAAAAAAAATCACCCTCCCCATGACAAGTGTGCAACTGTGTGAAGCAGGCAGCCGGCACGCTCCCTGCCCACATTATCCCCACGCTGTCACTGTCCCTCTCGCTGGCTGATGAACTGCCACTTGGGAAAGGCAAAGTGCCCTCCTGTCTGTGCTCCCTGACTGCGGCCACAGCCCCCAAGCTGCCTATCTGGCAATAAATAACGCACACACAGAGAGGCCACTGCAGAAACCACCTTGTTTCACCAGGCCAGCAACTTTTCACCCCCAAAGGTTTCCCAGCTGTTTCTGCCCAGCCAAGGGCCTCTTCCTGACATGACCTTTCATTCCCAGAGGACGAGAAGGAGCAGATCCACCAGGCACACAAAACCAGGGCAGAGCTGGAAATCTATTGGTATCATTCTATCTTCCCTTGGCAAAGCCTTAGCTCCTCTTTAGGCTAAGTCCCTGTATACAGGACTTGTTTCACATAACTTTAGAACTTGAAAAGAGAGAGGTATCTGCCATGTATCCCCCTTTTTAAAAAACAAAACAAAACAGAGAGAGACCTAGTGAGGTTACTGCCCCATCCTTTGAATGCACAAGTCTTAGGACCAGAGGAAGATAGCCCGTTCCCCCCCGTGAGGACTTGATCACATGGATGGTTATACACAGACATCCCAATAAGCCCAAGCCTGCCATGGTATATGGCTTTGCTTTCCTCCTTATGCTTCCAAATAGCACGGAAATGCTAATAATTATGTGTAGCCCTTGGTGTGCACATTCCTCTCCTTACCACTGTCTCCCGTCTTGGCTGAATAATCACAGATAATTCACTTGTCTGGATATGACTCACAGCTACTTTATTTCACACAAAGCAATTTCTAATTGCATGTTGTATATCTGTGTTATGAAACCCAGTGCTAACTGTTATTACAAAATTAGTGCAGAAAACTCAAGGGGAAGGAAAACCACAGTGAGAAACCAAGTAGCAGCCCAAAACTGTGTCGGGTTTCCCATCCCTAGTACAGGAAGTTTTCCCACACGGATCCAAGCATTTCCTAGTCACTCACAAGGTAACTCAGTCAGTGAGACAGCTAGAGTCCTTCTTCCTTTACCCACAGATGGGCTGAAAGTATTTTAGCAACAGAATACAATGGGGATTTGGTCTGGCTCTGCTTGTCCTTGTATCTGAGCTCAATATGCTTTAGAGCAACACTGACGCAGTCACACGTGGCAGCGGTGAGCTACCAGGGAGGCAGGTCCTGGCCCCTGCCAGGTGTCCCAGTTCTCATGGCACTTTCACAACACTTTTCTGTACCTCTGAAGGGGCAGTCGGTCTACCAGAACGTATCATGGCTGGAGAAAACACAGCTGATGTTATAGACTGGACATTTTTTCCCGTTTCTGGGTAGGGCCAAGTCGGGAACATGTGAGTTTTCAGCTCTGCTCAAAGCCTAGCTCCATCTGCCTCTGTGACCTCCTTCAGAGCATTGCCATTGCCACACACTTTGGACAAAGTTGGGTGAAGCCTAGTGGCAGGCAGAGAAGGGATTCAGCAGTTGGCTGAATTTTGTCCCCACTTCTAATGCAATGGCTAGACGGCTCAATAAAACAGAGCCAGGGAGAAAGATGAACTCCAGAACCCCGATCATCCAAACTACCTAACCACTCATACACTACAGGTAGGATTTTGGCCCACACCAACTGCATCTTTCCGTAGGACGTGGCTCGAAGGACAGCGCACACTGGTGACCACTCCCAACAGCTATATAAACAAGGTCAGTTCAGGCTCTGTGACCCTGTATGTTCCTCTGACACCGTCCCAGCAGGCTGTACTTCCTCACAGTCCTACATACCACATGCTCTCAGTTTTGTGCTATGAAAACATTACTCTTGGATACTTAAACACATCCCTCTTGTTACTTTGAATACTTTGAGCTAGAAAAACAGTCTTACAAATGAAGACAGGCATGTCTTGCTATCCACTGAGGATGTATTTCTTCTCTAAATATTTACAACAAGATGTGGGCAGAATGGTGAGCTCGGGGCAAATCATCAACCATCCATCTGCATCCACAGAGACTAGAAAGGATTCCAACCCTGTGTGAAGAAGGGAGCTGCTAGATGCTGTGAGGAAGCGCCCACAGGCAGTCAAAGACCACACAAGGGAAAAGCAATGCCAAGCAAGACTCCCCATGCATGCTGGGGAGGCAGATTTTCAGCAGCAAGGGGTGCTTAAACACCTGGACTAATTGCCACGGGGCGCAGCGTTCTCCATCACTATGAATATTTATACAAAGATGGGACAGCTTCTGAGAAGGAAACCACAGCTCAGCCCGAAGCTTTGAGGCATGAGGCAGAAGGCATTGGGTGGGAGTCACTGATCTATACTACGCAGGTGGCCAGCCTGGAAGAGTTAATGGTCCTTTCTGGCTTCGGAGCCAGAGGAAATACTGTGATTGAATCAAACACAGAAAACCCACAGCAGCAGAGGCTCAGCTCTAGAAGACTGCCAAGCCTGCAGCTGGGCTGCAAATGAAGCACCCAGTCCTCCACTTGCACCGTTGGCAGTGAGAGCTGGTCCCAGGACCCCAGAATAACACATGTGCTCAGAATAATCAGGATTTGAGCTGTAAGAAACCACCAAAAACAAATAGGATGGATATGAGGCAGACGTCTTGTACCCAAGGAAAGCAAAACATGGGGACAGGGCCAAGTGACCATTCAGGCCCACAAGGGAACAGGCATGGTGGGGAAATGGGCGTCATCTTCCCTCGAGTGCCTCTCCGCCTAACCCTGTGATCCCCTCTGGCTTCATTCATGTAAAACACAAGAATATGAACGAGAAACCCTGTGAAGTGGAGAGGAGGAGGGGGAAAGGAGGAGAAAGGATTTCACGTTACCAGGGCAACCGTCACCAGGGCAACTATTTAATTAATGAGCTGCTGATGAACCCTACCAATATGGTTCCAGTGAAGTCATGCTGTAGTAATTGCCAGAGTTTCATTCATCCTGTCCTGGTGGGGGCTGTGCGGGCAGCCGGGAGAAGCCTGCGAGTTCTGACAGCCGGGAGCACCCAGCTTGCTGAATGAATGGAAAGAGCGCGCGTGCCTGGGAGCGTGCTCCATTCCTCCTCCAAGCCAGCTCCCCAGGCGCTCCAGCACGGAGACCGCGTGCTGCCCGATCCGTTTTACAGTCCCACACTGCCAAAGGGCAACCCGGCTGGCCTCGTGCCACCAGCACAGGCGGCGTTCACAAGCGGTCTGCAGAGCCAGCTCTCCTCCTCCCTGCTCTGCCTTCCACCCCCAGAAGATGATAAGGGAAAATAAGTAAATGAGCTGGTGATTTGCCTTCTCTGGCTGGAGGATTTCTCTTTGCACTCAGCAGACAGCAGCATAACAACTGTACGGGCTTCTCAAGTGGAAAAAAAGCTCCTGAAAAACACAGGGAGGTCTTGACAAGCTACATACGTACCAGGAACTCTAAGGAGATGAGGGGCATTTTGTATGGGAGGAGGATAAATAAAATACCACAAACGAGATATATAAAGCAAAAAATACTACCAAAAGTAAGCATCAGGCCAGATAATTTACCTGTTCTTATGAGATGAGAAGACGCCTCTTGATACTGCAAGTCCCGAAAACACATCACACCGCTACCCCGAGGTGCTACCTGCTCCACAAAGATCCGCAAACTTCACAACACATGGGCATGATTTAGACTGATAACAAGGACAGGACATCTTACAGTCATATTTGAAAGTCATGACTGAAAGGCATGGAAGGGTAGAAACTCAAGTGCTACAGGACATACCCTGTTTTAGCATTTGCTGTTGACAAGCTCATTTTGCCCACTTTAGAAAACATAAATTAGCCTACCAAATATTTTCATGGCAGCTGGGAGAAATCACAAGGATATACATCCCATTCACCTAAATCTCAGCCCACAGGATTAGCTTTGCACCCTGGAACTGCCACCACAGTAAGCATAACCATACATTGTATAGAATTCACTGCACACAATACTGACCATCCTGGAGATCAAAGATCAGGGCCAGAAGTGGTGAGATTTGTTTTCCCAGCCTTTAAACAAGCACATCTACATCTGAACTGATCATCCAGACCCCCTTTATAATCAACAGAGAGAGTTAAGCCCCTCCTGTTGGCAGTTTCAGATGTCTATCCAAGGATAATTTTCTTCTAGAAGCACCCAGGTCTCCTCCCAGAGAACACAGCATCTATCAAATCAGTGAGTATGGATGGAAACATGATGGACCTCTGTACGCAGAGGGACCTGTTCTGATACAGCATCCTCATGCCTCATTCTCCACATGAGCACTAAGTTGGTCTGAGCCAATGGTTAATTATAGGAGCATGGTTAAGTATACCTGGCAGGAAACAGTCCACGCGCTCGTGTGAAATACCGAAGCACCATCCAGGCTGAGTTGTCTCTGAGATCATATTGGCTGATCTTCGATTGTCTGGTACTTCAGGAGCACAGCAGGAGAGAAAAAGAGGAGTCCGGATCACGCCTGCCTTCTGGGGTGGCATGTCCTGTCTGAACTCTGAAGAAAAACATTTACTCCATAGCCTAGGATCCAGATCACAGGGGAAAAGCGATCTTCCAGCATCTCTCCTTTCCCAAAGAGCTAGGCGTAAAGCACAAATACTGGCTGAACAGACAGAGACAGATTCTTTTCCATACTACAGAGAATTCCCATTCAGGTCAACACGATATATTCAGAACCAAGCTAAAACTCGCCACATCAACCTGAGTCCCAGGGTGCTTTGGTATGTCTTGTGCCAGCTGCTGAGGAACACCAGCTCTGCTTTCTGACACCATCAAACACTTTCCAAAGAATTTGTTTTTGAGGCTTCCATTTTCAGCAGGGTCCAACACTGTATTTTGGATAAAATGGTGCTGACAGAGCAAGGGAACATGGCAACATCCCTGATCTCAGCGGCACACGGCTACCATCTTCTGCCGGCTAGTAGGACATGAGGTCTTCTGGTTTGGGCTGCAGATGAAACAGTGAGACAAGTTAGCCTCAGCAAGGCACCTGTGAAGTCTGTTAAGAGGAACACAAGAATTCTTCTCTGAGCAATTACTTTCAATTTCCTTGGTCAGGCCAACTGGGGACAGGATCAGCAGCAGTGCCATGGGTCCCACAAGAACACCATGCTTGCAGCAACCCTCAGCTCTTAGGGTCGCTTTTAGATGGGTGTATTTAAAAGTGAACAGAAGTTTGAAAGACAGATTATATACAATTTGTGAGTACACAGCAATTAGCTGTCGGCTAATACACTCACATAAAATGGCTGGGACTAACATGCAGCCCAACTAAGGGGACCCAGGGCTGACTGCCTGGACAGTAGGCTCAGTCACGTGGAAGAGGGCTAGTTTTTACTGCTGCTTGGAGTGGGCTACACCTTCATCTTGCTGAGCTGCAATCTTCCAACTCCCTGCTGCTTTCCCTCATGTTTTTTCCACCTTTTAACATCAGTATGCGCCCAACTGAACCAGGAAAATCAAACATACTCATTTGCCCAAAGAGCAAAACTTGGCTGTTTCCCAGAACCTTGTCAGCCATGGAAATCAGTACTTGTGTAGGTCCCAGTCTGCATTATTATAGGGAACATCCACGTTATAAGCCACCTAGAAACACCACTGCTCACAAGGAAGTTCATGCTGTTTTTCCACCATAAGGACCTGAGCCTCCATGACTGCAACTTCGTTAGTAAACCATGGCTCCCTGTGAGCTAGGAACTGGATGTGAGAGGGGAGACATCTCACCTGACTTTAGGTGCCCATCTTAGAATGAGACAAAGTCCAGAGTCTGTAGGGGGGAATTCAGGCGGCTAGCACAGGGGTAGAGCATGGTACTGGAGGTATCTGAACCTGGACAGATGAATCATAACAAAGACACTAACAGTTACACCGAGCAATGAATTCAGGCATGCATTGCAACACTTAGGTGGAAATGAAGTGCCTAAATCCACACTTAGTACCCAAGATCTCCAGCCAGCATCCTTCTCACCCCACTGACATTTAACTCACCTGCCAACACTCAACCTGGCTGGCCAACTACTGCCAAATCTGAGCACTGTCTGTTCGAGACCAGATCCACGCCTGAAAACAAGGTGCTGTTCTAGGTGATGTTCTGAAAGATGTGGGCAGAGAAGCGCACTAGAAGTGTCTCTACCAGAGTGCCTCTCTCCTATTATTATTGCACACTGATAGCGCTTGTACAAGAGTCTGGTTGAAACATTGCTCAAATCCCATAAAATCTAAATTCAGTTTCCTTTAAACTTCATTTTGGGGCTCTAAATACAAACAACACAGTCACTCTGATCCTAATCTGGCACCACTGAATCACTCTTAATTCCTCTGGTGGAGAAGAAAAAAAAATAAAATCAGGATACACCTATTGCCCAGCTTCCAGGCTCATTCTTTCCAACATCCAAAAATGAGGCAAGGCAGCAGCTTCAAAATTTCTTTTAGAAAAAGTAAATCATTTATTTTTTAGAAAACTAAAATCTTCCCATCGGTGCTGTACTAAAACATCCAGGGCAAAGCACTGCTTTGAAGCAAGAGCCACCAGGACCCCTCAAAACCCAGCACACACAGGTTCTGCAGCGGAGGTCTACCATTTTTTCCCTGAAAGCCCTTCTATTTATACTCATCTTGGCAGGCTTGAAAGTACCTGCCAGATGGACAGATAACTGACATCCGGAAACGACACTCCACCAGCTGCTGTTAGCAGGGGTTGGGAAGTGTGGGGGCTGGTTAATAAGAAACCACTTACTTCCTCACGGCTGCTGGCTGCCCGCTGCCTTCCTAGGGCTTAATGGAATTTGGAGAGAGAGTATTTCAAGTCAGACCATCTGTCAGCACACATATATATCAGAGCAGTCCCCGCACCTTACTTGCATGTTAAGCCCAAGCGTTGTTTCCTCGCAGGAGTCTTTGTTGGTGCACTCTCCCTCCTCTCTCTGGCTCCCAGAGTGATTCCCACGGGGCAGGGTCTGACCATGGATGGTACTTGCTGCTGAGCTGAGACCCACGCCAGCGAGCAGAGGGCTCCTCGGAGAGCTGTCAGCTGCAAGATAAGAGGCAGCCGTGCCCAACAGAGGGGAAAGAGGAGAGAACTCACTTTCACACCGCTCTGAAGCTGTAAGCATTCAGACCACAGGCAGCCCTGGGTTGAAAGACCCTGGGGGTGATGCTGGACACAATGCTGAAGGAGGTGGCAGACCACTTTCCTTGCAAATAGAGCAAACCATGTCCTGGCCTACGTTAGATGAGTGGTCAGCAGAGCAAGAAGAGTAGTTAAAAAGTCATGCCAGCTCTTTACTCACTGCAATAATCACAAAATTTGAAAACATACCCATATCTGGGAATTTTCTAACAGTTTTCCTGATTTTATGTTCTTTGCCACTTAGTTTTGCCAAGAATTTCCCACTAGGCAACATACAAACTGTGTTTTTTAACATCCTGAAAGAAGATTTCTTAACCTTTCTGCATTTGGTTTTTCATCTGTAATTTCAAAAACTGAACACGTGCTTTTCCTTAAGCTGCAGGTAGCCTAGCATCATCACAGGACTTCAGGAACAGGGGCTTTAAGACTAACTGCAACTTGTGGGAGCCCCCTGAAAAATTCACAGGCATTTTCCCCATGTTTCTCTTAAACACAGTGTTTTATTCTTCTTTTTAACCTGAAGGAAGAGAATAACATTTTAACAATGCTTAGGCTCCCATGGCAGGTTGAACAACTGGGCAATAAGCTACAAGCGTTTTTGCAGTCTGTTGATTGAGAGGACCACTGGAACAATGCCACACGTGCCTTTACGCCGCATCGGTGCCTGTAGTTGGCTAAATTCCCTCATTTCTCCCTCTGCCTCCACATCCCCATTTGTTAAACAGCACTGTGATGCCATCCTCCTTCATGAGCTCCCGAGAAGCATGATTTATAACAGCAAGGGACTGCCCTCCTTCTGCTTAAAGGGAAAGACCCCTGCCTGCACGCAGAACCTAATTAAAGGGAGTTTGACCGATAGATTAGTTTTCAGCTATTTTTGTTCTCCAAAAACCTAGGCATAAAAGCAACTACTCTGTTCTCATGCATTAAAATGGCACTTACCTGTAGTTCATTCACTGCATTTATTACTATCTTATTAATGCATTTGCCAGCAGAAGAATAATAAATAGGAACAAACAATTGTTTGGATATTTCTTTTTCTGGGCCACATTATTTCAGAAAACTGCTTTATACTAATAAGATACATAAGTGACAAACAATGCAGCTCCTCTGGGTCTATAATCCCATTTATAACTAGAATAATCTTCAGTAACTCTGCTGAAATCAAAGGAGCTACTTAGAGTTTAAGGGCTGGTGCTGAGATCAGCATTTACCTAATGCAATACCAGCTACACATTCCACTGCTCCTTGACAGTTTTGCGGGCACTTCCAATTTCACCCAAGAGTGCCATTTTTCTTAAAGCACCAGATCTTGAAGCCTTAATTTGTCTTTTTTTTTTTTTTCTTTCCCCTGTCTATTTCAATCCCACTGAGTTAGAAAGAAGTCCGAGACATTCCAACAGGAAGAGGCAATTGACAGCAAATTATTTTAGATAGTTTCACATTTTCCCAGGTGATTTCACATCTCTGAAGGTGTGCTTGAGTTTGGAATTTAGCAATGCCAGACTAATTCACTGAGTTGCTGCAAGCCAGTAAATGGCCACTGCTGACCCCTTGAAAGCCACAGCTTTAGAGGCAGCGGCATCAGTATCAGGTACATTGGACAGCCCAGTAACTTAACAAGGCTGATGATCATGCTTCAAACTTCTTCTTCAATACACTGGGTCTAAAAAAAATCCAAAGCCGCTCTTTGTCTCTCCCTAGATCCTGCCTTGTAAATTAATTTAGTTTAAATTCCTCCTATCTAAGAGAGGCCAGGGCTCCATTAAAAATCGCGCACTGGCACCAATGTGAAGCATTTGCTTTGGTAACCTTACTAGGCTGACAAAAAGGGATACGTAGAGTTAAAACTCATTAATTTCTTGCAGCTTGTTTTGCTCAGATGAGTCTGTCGTTCCTGCTGCAGCAGCATGACCTTGAAAAGACCTTGCTGAATGCATGTTCTGTCAGACTCCCACTGCCCATATTCACCTCCTTCATGTCCAGGAAGATACTCTAGAAGTGAGGAGCTCCTTATCCACAAGATGGCAAGGGATGTTCAGGGATGGCAAGAGCTGCCCTGAACAGTATGTTGCTGCCTACTTGTTGGGGCAGTTGTAGTAATACATGGGTGGTCACCAGCAATGAGTGAACGATATTCTGGGCGTGGAAACCAGAGGAATGAAACAGGAGAAGGCAATCCTGGCCTTCCAGTGAGCTCTAGGGATGGTAGTGCAAACCTCAGTGGTACCAATGCCACAAGCACAAGGGGACGAACAGCATGATGCAGGCAGAAACAAGTCTGGAGGAATTTAGGGCTTCTTCCCTGTTAACATTTAGATGTCTCAGCTGAAAAATTCAGGAAATAGCTGGTTTTCTGCTGGGACAAAATTCCTATTTTAAGGTAAGTAAGCCGCAAACAGGCCCCATTGCTGAAGAATGCTGGCTCTGGTTCTCTTCAGTACAGCACAGCCTCTGTTCAAACTTGGTTCGGTTTTACATTCTTCCTGTGCTTCGCAGCTGTCAGCACGACAAAGTCACACTCCTAACCTCCCAGTCCTATCGCCAACAGCCAAGGCAATGACAACCTTCCACTGTAGTGTCAGCCTAGGAATGATGAAGGAAGACCTGTAGGTAGTCACTAGGAATAGGACATAACTATTAAAAGTTGCCAGTTGATATAAGTACTCCATTTTCATTCATTCCAGCATGAAATTTGCTGTAAGGGCATAGTCTCAAGTGTTCTGGAACAATAATCTACAGCACTGCAATTCTTGAAGACCTCTTAATGAAGAGAAACACTTAAAATTAATACTTGGCTACTAGAGGAATTGGCTGGTTCATCAGCACTTTATTACTGTTAACATATTATCTTTCCCACATAAAGTTTAATTCAAGCAATGAGAGAAGAGAGTGACACAAGCAGCAGCAAGCCCAGAAATGTCAGAAGGGGCAGTAAGCCCCACCAGCCACCCCAGACTTGTCCTGGACAGGGACAGCTGATAGAAAGCAAAGCCACACTAGAATCAGAGAGCTAAAGATAAGTTTAACCTATTTTTAAAATAGTTGAAATCTCATAGGCAATGTCCCTTATTTTGAGAGTTAACATTTCAAAACAGCCCAGTAGAAACTAGGCCACAACAAAGATATTAAGAGATTAGGTATCAGTTCTGGAAGATTTGTTCAGTTTTAGTAGATGTATAGTAGATCACATGATGAAGTGAAAAAAATCTGAAAATCCCCAAGTTCAGGATCTGGGCATTCTGGTGAATTCCAGTCATATTCTGGAATTACCTAAACTTCTGGAATTCAAAGTAGGAGGATGTTCAACAGAAATTTTTTTGTAGCAGTTACCGATTTATTTATGGAGGAATTGTTTGCATTAGTCTGCTTTTTGTCAGTTTGGCAATTTTGGTATATACTGATGAATATTTAAAGAAATACTAAATCTATATGCATTCCTTACACTTAATTTCATCAGAGTATACAAGATTCTTTAAATGTCTGCTCCTAACTGTAAAGCAAGCAACATTTCTAACAGTATTTCAGAAAGAGCTTCGCATCCAAAATGATTCCTTGGTTTCTGCAAGAACACTTGAAGCCACCAAGAAATCCCTCAATATACCTTCACTTTTGCTTTGACAAAAGGACCCTGGCAGGCCCAATTTCTTCTTGAGTATGTGCGTCTCCCAGTTTGTCAGTAAATATAGGTGAACAAAAAAGGCCATTGCTTGAAACTGCTGTCCAACTCAATTTGGCTATTGCCTTTGTATGAAGGGTGTGAAAAGGCCCTTTTGTATTTGCAGAGGCTTGGAAAAGGGAAATAAGGACCAAGATAAAACCATGAAAGCACACAGATATTCAAAGACAGCGTGTTAAAATGAAACTGTCCTGGACAGTCACGTTGCTTCCTTCCTTATGGGAGGTTTACTGGGCAGAGAGCACTCTGCACTGAGCAACACCGCCCAGTGAGGGGCTGAGAGCAGACCTGGTGTCCAGATCCTACAGAGGCTTCTGCCCGTGATGGATCAAGTTCTCCACTTCTCCCAAGCAAAGTCAATGCACTAATGCACTAGGAAATGAGTTGCACACTTTGGTTCAGATAGAGATGAGTCGTCTTTACCTTCCCCTGAACAGGATTTACACAAAAAAGAATTCATTCTCATGCCAAACTCATAACCCAGTTCAATTACTTGATATAATAAATTGCTGAATCCAGTGATGTATTGATTCAGTCTTAATTGTGACTTTATTTTCATCCTTGTCTTGTTCTTCTTTAATTAGTTTTATGAAACTGTAGTAAATTAGCCTAATAACGTGCTTGATAAGCACATACTTGCTCATTTTTTTTCTTTTAGTAAAATCCATAAAGAGTACACGTGGCTAGTCTACCCCTTAAAGTCACATGAACATTTGATTCTGCCTAATATCTAATGCCCAAATTCAAAGGCACGTAGGACCCAACGCCCTCCCTCCATTTTGCTGAAGGCTTGGTGAACCCAGCATGAAAAAATTAGTGCTGCTTCATTCTGCACAGGACTCCTGCTTGTAGGTTAGTTGTGTTGGCATTTGGCTAATTCCCAGTCACCATACAAGCCATCCCACCAAGCAATGCCAAGGGCTAGTGCATGCTTTCCACAATCACATGCTGCTCTAGGAAAGGTGTCAATTATGTGGAGGAAACAGTCCATGCACTCATGCCAGAAACAAGTCTGAGCTTTATAGATGGGCTCATTATCAGACCAAACCAAAATGCTCAGTCCGGAAGGTCTCTGTTCCCCAGTCTATAAGAGCCCATTCCTTTGTCTGTGCTGGACTTTCTGCACCAAATCGGAATGCCTTCTGGTAAGCAAGTTCCCTGACTAACTTGTCTTCTTTCCACTTCACCATCCATCACCCAAAAGGTTGGTTCCACTACCTCTTTCCAGATACCTTCCTCACTGCATTGCACAAGTACTACCAAGTCTCTGCATCCCAAAGACTGGGGACCGGCTAGGACTGTTGTGTCCTCACAGAGGGGACTGGGACCTTCAAAGAGAGACTGGAACAGCAAAGCCCTGAAAACATCCTGTGCCCCCTACCACTTCCACCTGAAAAACACACTTCCTAGTCTGGAGGAAGGGAGAATGCGAACAGATGTCTGTGCAGACATGCAGCCTAGCTCCAGGTGCACAGCATCAGAAATAAATGTTTAGTGAAGAGTGTCATTCATAAGCATCCTTTATTCTTTGACTGTGTTAGCCTCTGACATAGGTTGTTTTCTGTGTCCAGAACAAACAACTTAAATCCATTAAAAAAAGAAGTGGACAATAAAATTCATAAGGATCTTCTTTAATGAAAGGGAAATCTATCAGTTGCTGCCAGAAGAGCTGTGTTATCATAGCATTGTGTGTCTAACCATGTAGTTTAAGCCATATTTCAAGAAGGGAGGGTGTTCATTAGCTTTTGTTCCAATCTGTAGTTTTCTTGTCCCTGGAGCAACCTTACATAACACACCCATGCCAGAAACAAAAACAGAGGGCAAACGTTCCTTCCTTTTTCTTTCAGTGTAACTCCACTGGCATGTGGTCCCCAGGGTAAACCCCCAGTAAGATCTGGCTCTTCCCCCACCCCAAATGAGTCCTTAGCCTCCCTCAATTCTCTGTCTGTCTGACTGCCAAGTTAAAGAACAATTACCAGCAGAACGATCCCCAGATGAGCGCTGAACAGGAAACAGGGTCGATTAACAAAGGCAGAAAGATCTCCAAACCACAATCAGGGTCTTCTGCTCACTTGGAGCTCTGCCTGGCACCACTGGGGGCAGCCCCAACACATCCACACCACCCTGGTGCAAAAGGGACCTCTGCTTAGCAGAAGGGAGTAGAAGGGGGTAAGACAGTGGGAAGCTGATCCTTAATGCAGGCACAAAATGAGACACTCATCCGTAACAGTCTGGAAATCCACAGGTGGATCCACATACCCTGGGAACCATTACCTGGAGTATTTAAATCCAGACTGAGCCAGCACACACTCCGTAGGAAAATGCCACACTGGGAAGTCTCATGGTTCAGACCACTGCAGCCCTCCCAGGCCTTCCAATCTCTTTCTATACAGCCCTCACAAAGCACTATGGTGATTTTTCCTCTTTTGAAAACTGCGTTTCTCACCTATACCATATTACCTTGTGAGGAGAGAGCCCCTGAGGTCCCTGGACCACAACCAACCCTGGGGACAGGGCGCAAAGGCTCAGCCACAGTCAGGACTTTTACCCTCCAGGCAGACAGTCAAAGACAATTTAGCCCTTTATTACTGTAAGCCAATGGTCACATCTCTAGCAACAGAACAATCATGCCAAATACCATTTCCAGTTTGTGAGCCTTCCCAACAAATGAATCAGTTACCACCCCTAGCTGGGATCATTACACAGCCTTGTTCCCTCCTGCATTGTTTGCTCAGTAATACTGCTCTGTGTCTTCATTAACTAGCAGTCATTTGGAAAGAAAAAACCATAATTCATATTGCAGAAGTCATCGTCCCATGTACCCATTCACTCACCATTCCTAATTAAGTTCATGAAAGATTAATTCCTTAATGATTATGATTTGTAATGTTAATTAATTAGCTGCTTTTCCATTAAGCATTCAGAGGTTTACAGCATTACATCGATTCCTTAATTAGCCTGTGGCAAGTATTAAAAAAAAAGTAACCTGCTTCATTCTCTTTGTCCCTTAGGCAAATTATCTGCTGCTTGGTCTTCCAGTCCATCTCCTTTCCGACTCCATGCAGAATCCCTTTTCTCCACTGCAAATGTGCCTGCTGTACTCACTCATCTCTCTAAGAGGACAACATAACCAAGGAACAGGCACAGTTGACTCATGCCACTCTTTCCCTGGGGAGAAACTACTTTGATACGAACCCTGCCTCTCTTCATGCCCCCCAGGGTGGGCAGACCTGCAACTGAAAAGCTGCCTAGCATCCTGCTACACCAGGACAGCCCTTTCCAACTTTTGGCTTGGCATGAGAAACCCCAGGATTACTGAGCTCTGCCCGATGGCAGCATCAGGGACAGTATCCACACTGCAATTCCAGTTAGCCTGCCAGGAACTCCCTGCATCTTCAGCTTCATCACAGTTTCCAAGGCAATTTCTTCAGCTCCTGGTGTTGATAGGGCTTTGGAGGATGCCCACAGGGGGTTTGCAAGCTCAGCCTCTCCTCTCTGCCCTGATGGCAGCAACTAGAAGCTCCACTAGTCATTAGGCTGAGGCTGTAATTTGGAGTGAAAATTTTAAATTTCTCCAAGACTTCTGGACAAGCTCTAATTCTCAGCAATGCTTTTGGTTGGGTGCATGCTCTAGATCTGGCACTGAATGAGCACAGAGCACAGGCATTCCCCTTTAGCCCTTGCTGCATTTTGGGAGACTCAAACCAATGCCTAAGCTGCTCTGAATAGTGGTCCCAGGCCCAAATTCCCACTGCACTTTCTGCTCCATGTCTGGTCCCCGGCTGCCTGCGGAAGAAGACTGCTGATCTCTCCTAGAAACTGCAGAGGTGTCCATGTCAGGTATGGTCACCATGCAAATGGGGATGCAGAAGACAGGAGAAGGGACTCATTCCCTACTTACTGCACTACACTCAGTTCCTACAACAAATCAATCCCATAGCTGCAAGCCCTCCGCTTGAAGTCCAAAGCCACCTGTACTATGTAGATCTCCTCCAATCCCCTCTGTGTGGTAAGCAAAGAAAGGAAACCCACCAGCACAGACTCAGTTGTCCAAATAATTTAAATGTACGTGTAAGAAAGGTGCGAGATCAACTTCTGTCTACCTTCCCCCTCCCCTGTCTTCTCTGCAGGTTTTTCTACTGTGGTCGTTACCACGGGGTTAGCCCCTGCAAACAACAGGGTCTGTAAATGTAGGAAAACTGGGATTTGCAGGTTCCCACATAACACCAACGTGCCCACAAGGTACCAGTCCTCAGTGGGGGACACCTGTCAGAAGCACAACAAACATGGAGGGAACAGAGCTCCCTCATTTAGGCCACCTGGCCAGCATATATTGTAGAGGGATAACAGCAGCAGTAGTCTTGCATTTGCCAAAACGCAGCCTACGGAGTATTTCCTAACTAATTACTATCCCATGCATGCACCTCTGATCAGAAACAGCAGTGAAAGCCAAAATTAAGTGGAAAAAACAATATTGTAAACCACACACATCCTTTCTGCTGGGGCTCAGTAAGTGTAAACCAGTTGCGACACACTAATCTCCATGCAGGCACTTCCATTACAGCAGTGCTTTTCTGTTTAAATATGAGGTGTTTGGATGATTTCTAGTAAAACCATCTTGCACTGAAGCAAACATGCCTTCGGACAGCCACATCAGCCTGATGAGATTGTTGGTGGCTAAAAAAAGTAGAAAGTTATCCCGTCAACATCATATGCATCTGCCAGGAAGACTCCACATCAGCTGGTGACAGGGACACATGAGGATTTGAGACAGAGACCACAACTGAGCCACGTCACCGGATCACCTCAGGTGACTTTTCAGTTTAGATGTTTCTGCCACTCTAAGTAAATCTTGTCCCTGTGCCTGGCTCCCAGCAGGAAAAGCTGAACAGCTCTTGAAGCATTTCTCTTCTGCTCTTCCTACTGTCATTACTGCTTGGTGACTCACTCCCAAGTATGCCTACAACCTGCTAAGCCATTGCTGCTGGAAAGCCCTGCCAAACACAACAGTGCAGCATAATCGGATTAAATACCACCTGTCTCCCTCCTCCCCTCCAGCACCAGCACAGGCAAGCCTGTGAGCAGAGGAGACCCCAGCCCTCCAAAATGGGGCTCTAAGTGAGACACAACAGGGAGCAGACAAATCCTGCACAAATTAGCAGGGGAAAGGGGAAGGGAGGCAGCCAGGAACAGCCCTTGCTACCTGCTACCAGTCCTTGTTCCTAGCTCCTGGAAGCCTGTGGGATTGCCAAGCAGGGATCTGAAAGGCTGGGTGAGGTCTCGCATGCTGCCAGCATCCTCAGCTCCCCATCCTGCACAGCCTTGCCACTCGCGTGGTGCTGACAGTTCGTGCTGGAGCACCCAGGCCAATGGAATGGGCTGTTTCACACTGAATTATAGATGCCTCCAGCACGGCAAGGAAAGGAAGCAGTTGTGCATTACTGATTCTGTGGGGATGAACACACTACATTAAAGTACAGTATTTTCCAGCTGACAGCATACGTGGTCCATTGAGCTCTTCATCCTAAAAAAACCGTTGCGAGCAGGCAACACAGAGTACGTGCTGCGAGCAAGGCTGCCACCACATGGTACAAAGACAAGCCTGTAGACTCCCTGAGCCAGAGCAGGGACCAGGGAAAAAACACCCTCACACCTCTAACCAGCACTGGCCTCATTAACCAGCTATGGCCAAATCCTGATGTTTCACCCGGATCAATTAATTTGGTCAGGAATTGTCCCTTTTGCACCCTTCCCTCACCTCCAAATCACTAAAATCTGTTGCAAAGAAACCACCAGAGTCTTGCAAAACTGGGATTCCTAAGACACAGGTGAGATCTGGCTGTTCTCACTAGGGAAGATTTGAATCAAGTGAACCGGTTCAAAAGTCCCCACAGATCAGAAAAGTCTGAGCTCAGCAGAGCCTGAGAGAACTGACAGGCAAAAATATACCAAGCTCCTGCAGTTCCTAAACTCACATTGCTTGCAGGCGTGGAACTAATCCAAAAGCATGATACTTCAAATAATGGCTGGGGAGCCTTGGCCTCTCGTGTCGAACTACAGAGCAGTTTGGGTAACTGTGATTCTGCTCTACAATAACAAAACCATCTGCAAAAGACAGAAAATATTTTTTCTTCTTCCTTTTCAGCCACCTCAAAATATTCCCTAGAAGTATGGGGGAGATAGGAGTTCAAACCTAGAGGAAAAATAAGATTTTTCCATTACACATGAAAACTGCCTTTTTCATGCCACATGGAAAAAGATCATGCAGGCAACAAAAACATTTC
The DNA here is from genome assembly GCF_015220075.1 of Falco rusticolus. Classification (NCBI taxonomy): domain Eukaryota; kingdom Metazoa; phylum Chordata; class Aves; order Falconiformes; family Falconidae; genus Falco; species Falco rusticolus. The sequence goes on from NC_051187.1 coordinate 51,084,234, forward strand.
AAATACTGTTTCAAAAAAAACCCCTTTCCCTAGAACACGGACCTACCAATATACACCCTAGATGCTGCCCCAAATGTAGAAGCAAGAAAAGTAAGAGAAACTACAACTCTGTAACAGAGGAGTATGGGGCGGGGCAGGGCAGGTCATAAGAGGGTAAGGGAGAAGCAAAGCTGAGATTTACCTTCCTCCAGCATCCTCAAGGCCAGACAGTGTTTGGGGGATTCCTGCCTTCTGCAGGTCTTCCATCCAGCAGCACCACTCAGAAAACGTGCTTCCAACAAGCCCCAGGCTTTGTCACCTCCTCCTCGTTGTGTTGTTCTCCTCCCTTGATGGCTGGCAGGTTTCTCAGAGCGCACAGGCGCTGCAGCTGTGGCTGGCAGGGGTGCAGGCAGCAGGATGCACACATGCCCGCCGTGGGGTGGTACCCGGACACTGGCCTTCGGAGGTGATGCACAGCTTTCGGCAGCGCTGAGCCTTCGTGGGGATGGTGTCTGCCACCTTTGCAGCAAACCCCTCTCCATCTTCAAGCCGTCACTTAACTTCCTCGATTAATTCAGGTCTTTTTACCCTCCATTTTACCAGACAATCCATCAGGCAGACAGACATCAAAGCCTGACTGACCCTGACCGTCATATACCAGTCAACTTTGAAATTCTAATGTGTAGTTCATCCTCACTCCTGGAGACTATAAAGTACCTTGGTTAGATTTTCCCAGGACACGAATCCCTTCGTTTATGGGGTCAGAGAGAGCTGCAGTGCACATTGCCACGAAATATGCTCAGGGCACAGCACTGCATTAACAGGGCACAGGGAAAATGGAGATGCTGACCCTACTGTCTGCCCTCCCTTCCACCTGCCCTCCCTCTGCCATGGTGATAACTACCAGCAGACCTTTCCCTGTGCCATGAATCAGATACAGTGCCCTTGTCCTACAAACCCAGCCCAAGGGCACTAGAAGCTGGACAGAAGCTCTTCTGGGATTGAGAAGGGGACCATCGGCTTTGCCTGCATTAGGCATTTCTCGAATGACCGCTCTATTCACAGAGCCTTTTCCTGCAGGGTGAGGAGACAGAAGAGGGTGCGAGCCTGCCTCTGAAAGCAGCTTTGGATGGACACTGCCCTGGCTGAAATCATCCACTTTGTGAGAAATAGGTAGACATTAAGGAAGATGCCTTTGACTTTTCAAAGTGTCTTCATATACAAAAAGGTAGTACTGGATCAATTAACTTTCAAGCACTGTGCTGATTCAGTAGCAGCTTTGCTCCCACCCCCATGGATGACCTCCACCTTTTCACAGCTGAAAAGAGTTTCTGCTGACCCACCAGCCTGGTTGTTGTTCTACAGCTGCAGCTTATCTGTGGGGCTTAGACTCAGCACCTAGGAAAAGTTGAGTAGTCTTCCAGGCAGATACCTTAACCCTGTCTCCTTTTAACAGCTTGAGCAGTCAGAAGAAACTTTTACAGCCTGTCTTAAAAGTTTCTGCTCCTTGAGAAAACTTTTGACATAAGAAATGCCACCAGGACCAGCCACCTCCCTCCAAAGTGGTTATGATCCCAGGGCAAATCACTAAGACCAAGTGCATTTCCCCCCAGCGGGATGGGTGGTCCTGCTCTGCCATTCATTATTTGAACCGGTGCACAGACAGACAGGGGAAGGCAAAGCCAGCCCCTGCAAATCTGTCCATGACCGATCAAGATGTGCTTAGTCAAGTTGAAAAAAACAGCAGAAAAAAAATTGTGGAGGAGAGAGGAAAGCAAAACCACGTTGATTTCTGCCGATCAGGGCACCCCTTCGGAGCTTTTGGAGGCTCCAGGGACTATTAAAGCCCTTGTTCCAGACTGAGTATCACAGCAATCCACACGCGTTTCTCTGCTGGGCAGAAGGTTGTTGCCTTGTGCTGCGATGGTGACTGGCGGCATGAGCAGATCCTCCAGGAGCAGGTGGGTAACTCACAGCAGCCCTTTCCCCACTGTCCCACAGCACGTGCAGTGGTCTCATCCAGCAGCACTGCCCCAGAGGTCAGCAGCACTCCACAGGGCCATAGTATGCTGCAGAACATGCAGCCACCAGGAGATGCTCACCACCTTCTGGGGAGCAACCGCCATGTTACACACAGATGGGAGGGAGCCAGGAATGGATGGTGGGCAGCTGGCCAGCCAGTAAATTAATTTCAAAGACAAGCAGGTGATAGATGGAGTTCATGTTGGAAACAGGAGAGGATAAATTGCCCATCTGTGACTGATACAGCAGAGAACAGCGCAGGATGGAGCAAAATGAATGGGCACAGAGGGATCAGGGAATAGACTGTATATATAATTGAATCCCTGAGGCCTGGATCCTGTCCTTTGGGCTACACGGGATTGCAAATGTAGGAGCACCGCTGAAGTGAATGATTCATGGGCTGTGTGTGACAGATAGGACCCCCAGAGCAATCTTTTATTGGTGTGGGGGTGGGAATGCCACTGACAAGATGGTGAGGGAATGTGATGAGATGAGGAGCTTCCTCCACATCTTGCTGTGAACCTTTGCACACAGCCTCTACAAAAACAGCTTGGAGGAGTCTACCAAAATTAGAGGTGATGCCACAGCCCAATGCCTGGGACCTGGCCAGGGAGGCAGCTTGTCAGCTGGAACCGGTCCCCCCTGCCCAAACCTAGACTTACACCAAGAGCTTATTCGTTGGCTCGGTGCTGCTGACTTCTTCCCTACAGGAATCATTGTCAGGGAGACGAAAATCAGCTCTTTCCCCTCTGTCCTTCTCTGTGCTGCTGCTGTGCCGTGTTCAAGTTGGCAGAAAGGGCCAATTAGCAAGTGTCAAACCATTTCTAGGGCATTCCCAGTCTCACCAGAAGCAGGGGGCCTTCAGTGCCTTAGGAATGAGGCTTTCGGCATTGCCACCTCATGTTGATGTGCTAAAAGGCAGCTTGGAAGCATTTTTTGATTGTTCTGTGCTATGTTCCTTCAAGGGTGTTGATTGCTTTCACCCCAGTAATTACTCAGGTGGAAAGACAAGTGCCAATACTTATGGCAAGAGACCGGCACGCATGGCACAAGCACAGCTGGGATGTGCCCAAGCACTGTGCCCTGCCAGTCCGCCTGAAGCAGTGCAGGCAAGCCAGCTGCACCGCGGTGCTGCTTCAGTGGATGTAAACATCCTCTGCCATATGACTGGGCATATGACTATGTGGATGTAAACATCCTATGCCATATGACTGTGTCCTCTGCCACAAGAGGACATTAACTGCAGGTTATGTGTGATTGTAGCACCCTGCTCACCAGCCTCTGCTCTGCAATAGAGGCCATCAGCCATGGCCAGGAGAAAACTGGAGCAAATGAGCCAGACTGCTCCTGTGTCACCTTCCTGCCTGCAGCATCCTGCAGGAACCTGTTCAAGTGGGAATTTTCCTGCTATTAAGGCCACCTATGGTTTCTTGCTCTGCAACTTTATTTTTTTCTTCCATTTTTAAATTTTTAGCATCCACCACAAGCTGTGGTGGAAGAGGATATTCCATGTCACACTGCTGAACCATCCACTTCAAGGCAGCAGGCAATCCAGCACCTTAGTCTCAATCCTCCTGGCACCTGGACCTCTCCCTGTATCTGTTTTAAGTAGATGAGGTGACACCAGCTTTCTTTCGAGACTGTGAACTAATTCTATACTGAGAACTGATGTCTCCTAGCTTGTTTCCAACTCACCCTGCCACCTAAGCCCTGTGTGGTGAATGTGTGAAGGATGAATCCATTCCACAATCAACCAAATTCTTTTTGCTGCACTTTGTTGATATCTGCCTTAATCACTGGCTACTTCTTTTACGACATGCTTATTACTGACTGTATATAAAACCTATTCCTATTTTGCTTAGCCTGGTTGGGGGAGATAGGGAACAAACTTTCTCACCCTGGAGTAAGCTGGGGTCACTCATGCCATGACCTTGTGCCAGAGGTTGCCACTTCAATCCAACATGGCTAGGGTACTTGGAGATTTTTAGCAGTAGGTCTTTGCTCATCTAGCTGATTTGCACAGCTGATTTGGAATGAATTCATCATCAAGAAAAGCTTTTAGACAAAGAACAGTAAATGCCATTATAGCATCATAGAATGGTTTGGGTTGGAAGAGGTCTTTAAAGGTCATCTAGTCCAACCCCACGGCAATGATCAGGGACACCTTCAACTAGATCAGGTTGCTCAAAGCCCCATCCACCTGGCCTTGAACACTTCCAGGGATGGGGCATCCACAGCTTCCCTGGGCAACCTGTTCCAGTGTCTCACCACCCTCATCGTAAATAATTTCTTTCTAATATCTAACCTAGATCTACCCTCTTCTAGTTCAAAACCATTACCCCTTGTCCTATCACTACAGGCCCTAATAAAATGTCTGTCCCCATCCTTCTTATAAGCCCCCTTTAAGTATTGAAAGGCTGCAATAAGGTACTTTCTCTTCTCCAGGCTGAACAACCCCAACTCTCTCAGCCTTTCTTCATAAGAGAGGTGCCCCAGCCCTCTGATCATCTTCGTGGCCCTCTTCTGGACCCGCTCCACAAGGATCATGTCTTTCCTGTACTAAGGACCTTGGAGCTGGACCCAACACTCCAGGGGGGTCTCACGGGAGCAGAGCAAAGGGTCAGAATCACCTCCCTCGACTTGTTGGTCACGCTTCTTTTGATGCAGCCCAGGACACGGCTGGCTTTCTGGGCTGCAGGCGCACATTGCTGGCTCATGTCCAGCTTTTCACCCACCAGCATCCCCAAGCCCTTCTCCTCAGGGCTGCTTTCAATTTATTCTCTGCCCAGCCTGTATTGATACTGGGTTGTCTTGGGTCACAGCCTTGCTGGTATCTAACTGCTGGACAGCAGAAGAGTATGAAGTACACGTAAACTCACTAAAGGAACTTTTTTCTTTCAGGGAGTCATATACATTTACATAGAAAAGTGACTGAAGTCCAAATAAATTCTAGCTGCCAAGCGCAGAGGGTTATTCCACTAAGCATAAGACAGCAACAGACCTTATCTGTAGGGATGTAACTCCTAATTATGTATTCCTTCCTGCGGCCTATATGCAGGGATCATTATTTTCTTCCATGTTTATTAATCAGCTACCTGATGTTAACAAGAAGATAACTTCTAGGAGATATGCAAATAATTCTGCAATTTTCTTTTCCAGTGACTCAGCATTCATATAAGAAATGTGTTAACAGGATACAAAGGCTGTTAAGAAGCCCTCTGTGTAATTATCCTCTTCCCTGCCTCCAGTTCTGAACAATTTATGGAAGAAAAAAGGCATTTTCTAACAGATATTCCATCTTGCCAGAAGAAAATTTGTGTAAGTTATCTTTTCTTTCTCATTTTAAAATCTCATTTCTTTCATTTTCCCTTCTCTAAAGACCTGTCTCTCAAACTTTATTCAGATTAGGCAAAGTTAAATACTCTCAATGGAAATAATTTAAATGAAATTAAATGCCTTGAGTACTGAGGAGGCTGGACTGGCACCAACTTAAAATACAAGTGCCACACTGAGAGTTAACAGAGCACCTGCAGGTTACTTTTCCACATTTTCCCTGCAATATCGAGAGGAAGCATCCAGGACAGAACACATGGCTGCGAATGAGTTCATGGTACTGTCAGAGAGAGGCAACTGAAGCCACATTTAACCAAAACGCTCTGGTTCACCCCATTTATCTGGGATCAAGTGCCTCAAATTGATGAGCACATAGTTAACTCATTGGAAAATACATTAGCGTGGAGAACGTTTTTTGGGGGGTAGCTATTCTCTTAGGTGACATGATGACAGTACATATCCATCTTGTGTTTGCTGTGCTGGAGTTGTTCAGGAGAAAGCTTGGTCGGGCTGCCAACAGCTGGGGCACTGAGCTCTTACAAGAGCTTTACACTTAACTGTTTAGTGACGTGAACTTAAGAAATGAGCAACTTAAGAGGTAACTCCTACCCTTGGTTTTGCTTTCTTCACCTTCAGCTGGCAGCTTTTCCTTTGAAAAATGACACGTTCGAGAAGTAAGGGAACCCACCACAACCTAACTCTCCAGTATTTAACCCTCTGATACTCCTTCTCCCAAGGAAAGCGCTCTGGGACCTAAAGGTCCCCCAAGGATGGCAAATACAGCAACCACCACACCGATAACGAGGTGGCAGAAAGATGCCCTCTTCTCAAATGACTTAGCAGGCAAAGCTGGGGCAAAAACTTGAGCAAAGCTAGGGCAGGAGAGCAAGCAGAGACAAAGACCCCCCTACATGCTTCGCCAGCCTCGAAACATTCTGATTAGGCATCTTGCTTAAAATATCCAAGCCAGAGGCTTTTGCTCGGAACACCCCTTGTGATGGGTGGTAATGTCAAAGGTGTGCTCTGAATGGAAATCTAACATTGCAATCAGTTGGCAGAGGTTACCTGGAGGAATAAGAACATATTCAGCAGGTAATAAAATCATCTCCCTGGGATGCCATGCGGGCAGGACACGCTATCGGAAACACCCAGGAGAAGAAAAGCCGTGCTTGGAAGGACTCGGCAGCTGACACGGAGACAAGAAGGATGTTTGTGATGCCTACGTATGTACCTATATGGTACCTCAGAACACTTGGTGGGTCTCAGCCCCAGCTTTTTACACAGGCACAGCCCATCCCACAAGGAACCCATACCCTAGATTTTAGGAACTGCATAAAAGCAATTCCGGTGCCAGCCTCTGTGTAAAGCTAACCTCTGGGCTCTGCAAAGCTAACCACTCCTACCAGCGACTAACAAGTGAGATACTCCTTGGACAGCAGGGCTGCCGAGACACCCAGCCATGCTGGCAGGGCAGCGTGCCGAGGTTTTCCAGCCCCCGTTGGCCTGGATTCCCATGACTTCGGATGCGAGCGGTTTGGCTTTATCGCTGGGGCTGTATCCATTTTCTCTCCCTCTCCACTCATAGCTCCACATGGGCCACCTCATCCCTTTATGATGGGACAGGGGCTATGACCTTAACAGCCACATGGCACTGCACACATTTCCAGCTTCCCCACGCAGCCAAGACACTGCAATCAAAGCACAACTCCAACGAGGCCAAGTCCAGCCGGGAAGCCGGGAATGCTGGCGTTACAGCCCACCACTGGTTCCGCTGCCCTCCTGCCCAGCCCGGAGGGGAGCGCGGGTGCAGAGCTGGTAGGGCTTCGGCGCTTGAGGAGCCGCTGGCGACTGGGTATTTTGGGGGTCCCCCCGTGGAAGCGGCATGGACAAGACACCCCGTGGGGACCTGCTGCTAGGGGAGGCACGGACTCGCTGGCCCAGGACAGCACCGGGGCACCGTATCCCCACGTCCCCCAGCAGCACAGGGGAGGGTCCCTGCCCTCGCTGCACCCGCGGAGGTGCTGCCCGACCCCCGGAGGTGCTGCCCGCCCCCCGAGCCCGCGGGTGAAGCAGGGACACGTCCGTCCCCACGGGTGCCACCGCTCCCCGCGGCGGGTCCTGTCTCCCTCCCTCTCCCGTATGGCGCGGGGCCGTCCCGCTCCCGTGGGTGCCCCGCGGGTCCTCAGCCCTCGGGTCCCCCCCGTGGCACCCCCGGCCGGCCCCGGCGCTCCCGCCCGCCCCCGCCCCCGCCCGCGCCGCGCCCCGCGCCCCCCGCGGCCGTTGCGCCCCACGCCCCGCCCCGCCCGCTGCCGTTAGTCTGTCCGCGGACATGGCGCTGTCGGTGCCGGTGCTGGTGCTGCTGCCCGTCCTCCTCGCCGGTACCGGGCGCACGGCGCCGAGGCAGGGCGGTCGGGGGAGGGGAGCCGGTGCCGGGGAAGCGGGCCCGTACTGTGCCCCGGCCGGTCCGGTCTCGGGGAGGGGGAAACATGAGCCGGTACCGGGCACCGGCCGGCTTGCGGGTGCGGGATCGAAGCCGGTAGCGGGCGTCAGCCGTCCGGGGGCAGGGTGGAGAACCGGCACAAAACGGGGCCGGACAGCGGCTGGCCGGGGGGAGCCAGGAGCGGACAGCGGCTGGGGCCGGGGGGAGCCGGGAGCGGACAGCGGCTGGTCGGGGCCGGGGGAGGCCGGTAACGGGCGCTGGCTGGTGCCAGGGGGACCGGGAGCGGACAGAGGCTGCTCGGGGGGGGCCGGTAACTGGCACTGGCTGGTGTCAGGGGGGCCGTTACGCTGGTTGGTGCCGGGGGGGGCCGTTAACGGGCACCGGCTGGTGTCGGGGGTCCGTTAACGGGCGCTGGCTGGTGCCGGGGGCGGACAGCGGCTGGGGCCGGGAGGAGCCGGGAGCGGACAGCGGCTGGTCGGGGCTGGGGGGGGCCGGTAACGGGCGCTGGCTGGTGCCAGGGGGACCGGGAGCGAACAGAGGCTGCTCGGGGGGGGGGGGCGTTAACGGGCGCTGGCTGGTGCCGGCGCGGGCCCTTAACGGGCGCTGGCTGGTGCCGGGGCGACCGGGAGCGGACAGAGGCTGCTCGTGGGGGGGCCGTTAACGGGCGCTGGCTGGTGCCGGGGGGGGACGGGGGCGGACAGAGGCCGCTCGGGGCGGGGGGCGGTAACTGGCACTGGCTGGTGTCAGGGGGGCAGTTACGCTGGTTGGTGCCGGGGGGGGCCGTTAACGGGCACCGGCTGGTGTCGGGGGTCCGTTAACGGGCGCTGGCTGGTGCCGGGGGCGGACAGCGGCTGGGGCCGGCGAGGGCCGGGGGCGGACAGCGGCTGGACGGGAGGGCCGGTAACGGGCGCCGGCTGGTGCGGGGGGAGGTCGGGGGGATCCGGGCGCCACGCGGCGCCGTTAACGCCGGTTACTCTCCACAGGGCTCCTCTCGACTCCCGGAGCCGTTGCCAGCGTCCCGGTGAGTGCCACCCCCGCGTCCTCCCCGGGAAGGACGGTCCCAGCTGCCCTCCCGGCGCCGGGCGGCCCCTTCCCCAGAGCCCCGGGCCCGGCGCCGGGCGGGAGATCCTGGCCTTGGCTCCGGACCCCGGGGCTGCGCGGGGGCTCCCCCGCACCCGGGGGACCCCGGGAGCCCGGCACCCCCGGTGATCCCGTCTTTTACCAGCTCCATCTGCCGTTCCCTTCACGGGGACTCGCTGCCCCCGTGTCCCGCTAAGGTTACGACGTCTGGAGGAGCGGTGCCTTGTCGCACACGTGTGTCCTGACACCGCAGCCAAGCCGCGAGCGATAAATGCCCATAAGAGCATGAAAGATAAGGTGGCAGCTCACGATTGCTGTGGCAACTCCTTTGAGCGCTGCCCTTCGGTCATGAGCGTGCCAGCGTTATTCAGGAGCCCCCAGAGCAGAAAGCTGGTCAGGGACCCCTGTCAAATGGTGTTTTCTTAGATTTCTTATGTACCTGTCTTCCCTAGCCCGCCTGCTACAAGTATGGTGGTGTGCCTGGATGCCCAAAGGACTACAATCCAGTTTGCGGGACCAATGGAAAGACCTACTCGAATGAGTGTGTGCTCTGCTTTTCGAACAGGTAGTGGCTCGACGGGCATCCCAACCTTCCCTTCCCTATTTGCAAGCAAAATATTCCCTCTGACACCCCAGTTAACGGATAGATTAGTGGCTTTGGGTCATTCCCACTCTGAGGAATGCAGTTTTAGCAGCCTCCTCTCAACTGTCAGCCCCTTGCAATAGTTTTATACCTGTAAATGGCTTAGGTCGGATTCAGTTAGCTGGGATTACCGAATATTCGCTTTTGTGATTCTTGAGGAGGAGCATCATAGAGGGGGGTTGCCTGTTGTGTTCATACAGTGCCACATTACCATTAAATATAATGCTGGACTCTTCCACACTCGCCATCAAAAAACATGAAAGATCCCCCACAAAATGCAGGTTTTATGACAAAATGTTTACATTCAAGATCCAATCTCCTGTACTTGCTTTCACAGAGAAGAGTAAGAATGCCTAACGGAGAAAATACCATTTTGCCATTCAGATTTTCTAGAAATCAAGATGGCTTGATATTTGAGAGAGGGTATTTTATTCTTTTATAATTTAATAATTTTTTACAACAATTTGAAACCAGAAAATCAGTATTTAATGAGCAGTGTTACCCCCCATCACAATTGACTGGAAACCTCTACAAAACACCCTCTCAGTACAAACTGAGAAGAACTGCTTGTGGATTGAATTTCATGGTGAAAGGCAATTTATATTAACGAAATAACAGAATTTCTGTTTCCAGCAGAGGAGAGAAGCATGAGTAGCAGAACAGCAGTGATGGGCATTTACAAAATTACAGATAGATCTTAAGAAAGGGAAGGCTGAAATATGTTTCTGATTTTGGGGCAGGGGGAAGATAGTGACCAGATAATTTAAAAAATTCAAATGATCAAGAAAGAGGGAACACAGGCCAGAATAAGAAAAGTGTCAAAGGTGTCAAAGAGCATTTAAGGAAATAATATTTTCAAGTGTTGAAGTGTGTCAAAGGATGCTTAATGGTATGCAGATCTGCAGAATTTGGTGACGTTTTCACCACAGTACAGCACAAACTACCTTAGCAAATGACAAACTGCAAAGAGAACTGGTAAACTTACAGTTGGGGGCTGGGGAGGGGAAAACAGGGAATCAAAGGGCACACACAGTACAGTCTGTGGAAAGGCAAGAAAAGAGGTGCTGGCATATTACATATTAGGAGCCTATCCATCTTTGTTGCCTAGAATGATGTTAGAGTAAGTTATTAAGCAATTGACCTGTAGACAGCCAGAGGTAAAAAAGAGAGTAAGTAAAGCTAATACAGATTTGTCAGAGATAATCTGATCACATCTGTGAGATTTAGGTTTTTGGCAAGATAACTGGCCTAGCAGAGTAGGAGGAAACAGTAGTGTTGCTCCATGACATTAATAAGGCATTTTACATAGCTCCACTTGACATTCACATAAACAGACAAAGCAGACAATTAATGATTCAGCTGAAATTTTTAAAGGATGAAAACAGCCGTTTGAAATGGTGTGGTTTAAAAGCAGTAATCAGCATTTTACAGTCAAATGGTAAAGTGAGTTTTCCTTTAGGTGTAGTATATAACTCATGATTTTTGTAATGCATTTGGTATTGGCACAAGACAATACAATTTGTAAAATAGCATAAGATACAATGATCTGTGCAGGGCAGTGTCAAAATTCCCAGGGATCTGGAAAAATGGACTGAAATCAGTACAATAAAAGTCAAAGAGAGGTGCTAAGTATCACACAGAGAGAGTGAAAATCCATGTCATAGAGATACAGGCAGGAGAGTGGCTCACGACCTAAACAGTGTATTTGATCCTTTGTCAGAGCAGAATGACAGTTTTTGAGATCCAGCCTTACATTTCTAGGATGTTTCATTTTTTCAACATGATCCCTCAGTTCCAGATGGGTGCATGGCAGATTCCCGAATACAGCACTGCACACAGCACAAAGGGCTCTCTAGCCAAACCTGCTGTTCGCTTCCACTCAATTCCTTAAGTGATTTGTGATGGGGCTTACATCTTATTAATATAAGATGTAATAATGTACATGTTTTGTGTGATGGGATTTAATCCAGTTACACACACAAGATAGATTTTTATCTTAACCATCTTTTTTTGCTGTCTTTTACATGCTCAGAAACATATTTTGGTCTGAAGGGACACCAGGTGGTCAGATACTATCCTGATTATTTTAATAATTCAGTAGTTGGTGTACTCAATGGCTTTCCAGTTCAGTCTGGAGTTGTTGTTCTGAAGTGTTTAATGTGGCACAAACACAACACGGTTAAAACACTTTGTCTTATTGGAAGAATTTCAGCTTTGATAAACAGTTCACAGCCATAAGCAATGGTCATTTCACTTCGAGGAGTCCAAGGTACAGGCTGTCACACCCCTTAGGAGGGGAGAACAAAGAGATCTTTCTGCCCTGCTTAACAAGCTGCATGACCAGTAGTTGCTGAGATAAATAGTGTAATGTGGTGATGTAGAAACAGATATATAGGCATAGCCCATAGCGAATTACAAAACAATTACTTCTAAATTAACTTAGGTGATTCTCAACAGCCAACTTCCAGGTCACTTCCAGCCTGTGTTTAAGCCCATTAAAGGACTTTTTAGAGGGAGTTGTTTTTCCCTCAATGGCCAAGACAGTACTGTCCATGGGTTCTTTTAGCCATGCAAGATGATGCAGGCACCTGGAAGGCCCCACCTGCATCAACAGTACTGCAGGAGAGGTGGCTGTGGCTGATCCATGATAACATGAGACGCCTGGAGCAAAAGTGCAGCACAAACTCTGCCCATCCTGGTTCCGCAGTGCAGGCTGTTAACTGTAAGAGCAAAGTCACTGTAAGACCAAAGTTGGTCTTCTTCCCTCCCTTTTTCTTTTTTTTTTTTTTTTTTTTAGATGAGATCTAATCCATTCTTAAGTAGGTGCTCAAATGTGCATCCCGGGTCTCCTCCATACGTAGTGCCCAGTAGCATTGACAACAGCTGATCTTAATTTAAACCTAGTCTGGCTGTACCACAAGCTCCTTGGAAACAGATGCAGCAGCCTGAGCTGCCTCTGCAGGGTTTAGCCTAAGGGCTGTCCTTCAGCCGGAACTTTTCCTTACATCTTTACATGTGTTTTACATTCCCTGGGCTTGGTTTTTCCTTTCATATTCCTAATCTGCTCCACTACTTCTGGTTAAAAGATCCCTGATACAACTATTAGTAGAGATTATCCCTGCTTTTGGGTGGGTAGTCATAAGCCTCTTGAACTTCATGAGGGATAAACCAGCTTGATTCTATTAACACAGGGAAGCAAACTGAAGATCTAGGGCAGTTTGCATTCTATCACTTTCTTTTTGTGTCTGCACTTGTTTGGTAAACTGGGATTTGTAAATGGAGTGCCCCAAAGTACTATGTATGGGACTTCCAAAGGAAAAAAATATCTGATGTTCCCCAGCAAAGGGACACTTGGCTAAAATTTCCTTAAGGAAGATTCCAATGTTCACATTCACATTTTAGTGAAGCCCGAGATACAGAAATGCATCAGGATGCACACCCTTCCCACTGAATTCATGTGAAAGGGAGAAATGTGTCAGCATTAGAACTGGCTCCCACGTCAGGGACTGTGAAGTTTGACTCGCATTAGTGCTTTGTGATGGACACGTTAGTCCTCATGGCAAGACCTGTCATGTGGTTTGATACTTCTCGGATTTGCAGATGGCTTTACCAGGTTTTTATAGGTAGCAAAGCCTGAAGTGAAGCTGTCTCTGTTAAGTTACCAGAGTGTGATTCATAAATCTTTGCATAACAGTTACTTCGTGGTGATGTTTGCCATAAGTGATGCAATTAAATGCATCGCTGCATTTAATTGAACACACAGAAAGACATGGGAGAGTTTGCTTTATAAAATGTTTCTGTTAAATTCAAGTGTAGTGCTTCTCTTCTAAATTATTTTTCTTCTGTTTGCAGTGAAAATAAAAAGAATGTCCAAATTTTCAAGATGGGAAGGTGCTGATATGGCAGACGGCCACTTTTCAAGAAAATGAGAGAGGGACACAGGCAGTCCAAATGGAAACAATGCCTTAAATGTACCTTCTGTTTAGCCTGTCTTAATGAATAAACTTGCTGGTTTAAACAAAATAGTGTTACTGTGATAAACCTGAAGTTTATAAACATAGCCATTGTACACTTACCATCGAACCCTGATTTATTTTCTCACGTAAGACAGATCATAGGGTAAGAAAGAGATGCCCTGACTGTATGCCACTAGGTCAGTTGTTTGGGGAAGGAAATGAATGTGTACCCAGCACCATTCCCACAGCACCACCTGGCAGCAAGGGGCCCCAGCACCTCCACTGCTGGCAGCACTGGCTGCAGTAGCTGCTCATTGTTTCTGGGAGGATCTGAGCCCACAAGTGCCACTGGCGGGATTTTCTGTGGCAGCTACCACACTGGTGATGGCAGCCAGACATGTACCAAGCCTCTGCCCCACTGCAGGTCCTGCTGGTGGAGGGCAACAAACTGGTCACTCTCTGCTTCTACCCCAAGGAAGGGCAGTTTTGGAGCGCTGGAGGCATGGGCAAGGGTACACACTGCCCTTGAGGCCCCCAGCCCTCTGGGCTCTGTTCCCTGGGGCACAGGTGTCACCACCCTGGGCTGGCACCTAAGAACCACTTTCCATGGTAAACATCAAAGCAAAGTCAGAAAACTCAAGACTGATGTAAAAGGGTGCGCTCCGGAGTGGGTCTGGCAGACCTTCCCACAGTGAGAGTGTGAGAGCACCGAGGTTCAGTCTGTTCTGCTGAACACCTCTGTTCTCGGCGTGTTGCTTGAGATGAATTGTATTTTGTTTGTCTTACGGTGCCTTGGTAATACACGGATGACTTCTACCTTTGATCCAAGCCAAGTGGCACCTGCTTTAGCCCTGGCCCCACACAATGGCTTCGTCAGGCTTTGCTGGGCAGCAGAAGCGCAGGCAGAGACACACGGCACACCACGCCTGACAAACGTTCACAGGTCAGTGGCTTTGGTTTTGAAAAACAACAATGCTTTTGTCTTATAGTTCCTTTAAAGGGTCAAAGCTATCCTGATCTTCCAGCACATGGGCAAAAGCCTGCTTTCATTTCCTTCATGCAAAGACTAATCGTTGATGGATGTCGTATGTGGCACAACTGGAGGAGGGCTGGATGCTTAGGATAAAGCAGTGAAGTGGAGACATGAATATGTGGCTGGAAAAGAAAGATGACCAGTGCCTCCCAACAAAATATCAGTTGTGGATGGAAAATTAATATCTCTTGGTGGCAAATCCATTTGAGAAAGTTCCTGTGTGCTCCCAGCTGTGTTTCCACATCCACATCTGGAAATTTTCACTTTTTCAGATTGTACCAAATGCCAAAGCAGTTGTGTGCTATGATGTGAATTAACAAGTGGATGGAAACAATAAGCTGGTTTGTTTTGTTTTTTTTTTTCTATTTTGATAACTAACTGTGCTTATAGGAACTTAACAACTCCAGTCTCATTAACTGTAAAAATGTTTCTACTGTATTTGACGGAAGCGTGCATAACATTGCATTGTTTTTGCAAAACTCAGGAAAAATATCTGGTTTTGTGAACACCACTAAAAGAAACAAGTCGAAATAAAAAACAACATGTAGACTGACAATTATAAACACACTAGAGCAGAGCTCCCAGCATATGAATGCTTAAGTTATAACCTAGCTTTTTTTTAAATCTTCCAAAACCTTGTTGTACTCCAGTTTGGTGTTTATGAACCTTCATAGATCAAAAAATTGATGTCTCAGAATTTCAGTATGGTAGATTTAATTTTTGTTTTAAAACAGTTTTGTAGTGTGTGTGGGACAGTGATAGAAAGGCTTAATCATATCATAGTCCTCACTCAGAAAAAATCCAT
This sequence comes from Falco rusticolus, assembly GCF_015220075.1. Classification (NCBI taxonomy): domain Eukaryota; kingdom Metazoa; phylum Chordata; class Aves; order Falconiformes; family Falconidae; genus Falco; species Falco rusticolus. Next base: position 51,099,525 of record NC_051187.1, read on the forward strand.
TTCAAACTCAGGAAAAAAAAAACCTGTAAGTACTCCAGTTGGGTGTTTATGAAGCTTTATAGCTCAAAAAGATGGTGAATTTCATAATGATGGGCTTCATTTTCCTTTGATGTTAAAAATGTACATTACATTTATGACAATGCTGGTCTTATTCATGTGAAGAGTAGGACTCACACTTCTGGAGTAAGACTCTAAGGCTTCCCATGAAACCTTAAGACAAAGCTTTCAAGTACAAAGAGCCCTCACCTTTCGTTTAATACGATTGCCTCCAGTGGTGCTCTTAGAGGTCCATTTTACATGCAGGTGAGGTAGGAAGGCATCTAGATGACAGAGTGCTAGAGCAGCAAAAGTAGCAAAGAGGGAAAGACAGCCTGTGGGTCTTGCATCAGTGGCTGCAGTGGCTTGACACTGCTGATTTGCATATGCTCTGATTGCCCAAAATCTGGATAACAATCCAGTTGTTACCAAGATTGTCACCCAGCTGCCTCTTTGGCTGCAGCAATGGTTTCACTGCTGGCGACTCTAGCCTCTGCTGCTCAGGGAAGTCACCCAGAAAGGAGATTTTTGAAGCCAGACTATGCTCTCGTCCTTCCTATTTCTGGAGTCACTGAATTCTGAAGGTGTGTTATTTGGAGGGGAAGGTGATCAGACAGGGTCAGAGCGTGATGAAGTACCCAGGCGCTGAGGCTGCAGCCACACTGCACTGGGTCTAGCAACCCTCTCAGTCTTGGCACCCGGAGCTACTTGGAGCTGGCATCAACTTTTCCACTAAATCAAGGCAGAAGTATTTCTTTTCTTTTGAGATTACTTTTCTTTTAAACTTTTTACATTGCTCTTCTTATTGTAATAAATAAATGGAATCATGGAAAGCAAGAGTTCCCCAGAATCTCCTGATCTTTGCAAACTTCTTTTAATTTGACTTTTATTTTCATGTATCTTACTGTTATTTGCCCTCCCCAGGCAAACTGTTTTTTGGATGGAACAGTTCTGAAAGTTTGTTGCGACTGCTGTAGCTATGTTGCCCAACTTTCCTTTTGCTCTCTCTTGTTGCATTTTAAATTGTGTTCTTTCTGTTCTTCAAACTGTTTAAACATACAATTCCAGCTGGAGCAAAGTGTATTTCTCTTTAACAGAGGGACTGGTGTATAGCATTGAGTCATGCTGTACCTGGCTCTGGTGGGAATTGATAAAATCCCAGCCTCCCTGAAAATAAAAATTGACTAGTATTGGACTACTCACCAGTGCTTGGTGACCACATTTAATTTATCAGATGCATTAAAATCCATATGTCACTTCGCTTGCTCAAAGTGTTGACTGGCTTCTACTCATGGCATCTATGCCCTAGCTCAAATCAGTAACATTGAAGGATGTTACTGTAACCTTTAGACACCAGCAAACCTTATGCCAAGCATCCTCATTAGCTTATTACATTTGTATGAAGCTAACAAGGGGTTATACTAGCTGAATAGCATGGTTGTGAAACAAGGTATGAAAGGATCTCTTTTCTGTCAGAGCTCGGACGGTTCAATAATATTTTGATTAGGATTTTATGATATTTTCTAGCTTCCCCAGATCAGCATGGTCTTGATCTGACTGAGAAGAAAATGTGCAAACATGCAGCTAGGTCAAACACAGATCAGAAGATGTCTTATGACTTTTGCTAATGAAGGGTAGATATGGTTTTGTTCCTGGTTGAGCTACAAGAAGAGCTTTTTTAATTGATTAAATTCCCAGCTCTCCCTCCTGTGGAAATATTAAAAAAAAAATTGTCCAGGAAACACATGTAAACAAAATGTTCCCTGGACTCCACGCACTGTTGCCCAGTAGACCTGTGGGTGTATTTACTGGGACAGCTGGGTTCTAGCCCCCAGCTGGGCTGTGGGTAGTTTGGAAGCACTCAGCCCCTTTGCCCTAGGCACTCTTTGGAGGGTTTCCAGGTTTTCTGAACCAGAGGCAGTAACACACTTGGGTTTGAACAAGGAGGAAAGCATCTCACCTCAAATTTCTGGCAGAGCCTTTCAGGACTGGAGATCCTGAAGTTCTCTTGGGTGTGATAGAAACGTATCAGACCCACCATGCTTCCACTTAAATGCTTAAGGCTCAACAAATATTGCTAGCTGTTGAAAACTCTTGTCTATTGGAGAACATCTATCCAAAGGTGCTGGCCACTAGCAGTGACCCAGGAGTGACTCCCTCTGCCTCTCAGGTACCAGTGCAGTGTTAGCCCGTGCTCTCACATAGCTGCTCCCTCCGGCCTGGGTGGCACAGAGCCAGGAGCAAGAGCAGAAAGGAGAGGGGAGCCAAGGTCTGAACCCTGTGGGAGACAAGTCAGCATGAAGGGCTTGAACTTGGGGTTTGCATCTTTCTCCCTAGGTGGCAGCATTTGTTTTCTTGTCAATCTCATTATATTTCGTGTTCTCAGTACGGGTGTAGGAAAGACTTGTTATTAATAACTATCATTTGTACACATAAACATACGTGTTTCTTTTCATCCGTATTATTAGTGTTACCAGTGCGCAGTCAATCTCATTTACCTGGCAAAGCTAACTTGCTTTTTTCCTCATCATGGAATCCAGATATGTTTGCTGAAAGAGACTCTACAGTACATCATTTTGTAAAAAATTTATTCTGTGGGTAAATGCCTCATAGATGAACCTGTGGCATTCATTGCCATGCGCAGGATTGCATTGGGTTCTCTCTTAGCTTTACGATTTTCTAGCTGGTCATGCAGCAGTTGCTTCATTTTCTAAACCGTAAACATTTATAGAAGCAGCACAGGTTTCTGGACAGAGCATTCTTAGCTAGATAGCCTCAGAAAAAAATAGTAATTTTCCTCTATGACTGAGTCTCACCTTTACATTGAGGAACAATTAACCCTTTAAAAGTGGGGTTTTTTGTCAGCTGTTGAGAAATTAAAATTCTTGGACACTCGTTTTATTTTACCTTTTAAGCAGATCTGAATTCTTCTTCCTGACATTAGATGCAAAAGTATTTAGAACTGACTTAAACTTATTCCTGCTTAAGCCAGTGTGTTCCAGCTTCCTCAGTGACAGAGGAGAAGAGACTGAAAAATCCTTCCATGAAGCTCTCTGGAGCAGAGAATAGGGCAGGGATTGAGATGTTGCACTTGTCTAGTAATAGTCCAGTGTCATTGTAGATCCTGTGGGATATTGCAGAAAGCCTCAAACTGCTGTCCTGGAAAAGCCTGGGTTTCCTGGGGGTCCTTTTTCTTATCTGCCAGTCCCCTTCAAATATTTTGGATACCCAGCAAGCTGCAGATATCTGTAAATGGACATCTGAAGTGAGCTCTCTCCATTTCTTTTTGAAAAGCATCCGTCAAAGTGGTGAGTGGCTCCTTTAGGAAACTTTGGGGCTGTCTACATTAGCTATCTGGATGCATACCCTTACAGTCCGGTAAGCACCAGGAAATTCCAGGTAGCTTGGTTTTCTATGTTAATTTCTAAAAATCAGCTTTGCAATCACATGGGATTCAGCACTTTCCTGCGGATCTTTTTTTTTGATGGAGTAGGTAGTGGTTTGTAAATGTACGGATATGCTTGCCCCACAATGTTCTTGTCTTCCCTAAGCTTATGCTGGGAGACATAAATACAACTAGAATACACAAATCAGTAGTGAAATGATTGTGAGTGGGAAGTCATGTCAGTGATTAAGTTTGTCTAGTAAGAATCATAGAATCATTTAGGTTGGAAAAGACCCTTAAGATCATCAAGTCCAACCATAAAACTAACACTGCCAAATCCGTCACTAAACCATGTCCCTAAGCACCACATCTACGCATCTTTTAAATACCTCCAGGGATGGTGACTCCACCACCTCTCTGGGCAGCCTCTTCCAATGTGTGACCACCCTTTCAGTGAAGAAATTTTTCCTCCGGCACAGCTTGAGGGCATTTGCTCTTCTTGTATCATTTGTTACTTAGGAAAAGAGACCAACACCACCCTTGATACAACCTCCTTTCAGGTAGCTGTGGAGAGTGATACTGTCGCCCCTGAGTCTCCTCCTCTCCAGACTAAATCCCAGTTCCCTCGGCTGCTCCTTAAAAGACTTGAGCTCCAGACCCGTTGCTGGCTTCATCGCTGTTCTCTGGACACGCTCCAGCACCTCAGCATCTTGTAGTGAGAGGCCTAAACTGAACCCAGGATTCAATGTGCAGCCTCACCAGTGCCCAGTACAGGGGGACGATCACTGCCCTGGTCCTGCTGGCCACACTGTTTGTGATACAAGCCAGGCTGCTGTTGGCCTCCTTGGCCACGCTGGCTCATGTTCATCTGGCCACCAGCCAGCACCCCCAGGGCCTTTCCCACCAGGCAGCTTTCCAGCCACTCCCCCAGCCTGTAGCATTGCATGGAGTAGTTGTGATACAAGTGCAGGACCTGGCACTTCTCCCTGTTGAACCTCATACAATTGCCCTCAGCCCACTGGTCCAGCCTACCCAGATCCCCCTGCAGACCCTTCCAGCTCTCTCAGCCCAGCCCCGCTGTGCACACCCCACTGAGCAGGGTTCCCTGTGGCCAGGTCATAGAATTAAGAAACAGGAGACCCATCTGCCAGCCCAGTCACTGCATCCTGAGAGAGATAGAGATGGCAAGGAGCATCCTCCTCCATCCTGGAGCCTCTCTGCCAGACATGCTGGGTACAACCAACCCTCTGACAGCCCGGTGCCCTGGCCCCACAAAGCTGGAGCAGGGGGAGCTCCCAGGAGCAGGGGATGTCCTGCTGCAGGTGACCTGCTCCCTAGGGTGATGAGGCTGTCAGAGCAATGAGGGAGCCAGCCATTAGCACCTCTGTTGTGCTCACCCAGCTGTCCCCATGGCCAGCCATGTAGACAAGACTGTCAGCAGCTAGCACCCAGGTAGCTGCAATGTCTTCGTCCCAAAAGCAGCAAAACCCAGGTTGCTAAAGGGGAAAAAAAAAATTAAGTTAGTTACACAGGGCCCCTGAAACCCCTCTGTGACACCCAGCAGCTGGAGCAGAGAGCCAGTCTCCGTTACATCCTTCACTGTCACCCTGCAAGTCATTGTGGTCATCTGCCAGTGCCACAGGGGCTCCGGTGGTGCCCCAGGCTCTGTGGCATGTGTCATATGGAGACAACCCATCCTGTTCACAGTCCTGAGGCCTGCAGCGATGCCCCAGAAGCTGATGGCACCAGAGTCACCTCTCAGCAGGTGCCCACCGTGGCCTCGTGCCACCTGCCCAAACTGGCCCAACAGAAACCACAGGGACCACTGCCGGCCGGTGTCCCTGGTGCCACAAGGCGGGCACAGAGGCCAGGGGCACTCTCCCTGCCCCTCACAGTCAGCAGCACTCCTGGGCTGCCCGGCCTGAGACAACACAGGGCAAAATGTCGTCCTTGTCCCTCACGGTGAAGGCTGAGGAAAGCGCCCGGTCCCAGCGGCGCAGCTACAGGCTGGTGCGTACCCATGCTCACGCCACTACGGCCCTTCGCCCTCCTCACCATGGACCCGCAGCACAGCATCCCTGCTGCAAACAAGAGGGCCATGCTGGTGGCAGGTTCGTGGTCTGGCAGAGCTCATCCCTGCTCCAGGGAGGGAAAAAGTCCCCTCCCTGACCTGTATACAAGTATTTGACTCAGGGCTTCCAAAATCCGGCAGCTTCAGCCTAGAGGTTTAGACCAGGACAGATTTCAGGAGGCATTTTCCAGCCTCCCCACCTCCCTGACTCACTCCCTAGAAAATGCACAGCCATCAGAGTCTCTGGGAGGGCACTCGCTCCTCTCCACATCCCTCTGGCACTCCAGGAGTAGAAAGCAGATCTGCATGTCTCCTCTAGCCTCTTCCCTGCCTCCCACCAGTGCCAGACCCCATGCTTTCCTGGGCTGGGCACGGCGGGCAGCTGGCACGTGTGATGCCCTGCTGGCTCGCTGCACATGCTAGGGCACGCTCTGCCTACAGGCAATGGCAGAGCTGCTGAAAAGCCTCCTGGCAAGAAACTGCACGTATCTGCGCCTGGTTTAGTCACTTCAAAACAATCTGGTTAGTAAGAGGGAGAGAAGGGAGGAAGACTGTACCCCAGGCAGAGATCGCACATGGAAATACCAATGAGATGACACGGTTCTCTGGGAAGCATTGGAACAACTGGAAGAGCAATAAAACACCGCAGTTTCCATCCACGCAGCTATATCCCACAGACAAAGAAAAGGCAAGAATCCTATTGGAAGTCACATTTGATTTGTATCTATCCGGCCTGGATCAGTTCTGATGCTGAGGAGAGACAGGTTGAGCACTAAAAGGAAAGGAAAAGGCATGAAGAAGAGTGCAGCCGAGGGAGTCGCTGAGCTGGGGTGGGCAGCAGGCAGCCCTGCCCCAGCAACCAGGGCAGCAAGGAGCCACCTGTGCCCACCTCCTCCTCCTCTTCCCCCTTCCTGGAGTACGGTCTGAGCGAACACTGTGTGCTGCTGGCGCTCAGGCTGCAGCTAGTGTTGCCGCTCTCCCAGGAGAAAACTGATCAAAAGATCAATGATTCAGTCAGGTCCTTGTGTTTTGGGGCATCCAACAAAGGCAATTGTTAGCTGCACCTTGCAGAGCAACTGATCTCTTACGCTGTTCTGGGGAAAGTGAGTTTTGCAGGTAGAAATCTCGTCTGATTACCTGCAAGAATTGTCCTGTGAGTCAGTATTGGCTGGTTAGGGAACTCTTCTCTAACTGAATGGAAGCCAAAACATTCTGTAAAGCCTTGTTTCCAGCCACATTTTTTGGGTTAGTAGCCAGAAAACCCGAGCACATCAAGAAAGAAACACTGGAAAACAAAACAGAAGATGGGTTTTGTGGTTTTCCTTTGCATTGGTGCGTTCAGGTGGAGAAGGGGAGGTTTTGCTCTCTCTCTCTAACAACTGGGTTGCTGTGGGGAATCTTTGGAAAGCACACATTTTTCAGCTCATATACTCAGAAAAAGACAAAAATCTCTGCTTTACACCCAGACAAGAGGAGCCTCATTTTCAGGAAGGAAAACGTGGACAAATTCAGGAGAGACACACGCACAGGCAGTATGAACAAGTCAGAAAAGCTGAACTGTATCCCATTCTCTCCTGGTGGCTTGAAATGTTGCTTCCTTGTGCTCTTCATCTTCTTTCCATCCTGTCTCCATGCAGCATTAGGACAACATTTGGGCCAGGATGGCCATGAGCTGTGTGCCCAATGCCCCCACAAAGTGACTGCAGCCAACATGTTGCCGTAGTGCAAGCGCTGGATGATATTCAAGCCTGTGCAAGAGGTGTCCAGAGGACTGGGATGCTGAACACACACTTTCACACTGTCACTGCAGGACTCCCAGCACCTCTGAAGCAATTCCAGTGGCATGTCTCAGCCTGAAACACATCGCTCCCAGTGCAAGTCTGGGCTGGGTTCACAGGCTAAGGGAAAAGGCTTTTTTCCACATTAAAGACTTTCTCTCTGTTGACAGTAATGAACAAGGGAAAAGAGGAGCCGATCCCGCTCCTGCAGGCCAGGTTACTCACATTTTGCAATGCTTGGGGCACACGCATGGAAGAAAATAAAAGAGAGCCTACAAACATCAGAAAATCTTTCTGCGATCTATCCTGTCTCCAAGCATGGACAAAAGCAGGTACCGGAGCAGAGCACAGGCACGGGGCAGGTAAGTAGCAATTACCCACCAGAGCTCCCCCAAGCACATGGCAGCATGCAGTTCAGGGCCTCTGCCTGGACCTCCCCTCCCACGTGGGGTCTGAAACCCAGGGCTGTGTCCTGCTGGCAGGGGTCTGCTCCAGCCCCCTTGAATGCACCGCAGTCCCTCCAGCAACGGCTACTGGAACCATCCCATCAGACACGTCTTCCAGCCTGCTTGCCTCCACCCATCGCTACCCATGCTCCTGTCGCTTAGCACCAGTGATAAACAGTATATAGCCCCTTGGCCAGGCGCCTGCCCAAGGCATGCAGGATCAAGTCTTGTCCCGAAAACCTCCTCTGGCAGCCACTGAACAGCACCACTTGGTTTATCAGGCAGTGAGGCTATCCCTGTAGCAAAAAAGCACTCTTCCTTGATCAATATAATCCTGCTAGGAAAATTGGCACAGATCTGCCTGCCCTTTGGCACAGATGCCTTCACAATCCCCTTGTCTTGGCCTGTGTTTCCCACCACGTTACAAAACCACTCAATCTTCAGGACAGTTTTGGCTCATTGCTAAGCATATGGCAGGTCTCTGGCCGGGGTTTGTCCAGCCACTTCTCCCCAGGGGCAGGGCTCGCTGCCCCTGGCTCCAGCCAGCTCCACAGCTTTCTATATCGAGCGCCAGTTTGCCTTTTGCTCTGGCAGATAATCTCAGCCATTGCAACCCCTACTCAGCTTCTCATCAGCCCTTTCTCCAGCCCTTCTGATTTTCCAGCATCCTCTTCCAGCTGCCTGTGAGCTGAGTGAAAAATCTGCTCCTCCCCACTGCACCCCACCCTGCAAGGTGCCTCTTTTTAAGCTGTTGTCTAATGCTTCCAGCCCACCCCACCGGGAACCGCAGGCTCCTGGGCGCTTTAACCGAGGAGAGCACAGGTATTTGGCAGAAGAGGATGCCCTGCCCTTCTCCCCATCCCCAGCCACGCTCCTGCCCTGTGTCTCAGTGGGCTACAGCCGCAGGTCAGACCCAGGACCCGGTCCTGCCCCCCCTATACACAGCCTGGCAGGATCATAGGGCTGGCCAAGGTGACAGCAGGGTCAAGAACGTTACACCTGGACAAACCATTTTGTGGGGGACGTGGTGAGATGAGAAGCCAGCCCCACGCTGTCGTGGCTGCTGCCGTGCTCCATCAGCAAAGCCAGGAGCCGGGGTCCCCGCAGCAGGGCAGCGGGTGACAGCCTGGCCAAGGGGGCAGCGGCAGGGACCCCAGGGCCCCCGTGGGGGCAGGAGGGCTCGGTTGGAGCACAGATGAGCAGCTGAGCGTGGTTTCCGCCTCACCCCGCCTTCACCCTTCCTGTACCCCTGCAGGAAACAGCCCCAGCGGCCCTCGCTCGGCACCCGCAGGACGACGGCCACCAGCCCAGAGCGTGGTGGGACAAGACCCGAGGACTCCGGTGCCACCCGTCCGCAGAGACCCGCAGCGTGCACCAACCATGCGTTGAGCCCTGCCAAGGAGAGTGGATGCCAAACCTGAATTACCAGCCCAGAGAGTGGCTGTGGATCCCGGGAGCTCCTGTGATTTGCGGCAGGTTTTTCAGGTCCCCGCCTGTCACACACACGTGGATACTTAAGCAGTCACCCAAGGACCTGCGGGGTTCTTCTTTTACACCCTCCTAGTCCGTGCCAGCTCCAGGTAAGCACCGGCTTTGAGCTGGGGGTGCTGGGGTGGATTTGCAGTTTGGGATGGGGAGGGGGGTGGAAGGAGGAGCTGACCTGTGCTTGCTGGTGCTTGAGAGGTTGGAGCAGCACCCAGCAAGGCTGTGGTGGGAAAGCTGCATGCAGGGAGGGGGACACACAGGCAGGCAGAGACCCCAGGCTGGGGGTACCATGGGGACCTGCCTCTGCTTAGGCAGCCACTGTGCTCGTTTGCTTTGTTCCCATCCGATGTTATCTCTAAAAGGCTGAACAGCTAGTTTACAGGATGCATGACAGGTGTTTTTTCCTTATTTATGGCAGGGTCTGGTTTATTTTTAAAGCCTCGGTCCCACCTTATCCTGTGCGCCATGCTGGCTGATGTTATCCACAGCCATCCCACAGCAGGAGGACAAGCAAAGCTTGGGACAGGACACAGCTCTGCAGCAGAGCAAGGGAGGGCAGGAGGGCTCGTTTGCATTGAGAACTGCTATTTTGATCCCTGCAGTGGCAGGAAATAACTGCAAGCTCAAACCACACACAGGTGCCTCCAGCCTGATCCCAGCCCTGACAGTGGGGAGGGTACTGGGGAAGGGGTGAAGAAGACCAGCAGGGTCTATGGGGCCCCATCAGCTGGGCAGGAACTACTGCTCAGAGAGTTTTCCAGGGGCTTCAGGTGCAGAAAATCATTAGAAAGCCGCACAGCCCGCCAGCTATTGTGTCTGCCGTTCAAAAAAGCAAAGCTGAGCAAACAGAAACCATGTCCTTGCTGGAAAAGTGGCTGCTTTCTGCCAGGAGAGTAAACGCTGACTGCAGCAGCGCTGCTCGGCCGGCATGGTGGGAGACAGACGGGATGTTTCTCTCCCATCTCAAGGCTGAGCTGGGAGCCCTGCTAGTAACCCCAGGGTGTCTCTGGGGAGCTGGGTGCAGCCACAGGACACAGCATAATTGCAGAGGGACATCTCTCTCCACCCCGCTGCTCCTACCTAGGTCAGGTCAATGAGGACCGTGTCCAGCTGATTTTTAGAGACCACCAAGAATGGAGGTGCCCCCATCTCTCTGGTCCCTGTCCCCATGTTGTACCCCTCCACACTATGAGTACTTTTTCCCAATATCTGATCAGGCTTTCTCTTGCTGCAACTTCCATCTATCAGCCACTGCCTTTTGTCTTCTCCTTCCAAAATGACCCTGAAGGCGCATTTAAATGCCCCATCAGCCACACTAAGAGCACCAGGTGCTGCCTGCACAGCCTCCGTGTACACAGTGATGCTGGCTGGAGCCATCCGCTGCCCAGGCAACCCCTGAACCCCTTGCGAGCTTCGGCTGGTGGCTGCTCTCACGTTGCTCCACCTAAAACCAAGACAGGCAGAGCCAAGTGTGAATTCCCCAGGGCTCTCTGGCTCTACACGTAGGACAAAGTAGGTGTCACCAGTGCTGCGGTTTCACTGTAACAGTGCATCTGGCGTTGTCATTTCCGCCTGGGTGTGTAACCCCCAGCCACCCAGCTCTCATCCCCATGCTGCCCAGGGGAGACAGCAGCAGGCATGGGACTGCTCACAGAGCTGAAGGATGACCACAGCTCCCCAGCCTTTCTGAAAGCCAAAGAGATGGTTTACATCTTTTTCACCGAAGAAGCCATTTTTTTTTCCAATGCCTGCAAAAAAAGGTAGGCAGAAAAAAGTAGTGAGCAGTGGTGCTTCTCAGCAGCTGAGTGGAACAGTTGTGATACTCCATATTTCTGTCAGGCTTAGAGAAATGTAAGGAAGAAAAATCACCTCTCCTGTATAGGGGAGAGGTCCTGTGCAGCCTGAGGGCCAGGCTCCAGGCCTGTCTTTAAATGTGGCTCCATTTAAGCAGCTGATAGTTGAGCAGTAGTCCATATGGCCAGTCAGTCCCTAAAGGGACTCCTGGTACCCTCAAGTCCTGTCATATATCCCATTTTTAGCACCCAAGAGGTTCCACATGCTGGGTGCCACATGGTGCACAGGAGCCACATGGCTCCTGAAGACCTCCAGGACCTAATGGAGCGATATGGGGAGACCTGCAGAGCCCTCCAGGACCCCCAGAGGTTTGACCTTTTCCTGAAAGTCATCTCACAGCCGTCAGAAGTAGGAACTTTTCTCCCTCCAGAGCAGGGTAGAGGGGAAACAAGGGTAAACCATCAGGCATCACATCCTGGGTGCCGGGGCACCCTGAACTGCCAGCAGGTAGAAGATACTGTATCCTACAGGGAAATGCCTCAGGAATCTGGAGATTATCAGAAAGAGAAACAGTTGTGTAGATGAAACATGAAAGTTAAAGCACATATTCCCTATGCAAATCAATGCACACATGTTAATGTACATTAATGCAGCAGGCTGCAAACGACGATTTATGAGCCACCAGGACATGTGGCTGCTGTTGGCCCAGCCTGGATGTGATCCAGAGCTGATAGGAGCCCTGAGGTGACTGGGCTTTCTAGGAGAAGAGCAGGTGGCTCCGTGGGGTGCTGATCAAGGAGCAGATGAAGAACTTGTGGCCTGAGCTTGGCCTCATCTGCACTTTGCCCTCCTGGAACGCCTGGCAGCCACGGTGCTGGAGAGCAGCACCTCAAGTCCATGGGATCTCCTTTTCCACCTGCACCTTTTCCAGAGGTCTCCAAATGCCCAAGCTAGGTGAGGAGCGTTCACCTGGTCCCCACCAGCTCACACACGTGAGGGTCTGCCCTTTGTCTGCCCCTTCCTCTAAGGACACCTCCGAACTGAGCCGACCCCAGGGTAGCCCAGGCAGCTGCTGCCACACACCAGTGGCCACAACGCTCCGCAGACAAGGCCAGCTCAGCTCGCAGCACCTGGGGTTGAAGATGGCCTTTCCCTAGCCTATCTCGGGGGGTGGGGTGGGTGATGCCATCTGCCAGCACCATCATGCTCAGAGCTGCTCCAGCCCTGCGCAACCACTGTGTTAAAATCAGGTTTTACCAAGTGACTCAAGGAGAGTGGGTTGTTTCACAATCAGCCCTGGTCTATTTATAAGCCTCTACTCAAATGCCAAAGGATCCTTTTATTAGTCAAAGCACCTCCTGCAGATGAGGCTTAGTGGGGCCTTTGCTTTTTGAGGTAAACCTCAAAGAAGAAGCTCTCTCCAGCCTCTTGTGAATAGCAGAGCTGGCTCTCTGCAAGCTGCAAGGCAGTTTCGGAGCCGAGCCCCATCCCAGCACTGCTGTCAGCAAGTGAGAGCCCTGGGGCACTCGGTACACCCCAGGGTACCCAGTGAGCTAAGGTGAGTTATCCATCAACGAGGAAAGCAGTTGGGTTTAAAGCTACACAGCAGAGGTGCAGCATGATGGAGGTGCCCGGGCTCCTCCCAGAGCCAAAGGGAAGGAGAAGCTGGACTGCAAGGTGGAGGCAGGCAGCAGGCAGCCCAGAGGAGTCCCAAGGTGGGCCAAGGGCTCCTGGCAGCCCCCGAAAGCCAGCAACACCAACTGCCCGCCTGACAGGGACGGGCCAGGCAGCTCGGACAGCAGGAGAGCAGATCAAGAAAGGCCACATTTTTGCACCCAGCTCCTCCCCCGCCAACACCCCACAGCTCGGTTTCGGAAACACCAAAATGATTCAGCATCAAGGGACTCCTGCATGCTTTGTGGGGGCAACGCCTCGCATTTTAGTTGACTGAATTGGCAGGCTCGACCCTCTGCCATGCGGGAGCCAGCTCGGAGCCCTGCAGAAGAGAGGTGTGGGACTTCGCCACAGTGTACTTACTTGTTTTGCTTGTGCTTTTGTGCCAAGTCTGCCAGAGATTCGTGCAAAGCACCAGTGGGACAAAAGTTACTCTGGAGGGGAATGTGGGTCCCTTGCTCCTGCCATTGCTGGGAGCACCTATCACTGACCACAGCTGAGGGCACTGAGGGCTTGAGCAACGGACACGCACAGGGTAAGGTCCTCCAAGGACTGACCCTTCACTTATACACTGAAAAACAAATAAATAGTTGAGTGATGCTCAGGAACGTGACTAACTGTTTATGTCCATGCGTGATAACATTAAATATTGGTAAAAACAAAGCAGCTCATTGCCAGCTTTGTGTGATGTCTGGCCGTGCCGCTAGGAGTAGGACCAGGACAATGATCAGCAGGGAAAATGGGGTGATTGCTGGGTCTAAGCCCACACTCCCAAAAGAGCCTGTGTCCTCTGGTTTGTGATTTCCTTGCACAAACTTGCCTGGTTGCTGGGGAGAAGGAAAAAGAAAACCCAAAAATGCTAGGCTGGATGCCAGATACTGGCCCCTTACCCAGAAGATGAATAATATTTTTTAAACTAATGTATTTAAATTAACCGACTCAACACGCCTGGTGCTGTGACATCCCTCCCAAGTGACGCTCAGGCCTAAATATGGCTCTAAACAGGAATCATCCCCACGGGAGTCACACTGGCTATAAATACAGCAACGGGAGCGCTGAGCAGAGGACGGGCTGCTGCTTCCTGCCAGCCGAGGATGGTGAGGCAGCTCTGCTGGGCAGGCACCACAGCGGGGAAACCGAGGCAGGAGCTGCTGGGGGGACTGCGACTCCCGGCTGCGCTCCCCTGCATGCCTTTGGTACACAGGACTTGTGCCCTGAGGTGGCCAGAGGCCACTGGGAGGGGCAGAGCTAGTGGGGACAGGGATGGCAAATCTGGGGCTCAGCAAGTGTGGCCTCACCGGCCGCTCCCAGCTTGGGCAGTGACGCTGGCTCCTCTTCACAGTGACTGGCCCACAGCCCTGCCCCAGGAGGAGATGGCCACTGAGAAGCCAGTGACTCTCACTGAGGAGCAGCTGGAGATCCTGGAGTACAACTTCAGCAAGGTGAACAAACATCCTGACGGCACCACGCTGTCCCTCATCGCAGCCGAGACCGGGCTCTCTGAGGAGCAGACCCTGGTGAGTGTGTGCCCCTCGCCCTTGCCTTGGCACCAGCCCTGCTCCCCCTGTGTGCCTCTGTGCCCCACACACTCCCTGCATCTCCTGCTTATCCCATCCCCAGCTCTTTATCATACTCCCAGCACCCTTCTGTCCCCCCACATGCTTCCTACTGCACCCTCTGCACCTCTCATGCTCCCCACTTACTTGCTCCTTACTTGCACTCCTGCACCGCTCTGCACCCTGCATACCCCTTACCACCTCCCACACTGCATCCACAAGTCTCCTCTGCACCTCTGCAACCCCCACTGCACCCCTAAACCCACACTGCACCCACAGGGCTCTACTGCCCCACTGCATCTCCGTGTACCCCACAGCCACCCTGTACCCACATTCCTCACATGTTTCTGCCCCTGCATCCCCAAAGACCCTTTCCCCTCTAATTGCAGCCCCTTCACTCACTGTTGTGGCCTCCCACACAGCAGCCCTGTGCCCCCCTGGGACCCCTGTGCCCACCCTGCCTGGGAGCCCCATCCCCAGCCTGCCTGGAGACCACACTAGTGCTTCCCACAGCCAGAACAAGGGCACACCTTGAAGGTCACCAGCTGTCTGTGGAGCCCCAAATATACAACCCAGGCATGCTGTCCTGTCCTTCCAACCCACTCCTGATAGTCTCAGGTGCCTAAACCACTGCTGGCTTTATAGTCTGAAGAAACTACGATCATTTTAAAGCAGATACAGGATAGATGCAACTCCTGCAGGTTGTGCCATGGGACACACTCCTGCTGTGCACACGCACCCTCACTGCAATTAGCTACTTCAGCATCCCTAAGGCCAGATACTGGGCAAGACTTTCAGCCTCCCCAGGAGACATAGAGGCCTCCAGATGTCCCTTCACAGGGACAGACTGCCACGATCTGGGACTTCCACCAAGTCCTGTGCTCCACTAGACCCATAGCAGCATTGATGGGTATAGAAAAGAAATCCAACCCACTGAAAAGTACCCATAGCAGCATTGATGGGTATAGAAAAGAAATCCAACCCACTGAAAAGTTAGCAGCATTTTGCAGAGAGCTGCCAAGCCTGGCTCTCTTTGGGCAAAGCCAAAGGAGATAGGAGAGACAAGCTGGCAATGCCCCCATTTCATCTGTCCCAGGGAAGGATGCTGGTATAACACCCATTGTACTGATAGCCCTTGGATGGACTGGAAAAGGAGACCAAGGAGACCCTTCCTTTCTGGCGTTTGTGACAGGCAGGTACCACTGCTTGTTTGAGGCAGCAAGGAGGCAGTACCCCTGAAATACATTTTCTTCCTTAGAAATGGCACTGCTTCATTTTTTTTTTCCCTAAAGCAAGTTGTAAACACAGGCCATATATGCCAGGACACCTCTGGAGATGTCTTAAAATCTTCCCTGATAGCCACCTTCACTATGAATCCAGGGTGCTCCCAGAGATCTGGAGATGAAGGTCATGTTAGGGACAGGACTGAGACTGGGATGGTAAGCTGCAAAGTGCCTGCATTGCGTATGGCACAGAGAATCGTTGCTCCTGACATCTGCCGTGCTTTATCGACTAGATATACCAGCTATTTTAATAAAAAGATTAGTAAAAATGAGATGCAAAGAGCTATTGAGTCAACAGGAGATGATGGTTTGGGGCAGGAAGGGAAATTTTCGGGAGGAGGCTGGGCAGGCAATCATCTGACTGGATGTGGTCCAAAGCAGCGTTAGTGCTGGAGCTGCTTGTAGAGAGTGCCGTGGTTGTGCCATTACAGACCACAATAGCTTCAAAAACAGCCATGAACAAATATAGCAACAAAACGAACAGCAACAAAGCAAATCACAGGCACATTCCCAAACAAGAGGCTGAGCTGTGCTTCCGGCACGCACGTTGTATTTCTCCTTTTACTGAGGTAGTGTGGCTTTATGCAGCTGCATTTTATCTGATATTTGAAATTGTGGCTGTGTTCAAGTGGCATCAGCAGCTCCGGGAATTGGCTTAGAGATGTTAAATTACTACAGAATAACGTAGCCATGCATATTGCTTGAGGACTAAGATAATCTTTAACCCATTTTTTAAATCTATTTGTTCTTAAATTTGTTGAAAGCCACTGTGTTGTCTCTCATCCTTTCTGAAGCAGGCCAGCTTTTGATTCCTGTAATTTTTGGACCAGCAGTGACTGTTTCACTGCTCCAGCCATTTAAACTGACACCACCCAGCAGCTCCTTACCCAAACTCTTACTCTGTTTGCAAGAAAAACGTGGACTCACAGCAATAAAATAAGGACCCACTCATGCCGTCAAGGTCTGAAGTGAGCAAGAGAAACGAGTTTGAGAGTGCACACCTAGGTAACAAGCCCGTTTGGTGAGAAGCAGCTGTCCTGCTGCCTGTGCTGCCTGGGAACAGTGCAGCACCTTTCTACAAGCTAGCAGCACCGTGAGTTTCCCTCGCCTGGTCCGACGTGCTGACTACATCTGCACCTTTAGCAAGGTTATTTGCAGCCCAGAGCACTCAATCTCTGTGTTTGGGGGTTTGTTTTTTTTTCTTTCTCCAGAAGTGGTTCAAGCAGCGCCTGGCAGAGTGGAGGAAGTCTGAAGGGCTGCCCTCAGAAAGCGGTTCTGTCAGGGACTAGAGGACGCTGCTCCGATCCCCAAGCCTGATGTAAATGATGCTGAAGCTCTTCAGAGTGGGTTTCCTTGGGGTTCTTCTGTTGCAATAGGTTTTGAGATACAAAGTAATACCCTGCTATTTAACATAAGTTTTATTTAAAGTGTACATAACCAGGAAAAAAAATTATATATATATATATCTATGTGTGTGTATACAGCTTCTGATGGCTGCATAACCTGTTTAGTGATTTCCATCCGTTAACAGCAGCTGCAGAGGGCAAGACAATCTCATGCCCTTGTCCCAGGCTTGCAGAAAAGCTGTCCTGAAAGATTCAAACATAGAAGTGCGGAAAAAAAGTTTCTTTTCCTTATGATCAATAGAGGCAAAGTATGTGTGCTAGCTTTAATATCATCCAGAGAGGAGGGCATCTGGAAAAGCAGATGTTTTTCAGGTGATCTTAAGTCAAGATGCCTGAGTCAGCTCTGGATATTGGCAAATCAGTGCCTACACCATAACCAGACCAAGCCAAGCCCCCCTTGAACGTTCCTCACATTTCTGTTAAAGGTCACCACAGGAAAAGAACTGGGCTTTTTTTTTTTTTTTTCCCAATGCATTAATAAAGAAAAAGTTTTTTTGCTGAAAGGAACTGTGTTATGTCCCTGCTTGTGCTCCCTGCCCCAATGGCAGGAGGCAGACTCCTTCCTCTGGGAGGGCAACTCTTCTCCAAGGCAACCTCAATGGGAACTGCATGTTTTCCCTCTTACCACAGGGATAGCCCACAGACATGGGCAACCTCCTCTTCTAGGGCACCCACAGGTCCATCCATGGCAGCCCACACAGCCCCCAAGCCCTGAGGCGGCAGAGGCTGGTGGTGCTGGGTTCCTCCGCAGGGTGAGAGGCCAGACCCCCACCTCCTTCTGGCCATTCTCAAGCCTGAGGGATGGAGGTGTGCTGGGGCTCTTGCACAAAGCCCAGACCCTCATCCATCCTGGGACAGAACAACGCATGGGCTAAAAAATAACCAGTGCTGTTTCCCAGTGACCTTACCTTGTTCAAAGGGTTCAAAAATCCTCTGCTTAAGTGGATTATTGAATCAATTAGTAGATCCTCTGATTAATCCTCTTCTGGTTTGTGGCCACCTGCCTCTACTCCTTTGGAAGGAGAATCAGCTTTAACACAGGGAAGATTAAGATACACTGGCACTGAAACTGCCACATGCTCTCATTCATGGGTTTTGTCCCTTGCTGGAGAGCATCTCTCCTGCCTCAGTGTCTCCAGCCCCTCACCAGCAGTTGGGCTGCCAGCGCGAAGCACTCCAAACCCATAGGACACAGATAAAATCAATCTCCCTGTGCCATGTCCCACACAGGTTGCGGCGTTCCCCTGCAATCCAGCTGCCAAACTGACTCGCACTCAGACTCGACTGGAGCTCAGAGTTAGTTCTGCAGAGTCTGGCACCGGTATCTGTTTTCTCCTTAGTGTTTGCAATGTGCCTCCTCCCTTACACCGAGGTGAACTCTGCTTTTTTGAGTCAGGCTCCAGAAATCCCAGTGCAGAGCTCCATTATTTTGCCCAGGGTCACACAACTGAGTAACTGAAACGCAGAGATTTAACCTGCCCGGGTAACTTGTATCAAAGCTGCATGCAAAGCAAAAGGCTGGATCTGCCCATTCTCCAGACATTTGAGAAAATGGGCCCCAGATCCAAACCGACTCCATGCACATGCCACCCCAACGTTTCCAAAGTCTGGACAAAAGCTTTGCACCTTACCAAATCCAGGCCTGGATCTGGAATTTTGCAGCCTTTTGTGTTTCTACTTCTGCCACAAGCACAAACCTTTGAGTCTCACTAAGAAGATCTCTAAACTTCAGCAAAAATTTTGAAACCCAAGGTCAGAAGTTGTGTTGCATCAACCTACTGTGTGCTGTCGGCCTTGGTTTGCCGCACTTCCTCGTGTGAAAGAACAGTTCTTGTGCTGGCTTCCCCCAGCAGTTGTTTCATTACTTCTTTCACTATTACAGCAAAAAAATAAGAGAGAGAAACTCCAGACACAACCTGTCCTAGGGGGAGGGCTTCCCGTATTATGTCAAATCCTGCTCATTTCCCCTAGTGACTATTTCGCCTTAAGGAATGACCATTTTATGTAACTCCCCAGATGCTTGTAAGAAAGTGTTGCTGCTGGGTGCTGCCTCTGCGCCAAGTTCAAGGAGGTTTTCCAGCCACAGCCCAGCCCAAAGGGGATGTTCCGAGGGGTGGCGGGGGCAGCTGGCACCAGCAGTGGGTTGTGTTTCTGGGCGAGCTCAGTGGTTAATTGGATGAGCCAAATCTTGGATCCGAGCAGGACAAGCTGCCTTCTTAGCAGTGTCCTTCACCGTGAACGCATCTGGGTCGCATCGAACCAAGCCTGCGGGAGGCCGGGGGGAGCAAGGACAGGGCTGGACAATTCCGACCGGAGCAGGGCCAGCTCCCAAAGCGGCCGGCCAGCTAACACACCTCCACCTCCTCAAGGGAGGACAAAAGCGGCCATGCCTTCGCTGCTGTCACCAGCACACCAGTGAGAGGGGCTGCCCCACCTCTCAGTGAAGCTGTCCCAGCCAGGCATTCCCTCACCCTCTTTGGAACATCCCACCCAGCACTTCCAGCAGCCCAGGCTGAGGCCAGATGCGTCATGCTGGGTGGCATTAATGTGCTACACTGTGCTATGTGTCAGCTGGTTGCTTTTTATAATTGCAACTAATAATTAAGAAGTCCCAACCAATCATTCCTACTGGTATTAGAAAGTTCCTAATTATTCTTTTTTGATCCTACTTCCACCTCGAAAAATGCTTCTAAAATCACAATCCATGTAGCATTAGCACACCCAACCATGTAAAATCCACACATTTTGGAAGTGGAAGGGCAGTGGCTGGATCACACTGGCCAAACCCAAATCAACAAGGTGCCATGGCCTGCACAAAATGGGCTGACAGCTGATCATCTCCCCGTGGGAGGGGAGCAGCACCTACCTTTTGCAAGGCTGGACCAGTTTCACAAGCCTTGGTGTGGCCACCACATGCTTTGCAGCCTTCATCACTGGCCACTCAGCATCCCACAGGAGCACATAGTCAGAATGCAACCTCTTTTCCCTAGTCAGCTCCAAGGTCCAAGGGCTCGCAATTGCCTCCCGAGCCAACTTGGAAACGTGTGGAAGAACAGGGAGGAAGGTCCTTAACATGCTTCTGGCATTCAAGGGTGACTAGCCTGCAACTCAGCGTACTCAGGTTCACAGCCACTAACTGCACACAGATGGGACATGATCCTGCTCACAGCTGTGTCTGGCACCAGACAAGCTGTGGAAGGAGAAACCACTGTCCGGCCAGTCCCACCGCCTGCCCTCCAGCCTCTTCTTTCTCACAGTCCTTCGTCCACCTCATCCCCCAGCACTGGAGATCCCAATTAGACACTTGTTCACCTCCCCCCATCCCCACAGCTGCAGCCTAGGCACAGGTCTGCTGTTCTCTGGGGATGTCTCTGGGGGTCAGTTCATGCTCTGGATGGAGGGTGAGTCCTGCTCTCCAGCCCAGGAAGCAGCTACTTCAGCCGTGCAGACAACAGCATGCTGAGGGCTGCCATGAGGAGTGCCAGCAGCACCTGTGCCCTCCCATGCAAGCTTCAGGTGATGCTGCCTTTCCCCACGAATGACAGATTCAGGAAAGCTGCACCCATAGCAGCAGCTCACCCTCCTGACCCAGGGCTCTGTGAGATGCTGGAACCGGGAGGATGCTCTGGCCAAGGCCACGATGTTTGTAACCCGTGCTGGCACCTGCATGGATTGAAGGATGGAGGAGGGATGTGCGGACACAGCTCACCGCAGCAGCCCACAGGGACACACTCCCTTCCCAAAGGGGTGGGCTCCCAGCACCCTTCCTCTGCAGACATGGGCACATGAAGGAACGCTCCTACTTTCTCAGCACCCATTATTTTTCTTTCACCTGAACCATCAGGTAATTTTGGCACTATTGGGATTTGTATGTTTTAGCCAGTATCACTTTTTTCCCCTGCTGTCACCCACTCACAGCCAGGAGAGGAATGCCTGTAATGAGAGCCTGTGAAGGCAGGTGAAAGCGCAGAGAAATTTCTTTCAGCATAATGTTTTTCATATTCATCTTCCTGGCTGAAATAATATCATTTTCCTGCAAAGGAAAGAGGTTCAGATTTCAGGCTAAAAGTGCTAGTGTAGTTAACCGCATTCCTACAGCAAAAGTGATTACTGCTCCAGCATGGGACTTCTTCCCCTATTTTATTTTGGTTAGATGCCAAGGTCGCTCCAGCACAGCCTGACTTATTTCCCAGCGGGAGACTCCATCCAGAAAGCCTAGCCTTTGCCATGGAAATGAGTGTAATCGGAGATTGCCCCCAGCCCTTTCACCCCTGCCAAAGCAATGACCCGCCTGAAAGGAGCGAGTTCAGAAATATGTCTCTAAATTAGGCTTCTGGTAAAACACTATTAAAATATAGATAGTGTTTGCAGGCTCATGTCCCCTGCATACACAGATAGGAGCACAGCTGCCCAAGTACAAACATGCCTGTACTCCCTGGGAGCTAAACAGCCCATTCCTATCAGGTTTCTCCACTTTCCCAGGCTGCTTTATCAGGGGATGCAGCCCAGATGACTCCCTTGGCTCTCCTGCTATTCTAGGCTGCTCCAGCCTGGCTGTTTTCTGTCTCTCAGCAGGGAGATTTGCTTTCAAAGGCAGCATCTCACCCCAAAAAGGCAGTTTCTCTCTGCACACAAACCCCAGCAGAACCAGGCAGCTTCTCCCCTCCATAGCACATCCATGGGCAGGACGCAGAATGTAAAAACTCAGGACAGTTTGCTACATCACTGTCCCCTCTAAATGTCCCTCAGCCACCTCCTCACCTCTCTGGGCAGCAGGAACTCTGGGTGCAGCACCTTTGGCCGGGCAAGATCCAGGATCTGTGGGGAGGCCTTACTGCTCAGTGCAGCTGGTGAGATGGGCTGGGCAGGGGACTGGTGAGGTCTGGAAACAAGAGTCACAGCATCGCCGCTCGGATATTCTCCCACACCAGTTAAACCAGGTTGCCGCTGGGATGTTTAAGCCTCATGTTTGCTGCGGTAGAAGGCAGCTTTATCTTGTGGCCATTTCCAGTGTAGACGCCACTCATCCCATGCAAGAATCCAGAGGTCCCAATCCCAGCAGAGCCCCTGCTCTGCATTTTGCCCTCTGTTATACCCATCCTCTGTTCCTGTATTTATCACTTTGAAGTTGCACTGATGCTACAAGACCCAAGGGCCTACCTGCAGCACCCTATCGGCTCTCTGGCCTCCCACCTTTGCTGCAGGTAAGCAGCCTGGTATTTTTTATGTTCAGACAACTTCTGCAGCTGATCAGAAGGGAAGCAAAAATCTACTAGGGGAGGACAGTCCCAGATCATTGATTCCCATCTGCAGCTGTACAAGAAGACAGATCTTGAGGAACAGCACAGAAGAGTTAGTAAAAGGCAACTGACAGAGAACGTGATCCTAGCAGATGGTATCCTAAGTCTGGTTAAACATCCGTGCCTGCTGCATGTACAAAAGTTGGCACTGGTGCACATGAAAAAGCCACGAACAAATGGGCATTTACACTTGACATGTCCTGACTTTAAAAGTAAATGCCGTTTGCATATGCAGAGTCCTCTTTTAAGCGCTCTCAGTACACTGCTTTCAAAGTCTAGGCCTTTCCCTGGACCATTTCAAGAAACCACTCTGCAACACAAACCTGGCAGCATCTCTGTTGTTCAGCTCTGCCAATTTAGAAACCTCTTTGTTGCAATGGCTTAATAACACCTTGTGCTCTTGCAGTTCCTTTCATCTTGGGATCTCCCAAGGCTTGCCTAGTGCATGCTCATCCAGCTTTCCAACAGCCACAACTGTTGGAAGATGCCCGTCATCACCAAGGAAGAGGTGAACAGAGGTGAGCAGAAAGGGCTGTCAGACAGGCACCGTTAGTCAGAGGCACAAGCTCTCAGGAGGATGACAGCCCCTGAATCGATGGCAGTGGCAGAGGAAAAAAACCTACAGACACACGTGTCTTGACATCCCTCCAGGTAGGGGGAAGCCAGAAATGCAACACAGTTTCATCTCCATTCTTATTGCTAGGACTTCTTACAGACTAGCAACCACCATCCCGTCTCCAAGAGAGCTTCACCCCCTCCAACAGAGCTACAGATGAGCTCTTCAAGTAATGCAGCATCACCCAGCACCACCGAAGTTTACATTTTTTACATAATTTTTCACTCCTATTGCCAAACAGGCTGGGTTTTCACCATGCAGTGACAGCAGAGGTTTAACATGAGGCAAGAGACCTGGATTCCTTCCAGGATGCTGCGAGATTTCTCTGCTCATGGCATTTCCTAACCTTTATCCTCAAGATTTAGGCCAGGCTCCAAAAGGATGCAGGGGATCACTAATTGTGTCCAGGTGCCTGGCTGGGCTGCATCAGCCCCAATACAGACAGGGAACACTCTAGGGACAGTCCCTCTATAGGCACAGGTGTGACACATACATGTTTCCATCAAGGCATACATGCATGCACATGACATCTCTGCCTCCAAGCCAAAGCAGAGCTGTTGGCTGCGGGAGGTTTGTTACAGCAGAGGAACATGCTCCCATGTGCTTGGAGACTGAGATCAGGGCTGGCTCCTGTGGCAGCTGATCCAAACCCAGAGCTCTAATCAGACCAGTAACGACCACATGTTGCAGAAGCCCTTCCCACAGGCAGGAAGCAGGCATGAGGAAGGAAAAAGGCACCAAAACCTAGTAACCCCCAGTTCCTCCTAATTCTGAGAGTCAAGCACTCAGGGTTAACTGTGCTCCCATAGCACTTTATTCCCTGCTACAGACAACCACTGTTCCAAGCACAGCCTGATGGGTCTCAGGGCATAGAGCTCCCTGTGGGGCAGCAGTGGAAGGAGAGGGACATGGCATCTCCCTGTCCTCGTTTCAGCTGGGGTAGAGTTAATTTTCTTCTCCGTAGCTTGTGCAGTGCTGATTTGGAGTGAGAATAATGTTGATAACACGCTGATGTTCTTACTTGTTGCTAGGTAATGTTTACACTAAGTCACAGACTTTTCAGTTCCTTGGGCCCTGCCAGCGAGAGGGCTGGAGGGGCACAAGAAATCAGGAGGGGACACAGCCAGGGCAGCCGAGCCAAACAAGCCAAAGGGTTATTCCATACCACAGAACATCATGCTGAAATAAACTGGGGGGGACTTGGCCAGGGCCTGCCAGTCGTTGCTCGGGGACGTGCTGGGCATCAGTCAGTGGGTGGTGAGCAGCTGTATTGTACATCACTTGGGTTTTTTTCCCTTCCCTTTCGATTTTATTCCCCTCCCCTTCTCTCTCCTTTTCATTACAATTGTTGTTGCTATTGTTGTTATATTATTTCAATAATCAAATTGTTCTTATCTCAACCCTTGAGTTTTACCTTTTTTTTCCTGATTCTCCTCCCCATCCCTCGGGGGGAAGGGGGGAGCAAGCGAGCAAGCAGCTGTGTGGTACTTAGTTGCTGGTAGGGTTTAAACCACAACGCTCCCCTTCCCCTGGGAGCCAGCACATCCCCCGATTAGAGAACACCTCTGAGCTGCCTCCTTCCCCAGGATGTGCTACCACATCACTGACCTGCACTGGTGCTTGCCAAAATCTCACTTGGGTTTGGCCAACACCACTGTTCTTGATGATGGTCGAGCTGTCACAGCTCCCCATGAGAGGGTCCAGATGGTCTCCTGGTTTCCCCACACAAGCCTGGCAAGAACAACAAGGGTGTGAAATTTTAGAAACATGCACAAGTGTGAAATGTGCTTGCTGGGGTCATCCTTCCCTGCCTAGGATGGGATGCACACACAGTCCTCGTGGCTCCCTGCAGCTATAGTGCTGCTGCCTAAGTACTCACCTTCTCTGGCACTGAATTTCCTAATGCTGTCCAGGTGGTTGCTGCCAACTCAAAAAGGAAAGAGCCTTCAAGTTATGAGTCTGATTTTACAGTTACCAGTAGATGCGCAGAAAGGGTCATTTCATTACATCTCTGAAACCCCTGGGGGAGTTTCATGATTGCATTTTTCTTGCCTCACCATTACCACCTAACTATACCACAGGTATGACAGCAAAAATAATAATAATGTTACAGCCAGGGTGTGCCATGGAAAGTGGGTGAGGTTTTGCAGCACGTTAGTGGTTACCCTCCTGTGCCCAGGGCAACTTTGGAGTTGCTCATCCTCCACCGAGAGAGAGGCCATGGTGGGAGAAGGTACCAGGTTAGTCAGGACAGGGAACAGCACGACGATGAGTTTGTGGAGCCTTTTCTGAGCACAATGACCCACATCCAGACAGGGGAGAAAAGATGTTACCAAGAGACTGTTGCTCTGGCTTGTCAAGCCATAGTTTGACTGTGTAATGCAGACAGCAACTCTGTTGCTAATGCTGGACCATGTCCTTCAGGACACAGCAGCTTGTGGGTCCGATGAGGTCCAGTCTCTTTGCACCACAGCACCATCACACCCCACAACATCTCCATGGGGCTCCGCAGGTGGGGCAGCAAAGGCAAGAGTTGGGTCAAACCCAGTTTTTGGATTGAAAACAAGACCAAGCTGAAGAGAGCCCCTCACGCACTGAACATCTCAATCTGGGTTTTTGGAGCCACTTCTACTCGAAGGGAACACAGTAGCAAGACAAGGCAAAAGTTCTGTGTTGGCTGAGGCCACATCAGTCCCCAGCCTTCGTGCAAGGGCTGTCTGAGCACCATCTCCCCTGGGATCATTTGCACAAGCTGCTTTCTTGGGTTCTGCAAGTTCTTGTACCCTGTCGAAATTGCAGAAAAGGCCAAACATGCCATTAAACATACAGTTCAACCAACAAAGCATAAAGAAGCTACTGCTGTACTCAAGGCCATACAAGCCACTCTTGAATCCCCCTCCCTCTGCCTCCATCCCTTGCGAGAGTGCAATTAAGGGGTATCTCTCTCTCTCCAAGTAACTTACCACCTATTTAATCTGGTGAACTCACCAGCCCGTGGATTTTTGTGCTATCTCTTGGATTGCAGAGACGTGAATTTGCAATTCTGCCCTCACTGCAGGGTCCCTTTGGGACATGGCAGGGAGAGGGGGAAGGTACTTTTCTGATTAATAATGTGCCATGCAACACCAGCAGGTAGGAGATGGATGATCTCCCAGCCCACAGGAGCCCAGACAAACAGAAACGTGTTATCAACACTCCTGTGGTTTACTGAAAGGCACCATGGAGACAGCACTGTTCCCACATGGCTTTGGGAACACAGATGAAGATGTATTTTTTTTATTTATCATTTTATTTCAGTCTATTTAGCACAGAGGTCTTAGATGCTATAGAGACATAGGAACACAAATGGTCTGTGCCCTAGGAACAGCACTAAAAATGTTTTTACTGAATATTCATCAGACCAAAACCTTTCAGGAAGATCAGATATCACAGTCTGCTCCTACTGACCAAGTGTCCCTGGCTCGAAATCCCAGTGGCTGGGAAGCACTTGTGCTTTGTGAGCCGCGGTACAAAGAGAAGGACAAGACAATGCCAGTGCCACAAGTGCGTTGCAGAATTCCCTGGTGTTATGGACCAAGCCTATACCCAGCCACTGGGGCTGCAGGTGCCTGCCCCCAGCCAGCTGGGGGACAACCACACGATGCAGGCAGCTGTACAAGTGCCCCACCGTGGAAAAAGCAGAGAAGGTGAAAGCCTGGGGTATTGCTTCCCTGATTAGTATCACCTGGCAAAAAAAGCCGCATAGCTCTACAGAGGAGCAGGGACACCAACAGAGATGCTTTGCTGACAGAAAACAGTCTATGCTTTGGGCACACACTGCGGTTTCTCCGATGGAGCAGATACTTCTAGTGAGACGCCAAGCCCTAACAAACACTTGCCACAGAGCTCAGCACCACAGAGACCCTTGCAATGGCAGGCTGCTGTTAGAGCACCCTCGGTGCATGCTTCCTGCGAGATGCCTGCTGAGTTATCTCCCCATCACATCTAACCGCCGGTCACAGCCAGCACTGCAAACACGGCTCCCATTAAGATCCCACAGACAGAACTGCCTGTAGGACTTTGGCACCCTGCCACCAGTTCAAGACGGGACATGCTCATGAAGGCAGCCGTCATTTCAGGAGCCAAAAATGAGTTTCAGCTGTTCATTCCCAAGCAGTTCCCCAGAGGCTTTTCCTTGCAAAGGTGCAAGGAGGTAAAGGATTACCACAGGAAGGTGTCCCCCTAGCAGCGTCGCAGAGCTGGCACCGTCTCTGCAGGCAGGCTCATTGCTTTTCCTCCACTGCTGTCACAGATCCACAGCCAAACCCTGTGCAAAGTGCACGTGGCATTCATGACCCACACCGCTGCCTTGGTCACTGCTGCACAAAGCTTGCACCGTGACCCAGCCAAGGAATGAGTCACACGTACATCCAAATCAGATCCCTCAACTCACTTGACAATTGTTGGTTTGTTTTCCAATTACAAAAAAAAAAAAAAAAAAAAAAAAAAAGAAAAAGATTCCTCTCTACTTTTTTATCATGGCGAAAGCTCTGGACAGACAGGGGTACCCACACAGGATGCACCTGCAGCAGCTCTGCAACTTGACAGAGTTAAGCTGCCTCACTCACAAGGGGACAGCCCTGGGGGAGCCTTTGCCTTTTGTGCTTGCCAGCAGGGAAAACTCTGCTGCAGACAGACACAGACACACCTCCCCTCTGCCCCTGAGCCCACAGACTCATTGCTTAAGGGGGATCAGGTCCCTTTGAGACCAATTCCTCGTAAAGCAGAGTCCCAGCTTCCATTTTGAAGAAGCAGGACAGAGTTGTTTGTCATGAGAAGCAGAGGGAAGGGCAAAACCAGGCATCATTTCCTCTGTGTGTTTATCATCGCGTCATCCAACATATCAACTCACCGCTCAAAGTAAATCCCTGAGACCTCCCTGAGAGATGTGGGGCACAGCCTGGACACCAGCCAGGAGGCTGAGCCTGGGAGGGTTTCTTACCTGTGGCATGAGCTTGCAGACAAGTAACAAGAAGCTGCAAAGACAAGAAGAGGTGAATTTAAAGGCTGGGTAACTTCTGCAGCTCAGGCTGCCTGCTCTTCAGCGTGAAATAATCACGAGGCAGATTAACTTTGTGCATCTCCTTAGGATACAGTTGCTTGCAGGTATTTGTGTTGGGTTTCCCCAACAGCTTCCTGGTGCAGTTGCACAGCAGCGCAATTGCACATGAAGTGCTCCCCTCCCACGAAATGCTCCTCTCCAGGGGTGCTAGCAGCCCCCGAGGCTGCAGGACAGAGCACCCCAGCATCACCTCCCCTCACCAGCACCCTCCCCCTGGGACGAGTCACAGCACCCACTGCTAACCCGCAGGCTCCCACCTGCCTCAGTGTGGCCGCCCCTTATTCCTGTCTTCAAGCACTTGAAGGGGACGTTTCAAGAGCGTCGGGGGACCAGCAGCCGTACTAAACTGGGACTCCGCAGCAATGCGAAACAAGCTGGCATGTTTTAGGGGTGGGGGGCAACAGAAGAACTAGAGATGTGGTGACACCAGTGCCATGGTGAAACCAGGGGCAACTTCGGGGAGCCACGTGTCCTGACGGTGGCTGCAGCCCCACCAGGGGCTGGCATCGCTTTGCCCAGCAGACACTCTCAGCTACAGTGCCAGGGGGCTGCCAGCACCGCCAGCTGTGCCGTGCCCAGGAGCCCTCCTGCCATCACAGCCCCGAGACCTGCCATGGCTGGGGGAGGGGCCAGGGGGAGATGCCACCAGAGCGGGAAGGGCTGCCCCACTGCCTCCGCCACTTCATCCCCACCCACCGGCACGGGGCCAGGCCACCACCATGGCGTGAGCTCCCAGGTCTAAAGGCGAGACCTGCTTTAAAGGCGGCCATCCGAGTAAGGCCTCCAGGGTCCCCAGCAGCACTCCTCATTGGAGTAAATGAAGCCCAGACCACTGGTTAGGGCAAAATTTTCTGCTTTATGCATCTGTTCCAAAGGACAAAACCGTAAAACGCTCATACAATAAACACAGCTGCAAATCAGGTCCTTGACAGATCTGCTCCCAGATCACGCTTCCTGGAGCGTAATTATGAGGACACCGGGAGAGTGACACGCATCAGCCACTCACATTCCTCAGCTGCTACGCTAACAGGAATTACTCTCAAAAAACAACAGGTTTTTCATATGTAAGGCTGATCGCTCGAGGACAACCTGGACTAAACTGAAATAAGCCGCTCAGCCTGATGAGGGAGTCTCCCACCTTTGGTGCCAATTTAACTTAAACGCTTCCAGTCACTAACTTAAATTACAGTTTTGTTTTTCCCCTGTAGGCAAAGAAACACCTCATATCTTATTGCTTTCATTTTTCTTGTTCTTACCCACTAAAGAAGCAGTAACCAACCCAATTTCCACAGATTACTCGTTTGCCACTCCCTTAAAAGCTGGCTCCAGTACAGCAACAACAAAAATTGTCACTGTCAAAATTACTAGTCACAGCACTTCAAATTTCTGACACTGTCAAGAAGCGAGGTCTCCTTTTTAACACAACACCGCTGTTAACAGGGTTCTGTAAAACCTGTGAAGTAAATGTATTTGAATTTTAGCCTGAGACACCAACCCAGGTTAAATTCACTGGATACGACTTTGTTCCTTTGAAATCAATGCTCGATTCCCACCTGGCAAGAAGACATCTCAGCCCACCTAAGCCATATATCCCCTTAACTCTACTGTCTGAGAGACTAATTTACCCCTAAAAATACGCTAAAAAATAGACTACTTTTCAAATGTATTTTCAAACCACTATAAATTACATTTTCTTACCAATTAGACATCATTTTCAGAGGAATTCCACACCCACAAGGAAAAGATACCTGAACATTTCAGTCACCATGTGGCAAAGTGACCAAACACTAACACCTTGTTTCCCTCAGCTGCATATACGACATTGTAGGAGAAGAGTTGTCACTGTGTTTCCAAAATGAGCTGCGCTATCAGCTCCTTGGCATCCTTCATGCCAGAGGAGATCTCGGAGCCATCTTCAGCCACATGGGTACCAATCAAGAACATCTTTCTCTTGTCCCCAATATCAGACAGTGCCAGAGCATCATGGATATCAGTGATGCAATATGCACCTTCGAGGTCCTGGTAAGACAAAACCAAAATGAGCCTGTTAGCTGCAAGAGGCGGCGGCACCATTCCTGCGTTGCAAGAGGTGGCAGAGCTGTTCCCACTTTGAGCTGCTGCTTTTGTCCAGGGAGGGGAAGTGTCTCAAAGGCTCTGGGGGCACCATTCTTAGGTACCTTCTATAAGATCAGGTTCCCATGCCCTAAAATACTTCGGGCGGGGAAAGATGTTCATCCTTAACTAACTTCTTCCCAAAGGAATATGGGTACAGTTCTGTTTCTAGTAATTTCAGTGTTTTTGAGAACAATGGAAGACTTCCTGTACAAGGCAGACAAAAGTCTTGCTGGCCCAAGACACCAAGCGCCTAGCACAGAGTTATAAGAACAGGGCAAACGTACAAGAGCCATACCCTGCATACCTTCTCAGCTACCAGCACTTCTAACCCTGGGACCTAGAGAATCGACAGTAAGATTTGTTTCATGAAGCCAAAGCTTGCACTCGTGTTCAAGAGTAACACAAACGACTACTAGCAACATGCCTAAGTTACTAGAAATTTAGGAGGTAACAACATGAAGCAAACTGAGCACATGGCACCCCTAAAAGAAAATCTGGGCATAAAAACCGTGGGCTGTTCTGTCACCTGAACATACCACAGGCACAACTATATTCTAGGTATAGCACCAGTCACTGACACTTTCACAAAGATCTCAGGAGAAAGCACTGCCTTGGGAAGAAAGCTGCTCTTTCATGCTTCAGCAGCAGCCGTAGGAGCAACCAACCAGACAAGTGCTTCGCTTTTCAGTTGCTGCTAGGTAAAGCAGCACTTCTAGACAGATATTCAGAACAGAAACTTGACTCCCATTCTAACTCCTCTCCCTTGCAGCTCTCAAACCTTGCAACTCTACAGCAGTTTCCACCAGTATTTCCACCCACAGCTCTGCACATCTCCCGAGCACAGGACGTGCATTTTGCAGGTCCAAAACTCAACCTCAGACTATTTTATTTTGGCGTCAACAGGTGTCCCAGAAAGACCCTCAGCTCCCAGCCACGTGGCCTCCTTACTAGCACGAAGTCTCCTTTGAAAGGTGTTGTTGCTGGTTTTGGAGCTGCTGCCAGCCCAAGCTCAGCTAGCAGCAGGGAACTCATACCTGCTTGTTAGCCAGAACCACCACCGGCAGGGTGGAGTTGCTCTGGATCAGTTGATGAAGCAGCTGTTTCGCCACAGGCAGTCGGGCATGATCGGCCGAGTCCACCACATAGATCAGCAACAGCACTCTTGGCAAGTACATCTTCCAGTAGGAACGCAGAGATTCACTGCCCCCGACTGGAAGAGAAGACAGCAGCACAGGATTCACCAAGTAACCCCAAGCAGCACTGCTCCCCGAGGTGCTGACAGCAGGCCCCGAGCTGAAAACCCGAGGTATTTGGGTTACCAAAACTCAAGGTATTTGGGCTACTGTATAGGAGACTGGAAATAGCTTTATTTTTTCCTGTCAAGTCTCATGCAGGCATATGTGTATGCTCGGGGGGGTGGGGATATCTTTCCATTTTAAGCCATTGAGAGGATTCTGGACTCAGATTCTTTATGGTTGCTTTCTGCCTTGTTGGTTCTTGCTCTCAAGCAAGTAGGGAGAGTAGAAAGAGGGTCAGTGTCCATAAACACCACGTGAGAATGTCCCCATATAACCTATCTCCACATATCCACCTCATCTTAAGACAACGCAGGCCTACAATTTCCAAAGAAGACATTTAGCTCTGAGGTGGGGAGAGCTCTCATCAGATCTGTGTGACACTAGGGACTAGTTCAGAACTCCCACAGCTTTCATACCGTCAATAACCAGAGGTGCTTAGGAAGAGAGAAAAATCAAGCCCCAGCAGACTCTTCAGGGAATCCTTGGGAGAAGTCTTTGCACAGGATACATTTCTACCTCGGTTCTTCTCTGCTGGATACAGAGGAAAACCATCCACCCTCAAAACCAGGCTTCATAACAATTCTGTGGTGAAACCATATACAGAAAGTTACTCGAGATTGTTGTTCCCATCTGGGGACAAAAAGAGTTTGGGAGTTTGCTGAGCTTAATAGGAGCGGGACTAGCTAACAGTATATTAAATATTTCCGATGTGTTTTCAGCTCTCCAGGTCTTCTCCTAAGTACACCGCAGAACCACTCGCTCAAAAGTACCGAGGTGCTCAAAAGACACGGGTGAGCCTCCCAAAAATAGCAAGTTTTCAAAGCAATACATCTGGGATTGCCTATACCTGTCTCCTGCCTTACACAGGAGCTCTTGAAAAAACTGACTGGCCGGTCAGCCATCTTTTACTGCCCTCAGTGACTCTGTTCTGTTTCAAAGCCATTTTGCTTTCGCTTAAGTCAAAATGATTCAGTAGTTTCAAGAATGTAGCAGGGGAAGCAGGGCATGTCCACCTCTTCTTCAAGAGCCCCAGTGTATCTGCAGGCAGAACTACAAACCTGCCACTGCAGAAAGGAGACAAAGGGCTGTGACTGACACATCACACTTGGGACAGATGCCTCTGATTCTGTACTGTGATGTTGTGGGGGCTCACCACCATTCCCTTTGTTAAGTGCATTCATGCATAGCATAACCCAGGGGTCAGCAACCTCACAGGGAACTCTTTCCCAAACCAGTAAGAACTCAGCAGAAGCCAAGAGCTCCTATTCCTTGCAGAGACAAAGTACCACCCACTTATCTATATGATGGTACAAGGATGGAACAGTTTCCTGTTTGTCTAAGCCAGCAAAATAAAAACCCTGCTGATTGCTGATCACCTTGTGCCACAAGATCACAGCATAGGCTGCTAACCCCTGGACTAGGCGATGGTGCAGACTGAATAAGTAACCAGATTAGAGAGCCATGCACGGATTTACCTGGCTGAAACTGGCCTGAGACATTTCATTTCCCATGGGTCTGATTGCAGCCATCACATCTCAGTCACTACCAACCTGGACCAGAGAGGGAAGGACGACTCAGAAACAACAGGTTCTGCCATGCGGTGTGCAGCCCTGGGCCCAGGCCATCCCCAGGCAGGAGCAGAGATACTGTGGGTTTCTCCAGGCTCGGCTAGACCAAGCACTTCCACACAGGAAACACAGGTACCTCATACCTCCTAGGAGAGTGACACAGACTACAGGCATCTCTGGAGGGATGATTTCCCCAAGCCACTGCAGAGATTCCTATGGTAGTAGGACTAGGAATGAAACTGCCTTAGTGGCCTCCTCCTCACATCCCAAAAACTTACCTGGGAACAGCACAACTCCTTTAGGCCTGCTGACAAAGGTACAGAGGTGTCTATGGGCTAGCTGCTAACTGAGCCAGTCGAGCACTGGTACGGTGAAGTGCAGAAACAGCAGGAACAAAGAGCAGCTTCTGCCCCCACAGAAGGCAGGCACCGATGAGGCTAAGATGTCAGCCTCTCTGTACCAGGGACTGATGCGACTGCAGGGCCTCTACCTTCCCCACCGGCTAGCTGCACCTAGAATAGCTGTGACACTCCAACAGCATCATAGATGCTCTCTGCAGGCACAGATAACACCCAAAAATCAGTGCTAAGGACAACACAGAAAGTTCAGCAAAAACCTACAAACACTCACAAGCCAATAAAGACTAGAAAACACAGCTTATGAGGCTTTTAACAAAAAAGTATGAAGGTTTTCTCCCCCTCCTCTCTTCTTTCACGCTATTGACTCTTCTTCAGCTCTTGCCCTTTGCCAGGCATGAGCCACAAGGGGAAACCGTACAACACACACTGGCCCACTGGCCAAGGACCACGACACAGGGCTTACTGGGGAGACCTCCGCTTTGGGCTGGTTTAATGCCACCAGGCTTGCTACCCTTCCCTCTCTGGGAGCAGAACTCCCTGGAGGACACGGCTGAACGAACAGAGACCTTCTCTAGCACGAAGTCTATCATGTCCTTCAAAAAGCAGGGTAGGAAAGCTGAATCCCCAAGGAGAAAATAATCACAATTTCACATTATCTGAGCAGGCATAAGGGAACTCGGGGCTTTGAAAACACGGGCCTGACCGAACCCTAGGGCACAGGACAGGAACTGATTCTATGTTCCGTACTAAAACAGGTGCACTCACTCTCCAGGAATTCCATCTGGGTCTCTTCGGTGTTGATGCAGATGGCATTGAAGCCCTCGGTGGGAGTCACGCTGCGCTTGCCACGGTTGGTCGCCAGGGCCTGGAGCACGCTGGTCTTCCCAGCCCCATCCAGGCCCAGCACCAGGATCTGCTTGCCGTGTCCCTGACCCTGCAAAGCGAGGGGCAGCAGGCTGAGCCGGGTGGCCGGGGCAGCGCACAGCTCGGTGGGGCTCCGGAGGGAACAGCGACAGCCACTGCACAGCGGCGGAGAGACGGGGCCCGCCGGGCACGAGCGCACGGCGCCGGGAAGCCGGGCCGG
Source organism: Falco rusticolus (assembly GCF_015220075.1). Lineage (NCBI taxonomy): Eukaryota > Metazoa > Chordata > Aves > Falconiformes > Falconidae > Falco > Falco rusticolus. Next base: position 51,133,880 of record NC_051187.1, read on the forward strand.
CCTGCCCGGCGCGGCCGCATGGGGCTGGGGAGGCCAGCGGAGGCCGCGGCCCGGCCCGCCCGCCCAGCCCACCCCGCCGCGCTGCCAGCGCAGCCCCGCCGGCCGGCCCCGCCGGCGCCCCGCGCCCCCGCGGCCTACACCCGCCGCCCCGGCCCGGCCCCGGTACCTGGTCGGCGGCGGGCGGCGCGGTCCGGCTCCGCTGGCAGGCTCGGTCCCGCGCCCGGGCCCACCAGGCCCAGGCCGCCACGGCCGCACCGCCCGCCACGGCCAGGGCCGCCCCCCACCGGGCGGCGGGCGGCGGGCGGGTGCACATGGCCGCCCCGCGAACCGGCCCCGGCCCCGGCCCCGGCCCCGCACAGGGCGCCGCCGGCCCCCCCTGCACGCGCACAGGCGCGCGCGCGCGGCGCCCCCCGGCGCCAGCCGCGCTCCCCGCTGCGGGCGCACCGGCCCCGCGCGCCGCCGCCCCCCGCCCCCGCCCCGCAGCGGGGTTTGCCCCCGCCCCCGGCACCGCGCCGCTCCCGGCCGGCCGGGGCTCCGGCCACGCGTGCCCAGAGGGGGCGCGGGGAGGGCGCAGCGCTGCGTTCCCCGCTCCGGGTCACCCTCCAGCAACCGCACCCGCCGGGCACCCCCGCTCCCCGGGCACCCCCGAGAGCGCCATCTCCAGCAACGGCCGCTGCCAGCGCCTCCCAACGCTGCTCCTCCGCGCCCCGCTCTTCCTCCTTCAGACCCAGCCCCCTCCCCAGATGCTCCCAGTCAAGGGTAAAGGCTGGATTCCACTTCGGCTTTGACTCCGTGGGCACTCAGGCTGTGCTGTCGGGGTTTTTTAAGCCACAGTAACACTCCCCTTGCTTCCCACCTCTTCGGGCCCTTTACATTCTTCCCGGGACAGCAGCCTTTCCCTTTTAGCCTGACATCTGACTACTCTCCCCCAGGTGCTATTTCTACACACTGAACATCCATGTACGGTGTCCTGGTTTCAGCTGGGATGGAGTTAATTTTCCTCTTAGTAGCTGGTGCAGTGCTGTGTTCTGGCTCTGATGTTTTTAGTTGTTGCTGGGTGATGTTTATGCTAAACTTGTCAGTTCCTTGGGCCCTGCTAGCCAGAGGGCTGGGGGAGCACAGGGAACTGGGAGGGGACACAGCCAGGGCAGGTGACCCAAACTGGCCAAAGGGATATTCCATACCATATGGCATCATACCGAGTACATAAACTGGGGGAAGAAGGAGGAAGGGGACTTCTGGCATTATGGCATTTGTCTTCCCAAGTCACCATTACGCGTGACGGAGCCCTGCCTTCCTGGGATGGCCAAACACCTGCCTGCCCATGGGGAGTGGTGAATGAATTCCTTGGTTTGCTTGCATGCACGGCTTTTGCTTTACCTATTAAATTGTTCTTATCTCAGCCCCCGAGTTTTACATTCCTTTCCAATCTTCCTTCCCATCCCTCTGGGTGAGGGGGAGCCAGCAAGCAGCTGCATGGTACTTGGGTGCCGGCTGGGGTTAAACCTCAACATATTGAAAAAAGTTTTTGCTACATTCAGACCAAAGCACGTGTTTCAAGAGATGCTTAGGGGGTCCCTGTGGGGCACCAGGAGAGCAGACACATCTTCCATCTCACCACCAGATCCCACTTGGGAAGTGCAATGCCTCTTCAATGCAGCCCATCACCACAACCAGCCGCTTTGTTTTAGCTCACTCCTGTTTTGCCAAGCCCCCCAGGATAAGGCAGCCGGCTTGCAGAAAAGGGGACACCAAGTCAGCTGCCACATGCTTTGCTGTGCTTTCTCCTAACAGCCTTGTTGTCCCCCCCTTCACATTACCTTCTCCTGCATAATCCAGCCCATATGTTGTTTTCCAAGACCCTTTGTGCCTGTGCTTGTTAGTGGTCGATGACTGACTGGGATGAGACAGAGAAGACAGTGCTTGTGTCACACAGACACACTGTCAGATAATCTGTTGAATGCCTTCACTAACATACACAGGAGGAACATACATTTCAAGTTCTTGATTATTCCACATCTTTTAAATGTTTGGCAACACAGATTTCTTCTCAGGGGCCGCGTCTGAGTTTGATGGCAATACCCTAAGTCACAGTGAGGGCAAGCACGAGGAAGGAAATACGGTGAGCAGACACAGCATGGTGCTTATACCAGCCCACCTCCCCCCAGACCACTGACAGGCAGGACAGAGATCTGGATGCCAAGAGTCTTTCGCCAGCGCTTGCTTTTGACCTTTATTCTGCAACCAGCATCACCTATTGAAGGAGGGAGGTTACACATCCTGCTTTTTACCATCCTCCTTTAGCCCCTTTCTTCTTCTTCTGTTGCTGTTTCTTCTTGGTAGCTGGGGCACCAGCTGGTTTTTGGTGCCGGGGAGGGATGACGTTACTTGTGGCCGATACAGCTGCAGCGCTGCCGGGCCGAGGGGAGGTAGGTGGGCTGCTGGCAGTCCTACTGGCATCCCTGCAGGGAAGATGAGAGAAAGAGGTATCACATGTGCTCACAACCACCTGCAAGATGTGGCAGTACTGCAGGAAGCTGACAGCAAAAAAAATAGCAGCTGCCCCATAAGACAGCATTAGGTAGTGTTATGTATGGGAGGGCACTCACGCAAGGAGATCTTAAATAAGCTTCAACATATATAGAATGCTGATGGATGATGGGAACATGTCTGAAAGGGCAGGCAATCCCCTTCTAACTGATGTTCACTAGACAGTGTAAGTCCTCAACACTGAAAGCAAAGCTAAGTTTTGAACAGACACAGGACAGCTCACACAACACATGGGAAGCCTTTCAGGCCCCCACGCTCAGGCAGTACAAACCCAACATACTTTCTCTCTCCTTAAACACAAAGGCATGTTTGTGCCAGCTCTCCTTGCAAACACTGCTCAAGCCAACAGTGCCACAAAAGGCTTTTCATGCTTCTGTTTTGAGACGGCTGCATAAAGAGAAACTATCAGACAGCACTGGCAATTCCCTGTGTTGCTATTATTTTAGAAGTACTTCCTTCTCTCAGATGCTAGTAAGTCACCATCTTGCTGTCAGGCCTCATACACAATGGTAAACCCTGATTCCAGCTTGAATAGAGTCAGCTTAGAAGGAAATAGAGTGTTTTCCAAAATCATGGCTAATTGCTCTCCAGCTGGCAAAAGACTTGAAAGCAAATAGCTTGAGAGAAAGCATGCAAAATCAATCTCATCATCAAAGCTAAAAAAGCACACTGAAAGACTATGGGCATTTTATTTGCACCCTGGCACCTTCAAGCACAACTATAATATAATTTTGGGTTTCAGTAACCTATAGGGATCTTCAGGAAGAACAGATGGTAGAAGGTTCCAGTGGCAAGGTACAGTTTCACTTGTGCTACCCACAGCTGGCATGACAAGAGGCACAGAAAAGCAGCACTAACCCAGCCCTCCCAGCCACCCAGGAGCGATTCCCCACACCAAACCCTGCAAAATGGGTACTTACAGTTCAGAGGAGCCAGCTGTGGTTGAACCCTGAGTCCCCTTGCCAACCTGATCCTTCTTCTTGCCCTTCTTCCGTCCACGATAGTAGGAACGCTCTCGCATTGGAAGCCACCGCTCAGGGTCGGGAGTCACCTTGGGGTCATAGTTCTTAGGCAGCTTTCCTGCAGAACATGCAGTGCCGGCACATGAGAGTCGGGTCAACGCACTAGAGAGGCATCACCAATGGATACACGTGGGGGGTGGGGGGGGGTGGGGGTGGGGGGGTGGGCGGGGCAAAGAGCCCAGCAACCCGCATCAGCCTATCTGGGTGTTGCTCTCACTTCGATGGAAAAATGCCCCATCCAAACAAGCTATCATGAAGATCTAGGTTCACAGGGACCCAGTCCCAGCAAGGGCTCCTGCTCCTGGGAAGCTGAAGGGTGGCTATTTGAAGAAACAATCTGGCTAGCTCTCTGGAGCTGTGCCCTGTCAACAGCTAGGAAATGCAACTTACCCTTCTTTTTTTTCTTCTTCTTCTTCATATCCCCTTGGCTGAAAAGCAAGAAGGGAAACAGCCACTGTGACACAGCAGACAAGTCAACAAAAAATAGCTCTGGAAGAAGCTAAACCATTCTCATCTTTCTCAAACCTTGGTCTGCTGCTACCTGAAGCTCCTTGCAGTTAAAACACCGGTCTCCCTTTCCACCAGTCTCCCGTCAACAGCAATGCCCCCACCACACCAGGTGTAGTTCTTGTGGCAGCCCAAAAAGTGACTGCACCAGAGCTACAGCAGCCTGATTTACCCTTGCTCCTTCTGCTGGTTGTCTCCAGTGAGCTTCCCAGCTTTCTTCCGAACATAGGTTGCTCCATGGGAGTTTTCCAGCGCATCAACATCTACTTTCAGTGACAGGGTGTCCGAGGAAGGCAAGTGTTTGCTAAGACTGCAAGGGGCAAGTTCAGGAATGCAAACTAGCAAGCAAAAAGATAATCATCCAGGTTTGTCCAGATACCAACAGACAACTTCAGCTTGAACAGATCTGGCCTGTAAGCAATGCAGACACCAGGCAGACCTACAAGCCTAGTTCTGTCTCTCTCACCAGCTTCCCACACAAACTGGGATGAGCTGCTTAATTGCCATCTGCCTCATTTTTCCCTCCTTTGATACAGGGACAGAAGCAGCAACCACCTCTGAAACCTGCACAGGGTGGCAAAAGCAGTATATGAACCTGGTATTTTGGGTCAGTGAGAGCTTATTTTATCAGGCACTTTTTTTTTTTTTTTATCCTGCATTACTACCACAGGTTTAAGATTCCAACACAACAGACTGGGAAGAGCTCCTATTTTGGTTCCACCTAGTCTTAAGTTACTAATTCTCAGAGAGAACGAGGCCAAAGACAAAATGATCCTGGGATCCCACAGTAATCAACCCAATTAGGGAAATAATCTAGCTCCAGACAACTTGACCTGGATATATAGCTGTTCTGGAGATGTTCCTTGCCTTTCTTCAGGTGAGAGTGAGTCTGTATTCCCCGCACAGCAGAAATCCAAGGGAGCAATGTCCAAACATCTCTTTCTTTGCTCTTATACCACCATCAAAAGGATACACTTTAGCTTTTTCAGGGTCTACCAGGGAGTAGGCAGAGATGAGCTGTGCCAGAGTATGCACATCTTTTGGGTTTTGCCTTTGTAGGGGGGGAAAGAAAAAAAAAATGAAAAGGACCAAGTTACCAAGGTACACACTCATCCCAAAGGCTGGTATCACCATGCAGTGCTTGCTGCTGCAGCATAGCTGCTATCTGTGGAGACAGGCATGTCAAGTCCATGGTCTCCTCCAGAGCACTAAACATCACTGGTGTGGACAAAAAGAGGTGCAGACATCTCCACAGTATCATGAAGCAGGCAATGTGTCCTGGTTTCAGCTAGGATAGTTAATTTTCTTAGTAACTGGTGCAGTGGTGTGTTTTGGATTTGGAGTGAAAATAATGTTCATAGCACACAGATTTTTTAGTTGTTGCTAAGTACTATTTATACTAATTCAAGGACTTTCCAGTTTCTCAGGCTTTGCTAGCAAGAGGTCTGAAGGGGCACAAGAAATTGGGAGGGGACGCAGCCAGAACAGCAGACCCGAACAAACCAAAGGGATACTCCATACCATAGAACATCATGCTGAGTATATAAAGCTGGGGGAATAAGAAGGAGGAAGGGGGACATCTGGAGCCATGATGTTTGTCTTCCCAAGTCACCATTACGCGTGATGGAGCCCTGCCTTCCTGGGGATGGCTGAACACCTGCCTGCCCATGGGGAGTGGGGAATGAATCCCTTGTTCTGCTCTGCTTGCACAGCTTTTGCTTTACCTATTAAACTGCCTTTATCTCAACCCACATGCTTTCTCACTTTTACTTTTCTAATTCTCTCCCCCACCCCACTTGGGAGAGTGAGCAAGCAGCTGTGTGGTGCTTAGTCACTGGCTGGGGTTAAACCATGACACAATAAAAGACAAAAATCTCTCAGTTCATAGTAGCAAAAGCAAGTCAGCAATCCCCCAGAAAAGATTCCATCAAGTGCGTAACAAAAACTAAAACCTAGACATCCACAGTTCATGTAGCACTACAAAAAACGATGCATCCCAGTCTCCAAAACAACCTTCACTGCACACAAGAGGTTTCTGGGACAAGTCAAGCAGGGTTTCAAGTGAACATTAGCTATAGATCAAATTAATTCTCCTTCCAAAATATGGCTTTTCATTGCAAAAATGCCCCTGTGCAAAATCAACTCTAAAGGACAGTTACCAGTCAACCAACCAGTCAACATCAACACACACAGTCAAGACACTGTCTCACTCCAGAGAGCTCCCTGTTCAGCAACCACCCAACTCACTTCCAGAGCTCCTCCAAGTCGCTGATTGCTTCCTTCTTCCTGCCGTGCTTTAGTTTGAAGTTGGCAGCTTCCCTTATCAGTGACAAATGGACAGGAGACTTTGGCTGAAAGACACAGCAGCCACCATTAGTTCCTCATTATCACAGCATGGAGCCCAGCTCTAGCTGGCTTTAATGCCCAAGACCTGACCAAGGAGAACTGAGTTAGCATCCTGTCACGCAGAAAGGACACCACCTTTGTACTCTAGGATGTGAGGCAGAACTGCATGGCACAAGGCAGCCTGCTGCTCCACAACACTTTCTTATCAGGAAGAGGGCCTGATTGCTACCTTTGGGCACCCACAGCCACCACTCTCCCCATCTGACAGGTGTTGCACAGCTTATCTAAAATAAAACGAACGCTCACAAAACAGGAGCCAACAGGTCTCTAAAACCCCAACTGGATGAGCCGCTGGGGCTAAGCATAAACAGGAGAAGCTGAGCTGGACCAGCTAGAAAAAAACTGAGACAAATCCTTGCACGTTAACTCCTCTGGTTTTACTTGCCTGGAATTGCTGATACCACTGGATAGCCTGTGTGAAGACCTCAATTGCACTGTCAATGTCCTCTTCGTGACTGTACATAGTCACCAACGCAGACACCTGCAAACATTCAAGAGCTGCTTACAGCACATCTTCAAACAAGCCATCTATAGCCAGAGAGTCAGCAGTTAACTGACAGGATTTCCTAAAAGTATTGTTAATGTAAGCCTCCTGCTCTGTCCCTAAAAACCAGCTGTGCTAACAGGCAGGATACCCAGGTGATACCTTCCTACCCAGGTCACTCCCAAAGAAATGACCCCAACAATCCTCCTCCTACGGTACAACCTTAAGACTGCATTCACGGAAAGAACCTCCTTGTCTTGGCACTTTCTTTGCTTGCCACTGGACAGTTTTGTTAGAAACCCCTTTTCTTCCCACATTCTCTATCCTAAGAGCCACAAAAAAAGAAATTGGCACTGAAGAGACGATACAGACACCACCTGTTTGTCTACATCCCAGTCACAACCAGAGGTGACTCAAGGCAAAGAGCTGGTGTTGCTGACTGCCCCTATAAATTACTTTGACCATTCACACTTGCAATTGGAACAGATCTACAACTATCAGCCTCCACACAAAAGGCTTATACAGTACATGAGCATTTTCAAGGTCATCAAACATGAATACCGTATGAGGACATGTGTGCAGATCGGGCTGATGCTGTGGGGAAGGAACACACGGCACTTTCTCCCCAATATCTGTTGTTCTAAAGCTGCTTCAAGAACATCCCAAAAGTACATACCAGGGAAGCAGCTCCAGTCATGTTATGCAAGTAAATCCAGGCAACACGCAGGTCTAAGGGACTGTGAGAGAGTGGGAACATAGCCAGAGAGCATCTCTGCTGACAGGCAGAGTACTTCTGTGGCTAAGTTCAGGCCACCTGATGCAAGTTATAATCCCACCTTTGTCCAAAACAAGGAAGATGGGCTCAAAATCCCTGCAAACACTCAGTTCAAGTGAAAACCACAGGGAAGAGGCAACAAGGAGCGGGCAGTACAAAGCTGTGCTACAAGGGAAAAACCTCACACAGTTCAGACTGAGTTTTGCTTACCATACCAGGCTTGTGCTGCAGTTCTTCTATGCTCCTCAGGATCATGCAGGCTTTGGTTACACTGCCTATAAGAGAGACCAGAGGAATATGCTCTGAATGGTGTGGTAACACTTCACCCCGCCAGTAAACTTCCAGCCAAAGGTAAACAATGGGGACATAACAGTCCCCTTCTCAGAACACCTCCCCCTTTCCCAGGAATAAAGGGCAGGCCTCCACACAAAGGACTCTTCCACCCTTGCCACATCCTGCAAGGGTTCAGAAGCAAGCTTTTGCAGGCAGGGTCTTCTCTTCCAAGAGCAACTCTGCCATCTGACTGTACACAGGAATGGTACCATCAGAGAGCCCCCACTGCTCCCAAGACCCTCCTGCTCCAGAACAGATTTAGCCCTATTACTCACAAAGACTGTGTGCCAGAGACCTGTGGAGCATGGACATCCAGACATTAAGCCGTGAGCACATTCTGCCATAGCCATATATATAGAATACCTGACTGAAAGCATCTCTGCTCGCCCCCTGTCACAACTGTAACTGCAGCAAAGATCACCCTAAAGCCTGTTTTTCTCATCCCTTGTACCATTATCACGTGCAAACATCTTGCAACAATGGAGGACACTGGATACCTTGAGCAATTTTTAGCTGGGCCATCGTCAGCTTGATCTCAGCTGCACTGGCAGGGTGCTGGTCTGCAAAGTCCTGAGAGACAGAAGAAAGAATTCAACATGTGTGTGGGTACCAGGTTGCTGCTCTGCTGAATCATATCTCAAGCTCAGTCACAGCAAACCGGCAACAGCCAAAGGAAGCTTTCCAGCGCTGGCAGGCTTCAGCACACAGCAGAAGGTTCCAAAGTGTACCAGTGGCCCATCATCCTCTCAGATTTCTGTCCCAGGCCACTCACTCCCTCCAAAACAGAGACTGTTGCAAAGCACTTGCAAGCAGGGCAGCAGAGCCCACTGCTTACCCTAGAAGTCTACTACAGCTTCCCAAGCCTAAAAATCAAGAGGTGCAAGGGAACTATTTCCCCTTAAAAGCAGCATCGTTCAGTTGGGTATAAATGCTTTCCAGCAGCGTTAAACCAAACCAAAATAAGCACAGTCAGATACCCTGCAAAATTTAAACCAGACAAAAACTAAAGGATACAGCAAAGGAGACCACAAAGCACAAGTTTAAATAGAGCTTGGCCAACTTTCTCTGAACCTACCTGCAGAAGCCCTACAGCCTTTGCATGCTGCTTCTCGCGACACAGTTGGGCTGCCTGGATAAGCACAGGGAGCAGATGCTCAGGACTCTGTGACTGCAGGCTTGCTGACAGCTTGCGGCACTGATCTGCCTGAGAAGTGGGAAGAGAGAACACATTTTTCTTAACCTCTGCAAGCACCTAATGCAAGGCTAACATACCAGTTTTATCTAAGATGTTATTGATGGCTTCCCTGAAATGCATACACAGAACAAGACAAGTCCTCTTGGCAGCACTTCAGATGCATCTAAGAACCCCACACAGCCCTTCTGTCTCTAGTCATCTCCACACCACCCTCCCTACAGCAACACTCAAGTCACTACACAATAAGCTGGCTGTTCTTTTAGGGATAATTTTTTTTTCTCCTCACTTATGTGCCTAAAACAAGTTGTCTTATCTTCTGACACAGAACAGCTGCATATTCATTTTTGCCTAGCCAAACTCCTGTGGAGTACATCTGTAGCTATTTACTGCAGATCAGTTTCGCCCACCTGGTTAGTGTACATTGCCAGCAAAGCTTTGTTGAATTCAATCGCCTGAAGCTGTTTCTTAGAAAGTTTATGCTCAACACCTTCTGCATTGGTCAGCTTCACCTTCTTCTTTGAGTCAAAAACATTTTGGTCCTGGGGAAATGACACATCATTAGAAGATTTCACTACATTCCTTGAAGAAGAAAAGGTCTCTGGGTCTGCAAATTAACTACTCTTTAGGAAAGAGTCTTTCCTAGTTATTTCCCTTCTCTAGACAGAAGCAGAGAAGCAAGCTGAGTAACCCCCTTGAAAGCAGCAAGGTAATTCTATACCTTGTTAATGGTGATGATGTTATTCGCAATGACAGCAAGGAGTCCTACATCTGTTGGCCTGCAGGTAAGAAAAGTAGAAAGCACATCGTTATTAAGCAGTGGTCTTTCTACAAATGCAAGACTGAGCATTTGTTTTAGAAAAGCCCTTACTTCAACTTGATTATTTGATTGTAGAGCTGTAGAGCATCCTCTGTACGACCCTGCAGTTGCATGATATAAGCCATCTGACCATGAATAATGGCCAGTTCAGCCTCAATGTCTTCCTCTGTCACATCCTGAAAGCAAATCAAGGCAAAAAGAAATGAAGCTGCCATCTCACCTCTCTTCCCCTGGCTTCAGCATTCTGCTAGCAACCATCTATGAGCTATCCTGGGCAGTATTAGCAGCAAGGTATCCCAGCTACTACAGGTGAAGGCTGTAACCACAGCACAAACACAAGCATATCTGGGTTAAACCAGGAGAAAAGAAAGCTTCACCTGCTCCTGCAAGAATCTGAAGATACCCTTAATTTGTGCACTGAATCTGCCCCTCTGCTTGAACCAACAACCGTGATTACAAATTTCCTGTTTCCCACCACCCACCCAGCGTGTTCATCCTCAGCAGGGGTGGGTCACAGGGAGGTTTCGAATGACCTGTACCCCTCCTGCCCGCACCAGCACAGGCAACTGTGCAAGGCACACAGCAGCAATCAGTTTGCAGCATTAGCTCCCCTTCTGCAAACAGCCATGGCTGCTGCCCCAGCCTCACAAGCTGGAACCAGCAGCAGTAGCAGGTCTTGCAGGGTAACCCTGCACCGCAGCTTCGGCTATCCTCTGGCTATCTGCAGTACACTTTATGAGCGCACCCTCGTTCATGCTGGTGCAAAGCGAGCACTTTCCAGAACAACATCAAGAACTTACAGAATCTTCTGACAGCGATTGGCGACACAGGTCTAGAAGGAAAACCAAATTGAAGAACACAATTCAGAAGGCTTTAGGGCAAAAAACTGCCTAGAAGCATGGGGGACCATATACTTTTTTTTATGTATCCCTGAAACTTCTGCAGCATTACAAAGGCACATCAGACTACAAGACTGATTAGGGATGGGACTGAGCCTGAGCAAGATGACTAGATGATGCAGAAGAAATACTAAATGCACAGGAGATACTGTCTCTCCCAGAGCTGCCTTCTGGGAATGGAGTCACACACTCATTTTCCACCCCTGAGCAAATTTCCTTAAACCTAGCTCCTCATCTTTTCCATAGGGATCACTCAGCTGCAACTGCACTCACCATCTTAGGAGTTATTTTAAGTGCTGCAAAACTGCAATACTCACATTACACCACCCTTTACGGAGCAGCAATTCCATCACTTTTCTGTACACACACCAGCCACTTAACTTTCCCATATACCTCACCGTAACATCACTTGCTTTGCTCTCCAAAGGACTATTATCACATATAGGCTCAAATTACACATGCTTAATAAACCAGTTATATGGGAAAGCTGCTATTCTACCATCAAAATCGGGACAACAGACTGACCTATATACCTGCAAGAGCAATTAGATCAGAAAGAAACTAATTCTTCCTAATTCTCCTCCCCAGCCTTTTTTTTTTTTTTTTGCCTTTTTTTTTTTAAACACATACAAAATCCCCCTTTCACCTCACAGGAAAAAAATCCTCTTTACAAAAAGGTTCATTTATTGGCTTATACTAATTTCATATCTAATTCAGACCATGAAGTTGTTGGGTTTTTTTTATAGTGTATGTTTACATATATACATATACTAAAAAACCAGACATTAGAATAGGCGAAACATTTCATGCTTATGAGAACAGACCACACTCATGTCTACTTCCTACTTCAAAAAACTGCTTAAAGGCACTGAACACCAACCAGGGGGCTGTAACAGAGTTAGGAGATTCTATGTGCTGCATGGCTCTGGAAAAGAGCTGCAGAGGAACGCTTCTACAGAAACACCAGTTCTGTCAGGAAACATCGGGAAAGCTACAACAAAAACTGACCAGCAGCAGGATTTAAGTTTTCAGAATCTCTTTCCCTCTAAGTAAGTTTGTCTATAGAGAACAAGTAACTACTTCTACCACACAAAGCTTCCCTCTCACCTCACCATGTTTTTACCTTCTGCTTTCTGTAGTTTTTTCATTGCTTCATTCAACTTTCCTTGCCCAATCAATGCACATGCACTGTTATAACACAGCTCGTAGGTAGCTTCTCGAAGGCCCAAATCCTCCTAGCATGAAAAGCAAATGTAATACTGAATAAACACCAATTGATCTAGACAGATTTAACAGGCAACGGACACAAACTACAGTTTTCATGTACATTCAAACTAGTCCTTGCAAAATACAATCAGAGGCAATTTTAAAAGGGCACACACCTGGCAAATAAGTCACAGTGCAAAGGATCTTCCCTCACACTGTACAAAGTCAGAGGCAACTGACAAGGCATGAATGACACTCAAGCCTGAACTTGGGGACTACTCAGGCTGCTGGAAGAAGGCAGGTAAGGACCACTACTCTAGAGAACTAGAAAGTGGATCCACAACACTGAATAGAAAGCTGAGAATGCTGTGCACACCCCTCCAAAGACAAAGACTTCTGAAAAAATGAAAACATTACAGTCTGCACTGTTCATTAATAAAAATATTCCCAAGCACAGCTAGGTAATCCGGCCAGTTAACTTTACCCTGGGCAAGAGGGTAATGAGACAGGGGGAAACGCTAGTCATCACAGGTGTTCTGCCTAACGCAGGCTCAGAGAGATGTACTTGTGCTCTGCTTTGACATCTAATAATATGAGTCTACTAGAGATCAAGTGATGTGTAAGTGTAACTCATGAACAATAACAACATTTATTCCTCCATACAAGAAAAGCACTAGGTGATCTTCAATACGCTCAGAAGTCATTAAGAGACATGAACACATTTCTATTCTGTTAAATATCTATGATTCCATACCCTTTATTCGTTGGCTCTCACTCCTACACACATACACACACACACTTACTTACTGGCATCACCTTCTCCCACGTGCTTTGTGCTGCCACAACAGCAGAGAGGTTGGTTTTTCTCTCTTCCTCATACTCATCCTGAGAGTTGCGGATGAGATCCCTGTATGCAGCCAGACAATCATCATAACGCTCCAACCTGTACAACTGAGAAGGGAAAGGGATTAGCTTCAGAATAGTATTTCCCTGTGTACACTAGTAACTACAGCCCCCTTACTCCCTCCCCGTGAACTGGGGACAGGGGACCATCATATGTTTTCAGCTGACAGAACTAAAATTTTGCATCTACTTTTAAGGGCAAACTCTACAGATATTTGTACAAGGACTCAAGCAATGACACCAGACACCTGCACAGAAACAGCACAGTTCTTACTCCTAAAATAGCTTCTTCAAAAGCAGCAGTTTACACAGTTTTGCCTTCAAACAGCCTTTTTCCAGATCACTTCACATCTCTGTGAGAGGTATTAAAGGAATGGTCTTTCATGCAGCTAAAAGACGACAGCCAGTTCTTCACAAAACTGTGCTGATTAACCAGGGAGAACCAGAGAAGAAACAGAACTTCTTTTCTGCTTCCCTCCCAACACCCAAGATGTCAGGTCCCACAAACCATTCCTGGACAAGTACCTAATGCAGGCAAATGGCTCAACCACAAATAAATCTCATCAGCTCTCTTCCATCCCCCATGAGCCAGATTACTATTATCAGGCCAGACCCAGGAAGGGAGAGGGAGTCACAAATGTACTGCTTTGGTTCAGTGGCAGTAAGATGACAACTCTGTCTCTAGCAACAGGTGACTGAAGCTCAACAGAAGCTGGACCAGTTGGGAACTGCACCTCTTCTTACCTTCAAAGCAGAGAAGGAAATTCTGTCCCCACACTTGCCCTACATTAGAAGGGGGACAAGGCATCCAGCATATAAAACTCCCACCAGGAAGAAAAGCTTGTAATTACCACTTGTCCATAAAGCTCCTTCAGTTTGTCTGTCTGCTGGCTGGCACTCTGAATGGTCTTGAGAGCATTTTCAATACGATTCAACCTGTATTCACAGTAGGCCTTCTCAAAGGCAATAATGTCACTGCAAAGACAAGACAAAGGCTGACAGCACGCCCTGTAGTCTTCATTCAAAGCATTCACCCACTTGAACACACTTGCTTAAGCAGCCCTTACTACTCACCGCTACATAACCAGAGCCAAACACCAGAGGTGAGAGCACATGATCCCAGATTACTGAATTATGTATCTGCCCAGCACTGAAAATACATTACATCTGCTTTGTGTTCAACAGAGAAGGAATATCAAAACTTCACCTAAAACAAGAGGTTCCTTTTGTCTGGTGTTTCCAGACACACGGCATTTCAAATCCGTCCCTCCAAGCCCACCCTGCCCTCCTACTTACTATGCAAATCGCATGCTTAAGGATAGAACAATACTAAACTTCATTATATGACTCCTTTTTAAGGAGAAAGCATAACATTACAGAAAAAGAATGGTTACTGCAAACTTTCGAAGACAACTGCCTCACACAGAGAAAGGAAATTGTATAAAACACAGTCCCTCTTATAGTTTGATACTAAGCCAATGGTAACATTAACCTATTTTGAAATATCAGTGCAGGAGAAGTGCAGCAAAAGGGTTTGTTGATGTTAACATAAAATTGGCTTCAAAGCAAGCTCACACCAGCAGGGAAGCTTTATCAAACGAGCAGAGCCTTGAATACTATGTTCCACCTACACCGCAAGTTACCACTTAAGCCAAAAGAAAATTAATCAGTGATTCCCTTAGTTCACGACTGCTGCCACTTGTCACCGGCTATTTCTTTGCCTATTTACAATTATCTCAGTCCAGCTGAGTATTAAGGGAGTCTGAAAAGAAATGAATGGCATTAAGAATTAAAGCAAAGCAGTGGGCCAGCCTCAGTACGGGACAGGACAACTTCAAGACAGAGCAAGAACCACCACTTTCCCTGCTCTGCAAGATACACAGACAGACACACAGCAGAGCAAAGCTAAAGAAATTCTAGAGAACTCTGAAGCCAGTTGAATTTAGAGAAATTACTCCTACTCCTCACCATCTACTAAAAAAACAAGCTAAGAAACTTGTAAGCGTTGACCTACAGCTCAGTCAGATGGCAACATACATGCTGCAACTACTCTTTCAGGTTTCAGAAAGCAGTTGTGGCCCTAATGGGACCCCTGGCATTAGAAGTGCTCTGTCCACAAGCATATACACTTGTGTTTTACCTCAGGTCTCTTCCAGCTCCCTCTCAGCACAGCATGTAAGCTGGAGCCACTTCCCCACCTTTTGTCTGACACGTGTACGAAAGAAAAGTACTGGTACATAATAACTAGGTAAAAGAAATTCGCTCTTCTAGAAGAGGCATTACTCCCTGTCGCTCCAGGAAATAATGGATTTGTGAATAAGGTAATTACATTTTATACAGCTGTGAACAAAAATGAGGGTGTATTTCATCACACTGATACTAGAAAGTCCTTAATAGAACCAGTATCTGAAATACAAAAATTTTGTTGCCAGGCAGTTCTTAGGTAGCAGTTTTCATCCTAGTCATTGCACAAAGAGCATCTTTTTTAGGAAGAAAATTAGATTCTGCTTAAATGACACAAATAGGAAGCCTGACCTGTTCCCAGACACAAGTGGTCTCCAAGGTCCTGATTTTGCGAACGTACACAAAGGGCTTGCATCACCCCAAAAGCTAAGCAGTACCTTCAGACTGTTGAAGAAAGGACCCCAAGGAGCAGCATGATGAGACAGACAAGCAAAGCTAACAGCTCTTACTGCCACTGGCAAGGGCTTTTTCCTTCTCTCTTCACTCCCTGTGAGACCCGTCTTCTTCCCTTGTACCAGCTATGGTGTTCAACCACGTCAATGAGCAGAATCAGCTCATGAAGGTGGCTGAAAACTAGATTAGAAACAATCCCTTCAACAGTAACAGCAAGATGTTAGACTCTCTCAGACTCATCCAGACCACCTCTCACACCTTGAATAAATCAATGTTTCACTGAGAAGCCCAATCCCAAGGGCTGTGAGCACCTCCTGCTCTTTATTTTGCTGCCTATTAGTCCCTACCACTGAAGCTGCAGCAGCTTCTCAAGGACTTGCTGTTTCATATTTCGTGGAGTACAGCAAAACACAACTCACCTGGTTAACACTTTAGTGTGGGTGTTTATTACACTGAGGGCTTCCTTGAAGTTCCCGTTCTGGATAAGACACACTACTTTACACTGAAGTGCAGTCACATCGTCTTTGTTGATCTGCAGTACTGGAGGGAAAATCAGTTTCAACACAATGCTCTAACTCATTATTAGTCACACTATGGGTCCATAAGAGCCATATGCTTTTACAGTTGCAAAAACCCATCACAGAGAGCTGTCACGCCAATTTAAAATGGTCCTGGTATGGGTTGCTTTGGCTCAGATCATGAAACAAATTCTGTCAGGATAAAGAATCCAGTATAAATACTAAACTAACCCAAAGTGACCACTGTGCTAACATGCCTGGAGCAGAGCTGCACCAAAGGAGCTGTACACAGCGGAACAAACCTTTCACTGGCATTTCACTTCCAAGCAGAGAACACAGTGCCAAAGCCTGAGTGCCACGTAAAGCGTATGCAGGAAGAAAAACACCTGATATAGAAGAACAGCATGGCTCTAGACAGGCACCCACTTTATATGCCTTCTGCCAGTGGAAGACAGTGAGGGAGAAGAACTAACGAGAGAGAAATATGTTTTGGTGGTTTGATTTGTTCATGTGATCCCAACTCTCAGATGCGCTGGAACAGGAGAGGAGCCCCTACTCCCTACAAATGGCAAAGACAGAACTTTAAGCCATAACATGCCCTCTATTGCAGTCCCATTTTGGATGCCAAACTATCAAAGCAAAACATCTCAGTGTGGACTCCCACACTCGAGCACGTTATCGCTCCCGACTCTACTGGTCCATACACACACCACTACTCCTCTAGTTCCCAGGGGAAAAGCTCTTCCTCCTACGCTCAAAACTGAAGGAAAACCCAGGAGTAGCTCGGAAGGCTTGGCCCACAGCAAGGGCTGCGGGATGCAACAGAAGCCACCGATGGTCCCGGGGCAGGAGCAGGGCCTGGGGGGCTGCCCTGCTCGGCTCCCCCACCCGCTTCTGCCTCCGCCCCCCCAGCCCAGGAAAGCCTCGGGAAGCGCGCCGGGCCGCCACCGGGACCCACAACCCTGCTCCCGGGCCCGGCACGGAACCCACAGGCGGCAACCGGAGCGCAGCCGTGTCCCCGCCGCCCTGCCCCCGTGCTAGGTCAAGCCCGCCCGGGCAGAGACCGCGGGGAGCGGCGCCCCGGGAGAGATGTGAGGCGGGGAGGGCGGGGGCGGGACACGGGCGCCCGGCCCGCAGGCCGCCTTCTCCCGGCGGTGCGCGACCCCGCGGCGCGGCAGGGCCCGGCCCGACGCGGCGGCGGGGGGCGGCACTCCTGTACTCACTCACTTTTGTTAACGGACTTGAGCGCGCGGGCGAAGTCGCCGTTCTGGCCGCAGCGGTTCACCTCGCTCCACAGCGCCGCCGCGGCCCCCGCGCCGCCGGCCGCCGCCGCTGCTGCCGCCATCTTGGAACGGGGAGGAGAAACACGCCGGGGGGCGGGGCCGGCGGCTGCCCCGGAAGGGGAAGTGCCGCGCGCACGGGCCGCCACGTCGCGGCGCCTGCGGGCCTCCTGCGGTTCCGGGGCGGGCCCCGGCCCGGCCCCTCAGCCGCCCCCCCCCCGGCCTCCCGAGCGCGGCCGGTACCGGGGGCCCGCCCGCGGGGCTGGTGCACGGCCGCGTCCGCCGCCGCGCTCAGCCTCTGCCCTGGTACGTCCGGCAGCGCGCGTGCGGTTTGGCTTCGTGAAAACATTGCGCGCAGCTCTGGCCCCTCGGTTACTGCCCAGTCCCTCGGCTCCGCTTCTCTTCCAGTGTTTTTTCTGAGGAACTTTTTTTTTTTCTGCCGGTTAAGACTTTAACCAACGCTTTTCCCCCTCTCAGAGTAAACTAAAAAAACCAAGACCATTTCCTTTCTCTGTGTAAGGCAGTTGTCTTCGAAAGTTTGCAGTAACCATTCTTTTTCTGTAATGTTATGCTTTCTCCTTAAAAAGGAGTCATATAATGAAGTTTAGTATTGTTCTATCCTTAAGCATGCGATTTGCATAGTAAGTAGGAGGGCAGGGTGGGCTTGGAGGGACGGATTTGAAGTGCCGTGTGTCTGGAAACACCAGACAAAAGGAACCTCTTGTTTTAGGTGAAGTTTTGATATTCCTTCTCTGTTGAAGATGTAATGTATTTTCAGTGCTGGGTAAATACATAATTGTGGTATGAAACACAGGCCCTCTTACAGTTTGATACTAAGCCAATGGTAACATTAACCTATTTTGAAGTATCAGTGCAGCAGAACTGAAGCAAAAGGGTTTGTTGATGTTAACATAAAATCGGCTTCAAAGCATGGGGAGGGGGAAGGGAGCAACTGCCCCCCACCGAGGGGATTTTCCACCAATTCCCCTTGCTTCTGCTAAAAGGCAGCTGTCAGGTTTCAGAAATGTCACCAGTGATTACAAATGTTTCAAAGGCTGTTTCTCTTCAATAAAAATTTGTCAGAAGGTGAAGGTAGCTATCGCTTTTTATAGCAATACCAACATAGCAGAATTTGGACTTCAAACACAAACTGAAGATAAACTGCAGGTGTGAGGTGGGACCAGCAAAGCCAGCACAGCGCAACTCCTACTGTGCTGGAGTACTGAACCTCTTCTTATAGAGTAGCCCAAAGTAAACGAGACAAACATCACTTGCTCCAAAGGACTACGGAGTAATCTGTTGACATCTCTCCAACAGGAACGACCGCCACATTAAATAAGAGAAAAAAACCCCAATAAATACTTTAAACAAAATACTCTTTTTATTAGAGTATTTTTGATGAAGCATACAGAACTCAAGATTGCTATTTAAAATTTTTACTGTTCAAAGTTTTTCCTTCTAGAAGGATGGTAATGCTATCTCAGTGCATATTATATGGAAGGATCATACCTCTCAAGTGTCTAGCTCATAAATCATATCAATGCTGCACATACTCAGTGTGCAAGCAAAAGAAGGGAACGCTATAATGCAATTAACATACCAAAAATGCACCACCAATACATACATGATCAGCTCCGTGGACATGTAGGCTTAGCAGCACAGGAATGAAAAATAAAACAGTTCCTGACCACAAATAAGGAGTCTGTAACAGATTCAGAAGATTTGTACAAGACCTAAGTGTTCCTCCTCTGCAAGGACTGCAAATTTAGTCACTGGTTTGGAAGATTTTCCAAAGCATCCATTGTGCTGGGGACAGGGATGCAGAAGTCTCACTGAAAAAGGTGACAAAACAGCCCTCACACACCTCTGAACGTCACCATTCCAGGCAGTCTGGTGAAACACTTACTCGTGGCTGCAAGTCCATCTGCTATGGGCAGGCTTCTGCGCTGGGGTCTTGGCACCTATTTCTTCCTCTACCAGCACTGATAAATTTGAGCTCGCATTTTATACACAGGGTGACACTAACAAAGCAGCGCATGTAGGGAGCTTCATCCCTGCTGCCTCTACCTGCTGGTACCAGTTCCTTGAGCATATTGTGTAAGTAACTACCATTACTACCAGACTTCAAATATTCAAGCTTTATTCTTTGTCTACATCTGTGCACAAATACTACAGCTAGGACCTGCAATTCCGTGCCTTTTCATACTGCTCCACTGTTAAGCAAAACCTAAGCAATCATCAGCTTTTATTTATGCAGCGTAAGTTTCCTTAACTTTTTTTTAAAGAATTGAACAAAAATTAGTTTATAAGTATGTTTGGTCAAGTTTATCACTGCATGTGTTATAACTGAACTTGGTTAACTAGCACTTCTCAACTATCTTATGATGGAATGTCTACTGGCAGATTTCTTTAAATGAAAAATCCAGACAACTGAGAGGTATGCAGAAAACTTGTCTTAAATATTTGAATATACATGTGCAATCTTACAGAACACAAGCTACAGTTACAGACATAACATTAAATCTTATTAACCAATAGTGCATAAGAACTTAAAAACAAGTCAGTGAAATCAGTTCAGCCATTGACTTCCTAAAGAAGTCATGCCTCAACTGCATTGTGTGTGGGGGAAGGAAAAAAACAGAGGGAAAAAAAAAATCATTCTTAGGCTTAATAGAGTTTTAATCTACATTTGAAAAGCTGTTTTATTACATATATATACTATGTATAAAATAAATTAAAAAGGGGAAGGAGTAAATAGCTTTGTATATGCTTCAAATTAACACAGACCAGTAGTTCCATAAATGAACATTTTACCATCTTTGTGGTAAAAAGTTGACATAAAAGTTCAAAACCATACAATACTTATAAATAGAAAGAGTTCAAAAGATTTTTTTTAAAAAATTGAATTTAAACATCATTTTCCCTTACCCTACAATACACATTTTGTATGTCAGAGCATTGATAACATTTACAGAGTATTTGAATGTCACATCCACACAAGAATCTGTTACAACGCAGGTAAAAGTACTAGTGGTGTTAAAAGTTAGGACTTCTCCCAAACAACTCTACCTGCTCCTCAGCCTTCTCCTGAAATGAAGGCTATCAACATTCATCACCCAGTTTGAGGTATGGGCAGATGAAAAATCTGCAACTGGTACTCCCTGCCCCGCCTTGCCTCTGCTAAAATAACAGCAACAATCTATTGATCTGGTAATTGACAATGGTGGTGCACAATCTCTTACCTCCATTCAGCATTGATATAACTTAATCACTATATATAAAAAAAGTTATTTTGAAACATAGTATTAATGCTTAACTTAAAAAAAACCAACAAAAAAACCCCATCCACCCCAACTTTAAATCTTCTTTGAAACCATGTTTAAATGTTCTTCCAGATTTAAAGCTTCACATAAACACCAGACAGAAGGATGACAATTTTAAACCAAGAGAGCACCTAAAAACATACCATAGGCAAAAATGAAATCAATCATCTCTCCACTTCATAAAAACGTAGAAACCCTGTCAGCAACAGTAGTACACTCAGAACAAACAAGGTGAAAAGGAGCATCTAGAATACTCAAGAGGCTTGCTACGCTACTTCTCTTTATTGCCCATTCTCTCATTTGTATGGATGGCCACTGCATGACAAGATGCCTGTGATAGTTCTCTTATCTTCCTTTCACCACTGCTGCCAGCTGAAGTCGTCATTGCTGCCAAAGACCAAGAAAAATCCTAGGATCGTGGCAAAGATGACTGTATTCCCCGTAAGAACAAGTGCACACGCGCCCCAGTAAATCTGTGAACAAGGGGACTTCAGTTAGACACTTTTTGAAATTAATACTGATAAGACAAAAGGTAACATCTTAACATCAACTTCTATGGGCCATGATGCAAGAAGGTGGCATCTCATTATTTGTGGTTATGCCAAGAAGGCTGGGTTTACCCTAAATGAGTCAACCAATTCACATATATATATATATATATATAAAAACACACACACTTAGCCAAGCAGCACTGCAAGTTTCTTCTAGCCGCATTCAAAGCACCTGCTCTAGCAGGCACAGCTGTTTTGCTGTAGCATCCAAAAATAGTAAAGTAAGGCTAGGCAACAGCATCACACACATCTGCAGCCCAACTATACTTGCTAACCATGCTACAAGACTCTTTTAAACAGATAGTTAAGGATGCAGGTCTTCCACATGCCATCAGGTATCCCAGTAGCAAAATAGGAGGTGAATGTTTTCCAAGGAGAGTAAGTGGATTACTCAAAGGGTGTGAGGCATTCAAACCACTCATCTGAGGTGTTCTTGCCTAAAGAGATTTTATGAACATGCACTCCATGTTTTTTTACTTAGTAATGCTCCCTGAAATTCACACAAATAAGGTCATCTTTTAAATTATTTTAACGAAAAGTCGTATACTGGGGAAGATATAACAACAACTCAGAAATTTAAAAAATAACACCAATATCATTTACAGGGAGTGCAAAAAGTGCATTTTCTATTTGGTTACTTGCCTGTTAAGTTTTCACACTATTTTCTACCTTGTTTTCCCTGCATTGCATATAGGCTGTTAGATTCATTCCATGACCACATGAAGCAACTAGCCATCATGACATTCTGCCATGCTTCCATTTCTGGTTATCAGTTTTTCTTGCCAAATGAATTCTTATTCCACTGCAAGCATCTTAAGTACTTAAATATTTATAAGAGTTGCTTAGTGCACGAGAGCTTTATTTTCAGTAAAAAAAAACCCAAAACATAAAGAACAAGGTTTTCTAGGGGGGGAAAAAAATCATAGATTGAAATATTACTAACCAGTTCTGCTCTCGCAAACACTATCGGTAGCCCAAATGCTGAGACAACAATGCCTGTTGTAAGAAATATTGCTAGCTCCTTGCAGGCATTACTTGTAGCATCTGTGTCATCTACTAATCTTCTTGCTATGCAGTACGGGATAGGAGAAAGGATGTAAAAAAACAATACAAACAGTGGCCAGTACTGGCTGAAAAAGAAAGAAGAAAAGTTAAAGTTAACTCTATTACTTCCTGTTCTTCCTAAAATCAATACAAGGCATTTTCCCCACTGAGCATCCACATTTGGGAAAGACAGACAACATGCCCAGAGAAAGCAAATCCTTCACTTTGGAACAAGCTGACATTAATCCAATAGACCACATTTGTGAGCGGCTTCAGCTGACCTCAATGGCAGCAACAAAGCACTCACTAATAGGATATTCATAAAGCACGATGTCACTCTGCAAGCCTAAACCTAACGCCATCTCACAAGATGAGGTTAACTCTTCAGTTTAGTGTGTTAGCTTTACATCAGAATTGCAGAGATACCTTTGTAGAGCCCTCACATCATTTTGCCCATAAGATTTCAGTGCACATTCATGGAAGAGTATTATTCTTAGCCAATACTCAGCCACCATGGGGCACGGAGACTTTTTTTATTTTTAAATCTGAACATAACCAACAAAAACATACAGAAATTACACCATCATATTTAGCAACATTTTCTTTTATTGCTTGCAGTTGCACATTGTTTCAGTAAAACCTCACTGCACTGTTCGAGGGGTGACTGCACAGCAATCTTCCTAAGGGTTTGTGTCACCAGCCCTGGTTTTATAACAAAAGAAAGCTGGCATAAGAAAACTAGTCGTATATGTAGAGATCTGCAATTCACAACCACTAACAGAACTATCAACAGGATTTTTGATTCTTATTTAACAGTAAATAAGTCAATTTAAAAGATTTTCTGTAAAGTCAGCATTCACTTGCAAAGGCCTAACCTTCTGAACATTTGGTCTACTACTTCATAACTCCTGAAAACTAAGAAATGGGAATCAGTAGCCCAAAAGTACAGGTAGCAGCTGCCATTATGCCCAGGTGCTACGTTACTGAGTGTGCACAGCCAGGGTTCCACCTGATAGGCACTGACAGCCCAGCTACTGCAGGGTACCCAGAGAAAATGCAAATGCTTCCCTGATAATAAATACATACTTGCTACCTACTTCAGGAGGTGCTGTCTGCTTATCAGCCAAGAGGGACAACACTGGAGAAGTGTCAGAGGACAGTGCATCTTTAACAGTTTGCAGGTGGTAATTTAACTTTCATTGACTTCGCTTTGATGTTCATGGATGAACACATGGCTGGTCTTTTTTTTTTTTCCTGTCTCAATCTTTTGGAAGGAAAAAAAAAAAAAAAGAACCCCCCAAACCCCACCTACACACAGAGGGCTCACCAGTCTACAGTTCTGAAAGGCAAACCATTCTGGAGTTACAGACATGCAAAAAGAAATGAAGAATAGGAAGAGAGTGCACGTTACTTGTATTGCGGAAGGGCACATCCAAGCATCAAGAACATTAGTCCGACTGCTCCCCCAAAGGACAGGCTAATCAAGGCTACAACGAGAACACAAATCGACAGCAGGTCAGGGCTCCAGCGCACCGCGCAAAGCAGCGGCCGCGACCTCCGAACGAGCGCCACCGAGAGCCCGGCGTGCCGCTATCCCCCGCCGAGCCAGAGCCCCCACCGCCCCCCGGACGCCCGGCCCCTCCCGCCAGGCGGAGGGGGCTCAGCGCGGCCCCGGGCGCCCGGCGGAGCGGAGCTGACCGGCTCCCGCGGCGGCTGCCGGCCCCTCCCGCCCCAGGAGGGCCTCACGGCTCCATCTCCTCACGGCCCGCACGGCCTCCCGCGGGGGCGCGGACCCGCCGGCGGAGGCCCAGGGCCGCCCCCGCCCGCCCCGCCCGGCCTCAGTAGGTTCCCGGGGCGCTCGGCGGCCCACCAGGGGAGGGGAGGGGGCCCTCGCCGTTGACCAGGGCAACCGCTCCGCCGCCGCGTACCTTTGATGCCGGCCATGGCGCCGCCCGTCCCGCGAGCCGCACAGGCGGAGGGGCGCGCGCCGGGAAGCGGAACTGGCGCGGCCGGGAGCCGCTTCCGGGAAGGGAGTGCGCAGGCGCTGAGCGCGCCCCGCCCGCCGACGAGCCCGCTCCGGCCACGTGACCCACCCCACCAAGCCCGCTGCCGCGCCGTCACCCAAAGGAAAAGTCCCCTCCCTTCGCCGCGCACCGCTCCCTCGCCCCTATTGGCCCTGGGGGCTACCGGGGCGGGGCTTCGGGGCGGGGCCGCAGTGCGCGTGCTCCCTGTCAGGCCCCGCCTTTTCCGCTAGGCTTATCCAATGAGAGGTGCCTCCCCCGGAGAAGGGGGTTGACTCACCTCTGGGCTGTCAGGGGCGCTGTCATGGTGGCCGTCGGGCGGGCCGGGGTCTCCCCCGGGCTCCTGCTCCTCCTGTGTGCTGCCGCCGGCCCCGCGCGGTGCTGGGACCAGCCGGGTGAGATGTGTGGGGCTGAGCATGTCTCTGCGAGCCCCGCTGCTGTCCCTTCCATGGCGGCAGGGCGGGGGCTTCTGCTCACGGCCTAGCGCTGTGCAGCGCCGCTGGGGTGGCGACGGCGGCCTGGGGCGGGGGCGTAGCGGGGCCCGGGCAGGAGGGCTTTTTGGCTTGAGCTCCCTTTAAATCGGCCTGTGCCGCAGCAGTTGCCCCGCCGCGCGGTCCCCGGCAGCTGCGCGCTCAGGGGGGTGGCCCAGCGCCCCCACCGAGGGCAGCGGGGAGCCGCCGCCTTCCCCTCGGCGCGGCGGGCGCTTGCTGGAGCTTCGCTTCACGGCTTTGTGCCGTCAGCCCCTTCCCGAGGGGAGGCCCCGGTGGCTGCGGTGACCTTTGTGCTGCCTATTGCAGGGAGGGTGCTGCTGCGGGAGGTGCGGGCGCTCACCCTGCGCCGAGGCCAGCACACCGCGTCCCGGCGGACACCTGCCGTCCCGCAGCTGCAGTGCACGGGAGGCACGGCTGGATGTTCCCGTACCCCTGAGGTTGTCCAGTGTTACAACAAAGGTTGGGATGGCTATGATGTGCAGGTAACTGTTTAAAACTTGGTAAATGTTTAATGGCATCCTATTCCCCCAGATTTGGTAACTTTTGAAGGAGGGTATAGTCGTGGGCTAGCGTACCCGTTCAGTTTGCTTTTTGTTAGAGGACCTTTGACAACTAAAACAACCTAAATACTTCTTGGGTTTGGATTTTCCAGAACTGCTGCGGGTATATCCCTGAAGGCCCTAATGTAAAAACACGGCATAGCAAACCTTCGCTGGCTTTAATTAAAATGTTCCTCAAGTTTATAAAACCAAAGTTTTGTGAACCCCAAAGGGTGCTCTTGCTACTGCTGCATGATTTCCATTTTTTTGTGAACCTCAAAGGGTGCTCTTGCTTTGATATTGCTGCATGGGTTTCCAATTTTTATTAGAGTTGGAAACGCAATAAATATTTGCATCTCTTCAGCCCTACCTTTTAAAAACTAAATTTCGGACATAATTACTTCCTCTTGCATGTTAGTGCGTCAGTACTAGTCAGTAAATAATTATGTATTTCTGTTTTGATAGCTATTACGTACATTTATGCCAATAGATTAACCAGGAATCGAGCATAAAGATAATTGTTAAAACTGATACAATATTGTAAAATTACAGTCAATTTTGAATTGGCAGTTGGTACTGCTGTCCTGGACTATTAATGCAGAAACTACTTCCACCCACCCCCATTACGTGTCACTTGCAGTTAGAGGCGATACCTAAGTTCTGTTACTTCAAGGAAATGTGGGACTGAGGAATCCTCATATATTGAACTGTCAAATCGCATTCTGATTGTGAAGTGTTGCATATGAGTGACGAATGATGTCTGTCCCAATTTTTCATGATTTCTGTGTGGATGCAAATGGAATCAGGTGCAGTGAATTTCAGGCTTCCATATTACGTTTTTGTAGATGCCGTCCAGTTTATGTGGGACAGGCATTTATTAAGTAACTGTCGCACAGGGTACAGAGGTTTGGGTTTTTTTAAAGTGTTCCTATACCAAAGAAGGGATACTTGAAAAACTTGTTCTGTGAAGAAAAACAAAATCTTCCAGAGTTGTAACTGTTCTGTGTTCTGAAAGATCGGATTTTTTTTTAACTTTAGGATTTGAAAAAACATTCTTATTTAACGTCAGTTTGCTAGTCCTTTTCAAAATAAGAGTGCTCAAAAATTTCTTACCCTGTGGCCTTTTACATAATTTGTTAGTAATTATAGCCTTATTTCAGAGCATATTTGGAGAATAAAACAGGTATTTTCATCTCTGGAGCAGGTTTTACTTTGTATTGTGTTTATCTTTTCAGTGGGAGTGCAAAGCAGACTTGGAAAATACCGACCGTTTCGGACAAATGGAAGTGAGCTGTGAAGGTTACGATTATCCAGATGATCCTTACATCTTAAGAGGCTCCTGTAGTTTGCTGTTCAGGCTAGAGCTGACTGAGGAAGGTGAAAGGAAAGTGAAGAACTCTGGAAGCTTTGGCTCTAGCTATTATCAGTCAAGAAAAGAATCTTCCGATTCTGGTGCTGGAGCGATCGTTATAATTGTTCTTCTGGTTCTTGCTTTTGGAGTGTACAAGCTCTTCCTTGGTAACCAGCAGCCTCAAACCCAGAGTTTGGGGGGCAGTGATGGATTCACTAGGCCTTCCTGGCAGAGTCAGCAAACACCTCCTCCTCCTGGTTTTAAGTCCACCTTCACAGGTAGGGTTCTCAGCCATTTAGAATACTCAAAAGAGCAAGCAGTGTTGTACTGTTTTATGTGCAGTAACTGCGGGTGGGATAGACTTAGAACCAATGCATTGGCAGTTGACTCTGCTGCACTGGCTGCAGCGTTGCATTCTGTTGTTCTTTGTTCAAAAGTGAAAATAAGAACTTGGTTTCCCATAGGCTTTCAGGGCAGGCTATGCAACAAGCTGCCCTTTGAGCCTTTGGAAATGCTCAGCAAGTGTTCTTTTCAAATGCTGTGAAACAGGAGGGTAGTGGGAGGGAAGAGTAATTTTCGTAAGTGATCTGGAAGAGAGAATAGTCTTGCCCAGGCAGAAACAAACGGGTGCCAAAGAAGCACTTTAAAACTTTGCAGAAGGATCTTTAAGCCATTGGGCTGCTGACTCCTGATTTCATTCACAGAGCAGCTGATGCAGTTGAGTGCCATGTAGCAGTCCTCCGTTTTAATAGGTGCTTCAGTGTAGTCCCAGTGGCTGGAAGATTTGGTTCCCAGAGCAAATAACAGTGTCTGTGAACTATCATTAGAGGTGCAGCACCTCAGCCTCATGTGATGCCTTTCATCTGAAGTTGGAAATTGTATAAGCAGTGACCGAGCTACTGCTAGGAAAAGACGCATTTTATCTTTTCCCAGAAAACTGATGACTTTTGTCACTTGAAAGTGGTCAGCCTTAGGTGGTCATGGTGTCTAAGGGAAATAAATGTTATCCATCGCGTGTCTGACCGACTCATTTAACCCTGCAAACATGAGATGCTCACAGCACTGGAATGCAAATTACATTCTGACAAGTCGCATAATCTCAATCTTTTCCTTTTTGGTTTTTGTTTGTTTGTTTGTTTGTTTGTTTTTGTGGGTTTTTTCATGAGAGAAAGGGGTCTATCAAGTCAAAAAATAGAACAGATAAGGCTTAGTCAAAAGCTTGTATTTTAGTGATGCTTGTTAATGCTTTCTTCCAGGTTTCCTCGAGCCACTTGGCCAACAGAGGGTGCCAGTATAACTCTTTTGGATACCCTTATGCAGGGCATGTGCCCCAGAAACTTTCAGATGTACCTGCAGCAGAAAATTAAAGGGATTCTGCTTCTGTGTTACTAGTGGCTTTGCAAATCGGTTTCGATGTAGTTCTTTCAGACTTCAGACAGTCTGCCTATCCTGCATGTGCATCTGTGACTTTGTGTGGGCATGCCACTTGCCACTGGCATTACTGAAACAGTTACTAAGAACCATGGTTATAAGAGAGGTCTTTGTCATACTGGGAGCAAGCAAAACGAATGAAGAGTTACTTTCTCTTTTTCCATCCTGTTCGTTGTCAGTTAACTGCATCACTGCATTTGTCATTGCAAGAGTCTGAAATCTAGCGAGGGTAGGGCCTTGAAAATAAGTTTTCGTGGTAATTACTGAAAATACTTTGCACTTACATGGCTCCCAATGTGCATGTTAAGGCTTAAGTTATGACATTTTTAATAATTAATGTCAATGATTTTTCCTTAGATTTCAAAGTAAGGAGGAAAACTCCTTGAATGTGGGGCCAGCTTAAAAATATGAAGTGTTATGCTACTTCATGCATTTAGTGTCTGCCTTACATTTAAGCAGATCTCTGAATGTGTACATCTTTGTGTTCGGGAATGTATTTTTAGTCTTTGAAAATCTGCACAGTAATGGAAAGCAATGTTGTTGACTTATTGCTGTTAATATTTTATTTGCTTCATTTTAAAATCCCCTTAACGTGCAGAATGTGTCCTGTGAAACTTGTTTAGCTAGCCTATCTTAATTAAATTCTACTTTTTCTCTGTTAGTGGTTTGACATGTTCCTTAATGTTTACTCTAGATATTTCAGTAAAAAATGACTCAGTTTTCTGAGTCAACATTCAGCCATGGTGCTTTTGAACAAACGAGTTGGTTCATCTCCCTGATTAACATTGTTTTTATAGTAAATTAAGTACTTTTTTGTTGTTGTTGTTGTTGGTAGTGTTCCAGATCAGCATAGTTTAATGGTTATTGACCCAATAAGCATTCATTTTTCCCCCAATGCATTCAAAATGAAATTCAACATCAAATCGAATGTAGATGTAAACTGATTGTTTAAACGGGGGGTGGGGGTGTCTCTTCCGTAATTATAAACAATCCATACCAGTTTGGTGACAAACTAAGTCCTGTAGAACTTTTACATAGTAAATCTTGCCCGCTTGTGTAGGTGGGCATATTTCAGAGAGGCCCTGATGTTATTTTCAGTCCTTGCCTTTTACACTTCCTTACGTGTTAAATCTGTGGTTGAAGCTTATTCTTGCACCCATGTTTTTCTCTAGACCAGCAAATGATTCTACTTCGGTTTTGCATTTTCTCTTTTTTTTTTTTTTAAATGGAAGGCATTTTGTTCTGAGTCAGAACCTCATGTTATGCAGGTCACAGGTAAAAAAATGTGTCTCTCCTCCCCCCCACAACCCACTTGATACGCTTGCAGTTTCAGCAAGGTATTTGTCAAGCTTGGTGACTCACGCATAATAAAAACTTTGCAATGTGATTGCAGTTAGCATATCTTTTGATAACAGATACCAGACTAGGATTACCAGAAATGAAACAATACGAAGTAGTTTAGCCTTTAGGCTGAGCCACTGTTACTCAAAATGTGCAGCTGTTCTGAGTGAGATTAGAAGCTCTGTGTTTTAGTGGTTATTTCACTGTTTGGTTTTATGTATTTGATTTCTGTTCCTGTGTCTGCTTCTGGCTTGCTATGTGACCTTGAGCAGATTATTCTTTCTCCATTTCCTTTTCTATTTTTAATCTAATTTGTCTGTTTGTAAATCTGCAGGCAGGAATTCTTTGCCATGTTTTGCAAACATCAGGGCTGTGAGATTGAACGGAAGCTAATTTTAATGTAAAACTCTTTACATTTGTGTTCATTTATGTTTTTTCCTGCTTTCTGAACTGTGAGGCCTTTCAAGTTAAACTTGATCAAGGATCTACTGAAATCAGGTGGAGTTTATTGTTTAATTTTCCATTATCTTTAACAGGGGAGAGTCTTGTTGCAAGAGCTAGCCTGAGGATTAGGTGGCACTAACAGATGTTTCCCATTTTTGTTTTGTTTAAGAAGACAACAGCTTTGGGACTCATTCATCTCCTGGAACCGATTCAGGACCAGGATTTTGGACTGGGTTAGGAGCGGGAGGCTTGCTAGGCTACTTGGCTGGCAGTCACAGGTAAAATATGCATGCTCTCAGACTCCAAGTGTTTAAGCTTTCAGGGGGTATGTCATATATACTCTGTTTACATTGTTTCTAAGCTTTCAGGCCTGTATTGTTCAAGCTGTAAAATCCTACCTCTAGAACAATAGAGGAGCAGTCTATAGCTCCACCAGCAGAGCCATTTTAAACATGTTTCTGGGGAACTAAAATTGGGAGGACGGAGGTTCTTTATTCTGCTTTAGCTAGCTGATTACTCTGACTGGGCATGGCTTGCAAATTTAAGATGATTTTACATTTAAATGTTCCATCTGCAGACTTCACAGATGATAATAAGCATAAAACTGTCTGCAGATAGGTCTCCTGTATCAGTGTTATCTCTCCTAAAGTCAGTCTGGATGGCAGCTGCTCTTCTGTGATACCTGGTGTGGTCAGATTAAACTGCCTTTAATCTAATCTCCTGAAGGCCCATGTGTTTAAAATACAGGAGGTGTGGTCTTCCAAAGGACTTGCAGGTCATACATAAGTTGCATTTTTGGAAAAACGTAACAGAAACAGCATTCAAAAGCATTTTCAGTGCTGGAGTAAACATCTGTTCATCATATTTGCTAAACACTTTTAAAATGCGTTAGGTTTAGATAAACAGTTTAAAGGGAGCAATTGCTGCCATTTCAGCCTTCGCTAAAGAAAATACATGGCTCCTGCAGGGAATCTTTAGAGCCCAGGCAGTTTCCTTTAGTGATCAAATAACTGCATGTGTATCAAGTCTAATCCTGGAGGAATTCAGTAATGTAAGAGATTAAATATAATAACAGAAGTTATTATACATAAGGGGTTTTTATATTGAAAGTTTGGGAGTAAGATCATGTAGACAGGAGTGTGTTAAATCATCTTCCTCCATTGTAAAGTGCGGGGTTTTGGTAATGACAGAAGCCTTATCAGGGTTGCCTGTTGAGGAAGTGAAAACTTGGAAGATAAGATAATTTAGACCTAAAGTGTCTAATGTGCAGTCTTGATCTCAGAGTCAAGTAAAATGAAACTGGGACCGTGATGCTATCAACAGTGGAAATTAACTACAAAATTACTTTGGATAGAGCTTTAGATGTCATATCTTGGATTCAATTACCTTTAAGGTCTTTTCCAACCAAAAGGATATTATGATCTTGTTTTATTACATTAATCCCACTGCAAATTCTTAAAAGGTATAATGTGTTCAAGGTTTTATTGACTATTTCTTAAGTCTCAAAACCATGACCCTTGTGTTTAAGCATTATATTTATGTGTTATCTACATGCAGGTTGGTTCCTTGATTTATACACACACCCCATTTCAGTAGCCACCTCTTATGGTACAAGATTAGAGGCCTAACTGAATATGCAAGTCCAAGTGCATGAACAAGCTTCCTAACTTGGGCATCTCTTCCTTTAAAACAGTCTTTGGCCCACTATTTTTTTTTTTTTAATTTTTAGTTGTTTGAAATGATGTGCCTGAAAATGCTGGTGTCAGAAAGTGTGAGAGAGTTCTTCATAAATTTAAACAGCAGGAAATTCCATATCTATAGAAGCAAGTAATGTAGATCAGCGAGTCAAACACTGATATATAACCCTAGATATCCTTGCTCTCAACATGTTAATTACATTAAATAAGGAGGTTTCCAGCTTTGAAACAACTGTCTGCTTACAGTTTTCCCTCAGAGATGCAGTCCACTTGTTTGGAATGGTAACTTCTTAATTTTTCATAAGGTCA
Source organism: Falco rusticolus (assembly GCF_015220075.1). NCBI lineage: Eukaryota > Metazoa > Chordata > Aves > Falconiformes > Falconidae > Falco > Falco rusticolus. Next base: position 51,165,954 of record NC_051187.1, read on the forward strand.
CTACCAAAGTCTTCCTTCTACTCTGTCTCTCACCAGAGCACAGCCACGTTCCCCATACTGCAGTATGTGGACAGATCCCGCAGCAGCACCTCCAATGAATGGGCAGTCAAGCAATTCCACACAAAGCAGCAGTTCGGGAACAAGAACCGCTTCTGGTAAGGCGAAATACCTTTTAATCTCCTGAAGCTTGAGAGGCTTTGATCTATCAAAATTAAACCTCAGATGTTAGCTGAGGTTTAGCAAACATTCTTTGTTTTATTTTACCAATTGGTATAGGTGGGCATGTAACAATGTCCCTTATTTCCATTTCCTGTGGAAGTAGGGCAGCACTGTGGGATGTGAAGCTCCCCAGGCCTACAGTGAGCATGGTACCACTGTTACTGGGTTTGTCTTCATCTGTAAGGTGCATTAGTTTAAAGCTTTCCCCTTTGGTGTGCACTATACATGCCCTTCTCTAGAAAACATCAAAAAAACTGATTTTTTTGTAGAAAGCAGGTTGTCTAATCTGCAAGAACAGAGTATTTCAGGCCAGTCAGCCCACAGTTGTTTGCTGTTCTACTTTATGTAAATATGTTTAATTCATCTTGCTTGCCTCCTTTAGCCTTTTTAGAACTAGAGAGCTCAGTGGAAAGATTATGGTGGAGCTGACAGTGTTTTTGGTTTTTTTCTTTGCAGGCTTTGGGGGCACAAAACGAAGATGAAATTCTTGATGTTACAGGATCTGAGTGATTGAACTAACTCTTCCTGTGTACTAGTACTTTTTTTTATTAGTAGTAGGCTTCAGAATGGATATGAGGTATGAAGGACTAGGCAAAGGATTCCTCTCTTTCCCTGTGGAAACGTGGACCTTCACTCTTGTTTAGAGTATCGCAGGTGCTGGAACATCCACTGTTTCAAACCAGCAGCTTCTCATAAGACACAAAATAAACTCATCCAGGTTAAGAATGATGTTACAGTGCCTATATATCTGTCTATGCTTGAGGAATTACGGCAATGATAGCCTTACCAGATTTTCAAAGCAAGTGGCTTACTTGTGTTTGGGGCTTAACTTTGTTGAATTTGGAATTTCTCAGTGTTCTTCTTTTTCTTGGTGGTCCAGCATCTGAAAGGCCTAGTGTGTAATCCACCTGATACCTAAGGGGTGCTGGTTTTTTGAAGCTACTTCTGTTTGTCTTCATAAAATTCATGTGAACGTTACTGTAAGTGCAGTCAGCTACGAAGATGAGCATTGGCATTTTTCATTAGTGGAAAAAAGCAAAACTATAGATATACAGAGACTAACATTAACATAATGCTTGTATCTGTGCTATATGACAGATATAAAATTGGAGCCAAAATTTGCAGATTTGAGGACACTCCCATGTTTTAGGGTTTATTCAAGTGGCTGTGCAAACCTGGGGAATTCTGTGTATAAATTGGAGGGGGGGGGACCCTGAAATGAGTTGAGATGGTCCTTGTCTGATTTGGACAATTTTTCTGGAAGGTGGGTCACTTAAATTCAGGTGGCTACAGACGCTTTGCCCATATTGAGGCTCTGGACTTTCATTTTTACAGTGGCTGTCAGCAGTGCTGTGACAACTTACGTGAACAATCTGTCCTGCTAAATGATCTGTCCAGGACACAGTAATCCAAAGATGCTCCTTGCTAAAGGGAAGGGAGCAGTCTTAATCCAAAGCTGATAGTATCTCTAGAGCATGGCAGGCCCTGAGACTAAGCAAAGAGAGGAAATTGAATGTCTAATGAGATGTAAACTCCCTCAAATGTGGTTTTTAAAAAAGAAGTGCTGTCAAAGAGCAGGAGGCAGAGAGGGTTTGATGTTTTGGGGCTCTGAGAAGTGTCATATAGTTCTGGCATGATTGACTGTGCCCTGGGAGAGGCATTTCTGCAAAAAACCAAGAGAAACTACTCAGGACTGGGGTAGGGGGAAGGACTGAAAAATGGGCTGCTTGATCACCAGGTCTTCTCCAGAGGCCATCCTAATACCGCTTAGAAGCGTGTGTGTGCACAGCTTTTCTGTGCCGGTAGCAGTCTGAGAACCACAACTTTCATTCTTGTGAAAATACTGTCTTGCAGTTGATGTAAACTATTACAGCAAAAGCAAAGCACTGTTTTGCTGCTACAGGCTGCACCTCCACAAGGAGATTTAGCAGGGATGGTTAGTCTGAGGTGGTGACTTCAGTGTTACTCATCAAACAGCAGCTATGTCCATTCATGAGTACAGAAATAATTGGCTCAAATGATAATACTTGAGTTCAATGTGTGGTTTAAGCAACAACCACAAAAAATACATAGAAATCTTTAAGGAGTCAATGGAAGCTATAAAAAAGTGTAGAGCTTGCACTGAAAACATGAGCATTGTGATAAAATTGATAAATTGAGGATAAAATACTGGTTTGCTTCTCAGAGCTGCTTGAGGACTGGGGGGGAAATTTCTTCATTAATAGCCTGTTCTGTCAACCTAGAAAGGAAATAGCAAAGACCTTACTGTTGGCCTATTAGAAAGTTTTACTGTTTGTTAGGGACAGAATATGATAAATCTTTATCTTTGTGACCAAATATAGCAAAATAATTTACTTTGAATTCAGAGTTTTTACTTATTTCTAGGTGTATTCAGGTTGCAACTTGTACAGTCAATACTCTCTGCCAACTAATTACGCAACAATGAAACTGGATTTTTGCTAACTGGGTAGTTTGAAGTGAGGTTTGCTCTCAAATTATGATGTGTTGTGAAATGTTTTGGACAATGTTTTTACTTGTATTTATAGTTTCTGTATGAAATGTGATCTGATGCATAAACCTGATGAATTACCATAGTTCGTGAATCTGTTTATAGCACGTTTTTACCCTTCCCTTTAATAAAGTAATGAAATAAGTAAATAAGGAGTGTTTTTGTCCTTAAAGCACTATTCTAAGACCTGCAGGGATGGCACTGTCTGCTTTTCAGGGTCAGCTCTGTCTCATTGTCCACTTCTCAGGTGGTATAATAACATCATTTACCCCCAGTTGCAGAGCTGCTAAGCTGCATATTGTTTTACCAGAACAAAACCAGACTGAGTTATTTTACTGGTTGGATTTTCAATAGCAAAATAATGCACCACGTAAGGAAATGAAAGATTTCTTATAAATCAAAGTTTCACATATGTCTGCAGAAAAGCTCCGTTATGTCGGGGAGTTCCTGGTTTTACAAGGTAATTAGCTGAAGCTTTCAGAAGCAGTTACGATCGCTGCCGCTGTTCCCAGTTGTGGATATAGCAGAGCTTTACCCTGGGGACAGCAGCTGATGGATCTGCTTCTTATACTGAGAATGCATCCCTGCTGAAGAGGGACATGGCCTGCTCATAGAGGCAGTTCAGCTTCTTGGCAGTGGTAAAGCAGGGTTAAATGGAGGCCTGCAAATTCTGATATAAAAGTTTCCTTGATCAGTGATCAAGGATGTTGGTGAGGCTCCTGAATGAAAAGGACTTGTGGAAGAACTGATGCTTGTGAGAAATCTTAAGCTTCCTTCCTAAACATCTGATCGGAAGGTCCTAGTCTTCCTCCTCCTCCCGGACAGAGTTTTTGGCAGTATCTTCACAGCAGCTTCATAGTTGCAAGGCATATGTAAATGCCTAAACTGTTAAATGCTGTTGTAGGATAATTGCAGTTCTGTTTGGCACCTTGGACTAGTTCTGCTCACACGCTGACATGGCTTACATCCTCACACAAAGCTAAAGCTCGTTACAGGAACGAAACTCCTGGTTTTACAGCTGACTTCCCCTGAAGCATGTGATGAAAGAAAAAAAAAAGATGCACAGAGATAAGCTTTCTCTGTGCCATTCTGTCTTGTGACTCAGCTCCCAGGTCAGATCTTCGCTAGTTCTGCAGACTGGCATGCTATGCAACTTGGTTTTTTCTCTGGGTACAAGGTGTGTGTTAGATTTACCAGCAAGGTGAGATGGTTGGTTGGTTTTCTTAATAAAAAATAATAATCTTCTGTGATCATCACTTTACATCATTAAGTTCCAAAAAGGAAATTAAGTCAGGTGGCATGATTTCCAGCACTAGAAGTTGTTGCACAGAGAAATTGCTGGAATAAAGTAGCATGCAATGGCTGCCTGCACAGCTATGTAAAAGCTGAAAGCACAGTATTTGTACACAGGCTGTTGTCCATTTAGCACCAATTACAAATGTTGTATTTTCCCCTCTGTAGTAAATTAGTATCAGTTCTTGGTATTTTCAGAGTATGTATCAACCAGTGATTCTGGCACAGAAATAGCCCAGCTCCTTCCAAACTGAAGTATATGAGCAAAACCACAACAGTTTAAAAAAAAAAAAAAGTCTCACGGAGGTGCAATCTGTTCCAAGAGACAGTGCTGCTGTTTAGTGTTGTGTGTAATAAAGCATACTGCTGGGTCCTTTGTTCTCCTTTCATACCTATTGGGGCAGTTCAGGGCTAAGTGTTGTGCAGGAGAGGCTCCATAACCCTCAGCATTTTGCCGAAACCTTCCTTTGCAGCCAATTTTCTTGTTTTTGCAAATTTGTGCCTGACACAGGTAAACTTCTCTTTCTGACATCTCTGTTTCTATTGCAGCTGTGTTTTGCTGGTGCTGATGAAAATAATCAGTAGACTGTTTATGTGGCCTGTATTTCTTCTCTCCCACAGTCTTCCACCTTACAGTTCCCCCTGTTCCTGCTGAGTATCAATGTTTCTTCAGTAGGGAAGTGACAAGCACTTGCAAAAAGTACATTGAGCTGGGAAGGACTGGAAGAGGTTGAGGTGAAGTCAAGGGAGCAAAATGTCAGGCTGCAAATTTACCTTCGTGGGCAGTATGTCTGTGAAAAGAACTTTTTCAGCGGTCTGTCAGAGAGACGTTTTTGCCAAGGGTACAGTATTGGCAGCTGGTGGCTGGAGCAGGTCAAGGACTGGTGAACTGGCAGCATGGAGAAAACCTGAAAACATCCTCTCCATCCTACCTTAGGAATGACTAAGACTTGTACAACCAGGAAGCTGGCCTAGGTTGTGCTATCTCAGCCATTCCACAGGCATGCCATTGCAAATCCTGCAGGTAGATGTGCGTTTAAAGATACCAGATGCTTCTGAAAATGCCACAATGCTATCGCCAAGCACAAGAAAGGGGACTTGGCCCTGCATCTGTGTGTTTTCCCCGCTGCAGTGTGTCTTGGAATGAACCAAGAAGGCCAGAAATGGGAAGAGCAGCGAGCAAGCATGGTGAAGGGTAGCAAGTTTACACCTGCGCTAGCCAAAGTCAGGCTTGCAGGTGGAGTCTTTGCCCCCAGTATGTCCTGCTGGATTGCTCTTCTTCCACAACAGCAGGAAATATTAGGCAGCTCTGACAGCAGTTGTGTCGGGATTGTTTTACTGGGGCTGAAAGTTTCATCCTGTATCTCTAAAGAAGTCCTAAGGGCGATTATCAGAGCTATGTGCTGACACCTTGTGCTCCGAGGGCCACCTGAGCCATAGCCCAGTTCAGTCTTCACCCACTGTGAAGTTTGGTGGATGCAAATCACTGTCTGCTTGAACAGCAGTTCCTGCACAGGGAGTTGGTGCTTGTTCACTGGATTTGCTGGGACTTCCCTGGCACAGAGACTCTTGTGCAGTCTTTGCTCTCCAGCTGCATTTGGATGTCGTACAGGATCCTCTGAGATTTGGCCTTGAGATCATGGCCCCGAGAACATGGCCCCTGCTAGCCATCTTTTGTATGTCTCCTGTACCCTTGTAATCAGCATGTGGACTTACTTATTGAGGCAGCACTGAAATTATCAGCAATCCAAAATACCTCTTGCTGCTGTAATGGGAGTTATTCATCTCCCAGTCAACTCCTGTAGTCATTTTTGTGTCATTTAGCAGCTGTAAACGCATCACATCTGCTTTAACGGACAGAAAACAATTATGGTTGAGGGGAAAATAAAAAAAAAAATTAACAGATAAAATGTTGAGGTGGGACAGCTTTGCAGAGCTGACCTTCATGCTGGGAATACTTTATCAACATTCTTTTTCCAGGAGGAGGAGGATTACTTTATTGCTGTGGATTTATATAATACCACCAGTGCTTTCTGCACCACTCCAGCAAGAGTAGGAGACTTGGAACGGTAACAGGTTTGGTGTTCAATAAGGTCAGACCTGTTTGGGGGCTCTTTGTAGCTTGCAAGGAACTGGTAGCACTAACAAGTGGAGTTAGATCAGTGCAGAAATTCACGTGGTTGCAGCACAGAGAAAACAAACTGCTCTGTGCTGTTCCTGAAATTGAGGTAAAAATCAAGCTCAAAGCAGGCTGAAACAGCTCAGAAAGTTGTTCCTGTCTTTGCTTTGGAGTCAAGGAGATCCTGTTCAGCATAAATTGTCATCTGCTGCTGACACCTACTGTCAGCAGCGAAGGGCTCTTTTCCTTATGTAGGTAAATCCTGCATCCTCATCCTGACTACTGGAAAAGCAGCCAGCCCGCCTGGGTCACAGTGCAGTGTGATTCTCTCCTGGCAAGCTTGGGTGGTTAATTCTACTTGCTCTCCTTCATAACAGGTGGAAGGATTTATTTCCTTTTTAGCAAGGAGTGGAGGATTAGGCTGTAACTTAAGCGAATGTGTATAGAGCTGAAACAGCGCAAACGTAAGTGATGAGAGGAAGACCACACTTGAATGAAGTAATCCAGTTTTACCCAAGGTACTAATACATTTCTTTTAGTTCAACTCATGCAGCTGCTAAAGAGAAATTAGGTTTTGGACAGATACTGACTTTTACATTGCAAAGCTGCTTTGGGCATAACTGAGAAACAGAACTTTCTGCAGCAGCTGAGAGAGAAACATGAGAGAAACGTGAGCTGCTCCGACAGCGTTCAGCCTGAGAAGAGCAGGGAGAGCAAGGAGTCCCGGGCTGGAACCAGGGAGTGTTTCTAGCCTGAACGTGCTGCAGAGGCATCTGTTCCTCTCCAGTCTCTGTTTGCTCAAGCACCTGAGAGGCCTCATGAAGCAACGAGAGCTACCACTTCACCTCAGCTTGGCAGACCTCCAAGCCGAGAGGCTGTGGGTGAGGGAAGGTTGTGTTTGATGACCTTTGGACAGCACGTCAGGAGAGGCCCAGGAAGACAGCTGAGCTATGGGAATGTTTTATGCCCTGGAATGACAAATGAAGCAAGGGCAAGGAACAATCAGCAACCTTTGAAAAACGATGTGGGATGCTCTGGAGAAGGCAGTCGATATGCTGGAGTGTGATGCTAAAGGAGCTGCATCCCCCGGTCTGCACGTGGCTTACAAGGACACTGTATGCATTCAGCTGCTGGGTCAGGCCAGCCCTGCCATTCTCTTCCTCTCCTTCCAAATGTATGGCCTAACCATACACGTTTACAATCTTGCCAGCTCAGAGAGACATGCACCTCCAAATACAAACCCTCCGGTTTAGGAAACTCCTTACCGCAGCATATTTTAGAGGCCAAAACCACAGATGAAATGGAAACGATTAGGTGATTTCTCAGAAAGTCAACACATCAGTGACTGAGCCATTATGTGACTTCTGGCTCAAAAATCCCTAGATCTTGAATTCCAGAAGCAGAAGGTGTTAATGGCCTCTATCAGAGTCCAGTATTGGGGTAGACAGAGCCTTCCTCTGAGGCAGCGTGACAGTTCTTACATCCTTATATACAAAGACAAGTCTCCTAGCACCACTTCCTAGTGCAGAAAGGTAATGCTAGCTGATAAGCACTTTTCCCAGCGCAATGTACTGAAATTCTGCAAACAGCATGCCTGTAACTGCACAAGAGCTTTTGCTGGCATAGGTGGAAAGAGAGAAGAGTACAGGTATTTTGCATTCCTGACCCAATATATGTGCTGGGTAAAAAATTTAAATGTAGACCAAACTTCATAATAAAGTTCAGATGGTTGGCACCCCCTTACTCAGCATTTCTGTTAGACAGATGTTTTGAATAAGCAGTTGCCCTTACTGCATTCAGACACCTTCACACTTTGCTAAACAAGTGTTAATTTTTCAAAGTGTCAGACAAGGGCAGGTAACATTACCATCTTCCAGGAAAATTTATGCGTGAGACATTAATGTTAGGACTTTGATGATGAAGTAAAATCCACGTTCTTTCATCTCGGTAAGTGGCCTGATCACCCACTGAAATCGGGAGAAAAGGCATGGTTAACATTTTGGATGACTATGCCATTTGTACCGAACATCCTAAATAAATGAAAAGCCAATTATGAAATACTTCGTTTGTGTTTCAAGAGATGGAGCTGTAGTCTGTGCTATTACACCATGTGCTGTTATTACAGTGGTCACGTAACATCTAGATCTAGAGAAGATCTTAAAATGTCACAGATCTTAACAAATCTCATGGATCTTAACAAATGAAATCTCAGCACACTAGTCTGCTTTTCCACCCAGGACAGGGGGGTTGCAGGAGCTGCTTCTAGCCTTAGCAGTCTACTTTTGTAAGTCATGCAAGATCTGGAGGGAGAAATACCTTTAATTAGCGTGGAACAGAGCTTGCATTTTGCTTTTTCTTCACTATTTTTCTTCCATAAGCTTTTTCAGCTTATTTTTCCCTAACGATGCACCGTGCTACTCAAGCCCACAGATTTCAGGTTACAACTGCATCTGTCCTGGAGAAGGTCTCCGAGCAGGCTGGCTGCCTGGCAAGGGGAGAGTTAACAGGGCTGGCATGATTTTACTATCCTGCAGTAGTGCCTCAGGGCCCCAAGCCCAAACTGGGGGAGGAAACCGATGTACCAGGCTCGGTATCTCCCCAGTAAGGCACCATCCCTGTCCAGCTGGTGCCCCAGACAAAAAGCTGGGGGCAGAGGTCGCCCTGCAAGGGGGGGAGGTGGGGGCAGGGAGGCGTTATGTCCGTTCCTTCGCTACCTTGTGGGCAGTTTTGTTAGTCCGAGATGAGCTGCAGAGGTACTCAAAAGAAGAGTGAAAAGGGAGAGAGTCCTAACTGAACTGGGGTGTCTGTCTGGGAAGTGGCAGCTGGTGCCCAGAGCTGTCAGTTTGGGGCTTTTTGGTTTTTCAGGAAAAAAAAGGGGACACACACACACACACACACACACACGAAAAGTAATTTTCTCTGCACAGAGCACTGAATGCTCCGTATTTAAAAGAAACGTTAGGCCTGGTTCAAACCTGGCCATTAGCCAGTATTGCACTGGTGCAGCTGCATCAGTGAAACCTCTGGAAACTGTGCTGCAGCCCCGCAGCTTACCCTGGGAACAAAAAGGCAAAAAACACCCTCGGGGGCTTCGTCCAGCCGGTAAGCAGGTGTCCTGCCCTGTGTGCCTTCCCCAGTGCCGAAAGCCACAGCATCACCACCAGTGATGACCTTTGGAAAAGCCTGTAAAACTCCAGGGAAGAGCACACAGAGTGTGCTTGGGAAAATGCTCATCCACTTCACTGCTTCTGGGGGATTATTTCAGGCTGGTGAAACGATGTTTCTGTTGACTGAACAATTACCAGAGCCAAAGAGGAAAGGACACATAGCTTATGTGTTTAGCTAGGCCATGTTTTCAATTTTTCCCCCCACCCCCGGTACAGTCGTGCTGGTGCAAACAGTGAAAGTTGGAGAGCTGGGCCGGAGTGAACAGGGACTTGATAGAATGAGATACATCCTCATGTCTTCTGGAAAAAAACAAGTGGCAAAGACGTTTTTACTGCATTTCTGCCTCTAACACTGGGTGTAGTTCTGTCTTACTGCACGGTTTCAGGTACCCTCCCCTCACCACTGTCCGACCCCAACCCCTTTTGCCCCTCAGACTGCAAAAGTAGAGCTCTCCCAGGTAGTCAGGCTCAGGGATAAATATTGCCTGGGTGTCAGAGGGTGAGCCTGTGCCCGCAGGAGGTGCGAGAACAGGCAGTGGCTGCTGTGCTGCGGAAGATGTGGCAAAGGCTCAGTGCAGGAGGGCATGGAGGAAGAAAGCACTCGATTAAAGATGGGGTGAACATCCCAAATGGGTTTGGCTGAGTGACACTCGCAAGGCAGTGGGCATAGGAAGCCTGGGGAGAAGCAGGCATGAGAGGACTGTGGGTTAAACCCAGAGGTGTTCAGGGAAGTTTGGTGGAATTTCTGAACCTGAGTGGAATAAGCCAGGCTCTTCCCAGCAGGAGAGTTACTGACAGCAGGCGTGCAGCATGGAGTTTGACTTGCTGGGAATGAAGGGGCAACCAAGGGACAGGATCATGATCAGAACAGCTGAGCCCCACCACACAACGAACCTCATGTTCTTTCTAAAGAGGGCCTTCCTCCTCCCTTATTCTTTCTCTTACCCAGTAACTGCCCATTACATCCCCTCTCCTGCCCACGTAATCCCTGTCGCTGTCAATTAGCCATGGCAAAGAGCTGAGGGCTGTTGCTTAAGAAACAGTTGCTCATCCAGATAACTGTTGTCAAACACCAGGCACACTATTTCCTACCCTGCCGTCGCCCAAGACAAAAGATGTACAGCTCCAAATCCAGTTATACCAGTGCAATCTCCCCTGCTCCTGTAAGAGAAAGGCATTTAAAAACAGGTTTATGTGTTGCAGCTGCACCTCTGTTCAGGCTGTAGCACTGTAACTCCAAATACAACATTACCCTCCCCTCAAAACAGTTACTTGGGCAACTTTATTTGTCCAGCTCAGAAGCCAGGAATCGCTCCAGAGGATCGGGTGCTGTGTGCCTAGCCCTGACACCCAGCCGTACAGCTTCCAGCTGCAAACTGGGGAGCAGGTTTTCCACAGCACTCAGTACCTACCAGCTCTCCCTTCCATGGCCTGAAATCATTTGGAAACCGCATAAATGGGAGCTGTGTAAGTCTGGTGGCACAAAATTAACCATTCCGAGCATCTTGCAATGAACTGGACTTGACAGCATGTGTTTGTGCCAGGTTTGTGCTTGGAGCCAGGTGGCTGTGGTGGGTCAGGTCCGGCAGTGGCAGCCTGAACACTGGATTTAACTGCTCGGTAAAATCACAGCCACAGCAGTTGATAACAGGCATACTTTAGCAGCCAAAAGACATTTTCAAAAGGCTGTGTAAAAATAGGTAGAAATATTAAGCCTGATGGCTTTTAAGGAAATGCCCTGTGAGTAGAAAAATTATTTTCAGTAAGTACTTATCTCAAGAGTCTCTGCCTTATTTGAGCATGATATTTTGTACTGAATAAAATTATGGTTTTGCCAGTTTGCCCCTTCACAGTATCAACTCCTATCCAAGAAGGTAGCAAAGCCATAATAGATGCAATCTATTCTGTGTGCTTTTCTGAAAGAGCTTAAGAATGAGTAGCTGAGTCTCGATAACCATCTGTAAACTGGTATTCCCACAAAGTGTCTCTGTATTACACTTGGTTTTAGGCAGAAGAGCTAACATGGCATTTCCACTGACCCTGCAAGGTGAGGTAAGTCAGCCTTGCTGACCAAAGAGGAGCTTTTTGCAGAGGTAGTTTTAATATGGTTTGTTTTTTTTTTTACTGATCCTGTTCACCACACAGATGCAGAAACCTTCCTGCTGGAAGGAAGGAGGTGCCACAGCAGAATGGCTAGGCGTCAGAGAATTTTACTGACCATTAAAAAAAAAAATGTATTAGATTCTTGTCGTCATGAGACCTGCATATTCTGAAAGCTGCAGAATGAGCTTCTTCAAAAGGATTAAAAGCAGAATTTCTGAAGTGCAAATGATGCTGCAAATGGCTTGAAATTTTGGCCCATTCTGGCCTTCAAACAGGAGGTGTGTTTTAAGTAGCATATGACACAAAACAAAAAAAAGGAGACCTTTTTTAAACCAGGCAGCAATGCTTTTTCTCCACTAGCACCAAAAGAGAGTCCTCTTGGAGCACAATGCTGCGAAGTCTATGTATCCCGTGAGGCTCTGAATAGCTTTTTAGAAGTTAATAGATCCTACATTATATTTTTAAAGCAAGTGCTTGTAGGGCCTATTTTCCTGGCAGTGAAGCAATTAATATGTAAGTTTTTTAGAACATTGGAACCATAAACACATATTTACAACACTAACATAGACAGTTACAGCAAACTGGCATAGAGTACAAAAGTTGAGAAATCTGGTCAGACTGGTTTCTGAAAGGTAAAGAGATCTCTGTTGAAGTGATAAACATTAAAATACTATTAAGATAACACTAATAGTGGTGCTTTCAGAGAAGCCTAAGCAATCTGGTCACTCAAAAAAACCAACAAAAAGACACAACAGATGAGGAAAACCAGGCTGTGAAAAAAAGCAACCCCGAACCAAAACAACTGCTTCCAGAGAATGAATGGGGAAGGACACTTACGTCAAATCCAATCGTGAAATTATACACAAAGGAAAGAACCTAAGTTCCCTTAGGAACCTCGAGTCATCTAAAACACTTTAACAGTTCTAAATGTGGTGCCTTTATTTTTGTAACAGATGGATGTTAATATTGCAGTATGCTTTCTATTACAAACCCAGTTTCGACTCCCTGCTTCCCAGCTGATCCAGAATGGAAACAATCCATCTTAGCGTTAACGTCAAGTTCCTTGTTTTGGCAGAAGTTTTTATTTACCATTGCATTTTTCTGCAGACATTACAGGCTTTGATGTGGATCATTTCTTTCAGGATACATATTCACTGCAGAATTATTTACATTCAAGCTGCTCGAAAGCATCCCAACCACAAAATAATTGCTGTAGCCACTTCCGTGTGCCACTAAGATTTCTTGGGGTGCACATGTGGGATTTTTTGGAAAGCACTGGAGAACAGCACTTGACTGCTGTCACAGCTAAGGAGTGGTGCAACTCAAGTTTTAACCTATAAATCTGATGGGGCACCCACTAGAGTTAAGGGGGTTTGTGAATGGCTCAGACTTGACTTAGGGACAATGTTCAATTTAGAGCTCAAAGGAGCTTTTCACTGGGGAGCGCATCTTTTGTGTGGGGCTGGGATAAGGAGAGCATTGAGCAAAGAGCTGTCTGTGAATAAGGCAAGTTCATCAGGAAGAGGGGTAGGCAACGGTGATGTCAAAACTACTTACGGAAGCTAGACTAAAATTGTGTTGGATTTTGCAGAGCCAGGTATATTTTCTAAAATACAGCGAGTCGCATCCATGTATTTTGGAAAGGCAAAGCTTTGCTGTGAGTCTGTCCTCCCAGGCACTCGAGTTTCTCTGCCTGAAGAGCAGCTCAGGCCTGCTGCCTGTTAACACCAGAGCACAGCTGTGGTCTGAGCACCCCCGCTGCAAACTGGAGCAAAGCAGGAGGAAAGATGCATGGAGGTGGCAAAAGCGCGATGCTTTGGCAATAGACCTCAGGTCAAGATTTTAGGGGGACCTCTTTCAAATAAATCTGTAACATAGCATATATATAAAAATTTATATAAAAAATTATATAAATATATATAAATCCATCCCATGTCATACCCGTATTACAGAGTTCCTCTTCTGGATGAAGGAAATGACAGGCAGGCATATATGGAGGCTGGAGAAAGGGGCTTGCCCTTGGGAACTAGAAATACCTAAGTAGAAGCAGGGCCAGCTGGGAAGATTTGCAAGCGCAGAAACATTTCTGTAATGGCTAACAAATGAGTTTTGAGGGTGTGCAGGGGAATTATATGATGAAGAAACTCTTCTAGAAATGTGAATTGTAAAAGGCGTTTAAAAATTTTTTGCAAGAGGTGGGAAACATCAAAACACCGTTAAACCAATCTAGAAAATGAAGCCTCATTGAAATAAAATTACATTCTTAGGTTATTTACGTGCTTTGCGGAGTTTGACTCAGAAGCTTTCTGAAAGCTGGAAGTGCCACATTACAGCTGAATTACACTGAAGTGGTGCAAGGGTCCATTTTTATATTTCCCTGGAAAAAACTCCCAAACCTGCCGCATAAAGCCCAAATCACCACAGGTCTTCACCAGACACTGAAAAGAAAGATGCAAATAATTGAGCTGTGATCAAACCATGGCAGGGTTTTAAGCCAAAGGGTGTGTGGTGGCAAGGAGGGTGCCCAGGCGCACCCCGAAGCCCTGCTGCACAGGCTGGGAAGGTTACTGCTCGCCATCTGCCACTGTACTCGTCATGCTTTGGGGCGAGCTTTAAAACCTTGACGTTTGCCTAAATAGCGATTTAAAGTAATTATGTGGGCTTGGATTCTGATAAAACACGGGTCGAAGTGCCTCTGGAGGAGTTAGCAGGCTGTAGTCTGCATCCCGCGGTCTGGTACTCGCAGCCTGACCCCGGCACCTGTACGGTTCGATTAAATTAAATACGGTGCAGTCGCTTTGAAGCTGAAGTCCTCGACCTGGCCTTAAAGCCCCCGGGCGGTGTGTTCTGTGCTGGTCTTTACTGAACAACCACTACAAACCCCCCCAGTTTTCAAAACCCGGGGAAGAAAAGGGCGTATGAAATCCCTCGGCCAGCCGGGGGAGAAGCCACAAAATGTTCTGCAACTTGACTTGACGCACCACGGGGCCTGGGAGTATTGGCAGCTCAGCTGAGGTGGAATTGCTGTCGGGATATGGACTAAACAGGAACAGAGCAGGGATGCTCGTGAGATATCCACTTTAAATATCCGCTAAAACATCTTTGTCCTCCTTCATTGCCAAGCTTTGAATTCTCTACTGCTTTCCGTACCGAGGACAAAACCCTCCTGTGCTTTCCCCGGCCCCGGAGAGCTTTCCCCGGCCAGGGAGGCCGCCCGTGTGCTGCCCGCGGCCCGGTGCAAGGCTGGCTTCAAGCTGCCCAACGGGACAAGGAGGCTTCGGTTTCCGTGCACTTCCCGGTGGTGCCGGTTCGTTAAGCACCGGGCTCCCGCCGAAAGGCTCCGGAGCGCCAGTCGGCTCAGCCTGAGGAATCTCGGGCCCAGCGGGACTCTTCAGACCCCGGCGCGGGCCCGGGAGGGGAAAGCACCACCCGGGCGCCGGGGTTCCCCAATGGGGACCGGAGCCTCCCGGCGCGCCGGCGGGGCCGGCCGCTTTCCTGGCGCGCCCCGCTGCAGGGACCCGCCGCCCCGGGTCTCCTTCCCGGTTTCGGAACAAAGAGGCGGGCCCCGCCGCCGGGGAGCTCCGGGGGAGGCCCGCGGCCCCACGGCCGCCCCGCGCTGCCAGGGCCGCGGCCCGCCCGGGCGGAGCGGGGTGGGGGCGGTGCCGGGGGCAGCACCTGGCGCGGCCGCCCGGCCCTGCCCGCCCCGCGCCGGACAAAGGCGGCCGCGGTCAGCCCGCCGCGATCCGCCCCGGGGACGAACCGGCACCGCGGGCAGGGGCCGCCACCGGCACCTCGGGGGGTGGGGGCTTCCCCCGTGTGACCCCGCGGCCCGCCCCGCTCCCGGGTCACCCCATCGGCCCCGGCCCAGCCCGCGCCAGGCCCCGCGCCCCCTCCCTCCCTGGCGAAGGCCGGGGGCGGGGCGGGGCGCGCGGCGCCGGTGGGGGCGGGCGGGGCGGGGCGGTGCCGCCGCTGCGCGCTGTGTGCTGGAATGCGCGGCGCCTCCCGCCGCGCCGCCGCCGCCAGCAGCGCCTCCCCGCCTCGCGCGCGCCCGGCCCCGCGCGCCCCGCCCCGCGCCCCGCAGCAGCCGCGCGGCCGGGCGGCCCCGCGCCGCCGGTGAGTGCGGCGGGGCCCGGCGGGACCCGGGCCCGCGGGAGGGGGGAGCTGGGCCGGGCCGGGCCGGGCCGGGCGAGAGGCGCTGTCCAGGGCTGATCTGCGGCCGGCGGGCGGGCGGGCGGGCGGGCGGGGGTGGCCGGGCCCGGCGGGGCGGGCCGGGCCGCGCCGCGGGGGGATCAGCACCACGGCTAAGGAGCCGTGGCCGCCGCCTGCCGTCGCGCCGGCCGCGGGGGCGCTCGCCGGGCCTCGCCGCCGCCGGAAGGCGATGCCGCCGCCGCCGCCGGCCGGGCCGGGCCGGGCCGGGCCGGGCGCAGCCCCAGGCCTCGGGCCCGGGCGGAGGCCCGGGGCGCCGCTCGCCCTCCCGCCGCCGGGCACCGGGTGGGCGCGGCCGCGGTGACCTTGCCGGTACCGAGCCGCTTCCCCCGCGCCGCGCCCCGGCCCCGGGGCCGCTGCCCTGCCCTGCCCTGCCCGCCGCGGGGGGGAGGAGGAAGCCGAGCCCGTGCCTCGCCTCCCGGCCCCGGGGCGGGCGGCAGGGGGAGCGGCGGGCCGGTCGTGCCCGGCCAGGCCCCCCCGGCGGCGGCGGCGGCGGCGGTCGGGCCGGGGGCGGCGCGGGGAGGGCTGCTTTGTGTGGGCAGGCAGAAAATGGCCGCATGCCTGGCAGGGAGGGCGGCGGCGGCGGCGGGGGCACGGCCCGGCCCGGCTCCCCCGGCCGCCTCCCCCGGCGGATGTGCGCCGGGGCCGCGGGGGGGGAGCGGGCGGCGGCCGTGCCGGGCCGCCCCCTTTTGTTGGCGGCCTTGGGCCCGGCGGGGTCCCTGGGCAGTCGGGGGGGGGCCCTCGGAGGGGCCCGACGGCCTCAGCACCCACCCGCGGGCGCCTGCGCCGCCCCCGGTGTCCGACATGGCGGGCCCCGCGGGAGCTGCTGGGTCCCGGCCGCCCCGTGGGAGCGGGTAGCGCTGCCGGGCGGCCCGGAGCCCGGCCGGGGCCCTGCGGGACCAGGGACGTGGGGTCCCGCTGTCAGCGCCCCCCCACCTGGCCTCCGCACGGCGGGGCCCTGCACCCGTCGTCGGGCGGAACTGGACGGCCCTTGTGGGGGAGGAACGGGACCCCCCCGCCCCCCCGATGCCGAGCGTGGCCTGTGGGAGCGGGGAGGACCCGGCCCCGCGTTCTGCCTCTGCCGGCCCGGTGCCTCGGCCCGGAGGTCTCGTTTTCTGGTGTTACCTGGAGGGCAGCTTGGGTAGCACGAAGCAGAGGGGGCTTCTCTGTCACACTGGGGTACTTAGCGGTGTGCCTTTTGTCTTCCAACAGAGTTCCTGCCATGGCAACTCAAGTGCTGGGACAGTCTGGTGGCAACAGCCTCTTTCCTGGCAGCGCTAATATCGGCATGGCATTGTCCAATGACATGTATGACTTACACGACCTTTCCAAAGCTGAGCTGGCAGCTCCTCAGCTTATTATGTTGGCAAATGTGGCCTTGACAGGAGAAGTCAATGGCAACTGCTGCGATTACCTGGTTGGGGAAGAGAGACAAATGGCAGAACTGACAACGGTAGGGGACAGCAACTTCTCAGACAGCGATGGAGAGGGTATGGAAGATACCCAGGCTGCGGAGAGTGACCGCGAGGCACCTGAAAACGTGGAATTAAGCTCTCTTGACGTTCCTTGTGCAGAAACCCAAAGTCCAGCTGTTTGCCCCCCTCCTAAGGCTCCCAGTGTGGACAAAGATGTCTCACTGGAAGTGCTGGGTACTCCAGAAAGCACAGAGGACAAGTGTAAGAGCTTGAAGAGCAAGCCGTTTCGTTGTAAGCCTTGCCAGTATGAGGCAGAGTCTGAAGAAGAGTTTGTGCATCATATCAGGGTTCACAGTGCTAAGAAATTCTTTGTGGAAGAAAACGCAGAAAAGCAAGCCCAGGTGAAGGAGTCTGATTCTTGCACTGCAGAAGAAGTGGATTTCTCTAAGGGCCCAATCCGTTGTGACCGTTGTGGCTATAACACTAACAGATATGATCACTATCTGGCTCACTTGAAGCACCACAACAAAGCAGGGGAAAATGAGAGAGTCTACAAGTGTACCATATGCACTTACACTACCGTCAGTGAATATCACTGGAAGAAACACCTAAGAAATCATTTTCCCAGGAAAGTGTATACCTGCTCACAATGCTCCTATTTTTCAGACAGGAAAAACAATTATATTCAACATATTCGAACTCACACAGGTAAGTCTTTTAATCTTCTTTGATTTAAGCGTGGTAAAGAGTACTGAGAAACTGATAAATGAAGCAAGCCCAGAGTCATCTGTTTGCCAAGTTTGTTCCACCCCGATAAAGCTTCGTGCTCTCTCTTGGTGCTACCAGATTAATGCCTTGTGGAAGTGTGGATTTGGTTTGAGCTCCAGTCTGCAGTCTTTGAGGACTGAGAAAATCTCTCCGTGTCAGGGGCCCAAGAGGAGATGAAGAGCATCCCATTTAGTAATTTTAAGCCAGTTTTTTGAAGGGGGCATGACAAAGCGTGCCTGTGATGATTGTCAGGGTCGACAACACAAAAGCCCAACGCATTGTAAAAACAAAACAGGCAGGTTGACAAAAGGCGCCTGAATCCCATGGGTAGTTTTGGAAATGGTATGTTCAGACTGAGCTGAAACTCTACTAAGCTGTAATTACAGAGAAGGAAGAGCTGATACACAGACTGAAAGGAGCCCTCCACCATCTACAAAGTCAGAATAGGAGTTGAATAGTGTTGCCAGTGAATTAATTCCTCTTAATGTACAGGGGCCCCATTTTTTCTAAGGTCTACATCAGTGCAGTAGCCAGAAGTAGACATATAACTTTTGTTGGCCTATAGGAAGCCCTCGAGGGAGTCTTTGGCCTGATTTCCTGTCTTCTGCTAACACCGGTTTGTAATCTCAGGGGGAAGCGTGAGGCCCCCTTCTACTCTGGTTTATACCAAGCGGAGTCGGCGGACCTCCAGTGGTGTTGTCGTCTGGCGAGCTGGGGCCACAGCTGATTTAGGAAGTACCTTGCTTTGTATCAGAGCCTCGCCAGCCTCTCACGTGGGGAGTCCTGGAGCATACCCAGACTTGAGACTCCTCTCTAGAAGAAGATTTAATAGCCACCTCACCTCTTCAGGTGGTGAGGTGCACTTG
This sequence comes from Falco rusticolus, assembly GCF_015220075.1. Lineage (NCBI taxonomy): Eukaryota > Metazoa > Chordata > Aves > Falconiformes > Falconidae > Falco > Falco rusticolus. Next base: position 51,184,619 of record NC_051187.1, read on the forward strand.
CTTTGCCTCCTGATCCCTTTTGTGGAAGCTGGAGGGCAGTTCAAACCTTTCTTGCAACTTCTTAGAAGCTTTTTATTTCCACCTTGTCAAGGCTTTTTCCACCTTGTCGAGGCTTTCTGAGGAGAGCTCAGACTTGCCAACCATCTTCTAGCGTGCTGACCTGGCCCGGTTCCTCTTTATTGTAGGCTGTGCTGGCTGAGCGAAACACTGGGGAATTTCTCCTTTGAAGTCATGTTTTGTCACAGCAGTGACATGAATGGTTTGGAGGCTTCAGTTCGGTTGTCTGCAGCTGTCTGGAAGGGGAGGGCAGCACTCGGGCTGCCTCAGGGCTGGGCTTGAGCTCAAGTGTGCAGAAGTTTGTGTTCGTCAGCATGCTTTGGTATCTGCTTTGACGGGGTTGGGAGGGTCTGCTGGGATTTTTAGTGCGTTAAGGCATACTTTTTTCTCTTGACAATAGCCACGTTTAGAGGATACCATCCGTTTAAAAATCAGTCCTGTCTAAATACTTTCCCCTCAAACAAGTAAACGAAGATTATTGTGAGAGATGTTGGGAAAATGGTGTGGTTTACATCCTCTGGTTTGTTTTCTTTGTTTGTATTGTGGGAGATAACAGGAAAGAGACCAGGTAAAACTGACAAAATTACAGGAGGAAACCCTAAATAAATCTTACGGGGAACTCTTGGCCAAATGTAAGCCTATCCTGTGGTGCCTGTCTGTTTTACATTTGTCTCGACTTCAAATTCATCCCTGCTTGTGTTTGTACACGGCTTTAGGTTCCCACTCTGATCTCTGGAAGTTCTTGTTGAGTTTTACAGGAACTAACCATAAAAGCATGTTTGCTGAGGAAGTGCTCTGTTATCACTGCATTTCACCAATTTACCAGGGAACTGTATTAAAATTAAAAAAAAAAATTCAACCAAGTTAAATTATGTGGGATATTGTTCAGTTCCTCTTTTCTCCTTTAAAAATAGTGGTGCCATCGAGGTTTCTTGTTCTTTGGTTTGTCACGTCTTTGCATTATTTTAATTAAGCTGAAATGAGTGATTATGATTTCAGCATTCTTTAGTCTGCCCTGGTAGTTGTTTCTTTGCTAGCTCTTAACTAAAAAATTAAGATCTTTTAGCCAGTTCTCACTTGATAAAAATCTTTCATGTATGTTAGTAGACTGATTTAGGAATGTGCCTTGTTTCCCAGTAACACTAATTTTGTGGAGAAGAGCTAAGGGAAGAGTGTTAGAAGAATGAATAAGCTACAGGCAGTTATGTTTATATGCCAGGCTCGAAGTTTCTGATGGTATTAATGTGTAATCAATTGCCTTAAAAAAACACAAACAAATCCACAATACACAACCCCCCCAAACAATCTTCTAAAAAACAAAAAAAAAACCACCCACAGATTTTATAGTCAAAAGTATTTGCAGACTGTTAATATAACAGTACTGAATTTTATGAAACCTGAATGATTCTAAAATATCTTTGGATTATAGTTTTCATTTAAATCCTAAGAAAAATATTTGTTGGAGAAGGGAGGGGTCATACAAACTTAATTTTCTTCCTATGTTATGGGTTCAGAATGTTAAGAAGAAAGCTGGAATTGTTTCTTTGGTTTCCTGATTGCCAATAGGTGAAATAATTTTGGATAGATGCTTGTATTTCTCTCCTATTTTTTGTACTTCACCTGACTTTCTCTCTGTGGGAAAACCCCTCCTTGGAGATAATTGGTTTCTGCCGTGTTTGAGCTATCCATTTTTCTGAAACACTGACTGTACAGAGTACAGTTTCACAGGATCAAATGCTCTGCTGCTGCTGGAGAAAGGCATTCTCAGTTTCCTCCCCGTATCCTGGGACTGGTTGATTCAGCTCAGTAAAATGGCAGTAAAATACTCCTTTCCTCTTCCTCAGGTTGATTTTTCTGCTGGTTAGTGAGCTGAATCGACTAAGGACACATAGAAATGCCGGAGCTTGCGGCCAGGGGCAGGGAGGGAGGGTTGCATGCTAGTACCTTGCTTGGTGGGAGAAATACCTATCCTCTGCCTGTTCGGGACCACGGGAAGGCAGGCAGAAGTTACCTGCTTTCCTGCTGTTTGCATCCCTGTTGGCAAACAGGTGATTGTGAACCCGCCCTGTCATGGAAGATAACCTTGTGCCTGTGGCAGGCTGCTGACAAATATGGGGGACCTTGGGCAGGGGTGGTTTCAGGACCCTGCAGCTGGTCATGAGCTTGTCAGCTGGGAAAGCTACATCTGGAAGAGCCTGTGTGCTGCCCAGGAGGGGGTGGCTGCAGATGTTCAGGGCTGGTGGGGCAGAAAGATCTGTCCTTGTGGCAGGGACAGATCTACCTGGACTTGTTTGTGCTCATTAGATACGTTAGACCAAGATTTGACTTGATTTACCCTATCATCCACACTGCTGATCCTGGAACTGTACTATACGCAGGACAGTGCAGCATTGTTCTCTATTTTTTTCCAATTTATTTGTTAGAAGCAATTTCTAGAAAACGTCTTATTTACATAGCCCTGCAGATGATTTTTCAATTACATCTACTTCAGGCAGTCACAGGGTGTTCAGTGCCTAGCTTTGGGCTGTCTTTTCTGGTTGTCATAGGGGATCTTTCTTGCTTGTCACTGTGTTGGAAGTCTGGTGGAAGCAGTTTCATTTCAAGCAGACAGAACTTTTAATGGCATTATAGAGAGATGATCTTAAAGTTGTTCACTGGTGTCAGTCTGCCTGTTCATTTGCATAGAGTTAAGTGCCTGCTTAAGCTTTTTCTAGGTTGGGGCTTATTGAAGTGTCTTGTGGAGAGGTTTTTTTGGTGGCTTGTTTGCATATAATGAGCTTGTAAAATTACAATAAAAATCCTTTGGGGAACAGCATTTTATAAAACAGCCCTTACAATGTAGTCAGGCATTTAATTCTCAAGGGGCAAAACCACATTTTGAATTAATTGCATTCATCATACTTTAAATCTAGTACATTTTGTTGCTGTGCCCTATATAAAATACCTGAAAGAAAGCCTTTTCCACATTCCTGAGGTTTTAGGTAACTTTAAAGACAGGAAATTTCAGGTAATGGGAAGAAGACCTGACTGAATATTTCCAGGACCTTTGGCCGCATATTTTCAGATTGTAAGGAGTCATTTAAAAACAAAATAATTTCTTTATAATGAAAGGACTACCCTTCCCTTGTACATGACAATCTTATTATGTGCCTTGCACCAATCTTCCACCTTGTTTTAACTTGTAGGGGGGTGGGGTGGGGGATTATGGTTGTTAGGGTGAATTTACCTTTAAACTGCTGATCTAATCAAGAACAGTAGTCTAAATGTTTGATGGGAGGAAGAAACGTGGGATTAGTCTGCACTGCAAAGACCACTTCTACTCCTGTTTTGGCAAAGGCCAGCAGTGGAGCCTCCCATCACACATTGGTAGATGAAGGTCTGTGCTGCTGCAGATAGAGCTATGGAAAGTGAACAAGTAGCCAGTGTGCAGGGCTTTTGCTGACAACCAGGACTCGGTGATTTGGAGAGCATTTGGTTGTGTGCTTCAACTGATGCAGCAAAATGCTGTAGTGTAATTCTAACTGTGATTGGAATAAATATTACAGCTGAGTAACTTACTTTTCCCTTCCCAGCTTCACTCCTCTCTTCTGTTGGGAGTATCCACCTGAGGCTAACAAGTGTTTTTACAACTTGCAGTGGAGACAAGGCCACCTAGATCTCTCAGCTGTGCTAGCAGTTTGGGGCAAACACTCCTGGTACTTACCTGGACCTGCCTAACAGATAGTAATTCTAAAACTGTCTGCCTTTATTTGGGGCTTGTCTTCACTTGAAAAGGATTTTCAAGTGTCATTGTACACTGAGAGTTACACAAGCTAACTGTCCCTTGTGGAGACCTAATTTATGACAGGTTAGTTTCCATTAGTTCTCCAGAAACAATAACTCTGCAGGCGGAGGGATTTGAGTCGTCAAAATAAGTGTTGCTGCTACACTTGAACTTTTGCTAGCAGCATTGTTTCACTGAGCAGGGCATCATGCTTTTCCATGCTCCAAGCTAATTTTACTCTGCCAATAAAACTTTGGAAGGAGAGACCTAGTCTCTATCTGCACTTGTGTTCTGGCAAATGCAGGTCCATGCTGAGTGGATGGTTGCTCCTATCTTAATCCAGATGAAACATGGAGTTTCAGTTAAGGTGTTACATGAAGCAAGAACATACCTGGTTTCTTATCGGGTCTGTATCTTTTGTGCATCTTTTGAGTGCTGGGAGAAAATACTGTAGGAAAGTCAGTTCTGTTGGTTTAGGGCTTCCTAAAGGTGGCTGTCCTCATCACCTTTTGGCTGAGGTTACTGTCTGACCCCAGATGGACATGAGGCTGTGCCTCTCTTATATTCTTCCTCTTCACTATCCTCGTTCACGCGGGAAGACAACGTTGCACTGGTCCAGCTCAGGCATATGCTTCTTGCTGTGTCCCTTTGGTGAGAGATGATGTACCCTCAAATACAGCTTGGGGAGCTGTCACAGCCTCACGTGTATGGCTCAGTAACGAAGTTCGGGGATCGGCTGTGTTTCAGTAACTAATTTGCTGTTTGTTTTTGCAGGAGAGCGACCCTATCAATGTGCGATGTGTCCTTATTCCAGCTCTCAGAAGACCCATTTAACCAGGCACATGCGCACCCACTCAGGTTGGTAAGGGGCGGCAGCAGCATGACTCGGGGAAAAAGGGGGTGGTTTGCAGAATCACAGCATGGTTGGAGTTGGAAGGGATCTCTGGAGGTCATCTGGTTCAGCCCTGCCTGCTCAAGCAGGGACACCTAGAGCAGGCCGCCCGGTTCCCTGTGAGATATCTCATCCAGTACAATCTGAGCTTTAGCTCCTATTTTAACATGGAAGGTTGTCTTTACCTGCTAAGGAAATCCTAAGTGTCTGTAATAGAAGTGATATCTTTTTCTTTCCTTTTTACTTTCCAAGGTGTATTCTGAGGTTCACAGGGCTGCCCTAGTAGTCCTAGTAATCTAGTAGAAAATACAACATTGTGATGATATAGGAGCAGATTCTTGTCTTCCCTCTGCTGCCATCACTCTGCTCAAATCAGTGAAGCTGGGAAAATTTTGAGCAGCTGAGAGTGTCCTCTGTGATGTTTGTGATTTCATCTCAGCTGGGGTTCTGAGGGAACCTTAGCTTTTGCTTAGTATTACAGAAAGATGTAAAATAGTGTCTGCTTATGGCAAGGAGGCACAGAGGAGAAAAAGCAAACCCAGAGGGTGTTCACAAGTGACTCAGTCTTGTGGCATTAAAAGACAAATTAGCAATTTTCACTAGCCTTTATTTCCCCTTACTGGTCGTAAGTTCTGGTGTTACAAACATCTGCTCTCACTCTCTTGCAAATCTCTTGTAGAATAAATTAATAGCATTTTTGTGAGTTGTAAGAGCACAGGCATGCCAGACACAAGTACCATTGTCCTTTGTGACCCTTGCAGGGGAGTTCAGGTAGATCTCAGCCTGCGCTTTTGGTTTGCTAATATCTGAATTGACCAGACCTAGGTGAATTCCTAATCCCAGGAAACAGTAGTGAAAGTCTCCTGAGCAGTAATTGTTTCAGTTTCAACAGATGAGGCTTTTAATTGAAACCAGAAGGCAGGCAGTTTTAACTATAGTGGAGGCAGGGTTTGGACCGATTAAAAATAGCCAGCTTTAAAATGACATGACAGTATTCTCGTTTGAGAATTTTGTGAATGAAGTATTCTGCTTCCAGAAACAAAAATAATTTTTCACTGAACCTCTGGGCTAAATGTGAATTTGTAAATGGTTTTGTCAATACTGAGCCTGGAAACCATTTCATGAACATCTTACTCTCCCCTTTTCTGTGCAATGAAGTCTCAAAGCCAAAGCATATGAGTAGTGGGATCTGCCCTTGGCCCTTGACTCAAAGGTCTGGCAGGGAGGGTGTGAGTTGTGCCGACAGAAGTGGGAGTGCACTCTTGCTATCAGGGGTGTTTTATTAATAGCTATCATAACTTCTGTTGCATGTCTTGCTGCATTGTCCAGGCAGCAGAACCTTTTCTGTGGCAATTTCTGGACTTCTGCACTTTACAGGCTGGCCTTTTAAGGCAAACTGGTGCTGTAGCTTTCTTCAAATGTCAGACAGTGAACAACAGTGGCTTAGAGCCTAATTCACAGCTGTATTGCTACATGTCCTTTCCACTTGTGCAACAAAACCCCTGGATTTAGTAGAAGTGATGGACAGAAACTCTTCACGTAGAACCTTTGAGTTACCCTGTTGCATCTACCTCTGAATGCTCTGTGCCGTTAGAACAGCTTGTTCGTGTGTATGTAAGAGAGGCTGTTCCTGTTGTCCTCACGCTGTTGATAAAGGTCCGTACTTGCGAGAAGGATGAGCAGTGAAGTACATCAAGCTTTAACTTGTGAAAAATGTCACCAGCAAGTGGGTGGGAAAAGGAAGGAAGGAAAGAAGATAGGCTGAAGGTAATAGGGAATCGGAGTAACCCTTCTTGAAACAATAAAGAGATGCTGCAGGCAGATGTGAAATGATCTGGAGTCTTAAGCAAGTGTCCCCATTCCTTCCTGCCAGGGAGGCAGCAGGAATTACAGAGTTTGTGAGGGCATTGCAGATCAGTAATGTGGCTAACGCTGGCTAACACAAACAGACAATGCAGGCACAGTGATTTCATCTTCACTGCTAGCTGCTCTGGTCTCCTGAGTCATGCTGCAGAGGAGCAGCACGAGTACGGGCAGTATTGGAGCAGTGGGTTGCAGGGCTGGGATAAGTACTGTTGTGCTGTGAACAGAAGGGGCTGGAGTCAATTTTCAGTGTACTTGGGAAGTGGCACGTGTTAGTTCTGCAGGTCAGTTTTGAGATGCTGGTTCAGAGCTCAGGAGCGTCCCAAATTCCTCAACTGAATCTGCGCATGCACAGATGTTCTCAAGGTATTTCTGGACTTGAGTTGTTGGGCTAGAAGTGTTTTTCCTATTTGCTTTGATGTGTAAATGAAAAGCCACTTCTGCTGCAGCAGCATGTACTAAGCAGAACATGTCAGGAACACTTCTGCAAGAGTCATTGCACAGCTGTAAATGCAGATGTCAGTAGTAACATGATGGCTTTAGACTGCATCTGGCTGGCTTGCCAAGAGTAGCCTGCAACCAGTATGTCACGTGTTTGAGACATTATAAGAGTGAATTGAATTATCAGAGGTAAAGATCATCTGAGCAGTGTGCCCTTTTCACATGCTTTGGTATTAGCTAGCTTCTTTTCCCTCATTTCCTTTTCAATGCAAACTTGAAGTATGCTAAATCTGTGTAAAGTTGGACTTTTTTGAAACGTTTGTGTGAAACTGCTATTCATCAAATGTTACATTTCCATTTTTCTACAATGCATTCAATGGACCAGTTGGGTATGGATTCCATTTGCTAATATTACTGTAGAGAGATCTCTGCCGGTATGTATGCATAGCCAGAACCTGTGACGTTGTTACTGCTTGTTTGGTTTTGGACCCCCTTCCTCCCACCCCTCACCCCTTCTCTCTTTTTTGTATTTTGTTCTTAGTGTCTTGTGAATGTGTTTGTGACTTGTGGATTTCTTATGTTGACTTCACCTAATTTTAAAGGCGCATGGATCATTTTTTTTTTTTCCTTTTTGAGTTTCATATTCCTGTATCTGTATTAGCGGGAAGTGATTGCCCCACCCACCCGCCCCCCATGCTTAATAATCACCGTCATTCCCTTCCGCCCTTCCTTCCTTAGGTGAGAAGCCGTTCAAATGTGATCAGTGCAGCTATGTGGCCTCAAACCAGCACGAAGTAACTCGTCACGCAAGGCAGGTTCACAATGGGCCGAAGCCTCTGACTTGCCCACACTGTGACTACAAAACAGCTGACCGCAGCAATTTCAAAAAGCATGTCGAGCTCCACATCAATCCGCGCCAGTTTCTCTGTCCTGTATGTGATTACGCAGCATCTAAAAAATGTAACCTGCAGTATCACATCAAATCCAGGCATCCCGATTGTTCTGACATCACCATGGATGTTTCAAAGGTGAAGCTACGGACTAAAAAGAGCGAAGCTGACTTTTCTGAGAGCATTAATGACAAAGCAGAGAAGGAACAAACAAAAGGTGATTCAGCCGCAAAGAAAACTGAGAAAATTGTGAAAGTGGAGAAAAAAGATAATTTGGCAAAGGAAAAGAAGCCGACGAGCAATGTTTCTGCAGGCCAGGTGACAACCAGAAGTCGGAAATCAGCTTCAGAAAACAAGGAGGTGGATATTAAAACTGAGAAAAGTACTGAGAAAACATGTAAAACAAAGAAGAACAAAAGAAAGGCAGAGGCTGAAGTAACCTCCTCAAGGCAAGAGCCTGCAAATGATACCTCAGCAGTAACAAAAAAGAAAAAGAAAGTGGAAGCTAAACCCAGAGACTGTCAGGAAGCTCAGAAAAGTGATGCTGTACCAGAGGAGGAGCCTAAAAAGCAAAATTCATGCCTTAAGAAAAACAGAAAAAAGAAAGCTCTGAAAAATAAGCACACTAAGAAAAGCAGTAAACCCGATCAGGAGAAGATCGAGGAAGAGGAGATGCCAGAGGAGTGTCATAGCACAGAAGAAGATGGATGTGTGAAGCCCGACACTGAGGGCAGCAACCAGAAGGAGCAAGATGCCACTGACACAGTGGCATTAAACAACGATGGTGATCATGCTCTCAAGGGGGAGAGCACCGATCCCAAAGGAAGCTGCGTACAAGACTCAGGGCAGCTTTGTCTGCCAGCTCAGGATGCAAACACAGAAGCTGAGGTAGAGGACCAAGAAATGCCTGCTGCAGCAGGAGAGAGCGAAGGCACTGTTGTTGAAAAAGAGGAGGAGAGAAAGGTAGAGAGAGGGGAAGACACTTGCTCTGAGGAATCTTCCGAGGCAGCGTCTTCTGAAAAAAGCTTGGATGTGCTCATGGATGGGGTACCAGATCTGGTGCCTGAGAAGGAGCCGGAGGAAACCTTCGTGGCAGAAACTGTGAGTAGCTCAGACCCGATGGACCTGACCAAAACGTGCCTGCCAGCGACAGAGCCAACAGGAGATGCCGTGCCAGCACCTGCGCCCCCAGAAGGGTGTACGCAAAGCCCTGAGGTTGCTCTGGCCTTATCATCTCGGGATAACACAGCAGTGAGTGAATCTCAGGAAATGGATGAGGACGAGGGCATCCACAGCCACGAAGGCAGCGACATAAGTGACAACATATCAGAAGGAAGCGATGACTCGGGGTTAAACGGCGCTCGCTCTGTACAAGAGGAAACAAGTCCAAAGACGTCACAAGGAGCTGGGGACACCACAGTGGCCAGGGAGAACTATGTGTGCATTTTTTGTGACCGCTCATTTAAAAAGGAAGGTGAATACAGCAAGCACCTCAATCGCCACTTAGTCAATGTCTATTACCTTGAGAAAGCAACAAAAGGGCAGGAGTAGAAATAGCTGTGGTTTGGGGGAATCTTCTTTTGTAAGATCTTATACAGCTTAATGTACAGATACTGTAGATTTATTTTTTTTTTCTTTTAAGAGCAGTTTGCTTTAGTGTCTGCATTGGTTTGTTTTTTGGATTAGTTTTTTTTTAAGTTGAAAATATTTTTGACAACTTTTTGTGTAATTGTGAACTCATTAACTATTGGATCTCTTCATTAGAGAAGGCAGGTAGGGTGTTTGAGACTGTGTGCTGTAAAGTCAGTGTAAGCTTCTAGCTGTTAGCTTATGCAATTCTTTTATAAATTGAGTTTTAGGAAGAAGACTGTAGCTAACAATACACAAGTTGGATGTTTGTAGAGCCATTGGCATTAGTTGCTTTTTATTCTAGCAGCCAGCTCTTCTCTCTGTCCCCTTCTCCCCCACCACCTTTTTTTTTTTTTTTTTAGTTCTTCTCAATGTGTCTTGATGTTCAAAGTGTTAAACTACTTGATGGTTTTTCTACCAGGAGGATAGCTAGATAGCTTCTATTACATAAAGAGCACTTTGTAAAAGAAATCAGAGTTGGCTAGTGATGAACATAACTGTTTAAGATAATTGTAATTGTGAACGTACATTTCAGATCCCCTAAGCGTGAATGGTGAGCCAAAATCTGGGAGTAGTCCTTCCAACTTTTGATTGGAGAACCTCTGTCTTGATTAATATCTTAATGACTATGATATGTAATTGGCTTTGTTGTGGGGGAGCAAGTTTGTTATTTTTAATTTCTGCTTTTTTTTTTTTGATTGTGCTTTAAGGGCTTAAAATATTGCACATTGTTTTTGATTTTTACCTATGCAGTTTAATCCTTTAGGAATAGCGCTTGTGCAGTACGTGTACACTTTATATATGCATGTTTGGTTTTGTTTGTGTAAGGTTTTTTTTTATTTGGAAACGTTCAGATTCGTTGCTTACCATGGGACAGTTTTCTGTGATGCTCTTTACTGCAGATTTTACTTGTTTTCCTGGGGTATTATTAGTTTTGCATGAAGTTGCTGAAATTGTGAACTGCTTGGCTATATATTTTTGACTGGCTTTAAAATTGTATAGTTTTTGAGCAAAAGGATACCAATGCAATTTCTAAACACTTTTATAGGATTTGTTTTATCATGGAAATGCCACTTCTGATATTTTGAATACACATACAGAACAATAAATTCTAATTTATAATTTGGGATCACCAGACAGGAAAATACTCACTCTCGGTGGGAATGGTCCATGGATTCCTCAAGCCCAGGTGACTATTTTTTTCCCCTCTCCTTTTCATTTCTGTGGTGGATGGCAGTCAACTTTCATGAGCTTAAAACAAAATAAAATAGTAGCAGTGACAGAAGTACGGTTCATCAAAATCTAACATCTCACCCACCAAAAAACCACAGATAAAGATAAATCAACTGGTAAGCAACAAACCTGGCATTAAAAACTGTAGGAATTCCTGCTCCTTATTCATTCAAGTTGTATTTAATAAAATCATCCTGCTTCCATGCAGAGAGAAACATGTAAGTGATCAGATTGTCATCTCAGGTCTACATGACATACCAGGAGTTTTTAATTCTAAACAGATTTAATTTCTGGCACACACAAACCCAAGAGAGATTGTATACTTACTGCTTGTAGTCAACCAGTGCCAAAATGTAAACAAAATCCAAACCAGCAGGGAAAAAGCAAAACCCTCCAGTCCCATCTTACATTCTCCTGACTGTCATTAGCCGCCTTTCCAGTGGGAGCAGTTTGGGGCAGCTTCTCTGGTTGTCAGCTCCAAAGAAGCAAATCTGGAGGCAGGTGTTATTTGGAGAGTGGATTTGAGGAGCTCAGTGTTTGTCAGAGCACTTTATGGCAAATACTCTCAACGTAAGCTTTGGAATAAACCCTATTCTTCTCTGCGTGTCCCCGCAGCATCTTCCCCTCCGAACAACCCCACTGCCTTGAATGAATAGCGAGCAACAATACTACGTTGCTTCTGCTTTTGGGAGAGATTGGTAATAGGAGGCCAAAGATTTGAGAGGGAAGGTATCCCTCGTGGCAGAAATAAATTGTATAATGTATAGTGAGTTTTTGTTTGCTTAGATAGTGTTCAATCCTTACCTTGGCTGTGACAATCATTGTCAACTGAAGATCAAGTTGCAACTATATTTATGTTAAACATTAAGAAAATAAACCTAGTTGAATTGTTTTCCTAAACAACCAGTTGTAATAGTCTTAGATGTAATTTTTTTCTTCATAATACTGTTTCCTTTATATATAAATGTTGCCACCATTTGTGAGCGATGTGAGCAGATGCTTGATATTCCAGTACTGTGTAGAGGTTTTTATAGCTCCCTTCAGATCCTTGCAAAGAGCCTTTGCCATCCTGTGAGAGACTTCAAGGACTTTAGCTGTGTTCAAATAAACTTGTGGACTGGCCTGATAATTTTTCTGGTTTGTTTTTAAATGAAAATAATGGTGTCAACTGACTAAATCTCTCTCTGTGAGTTAAAAACAAAGATGTGGTTCTCTGAGATCCCCTGCTGCAGATTTCCGTGAAGTGGTCAAAGTTTCAATGCTTTATCCGACAAGAACTCTTTGAAGACGGCAGTCAGCTCCTGTTCAGCAGTGTTTCTTACCACAAGATTAGAAACTGAAAATAAATTATTAACATATTGAGAAGAAAAGTTCATTATTTCTATCTGAGACCCATGAACAATGTCCTGAAATGCCTAACGGTGGTGCAGAACAGTGTTGGAATTCTCTGTTTGGTTAAGACCAAGGTTTGGGAGCATGTTATGGTAAAGCAGCAAGGATGTAATGCGTTATGTGTATCTAAAATGTTAGACATTGCTAATATTGAGTATTTGAGGGGGGATGCAGGTCAGGTAACCCACCATATACGGTGGTCTTACATTGGTATAGCTCCCTTTAAACAATGCCTTTTTTTTTTTTGTGTGTGTGTGTGTGTGGTCTTTTTCAATATTCTTAAATTATTTTGTGTTGGTTTTGCCAATGCTAGTGTTTTTGTGTTTTCTTGGCAATAATACCTGTATGAGTGTTCAACCTCCAGTATGTGGTTGGAAGGATTAGCACATGGACACCCCTACACTGACAGCCCTCTGTTGAGCAGCGCAGTGTTTTGGGCTTTTGCTGTATGAATCCATACAAAGTCACTGCCCTGAGAAATGGTCTAGAAGTGGGTAGGTAGGTATTAATAATCCGTGGTGTTGTAATTGCTATTTCTGGATTTTGATGATCTAGTCTGGAACTTTAGTCATTGAAAGAACAAGAACGTTTAACAACTGACAGGCCAGTTAAGACATGGTAACACCATTGATATCAACAGTTATAATTGATTTCAACAGATTTAATGTAGCTGAAAGGTATTAAATCGAATTCAAGAGTTTTCTTGAATGTCAGTTGTGTAGATATGTGGCGTGCGTACAATATTAACAGAATCCAAATAGCTAATGGAATTGTTTTATGTGTACATATATTCCCCACCCCCCCTAAAATTACACTAGCTAACTTTTGTAAGCTGGCATGGAAACATGTTTATGATGTTTAGTTGCACCATGTTTGATGCTTTTTCAGTGCAATACTTGTATTCTCTGAATTAAACCAAAGGTAATTTTTTTTCATGCTCTCTCTACTGTAGTGCATGACAAGTCTTTTCTACGTTTGTAATAGATGTAAAACAAGCCAGATCATACATCCTGTTTTTACCTAAAACATGTATAAGAAGTCTTTTGTTCAAAATGTAGTATAAAGTTGAACTAAATTGCATTATATTAACCCTTACAAGTGTATTTTCCTAAGCATAGTTATGATTAAATAAACTTTATTAAGGAACTTGCAGTTTCTATCTCCCACTTATTAATGGCTATGCAAACCATTTGTAACTCAAGGCAGGAGCAGCGCAGGCTCAGGACCTCCAGCCAGCACAGTCTGGTGGAGCCGGTACGTATGTGCCATGTGTGTGCACACACAGACCTGACTGCAGGCGGGATCAGCGACTCCAGAAGTAGGTTCTGCTTCAATGGACTGCATTTGTTTCCCTGTCCAGTGAGGTCGGGGCAGAAGGGGGGAGGCGCGTGCGTACAGGTAAGGTTCAAACCATAATGCCAGACCTGTTTGTGACTTGGCAGGACGGGCCCGATGGGCAGAAATGCAGCTTGGTGGAAGCTGCAGAATTTAAACTTGGGGTTAATTCCATTTTATTCCTGCATTCCAAAAGGGTCTGTGGTGCTTTCTCATTTGGGGAATTAACAGCTTTAAAAATTATGTCACCTGTCATCTCTACGGCTACAATACTGTATAGACTGGAAATATCTTGAGAGCTGTGGAGCCTGGTATAGCTGCAAGGGTGACTTCTCATATCTCTGCCAGCCTGGACCTTTTAGAAAACCTGAGCTGTATTAGCCTGTGATGCTAACCTGCATTCTATGGCTTGGTCATTCTTCCCTCCTACTAACGCAGAACAACTCCTATTTGCCCAGGGATCAAGGTAAAGAATATTTGATGAACTTACGGAGATAATTGTATATGCAGCTGCTGCAGCTTTGAACAATTAGGGACGCTCCTGGAAGTGTAAGAATTGAGCTATTGTCTTCTCTGATTAAATGTTTCCTCATAAGCGATGCTCTCCCCACCCCCCGTCATTTTTGTCTGTCAGTGGGAATTTGGGTTTCTGACCATGCAGTTCGTCAGCAGCAAAGCGCAGGGTGCAGCGCTACGGTGGGACACAGCCTTGGAGGGCTGCAGGGTGGCAGGGGCTGTCGTCACCTGGGCAAGGGACAAGTTTGGGGTTGCTCCCCTTGAAGTCTTGTAGAGAGCATGCATGCAGTGTTTGGTAAAGCCTGTGTAAGGACGGAGCGGGGGTGGTAGCCGAGCCCACCCAGGGGCTGGGAGGGAGATGCTGTGAGCACATGGCTTGGAGGCGGCAGGGTCTGGGTACTTGGGTGCCTCCTCGCCCGTGCTGGGTGAGTTAATGATTTCAGACTGGATCGATGGAGGCGGCCCTGCCCTTTGTACCACCAGCTAGCGCTGCCCCCCACCCCCAGCAAGGTGTTCCGGGGACAAGCTCAATGAAATGAAAGAACACAGGTGGGTTGGCAACCTAAGAAACCATTTTCCCTTAAACCTGTAGTCAGCTAATCTTTTGCCTTGACTAACTCCTTGCACTTTGGCAGAAAACCTGCTCGTTTTCTCCTGGTAGACAGCCAGGATAAAACCTGCTAGGCTGAAAAGATGCTTAGAAACTGCTTTATGCTAAGGGGTTTTTTTTACAGAACTGGGAAGCCGAGCACAAGTGCACGGCTCTGTGGTACCTTGCAGGCCAGCTTGAGCTCCTGCCCACACACCGAGGTGCCCAAAAAGTGAGTTAGCTCAAGTGGGGGATGGCTTGTATGGGGTCAGAGCAAGCTCATGTTGTAATTCAGCTGCCTTATTCAGGCTTTGCTGATGCTCGGAAGGAGCCAAAATGTTCCTGATTTTGGTTTGGTGGTTGGGCTTTGTTTGTTTTTAAAGCTTAGCCATGCTGACACAAGTGGCTTTGCCTTGTTCGTGTACACTATAACCCATACGGAGGAAAAGGTAATTCCAGAAGGGCAAAACCCTTCCCTTGGGGAGGTTATATTTTTGAGCTTGGTAGAGTGAGTTGCCTGCAACTCCCTCCTTTGCTGGAAGCACCAGACCTGCAGCAAGGCAGTGTTGAGGCAGTGCCCTAACACCCCTGGGCTCAAGCCAGGCGACTGAACTTGTCCCTTGCCCCCAGGCTGGTCAAAGGAGCCATTCTTGGTCTCCTTTAGCCCTGCATATGTCAGAGCACTCAAACTGCTGTCGCCCGCAGCAGAGGCTGTGCTGGAGGTGAGGGGACAGGCGAGCTTTGTGGCGGGGTTCATTTCCATCACACACAGGCCAAGGAGAGCTGTGGCAAAAAACTGAGTGGGAAGATGGTGACTGGTCCCTTGGTGAGGACGCCAGGGACAGGAACGTCGGCAGTGCCCTGTGGCTGGTTACAGAGTGGCAGGGCCACCTCCTGAGTGCTGGCGTAGGTGTGTGCTGCCTTAAGCAAGGACTCAGGACGTGAAACCGCCCAGGGGCAGTAATTTTTAAGCGAATATTTCAGGAGCCTATGCTTGCAGCACAGCATGCACTTGCGTGCACTTGCACGGCGCCGCTAACACACAGCTGTGGCATGGCAGGCAGCACCACTCGCAGCATAGCACGTGCTCCCCCGCCATAGCACACGGTTGCCTGCCCTGGCTGCGCTGTGTTCAGCATCCCTGAGCCCGGCAGTTGTGGAGGAAAACCAAAAAGAAGGCTGAGCCCCTCTCCAATTACGGTGCTGGGTGTCCAGGTTCTAATAAAGGCCTCTATGCTACTGTAGTCCTTCCAAAGGGCACAAAGCTCGGAGCTGGCCAGAAAAACCCTGCAGGTTTGAGGGTTTCTTTTTTTTTTTTTCTTTTTCTCGTCTTTCTTGATTTCAGTGCTGCCTGGTGAGGCTGGTCTGGGGACCTGAGGCACAGAATAATTCAATGATGTGGCCGCAGCCACACCGTGGCACCCAATATGTGGCATGGGACATTACCACCAACTCATCCTCAGCAGCAGCTGGTCAAGAATTTCCCCTGGTGCTTGAGGACACTGCTAGCTGACCTGCACAGATACAGCTGTCCCCTGCCACTGGAGGAACCACTGGGACAGGTCAATGCACCACCAAGGGCATGGACCTACCACCAAGTTTCTGCTCCAGCACCAGTCGTGTGTTGGGCAACCTCCAGCAGTTCAGCTACAAGATCAGTGAAGACAGTTGCTGGTGAGAGATGTTTATGGGCAATTACAAGTTGTGAATCACACGAAAATCAGCAGGAAGCAGATGCTCCATACTTCTAGTCCATCAGGCTCCCAGCCCCATGCACTTCTCCCCACGTTACAGGCTATTTTGGGAGCATTGACAGTGGGCAAAATTTCAGACTTTGCATGGGACTTGTTCTGCTCTCACCATGAAGAGCAGCAGCTATTTTTCTAGGCTGGGAGTCCCCAGCCATGGGCAGCTCTGAAAAGAGAATAGCCACCGGGCAGGGAAAGGAAGCTGCTTTTTTTTTGGGGGGGGGTGAGCTGGCGCCACATCGGATGCGTGCCAAAGCAAACCAACCCGCAGGCTCCCAGCTGTGGTGGCACGTCCCTGCTTGCAGGGCAGCGGGGAGATGCAGCCCTGCCTTGCCTGGCCCAGCTTTGCACTTTGCCGGGAGGTCGAGGAGCACCCTCGTCCAGGTACGCAGACCCCCCCAGGTGCTGTAACCCCCCCACTGGCACACCCAGCCAGCTTTAGCCCTTACCCATTCGAACCTGTCCTTCTGTAGGATTTCACCTGCGTTTTAACTAACTACCCCATGGGGAGCTGTGAGCTGGTTTTCTGTGCAGTTCTCCTGCAAACTGAGCGGTTCTGCTGAATCTGCTCTTCTGGTGCAGCCGGAGATGATTGCACCCTGCTAGTGCACACTGGGACACCCATGAAGAGCAGACCTTTCCAGGCGCTTGGACCTTCCCAGCCTTCTCCTTATACCTCAGTTTTGCACAGACTCAAACCACCTTCGCTTTTGACTCCTGTGCAAAGATGAAATTGGCCATGGTCCACAGGCATGGTAAAAATTGTCTTACCTTTCAGGCTGTCTGGCATAAACCAGACATGAACCCTCCCTTTGAGAAGCATTTCCAAGCAGGTCTTCAGCTCCAGTGTAATTCAGCCCTGGGAGCTTATAAAAGGCATGTCTTTGCTTTCATTGAGGCACTAATTGCTTCCACATTACAACCTCCTGCGTGCGGAGGTTTAGCACGGGTCAGGAGCACCCGTTTTTTGTTCCCAGCTGGGGCTGTCGCTAGCTGGCTGCTGCTTTTGTGGCACAGCACGGCTTTTGCAAAAGCCCTACAGCACCCGCCCAGCACCAAGCCCCTGTGCTGCCCCAGCTCACTGCTTGCATGTCTGGGTTGGATGCAAAAGGATGCTGGGCATGGGAGGTGTGCATGCCCCCTCCCTGCACATCTCCATTCTGGCAGCAAGACTTTTCTCCTGGGTATGCCTCCGGCACCCCCTGAGCCCACGTGCAGCCCACCTGTCCTTATAGAAAGGCTTGGGGTTTTTTTGTTTTGGGTTTTTTTGTTTTTTTTTTTAATTATTATTTCAAAACCAGGGGACCTGCTACACCAGACACTTGCCTTGGCTGCAGTTTTTCACATCCAGCCCCTGGGCTGAGGACCACCGCTGTGACAGAGGCAGGTCTTCCAGCTGCTCTTTCTGCATGCAGAGCTTGTTTGCCTTTCATGTTGTGCTTTTCCCAGACGTACAGCAGCAGAGGAATGTTATAGGGGATGCCTGGTTTGGATTTGTCAAGCTAGTTTGAACAGACCGCAGCCAGACCCTTGTCGTGCCTCCCAGTTTAGCTGAAAGCAACGTGCCTTTTTCCATGCCTTTTTCCATGCCTGCTTGCCTGGGATTGCTCCACATAACCCCAACAAGTGAGGAGGTGCAAGCTTCTGCTTTCCACTGTTTTACCCCCCCCACCCCCACCACCACCCCATTACATCAACTGTGTTACTGGCATGAGACAGGTTCTCCTCAAGGCACAAAATGTTGTGTATCTGTGCGACAGTGTAAGCAAAACCCAGTGCCTGTGTTAGCTCTGGCTGGAAATGTCATTTTAGGCAGCAAGATGGGGCTGGTGCCGGGTTTCTGCAGGCTGGCCCTGTTGAGCTGTCTGAACATAGCTGCAGTGCAGGCTGGTGAAAAGGCAGGTTTTGCCATCAGCCAAATTAAAGCGACTTCTCCAGCCCAGGCTGCACACCCACCAAGGAGCGTGGACAGACAGTGTTGGGAGGGGGAGCTGGAGTAATGCCCCGCCGGGCTACTCCCAGGCCCAGCACTGGGGCCAGCAGCCCATCAAAGGTCCATCTGCACAAGCCTAGAGATGGACAGGGGCACAATGGCAGACAGGAACCCAACTGAAGGACTCCTGAGGAACGAACAGCCCTTTCAGGCCATCAGCCCCTCTGTCCAGGAGCAAAACCCATCACTGTACGTCTTTGTCTTGGAGGAGTTCATCAATGTTTATAAACACTTGGAGGGATGGTGCATAGAGGACGGAGCCAGGCTCTTTCCAGCGGTGCCCAGTGACAGGACCTGAGGCAATGGGCACAAACAGAAACACGGGAGGTGCAGTCTGAACATCAGGTAGCGCTTCTTTACCGTGAGGGTGATGCAGCCCTGGCACAGGTTGCCCAGGGAGGTTGTGGAGTCTCCATCCTTAGAGAGGATGGTAAAAAAACAGCTAGACGCAGCACTGGGGAGGCTGCTCTAGGTGGCCCTGCTTGAGCAGGGGACTTGGACCAGGAGACCTCTAGAGGTCACTTCAACCTCAACCGTACCATGAGTCTGTGTATCATGGAGCTCTCCAGGTCACCTTTTGGGCTAAGGAGGATAGCTGTCTAGGGGCATGGCACATATCAGGGCATGCAGGGGAAGAACACCTCGAGATTGCACAGGACTTGTTCAGGGGAGGAATCAAAGGTGAGAAAAGGAAGGGATTTAGGGGACAAGTGTGGGAAATAAGAGGGGTAAGGGGTTAAAGAGGGCTAGCTGTGTGTAGTGAGCTCACCAGTATGCTTGTCTGGCCGTGTCCTGCACCTGATCAGCACAATCTGTCCTCTGCCCTCATTAAATGCCTTTCCTTCCTGGGTGAGGGCTCTGTACTCTGTGTCCACGTGTGTGTACGGGAACGTGAAGGCAGCAACTGGAATCAGACCGTGTGTGTCTGCGTGCTGTGTGTCCCTGGTGCTGCAGCTGAAGTGGGGACAGGCACGCTACCGCTGGTGAAGATCAAGCTGGACTAGCTGGAGAACAGGTGAAACAGGCTGGGAGAAAAGGGATGTGGGAGTCTCCAAGGGCCAGCTCAGGGCATCAGAGCACCTGGATAGCTCAATGAGAGCGTAAGGCATCAGTAGTGTGGCCAGCTGTGGGTATATTGGCAAGACCAACTGTACCCATAACTGGAGTGGGGCTGCAGCCGCAGGGCCTCACATCTCCAGGTGTCAGCAACTGGGCAAGTGGCATCACCATCTGGCCCAGCAGCTGGAGGGATCCACCGTGTGTGTGTGTCTCTGTGTGCACACATGCATGCATACAGGCCATTGGCGCTGTCTGTGTTTGCATTAAGGGCCGTGTGTCTGCCTGTGATCTGTGTGGCCAGACACGTATGTGGTGTATATGTTGCACTCTGTGCCTACTGGGAATACATCTTCAGCCTCGCTAGTGGCTGGACCTGGCAGGATGGAACGGCAGCAGCCTCACCTCTCTTCAACTGTCAGGCCCGGCATGATACGCTTTTCTCTAACACTGGCCTTCCTGCCGGAGCTTTCATGTAGTTAGCAGGATGCTTATGCCCACACAAGCATGCTTTGTCAGCGATTTGAAAACGATACGAAGGAGTAAAGTTTTTGAAATGTTTTATTCTACACCTCAGTTTCAGAAACCTTTACACAAGCTACAGAAACCAAATCAAAGCAGTGAGTTGCAAAAGTTTCCTCTTCAGGCATATGAGCTGACCTGCTTTTCATTAGTTTACCCTTCCTATGTCCAAGAGCAGGGCATTGCACTCCCTTGGACTGAAAGAACCTGATTTCTGGTCAATGTTGTTGAATTCCTATCAGCCACTAGTAGGGTCATATCCACACTGGAGCAATTCCCCGCTCCTCCCCACTCCCTCCACCTCCTTCACCCTTGGAAACACTGTAACACCTCCAAGACAAGTTGATTTCTGACCTGTGGGAGCATGTCTGCAAGAGAAGGCCTACTCTATCAGCAGCAACACCAGCCCAGGGCAGGCAGGTGAGCTTCCATCCTGTATTTCAAGAGGGAACAGGTACGTGGATTTGCTCACAGGTACTGGCAGGTCCCAGGGAGAAGCTGTTTCACCTCTCACAGCAAGGCACCAGCCAGGCAGCTCATTCAGAACGGCTGCAGTGCAGCAGCTGGATCAGGTGTGGACTTGCAGAGTTCCCCCAGGCCTGCTTTCAAATATGTGCCCATCTGCCTTTAAAAAGGAGTCCAAGCTCCCTGGCACAACAATAAGCAAGAAGGCTCTCCAGAGGCTGTTCTGTCTTCTGCCTTGCTCAGATGATGGGAAGTGCTATCTCCTCCCTGTGATTTTCAGGTTTTCCACTGTGGAGGGAGGCCTTTTGGTCCTGTAGGCAGCAGTGCCTGCGATGCGGGCTCCTCTGATGGTACTGATGTATGGCAAAAGGGGAGGCTCCCGCACCACCAGTGCGGTGCCCCTGGGAGTATAGGCTCGGAGCAGCAGTTCCTCTTTCGCGTGAGCCGTCACAGCCACCCAGCCTGCACAGCCAAGAAACCCACAGTCAGCCAGACAATCACTAGGATCAAAATGAGGGTTCTGACACAAACGCAGTGCCTCCCATGTTGGCTAAGAACCTGAGCTACCCAAGTGTGATTTGTTTGAGAAATCAAGCTCAAAGGTAATACCCAGCCCTTTCCCAACAGAAGGCAGCACCTAACCACAACTTACACTCCCCAGACACAGTTCTTTCCTGATGAACAGAAGAGGAACGGTGGGAACTACCAAAACCACAGTAATAAAGCTTTCCAATCCATGGTGCTTTCCCTCTCAGCTGGACAGCTGACAGTGTCACAGCCATTCCTGATGCTGTGGAACTTGCATGGCAGCCAGAGCATAAAGTATTCCAGTGCTGTTGTCCTGTACAAGCACGGCTGCCAATCTCCATTCTTGGAGGTTGCCAAGCCTCAGCTGGACAAAGTCAAGGCTGCCCTGATTTTGTGTTGGTAACAGTACTGCTCTGAGCAGGAAATACGGCTTCAACCCTTCAGAGGCCTCTTCCCATCAAAGTTTCTACGATGCAGACTCCATAAAGCAAACTAATGAAAAAATATTATATTACCTGCAGAGGAAAGCTTGATATCTGCGACTGCCTCAGTGGTACCAACTCCTTTCAGTGTAATGTCCTGAGGGACAAGTGGGGGGAACTCTTTCATTCGTTCTTCCCCACCCATGGGAACCTAAGATCAAAACATGGAGAAAAGATGTAACAGTCAAGAGATGCTTCAGCACTCCTACCTTAAACTGGTGAACAAGGCACAAGTAGGAATAAAGATATTAGACCACTGTTAGCCAAGAGCTGGCCTGAATACCCTACAGAAGTTATTTCGGGTTTGCCAAGACCAGAATCAAGATCACACCTGGACCAATCCAGTGAGAGCTCAAGATGTAAGCCAAGATGGGAGTGCCCACTGCAGGACCCAGCTGGTGGCTCAAGCCAGCCAGCTTGATGTGAGTGACAGCACTTGCTCTCGATGTGCACAGGAATGGAGCTACCACTCAAGAACAGTTCACCCTGTCCCACTCGATCTGCACATGCTACACAGTATGTGGCAACAGCAAGGAAAAAGTCAGACCACCAAAAGATGAAGGGATGTGCAAAGGATGCGGTAGGGAAAGAATAAGGAAGGTACATTTTTTAGCTGCAATCTGTTCTAAAACCTCAACCTGAAGTTTGCCATTGAAAATATCCCCATTGCTGCCTGCGCTTTAAGGCTGTTCAAAAAAACCCAAGCATCACAGAACACAGCACTGCAAATCTTATCAGCCTGAACAGAGGCTCTGCTGAAAATGCATCATCTTGCGTGCTCTCTCCTAACACAGCTGCAGCCAGGCAGTCTGCAAGACTGCTCCACATTGCAGATCTCTACTCACCCACTACAGAAGTCCCAAACTCCTGACACATGCTGGGTTTCCCCATCTGCTGCACCCCAGACAGGGCACTTCACCAGGTGGGATGGCCTGCCTGCCACCAAGAGCCCACAACAGCACCTCCTCTTACCTTTAGGAACTCTTCGGCAGCATGCTTCTCATAGATGGCATCTGCATTACTCAGGGTAGCAATGCGGACTGGCAACAGGTTAGAAGCCATGACAGTAAACCAGGCAGGCTTTTCTCCCTGAAATAAATAACAAGGAGAGACTGTTACTTATGACGACATAAAAGCAGCCCTGAATTGCTCTTTCCTGCTCCGTTTCTCTTCTGCATGTTGAAAATGTTTGGCTGATGTCCCCTCCTTGTCTGAGGGGCCCTTACCTCTGTCACTGCAGACCAGCCAGGGTTTACATAAACAGGGGAGCTGAGCTTTCAGGAGAGAAGTGCCCATGGCTTGACCATCCTGCCTCAAAGTACCCCCAATAACACATCCCCTGCCATCACACCTGCTCAGCTCAGGCAAATCATCCAAGAGTTATCTTTGCTCTTGTTTAATCCCAAAGAATAAACTCAGTGTGGTTATTTAGCATGAGAGGTGATGGATGTCTCCTGTTTGGTGCTTCTTCTGCCACTTTACATTTCTAACACGCACCTCTCATCAAACCATACTTGGTTCCAAGCTGCTCTCAAGCTATGCAAAGACTGAACGTGGAACAATTTCAGCAGGCACTCTCATCACTTCTGCATGCACAGCAAACAAGATCAGAGAGGGGAGAGACATCTACAAAAACTGCTAGCAACCTGAAATAAGGAAACTCAAGTATGGCAATTCCTTCAAGTTCATCAAAGACCTAATCTGAGGCAGAGGCTCCTCTGTCATGATCTGAGCACAACTGTCTTCCTTCAAGGTCTCTGGAGGATGTAGATACACAAGACATACAGCAATGCAGGGAGATAGATACCAAGGACTTGCAGGGCCTAAACATGCACAGCTCAGCTTGGTAGGAGCAGCATTACATGGAGAACAGGCTTATAGCACAAAGCCTAACTGCCAACCCTGCTGCACTGGACACGTCTCTGAGCCTGATCCTCTCATCAGGAGATGATGTGACACTTCTTTACCCTGACCTCAGGTTCCCCAGGCTGCCACCAGCTGTGTTCTTGACAACTCCCAAGAACATAAGTCATCCCTCATGACAGAACAAGCCTTGGACAGCCCTGCGATTGCCTGACCTTGCAGTGTTTCTGCAGAGGGTGTTTACTGCCAGCAAGTTGTCACCTGCACCACCATCGTACTCTGTCAGGAATGCAAATTCAGGTGCTTTCTTGAGTCCCTGACAGTGCCCAACCAACCTGCCTAGGAAGTTCTTTTCCGAGGGCTTTGCCCAAGACAGCATTGATAAAGACAGTTTGTCTTCTGCTGGGTTGCTATCCTCACAAACAGCATTTTTTCCGAGTAAGGCATTATTCCTCTGTGCTGCCAAGCCATTTTTTGGGATGGGGCTCTGTATGCTCACCTTAACTATGATGGTGTTATGCCATACTGGTGTGCTATTACTTACAGAATGCGGCCCCCTCCATCTTTCTGGCTTTCTTCCAGCAAGTTGAGAGTGTCCCAAGAAAAGTACCAATTCAACATTTCTATGGTGATCTTGGAAAGCTGACTGAAACAAAGTAATAGCCATACACACACTCCCTTCCCAAAATAGGGCAAACTACTGAGGAAGGCATTATTCTAAGTGCTAGACCCAAAACTCAAAGAAACCACCCCTTCCAGAGGAAACATAATGGGAAGTCAGCTCCGCACAGTTCAGTAAAGGTGTATGGCATGAGATTTCTAATAAATGGAAGAAATCAGCAGGGACACACACACAGCACCTTTAAAAATATTTTTACAGAATACATGTACGTTTAATTGCTTCCCTGGGCAAATTCTTCAGAGAGGTCTGTGTCAGGGAAGAAAAACACCCATGGCTTTTCTCTCTTGGAGGACAGCTTTCACAAAACACAGAAATGAGGAAATCCACCTATCTTCCCAGTTAATTCTGTCACCCTCCTTCCTTCGTCCCTCCCTCCCTCCCTCGTGTCTTTGTAGGGTTATGGGAAGCATGTTAAAATGAAGGCCTTTGCCAGCACTCAAAAGCAGTTACTGTTATACAATAAATATTGCACATTGGTAACAAGTATCAAACCTTTCTAAGGCAACTCCCCATCCCAAGGCATTTTGACTTTATGCAGTGCTTGATGAACAGATTCATCATCTCAAAAGCAGCAAAGAAAGGTTCTAGGAAAGCTACCCAGAAAGACTTGTATCATCTAGTACTATAGTAAGAGATGAAGGGCTTGCTCACAAAATCCTTTCTTCTTCCCTTACCTGTAAGTAGTCTACACGTCCCAAGGCTGCTAAAAACAAGACCATTCCTGGTCTGAGAATAAAGGTCCGTGGAATGATGGCCTGTGTTGGCAAAACCAGCTTTACTTCTTTCTCTGTCAGGAGATTTAAAACCTGCAAAATAAATTGTACTGCTGCAACTCATTCCAGATGTTTCAATGGGGACAATGAAATGAATATTGGCATTATATTGATAGAAGAAAAAGATCAAGTAGAGCAGTGTGAAAAACATCTGACAGAACAGTTCAATTCTGGTCCACACAGTAAGTGAGAAGCAGGAGGAGGCAGGGATGTCACCAGTCCCCATGGCAATGCAGGGTCCATAACAACTACACAGCCTCAGTACAGTCCTTGCACTTCATGCTCTTCAGAACTTTCCTATCTCCTTGCACTTTTTAATCTTCCCAAAAAAGATGACCTGCAGCTCTGCACAGATATCAAAGCAATCAAAAATCAAAACATGACTTTTTTTGGATGTGTGCGCTACACCAGCACTGGCTTCAGAGCCACTGCTCTACTGAAACACTGAGGTAGGCCTGATGTATTTGAGCTATTAACAGGAGCACTGCAGATCCTGTTAGCTTTCGGAGAATGCTTTTGCAAAGATTTGTTTCAGTCACACACTGGTTATTCTCCTAAGCTCCACCTTTTTCAGTAGGCTGGTAGAGCTAAAAGAGTGCAAACTTCATTGGGTGATGCTGGTATAAACTTGCTTACAGCCTTATCGCTTACTTCCCTTCATTTAGACGTTAAAGAAAGTTTGATGATGCAATCACATAGTTCCTTTGCAAAGATCACAGTATGTGCTATTCAGAAATGCAGCAGTGTTAACACAATGAACCCTTCCCAAGTAAATACAAACCATATTTTAAAACAACTGCCCAAACCAAAAGAATCTCAACCCCAGGACTGCTGCATGAATACTCTCATAAGCACAGCTAAGGCAGAACAGTCCTCCCAAACCATGTCATCCCAAAACACAATACCACAGGGTACCTACACAGTTTTCCTTTATGATCCCTGGAGTGTCAAAACACCAGCGAGCATCCTTCACTTCGTTGTCTGAGAACTCCTCTCTTTCCTCACGCTTCCCAGGGGAATGTCTGGGATCTTCATCTATGCTGTAGGAGAGCATGTCAGGATCAAAGTCAACCACAGAGCTAGACTTCTGCCGTTGAAATGTTCTTCCAACTCTTCCTGGATTAAAATGAAAGGTTTTCTGGTAATTAACTTGCCTTTCCTTCAACGGGACATCTGTCCCTTCCCTTGCTTAAGAGATGCACGCTGGTAAAATAAAGGTGATACAGATACTATGTGGCTAGAAATGTCTGTGTTCAAAAGCCAAGATGCTAAGAAATCCCTTCAATAATTCTTGCTTGGTACTCCTCAAGCCCCAAAATCTTAGCAGGGGCCAGATTACACACACTCCATTTTTTCCATTTTACAGTGAAGGAGGCTGCCTTTTTTCAGTGCCTTACACTGTCAAACACAGAAATACTTGAAAATCAGAGCTACCTGCTGGCAACCCCCTCTTCTGGATACATACTAAAATGATATACAAGCACCGTGGCCTGCAGCCAAAACATGATTATTTCAAAATGAAACTTGTTTTCTTCCTTTGGGAATGAGAATGGCCTATAATGCAGTATCACTGTGAACTACTAAGCTATCAGAACTAGGTTAGCAGATGCTGATGGGAGGTGCACTGCACAGAGGAAACCTCTGCAATGCTACTACAACAGCCAAAAACAAGTACTCAAAATAAATATTAATGATGCTATTTACAGAGGAGCTAGAGATCTTGCATCCATTACTCAGGGAACAAAACTAGTCAAAATAACCTGAATGCAAGTTTGGGAAATTTTTATTGCTACTATAGAGAGCATGTTCTTCCTACAATTAAATGGAAATCAGCTCTTTCAGAGTGGGAAGAAATTACTTGCCAAAACCAGCTGTGTTCTACAGCAAATTGAAGAGTTAACAGTACTTTGTGTAATGCAGTACTTACATAGGGGCAGAGGGGCAATTCCTTTTACTAAGGCAATACTCACCCACTAAGTAACCTTGTTTTTTAAGGCGATTAAGGTACTTTTTTTCTTCACTGCTTAGCTGATCTTCTGTTTTTGTTGCCTCCTCTTTCAACCTCTCCTGCCTTCGGAATATCCTGTCACATGTAGGATTAATAATTGGAAATTTCAACAGGTTCAGTGTTGTTCCTGCAAAAAACCAGAATGCACATTTGGGCCTCTGACTACCTAGCACATTTAAGTTCCGAGGAGAAGAAAAAAAAACAAAACCAAAACTTTGCAACTTTTGGATGAAACCCAGTAACATCAAGTTGGAGGTGGAACTACAGCTGTTCCCATAAAGTACTAGTCTCTCCAGCCAGGGTAGCACACGAGGCATCCATCTGCTTGAGATCTGCTCTCACCTATGGCTTGATGAAATGGGTCTCTAAGCCAAGTGGTGCCAAAAGACTGACCATACACCCCAGGCAAGTCCCACCTCCAGGAAGCTTGGTTTGGCCTATGACTGTTTTACAGGTGCTCACCAGCTTGCCTCCTGGTCTCTCTAGACCTGAGGGCACCCCCAGTTGCTAGGGACATGGCAAGGCACAAAGACTGGGTACTGTCCCCACTGGCAGGGGAGCACGCAGCCCAGCTCTGGTTTACCAGCCCCCTTAGCGCTGAGATGTACGGCACCCTCTGTGCGCACTTCCCACCCTCGCTGCCCCAAGGAAGGTGACGACTGAAAGCACGGCACAGCACTGGAGCTTGCTGCCCCGAGG
Organism: Falco rusticolus; assembly: GCF_015220075.1. NCBI lineage: Eukaryota > Metazoa > Chordata > Aves > Falconiformes > Falconidae > Falco > Falco rusticolus. The sequence continues at coordinate 51,212,038 of NC_051187.1, forward strand.
AAGGTGATTGAAATCACAGCACAGCACTGGAGCTTGCTGCCCACAATAGTGATGCTTCAAGGTGGTGGGCACCCATTCGGTGACAGGTCCTCTCGCCCCAGGGCAGCCCTGCGGGAGGCCCGGGGCTAGGCAGCCCGAGTGCCCAACACTGTGTGTGATTCCACCGTGAGGGGAAAAGCGGCGCCCCTGACCTGGCCAAGAGGAGATGGTGGCCCTGTTGATGATGTCAGGGGCACGGGTCTTGCAGTAGTCAGAGTACAAGAGGATGTTGAAGAGCGTTGACTTGCCGGAGTTGGTGGCACCCAGCAGGTAGACGTCACCGGCGCACTTCCAGGACTGCTGCAGCCGGCTGATCAGCCCCTCCAGACCGAAGCCCGTCTTAGCACTCACCAGGCGGATGTCCACCAGCGGGGCTCCGTGCAGGCCGGCCTGGGCGCAGGCCGCCGCCACCCGCTGCCGCAGCCGCCCCAGGTGCCCGGGGGAGTCGGCGGGCAGCAGGTCTACCTTGTTGCCTACCACCAGCAGCCCGGCAGCGTTGGCGTCGGGGCCCAGCAGCCCCAGTAGCTGGGGGAGCACCGGGTCGGGCAGCTCCAGCACGTCGAGGAGGTAGAGGAGGAGCGGGCCGCGGCCGTGGCGCGGGGGGCGGCGCAGAGCGGCACTCACCACCTGCCGGTGCTGCTCGGGCGGCAGCTGCAGCCGCAGGGCCCGGCCGTAGCGGGCCAGCCACCAGCACCGCTGGCAGACGGCGCCCCGCAGCCCCGCCGCGCCCTCCGACAGGCTCCGGTACTTCTCCGCCGGCACGAAGCCTGGCGCCGCGCCGTCGCGGCACTGCAGCTCGGCCCCGCAGCCCGAGCAGCTCACGCCGCTCGGCGGCACCGAAGGGTCGGGCCGCCCCGCCGCCACCGGGCCCCGCTCCCGCCGCTCCCTGCCCGGCTTCCCCTCCCGGCGGCGCGCCGCTACCGCCGCTGCCTCGTCCGGGTCCGGCTCATACTCGAGGAAGACAAACCGCTCCTCCTCACCCCTGCCCGCCGCCCCACGCCGCGGCAGCGGGAGCCAGGGCCGGGCGCGGCCCAGGCGGGCCAGCAGCGCCGGGGCCAGGCGGTGCATGGCGGGCCCGGCGCCCAACGGCGGGGCGGGGGGGAAGGGGAGGGGAGGGCAGGGCAGGGGAGGGTAGGGCAGGGCAGGGCAGGGGGCGGCTGCCAGCCGCGCGTGCGCAGCCCCGCTGCCTTCTGGGAGACGGCGCGCACAGCCGCCCCGCCCCGCCCCGCCCCGCCCCGCGTGTGAGGTGCGCAGGCGCCGCCGTGCCGCGCTCTCGCCGCCGCAGTCCCGGGCCGTTGGGCGCCGTTCCCCGCCAAGCCCCCAACCCCCTCCGAGTCCCGCTTTCGGCCGCCGCCTCCCGCGGCTCATCCCGCCGCCACCATGTACGACGCCGATGAAGGTGAGGGTGCCGCGGCTGCGGGCCGTTCCCCGCTGGGCCTTTCCCGCGGTTCAGGCCGGCGGGGAGGGAGGGAGCGGGGCGGCGGGGTGGGGGGCACGGTGGGGTTTCTGGGCTGCCGGGGGAGTGCCGGGGGGTCCCTCAGGATCCCTTCGGTCGCCGTGTGCCGGCGTCGCCTCAGCAGGTGAGGAGGGATGCGGAGGTGGTGGGAGCTGGGCTTAAGTGTTGTGCTTCCACGGCAGATATGCAGTATGATGAAGACGATGATGAAATCACCCCCGACTTGTGGCAAGAAGCCTGCTGGATTGTTATTAGGTGAGCTGCTAAAACTTACTTTTCCTCACACTTCAGCTATACGAGCCCTTGGGCTTACAGGTGACATCCAGTTCGTTCACTACACGTCACAGAAGCTGCAGGCTTGGTTATGCTGAATATGGTGTGTTGTAGCATGTTCAGAGCAGAAGGGCTTTAAGCAGAAGCAGCAGGGTTGTCAGGGGTTAAGAAGCCCTACTGATCCCTGGTGGGATAGGATGCGCTGTTTCGAATGAAGTAAGAAGTGATTTTGATTCCATACCAAGCACGTGCTTTTGCCCACCACCCTCACAGCTGATGCTGGTATGAGAAAATAGATACGTGGCTTTTTCACTGTGTTATGTTTTTCTAGCGAGACATGAACAGGCCTTGCAGCTCCTTGTGACTGTTAAAGAGTGGGATGCTGTGTGGAACTGAGTAAAAAGTGTTTTTCTTGCTAAGTGCATAATTTGTAAAATGTATATGACTGATGCCTTAGAGTAGCAGATGCAAATGAAAGAATAGACCCGTGGGTTTGGTCCCATAGGCAATCTGGATGGAGAGCAGAGATGAGAAACTTTGGAGGCAGAAGGAGATCTTTTCTTTTGCAGTCCAGTGGAAAGTGCTACCTTTGCTTTCAGTCAGGTGAGAGGTAATTAAGGGAAGTCCTTCAGCCAAAGCTGCACATCACTCCATATGATGAAACACTTCTTTTGCTGTGGAGGTGACCAAGCACTGGTGTGGGTTCCCCAGAGTCTCTGTCTCCATCCTTGGTAGTATTCAAAACCTCTCTGGACATGGTCTTGGGCAGTCAGCTCTAGGTGACGTTGCTTGAGCAGGGTGAAGGGACTCCAGAGGTCCTTTCTAACCTTAATTGTTCTGTGATACAGGTTGCCCTTCCTCTTTCCCCTTGTGCGATAGGGGAGTGTGCCAGCAAGATTCACTGTGGCACAGAATGATAGCCAAGGGTGTGTTGTCTTCTTTGGTGAAGCCTGAAGTTATTGGTAGGGAGATAGTTCTTACATTTTCTCTAGAGATCTTGGCAGCAACGGGGCAGAAGCTGAGGCAGTGCAGGTTCCCTGGCTGTCTTCAGGAATGTGAGGTAGAGGAGCTTGCTGGTAGGAGCTAGTGCAGCAGACATGTTTAGGTCATCCCATTAAAAGTTAGGATGTGGGTCTTCCAATTTAGACTTTGATTTTTACTGTTAGGTTGTGCTGGGTTGAAGCTAGGTGACACAAAGGCTAAGGCAAATCTGGAGGAGTGAAGCTGGGAATCTCTGTGTGACTGGAACAGAGGGTATCCAAGCTAAGGAAAGTTCTGAGAATTGTTACTGACTTAGGGGTATGCACTCAGATTACTGCAGCTTGCAAAAACAGTTAAAGCAAAGTAATTTACGTACATTATTGAAAACTAAAGTGGAAGCTGCTTTTGCTGAGGTTTGTCATGATGCTTCCCTTCTAATTTAAGTAGATTGTGCGTACAGTTGTGGCTCAGACAAAAGGTGGCAGCATGTCTGTCTTTCAAGCAGTGAGAGAATTGTTAAACATTTTTGAGCATCTGTGTTTGAAACTCTTACCTCAGGAGAAGTGAATGTGTTTGATTCTGTGCTGTATTTCATGGAGTTCGGATTATTTTGTAATATATCTTAAGTTTGTTGATGTATGAAGTACATGAATAAAATTAAGATCTTTTATTCATTAATGGCTTTTTTTTTTAGCTCCTATTTTGATGAAAAGGGTTTAGTCAGGCAACAGTTGGATTCTTTTGATGAGTTTATTCAGATGTCTGTGCAGAGAATTGTTGAAGATGCTCCACCAATTGATTTACAAGCTGAAGCCCAGCATGCCACAGGAGAAGTGGAAGAGCCGGTAAGTGGAGACCCCCAGCAAAGGTGATGTGTTTTTACAATGTAAAATTATTTTAGGTGGGTTTTATTCAACCCCCCCAACCCAAGACACAGAAATAAGTCTGAGTTATGACACTGCTTATGTAGTCAATAGGACAGAAGTATGAACTCCTTGGAGTCTATGAGATACATGGACAAGTTTCCAGATAGTCAGGTACATGGCTGAGAAACATGTGCAAGAGCTTTGTTATCTGTAGAATCAAACTTTCCTCTCCTGTAGAGTTACTCTCTCTTGCTGGTTGAGTTGAGAATTTGTTGGTTGCGTTGTGAGATGACCAAGAACAACTGGCTGCTGCAGCTCATGTTTTCAGTTACTGTATGCAACCGCATTGACAGGGATGCTACTACTTGCTCTACTGAGCAAGTCAGATAGCCAAAAGCAAACGATATTTTGGTGGGATTTTGATTTTCAGTAGCTTTACTGTGGCAATAAAGGTTTATAGCTGAAGAGTTCTCTGTTAGCTTTCTTTGGCCAAAATTAGGTCCAAGTTTTCAGAGTGCCATTGCTTGTCACCTTCCATTGGCACGACATTCCAAAAGGAGAACAAATTATCTAAGGTCTATGCTGCATGACGGCTCTTCTACAATGTGTGTAGGAGGTGTGTCCACCTTCTACAGTGTCTATGGTGCTTTCATCTGTGTCCCTCATGTGGTGTGATCCCTGTTCCATAAGTGCAGATAGTGATGATCTGTTGCCCTGCTGTCAGTCACTACCTTGCTGCTTCCCTCTAGAGATTTAATGGAACTTTAGGACACCCAAGCATCGAATGTGTTACATGTTTTGGCTGTTCCTTTGTATCTTTTGGTTGGCAGACAGCTATCCTGTAGAGAGAATAACAGATTTCTTTTAGTTTGTTAGACAAACAGTTCTTAAACATTTATCTCCCTGTAATTCTTTTTATTGATTCTTCTGTTATTCTGTGGATATTATTGTGGAATTCTCTAGCCGTGCAGTTGTGTAGTTGCTATATGCACTGTAAGTGATTATGGTTCAGATTGCAAGCATCATTTGTGCCTGGCTTCTTTTTGCCCAAAAGCTACTATTTTACTTTCTCAAATCAGAGAGGTTAGTGTCTTACTCTTATTTAGCAAATTAAAGTTCTTAGGAATAAGTCTAGATATGAGAAAAAGGAAACTTGCTTTTTCCTTCAGAGTCACTTGCTAGCAATCTCTTGCCTTGTTTGAAGATACTGGATTAATTTAAGGAGGCTGAGTATATAGGATTAATTAGACTTTTTGTTTCTTTCTCCTGACGCTTCAGCCTCAAATTTTGAAGGCAATTTAGAGCACATCAGAGGGTTTAATGACTGTGTTCAGAGATAGGAATCACAGTAAATGAGTTCTCCTTGAGTGCTTGCCTGAGAACTTGGGAGACTTGGTACTATGCAAATCCTGGAAAAAGGTATTTCTTTGGGTAAGAATTGAGAGAAAATTTTTGACCTACAAAATATTTGCCAACAAGGCTCTGCTACCTACTATTATAGGAAGCTTTTGTGCCTTATAAATATCAGATTGTTTTCAGGTCTTTCTAACAATTCAAGTCTTAAAACTGATCCTATAGAATCATCCTAAGAACTGTTCTTACCCAACTTGCTGTGTTTTCAGTTATTGATAACGGTTATTCTTCTCCAGTAACGGTTTTAGTTAATAGTAAGTGAGAGAGAAGATAGTGAATGGAGAATGCTAGTTACTAGTATATCTTGGGGATAGAGCAGCAATGACTCTTCAGTTTGTCTGAAAGCTGTGGGGTTTTTAATGAATTGATGCAATAATCCGTTTAATCTCTAGAGGAAACAAAACCACTTAGCACAGATGTTAAAAAGGTGGTTCCTGTGCCTCTGTGCAAGACAAAACATATGGGATAGATAATTTGCACTTTAGCCTTTAATAATGAGTCCAAAGAAAAGGCTGAATATAAGGACTTGAAAATACATTTTAGAAAGGCTAAAGCCACTTGTGACATGAACCATAAGCCAACATTTTTTTTCTCTGCATTGGAGCTTGCTCTGCTAGAGCAAGTGTTGCTTTGGTGGTGTGCTGCAGCAGAGTCCTTATGGCTGAGATAAGGTAAAACACCTGCATGGAATTCAAGTTTTGTTTTCCTAATAGATACTCTCAACTGGCTTCTAGGCAGATACTTAGGTGGGGTGGCAGCACTGTAGTTCTTTATTTGTGTTAGTTTCTATTCTGCAAAGGGACATGGTGGGAAATAGCAACTTGAAAGGCTTGTACAACGCTTTCTTCAAGCTGTATACATGCAGGTCTGGTGATCTGCTTATGTTTCTTTGCATGTGTGGATTTTGGTCTGTGAAGGAACGCTTCGTGAGTAGCGTGGCTCATCTCTAGGTCATTTTACATGTAAGGAGGCCAAGAGCCAAGCTGCCTCGGCATGCTTGTGCATCAGGACTGAGACCACACGTATGAAACACTTGAACAAAGCTACTGTTGGGTAACTGCTGGCTTGCTTTTAAGTTCTAACTCCCCCTACCAGATACACAAGTGCACTTTGAGTATTGTTTTAAAACTTTTACCACTTTATTTTAAATGCAAGGTGAACTGAATGCTCTAAATCTCCTTGCACTAGGATTCTGAGGAGTGAGTGGCTCTCGGAGCAAAGTGAAGAACATGAGAATTGTTTGGTTGCTGAAAGGTATCTGTCCTTTCATCCCCACAGTTTCACTGTAACACTTGAAAAGATTTATGTGGAACTGAAATAAAGCTATTGAGATGTTTTATACATGGGAGCAAAGCTTTATGAAGCCTCACGCCTTGTTTGATATGTCACTATCTCGTATGTGTTGAAGCAGATTCACCTTTTTATGTCATAAACCCAACAGTTTTATTTATTTACATAATAAATATCAAAGTAGACATATGCATGGCATATTCTGTTTGTTAATATATTTACAGACTTGGAAGATTTTGAGTTTGTTAGCTACTTTGTAGGAAGAAGACCTTTTCGGGTACTTTATTCTTCTCTTACCAATGTTTTTGACCCTTCAGTCTCTTTTGTTTTTTTCATTAATGAGGTGTTCAGAAATTATAGAATCATAGACTCATTTAGGTTGGAAGAGACCTTTGAGATCATCAAGTCCAACTGTTAACCCATGACTGCCAAGTCCACCACTAAACCATGTCCCTAATGCCACTTATAGGCATTTTTTTTAAATAGCTCCAGGGGTGGTGATTCTACCACCTCCCTGAGCAGCCAGTTCTAATGCTTGACCACCCTTTCAGTGAAGAAATTTTTTTTAATACCCCATCTAAACCTCCCCTGCTGCAAGTTGAGGCCGTTTTCTCTTATCCTGTTGCTAGTTATCTGGGAGAGGAGAACGGCCCCCACCTGCCTACAACCTCCTTTCAGGCAGCTGTAGAGAGCAACAAGGTCCCTCCTGAGTCTGCTCTTCTCCAGGCTAAACAGCCCCAGTTCCCTTAGGTGCTCCTCCCTAAGACTTGTGCTCCAGACCCTTCACCAGCTTTGTTGCCCTTCTCTGGACATGCTCCAGCACCTCAACGTCTTCTTTGTAGTGAGGGGCCCAAAACAGGATTCGAGGTGCAGCTTCATCAGTGCCAAGTACAGGGAGACAATCACTGCCCTTGTCCTGCTGGCCACACTGTTTCTGACACAAGCCAGGCTGCTGTTGGCCTCCTTGGCCACCTGGGCACACTGCTGGCTCATGTTCATCTGGCCACCAGCCAGCACCCCCAGGGCCTTTCCCACCAGGCAGCTTTCCAGCCACTCTCCCCGAGCCTGTAGCATTGTGTGGGGTTGTTGTGACCCAGGGGCAGGACCCGGCACTTCTCCCTGTTGAACCTCATGCAACTGGCCTCAGCCCATTGATCCAGCCCATCCAGACCCCTCTGCAGAGCCTGCATGCCCTCAAGCAGATCAACAGTCCCCTGCAACTTGGTGTCATCTGCAAGCTTACTGAGGGTGCGCTTGATCGTGTCCTCCAGATCATCGATGAAGTTACTAAACAGAACTGGCCCAAACACTAAGCCCTGGGGAAGACCACTTGTGACTGGTTGCCAGCCAGATGTAACTCCATTTACCTCCGCTCCTTGGGCTTGGCTGTCCAGCCAGCTTTTTACCCAGCATAAAGTACACCTGCCATGAGCAGCCATTTCCTTCAGGAGAATGCTGTAGGAGACAGTGTCAAAGGCTTTACTAAGGTCCAGGTAGACAACATCCACAGCCCTCATTCACTAGGTAGGTAGTCTTGTAGAAGATCAGGTTTGTCAAGCAGGATCTGTCTTTCATAAACCCTTTGCTTTGAGTAGTTTTTTGATCTAGTAATCTGGAGGGGGATTGTTTTCGTACCTTCAGCTGAGGACATGTGGCAGCATTGATTGTTAAACTTTAGGGCCACTCTTGAACAACCAAAATGGATGTTTCTTCCAGTACAGGTAAATGTCTTTTTATTTTCCAGCCCCGGTATCTGTTGAAGTTTGAACAAATCTATCTCTCCAAACCTACACATTGGGAAAGAGATGGAGCACCCTCACCTATGATGCCCAATGAAGCCAGACTGAGAAACCTTACGTAAGAATGAACTCTGTGGTGGATAAACACAAAGAAGGACTGGCTCTGCATTATTTATTGATAGTCTTTTTCAATTTATTAGTGCCTTGAAAATGTAATAATTACTGCTGTATTTATATTTTGATGTCTAGTTGTTAAGTCCAGGTGATGATTTGGTAATAATGGTTAATATACCAGTGAGTGCTTGAATAACTGCATTCATTATCTTCTGTACAACCTCGAGTAATAACTGACAGATAACACAGTGGTGTTTTCATTCTGTAGGTATTCAGCCCCCTTGTATGTGGATATAACTAAAACAGTTATTAAAGAAGGGGAGGATCAGTTACAGACACAGCATCAGAAAACTTTTATAGGAAAAATTCCTATTATGTTACGTTCAACATACTGTTTGTTGAATGGCTTAACTGACCGTGATCTTTGTGAACTGAATGAATGCCCGCTTGATCCTGGTGGCTACTTTATCATTAATGGATCAGAAAAGGTAAGGGATTATACCTTCCACAGCCATCTTTACAGACACTCAAGTTCTGTTACTTGTTTCAATACGTTTTGCCATAAGGATAAGCACTCTTATTCCAGTGTATCAAGGTTACTCTAGGCGCTTGTGATCTTGTAGAAAGATGGGCTTTTAGTCCTCTGTCAGATATTGAGACACCTTTTCTTCTCTGAGGCATGCATCCCTTCAGTTTCACGAACTGTTTTGCGTTGAATGCCACTAAGTATTCTAGATATTTTCCTTTCCATTTTCAACATTGCAGAGGAGCATGCACTCTAATATGAGGTACTTCTTCACTCAAGAATCTCCTCCAGTTTGTTCACAGCTGTGTAGATACATTTTGTTCTAAGAATAGGTTCTTCCCTCCATTGCTGTGGATTCAGCTTTAGCAAAATCATATCCTGACCACGCTTGTGCCTCACTAATGAAACTGCTGGGTTTTTTGTAACTGACACTTGGGCAAACACAGCAAAAGAAATAGAATTGTATTTTTTTTCTTGGGGAGGAAAAAAAAATAATCTGGCTTTGACTGTCAGAGCTGGGATTAAAATTTAAATGCCTCTGTAGTGCTTTGGCCTTGGAAACAGCGAAGTGCTTTATCAGTGTTGTGCCTAAAGCTAACAAAAGTGTCTCAGCACAGCTAGTAGATGTGGTAAGTACATCATAGAGAACAGTGTTCTCAGAGGCTTTTATTTTGGTTATTCTATCTTATCTAGGTGTATGTTTTGCTTAATACTATATTTTTAAAATGTAGTGTAATCCATTTGAGTTTGGCAAATTGACTTCATGCTGTGCGGTGCTCTTAAGGCACCTAAAGCACTGTACTTGTTACTTTCAACATGCCCTTTTGTCAGTTATTTACTAATGTTTTTGTTTCTAACACAGGTTCTGATTGCTCAAGAGAAAATGGCTACAAACACAGTGTATGTGTTTGCAAAGAAAGATTCAAAATATGCGTACACAGGAGAGTGCAGATCTTGTCTGGAAAATTCCTCTCGACCAACAAGTACTATATGGGTTAGCATGCTGGCCAGAGGTGGGCAGGTATGCCTAAGCGTTAATTACCCCTGCCCTGGGGCTTACAACAAAGATTGTGTTAGGAGTTTTGTTACTGTCCTTTCTCTTCGTGTTATTTACCTTTGGGATTTGGAGAAGAGATTGCTTCTGATGCTAAGTTGTAAAGAAGGTAAAATTAAATGAAAATATATTGTTTGTCACAGATTACGCCTGTCTCTGGGACAAATAATTTGAGGATTGAAATGAAGACTCCATTTGTGGCAGGTTTTAGAGCAAGGCTAAAAAACAATTTTAGTATTACTGTAAATGAGTTTTTAGAAAATCCAGAGAAGCTGAGTCCTGGGTTTTTTTGACAAAGGATGAGAATAGGAGCAGGGACCCTGTCTTTGCTGACGGCCAAGCTAGTGTTTAGATGTGTTTTGCAGACCACATATTAATTCATATTTAACATCTAATTGTGCCACCTGTGAGGGGCAGTAAGTGCTGTTCATCACTTCAAAAGCAGAAGGTACCAGTACCCATTTACCATTGCACTGATGTTTGGAAACTCCCAGGCATCTTCCAAGAGTAACTTTAATAGAAGCCTTACACCACTCTAGCTCCTGATGGCTGGGGCACTCTTTAATGGTTGTCCCTCAGCATTCCACAGTGTTTGTTTCTTTCTGGGAGGAGGGAGCAGCTATTGAATAATTGCAAGAATGGAGAGTCTTACATAGTGGATTAGAAAAGCTGGGCTGAAGCTGACAGAAGGAAACATGGATGGGATTGCTCTTTGCAAATACATAAAGGGAGAGAAATGATCCATATGGGTGAACAAGTAGTAGTACTTAAATTCCTTTGTATCAGCAAAAACCTTCCAAGTTTTTGCAGACTTCTAAAGTTAGAAATGTTTTTAAAATAAAAAAGTCACTACTGGAGTAAAGTTTCAGAATAGCTCCTTAGCTGGCCTGCTGAGAAGTCATGGTTTCCTGCAGTGCTTGAATAAATACACTTACGATGCATCATCCAAATCCAGAGAGATACACTTATTAAAGGCAAGGTCATTTAAGACTAATGTATGTTTTTCCCCATCTTTTCAGGGTGCGAAGAAGAGTGCTATTGGTCAGCGCATTGTAGCGACTTTGCCATATATCAAACAAGAAGTCCCCATCATAATTGTCTTCCGTGCACTAGGCTTTGTGTCTGACAGGGACATTTTAGAGCACATCATATATGATTTTGAAGATCCAGAAATGATGGAAATGGTAACATATGTTAAATAAGTTATATCCTGGCTTGACATTTGGTGATGTGTAGGTGTGGCTAATCATCATTCAAAGTACTGTTCGTTTTCCAATTTAAATGTATTACTTTATTGTTTTTGTGGGATGCCTGTTGGAAATGTCAAAAGTTCTCTGCCTAAGCCTATTCTAATGAGTATTTTAAGTGAACAGAGTGCAATGGACATTTCAAAGAGTTAATATGTATTTGGAGAGGTAGGGTCTTATCCTGCTGCCATTGACTAATTGTAAAATCCTGATTTATACCTGAAACAGCAACAGGCCTAGAATGTAGTTGAATGAGAACTATTTTCAGATGTCTAAACTATTTTTGTGTGCTTCCTGCATGCTCCCTTACTGTTTTCTGCTGCTCTTGAAAGAGCTACTACAGTAAAGCCAGAAAGAACTGGATTGATAATTAGCAGTTCCTGAAAAGAATCGTTAGCAAACTACTGCATAGTTTCTTTCAACTCCAACAGGCACTAGATACTACAGGATTTTGCTGTATTTTGTGCATTAGGTCAAACCTTCTCTGGATGAAGCATTTGTCATTCAGGAGCAAAATGTTGCTCTAAACTTTATTGGATCAAGAGGTGCAAAGCCAGGTGTCACCAAAGAAAAGAGAATCAAGTATGCTAAAGAAGTCTTGCAGAAAGAAATGCTCCCGCACGTTGGTGTCAGTGACTTCTGTGAAACCAAAAAGGCCTATTTTCTAGGGTATGTCAATATTTTTTGTCACACAAAAAATTGTTCAGGGCACATGGACCCTGAACACAGATTTTATTCACATACATGGCTGGAAGAATGCACTGAATGGTAGTTTGTTTTTAACTTCAGCCTTCTGGATACTCAGTGATAAACTTAAGGGCACTGGTATATTTTCATAGCTGAGAAAATGCAAATGCTGATAACAGGAAAAAAAATTAAACAAAACAAGCCTCTAGCATGTTCTGAATCTTAAGTTAGATATGATGTCAGTGATAAGCCTCTAACACATTCTGGATCTTAAGTTAGATATGAATGTCATTGATGATTCTTTGACATCACATTGCATGGACCACACATAGAAGTTGATAACTAATGTGTAGATAATTACGGATAAGCTGTCTGTAATGTAGACCCACTCTAAAATTACTAGCACATCCTTTTGATCGCTGCTCATTGGTATGCAGATGAACTGTAGCATCAGGAGACTTACCATTTTACACTTGATTCTATGAGCTTAAACATAGCCTGTATTACAGTACAGGACAGACATGCAGCAGAAGATGCATTATCATCATGATGTAAAAATTTAACTTCTCTCAGTAGTTACCTGAACTTTCAGTGTGTCATTCACCTCTAAGGACGTAGGTGCTGAAGAGGTCTGTTTTAGGACATAAGTATCCTAAAGATCTAGAATGGACAGCCTCTAGGAAACAGTTCACTTGATATATCTATGAAAGCATGTAATCTTTGTTGTGACTGTCTGCTGTCAGTTTAAAACATAAACTATCTTATTTGCTTAGGTATATGGTTCATAGATTGTTGCTGGCAGCACTGGGAAGAAGAGAGCTTGATGACAGAGATCATTATGGCAACAAAAGACTGGATCTTGCTGGGCCACTGTTAGCTTTCCTGTTCAGAGGGTAATTATAATTTATACATTTTCTTTGGACATAATTAATGGTAGAGGCATTGCCAAGTCTGTGCTTCTAAATTAGTCAGACTATTCTGCTGCCTCTGATAGTCGGTCTTCGGCTGCACAGCCTGTATCTGATTAGACTTTTTTGTGGAGTGGGTACTTTAACAGTAAGTGGTTAGCATCAACTTGTTTTGAAGCATATTTTGTGCATGTTCACAAACAGGTTAATTTGTTGTGGGTTTTTTTTCCTCCTCTAGTTACAAATTACTTCTTTTCAGGAGGCCAGCGACATTTTTTCCAAATAGTGCTGAGTAAGCTGAATTGCTACTGTACTGTTTAATCATGTTTCTTGGCATCTTCTACAGAATGTTTAAGAATTTACTGAAGGAAGTGAGAATATACGCACAAAAGTTTATTGACAGAGGGAAAGATTTCAACTTGGAGCTGGCAATTAAAACAAGAATTATTTCAGATGGTTTGAAGTATTCGTTGGCAACTGGCAACTGGGGTGACCAGAAGAAAGCTCATCAGGCCAGAGCAGGAGTATCTCAGGTACAATAGCTGAATAAGGCATGGTAATACTTGTCAGTTTACAGAGGAGTGAAGCTATATCATGGAAGAGTTTAATACTGCTTGGCAGCCGTGAATATTGTATGTTAAACAGAACCATTTTTAAAAGGAAGCTTTCATAGCTGAAACAGATGAAGATCCAAATAGTTGAGCCCAGTGTGGGGTTTGGGGGGGGTTTGTTGTTGTTCGGTTTTGGCTTTAGCTGTTGTGTTCACTGCTAAACAGTTGGTGTAAGTCTTGTAAAGGCTTCTTGTGTTACAGCATATGCTTGTGTGCCTGGTCAAGTCCTAGTCCCAGGGAACCTTTAGGGAGGATGGATTTCTTCACTTTAATTACTTCCAGTGCTTCACAGGTGGTTAAAGAAACTTGAGTGACACCTTGTAATATAAGTTATTCATTCCATACCTAATGACGATGAGCACTAATTTTATTAGCCCAGAGAAGTGCTTAGTTGAGCCTGTTTCTCATAAAAGTGGAAACAGGAAAGAGGTGACGGTTTTTAATGCTAGCACATTTTGTTGTCAGGAGCCCTGGTGAGATCATTAATTTGGGGAGAGCAGACTTAGGAAAGGGGCAAAGATGGTAGCTGTCCCTGGATGGTATGTTGTTGGTGTAGGAGGGGCTGGTTTGCTTTTTAAATAAACTCTCACATTTCAGGCTGTAAAAATAAATTTTCTTAAATTTTTGAGAAGCCTTGAGCAGACTCAGAGAAGAATGTAAATGCTGATTTGCTTGTGACAACTAAATTGTTAGTGTTTCAAACTAAGTTTGAAAAGATCTGTATCATTGTACTGGTAGCCCCTCCTGGTGAAAACACAGCTTAAAAAGTATTTTTACAAGTATCACTCATTCTAGTTACCTGATCAGAGTAAGCTATACTACAAAAACCAGCTCTCTGCTTGGATAACTGTGTTTATGCTGGGCTTTGCTGTGGTATAAGCATGCTCTGAAGACTTCTGTCATTACAACACCGGTTAGGAGCTTGTGATTTTAAGGGTAAACTTAGTCTAAGATTAGTGGAGGTGAACTGAAAAGTGTAGCTAACAAAAATCAGAGCTATTTTAGTTCAAGTACATCATTTCTAGAGGGCATTGATCCTTTGCTCTAATGTATCATGATGCCTGTCCACAACACACTTAAACGTTGACTGACTGAATTCCTTACTACACGTAGGTGTTAAACCGTCTGACTTTTGCATCTACACTTTCCCATCTGAGACGCCTGAATTCTCCAATTGGTAGAGATGGTAAACTAGCCAAGCCCAGACAGCTGCACAATACACTGTGGGGGATGGTTTGCCCTGCTGAAACCCCAGAGGTAACAGAAGTAATATTTATGTCAGTACTTAGTCATGTCTAACTGCTTTTATCTGCTAGTCATTTTATAGCCGTGGCACTTCTGATGATCACTTGCACTTGTTTTATTTTTTTAAAAAACTGCTGACATGAATATTTAGCCTTGTAGCTAACTCTGAATTTGAATGGTAGAAATTAATGAAGTACTTTCTACATAGCATGTTTTGTGTCCAGTTCCTTGAGGACTTGAAGTTTTAAGTCCTTGCATCTTCTTGGGGGATCTCTTTATTTGGAAATGCAAATTAACTTTGTGTTTCTACCAGGGTCATGCAGTAGGACTTGTGAAGAACTTAGCCCTGATGGCTTACATTTCTGTGGGGTCTCAGCCGTCCCCAATTTTGGAATTCTTGGAAGAATGGAGTATGGAAAACTTGGAAGAAATATCTCCAGCAGCAATAGCTGAGTATGTGCAAGTGAAACCATTTAAACAGACCTAAGCTTTTGCTCCTGCACAACATTTCAAGTGTTTGGGGTTTTTGTTTTATTTGTTTGGGTTTCCCTTTTTCTAGTGCTACCAAGATCTTTGTTAATGGCTGCTGGGTAGGAATACACAAAGATCCAGAGCAGCTCATGAATACCCTAAGGAAGCTCCGTCGTCAGATGGACATCATTGTGTCAGAGGTATAAATTTTACATAGAGTTTGGGTGTCTTTTTAGATGAGAATGATGTCTTGATACTATTTTGCAAGTTCCAAACAGCATTATTTGCAAGTCTCTTTCTGAATATACTTCACATTGCCTGGAATTTTTTTGTTTTAGGGATTTTGGAGGGGTTGGTCCTTTTTGGGTTTGTTTGTTTGTTTGACGTTGTGTGTGGTTTCTTGTTTGGTTGTGGGGTTGTTTTATTCATTTTGGGGGTTGGATTTTGTTTTTTTTTAAGAGAGGATCCAGTTGAAAAAAACAGTTGAAAACACTCTTTTGAAATGCTTCTGTTTGTAGGAGTGTTAATGTTCTGTGTTGCTGCTAGCACCTCTGAGGTCTTTGCTTTAGGGAGCTTTGTTATCCTATTTTGTTTTCTGTAGTTCTGATTGCAGCTAAGACTTTGTACTCATGGAGTGCTGCTTTCTTGTACAGGTCTCAATGATTAGAGATATTCGTGAGCGAGAAATCCGCATCTATACTGATGCAGGCAGAATTTGTCGACCTCTTTTAATTGTGGAAAAACAGAAGTTGCTGTTGAAGAAGAGGCACATTGACCAGCTGAAGGAACGAGAGTATAACAATTACAGGTGAGATATGCTCCTGAAGTTCACTGCGAGTCTCATTTTCCATTTTGGAAGCTGCAAGTTCCCTCAGCTTGGAGAGAGAAATGTTTAAAGCTTTGTGCAGCACAAAGATGCTTTCTCTGCCTAATTAATTTTTATTAGTTTAATTAATTTTTTTATCACACTGAGGCAGTGCCAGTAATAATAAGCTAGGGAAGGCCTTGTTCTTGTTGCTGCTGAAGAGAATAATTTTATGTTAGCTGAGTATTTCAGACACTGGTTATTCAGTTGGCAGGATCTCGTGGCCAGCGGTGTAGTAGAGTACATCGATACGCTGGAAGAAGAGACTGTGATGCTGGCAATGACTCCCGATGACTTGCAAGAGAAAGGTGTGGCATATTGTTCAACATACACACACTGTGAGATTCACCCATCTATGATCCTGGGAGTATGTGCATCTATTATCCCGTTCCCTGATCACAACCAGGTCAGTGCATCACTTCTGACATCCTGCTTTTAAAGTTGATAGAAAACCCACAGATGTATATGTAAAGAGCTTTACATACATATATACTGATCTTCCCTTGTCTGTCTAGTCTCCCAGGAACACATACCAGTCTGCTATGGGTAAACAGGCTATGGGAGTTTACATTACAAACTTTCATGTTCGTATGGATACACTGGCACACGTGTTGTATTATCCTCAGAAGCCCCTTGTAACTACACGCTCCATGGAGTATTTGCGATTTAGAGAGTTACCAGCAGGTATGTTGTTAGTTAATGTTTAATTAATAATTAAATTAATAATTAAAAATAAAAATTTAAATATTAAAAAGTTATTAAATAAAAATACTACGGTTTAGTTTAAACTATGTTACAGATGTTGTGTGTAGAATACCTGAATATTTAGCAAATGCGTGTAATTTAAAAATTAATTGTAAGTTAAAAGTTAACTTGTAGCTGGGCACCTAGACTGCAAAAAATAACGTTGCTCGTGTTGCAGCTGTAATCACTTCATCCATATAAGTCTGCTAAAATCTTAACTGGAAAAAAATGCATTTGCTGTATCTGTATTTGCTAGTTCTTCACAAGGGGTCACTCTTGACTCTTTTCTACCCAAAGTTGCACTTGGTGATACTACATGGGTTTTGTGTGTGGGATGTGGAGATTTTATTTTAGAAAGCACAGAACAGCTTCACTGTAGAGAATACAGCTTACAGAGTTACAAGTAATGCCTGTTTGGTATGTGTGCATCCTGTCAAAGTATTTGTTCTGTGTATTATAGGTATCAACTCGATTGTAGCCATTGCGTCATACACGGGCTATAACCAGGAGGACTCTGTCATCATGAACCGTTCTGCTGTTGACAGAGGCTTCTTCAGGTAAGACTTTGTAATATTTTTTAACTGCTTGGAAGAGAAGGGGGGGAAAAAAAAAGGTATACTGAATTGTCCAGAGGCTCAAGAAAAGTTTATCTTATACTGGAAGACACTATTTTCCAGATCTTTCTAACCTGAGAAGCACTTTAGTATTTTTTTCTTTCTTTTTTTTTTTTTTTTTTTTTTTTAATGGGGGTGGAGAGAGCAGCACAGTGAAAATGGTGAAATGTGCATCTTAGCAAAACACAGTGAGGAACGGTTCATCCTTTGTGTAACCTGACTTCCCACTTTGTCTTCCCAACTCTTTCATTTGGATCTTTACTACGTTTACTGTTCTTTGTACGATAGTTAAATGAAAAAATATTTGGACTCCTTGCTGTTATATTTTCATATAACTCTTGCCAGTTATGAAAACAGTTATGAACTCCTTAATGGCAATATTGCAGCTTTGTAATACAGTCTTGTCCTCAGTAGCGTGACAGTTGCACCAGTAAAGATTGGCAGGTTCCTCTCCTTAGTAGACCCTGCTGTTGGGACAACTGATGTGACTTTGTGCATTATAATTTTTAGATGGCTGTGCTTAGCTGTATAGCTGGTCAATGGGTTTCTAGTTTTGCTCATTTTCTTCTTTTGTCCAAGTTGAGCCCCAGAAGTGTGTGCTTGGTATCTTGGATCTACTGCCTTCCAACGTAGAATAAGTATGAGACTATTAGACTTTTACGGCTCACATGAATCTTTTCTAGAACCTCCTGTGTGCAGTAGAACAATTAAATGTGGATAATACTTATCTGAAAGGCTGTGGCTTTGGTGTGCTGGCAACTGATGCAGCAAACAAAAACCCTTAAAGCCCCAGAAAAAAGCCTGTTTAAATTGAAAGTTTTCCACTACAGCTCGGTTGTACTGAGTGTGGTACTGCAAGGTAGCAGCAGAAGCCTAAAAATGCTTGCAAAATGGCAGGTATAAGGAGAAAAGTAATACGAAAATGGTATGGTGAAAATATGAATAATCTTTAGGAATAAATACTTCTGAGATGTCCAAAAGTCTCTGCCATTCATCAAAAATTAGCGTGCTATCTATAGGTACTTTGGCAGTATATGAAAAGTGACCAGCAAAATGCCATCTGAAGCTTTTTTGTTTGGTGAGGTGTTTTTTGGTTTTGTGTCCATCCCCACCTTCCCCTGTGTCGTCCTCCCCCGTGATGGTCAGATTAACAAGACTTTAGAGGAAAGGCGGTGTGGCATATGAACATTATTTGTTTTGGTTGTCATTAGTAACAGTAGCCATAATAGTGGTAAAAGGATGATTCCAGTGAAATTGAGATGCACAGATGAGGAAAAAATGATGCTGGTTTCACTGGAGAAGGCTTTGTAACTTTGTTTCAGATCTGTGTTCTACCGCTCGTATAAAGAGCAAGAATCTAAAAAAGGATATGACCAAGAGGAAGTCTTCGAAAAGCCTACACGTGAAACTTGTCAAGGTAATACACAGGAGAGTATGAAGGCTGAGGTTTTAAATGAAATTTTTGTGGGTGAGATTGTTACTGCTGTCAAACTGATTCAGTCTTTATTTTGGGACCTACAAAATAGCAGAAATGTCTGTATTAATAGCATAATACATCAGTGTGAGATATTTGCATAAAATTGTCTTTAGACATTTTAGCAGTCATCTAAAGTTGCAAGCAGATTTGTTGAATTTCTACAGAACATCAAAGTCAGTATGTTGAAAAATTTGGGAGTCTAACTTCTTTTTGTCTCTTTTCCCCAAGGTATGAGACATGCAATCTATGACAAACTTGATGATGATGGTTTGATAGCACCTGGGGTACGTGTGTCTGGGGATGATGTGATCATTGGCAAAACAGTAACGCTGCCAGAAAACGAAGACGAACTGGAAAGCACTAACAGACGTTTCACAAAGAGAGACTGTAGCACTTTTCTGCGAACTAGTGAAACTGGCATTGTAGATCAGGTCATGGTAACCCTTAACCAGGAAGGATACAAGTTCTGCAAGATTAGGGTGAGCACTGATGTGTGTGCTTTCTACTTTTAATTATTTTTATTCTGTATTTAAATTACCAATTGAATATTTTCCTATGGCTTACAGGTACGCTCTGTGAGAATCCCACAAATTGGAGATAAATTTGCCAGCAGACATGGTCAGAAAGGAACTTGTGGTATCCAGTACAGGCAAGAGGTAATTATTTTTATTTTTTTTTTCTCTTTCCTTCTTAACATTTTATCTCTGATCTTCTTAGCATTGGAACTGCCTTCAGTGAGTTGTCTGTGGAATATGTACTTGGGCACATTGACTTAAATTTAGCTAAAGTATTTTTTAGAAGGGGACACAGCTGCTTCTTACATGGTACTTCAGTGCCTTTGAAATGCTTTAAAAGATCTAATCTGAATCCATGCAACTGCTTATCTTAAAGCTGATATTCTGGGAAGTACTGACTCTGTTTCCCTGTTCTAGGATATGCCTTTCACCTGTGAAGGCATCACACCTGATATAATTATCAACCCCCATGCCATCCCTTCCCGTATGACCATTGGTCACTTGATTGAGTGTCTTCAGGGGAAGGTAAGAGGAATCTTTTACACTGCATGTCTAAGCAATGTGATTTTTTTTTTATTTTATTTTTATTTTTGGTAAAGATACTACTCCTTAGTAGGTGTTGATCCACTAAAAAATAAGGATTGTTCTCCAGTTACTTGATAGCAAAAGCAGGTTTGTTGGGGAAGACCAACAGTCCTGTAAATTTTGTCCAGCATGTCAGACTTAAAGTGTGCAGTCTGATCTGCTGCTTTTATTTCAAATATTTCCTGTGACCTAGAAAAAGGGGTAGCAATATTGATGATACTGTGCATTTTAAAGAATCTCACTATAAATTGTATAGCTGATAAACAACCAAGAGAGGGTACTGTCACAGGCATGGAAGCTCAAGTTCTGGCATTAAGAGTTAAAACTGAAGCAGCTTAGTGTTGTCTAACCAGTCCTTCAGAAATCTGACAAGCTTTTGCAAATACCTTCTCTGTAGGTGTCTGCAAACAAGGGAGAAATTGGTGATGCTACACCTTTTAATGATGCTGTGAACGTGCAGAAGATTTCCAATCTTTTATCAGATTATGGCTATCATCTAAGAGGAAATGAGGTATAATCAAAATATCAATTCACTGTAACTTTTTTAATATACATTTGATGGATAGTAAGGCTTATGATTCAGTGATTGCATTGACTGTTTCAGGTCCTCTACAATGGCTTCACTGGTCGCAAAATCACATCACAGATCTTCATCGGTCCTACATATTATCAGCGGTTGAAGCACATGGTAGATGACAAAATCCATTCTCGTGCAAGAGGGCCAATCCAGATACTTAACAGACAGCCCATGGAAGGTAGATCTCGGTAAGGATGTTTATTAGTTTCTATACAGTGTTTTCTTTTTCACTGATGTTTTTAGCCCTAAAAATTAGTTGCCTCAGCTTTGCAGCTAGAACTTCATTAGCTCACCCCAGTTAGCTACCCATTTTTGTGTGTTTGGCTTAAGATGATGTACTGGGTGCAGGTGTCAAGGTTTTGGTAGCAGGAGGTACTGCTGGGATGGCCTCTCTGAGAAAGGACCAGGGACCCTGTGCTGGACGCAGCCAATTACAGCTGGCTCCAACAGATCCACCACTGGCCAAAGCTGAGCCCATCAGCGATGCCGGTGGTGCCTCTGTGGTAACATACTTAAGAAAGGGTAAAAACCAGTGTGCAGCAGCTGTGAGAGAAGAGTGAGAAAATGTGAGGGCAACAGCCCTGCAGATACCCAGCTCAGTGAAGGAGGGGGAGCAGGCGTTCCAGGCACTAGAGCAGAGCTTTCCCCTGCAGCCCATGGTGAAGCAGGTTGGTCCCCCTGCAAGTTCATGGGGGACCATGCCAGACCACCTCCAGCCTGTGGAAAGCCAATGCTGGAGCAGGCTCCTGGCAAGAGCTGTGATCTGGGGGGGGGACCTATGCTGCAGCAATCTGTTCCTGAAAGATTATACCCCGTGGGAAGGGCTGAGGCTGGAGCAGTTTGTGAAGGACTATCCCATGGGAAGGACCCCATGCTGGAGCAGAGAAAAAGTCTGAGGAGGAATGTGTGGCAGAAAGGAGCTGTTACGGACTGAATGCAGCTGCCGTTCCCCCTGTGACCACAGGGAGGGGAGGAAGGAGTTGGGAGTGAAGGAGCAAAGTTGAGTCTGGGAAGAAGGTACAGGAGATGTTTTTAGTTTTGTCCTTGTTTCTCACCATCCTACTCCATTTTTAATGGGCAATAAATTAAACTAACTTTCTCCATGCTGAGTCTGTTTTAGCTGTGATGGTAATGGGTAAGTGATCTCCCTGTTTTTATGTTGACCCACGAGCTTTTCCATCTTACTTTTTCCCCGTCCTGTCAACATGGGGGAGAGTGCTGCTTGGTAGGCACCCGGCAGCTAGCCAGGGTTAAATCCACCACAGATAAGCAGAGAATGATTTAATTGTTTACCTCATTTTGCTCTACAGTTGTGCTGTGCTGTTCGCTGTCTGACATCTGCTTTAGAAATGCTCAGCAGCAGTTACAAATTACCGTGTTCGCATTCTCCCTACCAGTTTTATTCTGAGTTGTTACAGGAAAATTAATGCAGAGCTTTACTCCTGCCTTGTAATACTGCTGTTGTGTTTCTGATAAGTTACTTGTTCCACCACTAAGAACTGACGTATTTTGCCAATGAACTCAAAAGTTGAGGCTTTTTTTTCCTCTTTTTTTTTCAGTGATGGTGGCCTTCGTTTTGGAGAAATGGAACGAGATTGCCAGATTGCCCATGGAGCAGCCCAGTTCTTGAGAGAAAGATTGTTTGAAGCTTCAGACCCATACCAAGTCCATGTCTGTAACCTCTGTGGGATCATGGCGATTGCAAACACAAGGACTCATACCTATGAGTGCCGGGGATGTCGTAATAAGACTCAGGTACGTGTGGTCTTTTTAAGCCAGAATCATGGGAATTCAGAGCCATTGCCCTTGTGACTGCCCCCATTAAGATATTTATGCTTGCAGAGCTGGGTCCCCATGGGAGGTCTTTTGTGTTGCACTTTTTTTTTTTTTTTTTTTTAAAAAAAAGTGCTCTGTAGTGTGTACAGAACTTGGTTACAGAACTATGTCAGGGGAGAGTGGCATCAGAGATAAAAATAGTTGCCTTAAACAGGCTTGTCCTGCTAGGGACTTTAGCGACTCTTAACAGTGGCATTGGGGTTACTGAAGAGATGTGTGCTGGAAATCTTAACTGCATCTACTGCACATCGGGCACACTTTGTTATGCGCATGTTCCCTTGTTCAATGGCTCTTGTTTAAGATCAGCTCCCTTGGCTGCAGGTTTTTCATTAGAAATGTGTTCTGGCTAGCTGCTCTGTAGCTTCTACAGACAGTCTCTAGCTTTCCTCTTGCTTTGTTGCTGTCTGTGAGTAACTCCTGTTAAGTGTTTTCATGGGTAATTTCAGATTCACTTTTGAGCCAAAAACTTGCCAAGTGATTTGTGTAGAGGGTGGTGGAAGTTGATGATTTTGGGGTGCTTATCACAAGCCTTTTGAAATCTCTTTTCAGATATCTTTGGTTCGAATGCCCTATGCCTGCAAGCTCCTCTTCCAAGAACTGATGTCTATGAGTATTGCACCTCGTATGATGAGCGTTTAGCCTTTAAAAGGGCTCTCTGCTCTCATCTTTTTGTTTTTTTTAAAGTGCTCAGGTTTTGTTTCATTTTGTGTAGGTTGCGTTTCAAATAGTTTTACTCATCTGCTGTGTGCTGTTCAAGAGTACGTTTATTTCCTGTAAATAGAATTAAAATTTGTAATCAGACTTGTGAATTTCTTTATTTGTGTATCTGTGAAAGAAGTATGCAAGCAAATTGGTAATCAAAGAATAAGGAACTTAAGAGGGAATGATTAGTGAGCCAGAAAAAGCCAGAGGTTGCAGCTTTCCAAAATACTAATCTGAAACTGTGTGTAAGTGAAAGTCCTCACATCACACCACATCACAGCTCTGCACCATCATCTGTGGAAAAACAAAAACATGTTATGCTCTGTACTGTTCCAAGGGGCAATATCACAACTTGGGCAGTAGCACAGTGCACAGGTTTTCTGATGTCTTAGCTGACAATGTGGTCCTGACCCCGTCTTTCCTTCCTTCCTTCCCTACCGCAGGACTACAGCAGCAGGGGGATGGTAACAGATGGCATTTTTCTGGGCTGAGATCACCTGGACATGGGACACAGACTCCCTAATCCCTGTAGTGTGTAGCTGTGATGTCTTGACAGTTTGTTCAATTAATGTTATCACTTTCCTTTAAGGCATTGTGGACTGCCAGTTTATTGTTTAGCTACAGCATGCTTACTTGAGAGCTCTCCTACAGCTGAAAAGAAACAGCTGTAACATGCGGTGTGCATACAAGGAATAAACCACGAGGCAATACGCTGTGAGACTGCAGTACTGCGTAGAGCTGCTGCGAGAAGGTGAACAAACACCTTCTATTCTGGGGTGTAGGTAACGCTGCTCATATGAGGCACAACTCAGTAAAACTCCATTTCATTCACATCCATAAATAAGATGTTTGAAAAGGGATTAAGAGACTAGCTAAAAACCTTTAGCAAAGTTCCTACACGTAAGGGATACTGGGATTAATCTACTTTTATTTCAATGCCAGGTGCCATTAATATTCTCCTAAAGGAAGTTGTGCAGCTACTCAGGGATATAAGGATACAGAAAATCAAGACTATATAGTTTGGATAAAGTTACTGGGATTAAAGCTAAGGATTATATCCTGAAAGTGAATTTGGACAACACAGTATTCTCTAGCTGGATGCTTTCTTTCCAGTGCCTCTGCCTCTAGCATGGTCACAGTCACTGTTCCAGCTCTCTGCATTTATTCTGAAGCACACATGGCTGTGGCACTAAGCCATCCTCTTTGCAGCTGGAATCAGGGTGGGTGGTTTGCCATCAGCTTTGCACACAGCCTGGTACAGAGGACCTGGGTTTGAAAACTGGCTGCAGGGTAAAGGCTTCAGGTCTTGCCTGGAGGCCTGCTGTGGTGTATCTATACCCTCCCCGGTTTGACACCGCAGCATGGAGAGAGAATGGCAGGGACTGGGATGTTTCTAGGATGAGGAAGAATAAGAAAGTGCAGGGATGTGGCAGGAATTTTAAGTGCTTGAAGTTCCCCCTCTGTCTTGGGGCTGGTTGTGTCACCAGCGCTCCCAGGAAAGATGGGCAGGTTTGGAAGTGTCCAGAAAGCACTAAAAAGATAAATTTAGGTCTGGAAAAACACTGAAAGTCATTTTGTAAGAACCCCAAAAGGTGTTTTTAATTTGGTATCTTTATCTCCAGTACTTTACAGCAGTTGGGGGGTTATTTAACGATCCCTTGAGAACTGTAGCAGCTGAGATTTACTGGAAATGTTTTGTCAAACCCTGTAAAAACTGCATGTTAGACTGGTATTTCTAGTGTGCCTTCCCCCCCCCCTGCAAAAGGCATTAAAGGGAGGTGGTCCTTCAGTATGAAATAACTGAGCAAATTGTTAGGGGACAGAGCTGCTGAGTGTTCAGCCACGCTACCTACCTTTGGCCAGGGCTATTTCATGCAGAGCTTCCACAACATGGATTTTTGCAGAAGCTGTTGCCTCTCCTTTGGCATTTGATGCATGACACTCATATTCTCCAGCATCCTCTTTGCTCAGAGGAGATATCTAGGGAAGAAACACACACCCCCCATCGCGCAGTAAGTATCCTGTGCATAGGTAAAGCTGATTCTGTTTTAAGATATCTTCTGTAACCTGTCAATTGCTGGAGACATAACGAGATGACCAGAGTGCATGAAGTAGCAGGTTAACCCTTAGGAACCCCGTGGTATTTCTTCTGCTTGTCCTCAACAGTCTGGTGTGGATTGCAGTGGCTCTCTCCAGCGGGGTTTGGGACAAGCACCCACTCCCGTGGATCGGCCCAGCTTTCTTTGCTGCTGGGCCAGGCTCCATGTGGTGTAACACTCCCTCCTTGTCTTCTGTTGCCTCCCTAGTTTGGAGATGTCAGAGCACTGCGTGCTTGGTAAGGGCAGGGAGAGAGGAAGAAAAGGCCTTCCTACAATACGCTCAATCCAGTCGGTCAGTTCAGCAAAAGCACTGGCTCAGACCCTTCCTTCTCTCCCCTTGTTTCTACCTCTGCTCTTGCAAACACACCCTAAGCTGTGCTCCCCTGCTGCCAGCTTCTCTGCCGCTGGGAACCATCTTGCAATTCCCTTACTGGGATGCACAGCAGCTCCCTCTGATGTGTGGCAATCACCGGTTAGCCTGCAGGTACGATTGTAGCTCCGGGGTCTGTTGAGTGAGAGCTGATGGCTTCTGTGCTGTGCTAGTCTGAGGCAGGTGATGTGCTTTGCTGAGGAAAGGCCAGTTGTGCCAGATCTACAAGGGCTCCTCAGCTGTGGGTGGCTCTTAGGGATGCGTTGCATCTGTACTGATTCCTTCCTAGACAGGGCAAGTGTCTTTCCCACAAATGGCAGCAGGAAAGTAATGACATACAGAAAGGAGATTTTTTTTATTTAAGGCTAGCCTTCCCTGATCACAGAACGCCTGCTTCTGCATGCTAGATGGAGGTGAAAAACTGCAATGGATAAGGCTAGAGCCAGCAGTCTTCACGCCTTACCCTTCATGCCTAATTCACACCGGTTGTTTTCCTCTAAATGCCCTGTCCATTGCCATGTGTCTTCTGTACAGTTCTTTGTTCATGACCTGTTTGCAAACTGTCCTACTGTTTGTGCAGCTCTATGCATACAGCAAGTACTTACGAGCACCCAGCCAGTCACTTCATGTTTCTCAGGGCCACCTCGGGTCTGGATAGCCAAGTTTTCCCGGTCCCCAGGCAGAAGCTCCATCCTCTGGACACCATACTGTCCCCGAATTATCTAAAAAGAAGGGCAGGAAGGGGTAAGAATTTTGGGGCTAATTTACGCTAGAACTGGTGGGACCATACCTGCACACAGACAAGACCAATGCTAGTTTCACATCAATGTGTTTCAGGCAGTAGCAGTGTTTTTTCTAGTGCCAGCGTTTCTTCTTGGCCTCCGTGTGCTGCAGCCCCAGCACCCCAAGTGCCTCAGCATCTGCACTGAGGCTGCATTTCCCTGGCCTCGGACGGAACGGACAGAGCAGCACAGCCTTCTGGCGTGGATGGTGCGGGGCAGTGGGGCGTGCGAACGTGCCCTGCACTGACTGGGTCTGACAGAACTCGTGCTTGTTCCCAAGGCTGTGCTTAGCCGGGAAGCGGTGCCTGTGCTGAAGGAGGATTTGGCTGCCTGCAGCTGCTGGTAGCCATACCTCAATCCAGTGCAGCAGGCTGGAGGAGCTGCCTTCTGGCTCAGGACTGCGAGGACAGCAGGAGATGACTGATGTCCTTGTTTGGAGAGGCTCCCCTGCAACTTCCCTGATGATCAGGCTGTTTAGCGTGACAGTAGCAAAGAACTGAGTGTCTGCATGTCGCTGCTGGAATGGGCTCTCCCTGCGTGACCAACAGGCCACAGCAGCCCTGTAGGTTTCTGCTGCAGCAAACCAGGCCACCCCTCCTGCTGGGCTCAGCGTCGATGGGACAGCAGCAGTGCAGTTACCCCAGTGCTGCATATCTGAGCCCAGAGCATGGATATCCAGCATGGGCTAAGCGGTATGCAGCCCTCGTTATCACCAGGTCGAGCATCTCTCGGCCATGAGGAAGAGGCACAAAAGGCAGAGAGTGCTGACAGTCAATGTAAATACAACATCTGCTTGTAAACAAGCAGAAAATCCTGCCTGAGTCAACGTGCCTACGTTGTGTGCTCACCCAACAGTCTGCCCTGGGACCCCTAGGAATAAAGTTTGCTGCCTCAGAGCACAGCAATCTTTGGGCCAATCTATTTTTTTTTTTTCTTCTCTGTAGTATTCTTAAGCTAGTATTGTTTCAGCTTTATTGTAAGACCCCTCCCAAGTGTCCACAAACCTGTGGCATTTGAGGAGGCTACAGGTGCCATGCAGCGGCTCTCAGCCCCTCAGCAAGGGTCCCCCCTGCCCCAAGCCAGGTGTTACCAGCATGCTGCCGACATCGGTGTGCTGCTGGAGGTAACTGCCCCATGCCGTTCCTGTTCTGACATGGGTGAGCCGTGTCCAGCCACCTCGGAGTCACTGCCGCCCGCGGGGTGACAGCAGGTCAAGGGACATTCCCCGCGTGCTCTGAATACCAGGCGCTACCAAGAGAAACACAAGTCCTGCTCTGCCTCGGGATCAACAAGAGTTTAGGAAAAGCAAAGCCTGAAGACTAAGCAAAGCCAGATGTTTGGGGGCGGACAGATCTGCACAGATGAGAGAACTCATCGGATGTCGGTGTCTAAGGAGGGATCTGCTACGGCTCATTTTTATTTTATGCTCACCAGGCAGTTTCAGCTGCCTCAGGTTTGCTGTGCTCTAAGAGCTCCTAGTAGGGCCCTTACCTTGTTCCAGATGAGGACAGGGGTTGGGATGCCCATGACTTCACAGCTCAGGTAGATCTGTGCTCCTGTCACATTCCAGATGTCCTTAGGAGGGGTCACAATGGAGGGTCCTGCAAAAAGAGAGAAATTCTTTTAAGGACTGGGTGACTGCAAGCCTGTCTCCTTGCTAGCCTTTTAAGTGGGGCCAGTCAAGTCTGATGTGTTTTGAAGATGAGGTGGAGGGGTCCCTGCCTGGAGCAAAGCTTGCTGGACTGATCCCACATCACAGCACTTCCCAAAGCTACACGTGTGTCCGACCTTCAGCTGTTGAGGCTGATGGGCGCTTGCCCCAGATGGAAGCTCAGGTGCTGAGCAGTTCAGGTGCTCAGTCCACCTACTTGCAAGCCTGAGGTCAGAGGTAAGACAGTGTTTGTTATCTCAGGGGCTGAGCAGGACTTTACCGACGGCTGCCTCTGCTCACCGTGCAGCCAACCAAGTGCAAGGTGACACTCAGCTGGCATGGAAGAAAGGACCCCCACAGGAGACTGGGATCCCCAGCTTCGCAGCATCCTTCTTCCCAGCATTATTTTAACATGCAGCGAAGCCCGTGGCAGCTGGCTAGCAGAAATCAGTGTTACGCTGCTCCTGTTTCACCTGTGTGCAGTACCCAGCCGAAGGAGGCTGGCTGGAGGGTGGCGGAGCTCTCCCTGGGGGGGATCTGGGAAACGACCAGGTGAATGCAGGGCTCCGTTTTTCCCCACGGGTTTCCAATCCCTGGTTAAACAGGGAGTTGTTTCCAAAGCCAGATGGGAACAGAACTGTTTTGCAGATCTGTCTGGGGATGTTTACCCCTCGGGCTGGGAAATGTTGGAGACGTGACCCATATCCCAGGAAGGGAAGAATGGCCTTTTCTGTTCAGTCCCTCTTTAGTGGGGCTGTTTTGCAAAACGTGGCTATTAATTCCCCACAATAGGAAGTGCAGACCAAAGGAGCACATAGTGTTTATTTCCACTTATTGACAGCTTGAAGAACACAGCAGCTTTTCTCCTTCTGCTCTGAAGATGCAGGCAGTTACAGGAAACTGAAGCTCCCATTAGGCTCCACAAGGAGAAGGCATTTCCTATGTGAACATGTGCTCCAGAGCCAGCCTGACTGAAGCCCCTGGGTATGCTGGCTCATAGACCATGGCGCATTCCCAGCTCCATAAAAGAGGGGCAGATTTGGGTCCTGATGCTCTTTCTCGGGTCCTAAGCATGCACTGACCTCAGCCCTGCATGCACACCCGGCCCTGCAGCCCTCTCGCAGGCACTGGGGAGCAGGGTTCAGGTGCATCCCACTGCACCAACGTCTTCCAGCAGAAAGCTGGTATCTTTTTACCTCCTTGGGATCCAAGGGCAGATCCACACCAGTATCATCAGCCAGGGGATGCTGTGGTGGCTCCCCACTCCTGAGCAGCTGGTATAATCCCTGAGAAGTATTTGGTCTTCTGAGACTTTCCTGTCCAGGAATGAGTGTACACAGCCTGATGGTGGGAAGCTGCTAAAAGACCACAGGTGACTGCAATCCGAATTCTCCATTAGAGAGGTATCCCAGTCCTGGTTTTAATAGGAGGTAGCTGTGTAGAAGCAGGAAAATCTTATGTGTAGCCCTGGGCGATGGTTAAACCCACACCTAATGATCCGTATGGGCTGGTTTCCTGGCAGACATCACAACCCAGGTGCTCCTCATCTGCACTGAACTGAGTCTCTCAGCTGAAAAAAGAATTTAATCAGCATTTCATTACCTCTCTTGCCCTGTTGTTGGTTCTGCTGCTGCATGAATTGATTCCTGTGCACTGGCCAGAAGAGGGATGTGTCAGAGCCACAGCACCCTTTCCCATCTGGAAGGGTGCTGCAGTTATCCTTGCTCTGGATGGCCCAGAGCAGATCCGTGCCTCTGGATGGTGCCCAGCTCTGCACTCTCAGCAACACCCCGCTGGAGGCTGCTCCCCTGGGTACAACCATAGCACAGTACGGCGGGGTGACCCCTAGGGCTGGCACCCCCAGTGCACCCCTGCCCGAAACACCGCCCGGCACCTGTGAGCAGCAGGGCTGTGGCCAGCCCAGGCAGGGCACTGCCAGCCACGACAGGGCCACCTCAGGTCACACACTCTGCTCCCCTTCCCCAGGGCAGCCGTTTCCTGCACAGCCCTCCTGTTCTTTTTCTGGTGTCCCTTGAACAATAGGGACAACAGGGCACTCAGCAGCTCTGGGGTGGGACCTGGATGTCCCCAGGCTTCTTAGCTTACACCATGCTCTGCAAGGACCTTCAGCAGATGTGCCCTTGGCACAGCCTCCTGCTGCTGCTGCTGCCGCCTCCTGCTCCGAGCCATGCAGAACCTCCCACACGCAAGGTGCCTTTCCTAGGGCACAGCCTGGGGTCTGCCCCTGTGTGACACCGTCCTCTTTACCACCAGTTGCTGGGGCTCTCCATGAAGCAGTAGAAACACAGCTGCCCCCAAATGACCACCATCTCCCACCACAGACAAGGAAATATCCTGATTCTCAAGTTAAAGCCAGGTGGATGTTAAGGCACCATTATGCTTTTCTAGGATCTGGCTCAATTCCTTCCTGGCTGGGAACTGCTAGCATCCAGCACACCGCCAAATCCACTGCCGAGGTGTCGCCTTAGCTGCCGCTCAGTTTTCCCCTGCATCAAGGACCCAGACACCCTCTGCCCACGGATGTCCGCCTGCCCTGCCAGGAGCAGGTCACATCACGAGAAACTGCTGGCAGGGAAAAAGAGAGATTTTTCTACCCACCTCCTGGGTGAGGAGAAACCTCCCCTGGAAAGGGGACTGGCCTGCACAGCTCTGCAGCAAAGCTGCAGCTGGCTCAGCACAGCAAGAGCCCGGCTATTAGAGGCAGCCCAGAACGCCAGCGCAGGATGTACATCCTGATCGAACCGGGAACGGGAACATAAGACTCTGCCTTTGGCTGCAACATCAACTGGGAGCATCCACAGGCCTCGGCTTCTGTGCCTGGGCTGGGAGGGAATACACATCCCGAGAGATGCAAGTGTCATGGGAAGAGTCAGTGCGGTCTCTCGGGATAGTTGATTTACATCCAGCCAGCCAAAACCCTAGAGCTGAGCCTCTTCCTCCACTAAAAATAAATGAGAAAGGCCAAGAAGTCAGCAGATTTAAAACAAAATCACGACAGGCCACAGCAGCAGCTAGATTCCCACCACTGTGAGCCCACACCCAGATGCATGGCAGCCACCCTGCTTTACTGCCTGCATGGGTCCCGCTCACGTTCTCTCCCACAGTTCCCCCAAAGAAGCCAGAGACGGACACGGGACACGGCAACCTGCCACAATGGGGCAGGCAGGGGATGCTTGAGCCTTGCAAGGACTTCAGCGGATGCAAGGACATCCCTTCCTGCAAGTCACCCCTCTTGCTTTGGGGGTCCTTGTGAAGGCAGCAAGGCCACCATGCGCTCAGCTGGACTGGAAACAAGCCCACCTTGTACAGAGCAGATGACTTGATTCCTTCCAGCGAGGAGTCCCCTGGCCCCGCAGCCTGTATCTTAGAGACCTTGCTGCTCTACTTGCAGCACTGCCCGGGACGTTTTTCCGCCTGCTTCCTTCAGGCTGGGGACTTGTGGGTTGCACCTGCTGACAAAAATGGTCACCACCATCAACGTGGCAGAGTGGTCTCCACTCCCCACCAGGACCGAGCCCGGGGCACTGGGGATGATGTACAGGCTGCTTGCCCCGACTGCGGAGGAGCTCCCTGGCCAAGAGGACGTGTTGATGGAGATGAGCTGCTCTCTGCAGGCACTTCAGGCATTTCCTCCCTGCTCTGCCCCATTGTTCGTTAAGACAAACGGCCCTCCCTGGCCCTGGAAGGGGGTTATATACGGAGCCAGCGAGCTCATTCACCTCGGGACAGGAGCCTGAAAGCACAGGGACTGTTTTTCCTGCAGATGACAGGGAGCTGACAGCCTGTGTTATGTCAAACGCAGCATCCGGAGAGGAGTTCCCGTTGCTGCCCATGTAGTCGTTTTTCTGCTGCAGCAGCAAGCTGCAGAGCCTGTGACTTCCTCAGCGATGAGGCTATCATTTGGCATCTGCTCCTGACACCCCTGCCACGCCAGGCACCTCTTCCTCTGCTCAGCCACAGCTGGCAGAGATCTGGCTTCTCCCAGCCCCTCACCTGCCCCTGGACGGTCTATCACAGCTCAGGGTTCCTCGCTGACCTTCCTTTGATGTCCACATACACACAAATAAATCACACTCCAGCAAGCAGAGCAATAACTTTTCTGCTAAAAAGGGGCTACAGGTATGTCACTAAAGGCAAAAATAAGCTTGACATTAAGTACTGTGGTGTATGCCCTGGTGCTGAGGCGCACATGGGAAGTCCCAACCACAAACGTATGAAGCTGTGTCCCTCACGGTGAAGCTCGCGTGGGTGCCAGCTCGGTTCCCACCAGCCCTCCTGAGCACTCCGCAGCCATGCCACAGCCCCGGGTGAAACACAGACTGGGAACACTTCCCATCAGACGGCAAATCGAAGCAAAAGCTAGACATTGTTCACACCCACAAGCTCTGGCAAGTCTGAAAATAGACCCACTCCAGTCCCCTGAGTTGCTGGGAAAGTATTTTCCCTTCAAAATAACTTTATAAGGAGAAGGGGAAACCTTCCGTAAGCAGCATCTACTCATTCTAGCTGGCACGACCTCAGCCGCTCCGTCCCCAAGTCCCTCTGCAAGAGGCAGCAGCGGATGGGAAATGCATGTGGTTTTTCCCCCATTCCCAAAGCTGCCTGCTGCTTTTTTTCCTTCTTCACCTCTTTCTGAAGGCATTGCTCCTCCTCCTGTAACTTGGCCTTGAAGAGACTAAGGAGTTTCAGAAGGAAGTTCCAAGACATCTCGACCAAAGGTGATGCTGGATGGTAAGACCTGCTCAGACGGTCCCCCGCAGACTTCAGCAACCCAGTGACCCAGGGAAGGCTGCGAACATGAACACAGATCTTCCCCAAGCCCTGGAGGCTTGAGACCGAGTCAGCGTGAGGTAGGGCCCTGGGCCATCATCTATCTGCCATGGATCTCCTCCTGCTTCCCACTCCACCAGGCTCACCGTGGAGCAGACCAATACTGCTGGAAATCCCAGCTCTGCTGTTTCACCATGGTTCGGGAACGCTGCCTTCGGAGACCTTGTGCGTGACCTTTCTATGAATACTTACCAGTCCTCCACAGGGTTTATGCGTAGGTGGGACGGAGAATGGTATGGCCCTGCAAAGAACAACACCCCAAGCCCCTTCTCCCCTACCCAGCATGCCGGATGGGTCTGCGCTGCCCCCAGCACTGCATCCTCGTGCAGCATCCTCAACCTGCATCGCCGAGCGGGGGCAATGGGAAGGCCAACATGGCTGAGGCTGCTCTGAAGCTCAACTGCAAGCTTATAGCCACACTTGCCCCTGGAAGCAGCCAAATGGGGAAAGGGCAAGCCCTCTGAGCAGAGACAACACTGCCCTTCCCAGCGGGCTGCCACAGACTAACCTCTCTCTTGCCTCTTCCCCCTGTCCTATCCTGTTTGCCACCTTCCCTCCCGTTTGCTGAAGTATGCTGTCCCCAGGGTCCAACAGGCAGTAGCTTTCTGCAAACACGTTTGCTGCTTCCCAGCCACATCCGGATGCACCTCTGGATTTTTTTGTCCCAGACCTCCCAGACAAGCTCTATCAAGAAACTTCCCTCCTCCCGGCTGCCACCTCCCCTCTTCTCTTCGTGTGACCTCAACTGAGAAGAAAACTGTCATTATGGCACAAGGATGACCAGGAGCTAAAGCCTGGAAAAAATGTGAAAAGCTTATGGTAGGAGACATGGAAACAAGGCACGCCAGCATTTATGCAGGGAAAAGCAAGCAAGGCTTTCAAAAGTCCGACCTGATTAGACTTGTTAGGTGGTAATCTCCTGTTTAATATGAACCTCAATCAACCTCAGCCCAACAAAGGATTAAACACTTTTTTTTTTTTTTTTTTAAACACAGCATGCCTTTGCAGCAACAGAAAAAACAAACACAGGGAGGAATTTGCTGATCTGTAATCATTCCTTCCTAGTGATTTTGCCTATGCTGTGATGATTGAGCATGAAGACACAGGTGAAATATAGGATCCTCTCGGGCAGTGGAGGTATTTGCGTAGTGCTCAGCATACTGGTGCTCGCCAAGGCTCTGAGCTGCCAAGTAATATATTAAACAGCTTTGCTAATGAGATTTTAGCATAGCAACCATAAAAACTCAAGCTCCAATGAACCAAGAACTTTTCAAATAATTAAAAGCATTCTAAGGCAGATTTTATGGCCTACCCTACAACAGTGGAAAACCCCAAAGTTACAGATTAATTTAAAAAATATCAGCATAAAGCTTCAGCCCTAGAAAACTCTGTCTCGAAATCTCAATGCACTGTGTGCTGGGAAAGGAAGCACCATGCTGAAAAATGTCATATTCCCACACCATGCTCCACCTGCAAAGAGGCCGTGGTACAAAACAAAAGGTGTAACCTTACCACACACCTGCACAGCTCTGCTCTGCCACAGACTCTCTGGACGCAGCACAAAAATGCTGCCAAGATCTACCTGCAAATGCAATGCCTTCCTTTGTCGTGAGAGAAAGCAAGTGGCAGGCCACTGCTGCATGCCCCCCACTCCCAGCTGATGCAGAAACCCCAACCAGCTTCCCAGGAAAACTAGAGATTTCAGTTCATTTCCAACCACAGATGACTTCGCAAAAATGTCTCCAAATCTCTCTTTCACCAGCAAAGAAGGAAGCACTCATAAAATGGGGATATTACGTGCCTTAAAATCCAGGAGAGGAAAAATGGGAGGAAAGAACTAAAGCAATCAAAGTAATTTGTGAACTAAAAAGCACAAATTCAGAAGTTTCTTGAAATATGTGATTGGATATGAACTGTGCTCTCTGGTGTCTAAAACAGCTAGCTGTATCAGGAGGAGGTGAGCCAACGTCAGTAATAACAGCCGTCTGCCATCTCCCAGAAGGTTTTCCCCCAAACCCCTGTTTCTGCTCTACTCTGGCACTGGATTAAAAAAACCAACAAAAATCAAACACCAAACCACCCTCAAAACTAAAATATTTCTGGCAAAGCCTCAACAGCTGAATGTGCATGGAAGGAGCCAACAGATGTGATTTATGTTTCTTGTTTTAAAATTGATCTATGGGAACCCTTTGTTTGCAGTGCAGATGTAGCTTCGTAGGACACTGAGGCACCAGCAAAGCAAAACCACTGCTGGGGTCAAGTGGCAGGAATTTTGGGGGAGCGTACTTGCCCCTGGGGCCATCAGTCTCCATGGGAGCCTGGCAGCCATGATCCTACATCCATCAGCCCATCTTTAAGCCCTGCAGACAGCCCAGAGACCTTGCACCCACCTTCCCGAGCCCCAGAGCTGGCGGGTGGTACCTTAGCAAAAAACCCCTTCTAGGAGAGACGCTGTCTGGGCTTCTAGCAAGCCAAAACGATACCCCTCTGGGGGTTCAGCTCAGCTCGGTGACTGGGATCTTTCTGCTGGTGAAAGAGAGATTTAGGCAAGTTTAGCGCTGGTTACAGTCTGCTTTAAAAGAATCTCTCCTGGTCCTGCTGTTCATAAGCTATGCAGCCTGTGGGCTGGATCCTGTAAGGTGCTGAGCCCTCACCACCACAGGGCAAACCCCTGCACGTTCCCAATGCTGGGAAAAGACTTTAACGGAGCCACAGACATTCAAGCCACGTTCAGATCAACAGGAATAAAGCAGGCTGCTTGGTGAGCCGGCAAATCTACCTTCGCCCACAGAGACGCCAAGTTTCTTCCTCGGGGAGGTCCTTGTAGGTAGGTACCAAGGAGAAGCAGGTACCAGTTCCCTGGAGAGTGAAACGCTGCTCTCCGGTGTCTGCCGAGCACTGCTCTGGGGTACGCTGCACTGGGGCAAGCACAGGCACTTGGCTTCCACCAAAAGAGAAGTGAGCGTAACATATAGAAGCCTTGACTCAACGGCAAACAACCTGGAGACCCAAACCCTGCTGGAACAGGTATCAGGGACTTCAAACCATAATGAGGCAAGTTCAGCAATATTTCCAGCAGCCACGACATGTCCCTTGAAGCACGTTTTGGCTGGTAGCTAATGATAACAGATACTCAGGGGTATTTTCCCTTCTTGCGCTGGTTAGGCAACAAGTCTGTGCCTGGTATTTTTCAGCTCAGAGAGATCATCGTGCCGAAAACCCTGCTAGCTTTTCGATGGGGGTTGGTGCTTTGAAGCTGTTTTTCTGCCTGGCTTGAGCTGAGCCATGCAGCCCTAACTCTTCATGCCAGCTGGCTCTGCATGACAGTGGGCACCATGGTCCTCCCACCCCAGGTCCTAGCTGGCCGTAAACAGCCTCAGTGAGGGCACTGCAAAACTAATTTCAGCCTAAATCACCGAAGCCACCAACTCCATAAGAGGCTCTTCCAAACATCTGTGCCCAGGCAGGAGAGAGCGGTGGCAGAGGGCAGCTCCCCAGATGTCGCAGCAGCCTCCCCTCCTGCCAAGGAGGCCACTGGAGGTGGCACCCCTGACCGCTCATCCCTGCCTCACCAGCGGGCTTCTGCTTCGTGCCTGGGCCTGCCCTGCCTGCAAGAGCTGGCAGCAGACCTGAGCGGAGCTGTGCGTATCCACAAGCAGAGTGCAAAGGGCCAATCCATTCAGTGCGGGAAAGCAGCTGGAAAACTTCACAGCATCCACCTCCTGCATGGCCTCAGCACCAGGATTAGCTAAAAAGAGGCTGCTGGGGCGCAAGGGTAGAGACAGGATGCAGGCAGTGGCTCCCTGGCAGGGAGCAGGGCAAACCCTGAGCCAGCTGTGAGCGCAAGCGTGAGGGCACAGGACAAGCCCAGCCAGAAGGAAGCACCACAGCATCGCTTCTGACTCCCCCAGAACAAACACAGGCAGCTTGGCCACGCTCTGCTAACACAGCACCACCAGCAGCCAGACAGCCTCAAGGAGCTGGGAATCAAGTAGGGTGCCTTCTTCTAGCTGCTCCCAACAGTCCTGTCCATGTGCAACCCACTCCAGGAAGGACGGGCTGGATCCCTGCATCTGCCAAGCGCAGGCATAGCAAGGGTTATTTCCATCCTCCCAGTCTCTTCTCAACTGTGTCTTCCTTTGCCCTCCAGCAGGAAGTTTTGGCTGCAATGGAAATACCTTTTTCTGCATGGCTTCACTATTTTTGTACAAAGAACACAGGCATCAGACCCGAGATGTCTGGGAAACAAGCAGTGGAAAGAGAATCCCAAGGACAGGGTCAAGGCAAATAATGTAGGGCTGAGAACTGGCTCCTTTCTTTTGCTATTTAACAACAAAGAAACATCCAAGTTTTTCCCAGTCAATGGACAGCATCTCTTAGCAAGCAAAAGCTGCCGAGCATTGCACAGAAAACCTGCGATAGGCACCATCATGAATATGGAAAGCTCGACTAGACGTGCACTTGGTCAGCTCTGTCAAATATAGTTTTAATGAACTTTCAT
Organism: Falco rusticolus; assembly: GCF_015220075.1. Taxonomy (NCBI): domain Eukaryota; kingdom Metazoa; phylum Chordata; class Aves; order Falconiformes; family Falconidae; genus Falco; species Falco rusticolus. The sequence continues at coordinate 51,249,127 of NC_051187.1, forward strand.
CCCCCTCGAAATACGGTGGAAAACCATGCGTCTCAAGGAGTATTTTGCATGTTAAGCCTTACGTAGCCGAGTGCTTTGTTTTCCAGCGGCTTCACTCATGCCCACATGGTGCTGCCTATGCAAGTCGGTAGGACCGCCCCTCCCAGCAGGTATACATCCTTCGGACCCTCTGAATACCTGGTACATACAGGACAGAGAGGGAGACAAGGTGAGAAAGAGGGTATGAAATGCAACCTCAGTTAACCAAGGAACAGGAGCCTGTCTTTCAACTGCTTGTGGGCGATCCCTGTCTCAAGCACGTACTTCAAGGCACAAGAAGAGAAGGTGGCTGCAGTTAAGTCTCATTCCCACCTTGTCTGGGAGGTGACATTTGAGCAAACAGCGGCAGGAATCATGAAAAGGATAACCTGGCAGCATTAGCCCCATTTGCACCTGTCCCTGCCCTGTCTCCTGTCCTGCCACCCTCAGCATGCTGTAATGCCAGGCTGCGTGAAGAGGAGCATCTATCAATTAAACCATTCCCAGATGTATTCCCTTCTTCCCCTGGATATCTCATCTCCAGCTGCCACCCTTCCTGCTGATGACAGCAAAGGCCAATGGCAGCCACAGCTCTGCATTTACTCTTCCCGAGGACCAGTTTTCAAACAGGATGTACACAAAGCCCTCCCTCTCCAGCTCTATTTGGGGGAAAAAAAACCCAACAGCAACAAAAGAGCAATCAAACACAGTTAGGAACCACTGCTGGAAGCATGTTTTTCTGAATCTCTTGTCAGACTTGAAAGGCTGCTCACTCTTGGACCCAAAGGATGCATCCTGATCATCCAGTGCCTGCATGCAGACACCTCGGAGCCCACTGGCCTTGAGCAGACAGCCCAGGTCCCCCATCCCCCAAGGATTTCCCTCTGTGCAAAAGCTGTCACACAAATGACTGATGCAGGCAGGATCCTGCCTGTTTGTGGCCTCCCTGTGCAGGATCCCACCCTAGGCAGTGCCTTAAGGAGATCATGTCCATTTGCAGCAGGGAAACGGCAAAAGCCAGAATTTCCACTTTTTGACCCCCACAGCATCTAGGTTCTTTTAGAAACCCAGAAAAGTGCTGCCTCCTGTCTGGAGAGATATTGAAAGAGGCTCTGCCCTGGGGGGCTGATGGGGTGGATGTCCTCTCCTACCATAGTTCCAAAATCCCTGTGGAGATTACAACTCCCCTCCTCTCCCCACCCAACAGTCCTAACTGCCAGGCTACAGAAATACTTCCAGATGTCTGCCCCGTGTGTGGGCTAAGCCCCTGCCTCAGCTGCGAACCACAGAGCTCTGCGTATCACCAGAAGGTCCACAGCACCAGGGAGGCTCACGCAGCCAAGGGAAGGCTCAGAAGAGTGAGTTGCAACACTGCTGAGCAGCAGTCCACGTCCCTCCTGCTCCCTTCCGCGAGCTGCTGGGTCAGAGCTCTGCCAGTAGCAGGAGCCAAAAGAAGAGCAGCTCCCCAGAGCGACAGAGGAGGGGACATCTGGCCAGTGGCTCAGCACCACATGCTTCAGCAAAGTTCTCAAACAACAGGTAACAGCCTGCAAAGGTGTCCTGCTGCACATCCCAAGGGATCTTCTCCAAGGAACGGATGCAGTTTGTGCATGGAGTGGCTGTCCCACACTGTGACCCTCTTCAGAGAAGCTGCTGCTGTGATGACCAGAGGATGGAGAAAGTCTTGTGGGAGCTGTTGTTTGAGGCTGGCAGGTCGGTGGCTTCCCACCATGCTCTCTAGCTGCTATGTTTGCATTGACCTCATCAAACTCTGTCTCTGTAGTCTGGGTCAAAGCCCCACCAGGCCCAGCCAGCAGCCAGGGTCCGAGGAGGAAAGTGCACTCAAGGCTTGGGGCAGTAGGTTGTAAGTACCAACACCTGTTTTGCCACAATTTTGCATGCATTTTTAGGACTGCTGCAACGGTCTCTTGAGTCTGCTGGCCAGGAAATGCTCCTCCAAATGCTAGACAGAGGCCGTTCCAGTCTCATCCCACATCAACCTGAGGGCTGGAGCTCCTGCCCTCCAAGAGTTAACGCTGTACCACAATGTTCCTGGCTAATATATAAGCCTGATGTTTTGCACAAGGTTTGTGAAAAGCCACACAGGACATTTAATGGGCAACATCAAAGTGCATAACCCAATCCTTACCTAGCCCTTCATGCTCTCCTGGGGAGTTTCTGAAACTTTTTTTGCAAGACATGCTTGGCCTCGGTTATGGGAAGAAAGAGGAGGAGGAGGTGGAGGCTGTGACCCTACACATACTGTGTTTATGAAAACACTCCTCCACCAAAACGGCATTGGCGCCAAGTACTGTCCTTGAGACGTTCCATAAATAGCTGCACGCTACGTCCCGGCAAAACCCACTCCCTGAAGCAGCCTGAATTTCTAGCAAAGGCTCTGTGGCAGAACAATTTCTTCTTTGAGCACCATCCCTAAGCTAAAGCTTGGGAAGAATCTAGCTCTTGGCTGGAAACGTTGCAAGCGCAAACCTCTCTGCGCAGCTTGCTGGAAAGTCACTGCTGTTTTCACTTCGCACCAAAGCAAGCCAGCAAATGTTGGCTCCGAATTTCTGGGGTGTTCATATCCATTTAGCAACTTCCTTTTCTCACTGTCTGCAACCTTCCTCTGCCCGACCCTGCCCTGGATCGCTCAACCCTTTTGTCCCATGTCGGAACATCCCAAATCGCGAGCTGCGGGCCAAGTACGGAAAGCAGGGCAGTGTGGTTCCAGCACTGCGGGAAGCCGCGAGCGGGCGGCCAAGCTGCTCCGCATTTCTGGGGCTGCTCCAAAGTCTCACTCCAAGTTGAGGCAGCACCGTCCGACCGGGGCTCTCGAGGCCCTTTACGGTGGTTTCGAAATCCACCCGACTTTGCAAACAAGCGCCCCGAGGGGACCCAACAGAACAAGGCGTACCGCCACCAGCTTTCCCACCGTGAATCCAGGGCAGCGCAGCCGGACATCCACCCGCCCTCCCCGACGGCAGCGCCCGCCACCCACCCCGGCCCCCCGGGCCGCTCCCTGCCGCGGGCGCCCGGCCGCGCTCCCGCCGCCGCCCCCGCTCCCGCTCCCGCTCCCGGCCCCGCTCCCGGCCCCGCTCCCGCTGCCGCCCCCGCCCCGCACCTTGCTCGCAGGCGCCCTTGCTGCGCTGGCTGATGGCGGGCTCGCCGCGGCTCTGGGCGCGCAGGCTGGCGGCGCGGAGCTGGCAACCGCTGCCGTAGGTGAGCCCGTCGCTGCCGCACACCGGGTACCGGCTCTTGCAGAGGCACACGCCGGGGGGACCGGCGGCGGCGGGGGGTCCCGGGGCCGGGCCGCCCTTGGCCTTGCGGCGCTGGCGGCTCTTCACACACTCGAGGCCGGGGGCGCAGCGTCCCCCCGCCGCGCCGCCGCCGCCGCACGCCTCGCCCTCGCCGCGGCCGCACTGCCAGCAGCAGCCGCAGGCGTCCCGCACCCGGCCCAGCGGGCAGCCCCGCGGCGGCAGCGCCGGGCACCGCGCCGGCTCGCAGGGCCCGCAGCCCCCCGCCGCCGGGGCGGGCACCGCCAGCAGCAGCGGCAGCAGCAGCAGCGCGGAGGGCGGCATGGCGGCACGGCGATCCGCCCCCGGCAGCCACTTAAGCCGCGGCGGGGGAAACCCCTCCCCGGCGGCGCCGGCCCCGGCCCGGCCCCGGTCACGGCTGCGGTCACGGCCCCCGAGGCGGCACCGGGGCGCCGCCGCCCTCGCGCGGTCTCGGCCCTCGGGGTGCCGTCCCGGCTGCCCCGCAGCTCTGGCATCACGTCGGTGCCCCCGTCCCTGCCGGGCTCAGCCCCCAGCCGCGGGGCTGCAGGGCCCCGGTGACCGCCCGAGCCGCCGGCCTCCAGCGGGAGCGGGGAGGGGAGCACAGCTGTCAGGTTCAAGCGCACATACTGGGGACAACGTTGTCGCCCGCTGCCTTTGTTCACCTTGGCTTGTCGCACCTGCCCCCGGGTGGCTCCTGAGGGATCCCCGAGGGGCTGGGGGATGTTGTCACCAGCAGAAACTGCGAGTATTCCTCGGGCAGCACTGGGAGATGCTGCTTGAGTCTGTCGGGATGGTGCTGAGAAAGTGCAGCGCCCCAAAGCATGGCAACGCTGTTAGACCCCGAGGGCGGTGGGGCGTGCAGGGGTCTCTCATCTGCCCTCAAGCTCATTCCCCCTCCCCGGGCCTGGCTGCACCTGTGGGGCTTCATCTCGGGCAAGCAGTGCAGGCTGAGGCGATGCTCAGCCCCGGTACTGCTGGACCAGCACCGCGGGCACTGCCTCGGCACTGCAAGAGGGAAGGATGGCAGTCATCGGTGTCCCTCGCTGCGAAACACGGGGATGCGGCACTGCCCAGTATGGGTTGTCAGAGGTTGTGTCCTACTGGGTGGCCCCTGCGTCACCGTGTCCTTTCCCATGTGGAGCAGCTGGGGGCTGTGAGTCAGACAGACTGGCTGAGGGGGGCTGCCAGTTCCCCACGCTCCCAAATTTGCACTGGAAGGACTGACCCGATTGTGCCTGCTCAGCTGCTGACACTGTGGGAATGGGCTTCCACTGTGTGCTTCCTTGGCTCCCTGGGGCCCACCAAGGGATGGACATTCCACCTGGGACATCATGGCAACTGCAGCCATTTCCTTGGATTTCTCCATTCCCCTCACCCTGGATGTGCTTTGTGCTGTTCTCCTGGGAAAGGGGCTGCCCTCATAACCAAGCAGTACACCAAGCGCAAGGTTTGACACATGGGAATTTGGGGTTTTGCTTTTGGTTTGTGGTTTTTGTCGTGTGGTGGTTTTTTGTTGGTTTGTTGTTTTTTTTTTTTTTTTTTCTGGGTAAGTCACACAAAAAGGGGTGAAATGGACAAAGTATTAACAGACATCTGTGAAACCCAGTTCTAGCTATGAAATCCATTTTGCACAGTTCACCTCTTTCCTCTGTCTCCTGCTAGTTGCCAGGCATCTCCCTCACGGACCCCCAGATTCCTGTTGATCAGACTATCACCAGCCCTGATACCCCTTGGGCAGAGACCCACAGGGTGTTTCAGGAACCTGCAGCAGGTTACCAGAGCGAGCCTTTCTGACATGAAGTCACTGTCAACGGTCCGTTTGGTGGGAGGAAAGATGTAGCTCCAAAAGGAAGAAGGACATCAACGTGTTTCCTTTCCTCCCCTCAAATCTCTTAATTTGAGCCTCTTCAATCTCTTCAATCTCCAAGCCTCTGCTTGGAGCGGTTTTTCCTCCCAAGGAGGAGACGGTTCATACTGTGGTGCAGAAGGACCTCTAGTGTCCCTTTGTAGCTCGTGCTTTGGCCTCACAGCTCTGGCTCTGCATTTCTAGATCTCAAGACCTTCCTACATACTGTGGAAGGAGATAAGGTCCCCATAGTGGGTGTAGGGAGGTGGCTGGGAAACACAGACTGGGTTGCACCTCCCTGGGGGGAAGTCAGCTACTGTAAGCCCCAGGGTCACCTTGCTTTGCTTCCATGGCTCCTCCACATTCTTCTTTCTTCACGCCAGGGACTTCCGTGTGCCTTTTTGTGCGCCACAGGCTGCTCCATTCAAATGTATTCTATTAAATGCTCCTGGCATCTCAGTAGTGAATTTTCCACTGTGTTTCAGTGGATGCCAGCATAAATCTGGGGATCCATGTTGTGCTTCTTGGGTCTTTTGTTGGGTTCCCCGCCAAGATCTGTGCTTAGTGTTCAGCAGCATTAAATTTTCTTGAGCAGACTGAATTCAGTTAATCAGTGGACGCTACGAGGAATACAGTGAAAAGGCTCTTAGGTGTTTTGATCCACTTCATCACGGGCATCCCCGATTTCACCATCACGATGGGCCTGCGTGCACCACTCCTGTGAGAAAGCGTGGGGGGTGGGCAGGTGGGGTGGCCTTTCCCGGGGGGAAGCTTCCAGGGTCTTTGAAGGTAAGGGGGAGGTTGAGCAGACGGTAGGAGAGACTGTCCAAGAACGGACGCAGACGGCTTTCAGATGTTGATACATTCCTGAAGCGGCCATTTCACCTGTGCTCGGCTTCACCCCGCCAGGCAGCCCCCCGGCTTCGCACGGGCTCTCAGGATCCAGGGAGCAGCAGGGCAGGTCTCTGAGCCCATGGAAAGCTGTGGAGGGACACGGGCGGGTCACTCGCCGAGACGAGTAATTAAGGCAAACGGGTGCCTTTTCCCCACTGCACCCCGCGGTGCCCTGCCCGCCCTCCGCCCTCCCGCCGCCGGCCGGGGGGACCAGGCAGCGCCCCCAGCCCGGCAGCCCCCCCAGCCCGGCAGCCCCCCCAGCCCGGCAGCGCCCCCAGCCCGGCAGCCCCCCCAGCCCGGCAGCCCCCCCAGCCCGGCAGCGCCCCCAGCCCGGCAGCCCCCCCAGCCCGGCAGCGCCCCCAGCCCGGCAGCCCCCCCAGCCCGGCAGCGCCCCCAGCCCGGCAGCTCACGCGTGCTCAGGCAGGGCTGCGTGTTTACCGCTCCGGGGGCGGTCGCGCCCGCTGCGGCTCCTCCCGCTGCCGCGGCACCCGCCAAGTTTCGGTTTCGGTTCCGTTTCCCCGCCGGGGCGGGGCGTTCCCGGGGCTGCCGCCGAGCTGCCGGGCGGCCGGCGGGGACCGGCGAACGGGGAGATGGCGGCGGGACGGCGGCAGCAGCAGCGGCGTCGGCGGGGCCGGGGAAGCGGCTCCGCGCAGCGGCCGCGGCAGACGGGAGGTAGCGACCGGGGGAGCGGGGGGGCGGCCGGGGGCCGGGGCCGGGAGCCTCCCGGCTGCGGGCTGCACTCGCCCCCGGAGCCGAGCGCGCCGAGGGAGGCTGTGCTGGGCAATGGGCACGGATCTCCCTCAGGCTGCACGCACGGGGGAGGTGCGAGCAGGGTGGACGGCGAGCCTCCAGCAGCGAGTGGGGGCAGGCTGTGCCGGGGCGCACCTTTCAGCTTGGGCATCCCGGGTCTCAGGCGCCTGTGCTGCGGTGGGGCTGCACACGAATGACGGTGTCTGGCTGGTGCCCCGGGGTCGGGGGAGCACCTGCAGCCCCTCAGCTGCAGACCAGAAGGGACATCCTTCAGCTCTACGTAGGCGGTTTCTGAATTCTCCGTCATTGCTTCTCCAGTAAAACATCCGACTTCAAGGCATCCCACCCCCAAGGCTGTGACAAATCTGGGGTGATCAGGTACCTCAAGAAGTGCTTTATCTCCCCGGGACACTCTCCACAGCTGTGCAAAAGTAACGGAGTGTGCTTCTTGCTGACGTTTCGCTGATCGTCTTGGCAGCTGGTGGCAGAGCAGCCTAAGAGATGGAGAAATGTCTTTTAGTGCTAGTCAGGAGAGTCATCTGGCATGAAGTGGGTAGGACACTGAAACCCCAAGGGGCTGGAGAAAATAAGTTGTACACGCTTGTCTCACTTTTTCCTGAGGAGCAGAAGCTCTTGGTGAAGGCGGTAACACACAGAGAACTTGGGGAGGGGGCCAAGATGGTTAGGATGCCCGCTGCCTTGGCGTGACTGTCGTGCCTGTCTGTATTTGTTCTGCAGAACACGTGCAGTCGCAGAGGAACGAGAAGGTGCAATGCTCAAACCACGATGCAACACATACCCTTGTTCTCTCCCCTGATGGGAAGCTTTCCGAAGGCTGGGTTACAGCTTCAGCCGCCGGCTCTAAGACAAGGTAAGAAGCTTTCATGGGGTGGAGGTTGGGATGGGAGCTCTCAGAAAATGCGGCCCGCTTTTCCTGAAGGTAACGTCCCTGAAACGGAGGCACGCTCCTGTTGTAGAGAGGGAACTGGAACTTTAACCTTCCATTACTAGGTAGTAGAGTGAATCAGCTTACAGGCGACCTATATTTTTCCGTGTAATTCCCGCTAAATGTGCTGGGATTCGGTGAGCAGACGATCTTCATCCTTTACTTTGTCTCATGGCACAGCATCTATCTATTTTTTTCTCCTTATTTTTGTAGGCTGGTGAAAGAACTAGGAAACAAAGATATTGTTCAAATAGCATGTGGGGACGAGCATGCCATGGCGCTAACCAGAGGTAACCTCTTTCAACCACATTTTTTCCTCCAGATGGGAGTCACATTATGGCAGGCTTGCTCTCAGAAGGGAGTGTTTGAACAACTTCCAGTAGTTGGTGACACCATTAGAGGGCAATGAGCGGTGGGTAGGGGACACAAAGTGTGCTGGCTGTCCCAGTACCCAGGGACCTGCAGCTCTGTCTCCCTCTGGTCCCTGAGCACAACCCCTCTGCAAAGGTGCATTGTGGAAAGCAGACATAGCCACCTCGCTCTGCGGTCACCAGACCTGCTCACTCTTAAGTTGGAGCACCTCTCTGGTTGGTTTTAGAGGTGGAAGCACACCCTGCCTTTATTCTTGCTGTGCTCCATCACACGGGCAGTATGGGACCACCCCAAAGGGGTCAGAAGCAAAGAGGGACTTCTAGCTGCAGGTGATGGTCTCACCTTGGAGCTCGGTCTCTGAAAACAGCGCTGATTTTCGCTCCCACTCCCAAAATGCAAACACTCAAAGGAAGCAGTGAGGCTGACCTGTTTTCTTTTGTTCTGTGTGTGAAGGAGGTGAGCTCTTCACCTGGGGCCAGAACGCCCATGGACAGCTCGGAGTGGGGAGCCAAACCACGTGCATTCCCAAACCACAGCTGGTAGAAAGACTGAAGGGCATCTCGCTCGCTCAAATTGCTGCTGGAAGAGCTCACAGTGCTGTTGTATCACTCTCTGGAGCTGTGTACTCCTGGGGAAAAAACGATTTTGGACAGCTGGGACTTGGAGACACAGAAGGTAAGGAAGGACAGCAGTAGGAAGGTGTTTTCCTGGCCAGTGAGCTTCCCGCAGACACAGGAGTGGCTCCTCAGGACTGTCAAGCCCCTTTAGAGCAGCGGTGGATGGTAAAGTCATTTGGAGAAAGTATATCTGGGTAAGTTCTGTTTCCTGACCAGAAAGGTCATGCAGGGACTTTCTACAGAGAACTTCCATTCATTTTATGTGGCCAACTGGATAGCACAGGCTCTTAAAACCTCATGTCTCAGAGGTCTCTTTCCACTCCCATTCTCTCTCCAGGCAGTCTTGCATGAAATAAACTAATTTTATACCTCTCTGCCTTCTGTAATTCTCTGTAAACACAAGGTGAGAGAAGAATTAAAATGACCCATTGTCTTCAAACCTAGAAGGCTACAGCAGAGGTGCCCTAGCCAGAGACAACCTGAAGTCAGTGGGATCTGAATGAGCCCACACCCTTGAGAGTCAGATATTTTGAAGCCAAGTGCCTTTTGGCAAGCAGATGTGAAAGCACTGCGTTGTTTCAGATCAAATGTAAATGAAAAGACAATCCTATGAAAAAAGACAGAACATTGTAAGAAAGAATATGTTATCATGGAGGGTAGAAAACAACTTAAACCCAAGCTGTAAATGCATGAATTCCTGTAAGAGAGGACTGAAAAGTGCAAACCCTCCATATTTTCTAAATCTTTCTTTGTGTGAGACCCCCCAGCACTTTTTCACTTTAGCAGCACTATCTTCTTTCCAGACAGGAGCTGCCCATCGTACATCGGAGCGTTGGAGCACTGGAAGACTGTATTTATCTCATGTGGGGCAGATCATACTGCAGTTCTCTCCAAGGTGAGTCTGAAATGGAAATTCAGCGTCTGAGACCTCACCCTGCAATAAAAGATAACATTGCTGAAAGTCAGCACAGAGAAACTGGGACGGCAATGCCTGCTTCCATCCGAGTTTGAAGCCGATACCCAAGGGATGCTTACTAAGCTATTGGGAAAACTGGCCTTTTCTCACATTCCCGTCACCTGCACGCAAACTTTTGCAGGGATGTGGTGAATGGGAGTTCTGGGGCAAAGAGGTGCAGTTCCACTTACAGTACTTTTTGAAAATATTTTCTTTTTTTATAGCATATTGGGGACTTCAGAAAATGTGACCAATACCTAATTCACTTGGGTTCACTCATAAAAGTAAAATTCTTAAGTGACAGGGAGTTATTCTCAGGAGCTAAATTACTTTTCTCAGGAGTTAAATGATTTGGCCATTACAGTGTAGGGTTAGGCTTGATGTGAACGCCACCTGGCCACCTGCGTTTGAATCGGGGATGTTTTGTATCAAGTCCCGTTTAACTGTGTCATGCCGGCTGTCACTCCGTGGTGACCATCTGAACATCATTAATGATGCGGCGATCCTGTTGTTTGTTCCTTCACCTTCAAGGAGGGGTTGGTGTGCACCTTTGGAGCTGGAGGGGCCGGCCAGCTTGGTCACAACTCCACGCGGAATGAACTCGTGCCTCGTGTGGTGGCTGAGCTGTGGGGAGCGAGAGTCTCGCAGGTTGCCTGCGGCAGGTGGGACAGTACCAATAACATCCCTTCTAAGGTCAAGGTCCTAGGGGAATCGCTGGAGAACAGTAGGGAGGGGAGTCACCGGGATGTTGAACCTGCATCCCGGTAGGTCAGCACTGTCAGAATATTGACCACTCTCCAAGTGTAAGCCACCCTTCTGCCCCAGCAAAAGCAAAACCCTCAGCCCCTGCCAAGCAGAGGGAGAGGGCAAAACCCCAGAAGCCCTTGGTTTTTCGATCTTGTAAGAAATGAAGGGTGTGCTGGGTTCCAAAGGGCAAAAGCCTGTCAAAAGCCTTTGTCAGGAAGGTCACCGAATTCCTTTTCGCTTTGACAAACTGGTGCGTCCTTAGAAAGAGTTAAAGAGCGGTGGTAATTACCCAATTTCATTCTGCCTTTCTGGAACTGGGCCAGAAAAAGTGTCCTGTCAACTTTCCTGGGCTTTGTATCATGCTCAGCAGCACAAAAGTTGTGCTTGTAAAAACGGCAGGACGTGAATCTAGCAAGGCATAACCCTTTATTTTTGTATGTGGAACCCGGGTAAATCACTAATATTAGAGGACAGTATAGATTTGAGTCCTGATGTTCCTTTATTGCTGCCTGTTTATGCAAGGAAGGGTTCTAAGACTTTGGTTAAAAGGATTCTGCAGCTGGACCTTCAGGGCTTCAAAAGACAAGCCTCAGCTATCCCCTCTGAAAACATTATCTGTAAATTTGGTTCTGACTAGCCCAGTGGTATTAGCTTAGTATGACCATTTTTCTTTTTCTGAACAGACAGCACACCCTGGTCTATGTCCCTTCCTTGGACAAAGTCTATTTCTTTGGTTCTGGTGAAGAAGGACAGCTGGGAGATGAGAGAAAGCCTAATCAGTTGATACCACTTCCCATCGATTTACCAGTGAACTCTGGAAAATCCTGTCAGGGTAATGACCACTGCAGATGTGTACAATCTGTATCTGTTTCTCCCAGGGAGATGCTTGCTTTCTTGATTTCATGTTTACACCGCGAGACTAACATTACATCTCATGCTTGCTTGGTCATCCCAATAGATTCTACAACGGATAATTCCATTTGCTGCTTGATTTATCATTGTGGGTAATGGCTGCATAGAATCAACTTTTAGACAGACAGCTACTATCTGAGGGCTTTTTTTTACTGTGTGCTGTGTGCTGAACTCTCTGAAGATAATGACTGTTTCATCTTTTTTATTTGTTCACAGAAAGCAACATGTCACAAAAGGTGATCAAAATTATCGCAGGAGGAAACCAAAGTATTGTCCTTTGCAAGGACAACCAGGTATGTGCATATTTGATCATGGCTTCTAATTTAACCATCGTTCACGTTACTGCTGGAAACATTTGGATTTTCTGTCCTGCTTTTAGTGCTCCAAGTTCATATACATCTCTTGCAGTTCTTTCCAGGCTTACCCAGAAACTAACTTGTATGCAATACTATATATCTGTTCTGTGGTTAGTGCATCTGGATCATGCTGTGATTTACCATTAATTTGTTCATACTTAGGCCGAAATCTTGTAATGATTGGCTTGAAAAAAAGAATCCCATCTGCTAGACCTGTAATCTTGCCAATATTTTCATGCATTTCACACAGAATTCCTATTTGAATGGAATTGCCACTCTGAAGGGTGAAGAAGTGGATGCATGGATTTCTAATTCCAGTTTGCAAGATTGGAACAGTATAAGAAAGTAAGTCAGAAACCTGCTGGTTTGTTGGTTTTTTTTCCTCTGATACATGATCTTCTCTAAAAATTCTTATTTCTGGAGACTGTTGTAGGAACTGATGTTCAGGAATTTAGCTGAGACGGAGTCTTGTACCAGCACTTCTTACCTAGTTTTTTGCACAGGAAAAGAAGAGCTGTTCATAAGCAACAACCCTTCAATAACCCTTTTGCAGGAACAGAGCAGACTTACTGCTTGCCTTTGGAAGCCTGTCCTCCCCCTCGTCTTGAGCAGAATGGTTATTAAGTTGATGAAGAGCCGACAGGTTAAATCACCAAAAGATTCAGTCTGCAGACAGACCGAGACCTTGTGCAAAAATTGTAATCCAGAGTACCCAAACTGGAATGTTTTGTGTGTGTCAGCATTTAAAAATCAGTGATCCCTTCTTTAGTTACCCATTTTCAAAAGCACTTGAAAAAGGGTAACACATTTTCAAAAAAAAATTACCCATTTTCAAAAGCAGTAAGTATATACTACTGTGGGAAACCTTACACTTAGGGCTGAGAATTATGATTATGTAGCCTTTTTTCAGATCTTACGTGGGAGGTTATTTTCTTTGGCCAAGTCTAATCCCAGCTGCTGATTTTGAGCATTTAAAAGTGTTGGCTGATTTGGATCTAAGCGTTTCCCTGACCATTTTTAGTGTGGTTTGGATCATCTGGAAAGTGGTTGTTGAGAGGGTTCTTTCCAGATCTCAATAGGAAGGGCCTGACAGCAAATATCTTAATAAAATAGCTGCTTTAATAAGAGTAGAACCAGGAATACAGGTAGTGAGTAAGCCTAGTGTCCCTTCAGATGCTGGGAACCCAGCTTTCACACAGCAGCAAATGGATACTCTGATGGATTTTCCCCCAGCCTGCTACAAAGGCCCTGCCAGTGGAGGGGTTCCTCCTCCAGTGCCTTTTATTTTGTATAACAAACCTAACCAGATGTTGAGGTTTAACCCCAGCTGGCAGCTAAGCACCACACAGCTGCTTGCTTACTCCGCCCAGTGGGATGGGGGAGAGAATCAGAAGAGTGGAAGTGAGAAAACTTGTGGGTTGAGATAAAGGCAGTTTAATAGGTAAAGCAAAAGCTGTGCAAGCAGAGCAGAACAAGGGATTCATTCCCCACTCCCCATGGGCAGGCAGGTGTTCAGCCATCCCCAGGAAGGCAGGGCTCCATCACGCGTAATGGTGGCTTGGGAAGACAAATGCTATCGCTCCAAACATCCCCCTTCCTCCTTCTTCCCCCAGTTTATATATACTCAGCACGACATCCTATGTTATGGAATATCCCTTTGGCCAGTTTGGGTCACCTGTCCCGGCTGTGTCCCCTCCCAGTTTCTAAGAAACTGAAAAGCCCTTGACAGGGTCTGACCCTCACCCAGCAACAACCAAACCCACCCGTGTGCTGTCAGCAGTGTTCTCACACCGAACCCAAACCACAGCACTGCACCAGCTACCGAGGAGAAAATTAACTCTGTCCCAGCCGAAACCAGGACACCAGATACCATCCCAGCCTGTCAGGGGAAGGTATCTCCATCATAACACCCACCGACAGGAGCAGGTTCCCTTACAAGGCCCAGGAGAGCAGGGCTGGCTTGCTGGAGATCGCCAACTCCTTGAATACAATCTCTTCTGCAACACTGTCAGTACAGTGGTGCTAAGAAAACTTTCATGTGGTTGAGTGCAGACACACTCGTATACACATTTTTTGTTCTTTCAGTATTAAAAACGTGAAGTTGAAAGGATTGACTTTGGTTTCTTTTTTACCATCAGGAATATCAGACTCATCTTTTCATCTGAGGCTTGCATCAATGGAAGCTTCCTGGAGAAAAGGTAGTGTGCACGACTTAGACATAACAGAATGTATTGGCTGCGTGAAAACTGATACGGAGGAGTGAAAATTGGCTACCGAATGCATTTGGTGCAACTGGCGTCACAGGAAGGAGTATGAAATGGAAACATGGATAGTAGGGGCTTCCTTAGGCAAAAAATGCACTTTTCTGGCAACTCGTCTGGAATTTGCAGGGCAACTGCTTAACTCCTTCATAAGCTTTAATTTCCTAATGTACCAAATTTGTACCAAACATGACGCAGAAAGTGTTATTTTAGGCTTCGTATGTAGAGAAGATTAGTCGTATCTGAATTTGCGAGAAGCAAGTCTGTATTTTTCAAAACCCAAGCTAAAATTAAGGGGTTTATCCCCCCAGCCATATTGAAATTTGCTATAGAAGCTCACATCTGGCAGATTATCCTACGGTGACTTTTCACAGAGGATGGTAATCCCTTTAGGCAATGTTACAGGTCCCAAAGGCTCCACAATAGCTCCTCCCAGCGCAGAAGTGCAAGTCATTTTAGGGTGAAATACAGGAACCCCACCATTAACAGTACACAGCCACACAAGGCAGGAAAGACAGAATATTCAACAGGTCACACCACAGTGAGGATATCTTCTTAGAACAGATGAAATTATACCCGCTGGAGCTGGGGCTGAACTTTCCAAGTATTTTCTGATGTTAGGGTGTTTCACTGCTTCGTCAGTAACAAACCCAGCTTCTCACATGAGTTGGTTTTATTTTTTTCCTTTGTGATAGAGACAAACATTTCAAAACTTCCAAAGAAGTCTCAGGTGTAGACGTGTCAGAAGTGAAACATTTTTATGAGAAGATCAGCATGCAGCCAAAAGTCTTTCAGGAGGTAAGGATCTGATATAAAGATTCTCACTACACAGTTACTGAGGAGCCCTGGATTTGTGCTTGAAACTTGGGAATTTCATGCCAACCTAATTCATAGATGATTTTGGCAAAACATAATTGCCTTTTTAATTCTTGTCTTTTTTTTTTTTTTTTTCCTTTGAAGGTGCAAAGGGAGGTGGAGAAGTTACTGCCATCATTGTCTTCCTCTCCCATCTCACCTGAAAATTTCAGAGTCTACTTGATCTTGCCTTTCCTTCTGCAGGGAGAGGATGACAGCTCTTACCATTCTCTCAGGCTTCTAGCACAAGCTATCTTGAAGCTCCAGCCAAAGGACCTACAAACTCTTGGTAGGGTTTTATGATGATAGAACCAAATGATTTAAATGCTTGGTCATTTTCGTCTGCAGAGCAAGAGTTAGTATTGCTGATGTAATTTGTTCCAGAGTTCAGCCTGAAAGAAATGCTTTTGGTAGAAACATGGGGACTATGCAGCAAGACATAAGAAAAAAAAAATCTCAGTCTGAGATTTCCTAATTTTTGTAGTGCAAAATTGAGCCTTTTTTTTGGGGTTGTTTTTTTTTTTTGTTTAGTTCATTTGATTAAAAGAGAAAATGTAGCTTTTTCCAGAAATGGCAGTTATTTGCATGTTACCTGTGACAGATACTTCACTAGCTGTTTTCTTTGCAGAATGCCTATGGTCAAATCTAGAAACAGCCTTTTTCAAGGAGCTGGTCACTATATATCAGAGGGTTTCGGAGAAAAACCTGATTGATTTTTTCCTGGAAGTCACAGAAAGCCTAAGAGACCCCTTCAGCCTGCACCCACATGAAACAGTGACTCTGCAAATACTGCAGATTCTTTACCAGGTGAGAGAGTCTTTGGACCCTGATCAGATAGGGTGTATCAGTATGAGCTAGAGTATTTTAATCCTTTTTTACTTGAATTTTCTGGGTTTCCTTCTTACAAGGGAACATGTCACTTGACATGGTTTCAGGAATCTTTTCTGCTGTACACCAGCATAGCTTTGAAGGAATCCTGCTCTGGAGTTGAGTCTGGTTGACCCTCTATAGAAATGAAGAGCTGAAGGACGTTACAGGCCCTGCCAGGGGGAGGGATGCTTTCGGTGGTGTGAGGAGCACATGCATCGATGTGTACAGGGCTGTGGACGTGGTGTCCCATTCCCCTTTCTGCTGGTGAGATCCCTCACCCCAGTAACTGCTTACAGCACTTGAAAGACAACCCTCCTGCTTGGCGCATCGTGGGTGCCACAGTAATGCTGTGTGATGCTTTAAGAACCTGTTGCCTGAGAAATTTTCTGGGACAACAGAGCATCTTCAGCTGCACACAAGCAAGGGGAATAAAAGGGGCAATAACTGCATTCTTCTTGACAACCATCCTTTCTCCTGCTGAGATGTTCAAAGTTTAGGAAAGTCAAGAGCTCAAGCATGCACTTAGTATGAATCAAAGAGTCGTTAAATTTTGTTCAGAGTTGAATATCCTTTTGTCTGAGAATGCAGATTTGGGCCTCAAAGTTTAGACTTTTGAATCTGCATTTATCTAGATAAATAAACTCAGAAGTGCAGCAGGCCTGCTCCTCCGTAAGTGGCTACATCATTTGGAGCTTTACATGTTCACCGTCCTCCCAAAGATCCTACCTTTGCCAGGCAACAAGTATGAATGTGAATAGGGAACTTCAGATTGTCCTGCAACATGAAAGATACCCAAAGTGAAACATACCTTTCCTCATGGAGTCTTGTTAAGGGATCTTCACTGTAAATGAAAATTGCTTTCCTACTAGTTTATACGTGGCTTTCTGAGACTGGTCACTGCTGAGCGCTGTGCTACTCGTAGCACTTCTATCCTGCTTCTGTGCAGGGTCTCAGAGCTCTTTCTGCTGAAAGCCCTGTTACTCCTTAGTTCTGTCTTGCCACACAGGCGCACAGCTCGCTAGATCTGCTCACACCCCTTTTCATATTGCATGTATCAATGCAGGTGAACTCCAGAACTGGTTTCAGAGTACAAGCAAACAACTTCTATGTGCCTCCAGTGAAAGCGATTGTTGCATTATGTTGGTCCTTCAATAAAGAAGTAAGTATATAACCTTACCAGCCGTGCAAAACACTCCCCCCCCCCTGTTTTATTGGCATGAGTTGATATATATGAAGTCAACTCTAGATGCTAGCCCAGTACCTCTCAAAGACAATGTATTTTCCCTAGTCCTCCAGCTGTTCTAAATTATGCAAACCATTCACCATCCCAGTTTTTTAGCAGCTACAATAACACCTTCCTTGAGATGACCCAGAGCTGTCCTCCAACATCTTAAGCAGCTCTGTTTGTGTTGAACTGATGGTCAGTGTGAAACAGCACCATGAGAGGATGGTTGCTATACTTCTTGTTCCTCTGGGTTTTATTATGTTTAATTAACAGAAATATTGTGAGGTCTCTTTAAACTTCTACATAGAAACCCTATTGAGCATTTCAATTTATTTAAATCTAAAAACAAAGCCGTGGTAATAAAAGATAATCTGTGAAATGGTTCATTTCTTGATGATACGGAGGAGCGAAAATTGGCTACCAAATGCATTTGGTGCAACTGGCGTCACAGGAAGGAGTATGAAATGGGAACCTGGATAGTAGGGGCTTCCTTAGGCAAAAAATGCAGTTTTCTGGCAACTTGTCTGGAATTTGCAGGGCAACTGCTTAACTCCTTCATAAGCTTTAATTTCCTAATGTACCAAATTTGTACCAATTAACCAGAGTGGAGGAGGTCTGAGAAACAGTATAGAATCAAAAGCCAAAAAGGACATTATCTGAAGTTGCTTCCTTATCACACTGGAGGTGTAACACTTTGAAGTAGATTATTTTGTATACCAATATCTACTGTTGAGATTACAGATAATAAATGCAACAGGTTTTAACAACAATGTACCATGACCTGGGTATCCAGGACATTTTTACAGTGTGTTTTGGTTTAGCTGAATTACAGAAGAAGCTATTAAAATCACAATCTGTTTTATTCCTGGGGCACTGTAACACAAGTGTCTGCTTGCGCAGACAGCTCAGGTGCCTCTCCAGCGGGGTTTCCCACTCACAGAGGTGTTTAGAAGCTGGTTTTAGAAAGCGTGCCTCTGTTGGTGTAGCATTGATGTACAGAACAAGGGCATATTTCAGAGATACGGGAGTTTGCCAGGGTACAGACTGGCAGTTCAGTCTACACATGTATCCCCAAACTCTGATTTTGCAAGAGAAAAATCAACACATCTTTTTCTTTTCCTTGTCATTTCAGACGTCCCTATGGATGCTGAGCAAATATCCATGCATCTTTGACATGCAAGACAAGGTCATTGTTCATTATACAGAATGCAAGACTCTGGCCAGCACCTTTAGAGATGTAAGTGTGGCCGATTTTTTTACAATCTAGAAGAGATAAACACACTGCTAACAGACTGTTACTTCTGTCTTCAGAGACACTTAACAGCATTAGTCCAGGAACACTGGGATTTTCCAGTCAGAAGATGGTGCCTTCTGCAAGACATATGGACCCATCTAAATGATGCATCAACGCAGCAATTCAGAAAGATCTTAAAGGTAAGATACCAAAGTATATTATTTGTTAGCTCCAAATACATTGCTGCAGTGTTCTTTGGTTTTCAGTGTTACTAAAGTATTGGTAGAAGGGTTTCAGTATTACTGAGCATACAGCAGAACAGCTACTCATTGAATTATTACAAAACATGTTCTATGGGGGATGCACAGTAAATCCGGAGGGCAGTATCTTACATTCTTATTCCAGGTAGCCATCAAGCTTTGTTGCGGTAAGTCAAATGCAAGTGGCAGTGCTATTTACTGTGAGGTTGCTTTGGAGTCATGTAATAGGATTGCTCAGGAAACCGGTAATTGGTGAAGTCCATTACTACTACTGCTAGGCTGACTTTAAAGACTCTAGGCTGGTTTGCTGTACGTGAAAAACCTGGTCGCTGGGGTGCCAGCCTTAAGAGGGCAGCAAGCAACGTAGCCACAAAAGCCATTTCTCTCATGGAGATGCTGCCTGAAGGGAAAGAAGGATAGTAACAGCAAGAGAGACGAAATACAGCTGTATTTCTAGCCCTGCCCTGCAAAAGCTGTTAGATTGCTGACGTGGGAGCAGGGCACCTGCCCAGAGAAGAGCTCAGCTCAGGGACCATGTGCCATGTCAGTCACTGACACAAGGGCTGTCAGAGTCTGGCACCACACCTGCGCAGCGGGAACTATAAACATCAGTACCCTGTTACCCAGTTCTGGTTCTTTCCAAGTGAGCCTTCTTGCCAACCAGAGCTGTCAAAGCTTTTCCTTCCTGTACACTTAGAAGATTCACAATGGGTCCGAGAGTTACCTTTCCTTCCCCCTTCCTCACAACATCAGCTGAAAGAGGCATGTATTTATGGAGGTGAGAAGGCTTGCCTCTGTACTGTCCTCTAGATCTAGTCTCTCTCCACTGATTGTACAAGGAGCCCCGATAAACAGTTGCACTTAGCTAGTCAGCTCTCGAATACACCTCTTGTGGGCACTGCCTTTCATACTGCCCATCAAAGCATTATTTGCTCAGCAGCAGCCTGATAATTTAACTGCACTGTTAGTATCCCACCAAGAGACACTTAAGTCTGTAGTATTTACAACTTGGTGCTGCATTCCTCCACTTTTCAGCAGGTAAGGGACATTAATGTGTTTGCATTGCAGCTACAAACCACTCAGGAGCAAAACATAAACCAGAAAGCTTTGTAATAGATTATTGTAGCATTAGCCTGTCCCCCTCGTAGCTGTGTCCCATTAAGACATTTTGGCAGACAGTACCAAGAACTCTGCATGTGACATCCTCATAGTGGTCTGTCACTCCATTCTCCAGTGTTGCTGTAAATGAAAACAAGGAAGGTTGAAGTATTTAGCAAAAGTATCTTCTGTTCCTGCACTACTGAGGAGAAGATAGTGCTAAGGGGAAAGATACTCTACATACTTAACATTTGTAGCTGCCAACCTGGCTACCAAATTCTGGGCTCAGTTTGAGTGATTTTTACTCTAACATGTAAGCAGATGCCTCTTTAACAAAGATGACCTAGCCTGGCTATGAAACCAGGGCAATCAGACACATTTAACAAATAGTGCAGGGACACACATCTCCTAAACAGACACTGGAATATGTTGGAGGCCACTCTGACAAAACCCCCAAATGCAGAAGTACATCCTTTCTGTAGTGCTGTCATTTCCCCATCTTTTTCTTACCAACCCCCACCCCAACAAACCCCCCAACCCCTGAAAAAAAACAGCAAACAAACCAAAAAACCCAAGCAAGCAGCTATTGGACACACAGACATGGCTATCATCCAAGTAAATGTGTCTTCATTTAACTCAAGTTTTGTTATTAAACGTCAGCCTAATTATGTTCTTCTGACAGTGAGAGAAATACATTTCAGTACACACATCGGTTCAAAACAAAGCCAAAGCTTGTAATTCAAAGAACAATTCCTATCGCTGCATAGTTATTGCTTATTATTTAAGATCAGTTATTTCAGACAGGGTACAGTTGTTCCTCATAAAACCAATCACCACCTAGAAGATATTAATTTGTGCCACTACAAACACACAACGCTCTTGAAGGGATACACTAGAAAGAATTGATGCTTCTTGTTATTCCTCCTCTTTATCTGCCTTAGTAGTAATTAACAGGCTGCTGCAGATGACTTCATACAGTTCCAGCTACTACTAGGAAAATGATGACAGTCACTAGTGCCAGAAGGGAAATCTCTCAAATCAGCTGCAATACCTGATGAGATTAAATAAATGGAGCTGCTTTAGAGAAGCCCAGGGGTTAGCAAATGCATCGCACTAGTTGTGCCTAAAAAGCTTAATCCCCATCCAGGTCCACAGGTGGAAGAATACATAAACCGGTATTGTAACAGGAAGGAGGAGACTGTAGAAACATAAGCTGTTTGTGCTGGTGCAGCCCTGTGGGAAGGTTTCATCGACACTGGCCGAGTAAAACAAGCCCGCTAGGGACAGGAGGGGCACCAGCACAGTCAGCGTGGGCAGGGAGGGGAGCACGCCTCCTCCCGCCATCAGTCCCACCAGTCCCAGTAGGCTGCTGTGGCTGGCGAGGCCTCAGGGCTGCTTCAAGCCCTCGGCTGGGGGCTTCTTCTGAGTCGTCCTGGCAGCCTCCGGGATCATGTTCGGGATGCCATCGATGACGGGGTACGCAATGCCCAGCTCCTCGTTAATGAGCTCGTTGGTAGCCTCTTCGTACCTGGCCAGGCAAGTCGGGGAAAAAAACCCAAAACAAACAACAAACCACAATGAAAAGAGGCGTGAGTAACCTGGCCCTGCCCCTCGGCAGCCCCCCTCGCTCGACCGGGGGCAGCAGCGGGCCGAGGGCGGGCAGCGGGGCGCTCACCTCAGAGGCCGCTTGGACAGCGGGCACACCAGGAAGCGCAGCAGCGACGGCTCCAGCGGCTGCGGCCGCGCCGATCCCGATCCCTGCCCCGGGTCGGGGTCCCGGCCCTGCCCGCCACTCGCTGCGCGGCCGCCCGCCGCCCCCCGCAGCACCGCCGCCGCTCCGCGCCCGCCGCCGCGCAGCATGGCCGCCGCCCCCGCCCGCCGCGCCGCTTCCGGTGCGCCGCCGGCCCGGCCCGGGCTGCGCCGCGGTGCGCCACGGGGGTTCCGCTCCGCCCGCGGGTGCCGCTGCCGCCGGCGCTATGGGTGTCTCGGGGCTTGCAGGTGTCCTTCGTGGGCGAGGCCGGCCAGGACGGAGGCGGGCTGACCCAGGAGCTCTTCAGCGTGGCCGCCAGGACCCTCTGCCAGCCCGGTACCGGGGCCTTCTGCCGCCTGGCCTCCGGCCTGGCCTGGTTCCCCAGCCAGGTAAGGAGCCGGCCCACGGGGGCGGGGAGCCCGGGGCGGGGGCAGTCACGGCTTTTCTTACCTGCTTGTTTTTTAACCAGGTGCCGAGCTGTGAGGACACCTTCCACCGGGTCGGGACGCTGTTCGGAATGGCCCTGTATCACGGGAGCGTGGTGCCTGTCCCCTTCCCCAGGGCTCTCTATAAAAAGCTGCTGGGCCTGGCGCCCACCCTGCAGGACCTCGAGGAGCTGATGCCAGTCGCAGCCCGGTACGAGCCAGCCGTGGGCCCGGTGCAGGCCAGCCGCAGCCTGAGCTCTTGCTGGGAGGCCATGGCCAAGGCTGGGCTCACAGCTCAACACTGGGCGCGGAGATCCCCAGGGCTGTGTTCAGGGTGCCCGTGGCAGCTACGTTGGCCACCATGGAGCTGCTGAAGGCCACAGCTTCCCAAGGTGGCCCTTGCCCAAGGCACAGATGTTGCTCTTAAACAGAGGCCGGCACTGCCAAAACTAAAAGCCAAGCCCCATGGCTTAGGAGGGGTCAGATTTCTGCTCCGTGTAAGCTTAAGTCCACGGAGTGAACATATAGTTCCAAACGCTCTGAGCTGTAGTTGAGACTTGAAAGAACTAAGCACCCAATTACTAATGTTGTTTTTTTCTCTGATTTGCTAATTATCAGTTTCCACAATGTTACACACAAGCACGGTGTTACCATACGCTGCAGTTGTGCCAGATTTGAGAGCCCGCATGCAGGGTTTCCACGAGCTAGGAAAGGAGGTTTCAGGCAGATACAACAGGGAGAGGTGCTGCTGCCACCAACGTAAAGCCTCTAGGTCTCTGATGCCCAGTTTTCTGTGCAAGTGCTATGAATAGCCGAGAAGATGGGAACCCCATCCAACAAGCCAATGACTGTGTCAAGGTGCAAAAGAGTCCTCAGTGAAGTGAAATGTCAGCTCACCTGCAATACTTTGAGAGGTGCTGCACCCCAAAACAGTTCTTTCAGATCATCCCTCTGATCCACAGTTCCTCGCTAGATGATATCTGGAAGAACTCGGCTGTGGTCCAAGCGCACTTGCTACTGAACTTTGTGTAAAGTTATCCCCACAGGGTGTGGTGATGGACTTGCCTGGAGTCCTTTGAGGTGAAGGCATTTGCCCTCATCTCTTGGCAGCAGTGGGATGTAAGTGTATAGATCAGTTTAGGGCCATACATAAAGGTTCTGTGTGAGTATAGGTGTTGTGTATATACGTGCATTTAAATACTGCTTGTGAAAGGGTGGTTTTCAGCAGAATTTGAAAGTGCATTGAATGGTCACGTTTCTTCTCTGTTTTTTCCTCCTTGTTTTTTGAAAGGAGTCTTCAGGGAATTTTGGATGAAGAATGCGATCAAATCCTCGAGAGCCTGGACATGGACTTCACGGTAAAACATTATTTTGCCCTTCAGACATGCCATGTATGTACTCGGGCAAGATGGTGTCCCACTGCAAATGACACAACTTGTCTGTAAACTCAAACTAGTAAGAGTACCATGTCAGACCCTGTAGAAAGAAAGAATGATAGATGTAGCACATATGTATCTGTCATTTATAGATGTAACATCCAATGTTTTCATTTGTTTACGTAGATAATGGAAGAAGGAGGTTCCGCGGTTGCCATTGAACTAAAAAAAAATGGTGCCAACATTCCTGTCACTAGGGATAACAGGTCAGTTTTATTTTTCCTATATCTGTTGTCTTGTTGTGAGTGTATGAAATACCATATCTATATCCAGAAAGTACTGAACATCAGCATTGTGCTGTTGGTCTTGGTCCAACAGGTTGTATGCTTTCAGTTCTTGATTTACTTTCTGCATATGTACCAGACATTGGCAGTTTGTGTAAGCAGTGGGTAAGAAGGGGATCCTTGGACATCCTGGCATCTGCATATACAGACATGCTTGGCCTTATCAGGGGAATTCCTAACAAATGTATAAAATACCCCGAAACAATATTTTCTTGGAAATACAGACAGTTTGTCTGGGAGCTCCAGCTATAGGTACACCTGTATAAGTTTCTTCTTAAAAGCAAAATGCTGCCTGCTTATTTGCATATATGGAATGTATCTTGTATATAACAGAGAAAGAGCGATCTATCAATCTGTTGTGTCAATATTAACTTCAGCACAGGGGAGAGAGAGAAATTCTATGGCCTGAGTTTGAGGACCAATAGGGATGCGTGAAAGGGCTGTTTAGGAAGCTTGAAGTATAGTGTTTACATTGAGTTGATTGTATGAGTGCAATGTCACTAGACAAATCCCCATCACAAATGCAAGGGTAAAACTGTACTGATAAGCAGCTGTGCAAATACCTATTTTGATTTCAGGGCATTGAATTCCTCAGCATTCAGTGGGGGGTTTGCTGAATTTACACCATTTAGGGCTGCTAGGTTCCATCTTACTAGTGACATGTCTGATAGGATTTCATTGGACTGTTCACATGAAGTACAAGGAGTGTTATCAAAATGAATCCATGTTGGCCAGCATTCTCTTTTATTTGTGATGATCCTCCCAGCTTATTCAGTGAATAAATAATTGGCAGTGTTGACTGCTTTCAGTAAGGACTGAATCTTTACAGTAGAGCAGGTCATACGGAATAAAGGAATAAGGAATAAAGTCCTCTATAATTCCCCTTTTAAAAAAGCACCTATTGCATTGCTTGTTTGATGAATGTATCTTTGCAGGAAAGAATTTGTTGACTTGTATGTGAATTACGTGTTCAATGAATCAATACGGAAGCCATTTGAGGACTTTATGCAAGGGTTTTTAAGAGGCTGCCCAGCTAGAAAGTGGAAGATGTTTCTCCCTGCAGAGCTCCAGATTGTTCTTCAGGGACATACAAAATTTGACTGGCATCTGCTGGAAGAGGTATTGGATACAAGCACAGCGCTTTCTGCTATATCTGCTGAGCATAAGCTCTTGACATGTTCCTTTGCTGAGTGCATAGGTCATGAACAAAAACCAGAAGCTCAAGGGACTTTTTGTTTTTTGTTTTTTTTTTTTAATTGTGTCACCATTTTGAGTCTGTTTCTAAACTACATCAGGTACAAGAACAGAGAGGACTAAAAATCAAATCATAGCTCAAGGGTTGTCATATGAATCTTT
Organism: Falco rusticolus; assembly: GCF_015220075.1. Taxonomy (NCBI): domain Eukaryota; kingdom Metazoa; phylum Chordata; class Aves; order Falconiformes; family Falconidae; genus Falco; species Falco rusticolus. The sequence goes on from NC_051187.1 coordinate 51,273,869, forward strand.
GAAAAACAAATGAACAAACAGATTCTAGACACTAAGAGGATTTGAATATCTATGAACAGGATTATAAAATTTATCGGATAAACTGTTGTTATTTTAAATAAAAATGGAAATAGTGAGGATTAACTGACCTGTTTTATTTTTATCTCTTCGACAGAATGTGATTTACATACAGTATAAAAAGCTAGATCAAATCATTGGGAATTTTTGGACGGTGTTTCACAAGCTCCCAGAAGAAAAAAAGAAAATGTTTCTTGGTAATGTATCAAGCATTTTAATTTTTTCATAGCCCTTTTCTTTCCCCCACAACACACATTTTAGGTGCACATGAAAAATGCGATAGTTCCAAACAGCTTTTTGACACATCCCTGTGTCTGCCTGCCATATTTTCTAGTGAAAGCCACAAAGAAATGGCACAAAAAATTGCACAGGCACAGCTCTGACCCTCCCTACATCCCTTGAGGCTTGCCTGAGTGCTTCTGACTACCTTGAAACTTGCAATTACTTTATGCCTTAATTTTATGGTTACTGGTTTTTGGTCAGAGGCCTCGACTCGTGTGAGCAGACTATGTTGACGTAAGCAGTTTAGCTTTCTCAAAGGATTACAGAAGGTAGCTCATCCTTTTTAAATGCAGAAGGTCAAACATAGCCTGGCCTTTGTCATCCACAGGGTCTGTATAAGTAAAAGTAAAAGAGGGCTTATAATGATTATGAATCAGCAAGAGGCTTTATCATATTCAGGTACAAATTCAACAAAGCAAAATGATTAGCTTATGGAAATAGCCATATTTTTACACTTAATTTTCCCTCATGATTTTCATCCTGTGATAACATTATCATGTTTTTTCTAAATTTGCTAATGTTTTTTTGTTTTTCTTTTTCCCCTTCCTTCAGCTTTTTTGTCAGGGTCTGATCGAATCCCTTGCTATGCACTGGACTGTTTTAGATTTTCTATTGCAGATCCTCAAGTAGAAAATCCAGATGAGATGTATCCTTTTGTCAATACCTGCAGCCATATTTTGTTTCTCCCCAGATACAGAAATAAAAGAATACTCAAGAAAAAGTTGCTTGATGCTATAGAGCATAATGAAAATTTTGGCTTGCCCTAACTCTTGGTCAGGAGCACTTTAAAGCAAAAACAAAAACCCAAGTCTTTGTTTCCCTTGTCATATTTTTCTCTTAATAACTCCAGTTGACTTACTGGTTTCTACCCTGCCTTATTTTCACTGCACTTTATAAACATTTGGGTGTGTGCATTCACTAAGATTTTATATTGATTATAAAAATGAGCGTAGACTGGATACCTGATTGTTAGATTATAAAGTTAGGAAAGAAGAATCCTATTTAACCCACTTCCAAGAAGCAAGCTGATAACCAAGTATATTTAAATATATGTGCAACCTGTCTACGCTGTGCTGATCTTGTTTAGCTGGTGAGCTTTCAGCAGCAGGGGTTTTGCGATTTGTACATTACCAAACATGCAACCAGTATATGCTAGTCAGTCATTGTTGCAAGAGTAAATGCTAGGGTAAAGTTTTCATCTGCATTAGTTAAGAATTCTTTTGGGGAACAGCTAACGCTAAAGAGACATGTTCCTGCAGACTGTGAATTGAAGGAGCAGCCTGTGCTTACCTGCATATGGCCTTTGACTTACCTGAGAGAAGTTCTTAGGATAAGGATTTGATCACTCCTAGACTTTGTCAAAAGCTGTATTTGTAATGCATTAATGGACTTTTAATTATTTAGTGCAATAAAACTGTGGTATTTGTCATGTTTCTTTATATCTTCTGAGGAGATACTTGGCAATTAAATCAAAATTTCAGGCTTGCAGAACAGCTCTGTCTACAGAACCCTGCGGGCTTGAGGCCTGCAGGGCTGCTGGAAGCTCATTGTGGAAACAGTGCCTAACCCTGGCAGGATGCTGACACTGTCAGGCGGGATGTGAGGGCAGGATGTGTGGTTTTCTGTGTATTTTGCTTCGTGTGAAATATATGGAGAGAGAGAGAGAACAGTCATGATTTTTCAGCAGTCTTATCTGTCCGTTTGTATGTTAAATGTGTCAGTGGATAAACTTATGTACAGAAAACTTTTATTGTGTTGAATTAAATGATGATTGATTAATTTTCACACCTGTAGTTGTGTTCTTCCTTGGTTATGCAGCCTATGCTTGATTCTATCTGTGTTTTCTGTCCTCATTGTTACCAGGAAGACATTCACAAGAGGAGTCAAAGGCTGATATAAGTCTAATTCAAATAGAAGGATTGCATAGGCTGAACCAGTCAAGGTCTTTCACGTTTGGTGCAGATTGTGCTTTAGATGAATGTAAAAATTGAAAGCGAGAAGACGACAGGAATTTTTACTTCCTGTTCTGTCTTGACTTTGTGTTGGGTATCACATGCACACCCTCTTGGACCAGGGAGGCTGCCTCTCTGAAATGCCAGTAAATGATATAAACCTTTTTTGGAAGTGACTGTTAGGCTAGTGATATTTTTTTTTTTCTTTAGGAAAGTAAATGTTTCCTAGGAAAGACATAAGCATTATTTATGAATTTATGAATAGTAAAAAGGATATTGTTACATACTAAGAAAAAGAGAGCTTCCTTTTAAGTTACAGTATAGTAATTAGTAAAGAAAAACTTAAAGCACTCACCTCAAGTACCAGGGTGATATGGGAAAGCAGGTGACACAGTTGTGGCGACAGGAAGAGGGGAAGTAGTGCCTAGGAGGATGCCAGCTGCCAGCCAAGGGGAGCAAGGGGACATGCCCTGTGGAGAGCTAACCCCTGTCCCCCTCACCCTCCTGGGGCAGACAATGCACCAGAGGGATGCTTGCGTCCTCTGGGAAAGGCACTACCCTGCTGCAGGTGTATCTTTGTGGAAAGAGGGAACTGGCAGAAACCCCAAGTTGTTGTCCCCATTGAGCCAGAGGGTCCCCATCCCATGCCCAGCTGATGCTGCCACACCATCGCAGCTTTCTGTTGTGGCAGCTTAGCCCACTGTTCTTCACCAGCCTGTTCCTGGCTGCTTATTTCATTTTTCATGGTTTTTTTCTAAGCCTCCTTTAGGCCTTGGAAATCCAGAGTGATCTTCTGTGCTGTGCAACTGCACAAAAGATGCATTCTGTTTGGATTTCAAAATAGCCCATTAGCGATTAAATGATAATAGGTTCATTTAGAGCCTAGAGGAATTTCCTTCTCATCATGTATGATGCAACATCACATGGGAGATTAAAGCTCAGCGTAACTTTCAAGGCTATTTTTAATTTGTCCTCAAATAAGCCCCACTTTCATAAAAAAAAAAAAAGACCTTCAGAGGGAGGAGAGTATTTTTTTTCTGTATTACTGTTTTCTGAAATGAATTTGAGCACCAAGCTGTGTCTATATTTTCTCAAGCGATGCTCATTATAAAGTATGCAGGGGAATACAACATGAGTGAGTTTAAAAGGCTTTACACAGGCAGCAAAAGTATATTGAACCTGCAGCAGGAATTATTTTTAGACCACTTGCCTAATCTCAGCATCACCTGTAGAGAAGTGCAAGAGCCTGGCAGAGTAGCTGATGTAACCAGGGTGCATCTGGGGTGATCAGGACACCCCAGCAGCTTGTAAGCCATGGGAAATGAAGGAGGTAGCCTGGTGAAGTGTGTTAGGGGTGAGCTTCATGCTGGATTTGCTGCAGAGGACACCATGCAGAAATACTGCTTCCATAGGAGGTAGTGAGACCTTGCTTTGGCTGGCTAATCCCTAGCTGAGCCCCTCTGAAAAATAGTTCCTTAACATGTGAAGGGCCAAAAGAGAAAGAATACAGAAGAGTTTATTGCTTCCAGAGCAACACAGAGGCATCAGTGGCCCCATAGAAGGATTTTTCCCATCCACAACAGCTTTCTAGCCCAGATGCCTGGGGCATAGACTTGTGGCCTTTGTGGTGGTTTCCCTGCGGCGGCGGGCTCTGGGGCTAGCTTTCCTGCCCTCCTCAGGCTGCTATATTGGTGACAAGCTCTGACAACAAGCAGGACTGATTAGGCATAAAGCATCACTACCACTGCAGAGCCCCGTTAAAAGGTCTGTGCTGTGGCCTGTCGGAGCAGAAGGCTACCAACAGCACCTCGTGAAGGATGCTGGAGGAAAACACCAGCTGGAAGAGGGATCTCAAGGCAGGTGAAAGCTCCACCACAGAACACTAATGAGGAGTAACTTGTATTACCACAACGTGAAGGAGACCTCACCTCACCGACGCAGCCTGACCACCCATGGTGAGGAAGACCCACAAGGTTCTTAGGAAGAAATCCGCCGTGGCAGCAGCCCGCAGAGGGAGCTGTGCACAGCGGAGTGCGGACACACACGGAACCGGCTTGTTTTGGTGTTATTTAGAATTTTATCCATTCATGAAGGAGCAGCCTCGGAAGCTCTCCGCGAAGCTGACATGTAGCCAGTTGGAAATTGATTTAAGCAAGAGACTCCTGGCTCCTTCGGGCGAATTGCAGGCTTTGCTCTCTCCTCTGCTTCTTTTTTTTGCTTTTTTGTCTGTACTGTCTCCTCCTTGATTACTCAGAGGAAACCCCAGTATAAAGGGAAACGCTGATTATTTTGCAAAGGCCTCCAGATGATGAAATAAATAAAAACAAAACAAAAACCAAAGGACATTTTTTCCTCTGTGCTTTTAGTTATTCTAGAAGCTTCTTGTAGCACTGGTTAAGTAAAAGCTGTTATGTCACAGGTGTAATTTTACACTAGAGAGTAGCTCTTTTTATGCTAAGCATGCAGGATCCATGCAAACACAGGTGAATTTTTATCTGATACGTGGCACATTGCATGCTGAGTATGTAAATACTGCAGACTGTCAGACTGTAGCGTAAGGGAGATGAATACTGTGGTCACCGGACTTGCTTTAGGGACCTCTTTCCCCAGCCCAAGCCCTTGCAAACATCTCTGTGTGGTTTGCTCAAATATTGGCTGTCATTTTGATGAGGTGAGTGGGATCCAGCTTGTGCATTGGTCTAGCAGCGTACATAGTCTTCTTCTAAATGGATGGCATTAAAATCAGAAAATGAGTACTCAGGAGTTATGTAAGTGCTTGCTCATTGGTGTCTTTTTTTTTTTTTCTTCCCCCTCTTTCTCCCGAAGAGATTTATACTTTGACTGCAAATATTTTCCTAAGGTCGAAACTCTGTATAAAATGTGTGAGTTCACCAAATAAACAAGCCCACCAGGTGCCTAGAGGCCACCTAAAATTCAAGCTGAAAAAAAAGGAGAGGGGAAAGGAACTGACTATTGTTATTAATAAGTGGTATTTCACGCTTAACAAAGCAACGAGTGTCATTCCAAACCGTGGAGAGCGGGCTTGCCCTTGAGACCTTCGGTTAGAATAGCTTAAATCGTAGCTTATTTGCACAGGCTGAGCTTTGCCCATGGATTTCTGCTGCCCCAGCGCTGCACCGACGGGCTCACTGGCCTGGGCTTTGCGGTCACAGCCCTCGGCCGCAGTTTGCGGCCTGAGCGGGTTACCCGCAGGCTCGGCCCTGGCAGCCTCAGCCCCGGCGGCACAGCGGGACGGCGGGCGGCCACCAGGAGCTCCCGGCGCCAGGCAAAGGGGACCTTTGAGGAGACCTTCCTGGGGGTCCAGGCAGAAATAGCGACACAGCGTCCCCCAGGAATTGGCGCCCCGCTGCCCCAAGAAGCGGGCCGCAGTCACTGCCAGCCGCCAGCAGGCCGGGGGGGGCCCGGCTGGCTCCCGTCTCGCCGCTGCTTCCGCCAGGCTGCCGGGCCTGGCCCGCCCCGAGCCAGCCGCCCCAGCCTGGGGCTGCCCGTCGCGGTGCCGGGGACTGCCCGGGAGAAGCGTGCCCGGTAAAGCGCCGAGCGGCTGCGGGGGGGCCGCAGCAGGCACCGACACCGCCCGCCGGCGGGCACCCACCGACTGACAGAGCGCCCCGCCCCGCTCTGCGCGGACCGAGGCGGGGCGGGGCGTAGCGCCCGGCTCCGATTTGTGCTCGGGGTCCGGCCCCGCGCTTCCCATTGGCTGCCTGGCGCCGTCACTCCCGCCGGCGGCAGCGGCATCAGGGGGCTGGACTTCCTCGTTGCCGCGGCGGCAGCGGCGGGGCCGGTGGCAGGTGAGCGGAGGGGTGCGGGGCCGCGGCGGGTCGGGGCGCGGGGTCGGCGGCAGCTGCTTGCCTCAGGTGTCCTGCTGGCCGTCGGAGCCCCGCTGGCGTGGGCCCGAGCTCGGACCCGCCGCGCTAGGGCTGGGCCGGGCCTGGCCTCGCTCAGCGCGGCGACGGCCGGGGTAGGGAGAGCCCGGCTCCCCGGTGGGGCTGCTGCCGTCGTCCCGGTACCGAAGGGGTATGTGTGGGGTGCGGCGCTAGGGGCGACAGCGCGGGGGGGCGCGGAGCGGTGCGGCGGCATGGCGGAGCCCCGCGGCCCACCCCCAGCTCGCCGCCTTCTCTGGCGCTGGACGCGCGTCCCCGGGCGGGGCCTCCCCGGGCCGGTGCGGGGCGCCGGGGGCTGCGGTGGGGCCTGCCCGGCGCGGCTGCCTGCGGGGGGTGACTGTGGCCGCCGCTGTCCGTCCCCGGGAGCGGGGGGTTGGTGGCAGACGGGAAGCGCCGGCCTAGGCGGGGGGCGGCGGCGGGGAGCGCGGAAACCGAGAAGCCTGTGGCTGGGGTGGGAGCAGGGAGGTGCTCTTACGGGGTGGCAGGTGGGGGCGATGCGGGTCTCCTGTGACTTTATTTATCTGTTTGGGTTTTTTTTTTTTTTTTTCTGCGGGGCCGCCTCTGGCTGTGAGGGCATGTGGTTATGCAATGGAAGGGCTTTGTTTCTGCCTTGGCTCCTGTGCCGTTACACCTTGAGTTTTCTTGCTTTACAGCCTGGTCTACACTGGACAGTGAGTTGGAGTAGGGTGAAGGCAAAAGGAAGAAGAAAGCGGGCTTGGAGGCTTAGTGGCAGAAAAGAAGCAGTAAACCCCTTCGGTATTGGGCAATGCTGATAAAAGGAGCACATTTTCTTGCTGAAATCTCACAAACAGCAGGGAGGGAAAAAAACTTGTTTGTTTGTACCTTGCCAGTTGGCAGGTCTCTTTGTTCAGAGAGCGTTCAGTCTTGAGTGTTGCTTGATGCAAGCACGGTTTTTATTTAACTTTCTCAGAAGGGGTGTAGTTGTGATCACAGCTATGGCTTTAGAATATGTTTGTACCATGGTGTGAAGAGTCTGTACGGTCGTGATAGCTATTGAAAACGAAAAAACCTCACAAAATAAAACACATCCTGTCATGATTTTGCATGCAGCATTATTATTTTTCCAAACCACCAGGGCTGTTCTGTCTCCAAGGGATATGTACTTATTATGTCATCTGAGCCTTATTATGGCAGAGGGTGGATCTTCCACCCACAAGAGATTTCCTCAAAATATTCTCCACAGTGTGGGGCTTTCCTATCTCTAGTTGTGCTGTGTACATCCTTCACTGTTTTGATGGTGAATTATTCCTGGAATGTCAGGGTTCGAGGATGCTGGGTTATATCTTTACGTCTCCCTTCCCTCCCATGTTTGGTTTTTTTTTTTTTTTCTGTATGGGGAGCATCTGCAAGTGATCAGCTTTGTTGCATTACATCTGTTCTTATCTCTAAAACATGAGTACCAAACTGGCTGTGTTGTGGTCTGTGAAGAACAGGAACATGTGATGTGGATGGGTACTGCAGCTCTTGCCCTTTTTGCAACCCAATTTTTAAAAGTGACTGGAAACTTTAATGCCGTAACTAATGCATTCAAAGAAAGACAACTTCCTTGAGAGCTTCTTCCTGAAGATAAAAACATTTTTAAGGTGTTTCAAGTTGAGCACTAGGAATAGTCACTTGTAAAATTTCAGATAAGTGAATATAACCCTTACCTATATGTTATATATGTGTGTGTATGTGCACATATGTCTGTGTTAGTGCCTGCCCACACTAGAGACTTTTTATGTAATTGTTTTGGTGTGAGGAGGGTATGCGGTTTGTAGGGGTAGCTTGCAGTGTGTAACATGCATTTTTATTTTTTCTGCTAATGTCAAAGAAGAGTAACTGCCTTAACCAGGTTAGAAATGGAGTGTGAAATTGTCATTTGAAGCCCTGTGTTTCAGGATACAGCTCCTACTTGAATACATGATGTATTAAGGCTTGGAGCAGCTTTTCTGGGGGGAGGAAAAAACCAAACATTAAACGTTTGTGGCTTTAAAAATGTGCTATGTCTTCAAAATAAGTGAATTAAAAATGTGGTTCAGCAGGCCACCAGGAAATATTTAGCTGTGCCTGTATGCTCAAATGGAAAGTGGCTATCTTGGCTTTTGCTCTTGAGTGGGAAGTGCTGCTGCTCTGTGCCCTTTGGAAAAGAGCTGCACAGGGATTTATCAGCAAAATGTTTGGCTGGTAGGGGGGGTGGCATTAAATGGAGATGGTTTAAAAAGCTAACCAAAAATCTGGTTAAGACCAGATTTTCTAAAGGGTCTGGTGTGCCTCGTCATCTGCTGTAGGGATTGATAAACTTAAGGGTGCTTCAGAAAATCTGGCTGCTAGCATGAATTGAGGGTTGGACTCCTCCGAAATAGCAGCCTAGTGTGCATGTGAATTACTGGGAGTTTGAACTTTTCCTGTTTTAAATAGCATCTTACCCAGAGGGAAAAACCACCTCTTACCAATTGTGTTGCATCCCCTCCCTGTTACAGCAACTTCTTGTGTGGAATGTGAACACAAGGAAAGTAATTAAAGTATTTTTAGCATTTTAAATGAAATTAGGGCTAGGAAATATGACTGTACTCTATGGGGATTTGACTGTTCAGAAACCCTTTTAGAAAGAGATCCCAAATTAATATTTAGCTCATGTTGCACAATGTCATTGTGGTTCAAGTCATATGGTGGTGGAGTCTTCAGCTCAGAGGCAACATCCACTTATACTAGCAGGGAATATGATCTTTGGATCGTCAGGTTTGCTGCTATTGTGTTGCTTTCATCTTTGTATTGAGGTAGTTCCCCAGGCTGAGAGAAATGGCAGTCCTACATTTCTGCTGTTTCTGATGTCAGTTTTGAAATAATTCCCTCCCTTAGTGTTGCCACCTTCAGGGTGTTGCTTCTGCTGTTCGGTGGGTTTTTTTTTGAGACGGAACATGAAGTTCTCTATAAATATAGCAGTTGTGTCATTTAAGGCACATGCATGCACTTCCAATTTTACTGTGTCCCACAGCATTCCTATTCTTAGTGTAGGAAATAGTGTAGCCAGCATAGAGGGCATCTTCTGTCAGGCTTTTGTGCTGAGGGGCAACTAAGTACAGAGTATACACAATGACAAATTTAACTAGACGGAGCCTTGTAACCTCCTGCTTTTTCCTGTGGGTGCTCTGGAGCTGGCAAGTGATAAGCACATGTGTAGGTGGGAACTGAATTATGCTATAAAGGAATAAGGGCTGTTGGAGATCAATGGGATTCATAGTGTGCTTTAAAGCCCCTAATAAGAGATCCTGGTAAACAGTTCGTGGTAGGAAATAGCACCACTGATGAAGTACAGCTGGAAAATCCAATCTTCTCCCTCCCCCATCCAGCTCCGTCTTGCCTCAGTGGAAGACACCACACCTGTCTGTGTGATCACAGCTGACAGGCAAGGATAGTGGGGTAAGAGATGAACACCCATTGCTTAGGGCTTAGATTAGGAAAGGCTTTACTACTAATACCTAGAGCTTGAATTAGCACCAGGCTTTGGAAACAAGCCAAATGCATGCATTTCCTACCTGCTCAGAGTGTGAGGAGTCGTCTTGTTTCTTTGAGGAATCTTTGGCACTTAAAGGGTTACCTTTTGCTTTTTAATCCTGTGCTAAGATAGTAAATGCTGCTGTGGTAAATTGCCTTAGTTTGAAACTTGGCACAGGTTTGTTTGAGGAGACTTGATGTCTCAGGTCTTTCATTCTTTTATCTTCTTCCCTTTACAAAAAAAGCTTTAATCGGTTTCTGGTTCCAGCAAAGGAGTTCTCATTATCCTAATAATATAGTGTGTTTAACAAGTAACCCAAACCTATTGAGGTTAGGAGTGACAAGGGAGTGTTACTAACATTTTTCATGTGCTTCTTTTGGAATAAGAGTGGTTTCCCTACCCCTCGCTCTTCTGCACTAGCATGCTGTTGTCGTTATCAAGTTCAGGCTGAGCAATTCCTTGGGCCTTTTATTGCTGTTTTTTTTTTTTTCTCTAACCATGTTACACCGCTCTCTGAAATCCCTGGCTTTCACTGAGCGCAGTACAAAAGATGACACCTCACTGCTGACAGGTTGCATCAGTGTTATCTGCCTGTTACTGTTGGGGCCAAGCTGTCAGTGTGCTGCTGCATGTGAACTGCTGCTTCTGGGGACGTTCTTGCTGTGGTTTAGGGATGTGTGTGTACACGCACGTATTTGGGATTGCGAGAACATGTTCAGTTGAGCAAAATATTTCTTGATACGGATTTAACAGAAACAACAGTTCTGCATTGGGCAATACACCACAAATGCCTGTGTCAGTCTGTTCAGGACAGTATGATCACCTTTGAGATAAAAAAAAAAAAGTCTTTAAAAATTTTAATAATGGCCTCAAATGTGACACTGACTCTAAAAGTTCGCATTTAGACCTGTTAGTCTAAAAAGCAGTACAGTTGGTTTGGGGGGTTGATTGATTTTTGGATTTTGAAGTAGAGTGATTTTGCTGAAATAAAAGCTCGGGGCTGCTGGGTTTCAGAATGCTTCTAGTGCCTTACAGATGGAGATGATCATGGCACCAAGGTGCTGACTCAGCACCTGAGCTGTTTTGATTCTTTGTATAATGAAATCCCGTTTTACTGGCAGTCTGCAAGCCTGACAGTCATGCAGGAAATGCATTTTTTTGGTTGTTTCCACCTCCTAATCTGACCGTCTTATCTCTGTAGGTTCACTTGTTAAGAACTCACATAATTCACGCTCCTCCCCCTGTTTCTCTTGCCCAGGAAGGATACATGACTTGCTGAAAAGGGAGAAAATGCTATGCTGGGGTTACTCGTCTTTTGGACAGCCTGGGATAGGTAGCAACCTCCAGGTCATCATTCCTGAACCACAGGTGTATGGATTCATTCATGACAGAAATGTCAAGGAGGTGGCATGTGGAGGAAACCACTCCGTGTTCCTGTTGGAAGATGGTGAAGTGTATACCTGTGGCTTGAACACCAAAGGCCAACTGGGGCATGACTGTGAAGGAAGTAAGCCAGGTAAGCCTGCTTTCTATATGTTCTTCAAACCAACTTGAGCCTGGTGGGACACAAGATTATGGAAGCTGCTTTGTGCTGATTGTTCTGGAGCTGAAATAGGTAACAGAGCTGAAAATCATGTGTAATAACAGAGTGATGATGCTGAATAATATATTTGTTGGCTCTGGAAAGCCAAAGCTGAGCAGCATGGATCAGGAGGCAGGTCTGCTCAGTTTGTCTGGGAAATGCATCAAAACAGAGGCAAGCGCAGATGGTCTCTCAGGGCAGACTTTGTTATTTGGCATTATGTTGTCATCTTATAAAAGGAAAGAGAGGGCTATGAGTCACATGTTTTCTGCTTTGCCTTTCCAATTGCACTGCATCATTATGCCAACTCTTGTTCAGTTATTGTTGGGGAATTTTGTCGTTTACATCAAAGGGAAGAGATCTGTGTTGTGATTAGTTGTGGAGAACAAACCTGGGTTTTGGCCAAGGGGGTTTATAAGTTGTTTTCCCCTCTTGGAGATCTCTTGTCAACTAGTGCCTTCACGCTTTCTTAATCTAGAAGGTCATTGTAGCCTTGTGTTCTTCAGACTCAAATTGCATTTTCTTCATTGTGTTTCAATGGGCAGAACCTGTGTGTGCAGAGCCACAGGCAGCTAATGCCTCCCCTTCTCAGGGTGGGGTGGTTTAATTGTGTATTGTTGAGAAACCCTAAAGCCTTTCTTACGGATGTTCTCTTGAATGTTGGCCTTCCAATTCACCTTGGAAGGTGAATTGGAACTTCTTGGTTTTGGCATGTGGTAAAGGTACAGGTATTCTGTTTCCATAATACAATAAAAATCCCTCTGTGGATAATTGGAGCAATAAGACATCTTTCCTCAAACTGCAGGCTACCCTCTGCAGGGATTGGGGCTTTTGTAGTGTACACTGTTACTGCATGATAGAGCTATGGGATGGGTACAAAACAACCAGTTCCCCATGTAGCATGTGCAAACCTGACCTGACTGATTCCACTGCTCCTTTGTCCTGTCAGTGTGCCTTTTGGTTCTTTCTTTCAAAATGAGGTGGTACATGTTGGATGCTGTATGTCCATGGTGCTGGATTAGAGGAGTTGACCTTGAATCTGGCCTCCCGTGCTTTTCCTATAAATGTTTTCTAGGCAATTACTAAAGGAGGTTGGCATTCAGGAGTGCTTAAGTCCTCTCTGTGTGCAACCACTATTCATCTTCTGAGGACTTGTAAATTTAGGCTCTGGAATTAATGAGATGCTTGTAAAGGGAAGCCAAGCCTAGTGAATATTCCATCCAACCTGATGAGGATACTTCATCCTGCAAGTAGCCTAACTAGCTGCATGACTCTAGTGCAGAGGCCCCAGAAATTCAGCTCTGAGTTCTGTAAAAAGATACGTATTAGGAGAAGCATCTTTGGGCTAGCCTGCTATTTAGCTATGAAATAAAACAAGCATAAGATGATAATGAAAATGTGGGCTTCACAGTGAGTAGATGATCAGAACTGGAAATGGATCTCATGAATCCTGAAGTGTAGACCTCTAGCAGCTAGGCAACCCTGCCTTCAGCTAGGGCTATGGAAGAGGGGCGGTCTGAGATTTGGAAATAGAAATAAGTTATTTGGGTTTGATCTCAAGTGCCCTTCTCCTACCCCTTTAATTAAGGGACTGTCACTAAGATGTGACACCAACTCCCAGTTACCTTGCAAGTTTTGCATATTCTGAAAAAGGTTCTGCAGTGCTGCTCTCTAAGGACCCTGTGACCACCCTTGAGAAACCATATCTCTACCGTAAACATGGCCTTACTGGCCGTGCCTGCAGTGGGGTTTCTGCTGACTGGGACAGGTGGAAGGGGTGTGCTGTAAAGCAAGGAACAGCTTCTTTTTTTTTTTTTAGCTCATGGTGAACAGTCACAGAAGTCTTTACAATAACAGCAGTAAACTGGGGAGAGTCCTGTCCTAAGTGCTGCTTTGTGTGGGTCTGCTTTGGCTTGCGGCAATGGGAGCTGAATTTTGTAGTTCTCCTTTGCAAGTAGGAATGACAAGAATCGAGCCCTCCTCTTTCACCCCACCTCCCCTGCATGGGATAAAGACAACCTTACACCTTCTGTGTAGAAAGGCATGTCAAAGATCATCTTTCTCATTTTCCATTAGTTGTGAACCTATGAATGAAGCAGTGTCTGATAAGAGGTGAAGAGGTATGTGTGGGGCATGGGCCCTGAGCTGTTGAAGGTGGTAGGGAGGAGGCTGTCAGGAGGTCTCTGAGGTAGAAAATGGAAGAAATGCCTGGAACTGGGAGTCTTGCAGCTGCATCTCTCCAGCCTCTGCTGGACAGGGCAGGGTGGGCTGTGGCCTCTTGGTTTTACTATCTTATGGCTTAATTCTGCCTAGCCTGTGTGGGCAGTTGGAGTGGCTAACCTCTGCCTGGCTCTGGAGGTGAGCTGCATCTCCTGCTGCAGGAGGCTGGGACGCAATACTGATTGCCCCCTCTGGGCAGCCCCTGGAGAGCCCCCTCTGGACTTCAGAAATGCTTGGCATGGCCTGAAGAGTGGCTTCGTTGTGTTGGCGAGTAACATCAAGACATGAAAATATACAGGTCTTGGACCTTTTGAAGGCTGGATGGCTTCAGAGGAGTGGACCTTCTGCCCCGGTCAGTACTCGCAAGAGGAAGCTCCCTCTTACCTGTCTCACTTCTTCACGTGTGTGTCTGTACAGCTTATGCTGCCAGCATACTGAAAGCTCCTGTTAGTGTTTTCAGAATATATGATCACATTGTTTAATCGGTGATGGTTATTTCCCAGAATGGTGTCTGCTTGTGAATAAAATTCTAGGACTTTGCAATGCGCTGAACATGGATCTAACCCTGTTCTCCTTGCAAAGCTTGCAGGTTTTGCTAATGACTTCCAGTGGGAGAAGAGTTACTATATTTGCAGTGAGTGCTTTTGAAGACTTTGCATCCTTTTCTTCCCTTACTATGTCTTCCAAATAATTATTCTTTTCTTTTGTTCTACCTGTTTACACATACCTGTAGTAAGAGGATTCAATTTTGCTTCTCATTCATGCTACTCACAATGTCAAACAGTGGCACAGAGTTTTTCCAGCAATTCCTGTTAGAGGAGCCCTTTAGAGGGCACTTTTTGAAATGAAGAAAATGTGTTAATTAAAAAGCTGTGTTTCCTGTCACATCAGCTGAGTATGTGGATGTAATGCCGAGACAGGGTAGCAGCTGGCAAAGTGGTTCTTGTGCCCCTCTGCTACAGGGAGCAGAAATTACTGGGGAAGTATGCACCACTGAAAAGAATATGAGTCAATGGAGGTTTATTTTCTGGAAGTGCCCTTTCCTTAGATTTTACATTGTGGTGCTAAAATTAATGTTTAAGATGTCTAAGAAGCTTATCCTAACTAAAAGAACGTTCCTTTTGACTACAAGTTAATAGCCTGTGATTGTTTCCAGCTCCCTACTTCTGAGCTAGGGGTAATACTACTACGGGTTCCACCAAAAGCCATCTCCCCACACTGTCACACTATTTATAGTTTCATTCCTCCTTTGAATTGTGCTGCTTAGCAAGCTACTTGAGGAGCCCATCCTTCTCGGGGATGGGTACCTGGCTTTGTTAATGTTGAAATGACTGTTCTTGCTCATCTCTTTTTTTTTTTTTTTTTTTTTTTTTTTTTTTTATCTTTTGCCCTGAAACAGCCTGTAGTTCCTCTGCAGTCAATTGGCAGGGATATGCAGGGGGAGATGCTGTCCCAGCATGTTCTCTCACCATGACCATGGTTTATAAAGCTTCTGTCTGACTTGTCCTCATTCTTATTTGTGTTGTTATGCACTTGGGGGCCTCAGTCTCTGACAATGCCTTACGAGAAGCAGCTCTGCCACTTTAGTTGTGAAGTACTAAGCTCACTGTTCTGCAAAATCAGTCTGCACTAATTTCCTGAGCATCATCAGTTGTTAACATGATGTCTTAACGGGAAGTGATAATTTTGTACTGCAATTGTTTTAGGAAACAAGAAATTTATTCTCTGTAACTAAATTTCCACTTCAGCCCTGTAATTGCACTTGGTTTGATTTTTCTGCGGGTCTGACATGTCTTGAGTTCCTGTGATGATTTTTAGTTAAGTGTCTTATCTGAATGTGTGTGCATATGCTGGGGAACAAAAGACAGGCCCAAGTGCCTAAGGTAAAGGCTCTTCTGGGATTTGGGCTGATTTGTAGAGGAGTGTGAAACGGCTAACTGATTGTTAACCATTTGTAAAGCTTTAAAAACATGATTGAGCCTGAGATGTGGAACTTGTTTTCTGGTCTAGAGAACTGTTCTCTGCAAGTCATTTGGACTTCATTTGACTTCTACTAGTGAGAACCTGGGCTTTTGGTAATTAGTGTCTCAGGTGAGTTACGGGAAAATGTCTGGTGCCAAATTTGTCTCAGACCTTTCTTCTGGTAACATACAGTTGACAAAACCATGTTGTTTTTTTAACCAGACTTCCTGTCTGGATGCAAATGTGTAGGGTAGCATTGCTTCTGTGTGCGTTGTGGAATCTATCTGCTCATAGCTGCAGGGCTAGAAATATCATAATTATGTTCAGTCTCCTTCAAAAAGCAGGAAAACCCCACCAAAACAAACAGAAATGCCCCAAACACAAACCCACTAAAATCTCAATCTCCTGGATTTCTCTGAACGCATTGGCCTTTCTTTTCAAACGTAGATCTTCTTGTCCTGAACTTCAGTGCAGGATTGCAGTGACCAGAGACCTCGATGCTCACTGCAGCATGCCTGTTAATCATAAACCCTGTAACAGCTGAGAATTCAGATGTGACACCTGCTTGGAAGGACAGTCTGTATCAATCTCCCTCTTGTAGCCTTTTCCTGTTGGGTGACAGGTCAGCCAGGAGGCCCTGGTTCCTCAGGAGGAGGAGAGGTGGCCAGGCTTCTGTTTGTCAGAACCAGCCATGGAAGTGAGCAGGTTGCAGATGAGGAGGTGTGGGTGCTTCATGGAATAGGTAAGGTTGAGAGCTGCTCACAGGTGGTGTGACAGTGGCAGGGGAATGGTTAGTTCTCCCTACCTTCCTCCTCTTTGCATGAGGAGTGAAGGAATTAAAAAAAAAAAAAAAAAAAAAAAAGCTTGATCACCAGTAACTCCAGGAGGTTCCACTAAATGGGCTTTTCAGAGAGGATCTGGGATGGTTTTATGCAGTGGGCATGGAGCTGAGGCTCAGCGTGCAGCTATTGCAGCATTTCCCAGGTGCTGTCGTCTGGAAGAGTCTTGCTTCACATTCATCACATTCTGTCTACATTTCCAAAGCAGACTCGCGTGCCCTGAAAGATGTAGTAGAGGCATGGCAGCACTGCTTGTAGGCATCAGTGCTGCCAAAGCCTGGGAGGCTGTGCCAGGGAATGAGCATGCTGAGGGATCTGTGGGGCAGAGGTGCCCTTGCAGGGTCAGGCCTTCGGTGCTGGCCTGCAGCAGCTGACTTTAAACCAGAAAAATAATAAAGGAAGGATTAGGACATAATCTATGTTTAAGTGCCTATTGTGAATGTTATTTGTAAGCAGAGTCAGGTTATTAAGCTGGCCATCCTTTGCAGAGCTGGGTGTGTTAGTTTGTACTCATCCCTTCCCCTCCCTTGATGGCTCACAGGAGCTGACCAGGCTACTCGGGGTTGTGATGCCTTCACCAGTGACTGCAGCAGCGTGGGCTCGTTAGGGGTGTCCATCTCTGCCGAACTGGAGCAACTCGGGCTTCAGGATGGTTTTAGGCCTCAAAAATCAGAAGGCTGGATTTAAAAATGACTTCCTTTAGAAACAGTATGTATATGGTCGAATGAGAAATAGAATCAAAGGAAGGGCTTTCCCTCAGATACCTTCAATATGCATGGGTTGTGTTGAATTGCTTGGCTGAGGGCTTTGAATGTGCCATGTATTCAGTGGGCTGTTTTAAAATTGGTGTGGTCCAGATCATGAGAACTGACTTCTACACCAATAGTCTCTGTGACCACAGGATTAGGAGAGCCTACACTGAGGTGAATAAGGCTCTCCAGGAGAGCCTGAACCAGAAGTCGTATGTTGTCTTGTCAGTAAAGAAACTTCCTACAGTCATTTCGTGCTCAGATTATGTGTTCTCAAATGTAACTCTAAAGTGCTGTCTCTAAAATCACATGTATTATTACAATCATCAGATTTCTCTCTTGATTTTACTTTGAGGAGTGAAAACAAGAGTGAGCCCTGGGAAGAAAGGTACTGGCTGTTTTTTTTTTTTGTTTTTTTTTTTTAGAATCAGTACAGCCTATTTTACTGAGAACATGAGGGACCATTTTAATGTCCCTTGTCTCAAAAGGCAGAGCTGTAATAGGAATGACCAGCTTTTTGACTTTAATTGGGGATTTGTAGGGCAGTTTAGCAACCTGAACTTCCATTTATCTTGGTCACGTTTGTTATTCCTGTATTGTGTACAATTTGGAGGCTTTCTGAAGGTACAACAGAAATGAAGGCTGTCTGCATGCCTGGCCTGGAAGGAGTGTGAAATGCTGGTGTTGGCGTGATGTGTGGCATTAGTGACTGTCGCCTCTCCTGCAGCCATACTGAAGCTGAAAGGCTCAGGATAAAACAGATGGGTAGCTGTGTGTGTGGTGAGGTAAAGAGAGAGGGGAGGGAAGAAGCTGGGGGCGATAGATGCAAGTTTTTCCAAATGCCCCAACATTTTTGTGCTCAGTAGTTGTCTGTGCTTGGCAAAAGTGATGACTTCATGAAGCTAAATGGAGAAGTAAAGCTGAGTGTCCTGGCTTCTGGGAGGCATTTCAGTAGTTTGGTGGCTGTTGATGCTGGAAGTTCATCGTTCTCGTTGTCAAGATATGTTATATGACAACCATAGATGATGATGATATGCAGTTATTAAGGAGCTTTTCTGTAGCTGGGGGTTAATGAATGGAGATCTGAAATAAATCTATCCCTACCAACACCAAAAACTCTGTTCTCATTCCCAATAAAGCAGCCCAGGTCGTTTTCCTCAGTAAGGATATTTTTTCCCTTGCCTTAATATCCAATGTTTCCTTTGCATGAAAACATGCAGGCATGTGTTTTGAGTTAACAAAGCCTGAGTTTGATAAAGGTGAATATAAAGCATTCTGTATCATTTGATCTCGAAGGCTCACAGAAGTGTTTAGGGTCTTCAGGATGAATGTCCCCTTTCCTGATTGAAAAGGGGTTGGCTTGTTTTTCAGTGTGTAATAATTATATGGAAAGACTGAGTTGGCTTTTGGCTCATGGTGCATGCTTGTTGCTTGCTCTCTTGTCTATAGATGTCAAACCTTTCAGAAGATGCATAACTATGTGATGATTTTAAGGCTGGCTCAGTCAACATTAAACAGCCTGATACTTCTCCTTAAGCTGTGTTGGAAAGAAGAATTTGTCTCAAAGATCTTTGTGAAATTCTTTTTCTTCTCCAAAATAAAGTATTTGTGATGCTTAAGGCTGCTAACTGTTCTGACAGCAGAGCTGTGAAGAAATGCTCACTCTTAACACCTGACCTGCCTTTTAAACAGCTCCCTGCATATATAAACTCACTGAAAAAGAATGTGTAGATGCTCATAGCTCCTTTTCTCAAAATGGCCTTCAGATCTTACAGTAGAGAAAATTAATAAACTCTTGTAAAAGTTTAATAGGACTGCATTAATTACCTCCCTTTCCCAGTCACCATGCTTCTTTGCAGTAATGTATTTTCAAGCAGTATTTGTGAACCTGAAGGGGATGTCATTGAAAGCAAGGGCAAGGGTACTGTACTGAGTCGGCACTGTGCAGGTGTGGCTTTTCAGGAATGTATGGCTTTGTCCTGCTCCCATGCAGATCATTGCAGGATTGAAATAAATGGGAACAGTGAGGAGCACACTGAGTGCTTTTGAAAATCACATGCTACAAGGCCTGGGGCTGCCAGCAGTGAGACTCTGCCAAGCACAGCTACCTAGAAAATGTAGCCTCCCTTCTGGAAGAGAATATAAAACGCCCGTGTGAAGGCTAAATGCTTACTGTTGAGCAGAACTGTGCCAATAATGTGAAAAGATAGCAAAATAGCACTTTGCAGAGGCAAAGGGTGAAGCCCTTGTGACATGCTTGAAGTGTGTATAGTCTACAGCAATGTGCGCTGTCTTGCAGGGACTTGGAGGTGCTTCACTTGGAGCCGTCTGCTCAGACATGATCACCTGCTGCGGGAGGACACGCATACAGCAGTGACCTGCAGGACTGAGTACAGCAAACTAATAGTGAAGTCTTGTCTTACGGACTGGGGCAGTGATTTGCTGCCTGGAGCAACTGACTGAGCCTCAAGGACAGGCTGTGGGTGTTCCTTGGTCCTCAAGCCTTAAATCCATTGTGGTTTGCCAGCATGTATACTGGAAGGGGCTGTGTTAAGGCATCTGGGAAGGGAACAATGCTGTGTGTGGGAGCACTGTAGGGGAGAAGCAAACAGATCTCTCATCCTTGCAGGGCTGGGAGGTGAAAGTGCTGTTTAAGTGGAGCTGTCAATTTTACTTTGCTTGCCTTTTTCTTCTGCATTTATAAAGTTGGCTTGATAGTTGCCACGGTTAATTCTTCCAGGGGTCTGTGATGGACTGTAGTGAAGGACGTATTCTTCTGTTCTGCTGCCCTTGCTTACCACCACTGACCTTTGTTGCAGCTCTCCAGATTGCTGTGGCTTTGCCTGGAATTTCTCAGGCAGAAATACAGCTTCACACTGTGTAGTACCAGCACATTGAATCCACTAGCTACATACCCATCTCCATAATTCCTCCTTGAACCTCTGAAGATCGTCCTCAGTACGTCACCCTGAGATCTAGTGCATCGTGGCCACACTGGAGGAGTTGCCCTGGAGCCGTGACATTTGCCAGGATGTGCATGGTGGACCTTGGGTGGGCTCTGACTGTGGAGAAACATCCACGACTTCTGTGTTGCCAGTGGCCACGAGCCTGGCTGAGTGACCACCTCTGCAGCTCTCTGCAGTAACCTGAAGAGGAAAACGGGTGCTTTCTGGGTTTCCTGAACATACATTTTTCCTGTGTTTCTTTCACAAGTCTTGGTGCCTTCCCTCTTTGAAAGATCTTCCCTTACTTGTTTACCTCTAGGATCTGAAGGTGGATTCTTCACTTTGCCAGCTGATGCTTGTCAGACTGAAGCCGCCTCTGCCTGGCCAGCCTCTCCCGGAGCCTTCTCTGGCTGGCTTCTGGCTGTGCCAGTGTCAGTCTGCCTGTGGCCTCTCAGAGGCACTTGGAGAGGCTATGTCCCCTAGACAAAAGGCAGCAGTGTGGGGAAGTAAAAAGCTTTCCATGGCTATGTCCAGGGAAGCGGTTTGCTTTCTCAGGGTAGGTGTCTGCTTTCACAGTTGTGAGGGGGAGTAGCTGGCAAAGCGTATGTGAAGTGACATGCTGGGGTGTCACGGTGGCCTCTTGATTCTTGCTCTTACATTCCTGCCCTGATGTGACCACAGGCAGCTTTTATAAAGTGAAGGCAGCGTTAATAACTAAGCCAGCCTCTCTCTCTCAGATCTAAGCCTGTAAGTAGCCATGCTAAATAAATATGAGCAGTATAGTACTCGTTGTGCAGGGAAGCAGTCATCTTGATAAGCTTCATTACTGTCTCTGGATGAAAGGGGACTGCATAATCATTGTATCTATTATTTAGAGCTTCTCAGCCTTGACCTATGGACACTGTTCCCACCCCTGTGACCAGCAGTGTTCCTGGGAATGTCACCTGCTTTTTGTCTGTCCTTTACTGTCCCCTGCTCTGGTTTTTGTTCAGTGAGTCTGTTTACATTTCCTACTTTAACCAAATTATCAGAGCCTTATCACCTTCAGTGCTGCTGTTGTCAGTCTGTGCAATCAGGCTGCTCTGCTTTACTGCTGCAAGTGTAGCAGCAGTTCATGAAAGTAAGACCTTGAGATTTGAGAGTTGGACGTGTAAAACCCAGTCTCTTCTGGATATAGTAAACTTCCATTGTCAAAAGCTGGAGGAGGTTAAATCCTCATGCAGGCGTTTGCTTGCTGCATACTTCTAAGTTTTTGTCTTACACTAAAAGAAGTTTGAGAATAAGGTGGGCTGTGTAGTGGGGATGTGGTCTCCCCATAAGGTTTGTTTGAAACGTTTGCAGAGCACAATGTTTCTCACACCCTCGTGTGCAGTAGTCTCACGTAGTCTGAAAGTAAGGCACGACAAGCATAGAATGTTTTCTTAGAGAGGCTTGGCAAGGAGGAGGAGGGTAGTGGTGGTGAAATTGTGGGGCTGGTGTTGGGCAGGGCGGTTCCAGCTGCCTACGTGTTGTGCGTGTGATATGCCTGGCCATGTCAGACACTGTCTGCAGTCATGAAGGTGTGTTCCCGAAACTGTCCTGCAGCCCTCGCCTCCTCACTGTGAGCCTTCCTCTGGTGTCACTGCTGACAAACCACAGCCCGCAGAGGTATGCGAGTGAAGCCACAGGAGCAGTGTTAGCTGGTTAGGTTAGATTAAGTTTTCAAGAGCACCCTGATAGCTTTGGAAAGTCTGTATTTTGCTGTATTTATAGAGTCTGATTTCTTCCTTCCTCCAGATATTGTCCATGGCAGCCATAAGCACAAGACACCCAGGTGGTAGGAGGTGAAAGTATCCAGAGGGAAAGCAGGGGCTCATTCCTGGGGTCTTTGAAGGTGAAAGGAAGAGACAAAAAGGCTCTGACAAACAGCATTATTTTCCCCTCCCCAGTTACCAGTTTGAGTGGCAGAATTACAGTTCTACTGGGGATGATATTTCCCAGAAAAGCTGGTAAGCATACTTATGCTGCTAATACTGGTAAAAGCATTGAATAGGTAAGATGTTGAAGTTATGCTGACAAAATAAGGAGAAACCTTCATAAGGGGAGGGGGATGTCTTGGGTGTGCTTCTCTCTTAGTGCACTTTGGGTTGGGAGCGTTTCAGTTGCTGGACTTTTTCTCTTCTCCTGTTTCCAGTTTTATTAAAACAGACATGTTTTAATGCTCAGCTGGCTTCATTAGGACTGAAATCATGAAGCTCTTCATAGCCTAGAAATACAGCCAGGATGTCTGTGTGCAGAAACATCTCTGGTATGTGCTGGTGGATACTGGGGAGACTCTTTATGTTGTGAGGATATATCAAGCTGTAGCCCTATATATAGTACCAAATTTGCCTTGATACAATCCTGCTGAAGACAAAAGTCAGCTGAAGTTTCCTACTTAATGTATAATAATCTTGTCGGGGAGTTTGGTGATTCGCTGCTGTTTACTTGTTTTTTTTGTACGGTGGTTTAATGAAATGCTGTTGACTGGTAAGTTTGGGCCGTAGTGTCTTATTTTCTCGTATTACTGGTTGAAGGCAGTAGCAGGTTCCCCATGGACTTTTTGGCTCTTGAATCAGACTTCCATAAGTGCTAATGCTGTTAGTGTCACCTTGTTAGATGGTTTAATGTGTTTGTGTAATTCATCTCCAAAAAAAAGAGAACTCTCCTCCTTTCCTCTAAGAATTAAGGCTTTTCACTACCAAGAGAACAGAAAGATGATATGGGTGAAGTTTAGGTTGTGGTTGGTGTCTGATTAAATATTCAGCTGCCTGTGCATTAAAACATTGTATCTCACACTTCTGATACAGTGCCTGGGCATCCTTGATGTGGACTGTATTAACAAGCATGGCAATACAAAGAAATGTGGCTTGTCTGTCCTCTGATGCGCAAGCTGCTAGCATTTAACCCAGAGGAATTTCTTGCCAACAGTTTGTTTTTTTTCTCCCTTCCCTGTGTTTCTACTGCTATCTTTATTATCCGGACAGGCTAGAAAGATACATCTTAGAATCTGTGAGCACTTTCTTAGCAGACAGCAACAACCAAGATAAGCAAATGCTCAGTCACTTATTGTCAAGTGGGGGAGGCAATGAGGCATTCTGGCCGGGTGTCCAAGCAGTCTGAAAACACTTTATTTCTTTCAAGCCACAGCTTCTCTTCTGCGGTGAAGAAATCTAGATGTTGCCGCTGAAGGTGTAACCTCAGGGCTGATACCTTCTGTACGTTGTTTTCAGATGGTAGAAACCATCTGGTGCTGTTTGTGTACATCCTGGTACACATATGGCTGAAGGATTCTGCCATGTCCTCTAGCAAAAGCCTGTCTTGCAAGCAGCTGGAAGCGATACGTAGAAAGGGTGTACCAGTTCTCTGATAAACTTACTAGGAGTAGGAAAGCTAATTAATCACCCATTGCCCGTGCATTCTAATTGGTGCAGTGTAACAGGGTGCTTTGCGCTTCCAGCAGTTGCAGATGGTGAAGAGCTTGCATAGCTTTCCAACACCGGGGGCAAAACATAAGCCCTGTCTTATAAATAGTGAAGCTATGGATTGAAAGTGGGCTTTTCAGGGGTCTTCATTCTTGGCCCAACTTTACTGCTGTTTGCAAACCTTCAAGCTAAACGCACTGGCTGTCAGAAAGCTTACACAAACATACAGCACCTGTCCTCAACTCTTGCCAGAGTGTCCCTGCAAACCAGACAGGCAAAAAATCACAAGAGCGCTCCTGGGATCCAGGCCTGTCACCATTCAGGGAAGGGCTTTCCTTCAAGGCATTTTTGCCTGGACTTCATTCTTTGGTCCAGAGTGTATTTTATGAAAAAAATCTAACAAGCTTAGGACCAAAAGAAGTCAAACCTTGATATGTCTGTTTAAGTTGAGATCTGTGAGTTAAATTGTACAGAAAAGAAATGAAAACTGGAGCTCCACCAGATATGAAGAACTTGATAAATGACTTCTGAGCATTGGTGCTGTTCAGAGACAGCTGATGGCTTCAGAAGGAAAAGATTGGGTAGGTGTGTACTTCTTGGAACTTAGACTTTTTTGTTTTTGAAAGCTGTATGACATGTTGAAACACTGTATTGCATAACTCCTTCAGCCCTTCCCTGTTGTTTTCAGGGTTTTGTTCTGCTTGGCATTGTATACAGTAGTACCTGTAAAGCTCCAATTGACTAGTTTTATTCATCAGTTACTGAAGACACAATACTGAGAATAAACTTCACCCTTTGTACCCTTCATCTTGGTGCAGTGATGCATCTTTTCTAAGGGATGATTAATGGTGCTGTGATGCTCTAGAAATTAAATGTATATCAACCAGTAAAACACCTCATTTTGGTAAGAGGAAGGAAGGGGAGGTCAACAAAGCAATTACCAGATATTTTTGACAATACTATCCATGTTAGCAGGGAGATGGTATATTTGGTAGCTTGGCAAGCTTGACAGTGAACTGGAAGCCTTGTTGGACTGGCTGAGCAGTCTGTGCCCATAGGGCAAGGCTGGCTTTTTTCCATCTCTGGAAACAGATGTGTATGAGCATGTAAAGCTTATTTCTGGCGTTTGTTTCTTCTTGACTTTGCAGGCAAGCTGTGATTGACAGGGTCTTGGGAATGTATTGTGGTGAGATGAGCCATGTTTGTATATTTCTAAAGGCAAAGATCTTCAGTTCCAAGACAGGCATGTTCTTGCTGTCTGTGGTCATCCAGGGAGTCCAGGTGAGCCTGGGTGAGAAGTGCAGTCACTGAAGGCTTTCAGTGATGTAGGGAAGCCTTTCAAAACAAGTTGGTATTTCTTAGTCCCCTGGGATGGCACACAGAGGGAGGTCAGGCTTGTGTTGATAAATTAAACTTTAGATGAAGTTTGTGGGGACTGAAGCAACCGCTCTGTATTTCTAAACCCATTGGATGGCCACTCTGTCTCAGAGTGTGAAGCCCTCGCCACAGCCTCCTGATACCTCAGGGCACTTTTTCTCCAGTTGCAGTACATCTGCGGTCAGTCCTCCCTCCACCAGCTGCTGATCTTTGCTCACTGAGTCTTCTGTCACCTCCCCAAGGTGCTCTGGCTCAGAGGCAGCTCACAATAGTCCTTCCACAGCAAGTGAGAAGTATACTTATTGTGGCAAATACTGCTTTCCCAGGGAGGAAACTAGCTCAGTCATGCCTGCAGGTAGTAAAACACAGTCTCCATTATGGATGCCCTAGCCTCCCATATCATCCATGTTTGTTGTTTTGTCAGGCTTGTTTTCTGCCCTGGAATACTTGGCAGTGTGCAGGGACCAGCTCTGGAAGAAGGGCATGTTCTCCCAAATCTGGGTTCTTTACCGTGTGTGCAAGAGCTGACCCACACACAAAGCAGAGATCCTTATTTATTGCATGTCTATGCAGAGATGGGTGCTGGGTTGGGAGAACCAGTTGGGAGTGCCAGTTGTCATTGGTTTTTATGAACTTTGTCTCCATTTAAAAGTACAGTATTCTCTTTTCAGTGTGTTTGATGGGTAGGGCGCTTTCTTTGCTCCAGGGTGGATTTTTTTAATATACTAACTAGGGTAGCTCACACATACACAAGTAATTTTCTGTTTAGTCTTATTAACCATTTGAATCTCCTTGAGTTTATCTTGTTATTTCTTAGCTTGATATATTTATGGTGTCTATTCCTTCTCCCAAGGCCATGTCTTGTTAACTATTTGTTGTAGTTTAACCCCAGCTGGCAACCAAGCACCACACAGCTGCTCACTCACTCCCCCCTCCTCAAAGGGATGGGGAGGAGAATCGGAAAGGAATGTAGAACTCGGGAATTAAAATAAGAACAATTTAATAAGTAAAGCGAAAGCCACATATGGAAGCAAAGCAAAACAAGGAATTCATTCACTACTTCCCCTCGGCAGGCAGGTGTTTAGCCATCCCCAGGAAGGCAGGGCTCCATCATGCATAATGGTTACTCAGGAAGACAAACACTATAATGCCAGATGTCCCCCGCTTCCTCCTCCTTCCCCAACTTATATACTCAGCATGACACCATACGGTATGGAATATCCCTGTGGCCAGTTCGGGCCAGCTGCCCTGGCTGTGTCCCCTCCCAGCTCCCCATGCCCCCCAGCCCTCTCGCTGGCAGGGCCCGAGAAACTGAAAAGCCCTTGACTGGGTCTGACCCTCACCCAGCAGCAACCAAACCCACCCGTGTGCTGTCAGCGGTGTTCTCACACCAAACCCAAACCACAGCACTGCACCAGCTACCGAGGAGAAAATTAACTCTGTCCCAGCCGAAACCAGGACAGTATCCACCCCTTATTCCATATTGTTGATGTCGTGCCCCACTTTCCAATACATCCTCATTAACCACCATCACCCTTCCCATGCTTTGATGTAATACACAGGTATCATTCCCCTGGTCTCTGGGCTGCCCCAGTATAAATGTCTGTAAAATGTCCATTGAGTTCATTTAGTCCATGAACATGACCTCTTATGGTGGTCACTCAGGAGAGGAGAAGTTGTGTTGTATGGGGTTATCGGGCACCACAGCCAGCTCAGCTTGTGTCACTGCTGCGCTTGTACTGCTTCTTGTAAGGCTTGTTCTCCAGGGGTTCAGGTGGTTCCTGCTATAGTAATTCCTATACTGTGAAACTGAAATCATGGGTTACATCAATTTAAAGGTATACCCTTTACAGTCTCCACCCCTGGTCCCTTCAGACCAGCCTGCAGGGTTTAACATCGCAACGACCTCCCCACCCTTGCCCCTGCTTTGGAGCAGATACAACCCTGACAGACTGCAGTCTGTGGATAAGTCCTAGCTAAGTGAAGCCTCAGCTATGAAGCACAGTCTCTGCAGAGATATACCTGCTGCAGCATAGCCTCATCCACAGCCATGGTTGTGTTGATGTACACCTGTTCCACTGTGGCCTTATCTGTGGGCCATGACCACACACCTGCTCCAGCATGGCCTTATCCCTGGCCACAATCCCTCCAGGGGTGTACCTGCTCTGTCGTGGGCTTGTCCATATCCACATGCTTTGAGGTGCCCCAGCATGACCTCGTGCACAGCCACAGATACTTTGAGGTGTATCTTCTCCAGTGTGGGTTTGTCTTTGGGCCACAGTTCCTTCAGAGGCATACCTACTGCAGCTCAGGCATAACCATGGCCACAGACACTTGGAGCTGTACTTGCTGTGGCATGGACCTATTCACAGCCACAGATTCTTTGAGGTGTCCTGCTCCCATATGGACTCATCCGCAGGTCACAGTCCCTTTGACTCAAGTTCACACTGGAGTTCCAGCCTGTCCAGTGCAGCAGCACAGAAAGAGCAGCACTGCCCTGGCCATCTGCCAGCCCTGGTGCATCGCCATCACTGTTATCAAAATGTTCCTGGGCACAGCACAGTAAGATAAGCAGTACAGCAAGCATCAAAAGCAAAAAGCAGCCACTAACAAGCACTAGACTCTAATATATGGTGGGGCAAGCAAGCCACAGGGCAAGCGCGGAAACCTCATGACTAATAGCTAAAAAGCAATAACAGCTATACATTCAGACTAGCACATTCCAGTCACATCTATGGTTGTCTCGAACCCTTCGAGCCCAATGTTGGGCACCAGAAGGGACTGTTGTGGTTTAACTCTGGCTGGTAAAGTGCCATGCAGCTGCTTGCTCACTTGCCCCCTCACCCAGAGGGATGGGGAGGAGAATTGTAAAGGAATATAAAACTCTAGGGTTGAGATAAGAACCATTTCATAAGTAAAGCAAAAGCCACACAAGCAAAGCAAAACAAGGAATTCATTCACTACTTCCCCTCGGCCAGCAGGTGTTCAGCCATCCCCAGGAAGGCAGGGCTCCGTCACGTGTAACGGTTACTCGGGAAGACAAACGCCATAATGCTGGATGTCCCCCCGCTTCCTCCTCCTTCCCCCAGCTTATATACTCAGTGTGACATCCTATGGTATGGAATATCCCTGTGGCCAGTTCGGGCCAGCTGCCCTGGCTGTGTCCCCTCCCAGCTCCCTGTGCCCCCCCAGCCCTCTCGCTGGCAGGGCCCGAGAAACTGAAAAGCCCTTGACTGGGTCTGACCCTCACCCAGCAGCAACCAAACCCACCCGTGTGCTGTCAGCAGTGTTCTCACACCAAACCCAAACCACAGCACTGCACCAGCTACCGAGGAGAAAATTAACCCTATCCCAGCCGAAACCAGGACATGATATATAAGCATTAATTAACATCCTCTGTTTTTCAAATTCTTTTGACCTCTTGTCTTTCATTATTGGTATTTCTTTAAAGTAAGTAGTCCTTGTATCAGGCAGGCTGGTGGGTTCGTGACCAGTTTTAAGAGCTCAGGTGCTCTAGATACTGGCCAGTCTCACTGCATCCTGGCCAGCAAGCTTACGGCAAAGTGATGGGTTCATAAATCAGAGGGATTTCATGCAGAGATAAGGATGGTTTCGTCCCTCTCCTTTTGATGGTGGGATCCTCTCCAGTGGGAGCTTTGGTTTTGGACCTTCAGGTCCCAGTAAAGAAACGCCACCTAATTTTAGCCAAGCACGTGTCAGACGCTGCAGCAGGGTTTTTTTTGTCTTGCTGGCTGGCTGAGAGCAAGAGAGGATAGCCACATGTGCTTCTGTGGTGTTTGTGATTGACCTTGACCAGCCTGTACAGCTGCTGGTTGTTTAGAGCTCACAGATAAAAATAGGCTACCTCAGTTATATATATGCAAATGAACATAAACCGGGCTGCCAGGCAGTGCTACAGTTGGATGCTTATGGGCCCAAGCGTGGAATCTGTATCTGTAAATTGAGTTACTGCTCTTAAAACCTGTCTGTGCCTTTGCCTGGGGTTGGTAGTGGGACTGGGTGAAATTAGTCCTGCTGGGCAAAGGGCAGTAATTGATGGCAGGGCTAAAGGATGGCCGGACTGCATGTAGGCCCCGTCCTCAAGCCCTCCTAGATGCTTGTGTGCTTATTGCTGGTAAACTGCATCTAATTATTGCCACGAATTATTTTAAGTGAAAGGAAGCACATGTTCAGGTAGCACTTTCCTCTGTTAGAATGTATATTTAAATAACCGTCACCTTTCTCATCCGTAACATCCGTTAGGGATTCTTCTCATTTTCTGACTTCCCAGACTTAGAAGGCAAGCCTTCCTAGGGGTGTCTTCCTTTGAAATTATTTTAATATATTTGGATTGGTCGGTACAGAAATTTTGGTGTTAAATACATTAATGACTTCTGGATGTCCTTGATGTGGGGTATCACTTTCATAGAATGGCGTGTAACTACTCCCTCTCATGTCACAGGCACATGGGACTTTTTAGAAGACTGATCGCTGCCTTGTAGCTTACATGGTGAAATCTTTCTTTATCTACCTGAAACACTTGTATCTGGAGAAGAAAAAAGAAAACCAGCTTTGCTTCTGTCTGGCTTGTGGGGAATTTTTCCACCAGATGTGTGGATCTTTTATTTGCATCTGTTTGTAAAAACTCGGTGTAATGAATAAGATTTAGTTGTTGATGTTGTAAGAGTAGTTGTCAAAACCCTACTTCAGTTGCCTAACATAATGTAACGATGAAAAGTCAATTGTAGGGG
This sequence comes from Falco rusticolus, assembly GCF_015220075.1. Taxonomy (NCBI): domain Eukaryota; kingdom Metazoa; phylum Chordata; class Aves; order Falconiformes; family Falconidae; genus Falco; species Falco rusticolus. Next base: position 51,303,429 of record NC_051187.1, read on the forward strand.
ATCTTCCAGAGGACTGTGATTTCTGCCTCCATAAGGCCACCTTGCTTTGCTTCTATTTTATGAGACTCATTTAAGAGCGTCTGACAGTGGTAATAATAGGTTGATAGGTTCCAATTTGTTCCAAGCTTAGCACAGAGGATGTTGTAATGCACATGCTTTCATGCATCAAGCAACAAAGCAAGGGGTGGGTGTGTTGGTTATCTTTGTGGATGACTCGTCCTCATTCAGCGTGAGAGCCGTGGAAGGTCGACTATGTTTTACAGGGTCTGCCAACTTCTGGGTACTGGCTGAGCCCCACGTCAAAACTGAGTGAGAAAACCTCAGATCCGGGAAGTGTGGTTGTTCTTAAATAACCTGACAGGTTTCCCTGTATCTGTGAGGCTGGCTGGGTGTAGACTGTCATTGTGCTTGGGGACATGTGCGTGCCTTTCTCCTATGATTTGCAGACCAGGCTTTCAGATGAGCTCAGCAGCTACATGTTTTCAGTAAAACCTGGTGCTTTCCTGTTATAGGAAGCATTTTAAAACTAAATTGGGGATCAGTGCACCCATCTGAATGGCTTTGCATACAGATTTGTCCAGACCTGATGTCTGCATGTCACTGAGATGAATCCCGTGACTGGAGAGGTTTTCTGTTTTCAGAGCAAATTGGAGCCCTGGCTGGGCAGCACATCGTGCATGTGGCCTGCGGAGAGTCTCACAGTGTGGCACTCAGTGACCAGGGCCAGCTCTTCTCCTGGGGTGCCGGCAGCGATGGACAGTTGGGCCTCACCACTATAGAAGACGCAGTGACGGTACCAAGGTAAACTTTTAACAGGTTCAGGTTTCCTTCAGGTAGCTGCTTGGAGGGGATGCATCAAGGGTTGTTACCTTCCAGCCTGGAGTTGGTGGGAGTGTTGCTTTCTCTGGGGGGCAGTAATTGGGCACTTATCACATAGGGGGGTAAGGGTGATTCCTCCTCCTTTTCTGTGCTGTACTGGTGGTGCTCCTGAGCCTCCCCGGGACTCGGACAAGTCCTTGGGAGGCTTGGGCAGGACAGGCTGCCTGCTGATGGGTGTGTGGCTCACAGAAAAGAAAATCCTCAATGAGAAGTGCAACCGCAACTGTGTCTTATACAGAGCAAGGAGGTGCACAAGGGACAGCCCAAAAATAGAAAAGCAGTGTGATACCTATCTCTGTTCCAGTCCTTAGGAAGTCCTCTGAGGTAGGAGATACATTTCAAGAGCAGGGGAAAAAAATACATGGCTGTGTGAACTGGCACTTCAGCTCTGACACTCTCCTGCAGTGTTGCCTGTTAGCATCAAAGCTACTAAACCAGCCTGCTGCCATTCGGAATAGCAAATGTTGCTCAGAAACTTTAGGGTAGTGCTCAATTTTCTTGTTTTACTTATTTATTGCATTTTACCTGTGCCAGAGCACTAATAGGGTTAAGTGCAAGGACACGTAGATGGTGGTAGTGGCAGAGGCTGGTGGCAGACGCCAAGACTTCTCTACCCAGAGCAGTTCACAATGATAGGTTTTAGCTTATCACCATAATAAAGATAACTGGTCCCTTTGAACTTCATGGTGTTGTATCATGCTACATTAATAATAGATGTAGTCTGTCGCTTATTCAGTCTGCACAGTTCCAGTGTAGAGAGAAGTTTGGGACGTCTGTCTACGGTGGCTGTCATTGTTGAAACAATATTTAAAGGAAGAGTTTCAGTCAGAAAAGATTAATGTTTGAGCTGAAGGGCTCAAACTGTGGAAAGACAGTCCTTAACTTGGAGGTGGCTCTGATGTAACGGAGAAAGACAGGCTCACATGTCAATGTGATAGTGCTATTTTAAAAATAATGGCTTTATGAAATAACTTGAAACTTTGACATGCTATTTTACCTGTACAAGGTACTGAAGAGGTTTTGATGCTGTAACTCATACGAACTGCTGGGCCTCTGACAGCATGAAAAATGTCAATGCCTGAAAAAGAATAGAGGGAGAGACACCAGGAACCAGCTATTTCCACCATTTCCAGATGGCTGGATTCAGTGTTCTAGCGGGAAATGCTGTTGGGGTTAGTAGTCAAGTGTCTGGAGGTCTCCACAGATTTGCATCTGTTATGTGTGGATTTGTATCACCTTCAAGACCCTGTTCCTCAGCCTCAAAACAGTAGGTTATGTGTAGAACAAATACCTGAATGGAAATCGTAACTTTGACCTAAGGTGATACTGTATTTGTGGACACGTTTTCTAAAATAGTGTTGTCTTTAGGCTGATAAAGAAATTGAACCAACAGACGATACTGCAGGTTTCCTGTGGAAATTGGCATTGCCTGGCTCTGGCAGCAGGTACCGTAACATTCACTATTTATTACCAAGATTTGTGCTGTAATTTTGCACAGTGTCCAAGATAGCTTATTTCTGCATAATAAACCAAGGACGTCCCTGTCCCAGCTGCTTTCAGGCCAAATGGGAGGCTATAAAATGGATCAGGTACCATGAATACTAAAGAGCTTTGCCAGTACTGTCAAGAAAGAAAACGTTACACACAGGCCACCCACTGTCTCACTGGTGAATGATAGCAGGAACACTTAAAGACTTTCCATCTTCATGTAGAGAAATGTGTGTAATTTCTTCATGTTGAAATTATCCTTGGTATTGCTCTTACGTGTGCAACATGTGGACTGTTCTTCATTACACTGTTAACAGCAGTCCGATGCTGTATTTTGCACTTAGTTACATGTCTGCTTATTTTTCTGGTGGCTTCAGACTGTGCTTTCATTTTAGCAAAGAATGTCTTGATTTTTTTTTTTTCCCTCCATCATGAGGCTTGGGTGGGAGCAAAGCCCCCAGCACTGGTTCTTGTTCACTTCGACAAACTTGCTTTTCTGTTGACCGGCTTTTACTCTGTTCTCTTTCTTTCCTTGCAGATGGCCAGTTCTTCACATGGGGGCAGAACAGCTATGGTCAGCTGGGCTTGGGCAAAGAATGTCCCTCCCAAGCCAGTCCACAACGTGTCAAGTCTCTTGATGGGATCCCTTTGGCTCAGGTTGCTGCAGGTGGAGCCCACAGTTTTGCCCTCTCTCTCTCAGGAGCTGTGTTTGGCTGGGGGAAGAACAGCTCAGGACAGCTGGGACTAAGTGATGAACGAGGTATTAAAATTATGCTCCTGGGTGAAAGAAGGATGGACTTCTCTTTTTGCATTGATGGTATATTTTCACTGACCAGATGTGTAACCCTCAGCAACTCCTCTTGGAAGGAGAGGGCAGAGGAACAGTCTCTGGTGGGCTCTACAGGCTCTTCGTACTTAGTAGGAACAGAAACAACTTTTCCCCTTGTGGATGTTAGTGGAAGTGAGGAAGGTCAGAAAGATGTTTCAAATGTGAGTGTTAACATGCAGGCATCAAAGGAAGTGCATGTATTGCTTTCTCTTCTTAAAAATGCTTTGTCCTTACTTTGTTTGAAGTTGGTGCGGAGCAAAGGCTCTCACTGTGGAACATCAGGCTGAACCCATCCCCTTGCTTGCCAACATTTTTGACTGGTGAGCATCTATATGCTACAAAATGATGGCAACACAGAGTATCTCAGTATTGTAAAATGTTGTCTAGTTTATTTGTTACACAATTTTCTAGACATACAGGGCCAATGGTAGTTTTTTTCAGGTGGCCATGTTGAGTGAAGCCTAGCCATCAACAGACTTAAAATACTACTTATAAATGAGACTGAAGAGTGGTTGTGACATTACCGCTAGTGTGAAAAGCCCGGGTCTCCTCTGCTTGTTGTTAACACATTCTTAACTTTTTGCAAAGGCGAGTGAGTGAAAGATTTTCTCTGGAGCTCCAAATCAACATCTTTATTGTTTTCTGCATGATGGCTGAGTAGCTTTAATTATTTAGGCAAGTTACTGAGTGTGGATGTGATACCTAGCATACGTGGGTAATTTATTTTGCTTGGGTGAGCGTGAGATGTATGTATTTGTAAATGTTATGTTGCATAATGTAGCATATAAACACTGTACGTTGCAAGAGAAAAGTGTTACCTCACATTTTGTGTCCCTGTAATGGAATAATGCATTTTGACAACCCACCCTACCACCTGAAACTTACTTAAAGCAATTACTCAAAACCAGCCTGTAGTTTAGCAGAGAAGGCTCATATGTTGTATGTGCTGTTTCATCTTGCTTTACACTTTTAGAAACGGGAAACACAATTGTAAGACTTGTGGCACGTTTTGTGTTCTCTCAAAAATGCTTCAGATCTATTCTCTTGTATCGTACGTAAGCTAGAGCTGATCTGCTATAAGAGCAGCGATGGTCTTTCTACGCAGACTGGCAGATAAATGCTTCTAATTTCAACAAAGCTGCAGTTTATACGTGAGAGGCTTGCTTTGACTTGGTGCTAATCTTAAATGAACATAGAAAGGGCATCTGCTTGTGGGGCTGTGTTGGCCAGGGTTCATAATCTGCTTACATGGCACTGTAGTAAATACTTGATATTTATGGTAAGTGAATCATGGTAAGGCAGCGTGAATTGTACTTAGTGAACAGCAAAGTCTACAAACACGAGTATTCTGCAGCACTGTTACTTAAACAATTATGCTGTAGAGATAAGTGAAATTCCTGTCAAAATAAAGATCAAAGTGCTAAAACACAAATCAAATGAAAAATTTGCTCTCGTTTCTAAATCCCTGAAATTGTGACCATTTTCCTTTCACTACCCAGAAAAAAGCACCTGTCAAATCCTTGGGTGAGAGTCTTAAAAACTGGACAACTGCTCTAGGTAGGAACCCGATTTTTTGTTGGTATGAAGTAAGCAGCTGCTCCCCTTAATGTCCAACTGTTTTGAGGTACCTGCTGCTCCTTGAAATGTTTAGCTTTTATTTTTACATAAGTAAAACATGTAACCTTGCTTAGTGTAGTCATCCTCAGGAGACCCACTTTTAATGATTAGAATGTCAGAGTGAAGGAGAAAAGCATCATTTAACGGTTGACAGTGATTAGCCTTTGCAAGTAGGAGGATCTTCTTAAAGGATGACAACAGAAGGGAGGCAGGCATTTAAATACACCTTGGGACTCAGCTTGTTCTGTGTGTGGTGCTAGCGTCTCCCATGTGTCAGGATTGTTCTGTATGGGAAAGGTCTAAGCAAGGGTTTGGAACAAACGTTTGCAGTCATCAGTGAGGAGACTGGAACAGAGCATGAGGCCGAAGGCAGGCATAGCTAGGCCGCACTCATCACACCTCCCAAAAACTGCAAGTGCATCTTGAGTTTGTACAAGGTTCTCAATATGAGCATTCTTGCTCTGGACAATTTTCTTTGAGCCAGGACAAATCTTTTAAGAATTGGAGGGGGAAAAGCAGCAGTGAAGCACTCAAGTACGTGGGTTTTCCCCCCCCCCACATATTTTTTTTTTCATTGCACACGTAGACCACATCTGAAAATCAGATTGCCAGTGGCTTTCTCAGACACTCATGTTTGTGTTTATGAAACAGCTCCTTTATTTGTCTTCAATGCAGACCGAGAATCCCCTTGCCATGTGAAGCTGTTGCGGTCTCAGAAGGTTGTTTACATCAGCTGTGGAGAGGAACACACAGCAGTTCTGACAAAGGTAAAGATGCTTACCTGGGAACACTGCCTGCTGTTGATGGTTTCACGTTAGTTTCCTGGGTAATAGTGAAAAGAACAGGTTGACTTACTGTATCCCATCCAACCCCAGTGCAGGAAACTAAATGGAAAGTGTAGTCTTACTATAACTGTCATTGCCAACATGATTCATTGCTGTTTTTGAAGATGAAGATGTTGATAATCCATGACAATGAATAGTAAAACTCAAGTGAATCGCTCAAAGAGATTAGATTTGAGCAAGAAAAAAATAATTAGCAAATATACATCCAAGGGGTTGAAAATAGTGTTTTGTTGGAAGATAAACAGAGTGTGATATTGTGCATCAGAATGAAATGCAAGTCAAAACAAATGAGTGTTTAAATGAAACATTAGTAGTCACTCACAGCACTTACAAGAGGTTTTCAGTTCTGAGCCTGCTGTTTCCCAATGGTGTATAGTTTAGTGGACAGAGGACAGGGCTGGGATTTGGAAGATCACTGCTCAGTTTTGTCTTGCCTCTGCCACTTCCTAGGTGTTCCTTCATTTTTTGGTGCCTCAGTGTTTTCCACTGTAAAATGAATTAAACAGCTGGGTTTGGGATTCGTGTGGGGAAGAACACCACTGTAGATTAGTTCTGTAGAAGCTCTGGTTCAGAGAAAAAGCTCACGGTCTTTTTGATCAGCAGCTGACAAAGATGGATGTAAAGTGCTGTGGAAATGGGTGCTACTCAGCTGTGTTTAAACCTGCTGGGGTTTCAGACTCATCTGGTGGTGGTCGTGGTGGCGGTGGGAAGCTTGTCTAATGTAGACATACCTGAAGATAATTCTGTTACTCTCTGATGGGTGACAAGGTAGTTTATTTGGAAGCTGCATTAGCAGAGCCCAAGTTTCTTTTCTGAATCCTTTGGAAATCCTCAGCAATCTCTGCCTAAGCTTGGGCTCGTACTGAAACTGGAGTCGGAGATGCACTGCTGGGTTATGGGTCCCTAAATGGAGAATATGCTGTTTGATTTGCTAACAGAGTGGAGGGGTGTTCACGTTCGGTGCAGGTTCCTGTGGGCAACTGGGACATGACTCCATGAATGATGAAGTGAACCCCCGAAGAGTTCTTGAGCTAATGGGCAGTGAAGTATCCCAAATCGCTTGTGGCAGGTGAGTCCTGTATGCAGACAGAAATTTTCTTTGGTGGTGGTTAGTGCTAACACTGAGTCTTGTAAATAGTCTCGCTTCTGTATCCTATGTGTCAAAACTAACTTACATTTTACTTCTCATGAGAATTTTAAGACCCTCTAAAGGAGGCTTTTTTTAATTGGGCTTGTTCCCTGGTAACAGATACCTTTACATCTTAATTCAGCAAGATTCAATAAGAGCAGCAGCCCCTTTGGTTACAAGTTTGCAGCCTTTTTCATAAAAAGGGTTAGGAACACTGGTGCTGTGTTGTTGCCTTTTGATATATACAGGCTTAGCAAATGACTAAGCTAATTCTGTGAGCCTGATACCAGCTGTATACATGCTGGCTTTAGCTGCCCTTTGTCACTTCCCTAAAGAGCTCCATCCCATAAACTGGTGCCATCAGGTGGCAAAACCTGAGCATTGGTGCTGATGTAAAGACTGCTTTGCACCGGCTTCTGGCCTAGGGGAACAGAGAATAAGTTTTAGGCTGTTTGTGGTTTGTTTGTTTTCTTTTAATGTTAAACAAGGCCCAAACTTTGTACCCATCTCTGTTCCAGACATCACACTTTAGCCTTTGTGCCTTCCTCAGGAATGATCTATGCATTTGGCTGTGGAACAAGAGGCCAGCTGGGAACAGGGCACACTTGCAATGTTAAGTGTCCCTCTCCTGTCAAGGGTCACTGGGCAGCCCACAATGGGCAACTCTCAGGGAAACCTGGTACGTACTGTGCACCGCTTGGAGTCGCAGATGGACATAAATGATTTCAGTTCACTCATCGCTGTCTAAAGGCGTCTTGACATTGTTCTGTGAAAGTTCTTGAATTGGCAAAAGAAACCCGTCCTGTCCCAAATGCACTATGGTGATTACTGGGTGACCTCTGTTAATGCGTACCCTCTCCCTTTCTCTTTTCATGGTAGAGATAACATCTGGCGATCTTGAGCCTTCTGAAATGGTACTAATACTGATTTCAGAAGGATTTGGTTTCTCTTTAAAACCCTCATTGCAGTTTAAAAATTGCAACTTTCCCTCCTGCCAGGCCCTCTGTATCTCTCAAGAAAGGTCAACGGTGCTTGAGTTCCAGCTGATTTCAGCCTGGTCTTCAAGAGACCCAGGTGCCTCCTTGTAGTGTAAAGCCTGAGAGGCTGGCAGTGCAAACGTGGGGAAAAGGCCCAGCAGGAACTTGCATTCATCAGCCTCTAACACAACTGTGTCTCTTCAACAGATGCCTGTAAATACCACATTGTTAAACATATCTTCTCTGGAGGAGACCAAACATTTGTGCTTTGCTCGGAATATGAGGTAAATCAAATCAAGTATCTTCTCAAGTCTGCTCCCTTGTCCCAGCCTTCACAATGCATCTCTCGTTTTGGCAGTATCTCTGGCAAATGAGGCGTTGCTTTGGAGTCCATTCCGCCTTACGACCCTTACCAGTGATGGCAGTTGTTACAGGGACCGAAAACTGTTTTAGCTGTGGCTGAAAGTTGCCTTCCTTTAGCGGCACGTTGGAGCCGTTGGGAAGACACCGATTTCAGTTTGATCCGCAGGGAGGGGAGTCCAGTCGCCTTTGCAGATTGGAAGTGAGGGGCTGCTCTCCTCCTGAGACAGTGGGGTCCCCACGATTAGAGTGTAGGGCCGTGAACCAAAGACACTGGGGTTTTGTCAAGATGTGCTGGATGGAGGGCTGAATGCTGAATTGGGTTTTCTGCTTCTAACTTCTTTCAAGAAGTTTTTGACATGCTTTTTTGAGGCATGGAAATAAGTCTAGAATAAACGTACTGTGCCTGTAGTTATATGTGGTGGTATTTAAGAGGGCTTTGATGCATTTAAGGAAATTATATTTTTGTTTTTCCTGTTCCTCTTTTTAAAATGTATTTGATGGTGATCTTGGGTTTCTTTCCATACCTTCCTATGCCTTTCGTTTTGCACTCCTCAGTAATGCCACAACGGCCTAACCAAACCTGTTCAGAGACCACACTAAGGAAGCTCTCAGTTATATATAGAAAACGGAGATTATGGATAAGAAGGAATTGTTTTACAAGCCTTGTTTTTGCTGAAATCTGTATCTTCTCACAGAATTCCTTGCCTGCTGATGATTTCCGGACCATAAATGAAACACGTTACACCTGTTTAATAAATGATGAAACTATAGATGTCTGGAGGCAAAAGCTTTTAGAAAAGAACAGTTCTAATTCTGTCAAGTAGGTATTGTGGCACTGGATAAGCCTTTTGTTGAAAGTTTTATTTAAATAATTTTGTTGGCTTCCGTGCCATGTTTTCACTTGAAATGTAGCAGCCTTTTCAAGTGTCGTTCTTGGTCATTTTGAAGGGGAGGACAATTGCCAGTCACAAGGCTGCCAAGTTAGAGCTTTTTGAGCAAAACCGGAAGAATTTGAGGCTGCCTCAGAACATTGCAAATGGTGGGTGGGGAAATGGATTTTAAAGGTATCCTTCATCCTGTGCTTAGAGTTCATGAAAAGCAGCAAGAACTTGTGAACAGACTTATTAAATTCCTTCCCCTGTGTGCCTGCCATGAGAAGGGCAGAGTAGGTGGAAAGGAGGCAGTGCTAACATCCCCCCTTTCAAGAGGGATGTTACATGATCCTGAATAAACTGCTTAACCCCTGTGGCTCTGAAGGGCCGATCCTGACCTTGTTTCCCATAGAAGGAAGGGAAGAGAGCTGAAGAGGTTTGCTGGGACATCTGTTCATCACCTCTATCTCTCTTTTCTTTTGTCTTCCTGCTGAAAACAGTAATGTTGTTCAGATACTGTCCTCAGCTGCCTGCTGGAATGGAAGCTTCTTGGAGAAGAAGTAAGTGGCAAACTTACAGAAGTGTGGCTTTCCCTTGAGGCAGGCTGGAATACCTTTACTTCACTCGCTGCTACTGTGGGATTTCATTTTTCTGATCAGACAGGAGACAGGAGCAGAGAGCATCCACTAAAGTAGTGGGTGATCAGAGCTGGGTAAGGAAGGCAGAAGGTCTAAAAGTACATGGTGAGTGTACTGTAAGTGGCACCAGATTCCTTGGAGCTGTCACAATGTTTTCCTTATGAAATGAATATCAACATCTTTAAAATGAGGGAGAGGGGTAGGAATGTGACATTAAGGGAAATGAGTGATGCCAGGCATCTGAATAGTAGTGTCTTACCTAGCTGATCTGGCTGGTGCATGTGCAGGTACACTTCAACACAGGCTGCTCTTAAAAAGTACATCTGGGGCAGCATGGAAGCACTCTCCTTTTAGGTGACATCAGTTGTGGAAAGGTTTGTGCTCCTGCTTACAAAAGCAGGAATCTCAAGTGGGTGTAACCAACAACAGGTGGTGACAAGGATGTAATATGCGTAGCTGAGTCAAGGGCTGTGGGTGGGGAAGGGTTGTGTTGGCCGTGTCTGTAAATGTTGGAGGTAACGGCATAAGGTGAGGAGGAGAAATCTATGGTGATGTGATGAGTAAATGACCTGTAACTAGGTGAAGAAAAGCTTAGTTACTCTGAGTAATCCTTGAGTAATATTTTCCAAGAGCAACTTGAAAAAGAGAACAGCTTACTCATTCTTGCGTTTTTCTGCTTGTCCAATGGTTTCTTCTCTAGTGGTGTGACAAGGCAGTGTGTTACTCCATCAGGAGAGTTGTGTCATGTTGGTTTAAAACACTTGTTGAGGTATCCACGTTGTAGAGTCACTGTACATAGTCCAACATCTCCTTTGAATGTGGAAGTGGAGTTTGACTTCATCACCCCCGTGCAGTTCTCCTTCCACTTTAGTGATGCCCTGGCTAGTGCAGGACTTTTACAGAAAATCTTTGACAAACCGAATGATAGAATTTGAAGCCACCATACACTGAGATGAGGCTGTATTTAACAACGTACCGCTGTGTGTGAAGTCTCATGTCATTGCCCTAGTATATCCCTCCAGTATCCTAATGCCATATAGGCCTGTTTGCAGTATGGCATTGTGGTACCCAGGGTTAGATGGAAAAGTGGCTTTTCTAGGGCTGTGTGACTGGGCACGCTCCAGTATGGCTTCTGCACGTCACAGCCTGAAGTGCTTTGTACCACAGTGAGACTCGGAGGTGCGATTTCCAGCCTGGTGCCATTCTGCTGCAGCAGGCTGGCCTTAAGTTCTCGTGTTGTTACAGTCACACCAGCCAACCGACAAATGCATCCCATCTTTAATAGATAACTTTTCCTTAGATTTCCTTAGATTAAGACCGTGTCTTAATCCAGCACGGTCTCAGATGAGTAGTGACGGACTTGGGAAATCCTTGAGGTCAATGGAATTTTAGCAATGACTTTTTTTTCCTAGTGACTGAAAAGTTTTGGCTGTAGCTTTCCTGCAGACAATGGTGCTGAGAGCCTCTGCTGCAGATGCTGATCCTGCTTTAGATGCTGAGCAAGCTGTCTTACCTGCTGGATTGCACATTCAGTGTTGCTAGATCTGGCTGTTAGACTGTTGTCCTCCGCAGGCTTGCCTTCATTATCCGTCCTACGCCCGTAGCCTGAGTAAATTGCAGCCTTTCAAGCGCAGCAGAAAGTGTGATAATACAACCATCAATCAGAAAAAGGAGGGGTGACAAAGGAAAATAATTAGGCTGTAGCTTCAGTTGTGCTTTCTCGTAGCACATCTTTGCTACAACTAAAGACCATGTGAAGACCGTTGTCAGCTGTACTGTGTTTTGATTGTGACCATTGTTTAGTTTTAGAAAAATTGAGAGTGGAATTACCGAAAAGCTGCTCTGAATGATCTTCCCGTTTTCTTGTGAAAACCCTCATCTGCTGTCCCCTTGCAGAGCAGTCAGGTGTCATCTTACGTATCAGCCTTCCCTTTCTTACTGGGTGTGATTAAACAGATTTTGTTGTAAAAGTAGCGTATGGAAGACAGCATAGAAGATCCTGACATAGATGATACATATTTTACAGATTTTTAAGCAACCTGGCCTGTCTAGGCAGGCTCTTAGGTCAGTGAAGGAGGCTTGGGGGAGTCAGAGGCTTTGATAAAGTGTTTCTCTGCGAGACCCGGGGGGGTTCAGAAGGGAGAGTTGTCCATCTTGTCTTTAGCAAGAAGATTCCAACTTCCGCGTTATTTCTAGTCTGATAAATTCCCTAGAGGTCATTCCTCCATTGCTTGCTCTCAGGACATGCCAATACATGGGTAATGGTGTCTCTTTCTTAAACTTATGCCTGTCTGTCTGGGATTTTTTTTTAAGAATTGACGAACATTTTAAAACCAGTCCGAAGATCCCAGGGATTGATCTGAACTCCACCAGAGTGCTGTTTGAGAAGCTGATGAACTCCCAGCACTCCATTCTACTAGACCAGGTATTGCACTTCTGGGGTCTTGTGTGTTTGGAGGGGGAAATAAAGGCTTTGTCCTTCTGTACCATGCAAGTAACAGCAGATTTTTTTTGGGGAAGGGTTGTACTGCATATCTGCAGGCCAGATCCTTCATGGTATCAATGGATGCTTCTCCATTGACCTGGGCAGATTTTCACTTTCCCAGAATGTGTCTGTAAGACTTGATTTTAAAAACAAGGTTTATCTCATGGCATTTAATATGTGAAATGGCTGCTGAAATGAATCCTGTGTATGTTATACTTGTAAATAATGACTATGTACTCATTTGGTGCCTGTCAGGAGTAGAGTACTTTATGGTTATAAAACTTATTCTAAGGATTTTTTTTTCCCCAAGTGCAGAGCTGTGGGATAAAATCATTTATGTTCCCCATGCCATTTTTTAGCTATATTTTTATAGCTTTTTTACTCTGGGTTTGACTTTTATAGCAGGGGTGTGACCTTAGCAAGAGGGGTTAACTAAACTCTAGCCAGCCCTGGAAAAACCTATCCAAACATTCATGCATTTTGGAAAAATTGGAGTTTAGCCCTGTCCTATGGAGTCTTTTTAAGAGGTTGCCAGGAAAAGCTGTCAAGTCCACCCATTCTGAACATGCTCCAGTTCATCAGTTCTCACGCATCTGCATTGTTAGGTGCTCTATCGCCCAGGGTAAGTTGTCTTTTCTCTTGTTTTCTGCTAGATACTGAAGAGCTTTGAAAGTTTTTTGATTCCTCAGCTGTCCAGCTCACCACCAGATGTCGAGGCAATGAGAATCTATCTGATTCTTCCCGAATTCCCACCCTTCCAAGACTCCAAGTATTATATCACGTTAACGCTTCCTCTAGCAATGGCTATCCTGCGCCTAGACACCAACCCCAGCAAAGTTCTCGGTAAGAGGCTGGCACTTCGGGTGCATGTTGCTCTCAGTATCCAACTGGGACACAGTGTTGCCTTGAGGTTTTTCAGTCATGTTTTTGTGTGGGTTTAATTTTTCTATTCTGTTATAACGCCTGCAATGATAATTGGGTATTATTTGTGATACAGTGTTATAAAGCAGTCGCCTCTAAAAAGCAGCTGGGAACCAAAAGAACTCAAGGAATCCTCCCCCAAAACCTGTGTTCCCACGTAAAAGGATTATAAGCATAAAATTTGAATTTTAAACATGAACTGTGAGGAAATGAAGAATGTGCCACGCGGGTAAGATATGGGAAGTTAGTTACAATAGTGTAAAACTTACAGTGTTGTGGATAATAAATGAGAAAAAAATCAAGTTAAGAATTGTTTTAATTTAGAAGTAAAATACCATTTCAAAGAACTCTTACTATGGAGGTTTATCCAATTTACCTTATTGAGTTTGCCTACATTCAAAGACTCTGTTCCAGAGAAATTTGCATGCCTCTCTGTGAACACGAACTTTATATATCATGAAGATTAAATGATCTTACTCTCTTAAATTTAATCAGACATTGTCACATTAGAATCTGTTTTCTGTATAAGTTAAATAAAAGTATATGCTAAATATATTATAAAGTTACTTTGCCCTGTATAAGGGGCAGAAAAACCTATTGGCTGGTCTGTGACCAAGCTGAACACCCCACCTCTTGTACTTCGGAATATTCTCATTTCTACTAAAATTTTTTCCTTTGAGCTCATTTTAAGCTAAGCAGCACGTGTGCTGCTCAATAATTGTTACTCATGTTTGCTAAGCTATTACTTTTCTTGTTGCCTTATTCTGTTTCTTAAGGTTGTCTGATACGAAATCTCATAATTGTGTAAAATGTTATGTAATGCATTCAGACCTCCAGGAGCATTGTTACGGTGAAATTTATTTTGAGGTTTAGTAATATTTTTTTTATTCAAAGAGGCTTTGGAACCGAGTTTCCTCCTCTACTCGGGGTAGTCCACTGTGATTGTTAGCATACAGAAATGTAAAGGATTCTCATACTTTTGCCTGCCAGAATATGGTTTTGTGTTGACACTTTGAGAGGATAAACTGGTGTTTGTTTCTAACAGTTGACATGATGGTTTCCCAGGCTCCAGCTTCTACTTTGCAGGTGGATTGGTTCTAGCAAAGAAGCTAATAGTCAGGGTCCCTTCAGAGGAGAGGTAAGGGTTACCTGCCCTTGGCAGGAAAGAAGTCAGCCTTTCTAAGGAGGGGGCATTTCAGGCCTTTGGTGCAGATGTGCCAGGAGACCTGCTGGGACACCTGCTAGGAAAGTAAGTGGTGCTACAGAGAACTGCCCAGGCAGCTGCTTTCTTACCATACATGAGAACCAGTAGTCTGCCTGCAAGATCAAGTGTCTTGAACTGAAACTTGAAAAACTTTGAATTCAGGCTCCCACACCGATCAGGGATTGGGGCTGGGAAGTGGCTAGGGTGGTTGTATGAGAATGGAAGGGGAAAAGCTTTTTAGTTTCTGTTATCTAGCTGACTCCTAGCTCACTTTCCTATTCCTACAGTTAGGACAGAAATAAGGAAATTTTTGAAACAATCTTCAGGTGTGTTCTCCTAAGTTCAGCTGTAGCCTCCTATTTAGAGGTTACTCTGGCCTTTAGTTCAGGATTTGTATTGATGTTCTTCTGCTTTCCAGATAACTGGTGGTCTCAAGTGTGCCCAAGATACTTCCTCAGGCTAGTGGACCTCTATAAAGGTGCGGTGGTTTATCTCCTCAGTGGAAGAAAGACGCTGTTGATCCCGGTCCTGTTCAGTAGTTACATTACAGCTGCTCTCAGACTGCTGGAGAAACTCCACAAGGTAAGAGGAAAGCCTGGGGGGTGTGTTGGCTCAAGATGATTCAGCCTTGTCTGCCCTTTGTTGATTGGCAGGGGCAGAGTGGTCATGGCCCTGGCTTGTGAGCTGTGTCATTGTCCACTGAGTCACCACATGGGTAAGATGTTAGTGGTTTTCCTGGATTCAAGACGCTTGAAGGTTGTTAGTCCTGGCTCAAACACTAGGGAAAAAATTACCCTAAAGACTGCTCCTGCGGAGCCACCAGACTGCCTGCACTTGTGGCATCACCAGTACCTGTCCCTTGATGCTTTCTGTTACCACTGTGTTGGTACTGGGTAGTCCTGGTGAGGATGAGAAGGAATTAAAATAAGTCAGAAGTTTATCTCTATTCTTCTTGGCTTTTACTGAAGTGTAATAGACCATGTGATTTTGCAAGACTTCCTGGGTCCTATTGGTGCAAGCTGCTGTAATTGATTTTATGAAAGCAAACCTGCGTGTTCTAAAATGCTGAATATATCCATGTTTTAAAAAAGGTTGTTTTCTTCACTAGGTAAATCAGAAGGTTAAACACATAGAATATGATAAGTTTTATATCCCTGAGATTTCCAGCTTGGTGGACATTCAGGAGGATTATCTCATGTGGTTCTTACATCAGGCTGGAATGGTAAGAGGTTTTATGTATAGTCATGAAATAGCTGTCCATGTTTGTCTCTCTGGTTGTAGATCTCTATTTTTAATATCCTTAATGGGTGTAATATATTCGGTATAGGAGTTACCTGTATGTTAAGTATCTCAGATTTGGGTACTCGGTGGCTTGACAAAGTTGACTTAATATAAGGCTGTCAGAAGAGCTAGACCTTAACGTTTAACAAGCGCTTGCAACAGTTTCTGATTATTTATGTGAATTTCACTCAATCCTTACACAAGGTGATTAATTCAGTCACTGCTGGATCCTTTTAATGTAATCGAGACCTCAGGAGCCAAATCCTGTATTCTAAAATTATAATTTTTACCCTTTACTTCTGCTGTTTAGGCAGGTTTTGTGAATAATGTAGCCAGTGATCTTAAAATGTTGCTCTGTAAGAGGAGGCAGTGTGGCGTTCTGGCTAGGGGGCTGAACCAAGACTCAAGAGATGTGGGTTCTGTTCCTGGCTCTTCCAGTAACCTGCTGGGTGATCTTGGGTAAGACCCTTCACCTCTTTTATGCCTCACTTTTCCATCTGTAAGAAAGGAAATAACTAAACTGAGGGCTGGAATGTGCTGTGTAGGAACTTTGTGAGATTACTAAATTATAGCAAGGGAAGGAATCCCAAGTGTGAGAAAACACCAAAAAACCATCAGCCCGGGGATGCTGCAAGAGTAAAACCTGACTGTAGCAAGAATTTTTGTGTGTGTGTGTGTTCATGGACTTTCTAAATGTTGCGTGTGCTGTGTCCCCTGTCCCCTGCTTTCCATCATTTAAATAGTGCTGCTTTGTTTAGTGAGCAGAACAATAAAATCCTGACTCAAATTTATGTAACAGTGATAGTTAAAAATAGTTGAAAATGGTTTAAAAATGTATTGATGTGGCTACTGAGAAGAGTAATTTGCATTGCCGGAGTGGTCTTACATTGTTATGTTGCGGCCTTATGGTCTCTCCTGTTTTGCATGGCCTCTGCTCTGGGTCTAGTTTTCTTGTTTTTCTTCAGGAAAGTAAATTTCATCTAGGGCAGGCTAACACAGGCTTCTGTGCTGGTTAATTTTCTTAGTTTGTTCAAATCTTCTATTAGACTTGTGCATTTTCTTAAGAAGGAAGTTCCCATGCTTTTCTTAAAGAGGAAAAACTGGGTTTGTTGAACCCAGAGGAGAAAAAATTTTCTTTGGGTCACCTTTGAACTAGTCCATCCCCTAAAAAAGACACGAAATAAAGAGTAAAATATTTTTGTATTTCTTTTTTCCTTCACAGAAAGTAAGACCATCTATCATGCAGGTGAGAAAATTGTTTTTCATGACTTTTATTTAAATAAAAGTGCTATGGAAGCTGTACATAGGGAACCAATCTGCCTGCCTTTCTTGCAGGATGCTGTGACACTCTGTTCTTATCCTTTCATCTTTGATGCTCAGGCTAAGACCAAGATGTTACAGACAGATGCAGAGCTGCAGATGCAGGTAATCCTTCTCTCTCCCAATTTTCCCTCCCACTTCACTTTCTCTGCCTTTTGCCTTGGTGCTGCAAGGGAAGGTGTTCACTGGGAGTTAGTGTGTGCAGCATTTTATTGTTTCGGTGATACGGGAGAGCAGATTAGCTGGAGAACCTCTTTGCCTGGGCTATTTCAGAGGCAGTGCTCGGTGTCTTTCACTTCAAAACGTTAGGTAACATCAGAACTGCTAGATGTACGTGTGGTGGAAATTTAAACTGTATAGGGAAGGAGTACTTGCTTATTTTATGAGAGTCCAAGGATAAGAAGTAAGGTGAGATCTCAAGAGTTGTAAGGCTGGAAAAGCAGACAAACTTTTAGGTAAGTGGGCACTTCTTTCAAGTTTCTCTGGTGCAGGAGGAGTGGTTGTGAGAAGTGAGGGTTGAAGACCAGTTCCTGACACTGTTCGTGGTTGCAAGCAGCAGCTGCCAGCAGCTCAGCTCTCCGGGAGCGTATTGGCAGCAGGGTGCTGAGCTCCAGCACCGTTACCCTGCAGGTGGCAGCCGAGCCAGCTCACAGCCCGGCTGGGGCAAGGACAGCTGGCCCCTGGGCTCAGCTTCTCTGTAGCTGCTTGGACACACAGGGCACCGCCAGGCAGAGATTGCTCAGCCCACACTCAAAAGCTGGAGTTACCTCCTCACAGCACTGCACTGCTCACAAGCTGGGCAGCTGAAAATACACACAAAAGGGTGACGAAATGAAAGCAGGGGAAGGTATCTACTGTACCTTGGCAGGACAGCAGGCTGGTAAAGGTTTTGCCACCCCGAGAGATAGGGTCTTTATGAAGACAACCACTTAGTCCAAAGAAATCAGTACTTCTGTGAGTGCTGAAATGGAGGAAGCGTGGTTTCCAGTGGATTTTTGTCTCAGGTTTAACCCACTTTTAAACTGAACTTAGAAATGTGAATTTCCCATTTGCTATGAACAGTGCATGAAAATGAATATACTGTGTGTGGTCAAAGATTTGCCTGGACTTTGTGCCTTACTGGACTCCAGAAAATCCATGTACATGAGAACTTTGAGTTGTGTGCAGTTGGGTTCCCTGGTGCCTTGCCAGGTGTGGTTGTCAGCTGGCTCCTTGCTTGGTATGTTAATAACACTGCTTTCCCTCATGGACCGGGTGACTCTTACCGGGGTGTGTTTGCACTGAGTTCCTTGACTTAATAAGAGCATGAATAAAGCCTCTTTTCCCTACCCACCTGCCTAACATCAAAAAACATTCAGGAATTTGATCTCTCTGATTCATGAAATTTGAGCAGCAACGAGGGGACTCAGCAGGTGTTGGTGTGGGAAATGGCATACAGGTAGGTGTACAGGCACACATACTTGTACAGGGTGGGTATGTAATCCTTGGGGAAGCCAGGCTAAAAGAGTAAGGGAGAAAGGAACACCAGGCATATAGTTGTTAATAGTTTTCTTTCCATAGGAGGAAAGGAGCTGAGCAGTGGCTGGTTTTCACCCATCTCTTATTTTCAGGTTGCAATAAATGGTGCAAATTTGCAGAATGTCTTCATGCTTCTCACCCTGGAGCCTCTGCTGGCCAGAAGCCCTTTCCTGGTACTTCATGTTCGCAGGAGTAACTTAGTCGGTGATGCTTTAAGGGAGTTGAGCATCCATTCAGACATTGATTTGAAAAAGCCTCTTAAAGTAAGTTCCCCGCCCCCCCCCCCATCTTTAGCATCCTCTCATCCAGCTGACACTTCTGCAGCCTTTCAGCTGTTCACGTTACTACTTCTGCAGTGTACAGTGGCTTCTCCATAGGTATAGCACACGGGGACACTTGATCCAATCAGTGCAAGGGTTGAGTCTTTCTCCTCTCTGACTCCTGGAGTGTTTTGGCGGTGGACAGCTTACAAGAAGACAAGCGGGGGGTTGACACTCTCTTCCTGATGCGTCTAATGTATAAGGGGCAGGGAGGAAACAGTTCTATATTGTGCAGCCTCTGTTTTGTTCTTCTGCAGGAACAGGCCACTTAGAGATAAAACATGTCCTACTCTGAGAGGTTGCCACAAAATTCAGCAGCTGCTGCCATGTTTCTGCTTTGGTTGTTGGGAGGACGGGTGGTTATTTACTATTTGCATAAGGAGTTAAACATTTTCAAAATACCTGATTTGCCCCCTCATTCCCTTTCCCTCCTTGCCAGCAGAGCACTGGGACAGGTTCATGGGTTGCAGTGGGTTTGGGCACGTTAAGATGAATCCCTTTGCGTGGCTCACCATTAGAAAGATGTCTGATTCACGTAGTCTCAGCTCTGCATCCCCGTTACTGACCTGCTTTTTCTACAGGTCATCTTTGATGGTGAGGAAGCTGTTGACGCTGGAGGAGTGACAAAGGAATTTTTCCTCCTGTTGTTGAAAGAGCTCCTCAACCCCATCTATGGCATGTTCACTTACTACCCAGAGTCAAACCTGCTGTGGTTTTCAGACACGGTAAGTCCTTGCCTTCTATACATGCAGGTTGAAACATTACGCTGCATTTGAATGACAAGAAAGTTAGTGGCAAACTGTTGGAAAGAAATGATCTTCCTCTCATTTCCCACCCGCGCCACAACGTGAGCTCTGTTTTCAGCCAGCCTAAATTAGCGCAGGTCCGTTAACTTTAGCAGAATGGTGATGGTTGTGCCTCTTAAGCAGCTGGCTCTTTCTCCTGATTCTTATCCCCATAATAAAACTTCTGTTAACTATCAGCTGATGGTTAATACAACTCTTATTATCATGAATGTGATAATCATGTGCTGTTTTACAGAACTAGAGGTTTGGGTTGCAACGACATTAGAATTCTGTGGTTCCCTTGCTGTTCATGTAATTGCAACCAATCCACTTACTGACGCATCACTATCGCCTTCAGGGTCTAAACTTATTAATGCTTTATGTGAGGGAGCTCTTCAATGGCAAGAAATGCTGTTTGTACTGACGGTTGGTTGGTTTTGGAAGACTGGAATGCAAATTCTGTACCTGTCAGATAGCATTATGCTGGAAGTGGTGGGTTATGTCCTTTTTCCTTCACCTTCCTAGGTAGCAAGGTGGGGAAATGATGTTGTCGGTCTTCCCTTAAGGTGTGGCTGCCATGGTGGGGTTCTTGATTTATTAATTATATTTTACAAGGAAGGAAATTACATGGTACCTTTTGTAATTTATAAACAGTATTACAGAGCAATCGCTGGTTATGTCAAGGCTATAAAACCAAGTCTTTTGATGCTAAGAATGATGACAGAAAGCACTGAAAATGAGTCAGATATTTACATCACTTAACGCAGATACAGGCAGACAGTCTGTGACTGGCATGCCAGTGTGAGAGTAACCATGTGAAGGAATGCAGGGCAGTGTACCAACACCTGTGTTGGTGTATTTGCCTGAGTGGCACTGTGATTTGCATAATAAATAAGCTTTTAATCGAAAATAGGATGGGTGATAGGGAGAGAATTGTTAACACGTTCCCTTGCAGCACATAGACAGCACACATCAAAGCGTTGTTAATGTCTAAATGCAGAGGTATGTGAAAAGGAAATAAAAGGCAGATAAAGCGGAAAGCAGCTGTTGCTGTTTCCACAGCTAATCATGGCTTACAAAAGTAATAGGACTTGGTTTCTGAATCTTCGTTTTTGTGCCAGTCTCCAGCAAGGAATTCACAACCCAACTGGGACCTGATGGGAGCTCTCAGCTGGAAAAGCAGTTGAGTTGGCTGGTTGCTTAGTGCGTGGGGGAAAGGGTACCGTGCGTTGCACCAGTGACTCTGTCTCATCAGGATTTTCTCTGTGTGGTTTTGCAGTGTTTTGTAGAACACAACTGGTTTCATTTGATTGGCATCATATGCGGTCTTGCAATATACAACTTCACAGTGGTAGACCTTCACTTTCCCTTGGCTCTGTACAAAAAACTCTTGAATGTGAAGCCCTGCCTAGAGGATTTGAAGGAGCTATCCCCTACAGAAGGAAGGTATGAAAAATCAAAGTTGCAGCCTTTCTGGGAAGGGAAACCATCCAGCTGAGAATCAGGAATGCCAAACTGGGTAAAAGCTGTTCAATAAAACATCTCCCAGTCCTTTTGAGTGACTGGTTCAATTGGGGGCCGGGGGGGGGGGGCTGTGATCCTAGCAGGTACATAAGCCAGTGGTGATTTTAATGTAAGGCTTCTCTCCCACTAGTTACTGGATCCATTTGCTTAGACTCTAACCTCTGTACCCACCTTTCTGACCCCCGGAAACTGGGTATTGACACAGCCAAAAGATACCTACCACGCTCCTTTGAAAGCAGGGCTGGGGGGACCTCTCCCTCCACTCCGTGGTTGCATGCGTGGTCCCAGATCCTAGTCTCAGCCTCTCCCCTCAAGCCAGGCTTGGGTTAGCAAGCAGTTCCACTCCACGTCTCGTGGTGTAGGACTGTCCTATCCCTGTAATTCTGACCTGCTGTCATGCCGGAAAGAAGTTGAATGGAATGAAGGAATGACTTTTTCTAAACGGCCTATTGAATATTTTCTAATAATTGCGTGGGGATATTGGTTGCCTCTGACACTGAGCAGCTAAGATCCTACTGTCTGCTGACTTTTTTTTTTTTTCCTTCTGAGTTGCTGCCTGATTTATCCACACAAAGTGACAGCTCTATTTTAACAATAATGAGGTAAAAGGCCGGGAAGACAGCAGCAGGATTTTGAGGGATAGGAGAAGAATATTTTCTGCATGATGGGGATACAGACATAATCCGCCACCCTCTGTTCCTCCACTCCATCAGACTTCTGCGTGGTGATGGCATAAATATTTAGCAGTCCTTAAGAACTAAAAATGTAATTCTATTGTAAGGCCAGGATCATTAAAGGGGGTCCATGTACTAGGTATGCATGGGCTGCACTGATAACTTGTGTGGACTGGCATCTGTCCTGCTTCTAACAAAGCACCTTTACTTGAGGTGTAGTTATTTCTTACTCCTTCAGGTGGCTCGGAGCTTCTCTCTTGGAATCCTGTTACCCAGATGTATGATGCTGTTTACTTCTGCTGAATTCCTTTTCCCCTTTAGATGTATAGCTTTCTGAATCTTTGATTTCTTTTTCTCATTTTTCTCCACCTGTTATGTAGGAGTCTTCAGCAACTTTTGGATTACCCTGGGGAAGATGTAGAAGAGACATTCTGCTTGAATTTTACAGTAAGACGCATTTAACATATCAGCTCTGTGACTGTTATGGTACAGTTGAATCTACTTATTTGTGTGTATTATGGTTTATTCCAAACTATATTCCTGCAGTACACCCCCCATGATAATGTTAAAAGTCAATGTTAAAATACTTTGTCATCTCCCGTGTTCTTTTGTTAAGTGGTCATGAAAATTGAGCTTGTAAGTAGATTAAACTGACTGGTTTTCAGAATAGCCTTGTTGTCACTGTGGCATGTGACTTAAATGCCAGTGGCCCACTTGTCACACTAGACAGTAAGAAGTAGATGAGTAAATCCTCCTTGAAAATGGAAGTTAGGTTTTGACATCACTGGGTCAATTCTTGAAATGCTAACACAATTTAGAATTTTCATTGCTGTCATAGTATTAATATTTTAACTTGAAAATTTATTTTTTTGTTGGTCAGACTTCGAGAAGCAAAATGCTGGAGGCTGTTGCTAGGAGGCATGCTGAGGTAGTCAGCTCTCCCGTGCTACTACAGCAGTAAAAGAATCTTTCTCTAGCTAGTAACCTAGGTGCTCTAGTTTCTATTACACAGTGGAGAGTCCCTGAAATTAAGAGTTTGATCTTGATGTACGTTGGAATATCAGGTATGTCCCTTGACACATGCAAGCATTTGGAACCTTACAAAGATTACGGCATCGTTATTCTCCGAGCTGGTTTCCTCTGACTCGGGCAGGGCAAGGGCTTCCATCTTCCCGTGTCTCTGTCTTAAAGTTCTGGTGCTCTAAAAGTTGTGAGTGTTGGGTTCATCTGGAGCTTGATCTGGGTTCTCGACTCTGTCCAGGGCCTGCCTGGGGTAAAAACAAGGTACCAGGAAACTGCTACGCACTGACAAAAATCCTTGCTGAGCTAGGAGAATGTCCACCTCATTGTTTCGTGATGAGAGCACATGAAGTCTCTTAGATCCACCTTACGCTGGAGTGAGTCAGACCTGGGTCCAACCTTCTCATGCAGATCAGAGCTACAATTCAGGATGGGTGAAGTGAAGCCATAATGTTGATAATGCAGACTGTGTAAAAAAAGAATACCTTTGAAATAACACAGGAGATTTTTCTTCAAACTCTCCTTTTACACAAAAGGGTTTTCTTACTCTCTTTCTTGTGCTATGTACTGCATAATGTATAAAGATGTGCAGATATATCTGCTAAAACGTTGAAATGAATAACTGATATCTGAAACATTGGAAGTATTAACTCACCTTGCATATCAAAATCTGAGCTTCTTTTGTGTATAACAACTTGAAAATTGATCCTTTTGCATTTTTTTCCACATGACCAGTTTTGCATGTACAGAATGGGTTTGTACTGGTGCCATTCTAGGCCAGGCAAATGCAGAAAGCTGTGGTCATGCCATCTTGCAGTGAGAGTGGATTAATTAGCCTACTGAGCTTCTATTATAAAGAAGGGAGTCCTCATTGCTGGAGCATGTGGGCTTAGTTAAAGGCAGATTTTTACTTGTCAGGCTTTTGTGTGTGTTTGGTGGTTCCCCCCCCCCCAAGAAATTTACCTCAAAGGATAATTATTTTTTTCAATTCTGACTTTGGATTTAGACTTAATAGCTGTCCTACAGCAAATTTAAGTGATGGAAGGTGGTGAAGTGCGCAGGGAGTTTGGAACAGAGAAAGTGTTCTGCCTATACCCTTTTCTCTGGCCCACCCTTCACATGCCAGTCAGCAACTGTGAAAAAAGAACTCATACTTTCTGCAGACATGCAGCCTGAAAAGTACTTCTGGTAGAATTAGTTTTCTGGTTTTGTATAGATCTGCAGGGAAAGCTACGGTGTGACGGAGCAGAAGAACCTGATCGAAGATGGAGATAAAATCCTGGTGCAGAAGGACAATAGGTAAGCAGGGTGTAGGTGGGGATGGGCTGGTAGGTGTGAGGTCAGGTGCAATGCCACGGAAACTCTGGCTGAGGTGAAATGTGAGAGAGAATCAGAAGTCACTGTGAGCAGACTCTAAGATCAGTTGTTCAGAAGTTACTGGGTGCCAGCAGCACTTGACTAAAGTAAGTTGACATCATCTTTCCACCAGCCCACATGGAAAGATGGGAAGTACCCCACAGCCTTTTGGATGGACGTATTCCTTCCTGCAAAAGACCTTCATACAGAGCCGTGGCAGTTTTCTCATGGTAGATATTGCAGCATGATTTTGCCCCTTGAAAGTTAATCTCCCTGATGGTTTAGAGAGGAACTGTACGTGACCAGCAAAACTGAGCCTGGCAAACTTGTATAAAATCCGGATCCAGAAATGCTTGCCCTTGAATATGCCTTACAGAGAACCACCATCCCTGATTAGAGCCATAAGGCCCTACTGTACATGGATTCCTTTCTGTTTGAACACTTAAAGAGTTATTACTAGCACAGCTACCATTCCCCCCCCCGCCCTTTTTCCAGCTGCTAAAC
This sequence comes from Falco rusticolus, assembly GCF_015220075.1. Classification (NCBI taxonomy): domain Eukaryota; kingdom Metazoa; phylum Chordata; class Aves; order Falconiformes; family Falconidae; genus Falco; species Falco rusticolus. The sequence goes on from NC_051187.1 coordinate 51,327,978, forward strand.
TATTTTCTTCTCTTAATCCTGTAATTGGATTTCTACAAATGCCTTTCTTGCTTGGAGCAGCATTCACATTCTTTCTCTGCTGGCAAAACAGTGTGATCCAGCGACCGGTCAGCAGCACGGTCAGGGGCTTGTGCTAGGATTGCTGAAGACCTTGCTGGAAGGTCTGGAGATGAAGTAATTTCCTATTAATCTGATTATTTAAAAGGGTTCTGATTGTGTCTAAAGCCAATGCCATAACAAAAGCTTTGTCTGTATTACCTTCTTACCTACTTGACTGCTGCCCAAAAGGATGCAATTTTACAACTAAATAGCTGCCTCCATGCAAAACCCACGCGGAGGTGGAGCAGTGTAGGTCTGGCTCCCTGCAAAGAGAAGGTGGCCTTCAGGTAAATGGAGCAGAGTTTAATTTGTGCTTGTGACGGTGAAGTAAAGAGGAAAATGCAGTGATAGGACCCTTTAGGTTCTTAGCCTGGGCATGGACACTTAAAAGAAAACTTGGGTTTTTTTCTACTGTGTGCCATACTGGCCTAGGGGAGGAAAAAAGATCTTAGCTGACCAAATGTTTAGGAAGAGCATCCAGGTTAGCTCTTGCAACTGTTTATTAAGTCAGGATAGGCAACGAGAGAAGAAAATCCTGAAGGACAAAGGCTAGTGTGTAGCTCCAGCAGCTTAACATGTTCCAAAATGCAATTGCTTCGTCTTGACCAGAGTTTTGACCTCAAGCTAACCTCTAAATCTAAGTCTAGACGTGGCTGTCAATTTATCAGTGCTTAATGACTTCCTCCACCCCTACACTTAGAGGCCAAGGACCAATTTGCTGCCCTCCTGGCCTGAATAGTTTGCCGAGTGCTTGTCTTTGGGCACTGCCCTTTGTGCGTGAGGGAAGTTCACTGGGAACAGAAGAATGCACAGGATTGCTTTGACTGAAAAATGCAAAATAGGAAATACCTGCATTTTCCCTTTCTCCTTTGTAGTTCATGTTTGGGTGCCAGAACATAAAAATGTTCTTAATAAAGGGTTCATGACCATAACAGCCAGGGAGGTATTAAGCAACAGTTAAGTGCTTAATCAGCTTGGATTTCCCTAATGCTCAGGTGACTATCGGGAAAATGGCAACGAAGCGAACGCAGTGGAAAGCAACTCTCCCTTTGCTATATGGTTTCTTATTCCAAGTTTTCATTTTTGTCAGTCTGCTTCCTTATCTTTCCTTTTCATTTTCTCCTCCATGGTCGCTGCTTTTACAGAGCATATCCATTGAGAATTCCTCCACCAAAAGCTCAAAATACTTTTCAGCTCTGACCTCCTCAGCTAGAGATGGAGATACTGGGTTCTGTAGTGTTCCCCGATCTTCTTATCCTCTGAGTGCAAGTGTGAGCTGCTCTCAAATGTCAGGCAAAAATGACACCTCCACCCACAGAGAGCAGTTTCGTGTCCCAGTTGCTGGTACATTATTGTCAGGTGTTCAAAAAAAGAGTCAGGGGAGCATTGCAAGTCATTGCACAAATAAAGTTCTAGTGTTGCACTCTGATCATGGTGCTTTGAGAATCGGAAAGAGAGTAGGATAAAGACGCTTCACCTCCTAACAAAATCCTGAGACGGGGTTTGGCCCGGGCCTGCCACAAGTTTCTTGCCAGTGACTACAGAATGTTGTTTTTACTTCAGTGCTGTTCTTGAGAACTCTTGAAGCCCAACAGAGGGTTGTCATTCTGAGAGGAATCGTTCTTTTTGCCAGATACTCCCAAGTGCACGAGTCCTGTATTTCTTTAACCAGAGCGTGAAGGCTGAAGAGGAGGTTTCCATGCTAAGCCTGTTTTCTTGCTCTGTAGTGAGGGGTGTTTCTTGATTTCTCCTGGTGGCTTTCCCTTGGGGGCCAGGAGGGAGGGCACTGGCCGTGCAGTTTCAGATCAAGACTTTTCAGAGCAGGGTTTCCTCCATCTGCCTCTAGGCTACAGCTTTGGCTTTGAAAGTGTGGAACCACCGGCAAGACTCGCTGGGGACGGAGTCAGCAGGTGCTGCCTCCGAAAATCCACCTGACTGGGGCTCTGTGCGTCTCTTGGCTTCGGAAGCGGTAGTCCTCTGAGCACTGTCTGTCCCCTCTCCCCAGCAGAGCGCTTGCTCCGACCAACCTGGCAGTCTGAGGTCATGGCAGGTGGGCGCAGAGCCCCAGTAACCCCAGATGCCTGCAGGATGAAGAGCTCACGTCCTGGGCTTCCTGAACGCAGGGTTGCAGATGCTGGGCCGGGGGTGGATATGTTCCTCTGGTGACGGAATCCTCATGCTTGTTAAACACAACCCCTGTGCAGGCCGTGGGTTCCGTAGAGAAGAGGGCATCCCAGTGCTTGGTGTCACTCTGGCTCCCTCCTGGCCCCCTGGGCAACTGGATGCAAGGCCACTGGGTGGGTTTACTGGTAGTATAGAGCCTGGGCTGCTGGGGCACCTCCCACGCTGCCACTGCCAGGGAAGAAGCAGACACTTGGTGGCACTTGCTGCCTAATACTTTGTCGGTGTTGCAGTGACTCAGCTCAGTGAGAGGAGGGCAGTGGGCTGAACCTGTTGGAGACTCATGTTTGTGAGCCACATTTACAGGCAGAAACAGGAGAACTTCGCAGTGCTGCTGCCCAGGTGTATGATTAAAAGTGCTTTCCTTTGCCTGATCTCTCTGTGCACTAGGGAAGAGTTTGTTGAAGCCTACGTAAATTACATCTTCAACCTTTCCATCCATGAGTGGTACACGGCCTTTTCCACTGGCTTCCTGAAAGTGTGTGGTGGGAAAGTCCTGGAACTCTTCCAGCCCACAGAGCTCAGGGCCATGATAGTTGGAAACAGTAACTACAACTGGGAGGAACTGGAGGAGGTAAAGCTTCCCTTTTGTCATATTTTACTACTTTTTCACAATTACTGGGATTGTGCAGTTGCATGAGGAGGGCAACAGCCTGGCTCATGAGGCGTGATAAAGCACAGATGTCTTTTTTTTTTTTTTTTCCTTCTCTCTAATGCTCCTTGTACATCTTGCCGTCATTCACACAAAAAGTTTCTTACTGGGCTGTCCTGCTACTGGTATAACTCAGGGAGGAAATTCAGGATGAGAAAGGACAAAGGAGAAGGACTTCTGTCTGCTTTTTTTAGGGATGAAACCTAAGACAGAAGGGAAGAGAAAGTCAGGGTCTTAATTTGCAGTAGAACTCACTGCACTGTACAAGGGCAAGAAGCACACAGCCAAGGGTTCAGAGGGGAGTCTGGACACAAAGTAAGAGTTATATTCTCTCAAAATGCGTAGACCAGCAAGTTACTTGCTCTGTGTCTGCCTCAGCAGCAAAAGTGGCTTTGCAATGGAGATCACACAATCTTGTCCACGAGCCCAGCCTGTGAACAGGTACTCCAGGATTCTTCATGACATGTGTAATTAGGTGGATAGCTGGAAGCCTAACGCCTACCTTCCACGTATTGCTAGGAGAACACTTGGCTGGGTCTTTGAGCCCTGCTATTGCCCATGACCCGTTCTGCTCTCCATAACTATCAGACATCAGTCTGATGTCAGATACTGGGGGACATCAGGTCTGGGTTCTGCTTAGTCTTTGCTTTCTAGTGCCAGATGAAATGATGTGACTTTGGTTTTCAATAGAGCGCTGTCTATAAGGGAGACTACACTGCAACACATCCAACTGTGAGAATGTTTTGGGAAACCTTTCATGCATTTCCCTTGGAAAAGAAGAAGAAATTTCTCTGTAAGTATCTTGCAGTGGTGCAGATTTCCTGAAATTAAAGACTCAGGTGGGAGTGTGTGCGAGCTCCGGGGTTATGGCATGTTGCATTAAGTGCTAGAAGATGATCCAGCATGAATGCTTATCTCCTGACTTATCTGCTAGTCTGATAACCAGGAGAGGGAGAAAACATCTATTTTTTCCCCCTTTGTGTTCATTTTTACCCTCAGAATCGCTGGGTGATATCTGCAGTGCCAGACCAAATGCAGTCTCTCACAAGGGAGTGCAGTATCCATGTGTTTGCTTTTCCAGATGGTGAATTCATAGCAGTCCCCAGAGCCCGTACTTAATCTGGTTCCTTTTTCTGCAAGCTGAGCTTCCAGGCACCACAGGGCTTTTTTTTATGGACCATGGGGCAGTTGTAGGATGACAGCTGAGTGGAGAAGCTGGTGTATAATGTGGCAGGAAAATGAGACCACGCGTTGGTGTGACTGAGTAGCAGATACCTCTCCTCCTGATGGTGGTCACCTTGTGCTATTATGGTGGGTGGTGTGCCGAGGAGGAGAGGGAATCCTCTGCAGAAGCGGCCGTGGAAGCGTGTGTGTATGTGTGTGTTGCTTCGAGTGTCCCAGCCACACACAGATCCGAGGTGCTGTGTGTGGGTGACTGGGGAAAAAAGGGGAGACAAGGAGAAACACGTGGTTTTAAGGGCAGGTGACTCTGAGTTTGTTACTGCAGCCAGCCATTTTTGCTCCCTGGAGAGTCCTGGTGGACACCTAGTTGACCAAGAGCCAGCGATGTGCTCCTGCTGCAAAAGTGACACGTGGCTGTGTTAGGGGGAGTGTTGCCAGCAGGTCTTGCTCCTCTGCGCAGCACCGGTGAGGCTACAGCTGGAGTGCTGGGACCGGTTCTGGGTTCCTCAGTGTGCAAGGCACGGATATACCGGAGAGACTCCAGTGAAGGGCTGCTAAAACGGCTGGGGGACTAGAGCATCCCTGCTGTGAGGAAGGGCTGCGAGGGCTGGGGCTGTTCAGCCTGGAGAAGAGAAGGGTCACAGGGGGCTTCAGTGAGTACAAATACTCAAAGGGAGGGTGCAGAGAGGAGGGAGCCAGGCTTTGGTGGTGGTGCCCAGTGACAGGACCAGAGACAGTAGGCACAAACTGAAACACAGAAGCTTCCTTCTGAACATCAGGAAACATTTTTTTTTTCATGTGAGGGGTACAGAGCACTGGCACAGTTAACCAGAGAGGTTAATGTGGAGTCTCCATCCTTGGAGACACTCAAAAGCTGGAGACAGTCCTAGGCATCCTGCTCTAGGTGGCCCTGCTTGAGCAGGGGAGTGGCCCAGAGGTCGTTTCAACATCAGCTGCTCTATGATTCTGTGGCTACTGGAACGATAAAGGCCAGTGTTCTTATCTGAGGGTTTTTTTCCCCCAAAGAAAGCAGCAGCCAGCTAGTTGTCCTGCATGTTCGAGTTAGAGAAATTTGCACGCTGAAGTTAGCAGCTGTGTAGAGAGGGACCCGGGAGTCCCGGGTCACAGCAGGGGCTTTTGTGGGTAACTTCTCCACCAACCAGCATGGCAGGGACACTGCACACGGGTCACGCGCAGGGGGAGCACGGATACGATGGGGGCAACAGGGAGGAACCAACCCTGGTCCTGGCATCGAGGTGCTGTGCCTGGGAGGGGTGGCCGCAGGGGGGGTGCCCCTGCAGTGGGTACCTGGCAGCCCTGGCTTTCCTCCTTTTTATCCTGCCTGGACATAAGAGGGGGCGTTTAAGGGAAGGGGGGTGCTGTGGGCTGCTTTACTTACTCATCTGCGCGCCCCGCGATGGCCAGCACCTCCCCAGCGAGGCCAGCGGTGCCCTGCGTGGGGGCTGGGCAGCGTTTCCCTTCCAGGCAGGGTCCCGCTGTGCAGGTGGGGATGGGCTTTGCCATTAGGAGAAGCTGCCCACCCTAACTGGCCGCCTGCCCTCTGCTTCTCCTAGTGTTTCTGACGGGCAGTGACCGCATTCCCATCTACGGCATGTCCAGCCTGCGCATCGTCATCCAGTCCACGGCCAGCGGTGAGCAGTACCTGCCGGTGGCGCACACCTGCTACAACCTCCTGGACCTGCCCAAGTACAGCAGCAAGGAAATCCTCTGCGCCCGGCTGGTGCAAGCCATCGATCACTATGAGGGCTTCAGCTTAGCTTGACCGCACCGGTGTGGGAGAGGCACAGACACTTGGGTACGGAGGAAGAAAACGATGGGCTTGGCTTTATTTTTATAAGGGAATGGATCAGAGCATTTTTCGGGGAAAAAGATAATAATAATAATAATAGATTGAGATGACGCAGTCTCAGCTTGATGCTGCCAGCGTTTTGCAGGGCTTCGGCAGGGAGAGGCTATTGCTTTGAATTTTCTCAACTACTGAACAAAGTAAGTTCAGTGGGCGTTTCTGTTGTTTCCCCTCCAACTTGACATCGGTGCCCTCCTGGCTGGCAGTTCCTTATAGTTTCTTTTTATTGCCCCTACACACACACGCAGAGTTACCTTTTAATTCAGTTTAAATATTTTGATGTTCCTTGCATTTAGGCTATGGTGGAAATTGAGGATGAAATAGTGATCTTCTTTTTGAAAAGCTGTGACTAGCCCCCCCACCCCCCTCCTTTTTTCCCCCTCCATCTTTTTTAAAACGCAAGCTGGTTCTTGCTTGCTTTGAATGGAAATATCCCCTGTGCCCTTTGGTTCTTGGTGGATGGTACTGGGCAGGGATGTTATTTGTGACCCCCAGGGGTGGTGTATTAGTGATGCTCTGTCTCTTTGCACCAGGATGTCTCATGGAGAGTGTGATGATTTGGGACGCTTGGCTTGTTTTTCCTCAGTTGTCTCAAATTTTGTTTCCAAGCAGTGTCTTCTTAACAAAACCTCAAAATCCTCTGGAGCAGGGTTTGTGTTCGGGCTGGTGGAAGGACAAACCCTACCTATAATAACGGGTTTCTCAAATTGCATCTCTCTTGCGTTGTGTTTCTGTCTTGGCAAGCCTGCCAATTAGGCAGGTGGGCTTTGCAGAGCCGTTTTTCCATCCGAACTGACCTGTTATTCCAACGCAAGGTGAGGTGGCAGCTCTCACCCACTGCCGCCTTTCTCCAGAGGAGTCACGCGTGCGTGCGTGTGTGTGAGCGTGCAGGGGTGTACGAGGTGTGTACGAGTTCTCCAGTCTCATCAGGTCAGAGAAAAGAAAGAAGCATGAAATCCACTTCTGAGTGATAACCCTCTGTTTGGAGATTGGCTTTGGGTTTGCAATTACGGTTACTTTATTTTGCAAAAAGCCAATGTGTGAGAATTAGACTGGAAAGGTACATTAGGACTTGAGTAGGCAAAATCATTACCAAAAATTCTATCCTGTAAGATTGGAGAGCCTTTATCCCCTTTCCCCCAGTCTCAGACACCCCCCCCCCCCCCCCTTAAATGAAGTTTGAATGATACCCCCTCCCCCATTTTTCAGGTCTTGATGTAAATCTCATTTTAAGCCTAGGGTGGTTTTGACATTGACTTGTTATTAGGACATAGTATTTATGCACCGTGTTCAATATACAGTATTGAACTTTGCACCTCATAACAAAAGGTTTTAGGCTTCTGGGTTTTTTTAAGAAAGGCTGTGGGCTACACTGAGAGCCCTCCAGCCTCTTTCTAATGCAGCACTGAAGACGAATATACAATTATATCAAATGTTTATTTTCGATGTGTGTGTACATAGTACAGTATTATGCAATAAATTTGATGTTTAATTCTGCCTGAGTGGCTGCCTTTGTGTCGGGAAGCAAAGGAGGGGCTGCTCCAGGCACCGGCACTGCCTCTCCCCCTGGTCTCACTGTACCTCTGAGCATCTGGAAGAACCTCTGCCTTGGCCCGGCTGCTGGTGAGCACCCCAGTCCATCCCCTTGTTGCTCGCTTTGGTCAAATGCTGCCCTTCCCCTTCTTCCCCTGGATTCGGCTAAAGGCGAGCGAGGCAGGAGGTAGCCCCAGCCCCGGGGGATTTGCTGTCTCCACAGCCAGAGCAGGAGGAGTTTTATCTGCCTGTCCTGGCTCAGCTGAAGTCGGGCAGGTCCCCTGCGGAAGAGCTCACAGGGAGCTGAGCCCAGGCCTGTCTATCCATCCCTGTCCCTTCATCCCCGCATCCCCCGTATTTCTTCTCCTTTCCTCTCGCCTCACAGGCACCAAGGCACACGCAGTTGGTGCCTCTCCTCATGGCGCTGAAGGCCGCCGAGGCTTCTGCAGCCTGTAGCCCCTCCTGCCCAGTCCCACAGCCCTGCCAGGTGCAGGCAGGACCCCAGGGACAATGTCCCCATGTCCCCTGTGGTCTGAGCACCCTGGGATGCACAGGGCTCCAGCTGGGTGCTGCAGGCGGCAAGGCTGCGGCGGCCCTGTGGTACCCTATGCCCCTCCTACGCTGGACTCGCCTCAGAGCTGCTGCTTCATTATTTAATAGCAAATAATTAATTAACGAGGGGCCTGTGTCTGCAGGAGCTGTGGCAGCCATACCAGAGGAATTCTAATGCCAGACCGAGCGAGAGTGGACGGCTGCGGGGTGTGTGTGGCCGAGGCGCAGCCTGGCAGCTGAGATGTTCCCTCCGGTGCCAGGGCCCGTCACCCCGTTTGCCTGGGGAAGCCCCCCCCAGAATGGGCCTGGGGAGGGGGTGCTCAGCACCCGCTTGTAGCTGCTGCGAGCTGCAGCCTGGGGACTCGGCCAGCAATGACATGGCCTGGTGGTGCTGGCCCAGCTCTGGCGCATCACTAGTGTAAGTAAATAATAGTTAACTTACTGGCTTAATACAGGGTTTCTATCATGTGGCCTCACGGCTTCAGCTTCCCTGAGTTACGAAGGAAGGGTGCTGCTCGCTTGCCTTAGCTGTGCGCCTAAACACGCAGCTCCTGGGTAGGATTAATAATGAGCTACCACGTGTGCACAGGTATGTTTGGGAGTGTGCATATATAAGTACACTTAGATGTACGTTTGCAGCATCATTTGTAATGTGTTACTTACGGTACTGCATCCGTTATACCTACTAGTAACTTACCAAACTAAAAGAAATACGTATTCGAAGTATTTGTGTTGTATCAGCAAGATGGGCAAGCTGACGTGAACCGAACAGACTTGACGCCAGACTCAGCTGGGTGGCTGGGAAACGGCTGCCGGGGCACAGGCGAGCGTTTGGTGGCAGATGGTGGCGCTGCTCAAATGCCAGATGTGAAAAGGAATTTTCTGTCAGAAAGTTTGTTTAAAAACAAAGTAAAATACTTCCCTGCCTCTGTGGGAAACGTAAATACATATACAGTTAAGAGACACATTGCAGTGCGTATATATGGATGGATCTGTATGTGCATTAGGTATATGCACATACCCTATCTATACACTTTCTAGAAAGTCAGTATAATGCATATACTTTACTGTGTGGTCCGGATTATATAATTGTGTAAGGTTTATATATAGTTGTCTATAGATACATCATATAGTGTGTATTTTCTGTAACGTCTTGCATGTTGTGTACATGCATTATCTACAATAATACATTACACACACTATACAGGTAAGTGTGTATACTTTCTATAGATACTTACACGCACAGTGTGTGTACATACGTATTTATATCTCCAGTAGCAGATGCCAGCCGTGGCGGCGGTGAGGTCTGTGTCACAGCCCCCCGGGTGGCCTGTGCCCCACGCGCCTGGCCCCCTCAGCGTGGGGCAGTGTGGTGTGTGACCCGAGGTGCGGGGCAGCGAAAGGTCCTCTCCTTTTTTTGGCGAGACCAAAAAGAAAGTTGCCAGCTCAGGGCAGCTGGGGCAAAGGCAGGGCCATCGCTGCTGCCTGGCCACTCGTGTACTGCGCTGAGACACCCGCAGCGGCGTCTGACACGTAACAAAAACTGTCACCGAACACCTGCAGTCAAAATAGTTTTATTTTCTCATTTTATATAAAATATACACGTAACGTTTGATCCATTTATGTTAAAAAAGACACCCACCCCACCTCTACCAGCCTCCGCACTCCGATCAATTCAAATATTTGATATATACCAAGGTATTTGTGTAAATATAGCATGTTTGATGTATATACATATCCATATATGTATATGCTTCACCACTGCATGCAGGTATCCGAAGGGAGGCAGGCACAGGGATCACTCCAAACATACAAGGTTCAGCAAGTGTACAACACCCTGTGCTGCAAGGAGGTGCGCAGGCTGGCGCGACTCGACGGCCTCCCCCTGTAGCGGGAGGCGCTGCTCTGCCCCCAGCTCCGAGGTTGCAAGTTTTTTCTATGAATCTTCTGCATTTGGGGTGCAGGTGGGCTGTTCGCAATTGGACTCTGGGAGCCAGTCAGTGTGTCTTACAGCCCGAGCAAGGGGCCTTTGACACCGTGATGGTCAGAGGCAGCAATACCTCAGTAACCCCCTGAAGGAGAAACGGGAGGAGACGAGGAAACAGCGAAGCCAAAGGACGTTGAAAACCAAGCAGCCGTACGGCTCCGCACCCTGGATGTGCAGCAAGCACAGCTGGCCTGATGCAGGACAAGACTCGGGCGGGGGGCCCAGCCTCTGGCAGCTTGCTCTGCGTGGTTGCCGCCAGCCAGCAAGGGCCACTGAAGTAGCCACCTGAAGCAGCCACCACTTCAAGCCCAGCACTGGGCCAGTGGCTGGCATGGCCCAGCCCCACAAACAGGACAAGCTTCACCTCTGGGCACGGTGGGGACAGCTGGGGGCTACAGCCTGGCTCTCACCTTGGCAGCTCATTTCCAGCACCGCTGAATCACGCATTTGCAAACGTCTCCAAAGAGGACTTGGGAAGCACCTTGGGCTGGAGGACGTCTGGCAGCGCTTACCCTCTGAAACTTGCACATACCAGGAATAACAACTGAGGTCTTAGCAGAATGATTAAAAGGTAAGATGCTTTAATTTCACTGCCTTTAACATAAACATCTGTTATTTGACTGTTTACTCGAGAGTAAACAGAGTAAAACCAAATGCAACTTGTAAGGATGGCAAGTCTTCCTCTGTCTTTAAGTCTTGCAATCTTATTTTGTCTGCAAGCCATTCCTCATGTAAACAAGGGGTGATGATTTACGGTGTGGTAACACAGACACGCGTGTCTGAAATGGCCCCGGTAAATGGGAAGCCCAACAGACCGTACTGCCGTCCTACAGCAGACAGTTTGTTCTGGTGACAGGGAAAGAGGTTGTCTTATACTAACCAGCTTATTTATATCACATAAAGTACATTTTTGTACAGTACTTCACACCTTTTAAAAAACAGTCTTGTATTTAATCTTCTCCAGTCAATAGACATTGATGTTGGCATAGACAACTCATCAAACAAAACACAGAGATGTTGCTTGGATTGACTTAGGAGTGTGGTGGGGCAAACGTCATTTCTGGCTATTTGTGGTTAGTGGGAAGTCAGATCAGCTGTGGGAGATACAAAGACAACATTTTAGTGCTCAGGTCTTGGAGCCCTGCTCCTGTGCAGGCTTGGGAGAGGGGAGTTGCAGCATCTGCAAACCCAGGACAGAAAGTTGAGCATTTATACGTATCCTTCCACGACTGGAATTTAAAAAAATCACTTCTTCTCTACGATTATCTTTCCTAGCAGTTCCCTTTGCAACAAAGCAGATGATGATTATTTTTTTTTTCTTCTTGCCACAGGGAAAAACTTGAAAAGAACAGTTTAAGAATAGAGATAGCTAGGTGTGGTTTGTTTTTTTTTTTTTTTTCTTTTAATGTACAATCTCAGTTAACAGGTTTTGTTACTTTTAGCTCTCAAAGTTCAAAAATAGAAACTCTCTAAAGTGCATAATTGTACTTACATTTCATATAAACTATCTGAAATTCTAGCAATATACCATGTAAACAGCGGTAACTAAGCATCAGAAAATGCTACAATCTCATCAGTTTAAAAATAAAATGGACTGTTCCCTACTTATCATTTATCAAGATTTGTCAGGGGCAAAACCCAGCAAACAAGATAATTTATCAGTACACAGTGCAAACAGGCTTTTAAAAATAAGCAGAGAAAACATACTCCTGGGAAGCCTTGGCTCACTGGAAAAATGTGTGACTATGAAAAAGGGCAGAAACTGCTTCTCCTGTCCAGATAAAGATGCTCGGATTCAGCAAAGCACCCAAGCTTCAGTCCATTGTGATTCAGCAAAATCTCAAAGGTTGAGGCACGTGCTCACCACCTGTTTTTGCTTTGCTGAACTGGGCATGAACAACAGAAAACTGAGCCCAGCGCCAAGGACTTTCTGGCAATCCAACATCCTTTCTCATCCCACACTTCTACTCGTAGAGTGACATCCCAGCCAGTTTGCCTTAGCTGCTTAGAATGACTCGGGAGAGCCGACTATGGACTCAGAGGAAGAGCCCGTACAGCTCTGATTTCCCGGGCTGCCTTGTGTTCGGATGGGTTTACCCTGGTCAGGCTTCCCTTCCAGTCAAACATCTTCAAAAAGCAGTTTTTGAGCCCATTTGTCAGCTCAGTTAACACACTTAAAGGATCAGTTTTGCCGAGGCAAAGCCCCACATCTCTCAAGTGATGGGAACTAAAGCACCTCTGAAAAGCCAAGCCCTAAATTCAGTCTTCACTGATCTTCTATAAAACAGGCAATTTGCAATCAGTAAAAAGAAAACCAAAAACCAAACAACGTGGGAGTCCCCGGCGCAAGTGCTTTCACTAACGCACATCACTGCTTTACCCATCCAGACCAGCAATGGGCACGTGCAGACCCACTGGGAGAAGGTTGCCTTGTGAAGCGTTTATGGGATCCTGGAGAGACCAAACCAGCATCGGTGCTGGCAAGAATTAACACAGCACATACAGCAAGTGCAAGGGGGTAAGTCTAAGCACCACAACCCAAATACATCTATTTGTGAGCCCACTTGCCCGTATAAAGAAGGAAAGGGGTGAAGTTCTGCGAGTCCTCTGGCACAACCTCTGCGAGGCCTGGCTATGACGACTGGCACCGCATTTGATCTCAGCCACCTGGCTTCTGCCCGTTAGCTCCCCGGGACCAACGCGAAAGCAAGGCGATACAGAAATGCTCTCCCTGGGGCAGCAGGATTGAGCCCTGGCTCGGGGCTGAGCGGGTCGTGCGTGCAAGCCTCCGGAGCGGGAGAGCGAGTCCAGGGGGCCTGGGACTGCGGAGCTGCAGGCCCTCAGCTACTTGGTACATCCCTGAACTTGCTGCCTTTCACTCCTTCAGGCAGCACGTTTGGCATGAGCACCTGAATCTTTTCTGAAAGTCATGAACAAATTCAAAAACAATGAATTGTCAAAACCCGCACCTAACACACAGGCCCTTTCCGTAGGCAGAGCACGGCTCTAGGCTTTCCGTTCCCTTGCAGTATCCTCTGCTGGTACACTACCTAAACACACCGGGAAAAGACCATCCCCTGTTGCCACCATCGCAGTGTCATTGCTGCTGCCCACATCGTCTGATAGTGGACATAAAATAATAAAATTTAGGCTAGCAAGTATGTATGACACTCACACGGACGGTTCAGCTTAGATCTTACGTTTGTGTCGGGTGATGAAGCACATGTACTAACAGGGTGGGTCTTCCAGGTATCTTCCACATACTTGACACCAGATATTTAACCAATCGGCCAACCAAAATCCCAAGGGATTCTGACTTAAAGCTTTTAAAACCTCTTTTCTTCCCAGTTGCCCACCCGTGGTCATAATGTTACAGTATTACCTTCCAAGCAGAACAAGTCGGCAAGAACCTTTCTGTATGGCTCGTTTTCTTTGCTATCCTAAAGAGATGTAGGTACTTTCTTCTATTTCAGTCGAATCTGCCATCAAAAAAGTGGGAAGAAAGTCCAACTCGAGCCTGGGCAAAACCGTAACTCACACCACCTCTGGGTGATGACGAGGAGATTCTTACAGCATTTCTCTAGAGCAACAGAAGATGTTGGACTCCAAACAGCCAGGTCAAAAGTCTGAGCAAACCTTTACTGTAGCTACAAGAGAACAGTCTTGGTGCTATCTGACCTGTGCCTTCACATCAGATCAGTCAGGGCACTTGTCTGTGAAACTAAAGTAGAAGCTATTTGATGATTTAATCAGTATTCAACCTGCTTTGCCTCTTGCTACGATATCCTGGGAAAAAAAAGAATAGCATGGCTGGTTTTGATATTCTAAATATTACAGGATCTGTAAGCAAATCAAAACAGAAGGATCCCTTCAGTGCAGCCACTGAGTGCAGTGTCATGCCTCCTGCACTGGCAAACTCCATTTTGGGCATCAGGCCTGGAAAAAAAGACTGGACAACAGCAAGGGTAGGGAGTGATGGAAAGCCACCTTTCCTCCCCCTCCCATCTCTGGGAATGGCCCATCAGTTCCCAGGGAGCTCCTCAGCTCTCCCCAGCCAGGCTTCTGCTGCATCCGCTTCATGCGTTTGTCCATTTGGTGCTCTCTCCTCTTTGTTTGCTGGCAAAAACAATCTCTTCCTTTACATGATCTTGGAGCTAATATCTCTTTTACTGATCAGGACCTCCAGCAGCCTCAGCTTGGCCTTAATCTGCTTGTATTCATTGTATTCTTCAGCCATAGGAGTGCGGTCTTCCTTCTGCACGTTCCTAGTGGGAGTGAAAGCAGATCATGAGGATTTCTGTAACAGTCTTGCCTCAGCAACCTCCCTCTGTCCCTCAACAAGACCTACAAAGTAGCTCCTCTCCTCCGCTCCTCATCAGGGAATGAGACCAAACTTCCCTCCCCTCCCAAAAAGGAATAAAAGAGGGGCAAACAAACTGCTCTAACAAAGCATGGGACGTTTGCATATCGAGGCTGAACTCAATTCTGTGGTTCCAAACGCAAAACCTTATTTGAAGCATGCCCTGATTCTCTGAAATTGCCAACCTCTGCACGTTTCAGGAGACATCTGAATGTCAGCCTGCTAGCATGGGCAACATAAAATACAGCTGCTCCGGGCTTGGCACCACATCACTTACATCAACAGGGACACTTGTGAAAAGGAAGGTGCTGTTTGATCAGGTTGGTCTTAGCTTACATGAAAGTTTTCAGTGATTTTACAAGAACCTCTAAGGATGATGGCTGGTGGCAAGAAACTAACACGGTAACTTAGGAGTATAAATATATTAAAACATTCCCTCAGCTTATTAATGCGGGACATTTTCTGAAAACAATAAACTCAGCTTCACTGAAGCAGAAATACTTGTTAAACTGGTGTCTGAATACTTCATAGACAAGCAAGAATAGGACAGAAATCTAAACATATATCGTTAGGAAAAAACCAAATTATTCTATCACCGAGAACCTATTCCACCATTCCTGGCAGCTGTGCTAGAGGCAGCGAGATTTTCACAATCTGTACTTTTGCTTTCCACTGCTTGTCCTAAGATAAAATTTTCAAAGAGGCTGTTGTCCCTGAAGTTCTCTGGGGGGCAGGGGGCAGAGAAGAACCTAATTTTAATGGGCAACTGTAATGAATGTGGGTAAAACATTGATGATGATGAAGAAATACATAATAGTGAATTCAGGTGTCTTTCTGTATCTGGAGGTCTTTGTGGATGCCAAACATTAAAAATAGCTGAAGGACAGGGAGACAGCTGAGAAATTATTACCTTCCATTTTGTCGGAAAAAATTATCTTCAAAGTCTCTCAATTTTTTCCTGATTCGCTTTTTCTCTTCCCTGACTTCTTGGAGCTGTTCTAACAGTTCAGGGCTGTTGGGTTCAAATATAAACAAGATTATACACGTGTACACAATTAGAGCAGGAAATATACAGTAACTCCACAAATGTACGGTTGTACCTATGCCAAGCAATGGAGCTGCTCCTGCAAGCAGCTCTAGCAACCTGATGTTACTTGCAACAAAAAACTCTCTGAATTTTGTTCAGCAAAACGACCATACACTTAAGCTGAAGCCTCTAAGGAGATCAAGTGTGCATTTCACAATTCACCACTAACTCCTATGAAAGAGTTATGCTGAAGATGGGTCTAGTTTTGGTGACTTTTACAAGACCAAGATTCAATGGTGACAGCTTAAGGATACCACCTACATGCGTTTGCATCAGACCCAGCTGCTAGAAACTAGCAAAGCTAGTTCAACTTGATCTCTCCAAAAGCTGAAAAGCCTTGTAGAGTACAGGGTTGTTTTCATGATAAAGCCTTGCCACTGGTGAAGTGCAGCTACTATTTAGTGCTAGAATCCAAAGATGCAGAAGTCCAATATCAGTATCATGACAAGGCAGTTTCTTCCCCAACCTTCATATGAGGGTCTACTGCATTTAAAAATAAAGCTCAAAACCGTCCAACTCAGATCATAAATGGGGGAAAAAAATTCTAGACACTTCTCTGACAAATAAAATGCTATCTTAGCAAGAAATAACTTTTTGAAGTTGTCTGTGAATTCAACATACATGGATGCTTCATGGAGATTTGAAAGCCCCATATCCTGATTGCTCCTAGATGGCATCTTATCATCCACCGGGGAAACAAAGCCGTCAGCATCATCTTCTAGTTGATCCAAGAAGCTACGCACGTTGAAATCTGTTTTCATGGTAATTGTGAGATCTGCCTTCACGTTGCTGTCCTCCTCTGACCCCTCCTCTTCCTCCTACAGAGAGGGACAGAGCACCCCCGTAACAGAACAGGTTACTGCTTTCCTTCTTAGAAACAGGCACCTCCTTTCACCACATGCACTGGGGAACAAGTACAAAAAGAGGTGGATAGGCAGAGCAAGCACTTTAATTGCCAAGCAATACGGGACACCAGAAGACCATCAGTAAGCCACCCTGTACCCAAAGCATGTCAGAGAAACTGCAACCACCAGCTCAAGACCAGTTAAGGAGACCCAGGGCAACAAAACCAGGTGGAAAAAAACCCTGGAGTTCTTAGCAACGTGTCGCTTTGTTTATGTATCCTGATGTAAATAAAAACACTTCCAGTCATTATGCGTACTGTCTAAAGCATACCAGCCATCCTCTAGGTTTCCCTACAAATACACCTGGCAGCATACAGATTGCCAGGTTAAAATGTGAAACATTCCCTCAATAGATGCAGCTCAACAGCTCGCTGTAACGGCTGAATTCCAGACCTCAAACACTTGCGCAGCGATAGCGATGAGCTCAGATGTCTTTCAGTGGCCCAGATGTGGGATATGATTGACTGTAAGAGGACTGCTGTTGCTAACATGTTCCCAACGTCAGCTCTGCACCATTTAGTTGGAATACACTAAAACTGGAGTAGAAACTCTGCCCAGTGCAATTTCCCTGAAGTACACTGATCATTGGGTTGTTTCAAATTTTTTTTGCAAAATTTAGAGGCACAAGATTTGAAAGTGTCTGCTGTGCTTGCTAATTCACAGTATCACTTGTCCTGTGACACTGTCCAGAAATCATTTGGATTATCAGGGAACGGGGCCCAGTTTTCTCTTACTTACAGAGACATTTCTAGAAGGCAGTTTTCAACCTTAATATAAGGCATGAGGCATAAGCATGAGAGGAAGGTAATAAATGCCAGCATGGACAGTAAGCCTCTTAAATATGTATGTGTGTATATATATCTATCTTAACAACCACATAACTCTAGCCAGGAAGGATTTAAGCACATGCAATTCTTTGAAGGCTTTTGAGGTCTAGTATCACCAAAGTCTTCAAGTGTATGCAAAAATACATTGTTGCACTGGGATCAAAAAAAGCCATTTTCTTTACTTTTTTTCACGCGATTCCTTGTGAGTAGTTCAATTATTCCTACGCGACTGCTCCCATATTTCGAGCAAAAAGG
This sequence comes from Falco rusticolus, assembly GCF_015220075.1. Taxonomy (NCBI): domain Eukaryota; kingdom Metazoa; phylum Chordata; class Aves; order Falconiformes; family Falconidae; genus Falco; species Falco rusticolus. Next base: position 51,345,465 of record NC_051187.1, read on the forward strand.
GAGAAAGTAACACTAGGACCTGGCATAGTCCCATTAGATCCTCAAAGTCAAAGATTTATGAACCTGTACATTTACATGAAATCAGAGTTTGCCCAGAGTATTCTTCTTTTGTTAAAGCTCTAGGCCATGAAAATGCACCGCAAAGCCACAGGCTGAGAATTACAACTAAGGTGGAGGCTTGAGGATGAAAAAAAGGTGAGCTGAGGAGAAGTTTTGAGTAATAATAATAAAAGATACAGATAAATTGGAATACATCTCAGGAAAATCTGCAGTGAACTTGCAAAAGTTAAAGCAATATTTAGCATACAATTAGACAAAACCATTTCTCCAGATGTAAATTATATAGTTTAAACAGAAGGCCTAAACCAGCAGTCAGGTACTGTCCTTAAACCCTGCAAACAACTTCATGCTGGGTGGGGGAGGGGAGACCATCGCTTGGTGCCATTTACCGGTCCCCAAGCATGCCGCCCTGCCCTGCCGGGTAAGGGCAACCAGGGCTGAGGCAGGAGAACGCCAATCCTGCTGTGGCGTGGAGGAGGATTTGCGAAGTCAATCTAAGCAGTAAAAGCGGTGCGCTTTATTGTAGAGGAATCTCTCTGGCACCAAAGGAGGAGCTCCCGTGCCCTTTCCTGGAAGACCCAAGTTGCTTCTGGAAAGAAAGGGAAGGGACAATTTTCCTAAGCGTTGTGACAAACCGCTTCCGAGGACATATGCAAGGTGTGTTCCTCACAGATGCCCACGAGCCCATCTCACTTGCTCCACGCCAAGGCCCCAGTGCACTGCCCCTGCCAGCAAGGATTATTCTGGCCCAGAGCTCAGGACAAACCTCCTGCCAACGGAAGCCCATGGGAGGAAAAGAACGTGTAGAAATTTCACTTGTCTTGACCTCAGTGCCAAAACACTAAATCTGGATGTCACAAGACCTCTTAAAGCATTTTGCTGTTTAAAACAAAGGAGTGAATTACAAGTATTCTTAGTAAGAACTCGAATGGAAATGGCCATCTAAGGCCTTTGCTTTAAACAAGTCTCACACGGGAATCTTATTTTAAACCTGCACTGGCATTTACACCGCAAACCAGAATGATCTTCACTGACCAGATCTATTTGGCTTGCACCTACTTGGATCTTTACGCAGTCATGAAGCATCTGAATTTTCCAGAGTTACAAATATAGAATCTCCAGAGCATCTCATCATCGGCACTTCCAAAAAGCAAACTTTGCAATCGTTTTTTCAACACAGACAATATTCAAGATATCGTATCCAAATGTTTGGTAAGGCTTCACCTCAAATCAATTCCAAGGTTTTATCCAGCTCTCCCAAATGCTTAGAAAACCAAACCAAACCAAGAAACCACAACACCAAACCCCCGAAAACACAAGAGTGACAGGGCCTGTCGAGGCAGGCAGTGCTCTGCCCATAGCGGACCTATGCAGGGGGCACGTTTCGGAGCCTTTTGGCAATTTCCTCCCTTTAGTTCTGAATGTGGTCCAGTGCAAAGCTGCCACATGCAGCTTCACAGGGCCCTACTTCAGTGTTAATAGGCATCGAAGTGTTCACAGGCTTCAGGCTGTCACCCCGATCTTCAGTCAGAAACCCGCCAGGGTTTGCATTCCCCGCAGGTCACTGCTGAGCTGGTGTGATGCTGCCCGGCACAGCACCAGCCATGCTGCGCAGCAGAGATCACCGTAACTGACAGCTCTAAGTTCTGACTCTGGGTGCAAGCATAGGTGAAAAATAAGAGGACACACTAAAAGAAAGAAACGAACCCAAACCAAACTACCCCCACCAGACCACTATTGCAGATTTGATCCAGCAGTTATCTAGAAAATACTGGTTGCTCAGTGACGATTAACTAGCCTCCAACCAGCAGCTTAACACCTTCATTCTGCGATCTGGTTTTAATGAACACGTGCCTTGAACAGTCCCATTAATATGCAATCTACTGTAACTGCCTAATAATCAAATCACCTTGGATATCTAGGTCTGCAGTATTCACACCGTTAACCAAACTCTGGCTGATTTAACGGATAAGTGACCCAAGTGTGCTGAAGCACTTTTTCCCCGTTAAATCGCAAAGGTAACAAAAGAAAGCCAGGGCCACCCAGCTCCACACTGCATGTCCCGGTCAACTGTTGGACAACTTCTCAGGGGAAGGCGGCCCGATATCACAGCTGTCTTCAGCATCAAGAATGACCACCCCACAGCAGCGCGACAAACAATAATCCTCCCATCCAAATCTAACCAAGCGTTAACTAGCAGAACCAAGTTGTTCTTAACTTCCGTCCTCACGTAACTTGGTTAGAAATACCCTTCACAAGGTGGTGACCAAAGAGCCCTGGATAAAATAAGCATGTGAATGGGAGCAGGTAAAGGATCCACAGGTGCCCCAGTTGGCTCCACGTGCGAGTGTTAGTTTTGTGAGAGCTCATTCCTGCCACGGTGCAAGCCACAGAGCTTTGGAGTGAGAAAAACTACCGCAAAACAAGTTAGTGTCATTAAAAAGAAAGGAGGAAAGGAAGAAAAAAGCAAGGTACAAAGGTAATTGTGATTTCTTTTTTTTAAAGCAAAATAAATTATGTGCAGGTGGAGGGGGAAGGAGAAGGATGGGAAAGAAAGCAAAGCCAGGGAAATACTGTACTCTTATCTACAAGGGAAGAATTTGATCAGAACTGGCGAGGCTTAAAGCAGCTACTGATTTTTCAGGAGGACACTGCGAAAAAATCAACACTGATGGAAAAAAATAAATCAATCATTCTTTTTCATTGGTATAAGGGGAAAATTGATGCAAACTGAGCAATTAGTTAGCAGCTGGAGGTCTTCACCTTTATCTCCTTGAAGAAGGAAGCTGTTTCGCCCTCGATAATTGGCTGCAGCAAAGGGCTTCTCCGCTTGCTGGAGGGGGAACCCTGTGACAGGTGTTAACAAGTATGTTACATTATGAACCCCTTTCTCCTCCACCACCTGCTCTCAGCTCATTCTCACCCATACATTCACTCTCAGCTCATTGCTGGACCATCAGGAGAAATCTACTTCTTAAACATGCCTGGCAAACCCCCTGAACCTTGGGCTGTTTTCTCTCAGGACACTGGACATTGCTTAGGAAGGGACATCGCTGCCAAACACTTTTAAGAAAAAAAACTTGGATGCTGGAATACTAGCTGGGCAGGAACTACAAAGGAAAGGCTGCAAGAAAATAGTCCCCAGCCCACGGCCCATACACACACCCCACATCTGGCTGGCTCTCCAGAGCTACAGTACAAGCCCAGCTAGGCTTCCCAGGCTTGGTTTCCAGGACCCTGATTTCCCACTGAATTGTCTAACGATGGTAGAGATGGATTTTCAAATGTGTCCCGCCTCTGCATGAGTCTCTCGCTGTTCTCACTTAAGGGGCTGGGGAAAGCCAGTCTTGTCTCTCCTCTGCTAGCCACCGTACAATTTCAGTTTCCCATCTAAATGGGATCTGACCTCTCTCTTTTCAGAGCTTTGCATTAAACTGCCCATGCACAGCTACACAGTTTCTTCCTTCTTGATTGCCAGCACCATCTTCACAGCACACATTTTGGGGAGTACTCTGCATATTCAAGGAGGATCAGCTTTTTGTTTTGTTTTAAATGCAGGACCATCTCCCACTATTTACAGAAAACAATGCCACTTCCCAGTGTGACTGAACTGAGCAATGCTGTGCCAGCCCATTCACTTCACTGCCCCTCTACAAGAAGTGGCCAGGACATAAGCGCTGCTTGGGAACAGCAAAAAAAGTGAAGGATCATACATGACAGAGTAAACAGGAACCATGATAAAACAATTCTCTTTCCACAGACAGGCTAAAAGTGTTCTGTGTGGGTTTTTTAGATCAAATAATTTTTAGAAAGTGGCCTACACAAGTTGTCTAAAATTAGAGATAGTGCATTTACTCCCTAGATGGGTGCACTGGATTCCTGGCTGGTGGCAGTGCCTCCTTGCCAAAGCACCACCTCAAAAGAGGTCCGCCACTTGCAGGATTTATTTAATACACACAAAGCGTTAGGAGACTGTTGGCCCTTTCTCTCAGCCAAGGAGACTGGTATCTCCTGCGGGACCCACACAAGTCTGTGTTCCTCACATACCAGCCTATGTAACCAAGCAGCATGGAAGACCTACAGCTCAGAGGATTGGTAAGAAAAGGGAAGTGAGGCTGTAGCCAAACACAAGATGATGAAGTAACAGCAGCAGCTCAATGGAAAGAGAAGAAACAACACAAGGTGAGATGTGCCCCATGGCTCATGGGTGGGCAGCTAGAGGCCCCTGACCAGCTTTGCGCGACTTCAGTAAACGGTGTGTCATAGATTGACTCATTTGCTTGGTCTTTGAGTGATAAGGGAGGCTGGGACTTGGCCTTAGTGACTGTGTTGTATGCAAAGTGTGGTGATTGCTGTTTCCTCAGCCCAAAACTGAAGAAATAGCCCCGAAAACAACACTCTACTCACAATGATAGGGATGGTGTTTGCTCTGGAGAGGATCTGCTTGACCAAGCGATACCTGTCATACAAAGGCTTCATCACCTGTCGTTCGTTTTTGGTAACCTGAAAAGGAAAAAGATTTGAGAACCATGAAGCTTGCAGCAGATGCTCCACTCTATAATGCATGTGCTTGTGATCGCTGTTAGTCAGAGGGGGCCTGAACAGAATCTCCTGAGGATGATGGGTTAGCAGCATTAACCCTGAAACTGGTAATGCAAGTGCTCCCATACATCATTACATCTCCTGTCGCAGGTGCCAGATGAAGCAGCACCCAAGCTGTGGGATGTCTTGTAATGGGGCTGTATGAGACAGGTTGTTTAAATGACCGGTTTAGGTATGTCCACAGCACAAAATGACCCACAGAGGCAACAGTCTGTGCCTGTAATCACGTCTACCATTATAAGGCACAACATGAGCTTTCCCACCCTTGTTCTTGTGGCTGGGGCCTCAGAGGCAATGTTTATGACGCACAAAAAGAGAAAAGAGGTGCAATGACTGGATACTGCAACGTAAGGAGTCTTTCTCAGGGTAGCTAAACTACAGGTATCACAAAAGCTGACCTGGCTTCGCTATTCCTCCTAATTTCCTGTCCAAGGCCGCAGTTCTTCATCTTTTGAACAACCTAACCTTGCTCTCCACCCCTCCTCCCAGCAACCTTGCTGAGGAGAAGTTACCACAGAGCTGAGAAGGGATGAAGGTGCCAGGGCTGTGTGGCACAGAGAAGACAGACTAGTGCTGTAATGCCCACCCCAAGCCCTCCTTACACTGCTCTGCCCCTGACTCTACTCTCCCTAGCTGTGGTCATGCTCCCTCCCCCGTGTGACAGTGTTACAAACTGCCAGTGTTTATTTCTGGTTTCTTTCAGACCCAAGCTAAGCTGAAAATCTTAGTACCGATAGTGCAGGAGAAGGGAAGACCTAACAGCTAGTAACTCATGTGGTAAAAGCAAAGGTCTGTCCAACCAGGTACTAGCTGTGAGGAAGTCAGGGTTTATTTCTTCAGTGTTTTGTTACAGCAGGCTTAGAAAACAGAGTACTCGGCAGAACCAACCTGACCATCACCTGTCTTTGTATTCAGTACTGTCTGACCCACATCCTATGACTGTCTTTCCATTAGCTCTTTTGTCTAACTTTAGATTATAAAGCTCTTACAAGGTGAAGCTTTAACTGATTCTGATGCCTATCTTCCTCAAGGCTTTTTGCTGCTGCTAATCACCAAAGCATCTGAACAGCCGCCACACAAAAATCAACAGTGTAACCCCCTAGGGAGCTTTGTACAGTCTCCTTTTCTGCAACAGAAATAGGAAGGAAGGGAATACAGCTTAAGACAGGGAGGAGATTTTAAAATGAACGGTCTTTTATTTTGTCTGCAGTTGACTTTCATTGGAGTGAGCTTCCTAAAACTTTCTCATCCTCCCTCCAAGCAGGGCAGGGTGCTGGTTTGCAAGGGGCAGAAGAGCTCCGAGCACTCCCAGGAGTGGGACTGGCAGGGAAGAACTCTTAAGAATCTGGAGGCAGCATCTTCCTCCTGATAATCAAGTTTCTTTCTTATGTTGGGGGCAGATGAACAGGGAGGAAGGAGGAGGAAGGCCTTTTTATTCCTTTCTGGGTTCAATACGAACATCCCCAAGCCTGACAAGGGGCGTACAGAGGGGCAGTCCCAGCTCTGGGGCCTGCATGCCCCACACCTCTGGAGCACAGGCCAGCTCCAACACCCTCAGGCTGGCTGTTGGTTGCATAAGTAGCACATATGGATTAGAGGGATGTGAGCAGCATCAGACAGTTCACTCGGCCCTCTCTGTATTGAGTGTTGTGTTGATCTGTTGCATTCAATGGCACTGGCTAGCAAGTTGCCTCCAACTTAGGGTATTTGTCTGCAACCCGTCAAGCATGCTACTGGAAAAACTGGGTAGCCTGCCTCTCTCTCATTCTCCCTAGCTTTACTAGGTTAGCGGTTAGTAGATCAGGAGGCACAGCACTACTGTTAGCTCAGTCTCTTACTAAAAAAATAAAACAAAAAAAAAATGACTACTGAGGCTGAGAACTAAACCTTCAATTAACAACATTTCAAAGCCGATAAATAGCACTGTTCTGCACAGAAAAATAAACATAAGCCTTGGAATGGGCAAAAGATCCTTAGGTATGTGGAAGAATGGAAATAAACGACATGCCTCAGTGTCTGAATATCAGCGTGGAGAGAGAACACAGAGAATTAATTCAGGCATTAGAAGTGTATGGGGCCTGAGTCAGCCCTGCTGATTTACACCAGCACACTTAACAGAAGGCAGATTCTGAAAGAAAATGTTTATCACACAGGCAAACTGTCTCAGTAGGTAAACATAAGTAATACCAGCAAAACCTAGGTATATTTTGGGAGAACATTAAAATGTAAAAAGCCTGTTGGAATAATGGAGCCTTTGACACAACTCTGGGGCACACTCCACATGGCAGAAGAGCAGCAGCTGAGGAACAGACCACTGCTTGCATTGTCACAGCAGCTCCAGAATTTCTGCAGAGATGGTCTTTTTGGCTTAAACAGTTCAGTTCCACCTTTGCAGGTTCATCTACCACTGGTGCAGAAAGACCCGGTTGCACGATAAATGTCAGCTCCATTGTTTATCTTATTTAGTTAAAATATCTTTAAGAAAAAAAAAAACTTGGCTGAACTATCCCCATTCTCCTCAGGCTCTCAGTACTTTTCCACTGCTGCAGTGCCAAGCGCTGGGAACAGCAAAAGCTGATCAGCTGCAGTCCTCCTTGCCATGCAGCGTTGCTAGGTATAGACTGCTTACTTAAACCCAAACAAATTAAAAAGCAGTTGTATAAATAAAGCATCAGAAAGGGGAGGAAAAAATAAAAGGTATGCTGACAAGCTAGGCTCTGGACTTGCCCTCTTTTTTAAACAGATTTAAGTGAGTTCACTTCAACGAGATGCCACCTGTTGATTTATGTCATTGTAAAAGCAGAAAAGCAGACTGTCTCGGGGGGAGGCAGGGAAGGTGAAGTGGATTCCCTTGTGCTGGCCTTTTGCTCCTTCACCCAAGAATAAAACTGCACGTCCTCTCATACAATTATGCTGTTTTAAGTTGCCAGTATATGTGACTGTGCAATATTAGCCCTTCACAAAGGTATTTAAGTAAATTAGCAATACTTTTTTTAAAACAATGGACAAAGGAGGAAATAATTCAGGAGCAAAAGGAAGGAAGCGATCAGGAATCCCGTGCAGCAGCAGAATGACAGATTTGTCAGCTGCACTAATCAATTTGCTGCTCCCGAGCCGCTGCTCAAGGGATTAGCACCACTCTGAAATTAAGTTACTTCACCTATACAGCGGGTAGCAAAGATTATAACGCCGTCAGTGAAAGAGGAGGAGGGATTCATACAAAGCCAACAATGGTGTCCTGGAAGCCACAGTGTTTCTGCCATGGCAGGGACACAAATACTTAATCCTCTGTCTTCACAAATAATTTTCCTTTGTTAAGATCAAATGTGCAAGAAACCTCATGACCTTTGCTTCCCTGGCACTTGGAAAAAAACATTGGTTTCTCAGAAGAAGAATGAAATTGCCTTTCAACTTATGCTGGGCTGCTTAGGAGACAAACTTGCATGAACCTTTTGGCACAAGCAAATTGTGCAAATAGCAAGGTGCTGGCACCTCCCTGCAAACAGCAAGGTGCTGGGAGAAACATGCTGTAGCTCCTCCAAGAAGGAGCAATGTATGCACACCTGTCTTCCCAGTTAGCCACTAATACTAGCAAATTGCAAAATTCCTGGTTGGATGGGGGACCACACACAACTATTCACATGCAGACTATATCCCCAGTAAAGGTGGCTGAGTCCACTGGGCCACAAACTGGGTATCTGTGGATCCTGGTGAGTGTGATGCTAAAATAATGCACATTCTGCCTCAGTCAGCCTGGAGGCTCGGTCCTACGGGTATCTGCCAAGCACAGCGCCGCGTGCAGACATCGCCTTGCTGAGAACACACTCTTGGGTAGCGATGGCCGCGAAGGATCAGAGAGGTAGATTAGAGGATGCACGTGTGGTTTGAACAGCAAGAAGTCTAATGACTGTGACATCAAAGGAGCATTAGGGGGATCATTTACCACAGACAAAGACATATAAAGATGTACTTTATAAAAAAAAATGCTGCTGTACATACCGGTCTGCCATGAATGCTTTCATAATACAGCAAAGCTTTTTGAAGAGCCACTTTTTCAGCTGCTATCTGATCTCTTGTCATGTCCTATGAAGAACGGCATACAGAGAGAGGAGGAAGAAAAAAGAAGTCAAGATTCCTGGACTGAACAATATTGATCTGTGGCCTAACCGAGTCACGCCATTTTGTCATTAAAATGTTCTGAAGATGGGTCTCTGCCTTCCAGTCCTCTCTTCCCAGCTATATTGCCAAAGAGACTGTTAACATGAGTGGCACCCTATGCACAATGCAGGAAGATTAGAACCATATAAAATTTGTATATGAAGGTGTTTTATGTACATATCGGGGACTTACCAATTATCAATGTGCTCTGAGAAAACAATGGCATGCAACTTTTAATCACAGCGCCTCTTTTTCAGTTAAAATCCAACATGTAAATTCTACACCAAAACACATTTTCCTTCTTTTTCTCCCAATCTGGGGCAAGCTCCAGCACCTCTTGCAAAGCTTGCCATCTTTGCTTTGACTGCCATAAACAGACTACCAAGAACTGAATTGCAGTCAGACCATCTCCTTCTGCCAGTTCTGCTATAGAGTGAGAAGCTCTGGCAGACAGGCTGAGGGGACCAAGCCAAAAAACCAAAGGGCAGACAGTTAGGGAACTCTTTTAAGTAAGTTTGCCAGAGCTCCCCCACTGAACTTGCCTGACACCAGGCCTTCTCTCCCTATCATAGCACCAAAGACTATCACAGACCCTCTTTTAAACAGCCAGGCTGTGGATTCTTGCTACCACCAGAAAACAGCCGAACACACGCTGTGTATCATCTTCTGAAGATCTAGTAAACAAAGATAATGCTGTCTGCCCCTCTCTTACAAAGCATGCACAATTTATGTGTCAACAGACTAAAGGACTTCACTTCCAAGGCTGCCCAAACCTCAGGAACTAGCAACATCAGACACAAAGATCTCCCTGCTCACAACCCTCAGAGATCACAGCAGCTAACACAGCTCAATGCAAAACTCTGAAGAGTAGTGACAAAAACCCTGAGAGAAGAGCATTCAGCTTTGGAGCGATAACTAGAAGAAAACAGATGACCCGATGTCCAGAATCACTGGAAGACTCAGAATTTGCCAAAAGCCTTTGTGGATAACAACAGAAATAGCCAAATACAGGGCAGGAAATATTGCAATAATTCAGAAACTTTACGTGGAATATACAAGGATCAGGAAAAGCACACACAGTGACATTCAACAGAAATGAAGGTCTGGAAAAAAAATCAGGTACTAAAGGCAGAGGGAAAGAAACTAAAGCAAGTGAGCCAGGAGTAAAGGCTGTAGACTTTGCAACAAAACACAGAAGACCACAAGGCTTTCCCAAATGACTCTGCAGCCATGAGTGACCCACTTGTACTTAAAGGCCTAAATTTGATCTGTCTAAATCGTACCTTAATATCTTCAGGTCGGTTTGTCTCTGTTCGTTTTTCTTGAAGCTTCTTCTGGATAGAATCAAGGGTCGCTTCCACTGCAGGCTTGGCAGAGTTATCTGACAGGTCTTGCTTCTTGTCATCGTCCTTCTCGAGCTGAGAGCCGAAGCTCTTGGGGAGCGTGTTGCTTCGCTGACGCACAACAGGGCCAAGGTCTTCCTCCGATATCTTTAGTTTTGACTCTAAACGGGGCATTCGGGGGAAGAGGAGTAATTTTTCTATTTAAAAATGTGGCAATGACAAGATCGCTGCCTAACATCAAATTTAAATGAGGCAGAGTCCAGCTGCCCCACAAAGGCGCACCAGTGGTGGTTGCTCACCTTTAAGTTGCTTTCGGAATTTGGCCAAATCATTTGTCCATTTGAGCACTTCAGGGTTGGCTGCTTTGTCGCTGTGGGAAGGCTGGGAGGAAAAAAACAGTAATGCTGAATCTGTGTTAAACCAACAGGAGAGACCCACTGAAACAAGTATATGTCACAGAAGTAGGTACAACAGAATTCGGACCCGGCATGGACCATGAGCACTAGCTTCTGACTGGCACCCTGCAGGCCTCTGACCAGCTCATTTCAGACCTTGTTTTAATTGCTCCTCCCTGTCACAGCACTGACTCTTCAGGGCATCGTAAGATTGATTTTCTTTTTAGAAAACACAAAACTTTTGATGGCAAACATGAATTTGCAGGAGTGCCTCAGAGGGCCAGATGAACGTTGGAATCCTTGTGCCTACTGTTTTCTAACAAGACGGCACCTCCAAAATAGTTAGCCTAGCCTGAACAGTTTGAGAAGTGTTAGGGTGATGCACATATTCACACCAAAAGCTTCCTTACATCCAAAGACAGCAAAATAACACAAATGCTAGGCTACAGCAAGCTCTGAGCATTTCTTCCAGCCTTTTCTAGTGCAGGAAGATCCTTTCAGCACATTCCTTTGTAGTTTAGATCCCCAGCAAAGCTTTATTTCCTTAAAAAGCTTTCTATGCATCAGAAGGGCATGTCAGGAACAATTAACAGTACAGTACACTGCTGCTGCTCAGCAGCACTTGACTGTGGTTCCTGGCTCAGAAGTAAGGCGGCTGTTCTCTCTCCTCTGCAATGCACTGCTGTCCTGGGAGTACCATCATGCAAATGAGATGTGCAATTGTGCTTCCCATAAGCTGAACTTTAATAAACAAACAATCAGAATAGCATAGCTATTCCTACACACTGAGTCTGTGCTTGTGGCACACAGTCTTACGTGTTGATCCAATTCTTACCGGTTTATTAGGCTATCCCTTGTTTTGCACTGATAATGCATAATGCTTGGAAAGGCAATTTGCTTAGTACAGATGCATGTTTTCTTTTTTCGGGCAGTAGCTTTTTTCATTTTTTCTTTTTCAGACCTTATAAAAGCTTTCAAGCGCTCTGTATGTTTGACAGACTTGCCTGATGTCCCTTCCCTTTGTTGCTAATGCATAACTCTCCATACAAATGCTTAACTCCTAGAGACTCACTCTGTATTTCCTCTCCTCTTCAAATTTGTCCTCAAATCTCCTGATCTTTTTCTTCAGTCCCTGAATCCTCCGGGTGAGTTGTGCAGGGGTAAGGTCCTCTCTGTCGTCTTCATAAGATCCCAAAGATGAACTCCGCCTCCTACCAAGAGCAGAGAAGAGCTTATCCAAACAGCCACAGTACGTCTTCATGCAAAGAAGGCCACTTAAAACTTTGTGCAAATAATGGGAAATCCCACAGAAGTGAGAATGCTATGTTGCTACTCTGTAATGACAGCAAAAGATGCTGCAACAGCACTTTTCAGCAACAGCCACTCCCTAGATGTCAATTCACAAACTCAGAAACTATTAGTTACCAAGAGTTTTCCTAAAAATATCTCTTTCCCATCAGCAGGAACAGAAACCAAACACAGCACAGCTATCTGGCATTGTGGCTTGATGCAACTGTGCACACCCTTTACAGCTGGGTTTGAGAACCAGGACAGGGAAATCACAACCCACCTCATGAAGGAATGAGAATTGGGAGGGGAAGGAGGCACTTCTGTATCATCCAGGTACTGTTGGCTCTGTCCATAGGCATAGAAGCGAGGGGACAGCATGGGATCGCTGTCCTCATCCAGAAGCTGGCGAATTAAGCGACCGGCCTGCGGGGAAAGGCGAGCCTCATCTGAGTCTAAGCCGTCTCGCTGCCATGAGGAAAGAGCAGGGATGGGCTCTGGGAACAGTAAGACAAAGGCTGGTTTTATCGTTTTTGTTTTACACGTACGACAGACTCCAGGCAACTTTTCTAATGAACCCTGACCTGTTTGTCCCGCACAGTGATTCCTTGTCATCAGGCATTCTCTGGGTCATTATTTGCATCTATCTGCCCAGCGTGCAAAGCATCGCCTGGCCATGGTGGGTACTCTCCAGAAACACAAATGATCACCTAGGCACAACAGAAAACTGTACCCAGAAGTTGGCCAGCAATTACCATGGACTGACACCAAACGAGGCTATCGCCAGCCAGCACCTCTGAGGGAAAAGTTACGCTGGACAAGAGAAAATTATTGGCACACTGCAGTATAAAGGAGGTAACTGGATTACAGGAGGGGTTTTTTTCAATTTCAGGGTGTACAAATGCTGTAAATGAGTTGCGTATTAATTGTCCTGCCATAGCCTCCAGCACTCCAGTACAACCCTGCTACCCACTATTGGAAATTCAAAGACTGGGAATAAGCCTAGGTTCTTCTAGTCTGCAAGGAAAAGCTGTCTCACATTACACCCAGTTCCACAGGGTGCTTAGCCTCGAAATGAACAATGATGGTAATACGGTCTGAGTTTCCCCCTTCTCTATCCCGTGTGCAATCCTGCTGCTTAACAGCATGGTGGAAAAGTGGAGATCTTCAGCCACCTGGACAACCTCACCAGCTGGAAGTAAAAGCAATGTTCTACAGGGAGATGGTGGACTGGGAGAGAAAGGGAAACCAAACGTAGCAGTAGCATTGCTAATTAGCATAACGGAGCCCAAGGAAAGCTACCACCTCAATCTTGTGATCGCTCCCTCCAGATGCCATAAGAAGTCCAACATTTTGTGTTCAGATAGTTTACTAAGCTGATTTGCATGCTCCTACTTAGCACCACGGGATTAGACAGTTTAAGAGCCAGGCTTTGAACTTACAAATCTAACAAATAGTTTGAGAGTCAAGTAAGAAAACAAAAACCTTATAGAAAGCTCCCAGACCAGTTGCAGAGCTACGGACTCATGATTTCCCATGCCTCGTGCATCTATTCTTCCATGAAGAGAAGGGGCTTTTGAAGTTACCGGTTTTTGAATAAAAAGCAGTATTTCCTTTTGCTGAACAAGGTTAACATTTTCATAGCTCCGAATGGATTACATAAGGCTTCCCTTACAGAATCTGTATGCTGTTTAATATTCCCACCCATGTACAATTCAGACAGCACAAGATCATCCACAATTCAGTAATGACAGGCTCAGCGGTATTTTGCCTGCACACGGCATCAAATAACGCTCTTCCCCCCTTCTTCCTTAGCACATGAATATAAATGGCACGCCTCTGCTTAGAGGTTGGTGCTGCATGCAAACTGATGTGCTGCTCTGAAAGGGATGGCTGGAGGTTTTTGCAGAGAGCCTCTTGCAGGTGTTGTGCTAAGTGAAGCACATACAAGCCTGGCTCACAGAGGCTACTTTGATGAGGTGTGTAAGTCCCAAGTGTATGTAGGCTGTTTTGCCACGGACTGGACAGCTAATGCAGCCTGCACTTCTCAATTAATTTCTAGAACAAGAGTGTTTTCTTAGCTGCGTTCAACCTTGGCAGTTCCTAATACCTGAAATATTTTGCTCAAGGAATCTGATAAGGAGGAGGGTGAAACAAAGGGCAAACTCTTCAGCCAAACTGCGACACTTTGGTGTTGCACACTTCCCTGATCTCTCATGATTTCAGGAGGGTCCTCAACAAGATCTCTTGTAGCAAAATAATGGCTAGTAACACTAAAGGAACAAATCTGATAACTTCATTCCTGCTAGTCAAATGTAAGTGATGCACACAATTCTTGCAGACATCTCTCTTGTCTGATTTTTGGAATACATTCTCACCCCAAAACAGAATTTGCTCTTGGAAATGGTTAAATCACACCTCCATGGGATTTATATACATGGAATAAACTTGGAAGAAATCAGCAGCATACTTAGCAGTAACCAAATTAAGCTGCTACACCACACTGGCTAACAAAGCCATTATTAATCATGCATGATGCATGTGACTTTGTCCCAAGGTGGATTTATACACCAGATAGCATGCGACATTCAGGGAATTGTAGTGGCTCAAAGAGCTTCTGATCAAACCCCAAAGACAGCAAAGCACTTTATGCAAGCTACCGGAGGCTGAGGTATGTCTACTTTCTCTTTTGTTAATTTCAGTATACTGCCCAAAAAGATAAACTCACATTCCACAGGAGAAAGTGTTAAAAAGGAGATGGGAAAAAGGAATAAAAGGAAAAATCAGACTTGGGACTTGATAGAAGAAATGGTTGCTATAGCAAATCAGCTGGTTTTAACCCTCACTCCTGGAGGGCCTGAGTCCACGCGTAACTTGTTTCCCTTACTGACTCTTAAGTATTTGAAAGAAAAAGATCTCATTTGGACACAAAAAATGGATAACCCCCTAGAATGTTGCACAGCAATTAATTAAGGAACATATTTAGGTAAGTAGAATTATGGATTTTATCTACATCCGATCACAAAGTGGACCAGAGCTGTAGTCCAACTTCCTTCCCTCATACTGGCCCGGTGCCAGGTGCTTCAGCTGGAAGCACTGGAATTGATGGATTGAATAAATATATAGGAACCTGCTAAGGGTAAGCTGCCACTTTTTCTGACAGGGCACAATGGATCAATTAGTGTTTAACAGAATACGTAATACCTTTTGTTACTCATTTACCCAAAATAGCTATCAGAGTGTTGAGCCTTTTCGGAAGGCTGCTAAATTCCTGGACTTAATGACTCAGGTTTGAAGTATTTGCTCTCAGGATTAATATTGTTACCCTTTCCCCTTTCTGCTACCTGAAGAACAAAATCTCAGTAAGGAATGTAAAAGTTCCACCTTTTCTTTGCCATTAGCTTGACAGAACAGTTACCCTTATTCATGTTCTGTCTTGAACAGATCTGTCTTGCTCAGAGAAAACTCAGTTTTCTACTCACCTCCACAGTCTTTCCATGTACTATTCCCCGCCCCCCCCTTCTCCATAATGAAAATCTTTTGTGAAAATAAATATATTTGGGAATATTTAACCAGCATGGCTATACCAGTGCAGAGAAAAGGTGAAAAAAATTTCTGTTTATTGGTCAGACTCTCAGTGCATTTCTTTTAGGTACACTTTCTCTAAGTCGGCACTGAAGAGATGAATTATGCTGGTATTGAGCCTGCAGTCCTTCAGAACTGCTGCACTCCCTCTCAAAATCCCACAACCAGCTAATCTTTCAACAAAGCTGTCAGCCATCTGCCAGGTGTTGCTCTGCAGAACTCTGTAGGCACACATACGCCTACGGCAATACAACCTCTCTGCAACCTGCCACACAGAGGGCTGGAGATATTAATAAACCTGTGTCATGCAAGAAGGGAGGAAGGAAGATTTAATTGTACCAAATTGGTGTATTATTGCTGAGCTCCAAGCCGCCACGCTGATAAAACCTGACTTTTTTTTTATCACCGTATTGTACATTTGCCACAGGGTTACTGGGGGCTGCAGGGCCAACAGAGGGGTGGCCACACACACACACACACGCAGCCCATGTCAGATGCAGCCAGCAAAATGCCGCAGGCATCTCCTGTTTCCCTTTCCTCTGCAGCCACACAGCTGATGCATGCTGCTCACACCGCTTTTACACAACCCCGTCTAACAAAGGAGGCCAAATCTCAGCTGCTGCAAACCCAAGTAGGTCCAGAGGGATTAAAAAGTCTGAACTCATTACCACACCTGAGGTCCTACTATTAAATCCCACCTGAAAGACCCCAGAAAGATCTCTCATAATAAAGTGAAAAAAGCAATTTAAAACCCCAAAACATTCACTAGCTCAGTAACAACCTATTTTACTCATCTTATAAATAACTGTTTGAAAACATCCTTGTTTGAATACATCAAGAGGTATTCTTCCTACACAGATCAAAAATGATCCAAATAAAGTGCTACCATGCCTTTTCAGTTAGTGAGATGACACATCTCTCAGCTACCAAACCAACTTTGTGTTTTGTTTATAACATCATAATAACCAATGAGAAAATAGTTTTTAAAATATTTGTGCTATCAAATAAAATCAGTACACAATGCAATTATTCTTTTCTACACATAGTAATAAAAATGCAATGTGTTTCATCACCTTTTGATTCCTTATGCTAAAGGGTGTTACACAAATACATTGATGTATCTTAAGTCCACAGTGTTGAGAAAAAGAAATCCAAATCTAGCTTCCCTGTTGCTGTACTCTTCGGATTTTTTTGGGGTGGGTTTTTTTTTTTCCCATGGGAAATTACCAATTAAGTCAGTGTTGAAACTATTCGTAGATCAGCTTCACCCTCAGGGTCTCAGTGCTGCAATACTTGAGTTCTCAACACTGAGAACCCAAATTGTGTTTTGAATTTCTGCTTCTATCCTTTTTTTTTTTTTCCCCCCAAGCTTCAAAGGTTGTAGAAAAATGTCTGCTGATTGTTTCCTAAGTGCTTGTTACTGCAAACTGCTTGAAATCTCATCCACAGAACCTTTTTTAAAGCGTCAGTAATGGGGCGATGTAGGCAGCAATCACATGCATCGTATTGATTTACTGAACTGCCAGCCGCCGTTACGGAGAGTAACATACTTGCAGATTTTCCTTGAGGGCAGGATAGCAAGTTCTGGGCTCGAATTAGAAACATTCGGTAAGAAATTTGTACAATAGTGCTGGACTGTGAAAGAACACTCTGTCCTCCTCGCTCACAGCACTCCATTCAAACGTAATCCGCAACAATTAAAAACTTTTTGCTAGGGAAGCAGCTCTGAAAACGCTTGCTCGCAAGCTGTCTCAGCTGGCACTGACTGACCCACCAGCTTAGCATGCAAGCCCAGCAGTCACACATCCCAGTTCACAGAGACAGCTCAGTTCACACCCAGCCCGGGAATAAAACGATTTGATTTGTGTCTGCCAAATGCACACTAGTCAAATATTTCTCCTGGATCATGGGAAACACACCTAGGCTTAGTGTTCAGAACTTGACTGTGGCTGGGGCACTGCTCACGCCCTGCATCCTACATCAGCAGCGTGATGACTACCACACATATGCCCTTACAGGCAGCAGGCGAGGCAGGTAGAGAAGGCAGGCACACAGCAGAGCGCCGAGCAGCCTACGCACCGGAGGAAGCGCGAAGCCGTCGTCTTTGTCCTTTCTCTGCCCAGCTTTAGGTAAAGGGAACATAGATAGCCTGGAGAAGTACAGCACTTCTCTCCTATTGTGTACAGATTGGACGATGTGGTGAACCTTAAAAAAAATACCTGGTAAGAATTACTTCTAGCGTAAGATAAAAGGCGGGGGGGGGCCTGGCAGCAGCTATCACAGTTCTGTGCCCCTGAAGGAGGGCTTTTAAGGTAGCTCTGGTCTTAACGTGATGGAGAGCCTGCCTGAGAGACAAATAAGAGCTAGTCAGTGGACAAGGCTGTCTTGTGTAATTCTGTGCCCACTCTTGAAGGCTCTTCCCTCACATTTGACTGGAGGCAGTGACAGCTACAGCTGAAGGCAACCCCTCAACCTGTAACTGTTCTCACAAGCCACTTTAAAAGGCGCAGCTGTTGTCCTGATCACTAGATGCTCTGTCTCCTGCGGTATGATACAGAGGACCCGGCACCCAGAAGTCAGCTCCACTATGCCCCAGAAGAACAGGTAATTTCCTGAGAGAAGGACCTACCAAATTTGCTAGAGCAAAGCAATAAACTCCTCAAGTGTTACTGCATTTGGAGGCACAGTCCTTTTCCTTTTCACTGGGGATGCAACCAGAGCTGCAGCACAGATCCTGAGAGGTCTGTGAAGGTCTGAGTGACACAGGCTGGCTGGCAGAGGAAGGGAGGATGCCCTGGCTGCTAGAGCTGTGGATGGGTGGTACAACCCTGCCTTGCAAAGCCAGTCTCAATTACAGACTCTGTCGTTAGCTGCAGAAGCAGCCTGAGAGTTGATGTTAAGATCTTCCACCTCCTGGATGCCGCAAGCTTGATTTCACGCCCACAGCTATGGAAGACTCAGAAGGCACCATTTTGCTGCTTTTTCATCTGCATCAACAAAATGGTGATTCTGGAAGGCATGCCTTTTAGAAGATGGCATCTCTCTCACCACAGACAGCTGTCCATCTCCTCCTCTTGTGAAATGCATGTGAGCAGAACAGAGGAAGGAAGGATCAAAGAGAAGCACTCTTCAAGCACAGCCACACATGCATAATCCTGTTTCATATTTGCAGGGCAAGAAAGCTAGAATCCGTAAGAGCACACCTATGAAGAAGGAATTGTACCAAAGGTGCAACTTATTTTGTATGATGGGAAAGCCTCTCTGGCAGATCTCTGTTCTCCCCTTCATGCGTTCATATGACTCCCATTAGTAACCCAAGAAGACAAAAAAAAAAAAAAAAAAAAAAAAAAGAAAGAGAGTCATTATTTCCAAAGGTTCACATGACTGCTGAAGCCACACATCACCTCTGAGAACACAGACATGCTCACCCTGGCCTGAGACCCTGTGGGGCAGTGCTAATTAGCATCCCAGCAAACACATACAGCAGCCAAGGCCTCCTGGGAGCCTTTCCATGGTGCTTTGATCAACCATGCTGCACACGTGGTGATACCACCCAGGGAATCCCCGCCTAGCAAGCAAATGGAGAAATGCTCTCCCAACCATGGTGACTAGTTGCTTGGTGAATCAAAGGCAGCCACGGCTGCAAGTTTTCTTTACTCATGCTCAAAGTGTCATAACTACTCCACTCCTAGAGGGAAAGGCAAAATATACTAGGTCACGTATTCTGTGGAGGCAGGAGCAGATTTAGAGCAATAAACTAGTTACACATTTTCCCCTCTCTTGCTTATTAGAATACCGTACTCCCCCTTTTCCTGCTTCTTCCCTGTCAAAGCCCTTCTTTCACTCCTAAAGCACAAACAGAATTCTTGCTTGCACATGGAAACCGTGTAACTGGAAAAGGGTTTGATCCCAGAGGTGCTGGACACCTTAAATTTATCTCAAGTTCAAATGAAACTGAGGTTCACGGCACCCACAGAGCTCCCCCAGATTTCCCACCCTTAACTGAGTCAGTGCAGCCACTAAGAACCACTATTAAAATAATTTAAAGCACACACAATTTAACACTGCTGTTTGAGCTGGCAATCAGAATTTTTTCACAGCATACATAAAAAAGTTGTTTGTAAGAGCTATCAAAAGACAAAACAGCAGACAGACAGCCTTTTTTCCAGCTACGCTTTTCAGATCTGAATCATTATTTCCAAATAGCGATTGAAGTGGAAGAAAAGGAAGAAAGAAGGAAGCTCCTTTCAGACTGTGAAACACCCAGCTTCTTTGAAGTATAGGGCCACCTAGCTTAATATGAGTGACCAGCCACCAAGAAATAAGTTATCCTGAAATGCTCCGGGACTTAAGAGTACTAAACAACACGTGAAAGTAACTTCAAGAATAAACCAACTAATTTTCTTCCTCTAAGTGACAATTAGAATTCGTACCCATCCAGTATTTTGCTTCCAGTTTCTCCAAACTTTCAGTTCCATATTAAGGACCAAATTGCTTTCCTGTTGTTTTTGGCAAGGGAAAATGATCACATAAAGACATATGCAGCTCACTCAGGTCTCCCTCTCTCCCTTTTCACTTGTACGACCAGCCATCACACAATCCTACCTTCCCAGTTGTTGTCATCACACAGCGCTGTCAAATCCAGCTGAGGCACTTCCGACACAAAGCTGTTTTCCTGGTCATCGGCATCTTGATTTCTTTGCAACTTGTTTTCAGGAATGCTTGGATGCTCTTGAATCTTCATACTTGAAGTCAGCTATATTCCCATATACCCGCAGAAATGAGAAAGAAAAAAAAAAAAAAAAAGGATGTTTCAGGAGGCAGAGGAGGAAAAAAACCCACCACCCTGCAGTCACAGCAGCAGTAAGCTCACACCTTTAGCTAAAAACATCCAAACAAACAGACCCTGGTGCTTCCAGCTCCAAATCCAAATCCCCTGCGTGGTGACCCCTACGTACTAACTGCTCACTCACACCGGTAAAAACATCCATCCATCTGTCTTCCTTGGATTTTTCCTTCAGGAATAGCCACTGCAAGTTCCCAAGACTACCTGCCCTGACAACTGCATGCAGCTGAAAAAGCCTCCGGTAATCGATTGGGATGAAAAGGGAGGGAGGAAGGCAGGGAGAAAGGGAGAGAGAGGGGGGCGGCTGCATACACTTCCTAAAGGAGCACAACTCCTTGGAGCAACAACAAAAACGCTGCTGCTGCTGTAAGTCTGTAGCAATATGGTGTCTTCTAAAAAGCAGGCACCAGAGCTCCTGAGGTAGCAGCCGCAGCCAGCCAGCAGCGCAGGCTACGTACATGAATGCTCTCATGCAGGCTGTGCTGGCTCAGATCAATTAGTGCCAGCTAAGCTGTGCTGGCTGCACATTCCCCGATTTCCTGTGGTTGTTTTCTAGCTGGGCGTGGGGAGAGCAGAACTATTTATGGAGGAGCTCTGGGTATTAAAGCAGTGTTGCGCAAATCCAAACGGCAGTGGGGTTTGGCATCTCAGCTGGAAGCAGTGTGGACTCTGGGAAAAAGCCAAAAAATTCACACAAGCATCCAATGACTTAGGAGGGGAAAAAAAAAAAAAAAAAAAAAAAGCAGCATGCTGTCAAGTAAATGATTCATCATTTAGCGCTACCTAGAAGCAACCGCTGTTTGCTTCACCACTATTCACCCCTGCACATACCACACGTCGTGTGCATTTATGCAGAAATCACTGCCATTCCCACAATGCAGATACACAGTGCGCGTGTCTGCAACAGTGTGCTTGATGACACGGGCAGTTTTGTCACTCTACCATGAAATAGCTGTAATGCCTCACAGAGGGCAGTCGGGAAAAGGAAGCGTAAGGCGTGTACATAAACATATAGTATATGATGTGATAATGTATAAACCCACCAACAAACGGAGCTATCCGAATAGACAGCGGCACATTACTACGTAAGCTATTTGATCTTGGTAAGAACAGCTTGGGTATAATTCTCTCAAACAGAGTCCAGCAGGTAGCCAACATGCAGATGTCCCCCTGCAGGAATTCTGATAATCTAGTTAGCCACCTGCATATGCTGATGTGTGAAGAAAACGGGCCTGAAGAAAATAACCAGTACATTTGGACATGTTTTATTTGTGAATCCAGAAGCATGGCCAAACTGTATTAAATCAATATCCTTAGTATATGCCAGTACGGCACATTTAATTTTTTTCATCTGCATAGAGCTAATGATGGGTTGTGGGTTTTTTCCACTCTGAGCAGAGGAAAAACAAGTAAACTTCATGCTGGGAGGGGAAAAATCTGCCCAGTAGACAAATTATATGAATCAATGTTTTTATCTGGATTCAATCCCATCAATCCCTGCAACTGGACAGGGTGCTGGACTATCTCATCTAGGCTCCCTTTCCTGTGAAAGGTTGGCCTAGGTGATCTTCCAAGGTCCCTTCCAGCTGGGGCTGTTCTACGGTTCTAAAAACCTGAGTGATGAACACACTGGTACTTGTAAAAAGTGTTCTGCATTGTATTTGTGTAAGGTTTGTATTTCCTTTTCATTTCAATAAATTGTCTTTTTGAATCTTTATAACAAAAGAAACACTAAATGACAGTTTGCCAAGCACTAATAACTTGTACAGCTTGACACTAAATCTGATTACAAATGTGTTTATTGTGAGAGCTGTAGATGGAAAAATTGCTAATTCATTATTCAATATCTTTTAAGCTGCTTCCAGGTTGGAAGGACTGAAATACTTCAAGGTCCAAGAACAAATTTCTTGCCAGGATCTAAATAGTCAGCGTACATTACAAACATAAAGACTGGTCAGTGGCCAGAAACAGGCAGTCTTCTACATTTAGTAAAGAACAAACTGTACCAGTTGATAAACTGCATTTAAATTGCCAGCACAGTATTTTAAGGCTGAAAGAAATAAATCAGTTAAGTTTCAAAGTAGGTGCTACTTTTAATAACATCAAGAAGCGTGAAGAGAGGAACTTACCTAGATTTTAAAAATTTCAAAGGTAATTTCAAAAGAAAATACCATCCTGTCACCACCACTGATACCAACTTCAGAGTTAAATGTCTTTCTATGAAGAGTGTACAACCTCCTGACTTCTACAAAGACTTGTTAAAAATATCTGTAGCAGACATAAGAGCACTTCCCAGATGGGTAAATGTTTCCATTACACATATATTAGAAAGATCGTATCAATGTTGTCTTCCTTCTAAAGTCACTTCAGCTGTTGGAAACATTTAAAAGCTGTTTAAAAAACAGACGTGTGCTGTGCCTGCAGCCGGTTACTCTCCTTGCTCACTGATGTAGCCTCTAACACAATAAATCATTAGGTGTTCTGGAGAACAGTGGTGGTACAAATCCAGGAGACTCAAGAAAGCAGATGTTTAACCTTCTTTGCACTAACGCTCCAAACCCATGCAGTGGTGGATGATTCAGTATTTGATTTCCTGATGCCACCAGTTGCCAACCCCCAGGACCAAAACCAAGTAAGGGAGAACCACTGTGCTTTAGGTATGGATGTGCCACAACTGCCCACAAACCCAAGGGGCAGCAAGTTCATGATTTCAGTAGCAGGTGGCAGTCACAACGTACACATAAATGACCACCCAAAAATCTTCAAACTAGGCACCTGATTTCTATTTTTTAGAAGCTTCTCCTGCAGCCGTGCTTTGCAGGTACCTCTAACTACAGATCTAAGTAACCAAGTCAGCTGCTTTGATTCTCCCTGCTCCAAAAGAGACTCAGCATAAAGAGCAGCTTAAGCAGCTAGAAGTAAAAGGCAACATAAAGGTCTTTGAATTCTGATCAGGAAGTTGTATTCTGTTTGATTACACGTGGACTGAAATCAATTTTATTTAAAAGGCTTGCTTCCCCCACATCTGACCATCCACTACAACCACAAGCAGGAAGTATCCTTAAGCACCTGTTGCTAACACCGTCTGACGCAAGCACGCAGCCATGCTGCTGCCTTACTCCTGAGTCATGCTAATCCCCCTCTACACCTGTTGCCACGCTGCTGTGAATCCTCAACACCCTTCCCCTACCAAGACTTGGGTACTAGAAACCTGTGTTTTTCAAATCAGTCTACATCCTAGAGCTTAGCTGCTTCCGAGGGCACATTACGAAGGCTACAAAAGCACCGAAAATTCATTCAGGACACGTGTTTCAAGGTATTTTTACTGCACCATGGACATGCAAGTCTGCACAACTGGTAGCTACGGCAAATTCCAAATACCTTTCCTAATATCTTCAGACTGGAGACAAGGTGAGAAAGAGTATGAAAGTCCCTGTCCCTTCCTCATCCTGAATGAGCTTTTTGTTACGGAAGGTACGTCTTTAAGCTGCCCTAAGCTAAAGCCTTACAAGGGACAAGGAATGTAAAATTACCCTGCAGGAATGTAACATTTTCTGGACCTTGTAATTCCTACATAATACAATCTCTGGGTTAAGGTTACATCTTCTCCCGCAGTTAAAATTCTAAATTTTAAAACTCTTCCTAAGGAGAAGTTTGTTTTAAGATTATGATTTCATATTCACATATACCTCGCCCAGATTAATTTAAAAGCTTAATGGGAGTATTGTGTGGCATGGCAGTGACAGCACCTTCTCCACATGCAAGCTGGTACGTGAGGAACAAGGTGTTGCAAAATCCATGCTCTGGAAAACACAACAGCTCGTAAGCAAGTGCAGGATCATTGGGAATTACTACTGACCCTCTGGGAGCAAAGTAGGAGATCCACCTAAAGCCCAGTTAGAGCAGTGATCAAAGGCAACACTGAACACCCCTCGCACAGTTTACAAGTTTCAGTGTCCCCTGAACTTCTGCAGTTACAAACACAGCTGGTCAGAGCCCAGCTGTTAGCAAATAATCTCTTTTACCTTTCCTGCTAGATGGAAATAATACCTACCAGAAACAAAGTCTTTCAAAGGCTATAAATGCATAGAGGCTGTTATTAAAAACAAACACACACCACCACCCCCAAAAAAACCCCAAAACAACCAAAAACACAAGAGGAGGCTATTTTAAAAATACTACCAGCCCTCAGTTAACTTCCAGACGGCCACAGAAACCAGACATTGTCCACAGCTGTTTTAGTGTGCTCCTCTGAAACGGGTGCACAGCTGAGGGAGAGGCACCTCGGATAACTCTCCCCAGTATTTTAGATGCTTGGCTGCCTGGAAGTGTTTCAAGCAAACTCAAACGAACCACTGACTGCAACGGTGTTCACCTAATCCAACCCCAGCCTTTCCATTGCGGAACAGTTAGATGAAAAACACCATAAAGTGAATGCCGGAGTGTGGTACTGAGCAGAAATGGAAAGTTTTGGAAAAAACTTTTGCCATCAATGTCACATCTCCCCTCCTGACAGCCATCCAACTACCAATTCCTACAGAGAAGCAGGAGATGTTCCAGTTTTCTAAGACAAATGGAAGACCCGCGTTCAAAGGCAACATTGGGAATGCATAAATAAAAGACCAAATGATTTTAGAGAAATCAAGAGAGACAAGCTGATCTTCTACCCTGGGAGATAACCAGTCACACACCCTGTTTGTAATGATTAACGAGGGAACTCAGCGTCACTTAAACCAAAGTGCTGACTTCAGTGACGCTTCCCTTTTTGGCAAGGAGGGATCGAAGGGACTGAAGCAGATGCTTTCAGATTCCTCAGCAGCTGAGAGGCTCCCTAAATTATGTAAATAAAAAGCAGAAGGAAGGAAAGGAAAGAAAAAAGCAAACGCTAACTCCATTTCTCTGGGAGAAATGCAATTTCACAGAACTAGATGCCTAACTACCTGTTTCCACTCAATAAAAAGCCCATTTAGAGACCACAAAACTGAAACACAAAATCCAAAAAATACCAACCTGAGGGTGCCTGAAAAAAACCTCATCGTTTTCACTTTCTTTGCTACAAAAAAACACAAAAAAAACACCAACATATTACAAATGCAAAACCAGACTTGTCTTATAACAAAAACAAGCAGGACTTCTGCACACACAGGTTTTTAGATTCTTGCTATGGCTGCACACATTAATTCATTCAGTAGACAAAGGGACAGGAGCTATTTGTGGAAAATATAATGTCAATTAATTCTAGTGCCCTTAATCCAAACCTTAATCTCTCCACAAACATAACTGTGGAGAGAAACTGTCGTTTCAGGTGAGCAGAGTGGGGTTGTACAGCTCTCGCAGAGGAGCAAAGCACAAAGAAAAGGGCTGGACCCCGCGGCCAGGTGAGACAGGCCCTGCAGCCCTCCGTGTGCAGCGCGCTGGTTCAGGTGCTACACAGCTGACTTCTCAAGTCTGCATCATCAGCATCTTCAGTGCTGTGCTTAACGGGCTGGGAGAAGAGTCTTGGTGGCATACGCTGCTGTGCAGAGCCCACACAACATATGCAGGGCCTCCATACAGCTCTACTTTGAAGCTAACACAGTGGATAATGCTGTTCTGCAGCATAACTAAATGTCACCCTCACAGTCTGTGGTGGAAGATCTCTTAGGCTGTACTACAACCACAGGGAAAATAAAACTTACATATATTTAAAGAAAAAAAAAATCACCTTTCTTCAGATAAAATTTCCATGTCATCAGGTCCTGTTCTGTCTATAGGCCTGGATGAGCTAAAGCTTTCCATAGTCTGTAATACAGCAAATGTTAAAGCAGTAAGATACATAAGAGAAATGGAGTCCAGCTGCAGGCCATTAAACAGATCAAATACAGGAATATCCAACAGGACTTCTAGAAACAAGACAACCACCAGACTATTGCCTATTGCACGTTTATAACAAAACAAACCCCAGACTTTGTTGCCCATAACCTGCAAAAACCCACAGCTGCTCACTGCTTTGTTGCTTTTATCAGATGACCTCAAGATAATGTAAGTAATGTAATAATGCTGCATGGTACTCTGTCTGTTCCCATTTTACAGACTGAGAGACAGGCTGAACTTGAGAGTAATTCTGTGGTGTGTACAAGTCCTGTAAGAGCAGATACCAAAATCCACAGCATCTTCCCAGCAGGACTACTTATGCCCATCTTAGAAAATACCCTCCTTCTTAGCCAAACCCTCCCCTAGTTTCTTCTTAAACAGGCAGAAGAACGCAAAGAGACTGTCATGTACACAGAGGTAATGTTAAGTTGTCCCAATACAAATGCAGGGCAAGAAATTCAACTGGTTATGACAACTTGTTCTGGAATTTGTCTTGGCTACCTTTAGAAACATTAACACTATTGTCTTCTAAGAGCTTGAGAAACTACTGTGAAGACAAGCCACTTGGGGCACATGTCCAGGAGGTCTTCTACCCTGGCTGTGGGCAAACCCCTCTTAAATAGAAGGACGTCAGTAAGCAGAATGGAGCGTGGTTCCTGCCCCAGCCCTGGGAACTGTATGTACAGACTTCTTGGGGCAGTCACAGCCCTCTCTCACCTGCTACACCTCCAGCCCCATAAGGTGACACAGCTCAGCCATTCCAGTCTTGCCCAAAGTGATTCTTCAAGTCCTACTGGCACCTGGCTACTGTGCCTCTGAAGTGCGGTTACAAGCTTTTAATGCTTTGTGGTTGATTTGCTCAGGAGAGTAAGCGGAACTGACAGTTCTTCCACCGCTGACTTACGCTTTTGAGTCAGATGCAATTAGACAGCTAAGAGGAAAGCTTCCACACACTGTCCTACATACTCTTTCAGGCTTTGAAAAGCAGGAAAGCTCAGAAAAGGGTAGCTAAGAAGATGCAACATCACAGGTTTGTTTACGTGATGAAGGCCTATTAGCAAATGCTAAGGAGCAGGTTATGTCCCCAAAGCAGGTAGTCTAATTTGGGTTATTACTTGAAGTGTACAGATGTAGCCAAAAGAGAGCTGAACCACCACACATCTTGCCAGTAGTCTCTGAAATGCAACTATGAAATAAGCCACACTCATGAAAATTTAAAAAGCAGCCTTTGCTCTTCAAAAAGAGTAGCACCATGCTCTCTGCCAGCTGTTTCATAACAATACTCCCAGCTGACAATCCCACTGCAACACCTCCTCTAGCAAAGCAAGAACCACACTGACAGTCATCTTGGTCAAAGTGCTTTTTGTGCAAGGTTAGTCCATTTTATGTTCCTTTCAGCCTCTGCCCCTCAGGAGATCCAAAAATGAGAGGCAGGGTGAATTCCAGTGGACATACTAACTTTGAGGACATTTCAATACTTCATGAATGTTTTTCAGGTCCACAGCAAAAGCAGACACTTCTGTCAGTCTTTCCTAAATCCCGAGCGAAATTCTCATTTAAACTGCTTTACGCTCCACAGGTACACAGAAGAGATGCAGAAAAGAATGTAAGCACTCGACCTTTGCCTATCAAAGTCCACTGCTACAAGCAAAGACGCAAAGTGCGCGTGTGCCTATCTCACCATGCTATTTCATGAAGTATCATGATTACTGATATAGAGCACTGAATCTCTACAGCCTACAATTTTTGGCAACTTCCCATCTTTTCATCACAAAGAGAAGTCAAATCCGCCTCTCTCTAGAATGCCTGCACAGGGTAACAGCATCAGGTAATTGCAATTTTGTGACCTAAACAAAATGACTCCCAACGCAATGTCACATGAAGAAGGAACTCACACACAGCAGGCTCTAAAAATTAATCAAGTACAACTGAAGGAAATGTCCTACAGCTCAGAAGGACAGTCTCTTCACACTGCTTTCACTCTACTGACCATGTAATGCATGCCTGGTGCTAGGCACCGGGATGCACAGCACTTCTGCCACTGCAAGTAGACCCTGCACTGAAGCGCAGTACAGTTTCTCAACTGCTGACACTACAACAAGTGTCTGGTTTGGTTGAAAGTGAAGGAGGGTGCATCAGTTTTACTCTACAGCTTGTAAAAGTTGACAAATTGTCTTCTATTGTGACGGTCACACACGAATATGATGGGCAAATTCTATAGCATTCCAGATTTTTAGGACATTCTATCAGTCTCATTTACCTCCTCCGTAAAAGGTAGCTAGAGGGATCAGTTTTTGGACCAACACACTCCAAAGCGTTCTGTAAACTGTAAACAGCACAGTAACTCACAGACTTCAGGGAAAAGGCATAAAACACCTTTGTCATCTTACCAAGAAGTCACTTGCAATCTACAGTTTCGGAACTTAGCAGGAATATAAAAATAAACTTGACCTAAACATGTGAGAACCTGCATCTGAGGTTCCAACCTCCTTGCAAGACTTTTGAAAGACTAGGAAAAAGATTGACTCTCTTTTTCCTTTTCCAACGTTCTTTGGCAAATTCAAAAGGAAAAAGCAAAAAGTTGGGGAAAGAGAAAATGACTGCAGATGGAGTAAGAGGATCATAGCAGAAATACGGCTTCTAAGTTGCCTCATCACAGGTTACAAGGGCGGGATCCAGTGTTCCCCATAGTCCAAAGTAGCCACTTATGCTTGCATTGTAGGCAAAAATAGCTACCCAAGGGAACCAGATTGCACTGAAATAAAAAAATACTTTTCCCCACCCTAGTACTAGGCATCAAATAGTACAGCACGCCAGCTTACCACAGGACTGTCCTGGTTGTCATTAAGCTCTGAAAGCTTGGTGCTGGATTTCTGCCGTTTTGGCTTATTCCTTTCACTAAGATATCCAGAGCTGTTGTCCTGAAATTTTTCTACTTCTTGAGTAGCTAGAATACAGTCTTCAAGATTGCTGAATCCAGAAGGAATGTTTTCTTTGTTGACGACTTCCCTAAAAAGAAAAAGGACATTACAAGAGGTTGTTTAAAACACTCTACCGCTACATTTACGGTAGCAATAGAGAAATGCATCACGGTGATTGACTCAGTTCCGTCAATGTCTTCTACAGCCTATGAAACCAGTATCTCTGGTTCTTCCTACTGCAGCAAACACCACACACTGTGCAATGCTAAATCCCATTGAGGAGTGAAAGCCAGGTGTATACACCTCAGATGAGAAAGCTGTGAGGATCAACATTTGGGACTTGATTCACTTCCCGCTAAAGCCAATGCAGAGAATCCCACTGACTTCACAAGGAGACTGGACTAGCTACTGGTTGTCTGTGGTATTTTTATAGAGAATATGCAGCATATTTTCCTTTGAGACACGTGCTTTTAACTTAGAAAAGTGATTCACAGCTGCAGTCCAAGGATCTCCTTTGGTGCATGCCACCACATAATCGCCCCTCTTACTCATCTTCTTAACTGCAAGAGCAGGACTGCGGTGCTTTAGCCAAATGCTTGATTCCTATTTGGAAATTACAAAAAACAGAAAAGGGAATGCAACTCTGCAACGGCAACGCAATGGCTAAGACAGAGAACTGTTCTGCTATGTTGGGAAGTGAATGGGACAGGTAGCTTGAAGTCATCCCATGGTGCTGGGACACTCTGGGCTAGCAGGGTTTAGGCATGTTTTCCAGAAGCCTGGCCTATGGTTTACCTTGCCCAGCACAATTAGCCTGCTGGGTCCTTTAGCATGCAGTTTTCCCTTCACAGCCTTCCCCCTACTTTGTGCAATAACGAAGATGCACATACATAACACATCACTGCATTACGGGAACAAGAGAAACCCAACACATCTCATTCTACGCTGTCCTACCCTGCTGGAGGCTAAAGGCAGGCTGCTTACACTTGACATTGAAAGTGGAACATTTGCTAACTGTTGTATGTGCAGCTCCCTCATACAGCGTTGTGCAACTCCAAAGCCTGCTGTCACGAACAGCAGGAGAATTTATCTAGACTTACACTGGTGTGACAAGAAACCCATTCCTCTGTAGTATCTGCACAGTGCCAGCACAAGAAAGTTTTCAGATCAAAAACAAAACCAGAAAATTTCAGAGGTTTTCTAGATCATGAATCTCTAGGGTTTGTTGGTGGAAGAGATTTCTAATACTTCTTTGTATCTCTATGATTAAACTTCTAAGGTAAGACATCTGCCTTTGTGGAAGTTTTTACAAACCCCTGAGCAGACCAATTACATATACATAGTGTCTAGATCACGTAGTCTGCAAAGCCTGGGAGTTCACCTATGTGTTTTTGTGATAAACATTCTTCCTGTCTTAAGTCCCATCTTGTGGCATTACAAATCCTCTTGTGATACATCACAAGGCAAAGAGATTAAATCACTGACAATCAAACCAACAACCGAAAGAAGTTTTGAAAGGAGCTCCCAAGTTTGACAGTTCACCCCAAAGAGTTTCAGCAATCTACCTAAGGGAACCAGGGAAAACAATCTGAACCATAGAGAGCATTCAAAACTTCCAGCGGGCTTTAAATCCTTGTCTCCAGCTTTACGGACCGAGCCTGAGCTACTGTGTCAACCATGTCTAAAGGCAGCTCTGTAACTCAATGTTGAAAAAAAAGCCCTGCAGTACTATATGCTTCCGAACACGTACACTAGCCTGTCCCTGACCTACTTACCTGAGAAGCCTGTCGGCAGGGCTACTAAACAAGAAAAACTACTTCAGAGCTGCTGCCAGATACTTGGGTGACTTGCAAACGCTGATTTCCCAGTCCATCTTCACAGCGTATTTTCATTCACTATGGATATGGCTTATTATTTTGTAACTACAGACTTTTTTACAACAGTAGCATCGATGCATTTTGGGAAATACCACGGCTGCAGCATTAACACAAGGTATTGCTGGTTATGCACCTGTACAGAAGTGGCTTTGTATAGGAAGGTGCAGATCCAATAGGATTTGGGGAATTCAGCACCCAGAGAAAAAACCCAAGAAACTAAATGTTTGTTTTGGAATCTAACTTGAAATCCTAGCAATCCAATACTACAGTCAAATATACACACTCTTTACAAGAAGAAGTGCTGTGTTAAAAGCTAGATATATGTGTAAGCACTGTTTAGA
This sequence comes from Falco rusticolus, assembly GCF_015220075.1. Taxonomy (NCBI): domain Eukaryota; kingdom Metazoa; phylum Chordata; class Aves; order Falconiformes; family Falconidae; genus Falco; species Falco rusticolus. The sequence continues at coordinate 51,376,733 of NC_051187.1, forward strand.
TCACGGCCTTGCAAAGTCTGTCGTTACAGTTCCTCAAAGATAGCTATGCCTTGGGGAAGTGTTTTTTAAGGCTGCGATGGTAATACATTTGTACCACACAATATATGCCCCAAGCAGAGGGGCATAAAAGGAAAAACAGGTATTATTTTTACTCTTTGACAGACATTTGATGAAACTCACCACTAAATAATTCTTAAATTTTGTGTAACAGGGTGGATAAAAATTCTTAAATTGATTAAGCAAAAGGAAGTTTTTTCTACTTTCAGACAAACTCCCAAGTCTCTTCAATAAACCTAAACATAAGCTGTGCCTCCGCATACAAAAGGGGAACTTGATCTCATTTCTGAAGGCATTCTGAATTCAGAAAAGCATCTAAACGCAGTGTTTTTATCTGAAGAAAGTTACAGGCAATGGGGCCAACTGCTTGGGAATTTCCACTAAAGCAACAAATACTGTAATTAAAAACTCCACTATATTGTGTAAAAAACCGGATTCTTATCATGCTTTGCGCATGGTAAGATCCATGACCTCTAACAAACTACATTTTCCAGCTCTAACTGATGCAATGGAGCTCTGCACAGGCACTGCAGCCCGCTCTGCACTTTCAACACAGGGCAAGGGCCAGTGCATTTCATAACAGAACTAAGCATTGCCTTGATAAGAGGACATGACTAGGGTACACTTAATCAAATATACTTTCCAGAACAAAGAAATCAGGCTCATACATGTCTCTGTTTCTCCGGGCTTCCTCCTGCTCTTTGTGGTATCGCCTCCTCTGCCTGGCAGACACATTAGAAGAGGCTGAAGATGTTCCCGATTCAGAGTCATCTGAACTCTGGCCGCCTGAGCCATGAACATCAAAGAGATGCTGCTCCACGGCTGAGCGGATTGTCTTCTCTAAATACCTGTCAAGCCGAAAAATAAGGTCAATTGAGCTCAAAGACTGTGGAGCTCCCTCTCTGCAACATTAAATAAAGCAAGGGTATCTGAGGGTTATGTTTTACGATGGCAAGGCAGTATAAAAATGTCCTAGCACTCTGACATCTGCAAAGAGCTAAGCCAAAATCTTCAGATACCCTGATGACCCTTAGAAGAGCTAAGCCTTCCCAATTCATCTTGTTCTTTTTTATTTTTAGGGATGTTTGAACCTTCAGTAAAACAGCTAATTTCACTTACTGCACTAGACATTGGTGCCTAACTTTCACTCTCCACTTTAACAGTCCTTGCCCTGACAAAATTGTATATGATATCCAGTCATGCTGACACCGGCCAAGCCTCTTGGACAATCCGAGCTCAGCGAGGCAATGAGGATCATCTGCAAGGTGATTCACTGCTCTCCCACAGAGGGATGAGAACATGCAAACAGCACTTCACTACAACCTCCTCACACACTTAACTCGGTGACCAAGCATGCGTTTGGTTCTGAGTTCACCTGAGTTCATGCTGCTTTCACACTGTTCTTACGCCATGAATGCACCCACAACGAAACTTGACTTGCTCTGGAGTGCGATCACCAGCACGCCCACCGGCAGTAAGAGGGCTTCCACACAAGCCACAGCAAGGGACCCTCTGCAGTTGCATCAGTTAAAGATGTGAGACTACTTCAACTTTCAACACAATCAAATCTCCTTCATTTTGGTACTAACATTTTCTTGTAATATATCCTTCCTTCCGAGGAAGTTTTTATGGGCAAACTCTAAATGTGTGTGTGTGTATGTTAAAAGATCATTTAGAAACACATTTTTGCATACCCCACCCCTGTTTCTTGCAATGCTTTAAGCAGTCTACTGAAGAATGAGTTTTTCAAAAACATGCCTGTCCAAAGTCCATATATTGCTTCTAGTGCTTTCTCCATAACTAAAAAAGTTATTTGCAGGATTTGCTGGTTAATTTTCAACTGAGTAGCTATGAGTATGGGAACCTGTACCTGTGCTGACTTCTCCCGAGAATTTACAGAAGTTGTTGCTAAGTTGCTATAGTTAGAAGTCTGCTGAGACTGCAGTTCCCAAAAATGTCAAAAGGTCTTGCAACTGCAAAACCCCATGTGGTTTAACCAGGCAAGTATGTCTGTGTTTCATGTATTGACAAGAATCAGTTCTGCAAACCCATCAACCATTGGGAATTTCCAGCTCCAGCAAGGGAACCAACTTGTTAACTCTGCTGCTCCCAGTTATGGTAGTGGGGTCAAGCCCTGTCCTCTGCTGGGGTACAACAAGGTGCAAACAAGAGCAAGAGGATGACACAGTATGAATGGCTTCTCCAAATATGCAAGTCCTGCCTAACCAAAACATCACAGGCACAGTGTGAGAAAAGAACCAAGGGCCTGAGAATTTTTCAGAAGGATGTGATTTATTATCATTGCAGATGCTTTGGTTTGGGAAACATTGTCTTTTTGTTTGTGTAAGCACAATTCTTAAAGAGAAATCAATGAATAACCAGCAATACTTTAAAAAGCTCTGACATACAAAAAAGGCAGCTACAAAAATTGTAGGAGATACTTACTCTCCTGTAGCAGGAATGTTACTGCTGACTTGTGATACATGGGCACTGTGGAAAAGAAAAAAAGCAGAGAAAGTTAGATCTAAGTATCATAACAAGGTCTTAAAAACCCCTTTTCTTTGCAGTACTAAGATTTAAAGGTCTGAGTCGTCTCAACAGCAATTGCATGTGTGTGCACATGACTTGTAAAAGGGTTTTCCCCTTAAGGAATTTTCACTCCCATGGTATTGTGGCGCATTTTGACAATGCCAATATCCTAAAGAATTAATTTTCCTGTCATGCCCTTGCAGTAGGCCAAGGTGTAACAGAAAATATTTCAACCTCAACATGCTCCAGATTATTGGCTTTCTTCTTACCCTTCTGCTGCTGCAGGTTGTTTTTAGCCTTATCACAAAAGTCCTTGTCTTTTGAAAATGTATGGTCTGTGAAAGGTGACTTAATATTTAAGAATCTTTAAATATTAATGGACGACAAAGTCAAAATACATATTTTGCACAGTTCTCCTGCTACTCTGATACTCGTGTTCTTTGCCTCACGTTTTAAAAAATAAAACGTATGCTCTCTTCTTTCTCTTTTCCCTCTGTCTGTTTTCAGGCTCAGGCAGAGCCAACGTGACTGTAGGTGTCATCGCTTGCTGTTTAAAGCCCTTCTGAACAAGCTGACGTGCCACTTTGCGCAGCTGAGGTCTGCCTTACACTGTCACTGCTCGCCTCCCTTTGCCAAGCTGAGTCCCATCCTGCCCCTTCTTCCCCCACACTGACTCGGCTCTGCAGACAAGGTGACACTTTTTGCCTATTCATTCCTCTTGTGATCTTTGTTAAGTCAAGTAAGTTACATGCCTAGGGGCTTCATTTTGATTTAGCCCTGTTATCAGCAACGGAATTAGCAGTACCACCGACTGATCTATCCCAATGAAATGGCACTGCATGGCCAGGGTATGAGCCAGGCTGGGCACAAATTCTGCCTCCTGCCAAAACCACCATCCATTACTTTCAGCCTTTACCACCTTCTCCCAAACCGTTTCAATGCAGAAGAACCACCAACGGCTGACTTCCCTCCACCAGCCAAAGGTTTCCTCCTCTGCTTCCCTCAAATATTTCACGCTTCACCATACAGACCCAGAGCCAGCCAAGACGCTGCAGCACTCTCAGGTCATAACCGCTCTGTGGCTTTCCTGGGTTTGAGTGTCACTTGTGGCGGAAGGCAGGTGACAGAGGACAAGAAGGGTAAATGAAGAGCCACTACAGCCAGTTTAACCAAACTAACAAACCAGGCTAACTCCTGCAGTGAAGTACAACCCCCACAAACACTCAACTACAAATCAGAGTCCCCATACGCTTCAGCTTCCCTTGGCTGAGCCAGTGCTCCCCTCGGTGTGAGCAAAGCAGTGTGCCCGAAGCACATGTGCTTCTCTTCCAGTCCCAGTTTCACCCGGTGCTCGTCTCCAGCCCAGGGACAGGTCCCTGCAGCAGTGGCACCGTGTGAAAAACATCGATTTGCCAGTATATCCCACATCACCTGCACAGCATCCCAGCAGCTGTGTCATTCAGATGATTTCATGAACAGAAGACATACAAACAAATATTACCGTATTTATTATTATGGGCATGCAATCTGCACATAGGAAAACAAAATATTTGCAAGATCCCTCTCTTTCCACATGTGATATCTTGACTATTAACTACTGGTTGGCTTTGAAATTTGAAGAGTAAATGTCAAGTACCCTACTTGCTTTCCCATTCACTTACATGAACTATTCGGGCTCTTCACAGCCTGAAACCATTTTTTAAGATGTGGCCTCCCGTGGGAGATGAATTAGGAAGAAAGATGCTAGTGTGGTAGGCTAAACCATGTTCCAAGATACAATTCATACACTGACTACTGTTCCTACATGCGTGGGAGTAAGTTAATATTGTATCAACTTCCTATAATATTTACTTGCAATTCATACTGAGTGGGGGTGTCTTTCATATCACACCTTTCTTCTCTGTTTTCATTTCACAAAAGTGGTGGTGGGGAGGAGATCGGATTGTTTGGATTCTGTTTTTTTTAAAACATCCCCAGGATGTAGGTATATATACTCATCAGACAAGACAGAAGATCTCAGGAAATAGCTCTTCCCTCTATTTCCAACGGAATTAACACTGTGCAAAAATGCAAACTCCTCTTTCACATAAACTTGATGAAAGGCTAGATACCGTATGTAAGTAAAACTTCATGCTGATAACTCTGTGGTGTTCAAGGCCAACTGACTATCTGCAAACCACTCGCATCAGTACTGAAAACGCACCAGCTTCTTTACGCAAAAAGTAATAAAAAGAAGAAATAAAAGATAAAGCTGCAAAAATACCTAAATAAAATGCCAAAAAATTCCCTAACACCCCAATAAATACTGTAGTTGTCTATTTCTCAGTGAATCATGTGCTTTACTAACACCAATGCAGTTTTAAGTCCATTAACCTTGCTAATTCATAATGATGCTGTATCTGTGTAACAACTACTTTGTGGTATCTAGAAAAGCCCTACTGAGATGATACAGATTCTGTTGGAGAGCCACTAATACGGTGATTTTCAAACTACCAATAAATCACAAGAAAATATGTATACAGCTACATGCCAGCGGGGTGGATGACTACAAAATGAAGCTGTGATATTCTGATTTTACTGTATTTCCCTCCTAAATACTGCTTCCTGGCATACCGAATATAGCTTTATTCATAGCCCTGTGATATTTTAATGCTCTTTTATTAGCTTTCTCTCAATAAGATGGAGACTTTAAACCAGAGTTTTTCCAGATCCACTAAATTCCTTTTAATTCCGCAATTGGTAATTTTCCTTGCTATTTCATTTTGAAGCTTAATTTAAATGCATTGCTAAGTTGCTTTATTTACTCTGCACCAACCTTTTTTACATCAAGGAAGCTGACAGTCAAAACAAATGGTGGAGGGGAGAGTTACACAGTGGCTTTAGAAATTGAGCCTGCTCAGGGACAGAGGACAGAGCAGGAGGTGCTCCAGCGCGTTACTAAATGCAGGGAAAGGCACAGCCCTGTAAGGATTTCACAGCCCAGAAGAGCAACCAGGCAGGCAGGGCATATCCTGTGGGGTTTTCCAAACTTCTTGGGTGGCAAAAGTTGCTCTGCCTTTGGATTTAAGCTTCACAGAGCACGAGAGAAGAGCCATGCCCCGAAGAGCCCTCTTGGCATGCCCGCCTGTATGGGCAGCTGCCTCGGAAAGGCTGCTTTGCTCAGTAAATCATCCGGACAATGGGAACTCATGTTCTGCTTTGCTTAATTATTTTCTCCTCATGTCTGCTCCACTTCACTGATATGTATAGTCAATTATCTCCACAGCTAGATCATCTTTATTAAATTATGCAGCTGCTACAGAGCAAGCTGAGAAATAGTGACTTTCGATAGAAATTAAAGGTTCTCCTCAGCTGATGGAAAGCAGCAGGAGTGTTTCCCAGTTCTGGGGACTTTGACTTTCAGAAAGCCAGCCACAAAACCTGCATCAAGGCACACAGCTCTTTTAAGCGCTATAAACTTTTGAACTGGCTTCTTACAACCTTCTTGCTTTTCCTTTTGGGAAGTCTGACCTTTAGCACTTCCCAGTGTTAACTTGTTTACTGAAGTCTCTTGCTCACTTTCCGAGGTGTCACCAGCTCTGGATAACACCTTGCTCCACACACAAGGTCAACTCTTACTGCATGGCCTCTCGTCCCATTCTGGTTCTACCTCAAGTATGGGAAGGTTGTATTTTCCATCACCTTTAACACATTTAACCTCCCTTGCCTCCCCTGACTAGTACTCTCTAGGTTTAAAAGATACGCACTGGAGTAAGAATTCTCTCATGCAATACCTGCACCCTATTTGATCTGCATTGTGCATCCTGTGACAGCAGGCAACTAACAGTTGGACATCCACCCCACTCACCTGTTTTTTTTTTTTCATTCAAGGTACTACTGAGCAAAACGTTAGGGCATCCAGGTATAAAAGAGCAAAGTAAAAATATCAGCCAGAGCAAACTTAGTGACGTAGTACTTTTCCAGACTGAGTTTTCATTTATGAAGTTAATGAATTAATTCTTGACCATACTTAATGGCCTAAATCATAAGCTATACTTGCGATCTGGAACTAAGGTCCTTCATTGCGTTATTAATCTCCATCTGCTTTACGCAGGAAGCAAAGCTATTTTTTCCCCTGTTTTTGTTTGTTTCTTTGTTTTTTAAAGCCAAGCACAACAGTAAGAAAGCCTCAACAGATGCAAAAGCTTCTTACCATTTTGCCATTCCAGCACAGAGGAAGATGTTTAAATGGCTCTGGCATTTCAGATGGTAAATTTCTGAAGTCCTTCCAAATACATTATTCCAACCTGTGGCCTAGGAAATTCCTATTTCATAGGTACTTACATAGCTGAAACACTTTTCACTCTCCACAACTGTGGCAATACTGCAGACTCACATTGGATCTATTTTAAGACAACTACTTCAACTGACACACATTTCCCAAAAAGGAGGATTGTGTCTCCATACAAAATGTGAAAATAATTAGTTTAAGAATAGAGATGTGCTTTTAGTTACTGGGATGTCCCATCACACAGAGGACAGACTTTCAGTGTTTTCTGAAACATTTCATCTTAATGCTTTTGTGAGCTCAGATTCAGTTACCCTTTCTTTAAATGCAGTACATTATATTTGACACTACCTTCTTACCATGCAGAAAACTAAACCCACTGAAAGCAACTGTCTTGTTTTCTTCAGGATTCCTGCTGTTTCACTTGTACTGGGATCACCCTTTATGATGGGTGCACACTGACACCTACTGCTTGGAGCAGAGACAAGCCTGAAGGGGATTCATACAAGCCACTCAACTTACCTTGGAGAATTTGGATGGCTGAGTCTGTACAGGTTCCTCTACAGAGAAGGGAAATACTCCTAAGGGGAACTCTGACCTGCACAGTAGCTGGACATGTGAGCAGATGCATCCAGCAGGCCGGTGTTTATTTTCAGCCAGTGCCAATGTGATACAGGACGTTAATGTGCATCACACAACGTAATCATGACTTGTAAAAGGGTCCAGCAATCCTGTGGGCCTTTTCTGGTATGTCCCACTCAGGGGGCGGCATCCAGTGGGAAGGCGGCCAAGCAAATTTGTGAGCAGGCACGAGAACTAGAACAAGAATTTTCAGTTTCTTCAGAAAACTGACCTGAGAACAAACAGACCAAACCACCTTACCCAATATACTACAGGCTAAGAATACCTGACTTGCATTATATAAAAAGAGTTGTCTCAAATAACAACTGCTAAAAGAAGAAACAGTCAGCTGTACTGAATACTGCCAACAGGATATTAGTACTTCAAGGAAAAGAAGTACTAAACCAGGTGAAACTGTCCAGTGCCTTGCCTTGCACTCATGGGTATCTGCAATGCAGATTTTTGGCACTGCTTGTGATGTCAGCTCTCATCCCAATTTCAGTTGAATGCTCTGTACGTTAACAAGAAAGCTCCGCACTACAAAGCTTTTGCTTTTTTCCCTGTAATATCACTCTGGTTTATCTCAGGATATAGTCATCAGGAAACTCCTCTGAAACCATCTATGTGACTGATGTCAAATCTAAAGCATATACACCAGCACGAAGCACATCTGTAGATTCCCTGTCTTCTAAAAACTCACTGCACACGTTGAGTGGAAGTGTGCTTACAGGGAATTGCCATTGCCAGATGCTGCTCTCATTACCCAAAACTGCAGAGTGTTTCTCAGTACCGATTACTCAGTACAGCTGGCGTTCACAGTCTCACTACAGAATTATACAAGGAACAGCACTACGTATTTTTTAACAATCTCAACTCCCTTTGCCACAAGGTTTTGCAACAAAAGGTTTTGGAACATAAATGGCCTTCAGGCATGGCTCTCTGGAACAATCAATCACCCAGCAAGGCTCTTCTTTTAACAGCCCAGAAATCTCTTTGCCTGCTATTGGGCACAGCTGAGTCAACAAATCATCTTACCAAGGCGTACAGGGAGGGAGAGAATAACCCTGGTCAGCAGTAGATGAATGGACACAAACCCCAGATCTTACAAACTAGTCAAGCCCATCTCATCCTTGCAGTGCCAAACAAAAGAGGGCTCCAGTTACAAAATTTCTGATTTTCTGCCCAAATTTATTCATAGCCTGTTTGTACACATTTTCTCTTGCGTCAGTATTGTTACTTAACATAAACAATCCTTCCCCCTCTCTAAAGTCTGAAGGGAATATGTGTACTCTGGTTTATCTCTTATGGTGAATAAGCCTTCCCTGCTATTTTCTCCATCTTATACCAGGGTCTGCCTGCTTCTCTAATCATCTTCACAAATCTAATGCCATTGGAACATGGAGTTACTGAAACTGTACGAGGCTTCATCTGACTCTTGTGCAAGGGCATCCATTCTTTCTCTAAGTATACTGAAAACACTTCACTTTATATATCCACTGTCATGTGATTACTTCAACTTGATTATTTCATTTTCATCTCATACCTCCCTTCCATCCCTCCACAAACAAGAATGCCCACATCTTTTTCTTCCCTGCCATTTCCAAATGTGAGGAACTCCCCTTTCATGTAATGGATTTTCAGTATTAGTCCTGAGATGTATGACTTTATTACCTATGTTACTATTTTTCATCCCGTATTTTATATTTCATGCTTATCTTTATCTGTATCTACCTCAACCATCCTGTATCATAGCTCATCGTCATATATTTTCTCCTGAAGGACACCCTCATCCCATTCACCTTTCCTAGATTTCTGCTATAAGCCCAATTCATGAGCATGACTCTATTTTATTATGCCAGTGGCTATCAATGAAAAAAAAGTCAATGACACTTAAGGAACTCCACCAGCAACCTCCCTCCTCTCCTACAGCAGTACCTGTAGGTCTCACACCCTCTCTACCCATCTTGAAGCTCTAGTATAATGCCCATTCTCCCCATATAGATAGCATGACATATAAAGCATTTTACTGACATCAGACAGATTAAGTATACTCCTTTTCTTCCACTCTCTGGAAAGTCTTATAAAAAATAATTTAGTTGTACTGCTACCACCTCTCTTGACAAACCTATGTCACATTTTGTCTCATTTACCACTTACCCACTGCTTATTCAGTTACAAAGCAGCAGTGGTAATTAATTCTACACTTGGTCATGACTTTCCCAATGTCTAAAGAAAAAAACTCAAACAAATCGACAACCCCTAAATCAGTGCCATTTTAAGAAATAGCGTATAGAATAGTAAGTCTCTGGCCTGATCCTACCAAAACTCGTTTACGGAGGGACATGATGCTCCTTCAGTCTGGCAAAAGCCAAGTATTGTGCAGTGTTTGGAAGCTAAAGAGCTCTCATTCCTATTTAATTACCTTGTTGCATAATTACCTGTACAGCCCTCTGTGTGCAGCAATGGCCGCTCTGTACATACACATTCTTGATTCACTTGAAGGATTACTTGAACAGTATTTCAAACTATGAAGTGTGGTTGGTAGCAATACAAATAGATTTGACCATCAGACAGCTAAAGCAGACTGTCTCCCCTTCCTTTTCCATGGTCTGAAACACAATTCCTACATACGTCATGCACAACTCTGGGGCAACAATTAGAACATTCAAAGTTGCACAGAAAAAACTGGCCACCCACTCAAGTTCTCAGTTGTTGAAGCACCATGAATTGCCCAGCCAGCACCAGCTGTCCTGCCAAATTAACTGCACTTGGCAACTGACCTCAGAAGTACACATTTCTGATGTGTGACAAACAGCAGCAAGACTTACAAGCTGCTAGCTTTACTTACAAGTAATTGTGTCTCAGCAATGTTACAGAAGACACAAGGTTGGCATGAAGCCTTATGTTGCAAGGTGTGCTGCTCTCTCTCTGCCCCTACTAGCCATTTCTTCACTTTCCCACTATGTGTTTATTCCTGACTGTTATATTTCTATTTGCAAGAAATATTCTAATGGAAAGCCGTCCCTTCATTCCAATGGACACACTCATCCTTTGTTCCCCATCCTAATACGCCCACATGTCCATTTAACATTTCCAAACCCGCTCCCTGCCTCTCAGAAATGCCTTTGTTTTGACACCAGTTTCCCTGGGTCCACTCCTCGTCTCCCCATCTCCTTGGCAATCTCTTCAGCTGACCTTGCAGGAATCTCCTACCTGGATCATCTTTCCATGACCCAGGAAAGGGCTTGAAAGTACAGTTTTAAGCAGTAAGACATATAGAAATGTAACAAAAGCCTACCATCATTTCAAGGTCACATTCAGCCAGAAAGAAAAGGAAAGAAAGGGACCATTTTCAATGGAAAGACAGGATGAGGATTTAAACTGGGGAAAACTTATGATAACGGAAGGTATGCAGCTACAAAATAATCTCCCAAAGGAAAAGGCAGAACCTCCTCAGACAGTTTGGAGCTTTTGAAGCACAGACTAAGCAACATCTGCACAAATACACTGCAGGGAATGATGGTGCATCAACAGGAAGGAAGGCAAGACCATGGACTAGCCTGGCTGCATAAACGGTTCACTGACCCACAGTTTTAATGGAAGTCTGCATATTAAAAGTATGCATGAAATGCACACTTTCTGTAGATTACGTTAGAAAAATTCTCTAAGAAAAAACTCAAGCTACAAAGATAAATAGGAATATATGCAAGTGAATGAACAAATTTAAGAGACCACTGTAAGAATCCGAAATATCACTGCTCTCACAAAAAGCACCACAGGGATTTCTTTCTATTTGTTTAAACTCTACAGAGATCAAAGCACCCAATTATAATATCTGGCCCGCCCTCCTCTGCAGCCCTTCACTGTTAATTGCCCTGGCTCCTGTTCTTCTACTAAGTATAAATGAAAGTACTGGAATTGAGCCTGCTACTGAAGCAAGCAGAGCAAACTTTCACTGATGTCAATAGAATGAGAGGCCTTTTACAAGCAGTGACTTTGCCCTCCAGTTGGCAAAACAAGAAACGCAATTTGTTCAAATGCAGCATGAGCCCTATTCCCTCCAGGCAGGCACGCTGGGGACCCAGGCACTCTCCTGCTTTTCTGGGCTGCAGCAGCGGAGCAGTTGCTCTATGGGCTGCTGACTCACCATCTGGTTCCTGGTTTCTTTCTGAGCAGCACACGCTGCCAGTTCCTCAAAGCTTGTGGCAAAAATCTCTCCTGTGCCCACAGATTACAAGTTACTCATGACAGGCATCTATGCTGCATAATGACTGAAGAAAAGAGGAAGCGAATGTCCATCTTCTAATTAAGATCTTACAAGACTGGCACTAAACCCTGAGCCTCATCTCTAAATACAAAATACAACAGAGTTTGCATCTCTGAAGACTCATTCATCCCACTAGCTGAGCAATAATTAAGAGTTTAACATTAATCCTCAGTCTGATTACAGTCTGTTCAGCATTTCTGGCATCACTCCCCACATGAAACTCCAATAACGAGTCAATCCCACACAGAAAAATAAAGTAAAACAAATGAGTAAATACCTCACATAGAAGGGTGACATAGGCCGCTCATCTTCCTGGGAGCTAAAAATAAAACATATTTTTAAAGTTAGTATGCAGCTCTGTCTTGTATTTGCAGTTCAAGATACTCTTATAAAGCAGAGATAACAAAAGTGAAACAGAGGTAACACTTATGTCTACTTTGTCCTCTGACTGTGCTCGTGGAAGAAAACTTTTAAGTTACATTCCTTAAATCCTGAGAATCCAATTCATTTCTCAGTGTCCACAAACATGGCATAACAGATCTCCTGCTAGTGGCCAGGAGTCACTCCAGCTCTGTAGCATGCGAGGACTATTCCCATAGCAACAATAAAGCATTTTGCCAGCAAAACCACCAAAGCCTTTCGCTGTCTGCTGTTCCAGAATTAAACAACTTATCTATTACAGCAAAATTTGAGAAAAAAACCAAATGACATCTTCAGAGATGAAAGAAATGGCTGTTGGTGTATGCATTAGGCTATGAATTCCCCAGTTTTACTGCACCTGTGGCAAGTCGATTTGACTATGCTGCAATCTCCCCAGGCTTCTGAGATCAGAGGCTGCCACCGGCTGGCTTGGAGCTCCCCTGACAAAATGGTGCTTCAGCGGTCAACTGACCTTGCTCAAACATAACTACCTGGTGTATGGCCAACCAGTTCCCTGATCCAGCTCATCACGCCTGTACTGGCACAAGGGTAAGAATGAGCTGCTGGGATGCTGAAGCTTAAAGGTGTGGTGGACTGATGGTTTAAGTCAATTTAAGACTGTGCTGCTCTAAGAAGGGCCTTCACATGAATTTCACCTAGTTGTTCCAACCAGATAAAAGGGTCGCCCTGCTGGGCATTTAAGCCTTGTAACCCTCCAGAGCAGGACACTTGTCCTCTTCTAATCATGCGGGAAATGCCACCCAGGTCATTTCGCCCCCAAAGGACTATTAACTGGATCTGCTGAAGAGCACAGCATGTTGACAGAAAAGATGGGAAGCTGCATAAATTACTTTAAACAAAAGCAGAAAGGATAACGCCGCACAGGTGCTGGAAACCAAGCACCTCCCTGCTGCTTTCCCCTGGGGCTGCGCCAGCACTCGGCATTGCCAGCACTCGGCATTGCCACAGGTGCTGAGCCACAGGTGCCGGTGCATTGACATGCTGTGAAGGCACCTATTACTTCTGAGCTTGTTCAGAAGATGAGAGAATATGGGAGAATGCTCTAGGTGAGGTCAGCTCAGCTTCAAACTCAAGTCACTCAGCAGATTTGATCACCCCAACCAACTTCAACAGAGATCTGAAGTAGATCAAGCTTGGATGATTTTTGAAAAGCCTGCCTGAGCCCATTAATCTCTTGAATTTTGAAGGATTTTATTTATTGATTTATAAAAGCTTCTCCACGCACAGAATAAAGTGGAAAGGAACATCTCCGCAGGTTTTGTAGCTAGGAGATGAAACACCCAATATTTTTTGCAGCTTCTACCGGGCCGGAGGAAGCTCCCTGTGCAAGCTGAGCTGATGCTGGCCTGCGGCCAGGTAAGCACCCTGCTCCGCCACTGTATATAGCCAGAGGCAGACTGCAACGCCGCTTATTTTGAACCCAGCCAATGTTGTAACAGATCCACAAATATGAACGCCAAATTCATCAGGGGGCAAGAGCACGAGGGAGGAGGCAAGGATGCAAGGGAATCAGAAAGGCCACGAAGGCAGACGGGCAGATGAGCAAGCCAGCATGCCAGAGAAAAATCACAGGAGTTCAATTCTGCGTCATTTTGACCCCCCATACGGTACACAGAGATTCATAGAGAGATAGCCACAGACATCTACAGAACAGACCTTCCAGCACGTTGCACGGGAAGCCCGAAATACCAGTTCAAGGGTAACACCAAATACCACAGCCCGGAAGGAAGACAGGCTGCTTGTGCAATCGGTGTGGTCTGCCAAAACTCACATTGCCTCTACCGCAACAGTGACCAGGCAGCTCTCAGCAGCTCCCCAAGAAGACTGGGAGCACAGCTGCTACCGGAAACTTTGCTGCCACTTCCACAAGCCTGTCTCCAGCACCCAGAGTGAGCTGCAGTCGGCTGCCGCTGTCGTCCCTCCTCCAAGACCCGCACAGCCATGGAGCAGTGCAGAGCAGGCTGGCAGCGCCTGCTTGCAGCAAGGTAGGTAACGCAGCTGTCTGTGTGTGAGTGAGGCAAACGTCACCTGAGGGGAGGGAAATGGAAGGAAGGGAAACACAGAAGTGTCCATCATTGCCCTCACTAGAAGATGACCTGCAACAACAGCACAGGGTAAGAACCTCTGCCAGGTACAGGCTCCCTCCTCTGATGGCATGCAGTCTCTCAGCTTGCACACATTATCTATTTACCACTTATGGAATATACTTTTTTTTTTAAAGTGTGAAGAAGCTATTTAAACTCACAAAGCTGCCAGTAAAGTGTTTTGTTATGTTCAGTTCATTACATTAATGACTGTACTTGTAATCTCGATGTGAATAAGACCCAGTAGTGGACACAAAACATGAAAAATGTTTTCTTATGTACAGAAAAGTTCACATCACCATCAAGATTTCTGTGCATCCATGCAAATTCAAACGACACCAAATGCTGCTTTGTGTACAAGTGGCAGCTGTCAAAGCTGCAGCAAACATGCTTTCTTTTCCACAGTAAAAACCCTTCCTCATCTCAGGGTTTGTAATTAACTTCCAAGTCACAGAAGCACAACCATACTGAAAAAGCCCAAATAACTTTTATATTCACACTCCCACTAGTTCCTTTGACAGATCAGATGGAAAAGCGGTATTCAGCAGGAACTCTGAAACCTCTTGCATTTCCTTCCTTTTCTTCCACAGCAAGCACAACCGCTGCTCCACAAGTTCAAGTAAGTTTTATACCTCTTTATGTTTATAAACATTATCCACTCACACAAAGCAACTGAGAAGAAAAAATATTTTAAAATCATTAGCTGGTAATAGGGAAGAAAGAAGCTCTAGAAGTCAGAAACCAAATACTAGTTTCATTTAGACCATCCTGTTTCAGAATTTCACATGGTTGACAATAACTGTAGCTGTGTACAACCTCTTTTATCCCAATAGTGCTTTATAGTTTTGCACGTGCAGCACTGATCAGTAGCTGTATCTGGGATGAAGAGCTCTAAGCTAACTAGGAAATCTAGACTTTTGAGGAAACCATAAAAATTTTCTGACTTCAGAAAGATCTCCTGCATCTGAGTAAAGCACACTACCTATTTCACCACTAAATCACTGCAAACAACATAACCCAAACATCTTTCCCAAACTTCATGTACCTTAGTCAACCCACCTGTGCAAGCTGGAAGACATGAGCTGTGTAAATTGCAAACAGATTTAAACCAGCTATTCACATAATTCACAATCCCTCGAATTAGACGTGAGACTACCAAGCCCTACCACAATCACTTAGTGCACATGGATTGTTTTGATTAAAATACTTTAAGGAATAAAAAATTATTCATACTGTAAGATAATAAACGGATATGTTTTCATATTATACACGCAAACACAGATTAATTTAATGGACGAAATAAGAATTGTGTGTGAGAAGTTTTAAACCTGTGTATACCTAATCACATGGCTTCAGATGCAAGCGACAGGCAAGCAAGCAAAACCATATGAGATATGAATCATAAACCATCATCAGTTAATATTACACAATAAACAGGCTAGAAATTGGTTTAAAACCTTCCACGCAGGAGACTATCACTATCATTCACACTATGCTGACTAAAAAACAACTGCTTACTTGTTTTTAGAACACCTTGTACTGAAGCGTTTATTGATACTGCTAGGTAGCCCTATCTACCATGTATACTTTCAGAAGAAAATGCTAGAAGTCATTAAGATACGCCAAGCATTTAACTGTACTTTACTTGGGCTGCATCATTCCTCTCTGGTTAAAGGGATATACAACCCTTCCAGAAAGAAAGGGACGCCTAATGCCTGGCACAGTGACCTAGCAAAGCAAGTCAGCTGGCCACAGCATGGAGGGGACAAGTCATTCTGATGTGCTTCTCTTCTACAGTCTAAATTTCCACCTTGCCCAGCAAAGAACTTATCCAATAAGGTTGGCAAGCAGGTTTAGTAGTAAATTAGGTGGTTTGGGTTTCAGTTTTTTGTAGGTTTGGGGTTTTTTTATACCCTCAAAGTTTTGTCCAGCTTTACACATGCTTTATGGCCAGAAGGCACTGAAGGGACGACATAACTTTTAAAAAAATAAATTTATTTATTCAGCTATCACTGACTATATAGCCAAGCAGGTGAGTGCAAAATACATGTCTCTTTCTTCTCAGACACATACACAGCTTCCCTAAACCAAGGGATTAAACAGAAGTTAACTGCTGTTTCATGTAATACCCGAGACAGCAATCTCTCACACTCCTAAAGGACATCTAAATATTTGATCACGTCCTTCTTGCTAAAAACCAAAACAAAAACCAGCCAAACCAAAATAAGTTGTTCTCTTTATTTTACGGCCAAAGAAGTAA
This sequence comes from Falco rusticolus, assembly GCF_015220075.1. Classification (NCBI taxonomy): domain Eukaryota; kingdom Metazoa; phylum Chordata; class Aves; order Falconiformes; family Falconidae; genus Falco; species Falco rusticolus. Next base: position 51,393,259 of record NC_051187.1, read on the forward strand.
TACTATTATGTTTGTGACCTTCATTGAGCTGACAAAAAAGTCTGTCGGACTGGAAGGAACGCCAGTATCGCCCACCAGTTAGTTTAGCTGGTGATTTTCAGGCACATGTATTTTACAGCATTCATGCAACACAGCCTTTCGATCTCTAAAGAAGGAAATAGTAAAGCTCGGGTGAAGTGTAACAGTTAAACAATATATTTCCATTACAGAACCACAGTTACCTTTTTTTGCCTCCCCCTTTTGCAACAGGAATGTTAAGGGCAACCGTTCACCCATGGCATTCTCAAATACCCAACGATGAGTTTCCTTTTTTTTTTTTTTTTTTGTTTTTCTGATGTCTCATCTTGCCCTTCAGAAAGAATACAGGAGCTGCTGAGCCCGTTCCAGAGCTGAAGCTGTAATACACCCATTTAGACTGAGAGTTCCCAATTTATTTACAGGATACTCCAGTCCCGACCCCCTCGCTGGCCTGAGCTCTCACCCCAGGTCAGAGGGTGCCTCAGGGATCCTCGCCCTTGTTTTATTTGCACTTAGTTATCAGCAGTTTTTCTATCCTGACTTGCTGGCACTGGAACTTCCACTGGAAAGCTATCACTGCTTTCCTACTCCACATCTCTTTTCAAAAGTTAAATGGGACATTTACTCAAATTTTAAAAAATAAAAATAATCACCACTTTTTTTTATAGTCATGAAAACCTACTTTGACTCAAGCATCTACACGTTGCACCAGAGTTGAAGGGCCCATGCTGCTCAGCCAAGGTCATGTTTTCCTAATGCCTTGCCATAGGCTCTATTTGTTCTGACCTCAAAAGTGAGATAAAGAAATGGCTCACTTTCTGTTCCACCACAGATATTCTGGACTTAAAAATAAATGAATTCTTTTTTAGTGACAATACATTTTTAAGGCAATGAGATAGCTGCTTCTAATTTTAAGGCAATCAAACAAAAAGGCATTGAAAATTCAGTAGTGTCAAATCACTAACGATATCAAAAGTTAACGCAGCTTCTAGGGGGAGGAGAAGGAAGGCTAAGTTTGGGTGACTTATTAAGACGTTAAAGTTCTCTCCCTCTTGTTTTCTTCTCACCATTTAGAACCACTGTGCCACCCTGGATTAACTGACATGCCATTTTTGCAATTGCAGAGGATTTTAACAATCTCATTTATTTACTTATTCTGACATCCAACGTTAACACCACTAAAAACAGCTTCAAGGAAGCCTCAATTTTGAGGCCACAGTAGTGCTGTGTCTTATTCACAATTTTTTCAGCATTTCTTCCCCCCTCCAAGGTCATTTCCCCATAAGTTATTTCAAGCTTGTGGCAAACGCAAGATGAAACTGCTCATGAAAATTTATCACATACTTATTTTCTCAATAGAGTGATTTACTCATAGCTTGTGCTTCATAGCAGTGGGTAAAAGGTAATGTTTTTGCAAATGAGAAATAGCAGGCAATATAAGCTTCTTCCTTCAAATAAAGCCTTCAAAACAAATTTCCTTCAAATAAATATTGAGGTATGTTATGCAAAAGAATGAAGAAAAGCATCACCCTTGATGCAAAAGTAACCATAAATTTAATCTAACATGATAACACCGCGGTGATACAATGATCATCATTACAAGTCAGCACTCACCATCAATTGTTGAGCAATGCCACTCTTGTTTATAACCTTAATCAGAGGAGGAGGGAGGGGGAATGCACCATATAGTCACTTTAGCAGCTATTTCTCTGTGAGAGTTACTTCCATGCAAACATTTGCATTTTCCCTGAAGAGTAACTTTTATAGTCAAAACTGTAACACTTTGTTTCAGATACTTATCTTCAGTCTTCACAACAGTTACACGTAACACCTAGCCATGCTTACCACTGAAACCAAGTTAAGCTCATGCTTAAGTACTTGTGTAAGCCACTCACCAAATGAGCCACATGTCAAAATACCAGGTGGACAACGCCACTTCTTTATTCTGAGCTCACATACTCTGAAAAACGTCTCCAGTAACTTGGGCGGGGGTGGACTGGTGTTGGTTTAAATATTAATCTCCAAAGGATGCTACCACCTTCCCCAAAGCTGTTTCTTCAGCAGTGTTTTTCCTAAGGGTGTCTCAACTACGTCTTAAGCCTGCAACATCACGGTGTGCAGCAATGTCACTGCAGGGCCAGAGAAAGTGTCCTCTTTGGGGGAGAATTCCCTATTAGCTTTCCAAACGCGTGAGCTTCTGTCTCCTGTTTTACCTGGCATTCAAAATACAGCATTGCTATTTCATAGACACAAACCGAGGTGAATACAAAGGATGACTCTCACACATTTGAGAGGCATGTACTATTTCTTGTTCTGTTTTCCACCTGCAAGATTAAGGCACGAGTACCCAAATGTAGAAGAGGATCTTTTTAATTCTAGGAAAGGCTAACCTACAGCACAGCTGTAGGCATTGAGAATATACTGCATTATCCACAGGTGTAGCTGCGCAGGCTGTGCGTGAGGGGGCACTGAGACCGAGGCACATTACCTGAATAGGAAAAAAAAAAAATACACTGAAGCTTTCTTGCACACCTTCTCCCACTTCAAAGCAACGTCAGAGAAGTACAGGCTATCCCATGACAAGCTCAAAGGAGTAGAACTCCTTGCTGATTAAATGCCACTGTGAGCAAGTGGCTGATTTTCCATTTATATTAACATATCTGAATCTACTGAAACCCTTGACAGCATAATTTTGTATAATTATTTTCTACTCACTATCCTCCTGGATTGCAAATATGTTTATCTTTTATAAAATGACGTCAATGTTAAACAGCTTGCTTTTGTTGTTTTACTTCTTAAACTAGTTGGGGCTTATTATGAAAGACAGGGCAGTGTCTTGTCTTCTACTTGTGGTTTGGCAATAGTCTTCACTAGGATAAAGCTAGAAAATGGGTCAGAAAGAGGCGGAATGAATGTACCAGCCAAAGTCTCACCTCTTCTCCGAATTTAACAGTGTGAAGTTGCATAACGCACACATACCTGTTGCATTATGATGGTGAAGAACTGTTACTAGGTAACCACCGATTTTGATTGCAGGATTGTTTGTTAAAGCTTGCATTCCTCAAATAAAGATATCTAAGAGTCCATTTTTTAGGTAAATACTCATATTTTCTTGCTTAATCAGGTGGATACCCCGACCGCAAAGACCACAGAAAATCTCCATATAATTTTCCTTTCTGTCAGAGCCCTCACCACCATCCACCCAGTGGTACCCTGAAAGTGCTTCCACATGCTCCTACACCCATCACGTCACAGCTGTGACAAGACAGGGTACCCTGCTGTGGGTCAAATGTGAGCCCAGAAGGCCAAAAAGTCACGTAGCCTTTTGCAATAGCCTATGAGTAGAGGAAGATCAGAACCACGGGTTTGAACTTCTCTTCATTCTTCCACCAGAAAAAAAAAACAACAAACCAAACCCCAAACAAACAAAAATCAGACACAAGTTCTCTCCACCCTCAGAGATCACACTTCACGTACGTTTTCCAGAACATACTTCACTAGGGCTTGTCAAGCACTCCCAGCACCTTGGATAGAAAGTGATAAAGTCCAAAGGATCAGACTTATTTACAATACAACTTTACACAGAAAAACGCTCACTAATCTGTTAAAGAGAACACAGCCATCATTCAAAAAAAAAAAAAAAAAGTCCAGTGGAATACAAACGGTGTTCTCAGGCTAAAATACTGGGTATTTGTCAAAGACCCCCAAGCAAACAAACCGATGAGGTAAATCAAACAACCCCGATGAGGACTGCAAGTGAGACAGCCCATGCAGACAACTGCTACTGTACGGGTTAGAAACAGATCAGTCGCACTCCCTAATTCTATCAGATGCACTTTCTAAAAATATTTGTGATGGCTTCATTCTTCCTTTGCTTTGATTTGTTTCAGCAAAGTGCAGAGCAAGAGAGGCCACTGATCACAAACGAGGCCTGAACATGCACCCGCCTTTCTTAAGCAGCCACCACAGGTTTCAGCTCGGCACAGCTTTCGTAAAACCTGCAACAGACTGAGCTAGAATAAATGAATTAACCCATACATTAACAGCACTAGTAATACTCTAACTTCCTAGGAATCTAGGTTATTAAAGTAAGCTAATGCTATTCAGAAAACACATTAGCCTATTAGCAATAGAAGAGACATTACTGGCGGGTAGGTTGACGGAAAATCAGTAGTGCAACTTGTGTGACATTCACAGATGCCTTTTACAGTGCTTGTGCAACGCAGGACCTATTGCAGTGGAGGGGTCAACACATTTGGTCTTCCACCTCTTCCCATGCAACGAAACATAACCCCGACATCCCCACTGTCACTCCCTTGCAGCAGGCGACCATATCCCATCATGTGCTATTCCACAAACTTCTATATATAGAATAAAATGACACCATATAATACATTTGGCTCTGTAAGAGCACATTATACGATTTTTAGGAAGACAGACTCACAGTTTAGATACCTTAACAGATACAATACTTTGCCGCTCTAGTGCCAAACGCTATGTATTCATCACAGCTGCTTAAACAAAGCCCTTCTCCCTCTCCCAAGTTTTACACACCAGCCATACAGAAATGCATTCGTATCGCTTCAGCACGGGAGGTTTCCCATGGCAGGCACAGCATGGCAGCAATCTGTGGCCCAAAGAGAGCAGAGAGGGGCACCTGCAGGAAACGGGCAGGAGAGAGTTCATCCACCATGGAAGGGAATCAAGCGTGATTACTGCTGGCAGCTCATTCCCTTTCTTGAGAGAGGAAGGTGCATGCTCTCAACTTGGGAAGTGCCCCAAGCCACAGCACCTGGAGGTTGCCACTAGTCTGCTTTAGACCCAGCAACAGGAATCATGTACCACAAGCTGTCCATGCCGAGCCAAAACAGCACCATCAGCCTGTCCACCTCACAGGAACCTCAAGGATACTGCTACCCATAACCGGTGGCTACTGCTGGGTACCACCTTTCTGAAACTGCAAAAAAATGCTCAAAGCCAGCAAGGCCCTCTTCTGCAGCAAACCTCTGCACTGAAAATGGAGGAGACAAAGCTCCAAGAGGAAGAACAGGAAAATAAAGATGCAACCTGGAGAACTGTAAAGGGGTCTAGTAGTCTATGCTTGTCTGCCCCTAGGTCCAAAGAAAATCAGGTGCTAAAAGTGTAGTATACATATAGTAAGAACAGATCAAGAAGATGGAAAAGACGACAGAATTTTATGAATAATTTTTTTTTAACAGCAAAGCTCAAACAATTCTGTACTGTGCTCAAGGCTTAATAGGAGTTTGAAGAAAAAATTTTGGTGTTGAAGTGCAGAGCACACTTCTAATTGATCAAGAGTTAACCCTTGCAACAAACAAAACCAAAGAGCCTAATTAGACCTACCCTGTGAGACCTATCTTCCCCTAGGGTGAACAGTCAAGAGCACAGTAACAACCACTTGTTATGACTCCTGCTAGGACAGTTAGATCCTTGGGAACATAGAAAAGGTTAAAAATATTATGTGAGACTGGTCCTTCAAATAGGAATGGTGCACTATGACTACTTCTTTAAGACATTCAAACCGCATTTCTGTTTCTCTGCAGTCATCAACATGGAACGCCGTGACTGCACTACTGCAAAGGAGACTTCCTCCACATCTCCTCTGCAGTGGACCCCGCGCTTTATCGAGACATTAACAGTTTGGGCAGCAATTTCGGTTACTATTTTATCGTGTCCAAGCAAGCAGCAACTCCGCAGCTTCTGCTGAAACAGCACCCCCCCCTCCCTGCCCCCGCAGTGCTGAAGCGGCGTGCTGAATTACTATTTGGTAGGTTTACATAAAGATTGATAGTCAGCCCATTTGAGTAAGACTACGGGAGATATGGACCGCTTAATTTTGAAAGTAGCAATAACAAAAAAATTGAAATGAATGACTCGGTAAAAGGCCTGTGCCCGCTCCCCTCTCCCCCGGGTCCGTGCCCTGCCGTTTCCCAGCCGGACCGCGGGCAGGAACGCATGCCGGCACAGGTAGCTCCCAGCCGGTGCCGAAGGCAGGTGTGTCTCGGCATCGTGGAAGAACACCAGCCCTTTCCTAAGGGCTGAACCCCTAACTTCTCCCAGGGTTTAAGAAAAACTACACCTCTCGCCCGTGCCGCTGCAGCCGGCGCCGGGTGTGTAAGCCGACAGCTGCAGGGGGCTGCAGGGGGCTGCAGGGGCAGGCCCGGCCGGGCTCCCCCACGGCTGCACGGCCCCCGGGAGGGGAGGGCCCCGCAGCGCCCGCACCCCCACACCCCCAGGCAGGCTCCCTGCAAGGGAAGGGCTACACCGAGCTCCCACCCCACCCCCGGAGCCCCCGCGAACACGCCGGCTGGTTCCGCTGCCCCGGCGCCCGGGCAGCCGGCCTGGAGCGGCGCTGCCCTCCCCGGCAGGGCCGGAGCCGCGGCTCCCTGTGCCGGGCAGCCCGGGGCCGGGGGCCGCCCCGGCGGACACGTACCTCTGCAGCGGCATGACTTCGCACGCCATGCTGGCCATCGAGCCGCCGCCCGCCTTGCCTCTCGCCTCGCCGCGGGGAGCCGGCGGCGCGGCCCGGCCCCGGGGAGGGGCGAAGGGGCCGCCCGGCCCGGGGTGGCGGCTGACGGGGACCCGCCCCGCCGCCAGGGCCCCGGCCCGGCCCCCTCCGCTGCCGCCGGGGAGCGAAGCTGGCGGCGGCCCGGCCCCGGCCCGCCCCGCCGGCTAACCGAAAGTGGTTTACGATGCCCGGTCGGTCCCGGACCTGCGAGAAATGCCGCCAGCTGAGGGCTAATGACCACGGGAGGCCTTTTCACAACAACACCCTACCCTTGTACCCCTTTCAGTGACTACAACCCGACACCCCCCCCCACCCCTTCTTCCTAAATGTCACCCCGGGCGCCATCCCATCACCCCCAGTTTCCCCCCAAGGCGGCGGTGCTGGGCCCTCCGCCCGCCCCCTGCGAGCGGCACCGAGCCCCGCTGCTGCATTCACCCTACACAGGTGTCTATAGGGGCTGGTACTGCTGGGCCTTTGACCTTACCCCCCCTTCGCGCTGCAGTAGATGCTACTGGGGTTCAGAATTTGTGGGTTCAGCAGGTTTGTGCCACAGCTGGCCAGCCGCTGTGGTCACGCAGCCAAGAGGCGCAGAGGAGAACTCTCCCCTTCACCTTTGAAATGAAGAGGTAAGTGTTGCAGAGGCTGAACTTAGTTTACTGATGTTCCTAGTGGGCCGCTTTCAAGCACTCCTGCTTCCACATCCGTGGCTGCTGCTGCTGACCAAACCCTCTTCTGGAACAACGAATCACGCCATTTCATGTGGTGGAAGTTCAGGGCTGGGAAGAGCAGCAGGTAGCAGAAGAACCCCACGCCATGGCTGTGCCACTTTCCAGGACACAGCAGCCTTAGGAAACAAACGGCACAAAATCCCTAAGGAAGTCTTGCACTGGAACATTTGATGGGTACTGAAGGAGCATACTGAAAGTTTTATTTTTCACCTTTGCACCTGCTCTGCCCAGAGTGCCTAAGGAATTGCCTTCAGCTTCCCCTGACACTGGACAGAAACCCTTCTGCTGCTGCCCTGCCTATGAACAGTGTTCCAAGTTGCACACTGGAAGGGGACAGTCTCAAACTGATAAGAAGGGGCATAACAGAATGGATCCTTTCAACATTTTAGGTGGTAAAAGCCTAATGGCTAATTCTGGCACAGCCAGACATGCCAGTCTTCACAAATTCAAGTCAAGCACCATCAACCTTCAACCCCTGCAACGACTGGCACTGGTTTGGGACAATGCTGCGGCAAGAGCTTAGTGCCTGCGTGTTTAAGACTTCCATACAGATGATTCCATACAGATGTAGATCATGTGAATTAAACACGAGCCACATCAGTTTTCTGGAGAAGCAGCAGACACAGGTTAGCAGAAGGGTATCAGACATTTCACAGGGATGTCTGACCGATCCTGACCTTTCTCAGCAGGAGACAGGAGTGTCTTCTGTCAAAACCAAGAGCAGCGGGCTTCTGCGGTCTCAGAGAGTGGTGGCACGGAGTAGAGATGCAGAGATCAATCGAGAAGTGGCTTCGCTTCAGTACACTGAACTGTTTAATATTTGCTCCTGTCAGCAGGCTGGCTGGAAGAAGTGCATTAGTAATGCTTCTGCCTGTTGCCTCAGCGCAAGCCTGTTCTGCTGCGCCAGGCACAGCACAGGGCCCCTTTTCAGGAGAGTCAGCAGTGCTGATAAAGCACTCCGCCACCATGGATCTGGGCTGCTTTTATCTGTGGCAATTAAAAGAATATCTTGATGACGTCCTGTTAAATTAAATGCACCATATGCGCTCTTAAGTGACTAAAACCATAAGAGAAAGATTTTTTTACTCTGATACGTAAAACTGCTTCAGTATAAAACAAAAGGGCCTTGTACTATTTCACAATTCGGCAATAAATCATATTGCTTCTTCCTGGCCAGTCTTCTTTTTATGCACACAATTATTTATAGTTTATTACACTTCTATAAACCAAGTATTATCAACATGATGCAAATTAAAAAAAAAATAATTTTCCACATTTACTCAGGATCCATCTACATGGGGAAGGAGCCCAAGTTCTCCAGAACAGCTTGCTGAATAAACAGAAGTGGAATAACTCAAATAGCTGCTGTGCTCTGAATTTATTCCCTAGCTATTTTGTCATAACTTCTGGGGGACTTGCCCATATAAATGAGCTTAAAAGTATTAAGATCCTCAACAAAGAATTCACTAACAAAAAGATAGTGTAATAACTAGAAAGATTACTTTATGAATTAAGTGCAGAAGATTAGTTCATGGCATCATGCTGATATCAACCAGATGCCTTGGGAGAACATTAGAGTTGCCCAGAGATCCCTGTACCACCAGTACCTTCAGATCCACCTTTTGTTTCTGTCCTTTTATTTTAGAGTCCCTTCAATGGGGTACCATTTTTCTCCTCTCCATCCTCATCTGCTTCTAACACTGCCAAAAAAGCGGAGCTACCCCAGCTCACATTTCCCTGCACACCCACTGGCATGCAACTTCAACACCCATTAAAAGGAAGGAGATCAAAGGTGGAAAAATGCAGCTGGTGGACTTTTGTTATTAGCACTGCTGGTTTCTCAAGTTTTTAATTATTTCTGGAGCAGCTGTGGATATTGCAATAAAAGTTTTTTAGTGGAGAAATGTCAAAGAGAGTGAAATTTTAAGAAGTACTTTGGGGCACAGTGGCCAACTGTCAGTAACAGCAGTAGTACTTGCTACTCAAACAGCAGGAAATCGCCCCCTGGTACACATCACCTTACTTCAGTTCACATCATCTCCATGGGCCCTTTGAATCTCTCACTCTGCTAAAGGAGCACACAACTCCTTAGTTCTTCACCTACCCTGTTCATGGGTACGGGCCACAAGTGATGTATTTGTGGCACAAAGCAGGTAGACAAAAGCTGCCAGAAAACTGCAGTCTTCAAACAATTCCACTTCCTTCTCACAGATATTTATGTTAAAGCCAACTTGCTACTTGACAGAGGCAGGAATTCCTACCCTCCCCCTGCCCTCTTATGCCCTTTTTAACTTGCATAAATCAGGCTGAGTTATCACGCATAAAACCTGGGACTAGACATTTTGTTTTGGATTTGTTTGTACTGGTTGAATTTGTTCTCCCATATTAAACACGGACAACAAAACCTCTTCTGCAGGTTTCATACAATTCTTGCATTCCTGTTGCTCAGAAAGGCAAAACTCATCTGCTGGCAGCCACAATGTACTGCAGTGGCTATTTACAGTACCATCAAACGTACATACAGAGGATGGGAAAAAAACCCAGCCTCTCTCAGGAAAGGCACAGCATCCTCTCCACTGACTGTATGCTCCTTAGTGTATTGTGAATAATTCAGGAAAACAGACAGCAAATAAAAACAAGAATTACAAACCCTCCTAAAATACCAATACATGCCACCACACTTCAGCACCTACCCCAAGGCAACACCTGGGTTCAAACTATTTGATCTGCAAATTTCTTACTGAGATTCAACAAAGGAAAAAAGACACTGGCTGGAATTAAATATGAATAATGACTTTTCTCCACCACCATCAACGTTTAAAGAATGCACACATGTTTGGAAAGGAAGTCTCCTGTCAATCATCATTACAGAAGTGCTTTCTCCTTTGTCTTCCCTTTTCATACTTAGCTGCACATCAAGTAACGTTCTCAGTGTATAAAGCAACAAGAGGATCTGTGAACAGCACCAGAGGACATGAGATATAAGTGATCTAGATAATGGATTTTATGAGGTTGTGGCTGCGTTTGCCTCCTGAAAAGCAGCTATCCCTTGCCTCCCTGCACTGTCATACACAAATCAGATACTATTTTTTAAAGAAAGAAAGAAAAAAAAAAGATCTTGCCTGGTCTGATAAAATCTGAGGGTTTTTAAGATGCTGGAGTTCTGCTCAGTACCATCAATGTATTCCCACAGTGTTTACTAAGTTACGCAATAATTTCCCTCTGGCAGAAACATGAAATGCAAAGCAAAGATATCATCAGACTGAAAATTAAAGAATGTACTTTTCAAAATAAGACCAATACAAAAATTCTAAATGCCATTATTTATGTACATATACATACATTGATACATGCATTTTTCTCTTTAGAGTATCTGTGCATACAAACATCTGCAATTATAAATAATAAATAACCTGGAAAATCTCCCTCAGGCCAGAAGATTTGTGAGCACACATGAAATAAGCAAGTCACATGTAAATAGAAACCATATCTGGAAACTGTAGCCCTTCATGTCCAAACAAAGCAGAGAGAGGATTAAATAGGCCCTGTCCAAAAGAGCACAAACAGGAAGAAAGAGCAACTAATATGTCAAAAACATAATTTAGTAAGAGGGTAATCCTCGGAAAGGGGGTAAGTGCTAACAGTGACTTTCCAAGGTTGGCAGTCAGCCCTATATCACTTAATGCTTTTATCAACGATCTGAAAGGAAACGTAAAATAATACCGATGGTTTGTTTTTTTATGTTGTGTGCAAGCCAGCATTAGAAGTTTCAGTACAGCCATAGAAGAGTCCAATCTGGGAACTACATGCAAGGGGATGGGTCCTACTTGGGGATACAACGTCACACCAGATCAGCACTCCTACACAAGCCCTGAGTGACTGTGTGGCTAAAGAAATTAACATTGTTCTCAGAGGCATCAGCATGAATATTGTGTGGAAAAGGTGTATTACGTATATGTATTATTTCCTACTGGGATGGTTGCTACAGAAGACTGATCAGTTCAGGAATTCCCATTCTCAAGCAAGTTGTGTAAAACTCAAGAGTGCTCAGAGACAACCATGCAGGGAACACAAGAACTAAACCCCACACATTTAGTGCTTTTCAAACAGAAGAGCCTATGCATGCAGTAAACATTAATACTTGACTTAGTACTCAGAGGCTGAACAAGCTCCAATGCTTGGGAGTCAAAGACAGACAAATTATGACTAGAAATGAGACATTTTTAAATGGCAAAGATAACCAACTACTGAAAATTCATCAATGATGATGATAGATTTTTAACATTATTACAACTTAGTTGCCTCTGTTTAAGAACACCAAGCCTTAGATAAACAGCCCAGATGTAATTTTCAGAATTTTCTTAACTAATATTCCTCTTGTCCAACAGAGAAGCAGGTTGCTCTCATTTTACCCTTTCCCTTTTTGCACTGGCATAGAAATAGACGTATTGTTGGCATATCTGTGGGGAATATACTGGGGTTTTGCAAGCTCTTCTGTTCCTTCCTGCAACTTGGAGGCTAAATTACCTTTTAAACAAAGCTAGGTAAAAGCTATTAAGGAGTAAACGTATTCCAGAATTGTTCCTTAAACTTGCTGGGACAGGAGAAAAGTAAACACCAAGCTGAAAGCTTCTCAAGAGTTCCTGATCTCAGCCAACAGATAAGCATGCAAGCACATTTCCCATGGAGAGGGACACCCCAGGCTCCCAGGAGACTTGGATTAGCTGCTGTGGCTGCTCTTCACTAAGCAGCAGTGTCCTTTGCAAGCACTGCCACACCCGCTTCTCAGCCGCTTTAACTTGTTCCAAAGGACTCTCGCCCCATGGGACAGCCCAGAAGTTTCCTGGCCTCCCTCCTGGAGAAGGGGGAGGGATTGGGAGTAGGTTCCTAAAGGGTTTTCTGGGAAAGCACCAAGTAATGAATGGCTGTGCCAGCTAATGCGCTGTGGGAACAAGGTAAAGCATGCCGTGCGACAGGTCACTAGGTTCTTCGTTTACACCGGTCAGTTCAAGTGCCAGAGCATGAGAGAGCAAGCAAACAAGCAGGAGTCTGGTTGTGCACACGTTATTTTCAAAGCAGCCTTTTTCCAAAGCTCTGCTGATCTAATGAAATTCCTAAATATTAATGTCTAATGAAATTTGTCCCACTCCTCTAAACTGTTGTTTTTATAAAACAGTTTGCACAAACACCCTTTAAAAATTCAGCTGTTTCAGACCAATGAAAATGTTTGTCATAGAAAACACTGAAGAAAAAGCATTCGTTTCTCAGCAAAAAGATTCCAAAAGAAATTAAATGAGCCCTTGGTAACCCCTGCATTATTTGTATTCCCTACCAAAAATGTCACTGGTTTCACACTTCCCCACCTTCCAAAACCATCCTTCCAATCCTCTACAAAATTACTATCCTTTCAACTCCATGCCTCTGCAGTCCCCATGTTTCCTGCTTTCTAAAGCATCTTGAAATGCAATGTTTGTAGTTCACCCTTAGCCTTACGAAAATAACCACCATATCAGAAGGGGCTGAGCAAAGTGCACATTCATGTTTGGTGCAGACGGCTTTTTACTCCACTGAAAGATGAATTGCCATTTGCGTTGGCAAGGGAGGCAGTCTGGCAGAGCTACCCTCCAGAAAGACCCTCTTGAAATAGCTCCTCTTCTGCAGCTGATTATGTGACCGAAAGGAGTCCTCCCTTTGCACAATGTCCCAGCGGCTGGCCTGGCTCCCAGGAGAGGTGGAGGCGAAAGACGACTAGGTAGGAGAGACCAACTCCAGCTGGAAGGCACTAAGAGAAAAGTGAGCTGGGTGAGAATAACCCCATCTCTCTGCCTAAAGCAGGACGATGCATCTGCCGTGGAAGCAAGGGAGATCCTGGCTAAAAGACAACTATGACCAGGTCTATTAAAACCTGACTGCATTTGACTGAAGCACAGCCCTCTCAGACCAGTCCTAGGGCTTGTTCCTGCACCCAGCGGTGTGTACATCAAGAAACACAAATTATTGTTTATGCACAGCCAGAAACAGCGATGCTGGGCTCAATCAGTGCAGCTCACTGCTGTGCCCCTCATTTGCAACATCAGCCTCATGTCTAACCGCTCTGTACGTGTCCAGCCTGCACAAACACATTCCTATCCTGCTGCAGGGCAGTCCGAGCAATGTTAGGAGTGGCACAAGTGGACACTGAAGGGAAACAAAGTTCAGCATAAGCCTACGTTTAGTTACCCACAACGTTCAGAACAACAAGAGAAAGGTCTATAAGCTTGCAACTTCCCAACCCGCCTTCACAGTCCTGGGAAAAGTCCAAGTTTTTCTACCCAACGGGCATAAATTCAGCAAAAGCTAACGACAGGAGGAAACTTATTTTCTGTGATGCTCAGTAGCCCTCTCAGAATGATGGCCACTTGATTTTTTTTGCAATTTTATGCTTTCCAGAGTTCTGAGGTTTTTTTTTTTTGAAGGAAAGATCTATAAATTTTATAAAACATGGTGCACTGTTAGTAGTGCTGCCAAGACAGTAATTATTTCATGGTGGTTAGGTGGTTCCTAACCATAATGCAGGACAATAAAAATGTTACTTTATTAGCTATTAATCCCTCCCTACATGACTCAAACTTTCTGAATGCTGAGAGCTTGCAGACTGTGAAAGGGCCTGAGGAATTGGTGGTGGAATCTCTTGTTTCCAGGAATCCTGTCAAAGCCTTAATGACTGGAAGTCATTAACACCCAAATGGCTTTCAGTAATTTCTTTGCAATCATCCCTAGTGCAAATATACTTCTTGCAGCAGGTGCAGAATGAAAAGGAAAGCTTTTGTACAGAAATGCGACTATCTCCACACTTTGCAACTGCAGCCCTCTCAGGCCAGGAGGAAGGCAGTGAGCCAATGTGAGAAAGTGCAATTTGTAGATAAGCAGTCAGCTTGGGATCACATTCCTCACAACAGAAAAAATGAGAGGAAATCTGTCATGGCCACTGGCTATGAAAGAGGAGGATTTTACAGCACTGAAACAGCTCAGAGACAAACAGATGAAAGCAAAGTGACAAGAGCAGTGAGTGACAACCCTGCCCTGCCACCCCCAGCCTTTTCTTATTAGACAGCCAGCTGACTGCTTTAATTAAAAATATACATGTGTGTCATGGGAAGTCCCAGCTGAACTCCATCAGCCTACACCGCAACGTGCTGAACACGGCGTCCAAGTGCACAGTTCTTTCAGCTGAACCAGGAAATGGCAGCAGCAAACAAGCCTGGCTGAGAACTCGGTGACCTCTGCCCACTCATCTTCCTGCGGACTGCCTGCAGGACACGAGCCCAGGTCCCTTCTGGGCAGCTGCACAGGAAGGAGTACCTCACTGCTTCAGGTGGTAGAAAACTGCTTACTCTGCAAAGCTGCGGGAAACAGGCACGCTCTGCTGAACCGCCTTAGCTGCACAAGGCACCAGCCACCTGAGGAGACAGGCTAAGGAAGCTGCAGGAGGGGGAACTACTCACTTACTGCCATAAAAATAAGTCAAGTCATGGTGCAGAGGCTCTGCCTTTTCCCTCGTTGCTGGTAAGACAGGTTAGTGATGGGTGACTTGGGTTTTGGAAACACAAATTCTAAAAGCACAGGATTTCCAAGGCTGGCTTAAACTCCTTATCATCCACTGTGTGTTCTCCCATATGAGGTCACTGATCTTTTCATTTGAAAATTACTTCAAAAGTATCACAGATGTTTGCACCTTAATTCCTACAGCAAAAACTATTATCTGACCCAGTTGGTATCAGAAAGTCACTAAGCCTCATGAGACAAAGGGACTTTCTCCTCACAGCAAAAGTAGATTAAAAAACCCCCAACCAACAAAACGACAAGATAAAGGATCCTTCTAGCTGAGAGGGCAATGCCTGAGACACAGAAAGGGAGTCAGTGTTCTTCAGCTTTGTTACTCAACTGCTGTAAACTTAACTGTAGATCCTTTCTGGTTTCTGAAGAGGCTGGATGCTGTCCCAGGAAACAAGAAAAAACTAATATACTTGGCTCATGGACTGAAAGAAGAACTTTTGTTTCCATATGCACGTTATGGCATTAAAGTGCTGCTTTCTACATCTAACAGTCGTGAGACCTTTGTGTCATTTATGATTCCTGTTGCTTCCAAGATGAACCTCCGCTTCCGTGCTACAGGTCGGGCATCAAATTCAAAATGTTCTCCATTCCACAAGCCAGAATTTGTCACCAGGTAAATGCTGCATAAAGAGGCAAAGACAAGATGGCTAGAGGAAGGTTAGAATAGCATAATGGACAAGGCCTAATCTAAACGAGGAACCTGTGCAGGGTGGAAGACAAAGGGCAAATGCTTGTAAAAGTAAACTGAAATCCACCCAGGTGACTTGCATGGAAAAAATCTACATAATTACACGTTTCTGTGACTCTCATTACATCTTGGCTACAGACAGGGGAGAAGAACCCAGGAAGAGCTCAGACCACACCCTGCCTTGCCATTCACAGTCACCTACCTTGGAGAAACACATAAATCACATGTCTTTGTGGCTGTGGTTTTAGAAAACTGAATGCTTTTCTTAACAACTCATTATGTAAGGCAGTTCCTACTGCCAGCATCTCACAATGCAAGCAAGAAGGGAATTGATTGCATAGGAGGGTGGAGACAAATGTACTCTCAAAGTTAAATGAGTCAGCTTGGAAAAACTAACTCAACACAACCTAAAGAGGCAAGTGACAAACAGCAACACCACCTTACATAAAAAGTCTTCTCTGAGGGCTCAGGGTAGAGGCTGCTGCTGCACAACGCAGAAGGCAACTGCCCTCACCAGCTCCCCACTGACCTCATTCCAGACCTTTGCTCCGTTTCTGAGCAGTTTTCTCGAAAAATCCACGGCTGTTGGAGGGCAGCTCTGTCGGCTGCCTGGCTGCAATCCCTTATGTAAACCTGGCAGCAAGGCTCCTGAGTGATAAGGCAAATTATTGCTTTGGATAGGGACTGAATGTACTGGCATGACAGACTTCAAAAACAAAAAAACCCCAAATCTAAACAAAAATAGTCAGCTAAGTAAACAACACCAGCCCCCCCTGTTCCATTTGTTCTGGCAACAACAGGCACCCAAGTTCTTATCACATGCCAGAGAATAATGGTAAGTTTTGGCTTGCCTTGGTTTTAAACCGCAGCTGCTAAAAGGAAAGCCAACAAATAGAGAAAGTGTTTATACTAAGCACAAACTTCTCAGTATATAAATACATGTGTTTTCAGACCTCAACAATTAACAGTGAGAACAGTGTCATTAAGAAGAGGGCGCAGCAGGGTACATTAACCCACCCCTTATTTTAGGAAGGCTACTAGAGCATGTGATCCCTTTATTTGCAGGACATAGGCCAGATATAAGGATCTTTGTGAACAAAAGGTTGATATAAACAAACCTTCTCTTTGAGAACATGCACATGTTTAAAAGCCAGCACAGGGTATCTGTGCTGGCAAATCTCACTGCAGCTGTGACTGCAGCCACAAACAGGAATTTATGATCTTTGGCACGCACCAAGACTAGAAAGCACGGGAGAAGGCAGCTTGCTTACTGAATGACTGCCACGGTTGCTTTAAGCTTTAGCTTTCAGGAACCACACAAGGTTTTTCCACGAAGTTTGGCTGCCATACACACACCCATTCCCCAGCACCTGACCACTACTAGCAGGAAAGGGTACCCAGATGCACAGTTTTGATCAGTATTTCCACCTAGGGTACATACACAGAGCCTAACAGCACTGCCAACAGCAGGGTGCCCTCCCATGGAGGGATACTCCTTCAAAACAGTACCAGGACTGCAAAGAGATGCAGCTCCAGCAAGTGTGAGCACAGCCATATACAACAGCACAGCATATTTCGGCACCCTTTCTCGGGCAAAAGATCCAGGAGGGTAACAACAAAAGTCTGCAGACAGCATGTGTGCCTGAGCCAGCATTAGGAAAGAAATTTCTGCTCACCATCAACAATCCCTCGCCGCACATTTTGGCTGCAGGATGCATGCATTTTCCCTCCTGCCTGAAGGCTATCCCTTTTTTCTTGTATACAAAGTTTAGCATGAAAGCCCAAGAGCACTGCTTGCAAGAGGCCCTCCTACCTTTGTATCCACTTAAATCTTAATATATCCTGTCCCTGAAGTAAAATTCATTTGAATCTGTTATTGGAAGCACTTCAGTTCTAGCACCTGTAGACACATCCAGAATCGTACCAGTTCCTACTGCAGGTACGTATGCCCTTTCTGAACCAGAGCTTTGAGCAGACTTTTGCCTTCTAGATAGTAGAAAGAAAGATGGACCTGAACAGGGACTCTGAGCTTCACAGGGCTGCAAGCCCAACCTAGCTCCCCCTGCACTGAGGGTCTGGTAAGGCCCCAGGAAGCCCTCTTCCCTCCTGCCTACACCCTAGGTCCAAAGCTGCTGCCTCCCCTGGCTCCTGAGAGCTGTGGTGCAGGTCTTGTGGCTCTCAGCCAGGTAAAGATCAAGTATGTGCATGGTTCCCAGGGGCCAGGAGTTTGGCTGCCATGCTCTGAAGCTCTGCACAGGAGCTCTTGCAAAAACGAGATAAACCTCGCAGAAATATGGACCAGGCTGCATATTGCCAGCAGACTTTCATCCTTCTTCCAGAGAACCAGTCTCTTCTCTCCTGCCCCTTCCTTTCTTTCTTTCTCCACTGTTTTGGGATTTACTTGAAGATTGTATTCAGATACAGTTTTTCGCTACTCCAGAATTATCAGTTTGCCCTTGGCACACAGCTATAATCATGAGGCAATTTTCAAGAGAACACAAATTATATTTTAGCGGGGATTATGGGTACCTATAGTTAATCCACCTATTTTGGTCAAAAAAAAAAAAAAAGAACATATCGACTTTACAAATATAATTTTCTTAAGAAAAGTTGTGAACAGAAGGTGACACAGATTTTATGCTCTGCAATATGCTTTGATTGCAACTGATAATATCACATATTTAAAATGACAGCAGCACCTTCAAAAAATTCCTGTGATGAGGAATTTCATACCTGCAAAGAGGCATAACATGTCTTTCAATATTTAAAAAAACTGATAAGCCATTCTAGAAGACATTGTCACTATAGCTGCTACTTAATAAGTGAATGTTCATTATAAGGTCAACTGTATGAAGACACATACTGAGAGGTATTTTAAACAGTATCAAAAATTACTAATCAACCAGAAGTCTCTCATTTTCTCCCTGAAGACTTCTGCTCACATGTCAAATGAAACTGACTGAAAATTTATTAAAGATTACAGTCCTTTGCGGGGGGAGGGGGCCTTACAGGCTTAGTGTACGTGGTTATTTCTTCCCTGTTACACTTCTGAGCCTGCTAAAGGGGTTCTGCATCTACCATTCTGTGTAGCACTTCATCCTCTTCTGATCTACCCCTATCGTGGTATCTGAGCATGGAAAGGGAAAAAACACAAGCATTTTCATGAAACAGCAAATGATTATCATTGCCAAGAACAACCTTTATTCTTTTCTAACAAAGATCACATCATAGCTGAGCAGATACACTCATTTCACTAAAACATATCTGATAATTACATATAATTAATGATAACATTTACTTAAAAACTATTAGTACCTTGTGACAGAACACACACACCCCAACAAGAATATCAGTGTGTTTGCAAAGCACTTTACAGTCTAGGTCAAATGCCAGAGTCCTGCTGAAAAAGGTGAAAACTCCTAACGTTGCCTTGCGCAGAGATAATACCAGGTAATACCTCACTGTGAGCTTAGATTACACAGGACTGACACAAGGCTACCAAAAGCATGTTTAAACACACTCCTGATATATCAGAGCAATACATTAATACCCGGGAATCAGGGTTTCTGACTGTTGCACAGACAGCTATCCCCTACATATGTTAGGTCTGCTAGAGACCTCTCTCCCCTCTTCCTCTTAGGGGTGGTCCAGGGCTTCCTCTCCATCCCATCCTGCCCAACAACCTGTCATCCTGGAGCTGGGTAGAAAACAGCAAGCACTACCTACTCCTCTTTCAGCAGCAGCAGATCACTGACAGAAAAATACTGGAAGCTAACAGTAGTGCAGATGCTCAACCCAATTAGGTAAATATGTGCAGAAGTGTGATACAGGACAGAAAATGAGGGCGTTCTTGAACAAAACGGGATTGCAAGGGAATTAATTTCTACAGTTTATTAATTTCCCAGATAAAATCAGAGATGTGGACAGCTTCCATCTCAATGCCTGAGCATGGAGACGAGGCTTCTGCCTAATTACAAACGCAAGTCATTTGGTATTTATGTCCTGTGCCAGTATTGGCCCAACTGTCTCATCCTTCAACACTTCAGCAGTACTCTTCTAAGGAGTTACACATTGATGGCGAAGTATGAATACCTACAGGAAATAATTACATCTTTTGGAGAATATTCTCCTTGAAGAATCAAAAATTTTGGGGGCACCTCATGAAGCATGTCAGTTACACATCCCTTCCCAGACATAAGACTCAGCAGTCTTTGTTTGAACTCTCCAGCACCTGATTTCCCTTTACAGCTTGCAACACGTAGCGCGGTATGGGCAGGGGCACGCTCTCTGCCAAGCTCCAGCCCACCAATCCAAGAGGCTGTAACTCCTGACCCAGCACCACCTGCATGGTGGTAGAACTGTACTGCCTTCTCAGTTTTGCCAGCCGACTTGCTTCGCTAATAGTTTCCTAGCTCATCTCAGTCTAAAAGAGCTGGTTTAATGAACAGGTGTAAATGAACATGATGTCTCCTGGCTGCAGGAGTTCTGGGGGCAGGCTTGGGGACAGTAAACCACACAGCTGGCACAGCTAGAAGTCAAAGAGCGTGTGTGCCTGCAAGGTCTAGAAACCGAATTTGACATCTATGCTTCACCACCATCATTATGAATCAGAATCTGGTGTTGGTGCATAATTTGCTAACTTGTCTCACAAGCTGAGTGCTGTCTGTCTGTACTAGTGCTGAGAATAGCACTCGTCTCCTGCTTACACAGTGAAGTCACTCGGTTACGTGTCTGGCAGCACTGCCTCTGCTTTGTGCTCTGCGTTGGTATGCAGAGACACCACGGTGTCCTGTTCCATGACATGTAAATATCACTATTTCCCACATTAGGCCAACCCCACGTTTCAGCAGCATACAGCAATTTCCCACAGTAACCTGAATCCTTCATGTACTGCACTAGTCATGAGAAGAAAGGGAATGACAGACCCAATATCCCAAGAACAAAAAGATACCGATTCAGTCTGATGTTCAGGGAAAGACTTTACAAGAAACCAAATTGCCCATTACCTGTTCACCTCATTGACAAGGTGCCAGCAATCACAACTAAAAATACTGTTTTAGATAGATACTCTTAGACTCATAAATTCAGATAGAGACACTTCATTCTCTGTCTTCTGTGAAGAACACTAGGACTATCGTCATTCCTGCCAGAAAGATAAAACCCCTCAAAAGCCCCTTCCTTTTTGGACTGAAAATGGGAATAAAGTCAGCCATCTGCTAAAACTAAAACTGGGCAGATAAAATGCGCTTAATTACTCAGAGGAGACACTTTACATTTCATTGAATCTTCTACTCAGTGTAATTTCTAGTGCCTTATCTTAGATCCGTCCTGTCCACCTGCACTTCACCAAGCTGGCCACCTTCATATGCTTGAAAATTCATATTGGAAAGGCAAACTAAAGCACACAGATGACTTTGTAAGGAACTTGTTGGAATGTGTGGCTTCAACAGGGATATGCACGTTAATTTACCTTACACCCCAGCATACCGACTTTGTAAACATCAATGGAAGTGTTCAAAATGCTCCAGTTCAAAAGAGCTGGAGGTGCAGACACACAACAAAGAAAGAAACAAACACAAAGACAAAAGAGGAGCACTAACCTGGAGAAAAACGTATCACTGTTAATGAAGGAGATTTCATCTGTTAAATCCATCTCCTTCCAATGTGAACCACTGTCTGTTAATTGGAGGCTGACCTGAGGTATTCCATCTGACAGGCCTGGTTGTGGCACTAAGCGTGTTTGGCTGGATCCTTCCGTTGTGGACTTTGTCATCTACAGAAGCAAAGAGAGAGAAAAATGAAATATGAAAGGCAGAAAGGGCAGAGCAGCCTTTTCAGATCATCTGTAACAGAAGGACCATTCCGTACCAGTGTACAAACAACAGAGAATATGACAACATGAAAAATCATAATATAAAATACATACAAATCAGGCATTCTGCTTGATAAGGACTATTTAAAGAAAAATAAAGGTGTGTATTGAAATAGCAGGGGCAAGACTGGAAGTAAAAAAAGGCAGGCAAGTAAAATAAACAGAAAGTTATTTTCTGCATCACAGAAGACAGACTAAAAACCTTCCCATTGAATTTGCTTCTTGACATAAATGGAGAAACAGATGGCAAAAGCAATTATCCACCTCTTCTCAACCCCCCTCCCATCCTTTTTAATGGCAACTGATGTTAACGTGTGTGCTGGAAAGAAATTTCTTAGGCCAATGTTCTGGATTGGCGTTTTTGCTGCCACAGCCAGGACAGAGAACTGGAAGTGCAGTCAGTGCTGTGTCAGGCAGGTGTCCAGTACCAGTGGCAGAGAAGGATGTTCAGGGGAAAAGAGCAAGTCTGGAGGTCTGCCCCTCATGCACCACCACAGCTTTGGGCAGGCTGTGGTTTAGGGCTTTTTTTTACTTGGAGGTTGCACCTGGTTGGTTCACTGTGTTTAACGGCAAACATCAAACATAACCTTTGTGATTTCATTCAGTTTTCTCGTCTTTAGCCTTTGCAAGATCCTATAGCTGGGAGTTTCACAACGTTGTTACACATTGATTAAAATAGAAAAACCCCACACTTCTGTTTAAGATATGGTGACAGATATTCTTTCCCTTGTTTTTGAATGATGAGAATTTGCAAATAATTTTCCTTACCCACCCACCCCATACCATTTTTGACTTTATACTACTCCACTAGTAGTACGTAATCAGACTGATAAGAATCCAGTTCATAGAGTGTTTCATTTTACAGCAGTAATTCTGGCGCATTTGATTGTTTTTGCTGCTTTTCTCTACACCTTTTTACCTTCTACTAAGTCTCTTTTGAAAAATGTAGCCAGAACTGCAGGCAGCATTATATACATAGGAAGATTTGTGGTGGCTTCTCATGAAAATCCAACTTTTAATTTGCTTTCATGGTTGCTTACCGAGCTGACAGCTTTGTGACCTCTTCGCAGCATTAAGAGATCTTTTCTGAAAACAATAGCTAATTTGGTGTTCGTCAGTACACACACGTATATAATTTGTGGGGTTTTGTAGACATCAGTCAGCATACAGTGATGGAAATTCAACTAATCATTTTTTTCAGCCAATACAGAGTATATTAGGAGCCCTCTGTAAATCCCTATAGCCAGCTTTTAGTTTTTCCTACTTTGAGTCATTTACTATTATCAGGACATTCAGTCTCTTTCTGGGTCATATTGAAACGACTGAATAGCACAGATTCCAGCAAAGATCCTTGAGGGACTTCCCAGGAAACCTCACTCCACTGACAAAGCACTCATATGTTTTTATTGCTTTCTAACTATTAATCCATAAAAAGTCTTTCCTTCTAATCACAAGACATCTTTGCTTCTTTGAAAACCTTTGATAATCCTATCAAAACCTTTTCAAAGTTCAAGTGCACTAGATTGACTATACCCGTCCACATGCTCGCTGGCTCCTCTCTGACAGTTTTTTCTCTAAAGAAGTAATGTTCGTGACTCCTAATGACTCTGATTATCCATTTGTTTATTGATTCTGCTGCCTGCTATAGTTTCTACAAATGTGCTGGACAGTAAGTCAGACTTTCTGGATCACTCCTAAAGTCTTTTCATACCTGGCTTACCCTAAGATATTTTTGTAAAATTCTTGATTTTACCTCTGTTTCATAATGCTTTGTTTCACTCACAATTGTTTTCTAATGCTTTGTGTGTGTTGAAAAGTTTCCTGGGACAGAAAGCCGCTCCTTACTGAGCTCTGAAGAGAACAAACTGAAAAATAGTATGTGTATCAGAGGCAAAGGGAAACCAGAAAGGTACAGTGAGACACCTTCCCGGTTTCAGCTTCTGGACACTGCCCACTCTCCACAAGATCCTGCCTTTGCTGATGTCAACAGGTATTTTGCTTGGAGTGAAGACCTCACCTTTGGACCACCTCTAGCTTCCAGCAATTCTCTGTTAGCGCACTGCCTACAGTGGTGACCGACTGTTACCACCACCGAACTGGGCGCACAGCATGCCAGCACCAGGCTGTGGCTCTCAGCTGCTACTAAGTGCCAGCGGTGCTGTGATTTAGAAGGGGAAGACCATGTCTGTGGAGAGGAGGGGAGGCAGGGAGCTACACATCCACAGCATTACAGGAGGGAATCACAACGGGAGGCAGCAGGGCCTGGGATCTGGAGGCAGCAACTCAATTCTGCTGGAATGGCTGTTAAGCCTTTCTTTCCCACTGGAAACTTGCAGTCACTCAGTTTAGCTTTTCTGCAGCTGGAGGTGACTGTTACCTGTTGTGCCTGCACAGGGACATCTCTCACCATGGGCTTTTGATGTTACTTCACCACCACCTGCTAGAGCTGATGCCATGCACACTAGAAAAGCTCTCAACCAGAGTAACAAGAAATGGTGACTATACACATGCACAAACCTCTAAACTAAAACAGTTCCTACACTGTCCCATTAGTACTTTAGAGAAACATACTTGGGTGTAAGCAAAACAGGCAACTTCTATGATGTACCACATACACCAGCAGCAATTGAAGCCTGGAAAACATCAGGAAGCCAGCCTTTCCACCTCTACCATACTGTGTGCATCCTGATTTAAGAATGCAATTAGAAAAGCTAAGTGATTTTGCTACCAGAACCTGCTTTACCCAACAAGAAGTGCAAGGGAACGGGCAACATCTGCTAAACAGCATGTACCAGATTCCCTCTGTGCATATTGTTCATGAACTTTACACTGATGTACAGAAGTTCCTTATACTGGAGAATTCAAGATAAAACCTATTTATTGTTCTGGTGCTTTAAAAGTAAAAAAAAAATAATGTTTTGGTACAGTCTTCTATTCTTTTTGTTTTCTGGCAGTATAAGATCACTTGGACGCAACCACTTCTGACAAAAGGCATGCCAATCACATACAAGCTCTACAGGAAAATTCTGTTTGAAAGATCAGATTCAAATTTAGCATTACCACTGCATTTTTAGGGCACTTCAAAATCATTAAGAGGTAGAAGGAACCAGTGTTCTCCATCCTCTGTTCCAGATGATCCATAAGCTAGCTGATAGCTTTGGAAAACAGTATCATAGCATTGTAGTTATTTCTTCAGCAATATAGGCTACAAGTAATGGCAACTTATATCTGAATTAAACTTACATTTACTTTCTTTTTGGACAAAACTGCTTTCAGTTGCATCAGTATAAAAATGCAGGTAAAGTATTCACTGAACTCACACATTGAAACTTAAAAAAAATTTCCATTTAAGTAACTTGTCTTTAATCCTTACCAACAATAGAAAGGAACAATGTTCACTATCTCATTCTACAGTTAGCAACTGTGTGAGAAAGCCACCTGTGCAACTACTGTAACAGCAGCACTTCACTGGGTGCCACTGAGATGAAGGCATGCCTGTGGGTAGACAAAGACTTATGTAATTTGAATTCCTTACAAAGCAGATTAACAAACTATGGACAGAGGCAGCTGAAATGCTTTTTGGGTGGTGGAGCTCTGGTGAAAAAAATTTGGCAGATTTCTTTGTTCATACACATGTGTATGTTTCATGCAATGAAGTCTGAAAGAACAATACCTTCCAAAATGAGGACCGCGCTTTGCAAAACAGCAATGCTACAAGTTACTCATTATCAAGACGATACTGGGAAGACAAATTTATTTAGCTGTTAAATGATAGGAAAGAGAAGAAAAAAACAAAAAGAGGAACACTTTCTAAACTATATTCTAATATTCTCCAATTTCTCCTTTTTGTGATCAGTCTAATGTGCAACCTCCCCCTCTGGGGACATGGAGGATAGCCAGTGGAAACCCCAGGGCGTGACCATTATAAAGTCACACAAGAAATCCCTAAGAGTTCAAGGATTAGTTTACAAGGAAACAACAACAACAAAAAAAGTCCCTATAGAAACTTGTTGCATGTTGTAACACATTTCTACAGGCTGTTACACTCTTTAAGAAGCATTGCAGGAGGTTTGTAGCTCCCTGTGCAACACACCTTCATTTGCGTTTTGCCTCCAGAGCAGACAATCCACCAAATGACAAAAAAAGACTCAAGCAAGGTTTAAAAAGGTCACCAGTGGAAGAATCCCCACATGTGGTGTGGCATGTGTCAAAGAAGCATTTTGTCCCAGGTGAATTCTAACTGACATGTTCTGCCAAAGAGAAATCTATAAATCTTTGTAAATAAATAAAAAGCTTCACTTTGGAAGAAGACACCAATAAATGCAAGGACAATCCCAAAGATGAGGGATGTTTTGGTTGAAGAGCAAGTTATTTGATATTTGTCTCCCGCAAGTTTTTTATCTGGTGAAGTTTAACCTCACACTTCATTTGGCAAAGATCAGATTCACTCTGAACCAGGTATGTTGTAGGCTGTAACATTATAGTTCCAGACTGTGGCTGCTGAAAGCATGGGCTATGCCTAAGTCTGTTTTAAAATACATCTTCATCCTCAGCTAAATACAAGTAAAATAGTATCAGGTGCTACTGACAATCAAAGGGACCATCCCAATAAAGGATAATCCAAACACCAAAGAGCAGACAACTACAAGGAATTATTACAATTATTACACCATACATCCTGCATTTGGCTTTCAAATTTTGCTGTCTCATAAAGTTCAGATGCAAGGAACTGTGTTTGCAGTTTTAATAGAGACTAGTCAGTTTTGTGACCAGTATAAACATGTATCATGACGGGTGTTAAAGAAAGCGCAAGAAAATTTTTCCCCTAGAGGCACACGCTGACCAGTCAAGGTGGCACCATCCCACACAATACCACTGCCAAGATCCTTCGTAACTGACTGGGTGCATCACAGAGATGTTTCATCTCCTTATGAGGTGTCATAAGTTCCTGGGTTCAAAGACAAATATGCCATATTTTCTAATGATTTGATGTGGTATGGTGACTGATCTTTCTCTGTTCTTGAAGAACAGGGACTGCTCCATACCAAGATCAGTCTGGAGAGCTCCGTGCATATGCATCAACATGGAGTAAGACATTGATCCTTAGCACAGGTCATCCTGCTTTTCCAAGTACCTTACTCGTCTTCTCAAGGAGGAAAAAGAAACTTCCAGTATCACAAGTTATGCGTGAACACATTCAATAATTAGGACAATTCATACCACTTGAGTAAGTAATTATGAAGTCTAAACGCAGAACTTTTGGAAGAAACTAGCTATGAGTTTATATTTAAATGTCATAATTGAAAGGATGATAAAGATGTTTCCACAAAGTTGTAATAAACAAACAGGAGGTATTTAAAACATATACAGCACATTATTTAATACTGCATGAACATAGTACTCTTTCAGACAAGAGAGCAACCGCTCTCAAAAACTCCATTAACAAACAAATGGTACTCTCAGAGCTGTGCACCAAAACAAAGAGGTCCATATTACCTTTTGAAGAGCTTCATATTTTGTCAGCCCGAGACTCTTTCAGCTTACAAGTTGTATGTATCAATGCAAATATTCTACAGAATAGAAAAAGGCACATTTCTGTGCAAAAACCTAGGTGTGGACGAGAAATGCAGGGGAAATTAGAATGTTTTCTTTCTCACTCCAGTCTCAATCTGGCTAGCTATCAGCACAAACCTTACACATCAATCTATCCACTCATCAGTGTTACCTCTGCCTCATGAATGACTGAGAAACGGGAACCATTAGCCAGAGGTACCTCTTGCCCGACAGCTAACCAACCTGATTCAACCAGTTCCGTTCAGTCAAATAACTGGGGATGAGCCACCTGCCAAAGTTACCCAGGCTTGGTATTTGGCCACTGATATATTACACCGACTCCATTTTAAACACCAACTGTTTCAAAGGGTTTTCTAATCACACGTACACAGAGCTGTAAGCTCTCTACCAAGGTTACTTAATGGTAACAACAATGATGGCGAATTTTATCAGGCTTTGCTTGGAAATACACACTTTTGCTGGAGGGTTTAGGTTGTCCTAAGTTGTTCCAGAGGATCAGGGGGAAATTCCTTGGTCTATTCACTGAATGACTTGAAGGGCTTTGCTGTCTCAGCAGGAGTTATGCTGTACTTGTGTTGTTCTCTAAAGCTTCAGAGTGCAGCCAGCTCTCACACAGCACCAGCTTCAGCACCATTTTACTGCAGTCAGGGACTTCTGGGATGAATCTGGATAGGATGCATCTCCTGCAGCTATGAGGACCATTTATCTTTCAGGCCCAAAGGGCTTTCAAAGGCAGGGCTAATTCTGCAGTGAGATTTTTCAGTTACAGTCACCTCATGCTTCTGACATTACTCTCTCACTTTTCTATTCTTGTGCTCCAAAGGTGGGCCTGATTCATTATGTTACTGGCCACAGCACGGAATTTCTGTGTGTGAGGAACCAAGTGCCAAAGTCGTTTAAATGCTATGTGTACTACACTAGCAGGAACAAAGACGCCCCGAGAGGCTGTGGAACAACATCATCTAAACACACCTGAACTATGCTGGCATTTTTTTCCTTAACAGTAGAGCTTAAGGCAAGGGAAAAGCTACAGATGTCATTTATCTGGACTTCTTGAAGGTTTTTTGACATAGTCCCCCACAACATCCTCCTCTCTGAATTGGAGAGATGATTTGATGGGTAGACTGTTCAGTGGAGGAGTTGGCCGGATGGTTGCATCCAGAGAGTAGCGGTCAATGGCTCAATGTCCAGACGGAGATCAGTGACCCCTCAGGGGTCTGTTTTGGGACCACTACTGTTTAATATCGTCATCAATGACACAGCACGATCAAGTCCATCCTCAGCAAGTCTGCAAATAAGACCAAGCTGCGTGGTGCAGCTGACACGCTGGAGGGACAGGATGCCATTCAGAGGGACCTAGACAAGCTTGAGAAGTTGGTCCCATGTGACCTTCATGAGGTTCAACAAGGCCAAGTGCAAGGTCCTGCACCCGGGTCAGGGCAACACCTGACATCAATACAAGCTGGCGGATGAAGGGATTAAGGACAGTCCTGTGGAGAAGGACTTGCATGTACTGGCGCATGAAAAACTGGCCATGAACCAGCAATGTGAGCTTGCAGCCCAGAAAACCAACAGCATCCTGGGCTGCATCAAAAGAAGCGTGGCCAGCAGATCGAGGGAGATTATTCTGCCCCTCTAGTCCACTCTGGTGAGAGCCCACCTGGAGCACTGCATCAAGCTCTGGGGTCCTTAGTACAAGAAAGACATGGGCCTGTTGGAGCAGTTCCAGAGGAGGGCCACAAAAATGATCAGAGGGATGGAACACCCCTCTTATGAGGAAAGGCTGAGAGAGTTGGGGTTGTTCAGCCTCTAGAAGAGAAAGGTTTGGGGACACCTTATTGCAGCCTTTCAGTATTTAAAGGGGGCTTTTACGAAAGGTGGGGACAGACATTTTTAGTAGGGCCTGTTGTGACAGGGCAAGAGGTAATGGTTTTAAACTAAAAGAGGGTAGATTCAGACTAGATAGAAGGAAGAAACTGTTTATGATGAGGGTGGTGAAACATTGGCACAGGTTGTTCAGAGAGGTGGCAGATGCCCCACCCCTGGAAACATTCAAGGTCAAGTTGGATGTGGCTCTCAGAAACCTGATCAGAGGTTGAAGATGCCCTTGCTCATTGTACAGGGTTGGACTTGACCGTTAAAGGTCCCTTCCAACCCAAACCATTCTATAATTCTAAGTCCTTAAGCCTGGACTAAACTTAAAGCAAGAGAACAGTTAAAGACTGCTGCAAGTGCTAAAAATGGGCTTGGGTTTAAATACTTGCCAAAGCACAGACTCAGTTCTGAAAGTAATAAAATGTAAAAAGGTAATTAAAACCCCCTCAATTCATCACTTCACCTACCACCTGCAATATTGATTTTAAAACCACATAGGCATATTACAGCTGACAAGTTCTTCTCAAAGAAAGAATGCCTCATCATCCTAAATACACTGACACTGGGAGACAAAGATCAATACCTCCATAATTCTTCCCAGGTTTAGCAGAGAGGCAGCACAGATAACATAAGCAATAACACATACTTGCAAAGCTCAGTTACCAGCTCTCTTCCATACTCAGAACCAAGTCCCAAATCCTTCCTTGATTAACTGCCACACTGAAATCATAAAGTCACGATGAATGTAGTCATCCTTACAATCTGTGCAGCTGCCACTGCCAAATTTGGATTTCTCTTACTCTACTCGTATTTTTAGGTATTAGATCACTAAAACACCTCCTCTGTACTCCGCCCTACTCGGATATCAAAGTTATAAATTTCATGCAATCCCGAAGCATATGATGCTTTAAAGTTCAACCAAGTTCTGATGTTTTATGCAAATTCCTGTCTCTTCATGAGGACAAGACCGGCTGGAATCAAACAGCTGAGAAGTATCTTCCTTTAAACCACATCACCACAGTCTCCATATTTGACAGAAGCCACTGCAAATAGCAGAACTGCTTAAATGCTTAGAAGTAAACACACGTTTAAAACTTCGTTAACGCAGCATGATTCCAGAGGTATCTGAGAGCAAATGCTCTCAGAAAGCCTACAACATTCAAGCACAGCTATGCAGATACTGCATTTCTAGCTCCAGAGTTAGTTCACTTGTTACTGGCTGTGAATCCCGTAACTTTGTTCAGTAAACCTTCTCAAAGTTAGTCATGTCTCTGTTATAGACTGGTCAAAACCCATGGACTTCAAATTATATAGGAATCACTTGCAATTTGACTTATGACCATAATCCTGTTTTTAACTGCTATACCGAATTTTGACTTGTCTTCAGTGAAGTTTTAAATAAAGGCTGTAACAGCAATTACTGATGGTGTTGCAGATATCCAAATCACAATAAACTCGCTGTCTCTAACTGCACCAGATCCACAGAGCTAACTGAAATGAAGAGCAGTAGACACTTATTTTATTTATTAAAGTTAATAGACAGGATTCTGAATATAGACTGAGACTCACTGAGATGGTAACAGATCTCCCCAGTTACTTCCCTACCAAAAAAAATCCCTTGAAACCTCAGAAATGCTGCTGATAGAAAAGCCTGGAGAAAAAGAAAACTGTACAGTATGGCTGATTCTGGCCTAAGGCCTCATGAAACCACTACAGCAAACAGCACCTGTGGTTTATCAAAGCTGTTTAAATTATAATGTCTCAATGAGTGTATTTGAGCTTGCTACTCATTGTTCTTTGTACCAACAAGAATAAAAAGAGATACATAGAGGAATCAGTTCCAGCTGCTCTCATCTTTCAACAGAAATTGGGCATCTGAGACTCTGCATACTTTGGCTACATAATTCAAATACCTGCACTAAATTTAATGCATCAACGAACATGACTTTAGTAGTACCTACCCTGTGGACCACCTACCTACTGTTACCCCGGCCTTTAGCGCATTAACTGGAAAACGTTTGGTTACATTTACCTTCTTCCCAGACTCACTGCCCAAACACTTTGTCAAACCAGCCTACTCAGTGAACCCCGTAATACAGAAAGGGAAAAGCCCTATATATATATATGTTCACTGTGTCTTCGTTTCCCAGTGTTTACCCACGCTACCTGTGTTTCCATACTTATTTAGGCAGCCACTATCTTGGTTTAAACTATCCATGTGTGACTAAGAACGCTAGACTTAATGACAAGTAGAAGCTCCCTAAAAGATGTCAATAATACTGACCCTATCAGCTCTATTTCCTAAGACGCATCATATAACTTACTGAATCATTTTGCCACCAGTGAAAAAGGCTTTTTACCATAAATATATTGCTGCATGATATGTAAGAAAAATAAATCCAATGCAAAATACTTTGACAGCAAAGTGGCCATTTATTATGACCTGGGACAACACTCACATTATTGATATTTAAGGAGAACAAAATTTGCCGGTTTTCTCTGTGCAACTGGCAATTCCAAGTATCAAAGAGCTTGATTAAGTGCTTTACCAAAAATAACTGACACACTGGTACTCAAGTAAGGTCTGAATGAACAGTGAAAAAGTTGTTGGAGACAGTTCCACTAGGGCAGATTCAGTGAACAAATCCCAAATTCTCCCTGAAGGCTAAACATAAAAATTGTACGCTCCAGAAAGATGTAATACAAACTGAAAGCTATCCTGTCCTAAAAATGTTCAAATTCCAGGAATCAACCCAGTAGTAAGATTACCTTCAAACCTGGGACTCTCCATGGTACAAAAGGTTGTTGCAGTGAACCAACAATACCTTGCAGCCCCTTTTCTGCAGGAGGCCAGGTGCATTTGCCTAAGGAAATCCCTTCAGCCTCTACCCTGTGCCCCTCTACAGGCAGCTTTGTCAAGACGCCACAAGCTTGCAGCACGCATGGGATGGAGGCCAAAAAGCAACATGATGTATGGGCCTCAAGCCAGAAGATACAACAACCTCCCAGCAATCGACAGCTGCTAGAGTTTTCTGCAGTTTTTTTGCAGAAGCACACCTTGCATGGGCAATGTTCTGAACCATGGGTGGAGAGAACTTTCTCCAAGTGGAGAGGAAAGAGCAGGATTGATGCAGACCTTGCAAGTCAGGGGTCTGCAGGTGCAGCAGAGAACAGCAGCCTGCAGCTGAGCCACAACCAGTTCATTGCAAATTAAAATGAAATGTTTTAAGCGTCTGATTTAGCAACCGCATCCATCAACGAGGAATCTCAGTGAAAGTTAATGTTGAGGACCAACCTCATAAGGAAAACAAGTATGCATGCCTTCACATCAGGGAGATATTCTGCCTAGTTTCAAAGAAATATACAGGAAAAATTACATAATAACAAAAATAACTTCTTCTTGAGGCAATACCAAATCACTTATGCGTATGCTTTCTAGCACAATATTAAATAATCCTCTCTTGCACTCCCTTCCTAGAGATTTCCATCAGCTAATGATTTGGCACATACTGTCTGTGTGTCTCAAAATTATCTTACTGCCCTGAGAAAGACTATAGTTTGGTGGGTTTTTTTTTCAGTTCCCCCTTTTAAATTTATGTAATTACTTCCATACATGAACTTCTGGTAACCTAGATCTGCCCCATGTGTAAGCCTGGTTCCACATACTCTTGCAAAGTCACTCACAAATTCATTTTTGAACTCCAAGGACCTCAAACTCCCCCTTTTCATCTCCTGTGTCCACACTCCCAGGCAATGCACTAACACATCAGACTGGCTGTGTTTTCTCTTACAGGATTTCTCTCTAGAATTGTGTCTATGCATGTATGAACATCATTATCAAGTATAAAGCAGGGGCAAATCAGCCTCATAGGTAAAACCAGTTAGTGGACTGTAAAAGGTATTTACCTTCTTTCCTTTGCATCTCGGTTTCACATACGGAGACTGGAAAGATGGATCTACCATTGGCCACAGTAACAGTATCTCTTAAGGCCTTTGCTTCATACTGGTGGCTATTCTTCAGCTTCAGTATTTTTAAGCAATGTCAAGCACAGTAGAGATGCTGATGAGGTATCAGGCATCCTACTACCTCAAACTACCAAGTGAAGCTTTGGTTAATGAGTCCCAAGGTTGCTTTCATAAGCAGACACCTTGCACCAACCAGGAATTCTGTCACAGGCTTGACAAAGACAAAGAATCAGCTTAATCTTCTTTTGGGCATGCTTAGGTGGGGTCAGCACTACAAGTCAAGCAATTACTGCTAAACAGTTGGTCTGTACCAACTCCTTGTGTGGACTCATATAGCACAGAGCATACCTTGGTGCAGCAGCAAAGCTTATGGCCCCTTAAGAAATATCAAAATTAAGCCTCAGTTGCTACCCTGAACGTAAAGTCAGAGCATACCCACAGACAGCAACGATAACCTAAATATTTGTATCCAACTCTGCTGACCACAGAGATGCTGCTCTGCTGGGAATAACTTCTGACTGTCATTCCCTTGGTTTCTTTGGACTGTCCTAGCTTGAAAGTAGGTATCTAGAGTAAGAAGTACGAATACAGCCAGGTGATCACAATCGGAGAAGAGATGTAAGAATGAACTTAGAAGGCTGACTATGGTAATGTTTTCAGTTTCCCACAGGGCAGGCCTTCTGCTCATGTCTGTATCCAGCTGCCCATCCAGAACAATAGTGAGAGCCATAAAAATGATGGTAGGTTACTGTAGTTACAATGGGCATCATTTGGTATTTCAATATACTCTTAAAATAAATATGCCACCTCTGGTGAAGAAATCTTAAAGCAAACGCTCTGTAAACATCAGCTATGCTGTGAAAGGGCAAATGTTAATGAGAGCATCAAAAGCCAGAAAACAGAGGTAAGTCACTACAGCACCCATCACATTCCTCCAACCTTCCTGCTGGCTGACCGAGGTGTGAAAAAGTGTTTGCCAAAGGATTTCTGCGTTTGAAAAG
This sequence comes from Falco rusticolus, assembly GCF_015220075.1. NCBI lineage: Eukaryota > Metazoa > Chordata > Aves > Falconiformes > Falconidae > Falco > Falco rusticolus. The sequence continues at coordinate 51,427,106 of NC_051187.1, forward strand.
CGTGAAGCTGTGCCAAAATTCAGAGCTGCTCCACTGAAGTCCATGTAAGTAGGTTGGAAAGTCTCACACAAGCTGCTGAGAAACCTGTCTTTCTCCATGTATGGTACTTCTCGCCTTCACAGCATGACAATGAATTACACAGTAATGAAAGAATTTGCTGCCTAAAAGACTCTGTTGACACTGGCCTGAACTGTACTATATCCCATAAAGTGCAGATAGATCCTTCAAGGAAAATAGTTTTCTCTCTGTATTTCTCCTGTCCTGCAATACCATATGGCTGACATTAATAAAGGAACTTAAGAACTGAAATGACTACTGCAAAGGTCCACTCCAGCTACCCAATCACTTTTCCTTCCCAGTAATAAAGCAAGATGTTTGCGAAGTCTGTAAAAAAAAAAAAAAAAAGCAGGTTCAGGCTTTGGGGATTTTGAAGAGAGGGGGAGCAGCACGTTCAAGTATACCGTTAAACTGGTACTACACGTGCCTGAGCTCAACTAGTACATTTTTTATGGCCCTCTGAATCAACACAGTAATACAGATAAGCTGAGACTCCACTAGAAATTCCACTAGACCATGTAACAATCCAGCAAAAAGGGCTATAAACTTCCTGTTCTTGCAGCATTCACCTCTAAACTAGAAATAGTATCACAAAATACATTCTGTACTCTAACACTATCTTCAAGGTGATCTCATAGGTCTTTTCCATTGCCCATTTTCATGGCACTGTATCTTTGTTTTCAGTAATTATACCTCTAATTTTAAATACAAGTCATTGCAGACAAATGATTCAAGAGTCATGTAGGTGTGTTATATCAGATTCTTCTGTCACTTGCCAGCAAAAGTTAGAAATAACATTCCTGCAGTTAGCATAGGACCAGGCTTGCCACTGACTGAATACTATTAAGATGAGCATGTGATTGCAGGAATCACGCAGTACAATAATTGTTTTCATTATCTTGGAGATGAAAAATGAGAACAGTGTGTGTAACTAAAAGTAGCACACTTAAGTGGGCTATCAAAGCGTGCAGTTAACGGATTCTGTAACAGCACAGGTAGATTGATGTGTTTCAGTATAAAAATGCATTTCGTTTACTCAAAATAATGCTTCCAAGGGAACAGGAGATCCGTATACTGAGAACACAGCAAGCAGCTCTAGCTAAGAACCTGTTAAACATTAACCTCCACAAGTCTGCCAACACAGGCTGTGGCAAGAGAACTTCTTTGCGCAGGGAAGAGTGCACACAAGAATATTTTTGTGGTTGTCTAAAAAAAGATGGTATTTACAGTTTATTCCAACACTTGCAAATCTCCTGTCCCCTCCTTATTGTCCTCCAATCCATGCTGGTTTTTACAAGGCAGTCGTTAGCACAAGATTATACCACTCCTACAAACTGGCTGTTTTCTCTTAATTTTACAGCATATCTTTACATTAATTAAGACACGGGGAAAAACTCACCACCATTAAAACAAAAGACACAGCTGAAAGGCAAAAGCTAGTAGAAGGTACCAGGCAGGCCCAACAGTCACATTTTCAGGCTGCCTAGGTTCCTAGGCTACTTGGAAAACTTACAACAAACAAAGCAAAATCAGAACCTCAAACACAGTTCAAGCTGAGAATCTGCTGTTGTCAATGTTTTATTCTTAAGTATTAGCTCCCAAAGGACTGGCAGTCTGTTTGATGTTACCCTTTAAAATCCATAAAGTAGAAAGAACATGTGCTCATTTCCAATAATATATCACACTTCAGTAACTAAGCATATTTTGTAATATATTTTGTTTTTTAAACATCCTGTGAACTGGCAGCTCAAAAAAATTAAATCATTCTGATTCCTAACTCTACTAGCAAAGATTAAATAGCTGTAGATCTTTAGAAATCTGATCCTGACGCTCTCAGAACACACTCTGGTATTGGGATTCAAACAATAAACATAAGTCATAATTTTCAGATGTGAGTATTTAAAGTCAGGCACCTGCATTCCACATGGAGAAATAAAAATGTCGAAATTTAGTCAAGTCACATTTGCAAAGACTTAAAGAGCAGATGTCTGACTGTGTTTCTGATAAGAAAGATTACGGAACTACACCAACTATTGTACTTGCATAAAAAAATAATTATGTAGTTACCTATATGCATTTCTCTGCATCTCTCAATTACTGAAGTTTGAAAATCCTTTGAGATTTCTATTTATTCATTTCTAGTGTTGCTTGTGAAATTTGTGAAACTACAGGATGGAATCTGTTTGGAAGCCTATTTTCCTTTAAAACCAATGAAATGGCTACTATACAGCTGGGATATATCAACTTGGACCCATAACATGACTAGCATGCATCCCATGCAGGAGTAGTACCCAAGAATCACTCTTCTAAACCATTAGAGACACCCAGAGAATGCTGTGAGCAGTCAGGCTTATTAGCAATTGCATAATTTCCATTCTCATATGAAGAAAAAAAATCTCCAGTACAGCATACAGGATACAAACAAGCTCAAGGTGTGTTTTGCCCAATTGTGTATGCTCAATGATCAGTGTAACTTAACTGTCTACATCAGAAAAATTACCCAAGTCTTGCTTACTGTCAATAGCTGCCTGCAACCACCTCTCCATCCCAAACAGACAATCCCACCTGGAAAAACTGCCACCTCCCACCTATCAACTCTGAATGATGCAGGAGCCTCTCCAAAACCTGCCCAGAGGAGAGTACCTGCTCATTATGGCATCAGGTCTCGCCGTCAAGCCCAACTACTGTTACTAAGGGAAATGTTCTACTATCAAGAATATTTGGGCCAAAGAAAATAGCATCTGTACAGGACCACTGTCAAATCCCAGGTTTTGAACTAAGCTTCTTTAATGATTTTCTAAGAAAGAATTGAAAAGTTCATGGGACAGCCAGAGACTATTGATCTAGTTTCCTAACTTTGACAGGCAATGTTTATTGGCAAATGGTCCAGTCAGAAGTATGTCAGCATAAAGCAAAGCCTCTAGTCATCTTCTAAACTCATGAATGCAGAAAATTCAGAGACTTCCAAATCTTCCTAACCTGACACTGTAATAACTTCCATTCTAAATCATGGCCTGTTATTTTCCATGAGATGCATTATCATTGTACCAAAACTCCCAAATACTTTATATTGCTCAAACAGCTCAACAAATCTGTAAGCTCCCTTCAGGCATGCCTGAGACCATCCTTTAGCTCTGGGTTAACGTAGCAGCACTTCCTGACCCTCAAGATGAGATTTTTAGGTATGACTCTGCTACAAATACTAATAATTATCAAAACCTACTACACAGCACAGCTGACTTGCTCATACAACCCAAACCAGAGGAGAACTCCTCATTCAAGTCGCAGCCCAGTGTTCTTACACCTGGAACAGATGAATTACACTGGCCCGAGGAACAGGTCCTCTTCCTTAAGAAGGCTATTGTGCCGATAAAGATTTTTTTCTCTCTCTGGCAGATTCTTTGCAAGTCATACAAACTGCAGATTTTACAATTTACAATGCAAGAGACTCCACCTCAATAAAAGCTTTAAACCAATTAACTATGGAGACCTCCGTGGTAAGGAAAGATTAGAACATCCCTACAATACTCTTTGACCTATTCATTCTTCAAGAGAATAACCCTTTCATGTCAAAAAGCGCTGATGCTAATACAGACAGGGGGTTGAGTACTCCAGCTCCTACCTTTGTCCCACATGAATGAAGAAACACAATAGGTCAAGGACATCCTTAAAGCAGAGACTAAATAATGGCAGGGTATAAGACACTTAGCAATGTCTCTTTGTTATTCTCCCTGTACTTCTCCTCATGTTTATCTCTTTGGACAGACAGACCGACTGGGATTAGTGGTAGAAGGGTGAGAGTGTTCAAATACACATATATTTTCAATTACATATTTTAATTAATTTTATGGAGATAACTAACATCAGCAGAAAAGACTAAGAAAGACCCTAGCACAGAAAGACCTGACCTCCCACCATCCTGAATAGTTAGCGCTACTGGCTCTAGATGAGAACCTTGGCAAATTTTCAGTAACTTTCAATGGAATGAGAAAATACTTGCTACAGTAGTTCAGCTTGAGTTATTCATTATACCTTCTCTTCAAACAATAAACTGTGCTGGGTCCTATATCCATGGCCATTACTAAGTAAGAGGGATTCATACAGCATACTTGCATGTTGCACTGTTATCTGGCTAGGATGCAAAGTTCAAACTGAACATAATATTACCCTTGCTTTTATCCTTTTCAACAAATTGTTCAATGGGCATAAAAATCGTTACATTTCAGCCTCAGTCAGCTGTAGCCCCAGAAATACTGAACTGCACATTGAATTTAGTCTTTTGTATTTGCAGCACACTACCACACCATAACAAGAGTTCAAATGCATCTGATTACAACTGTCCCAGGAAGGAATAAGGAAAAAAAGTTAGTAAAAACAATGGTTATACACTGTGCTCTATTTTAATGACAGAGATAAACTTATTTGTTGATAATTTGGTATTCCAAGATATCTTTGTAACAACCTCATTATTACTGCTGTGCCCAACCTCTCTTTCCTACTTGGTTCAGTAATTAATCTCTTTTTGGCCTCACAAACTGCATAATCAAAGGAAACCGGCCTGTGGGATTTTCAGTTTGAAATGCTGCTAGAAAGCATCAGATCTATTTTGTTAGCTGTTAATACCTAGAAAATGACCTTAATTAAAACAAACTTGAATTTTTGCAATGTGAAGCTTTTTCTTAACTAAGGCATAAATTAGGCCTTTTTTTTACAGAATGAGTCAGATTGCCTTCTGATATAAAGAAGGTGCATCTCTGAACTTCACCAAAACATCATCCAATTTACTGCATCAAAGTATTTGGCCTTGTACCCCAAAAAAAGAGCTATTACAAATGACTGTTTGCTCACTGATTCTATGCAGCAGCTTGACAGAAAAACCAGTTATTGTCAGTGCAGTAATTAAGGCTGCAAATGTGAGTACTAATTTTTCATTAGAAAAAAGAAATCATGGTAGCTTGTAGGGAGGATCTGACAGAGATATACAAAGTCATGAGTGGTAGAGAGAAGATGGACTGTTCACCATCTCCTTCAGTTAACAAAAATAAAGAAAACCAAGAAAAAAATAAAGAAAAAAAAAACCCAGGTGACCTTCAAATGACTCTAGTAAAAGCCATGTGTATAACAAACAAAAGCAGTCAGTTCTTCACGTGAGAGGAAGCAATTTATGGCACTTTGCCAGATGTCATGTTGGAAGCAAAAAGCTTACACATGTGCAAGGGGTACACAAGACAATTACTTCGGACATCACTAAGTACACAATCCACATCAAAACCAGGAAAGCTTCTGAGAATGGCCACAAATTGTAGAGTAATTGAAGGAAACACCTTGGTGCCCTATTCTTACTCCTCCCCAGACATCTGCTTATGGCCAGTGTGTAACAGGCTAGACGGATCCCAAGTCTGAGCCAGTGCAGCCAGTCTTATTATGTAGGACGAGCAACCATTAAGGGGATTATTCAGTGAATTCAATGCTGCAAATGACTGCAGAAATGATGCATTAGCTGACTGCACTGGGATAGCCTGCACCAGCTGACTCTTTACTGGGTCAGCAGCTGTAAACCATAGAGGAGGGAATATTCTGTTTCTCCCAGCAGCACCCCATGTAACAGTGCAATGCAGCCCTTGCTTCAGGTAGGTGTCAGCAGGGTCACACCTGGGATTTTTCCCTCAGCTACAACAAAAGCACACAACAGTGCTGGCTGTGGAGCAGTACAGAAGAAACGGTGAATTTCAGAGTTCCTGGCTCTCCCTTCATTTGATGTTGGAGAGTACTACCCAAACCAATGCTGTCCCCTGCATAAAGTTCCCTGGAGCACAGCAGTGCAGACATGACACGTAGCAGTGCTGTCAAGGGTGCCAACATAGAAGCAAAAGGGTCACAGCAATTACAGAGCTGCTCTTCCTTCCACTCACAAGGTGAAGAAAATATGGAATGTCTTCCCCTCTGTGATCATGCAAGATAGCTCATGGCTGATTAAGGTTCTGCAAGACACACAAAGTATCAAATACTCTATATTTTTAAGATTAAAATTGCGTAGCTGATGGCATGGGGAATTTCAAAGCCATTTTCTAATTCATGTGGTCACAGGTATTTTCATACTGGATGAAATAACTGATTTTTACTCAGGTGTCAGTTCCAAGAGTTGTCATTCAGTGGCACAGATACCTCTGGGAAAAACAGAGACAATGTTTTAATGTGAACAGTAATTAAAAAAAATAATAAAATCTCTTCATAATGTATTAGGCTTCCTTCCCATTTTGTACCCAAAAAGTGATGAAAACATCCTTGTTAGAAGGGGGAACAACATTAGCAAAGCCGTTAAACATTATCTTATCTAAACAAACGGTATAATGAAGACTGAAACAGCTAGTATTTGTATATGGGATTTTTGCCTTGGTTGCTGTTGGCGTATAGGAAGAAAAGCAAAGCTGACTCGGTGTCTATATGCCATTCTACCTCGCTATCATTTACATTATACTTTATCAATCAGAATTCAGCAGAGCTGTTTCAGAGAGAAGTAATAAAAAGCAAAATCTCAGTTTGCAAAAGCACATCACTGCTTTTCAATATGAAACAATACGCTATTCAGCTCTCCTTTCATTTCCTTTTGTTCTCCCAAGACTATTTATATATATGACCTTTTACCTGAGACCATATCTCTTAATAAACAGCTAAAGGTTACTCTGCCTTGCTTCGGTACAACCTTAACCTACTGCAATTATTGCCACAAAACATGTACAAAGGTCATGAGTTGTGATACAAACGCAAGAGAGAGAGGCGGAAATCCATTATTTTTAGAGAGGACTGCAGTACAGAAAAGGAAATGACAAACATAGTAATAATCCCGTGATATATCTCAGTGCTGGCAACTACATCTGTGGAATATCGTGGTATTTTCTAGGAGGAAAAGAAAAATGTGTATCCAGCCATCCAGGAGGAGCAGTTACTGAATGCTGCAAAAAGTTCAACTAGTAATGCTGGAATCAAATATTCAAATTCCAGAACTTGTAAAAGGTTACCAGGACTTCACTGAGTGAAAACATTCATCTTCCGTGACCATCCCCACAATCTGTGTCTGTGTCTGTGTGTGTGTTCAGTAACAACAGAGCAAAGATCTGTTCCAGGGGAACATTTTATTCTCTTCTGTAATTTTAAAAATTGGAGTCTGTTTTACCTATTTATTATAATGTTATTCATGAATAGAAAAAGTATGATCTAAAAGAAACACATGACCTAGCTGTGGGAGAAACCCGGGCTCTCTAGACCTGCATCTCACGTTACTGTTGCTTAAACTCAGTTTTGAAAAAGCTAAATTGCATTTCTGATCTAAAAATCAGAATACTCACAAGGAAAAAAAAGCTTTTCACACCTGAAATTCAGCAACATTACATTTAAAAGGAGTATCTGACGTTGCAGTAAATTAGGGAGTCCTAAGTATCCCTATATTGTTCTAGTTACTAGTGTAAGATTACCAGCATACAGAAAACAGACCCCTTTCTCAACAGTGAAACGGAGATGCTCACTGCTGGCAATTACAGTCAAACGCTGCTGGGATCTGCTCCATAGATCAGATTTTCACATGTGTACATATTCAGACACATATGAAGCGTCGTACTCCTGTTGCTCTCAGACTGTCCTGAGCCCTGTTTATCACTGGTAAGTTTTGGGGCACCAGTCGATATTACAGGCGCACCAGTGTGAACCAACCAGCTACTGCTGCACAGACTGTGATCTCCAGAGCACTCAGAGGAGGGCTTTTCAAAAATGCATAGGACTTCTGAAGTCAACAAGCATTTCACTACTATTATAACATGGAAAAGAATTACTTCAGCACTGAGCCCTTCTGAAGCTCCCACCTTGAAAGTACTACAGATGAAGCTAACGGCGGAGGTCAGTGAGAACTGAACCCCCACAGGCTGAGAAATGTCTTACACTTCACTTTGGATCAGTTCTGACTGCCTGCAATATGTCCTTGTTACAAAGACAGCGCTGACTGCTGATTTATACAGAGGGAATAATGCTGATAATTTTGTGTAACCTGATTAACTGAATGACTAATTAATGAGAAACAGAATAAACATTGGGGAATCTCAGCAGGAGGAACTGAGAGGGTTTTTTTTCTTCGTAGAAAAATTCTCATCCTTCCTGCTAACTTGCTTTTTTCCCCATGAGTACTACAAGGATACTCAGAAACAGCTGGCTAGAGCAGGGGCTCACATGCTTATCTTACTATACCTTGTTTCTTGGTGCTGACTTTGATGCTTCCCTTTCAAGAGATGCTGTGTACTGAGTGAGAAGGCTGCAACCAAGCGCTACGTTATGATGTCCCATCGCCCCCCACACCAAAAAAAACCCTCCAACCTCAAACCGAACAAAACAAAACAGACAATGAAGGAAAAACTTACCAAGTAAAATGTGCAAATACAGACCAGGACACACATACACATATGGATCTTATTTTCTCTACCTTTTGGCTATGTGGTATTATCATGGGGCAATGATAATATCATGGGGCATTTGTTTAAAGAAAAAAATTGTAAGAAAGTAAAGTTACAAGCATCTCAACTGCAATATTTGCCAGCTGGGTTAAAAAAATTTATACACTAGAAATATGGACAGGACGATAGAAAGAGACATTTGTTATATACCCCTGTTCCCTTTAAACATGCTAAATCTTGGCAATTTCATTCCTGTAATGTTTTAAAATGAAAATATTGTTGGTGAAATCCTAGCTTAAAAATATTAGCATAATCATTTGTTACTTTATAGAGTTTAGCATTAACATATTTGTGTAAATATTCAGGACTGCATTTAGTAACACCCCAAGTGACAGATTTGTAATCTCATGAATGCTTTAATGAACTTCAAGAGCAGAAACATTCTGTTTTAATAATACATATACGGAGTTGTTGAGAACAGCAAACCTAGCAGCCCTGGAAAGCTATTTCAAAACTCACACATGGAATTGTTCAGGGATCATCTGATTTTTCGCTTGCTTTTCTGAATCACAACCTAACTATAACCATCCTCCTCACTCCACATGAATCTACTCTAGGTGAAGGGTTTGGAGGCTTATAAACTTTCCCCTACAGATCTCATATTGCTCGTTTCCTGTCAGCTCGCATCTTAAAATGTCATTCTGGCTGAATCACTATATACCCTTACTGTAAACATGCCCATCTGCTCACTGGTGGACAACTGCAAAGTGAATTCTAGCTGAAGAAATACTGAACAGAAAACCGAAGACAGACTTCCACAGGTGCTCCTTCTCCTCACACACTTTCCACCCACCTTCACATCTTCCATGTGAACCCACTCCCATCCCTGGGGGCTCCCCGGCCACGGCAGGAGTAAACTGGTGTAACTTGCCCAAATCAGGCGATACTGAACAAAATGTAAACTTTTGTTGAGACCTTCAGAGAGGATTTTCAAAGGAGATCAGTTCCCTCTACCTCCTGATGGGAAAGAATTAATCCCGTACTGAAAGCTGACCATTAGCATGAAGCTAAAATGGTCCCAAACATGAAAGAAGAATAAAGGAAACTACCTAGACCCTGCAGGCTTAGCTAGCGCAGCGTAACATGGATTAGAAGTGGATATCTTTTTTCCTGACGTAAATGAGGGATTGCTCTTGTGTCTGCTGCACGTATAACCACGGGGCCAGAGCACTGAACTGCCAGGGAAGGGTGACTTATTTAGGGGGAGCCCACCCAGCCATAGCACTGGTGAGTTTTCAGCAGTTTCTCCTAAATCTTGTCACAGGTTTAGATCCTCATGCTAAGGTATTTAAATGAAAAAGCTGAGGAAGGGAAAGTAATATTCATTAATGAAGATCTTGCTTTACCCATCTGGGGAAGCAGTCTGAATGAAACATTGTGGCTTTCAGTGGAGACAGTGCTTTGTAACTGACTGCAGAGGGAGCAAAGTCAAGCCAAAATGGAGAACTTTCTGACCATCTTACCTTGCCTCTCTCTCCTCCGGAATGAAAGGCTTAAATCCAATGAAGGGCTGAATGATCCGGTCTGAGTGTTCAACCAGAAGGAGCAAGCAAGCACTCCACTTTAAAACAGTGCTGCCAAAGCCAGCTGGAGCACTCTCTTTGGCATAAAAATGCAATTAGGGGCTTGCCGGGCTGGGCACCACACACTTTGCACACACCAAGCACCAACACACACAGCTACACACAGTGGAGTGCTTGGATCATTAGAAATCTAACAGCAGGCTTGCAGAACACAGTCCATGCACTTTTGCTGCCGTTGCCATTTAAAATATAAGGAATTATTTTGCCAGCTAATCCTGACAATCGAAATGGCAGCTTTTGTTAGGAGACTGGAAACAAACAGGATAAAAATGCAAGAAGTTAATTGCATCTAAATTAAAAGGGTTGTTTGGAAGCTACTAGTTTTTGCAAAAGCCAGCAAGAGACTGATTTCTATGGCTCTTCAGGGAGTGAAATCTGCCTGTTCAGAGGCAGTTGAAATTGTGCATTTATGATTTTACTTTACTTTGTAACACCAATTTTTAATTTAATTTAAATGTTATAATTTTAATTTTATAAATGGACTTGCTTTCTCTTCTACATCAGGTGAACAGGGCTATGTATTCTACCACCCAGCAGGGGAAGAAAGGGAAGAGTCTTTTGCACTCCTGTGCCAAATATGTGATCAAGCCAGGAACACCATTACATCCTCATCACATCAGTGCTTGTGTTCCAGTGCAAACATTTATGTGCTCCGAGCTGACTGGTTCTTAAGACTAGAAAGTGCTCTCTCAAGAACGCATTAGAGAGAAAAAAAATTATCTTGTAACCTTGCATGACTAGGTAATAGGTTGTAGGTTTTATTCGAACACAATACTGAGCTAAAAACCCTCACACTACTAAAGATTACGTTTCACCTGAAACTGATGGAAGGGCTAATTCCAGAAATCTCCCAAGAGTGAGTCTCACAATAGTTTGCCTGCCCAGATTTCCCTTGCCACTTGAACTAAATAAAAATCTTCTTCAAATCCTATTTTCGATCATTAGAGAAACCTAATCACTGTTACCCAAAGGTCCCATTTCATTGCAGTTTTAACAATACACCACTGGCTAGCTATACAACATAGGACTACATGCAGCTGCAGTTTGAACAGCACCAAGACCTTTGGAAATGAAAGGTCCTCATTCAAAATTATCTTTTTTGTGGTTACTGTAGGTTTTGTAAACCTATTTATTCAAGATGATGATGAAATTGGCAATACTGCAACTCAAAACTGACTAATCTTTCATTGCATGAGTTATCACTCAGTTTAGTGCCACAAAAATTTATCAGGACTATACATACCCACACTAGGAATTCTGTTCCAAAACAAAACATACACAACATCTTATTGTAATACCCTCACACATAACATGATAAGTGCACAGCAGTGCAGATAGACTGTCAGAGAATTAATTGTTCACACATAGCACTGCCCAATAAAAAATAGCTATTTATGATCCTGAAAATATGAACACAGAGCAGATTGCTATCAGAACACTCAACCCACTTCTCCACCCATTGCTCTCTAACTAGCAGAACTTATCGATCAACAGACTGAGATTCTTCCAGACCTTCACTGGGTTAGGAAATTAAACTGAAGATTGGATAAGAGTCTTAAGAACTATAACAATAGCTAGCTGCAAATAAGACCTGTAAATCCCAACAACCCCCAACTTATTTTGGGATAACAGGAAAAAAAATAAATCTAACCCCCTAATTTTTATGGGAAGGGATCTCCAAATATATATATATCTATATATCTGTAATTTCTGAAGAAAGTACATGTTATACTTCCACCTGCTGGCCACCTGTCTGGAAGATCATATGGATCTCATTCTACTAGGTGGAGTGAGAAACTAACGACGTCCTTCCAGGCAAGGCATCAGGAACTTACTTGACAGTACAAATTCCCACTGAAAGAGAGACTATTCCAAGATAAATTCCCTACTTTGTGAAAAATGCATTATTTTTTTTTTTAACAAAGAGGTTTCCAAAGAAAAACTCCCCACCATTTCTAACTATAATCCTACAATATGTCTAAGCAATGAGTAAGAGGAGGATTTACAGTCCTGGGAACAAAGCAGGGACTGGAATGCAGCTTGGAGAGTATTTCATCTCCCTTCTTTCTGAATTATGAGCCACTGAGAAAGCAAGCTATGAAATCCCTTTACCTGGCACAACTTGTCTTTCCCAATGACTGAGCAATCGTTGAAAGAAGAAATATAACTGGGGTGAAGGTGTTCCTGTGCCTCCTCAATGCACATATGCAGCAAGAATGGTAGCTCAGCTACCAACAGCCCTACAGAACCATGTCTCTCCCACCTCTAAAATTTACTAACTTTTGGTTTCCTTAAAACAGATTTTCTTTAAGCTGTCGCAACCTGTACCTGATCAAAATGCTCTTATTCCTTCTGGAAGTCTGTAGCATTGTGGATTTCCCCTTGCTATGACCAACATGGTAGACAAGATGCAACTTGCTCTATTCCAGCAATTTTTCCTTTCCTGAACTTTCCACTGCTGAAAGAGAAGCCTGATGCTTTTGTGACTTTATTGGAATAATCCACATATTCTTGTTTTCATTTTAAAAAGCAGTACTTCCTGCTCTTAAAAATTCACTGATTTTATGATTAAGTGTGGGAAAACCTTAAGATATCCAGACCATGAAGTGTCATTCAAGTTCAGGAAGACGGTAAACATGACTAAGCACATGACAGGAGATACATTCCCATATTGGAATGGGATGGCACGAGCCACTACTTCCCTGTTTCTGCGTATTTGCTCAAAATTAATGATTTAGTGTTGATGTTGACTTCAAAAAGATGATTATGAGTGGATGATGTGAAGCAACAGGCACCTAAGCCATCTCAAGAATGACCTAAGACTGCAAGGAGAATATTCTTGCAATACCTTTAGACACTAACTGAAGGCAGGTACCTGTTTTTCCAGTTGCGATTTCAGCACCAAAGTAACAGCCCGAAGCCATGAAAAAGAGATAAGAAAAAGCAGGGCTGATTTTGTAATGCAGTAAGCCAGAAAGGCACAGTAGAGCACTGAGAGAAGTGCATTGTTCAATGTTGTATTTTCTGATGTCTTTCCTTATTTTTTTAAACCACTGTCATTGGGCTTCAAATTTTGATCCGAGTCAGTCTTTCTGCAAATTTGTGGTATTCTTCTCCCTATATAAGAGCTTTCATGCTTATAGGTGCTCTTTCCAAAGTCTTAATCAAGAAATACCTGGATCAGCACTGATGGTTTTGACCATCATATCTCTTAACACAGTAATTTCTTCCTGTAAGTATCTCCACCCCCATTTTTGGAACCTTACCTTTGGGTAAGGCTAAAGCAGCATTCCAACCAAAAGGAGGCACTGAGGCTTGTGTAGGAGAAGTGCCTCAATAAGCCCTAGCCACAGACTACACACCACACAGGGGAGGCCACGTTACCACAAACACTGTACTAACCTCGACGAAAAGTTATCTCCCTATTCAAGAACGTAAACGAAAGGATGGCAAAGAAATACAGGCTGTGGAGGGGCTACAGCATGTGTGCAGTGACGGGAGGTGATGGAAGACCATGTATCAAAAGAGTGCTGGAGCTTTTGCCATTCACTACAGACTGCCAGCCTTTTCTCTGGAGTGGGAATCAAGGGCTATCAAATTTGAGTACAGGAAGAACGGTGGGACAGGGCTGGAGAGAGAGTGAAGGCAATCACAGGAAAGGCAGCAGTGTAATGTCTCAGGGTGAAGCGCTGGCAATACAGCCAGTGATTTGGGGAGGAGGTTGACAGAAATAGTCCAGAAGGAACTGAGCAAGGTCATCTAAATCTCCCCTCCTCACCCTCTTGCTACTCACAGCGTAGTAAAAGCTAAAAAAGCCATTTAGATAAATGCAGCTGAGTGCGGTAAAAGGGCAGGTCCTCGTTTTCTTCCCTTTCCTTGCTGTCTGCTCCCCCGTTCTACCATGGTCATGCCTGAACGCAACACCCTTAAAATCAATAGGGCCTCAGTTTACGACAGCGTTGACCTGAACATCCTACACTATTCATTCTTTCCAACAGGATCGCTTGGCAAATCTCTCTCCATCTACCTGTAGATAGGAATTCATCAGTGGCTTTTCAAGAAGCAGTAACTTTGCTGACAAATAGCTTGCTATTTTCTGGATACTGTGACCCAGGTCATGCCAAATAATTCTCTGAGGCATTTGTTCTTTTATGACACAGGTCAGCTAGTTCCTACTGTATGTAACAGTTCATGCATTGGCAAACTGGTAATCACTTTTCTATTGAATCTCATTTACTACCACATGGTTTTCTCTTTGAGTGCACGATCTCTAATTTATTATACAAATTGGCTAGGATAGGGGATATCTTCTAGGATACAAGAAAAGTAACCTTCAGGAACAGTATAAAGTATCCTTTTAAAGAGCCACCTGACAAATTTCAACAAGCACTTTTTATGTAGCTTTCCTACATTAAGTTGTAGATGGTTGTATTTGTTGTGTTTGAGTATTTGTCTTGGTTAAGCTAGAAAACTTCCCACCCAAATTAGATGGCAGAGGAACAAGGGCAAATTTTTGCAGCTGACTGCCAGCAGAATTTAGAAGCTATCAACAAGATCCAAAGACACAAACACAATGTAAGCCCTTGTGTTTAGGCATGGCTCATTCCTCTCAGGCAGTCATCTCTCTCCTGATGGAAGGAGATGGGCAACACTTCTCATCCCACTTGAGTAACTATATCTTTCAGACTATCTTGTTGCAGTAATTCTGGTATTTTGATAGCTCAGATCTCTGAACTGCTGTGGGAAACCTCCCAGGTCTCCAGCTTTGTGCATTCTCAATTACTAATAAGTCCTTAGAAGTAAAAGACTACCTTGGCTTTTGCAGCTGGCTGAGGCTTGAAGGAGATGGAGACATACCTGAAGTCTTTCTTCTGGGCTCTTTAAAGTACCACATCTTTTTACAATTACATTCTTCTTTACCTGTTTTTTTTACTGAAGTGACCATCACAGCCTCTAAACATCACTCCCGTCTGCCAGGCAGATCATTTCCATTACCCAGAAGTTACTGGGACTTCAATAACATGTATTAGCGAGGACGCTGCAAGTAGCCAGTCATTCTATCTCCTTCCACAGAAGGATTTTAGATGAATGTTAGTAACAGCTAAAAGACTAAACAGCTAAAGACTTCCTCACTGATTCACCACATAAGAAAACCGCCAACCCTTCTAAAGGCAGCTGGGTCCGACTTGTACAGATTGCCCTGCAGTTTAGATTCAACAGACCCTCCTGAGATACAGCGCAAAGACAGAGACATTTTCAGCTGATTCCACTCGAGTGGCAGAACTTAAGCTCACACCAAACTTCTTGTTCTGTAAATGTCAAAGACACTGTATTTTTATAACTTCTTTTCTGACAACTTTCATTCCAGTCAATGAAGGCTACAGATCCTTGCAAAACCTTACCAAGAAGGCATGTATAGTCCAACCCTCTTGAACTCAAGAGTTCACACCTTGGAAGGGAGTCATTATCTGCACAGCTAACACACAAAGGAAATTAGGGTACTGCAAACCATCCTCAGGACCGTTTCCTGCACAGGCTTGAGGTTGCTTCCTGTAGTAGAGACAGCCTGCCCTACTTGTTGACTTTTTCTGAACTTCAGAATCCTTTGATGTTACACACAGGCCCTCTTCCCATGAAAGATACAATACTATAATTACATCACTTTTCCTTAACAGCTCCAATGTACTTTCTATAATAGTAACTACTCTTTAATGTTTCTCTTCAAGTGCACTCAGAAATGGCTGTTCTGAGTCAAAGCACATGATTTTTAAATTCAGGTAAGCGCTTGAGACAAGCAGACTTCATAGTGGCAAAGGCTCAAGACCTCATACATGTCCTAACACATGAAAGCTCATAATCACTGATGTACACCATAAATGATCACCATGTCAGAAAGCTTGAACACTTCCTAGAATTATTCTGCCTCCTCATTTAAAAACACTTAAATTTTAGTGAATGTGTCGTATATAAGTAACAGTGAATAGCTAACAAAGAATAAAGATGTTTAACAGAATCAGCTTCCAGACTAGTAATGAAAATTAGCCTATCAGCAGAATCGATCTGTAAACCGTATACCAATCAATAACACAGAACATTATTACAACAGTGCCTGTCTCCTACTTACCTAAAAGACTTCTGCATTGAAGCCTGCAATGAGCCTACATTATTGATTTGCTATAAGAAAATGAAATATTAGAGATACTCACTTTTACCAAAATAATTCTTGCAAGCTCTTCACATACAGGCTTTTCTTCATCCTTCTTCAAACCTTCCAATTCAAACAAGGTATTGTAATTTTCCAGCATTTTTGTCATGATCTTATTGCAGATCTCCTGTTCTTTTATACCTTCAAATCCAGAGGGCACGCTAAAATTTGAAAGAACACAAAGCAGAATGTTATAGATACTCACATAAAAAGTTCCTGCACAGAGTCTCTGAAACGTTCCAGTTGTGGATACAGGCTGGCTAGCAGGCACAGGAAACTTCGTCTTGGAAAGGATTGTGTCTATGGTGGTAACAACTATCACAGGAAGTTTGCAGGTTTTCTTACCTATACCAAACACCCTATCTGTTGGTCAGACTGTCTACTTCACAGAATCTAGATAGAGATCTAATTGAGACAACCATCAAATGACACACCACCAACTTTGCTAGAAGCTGGGCTCATCACTGCAACACAGCACTAACATTTAAATGCTCTGAACTGTTAATGGGAAGAGTCAGATTCCTCCAAAAAGCGGTCTGTGATAACCTCAAAAGGTATACAGGAAGGATGAGTAAAAAACTTAAGAAAACCCACATGGCTAAGCAGAACACTAAAAGTTAAGCAAGATCTTCACAGCTTCAGGTGGTCCCATGCTGTACACCAGATTTCATTATCTGATTTATCAGTTGCCATTTCTTCTGAAAGTAGGCACATAACTCACAGGGCTTTTCAAAACATGAAAATGGAGGCTGCCTTCTGCAGAACAGCCTAAAAGATTCATATAAAAAGAGGTTCCTAACCTCCAGTTCCTGGGAGAATAATCAACTACTGGGCTGCAGAAGCAGCAACTTCTTGCTTCCTTGAAACGAGCCCCTTAAAGGCACACACAAATGAAAAGGCAAGATACTGACTTGGAAGGAGTGTCTTGGTCCAGTCTATGCTCCTTTGCCTTCCTTATGCATTTTCCACAACTCTGTCATGTGGTAAAAATGCATATTACTCACAACAGAGCACACAATTCACTGACGCATCGAATGATCATCTGTTGAAATGTAGGCTTTCTACACATCTTATTGGACTTCAGTGCCCCAAATTTACTTAACTTCTGTTTTAATACAAAAGAAAGACCTCTGAAGAATTTTTTTCAGCATTTAAAATATTTCTGCAACCATCCGGTGTTTCCCATTGTACAGGACTTCCAGCAGATGCACTTTGCTCTCAATAATCCACAAAGCGGCTGCATGGATTTTATAAAGACCTTATAAAGTGGCAGGGACTGTAGATCAGGAGGTACAGAAAACACAAGAAAGATTTAAAGGGAAGAAGCAGGGAAGCAAAAACCAGAAACAAAAAAAGTTTCAAGTATTTTTTGCCTGAAGACAACTAGTGGTTGCACAAGAGGCAAAACCAACCTAAATCCCCAAAACTTAAATAAATGCCATCTAAGCTATTTTGCAGGGATGTAACTTGAAAGTAAATCATTGTTTACTATAACCAGCAAATAAAATTTTACAAACAATTACCTACTGTAAAATTGTAACTGTAATTTATTGGGGCCAGATGTGCATTTCAACAAGAAGGCTCTGAAAGCAGACGCTCCCAGAAATTTGCCATCAAAAAGTGCCTTCTTGTAGGGGTTCATGCTACTGATCCTTCTCAATATTTTACTTTCTACATATCAACAGGGAGAGGATTCCGTTGCAGCAGAATGCATCTTTGTAAACTCCAGAAGAGAATCTTTACAGCTCTCATTTCAACATTCAGTACATGTTAAGAGTCGCAGGACCTGAACTTTAGAATCCTTAAAATTCCTAAGTTTAAAGGAATTGTATTATTTTACACGGCAGAACATTGCCAACTATAAAATGGGTCAGTCTCAGCTGACTGATGTCATTAGTGTGGAACCTGGCCTCAAACTAAATAAAGAAAAAAATGAGACAACTTCTATTGATGGATGTGCATGTACACTTGGGCCAATTCACTATAAAGAATGTCACATTCACTACAAGATAGTAACTGGCCTGGCTAGAAGTGTATGTATGCAATAGGCCTGTGCAACCACCCTGATTTAAGGAACCCCTCTTCCTATGCTAAATGATGTGCTCCGGAGTTGCCACGGCACAGACCTTGCTTGATAATTCAAGCAAATCCTGTTACCTTCCTGATGTATTTCTTCAAAACAGGGTCTCACTTAAATAAGCCTGGCACACCTATGAACCTCATTCCTAGGAAACAGACTGAACATGTACTAGAGCGAGTTCAAGTCAAAGTAAAGACTCCAAATAGCTTCAATGAATTTTAGAGCAGAACCTTCACCTAAACCACATTTGCTGGGAACTACAGCCAGCACCTCCCTACTGGCAACAGCTAACACCAAAAACCTCTTTGTGGTTGAAAAACCATCCAGGCTTTAAAGTTCCCACACAAACAGTATTTAATTTCTGCACAATTCTATGGCTTTCTTGCCCTCCCTTCCCCACATTACTTTGTCAGTTATTAAACTTTATTAAATCAAATTTGTGATAAGTCCAACCTCTTATTTTTTATTACCCCTCTCTAAATGTAACCAAGCAGAGCAGCATGAATTGTTTTATTTTAACGGCAGTGTAACGAACTTTAGCTATTGCCATCTCTCTGCCACTTGAGCAAGCATATTTTACAGTTTCTCATTTATTTTCTCCTTTAATTGCTGCTATTAGACCTCCATCATTACAAGGACTATTACACTCTTTGAGCTATTGATGGTGACCTTTTCCTTGCAATAAATCTTCAGCTCAGCATATACAAGAAATTTAGATTATAAGCACGCACCACCCCGCATATTTATACAAGTTACAATCCATCTGTTGCCACACTGCATGATTCACCAGTCTGATCAGACTTTTTTGAAAATGTGTGTAAAAAAAGAGTATCTTGCTTTAGCTTTTCTTACTCTGAAAAGTCGTGATATTGACAAATTTCACTGCCACTCACTAGAAAAACTCAGTCCTATGAGAAACTATTCTCTCACCCTACCACTTTCATTATCGACACCCTACTCCTTGGAAATTTTTCACGTTCTTTTGTAAAGACCTTGTTAAAATATTACAGTAAGACGATGTTCATAGTCATGGTTCCTTTATGTCTAACTTGCATGTTAATTAGGCATTATAACTGTGTTGCTTTTAGAGTTAGACATACATCTTACTCCAGTTACAAAATCCCTGAAGGCAGGACTTGACCCCCTTACAGCCACCTATGTACAAACCACTTCAGTAGCAGCAGCAGAACATCAGCTTTGCTACCAGAAATACATTTTCTAGAAGGGAGGAATAAACTTGTAATTTCTGTGGTCATTTCTAAAAGAAAACCTGTTGATGGGTTCAGGTCTATCTCAGAGATTTCAGCTGGAAAACTCCCACTGAGTTCTCGCAGCAGCTTTCCAAGTTATGAACATACATAGCATAGGCAGTGACAGAAACAAATTCTCTGATGTTCCCCTCTGAGATTCCTCGGACACCCTGCCCTTCCTAGAGAGAGATCAAAGTGCTCTGGGTGCAAAGCACAGCAGCTCCACATTAAGTATTTGGAAAAAAATGTGCTTTTGTCTAAACAAGGCACCAGCATAACAGTATCTGACTCAGCCCAGCAGTGCTGAGGGCAAAGGTGCATTAGTACCACAAGTTTTACAGGGTATTAAGTTTGAAATTATTGATGAAGCCAATTTAAAGAAGGAAAACCAGTAGTTCTCAAAGTTAAAACATGACTTGGGAACAGGATCAAGTTGTTAGCCCTTCACTTCAAAATAGGACACCCGGCAGTATTTCACGCTTCTGCGCAATGTCCTACCAGCATGCCTGGCCCCTGGCTCACCCACCACAGCTCCACGCCACTCATTTCCATGCAGTCCCATGCTCACTTTTCTTTAGGTTCTTCCAGACCACTTTAAGCCAAGAATGTCTCCTTCCATGGCAATGCTCCAGAAAGCTAGTCTCAAACAGGTTAAACCACATCAAAGCCCTGTGTCACAACTATTACTCAGAACTAAAGTGACCTGAGGTCAATTTAGCTCACTGTGAAAAAATTACTTGCATTTAATGTTTTAAATGAATTTACTCCAGGGTCCCTGTGAACAAGCTGTAACAGGCTAAATGCTGAGTGGGCTTATGAGACAGTGAATCTCCAGACTCTGCTGAGAGTGGTGCAGTAACACATCCAAACACGACTCCATCCAGCACGAGACAGGCATCACCACAAGGCTCTGTCACCCATGCACCACACCTGAGAAACCGGCTTCAAGAGGAAACGAGGACTGGGAGGACTTGGGATGTAGTCATCTGCCTGTAATGAGTTGGACTGAGATCACTGAGCTGATTTCCCCAGGCAACAACTGCTGACAGCTCCCTGTTAGCACCAAACCAGCGATTTCTCATGTGAAACTGTGTGTCTCATTATAAATTCCCCACGGTGTTTGACCCCACCCTGCCCAAGATGAAGAATGCACATTATCATTTCCTTAAGTAGCTTTGCAGAAGCAGTTTGCATGGAACGACAGCACTGTAATCCTAATTTACAAACCACTGAGGGCTATATGCTCTGTATTCTCTGATTGCTGCTTTTGCCGTTTGTACAGCACCCTTTGTAAAGCAGCACCACAAAGTGACTTTACCGTTCTCCTAAGGGATCCTGCAAAAAATTAAGGGACTTGGGGGACAAGTAACACTGGGGTTTGGGTATTTTGTTTCTCCAGGCCTTGCAAAACATTTTCATTAGTACCTCAAATGCCCATGAGCTCCTCAACAAGCATGACTGAAGACTTTGAGAGCAGAGCTGCAGTAATCTGAAAAGGTTACAACTTCAGATGATCCGCTCTGTCTCTCTAGACAGATGTTACTGTATCCATAACAGATGTGGCCTTATGGCCACAACTTGGCCCTTTACTTCAGCTGATGAAAGTGATTTGTCTTAACACACTGGATCACAAATTAGCGCAGCTGAAACCAGGCATATATCCAAGTCTGCAGACTCTGCTGCAAGATAGAAGCTTAGGTTGCTAAAGATACAGCAACACTAACTTGAGGCAGGTGTCCATCTCAGTGTGTGTGACTCATTTACATGCTCTGCATCATTTACAGATTTATGCCTCAACAGTTTGGACCAAATGTAAGGCCATATATCACTACTGAGATTTTACAGAAGTGTTTTAGCTTCTGAGGCACTGGAGAATCCCATTATCATCTAACTGCCTGCCTTTTAAAATCTGTTCCAGGTTATCTTCTGTAACATCAAATTTAAGAGCCTAAATTAACTTGGTAATTTATCTCTGCCTACATTACTTGCAGTAGATGCAAAATGGAGGTAATTCAGGTAACACAAAGCAGTTAAGACTGATGCTGCCACAAAGACTTTACTGACTGGCTTCACTTGCATGCAAAATCTTTTGCTCCAGCAAAAGCTCAATTTTTCATCAGGAAATTGCAGTGATAGTAGGCATCTTTGACAGCATGACCTATGCAAAGAGGGACAAAGGACAATCCATAGCCTAACACCCACTCACAAAGTACATCAATCTCATCTCCAAAACGTTTCTAAACAGAGGCTCTTCAAAAATGCTTTGTATTGTATTTGAGCTGTATTGTTGATCGAAAACACAATTTTGTTTTGCACATATTAGGAAAAAGTTCTTCACTAAGAGGGTGGCCAAACACTGGTACAAGGTCCCTGGGGAAGTGGCTGTGGCCCCAAGGCTGTCAGTGTTCAAGAAGTGTTTTGACAACATTCTTAGATGTGTGGAGACAGGAGTTGGACTTTATGATCCTCATGGGTGCCCTCCAACTCAGAATATTCAATGATGCTATCATAGTTTTTCCTGTGAACTGCTCCTCCACTTTAATTCTGGGTGTATGCTTTATTGCCAATCCTCAATCAAGATCAGAAGAAAGAACATGGTCAACCAAGAGCAGTAACTTACTTTCATGGAGTTATTCAACCAAAAAACAAACTGAAACACAAACAAACAAAAAAACCCACCCCAAAACAAAACAGAACATTTCCTATTGAAATAATCACTACTTCATTCAAGAGATGAAATAGGAAATACCTGACAGATCATAAAACAGAAACTATCTCGACTAAAATTTTAAGGGGTGGGTGTTCACTAGTAGAACTGATGACTTGAGATGGAATTTGGCCAGGACACCCCTCTACTTACGAGGACGCCAATGCATCTTTAGTAATCTTCAGTTTATTTTACACATATGCCATTCAGTGGACTCCAGATGACAGACAAAGCTGAGTACACAACAGAAAAGAAACAGGAGAAGAAAACATAAAATATATCACAGAAAGGCTCGGCAATATAGTCCCTTATGCGCTTCCCAAACAGGAGGCAAGCACCCATGAGTATTTAATATGATTATGGATGAGAGTATTTATGGCCTTCCTATATTATGCTTGATGATTTAAACTTGCATCATAGGGTGTAGCATACTGGATTCTTATGAAAAACAACTCCTTTAATCTGCTGGCAAACAGGACGTAAAATCTATACAGACCCTGTAAGAAAGGTTATGTTGCATGCTCCAATTTGCAATAATGATTGTTAGAAAAACAATTTTCAGTATTCACTTTGACCCTGATCCTGGATGTATATTTTTTTTTAAGACTGGTGCAGGACTGGGACTGCACTGCCTGAATACAAACTTTAATCACATAATGTTTCAAAAGCCAGTATTTCTCACTGAGGAGTTCTAGTTCAGCCCTTACGCTTTCACCTCAGCTTCATACACCCAATCTGTGTAGGCTCCAAGGCTGCTACAAACCAAGCTAAGCCATTCATGCAGAACTTCAGATCAGATTTTACTTCTTACAAATTCAGCAACACTGAAAATTTTTTTGCATCTCTGAAATACCTACAGCTACCCTACAGAAGATCTACATTTGCTCCATACCGAAAGATGATCTACCTTTCCTCCATAACAAATACTTTCTTGTAGAACCCTTCAGGTAACTTCTGTTACGTAGTCATCATACAGAAATAACTGCCTCTAACTCCAGCATTTTAACTGGATGCCTGCATTTGCCAGCCACTTTTGGAGGGATGGAGCAAGCCCTCACAACATGCTTAATCTCCGTTGGAATGAAACGGTCAGGGTAGCGAAGGCTTGAATTATGGAGGCCATACACAGAGATCATTCTCAGAGAGAGAGGCAAAAAAGGGTGCAAATGGATCCCCTGCTTACTCTGTAACTGGTAGACCTCATGTCTCCTACCACCCCAACGGAAGGACAGGATGAGTGCTGCAGCCCCTCTGACACCCAGCTCCAAGAGAGCAGAGAGGAGGAGAGCAAACCCAGCTGGTCCTCTCCTTCCTCTTCAGCACAAGCTGTGAGAGCCGAGCAGAGGCACACAGCAGGCCACAGCTAAGGCTGCAGCTCCACAGGCGCTGAAATTCAGGTCAATGGACAATAGCTTCCTCCAAGAGTAACCACACTGCAAGTGTTAATACTCTACACAGATTAGCTCAGTGACAGAAAAGACAACTATTTATGTTCCTTCATGCTCACTGTTCCTCAAGGGCTGTATTTCTCTGCGTACTTGACCTTTGGTTTCCATCACAATAAATCTGAACATTCCAAGCTGGAAGACAACAGTGCACTAAATCTCAAACCATCAAACTTTCCTTTCTTGAGCTGTTTGACCTTGCCCTTTACATCTTCCTGTACCCTACATCACACTTCATTACAAGGACTGGAAATAGCCATTTTCTCCCTTCTTCCACTCATTAGAAATACAGAAAGCACAAGATAATCTTTCATTAGAAAAGCACCAGTGCAGTTTATCAAACAGCAAGAAAAGAAACAGCAGACATAGTGG
The DNA here is from genome assembly GCF_015220075.1 of Falco rusticolus. NCBI lineage: Eukaryota > Metazoa > Chordata > Aves > Falconiformes > Falconidae > Falco > Falco rusticolus. Next base: position 51,451,303 of record NC_051187.1, read on the forward strand.
ATAAGATAAAAGTAATAAGGGTCGAACGTTTAGGAGATGAGATAAATTACAGAGAACATGACATAGAAAAATAGAATGAGATGAACACAATCAAAATTAAGTCTAAATGTCTGGAGAGTGGTCCAACAGTGAGATTTATTCAATTATTAAACAGCTTCAGTTATGATGTAGGAGATAATATGTTTAAATAGCTAAAATGTCACTAAAAGTATCTTGTAGAAAGTAATCCTTTGCTATCAGCAGATGGGCTTTATCTTCTCTGACACTGTGCATTAACTACATGGACTCTAACATTGATTTTAGACATGAGTATGAACTTCTGACAAAAAAAATCTCTGATCTTCCTGCTTCAGCAGTGTAATTGCTGACAAGCCGGATGCTAAGCCTTCTTTCCTTGTCCCAGAGAAACACCGCATACACTGCTCTGAACAATGTAAAGTGAGAGGAGTGTTTGCTTCAACCACCTGCTGATATTAATTTCTACGGCTAGTCTCCCCAGGGGCTGCCTGTAGCCAGCAGTAAGACAGCCCTGGCCAGGCAGGCTTCAGACAGCCTTACTCCAGAGCTCTGAATTGTGTTCTGAGGATCTCTGACTGCTTAGCCAACCATCTGGCTAAGCCCAATCCTTAAAGTTCACTGCTGTTAAGTTCCTTCCTCCTCCTATCAAGTCTTTGTTGATAGAGATGGTCACGGTTCCAGCAATTTAAGACTGCATCCGTTAACGCAGGAGAAAAGGGTATTTGAACTGTTGCTCACAATCTTTGTGTTTGGACCACAATCCTGAACTACCTTGAAAAGATCAAGATGTGATGAAACACATAGCTGAATTACCAGATGGTGAAACTTAAGCAAAAATCTACATCCATAATTCTGCATATTAGGCTCTTCTAAAAAATGCATTAGCCATTTGTTAAGCGTCAAGCCTTGCTTTCACTGCCTCTTTTGCTACGTGAGCACTTATTTCAACGTGTGTCACAACTGCAGGGCTGGCTGCATTCACATACAGCCACAAGAGCCCTTGTGTTTTCACCTCCAGTGAACTCTGCCTTTCTCAGTCTTCTGCAGTGGAATAACGCGATTCCGTCCCTCTTGCACACAGACCCTGTACTTTACAAAAATTACTACATCTTTTCTATGCCATGTTTGGAGCAGAGATCAGCTGAGGCAACAACTATGCAGCTTTTAAGAAGTATGCTTTGGCTTAATCTTAGGAATGCCAATTGCAATTCCAATCTGCAACACTCTGCATTCTACGCCAAAAAGTATGCAGAGCTAATTTTTAAACTTTCCTGAACAAAGTGATGAGTAAACTAAAAATTATTCTAATAGCCACTTGGGAGTTTGATTTATATAGAGATTCAGCCATTGGACTCAGATTCTTCTAATCTATTTTGTTTGCTCTTAACTCTACTAATACATTTAGACAGAAATTCCCAAACCACCCATACAAATGTAATCTTTAAAAATTGTTTTGCTTTTCCTTGTCAGAAATTTGCAGTATTGTGCTTCCACTAACTCTCACATTCAGGCATTTCTGCACCTACTACTGTCTTTTGAGTTTCTTTCTTTTTGAGAGGAACACATTTTTTTTTCCAAATCGGCTTTATTTTTTTGTACTAACACAGCAAATGCTTTAATTCTGACATATTCACCATTATTATCCATGAGCAACATCTTAAGATGAGGCAGCAATGTAGTCAGAAGGACAAGCTTTGGTTTAAATGTCTCATCTTGTGTTTTCTCTCCCTAATCAATGGAAAAAAATACGCTTCTTTAAAAAGAGAGCAGGTGGCATCTAGCCTAGGTATGTGGAACTGGCTCAATACATTACAAGGAGCCTAATTTCTGTTTTCTCTGTTTAAAGATGTCTACTTCTTTCCACTGCCTACAGAGTAGGGAGATAGTCTCATTAGGCAATTAATCTAGTAAGTCTCATTAGGCAATTCAGTATTACTCCAGAGTAAAATTTTACATAGATCAATATAAATCTGACATTTGTTTCAAGGAATTCACTTGTCTCTTTTCGCTGATACCACACACCTTTCAAGACTGATGACTGAACTAAATTCCCTGCGTGTCTCCTGTGCCTTAGATCTTGGATGCCAGCCAGTGGGAGTACCACAGACAAGACCAGGGTGAAGATGCTAACCGTGCACTGCATCACAGCAGTGACTCAACAGAAACATTCTCACTCGGGATGCGTTCTCACACCTGGAAATAACTGTTCGCGGTACTGCTGCAAGCTCCACAAGCATGTACATGTCTTCACCACAAGCACCAAAGAACTGGGCCCAATGAAAGAAACTAGTAAAACTAGTGAGTCCAGTAAGAAGTCTCAAGAGACTGGTGGAACTCCATAACCTCCAGAGCAGTTCCTGAATGTACTAGAAGGATAAAGAGCCCAGAATTATTAGTATCTTGAGGACAGACACCAGATCAGAAGGCCAAATCTACAGAGAGTGTGCAGTATCCACCTCTAGAAATTACACAGCACCTGGGTGCTGCACAGGAGTCCTCCCCCAGATATCCTTTCTCAAAGCCTTCTACAGAGAAGCATCCATATTATCTGACAGCAAAGGAAGAAAGCTGTATGAGCGCACATCTCCTTGCACTTACACAGTCTGAAAGCCTTTCATTGTTACACTCCTGCTTTGCTGTCAATGCAGCAACAGGAAACTGACCAACTGTTGAGCAAAATAGCAAGAGGAGATGGGAGAGCAACTCAACTCCCATTCAGCTCAAACAAAAGCTTTAGCACTAAAATTTATCACAAAGCCCCAGTCGTTGCCTCTGTTAGATCATCCTGACAAATTAGGGTTCTGAGTTACATTTCTGGCCATCTGCTCCGTTACACTCTCCGTCAACATATGGAGAAAAGTGAAAACCCCAACTTACTGAAAGCAGTTTGGTCCAAATACAGTGGCAAGATTGCAAAGGTTCATCCTGTTCTCTACATGATGTTCAGCAACCTTTACCAGGAACTGGCACAGATACTTCAGCAGGCAGTAATGAGCATCAGGCAGCTCTTTAAGGAGTTCTTTCAAGTTACTTTCCTTCTGCTTGTCGTTTCTAGGATCTAGGAAAAACAAGAGAAGAAAAAACATACGTATATGGTTTTCTACATTGCTGCCAATCTACTTACATGGGTGAGCAAGCAGTGGGATCTAAAATTTAATATAATTTCTGTACAGAGACAGAATCCCTCAACCCCCTCAGTTTTCCTCAGGAAATCTGCACCTTTCTCCTGAAGCTCATCTTGGCCACCACTGGCACTGCTTTATGCTCACCTTTAAGTTGTTAACTTTTCCTGAGCAGAATCAGCAGAAGTCATAGGTAACAGCATTAGAGCATATTTATTCCCACTCTGTACACAGCTACGGATTTAACTCCAGCTCTATCAGATCTCCTGCTTCCGTGCTTCTTCTGGATGTTAACGCTACTTCCCCAGCCCTCTCTCACAGTTTTAGTTTCCCCTCCCATGAAAGTCTTCAAAAATAGGAAAGCAAGAACAGTAGAACAAAGAGTGTCCTAAAATGCAGGTGTCCTCAGAATACCAGTACTCCAGTACTTTCTGTGGGTACATTTTATGAAATGCTCAGCTTTGTATCTTTTGTCAGTGGCAACTCGTCTTAGGTGAGGAGTCCTGCCTATGGAAAAAAGGCTGTGCAGGGCAGCGTCATACTCTGTAACAACTGGTCTGGTGTTAAGAGAGCAAGCTTGTTACACCGTAGAATCTTCTGGAATGCAAGTATGGATACAGGTTTCCCATACTGAACTGAGCAAAGTCAAAGCCTGACTAAAGTCAGTCTTCTTTCATGCAGGATTTTGCTGCTTTTTTTAAAGCAAAAATTGCATGAACTTCACAGATGCTGTGCTTACACAGACCCAGGCAGAGAACACAAGCCTGGTGTCACACACAGCTTCTAGTTAATAGCATTCTGCTTCTGAAATTGAACTAAAAACCTGCAAAATTCTTTGCTTCCCTCCTGCAGCCCAAAAATACTTTCTAAAAAGTAAATGGTACCCACCAAAATCTTGGGTTTGCATGTTAACAAAAGCAAAGTTTTGAAAATAATTCAGTATTTCCTTCCCTTTATGCCAAAACAGGATGCCTTAATGCTTGGAAATACTAATTTCTACTCTCCACCAAAATGGAATTTCTCTGAAATTCTCACATATGCAGAGTTCTTGGGTTTTTGTGCAACAGCATTTTCAGACAGAAGACCTCAATCCCTAAAGCTTTTCCTCACCAATCTAATTATAAGCAGGATCCATTAACTGTTAATACCCAACTGAGGGCAGCTGTGCATTTCCAGTGCTTTTTTTTTATTATTATTTATCAGCCTTATAGGTTGACAGTGTTAATGATGTAATACTGTTGATAGGTAACTGCTTTTTTCTTAGAGATGTACTGTAAGGTTTAAAAACCGTTCTAGTGGTTGGAAGGATATCTTTATGCCAGAAAGAAAAAGTGAGCTCACGCTAAATGCAAACCTTCTGTGTTCTCTGTAACAGATTGCCTTGTCCCAAAGCAGCTAGCTGCCTGCTTACCATGGGAATACAGACATCCTCTTCATGCTTAGGGTAACAAGGTATTTTTTCATTCAGAGCATATTATAATCCTTAGCAAGGAGATTCACCCAGCATTCAATCAAACCCAAACCTCGCTCAGTCTTCAAGACTCAATTTCAGTCAAGAAGATGAAGCCAGCTGATTCTGAAACAGTTCAGGAAGTAGTTGCTGCCTCTGCTGTATGCCCTGCTACCAGCATGCAAAGGAGAAGTGGTAGGAAAACATTCCATGCCTTGTGTTGCAGGAACAAAGAACATTTTATATTTCCCCAACATTTTTGTGAGGGTAAAAATAAACAAACAAATAAATAGGAGGGGAAAAAAGGGAGAGGGTGAGAAGGAGGAGAAATAAGGAAGAAAAACTGAAAACCTTTGAACACAGAAGTTTCATCTTCATTTTTACTTTTCATTTCCCAGAAATATTCCAGGGCCAGACCGCACAGTATTCCAGGGTAGAGTGCTTCGAAAAGTGGTTTAGCTGTGTAAATTAGCAGTCTGTATAAAATATTTGAAACTGACTCCTGAAAACTCAACCATTAAGTTGCAATATGAATTCTGCTTTACAATCAGCCATTTTTGTGGCTAATAAACAGGATTTATGAGTTAGTTTGTTTTGGGAAACTAATGAGTTCTGTATGTACATACTTGCTACTTCGTACAGTTGAACCTGTGGGATTTCATCTACTTCCAGGCTCAGGTTTCCTGCCTTACACGCCATGCATAATACAGTATATAGTGAAAGAAGCCTTTTTAAGTTTTATGTGCATGGAGAATTCATTTTTATCTGTTTTGGTACAACAGACTTAAGATGAATTCTTTCATGACAGCAGGCCAAAGTTTAAAATGCCAGTCACATTAAAAGACCAAATGTTTCAGCCAACTGATTAATTATATCCTTTTCTTCTACAGCTAATAAATTAGCTCCTTCAGAAAAGCCGAATATCAAATATGCATGGAGCAGATATAATAAATAAACAAATAAGATTTTTGGTTAAGTATTTCTTTCAGAATTTGTTTAGTTATACAGAATAAAAACAATCTGACTTTGCTAATATGAATCAGCTTGGTAACAGTAAGCAATTAAATTTATTATTTTTATTTCTGCAGCAAAATTTCAGGATGCTTCTGAAGGCTGTGTTAAATGGCATAACAATAAAGAATTTAATTGTATTTGCACTGATCAAAGTGGACTGGACAGTCTCTGACCTGATTACTAATTGCCTTTTCAGGAAGCTTAAAGAAAATAACACACAACTAATTTCCACATTGCCAGAACATCAAAATTCACCTAACACACCTTCATTTAGATAAGAAAACAACTAGCACATAGTGTTTTCTACTATAAATTGCTTGCAGTTATGATAAGGAAAGCCAAAGCCAACTCCTAGAAAAAATGCACCTCTTCCACCACCATCACCCCACCACCTAATTAGGGAATGCCCTTGAGAACTAATTGCGTCTCTGAGACTCCCACTGGGGCTTTAGACTGACAGGTACTTTTCCATTCACTTTTTTTCAGTGAATTCAAGGCTTTTTCATCCCTTCCAAATTAGAAAGATGATAACCTCCACAAAACATTCTGAACACAGGTTTGCACTCTGACAACAAACAAAGCTACTGGCCTCGTGGCAGCAGTTGCGTTTGGTGGGTAGGATGTCCCTGTTCATTAACCATGATACATTACGTGGTGCAGATCAACATCAGAGATGCTTATCACTGGGCACAGCCAAACCTTTGTTCATTTCTGTACTTTCAAGAACTGAGACAGGTATCAGATCATAAAATCTTGAGAAATTACCCTAATTGAAGGACACAGAGACACTGAACAACAAACAGTTGCAGCAAACAGCAGCAGCAAACCCCACTTACTGAGTCATGAAATTCCTTGTCCTTGTGAAATGGAAGAAAGAAAATATGGCTTTTATCTCTCCTTTTCCAGTGAAAAACCAAGGGAAGGAACTCAAGCTTTTCTCCCAATACAATCCAAAACACAAAACTAACTTGCTAATTCTCCTGCTGCTGACACATTTTTCATGGATTTCAGCTTAATTTTTTAAAATCACGATTAAGATTTGTGGTGATCTGCTATCCCTGACCAAATTACTTCAAATAAACAGCTTTTCAACTTACATGAGAGCAAAAAATAGTCTTGAGTCATAACAACCAATTGCTCAGAGCATTCCTCCTCCTTTTGTTCACCTGCTAGACAATTTTTCAATTTGCTTCAAAATCAATCACTGGGTTTACTCAGCTGGTACTGACCATCACAGAAACATTAGAGCACCAGAGCTGTTTATGCCACCATGCAGACAAGCATCAAGCGTACCAAAGCCCTAAGCTTGTGTACCTGCCTAATTCTGTGAAGTACAAGCTGTCCCGTGGAAGTCAAGGTTACCAAATGCAGTCTTTTTTAGTCGATTAAAGAGGGTGGCATGAAGCTAAACATATGCTTCAGTCTCTGCAGCATCCTAAGATGAGAGAAACAAGCTTGTCAATAATGGAAACAACAGAGTGCCAGACTTTCAAAGGCAATTCAAGAACCTATATTCAAGCCATATTTCCACATATGCTCAGCTACAAACACACTCGGGATTTTCAAGCACAGCACATGAAGCTCTTTTGACAATTTTGCCCAATACAGCAGAGCGAAGGAGCAAGGAGTAAAAGAAGAATGAAGGCTAAGGGGAAGGTGGTCTCAAAGCAGTCAAAGGCATTCACTTTTTTATTTTGGGAGCCTACCAGAAGCCACATGAGACAGACAGCACCCCAGAAGAGGTCTGCAAGAGAAGTCTAGCTAGATGAGCAGCCAGGAAGAGCTTGAAACCAGGGGTGAGATGGTGGTTTCTGGGCTGAGGAAGGGAACAAAACCAGCAGCCTCAGGCCACATGCAGGTTCAGCAGCTGGAGGACACAGAACACAGTATGACACAGGTAGAGGGCCAAGGAAGCCAGCAAGGGCAGTGTGGCACCTCAAACCTGAGCAAGGGACTCACTAGTGAGGGACAAGTCAAGGAGACAACTGAAAACAACAGGCAGTCTCTCTAAAAATGTTAATTAACTAGCAACAGAAGCCTCAACAGTGTAGGAGGCACAGACACATTTGCAAGGGTGTTTTCAGTCTCATTTAATTTCAGTATACACCCACAGATCACAACAAGGGGGACATATTTTCCAGTGGTTCATCCTATTTCTGAACATATTGAATTTCTTTGACATGCTACTGACACGATTTAATTGCCCAGTTCATCCCTCATGCTACCCCTTCCCCCTGCAGAGCATGCTGCCTGAACATCACTAAAGGTATGGATGCCTGTAGACAGGTGTGTGTGCAATTACTTTGCTCGTATCTCAGATGGTCTGACCCCAAAAAACTCCAGCCTGGAAGCACTGAAACTCTATCAGCATGGTGCTGTGCCCTAGCTAATTATCTTTGCTTTGAGATGAGGAGGAGAGCCTAGGGCTCAGTGTCGTGCTACCACGTCTGCATAGCTTTCAAATGCCTTGCGTACTGCCAGCTTGGAGGGCAGACAGAAAAGCTTGCATCTGTCTGTAGCTATCAACATGCTCTAGGAAGTTCATCTTTGGCACACAGGCAGCAGGTTGTACATTGCACTACTGCTGCACCCACCGGGCTGTTGGAGGAATCAAAGCATTTCTTTCCACCTCCACAATCTACAGGCAGTGGGACTCCAGTCTCTTTCTGCCAAGAAGCAATTGCTTCAGACACTATCCTGCCCCAGAGGAGAAAAAACAAAACAAAAAAAGAAAATCATGCCATGTTGCCGTCAGTAGCAGAAGTGCTGGAAGTCCTCATCATAAGAAGGCTGTCATTACAACCCAACTTGAGACCCATCGCTCTGCATCACTATGGCACTTTGCAGCACTGTATTTATACTTCATGCCAACATATTGGGAGCAGAGCACTCTCCCTTTCTTTTGCAGCTCTGCCAAGTGTCATCATCTGCATAAGAAATACAGTTCCAAGAGTTTTTACTGTGTAACAAACATCATCTGCATGTGGAAACCAGCAGCTACTTCTCTAGTTTGGAACTAGCCCTAACAACACCAAAATGACAATAAAAGCCAAAGAAAAAGGCTAAAATTATGCCACAGGAGCCTGGAGAACCACAGACACCTAGTGAAACTGATTTGCTGCACTGCTGCAGATACCATGGTTAAAGGGTCAGCTCTCACCTATTGATTTTCGCACTCACTTATTCATTTTCACAGTCACTGTTCAGGTTGATACTTGACCTCTAAAATCCCCCAACACAACCTGTATTTTTTGGTTCTGCTTGTTCATGTAACTCAAACGGCTGCTGACCACTAAGCGTTCCCCAAAACTGACCTGCTGATCCAGAAGGGAGCTGCTCCTTCCCTTCCACCACCTCTCATCCCTTCTCCCTGAAACTAGTAGGGCTGCTGCTGGGTACCAGACAAAACTTTGCCAGCCATGGCAGGTTGTGAGCAGGAGGAGGTATATGAGATAGAACCTGCATCTAGCTGCTGCCCACTGAAAAATATAAATTCTTTAGGATGGAGCAATGTCAGAAAGACAGAGTGATCAGATAGCATTCACCTTAATTAGACTGAGTACCAAAGGAAGACAGGAACCCACTTTTCACTGTATCCCTGCTGGAGGAGGGAATGCAATGATGAACAAAAGAGAAATTCACTTAAGGGGAAAGCTTTCTGTATGCTAAAAAGGGAAAGTACAATAGCAACCTAGTTTCTAGTATGTACAAATGTCTTAAGAGTCAGTGATCACTATATGAAAGATAAAGAATGAAGAGCCAGAAGGAACAAACAAGCTCAGGCAGGGATTGCTGTATGGGAGCTGCTGATTTCTTCCAACTGAGGTTTCTGAAAGAGACTTTGACCGCTGTGTAAGCACAGCCATTTTGCACAGGCAGGCACGGATCTGCTCTGCAGTGAAGGCTCAGTCACAAGAGATTGCGATGGACATTTTTTACCCCAGGATTCCCTGAAATGGGCAGCCTTCATATCTGTCATGTGCTCCAAGGAGACTGGAGCAACACCAAGATCACTATCAGCGCGTCCCTGGCCTGCACTTGCTTCACACATCTCCAATCAACATCATTTACAGAGGGAGGCCCTTCTTAACTCCCACTGCCACGGCTCTTCTCCGAGGTCAGAGAGAGAATGTCCGGACACACCAAACAGTCTTTAGGATATGCTACGTGATGTTTTCTGGAACTGCATAGTCTTGGCATTATGCTGAACATCTATATAAACAGCAGTGCATCAAGATTTGGGGAGAGTGCAGAGCTCTGTTTCATGTGACAATGCACAGGTTGCAGAGCGCATGCCAAACCAGCTGCATGGGCTTCCTGAACTACCAATGGGTCAGGTTCTCTCTTTTTCATAAAAGGGCAGATTATTTACTTCTTAGTTTGGTAACAAAGACTACACCTGGAATTAAAAAGGGTTACAGCTACTGGTAAAATCGGTAATTTTCAGTCCAACTATTCTTAACTAGAGGAATCCCTCCCTAACAGTTTTTATAGGAAGAAATTGTGTTTATTCTCAGGCCAAGATCTCAACTGGTTTAAAAAAATGCCCATACCAAGCCCTGAAAATATTCCAAAGGAACCCTAACGTAATAATGAAAAAAACATTTCTCATGGAAAGCTTCAACAGGAGAGAATACAGAGGTTGTAACAGAGCTTGTAATTGTCTTCACGGTAGACATGCAGCAAAATGGCTCCAGATTCAAAGTTATTTTTTAATAACCTGTTGGCTCATAAGCAGCTTGACCTACTTTCTTCATAGTTTACAAGAAGAACACCCAGGCATGTGCTCTCTTGGTACCATTTTGCAACAAATACCCTTGTACGTACTTTGGTAAGTGAACAGATAACTCCTCCAGTCCTGCATAGCTGGTTGACCATTCAACTGTAAACAAAGGCCCACCTACCCCTTAAACTAATCTGAACCCAATGAGAGTCACCAGTGCCTTTCATAGCAACTCAATTATGCTGTATTTTCTAGGCCATGAAAACAAAAATCTGTTTTCTTCAAACTTTACAAGAGCTTCCTCTTGCCATAACAGCCAATCTGGCATTTTTCAAATAAGAATTTCTTTTCCCCTAATCAAAATCATAATGGGACTATAACTGGAGCCTATTGCGCAATACAGGCAAACAGTTATGAAAACACATCACAGTTAGACTGGCTTTTGCAGAACTGGGTTCATAAGTTACACCAGTAGGGTTTTTTTTCTAAAACAAGAAAGCTTGGTGGGTAAACCTGCTAAGTAATGATAACTATTTCATTTCCACAGAAATTACTGGGGAGATTTTGCATTTCCTGTGGGAAGCAGGCACAAATTAAACTTTCCACAAACAGCACTGTTCACAAAGTACATTGGAAGCTCCCAGCACAATGCACCAGTATGACCTTTGTGAGGACAGGGATGTAGAACAGCAAAGATGCAATTTAAATAAAATTTCCACTTAAACAGTGATTTCTGAGAAAGAACACAATACATACAGATCATGAGTCAGACCCCGTGAAGTTTAAAAGACCCAAACGAAAGCACAATGATGACCAGAAAAAAGGGACTTTCTAAAACAATGGCATCTTCCTACACAACATTTCCTGAACCCTATCCTTGGGCCTCAGGCAACTTTACTGAACGAGGAATGTATTTTACACAGCCCGCACACAACCTGATTACAGCTGAAATGTCTGCACTTAAGGGAAGGCACTGAGTTCTTCTCTACTGCAGCCTCAAAAATCTGTACCGCCCCAAACAGGGAAGAAAGAAAACACATAGTCATGTTCTCCATCCTCCAGGCTATGGCTAAACTTCACCTCCACTGCAGGCAAGAAAAGCTGAAGCGAGACCTCCGGACAAGAGAGCGAGGACTTTGTACCATCCTCCACTAGGGATGCATGTCAGAACGCACGTTCCTCCTCTGCATCATGCCATCACATTTGCTGCTCTGCTGTAAAGAGCAGATCTCTAGTAACCTTTACCCACCCACTCTGCAGCTTCTTAAGAAGACAGGAAGAAGACGCATCAACTACCTGCAGCAAGAGAAAAGAACTGCCACTGACATATGCTTAGGGAACAGGACCAATCCCCTATTCCACTAATACCACTGACTGTCTGATACGGATGAATTAGATTGAGAAATCATTTGACAGACAGTTGTGCAAGTTTCAGCTTTCCAAAGCAGAACTGATGTTCTTTTTTATGACTGATCAATCACTTGAAGGGGTTGGGGGGGCAGAGAGAAAGAAAAAAGAAAGAAAAACAGAAGTCTTCCAAGTTGTGTGCTATGATGCAGAATAGAAGTTAAATGTTAGCTGTTACTTGCAAACTGGCTCATTTTTTGATGGGCAATTACTTAATGAGAAGCAGAAACTTAGACAATGTGTGCTTTGGACCCAATGGATATTCAATTTAATCAGCAGATGAAGTTGTTGGAACTTTCCTGAGTCCATTGGAATGAAATTGCCAGAAACCACTCTAGCTAAACAGAAGCACTGTGTTATAAAGAGACTGCAGCTATTGTCTACAAGCTTGTCCAAAAGAAACCAGCTGATCATTTCAGTTTATGTTCAGCAGATTTAACTGGATTAGAAATTCATAAATAGTCCAGACTTTACTGAACACATAAGAAACAATTTTCTGTCTCTTGTAACAGAACTCCACATCTGGGAGCACTCTGGGAGCAGGTGAGAGCTGAAGTCAAAGGAAATACAGAACGAAGCAGGTAAAGTAAGAAACAGAGAGGACTGGTTATGCTTACTGCATAACCAATTACCCAGAAAGAAAGCACATTGAAGGATGGAGATTTAACCTCTCACTTACCCTGGTAAAGCTCAATGAACCTGGGATGTAAGGCAGAGGTGATAATCCCATCTGGCAACTCTCTCAAAAATAATTTCAACAGACTGGCTGCTGAGTACACATCACCATCTTTAACAAGTTCCACCTCTTCTCCACGCTCGTATTGCAGACGCAACTGTTCTACCATTTTCATGCTGCCATTTACCCTGAAGAGGCCTTCCTGTGTCATACCTGTAATCATATATTGCGTATGAGATTGAACTGAACTAAGACATCCCCAGTGACATGATGAAACAACAATGAATACAACACAGTTTTTTAAAAAATACTATTTTCCCCCCAGAAACCTCCTCTAGTCAAGTAATTGGATTATGATAATTAGCAAATACTAACAACCAGATCTTGAGGCCTGGGATACTCTTTAAGAACCCACAAAACTCAGTGGCATTGCTGTAACCTCACACCTTACAGAAATCAATTGAGACAGGCACATTTTGCATTGGTATATTTCAACAGAAAAGGATCCAGGCTCTACAAAACAGTTCTGTTGTTTCACTTTTGCAAGTAGCCCATCACCTTGAATGGGACTCTGCCAAATTCACACACATGACTACTTCCAGCTTCACGTTTTAGGGTGACAGCTTCTTACCTGTGACCATCACAAAGCAAAAACATCTGAATACGTGCTGATTGCAGCACTAACTCCATCGTGAGTGCTGCAACTTTATGACAGCAGAAAATCTCAGCAAGCAAATGTGTATTTTGGACAGCACAAAGCCCAAAGTATTTCACAATGAAAAAAAGGTATCAATGACTTCAGGCCAGACACTTCACATGCAGTGAAGGAGATGCAGAAAGGTTTCCACAGAGGAAGCCAGATGAATCATACTGTATCAAACATCACTTTCTAGGCATATGCTGAGATACAAAACCTTCAGCGAAGTGCCAAAAACTGAACCCAGTAAATCAATTTTTCTTAGAACACTTTCACCTTAAACATTCTGCCTTTTCTAATACCGCGTCTCAAGACCTGCTTATTCTTCTTCAGAAGTGTAACACTAAAAGTATCAAATTATATATGGTTTTGATCAGTTCAGAGTAGACATCATGAAACAGCAGTCTGATAGAACACCTCCAGTCCAAGAAACCGATACTGATGCAGCAGAGTTTGCAGAGAGAAATAATCTCTTTTATTGGACCAGGAGACAAACTATGTAGTAAGGGGAAAAAAATGGACAACCACTGAAGCATTTTACTTAATTAATATCAGATACTGCTTACAGATCTTATATGCCTGTAATCACAGCAAAACGCATTCTTATGTGGCATGCTGTACTGCCATCTTGAGGGCAGCAGAAAACAAAAAATATTTTCATTTCTGCAGCACTAAGCGAGCAAAGGACATAGTCCTCACACAGATAAAACTTCCTTTTCTCTTCCTCAGTCATTTATGGAAATAAAGGCTAGAACATACTATACTCCTAAATTCAGCATAGCAAAACTTGGCTTCACCTATGAATTTGAAAACAGGCCTCTTAATGCAAATTTAGTTCAAGGATGTAGCTGCCCAACAGTCAGCTCAGCTTTTTCAAATGGGTAGTCAGTTTCTCATGAGCTGGAAGAGAGACTCTGAAATGTTCTGGCTTTAAAAAGCCCTACAATGTGTATTAAAACAACTTCTCTGAATAGAAGTTTTAAGACAACACCATTATTCACAGAACACTCTGCCTCCAAATAGTTTGAATTCTTACCTGGGCCTCTGTTAAAAATGTCTTCACAGTTAACTTCACCATTAATTCACAAAACAAACTTTATGCAAGCTAAGGACACCCGTTTCAAGAACTCCCCACGTGAGGGGGCATCTTTGAAATCTTGCTTGCACTTCTGAGAAAAAGAATGGATTCTGTCTGTACTGGGGCTGGATAATCACCTTGGCATTCAGAAGCCTAGTTAATCTTTCTGCACAGTAGAGGACTTGGCCTGTTTAGTTCATATTTGGGACACAGTCATGAGGGATTCAGATCCTTTTATAGAACACAGCACAGCCCACAAGAGTGGTCAAAGGTGCTTATCAGCTTCTGGATTTAATTGACCCCTAAATGATGCAAAAACTTGTTCCATCCTTGCTCTTTTGGTGTTCTAGCAGACCACTTCAAGGCAAGTTGAAGTAGATCAAGCAAGATGATGCTGTGTGAAGGTAGGATCACATTTTAAATTTGCACTATACCTTAATTCAAGCTAACAAAAAACTCATGTTTGCATCTACCAGCTTCTGAGGGTCTATCAAGATACAGACATAGAATCTAAGGTTCTGCAACTGGATTATCATTACTAAGGGGCTAAAAGAAAAACCTTAGTGTAAAACCAGATGCAGGTTCTTAAAAGATGAAATTACCTCCACAAAATCTTTTCCATTGCTGAACAACTGCCACAGAATACATCTGTGCACCAACGGTGCTCTAGATTTCTGCAAAGAGATATGTTTTAACAATAGGAACTAAAGTTCCATTAAACGAATGAAAGAGAAGCTAAGAATTGTACACCTGCTTCCTTGGGGAATTAATAACAACTGGAATATATCTGAAAACCTGCAAGAACACATATTCCTATTCAGTAATGTTCTCTGATGGGTGTGTGCGTGTATGCACATGAATATCTCTATATAGATAGATATGTCTTCTTACTGTCAGAAAGCGTTAAAGACAAATGTTTTGCAACTAGAAAATTACACATACCTTCACAAATGAAACATCTAATTTATAAACTGTACAGCTTGTTTATGAGAGTGTGCTGCTTCATAACACTGTAGTTTACCTTTATAAACATCCTACTAAAAAGCAAGTTCAGAATGGAGGTAGAAAAAGAAAGCAGCAAACCACACACAGTAATAACTATACGTGTAATAGGACATAAAAGAATAACTTGCCTGTGGTTAGTGCCACAACCCTGTTTAGCCCCTATACAACCAAAAATATGGATCCCTCCCTCCGAAATACATAAAGAGCGCTACTAAACAAAAGTGATTCCATCAAGCTTACCATGCTGGGTGAGGTACTCAACTATATTCCACACAATTATTGGGATGCCGTTCTTGCTCAGTCCCTGCTGCTGGAGCTCCAGAAGACTCACACCAAACACCTTCGGACAGGTCGTGTCCCTCTGTTTGTTCAGTGGAAGTACAGCTATCTTTTTCATGTCCTCCTTCAATCTCACAGTTGATTTGCTTTGCTTAAAGGAGCAGAGGAAAAAAAGTGCATGAGTCACATTTGTTGCAGAAGGTTGCAGTCTCAATGTATGCACAGCCATCAAAACTGGCTTCTACGCTCTGGAATAAGGTTTTGTTCTTATTTCCCTTTAATCCACAGTAAAAACTCTGTGCAGTAGGAAAATAAAAAAGAACAGAGAAAAAACTAGAAGAGTAACTAACAGGAGAAGAGTGTAAGTAGCCTGTAGTTAAGATAAGGGAGAAAGACATGCTTATGTATGCAAGCTTGTTACTAAATTAACAAATACTTGGGAATCGCAGGAGACTGCTGTTGTAACTCATGCAGTTCACATGGGTTACAAAAGCAACTGGACAAACATGAACATGAAAAATCCCAATATCCCACCATTAGCTCAGGTTGCCTCCAGGATGCCTGTCAGAGTCTGGGAGACTACATACTCTGGGGAAAGTTCACTGCACCCTTCTCCCAGAAGCTGCTCCCTAGGGATTACTTTTGGCCACTGTCAGGTGAGATCTTTACGGAAAGTCTTATGTTATGCTTGGTATCTGCTAAGCCTGAAATTTAATTACCAAGGTTTTAAGGTTAGAAAGGGACTATGCAATCTAATTACACATAATAAGGAGAGTGGAAAACCCACTCCACAATAAACCCTTAATTGCATACATCCCATAGGTTCTTCTGGAGGCACAACATTCTCACACATTTTGAGTTGCAGTGCCAGAGAAAACATGACAGCATAGCCAATAAAATCCAAGGGAATAACTTAATATAGGATTAATTTATAGAATCAATAATAGGCAGAAATCTAAATCTGCATACAGTGTTGCACATTTGGAAACACAGCTCAAGGCAGAGCAGCAGCATCACCCAGTACAGTTGTGATTTCCAGACACACCTAAGCATTATTTCACTAATACGGACAAACACATACAACTCAGAAAACCTCACTAGGGGAAAAAAGAAAAAGTAAGTTTTTTTATTGATTCATTTCCTCACGTTTCTGACATCACATTGCAGGAACCGTGGGCCACTCCTACCATGGAGATCAATCTTATTTTTTTAAGAAGTCCACCACTAGCATGATGCTTAAAAATAAACTAATCCTTACTGTGTTTTATTACCAGACAGGTAGTAGAAACCTTACACATAGGGAATATTGTGCAGTAACACAAAAAAGAGCTCAGACTCTTGCCTAAGTCTTGGCACTTGACTGTGTAAGACAGGTTTTAGCAAGATATGGATCTTTAAACAAATCCTTGAAATCTCTTCATTTGTGAGATGACACTTTTCCTACAGTCTGTAAGCAACATGAACATCTGCATCGGTGCTGCAGTTAAGCAAGACTGTCCTTTCAGATATAAAAGGATCTAGCAGTTCATGTCACTCACTCTGCTGTGGTCTTCCCATTAAACACAGCTATTTGGAGCACACCGTGTTCTATAGTCCCAGGTCCTATGCAACGCTTACCTGATCTTTACAACAGATGTTACTTATATTAATATGTTTTATTATGTGTGAAAGGAAATGGAAATATATAAACAAACACAGTATTATTGTGACCACTTTATAAATATTTATGATAAACAGTACACGCCTCTGTTTGAAACTAAAATTTGACTGACTTGTTAAAATATCAAATTTATTTTTAAAAAAAGAGATGTTCCCATTCAGGATTAAATGAATAATACATGATTTTCACTCCAGGCAGACACATGCCAAAGCAAAAATCATGTAGCCTGGGTTAAATGCAGAAGACAGCAAAAATCCTCTGAGCAGTTTCTGAGCAGATGTGATGCTCAGAGAGCTTTTCCAATTAAGGCCTCCAATTAGCCTCACCATCTTGCTCAGTTACAGGTTTCCAGCCTGTTCCTGCCTCAGCATTCAAAAACCTCAGTCATAGAGTGGGATTCACTTGGGGAAACTCATGATTTAAATTTGCAAGAGAACCAAGAGACATTTCCCATGCCCACAGGCACTGCAGATGAAATTTCTGAGCTTGTTTCAGGATCTGGAGAGGATGCACTAACTAGGAACAAAAAATTCATAGAATTACAGAATGGTTTGAGTTGGAAAGGGACCTTAAAAATCATCTAGTTCCAACCTCCCTGCCATGGGCAGGGACATCTTCGTCTAGACCAGGTTGCTCAAAGCCCCATCCAGCCTGGCCTTGAGCATGTCCAGGGATGGGGCATCCACAGCTTCTCTGGGCAACCTGTTCCAGTGCCTCACCACCCTCACAGGAAAGAATTTCTTCCTAATATCGAATCTAAATCTTCCCACTTTCAGTTTAAAGCCATTCCCCCTTGTCCTACCACTACACGCCCTTGTAAAAAGTCCCTCTCCAGCTTTCCTGTAGCCCCTTTTAGGCACTGGCAGCTGCTCTAAGGTCTCCTCAGAGCCTTTTGTTCTCCAGACCGAACCACCCCGACTCTCTCAGCCTGTCTTCATAGGAGAGGTGCCCCAGCCCTCTGATTATCTTCATAGCTCTGGTCTGGACTTGCTCCAACAGGTCCATGTCCTTTTTATGTTGGGGGACACAGAGCTGGACACAGTGCTCCAGGTATGGTCTCAGGAGAGCAGAATCACCTCCCTCAACCTGCTAGCCACCCTTCTCCTGAGGCAGCCCAGGATTCAATTGAGTTTCTGGGCTGCAAGTGCACGTTGTTGGGCCATGTTGAGCTTCTCATCCATCACCACCCTAAGTCTTCCTCCTCAGGGCTGCTCTCAATCCATTCCCCACCCAGCCTGTGCTTGGGGGTTGCCTTGATTCATATGCAGGACCTTGCGCTTGGTCTTGTTGAACTTAATGAGATTTGCACTGGCCCAACTTCAAGGCTGTCAAGGTCACCCTGGATGGCATCTCCTCCCTTCAGCAGGTTGACCACACCACACAGCTTGGTGTCATTGGCAAACTTGCTGAGCATGCACTCAATCTCACTGTCCATGTTGCTGATGAAGGTGTTGAACAGTGCTGGTCCCAGTACTGACCCCTGAGGAACACCACTCATCACCAGTCTCCATTTGGACACCGAGCCATTGACCACAACTCTTTGAGTATGACCATCCAGCCAATTTCTTATCCACCAAGTGGTCCATCTGTCAAACCCACATCTCTCCAGTTTAGAGACAAGGATGTCGTGCAGGACTGTGTCAAATGCTTTGCACAAGTCCAGCTAGATGACATCAGTTGCTCTTCTCTCATCCATCAACACTGTAACCCCATCACAGAAGGCCACCAAATTTGTCAGGCATGATTTGCTCTTAGTGAAGCCACGTTGGCTGTCACCAATCACCTCCTTATTTTCCATGTCCTTAGCACAGTTTCCAGGAGCATCTGCCACACGATCTTGCCAGGCACAGAGGTGAGATTGAGCAGCCTGTACTCCCCCAGGTCTTCCTTATAAAAAAGGGGCCGCCTTTTCCAGTCAGTGGGTCTTTACCAGACTGCCACAACTTCTCAAATATGATGGATAGTAGCTCAGCCACTTTAACAGCCAGTTCCCTCAGGATCCGCAGATGCATCTTCTCCAGTCCCAAGGACCCGTGCACCTTTCACGTTCCTTAGATGGTCTCAAACCAGATCTCCTCCTACAGTGGGTGGTTCTTCCTTCTCCCAGTCCCTGCCTTTGCCTTCTGTGGCTTGGGCAGTGTGACTGAAGCACTTGCTGGTGAAGACTGAGGCAAAAAAGTCATTTGGTACCTCAGCCTTGTCCATGTCCCAGGTAACCAGGTCTCCCATTTCCTTCTGGAGAGGGCCCACGGTTTCCCTAGTCTTCCTTTTATCACTGATATACTTGTAGAAGCTTTTCTTGTTACCCTTGATGTCCCTAGCCAGATTTAATTCTATCAGAGCTTAAGCTTTCCTATCGTGATCCCTGCCTGATTGGACAACTTCTCTGTATTCCTTCCAGGCTACCTGTCCTTGCTTCCATCCTCCACAGGCTTCTTTTCTATGTTTGACTTTCTGCAGGAGCTCCTTGTTCATCCATGCAGGCCTCTTGGCATTTTTGCCCAACTTTGTCTTTGTTGGGACGCATTCCTCCTGAGCTTGGAGGAGGTGATCCTTGAATATTAACCAGCTTTCTTGGGCCTCTTCCCTCCAGGGCTTTATCCCATGGTACTCTACCAAGCAGATCCCTGAAGAGGCCAGTCTGCTCTCCTGAGGTCCAGGGAAATGAGCTTGCTGTGCATCTTCCTCACTGCCCTAAGGATCTCAAACTCCACCATTTCATGGTCACTGCAGCCAAGGCTGTCCTTGAGCTTCACATTTCCCACCAGCCCCTTCCTTGCTGGTGAGAACAAGGTTCAGTGTAGCACCTCTCCTTGTTGGTTCTTCTATTACTTGGAGAAGGTAGTTACCATCAATGCATTCCAGGAACCTCCTGGGTTGCCTATGCCCTGCTGTGCTGTCCCCCCAACAGATATCGGGGTGGCTGAAGTCCCCTAGGAGGACACCAAGGCTTGTGAACATGCGGCTGCTCCCACCTGCCTATAGAAGGCCTCATCCCCTCGGGTCCTCCTAGTTGGGTGGCCTGCAGCAGACCCTCACTGCAATGTCACCTGTCCCTGCCCTCCCTTTGATCCTGACCCATAAACTCTGGGTCGGCTCCTCACCCACCCCCCCAGGCTCCATGGACCCCAGCGGGTCACTGACAGCAGCAGACACCCCCTCCTCACCTCCCCTGGCTGTCCTCCTCACAGGGCCTGACCCCTTCCATTCCAACACACACAGTTACACAGAGTTATCCAAAACATACATCTAAGCAAAATAAAAATGAAATCCCACCCACAAAACAGCTCCAAAACAAGGAGTTCCACGCTGTATGATCTTACAGATGGAAGATCTGATTTTACACAGGGAAAAGCTGTCCAAATGTTAATGCAACCATTAGCGATCACCAACACTGGAAAAAGCAACTTAATCATCTCTGCACAATGCCGCTGCAAAGTGCCGCCCAGGCATGGCTGGAGTTGAGAAAAGCTATTTATATGCCATAGGGGCACAATTTTCCAGCTATCCAACCACCTCAACTCAACCCTGGGAACGATGCAGAGCAGTTACTTGCCGACTTTAAAAATGGAGAAAAAGAGAAAGAAAGAAAGAAAGAAAAAAAGAAGAAGCCTGGAACGGCCTTCATCAGCCTTCACCTCTCCCAAGGGAGAGGCAGCTGCCGAGAGGGGAGGAGAGCGCTCCGGATGAGGCGAGGGCACCGGGCCCGGGCGCAGGCCGGCCGCTTTCTTCCCCCGCCTCACACGGAGCCCCGGCGGGAGGGAGGCGGCAGCTGGTAGCCAGCCGTCCCCCGCTCCCCACGGCCCGGCCACGCTCCGCGGCCGCTCGCCCAGGAGCGCCGCCGCCGCCCTCCCACCCCCTACTCACGCGTATGGCCAGCGCCCCGGCGCCCATGCCGGCCGGCGGGGCCGGCTCCCGCAGCCTGCCCTCGGCACCCGCCTTCGCTGGGCCCAGCGGCACCCGCCAGGCGGGAGGCCCGGCCCCGGGGTGCCGCCCGCCCTGCCGGCCCGCCCCCGCGGCCTGCGGGGGGAGCGGGGCCTGCCCCCTGCCCCTCCCGCGGGAGCCGCCGGCGGGGCGCGGCGAAGAGGGCTTTCCCTCACGGAGGCTCCCCGGGTCATGGCGGACGAGGGGCAGGCCCTGCGGCTGGCCCGGGCGGGCCCCCCGCCATCCCCCCGCCATCCCCGGCAGCTGCCGCTCGGTGCCGAGCAGGGAGAGGGGACGCGCCACGGGTGTGAGGGCCTGGCCGCCATCAGCAGCGGTCCGCCGCTGGAAGCGCCACGGCACAACCGGCCGTCGGCCAAGAAGTAGTAGCGGGGCTGTGGTGAAAATCGCCAGCAGCTCTAGGCCCTACATGCTTAAAGGTTAACAGAGACGGCCAGCGTGGCGGGGAGTCACGTTAGCGAGGCAAAACAAACACCTGTGCCAGGGCAGCCTCTGACGGCACAGCCAGGTGCGCCAGGGCCCAGGAGAGCATGACGCAGTGCAATATTTGGCCCGAAATTAGAAAGTGTGAAGCAGTGCAGACATAACCCCTCTGAGATTTTCCATGTAGGGCTATGTTGGTGAAATAACAGAAAGGTTAAACTGAAAAGGGGAGGGGGAGGGCACCCACACAGCTGGCGCCTGCCAGCAGTCACGTCACGGTGGGAAGAGGAATTAGTTCCCCCAGCACCCCGCTCCCAGTCGCTGCAGGCTGGAAGCAGTATTTGTCCTAGAAATTTAAAGCACATTCCAGAACAGAGCTGTGGAGTTGCACGTTTCACACGTTTGAACCTTTTTTGTGGAAGAAAAGCACATAACACCACATGCGTATTTCTGTATCCGCCTGTATGCAGCCAATGCTCAGCTGGGCATTAGCAATGGTAGGAGCAAAGGTCTTTGGAAAGTGCCTCTCAGAAATACCTGACTCTCATACAGGGACAAAAGAAAATCTGTCCAAGTAGAAAAAAGGGAAGAAGAAGATTTTATCAGTCTCTCCATTAGAGGGAAAATGCTACCCTGCAGATTGGAGTTTTCATTCAAAATTTATTTTTTATTAAGTACCGCAATCAGAATGTCCTTCCTACTCAGTTTCTGTTTTCCTCTCTCAGCTAGTCTAACCTCAAAAAACAAGTACTTTCTCAGTTTGCGAGTTTACAACAGAAAGTTAAGACTATGGATTAGTGTTTCCTTTTAAGTCCACTATGGGACTCTGAAAGTGAGCTGATGTAACATCCTCACCCTCCTCTATCCCTCTCTTTACTGTAAGCCTCTAACATGCTTTTCGCATAAATCACACACAGCTCTCTTCTTAGTCCTAATTGCAGCTTCACAGTAAAACCCAATGGCATGCTTCAAACTGTAATCTAGAGGGTGAATGATGAGAAACTGCAACTCCCTGGAGGCTCTGAGGGTGAAGAGTTCAGATACGAACCCACAGCAAACAGCAGCTATGGCATTAAGGCTTTTATAAATGTATGTTGACAGGCAGCAGGTACAGTCTCATTCTATAAAAAGGACAAGCACGAGCAGCAGCAGCCCCAGAGCCCGTACTCTGGCTGGATGCAGTATTTTTCCACCACAGCTGTTTATCAGAGCCAGGAAAGTCATAGTTCTGTTAAGTCACTGGAGCATCTGGGGTTGTGACATGCTGGTAACTTCTTTGTGTTAGAAAAGACACTCCTGTACTTGCTTAAAGTCATGAGAGAGCTGAAGGCCAGCACACTCATCTGCTGTGTAGCAAAAGAATGGGAACCACACTGAAACTTCCTCAATGTGTTTGTCTCCTCTTAACTTTTCCTCATCAGCACCCCACAGGGCCAGCTTCCTCTGTGCAGGGCAGGGTAAGATTTACCTGAACTTTTTCTTAACCCCACTCTAGAACTAAGTAGATTCCTTCCTGCCCCTTCCACCCTCCCCAGGGATGTGTTTTTTATATATATCCTGAGGTTCCTCCACTCCCTTCAGTGAACCACCACCCTTCAGGATGACTGTTCAAAAGAAAGGTGTGATGAACAGGGAACACCCCGCATGTACTTCTGGCACCACAGAAATCAGCCAAGACGTGCTCTGGTGTTTGACTGTAGGTTGCACCCTACTCAAGAAACCTTCACTGTTTTCCTGTAAGCAACTCAGAAAACCCTTTAGAAAACAAAAAATCAGAAGCAGTCATGACTACCACAGAGAAACAAAAAACTCCCTAAACCCAACAGCAAAGCACACCTCTGTATAAGATCCCCATTGTGCTATTTCATGTTCTCTGGCTAAGGTGTTGCGTCAAACCACTGTCTCTTCCCTTTTCTACTCATAAGGAGTTTTATACTGTATGGGCAGTGCAACTGCAGGATGAATATTCATACAACTTGTCATAAATATGTCTAGAGCCACGAGAGCTCAAATCAGAGCAAACATGTTGTGAAAGACTAATGAAAAGTCTATGAGACCCACGAGCTGAGGATCACTCGCTTTTATGACACACCATGCCTACCGACCCTTGGTCACACAGTTGTTTCCTACAGCTCTCAGCCACACCGTCATCTGTGTGCAAGAAGTGCTCGCTGGCTTTTTAACGTGCCTGTATTTATGGAGGCCAACAGAATATATTCTCTGGCCGAGATACACACGTCCATCATCTACACTCTTAATTTCACGTACCAGCTAAAAGGTAATGTAAAAACACTGCAAAGGACAGACTAATAAAATCATGCAATGAATCAAGAAAGGAAAAAATTACATTTTTTTCCCTTCCACTTGTTTACAAATAAGGCATTTAATCTCAGATGTTGAAACAACATTCCCAGAGGGAAAGAACAGCTGGGGTTCAAAGGAACTTCCTCACGCTATTTCTGTGAATAATCCCTTTATCTCTGCTATGCAATATGTTGCTTTAACCTGACTATTATTCATCGTTTCCACTGTGACATCAGAATTCAGTACTCATTTCACAACAGACCGCATAAAAGCAGCCTGCTGTGAAATAAATGTCTACTGCAGCTCTGACATCCTTGAACATTACTCTGTTCTGTCCTGGCTAGCCCAAGTAGCCAGCCACAGGACACTTGCTGTGACCTTCCAGGGCACTCATGAGGAGGCCAGTCCAATTAAACATGGGGTGTACTGCAGTGACGAGCACAGTGTAGGAGCTGGCAGCTGCAGGTAAGAGAAGGAGGCAAATCAAGGCATCAAGAAGCATGCAAGTACAGCTGGAAACTGCCAGGCCAAAGCATCTGGTTGACAGGTTTCAATACCATTGTGTAACTAACCAGGACTTCTCATCCAAAAAGCAATAACAAGGCACTTTTAAAGAAAGAAAGAAAGAAAAAAGGCAAAAGAAAAGCATGCAATAAAAAGCATATGATTCATTTTGATCAAGACATCTATGTGAAGTATTACTGAACTAACTTAGCATAGTAAAATACAACTCCAAGGATAAGGAACCAAGGAAAAAGAAATAGCTATCAAACAGCTGAGTACAAAATTAACCTATACTTAAGCAGTGGGATTACCAACCTACTGAATCAATGAGATGGAGACAGTCAAACTAATTACAAAATTATTTCAATTAATACTAGGCTTATTCAGGTTTACCTAATTACAAAGTTAAACATGTCTGTGCAAAACTGTTTGACGTATGAGGATTTGGCGATCTGAGTAATTTTGCCATGCACAGAAACAATACCATTGCAGGGCTGTGTGATAATTTAGGTTATGATCCAGGAAAGCTGGTTTTTTAAAAGAGCAATAAAGTACCAGGAACAGGAGTCACCCCAGCTCCTAGCTTGTAGCATGAAATGTCACTCCCCTCTCCAAACCAAAACTGTATCACAGCAATTAACTTTTGCCCAGGCAAATCGCTACGCCTGCATGAAGTCATACTAAAAATCACAGTAGTTGTTAAACATATGTGGGAGACTAAAAGCACAAAGCATGTTCCACAATTTCTGCCTAAATGCAAGCGCAAGGCAAGTTGCCCGACAGCAAACTGCTTCTGAGGATTTTACTCCACAGTAACACAGCCTGCACCTGCGCTACAAAGAAATATCCTCAGAGACTGGTGATGATACTGGCACTTGGGCTCAACCTGCCAGCAGCCCAGGATAGCAGCAGGGCCCTGCATCCCACTCCCTCTGGTGCCAGTGCTAAAGGACACAAAATAAGTATAAATAAACAAATAGACTAACTTCTCCAAGCAGCCTGGCAAAATGCTGCCTTCTGTCCCACTGGCTCTAATTTGATCAGCCTTGCTTACCTTTGCTTGGTAACGATAGTGCTAGCCCTTCAGTAACACTCAACCAAAATACACTGGGGTTTTGGAGTCAAAAGGATGACTTTCCCCAGGATGCTGTTGACGTAGACAGATTAAACTGATATAAATGGTTTTGTTTGTTTGCTTGCTTGCTTTTGTGAACAAATACATGGCTGCCTTGCACTTCTGCATGAAAATGAGAAAGTGACTAGAAATGAGCTTGTTTTCACTTCATTGCATTGTCTGAATGGAGAAACACTGAAAGCCACCAGGCAGCACATACAAGACAGAAAATTAAATCCAGCATTTTTGAGGCTTTCACTGAAAGATTGGGCAGGCCTTTGTTGTGTGGCTCTTTTGCAATGTAAACCCTACGAAATGGCAGGATGACTTTTGAATGTCTTCACAGCACCTTTGCCCCTCAAGGCAGGGAAGGACGTGTGGAGAAGAAGAATTCTGATATGAAATATTATGATCGCATATTATGATTGCAAAGTAAAAACCCCAAATTCTTGCCCGTGAAACACAATTTACAGTTTAATCAAGCCTGAATAATGTTATTCTGCTGCTCAACATCATCTTGTTATCTATGACATGCCACTTTATTTATACAAAATTTTCTTTAGAAAATGTCAGTATTTGTTGGAGGCAGTCATGACTTCATGGGATTTATCTGAACGTAGAATACTCTGAATGAGTACTTCATCATATAAACAGGACTGTAAAAGAAAGCCCAGAAATAATCAGTGGTAATAGAGAAAGGATTTATAAATACATTATTTTTTATTGTAGGTAAACAATGAAGAATGTCCAGTACCTACATTTGTAATATAGTGTTTGTGGGTGTGTGGTGTATGTGTATTTTTAAGGTTTATGGTACTTAAAGTTTCATTTTCTTCCCCTCCTCCCCTCTCCTTTGCTTTTCTCCCCCCTCCCAATAACCATAAACACAAATTTCATCAAAGTGCTGTAGTGTTTGATCTTCGTAGAGCTCCCACATCCTGGAGCAGACCTGTGAGAGTGATTAAAGCTATTCACAAAGATACCAGTGGTCCCAAACTGGTGATGAAAGGATGTATCACCTCATAAAATGGATGACGCAAGATGGGATTTTGGGTGCTCAAGTCCCTTTCAACAACCTGCATATGTGCAAAGCCTAAGAAAAAGCTGGCTAAATGAATGGCTGAGTATGCTAAACACTTGCCCTTAGCTCAGAAGGAATGAGAAGCTTCCTTACAGCAACATAAAGAAAATAAGTACATATGTGACACAATACTTTCTACCAAAACCTTTCATGGCTGCCCATTTGCTATGTTATGAAGTGTAGCCTGTTACTCATTTCAGCCAAGCTGCCAACCCCTGCCAGCTAAATACCAGATCTGCAGGACAAGGGCCTGCCCCAGCCACATTGTAGCCTGGCTTCCTTCTCTTGGCCACTTGGAACAGAACATTTGTGAGTATTTGATAAGTCAAAGTTGAAAACAGAAAAAAAAAAAAAAAGCACAGCTTATGTAAGTTTAGAATTGATTCAGGTGACTGTATCAATAGTCAGCTATTAGCTGACTAATCATTAGCTCACTAGTCTGTACTTAGTGACATATATTCACATAGGTATTTTTAGAAAGATGTTTGCCTGTTACTATCGCTGCAACGACTTAAAATTTGACCTGGAGATGCAAGGAGCTCAAATGATTTACGGCCAACTACATCACAGAGATGTTTAAATTTCAGCAAAGATAAGAAACAGAATTGTTTCAGATCCAAGCATCCCTCCATAGCGGCAAAGCAGTCCACCAGCTATTGTCTATGAATTAATGTATCTTGTCAGTATGCACGTGCCAAAGAACAGCAACCAGACGAGGTCCCTGAGTGGGAAAGGATCGTGGAGAGTCAGTCCTGCAGGGGAAGCAGCAGGTTCATACCTGGCCTAAACTCGTGCTTACGTCCCCATCTCGTGGCAAAAGACAGTGGTTGCAAAGCAGCAAGAGAAAATGCTTTAGCGGTCTCGGGTAACCCCGGTTTCCCAACCAGCCAAGCAGCAGGGATGCATGAGGCATCTCGCTAACCCCTGTCATGCAGTTTCTAAGCTCACACCGGGTTCTCTGCTTCCAGTTCTCCTGCACATCAATAAGAGAGGCCCAAGGAAAATCCTTTCTTTGTCAAAATGAAATCAATCAATCAATCAATCCTTGTTTCTAAAGTCTCAGCAAAGTTGCAATCTAAAGACTTTTTTTGGTTGGCGTAGAAAAGGTCTCCATTCCAGGATTGTGCCAACTCAATTAGGAAACCTGCTAGCCCTACTTTAAGAACAATATCTTCTCCTGAGCCCCATCTTAGCAGGGGACACCTGAGCTTAAGTCCATTAGTTTCATAGACTGCTGGTAAATTTTGGATCAGGGCGGTAAGTAAAACAAGACTTAAGAGGTGTGGTCTGCTGTGAAGATCAGAACAGGGAATAGGTCCATTTTTCTTGAAGGCTAGTCCTGTGTTTGCATGGCAAAGCCTTGACTGAGGCTTGTATGCTCAGGCTGTACAGACAACCTTGTTACAAAGTCTGTATGCACACCATTTCTTTCTTAAGCCAGTTTCTAGTTACTGGAGATTATAGCGTGAACCGACACTGATGATTACATGATGTTACCTGCTCACAGTGCACCGTACATCAAAAGCATCCAGTATTATTTTGGAGGTAGTCTACTTGGTTGTTCCCATGGTTTTTTGTGTCTTTGTTCTTAGCTTTTAGGAAAGTATTTTCTGTCCTTAGTGATATACTTTTGCCAAAGTTCTTTCATTTTTTTCCTTAAAAATGTTAATCTTTCAGTGACCAGTTACATGCAGCAGACCAGGTTAATTTTTTTGTCTGGAAACATCACTCATTATGTGAATGAGCTTAATGTTGCAGCCCTTTCTCAGGCAAAGCTGGCAGCTATGTCCCCACTGCTGCTTGCCCAGGAGGTGGCTGGCAGCAAAAACCACACAAGGCTTTGTGGCAGCAGCATTGGCTATGCCCAGCACTCAAGATTTTCTGCTCTTCAGTAACTTTGTGGTTTTCATTGTCTCTCTGCATTACAGATGTAAAAGCCCAGGCCTTTCCTTCAAAGAAGCTATTTCCCAGTATCGCTGAAGATATCCCTGATTTTGCTGACACAACCAATAGTCAACCCCCGCCTCTCAAAATCTATTGAAACTATTCAGTTTGTTTGCTGAGGATTTTTGCAACGAGGGGAAGAGCCACAAAACACAGACCTTTGCCCTGACTGTGGCAGATGAACTTGGTGGCCTCAAAGGTGAGGCACCAGCTGGCAAATTACAATCAGAGTCATTTACCCCCTTTCAAGTGTAACTGGGGGGAAAAAAGCACATGCACATGTCTCCAAACTCAAAATATCGTGAAGTCTTACCCAGAGTGGACCATGGCTATGACCTTCTATTAGTTTGTTAAAAAAAATTTTGTTCTCACTGGCTTTGATCACTGCAAAAAGTGTGTTCTGAGCAGATGTTGCCCCAGAAGAGGCAAGCCAAAGAGGCAACAGAAATCATGTATCTCTACTGCAGGACAAAGTGAAGCATAATCAATAGGAGAGGAATACATGGGCTGAGCCTAAATAAAACTTGTATTTGGTGGGTTCTGCTGTTGTCTTCAAAATACAAGCCTATGTAAGTAACAAAAAATTCTGCGTACCAGACTGCAGAGCACCACATCTGATACTGCTAAAGGATCCTGCCCATTGATTCATATGAGCAGAGAAGCCCAGAAGCCAGGATTTGGGCACTGGAGGTGAAAACTACTCAAGAGGGAATTTGTACTTAGGCTCTGTACTGCAAACAGCTAATACTTGCATTAAATCTGAGCTTGGTTTAGGAATCTCATGTCTATCAGGAGTTTGTCATTGCCTACAAGGAGAGCAAGAGATAACCTTCATGGTAAAGCTCTGAAGCCTTATTTTGGCTATGCAGAGATTAAGAAGGAAGATCTTGTGTTGGCTGCCATTGCCCTATGAGTTGGGTTTAGTTGTATTTTTAATTTATCAGGAATTTACCAAGTGTGTAAAATAAGCACTTCGAGAACGACTGGCATTTGACAAGTTGGTTTACTGTAAAAGTCAGCATCCCAGCTGAAGCCCACTCAAACAGCCTTCAAAAAGCAACTGTAACAGTGACACTGATTACCTGGTCTGCCTGGAAATGGCCATCCTGGAGCCAGGAGCCATGCAAAACTCAAGAGTCACATCAGAGGCAAGTTTTGCAAATATGATTTTGTCCAGGTTTTACAAACTTCTTTACTGGACTTGTTTACTGCCCTGAAAGCTAGTACCAGGAGAGATCTAGAGCTCAGCAGAGTTGCTCAGAGAAAGAGTTTAGTTCAGAAGAAAATAGTGTTGTTTTGGTGTGGGTTTTTTTTGTTTGTTTCTTGTAAAATGTTAGCACACACCATTTTGGCTGAAAATAAATTATTTCAACTCTACAACTCCCCCACCACATCTCATAGACATTCTGGCCCTATGACTTCTGCTCCTGTGCTTTAGCTGGAAGACCAGGACCTGTTTTGGCTGCAGTATGATAATGAACCCTGGTGCAAATCCCAAGATCTGAGATGTGATGTGTTTCCAACTGAATCAAAGAGCTATTAATTCTGCTGTTTGAGGAATGGGCACAAGCTCATGTGCAGTACTGTGTTCAGTCCTGCTTTGCGAGAGATTAATTTAAATGAAGACAAGTCCAGAAAAGAATGAGCACAATGAAATAGAGAGGAGAAAATTCAACTTGATGTTGCAAAATGAAGACAGAAAATAATTATGATTGCTTACTGCCACAATATAGTAGAGGTAAACACCGGAGAGGAGAGCGCTACAATGTATGGAACAACACAAGCAAAAAGTCAAACTGGTGTATGTGGCTAGTGAATAATTTTAGGGTGGAAATAATAAAAATATTTAAAACCTAGCGAAGTTCTGGAGTAGCTTTTTGGATGGAAGAGTAAAGGCAAGAAACCTAACTAGTCTGAAGGTGAATTATGTGATGGCGGTGCTGTTGGAGCAGGAAGCAGCCCTAGGGACCCAGCAAATTTTTTTCCTGTGCATGGTCCAAGGGGAGTCTCAATAGGGAAAGACACATGACACAGCAACCCCCGGTCACAGAGCTTTACAGGAACTGAGTTTCCAAATTTAATTTTTTTTTTTAGTTGGGATTTTCCCTTTTTCAGCAAAAGACGACTTATCCATGGGAAGCAGACACGTTCCACAAACATGCTCATTTAGTCAAGAAACTGTTTTCCACTGAAGAGTAGTTCATCTGGAAATTTTCAAGAAGCCCAAGCGCTAACATCTGCTTGGACTGTAAATCCCTCGGGCAATGGCCTCATCTCCTCATTTCTTCAGTGTAAAGACCCTTGGTGAGACAAAGGATGACCGGGCAAGGGAAGCAGAGAATCTGTCCAGCTACTGCCACCTTGCCTTTTCATGGGCTGTCCACAAGAGAAAAGGGTAGTGGGTGACCCTGACACACTCAGACAGCAGCCAGACAGAGCAGGGAGTTCTGTAATGATGTAAACCATACCATGGACCTGACCATAGAGAAGTCAAACACGACCTTGCAATGCACAAACTCTTAATGGAATAAATCTAAATGAAAGGGTAAAATAAGAAATAATAAGTCATTGTTTTCAACAAATCAGCCAAGGGTTGTCTCAGACAAAACAGGAGGCATTTCAGGAACCCTGGGTACAGTCAGAAGCCTGTAATTATTTGAGAAATAATTCTATTCCAAGAGGAGAAAAGGATGGGATTGAAGAGCGTGTTTTTAAATGATCCATTACAAAATTTTTCTGTTTAAGAAGCAATGTTTTATCCACTGCAGCAGAACCGTTCTACTTGCCTGCTTGCTCATCCTGTGAGTCACACAGAGCTCTATATATCTCATGCACCTGGAATAACAAGTTATCTTCCTGGAGAAAATGCATCCTCTGACAGATCCTCCACATTTTTGCCACCTATAGGTGTCTTGGGAAATGTAGTTCAACAAGCTTGAGTTTGCACAGAATACGGCTCAGCTCTTCCACACAGCTTTTTAAAATCTTGATTATCAGCGAGATGTGCAGGGGGTGCTCAGGCACAGATTTCAGAACAGCTCAGGAGTTCCAAGTATGATGCAGAACTCTGGGCTGCAACCCAGCTTCTTTGCAATGCCAGCTAGTCACAAAACGCATGCCCATGTGCATATACACTCACACATCGTGCTTCCTGTTGCAGAAAGAGAATTCTCCATGCCTGGGAGTTTCTGTGGGAAGCCGTGGAGACAGCAGCTCTCCTCCAGCATGTCCCCACTTGTCAGAGCCTGACCAAACAAAAAAAAATGGACGTGCACAGATCTGACTTGGACGTGATTGATTGCTCTGATTTACCCTTGAGTTTTTTCCCACAGCCTTCTTTTCCTGCTGTAGCTGCCAACTGATTTAGTGCCTGTGCTGGCTCAGAGAGGCTATAAGGTCATTTTTACTGCATCTGTCCCACACAGTGCAGTGCCTAATCATCTGGAGTTGCAGCACCCTTGCCTACAGAAGTGCACATAAAGCGGTGGGGATTGCTGCCACTTGCTGTGCCCGTCCTCAGTGGAAGCAGGAAAGTCTTTATGCACAGATAATTCTACTTATGTTTTACCACTCATTGGGACATTTAGGGTCATACAGGCATCAGACAAGGTCAATGGAACCACTGTAGTTTGAATGTAGATGAAGCACAATTGTCACCTGAGAGCACTGCAATCATGAAGCCCGCTTTCATTGAGTAGTTGAATTCACTGTGACAGGAAAGGAGCAAAACCCCCATTTCACAGTGAAGGTAGAGACAGATCCTGTAGTGCCCTTCTAACAAGACCTCAGTATGCTTCTCAGGGGGAAAATAGTGGCGAGAGGGTATGCCCTGTGAGCAACCAAAGCAACTGCCACACACAGCTCCGGCCCCCAAAGGGCAACTACCGCTGCCCAGCACCCCACCCCACCCCACTGTAGGCAGTCAGAGGTAGGAACACCAATGTCCTTCTGACAGTTTGACTCAGTGCTCTGAGTTCGCAAGGGGTACCCATTGCTAGTGGTATTAGACAAGTTTTCAAAGTGGTGGAATTACAGGGAGTTTAGGCTCGCCAGAGAACTCTGGTCCCAGAAATATGAATTCAGGTACCCTATAGATGTATATAACTCAATGACTCTAGCACTGTGAAAGCTAAACTAACCCTAAAAAGCCAACACAGCATACAGAGGTATATAGTAACCAGCACAGGGATGCGGCATTGATGTGCACTACTTGCTGAAGGACCTCACTGCACGCTCAGCTCCTTGGGATCTGTCTTGATGAGGTCCCCTCAGAGCCAGCTCAGGATTCAGAAGAGTAGAAAGCAGAAGGAAAGTAATTTTCACAGGTCTCTGGGGCTCGTTACCAGCTGTAAGTACATACTAATAATTGTTTCCATGCTGGATTACAGAACACATTTACATGCATACATACAGCACATGATGGCACATGTCCTCCTCTATCCAACCTCATGGGTTTGTTCAGCCCACACTCTAATCTCCCCTGACCCAAGCAACTTCTTCCTTTCCCACTATTCAAAGCACAGTGGGGAAAAAAAAGGTCCCTGGCTATCAGCACAGGGAGTCTCAGAGAAAACTTTCAGGTCATTGCCAATGGGCTGAAAACATTTTCACCTGTCCAGGAGTACCAGAAGGGGCCTGGAGTTTGCCTTGTGGCCATTAGACTGATCTTTGCTGAAAATTGCTTTTTACAGAGGTTAGTACTGGACAGAAACATGTGCCCATCAGGGCACTGAAAGCAAACCCTCTCCCGAGTGCTCAGAGTCCAGTGCTCTGCCTGCCAGCTCAGGGCTACAGGGGCAAAACCCTCTTTTTCGAGCCACCTGAATTCACAGGCAGCCAAATGAACAGCATGAAGGCTAACGGGTCCCATAAGAATTCCGGTTAGATACATTTGTGATTAACGGCCTGGCAAGACAGCAACAGGGTGGCTGGAGAAAGGCACAGAGCTGAAAAACACACTGCATATGCTGATGGGGAGGAAAGGGAGGTGCAGCATGAGGAAGCAGGGAGGCGAGGTCTTGCCAAGCCCAGGAACTACTCGATGGTAAAATTGCCTCCTGTTGCCTACAGTAAATGCCCAAGCGCTTCAGCGGTGGTTAGCAGTGCTGAAATACTCCACAAGCACTTGTCCATGCTTTAGCAATGTTGAATGATAGGTTAGCTGCTTAACTGACTAGTACAAGTAGGATGCCTGAGCTTCCCAAGGACTAAAGTGCTTGTTCACAGCATCACTGCTGCCCCATCAGACCATCACTACAGTTACGCCAATAGAAGCATCTCAGGTTTTAAGTCAGCTTCATAATTAATATTCAGATGTGGTCCTGAATGTCTTGTAAGCACTTGGATATTTTTTTTCTTCTGTTTGATATTAGCTATGAAGCTATCTAATCTTCAAATGCAGACAGGACTGATGTGTTCTTCAACTGTCTTTTTTTGTTGTTTGTGTTTTTTCTTGGATTTGTTTTTTCTTTTTTTTTTTACTTTTCTGTTGAGCATATCTTTAAACTGCTGTCTCTTACTGACTTTCTCATGGCATAAATTTATACCACATCCCCAAATCCTGCAACAAGAGAACATTATTTACTGCACAGACAAACACTCAGAACCAAGGAGAAGCTATAACAAGGGCTATCTGCACAGCTTTAACTTGACCCCAAAGGCAGACACATCATTTTATAGCCCTTAATGATGTGATCATGCAATATTTTCCTCCAGAGAACACCATGGTCATTTACCACAAGGGGTGTCATCAGTTTTGTTGCAAAGCATCTGACCCTTATACTGGGCTATCAGGCTGGATCATTGCTGGAGAAGATTTGGTCAGAGGAGCACAAATCGACAATCTCAGTGTTCATCCCATCCCTTACCCCTAACCACTGCTGAACCCAGGTGTTGGTTTCTACCAGGGTCAGGAGATTATCAGGCACCCCAGAGACATTAGGTTCCTACAGCTGACTAGGGAAAGAGAAAAGAGGTATTTTTCATGCCCATCTGCAGGGTTGGTAGACACATGGGCTTGCCCCTTTGCAGACACCAGAGATTCCCCCTGAAAATCCATGTCCATATCCCAGGTGTCCTTGGCTCTGCAGTATGGAAACAACTGGGTTTTTTCCTGGTGTGCCTCATTCCCATGTTGATGCTGGCCATTTCTGATTATTCTGTTTCCTTGCCTATGATTTTTTTTTCTTTCAGTTCCCTAGGGCAGAGCAGTGGCTCTGTGAATGCTGGAGAACAACTGGCAGCAGTGTGAGAAATTGAATTTCTCTTAAAAAAATAATAGTAATTAGATTTCTAAGTGAGACATCCTGTCCTGGAACAACAAAAAAAGACCAAGCAAAGGCACAAGAGAAGTTAGTTCATTTTGACAAGAAGGTAAATCTGGAGTGAATAATAAGGTCGTTGTTTTGCATAATCAGATCCCAGGGAAGGGGCTGGAGCATCTCGGAACCTCCATAACTGACACTCGCTTTGAGATGAAAAGCTTCCTTTTCATGGACTAGATAAGGGATCATGGCTCTGCAGAGCCAAGAGGGCCAAAGTCTTATGGTATCCTGGGAGGGGAAAAGAAATTAAAGATTGCATCATAAGCAGGTCACAATTAATCTGACCTGTGCAATGGATGGGAACCTTGTCACCCCAATAC
The DNA here is from genome assembly GCF_015220075.1 of Falco rusticolus. Classification (NCBI taxonomy): domain Eukaryota; kingdom Metazoa; phylum Chordata; class Aves; order Falconiformes; family Falconidae; genus Falco; species Falco rusticolus. Next base: position 51,486,387 of record NC_051187.1, read on the forward strand.
TCAAGCAGCTGTTAGCACTGTGCACTGTGTTATGATCTCCTATTTACACATGTACACTTTATGGTTAATAAAATCCACAATGGCTTCTCTCAGCTCACGATTTTAGTTTGGGTCAGCAATATATGTCTTTTCATCTGCATTCCCTTGCCTGGCTTAGTTAGTCTGAACAAAGATTCAGGAGCATCCACAGCTTGTAGCTTGGGGAGGTGAGAAAGGAAATACCGTTGTGGTGGCCTTGCAGAGAGGCAGGCGCAGCAGGCTGGCAGTGAGGAGGAGGAGAAGGTGGTGCTGGCTTCCAAATGGGCTTTAAGACTGGCAAGAGCAAGTGGAAAAGACTAGGCAAAGTACTTGAAGAAATCATATTCCTGCTATTTATAACTAATTCAGATGGGGTGCTTTGGTGACACACATCTGAAAAGAGGGCTTCAATAGCTTGAAAACAGATGGCGAGGCAGTGACAGAGATTTGCCATCCTGGCTCCCAGCAAATTGCCTGTGTTGTGAAGGCAGGTAGATGCAGTGGCTCTCCAGCAGCGCTGCTGCCAGGGGGGTAAGGAGAGCAAGCTCTTTAGATACCCTCTTCTCATGCCGCTAGTTCTCTGCTATTATAATGCCGAACTTGTGTCCTGCTATCCTGAAGGCAGTAGATGGTGCTAGTGATAACACTATTACTGTGTATGTTAATCAAGTAAAAGTATACCTAGATGAGCAATGTTAAATACTTATTTTCCTCATAGTCCTCATCTCAAGGAGCCTCAAGGCACTTGTGAAAAATTGAAAACCTGCATTTTTGTGTCAGCTCACGTTGAGCCTCAGTGCAGCTACTTTGTGTGCCCCCACAGACTGGCTCCGGAGAGAAGACAGAAAGATATAGCAGACAGATGCCAAGTAGCAAAAAACCTTGTTACATCAAGCCTCACTGAGACTTCAAAGATAATTTCAGGAAGAAGGATGCAGACAGCCAGGTCGGAATGTGGCAGGGCTAATCTAAATCAAACTAATCTCTCAGTTTTACAAGAAAGCCCTTAACAACTGGGGACCAGGCTGTTATCTCTATAATCTCTTGGGAAAAGCTGTTCTCAACAGCTAGCACTCATCACCCTGTTGGCACATGGTAGCTGCTCTGCTGCTTTTCAGAATAGGGACTTGTGATCTTTGTCCCATTACAATAATTGACTTGTTACTCTCAGAAGTAGCAGATTAGGCAAAAGCTGTGGTTCCCAGCGGGGCAGAGACTGTGCTTTCGCCGGAAACAACTTACAAAGACAACTCCTCCACCCTAAGAAATGAAATCAATAGCATCACAAAGTCGAAAACACTCACTTCTGACTTCCAGATCAGTCATATTTACAGGAAGCAGCAAACTCCTTTTCTACCCTGTACAAAGTTGTCATTACAATCAAGAACCATGCACCCTAGCAGAGAGGCTAATGAAGGAATGGGCCAAGATACACAGGCAGAGAAATGTCCCTAAGGATGCTGGACTGGCACACCCAGCAAGACATTCAGTGTGCTTTGTGTTACTGGGCTTAGAGGAAAACATCTCGGGCCCCATAGAACAGAGACTTTAATTTCTGTAGCTGAAAGTGTCAGTGCACATAGGAAAGGCAGCTGTCTGAGGAAAGGAGGTGCTCAGAGCTGAGATGAGTTTAACTTTTTTGTGTACCTTAGGTCTTCTATGTTTTACAGCCCTTTTCCAAATGCATCCAAAGAAAACACATTCAGCCTCGCAAAATGCATACTAAGCAGGAGAGTCACTCTGGTCCAGTTCCTAGTCCTCCTTAAAATGACCACTCTTCGCTGTTCTCTCATTTTCTATCATTTTCCTTTGCTAGCAGCAATCCTTTAAATTGATCTTTGAATGTGGACAATTTTGTACTCTGTAGATGTCTCAGACAAGATTTAAATAGCAACAGATTGTTTCAAGCATTTCACATTGATGGAAATTAAAGGCCCATTTCCCAAAGCTTTTAAATACATGCTTAACTTTGGGCACATGAGTAATGCTATTGACAGCAAAGGAATAATTCATATGCTTTGCTGTATTGCTGCCCAACAGCTGTACAGACAATACAAACTGCTTGAGTGATATCCATGGGGTAACTCTACATGGTTTCTTCAAGATAAGCCTACAGGAGGGATATAAGCTGGGAACATCTTTTAGCAAGGGGTAGGGGACAAAGGACAGAGAAAAGGCCAAGGTACACAGTTGTCTTTGTCTCAGTCTTTACCAGTAAGACCATCCTTAAGAAATATGAGGCCCCTGAGGCCAGTGGGAAACTCTGGAGCAAGGAAGGCTTATCCTTGGTTGCAGAGGATCAGGTTAAGGAACATTTAAACAAACTGGACATACATTAAGTCCACGGGCTCTGATGGGATGCACCCACAAGTGCTGGGGAGCCAGCTGATAGTACTGTGGGGCTACTCTTACCAGTCTTTGGAAGCCTTGCGGTCCTTGGGGAAGGGAGAAAAGGAAATTTAACTGCTGTCTTCAAGAAGGGTAAGAAAGAGGATCTGGGGAAAACACAAGCTAGTCTTCCTCACTTTGATCTCTGGAAAGCTGATTGAGGAAATAAACCTGAAAACCATTTCTAAACTTATGAAGGACTAGTCAGCATGGATTTTTGAATGGACAAGCATGCCTGACCAACCTGATAGTGAGGAGATTACCAGCTTGAGTAGATGAGAGGAGAGCAGATGTTGTTTATTTGTAGAATAGACTTTAGTAGCTTTCAATTCTGTTTCCCGTAGCATCCTCATAGACAAGTTGATGAAGTATGGGCTAGATAAATAGACAGTCAATGGAAAATTGACCAAACTGCTAGACTCAGCAAATCATGATCATGAAATCCAGTTGTGGCATGAAGCCTCGCTAAAGGCCAGTGACCAGCGGTGTACCCCAGAAGAGTATACTAAGGTCAATCAATACTGTTAAACATCTTCTTTAATGGTCTGGATGATGTGGCAAAGTCTACCATCAGCAAGCTTGCAGATGATGCAAAACAGAGAGGAGCGGCCAATATACCAGAGGATCATGCTGCCATCCAACAAGTCCTTGACAGACTGGAAAAATGGGCTGACAAGAACCTCATGCATCTGGGGAGGAACAGCACCATGCACCAGTACCTGCTGGGGCCAAGCGGGCATAAAGCACCTTTACAGAAAAGGACCTGGGGGTCCTGGTGGAAACCAAGTTGGCCATAAGCCAGCAATGTACCCTTGTGACAAGGAAGACCACCAGCTTCTTGGGTGGCTTTAGGAGTATTGCCAGCAGATCAAAGGAAGCAATCCCTCCTGCAGCACTGGTGAGACAAGTGGAGTGCTGGGTCCCGTCCTGGGCTCGTCGTACATGGAAGATACAGATTTACTGCAGCAAGAAGAAAGAACAGGTCACAAGATAATTAAGGGACTGAACCATCTGTCATACAAGGAGAGACAGAACTAGAACTGTACAGCCTCAAAAAGAGACAGATAATGGAGGATCTCATCAAAGTGTAAAAACATCCAATATGGGGAGAGGGGATAGAGAAGATGGAGTCCAACTAAGCACTATCCAGTGACAGGACAAGAGGCAATGGGCACAAATGGAAGTATAGGAAATCCTATTTAAGCATAAATTTAAACTTTTTTTTTTCCTCCCTCTTATGAGGATGAGCAGCCACTGGCACAGGTTTCCCAGAGAAGCTGTGAAGTCTCCATCACTGGGAAGACCCACAACTTGAGTGGACATGGCCCCGAGAAACCTGCTTTGATTCTGCTCTGAGCTTGAGGGTTGGACTAGATGGTCTCCAGAGTCACCCTCCAGCACCCACCAGTATAAGATTGTGTGAACTGCATCTAGAGGGAAGAAATAAATTCTCACCGAGTATGAACAGGAAGCTCTTTAACAAAATTGGAAGTAGAATTTGATTGTGATTGACTAAGCAATTACTAAAATTGAGGGGTGGCTTCGTGAAAGAAATACCTGCCTAGTTTCATCAGTTTCTACAGTTCAGTCTTAATCACACACACAAAAAACCCCAAACCAACTCTGTCATTCCTATTTTGTATTGTTTGTTGGCTTTGGTGGGATATAACACAGATCCCAAAGATAAATCTTTGAATTGCAAAACCAAAAATGACGTTTGCCTTGCGATAAGTCATTGTTTTGACCAGGAACACTTAATGACATTTATTCTCAACAGCCATTTCAGCAACAGCTGCCACAAAACCCACACTAAATTCAGATTTACATTAAGCTTTTTCATATTACTTTTCCTGGTGGGTAAAATACAACTTTTAAAGGTGGCAGCTATATGCTATAATTCAGCTCGCCCATGAAATATCGGTCATTGCAATATACTCAAGCTGAAGACACTAACAGCCAATTACCCCACAAGTGGTGGGTTTTGCAGAGCTAACCTTTTGGCTACATCTTTACTATGTCTGCTCCACAGCTGCCAGTGCTGCTGTTTACACGAAGGCTGAAATGGACAGTATTTATTTTCACTTTGGATACTGACATGAAATTCAGGTTTAAAATGCCTAGAAGAAAGTTACAGACTAACACAACAGAATTGCATCCAGTTCCCTTTCTTTTTGCCCTCTGCCTGCAAGGTTACAGGAACACTTTAAAAACACACCTGCTCTTGTGCAAAAGTCCTTTCTGTTGCCAACTGCACTAACGGTTGCTCTGTAGTTTCTTTTGTCACAAAAGCAGCAAATAGCTTTTAAACTTGCAGGAAATACTAGTAAACTCCTGGAATACTTATGTTTCCTCTAGCATCGGCTGAGTCATATTAGCACCAAGACGTTGGGAAGCCTGAAATGCTCTTAGATTGTTGTCTTTGTTGGTGAGTCAGTTCTCCAGGTCTGACTAATTGTCAGCTTGCTGCAGGCCTAGGAGGTTTGCTGGCCTCCCTCACCATCCAGGGGAAGTGTTAAACTGATGAAGCTGCTGAGAATTGCAGGAGAGAAAGCATGGAAGGTGGCTATGGAAGAGAACTGAGTATTAGATTTTAATGACTATGCTCAAACTCACTTCAGCTGTATGCCAGTCATACCCATTCAGTTCAGTCCCTAATTCCAACATCTCCATGGCTGAGTGGCAACATTAGGTTTACAGTTGGACTCGATGACCGTAAGGGTCTTTTCCTACCTAAATGATTACAATCTATAGCATACTAATTGCACACATACACTATTATCATGAGCGCTGAAGTTTGCGGCAAACCTTCCCAGCAGCAGAAGCATCAAAGCCAGGCAAACTCTGCATTAGCAGCAAATTACCTGAATCAACATTTACTTCTCTAAGAATCAAAACTAGGAACTTTTGCAGGCAAAGGGAAAATAAGAAATGTTGCTAACAGGTATGCAGAAGGGTCAGTAACAAGGTAACTGTATGGAGTAGCCTTAAGATTGATCTTCCTTTTCCTGTTGGGATCTAACACAGGGATCGTCCACCACTACTGACTGCAGAATTGCTCATGACTTGGCTATACTGCAACCACAGAAACTAGATGCTGCAAACAGCACCTCTCACTCATACACCGTGTAGATGACCATCCTACAAGGAGATTTTATTTGGTCAATATGAATGTTCCTTCTGCTGGCACTGGTACTGGTGCCACCGGTTGCTTGTTTGGAACCTCAAGCACTATTGAGACACGAGTCAGTAAACTTGGATTTCTCCAGCCCTGGAGTTTACAAGCCAAGACATGAGGTGTAGTTTTAAGCCACTCTTCATGTTAGAAGATATTTATAGTTGTGAACACTGCTGAGCACTGCCCTCATTTTCTCCTTAGTTCAAAAGAGAGGTGAAAACTAGGGACAATTTCTGCCAATTTTTCCCCTCCCCCTTCTTCACTCCCAGTTATAGAAACAAGCCAGAGCAAAAGGAAGGGCTAGGCTGAGCCCCACTCAAATCATGATGCTTGCAATTAGTACACAAACACGCTCATTAACCAAATGCATTGTAGACTGACTGGTGACAACATGGAGCAGGAGCTGAATCACAGCTGAGCCAGAGCCTAGGTTTTACATAGTAAACAAAAAGACATTTGTGGAGTCAGTCCAGCAAGACAAAACCTGCTTTCTAACTCAGCATGGCGTTAGTTGGCAGTCTGAACAGAGTAACCTACCAGGTACCAAGCAAATGTAGTGTCACTGAGGCTCCCAAAATTTCTGCTCACCACAAAAATAACCTCAGTGTTGGTGTTTCCCCCCGCCGTATAATTTGTTTTAGAAAGCTTTTACTTCGTTTTCAGCTGGTTGCTTCTATACCAAGTAGGACCACATTTTACTACACTGAATGAAGGAGGGATTAGAGCAGTGTTACAGAACACATGTTGCCCCATCACAGAAGGTGAACCATTATTTGACCCTATTTGAAGTGGCTTTGCTGCTACATGCAATGTTTTATGACCGCGTGATTACAAGTTGCTGGATCACTTAGCTATGGGCAAAAATCCCAGAGGCTTAAAAATTAGAAGACAGAGATAAATAGTTTATATGCACAGTGATGAAGATGCAATAAATTTCTGATCATATTTTAAACATTTGGGGTAGACAGTACTGACACAAAGTAACTAAATAGAAAACAATATAGGAATAGCTAAGATTATTACTTTATACATCCACTGGATACACTTTCCAATTGACCATGACGTTGATCTCTACACAGCTATTGTATTTCTTCTTAGCAGTGCCGATTACCATTTTTGCCTGCAAGAGCATATGCATCACACATTAAATTGCAGTAATTTGTGCCTCTTCCACAGCCAAGCCAAGAGCCAAAATACGAGGTCTGGATGACACTGACCTCCCACAGCTGCTGTCAGGTGTTGGTGTCATTTGTAAAAACAGGCAACACATGGGGACTAAGCAAAGCCTCTGTAACCTTGGAGAGCTTTTGCATCATCACCTCAAAATTTTGAATGCCAAATGTTTTAAAATCAGTAACGAAAGTGTTTACACTCCCAGCCCACTGCAGCCAGTGTTTCTGTGGCAGTGTAAGTAGGAAAAGGCTCAGTACAGAAGCATTTAGAATATACATGCAAAAAGTATTTAATGAAGTGGAAGTGTTGCCTCAATGCTGCTGAAATAGCACAGCTCTTGATTCCAGGGATGGAGGCAAAACTGAAGTACCATAAAGCTACACTTGTCAAAAATTTTAGCAGTTCTTGATATCTTGTTTCTGTAACTCATTTGACCATGGCTAGAAAGAGTTTAAACACTCGCTGTTTGTCATTTTCCTGGACTCACTGGTTTGGTAGCATTTGCATTACACTGTAATAAGGTAAAGATAGCATACACATAAAGGTAGAAATAATTATTAAAAAAAAGGCAGCATACACAATCTGTAGCCAAATGTTGCTTCTTCCAGTAAGAGACAAAAGAACTTCTGTCTTCTTGATTTATGTAAGAGATGCTATTGCTAACATATATGGTCTAGCTCAAATAGGAGTAACAGGACTTCCAAGTCCAGCATACTTTGGCATTAGAGCTAAGTATGCCTTAAAATCCTTCTTGGACCAGACTTGGAAAACTGATGGGAAGATTTAAGAAAAATGTGTCAATAGAAAAACAGCCTGAACTGTCAGGAAGGAGTGAAGAGTCAGATTTGGTGATCATCAAATGAGGTCTTGAGCTCTGTTTTAATGAAAAACATATCTGTTTCAAATCATAAGAGATTTATATTTTTTCTCTGGGCTCCACTATCACAATAAAATATTTTGTCTAGTTTCAAAGGCACTCCAGATACAAGAGGGGACAGATAGTGCTGATAGATGGCTCCTGTGGTACCTGTTACAGGGCATCTGTCACACACATCCTGGGCTGTTTCTCACTGCTGTTTTAAAGATGACAGACATGTTTTCATTCAACAAGGCTGTCTATTTATATCCCCTAGACACAGCTTCTTTCAGTGCTTGTAGAAGCTTCATCCAAACAGAAAGGAACCCTGTAAGGTCTGCAGGATGCTCTTCCCCCATTGAAATTCTGTATACAGGCACATCTGCCTGGGAAGGTATGGGGGGCAAAGCTGGAGTTAGGGCTAATCCATAAATACTGGTCCCAGTTAGCTTAGCCATGCAGTTTTTAGCCAGGGACACCCATTCACTTTCTCAGAATGCATGCATGAAAAGCAGCGCCTGTATACCTGATGGTTTATAAACATGTTTTAAGAAATTAAGGGAAAAGTCACCAGGGACCTGCCAGGTACTGACCTGGGCACTGCAGTGAGGAAGGATGGAGTGAAGGAGCAGATTGTCTTCCTGAATCAACGTCCCAGCAGCAAGAAGGGATGTGTCCATGACGCATCTAAAGGCGAGTGCTTCACTAGATGTCCAACCACCAGAATAACCTCTGAGTTATCACTCAGGGCTGTTGCCCCACTCTGAGCTCTGTGCTGGATGTGGAGCTGTTTGAGGGTCCCAGCAACATCTTTTTGCTCTGGACCCCAATTATTATTCTGAACTTGTGCCAAAGACCCCCTGCAGGCTAGCCTGCTGCAGGAGGAACATCTTACTCAGGTGATGTGTTGCTGCCCACCAGCTCATCCTACAGACACCTGAAGATCGTCCCTGTAGGAAGCCACTTACAAGATAACCTGGTTTTCAGCTGGGCCTTAAGCTGGCACAGAGTTCTGTCTGATAGTTTTTTTCTGCTGGTAAATTAGAGGGAAAGACAACATACTCCTCAAGAAAAAAAACCTACAAAGCTTCTAATGTCAGAGGAAGCTTTCCAGTGACTTCAAAAAGGCCAGGATTTTGCAGTGATCTGAAAGTATAAATATAATGAATGAGCAACAAGTTTGAGTCATCCTTCTTGTACGGATTTTTGGTCTTTCTAGGCACCTATGTACCAGAAAGAAAAGCATTACAAATTAGCCTAGATGCAGTTGTCCAAGCTCTCCATTTCAGTTTCAACATAATGAAATTCTGCCTGGTAAAAATGATGGGCTTGTTGTTACTTTAGCCCTGCCTAAAATTACTACTTTAATAGTATGTTTCACTGCAAGACACTTATTCTCTATGAAGATTCAGCAAATGAGAATCTGACTGGGTATTAAAGCACTGGGATAACTTCATTAGTTCACTGCAGGGAATGATGTGGAGGAGACCCTCATAGCTTATGCTTTAAGCCCAACACTGAATAGCCTCAACTTTCTATCTGAAAAATAATTAAAATAAAAATCACAATGACCTGTCAAGACTCACTGAATTTCCTGCTGTTCTCATAATTTTTTCCTGAATCTGAATATATCTAAGGAGTTAAAGATATGTTATTAATGCCTTAAATCAAATCTTCGCTTATCTAATTCTTTCTACATATTTCTTTGAGTAACATAAGGAGCAGTTAGCTGGTAGATTTAAGGAGTATCAAAGTTATTGCTTAGAGCTAAGGCAGCACTGCACCTTTTCCCTTCCCATAGAGGCAAACTTCAAAAAATAGACAAAAAAATAAACATTGATGATGAAGTGATGTTTGCCGCACAGTGGAGATACACTTCAACCACAAAACAGTCTTTCCCATACTGTCACGGACCACAGCCACTTCCTCTGCAACAAGCCAAAGACTGGCAGTAAAAGCCAGAACGCTGCAGAAATCAGTGCATTACGGATACAAAAAAGGAGATACTGTAAGAATCACAGAAGAAACACTTGTCCTTGGAATAAGGATGACCTCATCTGATGTTGAATTCTTTGCTACCTGTTGCTTCCACATGCACAAATCCCCTGAGTGTTTAAACACCCAGCCCCTGAGCTCTCACCGCCCCCCAGGGCTTAGCGCTGCCCTTAGAGCCTGCTGCTCCCTATCACTCAAGTTGGGTGTCAAAAATACCCAGGAGACAAGATCGAAGCTTTAGCATCTCCTGATGGTGCTGCATTCACAGAGACAAAAGCCACACTGGTGCAAACTGTTTCCCCCACCCCTCCATCTGCTTCAAGCGACTTCACAGGCTATGCCAGCTCCACCTTAGCTGGGCTGTTCCTTACCAGCCCAGCTGCATCAGGCTATCATTAGCTATTATGCTGCTGATCATCTTTATCTCTCAGGCACATCTTCAGAGAAGCTGGAATTTACAGATGCTTTCTGCCTCCCAAACCTTCTCTGCTTGAGAGCCATAAAATCTGGGATGCCAAATGCTCATTAGCACTGACCTTCACTGTGGCAGCATGCAGAAACCTCCTGATGACACCTGGTGAAGGGAAAGAGCTGCCCTCACAGCACTGCTGGAGATGCAACATGCTCACCCACAGCTGTGCACTGCCAGCTGAGAAATTAGCCTAATGCACGTCTGCGGGAACAGGATTAAAAGGTCAGTTGATGGTGATCAGCAACACCCCAAACCTTCTGTTTAGTGCCGTTAGCAACAGCATATGGCAGCTATGAGATATTTCCCATGGCTTCCTAGCAGAGACCACAGCCCTGACCTGGATTTACACAGAGAAATGCACACGTTAACCAGGCACAAAGCTGAAGCCGTGCCTGCAGGCAGGACCGCAGCCTCTCCTGGAGCAGAGGGGATGCAACAGGGCTGCGTGACATGGCCATGCGGCTGCAGTGATGTTTCCAGGCCCTGCATGTGGTGAGGATGGAAACCCCAAGGAGGCTTCAAGGGATCGGAGGGGGCTCATGCTGGTTGTAGTGGTGAGGATGTGGAAACAGCTACAGTGAACAACCAGCATCACCACCCCCACCCCCAGTCACTCCTGAACAGAAACACTACAGCAAGTGAATAACTAATTAAATCAAGGGCACTTCAGTGGAGGGACTGAATGACCCTACAAGTAGTACTAACAGCCACATCAGCTTCTCACAAACAGTGACTCCACGTTCAGGTAACAGCAAGCAGGTCATTCAGGAGGCAGAGCTCCTTGGCGGCAGCACCCAACGGTGTGAGGCAGGGGCAGTTATCCTGCCCCTCTGGGTCCATGGTCCCTGTCCTCAAGGACTGGAATGAAACAGAACAGTGAAACAAAGCGACTCAGGGCTGGGAGGTGAAAAAATAGCCAATATTTGGGCTCTGTCCACTCTGAACAGTGAATTTCTGGCAAGGGTGCTTAAGTTAAACCTCAAAATGAAACAGAGCGCTATGTCTAACCTCCCCTAGAAGGTGCAAAGCTCAGGCTCACCATCTACAGGACAGCAGCTGTGCAAGTCAGGTCAGGCCATACATTCACTAGCGTATGGAGTTATTCAGAATCAAAGTCAATTCATCCGCTACTATGAAGTGACTGAAGGTTTTGTTGCAGTCCATAGCACCATGTTCATTAGCTCCAGCTGATAATCTGGCCCTTGGGGCTTGATACAGACACAAATCTTTAATCAACTAAGCACTACCACGAGAAGCTGCAGATGCATTTGTGGACAGCCCATCGATTAGAACAGGAAGAAAGAGGCTATTTTTCCATGTACATTTAACAGCTGTGGTGGGTTTTGGTTTTGTTTTTTATTTTTTTCCTCCAATTTTAACATCAGTCAGACCCAATACGTCTCTTTAGAGCAACCTACATAAACCAAAGTCCCTGTCCTTACATACAAAAACAGTGCAGCGCAGCTGAGAGTATGATGCGTATTGTTATTCTTGATACACTGCAGTCTCATTATATTCCAGGGCAGTCATCCGAGTCGACTGCGATGCCCAGAGTGCTGGCGATCGCAGGACTGCAGAGATGGCACTGAAGACTAACCAAAGCATGTACTGCTTGGGGACAGCCTGGGCAGTACCGAGCAAGCGGCACAGATGGCGTGCCTTATTCACCCTTCTGCACAGAGCATGCTGTAAGGTGTCCTACATAACGTCAGAGATGGCGAGGTGCCACAGGCAGCGCCGAGATGCGTCATAGGTCTGTTAGTGATGCTACTGCAGAGTTGGCTGGAAGGTGTCAATGTTTAGGCAGATTGTCAGACGAGCATCAATTTACAAATTCTTCCAGGAAGCAGCATTATTTAATGCATTTAATTAGCAAAAGTTCCCTGCTCATTTTGGCTGCTTAGCAAAGGGATGCAAAGGCTGTCTGCCTCCACTTACTGGGGACCCAGCCTGGAGGCCTTTGCTCTCTGTTGAGCCCTATGGCAGATGAGTGAGCTTGGCTTCTGGAAGGAACTGACTTCTGCAAGGTTATGTCCTTTGAGACATGGAAAACCTCAGTGAAGAGCAGGTCTGCTGCAGGTTTTATCACCCAAAGGGACCTCCTAGTCACCTGAACAGATTGTTTCTCTGGCATATATTAGACAGACACGTTAACCAATTTCTGCACCCAGCTGACTGAGCTGGAGCTTGCTGGTCCTGCCTGAAACACTCTCAAGTGATTTAGTCGGACAACATTCCTAGACTCTGGCACTGACGCTATTCAATAACTCCCAGCCAGTATTGTCTCACTATGGCCTCCATACATTGCACACTGCCAACAGCTGAGTGCCTTTAAAAAAAAAAACACCCAAACTACTAAAACTGTAACTGAGCACTTTACATGTTGAAGTCAACAGGGGTAAAACACTTGGGCTCCGCACAGAAGCTGTAAAACGTCCTGCAGCATTTTCTGGCTCCCCTGCTATCAGCATACCCTAGAGAAAAAGGTTTTCTTAGGCTGGATTTAACAGAGAGTGTAGGCATTTGTTCAAGTAACATGGAAGGAAAGACTGCCTCAAAATATGGCAGGTAATTAGAAGATTAAGGAGCCTCTCTCTTTCAGACATTAAGGCCAAGGCTTAGAAGACCAGTGCTAGGTGCCTGGATGACTGGCTGAAACCTACCAACACAGCAGCGGCCAGGATTCCCTGATGCCTGATGGCTTTGGGATCGCCTACAGTAAAAGAAATGTCCAAGTAAGTAAGAATCAAAATTGCCAGGCTGACCGTTTTGATGGCAATTTGTTTGAAGAGACATAGTCCCAGGAGTAACCACTTTGCCTGCTGAACCAGTGAGGTAGTGAATGCTGCTGGGGGAGGGTTACTCACTACAGTGAAACGTATGAGCTCTAAACCCTGGGTCAACACACTTGCCCTCTTTACTACAAATTTGTTGCTCTTGTGAGCAAGAGGCTGTGTGCAAGCGCTGCATTACCATGACCTGAGAAGTCATGCTCAGTAAATGCTCCCTTTGGGTTTCAGTCATTTCCTTAAGAGAGAATGATCCATTTGCAAAATTCTCCAGAAAGGTCATCTCGGGAGGAGGGCGGAGCTCAGCCACAGAGTGTGCCAGCCCTGAGCCATGGCAGGAGGCCCTCAGAAGGGTGAGGGCATTTTTCCGTCGCTAAAAAGCACATTTACCAGGCTGCAATATTTTGCTGTTTGTAGCATGCGAGCTTTACTTTATGTGACATTTCCAATTCCCTTGGGCTTGAAATACAGTTAAGCTTGTAGCTTGCTGAAACAGTTTATCATCGAGGATGTAAACTTGGTTGCATAGCCATAGAGACATAAGGAGGGTCACTCTTTCCAGAGGGGACAACTAGCTTTGCAGTGCAAGAGTCCTGCCAAGATGAGCTCTTTCCTCTTGGATTCTATCAGGATTTGACAGCTCATTAAAAGTTAGGAAGGAAAAAGATTTTATTTGCTTCGCCCAGAAGTGAAGCAAAGGCTCTTGCCATTTTGCTCAAAGAAAAAAAAGTGACCTTCACCCTTCCCAGCTTTTCCGTGCTATAGCTGTAAGCCATAGCTAACAGCAGGGGAGGACCAAATTCTGTGCACAATTATCACCAATGGTCTTTCGGGGCTTTAAAATTGATTCTTCAGTCAGATACTAATTTGCACCGCAAGAAATGATTTGGAGCTACCCGCAGATTTAAGGTATAGAGCTGCATCGATTATGCCAAAGGCACAATTTCAAGGTAATCTTTGCAGTTTGGAGAGCTAAACATCAGGTTTTTTGGTTTGTTTTGGTTTTTTTGTTTGGTTTTTTTTTTTGTTGTTTTGTTTTTTGTTGTTCCACCCCAGTTAGAAGTGGAGCCTCTGCTTCAGGCCCTGCATGCCAAAGGCACAGGGCAAGAAAGAATGAAACATCCATGCGATACCACAGCTGGTACTGCTCCCAAAAACTGTTATGGTGTTTGCATGCAGCATGTTAGACTGACATTAAAATCAATGTGTGCTGTGTATACCTGCAGGCAATGCTCAGTCCCTGGTAAACAGGGCAGGCAGAGCTAGGGCGAGAACGATGAGACAGAGGACTCAATAGTTTAGCTCAGTTTAAAAGAGATCTCATTTAAGATAGATGACAATCCCACATAACTAGCCAAGAACGTCCAAATTACCAGAGCACATTTTCATTCTTATATTAGAGTCTTAATACTAAACAAACCCCACAATAAATCCAAATAAAAACCCCTAGATTCTGCTGACAATACCTTTTTATGCATGCATGTAAAAGCTTTCATGCTGCATTCCTCTCATACCCTGGAAGGTTACCCCAATCAATTTGCATCTGCCTTTTCTAGCTATCAAAAACCCAGCCAACACATTTTTCTCCCACTAAAACCAATGCAAACTTAACATAAGGAGTCTACTAGGAACTTCATATTTCTTTTCACGGTTACGCATCTCTTAGCAAGAAAGAGAGGGAAACAAAACCTCTCGGGGAAATCCTGGCCATACAGGGGTTTGTGTCCCTCTCCAGCAAGCCCAGTCAGTCACGCCACTTTGCACTCCCTAGGCTGCCCTGGTTGGTGGGAGCACAGAAACACCTGGTGAAGCCTTAGCTCTTTTGTCCTTTTCTTTGGATCTAACTCCACCTGTTCTTACTCTCGATTAGCAAAACAAGAGCCAGGAGTCCAGCCCAACATCCCAAACCACTTCATCTCTGTGTCGGGAATCAAAGCCTCTCCGAGAAGCCACACCTTTTCCTTGCTATGCATGGATTACACTCTGCACTCCACGTAGCACGGTGACCCACCTCTGGGACTCTCTTCTCAACCCAAAGCCTCCATTTGCCAGATTCAAGTTTCACAACCCTTTGAACCAACCCTGAAAGAAGTCACCACATAAGCAAGAGATCAATATTGCACCTTACCTGTGGCTCACCTCATTCCCTCAGCTGTCCTGCAGGACAAATGGCCTCCTCACACCATCACCTCGGGCTTTCTCCATCTCTCCTGAGCGCCATCTCACCCACTCTTATACCTAGGTCTCTGCCACAACTCACTGCATCTTTATCAGCTATTGTTAGGCTCTTTGCCTCCCATCTCCCCTGCTCACTGGGATTAAGTAATGAAGAACAGTTGGGTCCCTGCCCTCCTCCCACCTGGCAGATCCTCTGTTGCCTCCTGAGCTTAATGCACACCACCAGCACACTTGTTTGCAAAGGTGGGGAGGCATGGAAGCCTCCTTTCTCACTGTCCTCCCTAGCCAGGTCCAATCTGCCCAGACCGCTGGTTAGAAACCAGTCTTACAGGAAAGCTGCTCAGAGATTTTTCATCCAAACCAGTAACGAGCTATTGCTCATTTCCATCCACATTGCAGCACTTTGGAAAACATGTCAATCACTTGATTTTTGAAAGCCAAACTGAACTGTTTTTACAGTGCTGAAATGCTTTTGCAAAATGTAATTCATTCACTTGGAAAGGCGTGGAGAATTTAAACTGGTCCATCCCTTCCCCTCTAGACCTTTCTCTTTACTACCGAAGTGAAGCTCTGTGCTGTGCTGTTCTTCTCAGCTGCACTTGTTGGTTGCACATGCTGCATTCTCAGACAGGGACACTGAAACCGGACCTCTTTTCCTTCCTAGCATCTGGAAATGTAGCAGGGTTTTTTGATTTTGATTAGGCATATGACCTTTTAAGGAAACAAGCCACAACACTGAAAGACCCAAATAATTTATTCAAGCAAAACTTACCAAGCAAGTTACAGAAGTGTGGTATTGGATGCCTTGTGATGGTAGAAAAGCGTGCGATCGGAGCAGATTGCACATGTGCTTGGATGAATAAAAGAGGGAAGTGTGCCCTAGCAGAGGGAGGCTTCAGTGTAGTTTTTTTCTTTTTCTTTTTTAACCTGCACTGGAGACAGAAAGGACCAGCAGTGCTGGAGCTGGACACGATCTCCACATAGGTAGCTATAAAGAAAGCTGTAAGCTATACTATACAGTTCTCTTTCTGTCGGGGGCAGGTTCTATAAAAGCTCCAGCTTCTGTTTCAGGAGAGATTAGGATGTTTAGGGGCTTCCCTCAGTTTTGCATCTCTCTCTACAGTGCTGTCAATTCGTTTGCAGTAGCTATTCCAGCTTGTATGAGCCAAGCTAGAAAGAAAATGCACAAAAGAAATGAGACAGATTTTCTTCCGGCAAGCAAAGGGGTGGACCTTATGACATGGTTACTGGAGCTCTGTGCCGGTGGGAAGGGTGCCATCTCAGAGCAATAGCTGGTGGAGAAAATACGACTGCTTTCCGCTCCACCTGTGCTGCCATGGGGGAAGGGGCCAGAGAACCTGGCTTTGGCTTTGCAAGGGCATAGAGAACGTGAGAGATGAGAGGCAGGTGAGGAACAGGCTGCTCACCCCCATCCATCCCAGGGAGCAGCAGCCGTGTACCGGTTGTGTTGTTTGCACTCAGACTGGTGATCTCAGGGTATGTCCCCCCGAAAGCAGAGAAACCCACATAAGGGAATGCAAGACAGTCGTTAGTATCACTCATGGCAACATCAAAAAAGTGAAAAGCAGATGAGAGCGAGCAACCGAGTGCTTCACTCTTCCAAACAGCCTTTCAACATCAACAAAGCCAAGCTGGAAAGGCGGGTGAGTCTGGGAGGAGAGAGAGAGAGCACTGCTTAAGATGGGTGGATGAAGGAGGTATAGCCTGATGTAGCAGAAGCTGTGCAGCAGGGAAGTTAGGGTGAACAGCAGGAGTTTTCCCAGCAGAGAAATATATAAGCATGCAGAGCCATGTCAGTACAGGCAAGGAGGTAAACCTGTAATAAAGAATATTTCATATCATTAACCAAATTGGAGCATATACTGCATTTGCATTGCCTCAGATAGTTTGTAAGACTTATCTGATTATGGTGTCTTACCTAAACTGCCGTATACCTCTCAGCTTTTCTACTTCAAATAGCTGGTTTACATAAAGGTACAGTCACAGTGGGTGTGGGGAGACATTTGGTGCTCAGAGCATCCAAAAACCTAATGGGAGCCCAGGCGTTTCAGAAGGGTGAGTACACTAATGCATGCAGCCACTCTCTCCCCAAAGGCTTTTCTCTTAGCTTAAGACTTACTAAACCTAAGCAATTTGTCTCATTAATTAATTGCTCAGTAACAGCCCTTATAAAAGGAAGACACCCACATGTGAGGGAGGAAAGGTGAGGTGCTCCCAAATCACAGGAGGAGCAGCTTCGTGGATGGCCTCACCTCTGCCATCTCCCGGGCGGACCCCGTCTCTCCTTCCTGAGCCCGGGGTGAGGGCAGCCCAGCAGTCTCCAGCTCAGCACCGGCGTGGGGGCTTCGCAGAACCCGGCACCCATTCTGATACACCAGCCATTTCCCAACGGGTGCCGAGGAAGAGGCAGGCACCGAGCGGCGGTGCTTTAGCTGCAGGTGTATTTTCCACCAGCTCGTGAGAAACACATCCTCGACTGCTCGGCTCGCTTCGGTCTTTCTGATGTTATGTAAGTGCATCTAGAGAAGAAGCACTGCCATAGGCAGGCTTCTAATTAGGAAAAGAAATAAATAGAATTATGGAATTAAGGCAGAACCTCAGCATGAATGACCCAAATCCCTTCCTTGTGCCGCAGTCCACAGCAGGCTATTAGAAAACACTTTTTTAAAAAAATAGTTAATTCATCACAAAGATGGCACAGCAAAGGCAAATTCCTTTGCAGGCTGGCACCCGTTCTCCCACGCTGATCCCGCTTAATTTGACTTTTGTAAGTGCAAAAAGCAATGCAGCAGTACCCTCACTCCTACCGGCGCTGCTGGAATACGAGTGGCAATGGGAAATCCCGTACATTTACCATTTCCTTATGTGCGCTGACAGCTTTCTGTTGGTCCAAACATGCAGGCTGTCATTACAGAGCTGCCTACGATGAGTTACCTACTGTCACATGGGGTTATAGGTGCCTCATCAACAATGGCTTTCTTTGTAGAGATACCAAGCATCCACAGGGCTCTACAACCTGACCTCAACAGGAGATATGAGGCCCTACACTTCCCACAAATGAGGCTGTAGTTATCTGAACACTGAGTCGCAGTCTTCAGTGCCTGCTTTTTAAAACGTTGGCCAGCAAAACTAGCCGTTTATGGTTCTCAAAGGAGTAACTTGAAATTTGATGAGGAAATCTTTCAGTTTTCCACTCACAATACTGCCAGCTACCACAGAGTGGTTTTGATGGCATTTGAATCCCTAATGGCACGGCAGTTTCTGTAGCTGGTTGAAGAAGCGAAGCAGATATCCCAGGATGTAGTGCTGCTGGTGGAACCTCATATCCTCTGTAAATCAGCTGGTGCATGAGCAAGAAGCCAGACTTATTCTTTATATATGAAGGCACTATTCCCCTGAAACTGTGATGTTATATGGTCTAAAATCTGCCTCAGATGGAAAACATGCAGTGATGAGTATTGGTTTGATAGGATGCTAGCTTGTTTTCTGCACTGGTCTTTCTTCTGCTGGGTCAGTCCCCTGGGAGTGGGGCATCTCTGGGCTTTTTTCCTACTGCAGCAAGACTACAGGGATGAAGTAAGAAAGGGAGACCTGTTTTCCTGCCCCCAAAGAGAGCTTGCCAATTGCAGCACACAGCTGAATGAGCACAGCTACCGTAGGGAAACACCCCTCTCCTGGCAGTTTGGGTTCAGGATTAATCTTCGGCAGCCACTAGCATGCAGGAACCTGAACCGTATGCCGTGGAATCCAGCAAAGCTAATTAATAAAATACCCTGCCCAGTTGCCCAAAGCAATGGGTATTTAGCTGAAGCAACCTGAACCCTACTGGCCAACCACCAGCCACAGAAATACAGCACAAGAAACGATGATTTTGGGGAAGAGGGCTCCAGTGTGGGGTGGGCAGCCAGGAGACCCCCAGTAGCAGAGGCACTGTGCAACCACATTATCTCGGGGCCTGTTCCGCTCCTCCTCCCTCACCATAGGAAAGAGCATGCTGAGGTGGGGGCTCATGCTCTTCAGCAGTAGACAGGCACATGGAAATACCATACTTGTAAGATCAGATACCATACTGCCAGATCAAACTACTTCACAGCCATCGCCTGTTATCTTATGCTCTTTTGTATTACGAGATAAAACTTCATTTCTTTTTCTGCGGAGGAAAATGGCTCAGGTTACTCTGCTGCTGATGCTCTCAGCTCTGTGCATGGTGTGCAGGCGTGCTGGTGGACAGTGGTGACCATTTGCTCCAGCAGTGACACCACAGGGTTAAGCCGCTGCCCTTTCCACCTTGGCTCCTGGCCTGCTGAGCTGGGCCAGTGCTGTGGGGCAAGGAGCTGCTGCAAGGCTCAGTGAATTCATGCGAAAGGGTAGAGCAGCAGCTGCTGCTGGGAAGCTGGTGCTCATGAACCACCGTGAAAAGGCAACGGCAACCGTGAAAAGACATGGAAGGAAGCAGACAGGTCTCTGCTCTGGCAGGGACAGCGCGTGGTGGCTTCCACCACACCGAGCTTTGCAAGCCGCCAGGTCTGAATTCAGAAAGCCCTTTGTAGCTGCTCTGTCGTACAGACATTCACAGATTTAGCCAAAGGGCCACACTTCAAAGTCCTTTCTGTTCCCATGTCAGCCTACAAACAGAGACCCAGAATAATTAAGACAGTGTTCATTTTATTGTACTCGGCATGGAAACCAGGAGATGTAAAACAGCAAAACATTAAATTCCTAAGGGACTTGATCAGGCGGGTAACATCGCTTTAGTATCACTGTAAGACTTCTTCACATGCAAACTTCTGTTGGTATGTCTCGAATGAATGCCACGTACACCTGGATGCCTAATACTAGCTTTACTTTGTACAGTACATCACGTTCAGTCATTGTAATTATAAAAATAATAAAGCCACAATGATACCAGTTGTTAGAAGCCCACAAGCTGTTTTTCTTCTGCTGCTGAGTGATCTGTGGCCACCACTTCTGTGGTGCTTGCAGCAGCCAGGAATTCAAAGTTCACCGACCCTTTCTTCCTTTAACTCCAGACGCTTTCCAGTGTGCAACTGAGACCTTAACTTCGGATGTGATTTTATGTACCATGAACACATGGGTCTTTTTCTTCCATTTTACTGAAATTCCTAGGGCAGCGTCTAAACTTGCATTTGATGTACTTGAAACTATTGATTATGAAAAGGGCTAAGGGAAGCACTGTCAGGAGGACCCTCCAGCAGAAGGATCATTTGTTGTAGCAGAGCTGCTGAGAAGCATCTGAGAGACTCGTATTCTGCCGCAGACAACTGCTGGAGACTTTGCTGGCAGAACTGGCATTTATTTCTACTCCAGAGAGTGTCAGTCTAAGCAGAAAGCTAACAAAACCTTAGGTCTAGTATTTCAAATGGGACTCGGCTGATGCGATCCTATCCGTGATGAGCTCAGGTGCTTGCTGTCACCCATAGTCTTTGTGCAGAAACCAGTTTGTGCATACAAGTGTGGATTTCCACACAGCTCAGGAGCCAGCATGCATCTCTGTACACCCCTGCCACTGCACTTTCTGTTGACAGTCTAGACACGGAGGTTGGCCGACTGCTGGGGTTTTTGATATGGATGTGGGAATTGTTTTAGAGACCAGATAAGGAGAAAATCCTTGTTTCTGTATGAGTAATGCATGACACCTCACACACGTACACCCACCTTACCACACACACCTTACTGCATACACACCAGAAGCTTACCTACAGCAAATGCTTTCCTAGAGGAAAAAATACTTCTTCTTTGTGTGATTTGGCTTAGTAATAACATCATTTTCTTCTTTAAGGAAGCCTGAATGATGAAAGATATGTTGCACATTGCGAAACCTTCCTTTCCAGGATTTGACGCAAAATCCACATTATAAACTCTAGGAAGGAAGAGCTGCTCAGAAAAGCACAAAATCCAATAAATCTCAGAGTTTGTTTTTTTTTTTTCTTTAAAAGAAAGATTATATCAATTTCAGTTTGGCACAATTCAGCTGTAATACTTCATGCGTTCTTTTCAACATCTACACTGTCTCAAGTGGGATAATTTAGGCCCCTAAGAGAAAATTGCAGCCATTTCAACATACAGTACCTGACCTTCAGGCCTGTGGACCACTGCAGCATCCAGTGAGCCCAGAGATATTTGGTAGTGCGCAGCATTTGGCTAAGAATCTATGTGCATATCTTTGGGATTGCTGAAAATACCGACCACTCATACAGGCATCACAGAGTCACCAAAAAATAAACCAGCAGAGGTTGAGACGTTACAAAAACAGGGGAGAAAAAAAACCACACCAAAACCCCAAAAAACAGAGGGGAGAGTTTCCTTCCAACTACAGCCTTTAACTTCCCAAAACCACAGTCTGATGATCAGTTGTCTCTCAGCCATTTCCATAAGCTGGGTATGAAAGACTTGCTCTGTCCTGGTAACCTTTGCATTCATTTTTAAACGGTGTAGAATGATAGACATGGAACAAGACAATAGAGCTAATAGGCTAATAAAATTTGTGCTTTCATACAAACCTTGCATATACTGAGCTCAGTAATGAAACACTGGTATGGTAGATTCCATCTCGTTTCCAACCTGAAAACCAGTCGCAGCCAACTTGAATATTCCATCAACTTCAACACCAGTTTTCATTTGGATTTCTGCTTCTAAATGTAACACTTCAATATGGTCATGAAATTAAAGATAAAAGGTAGTGCTATCTTTAGAGCGTTTATTCACCTTTTCTGAACCCTTTGAAGATGCTTCTCCAAAGGGTCCATTTTACAAGCTTTTACATGGTAGTAGCGGTAATAAACTGAGGTTGTTTGCCTAGTGGTTTTGTGGAAATGCATTTAGATATATCTATACATACTAGCAAAATAGAAAGCTTTTGGAAATGTTCATTTTCCTAAAAGTCACGGGATGCCAACGATATGAAAACATCTGTGAGCTCAGAATGAACAAATGGGTGAAACTTAAGAAAAACATTGGCTTTATAGACATAGGAACAGGAATTCCTTGTGAAGTACCTACATCAACTTCATTTTACTTCATTTCAGTCCCTCTCTCCCCATGTTTCTCAGCAGTTCCTTCTTGCATACTCAAAAGAAGGTTTTCTTCCTCTGAAATGGAAAAGGGAGATATTGTCCTCCTTGTCACTCCAGCTCTTTCCCCACTCTTTTTTTCCAAACTAAGTCAGCAGAAATGAGACAGGACTTTCAGCACTTGTGCCCAAGGCAACGCAAAGCTGGCAGGTACCAACCGAGTGCACAGAGACAGTAGTGGAGGTCACAACCTCACATGAATCCAGGACTACATCGCAAATTGCCTGCAATGAGATTCTGCTTCAACACAGGTTTTGTATTGGCAACATTGAAACGTGCTTATCTCATCTTGCCTAGTGGAAAACTCCTGAAGTGAAACCAGAAGTAACTCTTTCATTCTCATTCACTGCCTTTATTAATGGTTCTGTCCATGTTAACATTCCCAGAAGATGCAGCCAACAGAGAAGAATTTCCTGACAATTAGCTTGTTTCCCAACATTTCTGATCTTGCAACAAACCAAACTGAAGAGTTATTTCAACTGGCTGGGCTGCAACACAGGTCTTTTTTTCATACACATTTTACTCTTGGGAATGAAAAATACTTTCTGTTTTCAACCTTCTTTTTACTAGCCCAAATTGATTTCCTTTGGTTGCTAACCATCCAACCAATGCAATGTGATTCTGAGTCACAGAGAGAAAAAGAGCAGGGTGGTGGCACACACATCACCTCTCCCTACCCTCTGCTATACCGTTACTCCAAGCACACTTTCATTTTCAATACTGATGTGACACCAAGAACAGTCCTTCTTGGCTGCTACAAGACCGCTCACATGCATAATATTTGCTAATTGCTACCCAAAACATTGTTCTGTTTTGCTGCTGGTGAAAGATGCATCATCCCTACAAGGATACACATTGTCATCTAGACATTGCACACAGGAGAAAGCATAAATTATCAGTATTAAACCAGCAGGTTGCCTACAGTCTGCCCTAGCAAGACAAAGTGAAAATCTAAAATATTTTCCATGAGATGCGCTGGTGATTATCGACTCATATTGTGTGTTGGTTTTTGGCACGTTATTGCTTGGCTTCAAACACATGCCTGCAGGCCTTCTGGGCCCACCAGGCAGCATCATCGACGTTTTGTGGTTTGTCTTTGCACTCCTATTTTCCTGGAATACAGAAGCACAGTGCTCTGCTGACCAGTACAGTTTTCCCAAGTATGCTCATGCTGTTGTTCAGATGCATCCACTTCATAACTTGCCCATCGGTGTTTTGTGGTATGTATGTATTGATGAAATCTTCCTGGAAGAAAGGTAATCGTTTGGGGTGGGGCGGGAGGTGCAGGTGGACTGGCTGGTGAAGACTCACAGCTGGAAGCAGCTGCAGGGAACCAGAAGAGATCTCCCATCCCTCATGAAGAAGAGTTAATTCCCGTGCTGGCCCAGCCCCCTGCTCACTCAGTGCCAAGCCCAGTTTGATCTCAATAAAGCAACTCATACCCATAAGCCAGAAATATTTTGGAGAGCTTAAGCTAAAGGATAAAGTTCATGGAAAGTGGTGAATGTGCAATAGCCATTTATTCTCCTCTGGCAAAAAATATAACAATGCATTTATATATTCAGACTGAGCGTATTTGTAAGGGGACAGTTCAGAGTAAGCTGGCTCACAACGCTACAGTGAGGGGGACACGGGAAAGGAGGACGCGAGCTGAGCCAAGAGCCACTGTTTCACGGGAAGACAGGCTGGGCAGCAGCTGGCGAGGGAGGGGGCAGAAGGGAGGCAAAAGGAGCAATGCAAAGCTTTGGACCTGGACAGGACACAGCAAACACTGCAGACAACTCAGGGAACCTCTTCAGGGCTGACATGGACACAGCGTGGGAAGAGACACCGAACTTGTCAACTAACCTCACCTAATGATACTGCCAATATTGATCCCACAGAAAATTTCACATGAAACTCACATCTCTGCCACTGCTAGGAATGGGATGGAAAAAATAGTATTAACAGAAAAAAGGTAGGAGAGTTTCCTCCCAGTAGGCAGAGGTGGGAAGACACACTCTAATGTGGCACTTCAGAATTAGCAATTCAGCATCAAGTGGGACAGGACTTGACACAACATACAGAAATGGAGCAAGGACGTGCCATGAACTCCCTAAGCATATACCAGAGGAAAACCAGGAGTAAATTCAGTACTATACTTAGGGGCAACACCTTTCACTGATCAAATTATTGTATCTTACAGTATTTTACCTCTCTGCGGGGGAAAAAATTCCCCATAACAGCTGCTTTGAAGGCTTGGCAGTTGATATACTAAAAAAATTGCTAAATAAAAGGGGACCACCTCAGGTCTGCTTCAGACAAAAAAAAAAAAAAAATAAAAAAAAAAATTCAATACTCATTTACACTGTGTAAACCTGTAAGATTTACAGAGTAAGTTGCAAGAGTAAGATCTACAGAGTAAGTCAGATGCGTGGTACTAGAGACAGAAATAAATTATCGTCATGATTCATGAAAAATCTTTAATGGAATAAAAATAACCCCTATTTTTAACTCTAGTACTCTGCAGGATTACAATATCCAAATCCTCACTGCTTTGCAGGATTGAAAACTAAATTTTCTACAAACTGCAGGAGTTCCCCAGCCTCCCATCATGAGCTCTAGTGGACAGAATAAAAAGCTAGTGGGAAACACATTTCCCAGGTTGAAAAACATTATTAAGGTGAGAAATGTGACCAACATACATTTGAGGCGTTATTGTATAGCACAATTCTGGAGAAACAGTGACTAAGCTACCTTTTATTAGCAGTTTCTACACCTTTTCTAACATTAGAAATACAGCAAAGATTGTCTCAAGACATCAGTACTTCTGTAAAGTAAATGTTTCAAGTTAACAATATAATGGTTTATAATATAGAGAGCATTAGGTAAAACAAAATACGCACAGGCTAAATAAATGGTATTTGGTTTATGAAAGGCAGCAAGAAAAGCACCAAAATACTGCACAAAAAAAAAGTGGAGTTGGCTAAGGACTTAAAAAGAAAAAAAATCAGTGTAACACACTAGACGTGGGCTCATGGACCCAGATGCAGGGGATGGCCGGCTCCTACAGGAAAACGTTGTTGTGCATCCCTGGAGAGAGAAAAAAAGATCCATACCACTTTAAAGAGTGATTGAGAGCAGAGGTGCTCAGCACCACGGGAGGCTGGAAGCAGGGGCTGCCCACCCCAGCTGAGGAGCCAGAACGGCCTGCTGCTTTGGAAAGACTTGGCTGGAGCACCCCGGTGCAACTAAGGGCACCGTCCCCCTGGACGCGGGTACATCTACCGATGTGCTCCCTCGTGCCTCGCCTGCCCTGGGTGCGTCGCCTGCTTATGCTCTGCGTGGCTGACGCAGGACAGAAAAAGCCTGCAGAACAGATCCCTCTCACCTCCCCTTCTAGCCAGCAAAATCCCATTGACTTAACTTCTCCCAAAGAGATAATCCTTCAGCCTTGATCCTCCCTCTTTGCCTGGTCCTCCGTGTCCATGGGAGGGGAAGACCTGGCTCTCTGGGGCTCACATGAGAACAGTGCCCCATGGCATCAACAGGAGTGGGACCACGTCCATCGCCTTTTTGTGGACTTGCCCCAGCATGGGCGTCTCACACACCAGGAAGGTTGTTTTGCGTTAGGTCTTTACAGCTGCTGAACCTCAGTGTCACCTCACCCAGCTTCCCACAGCCCAACCCTTTGTGTAAGACCTCGTGATGCACACAAGTAATTTCCCGTAATAATTCTGACAATCCCTCTGCTTCTTGCTTTTTCAGAAGGTGCTGCTCTCCCTGCAGCAAGGTGGCAATTTAAATTTGTGCTTTTACTAAGTACCTAGCTTTTCATCTGACAGTAGTCGGGATGGGGCACAATGTGGCAATACACCAGCTGTGGCAATAATAATGGCATGACGGAGCATGTGGCTACTCAGAAAACAAAGGGGAATAATTTTCCACTGTTGCTGCATCATAACCCCAATAACACAACTGGACAGCAGGACTTGAGACTTGAGGGGAGGGATTCTTGCTACCACCACAGACATCTACGCACCCCCGCAAGCCACATCAGTCTAACACAGACGAGGGAGCAGGTCGGACGCAGCAATTAGGACGCCTAAAATTCTGCAGCATGGACTGGAACACGTTGTGCTGCCTCCCTTTCAGTTTTTTATTTGAGGATGTATCCGAGGAAATGGATTTCCGGGTCTGACTGTTCTGAGCCCGGATCAGTTTCTCGTGTTCCCGTATTTGTCTCTGTAAGTGGTTCTGGATGGCAATTCCCAGGGATTCCGGATCAAGAGAAGCACCGTAAACCTCCCACGTCATGCCCTGCTCATCCCAAACAACATCCCTGACGTGTTTGGACTGCTTCACCTGCACTTTTGCCTCCATGGCCGGGGTGGGCTGCTTTTTGTTTTCCCCCAGGTTCGGCAGGGCCTGAGCTGAAGCAGAAGGAGTCGCTGTGTGAAGCTTGCGCCCGGGCTCCTTGGCCTGGAAGCCTTGCTGCTGGGGAGCTGCCGATGTCTCCACAGGAGGGGTGGCATGTGTGGAGCTCACGCTCAGCTCGGGCACCAGCCCTGCCTGCAGGCTCCGGCTGCCAGCCATCTGAGCCCGGCCAGTGTCCCCCTGGCCTCTGCTCTCCTCCTTTCCACCTGCATCCTCTGAGCACGCCTTTACGTGGACAGCAGCAGGTTGGCTGCTGACATCCATCCCTCCTTTAGGATCAAGCACCACCGAGCTTTCTTCCTTTGGTTTTACCACAGATTGATTAGCAATGGCCTCCTCTTGACTCGCACCCTTACTTTGCACAGGCTTTTGCTCAGAGCCGCCCAGGACCTCCTTCTGCTCAGAGCTGCCCAGGACCTCCTTCTGCTCAGAGCTGCCCAGGACCTCCTTCTGCTTGACTTCACTGCCTGTGCTACAGAGTAAAGGTAACCGGTTGCTTGCCACATCGTGGACAGGGTCTTGCACATTGTTCCTGGATCCTGGGAGAGCAGCAGCAGAAGTGGTGCTTGGTTCACCAGCGCCAGACCCAGACTGTGCTGGAGTTTGATTACTGGAGTCAACTGCAAGCTGCTCCACAGGGATGGGCTTTGGTGGGACTTGAGCCTCCACTGGCAGGCCAGCAGCATCCTTGCTGTCGCGGGCTGCACCGATCACTGTAGTGTTACCCACAGATGTCCCTTGGGAGGAAACTGCTGAAGGGGAGGAGGGAAGAACAGGTTTTGCATTATCTGCTGCCACTGGGGACACGACGTCAGACTGGAGCCCAGGCAGTTTGATGGGCTGCGTTTGGGCCGAAGCAGTCACAGCCGTAACAACAGTTGATTTTGACATGATACCAGGAGAACACAGAGACTTCTGTTGTAAGGATAAACTGTCAGTAGGTGCAGACTGGCTCAGCCCCATACCTCCTCGGTAAATTACGTGTAGTTCTTCCTCCTCCTCTGGAGGAGCATTCCCTTTTAAGAAGGCAACAAGGATGCTGGGGCTGGTGGAGGCCGACTTGCTTTCCACAGCAGCCACAGCCTGAACCTCAGCATCTCGCCACGTCCTGCTTGCTGCTTCCTGAGTTAAAGACCTGCTCTCTGGCTGAACTGTCATTGTACCCGTTTCTCTGAATTTGGAGAGCTGGGGGGGGCCTGGGCTCCCCGGCTCGGGGTCTGTGTTGTGTACTGGATGCGGACTCCGGTAGCTCGACGGGGCTGGTGCCTCACTGCTCTGCACCACTTCAGTCTTATCTGTGGGATGCAGCTGCGTGGTGCCTGCAGCCCTGCGTTTTGCTTCCCAGCTAGCCTGCAGGTCTCTCCCCAGGTCAGCTTCAGTGTGCCTTGCTGGCGAGGCTGGCTGACATGCAGCAGAACCAGTTTTTTCTGCTCCCTTGTCTTTTTCCCCTCTTTGCAGAAGGTTTGCCTGAGAAGTATGACAGGACTCATTACCCCTGACAGGGTCGCCCGGGGAAGAATAATTTAACACCTCAAGTGCTGGCTGATTGTCAGTCCCCTGAGGTTTCAAGGCAGAGTCATCTATTTGTGTCAGGGAGCTTGCTTTTGCCTGGCTGCCTTGCACAAACTGCCGGGAGCTCTGGGGGGCTGGCATCATCTCTGGCCCCTGCCCCACCAAGGGGGCTCCTACCGCAGTGGGGGCTGGTGCTGCTGGTCCCTGGCTGCCTGCTGCCCGGGAGCAACTGGCTGGCTCTACGGCTGCAGGACGCCCCTCCACAGCTTTGCTGGCGAGCCTGGAAGGAAGGGTTTCCTGCTGGCTAGCATCGTCCTCGTGGCATTGCTCGCACCTCTGTGCGCTGGCAGCCGCCGTGCATTTCAGGTCGAACAAGCAGGCTCCAGCAGGGCCGGTCGGTGTGCACGGAAAGCCATTGCTGGCCCTCTCTCCTCCGCTGGGTAGTTGGGGCTGGTGCTTAGCAGACTGCAGGTTTCCCAGGTGGTCCTCCTCTGCAGAAGCTGTGACCAGGGAAAGCTTGGCAGATCTCAGAGGATCTGGTACAGTCCCCATGAACTGCCTGTGAGATGTGGTTTGTCCTCAGCTTCTCCTTGGAGTTTTCTTACTGGGTGGTGGGTACAACAGGGCAGGCTGTTGGTGACGGGTTTCCTGTAAAGCTAATCTGTTAATGAAAGAAACAACAGAGTTAGCAGCAGTCAGATTTAAGAAGAAAAAGTACCCAGAACAGATAGATTTTGCGGCTTGGAGAGAAATACTTGCAGGTAAGGGGGAAAGTGAAGCACCTCATTTGCCTATAAGTCACATAGAAGACAGGGATTTCAAGGATCTCCCAAGTCCAAGGTCTGGATTGAGAAGACAATACTAGGGACAAAGCCACAACAGCTGCCCTGTTGTTGATATATTAATGAAAACATAATGACATGCCAAGAGAGGGAAAAAAAAAAAAAAAAAAAAAAGACATGCAAGCAGGGATGAAGGGGAAGGGGTGCAGACTTTGTGTGGCAGTTTGAGGCCACAAAATAAGCTCAGTGTGATTAAAGCCTCTAGCAAGCCACCTCTGGAAGGAAAGGTGCTACCTCACCTGTTGTGTCTATGTGAAGAACAGGTCTGATTCCCACCCCTGTGACGTGAATGAATCCCACACCTTCACTGAGCACCAGCTCCCCTTCCTCCTCACGGGCAGCCCTCCTCTAACTCCACTACCATCAAAGCCATGCTCACAGCGGGCAACAGGTCGGTTCAGACTGATGTGGATGAACCCAAACCCCACTGGCAAATGGAACACCGAGGGATGACAACCTGTTGGGTGGTACAGATAAACACCAAGAGTAGCTACTGCACTGTACCGCACCAGGGCTGTGCACATACTTACTGCTTTCACATTTGAATCCTTTGAAATAATTACAAGAAAGCCAGCTCGATTACTAAATGGAGGCACAGATGATATAGAAATCAACTTACAAGCAGGTGATATGAAACTGCAAGGGGAACGCTGCAGCACCACAGAACAGTAGGGGCCCATGCCATAACCAGTGAAATACTAGGGAGGGATTTTAAGTCGGTGGAGCAGAGTTATCCAGGTGGAAGTCCAGCCAGGACTGCAGAGAAAACATCACTTCCAACAGGAGGCAATCTCCAAATGCACTCCTTGGCTGGGCTTTCAAAATGACTTGGCACTGCCTGACTTGGACCCTGCTGGAGGGCAAGGGCTGGATCCCTGTCAGTGTCAGCACAGTGGTAGTGGTCAGTGATAAAATCCCACCCCAGCCTTCTCCTAACTGCAGGCGACCTATGCTTGTTTAAAAGACTTTCCCCAGCTTACGCTGCTAGCAAAGCACAGGCATGAGATTTGGGAGACACCCTGAACATTTAGTTTTTATGTTAACCAGAGGGATGAAACTGGAAAAATCATCGTACCTCCGTGTGCCCACGTCCCTGCAGGCACACAGTAGGGTCTCCTTTGCAGCATTACTTGGGAGACACTGCTAGGAAGAGCTATGCAATCACTCAGCTGTTCCAGACCCTCCCTCGCCCAGTAGCAAAATCAGCAAAAGCCTTTTCCAGAAACACCCCTCCTCTCCTTCTCTCAGCCTGAATAGCAACAGTAAAACTTCCTTAGCTTCTTTAAAATTAATCCTAAATTTCAGCACATTAGGCTACTTAGAAAGAGAGGAGAAAAACGCTCAATGAAAGGAAAACTAAACCAAATACAGCGAGTCTATTTTTCTAAGAAAAGGAAAATACCACAACTAATTCATTAAGCTTTAAGTCTTCCCGATACTAATAGTTTATTATTTTTACACTGTCTCTTTGGGCTCTGTCCAACCACAGATATACACAGTCGGCTGGGTTAAGCCAGTCCTGGGGAACAGTGATCCTGATGCTGGAGGATCTGCAATCACCCCAAATGGCCTTCCAGCAAGGCTAACGATCGCTAAGCTTTTTGAGAAGTACTGAGGTTATGTAAACCAGACTGCAAATCGGTGGAAGTTTGTGTCCACCTACAAGATGCCTTCACTTCATTTTGTGCTCGCTTTAAAGCCAGCCAACACAGCCCTGAAGGACAGGAGAGCCGTTCCAAGTTCACGCTGTTGTACTATGAACGTCTAATGACCGTGAGGCGAGGAGCAGATGGCTTTGGGCATCTGTTTGTCTAAATTCTGTTACTCTTCTTTCCTTTTCCAAATATTGATGCAAACCAAACCAGTATATACAATTGGGCAGGTCACATGTTTTTGTGTTTTTTTTTAAGATCCAGAGTTTATTTAAGAACAACTAAACACATAATGGAACACAACCAACCCCTGTTTTTAGGATGAGTCGTACTACTCAGCAAACAGTTTCAGGAGAAATAAAGATGGCAGAGCAAATCTGTTTGGCTCTTCACTACACAAAACCTGGGAAAGGCAATCTGCATTCCAGAGCACTGTCTTTAACTCACACCCAGTCAACGGGGGAATGATTCCTAATTTTTCAGTTAAGTGAATTAGTTCTGATCTGAACCCTCACATGAATTCTCCCCATCTGTTTAAGTGGCTCTTCACCAGCATCACTAGGAACACACATTTAAATGACTGCCACATGTGATAATTAGAAGTGATTCTATTACCGAGCAGTTGACACACAATGTCGACAGAGGAAATTCTGCCCCCAAAACCCCACGTAGGTCTCTTCTCTGATGTGGGACCCCAGAGCATAACCCAGATATTTCATGTGACCCTTTAAGGGACAGGGTCATTCTACTGCCTGGGATGACTCCGAAAACATGTTAGTTTATGAGAATAAGGTTTTTATAAAGACTTTGTTGTCATAGTCATATAAGCTACTTTCTTCTTACACTCTTCACTAAACCATCCTAGTGATGGGAGCCAAAGGCATCACAGTAGTCTACATAAATGCAGTAATTTTTGACAATGCTCTTTCTTAAGAATGAACAAAAATCAGAATGAAAGGTATGTCTTACACAAGAGAAAACCAATCAAACCCAACTAACTACAGAACTGGAAAGGCATTTTTATTATTGGAGTCTTATTTATGATAACTGTCTCATTTTTATTATTGGAATCCTATTATATAGGAATGAAGAACAATGCTGGAACCTGCGGGCAACACTGTTCAACTGCCAAGACAGTGAGGATTCAAACCAACAAGCAACATTACAAGCAGATATCTAGAAGAAACAGAAATACAAAATTCAGTAGCAGGCCAAAACCCATGTATCAAAACAAATCAAGATTGCTGATGAATTTTTCAAGTGTTATACGCCTGACCTGGTGCAATCATCCAAAATTTTCTTTTATCAGGAGGTGAAATTAGTATCTCTACAAAGGCCAAAATCAATTTTTATTAATAAGAACAGATTTTCTACCCCAACACAGTTCTCCTTCGCCTTAATCTGTCAGACCAAATCAGTCTGCCTGACTGTGTCAATCTTCACACAGAATTTTTCTGGACCTTTTTTCAACAAGAAGTTTCTAACTTTGACAAAGCCTATGTTTGGCTTATATGGTCTGGGGGTGTCCCTGCATGGCCAGCAGACCTTCATGGACTCTTGTCACTGAGCAGGTCTTCTTTATGTGCTTTAAAAACAAAAAAGCAAAAACCCCCAAACCACTAAACCTCAAGAAGTTTTGAGGCCACTCAGTGCTGACAATACAAAGAAACTCCTCTTTATTTCAGTAACAGCTATTCCCCAGTAAAACAACACTTCAAATTTCCCTCTTGCTGCTTATGAGAACATCAACAAAACCAGAAAGTCTGCACATTTGATAAAACAAAACAAAAAAATTCCAGGAAATTCCAGCATAAGATTCTGCCTCCCATTCCCTCTTGAAAAATCCGAAAAGCTACAAAAGCACAAGCATCTCCACCGACCCTCAATTTTATAAAGAATTTTAAAACAAATAATGAAAAAATTAAAAAGAAGCTCCCAAACTAAGCAAGCATCCCCTCCTCAATTCTGGAATCTCACCAGCTTTCCATTCCTTGAGCCCCCCATTCTTGGAGCCCTCTCCTCACCTGTTTTTCTACAAATGTAAGAACTGAACACCTGCTCTCAACAGTTCTAATCTCATCGTATGTTCTCTGAGATCATCGTGAAAATCATCATACAACTGCATGGGTTAAGAACACAGATAAACATCTGTTGAAGCAGAAATTCAGCCTCCCTTCTTGCTCTTGATCTAAGGAAAAGACAACGGCATGCTTTAACTAGACCACTGAACATACAGAACATGAAGCACGTTTCTTTAAATTTTAAACATACACATGCACTTGAATCCTCCTAATTATGCATCCAGTGGTTCTTTTCCCATCTCATTAAGTTGCTGTTCTCTGTAAATACAGTAACTTCCTAGTTAATGTTGAAGGGTGTTTGTTATTCTGTCTGTGTGTGAGAAAATCTGCTTCGTGGGTTATTTTCTCTTAATTATCTGGGGGATCGAAGACCGGCACTACAAAGGAAGGACAGAGCAAACCAAGGACATATTCCTTAAAATACAAAAAGAGGCTGCCCGAAGACGTAAGATCCAAGATACACAGCTTCCATCTTTCAGCATGCCTTGGGATGCTGACAGGAGAAAAGGACCTTTATTTGTACAAGCCTGCTCACTGGAAGTCCAGCAGACTCATTTTAGTATTAAAGCCAACACCACCAAACAAAACCCCACAGCCCCTCCTAAAACCCTTCCCAGCACCTGCACGAGAAGCACTTGTTAACCATCCATGATGCATGCTGCGGTATTAAAGCAGCTGAAGCTGCCAACCGAAGGCACGGACAGACCCGAGGAAAACCCAGCTCCTGCCAGGGTTCTTGGGATACAGCCTGGCTCCTTCGCTGGACCCTGAGCCTCTTCCTCCTGGATGCTGAGGCAGAGCCTGCAGTGCCCAGCAGCTCTGCTCACACAGGTACCAAGACAGACTGCTGAAAAAGTGGAAAAGATGGAGGGCAAAATGGGAAGTGAGTCCAAAAGGAAAAACAGAGGGTAAGTACTGAAGAAAAATATCAGGGTCTCCTTGTCCTTGCTTTGTAATGGTAATACACAAACGAAAATTGGGTGAAAAATCAAGGGCAAGATGCACTGCCATTTTTTGCCAAGAAGAGGTGACTGCAGATCAGCCTAACAGCTACTGAAAATTTATCTAGCAATATTTTGTACGAGCTGAAGAAATGTATTTTTCTGGTTGTTGACTCTCTCATCTTGCATCGTATAGGCTTTAACTGCAAAGCGCAGAGCACGGGAGCTCCACTTTAGAAAGACAAAGCTCAGTTTAACCTCCTGCCCACAACCTGCAAATGAGAAAATGGGTTAAGCCAGTCCCACCGAACGGCAGAGCAGCCTCTGGGCCTAATCCAGAGCAAAGCAAACTGCTTTGCACCTTCCAGCATTACGCTGAGCTTTTGACAAAGTTTAAGTACACACTTTAAGTAACCTCACTGTGAATGAAACAGTCTACTCAACTAGATGCAAAAGCAATTCTGATTAAATAAATTTTAAAATCTAATATTTGCAATATTTTCTCACTGCAGCATGCAGACAGCATTGCCAGGTTTTGTTTCTGCAGGGAGCTTTCAGATGTGTTCTCTTTGTATCTATGCCCTCTGTGCTCCCTAGACTTTTTGCTGAATTCCTGGGAGTCCAGAAAGTGCAGTGTCCAGCAGGCTGCAGAAAAGGCTTGCTGAAATGGGATCTCTCCGAAGTGCTCTCAGGTACTTAGCAGTGAGCACAAGGGATCATCCATCTGTAATTTTGGTATTGCAGTGCTAATCCCAGTTTATAAGCAAGCATGTTACTCCATCCCTAGCATAACCTCAGGATTGTCAGAAAAATCAGTACTGGCCTGAGCAGTTTAGACTGGTATACAGAGAATCCATGCAGGCAGGGCTGAATCAGATTTGGGGTACACCTCTGCTCTGGCTTCAGGCCAAAGGGTGTGAACCAGTCCAAGTCCCACGGCTGCCTGAGTGCAGGACGGTGCTGACAAGCTCATCTGAGAGCCTGGGCTTGGGAGCTTGCGCAGAACCTCACCCCAACACTTCAAAATGGTCCAGAGATGCATGCGCTCCTCAGCAGCCACCCAGGAACAAACGTGTGGGAATATCTGCCGCTGGCTTTGAATAGGCAGGCCCATAACCACGGATGCATAAAAACTGTGCAGTGACCAAGCCTGATTCAGCTCTCCTGCTGGCAGTAGGATAATTAGTTACCCTTCAATCAGAAAGATGTCCATCCAAAAGGAAGTACGGCTGCAGCCCTGCTCTGGGCGGGTGTATTCTAGCCTGTGCTCCATCTGCTCCCTTGGGCAGTGCCTGTTTTGCCCCAGCCAGGAGACAAGCAGCGACCACCGCATCCAGTGCCGGTGCCTGTTCACGGAGCCCTGATGGGAGCCCAGGCACTGTTAGCAGCACCACGATGTCGATTTCCTGCATAGGCGTAAACTTCACTCCTGGTTGCAGTTTGGTTTTAATCTCTGCCAGCAAGTCATTGTATCAGAAGAGATCACGTTACCCTTTTCTGTGCCCTGATGCGTACAGCTACCACGGTCACCAGTGACTTTCATTCCGAGGTTCCCCAGCACCAAAGCTGGGCTGGCTCTGCTGACCAGGTCACTGTCCTCTGGCCACGGCCAAAGGGAGCACGCTGGCACGTGCTGCGGAAGTGCTGCAAGAGCAGCTTGTTTTCATGGGAGTAAGGACCAAACAGTTACGGATTTACAGGTGCACCACGGTTTTTGCAACATTCTGTCAGGTTTCCAGAAGGAAAACAGGGTTGCTTTGCACTCCAACACTCTGAAGTGAGGAAAAACAATATTTAGGAATGGTAGAAAATACAGTCTTTGAAAAGATAGCTAAAAATCAACATTTGGAAAGGAGGCTGATAATCCTGATTTAAATTAAGAACTGTGGTATCATCTGTTGCCACTGAAGTTTTGAGCCTTTGGAGTTCACCTCCTTCCCACAGATTAAAAGCCTTTTCTGGGGGAAGCAGAGATCCTTGCGTAGTCGCAGCCTCCAGAATCTCTCCAAGGAGCCCAGCGCATGGTCAGAGGGGGGTGATGTGGGAAAGAACCACAGGAGGGGTGGGTGGCAGCTTGAACACCTGCCACCTCCACACCCTTCTCCAACACTGTCCCCTCCTCTGCCCCACGCCCCCGTCCTGCCCCTCTACCTTCCCACTCAGCTCATGCTCTGCTGTGCTCCCGAGTGTCCCCCCTGCCAGCAGAGAGGGGTCTCAGGCAGCAAAGACAGAGTCTCTCTTAGCACGCTTCTTCCCAGGGTTCCAATGCCCTGTAAAAAGGCTTTCTTCAGCAAGGTGTCCAAGTATGTGGAAGCCCCTGCTGAACACCAGGCTTGCTGCAGAACACCGCCAAGAGCCTGTCAGCCTTCCTCCTCCAAGGTGAAAGGGAAGGATAAATGGCTTTATGAACAGATAAATCAACCAACTACACCAACCGGCAGCCAGCTGTATCAGCTGCACAAGCTACAGCGACATTCCTACCTCACATCCTGGGCTACCCTAAAGGGGATGTGACATGGATAAAACCCACAGGGATACGTATTTTGCCTTTTTTTTTTTTAAAAAAAAAAGCACGTTACTCTGTTTAGCCTTATTCTTTATCAGTGCAAATTTTTATTTCAGTATCTGACACTGGAAGTCATTTTTAAGGAAATGCAGCCTGACTTCAAGGGTAAGCCAATTGCAGGAGGAACATCTGTACACACACTCTTGATGTGCACAGGAGTGGAAACCAGCAACCTGCTGTCCACATCAGGCAGGTGACTCCATTTCATACAGCTCACAGCCACATTACTTCAACTTATTATTGAGTAAAAACAAGAAGTGGTGTTAGAGGGCTGTGAACAGGAGGGTGATACGGACCTTTCAAACACCACTTTCACGTTTGATGTTGAAAGCAACAGAATTGTCTATTAACCAAGTGGGAATTTCATTCCTTATCTGTCCCACTATCTTCTTCTGTCTGATAAAAGCATGGTGAAATCTAACCCCTCATTAATGCATTTCATGCAACTGAATGCATTTGAACGTTGACAGCTGACAAACAAAAGCCCTGTTTTTCAAGAAGGCAGTTTAACAATAGCCCGTAATAAATACTTTTCTCCTACACAGAAATGCCAACGTGACTTCATTATAAAGCAGGGTGTTTGTCTTTAGGGGTGAAAGCATAATGCTGGCTTAGTGCTCATGCAATTCTTGCTTTCTGTGCTAAGACTCTCAGTTGACTAGCAGCAACCAGGATGGTGAGGTTTATGTAGACATCTCCAGCTACTGGGAGCTGGACCAGGACCAAAATCCCATTTTGTGTGGCCAGGAAAACATAACTACTGCTGAGTACGTGTGTATTGGAAAGGGTCTCTCTATGGGGCAAAGGATGTTACCTACTTCTAACATGCTTTCAGATCCTCCAAAGCAAATTTCCAGAATTTCACAATGACCTTCTCCTTAAGAACATTCCCCCAGCGCGCTGAATGCACTCACCAAGTGACTGAAGCAGCCCCAGTAGTGGTGGCAGCACTCTAGATAACTGGGACTCATTTGCTGCTGAGTAACCATATTATCAGTGTCCAGAGAAGTGTGTTGTAGCAGCACTTTTTTTTTTTAACCAATCTTACAAGTAAGGAAATTTTGTCTTGAAAGAGCTGATAGCAGGAGGAATGTCTTTTGCATAAGGTAAAACCCAACAACAACGTTTAACTCTCATGCACCATCTGAAAAATTAAGTTCTCCTCATATTATTTTAATGAAGACGCTGGGCTTAGTATTAGAGAAGGGAATAGTTCTGTACATAACAGGCACCTGGCAAAGGACATATCCATTGACATATACAGGCATTATCCTAACAGGAAAGAAGTACTCCAAATGGCATGTAATTAGAGAAGGAGGATGCAGAGCCTAACCAGTCATTACTCTAACAGAAATTTGCCATAGCGTGTGATTAACCTAAGAAAGGCATGATGATGATCTCACCATGTCTGTTCTTGCCTCCTGGCTATCAGAAACACAACTATTGTGAATAAAGAGGCTGGCAGCTGAAACAGCTGTCGCCATGGCTTTTGAAAAAAAAAAGAAAAGAAAAAAAAACCCCACAAAAAACCCCAGTTAAAAATATCTTGCCTTCTTCCTGCCGCCACCTCAGCAGTTGCTTCCTGTTCCTTCACATTCTTACTGTGCTCCGCTGCTGTCTGTCATTGACAATAAGCAGTAAAAAGAACAGAATAATCTCCTTAGTAAACCGCCTCCTGCTAAACACCTTCTCAGCAGAACACGAGGAAGCGCCGTGTGCTGGGCCACGCGCTGTCTGATGGATTGGGGCCCTGCAGGAAACCAAACGGCTGCAGGTTGGAAGCCTTCGGCGTTCAGAAATAAAATCGGAGCGATTCAGTGGTATCTTTACAGTGCTGGTAAGGGCTCTTCTGAGGGCAATGACTCAAAGCTGTACATCCAGCTGAGGACTCTAACCTGCTCACCTCAGTCACACGAGCTTACGATGTGACTTCAGTGAAAGCTGTCATCTCAGACTCAGACTCTTTTTTCACTTGAGGCGACACGTTTCATTTTGTTGAATGTTTACCCTGGTGGAATTATCATAGAACCATTTAGGCTGGAAAAGACCTTTAAGATCATCAAGTCCAACTGGTAACCCAGGACTGCCAAGTCCATTATTATTGTTGAAGTGTACCAAACCAGAGACCAGCAACTCTCTAATTTTTTTTTTTTTAACTGATGAGGTGCTGCGTATGGGACATGGGGAAAGCAGATGGGCTAACCAAGCAGGGACAGGATGACACATCCTAAATGGCACTTTGCAAAGCCAGGAACAATGACACTTATCACATGCTGCAGATAATCAGTGACACCATCAATCTTTACATCCAGAAATGATGGAACAGCCTAACCGTGTACACAGCACTGCAGCCGTGTGAGGGCTTCCAGCCACTTGACCCTAACGAAGGCAAATGCTGGAGAAAAACTGTTGGTAAAATAGTACAACTATAAACCATGCCATGTCCTCCTCAGTCTCCACCCAGAGCTGACAGAAGGTATTGAAAGACACATCTGAGAAACCTCCCACACGATAGCTACTGCCACTGTGGCAGATATAATCAGGTAAAATTGAAAGAGATTGTTTTGCCTCTTGGCTTGAGAAAAAGAAGGTACTGGCATTGATACCAATCCCCAAACCTTACCTCACTAACTCTGAGTCCTGAAATTCATTATATAGTCAGAGAGCTCTTCAGGACAAAGAGAGGCACTTAAGTCTTCTCCATCCACTGTGTGGATGTGCTTGAACAAAGAGACTGCAGTGCTTTCACTGGGTGAAGAAGCCGACTCAGTCACCAAGTCACTCACTCAACACCTCTGCCTTCCTGCAGCAAAGAAAAACACCAACAGATGTGCTGTATGACAGCTTATTTTAGGAACAAGTCGTTATTTGCAGTCTATCCCACAGGTGTCTGATGGTAATAGCTTTTCAGAATTGCCCTTGCAGGCAGCCCAGGGGTGTAAAAATCTCTCGCGCTAACAGTCACAGGAACTGTCCTCCCTTCTGTTAGAATTGTCTCCTAACAATGGCTTATTCATAACACGTATTTTTATCCTTAGACTCAATGTGCTTCTATCCTTCCAGCTCTAACAAGGAGGACTAAAGTACCCAACTGCCTGCAGCTTTTCATACTATGTTTTAAATGGGGATTTTCACAGGCTTAAGAATAGTTACATTCTCTGCTTCTGAATTATTAAAACCAACAGTATTCATAAGACAAATCCTTATTTAGTATCTGAGACTTGGGAAGCCCCATCTATGTCAGAACCAAACTAAAACCAGAAATAGTTTCTCAAGACAGCAAACATTTAAGAGAGGGTAATGCAAAATCTGGACTTCAATAAAGCATGCTGGAAACTGAGACCCAGCTTAACTTATTTTGTAAGCTCTTTCAAAGCTAGTAATAATAACATTGGGAGTCAGTTACTGGAGTTGTCATAAGCTAAAGCTTTGCCTGTTTGCTATGGCACAGCTGTATCCACACCCTGGACCTCTCCCTTACCCATACACACAGACCTCTGCCAGGCCATGACGGCTCACACCAGCTAATGTGACACCCCCACTCCTGTCGAGGACTAGGATCTTCCAGAGCTAGAGTTCAAGGTTTACACTGAGCCTGATGCTGGACATTCTTCTTCTTCTCATTTCTTCTGCATTTAAGCCAGGCACATTCACATTTCCAGTTATCAGACAACTGAAGCAACACACGCTGTGGTGGAGGCACTGGTAAAAGACACTCAACTTTGACTTGAATCACTGTCCGTCAGGATGATTGCCAAATTTGTTAATGAGTATAATTAGCATTAATTAAAATGACAGCTCAAACAAGATCTATCACATCTGGGTTTAACAAAGTCGCAGGTTTACTGACTGCCTTGACCACCTGGCCGAGGCCAAACCAGACAGCCCCATGGGCGGCGTGACTGGCACTCACTGCAGCAGCTATCCCTCCAGCTCACCTTCATGTATGGTAAAGCTACAAGCTCCTCAAGCTACACACAGCTGCTTCACAAAAGCAAAACGTGCCCAAGCATTAAGGAAAATAAATAAATATATATATATAAAAAGATGTGGCAGCCCCAAGCAATTACTGCGTTTATCACCTAACGCCCAGCTCCTCACATCAGGCTGCATTGCCTTTTACTCCCCTGTGGAACAGCTCTCCTTCCTTGAGGAAGCTGCCCCTCCTCAAACTGCCAGCATATTTAACCTGCGAATCTTGGAAGTGACCTGCGGTCAGGTGGTACCTTGCTAGAGCAGAGCTGTGAGTGAGCTGGGCTGTGTGATAGCTTTGTCCTTGTTTCTAAGTCAGCTGGAGTGAAAGCTGGCAGGGCATCAAAAAGGATCATTCACAGCTTAGGGCTTAATTACCGGACTTGCATGGAATGTAGATGTCTCACACGCAGAGGCATACTCAGAGTGAGAAAACACACGACAACCTTAGAGCCAATAAGAATATCCAGACAAGACGGTTTATTTCTACACGTGACCTTCTTGAAGATAAGCACTAGATACTTCAACCAGTCATCTGACAGCTGCGGATGCACGGTAGGCTTCCTACCAGAGTTCATTTTTATTGACATCCTAATCATGGATACAATTTGTATTACCACAAACAATGTGAATGTATTTGCAGACAGACATATACGCATAAAATTAAATACATGCTAACATAGAGGTAGTCATCTAGCCTAATCTGGGTGATTAAAGCTAGGTGCTGAAATCAAAGAAGTCTGATTTGCAATAGAAATACCAGTAAAGCCAGAGGGAGTCAAAAATTGCTCAAAATTTTTGAGAATACCATTTCTTTTGTCCTTGTTCTTATCCAAGAAATGCCAGAAGACCCTAACGTACTCTACCATTTTGCTGGATGCTACATGTCAGCACAGAGATGCTAAACAGTCACAGCTTAAGCAGCCAAGATAAAAAGCAGAGGTAGGAACCGGTACTTTTTCTGCCTCTTCTTTAGAAGCTAACACAGCTGAAGATGACAGAGAAAACTATGCAACAGTCAGTATCTAACGCCAGCAATTTAACTGCAGAACACCCTTCTCCTACATCTCATCATCGACTACCAAAAGCTCTTTGCAATCAGGAGCGTAAGAATCTGGCTTTAGAGATCCACCTCTGAAACATTAACAAAAACTATTCAAAGGACTGTCTCCCCTTGATGGATTACTGCCACACAGCAAGTCCTGCATCTATAAAGAGGTGAAGCAGACTGGTACCTCTGTTAAAGCACAAGCTAGAAAACCAAACAAGTGAGCAAAATACGCTGTTGTCAGAATTTGTGAAGGAAAAAAACCCCAAACCCCAAAAGCACCACCTTAAAGCTGAACAAGCAAAGGATGCTACTGACCTAGGAAGGCCATCTAACCAAGAAAAGAACTTGCAACCACTGCATATCTGTAAGTGTTCATACAAGGAGGTAAGCACTTTCAGAAAAGGCTCTGTTCATGCTCCTGCTCTTCAGAAAGCTCAGGCAGGGCATGGGATCAGATGGAGTATGAACATTTGACAACCGAGAGGAGGACATGCGGTGTGAGCAGGGCAGCAGGCATTGAGATACTGAGTAAGCGACTCGACTCAATTATCTTTTTTCTTCTTGCAGGTGAGCTGCTGCTTTGTAGAGAGCCAGGCTAACAATTCGTTCTGAATGACCCCTCCTATAAACCTGTAGCTTGTGTGCTTGAGCATCGGGACTCAGCAGACCAAGAACAAATGGAAGTAGTATGTGGACAGGGAGGCAGATTGGGTTAGAAGATCAAGTTAAGCCCAGGCTGTAGAGCT
This sequence comes from Falco rusticolus, assembly GCF_015220075.1. Lineage (NCBI taxonomy): Eukaryota > Metazoa > Chordata > Aves > Falconiformes > Falconidae > Falco > Falco rusticolus. Next base: position 51,528,322 of record NC_051187.1, read on the forward strand.
AGGAAACTAATGGCAATTTATCAAGTATTCCTTGTACAACCATATTATCAAAAACTCAGGCCCCACCCCAAAAAACTTGGCTGTTTCTGCGGTGAGGAGCCTGCACCTTCCCCTCCATCCCTGCTCAGCTGCTGGTCAGCACTGTCCACATTAACGACTGGAACTTGGTGCTCTCTGCCTCAGCTCTGTTCGCTCTGCTCCCTCATCTATTTATTAACAACTTTAAATTACAGGTGTGGGCAGCCACAGGAAAATGGCCGGGCTTGTTTGACTCCATGTCAACAGGAGAAAACCACTTTTGCAAATGCAGCCTGCCACAGGAGGTGGGTCACGAGCGAAAGATGTTTGGCTAGCACTGCAGATGGGCTGAAAAAATCTGCCAGCACCACCTCAAAACTCTCACCCTTTTTCTTTCTCAGGAGGACAGATTCTTTTCCCCTCGTGTGTAGGGGCTTTTAAAGGAAAAAAAGACACAATGTCTAGAAATTCCTTAGCCCCCTGCTCTTCTCTCCGGGTAGCAACTAGATTTGAATTGCTCAGCTGTTGAATGTCAAAGTTAGCATGCTTCAGTCCTACGTTTCTCCCACAAAATAAGAGAAGCAGACTAAATGCCGATCCCAGGAACACCAGCCTTTCTCCCCGAGGACTCAACAATTTTATTCCATTTATGAGGCTGACCTATCTCTACAACTGCTGAGTGAATTTTGGCCAGGTAAGAAGGCAGGAGGCGGTAAGAGATGAAGGGCAGAGCAGCTTTTTCAGGAAGAAGATGGAGAAGGTAGGTTGGTCGGTCCATGTGATACAGAAATTTGTTGGCCCTCTGCCTCCTGGACCTAGGCTTCAATGCTCTTCCAGCACTGACTCCCCATCTGTCTCTTACTGTGCTCCTTGCCAGACCATTCACAGCTTCATATAATTCAGGGCCAGGAAACTGCTCATAAGAAATGGACGTTTTTAAATCATGTTTTGCACCTTGGTATAGCATCATTTTGAAAGACAATTTTAACACTGCTTAAATACTTGTGATGCTGACCATGTTTGTACCTCTTGCTACCTCACATGGAATGCTCAGCTTGAACATCGTAAGCGCTGCTCTGTCTTTCCAAGACTCTGATGGGTATTTTTTCCCTTATTGCCTGATATTTTTTTTTAATTGGTTAAGTCTCTTTCAGTGGGTTGACTAACAGCAAACACTATTCAAAAAGCTGCTCTCTGACTACACAGAAAGTATTTTTCTGTATATAGGGACATAAGAAGCAAAAAAAGGAGAGCAAATAAGACTTAACTAAAAAAACCTGCCTATGTGCTGATGGGGAAAGCCCATTTTCCCCAAGATTGCCCTCTTTTCAGTCACAAACAGGAAACCCTCTCTCAAGAAAGGCAGCATTAGTCATTAAGTATATATGACTGATTAACCATTTCAACCGTCAGCAGTGAATAATTTCAAATCAAGATTAGGTGATTACAGGAGATTTAACTCTGTTAAATTCTGGTCATGGAGCTCAGCTCAGGAGCCCATGGATGAAATTCCACATGCCACACACAAAGTCAGCCTTCAAGAGGGGGAAGGAGAGATGGAAGTTCATTCAAGGGGTAATATATATTTTCATGCACATTTCTTCTTCAAAAAGCTCTCCAAAACTAAGCTAGAGGGTCCACCCCAAAACACGTTTAACTGTGTCTTTAACTCCACTGTGCAAAAGCTTAGCAGGAGCCACCATATGATCTGCTAGAAAACAGGTACTTCTACAGTCCTGTTTCCATTCAAGATGTGACAAGAAGAATCCCAAAAAGATTCAAAGAAGCTTCAGGAAGACTGCACAAAAGCGATCAGAAAACTCCTTTCTGCAACCAGACGCAGAACCGAGAAGGTCATGACAAGACCTGTTCAGTGTCTTTTTCTCTGTTGTTCTTAAATTCAGTGATAGGAAGCCACTGCAACAAACGATCGCATAGAAAACTCTGAGCTTGAAACCTTCTGCACAATGCATTGCATCCACGCAAAACACACTGGAGACATTCCGGCAGAAGCCCTGGAACGATCAAACTTTTAACTCTTGGGAGTTTATTATATAATCATAATATATAATTATTCATCATAATTATCTGCTGTTTAGGGTGGCAACATTTCTCTGTAGAAGCCAGGAGTGTTTCAGGAGCATCACCAAAGACTGTAGAGGACAAGGATTTCAAAGGGCATGCTACTGGCTGGGTGAAGTACCATGGCTAAATGTTCTGTCCATTCATCTCTACCTCGTCTGCCCTAAATTCATTCTGAGTCAGCTGCCTACGACAGAATGACTGAAAGGATGATGCTGTTTGGCTTCATGTCAGAACAGCAACTATGATGTTTGGAATAATTTCATATAAATTTACTAACTCTAGTTAGATACATCTGGTAAAAGGCCAAATTTATACCTCATATAAATTACAGCAGCTCCATTAATGGGGTTTGCATCAAAGGAATTGCAGCCTTTAACTGCAGGGTCAAATTTCAACCATCTAATTAAGTTTTTTTCTGAGTAGCACATTAGCTACTGACTCTGATGTGATTTTACAATAACAGGTGTGACTTTGATCGTCAACTAGTCGAACTCATGTGATGTTAAAGACTAATTTGATTGCTGAAGTTGGATTATAAAGCACATTGAAAAAGAAGGAAGGTTTCAACAGACAAAACATGAGACAAACAGAGGCTGAGTAACTGGGATTCATTAGTCACTAGAAGGCAGGCTCTGCTACTGGAGAAGCAACAACACATGGGTTGCCTTGGAGCATCCATACAGACGGAACTGATGAGTAACAGCAAGTAACACTTGTTACACAGCTCACTACTTGGGATCATAGTATTAGAAGCTTGCTTTCTTAGTAAATACTTAACAAAACTATTATTAGCTTTGTCCTCCTTTTACTTTATTTTCTTCTCCCAAGGCTTTTTGAGGAGTGGCTCAAGCAGACATTGTGTGGGCTCTATCACCTGCGTGTTTGGGTTTGCCACTGATAGGAACATCTGCTCACATTCCGGCAGGCACATTGATTTGGATATAGCAGACACATACTAATAGCCTGCATGCAGGAACCTAGCTGAAAAAACTCCCTGTGCTGTATCATTAATAAATTCAGTCCACCCATCTTCTTGTTAGGGAGCAAGTGTGAGTGTGCTTATTGTCCATCCCTTTGGCAAGCCTCCTGCCACCTTCCTGCCTCCCCCCAGCATGGAAAAATAATTCTAAAATAGGTCATTTTATATTAAAATACATTTTCCAAGCAATATTCCCCTGGGGCTCTTCATATGAAGAGCATCTTTTGAACTGGATAAATACTGTTCTGCTATTTCCCAATACCAAATGCACGTGTTTCTATGATAACGGCCAAGCATGGTCCAGCTGGAAGCAACTGTTAAAGTAAGCCGTTTAATACAAGAGTATTTCTGAGGGAAGGCTCCCAGGACTTGCGATAGGATATTACCTGCTTTTATTGCACTGTGAGTGGTGTAAGGTGGTCCCATAACCTGAAGTTTGAATTGTTCCTTTTAAGTTGTGGTGTACACTGAACCCAGCCAAAATGTAAAGACCCCTCTCCTCAAGAAAGGGCAGCCCATCTCTCTGTTAACAGTTTCTATGCCTGCTACACACAGAGGAAACCGCTTGTCCCTTCCATTTCTTACGCATCAAGCTAATTCAGACTTAAGCAATCAATAAAGGCTGGATTAATTCCTAAGTGTCAAAAGCACATGCAGCTGAATTGGTGAAGTTAATCCTTCTGTAATACCCATTTGTTAAAACCTTCCTCTGCATCTCCTGATGGAGCTTGCTTGACTTCTCAGGAAATGAACAGCTTTTACTCCTCAGTCATAGTTTCAGTGCATCCTCATGCATTTCTCACACCGTTAGCACATGGCCAAAACTACAGGCTGAATTTGGCCCCATGAGCCCTATGTTCTCCGGCATGAGCTAAACAACACAAATTCTGCACAGTTCTGATGTGAAGTGACCACGTGCAGGTATGGCTCTTCCAAGTCTATTCAGCCCTTGGTTGAGGCAGGTGACAGCACATTTGCTATTAGTAGTGTTCACTCTTATGGCATGAACAGGTTTATTTGAAGGACCAGAGAGCAGGCAGGGCCAAAAAGCCTAGTCCTTTACTGTGCCACACCACAGCCTGGGGTGACCCTTTGAAATATCACCTACCTTTTCTGTGAAAATGCCTTTGGTGCCACAACTAAGAATTGTCAAATGTTGCTACAGCTGCATTTGTACCTGGGATACTTGTCCCTGCAGACTGGATGGAAACTGGTGCATTACCTTTGGGTACTGAAACAGGGGATCTTGTAAGGCTGCTGCTTAGCCCGAGCAGAAATCTGGGTTCTCAGACTTATGCAGACCTTCATAACCTGTTTACTGGCTTTTAACAGATACTCCCTAATTATTAACCTCAAGGGGAAGATTAACATTTTCTTTTCATAAATATGGAGATGCCATGGTGTGCTGCAGCATTATAAAAGAAGTTCAGCACTTGTGAAATCCCAGCCTTTCAGGGTGGAATAATTCTGTCATTTTGTTTCCATACAGCTCTTCTCAGAGCATCATCTTTCTGACAAACATTTTATCACATTACTTTACCCCTTCCTACACCCCCCAGCATGCTTATTGTATTTTATCATTTTCCTAATGACTCATCTCTAAAGCAAAGTCTGTCAACTGTGTGAAGTTTTTAGTGAAACTGATGCTTCAGAGGAACAGAAGTGATATTAGTGACAGCGACCCTTTAGTTCATTAAACGTTAAGGGCTGATTATCCTTCCACATTTTCTAGCCTAAGGGCTAACTAACTCCCCAACAGCCAAACTATGTCTAGGAGAGCTGAGACGGGATGATTTATAGGACTTTCACACCTCTCTGCTTCCTGAAGTTGGGACCTGGTGGTATTTAGTTCGTTCCTCAGTGCCCAAAGGACATTCTAAAAGCTGCTCTGAATAGTAGCTCCACCAGCCTAAGAAAATGGGGACTTGCTAAAATGCAACAGTGCCCTGTCCACATCATCTTCTTTGCTAGAAGATTTTCTGCCTAGTTTGTTAGACTGACTTTCGAGGTACACTCTGCTGTTCGACCCTAGTTTTGGAAATACTCCGCAGTCCCAGATCTGGAGCCCTGTGGAAGGGAGGGCCTGTTCCCTCAGCACTCGGCAGCCACGCTGCCTTTTGGACTAAGATCCCACTGGCAACACACAGGAGGTAAAGCACCAATTCTTGGACTTCAAAGAGTTCTACAGTTTCCTTACTAAGGCAAAACAACTGCCCTAGAGTAGAAAAATCACTTCCAGTCAGTCTGTCTTTAGGTTAAGGGACTCTGCTCACCCCCAAGCTGACAGATGCCACGTTTCTCTCATACAAACCATGCTCGAGCTCTACCCTCCACCAACAGGAACACTCATCTCTTCCCAAAACCACGTAAAATCAGATTAGCAACCAGTCTACTGTTCTCTTCCTTTCCTGTTCCACCCAGGAAAAAATCCATCCGTCTGAAACTTATGCCCAACCACATATTTTTTTTTGCACACAGATATCAAATTAATTTACTCCTGTTCATGCAAATTTAAAGTAACATCAGATTCCTTTGTTATCCTGTGTTGGATATTCCCACTGTTTCCATGATAACACCTTGATTGATTTTCTCACTTTTCTAGTGTTTTTTTCCATGGAGCACCAAGTCTAGCCTTGCATGTAAAAAGGGGGCCTGGAGCCACTGGAGAATTTCTGAATTAAATCTTCACTGTCATCATTTGAGAGAAGCCATTGCTTTTTATAGTATCCTTTTAAGAGCAGTCATAATGTAGCATAGTATTTGTGTCCTCTATTTGAATTTGTTGTCTTTTTGCATGAAGAGCAGTAAAAATAATTGCACAGCACCTTGTTTCATTTTGCCTTTTTTTTTTATTGAGTTCCCTTTTGAAAACTGAGCCATTTGTTTGTTTGCACATTAGCATCACTGGGAAAGAGATTTTCACCACTAGAATGCAATCTGTGATCCTGATCACAGTAACCAGTATTTGCTCAACTTTCTCCAAACGAAGAGGAAAACCACCTATGCATATAGAAAGCCATCCTGTTCTTCAGGACAACACACCAACTGGTGATAATGGTATGATAATTGTGAAGAGCTGACACTATTAATTACCATCACCAGCAGACTATCAAGAAACAGGTGCCAGAAAATTCAAGCAAACACTGATTACTTTCCAAGAGTTTTAGGAACACCTGGTCCATTTAGCAGGGGAAAAAAAAATGGTCAGAAAAAAGGGCAAATAATATGATCTGCCTTTCCAAAGTTGAATGTTTGGTCACTACTTTCTGCCTATGATTGGTATGTTGTTTTTTCAGACAATAAGAATACATTACCTCTGACTGCAGGCCCTTTTCAAGCATCCTTTCCTACACTTGTTACTGCTGTCCTAATCTATGCTTCAGCTGAACAAATACATAGTTGTAGCTACCTGAACTACTGAGGTAGCTTCGTTAACTCTTGCTAGGCTAGCTAGTAGCTACCAGCCCTTCACGGTACACTGCTCTTCCCCCCATTTGTGGGTGCATGTGCATTAACGTATAGGCACACAAATGAGAGTGCATACATTATTCTTATGTAGCTACAATCAATCTGTAGACAGTATGAATGATATTAAGTTCAGCAATGCTTCTGCTTCCTGGATCAGAAGTTCACCAGACCACAATGAAGATTGCTGTCTAGCCATGTGCTGCATTGAGTTTCCTCCCTTAGTAGTGACTGTGAGTGTGACCTGAGAGAGAGAAGAAATATCTCAGTTCAGAATACACTCTTCTTATGATCCTGTTCTAAAAAAAAATTCTTGTCTACTGCCTCAGCAGAATATTTTCATTTCCAAGGCTAGACAACAGTGATAAAACCCAGCTCGGAAAATGAATAGTTATCATTTGCCAAGTGATAAAAGTTTAAAGTCTCAGCTCAGAGCTGGTCTCCACTATGTTAGCTACAGCTACTAATAATACGTAGAAATGCTAACAGTACAGATAACAATAGTTTAACAAAGCACTGGGGTGTCTGTTTGTGCCCCCTCGATTAAATCCTCCTTGTCCTTCTAAGTGAACTGCTTTTAATGGGAGGAATGCAGACAAGGAAGTGAGCAAACTCGCCTGTTATTACCACATTTTACTAATGTATAATAAATATAGTAAGATGAATGTCAAAAGTAATGGGTGTTGCTAACAATTGCAACCACAGCTGTAATGGATGCAGACTCTTGTTCCTGGATCATTTAAAAATAAATAAATGACAGGATCTCCCTGGATGTCTGGTTGATACCAGCTGTGGTACTAAGTTTTCTAACACAGGATCACGGAGTTACAGATCAGGGGGGCGGGGGAAAGCAAGAATTCACTCTGTCCTCTGTGGACATGTCTGTAGCACCCTGACCGAAATTTTTACAGCAATTTATTATAATATTTGTGATTGTTGGCATTCTTCCCTCCACTTAATTTTATTTTCCCCAAGTACGCGTGTCTACTGCTGACCAAGGACAAATTGAGGCAAAATGCTATTATGCTGGTTCTTAGTCATTACTCCCTTGGTCTCCACCTTTCCCTTTGTCTCTCTCCCCCACACCCTGCATGGAGTTGCAAGTGTTGGCAGTGTGCTTTTTCACTATTTACTCAGCAGCGTGCTGACACCTCTGCCCTTCCAGACCTGCTGCCAGTTTACAAACGTGAACTCTCAGCCATAGACTCCAAGAAACAAATCACTCAACTTTAATAAGTAACTGATAATCTGTGATTAATTTAACTACTACATGTGTTTGTTTCTATAGAACTGTTACTGAGTTCAAAGTCCATGTATAGAATAAAACAGATTATACACAGCCCTCTTCTATTTTTACTATTTGCAGAAGTAAACTGTGCTCAGACATGCTCTCAAAGGCTTTTCCTACTGGAACATAATTAAATTTCATTCAGAACATACCCAGATCTTGTTTTCCCCCAGTAGATATTAACAATCTTTGTTTTATTCTGACTCTCAAGAAGATTACGTTTACCTAAATGATCCAATGTAAAAGACCAACCACTGGATCCGGTTAGACCTCTTGTCACTTAGTACTGAGGCTTACAATTAGGGCACCCAATTTGTATCCAAGGTTAATACAGAAACAATCCTGGGCTACTTTTGTTACCTTTCTACTTTTCCATAATAATGTCTAAGTACTGCCAGTAACAACACAACCAATTTTAAAGAATTTAGCACAAATAGAACCAGTTCATAACCCTGTAGGGCAGGTATGAAAGTTTTATCAGCTATGAAGTCATTACATGCCATTAGACAATATCAGCTTTTAACACAGAATTGCTCTTAAATCCACAAAAGCAATAGATTCAGCCTATGCCCTACCTTAGCCTTTAATGTGTGAGTTACATAGAAATGATGTGCTGCTAGAAGCACAGTCATCCAACTTACAAAATTTTGCTTTGTTTGTAGCTGTAAGACTGTGAGCAGCTTGCTTTTACTCCTACATCAGTGACGATTTCACAGACAGTTCTTAATATAACCAGCTTCTCCTTAGCTTTGGCTGCATGTGGCAGAGAGGGTTTATGTTGTTAAAAATAAAGGTGGCAGTAACAGTTGTAGGACCCAAATCTGACAAATTTTACTACTGCAAACATATTTTGCTAACGATATCTGCCTAACTCTAACCTAGCACTTGCTGGACTGTCTTCAGCTGATGCTGTAAGTTTGAGACTTATAAAAACACTGCCTTCTGTCTGTCCTGGCCTTGTAAGATTAATTAAAAGCCATCGTTCTTAATGCCGGGCTGACCCTGGTTGGGCATCAAGATCCAAAAATATGTAAGTTTTGGGACCAGTCACCCTATGAAAACGTATGCATACTCTTCTGATTGTAAAAGGAGTTGAAGAGAAGATGCAACCCTAAGAAGGGAAAACATATGTTGAAAAGACTCAGGAGACATCAGCCCAGTTTGGAGGAGGGAAACTGAGTCTCAATGGATGGGGAACAGTATCTCGCAGATAATAAACTTTCAAAATTTCAGAGAGGAGGGGAGGGGGAATATGCAATTATATAAACAATTCCTAAGATGCTGACACCAGCCTGTAAAAAATTCACCACAATTCTTAAGCTCATAGGGTTATTCTAGTCAATCAGATGTGATATCAGCAATGATTTTTAGACCTTTTAAGGGTTGTTTATACTTAGTGCAATCTTTTGTATAGACATATTCCCAGGGACTTGAAAAGAAAAACAAAAAATTATTGTGCAATTTCAAGAAAGCTCTTTGTCCTAACACTTGTCATTACACAATCAGAATGGACTTTTTCTTAATTTTAACACTTTGAAGACAATTAGGTAATTTGAAAGGCTGAAACCTGCTATCTTCATTCACGCAAACAAACCTTACTCACAAGGATCATGACCTCACTTCATGGGATGGTCTGCATGTACAGGTGAGGTCTTTAATTTTTGGACCTTTCTTACATCACCCTCCCTCAGTGTGCATTAAGCTTGTAGACAGGGCATGTCAAGCGTGGTTACAAAAAACACTGTTCCTCCCCCTCCAAAAAAACCCCAAATAAAAACACCCCAAAACAAAACACAAAAGGAAAATAATAAAATCAAGAAAAGAGCCTTCTTCAAAGAACTTTATTATTTTGTACCATCTCCAACAGCAGGTGCCTTCAGACTACTCAATCTCATCCTTTCAGCCCCTTTCAAGCTGCTACATGCTATTGGAAAACTGGACATTATCTTGTCAAAGCCACCTACTTCTGGCCCATACTCTCAAACTTTGTTCTTTCTAAAGACAGCTATAAAGCCAGGCTTAAACACACTCCAGATTAAGTAAAACTCACAAAATTCCATTTGAATATAACGACAACATATGTATCAGCCTAGACATCACACCCAGCAGTAGGATTTACAATTCTGCAAGACAGAAAGCAAAACTTTCTCCCTTGCCAACACTCGAGGCACAGCTGAACAAAAGCAGTTACAAAACCGATTCACTGTAATGGGCACTTTCAGTTTGCAGTTTGTGTAACTCAGCATAACTTCTCCCCCAATAAACATCAAATAACTTTAAGGTCATCTGCAGCCCATGCTACCACGACAGACAGGCAGTTTTAGCGTGGAGGTCCCAGGAAAAAGCTCAGCTTACTTCCAGGGGGAGAAACACCAGAGCTCTACCACCATTCCCCAGCTGAAGATTCCCTGGAAGTAAAGCGATAGGAGGAGAGAAAAATCCATATAATATAGGCAGATCCAAAGCCGTGCGTATAGGAAGATTTAATTTAAATGCCCCCTACAGGACAGGCAACTGGCTTCTGAGGAAACCCTGGCTCGCCAAGAACTGCAGGGATCACTGCATGCAGCTAACGGGAGAGAAGTTCCCACCGTGTAGTCGTGGGAAAGAGGAGTTTGTACCGTTGGGTGAATAGACAGGGGAATACTGAGCACGAGGTTATTATCTCCACACGTGACGTTAATGAGAGTCTTCCTGGAATCTACTGTGCAGTGCTGGTGGCCAGCAAGGCCAGCGGCGGGGGGCTTGGAGAAGAGCAGCCAAGCCCCTTCTCCTGGGGAGCATCTGCATTCTAGGGAGAGACCCAAGGAACACGGTCTATTTATCTCATCAGAGACAACCTTAAGTGGCTATTTAATTACTACCCTTAAATACTTGAGCACGGAGAGATGATCTGAGACTAGATAGCTATTTAATCTGACAGACAAAAGACATTACAAGATCCAGTTGCTAGAAGATGAAGTCAGAAGAGTTCAAAGTGGGGAAAAAAGATGCCAACAACGTTTAACAATGAGATTAACAATCAGAGCCAATTATCCAGGAATGTAGTCAATCCCCCGTTGGTGGAAGTCATTAAATCAAGACTGAAGAGGCCGGTGGGCTGGCCCTGGGGCTCCCTGCGGAACAGAATAGCCTGTGCTTTACATTACAGAAGAGACTATGGGATCATGGTAATTCTTTGTGACTCTAACAAACTGGCCAGCAGCATCGTTACCTTCTCCCGAGAAAAAGAGAAGGATAAAGGGGGAAAGTATTAACACAGCCAAGGCTTGCGTGGGGCACAAGAAGCGGGCTGAGGGCGGACAATACAAGCCACAGGCCGGGAGCGGGCAAGACCACCCGCAGCGCCGCCACCACCCCGGCAGGAGGAGAGGGCCCGCCCGGGACCCCAGCCCCGGCGGCTGCAGACGGCAGCGCAGCTCCCACACGGGCGGTCACGGCCGGCCGAGCCGCCACATCCCGGCGCGGCGCTCCCAGGCCGGGCTCCGGCAGCCCCGGGGAGAGCCCTGCGGCGGCACATCGCTACACCCGCACGCCTCTCGCCGTGCGGCTTCACCCCGCCGAGGCGGCGGGAGCGGGCGGACCCCGGGGGACGCCCCTTGGCCGCGAACCCCAGCCGGGGCGGCACAAAGCGGGGGGCCGGGGCAGCCCCCCGCGGCGGCGGCGGCCTCCGGGACACCTTCCGCGCTGCGACACCGCGGCCGCCGACACGTTGCCGTGGCGACCGCGCCGCTGCCGCGGCGACCGCGCCGCGCATCCCCCCGGCCCGGCCCGCCGCAGTCCCCCGGCCCGGCGCGGTGGGGCACCTGGTTTTCATTTTTTAAGTTTTCCGCGCTCCCGGACACGCAGGAGCCGAAACCACTTCCAAGCGCCGGGAAAAATCAGCAGCGGGTCAGCGAGGCCCCTCGGACCTGGCCCGGCCCGGCCGCCCCCCGCCCCCGGGGTCTCCGCTCGGCGGGGCGGCCGCAGCCCCCGCCCGCCGCGGGGGGGTCACCGCCCCCCGGGCCGCGCTACCGGGCACGGCTCGGCTCGCCCGGCACCCCCGCGCCGGGCCAGGCCGGCACAGCGAGGCAGCCCCCGCCCCGCCACCCCGCCGGCACCTGTCCCCGCACCGACACCGCTTCTCGCCGGCGCCGAAAAAACTTGCCGGGGGAGCATGTGCGGAGGTGCTCGCCCCCCCCCGCGCCCCTTACCTCCGCGGCGGAGCCCGGGGAGCCGCGGGCACGCCGCCGCCGCGGGCAGGGATGACCTTGCGGAGAAATTCATCATCCGGGCAGGAAAACAAGCCCTTCCTCGGGCCGTGCAGCGCGGGAGGAGGGCGGGCGAGCGGAGGGAGGAGGGCTCCGCGGTGGCGGACCGCCCCGCCGCGGGGGCAGGAGGGACGCGATTCGTGCCGACTGCGGAGGGGCCGCGGGGGGCTGGGGCAGCCCGGCCCCGGCCAGCCCCCGCCGCCGCCCGGGGAGCCGTGGGAGCGGGCGCCTCCCAGCCTCCCGCCGCTGCGGCTGTCGGCGGCTTGGGGAGGCGGCTGCGGCGCCGGGCCGGGGCCGGGCTCCCCCCCGCGGCCTCAGGGAGCGCGGGGCAGCCCCCGGGGGCGCACCTCGCCCCCCCGCACCCCGCTCAGCCCCCGCACCCCGCCTCAGGCCCTCTCAGGTGCGGCGGCCGCGGGGCACGTACCTGCTTCCCGGGAGGCACCGCCGGCTGCCACCAGCCCCGCCAGGGCCTCGCCCGGCTTTTGTAGCCCGGGCGCTGGGGTCTCCTGCCCTCCGTCAGGCGCTGGGGGCCCGCGGGCCCCTCGGCAGCCCCCCGGCAGCGCTCGGCACCCCCAGAGCCCCGACGGTGCAACGGGGCTGGCGCCGCATCGCCTCCGCCGCCAGCCGGCGCTTCCCAGCTCCCCAGCCAAGCCTACAGGCTCAGCTGCTCCGCGGCGGAAGGGCTGGACCCGCACCCCCCGAACCCGCCGGCTCCATCCACCCTGGCCAGCCGAGGCGGAGCGCCTGCACCCGGACAGGCACCGCACCCACCGGCCGCTTGCGGGGTTGGACAGATTTCCATGGGGAATTGCGGTGTATGCGAATGCCGATCGGCTCTTGTCACGCTGTCGGTTTGGGTGGTTGTGTTTGATAGGCAAACCTGACTTTCTGTACGAAGCGCTGCCCTGTTTGCCTGCAAAAAAAAAAAAAAAAATGGATCCAAGCACAAATATTAGCAGCAAAAGACATTTTGGGTTAGGACTCGGTTGTCTGGAAGCCTTTGAACTAATTTCAGTTTATTCCCACCCGTGTGGAATTTTCTCTCTCTCTGCTGCAATCGCAGAAAATGGTTCTGCAGTGCCCAGAGATTCAAGTCAAGTACAGGTTTTCAACCGGGAAGATTTTAACTCTTCTACCTTCCTTTAGGGATAAATAGCATCAGGATTTCCAAAACTATAGGACAAGCTGTGAGAACTCTGCTGGAATATGAAAAAGATTGAGGGGGAAAAAGAACAGTTGACTAAAGGACCTAAGAAAATATATTTTTATTTAATCACTAATCATCGTAAATATCAGTGAATCCTATTCCCTTGATCCATATGAGTGTACCCATATTTTTTCACTGCTCTGCAAAACACCTTCAGGCTTAGTTATTGATCCTAAATATCTTTGACTCATGGGTTAAGCGATCATGAAAAATGTCTTACATTTCCTACTGTGTCATCTGTAATTTCTTCCCCAACACTGGCCACTAAGATCAGCACATATTTATGTAACAGCAATTCCTGAATGTGGCTTTCAGACAGTTACTTAACCATGGAAAATGTAAGAGATGTTTTCAATATTCACCAACAATAAATACTTTTTTACATGTACCAGAACCAAAATGGCAGTAATCTTAAGAGCCTGAACATCTCAAGCAGATGGGAACCTCACTGGAGGGTGGGTAGTGTGGAGAGAGCGTCAAACCTTACCAGGAAAAGGAAAACATTTACAGCACTAGTGCAGGCAGGGGTTCCCGGCAGCTCTTCTTTACTTCATTCTCTTCCACGATCTTGCTGCATTGTTGGTGCTCTGGAGGGCTGTATAGCCTGGCCCTCATCCTGCTCGTGTCTGAATCAGGAATACAGGTTGGCAAAGTCAGTATTCAACTCCTCTTCATTATTCTGCTAAATGACCTACTTTTAAAGAAACATTGCCAAACTTCCTAGAATTAATCCTGCTTCCATTAACATTACTACACTGAAACTTCCCCTTTTTCGATAAAGAAGAAGAAAGGCTGGATGATGCAATTTCCTTTTGTCAGCTATTGTACTTTTACGATGAGGTAGCCATAGGCACTTGCAGATCTTGCCACTGCAAGGACTTCACGGGACTTCAGGGACTGCTCAGTGAGGGACAGCCGCAATTAGTGTAGTTTTCCTAAACTTTTCTAAACATAGAGTTCCTTATCTGGATTCTTGAAAGACACCCTTTCTGATAATAATACCCCCCTTAGCCTGAGATACTAGAATTGCAGTCTTGTTAACCAGTTAATTCTGCAAGCTAGCCAAGCTTCTTGATTCCTTTAATGTAGCTTTAACACCCCACTGCCATCTTTTCCTTTCTGTGTCTTTCTCCTCCTGTCCAAGTTACTGAGAAATATTAACACTATTCCCTTCGACAGCCATCATCCCTGCGCAGGAAGAAATAACCTGCCGCAGAAAGGTAAGAATCAGGCTTGTCTCTAGGCAGCCCTTATTTGGCTCTGAAATCATTTGCAAAGCAAGGGATTTCAACTCTTTTAGTATCCATAGCTATTACTTTCCTCTTCTTTGGAAAACAACTTTGAGATTAATTGAAATGGAAATATGGTAGGATTTTCAAAGGTATGTAAGGTATGACAAGGCTGTCAAGCCTTGAAAGTCACAGCAATTAAGAGTCATATACATTCAGCTGGAAAGACTGGGAAGCTTTTCTATGGGCTATTGTGCCCTTCCTATTTTAGGGTTGTGAAGCACCTTCAGAGCATGCGGAGGACTCAGGCCCAGCATCTGCAGGAAGGGAGCAACTGTAATTCTGAAGCAAAAAAGAGAGGGGTTGGGAGCTTTGTTTGCTCCAAGCCCCTCCATGCCCATGCACTTCACAACTGGTGCCCAAATATTTTCCTGCCAAGTTCAGATAAACATTTCCTTCTGTCTGTACAGAATTACTGAGAACCTGCATGCTGCTCTCAGCAGCCATAGCTGAGCACTCGAGCTACTTGTCTGGTGGACAAGGAAATCCAACAGGAACAAAGAAGTAATGTGACTGAAATACAGCTCAACTAATAATCTTTTCCCCATGCCCGGTAGGCCATGGATGCCTTTGTTTCCAAATGCAATGATGACCTAGGAGAAGAGGCTAAGAAGAGGCATCAAAGAGACTCAGATCATTACAGAAATTGGTTAAGGTGATGAAGTGTACACATGCACTCTGGGCATGGTCACTTTATTTATGAACTCTTCTCATGTACCTGTTTTTTCTCCTATGTCCTTTTCCCTGAACCACAGCCTACCATAGAATGGCTTCATTTGATACCTCACGCAATATTGGTACTAAAGACCTCTAAACCATTTTCCAAACCCTGTTATGAGCTCTGAACATCACTACCTGCTGTTAGGATAGTCTAAAGAAGTCATCATAACTCAACACACCAATGTGTCACCCTATCAATGCAAACCCCGTATTTAGATTATTCTGGTTTATTTGAGTTTTTAACTCATTCACTTGATCACCTGAGTCATGGCCACTTTACTACTATTTTCCCCCGTCCTTTTGTCTGTTTCAATCTCCAGCTATATACATTTGTTTCACATTAACTTTTTGTAGGTCTTAATGCAGAAAGGCACTCATACTGAGGGCAGCACACAGATGGTTGCTTAGCTTTAAGCATTGTGCTTAGCACTTACTAAAGTCAGTGGAACAGGCTTAAAATTAAGTGTGTGCATAGGTCTCAATAATGTCGAGAATAATAAAGAATTAAACCTTTTAAACTTGCTAGTATTGACCAGAGTGAAAGCATAAATTTAACTGTGGAGGGATTATCTTTTGATATGTATTAGTCCAGAGCTCATGGCAACAGGAGCCTGGATTTTCTAGGAGCTGCCAGAATACAATTAACTGTCACAAATGACAACCACACTTCTGCAGTGCCTTTGAAGGCTCTTGTAGAATGTTTAAAAATCTCATCTTCAAACTATATCACCATCTGGCTCAAAGAAAGTAAGTTACTTACTGTAGTTGAAAAAAGAGGCAATGACTTTTTAAAATAAGTAGTGGTATAACATGTTGAGAAGGTGTGTAATTGGCCTAAATTGGTGTAGTTTTGCTTACTTCAGTAGTGATACACAAATTTACATTGGTGTGGATGAGGCCTGTTGTTTACTGCACTGCTTCTACCATATTTCTCAATATATTTCAGTTTTGATGACATTGGTACCAACTTTAAATTCTATAGAAGCTTTTTTTTTTTTTTTAATGCAGTATCTTTCATGTCTTCTTTAGGCAAAGTAGTTAAGGGTACTTCAAAAAGTAAATAAAAGCAAAACATTTCCCTAGCAAAACTCCAGTTGAAGATGGAACTGAAAACAGCAATGAAGAGCAAACTTGTGAATACAATCATTTAGCATTTGTATTTTTGTGAAGGCACTTACACCTTTGCTTCCCATTAACGTGGAAAACAAGTGAATGACTGGATGAACAAGTTCATTTGGGACTGGGAGCTGAGCCAGAAAAGGTATGAGTCCTCTGGCGTGATAGCTGCGGTGAGCAGCTGCACCATTAGAGACAAACGTGTCAGGGAAGAAAACAACACATGAGGTGACGTGGTGCGTGTGTTTTGTGATCATGCGCTTTCTGTATAACCAGAAGAGCAGAGCAAATATTCGTTCCACATGTTAACAGCATCTCCCTCTCCCTTTACCTCTCACGTACCTAATGGGCTGTACTGGGCATCTCACAAATGGATGTGCTGTTCAGCCACGGTAATAACACTCCTGGAACATTGGGCTGATAACACAGGCTGGAACTGGCGCTGATAACACAGTTTATGGCCAGAAAGAACAGGTTCTGTCGTTATATTTCCTTTAAGAATGTTTCGCTTAAACTTTATGGTCTTTATAAAAATAAAAAGGGATATAAAGAAACCCGCATGGAACAAATAGTATGCTATTATGAGTGAACTCAGTATTTGGGGTGGTTTTCCATTTCATGGTAGCTCAAAACTGCCATGAATCCAGACACTAGTTGCTGTACCTCAGGCAGCTATGTCAAATTTCAGTTGAAAATATGTAAGGGTGTGACTTTCTACAGTGCTGTGAAAACATCTTTGGCCCTCACCAGGCACCTCTTGACAGTATTTGCTTCTGACTGTGCTGTGGCGGTCCTCATGGGGAACTTCAACCACCCCAATATGTACAGGAGGGACAGCACAGCAGGGCATGGGCAATTCTGGGCATTCTTGCAGTGCATCAACTTCTTTACTCAAGTGACAGAGGAGCCGATGAATGGTTCTTGCTGGACCTCATACCCACCAACAAAGAGGAGCTCACTGGGACTGTGAAGGTCAAAGGCAGCCTTGGCTGCAGTGGCAAAGAGATGGTGTAGTCTGGGGTCCTGAAGAGAGGGAGAATGGTATAAAGCAAGGTCACAACACTGGACTTCAGGAGAGCAGAGTTTGACACTGTCAAAGATCTGGTAGTAGAATCCCACGGGGTAAAGCCATGGAGGGAGGAGGGGCCCACGAAAGCTGGTTAATATTCAAGCATCACCTCCTCCAAGCTCAAGAGCAGTCCATCCCAATGAGGAGGAAGTCAGGCAGAACGCCAGGAGGTGTGCATGGATGAACAAGGAGCTTCTTGCCAAGTTCAGACACAGAAAGGAAGCATACAGAGGAAGGAAGCAAGGACGGGTAACCTGACAGGAATACAGATACACTGTCAGAACATCCAGGGGGGAAGTTAAGACAGCTAAAGCTCAGCTGGAATTGAATCTGGCTAGGAATGTCAAAAACAACAAGAAAGGCTTCTACGGGCACATAGGTAACAAAAAGACAACTAGGGAAAATGTGGGTCCATTGCTGAACGAGATGGGGGACCTGGTTACACAGGACATGGAAAAGGCTGTAAGGATGCCTTCTTCACCTCAGTCTTTACTAACAAGACTGTCCTTCAGAAATCCCAGGTCCCAGAGACCAGAGGAAGTCTGGACCAAGGAAGACAGTGTCGGTGGATGAAGATCAGGTTAGATAATGCTTAAGCAGAGTGGACATACACAAGTCCATGGGCCCTGACAGGAGGCACCCACAACTGCTAGGGCAGCTGGCTGATGTCACTGCAAGGTCACTCTCAATTCTCTTCAAATGATCATGGTGACGGGGAGAAGTACCTGAAGACTAGAGGAAAACAAATACCACTCCTACCTTCAAGAAGGGCAGGAAGAAGGACCCAGGCCAGTCAGCCTCACCTGAGTCCTTGGAAGATGATGGAGCAGCTAATCCTGGAAACAGTTTCCAGGCACATGAAGGATCAAAGTCATCAGGAATAGCCCATATGGCTTCAACAAAGGGAAGTCGTGCTTGACCAACTTGATAAACTTCTATAGTGAAATGACTGCCTTGGTAGATGAGGAGAGAGCAGTGATTATTGTCTACCTAGACTTCAGGAAGTCTTTCAACACTGGCTCCCCTAAGATCTTCATAGAGAAGGTGATGAAGTGTGGGCTGGATGAACAGACTGTGAGGTTGGTTGAATAGCGGCTGAATGGCCATGTCCATAGGGTGGTGACCAGTGGCCAGTCTAGTTGTAGGCCAGTCACTAATGGTATAACCCGGGGGTGAAGACTGGGTTAATACTATTAAACATCCTCATTCATGACCTAGATGATGGAGGAGAGTATACCCTCAGCAACTTTGCTGATGACATAGGTCTGGTAGAAGTGGCTGATACGCCAGAGGGTTGTGCTGCCTTCCAGAGGGACCCTGACAGGCTGGAGAAGTGGACTGACAGGAACCATTTCAGCAAGGGGAAGTGCAAAGCCCTGTGCCTGGGGAGGAATAACCCCAGGCACTAGTACATGATGGGGCCGAACATCTGAAAGGCAGCTTTGCTGGGAGGGTGACCAAGAACTGGCACAGCTGCCCAGGGAATCTGCAGAGTCTCTGTCCTTGGAAACATTCAGAAGCTATGTGGGCATGGTCCCAAGCAGCCTGATCTAGGTGGCCTTGCTTAAGCAGGGGGGTTGGACCAGATAACCTCCAGAGGTCCCTTCCAACCTCTATTAGTCTGTGACTCTCTGATTCCTTTGGTATGATGGGAATCTTTGGTCAATGTATTGTCACACTTATGTTTTCACCCTTAGTGTCTATGTAGTACATTTAAGCATGATTAATTTCACATTCTGCTATTCCTATTTAACACATACTCTGTATATTCATTACTGTGATTCTACATGTGAAACAGGCCACACAAAAAAATAACCTTCTCCCTTCTCAACAAATTAAAACAAACCATTTGATGAGTCAGTAATTTATACTGTTTACCTCCTTTTATGTCAACAATACTGAAATCTGGAACAACACATAATCATAATGATTATAGACATAATGAGGTGATTTATTACGTACTCACCACATGGTATTCTGGTGCATATTCAACTGTAAAGATGTCAAATAATACGACTGGAAAAAATATCTGCTCAGACAACCACTGCCTACTGTGAACAAGAAACTAGCGCAGTATTAGATACACGGGGTCTCTGGCTTCGGAGCCCTGTCTCTACTTAAATTATATTGACTGTATATATCAAAAGCCTTTGACATTTTCAGAATTTCAGGAAAAAAGAAAATCAGCCAGGGATTCTTTTAAGGAGTGGTTTTGACTGCTGAAGGTAAATGTAAATGAAGTACTCTCCCAATCCACTTCTGCGATGTGGGACCGCTCTGTAGCTTGTACATTTGCGCTGAGTTTAAGAAACTGTTTGTTCTAATTGAAAGTCTAGTTCTGTCTACTTCCTTGGCTGTGTAAAGTGTTATTCCAGAGGGGAACGTCCTTTGGCAAAGCTACTGCAGCTACTTTCGTACTTCCACATTTTGTCGCACAAGATGGGAACTTCCCACGCTACCAGAAGAATCATTCCCAGGGCCACCACCATGGCTGTTTATGGCTCACAGTTGCCTTCCCTACAACATGGATTGTTATGCTGATTCATACAAAAGGTGAGATGAAAAGCAGGTGTAATAGGTGCTGCAAGGTGAGTAGATAAATAATGGATAGGTGTAAGCATCAAGAATAAGTACCACGAACAGCAGAGACTGGACATGAAGAGAAAAGAACTGAAGAGGACCAGAGGCTCTTGTTTAAATATAAAGAATGCCATAAATCTGAGAATAACTACATATAACATAGGTCAGCCTAGAACCAGATGCTCAAAAAGAAAAAACTCCAAACCTGGAATGAAATCACATGTCAATATGATCTCTAAACACACCAGTACCTCGTTGGAACAGAAACATTCATTTACATTCATTTCAGGCAGCTGATAAAACAAAAAATCAGGTGTTTGTGTTTCCTGCATATATTCAATAATTTTCACCAGAATCTTACTGACATATGGTCTCAACTGTCTGTGATGCAACTGTGCATTGTGAAGCAGCATTCCTGGCTATCATCTTTAAATTTGCCTGTGCACCCATTATTCCTGAATTCTATATAAAAAATTTCTGATTTACTTTCTCTTGGCCATTCTTTGTGTTGTTGTGTCTATCATCATCATCTATCTATCAGTCATCCATCTATTATGTTGTTTCATCTAAAATAAGTCAGAACTTTCCAGATTTTTTGCCATTTCACGCATCTATTTCAGAAACAGGTAATTAAGTGCACTATTTATCTGAATAAATAGAAACAATATATTTGGCTAAAAAAGCTTAGTGGTGGCTCAGTTGTGCCCCAGTGTAGCTGTTTCTAGAAGCTGAGCTTGATCTCGTTTTGCCCTTTTTCCTCCTTTTCTCACCACAGAAGTAACTATTTCGGCTTGATCAAATTACCTGATTTTACAGTTCCTCAATTTAAAGTAGGTCAGGCCCTGTCTTCTGTTTCTCAGGATTATTTTCTGTTTAAGCTTCCACGCGTGCTGTAAACAGCTCAGTCCATTGACGCTGGACACCCTCCCCTACAGACCCAGTTAGCCCCGGCCGGAGGGCTGCCCGAATGGCCGTGCTGCGCCTTCCCCGTGGGCTTCCCCAAACCGGCTGCACCACGTTGCTCGCACTGGCTTCATTTCACTCAAACGGACAAAGTTTGCCTGGAGTTTCTCCCTCCCTCTTTGTCCTTGTAACGCTTTCTGCTAGGCTTATTGTCCACTTTTCCTTGGTTAATACCCCTTGTAAAATCTTTCCTTGCTACAGGGACCATCCAAACTGTCACTAACAGCAAGGATGTGAGTTACTCAAGCCAGGACTGAACTGATTCATCTGGGATATGTACAGGGTCCATTCTATATGATTTCAGCATTTTTATGACCTGTGAACCTATGGAAAGGATTTTGAGATGGGCTTTCTGCAGTATAGACCATCACTGTTTCCCATGCAAATTCTGAAAAAAAAAAATGTCCATTTTGACTGTTGGTGAATTGCATTAGGGGTAGCAACATGGTTGCTTTGCCTGCATATTCTTTAAAGGTGTTTTTTCCCTCCAGAACATGAGCTAGTCAAGGTTCAGTGATTTGTGGGTAGATTTGGAAGATACCTGTCTCACAGCTGTCGAGGAAAAAGACATTTTCCTGTCATTCCTAAGGAAATGTATGGGTACCAAAAATTATCTTTGAGTTTAGCACAACTGACACTGAAGTTTCTAGGTGATTTCTTACTGATTTCAGTGGACAAGGCAAAAATAAAAGAATAAGTCACAGGTGGCAAATGAAAAAATGTTTTACTTCCCATTTAAAGCCAACATTCCTTAAAGTAATTTCAGAAGAGCTTGATCTTGTCTTTGAGCTAAAAAATCTTCAGACTCCTGTTAACTAGGGAAAAGGGGGAGGGAGAAATAGCTGAAAGTAGTTCTAATCATTTTATATTATCTTGCCTACTGATAACATACTTGAATGGTGTTCAGCGTGGAAAAAAAAGTAATTTCTGCATCCACATCTAATGGGAATTTAATGTCACATTGCTTTATGACAGAAGGTTTGATTAATTAGCGACATTCTGAACTCAGAAACTGATGGTCTGTGAGTTTAGCTCAGCTCTAGAAAGCCATTAATGTAAAAAAACCCCACTGACTTGGTATTTATTAATTTCTGTCTATTCCTTCAGAATTCACGTTCAAGAAAATAGGCTCAGCAGGTATGCATTACCAACAGTCACAACCACACATCCTTGGCTTTGACCACATATACCAGACTTCATATCATCACGCAGAGCTAAGGAGCCCTCACACGCAGTGTCACTCTGGGACTTGCAGTCTTTGTTATTCTAAGTATGAATTGGATAAGTAGCGGAAAGAAGGAGTGAATGAATGAATGAATCAATGTGCATTTGGGCCCATTTGCAAAGCTAAGCTGCAGTCCAGCAGTGTGCCTTCCTACAATTCCTAGTACTGGGACTACACGTATACTAGGTGAAACACTAGCTGTGATGTTTGATATGTGCTGTGGAATTTTTCCTTTTCATGAAAGTTCAGTTTAAATACTGCTGTGCAACACTGAAGGAATGACAGAATAAAAAGAAAGCAAGCCACTTCTCTCCAGCATTCAGGATGTCAAAACATTCAAGATAAGTCAAAATGAGATGCTCGGAGTAGCATCCACCTTTTATCCCACATCGGGGCTAAATTACAAAACATCTCACTTCCATAGACCAACCTTAAGTCTTATCTTCCAATTCTGTTCCAACCTGTCATCTACCTGTCTGAGTCCAGTCACCTCCTGTGTCCTTTTCCTTTAGAACTGGTAGAGTATAAGGCATCTTCTACTAGGGAAGACATTATAACCTCTTCTTTTGAAGCAGTATTGATTTCTCAAAAGATGCTAATCTTCTCACCTGGGCATGAATGCAAATGCATTTTAAAGTGTAGCTTACCTGATAAAGCTGTTGTAAGAATCATAAAATCTCTTTCCCTAACATAGCAGAGGTAAGACAAATTTCTTGCTGAAGGTCAGTCGAGTATTTCAGGCATATTCTGGGGTAATAGCGCAGGAAGAGAAAGCATTTCACTGTTGCCTCCATGACATAAAGTCAGGCATTATATCTGACCAAATGACTTCAGTTTTTTTGCCTATGATGTAACAGTAAAGCAATAAATATTAATGCTTATGATGTACCTGAAAAAAAACCCCACCATGTGTGCATTTTGTTTTATTGACCTCAGGAAGCATTGTACAGATTAATCAAGAATAATTCTCGCAGTTCTGCTTAGGTACTGATAGTGGTGAAAACCCCCCATATTCCAGAAAGGGATAATATTTTAGAAGGCATAGGATCTAGAATACACAAGCCTGGATCTGCCTTTCATTTACTCCCTTACTATTGTAATTTGCCCTTTTTCTTAGCTGAATATTTAGTGATGTGTAGCTGAAGAGTGTTAAGATCAATGTTGCATGTGTAGCCAAAGGCATTAAATAGCACTTGCTAACATCAACCACACCAAACCACCAGCACATGAAGAGCAAAACCAAACCAAAACCACCCCCAAAAAGCCCCTCAAAACCCCCAAACTGTAAAATGGAAACAAATCACCTAGATGGCTAGCTGAGAGGCTGAATATTTTAGAACAACTTTGTTGAAGATGCACTCGTATGCCTTACTACAGTCTACAAAGTAGTCACCAGAACATTCCCAATATAAATGTGAGTGTTTTGGAGCTGGACAACTCTGAATGTTTTATTGTGCATTTGGGTATGAACTTTTACTAGGCTAACAAATGACTAAGGCTAGCTCAAGTGCTTTGGGAAAGAATTTTATTTATTTATTTTTTTTTACAAATACGAGAAAGACAGAAATGGTTCAGTGGTTGGGACACTGGATTCTGACATTATTTTATATCCATTTGAGGACCACAGACCTCCTTCATGACCCAAGTCAACCCCTCAGGGCCTTGGTTCTCTTTACAGGACAGCTGCAAAAAGAAATCCATAAGCACAGGGCAGGTGCGCAAGAATGACAGAATTGGGAGCAAAGGAGATAGCTCTTTGTCAAACAGGGCTGCTGGGGTTTCAGAGGTTTTTTTTCTTTGTTGCCAAGCTTGCAGTGGAATCTGACATATCTGAGTACTGTGATCACCAGAGCTGACAGAAAGGACTCAGTCTAGATTTGCTTTTTTCAGAGCTAGCATTGTGTGGAACAGCAAGAGGCAGAAAAAAATCAGTGGTAGCCATATTGCCAGTCCATTTTTTACAACATGCAGGATTGATATTTGGGAATAGGAACTACCTGAAACCTGCTTGATATACAAATTGGCTCCTTTTTTAATGGCTAAGAGGTTCTGACAGATTCTCTTGGACTTTGACATTGCTGCACACCAGGCACATGTGAAAGAAGCCAGCCAGCTCAGGCCTAGGACATCTCTGTCCCATCACAGCGGCTTGATTTTCCTCATTCTCGTTGTGAAAGGCTGATCAATCTCCCTACCTGTGATGCTTCTTTACCCAGCTTTCTCTGAACATGGTCCTAAGGCACTGATTTCCACTGTCTCCCAGGAAATAGAAATATTAAAAGCAAAGTACTACAAGAGTGGCATGGTTTGGGTTTAATATTGAGAAAATCTTTTCCAGATTCCCTTAACAGCAGCCCTGGTGGCAGCCTTATGCCCTGGGGCTTTGCAAAGGGAAATCACACATTTGCCCAGACAGCCAAACAAGCATGGCAAAATCCATTTGGCTGTGCTCTGAAGAAGCAGCTGCTGAGTATTAAGGGGTACATATTGACACCATGTTCTCGTGTCAAATAGCACAGAACAGTTTCCCAGCTGGCAAAAAAAAAAAGAAAAAAGCCCAGTGGCTTTCCCCCGATCCAGTTGCCAACTCCTCCCAGTCTCCTGCTGCTAGAATAGCCACAAAATCCACTCGTTACTCTAACCCCACTATTAAACACACAGACAGGTCTCACCTTTACAAGTTTCCACCAGATCACAGTTCCCCATGCTCCCATTAGGAATGACCTCAGCCCTCAGGTGTTAGCACCTTTTGCCCTCCCGTCTTTTCCCTATTTGTGCTAAATGCTTATGAATCAGCTGCTGCTTTTTCCCTGCTCTGATGGCATCCTGATGGGATGACTCCAAAATCAAAGGCCTGGGTCTAGTCCTGCCTTCCGTCTCATCATCAGATTCAGCTGGCATGAGATCCTGGATGTGGTCACTGAATAGGATACCAAGGTAGCAAGAAAATAAGGCAAATAAAAATCCTCTTTCCACTATTGCTTCTGCATTGTAGATGAAAAACTGCAAAGCTCTCAGCTGTTATGGCCAATGCTTTCTATGGTTATATACACAAACACACACACACATGCATATATCTATCTATATAACCTTCTAGGCTAAGGTTTTGCATGCCTAACTCCTCATGCTGTGTGACTGATTGCTTCAAAAGAGCCGGACCTCCTCATTTTTTTTTAATGCTCGGTACCCCAGATATAACCATGTTGAATTTAAATGAGAATGTTGTACCTGCTCTTCCTGCCAGAGTGCTCTGATCCTGCATCTTGATCAAAGTGAGGCCAACTGGTAACACTGTAAGAAGTCGTCATTATCAGTAAACCAAAATCAATGAATCTCAGGCAATTTAGAGTGGATAAGAATCTGCCTTCAGCAATAGGGAAAGGCTTAAAACTGATCTAAATGGTCCAGGAAGACACAGCAATCCTCAGCAGTCGTAAAGCTGTCATAATGGGCATAATGGTCTTTTCCAACCT
This sequence comes from Falco rusticolus, assembly GCF_015220075.1. NCBI lineage: Eukaryota > Metazoa > Chordata > Aves > Falconiformes > Falconidae > Falco > Falco rusticolus. The sequence continues at coordinate 51,554,049 of NC_051187.1, forward strand.
TGCTGATTCTATAATTCTGTGAAGCTGAAAGCTCTGGGTGAACAGGGTGGCACTGCCAGGTACAGTGACCCCCTGGTTGCTGCAAAAGTCCTGAGAGATAAAGCAGGTGTCTGCAACTTCAAGTAGTCATGAAACTGCTCCTCCTCTTGCTGGGTATTGAGAGCTGTAAAGAGCAGGGGAACAAGGCAGTGACATGAACCAGGCTGGATCCCAGGAAGACACAGGGAAGTCCCGCCAGAAAAGATTCCTGAGTTTTCAAAAACAACTGTAAATTTTAACTCTTTTGGTATTACCTTTTAGCAATACTTAGAGGAAGCACATTTCTTACTTCCAACAAAACAGCACGTTTTTATGCCACTGGGGTAACAAACATTTTAAATTTATAGAGGTCTTTTATATCAGCTATTTGCCTAAGTATAAATCACTTTCACTCATTACAGGAGAAAAAACCCCATAAATATGACTTGACGTTCTTATCACCTACTCAGTTCCCAACCGAAAGATTTACTGCATTGCTCTCTGGGAAACATTCTTGTAGTTAAGGGACTCGTATAGAAAAACTCAGCTGTGAAGTAACCTTATAGATCTATCTGAGAGATGTAAGTCAAACTAGTCATCTCCATAAATCTATAGTATATTAACTGCCAGATTGCAAAGGATGGATAAGACTGCTATTGTTCACTTGACTTTGACATAACTACCATACAAACCACATTCTCCACAGAACATCGTGATCTTTGAGAGGTTTGTGGCCATCTCAATTTGCTAGAGAACAGCTTACTATTCAAAACAGAATCATTCAAGGCAGTGAATTCTTTGCTGACATAATATCTTCAGTATAATTGAAAAATTGATTTGTGTTTGCTAAATGTTATTTGCAGCTATAGTCATTACAGGTTTGTTCTAATCCCTTTGACTTGCATGACCGTGGTGACCCAAGAGTCACCAATACCCTGTTTCAGGACTCACCACAGAGATTTTTTCCACTGGGATGTCCCCAGTTTTGTAAGAGTATGCGTTTACTTTGCATTATTCCTGCTCCTCTTTGGGAAGGGTCACGCTGCTCGTTGGAAAAGCAGTCTGTGAACTCTCTTCAGCATAGGAAATTCGGTTGTGACTAGTCTTTAAGTGGCTCATACTAGTGGAAACAAAGGCAGTGGCCTGTAACAGATGGCGTACAGCCATTTTGGCAGTACAGTCAGTAATAAAGCCTCATCCCTTGCACGTCCTCTGGGAGAAACTCTGCCCCTGCGTAACTTCTTTTGAGCTCAGCACAGCATCTACCTTTAACACAGCCAAAGATAAACGGTAACTTTAGTAATTATTGAAGACAGTCAGTATTGGCAAGTCTGCTTTTTAAGTAAGTCTGAACAGGATTATTTTTCACTAAGATGAATGAGTTTGCTATTGATACTAATGGCAGTAGGATTATCTCCCCGTACACGTTGTTGCCTATTATGCATATACATACAAAGAATTCATATTGTCAAGAGGAAAAAAGCTGAAGCTAAGTATGAACAAGTCACACATGGAGAAAACTTACTTCTGAATCTGTTCATCTGACTCAGCCCATCTTTTTTTGAGTGAGCTGAATTCTTTGCCCTAGAATAAATGACAGGCTGCTAGGGCATTTTCTAAATAAGCCCTGGAAATCCTCATTGAGAGATAGAAAGCTTCCTGTGGCCCATCCTTCCTGACAGGGATTGCCATCACCAGGTCTGAGGGAGCAAAGTATGTGATGCTTAAAGCCATTTTTACTATGATTTTAATAAAAATCTCTGAAGCCTCAGGGGTTCAAGGAGACATTTCTTTGTGATGACTTCATTCCGCACACAGTAACCTGCAGCGCAGGAGCGGAACAAGCAGATGGGGGAGGTGGAAAACAATAAAGGAGAAGTTAATTCCTGCTTTACCTGTACCAAGAAAAGTCACAAGTCTATTTATGAGTTCCTTGCAAACATTCGTTGGGACTCACACTGGGTGATGCTAGGAGCCCTTGTGCAATTGTTCATGTGGCTTTTTTCAGTTAGTGGTAACAAGTTTGGGGCACAAACTTATTTCATTCCTGTCAGACTTAGACACGCATTTGTCTATGCTAGTTTTGATGTAAGAAGAGTGACTATCTTTCTTATCTTTGAACTTGGTCCCTGTCTTGACAGCTGGGGTTTTTCTCACTCTTTTGTGGTTCCCTTTCCTCCTCCTGAATTGATTCTCTGCATTTACTTCTAGTTATGCCAATTACCTGTGTGTGAATCAGATACTGAATTTATCATCATTGCAGAATACTTCCAAGGAAGACTCATCCGTTAAGATTTCTATCAAAGGTCACAGTGCAATCTATGCCTTTTGCAGAAGATCTTCTTCTCTCCAGGATGCCATGCCAGGTTTTGAATAGAGTCCATTGCTGTTCCTTTCTTTCTCAGCCTAGGTTTACCTTTCTTTATCCCAGTGTATTCTCGTCAGATGATTTTGACAAATCTTTTGACCCACAAGCAAGCATCACTGTCACAGCACAACGATGCTGACAAGAACTATGTATTTAGCCTGCTTTCTCAGGAGTGTGGCCTTCAGAAGTGTCTCAACCAACAAGTTAGCAGAGCACGTCCTGTACTTTCCCTTAGCCACCGGTGACTCTTCAGCATCACTGCCCATGAGCTTGCACATATCCACCACTAACTAAATAATTCAATGGCTGCTGAGGGATATATTGGAAAAATTCAATTAGTCTTCTGAAAAGTGTATATTAATGAGGTGTGTCTATTTATGAAACTGCTTTAATAGGCAGCAGGAGAATTGTTAAGAATTCTGCCAAGGGCAACGGGTGCAATTTATACTGTTAACAGAGGTTATCACTCACAACTAGAAGAATAAATTGGTTATCACCAGTGCACTGAATGGCTCTCTTGAAATAGGTGTGGGGAATAGAAGGGAAAATCATATCCTGATAACATTAAAGAGTCTATCAAAGACTTTGAGGCTTTTTATTAAAAACTGTAGTCAAAGCTGGTTTGCATTGTGCTCTCACTCTAGCTTAATGGTTGCAATGCTTCTCTGATCTCAGTGACATTACTAAGAAGAGGCTCAGGTTCAGCTGAGCACAGTAAGAGGCAGATTCTTTTTAGTCTCATTTACTTAAAAGTGGGCTGAAGAGAAAAAGCTGTTTACCAAGACTGATGAGAAGAGGCTACAGGAATGAAAGCTATATTCCCTCCTGTGTTCATTTGTATTACACAACTGCACAGGTTAACCATACCATCTCTGGAGGCAGTCCCCTCCACACCACAGCGATGGGCCATGGGTATCAGCGGCATGGCACAGGGGAATCTGCGCTCTGTGTGCCTGCCTGCTTTCCCTGTGCTGCTGTATGACACCCGTGAAGGGGTACCACAGTGTTGATCAGGACTTCTGTTAGATGACAAGGGTCTTGACATGCATACCCTTTACCCTTGAGTATGTACAACTGGATCAAGTCATTACTGCCCAGCTGGGCTTCCTCAGCGAGGCCAGCCTCTCTCAGAAAGACTTGGTTTCTCCCTCAGTTTGGGTTGCTTCTCCCTCAGGATGCACACAGTCAGCACAAACAGCATCTTGCTCTCCAAAATCGGGAGCCTGGGTACCTTCTCCCTGCTTGGTCATGCCTCTCCCAGGCCACGGGTGTGTTCTGGGTGGTCCTGCCATTTCTTCCCCTCCAGGCTTGGGTGCACTTCTGCATATTAAGTATGGTGTGAAGATTGTTGCCCTGTTGCAGGGTACTGGGGTGGACCTGCCACAGCTCTCCATCCTAGGCTGACTCAGCCACTACGTTTTGCAATCATTCTAACTCCTGGACATCAGTTCTGAGGACATGCTTCTGGTCATTTCTGGTTTATAACACTTGGGCCTGGTTTTCTACTGGGTGAAGGCAAGATCAGGAGCAGGTCTTGGGGCTAAACAGTGCAAGCAGTGCCTTGAGTCACATTGCACTTGATTTTTTTCAGAGAAAATGGCACAGGTGACCTAAACTCAGTCAAAGTGACTGTGAAGGATTTGGCACCTTTAACACTACACACTGAGTTATCTCTGACATTTGGGATACTCCTATGAGATGAATGAGTCTTTATAGAATTAGACTAGATATACTGCCCTTTGAAACACTGGCCAAAGTTGAAGTTAGAATTTTCAAAAATTTTTTTAACTGCTTGGCACAGGCTAGCCTGGTGTAAGAGAAGAGTATTCAAGGGAAAAGAAGATGCAAGAAGATGCATCCCATGCTGGGAAGAGGTAGGACAAAGTCAGGCCCTTCTCTACAACTCACTGGGAATTCTGTAATATTCCAGAAGGAGCCGAACCAAGACCCTAATAACAAGACTCAGCAACCCTGTCGCGAAGGAGGGAAGACACAGTCACTCAATATGAGTGATCAGCAGACTTCGTTTATTGTGCCTTACAGTCACCTTTTATGCCTTGTTATAATTAGCTCATACATATTACAAACGTTAAGCTCATTATTGGTTAGTTGCCTAAATACCAAGCCCGCCCCTAGTTTCTCTTCTGTAGTTATCTGTTCCCACCTGCAACATTCTTTTCCCACCGCAATCTTCCTGTTACTGTGTAACAAGAACAGCCAGGGATAGTGTATTTTTGCTTTACTTCAGATAAGCTGAGAGCGATGTGCATTTTTGTCCAGCCAGCTGGACTTTGTCTATGTGACCTTTTTCAGCTAGCCAGTTAACCACACAACCCAACCTCTGAAAACACCCCAACCTTTAGAAATCTCACAAAAACATTGGAATCCATATAGTTTCCAAATGTTTAAATTCTGGAAAATACAATATGTTCCTAGTGAGGCCTCCTTTATACAGTCAATTATTTTTTGTTTGAGAAAATGTCATATCCGTCTGTGGGAAAGTAAGTTGGAAATATTTACATGGGCAGTTCTGTCAAATAACCTTGATGTACCAGCTTTTACTTACTGACTCTTAGAAAGTTAAACAAAATTGTGAAGTGAATGGAGACAAATGAGTAATTTTCAAGTATCTCATACAAAAGTGATGTGGGGTGTTTGTAGAGTCATCAACATGTTGCTTTTTGGTATAAGTCAGCAGCGTGCGGATTTTTTTCTCGTGCTGCATGCGCTGTTTACTGATTCATTTTAATTGCATTTCCACAGAGGATAGCAATATGCTCGCTTTCCATAGCCACTGAGCTCAGACTTAGCCCAGGCTCCTCCAGGACTTTTCCCTGCCTGTGTGATAGAGGGGCAAGGATGGCAATTTCAGATACACAAAATAAAGGTGCAGAGGGAATTCAACAGGGAAAAAAAGGCACTTACCTAAGATGATGTTCTCCCTTTATATGGTTTTTCTAATCCTCATGCAACCCAGAAGGGTCATACAACACCAGGCATGCAGCTGGACTGTGGTTTTCCTGGAGAACTAATGTCGAACTGGCAAAGTTCAAGCTCTTGAGGGGTCCAGGAGGCACACTGATGTAACCTGACAGACCTGTAGACCAGAACATTGTGCCTTCCATGTATTTTATCTGTGCCAACTAGCACTTTCCCAGGCAATTCCTGGGCATGGCTGGCTGGCAGGTAGGATGCTCCAGGTCCATACCCAAGAGCACTTTGGGTGCAATTGCCCTGTTGTGGCGGATACAAGAATTTACAAAGTATGATAGAATTTGCTCCATGACATTTGGTCTCAGCCTTCAGCAGAGGGGCCACAGACACAGTCTTTGCTTGGGGACTGCCAGAAGGATGTGTGGGAGTGTAGTTTCAGGGAAGTCTGCAGTAGCCACAGTCCTGGCTGCCTCCTCCCTGCCAGCTGCATGCTGTTGCCTCTCCCCAGACCAGCACAAACACTCCCTTCCTTCCACTGTGAGCTGGACCAGAGGGCTAATCCATGCAAAAACTAGCACTCCCCAAATTATTTGTTTTAGCTGTACCAGCTCTCCAAACTCTATCACAACTGTGTAGGGACCCCCTGCCACGTCAAGTGAAGGGTGGGAAGAGGAGTGAAACCTCCTGATCATAGACTTAGCCTAAGCTGTTGTGGAACTATACCTAAGTCATGGGTAAGATCTCAGTGCTTCTCTACCACTTCTCTTTTCAATGCTGATATGAAAACCAATTGTTTCGCAGTTCTGCTTCAGAAACAAGAAGTGGGACTCTCAGTTTCTATAAATAAAACCATGCCCTTCTTACAATAAGACATCATACTTCAAGGTTTAATTCAAAGGAAAGGGTGGCTTTTGCAAGGTCTGAAAGTTTGAAGAAATATTTTCATGGATCTTACCACATAGTGGTTACTATTGAAGCAGGGAACTTATAAAAACCAGTGGACCTAGAAAAACAGATTGTCCTGGAAAGTCCGAGTGGTCCCATACAAGAGAATAACTTGTGATGGATACTGTAAACTCATTTGGCATATGATGTTCCTTATTCCATATTTGCACAACACTTTACCAGTGAAACCTCGCTCTCTGTTGCCACATAATACCACAATATGTCACAGAGCAGCTGAACAGGCAAAGTGGGAAGGTTTCCTGCAGAAATGAGGCTAGATGGCTCCAGGGCCCTGACCACTTTTCTTTCGACTGTCACTGAAAATGTCTTTACAGGAGTCACCAAAGCTTTTGCAGCTAAGAACTTCAAGTGGGTCTAGCATCCTTGCAGGACAACTTGATAGCTTGAAAATACCATTCAAATTTCACCCACAAAAGTAAAAACTTGCAGATTCTTCCCTGGAGAGGAACTTCAGGTGATGCCTGGTTGGCGGTCCTCTAGAAGATAGCCTTAGAAGCCCTAAAATATCCAGTTCCACAAGCAGTACATCTGTAAAGCGTGTCTATTATTCACTACTGTGCTACTCCAGCTGAATTCCAAAGCAGCTCTGTAACTGGTGCAAAATCTGACTAATGAAATACTAAATCAAGCCCAGCAAGTGGAAAGATTCAATTCTTTTTTAGTTCAAAGCTTTTGCAATTAGGGATAATTATGAACCAACATTTATACTGCTTCTGTTTCAGTTTTCCTGCAGATGAGATTTGGGTTTTACACACATACTACTGTTTTGTTTCAGTAAATATTTCAGTAATAGTATAACTGCTCTATTATCTCATAGTAAAATCTGTTGCAACATTTATTTGCTAATAGCTCTGAACTCTTCAGAAATGGCCAAAAAAAAAAAAAAAAAAAAAAAAAGGCCAGTCTGGAAATGCATGAATGAGTTTGCAAGAGCACTGTTTGCTTTTTTCCTGTAAGCTTCTGTAGCTGCAGGGAAATTTGATTTATGAAGCCTTGAGTCCATGTCTGCTTTAGACCCTGGCCTGTTGCTTAATTTAGCAACAAGGCATTGGCTGTGGATTGGCTGCCCTGGAGCAGCACAGTGGTTGGGCTAGCTCTCACTTTCCCTTGTGTAAGGTCACTTTCTCCACAAGCTTGAATGTGTGATGTGTTGCATACAAATGGACAGGAAAAGGCAAAAGCCTGTTGTGAAAACTGTCTGGCTGTCTGGTACTCATCAGCGATATTCAGCCTGCTGCAACTGAAGTGACACTGCCTTACTCCTCTTGTCTTGTACCTTAAATTTCCCTTTAACCCTATGCTGTTTCTGCAAGTCTCTCCCCTCCCACCCCCTTGTGCTTCTTGCTTGTGTTATTATTTTATAGCCCCTTTACCCAAGAGACTTTATCTTGCAGACGTTTTAGAGCAGAGACAGACCATCTGAGCTCCATAGTGTTCAGTTCAATGGACCAAAAGGAAGGTGATGTGACAGCCGATGTAAGTATCGTATCGTTAAACACACGTAGTGAGATGCAAGGAACTCTTAAGTCTCACAGCTTCACATGCTGAGTGCTTGGAAGAGGAGGTGCATTATATAAAAAACAAGTTACAGAAGGCCTAAAGGGTTCAGTACCTCAACTTTAGCTATATTTTTTCCAGAGCATTTCTCTGTACTTTCAGGACATCAAGTAAAGTTCCTTCCTATTTTTACCTTCTAGCCCCTTAAGTGTATATTCTTTCTAACCTATGTCAGTTTAGGACTGGAGTAGCTGCAGTCACTCCTAGGAATCAAATGGGGTAAATGGTCCGTTGTAAAAATTTGCATTTACCAGATGACAGAGAACAGAGGCAAAGCAATTTTTAATGTCCTCTTCCAGCAAGTGCAGAGCTTAAATCTCTTTGAAAGCTGCTGACCACTTTGGTTAGATGAACATTTTGGTTACTGACTTCAAGAGGTGACCTGTTTCAGTCTGTACCTTTTGGGATATACATATTGTTCGCATGGATGAGAGCTGTATGGAGCTCCATAAGCAAAGCAGAGTCATTCTACAGCCACAGGGCAGTCCTCCTGTCAAGCATCAGGCTTATTCAAGCAAAGAAAAAAGTCTCAAGAACCCATTATAATGAAATCTTTCACAGAATCTAAATATAGACATTTCTGTCAGCTCCCTCATTAATAAATCACAAAGAAGAAAACACGATTGCTGTTTACATAGGAGTCAAATCAAATCACCTAACCTTTATTTAGCATTGGCTTCTGCTATGAGTTTTTCCATAGTTGACCTTTTCTACTCCAAGAGAGATCTTTATAAAGAATAGGCAGGGACGGGAGGAAAAAAGAAATGAAATTATCTTGCTGAAGTGATAATTTAGCAAGACAAGGGCCATGAAAATAATGTCTTTTCATACAGCTTGCAAAGGTCTCTGCATATGCGGTCGCCTTGGGCAACAGGACAAACTACATGATGCTCTGCCCTTCCTACAGCCCTTTCTGTCCCTGACATCAGCACGGCACTGTCATCAAAACTGTAGTAAAGAAATAGATGGGGCTGATGGGCTGGCTGAGAGAAGCTGTGACAGCTGCTTTGTGTGTGTCACTGGGTTTTATCACTCCATTACAGGATAATAATAATGATTAGCCTTGCCTTGCTTTCCAAATGGAAAGAGGTATTTTTGATGAAAGGAAATAAAAACTTGGTTTGGGCATCATGGCAAGATTTCAAGAATCAACAGCATCTGTCTGCACAACCCTGCATAGTTATTCTAACCTGTGTTACAATAACCCCCAGCTGGCAAATGTATGAGACAACCCCTGACCTGAAGGGCTCATAGGTTAAAAGATATTAAGCACATGGTGTGGAGGAAGCACTTTTTGGGTACATTAATGTGCAGTCCTAACTGAAATACGTCCATATGTATGTATGGTTTGTATACAAATATGGCACAAGCCAGTTTCTAACACTGCCTGCCGGATAGCTATTGCTTACAGGACACTGTGCTGCCCTTTACATGTTGGTTGCCCACTCAGCAGGGGAGGTGGCATCTCATGCAGTTTCCCTGAGCGTGTGGCAGGGACCAAGATCCTCCTGTTTTTTATATATGAAACCAGATTGTTCCAGGTTAGCTCCTCTGATTCAGTTTGTCATGTTTGTGATGTCCAACCTGCCATCTGAACTGACTCCCCAGTCGATGAGCTCCTAGGTTGATCAGAGATGTTAGTAGAGTGTACCCAACCACTTCTCTGCAATAACACCCTTCCTGCTTTAGTGGCCTTCTGCAAATTCTTCCTGCTACCTTTTCTATCTGCTAGAAAGGTTACAAAAAATATAAATGCAGCATTTTTCAGATTGTGCAAAACTAAACACAAACACTGAACAAACTGATCTGGATAAGGAAGCCAGATAGCTGCTAAACTACTCCACCAAAGTAAAACCACTATCTACAATCTTATTATTCTTTTTTTTTTTTTTTTTTTTTTGCTTCAGCCCTGAAGTGACTTTCCCAAGCATATTTAGGGAACTATGCCACTAGTTCTTTAACATACCAACTCCAGTCTCTGCCACAGCACCCTGTTGCAGATGACTAGAGGTAGCACACTGGGGTTAGACATGGGTCTGTAAAACAGCAGGATCACATATACATCAACTCCTAGTAGGTAGTCTACATATGCCAAAAGCTATTCCTTTGTTACTTCTTTTCTACTAGTTATTTCCTTAGTGTAAACATTAGCAGTCTGTGTAAGAGATCTAAATGTCTTTTTTCCAATAATACACCAACACAATCTTTATTTTCTTCCTAGTGGCCCTGGGAGGTTGTTAACTCATGGAGTACACAGAGTGGGCAGTGCATGAGGAAGAGAACTGCAGGAAAAGACAGCTGGGTTTTTTTCTGGGCTCAAAGCATTAGAAAACAAGTCAGAGGTTCTGGGTCACTTGCAGCCTTCCTATTTGATGCTAAAGGTATAACACAAAAGACATACGCAGGGACCTAAACAAAAATGGCACAGATAATCTCAATTCCTGTATTTTCTGAGAGCTCAAAATTTCAGTCTTCATGCACATTAACACTGCATTTTAAGTTTTCAAACAAATGTGAAATGTTCCAGATAGTTATATCTGGCAACCACACGTACTGTGTGTATTCCCACAGTTCTGTTTCTAGCATCCCTCTCTTCACTCTTCCACTTACAGAGGAAGCAGAGGTCTGACTGCAAACACATCACCACCAAATGACTTGGAAGCATGTGCCAGTACACTGACACATATTTTGTGGCTCGTCTTGGGCCATGGTCTACCATCTTTATTTAATTCAGTGTGTATCTTGCTCAGAAAAAAGTCCAAATGTAATTAAGTTTTCTTCTGATTTAAGTATAGGGGGAAACAGACTCATGTCTTTATCGGAGTGTTCCTCTCCACGAAGATGAAAGTTCGCAGCAAAGCAAGCACTTTAAGCCATATAGTAGGACCACGGTTGCTGATAATTGCTCAAATCGGATTCTCAGGTTTTCTCACAGGGTACCAGTGTAAGCTACTTTTTCCATGGTGATTATCTGTAAGCAAGCTTTATTTTTTCCTGGTTTTATGATTTTGTTTTTTATTTCAGTCAGAAGTTCCTTGGGCACGAAGTATTTTTCTTGTCTCATGAAATGTCAGGATTTCAGGAATCCTATCTGTTGCACACGCAAAAAAACTATGAACTTTTAAGGACAGAGTACTTTTTGGAAAAAGCAAAGCCAGTAAAAATGGCAGACAAAACACAGACAGCTTTCCCTTTAATGAAACGAGCTCCAAATCTGAGACTCCTCTATGGTGCAAGAGACCCAACTCTTCCTCTATCAGGTCAAAAAGGGGCTTGAGGTTGGTTCACCTCCTTTGCTACTTCGTAGTTGGTCTGTAGTGCTGTTCCACTGACCACAGAGCTCACGAGCAAGATGGACTCTGCATCCTGTGGTTATATCCCTCGTGGGTTCACAAGCCTTCTGAACTTCCAGCTCTTACCCTGCCTGATTCAAATCAGGCAGCAGTCAGGACTGAACCACCTGGGGTTTTTTGATCTTGGTACAATGGATATTGTCTCAGTACCGGCTGATGAAGGGTTTTTCCTTTGGAATAGTAAATTATTGCTCTGTAAGAACATTATTTTTTGTCTCCCAGACTCCTACACGTATGCCAGGGTTGATATGTTGTATAATCCCCGTATATAGGCCATAGCCAAAGAAGTCTACAGCACCGGCTCTTCTGAAGGACTCATTTCCTTGCAAAGCTGGCCCACTCCTTTCTAGCCAAGAGAGAACTGTGGGTGGGTTAAGCCATGAAGCAGGTAATTTGCGAGAAGGAGAAGGTTACAACTTCAAAATATCCTAGCAATTCAAGATTCTAGAAAAGCCCTGCCTGTGATCCACATGGTCAGCGTAGGATCTGACTGCACGCTCCTGTACCAGTGGAAGCCGAAGCAGCCACTCTCTGTGGGTGTGCAATGAAGTCAAATACAGTTTGGGAGTAATCCAAAGATATCAAGTTAATTGCTTAGTGCTACGTCTGTGTGCCGTGCAGAGGAAGCAAATGGCAATTTCATTAAGCTTTTTGTACCAACAACACACCTCTCTGTCTTGCTTGGTTCTTAAATGTTACTCAAAATTTGCTGCCCTCTTCGTATTTCATTTGTACAAATTGAACTGTCATTTTGCAAAAGGGACACCAGCTTCCATTTTGCAATCATTAGCATTAACTGCCACATTCTGTTTTTATTCCTAACAAGGCAAAATGTATGTGGTCTTCATAATTGACCCTTACACTTACAAGTTAACAGCATGAAGTGCAAAAATACGGTACTTTACAAGTTCCAGATTGTAACAGTATTCATGAAGCACCAACAAAGAAATAACACAATGTTCTGACCTATAATTACTTAAAAAATATAATTTGTGGTGGAAGTGCAGAACATTTCACAACGTAGTGACTTTTTAGTACCTGTGGATAAATTCCTTTGGGTATGCTTTGAAAAGCATCATTTTTAACAGCCAGACTCTCCCACTGACAGAGAAGGCAGACAGTTCTGTCACATGGAGATGTGGTGGAGGAGGCACAGCAGGCAGCAGAGGGACAGCCTGGACCTTTGGACAGAGTCTGCTTGATTCAAGAGAGGTGTAAACACCAGCACTGTTTTATCCGCTCTTTGTCATCCTCAGTTAAAGGAATGCAGCTCTTGTTTAAGTCCCAGCTGCTGCTTGAAGACTCAGTGAATTTTTTTTACCTTTAAATATACAGGCACCAGGCATGACCCATCTGCCTCTTGTCCACGGTTCCTCTCCAGAACCAGGTCTCCAGGCTGATTATTTCAGGGTGCCTCTACCTGTCAAAGCTTTTCTCCCTGACCCACGCTATGCTTCATACCTGCAGTAGTTCCAAGCCTTCACTGCCTGCATCAAGCGTCCCACTTTGGCCCTTTGCTTGGTTACTCCTGCCAAGGCATTAAAGGGCTTCAAAATCACCTTAACTTTTGACCAGTGCCGACACACTGTCACTTCATCTTCCTATGCAATGGCAGCCACGTACTATATTTGTTTGGAGAGCCAAGGAAAACTTAATGCAAAACTGTAAAAGCTGCCTCAGGGATTCCCCGTGTCTATTAAAGTGGATGGAACCACGCATCCCTATCTCCTAGTTATTTTAAAAACCTGCTTTAAGTGCATAATCTGTCATGATTTCATGCATTAGCACTGTCAAGAACAGCACTAGAGAAGAGGAAATCAAAATAGGTTTCTAACCTGAGCATATTTTTACAGTTTCCAATGTAAACCATATGGCATTCAGACTGGTAACTGCATGGAGTATGCTGCAATTTCTCTTTTCCCTGTACCTATGGGATATCTTACCCATTAAATTTTCATATTTTTTTTTAATTGGGACCACAATTTTCCCATGCCTGTGAGCAGAGCTTTATTCATTCCTGAAAATAAAAATATTTTGATGTTTCCTAGAATTAGTCAGAATTTAAAAATATTGCTTATTAATAGTATTTGGTTTTGAAATTGTAATTTTGATGACAAAAAGACCTATGCAAAAGTGATTTTTTTTGCTAAAACCACTTCAATTAGAGACAAAAGCTGTTAGTATTTCAATGCTCAAAGATGAAAAGAGGAAAATAACATGCCTTCTTTGACTACCTCTACTACCTGCTGTAGGAAATCTTTAGCAAAGAGCACATGAACGTTGATTTGGAAGGCAAAATGTATCTACATGCTTTACCTATGCAGTTACACCATATCACTGCCGGGGTTTGCCTGCCTGTTTTCAGAACTGGACTCTTGTTTGGCAATTTGCCCTTTACATAATTATTTTACAAGAGGACCTCGAGAAAAAGACCTAAATTGAATTTAATCCCCACCTCAGCTCCCCCTCCCCTGCCCCCTAAACCGATTCCTAGGCTGTGGTTGCGTGCTCCTTGATGCCATAGCTGTACAAACAGAAACCAGCTGAATGAACTTAAACTGGATCAAGACTTTACATGTGGTTGTGGCATTTTAAAACCTGATTTAAGATTGATAGTTCCTTCAAAATTAGGCTTAATTAATTCCAGCCAAACTAGTTTAAAACAAAATAGTCTCATAGCCAGACACAACAGTTTAACCAAATGAGTAGAATTATGCCTTACCCAGGCTGTTGGTCCATGATAGGTTTTTCTAGGTAGCAAACATGGGTAGAGAAGACCTCAGAAAAACTGGTTATGCAAACCAAGGAGCACCTAGATCTTTGTTCTGACCCTTTACAGTCTTTCTCAGCTCATCCATCCCCCTGCCCTCTCCCAGCTCATCCTGTGCCAGTTACTATCCAGTTCACAGGTGAGCCACATAAAAAATTGACCTGATACAACCAAGGCAGACTGAACTGTAGGGCAGCTACAGACCAGAGGCACCCTTTGGGCCAGCTTCACTACCTTGCAGGTGAACACAAGGCAGGCTCAGGCACAGTCAGAGCACACCCTCTGCGGCAAGCAGAGCCTATGTGACCAACCAGGTGGGGAGGCGTGGGCACCCATCCCTCTGCACAAGCTAGCTGCGGCCCCACTGGGCTTTCCCTCTCCTTCGGTACAGCTGATGTTCAGAGACTTTGGCCAGATGTAAGGTCAACAGGTGGTTTTTCAGGGTCGTTGGGGAAAGGAATGAAATGGGTGATTTTGTGTGTTGTTTCTGTTGTATTTCACATCCTTTAGCCCAAGGAATGTGATGATGTTTTGTAATGTCCTTCATCACGGTGGGCAAATGAAATAGAAACAATGATGAGGTGTCTGATTGCGATTTTAAAAGGAAGCCGTGGAATGTTTCCAATCAGATTTAATCTCGCTTGTTATTTTTTCAAAAGCTAGCAGGCAGTGTCCCTTTTCATACTTCAATGAGAAAACAGATCACTGCTGAAACCCATAACACTCGGTAGCATACAGTAATTCCATAACCCTGGCATGACAAGCAGTACATTAAAACATGATGCTGAAGATCAAGATAGGACAATAGATGATAAACATACACATCACACATGCAGTCTCTGCAAGAGGGGCTCCAGCCTTCACATGCCGCGAACTAATACCCAATTGCCAGCCTCCTTCCCATCTCCAGGCATAATAAGGCACACAAACATGGGCACGTTAGTTTTATACCAGCCTTGTCAGGTATAAGCTTAAACTTTGGCTCCACACCAGCCGCCTGCTATTATTCTGGCTTTGCGCCAGGGTCTGTAAAAACAGGAGAAGAAAAACCTTTCAGTCCTAAAGGTTCACAGAGAAGATCTTTGTTTGATCCCATTTTCCTTTTAACATTAATTGCATATTTCATTTTGATGGGCAGGGGGCCAAAAAGCAAAATAACAGCTTCCACCATGAGAATGACTAGGGCCGAGCAACAGAATTTAAGGCCGTCCTGTTCCTGCTGCTTCTGGCAGTGAAAATCCCCGAGTCCAGCTCAGCCCTTCTCTCATCATCTTGGACGTGCATTACAGAATAACCTTGTGCATCAAAGAGTGCAGCATGAAATGAGGGTGTAGGTTACCAGAGTGCTTGGGACTATCTACACAAATGTAGCAGTTTGTTAATACCTCAGTTTACCCCCACTGCCATTCTGGCATCTCTCTTCCCCTTAGCACGTAAGATGCATTCACCTCAGTTTCCAGTCAAGAAGGGGCAGTGAAGACTTGATACGCTCATTTCTTATTTGAAAGTGTTTGTTCTTACCCTTTGCATGTTCCAGCAAACATAACCACCCTGCTCAAAAAGACAACAAGTTGTTGTAAAGTGAATATGCAGGAAAAGAGCCCATTTTCATTTGTTTAGCTCTCAGTAGGAAATGGATTTGGTTTCCAGCTGGATGCAGCATGTGATACAATGCAGACTGATACGGGTAATCAGTTCTTCATGTTTCAGAAAGAGTTAAACTTTATTCCATAGTTTGATGTCACCCCAGTTAAGAAAGAGGAATCCCAATACAAGATAGCCCAGGAAAGCAGGCCGTGAGGAAAGGGTGGTGGGTTGCAGAAGAGAATAAAAAGCATCAGCGGAAAATATGGGTGGGTATAGTTCCTCCTCCCCCGAACTGACCTGAGTCTCCGAGTCTGCTGTGTTTGACCTCAGGGGCTTGGTGAGAGCTAGAAGATGCCCTGTCATTGCCCAGCTCACGCTGGCTTTGTAGCACACCCAGAGAGATCCCTTTGCTCCCAGATCAGCTCACCCTAATGTCCAGGCAGTTCTGGAGGACCCTATGGCTTCCACCTGGGTCTCCAAAACAGGACACAGCTGAACCACTTGCAAAGGGCCCGAGTTCACCTTGGTGTGCCACAGCCCCTAATGCAAGCAGGAACAAGCTCATTCAGAGTTGTGTTTTTTCCTTCTCAGCATATTTTGGATATACTTATTACAAGATAAGCTCTTTTCTCTGCCACAAGCATAATAATAATTTCATCAACAGTTATCTACTGTATCATTTCCTTCCTTCCACCACCACTATCATCCTTATGTCCAAAGTCATTAGAAAAGCAATTAACCACAAACTTCATTTAGCTAACTAAAATGGAATGAGATATTTTTATTTGTTTGTATTACTGCAACAGTAGTAACAATTTTGCTTGTTTATTTTTGCAATGACTTAAGGGGAAACAAACAAATGTTTTCAAAGGTGTAATAAATACCTAGAGAAAAATAACAACTACACATTCAATATCAAATACGTGTTAACTCTCCCTATCCTCTATTTTACATTCTTAAGGTGTTTCCATTTTTAAAGACTGTTTTTAAAGCAAACCAGTGGATAAGTGGTTCCTAGAAAATACTGTATTTGATGGTGCTTTTTTTTTCATTTCTAAAAATGCAAGAAACGGTGCAGAACGGTCTAGGGGCAACTATTGAGTTTTCAGCTGTAAATGCAAATGTAAACCTATCCCAGCTTGTAGTTTGAATGTGTGCTATTTGCTCCACATGTTCTGCGTTTGCAAGGTGTGATTCAATCCCCTCTATCAAATGACACTGTTTAGGTTCTGTGGTTCTGGCAAAAACACTGAAAGGTGAAGAACGTGAAAGTGATTTCAAGGTAGCCAAATATATTTTTTCCTGGTTAGATATGTAGGCAAACCACTGCCTGCCCAAAAGGTTTATAGAGTTTTTGAACAACACATTTAGAGAATAGAAAGAACAGGTGTTTTTATCCCAATGAGACTTCTTTAAACTGTGGGGGAGTGGACAGGGAGAGGTTTGGGGCCCTGCTTCTACATTTTCTGGGGAGCTCCAGGTCTTTGGTTTTTCCTGTCCACTCTACCAGGAAGAAGTACATCTCTTTTTCATGCCAATAGTAAGCTTGCTCATCCAGCATGCTGAGCCTCCCCGACTGCTTGCAGTATACAATCAGGGAGTAAAGGCGTTCCCTGTGGGAGTAGGTATCTCAGCATAGTTACATTTTGCAGGCTGAGAAATCCTGGTAGAAGAGGCAGCTGGGATGCTGAGAAATCAATCCCAGACTGGTGAGGTTCGATGTTAAATAAGGCTCTCACATGCTGGAGATGGGAACGCAGTGTCAAGCTTTAAAGTAAAATCATGAATTGCATGGTCTTTTGGGGAGGGAACAGTTTTTTTCCTGGCTGAACTTGTAAGAAATCCATCTCTTGCCAGATGATCTGTAATACCAGAACACGGCTCTATGGGAGCAATGCCAGGGTTGGCGGAAGGGGTCTAACATGCAGAGCATGGGTCCTGCTCTGAACCTGCCCCAGGATCCCTGAGGTTTGATTGATGTTCATCCCAAAGCGTTTCATCATTTTGTTTACCTTTCAGCTTGGTGCTGCTACTGTTATTGCCACAGCACTGTACATCTTGAGCTGAACACATCTCCAGCTCTCCTAACATATCAGTTTGAATTATGTAGATCTCAGTCACTTTGGAGAATTTGTCTTGGGGCGGAGAGCCTGTTTATTTGAAATGCTGCTGAATCTACGCTCAGTCCACATTAGGGTTGTGCAACCAATAAAAAAACCCAACATGCAAATTGCTCTGAATGCCAGTTTACTTGGAAGCATAAATTAAATCTGGATACATGCATTGTCAGATTGATAGGCTCTGCTGCAGGAAAGAATAACTTTCATTTTATGGCAGTATTTGCTTATGAATCTACAGGGAAACTGTTTCTTTGTAGCACAGTCTCTGCCAGCAGCCTTGTGAAGTGAAGCTTTGATGTTCCCGGTGTTCCTCATCTTTCTGGTCAAGTGCAGAGACCGACCAGGACTCAGGAGACTGAGTTTCTGTTTCTAGCTCTGCTGCTGCGGAGCGGGACACAACCTGAGCTGACCGCAGCCAAATCAGCTACAGAAGCAGGCAAATTCTGCTTTCCTTCCCCTCCTCTTTGTCTGATGTGACTTTGAACGTTTGGAGTTAGAAGCAACCTCCAAAGGTACCTCTGTGCTGCATTGTTGCGGTGGAGCAGGGAGGGAGATAGCTGGGTTGTCCTGAACCAGCCACATCAAGCAGCTCAGCTGTGGCGGTGCCAAGCCGCACACCCTGCTAGGCACTGTGCAGCCAGAAGCACAGTGAGCTTCTACAGCTGACTAGTTGCCAGCAAGGATCTCGTCCAGCTCATTTTTCTATACTTTATGCAGTGTGCGCACACCTTTCCTATGTTTCTGCAGTCAAATATCACAAAGGGCTGACATTTTACAGTGGCTTTGTGGTGCAGGGAGCAAGTTCCTCCAGAGCATCATGGTCTGCTTTAATTTATTTGAGGTCAGGCTCAAGTAATGTGGACAAGCTGCAGTTTGTCTCATTAACACAAGCAAGACAGGGAGCAGTTTAAAGGCTTTGAAAGCTGAAGGAAAATAGCTTATAAGCAGTTTACCCCCATTGGCAGCTGTTGTAATGGCAGGTAAAAAATAACTGTCCTCAGCAAGCCCCTTTCCTGGCACTCAGAACCATGCCCCCACCACAAAGTAGCCCATAATAATAAAAAAGACAATCCAAAAGCCCAAACACCCAGAGTTCATTTTCAGCCACCTAATTCTGGCACTCTTTTTATCCCCCAAACCCCTTGCTTCTGCAACAGCCAAACATTAAAGCAAAGGGAAGAGTAGGAGTAAAAATGTCCTGCGGGAAGCCGGCCCATCGTCTGAAGTGGTGCTCCCTGCTTCCCTCCCTGGAGCTTGTGTCTTCTGGCGGTGTACCGTATGGCTTAGCAACTCCGCACATGGTGAGACAAGCGTGTTGTGGAGCAAAAAAGTGTTTCCTTCTAGCCGTGTCAGGCTGTCACTCCTCTGCCTCCCCCGCTGCCAGGAGCTGCTAGACTCTCTCAGCCATCTGGTGCAGGATCCGAGGCTTCCCGCGGATAACTCTGGCACTGCTGAGCACGTGGTGCGGGAAGATGAGACGGGTTGTGAAGTGTTTGTATAAAGCTGGAAAAGCAGGGGAAAGGCTGGAGGAAAAAGAGTGGGAAGGTGTGAGGTGGAAACAAGACACACTGGTGCTGAGGGAGGCCTCAGCATCCGTTTCCCTTCGGAAGGGGATAAAGGAACTGGCTTTGCCCACAGGCTCTAGTTGTCATGGGACGCAGCTATGGGAGTATAAGGTGGTAGATGTCACGCTTCTCTTTATTCCCTGCTGGGGAATGGAGATGCAGATGGATTTCCAGAGAAACACAAGGCCTTGAAGCCTTTTGGATGCAGAAGGGTCTGAGAAGCCATCTGCCTCAGTTTCCTTTGCCAGCTCCTCACCATTGGATGGTACTCACGTGTGACAATTGTGAAGCTAAAGAAATCCTTATGTGATGTATGTAGACTAGTGTGCCAGTGACTGGATCAGAACCAAGCTGTGCCTGCGTAGTTTGCACGGGCAAGAGAAAAAGCGGTTGCTGCTCTTTGTGCGGTGGCTCTCCCTGCTGCAGTCTGCTCTGACCCCTAGTTATGCTGCTTTGCTAATGCAGCGAGCTGCAAGGCAGGTGTTAGGCTACTTTGTTTACCCACTTTTTTCATCCTGTTGGCATTCGGGAACCTATCCCACTGAATAAATTATTAACTTGGCCACGTTAGAAGATGTAATTCTTCCCATAGACTCAGTGCTAACGGTGCTAGCAAAAGCACAGAACATCCCTTTCCCCGACAGACAGGTGACACCACTGCCACCCTAGATCAGGCTCTGTGATCCCAAACTGGCTGCTCACTGCTGTGCCAGGCTGTGCACGTGCCCCCTCATAGTCACTAGGATGAGTTCTGAGCTGGTCTTGGAATACCCTGCAGATTCCCATAAAGCTGTACAGGATTTGTTTTTAGTATAATAGTCAACCGGAGATATTATTTTCTATTTCCCAGTGAAATGTTGATGAAATTATTTACTGTCTTCCCACAGTTCTAATTTTTCCCTGTGTAGCCTTACAGGCTCTCTCCGTGTGTAACGCATTTTATTCCTATATCTCCACACAGAGGGAAGAGTTTATTGGCACAAGCTGGCACAGCCCCACTGGCTTGAGCTACCTCAGTGACTTAGGTCGCAGTAGCTGGGGATGTGTCTCACATGAAGTGCATCTTTGCACCTCCCAACTTCATGCCCCTGGAAGTCAGCTGGAGTGCCCGTTAATTTGAACGCTGTTTAAGTCAGGCTCTTACAAACCTGCTACCTTGGTCCTGTTCAGGTCAACATCACATAGAATTCAAAGTGAATTCACTTCCTGAGTAAGGAACAAGTAATACCTGCCCTATTAAAGCTGCAGTTACAGCAGCTCTGAGAAGAGTACCCAGCTACATTAACAGCACAGAGATATTAGGGCTGCTTGTGACAAAGCTGTAAGATGCAGAGCAAAATCTCCTCAGACACAAAGCAGGTTTACAACTTGAGCAACCCAAGTGCTTCCCTGCACCAGCCCGTTTACACACGAAGAAACAAAAGGTTGCTTTTAAAGGTATCCTTAGAAAATCTTGAGGGGGAGCAAACAGATAAAAGTGTATGTTTTGCTTTTCTTTGCTGTTGTTCCATCTATTTTCACATTTCTTTTCTAATTCAGTTAGCTGTTGCTAGAAAAATAACAACGACAACAGTGTGGTGTCCTTTACCACCTTCAACCTCATCTCAAGCCAGTTGGTTTGGGCCAGAGAATCCAAAACCAGGCGTGGAACTGCTCAAAGCACAAACTTCACATCTGAACCGATTCAGGTCTACGCAGCAGAGCTGGTTCTGGGCCAGGTATCTACCACAGATGTGCTGAATTAATAGATCAGACAGTGGTTATATACTGAAAATCCAAAATCTCTTTCTGTACTACATCCCAAGAAGAGTTGAGATGGTGGAAGAATAAAGAACCTGTCTTTTCCACAAGAGCAGGTGCTTCTTAGAGCTTGGTGTGAAATAGAACACACATGAGTTTTGCACTAGCAAAAGGGTAGGGAGAATCATTTTATTAGAGAGGAAAATAAGACACCCTTTCTGTGATGTGAAAATTAATTTTATTACTTCCTACAGTGAATGTATAGGAAGAAGCTACCCTATCACAGCGAGTAAATATAGAGAAACTTTTCTCTGTATGTGAGATCAGCAGATTGCTATGCTCAGTCTTTTTGTTAGGCTACATTTCTTGCTAATATTCTTCCATCTCAATAGTAATTTGCCAGTTTCACCAGCAAATTAAAAAATACAGCTATATGCTTAGCACCTTTAGAAGCCACCTGCTTAGCCAAAGATATTTGCCCTACAAAACAGAGGGTTGTGACTGTTCTAGCATTGTGTCTGTAATGCTGTAAGAAGCGCTTGCATATTATTATCAGCTAAAGAATCATCCAAGATTACAGAAAAGCTTTCAAATCTGGCAGAACTCTGTGCTTGGAGATGAACTTATAAAAAACACTCTCTGATTTACAGAGATGAAAGAGAAACCCAGTGATTTCAACAAATTTTTGCATTGTAAGAACTTGGCTGTATTGAATTCCCTAAATATCTTTTTATTGACTTTAGAAGGGACAGGGTCTCATTTGTTGATATTTTGTATTTCTTAAAATTAAGAACCTTGACAGGGCCAGATGAAAACCCCTGGAGTCCAGGTCAGGTGGCAAAAGGAGGCTGCTCATTTGTCCCACTGAGTCTCAGTCACAGCTTCTGTTCCCAAGCACTCTCAACAAGTGACAGGTTGGACCCTGACCCAGAAATCCTTATTCATGCTCTGTTTGGATTAGCTACTATTTCTTCCTCCAAAAACTAAAAATATATCTAGATATAGGTGCATTTGCTTTTGCTATTGTTTCTGGAACTAGTTTGTTGGTGTTTGGGTTTTTTTGTTCGTTTGTTTGTTTGTTTTTTAATTTTGAGAGCAGAAAGAAGATTAAGATGTATCTGAACTTCAAAGAAAAATCTGACATTTCCTTTAAAAAACTTCCATTTCCTAACAATCCATGGAGATGGTGCTTTTACAGATGTGGTTTTGGGTCAACACATTATCACTCTTCATCTCGTTCTTCATCTTCCTGTGCATATTAAAGCTCATGGCTTGACAGACAGCTTGGTACCTATAAATGGCTATTTGTTATTTATGGTGATTATTAAGTGTCTGTGATTTCAGATCTATTACGTATGCAGTGATGTAAGGCTTCTATTTTAAAGATAATATTTATTTATCGTACCAGAAGTGGCCAATGTCTGGAAAGGTTATATCGGTAAAGTAAACATGAAGCACTACCGAACAAAGTATAACCTAAATGGTCTGTTTGCATTCAGTATTGAATTTATAATCTCATTTCCCCATTTTGTTACAAACAGTAAGGGGAAAAACCAATACAGAATCCATAGGAAAAAAATTCAGAGTACTGTACATTGCATCTGAGAAAAAAAGTCCTCCTTGTGTCCTTCTGCTTTGTTATTGACAACAGTTTGTTCCCTGTCAGTAACAGTAAGAGCAGCAGGGCTTGCTTTGAGTTCTCTTTTTCCTGTTTGTAGCCTAGCAAGTTTATCAGGGTGAAAAAATAAGGTGGAAAGGACAGGAAGGAAAGAAGGCCTTCATGGTGTGTAGGTTGCACTTTATATAATAAATTTTTAACTCCCTGGTACCCCATAAAGTCTGTGTTCCCAGGCAGATCTGCTTTCTTGGGTTGCAGCCAACAGATAAGGGAACATACTCTACTGGCAAGTCCCTTCTTGGTACAGCTCTGAAGGTCAGGGTAAATGAGAAATGGAAAAGGCAAGCAAAGGGTAGAGAGAAAGGTGACAAGAGGTTAGCTTGATCTGGAAAGGCATGGGAAGTCAGACTAAATTTCTGAGTCCTCTGTGGACTTAGTGCAAGCTATCTGAGAGAAAGTCCTATTTTCTCAGAAGACATATGAAAAGAGAGCTACAAGCCATGCTGACCGTACCAGGCAGCTAAAAGATTAAAATGCTTGCGTGATTAAGGTCAGGAGAAAACACTATGTGCATCTGGTCTAACCTCCTTCATAAACCTGGCCAGAGAAATTCATCCAGTGATTTCCACATCAGGACCCAAACACTTTTATGTAATCCATAAGACTTCTAGAAGACAGAGAATGTCAACTTTCTCGTGCAATTCCTCTCTTGCAAGAGTATCCTCATTTCAATAAACGTCCATCTGCTCTTTCCTCTCTTGATAAAATGTGTACGTTTAGTTACATGATTATTAGGTCTCATTATTTTTGATTCCCTGAACCAAATCCAGGATTCTAAAGTCTTTCCAGATGATCTTACAGGGAGATTAGTCTGTGTGCACAGCTGTAGAAACATCTCCATCTTCTACTTTGCTTCCAGTTTTGTCCTTAAATCTTGTGAAAGAAGGAGCTGCTGTCACTGTAGTCTTAAAAATAAAGAAGTCTTAAGTTGGATTATGGAGGTTAAAATCAATGGAAAGTCATAATTCTTACATGATTTCTGTAATGACACAAGGAAAATAAAAATGGTAGCTTGCAATAGGAAGCTCATGAAAGTGAAAGCAGGGTAAAATCCTGCAATTAAGGTTTGTCAAAATCTCTCTACAAAGCAAACTTAGCTGATTTCATGCACCTCAGCTGATAGACCCTCTTGACCTCATTTTTCCAACGAGAGTCCAACAGCCAGATCCACAAACATTTTTATAAACAGTGAAAGCAGCACAAAGTAAAGAAGAACAAGGCAAATCAGAACTGACTACTATTGATTTTGTGATAAAGGCTCCATGGAGATGAGCTGTTAATTACCTTTCCAGATACTTGTTTAGCTTGGAGCCAGGACTGGTTCCCCCCCAGCCCCCCTCTTTCCTCACAGGTACGGTAGACTGTACTGCTAGGATTAGCATAGGATTTAAACTATAAATGTGCATTGGGACAAAGTTATGATTATTCATCCGTTTTATTATGGTACTGCTAAAGACCAGGCAAGAATGAAGCAATACACAAAATAGGCACTCCCTGTCCCAACTGCTTTGCTAGTGAGCAACCTTTCCAGCAGCGTTTAGCATCACTTTCTTTCCTTTCCAGTCAAAGTTATGCCAAAGCAGCATGCATCTGTCTATCTCGTTTTCTTTTCCACTGCTGCATTTACATACATTAATGACTTAACCCTACCAGGTAAGGAGAATTAATAACTTAACCCTGCCAGGTACAGAGGTCTCTTGATGCCTACTGCCTTCAGCGTGGGAGCAGAGGGGGGACACAGTGCTGTGTCACTGTGCTTAGCTCCTTTCTGAATAAAACCACCGAGCCCTGGCTGTACGATCTGTTTGAGCTGTGCATGGTGGAAGACTAGCAAGTAGGGGCAAATGAGGCTTGAAGACCATCTGTTCACTCACCAGAGCCTGACATTGGCTGATTCAGTCCATGACATGGCTGCTGCAGCGTGTGCTGGCCTGCCCAGGTGATGTGAGCTGTTACTTATGGCAATAACAGGTGCAAAGCTTCCTGACAGAAGTGTTGTTTTTAAATCCCTGAGTGCCTTTAAATAACCCAGAGAGGCAGCAGGCTGAGCTCTCCAAAGCCATAGACTGACTTCGTACACGCAACCTGGGCAATTATGGATGCAAAACAAAGCGTGCAAGCAAAGTTGCGCTGTTCCTCGCTTCTCAGAATTACTGGGGATAGCACACAGAAAGCAGGGGCATACACAACAGGAGGATAACATTGTTAAAATTTGCAAACACACATGCTTTTCTCTGAAAACCTCTCTGCTGTTGCTAAGGCTGGCGCGGTTTTGCTGAAAGCCCTAGTGCAGAGATCTTCCAGTTTTTTAGCCACCTGGATAAAGAAGACCAAAGAGCAAGGACTTTGGTGGCCACAGACCACAAAGAAGATGAGGATTTAAATTACTCATTTTATAGAAAATCTCTCTATTCAAGATTTAAAAAAGGTGGTGCCTGGAACGGCAGCCCATAGCTGCTTTCTGATTGCCAATACTCAAACCATCATTATCCGTGGTGTAAGGAAAAAAGCTGTAGCAGATGCAGCTCTATACAACCAGAGAGCAGCAGACCAGACAGAAAAAGCATGGCTGTGCTTTAGGTTATGAGCTGTAAGCACAAATAGAATTATGGTTTTGACCCAAAGGGAGGACTGTGTGCAGTAAAACTTGGGAGCCTTCAAACACTGCAACTGCTCAAAGTAGACAGGTTGTTTTCTTAGTTGCTCTCCTCCCGTCCAGCACACATTTCTTTTTTTTTTCTTTTTTCTTTTTTTTTTTTTTGTGCTTGTATAGCAGCACATCTAGTGCAAATTAAGCGAACGGTGTAAACAAGAAACAATCAGCATGATGATCTTGGTTCACACTTCAGCTCCCACGTAAACAGTCTCTCTACCTTAACAAGCTCCCACTCAGAAGGAAACCAGTGCAATCACAAATTAACAGTCTCTGCTTAGTTTTGATTCCAGATCTATCGTGCCTTGAGAAATATTACAACTAAAAATACTCTGTGTTAAATATCTCCTGTGTGCATCAAGCACGGTGTTCGAGAAACGATCTCTAACACCTTGCACGTTAAAGAACAGCAGTGGTCTTGGTGAAGAGCAGTTCGCTCATTTGTATTTATACACGCTCCCCGCTTAGTGAAGTGGCCAAGGTGACTTTGGGGGAAAACGCTGCCTGAGTACAGCTGGTGCAATCTGGGCCCACAACTTCCCGTGCATGTCAAAAGTCGTTTGCATATTTATTATGTTTTGATGAGCGCTGCATGGTCAGGGGAAATGTACTTTCCCCTTTGGTATATATTTCAATTTGCTCAGCCTTCTGTAAATCTCCCGTGCTCTGTATCAGTGTGTGTATAATGTAGCCCATTTCCTGTATGGATTAGGTCCTTCTCCCCAGATTACTGTGTTTTTAACTGTAAACAAAATATTTGGGGAGGCAAAAGCCTGGTGGGGAGTTTGCTGGGGGCAAATATATAATTGCTAACTGTTTAATTAGGACTGGTCCCTAGGACATTTCCAGGAGGTAAAAGTAGTTGCTCGCTCACCAGGTTAGAGTGGCAGAGGTGCCAAGCAGGGTTAGAAATAAATCCAAAAATATCTGTCATCAGAATCCATCCTCTGCTGAGGTTCAAAAACTCACAGCTCTTCTGTCCTCATGATGGAGGTGTGCGTTGTAGGAAAGCGACCGTTGAAGCAATTTGTGATCCACTCCTAGAAATGAGGCAGAAGCTTCAGAAGAAAGCGATGGGACTCACCAGACAAGCAGACCCCACTACAAGTGAATTTGGCCCTGGAGAGGTCACGTTACTGGAAGCTGGATGCACTTGGCCTGACCGCTTTCCTGTAGTAACTCAAGGAGCAGCCTGGCTTGTAGTTCTGTGGGAACCATCCTGTGTCTCTCTCAGGGCTATTGTTACAGGACAGCAATGCCACTCAGTGGCTTTTGTGAAAGCTATTCTCTCATGAAAAAAATTGCCTGTGTTAGAGAGCCAGAGATTCGATTGAATGGCAGCTCACTGCTGAATCCCCAGCGTAGAGTTACTGGTTTAAAAAGTGAAGCACAAATCCCAGTGTGCTGCAGAATAAGAAGAATAAGACACCGCTCAAATTTTCCTTCTTCATCATTTCCAGCTCTTACACAAGGCATAACCTCCCAGTGGGCCGTGCCCCATCCCCGCGTGAGCGCACCTAGCAGACAGCACAAAGCCCACATGCCCTGGGAGGGTGACGGGGGAGGCTTTGGACACCAAAGCCCACCTTGTCTTAAGGAAGAGGTCCACCAGAAGGCTGGAATTAGAACAATTAACCACAATTCAGCAGGAAAAGCTGTTCTCAGGAGACAACTGGAGGCTGGCTGGCTCTCTGCTGTCCACGCTGTGTGTTCATTCCCAGATTTGTCAAGGTGCTGTGCCATCTAGAGGAATTCAATATGCATTTCCCTGGGCCTCTCCAAATTGCTCCTGGCTCGGCCAGTGGAGGGTGGCTGCTGAAGGACCCAAGCCGTGAGCCCTGCTCCTGGGCCAAAAGCACTTTCTGGCAGCCCCTGTGTCTGGTGGCCCTGCTCCAAGACAGCAACCAGGCCCAGCACCAAGTGCATTTGCACGAGTGACACGGAACGCCTTCGAAATGCGCTGCCTTAACAGTGTGAATGTGCCGATCGTGGTTTTCTTCACTGCTTCAGTTTATATCCAGATCTGACTTACAGCAACAAGGGCACATCTCTACCAAAATACCAGGCTGCTGCTGACAGAGTTACCTGTTACTAGATGAAACAAGGGCTTAATCTCTTTTTTTTTTTGCTTTATCACAGACAGTGTCACAGAGGGAACCGCTGTAATTTCCAGCTAACAGCCACTACAGGCAGAGAGGGCTTCATGGCTTTCGGGGTAAGGTAATTACAGAGCATGTTAATGCTCGTTAAGATGAAGTGGAAGCTGTGGCCTACAGACAGAGGCACTGCGTGTATGGTGGGTGAACGCTGCTATTGACTGAAAATGGTTGTTTAATCTTCAAAAATGTTAAGTTGCTGCAAAATCTTGCCTTCATGCCTTTCCTGCTTAACAACACCTCAGGCTTCACCTACCCCCTGAACCGGCCAGCTCATCCAAGTGTTCTCAGCTCTGTCCTGCCCCGTATGCCTGTCCTGTTGCGCATCTGTCTCCTTTGACTGACAGCCATCCAAAGCAGATGGCCTGCCTGTGGCTTTCATTGGCATTGCCAGAGTAACCCTGTGCTCCCAGCCCTCTACAGCTCCTCTGGGCATCCTAATACCTACGTGACCCTGACCATCAGAGAGATGAACTATATATATGAATAAAAAAACAAAGTCCGTCCTATTTTCCATATGAAAAATGCAGGAATTCTTCACGTTCTCATCAGTTTGAAGTCATCAATTGACACAGCCTACTTCCTTTTTGGCTTGTCTCCAGTTTTGATGCCCTCTGCTCCTAAGTTTGACCCTAGTGACCTGCAGGGCACCACTGTGGTTCCCAGAAAAAGGCTGGGTCTCTTCTGATAGGAGGTGACTGTTACCAAGTGACTATCAAGGTGAAATGTTTGTTATGGGAGCCATCACCTCACACTGTTTGGAGTCTAGGTCCTGGGGTGGAGAAGAGTGCAAACGAAGCATTATTGCTGCAAGAAGTGATCCATTAACATCTTAATTTCATTCTGTGCTTTTAAATTAGCATGTGTCTGGGAGGTCACTTGGTAATCTTTACTCTGCTTTCTGGGAAGTCATCAAAGGATACCAGTAGCAAGCTCTAGCTGATGGTAAGCTAAGGACAGATGGTGCATATAAAAAAAGAAAGAATTTAAAGCTTCATCTGTCACCTGACATGGTCTTTACTGGAAGTTTAAGTGGGCTTTACAGGAAGTTTTAAACGGTCTCAACTCCTGGTGTTGAAAATATTTGCTCTGTTCTTAGAGGCTGAAATGCTGATAAAATGGAAACACCAAGAACACAGAAAAACTGTCCTCACACTTGGCTTTTCATCTGGTTTAGTTGGTGACCTCCAGACATGGTGTGGCCAAAAGTTTAATATCAAGGGGAATATTATGAAGCAGGTTTAGATTTCTCAAGGAAAACTAACAATAGCAGCTTGAAGGAATTGTCTGGTCTTGGTGCACTAATTTAGAAACCACAGCCCTGTTGTTGCTGTGGGAGGAGCCCAGATAAGGAGAGTCCATCCTTTCCTAGCATGAAGCCCTGAAACTTCAGTGGAATTGTGCTGATCTGCACCAACTGAGGATCACCCGTGGCATTTTTATTTAACAAACGGCAAGCATTCCTGTTATAGAAACAAATCTATGGCTGAACCAAAACTGAACAGTTCAGGTGAATTTTGTCAATACTCGCCTCCACTTCTTAAAAAAAAATAAATAAATTATGTAGTGAAAGATGTTGGCAGAACTCTTCAGAGGTTATATCTTGTTTGATATTTACGGAAGAAAGAAACAGCTTTACCATTGCTACATTGTTGGTTATCTGGAGGTTTTACTCTATATGTCGTTATGCCAGAGGCAGCTGCATAGACTGCTGCTCTTTTCTGATGCTTCTCTGGTTAGCAAGTTCACAGATCTAGAATGGATTTACTTTCTCCTGGTTATCCAGCAGGTGAGGTCAGGGTCTCATGTCTCACGTGCTTGCACTCGAGGGGGCAGACAGCCCCACCGCCCCCCACGTGCTCTAGGGCTGAGATCTGCGGCTGACCGTCTTTAACTTCTGAGTAACTCTTATGAGTAAGTCACTTCCCTTCTGTCTTTTGATCTCTGTCCTGACCATGTAGGGGCATACAGCATGCAGGGTGGAAATGAGCTTTCACCGCATTTTCTTTCCTTCTGAGACTTCCACAATATGTTCAGAATGAATGTTTTTTTGGTTTTTTTTTTTTTTCTTACAATGAACAGCACAAACCCTTGTTCTTTTAACCTGGCCACTTCCTCATCTCAACCTCCACAGGAGAACAGAAATAATTATTTCAGGGAATAAGTTATGACCTTAGAAACACTGCTTGAGCAGCAAAACTCTTAATATTTTATTCTAATCCCATAGTATCTCAGACCTGCAAAACAAAGCAGAAGATGTTTTAAGCAAGTACTCCAACCACTATAATTTCAGAACCAAAGGGCAGATATATATATATATATAATCATCTGAATTCATCCCTGAAAAAGATGATACAGCTCCTCTGACTGTAGCTACTTCTGCCTTCCCCAAGCCAAACACAGTTGTGCTTATTCACTAGAATAGACTAGTGAAGCACGTTCAGTCAGTGCCCGGTAAGAAACAGCACCACTGACTTGAAAGTCAAGTTAGCGTACAAAGATAATATATATACATTTTGTGATATATTTATTAAAATTACCCTGTGTTCTATGAAATAAGACTATGTAGAATAGAGGGACTGTATGTAGGGAAACAAGAAATTAAAATGTGCCTAACTGGGTAAATGCAGCAAAGTAACTGGTTCCCTTCTAAAGAATGGAACATAAGGGACAAAAAGTCAAGTCTCAAGCCCTGGAATATAAAATATGTGCCAAAAGACATGGCAATTAGCAGTCTGGTAATCAGGATCATACGTCGCATCAAACCTGTGCTGTTTCAGTCAGCCAGTTGCTAACTTGCTGGGAGTCTACAGTCATGTAAGGAGAACATACAGAACAGGAGCAAGGCTTGCAGGGGGAAGAGGGCTTACACCTCAGGTCTGGAGTTTGCTTGCAGAAGCCCAGTTCCAGCACATCCGATACAGTCTTCCTGAAAAATCACATTGCTTTTGCTTCCTCCTGTGTTGGGAGTCCCACACATTTTCTTATCTCACAAGAATGTAGGGAAGCAAATTAGTCACCTAGGCTAAGAAAAACAGTGCAGCACTTGTTCAGGTACTAAGGTAGTGGCACCTGGACCGGGATACCTTCATGGGTAACCACCTCTCCATTAGGCTAGTGAGCTAGACAGATACTGCAGTGGAGGAGGTGGGAGGAAGAGGGAGGATATATAGATGTATAGATAGGAAGCAGGTGGTGAAACCATTTAAGACAGATGGTTAGCAGCAGGTAGCAATATAACCTTTTTTTTTCTTTTTTCTTTTTTTTTTTTCTTTCTTTCTCTCTGCCCGGCTCTGAAGCTCATAGCTGAGCTTGTAAGCCTGTTCCTGCTGCACCACAGGGATTCAGGGACCGACTCTGAGCTCCATGCACAGCAGCGCACTGTCCCTAGCTGCAGCTCCAACTTTCCTGAGCTGGAGGAGGCTCCAAGGAAATTGCAACTCTTTTCAGCTGGTGGTTTTCTAGAGAGAAGTTTCATAAAAAGCAATTGCCTGCGGAATTTCTTCCTTTAGCTGAGTGCCTGGCAGACAAATTAATAACTGAGGCAAGATTAGGCTGAAGACACTGTGCTAAATGGCCCGACACTTCATTTGTGAAACTGTGTTGTGCCATTCTCTACCAACCCTAGTATTCGTTGCTTACCTGCAAGGACGTTCTGAGAGCAGTTTGGACAAATGTACGCTTCTATAAGGTGTTAAAGGGCCTGATTTAATAGCACCTTGTAAGAATTCTCCTGTTTTTCCTCCAGTAAAATGTAGTAATTACTGTCCAGACTTTGATCAGTGTTGGTTAGGGCTTTCAAAGCTGTACTCTAAGTAGGGTGGCATCTTTGCATCCTGCAGTTAGGTTTGTCTGATGATTCACAGTTTGCTGTGTGACTCAAGAATGAACTTATTTACGTTCCTTAATCTTTTTACATTCACCCATCAAGCCCAGAAATCCTTTCCACCTTGTGTTCCCACTGCAACAGCTTCCATATGCTATCCCCTACAAGGACTGTTGTTACATGTATCATCTCTGCGTATTCTTTTTTAGATTATTATTGTTATTTTATATAATAATTATTTTTAGGTTGGCACCTAGAAGCCCAGATGGAGACAAGGGCTCCAACATGCTGAGTGCTGTGCAAACATGCAAGACTTTATCGACCTTGAAGGTGTTCAGGCTGAACAGGCAGGGGAGATAGAAGGTGGGGCAAGCAGTAGTGAAAAAAGCATTATCCAACGCAATGAAAGGGTTTGCCAGTAAAGCCAGAAAGGGTGACCAAGCTTCCCAAATCCCCATCTATGACCCTATCCCCTTGGTCAAACCTCGTTTGGCTGATATGAGTCTTTCCTGCTTTGTGACTTGCCTCATTGAAGAAAATCATAGGTAGGCATTATCACAGCAACAACATGAAGATTACAGAACAAGACTGTCCCTCGAGAGAAATCTGGGCAACTGCATAATGTAAATTGCATGTTGTAGCCAGGAACGTCTGTTTTCATGTCCTGATCTCTCCAGAGGACTTTAGGATTGTTATCTCTCTGTTTCAGTTGTCTTCATGCACTGGATTGTGGCCCTCTAGTAAAGGCACACCCATGTTTCCTCTGACATAGATCTATCTAGCTTTTAAATCAAATAACATGGCTGGAATGTAGTTCATACACATGCACTCACAAGTGTTGCTCAGTCACTGCTCTAAATCCCCTTCCCTCTATAGACTGTTGCCGAGCTCTAGCAACATATAGGGGAATGACAAAAGAGAAATGGGCCAGAACTTACTTCTACTAACAAGAGCAGGCTTGGCTTTGCTGGCACAAGTTCTCAGTCAAAGCAATCCAACTTTCACCATAAAGAGGACGTATCTTTTAACATGGTCACCTTGTAGCTGTTCTCTTACCACATGCTCCCTTTGCATTCATGTAATCGGTCTGTTTGGCAGATGAAAAATGAGCATGCCACATGGATCCTTTGTGGACGGCTGAGAACAGCGAGGCTCCCCTGTCATGAGCACCTCTGCACACAGAGGGCTGCATCACTACACACAACAGGACATTCTAAAGAGGTGGATTAAAAGCTTAAAGTAGCAACACAGGCAGCATAAAAAGAAAACATCCCTTTGGTTAGAGGTGATCAGAGAGAAAAAAAGAAAAAAGATGAAACACAAGAAGTCATAGAGCAATTTAAATAAAATAATTAGTTTAAGAAATTGCTGGTAAGCCTGGAAAACTCTATGCCCACACGCAAATCTGTGACTTCCCCAAGGCCTGGATGCAGTCACAGAGATAATGGCAGAACTTTTGCTTTCCATAAATTGTAGAGTACTTCACCTGAGACACACCTGCGTGCCTTGGATTGCCCTCCCATAAGAAATGGGAACATGGCACTAACTAGTGACAGGTGAAGGTCTGCAAACCTATGTTTATTTCGTTAGTGTATTGTAGCTATTTAAGGTTTGATCTCAGGTTTCCTCAATCCCAGTCCTTTTATTTTAACCCTCGTCTCATTCTTCCACTTCCAAGAGCAATACTAGCACTAGAGGTAAAAAAAATAAATCCTCATTCCTGTTCCAATATATACTCCCATATATTTCTATTTCTGTACACAAAAAGCTTGTTATGACATTTATGTAAGCAGTGAAATTAGAAGTCTTTAGGTGTACATTTTAACAAGCACAAAATACAGCCATCAGCTCCTTCGGGGAAGCTAGATCCAATGCCCCACTCCTTTAAACATGCAAGAAGTTTCATTCATGTATCTTCTGCTAAGAAAAATTCCCCTTCCTCAGAGGGACTGATCATTAGTATTGGCAGTCTGTACCTTCAAACATGAATGGTTTACTGATGTCTGGCTGGATACACCTAAATCTTTTTAAGAGTTGTAGGTCTGTTAATGGTCACACTGATGGTTAAAGCTGTAGAAACAGCCAGTGAATATAACCCAATACAGTATTAGCGAGCATGTAGCGTGCACCATTTTTTTGGCAGCAGTTGCATTTATTTTATGAGATTACCCACAGCAGCTCAGCAGTTTCAACATGAATGGCACAGTTACATCTGGGGGAAAATACGTAAACATATTCTGAACCATACTTGTCTGCAGAGGGGGACATTTTATCATAAACTTAGCAATAAACCTCAGAAACAAACTCAGTCCTGGTTTTGCTTTATGGTAAGAGCTACCAGCACCTGCATGCCAGAGGTCAGGACTGAATTTGGTCAGGAAAAAAACAAACCAAAACAGAAAGATGACAGAATTGCTATTTTTAAAAATTTTAAAACTCAGAACAATCTCTAGAGATATAAAAATAATAGTGTGTGGGGAATTCCTCATAGTTCATGCCTGGATGTAGACAGCAAAGTCAGTTCCTGAATTTTAACTTCCCAACACACAGCATGGACTGTAACTGTAGGTTTTCAACAGCTGCTCATTTCCCCCCACTACCTTTCAAACACCATATTGTTTAAAGACACA
The DNA here is from genome assembly GCF_015220075.1 of Falco rusticolus. Classification (NCBI taxonomy): domain Eukaryota; kingdom Metazoa; phylum Chordata; class Aves; order Falconiformes; family Falconidae; genus Falco; species Falco rusticolus. The sequence goes on from NC_051187.1 coordinate 51,587,970, forward strand.
GGAAGCATATTTACTCACTATAATTAAAGATCTGGAGGGTGAAATCCAAGGAAGGCTTGAACTCTACCAGTGCTTCAAAAGATGATATGATTTCACCCTACCACAGGGAGTGGAGAGGAGAAATCCTGGCTTGCTTAGTAACACGGAACCATCAGCCTTTGCTTTTCCTCAAGCCTACAGATGAGCTTGCAGTGGACCCGTGCTCTTTGGAAAGTGTCTTCTAAGGCTGACAACATGTTGTGCTGCTTCATAGCCTGTCCTCAAAGCTAATCAGCATGGGTCCTGATGTGAAACAGCTGAACAGCACTGCTCTGGCTGGTGGCACTTTCGTCCTAACACTGCAGGTGTCACTGTAAAATAGAAAATCTGCACGTAACACATTCTGTTCTGGTGACTTTGCAGGGAGCTGTACACAACTAGGATTTATGTGAAAATATTTGTCCTTTGATGGTGGATTAGAAGCTAGCCTCTAGTCTAATCTTGCTGCTTGAACTGTATCTGGTGGTCATGGTTCTCATAGGAAGAACAAAACGTTGATGTTATAAAGAGAGATTTTCCCCTCTCCTATAACGTTGCTGTTCATGAAAGGCACAGCATTCCTGGTCTGCAAAGCCAAAGTGTCGCTTTCTACAAGCACAGTGGAGTAGTGACAGTTCAGCAATGTAAAAAAGCAGTTTTTTTCTGTCTCCACAGGCATGTAATTGTCCATGGAGTTGTATCTTTCAGGGATGCCTGAGTAGTTCTGTGCAGAAGGAGGTTCAAATGCCTTAATTAGGGTGGGTATACTCACTCCACCAAGTTGTTAGGACACTATAATAGAGTAAATCCACAGCAGGCTCCTGTCTAGTAAATGTGAGAGGTACCTTAACTTTGCTGCAGCACAGTTCTGTAAGACAGGGAGATTGCCTCCCGCCTCAGAGGTTCATTGTGAGAATAAATGTATTAAAGAAAGTGAATCACTTAGACATTTTAGTTGTGAGGGTCAGACCATAGGCAAAGTGAGATTCACCTCTCACTCAGGAATACCAGTTTTCGCTTGTTGTCTCACTGCTGTCACTGTCTGATGAGAAGTCGCTCTTTGAAGGTCAAAAAACCCAGCCTGCCCCATTCCTCTCGTTGTAAACAAAATTATCTCATTTACCCATAATCAACCTTATGTGTCCCATAGTATTGCTGCTGCCCAGAGCCCTAGATCTGCTGTGCCGGGCTGAATTATGAGCCATAGCCCACAGAAACTATTGCAAGTGTAGTCTGGTACCAGCCACAGATCAGAACTCTAGCATTTCCCTTCTCACATTGTAAAACCACCTCTTCACATTTGCCCTCTCTTTTCCAGATGGCTCTTAACTTCTCATTTCTGCTCACAAAACAATGCACAAGCACGATTGCTGATGAAAATCAATAGCAAGCTGGTTCCTAGCTCACTTAACAATTTTGGAAAATATTCTTGGCTTACTGATATGTGCATTCTCGCAGCTAAATACCCTCAGAAAATGGACTTCAGGATCTTGTAGCCTGCCCTCCAAAGCCTAGATTCTTTCAATCAGCAGAGGTGTTTATAAAGGAAGAAAAGCAAAACCCTGATATTTTTTTTTTAATTTGCATTGATTGCAAGTATTTATGCCTTTGAAACATTTCTATTTGAAACAATATGAATTTTGGTACAAAAATGACTTATATAACTGTAAATTCCAGCTCCAGGTCCCTATAACTGCTGCTGGCAGCAGGTGAGAGGTAGGTTTAGGAGCACTCATGATTTAGCCATTAAATTGCTCTTATTCCACTTGTTCTTTTCCTTCTAACATGAACATGTTCTTTGCAATCTTATGGGTAACCAAAACTATAGTAAGTATTAAAGCAGCGGGTCTACCCTGCTGCTTGTGCTTGTGCTGCTTTCAATAATGTCTGTGGGGATACTGTGCCTGTATCCTGGGCAGAAATTTAATCTTCAGGAGAGCAAATATGCTGGAATTCAGCCCACAGCTAAAGTCGTGTCTGTGTCAGCTATAGCCCCACTTAGCCACCTTGGGGGAAACACAGACAGACCTCTCCTAGCTATCTGCTACCATACCTTTCCTCTTGCTGCTACTAGTTGGCACAGAAGCACAGAAAATCTGGTCTGAAAGAGCCGGTCCACCTCCAGCCTCTTGCATTTGTCTTGCAATGTAAAACTGGCGCTGTGCTCCAGTCAAACCCAATGCTATCCTGCTATATACCAGTGATTATTCCTGCCCAGACAGGAATAATCACTTCTTTTTGTTAGGCAGCATCATGTTTTTCCAGGCTGTGACTCCCAAGTTGTCAAGATAATTTTGATGAGCTAATGAGATCCTCTAAACCCCATTTACAAACTTTTCCAGACTGGTTTTGTTTGAAAATGTGATACATGTCTCTGTTACAGAAAATACAGACAAGAGCCACAGCTAAGACAGAGCCTGGCAGAATCCTGCTTGCTGCAGCCTTTCACTTCAGTGATGAACCTTCTGGTAAATATTCCCCTGTGAGGAGTTTCTCAAAGAATTTTTATGTTTTGTGGTGTTTTCCCTAGTCAGCTACTGATAACATCACATGAGGCAGAGTCAAAAGCCTTATTGCTTCTGATATGTCTCCATGGAAATTCAGTTAGAGCAGCAGATAAAGTAAAAGCTATGCATGAGCCATAGACAATTGGTTCCAACTTCTATGCATCCCACATGGCAATTTCACATTTCCCCTATGTCCAAACTAAATGCAATCATAGTAGGAAAATGCCGGATTCAGTGCAATTTTCTCCTTTGCACTGTCATAAAGAAGGGAACTGGTGGACTTTCCATCCCAGCAATTCTCTAGTGGGATAATCCACTAAAATTGCAAGATGTTATATAGTGACATTTGCAGCATCTTTAAATACTGAGAATTTCCTCCCCCTTTATAATTTTCCATCTTTCTCTAAACTCAGGGAAGGTCTAGGGATCCATTCAACAAATTTTGATTAAGTACTCAAAGACAGGGAAGGTAAGGTGGCCTAATTTTCAAAGATGCTGAGTGTCCCGGGTTCATGTAGAGAGTGTAAGCAGGTTATAGGCATCTAACTACATGAAATGAAATGCAAAAGTGTTGGCCCACAAATGTAGTTCTGTGCTTGCAGCAGAGAAAACAGCTAGCACAGAATACTGCAAAAAGAGTTTGGGGTTTTTTGGGGTTTTTTTGTTTGTTTGTTTTGTTTTTTTTTAAATCACACCACTTCACTGCAATCAGATCTCTGGAAAGAAATCTAGATGTTACACTTGAGGCTACCTTAGCTGCAGAGTAATCTCCTAAAACAAAGGAGGGGCTGCAGCCAGGTTTTAGGCACTGCGAGACCCTCAAGATCACTGCTTCTCTCTCAGGCATTTAGATTTTTATCAGAAAATTTCCAAGTTGTCTCTTTTGTTCTGTGTGTGTGCCTGTCATTTCTGTGTACAGCAATTCTTATCTGATGCCAAAGTCTTTAAACCAGAGGGAACCCCCCAAAACATCAGTCTTTACTCCTCTATGCACACTTTGAATTGTGAGCTGCTGAGCCCAGCCTGACCTTCTAGCGAGCAGAAGATGATGTTAGGGGTCTCTGCCGGGTCCTGAGACGCAGCACAGGAGCCCAGCTTTACCTGGTTGCCAGGTCAGATGGATCTAAACAGCTGTAAAGACAGGCATCATGTGGCAGGCATGGTACAGGCTCCAAGTTATGGCAAGTGTTTTCACATACCAGTAGATGGTGATCTTATCATTAACTGTCAATGCATATGCAGGTATCTCCAAAGGCATCTTTTCCACCTGGTGCTCTGATAACAAGGTGAACCCCCAGCCACTGCGCACCATCCTCTCACAGTCCTGGCAGTGCAGGGTAGAGGCAAAGGGTTTCTCTACCGACACAAAGACTCTGCAGCACCATGCAGCTCTGGAAACCCGACCCCCCTGACAGCACCACCGGGCACTGCAGCCTCGACTGGCACCCAGGTGATCATTTGGCTTTTCATCTCTCACTGCTACGGTTTCCCAGCCTGTGGAGCAGAGGTAACAATGCATACACACTTTCCAGGTAAGGTCTCCAGGCAATAGTGTTCCCTTCCTCACCTGCTCAGCAAGGGAGACACTGGTCCACCTTCCCAGTGGGGAGTTCTGCAGCTGGTCTGCAGCGCTGCCCCTCAAGGATTATGCACCAGTTCTGCCATTTCTGTTGAAGCGGTAAGTGTAGTGAGAATGAAAGCTTCAGGATGCTTGCCCAAGTAGATTTTAGGTAAGTTGCAGCCTGTCAGGTGTTCCCAGAATATTTTCACTGCCGTGCCTGAGCCTTCACCAGCTTTATGGCCAAGCCATCCCTTCATAGCTCCAACATGCACTTTCCCACGAATGTGTAGTTGAGACTGGGTGGAACAGCCACTCTGTTCTGTCCTTCAGAGAAAGTTTTATTAATACATCTGGCCACCAAAAATGACTTTATTAATTTTGTCATTGCCCTTCATGGAAAGCTGGTTGATCAGACCTGAATGAAAATGAAGAACTCTATGTAGCACTTCCAAAATGATGACCTGCAGTGGTAGGTTTTTTGATGTGGGAATGCATGAGCATTTTCCCACATTTCTGTTATTGTAACTACAGTAAGATCTTCTTAACTAACTTAGCTGTTACCAGACCAAGCTGGGCTAACACTGCTGACTGAGCCATTAAGGTCTAAGAAAATTCCATCCTGCTTTTCCTAAAACATTTTGTTTCCTCTCAGACAACAGACCTTTTGCATTTTGTGTGGTATTTTCACACCACAGATCAGGCATGCTATGAGGTCAGAACACCGGTGTTTAAACATTTAAGTCAAGATTTTAAAGAGTTGGGTGGGGTTCTTTTTGCCTATTTACAGAATTGCATGAGCAACTGAAAAACAAGAAACAGAAATGTTTAATGAAATTTCATAACCTTCACACCCCCCCCCCCCCCCCCCCCCCCCGTCAATCAGCTTGAAGAGCAAGTCAGGGCAAACTCACTGATCAATGCAAGAAGAGGATGAAGCTGTATCACAGTACTCCATGTGTGTAAACGTACCCTTTCCTGAAGTCATTTAGAGATTGGAGCCTCTGAGAAACGGTGCTATAAAAAAAGCATCAATAATATCAGCTGCTTTCCTGCTGTCTAAGAGTACTCACAGCATTACAAACTGCATTTTTTAATTGTTTGTCCTCATTTTATCTCTAAGGCAAAAACTCTTAGGTGAGAGAGACTTAATTTCCAGTTCCTAGTCAGGAGCACCCCGCTGGTAACCACTCTCAGAGGAAAGAGAAGAGGTGATGATAAATCAAAAAAACTAGAACAGCATTGCTAAGCACTAGGCTGGAAAGTCTAGGGTTTGCTCTCTAGTGCTTACACGTTTGGTTAGTGCCTCTGAGTGCTCAGGACATAGAGCTGCTGCTAGTAAAAATTAATCATAGAGTATGCCTCTGAACTGGCTCAAAGCAACTCTTGCACATTTTTCAAATGGGTGTTGTGGTGGGTTGACCTTGGCTGGATGCCAGGTGCTCACCAAGCTGCTCTATCACTCCCTTCCTCAGCAGAACTCCATGTGTATGTGTGTGTGTGTTAGAAAGTAAGACGGAAAAAAAGCCCTTGTGGGTAAAGATGAAGGTGGTTTAATGAAGCAATAGCAAAAGTCATGCACACGGAAGCAAAGGAAAACAAAAGATGTTACTCTCTACTGCCCATCAGCAGGGGATGTTTGGCCCCTTCCCAGGAAGCAGGACCTCAGTATGGATAGCGGTTGCTCCAGAAGACAAAGGTAAATAACGAATGCCCCCCACCTTCCTCCCTTCTCTTAGCTTTTGTATCTGAGCAGTCATCATACGGTATGGAGTATCCCTTTGGTCACTTTGGGTCAGCTGTCCTGACCACGTCCCCTCCCAAGACCTTGCCCACCCCCAGCCTACTGGTGAGGGTGGGGGGAAGGCTGGAGAGCCAGCCCTGACGCTGTGCGAGCGCTGCTCAGCACCAGCCAGAACACCGCTGTTATCAGCACCTTTCCAGTTACCGATACTAGCACAGCACTGGGAGGGCTGCCGCGGGGCTCAGCCAGACCCAGTACAGGTGTAGTTAAGCTTGAAATTTAGGATTACAAAACTGTTCCCATGAGGCGTTTTGAAGTTTTCTTAATCATCGGACAGCTGGACCACACTGGATAAATGTAGAGCTGAGTAAATATACATTTGATGGAAGAAATTTTAAAAAGCTTTTGAAACCTCTTTTAAGAATGATGCAAAAACCTTAAGAAAATGTAACTTTTCCAAATGACTTAAACCACCATTTTAATTATGCAAGTATATTAGAGACATATATTAGTATTAGTATATTAGTATTGGTATATTACGGTATATTAGGCCGTGTCAGATAAGGTACCCTGGAGTAAGCAAGAGCCTAGCGGTCTAGGAAAGTGATATCAGCATCCATTTACCTGTCTTTATTCAGGAAAACCTAAAAGGATATTTGCCAGAACATCAGTATCTCCATACTTCCCATTACTCAGGTTGGGCAGCGGTTATTCACAGGTATTTAGGTCAGTATTAGCTTCTGCAACCTGAGCTCTGACCGCGCTCCAGTAAAAAAATCTGGACCACTGGAGTTCTGCCACTGAACTGTTCGGTACTTGGTACAAGGAGGATGCCAAGACACTTGGTTAGGACAGTAATTTCATTTGTCAGCTGCTCGTCAGAGTAACAACAGGGTGTGTGCCGGATCTGGAAAGAACATGCCTGAGAACCTGCAGGAAAAGACAATGTGCAGCCAAAGTGTATTGTGCCAATATTTAAATAATATATTTATGCGGGACAAAAGTTCTCACCTCTCCTGGTATTTCACGTGATTCTATGGCTACGACCACGAACATGGAAAACTTTTTTTCCTGTTTTTCCATGCTTCAAAGAAAATGGTTGCTCTAGGCAGAGTTTTACTTTTGCCTTGTCCTAGCTAGTATTTTAGGTTAACAGACAGGTTCTGAGTGAACGAAAAAGATGCATACTGAGTTTATTCTAACTCCTGTGCAGGGATCCCTTCCACTGCTTGTGTGGGTAAAGCGTGCTGCTCCAAATACTGTAGACACCTAATATAATCTTCTGTTCCCTTTACCCTTGCACTGCTGGACAAATGGGTAGATTATTTTAATTTGTTTATTTTTGATGACGTGCCATTCCTAGATACTACGGTAGAAAATTTTTGATTACTTCAATTTACCTTTAACATAAGTAGCATATTCTAATAAGCCTGTGAAATAGCAATGGTTTCTAGAGATGGCCTTTTAGTTCAGTGTTATTCTTACTATATTATTACTACATTACTACTACTACTACTACTACTACTACTACTACTACTACTACGGTTGGTACCTAGAAGCCCAGACAGATATATGTTAAAATAATTTATTAGAATGCCTTTTTTTGACTTACAGTATTAGAAGTCAGTCATAATTTGTGTTAGCATGTTAAAGAAATGAATATAAAACAGAATGTTCAAGTTAATGTATTTAAAAAAATATAAAGTAAAAAAACATAAATAAAGTAAGTATTTATACTATGCAATTCCCTTCAGGTCACAAACTTAAAAATTAATTATTTTGAGCATTTATTTGGTGCTTCCAGTCCTGAAATGACAGCCTTTGTTCCTAATCAGGGTTTTGGAGCAAGCAAATACGTTCCAAGGGTACAAGGTAAGTGGCTCTTTTATGTTCTTGACTTATTTTTGATCCCTACAATTCAACATGCATCTATAGACTCTCCAGTGGGTGACAGGAAATGTCTACAGTCAGAGAAAGTTTATTGCCTATTTCCATTTCAGCTCCGTTCTAACAAGAGTTAGTGAAGAATCCATGAAAGGCATATGTAAAATCCTGAAATTGTGGATGACAGCTATTCTTATGTGCCTGTATTAGAATTATTTAAGGTGGGTTTGAAAGCAAGAGAAAGAGAAAAGGAAAAAAGAGAATAGGGTGGGTTTTTAAGAGCTCTGAGGTGGCTTAAATCTTTTCATGAAGGAGAATGGAAAGCTTGTGCTTCTCTTTCTGGTAGTCTCAATGGGTTCTCACCCGTCTGGAAAAACTGTATGTATTAAAAATATCAGTGAGTAGCTGCTCCTATTTCATCTGAAACAGCCGAGACTTCAGTACTGCACCTGCCATGAACAACTGCAATGCTGTAGAAAGAGGTGGAAAACTCAAGAAAGGTTTTCTTTGCCATTAGCTCTCAAAGAAAAACCTCCAGTTATCTGGGAAAACACATAGGGCTGCTTCTTAAACACGGTTCAACCCTCTACATCTTAGTGTGCTGGACAGTAACCTGACTAAAATCCATGTCCTCTGACTGCTTTTGAGTGAGTGTCTTAAACTTGCATTTTCAATGTTCTTTCACCGGACTGGGGACTTTGTTATCCTTTGTACAGCGAAATGCTGCTAACTCCACCCCTGCTCCTGAAAAACATTTAAATGCATGCTTAAACTTATTTGCACACGTGCTTTGCTGCAGAGCAGCCAGCGCTCAGCAGTTTTCGGGCGCCATTATCTGGAGGGAAGATGAATTATTCCATGAGAACTGCAGAAAATAAAATTCTTTCAAGCAGACCAGCATAGAGGAAAATATTTTTTTGGGTTTTTTTTGGGCAGGAAGGAAACGGAGTGGAAAGATAGTAAAATCTAAACATGCTTGACTCAAAAGCTGTGTCACGGCTGTCGGCCTGTTTTCTGTGTTAGCACTGATTACAAATAGGCTGCTGAAAGAAGAGCAGCTGGTGCAAAGAATTGGAGCAGATTTAACTCAGCCATTCTCCTCACATTTCATTAACACAATACTGAATTCACGCTAGGCTGAGAAAGATCAACAAGATTGACAACAAGGGTCAAACATGAAGTGAGGAGGAAGTATGTCACCCTGGCACGGATGGCAATTACTCTATGGGACACGTGTCAGATCCGCATCTCGGCTTCTCTACAGCCTGTCTTTGTGCTCAGCAGGTAATGAATCATCACCATTCCTGGTAGCCAACTGATGCTGGAAGAGGAAGGTGACTGCCTGGTCTTGAGCTCTGTGGACATGTTCCGTGGAAATAAAGACGTGCTCTAGTTGATTTTTTACTCTGAAACCACAATGCAGTTTAAAAATAAATTAATTATTTTATACTAACCTGGCTAGATTCTCTGCATTTCTAGGGGATGCAGGAGTCCTGAAAGACCTGATGCAGAAACAACGTTCCTATTCCTTACCTGCACAGCAGACTTAGGACACACATTCAGGTAATAAAGTATCCTGCACTACGATCATCACTGTCTCCCTGTATTCAGATTCAGCCCATAGCTCCTTGAAAAGTAGGAAACTAGGAATAATAGAAAAGGAGAACTCACATACATGATTTATTTTTTCCATCTTACTGAGGCCAAGGAAGTGGTACCCTTTAAAACAGGACTGGATAGTTGTTTCGGAAGTGCTCAGAGATGTGATTCTTTCCTTTGATCTGTATGAGAAAATACACAGATAAATCTGTTGTACAGATTATCTGATATGCAGGGAAACATGCAAGAATAAATATTACAGAAGGAAAAGATGAAATAGATTATAGAGAAATATTAATCAAACAGTATTTAGAAATGCACTTGTTTACTGCCTCTTCAACTAAATTTAGTTGAATCAGAAGAACATAGTTTTTTTCTGTCTACTGTGTGTAGAAATACATAATTTTGTCCAGTTTCATTATGGGAGGTAATTGCTCTCCCATTCATATACAACACATGTACCAACAGAATGCCATATTAATCTCTGCCTCTCTTTTCTCCCAGGGTAGAATTATTGATTGTGAACTTCTCCTATGATTTTTTGTTTATAATGAATTAGAGGTTGCCATACTCACTTCATTAGAAAACTACATGTATTTACTTATCTTCTTATAGTAACCTTGTTTTAAAACCACCAAATTAAAGAAATCTTTTTCACACCCGCGTAAGGTAGGTAGAGGTGAGGTACCAATTTGAAGACCTTGGTATTACTTATAAAGTGGCAGACAGCATTAAGTATTAAGGGCTGTAGGTTCCTTACATCAATCATAATAACATCTCTGTTATTCAAATATGAATAAACCCCATTTATAATGCACCAATAATATTTAATGAAAGACTGTATCTACAAAAGCATTTAGAAGCTTCAGTACTGCCTAAAGGCCCAGTGTAAAGTTGAAAAGTTAACTCTTCATTCTCCTGCTTTTGTGTAAAGTTTCTGCAGATCAGGGTTTTCACCAGTGAAATCTCAGTGCAATAAGGGCTCTGAAGTGCAGAGCAACAAGGTGCCCCGAATCCACACATCTCCCTAGTCTTTACTGTACAAACTGGCACATAATCTGACAAAGTTAAGTTTCATATTAAGGCAGTATGATGAACCTCCTGCAACACCTTGTTCTTTCAGCTACTGACTTAATAATCCGGGCTGCCAGAAGCTCAGCTTCATCTCCTTCTCCTTCCTGAGGCAATTTTATTCTGCATATTTTCCTATTGCACCCTATGGCAGAATTGTCTTAACTTGTCTTGGTGTTGCATTTTGTATATGGTAATGAGAGCCATCGGACAGAAAGACTTACCACGTTCATTACTTATTTAGGCATTACGCAGGACATAGGAATTACTTGGTGACGGCAAGTTGCAGCACCAGGAATGAATCATGTTTCTTACTAACTCTTTATTAACAAGGAACCCGATTGCAGAATATGTCCTTCTCATCTCACCCCAATGGGAATGCAGCAGCCGGTTGGCTACAAAGTCATTCTTGCTTTCCCCAGCTGATTAAATAAATAAATAAATCAGTGCTATTTAGCATTTTCAGAAGTTGTCAAATATCTTGAAGGTTCAGCACCTGAAGGACTATATTAGATACAACTATCTGCATTTTCAATAATTCCCCTCTGAAAGGCTCAATTTTTCATCTTGTGCTGAATTGACACAGTTTCATTTGCTTTTCTCACTATTAAATGTTGCTGTTATCAAAAAAAGCTTTGTTAAAAATATTGGTTAGCACAACCGCATACATAAAGCAACAAGAAACAGAAATGATTTCTCCTTGAAGAGAATGCAGCCTCGGAACTTGAGGATTTGATCATTTTGGCTATAATTAATCCAGTGCAGAGGTAGAAGAGCTACATTGTAGTGCTTCTGCATGCTTTCTTTCCATTAAATGAAAGACAATAGCTATTGACCTTTTGCCGGCAGCTGGAATAAATTGGTATGTTCAGCCCACTGTTTATAAGTAGGAAAGAAAAGAAGTGCCCTATGAAACGTGCTCACCAGTAAGCCCATCCATTTGAAGACTGTTGCTGACTTCTGCCTTTAAATACTAAGCTTATCCAAAGCCCCCACAGTGACAGGACTCTTTCACCGACTACTAAAGTTTGGAGATGGTTCTAACGATTACACCAGTAAAATAATATCCAGCTTTTGTGATTTGGAGCCTCAGCTTTGGGGCCTGTTCCATCATGGGTAGATGAAAGGGTTAGGATGTGAGCTGTCAACTGGGTGGTCCAACCCGTCCAGGGCACCTGGAGGAAATCAGAACTGTGGGAGCCGGAGACACGCACCAGACAGATGCAAACCGTAGGTAGGGATGGCACCCATGCAAGCAGGCATACCCCTGTGTCCTCTTTCAGTAGAAAGGACAGCCTGAAGGAGAGACGTGGGGTGCAAAGGGCAGCTTGTGGCCCTCTGAGATTAGTCCTTGATTTAGATATCAGAGGAACCAGGATCCAGTATCTTATTTATAGGGAGCAATGCCATTCCTGCTTTGTTTTTTCCTCTGCATTTCTATGCTAGACATGGCCATGACTGAAACATACGTGTGGTTTTATATTCACTAAGCATTCTCTACTAGTTTATTAGAAATTTCACTTTGACTTATGGAAGGGTTTTGATTTCTTTACTTACCTTTGCTTTCATTGACAGGAGGAGGGGACTAAAATGTTGCTGTCATGATATTGCTGCAAAACTAAGGTCAGAAACTAGTTTTCCCTGTGGAGTTGTCCACCTAAAGGCTGACTATCATGTAAAAGAATAGCATAACTAGTTATCTACTCTAACGAAGAGCAGAGCTCTGCTAGGGCAGCAGCTGATTAGCCTTTAAGCTGTAAGTCAGACACAAGCTTTTGAGGAAAAAAAATCCCTCTTTCTTCCTCCCCACAAAGAAAAAAGTCAGGGGATATGGATCAAATTTTTCAAAAGATGACGGTGATTTTTTGTATTGTTGAAAATTAGTGGTTTATACAAATTATTTATCTATTTCTATGTTAACATAAATGATGAATGAAGGCAGGTGGGGCTCACAGAAAGTCTCTCACAGCACCTTCCCTTTCTTTGATCTCTAACGGACAAATTGCTAAAAGGTTGGTGACTCATGACAGAAAAGTTTGCGTCAGAACCTATGTTAAATTTATTGTGCAGAGCTCTGGGGTCCTTTAAGATACACAAAACGTCAGGAGATAGTATGGGAAAGGGAATGTGATGTCTTAGGTTTACAATTTGTACTTTCTTTTCAGATCTTACAGTTTTGCTAAAAATATAACCATAGGACATTTTGTACAATTCCCAAGTCACTGTAGCCATTACACTGAGCAGGGGGGGGGGTGCACGCACAAGTTATATGCATGTATCTTACTAAAAAAAAATAATATATATATATACTGTATATATATGTACATCTGAAATGAGAATATGTATGGGAAAATTATATTCCAAAAGAAGGAACAGAAGGAAAATAAATAGGGAAAGAAATCTATTAATTTTAGGCAAACATGTTCACTTTCAAATTTTACTATTTGGCTGATTGCTCATAAGGAAATCTAGACATATACAGGTGTTACTAAACAGTAACCTCTCTGAAGTACCTGGAAAATGAACAAAAATTCTGCACTGCAACTCAAGTAAGTGGAATCCTAAATACCCATTTAAATTAAGACCCAAGCGTCTCAAACCAGGTTGTTCTCAGCATGTTTGTTACGTGTCTGTATCTGATAACTACATTACTCATTTACTGTTACAAGTGTGGAGTTTCTGTTTCTAAAACCAAATGAGATGCAATCCTTTCTATTTTGTCTACCAGAATTACCAGCTAAATCATCGAATATCACTTTTCAAAGTTGTATCTGTAGACAGCCATGCTTCATCTGAGCAACAATGTACAGGCAAGCTGTAGTTAATATCTATGTGTGGTCAGCAGTAAAATAAATGTGATAGGCAGAAAAAGAAATTCATACCAGTTCTAAAGAGCTGACAGACAAAATATGACCTGTTTCATCATCACTAAATAGCATTTTCCCTGAAACATCTCTCCCTGATCACTGGGAGAAGCTGTGGCAAGCTGCAGTTCTGACTCACAGATAAAAGTGTGAGAACAGGTGCTGTAATGACCAGTATTATCACTTAGAAGGATGAATTCCTATTTGATGCTCTCGCTGCATACCTCTCAAAACATTTTTAGAAAAGGTAGAGAATAATGTCATGTTCTAGCAGATTGCTAATGGACCCAAGAATAGCTTAAATTCATTTATCTGAGTAAATAAACACATGACAGTAGAGAAAGAAACATTATTTAGAATATACTTTTTTCTTTTCCAGATGGCTAACTCCACATTTGTTGGTAATGATGGAGAGACAATAATGCCAGAACAGAACAGAACAAACAAGAATTCAAAGAACTAAGCACCAGTATTTACAGACATCAGCAAGAAAGACAGAGTGGTATAAAATAGCCAACTATTCTGTCCATTCTCACAAGCTGTTTTAAGACAGTTTTTCATTCCTGCTTCTCATTGAGATACATCTATAGACCAAATGGTATTTCTTTTTATAAAGCAAGACCATGTGCGGCTGGTTGCGATCTCTGGATTTTGGTTTCTGTCGCTTCACTGCATAGCCTTAGTCCTGAGTCAGTGGCGATGGCAACACACACTCATCAGCCTCCTCCAGAGGATTTATTTACTGCCTTTTTTTGTCTGCTTTTCACCTCCTTTCTCTCTGCTCCCTGTTAAGCTATGTGAGCTAATCCTGCTCCCAGTCCTAGCTCTGTAACTCGACAGTTGCCCACTGGAGAGACAATTTAAAATTTATATGCAGGTGTGGCAAACTACCTCCCCTCTGCTTGTCCAAGGCTGGTTATGAAAAACACTGCAACTCCCTAAACAAACCAGTAACAAGCACCAAGCCCTCATTAGATTCTAGAGATCTTCATGGACTTCTTTCCCTGCAGGTCAAAATCCCATGCAACCCCACTGCCTTTTATTTTTTCCAGTGCTGATACGGTGTTGTAAGTGTTGTGGACACACCAGGAGGCTACTTTGAAAACTGGAGGCTCAGCCGAAGAGCATTTTAACAAGTAAGCTTTTCCACTGACATGGGACACTGTACTGGCCCCAAAACTTTTTAATCATTAATTGCCTGACTATGCCAGCAACGTTCAAGGTTATATTGGGCCTTGCTCAAATGTTAGAGCAGCACTTCCACCGCTGAATTTACACCTCTGCAACAATTTCGTGACTGGGAACCGCTGTAACCTGCCATGATGGGAGATACATTCGTCAACTTACCGCAGTCCAGTCACTGAGGTCAGTGCAAAAGGTACATTGGTGGCACTTCCCACCAGGCCATTCTCTGCCTTGGCAGCAAACTTCCATGGGACTTCACTGTACCTTGCTGGTATCCTCACAATGTCTTCTCCTGATCTGGGATTTGGGTGTTACACCTGAAGATAAAGGTCCATCATCTTTGCCACATCTGGTACCGAACCCTTGTTCAATGCTAAATCTAAATGACATGTGCAGTCTTGCCAGCTTACCGGCATCATGTCGTACCAATATTTTGTGCATGGCAAGGATCTTTTGAGTTCGGTGGGCGTCCAATTTCTTTCTTGCTTTCTGACTGAGTCACAGAACGAGGCAGTTCAATTATAAACACTGCTGATATTACTGGAACATGTAATTTAGCTTTTAAAGCCTCCAGCTCTGAGGTGTGGGGTATGAGCTCACAGCTTCTGTCAGTGAACGACACCAGTTGTGGGGTTTCACCTGCTGCCCTGAGCACAGACTTGCCTCCATTCGCTCCTTTAAGTCACTGCCTTCTGCCTGGTGCAGGGAGGGTACAGGAGCCCCTTGATCTTGTGTTTTTTTCTGGTGGATGTTCCTGTTTCCATCTCCGTGAGGGCAGAGCAGGGTCCCACCAGTCTGTTTCAGACTCCCTGATGCTCCTTAACCTGGCCGCTCCCTCTCCAAGCTCTGCCACCGATGGAGCAGGTCACCCGCTGGGTGACACCTCGCACAGGTGTTCTCCCTCCTGCCACCAGCTGCTGGGGAAGGCTCCGGTGGCCCCACAGCCCGGGACCTGGGGGGCCGCCTGGTTTCCTGGGAACTCTGCCTGGGTTGCCACATCCATTCTGGCAAGTGCAGAGGACGTGGCTTTCTGCTGGTGGTAAGCACCTTGTGGGGGGGGTGGTGACCAGCCACCAAAAGGACCATTAGAGCTGGCAGGGTGACGATGCCCTGCCTGGGCCAGCTCGTGCCCAGGGCCCTCACGCTCCCTAGGCTGGCTTTTTTGGGGTGGGGGGTGGCCATCACCAGGCCTGGGCAGCCATTCCCAGAGAAGGGGTCTCTCCCTGCCTCAGGGATCCCCCCACAGGTACAGCAGGATCTGCTGCAAGCCGGCCAGCGCCGTCACCGGGGTGGCCAGCCTCGGCCAGGGACATGTGTGAAGCACTGAGCTCGCCTGGCCCTGTTCCACACAAATCCGTGGTTATCCCCTGACATTCAGAGCACGGGCAGCGGAGCAGGCCGTGCATCTGACAGCACACGGACAATTTTCTTTCTTCTGCTTTCTGCTCTGGGCGAGCGCTGAAGTGGTTTCTTCTAAAGCAGAATACCTGATGTGTCTCCTCACGTGACAAAGCAAAACACTTTGCACGGCTGCTTTTCTCTAGTTCTGAAAATGATTCAATATTTTATTAATCTGAAGAATGTCTTTAAGCTCCGCAGAAATGACCTACCTATTAATTATTCCACCTTCTCTAAAGATATTCAGTCACTCATAAGTCTACCTCTTCTTTTTTCACACTAGAAGCCCTACCTTTCCTGAAGCTAAAATACATGAATACTTTAGGAGCTGAAATAATTCAATACAGTGTTTTGACAGTTTTTTGTAGTCAAAATTATAATAACTTTTGATTACCTGCTGAACATGTTTCTCAAACAGACTCACAGGTGCTTGGAAAGCATAAGGGGTACTGTAACCTGCTTGGGGAAGGCCACTGTTCAACGTACAGCTACAAACAGAACAGCCCAGGCAAGCAAACAAGATGACAGTGAGTATTATGGAGCGCAGTGTGATGGCGTTGATGTAACTTGAGGCAAAGTGCTTCCAGTTGGAGTGGCACCATCTGGCAGGGATACTGAACCGGGCTTGAAAGGGACACTGCAAGGCATCACGGGTCTAGAAAAGCTCATGCGTGAAAAGAGATTAAGAAACAGCCTGGGAATTTCTTGTGGAAGGCAGGGGGCAAGGAAGAGAAGACCTAATGATTACGTAGAAAAATATGATTGCATTACCCCATTCCACAATGCCAAATGAAGAGGCCAGCCTGTGAAGGTGATCAGAGGGGGTGAGTGAAAACTGATAAAATGAAACACTTTTCTTCACTATGCATGGCTGCAGAGCAGATCTCTACCCCACACCAAGGCTGTCCAGAAAAGGATGAGAACACATACAAATTACAATATCCACCTTCATACCGGGCATAGGATAAGAGCCTTTGGTTTCACCTGCAACACATCTCTGACTAATAGAGAAGAGAAGGAGAAAGAGAAAAATCCCACCATATTTTTTTGCTGTGATGTTTTCTAGCGTTTTTTGTTTGTTTGTTTTTTGTTTTCGGTTTTGTTTTTTTTTTATTAAATGGCAAGAACTTCCAGACAGTATGGATGGTCTGACCTAGGAGGGTAATTCGTCTGACTTCAGTACTTTTTCAGAGCAAATTATCTTGTGGCTTTTTAATAGGTAACTGTTCGGCACAAAAAATCCATGCAGAAACCTGCGTGACACCTCTCTGCAAGCGCCGGCTCCAGCTGTGTTCTCGTACCCTTGCTAATTTAGTGAAGACATCTGGGTTATGCTGATATACATAAGGGTAAGTCTTCTGTGCCATTCAGGGTGGTGGTGCACTCTAAGTATATAGGCTGTTCAGGGATGAACAGTTGGTTCATTAAGTAACTAAGGTTTTATTGAAAATGTTTTTATAAATTGATTTCACATGGTAAACTATGTAACATGTCCATATTTAAAACACATATAGCAGAATCTTCACCTCCTCTCCTCCTTGTATGTGCATATTTTTACAGGCCAGAAAAGGTCAGATCTTGCCTGGATTTTTTTCTGTTATTTAGAGTGTTTCTGTTGGTCACTTATCATGGGGCATATTCATGCTGTTCTTTGCCTGTGCTGGAAACAACTATTGCATTATACTTGAATGGCCCAAGCAACTTTCAGCCAAACAGAAACAATTCTGCTACTGAGGCTTGTCAGAATTGCTGTGTTTTAGTGAAGGCTCAGAAAACACCTGACTAAGCAGAGCTTTCATGCCTTCAGTGGAAAATTTGGGGTTTTCCGCTTGTGAGCATATCCAGACTCTTCTGAGCACATCAATTCCAAACCCTGCAGCTGTCCCCAAAGGCCCAGATGGGCTCTGTGAGCTGAAGATAAAAAACATGTATCTCACCACCATCCATCCAGGCCAGCCCTGAGTACCATTAGTCCCCTAGGATATTACAGACATATGGAACTGATGGGCGCCTTTAACCCAATGGCTGCTCCACTAAAAAACCTCTCGTTGCCTCTTCCTGCTTTATTCAGGGTGTTTCTAGAGATTAGGTTTTTGCACATGTGTTCATATTGCACAGTGAGTATACCAAAATGCAAGTATTTACAGGGCTGGAGCTGGAACAATCCCAGAGGGAGGACTTAGGTCATGGTTTCATTAAAACCCCAGAAAAAAAAACCCATTGACATGCTCAGCTCATACAAAGCATCAGTTCAGGCAGGGCTGGCCAGGCAGTGATCGGGGAACTTAACTTCCCTTGAAAAATGTGTCGTCCTTGAAAAATTAGTGAATTAGTAAAATTGTTCTGATTTGGCAAAACTTTGCCTCAGAGAACAATACAAGGAAAAGAATTCTGACAGTATTGTAACAGTCCATTTATTCGTAATGGCCCACAATTCATAAGAATTGACTTCTAGGTGTTCTATTTACAATTTCCAATTGTATAGCATAATACAGACTGTTTCAATCTACTCTGCTTCAGCATTATTTTTCTGTTTAGTATGAAACTTAATTTGGAAGTCTGAAAATTGAATCTGACTTTCCATTCTCTGCCTTACTTCTACTCAGATGATTTGTGCAATGTTTTTCTAAGCTACCAGCTTTCTTTACATTGATTGGTGAAAGCAAGAATTTATAGAAATTGTCCTTGTTGTAGTTGATAGAAACCATTGTGCATAAGGTGCTTAAAAGCCTTTGAAAAATCTGGCTCCAAGTCTCTATGGTGTAATGTGAAGATACATGTAGATAAGATTAATGAACACAAGTTGAGTAGTGAGAAAAACATAATTAGGCTGTGTCTGATGTTTATCAGAGTGGAAGGAGCCATGAATAAAAAGGAGGCATTTAAACAGAGCGGAGAGACACACTCATAGCTGTGCGTTTGTTGCAAGCAGACTCTCTCTGGCTCCTTTATGAAGCTGTTTGTCTGGAGATGCACTGTGCAGCACAGTGGAAAGCTGTGGTGAAAGGAGGCACGTACGGAGCACAGCTCTGCTCCCCAGGGTGCCGTGAAAATGCACAGCACTTCAGCGGTGGGGCTGTCATATGGCAATAAATCAAACCAAGAAGTATATACCTGCATATGCTTCCCTCTCCGCTGGGGCGTGCTTGGAAAGAGAACGTGGGAGCTGCAGTACAGTCATGAACTATTGTCCTTTTGACTTGCTGGCGGTACCCTTGGGAGTTAGCATGAAGCTGGATGTCGCGTAAGCTGATTTCCTCTGGTGACACCACAGTGTGCCACAAGGAGTTTGGATCATGATTTTCAGGACTTTTTTTCAAAAACATGCAGGAAGAAGAGAAAAAACATCAAAGTTTTCTTCCACTCTGAAAACATTCATCTATCTTGTCAGCCAGGGGCAGCCTGTAAGACAAAGGGAAATGGCAGAATCAGCATCTTGAAAGGACTCTGAATTACATGGGAGAGTAAGATTATTTTTCAGCACAGGAGAGAAGAGTGGATTGCAGAGTATATCGACTGCAAGGATGATCCTAGTTAAGTATCTGATCCAGTATGTAGAAGCTAAGTTTGATAGCTTTTTTAGCGTGACAGTGACCGAGCACTGGCACAGGATGCCCGAAGAGGTCATGGAGTCGCCATCATTGGAGGTACTCAAAAGCTGCCTGGACATGGTCCTAGGCAGCCTGCTCCAGGTGGCCCTGCTTGAGCAGGGTTGGTTGGACCAGAGGACCTCCAGGTGTCCCCTCCAGCCTCAGACACTCTGTGATTTGCTGTTCAGATAGGTTATTACTGTTATTACTGTGTCCGCTTGCTGCTTCTCTGTAAATAACACAGCAGAAGCTCCTTCTTCCAACCTCAGTGCCGTCTGCTCACATTTGAGGCTGCTCCTAAGGCATGATCTCTGGGTCAGTAAGGTTGTCATGAAACTGTGACCTCAGAGGCAGCTTAGAGCTAATACCATGCCACTGCATTTGATCTAACAGTCTCCTCACTTATGGGGAAAGAGGATAGTATTTTCACTGTGTATGTGTACAAAGCCAAAAGCAAAATTTTATACAGTAGAACCACTAAGGAAGCCCGATTGCTGCATCTCAAATACATGTCATACAAAGCAGCTGAGCAAAAATAGATATTATTTTCTTACGATGCATTCTTTTTTGCTTTTGCAGACTAAACAGTCATAACTACATCTCTCTCCCATGTATACTATAAACACCTGTATCCACACTAAAACACCCCCCCTGGTTACATCCAAGAGCATTTTTGCACGCTTACCTTTTTAAAAAGGCTTTTGGGGCATGGTGTGACCTTGTCCTGCAGCTTCAGGTAAGACCAACAGGGTGGCCCACAGATGGCAGCTGTGTTTGGCTGCTCATTCCCATCAACATCATGGATGTAAGCTAGAAGTAAAAATAGCCTGAGATGGCTCACACAGATCCCATGAAATTGTTATTCACTCTTTATTATAAGGCATCTGTTTTAACTACAAGATAATTACAAGACTCAAGCAGTTTTATGCCCTTTAGTTCCACTTCTGTACCATTTTATAAACAGCTGTAAGGCTCATTGGATTCATGATTAAGCTCAACTTGACCTCATCTTAGCCAGGGACCACAGCATGCACCCAGCATCACTCTGGCAGCATTTCATGAGCAAGATTCCTCTGAGATGTGAGGAAACACTGAGCAGTGTAGTCCATCTCACACTGGTAGCTGGAGATGGACCTTGAGGTTGAGCACCAGCCCACTGACCCAGGTCTTTTCCCTTTCCCCCTTCCTGTTGACTGCAAATTGCCTTTTAAACTCTTCACCCTGTCAGATATATCTAGAACAGCTCCAGGAACTGCCACAGCACATGCAGCCTTAAACAGCCAGACAATAAACATCAGTAAAATGTATACCAGCATCCCTGATTTCTACTCACAGCTCTAGATTTACAATACTGATCCTCCCGCACACAGACCTGCAAAGCTGAGCCTCTTCTGGACAAGGTGCAGGCAAGTGTGTCCCTGACACGGGGAAGTAAAATAGACAAGTAGAGAGGAGGACAGCAGAAAGATGAACACATTGCACTCTACCAGCTTTCTGTGGCATTAGGTGCTGCAGGGTGGGATGGCTAACACACTTTCAAAAGGCTATGCCAAATCCTTACACTTTTTATTCTTCCTAGATACAGCTTGTTTCTTTGAAAGACAAAATGGCTCAATCCAGCCCTGGTGTAATTACAGTGGTTTCAGCGAGGTTGCAACCTCCTTACAACCAGGGTACAATTTTTCCTCTGTTCCACATTTCCTTTTTCCTGACCAGCTGTAGCTCCATTGTCCTGGCTTGTAACTCTTGTACCAAACCAGCAATTGCTGCATAAAGTGTTTTTGTTGTCTGTTTGCAAGGGTTGACCTTCCTTTTCCCTTGGCACAGGTCCCCAGATGGAAGTGTAATCTTTCACAGCTGAGTGACTTCCAATACGCAGGCAAAAGCAGAGCTAAAACCTTAACATTGCTATTAAAGCTGCCCTCTGTAAACAATTACTTGTCTTAATAGGTATGAATATAAAAACTAATCTAGTATTGAAAGAAAGTAAAACCACTGCAAAGCCTGTCTTGCAGCTGCAATTTCCTTCTGCAAACAGAGCTGTGGAGCTACTAACCAAGTCAGTCACTCTTCACTAAGGAGGTTACCAACAGACTGAGAGTGCAGAAACAGGCTATACTAGTACTCATGGCAATTTTTATATATTTATTATGAAGACTGCAAATAGATGCTGACACACAGAAAACATACGCTATAAGGGTTATAGTGGCTTGCTAGCAATAGAAAATTTACGTAAGACTTCAAATAAAGAAAAACTGACTAGTGTCTTCAGAACACTAGAACAAATCAGAATAAGCTGGGTAATAACTTTTATTCAGTGAATTTTAATGCACAGACAGTTCATTAGGAGCCACAACAATACAGAACCAACTACTCAGAAGTACTACCATAATCAGCTAGATTAACTGCAACCTTGTGAACCACTAATAAGATTACATTTCAGTGAGCTAATCAACACAATATTGTGATTACATGGAGCTCAAATAGATTACTAAAATAGAAATAAGGCCAGTAATTTAGATGCAATTAATAGTCTGTCTTTTCTCATTTTCACATTTCTTAAAATTCAAGCTTAGTGGCAATAGCTTTACAAGATCTTTTCTTTGTTACGTTCTGTTTATTTGCCATTCACTAGGATAGCTTTGTTCAGCCACGCAAAGAGATTAGTAGAAATCCCACGCTTTGTTGTAATGTGTGAAAAAGTGACATCATCTGGGGAGATCCATGTTTCATTTTGCTAAGGGGCGGTGGCTGTACAAAGATGCTAATGGAGCAGCGCAGTCAGAGCCTTCTTTAAATGCTGAGTTTTGGACCCTGTTAAGCGTCTGACTTGATGTCCTGATGACAGCGCTAGCCTGCTCCATTTCAGAGTCACCTCTGTCTCACCTGCCTGGAGATGGAGGCGGCTCCCCTCCTTCAGCTTCTTCTTGGAGCTCAAAAAATAGCTCTGAGCTTCTTAAGTGATTTGCAGTTTAGTGTGGCGTTTGCTCACACCAGTCCTCCCGAGCTGCGTGCTTTCCCCGAACAGCCCGTGTGCACGGCATTGCCACCGTAGATGCAGAACTTTGCCGCCTACCATAGGAGCACCTATCTGTGCTGAGCACCCGGAACAGGCACATTCAGTCCATATAATGCAGTATCAAACACTAATAATTACATTATAAATTATGTGATAAAAGCTCACCTGCACAACTATAAAGGGCCACAGAGATCATCACCAAACCTGCTACTTGTTACTTGCCCAGCCAGCTCTCCCTGACTGCCCACTGCAATCTTCCCCTTTTATATGCAGCTTTTTACCTGCTTTATATTTTTTCTATTAAATTTTGTCTCCCTCAATATAAGTAGTAGTTTTTTCTAGTGGTATGAAATCACTGTGCTTAAGTGTAAGCGTAACTGTACTACCTTCTTGTCTTAAAAAAATAATGTCTCATGAATCCAGAGGTTTGTTTGCTTCAGTCTGCCATCTATCACTGCACAACGTTTCTATTTTTCTCTGTCAGGTTTCAGAATTTTGTGCATTCTGAGGTCAGATGACAGCATGCAATGTTTGCACAACTCTTTTTAATCTTTCTCAAAAAAAATGTTTTTTGATGGTCATGGTATTTAAGACACCTCAATTTGGTGTTTATTTAAAATAAAAAATAAAACCTTTGACACCTTGAGCCAGAGCTCTGGGATGGAGAACATCCTGTTTACCTGTGTCTTTTTTAACCTCTAGAACAGTCATCTTAATTTAGTTTCAATGCCTAACTATTTATTTCTATATGCCAGAGTAGCCTCTGTTGCAATCTTAACTGAAAACTGATGCAAACTGTGCTGAACGTAATGCCATTCTCTTTACATGACTGTCCTATTTCTATTTCTTTTTTCTCCACAAGACTGTTCTAATTTCCTTTGCATGGTCAGTAGCTGCCCGAGCAGCAGCAATTTGTACTTTATCGTTATTCTATAGTCTGCTAATATCCCCCTATTGCAATCTTTATTATCCCTTTTACTAAAATAAATACAAATTAGAATATTATTACTAAATTGTAAGATATAAAGAGAATAAGCAGACAAATACAACTGAAATAAAATGTAAATCGTTATTTTTAGGCAGATCCATGCGAAATGCTTGCTGGCATCAACCTGGTTTTCTCCACACAGCCAATCTCCTTCCAACCATGAGCTCAGGTTAAGAACCCTCTCCCTGTCTACAGGTGGTAAAAGCTTTTGTAATTGTTCCTCAAAGCAGAATGGTTGGTATGGCTCTCTTTTCCCTGCTTGACATACATTTACATGTATATTAAACAAAGGGAGTTGCTGGATTTCCTGGAAAATTACAGGAACTCTATATGTATTGTGAGCAAAACACATAATTTACCATCTACACACAGCAAGGAGCTTCATGGGGGAATAAAACACTGGCTGCGAGAGGCATATTCAGATAATTTGGTTATTCTCTGATGAACTCTGCATAATAACCGCAGATGAAAATAGCACATTTACAGAAAATAATGGTGTTAAATTGATGCTGTCTGAAGATCTGACAAAGGGTGGCTAAGCCATTGAAACACAATTTCTCTTTCCTTTTATTGGTTCAAAAATATGAATTGTACTTTTTCAGTTTTGCAGTTGTGACATACCTTTTGCCTGGGAATAGAATTTGTTTAAAAGGTAGTTAACTTCTGTACTTAAACCAGAAATTTAAGTCTCTTAGTTGAACTGACCTATTCATATGATATATTTACATCCAAAGGTGGGCTAATTCACTTATTTGTCACTTGCTCAAGCATTTTAGACAGTTTTAGTCTCTGAAGATTTTTTAAAGACTCCTCTTAGCTTATATGAAAAAAACTTTTTTCCCAGCCATTTATTTTAAGGTTGAAGAACCTTTCTAACTTTTATTGCTTAGTCAAAGTACGTTAAAAAAGAAAAATGCCTAGGATTTCCAGCATTCTCTCCTGGTTTTCAAGCAATGACAAACACCCCAGGTAAGTTCCTCCTGTTGATCTAATTACAACACTGTGATGGTAGGGCACTTGAGTACAAGACCATACCAGCAGCTGCAGAATCGTGACATAGAGAAAACCCAGGAAGATCTAAGTCTGTACCCTAGTCTGTCTGGTTTTGAGTCGTACAGAGTTTTGCCACTTACCTTCGTCAGACCTGGTAGCCCAAATGCATGAGTTGATGCACTTAGACAAAATTACATCTGCAGAAAGCTCGGGAGACCTTGCTGTAGAGTAGTCTGTCATAGTAGGAATATGAAGAGGGCAAAAAGCACTGGTACCAAATGAGCTTACTATTTTGTGTCTTGCTTGTGACTAATGGAAAGCAATCAAAAAGGCACTTCTAGTTTTCTAGGGATGAAGAGTGAATCGGATACCACATCGGAGTAGACGTGATCAACTCCAGCTGGGTCTGTTACCCCCAGTTTGTCACCAGCACATGTGGCTGGCAGGTAAATACATCAGTGCTAGAGAGGCACAGGACAAAGGTTTTCTACAAAAAAAAGACAGCAACTATTTCTTGTTCTACCTGTGTCTTTGTTTCAGTGCAGTCTTCTTAGCAAGTATTTGGAAATTTGTTTTTCTCAGAAACAGCCCCAAAAATAGCAGATAACTCCTTCAAAGATTAAAAGGAACAATTCTTTACAATTCTGCATCTATCAATAGTATGAAAAAAGGTTTATACAATCAATGAATACCTTCATTTTTTTTCTTATAGATTACAAAGAAATCAAAGTTAGAAGGTTTAGCTGAATTTGTTGGCTGCATGTTGCACTCTGTCCCAAGCTACAGAAATTTTTGCTTTCTTTTCTCCTCCACTCTTACCTCCTTTGAAATGACCCCTTCCACTCCCTTATCTTTGCAGAGAGATTATTTCTCAGTATTTTCCCCCTGTATTTTTGCTTAATGTTTTACATGCCTGCAGGCAATCCACAAGGAAAAAAACTGAAAGAGAATAGCTTCTTAACCTAACAAAATGAAAGGTAGAAGAGGGTAGCATTTTTCCTCAGGAATATTACAGAACAGTAACTAATGCAAAAGGAGATCACCATTGTACTGACAGCAAAACAAAAAGCTACCAACCAGTTAAAAATGCATTTCAGCTGGATATTTTGAGGGTTTAGTGCTGGGACTGAGCTTCCAGAATAGTCTTCCAACAGCAGCATGAAGATAACCCATCAGAATTGTATTCAAATAGTGCTTACTACCACTATATAAAAATAAAAATGATTTGTCAAGGACAACTGTAACATCAGGTGACTGGAGAACCTCTCCAGATCTATAAACTTACATTACCAGCTTCCCAACACCTCTTTCCATGCTAGAATTTCCTCTGACTCTATATGAAAATATACGCATTTAAACAAGAAAGACAAATGAAAGCCTCCAGAACCTGCATTTTTCTTCA
The DNA here is from genome assembly GCF_015220075.1 of Falco rusticolus. Taxonomy (NCBI): domain Eukaryota; kingdom Metazoa; phylum Chordata; class Aves; order Falconiformes; family Falconidae; genus Falco; species Falco rusticolus. The sequence continues at coordinate 51,613,790 of NC_051187.1, forward strand.
TAACCTTAGACCAGCCACATCCAGAGAACTCACAGCATGCAAAGTAGAACTGGTGGCATTACTTCAGTTCCTGCCTCTTTTTATGAGGCTCAGAACACCTGTGAGTTCCTAACAGAAGATAATTAGCTCCTAATTAACACTTACACCTATCACATTCAATTTTATATAATCTCACATTTTACAGCTTTCCTAGCTTAGCCTGCTCTGATCCTTTCTGTAATGAATGAACAACTTTAGCTCTTTAAAGTCTTTAACTCAGCTTCGCTACTGTCAAGGGAAGTAGCAGGGGAGATGCTGGATGCTGATGCTCTTCTGCGGCCTGTGTCTTAGACAGACCCCGTTGCACTGCTCTGGGTATCAGGGTGATTCCTGCTAGGGCTGTATTTCTCCAGGTACACAGGCAAACAGAAACCTATTTTCTAATATATTTTCAATGAACTTCAGATAAAGGCAAGAGCAGCCCAAAACTGTAAAGCACTCTGAGGACACGGTAGTGGTTTGACTGAACATACGTGAGGCAACTGGTGTCATACTTAATGCTGACTAACCCAGAAGAAAAAAACCACAAGGTGTGAGTTCAGAGCTATGCACACATCGCATCTGAGGAATGTTTCTTTTTTGTTCGACATCCACCAGCCTAGAACTTCTCTGACTTTTTAGATGTCATGCCTAAATATGAAGTAGAAAGCTCTTGAAGTCCCCATATATAAGAACACGCTCTTCCCCCAGATGGTCAGAAGGAAGAGTGAGCCCTTTTCTCTCTCCATTACCAACCATTTCATCCAGCAGCACTTGAACACATATTTACATTTTCGTTAAAGTTATGTTACCTTTGGAATTGTGTAGAGCTCCTAAGCAGGTCATTTTGAAGGTGACTGAAGGTTACACATTTTAGTTGATGACTGGAACATGCTGGAAGAGTCAGTACACTGCCAAAGCAGGCTCTGAAACATGAATTTAGTTTGAACATTTGCTTTTTACTGAGAACATATGTCTGGGGAGAAACCCTGAGGCCATATCCCACCTTATCTTTAGATTTGCATGCTTTTATATATTCAGACAAACAAACCACAAATCCTCTAGGCAAGGGAAAAGTCATCACTATTGGACTAGAATATTAAACATCAGTCTTGGTTATTCCATACCTAAGGATACAGCCCAAGGTTAGTCTTATCAGTGTACGTGTACTTCTGCCTGTTGTCCCATCTTCTTCGTATGTGCTCCATTTTCCATCAGTCATGATGACTGTCAACTTCCACATAAATTACCACAGTTCAACTGGTGGGTGATGATAAGCTGTGTAACTCAGTCACTTTTGATCATATTTTATCCTTGATAATGGTAACTAATGAGCGTTGATCTTATAAGTCCTGTCCCTATTTACCGGCTCTAATTAAACAGCCTTTTGCTTCCACACTGTTTATCAAAACCTTCCTGACATAGTTCACACACAAAGGATTTTGCTGCCTATCTCAAAACAAGTACATCCTGGCTGCCGAGTTAGAATGACCTTGATTTTATCCTGCGAAGATTACACTCCTTGTAGGTAATGCTTTCCTTTGAACGGTTTGTTCTGACTTCTTAAGTGATTTTACAAGGTCTTCTTTATCTCTTCATCCCTGACTAATTCATTATAAATGTCTACAGCCTGTCTCTAGCCTCGCCAATGCTTGTCCTACAGGGGTTTGCTCAGCTGCTGCTACTGCTGGTGCTGTTTCTGCTGCTGTTGCAGTTTGCTGTATTTCAGGCAGCTGTTTCACATCTCCACACCCCTGGCAATCTTTCTTCAGTGATCTGCTGCATCTTGCTGACCACCAGGTTAGACAAGCTCTAGTTAGTGTCAGTCATTGCTTGGTTCATTGCTGATACTGAAATTATTACAAAGTAGCAGAAAATAACTTCAGCAGAAACCTTTGGTTCTGGTCACAAAGTCAAAGTAAAACCTTGCTAGCAGCAGGTTTTTCCTTTCATACTGATAATCTCCTAGGTCAGACAGATTAGGTGACTGACACCCATTAAAAGTGACACTCTAAAGATCTTTCTGCAAACATGTGCTTCTACAGCTATCTAAGCAAGATAAATTACCTGCTAATTTAAAGGAAGGTATAAGCTTTTATCCCACCAGTATATGTGAGATAAAAATGGTTGTAGCAGATAGACATCAATGCATTTATATTTACATTACTTCTGTATTAACAACACAATGTCACAGCAATCTTGCAAATATTTCACAAACCTCTTGACATCAGAGCAGCCCAGTGGCTATGTCTCAGTTCCTTCTCATGCAGTAAAGAAATATTTTTGTAATCCTGTCGTAAATATTTCAGTTAAAGAAATGAGACAAGATTTCATGGCCTTAAGAGCCAGCTGCCAAAAGCAAATCCTGGTGTGTATCAGCCCACTCCCATTTCAGTTGCACTGGTTAGCAAAGCTGAGCCTCTCAAGGATCCTGCTCCTCTGTGTGCTGTTAAACTGACAAAGACTTTCATAAAACCAGCAGTGTTCAGTGATGGTGTGTCACCCAGTTTGATTGCTTTCCTCCAAACTTTGCTCAAGGTTTCCTCCTGAAGTAAGGATCCAGATGTGGGAAACATTCCAATTTTTCAATTCCCTAACAGCATTAACAGTCTGAGTTGTGTTTTCCAAAGGAGAGGGAATCAAGCTGGGCTGTGCAGTGACTCGAATGTTTTTAGATGACTAGCCTTTGGCTGTACTTCAAAGGACACCTTCAGCCAACCTAAGCAAGCACAGCTATCGAATGAGACAGTCCTGCCCTTCTCTTTGATCATTTATTTCTTCCACACTCCCGCCCTGCACTAGCATAAGCTTTTCTGTGAATACACTGGGGTACTGAGCAGGTTGAAAAATAAACCTCCTTATATTTGTCTTGGCCAGCCTTCCTTTCTGTGGTAATCTAGGCAGAATTTTAAGGCCAGGTAGTCTACAAGAAGTCCTTTGACAGCAACGCTGTTTCTCCAGGTGAGGGCTGCAGTCCCACCTCCGAGCCCTGCGCCACGCTATGGCACAGTCATGCAATCATGTACATTCAGTCTTTGCAAAAGAAATGATCTGACAAAACAAAACGGTGAGAGTCATGGCTATATAACTAGCCTAAATGACAGTTTCTCCTCCCATTAAGATGAGATGGTTTTAAATGCACACATTTTCACAGAGTAGCCCCAATTGCTTTTTCCATAGGCCTGGTGTTTTTGCTCTGGAAGCTTTGCCTCTTATGAGCCGCTTTTCGGAGACAATGGAAAAAAGAAAGAGAAAACTGACTTTCTAGTCGCACCCCTGATCAGCTATTTTGTTCTGTCTTTGATACGTCTTTTTCCATTCTTTGGTGTTTGAGCAGCAAGGGAGCAAAACCCAATTACTCTCATACTAAACCTGTGAAATGAAAAAAGCTGAGAAGGCAAAGCAGAGCACAGCAAGCCATCTAGGAAAGCACCTTCAGCTCTGCCTGAGGAACGAGTCCCCTGCCATCTGGCTGTTAGGCTTACGATCAAGACTGGGCAATTGAGCAGCCAAACCAGCTGAAAATGACAGGCTGTGGCTACCGTTAAGAGCAGAAAGTGCCTTTCTGCGTGAAATCACTGTATCTTCTCCTGGAGGAGGTGGGCTGATCTGTGCATGGATGCTTCACTCACAGCCTGCGTGTCAGTAAAACCAAGAAATGGGAAGGACATTGATTAGAGGGGGACCCCAGCAGATGGTTTCAGATGGACAACCAGCTCCTATATGTTTCAGGGACCTGGCCTGTGTGGTGTCTTAATATAAATACAAGATGGTACTGCGTAGTACAAAATGTCCAATGAATAAATATAACTGCCATTAGTTGTAACGGTACGAGCTTAAAGTGAATTAAGGGGAAGCAATGTTGTTTTGCTGAGTCTAATGCTCAACTGTTTAAATAAATTAAAGTCCTGAATAAATGACATGCAGGAGTTTCAGGGGCTTTTTCTCCTTTACGATTGGCCTCAGCTACTAAACCTCTGTAATGTTTGGAGACAGATCTTGAGAAAAGTGCCATAGCACAAGACAAGCTGTGATGTGCTGGTGACCTTCACCTGGCTCCCTGGAGCCTCCCTGAGCCTGTGATCATCCATTCACTTAGCACATTCACTCTTCATCATGAGTGATCATCCCACTCACCTTTAGCTGTCAAGGTATCTTACAGAAGCTGTTTTTCTTGGCTTCTTTAATAGGGAGAAAAAAAACAGTCTCCAATTAGTTAGAAAAAACAAGATTGTAAACAGAAATACAGGACAGTGTAGTTGCGAATACTTAAGCTCTATTTTTCAGCAGATGCTCTTTTGCAGTTTTTTGAAATGTAATACTCCAGTAACTGATCAGTCAAACTGTGCATTTGTGTGTGGTATATATTGAATGTTTTCCAGCAAAGCTTTTAAGATTTTCAAGTTATGGAATGAAATAGAATTTTGCTTTCTGTTACTTTTTATATTGACTATTGAGTTCACTAACTGCCAATAAAATAATGCAGAACTTTCAAAATTAAGCAGCACATGTACGAATTTTAGTACTACGTAGATTTCCTGAACAGCCGTGGCTCTGCCCTCACTGCTCCATCTATGATTATGTTTTATTTATATAACCAGATTTTGATTCTCCAATATGACTTGTTTGTGCCTTTAGGCAGTGAACAGATGCGTCTCTCTTTCAAGCCAAAATAAATAATATTCTTCACAGATGATGGTTTCTTCTTGGTTCATTCAAGTCTAGAATGAATCTCTTCCAAGAGTGTTCTTCCAAGCATTATGTCTCCAGCATACAGCTGTTTTCTGTTGGAGCCTTGTGCTTATGCAGCTCGTCCAAATGGGTTTCTTTTGTTCTGATTTCCCAAAGCTTGTATGAAACGCTGACTATTATTCTAAGTCGGTCAGCAGTGAGCACACGGAGCATTGCACTGATAGGTGTCCACACGAACTTCAGACGGGTTAAAAGAGATGATTTGCTAACATTACACTTCCAGGAAATCCTTCCAGCTAAATATCAGTAGTCAGATCTGAGTTCACCATATGTGAAGTTTTCTGGGACTCAGATCGATAATTTTTTTAAAATTAAGATTCACTAAGTTGTATTTTTAAAACATGGCGCTATTTGTTAATAAGACTCATCATGCTGACTTTCTAATTGGTGTAATTAATGTGCTTAAATTGAAGTGCAATTAACACGGGGAGCTTTCATACTACTCTTTATCTTGATAAAACTCCTAGTGAATGCATAAATACATTTTATGCCTATAGTAACTCTTCAACCCTCACAGAGTTTCCCTTCTTTCTCAAAGATAAAAAGATACTTTTGACAAAAATAACCAGGTCACTCAGTTACTGTATTTGAGGTCTTAAGTTTCTTTTCCATTTAGCTGCAATCTCAAGGGTGTTTGCTGGTTTTAGTGGTTCATACAGACTTCCGAAAGCTTGACTCATTTCTTTATTTCACATGCTAATGTACTGGGCTATTTTTTTTTCTTTTTTCCTACTTCTGAACAAATAAAACCCATTCTTTCTGGTGGTCAAAATAACTCACCTATCCTTGTTAAAGACTGAGCATCTTGCAGTCAGATCTTCACAATTCACTTGAGCTCTGTCTCTCTCTGTTTGTGTAGTTTGCCATAATTTGTGATGCATGAGCAAAACTCTATAATTTTTGTAGCTGACTTTATTTCTTATGTTGTTTTTTATACAGATGAAAAGATCACATAGATGAAAGTAAGGGAATTGTTTGTCCCAACATGAAGCACTGCATCACCAAGTTCTTAAGTGATGATTTGTTTATATATGTATGTCAGCTCACCAGCTCCACTTTTCCCTACATTTTAGGGGAAAACCAGCATTTGGTGACACAGAAGGAATATGGACGAGACCATCTTCAAAGCTGAAAAAAGGAGGAAAAGGATCCTAAGATGATGAGGACAGGACAGCAAACAGCACCAGGTTTGAGGCCAAGACCATCACCCTCTAGGCCCAAGTTAGTACTTTTAATTATTCTTGGAAAGTTATCATCAGCATTTTAGTGCCATTTCTTAAGAGCTCTCACCTGCCTTGGCTGCAGCCATGGCAGAAGGGGGGACATGTGGGCACGGTTGTGCGGATGGAGACATGCTGGAATTTGTGAGAGGCTGGCTGTTAGCAGTGGCAACAGCGGAGGGGATGGTTCATCCCTGTGGTGACAGATGGGCAGGCGTTGGTTTAAGAGCTGCTAGCCCTGGCAAGTCACCAGGTTGTGATGTGACATCAGCAAAACCAAGTGCTCCTGGCAGCTTCCTGCCCTGGGAGATGTTCTGCGGCTAAGCCCAGCATGGTGAGCAGTGCCCTTCTCTGAGCACGTTCGATGGTTAAATACTTGGTAATGTCATATATTCCCTTAATTAGCTCCTCCTCTCCCAACGAGCTGTATTCACTGGGTAAATCCATCAAGAGAACCATCATGAGGACTTGCAAATCCTGTTCAGAAAGGTACAAGATTTACTCCTGACACTTGCTCCTCGCTTTAGCTTCCCATCTATTTTCTAAAACATAACCAGACAAAATTATTACTAAATACAGCAATTTTTCCCGCACGCAGCTTGTCTTAACATTTGCATTGACTATGTAGTTTCTTGGGCTAGTTGAGATGTCACAGCAAGAACATCCACATCTGAGACTTCCTTCAAATCAAAGCTGCTGTTATATTCAGTCGTCTTGAAGTGCCCTGCAACAGACAAAAATCTTCAGTGCTCTCAGGTGAGCTGCTTAGCTTGTGTCTGGGGCCACCTTTCCTTCACCATGAGGAGACTTCAGTGTGTGAATTTACAAAAGGATCAGTCACCTCAGATTGTATTCCCTAAGTATGGAAGGTCTAGCTCTGCAAGACCAATCGGCCCCTTTGAGAAAAAGATGCACGAATTAAAAAAAGATTAACACAGATTGCACCTGTATCTTCTGAGGATTCATTTCATTTTTTGGAGTCTGGCACTGAGCCTACTGTAGCTGTGTTACTAGTGTCCATCCTTTTTATCTACTTACTTCTCAACAACTGTATGCAATTCAGCTTGAACACTCAAGGCTGTGCCTCAGGAGGGAGGTGAGAACAGCTTTTTGTAATACTTAAAAGGAAATATTCTCTAAGTTAATTATGGGCCTTTTTTTTTTTCTTATTCTGTAAGGCAGCATGGCTCTGCAGTACTTTCATAGTAATAAGCTGCCTTCAAAACCACGTGACTGGTGAAATTTCAGCGTCTCAGAATGAAATGTTTTCATTACAGTCATCTCTGTTTTGCTGGACAGAGCTCTGCTTTACCACCAAACTGCAAAGTAAAATTCACAAAAGCTGCACAATTTCTAAAGCTACGCTGAAATGGCTTAATATGGAGCATAGCTCTTTGCAAACATTTTACTTACCATTAGTAAACAGTTGATTGAAAGGGCACGTGCAACTCTTCCTGACCTCTCCTGGCCTCTCAAGACCTGTAATGAGTGCCTTCTAATGGCAAAGAAGAAGAAAAGAAATGAAAAGGGATGAACTGCTCAAACAAAGCAAGTCAGAGAGAATTTCAGGGCCCTCTCAGACAAGGTAACTAGAAAAATGTAGGCAGGTTTATTTTGGCAGGAAGAAGCAGTGACTAATCTTGCACAAAGGAAGCCTCTACAAAGTGGGTGTTTGAGGTGTGGGTGGGGGGAGGAGTAAGAGGACGCCACCAGGAGAAAGAACATTAACATTAGCATGACAGAGAATTTATATTTTCGATACGTGTCTGGGATTCCCTTCATGACACCTCACTGTGTCAGCAGTACTCAATAAATCCAGAAGCTGCCATAATGGGATTTCAGGCAAACTTGTACCTACCTTGAAATCTTCCTGAGTTAGAAGAAGAATGAGCAGAGAGCACTACATTAGATGCTGAGAGTTTACATTCAACTGAAGAGGAGGAGGAGGAGGAGGAGGAGGAGGAGGAGGAGGGAAACAAGCCCATTATCTGCCAAATCTACAAACAGGGCTGTGTTCCCGATTACAGATCTACTTCAGAGTAAGCACAAGCTGTTCTCTAGGTAAAAACCAAAGTAAGCAGCAAGAACCCAGGAGTATTCCTGAACTCCTCCTGAAGTCTATCCATGCCAGCATTTGGGGAACCAGCAGGGAAATCCAGTTCCTGGGCACTGACAATGCTGTTCTAGAATTATGATGAAAAAACAGACCACAGCAACCTTTTATGTCCTCAAGTTGTGGCCCTCTATGTAGGTCTTCAAATGAGTTAGCTTCTGATCTAGAAGTGGATTTCTATTTGCCTAATGCACTATGCTGTTATCGGCTATGCAGAGGAGGATGGCAATTCCTAAGTTTATTTTACCTTAAAGAAATGAGTTTCATATGCCTAAACAAAAGGAGTCACCCAAAAAGTTCAAACCTATCGATTTTTTTTTTTTTTTTTTTATACCTGCAATTGAACAAGCTGTCATTCTTTTAAGAGCAACTGGGGTTAAAACCAAAATGCAGTTATATATTAGCCTGGTGATACAGTGGTATCGAAGTGGCTGGCCTGATGCATGAGCAGCTGGAGGCAGTTTGTCTCTGGATCACCTGTGTAGACCACTATAGTAAGATGTTTCCAGGGCCTGGAAATCCCAGAGGAGGTGAAGAAGGCTTGTTCTGAGCCCCATCTGCACCTGATGAGCAGACATCTCATAACCCACTCTCAGTGAGGCCTGAGAACTGACCTCAAATTTTCAGCACTCCCTTGTCTGAAATGTAACAGAAATAGCTAAGCTAGGGCAGGCCTGAATGAAAAAAAGAAAAAAAAAAAAAAAAAAGAGAGAAAATAGAAATTCGCAAGTGGTAAATAACTTGGGAATTAGCTAGAAAAAAAATACTGTTTTTTTTAAAAAAATGAAGTGGAGCTGACCTTTTAAGAACCGTCCGGAGGGATTTCAGCTCAAATCAGCAGCTTGAAAAGATAAATAATAAGCTAAAGTGTCCCAGGAGAGAGAAGAAAGTATTTAGTTTTTTCAGAGCAATTGAAAACCATTGACCAGGTAAGTGTTATAAAGATAAAACTAGATACTATGTGATCAGCAGCAGACACACTGAAATGACAGGCTGTATATAAGGAACAGAAAAGCGGTGAAGTCCCCTTCCGCTGTAGATTACTGCTTGGTTTCTTGGGGATGTCTATGCTGTGCTGATAGCTTAGATTTGGTTTTTCTGTACGCTGGGTGCTGAGCTGGGTACACCCCGCCTGCACCAGTACGGTGGTCAGAAGCATAAGCCAGGCTCATGGGGGAAGGTGCACACGGGTGAGTGCATGCATGTAAGCCAGGACTGGATATTCAAGCCCCTGCTTAGACTATGTCAGGCTTACCTGTTTTTCTGCTGGAAGTGTTGCCTCATCTGTGCCTGGAACCAAAATTAAAACTACCAGAAGATGAAAACAACAAATACATCCTGAACCTCTGCTATGAAGTAACTTGATTATATGAAAGATATTGATCCAGGTTAAATTAATCTGAAGCAGGCTTGTTAGCTGGCTTACTAACATTCTAGTGAGAAAGAAAAATACATACATTCAAGCATCATCTGAAGAACAGAATACCCAGCAGTGGAGTCAGTACACTGTGGAGTCAGTAAAATTCTTATCCTTAAGACTATGATTTTGCCTTGAAATTTCTGAAACTATATGAATGCCCCCAAAATTATTCAGAACTCAGTCCTATGGCATTTGCAGGACTTTTCTTGACATTAACAGAGATCTTACACTTTTTGTACCTCTTAAGTCTTAGTGTGTAGTGTAAACTCCACTTGGCTCTGTAGCCAAATCCTTAAAACAAATAAAAGGTAAGTTCAGAGACACATGTTTGTATCCTGAGGCTTACAGACATATTCCTCAGCTGTAAAAAAAATATAGAGAGAAGCTGAAATGGCATATCTGCTCATATATTTATGATTTTCAATGGAAAATGTGAATGGGCTGGGTTATTTCTAAGAAAGAAAATCTGTGTAATTGTGTGGTTGTTACACTCTATATTGTATGCATCTAAATTAAAGTAAGAAAGCCTGTAAGTCATAATCCAAGTCAACTATTAGTGTAATCAGTCTATCCTGCTCATTGTAAGTCAGTCATGAGTTGCTGGAAGGAATTCTCTAAGCTTGATGGAAGGGCCTGAAAAAGATCCCGTCACTCTGCACATCTGAGAATGTCACTAGGAAGAGAGGAATTAGATGTACAATGTCATTATAAAAAAAACATTTGGGTCACTCCCTTTTTTTTTTTTTTTTAATCACCCTCTGCAATACACAAAGGTGAATAATTTGCAGTGGGAACCAGGGACCATGAGTAGTAACGTTTACCTCAGACACTTATATTTTTGAGTATTTTTGTCAGACACCTGCAGCCTAGGCATGGCAAAGGAAAGCCAAAATTAAATCATTCTTCAGAATTCCCTTCAAAATCAAAGTCAACCCTGCTAGGCATGAGTTGGAATTACTCAGAGGAGTGAGCACTACTGCACTGTGTTTGGAGGTAACTGGTTTGTTTTATAAATCTCATTGGAAATAAAAAGCTATGCCTGGTATATCTAAGACTGCATAAACGTTCCCATTTGTGGCATGCATATTCTCTTCTCATCAAAATAATTTAAAATGCTGTGTACAGGAAGCCTACAGCAAGTAATGCAGAACTGTAAGGCAGTCTGACATAGCACTCTTGTCCAGTTACTTACAGATTTTGAGTCTGAGTATTCTACTGGGTTCCTGGGTACTGAATTAACGAATTGAAGGTGCAGAACCTGTGCACACTCTGCTCCAGCCTCTAGAGCAATATCCTGCAAGAGCTGGGCATGGGGCTTTTAGAAATGCCAGTGCTCCCAGGAGGGAGCTGGGACGGAGGTGCAGGAAGTTTTGGGCTGCTCTGAAGCAACTTGTACAGCATGGATACCCAGGGGACAGACACCCTGGGAGCTCCCTCACTGCTCTGCAGACCTCATCGCTGGCAACAAGAATATTATTGTCCTCTGGAGTGGCTGCTGAGCGAGGGAAATACTTTGGTTCAAATATATTGCATTCAGGTGCTTCTGAAATAAAATTTTCTTTGATTTCTGGTTCACAGATTTCTGCTTGAAATTGAAGAAATCAAATTAAAATAATCAAATAATGTCTCATAAACAGTGGACCCTGCCTGTACAGCCATCTCATAGAATAAAAGCTGATTTGAGGATGTTTCCCGTTGCTTTTCTGCTGCTGGATAAATCAATAACATGGATGCTTGGTATAGCTGTATTGCAGCTTGCTTTAGTTCCACAAAATAGCATGAGGTAACCACAGCCTTAACACCTGTGCAAGAAGCAGCCAGGCACAATTTTGCCAACATGAATCAATGCAAGAATCCTTAAAACAATGTGTGAATTGGGAGTAGAAAGCACTCTGGCTCTGATACGTCACAACTTTCAGTCGAATAATGTATTCATTTAAAAAACATCACCTGCAGCAATCTCTATCAGAGCACAGGGGGGACAGCAATGAATTTACGTTAAAGGCTGCTAAGTTTTCCCTTACGAAGAGGCCAATTTGGTAAACCTCAACAGGAATGCTACTTCCCATGCCTTTTTCTGACTCCTGTTGCATCCCTATAGAATTTCAGCTTCCTGCTCAGTTGCATCTCAATGAAACTTGGCAGCACAGGAGCAAAGGTGACTGGGGAATTACGTTCCTCGCCACCTTCCCCAAGCAGCGCGCTGCAAACCTGCTCCTGCAGCAGCCCAGCTTGTGGGCACCCTCTCTACCCAGATGATGTCTAAGATAGCTAAATATTATTTTGCTGTTTAAAGCACATTTTCTGTGAATGGGGTCAAGCAGGCGTATGGAGCAGAGTTCCTCCTTTTCCCACCATGCCTGGCACTTGCCAATCTCCTTTTGCTCTTTGGGCAGCTCAGTGCATTAGCCTTCATCCTCTAAACAGCAGCTGTGTCATGGAAATACTTTACCAAAGACTGGCAAAGTAGCCTCTGTTTCAGAGAGGAACCGGAGGCAGTGTGATTTTCTTTTGCTGCCCTCTCCAGCAGCTCAGCAAAACACTTCTTAGCAGCAGGCAGAATCCAGCTGGTCACACAACCGCAGCACCAGGGCTTCGAAAGAGCTGATGTGCTGAGCGGAGGGTACAAACCCACTCCCAGAGGTATGCCTAGACTTTTCCAGAGGTGTTTAAGATACGAGGTACCAGTAGGGCTCTTAGCCAAAGGCAAGCTTTGGTCAGTTCGGTGTGTAGAACAACAACAGATCAGGAAAGTCTCTGAAGGTCCTGGAAGTTGGATTCCAGCCACTTAATCAATTTCCTAGGATGGTGTCAGTCAGTGCAGTCAGCAGAGGCAATGCAATTATGCTCTGAGCCTAAGCAGAGGCCCAGTCTGCACTGCCTCTGAAATCACACAACCAAATTAGAGCCCAAACCAGTGACGTATGGAGAACGACAGCTCTGCTGCATCCAGCTGGATATGACGGTCCCACCTCTTCGTTCATTGAAAAACTGAAACAGTAAGAAAGTAACCCTGAAAACCTGCACCTCAAAGTCTCAAAGTTTAGGCGGACTTAGCAGGTGGTGAGAGTAGGACTGGGAACAGCCCCTACCCATGACATGGCTGAGACTGCACCAACAGACAGGATAGCACACTCTTCCGCTAGCCAACAAGGTAAGAGGTTTCCACTGCCTGCACTCAGAAAACAACCCTCCTGGTGGGCACCCTGAGTGCTTGACTTAAGCGCCTCATGGCAGCTTGTTCTCTGAAGACTTTTTTTGACAGTGCAGTGCCCCCAAATGAATGCAAATCCAAGTAGCTAGAGAGGGTGTGCCTTGCAGCAGCCGCATGCATACACCAGTATTGCTCAGAGATACTGGAGTGAGCGAGCGCCGCTGGATGCAGCACCCTGGTGACCAGCAGGGACCTGGACCCCTAAGCAAGAGGTCCAGTGTGAACATCACCCCATTGCTTTCAGTGATGAATTCCTCCATATCTCCTTGGCAATTTGGAGATGTTATTCTGAGTACTGATACAACAAAATACTAAATAAAAGAGTAATTTCTAATTGCTTTAGAAAATTAGTTCCATACGTGTCTTTTGGCATGATTTACTAGATCCATTAACACTCTAGTAAACATTTGTTAAATTATATGAGTTAGAGGTAAGGACAGAATTTCCAAATTTATTTTTGCTTAGCTTTGCCTCACTGTTGGCAGAGATGTCCATGGACTATGATTCATGAATACTGTTTTCAGGTCAGATTTACTTTTAAGCCCAGAAGTACACTTAAATTAAATGAACAGCTTTGTGATGCATTTACTCCAGATTTTCTAAGAAAAATTAATCCTGCCAGTTCAAGTTACCCTGGCTGTCAGACAGCCTGCAAAATGTTTTTCTCAAAAGCTGTTGCACAGCTTAGAGTGGTCTTTGGGCTTGTTTACTTCATTACAAAAGGCAGAGGGAAACTGGCAATATCACTCTCATATTAGAATATTTCCTAGAAACAGTTAATGTAATTTAAAGAAAATTAATCAAAGGAGACATTGCTTTCATATGTTAATCCTTAAGCAGTAGCTAATAGGCTGGAATTTACAGAACATAAGCATTCTGCATATGTATCAACTTGCTTGCTGAATCTTCTTTACTTACTAACATCATGGGATACAGAAGAGGGTTTAGGGTAGGGTGTTTTTTTTTCATTTCAGGAGAGTAAAAAAAAATGGTTAAGCATTCTATTAATAGTTTAATTGAACACATGGCTCCAATAGAATTATAATTGTCTTTGCTAAGAAATTTACAATTTGTAACGTTTTGAGATGACTTACTGGTTAAATTCACTAGATAATGTGTGTACGTTATGCTGAAGATGAACCCTTCTCATATTTAATTGCTACATACTATTACAAACAAATTTTTAATAGTTTGGAAGATTAATTTTGGAAGGTATTCTTCAGAAAAGTTTGTTTCAGGCTTGCCCCAGTGTTCTGGACCCAGGCTTACTGCAGAAAAAAAAAACACAACAGCATGGTTTCTGTCTAAGAAGGTCCTTCCTTCAGAAATTTTAACACTGATGACATGGAGAGTTGGCTGGAGGAATGAAACTCGCAGCTATGTTGTGAGCCTTTGCAGCATTCCTCATGCAGAATTCCACCCATGCCAACATCAGCTGAGATGAAACACTCTTTTCAAATGAATGGTTAAATAATTCCCATGTGAATGTACCTGGAAAAATAAAGTGCTGATGAACAGAGCTTTGAGCAACTGGAGATAAGCATTGCAGTTTTTCCTGTTTTACCTCAGGTACTTAGGTTGTATCTGTCAATAGATGGAAAATCACAGTCTTTAGGGCAATGTGTATCTTGCACAGCCCCTTGGAGACACTTCTGTCCAATGGAGATCCTGACGGCAGAAAATACAGTAGAAATGGCATCCCTACAAACTCACTTCAACGAAGCCAGAACTCCTCTACAGTTCTCTCTGTAACTGTACAAGTTACAGTGACTGCTGATCAACACCACCTCTGCCAAATTCATATTTTGGATCACAATTACATCTACAGGACTAGACCAGACGCACTTCAGCTCATGTTATCTTCAGCAAATCAAATTTCTAATCTGTTTTTTTTTTTTTTTTTGAGCTTCGTGGGCCTCTTCCTTTCATGCTCAGCAGCCGAACGCTTGCGTTCTCTCAGGCCCAGCAAACATACTCTCTTGCCTTCCTGAAGTTGCTCAACAGCTGGGTGGAGAAGTTCACCCTGGCGGGAGGCCGTAAGACATTTCGTGGATGTTCCCCACACACCATCCAGATACGGACCTGCTGGGTCAGCACTGATACCAGGAGCAGTGCTGCTGTGGGCTTCACCGCTGTAGAAGCGGAGCCCTGAGCTCAAGGAGTAATTCAGGGTGAAGCTGACAAATTCTGCTTCTGTCCAGGTTTGTGTGCAGGGCAAAAGCATATTGTTTATTTTCCTGAATAGGCTTTAATTGGCAACCGCACACTAAATACTATCTGCAGTAATCCTTTGTAAGCAGTTCAGATAAAGTGTTCACATCCCTCACTGGAGATCTTTTCACCAAAGAGATCACCTGGCATATTCTTATGCCCTTGTTACTCTTCAGAATCACAGTCCTACCGTCCATACTCATTTTGGTGCACATACTGTTTCAGAACTGATTTCCATTACATTGATATTCAGCAAAACTCAGGTGAAGTATGTCTTTGTGGAAAATATTGTAGCTACCAAATGAATTCACTAGAAAGTGTGCAGACTGACTTAACATTATGAGAGGGCTTTGAGACCATTGAAGACCTGTGCTTACATGGAGGCTCTAAGCTTGCAAGCAGTATCGGTGCTCTGTAGAGGTCCATCCTCTGTTCTGGGCTGGAAGGTGTTTCTAAAGAACATGCATAAAACGTGACCAGTTTTTAATCCAGTACATCTTGAAGTATAAACAAAGGTGAGAATAAAGCTGAACAGCACCTACCAAACTGTCCTGCTGTAGAATATGTCCTGTGGCCTCTGCTAGCAAAGTGAAACATACAGTATGTTTTTGTTGTTCAAGGGAGTTTATTATTTAACAGCTCATGAACACATTCTGTTTTGCACTTAATAAACTTGCTGCCTTTTATAATTGGTAAAAAGAGCTTGTCTTTCCACTTAAAAATTACTGCTAATCAGTGAGCTCAAATAGAAAGGACTGTATGGTGAACTGAGGCACTGGACTGAAGTCTACCTCAGAAAAAGGGAAGGGAAGGGAGGAATGAAAGAAAATAAATAAATGAAATAAAATAAAATAAAAGAAAAGAAAAGAAAAGAAAAGAAAAAATGAAAGAAAAAGAAAATAAAAAAAATGAAAGAAAAAGAAAAGAAAAAAGAAAAGGAAAAGAAAAGAAAAAAGAAAAGTAAAAAGAAAAGAGAAGAAAAAAAGAGAAAAGAAAAAAGAAGAGAAAAGAAAACAAAAAAGAAAAGAAAAGAAAAGAAAGAAAAGATAAAAAAGAAAGGAAAAGAAAAGAGAAGAAAAGAAAAAAGGAAAGGAAAAGAAAAAAGAAAAAGAAAAGAAAAGGCAAAAAAAGAAGAAAAGAAAAAAAGAGTAAAAGCAGTTTCAGTAGAACCCTTCTGACCAGTTCAAACTGAAACTGGCCTTTCATTACATTTGTTTTCCAGCGAGTGTATTGTATTATACTTTTGCCTGAGAAGAACCCAGCACTACCAGGAATGCTGGGCACGACACCGGTGCTGCTGGGCTGCAGCACAGTACCCCCTTGGACCTGCTCCTTGTTGCAATGGCTGAAGTGAAAAATGACCGGGGTATTGATAGGATGTCTAATGAAACGCTTAATCCATAAGGAAAAATAAGGAACCTTGGCAAATAGTGCAGCTAGAGAAAATTATGAACTTGAGAATGAAAGCTCTTGGTTGTGAAAAAAAAAATAAGAAATTCAGTTTTAAGGAGAATGAATAACACTGTAAATTGCAGCAGGTTTGTCACTATTCAAAAGTAGATGAGTGTGTTTAATTAAAAATGCTGCTTTTTCATGTAAGAACACACAGTCTGGGCTGTGTGTCAACATGCTGCCTGCCTAATTGGAGTGTAAAAAGAGCTGGTAGCAGTGAGATAAAGTGCAAGCCAAGGAAATGTTTTTTTTTGGGTTTTTTTTTGGTTGTTTTTTTTGTTGTTTTGTTTTGTTGGGGTTCTTTAACTGCCTCTCTACCCCATGGGTTTTTAAATTCTCGGGCGTTAAGTAGCCTCACATTCTTTCTCAGATTTGTAGTAAATTGGATCATTCATTTAGGAATTGTAAAACAACCGGAGATGAATCTAGATGACAGAGGGAGTTTCAGCGAAGACATTCCTATTGAATATTGAGATATGTCAGACCCAAGAAGTTTTGGCACACTGTTGGTCCAAAACCCCATAAACTTTTTCCAATTTATTGCAAACTGAGCCTTTGTAGAATAGAAAGGGGGGTGGGGTGGTGGGGAGCAAGGAGCATGAAAACTCAGTAAGGCTCTCACAGCAGTAGGTGCACTGAATGTTTTCCTGATCTGCAGAGGAATTGAATTTCTACATTGTACATCTGAGACTCTTAGCAACCTTTAAAACACTTTTGAGGGAAGAAGGACATCATCTGAAGGTCTTTTTCAAATGTTGGAATTGACTCTGATGGACTTTGGCTCAGAGTAAAAGCATCCTCACTGTACAGATTACATCCAAAC
The DNA here is from genome assembly GCF_015220075.1 of Falco rusticolus. NCBI lineage: Eukaryota > Metazoa > Chordata > Aves > Falconiformes > Falconidae > Falco > Falco rusticolus. The sequence goes on from NC_051187.1 coordinate 51,631,013, forward strand.
ACGGAATCAGTCAGACTAGGGTGAAAAAATAAGGGGAGGGATTAAATTCCAGAACCCAAATGCACATCTCCAGCATATTTTGACATATTTTTCCATCACCTGGGAATTGTCCAAGAAATCTGAAGAGCATAAAAATCAGTCAAGCTCTATTCATATAGTACCTTTTAAATTTCTCTAACTCGTACCTTTGTGTGCCAGTGACGCTGCTAATAGTTCCCAAGCTATAGTTACTGTTAAGAAATAAAGATTTAGATTGTTTGCAAATTACAGCATCCCTTTTTTATAAAAGACTATGCTTTTAGCACCATGATCTAGGTTTTTTTCTGCATGTACCAGCTTGTTAGGAATAAAAAACTAAAATGAAAAATCATAATGATAAAAACACAAGCAACTTTATTCTCCAATGCAATTACAGCAGCTCAAAGCTGAAAAGCTGGAACAAAACAAATTAAAGGGTTTAATTACTAATACTTTTTCACCATTTATACACAAAAAGAAGAGTTGAGGGAAAAAAAGTTTTGAAACCCCTGTTAAGTCTCTAGTGAACCACAGTCTGCTTAGCCCATATTTTTTATATTACACGACCTCAGGTCAGTAGCAGCCCCATGACAGCAGAGATCAGAGATTTCTAGTGACAACAGAATCAATAGGCAGTGCAAAGCTATGTATACATTCACATTACAGGTTCTTAAATATGAGGTTAAAAAAAAATAATCTTTTTGGTGACAGAGGAAACTGCTAAAATACATATATTTTCATCTGCAATTCTGCAAAAATAGCTTTTATTTAAAGTGAACAGAATACTTTCTTTCCCCCCTGCAAATTAAGGCCAGCTATTGCTAACGCTACTGTGTCCCTCGTTATCTCCTGCCAATAGTTTCTTCCTGACAACTTCTGTCAAAGAATTACTGAAGAAAGCAGTATGGACATAAAGAAAGTGCCAGAACCAGGTGTTCAGTTGATGATGACTTTGATTTTCTTTTTGCTCCTGAACAGAATAGAGTGAACTTTCTCAAGCAGATGTAGAGTTAAACAAACAGACAAAATATTTATCATTTGATTATCAAGCAATATTGGTTATTTGCACCTGTTTTCAGGAGAAGTGAGAAATCATCTGCTGTCTGAAACACTCACCTGAGCAGCGTAACAAGTTAAATCTGTGGATACCACAGCACAGGACAGAAATTCAAAAGATGTGATATATATTAGTTTTGGCATGCACAGCTAGTGAATTTTCTTATCCCAAAAATCAAAAAGGAAGATGACCCAGAGAAATTAAGTCAACATCAGCCCCAAGTAAAATCACGAGGAAATGAGTATTAGATTCAACTGATAAACAGTGAAGGATGTAATTAACACCATCAACATGTTTTTATGGAAAACACCCTTGAAGATCTATGGTTTGTTTAATGGAGAAAACTGCAGATGTGTAGCATGGTGGACATAACCCTTGCTCAAGTGCTCAGTTTAGCCTTGCAACATGTTCTGATAAAAACTGCCTCATATAAATGGATTTGACTTGACAGGCTGACAGATCACAAGAACACGATTTTATTAAAGAACTATAATTGAAATCACATTGTTTCTAGTGATTTTTTGCATGGAAGTATATTAGAACCGATACAACTCAATTGTTTTCACCAGTGATCCAGAAGTACTTTCAAAAACTTTGACGATCAAATTTTCAGGTGACAAAGATGGGTAGAATGAAAATACTGAGACAAACAAGGAGTCATACAGAACGACAGAGACAATCTGACACGCTGGGCCGGACAGTGAAAATTTCATTTTAATAGGTTTCAGTGCAAAGCACTGGATCTCAACACACAGAGTACACAACACACAGACTACACAATACACATACTACACCTTAGAAGATGACAGCCTCCATCCTGGAGTAGCAGCTCAGGGAAGACTGCCACAATGTCCAGAAATCCCATCCTGAGGTCCCAGTGTCAAACTATAACAGAAAAGCAAGTAATGCAACAGAAAGAGGAGCATATCACAGTGACGCTGAGTGAAGTGTTACTAATTCCTTTGCAAAGATTTGAAAAAGAAAAGTTTCCACAAAGACCTGAGATACAACGAATATACCTTGCACTTGAAAAGCTTAAAAAGGACTGTCTGTTTAGTGAGTATCGAATCAAAGACTGAAAGGTGATGTGCTGACAGTGTACAAGTACTTCCCCGGGTGTGGGGGGGAACACAAAAGTCCTGAAGTGTTATTTAATCTAGCAAGGAGAGCCATAACTTGGATCACCTGTTGGACGCCGAAGGCAGAGAAATGAAAACTGGGAGTAAAGTGCAACTTTTCATTATGAGAGTGTGATTAATCACTAAAGTACATCGTGAATGAAAGCAACCGAGTCACCATCCCTGGATGTCTTCATCAAGACTGGGTGCCCTTCAGGAGCATACATGAATGCCACAGACCATTAAGCTCAGTGGCTGATGTGGTGGCATAGCCTGAGCCATATCCAGGGCAGTACAAGAAAGGCTTTTGCCACTGTTAAGACTCGGAGAAGAGATCCAAGCTCAGCTCTGAGAGTAGGGACCACCCTTATGCCTGCTGGTGGTGGACTAGGAAACAGCTTTGATTTCCCCCTCTCACCTGGAACCTGCCCACAGTTCCCTGCCAGCAGCACTCACTCACAGAGAGCTTTGGAGAGAAGAGTCACGGTCCCACACAGGGCAGGGCTGTGCGTATTCCCCCTGCCTGTCAGGTTTTCCTCCTGGCACCTAAAAGGAGAAAAAAAATGGATGGCTGTTCATGTTACAAGTTCAGCACAGCTCCCCCTGGGACCATCCCTCCTACTCTGGTAGCTCAAGTCCAAGAGTACCTTAGAGCTGCCATTCAACTTCAGGGGTCTGAACACCTTATTATGGTTCCAGGGCTTCATAAACACAGAACAAAAGGCAGCGTCCCTTACACCCAGAAATCAAATAGCACAGGTGCAATAGATGCAAATTTGTTGGACAGTGGAAATAAAAATTCCCGTATTTCTGTAGTATTCACATGGATCTGCTACAGATACCAGTTAAAACAGCACAGCGGCTAACAAATTAAATGTCGGAAGTGTAAAGATAAACATTGCACAGGAGAAGAGGTAGGCATGACAGTGTAAACCCGACTGCATTTCTCAAGGTGAGCAAGAAAAGAGAAACGGTATGGACACAGAGGTCTCTGAAACAAAGCTCTGTGGTCTGAGCCAGCTGAGGCTCTGTGATTCATGGCATTAATGATCCTGGCTTCTGCGAAGGTCTGGCATCTTGTGTGAGAGTTGCAACACCCAGCGGGACAAGGATCAGCTCTTAACAGCAACTGCAGCTCATGCTACAGATGGAAATGATTAATGCTGAGAGGACGTTTGAGGATTAAATGCATTTATATTAACCTGCACCGCACTGTTTCAGGTTTCTGCCCCTCCATACCTTTGGCTAATACCTCCCTGACAAGGTTTCCTTGCATTGCTCTCCAGGGAGGGTCCAGGGCCTCGATCGGATCCTGAATAGACGGTGTCTTAGCAAATGTATAGCAAGAGTCTCTGGGGTCAGTTTTCAGCCACAGTGGCTCTAATCCCAGCCCTGGCAGTAAGTCAGAGCAATCTAGGTTTGTTCTAACCTATGAAAACCAGTTAGAACTACTAAGGGATGAGTGACCAGCAGGGATTTGGCACCTGTACAGAACACTTCCCCATCCCACTCTTATTCATCCTTCCAACATGCCTTCTCCCTGGAGTCCTACACTGACAGGGGTATGCTGACAGTCACCCAAAGGCCCACCTCACTGAATGTAAAGGACAAACAGATCAGGCATGAATGCATTTTGCTTTTTCAGGAATTCCGCCTGAGGAGCAGAAGGCAGCAATGACCACTTTCCTTTTCCATAGACAGACTGCACTATGGAGATTTGACTGCAGCATAGCAAGAAATCGGGAAAGCTGCCATCTCTGAAACACCTAGCAGAGTTTTGCTTACACAAGTTCAATTTTTGGTCGGCAGTTCTTTGCTAATGCAACAATTCTTACTGTCATGCCATGCATACTAGTGGGAGTTCATAGCCTCTGTGTATGAGCTGGAGAACAGGAAAAAGATGCTCTTGCCACCTTATTCTACTGAAAAAGCCACCAAAAGATAAGAGGCCAGCAAACTCTTCACCCTGGCAAGTAAGGATATTTTTAAATTCATGTTTAATACCTCTATTCTGTTTCACAAAGGCCCAAGTTGTTATCTACTTTGGACACAGAAGAAATTCTGCTGACTATGGAAGCAATTTCTACCCCAGCATTGTCTTGGAGAAACTGGCTACTCATGCTTTGGGTGTACTCTATGCTGGGTAAAAAGCTGGCTGGATGGCCAAGCCCTGTGACTGGTGGTGAATGGAGTTACATCTGGCTGGTGACCGGTCACAAGTGGTGTTCCCCAGGGCTCAGTGGTGGGGTTGGTCCTGTTTATAACTTTATTGATGATCTGGGTGAGGGGGTCAAGCACACCCTCAGTAAGCTTGCAGATGACACCAAGTTTCAGGGGAGTGTTAATCTGCTTGAGGACAGGCAGGCTCTGCAGAGGGGTCTGGATGGGTTGGATCAATGGGCTGAGGCCAGTTGCATGAGGTTCAACAAGGCTCAGTGCTGGGTCCTGCACTTGGATCACAACAACCCCACACAACACTACAGGCTTGGGGAAGAGTGGCTGGAAAGCTGCCTGGTGGGAAAGGCCCTGGGGGTGCTGGCTGGTGGCCAGATGAACATGAGCCAGCAGTGTGCCCAGGTGGCCCAGGTGGCCAAGAGCAGCCTGGCTTGTACCAGAAACTGTGGCCAGCATGACAAGGGCAGCGATCATCCCCCTGTAGTCAGCACTGGTGAGGCTGCACCTCAAATCCTGTGTCCAGTTTTGGGTCCCTGACTGCAAGGAAGATGTTGAGGTGCTGGAGTGTGTCAAGAGAAGCGCAACAAAGCTGGTGAAGGGTCTGGAGCTCAAGTCTTAGGAGGAGCATTTGAAGGAACTGGGGCTGTTTAGCCTGGAGAAGAGCAGACTCAGAGGGGACCTTGTTGCTCTCTACAACTATCTGACAGGAGGTTGTAGGCAGGTGGGGGTAGGTCTGTTCTCCCAGATCACAAGTGACAGAACAAGAGGAAGCGGCCTCAAGTTGCACCAGGAGAGATTTAGATTGGATATTAGGAAAAATTTCTTCACTGAAAGGGTGGTCAAGCATTGGAACAGGCTGCCCAGGGTCAAAACAGGTCAAAACAGTGATCAGTGATACAGACACCAGTGACCTATATCTCATAATTTTTGAACTTCTAAGCAGATGACAGATGTAATTAGATTTGTACTGATGTCTGATTTTTTCCCATCCATTGGAATTACCCAGGTTCACCAATGCCGCTCCAAAACCCGATCCAGGCCTATGCCAGAACTGAAGTGTCAGCTGGATTTGAGGGCTTTCCATAAATGTCGTATCAACATATTTTTCACAATCTGAAGTATGAGGAACCTTAACCAGGCAGCACTTACCCAGAGTGCCAGTGCCTGCCGTAGGCAGAAAGCATCAGTGTTTACCAGCAGGTAGCTGACATGCTCTTCCAAGAAAGGCATCACCAAGCTCTTTAACACCTTGCTTTCCTCAGAGACATGCTGAACTCCTGAAGAAAGGCTCTGCGTCTGCGTTTACACATGACAATATATTAAATAAAATCCGTTGAGCTTCAATAAATGAAACCGCATGGTTCTGTTAAATCATGGATTTGTTAAATATTTTCCTTTACTGGGCACATGGATTGATACAACAGATTCCTTCTTTTTTCCCAGTGTTATGATACAACAGCATTTAGTAACACAGGTTTACCTTCAAGTACCGTGAGAAGTATGCGTCTGCCACTACCCGATTCCTGGTAATAGTGTAGCACCTGGCTCTTCAACAAATCTCTCTGAAATAAGCAAAAGCAATAAGTAAATACAGGTGTCCCTGAATAGTACAATACTGCACAGGAGCTATTAGAAAGCATTTGGGGCATGAAACATGCATTTATGACTGTACAGCACCTAGCACAAGAGAATTCTGATTCCCGATTAGGTTGAAAGTCATATGAACTGCCAGCCTCCGATTAATAACATTATTAACACTAAGAATTAAAACACAAGCTGATCACGTTCTGCTATGGATATTGCTCTGAGCTGCACAGACATGCAGAGACCACCGCTCCATCTCAGCACAGTGAGGCCCGGACCAGACCGCAAGATGCAGAAGAAGTCCTTGGTCACCCCATCTCGATGCCAGTCAGCTAGAGACTGGCTTATGTTCTAAAGCCTGAGGTTTAACATCCTTCCCCACTCCTACTGTCACATCCACAGTCACCGCTGGGGTTTTGCCGACTGCTTTACAGGATGCATCACAGCGCAACTGCTTCCCACCTCCCCGGGGGCTCGGGAAAGGCGAGGCCATGCTGCATTTCAAAGCAGGTAATCCAGCAGAAAACATCAGCCCACCGTACCGAAAGGCAGGAGAGGAAACCTTCAAACCGGGTAAGCAGGCAGCACAGTCGGTGCCGAACGGCCCCCGAATTAGACGTGCTCCTTGGATTTTCCCACAGCCAGTTCCTACCTTCCCTGTGGAGCACCTGCATGGGTGGGGGGGCTCCTTCATGCCTACAGCCCTGCTGGGCATAGCTGTCCTCAAGCCACGCACATATGCCCTCCTGACAGCAGCCAATAACTGGGAACGGCATAAAGGAAATCAGCCTAAAATTACAAAAATAAATAGGATTTCTTAAAAAATGGAAGGAAGAAAGCCTTGCTTGGTCAGGCATCAGGAAATATAGGCACATTAGTATTTGTGCTGATCCTTACCTCTACTAATAACATTTCCAATGGCATAACTATGAAAAGGATAGGAAGAAGAAAAATGAAGCAAACAGAAGGTGGGTAAATACAGTTATTAATAAAAAATATTTTAAAAGCACAAGCTTGCTGTCTTGAGAGGAACGATGTCCCTTCCATTTCTGGTTTGAAAATGAAAGCTGTAATATCAAGATAAACAATTTAAAGACCAAAAGGCAAAAAAAAGTGCCGTTCTTAATTAAAATTTATATACAGCCAAGGCAGGGACACATCTGGAAGAGAAAGATGATCTATGGACTTCCTTTCATCACCACATTACCACCTGGTAATTTCAAATCAGAGTGTGCAGCACCGTGCCCGAGTCTGCCCATGCATCACTGTTACATCTAAGGGAGGGTGGCAGCTTCCACCCGGTGACGAGGCTTTCCAAGCCCTGTGGCTGGCTCCAGCTTACTGAGACACTGGCGGACCCAACACCAGCCAAAGCCAAGGGGAATCCTACCCCTGGTTCCAATGGATTTTGGAGCAAAGCCTGAAATATTTCACAGCAAAGCAGTCTTAATCCTGAAGACTTTTTTTCCTTTTTTTTTTTTTTTTCTTTGGTGAAAGAATCCAGGCTAACTGAAATGACCACCTCTATTACTTTCAGAAGAAAGTCTCGAGGGACTTGCTTTGAGACACACACGTTATTTGTCGGGCAGTGTGAGAATCCCTTCAAATCACAGTGATTTTTTGTGTGCATTTAACACAAACTACACCATAGCAGCTGAGCGCTTTCAGACCTCAGTTAAGCTTGAGAAAATTAATGGTAGAATAAGGTTAAAGGGAAATACAGTTTTGTGCAGGACAGCACAAAACTCACAGCGGGATTTTGCCCTTGGATATCTGAAACAGAAGGCTGCATGTGAGAGCAAATGTCTTGCCATTATGTTTTCAAGGAATTCCTTAGAAGAAAATCTTGTTGTTTCAATAGGGTGAAAGAAAGCATGATTCATCTTCACAGCACATCATGTCTGAGATTTGGGCTTAGAAGCCCTTAAAGCTTTATTCTGCCTGTTCCCCCCACCTCACCGACAGCCTGGCAGAGAGGGGATCAGCTGAACCATGGCAGAGATGCCTGCAGTCCAGCACCCGGATGGCAGGCAGTCCTCTTCGCTTTTTGTGCCCTGTTTTCTTCTTAGGGCTACTTTTCTCAAGGTACTGTCAGAGCAGGATAAATACCGTACAGAGCTGTAAGGCAGGAGAAGGTGAAGGCTTTGTAGGGACAATCTTTCTGAATGAGATGGAGATCAGGCAGAAGCAAAGATGCCTATTTAATTTAAGCCTGAATTATGCAGTAATACAAAGGGGGCAAAGCAATGCCAAATATTTTCTCATTTTTGAGTATTTGAAATCTTTTTAGACATTTCAGTATATAGTCCTATGTGCTTTGTTAATGGGATTTCTAAATGTTGCTTGTCTCCATATAATTTTCCACCCCTCAGGAACTGCTAGCCATCACCTCCTCAGCAACTCCTGATATTTTAATGGGATTTCTTTATATATTCAACCTTTTGACTAACTGCAGAGTCTTTCGCCTATTGAGTTGACAAGAGTAACTGAAAGTAGCCATAGATCATCTGCCTCCGTGGATCAGAGAAGGAGCAAAATGAAACAATTTGTGGATAAACTTAACAGAATGGAGCTGGAGAGGCCCAGGGGATGACAGTGCTAGTTCAGGAATGCAATGAGCTGAAGGGGACAGAAATCCTTTTGCTTTCCCTCTCCACCAAGCAGTCCCATCTTGTGAGAGGAGGCTTGCTTTCATCTGCTGACAGAAAGCTGCATGGACAATTTTTTTGTGGGATCACCTTCCCTGCAGTCCTTCTGTGCCTGGACCTAAGAGATCTTTGCTGGTTTGTGTTTGTGCTGTTCTGTTCTCACAGTTACTGGAAATTTCCTTGTGCGTACCGGTAGTTATTCCCCAGCAGAGGTGATTGAGTTTTCATACAGAAACCATTCTGGTGTTTTTGAAGACATTTATTTTTGCCTTCAAATAATTTTTTTTTAAAGTAAATGTTTTTAAAATTTTTAAAATTAAAAATTTTATTATTTCTTTTTTTAAAAAAAGCCAACAGCAAAATGCATGTTTTTAAAAGAAAAGAAAGGAAAGGAATGATGCTACTATTCCACCCATTTCAATTGCCTAAGATCTCTCTCACGGGAAACAACACTGGAGAAAAGCAGATCCAGAAAGAAAAAATACCAGCAACCAAGACAGAACACAACATCAGCTAAAGGGAGAAGTAGTATTTATTTTTGGTGCTCACGTGTTCTCGTGTTGATTTTCCCTCAAAATTATGGCTGAGAATATTATTCTGTCATTTTTCCATCCCAACACGTCAGGCCTTCCCACCAGTCACCGCTATGATATCTAAACCCCAGGCAGAACACTGCCTTTCGACATACTGCACCCATCACTGCCTGCAGACACACTTCTGAGGTGGAATCCCATTTCAGCAGGAAGAAGCACTGAAAATATTACTCCACCTTTAAACATGCGCATTTGGGCACAGGCACATACACAGACACACACATCCCCCCGCCCCCAAAGCAGGGGATTCAAACGCTCCACTCTCGTTTCTGGATTGCCCTTGTGAGCACTAGCTGATATAAAACACTTGCAGACTAAAGGTGCAGGCTGGTCATACGGGGATGTAAAGGTAGAGGGCAGGAAAATGACATCTCATCTCTGTAAAGAGCACCTATACATTGACTCCCAGTCTTGCTCTGGGTAGAAGCCTATAGTCTGCACAGCCAAGAGCTGTGCTGGCCCCCAGGTGAGCAGCTTAATTTTAAAAACAGATGCCTGATGAATTACGTACATCTCCACTCGCATTCCAGTAATGGTTTGTACTTTTCTTTCCCTGTGGACAGTACACAGAAACACATTAATATTAATTTAAATGCTAGAGGTTATGGAAATTTTTCAGTAGACTAAAGCCCTAGTTGTATAGCATAAGAAACAGAGACTTTACAAATGGAAAACATTTCCACAGCAGATAGAGAAAAAAATGGATTATTAAAAGCAACAAGTCATTTTCCATTTAAAAACACCACCATCAATAAAATCAGTTCTTTGCCCTGGCTGCAAGCTCCCCTAGAGGCAGACTCCAGACTCCATCATTTCACGTTGGGCTTGGAGTTGCACCTAAGGTGCTAAAAGAAAACTGAAGAGTTACCTGGAGTAAAAAAACCAAATTACAGTACAAAGCCTGTCGGGTACCTAAATGCTGTAGGCTCCTTTGAAAAATCCCATGCTATGTTAGAAGAGCGGCAGGCAAGTCTGCTTGTCATTTTATTGCTCTGAATTGTCTAAGTATTTAAGGGTCGTTGACGAGGAGTATTTTCCACCCAGGACTTAACAATTAAGTACCCCTCGGTGGCAAATATTCATCACACAGTAAAATATCATTCCTGTTAATACACTGAATCATAAGTTAACAAGCAGTAACCATGAGTGTATTAAAACTAGTCCAAATTAATATGCATGTATTTGCAGATTGCGATATGCAGCTGTTTTTTAGCAGGAGAACTGCAGTGTATTGTATTGCAGCGACTGCTGCATTTTCTTTAAAGTCTGACTCCTAAGGCTATATAGATTTCCCATAGCTTCACATAGTAGTAGATTTGCAGCCTATGGATGCTTGACATTCTATACGTAATGTGTACATTTAAAAAAATAAAGTATTTCCTTAGACTTCTGTTCAATAGACATGGAAGTGTAATTGGTGTATACAGACAGGGAAGGCTGTAATTTAAACCCTCTTTAATTTATCAAATCAGTGTATGAGGACCCTGATATAACATAAAGAGATGCTTAACAATCATAACAGACCTGTTTCCCTAGAAGAACTCAGGCACTTCCAAAATAAATGAAGCTGAGCATTGTGAACAAACTGCTGATAAAGGATTGAATCTTGAAAAAAAAATTTTTTTTTTTAAAAAGCCAACAGCAAAATGCATGTTTTTAAAAGAAAAGAAAGGAAAGGAATGATGCTACTATTCCACCCATTTCAATTGCCTAAGATCTCTCTCATGGGAAACAACACTGGAGAAAAGCAGATCCAGAAAGAAAAAATACCAGCAACCCAGACAGAAACACAACATCAGCTAAAGGGAGAAGCAGGAACATCATGCCAATGTTCTGAGCAGCGGGCTGCACTCCATAAAGGCTTTGCCTGGAAAACTGATTTACCATTTATATTTGATAGGCAGTGTTCCAGCAGTTGGGCTAATCACATCGTTCTTTCTTTCTAATAATTTTCAGGATGCCAAACAGGTTGGAAATGTAACACAGCAACCAGTAGCTTGTGAAAGGGCTTTAAGCCTGAGCTGAAAGGATAGAAGATGTTTGTTTCCATCTTTCCTAAACTGAATTCTAGCCAAGGTGCTGTTTGGAACTGGATGACAGTGAGAAATCTGTATTGTATTGACAAGCCAAGAGATGGAATCGAGTTCTTTTACTGACCTGGAACTCAGTTTGGACCTGAGACATCGAATGTCTTATCAGCAAATTTTTAATTGGGCTAGCATTAAAAGTCAAACTTTTATTGCAACTCTCCAGCCCTCTGCACCTGCTCCAGATAGAAATAAACTCATTAGTGGAAACTGGAAATAGTGATAAAAATGTTTACAGGGGGAGGAGAACAATAGTACACCCATAAACAGAATCTGTCTTCAGAAGGGAGACATAAAAAGCTGAGGAAGAAATAATGAATTTTATGGAGGCAATGAGAAAAAGATAATTAAAAACAAACCCCAAACTCTTTACCATCATGATGCCCATGCAATAGCTTCCCTACAGGAAAATAAAGAAACTATAATCTGAGTATCCATGTGCGGGGTAAGAAAGTTGTATTTCCTTTGGCACCAGAAGTAGGTGGTGAGTATTGTTTGTTTGTTTTTTTTTATCCAGATGAGCACCAAAATTAGATTTGACCTCAGCTCCTGTAACACTAGAAACAGTCTGGTACCATCAGTCTCCAGTCACTAAAGAAACATTATGGTGGAAATGCCACGTATGGTCCTTCGGCAGTTTTTTTCCCGATCATACTGAAAAGTATAAGGACTTCCAAATATTTTGAGTCTGTGCGAAGGGATTAGTTGCAGTTTTGCAGAAACTGTTTTTATTGAATGGGTCTTTCTTGTTACTTTTGCAGAATGAGTGATGCGTTTTAGAACACCAAGATCAGGTATAAGCATCTGGTCAGTTGAGAGGTGAACACCGTACACCCAGAGTAGGTAAAGGGATGGCAAAACAGCGAGCAGACCACTAAGCACCACAGAAGACCTCCCCGCTGCACGGTTCAAGCCCCTGAGCTCTTGGCAGGACACTTGGCAAGGGCAGGGTCACTTCGCTGCCCCAGCAGCTTCTCTCTGACTGTGCGCCCAATCTCTGAGTAAGATGGTATGCTGAGTAAGATGGTATGCTGATTTCTCTAGAGAGGGAAAGGTTTGCCTTGTCCCTCTGTTCAGCTAAGCCAGTAACTGTATCAATTCATTTCTGTTTTATTAACCCTTTTCTACAAGCGCTTTTAAGTGGAAAAATTGTCTGGCCCATGCAGCAGTTTTCTGCTCACACTGCACTTCTCCAGCTCTTCGACCACCCCAGCTTCAATACTCGCTTACCCACCTCCAGACTTCACTTCCAGTGATACAACTGTATGTAGTGCAGAGATCGAGCCACCTATGTTGAGAGCTAAAATGCAAATAACTACCAATAGCTACACCTTTCTTCCTGCCCATTAGGAATATTTTCCGATCTCCATGTCTCACATGTTTTTAGCTGCAGTTAAAAACACTTTTCAGGAATGATACCACACCATAGCCAAACTGCTAGCAGGCTGAGTCCATCCTCTGGCCTTGTGGGCAGTGACAGACCAAGCCTTACCTGCTTCTCCATCTCTCCAGAAACCTTTCCAGCTGGAGGGATGCAGGCAACCTGACCCCAATGCCCTGCCACCCCCCAGTGAAAAACAGAAAGGCAGCTGAAAGCACAGGCTGGATGTAACTACTGCTGCAGGGGTGCAAAAGATCCCATTTCAAGGCTAATCTAAAAACCTCACTGTGCTGTGCACGGAAATCTGCTGGCGCTTTAAGAGCAGGAGGTTTCCCAAGAGGTGACTGAGCACAGAAGGGCAATTTCAGAGAGCGTATAACCATGCATGCCAGCGTGTATTTAATGATTGCTTCCTTTTCTTTTATATTCTGTTACTGTTAATAATGCACCTAAGATTTCGATGCTGTGCATGTAAGGTCTCCGGTGGGAAGCAAAGCCTTTGCAGATAAAACAGCTTAAGCCAACAGCCTCCTTTCCTGCAAGCCCTGTCTGAACCACCAGCTGTGCCTGCCAGAGCGAGCGCTGCCTGAAATCCCTCTCGAGAAAACACGGTGAGGCTGGCAACAAGACATCTTCTTGGAACCAGGTTTTTTTTAAAAAAAACACCAACAAACCCGACACAAGAGTCTATTAATAGCTCTGTGGAAGTGGTGAATCTCACATAGCCCCTTCTAATTAGCAGGCTGAGCACTTTTAGAAGGTGGAGCTTTCCAGCTAAGCCTTTCACCTCTGTCCTGTGTTGCCTATGACTTCATGCCAGAGCCCACCCCTGCCGCCACTTCTTCACCTCCCCGTCTTTGAGCTCAGTGGACACGTCCTGCAGAGCAGATGTCTGGAGCTGCCTCCCTTCCTTCCAGCCATCGATGCCCTTCAGTCACGTTCCTGCTGAAAGAGGTCTCGGAGCCTCTGTCATGCCCTTGGCCTTTTCTGTTGTGCTCATTTCTGTAACTGCTCGTATCACTGAAATGAAATGCCACAAACCTACTTTCTGTAGGATATTTTCCAGGCTTTGTCTTTGCCCCTTCCCTTGCTCTCTCCATGATATAACTGATAAGTAAGTCCCTGGAGGTCCCACTGCCCCTAGCACCAGCGCTACACTGTTCCCTTGATGGGGGAAAAAATATACTGCAGTTGTCCTCTGAGAAACATGACTTAGTACAATTCTCATGCACAGTTGGGAAGTACTTCATCCTATTTATTACTTTTTATTAAAGTCTGAAAGACATTAAGCTAATGTGTAAGTTTTTGGACACTAACTAGAGCAGGCTGACATTTTTCAAGATTCACGTTCACATTTTGACCAAATAGTTGGCAAAGGAGTATAAAATTAAAAATAAAAACAACAAGCACACACAAGAATGGTCTTTCAGAATTCTTCAGACTCTTAAAAGAAGCACTTTTTATGAATTCAGCAGTGCAGCTCAGGTAAGATACATACTCAGAACAACTTAAAGCTGGATACAACAAAAGCTGTTTCTCTCCGTTAAGGACTCCTATAAAAGAGTTTATCTGTTTGAGTCCCCTCAGCCTTTACGAAAAGTTTTTCTGATGGCATCAGAGGAGACAACAAGCCTACCTCCCCCAAACCACTGAAGCTAGCAGATGAACACCATATTTAAACAGAACCCACTCCTCCTCTCCTGGAATGATTTGATCAAGTTTCTCATTATTGTGTCTGCATCTACATGCACAGATTGGAATATATACCATTTTTCTTGTGCTGCTTTCCCTTTTCTTTAAGGAACAACCCAAGGCTAAGGAAGCATCAGAAACCAGAGTATTATTCAGTCCCCGTGTTTTGCCAGTTGGCAGGGTCAATGGAGACTACACAGATACCAATACAGAAAATAACCTTGATTTACTGTTTGTTTCAAATTAATACAGAAAATAAGGCCATATGCACATACAAAAGGATTAGCCTACGATACCCTGATTCAAGCAATAAAACAGATAAGCAAAGCAATGCACCTAATCAATACTACTCCAGGTTAGCAAGACTGGTTAAGAAAGATACGTCCCCAGTTGCCCTAATACGTTGCCATCACCCAGCTCTGCGTGAGGACCTCCGTGAGGTCCCCAAAGTCACTGAAAGAGGGTCCAGCTTTTATACCATTGAATGAACACGCACACATAATTTCCAATGCGGAAACCTCTGGTTTCACCCTCCGTCAGGCCCCACCGAAGCCTGGCCAGGGCTCAGGGAGCAGCCGAGGGAGTTTCCTTTATCTGCTGGAGTTCAACCACCCGTTCGCAAACAAGGCCACACGGCTGGCGTCACGGCCTTGGCCACCTGCCTCTGAGCAAGGAAGGGTGCACTATACCCTCACTAATGATTAAGTTCTGTCTAAGCTACATCTCTCACTAATGATCACACATAGTTCACTAATAATCATGCATATTTCACTAATGATCGGATACTAAATATATATATATATATATATATATATATATATATATATATATATAATATTTGGCTTGCGGGTTCATCTAGAGGCCAGTTTTGGCTCAGGGCCTGTTGCTCAGGCCTCAGCACCTCATTCCGTCACTGTCAATATTCAAATATTATTTCACATTGTTTTCTCAGCAACTCCTGCTGAGATTCAGAAGCAGCCTTCACATAAGGATTACCAAGTATAAGTTCAGTCGCGTTCTTCTGCCTTTCCCCAGCCCACAACGTAACGTATAGTCGCACTTTGAATTCAGACAACTGACTAATTGCGCAAGATACCTATTATTCATCAAGGGAGAAGGCAGCTAAGTAGCTGCAGTTCCTACAAGAGGATTCCTGCCTTTTGCCCTTTGTACAGCTCCGTTCTGTGGACAGGAAGATAAACAAGGCTTCTACCTCCTGCAGCCCCAAGTCACTCAGCCTTCCGCCCTAAGGGACGTACCAGCAGGTTTCTATAACCTACTCTTTAGGAGGACTGCTTACCATTCCTTAGGGGGTAAAGGATGCTTGACCTAGTATTTATAGTACACAGCTGGGAGTAAAAGTGCACCTCAAAGTGCTGCCTTAACCTAAGTTTTCATATCTTGGCACTGAGCAAATGCCCTTAAATCCAAAGAAACCAACGATGACACTGAATTCTTTTTGGAAAAAACTTTCTCTAGCATCAGTATCTTTTCACAGACCAGGTAGTTATCAACCTCCACGCTGTATTTTACAGCCCCAAAATACTTGCTGTTAACATTCATCCTTTACTAACGATATCAAAACATCATATGACAGAAGAAAAGCTCTGCTACATCTTTACACATTTCCCAATTATCAGGTTCAGGGTCTTTTTTTCAAAAGATTTTGTAGATAAGAACAGACAGAAAATTCCAAGCTAGGAAATATTTGTCTGTGCAGCCTTTAAGAAGAGGACATCTGGAACAGAGAGGGAGAAAAAACTCACAGAAAAGCAAAACTCTAAATAGATCTGCTGCATGTCAGAATCTGCCAGCAGTGTGGCTCATTGCGCTCATTTCTCCTGTAATAAATTACTGCTTTTCTAGGCTTGAATTTTCTCACTTGCTGTTTCATTACAGCGCTGCACGAAATAACCCAGTACTGAGCACCACACCGCAGGCGTGTCACATGCAGTTAATCATTAGCAGTATAATTTTGGCAAAGGATGGAGAAGGGTGGTGCGATGTAGGAATAAAGAAATATCAAACACATAAACAACAAGCAGCAGCAGGTGCATTAGAAACAAATGGCACGGCATAACTGCAGTGTGCTATTTTACGCTGAGTCATCAGCTTGAGTCCAGCCTGGTTTTGTTATTTTTGCCATCAAGCAGCCACTCATTTTAATTTGTCTAAACATGGTAGTGGCCACAGCTTTTCTGAGATAGAAGGTCCAGATTTTCAAGTGCACAGAGAATGCCAACCAGCAGCTAAGGGTAGAAAAAGCAGCAGAGTATCACCCTGTCTCTGTTTTTCTTCACAACAGACTTTTCTGCATTTTTGTTTCCCTTCTTCAGCTTCGCTACCATCCTCTCCGCACAACTCCTGTGTCCCAGCCTTTGGGAAGTTGGTGCAAAATCTAAGTCATTTCCTAGAAGCCACAGCTGGATGCTGCAAAGTAATTAGTGAATGCTGGAGTTTTGCCGAACTCCTGAGATTGCCTTGAGCTCCAGGGTGGGTATGGAGAGAAACTGGGAATGCATGAATAGGGATGAAAAAAGAAAGGAAGCTTCTGGTGTGAAAAGGACAGACTGGAAGACTTGCATTGCTGGGCATTTCTACAGTAGTTTTTCCTGAGACTGGAGTAGGAAGAACCGGCTTCCCCACCCCAATCCCTCCCCTCTTCCCTTGGGGACTTGATACCGGCTTTCTCCTTGTTGATAGAAGAAATTAAAAACTTGGATTCAAAACCAAAATCAGCTCCCACCTCAAACCCCACACCCTGTGTCTCCTTTAAAATGGCTGTTAAGGTAGTCTAATGCAAGTGTGACATGGAAGAGGCTCACTGAAAGGTCAACAGCTGACGTAAAAAAAGATGAATTCACTAACGTGAAATGGGATATATTTGGTACAGAGTTAAATGGGTGTTTTTAGAGCTGCGTGAACAGAACATGCCTGTTTTCTTGCATTCTAGCAGACATTGTTTTCCATTCGAGTTACAGACTACAAGTGGCAAAAGGATCATGACCGTGACTTCTAATCAATAGCAATTAAAAAATCAGGAGCAATATCTGTGGTGTGACTGCCCCTAAGTACTGCGTAGGCTATGAGGACAAGAAACTCCTCCCAAATAAAAGGGCAAACCAAGAACATCTTCCTAGTCATCTCCATCACATTGGCTTATGCCCTGACATCTCTAAAGCTAAAAATTTATGAGGTCAGATTTTTACAAGTATGCACAAAGAGCTGCTATTTAAATACAGCAGGTGAAGTGTTCCAGGTGGCAGCACAGTAACCCTGCCTTCCTGGAAACATGCTGGGGCAAAAGGTTGTACCTGCCTGTAACCCTGATATTTGTGTTTCTGCGTGTCCACCAGCAAATGACCTAAAGCCTTTACCTGGAAACTCCCCAGGCTTCATCAAGCTCTTCAGCTGTACAAGGCACATCAGGCTGCATATGCACACGTGGCAAAGAAAGGAGAAAATGGAGAGCAGGAGAAGCAGCAGCAAAGCAGGGATGAGCAGGCACTGTGATTCAGGTGCACTGCCTTGCCTGCACTGAGACCCTGAATTGGAATTAGTTTTATACCATTTTGTCACTAGATTAACTGACACAGCACACTATCGTTTGGTGAACCTCTTTTTCAAAAAAACTCCTATCTAAACAGATTGTCTGCTCCTCAGTTCCTTGTCTGACGGCCTGAATGGCAAATCATGTTTAAGGAAAGAAAAAACAGATATATCGGTGCTACAAATCAGATGAGAGGGTTGTGGGTTTGTTTGTTTGTTTTTTAAAATCCTTTTTAAGAAGAACTTATTCAAAAGCAGTACATAAATGGTAACATATGAATACCATTCCTAGTAGGGTTTTTAAAGTATATTCAGACATGATCCAGAAAGGTGATGCTAGTTTTCAAAATACCCCACAACAAAGTTACTCTCAGAACCTGGGGAGCCATTCACCTAAAATAACAGCTATGATAAATCTACAGACCACAATTTGCTGGAGGGGGAGGAAAGGCCTAAGGTATTTCTAACCAGACAATAACACAAGACAGTTTTAAGACAGTTTCTTATTGCAAGGTAGAGATACTGGAAAGATCTTACTAGAGTATATGGTGCTAGAATACGAAAAATGTTACAAATTTCCGTCCAAATTTAAATCCCTCATAGGACAGAGTGAATTTTGCCAAAATCTCATTTAGCAGAAAACCTCCTAAGTTGCAAAGCGGTTTTGGAAATACAAGTGTGGATTTTCTTCCTGGTTTGAAACCTTCCAGCTTCATAAACTTAAACTGTATTGTAAAATGCATATTTACCCAGCTCTTTAATTTTAAAGGGTTGATCTGTTGTTTATTCAGACCAGTATAGCCACACTAATTTCCAATAGTTTGCTCACGGAGAACTAATATTGATAGCCTGGTATTAGCACAGAGTTTTCTACCCTATTCTGAAGCCACTATAGAGAAAACTTCTAATTAACTATTCAAAGCAACAGGCAAATCTTTAAAGCTGGTCTGATTATCCAGGTAGTTTATAATTACACACAGCTGATCATGAGTTCAAGGTAAGGTGTGATCACACAGCTTAGGAGAGGGAACACTTGGCCCCGACCTTGCGATGACATCCTAGTGAAGCGAGGAGCATGCCGAGTGCTGGCTTCTCCTGCTGCTCGATGGTCAGTCGCCAACGGTACTCTACTGTTTACCCGCTCTTTCACCAGAAAATGCAAGAACCTCGGATTGGAGGGTCAGTACTCAGTCCCCAGCAGGCCAGTCTACAATCTAGCTTTTTTGCCAATTGATCTGGAAAAACCATCTCTCTCAGCCTCAAGTGTCTGTAATTTGTGGCAAATGGGGGACTGATGGCATTTAAACCAAAAGTGTTTCAGTGGTTCCCTGCAATGTTGTTGTTTATTTGCATGGCACTGGGGATATGCCAGATGTTCTAAAAAATCACCAAAACCTCATCTCCCTTCCAGCTTTTAAATAGCAGCTAATCCATTTACACTCTTTGTCAGGTTTGTTTCTTCAACTTTATATTTTGAAGCTCCTGGCCCTCCATGTCTAGGTCCTGAGGATGCTTTCCTAATGCAGACAATAAATAGTAATGACTGAAGCACCTGGGATTTCATGGATATATAACTACTGTGAAAGTGAGTTCTGACACAGGCTGCAGACCTGTCCAGAGAATTCAGTCTCATCACAGAGATGACACTAGCGAGCCGGCTGATAAACTGTACATGACAGTCACAAATACTGATTTTCTTGCAAACAATACCATTAAAAACGGCACTGGAAGTACACCACTGTGTGAACCTGGGGTGAATGCCAATAGGATTTCATAGGTCCCCCTGTGCTTCAGCAAGCTTTTATCAACCGATAGGTAAAGCCTTGCACACCAACAAAAATTGTAGCAAGTTACTTTTGGAGAAAGTAAATCTGATATGCGTCAGAAAAGGGAGAGGCAGGAACCTGAAGCCCAGGTGGTCTTGGTGGCAGGAGAAGGAAATGGCTTCTTTTAGGATTTTTGAACAGCAAAGCACTGCGTGAAGTGGGATTCAAAAGCAACAGCGAGGTGACCTCAGTCTCCTATCTGGAGAAGGAAATCAGACTGACAAGCATGAAAATAAATTACTTGGATTGCAATGAGCAGATTAATTACATCTGGAGCCTGAAGTCTGCCTGACTTTTAATTGTCCCTACAGTTAAAAATGGATTTTGCTTCTCTGGTGCTTGTTCATACCCAGTTCTCACCTGGACCACTGACTCCAAGGTTCCCTCTTGGCTCTGCAAACCCAAACTCCCTACACTGTGACATGTCACCAGAAACACTGACACAGAAAGATAATTATGGAGAAGCTACTACAATGCTGGTTTCCATTCCCAACTCTGTTGCTTTATTTCCCTTCAGATGGCCAAGCTACCTCCTTATTATCTAGTAATGCACCCACAAAACTGAACATGTTCATAACCATTTAATTTGGAAACAACATAAATGGAAGAGAGGAAAAAAGCTGGGTGGTGGTGGCGTGTTCGTTGGGTTTTTTTTTTAGACAGCACATCTCCAATTGTTCTGACCTTGCACTTTCTGTATGTCATGTCTCTAAAGATTCCACTGGGAATTCGTGATGTGCAAGGTTATGACCAAGTCAACACATCTTTGGCTTTGTAACTGAACACTATAAGATCAGCAGAAAGACAAGGACAAAAGTTAAAAGAGAAATGAGACTATTCTTTGGCGAGAGTGTTTTGGCAACAGTTGTCAGAACCATTCTTGTTTGTGAGTGAAATTCTCTCCAGATCCTGGAGGTAAAAATATGGCTAGGAAGGATGCACCCAGATTCCTACCCCTTGGGCACAACAGTACCAGAGCTCCAACCAGAGTCTTGCTGCCCCAATGAACAAGCTCTGAGCTGACCAGACCATGTCACAGCTCTCCTCCAGCCCGGGCACTCCAGTAGGGACCTGGGTCTTGGGGTCAGCACGTGGCTGTGGCATGACCCCAGGCCAGGGGAGAGGGACACACGTTAATCTTCAGGTACCTCAGCTGCACACTGATGTGCAAATTACTGATATCCACGTGAACATCCATGTTTCAGTTTATTAAATGAGAAAACTAGATAATTTTTTTGCATTTTACATCTAACTGAACCCATTCTTTGATTTCAGTTTAAATTAAGAAGTTGGAGGAAAAGACCTGCTGTTGGTCTTTTCCACCAGTAGAACGATAAATGGGATATCAAACCCCCCCTTTTAGTTATGTTTCCTTTTTTTAAAAGCCAGCCTTCTACAAACAGTATAGCTTGGACACTCTAGCAGTAGTATCTGCATGACACAAGAGAGCCTGCAATCTCTTTTATGCTTTCCAGTTCAGTTGTCTTGATCTTGTACTGCATTTCTTAAAGTGAAGATAGCCATTCAGCCCTGGTAAAAGACATAAAAACACGTGACAGGAGAAGGCATGTCAAACTGTGGCAGCTAGCTACAAATTCATTTCCAGTTCTTTTTCTGCCACATTATGTCCATATTAGTCAAGGGCATCAGATTAGCTTCAGAATTAGCAGTAATAACACCTCCCGGATGTGTGAGCACTTTACAAGTACAGCTATTTCTGATTTACAGTTGGGGTCATAAATTCAGCTGGGGTGACTTTCCTACCACACCACCATAAGCAATTAGCAAAATTTGAATTGAAGTCTGCCTCTGTACCTTACGTTACCAAAGGATGCCCTTGCTGTGCCACAGTGCTGTAGGATCTGCCCTTGCCCACTAATTTAATTTTCTAATGGCAACCCTTCATGCCCATCACAGACACAGGAGCAGAAGGCACAGCCCTACACGGGGTGCACTGCTTCTGCAGGTACTGAAGGAACAGCAAAGCAATACTTCCCGTTTACCTCTAGAAAGCATCTGTTTTTTGCAAAAGTGCGGCCACACACTCTTCTTCCCTTTCTTCCCAGCTTTCATGCTGAAATAAAGTAAATCTCACTTTTAAGTCAGCATCTTCTCTGAAAATTACATCCTTGTCAGCCAGGTGGAGGTAGAGCTGAGCTGGTCCAGACACTCAGTGGTGGGAGCTGGGCAGGCACGGGTACATCATTGTAAACAATGCCAAAATTCTTCCCTGTTGAGTAAATTCAAACTTTATTTTCCCTGGCAGCACCTGCGTTTTGTGGTAATGAGAAGGCTGGCAGGAACTCAGGCAAGTGTTTATGATGACTTGAAGTACTTGCAGGGGCCGAGAGCTGAGCTCCGCTCCACCACCACCCATACCGTTCTCCTGCGGATTTCAAAAGGGTCTCCGGAGGCAACGTGCTTGACTCATGAGCCTCCAGTTTAACAGTATTATCCCCACACGTCACTTACGTTTCTGGGGTCCTGTTGTACGAGGGAGTGAACAGTCATGGAATAGCCAACAACCTTTTCCTTCAGCGACCTTGTAACATGTAAGACAAGACAAAGTGATTAAAGACAGAGAACAGATGGGCGATTTATCAACATGTTAAACGCTGTTTCTCCCCAAAGTGCACTCACTGGCAATGCTCTTCTTTCAGATCTACCCACCCTCCTGAGGCAGTGTGTGGTTTTGCTTTCATTTCCTCCAGCCTGACTTGCATTAGCCAGCTAGTGTGGGTCAGAGCTGCTCTGCTGACACTCACCTGTTCAGGGGTATATTCAAGCTCAGGATAATTCCCTTAAGCAGCATAGCTTCCCCCTTCATGAGAGAGAGACAGAGCACCCTGATTTATCATGATTGTTTACACGATGCTCTACAGTTCACTGTAGAGCAGTTGACACAAAGAGCTCGTTCATAGCAGCCAACATCCCACTGGCAGTCAGAGGTTCAGAAAAAGCATGCTGGTCCCAGGAGCAGGCGGCCAACCCCACAGAGTAAAAATGGACCGCCAAGCAATCTGTTGTGGAACTAGCCAGTGCCAGGGTTTCTGGGCAGTGTAAGAACTACCAACAGAACTCCTTTCTGGCACCTTCCCCGGTGGAGGTTTGCATGGGGTGTGTTTGGAACATTTCGTCTCCAGCCGAGTCCAAAATGTCTGCCCAAAGCTTTCTGGGCTTCTATCACTGTGCTCAGTCAAGTGGAACTGGCACCGTGACAGGAGCTTTAGCCCCTGAAAGAACACTAAACACAACGGGAGTGAGAATAAACGTGATTCTCGACTGATGCAGCTGTATCATCAAGAACACCTAGTTCGGGAGTGTAGTAGCAACAGTGCATCTTTATTAATGTAGCATATTTCACTGTAAGGGCCCAAACAGCGTTAGTAACGCTGCGCTGTAGTTAAGCCACATCTGGATTTGTAGTTTTATGTGGTTACACCTGCAATACTCTGCTAATACAGATTTGGTCTGTTAATTGTGAGGCTAGAAATTGGAAACTTTCAGCTGTACTACCCAATACTTGTATTAAATGCCTTAAAAATGCATTCCTTGAATTTGGGATAATCCCCACCCCAACGGAGACGGTTATTACAATACAGCACTTGACCGTAATTAATGGTAAGGCCCATACGTACTTACCCATATGGGTGCACACACACAGAGAGCACCCATTAAAAAACACATATATATGCAAACTTTTATGTATCCAACGTGATCCAGGATGGTGTCCTCATAAAGATGTGTAAAATCATGTTTCATACATCTTATAAAATGTATGAAATTTAGGAAAAGAAAAAAAAAAAAAAGAAAAAAAAAGAAAGAAAAAAAGAAAAAGAGAGGATAGCTCCTTTCCTTTCTTCGAGCTATATTTCCAAATAGCAGGTCTCTTATCAGGTGCAGTCAAGAGTAAACCTAAATTATAAACACTCAGGCACTGAATAACTCCCAGCGGCAGTAAACACTCACCTGTCCGTGAAATGCATTAATACAGGAGACCTGTCCCTTTAGTGCACTGCAACTGCCTTTTGCACATGCTGTAACAGACTGGAATTCTCATCACATTTGAATTTGTTGAGCTTTCATAAAACTGAGAATGCAAAAGAAAATTGAAGGCTCTGAATTCACTTTCATTTATTTCACACCAAAGAACATCCAATTATTCAAATGAAATCTATCACTTTTGCTGAAAATCTGGGCCAGGAGGGAACTCTATTTTGGAGTGAGGGGGCTGAATAAATAGGAGTTCTGTTTCAAGTGTTTCGTGGGAGCTGCCATCACCTTTCTCTGCCAATGTAAGTTGCCACTTACTTAGTGGACTGAGGTAACAGATTTAATTTCTTTTTGGCCTTATTATGTAGCTTTTGTAAATTATTGCCCTTTACATTTTCACTATTAATGTGTTTGTCTACATTTACTCAACAGCACTGTCTTGTCTTCTTGCTACGGCTGCTTCTTGTAAGATTTTCCTGGTTTTGGGAGATGGGCAACGTTACCAATTCAGCAAGGATGCTATCTTACCAAATGCTAAATGAAATGACGATCTTTATTATATTTGCGAGGCTTCATGGAATTTTACAAATGAAATATCACATGAATAAAACTCCTGATCAAACGACAGAGGATACAGCCCTAAGGGCATTGTGCAATTCCCTTTTCAATGCAGCAGACTGATAAAATCAGCTTTCATACTTTGTTTTATGTTTTTTAATCTAGAACCTTCCTTGGTCAATGGCTTTGCTTCTCTTGGTAGAGGACTTCAGGTGGCAGAAAAATACAAAAGGGAATTCAACATAAAAAGCCAGGCCTCCTCACACAGCACAGGAATTCCGCTGCAACAGAGCGCAAAGCAGCTCCATTCTGAATTTACCCAGCTCCTTGCGGTGCTGGGCCCTGGCAGCATTGTAAAACCACAGGCTATTTTCTCTCATTAGCCTCTGACACCAGAAGCATGGCCCAGGGGAGGGAGGCAGGATGAGGCAGCCAATTCTCAGCAGCACTCTCATGCCTGTTTTGCTTCTCCAACCTCCTCCTCTGCCTTCCTCCAACAGCCACCGTGTCTCTCTGCCCCAGCACTTCTGGGCAGCACCTCTGCCTTTCCCTGCCTTTGGATACAGCAGTGATGGGAGCATCTTGAGGAGAAGATGAGCTGTGGTCCTTCCTCTACTTAGAGGGAGGGTCAAAGACTAAACCCTAGCTCTCCGGGCACACTTACAGCCTCATCACAATGTACTAGACACAAAGGCTGGAATAAGATTTTGCAATAAACCAGACACCTGACAAGGGAGACAGGATAAGACTTCACCCTCTGAAAATTTAGCAGATTAGTGGAGAGAAAGAAACAAACGGGAGAGAGGTGAGTGGAGCGAAAAAGAAGCTGAGGTATCCCAGCTGCTGGCTTTTCCTAACAACATTCTACTTGTTAAATCTCAGGTTAATAGTCAGAAACACATGGGTGCTCTGGCCTCTTGTAAAGAGATCTTCCATGCTGCGGCTGAAAAAAGCACACCTGTAAATCTCAGACATTCACCTTTCCCATAGAAATATGCCCCATAAATGTATCAGATGCTGATAGACTCTGATAGCTGAAGATGTGAATATTAACAGAAAATGCTGAAAAACCACTTTTATGCCTTCACTGGAGAAGCATTTTCAAAGCATTTCTTCCAATGTGGAAGAAATCTCATCTGACCCAGTTTCCTACCCTGTTTGTTACCTCCTGGCTGTCTCATCTGAGGTTCCACCTGCTGTTTCTCCATCTGCCAGCTTTTTTTTTAGATCGGAGGAACCTTCTGAGTTACACGTTAAATGTCAGGCAAGCTTCAGAAAAAGTTGTTTATGTCTGCATTTAAACAGATGATATTTTCCATTAAAAATGCAGCATGGAGTCACTAAAGGCTAAGATCTCATTTGCTTTTAGTTATCATAACTCAAGAGCAAGCCTGCTTTTGTTAAAACTTGATGCTAATCCTTCAGACCTGCATATATCCAAATAGAATGATGATACCTTGTGAAGACCATTATTAGTGTCTTTTCCAGTAATACCGAAGGCCTCAAGCTGGGGGGCCAAGAAGCATCAGATAATTTAGTCGAAGTCACTGGAAGACTCGTGTGGACTGAAATCAAATCCAAAACCAGTATCACAGAACCATCCATCTTCTCCTACTTACCTTGTAAGATACTCTAGAGCAGAACACAAAGTTTTCATCTGCATTAATACGTCATTAAATGTTAACCACCTGAAGGAGTAATTACCTCTAAGGCTGCAATACCTAAAGGGCAACTACTCCATTCAGACCCAACATCTGGGGTATGCTGTGCCATGCAGTATTTACATTACAGTATTTTGCCAACATATAAGACCACAGCACTGCTGAAAAAGCCTGGTGAGGACTTAGCTGTGGGATTTTATGGTAATCTTTGTTTTAGTGCTACTTTTACATATTCTGCTGAGGGACCTTGATCATCATCTGATCTCTGACCTCTCTGCAGACTTAAGGGAGGCACTGGGAATCATCCGTGCCCACGTAAGTCAACAAAAAGATTCCCTTTATTTCCAGTGAGTTAGGGATCAGAGGCCTGGAGCATCATCTCCACTGTGCACATCTACCTGACAGAAAAACCCCAACCATGTAGCCAGTGCTTTAGGCAACTTCAGAAGCAAAGGTTTTGGCAGTTATTTTCTCCCTACAAAGCATACAGAAAAGAACTGGAAACTCATTACATCAGTACAGACCGCCACATGTAATTTGTATGGGAAGATCAAATGTATACTGGAGCTACTCACATCCTAAAATGCCCATGTGAAGCCAGTAGGAATCTTTCCACCTATTTCAGTGAACTTTGAATCACATCTTAGAGATGATTACATAGCTCTGCTTGGTGTTTTAAAGATTTTATGAATATCTGTAGGCAGCCATTCTGTACCTGCTGTCCGTTGTGCTGCTGGAATAATTTCAGCCATTAAATGGTCAGCCCTGAATCTTCCCAGCTCTTGGAGGCAGAGGGCTCTATTCAGAGTCTGCTGCAGCTGATTGACTCACTGTGTCAGATGCTTCCAGAGGACTCACTGTGTCAGATGCTTCCAGAGGAGAATCCCTGAGCCTAGACTGCCCACTATGAAAGCCAGGACGAGCATAATCCGTGCTTCCTGAAGCAATGCAGGCGTGTTGCTTTTTCTCAAGTTTAGGACATTGGAATTTACCTTAACTTGCCTACAACTGCCTTGAGGGAACAAGGAAAGTCTCAGTGGGAGAAGGAGAGCATTTCTTGCCTTATCCCTCAGACAAATACAATGACTTGAAAGTCATTATACAAAAGACATGTAACACAAGTATTAACACCATGATTTACAGTAGTAAAACCATTATTACAACGTGTCTAATTAGGAACCATTATAAGACCAATTAAAGCTGTCAGAACAGAAAAGCAACATGTGTTTTTTCCCTGGAGGACTGGGATATGGTAAGACTCACACTATTAACTTGTAACTTGTAATTGGAGGACCGAAGGTTGCTTTCCCTTTGAGATGAAATCTAGGCTTTTAACGAAAAGAGGGCTCTGAGGTATATTCCTCTCTGGCAGGCATTGCTTAAGCAAATGTTATCACAACAGTAGAAGCAGTTTTTAATACCCAGGGCAGACACTTTAAAAAAAATATCTGAATACAGCAGTATCTATTTAGTTCAGTTTTAGCATCCAACACAATTCGGACATTTGCAATCCGCATGTCAGTATTCGTCTCAGTGCAGGAAATAAAGAGAAAATGGCATTTAGTTTACCTGGAAAGGATGGTCAGATAGCCCTTAAGGAATCTAATTAAAATGCAGGTTGCTACCAGAGCTGTGCATCACACTGTGCTGCCATAGTAACCAGGGGTCCCATGGACTTTTGAGGCCATCTGAGGGCATGTTTGCAAGAGGCACAAGAACTGAACCGATTGCCTATGGTACATTTTACGTGACCTGAAAACTCTGAATGATTTGCTGATGTTAACCTACAAAAGAAAATAATTAACTCCTACATGCTTGGGTAATGGGCCAGTCTCAGGAGCTACTGTTTTTTATGACATACTGCTCCCCACAGCTTAACGAAGCGGTGCGCAACTTATCTGCAACATGTGAGCAACCAAACAGTTTAACTTGATTCCCTTATAGAGAAACAATACAGCAATCAAGACCTGTGGGCTGTGGAAGAGAAGATGAACAAAAGAAATATTTATTCTACTTAGGCTGCTATTTCCAGTGCTGTTGCCTGAAGGATCGGGCATCTGACTACTCTCAGTTGTTGCTTCTAGCGGATGAGCCCCTGCTAGCACACTGCAGAGTGGAGGAATAAAAGTATAAACCCCCCAACTACAGCACTGGGCTTTTTTTCCCCGACTCCTATTACTGGCACAGAAAGATCCTTAAACAACATTGATAAGATACTACTTTTATAATTACATTGTGCCTTGTCCTGATACTGATTTTTTTTATGGACACAATCAATAGATTTGCCACTGAAGCACTAAGATGAATTGCAACAATAGAGGTGACCAGGTCAAGAGATTCTTTTGATACAGTGCCTGTGAAAGAGACTGCAAATAGTTAGTGGGCTGTTCCAGTTTATCAAGAAAAATTTCTGCAAAAGAGCACAGGAGCTTAGACTCCGCTACGCAATTTAACTATTGAAGAAAATATCCACAAGTTTTTTGAATGATCAAGGGGATTTTCAATTGCTTTGAAAAAAGCTTGACAGCGATTCTTCTAAAATAAATGAAATTCCTTAGAAATATGGTGCTGGGACTGGGCGACGACAACAGGAAAGTGAAGCACTAGTTTTCTAAGCATCATAAACCCACTATGTTCATGTGGTTCTGACTAACAGTACTACACCACCAGTTCCCACTGTACACAGCTGGGAGGGGTACATACCTGGAAAGATCTAGTGCACATTGGGCGTGCTAATACCCAGCAAGGCTGCAGAAAGCCAGAAAGGAGCTCAGCTTAAGAACAAGTTGGGAGTTCAGCCTCCGGGGCTTTCAGTCTCTTTTTGTACATACCAGTGACGTGCAGTATGTGGTTGTGCCTAAGTTTCCCCATTGACAAAAAGAGACGATGGTATTTACCTGCTTTAAGATCCATGCCCCAGAACACTGGAAAGACTAGCTGTAAGGGAAGCTCAAAATCCTACTCAGGATTAGAGAACCTTAAAGAAAAAGCCCTGTATCATTCAGGTTGGAGGCAACATTTGACCCAAATTGACAGATAATAAAATATGAGAGCAGTAAAAACGTCTCACATTGAAATCTTTTTACCATATGGAAAAGTATCCAGGCAACATAATAACTAAAATTACCGTGTCTAACAACAGATAGTAGACTGTACTGTTGATAAATGGGATTTTATACAAGACAAACTGATTGCAACTAATCCATCACCCTTCTGTATAGTTCAGCGCTTTAACAGCCTTGAAACAGTACTTCTCCCAAGGCCTGATAATCTGCTGCAGCCCATTATTAATGGCTTCACGCACTCTCAGGTTCTCCTTACAACAGAAACTTTATTAGCACTACAAATGAATCTATTTTGTCAACAATGTACTCCAGCCCAGCTACCGGCCCCGATACTCTCGTTCTGCATCCTTTTTTTTTTTTTTTTTGCATAGACTGGGCTTCTGTTTGCTGGTTTTGTTCCCCCAGTTCCTTCACGGGAAGCAACACAGCCCGAACGCTTTAATAGGGGCTTTTGGAGAGGAAAGGTGTTATAAATCATCACTAATTTAGAAGTTCATTTTTAATGGGTTACATTTTATTTGCTTCAGTTAAACACCATTATTTACAGACACAAGTTAATAAAACACATCACAAAACAGTAAAATTTCAACAGCTAGTATTTATAGGTGCATAGATCATGCTCACTTTTTTTATATGTATGATACATATACATATATATAAAGCTCTCACAATAAGTCATCTCTGCACAGAAAGAATAGTCATAGGAAACAAATAAAAACTGTATCATAAACAATATCAAATTACTGACAGCCTATCAACAAAACATGTACAGAGTTAGAAATAAGCAGTAGACACTTAGGTGTTTTTATTTAATGTTTTCTTTTTAACTTTTAAACTTGAAGCCACAATATCCACAGCACAACAATGACCCTGCCAACCAGCTTTCATTTCAGCAGGAGGGAGATGCTGAAACAAGGTGGATGCAGTCACAGATACTCCAATCATTGCTGATGGAAGACTTCAAAATACACCGTAAAAACTGTAAAAAAATTTTACGACTGGGCACATTGGAACTCAGCACTTGTACAGGATGGGACATCTTTAGTAGTTAGTAGATTTCAGGAGATATAAAGGAAGAAAAGGACTCTCATGCTTCTGGTTCATAGTCTTGATACTCTTCCTAATGAGGAGAGCAGAAGTCAGCGCTACTAGTATTTTAGATAAATACATCCTACTTTCACTGCTTGTTGTAGTCCTAGTGGATTCAATGCCAAAATAGTATGGATAATCATCATGTGATCAGGATCTTGCAGTTTATTGTTACTTTGTCACACCTGCCAGATAGTGTACCTTACAAGCTGTGGTATTTACAGGAGAATTAGGCTTTTACAGCGATTAATACGTTGTTCAGCTGATCGTTACCAGAAGCTCATGAAACCACCCATGGCAATTCACTTGGAGAGGGAGCAGAACTACCTCTGGGCTGAATAGCACACCACATATTGCAGATACTGGTTCAAGTCAGTAAATAATTTAAATGTGTGTTTAACTACAGGTATGCGAGCAGCCCCCATACTTTCAGTGATATTCAGGCTGTTAGCAATTAAGCGTGCCTATAAATCTTTTATGGATCATGGCCTAAATATTTTATACCTCTCATTTTCAGTCTAATTATCTGTGCTACTGTAAAACTGACACTCCATCTACCAATGCATCACGCCAGACACTGTAGTAATAGTTCAGATAGTAGGTTCATAAAAACAACAAAATAATTTACTCCCATAATTGCATTAACAGTATAATAATGAATTATCATGCTTTACAAAGCATGATGCTTTGACAAGTGGCCAAGCTATCAATCTATGAAGATGCAGTTTTGCCCATACTCCTTATCAAACATAAGAAAAAAAAAATAGTTTACTGTGGATTACTTAGAAAGCCCAGCACAACTGTTTTGAAACACACACAATATTTTTCCTATTAAACTTCCTTATTATTGAGAAAGCAACAGATTTTCTGATTCCCAGCACTATACCTCTGGGAGATCTTGGCCAAAGAGACCATGTTTCTACTGTGCCCTCCCAGCATCAGCCTGTGCCAGGCTAACACAACTCGAGCGTGCAGTCCCCTCCTGTGCCCTTCTCCTACATGCATTCACAGCAAACACTACAACAGGTTTACCTCTGGAGGCATTTCATAAGCCTCATTCTCAGGATCCACAGGAACATCTGTATTATTCACCATTCCCTCCTGCAGGAAACCTTCTTCATTCTGCATTCAAAAATGGAAAGAAAAGCAACAGACTGTAACTGCTTGCCTCCTCATTTACACCAAAGCATGTCTTTCCTCCCCATCTGTGATTGACTTCTTGGCCTGTCCTTTGGTTGTGGGATGTTGCCAGTGATTGAAGAGCTGGAGGACATCAGCTCCAGAGAGATCTGCTCCATGTTCCACAAGGGCATCCACGCGGGGAATGACTACTATCATCTTTCCGAATAGCTGAAGTGCTGATACTCCATTTCTCTCTTGCCACAGACAGGCAAAGAAGTCAACCTGAACAAAAGAACAGTACCACCTCCAACCTGCTGAATATCTTTGGGAAATATTTTGTTCCCACAGAAAATGCTTTGGCCAAGTCACGAAACAAACCAAAACAAGATTTCTTGCTTCCTAAGAAACTGATCTGGGAAACACAATCCCACACAAATTGTTTAAGTAGGTTATCACATTAATTTCTGTTTAACTTCTCGGGGGAATACAGTTGCAGATATGCAAAAGTAGTTGTAAAAGCAGGCCAAAAAAATGGTTAGTATCAAGACGCACAAATGAAAAAGCAATTCAATTATCTATTTTTAATGTTGTAGACATCAATCCTCTCACGAATCATTTATTTTACAGTTTTAGCCTTTTCACAGTACATTTCAAAGTAGCAAGAAAAGGAAGAATTATAACTCCAGACTACTGCATGCTGGCTTTTTCTTTCAGTTTTAGAACTTAATTGTATTGGGAAAAGCTTTTTTCCTTTAATAGATAACACCTCTATATGTCTTATGCCAACCAGCACACTACTCTGTGCAGTGTTAGTATATGATACATGGCACTACCTGATACCCAGCTTCTTACACTTTTTATTGGGCATCTGCTATTGACCATTATAGCAGCGCTTCTACGTTATATAGCAATTTTGCTAAGAACTTCTTGGAATTCATGGGTTTGCAATGATGCAGGGAATAACTTGCTCAGTAAGATTACTTAAATTTTGTCCTAGAACTATAGATGCTATTTACCATCTGAAACAAACACAAATTATAAAGGAAAACAAACATTCCAACTGGGCCAATTCCCATAGTAGTTGTTACTACAGAAGTTCACAGAGAAGAAACTTTAATTTTGCCAGAACAAAGACTGCTGGAGTTCGTCCTGAACTGTAAAAAAAATTGATTTGAAAACAGGCAGAGTAGTTCAGTGGAACTATCATGACTATGCTGATTTATACCAGCTGCCAATCTAGACAGAAACGCACTAAAAAACAATTACAGACACTCAGGAAGAAATTAACTTAAAAAAACCCAAACAACACTGCAGGCTGGTATCACAGACAGAAATACAAAATTAAATAAGTCACAAACCTGACTAATGAGCTAATTCTTCAAAGCCTGCAAATTATAGGACAGTGATGCTAAATTAAGTTTAGGACACAGATGAAATGAGAGTAAGAGAAGCTCAACCTGAAACTCACCTCAGAGTTTAACACAAAATAAAAAACAATATGCAAAACAGGTGACCCTAAACCCTCTTTACCTTCACACCGTATTTATCATGCTTCTGCTGTTCACCATTTGCCACATACCAGCTCCTTTCTGTGGTTTAACCAGGTGACCTTAGTCATAACACTGTTCCTTACTTGCTGCAACTCTCCATGCACAAATTGTGACTTTATCTGCTAGATACAAATTCTTTTCTTCCTTGGTTCGGCCACCTTTTCTGGCACCGATGCAAGCGCATAAACACACGTTTTTCACACTCATCATCAAAATCCACGATGTGCAGAATTTATTTCCATTATGTGGATTCTTCTCTCTAGATCTTAATTCAGACTTCGGAAGGTCCAGTATGAAGATACCTGGTCTCATTGCTTCTCAGTGGGGCCAGATATGCTTTTTCCTTTAGAGGTAAACAGTATAATCTGTGTGGAATCAACGCCTACTCTTCTGCCAAGTTCCCTCCATGCATGTGCCTGCTACCAGTTAACAGTCTGCCCTGCTCTACGGCATAGATACAACGGACAAATTCCAAAAGTCAAGGGACACTGAAGAATAAGGTTGTTAATATCTTCATTTAGGCCCGTGTCTTCCAGAAAAATTAATAATTTTGGGTGTTCAACATGACAGGTAACTTTTTAAGCATGAAGTTATCAGAAAAACTGGGCCCAATTACATTTCTGCCCTGGCTTATTGTAACACTCGAGCTCCTAAGGTTATTTGATGTGCAATATTTAATTACCCTAGCTTCTAAGTCAATTTTTAGGAGTACTTACGCCTGCTTACTTTTATGAGAAGTAGCATCAATCCATATCAACTTTGACTGCAATAGCTAAATAGTGTGTGCACGATGCAAATTTTAAAGCTGTTACTGTGCACTTGATCTAATGTATCAGCTCTAAGGACCTACAGCTCCAGTCTACTACTCTCCTGCTTAATGCAAAATATAATTTAATTTCTGTTTCCCTCTATCATTAAGGAACAGCTTCGGCTAACAAGCAGTAGATCAAGTAACACTGTGCCCAAAATCAGTCTTGAGGTTGCACAAGGAAGAAAGCATGCAGCTTCATGATATCTGTAGCAGGAAAACAGATGGCGAGTGAAACTGCCAGGACCATTAGGAACGACGAAGACAAAGATTTGCCAACTGAATTTCAAAGAAGAGCTTCAAAGCTTGTACACTGTTTGTTAGGAATGTCTGCCACGGGTCTGGACTGTCCATCAGGATTACAGAGACACAATGCCTAAAAGGCCAAATTAATCATCTTCCCAAGTTCCTTCAGTGAGTTCAGGATGGAGATTCCTCTACAACTTCAAATAAAACAATCAGCAGCACTAGTGAAATACAACATCAATCACACCACCAATATTTTTTCAAATCAAGGAAATCATAAGCCACACCAAGCCATTAAGGGAGCTCTTTGCCTGGGACAGGCTTATCACCTTTGTCCAGCTGCAGAGAGTATACAAACACCACCTTTCATGTTGATGTCACTGCAGTTCAGACAAGAATGACATTACTCAAGGTCACATTTGTTACATTTAAATGTACAGTATAAGTGACCACATAATTTTTAGTGGAGGCTCTCTCTGCTTCTGATATACAATCCCTCCAAAGCTAGGATATCACAAAAGTAAACAACCACCCCCAGTAACACAGAACCATCTAAGGTACACCTTGTATCATTATTGACCTCCTTTAAAACAAAGAAATGCAATTTTATGTTCTCATGATCAATAATTCCATATCCCAATTCAGTTATGGAGAGGAAAAACATCCAACAGACCAACTCTTGTCTTAGTATGAAAGACAAGTTTTTCTCTTGAGGCCACCACCTCTGCTCTTAAACCATATAGAAGGGCATTTCCAGAGGAAAGATTTTTATTAGAAGGTCTGAAAAGCTAAACAAAAGCTTCTCGGAGATGAAGTCAGTTTTTAACTGGGGAGCGTGAGCTCTTTTGCAGGGAAAACCATTTAAAAAGGAAAAATTACAGCTCATGCAAAAAGCAAGGTATTAAAAGAACGGCAAAGGGAGGATGTCTGCCTGTCCCCTGAGGATACCCTTAAGAAAAAACAAATGTCCAAATCCATCTTGGTTTTAAGCACAGTCACTGGGTAAAACTTGTATTTCTACATCAGAGTCTGGTACCCTTAGACCCCGTATTATGGAAAGGAAGCTTTTGCAGCTAGCCAGAGCCCAGCACCCCACACTGCTGTTCAGGTACCAACAGCGGTGTCAGTCTGGGCTACCAGCACTCCTGCCTGACTTGACAAAACGTTGTGACTACCAGACCTGCATGGCCCAGAACTTGCACCCTCCCTGGAAAGGAACAGCTGCAGTGTATGCCCTGCTGCCCACAGCGTGCCGTGCTCTCTCCTTTGGAGGAGCAACCGGTGTCATCGTATAAACAAACTGGCTTCCCTTGACAGTGTCCCATCCCTGTGAAGTGGTACATTTGCATGACCCTAGACACCAGTTCTGACTCAAGGAACAGGTACAAACCCACTGGTATACAAGAGTGGCAAAAATAAGAGGTGAAGTGGAACTTACATGCTGCAGTGGATACAAAACATTGATGGCAACGCCTTTACTATGGGAATGAAACCTGCTAAGCTGTGTGGTTAACAATGTGAAATGACCCACTTTTGAAATAAAATAGTAGTCCAATTAAGAAGTCTTCCCAACTAAAATGTCTTCCTGAAGTCCTGGCCCTGTGTCAGTTATAGCGTATTTGCCAAAACTTCAGGCCTATTCCTTTTACCAGGAAAACATCACCAAATGGGTTTGTCTTATTTCAGTGTTTTTGGTGAAAATTACACCCCATTCTTTCTCTTCACCCTCCTTCCCACCTCATAATGCTCTTGGTGGAAGGGGAGACACTGTTTAAGATCCCCTACACATGGAAAACATACGACATAGTCTGCTCATGGTACCACATCTATGCCACACCAATCTGGCAAAATGGTCACATTCAGAGAGCATGACTTGGTCCTCTTGGTGACATGTCTTTGAATGCCATGTTGTTACCATCAGAAATACATTATTTTTATCTGAAGTCATGGATAAAAGCAACTTCAAAAAGAAGCACTGTAATTGTAACTTAGCAGCTGATCTAAGCATTGTAATTTACTATCTCTCTGGCTGGTAACATGGTTTTTTTTCTTTCCATTAAAAATGCTGAAGGAGTCTTACAGTCACATAGATTCTCATGATTACTGGAGACTAATTCATTCTGGAATGATTCCATATTCCCACATACATAAACCAGGCCACTGAAGCGTCAGCTCTTACAACGTTTATACTGGCAAGAGGAGACCACCCTGGAAGTCACTTCCACTCACCACAGAGGTCAGAAGGCACCTCCAGAGATCATCTAGTCCAACCTCCCAGCTCAGAGCAGGGTCACCTAGAGCAGCTTGCTCACGGCTGTGCCTGTTTGGGTTTTGACCATCCCCACAGGTGGAGACTCCACAATCTCGCTGGATAACCTGGTCCAGTGTTTGACTACTTGCACACTGAAAATGCGTTTTTCCCCTTACATTTAAATAGAGTTTCCTGCATTTCAGTTAGTGCCCGCTGCCTCCTGCCATTTCACTGGGAACTGCTGAAGAGTCTGGTTCAATCTCCTTTACCACCACGCCAATCAGGTATTTATACACGTTGATAGCCTCCCCCCATAAACTTTCACGTTTGTGTTGTTTCACACTTGCTGATTTTCTGTCAGTTCTTGAGACCTCTACGTGTTTTCCCATGCAGATATTGTGGGAGGATTTTCTCTTCAGTAGAAAGCTCTACCAGCCAAATTCAATCATATACATTAAAACAAGGTGAGGCTTGCCTCAAACACCTAACAAATTAATGTTATTTGAGAAGTCATAGTTAATTTCAGAAAAATAGATTATTATAAACTCAATGAGCACTGGTCACACTACATCACTTGCCAGTCTGTTATTGAGTGTTTCTGTAATTACTGACTCGCTGTGAATCAAGAGAAGAGGTGCAATGGAAAAAGCAGCAAACTAGGATATGGAAAAAATCTGGTTTACAAGAAAATTTTGGCACACCTCTTCTGTAAAGACATTTAAAGTCCGTTTTGGAAAGTCCTTTGAGACCTGCAATGATATGTCCCATACAAAGCATTTTTAATGCAGTCCAGTTTGTTGTACATACACACCGGCTGGTACCTCGGAGAGCTTGAAATAAAAATAGGAATATAAAAAATATATTAAAAAAATCACATCCAAAAGCATTGGATGCAAAATTACCAAGTACCGATAGGTCAGAGTAAGAGTAGTATTGCCTTATACTGTATTTTGAACCCTGTGCACACCAAGGACAGAACTGGCAGGACATGGGATGTGATGCTCGGTGGCAGGACAGGGGATGTGATGCCTGATGAACAAGCCCAACCAGTGCTTTCACAACTGCAACAGAGTGGGAGTTTCACAACAACAGAGAGGACTGTCCCATGAGGGAATGTGACATTCCTCAAGCTCACCAACCGGTCCAAGTAGCTCAGCCGGAGAAGCCGCCGAGCCTGGTTCCTGCCTGCCTGACAGCTGTGGTCACATACAACTCTGTGAGCCTGGATATTAAGTCTATCCCAGTACTAGTGAATTATTGAATTTGTTGCTGTTACAGTCTGGATAGTTGTACTACTAATCTGTCTTTATTACCACACCATCATTTAGAGATAAACTGTTTATCCCTAAAGCTGTTGGCCTTGTGCCTGTTACCATGTCCCAGAGCGTTTGTAACTCAGCAGGGCTGCCTTAAGCCCTTACAACTGGTAACTGAATATCCCTCCAGCCTGACTAAACCCAATTCATTTTGGTATTATGCACCCTGAAAGGAATTTCTTCAGGAACTGTCAGTCATTACATGGTGGAGTTTAAAGAAAAATGTTGGGTTTCCTTATGTATATCCTCAGTGCAGCTGTCACACATACTGCCCAAACTCACCTTTTGCTACAATCTGAACAGAAATTCACTGTGCCAACAGGCTTACAATTCCCCTTTGAAAAGAAAATAATTTGTATCCTTTCTTCTCCACCAAATATCAGGATACTTAGGGGCTGGATATTGAACCTAAGTGAACTGATTTTTCACAGGTATTTTGACCATAAAGCTCAACTTATCCAAAGGGAGAAAAACCCTTGAACAAAACATCAAATTCCCAACAACATAAAAAAAAAAAAAAAAAAGGCTAAGATGGCCTCAATTTATTTACTTTCCTTGTCCTAAGGTATTAGATATACCGAGCTGACTGGTTATAACTGAGTTGCCAGGTCAGCTTAGGATGCTCTAAAGCTCCTGCTCGCTCACTGCCTTTAAGCTCAACTGTGAATGATAAAGCATCAGCAGCAGTCTAGAGGTTTTACCCTGGAGATACAGAGAGGAAACATACCTGTGCACTAGCCAGAAAAAAATGGACTGTTTTAATTATCCCTAAGCTAAACACCTAAGTGAAGGAAATGACGAGAAAGCAGTATGTGTGAAGGAAACTACCTGTTCCAGTGCACAACTCATTTAGAGTACCAATAACGGGGTGAGACTACTGCCCTCCTCCTTAAACAGAGTGGAAGTGAACAAGGGACATTTAATTAAACAAATAAACATCAGTGCAGTAGCACACTTTCAATGAAAGGCTAACATAGTGACTGCAAGTGCTACAGGCTGCATTTTGGTTCATGTTTTTATGCCCTTCAGTTGGCAATGACAAAAGTGAAAAGGGTAAAAACTGAGGCCAATGGAGAGAGGAACGAAAGTGAAGATTGTCTAAGTGTCTGTGGTTACAGGTCCGTCTTGGTGTCCATAAATAGCTGGAAATGCTGTTTACAGCAATTTATGAACTGTTGTAAATTTTTAGAAAACCAAATTTAAATACAACATAGATTGTGTAAATTTTTGTTTCCTTCCTTTTTAAATTCCCCAGTTGGTATTACTTGTAAAGATGAGACTCAATTCAGTTCAGAGCACAACAGGAACATTTCTGTGAGCTATCAACTTTCCTCAGACTCAGATTCATGTTTTGCATTAACTAGGGTGGTAAAATACCTAATTAGAGCTGCTGGTGTGTCCCTATTTGCTGATAAACAGATGCAGATTACATGGACAACCCACCTGTTGCCCAGGTCAGACCAGCAGCTCATATGAGTCCTAAAGTGATGGACACATGCATTAATGACAGGTGACTTAAAATAACAGGTTGCCTAGGGGCTGAGTCAATGTGCCACCAGCAACACCATGTAAATGCATCCACAACACACAGCCCTTTCAGCTTCATCCTTTTCAGCTTCCCAAATCTACGGTGACAGTGAAAACCCCACAGGTAGGGGAGGCAGGGGGGAACGCTAGAGCTTTCCATTTAGAAAGACAGTAATTTCTGATTGCAAAATAGTGGGAATGATACATGCTAACTGAACATCACACCGGGGATGCAGTCACAGCTGTGCCTTGCTTGACGTTCTCATGAACAAGGTAAAGAAGCATAGGTCAATAAAAATGTTTTAGGGTAATTGATCTGCTCAAACAATATCCACTATCAGCATCGTGATTTACACTCTCAGAAATGAAGTTTCAGAGTGCAGTTTCACAGAAACCTTGAGTTCAGTAATATCAAAATCTTCAATAAAGATTTGGAAGAAGGACCAAGGACTGCACTTAACCGTATGCTCAGTCTTACACATTAAGAAGGCACAAGAAACAGCCTGAATTTATTTTTAATTAATTGTACTACAATAATTTAAAGATACTCTGACAAAACCAAGTGATTGAAATAAATACGATGCAGCTCAATTGGAAAAGGTGTTAATACGCTGCACTTTGGCACTCACCAAATCAAAGAGGAAGGGCAGAAAAGAATCACCAAGTCAAAGAGTAACATAAGCCAGCCATGTCATGTTATACAAAAAATACAAGCCATTCCCTCATGTATTACCAAGGCGAGTGAGGTAATCCACTTGGTCTAATCTAGCCCAAGGGTGCTTTCTCCCGAGTACAGAATTCAGTCTACACAATGCACTTTGGGGATGCCAGGAGATCCCAAAGGACAGCAGGAACGACCACATCCGAGAGCAGAGAGGAAAGATGAAGGAAATTGTCAGGAAAGCATAAGTGATCTAGGTTTATATAATCCTAAAGGAATAATTTAATTAGAAGTCTTTAAGACCAGCCTACATCTGTCAGGGGCTCCATGGGATTAGCTAAACCCACACATCCTCCTGCAGCAATGGAGGATTCTGCAATCTGTATGAACCCATCACCAAGAGAGACCACTGAGGATGATAACCTGAGCTTTGCCTTCATTAAACAGAACTGGAACATAACAATACATGATCTTGACTGATCATGTTAACTAAACCAGTGGTACACATCAGCTTTGCAGTTAGCATAAAAATGAGCAACCCTGTTCAGATTTGGCTCCAGTAAGTCGGTAAATACGATTTTAAGCAGCATGGTCCCAGTCAAAGCTGCAAAGTGTTTTTACCGTACTTCGTTGAAAAGTGTTTGGATATCATAACCGTATTCCAACATTACGTAACTTTTAATGTAGCTAAACTCCAGAAGTTACTGTATAGACTCCATGAGTATATACTTTCTTACCTAAAAGACAAAATTAAGGGAGGAAAACAAGTTCCCTCTAAAAGAATTCTCCAGTCACACAAACAGTACATTCAATGCTGTATTACCTAAAAGAGCAGCCTCTAAACCATAGTTATTTCTCCTTGTCTTAGAAAAAGTCCCCTATAGAGAACTGCAGGACCAGTCACCCTTTAGCATCATAAAGAGCACAAGTACCCGCTCCGTTACGCACAGCCCCAGTGACAGCACATGGCGGTTCTGTGCCCCACCTTGTCTGAGTGTACTCACAAAGCAATGAAGTAACTGCACTAATTTCCAATGAAGTTTTTAAAGAAAGAGATCTCTACAAGTAGTGGAAAGCAGGTAGGGTTTTCTCGCTTTTGCTTTTCTCTACAGTGTGAGTGGATAAGCTAATGCAATCAGCATTGACTCATTTGCTTTTACTCTCCAGCACATTGAGCTGTGGGCTGACAGAAGAGCTAGTGGCAGCACAGTCACCTTCAAAGGCTGTAATTGATTGACAGGACATGCTGATCATGCAGTTGTTACCCTTCAGTTATTACCAGCTAGCATCTCTCTAAAGCATTCCTTCAATTACAACCTATTATAGCACTTCACCTAGCTGGGGAATTCTAAAATATGTTTCTTCTAAGCAAGAAACCAGCACTTGCTCTGACAAACACCTGCAACAATTTTTTTAACTATAAATGTTTTGGGAGTATTTCCTGCAATTGATTCAGCAGCAGATCAAAACACTACAAAAGAAGAGTCAGCCTGCATTTTAAAATTTATATTCTTGAAATATCACCCTCCATCTCGAAGCAAGCATACAACTGTTCAGAGCTTTCACTTGCATCGGGGAAGACTACTTCACAGTCCAGTGGCATGAAACACAAACATCTCTTCAGCTTATTCTTGCGTAGAAGAAAAAAATATTTTCAACTAATGGAAAGAATTATTTAATAGAGTTTACTTAGTAAGGTGTAGAAGGTGTGGAGGCTTTTAAAGGACTAGTCCTTAAATATACAATACTTGAGTGTGTTTTCTTTCCCTCCTCCTGCGACACTGTTATCTTTGCTTTTCATTTCTGCCTTAGAAGAAGGAAAGCGTCAGACCAAACTCTGCTATCCTCTGCACTGCGTGAGTCAGCTCAAAGTAAAACAGTCTTTCCCAGGTCAAATTCTGCTCTTACCTATGTCAGTATAAGCCTGGTGTAACTCTTCACCTCACAGTAAGCCATTTTTGAACTCATACCTGTACTGAGAGCAGCCTGTTTTTATGATCCTCTTTACAGACATTTGCTGCTGTTCCAAAAGGGACATACCATAAAAATATTCACTACTTCTTCATATATAGAAAATTGTAAGAGTGCAAGTTTGAATGGCCTTGTGGAGTCACCTGAGTCACAGGTTCAGCTTTCCCCAAAATCATTCCCAACAGACGCCTGGGAAAAGCCCCATTAAAAGCCTCCAGTGACAAAAATTCTGCAGCATCTCTAGATAACCTAATCCTTCATTTAATTACTGCTACCATTAGCATCTTTCCTGCTGTCTAATTTTCATCTCCCTCACTACCATTTAGCTCCAGTATTCCTAGTCTATTCCCATTGGACACAGCCCCCTTTCTCTCTGTAGCAAGGTTTTGATACTGGAAAAACTGTTACCCTGACTCATTTCAGCTTCTCTGGACTAAGCCAGCTTGCTCTGTCCACACGATACGGTTAGGGAAAACCCACTGAGCATCCACTACCCTTCGTGCCTGGTGCTCACTGGTGAGAACTGCACACAGGGTAAGTCTTGCTAGAGCCTGGATGTGGCTGCTTGGTGTAGGGCAGAGACGCTGCCCATCGGGCAGACAGACGAGAAGGAGGGCAAGCCCCAGCTCGCTCTAACATCAGAAAACTACCTCATCTAGTGTGGGCTGATGATCTCCTCCTCAGCCATAGATGAAGCTTCAAAGGGGAATTGTTACTGTGCTGCTTTTACCAGAAAGAGCCTTCTATTAATAAACTCCATCAAACCACTTGAAATTAAAACGCAGAGCGGTTTCTAAAGGATCAAAGAAGCACAGAACATTAGTTGTCAGAACTGTTCAAATGACACTTTCCCTCTGGTCCTTTCTTGTTAATCACAGTAGCTCCTCAAACTTCACGAGCTAAGCGGGGGTCTGCCCTCTGCACCCAGGAATGCACTGGATTCACAGCAAAGTAATCACCGTAAACTGCTACTAATCACACTCCAGCCACCGCCCCATTCATATTTAAGCATACAAGAGGAAAAATTGATGCATATGCACCGTAAATGTAGCACACAAAAAAGCAGTTGAGGTAAAGCATTCATTCTGTTTGCTACATCCAGAACAGCAGGGTAAAACTACATTTCTGTCAAGAAGTTTTGAGCGAAATACTGCTTTGCAGTTGTATTCATTACACCCTCTACTTAGGGAATAAATACAAAACTAAGACCAAACCACTTTTCTTCAAATTCATGGTGTAACAGTCAGATGCATGTGATTTATGGAAGTTCAGATGAATTCTGAAGTTGTGGAAGAATAATTTCATGCAAGTCATGCCAATGAGAATGAGTATCAAAGCTTATTCTATAGTGATGAGGGTGCTCAGTTAAAACAGTAGAGGAACTGAGGGAACACACGTAGCAAATCCGTTACAGTCAGTACAGTTCTTTCTTCTACAAGCCACATTGCAGTTCCTGCAATGAACACCGACATGCTGCCCAGAGCCACACAGTATCTTCACCATTTAGGTTCTCACTATGGTGGAGTTTTTTCCTATTTTAAGTACTGAGGATGATGCAAAGACTGACAGGATAAGTCCATGCTCCAGAAAAAAAGATATGCATTTATTATATGACTCCCTGTAGTTTGAAAACAACACAAAAACCTGTCAGCTACCAGTCATAAAGACGTTTCTATACATGTGCTGCTCAGTGAACATTTAGATAAGAATGACAGCCAGATCTTAAGAATCACCCATGCAGACCTGAACACAAACAACACACTTGCATGATTGCCACAGCCAGATGCCCAAATGTTTGCAAATGCTTAGGAAATATCAGTTAGACACCCAGCTGGTGTATTTATGTGCAAATGCTGTTCTAGAAGGGAGCCATACTAGAAAATACTTGTGTGGAATACAAGGCTAAAAGTAAATGTAGTTTGCCACGAACAAACAAACGAAATTAAATTCAGCAGTATGCTATATCGTCATCTTTTAGTCACGATTTCCAAATAATTTTGTTTCTCTTATCCTTTAGTTTATATGGTAAGTATTTGCGCATTCCCATCATAGGAGTATTTCAATGGTTGTCATTAAAAGCATGATAATTTTTGCAGTGGTTTAGCATAAAGCCCGTTGACGTGTTTACTATTTCATAACAAGCACTGTTCAACAAGCACATTCGATGAGAAACCACGCTACTGAAAATAGCAGTGACTTCTGTTATACATCTGCATCCTTTCTGTAAGGTCAAGCAACAAACCAACGGGTCCTTATTCTCCAGTTTAGCTGCCCATCTGCCGAGAATTATCAAAGACAGGCAGTGGCGTTAGAAATTGCAACAGTGACTGCTCTAACATTATTAGTCCCTTTCCTATACTTGCAACATTCCAAACGTATCTATGTGTAAAGTGTGGATCCTTAGTGGGCTACATTTATCTCAAGAGAGACACTTCTGTCAGGATGTGCCTTGGATCATCTAGCATCCTCAAAAAGTTATTTACAGAATAATAACTAGTATCACAACTATTCAGAAGCATTTTCATGAATGGATTCATGCAGAAAAGGAATTCAACACATTCTTTGCAACAACAACAAAAGTATACTGTATGTAAGCAATCTGACAAGAGAAACTTAAAACAACATTACTAATGAAAGTTTAAAAGTTGATCTACTTGAACTCATTTTTATACATTCAAATTCATATAACCCATATTCAGAAAAGATTTTCAAGCATACACTTAACCAAGTAGTTAGTTCCATGGAAGTCAATGCTGTTACATAGGTTTAATACTAAAATAACACTGCAGTAAATCAAGAACTACCTTCAGAAATCTGAAGTGTTTCAAGTGTCAAAACCAAACTACTTAATATGATAAAGAACGGCATCTCTGAAGTCTGATGCAAACCATTTTTATCCAGCGAGATGGACAGATTCAGCATTTACCCATCTGTAATTTCCCACATTAAGTCAGTGACAAGAAAGCTCTGCTACCATCCCCTCAACACAATGGGAACATTAAGATTCACATATAAAAGGACAGCACTCACGCAAAGTGTGTTCCTAATACACGTTTCAATAGCCCTGTGGAAACAAAGATTTACGTAAGGCAAAGCAAACTTGGGAGACAATATCCTGTAGTGAACAGTTGCTGGAGGAAGCAGAATCCCTTCAGCGCTGAACTTGGTTTTTTATACTGCTGCTAATTCCCTGTGCAAAAGAAAAATGCTGCAGTGCTTTGTGTTGTGTGGGTGATGCTCCCGTTTCCCAGCTGAGTTAGGCTCAACGTTTATAGCAGGGGTGAAGGATTCTAAATTGGCTTGTACCGTGACTCAGTGATCACTGCACAAGTGGGAGGACTTCAAGCATTTGACATTGCTTATATTCTTGCTGTCACAAATGCAAATGTTAGAAAATTTAAACTCAATTTTTATCTTGTCATTTTAAAATCCT
Source organism: Falco rusticolus (assembly GCF_015220075.1). Lineage (NCBI taxonomy): Eukaryota > Metazoa > Chordata > Aves > Falconiformes > Falconidae > Falco > Falco rusticolus. The sequence continues at coordinate 51,675,992 of NC_051187.1, forward strand.
AGAAGGGACCTTTGACCATTCAGCAGCTTGTTAAATATTTACCAGTCAGGAAGAAAGGACATTTTTTTTTCTTCCATGATTGTTTAACTGGTTTGAAATCTAACACATATTCCTTCATGTGAATACAATGTATCACTATTTGCCCATTTCTCCAGGGGAGGAAAAAAAATCCTCAAATTAAAAATTGATCTGTCTCCTAAATAATGAAAAAAGAAAACAGAATTAATATAAGCAGACAGAAGATGGGGTTGTGAACCCCACAGCTACACAATCTATATGCACAGAACCTATGCACATCTTGCGGGCTTCTGTGAAATAAATTTTAATGGCTGTGTCCCCTTTCAAAGCTAAGTGCCTTGCGAATAGTGGCTGGAGACACGCTCATCTCACAGAACACAGAATTACTAACCACTTCAGAGGTGTAGGATGCCCAGTCCTGTGGGCACCAATGCCCTAAAGCACTTGAACACGTTAATCCCATTGAAGTGTGTGTGATTGCTTTTCATCATTGTACTAATCACACACTATGAAAATGTGTGTCTCTAACCGAGGAGCTGAAGTTAAAACACCTGGGAGCACTGCTGCTCAGTCTCCCTGCTCTGTCAGCAACCTAAGCAACCTAAAGGAGAGGTGGCTCCTCCACCCTCCCACACAAACCCTCTCCCATGCTCATTAGCGTGTCTATTATATTAGTGACTCATCTACATTGTAAAGCACCAGTTCAGACTTTCCATTAATCACCTTAAGCATGCTGGCTTCTGCAGTTTGCTCGGAATCCCTGCTCTAGGAATAATTCTGGCCTTGCACTGGAGCAATGACTTCGTAACTTCACAGAAAATACCTTATGGTCAGAATCCTTTTTTTATTCAGCCCAGTGCTGGCTGTCTCCTGGATATTTGCTACCAGCCAAAATATTGCCTTCTAAATGTGGCTGTTAAATTGCATGGGTGCCCACTGGTGCATTCCCAGTGATGGACTTGTACAGAGAATTAGTCCTATACAGAGAAATAGCCTACCGTGCCAGCAGAGAAAGCTCCAACTAGAGCTTGTTTGACAGTAAGAAAAATCTGGAGGAAATAATGAATGCACTGTACTGCAAACTGATATATCCTTCATGGGAAGAAAACAAATCTCCTTCAAAATATTCTGCAAAAGGGCTCTATAAGGATGAGGAAGCCACTGAGAAGAGCTGCAGGTTTTGAGGAGCAGCACTGACTTTTGATGGACTACTGCCATTTTCTCCCACATTCCCAGTCACCACTAGATTAGATTCACAGCTCCTTCTTTACATCCCTTTCAGTTTCAGTGGTTTCTTAATTTTTTCTGTAACAACTTCATTTTATCCCATTTGACAAGTGACCTTTTCTAATTAATGCTAACTACAATGTAACTTGGCCTCATATTGCAGATTAAAACAGGTTTTGCACAAATATACACCATGGCAAAGCGCATGTAAGCAAAAACTAACGTGTGACTGACGTAAATTTAATGTCCACCCATCAGTTAGCCCATCAATTTGTTCTCTTATAAAACTTCAGAACCGCTGTCAATCATGCAGACAGCTCAAGAGGCTTTATCACAGCGACTAACAGAATAACCCTCCCTCCTAACTTCCTACACTGAAACGTGTACCATTTTATAGAGATTAGAGCTCAGACACAGGGGCACAAGAAACTTGATAGATACGTGATGTATCAAGGCTGTACTACTCCTTGACATACTACTGTCTTAAAATCTGTAATTTCTAGGTATCTAGAACCCTATACTCAGCAGGTGTATATCAGAGCACTTGCGCTGACTTTAGACACCATGATCAATCACTTATCCACCAAGACTGTAATTTACCCCAAATCATTGCAACTCTAAAAGCAAAATTCATTAAGGCTACAAATCTTCTTGGAGAGGCTTTTGTACAGTTCTAACTGAACACTCAGATCTAAGATTTAATTAACTGGCATATAAAACACTGATGCAGTTTCAGAGGAAGACTAGTCAATCATAGAGTTACAGTGTCATTTGAATTCTCCCAGTACATACACATTAAAGAGCTGAGATACTCTTGATTTGGCATAAACTGTTTACGCTGTGTGAAGGCAGATAATTTTGGTAGGGACTCAGTTCTGAGTGATCTCACTTGTTCTTCCGAAAGACAGAAGCTTTCAGATTCCATAGCAGCTGATGGAGTTTTGCTTGTACACAAAGCAAAACTAGATTTATTAGCTAGTTTATACAGTGAACGTACCAATGGAAAGAGATGCAAAACCCCAAGAACACTATTAACATAAAACCCAAACCTCACATTAATGAATACACAGAGTTCCATGAAAAAAAAAAAAAAAGGTAAATATTTTCTTAATATTATAAAGCTGATGAAAGTCTCCAACATTGAAGGAAAAGTAACTTCGAGTAACAGAAGTTTAATGATGAGAGTGATCCTAGGAGAGGAAACGCTTGTTTTGTCCATCTGTGAGGGCTCATACTGCAGCTGTTCATCACTTCCTGGGTTTTACTCTGTGAAAAATAATAATCATATGGAAATCTAGTCTCTCCCTTCTCAGTAACCACAGCTGAAACAGTTATTTGGGTATTAGGTTTTGGGCTTGTGTGGCCTAGTGACAATTCCTTATTTTTATCTTCTTTTGTCAAACCCATCATAACTGCTTTTCAGTGAGACAGTTTTAAATGGTTGTATTTTATTTTGTTTTAAGTCTGGTGAGCAATTTCCACCTCCAGATTATAAAATGCAGCATTTAAAGTGCTAATGCTTGTCTGAGAAATTTCAAACATTAAATTCAGAGAAGAAAATACTATAGCAATATACATCTGTTTGGGAGTGATGCAGATTTTGTAACAATGGGCCAGGAAAAAATAGGTGTCATCGAGCACCTGGTCCAAAAAGCTTGCAGAAAAACATTCTTGAACCACAAAGGTTTTCTGAAATATTTCTGACTTCCATTAATACTCACTCATTTTGCTTCCTTTGTACAGTCAAGGCAGAACATTCGCAACTTTATCTGAAAGCTTTACAGCACCAACTGATGTGACAACTCAGCTGTCACTCTGCAATGAGCAACTACTAATGTTTAATTTGAGGAATATTTCCCTGTGGTATGATAAACAAGAAAACTGGAAATAAATGACCTTCTGAATAAACAAAATAAATCAACACAGTAACCCAGGCATCAGCTGAAAAAGCATTTTTGTATCTTTTGAGGCACCAAATGCCAGAGAGTTGGTTAACTCCAGCTCAAGTGGTCTGCTTCAGCCAAGCCAAAGGCACGGATAGACCTTCATGTATGGCGCTCTCCACAAAGGAAGAGGAAAGCTTCATTGGGGACTGTGGCTGCCAGATTGAACCCACAAAAGCCTGTAACACCACCAAGACTAGGCGTACCATGCTAAGTGGGTAATTCCCTAGCACTTGTGTCTTGGAAAACCACTCAATTTGCTTCCACAGGACACGTGGCTGCAGCTAGCCCAAAGCGTTCATTCCTCCTCTTGCCTGCCTAAAAACAAATACCTTTCTGGCACAGATGTGGCTGAGCACAGAGAACAACCTGCTTTTATACATGCTACATGAGTGACACATCTTGCTGTCAGATGACATCCTGAGACTTGAACTCATCACAGCAAGGGGCAGGCCACAGCTGACAGATCTCCCAGCCACAATCACTTCATGTCTCAGGTGGCTTTGCTCTTCTGCTTGAAATACAATTTCCTTTTCAGCTTTTGGGATTTTTTTTTTTTCACTTCAGGATCACAAGCCACAAACCCAGCAGCCATGTGTTGCCTGCCCCTCAATGTCAGAGCTCCTCTAGCAGACGGTCCCCTCAGCAAGGACCTCACCATCCCCGTCTCACTGTACTTCTCACCTCGGATAAGAGCAGTCCTCCGAGGCCAGTCAGCACTGACCTGCTGCAGTGAACAGTCCCCTCCCGTTACACAGGAAGATGTCCTGTCCCAAAGAGCCAGACCTTTGGAAGTGATGAAGCTTCTCTCTTCCGCATCCCCAAAGGACCACCTACCCTGCGCTCCGAGCCTTACAGTCACTGCTGGATGGCTGTCAGTGCAACACCTCCAGCACTGGTCCCGTGGCTGAAGACTACCGAAATGCAATACTGACCGGACCTGCAATATCACTCAACACGGTATTTCCAGTTTGGGGAACATCTTTGCTGTTGCTCTACCACTTTAATTCCACATTTTAATTCACCCTGAGACTTGAAATCTCAGTAAACTACTAGTAGGTGTTTAAGCATCCCAGCACTGTAAGAGTATTTACCAAAATACTAAAGGAGCTTTCCAGTTCAAATAAAACAACGTTTTACCCCCCCCTCCCACAATACTTTGCTTTAGTCGCAACAATCTGACACTGCTCAACAGCTCATATTTCACCAATTGCAAATTAAAAGATGTCTTTCTACATGGGAGTTTAACAAAGTAATTAACTCTAGCTGCTGAGCTTGCCAAAATGCTGAGTGAACTCACCCTACAGAAATCACAGACTGAGTTTCCACTGGAAAGTTTTGCTGGATTAATTGCACATCCTGGGATCATGAAACCAGTCCATCTTTATTGATACATCCATACCAGCAGCAACTCTCAATGTAGTTCTGCTGCCAGTATAGCGTACTCTGATAAGCTTCCTTAAATTAAAACTTCTCCCGCCTGCTAAAAGCTAGGTTGACATTTGGGATGAAGTTGCTCAAAGAGCTATACCAGTATGTCTGTCTTCTAAATATAATCTTTCCTCAGACATCTATCACAACCTCTCATGGTACACACGGAATCTGTTCAAGCTTTCCATACATACAGTGACAAATCTAACTCTGTGTTTGCCAGGCTGGGGACAGTATAGGTCTGCTGGCACTTAAACAACATTTCTTTCCTCTCCCATTGATTAGATTGCATAGTTAGTGGTTTTCTCACAGTGCCACATGACTGCCGAGAAAGCCTTTTTCGAAGTCTGTAAAGTTCACAGGCAAAAACTGCCCTTTGATGCCTGCTCTTTACAACCTGCACAGCAAGAACAGTCCCTCCCCTAGCCAGCCTCTGTTTCCCAGGCTCTTTCTTGAGGTTCACTTGACACGTGGAGTGATGAGCTTTGCACTGCTAAAAAGCCAAATAATCCCAGAGGCTCGCCATAGTTATGAAGTCAAGGGTATGCCTTGTTCACTTACAATTTCTGTTTTCCTCAGGAAACAGAAGAAGGGAAGAGCTGAAAATAAAATGCTCATTGCTGATATAAAGCAGTACCTTCTAAGTGCAAACAAATCTTTGTATGCATGCAGAGACACTTCAGGTACCATGCTGTGACACTACCAGATGTGACTATTACACAGTCTCTGCTTTGAAAAAATTATGATTATTCCCACTTTATTTTTTTTTTTTCAAGAGAAGGAAAAGGTTAAAATTCAGGTAATGTTCTTCCAAGGGCTACGTTAAAGATACCAGAATAAGCAAAGCACTCAAAAAAATAATCATGAAACGCCATCTGCTCTCCTTTATCTTCTAATGTCTGTCAGCATTGCCAGTGCTGCCAACATTAGTCACCCTCCTCATGATATTGGGTGTTTTTCTTATGCTCTCAGCTGCCATAACCAAAATTACACAACTGCATTTTATTTAAAATGTATTATAAAAAGTCCAATTCACCTGATGCCTGAGAAAACTAGTGCAAGCCAGAAGCTCAGAAAAGCGAGTTAAAACCTACTTAAGACAGATTTGGGCTGGTAAAATTTATTAAGTATACTCCAGGGACTACTTTTCAGAGCAGCTCAGCTTCCACAGGGGTACCAAAGGGATCACCAGACTTAAGATCCAGGGTAGTGTACTGCATCAAAAATCTGGTTTTAACTCTGACTGCAGAATATTTGGAAAGTCCCGTTGCAAACCCCATTTTAACATCGGCATAGCCCTTGACAGAGAAGTTACTTGAAATCTCCCCCTTTTGAAGCCAGGCGATGCTCAAACACTGAACTGCACATCAATCACAAGTCTCACTCCCTCCTCATCCAAGCACAGCCTGCGTTAGCGTCTAGGAGAAAGCGGTGAAAGCTCTGTCTCTCCTGCCAACTTTACGCTATCAAGATTACATGCTACTCAGCTGCTTCCCATGGTTTTTATTTTTATGTAGAGTGAGGAAGGTTTTTGCTATTCTGAAACAGAACGTATGTCACAGCCACTGCCTGCTGACACCAGGGTGCAGCTCACAACAGGCACCATAGGCACTGGAGAGGTACCAACACACCCTGGGCTGGCACATGGAGACCGGCAGCCCAAGCAGCGCTGCCCACAGGTGCTTTTCACCTGACTCAGCACAGCTGAGCTGCAACCTGAGTGATTTGAGTGCCTTTAGGGACAGGCAGCACCTGGGAAATGCACAGAATGCCCCCTGCTTTCTCCCCACTGCATTCCTGGCACAGGTGCCAACCGAAACCTCAGCCCCAGCTTTGGCCTTTAATAAAGATCCAAAGTCTTTAACTCCATCTCCCTGCTTGTTTGTTCGAACTGGGAAGTATGGGCTGCAGTACATAAAACCGCTCTGTTCTCTGCATGCTAGGTTACAGGCTGCATCTTTGCAGACTGCTCCGTGACTACTGTCTGACTCATGTAAAGCCTGTATCACCAACAGCATCCATCACAGCGTGCTTGCCCTCAGGTTAGAAGCTATTTTAATGCCATACGTGTTAAGGAAGAAATATACACAAGCCTAATAGCTGCTGCAAGCAGGCTTGAAAGAATGTGATGTCACTCTGATCCCCACGACCCTCGCTCAGCCCAAGCACTGGGGTTTCCACGAGAAACTTTAAACAATATCCACCAGCTCAATTTATTTTAACAGCAGCACCCCAATGTCCTAATCCCACTCAGGATTTTTGCACACACATGCTTGAGTTCACATACTCGCACAGAACCACCAACCCGAGCACACACATAGTTCTTTACAGGAACAGAGTCCTGGTGTTTCTTGCAGTGTGATCTGTGGGAGGCAATTTTCAGAGCTGCATATCTTTTGCTTTCTGTATTTTCCAATATGAAATAGTGAAGCTAGTAAGTTCCTTACAACTGTTACAGTTTTTTTTCCCCACAACTGAGCCAGGAGAAAACCAGGATTTCAGAACATTTGAATATTTCTAATAAAGCCACCTCCCTCACTCCTTTGCTGCCAAGACTCTAACCTCAATAAAACAGACATTCCACCCCAACATTTAAAACCTCTGAGCTCATTAACTACTTAATGAATTTTGTGCTTTCCTGCTGCACAAGCTGCAAGCCTCAGCCTGTCTTCCAAGTATCAACTTTTTTTTGTTATCATTTTTACTACCCAGATTTCTGCACAGAGGTTTCCTGGGTGCCATGTGGACAGTAGGAAATGAAGAAATTTATAGAACAGCAGTATTAAAATTAATATTAAAATATTGATATATGTCAAATAAAACTTAGAGCACCAAACCCAGAAGTCCCTAATTATACTACACAAGATTAAGAAAACAGATCAAAAATGTGTAATGTACTGGAAATGGAACATTTGAAATGTTACTAGGTATAAATTGTATTGTTAAACACAATGTAAGTGTATAGTAAGGCAGAACTGCCTAAACATTAGACAATTATATCATAATTTATCCACTACGAGTAACTCTGGTAGAGAAGACAAGAATTTGTAAGTGGCCTGGAAAGAATTCTTTTGGATGAATTATCAGAGGGTGGTTGGATATTTGAAACGAGACAGCTTTTAGAAACATTTTTCTCAAAGAATATCCTTTAGTTAGTTCTTCCTGAAAATCAGGCCAGATTTTTATTTATATATCTGTCAGTGCAGATCACCTAAATCAATCATTTAAACTGCATTTACTTTTAAGAACGAGAAGAAAGAGGAGAGACCACAAAATTACCTGCTTGGTTGATGTCTGGTTGCTACTGCCAGTACAACTGTTAGGGGAAGAGCAGACATATCTGACATATGCAGGAATCCATCTTTTTAAGTTACTAAAAAATCAGATTAAATGACCACCCGGGCAGCATTCAACAGCTGCTATTAACAGTGGTCACCAACACACTTTCAGAAGGCATCTTTGAACTAATTACTGAGCTCTCGCACTGCAATAGTTTTTTAAGAAGAAAAGCAGCATCTATTATATTGGCACTTTCTCAAGTTCATATTTTACCTGACCAAAACCTGGTAAGGCTAACATGCTTGATGTTAAGCAAAAGGCCCAGATCCAGTGTCAGTAGCATTGTTTCCAAAAGCGCAGTTGGTTTTGGATTGAGCTTTGTAGTTGCAAGTTTTTCAGGACTAGAGCTGTCATTTGTCTCTTAGGCTTATACTCTCAGATGCTTAGAAATGATAATAAAAAGCAAAATATCACATCTTGTCTACATCATGTGGACTACCCTAGCATTACCAAAATTCTTCACCTGCATGACCACAAAAGGTGCAGGTGAAAGTAGTTAGGAAACAGCAGTGATATTGAAAAGCATCGCTTCAGGAAACCGTTCTACAGCAACTGCAGCCAGAGCCAGTGGCAGCATCTTTCTCCAAAGCCTTCAACTACCCTGTGGTAATCTGGGGAAATCTCATCCTCGATTCTAGGAGGGAGAGGAGAGGTGGGTGAATAGTGAGGATGCTCACAGGAAATGGTTTTTAAGAGTAACCATGTAAGCAGAGTCCACAGACCACTAGCAAATAGCTACAGAAGAACTGCAAGAAAAAATGAGAATGAGTCACTACTACAGGCAAAAACTGATGATCGGGTCTCTTTGTAGTGACTTTTCCTGAGGCCAAAAGCCAAGCCAGGTGTCCTGTTCTTGCCTGCAAAGCGGGAATAATCAGGGATCCTACACAGCCATTTCCCATCAACACCTGTATGAAGAGGAAGAGTTTCCTTCTTTTCTTCTAACCAACCTCAAAAAACCCCATATTTTTTTTAGAAATTTATCCTGACATTCACACATCTACAGTGTTGTTCAAATTAATAGCGTAGATTTATTTTTCTTTTTCTTCTTTAAAATACTTAAATATGGAAAATAATTCTATTTATGTTATTTGGCATCTAAGAATTTGGTATAAAAACAAAGAACAGAACACAAATAAACAAAATGCATAGATAGCAAGGGAAGTACTCTCTTAAGACCTTACTGTGTACAATCAATACAAAAAAGGAATAAACTAGCAAAAGCTATCATTACTAATCCAACTTCCATGACGTGATGAAAGAAAATGTCTCATGGAGGCTTTCATGAAACTATTAAGTCCTTGGTTTTATTGCTCTGTTTCTCTAGAGATTCTGATGGGAAAGGAACTAAGCAAGGAAACAGATCTCTCAACTACTCAAAACCAATAAGGAAATAGAGAAAAAAACCCCAAAGCTAGTAAACCAGCTTCAGACACCTTCTTACATTCAAACCCTCTTCCAATCACTTCCATGTAATGCTTCAGGGTTTTTTTCTTCTTTTTTTTTTATTATTATTTTTCTCTGGTGTTACCATTATGGTAACAGCCATTTTACCTATGAGCCCCAGTTACTGGAGGACTCCATCTTTACTTAATCACCTTCTGGCAACTAGATCATCCAGCACAAAATATCCAGTGTTCACCTGTTTTGAACAGGAATGACTTTTGGGAAGAGTGGTGCTCAAGGTCTGCTATGGCAAAGTAAGATCAAACACAATCTATACACCTCTGTCAACCACATCTGTGAATTTTTATGTTCTGAATGGTTTACTAATGTAAATGTACTGTGCTAATGTTCACCTCTGTGGAAGTCTTTGACTTGCTTATAACAAGAGCATGCCAAGCTCTTACATTTTACATAGACAAGGCAGAAACATACTACAAGTTCCACAGGTAGGTAAACAGGCCTTACAAGCTTTTTAGTAATTCAGTGCAAAGCCATGGGAAATTTATGGTAGAGCAGAACCGTTCCTCCTATTTCTCCAGCAGCCTCTGTCCATGGATCCAAAATTCAAAGCAGCTCAAAACACATCCCAGGCATTTTAAGCTCAAGAGCTAAAAACTATTAAAAAATAATTTTGCATAGCAATGCACCCTTAAGTTATCTTACTTTCATGGAAGTTGTTTCGGTGATCCTTTTCATTATAGAAAAAGCTTGGGTTCAGCGTCAGCCATTTCATTTACAACTGGTACTGGGACAGCCTGGAAAAAGCTTCACTTGATCCATTCAACCTTGAATTTTCTTCCCTGCTTCCTACGCCAATCCTTAACAACATCATTTCCACCAGAACAACAATTAATGCAAATCACTTATTTTTTACAGTACAATACAATATATTAATTTCTGATTTTCTCTGACACCTTGAGAGGATGCACAGACCTCATTGCAGAGTCACCAGCTACAAAAGTCACTTCCCATATTTCTGTGGGGCTTCTTGCCTAAGTGCTTGTCTGTCATCAGGCAAGTTATCATGCATTATTGTCAGTCTCTCTGACTGCTTGTTTCCAAAGGCAAAACATCAAAATGTTAATGATTACTTCCCCAAAATTCACCCAGCTCCATAACAAAGCTTCAATTCACTTAAAGATGCCTTGACAAAACCTTCCTGTGTTCCATCTTCCCCAGTTTCATCCTATGAATAACTGCCTTCTAACTCCTTTATCTTCTATGAAGAAAACCCACCTGTGTGTGCTTCACATCCAGAGCACCCTTCCCAGTCCTCAGTAGGAAAAGGGACATGGATCTTACATAGAGAAAAAAAGTTTTCCTCATTTAAACAGGTTTTCAGTGGGAGCCATATAACAGTTTGTATATCACCCAAATAAAGCTGTTCAGGATGAATATTCCTTTTTCCTTTTTTTGCCAAAACATCAGTTGCTGCTGGGAAAAAGGAAGCCTTGAACAGGTTTTTAGCCACATTCTCCACACTGGATATCTTGCTGGGTCTTTACTGATCACTTTATATGCTGCCACTGCTTTTATCTTTTTGCCTGTTAAATTAATGCTTTTATTTATTTTCACATGCTGTCCTTTGGAATAACACAGATTGCCTCCCCAGTGTATGCTCCTCCTATCATTACTTTACCACAGGTTGTGTACAGCTATTTCAGCTGCATCCCCTCATTATTTAATGTAGATTAGAAACTTCTGATATTCATTCAGCCCCCACGCTGATCTTTCAAACACAGAAACGTTGCCCACCAACTACTTATCTTCAGCCTCTCATTGTAGGAAGTACACTACCTGTCATTCTTTCAGTAACCCCTGGCAACCCTGTTCATTGCCTTTAAAAAAAATAAAGGGGCATGCAACAGTACTGGCTTCTCTTCTGCTCAAATGAGTAAGTGGGTTTATCTTCTTTTCCTGCAGGAAAATCTGAAACTGAGTCCCTGAAGTGTTGCTAAGCCTGTCACCTGCCATTTGTGAGCTCCTCCTTGGGATATTTGGTAGGCATGCCACCAAAGCAAAGCTCTAGGGCAAGGCTTCACCAGGTAGCTGATGCCAAGTTCAAGTTGTTCACAGCGGGATTATGCTGTCAGAACGTGTAATCCCAGATTTTAGCGGTGCAGTGATTTCTTCATCAGTTTCCAGGAGTGTAGCTCACTAGAATGTTCACTGAGAAGTTTTCTGCCACAGTGTAGCCAAGTCTAATTTCCCTGCTAGCCCCGTTCTGACTCCTTTTGTCTTCTGATTGTTTTTTAGCCAGAACCCTTAGTGCTTTTTGTGTTGTTCAAAGAAATCACTCAGAACCATCATAAAACCACTTCCTTGCAGAATTATGTATTAAAATATATTTTAATGGGGAACAAGTTAATTGAAACATAAAAAGGTGCTGAACTCTGAGCCAAGAAACAGAGAAATTAAGCCCAAATAGTGAACAACACATCTCCTGAACTTCCCAAATAGAGATCATTCCTTTTGCTTTAGCAACTATATCCTTTAGAAAAAATCTTATGTTTTTAAATAATCTCTGCTTTCTCTCAGTCACTGTATGTTGGTAAAATTATTAGTATTTGAGATCTGAGGGGTCTGGCTAAGAAGTTTATTTCACCTAAAAGAACATTCCTTTTGACTAAAAGCTAACAGCCTGTGATGGTTTCCAACACCCCACTTCCGAGCTAGGGTAACACCGGCTGGGCCACTCCTACAGGCTCCACCAAGGGCTACGTCCCCACCTTGTCATGTTATTTACTGTCGCCTTCTAAGAACTGTGGTGGTTAGCAAGTTGCTTGAGTCGTCCATCCCTCCCAGGGATGGGTACCTGGCTTTGTTAACACTGAAATGACTGGGTTTCCTCACCTTTCTCTTTTTTTTCTGAAACAATCTAGAGGTTGGGTCTCTGCAAACACTTGGCAGAGCAAAGGGGTGCAGGGGGAGAGACACCGTCCCAATGTTCCCTCGCTGTGATCATAGTGAATAAAGCTTCTATCTGACCTGGCTTACACCGTACTTGCGTGGTTGCACACTTGGAGTCCCCAGATTCTCCGACAACTCTGTACCCCATTTGTTTTGAACACAACAGAATTGTATCTTTCTCAAAGTAATGAAGCCAACAAACTTAGGTTATTTTCCTCCTCCCCAAAAGAGCAGTAATTTCAGTGCTGCATTGGTAGTTGCTGGAACAATGTCTTAAAAATTAAACAGTGAGAAATAGCATTCCCAACAATGCACTGTGTAATGCAAGGCACTGAGATTTACTATGTTATTCACGAGTCTTAACATACTGTACTCATCTATTCACATAGTACTGAATCTTGCTTTTCATAAGCGGCTCCTACACGCACCATGCTAACAAAGATGACATTTACAAGTTTTACCACAAGCCTTTTTTCTCCTCAACTAATTTTTTCATGGTAGGAGTATGTCACTTATTTATGGCACGCATTTGGGTGGAGTGTGGGGTTTTAATCACCAGTTTGAGGAATTTTTGTTGTTGGACTTTTTGGCCAAGTCTGTGTTCATTTGAGAGTGGTTCAGAATTAGTAACACTGAGCAGCCCAGTTGGAGGCACTTTAGAAATATCTATTTTAGGGCATGTCTAAATCCAGGGTGTCTAATTTGAGAGTAATTAGAATCCTAATTATGGGTCACTTACCAATTGCCTTGGACAGTGTCCTGATTTCTAACGCTAAAATGACATCACTTTATTGCTGCTGAGAAGGAAACAAAGTAATTAGTTGGTACTCTTTAAACACAGCAGGACAACCAGCAATTTAAGTTTTCTTCACCTGGAAACAGTCAAAATTGTATAGTTACCTGCAAATAAAGCCTCGCTGAACTGCCTTCTCCACTGCCAAGGATAGGCTCCCATTGCACAGGGAGTAGAAGTTGGTGGGAGAGAGCTGCATCATTAAAAAGCTAGAATGGGTATGTTATTTCACTTTCTCAAGCAAACACTGCTGCTCCTCTTTCATAGCCTTAGAGTAAGATCATCACATTTATAGGCAACCTTCCCCCCAGTTACTTCAGAGGAGAGAAGAAAATAACCAGGACAAGCCTACATAAACTAAAAAAAACCCAACAAAACAAACCAAAATAATAATTAAAAAAACACCTAGAAGTAAAATACCATGGTTTTTTTTAAAGTCTGGTTACCATCCTACTGAATTTTCTGTCAAATACTTGACCAGATCTTCAGATGGTCCAAAACAAGCATCACTGAACATCAGCCGACCACCACAGACAGTCACATGGTACTCTGGCACTTCATGAACAAAAAATTAAGACATCTAGGGTGGGGATTTGAGAACCAAATCACACAGGCCCTAAAGCTGCTCTCACAGAACAGATCAGTAAGCCTCCTACCGATTGCCCTGGTAAGAGATGTAAGCCAACATTACATCCAGCTAGAAATCCTGGGCCTGGAGGGAAACAGAATCACAAGCAATAAAACACAAGAGCAAATCTTGTCTGACAAGATTGCTCCATTTGCACAGAATTGCAAAATTAGTGGATTAGAGGGGGCACAGGGAATTAATATAGTTAGATTTTAATGAAGCAGCTAGTGTTGTACCTCAAAATCTTAATTACAGAATTAATGCAAATTGATTTGAATAAAAACAAGGCCTTGTGAATTAAAACTGAAAGGCTGAAAAGAAAGAATACAGATAAATGACAGCATTTGAGTCTGAAGGAAGATGCCTCATCAGTTACTCAAGGGATTTTTTTTCAAACATCTTCCTTAAAGATCTGCGACAGAAAAGACAGCATACTAGTCACAGATTTAGAAGTGGTAACGAAGTGGAAGGAATTCTGAATACTGGCAGCAGAACAGGAACACAAAAATCTAGAAACAGAATCTCAAGCACAGAACATCCAGCATTTATCCCAGAAGTTGTATCTGTTTCATGCACGAGCCTGAAGTTTCACTTTAAAAAAACCAACACACACCCCAAAACTATTTTAACAAGAAATCTTGAAAACATGAGCCAAGTGTAACTGTTACATACATGCTCAGAACCACAGAAAGACCCACACAACAGCTCAGAGATGCCACCTCTCCCCTTCACTTCTGGCTGTGAAGTCTGAAACCTTACAACAACAGTGTAAGGGTCAACACAATTATCTCAGTAAGTCTCGCCACAAGAGAAGCATCCGGCTAACTAACGCCCATATGTACCCACAACGGCAGACTCCCTTTCTCACCAGTTTCCAACACCAGCTGTGATGATGCTCTCCACAGAGACACACCATTTAGTCCTAGTTTGTTAGGTTTTTTTCCAGATAAGTAGATGTCCAAATTATTGAACCAAAGTATTCCTGAGACAGTAGCAGTTGCATGCGATTTATCTTGGACAAAGTGGGACTTTCGCTTATAGGATTTTTTTTTTTTTTTAAATAAAGTATGAAATAATTTCAGGCTTATCATGCAGAAATAGCTAATATGAGTTTCTCTCTCAATGGTACCTAGGAAACAAATTTGAAGACAGTGTCTTTAGAATGCCTATTTTAAAAAGCATCCAGGAGAAGCTGCAGTAACACTAATCCATCACAAAATATTCCAGAACACTTGTACAAACACAATTCTTATAACCATTTCAATTGCATTCACCATTCCTTTTATTTACATTCTATTATCATACATATGAAAAGCTACTTCAAATATGCATGCAGTAATGCATTTGCCAGAGTATTTGCACAGTCCCTTCAGAAAGGCTTTGTGAGCTTGGAAAACTTTCTGTCCAAGAGCAGGAACATTACACACAATCAGTGACCAAACGCAGAGTACAAATAACAAGTTGCAAATAACAGACAGCAATCAATAGGCTGGAACAGCCAAATAATTTTGAACAATGGGCAAATTCATGGAAATAGAAATCCTTTCACACACCATTTGTGGACACAACAGCTGAAATGTCTTTCCTGCATAACAAAGTTTCGAAATAAGCATGAGAAAATGTACTATAGGGAAGAGATGGCTACTATGACCAAGATGGATAGATTATTCTTCTCCCCTCCCCCCCCCACCCCCACCCCCCAGTTTCTTATAGTTATTCAGTCTATGACACAAAACACAGCTCTAATGAATAAGTTACATAAAAATGTAGTATTTCCTCTTCTCTCTCATTTTAGTACAATAAATATTTTCCAGGTAAAACCAGAAACCCAATTAACATCAAAAAATACCAGGATGAACAACAACTGAAAGAGCTCAGATTTGGTATTTTTTTTGATCATCAACTTGACCTTTACCTGCTAAGCAGCACAGAGATGACCAGGAATGATAGACCAGCTGTCTCCACAGATGAACACTAAAGGACATTAAATAAAGTCACCAGTGCCATGATCAAGACCTTACTTAGGTAAGGTTACTGTAGGACATTGTGGCTGCAGCGGGTTACATGCATTCACATAACCACTAGACAAGTCGAAGGTACAGAGAAACACAGCACCTTTCATACAGCCTACTGGCACCTTTAAGTTAGAAAGTCCCTCAGCTGCAAATCCCTGCTGGCAAGGGGAGAATATTGTGGAGCAAGACCATGGCACGCACATCCTGCATCTTTTGAGATAAGATTCCCATGCCATACCAACATTTATAGCTCTTCTTAGGTTCTTACATCTGATGCATTTATAACCAAAGGGACTAAAACATCTAATGCTAATTTCCAAGGTGGGGGGAGGTGGATAGTTGTTGTAGTAACTACTCATGCCTCCAGGAAATCAGTGTGACTCCTTAAAGATGGAAGTTTTCTCTCAGTCAGTAGGCACCAGGAAGGGGAAAAAAACCACCAGAAAGTGGCCAGGGACAGCTCCCTTGTACAACGCAACGTGTTCGAAATAGCTTACATGTCTGGAAGGGAAAGTACAAGAACTCAGAACGTGTCAAAGGCCATTTCTGTCTGTGAATATGAAAAATTATATTAACAGCCTTATGGCTTTTACAATTATCTTCACCATATGATTGATTCCAGTTTATTGGAAGCAAGTTTTCAAAAAGGCAGGGACTGCTTCAGCTGTTATTTTTCCTGATACCTACCATATCTCCTTGAGGGTGAATGGCCCTGTAAATATTTGTCCTATTCATTCTCTTGAGAGTGAACAATCCTGTAAATAAATGTCCTTAAGTGCTTTTCTAATTTTTTTACTGCAAGATCAATGTCTACTCAAGCTAATGGCAACAGAAATCACAAACAGCACCACCATCAAGTAAGAAAAATATCCTTGCTGGGGGCAGAGAAGTTACAGGACATCCATCCCTCTTGATTGTTTTTGTTTCAGAATTCTCCCCTTTTCCCTCTGAGAAAGAAAATTATTTCTGTCCTTAATGCTGAACACTGTCACTGCTGTCATTCCCAGGAATTACTTGGGTGTTCATAAACAGGAGTTAAATCATTTGCTTTTCTACAGCAACAGGATGGTGTTGTCTGCTGAGTATGAAACATGCCTCATGTTATAAAAATCATTCTAGAAGAGGGATTTCTCAGCCTGCTGTAACACCTCAGATTGGATATACATCCACTCTGACCTGGTTCATGCCAGGGAAAAAGAAAAAAATACCAACAGCAGCTACACAGAATAGTTTCCAGACAAGCCACAGCTGGTATCCTTATGCATTCAGTTTTACACATTGTGGACCCAAGAAACAAAGGAGGATATGGCAACACGTGTTAATTGAAGTTCTAGCCATGTGAGCCTGGTTTGACTTAAACAGAACTTAACAAATATTTCCTTTTAATTCAGCAGACTAGGCGGCCAAACCCCATTTTCTTCCTTCCCACATCCACAAAAATATTACAACTATAAGAAACTTCAAACATTTCAGTAATGGCTATAATTTTAAGAAGCACAATGAACAATTGAAATCTACACTGCAAATCTCGCCCAACGCTCAACACTCCAAAGCAGCAATACCAAAAGATGCAGTTCTGAGTCTGAACAGCATAATGTCACCGTCAAATTTCATGCCGCTCTGTGAGATTCCCCCTTGCTTTTATATTAGGAGCTTTTGAATAGAAACATTGTTCAAGAGATTGCTACCCAGCTTTGCTTTCCTGTTACTGCAAGAAACTTAATCTTTAAAAAGCTGAAGACAAACAGTCATCACCCAAATAAAATTTTAATTGGTTTAAATTTAAGAGGACAAGCAATTCATCAGGGTTGGGCTGTGCCTGACGAGACAGATGGCATCAAGCTTTCTTTCAATATTCAGAAACTGTTGACAGTACGGTTTCTAAAATGGCTTAGGAGTGCTGGTGAATTTTATCCAGTGTAAATAGTTGCTGGTAAAGCCCCAGGGGATGTTCCAATAAGCCATCTAAACACTACCTGTAGGTGCTAATTCACTACTGAGGCAGTGAATCTATACTTACATACATGTCTACATTTGGCAGACAATTGGCCAATTCAGGTTCCCACCTCTGACATCAATATTACTAATTGGATTGATTAGTGTAGCTTATCTTCTTCTCCGTCCCAAACAGCAAGAGAAATCCAAGCTTCTTGTTCTCACATTTCCAATAGACTAGAAGCATCTGTTCTGAAGATGAAATGTGACATTTGGCTTTTAAGTTCTTTTGAAATAATCCGCATGCTCTTCAGAGTATAAGGACTAACGAATTTTTTTAAATGTTTGAGGATCCTATTCCAGTAAGCCACATTTCTGTTACTTTTTTTTTTCTTGCATAAAACACAAGAAACTCCCAAAGCAAAAAAGCAGTGTACCTACAATGCCTGGAGAACCGTATCCCTCTATCCATCCAAACTACACTCTTCAGGATACAGTGCACTTCAGACAACAGCACAGGATTCTTCACCCAAAGATTACTAAAACCCATGTCATGTTCTACTTCCAAGCTTTTATTTCAGTTCATACTGGGTTTGAGGGTAGCACTGTGGGTGCTTAGAAGACAGTCCCTTGGGATTGGGGAATGTGGTGGGTCTGGTCCAGGATGAGAGGTGGAGAAAGATAAGTATTAACATGTCAGCTTCAGGACAACACTGGCCTGTGCACATCTCCCCTCAGCGTGACCCATCAAGGCACAAGGCATCCTCCTCCCCAGCTGTGCGAGAGGTAAAGTGAAAGTGAGCCATTCTCCACAAGGACTGGTCTCAAAAGCCAACGCAGTCAATGCTGAGAGACTGACTAGGACTCAACAGTGCTCACTGTCTTTAAAATGGAGTAAGACCAAGCAAATCCAGTTGTTTCTGCAGCATCTACATCTGTCGTGTCTGGGCTGAGCAAAACAAAACACGTATGAGCTCGGTGTTGCCAGTTCAGGCTGTCTGATCATGCATTTTTTAACTGTATCTTTAAATACTAACTGGCACTGAACACAATTCAGTTTCCCATCCTCTTCTCAAACAGAAATAGACATTTATATGTAGCACTTGAGCCAATCCTGACTAAATAATGTGACATAGAAGACAGACATTGTCAAGAAAAACACAAATAGAATGGTGCTGCTATCATATCTTGTGCTACTGAATATATGTTCTGGTAGGAAACACTTCAAATGCAGCCCAAGTACTAAGATAAAACTTAAATCACAAGGATGAGAGAATTAGTATGCACTAGAAGGTATGGCAAAAATAAGCAAGGCACAAGTCTTACTCTGAAATTAAAAATGTAATTACTTTGGTGCAAAATTTTACACACATCTCACCAATATTTTAATAGCTGCAGGTCTATTTTTCTGAAACGCCACCCTGTTGCAAATGTGTCTCCATCCTTGATCGCTACCAGTAATAAGACTGAAGAATTTTCAAAGAATCCAAACTCCACAGGAACTAAAACCTTTCCTCTGTTCTACTTCTGCCTAAACCCCTTTCCTTCCAGTGATGGACATGAAGGACAAAGACTAGAATACAGGGTGTTCTACCATTCTGTCCTCATAAAGTAACTGCTCGAGACCCCAGAGGTCACCAGCCCTGCGATTGCCCTACCTAGTATCAGATCAAAAACTCCCATCCCCTTACAATAATTGTCTACTTCTTTGTCAGGCTGAAGATGACTCTAATAGCTTATTGTACTCCAGAGAATATGGCAGTGAAGATCCAAATTGCTTGGGTGGGGAAAAGAGGAACGGAAAGCAGAGGGAATTAAAAAAAAAAAGACAGGATAGTTCTAAATTATTATTACTTACTACAGAGTTAAGAAGTCTGCATACAGAATAGGAAATAAACTGATCTTTCATAAGGGAAAGCAATTTCAAAGACAGTATATGCCATCAATGACCACAGCACATACAGTAGACTAAATACATATTGATGCTATAATACTTCAGGAAAACAAATGCATGACAGTCTAAATAATCCATCCAATAGCACAACTCACATTTCTGCTTTTTTGTTTGTTTTTTGTTTTTTTTTTATTGTGAAGCACTTCAATGCTTGACCAAACATTATTTTGTATATTCACAGCTGAAGAACCAAAGACTTGCTTCCCTCTGACAAGAACATCCTACTCCCTGGCTTTCGTACTTCTTCATCTTTTTACTAATATCACAATTATAGTAGTATTGATGATCAAGAAGTGGAATAGAGTATTCAGTAAGAAATCTGGCCATGAACCAAATTATCTCAGATGTCCAGTCTCCACACAGTCTCAAAACCCAAAACTGTTTATATGGCATAATTAAGTACTCAAAGACCAGAATAATCTTGAATAGAAAGCAAACACTAAATAAATGGAACGCAAGTTTTTTCTGTTGAGTAGGTTTGACTGACATCATCATCCATTCCTGTCTTGCCCCATCTTTCCTTCACCCTCAAAGAGTGTCAGTCTACGAGGAGGTGGCTGAGAAAAGAGTGAGATAAAAACTTACTGTCAAAAGACCTAAGAAAACTAAACTGCCACCTTTGCCCAGCTGCCACCATATCAGCCTCACCCTCTTGTCTGTATCTGGAAGACGTATTAGGTTCATCAAAGAAACAGCGATACAAGATAGAATGGAAAGTTAACAGGCTCAAAACAGCCGTTCCCCATGCAGCCAAAGACACACATCAAATGGGATCAAGGGATGAATTTAACAGACCACAACACTGTTCTTGCATGGTAAGAATATGTTGTTATTTGCTGCTCTGTACTATTTGGATGTTATCCACCTATTGCTTGATGTCTCTGGAAGAGCACCTGCTGAGATGACTAATGCTGACTCCCACATTCAAGACGCTATGCAAGAACAATAAAAACAACAAAGAAGAAAAAAATATTTTCATGTCACATTTTAAAGCAAGAAAAATGACACATCCCATTTATTTTCACCCTCTAGAGGCTCCCTTCTAATTATTATTCTATAATGACTGGTGGCAAAACTCAGGTTTTTTGTTTGTCAAGCACAATTACTATATTTGTCATATATAACTTTACCAGGTGATGGTTGAGATTATTAAAAAAAATCTGAACACTGCAGCATGCATTGCTCCAACAGTAAACACTAAGCATAAATGAGTCACAATTGTTCTGAACACGGAGTCCAGAAAAAATGGTAAAAAATCTGTACGGAAATATCCCAAGGGCTGACTGCTTAATGAAACTATACGCTCCTTGTAGCCAGCCTGCTTTGAGACATGGCTGAGAAAGCATACTAGTAAGCAGAACAACTATGAAACAATGTACTATCATGCTAAATACTCTCGTTTCACTTCATCAGTTACATATGTACCTCTGTGTGTAATTTAGATTATTCCCTATTATCAATATGCCCATTCACTTCTGCTTGCTTTTCCTGCAGTCATCTATTGAATGCTGAAACTCTTCCTTTCGTCTTGAGCAGCTCCAGTGACTGCGGTTCAGTTTACGTGCTCACCAGAGCACTACTGAGGGGCTAAAGAATAGAAGAGTCTTACCCTTGATGCACTTCCAGTTTTCACATTAATTTATTAAAGCAATTAAACCTGTCTAGCACTCCTGGACAAAGACAATCACAAGAAGCATGTACTCAAGCATGAGCATGTTTTTTCAGTGAACGATTCTCTCTCACGCACACCCCACCGGCAAATGTGTGTCCCAAGTCTTCCCAGTGCTAGTCCACAGAGCGTGGAAGTGTTGGAGTCTGGTCTCCTGCCCTTTGATTTTGGGTCTGAAGTAGGCTGTGCTTCCTGGGAGCCAAAGTTTAATTTATTAGCCAAAAGAGGAGCTTCTTGGTCAGGCTCCCTCACTCCTGAGCTTGCATAGCTTGGATCCTACTCGCAGACCTTCTGAACATCTGTTAATTACTCCAAAACAAGTGAGGAATTGCAAGGAAGATAGGACCTCTGATGCAAAGATAAACTGGCATTTCTGCACTTCTTTGCCCCCACCTCTCCAATCAGTCTCAAACCGTGGCACATGCAGAGCAAAATTTTGTCAAAGCACAGTGTGCTCTTCTAACAAAGAGAGCCAACGATCAGATAATTGGGTGTTTTGACAGACAGGCCACAATGTCTAGGGATGAGCCAGCCAAACTCCTTCTTCCCCTCCAGAAGACATTTAAAAAACCCAGAACAATCCAATGCATCTCAGATATCACAGTCTGAAATTACATGACAGTCTTACAATAAGGGACATAACAGATAAGAAATTGTAACACAGAAGCTCTTTGAAATGATTTTTGCAAGCAGCGGACAGTTCATGTCAAAACAAAAATTATAATTATTTCAAGTTTTCTTCCTTTTAAAGAATCTTTAGTAAATGCTATGACAGGTGTGTTTTCCCCCCTGAATGCCAGATATGCTCAGCTAAATGTAAAGAAAAGCCCAGAAGTTGACCTGAGATCTTATTTCTCTTGGACCATCACTATATTTTAATAAACACATTTCTAGCCAAACCAAATCTGCAGTATCTCCTGGATAAAAAAAATATGTACCTGTTTACACTTGGGTAAGCAAGGTAGCCTTGAATGGATTTAAATAAGTGAAACTGAGCATTAAGGTAATATAAAGCCTCGCTCAACCTGTATGCTGACAAGTTTTAAGAAAAGCAGGAAAGCATCGATCCGGTTCTGATTCCCTACCAGTCCACCTGAGGCACAAGGGGCAGAAAGGGTTACAGCTGTGGTATATACACAACAAACACTCCTGTAACAGTAAAAATGGGTAAGAGAGACAACATTTAGAAGGAAATTCTTTACAGATTGTTGAAATTCTTGGCATTTCCTTTGAGTGCCAGCACTGTGCCCAATAATGGACAGTCACTCCCCTTGCCATCCTGGTGAAGGGCGGGTTAGTGTCCACCAGTAGAAGGTGGTCATCTCCACTTCCTCAGGATGGCTACAGAGATCACAGCAACGGAGCAGAGAAGATAATGGCACAATATGATGTTGCACGAGACTGATGAAATAGCTGGTAAAACACTATGCACCCCATGCAAACCAAAGGATAGCTCTCCACAGGACACAAGAGTGCAAGAAAAACTGACCTAAGGCCCAGTATGAACAGATTTTAACTCACTGGAAATTTTAGAAGCTATTCATATTTTATTTTAATTTGGATAATTAATAAACACTTGCAAGGCACATAGCTGTAGATTTTTCTTAAACTCATTAATCTTTGCAAATTACTTTTCTCCTCCTTTCATGCATACAAACCCACTGAAATACCAGATCCTCAGAATTTGACTTAGTTGAACCTAAGATATCACCTTCTTTCTCCTTGGTGTAAGGGATACCAATTAGGTGAGCTAGTGACATGTCAGCAACACAGCATCTAGCAACCCTTGGGCCGATGTGATGGTCTACGCACAGCTCAAAATATGCTTCAGGCATTGAAGGACAGGAAAGCAGTAAAAGACGACATGACAAGACGGACCCGGTACAAGTCCTTTTAGGTAAGCTGAAATGTTAGCGGAATCTGTGTCCCTGAAAAACAATCACTTGAAGGCCCTGCTTTTCTAAACTAGGTCAAAACAAGCTAAAACTCCAGTCTTAAGCATTAGGTTGTGGTGTTCAAAAGCAGTCAGCACTGATCAAGTTCTGATCCAAGTAAGTCTCCTGGTGATTATCAGTGGGACCCACATTAGGACTAATGCAGAGCAGCTATAAAAAAAGAATCAGAAATTTAATCACTTCCTCCCATAGGATTAATGTTCATGGCTGATGTTCATCAAAAAGGCAAAACATCAATTTGAAATATTCAAGTTCCAGGGCAGCTAGACTTCAGAGCCACTACTCTGCAGGCAAAAAATGAGCACCTGAGTGTTTAAGGTACATTGCACATCCCATATCACAGGCTGAGCCTTTTCTTCCCTATGCCCAGCAGCCCAGGAGCAGAAATTTCTGGAAGGAGAGTTCTGTGCCAACGTCCCATACCTCAAGGAAACAGGATTAAGAGGTTGCCTCATGGTGCTTGAATGTCAGGGAAATAGAAGAGCTACCGTCTCTCATGCATGGCTATTCTTTTCCCACCTCCCTCTCACTCCCTGACCATCAGACCTCCTCTACCCAGTCTTCCCATCTTTCCCAAACCCAACTCATCCCCACCATCTGCTTTTTCTCCACAAAACAGACTTTTGTTAACTAGAGGACTCGGAGAAAATCCTCAGAGCATTTCAGAGGAGATATCAATACCAGGTGGGAGAGAAACGTGTTGCTGCATGCCCTACAACAGTAACACATGCTTCTAGATTTAAAGCTACTTGCCTTCTGTCCCTTCCCGCAAAGGATAGTTTGGGCAGCAACTCTTCCCTTACCGCAGGCTAAAATAGGTAAGGGGTGGCAGAGGTACAAAGAAACATACAACAGTGAAAGCCAAGCCCTGCCTAGAGAGTTACTTTAAACACCATTGAGCAGGCTTGCTCATATTCACCTAAACAATTCACGTACTTTCAAGAGAAAGGAAGAGCTTTCTCTCTCTGTGTCTCTCTCTCTCTCAGAAACTTAAAAGAAATAAATCAATGTTTAAAAACCTAAAAACCTGAAACATTACCATTCCAGAGACAACTCTGACCAGGTCCTAATCCTCCGTGCATCCTCAACCTGAAATCAAGACAGCCTTTGATAGATCATCCACAGCTATGACCAGTCTTTGGCTAAATCTGCATACAATTTTTAAAACAGGAACAGATCCTGACATGGAATTAACATTACAGCCTGCAAACTTTACACATAACACTTGACATAAGGGTAATTCTCTGATTTCTCCCTGTAAAGCATAAAAAGCATTGTGGAGCAGATAGAGGTGTTTAATAGTGGTAGCACAAATTTCAGAGTTTCAGGGAGAAGCAGTGACAGGGTTAAAAGTGCAACAACCAACTAACTTCGTAATCCACCTGAAATAACAGTTACATGCTTGATTTTGTAACAATTAGCACAAAGAACATACCACCAGGCTAACAAGACTTACCACCAGAAACAAAATGTGTCAGCAGCCTTCAACAGCATTTTGTCAATGGACGTTGCTCGGTTGGGTTTAGCACTGCCAGTCCTGGTCAAAACAGTTACCTTTTTCTCAGGCAAACTTTAAATCGGGATGCACAGACAAAACTTGAAGTAACTATATGTCCTTAACAGTCTGTAGGACATGGTAACATGGAGATGACAACTTGACCAGCTACACTCATTCGTCATATTTCAAGTATGACCGATAGTTCTCCATGTTCTCACAGCCTGCACACCAAGATGAATTGCCAAGTGTGATTCTCCTTCAGGAGGCCAGAAAAGGCTTCTCTTTCATTGCTTCCCTTCCCATTACGTACCACACAAAATCTAGAGGCATAAAACTAAGCCAAGGAACAAAGCTGCCAGGAAAAGATGAATGAACAAT
Source organism: Falco rusticolus (assembly GCF_015220075.1). Taxonomy (NCBI): domain Eukaryota; kingdom Metazoa; phylum Chordata; class Aves; order Falconiformes; family Falconidae; genus Falco; species Falco rusticolus. The sequence continues at coordinate 51,701,131 of NC_051187.1, forward strand.
TCCACTACCCTCATCTTAGCTATCATCGAGGCATTTATACCACTCCACGTAGATTCCAAAGCAAGGCCTAAGCTTTGCTTTTAAAACTGGTTTCACTACTTCTCCCACCCTCCTCTGTTTCTCAGTTTGGACAACAGCAGGTGTTTACAGCAGTCCAACCAGCCACATTACACAGCGTACATCTGAAATGAAGCTCAGGAAAAAAAAACCTGCAAAGAGAACCAAGACTTAAAAGCCCCATCTCATAGATGCATAGATGGTGTGTAGGAGGTGGAAAGAAGCGTTGCTAAATCTGTTACCTTTCCTGTGAATGATGAGCACACCACCCCTTCCAAAAATAGACTATGAAGGAAACATGCTGATGACTGTGAAAAGCAAGTTCACTACCCTGGTTTAGACAGCAGGTCAGGTGTATGTGAACACACACCCTCCTTCAAAGCTACTAGAATAGCTATTACCTTTTTTTTTTTTTTTTTTTTAAGAAGTAAACAGGTGAAATTTACTGGAAGTAATGACGCTTGAAAAAATTAATCCTCATTTCAAGGAGCTGTTCTATAAATTCCAAGCTAACAAAAGGAAACATCTGACATAAAGCTTCTAGAAGAAGTTTCTGTCTTCCACCTGTTGGTCTGACAACCCTGTGCTACACTCTTATCACAACAGCCATCACTAATCCCTCCTGCCCTCGCCCTTTAATGTTCTGCTACACAAATAAATACCTGTTTATAACAGGGCAGTACAGGGCCTGTCTCTGTGCTGTGGGTAGTGAAGACTGTTTAGCTGCTAAACGCATTGACCCAGCACTAAACACAGTAAATGCTCCTCAGACAAATTTCTAAGACCATGGTAGGATGAGGAGAGGGGAAATCATTCTTCCACCTGAGGATCCATTCAAAACACATTTGTATTTACATCACTTTTCCAGTCATGCTTCTCCTGACCTCTCAGAATAATTTTCTCCAGCGAGGGAAATTAATTCAGCCTCCAACTCTCTTTGATCTCTGATCTTCCTCTACAAAATAATTTACATACAGTGTGTCTACCTGAACTCTGTCAGTTATCTCTTGAAGTATTTGTAAGATGAAATATCACATATACAAAATTAAAAGTGACCCAACGATTAAGTGATGCTACTAGGGATCTGAAAAGAGACATTTGTTCAGATCAACTTCACAAAGCATTAGCTAAGGCAGACAGGGGTTAAACAAGCATCTTACAGTGCAATTCTTACATGGCTAAGATATGCTGGGTGTCAACTAATGAACCAAAGCGTTTGATACCACAGCGTAATGTTATTTTTAATTGCCATAAGTATATTAATTAGACAAAGCATAACTGTTTCATGTGCACATTATAAACTGAAATAAATTATACCAAATTGGCCAGTGACTGCATACACACTCAGAATTAAACCACATTATTTCAACACCTTTAAAGTATTCACTGATCATCAATTATTAGCTTAATTACAAGTACTTCACATTAGAAGCCATCAGAAGCTCATAGTCAGTTCTCAATACTATATCTGCTAACAGGTTTTATGGCTTCCAGCTCCCTCCTAAACACCTTCACAAAATTAACAGAAGCTCCAAGTCTTCAAAGTGTTCTCTACCAGCTCAGTTGCCTTTGTCATTTTCTTCCCCAAGCATATTTTGCATTTCTAACTCTAAAAATAATTTTATCTGGACATGATAAGTTGGTTTCAACCACCAGAATCTTCCCTTCTTCAGCTTGAATAGACACTGCCTGTTAGAAATACTGTTTTTATGGATAAGAAAACATTTCTCATGAATGACACTCACCCTGACAGCCTAATAGAATTTTTCACACCACTCCAGGGCAATGCATGTCTGTCTAGACCAGAGTGCACCCTTTGGGCCCTAAAACCATCACAGGGAATTAGTTAGAAAAAAAAAATATAAAAAATCTGCCTGTCTTCTTTACATAAAATAGCACATGAAGAAAGGATTACATTTCACAATGAAGAGGTATACCAAAGGTCAGCCAAAAGAGCCTAGAGCCTTTGTTTTGTCCCACAGCCCCAGAGAAGAAACACGTGTGGCTGATCTAATGCTGGCAGGGTATCAGCTGCTTTCAGTGATGCCCCTTCCATACAAGATGGAGTGGGAGGTGGGACAGAGGGATTAAGCAGCTTCAAAGGCACAAATCCTGGTTTATGGGCTTCTGAAGGAAACGCAGTTACAGACTGCTCCTCTTTCTGTTTGCAGCTAACCTACCAAGCAGGGCAAAATAAGTTATTTATTGGCTGTGTCTCCTCATCTTGACTCTTCTGACCCAAGCCTGGCAAACCTCCACAGCATGTGCTAACAAAGCACCAGCAAACAGCTCAGAAAGCTAACACCAAAAGCTTGGAGGGCAATCAATGTCTAATGTATTTCAGAATCAGGTCTCTGCCTGCTTCACTCTTCCAAAAGTGTATTTTTTTAGAGGACAACTTTAGCAGCTTACACCTCCAGTTTCCTCACAGGGAATATTTCACATTAGACAAGGCACTGGCAAAAAAAAGGTTTGCAATCTAAATTTTCAGATGTATTTCTGAGACATTCAATGTAGCTTTCTCCAGTAACAAATTCCAGTCTCCAGATATATCACAGAAGCTTTTGAAATACTTTGAGACAAGTACTTAAAAACTGAAAAATTATTGCCAATAATCCTTACACAGGCTACTTAAGTTTCTCTAAGGGAGAGATTTAACACGGCTGAAAGCAGTTGGGAGCCAGACAGTTTAATGACAGCTTATTGTAGAAAAGATGGATCATCTCTTTCATTATGTACTAGCAGCTTTGAAAAAATCCCAGACACCCACAGGTTGTGCGTACATGACCTTGCAGGTTATGTAAAAGCTTGTAAGCTTTTATCTATTAACCCACAGATTCTTTAGGAAGTTCTATCAGTGGTCAATATAGCCACCAAAATTATGTATATCATATGCTACTGGTATTTGCTAATTATCACTAGTTTTCATATAAACTTCCTTTCTACTAATAGTAGTAACAACACGGCCAGTAATTAGGTGATCCTAGTAAAGGCATCCTGCCTTTTTTCTTCTTCCCTCTCCTCTTAACCTATAGGTGGGGTTTATACTTTTTGGATTGGTTTTTTTTGTTGTTGTTGGAGGGGGGGTGGTTGGGTTGGGGTTTTTTGGGGAGATGACATAGGATTGATATTCTGAAAATACAGATGAATTTACTTCTCCACAAAGAGGTATTATCTCCACACTTCACTCCTGTATTCTTTTGAAGTATATACAACCCTCATCACCAAATCAATCCAGGACCTCAGTTTGCCACTCGCACCTATTAAGCATCCCATTGCAGTGCTTTGCTGAATACAGGCAGACATAAATACACATAAATACACAGTGCTTTGCCAAAATGTCACTCCAGCACCATAAACTTTCATTGCTAGCTTAAAAAACCTTGCCAGCTGCAGTGTTTGGCTTCTACAATATCGGCAAATGGCAATAGCTATCAACCCAGATCCTCGAGATAATTACTTCCAGATAGGCACTAAATAAATCACATATAAGCTCCTTACCTTCCAAGGCTTACACACTTCATCTTGGCCAGCGAGGAAAGGAACACTGAAACATGGCAGAAGATGCTAAGGACACAATTACTGTAACCCAGTAATGTCTGCAAGCTTATAAAACCTGTACCTTGAGTTGCACAAAAATGCCACTATTAAGTTTGCCCAACTATCATGGGTTACATAAAACTATTTCCCATCTGAAACAGCCAAATCTTTTGCGCAACAGTGGGCAAGAACAGGAATAGTTGGCATGAATATGAATCACCCCCAAACTTAAAACATACTCCTCTTAGCAAGCAGCACCTTCCTGAATATTTAACATGGGATTGGCAACTATTTAGAGCAGGGGGAAAAAAATTACATTTCTGTGAGTAGTGCATGAAACCCCACAGATGGATGCATAGGAAAGACTGGGACACTGAACCAGAACTGGTCCCACGCTAGCCTGGGAGACTTGCATAATGCAATAACCGTACAATCCACTGGGGAGACAAACACAGCAGCCTGGAATATGCTATGGGGGCATACTGGGTTAGTTAAAGAAATTGGAGATGTAGGATATGGGATGTGGAAGAGAGACTGGAGTAAAGAACACAAGATGGAAGAAAGAGCATAGACTGCAGAGAAGCAAACCCTTATAATAATAAACACAAAAGTCAGTCTCCTGGTAAAAGGATGGGAAGCGTCTTTTGCTTCTCCCTCACCAGTTAAAGAAATGAAAAAAAAAAAAAAATGTGTTCTGCTCTTTGTAAATGTTACAAACATTATCTCATTATCACAACATATGAACAACTCCCAGTGAACACTGTATTCACCCTTCTATCAGTTAGCAAACAATTCTTGTTCTTGGAGACCAAGGGAGACAGACACGTTCAGTTTAAGGATGGAGGTACTTTATTTCTCCAGGGTCAAAACTAAATCTGTGGTTGAGAAATTGCTAGAAAACAAAGAGCAATATGATGCCACTCAAAAAGCTCCTCAACTTAATTCCTTCACAGGTAATTAGGAATACATTATGGCCAGAAATAGTGAAGAAGAAGAAGAAGCAGCAGAAGCAGGAAGTAGACTCAGAACATCAATCTGCACTAAAATGTTATCTCACAGCATGAAAGCCATTAGGAAACCAGGAAAACTCACAAGACCTTTACATTAAAATCATATTTGTTCCTGAATTAATGAAGAGCAATAACGTCCAGGATATTTAGATACTATCACACACATTTTCTTCCCTTGTGACTCAAGTCAAGTCCTGCTTAAGTCAGAGATGTCAAAGCACAGAAATGCTCTGACACAGAAAACATGGTCTTCCTTTATATATTGCTATTTTGCCCTCTGAGAAAAAAAAAACACTGACGACATGCCCCACAGCCGGCATTTTCTCTGCTAACCAGGGAGGCCAAGCACAGGTTGCAATTCAAAAATGCTCTCAGCACTTCAACACAGAAACTCCACCTGTTCCCCCCCCCCCCCCCCCCAAGGATTGTTATTTTCTGTGCATATACATCTCTATCTTGCCTAGCCTAATTTTAAATATTTCAAATAGCGGTGTTCAGAGTGAAATAAAATTAAGCTACTCATGTCCAGAAGTGCTACATGAACATGCACATACTTGCTGAGAAGGAAGTGACAGTTGAGATCTTATCATAAAGCAGAACAAAAGCAGAAATGAAGCATGGGATTTCCTTGCTGGCTTTGTGATTTCTGTGGCCTTCCTATTTATCAACCTGTTTTCTGTGGGCATCATTAGCACATTTCACCAAATAAAATCACTTGTCAACATTGAGTCTGCTTCAAGCACTTTGTACTGTTCTTCACAGAGCTGTTACACAGTATCAACATGTACTAAGCTATACATGTAGGATCTGCCCATGTGGAAACACCAAATGAAAACAGAACTCTGTTAATGAAACTGCATTAAATCGCTTCAACCGTAACTGTTGAATTTATTTTGGCAACAAGTCACGAATCATTGACTCAAAGCCACTTGCATTCCAACACAGAGCATTCATACAGGATCATAATGCAATTTCACAAGTCTACTGACATTTGTGCCTCTGTACAACCTAAGACTATTCCTGAGCTTTCCCATCCAAAAAACCATGTGCACTGTCACCAGGGGGAGATTTGACTGCCTACATAAAGCAGATTCAAAACCTTGGTATCACCTGCCTATGGGCACCTTATGATTTATAATGAATCAGAGGTTCCTGTTTCAAGAACATGGATTAGATTTACAGAACTGATTTGTTACAGATGTTTTAATACAATACACCATCATTAATTCCGAGACCAGTAAGAAAGGCCCTACCAAAATAAATCAGTTCAGCTACACCACAATCAAAGAGATATGTCAGCGACAGTCCCAATTCTGTCACAAATTCAAAGAAACAGCTAACAACTGCCTTCTCTTAAGAGAGGTCTTCTGTGATTTAGCTCCTGAGATACATGGGTTCCCTAACAGGGAATCTCTCTCCTCATTCATTCACTCCCAATCCATCTACATACATGAAAAAAGGAAACCGCTAATTGCTGCTAAATATCCTTTATGTTTTGGAGCATCTCTGACACATTATGCATAGTTCAAGAAATAAAACAGTAAGGGGAAAAGTAAAACCTATCTCAGACTATGGGTTCTTCATATGTTACGATTTAAACAGAAATCTGAAAACAAGTATTGTCTGACTGATGTCCAGTTGTGACTACCTGAGCAGGCCTTCTCCTACAAATCACCAAAACACTTTGGCTTCCTTGAGGAAGATTTATTGTCTACTAGTTCCCCTACCAGAAACCACAGTATGCAAGCTTTCCAAACCACTGCTGTAATTGCTCCTACAGATCTAGTATCACATCACAACCATGGTCAGGCTCACCCTGAACCACCAAAAATCCCACCCCTCTGCATTGCACTGCAAGGCAGAACTGGCACTGCTTGGCTCAAGTGTAGAGGGCTAGACCTCTGGCTGCTCAGCAGGCTTGCTAGACATCTAGATTACATATATTTAATCATAAACTTACCCATTCTCTACTGTGACCTTCTATTAAAGCCATAAACTTCAACAAGTAGCTGAGGAGGGTAACTAGATACTGCTGCACCCCTGCAGCCTGCTTGCTCTACAGTGTCTACTGAAAAGCATCAACTCCAGAATGTTACTAAAGTTTCTTCACTTAATTCAAGCTTTGACTTTTTCCTCGTAATAAACTCTAGGGGAGATGAACACACCTGCTTATTCCAAGAAAAGAAAAACAGTTTAAGTCTCATGCAACTCACAGTGATTGTCCTGCTTTTTGCTGGGGACTATTAGCCTTTTGAGACTTCAGCTGGCTAATAGCATAAAGTGTAATGGCAAGGTGGAAAAACTCCCTAATTCCCTTTCTGAAGAAGGAAATTGGCTCTCTCCTCCATAGTTTTTCCTTTGTGTTTTTGAGCTAAGCTTTTCAAGATCGACTCACCTAGACTGGAAAGAAGATGGGGAACAGTGATCCTTGAATGAGCTGAGTGTCCTGTACAGTATACTGATGGTCAGAAAACTAGGAGATATTCATATTCTATCCAAATGCATGGTTCCACCTAAACCCAAATTTTGCCATTATTGCAGCTATTTCCAGAACCTTATTTACAAAAAAAAAATACACTGAAAAAAAGCATCTTAAAAGTTTCAAGAATTTTCCATGTGTGTCCTGGTTTTGGGGGCTGCCGTTCTGGGGCGTGGGCAGGTGGCCATCAGTGAAGTGGCTGCATGGTACTTAGTTGCCAGTCAGGGTTAAACCACAATGTGGCACGTCAGAATTATGGCACCACAGGAAACAAAAATATGCAAAATATATCTCAAAAAGATAAACAGAGACAAAATGAGAAATTGCTTTTTCAAGTACTAAGCAAGGCATTGATATTGTATGCAGGTAGCAAGGGGACTACTGAAACAGTGAAGGGAACTTAAATGTCAGGCATTTAAACTTTGGGGACTGCTACCCAAGATAACTTCAGTAAAAATCAAATGTCAATCCTAAGTTTCTACCTATTTCTATGTAAGATTTCTACAGAAGGATTTCTAAACTGATCTCTGCATTTTTTTTTTAAATCAAACTGTAAAGTGCAAAACCTAAAGATTTCATATTCTGCTTTTTAGAAAAAAAAAGTACAAGTGGTAGGTAATTAAAACTTTCAAACACTGAGCAATCTTAATTTGCAACAAGACAAAACAGAAATCTTGGAAAGATTCTTGCATTTCAAAACCAGGTGTTTAACAAAGCAGAAAAGAAACCTCCATTCTGCCACTGAAAGAGACACAAATTTTCAGAGGCACTTACAGGGCTGGCATCCCTTCTCCCAGTAAGATTGCCCAAATGAACAAGTAATAGCTGGCTGGAGTACATTGTGATACTTGATGTCTTAATCAAAACTGAGTTGCTCTCATCGAAATTAAAAGGTGTTTCATCATGTCTTTATTCTCAGCAGTGCATAATGTCTCATGGTGCTTCCCTGTAAAAAGGATGAAAAAGGCTCCTACACATTGGTATATTATAGTGAATCCCCAAAGTGGATTCACCCTGGCTCTAAGCGATGTATAATGCTCCATGGACAAATTCAGCTGCTCATAAAACTAGCTATTCTGGACAAGAAAAGCATTAAGACAAGAAATGTTCTACACCTGTGGGGTCCACTGCACCGCATGTTCATGATAGAACAGTGTTTGAATTCTAAGAAGTCTCAGGAAATAGAGGCGGGGCAGGGGAGATATACTAAAGTTGCTTTCTGTATCACTTCCATTAGTCTATATTAATTTTCATATTAAATGCAATGAGCAAGGCATTTAAGTTAAATAATACTGTCTATGGAAAACAATGCCTGACGCCTAAATTGACAGTCTTCCCACTCATGGCTGTCTTTTCCTCTGAAAGCTTGGTAATTAAACCAATGAGCTATATTACGTGCTCTGTAAGGATATGATCTACCTGCGTGTTATCTACTGCTGTAATTTTATGTTTGTATTTACACTACTATTTACCGTAACCTTGTTAAATTAAGAGACGCTATAGAAAGAAAAAGGATTTAGGACATATAGATACCAAACACAAACCATATAGATCCCAGACTTGGCAAGGGCAAGACCGGCTACTCTATTTACTTTAGTAAGATCTTCGCATGGTACTCAAAGTACTTCGAGGTTTCAGCCTACTGGGGATTTTGGTGCTAGAATAGCATGAAGTTACTCATCATGGAAATCATAGAACTTACCAACTGATTTATTCTTGAGAGGCTAGAGAACCAAATGACATTAATTTAGTGAGGTTAAGAACTTCAACGAGTGAATTACCTAGCTCAAAATAATAAACTTTGTAATCCGTATTTTCTTCTCAGGCAGTGCTATATACTAGACAGTCACTAGCTAGTATGCCTCCATATGAACATGTATATGTTCATGCTGAGCTGAAGGTATAATATTCAAATGATTTCACAGCTTTCTTAACTCAGGAAGAAACCATGCTCATTCCTACAGCAAATGCAATCATCATTAATATATATTTTTTAAACTCCATTAATTTAGAAGCACACTCACGCTGTACACAGAAATAAAACATACACAGGGACAGAATAAATTCAAAAGAAATGTTTCATCTGTATAACCCACTACCTCAGCTTATCACCTTCTCTTAACAGAGAGGAGAAAGCATGAAGGAGAGAAGCAATGTATTTTCTGCTTCCAGAAAGAGTCCCAGTGTTTAAAATAACAGTATTATTATGAGCCAGTTTTTAAAATTAGGCTCAAATTTACAACTAGTTTATGAAGAGTTAGCCCATTTTTAATCGGCTGTATGCTAAATGCTAGTATGCATTAGAAATAATTTGTGAGTACATGCATGCTGGCAACATACGAAAGAAGTTCTGGAATCTAAATAATCCTCAGAGTTGTTTTGCATTTATTAAAATGCTGCTTGCAGTATGTGAACCCTTTTATTATTAATTCAAGCCTGCTAACTGCCACTACCCTTGCTGTGTTAAGCAGTGAGTTTCTGCCAAAGCATAAATCCCCTGGCGAGTCCTCACATGGGCACTATCAAGTCAGCCTTCTCATTCACCCGTCTCAGCTGTCACTCTGCACTGCCTGCTTACACCGGCTGTGGGGTGGGGAGGTGACAGCGTGGTGTGACAGCAGCCCTCCAGCCTGGCCTCAGCTGCATGGTTAAACCTGTGCTTCATGGTTCAAAGCACATCAGTATTAAAGGCTGCACTAGGCAATCTTAGACAAGCTTCTTGAGAAGGCATTTTACCAAAAATCTGCTTAGTAATTTCCTTTGCCTAAATATCGTTGTATCCACAGATAAAGAAACATGAGTGCTTTCAGCTAGCTGAAAGTCATAACCAGATTTCCATCACGGCACAAGAAAAATGCCAGTTACCATGCAAGACTGCAGGCTGTCACACAGGTGAGCAGATCATTAGTAACAGATCCCAGATAGGCTTCCAGACACATTTGGAAGCAGCTGATCCCAGCAAGGTGCAGGGACTTGGACTTGATGATCCTTGTGGGTCCCTTCGCGCTTGAGACATTGTATGATTCTGTATTTATTTCACAGTCCCTGACCCTGTAATTGATGGCAAATAAGTGAACTCCTCCAGCAGTGTGGAGGTTGAGTTTATAGCAGTTCAGAGGAATAACTCAGGTTGGGAGGGGCCTCAGGAGGTCACTTTGCTACATTCAGTTGGAGGATTTGGACTTGATTACGCAGGTCCATGTGAACTGGAAGAAATAATTTGCCACAAATTTAGAAGCCAACTAAAACAACAGATTATTTGCTATTGCCTGTCAGCTGTCTGTATCTGTAATCATGCTTCTATCCACTTTCAATGGACAAGCTTCATTTACAATTCCCTATCAAATCCCATGACTTGCTTACACTATGAAAGCAAGTTAAGTGTTTATCTTGCACGTGGGATATACAGACATTTGCTTTAGAACGACTCCAAATAGATGCCCACAGGAAGAATAACCTGCCAAAGGCATTGGCTAGTCATGCTGAAGCTCAAGGAATAAATTTGCTCATCGTGGTCTCTTATTCCCAGTTTAGAGTAGACTAAAGATATCACAGCCTTCAAAGATGTAACCTTACAGAGATAAAATACACAAAGTTACATTGTTATTTCAATCATATGCCTGGTTGGCACCTTCTCTTATTTCAGCAAGGCTCACCCTGTTTCCCCACTGGTATTCTGAATGCCCACACCTGGACCCCACCCAACCGCCAGTTTACCTGGAAAATCCATGAAAAACATCTCATGTGCCTCTGAACTGCACAGGAATGCAAAAAATACTAGGTTTTAGGATACCTTTACGTGATTCAATTTTGATGTTAACATTTTTGAAATGGCTACTCATCACTTGCAAAACCAGTAAGAGACAGGGTGCAGAGCAGTCTGTGAGCCACAGATACTAATCAGGTAGATGGCCATACTGCATAGATGACCAAGTATCCCAGTCCAAAAAAGGCCAGTACCAAGAATCAAATGAATGATTTTGTGTGTCTAAAGAACAAAGCACCAGTTCCAAATAATGATGCTATTTATAGGACTGTGGAATCATATGCATGTACATTATGGACATTCTTTCATTTCACAGATGTGATTTTATTCTGTTACAGCCATCATGACTCATATTTAAGCTTTACAATATACAGAACATAATTAAAGTCAGCAGAAAGTCAGAGATTTGCTTCATACTTTATAATTATAAGGATCTATACATATATATTAATATTAAGATAACAAATATTAGATATGGTCAATACTGAAGTAGGTAATTGCATAATACAGCAATGATTATCCTCATGACGCTGTGTTTGAAAAGCTATGAAAAGAATATTCTCAGCACAAAACTATGAAAGAGCTTTAGCAGGGTATGGACTACTCTGGCCATGCCATACTCATGTATTCCCCTGGCAGTGCATTTAAACTTCATTTTGTAAATCCACAGTATAGCTTATACAAAGGATCATGGCCATATCAAAAGCAACATTTTACTTATAGCTGAACAAAATAGGACTAAAAACCCTCCCAGGAAAACTGCTTTGAAAAAGAACAAAACTGCTTGTGAGATGTTTTCAAGATCAATTCACCACAGTTGACTGAATGCCTACCACAACCTAACAACCCTTTTTTCCTTCCAAACTAAAGCACCAATAGGATTTGTCAGACAGACAGGAATATACCTCAATAACAGATAAGGACAAGGAAGACTTCTTAAGGATTCAATTTTACCAGCTCCTCTGGACTGGAAATAAGATAAACCATAGAACTTCTTCATGCTAAATCCATTGCGCCCACATTTTTGTGCAAATACTAATATTCTTCATAATCCTACTGTTTTATAATACTTAAATGTTCACACACAAAACAGCACAAAAGGAAGCGCTTGTCTCTTCTAGGTTACTTTTGCCTCTGAACAACACTATACACATTTTGGAAAGCATCATTCCCACCAGCTATCTGTAGTCACTGTTCACCAAGTGCAAGTGGAAGACTGTAACTGCAGCGTATCAGCAACAAAACTGTAGTAACACTTGATATTGTGCAAATACTTCATGTTCACTTCAGTGCTGGAATAAAAACATCTACAGAGTGCTTTATGGCATGAGCTAGAGCAAAGTTAATCTGAAGAGTTCAGAACAGTTTGGAGGCATTTTTGAGTTAGTGTCACTGTATTAACAGAAAAAACTCTCCTGCTAAATCTTGACTTTAGATGCAATGTATCTAACCAGTTAGTGGACTGGTGCACACACCCTTCTGGCTCGTTCATCTGCAGAGGATACAAATCGTAAACCTGAGATTTGCTGTTTGACCTTTCAGATTAAGCAGGTTGCTTTTCAATGCTGAGTTATTTGTAAAAATAGTTATCTTTCCATGAAACTGTACAGCCATCCTACAGCTGCTGGCCCTCACTAGAGGCTGCTGAGTTCAGAATCGCCACTAGATCACACTTTAAACCATGACCCAAATTTGCGAAGACTTTTCAGAATAGCAAAGTTCCATGCCCAATCCTACTCAAGTTCCCAAATCCTGCAAGTCACTCAAAATACAAGCCATAAACAGTAGACATTTTCTTTGCTGTTCATTTGTTTAACGTAACACAAATCATCCCGCATTCAATACCACTGACACTGCATCTGACCCCCAGTTCAGGGAGACCACTCATAGTTCATTTTTTCTTCTGGAAAAGGCTGTAAATAAACAAACCTGTTTGGCCAACTGATCCTTCTTCACCAAGCCAGTGGCTGCAGCAATGTTCCCTGCTCCTTCCACCGTCTTCTGGGCCACTGCTGTCACTCCTGTCACCACAGCTCCCCCAACATTAGACACTTGCTCTTTGGTCTTCTCAGCCACTGAGGAAAAGCAGAAGATGGAAAAACACTTTAGGGCTCCGGGACCTGTAAGTTTTTCAGAAAATCGTATCTATCACTGAGAGCCCAACATCATGAAGAGCAGTAAGGCCATTATCCTTTATGCACCCCAAGCGGATCTTAAAGAAATGAGACTATCCATCTGGTAACACTGCAGCAGCAGAAGTAAAAATAAACCTTATCTGCAGCTCAATTTCTTTCATGTGAAAGATGTTTGACATTTTCATTCATGTCTAGCTGTACTTTAGGGAAGAACAGTCATTACCTAAGGGCCATTATTACACCCAACTTACTGTGTAATGTATAACAATTGCACTCAATATATCCCAGTTTGGAAATGCATTCCAATTAATCCACCAAACACCTGCTGCACATTACAGGGCATGGAAGACAAGATTTGTTTACATTAGACTCAAAAGCCACTGATTATTCCTTTATTTTTATTTTTTTAAATATACTTGATTAAAAAGCAGAGCTACTGTGGCTCAGCCAGATAATCTCAAATACAACCTTTTATCTGATTGAGATTTTTGCCCCACTGCTGATGCATCCATCTATAACATACTAATCTAAAAAAAAACGGTGAATGCCAAAGCAAACTGGATTAACAGCTAACTTCCAAGCTCCAGGGAAAAAACAACTCATTTAGCCCACATATATATCAGCAGTTGCCATTCTGCCTTTCAGAATATCACTGGGTTCTTTCTGCTCATCCATCCCCAAGGGCTCTTTCTGACAGCAGCTTGCACTGTAGTGCAACCACTCTACGAAAAGAGATGGGAGGGATGACTTCATCCCTAAAAGTTACACAGCCAGATTTTCAGAAAAAAAACCCCACCTTTACTCAACTAAACAAGGGACTCCTCTTCAAAACCATCCAGATCATATTTTGTAATTCTAACTAATGCTACGCTGTCCTCCAGCCCAAATGCAGTCAGATCCATCAAATGTATTCATAGCTCTGCACCCTTTACGAGCATGGGATGGATTCTGCTTGGCAGATAGGCCACCCTTTCAGAGACACAAAGAGAGGACTTTCTATGGATAAATTAAATTTCTTTAATTCCTTACATAAAGAGTATCAGCTGTCCATATCACAGGGCACACCGCATACATTGTTATGATTGACATTAAATAACAACAATTAGGAAAAAGCTAGAAAGGTAAACAATGTGCCTAGTACATGATTTTTATTAAAAACCCAAATAATAAACACCTGCTGACTGAAAATGGAGGCAGATCATTTAACACTCATTCTAACTAACTTAAGGTGAAAAGTTAGCAACCAGCTGAGTATTACCTTTGTTATGACCAAACCCAGGAGCTTTCACTATAGAGCAGGACAAAGGACTACCATTATCTGAAACTAGAAACAATAAAGTCTGTTCCAAATACCTTCCAACCTACACATGCTCATAAGACACAAATTCACAAGAAATTTCATTGTATCCATCCAGTACTCTATTGCCATACTTTTTCGAGAAAAAAAAAAAAAAAAAAAGTGGGTTTTGCTGAAAAGCAAATGTTGCCATCAGGGAAGGTTTGACATAATGCTAGCAAGTGCAGAAAGACATCTAGTAAGATGCCCCACTTGATTATTACCAGCTAAAGACTACAAAAAGCTCTGGGTTCTACAGATAAAATTTATATACTAAGTTTTTCATTAGTGCTTACAAACACATAACTTAAAGTGTGCATCCTAGTAACATGTTATATCTTCCAAATAATGTTAAGATCTGATTGTGCATGCAGTCCTTCAGAAACAGAGTAATACTATGAGACAGAAACTTGTTAACACTTTCATATTATTCAGAATGGCAAGAAGAAATCTCAAGCAGAACTATGTAAAAAGATTATCATCTTCCAAAAATACATTTTAAGATGATATTCTCTAAGAAATTAAAAGAATTGAAGAAAAACAGATAAGTCTTTCCCGTAAGTTTCAGTATTGCTTTTTTATTTTTCTTCTGTCTTATTCCTGTTCTGGGAGAGTAGGAAAAAAGAAAACAAAACCAAGATAAAATATATCTATATATATATAAATCAGTGTTCTTTTCATACATATTTTCTTCTGGTTTGGTTTTTTTTTTTTGTATGGAAGTGACATAAACTGTTTTGAAAACTCCCTTTTCCAAAACACATTGAACAGCAGAACATTTAAAAGAGACAAATTCAGCAGGCTTAATGCTGGAAAAGGATCACATGCTCAGCTGCTCTTCAGCAGAGTCCCCCCTTCTGATAAAAGGATAAAGCATGGCTGCACTATGTTCATTGTTAATAGTCATAATCAGTTTCATTATCTCAAGTTCTTAACAAGCTGCATGTCAAAAGAAAAATATCAAGACATAAAAGTAAAATTGAGTGCACTGTGGATGCTGCAATATAAACCCTCTAATTCCCAATACCATTATTAAACCTACATTTCTCAGACTACGTTGTCATGGCAAGTATGACCACCTACCAAGAGCGACTAGCCAGTGGCTGCTGTTCCCACAATTAAAGTGTTTTGGGAAGGTTCTGTCTGAAGTCTGTTTTCTCCTCCCACAAACACATTAATCTAGGAAAGGCATGCAAACAAAACAAAAGAAGCAATGAATCAGGCCACTAACCTGTCTAGTAGCACAACAACAAGATACCTGATAAATATACTGCTTTTGTTACTACTTTTAAGATTGCTGCTTGGTTTGGTCATGGTTTAACCCCAACCAGCAACTAAGCACCACTCTGCCATGCACTCACTCCCCCTCTCAGCAGGGTGGGGGGGAAGAGAACTGGAAGGGTGAAAGTGAGAAAAGTTGTGGTTTGAGTTAAGAACAGTTTAATAATTGAAATAGTAACAATCACAAATTATCATGGAAAGGAAAATAACAAAGAAAGATTAAAAAAACCCAGAAAAGACAAGTGATGCAAAAAGAGTTGGTCACCACCAACCAACTGATGCCCAGGCAGTCTCTGAGCAGCAGCCCCCCCCAGCCAACCGCCTGCCTAGTTTTATTTCTGAATAATAGGACAGCATCATATGGTCAGGGACATCCCTTTGGTCACTTGGGGTCAGCTGTCCCAGCTGTGTCCCCTCCTGAATTCTTGTGCTCCCCCAGCCTGCTCGCTGGTGGGGTGGCTGAGTGGCAGAAAAGACCTTGGCTCTGTGCAGGTGCTGCTCAGCAATGACTGAAACATCCTCGTGTTATCAACACTGTTTCCAGCACAAATCCAAAACACAGCACCATCCTAGCTACCGCAAAGAAAATTAACTCTGCCCCAGCCAAAACCAGCACACGACATAGCATAAGCAAGCTGATGCAGGAGGTACCATGAAAGCTCTCTCATACACTGCTTCAGAAATCAGAGCCATGAAAATAAATCCAGAAAAGTCTACACAGCACAGATTCCCAAAAGCACTCATATTAGCAAGAGAAAGACAGTCTTCTTTCATGTCTCTTAAGGAATACCTAAATACCAAAGTCCCTATTACCAGAGTGACTGTGTAAATAAACTCCAGCCTAGTGACCCTTCAGCTCTGAAACCCCAGGGAGAGGAGAATTAAAAACAAAACAGGTTTCCAGTCTCATGTATTTTATCACTTACACTAAGCAGGGAAACAAAACCAGTTAAAAATGCAGGGAGTTGATACAGACGAGTCAAATCAATCTGAATACCAGGCTGTTTAATGATCTTAAGCCATTAAGTCTTTGTAAAGTTGATGCCTACTTTGCATAATGGTGCTGAGAAACAGAGTAAACAAGCCTCTGCACGGTTCTGCTGTGCTGTGGCCAGATTACATCTATCCATCCGTGCAGAGACTGTCCACTCCAGTAAATGGTCCTGGGATGGTGTACAATGACCCTGCCAAGGCTAACTTTGAAATTGAAGTTCGAACACTGATGACAGCACTGTGCAAAAATTACTATCATTAAAGCTTTCTTTTCCCTACTTATTATAGGCAACTGGGTAACAGGATATCAATGTGAAACCTCTGGAGCAATTCCTAATGAGAACTAGTTACTTTCAATTTCAAAAAGCAATAGATGAAAACGGCAGGATTTCTCTGAATTAATAAAATTACTCTTACTGCGCTAAATATACCTTTGAACATGAATTTCAGACAATAAGGCTGTCTTCGGTACTTAAAAGAATTAATTTACAAAGAAGCCATAAATACATTGGGGTTTCCTTAATTCATACAATTTACCGTAAGATACCTAACAGAGTTAAAACAAACACAACAGGAATACCAATTACTAAGAACATTAAGAACAAGAATGATCAGATAAAAGAATTAAGCAAAACACTTGACTGTCTCATAACTGTGGACATTGTGTCTTGACTCAGCTTCAGGAAATGGACACATAGCTGATGTATCAAGGGCTTTTTGGCCCTCATCTTTTGTACAAACCAGTGCTTTACTTTGATTTTCAGGACATGGAGTGTAAATATTTCATTTCTGATACTGGACATTTCTGGACACTTATCCCTAGGAGATAAGCAAGATGGATGAATTATGCATTTACAGTCAAAGGCCAGTAGACATGTTAATTAGGGAGGCAAGTCAGATATGCAGCTAACACCCCATCAAATCAATAAGCAGAACTGCTTCATCTTCAGAAGTTCTGAGAAAGGGTGATCTGACAAGTAACAGGCTCACCGTATTCCTGTGAATCACAACCGGGTATCCTCATTTTACAGTGTCTCAGTGTTACTAAACTTGGTACAATCAGGTCACATTTTATTTAAAGCAAGAAATATCTCAGTCTAGTATTCCTCTGTTTGAAAACAAACTGACCAAAAAGCCTATTTAGTTGTTCAGCACTTGAGCGTGTGTCAGCTCCCAGTCCCTTCACCAGCAAAGGGTTTTGAACAACAAACTACTCAAAAACAGCAAAGCTAGCAAGACCTTGGAGCTCAGACAGGAAAGAAAGGACTGACTGCACTACTGTGAACACACACTCACTTTGATCTGTGACTCTAGCTTGCATTTGACTGCCTCCAACCTCTTGAATAATTTTTATTCACATAAAGTGTACTATTTCACCTGAGGTTTCACATGACATTAACTCCCTGGCGCATCGTAAGATCACCAGAACTGGCGAACTCCTAGTCCTGTGGAAAGAGACAAGTAGGTCTTTACAAGTGCCCTGAAAGGCAGTCTTCTCACATCAACTTTAAAAGCATTGATTTAAATGGATTGGATTTCTAAGACAACTTCACTAGCATTTCTCAGTGTCTTCATATTATGTCTTACAGCATCACTAGAGTGCACCCACATCTGGCTTTACCTGCCTTCTCTGCTTGCCAGAACCACTCTTCACAGAGTAAATTTTTTTA
Organism: Falco rusticolus; assembly: GCF_015220075.1. Taxonomy (NCBI): domain Eukaryota; kingdom Metazoa; phylum Chordata; class Aves; order Falconiformes; family Falconidae; genus Falco; species Falco rusticolus. Next base: position 51,719,398 of record NC_051187.1, read on the forward strand.
AAGTTTTTTATTTGTAAAATATATGCCCAAGCAATTCCTCTGTCTTACACTACCAAACCCATGATGTTTCATTTTAGAAACCATGCTCTCTGGATTTTGTATTGTCTTCTCTTCTCACTGCCACATTTCAACATGTATGTCCTCTATTCATTTTTCCATTTTCATTCAACAGTCAAACGCCTCTCAAACAGTTTACTAGAGCAGAAGGAAGCAAACTGTGGCACAGAACCCATTATTCCCAAGCTTTGGGTGTTCCACTTTCTGTCACCCACTTCCTAAAGTAGGTGAGCAGTCACCACTGTTTTGCCTAAAATTTGCAGTAACATGTCTGCATTTTCTATTCACAGGCCCAGCACGTAACGTGCTCTCCTTATGTTCGGCTTTACAGCCTGTTTTGCACCTTCCAGAACAAAATTTATCATCTTTCCAAACCTGTCAAAAATTATTTTCATCTACTTAAATTTCCTGTCTTCACTACACATAGTGCAATCAGATAAAGATGGATACTTGCAGCATTCAAGGTCAGTTGTTTCTCAGGACAACAAAAAGAAGTTCCCCACTAAGATAGCCTCCTACAGAGTCCCAGTGCTTCAGCAAGTTTCACATGTGCGAACGCCATTGACTTTTATTCTATCACAGCTCAGCTTGGTGAACATCACCTCTATTAACTTGCTTGCTAGTGCTGTCAGTTGCCATTCCCACCTCTGTATGATCTGTATCATCCCATGTGTGACGTTATTAGATAAATGTGCCTCAAACCTCATTCTACTGCAATCCTCTACTGGTTACAGTAATGATCCCTCCGAATATTTCTCTTAATTGAGGTCTAACAAGCTGGGATTTCAAACCTCCTAACAACAGCCTGCACTTTCAGCCTGAGGCTAAACTCTGAGGGACTATCATAGATGTTCCGTTCAGTTTTGTTACTAAAAATACTCTTGACTGACTCCTCCACCATTTATTTGGGTTGCGATATTACGTACTGCCATTTGGTGTACCTACACTTGTTTATCCTTTGCATTGGCTTACATGAACACAGGTGAATGATACAAAAGCTATACACAGAACAGAAAGAAGAAATCCTTTTCTACTCCCATACTTGTTTGTTTTCTAATTTCTTAGGGGAAAAACCACCTTAAATTTCTTCACCAGACATTTTCTTCGCATCCCTAGAAATCCCATATTCTGCAGCAGAAAATTACGTGTTCTGTTCAATACACTATGGTCCACTGAGGCTTTCCTGCACTCTGTGGAGACCAAAAAGACCTCCATTCATTTTGCCATTTACTACAAATTACTGGCTACTGGTTTCAGTTCATACCTAAAGATGATCCCTGAAAATCTATTTAAAAATGCAAATTTACACTTTTTCAGTGTAGAAATGCTAATGTGAATATACATACCCAGCCAGCATTAACTTCAAAGTCTGAAAGTGCTGTTGCTACTGAAAGATTAGGCAGTTACAAAAAACATTTCAAAACTCTCACAACTGCAACAAATTCAAATCAGTTTATCGAAACTGAGATCATCTGCTTTCCTACAAGCCATTTCCCTTCTATCCTCCCACCCAAGCAACTCCAGTGGGACACGCTGATGAGTCACAAGAGTCCTTCAGGAACGGTGGTGGCGATGGGGCACACCCACACCACACTAGCAGCATGAGTCCGGGCACAGCAAGCACACCTTACCCGAAAACCACACTGTGTGTTGTTGGAAACAAGTGTCAGGCTGGAATCAAGACCCACTAAGAGCACAGGTGGTGCTTGGATATTAAGTTCAGGTGGAATTCCCTGCAGCCACAGATGTACCGGTTTAAAGTCCTCTCCATCAGTGCTGTCAGCTTATGAGCAAAGACTCATTTTCCTCATCAGGACAGGTGGATGCCATCAGGCCCTGGAGTATCTTGTGTTTCAAGGACTCCTCCACGATTATAAAAACCAAGGTTCTGGCAGAGGCACTGGCCCTGGAGCCAGGGATTGATGTCTGGGGCATGCCTGTTTCTTCCAAACCCTCTCCCCATCACTGGGAAGATTGAGGAAGACACTACCTGTGCTCCCGGGCCTTTCAGCGGGCCTCCCAGGGCCATGAAATTGCTTTCTTCTACCTTTGGCTTCTGGTTGCAACATCATCTGTGCCTGTAGGAAAGGTTGGGGGTAGGTGGGTAACAGCTTGAAGACTGTCCTATGGGCACCAGCTGCCCGGTGCCATCCCCGATGGGCCCCAGAGGCAGCCAGCTCCCTGAAGAGTGGAGGCACAGATGGTGCCTCTCTCCTGCTTGGGAGGGGTCACCAGCTGCAACTCGCCAGCTGTTGCTTCTCAGCACCGGTCTTAACGTGGGCCTTGCTGAGAGCTTGGCTGCCGTGCCCTTGCCGAGGGCCTTACACAGGTCCCTCCTCTTCTGTCTAACCCTGCGTTCTGCCCTACCCAGGCCCTCATACCAGGTGGCTGAGAGGGTTCCAGAAGGTTCCTCGTGCAGCCCCCTGCGGCGGCCTGCTGCCACAGCACACACCCTGGGCCTGCCGGGCTGGCGTGTGCGCACCGCCCCGGGACCCACCGGCGGAGGCCGGGCGCCGCGCACCGCCCCGGGGGCCGAGCCCCCTTCAGGCTCCGCGGTGCCCCCGCCTGCCCCCTCACAGGGCCGCCCCGCCCGCAGCTGCGAATCTCCCGCGCGGCCGGGGGCGGGCTCCGCCCCTTGCCGGCTCGTCCAATCAGCGGGCGCCGACCCAGCCGCGCGGGGAGCGCCCCCTGCCGAGCCGCTTCCCCCCCCCCCCCTCCCCGCCCCCGGCGCGGCACCCGCAGCAGGCCGGCCCGCACCGCCGTGGCGCCGCGCGGCACCCGCAGCAGGCCGGCCCGCACCGCCGTGGCGCCGCCGCCAGCCCCGCCGCAGCCAGCCCGCAACCGGGGCAGCGACCGCACGGCTGGGCTGCGGCACCCACGGCGGGGGCGGGACCCGCTGCGCACCCCCCGCTCCGCCGCCGGGACGCGCTGCTGGCCTCGCCCTTCCAACCCGCAAAGGCCTGGCTGCGGTTCCCCCTTGCAGGCGACTCCCGCAGCCCCCGCCGCACGGGGAAGGCTCCTCCTGCAGCGCTTCCCCTTCCCCCGTTCCCTGCAGCCATTTCTGCCACTGCACCGGGCCGCTCCGGGTGCCAGCCCGGCGCCGGCAGACGAAGCCCCCCGACAGGTGCCCAACCCCCGCCTCACTTCACCTGCCGCATCCCTCTTCTCCAGATCCCGCTTTTCTGCCTGCTCAGATCGCAAGGAGACAAACCCGGGCACCCAAGCCAGGCTTGCAGTTTCTGTAAGTCGAAGTTATTCACAGCAAAGAAAAAAAGAAAAAAAAAGGAGGAAAAAAGGGGAAAACGGAGGAAAAAAAGGAGGAAAAAGGAAGAAAAAGAAAAAAGGAAAAAAAAGAAAACAGAAAAAAGTAAGAAAAAGAAAACAGAAAAAAAGGGGAAAAAAGAAAACAAAAAAGAAAAGGGGGAAAAAGTAAAAAGAAAAAGGGAAAAAGAAAAAAAAAAGGACAGACCTAATTTTTTTTTACGCCAATTAGTTTATAACTTTCCAGCACATAATATTTCATCTTTGGCAATGAACAAACAAGAGAAAGACCCCTGATTTATCTACTTCTACAAAAGCAAGTTATTTCTTTCTGGTTAGGGCATTAGTCTCTTGCCTCATACTAGTACTGCTTGACTTTGATTCACAACATCCCTCAAAAACCCCTTCTCCCACGGAAACAACTGTATTAAATTTACATCTTTGATTGTAGAACAGTGTATCATTTTGACAAAACGCACACTGCTTTCTGCCTCTTGATTGTTCTGTGTTTTTCTTTCATAAATTGGAGTGCTCTCAAAAAAACACACAGAATTTTTAACAGCTAAATGGTTGGTTCATCAAACAAAGGCAAGGAGTTGAAATTAAGAGACAATTGTCTTACCCGTTGTGACACCATGAACAACGCCTTCCTTGGTCCTGGAACCTAAACAAAGAACAATATCAGGTTGAAAAATACATCTTCTTAAGTACTGGTAAAGACTAGATAGATGATGAAGAGGGATGAACACATAGATTACACAGTTGCATACAGAATTTTCTAAGACTATTAAAATTAAAGAGAAATTCAATCTAAGGGAATAGGCAGAATTATCAATAAAGAGCAACTGCATGAGTGTATACTGACTGTGGAAAGGTGACTAATACTGGGAACGCTTCTGCAGTTTATTGTTTGCATGTACTGACTTCCATGCCATTTTCTTAATAGCAGTGTTAATTAAGCCTCTCACTTTGCAAACTCACATGGATAACTCTGCACAGAAACCACGTTAATGTTAACATCCTATGGAGGCTCACACATGCATTTGCAGAACATCAGAGCCAAAAATTCCAGAAGATCCTTAAAATTTCACCTTACAACTCTCCTCCAGATCTCAGTTTGCAGGGGTTAACAACCGTTACTGAACCACAGAAAGGCCCAGAGGTTAAAATCATGGGGAGCTGGTAGTGCTAGCTAGATATAGACAAAAATTAATCTGAATGGGAAACATTAAACAGTGGATAGGTGTCAAATGTGAAAATGCCACCAGCGTCAAACCCAAGGTCTGCTGCATCCAGTGTCCTCCTTGTCACTGGCATGTACGACAGCTAATGATTCTGCAGACAGCAACCTAAACCCAGTACTAGACTGAGATGTAACGCAAGACCTGTACAAGCAGTGTGACTGCCACCCTGAAGACCAGACTGGTTTCTGGCACACCTCTGTAAGGATACCATGACTTTTTACCACACTGCATGAAAGGGAACAACCTCTCACGTCTTCAATGGGAAGAGAAACAAATTAGCACATAGTGCTACTGAAAACGTAACTCCATGTCATTGTCCCTACCAGAGCTCTGCTTGTCCTTGTCAGGTTTAATAATTTGGCTGCATTCCAGGGATTAGTATCCATTTGTGGACTATGATGCTGAACAATGTGCAATTAAGCATTACAGAGACAGAGTTTATGGCTCCTAGTTTATCATCTTACCCTGGTCTGCTACAGATAGGATGACTTTGCTACCTACATAGAAGTTATCTTATTTCTAATGCAATTTTTTGTCTGTATGTCATTCAGTACTCGAGACATTATCATTTATACTTCTCATTTTACAGTGTCAAGCTAAAATTATATAGATATTGTAAGAGTAAAGTCATATACAAACTGATATAAGCAGAAATATATTAGAAGAAAGCAACTTTGATCACAACTGTTTACAATAATACAATTAAATACTGAAATGCAATGCAAGTTCATTGATCAATATGCCTGACTTGCTACTAGTGCCCATTTATGGAATTTAAGCCATGTATTTATGGCACTATCAGATGGATTACAACATTGAACTGTTATCCATGAGCAAGACCAGCATAATAATCCATGGCAAATAAGAAAAAAAAAAAAAGCCACATAAAGTAAAACATGTTCTTTTAACTAGCTAATGAAGAGGTTAAACAGCTGAGAAGTTGTCTTCCCCCTCTATTCTGATTTTCACTTTTAAAAAAGCTTGTTTTCTCTCACTGAAGATATTTACCATTGAAAGAATTGTCCATTTTATTAAATCCAAGATGTTCATGTCTAAGGACTTGTTTCAGGACTTCGGTTCTCAATCTTGCGGCACCATGTGAGCTGAAGCCGCAAAGCACTTTGACCACATACTGGAATCCAAGCAGATGATGGTTCTACTGACTTCTAGAAAAAGACTAAACACCACTTCAGGCTTACAGCATGTCCATCAGAATACTTACTGTTAAGCATACACTTTAAAATGCATTGTTAGGCCTGGCCAACATCTCATTCATCTTGTTGAAGTTATTGCCTGCAAGACAAGCTATTAAACACATGGAAACCTGTGAAAAGCAAATACTCAGTTCCCTAGGGCTGGCAAGAGATGAATGATACAGGAGAACTCCCTGAGGACTTCTGCAACCGTATATCCTGAGGGACATAAGCAACTTGATTCTTACTTCACTTACCCTGAAGCAACACTGCTATAGCCACAACTAATACAGAAATGCTAGTCTCTGCTAGTGGAAGACAGGCTTTTCTGTAACGAAATCTCAGCTCGCAGACCTGTGCGGAACAGAGATATGCATAGCCAAATCCATTACCTGGCAAACAACCAGCTAAGCCATGGTCCAGACCTTACAGCATACGTTAGAGCTCAATACTATTTGCCCCATCACTGCATACTCACATGGCAGTAGCTGCTTTTGCAGTCACAGCTACAATGCAACCTAAAAGTATTTTAGGATCTGCCAGAAGCAGGACTATAAATAACAACAGTTGAATGCAGTAGGACGGCTTCTGGCTGGCAGCGAAGGAAAGCTGGTTGTCCACATTGTTTCTAATAGAAACTCGCTGCCTTTCATTCTCATGGTCCCAAAACATCAATACTCTTGCTCATTTGTACCCTGCGTAACAAAGGGAACAGTGGAATCAGAGTAGGGATAATATAAAGACCGAGAAACCTAACACTGACCGACACTACTTAGGTGATGCAGAAGCAATAGTAGTACACGGTAACACTACTCTTCCTGGTTAAAGACAGGGAGACATAAACCCAAATTAGGGGAAGGGGAAATCATTGTCTAAGGAAAACACTTGCTCCCAGGCACTGAACCCCATTATTCCATCAGAGGGACCTTGAGTCCCTTGACTACTCCACTGGCTTTTCTACTACCAAAGGAAAATAAGAAACCTTATGAAAAGAGAGTGCAGCAGAGGAAATTTGGATGGTCTTGCCAAATAGGTCATGATTGCACTCTTCTACTCCAAGGCCATGTGCCAGCTAAGCACAGGGAGTAGTAAACAACTCATCCCTAGCCATCCTGCTCCTAATAAACTATTCCTATGCTCTGCTACGGTGCAACACGTCAGAAATTATCAGACCGGAAACTTCTGTTCCTGAGCACTGAACATGCACTCAAGAGGCAATTGAGCAAAAACTTCAGCTCCCTGGCAGCACACAAAAAGCTCAGAGGAGCTCCTGAGCACTAATAAGAGCATGCAAGACCATCCTTCTTACTCTTGGTTCCTGGTTTCAAAGCGACTGGGGGCACGTATGGCCACTCATTTCCTCACTGCTTCACACCAACAGCTCTTGAAGGATACATAAAGACCTAGTCTTAAATTTACATCATGCACAATGCAGCCCAGGGCTGCTAAGCCTCAGTCCTCCCTTCTAATGAATGATCAGACCTTTGTTGGACATCAAGAAAGGTCCTGATGCTCTGCTTGTATGAGTCAAGACTGAGCCACTGATTTCAGCTGGCCAATGCTGAAATACATCAGCAGAGTAATTTAGGTGGACACCCCCCACCCCCCCCCCCCCAAAGTATACACACTATAGACTGTACTGAACAGTATCTTGGGTATTAAAAAGCAGGACAAAGACAGTGGACTGAGGGAAGAAAGGACAGTTAGTTAATCCTCCAATATGTCACTGTCCCTCAGAACCCTTTCAGTTTCCCCCATGCCAAAGGGAACTGAGAGAGAGAGGAACAAACAAGATGTTATAACAACCACATTTCATCCCAAGCAGCAGCTTTTCTTAATAGAATTTTTACCAGATAGAATTATGTTACAACCTTCCACATAATAGCTAAGAGCAGCCTGGACAGAAAGGTCTGGATGTTTTCTATATTTACTTAATTCCACTGATTTCAGTGGGAGACCATATCATCTAGGAGATTTGGACCAAAAACTTTGCATCTTATTAATTCTGCAGCAGCAGTGGAAGGCTGAATGTTATGGAGCTGACTGCTGAAACTGAAAACGATTAACACATCCTTCTCAGCCCAGTGTTGTGAGGTTCTTTTTTCCAGGATGTCAGGCAGCTTTCACAGCTTAATCTGGCCGTGAAACTTGGATCTGAAAACCCAGCTAGAAAGATAGGAAGGAAGAAACCTTCAGGATCGCTAAGGCAGTGTGCTGCTCCTCTTTTGCATTGCAACCGTTACCAGCCTGCAGAACGGAGAGATATCACACCAGCCTTTGCTAACACTGCCCAGAAGAGCCACCCCTGCTGCAGGCTTGGGAAGCAGACAGAGAAATACCCAGCTCCCCGTTTCCCCCTTACCCAACCTGATCCTGTTGAAACTTCAGCTGGGGAAACTGTGGCTCCCTACAAGCAGGTACCGGCAGGGACACGGTAGCTGCCAGAGGTCCTGGAGACAGCTTCCAACCAAAGGCTTTTTCACCTGCACAACTGAAACTACGCATACAGCTCTTCCCTCCTGAAAAGCAGGCATCTGCTGTGGGAAGGATCCTTCACCATTACTACAGTCACGCATGGGTCCCCAGCATGGCTCAGGGCTCCACCATCCTTACTATTTTATTCTTGAATTAAATAGCAAGCCTGCCCTCCAAAGTTCAACCTCAGCAAAAGTGTCTTCAGTCTGAAGACAATAGGAAATAGTTGCCTTTGGGAGCAGAACAAGGTTCAAATATTATTACGGTCTGGAGAACAGGTCAGACACAAAGGTTAATTTGACACACAATGCAGGTTTCTAATACAAAGAAATCAATGGCCTCAGAAGTATGGTCAGGAACTACAAGAAAGTAAAATTAAAAAAAAAAAAAGAAGGTCCTACCCCTTAAAAATAATTCCAATATCAAGCACAATGTACAGTGAAAGAACATCTATTTTGCTATACTGAAAATGAGCAGACACTCATTTAAAAATAGATTTCTCTCACAATTAGTTTTCAAAATAACTGCCATCTCTGTTGGCAAGAGCACCGAGCTTTGCTATGGCTTAGCAGGAGAACAGCGTATTCCAAGTAAGTGGTCTAAACTATATGGAGCAGAAATAATTTGTTACAGACAGGCACTAGCCTGCAACGGCAGAGGGAATCCTGAAAAGATACTGGAATTGCACAGACCTCGGTGCTCCCATTTTAAAGAAATGCCTCGGGGTTTCAACTCTGTTTATGATACCTGTGCACATCGTCCTAGGTACACACAGCATCCATTACAGAACTGACCTGCTACAAAATCAGCAACAACGAAAGGACCTGTAGGTCCTTTTCCCCTCCATTCATTTATAGACTAACTTTATCAGATGAGTAAAAGAAATAGATCCGTATTTTTTTTTTTTTTTTTTTAAAACGACCACTTCTTCATGTGGCTTGGCAGATTATTTTGCATTGAATTTTTCACGGCAGCATTTGCAAGATAGCCCATTAAAACCCAATACTTGCTAAGCAAATATGATGATCACGCAGTCAAGTACTGATCTGGGATTTGAAAATAATTTTATCCCTGGCTCCACACAAGACTCTTGTATGGCCTAGATAAGTCACTTAACACCTGCTTTGCTATCTTGGGGTCTACCTGCCCTACCTCATTAACTGTAGTGGCTCTTCCTTGAGAACTCATGGAAAATATCTGCTATGGATATGCAATAGCAAGTACAGAACATGAAGTTAATTTCAAAAGATGAGGAGATGACACTGCCATACAAAACGGTACTGTCGATGTGCCAAGCCATTAGCACAGCCTATGCTCGGTTCCTGAACTGATCTCTCAAGTTTCTTCTCTTAAAATCCCACCTAAACCCCACATGTTCTAAGGCATGCTGTAAAGCTATCTTCCACTTCAGCTTCTATATATTGTTTTTTACTGTATTTTTACTGTTCCATCTACCCCTTCAGACTTTAACCCAGCAAACTTCTTGAATAGAGTGCCAGTTAGTGACCTGCACTCTAAGGCACCTCCTATGACACGGTCTAGTTCTGTATGGTGTGACAAATGTGGCTCCACAGAGCAGTAACACATGGCCAGCACAACACAGTAACATAAGAGCCAACATCTGGTTTCAAAGAACCGAAGCTCAGGAGAGCACAACTCTCCTCTTGTTTGTTTTGCAAGGGTCTCCTGTGAGTCATGACATTTGGGTTTTCCTGCTGAAGAACAGGTCTGCTGAGGATCCAGCTGCGAATGTCAGGGTACAGTGACCCACAGCATGATCTCTGCTGCCCACCTACCCACATAGAGGACACCCTCTTTCGTCTTCCCTGCTGCCTCTGCCACACCCTGCTTGGTTTTTTCTGCTGCTGCTACGACTCCCTCCTTTGCCTTGGAGAGTCCTTTCATGAACACATCCATGGCTGAAGAATTTCTTCACACAGCTCTAGAGGAAAAAAAAGAGACAGGACACTTTCAGTAAGTAGGGGGTTTTTTCAGCTTTTTTTCCCAGAAAGGGAAGAAAATTTTATTCAAATCAAATGGGATCAAAATTACTTCAAAATTATATTATTTATACCCCCATATTATGTAGCATCTCTACTAGCAATATGTAATCACCCCTCTGTATGTGAGGTTGCACTCCATATTTCAGACAGAAAAACCAGTTAAATAACTAGAAAAAAAAGGTGTACAATTCCGTGACTCGCCTTTACAGTTTCTCACATGCTGCCATACATAGTAAGTTAAACACCACTGCCAGAGCAGTTCCCTTGATCCAAGCCAAACATGGGGACCCCATTCCCACAGGATCTGGCAGAGGCTTCTGGTCACGTAGGTCTGGTTGGAAGAGTCATTCATAAAAGTCCCTTCCTTGCCTCCCAAGGCATCATTTCCTTCAAAGGGCAGCTCCATTCGTGAGCTGATGGCAGGATTTAGTCCTGTGATTTGATACTCCACCTCTCATCCAGAAGAAAAAGCCGACTTAAAGAAACACTAACAACTACTAAAAAAAAAAACCAAAACCAACAAAAAAATACAAATCCCCAAACCCTCCTAAATCACAACTGCTCACTTGTTATAAGAAACTGCCATTACAACCCAGAGGGACGGGAGCAAACAGAAAGCACTGCTTTTCCAGTAGTCAAGCATTTTGCGCACAGTCCACATCACTTCTGGAAACTGAGTTTTCCCGAATGGGTTCTTTGCATTTATCAGCACTGAGAAAAGATTTTACTAAAAAGCAAAAGCAAGAACGCAGGCTTGTAAAAGCAACACGCTAAAGCTACCGGGTGAGTTCTGTGGCAGCTACACAACCCAGCGCTACCCTGAAACTACTAAAATAGTAATTAAACCCAAGAAGTCAGCGTCACTTCAGTAAACCCGTTATCGATAGCCCTTTCTCTTCACCCACACAGAGCTGCTGCCTGTGATTTTCTTTGCGCTGCCGGAGGCTGGGTAGGAGGGATGGCTGTCTAGGAAGGCATCTGGGCTGCTGCTTTCTACTGACACTGAATATTTTCATGGCAGCATTTGCAAGACAGTCCACTAAAGCCCAATACTTGCAGCACCCGTGCCCCTGCCCCACTGCCCACCGCCCCAGCCCCACTGCCCACCGCCCCTCACCGCCGGGCTGCGGCGGGGGCGCCTTACACACACGGGGGCGGGGGGTGGCAGCCCCCTGCCCGCGGCACCCCCCCGGCTCCTCCACCGAGGGGGTCCCCATCCCTGGGTGGGGGGCAGCGCCGCTGGGGGTACCTGGGGACCGCAGGCGGGGGGGCTATATATCGGATGTATATCAAATAGCATACAGGCACCTGCAGAGGGAGGGAGAGCGCAGGGCGTCGTGGCCATATATATATGTATATATATATATTTATATATACATCCATTGGGAGAGAGAGGCACCTACCGAGGAGGGCTGGGCGACGCCACCGTAGGGGCACCCCCGGGCGCCGGCGGACCCGCCGTCGCGGCGCCCGGCTTCCCCTTCCCTCCCTCCCCGTGCCCACAACAGGTCGTTCAACGGGATATACATACATATAAATGTATATATATAAATATTTCAGGTATTCTATATCTATATATATAAATCTACGTGCATATATACAGACATACTCACAGCCGCTGAGGCTCCACAGGCACGGAGAGCCCAGCCCTCGGCAGCGCGGACGCGGAGCGGAGCCGCCCCCCCCGCCGCGCCGCCACCGCCCCCTCCCCGAGCCCGGAGCGCCCCGGGGGCCCCGCCGCCGCCCCCTCCCCGAGCCCGGAGCGCCCCGCGGGGCCCCGCCGCCGCCCCGCAGCGGAGCGAGCGGCCCCCGCGGCCGCGCCACTTACCGCCGGGCTCCTCCGCCACCGGCGACCGACCCGCTCCGAGCAGGCGTGGGGCGGGGGGACACGGGCGGACGGAGGGGGACGCGCGGAGGGGCCGAGGGGAGCTGCCCCTTCTCAGCACATCCCCGAGGCGGGGGGGAGCGGCCGGGTCCGCTGGCACCACCCCCGACGGCAGCCCCGCAGGCGGCGAGTGTGCGGGAGGGGCGCGGGGCGGGGGGAGCGAGGCTGCGCCGCGAGGGGGGGAGGGGCGGGGGGAGCGGGAAGGGTCCCCGCCCCCCGCTGGGCGCTGCGCCCCCCGCCCGGCCTCCTGCGCCCCCCACCCCTGCGGCGGGGCCGGGGTGGGCTGGGAGCGCTGGTGCCACCGACGCGGACCGAGGGGACCGGGCGGCTCGGCGTCCCCGCGACCCCCCGCGCCCACCGCTCCCTCGACAGGCTGGGGCACCGCAGCTCCGGAGGGCGGGGAAGCTGCTGTTGGTGGCTGCAGAACACCCCTGTTTTCGCTTCACCAAAGCCTTACAAAATCTCCCCGAGCATCTCATCGCTTTTTTTTTTTTTTTTTTTTCTTTTTTCCCCACCTCCAAATTTTCAGCCCTAAGTGGCTGGAGTTCAGCGTGGCTGTTCTCACAAGATTCACGATGCCAGCTCGGTTTTAAGCACGGGAGGTGATGCTCTGGCGGCTCAGTCTTAAGCCTACTGTACACACACACATTTTCAGCCCAAACCAGAAAGACTATGAGAAGCCCTGCCTTGCTCCTGCCAAGTTTGCCCGAACCTGACACCTCTACTAGCATCCTCCACTGTACACTCCATGGCCACTGCTACCCAAGTCTTCATCATAGGAGTCACTTTTTCCCCAGAAAGGGAAAGCTATCCAACTTCTCTATTTTGGTTGCAGAATTTAGGCACGGAAAGCCAAGACCAGTAGGAGACAAGGCATTAGAACAGATGGACTTTCAGCTTCAGTACATCAGTTCATGTGCTATATAAAATCCTGCAAGACCTACAGAAACCGTTTGGTTTTTAAGGCACTCCAAAAGGAGAAACAGAATATAGTGTAGATGAGATACAAGGCTCTGAGCTGCAACGGGCATCTTTCATCCGTCATCCTGCGCAGACAGCTCATGCATCCCTCATTTTGTTTGCATTCTGAACACGTAGTGCAAAGTCTTCCTCTTGTCAGGTTTCCTCATAAGCCTTAATATTTCTATACTGTTTGGTAAACTTTCTTTTGGTTCATTCCACTACTAGTTTTAATCAACCAAGTATTATACAATGTATTTTCTTTCTGAGAGAATGTGTGGACTGGGAATACAAATCATTTCCTCACAATCCTGCTCTCAAGAAAAGCCTTAATAAAAAAGAGATAAATAAAAAAGAAAAAATAAAAAAGGGATGGGGGCCCTGGGAATTAAATTACGTTAAGGTACCTCATCTCATTCATCCTGTGCAGCACGTTCATACTCAATAAAGCAAGAACTAAATGTGGCGTTTCTATTTCCTCCCAATTTGAGGGAGGAGGAAAATAGATACAGTTTCAGACAACAAGGTAAAGTGAATCAAAATCATATACTTTCTACGTATTGTTGACTGGCCCAGCAATGTATATACCATAGTATATAAACCGGGTCCTTGAAAGCCACTCCCTCAGTCATTCTCTACCACCCAGGCCAGTAAAGCTAGACCCCAAATTAGAATGAAAGTAAATATTGTACTCCTTATATAAGTATTATTTTCTGGATTTAAAGAAGCCTTTTGTTTCTGTAGCATGCAAGCAACCGTGAGCATGAAATGTTGCTTTGTATCATGTTGATATAAGTCTGGATAGACTCATTTAATTACGTTAGCAATAACAGAGAACCTAGTGTGATGAATACCCTTGTATATTTACGACTCGGTTTCTGAAACTACAAAGAAAAGCTCCAATATCTGCAACTCCTAGCTTTTGCAAGGGTTCTCTTTTTTGCCTTGTGTTTGTCAAAGGCAGGCATTATGTTCTGCTGTTAAACAAAGTAACAGCTTGTCAGTTAATAAAATCATGCTGCTAGAAATAGAGGGGTAAAGGCAAGAGGCATCAGTTACCACAGCAGAAATAAAGCTTAAGATTTCAGCTGTAGTATTTAAAATAGGCAGCTTTTAAATTCTAAATCAGGGGGTAAAGAGGCACAGAAGGAAAAAAAATAGAGTATGAACGTTGACGCAAGAAATTCTTCATTCTGAAGATGGAAGAGACTCAAGTAGAAAACAATTAAATATGGTGGGGAATTAGTACTGCATCTCCAAGGTGATTCCCATTTAAACCACACTGTGTACAACAGCTGGGTGGATTTTTTTAGATTGTCTCCTCAGTACTTTTAGTATCACAGTAAGTTCTCCCCTGAAGCCTTTCCTGTCTGAAGAAAGGATAGTAGCAAGCAGATTGCCCACTGATTGCATTTAAAACAAATCTTTATTTAACGACACTGTTTACTTTGCATGTGCATCTACAGCAAAAATCAATCAAGTAGTAATAAAAAGTCCTTCAATCTATCTTGCATTGCAGACTAACTTACTGGTTTAGTTGCTAGTGATCAAGTAAACCTACTTTATTGCTGTGAAAAGAACAATTATTGACAATTGAACAGTACTGCAGAGTAAAACTGATCAGAATTTACTGTCTTCAGGTTACAAAATTCAAATGTGAAACTTTTCATGTGGAAACACTGGAGAGGTGTTCTCCTAAATTGAAAGCTTTCCCCTGTTTCTTCAAAAAGTGACTCAGACTGGCTCCCTCCGTTAGCACAGAACTGACACGTGATGTTACCCAGAAGAAAGGTACCTTCGAAAACTTGAAAAGCCACAGTATGAAAAGAAGCTGTCTTAGGGCAGGCTGTTCATAGGTAACATGGATTATTCCACTGCAGGATCTTTCACCGATTGCAGATAATCTGAAAATAGTCTTAATTTGCTAAGTCCATTAACTGTGTCAAACAGTGCAATTTTTGTGCAAATATTTTTCAGTCTTCGGATGTCTTACAGAACAGATTATGATGTGCGTCGCTTTGGAGGCAACGGGGAGTTCAGACCATTTTTGTAGACTCTTGCATCACGTTTGCATTTCTATTCCCACTCGGGTCCCTCTGTGGGTCATTGCTGTCATCACTGGCCATGCTCTAACTACCTGTGTGCATAAGCAATTTCTAAGAACTCAAAAGCATGCTTAATTTCAAAAAAAGGTGAGTGTGACCTCTCATTTGCTTACAAGTAAGTCTGAGGTTTAGCATGTTGTTATCTTAACACTTAGCATGCTTCCAAGTTGTAATGTACCTGTTGTAATGTAACACTTACAGAGCATGTATATGCCTCACTTGCATGGTGTTTCTAGTGATGTGTACTCAACTGAAAATTAAACACGTACTAAAGCCTTCATACAATCAAGTTGCAAGTTATCATTTCAGAGTTTGTTTTCCAGTGGCAGCTATTAATTTAAAATTCATATCCATTATTATGCAGCAGTTGCCATTTCCAATTCATTCTTATTGCAAAGATTTCTGCTCGTGAGCTGTTTTGATAGATACAACTGGGTGCTGACTAGGGCCTGGGTCACTGGATGTCCACTGTTGTGCCACACTACCATTGATAGGAGACACAAATAGACCTGAAGCAGGTTTTTTTGAAATTCAGAACAACATTGCTGGTGTCTTTGTGCACAGAGTCCTTTATCTCAGACCAAAACCAGAGCACGGACAGAATGCTTCACCGAGATAGACCCCCACGACCAGGCCTAGCTCCAGCCTTTATTCTTGTTGCTTCTCCTTTGCTTCTGATCTACCTGCTCCTCTCTGGCACCACGTTCTTTCTCAGAAATCTCATTTCTCTGCAGTCCCAGGCCTCGTGTTTGACACAGATGGATCAGACAACCGGTCTAGTCCTTCCTGCTCTTGGCTCAGGTGCACACAGCACGGCACATACCATTTCATGTCTGCAAACTACAGGCCAAGCTATGTTAAGCTTCAGGCCAGAACACATCCAGTGCAGGTGGATGCATCAGAGATCTAACCAAGAAAAAGGTGCATGGCTGGAGACCAATGAAAAAAGAGGACTTCTTCCCGAAGTCTTAGCATTTGAACAAATTAGGCTGGAATTGGAAGTATATCTGAAAGAAATCCACATGTATATCTCAAGTGAGGTTGCTAAACCTCAAATTCCTTCTTCCAAATATGAACAATGTAAACATTTTCAAAAGAAAACTTAACCAGAATCTTTCAGCATAGGTAAAAATGTGTGTATATATATGTGTGTGTTTATGTGGAAAAGAGTATTTAGAATATATACACGTGTGAAAAATGTTCTAATTGAGACAGACATATGTGCCAAAATACCAGATTGGAGGTATGTACACACGCACACGCACGCGTGCGCGCACACACATGCACACACACACACGCGTATGTATACATGTATTTGAAGAAGGTGATGTCTGTCTTTGACCTGGCAAATATCAGCCCAACTACACTAACCTTGACGTAACTCTGAACAACAGAAAGAAGGGTCTCACAGCTTTGTACCATCTCTGTTGCAGGCAAAACCTGCCAGACCTTCACCTCCTTTACTTGCAGGCGAAGCTGAAGTTACAGAGGCATCACATCTTCCACAGGCAATGGTAACATTTTATAAATTAATTAATCTGTCTGGGCTAGAAAGTGCTGAAGGGCAAAGCAGCTCTGTCTGTTGCACCTGGGACCTTAAGCGAAGCTGTACGCTGAAAGCAACAGCTTAAGTGCTAAGGAGGCCATCTGGCAGTAAGTTTCTACTCAGAGACACCCAGAACATCAGATGAGGCTGACCTAAGGGTGCCTGGCAAAATCAGGGTTGATTGTTCTTTAAGATGATTCCCGTTACATAGCACCAATGGGTTGATTGTAATGGAAAGAAAGAATTATCTTCCTCATGATGTGATGCAGCATGTTAGCAGTATCTCGTATAACCGAAAATGCTAATGCTAGGGGAGTGGGAACCGTCATGCAGCGTGAGGTCTGATGGCTGTCTTGTCCCAAATCCTGTTGGAGTGAAAGGCCAGCACCAGATGTCTCCAAGGTCAATGATAAGGCTGCAAGCTCTAAAGCAGCCTGCTGCAAATCCAGGTATCTGAGCCAGTGCAGGCACAGCACATTAATTACCTGGATGGCAGCATTTCTCAAGAGATACACCAGGAAGGCAGAAGCTTTAATTAGATCCTGAAGTTAGTCACCAACAAACTGTTTAAACAAGTGCAAAACCCAGACAGGAGCATACTTCATTCTATCAAACTGTCTTCTTTCTACAATTTCTAAGGAAAGTAGGCATCACACAAAAGAAAAGTGGCAGTTTTCATTCAGATCACACTTTTTCCATCAGAGGTGTTAATAATCCAGAGGTGATAAGCATATGAGCAATCCAAACACATGAATGCATCTTCACACAGAAACTTTTGTTTCTCATGTTGCTTGTGAGTAAGTTTGCTTTATTGCTGAAGTCTGTTATCCGACATGTTAAATAAACAGAAGTTCTATGTATCTGAAGTTCATCAACATTTGCTACACAAGAAGGGGATTCCCTTTTTGAACATTCAGTGCATGCAAAAATAAACCAAACAACACATATATATATATATATATAAAAATGATATGTAGAACAAGTGCAGAAAGACTATATTGTTTTATTATGTCTTGCCATATTGACCTCCAGGGAAAACCTACTGTCTCCTCTGGAAAAGGCAACACATCATCCTCTTCTCATTTCTCTGATTCCAACACATGAACATCCCAGCCAAGCAGGTCCCTTAGATACCGATTGCTGGTGCCACTCCAATTACCAAAACCTCATGACATGGTCATCAATTGCCAGTGCTTTTTTTGGTAACATCAAACACAGGTCCAATTCAACACCCATTCATGTTGACATTAACCCAGAGATTGACATGGGGGAACCAAGAAGAACAAAGGAAATATCTGTATAAGAACTCCATTATTTGTTCCTGTTTCTTTGGCTCCCTTATTTATTACATGGAATCACTTACTGGAATTCTATCTTAGCACAATCTCCAACCCACAGGACCATACCTTCTTGTCTATGTTTCTATTGCCACAAAACATTTAGGCACTTGTCTTGATCTAAAATTCTTAATTTTAACGGCAACACTTGGACTATTAAGATTTATTTATATGCAGCATTAAGCAGGGTACAGAGTGACTGCGGG
This sequence comes from Falco rusticolus, assembly GCF_015220075.1. Classification (NCBI taxonomy): domain Eukaryota; kingdom Metazoa; phylum Chordata; class Aves; order Falconiformes; family Falconidae; genus Falco; species Falco rusticolus. The sequence continues at coordinate 51,737,670 of NC_051187.1, forward strand.
GAGCCGTCTTGGATTTTTTCACAAGGGGATGTATGCTCAGGCTTGGCAATGTAGACAATCAACAGGAAAAAAAAAAAGATTATTTTTCCTCATACTCATGCACAAAATACATGTACCTGTAAATTTCATTTCTTTTAAATTACCACTCCAGTTACAGCCTCAAGCTCAAATCTTGAAAAAAACCTACCTTAGAAACATTTAATTTCTGTTAGGCTCCCCAATTTGTTTCAATTCACAAGCAGTCTGAAGCATTCACATTTGCAGCGATACCCAAGAGGCAGGAGAAAAAGTCTCAGAAGAAATAAGTTAGTTAAATAAGGGACAAAGGGAGGACGAAGCAGCACACATGGTGGCAGTGGTCACAAGGAAAGGCCACAGACAAAATCAAGCCACATGGGCATAGGCCTCTCAGTGAGGAGTTTATCCCAAAAGGAATGGCGAGTTGTCAGCGGGCTAAGTAGAGATTTGTGGGGAATGACTTTTTATGCATGAAGGTTGGCGGGGGGGGGGGGGGGGAGGGCACGAAACCTTTTCAAACAGTCATTAACGGTCAGATGGCACAGGCACATGGTAGGACGGAGGCAAGAACCGGCACGTGGGCAGCAGGTTAGGTACAGGCAGGCCACAGGGAGCCTTGATGTGTGCGTTCAGGAAAAAGAAGGGACAGTGAGGACATGTCAAAAAAAAAGGTGACATGGTGGAAGCAATGTGCTAGGAAAATTCTTTCTCAAGCAGTTTATTGAGGCGATACTGGAAGAAGATTGCATTTGTCAAAGTCGATTTGCCAAAGCCTGTGAGCTGTCAGACCATCAGACCATTCCAAATGCCTCAAGCCAGCAAGGTCCGTTACAGCGATCACATCCTACCTCTGCGAGGATAAAAGTCTGTAAGTCCCAGCTGCAGGACTGCTTTCTTCCCAGGCTGCTCATACCACCGGTGACCCTAAGGTGACTCACTGTCAGACCGAGAGATACTCGGATGTTAATGCTCGGGTGAGTGAAGTCAGTCACCCAAAGCAGCTGAGCAAGTAGCCAGATTTTCAGCGTTGTTGCCTGTACCCCAAAATTGGTTGCCCCTAAAACCAGGGCTGCTGATTTAGTTCATCTAAAGAGGCTTTCTCATTTGGGCAGTCACAGCTTTGCACTGTCCTGAGGGTGCGTTTGATACTCAGCGTTGTGGCTCAGGTCCCTCAGTAGTCACTCCCCTGCCATGTGCTCTGTGTACATGGTGGGGTGGCCTTGGCTGGACACCACACACCCACCGAAGCCGCCCTGTCACCCCCCTCCTCAGCTGAGCCAGGAGAGATGAGATAAACAAAAGACTCATGGGTCAAGATAAGGGCAGGGAGAGATCACTCAGCAATTACCATCATGGGCAAACCAGACTTGGCTTAGGGAAATTAATTTATTACCATTCAATAAGAGTAGGATAATGAGAGCTAAACCCAAAACTGGAAACCACCTTTCCCCCACCTCTCCCTTCCTCCTGGGCTCAACTTCACTCCCAAATTCTCTGCCTCCTCCCCATGACCGGCAGAGGGGACGGGGGAATGGGGGTTACGCTCAGTTAACCACAGGTTGTCCCTGCAGCTCTTTCCTCCTCACACTCTTTCCATGCTCCAGCGTGGGTCCCTCCCACGGGGTGCAGTCCTTCAGGAGCAGCCTGCTCCCATGGGGGTCCCCCGTGGGGTCACAAGTCCTGCCAGCAAACCTGCTTCAGCGCGGGCTTTTCTGTCTCCATGGGGCCACAGGTCCTGCCAGGACCCTGCTTCATCACAGCCTTCCCATGGGATCACGGACTCCTTCGGGCATCCACCTGCTTCGGCATGGGGTCCTCCACAGGCTGCAGGTGGGGATCTGATCCACTGTGGACCTCCATGGGCTGCAGGGGCACAGCCTGCCTCACCATGGTTTTCACCATGGGCTGCAGGGGAATGTCTGCTCCAGCACCTGGAGCACCTCCTGTCCCTTCTTCCTCACTGACCTGGGTGCCTGCAGGGCTGTTGCTCTCACATATTCTCACTCCTCCTTTCCACTGAAATTTGTTGTGCAGATTTTTCCCCCCCTCGTCTTAAACATGTTATCCCAGAGGTGCTACCACCATCACTGATGGGCTCAGCCTTGGCCGTCAGCAGGGACCTCATGGAGCTGGCTGGCGTTGGCTCCATTGGATATAGGGGAAGATTCTAGCAGCTTCCCACAGAAGCCCCAGCTGTAGCCTTGTCCCCCCTTCCCTTGTCACGCAAACCCAATACTGTAAAAAATCCAAATGATCTAGCCTGAAACAGCTGAATCTCCTTTTGTAAAACAACTAGTCAGTTCCTTGTATCTCCAGAAAAAAAGATCCTAAAAGACATGGCCTGCTTTCATACCGGGCATCTGTATTTTCCCCTGGGCCAAAATACAGATTTCCTTTTGTGTTTTGAAACACAGATGCAGAACTTGTGCAGAATTAGCGTCTCAGTTTATCTGCTTTTCATGGTCCTAATCTACAGGAGATATTCAAAACCTTATCAAAGTTAAAATTGTTTTCCCTTTCAATATATTTTGAATTCATTCTTATTAGCACTCATAACTGCTGATGAATGCCCCATTGTGCTTGATGTTTTACAGCCAGGATCAGACAATATTCTTTGCTCAAAAGGGCTTATTATCTTGGTTTCATGAGAAGATACAAACAGGGAAATAAAGCACAGATGAAGGATATGAGAAGGAGTAGTGACAATGAAACAGGTGAACCATTCACAATAACCAGTCGTCACAGATCACTGCCTTCCTAGGTACCAACTGCCCTGTGAAATGACAGTTTAGCATCCTTGTAGCTTTTTAGCAGTGAACTTAGAATACAGAGTGGATTGTTTCTCTTCAGCATTCACTGTAATCTTCTCTGCTGTTTGCAGCCAAGGTCCACACGTGTTCAACCTGTGGCTAGCACACCACAAGATGCTGCCTTTGTTGCTGCAACTTCAGGCTTCTTTGAAAGAGACTGATCTGATTCGCTGTACAATTTAAAGATTTCTGGTTATGTGGTTGCTCAAAAACATCTTTGTCAAGATGCATTGAACTTGATGCATCCTTTTGTACACCACACACAAACCCATTCAGTGTCTTCTTCCTTTCCATGCCATTAGGCACAGTGTTGTTCTGGTTAGAAGCAGCAGAAGCTAATTGCTATTGTCCCTAATCAGGGCCCTCTCACAGGTAACTGTGTGTTTTGGGTACAATCTACATGAAGCTTTTGTATATAAACTGTTTATAAAGGCTAATGTGTTTTCAATGTTTCAATCAGTTGTTAATAATTATTATTTACTTCTAATGTCCAACCAAGCAGTAAATTCTTTGCACCTGTGGCATATAGTCATCAGTGCTATCTTCTGCCAACATCTTCATAACTATGTTACTAGGTATTATGAAACTCTCTCCAAATATGAAACTCTTTCAGAAATACTTGAAATGGGCAAAAATCAGAATTGTAAAGAATTTCCTTTTGCTGTTTATGAGCCAAATGCAGCTTTCATTATTCTATGACTAGCTCAAATGCTCTGCTGAAGGAAGGTATTCCCCATCATCAGCAAGTTGTCATTCAGTTTGAAATGTGTCTGATGACAAGCTTTTAAAATGAGCATTCAGCTTCCTAAATGAACTTTAATGTTCTTCACTTAAAATCAGTGTGCGAACACCTTAAAGAAACAGTGGGTATTATATTTCCATTTAGTGATTTTAAAACAATGTGTTTCAGTCACTGCTACTTTGTCTAGTGTGAATAATACAGAATTCACTGTGTGTGGGTCACCTGCGCAATGAAGTACTAACAGCATCGATGAAAAAATGAGACCTTGACACTTCATTAAGTGACCTCAGTCTGAGAACAGCATTACCAGTGTCTTTAATATTTTCCACAAGTCAGCTATATTGCTCCCATCCAGCACTTTCTCAACACTATGTTATAATTTTGCAGTTTTGACACATCTAGCGTGTAGTTACCAAAAACCATCCTTGCCTGCTTTTGACTTCAGTGATCTCCATTTGACTTTGCCTGTCTGACTGGGGCTACCACTCAGTCCAGCTCTGTGGAAGACTGAACCTCACAGGGACCACAGAACTAACTTTACACAGCCTGGTACGAGATGCTGAGTCAGCCAAAGTTTTGAGGTGGATCTGTCTTATCCCTTTCCCTAAGGAAGGTATGAACTGAGTAAAATCTAGGCAAATAAACCCAATTTACTAGTGAAGCCAAATTAGACTAGCCCAACCAATTAGCCCAGCAGAAAATAAAAATAGCTTACAACCAACTTTCTCCTTGATCTGGAAGCTCTTGCTTCCAGATTAACTCATCGTCTTTCTGAATTGCAGCAAGCAAGCAAGCCCTCCACATTCCCTTTTGGTCCCTGGGGAGTTGTCCAGCCCCACCGGAGGCCAGCTGGCTGCTCTCTGCCCTTCAGTGCACTGCCACAGGCTGGCTGACCTGGGGGGACCTGCTCTCCCTTAACACGCAGTAGCTCCACAGAAGAGATTGCAATCTCTTTCTACCTTCCAGAAGGTCTTCTTCATTCAGTCTTCTTGGGCCCTGTCTACACTTAAAAGCAGTATGGTACTGTAGGGAAAGATCTGTAGAATAGATTGGTGCTAGGACACAGCATCAAGTATTTGGAACAAAGATGTTTTAGAGTGGAACATCTAGAGAATCCAGAATACTTTTGGAACAGTGTTCAAGATGCTCTAATTTGGTTCCATGCATAGACTATCCACAAGTGGAATGAGCACAGCTTTCAATTTATTTTCCTCCAAAAGGAAAAGTTTGCATGCTCTGAGACTGGACTGTGATGGAAACCAGTAAGTCAGAGTGGAAGGTCTGCTTCAAAAGAGCTCTCCTGATCTGATCTGAAGCAGTAACGTAGATGTACTGAGGTGAATCTCCTCCTAATACAATCATGAATAAAGGAAAAATAGATTGCAATATGGCCTAAACCGATTTTGAACATTGTTGTCCAGCAATGAAGCAAAGGACTCATCATAGACAACTACAGAATGAGCAAAGGCTTGTTCTATATCAGTAGAAAATGTCCCTTTGAGGTCTATTTTGTTACTAAAAATGTGATTTGGATTGTAGAAGATAATATTCTTACATTGTATGATAAATTCAGTACACCTTTAATGACGAATTTCCAATATCATAAAAAACCACAACTTTTGTATTGCAATTCTGCAACAATCCTGCTTCTTTTTCTATGTCTAAGCCAAGTTCACCACCCTTAAGAGAGGAGATAGGGGTTATTTTTAAAGATGATCGGTATTGCTTGCTTCAAACATTGTGTAGAACACTTCCCAATTAATCTAAAATCAGTAAGCTGAGATTCTCCATGGTGATACAGGAATTCTACTACTCCTAGTGTTGTATCAGTCGTTGTATTCAGCAAAATGAGAGGAGGTTGAGGATTTTTATTTTTATTTTTTGTTAACCTGTTTTCTTATTGCAAGATGCTCAGAAACATTTTAAAAGTTCTGCTTAATAAGCAGCAAGGGGTACAAGTGCATACAATCATCAAGAACATTGCCTGGCACAAATTTAATCCCATTATATATTTATGGAAATGATACTGAAGACAAAAATCTGGATATATTGTCTCGCAGGTACAGACCTGAAGAAACTGCTAAGAGGAGTAAGAGGAAAAGAAGTTGAGGTAGAAATGCGCTGGAAGCAGAGGTCATAAATGATTATAGATATTGCTTTATTTCTCTATTTTGTCTCATCTGGTGTGATGACTGAGGTGAATGTGATCAGCTCAGGAGATGAAACTAGAAACTCTGGCCCATAAGCAAATCTAAGACTGCAAGAACTGCAAGTGCGGTCACCTGTTTCACAGGAGGCATTACAAATTTAGCCAAGGGTTTTCTAGCAGCGCCTAGCTCTCATTAAGTACTTGCCAAGTAAAAATTCCTTGGAATTTGAAGGAGAGTAATTTATCCTGCTGAAAAAAATAAAATTAAATAGTGGCCATTTCAAAAGAAACTTGGTAGAACATGTTTTGGTTTGGGGGCTTTTTTAGTTTGGTTCCCCACCACCACCACTTCAAACCTTGCTGACACATTTCAAATAGATTACTAATCCATTATTTTATGACTTGATAGAGTGTGTTTAAACATATACTTCAGGAAGGGTTAAATCCTTTCCTTGATTGAGGCCTTGACATGCTTGAAACATAACTTTTAAAAGTATAATCATTGCAAGACATTTTAATGTGATGACTTTGGGCTTTTGATTTGTCAGAAAATGTTTATTACCACTGGAAATCTGCACACCCTACTAAAGGATGAAAATCTCACAAGCTCAATATGAATTAGTTGTATCCTCAAAGTGTATTCATGTTAGGGTTTAAAGTAAACATAGTATTCTAAACAGTTTAAAACTCTTAGAGACAGCCATCTATAGAAAATGTATAGAATATGGTCAGTAATGTCAGCTTGTCAATAAGCTGAGCATTAATCATATATGAAGTCTGGATTGCTCCTGTGCTTACTTTAAATTTAAGAACATCCTGATGCGCACTGTTGAATTGAGGAGTCTGAACCAGTAGTGTGCCCATACAGAAATTATTTCATACAGGCAGATTACCAGACAAAACTTACTGGAATGTAACAATTTTGAAACGGTACCATATTGAATGATATTGTGGATTACATGATAGCATATAGGTGGTGGCACTTTTACACATCTAATCATTGAAAATGTTATAATTTTAACTGAATTTTTAAGAGTTTGGGTTTTTTTAAAATCTAAAAAGTCTACACTCCTCCACTGAAAACTACCATTCCTGAGGATGTTAATGTAGAAGACAGCAGAACTTTTTTTCTTAGGGAGAAATTGAGGATCAGTTATTAATTCTGCTTTGGTTACTGGTTGCTTCTCAAGGAAATTATTTTTGGAACACACCTGCCTATCCTTATCCAAAACTTATTGGAGAAAATGGGGAACCTCCCATTGATATTCATTTTTTAATCTTGTCTTTGGTGTTGAATAGATTGAACAAAGTTTTCCCTTTTTGATGGAGGAAGATTCAAGAAAACAATTTGGCAGGAGGGCAGCTTGGTATCTGACATTTTGAATTACAATGGGAAAAGAAGCACGTACAAATTTTGTGTAATATTTGATTTCCAGTATCATTCTTCAGTGAATATTCAAAATGGAAATGTACATAGAGGAGGCAAAAATGTTACTTGTGAGGTATACATACTGGTTGTTAAGGTAACAGAGGAAGGAACCAGCAGAAATTTGTATCTAAGCCTAATTCTTACTGAACTCAACGCATTTTGGTTGACTAGAGAGTTCAGTATCTAAAAACTGGAAAGAACATAGCAAAAGGTCAAATACAGAGACGTGTTAATCTTGGAGAAAACAGTTGATGAATCTGCTCAAGTTACTGAACCACTTCTTCAACCATAACATAATGACATACTCCTAATGTTCCTCTATGTGAGTCTTGTACATTAAAGAGAGAGAGAGGAGGTTGTAACTCACAAGTATAACAGGGGATAGGAGAGGCAGTGACACAGCAGAGCATCTCAGAGCTCAGAGCCTGCTAAACAGATGTAGCGTTGAGCTTCTAATGCGAACAGCAGTTCACATGTTTGGAAGGAAGCCTAAAAGGTTGCAAACCAGACTGAAAGAGAATTCAACCATAGTGAAGTGTACTGGTTTATCTGGGACAGAGTTAAATTTCTTCACAGTAGCTTGTGTGGTGCTGTGTTTTGGATTTGTGACCAAAACAGTGTTGATAACGCAGGGATGTTTTAGTTGCTGCTGAGTAGCGCTTGCACAGTGTCAAGGCCTTTTCTGCTCCTCAGACTGCCCCACCAGTGAGCAGGCTGGGGGGGGCAGAAGAAGTTGCAGGGGGACACAGCTGGGACAGCTGACCCCAACTGACAGAAGGGATGTCCCTGGCCGTGTGATGTCCTGCCGAGCAATCAAATCTGGAAGAAAGAAGGAGGAAGGGGGAACATTCTCAGTTATGGCATTTGTCTTCCTGAGTAACTGTTACGCGTGACGGAGCCCTGCTTTCCTGGGGATGGCTGAACACCTGCCTGTGATGGGAACTGGTGAATGAACCCCTTATTGTGCTTTGCTTGCGTGTGCAGCTTTTGCTTTACCTATCAAACTGTCTTTATCTGAACCCATGACTTTTTGCAGTTTTACACTTCCAATTCCCCCATCTCACCAGGGGAGCAGTGAGCGAGCGGCTGCGTGGTGATGAGCTGCCCACTGAGGTTAAACCATGACACTATGGCAAAGCCTGGCAAGACTAAAATGCTTTTTTCATATTTTTTTTCTGAGCTGAAATCTTGATCTACTCTGTAAATGAGACTCACCAACAGTTTTATACAGGCTGCAGCAACATAGACAAGCCAACATTTTCCCTAGCTGAGCCTGCAATACCCTTGGCTAGAGAGGGCCCTTGTGTTTCCATGCATGCTTGCTTAGATCTGGAGCCCCTTAGCAGGGCTGAATTTTACCGTACAGCCTCCCAGACTGATCTCACTCTCCAGCAGACTGAGGTCTCTCTACACCTGCCTATGCAGACATGTTGTTGAGAAAAACACATTTGATCTTCACCAGATTCTCAGCTAGAAGGAATAAGCCTGTCTTTGTGGACTTATACAGATAGGGGTTTATTGCAAGAAATATCTTTCACTGTACAATTACAAAAGAATACTGCAACAGGATCCTGGTGTTCTATTGCTTAACACTAATCCGCTGTTTCTACCATGAATGTTTAATGCATTGCTCTCTCAGGAAGCCCTGTTCTCTCAAGTAGCTCTGGCTTTCCCAATTTTCTCCCTCTGTCATGTATAGGCTGCCTGTCCAAAATCTGTAATCACAATAGCAGATGGAAAAGGTCTCAAACCCTGCATTAAAGTTTAGACAGACTGCGCCATTAGAGCTTGGGTCAATGCTGTGTGCTAAAACATGTCATTTTCTTTGTGCTCGCTCAGATCGTCACCATCTTCAGTGTGAGGTTTCAGTTCAACACCTGAGCTTTGTAATATCTCCAGATGTACAAGGGTGCACGTGAAACAGCTGCCTCTCTGCAACAAAGCTCTTTCTGAACAGGGTGTGATATTAAATGAACAAACATTTTGGGTCTCAGGGTAGCACAAAGCGGCTGCACAAATGTTTGCATGGCTAACGAGAACAGCATCACGGCTCTAAGGGCACCAATAGCTTTAAGTGCTCTGAGTAACCTTGCTTGGGGTCCCCACCCCATGCCCTCTCTGCAAGGGCCTGGGAGTCCTGTTTAAGCCCCAAAGCCTTGCCTGAGCTCACCATGAGGGAAGAGCAGGGATGGGGGCTGCTCCATGTGGCAGGGATGGGACAGGGTGCAGGATGATTCCGTCACGGACAGGGACCTTGCTGACCGGCAGGATAGGGCTGGTGGCAGCAATGGGCTCCTGCCAGCCCAGGGGCAACCAGAACAATGCAAGGCGACAAGGGTGGCCTGGGTCACTCCATCAGGGGGCTGGCGTTAGGGCCAAGCACGGGTGCTCAGTGGGGTCAGGTGAGGCTGTCAGGGCAGATAAGGCCATTTCACACCCTCAGGACCCTGAGAAACAGGTAGGCCCAGCTGCGTGTTGTTTGTTTTCTCTGCAAATGATTTCTGCAACTAAATACTTTTATTGTCTAAAAGTCACCTATGGGATGTGTTCATAACTTCATGACCTTCGTAACGAGTATTGTCCCATCAGAAATGACTGCTCCCCATGGAGCCTAATGATTGCAATACAGAGAAAAGGGGATAAGAGCTGCTGACCAACTTAAGTAATTGCAAGAAACATGTTAGTAAAGTCTGATTTTTATCATCTCCCTTTTATAAGTGTCTGAAACCATATCCTATCTCACAACCAACCTTGATGCCACCAAAGTCAGCTGAAATTCAAAGGAGGAGGTATGGACCTTAAAGTTAAGACATCATAATATAATGATACAATGTATAGACGTGATAATTTTATGGGGAAAAAAAGGTGAAAGTCTCTGTGAAAGTATTAAAATAGTTTTCCTTCTGTAGGATAAAAGCAAAAGAAGAAATTACATATTGAGAGGGAGTAAATTTTTCTTTATGCTGAATTTATAATTTGAGCCGGGGCAATCTGAAGGCATATTATCACACTAATATTATCGCTGCTTAAACCAAGTGTCCTACATGTAGGAGGCTGACCACAGCCCAGGTTAAGCAGACTAGGGTTAGAGGAGAGGGAGCTGCCATGATCTGGATGTTTTAGAAACACAAGCAGTTTTGAATAGAGCAATTCTACCTGATGAAATTAAATGATTAATGAAAATAATGGTAACACGAGCCTGCCACCAGTCATTGTAATTTATTTTATATAAAATATATATTTAATGAATGCTTCCCTCACATACATGTCTACAATACCCCTATTCTTCATCCAGTCATGCAAGAACAACCACACTTTAATTTTCAATGGCTTTCCATATGTTATGAAGGGTAAGAGTTCAAAAATCCCTTGGAAACATTCTACTGGACTGGAGTGGCTTCTACTTGTGATGCTCCTCCTCTTTCTTCTCTTTGACTGAAGAGATGATGCTTCATTCCTCTTTTACCAACATGAAGTTCACCATAAAAAATGGGGAAAAAATACTGAATCTGGTCAAATTAGGGGTCCCCAGCCACCTCTCCACCAGTTTTCCAGTGGCCCTAAGAAGGAGATCCAGCACTCAGGCTAGGGGAGCCGTCACACTCTGCCACCCCACACCTGATTCTGGACACCAGTGAGGCTGAATGCTGGGGCACACTAAAGGGTGTATACACAGATTCTGTGTATTAACTAAGTTTGTTACATGCCTGCCACTGTGGGTTACCCAACATCATGATGCACCTTCACTCAGGTGTTCCTGTATTCTTTTATACGCCTTACGATGCCTACCTGAGTGGCTTTAGGAAGGCTGTAGCCTGCTGCTTTAGATATGTGTATGTTGTTGCACAGCAACAGCTACCATCCCAAAGTACAGCTATCTTTTCCATCCCTCTGTCTCACAAATTCATCAGTTAGAACTGACTGAAACCGAGCAAATGTAGCTAGCAGTGGCAAACCAACACGGAACGTGTAGAAATTCAAAAGGGGCTCACTGCAGAGGGTAAGTATAGCACACACACGATCGTAAGCAAGCATCTTAGCCCTCAACACGCCACGTGACAGTAAAATGTGCTGTTCAGTTCAAGCAGTTTGAAAAGCCAGGAATAAGTCATCATCATTTCATTTCACTGTGCCTTGTAAATTTGTCAAGCCTCTATCTCCCAGCAGACCACACAACCCATTTTATAGAACCATGGAGCTTCCCAGGAAGCCTCTGCCTTTTCTTTGGATTTTCACCAGCAATGCACATCAGTGATAGTGAGTCCTTTTGCAAGAAATTATTTCACTGAACGCCCCCTCCAGCAGTTGGAAACACTCCTGGTTAACGGCCCTGGTTACTGGCTAGGCTTGTGCTGGACTGCAACACACACGGATATTCCCCACCCCCACCCCTACCCCCCGCTACCTCCAGTCTGCTACTCACAGTACAGACTCTGCTCTGCACTGTTACCAGTTTGTTGCATCCATATTAAAGACTACATTGCCTGAATTCTTTGTCATTATACTCCAAATCCATGAGCAAAAAGGGGGGCACAACTGATATGCAAAACCAATAACTTATTTTTAGTTTAAACTCTGAGCCATTTAATGAAATATTTGTAGTCCAATTGCAATGATACTCACACATTTAAAATGAAATACAGTTAAAAATTATATATACACAAACTTCCTAGAACCTATCCCTTTCTCTGGTATTGTGCTCACCATGGCACTGCCCCTCTGGGTGTGCAGTTTGGCAGCTTCAGGCTGTGGGCAGGGAGTGACAGCACAGTCAGCATCTCCTCTCTGGGAGGAGTGGGATGTTGATTCTTTCTTCTTAACCCAGGACTTGTGGTTCAGGTAATTTTTATGTTTGGTAATAGCATCTACACTCTGCTCTTTCTTCCTGGGTCTATGATACCATGTTACAGTCACATTTGTGTGTTTAGCGTATGTTCTATACTCATTCTCTGCTCCCTTACCACTAGAACTGGTTTTACCCAGCTGCCAAGGTTGCTTTCCTTTGATAACCTATTTATAACCTATTTGTAGTAATTGCCAGTACTGAGCTTTTCATAGCCGTGGGTCTGCTGCTATCCTTTGCCTGTGCTTTAACACTCCTGCTTTGATCCCGTGCCTGTGGTCCTCCACGCCGCATTTTATTTGAGGGTCATAGATAATCCATTCTGCACACAGTAACTGCTCGCCATTGCTATGTGTTAAGTACATATAACAGTAAGTGTTATGTTACACAATTGTACAAAGCTAAGAAAACACTAAAACAAGTCCAGTAATATTTGCCTGGTCATTAGCTAATTGAGTTATGTTACAAAGTTACAAGTTACCATTGTTACAATGTTATAATGTTACAAGTTAACTTGTTACAATGAAACAAGTCAAAACAAAGCTTCAAGGAAACCAAAACAAATCCAGACCTTCCAGAAATGCTTTTTGGTACTAACAGAAAAAGGAAGAGAAGCATTTAGCTCACCCCACTTTCCCTGAATGGAAAAAACAGAGCTAGTGGAGATAATCAGTCCCTAAAGGGCTCAGAGCTCCGGCATTCCCCAGGGCACTTGCACATGCAGTAGGATGTGGAAAGAGCAGGGCAGAATTTTTCTCTCTATTGAAATTAGATTGGAAGAGCTTAAAATCACGCAGAAAAGTTACAGGGCCTGGTATATTCACTGCGATACAATAGTTGAAGTCCAGGCCAGCCGACCACCCCCCACCCCCCTCCCCCCAGGCCCAGAAGCAGCTGGGTACATGGGTGGCTGCCCTTGTTTCTAGTTCTCTGAGAGATCCTGGTGCTCGTGGCCCACCAACGTGACTTCCAAAGAAACCCCAGGGCTTTCCATAATAGATGTTTCCTGTTCCCTTTAGAAAGGGAAATGGTAGATGAAGGTTTAATCTTGAAGGGAAGGTCGGGCCTGGCTCGCTCCAAATTCTTCCAGTGATCCAGCCCCAAAGGGGTTCACGTTGGGCGCTCCAAGAGGTTGTGTTCCCAGGGCCGCTTTGCGGCTCCCGCACCAAGTTAGAACACTGCCGATGTTTGATGCTCGGAAAATGTTTTTCCCTGTTCTTTTTTGGTGCCTGAATATTACATAGAAGGCTTGAGCAAATCTCAGTGCCTTCCTGGCAAGGCTCAGGGGGGCTGCCTGATCTTTCCATAAGCATTTAAAGGCGCTCAGAAAATAGATTAGACAGGCCCATATAGTTGTAGCTCCTGTAGGAGCAATGGGCTAGGTGTCACGCTGTGTTCTTACATTCCTCAGTTTCTAAAAAGGTGGGTAGTGGGCCCCACCTTTCAGCTACACATGTTAAAACGTATCAAGTTCAATGCATCGCCATTCTAGCCCTGTAGCAGAGCTGACAGAAGAGAGGGAAAGGGTTTCACAGAAATCTTTGACATTTAAAATCCTTAGCTTACAAAGTGGAACAATTTTACATTATTATTTGTTTTGTTCTGTGAGGGATTTTTATTTTGAAAGCTTTTTCTTAGTTATTCAATTTGTTTCCCTTCCCTTTATTTCCCTTTCATCTTTTCACCACTGGTGACTGGTGTGGCAAAGAAAAACACTTTATTAATTTGGGGACTTTCTAAGTACAACAAACCCATGAACATTTTGGTGAGATGAGGCTTTATTATTATTTTTTTTAAATGAATAAACCTCTTCTGTAGATTTACTGAAATGCTCCTGGGGATTCAATCTGAAATGTGAACAAAACAAAGAAGCCAGGGTGAGAAGAAATCATGCTTGTACACTTGGTACAAGGTTTTCCAGCTCTTCCATTTGAAATCAGTTGCTGGTAGCCATTAATACCTGCTACTACCTCCTCTGACCCTCTCTTGACTTCAGTTTTCCTCTTACTGATACATCTAAGAAAGTGAGACCTTTCAAATCCAAGCACTTATGTGGCACTCACTGTGTCATGGCTACTATACGTGAGCATACATACATATATTTAGATTTAGTACTCACTCCCAAAGCTCATTATTTTCTAAATTAGGCTCCTTCAGGCTCCAGTCCAACTCTAAACTCCCAGCTGTGGCAACTATTGCATAGCCCATTAGTCAACCCTCCTTTGTTTTTTGATTCCAAGGGAAAAATTAGTCACTACAAAAAATCTGCAATTGCTCAAATTGGAGATTACACACAGAGTTCCTGGTGCATTCCTTTTGTTTTTCTCCCAGTGCATGTCAAGACTGCTAACCAATTTTCTAGGAATAGAACTGATCACACGGGCCGAAGAAAAGTCTCTCAAATATATTTTCGATATGATGGGGAAAGCTTCTCTGTAAATAGCAGAGGGCTCACTCCTAGAGCTTGGAACAACATCTATCTGTTGCAATATCAGAGGACTTTTAGAACCCTTCAGTTTAGACAAGTTTCACGTATTATCAAGGCTTCCAGGAAAACAAAGCATGGGCCCATATAGTAGCAATCCACACAGCAGCAGAATGTGAGGTTTGAAGTTTGGGTGGAAAGAATATTTTTGAAACTTTTCTGTCAAAGGCTACAATGAAGAGTAAATGTCAACTGGTTTGGAATATTTTTTCTGGCAATTCCATGGCTTTCCCCATGGCCACACACCATTTTCTGACTGGAAAATTAAAACACAATGTCATTGGACACATCTGGAAGTAATTTGCCCTACCTTCAAATGCTGAATCTTAAGGAACATAGATCCCCAAGTATCTTTATAATTACAGGAAAAGGGAGAACAACATGATAAAGAAAACTCTATAATAGAAACTGAGCAGATTAAATCAAAGCCAGTGTTCTAAAACTGTTCCAGCCAGTCATTGCAAATCAGATTTATCTCTTGTATAGGCATCCTGCATCCTCAGCTCTTCTACCAAGACTATTCATGCAAAAACCTGCTTACAGGTGCTTACAGATCCAGCTGGACAGAACACCTCTCTGCCACAGAACTGCCCCACTCCGGAGAAAGCTACTTTTACAGATCCCCTTGCAAGGAGCAGCTAAATGGTTCAGGTCTGGGACTCAACTTAGCCTGAGTCACATCTGAATGAAATCAAGACACTACCGTATCCTGACCCAATACACTTCAAGCCACAAAGATGCCAGCTGGGAAACACCAGGCAAATCAAGTTTCTTCCCCTACTGAACTAGAACATCATTATCAAACCAAAGATCCCTACAAACCCTAGAGACTGACACATCTATTCCTGTGCAATTCATACGCCCACCCTATGAACAGCAACAAGCTCTACTCATGTAGCTAATAAATCTGGACAAATTCCAAGCACAGCAGCAAAAATTAGGAGATGGAATTATTGGTAAACATACTAAAAATTCTACAGCTGTATTATTATCTTCCCTGTTAGGTTTCTGTCCCACTAAGCCTTTTCAAATACCCCAGGCAGAGTTTGGCACCAGACCGTAACTGATGCGTAATGGAAGAACTTCATAGCTATCTGCACACCACCAGTTGCAACACCGAGGCCTCAGTACTGGAAAATGGAACCAGCAATTCTGTGCAGAAAATTATGAAAATGAAATCAACGCATGGATGCTTCAGATGAGCAAAATGCATAAAAACAAAGCAACATGAGCAGAACTCCTGTGGCCTTAGGAAATCACGTGCAAACTTTTTATAGCGGATTTTTATCTTGATTGTATCCATTAAGACTTGCTCTTTGTGTATCTCGCACAATGTTCCTTCTGCTTAAAAAAAAAAAGCAAATGGCTTCTCACTGTCCCTTAAAGAAGCTGTGACACTCACTCCAGACTGAACCACTCAGGGTGGGAAAGAAATCTGTTTTCCCATGAAATACATTTGTAGAAGAAAAGTTATAAAAGAGCGTAGTTGTAGGAAGCCAAGTCTGTATATTTGCCATGGAAACAGCAGTTACCAGAAACACAGTGATGAGAAGAATATCAACTATCACTTCAGTCTGATTTTTCCAGCATTCAGACATAGCAAACTGTAGGCTAGTCCTTAAGCAGCTTGATAGACCCACCAGTTTTATTAGTGTGATAATTATGGGTCATTTCCGGCTGCTACTTTTGAAACGTCCTAGGTATAATTTACTGTATTCAGGAAATATAAGGAATGAAATGGAAAAGAGAAAGCAAGTGTAGAAAGGGCTCTCACCTCACTCTGGACTCTCACCTCATTTTTGTGAGGCCAGCAGTAGCCCTGATGTGTATTTTGATTGCCTGTTTTGTTTTCCAGTTTCTTTACATCCTGGCACAGGCACACGGTATGAGGAAGGAGAGGGACTTTTTTTGGAGAGCTCCTGGAGATGAAGCCGTGCAGACCTTATTCCGGTGTTCTACTTTTGGAAGTTTTTTGTTTCACCCATATTAGGAAAAGCTTGACATTAAAAGCACCTCCAAGCTCTAAGAAAGCTTAACTGAAGTTGCAAATCCAAATTTTAGCACAGGGTTTTCTTTCTAGAACTGTCACTGCTTCTGTATTTGTTATCTCTCTGTTCTTTGTCTCTTATCAGTTTCCTTTCCTTTTGACACCCTGTTCCTCTTCACTTGCCTCTCCTTCCCTTCATTGTTCTCTTCTTTTTGCTACCAACACTGTAGTGGAAGCATCCCAATCTCCCTTCTTCCTACTGATGTGAACAAAACCCCAGCCAAACCAAGCAACCATTTTTGCCAAAGGGAAGAGACACACATGCTGAATGCAGCCTGTCAGCACTGGGCTTGGCAAAAAAGGGATGATTCAGACTCCAGGGGAATTAGCAGCACTTGATGACCTGCCCATGAGAAGAATGCCAAGGGTTTGACTGCTTCCAGAGTTCAGGTGAATGCTGCCCTTCCAGTCACCTGCAGCACTGCTGTTCAGGAGGGTTGATCACTCCTTGCGGAGCCACCTTCAGCTGTGAGAAAGCAGCCCAGCGCAAACAGGAAGGTGTGCTACCAACAGAGGGAATTTTTACTGTTCTGGTCTTTTGCCACAGACCTGGCTTCCCTCTAGTTTCCACAGAATACTATTGATCCCCATATGAGCGAGCATGGGGGCTTTACAGTGCTTATCTCTAGCAGCACCGGTTTGTTTTTCACAGGGTGTTGCTAACGAAGCTTTGTCAGTAGCAGATATGCGTGGGAATTTCACACTATCAGATGGATGAAAAGTGCATCCAGGAAGTTTCTGTCCTTCAGAAATGATTACTTAGCCCCCAGCTTGCCACATTCTCCTGAAGGTAAAACCTTGACTGTCCAAGCTTTTCTCAGTGTGGGGTTTAAAGGCGATATAAGTAACTGTTGCTTCTCTATGTCTTTTGCCGATTTCTTGGCGCTGGGGAAGGGGTTGGCCTCCAGAATAGCGGGAGCATTCCCTAAGCTAAACTGTCTTTTAGCACTATCTCCTAGAGGCTGCTAAAAGAGGCTACAATGCTCACCAAAGATCAGTGCCTTCATTACACTTGGGAGGCAGTACAGGGAAGGAAATGGCCAAGGTTAGAGCTGCGCACCAATGAGTTATTTCTTTTGTTCGAGGAAAATCCTAGTCTTCTTTGGTATATTTGCATATATCAATCATTTCTAGAAAGGAAATGGTAGGAACAGCTCACAGGTGTGGCTTTTTTTTTAAAAGTAACCCAGACCATTGCCAATTCCCACTTACCTGGTGCCAACTTTGCCCTTAAGATAGGCTGAAATGAGAGCAAAGCATAGACCAATTTCTTTCATTGGCTCCCACATAACAGATGGTTTTGATACATAAATGTCTCCGAAGGCTAAAAACTTGTCCACAGACAAAGGAAAAGAACATACTGGAGTACACTTCAAAAGTGCAACTATTACCCGATACTTCAGCAAAGTTACTCAAATACTGCAGGGTATTTTGTTTGCTTAGTTCTATCAAGAGTGATGCTGCTGATGCAATACAACTTTCTGCCTTAGCTGGATCCAGATTCCAGTTGCGTCATCAAAACCACTAAGAATTCATACCGTAACCATGCAAACTTCACATACTGATCTTTAATCAGAAAACCCCTCTGCTATGTCCTTTCTACACAATTATTTGTGTTACTACTGTTACAAGCAAAGTAAGATTCAAAGGAGTTATTTTTTGAGAAGGACACAGTGGTCTGTATTATGTAATCAAAACAAACCTAAAGAAATCTTATTGATTCATTGAATCTTATTTTAGATGTAAAACTTGGACTTCCTGGATTAACTTTTATGAGAAATATTCTTGTGTAAGTACACAAGAATTATAGCCAAGAAAAATGTAGCCGCTTTGAGCATGATGGCATCTCTTATATTGTGTGCTTTTAATTCATGCTAACCAGCCATATACATTGGATATGAGCTGTTAACTTAAAAAAAATAAATATGGGAATTCAGAATTCCTCAGAAGCCTTCAATATGATTTTGGAGCTTACAGGAAAAACATTATGACAAGAACAAGACACTTTTTCTTCTGATATAGAGGGACATTAGAACTCATCATATGATTCGATGAGAATTTTCTGCATCATTGCAGACTGACTGTAGAAGTGATTTCTTCTTCCTGATCCTGATGTGCCTATTTTCATGTCTTCAGCGCTGCCCTATCCCATCTGTATATGAGAGAAGAAAGCAAAGTGGCTTTTTCACTGGACCAGCTCAGCTGGCACCAAGAGGCACTGCAAACAATGTGAGAAATTATCTCAAATACAAATGTGCTGTATCTGGGGCAAGCGAAAGCCAAATTCGCTCAGCAGTAGGCATGCCAGTGGAATGAAACATTATTCAGTAACAACTTTCTTACACAGAAACTCTAATTTTTTACCATATCACTTGTGGCACTACGTGCTAAGAAGGCATATAGCCCATGGTCTGAGCTGCAGTTTACAGCTGTTGTCCCAGCTGCCAGCATAGGTAGAAAAGATGATCTAGCTGTGCAGTCTTTGGCCTGGATAGCTCTGGGTGCCTAACCCCTGTGGATTTGGACTACTCCTACTAAGACTGGGGATAGTGTTACTACTGATAAACCTTGAAAAGCGTGGATGATAGAGAGCTGTGAGACAGACCATGGCTGTGTAGCCAAGGTGATCTTATAGAAATTATTGAATAATCTGGAGAATCAACAGGAGCTCTGCCAAAGTGGGTTGTGCAGTCAACTGCAGAAGAGAGCAAACCTGATACTCCCCTTACAGTGCCCTGGGGAGAGTTGAAAGCCCCTGAAGATGGTTCAAGTTATTCAGTGAGAAGAGCAGGGATTTGTCTGAAGTCACAGTGTTGAGTGTGTGCCATTAGCAGATGTTAAATATAAAAGTGTTTCTAAAATCCCAGCCTTTGGTCGGCTTGCCCAGACTTCAGTAAAGTACTTGCCTTATCTGGAGAGCCACAGCTGTGACCCTGAAAATAAATACTGTTCTTTCTTCCACAGTACCAAACAGGGATAACTCTTACGTGAGCAGAAGGGTACAGCTCTTTTATGTAACTTCGCCTGGTGATTTAAATGCCCTCCAGGAGTGCAGTTGCATCTTCAAACACCATTTTTACCTCCCAGGAAACTGCTTTTACCATCCTGTTCTCTCATGGGAGATGAGAAGCTCTCCATCCCCCCTGCTGAATGTGCTAATATATATAAAAGGTAAGACTCACTGTACTCATGTACAACAGGAGGCACGAGTCTAGACTCCAGGATGGGCACTTAATATAGACTGGGCACTTGAGATTCAGCCTCTGCTCCAAGGTCAGCTTTTAGATTTTACAACAAAAGCCCATGAGGGCAGCCCAACATGCAGGGGTTTCAGTAACAGAGTGTGGGAAAATTGCTTTGGGGGGTGGGGTGGGGAATTAGAGAAAACTGGAATCTAATAGAAGCATAGTATTACAGAAAGCTTTTCAGGGTAAAATACAGCCACCATTTTTGGGGTGGTTGGCACGCACGGAATCTCCTTTACCACAGCCCCCTAAGCAGCACACCCTGCCAGCCCAGCACCTGCGGGTAGGAGTAACGCCAGTGCAGACCCCGTGGCCAGGCTCCATCATGCTCCCTGGTGGCACCACACAGCTGATAAGCTGCAGAGCCATTGTCACATGAAGGATCTATGAGAAGATGTCCCCTGCTGAGCCAGTCACTGTGGCAAAATTACTTTCCCTAGAGGAAATAATCTCATTGTAATAGCAATGCACACCTCCCTCCCAAAGTTACCTGCCTCCAAGGTGCTATGACACCTCACTGGGCACGTGAAGCCCATCAGTAACAACAACATGTGTGACTGGAGTCACTCAACCTCCACCTCAAAGTAAAGAAAATGGACTCGTCCTCTACTGAAATAAGTCCAGGAGGAGGGGATTTGTTGTCTAAACTCCCAAACTAACAAACTCCAATTTAGTGTTTCTCTAAAGCTGTTACAAATGAAGGGACTTCTAACCAAGGGAGTCAGCCTTGGGAAGGATGGGAAACAAAGAATGGACGGTGAAAAGAACACCGGTATCTTAAGTTATGCAGAAAGCAGCCTCCCAGTAAGGAAGTTCTGGCAGGAGGAGAGGATGTGGTAAAGTGCTGCAATCCACAGAAAGCTGCTTGAAAGTAGGTCAAAGGCAATTGTGGTAGTGGGAGTTCGTGACTTCCACCTCAAATAGCCCCCCCAAAAGAGGGCAAAACCCCACCTGAGGAGCATGTGTAATTAGTGAAAGACTGCAGTGGTGCTATCTGAGGATGCGTACTAATTTACGCCAGAAGTGAGAAACTTGTAACCGATCCTGCATATGATAAATGGATATGCAATGTACTATGAAGTATAAACAGCGGACAAATGAGGGGAGAAGTTAGGGAAGTCTCCACCACAGCTTCTGTGATCAGTTGACAGGCTAAACCTGTCTTCTCCCCCATAGGGATGCCTGTTGGGTAAGAACTTTAATCTATGACTAACTCGGGTTAGCTGGTTTTAAGCTTGTTTTGCAGTCAGTGTATTATCACCGGCAATCCCCGAACCTCACTCTGTCACAAACTTGTATTTTCTATAATAAAAATCTTCAGCTGAAGTTCATTTTGTGCATCTTAGGAGATTCAAGTAGTTGTTATAAGGGATTTGACTCAGTGATGCTGTCAGCAGGGGTTCCTGAGTAGATTAGTCAAATCACCCTCGGATACAGTGGGCTGTCAAATGCAGGTAGCAGACGGGTTGGTTGGACAGAAGGGGCTCGTCTTGGGAAACCGACAGGCTGATCAAATATAAAGGGTCTGAGGAAACACCCCTTCTTAATATGACACACTGATACACAACTAATACAAAAAATGTGGCACCTATGGATTTATGCATAAGGGAGTAAGCAGCATGTTCAGTGGGAGTTTTCAGGATGATTTTGAACTTATTTCTACCTAAGTTTCACCAAGTGCATCCAAGTGCTTATTGTTTCCTAGGTTCAATTTGCACTGAGACAAGAAGCACTTGGATGTGAATTAATGCTGAAATAAGATCTATAATGAGCTTGGAATTCAGATCCAGCATGCAGCAATCTGAAAATGGATATCCTGAGTTTCTTACAGTCCCAAGATTGTTTTGCTAAATAAAAACAGCTTCAAACAATTTTTTCTTTTAATCAACAGCCCAGACATGTACTAATAAAATCATATTAACAATAAATTTTCATATTGGAGTGTTCAGACAGGGAAATAAACACTGTTTTAATGAAATCTACTCACCACCAAAAGCCAGACTCTTTTACACCGCTGTTCTTTTCACTGGTGGAAATCTGCAGTTGCTTCCCTGACTTTAAAGGCAGAATTAATACTTGCAGTGGAGTAACTCAAAGCAGAATACAAGCGTTGTTTGTTAGTAGGGACTCCGACTGTATAAATAAATGCAGTATGCAGCTGCTGTGATTTTTCTTTTTTAAAGCCAACTCACATTTAATTTGCAAATACAGTCAAGGCTAATTTACCCCTCATTTTGTCTTGGGATTTCTAAAATTATGGGGTAACAAATGCTAATTCAGGTAATGGTATTAATTCAAAATCTAAAATTTAGAGCTCGAGAAGCACTGATATGAAATAACTTCTGTTAGCCTTGAAATGAGATTGCTCATCATACTGACTCCTGCACCCTACATTCAAAGGGCATTTACAGATTTTCACTGAATAAGAAAAAGAGAGGGGAAATAAAATCTCCAAAATGCATAACTGCATTTCTTTTCTAACATGTTGTATCACAAAATTGCATCTGTTTTACTTGCAGAGTAGAAGCCTACATTTTACCGAGACAATAAAACAGAAAAATAAAATCATAGCAAATGGAAACCCCAAACCTTTAGCACACCTAAAAGGCCAGATTATCACCTGGAAAATGAAAACAAGGCACTGGTAACCAAATCTTTCAAAGCAGGATCAGCCTTCACAGAGGTTTACTTGACTGCAATTAGAGCTAGTGGTTTACCCTCCATGTTTGGTTGTGGGGTTTTTTTGCAAGTATCTTCTGGAAAGAAATGCAAGTCATTTACCAGCTTTTCCATTGTGTCCCTGTTAATCATCAAACTTCCATGGAATGGGGATTTTGATTCTGTTTTTGAGGAAAGGTGATCCTCAAAGAATATGAACCATGCCCAGAAGATGCTGTTCTGTTCCAGCGGTGTAAGGCTGCTTTCATAGATGTATTGTCCATAGTCCTTGGTACAGCACTTGTGTCAATGGCTACACGCTTTTTGAACAGGTTGACAATACCCTTTCAGATCTGTTCCTGACAGGTCTATTCAGTTACTGCTTTGTGTCAGCTTTAAAATTTCATGTTACATTTCTGCATGCAATTTCTTCAGCAATTACCTTTTCCCTTTCTTTTCCTTCAACAAGAAACTAACTCTTCTTAGTCTCAGAGAGCTGGAAAATGGCAGCAGAGGAGGAAAGGTATCTTCTCTCCCCTGACTGCAATATTAAACCTTGTGGCTACTAAGCTAATTTCATAGATTAATATAGATTGGAAAGGACATCCAAAGGTCATCTGGTCCAAAACCCAACTCAAAGCAGGGCTTAGATCATGTTTCTCAGGGTCTTATCTAGTTGAGTTTTGAATATCTCCAGGCACGGAGATCCCATAACCTCTCTGGGTAACCTGCTCCAGCATTCATCTACCCTTCTGGTGTACAAAATTACCTTTACTCTTTATACCGAGTATCCATCTCCCCAGATCTTTCCTGCATGTAAAGTTCCCAATATTGTTTTTAGGTTGTGATTAGTATTATTTTACAATAATATTAATTGCAATTAATCAACTGTAAACGTTTGCAATAAAAGGGAAGGAATGGACTCAGTGATTCAGGATATTCCTTTCAGTCTTGTCTATGGGTGGCATTGAGCTAGCAGATTTAAAGATTCAGATTTAGAGGTTCATAAATATGTATCTGCATGTGAACTATGTGTCTAAACTCCAGTTACAGTCAATGGGGATCTAGGATGGAATTCAGTTGCCCCTGTGTGAGCTTTTAACACCATTTCAAATGCCCTCAAGTATCCTGCCCCAGAAGAGCACATATCTCACATAGATCATATGCCACATCTGCTGGACCCAGGTAGGTGTTTCTCATACCCTAGAGAATCTGAAATGATGCCAGACACCTATGGACTATGCTATAGAAATAGTTCATACACACCATTGTATGAAGTATAGAAATAGGACATGACATAAATGGCCAGTGACCTACAGGCAAATTATTATATTTGAAGGCATGTGGTACAATGATGAATACAGCATGAATGTCTTCCTTACCATCTTCCCACTTTTGACAGCAGTATGGTTAAACATTCAAACAAAGAGAGAAGACACAGAAAACGTTCAGCTTTATGTAGCACACCGGTCTTGCCAACTCTTTTTTTAATAACAAGGTCACAAGTACGAACCATCCAAAGGGCACATGTGACAAACCACTTCTGTTCCCCATACACATACATGTGAAAGGAAAATTACCTAATCATTTCAGGTTTTATCCCTCAGGATTACTTCACCGTACGTATTTTTCCACATTTCTATTGTGCCATTTATCTTTATCCTGTGCCTTCTGCAGAAACTTCTTTCTTCCTCCCACAAAGGCTGCCAGGCTCCCACTCTCCGAGGGGTCACAGGTTGCAGAGAAATCCACAGAAACAGGAAAACAGGCTTCCTCAGTCAGTTTTGAAACACCAAAATCTGTTTCCTTTCTACAAAAATAAAGCCCGCCAGGGCATCCTCTGGGTAGGCTCATTGCATGAGCAGCAGCTCAGGAGGAGGGAAAAACTACAGAATTTCTTGCTTGGGAAATAAATGTGTGATAACTTGTAGCACTTACAAACCAGCAGAATGAAGGAGATAATTATCTTGCTGCTTTTGTTGCACTTACAGAGTGGCAGCATTGGATTTAATACTTCAGGAAAGCTCTGGACCACAGGCCAAGGTGATGAAACCCAGGCAAGTCACTCCAACTTGACTCCATCTCTGACCACAATTGTGGGGTCATCCCATTCTGAGATCCAAGCTGCTGAAGCAAGTGCCTCGCAGGGACCTCCTTTTGTATCTTCAGGCAAGACTGTGGGAATGGAAGCAGCGAAGAAAACCTCTAATCCTACAACCTCTACCCCTGCCAGCCAGTCAAAGGGTCACAGTGATGGTGACCCTCACAAAGATAAAATGGGAAACTCCTCTAACAGCAAAGGGACAGCTCTACAACGCAATGCTAGAGAGGTCGCTCTCCAGCAAGAGGTCACTACAAGCGGGGATGCAGCTACAGGGAACAGATCTCTCAAGCAGTCATCCCGCAGCGCTGGTATCACCAGCACCCAGCAGGATGCCAACTCCAAAGCATCTGGCTTTGAAACTACCAGGGGAAAGTAAGGAAAGTTACCTATTTTTTCTTGTCTCCGATGTACTGCTTACGAATGGTTGTTTTCCTGTTCCCAGTGAAACAATTTGCAAAAGTGCTAGTAATTTCAGTAAAATTGTTTTCTGAGCCTAAAGAAGACCATCTAAAAAAGCAAGGGAGTAAACCTGCAGTATTTACTCAATCAAAACCATACATTTGTAACAGAGTAAATGCTGCAATATTTTATTCCTTAGGGTAGTTATCTCAAAACCTACAGGAAAGTCATTATCATATACTGGTAGGAAAGGAATACAATAGATGTCTCCCTGTTTTATGCACAGTAAACTTTTGCTGATTTTTGTTGTTGTTGTTGTTCTTTTCTTGTGGGTAAATGAAATTGTGAATGCACTTTTTCATTTAGAATCTATTAAAAAATGATTGTGTTTGTAAACTTCTCCACTGATTGAAAATACAAGCAATTAAGTGTACAAAATGCATTGATCTGATAATTTGAAACACCTTATTCTGTGATAAAAACTTATGAAAAGTGGCATTGCAATTTAATGTGCATTCAGAACTGCATAATTCAATATATAACAGCTATGCATAACAGAGTATAAAATCGTACTGTCTAGTTTTATAGCTCTGGAAGTTTTCTTTGTTCCCCAACATCTTCAGTTCTCAATGGGGATGTTAATAATGACTTTGGAGATGTTGCAAGGTTCACTTAATTGCTGATATATATATTCAGATATTGGTAGAAAATTAAAACTACAGAGGATTGGTTTTCCGTAGTATTTATGGCAAGTGAGCTTTCAGAATACAGATTTCTCCTCTTCATAGTACTTGCCCAAATGTTAGCATCCAAAAGGAGGAAAACCACTTTTGCTTAAATTCACACTGAGACTAAATCACCCCTTGGAAATACTACAGTTACCTTGCTGTATGTGGCTGAAAGCTAATGCTCCTTCATCTCAAAAAAAAAAAAAAAAAAAAAAAAATTCCCATTGACCTGAGCATGTTTGGGATCATGCATAAATGAAAAAATGCACAAAGACCCAAAGGAAAGGAGTCCTTTGCCTCTGCTTGGAAGAGGTACCACAGTAAGGAGCTGTGTTTCCCACATAGCTTTCCTAGCATACTCCTTCAGTTGTGAACGTCATCCATTATGACTTACTACGGTGTTTGGCAGAGTGTCTGAGTTAACCTGAGTTAGATGGGTTGTCTTCTCACATGAAAGCTGATAACTGCATCTCCATTAAAACAGGTTGCAACATATGCTAACCTTAAAGTCTTTAGCTTTCTAGCCTTTTTCAACAATAGTATTCCAGTGAAATTAACCTTCAGAAAAGCTCTGTCAATTGGCAGGTATTGTTTCTAACATTTTACATAAGATACATATAGTAAGCAAAAAAAAAAAAAAAATCAGTCTGTGGTGAACAAGGCCTCATATTTTATTGATCATAATGGGATGGGGTTGTTGCTGCAGAGAGGCAAAATAAGAAAAACTTGTACTGTCTAGCACCTTATTTCATGAGCGGTTGAGGAGCAGCCTGCTGTGCCACATGCATAAAGGTCTTTTTTTTTTCAGTCCATTGAGCAAGTTAGTGATAAAGCTAGGATTGCGTATCAAAGTTACAGGAATGTGTAGCAGCATGAAACCCCAGCATAAAACAGAATGCTGAATCCCCACTCTCTTTCTCAAACTGCTGGGTTACATAGCCTCTCTAGCAAATGTCTACTGTTCTAGGCACAGCTTGATCCTTTCCACAGGAAGTTTCTTGTGTTACAAGCCTTGTTCTTCCTACCACATAAAAGTGTATTTTACAATCAGATAAGGCGGTTTTAAGCTTTTCTTTCAGTTTTGTCACTGACTTGGATTGTGACTTAAGTGAGTCACTTCAGTATTCTTTTTCCCTTTCCCTATGAATTAGACCTGGATGAATAATAAAGTCACTTGTGACTATATTTTTTTTTCAGTAAAGTCAGGAAAAAATGCCAAGTCTGGTGTACTCAATGTTACCTATCACTGCTGTGAAACACCTGGAAAGCTGCTGCTGAGAAACTATGCATAAGAAACTATGCATTTTTAGTTATCTGCAGGTGTTACTGACTATACCCTAAATTAATTTCTAGCATGTGTTTTCTTTTCAAAAAAATTTTTTTTGCATCTTTATTGCAAATAAAGTGAAAGAGATGCTGTAAAACTTCCAATAAAGACATACAGCTATCTTAAATGTTTATTCATGCAATGCCTGAACACAGCATGAACGACTCAATAGCAGATTTCATAGCTGTAAAATGTACTACCTCAGAGGAAATTTGGAAGCACGATTTGCTTTTTGAATTTACTTTGAATTAAAACAACTCTTTGGTTATAGTCTGTATTCCAACCTGAATTTTTGAGTGACCTTGTAGGAACTGCATGACTCCATAATTCTTTATGGCAACCCATTGTGCTAACATATGTGCAGGGATGGTGATGTTAAGAGGCTCCATATAGAAGAAACAATAGAGAGAGGTCAAGGAGAGACAAGAGGAAGGAAAACAAAACAAGAACGAGCACTTGTTTTTTAATATATTTACAATTTTTAAAATAGCAATACATGCACTTTGCTAGCGAGTCTCCAGGGCTGTCAGATTACCCACAAGGTACAATACGTGCCCATTGTATAAACTTAATTACCCAATACCCCTTTCTGAAGGAGGTTGTGTGCCTTACTGGCTTAATTACAAAGATCATTCCCTTGCTAACTCTACCCTAGATTTCCTGAGGACAGCATTTTGTACACATATCATATGCATACTAGAACTAGATCAGAAAAATGTTCTGGTTCCTTCTATTTTTGCAAAATTCCCATTAAAATGTCAGAAGAGCACGATTTGGAAATATTTAATGGATTTTAAAAGTCTGCACCTTGAAGAGTATTTCTGACAACCACCAAGTGTGGCATGAAGGACACACCCAGATATGGCAGCTAGCATCACCTCAGAGCCCAAACTTCCAGGTGCAGCTGTCGTGATGCTGCAGTGCCAAGATCAAGCTGGGAAGTCAAATCAGGGAGTCAGGATCGAGCCTGGTGACAGCGACCAGGGTAAAACACAGCCCAGTGATCACTGGGCAGCTCCAAAGGCCAAAGCCAGGCCAGGATGTCAGATTGCTGGTCAGGATTGGCACAGGTACAATGTCACCCTGGGGTGAACTTCACTGGAGCTCCTGAGCCCATGGGCAGGTTGTATGGGTGGAGAGCCCAGGTCAGGCTGGTCAGGCTGACTAAGACCCACAAGTGCCATCAGGGTTGTAGCAAATTTCTGTTTCATTTTATTGAAAGAAATGCACTATTAGAACTGTCAGAATAAATTAGTATTGTTTTTCCTATTGAAACAAGCATATTGACAAAGACTATGGCTTTATTTTAAAAACTTGTGTCAGGTTGGCTTTTCATATATCAGCAGAACTTCTGGGGGCAGTTACCTGATGAGAAGTACAGTCAGTAGGGCTAAAGGCTCCAGATTCAAGATCCTGCTGTTAATAAGGCAAAACTTGTCTTTGAGCCTCTTTATATTACATCCTGGTGTGGTATTTTACGTGTTAAATATTGGTCATATCCTTATCTCTGAAAACGCTAAACTCTTCCTTTTTCTTCCTGGAGTTAAAATGTAATGAAGTCCTGTTCTGTCACAGTGAGGTGGAACAATTTTATAGTTAACCTTACAATAAGTACAGGAGGACATAACTTATAGATTCTGTAGCTACCTGCTCTCAAACCATTTCAGAAGAGTGATTTCTCTGGTGAGTTATCCCTGCTTCCAGGATGGCCTGCACCCAAACTTTCAGAAGGATAACAAAACTTCATAGGAAGCACATCTGGAACGGCCTGAGCTGAAGGAAAGCTCCTTTCTTCACTCTAAATAAAATAATGAATTTAACTTAAACTCTGAAATGTAAGGCTTATGTGTCTACAAACAAACACATATATTTTTTTTTATTTCTACCTATCTTCAAATTTTCCTGGATTCCCCATCAATGAATAAAGACATGCTAGAAAACTAGAGCTGTGCTTCAGCAGCAGAGCACGAGTTTTTCACAGGTTCAGTGACATTAAATGTGAGCATCAATTTGGTATCAAAGAAGAAAATCGATGATACATTCTTTCCAATTGAGTTCATGTGAGAGACATCTCTTTTAACCTGTGGAGAGAGGCAGTAGCAAGTATTTCACTGTATTAAGCAGCTTAAGTAACACTGGTGCTATGGAGCAAGTCTGAGGCAAATCTCTGAGACTAGCACACTCATCCTTCCATTCTGAACCCAATTTTATTAATTACCATTCCAGGCAGCTCCTGAATACGTGAGACATTCATTCGGGCTGTAAATTAACCACAGTATCTTCACATTGTTTGACAGTTCTGCATTACTCTTTTCTCTCAGTGTGTGTATATTACACATTTTCCAATTACCATGAATCCACTGAGGGTCTTCATAGACTTTCTCTGCCATTACCTGAGGTAGTGGTGAGGTAACAGCATTTTATTACTAAGCACCAAAGGGTTTAATAAAGTCAGCACCAGGGACAGATTTGCTTAGCTGTCAAATGTGGTAGGAGTGCTGAAATATTTCATTCTCATGACCAGACCTCTGCATTTCTCCCTGGAAACTGCCTGTGCCCGTATCAGCTTGGTAGAATTTCTAGGGCACTGACAAATAAAAATGAATAGTTGATCTCAGCAGATGGTTCAAATACACAAGCTGTGTAGAAACCTGGTTTAACTGCCTAGTTAATGCAAGGTTCACAGTCTCTTTTAATCATGTCACTTTTTAGCAGAGCAGAGAGAACAATTCTTGAATCGATTTCTTAGATTTTGCATCACTGTGCATTTACAATAAATAAAGTCACGCATGGCTTAGGTTTCTGCCTCACTAGGTATATTCATTATGACCTGGAAGAAGGAACCTCTTACACTGGTACTTAGGTTGCCTTGGTGGCTAAGTGTCAGAGGATGTTTGACAAGTAGTGCTTGCTTTGCCCTCACAATGTTGTATTCCAGTCATGCAGAAGACCTTTGCGATGAGCCCCTCCTGTTCAGCAGCAGCTTGAACGTACTTTTGACACTTGGCTATAAGCCCATAATCTAATTTTCCTACACATGCTGAATGCAGTGTTACTCCCATTGCAGTCCTAAAGACCAAAGCAAATTGTTCATTCAAGTGCTGGTGTTCACTACTTTATTGCTATTTTATCCACAGAATAAATGGGGCAATGACATAATTATGCAGTTCCATAATGATGCATGTGGCATGGTACCAAAAAAAATGTAACTGTCCAAAGAGAAATGTAACACAAGTATTTAGTGACTGGTGTCTTCTGCTGAGCACAGAAGTAAAACAGTTAATTGATGACTGCGACTGCTGGAGTGAAGTAGTGAAATACCTTACTGCATCCTGCAGATTAGCTGCTACTGCACACTGTACAGCAGTCCTGGTACAAGGCAAAAGCTGCACAAGGTCCATGCAATTCACAGACATTTTGTTTGTGTTAGTGCTATTATACCTCGTGCACTGAGGAAATCTTTTCCACTTCTGATCTCTCATGCACAGAATGAATTAAAGAACCTGTTTGCTCCAATGTGGTGGTCACTTTACAATCACATCCAGTACTGGGGTGGAAAGGAGTCATTGCTGTGATGGTTTACTCAGCATGCACTGCTTCCCAGAGAGACCCTGTAGGATATTTTTGTCTTTCAGGGAGAGAAGAAATGGTAAACACATCTCCATACAATTCTGTTGTGTAGATGATAAAATAATAATTTCTTGAAACCAGATAAAAAACTGGGAAATAACACAATCCAGAGTTGTGGTTTTCTAAGACAGCCTTTCAGTAATGATGGCTAGGCAGAGTCATGACAGACTGTTTTCAGTAGCACAGGAAACATAGCACTGGGAAATAAAAAAAACCCCAGATTTCCACCCAGGTTGCTTTTGAGACACTCACAAAGTACTTATAAAAGACAAAAAGCCAAGCATCTTTTTATCTTCTCAAGTCTGATTATTTAGTTTTTCTGTGATCAGATTCAGATAAGGCACTACTATACAGATGAATTATGAAATTTTTAGTGACTGTAATAATGGTTTCAGTACATCTCGTTACACCAACTATTGCATTAATGGTCATGTTTATCTTTATTCTTGCTCTTTGTTTCATTTGCTATGGGAACACCGAAGATTAGGAACAAACAGTTTTCCATCCCTACTCATGTCTCTTCACCCCTCTGCATAGATTAGGATTACTGTAACAAACTGCACACAGTGTAACCATTTACTTCCCAGCCACTGCAAACATTTGACTCTTTGGAACATTTCATTTAAGGTACACCAGAAACACCAGCTCAAATCTGCACAGAAAAGATGCGTTCTTACAAATCTAAATATAATCAATATTTTAGAAAACTGACACTAATTCCTAGAATAGACTTGGCAAGCAAAAGCACAGTAGCAAGGTGTCCCCAAATGTTTTCCAAAAGCATTATCTGTGCTGCTAGTTAGAGAATGCAAGTGTTTCAAAAGACAATTTTCTGCAACATCTCAAAGGAACCATTCTGAATTACGCTCCTGGTAAGTAACACCATAGGTCATGAGAAAAAGTCTCAGAAAAAAATCACCTTGAATTTCACAGACTTTGGTTCAGATCCTTTTTGTTCAAGAGCCCCCTAAGAAATCCATCAGTGACAGCATAAAGCAGTAGGTCTGCATGAGTAAGTAACAAAGGTACAAAGCAACAGGCAAGGCATTTGACTATTTAGTGAACCTAAATAAGAGAAGAGAAGCTGCCCAGAATAACACTATGAAGAGATTAAAGAACAACATTCACCCCTGGAATTGGGGTGGATCTTCTTTTTTAACATTTTCATTTTGTCACTTAAAAAGGCTTTTTTTGTGTGTGTGTCGGTATTTCTCACAGTGGAGAGGCCATTGCTGACATACTGCAATCTACTTTTCTGTAGTTTACAAAACGACTAACAAACCAATGAAAACCAGTACCACTGAAAGTCATCTGAGAAGCGCTAACAGTAAACTAGACCAGAACTACCTTAAATGAATTGTGTACTCTGGGTCAATTAGACGATGGAAAACACATTTATATTCCAGAGGAAAAAATGCAGAATTAAGACCCTTTGAAAGAGAGTTTTTCTGGGGTTTCAAATGTGTTTTATCAGATGATTCTTAAAGCAGGTTAATGGGTATCTTCTCAAAAATCTCAGTTCTGTTTGTGGGAAAGTTTGATTGTTTTGAAGGGCTCTGAACAGAGAGAGAGATAAGGTTTAAAAGACCTGATGTTGTTCACAACAAGACATTTTAAATACTAAAATAGATCAGCACAGTGCTAGGTAAGTGGAAATTGTGAATTAATTTTTGCAGCACAAGGTAGAACACAAAATTGGTCAAAACAGTAAATAAAAACTTGGATGAGACAAAGAGGCTGTTCACAGTCCAAGGCTTCAGCACTGTAAATACAGAAAAAGGAAATGAATGATGAGAGTAGAATTTGTGTTTTGTAACAGACAGGACAAAATGTCAAGACCCTGAGTCCTGAAAAAAACCCATTAAACAAATTGTATAATTCCCCCCACCTGATACTTAAATGTCAACAAGGCAGCTCTTTTTCAGGGCAAAAAACATATCCTATAATGTATTTTATCATCCCATACTATATTATATTACATATTCAATGCAATTTTCAGAGGCTGTCCTGGTTTTACATTCCAATCAGCATGTAAAACAGATTTCCCAATTTGATTTGTTTATGGTCAGTCCCTAGTGAGTACTGAATTTTTATTTCAGCTGAGATTCATACACTGCAGAGCAGAAGCTAAGCAGTGAACATAAAAAAAATTAACTGATTTTGGTTCAGGCTTATAATTTCTCTTTGAACTAGAGCTTATATTTTGAAGGATGACTGATGTTCATATAAAGATACAGAATTTACTGTATCACTAGTATTAAAAAGGTAAGAGGTCTATGTAGTCACCTAGTGGAGTTGAAAGGAAGTTGCTGAAACCAAAACCTGGTCTCCCATGTAATAGTAAAAAACCCTTGTGAGGGTGCTTGCTATCCTTATAATCTCAGTGTTTACATTATGTCCATCAACATTATCTCTCCTCATCCAGACTTGGCAGGTTGTTTAAAGCAAATTGAAAATGTATCACAGCAATGTTCTTTTATACAACCTAAATTCAGGGCCTATACTCTTATCTTCATGTAACAGTCTTTCAGACTGGGAAAGATATTAGCTGAAAAAAAAAAATAATAGAAAAAATGGATTTCTTCCACACTATGTCATTATATGTTTTTATGTATGAATGCACTTAATCTACTGTATTCAGAAGAACAATCATATCACACAAAGGAGACAGAATCATAGGATCTCAGGTTGGAAGGGATCTCTGGAGGTCACTAGTCCAACCTCCTGCTCCCAGCAGGGACAGGTGTGAGATGAGACCAGATTGCTCCAGGCTTGATCCAGTCAGGTACTGAGCTCCATGCTCCGGGCTGGTGATTACACAGCCTCTCTGGGCCCTGCTCCACTGCCTGCACATCCTCAGGGAAAACAAGTTTCTCATACTCAGTCTGAAACTCTCTTGTTTCAATATGGGCCTGTTGCCTCTTGTCCTGCCATGTACTGCTGGGAATAGCCTAACTCCAGCTTCTCGATAGCCTCCCTGGAGGGCCTGGGGGGCTGCTGTGAGGTGTCATCAAAGTCCTCCCTTCCCCAGCCGGAACAGGCCCTGATCCCTCTGCCTCTCCTCACAAGGCAGCTGCTGGCTCCAGATGCTTGTAGCAGCTTTCCACATCCCCACTGCTGAGGTGTAAAGGTCAATACAAAATGAAAATGTCTAGAATCCAGATTAGTATTGCATAAACTATTCTGCGCAATACAAATCAATGGCATACAATGTGAATGAGGCCTAACCACCAAGCTGTGCATGGACTTTAACAACAGCTCAAGCTCTGGGTCCTTTTGTATTCCTTCAGCAACACGATAATCTCATTTTCATGATTCAGTGATGTTCAGCCGGGCTGATTCAATAGCATTTCTATTAAAAGCCAGGTGATCTAATTCACTCACAGATGAAGATAACTCATTTTCAGATATAATATGAAAGGGGCAGAACAAAATCTATACCCTTTGTGGCCCGACTACTACCAGTGTTGCTCTTGAGCCGTTTTAGGACCACTCACTCACAGGGATCTGCGCTTACAAGCAAGTGGAAGCTATCCTGTATGGATATACTTGATATTTGGTAGCTGGCAGTTTTTGTGAGGGTTTGATTGTTTGTTTGTTTTCTTGGCAATGTTCCCAAAGAAGAATTTACAGCGGCAATGTGCTGTGGAAGGGACGCTTGCAGTCCCAAAAGCTTCTACTTGCCTTCTCATCTGAAGGAAATGATAAATTTTTGCTGTTAGTGTAAATTGTACTTCACTTTTCAGCAACATTGGGTATCGCAGCGTCAAGAGGCGTGGCTCAAAGCCTGCTGATGTTAAATGGAAACACTTCCATTGACTGCAAATGTATTTAGAACCATCCTGTCACAGACCAGACAACTTCAGCAGCAAGCAGTCACTGCTCTCCTTCTTCGGAGTTAAACACCTATGTTTTCTTTTGCTGCCCTCCGCCCTCCCTAGTCACCCCCGGGAAGCCCAGCAGAAGGCGGCGGGGCTCTCCTTGGCCTTTGGTGCCGGCTCCGCTGTGGGCAGTACCCGAGCGCACACGGCCCCGGCCCCGGCCCCGGCCCCGCACACGGCGGGCACGGCCGCCTCAGCAGGCGCCAGCCGGGCGGCGACCGCGGACGGACGCGCCCACACAGCCCCGCGCGCGGCGCGTTACCCGCCGCCGGCAGCTTCCCGCCTCAGCGAGCGACGGCCGCCACCTGCCGGGCCCGCCCGGCAGCGCCTCCCGCCCCGCCCCGCCCCACAGCGCCGCCCCGCCTCACAGCGCCTCCCGCCCCGCCCCTCTCCGCCCGCCGCCTCGCAGCGCCTGCCACCGCCCCACCGCAGGGCTGCCCGCCGGCGGCGCTTTGGGGCGCGGGGAGGGCTCCGCCGAGCCGCGGCAGCAGCAGGCAGATGGCGGCGGTGGCTGTGGCGCGGCCGTGGCAGCCCGCGGGGGGCGGCGGGGTGACCTCCCGCCGCTGCTGCGGGTGTGGGGCGAGCAGCTTAGGCGGGCCAGGCCCGCCGGAGAGGGGCTGAGGCGGAGCATGAGTCCTGCTAACCGAGGGCTTTAGCGTGCAGGCAACAGGCCGGTGAAGCGATGCGTTTAGGGCAGGGCTCCTCAGAATTTTTAACCAGGGGGGCCGGCGCGGATGAAGTGGCAGGCAGTCATCTGCGGCTGCTTGGTCTGTAAATACTGGGGGCCGGATTGAGGACCCTGGGGGGCCGTATCCAGCCCGCGGGCCATAGTTTGAGGACCCCTGGTTTAGGGATTCAAGTGTCCCCTGAATGGGGAGGCAGGGATCTGCCTGACAGCACGTGTTTGTACAGCTACCTGAGACCAAGTGAGGTGTTTTTTTCATCTTACGAAGTCCAGTCCAGCTTCAGAAACCTGCACAGCCAACTAAGAAACTGCATTTGCTGTTTATGAAAGCTTGGATCAAGAATAAGTAGATAACTACCACTAAGACATTACCTATTTACTTGCATCGCAGGGCCAGTTTCCATAAGCCACAAAGTTTCATTTTGTGGATGGGAAAGTTGCTTTTTGCAGGGAATCGCATCCCTTTGAAGCTGCAAGATGTTGGCCAGTAATTCACACCATATATACCCCCATACCATGAGGCCATGTAAACTGTGATACCATGTAAATCACTGAGGATGTCAGGTGAACACAGGGAAACACTACAGTAATCTGTCAGAAACACTACAGTAATCTGTCAGAAACACTACAGTAATCTGTCAGAAACACTACAGTAATCTGTCAGAAATCAGCTTTTTTTCCCAGCTGAGGGAAACACACGTATTATTGGTATGTACTCATGTAGGCTGGGCACTGGGCTTCGTGCCATGCACACCATGCAGGCACTCCTTGCGCACAATTACCCCAAAGCTACTTCTGTTTCACAGCTGTCTCCAGGCTGCATCCTTTCTATTTTCTGGCCAACTGTGGAAATGAAGAAATGCTTCATGAGAACGTTTTCTCTGTGGGAAAAGAAACAGAACTGGTGTAAGCAGAAGAGGAGAAAACTTCTCTGAGAGGGTGTTAATGCAAGGTCTGAATAAACTCTATGGGATGTGTAGGATCCCAAAAGCTAAAGACAGGCTTAAAGGCACTGTCTGGGTCCCACTAATGCCCTGCTAGTTGTATGTGCTTTGCTCCCGCTTTGTGGGCAGGCTCCACGGCCCTTTAGCTGCTCAGGACTTTGAATTTGCAATGGCCATAAACGCCAGAGGACTCGGGCCTGCCAAGGCTGCAGAGTAGACATGCTTATTGCTTGCAAAAGAAACAAATGCTGCTGTTTGTACTATGCCTTACTTCTCAGATATGGTCAACCCACATTTGATGCAGAGCTGAGGTAGCAGTATTTTGATTCAAACTGGAAAAACTGCTGCAAATATCACAAGCAAAGAGACTCTTTCAAAGGCTTGAGGACTCAGAAGTACTCTCCCTCACCTTGCTACCAGTGCATTTCCTGGCCAAGAGGAAGATGAAATCTGTCACATAGGCTTCATACCAGTCAGGGACTTGCACCACTTTCTCCAGGCTGGATTTCTGTTGTACGTTGCAAGGATTTTGTTTTATTTTTAAATACAGCTTTCCTGATTGAAACCAGGCTCAATGCAAAAGAAACACCAGGATTCTGCAGCTTTCAACAAAATCTGCATGTTAGAAGCCTGTGTTGCTGATCTGGAATATATTATTCCATGGAGGGTAAAGAGGATTTTCAGGTTTAAAGTCCTGTTATGCAAATCAGTTGCCTTCTGTTCTGCCTTTGCATTAACACAGCCTGTCATAGTTCTTCCGCCATGCTTCATCTTCTATTTCCAAATCTACATTTTTTCAGACAATTTGATTTCAAAATTATATTTACATTCTTAACATCTCTTAATGAGCTTATTTCATTGGTAGTGTAAACCTAATTATGAATCACACCAGGGGCTCTTTTGCTGTGAATATTTCCTCCAATTTAGCCTGATCAAAGATTGCTGGGCCATGTGAGAAACACAGCTTCAGACATTGCACTCATGTCGCTTAAGAATGACTTAAAAATTTTAAATAGAAACAATCTGCTCAAGTTGAGTTAAATTTTTGGTAGACCAGAGGCTGAGTTCAGACTATCTTTAAAAAACAAAAGCAGTACTTAACTGATATATTTGGAATGTATTGTACCATGCTTTCCTTTGGAGGGCACCTCCAAACGGGCAGGTTCCAATAGCTGTTACCTTGAAGCTAGCCACCCTCAATAATAACAATAATTAGTGGATTCACATGATGAATTTTAAAAAGTAGTGGTTTAACTGCACTCTCTGCATTCCAGGGCTGTAATGTATGTTACAACTGCTTTTTATGCTTTT
Source organism: Falco rusticolus (assembly GCF_015220075.1). Classification (NCBI taxonomy): domain Eukaryota; kingdom Metazoa; phylum Chordata; class Aves; order Falconiformes; family Falconidae; genus Falco; species Falco rusticolus. The sequence continues at coordinate 51,775,105 of NC_051187.1, forward strand.
TATGCCTTTTTTCATTGTTTTATCTTTTCATTGACCACATTTGCTCAGATGTAAAATGGCATTCAGTTACCAAAAATTATACCCCAACCATGTGCACTGCAGAAAAGGTTGTCATTGACAACACTGCTATATGTCTTCTGCTTATTCCTTTTCTCTGGTGAGCTGTCAGGTCTGCATGCAAGGCTAGAGCACAAGCTAGGAAGCGACGAGCTCAAGTCCTAACCTCACTGTAGCCCAGAAATAAAATCCGACTCCAATATTTGGGTTCTGGATTTGCAGAGGTGGTAAGCTTAGCACCCAGCTGTGCCAGGTGTTAGCTCTTAGTTCCTCACTTTCCAGACAGCTGATATTAACAGTAAAAGAGGTGTGGTGCTGCAAAACTGCTTGAGGTGGTGTTACCGCTACAGATATCTTCTGATCAGACATTATATACCCTCACTTAATTGCCGAGGGTTATTCATGAATTTAGATGTTTACATTCTCTATACCAAGTTTCAATCATAAGCAAGCCACCATGCTTAGTCAGAGCTCACCTGAACAGACCACTCTCAGTCTGGCCCAGCATCACTTTCTACATGTGTTAAGAAATTTTTAGCATCTCATTCATATACTGAGATATTTTTTTTTGTTTTAATCTCTGGGCTACAATTCAGAGAAAAAAAAACCAGTTTTTAATCTAAGGTATGAATATCCAGAGCCCTTGCTACAGCTGTGAAATGGAAAAGACCTCCTGCCTGTAGTGAAAAAGGAGCTCAGTGGTAATGCCCTGAGCAAGGTAACAAGCCTTGATGACCCTAAGCAACCTCACCTGAAACCTCCACCCACACTCATGGGCCAGGGCACCATTTAAGCCCAGGCTAGAGGCTGTTTTCCTCCTAAAGGTGCTTGTCTCTAGCAGTCTTCTTGGGTCTGACTTGTTACCTAGTACCTTCTTGATTGTTGCTGTGGGCTGGTGATTGATCCATACCTGACTCCTTACTGCTGGTTGCCTGTCTCTGGTGCTGTGGTACTTGTATGCTGCTGGTGAGGTCAGTGCCTAGTTTGTGTGGCTGGCCTTCCCCTCCTGACTCACTTTCTGTTAGGGAGAAACTCTGTTCTTGCTGCTCCCTGATGCTTGGCAAGCAAGCCCTGTGGAAGAGCTCGCTTCCTGGTTGCCCTTGTATGGGAGCTAAGTATCCTGCCATGTTCTGCTCCTCCTGAGGGCTTGGCAAGAGGGGGGGTGCCTGTCCTTCTTTGTGAGCTGCAAGCTCTCTTTCTAGCTAACTGTTGGTAGTGTTTAGCTGCAAGTGTCATTACGATTTAGTTACTACTGCTAGTCTCTGTGGTACAGGAGGCTGTAAAGGACCCATATACCCCAAACAGAGAGGTGGCGTAAGTAACTTTACGATCCCTCTGCAAAACTCAAAAGACTTAAATCTCCTGATTCTGCCAAATTTTGAGTCTCACACTTGCATAGAGTTGCTCCCGGTTTCCGCAGAGGTAGTGAGAAGAGTACCTAGTCTTTAAGCTTATGCGTGAGAGGTGCATTTAATTTTTAGCTAATATTTATTCACAGAGTCTCTAATTTATACTCACAGACAAAAGGCTATAGCAAGAGGAGTCAGAACATAAAGGAAGCATCAAATAAAAGCACAGCCTTTTTATACCCAATTAAAAAGAAATATTATCATAATGAAAACTCTCAAGGAAGTAGAGAGTGAGTGAGCAAAATCAGATCGGAGAGACTCAGTAAACCCCCATTTTATATGAAACGCATTATTCATCGATTAAACAATACTTGTTGTATGAGGGAGCACCACAATACTGACAGCAGAAATGATGAAATTCAGCCTGTTGGCCTTATTTAGCATCTTAATTCCCAGCTTATCCTGCTGTTTTCTCGGCAATCCTTTTCCAAGTAAAGAACTACTGAATTTAATGCAAGTGCACTGGTAGGATCTCAGCAGACAAAAGCAATCACTTAAGGACGGACAATGATATTATTTTGTGTTCTGTGCCATTGTTCCTGTTTGAAGCAGTGTGAATCTGTACTAAGGGCATGAATACCCTTAAGTAAATGGAACTAATCTGGTCTTAATTGTATTTTGATTTCCACTGTAAGGAGCCTATAAAAAGATACTGATTTCAGGGGTAAATATATATATATATATATCTCCATATTGGATTATGAAATGCTGGCAGAACTACTACAACCAGAAGCAAAGGTTAGCAGCAAAACATGAGACAATGGTTTCTCATCCCTCCTGCTCTTCATCTTTTATTTGTAGGTGATTTCTGTTTGTTCTTTAGTCCTTCCCTAATAATGTCATGTATTTAATTCACTAGTTTAGTTAATGCAAAATACTAAATTGGTATATTCAAAGATCTAATCGTGACTTTAAGATCTTTTTCGTGATGATAGTTAACTTAGGTAGTCATATTGTTTGTAAAACCTGTCTTGATTTGTGTCTGACTCTGCATTACAAGACCCGTTTCTGGCACTTAGTTAGTTGGAAATTCAGTACCATGAGATTTCTGCAATTCTTCGAGATGAGCTTTAGGTTTACTACACAAAATGGTTTCATACAGCTCTGTATAACTCTGTCATCTCCCTATTCACCTACTTTCCCCCTCATTAATGAATATAATGTCTATTACAGATTCATGTGGGATTCTTCTGATAAACTGTTTCATGAGAAAGCTACCTAGTCTTTCACCTCTCTGAATTAATGGCTTATTAATCTATAACAGGATCTATCCTTTTTAGTATGTGACAGATTGCTTCCCCCCGCAACAGCTTTTGGTGAGTGACCTTGCCAAAGACTCTGAAAATCATTCCTTTATCTATCTGCTTATGACTCAAAGAATGCCAATAGTTTTCTGAGGCAAAATTTCCCTGTAGAAATCTGTCCCAAGCCATTATTCAGTTTATAATTTCTGCTTAATTCTGTTCTCCACTTTAGCTTCTATCAAGTCGCCTGGTTCCAAAGCCTGATCTAACAGTTTGTGGTTTCTTGCAACCCCCTTAGAATCCTTTTTAAAAAACCCAAGCCCATCCTTGCACTTGCCAGCTCCTATGTCCTGTGCTGCAGTGAACAAGTTTGATCATTTTGTACGTGACTTCCTTCTCTGGGTGGATAACCAGTGGTACAGGTGAGCGTGGAGCTATCACGCTATTGCTGTGTGTGCCTCTGACCTCAAGGTGTGTTGCAAAACAGTCTCTGTGTACTCATGGTATTGCTGGGGAAAGGAGGGGCAGAAATGTCTATCCATAAAGTGAAAGTTATGGGTGGTTAAGAACCTTACTAGACAATCCTTTGAGTTCTGGATAAACAGTTTCTGTAGTCTGAAACGTAGATGCATTTTAAGACCTGTCATTACTGCAGTCTAGAAGAGCTGCTTTGTACTTGGTGCTCCACAAACATTTACAAAGGAAAATTTAAATTTGCAATGTAAATATATGTAGAGATAGCGAAATTATTGTCTGTTTTCTTAACTGAAGCACAAAGACTAAGTAATTGCCCAAGACTACATTGGCAGTCTGAGAGAAACCAAACTTAATTTTCATAACTTAGTCCTATCCCTAAATTATGGGTTTAACTTTCCTCTTTAAGTATCATATATCATCATATTGTGGGAAATGTTATTTGTATTATTAATTATATTTACCTTCTGTATCTTAACAGAAACCGGTGTGCTTATGTCCATACCAGACTCTTACCTACAGTGGTAGTGGACAACCTGGAAACCTTCTCATCAGGCAGAGCAAAGCCTTGTACTTGGAATATTGGATCCTGTGCTCAGAGGTGTGTAGAACTAGTAAGAAAGAGTACTTGCAAGTATTTTAATTATCACCAGATGCATAATTAATATAACAATGACTTTAGAAATGAAAATGAAAACAGGAGAGAGCAGATTAGCTTGTCATGTGTCCTTATCAAAAGTATGAAAGCTCATGACTTGTCCCTATAGCAAGTGTAAAGGCTCATGATTTGGCATGCCTTCACCGCGGCACCCTCCAATTAGTTCAGTCTTCAAGTAAGCCCACTGCCTGCTTCCCTCTTCCAGAGTATGGCAAGGGAAGGTGCACATGTACAAAGCTTTAAAGCACATGTGGGGAAGAATAGCCTTCCTGTGCAGTTTTCCAGGCTTGTGCACTGTTGAAGGAAAAGGCTTCCCCCGAGAGGTATAAATATTTTTATTATCTCCCCGCTGGACACTTATTTCTGGCACAGCTTTGGTCAGGCGACGAACCCAGAGAAGTAATTGGATACAACTTGTAAATAATGACACTGTTAAACATATTCAGTTTATCCTTTGTGGTTTGGGTGCCTCATTGTATTCTCCAAACATTAGATTTCAGTAGTAAATTAAAATGGGTTTTAACGCATGGGCCTGGAAAATGTCAAACTCAAACAGCACCAACAAAACAGAGGTTGTAACATATATTTTCCCTTGAAAAATTTCAAAAGCCTCTTACAAGTCAGTTTCACCATTCTGAGCATTGTCCTCTAGATGGTACAGCAGAACATGCTTAAAGCTTTGAGGTGAAACCAGGAATAGAGTATCCTTAGGATCTGGTGACTCTGAAATATAAACAACTCTGAAACATAAACAATTGTATTGCAAAAGTGTGGAGGGGCCCTGTGGTTGCCATTTTTTTTCTAATTCAGGCTAGAAGATTCACAATAACTGATTTCTTTTTTGTAGGGAAAATAGCTCCTTGTGCTGCCCCTGTAACTAAGTCTCTACTAGAAATATTTTCTGAGGCTTGTCTATGTGGAGAGTTATTTTTAAAATGGCTATTCCTGATTAACTCCTTTCATGGACACTTCATTTCCATGTATTCTTTCAGGAATGGATTATGCTAATGCAAAATATGGTAGTTTTATTATTAATAAGACCATCCATACAGCAAAATAACCGAGAACTCTCTTGGCAGTCACCTTAATCTTTATTGAGCCTTGCTGCTGAAAAAGCCATTTCTCAGAGGCAAACCTGGTTGGGGACACATGCAAAGCTCCTGCCGGCTGCTATGAATTTTAATATATATAATATTACATCCCACATGAAGGGGTGACAAGATTAACTACAGGGTAAAACAAGGTGGCATTTTTTAGTTTATTTGGAGGATAATTTTTTATCCAACAGCCTTCACATTCGTCCCACTTTCTGGAATGATTTAGACAGGGATTGTATGTCCAAAACAGTTCTGTAACCATTTTCGTTTTCTGAAGTTTGAGGTGTTATTTATGTTAGTATTTAGGAACTAGCAGAACTGTGCAATATTCTTTTTATTCAGACTTTGAATTTAACATATTAAAAGAGGCAAATAGACTTGCTGTAGTTTCTTCTGTATGCCCTACTGCAGCGTACTCATTCTAAACAGAGTTCTCCATGAGGTAAAGAAAGTTAAAAGAAGTAGTTTGGTAGCTAGGATGTGCAGGATGTGTTGGAACACAGAAACAAAATTGCTGCTGCCTCTGCAGTTGCGTACTGTAACAGTAGTAACGGAGGCATCACAATTACATAGCCATACCCTCCTTTCATCAACTTTATTGGATTAATGTTTGTATAATCTTGCTTAAAATAATCAGAATGGAGGGCTTCCAGTGTGCACTAAACATGTGCTGACATGGCATAAATTCATTGTGAATGCTTTTTTTCACTGATGTCACAGAAAATGTTATATCACAATTGTATTTTTGGCTCACTCTGTCCAGTTTAGTGGATATTAATTGTAATATCTTTCATAAAAGTTAGCAGTATTTGACTACTGAATAAGATATTTAGGGAGGAAGTCTGACAACACTAAATAGATATCAGGTTCCTTTAAAATCCATGCAGATGATCTGAAGGCTGCAATATTAAAACTGTGATTGCTATTGAAACATTGAACTAGTTAGACTTCACTTACAGTTTCAAGCAGTTAATGAAAGGATACATCTGACATGTAAGATAATGTAATGTAGTTATACAGGTATCCTACAACTCCTGTTTGGTTACCTAAAATAGGTTTAAAATGTTCTTGTTTTGCAGGTCCCAAGCAACAACACACCAAGCCTACAGAATCAAACATAAAATAGTAACATCACTGGAGTGGAAGTGCTGTCCTGGGTACAGTGGGCAAAACTGCCAACCCAAAGGTGAGTAGAGTTGTAAGGATTTGAAACTATTCACTTTAATGAAAGAAAACAATGAAATCTGATTTGCAAGCAAATGGCTCTGCTGAAAATCAATACAGTCCTTACTGTTAATTTAAACCAGGAAAAATGGTCAGTAAACTAAAATGTTTTGGGATGTTGACTCTTCCCCGCACATGAATTTCCAGAGCAGCTGAGCAGAATGTCCTTTCCTTTCCTCCAGTCTACATGAAACTCATAAAAACTTCAGCCTTATTCCATTTTGCTAAAATATGGAGTTTGCGTTCAGTGTGTCTACTTTTGACCTTTTAGTTTTTGAGTATCGCAGTGCTGGGGATATTATATCCAGGTCCTCTATTGAATACTTGCTGTAAAATTGATCTACAGCACTGTGACTCTTTTGGCTTTTAGTTTCAGGCTCTAAGAAGATTTTTTAGGCATGATAATATAATGTATCAACGTTGTTTCCCTCTGAATTGAGTAGAAGTTATGCTGTTCATTTCCACAGTGACTGAATTTTAGTATTACACATGATCCCTGTATAATCGTACCCTTTTTTGACAGAATAGTGTTTTACCTCTGCCCTGGTGATCAAACATATTGCAACATACTGTACTTTAACAACTGTATAATAGCTATTTCTTCGCTGCTGGCCTTAAACAAGCAGCTCTTGAAAAATAAGATATGGCATCAGCATACATATTTTAAATGAATGAGTATTACAAGAAAGGGCATTAGATGTGGTAGGGAATTCAATCAGCAGTAGTAAAGTAGAGGCTGTGATTAAAAATTAATGTAGAGGAATGAAGAGAAATCACTGATATTCACATCCAGGAGGGAAATTTCAATGCTGAAGAACCAGGGCCTCAGTGAGTGCAAAATTCTCTCCTGTGCAGCTGAGCGTGGACTTGGATATTAACATGGGACACAGTCCGCAAGGCTGTCCAATGAGCACAGATCAGACGTTTTAAAAGTTTGCTTTTAAAAAATGCAAACATTAGCAAAAATCGATTAAAAAAAGCTTATTGAAGGGGGAGGCTACAGCTGATAAAATTGAAATGGCATCAAAACAACAGGGAAGCATTGACCAGGAAAAAAAGCTGTATAACTCAATTTGTAGTGGTGTCTGTGTAAAAATAAGAATAAAGGAAAATGTTGTCAAGTGTTATAGGAGTGGGTTTGAAATTACATCTCCTGGGCTCTATTTTCAAATCTCTTCTGGCTTGCTGAATAACTTGGGGAAGCCACTTATAATCTGCATATCCAAGTTTACCCATCTAGAAAATTGAGATGACACTTATCTCACAGGGGCATTGGGGTATTTAATTAATTAATGCTGGTAGAAGTGTTTAAAGAGATTGGGATGAAAGGTGTTATGTCAGAAAGGCTCTTCTTCCCTGCTTCTGGAATCCCGCCTGCCATGAGGAGCAGACCACCAGCACAAGCCCTGTCTGTTTTACGCAGTTCCCATGAAGGGACGTCAGCTAATGAACTTGAACAGTTGGGAAGCCAGTAGCCTTGTCCTCAGGCACTCCGTTTCTGCAAAGGCACAGGGAGAGGCATTGAAAGCTCTGACCACGGCTCTCCGGTGTTGCTGAGCCCTCTGTTTGGCCTCTCCGCTCTTGATCCGTTCAACAGCAGAGCTGTTATTGAAGGGTTTCTGTGCTGGCGTAACTGGGTGGGTTATTCTGACGATATGTTTTAGATCCTGGGAAGGCACTTCTAGCGTGGCGTGGGTTGCTTATAGCAAATGCCAATTAAAAATGCCTTCTCTCTCAAACCAAGTGATATCATACATAACTGTTTCAGTCTGGTAGTCTAGGCAGAAGGAAACGCTTGTCAACATCTGATAGTTATTACTAGACATCTGTAAACTGTATTTGGTAGCCTCATTGCAACTGCTTGGTTACAGCTGATTCTCAAGGTAATGTAGTGAGTGAGACAGACGAGCCTCTGGAAAGAGACACGTTCAGATCACCATTTCTAACTTTACTTCCCATGTGGGACCAAATTGAATGAGACATGGATCCTAGTCCAGTATGGAAAATCCAATTTACAAGAAACTTTTAAGAAGGGAAACATGTAGACATTTCTTAAAGTCTCATGAAACAGCGCAATGTGGGCACTTCAACAAATAAAACATCATCATTTTGATTTGGGAATATCAAATGCTTAACTGGGAGCAAAGCTGCTAAAATAAAAGGGCTTGTAAGTTCTGAGTTGCAAAGTTCATGTCATTTTACTAAACATAGCTTTATTTTAACTTTTCATCCTTAAGGTGGAGAAAGCAATGTGTGTGTAGTAACATCTGAGGGGAAGAAATCCCAGTTTGTTCATGTGCATATGGTCCCTGAACACTATATTCTGGGTCACAAATTATTTCAAGAACTTGAAGACGCATCTTCAAACGTAGATCATGCTGTGTTCGAGTTCAGCTTTGCTGTGGAGTGATGCTGAGGTGACTTAATGTGGATAAATTAATTTCCATCTACCCTGGCTGCGGTTTAGAGCAAACGGCTGGTTCTCATAGTTCCGGACAATGCCAAAGCCATTGTTAGCACTGAATTCTCTCACAGGGTAGTAATGGGATTTCTCCAGCAGATGGCTGTAAAATGTTCCACACAGGAGTGAGTGCTAGCCTCTGCGTGGGTGAGCTGCAGACACAAAAGGTAGCAATTCACGTTGAAACACAAGGAATGGGAGGAAACTATCAAACTCCCCACAGGGATTCACCTTCAGCCACTCCCGCTTCATCAAAAATATATTGAGAGAAAAAGATCCAATTTCCATATTTTTAATATTCCCTGAAATCATTTTGCATGGTGTATTTAAAAATACATGGGACAATAAATTATACATCTAGGCCAATATATTCAATGATAGGAGCCTAATGTTAAATTCCTGTGTGCGTTACCTGATATTCAGAAATGCTGAAGCTCCTGGAGGAACTGGAAGAGCTTATTGCTCAGCGTTTTGAATTGCTGCTTTTTTTTCTTTTTCTTTTTTTTTTTTGTGGTGCTGCTTTGTTATTGTAAATGGCCTGTATAAGGTGGGTTTAGCAATCTAATTTTTATTTATTTGATATTTTTAGCTTAAACTGAGCATAGTGTATCCAATTTTTAAAAGGTCTCAAATGTAAATTGTTTGATGGCTATTTCTACCCTGAAGAGTGCATGTATTAGAGTTGCAGTCTGGTGCTCCCATCACATCTGCTGCTATACAGCATCTAGGATGGGGAATCTCAGCTGTGGGACCAAGGAGCACGTAAGACTTAATCACCATATGTGTCAGAGTGGTTTCTTTGGAAAAGGATTGAACCACACTGGAAGAATGATGTAGGAGAAGCTATATTGCCAGCGACTCTTCTGAATTTTTTTCACAAATGAAACCCCTGCATTTCTAATGCTGCATGAGAAGTCCCTTTCCTATACAGTGATGAAATTTAATAACTGTACAATATGAGGTATTCTCTCTGGGTGAGTTTTTTTGTGTTGTCTGCATCACTGGCTACAGCCCTTGCTGCTTTTAGAGGCAGTACAATGCACTACGGGCTTTCTCCGTTGCTGGTTTGCTGCAAAAGAGTGATACTATGTCCTGGGTCTTACAGGGATTAAGTTATCTGAACAGTTTAAAGCATTAGTAAGACAAGCACATGGTGGTAAATATATATATCCTTGAAACTCTGAAAGCAATAAAACTGTAAAGATTTGGGTATTCTACAATGTTAAGCTGTGAGTGGGGCAATTGATTTAATAGTGGGGATGAAAGGTAAGATGGATAGCATAAAAAAAATATATCCGGTGTCTGTAGCACTAACACCGGCAGTGAATATATTTAGAGCAACAGAAAGATGGGTAAATGAAAGAACTAAAGGACATCGATCAGCTGGTCTTTATCACAGGCAAGTAACTGACTCCCTTGTCATAGATTATATCATCACATCACTACCTGATAAATCCTGTGTAATGAATTGGGCTGAATGCAAGTATTTTAACTCCTGTCAATAACTATGCTACAGAATGATGACTGAAGCTATTGAAATTATAACTATTTGAGGATTTCGTATTCATCAGCCAATTTCAATAAATTCTATGGAACTCTTGGTCCATATGATAATTTCCTTTGAGTTCCTGTCCTAATTGTTACATCACCCCCTCCCTTAATTTGCAATATAAACCACCTTATATCATCCTTAAATGTAATCTATTGATCCTCATATACACTGTTAAGAGGCTGATGAAACATAGGGAATTTCTTGATTCAGCATTTTATTCTGTTTCCTTGGAAACTCACAGTATGGCCAGACAAGGTTTTAATATTTGAACTGTAAAATAATGTCACCATACCCAAATTATTCTGTGTGTACTGTACTAAAGACTGGCATTCCTTAGATGTGCTCTAGCTGGAACAACATCTACTTCAAAATGCTTCATGAACTGAGCAAGCATATAAAATTGTTATGAATGTATACTAGCAAATTTGCAATCTACTTAGTACATATTTCATTTTTCTAAAACAATAACAAAATGAAAACACCGCCATTAAGCCTAATGACTAGAGGAGTAAGTCAGGAAGGTGGAAATCTCAGTTCAATCACCAGTTATTCCATTAGTTGTTCCCTAATTTTTGTGAGTGAAGGCACTTTATTTTTCTGGACCTATTTCCCCAGCTGCAATATTGAAAGAATAATGTTAATCTAGGTTTCTGGAAACAGCTTTGGGATCTTTGGGCTGAGAAGTAAAATAAGCACAGAAAATCCCATCTGCCATGACCAGAGAAAATATTTACAAACTTATCACCTTCATAAAGTTTCTTAATGTACATACCAGTCACAAATCTTGCAAGATGCTTGTTGGAATTTGATTATGTTTTGAAATGGTTTTATTTTTTTAGGTGCTACAACAATGTAGCAACTATTGCCTTTACTGGGAAGATTTCCATGCTTGAAGATTTGTGTAACAAGTAAAAAAATAAAATATTGATTTTGACAAACATGTCTGATTTTGTAGCCGTACTAAAACTTAATTAATTTTACAGCTGACAATATCTGTGTTGTTGTTGTACTGGTGTTTTATATTGATCTGAAGTATTCCTATAGAATTTTTAGCCCTGGAGATTCCAAAATTCTGTTCATTAGAGGGCAAGGTATGACATTTTAGTATTAACACCAACCCCTGCCAGCCTCAGGAAGCCATTTTTAAAACCATTCACAGTCTCATCAGTGTGGTTCTACACTGTGTTATAGGTGGACTAAGCAGATAACAAGAATCATAGCAGTTGATTTGGCTTTGATAAAGTTCGTATAGAATAGACAAAGCAAGTGTTGTGGAATCCTGATTGTTGTGTTCCTTGTTTCACTCACACACTTTCCTTTTTCTCTCCCTCTTTTAACTCAAGAACAACCATCGCTTATACATAGCAACCAGGCTGAAAGCAGCAGAACTGTCAGTGAGAGGACACCAGGAGCTCATCAGGACCCCAGTGGGCCAGGTCGGTTATTGTGATTGCTATCACCTCTAGCCCAGTTGCTGACCATGTGACTCATTAAGATCACTCCAAAAATAACTTGAGAAAAAACTGTCTGCTGAAGGGACGTGAATGAACCGTTAGAGTTTCTAGCAGTCATGGTTCAGCAGTATGCTTCTCTGATAAAGATAGGTAGAAGAAACTGAATCTAAAGGTACCAGTAGCTTAGCATTTATAGTGTCTTGTGACTAAACTAAACCCAGGAAAGTCATTCAGCATAGAAATATTTCAACTATTATATTACTTATTAAAATAAATAAATTTTCAGAAAAAAAGAAAGAAACCCCCAAATACAGGCAAAAAACCCAAACCCAAAAGCAAACCCAGGAGTAATATAGACCAGCACTGGTCACAAAAGAAAGTGTAGTGATGTTAACTGTATTATCTGAATGTGTGATTGTTACATATTTTCTTATAAAAATTAGTGCTTTATTCAAAATCAGTACAATGATGCTTCAAAATTTAGCAAGGGCAGCTTAACTGTGTTTTAAGCTACTCCATCTAGGATGATCAAATAGGTAAGCAACACAGGGACAGTTTATGGCTTTATACCACAGATGTTTGAGACTGTTTCTTATTACACTACTCATTTGCTCTCTACTGTGTTTACTTCAACCTTTCTACACCGTAAGGTTTTGGAACATAGTGTCAGTGTTTTCTTGCAGGAAACCTTGTACAGACCTCAGCATTGTAAGAGGTAGTCGGTAACAATAATGCTTTTATTCAAGTAGCGATCTACACTGAGAAGTTCCCTTAGGTGACTGCTGCATGGAAAGCTTCTCCACCTTGTAGTCTCTAGAATTCTTGGGGGTGCTCACTTCCCTTTATATTTATGTTCCATTACCATCTGTATGATTTAAAGTTTACCAGCACAAATGTCCCAGAAAATTAATTTCATAGTTGTCTGCATAAGTATTCATGGGAATGGAATTTTATTCATGCCAGGCCTGTTTGCACACTCACTGAAGTGGGAGCAGAAACAATCATTGTCCATGAATTCAAATATTAATTGCTCACTATAAAGAAACATGAAAAGGTAGCCATGATGTAGAGTTATTCAAGTAGTTGACAGACTATACTGTATTCCAGTCTGTACCACCTGAACGTGTATATGTCTTTGAGGGTATAAAGACATTTGATAGTGCAGAATTATTTAAAAACACTGTGTACTCAAAGAACTGCTAACAATCAGCATATTGTGTTTAAATAACAACAAAATAAGTACATGAAACATGCTTGAATAAGGAAAAAATTATTCTCTTCTTGTGATATACTCCCCAGCATTGAGTGACATTGTACTTGTCAGGTAAATTTTTGGTGGCAAATTATATGTAAGTTATTTGGCAACACTCTCTACACACTGTCAAATGAGCCTGAGTTTACATAGTGAGGACCCAGAGGATGGACAAGATGTAAAAGACAGTGGAAACGAGTCATGTTCCTTGCGCATTCTTACTACCTCCCTTTTCTTTTGAATCTGTCGATGCTTTGATTACAGATGTCTATGCTGTCTTTTTGTATAATCATCAGCTGATGATTATAACACTATGGTGTTATTGTCACTCACAGGGTTGGTATATATCTGAAAACATTTTATGGAACCAAATAATAAGTCAAATTATGTTCTCAGGTCTCTGTGTGTCAATATACTGTTCTGGTGCTGGGATATTCATGCATGCTGGGAGAACAGGATGTCAGAAGTGAGACTGCCACAGGTTTTTATGGAGAGAGTACACATATGGGCTTATGTCTGTATATGTGTTTTACTTTAAATCATAATAGACAAATAGAAAAAATTAGAAAGCATAGGTGGGAGACAAAAAGACTGAAACCTGGTATGGAGACATAGAAAGGTATTTTCAAATGGGAGTTAGGAGAAAGCTGTTGCCCCTTGGTAATGTGCGAGCAACTGAGCTTCCCGGGTCTGGAGGGATGAGGATGTCTAGTAAAGACGACAGGACCCATATGAGAAAGTGAGTTTGATCAATAGAGCATTAAAACATGCCACTTGTCTTAGTAGGAATTCTGCTCTGAAAAATAACTCTGAAATTGGAATCTCAGAGCTCCGTGTTAATTGCTTTTCAGTTCTTTTTAAATCAAATGGGGTCAGTTTAGGAGACAGATACCTGTTCTGGCTGTCAGCCCTGCAAACATGACCTGGGGCCAGGACTAACTGCCTGGTCTGTTGTTCCAACAGCAGCTACCAAGACTCCAAGCCAGATTCTGTTTCCAGCTCTCACTATGCAGTCATACCACTTACAAACCTCGCTTGCAAGTTCATCTATGCAGCTTGTCTTCCTCCTTCAGTAGGAACTGACAGAAACCAAACTGAAGAAACCATTGCACCCTGCAGGTTTGTTATCAGTTTGGGTGGCTATGCATAAGCCGGTAATGAATGCAAATCACTTTCTCAGAGTAACAATTGAACCAGGAGCAGAAGTATCCAGACCTGTCTGTCTGTCACAGAGTAGCATTATGGAAAAGAGTATTCAGATGAAGAAAATCCATCAAAACCTTGTCTCCCCAGTGCCATTGGGGAGAATTGCCAGACTCTAAACTAGGTGGCTGAGTTATAAACAATTTTATGTCTGTGTAAGTAGACACCATGGGCAAAGTGAGCAGCTGGAGATGCTAACATCCTAACCTAAAACAGCTAGCCTTATTCACCAGGCTCTACCAATTACTAACTTTACAACCAATGTGCCTCTACAGAAGAGTATTCTCATGGGCATTGCTTCAATTCATCTGTCCTGATTGGGTGTATTTAGTGAATTTTCTGTTTTTTCCCAAATGCTGTCAAATTAGGTATGATATGTTTATTTTTTACATACTAGAATTTTGAACAATAAGAGTCTAGTCAAAAGAATATGCCCTTTTACATATAACTTGATTTTTTCTTTTTTTGGTAGTCTTTAGGCCCTGTACTTCTACGTGATTTCTGAGTATAACTGTTTACTGCCCTGGGAATAGACACTGATGCCACAATGAAAAGTGACATAAGATCAATAGCAGTACTGTAAATTTACACTAATAAATATTTGTATGTACTGCTAAAGAATCTCTTGCATAGCAGTTTATTAAGTCACAGTATGGCCTGGATCATATAGGATAATATATTGTGTGTCTAAGGTAGGCTATTTAGGCAAATTGTTGAAAGAACTGAAGAGATCTTGTAGCTTCGCTTACCGGGATTAGAACATCTAATATTATCAGCATCTTCTGAAAATCCCAGACTAAGTCTCATTCTGTCAGCTGTAAAATCAGATGGCTAGCTGAAGTCATGTGGAGTCTTAATTTGCAAGATCAAGGCTGCCTTCGCCACTACCTGTCTTAAAAGCATCCGTCTAGGCTTTTTTATACCTAAAGAGACTACAAGTGTCAGGAACAATTTGGGCAGGTTTTAAAATGAACTTCACAGGTTGAGCATCGTTTCTTAATGACAGGCTGATGATTATTCCAAAGTCATTTATCTATTAGCTGTTTTTCTGCCTTGTTGCTGTGTTTAAGAGTCTTTATTTTGACCCCGACACTGAAAAGATGATGTATTCCTTCAGACACAAGCCTTGCAAATTCATGAAGTTATAAGTGGTAAGTAAAACTCAATCTTTTTGTGATTGTGTTAAAGAAAATAGACTAAATGAGAGTTAACTGCATAAGCCGTAGGGTGCTAGGTGGAGGAAGAATGGTATTATGCTGATTAAAATACGTTAACCACTCAAAATACTGATGTAGAATTATAAATATTTTATAATGGATACAGATGCTTTGGTAATTAGCTACTGCTGTGCTGCTGAATGTCACTAATATATGAGACATGACAAAAATCGAGATGATTCATTTAAGACTAAAGATTCAGAAACTTTCCACCCCACTTCCAGCTAATATATCTCAAGACAATTATGCTTTCATTCCCCCCATCTCCCCAACCCCCCATGTTTTAACACTGCTGTTTGGTTTTTTTTTTTCTCATTTTGTTCTCTGACCAAGCACTTACACAAAAAATGAATGAGAAGATTAGCAGCCAGGAGATGAAACTGACTTTTCTACAGAAGAATGTTGACAGCATTGCTGTTGCGATGAGTGATGTGAGCAAGATGCTTTCTTCTTTGGAAGGCAAAATCAATGAAGATAAGGGCAAAGACTTCCAGTCTTTTCTAAAAGGTAAGAAAAATAAATTAATGTAATCACTCATGCAGCTAAAGGTGCCAGAAAAAAATAATGCTAAAAACATTTGTAGACTGTTCTATTGCTCAGTGTTTATAAGGAGACCTCTCCTTTAGTTTCATTTCATAATAGGGGATTTGTTTATTCTGACATTTGTTATAGGGGCAAAAAAATTATGTTCTTGGATACTACATCATCTACATGGTAACTTAAGCCAATATTTTCATTTACTTAGAGCTTCTGTAAATATTCTAATCTCTGTTTTTAGTTTATCTGACAGCTGCTAAAGGACATAGTATTTGTTTTGCTACTATGGCTAAGTAATATTCTCTATTATGTAATTCATATATGCAGGGGAAACATGAGGACTTCTGTGGCTCTTACAGTTATAACATGGCAAACATCCTGCTGAATAATTTGCCTCTGATCGTATTAGGCTACATTTGATAAACATCTGTACTCGTGTTTGGTAGATGAGAAAGATATGGCCAGGGAACAGGAGGTCGGGCAAAATCTCGCCAGCAGAATTATGCATCCATTCTTTCTGAATCCCACAGTAAGATCTGTTTATTACCCAACCTCAAATGGTCCTTAATAAGCAGATTGGGACTGAAGCTTTCATTTCCTTAATTTGCAATATTTTTCTAATTTTTCAGGAATTTCCCCCAAACTGTTTGTATTATACACACTAGAATCCAGAGGACTTTTCTGTTGTCTAAAAATAGAATGGGGGAACTGGAGCTCCTTACATTAGGATAAAACTAAATGAAACATTAAGTGCTTTCGTATCTCTCTTAAATTTACCAAACGTGGTCCCATGTCTTGCATTTTCAGTCCTCTGTCTCCTGAGACACTTATGCCACATGGTAGGTGGCTCTCTTGGACCCTGGATCAAGTTTATCCCATCTCTCGCTCAGTGACCTGTTTTCACCTTTCCACACATTGCTGGATGGCATTCTTGACCCTTGGGCATACATTTAATTTATCTTTGAATATTTCCAATTTCCATTCTGCTTTCTCTTCATTCTTTTTTATATTCCATTCGTTATAGCTGTCATTTTTATGCTATTCCAAGAGGTCTTTTGCTGCATCCTATGTTCCTGCTTCCCCATTTGCTACCTATATTTAAGGGTCTAAGTCCTAATTAAAATGTGCAGTACAAACCCCCACATTATTTCACACTGCTCTGCAAATATGTTTCAAGCCTTTATTGTTTTTACCTGCTTAGATGACATCTTCCATTGCTGACCTTTTTTTGATTTATGCTCTCAATTCATCTCCTAATCAAGTAGCTCTAATGAAAATGCTGTTGTTAACTACTTCCCTTGACTAATTATGGGTACTCACTCCAAATACAAGTTATTCTTGGCATGTACGTAGGTAAACAGAAGGGAGGATGGGAGAGAGAACAAGGTTAGTGTTTCTGTTGGCTTGTAGATGTAATGGGGCAAATACAGTTTCTGCCCGGGCAATGTCAGTCAGTCATGCTCCAGGCAGGCAAAGAGCATCCTAAAGTAGCAGGAGCTGGAAGGAGTTTCTATGCTGTCCCCTAACGTGGCACAGATGTGCAGTATAGGCACATTATACGTGCTAAAAATTGCTCTTAGAAGCTCACCTGAAGTAAACCACAACTTTCCCCGCTACCACTTACATCCTGAAGCAATGTGCTTTCAAACCACAGTTGAGCCCATAATTGTTTCATGCTATTCAGACTTCTTCCCCTACTTTTCCATTTTCTTCCCATGATGCCCAGGTCCTTTGCTCATACCCATTAATCACGTTTTTTCTTATCACGGAAATGCTAATGGCTGTCCAGCTTTGTATCAGGGCTTGTTAGGAGTGAGGTCTTTTTCTGTGAACAAATAGTTCAGTACAGTTCACAAAGTCTTTATTTCTTGGTTTCATCTACAAATAGTCTTTGACTCCGTAAACTTGTCATCTGTTGATACAGGGCAACGCTCACTGGAGTAACTGATATGCTCCTCTAATTTGATTAGTGAAATCTGTTGTGCATGTTTTAAAAATTTTTTTCAGTACTTAGGAAATTGTTCCTACTTCTTAGAGAAAATAATTTGGTGTTCCCCTTTAATTTAATAAACTCTGCACACTTCTTGCTATTATTTCTCCCTCCTTTCACTCCACATCAAGCTTTTTTTATAGACTTCTTTCCTCTTCATTAATAAAATGTACACTTTGAAAATTAACTCAGCGATGGAGTGTTAATCACTTCCAAGTCAAAGATGCCATTTACAGCTGGATATGTAGCCTTAAATCAGTCTCTTGTGTACATACATTTATTTTGCACATTATTCTTCAAATAATTGAAACTGCAAAGGGAGTATATGTTGACACAAAGTAATTACACACTTTGGATTTCAGCCAGGGAGTTAAAATTCATAATCTCATAAAAAGTGTAAGAGATTTTTAATGTTCACAGGTAGTTTGGGCCTTTCTACTTCAAAATGAGCAACAGAGAAATTGAGTTACATCCAGGAATGTACTTGTGTATTCTCAGCTCAGCATCAGAGGTGTTTACTGTCCATTTTACCACAAATAATGAAGACTGAGACTCATTTATAGTTCATAAAAGGCAAATATTATCAGCTAATTTATATCTCTGTTTCCAGCTGGAAACAGGCACAATTCAAATGAATCCCCTAAATAGAAAAAAATACTATGTGTCTTTCTGGCTTGCTGAACAAAACAATTTTTATTTGGAATCCTTTTTCACCCTTGGAGCCCAAAGTTGCACTGGTTTTCATGGATCTGATTTCCTGCCTTTTTACTGCTCTTGCTGAGAATGTACTTCCAAATAAGTTTTCAGAACGTGCCTTGGTGTTTTAGAGATGAAGTAATAAAATCCAGGTTGTAGAAGTAATTGAGAGGAAAATAGAGGAAGGCAACCGAGAATTTCTGCCTTTATCAATAGAGTTCTAATCAGAGAACCGATGGCCATCAAGGCATTGTAGTGGTTGAAGGGTTTGGCCATTATATCACAAGCTGGCCGCAAGTGTTCATCGGGTTTAGAAAAAACATGCAAAGAATGCTTCAGTGTTTTAGCTGGACATACCAGCTGCCTTTGGAGAACAAATGAAAAGAATCCTACTAATTTCACACTAGAGCACAACTACTGCTGTAATTAATCAAAATATGTTATGCAGCATTATTGATGAATGCTATTTTATGACTGTCTCAACCCATCTAAGGCCATACAGGAGGTACTTTCATTACTCACAGGAGCAGAATTCCCACACATTCACTTCTGCCTAGTGCTTTTCAGGATCAGTGTTCCTAGGAGCTATTGAAAGAGTTGTAGCATGTAAGACTAACTAAAGATTTATATCTTTACAATGTCTGGGTTTTGCAGCAGTTGTAGTTTTACTAACTTTAGATGTTCAATAAGGCTATTCTTTTTACGTTGCTTCTTTCTTGCTACAGTGTATGATTGCTTAGCACATATAAAACAACAGGAAGGTAATAATCTCTGCTTTCACTTCTTGACCATCATGTTGATAAAGCAGGAGTTTTGTCCTTACTTTCCGAGCAAAGAAAGGAAAAATCATGTTCTTATGAACAATCCACAAAAGCATACACTGTTTCAGTGCTCAGAAACAGCTTAGCTAGGAGATCAAAGTTGATACCACATGCAGACTCTGAGTTTGACCTTTCAAAATAATAGCAAAACTCCCATTGATTTCAGTAGAAACAGGGATGAGTCTTCAAACACTGTTAGCCATCCTTTACATTTCTCAGCTTTAAATTTTGTTCTGTGGAGGGATGAATTGGTGCAGGAATGTGTGTGTTTGACTTCTCTACAGTACTGTGTTTGCTCACCTTGTTGAAAAAAAATAGATGTAGCTAACACAATTGATTTGATTGTTTCCATATTCCTTTTTTTTCCAAAGATCTCAAATCCAGAAGTATTAATGAAGTAGTCAAAGACATTGTCAGAGAACACTTTAAAGTATTTCAAGGTGAAATGCAAGACAGCATGGCTCAGATTTTCAAGACTGTGTCTAGTTTGTCAGATGATCTTGAAAATACAAAAGAATTAGTCAAGCATCTGAATGAAACCCAACACAAATTTGCTCAGGAGAAAGACAGTGGGCCAACAAAGCTTGACGTTCTGGAGCTAAAGAGTCATATGGTGCAGATGAAAGAGGAAATAACTCTCGCTTGTGACAAGCCTGTGAAAGCTTTACAGGAAAAGCAGAAATCCTTGGAAGATAAATTGGAGCATCAACAGTCAAGAAGTGTAATTTATTATGAATCTTTAAATCGGACTCTTACTGAACTGAAAGATGCTCATGAACAGCTGCTATCAGCTGAACAGTCTTCAAGCCAACACATCCCTTCAGCAGATAATGTGACAGAGTACAATATTACAGAGTACATGTTGACACTTCATGAGAAAGTAAAGAAACAAGGCATGATGGTGCTGCAGATCTTTGATGACTTAAGAGTCCAAGACAGCAAGATCAGCAATCTCAGTGTTGCACTGGAAATTCAGAGAGACTCTGTTCTGGGGATCTGTGATGACATGCTGTCAGAAAGCAGGAAGGACTTCCAAACACAGCTGGCAGCAACCCAAGAGAATGTGCTTGTCCTGAACAAAAGTCTCTCTGACCTGGTCCTTCCATTGGACAATAAGATGGACAAAATGAATGAGCAAATTAATGATTTGTGCTATGATATGGAGATCCTGCAACCCTTGATTGAGCAAGGGGTACCTTTTAGTCTGACTTCAGGGTATGAACAACAAATCCAAGCTGAAGAAATCAATGAGAAGCTTGAAAACCTCACTACTGTCATTAACAGAATGAGTTCTGCAATTAAGGAGCTTTCCAAAACTCAAGAAGGACTTAAAAATGAATCTCAGGCTTATCAGGAACTCTTTGAGAGTCGTGTTAATGAATGCTCCATGGAAATAGAAGATGGATTAAACAAGACCATGATAATAATAAACAGTGCTATTGATTCTATTCAAGATAACTATGTAATGAAAAGCATGCTACGTGCTCTAAGTAATGAGACTGAAGTCTGCTGTGGCAGAGATGAGGAACTGGACAGCCTCCTGGCTTTCATTCCCCAGTTCCAGCAGCTGAATGAATCCCTCCAGGCACTGCTCAGTGGCAAGAAGTATGAATTCACTTCACAAGTAGCACCATCCCTTTCTGATCTTCCATACGAGGAGTCTGACAAAATTATCCTCCACAGTTTCAGAAGAGTTTTCTATATGTTAAATGATACATCGTCAAAAGTGGAAAATCAACGACAAGATATCAGCCGTCTGGAAGAGAAACTATTTGACTCTGTGGAGGGATCAAAGGATCATGAGGTTCGCCTTCTGAATGTGGAGTCAAAAATTTCCAAGTTTTTGGCAAACAACTGTGTCTCACTGAAAAAAACCAAAGCTGCCTTGACAGAGAAAGAACAAGTGGTCTCACTTCAGCTCCAGACCCTGAGTTCCAGGATCAAGGCCCTGGAAGCCAAGTCAATCCGCTTCTCAAACAGCATTCCACTTCTGAACAAGACTGCTCATGAGGCCTGGGGGCTGTGTCAGGATGCTAACAGCAGCATCCAAAAAGTGAATGCGAGTATCCCTGTGCTAATTAAACTTGCTCAGCCAGATATCCCCCTGCTGCAGAGCGGTCTCAAAGAGCTTGTCGAATCTGTGCTTGAAATAAAAGCGGGAGCTATCCTGACAAATCTAACCCATCATGTTGACATATCAGTGGGAAATGCCATGAACAATATCACCAAACTTCAGAAGCAAGTGAAACCAATTATAAAGAAACCAGCCCCAGTGAAAAAAGGAGCAGCAAATGTCACCATGAGCCTGGCAAGCCGAAGTCAGAGAAACACAGATAATGCTATAGATCCAGGTAATGCATTTTACCGTACTAAAAATTAGGGCCTTTGTAATAAAGGCCTATATAACCATCGTGATAAACTCAGAGGGCAGAATTTGAGTGAGGGTGAATATAAAGTCTGAAGACTGCCATAAAGAGTGTTTCAGAGGAACTTGGAGTTACTCCAGTCTTTTGCTTACAAGAGAATTTATTTATCTTAAGAGAAGACTCTCGGTAAGGCATCTAGAAGATCCATTTAATTTTCCTTGATTTATTAATGTCTGATGAGCGTAAGATATATATGTGCATGCACACACACCCAGCTGAGTACATGACCTTTAAAACATAACCGACAATTTAGACAAAATCTAAACTGCAAGGATTTTGTGCCTGCATCTCAGTTAGCAAGTTCAGTTAAAAAAACATGCAAGCTGGGAGGGAAATCTGGAGTTGCATCAGTACTTTGCAGTGTCAGTGGGGATGAAAACTATCAAAAACCTGAAGCAAGTGAATACACTGAACGATTGTAATGAGGCTTTTGCCAGCTCTTTCAATGCTTCATTGAGATTATTAGTGCAGTTACAACAGTGTGTTCTTGCAGAGTCAGAGGCCCAGTCAATAACGTAGGTTTATGACTCAAGTCCATCTGGAGAACAACTCAGCTGAGTAGAAACTACCATTCTTAAAAAGGACATAGAGCGTGACTCACTTCTGGACTTAAACATCATAATGTGAAATTACTTCACATGGATTTATTCACAGAAATACAAACTCTTATGTTATGATTTTTGGAATCAGATGAGTGAAAATCAGTAGCACAAGCTAATGTTTTAAGGAAATATCTTTTCTGGGAAAATACAGAAAAATGAAGAGTGTTTAAGTGACTAGAAATCCTCAGAGGACTCTTAATTCACATAAAAATAAGTGAGACTGATTCCTAAATGGCAGACAGATGTCCAGATACTTTTGAAGTCCTAATCCTGAATCTTTTCTGTAAAGCATTCCTAAACTTATGAACCTTTCTGAAACCATATTTGGTCCCTATTGTAAGCACATAGGGGTAGTAAGAGCTACAACTCTTGCTCGTGTGCTAAGACCATGGACAATCTCCTGTTCCCTCTCCCTCTCCCCACCTCTTCCCTCTGATTCCCCTGCCTCCCTCCTTTGTCTCCTCCTGTCCTAGGCACAGCACTTTTCAATAATCAATGGAAAGGATCCTTTGTAAAGACCCAGTCCCATCAGTAGCTTGGCTTCTGCCAAAAGCAATCTCCACTGAGGGACTTCAGTCTTTGATTATCTTTTCAGTTAGAGAGGACACACAGCTATTACAACAGGCAATCACACTTAAAAATGCACCAAGATTCGCCAGATTCTTACTCCAAAGCAATTTGAATATTTTGATATAAAAATGGCAATTCTTTCTCAGTCGTTTTTGTTTCCTGCCTGCTCCTGCCATAGCATAGGATGGATATTCAAAACCCTTTTTCACAATTAAAATTCAGGGAAAATGAGATATGATGCCTTTGATCCTTCCCAAGTCTTCTGCCTGGAAAACGTCACCAGTGTACCTGCCTGGAGCGCAGGAAGCTGCCACCTGCTCTGTCTTTTACTGCACGTTAATGAATAAATGTCCTTCCTATTTATTATTTATCTCATGCTGAATTTTAACGAATAGCTTGATAACATTGGATGTATGCTCACTCTTACAGAAAGTGCAGGTTTTTGCAAATGTTGAAAAACCCTATTTTTAAGCAAGGTTTCTGCACAGCAATATTTATGCAGACTTTTCCATCAGTAATGAATTTTTGCACTCAATGATGTTTCATGCCTAGCAAAATCATACATTACCTTTCTGTAAGTTAAAGAAATAAGACCATTATCCTAATTAACAAGTATCCATCTTCTGCCTCGGTAGATTTTACTTCTCCAGGAAAGCTTTTTTCTCAAGTTCCAGGAGGCCATCCAGAGATATATGCTGACTACACTAAAGTTTCTAGAAGAAACCCTAAGGCATAATTGATTAATTATAAAATGCATTCAATCTTCTATCTTTTCCAATTCAAAAATATTAGAATAAATTCTAGAAAGAGGTGAACGATGATTCTTATGGATGCCAGTATGTTCAATATTTGATCCCATTCTAAGAGATTAGGATTTTCATTGGGTTTAATGTGTTCAGGAGTTGACCCCTGAGGTAATACTTTCCTAGATAGTTAATTGAAATCAAGGAGAAACAATGTGTGTTTGCATTGTGAGTGCAGGAACATACAGGTTTGGAGACTTCCCATACTGTGGAATGAATAAAAGAAAAGGTTTAAGTCAGCTAGAGGCTGCAATATGTCTATGAGGGACAAAAAAATCTAACACTTTACCTGATACTAGCTGTAATGGCAACCCAGGGTGAATAAGAAAGTGATGGTCTAAGACAGCTTCAAGTATCTAACATAGGGGAGATGTCAGCCTTTAAAGAAAAAAATATACAATAAACTCTTAGTCTTGGTTATGGATTATGTCTGGTTCTACCTTCCAATGCACTGTTCTACTGCAGAAACATGTTGCAGCGTGAGGGCAGCTTAGCTCAGTTCCCGTTTTCCTGTTGCCATTTAGTGCTGTGTCTGTTTGCTGGAGAATCTAGAGGCTGCTGTGCTTTCCAAAGGTGAATGCGCTCTCTTGTTGCATGTCTTGCATTCGTTGAGGTTTTGCTTTATTCAGATTATGCCACCCTCCCATCAACATGAAAAACTGATACTGCAGATGTGTTATATTTATGTATTTACAACAGCGCATCCATGTGAAAGAGAGGCAATTTCTTTTCATTCTCATTTTCTCTGTGTCTTATTCCTGATTTTATTTTCACATGATTTCTGGCTCCTAACAGAAATGCAAGATTCCATTGTCACTTTATCATTCAAGCTTGCAGCGAAATTAACCTATTTACATGTTTTCCATCTTGTGTTTTAACTGCACAAGTTTGATGGTTATTCTAGGTCAGTTTGATGACACGTACATCAAATTTTGATATTTACTCTTTAGACAAAGTAGTAGATGAAACTATTTTGTTGGTTTTAATTTAGTGATCCTGAAATCATCACACTGGGAGTATTAGATACTTCTGCTTAACAAAGAGGCAGAGTTGCCAGAGTCCAAGTAGCTCAGATTGGTCTCGGCAATCTGTCCCCACTCAAAAACTGCCGAGCACAGCTGAGGCTCCTTGCTTTTTGCCCAAGAGCTGCGGGTGAATCTTGGTGCTTTTTTGCACCACAAACACCCCACATGGTGTTTATACCTGAATTCCCTGTCAGGGCCCTAGTGCAATTATAGCATTATTTGCCCTGGGCATCCTGATCTAGCCTCACGACTGCACAACCTGTCCATGGCCCTGGGATCCCTGTTTCAGCCCAAATCAAAATCCCAGGCTTTTTTAGTCATACTGGGCTGTCACTAACCCTGGTTACCATGATTAACTTGCCATGCTCTGCTTGTCACCTCGCCAGGTGAGGCACCAGCCCTGCTGTTGCCCTCGGTTCCAGGGTGCCAGCCCTGGTGGGGCTGCCTCTCTCCCACTGCTCCCTGGCACTCCTTGCATCTAGGCTGCTGGGGATGGTCATCCCTTTAATCGCTGTCAGACTGAGAGCACTAAGCCAGAGGTGATTAATAATTGTAGACTGAGTCAGCCCGACTGTGTGCGAGCAGGGTAGTTTCGTAGATTCCCAGGGTCTTCCAGTCTCCCAGGGCTTCCTGAGAGACAGTTACTGATAACTAAATATTGAGAAAATTAGGGTAAGTTACTTCCTGTTCAGACATTTCCAAATTGAACCACTGGACTCACTTTTTTCCTTAAGGAGACCATTAAATTGCTAAATATTTGATTTACTTCTAAACAACACCCCAGTAGATACTGACAGAGCTTCATTATTTGTTTGAAGATTTGTTTGTACAACATTGGCAGTCTATTTCCCAAAAGAGCTTCTGGCTGTTTGCCCTCCCAAAGAGTAGCAAAATTTAGCATTAACTGGCTCCCCCTAGTCCTACCATACTGAGCGTAAATAGAACCTGCATTCGGTTTATTCTCTGCTATTAATAGCTGCAATTTAAGCCTTTCATTTATAAAGCTTCTCTTTTTGACTCATCTACTAAGTTGTGAAAAATTAATTAAAAATCGGAAATGGACTACAGTAGGAAATCCTTGCCTAATCTGAAGCTCTCGGCATCTTTACCCCAAGCAGAGAATATAGACATAATGTCTCAGGACGTCCTTCAGCAAGGAGAAAGAAAATACTGGGCAGAGAGGCAGCATCAGCTAGAAACAAGAGCAAAAACATGCTACTGTAAGATCACGTGGTAGTTACACAGAGATTACCTGCTCAGTGGAGATCCAGGGCATTTAGCTCTCACTCTGAAAATGCTAATTTCACTCAAATCTCTTCACAGCTTCTCCTTGTTCTAGCAGACGGAGCAGGCTCCCCAGCTGCTGTTAAGCAATGCTGCACCTGGAGGGTTAATTTATTGGAGGTGAAGCTATGTCTGATTTTGATTTAACTCCAAGGTTAAGTTCAGGAAAAGTCATCCCTCAGCAGGCTGTTAAAACTCCAGTCTCAATTGCGTTATCGTTTCCTTTTTGTGATCTTTTCCTGCTTCTTGGACTTACTTCTTGTTCATGATAAGAAGAGACCAATTAGCAGAGAGACTGCCATGCTCTTACACAAAGCTTTTGTATTTTGGGACTATGATGTAGTCAGCACAATCAGCTGTTTTCCTTCCTTTTCTGCTTTCCTTTCACACTTTGTAAATATGTGGATTCTTGATAAATATGAGTGAAGTGTTGTGGATGCTTGGTAAATATGAGTGAAAAATAACTTCAGTTAAGTGTGCAGCAAAACAGTTATCTGAGAAGAAAAACATTATTTCCTCATGTCCAGTTGCCTGTGCTGTGACCCCGGTTATGACAGTCCTAAATCACTTTATTTCAGGCATTACAGGATGGACATTATTTTCTGTAAAAAGAATTATTGTTGTGTTTTGAAGTCCATATATTCCATCAGTGCAAATTCAAGTGGCACTGTAAGATGCACTTCAGCATGCTGCTCACCGAACTAGAATTTCTCATGGAAACAGGTTGCCTTAATGCACCAGTCTGTGAAATGGCTGGGTGGGAAGCTGAAGATAACTGCGGGCATTACTGAAGTATCTATGTGAAAAACCAGGTCAGCATTTCCCTGGTAATAAGCGAAAGGCTTTTTCAGTTCCCATCTACCAATCTAGATTCACCATCACAGGACTGTATGTTCTCTTTCCAGAACTCTGCTGGTAGTTCCTGGCAAAGAAAAGGTTCATTTTCTAAAACATCTGACTTCTATTTGACCAAAGCAAGAGAATGGAAAAATGTATGGCTTGGGACTGCTTTGGGTTCAAACTTTTTTACAGCGATACTTAATTTTTCATGTGGCTTGAATGTTCTTCCCCCCAGACTGCTATGACAACACATGATACGATGACACTCAGTAATTGTGATCTCAGAGCTCAGCAGCACTGGCCAACAGATTTTTCTGGATCGGCTGGGTGTGATCTGGCCAGCTCATACATAATCAGGAACGGAGGCAAGGACAGCCACCTGTTCGGTTTGATTTGTGTTGCTTGCAATACTAAACTTATACAACAATCTTGGTAGATATCCAGGAATTGATTTATTTATGGGCAAGGACAAGTACTGGATGTAGTTTGGATGGCATTTAAAATCTTCCATTACCAGTAGCCAGACTCTCCCGCAATGGTTGTGACACATCTAGGTGGGTAATGTCATAGACAGGACAGTCCAACCTGTACACCAGCAGTACAAAATCTGTGTTTTGGTACACCCAAGGATAAGCTGGCTCTGTCTGAAAAGAGCAGCCTTCTGTGCCTGCATTAGTAAAACCAAACCAAAGCACAGATTTGCCCAAACCAGCGTGAAAATAACTATTTCTTTTTTCTGACTAAAAGAAGGAAATAATTGGATACGTCAGTATTGTCTCTTCCAAGTTTTACTGTTTGTTTCTGAAGGGCTCCTTGAACTATGGTCAGCCCTAAGGCTCTAGGCACATTCCCATTCTTAGTAAAGAGTAATTAGCTGATCCAACATATTTATTGAATCACATGATTGCAGACCACCTGGTTTTCACTTGTCTCTTGGTTTGCTGTGGTGTCTGAGAGCTGCCATACAAGAAGGGAAGAAGGAGGCTGAGCCAGCTGTGCGGGGCTCAGCAGGAGCAGTCCACTGCCGCTGCGACCGGCTGTAAGATGGAAGTGAGCAGCTGGTGCTGGCTGGACTGCGGGCCTCTGTCAGGCTGTGGCAAGTAGGGGTGGGTTCTTGCCTGCACCCCACACCTCCCTATGGGAGTAAATAACCTGTGGGACCATCCTGCCTTAGATTATTATAGAAGGATTTGTGTAGGGAACAACAGAAGGAGAATTTCCTAACATTTTGCTGTAGCCAGGCTTTGCTGGCTTTAAACTTACATTGCAGGGAAGAGAGGTCATTAAATTAGCGTGGACAGGAGAGAAGAAATGAGCAAGGAAAGGCTGTTGTTTGTTGACAGAGGTCTCTCGGACTGTACATTCACAGCTAGTCAGATATCCCAATCTCTTGATGGTTCTCATAGTGTTTGTTGAGTGAGATGTTCCAAAGACACTGGCTTTGTAGTATCTTTCATCTTAATACATATACTTGACCCTCTGAGACAAGCAGAACTCAGTATTTCCAGGTAATTCTGAATATCTTGAAGGCTAGCTGAGGGTGTGCTGTGTTCAGGCAAAGAGGGAGGCTGGACTGGAAAAGGGTCTGAATAGCCTGGACAGGATCTGAAGTTGGCCTTCAAGCAGAACCCCAGCAGAAATTCCACCAGCTTTATGAACTGACGAAGAGGCTTTCCAAAACAGTGACAACTTGGGAAGTGTCACTGTCATGACACTGCGACTGAGGTTGTTGGTTTTCCTCCCTCTCTATCACAGGGCAGAATTCAGCTTGTGTCAGTTCCCCGTGCCAGAATGGAGGAACCTGTATCAATGAC
Organism: Falco rusticolus; assembly: GCF_015220075.1. NCBI lineage: Eukaryota > Metazoa > Chordata > Aves > Falconiformes > Falconidae > Falco > Falco rusticolus. The sequence goes on from NC_051187.1 coordinate 51,803,815, forward strand.
AGACAGAGCTTTATTTGCGCTTGTCGCCACCCCTTTGGAGGAGTCAACTGCAGTACGAAGCTGGTGAACGACAATTCTCTAAGTGTCGGCAAGTAAAGAATTTAGTAGTGCAATATGTGAGCGGCATGGGCCTCTGCCCTGGGGCCTAATTAGAAAGCATCGCTGGTCAAAGGTCCCGCATTTCACTTTAATGAGTGCCAACTCAAGTAGTAGTGTCCTGTGGTGACTCATGATGTCTTTCTTTAATATGACCAGGTGACGGGACTAAATTGGGCTGGGACCAGCCATAATAGCTGGAAAGCTCCCTGCTGAATTGTGCAGAGCGGGAATGTGTGCAATAGATGTATTTGAACATGATATCATGGAATTTGAAAGGGGAGGTAAAATCACATCACTGGGGAATACTACCTCCAGCATGGCCATAAACGCTCTATAAATACAAGTAGCTACCGTGATATGTGGGACTATGGCCTCAAGGAGTCATTTTAGGCACACCTCTGATTTTCATCAGTAGAGGATGCAGCCCTTGAAAGATATTAAAAAAAAAAAAAAAAAAAAAAAAAAGACGGAAACTGCTTATTCAGTCCAGAAAACAAATAAATAATTTACATCCAGGCCACATGGAATGTCAATTTTATGCAGATTTCAGCAGCCATTTGGCTGAATCTCACTCATGACGGTATAAGAATAGTGAATAAAATAATTTGTACAGAGGAAGGGAATCATGGTGTGCAGGCTCAGCTTGAAGAGAATAATATATACTTTTATTCCCTCATTTAACATCAGGAGTGCTAAACCTTTTCGGTGTTTGTCTAAGATTTTAAACTTTTTTTTTTCTTTTTGGAGGGGGTGGGGATGGGAAAAGAAAGAAAAGAAAAAGAACAGCTTCCTTAATGATAACATAGCATACACAGACATGAGGTTCCCTTGCTGTTTCTAAGATTATTCTTCTGTGGATACACCTAGCACTAATTGTGACAGAAAATTACTTTTTATAAAATACAGAAAAACTGTGTTTATGCAGAAATACTGTGTTTCAGTTGCTCAAGCTAGTGGATCATGTGTCTTCAGAAAAGCTGCTTTTGATCTTCTGGCTGGTCTGAGTTGTCTTTGTGCAATGTAACATTACTTGAAGTTGTTCTTTATTCCGTTCCAGATTTTTCAAAAGGATCATACAGATATGCACCTATGGTGGCTTTTTTTGCCTCTCATACATATGGAATGACGACTCCAGGACCCATCAGATTTAACAATCTGGATGTCAACTACGGAGCTTCATTTGCCCCGGCAACCGGGAAGTTCCACGTTCCATATCTGGGAGTCTATGTTTTTGAGTATACCATCGAATCGTTTAGTCCACGTGCCTCTGGCTATCTGGTCGTTGATGGAATAGACAAACTCACTTTTCAGGCTGAAAATATTAATAGTAACAAGTACACCGACAGAGTAATTACTGGAAATGCTTTATTAGAATTAAATTATGGTCAAGAAGTCTGGCTCAGACTGGCAACTGGCTCTATTCCAGCCAAGTATCCACCAGTAACTACATTTAGTGGTTACTTGTTGTATCGTACCTAAGTCAGTCATAAATGTGAATAGTTACCATTAAATGCAGCAACCTGCATGTGAATTTATCTTTGCCTTTAAATATTTTGTTTCCTTAACAGCAGTAAGTTTCTCAGAGTAACAATACTGATGGCATTTAAAGTGTGGATTCTCCAAGAGGTTGCTTGTTTGTAGCCACATGCACATCTTATAAAAAGAGTCCACAGGTTGGAGATGGGGGGAAAAATAAGCATCTTCCTTATATTAGCATGATTGGGAAGCACAAATCTAATTATGTTCTACATTTACATTGTATAAGCATACTTACACAAGGTTGCTGATAATCAGTTCTCAAAGCTGGTTTTGATTATTCTTTTTCAACCTAAGTGCATAAGAGAGGTGATGGATGGAGTCTGATGACTCAGGTGCTGGGTTACTACTTAGGTCATTGTATCAAGTGATAATCATGTATATATTCTGTCTGGAAAAAATATATTTCTTTTTCATTTTGCTTGATGTTATTCTCCACTTACCTTGATATGTCAGTGTTTATTTGATTCATTATTTTTAACGTAACCAGTATGATAACAAACTGGGGGATTATCTAGCAGAAAAGAATGAGAAGGAATACTTAAAAGCTGCATGTTGATACATTCAGATTAGAAAGAAGGTACTCATTTTTAGAAGTGAATGTAACTAGTCATGGGAAAAACATTATAATGGATTTGGTGGAGGCTCCCTGTTGCTTGAAACATTTAAACTGCAGCTGGATTTTCTTTTGGTGATATGTTTTTGAGCAAACATGGGTATATTGGCTTCACATATATTTTAGCATGTAAACTTTAGCCTATAAAGTACACAAGGTTAAATGACATAATCATAGTACTTTCTAAGTTTGAAGTCTATCAATCTATGATTTTGTTTGTTTCTGCATTATATTCACAAACTACTGAGGCAAGATGAAATGAACATTGGTCTGCATAAACCAGAATGTGATTTGCAAGCACCAATACAATATAAAAAAAAATATTTTTACTTCATGCTGTGACTGCCTGAAAACAAATAAACCAACAAGTTTGCGTCCTTATCAGTTGCAAAGTCCTGGGCTGCTGCAGTTTCTTGATGTCCTACCAGCTGCTGTGACTGAGTTTGTTTCTGGTTATTGCCTGTTAACACTAACTGATCAGATTTTATCTCTCTATGTGTTTGTCTTCCTCCCCTTTCTTATCCTCCCAGCTGAAAAAACTTTCTCACACTCTGCATGTTCTTACCAGTTGGTGCCACTGACCAGGTGTGTTCCCATCGTCGCCTCCCTTACCATGTGCCAGGCTTCTCCCTACACCTTCTTCTTTATGGTTCCTTTGACCAGCTATCCTTCAAGCTGCAGACACTCTCCTTCCATGGCCCTTACATGCAGTTAGCATTAATCAGCATGCTCCAGCGACCTGTGATAATTTATTGAAGCCCCGAATGTTTTGAAGCTCTCTGAATTATTTTGTTTTCCACTATCAGGAACTTTTCTTGAAAACACATGAGAATCTTCAGCTCTCTTCTTAGTATTACTTCATGGACTTTATCAGATCTTAAGATGCACGTCCATAAAATTACTGAATTCTCCCACACTGTGTGTGGATAAGAGAATCCACAACATTTTTCCTCAGGTGTATAAAGCTACACTTTGTTTTTCAAAACTGAAGTGCACATTTTCCACCAGGAGCATTGGTGCTGAAGCGTGTCTGTGGGCGTGCGACTGTGCAGTGGCTGCCTGAACCATGCAGCATGCAGCATTCTCCCAGCTTTGGCAGGGCATCCTACCATGGCTTGTGGTTAAGGACAGCAGCTGAGAATTGATGAAAGCTTTCCATCGAAGCCCATTTTCTGAAGCCATAAATTCACAAATTAATCCTTGCAGCACATAAATAGTGATTAAAATATCCTACGTTCCATGAAGGATCTGACAACAGCAGAGCCGCTACTCTAAGGGCCAACTGCAAATCTTGGTAACAGGGTGGAATGTTTTGCTATTGTTCGTATTTTTGTTTGGGTGTTTTTGAGGCCAGAAATCCTTTCTTCTACGTACCTGATGGATTCTTAATGTACCCTGAACCCTGAATGAGTGCACCACAGATCCTTCTCCTGTTGCATGCCATATTTTTCTGTAAACACTCAAAATCTTTGATGCAACAATAACTTAGCCTACCATATCATTTAATTTTATCAAGTATAATGACCATAAGCCCAAATCCCTCCTTGTATGATTTTGTCATTTTAATTGTATTTAGTCCTCCTTATCCCTGCAGTGGCTATGGCTAAATGGCATGAAAATTACTCTGCAGATGAAATTCAAATGACCCACCAGAGACTGCATCTCTGTTTTAAAGTACCTTTCTTCACCCTCGCTGCCCTTGTCACTGAGTTCTTCAAGCTGGGTTCCCATCTTCACAGGTGCTATTTTCCCCTGGCAGCCACGTACTTTCTGTCATTGTACTGGTTTTCTTTCCTCTTTTCTTTTCCCCCCCTTTTTTTTTTCCTCACAAAACTCCAAATTTGTTGGGGTACAGTAAGAATTCTGATTAAAACTGCATCTGCAGGAGTAACGCACAGAAAAATAATTTCCCTAACAGAACATAGTACTGAAGCTAATTCTCATTGTACTTTTTAAAATATGGAAGAAACTATATTTTGAAAATATAATAAAGGTACACTCCTCTTTTTTAATCTGTGCAATAATCCATTCAAATCTTTCCTGAGATGTAATAAAACTAAATACACTTGGCTTTGTCTACTGTTAAAAACTAAAATGCAGACTCTTTGCCATGAAGGGACATTTGCATTGGCCACTGAGGCTTATTAATGGGTCTGTGACTATGTACCTGGCTGCCTGGACTAATGAAGCAAACAATATTGAAAAATAACTGAGGATCAATAAAATCAGTCAGCCTCGCCTTTATGCAGAATAGACAGCAATCAGGCTGAACTCCCGGGATAACTTTTTAGGCATCAACGAGGAAAGGCAGGCACCTTGTCATCCCTCAGCTTTCATTTCCATGCTCTGATTTGCATTCCCTAATGATAGCAGGCAGCAAATCTGAACGTTCATCTCTACCCACAGCCCTTGTAAGGGACCACAAAGCCATCCTGAGCCTTTGTACTTCAGAGTGAGCGGTGTTCTCTTTATTTGGGTGACTCAATAACCATGGCAACATTTTGTCTGGTTTGGCTTTGACAAGCCCATCCAATTTTCTCTGGAGCTTGCATTATCATTTCCTCACACGTATCAACCAAGTTATCGCTGAAGGCATTCCCCAGCGCCTCATATGCTTAGCATTTGTGTTCAGATCAGCATTTTGTTTTCCTCACATACCTTTTCTAGCTGAATAGCCAGCACGACCCTGTTTCGCTCCAGCTGATGCCAAACTTCCCCGCTAACACATGCCTGCCTGATGCTGACTTGCAGGTATCACTGTCTGTCCATACATCTGGGATATTTTTGTTCAATCACGTTTTTTTCTCCAAGATAATAACATCTACTTTGGCAGTATGTGTGGGGGGAAAAGCTATTATTTTGGAATTCAGGCATTGACCTGAAAGCATCTATTAGAAGCAACACTGCAGCTAAACCTCGCCGAAAGCCGTGGGTATCTGATGATTAAGTACCTTTGGCAGTGGGATAATAAGTGCATTGAGATAGCTGCAAAACGAAATCTTCCTCACAGCTGAATTTGGGCAGGTGAGCAGGAGCGTGCAAAACAAAATAAGACACACACCCACACCCCCCCCCCTACTTTTGACATTTCCAAAGAATAAAAATATATAACATGGCTTTAAATGTCTTTCACTGGTGGCTGCTGCTTGGGTGCAGGAACTATTGCCTAGCACTTCCATGGAATTCTTTAACCCCTTAAGGCCATCAGATGTATCACAGAGTTAGCAAGGTCTACATTTTTTCGTCCAGTTTTCATTTTCTTAACCCATATTTTTTTTAATGCTTAGCTGACTGCTAGAAAGCCCAACCCCCATGCTCCTGTTATACTAGAGCATTACCAAAACCAGAAGACAGGAATCTTCTTTAGTTATTGCTGAACAGGGTTTTTTACTTACTAAATCTTCCCTGTGGAATCACGTTTTTCGCAGGGTTCCGTACGAAGTACAAGTGTTTATCACCACTTTGTATTTAAAATATGCAGCAGCGCTGTAGCCATTTTCGCTTTGCAACGCTGCCGTTCTCCCGCTTTGTACAATAGCAGTGGCGGCAGGAGAGTTGGCGAGAGTGAGATATAATGAGACACTGTCTTTTGATGGGAGTCCAGTCGAGAGGGTTTGGTAGGAACACTTTTATCGGCAAGCTGCTTTCTAGCTGAAGTCGCTACAGATATGTTACAACCAACACACTGGCTCGTAATGAACTTCCTTGCCCTTCTTCCCCACCCTCAGAAATCTGCGGTGGCTGCGAGCTGAAAACAGGCTTCTGCATTCACATATGACATGTAAACAAACTGAAGTGTTTCTGAAAATATTGATGGTGGTGGTTGCTGCTGAAGATTCTTATCTTAGGAAATGCAAGTCGCAAACAAAACAGACCGTGGCTGTTTACAAACAGCATGCAAGTACTCCCGGAAAGCTTGCTGTTTGGGTCTGCAGGAGTTGGGAGATACCATGCAAATGATCTGAAGTGCCCAGAAGTTCTTTATAAACACCAAAAGCCTTTTGAAAGCTCTTTGAACCCATTATTGGAAACCAGTATGTCTCACATCCACACAGATTCGGCATGATGAAGGCTTATGTGTCTCAAATGAAATGGCATATTTGACCGAAACATCTGCTAGAGCATCCTTCCTTCTTACCTGATGGCAAAGTCAAGAATGGTGGCAATTAAAATAAAATCACTAAAATGATGGACATGTTTAGACAGAGAATTATCTTCAGCTCTATCAAGACTGATCTGACTGCAGATTTCCTTGGAAAGGAACAAAAAACCAAGTTCCGCCATCCATTGCTAGGCTACTTATTGCTGCTTACTGAAGTGAAAAAATACGTGTAAAAGAATTGTTTACTCCTAACAAAGGAAGTGCCACTACCAGCTTATACAGGCAAGAGACAATTTTCAGGCTCAATGATTAGACACGTTCTAGAAGAACATAGTAGACCTCAAGTATGGTTTTCGTCAGTAATTTCTAGGGTCTAAGTTGATCCCCCTGTTGCCTTGGCCCCAAGAGCTGGACATTACTGCAGCTTGTCAGTAGGTACACACTATCGTAATACACTTAATTCTCGAAAAAGAGGAACTATGCTTACAGGAAAAGGAGAGAGAGCGCATTAAAAGTTAAAAGGCAGCAAAGGAAACTGTGCAATGCCATCAGCAATGCATTAAGTACATTTTACATTACCTTTAGCCAAAAAGTACTAAAGGTCAACCCTTTACATGTTGAATTTTTGTGTGTGAGCTAAACAGATCTATGAGAGCTGTAAGAATTTAAATCAATTTGCCTGTGAGCTTGCCTTGTTTGCATAGGTTTGGACTTTGACTGAACTAGTACCTATGACCATTTTCCCCAACAGAATTTCAGATGCTTAAATAACTGTGAAGGAAAGGCACAGGTGCATAAGCAGGGAAATAACACAGGCCTTGTTTGTACCTAGTAAAGCACAAAATAAATTTTTACCCTTTGGCTTGCGTGATGTACCTTCCTAAACACGGGTGAAGAGAAAAGTAATTTAAAACTAGGATATTTTAGTATACTCAACTGACATGGGTGATAGTTCATCAACAAATAGGATGCCCAGCTGCAAGGGGCTGTATGAAAGGCGAGTTTTTATAGTGGTCCGTCCCAATATTTGAATTATTGTAGGACATGGAGTTGTCGTCTAGGAAACCAATTTCAATTTTTCACTGTGAGAAGTAGATTTTCTTGTGGGACTTCACCTCTGTGGAGTGATATGAAGCTTCCTGGGTGGGCGTGTGATGTTGCCACACAAGTACAAAGCCTCACTAGAAACCTGAGTGGGGGCTGAGAGCTCGAACCGCTGCTCCTGTGTGTGCAGCCCCCTGCCACGTGTGCTCAGGATGTGCTCCTCAGGTCGCACAGCACCTCTGTGCATTCTTGGTGACTCCCAGCCTTTCCTCTCTCCTACCCTGCATTTCTTTCTACTTCCCTGCTGGTTTTGAAAATGACCCGACAGCGCTGACTTTGGAAATTATGATGCAATATCCTTGCACCAGCCTTCTTCTGAGACATAAAATAAACCCACATCTTCCCCTTCTCCTAAATAATTTTAGTTTGCTAAGTCCTATGGACAACCCAATTACTGTTGTTTTCACTAGAAAACTCCCAAAAGCTTGTGTGGAGGAAAGGGTAGAGTATTCTTTTAATCTATTTGTACAGAAACACAGTATTTCATTGCTGTTGTTGTTTGCGTGTGCATTTTTCTTTTCCAGGCAGTAACAGGAAAGCTGATGGGAGAAATTAACTTTTCAACCAGGTAACACAGACTTTTGTTAGAGGAGCAAGTGCGTGGCCGAGAAGCTATCTAGTAGTCCCCTGGTTTAAAGTTTGTCCCACTTGGTGCTACACTTTTCATTTTTATAGATGTATATACAATCTGACCACTCATTTGGCAGCTTGTTTCATACCTCTGCCTGCAGATTGTACTCTCAGAGGTTATTTTCCCAGTGATTGTTGATGAGACAAAGTGTGCACATCAAAGGCTCGGTACTGGCAGAGAAAAATAATCGACCTGCTATAAAAATACATGGAGATCCTTTCAGATTAAGGTAAACTGTTGGTCACCCAGCAATGCTGCCCAGCAGAAAGCTGTAGCCGGCAGGGAGAACTTATCTATTTTTTGTAACGGGATTAGAAGCAGGTTCAAATGTGTGAAAATGGAAGAGGGCAGTTGAAACTAGAGAATGATTTAAAACTCTGCAGGAAGAGTTACTCCAGAGCTGGTATGTGAAATTGTTGCCATGTGTATAGGACAGACCCACAGAGCTTTTTAACACTGCTGAGAATCAGGTGAAAAATTCTCTTCTGCGTGATCGGAGAAACTTCCTATTTAATGTAGACAGAGAATGAATTGCAAGACACATAAACCTGTGAAATCAGATTTCATCGTAGCATTTAAACACGAGTAAAGCCTTGATGTCCATCTGAAAGCAGAAGGGAGGTAGAGAACAAGAATCATGCGACTCCTGAAACTTGCTAAGAAAGCTATGGATGGGAACAGCAAACCTGGATCTGAGCAGATCTGAGTGGGATGCTTGCTTTATTACTGGGAAGAACATGATTAAACTGGGGACATCCAGGGTATTTTGGGCAATCTCAGCTCTCATGGTGCCATCTCCAAGCATTAGATCAAAACTGGGGTATAACTTACAAATGGGTACGTAACAACCCTAACTCCAGCCTGTGCCTTGAGGTGGCTGTGCAGATGTCCCCTTGGCTTAGGAGCACTGATAAAAATAAACTCATTGAGTGAAGTGTCTGTCTCCTGTCAAATGACCTGATGTCAGCTGCATGCAATTCTGAATACAGTTTTGCAAAACTTATAATGAAAAAACCTGAATCCTTATCTAAATGAGAACCACTTGGTTGAATTTAAACCAAATAATACCTTTTCCAAAAATATTTGAGAAAATAATGAGATTACTTTTCGCAGTTAAAATCTCAAAGATAGACTTAAAAAAATGTAGCAAAATATGTCCAACAACTTTTCAGTATATATATTGGGGAAACTAAAAGAGGGGAATTGGTTTTGTAGCCCTTTATTTCTGCTAGCTGCATTGACCTTGTAGGAGGGAGGAAGATTCTTGCATACAGAGAGCAGCGCTAGTGGCAGTGTTAGTGCAGCAAAGTTTTTAAAATCTCAGGCTTACGTGGTTATAGCAATGAACAAATACCAAACTGTATGTGTGTTGCTCTTCTTGTCTGATGGAATAGAGCTATGTGGAGCAACATGTGCACGGCAGGTACTTTACTGCAACGGTGCTGAAAAGAGCAACACGTCTGGCAGAAGTAAATTAGCATTTACAGCAAGCATATAAAAAGTTGGGGAGTATCAGAGAAGTAGAAATGCCTGACAACACTGACAGGTTAAGAGCCAGGTGCCGGCTCATGTCAAGTTTTCTTGCAAGTCTCCTGTTGTGTTTGTACCTTTCCACCTTGAGGCCACTCTAAGAAATGACCGTGAGCCTCACAGCCTGCAACCGGCACGATTATTGCGAACAGCAATGTCTGTTTGCCACCTGTGAAGAGTGTGACCAAAATTAGTGAATGCTGGCAGCCTGCTCCTATGCCACCAAGTGTCAGGGTGGATCACTGACTTTGGGATGATAGTTCTTGCTTCTCGACCATCGACTAAAATAATGATGTCTGGTGGCAAAAGGACTGTCTTGGAGCAATCTTGCATCACCATCCAATGCGCTACTTTTCTTCCCACAATTATTTTCAAAAGTGCTGACACCGACAGCTTGGTTATGAAGCTGCTTTCCGGCTAACAGCTTTAATAAGAAATTTTCATTTTGGTTTTGGTCCTTCCCCAGCATGATGACTCTCCTCTGCAGAATTACAGTGCCAGCCACGTGCTTGTGTGCGCTGAGAACAGCGTGCTGCAGGCGCTGGTGCTGTTGGACCGGGCTCTCAAACCAGGCAGAACTGATCAGAGCAGTATTTCTGCGGTGCTTCAACCTTTCTGCAGTGAACCCCACACAGTTTCACATTTTTAACTTGCTTTTCTTTCCTGTCAGTTCGCTCCAGGCACACTCTCTTGAGGGCTCGGTTCTTGCACCCATGCTGAGCTCCTGCATTTCTTTGGAACAGGCAGCACTCAACATGATTTCCACCATCATTGCTATGCCAATGATTCACCAGTTTATTTATCAAATGCTTGGGAATTTGCTTTCAAATCCTATTACTTCCATGATCCAGGAGTGCAAAAGGAATTCCCTTGGGAATGACATCTCTCTCTACTGCCTCAGCACAGTTTCATGCTTGTTTTTAAAGGTGTGTGTTGTGTGATCTCTGATCCATTCTTTTCTTATGAACTTTACAAACACGACTGGGTTCCTCTGCAGCTCTTTAGGGTCCAGTCTCTGAACATACCACTTCAGTCACCCCCAGAAAGCTGACTCACGGGGGCCTTAAAAAATTAAATTCTCCTTTTGGTGTGGCTTCCCCTCGGGGCTGCACCTTGAGCAGCTTTCCCTTCTCACGTGGAAGCGGGGACACGCAGGCGTGCCTTCCCGTGACGCAGGGATCTCAATCGCAATTTCCATGTCACCAGCCTGGGCTCTCCTGCCCAGCTCGGGGACACCCAGCTTGAGAGCAGTGTGAACTGGGACAATTTCCAGCTGGTGGGTTTCACATGGAACCCAAAAGTGCCACGAACACCCAGAGCTGAAGACAAATTGCGACTTCTGTGTCTCTCAGCATAAAAACTAACTTCAGTAAAGCTACACTTACAGCTAATGGCAGAGACCCTAGCTCCTAACCTGGCGTCATACATGGCTTTACACAGTTTGATTGTGAAAGGTAATTTAAAATACATTGAATTACTCTGTTTTCCTCTCCTCCTGGGATCACTTTCATGTCCAATACTTTCTTGTTGGAGTGGGACTATTTGTCACAGCGTTTCAAATGGTTAGCTTGGAACTATGTATGCCTCTGGAGTCCCCAAAACATTTGAAGCTAAACACTTTAAAATTCAAAGAGGCTTTGCTCCAATATATAGACGCAAAAATGCTTTCACAGTAATAGTTGCAACCCTTTTAAAAAATCCCTTCATTTTCAGGCCCCGTTGCATTACAAGACTCATTCTCCTTGTACCTAGCAGATCTAAACTGCACTTTTTGAAGTCACAAAGCTTCCCTCTAGTCTCCTAGGCGCTGTGAACCCAAGTCCTCCACAAACCTATCCAGGTTGTTGACCTGCTATAATCTTTCAGGAAACTGAGATTTTGCTTTGGAAACTCACTCTGATTTACTTCTGTGTTGCCAGTTTTACACGGCTTGCAAGGTATCCCTGCAGATCTAAACCCCTCCAGATTAAATGTATTTATCATGTATATATTTCCTCATGATCCTTTTTTCCAACCTTATGGAATGTTTGGGCTTTACAGCAGTTAATTTGCAAATTATTGTATTGTGTAGACATGTAGAAGGGTAACAATCCCAGAGAAGACAAACCCAATGAAAACAAAAGGAAAGTTTTTGCTTTGTCTGGCCTCTCCTTCCTTTGCACTGGTACCATCTAAAACAGTTTTCTCCATTAAGATTAAAACAAGCAGCTTGATTCTTAAAGCTAGCAATTATTTTTGAGTGCTCTGGTGATTCTAATGACACTGTCAAGGGTTCACTCGTGTTCCTGCAGTAGCCATGTGGCTCTGTTTCAGATTGCCAGTTTCTCTCTCCTACAGGGTCTGCGCCCCGTGAAGGGTTGTGACGCTGCTACCAGTCTAATGCATTTGTGCGTGTGCTGTGAGGAGCTGCACGCCACCTGCCCACAACTTGTAACTTCAGCGCCGAGCTAGAGAGAGCTATGACAGCCTGTTCCCCAGAGGTTCCCGCACTCTGCCTCCTAACAGGTGGCTGCACGGCAGGATCCGAGTCTGGGAATGTCACTTGAAAGTGAAAGTGGGAGTGGGAAAAAAGGGGGAAACTATACTGGGAATGTACAACAGCAAAGAACCGCACCCTGTAAAGCCTGGGTGTGAGATGCATCCTGATAATGGTGAAAGTATGTTCTGGAGCGAGAGAAGTCAGCAGTAAGGGAAAATCAAATTGCTGAGTGTTGTCAGCAGCTGTAATTGTTGGTATCATGCTGCACACATCTTGGATTGTATGATGAACAATGTGTGGTCTGGACATCATGGGCAAGGCCTTTATACTGATCTTAATTAATTAATTGCTTTAGAATTCAAACTGGCTCTTAATGAGAAATTTTCTGTCTAGTAAAGGGACGTAAAGGGAAAGATGTATTGTGAACCGAAGGCTGAACGCTGCTGGAGGAAAGCATCCAAAATCGGAAAGCAGCAAGTGATGAAGGAAAAGCAATATTTGACAAGAGATACTGAAACAGAGGAGAAAAAAACGGGGGGGGGGGGGGGGGGGGGGGAGGGGAAAAGCAGGATTAAGAAAAGAAGGAAATACAAGGCAAAAATTATTGCGGCCAGTGATTCATGGGATCTGTATGATTTCCAGAGGGCTAAAGTTCAGCTCAAGGTATGCTTCACAACAGATACAGGTCTTTTCAGGGAAGGGGGGATGAGTCCAGCTGGTGAGAAAGATACAACAAAGAGCAGGAGAGACACTGAGAAAGCATTTTTGTCCTACTGCTGATTTTCTGCCTGTGTGACTCCAGCCTTTCTTTAGCTAGGCAGCACCCTCGTACCCAGCCAGCACACCCCTTTGACCAAAAGTAAGCATTTATATCAGGTTTTCTGGTTATAACACCATGAGGGGAAGAGCTGAAAGATTTTTATGATGAGCAGAGAACGTTTTCGTACATTCCTGATTTTTTTAAGCCAGATCAATTTGTCCTTGTACTATTCTGTAGAAACCTATTACAAATTGCTGCTGCTTGGTTCCTTGCCCATTGATATACGCTGTAATAGCTGGTATTATGTGAAGCAGAAGAGGGAGAGACAAGGTTAAGTCTTGGGGGTGGAGTGGAAAGAGGTGGTCTTCCTTACAGGTAAAGCTTGGAAAAAGATGAAACACCGTGGGGTTTCGGAAAAACTGAAGGTTGTGCTGAAAAGATGTTTCAGCTCAAACGGGAACACTCAGGGAGAAGATCAGCTTGCCTACTTGGCTCTGTCCCCTCCAGTTTGCCACTTCCAGCCAAAGAACATCCCTCTGCTTAGGAGGTGTGGGGGAGACCTGTTCTTCATGAGGAAGCAAGAACACTTCTTCATGACGTTTTGAAGAGGAGACACAACATCCTTTGGGGAGTTCAGAGTTGTCCAATCACCCCTTCCCACCTGTCCTGTAAAATGGAAATCTGTCAGAGACCCCCTGAAACCAGCAAAGGAAACACAAACACGCAGTGAGAGTGTGTCCTGCGCCCTGACTGAAGGAGACAGGAGCGTCCCTGCAGGGCAGGTGTGTGTGGCCTGGGCAGGAGCTGACGGCTGACATGGCTGCGGAAAGCCTGGGTGACCTTCTGGTTGTGTGGGTTGAGAGACCCCTGGAGCCACGCTTACTTGGCTACGGCTTTGTTGACTTTAATTATTAAAGATATGGAAGGAATAGACAGGGGACAGAAATGAATACCTATGTGTTTTGGATCATTTTTTTTCATTTTGCTTTTTATCCCTTTTCTTGGTTATCGCCGTTGTAATGCAATTTGCAATTTGTGGGCTAATCTTTCCCTGTGTGCCTTTCTCTCTTAATGCTCTGACTTAATTTTGTGACTTGTGTTTTTGGCGATGCTATGATTGTCAACTACATAATGGATTTTTTCTGCCGTTCTTTCCAAAAGCTCCAGAAAGCATCAGATGGTCTGAGTTGGCACTGTTCAACTGATTTCAAAACAGGTGAAGCAAAGCTGGCTTGAGGAGTTGATATGGCAGGGGGCTGGAGGGAAGAGGAACTTTCCTCTGACATCACAACACAAATTTAATAGTGGTAGATATGATTCTGTTTCTCATTTTTTGAACAATGCTGTTGAATCAGAATAGATATTAGGAAAGCTTTCCATTTTGCAGTCTCCTGTGGTATGACGCTTTGTTGACAGATGATTTATTTGCTTTCCCAGTATCTCTGCAATAGTTCATGCTTGTCACATTGTGAAGCCTTCCCGATTCACTGGGTCTCTGTAGAAAAATTTGTCTTCTTTTCTTGGATTTTCATGAGATCAATACATGGGTCCCTTCCAGCTGGAGTTATTCTATGATTCTATTCCTTCTCCCAACTCCATTGCAAGTGGTACAGGATAAGCATGGGATTAAGATTAAAACAAAGATGTGCAAACCTGTGTTTATTGATTGCCTGGTTGTGGTGACAAAAGTCTACTCAGACTCACTGTGAAGTGCAGAGGTTGCAGCAAGGTGCATCCTGTGTAGATCTGGCTTGTCGCAGGCAGCACAAGCTTGCAGTGAGTATTGACGGATTTTATCAGGTTAAGGAAGAGACAGAGGAGGAAGCAAAAATCAGTGTGAAATTAAGGTGAGTGCATGAATGCTTTTCCTTGAAAACAGTCTATTTAAAGCTGAAAACCCAGTCCCTCCCCATGATTTGACTTGCTTCAAGAAATCACTTTCACGTTTAGGGTGAGAATTCTCAGGGCTCAAAAAATGCACTGCACTTGTGTAAAATAATGAACTTGGGTTTGTGTTTGGGATTTTCTAACTCTCAGATCTTTTGCCTGAAAAATTAGTGACAGAAATATGTGTGGGATGGATTGGTGGGAAATATCAGTTTTGAGCAGTTGTGAAGTTTTTAATGTAAACCCTGGCTTTGTGATCTGGACCTTTAAGAAGGAGTCCTGTGAGACTCTTGGAAACTTAACATTATGTTTGCTTGTACTGCATGTCAAGTTTGTGTACCATAGCTGGTAAGCGGTGGTCTACATAAGCCACGTCTTGAAAGGGCTTGCTCATCCTTTTTTTCTTCTGACACAGCACTCGTGACTGTCCTGTTGCTGTTTAATATGAGTGCAACAATTAACTATTATGAAATTCAGGGACATGGCAATAATAAAACATCACAAGGATCAGTAAGTGTGCATGTGCAAATAATTGTATGACACTTTTGTTACTAGATCTTAAGTATTCAAAGTCCAGTGTTGTATCCTGCCCAACTAACACTTTGCATTTAAATGTAACTCATAGTTAGTGATGGATGCTGAGATAATTATATGAATAGGGGGATGAAGGTATGAGTTTATATACAGTCATTTATCTTCTGATAGCATGAGCAAAGCTTAAGTCAGATACAGTTAAATGAACTGAAGCTTTAACAGTGCCTTTTGAACTGCTTGGATTAACAAAATCAATCCTCATAAATTAAACTATCATTGATCTATGATACAATTAAGTTCTATAATCAAAATACACTATCAGTGCATGCAGCGTAACTGTACTTGTTCCAACGCTGAATTTTAACCACTGCTGGCTAACGGCTCCTGCCATGTCTTGTAAGGCTCCCATCTGGCATGGGAGATGCTAACGTTATGATTCAGTATTTCTTTTTCCGTTTTTCAATTTAGGCTGACATCTGCTGGTCTCCGCAAATGGCAGGCAACCCTGCTGAATGTAAACCAATTTGAGGCGGCGGCTTTTTCATTTTTTCCCTTTGTCATTTTTCCAGAGCTGGGAACAGCAACCAAGCCACTTAATTACAAAAGAAATTCACGCAGAATAATAACTCTCTGAGAGAAGAAAGGCAGGAACAATACCACGTAAAAGAAAACGAGTTTGACATAATAAATTACATGCGTGCATGCCCAATGTGCTGTGTGAGTACTCAAAGGAGCCAATAGCAGCTACTGTATATTGGCCAATTAGACCTAAACAAAAAAGGTGTTATTTAAGGGCACCATACTGTGGGTCGTAATGAGGAGGCTGTGGATAGGAGTCCTCTCTTTTACACTCTCAGTAAGACTAAAGAGAGGGGGGATGGCACCAGGTCGGGCAATCAGCATTAGACGTTTGAGTAAGTGTGTGACAATGGTGGCAAAGTGCTTGGTGTTGGAGGGGGTGGGAGGTTCCTCCAGGAGCTACCAGCGCTCCAGGTGGAGAAGTACTAGGTGGATCTGGCCAGAAGCAGCCACAGAAATGAGAGGCTGCTGCCCACCACCATGACTAAATAAAACAAGAGACACCTCTGCATTCCGAGCTTGCTGTAGGTTTCTTGCCTCTGACTGCAATTTTATAAAAACGAGTTGATGGACACCTTACGTTGGCTGCAGCACTCCTTGCCCAGCCAGCTACCTTCAAGGCTGTTCAAGTGTACTTCCAGCGGTCCAGCCTCCGCCTACGTGGACTCAGCGGTATTGTTTCCTGGCTGTTATCCTGGACAGGGATCCATTCACAACAAGCTGCTCACTTCGCGCTTCCACACTGTGGCTCAGAAGCCCTGAGTGATGCCACTCATCGCTGAGCGAACTATCAACCTGTGGAGGCACTGATATTTGAGTTACGGTGCAGATACCATTTAGGCGGTGTATACTGGTTCCCCAGAGGTAGCTGGTCGGGCACTCCTGCATCTGAACTGCTCACAACATTTTTTGCTCTTGCCACCTTTCATTTCCATTTGTTTTGGTTCTTCATTTGAGGCGGCTGGCATCCCTGCCCGTGTATTTCCCACTACAGTCGCATCACTTTGTCTTTTCCAACATCCATCCTATGCAGATGGAAGGGAGAAGGGAAGCTTTAATTATGCAATGTCAGCTTCTCCTGTAATGCCAGCGTGTTTCAAGTGCAGGTTACTGACACGAACCATGTCCGTGGAACCTACCGGCTGCCTGGCCTTCAGCAGGAGGTGCTTGAGAGTCAGTCTTACCCTGTTCTCCCCATGGGGCACCCCACTCAGCACCTGTGTCGGCTGTCAGAGCTAATGCCCTGAGACACTGCAACACATAAGTCATTGCACAGGGCAGATGCACTTTAAATCTTGCACTGAGGACGCCCTGAGCTGGGTTTGGCTTTGTAGAAAATACTTGGTGCTAATGGTGAGAACTCATGACATTGATCTTTGTCCTTTGGGAACTGGGTTGAAGACTGCTTCCTTCCTTACAGCTGTAGCTTGGAAGAGCCAAGACAGTTGAGCCAGTGAGGCAGGAGAGCCCTTCCAAAGCTGCCTGCCCCACCTCTGTCAGCTGCCATGGCTGACAAGGTGCTGAGGTGCCCCCACAGAGCACGCAGGGCAAGAGAGAAAGGGCAGGTAAGATCCAGGTCCTTTTATTGTCCTCCTCTGTTCTTCTAACATCACATTGCACCTCACAAGCACTAAGGATCCTCCAGCTGATCCTGCCCACAGGAGCAGAAAGCCTCCCTGGTTTGGGGCAGAATGAGCACGGAAATGTGCATAGGTTGTACCTGCAGCCAGGAATCTGAAATCAAGTTGGGTTTTGGCACAGGTTACATGCTGGTTACTAATTACAATTAACTGTTATTGTCTGTTAAGTGCTGACAGACATGAAAGGAGACTGTGCCACTCCCAAGCATGATTACAATCAAATAAATCAGCTGTTACTGTCAATGATCTCGATCCTAGGTGCTAAGGCAGCTGAGGTACAGATTTGGGCTTGATGAAGATCCTGCAGGTAGTGCTTGGTTAGCATTGATGGGATGTGGGAGTCAGGAGGGATGTGAGGGACATTTCTTTTGCTAAAATAATCCTGCAGCACTTACAAGAATAAAAAGCAATTTTAAAAAGCGTCAGCCCTTTGATTCCTGACTCTAAGAATGTATGCAGGGACATAAACAAGCTAGCTAGCAAGGTGAGTTTTTCTCTCTTAGTACTTCAAATCATACCGGTTACATGAACTAGAAAGCTACAGGGCTGAATCTGGCACAAAAGTTTGTCTTGATTTTTCTGAGATATATAATGTGGGATTATTATTATTTTATTATTTTTTTTGCATTTAAGTTATCGTTTAGAGCTTTAAATCCTCTTTATAAAAATGATGTAAAAAATAGTAGTGTACCATAAAGCAGGTGCCATGGCAGTATCAGTGTAAGCATCGGGAAAATCCTTAAACTACCTTAAGCCTTTAAATGACTTCTTACATAGCAGTTTGGACTGTTACATAAGTAACCGTAGTGACATTGGGTGCTTCTTCAGGTTAAAGCCCTCTGAATGCTCCTAACATCGCTGAATTACAGTTCAGATTGCTCTGTGCAGTCCCTTTCAAATGAAAATGAATGCATTTACTACTGAATTGCTGTCCTACTGGTGGTGTTCATTTCTCTCACTCTCACATTCTGCAGATGCCCTGTTTCTATCAGATGTTTAATAGTGACAATAACATACTGACAGATACACCCATGTATGGTGCAATTTACTAGAGCTGACAGGGGAATATTCTCAGACCTACCCTTGCAAAATGTAGCTGTTTTGTAACTTTCGTGATTGCTGCTCTTGAGAACTTCACCTCCCTGGGAGTGCTGATAGACAATTTTCCTTTCCATTCATTCCTCTGCTTATCATAATAGATACTTTCAGCACAGATCAGTGAACTGTAAATCTGAACAGACTCCTCAGCATTTCATGCAGTAGAAGAGAAGCATCAGAGAATTCAGGTTTGTAACATAGCTAAAATTATAGCACAGATATCTTGCTAAGGTGGGTTTCCAGTTCTAGATCTCTGATGTCAGAACCAAATAAACTCCTCATGCCAAAGCTTTATACCTGCCTACTGCTATGCTTTGGGTTGTAGACTTTAAACGGAGCGATACACCAGATGGCTGGGTGCAACTTGGAAATTCTCACTTGAATGGATACCTGTAAACGTAGGGTGACATTGAGTGAGTTGGGCATCCTGGATTCGGTTAAGGGTAGAGTGCAGCATCACCATGTACATACACAACAGAACTTCTGTGTATGCACAGGGCGCAGCAGGCTAATGGTGTCCCAAAAACTTGTTAAGAGTTTAGCCGAAAGTCAAACCAACTATTCCCCAGCTGTGTTGCATCTTAGACGTTTAGTGGAAAACTGTATTGTGGGTTGACCTTGTTGCAGTTTCAAGCCACAGAGCATGACACACTGAAGATAGGACTATGGTGTGTAGCCTTTTACTATTAGCTCGCTGCTTTTGAGTACTGACAACTTTTTCCACTTGATTATATGACAGCTACAGCTTTTCTTGTGAAAGTTGAGGTAGGTAATTTCACATTTATGAAAAATGTATAGTACTACCTAAGCATTGAGGATAGGGCAACATCTGTGGTAACATCTAATTTCGTGGCATCATAGACATTCAGCTTGCATAAATGCTGCTCCCTTTATACAACCTCTTTAATAGTGGCATGGTTGCTCGTGAACAAGACCTGTAGATATTAGCTTGTCTGGACTTGGAGTGTAATCAGATCTAGAGGATTCCAGCTGATCAGGATCTCATTTGAACTGCCAGTGCAGTTTTATATTCTGGGATCCTACAGAAAGGAGCACAGACAGGAGTCAGAATTGCGGCACTTCAGCTATGTAGGGCTTTTTTCAGATATTCCGTTGACAACGAGAATCATCTTTATGTCCTTTTAGTATTTCCTGGTGAAGCAACCAACTTGTTTCTGTTGGAGCTCATTAGGTAAAAAACTCACTGGTCCAAATCAAAGGTGATAATCTCTGAGGGTTTTTCAAAGAGCTGAGATGAGTATAGAGTCCCTGAACTTGAAAAAAGAGAGACAGATGGAAATTCCTGGACACAACCATCTAGATGACCTTTCAGTAAAGTCAAGTCATAGAAAACTCTACAACAGTTTGGAGGGAGGAAAGGAAAGCTCCTATTTCACAGCAATGTTACGAACAGAAGAGGTTCCAAAGCAGTAGTGTGATTTCTTGTCCTTGAGTGTTCTTTTTGGAGACAACATAACCCTCTAGATCAGCTTCTAGCCACTTTAAAGCTTGCGGTTTGATTTCCCACAGCCTTCTGCTTTGTTCCATTTATGCCAGTAGAAGTAGCTGTGAACCCCTTTAGAAGAGCTCAGATGGCAACGCTTCACACCCAGGTTGTCTCTGGTGGTGGAGTTTAAATTGCTGGTGAAATTTAATGCACAGGCAATATGGTGCAAACCAACAGGGATTCCAATGGTGACCTGATAGAGCAATCCCAGGGCAGCTGTGACAAAGACAGAGAGCAAGATGAGGACCTCTTCACACCAGAGCCCCGGTCAGCACAGGCCCAGTGAAGCTGGATGATCTGTCAGCTGCTTCTGTGGCAGCCAGATATGAGACAGGAGTTGGATGTAAATCGGTAGGGCTGCTCGAGGTCATGCTGGGATAACTGGTCATAGCCTGACTAGCTCTGAGGATTTGGGGGCTCCAGGGTGGGTGCAAATCCTCCATAAGCCTCAGTAGTGAAAACTCATTCCAAAAAGCTTCAGTGTTGCTGTAAACTCTCTGCCTCCATCCCTGTTCAGCTCCCTCAGGAATGCTTAAACAGCAAAGCTTAAGCTTAATCAAGTTATGTGAGTCAGTAAACTTTACTGCATTTCTTGTTGCCCTGCCACAATGATACGCTTCTAAAATATTTTGCTTAAAATCAAGGCAAGGATTTATAATTCTTCTAGCATTGTCTCTACCCTTCATCTCCTGAACTCGCTGCTCTGTGACTTGGGTGGACTTGGGGCTGCTTGGTGTGTACATCTGTCGGGAGCACTGTGATCTGCACAGCTTTCACTTGACCTCAGGCTTCAGGGGGAATGTCAGGATCAGATCCTGAATACCTGAGTTAAAGGCTTAACTTTGAGAAGCGCACCGTCCAAGCGGCCAGAAGGTCTGTGGCGTGCACAAAGCAGGCTGTTGTGCGCTGAGACGTCTCTGTTGGCTTTCCATCTGTTGCCACCAACCGAAGCTGAAAGAAAGTGTTTATGTTGCAGGTAACGGCATGAAAAATAATCTGGGATGAGGAGTAAAAAAGGAGAACTTATTGAAAGCTCAGTTTTGCACAAGCTGGCCTTGCTGCCTCATTCCTACACCTTCACAGTAATGAGCAGCAGCGAGCTCTCCCTCGCATGGTAACTGAGCTCACCCGGTTCCCTCGCTGTTGCAGTGTCTGCAGTCCTTGCTGTCTGTTATAATTGGCATCTGTAGTAACTATAAAGCCCCTCTTAAGGGCAGGGCTTCAGTTCTATAGATACCAATGATGCTCTTGGGGGCATATCTCTTGATCCCAGCCCTCACCAGTCCGTGCTTCCCATCTCATCGTGAGCCCAGGAGAAATGGCTCACGTCCCAGGGTGATGCGGCTCCCAGGCATCTTTCTTGGTGATTCATACAGAAACATTTAATTTATAGAACTGACATATTAACTCCAGTGGCCTAAAAGAATAAATGAGTAATACTGTAGGGTTGTTTGTTCAACAACTGGAATGTTTTCCCAAAGTTCTCTTTTTAATTGAAGCTATTTGTCATGTTGAATGTAGAATGTATTCATTAGAAAGCAGCACCTTCGAGGGGACTGGAGAGCTCAGATTAGTATCAGGGTACAAAGCCTTTTGCCTCCAGGTTGCCAGTTTCAAATCTTGCCATGTCATTATTGATCAGAAGAAGTCATTACAGGCTAACAGAGGTTTGGCTGCTTATATAGAAGTGACCTTGTCAGATTAGTCAAATTCTTTGTTAAGGGATACGTCCCTACTGGCACACACACAAAAAATCCTCATTAGCACCTTGCTGGTAGCCCTCACAGCATCACTAAGGACAGGGCAAGCTTGTTTATGCAAAATCAGAACAGAGGGATTTTTGAGCCATGTGAAGGTTGATTGAAATGTTTTCAAAGCATCTCATGATGTGCTTTGAAATGCCCAAGTTGATTCTACACTGCATAATTTAAAATGAATCCTTCTTTACAATATTTGCCACGCTTTGATCAATATGAGATTTCTTTTTTTTAGAAACTGAGATTTTTTTCTCCCCATATAT
The DNA here is from genome assembly GCF_015220075.1 of Falco rusticolus. Lineage (NCBI taxonomy): Eukaryota > Metazoa > Chordata > Aves > Falconiformes > Falconidae > Falco > Falco rusticolus. The sequence continues at coordinate 51,825,937 of NC_051187.1, forward strand.
ATGTATATATTAACAGGAACACATGTTCTTCCCCCCCCCCCCCCCAAAAAAAAGTATATCTGAAAAAAACTTTTTTTTTTTTTTTAAAAGCACTGCATACATCTTATTCAGTAACTTTCAGAGTAAGACCCAAAACATTCTTAGTCCTGTGCTGTGTGTATTTTGAAGATTTTGCTGACTGATACTTAGGGGTGAGGGGAATCTTACAAAAACACCGCAGGCACTTTGGCTCAGCTCATATTTGTCATTTGAATGAAATTTTTGCTCTGTTGACCGTGATGGCCACCAATGGTGAAAGCAGGAATCTCCCTTCAGAAGGCTCTGTTACCTCTTCAGCATCACTCTTGTCTTTTAAAATCACCCTGGGCAATCACTTGGAAGAGCATACATGGGAATTTTCAAATGCAGACTGTTAGAGGGGTCACTTTCCTATGTCCTTTTGAAGATCCTACGAGGAAGATAAATCAGCTTGGAACAGGGCTTCCTCCACTGTCCCCCAGCTAAGGCTCAAGGGGACTTTAACTAAGTGGAGAGCTGGGACTCTGACAGAGATGAGAACATCTGCACAAATAATCTGTGTGGGAGACATACCCCGTTGCTTCTCTGAAGTGGAGGAAAGAAAATGCTAGAAATCCAGTGGGAGCTCAGTTTGCCATAGGGAAGAAAAGGTGGGGATTTTTGTGTGGGCTTTCCAGCCTGTGCTGCAAATTGAGTTTGAGAAAGAAAAATCGCTTTGGGGTTTTCATACTTTTTACAGCGCCAGCAATAAATAGCAAAGCTGGGTTGATAACTTTGTTGGCAGGAAAAGCGCCAGTGACATTGGTCTGTATTGCAAACAGCAGGTAAAGCATCTCTTGGTCAGTGAGGCGGGTAGGCGAGAATTTGTGCTCTTGTGTTTTTGATTCCAGGCCAAATTCTGCTTTTAGGGGACTGAATCAGGTTTCTCCCTGAGTTAAACTTGTCTCTATACAGGATCTTTGCACAGGGTCTTCTTTAACCAATTTTAACCTCTCCACAAGGGTCTTGCAGGGTGCTGAGTGCATTAAGTAATACCTTTGGGCTGGGCTGGATTGCTCTGAGAAACACCACGTTTCTGGCACACCTTGTGGTATCCTTTAAGCAATTACAGCATGTGACTTTGGCTTTTCTGTGTCAGGCACATTTGTTGTAAAATGCCGCAAGGATACGGAAAGGTGTGCCAAGGCTTCTGGGCACCTTCAGCCATTCTCAAGGTGATGAGAATATAAGGGTGCTTACATCACCGACTTAAAAATGGCAGTTTAGCCTTTTCAGAGCACAGAACAGCTCATACCGTTCAGGTCTGGGCCAAAAAGGTAAGATGATGTGCTATGGTTTAGTGTTAAGGATTATGAACCAGATTATTGGGGGCGGGGGGAGGGCGGATGAGCAAATACATAATGTCACAACACTTCAGCCACCAAACTTGGCTGATTTGGTTTTCTTTATCAATAAGGAGCTTTAACCCATCCGGTATGCTATTTGTTTTGGGCCTAAGTAATACTGGATCTGCAAGAGGTAATATTTGAGTATGTGTATTTTAAAACCTGGCTTGCCTTCAGGTAACATCAGAGGTAAGTAATGTGCACCGAGTACTTATGACCCCACAAACGTGACCTTCTGCTTGTGTCCCAGTAAGGTGCAAGGCATCAGCCCAGAGCAGGCCTATGGATTTCATAGGTGCCTAAAAGGGAAACCAGGAAGACAGATGTTTCAATGTATTTTAATGGAAAAAAAATGTAGAATCAACAGGCAGCTCTAAATTAGTTATTGTGGTGATTAATACTGCATTATGGTCCTGCATATGTACCTTGGGCTTTTATGGGCTTGCAACTACATTAGGGGATATTGCTTTGACCTAGACATAACTGTACAGGTTATTTATTATGATTCTTTGGCTTGAAATAAAACCCAATGATGACTTTTTCAAATACTGTATGCTAAACATATATATGAAAACATACAGAATAAAGAGACCTTGGCGACAGAAGGAACAAAGATTGCAGTAGAAAGCCATTTCAGGGTGGATCTGTGAATGGGAATAATGATGGTTTCATGAAAGTAACTTTGCTTGTCTTTTTGTGATGGCGTAGCTAAACTGCCGTTTGTGCTACCAGTCTGTGCCGCCAGCCTTCCTGGAGGCAGTGTGTCCTGATGGGCTCAGGGAACGTAGCCTGTTTCAAGGCAGTGAGCCAAATTAATTTAAATCACCATTGAAGGTGTTTCAGAATAAGCTGGCTAACTTTTCTAAGTGGGCTCAAAACCTTCACGCAGCCTAGAAAAGCTGCTTAGCTAGGGTGTTGCAATGAAGTAGTTGGGCAGCAACTCTAAACTGTTCCAAAATAATCGTGAGTGTTCATAAAGCAGATGAAAGACGCAGAGCAGTACAGCAGAGCTGTATCAGAAGGCTAAAGCAGCAAGACACATGATTTGTTTAAGACTTTCCCTCTATTTCTATGAATTTTGTTTCTTCCTTGCATAAAAAAAAGGGAAAAAATACTTTGAAACAAAACCTTAAGAAAAAAAAAAAAAGGCCGAGAATTTTCCAAGGTCAAAATTAAGGACTTTAAAAGTCTTGTGAAAATATAATAGTGTTGTTAAAAAGACATTTAGAAAACGAAGGTAGAAGGATAAAAATTTAAAGAGAAAGCATAAGGAGTTAAAGACGACAGCTTCTTTAGTATTGTTTCAGCTAGACCCGATGGTCAAGCAAAGGTAGCCATGCAGTAAATTGAAACAAACAGTGGATATAAAGGACTACAATTTCAAGGAAAAAAATTAGAAACCTGCAGCACAGCTTGGAAGGCACAGCTAGTAAAGCAAAGATAATTTTTGAAGGTACAGGTGGATGCTACACTCCAGGAGATACTGACACACAGAAGGAAAAACTAAGATTTGTTGACCAAATAGCCTTTCACCAAAAAACCCAAAACACCCATTGTGAGAGTTTACGCAGTGGGTGTCTTCACTTGCATTTCTCGTTTGCTTCCCGCCAGGTTTCCTTTTCAGATCAATAAATACACTGCATAGCCGAAGTGTAAGCACCTGATTTTATTTTCTTGGTGATTTCTTTGCATTGCTGCAAGGCCTCCAAAGGACGAGTCGGAGAAAGACGTAAAGTCTGTGTAGCCTGAGCTACAACGTAGTGAGGCACTGAAACAGTTGTCCGTATGACCAAGCTGAACTTTGCAGGCCAAGCAAAGGGAGAGGCAAAAGAATGTGGCATCGTGCCGCTCGCTGCTTTGGCCAGTGCTGCTTTAGGTGTTTGTGCTCCAGCTGCTCCCAGGAGCCTGCAGTGCCCCGGGGAAGCTGCCCCTTCGGCAGGTGCTGTCCCTGCTCCTCCGCCCTTCCCATGGGAATGCCGACAAGAAAGCTTGGGCTGGGGTGTCTCCGGGACCCACACAGCAAAGTGCTCTTTGCACGCACCAACACTTTCTTGAACCATGGCTGCGAGCAACTAATCACCCTTTAATCTTACTAACCCATTTGCCTCAGCCTTATGTTGGGGTTAAAATTCCTGCTGATAAGATTAAGTGCTGTCTTGGACCGGGGCCTACATAAATAATAATGCTATTTCCACAGTTGCACTCATTATAATAAAATGTAAAAAAGGATGCCGGTCTTCCTGCTGCGGGACGTCAGCCAGCTGCTAATTGTTTGTGATCAGAAAGAAGTTGTCTTCTTGCCGTCCTTTAGGGGCCTGCGTGTGTTGATATAATTGCATTCTACTCTTGCACTGCACTCAACTGTATTTATCTACAATGTCTGAGCTGCATTTTTACCTTTTGAATGCTGAATATCTGCATAGGTTGTAATAACCACACATTTGGTCTTTAGCTTTCTTGTGAGGTTGTGTTTTTAATGTGAGTGGCACCTGCTGTAAAATCTTTCTGAATGGCAAAGACGGTCACACCTCAGATTTAATCCCCTCATTATAAAGCTGATTTGTTTTCCCCACTGTCACACCATTTGTGACTCATTACTCCTTTCTGCTGACAAGCAATCCATTATATTAATATGAGTCTGAGTAGTACAATGACATCGTTCTAGTAATCTTTATTTTAAAAATTCATCAGCAAACACTGGGGAAACAAGGTGGCCAAGTCTGTTACTTTACTGAGTAATCTAAGCAGCAACACCTGTCAGAGACTGAACATTGCAGCTGTGGCTTTGGTCTTTGGAGGTGTTCTGTGCTCTGTCACCAGCTTAGGCACAAAAGAACCTGAAGGACAGGCTTGGTTTTAAGCACACCTGCAGTTGTCCTGGATAACTAAACGCTCTGCTTTCTTTAGCCGTCTGTCTGTTGGCAGACTGAGGAGACCCTTGGATGCAACCAATAAAGCCTGGAAAGTCTTCCAAAGTAAATAGTATATCAAGATGAAACACTCGCCCATGCCACATTTTAAAAACAAATGTTGAAACAAACCCAGCTGTTTTATCTCGAAAAAACAAGGACCCGAAAGAGACCAAAGACTCGCTTTCCAAGTAACAAGTGTCTCATGTGGAATAATACAGGCATGCCTGAAACCACTTCTGCTGTGAAGTGTACGATAACATCTGTGATACAAATATGTTAACATTTCCATCGCTTTTGTCTGTTTGAGTGCTTATTTAAAAAAAAACCAACCGAACAAACAAGTATTTCCTTGTAAATCTGCTGGTGGAGGAGTACTGATTTCTCCCATTTCAGTAAAGGTATGCAGAGATCGCTTTGAAAATCCTACCGGAACGGCTATAATCACGGGAGGCGTCTGGCTGACGGGGCAACAGTGCTTTGCTAAAGGAGCGGTGTGGGACACGCCTGCATGTGTGTCAGATAGGACTTGTCTGTGATGACATGTCCAGCTGCGTGTGTCATAAGTTAGTTACCTTCGCTGTTCCCGAGTCTCACACTGTTAAGATAGAAATGCAAATTTCCTGATGTTTTCTGGAGGGCTATGGAGGGAAGAAAGTAAGGAAGGGAATCAAAGAGAATATATTATTGATGACAGCAGCTATACTCAGTGAGAGATGCAAGCACGCACTGAAGCTGTGGTTAATGAGAGCCTGTGAGGGAAGGCAGCCCACCACGCGTGCTAAACCTGTGGCTAGGGAACAGGGTGGGGAGAGGCACTTGGGGGAAAGAACAAAACGGAGCTGATCTGGTGATATTTCTGATACTGCAGCCCTGGCCTTCCAAGGAGACAGCATGCACTTCAGCTGTCATGGTCAGAAACCGTCTTATTCTCTTATTTCTCTTGGTACATTCCTCCTCTGGAGCAGAGGTGCTCTCTCCCTTTCCCAAATCTCTTTAACTCTCCTGTTTTCCAGTACCTCTCCTAAAAAGATCAAAGCCTGGTGACATTTTGACATTGTGAAATGAACTGCTTACAACTATAATGACTTTTCTTTCAATTTTCAGTTCTTTTTTATTGTATCTTCTAATATTTTTAGAACGAAATGTTTCCTTTATTCAAAAAAGCTTCCAAGTAAAATAATTTTTTTCCGGGAATATTACTTTCCTAGGGATTTCAAAATCACCATGCTTCATTGTAACTTATATTGAAGCCAAGACAGATTTAGAATTATGTGCAGCTTTTGCCAAGTTATATTTTCATCCGTTTGCCAGGTCTAGTTCAGGCTTGTAGCAAGACAGCAGCAGAGCAGATCTTGTATTATACGCTCCTCCCCACCGCTCTTATGCAAGGCTTGTAAACTGGAGTCTGTGTCCTCATCTTGGCCTGTAACTTCATTTCCCTGCAGGTTTGGTTTATTTTTGTTACGTTATTATCCCAGCCCTGCTTTTTCTCTCTCCCTAGAGGCTCAAAAACCATACTGAAGCAGCACATCATCACAGTACTGCTGTATGATAGATACTTTTGGAAATGCTTGATACTACTCTTCTGCAGTTATTATCTTCCTAATGTAAAATTTCCAGACCCCAGACCTCTTTATACATTTATGCAATATATATAAGCCTGCCACACCCCACACCCCCTACTAGTCATTCTTTGTATTTAACTGGTACTGGCATTCTTTCATCTATGATTAAGGTGATCTTCTATGATCAATACAGTCTCTAGGGGAACATTTTATACGCACCATCTTATTAGTGTCTCTCCACAGAAGTCTTGCCTTTGTATTCTTTAGTCTGTTGAATTTCAGGCTCCTTCAAAATATTCTGAAATTGTAAAATACCCACCAAAATTATCTGCATAAGAATTGTTATTATGAGTGAGACGGAAAAACAGATCTATAGCACATACTGCCTTTTTCTGTATTAGGAATATTGCTTAAACTTTTGGTTTCTCTGCTTCCAAGTAGGAACAGAAAATTTGGTGTTTGAATATACTGAATGTGTCACAGGGCAGGAGGGCTCAAATATTTTTGGATCAGGCTGGCAAGAAATGCCTGGATGTAGGAACTTTCAAAAACACAGGTGGGAGTTCTAGTGGATGCATCCATTGTACCTTTGAAAACCTTTACCTTGAAATTAACTATTAGAAACTTATTCCATCAATGCTTAAGCTTCCATACTCAATCTTCACGGTATGTTGAAACAAGCTGTGCTCTATCATGGGTAGAAAAACATCAAAATTTTAATGAACGGGCTTTATAAATGTGTGCAATGTGTTTATCCTGCTCATACTGCCATGCTACTCGAATGTCTCGCCTGATGAGTCTGGAGTCCAGGAATGTGCTAATATGTTTAACAGCCCCGTGCCATCAAACAAGGCCTACAACAAAAATTACAGGTGTTTTCAGAAGAAACAGAAAAATAAGACTTCAAGTAAAAATTTGTATTGAATTTGTATATGTAACTATATGTGAGTAATTTTAGAAATGTAGGCAAGTGGATTACAAATTGTACTGAAAAGAGACTAATACATAAATCCTCTTTAGATTTTATTTTTAAAATGTCTAGTGACACTTTGCTTTCAGATCAAATAAGAATGATAGTATGTGTCAGTGAAAGCTCTTTTTCCCTGCTCTACTAAGGAAAGTAATTTCAGAGATTCTATTTGACAACACTTGTGACAGAAGAAGACAGGTCAGTTGAAATGAATTAGTATTTCATACAGAGAAACAATACAATCATTTTATCAGGAGACTGTTTGAAAAATAAAAGGCATGTTGGGCAGGAAGGAATAGCTCCTCAGATGATCGGGTTTTTGAAGAGCAGTCATTCATTTGAAATACTACAGACTTAAATGAGACCATTTCTCCAGTCTAGTAAGAAACAAACTTGTGCTTTTCCACATTTTTAACACATACAAACAGAGTGAAATCATTAGATGATTTTAAAATATGGCTCAAATAAAAAAAAAAAAAGTAATTTTTATCTGCTTGTCTAATATCAGGAAGCTCGTGCTTCACATGAAGCTAACATTAAACTAACCTGAAACTTTTGGTAGGATGTAATTTGTTTCTACAAGCATTCCACTTGCTCAGAAAAACTGCAGCTCTTTCTGGTATTTGATAAAACAGCTGGAGTTTTCCTGCTTTTCAGCAGGACTTTTCAGAGGACCCCCCTCTTGGATGGGGCTGTTGGGCTGGGTTTGTTTCTGAGCCAGGTAAGCGCAAACTAAAATGTTCCTTCAAGTCCAGTGGAAGGCTCAGCACGTGTCCTTAGGGGAGCTAATTGCTACTTCAAGTTAGAAGAGGGGAAAACGATGCTATCAGGCCTGAAGGACTCTCACGGTTTTACCGTATTATGCGCACGGCCCCTCATGGCTGAAGGCACCTCAGGGCTGCGGTAGCGGCACAGCTCTGCAGCACAGTGACGGGGCCAGAGCCTTCCAGGCGCGAGTCCAAGGCCTTCCAGATAAACTTGTGGAGGAAAAGGAAATCCAACAGCACAACCAGTGAAGCTGATCTGCTGGAGAAAAGGGGGTTTGTCTCCAGCTCCCCTTCTGACTGAGAGGATGACGACGGGCAGAGGGAAGGGAGTTGCCAATGGCCAGCCAGCAGTGCCGGCAGCCGCAGGCCGCTCCTTGCAATGTTCTTAGCCAGCTGCAGCTTTGCATCCACGGAGAACTCCCTGCAGTCTTCCTACCGAGGACAGCTGTCATGTGTTCCAGGAAAATCCACGTTTTAGGAAAAGCCGGAATCCATAGACAAAACGCCCTCCAGCCCTGGCAGCCGTACTCTGGCGACACGAGGTGCCTACGTGCACTTTCTTCTCCATGAACACACAACTGGATTAGAAGGACCATGAGGGTGATGATTTGAATTGCCTCTTGCCAACAGCGGAATGTCTGGCTGCCTTATTTTTAATACAGTTTATAAAGGAAAAAATTATTTATACAAATCATTTTCCAGGCAGTGCATGAAAAGGTCTTAAATTCAAATGTTGAGATGCCAGGAAGTATGACTGCTAACTGGAACATAAAAAGGTTAATAATTTTATAATCCTCTTTTACTATGGAAATACATGAATTTGAATAAAATGTCTTCCCAGCTAAAGAATTGTCCCCCTTCCTAATTAGCAATCACAAATCTGTCTGTCAATTCCACATATAAAATAAGCATCAAGCTAGAAAGCAGACTTGTAGTCCCCACTCTTCTCTCTTGTGCATTTGTAATTTGAATGCAGAAATCCTTTTGTGTGAAAACCACTAAAACCGGCATCAACATACAAACCTATGTCCACAGAAACCACAGTTTCAGTGTTCACTTATAATCTGTGTCAAGAATTCCAGCTATTCTGCAGAGTATTAGTAAAAGAGCCGATTACCAGTCACTTCCTTCTGGTTTTGGTTTGTTGGTTTTTTTCACTATGTTTTACCTTGATCAGAAGCTGATGGCTCCTGCTACGGACATGGGGAGGGAGGCGAAAAAAAGGATAAATCCTCTGTAAAACAAGTAACCCTCATTTGAATTCTTCTCTTGTAACAACATATTTATGGATCTAGTTCATTCCTTCCCTTTTGGGAAAGGTGCGTCGCAGACGGCGGCAGCGCCCATGCGTCAGCCACCACCAAGTTCAAACTACAAAGCTTGGGAGGATGGAAACACCAAATTTAGATGGTGTCAGTCCTGAAAACTGCAGAGCAATCAGGCAGAGGTTAAGCAAAGCACATGCTTAACGGCGAACAACTTCAGAGTCACATGGGAGATAAGAAAGAAACTTTTGTACTTAAAATTTTAGTGCCCGTTGAAGTGCTTTTTGGGAGCCCCAGAAGTGTCTCAGCCTTGCAGGAATGAGCACTCTACCTGACCAGCTCACCTGCTCAGGTCTGAATCCAAACCTGATGAAGGCAAAGGAACAGCGTCTGGCTGTTCATGGACACTGCTCCCCCACCAGCCCTTCCACAGGGCCCTCTCACGGCAGCAATTTTTCTTGGCTTCCCTCAACATTTTGTAGCTTGAATTTGAGCAACGATGGAAATGGAGATTTCAACACATTTTTATTATTCCCATCTCTTAACTAAAATCTCCTAAAAATTCCTCAGTAGTGTTACGTTACTTGAGTCAACTCTTTCTTCCCTACTATCTAGGTCTTCATTAATGCATAACCTCTGACACCACCTTTTTTCTCTTCTGGGTGACTGATATAAGATAACATTTCATTAACCCTGCCATTATAAAATTCTTGTTAATTTGATTATCCACTTCATTTATCATTGGGCCTGCTTTTCCCTGGTTCTTCTTTTATGCCCGTTCCATTAAACAGGCTTTTATTACCACCCTTAGCTTTGTTAGCTAGCAATAATTCATTTCCTCTCTCCACCTTCTCCTGTCTGCTGCTGGTTATTTTCTGCTGTGCTCTTCTTTTTCCCCTCCCATTTCAGATGTGTCTCTTCCTTTCAGCTCTCTGTGAAGCAATGGTACCTGCATGTTTCTAGCCAGCCACCCTGTGATGTGTTGGTTCTTTTCCTTTCTTTGGGCAGCTCTGAAAGTATGGAGAAGATACGAGGTGTGCCCTGGATGTGTTCCTCTGCAGATCCCCCTCACTCTTCACCCTGTCTCCCCATCAGCCTCAGGAATAAGATGTTTCTACCGTTGACAAAATGTGAGCTGGATTCATTTTTACTGCTGAAAATGAGTTCACGTTATAAATCAATAGCTGCAAAGATGAGGTGACAGAAGAGGTGCATTAATGCTGGAGGGAGGAAGGGAGAAATTCCCAAGTATTTTGGTATCCTGCCACTATTTTTGGCAATGCCATGTTTGGTGGTGTATTACATGTTGCTGCACAAGTTTCTTTTATGAAACACCTGCTTCTCATTTAAGTAAAACTATAAAACTGCAAAACTGCCATCAGTTTCAACATGACAGGAAGGTCTTGTTAGATTTGCTATGGATGGAGCCACAGCTGGAATGCTTGCGCTCTTCCTTCAGCTCTGCCACCACACCGACAAGCAGGTGCAAGGTTCTGTCCTCCTATACCGTTATTTCACACACCCTTTCTGGCAAGTGCATGGTTGAGTTTTTGTCTTTCAATACGTTTTTACTGAATACCGGTGATGGGTACTGAGTAACACACGTGGTGCAGACCTGCAGCTGCCAAAGCCTCCCCACAGGCTGCTGCCTTCACTGCTGCTAATTCTTTGCTGTTAACCTTGGTGATCATACTGAAATCCAGGAAAGGAGTCCATCTCACATCACTCAAAAGAAATCTCCTTTACCCTCTCCTGGTCTCCTACATCTGAAAGATTTCCAGCCAAGGTGCTGCCAGCCTGTGCTCACAAGAGGGAGGCAATTCTGTTGCTTAACATGGCTTTATTCTTTCACATAATCTCTCTTTATGTGACCAAAACACTAGGATTAGAGTAAAAACACAGAAGTAGTCCCAAAAGAAATGGCATAAGCAATTCTGCTGCTTATTTCCCTAGGGCCCTCATCATGTTAAAACCTTCCAATCTCTGAAACTGGAGAGGAACAAATCACAAAAGAGCAAAGTAAGACAAACCCCCACAAAACTGAAATGGAAGAAAAGCCCGCAAGTGTACAGCTGGATCAGCTGGATCTGTATCAGCCTCTTCTACTTAAATATGTATCACTGGCAAAGATCCCTGACTGTTGTGTTTATCCAGAGAGTTACTCTCAGACCAATTCCTGGCTCAAAACCAAGTAGGCAAGTGCCTTTAACTCTTGTAAAAATGATTCATTTACCCATTCCAAAGCACTTATTCTACTTTCTGCTGTATTTTTCTTTGTTTGTTAATACACCTCTATGGCAAGATCCTGAAAATCCAAAACATGTGTGAGGCACTATACAAGTAACTAAGAAGGCACAGCTCTGATGCCATCCCTCCATACGGACCCAGGCTCGTCCAGCACAGGCATCCACCCTCACAAATGCATTAGATTGTAGCTTAAACCGAGGGAAGGCTGCAGGAGGCTTTGACAAATACGAGGTAAAAATGTAACTTGGAGGTTGGGATTAACGATAAATGCAGAAAGATTGGATGTTAAATTGATGTAAGGATGCTACATTGATTTCTATCTGGCATCTCATTCCAGAAGCCCATTCCCAGGAAGACATTGGCAAGCACAGATTTACCTGCTCTGTGGGTATGTGGATTGTAGACAACAACATCCAGTGTTTTCTTTGTAAATCCGTACACATGGAAAAAGACATAGGAAACATGATAACCTTCTCCCTACCGTACTCTGTCTCTTCTAAGCGTTTCCATACCGGCAGCTGGAAATACAGACTAGAGACACTTAAAAGCTCATCAGCCCTGGAGATGTCTTATTTTCACTGCAACAACTGCCCACTCACCTCCTCGAAGGCAAGGATACTGCAGAGAAGAGACGCACAAAATAAATAATAGTCTCCTCCAAAACCTGGAGAACAATGTGAAGTTTATGTTTCTATAATACTTGTATTCCTTGTTCACAGAGCACCGTGGTTGGTAGGGTAATCTAGAGTATGCAGATAGCTCATTAACACATGTATGTCAGTTGTCATTGGGAATATACCTCCAGCTCCCATTCCTAGCCAGTTAAGTTTTATAATGAAATATTCTATGCAACACATTATATCCATTAGGATCAGGTAATAATTTGGGTTTGTATAGTCTTGTCAACAGACCTTAATCAACCATATAGAGAAAAACGTATTATATCTACTGCACAGAAAAACAAACAGTTTTGCAGACTGTTCATATGAAAGATGAAAGACTTCAACCCAGAGCTCCCACACTGTTGTCTCTTATCAGAAATGTTTTTTGCTCTTCATTTTTCTGGAAAGTATCATAAACTGTGACATGGCTGTATGCCACTTGTAACAGGATCATTATTTGCTTAATCCTTTCACTGGGATTTTTTTCCCCCCACCTTTCATTCTCTTTTTTTTTTTTTTTAAAGCCCCACTGGTATACCACCTGGGACACCGCACTGATCAAGGGGCAGGGGGGCTCTCTTTGCAAGTACAGAATTTCCTCCCAAACCTATAATTAACACCTCCCACATCTCTCCTTGACTTTCTAGCTGCAGCATGGGTCTTAGTCTTATGTAAGTTACCATGTCCTGCCAGGGTAGATGGGTGGCTAATAAGCTATCATGACCCAGATTTTTTAAGATTTATGTATTGCTTCTAAACAGATGTGACAAGATAATATCTAATCACTGTAGCATTCTTGACATTCACTGGGCTACATGTCTGAACCCCACCACTCGTATCAGAAGTGTGTGATTGCTACAGAAAAAAAAAAAAAGACTATTTGCCTTTTTCTTGAATTGCTGTGGAAACATAGACACACAGCTGTTCTTCTTCATTACTGTGTAGCAGACAGAGCATAGCATTCATTGTTGAGAAAAATAATTGCAGAGAAAAAAAGCAGAGATGAAGAGAGAAGAAAGACTTGTCTAATTAAGATAATTTGTTTGGAACTGAGAAACTTGTAATCCTTCCATCCATACGTATTGTTCACTTGTGCTATATTTGCTTCCCCATAGCTGAAACTAAGCCTACAGGCTTTTTCATCACAGCAAACCACCAGTTTTATTAATTTGGCATTTACGGTGTGCATTCTTCTGTGCCCTCTGTCAGGCTGCAGTGGCATATTACTTAGCTACTCAGATGTAATATCTGACACAGGAATGAAGTGCGGGCAGAGAGGGGAAATGACTTTTTCAACCCATGACCATGCAACCACATCTGGAATTGTGGGATGTCTACAATAAATCCCATCTTATTATCCTGCATATGAAATATAACTCAGCTAACGACCATATGGATCAGATAAACGTGAGCAGAGACTGATTTAGTAAAGACAGGGAAAAAAAGGAAATTTCTTGCTTAATTATCTAAAGCAGAAATACAGCAACAGAACATATAACAGGAGGACCATATTTAAGGCACTTTCCATCAAAAGTTTTAATGGCATATAGGACCCAAGGCAGCTCTGAAAATGCCTGGCATTGCTAATGTACTTGTAACATGGATTTGCTTTTAAAAGCATTTTTGGCTAATGGTTTTGAAAATTATTAGTTATTAGGAATACCTTGATTTTTCTCTCTGTCCAACTGGCAACACCTCCAAAAGGGATGATGTTTAGATGACAGTGTACAGTAATTACACAATTATTGCAAGGCAGAGTAAGGTGCAATCTCAAAAAACCAAGGCACCCCAGACTTGCTTGGAGGATAGAGCAAGAGCCAAATGACAAGGTAAATGCAGATGCTGCTTGTTCCCTAGTGATACTCCAGAAATGTTATCTCATGTGGGACAGCAGTCTTTCATCATCTTAGCAGCTGTAAAAGCAACTTTCAAATATCATCTCAGCCTGTGTGGGCAGTGGTCTGTCACATAGTATGTTCTTGCTTTTGATTCCCTATGCAATGCAGGCAATCCTTTGATTACTACTGCAGCTCTCAGAAATCATTTGTTTTCTCATATATTCAAATTAGTCCTGGTGGATGATTGCTGCATGAAAGCCCGTGGAGTGTGTTTTTCCTGTAAAAGCAATAGTTTTAAACTGATTTTTTTTCCATAGCACTGAAAGATCCCAGCTTCTGTGGACCTTGTGAAATGTGCTGCACAGACACATAGCAAAAGGCATTTCTTTTTTTGGGAAAAGCTTTCTGTCTGAGATGCAAAGCGCGAGAAAAATGACTTGTAGGAATCTAGAGAGAAAGTAAATGTAATTTTAAGGCAGTTTTCATCATAAATTTGAAGTCTTTTTTGCTGCTTTTCTTTCATTATCAAGTTAACATAGCTATGTGAAAATAGTGAAATCGGAAACATTTCAGATTTTTGGTGGTTTTTTACCTATGCCCCTTGAATCTTTCAAAATGCAGGAAACAACACACAGCTTTTCTTTGTATTCCTGGCAGCCTTCCTTCAGCCTGCCATCCTAGCTACGAAGCCATTTTCTGTGTTGTCACATATATGACATTGGATGGCTTGGATTATGTATAGCAAAATGTAATTAAAGATACGTATTTCACCGGAGAGGTAGAGTCACCAAGGAAAAGAAGATTTGCCAACCCTGCAATGAGGATTAAGGAAGAAGGAGGTTTGCAGAGACCTGAATACATTAATTTTCCTAACAGCTTACATAGCAATACAGAGAATTCTATTGTGTGGAGTGTAGTTAGTGCCTTCCTTGACCTGAAATCAAGAAGAAAGAGTGTACCTGTGTGGAATCAGATGAGAAGACATTTTATTTAGGAGTCAAAGAACAAATATCCTAGGCTAGAAAATAATATCTGATAGACTGCAGCCAAGGATTAAAGTGGCTAGGTCACTGAGAAAAAAAAAAACCCGCCATGTTTCATCTTGTCTTTTGGGACTGCAGTTAAGTGAAAATTAAACAGACAATGAGATTATTTTCCCAAATCTCATTGTTTCGCAGTGCTTGGGCTTTTCTTGCCTCAGACTCATAATGAACCAGATCTGAAAATAAGATAGAAACATTGCTTCAGTGTTATCTGTGAGCTGTTGAGTCTCAACTCTTAAACCAGCCTCAGTGTTTTCACAAAGAGCAAAAATATCTGTAAGCGAAATAAAAATATTATTTAGGAACTAGGAACTGGAATAGGGAGGTATGTTGTCTGTTATCCTCCATCTTAAATGTCTGTCCATCAGCTTCCTTATTTTCTGCATCTTTTGCACTTCTGTGGATGTGTGAAAGTACCACAAGCAACTACAGGCTTTGCCGGTAGGATCACTAAATAAATGCAAAGGCACAGAGGGGAAAACACACTCCACTACAGTGCGATGATTTCTATGATTAATTTATTTAAATCTCTGTTGCTTTACTTAGAGATATGTCACACTTGTGAGCAAACAAGCAAAAGCGGAGAAGATGCACTGATGAGGAGATTAAGTGTGGTGGCACAAACATTTACCCCAGCCCAGAAGCTACTGAGCAGGTGATATTATATTAGAGCAGCAAATACACAGAACAAGTCACAGACCAGCATGTAATTTTGATATCTGCAATGGGAAACGCTGTATTTCCTTCTGAGGCTAAAGGACATTGTTCCTATCAAATAAATACATATTCTGCCATTGCTGCAGCATAAAAAGGAGCCCAAAAGACATCTGATCTTTGAGGGAACCTTCAGGAACATGAATCCTAGAATTACAGAATGGTTTGTGTTGGAAGGGACCTTAAAGATCATCTGGTTCCAGTGCCGCTGCCACGGGCAGGGACACCTTCCACAAGAATCCCTGCTTTTGCTCACTGGCATGAACTTCTTTTCATTGAACCTTGGCACTCGGGCATTATTTCTTGCCTGGTTTCTCCTCTCAGGGACAGGTCTACTTTCAGCTGAGGTGGGATGCTCCGCATGCCCTCGGAGGGCTGATGGAAGCCTTCAGCGTGCTGCCTGGCTGTTTCCACTCGCCTCCCAGCCCCGGCCCCAGCGGCTTTTGTTCGATGGGGATGGCCGTCCCAGCACGGTGGGTACATAATTCCATGCCAGTCACACAGAGCAGCCCACAGTGGCCGGTCATGTGCTAAACACAGCTCCTTGCAAGCATTTTTGATATTTTGTGTTCTGTTGTTTAAGCATTTTAGTCATGGGCTAGGAGTGTTTTCTACGTGCTGCAAATCTTTGCCTTGATTTTATAGGGACCTGCATGATATAAACCTGTTTTTCCTGGATACATTGAGATTTGTTTGTAAAGCCTAAGGAACAAAAAAGAAAAAAGTGCATCCAGCCTGAAGTTCAATGAAACTTTGCATTTTGTCCTGTCAATGGTGCATGCATAAGTGATTTCCTTGTGAATAAAGATTAAGGCTTTTCTAAATTCAGGGATTATTATGAGGGCTGAGCTTTCTTTCAACCCACTGTTTGTTGGAAAAGTGAGAGCAATTCCCTCTGAACTTTACACCCCACAATAAACCCACGTGGGCTCATTTCATCTGATTCTGCAAACGTAGGCCAGTTGCACAGAGCAGGTGATTTCTCTTTAGTTCTTTTACTTTGGCCAAAGCTTGCACTAGACCTGGTGGGATGCTATAGTGAGAACCCACAGAAAGACAGTGGATTGATTGAGCCAGGACTTCCAGTTGGGGGCTGTCAGGTGTCTTCTCCTCAGCTTTGGCCCTGTCCTGAGAAGTAGGAGAGCAGCTGAAGCTTGGTCCTGCTGCTGGTGCATCCTCTCTGGGGAACCTGGCGGTGCTTCCCTGCCCTTGTGCACAGACACTGGACTTTTTTGCAGCAGAGGCTGAGGCTGCGCTGCTGTACCACTCACCGTGATCTCCCGGAGCTCTGAGAGAGACAGCAAGACTGGAAAAGGTCCAGAGAAATTCAGACCCGGATCCTTCGGCCTTTGCTCGTTCGTTGGGACGGATGTCTAGAGCAGCCTTGCATGCAACAACCCTTCCCAGTACCTTTCTTCCTCCCAGTGGCAGCATCACCCCAGCACACAGTCCTGTCTTCAGGCAGGTCAGCATGGGTAGCTTTAACCTGTAATATGCATTTTAAAAGCATGTGCCTGGATTGTATACTGGAAAATGCAATGTATTTTGGCTGAACTGAATAGCCTGGGCGTCTTGATAGCACATGAGATCATTATGCCTAGCTTATCAGAATAATTACACTATCAGTGACCTTGATGAAGAAGGTCAGATCTTTTTCATTCATCTCCCAGTTTAATGTTATCTTTTTCATGCAGCTTACCTTGGCACTTAAGTAATCCATACAATGCAATTAGCAGGGAACAGCCACGAGTTAAAAAGTGGGGGAAAAGGTAGGATTTCTCTAGTACACACTTGACGATTCACTAATTAGCTCCTGTTGTATCATTAACATCAGATACAGATCTCAGGAAATGAAGGCTAGCTGACACTGAAAACAGATTTCGTGGTGTTAATTCACATACAGACTATTTTATCTGCAAAAGTTTCTGTCCTTATAATGATTTGTCTTACTAAGTGCTTCATAATCTCAGGTGTGACAGAAACTATGAGGAGACTCATATAATCTTAATTTTTTTTTAAGAATGAGGCAAAGCTCTCTGTTATTAACTGTTAATTCATACTTTGGCATGAGAATGCTCTGAACACACTGTTTACAGAAGCTGATTGATCACGTTGTACTTATTTATTTCAGAGAAACTAGTGTACATAGGCTGGGCTTTAAATATGCTAAGTGCTCTGTGAAACAGTGTGCTACGTTGATCAAATGAGATCCCCATGGTGAAAGTGTCACCTTTTTTTTCCTGCTGTTTGTGCTTCTGTTCCTTTGCTGTATAACAGAGATACTATCATCCCCTCATCTCACAAAGAGTGCAATGAAAATTAATTAATTTTTGCAGTACACCCAGGTATTAGTGTAATGAAATTCCAGTCCTCACCCCCCCCAACTTTTTGTAATACCTGATTCCTTTCCCTCTTACTGATTCCTATTTTGATCTTAGCATTCACCCCTTTAAAAAAAGGCACTTGTTCAAAAATATAGACAAAAATTAAGAATAAAAATGTCATCCAACATCAAACATTTCTGTGCAGGGTAGACTTCCACTTTCAACTTATTTCACCATCTTTTGTGAATTAATGAACATGTTATACCCCTTTTAAATGGTCTGGAAAGTTTTATCTTCTCCAAAAAATCTCTTCCTCTTCCATTTTACAGCAAATGTATTGCTTAAAAGCAACTCAAGGGCAAAAACCACATTTTGTTGCTGAAATAAGCTAAAAATCATCACAGCTGAGTAGCTAGCCCCACTCTGTAATAAAATAAGCCCTGGGGGCTGACGACCAGTTCATCTGAGAGATTTAAGCAGGGTTCAGGTGGGACAGAGCCTTTGGGGCTGGCTTCAGGGTTAACTTGTAGGAGAGTTTCTGGTTTATCACTTGAGGGCTACTGTGGCCTGAACAAATGAGGACAAGAAAAAGCTTGTTATTTTCTTCTTCCTTCTTCTCTCTCTTTCTCAGCAGGTGTACATGTACTATTCCTTCCATTTATTTTGTGGGGAAAGGCTCTGGCTAAGTTGCCTGTCACTGGCTTTTACAGTCCTGTGCTAGTGAAGAGCTGCAGCGGTTCTCAGGTGGAAGAAAGCAGAATGATTAGTTGTAGAAGAAATAAAATACCTTTTTCTCAGTTTGTGATGCCTGGAAAAAAGTCTGGCTTTCAGTTTAATCCCAACTTATAAAGAGATGTTTTTGTTTGTTTTGTGTTGGTTTTAGTGAGAATCGAGTTTTAGTATTGTTTCTTCAAGGGGCTCTTATGTTTTGATTGCTGTCTTTACCAACAACTTGTGCCTACATCGTGAGTCTTTTATTAACAGTATATGCCAGCTGACAGAGATCCTGCTTTTCTTCTTTGCTTCTTAACTGCTGTGCAGGAGAGGTGTCTTCCATCTGCTGTGTGATGGGGTAGGCAGAGCAGACCTTGCTTCTGCCCATATATATCTGTGCCCTCTGCAAGCAAGGCCCAAGGAAGAGATGTGAGAAAGCTGAGAAGATGACCCTACACCCACTTGCAGCACCTAGAAAGTACAACTATAAGCAGCCAAGTGCTTTGCCTCACTGGTCTCAGCGTGTTCCTGATATGCCTTGAAGAGCTGAAGCAGCAGTGCAGAGGTAAACATAAAAATTGATGATGAACAGATAATGGCTTCTTTAGTTGAGCAAAAAGGGAGCAAGGAAAGATGCTGAGCTCCCCTGTTTTGCATGGACTGGGTTGTAACTGCAGCACAATGACTAAAGAAAATAGCAAACAGCCTTTCTTAAAGCCACATTTTGCATTCATTTTGTTGTCTGTATAAAGCTGTTCATAGTCTGGTGTGTTTAGACGGTTACCGTGCAGGCTTGCACTTCCATTCTGCCTAATTGTCAAACTGGTATGCTGGGGAGATGTGAAATCTCACTCTAGAGGCCCAACTTGATCTGTAATATTCCAGCTATGATAACAGCTAATCAAGAGAATATGAAATTAATACGCATTCTTATCTAGGGAGACAAAAATGAGAATACAGAAGAAAACTAGAAGAAAGATATAGTGGCAAGTGTTGCCCCTTAACATCTTATCTCTATAAACTTTTTGAAGTACAACAGGTAAACCTAGGTGTTGGAATGGCAGCTTAGAGAACAGCCGTGCATGAAGAGCTGCCTGAGCTCCTTTCTTTGCAGAAGTAATTATGAAGTCTTTCCCATGGAAGTAATAACATTAATATACATGTAATATGTTCAAAAGGATAGATCTAGAAAAAGAAGTGCTTTGTGCCTATGCAACAACCTGATGTCAGCAAACTCACCTCCTGGTCCCCTCAGAGAGCCCAGGGAGCGTAAATCCTGCCAGCGTGGCCTCCTGGAGGCTGAGAGGGAGCGTAGGTAGGAGCTAAGCAGCAAACATGAGGCTTTCCTACCAGGTGACTGGGCACTTGGAAGGTGCTGGCTTTAAAAATCAAACTCTTTGTCACCTGACAAACAGCTCATAAAACTGAGTATCAAACATCGGCACGTGTTAGCAATCCATCTGTTAAGGTAATGTTGAAAAATATTTTCTTTTCTACAGCCACAAAAAAAAAGGGGGAGGGGGGGTGGGAAGAGAGGGAAAAAGTGCTAGAAAATAATTTATTTTATTAATCTGGATTTAAACCTGAACTCACCTATCAATCACCTTAAAAGTACCTTAACTTTTCTGCTATGTCGTGTCGCTCTGAGATGCTGAAAATGAATATGCCGTTAACTTGGTGGGACTGAACTTGCCATTTTGAAAAGGCAGGCCATGTCAGGAACAACAGATAGCTTTGCATCTGCTGCTGATGCTCCTGTTAAAATATTATTCCTGTTTTGAAAATGTGATGCATTTGTCTGTGTTCTAGCAAACCTATACTAAAACATGCCTCTGGTAAGTGCATATGCAGACAGAAACCTGTGAAATAAACCCATGACCTTTTTTTTAATCACTGGCCTGTGAAAGACTGCTCAGGCTGGAGAGTATCCAAGCATTAATTATTGCAGATACCTCTGCTTCAGTAAGTGACAAAGCTGCTGATCCCTTCCCCACTCCTCCACTGGCTTCTTGCTGTAGGGAGGTAAACGTTGTTTTCAACCTCCCTACAGCCTTCAGGTTCTAGTGTTGTATGGCTTAATTATATAGGACAGTTGGAAAGAGTGAATTACTGTTCAGTAGTACAAGATTTCAAGCCTGTGAAGTCAAATGTTAAGATTTAATTTGCATTTTCAGAACTCTGAATTACGGCTGTTAACGTACCTTGTGTGAGGATCCATATTCTGCATATTAGTATGACAGTCCTTTGTTGATGTAAATGTAAAACTTCATCCTGGACTGAATTTCAGTGATTCTTGGGAGAGTCTCTCTGCAAGCTACAAAACTATCAACGGAAAAGCTGCAAGCCTTTTTTTTTTTTTTTTTTTTTTTAGACTTGGCTCAGATATTTTGTCTGTTAATAGGTTATTGTAGAAACTGGAATAAGTTAGCATAGAAAGATCCAAGCATTGAAAATGAAATCTGGTTATCAACTAGTCTTAATTGGCACAATTAGTGAGCTCAGTGGAGCTCTCTAGGTTTTCACATTGTGAAAATTACTCCATTTGGTGGAGAGCTGTGTTTCCTGGGGTTTTCTCCTTTCCACCCCCTTCCTCCTGCAGAAAACAGACTGCTTCCTCTCTCCAGCCCTCTGCCTGCTGCTTATTAAAAGCAACATGAAAAATGAATAGCATAAGGGCCAAATTATTCCAAGTAATTGAGAAAGCTAATTATGAATTTTAATATTTACTTTTAAGAGTAATTAGCCATTGGAATAAAAATGCCTGGAGAAAAAAGTGATTTTCCTCAATTTGACATCCTTAGATCTGGATATCTTTTGAAAAGAGGAGATGTTGCTCAAGCAAAAGCTAGTTCTAATGTCGACATCTCTAGGTTAGATTTTAACACCTAATCTAGTAAAGTACTTGAGTTCATAAGAGATATTTGTAATTCCTCATAACTAGTGAACTTAATATCAGAGATAACATTTTGTTCTTTGATATGTGAAGGGAAGCACCAGATTGCACTCTTAGAGCAGGATTGAATGCTGTTTCCTATTCTAGCTAAAACAGTTTTTGGACAGGTGGAGTGGTCAACAGTGATCAATAAAAACTTGTAAGAGCCGATTATCTAATTCAGCAGTACTTAGGAGGAAGTAGTGTGTGAGATGACTTTGGCTAACACAGGAGCCTTTCCTGAGCTTGGGCACCAGAGGATCAAAACAAACTCTGAAATATATTTTGCAGTTCAGAAAGGATGACTTAATTGTGTTGCCTGGTTGAAATATTTTGCTACCCCTGGGCCTTATCTGGTAAATACATCTTTATTATTGTTACACAACCCTGCCCATCAATGAGTATTTAGTAGCTCAGAAAGCTTGATGGCTGTTTTTAAGATATTTGGTGTTTGTCCCTACAGAACGAGGTGCAAAATCTCCTGCATCATGTGGATGCTGCCATATGTCACGCTGTCACATTATTTGATGTGACATTGACCTCTCTGAGAGCAGACAGAGGAGATGCAGTGTTGAAATTCCCCACATCCTTCAGTCTGGGTCAGTGCTCTGACAGCCGTATCAAGAGCGTGGACTTGGGGAGGAGATCTAGAACTACAGGATGTGAAAATGATTTAAAGCTTTCTTTGTGTAGACACATGGTTGCCCTGCACACTTTTCTCCAGCAATGCAGCCGGGCTCAGCCTGATCATTTTTATGCTGCTTTTGAACATGGAGTAGTGCCTGTTACTGAAAGAACCGTATTAAGGAGATTTTTGGTTTATCACATGCTTAGATGATAACATCTGTGGTTAGGGCTGGCGTGGTCTGCTGTTGACTGGTAGACTAGAGTAATTTCTGAATGTATCAGGGAAGAGTGAAATAAATCCAAGCCACTTAAACACATATTCAGTGGGAGCTACACAAATGTTCCTACTGCTGTGAGATAGGCTGAAGCAGCCTAAGGAAGCTGCTGAGCGTACTTTGGCAGAAGGGATATAGCAAGTGCATAAAGCCTTTTTCCTTATTGGTACCATTCCCTGTAGCAGAGAATTGTCTCAAGAATAATGCAGGTCCCCACTCTGAAGCAGCTTGACCCCAGACATTTACTAAAAAACTAGTTCTTCCCCACCCTGCATGTTTTGACTGCAGATGCCAAGTGCCTCCTGAAACCAGTCCCTTCCTGCTTTGGTCTCTAATGCAACCCCAATTTCTGTAAAGCAAATAAAAAA
The DNA here is from genome assembly GCF_015220075.1 of Falco rusticolus. Taxonomy (NCBI): domain Eukaryota; kingdom Metazoa; phylum Chordata; class Aves; order Falconiformes; family Falconidae; genus Falco; species Falco rusticolus. The sequence continues at coordinate 51,848,563 of NC_051187.1, forward strand.
CTTAGGCACTTTGCTGTTGCTAACTGTTCATTGCAGAACACTTCCAAGGCTCTGAAAAGAAAGTATTAGGATAAGTAACCTAAAAATTAGTTTTATAATGTAGGCTACACAAAATCTCTGTTTCATCACAGAAGAACATAAAGCAGGAGTCTGCTTGGAAAATAAAGGGCTTGGTTTCTGCTGTGATATGTCAGTGTACACTTACTCCTACTAGTGTGGACTGTAGTTACAACTCGTGACAATAAGGGTAGAGCTCAGCAGGAAGATGACAAGACTGGTAACAGACCCTTCCCCTTTTCTCATAACCATCTTTGGATTGCTGATACTGACTGGTTTTATTATTGATAATGCTTCTGCAAACACACGTGCTTCTGACAGCACACATCAGCAAGAGTGGCTGCAGGCTTAAGCCTTCCACGTCCAATCTCCTGCCACATGCAGGGCTCCCTTGCAGCCCTCCAGCACCCTGATGCTGACAGCCTGCCTGCAAACACCCATCCGCATCTGTTTTAAGCTTCCTCCTGTTGCCAGAGATCTGATGGATGGCCTCTGGCTATGCTTGGGGACACACTGGAGGCAGTGCTGTTGTACAGTCTCCAGGTCTGGTCTCTGGGAGAGCCCTGGGGAAGCCTGATAAGATGATAAAGATGCAACTTTTAGTTCCACCACCAACCCCCCCGCCCCCCTCCTCTCTCTTTGGAAGGTGCTGGGAGTCAGCTTGCTCTGGGAAACCCAGGAATGACTGACATTGCTGAGGAAGAACGTGAGGCTCCCAGGCTGCTCTTGGAGAAGTTTGGAGCCAGGCAGCTCACCGTGGCTTGCACTGAGCTCGTTGTCACGGGTCAGTACTTGATCGATGGCTCCGCATCTGACACTGTGGTCATTTGCTTTGGTTTTCCCTGCCAAACTGTCTTGTGGTGCTCTCATAGCAGAGGCAGTGTGGGAACATCTGGATTTATCTATTGCGGGCTTGTTAACAGGCACAGGGACTCCCAGAGCCTCTTGTATAACCTGATGGTTTCTTTTGATAGATGCAAATAGATCTACTTGGTAGATGGCAATAGGAAATAATGTACTGGGGGAAAAAAAACAAGCTAGACTCAATTTCTTATTTTTCTAACTCCTGGTAAAACTTCCAAAGCTTTTTGTACCACTACTTCAACTTGCTCAGTCTGTGTGGTGGGATACTTCCAACCCATTAGCACATGGAACTACCTGAGTTAGTAACAAGATCATCTGATCCTCGGCTGACATTCTTTTATGCGGTTTTCTACCCATGTAGCAGATCAAGAAGAGTAAAATCATAGTAATTTTACTTTTTACTGTTACTTTCATCCAATCAGTGCAAAACCGCCAGTTACGGTAGTATTTTAAACATATATTGCCTCTTGTTTTATTAAAAACATAATAAAAAACCCCACAATAATTAAAACCATTAAAAAAAAAAAGCTTTGCCAAGATGAGGCAGCATTTTTGCTAATTTTAAACAGAGGTACAAATACACTGAGTGTATGAAGGTTGCTGCTGGTCCTGGAGAAGATCCACGAGCAGACTCCAGAGCTCCTGACAAAAAGGTTGTTTGTGCTTGTAACTACAAATTACCCTGCCAGCCATCTGCACCCATCAGCTCAATTTCATAAATATAAAATGGACTGCAAATGGGTTAAGTGAAATATAGCTTTGTCTCCTCACATGCTTGAAATAACAATAGAAGCAGTTGACCAAATTTTCTGTGGGTACATTTGCTCCCATTTATGTACATTTTCATATTACCTTGGCTATCTTTGGCAATTGATGCTCCATTTTGATAAAAAGATGAAATACAAAAATGCCCTGACAAGTGTCATCCGATTTACAATGGGATAGTTCATGAATGAAAACAAACCACGGGCTTTATGAAAAAGCAGAGTATTGAGTAGAATGAATTCCAAGGATAAGCATTCATTTGTTTTGTGAGTACTTTATCTAAATCATAAATAAGGCATAACAATTTAAGTCTCCCTTCTGAATTAACCTAATATGGCTTTGAAACAGTACTAATCATTATGATCTTTTTTTCCCCCCAGTGTTTACACAGATGCGGGCTGTATTACTATTTGTGCTGTGCAATTATCCAGTGGCATTAATTGCTACACTCTTAAAATAGTTTACCATGAATTCACACATACTGTGAATTGCTTAGGTGGTAAACCCATGTGCAGCTACAAGAAATATCTGATGCTCTTTATGAGTGCTTAAATGCGTACAGCTACTGACAACGTAAGGTAATGCACATATTGCTATTGGTGTTTACTCTATTCCATTGTAATTAAGTTAGTTTTAATTATTACCAACCTTGCATTAGCTTTCTGCATATCACAGGCATTTACAATAAGTACATATAGGTGGGTAGTTCTCTGAAAAAGATTTAAGACTTGAGCATTCAGCAAAGTAAATGACTTGAAAGGAATAACGGAAACACTTTTGTTATTAATCTACAGTGATGTATGCAACACTTGACTGTTTAACATACATGCAGCTTAAAAGAAGACACCTGGCACATGGTCCAGCCCTGCTCTTATTATAGTAAGTGCTGTTCTTTTGTGAGCTGGTATCAGCAAGATTTGTTTGAACATGGACAAAGCAGTACACAGAAGCTGCAGCAGCTATTTAATATTATTTAAGGTTAGTTGAGCAATGAAGTTCACTGGGAAAGGTGGGACTTTAAGCATTAAAGGAAATACAGCTGGTACTTGGCCTTTGTTAATGAGGCAATTGTTTTAAGTGCCGGGACCAACACTGAAGTAGCAGCAAATTGAAAAAGAAGATGGAAAACAAAAGGTGAGGTTAAATGTGCAGCTTTCATATTTGTAAGGCAGAATACAAAGCAGCTCTAGCTTTGTCCAGGAGCTGGAGAGGTTACTAGGGCTATGCTTTTCCTGCAGTTTTTCCTGCTCCTTCCAGATAGGCACAAAGGATGCTTCTGTGGGTTGGGCTGAAGGGGAGTTGTCACAGGTGGAAACCGTGCAGACTATGAAACCATCATCACCTCCCACAACCTGTAGCAGAAGCCAAGGACAGGTTGGGCTCTGACAACCTCAAACACCAAGGACAACTGAAGGCAGGTGTATCATCTCTTTTGCTCCTTCTAACCACCAGCTGACTCAGCCCAAATGGTACTGTATCGCAGGCGCTAAGATATAATATCTCAGTTATTTAAGTTATTCTTGTGTAGACTGATGAAGTCCATGTATAATGTAATCATGCTCTTGATTTTAAAAAAAGAAAAAGATGAAACACCATTCTGAGATTCCTTTTGCATTTGCCTGAATATACTTAAAAAGAAATTGCAGGATCTTTCTTCTCAATTTATTCATGCTTCTTAATTTGCATGTCAAATAAAACCTCAGCAACTAATTTTGATGACACTGCAAGTGTTTAGCTCTGTAGACAATCACTGTAAGTTGTCATATATTATCAGATAACGACTGACGAACTACCTAACCATGTGCTTCACAGTCTAATGTGTAATGCTCTTCTCATGAAATTAAGAAAATCCTAGATCCCTACAAAACTGTAACTTTTGTTTGGGAATGCGTTATGTGCAACGCTGGAAAATGGGAGTCAGGTCAGGGAATCTGTCTGAGGTTCCTTCTCCCTCTGCCCCTGAGGCCTCTTTATCCTTGAGACTTCAGCTGTATGCCGCACACTTTTTTTTTTTTTTTTTTAACGAAAAGTTCTCATATCTTTATGGATATGGAACTACCACTGGGCTTTCACTGTAACTGAACTGTCAAGGTTATCTTTCTGAACCAGTCTAAAAATCATGTTCACCTTGATCTTAGCACTCTTTTTGCTTTCCGCCCCCTAACCCCCCAATGGAATATAAGTATCTGTGAACAGCCATTTGTTATGTTGCAGCATGAATTTTTGGCAGAGAGAGAGGAGTACTTGCATGTCTTTTGCCTGGCAGGGGGTATGTCTTCCTCTAAGCTATAGGGAATGCAGTTACTGCATTTTCATGTTAGGCACAATAGCAGGCATCGTGCTTTACAGCTTAGTTTCCAGTCAGTTCTCCTACTCAGCGAGGTGAAGTAATCCATACTAAAGAGATTTTTCAGCAATATCTTTGCAAATGTCAAAGAAACCACCTCTATTGTTGACAATTATTTTCCCCAGTGGAATGACATCCTGTTTATATATGACAAAACAACAGGAAGGTGCAAAGTTGGCCTTGTCAACTGTGATAGAAGATTTGATTGAATGCACAGTGGCAAAGAATAATTAAATACATAGGCTTTATTTTTCCTAGGGTGTATTTGGTTTGTACCATAGAACATAATTTCACTTTCCTCTGTCTTATGGTTAGCAGACAGAAGGAAATATCTCAGATGTGCAATGCTATTAGTAGCTGTTACTTATAAACATGGGTTTGCATTAGTTTGATGTGCTGACATAGTACTTGTTAGAAATGTTTTCTTTCTGCTAAAAAAAAGATTAATGTGTATGTGTCATATATCATTTAAGAAGAAATTAGGAGATGCTATGGAAAGGTCATGTGCAAGTTTTACTTCGTTTAAAAGGTAAGCTTGAACTGTTTCTTAAAGCCCCCTCCATAGTGTTTGGTAACAAAAAACCTATCGGAGCGAGGGCTTTTCTGCTGGCCCGTTCCCAGGGTTTCCCGAAGGGCCTCCTTGTCTTTGCTCCTTGTTCCTCTGATTGCTTTGCCATCGCCCTGCGGCTGGAGGGCTCGTGGGGAGCCCACCCCATGGGCCAGGCGTGTTCCTCAGGCGGCCAGCTCCAGCACACAAAGGGCCTTGCTGTCTTTAATCCTCAGCTGCAGAGGGGCCAGGGAACAACTGAAAAATGCCGTAAATGGTTTGCCAATGCACTGTTGTCGTCGTGTGAATAGAAACGCTGAGCTTTGTGTTGCACGTTCATCTCTTCTCCCTGCCAGTATAAAATTATTTGGGTGCCAGTTACTTGCTGGTTGACTAGTTTGAGAGCATTGCTTAACAACTCTTCCCCAGAGATACAATTTTGCCATTTGTTCAGACACAAATGCACTGAAAATGCTGCAAAGGGCCAGCATGAAATTTTGGGGATCTCTGTCTTGGGGGTTTGCCTCAGGTGCTGGCTTTAACCCGCACCCCAGGGTGAAGAAAGAAGCAGGACAGTGAGAAACTGTGCTCAGGCACTCTGATATTGAGGGGTGCTTGGAGGAGCTGGTGAGCACAGAGAGCAGGGCCAGGGCAAAGCCGCCCTCCAGCCCCATGGGGTGACCCAGGAGCCTCCTATCCTCTCCACCCAGGGACTGTCTGTGCACCCAGCCCGGCCTCTGCCGCAGGGAGAGGAGGTGCTTGGGTCAAAGAGATGGTATTCAGTTTCCCAGGAGGTGAACGAACTTGAAAATCTGGTTCTGTCATGGTTCACACGGTCTGTTCACTGAAGAGATCAAAGCATATTTATTTCTGGCACAAGACTGATGGAGATTCCTGCAGCTGTACGGCAGCAGAGCATGGATGAGCTCCCTGACCATGGCATTCACCCTAGCCACACCAACACCTCAACGCCCCTTACCATCCCTTTTGAGCAAACGGTCTTTTAGCTACCAGACCAACGTTCCCTACTAATTAGTTTGTAATGATCAGCCACATGGAATTCTCTTAGCTATTTGTTATTTTTGATAGTTGTGTTATGGTTTCAATCATCTCAGATTTTCACAGCTCTTCCGCCTGGATGCCTGAAACAGGATGATCAGCTGATTCATCTGAGGTTATGCCATAAAGTACGGTTTGATTTGGCTTAGAGTTTAAGCTATGTCTAGTTGTAGCTATAACCACCTGGTGAATCACTGCCCTTTGGTCACTGACCATTTCAAAAATAAAATTATGTGAAAGTTAGAAACTTCCTATCCCTTGGTCCTAACCCGTTGTAATTAATTAACTGCACAGCTATCATTCTAATGTTCGAATGGGTTTATTTGATCATTTTGTCTTACTTTCCTCAGAATTTTTGTCAGCTTGTGAAGAGGCTGCTTAGTCCACAGCCTTTCCCCCTCAGCTCTGCCACATCACAAGCTCTGTCATGTGTTAGGGTGACTGGTACTGAGTCATATTTTCTTCTGCTGCACCTATAGTTTTTCTACCATAATGATCTTCACTCACATTCTGTCCTGCATCTTCTTTATTCAAATAATAATAATTCACATATTCATGGAATTTTGTTTGAGTCTGTTTCCAAAAGCGTAGCTCTTAGCTGAGGTTTCAGTCTATATTCTCCGTTGTAAAGACTTGTTTAGATTTGTAAGACTTTTTTTTTTTTTTTTTTTAACAGTTGACATGGGTAATCAGCAAGCAATGTGCTTCATAAAACCCCTTGTGAAAACCTGTGAGTAGGATGTCTACTACCTGCAGTTGTATACCAGAGGCAAAAGCAATGTTAGAGCTCTGAGGCCAGAGTCACTGATTCTGGTCTCTCCTTTGCCTGACAACTTTGTCTGGCAATGTCCCTCTTACAGGGGCCGATGTGATATCTTGGAGGGTCCGCAGACAACCCCTTGTCATGGTAAAGGTGCTCCAGAGCAGTCAGGGTGTGCAGCAGGTCAGGGCCACCTCCTTGGGGTTTCCCCATGTGTCTCAGCACTCAACCTGTATTTAGTATTCAGGTGTAAATTGGGCACCCTCTTTGGGGGGGGAAAAAAAAAAAAAAGTAAAAATAAGTCTGAGGAAGGGATCCTTTGAAACCAGAAAAGCCCATATAGCTTGGAACAGCTAGGAAGTGAACACCAGAAGAAAGATCTGGAGTTTACGTACGTGCCATCCACCCCTTCATTTGGGATTCCAAGTGTGACACTTTCCTGGGAGTTTATTCCAAAATGTGCTATTAGTCAGACACATCTGTAAGCTGGCCCTGCCCTGAGCAGAGCTTGGACCAGGTGACATCCTGAGATCCCTCCTGACCCAAACCACTCCAGCCCAGTGAGGACTGGGTGGAGGGACCTGACACACACTGCCCGGTTTGCAATGGCTGGTGATCAAAGCAGCTGCATGTGAGAGGCTCAAGTTCACATTCCAGTCCTGCCTGTTTCACAAAAACATGAATCCCTGTGATTTACTCCCCAGAGACACTGTCCGGACAAACAAGTTAGTAGATACTTTGGAAGGCTGAGGTCTCCCTCAGTTTCTTCTTCTGGAAGTGTTCCCCTGAATGTCACTTGAGAAAGAGACAACGGGATGCTTGCTCCATAGGTTGTCACACTTGCCTGCAGGTGTAAAAGACCAGGCTAATAAATGTGGAATTATTTATGCAGTGTAGACTAGGAAAAATAAAAAATAACCTCAGGTTACTGTGCTCACCTGAATGGCAGGTGGCTGGGTTGAGCCGGGATCTGAATGTGACTCTCTGACCCCCTGGCTCAGCTCCCTCACTGCACTGGTAGATGTTTTGACACTTACGTGCCTTCAAAAAGCTTTCCAGCTCTTTGGGCAGCATCACCATATACGCAGTTACCTCTGTACCAACATCAGAACCATGGATTCAAGCCAGCCGCGGTAGCAGGCAGCCTAATACTGAGGGACAGCAGCGGTCCCTCAATGAAGCTGACAGGCGCCCTCAGTTGTCCCTGCAAATCTGCCCCCCTGGCATAACCACAGTGAGGCTTGGAAGTCTTCTGCCCATTTTTTTTTCCTCAAGAAAATCTTTACAATCGGTGTCAGGAGGTTTTCTTATATAAATACTGCAATAATGGGCAAAAATGAGTTTTCCAACCAGTGCTGAGCATCATCTCTCCTTGAATTGCTGAGTAAATACTAGAATCTGAGTTTCTAGGAATTTATCCTGTGGTGGGTCAGAGCATATTCCCACAATATGATAAGTAAGATCCAGATAATTTTATGTAAAACACTGAACTTCTACACACACGCACACATAAAATACTATTGATATTACGGGCTTTCTATTGCAAAGGAATTTTTTTTTTTTTCCTCTGGCTTGTAGAAGTAAAATGTTTCAGTGTACATTTCAAATTATGCACTTTAATCATAAATCAATGGATTAGTTTACAACATATAGAAGTAATATTTTTAGGTGTTTTATTAGAATAAAAGGAACTGTTCTGCAGAACAGAGCTTCAGCCCTCAGCCAGATTTCTGTGCGTCGTTAGATTAATGTAAATGGAATCAAAATAAGTGGGTCTGGATATAGTCCAAGGAACAAATAGATTGCAATGGGCCCAACATTGAAGTCAAAGATAATTTTCCAATTGATTTTGGTAGCTACAGGATGCTGGAGCCAAGAAGGATGCTGCAAAACCTTACATTATTTCTCATATTAGTGATGTGTTGAGGACATACCTGCTTAAGATTTCCCTACGTATATTTGCCAGCTCTTGAGTCTTGATTCCTTTAAAGCATTTTACCCGATGTCTCGCTGGGGGTTTCTGAAGCTGTACAGGGGCAGGGGGAAGGTGCAGGCGGGGAGGAAGCTTCCTCGCAGGGGAAATGATTGAACCCAGGCTTTAAGGGTTGAAACTCTAACACAGCATCCTCCTAGTAGGCCAGTCGGAAACTCCATGCTTTATAGCCAAACCTGTTATTCTAAGAATGCACTGTTAGATATCTGATTCTAATAAAACAGCCTAGATATTCCTGCACTAGAGGATGTTGGTGGTGTTATTTTCCTCATGATGAAGAGAACCCACACAGTCCTTTTAGATAATTGGGTTGCTGGTTTTTTTCACACTAATTAAACAGAAAACATTTTGAAGTGAAGTCAGTCACTCTCCACTGGCAAACTGCCATGCTGGATGGTGCAGGGGCAGACGCATGCACAACTCTTTTCACCGGCTATAGCATACTGCGAGGGACGGAAAAAAAGATCCATGAACATTGAACTGTTCCATGGAGATGTAAGTAATAGCAACATTAGACTAATAAAATCAACAGTATGACTTTTTATGGACAGCTATAACTATTTGCTGCTAAAAAGGGTGAGTAGCAGAATGCCTGCCTCCTCCTCTCTGCCTCTTGAATACTCACATCAAACAATTGCATTAGCACTTCTGCTGCCTTTCTTCTCCCACCCTCTTTTCTCACACTATTTAAAAGCTAAAGCAGAGTGGTGTTGATAGTTGAGCCTAACAGCGAGTTTTGTTTGAACACAGTATGTATAATTCAGAAATTTCTGCATGCATTTTGAAGGGAAGTTTAAGTAATTTTTAAAGACATTTCTCTATTTGCAGATAAGTAATTTGCTCTGTTTAGTGCTTCTGAGAGTGGGCGTCTTTGTGGAAGAGCTAGGTGGTGAGAGTTGAAACAGGATAAAATTCTGCCACTGCTCACAGGGTTGTACTCCGTGCATTTGTAGATTTAGAACACGTATAGTTTTAAAAAAACATTTTTATACCTTACTACTGACTTTTTATTAAAAACCCATTATTGTAGAAGAACACTTTTTAATATTTCATCTTTATTGCCACCTCTACTACTGTGGGAGCAGTTGTTAAGGAATGGCAGGCAGTTGAGTAACTCTAGGTACTTTCTGCAGACAACTGCTTTTTTTCTCCACATGTTTTTAATAGTATTTAGATCAGCCCCCAAACATGTGTAATTACCTTTCCCTTTTTAAAGCTATTAGATGTAATTATTCCCATCTCGGTTTTATGTTTTGGCTATTAATGCTAAATATGCTTTGAAACACACAGCTCCAAGCCCTGCTCTGTTCCTAACAGCTAAGGCTTAAATTTCAGTTTTACCAAAGAGGCAGGGAGAAACTCTTGGAACTCTAAATATAAGCACCATCCTTGTATAGGGGATGTGCTTAGTACTGTGGTTATAGATAATTCACCCACTGCTATGACTCCAGTGCCCCTCCCATTAAAATTACTGGGACCTTTGCCACCAAGTTCAGCAGATATGAGTTGGTGTTCTTTGGTTAAGTATTAGCAAAATACGTGTATATTCACTCATGAACTTCCATAGCAAGCTTCGTCTTTCACTGAGTCAGGGTATCTTCTACAAGGGCTAAAATTTTTTAGTCTTACATAATGCGGATCCTGGTCACAATTCGTAAATAAAATCTGTGGGCACCAGTTGGTATTTTCAGAGGTCCTCCTTTTACGAGAGAAATGTCTCATACTGACTCAAAAGAAAGTGTGGTTGTAAAGACCACATCCATTCAGTATGGAATATTTGAGGAAGTCTGTGGGAGTTAGTATCCAATTTCCTGTATTTTAGTTGGGTTTAGGTCCCTACCTCCTATATACTCTCCAGAATCTATCAGACTTACTCCTCAAAATATTCAATGAAGACCAGAATCCTGCTGGGCTAAAACACAGACTAAGTGACAGTTTCTCCCTGAAAGGATCCTATTTATAATCACTTCAAATATAGGATCCATTTAAAGAAAAGAAACCACAGATTTGCGTAAAAACATCTTATACCTACAATTTAGAGAAAATATTTTGTCTTGCCCTAGTGTTTTTTTGAAATCACAATTTAGTTAATAGAATTACTTACTACATTTTTTTCTCAAAGATTAATTCAGTATCTTGGAATTAACTAAAGGACACAAGATTCCTCACGTTTCATGGCAGGTATACAGATGTTTATTCAGGAGAGAAGCATTTAGGGACATAAATCCATGCTGCTTGTTGAGGCATAACTTACTGTTGCCCTTGGGAGAGAAAGACACACTGTGTTTGTGTGTGTGTGTGTGTTAATGAACACGTTTAATATACTGGCACATTTTACTTGCTGCAACACTCAGGTGTTAATTTTCTATTTTTATTTAACGTCCATTCCAATGGCACTTAATTGTCTATGGTCTAGGCACAGATGAGTTAAAATAATCTGAAAAACTCTGAACATTACATAGAGATGGGAACAAATATCTGTGTTTATTTCATAACTACTCTGTACACGTATCTCAGAAGGAGCCTATTTATTATCTGTATATGATTCAAAGATTGTCATGATAAATATAAAATTATACTCTGGGGAAGAGTAAATAGGGATATAAAAGTCAGGAAATGTGGTGACGCGTGAATTATTATTACTATATATTAGTGAAACAAGTTTTGTGTTTTGAACAGGTTTTCTTATTGATTTAGTTGTGAAGTGTATGTGTTTGGCAATGTTTGGGCATATCGAACTCCACAAATTTCTGGTACCTTTCTACCTGCATCCTGTACACTGCTGCATTTACTGATGCTTTTGAAATCCACGCTACTGAAAATTTGGTTGTTTAATGTCAGTTATCACATTTATGTGACTATAAATAGCGTAAGTAGATAAAATACCCAGGATGAAGTTAACAGACCTTTCTGCTGTCATCCTTCAGGTCATTTAAACTGAATACAAACTGGGAAAGAAACTTTCACAGAAGAGCCGTAGGGAGCTGGTGCTTTCACTGAACACCAGACTTCTCCCGTTACCGAAGATCCTCTTTTCTAGATGCATGTTCTCTAGGAAGGGATATGTGCTCCAGGGACCTGAGCCAAAATATGAGCACTTTCAAATACTCAGTGCATGAGGCAATACTGAGCATTTCTATATTTGGGGAAGTGTGCTGGTTTTTTTCTCATCCTGACCGATAGAGCTATACATCATGGGTGTTTGTGATGTTCATAACAATTACACGGTGTAATAATAGAGTATGTAATGGAGTAATAAATATCCTTTAGGATGTGAGCCAAAGCCCAATAAATTCATTAAGCAGACTAGATTTCCCACCGCTAGCTGCAGACCTTGCACTTAAATCAGCATCACAACATGGGTTTCAGTGACTGTCCTTCTCTAACAGACACCAGAATATTTTTGGAAACTGACTTTAAAATGGGATGTTTGAATAATGAATATGCCCTCTCTTCCATAAATACTAAGTACAAAGCCAGGTGTAATAGACATGAATGTGAAAATGGAGGCATCTTAGCGTGTCTGTGTATCTCGGTTTGATTGCACATTGTGAGAGCTTGTGGCTTGATGCCTTCTCCCCTGGAGCCTCGTGATCACACAAGCCAGTGCAATGGCTGATGAAGCAAAGCTGCCCCTACTGCAAACTCACCTCTTGCAGACTTTGGTAAAAAATTTGGAAATTTCCACGCAAATACTACTCTGTAAAACCACTATCTCACATTTACACGTGTCTGCCTGAGACTGCGTTACATGTGGTGGCAAATAGAAAGTTGGGATGGTGCTGTGGAAAAGGCAACAGGGTCAGACTGGGAAAGCTTTTTTCCAAGGGGCTTCCAATGCAAGACTGTCTGTCCATTTAGTCCCGTAGGTCCACTCTCCAGCTGCAGCCTGAGACAGGGCACAGCAATGCGCTCGCGGAGTATTCAAACACACCCTGTTGTAGTAGCCCATAAACAATCTGCCTCCCAGATCAAAAAAAAATAATCAGAGTTTTAGTTGGAGTTTAAATGCTTGCATTTTTATTTGGGTACATCTGTACTGTTGTATAGGCATTCAAGGTCTGCCACTGGCTGGTTTGTGTGACTGCTAAAGATCCAAAAACGAATGTGCTTTTTCCTGTGTTAGAGGAAATACGAAGCTGATGTTTTATATGAAGACCAAATCCTTTGCCTTCCTGAAAAAGCATTGGTGATCATTCACATACAGCTTTCCAAATTCTTGCCAATGTGACCACTACATAGGGGATATATAGAGCTAATGCACCGAGGGGTCTCAGAAGTTATTGCATATTTATTTCCAGTATGTTTTTCCAGGTAGATTCCTCCTACTGAAGATCAAACTGAAAGGCTATGTAGAGGAACATCAGTAACTGAATGAGCTTATGCATTTTTCCAGTGAGCTTATACATTTGCCAAGATGTTGGTTATAATCTATAACCATCTATAATCTATAAAATACATCACGTATTCCTCTGGTTTTGATATTCATTCTTAATCTTTGACCAATATTTAAAGTTTAACTAGAAGTTCTTACTGGTGGCTGTTTGTTTGTTTGTTTACCAAGCTGAAGTAGTGGAGGAAAAAAGTTTTCTCCTCTGTCAAGTCAGTATTGACGGATAGGTGCATGAAGAATGGGCATTTCAGGAAAGAATTTAGATCTACAGCAGCAGAAGTGAAGGAAAATTTGGGAAGGGTGTGCTGGAAAGCTGGTGTTGCTCTACTTGGGTGAATGGTACCAAGCAAAACCTTTGGTATGGAGCGCCTGGAACAGCTGTAACGAGGGGCTGCAGGGCCCTTGGCGTATTTGTGCTGGAAGCCTTCTCGTTAACTGGTCTTTTAGGCGTCACACTGCATAATATATAGGTGCACCTTATACATTTCCATGAATTAATGTATATACCTGGCCATCCTACATTCCTCTGCATAATCTCAGATGATGCCTACCTTTTTCTTTCTTTTTTGTCTCTTGTGCGGTCTTTTGTCTGAAAAGCAGAGAAGTTGTTGCTCACTAAATGTACGAGGAAAACTTTCATAATTCTATGCTAACCGAACAACTTCAGGTGTTATTTAGGCCTAAGGCAAATGTAATTAATGAGACTTAAATGAGGAATTTGCTCAGCCCCCCAGGTTCAGTGGTACTGTGGAAAGCTCCTGCTGTGATGATGCATTAGAGTCACAGATATGATAAAATGAGGCATACATTATTCTTTTTTAATCTTCTATTTTCTGGTACAGAACACCACCCTCAGAGTGTGTTTTCAATGTTAACACTTGATCTATTTCAAATAGAAATACAGTTTTCCCTTTCAGCAGGTTTCCTGCCTTATTCACGTTTTGTACAAGGGATAAATAACAATGCTGGAAAGAATGCTGGTCAAATTCTGTTTTGCCAAACATGTAAATGTTATGAAAACAACCTTTTAAACCCCCCCTGACAAACCCAAATATTTCCACCATTTAAGTGCAAAGATCACAAAGCTGAACAGACAAATTACAAACAAATAAACCCTGGTAGCTTGGAGAACCAAAATATTTTGCTATAGGGATCCTCCAAGTGGAAGACCTCAGAATGGAAAGTAAAATTGACTTTCTGCAGACTTCTGTTGTCCAAATAAAAAGGCATGCAAACACACAAGGCATTGTGTGCTTTTATCAGATGCTGTTTGTGAAAATACAACTCCCCAGACCTTTGGAGACCTTCAGTTTTATGTATCCATGTGGAGCTTCACCGATTACAATGGAGAACCAGGAGTTTGCTCACTTGCTACAGGATCAGACCCTCAGCCAGTGTGCACAGATTTTACTGGGAAAATCTCTCTCTGAGTCTGGAGTGTAATTTTTTTCACCAAGACAGTTTTGCCAGTGAACCCTTGAAATAAATACATTTACACTTACACAAAATCGTATTTCTCTAGTTATGGCATATTTCTATATGGAAATGTAAACAAATGATACTGCTAAGCTCATTTATACAAATATTAGAGCTGATAAGATTTTTACTATTTGGATTATACTGCTAACAGTAAAGCATAAAGCTTACATATCGACAGTACTTGAAATTGGACTAGCTAAAAAAAAACCGCATTCACAAAGCTAGTTTGTTAAAGAGAAATCTTTTTGCTGCCCTTCTGTGGTGGTTATACATTCACTGACATCGCAATTTCCAGCAAAGAATGATAACAATATCTGTGTTAACTGTTTGAACCTGTTTGAAAAGAAGTAGCAAAGCCAAAATAGATGAACTGAGCGTTTTAACAGACTAGACAACGAGAAAAGCGAGGGCATGGGGATTGATCCTTTTTTAATGCCAAACTACAGATTTTTAATCAAGGGTAAATTTGTGTCAGTTATCACATTACAGAGATAGTCAAATAACTTTTCTTTGTTCAATTTAATAAACTAAATTTTGAGAGTGTAAGGAGCATTTATCTTTCTGAATGAATAGAAATTCTGTATTTCTAATTGTAATTGTTCTTCCTGGGCTCAGTAGTGACGGTGGTTATCTTCCCAAATAGCAATGTCATTTGTGCCATTTGTGCTGAAGGAGCCCAGAGACACAAACCATAAATCAATTTACAGCCTGTTTAAAAGCAGGGAACAAACCCCTTGAACATTAATTTAAGAACTGCTTCAGATTACTATTCTTTTTGATTAACCAAAGTGGTTAAGGTTAAACCTCCTTTGAGATTTCAGTGTTAGCATGATAAAATTCATCGCTTTTAACAAACTGACCGGTTTCAATGGCAGTATTTATTCAGCACATTGCACACACATGGCACTATACAGCAAGTGGAAGGTCACCTGATTAATCCTTGCTGCAAGGGTGTAAGTGGATATGATCGTATGCAATGCAAAACCAATACATATCGATTAGTGTGGCAATGCTCCACTGAACAGATATTTCTTGAGGGCCTCCTTTGCCCCCTCCTGTGATGGTATGGTAAACCAGGGTCTGACCAGAGTGCTTCATGGTCACTGTGGTGTAGCAACACCCCCAGTGCCAACCTGGCTCAAATAATATCATTAGAGAAAAATCTTTAGTGAAGTCTAATACAGCCATACATCCCCTGGACCACCCGGGATGCCCCAGAGTACCACAGTGCCAAGGCTGGGTTGCTCTCCCAGCCTGTATCCATGAGTCACTGCTGGGCGTGCTTAGCTGTCCTCCCAGAACTGGTTCCTTTCAGGCTCATGAAATACTCCTACAAAACAGGGGTGAATCTGTTTTACCCCAAAAGGGCTGTTTATGACTAAGGCCAGCCCAAAACTTCAAGCAGTTTGGGTCACTCATGCAGGCAACCAGTGAGTGTCTGTCCGGTCTGTTGAAGAAGACAGACAGGCACGCGCTTAGCTCAGGAATACAGAGATGCCTGTTTGGAAAAGGGTGGAGGCCTTGAAGAAGGTTGCACAGGGATGCATGCCCAACCCAGATGGACACGGCTGTTAAAACTGATTTGGTCTCATATGCCTCAGCTCCCCCTGTGCCTCCCCTGTGATGACGTGTGTGGGGGGAAAAAGTGATAAAAGTGTGAAAAAAACACATCCCTCTGATTTATGAGGAAGGAGGCAGCATCAAGCACATGGCATCATGTGAAACTATCGGTCAGGCAAGAAGGGATGAACACAAACTGAGAGGGAGTGGGAAGAGCGGATACGTGGTGCAAGGGAATCAGACATGTCAGTTGTGGCTTTTGGGACATTTATTTCTTAGTCAACAAGAATGTCTTGCTCCTGGTGAATCCACATGTCTCTGAATCTAGAATTTCTTCTTAAGGCTTTGTTGTGCTAGCAAAACCTAATGAAGATTTTGCTGGAATACCCTGCAGTACAGAGAGGCTTTCTGCTGAAGTCACTGGGGCCATACCAGTAGGAAACAGGTGGGAGAAGAGAACCAGGTTGTGTGTGCTTGGGCAGGTCCAGGGCATGGTGGCCACAAGTGTTTCTCTTCCCATAGCTCCCATAGCCGTCTGCTGGGGTCTCTGTTAGCAAACCTACTTCAAAACAGGTATTGCTTGATGCTTAAGTGTATTACAATGTTTGGGGCTTCCCTCCCCCTCCCCCGCAATTTACTAGAATGCAATTTAGTGTTGGAAAAGCTGCCATTATTCCATACAATCTCTAGCTGTTGTTGTTCATCTGCCTGTGTCACTGGGCTGATCAAAGCCTTGCTGGCTTCACTGGAAGCATCACTTCTGAGTCTGGAAGTGCTGCTTAACCACAGGGGCTCACCTTTCAGGGCAATGGCAGGCAGGAGAGCCCACAGAAACCTGCCGGAGAGTAGGAGTTAACTGTTAGGAGGCTCTGGGAATTTCCTGCTGAACGCAAGGAAGAAGGAGGGCAAGAGACGGAGCCCCAAAATAATGCAAGCCTCTTCTTCGGAGAACCCTGATGCTACAAAACACCAGTTCCTCTGCCTCTGACTTCAAGGGTGTTTCAGCCTAACAAAGCAGCTACGCAACCCATATTTTTTCTTATGGCAAATACTCTTTGTCTCCATTGAGACCACTCATGCACATATTGTTGCGTACATGCTTAAATGCTTTGCTGGGTTGTGAACTAGCTCGCAGTAAACTGGTCTGGTTACTGCTTACCGTTGGTTCAAATTCCCAAATGGTGAAGGTAGGTGCTTTCAATAATGAACATCTGCTCTGGAAGCAGCGTCACATGTGATTTTTTTTTTGCCTTTTACATGTGGATGATGGGTTACTAAAAATCTTTCTTTCCACGTAGCATCGTTGTGGTACTACCGCATGCTGTGTACGCCAAATTTTCCTCTGTGACCATAGACCATTTGATCTATTTTACGTTTATTATGTGGCCCAAGAAGAAACAGAAACACCTTTAGGTTTGGTTACTACACTTCATAGAACAGTCTTGTGAGCGTGTTGAACAGATTGACAAGAGTTATATTTAAATATAATCAGGTACGGCGAACAGACTTGTTTGCAAGTTTGGCTTTTGGAAGTCAGTCAGTTTCCCGACACTTTCATACCAAATGTGACACAGACACAACTGCTTCTGCACCCTCACACAACTCTTACTCAGAATTTCAGCAGAACCTCTTTGTTGCTGTTAACTTGTAGCTGTGGAAAAGTGTTTTACTCAAAATTCTTCAAAATTCTCATTGGCTCCATTCTGATCTGCATTTCTCTGTATAAACCTAATAGTTAACACTTTTTTGGGCTCTTTGGTTTCAGGATGAGCAATGGTGTTGCAGAATGAACACACTTTGTCCCTGTGGCGACTGAAATCTGCAAAATTGATGTGTTTCTTCAGCGCATGGAGTTATGGATGTTATTTTTTGTGATACGAGGGGATGGGCACATACCTGCAGTCTGTCGCTTGTGAGTCGCTGCTTGTTTTACTAAATGATGTCCTTACCGAGGCAAGGTAAGTCACTTTGCTACATGACGCAGGATGGATCCGGCATAAATTGGCATGAAGAAAACACAGTACGAAAACTCAGTTGTATTCCTGAAGTATCCATTGCGGAGGAGATGGCTGTTGCTCTGGTTTACGATTTCTTTCTGAATTGACTAAGGAGCTTAACTCATTACATTTAAATGCCATGTAATTGACCTCTGCCCTGACCCGGGATTCCAGGGGAATCGTTCCTGCCCCCGCCGCGGTGCGGGCGAGCCCTGTCCGGGGCAGCACGGCTGCTCCAGCGCCGGTTCCTCGCTCCCTTCCCAGGACGGGCACCGCGCCGGGGCGGCCACGGGGCAACTGGAAAATGACAAACCACGGGCCGGGGGGGGCGACGAGGCGCCACCAGCCCCGACGGGAAACGGCAATAAATAAACACACGTCCCCGAGCAGATGGCGAGGGTAAACACACCGGGGGGGGGGGGGGGGCAGCTCCTCCCGGGGGACTCGGACGTCCCGTGTGTCCCCCCCGGGAGCTGCCCGCCCCGGCCGCCCCCGCGCTGGCGTGCGGCCCCCCCCCCGCCCCCCGTCGCCGGGGGCTGCGCCGGCAGGTGGCAGCGCGGCGGGGGGGGCACGCACGGGCGCGGGCACGGAGAGACGCGGGGGCGCGCAGCATTACACACCCGCGCGCACGGGCCGCCCCGCATTACGCCGCGGGCACCCGCGCCCCGCACCGGCACACGCGCGGAAGCGCCGCCCCGGCCCGCCCCCGCCCGCCGCCGCCCGCCCCACACGCCGCCCGCCGCGCACACACACACGCACACGCAGGCACACACGCCCGCCCGGCCGCAGCATGCCCGCCTGCTGCCCGCCCGCCTGACTGCCCGCCCGCCGGCCTGGGGCGCAGCCGCTCCGGACGGATCTGTCACCCCGCGCCGGGGACACGCAGGAACCCAGCCACCCAGCCAGCCAGCGGGGCGGGGGCGGCGCCGCAGGGGGCCAGGCGGGACCCCAGCCCCCGCCGGCGGACGGCGAGCGCCCCGGGCGCTGGCGGAGCCCGGCCAGGTAACGCGTCCCCTCCGGGCGGTGCCGCCGGGCTGAGCTGGCCGGCGCGGCGTGAGGGGCAGCCGGCCCAGGCCGCGGGGCGTGCGGAGCCCGGGGCGGCATGCGGGCGGGCAGGGGTGCCGGCGGTGGAGGCCGCCTCGCCTCCCAGGTGCCGAGGTGACGCGGGCGGGTGTCGCCCCGGGGCGCGGGCGGCCCCCCCAGCCTGGCCTCGCCTTCCCTCCGGCGGGGCGGCGGCTGCCGGCTGCCCTGCGCCGACCCGCGGCGGCGGCGGAGGGTCGGGGCTGCCGGTGCCGCAGCTCCGCGCTGATCCCCGGCAGCCGCGCTCCGGTAGCGGCGGGGATTAGCGAGGGCGGCCGGGCAGCGGGTGGCGGGGGGGGGGGGGGACGACACACACGACACCGGCGCTGGCGCCTTTGTGGCGGGGCGGGCACGGGCTCGGCGCCCGCAGGTGTCACCCGGGGCAGGGGCAGCGCCCCGGGGGCCGCGGTGCAGGAGGGGGCGGCCCGGGGGCGCTGCGGGGCCGGCGGGCGCGGCCTGGGGCGCAGCAGGGGGAGCCTGTGCCGCGGCGGCTGCACCTCGGGCGGGGAGCCTGCTCCGGCCTCGCTGCCGCAGGTGAAGGGGAGAAAGATCAGGTGCTGCTTTTTTTTTTTTTTTTTTTCTCCTTGCCTTTTTTTTTTTTTTCCTTGTTTATTTTTGGCGTGTCCGCCCCGCGCTGATGAAGCATCCTGCAGCGAAGCTGTGGGGATGACACGGAGGAGCGGCTCGGGAGATGTGGGTGGGCAGGGCCGGGGCACTGGCGGCCGTGGGTGGCCTTTGCCGTGGGTTGGGTTTGGAGCCGGAGGCTGGAAGATGCTGCCTGTGTTTTCCAGCATCGCACGGTATGCTTCAAAAGTGGAGCAGATGGTGATGGTAGTGCTTATTACGGAAAAGGTTTGTGAAAATCCTGTATTTCCTCTAGATAGTTTTCATGTTGCTTCTCCTGGCTGAAAGAGGCTGGCTTTCACTCTTGGCAAGGAAAAGAATGTTGCTGAGAGTTGTCTTGCAAAGGAACTGGGTGGTTCTGCTTTTCCACAGGGACGGGACACCCCCACCCCCCCTCAGCTTCGTGTTTGTCTCGTCTTTGAAATCGACAGCAGTAAATGTCTTGGCATAGAGAGAAACGTCGGTTCGCTTTATTTTTTATTGCACACCTTTATAGTTGTATGTAACTAGAGGGGAGACTCAGAATCTCCTCTTATCCTTTTCTACGCCAGATGTGTTTTTCTATCTGGTATATATTGCACTTGAAGTGTTAAACTCTCAGGGGGTGCGGAGGTGGGGATGTGAGGCAAGGTCTACTAGTTACTTCAAACAATTCTCTTTGCTCATACTTAAGAAGGAGAGAAAGGAGCATGTTGTAAAAGCAGCCGAGGAATATATAAAAGTGAAATATTAATGAACTGGAAAAGCTCAGATAGCAAAGACATTGCGCCTAATCATTCAGGAGGGTTCTTGTCCTCTTTACAACTCCTTGTTGTATGTGTGTCTGTAGTACAAATGCAGTTGGTGTGAAGGACAGCAATGTTTGTATTTATCTAGCTAGAAATAGTACATACAATTTTCTTGCGTTGATCATCTCTGCACCAGTTTGCTTTAGCCATGAATTTTGAGGCTGTTGCAGGACAGGGAATTATTGCAGAAACGGTAAAAAATATTTCAAGAATTTTTTCTTAGAAATGGAAATGGGAAGGGCTGTCTCAGACCTGGAATAACCCAGAGGAATGACTAGCCTTAGAAAGTCGTCTTGGAAACATGATGATGACAACTCTTTTTACCCTGATGTTACTATTAATCTCTAGCATACCAAATGGAGAGCAACGTCCCCTAAATAGGCAGCACTGTCTCAGGAGAAGGTAATGCATGTCTGTCCAGGATCTGCCTAAAGTGCATCATACAAACAAGGATACATTCTGCAAATTGTGGTTCCTTTAACCCTTGGAGTCCAGCGTGCAATGGTCCCTGTCATCTGAAGAACTTCCCCAGTTCAGCTTGTGGGTATACTAAGTGCAGCAGCTTTCGGCAGCAGTTTGGCGAGGGAATTTAAAGTGGGGAAGTTGTCTGTCAGCCAGCCCACAGGGTGAAGTCCTGTAGCCCTGGCTGTAGTTCCTGGCAGGACTTTTTGGAATAGCTGGCGCACACTGGCTCAGGCAAGGCCTGCCTTCTGGAGACCTTGGTGCAGGCCTGAGTAGGGCGATAGACATGGGGAGCTGTACCAGAAGGAGGACCTGGAACAGCACATAGGGTATGTACCATGCCTGGGTTACAGCAGACAGTGTTTAGTATTTCAGTCTGTTAGTCACAGGAGATGCTGAAAAAGCATCTTGTATCCTCAGCTATAAGCATGTGGTTGTATGAGAGCATGATCTCGCATGCTGCGTAAGCTGTGTGTGGTTGAATTTCTCCTTCTTGATTCAAGCCGAATGCCTCACATAAGCCTTTGTAGTTAGTAGCTGGACGTTGAACAACTTAAAATAAATTTGGCAATGTTTTCGTTTGCTAGATAGACTGTTCCATAAATTGCAAGAGAGAGGTAGTGATGTTGCTTCATCTGGACAAATTCCCACTCCTTCATGGAGGTTTGTGGAAGATACCGTGGCTTTGTTGGATTAGACCATCTGGAATATTTGGAAGGTCAGAATTGCGTAAGGTCAATGTATAGGGTTTAGGTGCTGTTGCATATTGCGCAGATACCAGTCACTGAGAAATATATTTTGTCAAAATAAACTTAATGGTGGATTTTGAAAAGCATAACAAATCTGCACATTCTGGGTACATGACATTTTCCTAGAGTTTAAGTTCCTGGATTTTCACTGTACTTCTGGAGGTGTCCTAATATAAGGAGCGTGTTCATTTACTAGGTGTTACAGACCTTTGAGGCAAAGTAAAAAGTGAAAGCTGCACAGTTGTTTTTCTGAGGTTAGTACAAGCAAAGCATGAGATGAAATAGCATTTGTGTGTCGGTGAAAGTATTAATGGAGAAGAAACCTTATAGACACTTCAAGTCAAATTAATAAGCAGTGCAGTTTATTTTTGGAATAACTACCAGCTTGTTAGGGAGAAGAACTGAACTATATCCTCTATCTTGCAGAAGTTACTGCTTGTTATAAGATTCAGTGCCTCAGGTCTTCCCCTTGCAAGTAGTTGTGCTGCATTTCGAGAGGCTCATCACAGGAGGGGGAAACAAAAGGAAATGTATTCATAAATAATGGCGCAGAGAGGCTGAGTTTGTTTCCTGAGAAATGACTATGCAGCTTCATCAGGTTTTTCTCTCATTATTGCATTTATTTGGCAGCTTTCTGCAATGACAGTAAACTGGTTTATCTTGATAAAGTAAATATGCTTTTTATTAGATCTTAGTTATTGAATGTGCTGGCTGTGTGAGGTGGCATGTAAAATACAGAACTTGGAAGCACTTAAAATGTGAAGTGTGATTTGTACCGGTAACATTTCATGTATATTTCTATGCTTCAGCAAAGGCCTATAACTTTTGAGATTATGGAAGATGCAGCTATATATTTTACATGCAATTGTATTAAACCTCTGTAGCTGTTTGGCAGTTAAACATGTGGTTACTTACTGCTTTTCAACTTGGTCTCACTGCAGTTACACGGACAGTGTAGATACTGTGTAGATGATATGAACTCACACACTCTGTGACTGAAGACTGTAGTATCATTTGTAGTATCATTTCTCCACTGTATGGCAACAAAATGTTAATGTTTCCTACAAAGTCTACTGCTTCCACCTGAAATATGATCTGTGTTGTACAGAATAGTTTTAAAATGAAATAAAATAGCGTAAGGGACAAGAAACCACGGGCAAGAAATAAGTTAAAGCAAAAAAGTCCTGGGTATGGAAGAAGCCACAAGATTTTAAAATGTGCACTACAGTCTGTGTGCTTTTTGTAATTCTGTGCACACACAAAAAAAGACCCCCAATACACTACTGAGGTGTGTTATAAAAGCTGAGCGATGATATTTTTCTATCCAAGTGTTGTAAGTTGAGTATAGCTGGTGCTATTTTTTTGCCCTGATTATTACTGTGAAAGCCTCTGTGAGTATTGAGGTGTGAATGTGTAATTATTTTTTTCCTGGATTGAAGCAGTGCTTGCATTGAAGTCACACCGTTGATTTGTGGTAGAGAAAAGACAGTTAAACTGGAATATGCATCTCAAGTCCCAGAGTCTTATCTTAATGACCTAACTGTGTTAGTACAGCTTTTTTTGATAATTTGGCATAGATACGGAAACTTCCTACAGAGCCAGTTGCACGATTTGGGTGTAAAGTTATGCAGCATTTTCTCCCTTAAGACTAATTACTAGCGGATTATTCAGTCTAAGAGAAGAAGTTTTTCCTGGACTTTATTTTTGTTGTTAAGTTTGAAATAAAGTAGTTCAGCACTCCTAGAATGTAACGACACTTTTACATTATTTAAGGAAATACCACTTAATTTTTTATAATGCTCTAGTGTATCAGGAATTTGAGATCCAGCTCAGTCAGTAATGCTTCTGAGGGTCACAGCTGTTTTCCAGTGTGAGGAACTGGTTCTGACAGACTGACAGGAAGCTTTAAAATATACTCTTTGCCGATATGCTTTGGTAATGCAAATCATTGCTTCTGAAAATATATTGGTTAGTTCCTAGAGCGTTTGCAGCTCTGGCTTTCATCTTTGTTTTTTGCATCTCTTACTCTTGTTTTTGGGCCTCTTTCCTGCTCCTTCTTTGATGTGCTATCGTGATGTGATCTCTTCCCATGTTTTAATGTAAAAATGGCAGCTCTCAAGTAAGTTATTGATTTTGTATAGCACATCGAGATTGGGATTTGGGTGAGAGCACAGAAATATTCAACAGGTTCCTTACCTGCATATTGCTTGTGACACAGTCTAAACCTCGTCATTTGAAGCAGAACCTGTGAAGCAATGACATCTGTGCAACTGCACCTTCCAGTGATGTTAACCCGTCATTGTTAGCCATGCCAGCAAAGTCTCAGACCCTGAGAGAGATGGTGTTGCCTCCAGCGGGTGTGTGGTAGGAGGGGTGTGCAGTGTGCTAAGGTGGTAACGACAGCTTCGGCCACCTCTGGCAGTAAGCAAATACGGCAGCATTTGGTACTTCGTATTTTGTTCTCTGTACTAGATAGCAGTTCCAAATTCTGCGGTGTCTTCTAGCTATATTTAGTGTAGTGCCAGTCTTGGGGGGTGTATTTCTGAAGTGTTCTGGATCATATGTTTGTTTATTGATTTATTTAGTGTGTTTTACTATATGGCTGGTGAGGAGAGAGGAGAAGAGCAAAGCTTTGATCAATTCTCGGAGAAGTTTTGGCCATTTAAGCAAGTGGCAGAACTGCTATGAATTTGAATAGGAACCTTGGTGACTGTATTAACAGATTTTATAACTTTAAAATACGCAGGCTGAATTCTTGATGACCAACTGAACATGTAGTGCAAGTCCAGTGGAAATAGCATAATGGTCCTACCAAAAATCAGACTGCCTTTCATTTTTATTGTCACCATACTTTAGTCTGTTCAAGAAAAATAATATTTATTCTGCTGTTAAAACAGAAGCTTTAAATAAGAACCTAATCTATGTATCGGAAGGATGAAAGTGCTAACAAGCTGATTTCATCTGCAATATTCAGAAATATCAATAAACTGCCTTGGTAAGCAGATTCTTCCAATCATAAGTTAGTTTTTTTCTCTAGATATTGCTGAAGGGAGGTGACTGGCAGAAAATGGCATTAGGCTAAATGATATGGCTTTCTCCTTGTTTGTTTAGAGTGATGCTGCAAGTCAGTGTACGTTCTTTAAGATTCACAGACCTCTCAGATACCTTGAGAGCGGATCATGCCTTCAGCTGTGAGTGCAAGGTATCACTTGTGCTGTTTTGCTTAACCCCAGCCAGCAACCAAACACCACACAGCCGCTTGCTCCCACCCCAGTGGGATGGGGGAGAGGATTGAAAGAGTAAAAGTGAGAAAACTTGTGGGTTGAGAAAAAGGCAGTTTAATAGGTAAAGCAAAAGCTGAGTGCACAAGCAAAGTGAAACAAGGCATTCATTCACCACTCCCCATGGGCAGGCAGGTGTTCGGCCATCCCCAGGAAGGCAGGGCTCCGTCACGTGTAATGGTGACTCAGGAAGACAAATGCTGTAACACCGAACGTCCTCCCCATCCTTCTTCCCCCAGCTTATATACTCGGTGTGACATTCTGTGGTATGGAATATCCCTTTGGCCAGTTCGGGCCAGGTGCCCTGGCTGTGTCCCCTCCCAGTTTCTGAGGAACTGAAAAGCCCTTGACTGGGTCTGACCCTCACCCAGCAACAACCAAACCCACCCGTGTGCTGTCAGCAGTGTTCTCACACCGAACCCAAACCACAGCACTGCACCAGCTACCGAGGAGAAAATTAGCCCTATCCCAGCTGAAACCAGCACAGGTGCTTAAAATTACAAAGTAGCTATAGACAGTAAATATCTATACATATTAAATTTTTAATATTTTTGATACTTTAAACAATTATTATTTGGGACACACCGTGTCTCTAAGAAATGGCATTTACAAATTGATACCATGCAACACAAATGTTAGTTTCGGTGGGCATGTAGAAATGCAAAAGCTGCAGTAATATCACTTGTTGCATGACTACTTGGCTGTTTGAGGAAAAAAAATATATAGTATATGAAGGCGAGCCTGTATGTCTTCCAGAGGCAGTCTGTGGAGGCATTCTAATTATTCCACCTGTGTTCCTTCTGGTAGAGGTTAATGAGCTGCCAAGGATCCTGCGGTGGGAGAGCCATGTAGGTATCTTCTGTTGTCTTTTGGCTTTGCTGTTTCCCCAACATGAAAGTAGATGCGCTATAAGGAGCGTGACAGCAGGTTCTGCCCTCAATGTGAGCAGCAAAATAATGTGGGTTTTTTCTGTGTGAATTCTCTACTGTTTTGTAGCTATAGTTAGTGTGGTGATTATACTGTGGGTAGAAGATGCAGGCATCCTAATTTGTTAATGTTTTGAACCCATTTTTTTAATGTAGCAGCTATAAGCTGTGTGAGAAATGTTGACCCCGTAAGCCAGTGGCAAAACTGATACTGACTTTAATGAAGCCTTGAGTATACCCTGAAATAATAATTTAGTGTCTGTTACTTTGCTTTGTACAGCATTTATTTTTGTCAAGGACTAATTTTCAAAAGTTACTGAGCATGCACTGTTTTGATGGGTTTTTTCTATCATTAAATTCTTATTACTGCTAAAAATTAGGTTATCAGCATTTTTCTTACACTGAATTGGGAGTCCAGAAGACTAGGAGTAGGAATTTTACAGTGGTCAAGACACTGCAAATAGAACTGGTAGGAATAAATTCACTATGTCTGAAAATAAAGTGTTCTCTGCCTATAGGCACCTATTCTGAACTACTATTAGGTGGGAAACAAGGCATTTCAAGTTTTTATGAAGTCCAGCTGGAGCGGAGGTTAAAAAGACCAGGGATGTTAAAATGATTGCCTGGATTTTAAACTTTCAGAAGTTGATGAATAATGGGAAAGTATAAGGAAGAATATAAGGTTTGGAAAAACTGTTTCAAAATAAAATTCAGAAGAAAGTTGCAGAAAACACGCATATGGAGTGGATGAGGAGGAAGTGAAAGGAATATAGAGAAATCAGTTTGTCAGCTGTTAAGTTGACACCGCAAATGGATTCTTTTTATCTGCTAATCTTTATTTTATAGCTAAACTCTGGGGCATCTGCTCAGATGGGGAAGAAAAAGACGCAGAGGAGGGGTGGTGGGAAATGAAAGAGAAGTCAGCTGTTATGTTCTCCCAGCTCTGTGCCTTTGTTCTGCTCTACCACAAAAAGGCTGTTAGAAGAAATTCAGGGATTAGTCACATTAGGCATGAGGTAATCTCTATCCTCTCTAAGCCTTCCTCTTAACACCCTGATCTTGGTCAAATATGGTTTTGGTGGCTGACTGTCTGTGGCAGGGTCTCAGCAAATTTCACACCAGTTTGTAGTACTTGCTCATTGCTGTTAATAAGGGAGTAACATGCGATTGTCTGTTAATGATAGGGTTTGTTGTAGGTTGAACTTTTAACAGGCCGAAATCAGAACCAGAAGCTAAAAGGCTGTTTTAGACTGTCACATCTGCAGCTGTGCTACACTTGTGTGTATTTTTAATGTACAGAAAAGTTAGTTTGAACTTTTTTCGTTTAGTGCTTGACACGAGCTGAGAGCATGCAGGCGCCTTATGTGGCATAGCTAAAGGCCTAATAACTTGATTATGCATCTGCATCTTTGTGAAGAGATGCATATAATTTATACCTGTAACGGTTTCAAATCAAGAGTGTTAGCAGATGAAGAGAACTAGGGCATTACTGAGACTTGAATGAAGTTTTTAGCTAACCCATTCTGTGAGTTGCTTACAGGGAGAAGTAATATTCCCTAGACATTGTAGGGATTAATTTTCTGGGGTAAATACTGCATACATACATACATATGTATACATATATATATATATAAAAATAAAACAAATATTTTTGTGAAAGTCAGAATGGGAGCTGTGGTGCTTTCAGTGGAAGTTTACACTCTATTCTAGATGTGGAATAGTGAATCGTTCAGAAAAAATATATTCTTTCATTTACTTGTCTAGTACAGTAAAATCCAAACATAAATTCATAGACCTAAAAATCTGTTCTGAGATCTCTAAATGCTTAATAACCGGGGAGAGAAAATAACAAAACAAAAAAACCCCACTCATCCTGGTTTTATGGAGTTTAATATGTTGTAGGCAAGCTGTTTCTGAAAGCTGTATAGTAGCAATACACACAGTATTTGTAGCCTTAGTTTAAGAGGGCCTTAGGCTGATACTATTCATGGAAGAAGGTAAGCAAGAAGTTACCATTGGAAAAGGGTGTGAGATTTTTAGAGCTTCTGTTTTCTCATGCTTTTATTTGAAATTGATTGAGATTCTACAGTTGTAGCTATTTTATTGTGATTCTTTATGCTTTGAAAATAGTTAAGGGAAAAATATGTATAAAAGGAAGCTATCTTTTCTCGCATCAGTGATTCTTTTTTCCTTATAGTTTGCAATTGCCCAGGACAATGCATGTGACTTCCAAAATGCTGAAGATGAACACCAGAGAAATCGTAAAACACTTACACAGCACTTTATGCAGCATTTTCTAAATATAGGCTATGTCCTTGTCATAAAGAGTTTGTATAGTTAAAATAAAACAAGACTTGGCTTGACATGGAACAGCTTGAGAGAGGCATGAGAACTATTGGTGAGGAACTGTAAGGAACTGAACAACTGTTTCAAGATAAGGATAAAGATACAGGAGTTTGAACTCCTTTTGTTGCTCAGGTTTTTATTACTAGTTTTTAGGAACCACTGCTTATTTCTAATTTAGACAGTAAAAGCAGCAACTATATGAAATCTATGGAGGTTTTTTTGAGTAATAAATAATGAAGGAATTAAAAGCGGTTTGCAAATGTATGCCTGTGGGTCTAGATCCTCAGCTAGTGTTATAGTATTGCTTCCTTCAGTGGAGCCAAGTGCACCTATTGCTTGTAGCTCCTGTTTGGCTTTGTATTTGTTAGGCTGAACAGCGACTGCCCACGGCTGAATGAAGGAAGGATGGAGTAGGCAGGCAATGCAATAGCTTATGAACTACAGTGCCTTTGCACCTCTCGCTTGTTACATGGTTGGTTCTCCTCTGTTCCTCTTGAAACTGGTTTTCTGTCCTGGAAGTTAAACATGAAGCTTGCAAACCTTTGGTAAATTGTGTTGTTCGGAGGATAGATGAAAGCACAGTATGGTGACAATAGCTTATCCTGATTTCCTATGGGAACGATATTTGCTATCCTAATGTCCTGGTATATTGTTTGTATATTAATCCGCACCAGATACTTTTGAACTTGTTCATTGCTTTCAGCAATATTTGACAAAAGAATGGAAGTCTTAAAATTTAATTAAAGAATTAATAAGTTTTGAGAAATTGGAGGGTGCGGAGAGAGGGAGAGAGAGACTCATGTAAGTTCTGAAGCTGAGAGAAAAGCTGTCTGGTGAGCTCATTCTATGATTAGCATCAAAGAGTCAGCCTGGCAGAGGCATCTTGTGTGTGTCCTGTCTGCTGGGAGCTTCTTAAGACATTAAAATGAGCTAACCACAATGTGCAAATCTGTAGGTAACTAGACCTTGTTAGATCTGGTGCTTATAATGGTATGTGAGAAAAAAAACCGAGTGGTTTCCTTCAGTTTTTGAATTTTTTTTCTTTTGTTTTTGGTTATTGTGGGTTTTTTTTTTGTTTGCTTGGTTTTGGTTTTTTTTTTGGTGGTCTTCCTCCCTCCCCCTGGGTTATTTTTATATCACCTCTTCCAAAAGCGTAGGATGGAGCACTCATTCAGGGCATTGGATTGACACCTGCCTGATGGGAACTGATTTAAGTCCACATGCTGTATCCATTTACACCAACTGAGGTTTTGGCTTTCTGTTTTTAATACTTATTTACCTGAAGTCATCAAGGAAGCATGTTGCAGGTGTGCAGTTTGTATTAAACTCGGCTTTTGACTGAAAAGGTAACAGGTATTGTGTTTCAATTAGTCTGTTTTCACTGACATCCAGCAAAACTATGGGTAGAAGCAAAGAAGGCCAGTCGACTTTTTTGTTGTGTAGTGTCAGAAAAGGATGGGGAAAGCCCAAACAAATCCTGTTGTCAAGAAGATCCAGATTAATTGGTTTTGCTTTGAACTAATGCATCTAAGTGCTTGGAAGAACAGAAGCCGTGCCGACATAATCAACTCTGTATTGGGCTGGACATGGTGTAAGTGATGGAAGGAAGGATCCCAGTTACAGATACCCAGCTGAAGATGGGGAAAATAGTAAACTGTGCTCTGTTGCCATTCAACATCTCCCTGATACCTCTGGTTTAAGGAGGTGTGTTAAAAGAAGTAGGAGAAAACTTTGGATAGAGGCATCTCTTTTTCTGTGCAATAGCAAAACTCTTACCAATTAGTAGAGAATAAGAAATACAAATATTTGTATTCAAATAGTGTGCATTCCTACCGAAGTGTTTTAGGTGGTTTGTTGCTCTAGTAGAAAATGAGCTTAGAAATAAAGCAAGGGAGTCTTTGTGTCAGGAGAAGCTTAACAGGCACATGGAAGGGGAAGTTTCAGTACTCCAGTCTTTATGCTAAGATTTAGAAAGCATATTATGTTTCTGAACTGTAGCTGATCACAATTTATAGTGGAGAACATACAGAATAAATATTAGAGTGAGTGGGGAAAAAAATGATCTGGTGTGAGTGTTTGGCACAGTAATAACAGCAAAAACCTCCTTGTGTGTGTTTATTTTAGAAAACAGTTTGGGCAGGGCACTATAGTGATTATTCAAGAGCATGTTTATGTATAAAATGAATTTGGTTTGCTGTGTCAGACAGATGTGCATTGCTGTGTTCCTGTAATGAAAAACATCTTACTGACCTTGTGTGCAGAAAATGCACCTGTTAATTGGAATTAAAATTTCAGCTAGAACTGGTAGGCTGGGTGCAACAGAATGACTCAAGGGTGAAGTATTCTTTTTAAA
The DNA here is from genome assembly GCF_015220075.1 of Falco rusticolus. Classification (NCBI taxonomy): domain Eukaryota; kingdom Metazoa; phylum Chordata; class Aves; order Falconiformes; family Falconidae; genus Falco; species Falco rusticolus. The sequence continues at coordinate 51,878,993 of NC_051187.1, forward strand.
GCTGGGATTCTTGCGTTGGCACTGTGGTAGTTTTGCCTTTGTTCATGTTAGTTGTGCTTCAGTCTGTGCTGATTGCACTTCAGTTGTGCTCTGGTTACTGTATATGTGTATTATTAGAAAGACCTTTTGTAATTTATCAATTATGAATGAATGTTATTCAGGAAAGTAGTTTCATGGGCTACTTTATTATCTTGAATATTGCCGACCTATAATACTTAGGGGTTTACCAGAGGGATTTAATGAATCTGTGACAATAGAAACAATTATAGGAGTGGTAGAAAGAATCCTTGAATGTATTATTTTTATTTCCCTGGAGTTATCTTCACATATCAAAGTAAATTAACGAGAATATGCTGCTTGGATGTCTTCTGGATTCCCAAGTCAAAAGCTATTATGAACAAAATGTGATTCTTTTTATTCCCTGTCCTACAATCCTTACTCAAAATACGCTTCCAGTGAAGTCAATATAACTGCGCAAAATTACATTCTACATACATTCATGGTATTAGGGAAAGATGCCAGTCACTGCAATATGTATAGGTGAAATTACTTCAGGAGATATTTTGCCATGAATATGTGGGATTTTCTTTCTCTGTTAACCAGATTTTTGACACTAGTTCATCAATGCATGAAGAATGAACAGGTGTTTTTCCTGTAATGCATGCTAGGTCAGAGCCCGTCATATTATTCTGGGAAGATTTTTATTAAGGGTGCAATGTTTGTCACGAATCTAGTTTTCAAAATCAATTGAAGATCTGTGGAGTCATGTGCTGTACTAGAATGGTGCGTTTGTGTACCTTACTTTGTCCATTTAATGCCCTGAGGGTTTTTCTACTGAGTGGCATTTACTGGAGAGGTCAGATTTGATGGAAATTGAAATGGTATCCTGTCAGGAGATGAAACCGAATATATTTTGTATTTGTTTATTTGTCTTGGAGTAGATGCATACAGAGATGAATTTCAGTGTAATCCTCAAACTGTTTACTATGTTGTGCTAATCTCTACAGCTACATCTGATTACAAAAGAAAGGCAGACCACTGGTAGGCTTTAAAAGTTTCTGCCATCTGTCCTGGTGCTTACCCTTCATTCACTGTAAGGATATATTGTGAGCAGCTTGACAGACTCCTCGTGTATTGCAGCCTTTTATGCTGTTTTTACCTTCTGTCTCTCTTTCAGGCTCTGTCAGTTCAAATGGAGCAGCATGAGAGTCTTCTGTTTCACCAGAACAATGCAGATCCTCAGATCCTTTGCTTTGGTTGCTCAGCCTAGCAGCTTTGGATTTGGGACCTTCTTTTTATGCTGTACCTGGAACAACAGCTTGCATAATGATGTTTTCACAAGGAACAGGTCTCCTAGGTCTGCTCCAGTGAGAGGAACTGTGTGCCTTCCAGCTTGTTCATCCTTGGGATCTTAGTGCTCATGGGCTGGTTTTAACCCTGCATGCCTTGTTAGCTCTGTGTCTCCAAATCCCTAGCATGTGAACAACTGTACCCTTTAGCTAGCTTTCTGGATTGTGCTCATCCTTTATCCTCATCTGACACTTCACGGTTTCTATCTGTTGGGGAGATCATGCTAGATTTGAAACCACAGGAGGAGGGGGGTGGCATATACTTCTAGCAAGACAATAGCTTTTCTGGGAGCTCCTGGACTACTTTGTGGTGTGTATGAGTTGGTGTAAAGGAGTATGATTACTTGTGATTGCTGTGGAGGGACAGGCTGTTGTCTTTTGAAGAGCTAAGGCGCACAATTTCCAGCAATGTTTTCCATGCTGAAGTACCTCATTCATCTAATTCACGTCTTGTCAATGTCCTGAATGTAATAAACAGTATGTCTTTAAAGCTAGTCATGACCTCTGTGGGCTTTTGAGAAAATACTATCGTTACTGAAAAGCTGGGTTAATCTCTCCCTAAATCCGTAAGTAATTCAGGCTGTTACTGTGATTTCAGCACTCTTCCCTAGAAAGCACAGACCAGGCAAGTGATGGAGATCAAGAAAATAATCTACAGTTACAAAATCTGAGAACTAATCCTTGTATTTTCAAATATTCAATGACTAATTTATTAAAATATTTAAAATATTTGAAGTGTATTTAAAACACCATTTCAGCAACTCTCACTTCTTTGGATTTTTCTCTTCAGTTCTTTCTGGCTCATGATAGAGGTTTCAGGTGTGCCATTATTTCCACCCCCCTTAGGCTGTATTGAAATTAGCTGTTAGTTCAAGACATGAAATTGTTGATGTCACTGCTTGGGTACAGTAAGGCATAGATACTAAAAGATTTTAGATTTCATGGTGAACATTACTTAAAATTAAGTTGTGGATTTACGAGAGAAGGCTGTACTTAATTTGAATTATTCACACAATTTAATGAAAGGAATGTGCTCTTAGAAAATGTAATTATCAGATTTTAAAGATTTTTGGTTTAAAGGATTTTTGCCTACCCAATGTATACAATCTCTAGATCAGTTGTGATGTGAAAAATTGTAAAAAAAAAAAAAGGTAATTTTTTTTTCATGCTTAAAATAAATTATCGGTGTTTATTGGTTGTCATTGGCTGTGACAAATGAAATAGGGGGTAGCTAGTTTCAAAAAAAGAGTATTTTTATACATGCTGTTCATGCAGTGGGTGTGTAAAATTGAAGCTTCGTGCCAGAGTGTGTGGCGAAGGCTGAAAGTCTGTATGCTTTCAAGGAAATGCAGGACAAGTTTATGGAAGTGAAATCCAATAAGCACTACCAAGCATGCTGAAATGCTGGCATAAAAATGGTAGGACACTGAAGAATAATTTGGGGGGGCAGTATGTTATGTTCTTCCTGGAGGTAAGATTTTGCTTGTGCCTGAGGCAGGTGTGCGGGCTGGCTGCATCTTAGGAATGGCCATGGAAGGTAAAAGTTCTGCGTTCACAAAATGCATTCTCAGATTACAAGTGTTTACTACAGTTGTGGAAATTAAGAACTGAAACTCTTAGCAAGAGCTAGTTAAGTCCGCAGCGCCCAAGATAATGCAAATTGCATGAGCTGATGGAATTATTCTCTGACCTAAGGGAATGCTGCTGATCTTCTTTTTGTTTTTTGAACTTTGATAATCCACTGTCTCATGTGACCAAGCAAGGGAGATCTTGTTTTCTATGTATCAAATGATGGCAACAATTTCTTGGCAGCTGAATTAATTTCAGGTTCTGTAACATGACTTCAGATTAACGTTAGATTTCTCATAGCTAGTGGTATTTTAGCCTCTCAACTGTATGCATAGGGAGAAAAAAATCCTCTCTCTGAGGTATTTGTGTTTTAAATTTGATCTCCCCTACTTTCTTACATAGCACGTGTGTGTTACAGTTTGACCCCTTGGCAGATAACGGTGTGAAAAGCGCTGTGGCCATGAATACCTTCGCTTCTTTTTTAAAAAAATCAGTTCTTAAACTTTCAGGTTCTACACTAACAAAAAGGTTGTTGGTGTATACATAAGAGGAATTTATTTTCAAAGATCTGTGCTGCTTAATAAGATGAACTCACTTGTACAGGGTTCATTTTATAAGCTAAATGAAACATTGCTTGAATAGGAAGCAAAGATTTAGGTCACCCTTAAACTACATGAGAAAAACAGTGACTCGCTGAAGTAGTAGGTGACCAATCCCTATTTCATACAAGGAATGGGGCTACAATATGTTTCTGTGTGGGGGAGTACTGAGCAGAAATAAAGGAGGTGGTTTTACTGCTGTATATTTCTTTGGTGAGGTGGCTTGCTGGAATGAGTCAGTCTGTTGTTTTACATTGAGAAGTATGATTTTAGCTTGTGGAGAGTTTAAAGAAAATGAGGGAAGCTTATTAAGGAATCAGAAAATGTTTTTTAAAAGGTCTGTGGTTTTTTTTTTTTTTTTTTATAAAGGAAAGGTCTGACTTAACAGGAAAAAAAAAAGGAATTTTATAAATGGAAACAGGCAGGGAAGTGCAAGTGCAGGTAAGAGGAGGCTTCTTGAAATAGGGTGATGTTTAGTTATAGTTTAGTAGTTGGAAGTCCAGGAAGAGCTTCTCTAAAAACTGGAATCTGAATATGAAGGAAGTAATTTGTGTAGACTGTTATACAGGAAGCCTGAAGCGATGCTCATCTCAGTTACTCTGTCCTTAAAATCTGAGAATAATAGAGTTATTCCTGGGATGCACGCTATCACACAGTCAATTTTATTTTAAGATTCTGTGGTGGATGAATTATAAAATTGATTATTTTTGAAGAGTCTGTAGTCTAGGTATCTTCTGATTAATACTAAAATATTTTCAATATGGAAGCATTTTTCACTGCTTATGCTGATTACTCTGTCCATTAATTATTTTTTTTACAGCTTAGAGTAGGAAAATGATCTAGCCTCTTCCATCTTCATTTCCGGCACATTAAGACAGACTTAATAAGAAAGTTGATGGAGAGAGGTTAATTAATTTAATTGGTTTCCGTGGGACTTAAAAATAAATATGGATAGAGTTCATTTTCTTGTGGAAGACTCTTTTCTGTAAGCCTATATATTGAATTAAATTTGGTTTACTATCCGTTTGGAGGAACTTATTTTGCTATGGCCTAAGGGATAGGATGGCTCAAGTTTATGGGGTATAAAGAGGGATCTGGGACCTGAAAAGTGCTTCCCTCCATCCTTGGCAGCAAATGTCCCCCAGGCCACTGCAGAAGTATCATCAATGTTGTATGCCGGGCTGCGTCCAAGAGGAGGTGTTCAGCTGCTAGGTCTGTGATCGCTGCTAGAGCAGCTGTTCTGCATCTCCTCCAGGTGACAGGCCAGATGGAAGTGTCCCGTGTGTCCGGTGTGGCCCACAGGCTGTCCTCTGCGTGGTCCACATGGCTGGATGCTGTTCGTCTCTTCAGTGGTAGGCTTGTCCTGCTAGTATAAGTGGGTTTTCTAAATGCTTGCAGTTCTGTTGTGTGAGAGTACACTAAAAGTCTTGCTTTCTTGAGAATGCTAAATGGAAATGATCAGGCATTTTTCTGACTCGGAAACTGAGTGATTATGGGTTTTGCTAATCGGAAACTTATGTTTCTTCCCCCCCTCACCCCCCAGCTATGATTGCAGCTGCTTTCCTTGTTATCTGTTGGCCTTTTGCCTCTTACATCTGTGGACACATGCAGTTACAGCCACTCCCTATCCTACATTAGCAGTCTGTGCCAGGAGAGCCCTCGGAGACCATGGCTTAACTCTGCTTAGGCTTTGCTGCACAACCCTGTTAGACAAAGCTTCACATTGAATTCACATTTTCATTATGAAAATGTGCATCTAATTCGTTCTTTCAGCCAACTGAAATGAAAGATGGGTGGCATCTGTTTAATAAAGTCCATTATCATGTGAAGATTAAAGGGGGAAATATTTTTACTTTCCTATGTCTTCACGTATTGGCACAGTATTTCTACAGCAGTTCAATGCTGACTTGGAGTTTTACAGGACACTTTATGCAGCTGATATATGGCTTGAAACTGTTATGAACCTATTTTTGTGTTGACGTTTTTCTTGGACTCTAGCAGATATCGAAATACCTTACCTGTGAATTTGAACTCACACAAAGTGAAAGTGAACTTTACCAGTCTTTAGTCTGAGCTGTCCAAAGACAACAAAGACCCTAATTTAACCAGGTTTCTGGTATAATTCCACTATGATTCTCTGCATTTTTAGGGCTTCGGTAGATGATATTTTTTCTTTCTTTCTTGGAAATAGTAGTTCTCCAAAGAAATCTTGGTGCCAAGAGTTATATATACAAACACTTAGACACAAACTGAAAAAAAAGTCTGTAAATAGTTGAGGCGTACCATATGTTGTCCGCCACTTTGCCACAGCTGGATTTTTCAGAAGATTGTTGTGGTAGCATTTCATGGGGTGAAGTGTATGGAGGACATATGGCATGTTTCTTGGCTGACTATGAACTTCTGACTTTCTTGTGTATAGCACAGGCATGATGTTTTTTTTAGTATAGGTTTTGTGTGTGTATATGTATATATGCGAGAGTTGATTTTATACTACGTTATCATAGAGTATTATCATAAGGTATAATTAGACAAGCTATAATTAAACTAGTACTGAGTTATATAGTTTAGGACGATCCATTATTTCCTTTTGGACTGAGGCCATTTCTTTAATGTGGTTTCCATGTCTGTGATTTCTTGTTCTTCAGAATATGATTGAAGAGTCAGCAGACACACACAGCTGATGACATAGTGGGAAGTTCCATATTTTAATGATTTTGAGGGATAACCTGCCCCCTACGCTAATGAAATATGACAAAAATGAAACCACAAAATGCGGCATCTGTGGTGAATCTGAATGTTGGATATCTGGGATGTTGCAAGTAAAAGGTGTGTTCACAGGTTGTCCTTTGTGCGTCAGCTAAAACTACTGGGATGCCATGTTCCAGTAACTGACTGTAGTGGGAGCACTGGTTGCAGACTGAGAGGCTGGTCACAAGCGTTTTTGTGACTGAAGGGTTTGGATGGGGGTGCCCTGTTCTGAGCACTGTCCTTGTTTCTGCCCACTCAGCAGCGGTAGATGTATTCCTGGACCAACTGCGTCGATACCACGATCCGGTTTTAGTTATAGCAAAAGGTAAGATCCTCAGGACATTGGTGGTACCTACATCAGAAATAGAAACGTGCCCTTGTGGAAAAAACGTGGACCATGAAAAATGTGGATGATGAGTGATACAGGTAGAGAGGGATAGCAGTAAGGGCCTGTGAGGAGGGAATGGAAGAATCTGGTATCAAGGAGAGTGATGTTTTACATGTATGTGTGCAGGTTGTGTGCCAGGAGCTTGACAGTGTGTTAGAGGATGGCAATAGGACTGCTGCCCTTGAATGATGCTCCTCTTGCCGTGTGGTGGCCGGACAGCTGTAGCTCTCTGGAATGAACCTGTTCAGCTAGGGCCCAGGAGAGTAAAAGTGCTTTTAGAGAAAAGGCAGCAGCACCAGTGTCAGATGGACACTCTGATGGGGAACGTTGTTTTGCTTCTCCTTTTTAATGATTTTTTTCCTGAGCAAACGTAACATACACTGTGTTTGTGCAAATATGCTGTGCAAAATGCACACATTTACATAAGATTCTATCCTTTTGCATAAATTATTTCTATGATAAAGGTGTATGCTGCTGCCTGGTGAAAATTGTTGTGTGATCCATTTGACTAAATTTTTATTAAGAGATTTCTGTAGTAGCAATGATCTTACACATTGGCTTACATTTCTTTGATTTTTAAAAAATATATTTTTTCCTGTGAACTGTGGTATAAGAAAAAGTAAGGTGGATTAAACCCTAAGAACAAGTATCTGTTCTGCTATGAGAATGTGTAACGCTTTATTGAAACTAATAGCATGTATTTTTCAACTGCGTTAAAACCTTCTCTATCTCCTTACCATAGCAATAACTTTTAGTGCTTACACAGTGCTTGACCTTTCCAAAAGCACTTTACAAATACAAATTATTTGTTTTCTGAGGCTGAAAAAAGCTGCAGTTCAGAATGCGGGTGGGAGCAGTGGGGACAGGCAAGCCAGGAGAGCAGAATGTGTTTGCTACACCTCGGTGTCTCCTGTTGCAAAGGCTATCATCAGAGGTGCCAGCCACCTTTTCTTCCCTCTTGATAGGTCTTACCTTGAAGAGTCCACCCTGACTATTTCTTAATGAATCTCTCCTCTGACAATACACAATGAAGTTTTGCCTCCTATATATACCTTTAGGCCTGCTTAGGTTTTCACTGGAAACCAGCTAATGTAGCTGTATTCTCACAGTATGCCTCAAATGAGGACTGATGAGCACTTGTGTGGTGCCTTCCAAATAGTCATCTCGAGGAGTCAAGGGAAAAGTTGGCATTTCCCTGTTCTGCAGATGAGTAAAAAAGAAAAGCTTGGAGAAGACAGAACTGGAAATAGCATGTTGGTCTCCTGGCAAATAGCTTCCCTTTAAGTGAATGGATAAGATTGTGTTAATAGGGAAAGCAGAAATGCCTTGGATTATGAAAAAAGATGATTACAGGACTTACGAGGTGCGATATATGTCACATCCCATGCTTAAGTTGGAGGAAAGGAAAAGCCAATATCCATGCATGTTGAATTGCCTGCACAGTAAGACAGTGCATACGCCTGGGAATTTGCATAGAAAAACAATTGCTACCATTGTTACTTAATTTCCTTAGCAGTTTGGTTAGCAATGGCCAAGTAAACTGAGTGCCAACAGCAAAAAATCCACCGTCTTGGACCACACCCGTCGCCATTGCTCCGCACACTTCAGTAGACCAGTGTTGATTTTTCCCAGCAGAGGAACTGGCACAAATCTCTGTTTAAATCCCAGTGTTGTTACCAAGCTCATTAAACTATGCTCCTCCTGAGCACTTTGGAAGCACTGGAACACTTCTTTCCAGTGCTGTCTTTCACTGGTACATCGAAACCAGGACGGCTGCTGTTAAAGATTTTCCTCACCTCCAGCTGCCAGTTCTAGGCGTAGCTTTAGTGTTGTGGTCCTCTGCCTTGGGTGAGGTATGATTATAACATGTGCCTTGGCCTCCCGCGCTCCTCTGAGCATCTGCGGTAGTTGCCTGGACTGCACTTGCCAAGTTTGAGTGCATCTTGTCCCATCCTGGCCAAGGACAGATGTAATTTCCAGTGATCCCACAGGGGTTTGCAGTTGAAAAATCAAATAGGAAAGGGAAGAATGTGTCAAGAAAGGAGGAAAAAGGCAGCTAAAAATCAGGAAAGAAGGTTCATGTTGAAATGTGTCAGACTTTTTTTCTTTTTTTTTTTTTTCTCCTGGCGTAAGGTTAGTATAGCCTGGTATAAGTGGTGCAGACATTGTAGAGCAATGTCTGCAACAATTTCAAGAAATGATATTGGCACTTAAAACATAAAAATAAATAAATTGCTTTTTATTGAAAGTCAATTTTTTTGACCTTCTAGAAACAAAAACTTTTGATTTGCTGATGATTATGGTAAATGATTGTTCTGACAAGTCTAACAGACTCAGCTGAGATACTTTTTTTTTTTTTAATCGTCTTTGTTAGCTAATATGTCCGATACATTATTGCATCTCTTTGCTGTCTTTCCCTGTGCATCTTAGTTAGGGTTTGGACTTTCTATTAGGCATTCTACAAAGTAAGAACAGAAATATGGGTGGAATTGATCAGGCTGTGGCCTCTTTAATCCAGTGTCCTGCCTTGCAGGGTCAAGAGCGGTAAAGGCTCCAGGAGGAGATGCAGGTGTGACTCCTACCTAGGCATTGCTTTTATTCCTTGCGTTTTTGAGATTTCCTAATGCCCTGAGAGTTGATATTTAACAAAGTATTTGGATAGGGTGTTGACGTTAAATACTATAGTCATCAACATTGTCTTCTCTGTAACATTGAACACGGCTTTGGTTCATGCCAAACTCTACCTTTGTGATGTTAACGGGCCAGGTATCTGTGATCCTTGACACCCCTCAAGAAATAAGAGCTGGGAGCATAAATCACTGTGTTGTAAAATGCCTGCAAATCTGCTGAAATCTCACGGAATTACAGATTTTTATGATTATGTGCAGCATATTGATTACCCTTAAATGGTAGGGGGATATTTTTATTATTTTTTTAAAAATTAAAAAAAGATGACTAGACTCTAACAGCATAATCTGCATAGAGTATCTTCAGTGTTGGTTTATTTGGGCTCTTTAAGAGGCAGCTAAGAATGGGTGAATACCTATTGTTAGAGGCACCTTGTTGTAGTAAAAATCATAATCACCTGGAAAGCTAATGTATATGCACAGGTTAGTTCTAAGTAAAAGCTCACTTTGTCTTTTAGATTTTAATTTCAGTACACATCTTTGCTTAATTATGCTCTCTGCTTCTTTTCAAGTCCTATCCATTTTTGTGTGTGCAGTTAAATATGATAATATATACTAATGTTTAGGATTTTTTTGAAAATGGGGCTGAAGCAGCTAATACTTTCTTTTCCTGTAAAAGACCAGTCTGAATAGATGTAATTAAATGCCCACTTTGTCACCTCAGCAGGCAGCAATTCCACTCTTGTTCTAGGGTCTCATTGCACTGTGTCTGGTGACACTCGGCTAATACGTTATCTGAATGTTTTCTCTGAACTGATCAGTGGTGAAGTTCTTAAGTTGATATATAATTGCTAAGTTAATGCATTGTGTATATGAAAACCAGCAATTCAGTATCACACATAGGCCTATACTTTCAGTAGTTTTTTTACAGAGAAACAACTCTGCCGTGTTTTCTACTCATACGGAAAAACTTGTTTTGGAAACACAGGATTATCTTTTCATTTTCTTGGCAGCTTAGATCTTGCAAGAATGGTAAATCCTGTGATCAGAACAGAAAGTCTGAAGTTTTTTGAAAATTGAAAAGATCCTGATTGCTGCTTATTAAAAAAGCTGGATTTCCATGTTAGTTAACAGGATTATTTTTTTTTAAAGTGGTATAATGCTGAGATCTCTTAATTACAAGCCCAAGGTTTTTAGTCATCTGAATATCAGGTCTGATTTGGTTGTACAATTTTTTAGAAAATTATCCAAGTAGTATTGTGAACAGTAGCCCTAGCAGCTTTTCAGCGGTTAAGACATCTGTGCAACCTAAAAAGTATATTCCAGAATAGTAGAGTGTTAGAGATCTCAAAAAACATGCTTGGGTAATTGTGTGTGTGCAAATACAGAATACAGTTACGCTTGCTGGTATCTAAGTAGGCATGGTGCTGACCACTGGTCAGTCAGGGGTCACTTGGAACACCTCATGTAGTGGGAAGACTGATAATGGATAGAATTTTAATCTCAAATTTAGGCTGGTATCAGCCTGCAGTAACTCTGCCAAGGACAGTAGAGTTGTTCTATGTTTGTATCCAAATAGGTGATAATCCAATCAGTTGAATGAACGAAAAAGACTAGAAACCATTGAATTGAAAGATGTTTGGCTTTAATAAGAATGTTGAATTCCATGTTACATAATCAAAATTGAATGACTATAGAAAGACAAGTGATGGGAAGAGCCTGTTTTTTCTACCCATCTGGATGTTGCTGTCAGTATAATGCTGAGATAGGTGTTTTTCATCTGTATTAGAACATTCTTCGTGGAAGTATCGATCATAAATGCTGTATACCCAAGCAATTTTTGCAGTTTAAATTGTCGTATATGGTGTCAGCCAGGAAATGTCACAGCAGACTGCCTGCTGGAGGCCGGAGAGTTAAATATTGCAGTTGGATTCTAACATGGCCAGATAATTTAATAACCATAACAGCATTAGTAGTTACGCAGGCTGAGGTAAAGGTTATCATGCTTTGCTCTGTAAACTCATTGCTGTGGGGACCTGTGGTGCTGCTTCCCTCTTCTACTAGCTTTAGAAGGCACAAGAGCTAGTGGCATGAAAGGGATAAAAAAGTTTTCTTATGGTTGAATCATCTTTATAAAAAGAAAGAGAGTGGACTTTAAAGGTCCGGTGATCCCAGCTTCTGTAGTGAATGTTGCATCACTTCATCTATACCGATGAGGTGCTTGCAACATAGAGGTGGTACGTGAGGGTTGGCGCAGCGCCTTGGGCAGATGCAGTGCTGTGCCTGACTGTATTGCCAAAAACATTATTAAGGTAGAGTAACAGGGGCAGCTTTGTATGAGTTACAGAATTTAGAAGTGGATTAGGTACTCTTAATCTCTGTGTCAGTACAGACGGATACCTTGATAGGGAGAGTCTGGTAAGCTTTTGGGAAAAGATGTGTAGAACTGCCATATTGAGACTATTACAAGAGCTAATCAGAGCTGAACAGCTTTAATCTGTTTACTACTGAAAGAGTACACATAAGGAAACATGGAATAAAAATAGAGTTTAAAAGTGAGTAAAATGTTTCTTGTTTGTTGATTTAGCATACTTTTTGTAATAAAATCTGCAGTCAATTAGTGATGTGAGAGAAGGCGGCAAAGTATATGAGCCAGATAAGTCAATTAGGAAAAAAAAAAATCTGCTTCTTAGTATCTGTTTATTCAGGACTGGCTGCAATTTCAAGTATGCTCTCTGTTGATCTGGACTTTATAAACAAATATTGAACAGAAGGTACTGTGTTTTTTTGAGAGATTATTATCTGATGCTTGAACACACTGATTCAGCAGGTGAAATGTATTATACTCTGATAGCCAGTCTGTGTATAGAAATTTCATTTTACTTATAATTTTTAACACTGACTGGGGAGCTGTTAGCCTAAAATATGATTACCTTGCCACTCAAAGTACTTGTTCTCCTAGTTTGTTTCCCTCTTTATATTACATAGCTACTTTTTTTCCCACATTTTGTTGGAAATCTATTTCCTTGGTTACATTTCCATTTTTCTTTTCCATTTTCCTAATCAACGGGGAGGTGAAGGAACATTGGAAATGTTGAATTATTGTTTTCTGTATGTTGTCCTTGCAGTAAGATCATACATGGGGTTTCTTACTAGAACCAAGCAAAACAACCACCCCAAAAATGCACTGTGTGTTGTCTCAAGCCGTTTAGGGTTGAACTTTATCCCTTGTTGTATATTGAACTGGAAAATTGGAACTTGCATAGGCTGAGATGTTTTATTGAGTACAATACCCCAGCTTCTGTGGGCTACTGTTCTGATCAGAGCAGTACATACATCTGTCTTAACCATTTGACGTAGTGGGGTTACAGGCATCTACTTAACATCACTCACTGTTGTGATCAACAGATACTTCAAGGAGACTTGGTGTGTAAGATAAGGTTCATGCTGTACACGTTTAATGGGTAAGAGAAGACAAAATGTGCTTAGTTGTTTTTGTTTTATTTTACAAAAAAAAAATGTAGAGGATTGTAGAGGCCTTAGTGTTTTTTTTATGCCCCCATTCTTGCACCTTTTTCAATCCTGTAGTCGTCACCCCAAACCCCCCCACCCCCCCCCCAAATAGTCACAAAAGCTAGGGAAGTGCAGATGCCTTAAGCCTGCCAATAACAGGGATTCCCTCCCCGCTTCTCAACCTCAATCTGCAGAGCAGAAAACAATCCCCTCATCTAATTGAATATCTAAGTCCTTTTTCATGCTGGAGGTTACTGTAATTCTTGTGTACTGAAATTGGTCTAGCGGTCTGTTATGGGACGCAGTAAATGACTCCCTATGTAGCTATGATGGATCTCTTGGAGAGGATGTAGTTTGTCTGGTACCATTGTGAAATGTCAGGAGCCATGCAGAGAAATCAGGGTTTCAGCAAGGATTTTTACCTAAGTCTTCGAAATTGCAGAGACCTTTTAAATCTGATTGCTTAGATTAGAGGCATGGAAGACAGAAGGAATGCTTAGTTTTGAATGTGGCTGCACTGGTACACATCAGTCCTCCAATAATATAAACATTTACGCTTTTACTTTCTTTGGTTTGTGAAAACTTGTTACAAGTAATGGTAAAAAACCCCCAAGCCTTTAAAAACTGAAAAGGCTTTCAAGCTCCTAATGCCTTCTCAGGAAGGGAGAAATTGACTGATTCATCCAGGAAAAACAGTGAAGTTACTTTAACAAAGGTATTGCATAGCTGTGCAAAAAAACCTACAGGTGTCTTTATTTATGTATAGTGCTAGGTATAACTTTTAAGTATATGTGTTGTGCATCAGAAACTCTTTTACTCTTGCAGCTATGGTGTTAATGTGGGCAAATACTAAGTAGAACTTCTGTTAATTATTGAAATAGATGGTGGTATGCCCTTTGTTTACACCAAATCTTTTTCAGTAATGAGTAAGTTCAATATCTTAGCTGAAGGCTTGTGCAGGAGATGCTTGTCAGCAGATTACTTGGAATTTGGTGCAGATGGTTACTAAGCTTTCTGTGCACAAGCACTCATCCCTCGGAAATGAGGTTGATGGCACCAGGGCTAGAGAGTTCTCTTCTAACCTGATCATAGCTTAAAACTACTCCGTGGGCATCACACTAGGAAACAACCTAGCGTTCAAACAGTAAAAGCTGTGCTGCTATACGTCACTGGCAGGAAGCAGCCTGCCTGCCTTATAGTGGCTCCTATCGTATCTGAATTCAGCATGATGGAATTACCACTTGTGGAGAAACAAACTGGCTTCTAGAGGACGGGTACAGCTAGTAAAAACTCTTGCTAGCGCTGGTTAGATGAGAAAAAACTACAATAAAACATGCAAGTTACAGTAAAGGGGGCAGGAACAAGGGTCTGAAAGATCTTTGTTAGCTTGTGCTTCATATGAGATAAAAATAAGATGATAATCCTTTCCTTTCCCTCCTAAAGTATAATCTGTTGTGTTTTTCTCCAAAGTAAAAAACAAAACCAACCAACCAACCAACCAAAAAACCCCAGTGAAATTACTGCCTGAAGATGCGTGTGAAGTTTTTTGTGTGTTGTGATCTCCAACAGGAAGCCTTACATTTTTCTACCAGGGAATTCTGTTTCCTTGTATTTGGTCATTTTAAGTTTGTTAATTGAAATGTTTTGACAGGAGAAATGTTTTCTTTTAATAACCTTATTTAAAATACTTTTATTTGTGTGTATGTGTGGGTAAAAATTACAAACTTATATGTGATGGGCTACATTATATTTTGTTAAGTTTTGCCAAAACAATGAGCATGGATTTATTTTTTCACATCTTAGTGTCACTTTTAATTTTTCCTGTTGGTGAAAGGTGGTTAGCTTAATGCCAACAAAGCTTAATATGGCCAAACAGGTTCATGTTCTGGGTTTAATCCCCTGATATTTTTCAGGAAACTTCCTGAGTATTTTCTGCTACCGTCAAGATATGGTAAGCCATATTTGTAAGATTTCTAAAATAAGTTCTGTGTAGCATTGCAGAGAAAGAATAATGTGGGAATAGTTGAACAGCCTCCTGCAAATGATGTCATCTTCACAACCCTTCTGAATCTCATGTCCGTAAATGCAGGCTATGAGCTTCCACTTCTCCGGGGCTATGATGCTTTATGACAACTACGATGTTGAATTAATTTTGATACTTTTCAGCCAGGAGAGCAATGGCCCTAAGTCTGCTGTTGGTGTTTTAGCTTTACTGAACTAAAATAAAGCGTGACTGAAGACAGAAAGTTTGTGCTAGAGAATGGAGTGGAGTCGTGTGGGGGTGCTTTTTATCTCCTCTGCTGTGTGTTTGGGTTGGTGTGAATTGAGGAATGGGTGAAAATGGCGTTAGTGCTGAAGTTACTAGTGAAAAATGAGTGTGCATAGTAGAAAGCTTGTTCTCAGTTACCTGCTTGGAGGAAAAACCAGGGTTTTATGTAAAAACTGCCATCTTGGCTTACAAGCCAGTGGGTGAACTGGTGCCATGAGTTATTTCAGTGTTCCAGGGCAGATCTGTGTACCTGCAATTGCTGCAGGTCGGCGCTGACTATCAGTGGGGGGATGCAATATGCCTCAGCAGTTGGTTTCTTTTTCAGAAGAGGTGAGATGTGATGTAGAGATGTGTCTTTTCAAGATGTCTTCAGCTTCATGAATAAAGCAGTAAGTAATCGTATGTGTATTTTTGAGAGGAAGAAGCATCCACGTAATCTAACTTCAGTCATTTAACTTGAATTCTTTTGTCAGAAGTCTGTTTTTCCTCTATGGTCAGTGGAGACAGAAAAGCTTTTCTGTAAAGTAGTTCAGGACATTAATCTAAATGGGATTAATTCTCTGATTTGCTCCCTGATGGAGCCCGCTGTTCTCCATAAAGGGAGCTTAGGGAAGCTGAACTCGTAATATACTCTTTTAAATCAGATTTGGTGAAAGTCCTCTACCCAACTTCATTAATAATGTATATTTGCGTTATATGGTAGAAAACCACCTGAAATTCAGAAGTATGACACTTCTGGAAACAAATTCTCCATTAGACATTGGTGATGGCAAATATTGTAATTGGCACTTTCAAAATTTCTTAGTGTATTTAGACTGCCATCAAAAAGTAACAAGCTCCATATGCTTTTGAGCGTTTCATTCAAGATGGGATAATAAAATACGGTATTGTGCTACGTGCTTGAAAATATTTATTATGACAAGGGAAGGAAAAAGAACTTATTTGTAAGGCATATGTGATTGTGTCTCCAAAAATAGTCTTAATGCTGTCTGTGACACATATTTCAGTTCTGTATGTTTTGCAATTGAGAGTAAGTAATGGTCAGAGACACTTCTTGAAAGTGTTATACTCTTGCTTTTGTTTGTATATCAAAGCAGTTAGCTGACTGACGAGTAAAACTTCTCCAGTGCGTGGGTTTTAAGGATGTGTTTACAAGTATTTGAATTTGTCTGAATTACTAATACATGGTAACGTTTACAGTGTGTAGAAGAAGTACTGCTTTTGGATCTCCATCACTGACCAGCAGAATTGGTACGCAACAAGCAGTCAAGCTTTCTCCCTAGCTGACAGTTAAGCAGATTTTATAATAGTCTTGGTGAGTTGTGTAGGATCACTCTGTGTACTTGAAGTTAATCATTAGCGAAGTGCTTTGTTGGATCAGGGTCAGCGGTTCACTTCCTCAAAAGATCCTGCCTCTATTTATTATAATCTGCTTTTGAGTCTTTCGATTATTTCCAATTCAAGGGGGGCAGGTTTTTGGGTGGGTTTTTTTTGTTTGTTTGTTGTTGTTTCATTTTTTTTCTGAGTTGAAAGATGTCACCTCAGTGTCAGGCATTTCCTGACAGTTTCTTTCAGATTGTTCTACCTTCCCTGAAGTACAAGCGAGAAGTTCCCAGCCCCAGGGACTTGCAGCCTGATAGGCGGCAATGGGAAGCAGGGAGGTGGTGTCTGCTGGCCAGGCCTGGGAAGGGGGTCCAAAGGGTGCTGCAATAACATCACCAGAGTTACTCAAGTTAAGCATATAGGCATATTGATTCAGTATTTCGGTGTAACAAAAGAATTGCTCACTAGGCTGAAACAAAATATACATGTAAAACCACGTTCTTGCAACTTTGTGGTTCAGTAACTTTCATATGAAATAAGAAATGTTAAAAATTAGTCTCAAGTTGACAAAGTTTATGCTGTCTGTTGCAGTAGCATATTCTTAGTGCTCTCGATCAAACAGCTGGTGCTTTCATATAAAAGAAATATGCCATGGACACTTTGGTGGACATTGGACAACAGTATTAAATGAGAAAATGTTTAGAATGCTATGTAGTCCATTTGAAATATGGAGTTATATCTCTTTGTAATCCCAAAATGAAAGTAAAATTCAGTTGACAAATGTGGTCTGGAAAGGACATAAAATAGAAAAATATTTTCATGAACTAGAAATCTTCCCTGGAAATATTTGGGTTTACAGTAGAGGGCAAACATTAATAAAATAGTCTTAGACTAATTTACAAGATGCTAAGCTAGTGAGCTCAGTGGACTTTCAAGGCTTCATCCCATTGAAGGATAATACGTACATATATTTGGAGATAAAACCACTTAGAGTGTCTGAATGACTGATTTTAGGAGCTGTCCTATTGCCAGAAGCACAAATGTGCAAACTTAGAGAATTCAGATGAAGAAAGCCACTGTCTTACTCAGAGTATTGAGCTAACTGTAAACTGCACAGGCTTTGGCTTTATTCTTAGCTTACTTACAATCTGCAAAATACTTTACACCAAAAAAACCAAGGTGTATAACACTAGAAAAGGGCCTGAGAGCTCGAACAGCAGCATAGCAGTGACCTGTAGTATCTTTGGAGCTGATGGAAGACCCGCGCTCCTTGGGAGTGGGGCTTCATGTGGCAGCTGGCTCTTGGTAAGGCATCAACACCCCTTCCAACTCAGCACAGCCTTTGCTTGGCTTCACTTACAGCTCAGGCTCGAGCTAGCACGCTTTGTGTGATGCTTCTTACGTATTTTTAAGAGCAATTTCTGAAAGTACACAAGAGCATCTGAACTGGATTATTAGTGAGCTTGTAACGCTGGACACAGCACACTTAGCGTTTGAAGCAGTGACAAAATGATCCTTGGTCTCATCGTGCGAGTTCGGAATCTCTAAGACAACAAAGCTAATAAAATTATGCCTACAAACTTAGATACGCCTGATTGATAGTTGCCTGTGATAATATACAATGTCACACTTAACCATTATTCTGTGTCATTTGTAGAGCTACAAGTGTGTACTTGCTTAAGGTACTTGGTACATAAACAGGGAGTAGTAGAGACCATTAAAACAAGTTGGCAAGCTGTTTGATTTGTAAGTATCCATTTTTGATACTTATAATAGTAATTTTGTTTTGAAGGGCAGCATGTTACACAGTTCTTTTAAATGACTTGATAACATAGCCTGCTAGACCAGAGTTAGGTTGCAGCGATGTTTTTGCTGAATGATTTGATGGAATCTGTTTATCTTTTGACAAACAGTTTTATGGATATTTTCATCTGTTACTTGAAAACCAATTATTTTAGGTTGAAGTGAAAAAAAATATGTGGTGGTTTGGGTTTGTTTTTTCTTTTTTTTGTTTTGTTTTTTTTTTTTTTTTAATAGAAGTGAAGGCAGATTAGCAGTCCCTTTCTGTCTCTTGCATTTAAACCACTAGTATTTTAGTGGGAACAGGTATTTTCTCCAAATAAACAGAGTTTGACTTTGAAATGCATTACTTGGAGTATGTTAAAATGGAAATTTTCATCCCACGTCTGTGTAATACTCTTTTCTGCTCATTATTTGCAAAACTAGTCAGTCCATATAAGATTCAATTGTATAGACTGCTCCTGATTATATGCCAATGTGTGAAGACAGAACAGGGAGCAACTGGGCTGATTATAGTCTCTTGGGCTTACTCATCCACATACACTTGTGTTTGCAAGTGTAAAATTCAAGCTGTTGTATGTGCATCTCATTGCACTCGAAGATGATATTTGCTCAGAAATATTTAATATGTGCTAGAGATGCTTGGGAAATTTTGAACATCAGGAGAAAGAATGCATTTGCAAAATCACTCAGGTCTCTCACTGATTCTGTTGGGGGCAACTCTAAAAGCAAAAAGCATGGGCTGGCAGGAGGATTCAGTGTGTGCAAGCTTTTTTCTGCTTTTGATTTGGAGATAGAGTTTTGAAAAACTGGCCTATTTTTTCAAGTGAGTCCCACAGTTTATAAGAAAGCCTAGTATTTTTATTTTAGTATAGATTGACTATAAATGAGAATTTGGAATGCCCAGTTTACTGTTACTATGCTCTAGTACAGATATTGCTTATATAAAATGTTGATGAATAGCAGATTTATTTTAATCTAATTGGGTGATCATATCCTAGTATTGTGTCTTGAGTTTAGCCCATTTTTACAAGTTGTTTAACAAGTGTTTCCTCTCCCATGGAATTTTTTCAATCTTTTCTGCTGCTGTGTAAGCATGCTGTGTAAGCCTCTGAACTGTACTGCAGAAACAAGCAGTGAGGTGACTCCGCTTTCTACAAGCACATTGTCTGTGCGGTGCGGGACCAGACCTTCACAGAGCAACAGCTAGATTGTGGTAAAGCCTGAATTATACCCGGTGTGAATGTTTGTACGCTGAGGGCATCTGTCCCCTCCTTGAAGTAGCACATCAGATCACACCTGTAAGCATACGTAGACAGTACTGAGATTGAGAGAAGTCTCAAAATGCTATTGAGAGTGATTTGTAATCCCCTTACTGGAATCTATTTCTGAGTTATTTTTCTCATACTCATTTAGTTAAAGCTGTGTCTATTAAATTAGGTTGCCTTTTCTTCAAATGTGTTTCTCAGCTTCTCGGGCTCTTAAGAATGAATGAAAAAATGTCACGTTGTGACCTTCTAGCTTTCTGTTAAGTGCTCCAAATCAATCGCAAAGATGTATATGTTGTATCAAATACATATTCAAAATGCAGTCTGAACATGGAGATGCAATGGTGAAATGGTGCAGAATCAATAAAAATCAGCTACAGTTCTTGCTATTATCTGCACTGTGTTTCAACGCTGAGATAAGGGAAAGGTAAAGTCCTAGCTTACAAAGGAGAGATGCTAGCACGGTAGCTGTTAAAACATTCTCCCTGCAGAGCCCAACTCCCAACCCTTTCCTTTGCAGGATTCTTTCCCCCTCAAGAAGCATTTGCATCAAGTGATAACAGTTCTGTTCGCTACAATACACTGAGGTGTGAGGGTTGATCAAGCGTAGCTAATGATACAAATTTAATAGCCAGTTGGTGGAAGAACCAGGCTTCTCAGGCATCACTATGATGCTTTTATTTCACTGAAATGTCTTGACACAGTTGAAGGGCACATGTTTGAAAGGAAGATCCTCCAATTCCCTGTAATGCTTTTGTGGGGTTAAACCAACTCTCAGTTTATTTACAAAAAAATGTCTTTGTGACAGGCACTTCAGTCACGGGGCTGCTGACTGTCGTTCAGAAAGGTGAATGTTAAAGGTGCTGTCATAGTAGGTACAGCATTTCTATACAAAGAAGGAGTCTCGGAGGTGGAGTATTGTTCATCTGCTATTTAAATAATTCACACCTAATTGATGTGTATTTTCAAAGGCATTCATGGGCCTTGTTTCAATATTCTGACAACTAGTGCCTTGCTGCATTCTGTGTTCAAAGGAAAATTACTTCAAATGTAATAAACTTCTGTCATCTTAATAAGAGCTATAAAAAGTAGCGTGTAAATAGGATTGAACATGCCAAAAGAAATATTTAAAAAAAATCTTACCTTTTAATGCAAGCCTAGCATGGGTGCCTCTGTGTATCTGTGTAGAGGCTAGGTCAGAGGACGTAGGATCCAGCATGCTGATAATAACTTGTTGTGCTTCCAGAACCAAATTCGGTGTTTAGTTCAGACAACTACTTATACACTGCGGTTGGATTTGGATGTATTTATTCATTTAAAGTCTCATGAACCTGTAGTTGGCACCACCTGTCAGCTTCTCTGACCAGTATAAAATGAGCTGCTGATGCTCCTAGTTTGTTTCTTTGCATGAATGTAAGCTTGTGAGGTGTCTGCTCTTAATACCTATTTAACAGAAGTATCTTTTCTCAGGGACTTCTTTTCTAATGCATGTTACACAATGATGCTTGGGACTCCTGTATTGTTATTTCATATTGAACTCATCAACAAAATATCTTCAAATGTTAGAAAATTTTTAAGAAAGAAAAGAAGGTGGTAGAATTTCTGTAACAGTTGTGAGGTTTTTATTCTTCAAGCAATTGCAGTAGAAACCCTAAAAGCATAGATACAGGGGAAAAAAAAAAAGGAAAAAACCCCAAACCAAACATGAAGACAAAAAAAAGTGGCAAAAACCAGAAGGGCAAAGCATTTAAGAGGCGATCGTGGGGCTTAGATTTGGCTTTGTTTTGGTTCTGTTCAAATTTATTGAAATATTTTGAAAATAAGTATTTAAAAGAGTAAGTGGAAATGTGCATATACTGATTATCCTTAAAGATTCAGAAAAAAGTGTAGCGAAGTATTATTACAGCAGTACTGATAGAACAGGAAGAGAAAGATGTATCCTCAGGATATTTTCCTGCAAATTTGGAACGTTTTTGCTGTACTTCCAAAAGTAATTGTGATAAAAGCATCCAGACATCTCTCTGTTTGAAACAGATCTTTCTTGTGCCATCTTCCTGCTATCCTCAGCATGGGACAAAGGGAGCTGAAGCTTTGGCGAGAGCATGTGTACTTTTTCCCTGCACCTTCCTCTGGCAAATGGCCCTCAAGAAAATCGCCTTCATTTGTGCTGTAGACCCAGAGCCAGCACATAATTCATCAAATGAATCTGTTGTCAAAGTGCAGTGGAAGGTGGGGAAGAAGGAAAAAAAATAGGCGAAATAAATGGATTTTGGGGTTTTTTGTTTATTTGTTGTTGTGTGGTGGTGGCAAGGGGGCGTTGCCTTTTTTTTAATTTAGAATATATATAACAAAATGTTGCAATTTTTTGTGGTCTGTCTTTTTTCGAGACAGCTGATTTCCCTGGAGCACAAAGGTGATTGTTTTGGAAAACTACCAGGTATCATGTAATAAACCAGTTTCTTTATCCAGTCTGACTAATGGAAATTACTGTTTCAAGATGTAACAATGAATGCTATGGACAACTTAAAATTAGAGGCAACAGAGGAATTAATGTACTAAATTTACTTTTTCTATGAAATGATATCCAAGCATTAAACAATATACACTTCCTTTCTGCTCCCAGGATTTGAGGGACTGCTCTGTGCAGTTCTTTAGTCCCTTCCCATAGAGGAAGAACAAGAAGTGAGTCACAAAATCAGACTTGGAAAATGCAGATTTCTCCTGTGTTCATCCGTACAGGATGGAAGACATGCCATAAGTATCACAAAGCCTCATATGTTAGTTCTTCACACTGTGTTTAAGGGGATAAATACTATTCTCTCGAGGTAGCATGAGCGGATACTAGCCTAAATAGGAAATAATGTGAACATTTATGAAGTCTTCCCCCTCCCTCCCCGCCATGGAACTACTCACAGTGCTATTGAGGGTGTAAGGTAAATGTAGGATAAGGTGTGATAGCCATTCAAATTATGATGCTTTTATCAAGTAAGGATCTACGTATCCTAGGTTTGGCTAGTGCTGGCTGCACAGTTATTGTGTCTGGAATGCAATTAGTGGTGACAGGGCAGCCTTCCTGTGTGCAGGGAAGTTATAGTCACAAAACAGTGCAGGTGAATGCGCAGAAATCTCTCTGCTGCAGGATACACGTGAAGAAGAGAGAGGTCTTTGTGTAGCCTTGTGGTTACAGGAAAGAGGTGGTGGGAGCAGTGTAAAAGCTTCCTGCAAAAAATTTGGAAACATGTAAAGGTTCAAATGTTATCCTTTACTCATCTCACAAGAGAAAAAGTATTAGCCATTTGCTTTGAAAGGAAGGAAGGAATAATTTGTTTGAAACTCTGCGGAAATGGTAGAGTTCCCTTACCATGTGCACAGGTGTTTCCTGGATAGATTGCGATATATCCATATATTTGCATATAGTTTTGCATGCCTTCGGGTATTCTCTGGAGCCAGATAGGTGAATGAGCTTTTCTTAGGCTTATGGTTGGAGAAGTAACGAGCAGCTTTTCCGCTATAGTGTACACTGATTATTTCTAACACTAGTATTACTCATTTTGTTACAAATCCTTTCTTAAACACAGGGTGTAATGATGGACAGGGATGCTTTTTGTAAGGGTAGCAAATTAGCAGCAAAGAATATTGATTTTTTTTTAAGTGCTTTTGACAAAGCCTTAAGTCATCCCCTGGGGAGTGAGGACGAACAAACCATTTGAGGCGTGTTTTAAAACTAAACTGAGCAACATTATAGCAAGACAGTGCACTGCTTTAGCATTGTGTGGCTGTTCCTCACTGTAGCTGCATCGTAACGAAGCCTGTGGAGAATTCACTTTGTTTTTATCTGGTTAGTTTTCAACTATTCAAGTTCTGTGATGCGATTTGTTCTGTGCCCTGAGCACCCATGCCAGCAGGAAGGGATGAGGGGGAAGTGAGACACAGCTGGGTGGGAGAGGAGACCTGAGCCCATCTGTAGTGGCAAGATGGGTTGAAATGTCTCACAACTGTTTGTTGGGGGATTTGGCAGACCTGAAAACAAGCAAAAAGGAAAATAAACATTGTATTTTGTTTCTACTCTTAAGAAAGGAAATATTTAAAAAGGAAAAAATAAAGGAAAATTAAAGTTTCATTCAGTACTGAAAACAACAAACAGATTCATACTACTAGATTTGATCTGCAATGACTGTTCCTTCACTTTTTGAATATTATTGAGGCACACACATTTATGACTGATAAGCTTTCTTAATGGAAAGCAGCATGTCTGGACAGCAGTGTGACAGCCAGGAGGAATTTCTAGCTGGTGCAGAATATGCTGGTGTACCAGCTAAGTAGAATAAATTGCTTAGGATGCAGGTTGCACCCCTTGCTCCAGATGTTGTTCTGACTCCCTCTGCAATTCCAGACTGGACTGTGTTCCTAAATCCCGGTCTCTAACCCCCCTCCCTCAGCTGGCCTTTTGTGAAGGATCAAAGCAGAGGAATGTGAGGCTTCATGAGAATTTCCTTTCTTAAGACCTCGGCGGCTATCTGTCTTGTGCTTTTGAGTTTTAGGGCATTGCTAAGCGCATAACTAGTCTTCTGTGTGACTGGTGCATTGCTGCCAGGTAGAATTCCCATTTCTTCATTTGAGGACTCGGTTTCAACAACCCAGTGAAGTTGTGTCAGATGTATTTAGCACTCTAATAAACAAGCCCTTGAGCTAGCTCATGTATTTTTCCAGTTAATTCAGTATTTTACTAAGCCACAGCTTCACTGTCCATTTCCAAATCTGATATGCATCCTGTATCTTTTTCTGTCCATACAGCACATTTGAAAAGGGTTCAATTTGAATTACAGTTCAATAGTTCAGATCACATGTTGAGATCACACTAATTGCATTATTGGAGCATATGTTGAGCTTGATGGTGATGCTTATGACTTTTTTTGGTGGTGGTGTTGAAATTGCTACCTCTCATCTCATCCATGGAAATGTTTTCTCTCTGAAACACAGTTGCATTACGATTTGCTATGAGAAATGTTAATTGATAAATAATAGTCAGAGTCTCTTCTTTGAACCTTATTACAGATTCCAAATTAAAATTCATAAAGCATTTTTCTGGATGCACAAATGGTACAAGGCATGAGGAAAAACAGGTTTGGGAAAATAAGTGAAAGATCCAACAAATGGATAGGCAAAACTCTTAATGTTTTTAGCACAAGAATGATTCTTATGTTAACCATTACAGTGAACACTAAAGCAACTCCTTTAGTAATGGATTACAGTGATACACTTAACAGTATGTATTTCCTGCACATTGATATGTGAAAAATCTTTGTTTCCAGATTTTTTTAATATATCTAGGAAAGAGGTGATTTGTGTTCCTACTACGTGCAGTTTTATTGCAACTCAGAGCTGCAGCTGCCATGTAAGTTTAGCAAACAAAATTTCCAAGTAAAGAGTAAAAGTACTTGCCATCTGTGGAAATACAGGAATTTCTGAACTGGCGGAAGTCTGTGTCCCGGTTCTGGTGACTAGATCTCAAAGTCATTACGCTTCATCTAGAAATGGGCACTATCTAGAGTAGATTTCTATTTGTGATCATGTATTAGCTAATGTGTGTAACTTTGTTTTGAATGTGTGGTGTAGCTGATGAGTATGAGGTCTACACTTGCCTCACAGTCAGGTCTTTACATGTGTATTTGCATTAGGAACCTTGTAATGGGAATCCAAATGCCCCATGATCAATGTGAAGACAAGAAATGATACAGCAGTTAGATCTCAAAGTCATTACGCTTCATCTAGAAATGGGCACTATCTAGAGTAGATTTCTATTTGTGATCATGTATTAGCTAATGTGTGTAACTTCGTTTTGAATGTGTGGTGTAGCTGATGAGTATGAGGTCTACACTTGCCTCACAGTCAGGTCTTTACATGTGTATTTGCATTAGGAACCTTGTAATGGGAATCCAAATGCCCCATGATCAATGTGAAGACAAGAAATGATACAGCAGTTCTGATCTGTCAGTCAAGTTCATTACTTAAGTAGCTGTCAGTGGAAGATCTGGATTAGTGTAAAGGTGTATTTCAACACCAGGTTTATTTAGAAAGGGTAGGAAAGTGGATTTGTACATATGTGTATTGAAACTGTCTTGGTGCCAGCTCTTCTGTTGATTTAATGCCATAATTAATTAGAACCACCTTCATGGATACATATATAGTAAGTGATACTTCGTACTGCAAAGTGGAAAAAAGCAAGGATTGTTTTCTGTTTTAGTATGGGTACAGCACACAGCTTTGCTATTCTCTGTCATTCTGTGTACATATGGATCTAATTGAAGATTAATTTTTGTGTTAAGTGAATACCTATTGATCTGTGTATTGGATCCTATTGACTTCAAAAAGTATAATTGTACGTAGAAAAAATACACATGACCCTTTCCATGTAACTTTAAGATTTTTGCTCCCTTTTAGAAAACACCTTTGCAGTAAAAAGGGTGCTTTTGTGAGCAGCCTGTGTGATAGCGATGCTGTTTTGAGTTTAATAGGAGTGTGTTTAGTACGTGTTTAGAACATAATATATGTATTCTTTAACAAATGTTGACAGTGCTTACACACTGTATAATGAACATTGCATATTTTAAAGATTGGATAAGAGGATTGCTAGGTTTTAAGAATGAGGTGGAATTGTTTCTGTTGCCTTTTGGTACAGCAGTGTTGCTTATACTTCCATATGCTTCTGTGTCATATGTCTGTCTGTTTTAACTCTTTTTCATACATTGTAGAATATGCTTCTTTCAAAAATAAAGTCAAAGACAAAAATAAAGGAGTCTAATGTGCTGTTACACAGGTGGGGCTTTCAGCAAATAATTGATCTTTCACTTCTATATGTCTTAATCCTTGAAAGCTGCAGCAGTTGTACTAAGGTACTGAAACAAGAAGTCTTAAGGTCTGGAATTCAATTGATGTTTAGTTTGGAGACTGAACTATAAAACAGTTTTTTTTTTTTAATAATAATGGCCAGCCAACAAGGATTGTTGCTTCAATATACGGCAGACTGAAGTAAACTAATTTAGCTTGAAAGCTGTTTAAGACACAAAATCAATTTGTTTTGTTCTGGGTTTTGGACATTTTTCGATAAAAAGAAAATATTTAAGTATCAACAGTCCTTTAGGGAATCTTATCTTCTCCTTTGGGTTCCTGACTGACTTTTGTGAGGTAGGTGACTCTGGCATCACTCACTGAAGTGGACAACTTTCTTTTCTCTTGCTGAGTGCATGTGTATGTATTTGGTACAAAATGGAATTGCTGTGACAGGAGAGACTGCTGGGGAGAGTCCCCAGGGTATTCACGCCCTGTCAGTGAGGCAGTGCCTGGGAATCAGCCCCTAGTTCACATCTCCCTGCTAGGAATCACGCAGAGAGGGAAACGGCGTCCTGGGTCCTTCCTGTCCCTGGCGGCTGGATTGGAGTCACCTTCACGGGGTTGTTGTAGCCTTGCCAAGGGCCAGCTTGTGCTTCACCCTGTCCTAAGACCATCCTGCCTGTCTGCTGTTACCTGATGAGTTACACCCGGAGGGTGACTGCATTCACCAGGGAAAATGCTGCATAAAAAGCAAGAGGGAAGGTGTAGGAAGCCCACCACAGAGCATGGGTAAACTCATACAGGTGTTAAAGAAGGTAGAAGGTCTGTGAGGCAAGCAGTGCTTGATGCTTTCCCTGCTAGGCAGTGGACAAGTTTTTAAAAAAGGATTTTGCTTTAAATGATTGCAGCCTACACAGCAAAGCAGTCTCTGGTAGAAAAACTGTGCTCAGAAGACTTAAAATATGGAATTTAAGGGCTGTGAGAATGTGGGCTTGGGATGGAGGAGAATAAATGGGTGAAATGTGGCAAGTGAACAAGAAGGAGGTGGATGGTGTGGAACTATGGAGTACGGTTATGCTGTTTTAATACAGTCTTAAAATATTGCTTTCTATGCCCCTAAAATTGACCAAATCGCTGTGGATTTTAGTAAGTGATTCAGGCTTTGTTTCTGTGGTCTAATCTGTACAGATGTAAAAGTGCAGTGTTCAGTTAAATTTGTGCGAGCTCCGCGTAAGTGCTGGGATCTGTGCATAAGCAGCTGAAAGGAGGTGGACTGGAGATAGCTGAGCTTCCAAAAATGCAGTGAGGAAAATAAAATTCTGCCTCTGCCCTTTTCATTAGCAGTAAGGCGCTTTCTCTCTCAAATGCCATAGTTGTCATCTCTTCTAATATTGCTCACTCTCCTCTCTGTAAGGTCATTTTTGTCCACCAAATTATTTTTTGGTGGACAAAAAAAAAATTTGCTGGACAAAAAAAAAAATAATTCTCCCCTCATTGTCAGGTTCCCCTGCAATCCTCATTTTTTTCCTTAGGGTTCTTGTAGGATTCTGAACTGTAACCTTTCCTGCTACCTCTGCTGGTTTTGCTTGCTGTCTTGTGATTGATGACTGTGCTTCTGATGCTTACTCTTTAATTTCTACAAAGCGATCTGGCACCACCCAGAAGCACCCTTGAATGGCTGGAGCTGAAACCTGAACAGTTCTTAGCCCGTTTGCCTTCAGGTGGCCATAAAGAGACCATAGTCTGTGGAACTTACGAAGAAACACTTTTTCATTGTAAAAAAGGCGTAAATTAAGTGTGCATACCAATTCGTATGGACCAGAAATACATTATTTTCTATACCCTGCTGCTTCATTTATTTTTTTTTAAATTATGTTTAAATTTAAAACTCTGCTTCTAAGAATGATTTTCAGTGAGAGTTTTTTTTTTAAGATTCCAACTATACTAATTTCTGTCTTCATATACTGTCCTGTTCTGCTAAATTCTGTACTAAATCTTACAACAATTTGCTTAAGAGGAATACAGGTAAGGCCATGTAGTTCAAAAGTTGTTTCCTTGTTTTACAAGTTTTGTGCTTGAATGAGTGTCATATGACAGTATTTACAGTAAAACTCTGAGGTTTTTTTGCTCTTTTTCTTACTTGAAGTAGAATAAGGTTTTGCTTTAGGAGATTGGCTTCTTTTGAAGAAGTTATAAGGCTTCTTTAGTTGAGTAGTTCCCATTTATAGAAGTATGTGTTATTAAAAAGAGAGTGAAGCAGCATACAAAATTTAGCGGCTGCATAATGCCAGTTACAGACAACTCATTCTGCAAATAATTGGTTTATTTCCTTTGAGATAAAAAATGAAGATACATTAATCTTTCACCTGGTTAAATCCACAGTGTATTATCTTTCTTTGCCATTATGGATTTTCTTTATCAATATTGATTTCAGGGAGATAAACATCTTATTTTATTTGCTTATGGAAGAGGCTGAGCAGTACATACAGAGACATTCCTTCATTCAAATTACATTGTAATTTGGTAGTGGGGTTTGTAAGGGGACTAAATGAACTGTCTGAACTTTGCACTCCTTGAGTAAGACTCAGCAAGCTTTTCCCCAGTTTCTAGAAGAAATAAATACTGAAAAATTGCGATTTTTCATATACTTTGCTCTACAAGAGGTAGATTTAACTTAGATCCACACATAGACACGTACATACAGTTGTTGAAGTTTTGCTCTATTTTTAACAATGAATGAATGTGAGTCTAAAAATTCCCAAGTTTGTGAAATCTTCTTCCAAATTCTACAATGGGAAGCTGCTTTCAACTCTTAACGCTGTTTTGATGTTTGGCTGTCAGTGAGAACTTTGTATCCTTTGTCTCAATTTATCCTTCTGTAATGTCATTATCTTTAAGGTGGATGTGTGGCTTAGAAAACATCTAAAACCATCCAGGAGATTTGGATGAAAATATTCTGTAAAGTCTTTGAACAGATTATGATTTTACAAGGTAGTTTGTAAAATAGCACTTTGAGGTTTGAGTGCTGTGGTTTGGTTTTTGGGGGGTTGGGGGGGTTTATCTTTTTTATTTTATTTTATTTGCTCTTGAAACATTGTTTACAGTTGTAATAAAATGTATTCCTCTGGCCTTGTGCAGCCTTTGTTAAGTGTGATTTTTATTTTTTTTTTGTAGTAGTAGTCTTTATTGACGGTTCATTATTGCTTGCCAAGTGTGTTCTGTATGTCAGCTGAGTCTGAACTCAGCTGTAAAACATGCCTTGGTTTGTTCCTGGAAATTGCTGGGTCATTGTGTTTTGCAATAGTATGAAATCTAGTGTTTGGTAAACTCTGTAAGCTAACTCTTTTAGAGCAAGGAGAGAGATGGTGTGATGACGCTGGCTTCTTGTGGAGGAGACCTTTGCAAGCCGCACTTGCCGCTGTACTTCAATGGCTGGGTGAAGTGATAAAGAGGCTCAGGCCAGGTAATGGCCTCCCAGGTTCTGCAATATAGTTCACACAACTTACCAAGTGCAGGATTCATCATCGGGTAGTGATGGAGCGGTATATTAACATCAACAAGACTTTACTAAAGTACTTGGCTTTTCAATCAAAAGAAAACAGAGGGAGGACCTTCAGCTTTTTCAGGAAAGTGTTGTCACTTTGTTACCGGTTTAACACAGTCTTCCAAAACCAGACTTGGTTGTGGATTTAGTTTCAAGTTGATCTCTACTTGGTAAGACACTTAAACCTACAGTAGATTTTTGTTGCAAAAATAGCTTAGGTTTCCTTTTTTTTTTTTTTTTTTTAGTTGTTCTCTGAAAGTAGAGATGAAAAGGAAGACTGGGATATTTTATGTATTAGAGCATCCCTAACTGTCATACTATCTGGTGGTTCCCCTGTCTGCTTCCTGTGGTTCCACGGTTCTGAGGAGTGCCAGGAATGTGGATATTCAGATCCTCTTATGTGGAAGGAAGGAGTACTTAAGTGTGGGTTTTGATCTTTATACTTACCTGGAGTAAAAGAATGATATTTTTTTTTTTTTTTTTTTTTTTTGTATTTGCTTGTTTGGCTTTATTCGAAGGAATAATGCAACTCTAGTAGTGATTAAAATGCAATGTTTTTATGTTTTCTGAAGCTATAGGTATAGGCAAATATTATTATTATGGAGCAGCAGAGCAGCTTTTTTTTTTTTTTTAAGAAGGGTACTATTATAGTCTTAGAGAAGAAGCATTGCAAGTATTAACTGATTACGATTGCGAATATAGTGTCGGAGGATTAAAACCCAAAGCTCATTTTCCCTGTACAGAGATAACAGTTCTTTGTTCTGATCTCTATTATGCCATGGATAGTGATTCCACAATGACTGTGAATCAAGTCAAGGAGAGAAAATACAATGTTGAAAAGACTGATAACTGCAATAACCCTGTTCACAAACTACCCTGAGGTTCCATTGATGGCATGACTGTAGCTTTAGGTGTCTTGATGCGAGTCCTTCTGTTTAAAAACCCGCAGGGAAGAAAAGTATGCCTATGAATACTGCCTAGAAGAGTTATTTTGTTCAGAGTTTCGAAAGTAGGTCAAGTTTTCTAATTGTGCTGCTTCCAAGACCTGTTCTGTTGTTGGTTTACTACTTGTGTAGAAGAGATTCTGCTTTTGAAAGGCAAAACCCAGTTCTCTAGAATTTAAAAAGATCAGGTTTTAGAACACAGATTTCTGGTCAGGTATACGTAGGGAGGTGGCAAAAGGTAATACCAACAGGGATAACTTTGAAAAGCTTGGAGTAAACAAAAGCCTTGCTCACATGTTTTTTGATTAAACCGCTTAGAAAGATTTCCTGGTAGAGTTATCTGTGTAGTAACAAATAGTTAGGCTATTGTATGTGTATTAAGCTCTCTAAACTTGTGTGATTAAACTTCCAACATTCAGGTGTAATCAGGATCTTGAAACTTTGATATTAGCCCTCTCACTGATTATATGGGACAGGTATATTTATGAAGCTGACATTGAATTTCCGTAGTGTCCTGACTCATCACACGCACAGCAAATACGTGCATGTGAAGCGTGTAGAGTGCAGAGCTGTGCAAGGGTCAACAGTCACAGATTGTATTAGAAAGGACGTGTCGGTTGCACAGCACATTCCCTAGGTTTCAGTGAGTACATTTCATGTGTAGATCATTACGCCAGTTATCCTCCTTCCAGAGACAGGGAAAACGAAGCACAGGGATGTTAAGTTACCTGCCTAAAGTCACAAGAGAGTCTGTTGGCAGGAACTGACTCCACATCTCATAAATCTCTTGTCCACGTGATGTCCACAAAACTACAATAAGACATTCATACTGAATTATTTTCTTAAAAACTCTGAAAGTGCTGCTCTATTTTTATAGGCATTGTATTTCAGATATTTTTTAGCATTATAATTCTCTATTCAGAGGGGAAAACCCCAGATCCCTTTTTTTTTCTTGCACTGAAAAAGGTTTTCACACCCAGATGCAAAATCCCATCCCAAAGCAAATTTTAGAGCTCAATTACTAATCCTTGGAGAAGAACTCATAATGGAAGTGCTGATCGTTCCTTAATTACAGTGATTCTGATAAAACCTGTAGTAACAAGGTAGCACTCCAGTTTGCTGAACCGCTGTGTCAGCTGTTGAACCCAGGCTCACAAAAATCCCTTTCTGGAAGGAAAGGATTGGAAATGTGGTGTTGTGCTATTCCAGGGTGACTTGCATCCTCTGTTCTTAGCGACCATGCTGGCTAATGGATGAAACGGTGTTTTCCTATCATTACAGCTGCGTGGTCTGCTCTGAAGGTATGTCTTAACACATTTGTCTTTAAACATTTCATTCTTAGACGAGGTAAAAGCCAGTGTTATTCTAGGCAATTGAGGAAGAATTAGCGGTGTTAAAAATAAAAAATGGTACTTGTTCTTTTCGGTTAAAAAGATCTTGAAGGCAAACTACTTTGAAGTGCTGCTACTTCAGTTGTACATAAGTTACAGTGGCAAAGTCTTCATTGCAATACTTGCCCGTGTAGTGTGGAAGACCGATATACTAGTGACCCAGTTTTTCAGTTTGCCATGTTTCCCATTCTGCTGTGTCATAAGCTAAAGATTTTTCCAACTTCTTTAGGCTATAGAAAATAGTTAATGAAGTTGGAATTGGTGACAGCAAGGGCCTTTGAACTGGCATTGCGTGTCTGCTGCTGCGAATTCATCTGGGGAGCAAATCCTTTCCCAAGTAAGCTGCCATCCAGGAGTGAGCACTGGGTTGCACTGGTTACAGTAGGGAGACCACAGTTATTTTCAGTCTTTAGGAGCAGCTGATACTTGGCCTTTTTTTTCTGGGTCACGAATACCTTGCCAGTACAATACCTGATAATACCAGGACAGGTATCTTAGCATGGATATTTAAGATATTTAGGTATGATAGCACTTAAAAATGCATACACAAACAACTAGCGCTTATATATGTGATTATTAGTTATTGTATCTCTTTGTTTCTAAAAACATCTCATTTTGTGTTAGTTATGAAACCTCTCTTGTCATTGTCCATCTAAGAATTGATATAATTGTGCATTAACTGTCAGTCTCATCTGCAACAAGACTTTAAGAGTTGGAAAAAGATAGAAAAGATTGCTGCTAAAAACAATCATCTGCGTTTGCCTATGATTTTTAAAACGTACTTGCAAAATAGGATGGAAAAATAGCTCCTTAGAATAATTTTCTGTAATACACGGGGCATTTGAGATAGTAGTCATGATGGTGTTTATGTGTCTTCAAGGACCTAATCGTCCTAAAACTAACACCTTTTCTGATGCTGTTCAGCCAATCGTATTGATCACTTAAGTGCTACTGAGACATATACTGTGCTTCAAGCATTGATCCATGACATGGTGAGAATACTTTGGGTATATCATGTATAAAAAGAACTTCAGTTTTCTTTTTCAAGTGATGTAATATCAGGAAAAATAAAGAAGTCTTCACCAATAATATTTATTAAAAAAAATGTTTGTTTGGTATTTATTCATTATAGGGTTTTAATTCACTTCAATTTGTAAAGGATGAGCAAAATTGTGGTTTTCTTTTTCTGAAAGTAAGCTGTTAATTACTTAACTGAAGCACAGCTAAATTTCTCTGGCTTTCTTAGAGATGGAAGGAACAATTTTTTACAGGTAGATTCATAAACATGACTTTGCATTATTAGACATTACAGCCTCTTTTCTTTTATGTTATAAATTACACAGATGCTAGTATCTGGTTTTGATGTTACTGGATGTCCTCTCCTGCTAATGTTCATTTTTGGGGAAAAATGATTGGAAAATGCTTGATAAAGATTTAAGACTCAAAGCCATAGGCTTGCATTCTCATAGCCAGCTGCTTCTTCAGATCAAGTCATTGCGAAACCCTCTCAAGAACCACCTCTGAAGTATCAGGAAGCTAACTTTGACTTGCAGCTATTTTTATGCTGTTGTAAAAGCCATTGTGAAAACGGTGTTTACTCCTGGAGTCTAGCCAAGGAGCACTGTATGCAGCTCATCGTTGCTAGCCTAAATAACAGTATTGATTTTTACGTGCTAGGGAGTTTGTGTGCCTGCACAGTTCAATTTGATAGCAGTCAGACATTTCTGCTGCTTTGATACTGATAGCACAAAAATGACAGTTCAGATAGAGACATGAAATTAAAAGGTATGCTGTGCCCTAAAACCACTTACAGGCAACTGCTGCACGGTTTTCTTACTATTTCTGTGTTTGCCATGTATTGGTGGTTGTGGTAGTGTGATGGATGCTATTTAAACCTTACCAATAGAATCAGCAGCAAAGATGATGCGCTTTTGTTACTTAATCAGCAGACAAGCCATTGTGGTAGTGTGGTGGGATAAAATTTCTTATCCTTTCATGCTGGATCACAGCAAGAAAAATGCAAGAAATAGGTCCTTTGCAGTTTAATTCAGTACTTCAGGTAAAATACCTCAGTTATTTTAAAACATTCATTTTGAGATGTCAATAATAATAATCCATGAGAGTGGGAAGGTTTCTAATTTATGAAAACAGTTTGGCTGTCACATCTTACTTTTTTAACTTAATGGATTCAAATTCCAGATTATTTTCCCTTACATTCTGTTCTGAGTTGTTAATTTTCTTTTGCTGTTCTATGATAGAGAAGGTGGCTGAAATAAAACTAGAAGAAAAATAGCAAAAATTATTGGTGTCCAGGTGATAAGGATATGTTCTTGCTTTTGTCTCTTCTGCTCAATCCCTCTCACCACCTTTAATCTAACCTGGTTTTTTCTGCTTTCCATGCCTCCAGTTTGAAACTGGGATTTTTATCTTTTTGGCCTGCATTTTCTTCCTGTTGCTCTCTGCTGTGCTTGGATCCTGGTTCTAAAGAGATGGTGAGTCTTATTTTCAGCAGTTGGTGATTGGCAATGGAATGTTTTTGATGCAATAAATTGTGCATCTAGAGCCTGTTCTCTGGCTCTCGCACCGGTACGGGCTCTCCAGGGGACTTTCTGCTAGATGTGATGCTCAGCTCTGAACTAGAGAAAACCTTGGCACCTTTGGTTCATCTACTGTATTTGCTTCCCTAGATATCCAAATGCTAATATTGGTTGAAGTCATGTTTAGAATATTTAGTACGAGCAGTTACAGAGCTTTTTGGCTATTGTCTTTTTATTTTCAGAATCTGTGTGAGGCAGATTGAGGGAGTTACCTCTAGTGAGTGCAGCTGTCAACATAAGTTTTAGATTTCATCTGTGGAAGAACTGAATTTCTACATGGCTCACCGGAATAAACTGCAGCCAAAGGATTTGTTCTAAAAAAAATTCATTTTTAGTTTTAGTTTCTGAGGTCTTTGACTCAATTCCAAATATGTTGGCAGTCATAGCCTCTGTTACACTGCAAGCGCTGGTTTGGGGTCAAAAGTTGTTGGTGTATTTTATTCTGTGTAACAGAAAGATCCAAACTATTGGATAATTAACAGCTGTATTTCAGATAAAATTCAGTATGTGTGAACATGTAAAGCATGGGCACAAAACAAGGCTTCTCCCAATTTTGAAGTGGAAGTGATATAATAACATTAACCTTAAATGATGTAGGTAGATGGGCAAGCTAGGTATAATTTGCCCTTCCTTGTATAAAGTGATGAGTTGTGCCCTCTGTTATTGTACATTGCACCTCAGGCGGTTCTGATTGTGAATTGTGGACTGTGTTTACAGGTGAAGTTTCATAGGACTCTTGTTGCTGAATCCTGTCAGGTTGATGTTGTTTCGGTTTGTTGTGGTTTAACCCCAGCCAGAGACTAAGCACCACACAGCCACTCGCTCACTCCCCCACAGTGGGATGGTGGAGAGCATTGGAAGGGGAAAAGTGAGGAAAAACTGTGGGTTGAGAAAAAGGCAGTTTAATAGGTAAAGCAAAAGCTGTGTGTGCAAGTAAAGCAAACAAGGAATTTATTCACTACTTTCATCACAGGCAGGTGTTCGGCCATCCCCAGGAAGGCAGGGCTCCATCACGCGTAATGGTGGCTCAGGAAGACAAACGCCATAATGCCAGATGTCTGTCCTGTGTGTCCCCCCTCTGCCCCTTCTTCTTCCCCCAGTTTATATATACTCAGCATGACATCTATGGTATGGAATATCCCTTTGGCCAGTTCAGGTCACCTGTCCTGGCTGTGTCCCCTTCCAGTTTCCGAGAAACTTGACTGGGTCGGACCCTCACCCAGCAACAACCAAACCCACCCGTGTGCTGTCAGCAGTGTTCTCACACTGAACCCAAACCACAGCACTGCACCAGCTACCGAGGAGAAAATTAACTCTGTCCCAGCCAAAAGCAGGACCCAGCTGATGTCTGATACAGTGTTCTTGTGGCATGGCTGTGGCCGCCCTCTCTTGGGAGCGTTGTAGCTGTTGGCACATTTGTGCCATCATGGCACCTGGCCTGTTACTCTCAGACATTTGTCAGCACAATATTTCCTCCTTCCTCATGGAGGTGTTGCATATATTCTCAGAAGGAGGGGTTCATTTGACCTTTTACTGACCAAATTAATAATTGTTGCTTAATGAGTTACACTTTCCAATTGTCCTTTGCCGTGCAATTTAAAGAGAGGTTATCAGAATGCAAGCTGGTCTGTGGGATTTTTATTTCTCGCAAGTATTTCTACCTCCCTTAAATAAAGAGACAAAACAGTTCATGTAGCCCAAAACAGAGCACCAGGGAATTTTTGCCAGCTTCTCTTCCAGGTTTTGCCTTGGAAATGCTTCTTATTAGGTTTTGTGTTCATGGATAACCCATTCCTAAATGGGGGAGTGATTCAAGTAAGTATCCCTAGACAACCTTACAAGTCTTCCCCTCATTCATTCAACACTGTCTTTTATTTATGCCTGTCAACAGCAACTCTTGCAACTATTGAAACAGTCTTAGTTGTGTAAAAAGATAGATTTTCTGTAATGTCTTGTCTATCTGCC
This sequence comes from Falco rusticolus, assembly GCF_015220075.1. Classification (NCBI taxonomy): domain Eukaryota; kingdom Metazoa; phylum Chordata; class Aves; order Falconiformes; family Falconidae; genus Falco; species Falco rusticolus. The sequence goes on from NC_051187.1 coordinate 51,915,718, forward strand.
TTACTTCAGCACTCTGGTTCATGGCATCGAGATCTGGTATTTTCCCAATCTCCACAGAACCAGTATGAGCTGCTAAATGTTATGTTAAACTGGTATCACCTGGACAACCCTCCACATGGCCCTGAAATTTTAGCATCTCGGGGGATTTCTTTTGCTTTGCTACCGTGCCTTCTGCATTTACTGCCTTCCCAGAAGCATGCTGTGCTGCCTTGTAGTAGTCTCAGCTTCAGAAACTGCAGAGGGAAACCTGGGTTTGTGCTATTTGGGCAGTTCAGTCATTTCTGTGCCTGTCAGAGCTTGCGGGTTATGGCTGTTGCTTTGGCTGTTGACTTGTGAAGCATTTGGAGGATGTTAGAGGTTGAAGCTGGGGAGGTGTTTGGGAGGAGGTCCCTGAGCATGGCGCAGTTCTGCGGGTGCAATGGACAGGTGTCAGCGCCAGACCTGGAGCAGCCACGCAGGGCTGTGCCTTGCGCTGCCGTCCCCGGCTTGAAAGATTTACACAATAAACTAGCCTGAAGAGAAAAAGGTCAGAGCAGGAGCTGTAGGAGCAGAGAGGAACAAAACCAGATTAATCTCTCCTTTCAAAAAACAGTACTCTTCCACAGCACCTCTAGTGATTGCAGATGACATTTATGAATTGGCTGATCAGAGCTGGGATTAGGACTTGATGATTTGCTATTGCCATGTAACTTCACTTGGTCTGGATTAAAGCAACAGAGTTACATGTTATATATTACATATATCTGCAAGTACAGATATATGTAATAGCTTAAAGTCAGCTACAGAAAGGCTGGTGTTAGGCTTCTGGTTTTTTACCAGTATCTTTGGTGTGGAAATTACCAGCAATGCTTTATTTTTATGATCTTAAACTTTTGTGTTGGCTGTAATACACTATCTGAAATATTTTTGTGATCTTAAAGTTTTGTGATGGCCATAATATGCTATCTATAATACCCTTTTATGTTAAATAACTTTTAGTTACATTTTCAGTACAATCTGAATTGCCTGCCCAACCATATCTCCTATGTATCTTTAGGAACACATCAGGTGGTTTTTTTTGACTCCACCTCTATTTTTAGTAGCCTTGTTCCTAAACCTCATTTCCCTTGTTTTTTGTTTAAAATTCCTTTGTATTTTGTTCCTTGTATTCTATAGCCATCTTCTGAACAAAGTTTAAAGGCTGAGTATTTGGCTGCTTTCTCCATTTCATGAGTGTCTGCCTTTTGTTTATAGCTTTCTTCAGATTCTCTGTACAAAAGGAGATTCTTAAAGCTACAGTCGTTATGGATAAAGATGAGACCATAACAGTTGATGTAACCTATTGGCCTGAATATTGCAAATACTTCCTTGCACACGTTTTCCTCAAATTAGACAGGAGCAAGTTTGTGAAAGTGCCATGTGCTTTGCATGCCTGTAAAGTATTTGTATAAGAATGAAAATAACTTTAAACAGGCACGCCAACATTGGAGCTCTGACCTGCTGATGACTTCCTCATTCAGTAAATTGTGGAACGCTGAATTTCTGTGCTTGGCAAATTCAGACTGCTGATCTCAAAGCTGAATAAGAGGAAAATGTGTACTTTATAATTCATCGCAAGAATGTAAGGAAAATAGAAGCCCTTAGTAAAAGGAGCAGTAAGGTGCTGAATATCTTTTTTTTGTTTTGTTTTGTTTCCTCTGTTGAAAGCAGATGAAACACAGTAGGACTAGTCCTTAGCATCCAGTATGTCCACTCGCTTTTGTGTCAAATTAGATGATTGATCTCCTCAAATTAACACAGGAGTGTCTTGCATGCTGGAGAAGGGGTTGTGGTAGAGGACTGAAGTAATAAGTTCAAGTAAATATGAAATAATTCACACTCATACATACATTTCAAATTGATTAGCAGGTTTTTGATGGACATGTTTTGGTTGTAGAGTTCAGGACAGATCATTAGTCTGATGCTGTCCCCTAGAGACTTTTTTTTTTTTAATATTATCAAAACAAAGATTATTCTGAAAATCTTTATTTTCTCTGGAGGTTAGCCCATTATTGCCAACTAACCCAGAGGGTGAGAGATGTCCTTTACTCCTGTATTATTTGGTGTGTTGGGTGACTTTGGGTCCTAGCTATGCATTCAGAAAGGAGAAAATACAGATAGAGTGAACAGTTCAAGACAGGGCCGTGCAAAAAACTTGTGGCCAAATCCTGATACTGAATGTATCTTATCTGGCGACTTGCATGTGGTTAGTGCAAGATGACGAACAATGAGAGTGCTTCTCAAGTTACGCTTTATTATCCCAATAAAGTGCTGTATTCCCTTAGTCAGCAGTTCCTGCTACAATTGCACCATATGTTCTCAACAAACAGCAGGTGTATGGTCTAACAATTAGCAACAGAACTTTCCCACTTGAGGGCTTGGGGTAATAATAAAATAATTCATAATTAATTTGTATTCCATTTGTAAGGCAGTCTTTCTTTTTGGTCCTAGTTGTGCCCACTGGTTGCTGTGCATATTTGTATTTTGGAAGGGTTTGCCACTTAAAGATTTTAGATCTCCTGTATAGAGATTGCATTGAATCTTTTCAGTAACCCTAAAAGGATTATCCGGTTTAATGCTTGAGTGACTAGATGACTTCTCCAGGATCACACAAGGCACCATAGAGATGCAGGGGGACACCATGGTTGTCTTGAAGACTAATGTTTCTGCAAAGACAGCCACAGCTGTAGGGTTGATGGGGCGATGCCCAGGGGCATTGCATCTGTTAAAGGACACAGTACCACCTTGGAGGCAGTGCTGAAAGACTTTGTCTCCTCAGTCTCTTGACCCCTTGTAAATACTAGATATTTGATTAATAAAGGGAATTCCAGGTACTGGGTGTTAAATACTAGATATTTGATTAATAAAGGGAATTCCAGGTGCTGGATGTTAATTCCAGTTTTCTCTACTGATGGAAGGTGCTTGCTTTCTAATACCAATGAATACTGAGGAGGTGGAAGGTAGGTATGAAGTTATGTCAGAATAGGATGAAGATAGTGGGAACAGGGCAATATACTGGTTTTCCACTGCAAGTTTTGATAGATCAGCTCAGCCTTTGAGTACTCTGAAGAATATAATCTGAATTAAAAGTCTGCTAGGATCAGACTTGCTGTGGGAAGCGAAAAGGGATTTGACTGGCTGTAATTATTTTTTTAAAGTGTCAGTTAAAATTCTTCCTGTCCAGTCATGTTGTCTAAGATAAATCTTGTATTGTTGGTTGTGAATGGTATGTTAGCCTTTGTAGCCTCCTGAGGAATGTATTGATTAACTTCCTTTTCCAATTCAGCCTTACAGTTAGATGTAAAAATGTCAAATACATGTATAAGGTGTAGGAATGTGTATAGTATTTCCTTCTATGGAAAACTGATGATCGTATGACTTTCTTACATAGCCCTTTGCTAGAGATAAATCTAGTCTTCTGGGACTTTGATTCTTAAGTTCTTGAAAATAGTACCAAAGCGGCAAGAGAAGGCAAGGGACTTCCCTTTTGCTCAATATTTTTTTAACTGTAAAAGCTCTTAGCAGTTTTGTCAAGTGTGAAACTACATCTGTTCCCTACAAAGTGTTTTTGTCTCTTTCGACAGTTTTTTTACAGTGCATTAGAAGTCCACAACTAATTTCTTTTTTGTTTCTTTAAGTCTGCTTAAACCAATCAATAATTGTCAGAACTTTCCTTAGTAGCAATTTTGCAGGCTGTAGATGTTTGGAACGCTATCCCTTGTGTAATTGAGGACTAGTCAAGCCTGAATACTCATTTCTGTTATGCACGAAGTTATCAGGAGTGCAATAAATGGGAACAAATGGCATGTTTTGTGTGTGTGTACAAATGTCTAATAAACTTCTTCGTAGCAACTTGGATTATTTTGCTTTATTGGGCCACTGTGGTATTCGAAGTACCTTCTGAGGATAAAACACAAGCAAAAATTCCTTCCGTTATTCAGTGATATTTTTTGATGATGTCTGGATGAGCAATCAAATTCTGTATGACTCTGCTATTTGCACTGATATTCTGTACTTTCTTGGGATATGCTCTGTAGGGGTATGCACTGCAGTTTTGGTGGTGAGGCATGGGTATTATTTTCAGGAGGAAGACAGTCATTAAGTTTTAGTGTTCAGCATGTCTTACCGGTTGGGCTTTTAATTGCGATTTCTAAAGAAGCTGAAGGAGTAGCCTCCCAAAGTCGTTCCACTTTGGTCTAGCTCCTAAGACAGTTCCAGGTCTTCTCCCAGTCAGATTTAATTCTAAAGCATACAACATACTGTTCACTTTTTTGCCCCTGGACCTATCTAGTAGCTGCCTCAAGGGATGAGGATGGCATTGGACTTGTCCAGTTACGGGGCGTACCAAAATTAAAGGTTCTGTTCTTTTGCTTTTGTCTAAAGAATGATCTTTTTTTTTTTTACTTTTAAAAAGGTTTGTTTTTTCGGTTTTCTTCTTTGTCCAGCCTCTCTGATGTCTCTAGAGGAGTTAGAAGGGCAGGTAATATACAAATACTGTGCTGCTGATCTAAGCTGACTTTATATTGGATGCAGACATGAAATCCTGGCCCTGAAGAGGTTTAACTCTGACCATGAGTAGAAAGAAGTGCAGTTTAATGAAGGTCAGTTTTAGTGAAGCTGAAGTTGTTAGGAGGTGGAGGGAGCTGCTCTGCCATTAACTTTCCTGTCTGCTAAAGGCATGTGTTCACTTGACTTTTGCTGTGCTGTTCATTTTTGCAGGAAAGTTGCATAGCTGTGGCTCTGAAACACATCTGTTTTTCTTCTGTGCCTTTTCTTCTAAGACTACATCAGTTTGTATGAAAAGGGAAGTTCCTAGGCTTCAGATTTGAACCGAACCATGAGTTATAAACCACTTGTCTTAAAGCCATGTTTATTTAAGAAATGGTGTCCAGTCCTTTAAGCTGGAGTAACCTGTTTTCACATACGTCAGCGCTTTCAGTACTAGCATGACATACCTCCCAAAACTCAAAACACTTTTACCCTCTGAAACTTTGGTTGGCCTTGAAAGACTACACATGCATTTCTGTTAACAGCTCTATCAGCTTTGTTCAGGAGTGATATTTCAAAATTTCACTCTTCTGACCACTGGGTGTAAAATGATACTGGAGTGCTTTTGGGTCATGGCCTGCACGTGGCCTCCTTCTCGTTTCAAATAGCTGTCTTGAGTAATGGTGTTCTCTCTCAAACCCACTGGAATGGATGTTCTCAACTCAGCTCTGAAATTAAGATTATGGTAAGAAAATAGATGTTAAAAAAGAAGTTATAGACTTCCTCCTGACTCATTGCATGCTCTGAACTACTGAAGGCACTGATGGATTCAATTAACTGAACATGAGGTAGAACCAAAAATCTTGATATATGATGAACTTGTACAGTAACAACAGTAATTCGATCAGGGAAATAAGTTGCAGAAGGGTGTTGTGATAAAATTATTACTTAAAACCAAAGTGTGTTGCATGTATGTGTGTATTTTTTGTTTGTTTGGGTTTTTTTCCCCTCTCTGCAGAGCTACTGTGTTGTATTGACAAAATCTGTCCAGAAGTCTGAGAGATATGTTGCTAGCCGTTATGAGTAGTGCAAGATATTCTTCTTCTTGTAACACTACGAAAGAAATATTGAATATGGCATATTTTTGCTGATGAGTTTTGCATGCAAGATATGTACGCTACAGCAGGAAATGACGGTGGTACAAGAAATGGTCTTTACATCTTGTAGTCCCACCAAAAGGCTTCTTGCTTGTATACATGCATAACCAATCATCTGTTCACGGACATGCTTGTACGTACCTCATTGGGAGTGTGCTGGCCTCATTAAACATACCCAAAATCTGAAAATAATGGAGTTTCAGACCAGATTCTGACAAGTTCATTTTCAGCCAGTGACCAAGGGTTCTCAAGCTCCAACACTACTTCTGTCAGATCTGCCTCCTGTGTCTCTGCATTTTCTCATTCATTGAGTTCCTGTGTCCCTGTGTGTGTTGGGTGGCTTTCCTTTTTTCATAGTGGAAACTCAGAGCTGTTACAGTTCCCAAATCTTTACTTATTTTGTTACAAAGTAACAAAAAGTTACTTTGAGTGGTAGTAATACTTAAATTGGCTAAAAGTTTGTCAAAGATGCAATTACCTCTGACCTTGGCTGAGGATGAGAGCCTCTTCTCTGTGAATGAAGAGGGATGCCTAACAGGGTGATAGGAACAAAGGAAGTGTTTTGGCAGTGGAACTAGTAAGAAGTAAAATTTTATATTGGTCTGTGCCGGCGTTTGGATGTGTTTAACTCTGAATGTGAGAACAGCCTCACTTAATCCTGTGGGACTAATTATAGGAATAATGTTATTCACAGGCAGTGTAGGAGGGTCTGATTTTTGTGTCTGTGCTGTAACTGCTGCTGATGCAGTCATCCTTGTTTCCTGCTTTTTCTTTGGAGAACCCTGAACAGTTAGCATGAATATGATTTCAGTTTGGGAGGCACTTTGCAACATCCCTGTGCAGAGTGACTCGCCACTATCTGTGACCACTCATTTGATGTTACATTTAGCTTAGAGCTGGTTTCACATAGAATATTTTGTTGTTGATGTCCCAATGCACAGGGCCAGCATTGCTTGCTGCATCCCCTGCAATGTCCTGTCTGCCCGCCCCACCCCGTGCCTTGCTGCAACTGTGGATGTATGGTCAAACAGAGGAATGGGTCTCTTCCTCTTCCAACTCTTCCCATGTTTTTTTCTTGTCTTGTATCCAGAGAATGTCCTCCTGCAGATAGGACAGGTGCCTTGGGTACCTCTTCATCAAGTCAGGATTTTCCTTTTCAACTTGCCATTCTTGCAGGAGCAATCACCCTGGCAGCATGTCCCTGGAGAACCTGAGGGTGTCTGGCCCATCTCCTGGAAATAACAGGGCAGGGAGTGTGATGGAAGGGGCGGCAGGGGCCTCAGGGGGCTAAGACCTCTCAGACTTGGGCTTTGCCTCCCCTAGAGAAGTTCAGTCCTGGCTGGGCTGCTGCAGGCAGCGGCTTGTGTGAAGACGACCTCAGGCAGGCTTTGTTTTGTTCCCCTTGTGGGTCAGCCTGTGCTCGTTTCCTCTTCCGTGGCTGAGACCCACATCTGCCTCCTGGGGTTGGGCAGAGGGCTGGGGAAGAGGCAGAGGACCTTTGACATCTGCCCAGCAGTAACATGTGGGATGAAGACTAAGGCCTTGGCGGGTCCTGGCTACCAGCCACCTGGCACAGTCTCACTCACCTGACCCCCATCACTCACCTCTCCTGGACATGCATGGCTTTGGCCTGGCCCACGTGCTGTATACCACTTTTGGGGTGCCCCAGGACTCCCCGTGTGTCTTTCCATGGAGCCGTGCAGCCCCTGTATGCATTTTGGCAGGTGAATGCAGGCCTTGTCTGAGCTTCATTTGTGCCCCAGGGACCTCTGTGTGTCCCTCGGAGCAACCCAGCGTGGTAGACCCTTTCTTGGTGCCCCAGGGTCCTCCAGGTACCTTCTGGTGCAACCCAGCCACCTCCCTGTGCCTTGTGGTACACGCTGGCGCAGTATGCACAGTAATGTAACAAATATTTCCTTTTAAGTAGTCATCAATAAAATACGTCTCGTGATCGTATTTCCAGTTGTTGTCAAAATATTATATGTGCCTGTTCTGCCTGACTCTTATAGTGAACAAGTCGAAGGGTTCTGAGTCAAGGACAAGATAGAGCATAAAAGCGGTCAGCTAGAGTCTTGACATGAGAAAAGCTATGTCTTGCCCCATTGCTCTAAGACGGACATAAATCTGCACGAAAAATTGAGACCTGACCATAGGGATCTGAGAGAATATATATTTAGTATTGTAGCAGTGTGAAGAATTGTGTGTTTTGTGTTTATGGTGTGTACATAATGAAGGGAAAGTAACTCGTGAGGATCAGGGCTGCTGTTAGTTGACTTTCCTGGAGCTGTCACTTCTAAAATAGTTTATGGTTGGATTAAAAGAACAAATTGAAAGAAAATGCATCATAATATTTTAGAGAATGGGCTTTGGCCCACAGCCAGGATATGTTGTAACCCTGGACATAATTATTAGAGCATTAATGAGCTTAAGAGCTAACAGAGAGTGCAGTCTCTGCCCTGCTTGACAGGAATTCAGGACTAAAGCAGATGTCTTAATTTTGCTGGTGGTGGTGTGGGAAAAGGAGTAGAGCAATAGTGTAATTTTCAGCATGTGGTGGAAGTTAAAGGACTCTATCCATTTTCTAGCTAGGTTGAAGACTGAAAGAGAGAGGCAAGGGTAAAATACATGATCTTTCCAAAGCGTATAAAAAATTTAAAATTCATATATGGTCAACAACTACACAGGTTTTTTTATTTGATAATTGGCTATTAACTAAGAACAACATAAGACAAAGGCTTTAAAAGTATGTCTGAAGGGACGCTTTTGGAATCCCCCAGGGACTGTGGTCTGCACAGAAGCTTTGGTAGGGAATATCAAAAGTCAGTGAGGGGAAGAAACAGGAAATTTAGTGTTATTCCACTGTTTTGAGGTACTCGGTAAATGCAGATAAGAAGATAAAGACCAAAAGGTGTGCTATCAAGAGACATCTCCTGCATTTTGTTAAGCCTTTTGGTTGACCATAGAAGACCTAAGAAATCCTGATCTGAGTTAAAAGTCATGAGAAGAACATGTAATATGAAAGAAGAGGTTGTGGCTAACTAAAAGAATTGCAAAATACCTATATTATCTCTAGAGCCAAGGCAGAGGAGGAGGAAGACTGATTTCTACTGACTTCCATCAGCAGTCTGTGATGTGTAATCCTTGTTTGTAAGACTAACTTAGAAGCACTATAGAAAACTTCAGACTGTGACAAAATAGCCACTGTTTCTGTACCATTATTATGATTTTGTCTTGCACCTTCATTTATGAAGTTCAGATACCTGTTTTGTATTTGAGTTGTAAACCCATTGAGGTATGGACCATATTTTCTTAAATGTAGGCATATGGTATACCATAGGGTGCCTGAGACAAGACCTGCAGGCATTGATCTAATCCAAGTAATAAATGGTTTCTGAAATAATAAGTTCCTTTTTTTTTCTTCTCTTTTAATACTGATACATTTGTCACCAAATGGAGAAGAAAAACTATCTTGAAGCTTCTTTAGGCAGCATTTTTCTTTTTAAGAAAAACTTAATTTCCATTTGGTGTTTTCCTTTATTAGGTTATGTCTGGTCCCTGTCAGACTCTGGAGGATTGTTACCTTGTTTCTTAAGTCATTTGCTGCATGTGGTATGTGTGAGATTTGCCCTTGTGGCACATGCTCTTGACAGAAGAAAATGAGTGAGACTTGCTGTTCCCATCCTATGTCATCACTGAGCGTAAAGGCACTGAATGTAACACTCTGAAATTATCTCATAAAGTTTATGTGACCTTTTGCTACAGCCTATGTTAGCAGTAGTCAGACACAGTAGATTTTAAACTTGTCCCTCTGCGCAGAATAGAGATTTTTTTGAAAGATCTCAGTAAGACTAGCTAGTGAAGACTGCTGTGGGTCAGGTGTTTCTGAATATCTCATCCCAGCTGACAGATGGCACAGCACTGTCACTCTTTCAGTTTCTTGGGAATGCTTTTAAAGTTCTAGAAATTTCATACAAAATACTTCCTGCTCTGCTAAAGCAGAGAGGTTTGTTTGCTTGCTCTGAAGCTGACACTTTGCTATCTGGCAACAGAGCTCTCCTTTATTACTTCCAAACATTTCCTCTGTGTGGACTGTAACTCTCTCCCTGTCATCTTGTTAGCATTGTTTTACAGCATGTAAAGAGAGTCTACAAGCAGGATACTTGCTTAAATGAGTGATTTACAAGGCAAAGCAACTGCTTACTAACACATGCAGTTGACAGGGCTAATGAGAACTACTAGGCTAAGCATTAATACACTTGCCATCCTGGTGAGACTTCTGGATCCTGTGTGCTTGCTCCTGATTCATGCTATCCATATTTTGGTTATGCCATCCATGCACATCCCCACAAGAGTAACAAGCAGGTGTACTATACCAGGATTCAGAAGGTTGCTTCCAAGTTTCAAAATAAGGTTGCTTAATATGACTGCCACTGTTGGAATTGAGCTGACATTGTTATTTTGAATTTGGGTTGCAGTTTGCATCTTTTAACAGAACGTTCCCTGTATATGTGTTTAATAAGTAGTAGAGCATTTCAGTTAGCTTATTTTGTCTTTTTTTCATAAAGAAGAATAATCAAAATACACATTCAATTTCTGGAAAATCATGAAAATATAAGGAAAGCAGCAAATGTGCAAAGAGATTCACTGTTGAACAGTATGCTCATTTTGGGTATTAACAAGAGTTATTATGCACAGAAGCTGGTAGTAACAGTAGCTTAAATGTCTGTTCTGGCTTTTAATTTACTAGTTTTTGACAGTTTGAAAATTTCATTATGTAACACAAAAATCAAGAAGTACATGAAAATTAGAATATGGAGATCAGTAGATGTTTTTGTATTGAGATGAAAATATGCAGTTGTGCTATGGTATAGGAGGGCCTGGTTAAGCAGTTGTTCTGAACACAAGACATTTTTCTACCTAGTGTGCAGCGTCTGAATCCTGTTGCTGGCTTATTTTCATTTTTATGTTGCTTAAGGGACTTTTCCAGAGCTACATGCCTCAAAATCAGTTTGGGGGCACCTTTGTGGGTCACCTGGAATTTAAGTTTGACACTAGAATACAGGATCTCTTGCTTTCTGAGTTATGCTAGCAGGCTTTGTGCAGTTGACAACTTTTAGATGCCTTTCCATGTTTCTTTGCAGCTCTGGGAACTGGGCACTGTCACAGAATCACAGAATGGTTTGGGTTGGAAGGGACCTTAAAGATCATCTAGTTCAAGCTCCCTGTGCCATGGCAGGGACATTTTCCACTAGTCCAGGTTGCTTGAAGCCCCATCCAGCCTGTGCTTGAACACTTCCAGGGATGGGGCACCCACAGCTTCTCTGGGAAAACTGTTCCAATGTCTCACTACCGCCATCATAAAAAATTTCTTCTTTGTGTCCAGTCTAAACCTACCCTCTTCCAGTTGAAAACTGTTGCTTCTTGTCCTGTCACTACATGCCTTGGTGAGAAGTCTCTCACTGTCTTACCTGTAAGCCCCCTGTAAGTATTGAAAGGGCACATTACAGTCTGCCTGGAGCCTTCTCTTCAGGCTGAACAACCTCAACTCTCTAGTCTTTTCTCATGGGAGAGGTGTTCCAGCCTGCAGATCATTTTCGTGGTCCTCCTCTGTCCAGTGTTCCATCCCCCAGTATTCCCAAGTCCTTCTCTGCAGGGCTACCCTTCATCCATCCATCCATCCCCCGGTCTGTACTGATAGTTGAGCTTGCCCCAACCCACAGGCAGGACCTTGTGCTTGGCCTTGTTGAGCTTCACAAAGTTTGCGTGGGCCCACTCCTCAAGCCTGTCAAGATCCCTCTGGATTACACCCCTTCCCTCTAGCACATGAGTAGCACCACTGTGCTTGGGGTCAACCATAAACTTCCTGGCCATGCACTCAATCCCACTGTCGGTGTTATTGATGAAGATATTATTAAATAATACTGGTACCAGTGCAGACCCTCGAGGGACATGACTCGTTACTGGTACCCACTTGGACATTGAGCTATTGAATGTAATGAATCATTGGCTTCGCTTGCAGGTGCAACAAAGCTTTCTGACTGACATTTCTACTTGGACACAGATACATCTAAGCCGAATAAGCTAAAATTATTGAATATGTAAAAGCAATCTGGGACCGTTGGGAAGGACCAGCCTTTGTAATACAAGCCACAATAGGAATAGTACTTACAGCTGGGAGTGCGAGTTTTGTTATCTGATCACTTAACGGCCATGGAGAAAGGATAGGTCTCGAGTAACTGTTTTTGCAACGGCTGAGACTATACGTTTGTATTCACATGTTTTCTGATATTTGTAGGTTACTTGGAAATTATGGAAGCACTATTGTTACTTCATATTGCAGAGCTGAGGTGTGATGGAGGAGGTCATGAATAGGCACTGCCATGAGCTAAAACTTAAAATTGTCCAAAACTTTTAGGTTTCTGTTGTGAGTGCTTACATAGTAAATGCGATCATACAGCTTAATTTTCTGAATTTTCCCTCCCGTTTACTAATTTTTCCTACACCCAACTTTATTTAGACTCAGCAGTGCTACTAAAGCAGCCAAAAAATGCTTGTGTAAAATGAACAATGTGCAAACTACTTTTCTCACTTATCTCAAAAGAGAATACACGAGCAAAACCTCGGATCTGTTTAGAGTCAGAAGTCAGTGGTACATAAATGTTGGTATTTTGTAAGTACATTGCAGAAATGGAGTAATATGTGCTTCTGAATCCCATTTTTTTAACCTGAAATTATTAAACTTTAATTCATGTGCAAACTGTTTACTTATTAAGAGTGATTGAAGTAATTGGGAAATACCCAGGCTTGTTTTTTGACACCTCTTTTATGCATTCAAAACCCTGTTTAAAAAACTCAGGAAAGCATGGAGACCTGCTGTATTTAGCTGTCTTTTAATTGGAGTTTTGTGTTCACACACCAGTGTGTGAAATCTGCTTTTATGTCTGATTTTTGGAACCAAGAACCATATGGTATCTTGGTTTTGCATTTTTTAGATCTTTGTAATTGTGCCTGCATAGCAATTAGGCTTGTGCATAAATTTCAAGAAAATAACGTACTCGTTTGGTCTTACTGTATAAAATGTACTGAGAATTCATTTCAGCTTTTACAATAACCCTAAAAAGCATTCAGATTAGGGCAATTTGGTTTACAGTTACTGTATAGTTAATTTTACCCTTTACAGTTTGTTTTACTATTCTGTCTTTCATTATGAAATGGCAAGACACAGGATGTCCAAATCGTCTATTGAAGGGGGGCTAAATTATATCCTTGTGCACTGATCCAGCAAACGGGGGGGCTAAATTATATCCTTGTGCACTGATCCAGCAAAGCACTTGGCATTGTGCGTATGTCCCGTAGACTTCAATGGGACCACTCATGTTTTGCAAGTTAAGTATGTGCTTTTAAGTGTTTTACTGAATAAGGATGAGATTATTCTCCAAGTCAAGCATGTGCTTAAGTGCTCGGCAGAATTGAATTAACATCTATGAGTTAGCAGAAGAAAAAGCAAACCTACAAGGTCTGCATACTTGTTGAGAAGGTCCTTTTTGTAAGCTCCAGTCGAGTTTAATGGCTCCAAGATAATGTCATTAGGCAATAAGTGTCAGTAAACTCTTCTGTGCAATATGTTTCGATGGAATTAAAAAAAAAAAAAAAATCAGGATGACTTTAGGAGTCATCCTCATTTGGACACAGTTTTATCACCAAGCGTCGTCTTTTTCCATCTTTTTGTCTTTTATGAACTTTCTTGAACTGTCTGTTCTAGACATTCATCTTCGCTCTAGGTTAAGAGGAAAGCTGAATTTCTTCCTTTAAGTTTCTGAGCAGTTCTGTATTTCAATAGAGGTTTCTTGTGTTAGGATGCTGCATTACCTGTTGTCTATATTCCTCTGCCTTGAGAAAGGCTTTCAAGCTGCCCACCCTGAATTGACCTGTGAGGTTATTTCTGTCATCATTTCCCTGTTGCTGTTGGCATCCTTGGCTCACCAATTTTCTTTTTATTTATATATAAAAAAAAATTTCTTTGCTGAACTTTGTATGCTGAAAATTGTTGGAGACGAAAAGTGGGCTACAAATCTGTTTCTTAGATGTGACAGGACATGTTGTAAGGAAATAGCAGTTGGTCTTCCTACCAAACTTAAAAGCATGGTGTAGTCATCTCTGCTCTCTGTTGTCCCAACCAGGAGGCAGAGTACAAATGGATTCTACCCCACTAAGAAGCTAATCTTTTGCTTGGACTTCCAGGACTGACTTAAAATGCTGGCTCTTACAAAAATGCCTTCACAGGTGTTCCTGATCTTTCAGAAAAGTCAGACTCACTTTGAGAGTTACATTTGACAATAAAGGGGAGCAAGTGATACCAACTTGGACGTAATGATGGACTCTGATTAAAGACCCTTCAAAACTGTACAGCTTTGTTTTGGTTAACAATGACAGGGCACACCAGAGACATCCAGGAATGTACAGTAAAAGCGTTGCCTGGCAAGATTAACTGTCACCTGCTCTGATTAATTTTGGGGATAATTGTTCAAAACAGTTGAAAATGGTGTGGAGGGAGGCTCAAATAACAGGTAACTGCATCAGTTGTAAGAGGCAATATGGTAAGGCAATAAACTTCGGATTAAAATGCAGTTGTGAAAGATTATTAATTGAGTATTTCATCTGAAAGAACTGTTTTCACCCATCTTGGGCTGATGTGTGCGCTTCCTTGTTTCTTGAGCAAGCTCAATGAAACAAATTTAGTCATTTGTTCATAGCAGCCACCGCATAGCTTCCCTTTTCTGGAAACACTCTCCTTTAATATAATCATTATTTCCCCTTGCCCGTTACTCTTCCCAAAGGGTTGCTTTTCACTGCACTCTGTCCTTCACCTCTTCTTGCTACAGCATCTTCTGTGTTAGTGGGGGTGAGTCAGAGAAGTATTGGGGAATCGGATTTAGTATTTGCTTCCCAAATAGTACTGACCTGACAGTAACCATGGACGGGTTGCTTCTTCTTGTACAGTGCTATTAGAATTGTCTTAAGTTTGTAAAGGTGTTTACGTTGATGTGAATAATTTTAACAAAGACTTATGTGAAAAAGTTGTAGAAAATTAGACAAATTATTTTGCTTACTTTTTAATTAATCCTCCTAAAAAATTTTAGGTATCATCCAAAGGTTCTTTATTTGGTTGTTTCTAAAATATGAAATCATAGAATGGTTTGAGTTGGAAGGGACCTTAAAAGTCATCTAGTTTCAGGCCCCCTGCCATGGGCAGGGACACTTTCCACTAGACCAGGTTGCTCCCAGCCCCGTCCAGCCTGGCCTTGAGCACTCCCAGGGATGAGGCATCCACAGCTGCTCTGGGCAACCTGTTCCAGTGTCTCACCACCCTCACAGGAAAGAATTTCTTCCTTGTATCTAAGGATTCTGTATTCTAAACATGAAGTTAAAATATCGGGTTAAAATATTCCTGGTATAATACACCATATTTCTCTGATAATGCAGCAATACTTTCCTGCAACCTTTCATCTAGCTGTCTCAAGCTGCTTTTAAAGGACAAAACTACGATGCACACGTTAGATGAAGGATAGGTTCTCATGAGTCCCTTGGTCACAGACAGACCATTGTGAAGTAGGAGGAGCACAGCTGATGGCTTCAAAAAGCCTTACTTTTCCACTTAATATCTAAATACTTAATTAGTACTTGGGGTAAGTGGAAACTGTGAAATACCATCTTTTTGTAAACTTTTCTGTGTTGAACTTCAGTTTGAATCCTAACATTAATGGAAGTCTGTGTTGTTTCATGACTACAAGCTGTGAATTTCCAGAGAGTTGGGTTCCTAAATCCAGAAGAAAGCAAATGAAATTAGGTGTTTTTCTAGGACTCCTATGACCTAAGATAATGTATTTTTCTTGTTAGGCAGTTCTGAGTTTGCAAGCTGGTTTCTTTTTGCCCTTTCTGTGCTTGCTTTGTGAGCTTCAGTTTTATGCTTAGACCTTCTTAACCTTCGGTTTTCAAAACAAAATACACGTCTTTGTTATGTGTATGTAAATGTGGTGTATGTGGTTCTGGGCTTTACTGCTATGGCACTGGGTTTTCCTATGTATGCTGTACTCATTGTCACAGAAATTTGAGCCGCTGTGTTTTAATCTTTGATTAACAATTCACAATCAGAATTGGAGTGTATGAATATATTCGGTTGTGTTGAGTTTTATTCTCTTTTACTGTTTTTGTTAGTAAGAAGATTGAAATGAGTCTGATAAATCTAATCTAGAAATAATTATATTTTCAATATAGCAAAAGGGGAATTGCCTGAGCCTTTGATAAGATTCATGGAGGTCTTCAGTAGAACATTATAAGTATTATGATTTATTTCTAAACATGTACAATTGATTCCTAAAAATGCATTCTTCTTATAAGTGGTGTCCAGTGGAGTACGTTAATATATAAAGAAACTAAAGCAATTGGTTTCTAATTAAAGTAATAAAATTATACAATATTTGGGATGGTAATTATGAATGTATTTAATATTCAGCCCCACAAGGCATGCATCTTATGTGTGGTGAAACCTGCAGGGAACGTGAATCATGTCTTTCTCTTTTGTTAGAGTTTAGTATGCTGTGAGTACCTTGCCTGGAACAGTCAGTCTGAGGATTATCAGTTAATTTTGTACCACCAGACTGCTTTCAAGGCATGAGTTGGGAATTGTTGTTCTCTTCTGTTG
This sequence comes from Falco rusticolus, assembly GCF_015220075.1. Taxonomy (NCBI): domain Eukaryota; kingdom Metazoa; phylum Chordata; class Aves; order Falconiformes; family Falconidae; genus Falco; species Falco rusticolus. Next base: position 51,932,083 of record NC_051187.1, read on the forward strand.
AGCTTGGGAGAATTTAGAAAAGAGCATTCTTGCTCCTGTTGCTGTTCATGATACATTATTTTGTGGTAACGTAGTCAACAGCTGCTACAGCGATGTACTAAAATTACTTTATTATTAAGAAAAGACCGGTCTGTAAATTAGTCTGCCAAATGTTAGGTGAAGCTTTTATGATTTGCTTTCATGAATACTGTTAGCCACATTGATTTATTTAATTTAATTTTTAAAATCCTTTCACTTATCTGAATCCCCTGGAAGAGTTCTTATTGCCCAGTCCTTTTCACCGTGAGGATGTAAGGTGGACCATGGGTCCCTCTGTCTCAGTACTCTGTTTTCAAAAGCAGCTCTAAGGAGACACTTAGAAGTAGGAATGGAGCACAGGTGTATGTATCTTCAGAACTACATGATTAATTTTTTAGGATTGTATAAATTTTCATCATAATCCCTTAAGGGATTCTGTACTTGGTCAACATAAAAAAAAAAAAAAAAAGACACAAACAAAATCCTGCTTCCATTAACTTAAACTGGGATTCTGCGTACTAGGAGTGATTAGATCATACATGTCTAAGTGTTGCTTTCACAAGAGTTAAAGAAGAATTACAGACGGGGTGACGGAGGCTTTTAGGGATGAAAGGCCAAATGGTTTAAATCAGCATGATTCACTTCAGTGGAGCCCCATGAATTTACAACAGATGAGGATTTGGTCCGGTTTAAATGCTGTTAAGGTCACACGTTCAGCTGGTGACAGAGGTAATAAATGACCCCAGCCCTTGTTGTCACTGAGGTTGCCATATACACAGCAGAAGCAGGCAGCACTTGACTGAAAAGCAGCCAGACTGGAAAAAAAATGCAGGAAGCTTTAGCATAAAAAATAAATTGCTTATGACACTGAAGCAGTGATTCTGGAAGATAAGAGGAATAGACACAGGAGAACCCAGAACAAAGACTTGTAGTTCTGCTGGGGCTGTGCAGTACTGAGACAGTTGTGAAGTGATTGCTTGAAGTGAGCAAGAGGTACACGTTTGTAATACGCTGAAAGACAGATTTCAGAAGGAACACATGAAAGCAGAACTTGAATTCACTACTGACTGTGCAAATCAGCTGGATCATGCTTTAGAGACACTTAAGACACTTTGTGAGCCAGCAGAATGTTTTAAGGAAGTTGTTTGTTCTTGGTTTTGTTGGTATTTTTTGCGTGGGGGAGCGGATGCTTTGTATGTTTGTGGAAGCTGTAGCTGATAATGGTGCTTTGCTTTATGCTACCAACAAGTTTTATGCAGCGAACAGTGCACCATGGGGTCGGAGCTAGGGCCATGTTATTCCTGGTATTTTCCTCATGAGAATACTGGCTGGCTTGTGCAGCAGTGATCTGTTCCACTTGAATTCCAGAGCAAATGGCTGGCAAGGAGTCTCTCCCTCTCTTAATGTCTTGGGTTAATGCAAATGCTGGATCTGCGGTTTTCCAATGTGTAAATGAGTCGGTGCTCTAGTGGGCAGGTTACACCTTTTTTTTTCCTGCATAAAGAAGCAAAGTCCTTGATTCTTTCTAGGTTGTTTTTCCTTCTTGCTTAAAAAAAATTACAGCTGAAAGTAAAATTGCTGTCTAGAAATGAACACATCCCCTATTTATGATTAAATCCTAGTATTTAGCCTGAAGTCCAAACATAGGTATTTTCATTAAAACCTTACTTGAATAAGATTTTCTGCTATCTTGTAAGCATTGTGAAAACGCTACTGTGTGTATCATGAGTGCGGGTGAGAGGAGAGAGAGGTGCGAGGGGAAGAAGGATGCTGTTTGATCCTATTGAATCCTATCTCGTCACCAGACTGCCATCTCTGTCCACCAAAGGTGTCTCGACATCAGTCAATGTCTTTTTGTCCCACTATGGTATAATTTCCATGTGCGGTCAGAGACCTGTATAAGTCCACTTCACTTCTTATAAGTGAATAATTCATGGCTGTCAAACACATTTGGTACGGGTAGTCAAAGGAGTGGATGCCATAACATTTGAATCACAAAGCAAGCATATAGTTTTCAGTACTTCTATTTCCAGGTTATTATTTATAGTTGTAACTGTTTCTAATTAAACTGTAAGTATTGTGAATACCAGAAATGCATTGTACGCTTCTCCAGAATCCAGTTGAGTCACAGAGGTGAGATACAGTTTCTCTTCTTGTTAAAAAACTAACACAACCCACCAAAACCAAGTCACGTGAATGTGACTGCTGCTTCGCTGTGGTATGGTCCTTGCCCTGCTTCCGACCTGTTTGTGTCCGATTGTTGAACAGGTAAAAGTTAGTACTTTATCTCCTTCACACAGTCAATCTTTTGCCAGTAGATGATCTCAGCGATAACTGAAGAGTAACTGGGTGCTGGGTGTATGTAAAGGCTATCAGTAAGAGTGGTTCAGTTCTGTTTGGTATTTCGTATGTTATACCAAAGTGCCTTGAGAGAATATAATCTGATATTGATGATACAGAAACATTTGAAGTAGGGAATGATTTAAATGTAGGTAGGAGACAATTGTGGCCTCTAGGTTTCTAGAGATCAGTTTTCCTGGTTCTCTTTTAGTAAACCCACAGTTCACATAGCACAAGTAGGATGAATTTACATACCCACGGATAATGAATGAAAGAATGAGTCACATGTCACCTGTCTCATTTGCCTTCTGGCTAATCTAAAGTCAAAAGAGGATATATAGATAAGTTCTCTCCAGTTTTCTTCTATGAATGTTTGTTACACTTCTAATCTCATACCAGCAATGGGAATAGCAGTAATGGACTTAAGAAAGGGTTGTCTTCAACAGGTACAAGACTAGTCAAAATGGCAGATGTGGTTTTGATGCATGTGTGGCTTCAAATTTGTTTATTGGAAATTTATCTGTCTGCTTCCCCTCTTATTTTCTGAAAACACAGGAGCATTTGAAAGTAAAGATAGGCCTGGGCTGCAGAATACAGGAAACTGAAAGAAATTTCATGTCTTGCCTTGGTATACCTCAGGGCTTGGATTCTGTGTTCTGTTTTTCCAGATACATAAAAGCTATTTTGGCCAGTCAGTTTTCAGTACGTAGGGAAAAAGTGTGTGGAGTAGTATGCGTGTGCATGTGTAGACACACATAATTATTTAAAGGTCTAGCTCTCGATGTTGGGTATTTGTCTTTTATTTATAAAAACTGTTGAGAAAAATTGACTCCAAGCAAGTGTGGACATGGTAGTAGCTTATAAAATTTTGCAGTGACAATATGGCTGTGGCTGCTGTTGCACAAGATACATTCTTGAGCTCTGTACCACGCTGCAAGGGTTACACGCACAAGGAAAGAAAAGGGAAGAGTGTTATTCACACAAGCAAGTGGAGCTTTATGTATTGGAAGGAATTCCACGTTTCATTTGCAAAACCAAATTGCTTCAGTATCAACATTCCCACCCTTCTTAGCTAGTACTATCTATTATACAGGCATTTGCCTTTGCTAGAATTTTCAGTAAGGCCCTATTAGTCCAGTTACATTATTCCTGATAACAGCTAAAGCCCTAAGTATTTATGTGCAGGTGTTTCTTTGTTTGCTTTTGTTTTTAATGTAAAACAGTATTTTTTCTCCTTGTGTACAGAATCGGTCACACATAGTGATCTCTGGGAACTATGCTGATAAAACCAAGTCACAAATGTACTAGAGAGACAAATAATATTGCAACAATACTGAAGGCGGTAATGCTTAAATGCTGAGGATAACGTAGTGCTGGAATCTGGTGGAATTTTAATGATTTGGGAGGGGGACACAGGCTTGAATGTTACCTGTTGGGATAAAAGACCGCTCCTTACAGGTGTATCAGCTGTGTTAGGACTTCTGTTGACTCACCAACAATTAAAAATACTTGTTTTCATGTGTTTTGTGGGTGTTTGTAGTATCCTGGGGTAAATTTAATTTCTGTGTAAGTCTGGAGCCAGCTAGTCCATGGCGACTATGTGTATTATGTGGTCCTTGCCGTATGGTAATGCTCACGTGAGGGATGGAGTATGTTTGCAGTTTGAGTCACATGTTAGTCCCGTGTGTTTTGCTATATTATATGGTTTCTGATTCAAAGCATTAAAGAAAATGTATCATCTCCCTTAAACTGTGAGTGCAGCCTAAAAATCATACTGCTGCGGAGGACAGAGGTAGGGAGCAGAGGAGTATTGAGGTTCTGCTGTGATGTAAGGTTGCAGCCTTTCAGCTTTGTGTCACATCATGTCCCAGTTTAAACTTAGATAGCTAATTCAATTTTCTTCTATGTGTGGAAGATAATGTTTGGTATATCTAGGAGGTACACCTTTAAGGAGAACATCTTTAGGAAAGCTTTGCTTAAAAAGTGTTGAGAAGTAGGTAGTGTTTGTGCTGGCCTACACATGAACAGTTCTCTGTTGAATAAGCATACATTAACTTTTGTACATGTATTGGCTTTTTGCACGTGTACACGTTATCACGGTAATGGTAAAATTGACAAATAATTTCAACTTCTAAATTTTGCCCAAAGGCAATGAGAAATGTAAAAGGTGAAAGACAAAGTAGATCTGCGGCTCCATCTACTGGAGTTCCAAACCTCCGTCGAGACTTGCTCCACGTTGAACGAACTGTGCTCCAGCGTGCTTCTGTGAGTAACTGCTTGGCAGAAGCTGACATAAAAAAATACTGGGGTTGTTTTTTCAGCTGGTGGACTGGTGGAACAGATTTCTCTGGAGACAGTGGTGTGATAGCTTGGCAGTTTTACCTGTTATAACACTTGTGGAGTTTTTCCCACTGTCACATTGACTGTCTGCAAGTTGAGCAGTTTGTTTCTTTTGACAAGATACAGTAATATATAACATCAGAGATGCTTGTATAATTCTTATCCTGTACACTTAAACATTTTATGCTCATACAAGTGCTGTAGGCAAGGTTAGGGCCTAATATTGTATAGTTGGATGATTCCTCCAACGATCTCCTGTGTGGAAAGAATAAGCCCCAAATATAAAAAACACAGCCTTTTTTGTTTTCTCTGGAAATTAAATACATGACTTTAAGATATTTTTGAGATTAATTTGCATTTTGCAACATCTTGGTGCAGATCAATGTGAAACTATTTCAATTTGATTAACTACTTAAGTTGCTTCCAAGAGGGAAAATATTTTGGTTGCAATTTGTCCATTTCTCTTTTTGCATTGGTTTTCAGCACAGGAGTTCAGAAACTGTGATCTGCAGCCAGGCTCTTGAAGAAGAGCAGGTCCTGAAATAATCCACTATTACTCTGGCTGCAATTAAATCTTTTTGAAATTGCTTACTTATTTTCCTTCAGTATATCAAGCTTTGTCTTGCATAATACCAGATGCAAAAATGTGCGTCAAAAATCCATTCCCTAAAAAGCAAAATTTGCATGTCTGTGTACTGCAGCACTGAGTAAACACTTCAGTTTCAGCAACAACTGGATTTTAGAACTAAAAAGTACTACAAAGTGATGGTTTGTGTATATGAGCAGGATTCAGACCTCTGTACAGAACACTGTGTAGACTATTTTTTGTGCTGTTCACATATGATAATGATGCAAAATATGTTTTGTCCTAAACAAGGAGCCAGATCTAATTGAAAGCCTGCCTAGACTGTCACTTTTCCTTGATCTTTCTTGTTTACTTGACTTCTTGTTAGTATTCTAACCCCCCAGTAACATTTTAAGATACATGGGGCTTTGTATTAGCTTTTATACTGACTACATAGTATCAGAATTGTTGTCCAGTTCAAATTTGAGAGTCCTCTGGAACAGCATAGTACCATTGCAAAGTTGTCTTTCTCTGCTGTTTTCTTTTTCCTCTGTTGCAGCTTTTATGAATGATGCTAGTAGGGATGGAGAAGTTACATAGAGAAAATTGGTGGGTTTGTGAAGAATATGTAGCATGAGTGAATCTCACTCTGTAAGGGTTACGTCTGTAAAGTGGTAAGCACAAGCAGTTACGTTAAATGTGGAGACTGAAATGCAACACATCCTGTTTTGCTTAGAACAGACATGACAGTTTACGACTCCTGCAGTAAGTGAAAAAACAACTGGAAGATCCTGTTTGATTAATATGTGAGAGTATTAATATCTGGAAATATGTATTATTTTTTCCTGTGTTGCAGGTAGAATGGTCACTTTAACTCCATGCTAAACTTTGGCACTTTCACACTGCAAGATGTGTGTGTTTATTTATTTATATATATATATATACATATATTTATATATATATATATACATGGTATATGCAAATAATATTAAAATATTAATAAAATATTCAAATTATTCAAACTGTATATGCACATAAGCATTCATATATGCATATATATGTGTATGTATGCATGGATTTGTGTGTTTGAAGAAATATCCTCTGATAGCTTTTGTAGACCTAGAAAGAACAGTGCATTATAATTAGGTCATATTTTACAGGTGAGGATTTCTGCAACTTATACAATAAGAGAAATGTTGACAGTTTATTTGTGCTCTTCCTTCAAGAGGCAAGGAAGGAAGAATATCTGAATAAATGCTGTTTTGTTATCTGCAGTTAGAGGCAACATATTCTATTAAAAATTGTTGCTACCTGGAAAGCTAAGGCTGTGTACATTCATGGATTGGTTATTAGGAATAATCTCTATTGTTATTTAGACACAGCTTTTGTATTTCCAGTGAAAGTTACCATATGTGCTTTTTGCTCAGTTTTCTGCTTCTTTCTGCTCTCAACTCACAGAATTTTGTGATGATAGACCAGGATGGTTTGTTCTCCAGTGAAAGGACAATTAAGGTGTGGGCAGGAGAGAGACTGATGGAAGCAAATGTTTTGTCTGAGCGTAAAGTACCTGTAGTGGTTTAATATACGTTAACAATACTTTGCTCGTCTGCTGCAGCTGTAAAACTGCATTTTAAAGTCTTTTTTCAGCAATTACTAGGTCTCTTTAAAATACAATGAAACCCCCTCAAAATCTGTAAATAATCTTGTGTTGTGTGTGATGTGCAGATCCATACATATCAGTGTGCCTGCACGGTACACGTCGACAAAAGCACAAGAAACACAGCAGAGTAGGTCTGGCAGTGGTTAAAGAACCAAGAAGGGTTTTGTACAGGGAGGTTGGAGGGAGTTGCATGTGGCTTTCCAAAGTCCATTTTCAGTAGGCTGGGTTGTGGACAGATGAACAAGCTGGTGTAACGTAAGCCCCTGTGTGGGTTCACAGGGTCTCAGCTTCTTTGTGCTGTTGCCTCTGCTTTTGCTCTTACCGTGGTTGAAATGCAAACTACCTGACGTTTCAGTGGAATGGAACAACCGGTTGTGCATCCCTTCGTTTGGCGGGTGTAAAGTTATTCTGATAACCTGTGTGTGCGCCTGGACCGTCAGTTTGGGTTTGGGTTGCAGGACCTGGGTATTGTCTAGGGTTTTAGCTTGTCATCAGAGATCACCAATGACTTCTAGGAACTGGTGGCCATTCCCAAGCTGTTTCTCTCATCTTAAACTACAAAATTGCTTATTGATTCCTGGTGCCTGTGAATACTGGGGCTGCTTGGCAGTGTGTGTTCAGACTGGAGCTGTACTAGCTTTTTAAAAAAGCATGTTAACAATGCATAAAGCACAATCCAGTGTCTAGTCAGGAGTAGTGTCTGAACTTGGTTGTTACCCTTTCTTTCACAGTAATATAACATATATTTAGTTTTATTACTCCTTAAATATTGTTCCCATTTTTATTTATATATACATATATATTTATATATGTTGTTTATATATATACCCACTGTTATAAATACATATATTCTTCACGGATATCTGTTGTGGCCATGTAACGTGTATTAAATTGCACATTAGATGAATGAATTTGGTTTTGCACTTGACATACAAGCGTTGTTTAGATAAATGACCTGATTTTTATTCCTATGTGGTGAACGCTTGCAGCTCATGGAGTTGTACTTGGGCATTATACCTATAGACTCTCTTGTGGTATATGTTCTTGTGATTATATATCATGTTTTTATTGCTCCCTCAATGGTCCTGTCTCTTACAGCAGTAGTTTATTATCACAAGAACAAAAAGGAGATAGAACTGGTATATATTTCATAATGATTGATTTTCCTCTGCAGCATCTGCTGTGCTGATTAAAATAAGCTTTTATTGCTTAAATATTTATAAAAAAATGCAGAGTGTCTGTGTATGAAACCACTATTTTCAAAAAACTGCAAAAATAACTAGTTGTAAGCAAGTAGGCTACAAGAGGATTTCAGAGAAGTTCAAAGGAAACAGTAAGTTCAAATCTAAACGCATGATCCCATATTTTGACAGTAAATTCCTAGAACTTACAGTTCCTTAGGAGGAATTTTTAGTGGTACATATAGCTTGACTGCAATGCCAGCATTTTTTCTGCCATAAGGTGGTGCATACATCCTTTAGCAGGAGCAAATAAAGGAATTTAAAATCCAACTGAAAGTTCAGTTGAAGGTTGGAAAATTTAAATCCTCTTCTCTCTTGCAGAAATCTGAGTATTTAGGAACACAAAATAATGTATTGTTCTACTCGGATCATAAAAAAATGAAGTCTCTTCTAATAAGAGAGCTTACAGTTTATAAGGCTTGTTCCAAGAACTTATAAACCCAAGGACATTTGGGTGATATATTTGTGTGTCTTTTGGCACGTAGATTTTATACTGTTACCCAGTGTGATCTGTATTGTATAATATATCATATATAATACTGTGTCTCATCTATAGAATGTTTGAGCCATATCTTTGCTCAGCTGCTGGGTTTTCAGTGCTACCTATTGAACATCACTTTGAAATTCTAGAAGTCTTCAGTAATGCATATGCAACAACTTGCAGCTGTACATAAAATTGATGTTGACATCTCGTGTATTTAGGCTGACTTAAAGCCTGTTCAAGTGGACTTTGAGGCTGAATAATTTCTCTCTCTCTTTACCCCCCTCCCTGATTAGTTCATTGACTGCGAGGAGCCACGGACGCTTTGTGACCTGATGGGGGACTCGGGATCCAGACGATCGACTCTAGTGTCTCGGTTGCCAATATTCAGGAGAAGTATTAGCCGGAGACATGACTCCCTGCCTTCATCACCTTCTTCTGCTAATGCCATTGGTATCCATACCTCCTCTCCATCCAGCACTAATTCCAGCTCAGGGAGCACAGGCAAGCGCCGGAGTATTTTCCGCACTCCTTCCATTAGCTTCCATAACAAGAAGGGGAGTGAGCAGAAGCCTGACTCGGCTAGTCAAAATGTGAACATCTCAAATGGTGCTCAGTCCTCTCTCAGCACTTTTCAAAAACTGAGTTTAGAGGAACACATTAAAAGCAGAGGAAGGCATTCGGTTGGCTTTGGCAGCTCACGTAGCAAGAAGATAACAAGGTCTTTGACAGATGATTTTGAAAAGGGAAAGGAGCCCTCAGCTAATAAGAATGTCTTTATAAATTGCATAAGCTCTGGGAAGAACGAGGGTGATGACTCAGGCTTTGCAGAGGAGCAGAGCCGTTACTCTGTCAAACAGTCCACGCGAAAACTTCTCCCTAAATCTTTTTCATCGCACTACAGGTTTTCCAAACCAGTTCCGGAGAGTCAATCGGTTTCCTCTGTGCAGCCGTCAAGGTGCTTGTTGGAAGTTAAATCATATGTGGAAAGTGAACCTGTGATTGCCAAGTCCACTCCTCCGTGTTCGGCTGAGACAACAGAGTGCATGGGAAGCTCCTTGCAGTCCCCGTTGCTCTCGGCTGACCTCACGGCTGCCCAGACCCCTTCTGACTTTGTTGCCCTGACGGAAGATTCCGTTTCAGAGGTTGATGCTCTGCCCAGCAGCGGGACTGGGGCGCTGCTCACAGAGGATTATGGCCACCATGTCTCTACCTCTCAGATCATCTTTAATCCTGCTGCTGCTCCTGCGAGGGAAATGGATATTGTGGATGGCCATTCTGCTGATGCATCTCCTGTGAGTCACGCAAGCTTGTGTAGTGTTGAATCAAATACCTTATTCAAAACCTCAGCTGCTAATCAAACAAAAGTATTGTTGCAAGCTAATGAACTACACATTAATGATGCCAGGCACATAGGAGAAATGAACTCGGCAAATGCACATTTAGAAACCTTTGTGTTACAGCATAGAGAAGATCGAGCGATGCTCTCTCCAAAGGCACAGGCGTTGAGCAGGGACAGAGGTGAAAGCACACCATCCAAACACACGAGGGACACAGTTCCTGTAATGGAGTCTAAGATTGTTCTGTGTTCTGAACCACAGTCGTTTAAAACACAACAGGATTACGAAACAAACTGTTCTAAAGGTATGTCTTGTGGTCTTTTCGTTGCTGGGTTTGGAGGGCTTTTCTTTGCCTCAGTTCTTACGTAAAAAATTGTTTAGTCATAAAGTGTGCTTGTGGAGTTCCAAGTGCTAGCTAGGAAGTTCAAAAGTTATGAAGTGTGTCCTCCTCCCAAAATTGGAGGAATTAAATAAAGAGTCTATGATTTGTTCAGTTTGTGTTTTACGGTTTGCTAACACCTGTCAGTGCTGTTTGTAGCCATGCTTTCCTGTGGTAGAAAATGAACTAAGAAAGAGAGTGTTGATTCTTGCCTCTTGCTGAAGCTGGAATTTCTTGAGGCGTGCCTGATTTGAACTTGAGCCACAGAGCTGCATTATTTGAGATGGAAACATAGCCACAGAAATAAACCTCCTTTTAGTCTGGTTATGGAAAATAACACAGTTTGCCTTACATTCATCTGGGCTTTGAAATTTCCCAAATATTGCTTGCTGTGTGCAACTGGTGTTACAGAGTAGCTTGGAGTGGATGTTTCTGTGGCAGAGTATGAGAGATCCTGTTTCTGCTTCCATCTGAAATAACATCGTGCATGTCCTCATAATGTAATCTATGAAACAGAGAGTGTTAATTACCATCTAGATTTCACACTGGATTTTTAGCTTATGAAAAGGAATTGGGAAATATTAACCAGATTCAGTGGAAAGGCTGTGCCTAGAAATCCCAGTCTGTAGAGATGCGTATGAATAAAGGCACCAGGCCCTTGAGTGAAGGACACCTGTCAGAAGACATTTATTTCTGACAGTTTATTTTCTCAAACCAACGTGAAGGCTGGTGCTTTCTTGCGTAATCCTGAGGCTATATCTGGTGGGCCAAAATTTGTGAGAGTTAACAAGACTGCATTTGTAGTGTTTGTATTAGAAGATGAATGAGTGTAAACTCATATGAATTCATACCCATCTTTTGGCTTGGATATTTATCTAGGTATGTAAGTTCTAAGCAATCAAAAGCAATCTTGCTATTTGAATTATTTGTCAATGTAAGTCTTGGTTGGATATCTTGTACATAAATGGAAATATAAAGTCCAATTAAACCACTAAATTACCTTTCACCAGAAGGGACCTCTTTCCCTCAGAACCTTAGTCAATTGGGAGAAAAAATATTTCTGTTTATGTGTGTTACCAGTCCTGAGCACTCGGTTGGTCTTCCTTGCAACATTGGCTCATCTGTGAATGAGCTCATCTTTTGAATCTGACTTACTAGGGTGTACTGCAGAACAGCAAGTGAGCAGCTTGGAGTGATGTTGAGAAATACACAGTGTGTTTGAAACTCATGCATCAGGAGTTGTATATTTAATCTGTATTTCTGGAAGAGAGCAAACTGGATTTGAAATCATGGTAGGGTGATTTTTGTAAGTGGGGTTCCTGTTCACAGGAACATTAGAGCGAATGCTGCACTATATAAAAGCTGATGATTAATTGTTAGGGTTTTATAGTGCTGTTCAAAATGTGTATTTATTGGTTTTTGACTTGTGTGGTGAAGAATGTATTTTAAATTAGGAACTGGCCAAGCATACAAAGGGACTATTGAAAAAAGATACAAAATCCTGCCATATGAAATGAAACAAATACAGAAGAAATAAGGTATGGTTATATGTAGTTATATATGTTACAAACTGACTGGTTTGAACATTTCATTTTGCTAAAACAGTATTGAAAACCAGATGTGAATGCAAAATATTTCTGTGCATTTTCTTTGGTAATAGATATTTCCTCTTCTGTAGCTGGTCTCGTAGCTGATATCATTATAGAGAGCATCGTGAACATGACATTAATGTAAGAGCAGGTTTGATGTGCCGTAAATTTCTTAGTATACCTTTATATATTTTTGTGTGATATGTATTTTTTTGAAAAGCCTTAGAGAAAATGTCTGTTCTCTCACAAAAGGCAAAAGAAGATAAGATTTTCTGTTACATTTATTTTGCTATTATACTTTTCTCTTTCCCCATCTCTAAATTTTCCCAAACACCTCAAAATGTAATTGTTCCTCCTCTTTTCTGATGTGTTATTGTTTAACTGGTGTTGGGGACGGGGATTCAGCCTGCTGGCTGTAGGCTGGGTTTGGAGGGTGCTGATGCAGAGCTGAGCTAGAAAGGCCAAACAGAAACAAACCAGGATGCATCCCTGTCCTGTGCAGCGATGACAAAGCTGTGACCTGGCCCTACAAAACCTTGACTTTCCTCGGGGTGCAAGGTAAGGCAGGTTGGGTTTTGGCTCCAGTGGACCAGCAATAGCTTCTCTAGTGGATTTTGCTGGACAGTAGTTTGGAAGTGTCTTAGAACGAGTGGAGAGAGGAAAGGATGAAGCAAAGGGCCTTCTGGATTCTGTGAGGAGCTGTGGACCGGGCTGTAGTATGTGGAGTATCCTAGTCATGGGGGGCTGAACAGCAAACTGGTGGCCCAGCTGACACTTTTATCTAGGTAAAAAGGATCTGCTTTCTATGGAACATCTCTTACATGAATGCCTTTCAATGTAAGCATCTCAAGAAAAGCACCGTTCTAATTAAGAAAATATTTGTAGAGAGTAATTCTTTTGTGATTGCTGATTGTTTCTCTATTTGTAGTTGATCTTGCCAATAGCCTCAGTCCGTACCGAGAAGGCAGATTTGTTGAGAAACGACTGAGGTCCTCTTCAGAAGGTACTGCTGGGGGCAGTCGGCTGATCATAAAACCAAAGGATGGAAATACAGAAGAGCTTAACAGCTTACGGAAGCAGAGAGCAAGCTCATCCTCTTCAAAGATGAACAGCATGGTGAGTTTTTTTGTTTTTCTGTCATCGGTGTAACTGTAATGAGAAGCAGCAACTTTACTAATAATGGGTGGTAATAAAGGTGGGGGGGAAGCCGTCTCAGGCTTCCAAAATGTGATCCAAGCTCAGCTATAGATACTAAAAGTACTTTTTTCAGGGCGTGACATTGTGAAAAGGTTTACATACTTTCTGTGTGGAGATTCTTGTCATGCTTTGCTAATTTGCCTGGGAGAGAAATACTGGGAGAGGGAACTGCGGCAAAACTCACCATGACTATTTCTGAGGTTAAATACAGCGGGCTATTCTGGGTCAACGTTTTATTGTTACTGTGTTACTTAGTTCATGGACTCATGTCTGGTCTGAACGATGAGAGATTCAAATCAGAAGTGGGATAGAAGTGGTCTGTAAGGAGGCTCCTTTGAGAGGTCCCAGTGGCCCCTTTAGAAACAAGTGACAAGTCTGAATGCTTTCACTCCGAGCACAAGGTAAGGAGGAGAGGAAAGGATCTCTTCTCAGAACCCTTGAGGGACTGGAAGAGCTAAGACAGAGCAGGTAACTGCAGGAGAGTACTTTTGAAACCTCTTTGAGTAGAACAAAAGTAGAAGGAAGGGACTGACAACTTTGTGCTTTCCTATAGCCAGAATAAACATTTTAAGATGTGTGTAACTTATGCATGTGCTCTCTAGTGAGAGGAATAAAGATGCTAAGATTGAAAATCTACAGCAATGGCATCCACTCTTTAGTTTATGGGAATCACTAAAACAAGTTTTATGGCCATTATTAGTTTGAAATATTTTATTCAACAGGCTAGCTGAAAAAAGGAGGATTCATTTTGTACTCTCATCTGAACACTGCTTTCCATAGAAAAGAAAAAGCTCCAAGTTTGTTCTCCCTGCCTAGAGATGCTAAACAGATGTATAAATAAAGGGGCTTTTTCTTTTTAGGTTTATGTGATAGCCATTATGTTACTACGTTGCAGGACCAAACACATCCGTGAGAGACTCTGATGCCTTTTATAAGAGACAACTTTTGCAGTTTTTCAGAGATGTGAAACTGACTGGTGCAAACTGACTTTAGATTTTGAGTTATGTGCTTTTTTGATGTAGTTTTACGGGCTAATACCAAAATTCAACAATTCACATCATTACTTAGATAACTTTTATGACAGTATGCTGCTTTGGGTGCCACTACACATTCTCTCATCCAAGAAGCCAAGTAAGGCTAAAATTGTCTTCCTCTGTGAGATTCACCCATAGCAGTTCCTGGTTGGTCATATAAAAATAGGTCCCCAGAGAAGGATCTGATCTAGTGTGAAATCCTCTTACAGAAACTGTGGCAGGAAATTGGGGGTTGGGGGTTCCCAAGAGGATGTGAAATCTGTCTTTTGTTGTGGTGGCTCTCGCCCACGTGTCTGAATGTATCATCCAATGTTCCTTTGAGGCTGGGCTCTCAAGTGATACTGCAGATGGCAGGGGAAATCCACATCAGTACCAAGCACATTTGTACTGTGTGTGGCCGATGCATAATTTTCCAGTGTACCGGTGTCCTGAAGCAATGGTCACTAAACCCACTCAACTACAATGGAGCCACTTGATGTCTTTAACAGAAACACTTGCCCCTATACTTACTTTGTGTAACCTGGGCAGATTGGATTACCTCCACTTCAATGACAGGATTATTCCCTTAGCAGTATCAGATTGTGCGGTTTTATCAGTATTCACTGGTTCATTTTACACTATCACAAAAGGGTGAGAGGCAAATTAATTTTAGGAAGAAGATGATCTTACACATCTTTCTAGTTTCTAGATTGTTGCCAATTTGTCAGATGAGATGAAGTAGTACAGTAATGCAAAATTTATTTCAACAATGAAACCTTGATTTTGAAAAGTGTTTTTATCCACTGGATTATTACACCCAGAGACACAGCATAGAAATGAAGAGGTAGAATTGTTACGTAGTAGAAGAAACCTTTGTGCTAGTGAAGTGTATAGTTCTAGTGTGTTTCTCTGTTTTTGCAGGAAGTTCGCATCCAAGTATCAGTGAATAACATCTTACTTCTCAAAGACAGAACGGACATGATGACATTTTAAAGATGCTGTTTCATGTAGGCATACAGACAGAGATGGTTATGCAGATGTAGTGCCTGCTGTAAAAAGCTGGTTAACCCCTGGCTCAAGCCTGTAAACCTGATTCGGGTTATTAGACCCAAGCTATTACGCAGAGCTCTCCGCTCATTTAAATACGAGGCCAGACCGATGCCATAGCACCTCATTCCATTTAGCCCTGTATTAATGAATGTGACAACACAGAAACAGCAGGAAGTAAGCAAGGTGTGTATGGGGGGTTAGGTGTTAAGTCTCTTATTGATGTTTTGTGTATGAAATCCACATGGGTTTTTTCCACTTCCATTAACAAGACTGTCTGCAAATTCACAAGCGTTTGCTCGTGCTTACTTATGGGTCAGTCACAGGCAGTCACAGACCACAAACTTTTACATGAAGACTATTGTGTGTGCTCATGAGTGAAAGCTAAATTATTGCTGCTTTCCCCCCAATACATACGAGTATCATCCTCATATGTTAAGAAAAATACTAGATGAAAGCTCTTTTAGGAAAAAGTGATGTTTAAGAACAAGTAAAACAAACCCCCAAACCACCACCACCTCACACATACACCACCCCTCGCCAGCTCCTGCCCTGCCCCACACATCCAGAAGTCAGAGTTCCCTGGATGGAAAAGTATTTAAACCCTGAAGAAATGGAATGTTCTTAATAATAAATATCTGACCAGTAAAAAAGGCCCTTCAAAATGTTGTACACAAACAATTAATGTTTAACACCGCACTAGCAGATTGTTACCGGTGAATGACCCTAATGAAGAACAGAGAGTGGTGGTAGCTGCTGATGCCAGTTTTCTGGCATCGTCCAGACATCGTGTTACGCTGAAGAAGCTTTGTGGTGTGGAAGTTCCCTTCCCTCACAAACTGAAAGAAGTCTTTCAAGATGCTCTTGGCTTTCTTTTTCGTGTTAGCAGACAGTGTCGGTGGCTTCTGCTGAGGGGCTGGCAGGAGTGGGGAGCCAGAAGAACCAAGGGGGTGCTAGATTTTCACAGGAGATAAGAGGAAGAAGCAGCAAATATTAGTGTCCGAGAAAGTGTTCTTTATCCTAAACAACTTGCTCAGCAGAGTATCTTGCATGATTGGCAGTGCTGTTTTTGAGGATGATACGTGCATCTTCTACATACTGAGAATATGTGTCAAACCTACAAAGATGGTCACTACCTCCTCCAAGAGTGGCATTAACTCACTTGGGAGATGCTAAAAGTAATTTATAAACTGGGCAGGAGCAATGCTGCTCAAAAATAAGATTTAGGGTAAGAAAAAATCTTTCAAAATAGCTGTGCAAACGTGCCGGTTTCGTGGTGATGTAAATAATGAACTGAAACAGACGCTTGAGATGAACTGCGTAGGTTACTAATGACGTGTGGGTTTCATCAGAATTCTTTCAAAGCCATCATTCCTGCAGTGACCGATCTCTGCCACGAGATGGCACCAGTTCACTAAAAGTGGTCTTGGACTCGTGCATAGTTACACGAAACGCGCAAACTACAATTCGGGACACGTTTTTGGAACAGTTCAATGTTGATTAGTCTCTGCAGTAGGATAGACTCTTTTCAAATGAACATGGCTGATACTGATGCATTTTAAAGAGATTCATTTTGCTATAGAAACTCTGGTCATTCAAATCTTCCGACTGTGAGGTCCTCAATTAGATCTTTTAATATTGAGATGTAGCACCTAGGCTAGTTATTTATGTCTCAGAAGACTGATAGAGGCTATCGCTGACCTTTCTTTGGTCTCCAGCTAGGTGGTGGTTCTTTTCCAGTGTGTGAGAGAGGCAAAAAAAAAAAAAAAAAGGAAGAAAAATGCAAAGCAGCAGGATAAAAGACCTGAATGGCCTGAAATATGCAGCCCTGCAAGACCAATGAAAAGGACATAAGCCTGGGTAGTTGAAACGTAGGAGAAATAACCATGTCGTGGAAAAAAAAATAAAATAGGATCAGACCCCCAAATAACTTTTAAGTAAGTTCTTAAAGAGGATTAGTAGACAGAACAGCAGGAAAGAAAGAGTTGATGTGCTAAGGTACTTAGAATTAAGAGGTGAAATTGAGGTGTGTGTGAGCAACAAAATTATCCATCACTTCTCATAGTAGTGGCTAATATGGAAAGATGACTATGCTAAGTATCTCCTTTACCAGTACTATAGAGGAAAAGTTTAAGAAAAAAGCAGTGCTGATAGATATTTTGAAATCCTAACAAATTACTTTCAGTCATTAAAACCAGATAGTCATAACGGATGATGTGAATGAAAGTAGCTATATGTTACTACAAGTGAAAAAAAGAGCATTCAGAGGATTGGATCTCCTGGACCACACTACCCAACTTCAGGCTGTGAGCTGCACTGTGCTGTATGCACCCATGGGTTTTTACTCTGTCAAGAAATACGACTGCACACACGTGGTAGAGCAAGACTGCCCACTTATATTTGCCTCTCACAGACCTGCCTTTCTGCCTCTCTGAGACTGTTTACAAAGAAAATAATTGTCTGTCTTTGTGACTGCTCCCATGCCCATACCTGAGTATCAGCGTGTGCTATATAACTAAAAGAAACCCTGTTTTTCAGCTTTTTCCTGTCTCAGTGGGTGAACATTGCCACTGTCCTTTGTGTTCTTCAGGACCACATTTCTCTGGGTACTCTCTTGAGCACAGGTTTTTCTTCAGTTTCCCATACCTGAATCTTTTCTAAGTATTATCTGGTTTTTGTTTGGTAAATTCAGCTACAAGTTTTCATCCTTGCGGGTAAAACCTTGTAGGTAAAAAATTTTATGCTTGCCCTTAGCGCTGCATTGCTGTCTCCTATTGCCTAGAGCACGGCAGCTTTGCCTAATTCTGTCAGTCCAATTAGAGCTGCACAACTTATTTTTCCAGATCGTTGCTTTGACTGTGACATTTCTTTCTTTGTATCTTTCTCATGGTTCCAATATATTAGATAAAACTGCTTGTTGCCACTTAAAGGACTTCATGGCCTAAGATCATCCCAGCTTTTTTCCCGTCAGCTTTAACAGTGATACAAGTATTCATTGCCCACTTGTCAAACTGTCAAATAGTTGCATTTATTTTTTTTCCCCCACACTGCTTATCATGCACTGGAGTAACTGCAGTTACCACAAAGCTTCATTTCCTTTCTCATTTTTAGTTTAATTTTTAGCCTTTCCTACAGGTGACAACGCGATACTGAACTAAGATAATTTTTCAAGATGCATGCTGGTGCTGTATTATTGAGGCTTTTTTGCTTATCATTCCGATGCTGACACTTAGGCAAATTCCCCTTTTCCTCATGCTGGTACTAGGTTTATTATGTGAGGATGCTCTGAGTGCGTAACATCTCAGTAAGTATATTTACAATATAAAGCAAGAACAGTACATTCAAAAATCGGTGTTGGAATACAGGGTAGTATTTCATGGGCTACTGCAGGGTTCATTTTGGTAATGGGAGAGATTTAATATGTCAGTTCAACATTAAATTTGCAAAATTAGTAATTGACTAATTTAGTGTAGAGACAGGCCTTTGAAACTTCGGGAAGATATAACAAAGGTAAATGATTGACACAAAAATAGCGAGGTGCTAGCAAAAGAGGTATTAACTGCAAGTATCTGGGATTCCTGATGTTTCTCTAGAGGGAGCAGAAGGGCCTCATAGGTGATTCATAGGTCACTTGAATGGAACTGTGTTATGGCCCCTGCTTGGAATGTCTGTGGTAATTATCTAATTAGCAGCTGGTGTCTAAATTTTAGTTAGGTGTCTGGGGTGTTCTGTGTGAGTAACTCTACCTGGGGGATTTGGGGTGACTTAGCAATTAATAGTCAGGTTTCTAGTGTACTTCAGAAATGGTACTTGCGATGATGAAGCGATTATCCAAACCACTGTATTCAAGTCTCTCCTTGTGTTTGATATTGTACAATACAAAGCGGGATCCAAACCTGCAGCTTGTGAAAATGTGTCCAGTGCTTCCCACAGATGACTTTATTTTTAATGTTTCCTGAGTAGTCTTACTAACAACCACCAGTTCTAACCTAGTTGCTGCATCGTGAGAGAAACAACAGCATCCTGCACCTCCATGGACTTCACTGAGTGTACATGAATAAGGGCTATAAAATGGTTTTTGGGTTCCTCTTCTCTATGCTGAATGGTATGATATTTTGCTGGTGACTGATGAAGCAGTGAGCATGGGTAAAACTAGGTTGACTGCTAGTCTAGGGAGGATTGAAGTGATTTTCTTACATGCTCCAGGTTGCTTTAACGTTATTTTCTCCTGCTCTTTTCTCATTGAGTATGGACATGACCACCTGCTTCATACCTTCTGACAGTCTGCGCTAAGACTATTTGGAGGACGAGATTTTTATGCAATCTGTGGCCAACGTGTTGGGTGGAAGATGGTATTGAAAATACATGAATCGAGTAGTTTGAGTTCCAGTGGGTGACCAGTAGACTTAAAAGTAGAATTGAAGGTGCTTGCTTTTGTGACCTGTAAATGTGCCCTGTAGAGGCTTGAGGAAACCCTACAGGATACACTTTCCACCTACAGACTAAAGGCACATTAATGATTAATATTTTAACAGCAGATAAGCTTCTGTCTTGACAGGTTGCACTGGAAAGGCAGTGAATGAAAGGTTATGGGTAGGATTTGAGTGCTCAGCGTTTCAGTTTAGGTTCAACAGAACTCCCAAACCCCTAAAAACCCAGCCTTTTTCAGATATACCAAAAGTGTTACAAAAATACGAACCAGGTAAGCAAAACACACACACTCCTTTAATGTCTTTTGCAACAACCTTCTTTAGAACTAACAAGATTGTTTTCTCTGAATAACTGCAACCTGTTTTAACTTGCTATACAAATATTATCTCTGATGTCTGTGATGTTCACGAAAGTTTTTCTGTAGTTAAAGTAGGCGTTACATTTTGTTCTGTCACTTGAATTATGGGATTTATGCCTAATTTGAATTCCTCTCTGCTATGCTGGGCTTCTGAAGGGATGATATTTAGGAGCATCAATTCTTATTGAACTGTTCAAGCAAGCCCTGTAAGGCAGCGGTTCACCCTTCATGTGAAGTGGACTTGACAACTTTCATTTATAACTAGCTTTGTACTAACATAACAAAATTGCCCCTTTTGCAATGAATTTGGCGCTTTGTTCCTTTGTGGAAAGGAACTGTGGAAGCCACTTAAAGCAAGAACTGTCAGGGCTACTTTTATGGTATGAGGCTGAACAGTGCTATCTCAATAGGAATAAACTGCTGATTATAGGTAAGTGGTAATTTGGGCCTTACATTCTTAATTTAGCATGGGGAAAACACCTTTCACATACTATTAGCACAAAAAAAAATGGAAATGGCAAATTGGGATTTAAGCATTTTGTCTGTGATTTTTAGGTCAAGTCAACTAGAAGCTTTTCAGCTAAATGCCCTCTGGGAAATTAATGTCTGTAGTGTAATATACATTTCTTAACATGTTAAGAGCTTATGAAAATCAGATTGCGGTTGTTAGACACTTTGAATTAATTCCTGAGATCAAGTAACTAACAGAAGTTAATTTAGATGTGACTTAATACTTAGGTTATAATGTTCTATCCACTTCTTTAAGGAGATAATCATTATAGTCCCCAAAAGGGTAAACTGTTATTCTAACATTGGTGTAATTATTCCGAGTGAATAGTTCTGTCAGTACAAGTAGGAAAAGTGAGTTATTAGCAATTTTAAATTCCAGGGTAATATTTATAGTGGATGGATGTGTTGTTACATAGTGAAAATAGGACAAAATTAGTTCTTTTAGTTCTGTGGTGGGTTAACCCCAGTGGGCAGCTCATTGCCATAGTGGGGTAGGGAGGAGAATCAGAAGGTAAAGTGCAAAAACTTGCAGGTGGAGATAAAGGCAGTTTAACAGGTAAAGCAAAAGCTGCACACGCAAGGAAAGCACAATAAGGGGTTCGTTCAGGAGTTCCCATCGCAGGCAGGTGTTCATCCATCCCCAGGAAAGCAGGGCTCCGTCAACCGTAACGGGTACTTGGATGGACAGATACCTGCAATTGTCCTGCCTCCCTTCCCCCTTCTTCCCCACAGCTTTCATTGCCAAGTGCAATGTCATGTGGTGAGGGACATCCCTTGGGTCAGTTGGGATCTGCTGTCCCAGTGTGTCCGCCCTCCCAACTTCGTGTGCCCCCCCCAGCCTGCCCGCTGGTGGGGTGATTAGGATAAAATACCTTAACACTGTGCAAGCACTGCTCAGCAATAACAAAAACATCCCCGTGTAATCACCACTGGTTTGGTCACAAATCCAAAACACAGCACCACACAAGCTGCTGTGAAGAAACAACGCTCTTGCAGCCAGAACCAGTGCAAGTTGGATATCTGGTGTTTTCTTCTGAAGGCCTAATATAGGAGTACTTGCTGTAAATATTGCTTGAACTAATTTACAGAGGACTGGACTAGGGCAATTAGGTGTCCTCTGTAATGAGTTATGTTTATTTTTCTGTTTTCATATTTTTCTGGAATACTTAGCTGATTATTGAGACTCAAAAATGGAAGTGTAAAACACACTGAATTAATGTTGTTTTCCAACAAAATCACACTTATGTGCTAGTCTCACTACATCCCCCAAACCATTTTGCCAGTTAATGTTAAGGGATAGCTTGTTCCAAAGCTGCTTCTCTTTTTGAGTTGATACTGTTCTGAAGGATTTCTTTCTGCACAGAAATATCTGGAAATGTGTGAAAATACGCAATAATGATCAATATTGTTTAAAAGTTAACTATATTTGCCAAGCAAAAGCAGCTTTGTTCTTTTTCTGTTTGTTTTGACTTTTGCATTTTACTTGCCTATTCATGATCACGTTTTCCGCAAGCACAACATGTTCTAAGTACAGGCGAGTCCTGTAGCAAAATTGTTATGCTATTGAAAAACAATTCTATGGTCTTCAGTCTGTGTATGCAGGCTACTAAAATCTGCATGTTACCACTTCCATGCTGTCTCCAAAGAAACAACTCATTTGTGGTGAAGACCTTTACCTCCTGCTCAGTGCTGTCGTGCTGTTGAGACATGGGAGAAGTCAGGGATTTACCAAAATCCTATGACAAATCTAATCAATAGTCCCTACCGACTCTCACAATACATTGATCAGTAGTAGGAGAGGAGCAGAATCACTGAGGTTGGAAGGCAGCTTTGGAGATTGTCTGGTCCATCACCTCTGCTCAAAACAGGGTCAGCTAGGATTTCCTCAGGGACGCGTATAGTTGGGTTTTGAGTATCTCCGAGGGTGGAGACTGCAGAACCTCTGTTGGCAACCTGTCCAGGTGTTTGTCTAGCCTTCTGGTTTTAAAAAAAAAAACACCAAAAGCGTTTTCTTGAGTTTCTTGTATTTTGTTTGCACATTCTTGTCTATTCACTGAGTGCCACCAAGAGGATTCTGGCTCTGTCTTCATTACTCCCCATGACCACCCTCGTTTGTCAGATGCTCAAAGCCCTTTGATACTGAGAAGAAATGAGAGTCCAAGGTTGAAATGCAAGGACAGGTAGCCGCAGAGAATACTGAACAGAGCTCCTTTGACACCTCCCATTGAGCTTCCCAATCATTTGTTGTGCCAGTGGGCTCTGCCCAGTTGTGTTGTGCCTGCAGACATGCTGGAGTGGGAAGAAACGGTAAACTCACAGGAACTGGGATCATCCTCACGTGTACACACACCCTCTTATATTTCCACATCATACTGTATGGACCAGTTGTGCCAGAGGAAGGAGGTTGTTGACAGGGAGTTCCTGTGACGTGATATGATGATGGTGGATGGGGAAAGCGGGAGTGGGGGAGGCAACCAGGACCCCAACAAGTGTTTCCAAAGAAGTTGGAAGAGGTAGTACAACATGATGTACTCAGTGTGCTGGCATACTGGGATCTCTTTCCACTTGCAGGAGGGACACAGGTCAGGGCAACCTGGGAGTTATAGGGTTATATGACCTAATGTGGCTGATCTAATGCCCAAATTTCAATTACTATACTTGCATTTTAAATAAAATAGGAGTCTTTATGCAATGAGTAGTGTACTTAAGTGGAAAAATATTTCTGCCCAGTATTGGTAATAGAAAGTACTTATTAAGAAAAGGTAAATGGTTTTAACTTAATGATTTCTATACACTGGAAGATTACTTCAGCACTGGCAGTATTTTTGCAGCTGTAGTTTATCTTCTCAGGTTGGCATATAAAAATAATAGATTCAGAAGGAAAACAGAAATCACTAGGTGAGTTCTCTAAGGGAGGCAGTTAATGGAGATCTGATTCACTGAAGTTGAAATTTATGACTAGTGAATACAAATTAAACAATGTCTTGGGTTTTTCATCATGTAGGTCAGATGATTCACAGGTAGTTTGTGCTCACTTCGTTTTTTATGAAAATCCAAACTGAAAATTGTCCTGATGTTGTTCATAGAGTGACTAATTCAGCTCCTGTCCTTTCTTGTGCACATCCTTTCCTGCTGCGTAGGTCCCTCAAACGATGTGACCAAAACCAGTCTTATGGTGAGAGTTCTGCAATGCTTTCCCATAAGCTGCCTATTTGTATTCTTCTGCTTGTGTGAGAATAAACTCAGAATAAATACAGTATTTTTTCCTTTAGGCTACAGCAATTCAGGGTAGGGTTCTTCCAGATCCTTGATCCCTTTAATTGATAAAAAGAAGTTAATGGGGTGAGAAATGGAAACACTGTTGGACCACTTGTTCAGTCATATTTGCAGTCTTTGTCTTGCCAGTGTGTTGCTGGAGGCAATGCCAGGCGAACCCTGGATTAAGGACATGGCAGTGGCTGGCAAACGAGGTGCACAGCCCAAAAGCTCGCCATTTAGAACAAGAGTGTTTTCTGGTTTAGTCAAGTGTGTGCTAGCTCATTAAAGAGTCGGGATTACAGTTTGCATGCTATGTTACTGATTGATATATGGAAATTAGGTTTGGGAATGCTTATCTAGGTTAATTCACCTTTTAATGGAGGAATAGGCAAAAAGAGATCATTCAGGAAAGGAATGAGATGCTAAAACACATTTTGCTACCTCAGAGCTCATTTTCTGTATTCATAGAATTCATTCAGTAACACTAATAAAATTCACTGGAACAACATAGGCCTGGTGAATAGCTTAATATCTTTCTATTTAATTTTTCATAACTCACAGAATAGATGTCTTCATTAAAAAAAAACACATGTGACCCCCCAGATAACATAAACCTTTCTGAAATTAATATACTTCAATTTCAGGACAGGAATGTGTATTTTTATATTTGAATTCTTGATAAAGAAATAAACATTTTGCGCTTCTATGCTTTGAGACGCTTTCTTGATTTTGAAGAGTATTAGTGTCAGATAATTGACTAGGATTTATAATTACATCAATGGTCTGGGTGGCTGTTAGAACTAGGAGGTTTGGTAGCCAGAGGAACATTGGTACTTGAGAAGTGGTAGTAAGTAATAGCCGGAGCAATTCATTGTACAAGAAAGTAGTAGTTACTAATAGCTGGAGCAATTCATTGTGTGACATGTACAAAATGCAGTGTTGGATACTAAAGAAAACCTGGGGAGGGGAGTTAAAATGTTTAGTAATAGCCTGTTTCAGCATCTTGAACATCTGCAATGGGATGGGGAGTTTTAAGCAATCCAGGGCAAGTGGAAGATTGTTCACCAAAGTATATTTCTGTTGCTTGGACAGATAGCTTGCACAAAAAGGCAGGCTTCAGTTTTTCTTACTTAATGTTTTTTATTCATGTGCATGTTTTAAATTACTCCCACCATACCCACCCTGTTATGTCTGATCCTGTAAAACGGGCAGCCCTGTAGCAGAACTCACATTATCTCCTAAAAATGACTCCTACAAGATTCGTCATGGGATAACATTTTGGAGTGTATCAAAGGAAGTGAGGTTAGTTTTGACTGCTCCAAAAATCAAAAGTTTGTTTTTGCAGGAGAAGTCTCCTGTCATCTTTTTTTGACATGTTGTAGTTGATAAAAGTAAAGCCCACCAGTTGTGATGTACTTTAACCTGACATGATCAGATTTTAAGGGTTTGGAATATATTTTAAAGAAATTACCCTGAAATAAGCATTGTGAAACTCGTGTTTTGCGAAGTAAAATAAGTAACTATTGGGAGGGATCACTTAGTTAAATGAAATTGTCTTTATAAATCTGCCATCTTGTCAGACTGTTACCTTGGCAAACTTTTGTCTTTATAAATTTGCCGGCTTTTGGAATCTGGCTGCTTACTGCAGTGGGGGAAGGTGAGGACCTGATCCAGAGAGAAACGAGTAGGGTAAAGAAAGGGCAGGACTTACCAGAGGATGGGCTATGTTCCCATTAGAAAATGGGAAGGAGTGTGAAGTGCTGACGGTAAGAGAGGAAGGGCTGAAGGTAAGAAAAGTGGGATTAAGTATGGGGTGGAGTTCACTGTAAGTAGTATGGAAAAGGAGGCGATGAGGCTTTGGGAAGGAAAGAAGTTTAGAGGAGATTTGGGGCTAGCGGAGCTCTGAAAATTAAGAGGATGGGAAGTAGGTCAGTGGAAGGAGCTGGATAGAGGGGAGAGGTTTTCTATATTTATGTAAATCAGGCAGGAATAGAGGGAGAAATGGGGAACTAAACAGGTCAAGAGCTTGCAGAACTGGTTGCTAAGAAAACTTCATCACATCTCTCTTACCTGAAATACTGAAATCCGTGGGGGACGTTGTTCAGAGGAAAATAAGGCAGGCTTTATTTTATAGTTATATAAATTACTATAAATGTATATATTTTTAATTATAAAATATGCCTCGTTGACAGCAGCTTGTCAGGCTTTTCAGCTGAAAGAGGGAAGTAATGCAATATTCCTGCAGTAAGTATGGCTATGTGCATGGCAGTGTAAGTCTTTTCGTATTTTCATGAGTTGCATTTTAAGAGAGTTCTTTATCCAAATGAGAATAAGAAGTTGTCATTTTTGTCTTTACTCTTTAAGGACAGATGTGACATGGATACCAATTGGATCTTGTTACCAAAGCTGTACCTTTTCTTCTGAAACACTTTAACTTCTCTGAGCCTGTTAAAGGGGAAAGAAAAAAAGGAAAAGGAATTTTTTTGCATCTAGATTCATAGAGATTTATGCCTGCAACTTCCATTCATGTTAGCTCTGATCGAAGTAAAATCCCAAAGTATCCCCAACACTGACATCTTCCCTAATTTGTTAATTCAGGTCTTACTACAATATACATTTTCTCCTTTCTGAGGTGGCAATTGTGTGCTCCTTTTGCAATAGGTCACAATTATTTTTTTTCCTGTATCTTTTTGTCATTTCACCTGGTATTCACCAGGTACAACTGTTTTCACAGCTGTTTACAAGTCACAGTTGTGTTCCTTATTTTGCAGGCATGTAACATGGGAAATATTTATTTTCTTTTCTCTATGATTAAGCCTTAATGTGATGAAATGTTTCCTTAGTGATTTGTCATTCTTCATAGCAATATGTAAAAATATAAATGTAACACATTGAAATGAATTCATGAGCAGTTTCAGAACAAGAGTGAGGCTTCATTAAGTGGATTTAGATAAAGAGGGGAAAAAAACTCATCAGTAGGGACCACAAACTGTTTTATGGACAGAATTGTATCCAGGAGAGTATATAGCTGCAGATAGAAAAGTAAGCTTCTGAGATTAATTTTATGTGTCTAATGTGTTGATATTTTGAAGGGAAATTATGAAAAGATGTCGTGTCACCTGTTTATTTGTACTGTGCCTTCACTGCTTTAACCTTACGCTTTCAGGTCTTCTGCTGCTCAGAAAATGCTGTGGTCAAAAACAGCCAAGCAACAGCTGGATCCACTGACCCTGATTTGGTTCACTGTAGTCATGGCACCACACTTTAGTGAGTGACGTGGGCACAGGGGAATTGCTAGTTGAGGGTGGCAAGCAGAGGAAACATCTTTTGACATGGCTGTTAAAGCGCTTTTCAAACTAGAGCCTTGTGCTGGAGATTAGAGGCTGGTGCTGCTGCTGTGTTAGGTGGGTCTCATAGTGATGCAGAGATTTTCTGAGATGCCTAATTAGTATGCCCTGTTACCACCTCCGCTATTAAACTGATAACCAGAGATATGGAGTCAGGACAAATTTTTTTTTTTCCTCCGTCTCAGACAGAAGGGTAACTTCCAGGAAACTTTTGCTTTCTTCATACCTTGGGATGTTGTTCTTTATTCCCCATTCCTACACCCGATGGAAGTGTGCGCTTGACCATTAAAGACCATTAAAGATTACGGAAAGAGAAATGATTTGGCTTCCGATGCTGCTTGCTCCCAGGCATATGTTAAGGATGTGTGTTTTATGTAACACAATGTCTACTTAATGTAAATTAGTTCTCTGTCAACTACAAAGGAATGCATAGGTTAACCT
This sequence comes from Falco rusticolus, assembly GCF_015220075.1. Taxonomy (NCBI): domain Eukaryota; kingdom Metazoa; phylum Chordata; class Aves; order Falconiformes; family Falconidae; genus Falco; species Falco rusticolus. The sequence continues at coordinate 51,959,638 of NC_051187.1, forward strand.
GGTTTTATACTGAATCGCTTCTAAAGTTTCCTATTGGAAGAAAAGGTTAAAAAGCCTGATGATTTCCTGTGATTTGATTATGGTGGGAGAATTTGTATGTCTTTTAAACAAATAAGAATCATCATCAGTGGATGAGAACTACCTCTGTTTCCGAGACAAGCTGTCAAGCTATTCATACCACTTTTCAGGTTTCAAAGAGCAGAAGGGATGCAGAAGCTAATTCCTCAGAGCAGTACAGTTTAGTAACAAGATATGATCAGAACTGGTAAATTTACATTAAATAGAGTGTCCCTGAGTTCTTGCGAGTGTGTATATTCATAAATGCGTATTTATCTTGGTATTTCTAGAGAAAGAAAATAATGGAAAAGTAAAATGGCCTTCTTACTTTACTGTGCCCAGGTGCAAAATCAGGAATAAAATAACCCATTCAGAAGTCATTCAGAAGTGAGTAGTGACCTACAAAGCTTATTTGTGCAAATGAACTCTTCAGAAGAGACAGATTTGGGATGGGGGGTTCGTGAATGTCACATTCTTCATCGCCTGTATTAGGCACTGATAAGATGAGACATTGAATCTCAGCGTGTTGGTGTCTTTGTGAGGTTTTTATTTCAAAGAGATACAGATACATGAATAAAAATCTTGAACGTAAGTGAAAGGAATAGTCAGCCATTCAGCCATGGTTCATGAATCACAGCAGTTCTTGTGTTAATAACTTGAGTTGGGAAACTGGATGCCAAACTGTTCTGAACTCGACGCTTTAAGTGGACTCAGCTGTATACTGGAAGGACCTACAGGTGGAAGAGAATAGAACTGAAGCAGGGATGCTATGCTTACTAACACAAGAAAGAAAAGCGCTATTAATGCATGGTTTTGCTCTGGGATAGCATTCACCATTCTATACAGTCTGCATAACAAAGGCAATTGTGGTATTATTAAATGGTATGAAGTGATACACTGATTTCTTCAGGCATATTTATTGCTGCACTGTAGGAGGTCTGTAAGGTCTATTAACTGGAGAAGTTCAAAGATAGCTGTTGTTGTTCAGTATTCATTTTTTTAAAAAAATCCGTGCAGCAGGGTGTCTGATAAAAGGTTTTAGGATCCTCTGTTGTCCCTGTAATGCACATTTCAGTTGCTTTAATGGAGCTCTCCTTTTTGGAGCTGACACATGGAGCTGCCAAAACTGAATTGTTCATGAGACCGGTGGTTGTTGTGAGGAAAGAAAACCAAATGTTCTTATGAGCCAGTAAGAACTTTTTCATGTTCAGATGCTTTAATCGTTATTGCATGTTTTTACAGTGGGTGAGCAAAAACTCATCACTTGTTACTCTGTCTCTGTGTCGTGGTGGTAAACAGTATTTGTTTACCAAAACTAGAACAAACATTGCAGGTTCTTTTGAGCGCTTTGTTCAAGCTTAGAATTGTTCGGCAAATAGCAAAGCAAATTTCTGTTTTTATTCATTCTGCATATTTCAAAGGTAGAAAGGTGCAGCTTCAGGCAACATTTTTGTATAGAAGTACTGCAGGTTATTTTTGTATTCAGGATGAGCAGAAAGGATTAGCAGATCCCAACATGAATTAGGATTTCATTTCAGACCTGAGTTCCATTTTGATGTGCTGTTGCTACATACAGGGTTTGCACACTAGCAGTACAACAGCCACATGCTAATTGGTATTTTGAGGGAATGGTCATACTTCAAAGTTCAAACAGGATATAATGTAGGGAAGATTGAAATAAAAGTTTTGACTCTTATGGGTGGCTTCACAATAAAGATGAACTTGAATAGGACTAAATATGTAATGATGTTCCGAGTATAAATTAAAAGGTTATACATCTGCGAGCAGAAGAAAAAATTCTGTTATTGCTTGAGATCTCTTCTATTGTAGCATTTATTTCCTTAGACAAACTGTTGGAAATTGTTTTTACTAACAGTATTTCTAGAGTGAAACCGGACCATTTTGTTTTTTCCTGTATTTGTGTTTACTAAGGTAAGAGGTCGTGCTGTTTCCAAGCAGAAGGCAAGTATCAAGGTGTATGGTATGACAGAATTTTGGAGATGGTGGGTTCAGAGAGTAGAGGAGAAGAGAGTATTTGCTCATGTGTATGGTGGTATCAAACAACTTCCTGGTACCTATGTAGTGAGTTTTTAACAGAAAATAAAGATTGGTAGATTTCTGGAGCTGGAAAGGAGCATCGGATCCTCTGGTGAGACATTTTGTATAGGACATGTCATAAAACTCTACCAGTTACCTCTGGATCAAGGACACAATGAGTTCTGCTGGGGTAAGGATATAAAAAATAGGAAGATATGGAATAGCTGTGCTTTCACTTGCTAGGTTATTCCAAATGTGTGAGGGTGGTTGGGTGGGGTTTTTTTTGTTTGTTTGGTGGGTTTTTTTGATTGTTTTGTTTTGTTGTTTTGTTTTTTTTTTTTTTTTCAAAAAACACCACTGACCAACAAACCAAACCCAAAGACTACTTGAAAGAAATTGTGCCTAATTCCTATATTAATGGCAACTGTGTTCTTACTTCCAGCCATTAGGCCTCAGTTTGTCTTTTGTACCTAGAATTAAGAGCATCTTTGAGTACCTGGCATTTTTGTGTCTATTAAAGCTGTTTGTAAATTATAAACAAAGCTGATTTCTCTATCTTTTCTTCTTTCAGTTGAACAGATTGAGGTCTTCACATATGTTACTTCGCAGAATATTTTGCATTTTTTAATTGGCTACTTGAAACTTTTGGGGGGTGGGTGGGTTAAGTAGAGAGGAAAAAAAAGGATCTGTTTGATTCTAACAGCAACGTAATAATAAATAATATCCTGTCAAGCATTTGTGAAAATAACTGGTACAGAAAGACAACAATCACCACCTCATTCCTGTCTTATTGTTGTATGTATATTTGATCTCTACAATAGCAGTGAACACCTTAATTCTGCGGGGTAAAATACACTGCATCTCCCAAGGAGATTAATTCTTTGCTGCAAAGTATATTGACATCCCCTAGATGTTACTCATGCAAATGATATGAATATCTAGTCCCTTATAGAGCATTTTGCTCAGTGAAGAGAACAGCTCTTTCTAAATTTGTGCATAGTTGGCAGTTTTCCACTGTGCTGTTTTCTGTAAAGCCGATGCACCTATTTATGCATTACAAAAAATAAAGTGCAGGCAGCAACACACATTTTGTGTTATCACTTGTACTCACTGGAGTAGGAGTCCTGTGGTAGCTCAGTAGGATGGCATATGAAATTATTCCCGTGTGTTATGGGAAATAATTGACTTTGGATTTTCTTTGTTGCAGCTGTTCTTAATGGTTTTTATTTGTCTGAGGGCGACATGTATTATTTTCTGGAAGGGCTGCTGATCATAACTGCTTGTCTGTCAGCCTTTAAGTGAATATTCTTTATCCATTAAATCATCTGTCGTCCACTTGCATTGAATTCTACAGCTGTTGTGAAGACATACTTGTTCTTGTCAAAAGATGTGCTGCACTACAGTGTAGAAAGAATCCAAGTGGTACAGGTAATATATTTTATTATTCTAATAGAAATAGAGGAAAAAATGAACAAGCGTTTGGTACATAAATCCTTTCCAGGGCCTGTTCCTTACGTAGTAAGTCATCATCCCGGAGGAAGCGTTTGTGTCCAGGGAACATGTCTGGGTTTTTTGAGCTATAAAATTGGTCCAGTAAAAGATATTTTTTCTTCTAATATACCTTGCCTCTCCTTGATCTTTAGTCAATCATGGTTACAACAATTCTGTTAATGTAGTTTTTCAGCAGCTTGTGGTTTTTCATCTCCCTGCTTTGATGTGCCTTCAGCCAACACAAGCACAATGTAAGCTATCTACTTTTCACACATGTAAAAGTCTCAAAAAGCAGTAGTACATCAAAGAAATTAAAAATATGCCTGGTTAATCAACCTTTTTTTATACTGCTGCTTTTTACAAAGGCAATCCTATGGCCCATCTCCCACTGCAGCTATTTACCGCAAACTCCTGTGTCTTCATACTTATTCTTTTGATTAATAAAAGAAAAAGTGGTGCCTTTCTTAATTTGGCAGTTTCTATCATTTACATTTTTAGGTGAAAGCTGCCAAGCTTTATTAGGGGGCTGAGCTCACAAGGGGGATACTTGTGTCATTTCCACATGCTTGTCATGTTATTTTCTCCGCACTTGTTAACTCAAACTGTCAACCTATAAAGTGCTCTTATAACATTTGCGTATGAGGTGCTGCAGGAGGTGACATAAGCTAATAGAAAGTGTTCGCGGTAACAGAAAATCTCATTTGTACATAGTGAAAGTGATGAGCTCAGGGACTTGCGCTTTGATTGCGTTTATAATTAATGATGCTTTGTGTATCTTAGTGTGATAGCTGCAGACAGTGCTGCTGTCTCACCGGTCCTGTCTGATGGGGTCCTTTCTCCTAAGAGATGTGGACAGCAGAGAACAATGGAGCAGGTATGCGATCTAGCTGGGCTGATTGCGAGTTTCTCGACTAATCACAGGCATGTCATTCACGATTAAGAATTGAAACTCTGTCTTCAGCCTTATATCCTGGTTGTGGATGTAATGACTTCAGGACTGTGTTTAAAAAGTGTCCCTTTTATTTAGCAACAGTACAAAAATGAGGTAGATATCCACAGGAATAAATGCTAAAAATACCACAAAGACAGAAAGTTTATCTCATATTGCTGTATGAAAGGACGGCAAGATAAACCTTTTATGGCTGCTGGAGATGAAGCCTTCTGCACCAGATGTTGTTGAGAACCTGTGGGCTGTTTGGTTTTATTGTGCTGTTTCTGATTACTTCTTTAGAGAGCAAAGGCATTATCTACTGAATTTCTTATTGTGCTTGGCTGCCATTCCTTCCCTTCCTTTAAAAAAGGTTTGTGAAGAGGATGAGTAGGGCTGTTCCTGTGTGGTAGCTGTGGTAATCTGTATTTGCTTTGGTTCGCCCTGGTGGAAACTGGCTTAGTTCTCAATAATTTCCCCCTTCTAAGATAACAAAATCCTGTGCGAACACACAAACCATTGAAGAGAAAGCCTGTTTGCTGTCTTGTCAAGGTCTGTGTCAGCCCCACATATTTTGCTTCTCTGACACGTAACATCACCAGCCCTGTTGGTTTTTCCATGCTCATGCTTTCAACTTCTTGTAGGACTTCAGACACCGAAGTTTTTCCCTGGCTGTTTTTCCTTTGTTGCCTTTTCTAAAGGCTGGGTGAATCTGGCCTTAACCAACTGTTTCAAGGGAGTGGCACGAACAGCTTCATTCCTTCAGGGTCTCTTACAACTAGCGAGCGGAGCTGATTATATTTTGCATAGCATCCCATATTTCTCATTTATATATGGAAGATTACATCTCTGATTTTTTTTTTTTTAACTGAGCTAGTCTTTGAGCCTAGAGCTAAAGGAAGAGAACCTTTAGCTAACTCTTAAGAATGTTTTGTATTAATTCAAGTGTAATAAATAAATTAATTACTGTCTGGTTTCTACAGCATATAGATTCAAGTCTTCTCATTTCCTAACACTGGACATTTGTCCTCTGATCTTGTGTAGTGCATATCTGGTAGGACCTGTTTGTAAAACTTGACTGTAACTTACTGTTAGTTTCCCTGATGTATTCTGTAGTCAGTGGAGAAGGCGGTTCCTTCAGGAGATGATTAACAGTGGCTCATTTCAGCCTCCCTTCGGAACCATGTGTAACTTTTCTCACTGTTCTCCCTTGCTGACTGTTGAGAGGACCTCAACAGATTAGCCTCATTAGGCTGGTTCGTTTCTGAGAATCCGGCTTGTTGATAAAGCACTTGACCCAGTTTTCTTTCTTGTTCTCTATGACTGCAAACCACGTGCTGTGTGGATCCGGCCCAGTTTTTGAGTGTATCACATGGCTACCAGTTTCAACTGGGTAGCATTTGTCCCCTTGCCTCTCTGTACTGTTGGGTTAGCTGGATTCTTCAGTATCTGCAGGGTGTTTTGATACTCGTTATGTAAATGAGGCAGATTTTTAACTTCATCGCATCTGAGCAAGTTGATACTCTTTGAGATCCACTTGAAATTTTGTGCACAATAGTTCCAATTTTATTAAATGGGAGATGGTTTAATAAAGCTAAATAAATATTCTGTCACATTTTACAGAGCTCTTTTGCCGATACATACTGACTGGTGCTGTCATCTCTAATTGATGTGAGCCAACATATTTTTGTTTCGCTGCCCTGCTTTGGATCTGTGTTTTCTCTGGAAATGTTTGTTGGGTTTTTTGTTTGGTTTTTTTTTTATTTATTATTTGCAAGGCTATTTTGCATCCTACAATCTTCTCGGCTTTGTTGCTAAATATTTTCAAAAAAATTATCTGAAAATCTGGGTTAGAAGGGTATCAGAGGGCATCACAGACAGCTGCAGCAAGTGTGACAGTAATTTGTTTCAGGTTTTCATTTAGTTTGGGTGTCCTTAGAAGCCTTTTGGTGAAGGGATGGACTCGGGGAGGGGAGATGGAAGACAATTTTATTGAAGAGTAGATGTTAACCAGAAATGCAAGTGCCCAGCACTAGGGTGTTACTCACATTAGTAGACAAGGTAGAAACAGTACATTGGTTAACTACTAGCACAAATATGATAAACTGTGAAACAAACCACCAAATTACAGCGGTTTTCTTCAGGACAGTTTTCTCCATGTAGTCTGTGATCCTTGAAGTCAGGAGGCCATACTCACACTTAAAACCACATTTGAATTTAGCAGTCTAAAAAGCGTACAGTTACTGTGTGCTTAGATACCGTTCATCATACCCATCTCAGCTGATCTCAAGCAGCTGAAGTCTGTTACCTATCAGACACCTAAATATTTCATTGCAGACTTGCAGGAAGAAAGTAGGACTGACTTCTACAACTGTTGCTCTGAAATTCATAGATTGATTAGCATTTTTTAATAATACTTCAGACTGCATGTCAAGGAGGTTTAGTTGTTGATGTTATCTGAAATAAGGTTCTGTAACCTTGGGAAAAATACACCCTCCCTTTTCATTTCATAGAGAGTCATAGTATATTTTGTCTCAGGATTGCATTTTTTATTAGAACAGAAATAATGTATTGGGGAACTCCTAATAAAATCAATTGAAATTTTACGTGGGGATATAAAAGGTTGGATATAGCCAAGGATCATACCATTATTCTTCATGACACTGAAATACAAGCTGCCTTGTCAAATACTGAGAACACCTGCAGTTTTGATTGCTTACTTTATGCTCCATTTAATCGTCTTTCTCAGTATGACTTTTTTTTTTTATTTCAAGTCCAGAAAAGAAACGGTATAAATTTAGTCAAAAGCTTCTTTTTAATGAGGTTATATTTTCCCCCAATTCTTACATGCTTTGAAGCGATACTGTACCCTCTTACTGTACAATCCCGGAATTAAAGACCTGAAAAATGGGTGAAAAAGCACACTAGATTTTTATAGTGTGTAAGTAAACCTTTAATGTCATCAACTTAATATCAGTCACTAAGCAAGTAGACTACTTTTTGCCTAAGTAAAAAAATGCATTCAAAACAGTAGTACTTCAAGCCCTTTTCTTCTCTAACATGCTCTCCAGGAAAAAAAGGGTCAGGAGAAGCAAAAAGTAGCATTGCTGTCAAAAATGCCTGTGGTAGTACAAGAATTTTCTTTTCTCATTTTTGCAAAAAGACTGACAAGAACTTGTCATGGTAAATGCTCCTACTGCTGGGAAAAGAATCTGATGTGGAAAGTGCTTGCTGTGTCATTGGCCCCTCATAGAGGGTTGAAAAAGGGTACAACAGAAATAGGAAAGAGATTACTGGCAATGCAAGCAGGTTTTAAAATATCTTTTTTTTAAGGCAGAAGGGATTTTATCTCAATTTAGCCAATAAGCTGAAAATACAGGTGGAGGTAAAAAGAATATGGAAATAACAGATAAAGAGATAACAGCTTAATACTTAGAGAGCAGATGACATTCTTTCATTACCTGCTTCCCTCTGTTGATTGATGTACTAGGGTAATTTGGTTTGCTGCTGCATTTGGGATTTATTTCTAAAGACATGCATATTATATAACACTACATCATGTACTTCAGCGTTCCTGCTTAGTGATGCCAAGGTGGAATCTGTTTTGGGCCCGATACGCTAAATTTCACCCATTACATTCTCAAGAAAGGCGAATGATTATAGGTCTTTGGAAGACAAGAACTTATAAATAGGACCTTTAGGAATTGGAGGCTGCTTCTGTCCTTCCTTGCAACAGTGTAAGCACTGCGTGAGTGTCGTGGTTTAACCCCGGCTGGTAACCCAGCACCACTCAGCCGCTCGCTCACTCCCTGCCACCTGGAGGGGTGGGGGGGAGAATGGGAAAGGAATGTAAAACTTGAGGATTGAGATAAGAACAATGTAATAATTTTAAACAGAATAAAAAAGGTAAGAACAACAATAGCAACAACAGTTATAATGGAAAGGTGGGGGAAAGGATAAAATCCAAAGGAAAAGGGAGAAAGGAAAACAAGTGATGCACAGCCCGACTGCTCGCCACCCGCTGACCGATGCCCAGCCAGTCCCAGAGCAACAATCCCCCCAGCTAACCCTCCCAGTTCATATACCGAGCATGATGTCCCATGGCATGGAATATCCCTTTGGCTGGTTCAGGTCAGCTGCCCTGGCTGTGTCCCCTCCCAGCTCCCCGTGCCCCTCCAGCCCTCTCGCTGGTAAGGCCCAAGAAACCGAAAAATCCTTGACTTGGTCTGACCCTCACCCAGCAACAACTAAAAACATCAGTGTGCTGTCAGCAGTGTTCTCACATCAGAGCAAAAACACAGCACTGTACTAACTACTAAGAAGAAAGTTAACTACATCCCAGCCGAAAACAGGACAGTGAGAAGAAGGGAAGAAGGATGAACAGTGCATTGAAATTACAAATAAAGGTGTTTAAAAAAAAGAAAAAAGAAAAAGTGCATTGAGGGTCATTCTGCATAGTTGGCTACCCCAGTAATACTCATAGATACATTAGATGACTTTAGATGTAAATTAGATACAGTTACAGTTCACTCAGAAAATAATGCAGATGTTTGGCTCCTTAACACAAATACATATATTATGGATAGGAAGCTCAATGTTATAAAAAGAAAGTTATAGCCTGGTTATGAAATTATGCTGTTCCTTTTTGGAAAATCCTGTAATCACTGTGTCCTTAAATTCTCCTTATTCAAAGTTTTCTCACTTGGAAGTCTCCATCGCATTAGTAGAACGTTGTCAGTCATGCTGATGTTTGTTTTCCATTTCTGTTTTCTGTGTCCAGGACTGATAAAAACCCTGTTTATCTCATCATTTTAAATTGCAGACTCTTTATAGTTACAGCATTGCCTTTATATCCATACAAAGTTTGTGGCAGGCTTGGAATGATGTACAGATTTTAAAACATTTGTGATATTTTCATCTAGATCAGTGAGTAGTACAGGTTTTTTTATTATAACAAAGTTATTCATAATAATATTTGTTATGCTGTATGTACGTATGGTATAATACAGCATGAATGTCTTTTTTGTTTTTCTGAGAATCCGCAGTGAAGAGATAGTAATAAAACCTGCACAGATTTTTTGAGTTTATGTTTCTTGGAGAAGGACTTTAGTTTGCCACGTCTGGAGCTCTAGTTTGTGAAAGGATGAGGAGCTGTTAACTGTGAGGGTGTCCCTTAGCCTCTCCCATGGCTTCGCTGCATAGTTTGAGCTAAGTTACTTAAATGCCTTCTTTTTTTCCCTATTTGAAAAAACGTATATAAATAATACAGTCATCTGGCTGGCTGTGAAAATGCTGATGGAATGAGGGATTATGTCCCTAGAAACATACGGTGATAAAAGGTATTTTAGTGGAGGTTTTTCCTATAGCTTAATCTGTCATTTTCAGTTTAGTGTCTGAATGTATGCGAGAGCTGAAGACCTGTATGAGTTCTGGATTTTGCTGTAATGAATAGAATCAGCAGCAGCTCTGTATACATGCATGACAAAGGAAAGATAAAGATTTATGCTTGTAATTGAGGTAGCTACTTCATGGTATATATTCTTCAGGTTATTGTTGATACAGTTCTACATATTTCTGGTGGTTTTGAGACTGGACATATATTTTGAAACATTGATTCAACAAGTAAAGTTATTATTACATTGTTCAGAATTATTTTTCATTCATTAAAAATGTCATAGCTAATTTATAGGTATCAATTTGTTTTATGAGGCTATTGACATTTCAAGCCAGTGGCATTTGTGAAGAAGAAAGTAATTTTTTCCCTGTTAGCCTTACAAGCAATAAACAGAAATCTCTTTTTTTATTTCAGTAAAACATTTATTTCAAGTATTAATATTCTCATGGGTGAAAAAGGTTCTTGATTTGTTTAAGGAAAAAACTTATTTCCTTAATCTGGGAAGAAAAATGTCTTTGTATGTCCTTCCTTTTGCACTTAAAAAAACCCAACCAGCTATCTACCCAGCCAACCCTGTTCTAGTTTTTACCGTAGCGCAAACCTCCATTAACTTGACTGGCTTTATTGCGTTTATATTACTAGAGGGGAAAAAAATGAAGTTTGTGGTGCATTGACTGACCAAGTGCATCCAATCTTAGGTTGAAAATGAAAACTCTGACTCCAGTTAGCCTGCAGGCATGGCTGAACTGTTACGATGAACCTAAGCTATTCATCTGGAGCAGAAAATTACATGTATGCAGAATAAACTTGGTAAAGCAGACCTGTAAAAGAAATTTAGCAAAGTGCCAGCAAGATTAACTAATTATCTATTGCTTTGACAATTAGAGGCATTCATGCTAGTGTCAGAGGTACAGTTTGTGAGTGCACTGTTGGTTTTTTGTTTGTTTTTTAGTTATCCGCTATTAGGTTTTACATTCCTTGTTCTCTGCATAAATATAGAGTTAAAATTTACCATTATTCCTGCAGGTGTTACACTGAAGCACATGATAGTCACCTTAGAATATACAACAATTTGGATGTAAAAAACTTCAGCATGAGAATGAATATTCTATTTTGGTAAGAAAAACAAGGCCTTGCCTGAACGGTGCCTCCAGAAAAACTATTTGTAGGAAGCATCTGAAGCTTATTGCCTTTTATACTTCGGATGTGGTTTGACAGTGGTTTGCTGGGACATCAGGGACCGTGATGATTGGTGGAATGATTGGGAGCATTCAGTCTAAGTTGGTTAAAGTATTAGAATAGAAATGTTGGTTTTTTTCAAATGAGTTTTGCTTTTCTGGAACCCTTGGAATGTTATTTTGGTTACATATCAAATATGAGTAAGGGAGCAGCTATGCATGGTAAGGGACCAAAATTCTATGGGTTTATTAATATAACTATAAATCAAACACCACTCCTTACCCCCACTTTTGGACTGTCTATGAGCCTGTGTGAAAACCAGTGGGTTTAGGCTTAATTGATTCTCTATGCTCAAGGTGGAGGTGTGATTTTTCTCCAGATTACTGGATCAAACGTTTTTGCCCACTTGAATTGAGATCAGCAGTGATAGTGTTCCAGGCAGTACTTCAGTGACTGGTACATGTGGTGAGTTCTGCTTCTTCCCTTTGCAATACTATGTGTCATTTTTTTGTCTTTAGATAATTTTATCTATGGACATGAAATAATGGTATCCAAGTCGTACTAAAAGGGCAGATAGGCAGAACGGAGCATTTCAATTTCTCACTGCAGTGTATAGATCTGCAGGTGTTAGTTTTCTTGCCTTTTATTTATTTATGTATTAAAAGAAAGTGAAGAAAATGTTAAAAAACCCCAAACAACCAACCACCAAAACAACCAACCCATTGAATTTCTCCATGGAGGATGGAGAATAATCAGTTGTTAATCCTGTGTATTCACTGAGAAGTGCAGGACTCATTATAACTTGCAGTTTTATTTTGTTTTATTTGCTGTTGTGTGTTCATATGTTGTGTTTATCAATAATATGGTTGCCTATACTAATAAATTTTAGGTATGTGAGTGTCTGTGCAAGAGCTGCAACAGGCAAAGATTTAAGGTTTTACTTAATGCTTTAATACAACCCTTGATCAAGTTAACGAAACTCTGTATCACCAGGGGAGCAATCTTTACTGGCTGGGCTCTGCTCTGATCCTACAGATCAGCACAAGCTGCAGGACTCCAGATGAGAAACCTGAGTTTGGATTTGCAGTACTGAGTATATTATACTGTGAGGTAGCTAGTTTTTCACTCACCAGTATAATAATAAAACACACTTTTTATAGATTAAGAGATACCGATGCTGAGCTCCATATAGCCTGTTGCAGGTAAATAAAGTGCTACAAAAATATTGATGCTTGAGGCACAAATCATGAGATACTGTGTTTGAGAACACACTTTTCAGTTATATTAAACTTGATCTAGCAGAAGAAAGCACATTGCTGGTGGGCAGTGTGAGCCCTTGCAGGCTCGATGTCCTGTACTTATATTCAGGGGAAGAATCAGTCTAAATAGGAAAAGCCAGGCTCAATCCTGTGCTTATTGCAGCAGGGGAAGAGAGCAGTGGAAGTAAGCGCCTTTGATGGTACGTCCTTCCCCACCCCATCTATTGTCTGCTTTTGTATTGGAATATGTATGTTTAGTTTTCAGCTACTCATTTACTTTCATAGTTGGCAGCATTCTTCCAGAACTAACAAAAAGATGGTTGGGTATAATGTTATGTGAAAGGGAAGGTGAGTTTAGGAAGAGCTGGCTGTGAAAGACATGGGTGAATTACTAGTGACAGGAGAAAAGGGTTTAAAATGGAAATAGTTAAAATATGGCTTTCTCAAGCGTCACTGGCGTTAACAGTTATGATACAGATTGATAGGTGGCAGCCTGACCCAGCAGAAGCCAAATAATTGGCCGACTTTCCATGGCTTTTCCCTTATGTATCTTGAACTTGTCTTTATCATCCCTCATGTCTTAACATCTCCATTTTATAGCTTATGTGTACTCTAGAACATCCCGCTTGTTGGTGCCTTTCGTTTCTTGATGGGTTTCCTTTTCATGTTCTCGATTTTGCTGGGTTTTTTTGGGGTGTCGTTCTCTCTCCCCCTGCCCACCTCCTGCTGAGAACACAGGAGTAACTCTAATGCGTTGGTATGCTCCTGGAGAGAATAAAGATACGGAGATTTTCACTGAGTGAAGGTGGTTTTCAGTTTCTTTAAGCCAGTTTAGTACTGGGATTGGGAAGCACTGGTGATAAAAGCTGTGGTGAAAACTGTGCCTGTTTGCTTGGCAGTTTGAGAGGATGATGTTTCCATTTGTGGTGCTGCGTGACCCCAGTTCAGCATAGAACTTATATTGTCTCTAACAGCCATATGCTGATTTTTAGAGTATATTGCACAGCAGTACTTTAATGTGGCCTTGAAAGCTGCATAACTCTGAATAGCTGTTACTGAAAAACTCTGTGTTTGGGATAGATACTCCCTAATTCTGGGATGCAGAAACATGAACTCAAATTTCAACTTGAGTGCTGTGTTCAGTTTAGGCACCTGTCTCTCAAACATTTGTGAAGTGTGAGGGAAGGAGAAGCAATAGGAATGATCAAAGAAAACTCTGGGCAATATTTTTTAATGATTTGAGGTCAAATAGCCTAAGAAGAGAAACTTGAAGAGGAAGTAACAATTACTTTCAAATACATTAGTGTCTGCTGGAAGGATGGAGGAAATAATCTACTCTGTATTCAAAATGGTTAGGACAAGAAGTATTCATCTTAATTTGCATTAAGGAGGAACCAGGATGTGTATTAAGAAATGCTTTTTGATGGTAGGTTGGTAAACAAAACAGAGGTAGTCTAAGTATTGGGGAATCTCCGCCACTGGAAATCTTTTAAGAGCAAACTGGATAAGCAGTGGATAGAAATTACATACATGTATTTCTTACTGCCTTGGGGTAGCAGACTTAACTCAGTAACTGCTTTTATCCTGCTTTAGTTTTTCTGCGACTTTCTGTGATTCTGAGTTATGTGCTGTGCACTCTGTGGGCAGTTTTGAAGCTTCAGCATGACTTGCCAGCAGGTAAGATTGATGTACGTAGAAGGCACAACGTCAAAACAGGCAGTGTTTTCAATAGGCAATTCATTTATTCTCTGCATGTGTCAGAGGAGTGGAGGAGGACGAAAAAGCTGTTATTTGAGGAACCAACACCAGAGAATCAGCAAGAACTTGAAGTACTCATTGAAAGGACTATTAGATCACCGGTAACTCAAAGGATCTTTCCCATTCGGTAGCAGTCATTGTTATTAAGTCATTTGGCCCATATCTTCTGTCTGAGATGCTGGGGTGCATATTTGTCTGTGAAGTTAAGAGTATTATACTAGCTCATGTGTGCATTTATATATAGTTACTTACATGAAGTTGTCATGATTTCAAACGTCCAGAAATAACAGCTGTCATAGTGCAAGTCTTTGCATAGCAGTCATAGAATCATTTAGACTGGAAAAGACCTTTGAGATTATTAAGCCCAACTGTTAACCCAGGACTGCCAAGTCCATCGTTAAACCGTGTCACTAAGCTCCGTATCTATGTATTTTTTAAACATCTCCAGGGATGGTGATTCCTCCACCTCCTGGAGTGGTCTGTTCCAGTGCTTGACCACCCTTTCAGCGAAAATTTTTTTCCTAATATCCAATCTAAACCTCCCCCTGGCATAACTTGAGGCTATTTTCTCTTGTTCGGTCGCTAGTTATCTGGGAAAAGAGACCTACCCCCACCTACAGCCTCCTTTCAGGTAGTTGTAGAGAGCAATAAGGTCCCCTGCTGAGTCTCCTCCAGACTAAACCACCCCCGTTCCCTTAGCTGCTCCTCATAAGACTTGTGCTGTAGACCTTCACCAACTTTGTTGCTTCTCTGGACATGCTCCAGGTCCCCTGCGTCCCTCTTAAAGGGAGGGGGGGAAGTGAGAGGGAGTGAGTCACTTGGGAAAACTACATTGGAAAAGTATTGGAGATATTTTTAACTTTAGCAGCCAGCTTATTTTTATAAACTTCCGTACAGTGACATTTTATAAACTTCCTTCAGTTACACATACCAAAGTATGCTAACACGCCAGCCACCTGGTGGAAACTAAGTGCTGGTTTTGTCCACCAAAGTGATGTAATCCCACTCTCTTTTTTTCCAGTAGCAAAATTTTATGGTTCGAGGCTTCAGATGTTTTGGGTGGTGCTGGCAGGATCAGTCACCTCAAATTCTGTGAAGTTCCTTTGCCTTTAGTGCACCTTGTTGGCCACTGCCAAGGCCTTGAGCCAGCCAGCATTAGCAAAAGCTAGGTAGGGTGACTTTGGCAATAGGAAGTTCTGAGAATCTGAAACTGGCCTGAGTATGAAAAAATACTTCTAGAGTTTTCTAAATAAGGAGAAAAGGTGATAATTGGCCTTGTGTTCAGAAGTAGAAGTATTGTTTGCCTTCCCAAAGGAAGGATCACAGTATTTTTTTAAAAAACCACCACCCCTCCAATATTGCTTATTCTCTTATTTTGTAGAATTTAGGTTAATACAGGTTATCCTCTTTATTTTTCAGAATTATATGGAAGTCCTGCAGCAATAAATTTACCAAGCAGCTTGCATTTTAGGTAGTTGAAAGAATGTATTAGTATTCACTGAATGTATTATCTGCAGTTTAGAAGAAAAATATCCAGTATTTAAGATGGGAGATAGCTCTGCTAAGGGTGTCCCCTCATTCCGCACATTTACCACTTCATTTTCTATTCCCTTTCTCTTTCTACCCTTGATTAAGGCCTGTGCTGTGGTGCTCATGAGAATAATTGGGATTAGCAGAAGCATTACTAACAGGAAAAAATGGCAGCCTCCAGCAAATACTTTTTCTTATTAGTCAATGTGCCACCTTATGAAAATGCGATTCATTTCAGATCAGAACTTCACTTTAATGATGTGCTGATGTAATACTGTATGTGGGTCATTTTTTCACCCAGCCCCAAAACATCTGCTGGGCATCACGGTAGTCCTCTTATTTCTGTATCTGCAATGACCACTGATGAAAATACAGCTTTTTATACTGATGCTGTATCTTCACTGGGGAATTAATGGATCTTGATCTGAAGCCTAAAGCTACAGAACCAGTAGTAATACAATACTTGGAGGTTTTTATTTACTCAAATCAAAACTTGCCGAGAGGCCCATTTTGATAGAACAGTATTCATGGGAAGAATTGGCTGTAGCACAGGAATGGAGACCCCTTAGTTTTCTTCATTGTGCTATGCCAGTAAAAGCCTCTGGGAGTTTGAGGAAAACAGTATTTCTGCCTTCTTGTTATTTTAGTGCATATCCCGAATGATCTGGATACTGAGATGAAAAATGAAAGAAATGCAAGACATTGATGCTTGCTAAGCTTTGCTTTGGTCAAGAATGTTGATGTTGGTACTAGGGTTGCATGGTAATCAAACCGGCTGAGTCAAAACTGGAACTTTTTCCGATGAATCCAAATAGTCAGATTGTGTGTTGTAAGAAATTACGAGGCAACTGTTTCTCCTTTATAACAACCTTCGGCATTTATAAAAAAGGCAAAAGATCTGGTTCCTAATGATACAGAATTGTTTTATGTTCATGTGGGATTTGCCTAGTATGCCTACAATATCATTTTTGAAAATCAGGAACTTGTGTTTGTGCTGCTCATAAAGAACATCTAAAATGGAAAAAAACCCAAAACCAACCAACCACAAAAATCAACCTCCAGAGCAAAACCAAAACACCCAGCATGGAAAATGCCACAGTGATAGTAAGGAAAGAACAGAGTATGCTTAGGGTTGTGCCAGACTGTCAGGAATTTGGGGAAACAAGGGCTGAATATTCAGCTAAGGTGAAATGGGGATAAGAAGATTTTGAATTTTGTTGGGTTTAAAAGCAAATATATTTTACTGAATTTACACATAGTTTTAGCTTCTGGGAGTTTAATGAAAGTGTTCATCAGTGTCTTTTTAACCAAAAAATAATTCTCACTAAACTTTGTGGACTTGTAACGTGAGCTCTGAATATACTTGTGGACAGACCACAAGTTACTTGGATTTCACCTGGAGAGTTTTGCTGTTCATTAGGATTTACTGTCCAGAGATGAAATAAAGCTTCAAACTGAATTACAAAACCCCATCATCTTTATTTTTTTTCTAACTTTTATTTTTAAAATTTAGTAGTAGTAATGTCTTGGGTCTGGCTGAGCCCCGCAGCAGCCCTCCCAGCGCTGTGCTTGTATCGGTAACTGGAAAGGTGCTGATAACAGCGGTGTTCTGGCTGGTGCTGAGCAGCGCTCGCACAGCGTCAGGGCTGGCTCTCCAGCCTTCCCCACACCCTCACCAGTAGGCTGGGGGTGGGCAAGGTCTTGGGAGGGCATGTAGCCACCTGACCAGAGGGCTATTCCATACCGTATGACATCTGCCCAGATATAAAAGCTAAGAGAAGGAAGGAGGAGGGAAGCAGGGGCATTAGTTATTTATGACATTTCCCTTCCAGAGCAACTGCTGCAGATGCTGAGGCCCTGCTTCCTGGGAAGTGGCCCAGCATCACCTGCTGATGGGCAGCAGAGAATAGCATCTTTTGTTTTCCTTTGCTTCTGTGTGCACAACCTTTGCTGTTCCTTGATTGAATTGCCTTTATCTTGACCCACAAGTTTCTTTTTTCCATCTTATTTTCTCCCCTCTCTGTTCTGCTGAGGAGGGGAATGGTAGAGCAGCTTGGTGGGCACCTGCCATCCAGCCAGGGTCAACCCACCACAAGTAATTGACTCCCAGACATGTCAGCATAAACCATAATCCTATGATATTTTATCAGCAATTGCAAATGGGTTTGAAATTTTTCTTCAGCAGTACTCTAGTAAGAAACTGGTCTCGTAAAGTAATTTCATAACTCCCAAATTTGGAAGCCAAACTCTGGAAGGATGACCAGTGAATAAAAAGTCTAGAAAAATAATTCTGTACATCAAATAACCACAGGATGTTGAAGGTGCTTTGGCTGCTTTTTTGAATGTTGTGTGAATGAACCTCTTCTGTACAGTGTCCATGTTGAATCCCAACCATGAGCTGGCAACCAAGAAGGTTCAATGCCCCCCTGTATAGAAGTCAAACTTTCATAAGCTTTGCATGCAACTGGATAAGGAAGGACTTCTCTTCATTGTAAACACACAATGCAATTGACGATTAAAAAAAAAATGAAACTGCAAGCGTCTGGTGGCAGTAAATGAAAGTACAGGATGAGTAGTTAATCTCCAGAAGATTGCAAATTCTTTCTTGGAAATTGTTGGGAGGACAACCTTATATAATAAGAAATGTCATCTAACTTGCTCTAATAAATCCCAGGAAAGTCTCTGGGCTTCTACAGATAGGAATTTCTGCTTGAACATGTAATTAATACAAGAGTTCTCTGTGACAGGATCTCTAATGTTAATGCCTTATCAGTACTGGAAAATTATTTCGTGCAATACACAGCAATATACCAATTTTGCTATTTCCAATTAAGCTTGTTTTCCTAATACTGCTTTTGGAAATACCTTACCATTTCTTGTTTGTGATGTTTCATGCTTCTGTTTTCCTGTCATTTTCTTTCTTACTAGCCTAATTTAAAATACAAATTAAGAAGGCAGGTCTTTTGTCTCTGTAACCTTATGTGTGGTAGTTCCTTGTAGAATCACAGGGTCATTCAGGTTGGAAGGCACCTTGGGAGGTCACCAGTCTGGTCAGGTGTGGGATCAGACCAGGTTGCTTGGTGCTTGAGCCAGCTGGGGCTTGAAAGCCTTCAAGGCAGGAGACTGCACAGCTTCAAGGAACTGTTTCAGTACCTGGCTGTTCTCATGGGGAACGAGTTTCTCCTTATACCCAGTCTGAATCTTTTGTTTCCATGTCTATGTCTGTTATCTTTTCTCCTGGTGCCATGCACTGCTGTGAAGAGCTTGGTGTTCTGTCTTCTCTGTAACCTTCTCAACACTAATGGCAGCCTGCTTTTAGCTCCTCCCAGAGCCTTTTTCTCTTATTTCCATTTGTCTCTCATAGTGTTAAGGGCTGTATTATCAGCTAAAAGCAGGAAAGAGTATCAGTTAAACTGTAGAGATTAAATTAGGAGTTCTTTTCTGACTTCACGATCAATAGAGCTATCTTGATGTGGAATTTAACTACCTCCCAGTATTTAAAAAACAAATGCAATCTCTAGCAACTTTTCTTTTTGCCTATAACTGCCAGATTACAGGAAGATTGCTTATGTAGAGACTATTATTTTCTCTGACCTGAGTGGAAGGAGATTCAGGTTTGCAAAAATGAAGACATAATTTTTCTTTGGTTTGTGCTTGAGCTGAAACCATCAGCTAGTAGTAGAAACTATCAGTGTTTCTAGCACCATGTAGAACATGAAACAGAAGACAGTGTTCGCTCTCCTGGATGATTATTTTTGCTGATACTGGAGCAGAAAAATTTAGAATAGCTGTGTGGTGTAATGCATAACCATGTGATACCAAGTATACAGATACAGAAAGTTGTTACAATTGTTATTCTTGGGAAGAGAAGATGAAAAGTCATTCCTGAAGAACTTTCTTCAGAAAGAACAGTGTCTTCTTTCAAATCACCAGGAGTGGGGCACAGTCCTGTAACAAGATTATGCCCAGTTTAAGACGAAGAAATAAGCACTGAGACAAGTGATTGTCAATCACAAGCGAAGTGCTTTTTTCTTTTAAGTGGGACTTTGTTCTGAGGATTTGCATAATCCTTTTGCATAATTATTTTTTATTCACTTTTTAGAAGCTTTTCTTTTTGAAGTGACAATTTGAAATATAAAGTTTATGTATAAAAGGCAGAAGGCAGTACCGTATCATCCTGTTATTTTTAATTTGAAAAGAAAGCACGCGTGTGTGTGTGTGTGTGTGATTGAAATCAATGTATAACTGAGAATGTGATTTGAACTCCTGTATGTGGAGTTAATTTAAAAGTATGTCGGAGAGCTATCAGATCTGCTACTAATAACAGCAATAATGATGTACTTCTTAAAGTCTTGGTAGTGTTAATATTTAAGTTTGTGTATCTTTCCATTAAAGTTGACATTTATGATATAGAACCCTGAGGTAAAAGTTAAAGGCAATTATGCTGTGGTATCAATACACCATTTGTCTCTTTCAGACATACAGGAAGATTGTTGTGCCTAGAAATTAATTTTTGATTACCTGATCTTCTTAACACAAAGACACTGTCAAATCTCAATTCAAAAACGTTCTTTTGGGAAATGCATCAAGAGATTAAAAGGTGCATTTCACCAAGAAACTGCCTTTCCCTCTTAGCCACTCGGTGGCAGTAAGCTTCTTTGTAATGATGGATGCTGATGTAAAATGTGCCTGGGCTTCGGGGTAAAAGGCTGCTCGATTTCTTCTGTAGTATGACAGCTGAACCTTTTGATTAAAACATAAATTGTGTTTTCCTTATTTTATACAAATAACGGTGCAATAATATTTTGGAAGCATTTAGGAGAAGCGCGCCCCTTTGCAGCATGGAAAAATGTATGGAGGTGTGGAGAGGAAAGCGAGTCAGGTGCTCTGGTATCTCAGCAGGTGAAGCCTGTGGCAAATAAGCCTCTTGGAGGTTTTTATTTCTGATGACGATGTTGTCATAGCCAGGAAGCTGTAACCCTGCGATGCTATGTACTTGGCAGTGTGTTGTCCTTGGGGGGGGAAAAAAAAAAGTATCAGAGATCGCTCAGCGGTAAAGAAGCCTGACAGACAAATTACCATGGCTAGTCTAATCCTTCCATTGAAGCTCTGCAGGGTCAGGGGCCAAGCTTCAACATCAGAGTGGTGCAGTGTGGCTCATGGGAAAAGATGCCGAAAGGCGCTGGGCAACAGGTAGGCTAAGCAGTTCTTGCGGCGTGGAGAAATGCTTTGAGGGAAGATATGGACAGGCCAGCTCAGCGCGCTTTTACGCTGTCTCTGTAAACAGAAAGAGGCTGGAAAAGAAATCTGCACACTTTTGAGTAACAGTTTAGAGTGTCCAGTTGTTCAAAGCTGTTGCTTGGTAGCAATGCAGATACTATACAGAAGGGAAATAAAATCCTACTGTATTGCTGCATAACAGAGGTGTGATTTCTTTTTTGCTATAAATTGTCTCAAGACGTTTCAGAAAATAATGATTTCATTGCGCACAGACATTATGCACAAATGAAAGAGCTAAATTTCATGCAATAAGACACCATGCAAAAGAAAGTACAGATACCTTGTGAATTTTCTTTGTTTACTGTTGCACTGAATTGTCATTATTTCTGGGTTTTTAGTGCATGAGCACTGGCATAAAGGCATTGATTGAAAGACACACTTGGCATTCTGTGTAGGGATAGGATGCTACAAGTGAAAGAAGCTATTATGGCTGAGGCAGCTACAGCTCTCCAATTTTCACCTGGCTCCTTTTTTGGCTGGGAGAGCAGAACATGATGGGTGATTGCTTCTGGGTCACAAAAATTTACATCACAGACTATTAGGATAAATTACCTTAAAGGTATTTATTTTAACACTTCTAGTGGTAACTTGTGGAAGTTCAGAACTGAATACTTGTTCCACGTGTCTTCATAAGGTTGCAATAAAGTAGAGGAGGGATGGAGCAGTGAGATGGGGCTGGTGATCTCAGCTGTCCCTGCTGAATCTCCTGCTGAATGTGAGTAGGAAAATTGCTCACAGTTTTTTGTTCTGAGACTTACTACCTGAATAAGCTAGACAGACATGGGCTAGGAGTGGAGACAGTACCTTCATGTTGAAGAGATTACCTGATGTAATGAAGTAGAAAGTGCAGCAAGTGTAGCAAAGCTCCCAGTTTCTCAGTTGACTGATGTTCCTTTAGGTTATTCTGCGTTTCAGGTGTAATATTTTAGTCCTTCTACTTTATAGCTTCATCAAACTAAGAAAAATTAAAGCAGAATACAATCAGATGTCAAGTTTTTCCTCGTTTCATATCCAAACAAGATAAATATACAAGTTTAATATCGGTTACAGTAATTCAGAAGGCAAACTACATAACAAAGCAAATCATATACCGGCTCCAATTCCCCTGCAGATGCCTTTTTATAAGCATAGTGTCATTGAGTAAAAGCAAGTTATTGCCTGACTTTTTTTCCAAAAGGCATGAAATCCACTTTTCCTTGGACGCTTAGCCCAACCCATGCAGCAAGTAGAACATATGAAGGATGCTACTTTCATCGATGCAAGCATATCTTCCACTGGGAAATATTCAAATGTATAAGTATAAATCCTGGATTTTTATGGTCCACAAACCATGGTTCTGTTAATGTAACCTTATAAAATAGCAAGAATAGATAATTTTGGAGAACTGTTTTATACATGGCAAATACATGTGTATTGGTAGCTTTTCTCTGCTTTACATTTGAAAAATTACACAAAAATCTTTAGTGTTGTATTTTAGTTTTGTAGATAGTGCATGGAAAATCCAGTAGATGAACAGTTATTGCTTTGTTCATGACTGGTACCTGAAGAACATTTTTGCACACAAAGATACATATTTTTTTTCACATTTTATGTTTACATTCTCATAAATTAAACTGGACTTTTCCCCAGGGACCAGAATGCCAAACTTTCATTGATACACTGTACTGTTAAGTTTTGCAGGGCTAGCCTCCTGTGTATTCTGAGGGAAGGGAAAACAACAAACCTGTTACATCTTTGCAGTTCATACCTTTGTGGGTAGTCTTGAATCTTCATCTTGAAGGAGGAGGAACATGCTGTCAAATGATTTGGAGTGTAGAAGGGCACTTGCCTTGGGGCTGAAGTGGAGAACTGGAGCTGAGACCAATGCAAGCTCATCACACCTGTGGTGTTGCCCAGGTAGTGACCAGTGAAAGAAAATACAGTTTTAATTTTTGTTTCCTTTCTCATCCCCTAAAAGTACAAATGAAAAGTGAAATTAGTACATAGTTCTTATAGTTGTAAGGGTATGGTTTAGTTTGAGGTTTTTGAGTGGGTTTTTTTAGTGTTCTGGCTCAGGACTTTCAAATGCCTGCCTCTTGGTCTCCTAAATCTTTGCCAGATGGGCAGCAGGGCTGTTGTGTCTATGTAGCATTTTGGAGGTTAAAGTTGTAACTACTTGGTCATCTCTCTGATAGGACCGTTCCTTACATCTTTTATTACCTGGTCATTGGGCCTTTAAATGGACTCAATTCAGTGGTGAGTCAGAGCAGGGAGGAAGATCCTGAAATTGTGTGTTTGTGGTGACGAGTGCTGCTGAAGCAAAAAAGTTGGTGTGCTGTATATGTGTTTTTATGTGTTTGTATTGAAGGAACATGCCTGTTCCTCAGTCAGTTTCAATTATCACTTATTTATAAATAATACAACCACAATGTCTAAATCTAACCTTTAACTCAGTAAATCTCTGTCTGCAGTAATTTGTGTATTGCTCTCTTATTCTGTTAACAGCTTAGGTTGCTCACCTGTCTGAAGTGAGTACAGATTTAAGGAAGAAAAACCCATCCCTTCTGTTAGTAACAGCAGGCTGACTGTGATTATGTTGGTACGTGCTCGTTGTTTCAGCAGCTGTAAGGACAGACGCTGGTTTCGTGGCTAGTGTGGCAGCATAGACAAACCTGTTTAAGAACCTCTGGCAAGTTAAGAACTTCATCTCTTTGTTTTAGTCAGTTCCAGCGGGTGGATGTTTGCTCAAATTGCGACGCAATAAAATTAAGCAATTGCCTAGTATGGCTGAATAAGGGAGGAGCAGAAATGAAAGACTGCGCTCTGGTCCCAGCAGCGCAGCCACTTCATTCTGTGGAATAACTTCCCCTGTCTCTGATTCCTGTCCTAAAAGCAATAGGATGATGAGTTGGCCTGTATTAATTAGAGTATGGGAATATCATGTAGCAAGCAAATGAGTTTTATGAGCATTTGGGACTAGGGAAAGCTGACTTGCAAGGGGATTTGTGTTTTGTAACAGATGGATCAATGTCAGTGTCAAAGAAGGATGTGGGTTTCAGCAGAAACTTCTTGTGGTCAAGGCAAAAAGAATATTCCATTCCTAGCATTGTAAAGTGTGAGCTTGTACAGCACTTCTGCTCATAGCAGATGCAGTGCTTAAATCTCGCTTTTTTGTCCCAATATTTCCTGTTGCTTAGCTTCTGCATTTTGTCTTTTAAGACTGTTACTCTTCTGTCCAATTCAGTTAATGTTGGTAAAGTGGTTCAAAATTTTCTGGGAAAAGAATAACAAAAAAAAAAAAAGGTTGTGCTTAGATAATGGGATGACATCAACCTTATTTTTTTAGGCAAGTAGGCTAATAAGTTATCATTTGTAAAAGTACATGCACACTTGTACTGCAGAACTGGGAATAATAGTACTGCATAGCACTGAGCACCAGAACAGCATTTACATGTGCTGGCTTTACCACGTTTGCTTTATGACTCCAATAAACAGAAAGAAAACCCAAACTAATTTTTTGTTAATCCAGTCTATACAGAATTAAGGCTGTAGAAGGCATGGGCCTATATATTTGATCAGATTTCTTTTGCTCAGCATGTCCAATAGTGTCTTATCTTTATGTAGATTCTGCTGCATATTTCTAAAACCTCTTTACTTCTGTACTTGCCTCTTATCTTACCCTAAAAGCAGCAGCAGCTGCAGAAAGTGCCTACATGCATAAAGGCATCTTAAAAACAGGGATACTGACCAAGAAAGAACATGTTGCTGTATTTTGGATGTGTGAAGATGTCTGCTAGTTCTTGTAAAAAGCATTACTAGAACCTGTTGGCTGAAGTGAGGTTTGAATCTGAGTAAAAAATCAAGGCACAAGATAAAATTAAGGAATTTCAACATCACTAATGTTGGTAGAATAGAAGTGCTATACTTAAAAGTATAGTACAAGTGCTTTCTGATTCTAGTAAAAATTTGAAAATAATGGCAGTCTGCTATCTCTAAGATAGTAAATATTTACCGTGTAATACTTCAATTTATTCTGTAAGGTCCTGACTACATAGGCACTGAGAACTGGTCTCATTTAAGAGTCCATGTTGTCCTTAACATAAATTTGAGCATTAGTTTTATATGTTGTATGCTGAATAACATTTTGTGTAGTATTCTCCCCATGAGTTTATTGCGGTGGCCCTACTGAAGCTTAGTCCATGAGGATCTGGTTTGGTCACATTATGGGATACAAACCTGTCCTTAGCAGTGAGCAAGTCTGGTTTTGTGCTGTTTTTTAAGTGAACTTACAAGTGCTGCTATCCTAATCAAAGCAAAAGACTGTGTTTTACCTCATTCTGAAAGGAAATGATAACTGTACTAAAGGAACGTACCCTGTGATGTTATGAATTGCTGATTCTTTTTAAATCTAGACTTTTGACCAAAAGGCTATCTTATTTTAGGCCTCTTAACAGTGTGCCCTGAGCACCTAGCCATTAAGGAATAATGAGAGCATTGATTTGATGAAAGGGGAAAAAAAACCCCAAACTAGAGCACATTAGACTATTAAATTAAAAATTTATTTCAATTAGTACTGGGGAGACTGCTTTCTACCCTACTAAATTAGGCAGCTGGGAATTAATGGCAAGTGAAAATCATGATGACAGTCGGTTTTGGTCAGGCTTTGAGAAAGTTTCTGACAGTGTCACCGTGACCTCGAAGAGTTTCAATAGCTGTCTGTACTGAAGATACATAAATGTTGATTAGTGCAAAAGGTCTTTGGAGCACTTTCTAGCAGAGCTAAGTCTTTCCTGACCGAGGTCCAAGCTGTCAGTGTAGTCAGCTGCCCACCCCCGTTTGTTCAAATAGCAGATTTGTCACGTGCTCAGGATGAAGATTTTCTGTGACTTGATGCATGATATATGGCAAACCAGAGAACCTTTAACAAGTAAGTTGCAGATTTAGTGAGTGCATATTTTTATTGGTTGTCCTTTTAAACCAAAAAAGTGCTATTTCTTTGCTATTCTTTATTTTATGCACATTATTTCTGTTAAATTTATAGGAAGAATCGGAATTGTCAAAGAAATACTGCAGATGCTGTTTAAGCTGCAAAGCCACACAGCAGACAGAATTAAATGGAAACAAAATTGGGAGTAAAAGGCCTGTAAGCAGAGTGAAGAGCAGGTTTTGTGTATGTAGTTTTTTAGAATACTGTTTTTTTCTGAAGAACCAGACACCGATCCAATCCCTAGAATATGCGTATAACATTATTTGGGCTCCATATGTATGCATATATAATATATATTATATGTAACAGTATTATTTGAGCTTTCACTGGCTAGAATGCATCATCAATTACATTTTCCCAACCTGATAAATCTGACATCAGTCTGATTTTGACTCAGATTACTGAAGGATTGGATGTCCTGACAGCAAGTAACAGTCTGTGATGCAATTAACATTAGGAAGGGTTATGTTGAACTGAAAACGAGCTGTGAGTTTATTGCCTTACAAAGGGAATCATCTTAAGCTTTGGGCTCTGAAGCAGTAATAAAACTGGTGCTATTGTTGGCGTAGGCTGAACAATCAGGGGTGCCCAAAAGTTTAAGAACTAGCCTAATCATCTTCCCTGGAGTTCAAGGAGTGTTATACCACTCCAAGAGGGTAGTGTTCTCGGCATTTCCACTCTGCTCCTACAAGGATATCATCCCCTTAATAGCGTACCGACTTCATCAGCAGATGGTTGGGTCTTTCTGGAGGTGAGTGCTGGGACACAACCAAGTGCTGTCAGTTGTCCCTAGTTGTGGCTGGCAAGGTGACTGGCAGCTGAATGTACAGGTTTGGTCATCTCTGAATTTGGACATAAAAGCCAGGTGACCTCTGATACCAGTATAATGTTCTGTTCTTAAGCTGGGCATGTCTGGCAAACTGAAGCTGTCTGTTCAGTTTAAACACCTGTGTAAATCATGGGAAAGAGTTGGACACAGCTCCATGTGTATTCATGCTGGTTTTCCATTCTGTTGTCTAGGGGACTAAGTATTTGTTAGAAGAAAAATGCAGATGTGGATACTGAAAGAGAGAGTAATTTTAAGCATCAAAGAGTTTTGAAAGTACAGGAGAGAAGTAACAAAGCCTACGCAATGTACGCATTACGAAATTTCCAGCAGGTGGTTGTTTTCCCTCAGTCTTTGTGAAATTTAGATACCTCTACAGGATGGAATGCTGCGTTTTGTGTTGCTGATGTTAAAGCTTGTTACAGGTTGTCTTGCTTCCTCAAGTTCTGAATTCACTGCTCGTTCACCTGCAATAACCAAAAAAATCTGTTTTCTGAACCAGTAATTGCCATTACATTCTTCCTTTCAAAAACAAACAAACAAAAAAAAACCCAAACCAAACCAAAACCCCCAAAACCCAAAAAAGAAATTGGAGAAAAGTATGCACTAGCAGAAAAATGACATTTGAGCAGAAGCCTTTCTCAAAGAATGATTTAAACCCCTGTTTACTAGAGCAGCCGTAGGCCAAAGTTGCCATGGAAACAGAAAGAATTCAAATAATATTAGCAATAGCATATCTATTATGATATTGCATTAACAATGCTATAGTAAAGGGTCACTTGTGGTTTCATTTACAGGGCTCACTTTTTTGTGATTTATCACCAATATTGCAGGTTACAAATTAGAATGAGAAACAGAAGGTTCAGCCTTGAATTGGCTTATAATAATAGCGGGAGGGAAAAAGTATCAAATTTTTCTTTTACTAGACAAAAATATTTTATTTACTTAATCATATGGCTCAGAGTTTTGAGGTTTTTGTATGTAGCAAGATCTTAGTCTTTTGTTAGGAATAAAATAATGCTCAAACCGTAAAAGAAATTGTCTCCATTTGGAATCCAGCAGTGCTGACTCCAACAATGCAGATGAATGACTAGAACTGGGACACTTGGGGGAGAAGTTATTTGCAAGAAGAACTGATTGCTTCTTGAGCTTGGTACCATACCTGTATCTTTTCCTGCATTGCTTTTCAGAAATACTGAAAACACGTGCTGAACAATGTTAGTCCTGTTTGGGGGAATGGGGCCTTGGACCTGTCTCTGACAGCTGAATGTGGCTGGTGCTGCATGGTGGCAGGAGAACTGTCCTGTTATGCTTTGTCAGAAGAATATTCTTTAAAGAGAGTGCTGTGGTTTACCCCAGGAGTGGTAGTGGTTTATCACAACTATAAACGCTAAGGTTCTCCCTCTTCTATCCCCTGAATTTAAATGTTTCTTTTTTTGGCAGCGAGGTTCATACTAGTTGTAGGAACGCCCACCATGCACTACTGTTGTAAGACACCCCTCACCCCCCACCCCTATGTACTGCTGGCCAAGAAAAGGCAAAAATGAAATCGATTAGGTGTCAAAAAACAATTTTTGACCCTTTAAATGTTGGCTGAAGCACTGACTTGGGTGCTGTCAGGATGCAGCCAGAAGTCTCTAGTTGCCAAGGTTTCAATTGCCAAAATGTTTAGCTGTAAGTTATGGGTTTTATTTAAGTGATTTTGGAAAAATTTACCTGATCAGTCCATGTGTTGAATAACCTGTTATACTGACATGTCTAAGGTTTATACAAATAAGCTTCACAGAATGCTCTAAATTATATCCTATATAAGTGCAGGATGGAGGTACTCGAGGAGCTTTTTCTGTGTTTGGCAGAAAAATCTGGCATGTGAGATGTAAAAAAACTTTATATGATGGTAATGACTGCATCAGAATGCTTGCATAGTGCTTTGCCTATTACAAAAACTGTAAAAAAATCAACTAATCCGCAAGGCAAATTATGTGTTGCAGATGTATCCCTCTGCTGTGAGGAGAGCATATGTATATGTGAGTGAGAGGAAAAAAATCTGTTCAAGAAGGCTTATTTGGTTATTTTAAGCTTTATTGCATCTCTTTGACTGTATTTTCATACTTTCCTTATGGAAGAATTTTTTTTCTATGATTCTGTTAATGAAATTATGGATTTATGTATGAAAAATGTATACACCTTCTTTTTGAACGCAAAATCCAATTGTCTTGGTTCTGATTACAGACAAAGTGAATCTGAGCGCGCTAGAATTATTGGAAAGAATGGCAAACAGTCAGCAAAGTGCCTCTCAGTCTGAAATGATACTGTTCTTTCTTTTATTCACAGACTCAAATCTCAAGTTTCTGATGCACATAAGCTTGTGCATATTTTAAATGTGGCTTTTACTCCGATATTCTCGCGCTGGATGGTGAATTCAAGGTTAGGTGATTGCTGTCTTTATCAGCTTTCTCAAGAGCTGATCCTTATCTGGGATTGACTTGAACCTGGATTTATTAGAACACTTAATAGATTAATAAAGCTAAATTTGAAATGGTGAGGGCAGCTATTGCCTCCCAGCTCTGTAAGAGCTGTTTGTGCAGCTGGCTGGCGTATTGCAAGTGGGTGCATGCACATAGGTGTATGTGTATGTAAGACTTAAAGGTGGCTGCAACAGGGCTGTTCAGGAGACTGACAAACGGCCGGTTTCACTGGGCTGCAGGTACCAGTGATGATGGCGGTCCTCACCATCACCCTTGCTGAGGCTGTGGGGGCCAAGCTCCTGCACTCTCAGGTATTGGAAACTGAAGCCAAAGTGTGCTGCTTCTTCCTTCCCCATCTTTGCTTGCTCATCCTTGGTGGTTTTGTGCTTCTCAGCTTCCTCCCCAAAAGGAAAGGGAGGGGACTTCATCTGCCTTTCCTATAGGTCATCTTATTTTTGGAACCAGGACTAGTTCTGGTTCCATCACACACCTTTCCTGCCTGTTATACCACCTTTGTTGTCATCTTGTGGTTTTTCTTTTACTTGCATGTTTCCCTGTACATCATTTGTGCAAATATGCCACCACTGTCTGTTTGAATCTTTGCAGTTGCATGTTACGTATATACCTGTGCTTAGCTGTGCTATAAAATACTGGTGTGTTGTTAGCAGTCATACTGTTAGTGACATTGCTGTGTTACTAAAACACTGGCTATTGCCTATCCGTTTTAGCGTGCATATGTCTGAGTTCAAGGGAAGCAAATATGAAGTGTGGCTTTGGTTACTCCTGCAGAGGTGAATCCATCGGCATTCACAGATGCTGTCGTAGAGGCAGGTTACACTACGGGACTACAATCAATGCTGCCCAGCCATGGCTTTCAGCGGCATGTTGTCCTCACCAAGGTTACAGTGTTGGATGACTCAACATCAGCAAAAGTATCCAAGACCAGCTCACAGCGTCTACAGCTGCTGTGTAGGAAGAGAAGTTGGTGTAGATTTGTGGTGGGAGGTGGGCTAGTGACCTCCGGGTGTCAGAGTACCCTACCGTATGATCCTGCTGCATGCTGTCCCAGTGACAGGAAAGCTGATTCGCATGGGGAGAGTGACGTTGGTGTTGTGCATCAACATGTTTGCTCGAAAGCTTTTGTTTCTGAACTTCTGCAGGTAGGTACCATTTCCCCCTGTTACCTGATCCTCACTGACACCATGGCCAGAGGGGAGCAAGCTGACCTCCTGCTCCTGCCACCATCGGTGCCTATGCTTTGCTGTGTTACGCTTCTGAACCCTGTGTGGGTGGGCGACAGGGTGGGCGTAAACTAAGACCTGTTAAGAGAGTCCATTAGTTCTAATCATTCAGGCGAAAGGGGCATCATTACAGACATTGATTTAATGCAGAGAGAGAACTGAAAGGGCAGAAGCGAGATTAGGATGGAAAATACTGCGTTTCCCTCACACAGCCGAAAACGTGCATGCAAAAAATATTTTGAAGAATGGTATGATGAATCTGAGCTGTAAAGTTAGGCAGTTCTGTCCACTGATGATTTTCTGTCTTTGGTTCTTAAGGGCACATTGATTTATAATATAAAATAATTTCCACGTTAGCTACAGAAAATGTTCTTACCAAATGTTACAAGATGTATTTTTTCCTTTTTAAAGTCTCTGGTTTATTCAAATAGGGAATGATACGCTTTTTGGGTGGTGCTATTCAGGAAAAAAAAACACTTTTAAGCTTCTCTTGGTATATGAAAGGCTTTACATAAGCTTTACGTTTGGTACAGAGATTTTTAGACTGTTGACAGGGATTCTGTGTTTTTAAAGGTTTTTCTGTTTGCTGGGTTTCATGTACTTTCATTTTTCCTTTGAAGTATGTGGGAGAGTGCAGAAGGGGAGATACTTCATTATGTCCATGAATTATTCAGGTATGGTTCTAGGAGTTAACATTACTTTAAATAGCTCAAGGTCTTTCTTTTTCCTTGGGTATATCTCCGTTTTCATTCTTATGCTGACTGTATGTTATGTTCCTTTGCTGAATACAATTTTGATGAAGTACTATCTTTTGGCAATCTCTAGAAATCATTTCAGAGTTGAAATAAGTATTTAATTCTGATCTTCTCCAGCATTAGATATACAGTGACCCTGAGTAGATACAGGTGAATTGTCATACATACGACTTCACAAAAGAATCAAATTATTCTCCCTAGAGTGTTTTCTATGTGCAACTGCAAAAGCATTGATCTCGAGTAGCCCCCCATGTATGTTTCTACAGTGAAGGAAAAAAGGAATCTATAGTATTAAGTACTAAAAATTAGGCTCTTGCTCTCTGAGAATAATTTTATAAATGCCATTTAGTACACCATTTCAGCGGGGAGGCTTGAACACTTCATCCTTCTTTTTTGTGGAAAAAAAAACCCCACCCAATAAGGTATGCAAATCTGTATTCAGAAGGTAGTTAAGAACAGTAACACAGAGGAGGACTATCAGAAAGGTGTGTAAAAGCCACCATGGGGAGAAAGGAAAACAAAAAGGAACCCAAAGCATTTTCTGAGAAAGTGCGTTTTTAGAATTTTGTTCTTGTAGTTCTAAAAATATCTTTGAAAATCCAGTGACCACTGCATAATCACTTATGGAAATGAGATGTGCTATTATGTCAGGGGAAGAAGCTTTAAAAAATTATTCCCCTGGATTTTAGGGCTTTCCTGATATAATCTAAAGTGGCAGTGAAGTAGGATTACGGATTCCTGAGGGGAAATGTGTCTGTGTACAACATAGGAGGTGATGATGAATGGCATTTCAAAGAGGGATGCCCTGACCAAAGCTTATCGCCTTGGTTTGAATTGCAGCAGCAGCATTTTGCATAGGCACGCATCACAGGAAGCACAGTGATAAAATGCTTTCCAGGAAAAAGTGTGTTTGCTGAGAACCGGTGGGAAGCTTGATCAAAAGATACATTAAAGATTAAAATGCAGTCAGTATGTTCACTTTCATGATAGTAGGGTTATATCAATGTATGTATAGCGCAAAGTAACTTGCAGTGACTTCTGTGAATACTATCTTCAGCCATATACGTGTCTGACAAAAGTGCTTATGAGCTGAGTAATTACAAACATGTTAGTGCTTCAGTCGTGTAGCTTCCTTAAGTTGCTTACTGGACCTCAGGTTCTCGAAGGTCTAGAACATTCTCCAAGCAACAGTCGAGATTTTGTTGCAGCATCACCATACTGTAATATAATGGAAATCTCAGTCACTTGTGTCAAAGAACCCTGAAGAACACTGGGAAATGCCAGGCCCCAGTGGCAACTTCTTTGTGGATGCACAACAGCACTGGTCAGAAAAAAAATCTCCATCCCCTTGTCCAGAAAAACAAAATTTGTCAGGGCTGAATCTCCCTTGAGATAGCAGCATAGAAAATGGAAAAGAAACAGAAGCCATTGAACATCATACTGACTGTATTAATTAGAATAAAATTACAAAATAATATATAAAACTCTTCAAAGTTGCTGGTAATGATAGACAACCTGTGTCTGCTGCCTTTAGGATCTTACTACTTTATTATTTCAATGGTATAGGAGGAAGAAGAGTCTAGAATAAAAATGTGTGGAAACACGAACAAGTTAACCTTTTGATTGGTGCTATGGATTGCTGTCTGTTTCAAATGGGCAGATTTGTCACGTAAACCCAATTATTCATCTTGGTTTTGCATATTAGTTGTAAATATTTGGTTTTAAAAGGATTTACCTAGCTTTGTTTATATATATTACGCAATTGGTCCGATTTTGCTAGGTCCATTTTAAAAGTGAATTTCATTGCTGAACAAAATAATGTGCTTTAATGTATTTGTATATTAATATGTATGTTTTCTTGTCATTTTTGAATACCAGAGTAGCCAGTTTTTAGAGGAGTATACTAATAATTCTGTAAGGAGTAATTTCACTCGGTATTTATATGTGTAAGTTGGTTATTTGGAATAATAATTTAAAACCCCCACATTGTAAAGGGGACTTTATAAAGAAATGTTATTTGCTGTTTGTTGTTTGATTAAGCCCAATAGTAGCTTTGAGATTGTTATGTTGGGCACTTTATGTGTATTTACTACTAAAGCTGTTTTTATTTATTCCAGATTTCAAACTCATTGTAAGTGTTGTAGACCCTGAGCTGGAACAGGTCTAAAAATAATGAAATAATTTACTATTCTGGAAAAGGAGTGGAAATTCTTGTATTATGCATTAGATTTCCTTTGAGTGATTATAGGAAGGGAAACTCGGAAGAGAAAGATGGACATAGGGAGGGAACTAAGGTAGGAAGGAAACCCCCTGCAGCAATTCTGAGTAAACTTACTAATCAAATACGTGCTGTCTGGCTGAGAGGAACTGTATGTCTGATACATCTCTATCCCTCTAATGTTTCAGTTGTTTCTGAACTATATCCCTGCAAATCACCACGTATCTTTTAACAATAAAACACTCCTTAGGTCATAGTTCTTAAGAATGTCTAGGCCCAGTCACAACTAATTTGAGTACCATTGAGTTCAATGAGCTTTGAGTAAGATACCGAGCTGTTGGATGAAACCCAGCAGTTTACACTTCTTGTTGCTGCAATAATTTTAAATATGAAAATTGTTAATGTAAAGTTAGTGATGCCTTGAAATATTCTTAGACTAGCATTCTGTTCTGCTACAGGCATCATCAGTTGTTAAAAACAGTCTGAACTGTTGTCCAAATTACTGCTTTTTATTCTGAATTAGTAACATTTTATATATCACTGTTAAACTTGTTTAATTAACAGTGGTAGTTCACCAAGTCAAAAGTGGAAAGAGTGGTAGGTAAACGGGGATTACAGCCTGTCTTGACTAAAGGTGCTAAAACTTCGAAGCCTCATCTTGTTTGATCCTATATTGCTTTACAGGGGGTGGGGGGGAGAGATAATATCCAAAGTCCAGCGGAAAGAACCAAAATCGAGTCTGCAGTCAGAAAAACCGAGACGCGTGGGTAAATGATTGACTAAGTAAGTGTGTTCATGGGTGCTTCTCACGGGTTATGACCAACTTCCAGATCAAATGGAAGAAAAAAGCAGAATCATTTTAGTTTTGGGTCCATTTTAATGGCAAAACAGTATCAGAAGTCAAGCAGACACCAGAAGTAGCAAAATATGTCTTAAAGTTTCCAAGGGGCTATTACAGAGCCAATGGAGAAGTTTTTGCTGCAGGGCTTCTGCCTTAACTAAATGATTTGCCTCCTGGAATAAATAGAAGGTATGCCACCATAAATAGACAACAGATGTTTCCTTGGGACTTCGA
Organism: Falco rusticolus; assembly: GCF_015220075.1. Classification (NCBI taxonomy): domain Eukaryota; kingdom Metazoa; phylum Chordata; class Aves; order Falconiformes; family Falconidae; genus Falco; species Falco rusticolus. Next base: position 51,994,101 of record NC_051187.1, read on the forward strand.
TGGAAGCATTAATTTCTTTTTCTTTATGTAGCAAAGCCTTGAAACTATTCACTTTGAATGCTCTTTAGGGCTTGATCTCTCCTATTTTCTTCTTTTAAAATTAATTGCATTATTCTTCAAAGAATGCAGCAGCAGTGGTAAGAAGGAGAACAGGGAAAGGGTCAAGAGATATTAAACTTCAAAAGAAATTACAATTGTTACTAATTGTCATAGCAATAAAGGAGTAATGGATCCCGGTGAGGAGGCAGAGGGCCGGAGGACGTTGGTGATACCAACGTTAGTGATACCGCTGAGCTGTTCTGGGGCATTAGGCAGGTCATTCTAGGAACTCTTATTATATTTTCTAATTATATGCTTTCAGAAAATGTTACTCAGTTAGGACAGCCCTGGGAACTTAACTAATGTTCTCTGCTTGGATGTGCTTTTAGGCATTTATGAGTTCATTTCTGTGTTCTGTCTGAGGAAGGACTGTACCCACAGAGGCGGGTGATGAGAGCAGGGAGGCATCTGGGCTGATGTCATTGACACCTCTGGCTCTGCCAAGCCCTCCTCCTCGTCCTGATGGACAGTAGCTGCTTTAATTTGTTTGTTTCCAGTTGTGTGATTTGTCCCTTTATAAGGAATGAGTGGAGTCCTGAGGAAAGAGGGAGGCTTCCCCTGGTGGAGGTACTTCTGAGAAGAATAAATCTGGGGGAGCTTTTATTTGTCACTTTAATTTGTCTGCTATTGTTGGTGCAGCCGAAGGGGCCGTAGGAGAGGGAAGGCAAGGGCATCACAGGTCTGTGGGGAAGGCAGCTGGGAGCCCTCAGCTCAGGGTGGACAAGCAGAGGTGTTGCAGTGAGGAGCAGGGTGCACACACATCAGCCTTGCAGGACAGAGAATAGATGGAGCACAGTTCGCCCCCACTCTGAAGGTTCTTGGAAGCGAAGACCTTCCTGAAAGGTGGTAATATGCAGGGGGAGAATGGTACACAAATCTTTGCCTTTTTGTCCATCTCACCTGGGGGAGTTTTTCAATTTGGAAAACTGTCGTTCCGTTTGTGTGTGCTTTTTTCCCAAATCAAATAGAATTTGTTTTTTGATAAAGGCTGTGAATCGCTACATTTTTGCAGTCAGTTTCCCAAGAGTTTGGAACACGTGTAGGTTACTGCACAAGATATAGGCGATGCTCAGTTAGCATGAAGTCATGCTCCTTACTGCTGGTACAGCTCATCAAAGGATGCTTAGCATTAATATCAATATGAGTTAATAAGAACAAACCTGTGTACTTTAACCCTTTTACCTTTGTCCTCTACTAGTATGAAGAACTTTTAGCTATTGCTTAAAAATTGCAGGGAATGTTCTGAAGTTTGTCACCAAAATGCTTTTCGTATATTAAGAAAATAATATAGAAACAAGGTATGTTGTACATTCTCTGAGCAGTTTTAATATACCATTTGATAAAGCTTGAGTGCATAATAGCGTCTAAATTTAAAAAGGGAGAAAACCCCCTCAAACTCTTCCTTTGATTGAGACATGGTTTCCTTATGTTCATCTGATCTTAACATGCCATAATCATTGATTCTTCTTCTGAAATACAGCTGGTAATGACAGTTGGACTGTAGATACTTCAGTCACGTCAGGCAGCGCTTTTGGAACTTGTGTAAAAGAACAGCAAACAAATCTGGGAAGTGTCTTGCTGCTACTATTTTGAAAGATATTTAGGTACTAAAGGATACACATGAGTCCTAAATGAGTTTTTCAATCTTCAGTGTTTCAGTAGTTACAACAGTGATTCAGAAGTTATTTAAGTTTTAGGTTATCTATAGCATTGAGCAATGTGTGTTCTCACACTTATGTTTTAATACAGAAAACATTGTCTTTAATTTTATTTTTTTTTTAGTAAACTAGTTTTAGTTTGGGTTTGTTATGTGTTAATGCCAATCCAGACTAGAAAAGTTTCTGTCTACATAAGTATCAGGTACAGTAACCTGATATAATGCATCTGTGTTTTGCATTTTCTTGTTTTATTTTTATGCTTTTGTTTTGTAGAGTAATAAATAATTTGATTATTGAATGCCTATGTTTTGTCAGCATGAGGGAAAGAAACAGTCACTGATGAAGGCTTGTCAGCAGCTCTTTGAGTTAGAGGGAATAAGATGCTTTATGTTTGATGTCACTGTAATGTTCATGTGATGTATACTTTCCTTCTGTGCAACACGCTGCTCACTGCTTGTGTGGAGGTCTCTGCACTTGGCAATTGTCACTTCCCGTGCTTGGCATCTGTAAATGTAGTAATGGCATTAGCAGTGGGGTTTGTATCTCAGAAGAGGTTTTCTTGTGCTCATGGGTTTTCTCATGCTCAAGTCAGGGAAAGAATGTGAAATAAAAAAAAGTCCTTTTGTTGACTGCCTGGGGTGTGTGAAAGAGTAGAAAGCAGGATTTGAAGAAATAATTACTCAAAAAGGGTTGAATGAATGTAAGTTGTGAGTGTGAGTAAGAATTAACATCTGTTGTGGAGGGAAAATACTTCAAAGGATTAGAAGGAGCATAGAAAAATATAGTTCAAACTTAAGTCAGGGAAGGCTTTTGCTAGTTTAATATATACTCCTGTTATATTTCTCTGCTCTCTGTATGGCAGATTGCTACACAGGGATCTTGGACAGCTGGATACTTTGGGAAGATCACCTGACCTCTCTTGCACTGAATTCCCATGTTCTCTGGGTTATGTTTGTGTTGGGAGCCTGTGCGACGTCTGGGTTGCCAGCACCTCATGCAGGATCTACTGACCTTCTTTGCCTGTGAATGGGCTGGAGAATTAAGCCTGTGGCAGTGTCACTTACAGATTTGCAAGCAAAATGCCAGCTGGAGAATGCATGAGTTATGTTTGGTTAGATGTTGGTGACTATGGAGAAAATCTGATGTTACCAAGTCAAAAGAAATGACCATAGTAGAAAACTGAGACTGAGTATTTCTCTTAACACATTGAGTATAACAGCTTTAGGTTGGTAGGGGCTAGAGAAAACATTTGCCTCATCATCTCATTTTCTGAAGTTGCCCATGGTGAATACAGGAGCAGGGGACAGAGGCAAAAAGGGAATGGGGACCTAAGCTACACTTAGGCTTTCTTTCTATCCAGGTAAGCATTTACCACCCACCTTAATACTTAAAAAATCATGAGCTGATCATTTGTGCCTGAATTTCCTGTTTATCCTAAGTTTGTGAATCTATCCCTTGGAAAAGTAGAACTATAAATCTCTCTTCAGAGTATATTGGTAAGGGCAGGCAGTGCTTAGGATTCCAAAATTTAATGAAAGACAAGTACTGATACTTCTTACGTTGAGCTAAAAATAACATTTTAATGTTCTTTAAAAGTTATGATTAAACTTGAAAGACACAAAACCATCATTGATCAGTTAAAAAAAAGTAGTTATATGGATGGTGTTACTTGTACTTCTGGCTTTGTTTTGGTGTTTGTTTTGGGTGGGGTTTTTTTGTTAAATAATTGAGATTCTCTAAAACCAGAAGAGTGATACATTTCTAGTTGGACAGGTGTTTCATACAATGTCTCACTGGTCCAATGTTAGAAATTTTTTCTGTAGTTCCTGCTTAAATGTATTACTCTGAACTGATTGCTCATTATTTTGTGCATTATTTTGTTTGGTTAACACATCTGTCTAAATGCCCTTTTTTTTTTTTAATATATATTAGGATGTTTTGAATAACTTGGGTTCCTGTGAGTTGGATGAAGATGACCTAATGCTTGACTTGGAGTTCCTAGAAGAACAACATCACCATCATTCTGGTAAGTCAGATAGGTACTGAATATCTTCAATGAAGTATTGTTCTAGAAAGATAAAGAGAATGCATTCAGTACAATTACTTGGAAATAAAAAAACCCTCATTTTCATGGAAGAGGAGAAGCAGGATGCATTTTTTTTTGGTAGTGTTTGCCATTTGACAGAAATACACTCTTTACGCTGCATTTTTACAGCTACAGAAAAATTCCAGCACCAAGGGCAGACCCATCTGCTTTTTTAGATACTTAAAATGACTGTTGCTTACCCCAGGCGGTTCCCAGAAAGACCACTGCTGATATAATTGCAATCCTATTTGGTGTGTACTGGAATAATATGCTTCAAATAAAGAAGGTGTGGCTTGAGATGTGAACAGAACTTGATCCTTTCTCTCATGTTGCACTACCTTGATTAATAGCAATGAGCAAGGTCAACTCGCAGGGTGTTCAGAACAATTTTATAATAGATTTATGCAGGGTCTTGGTAAGTCGTGGTACCTGCAGTGGGGCATCTTGCATTTCCTTTGGCTGTGACTGGGACAGTGCAGGGACTAGTCCGTGAACAGGAAAAGTCCTGCTGACTCCACAGGGTTCAGGGAGACTTAAAACATACGTGAGACTTGTACTTAACCACAGGTAGAGCTCCGAGTTTGTACTCTGATGTGATACTCTCTTATGGCACTGACATGCTTTTAAGCAGGAGTAATTCTCACCCTCTCTTTTACCTGCTGCTTTCTGACCTCTCTTTCTCCATCCATGAATGTAGGTACCTGTAAGCACATATTCATGCATAACTGACGTGGAAGTGGGGTTTGAGACATATGCCTGCTTGTGTATGCTGTCTTTAGTTCTGGTCCCTCCTTCGATGCAAATTTAGCAATGGTTATGGATGAGCTGCTTGAGCTGTGCTCCTGTTTAAAGGAGGGTTGTAGCAGCAATATGTGCATGATCGTAGTTTCCTAATTTACTGGGAGCTAGGATGCAACAAATTAACTGCACAGAAAAGGACCTTTCAAACTGTACTGAATTATGCTATTAAGTGGTTACAGAAAGTTAACTCATAGAGGAAGAAATGTGTGTCAAAAATCTTTGAAACCAAACATTACATTTTACAAGAAATCGTAGTGTGTAGACTTGTTCTTTCCCTGGACCTGATGGAAACAAATTAACTGGCAGAACCATTTTCCATAAATGAACTTCCTTAACATGTTGCATTTGGACTTATCTGTGTTTTCCTCCTTTTTATCTTTTTTTTTTATATTTATGAAGCATGGAATTAAGTGATGGAAAAGTCATGTCCAGTTCGTTGTTGTTGTTGTTATTATTATCATCATCATAATCATCATCATTATTATCATTATCATTGTTATTAAGATGGGTAGCAGCTTCTGGAACACAGCTAAGATCACAATGCCTAAATGACATTATACTTGATAGAAAAGTATTTAAGGTGGAGATGTGATATGACATACAATGTTTCTACTCTTGTGTCATTATCCATAGCAAATGGGATGCTTTTAGAACAGAAAGACCTGCATTGCCCTTTGCAGCATGGTGAACATTTGTTCTGAGCAGTAATATAAAGACACATGTTGAAGTACACACATTGTTTTTAAACAAAACGGGTTTTATTTTATTAATATTTGCTTTTTGATCCATTTTTGGTGGGTCTAGAATTCCTTATAAGCACCAGAATACAGAAGTGATAATTTTGAATATATACAACTGGTTTAATGCAGACCTTTAAACTTTTGTAAACTCATCAGTTTGGAGGTGATCATATTTCTGGGCATGCACATATAAGCTATTGCAGATAATTGGGAAGCAATATATGATTTTAAAAAGATCTTCAATCTTGTCCCCTTTTTAAAGAAGAAGAGAACAGATTACATGCTGGGGATAGCCAGTACTCTTCTGGTAGAATTTATTATTCTAAGTGAATTTTAATAAAACCAAGGGACTGTTTGATTCTTTCACTATGGTACCAGCCTGAAAATAAGAGTAGATGATTTTCCATAGTATTTGCTAGTAACCATTTTGTTGGAATTTCTGTAAAAGCTTCTTAAAGTTGATGGGCTTGATAGCTTGCCCCTGTGGCTTGCGTCAACAAAAATCATTCAACACAATCCCAGATGTGCAGATTTGTGAGCCTCCTCTTCTCTGTTGGTACATGCTGTCCATTGTGTACCAGATTCAGCGCTATGTTATGTCAGTTTTACACATTTGAGTAGTTTTGTAGCAATATTTGTTCACATTTCCATGTGTTTCTCCAATATCTGAAAGGAATCTGTACATCTGACATCCACATGTGTATCATACTAAAGTTAGCTGGAAGTTAATGCATGTACTTCTAGATCTGTTATCAAAATGAAGGTGTTTGAGTATAAAAATAAGACATTAAAAGCTGCTTTTTACATGGAAACCTTAAAATTATTCTTTTCTGGGATTCAAGTTATCAACACTGCTGTGACTATTTACAGTGCAATAAAAATCCTGTTGATGTTCTAAATACTGATTATAGCATTGATTTTTATTAGGGCCATAAGTCATAGAGCCATAGTAAAATTCACTTGTGCCCCACTTTGGTTCTTTATAAGGAATTCTGTGGAGAATTACTATAGGGGGAAATGTTTCAAGAGAAGCTCCATTGCAGTATTTTAACAAAGACACTGAAATATGAAGAAGTGCAATTGGAAGATAATTCTTTCTTAGGTTGTTAAGGAGGGATAACTAATGAATCGGACAAGTTCCTAATCTTCAAGAGCCTATGAATATCTCTGAAATGACAAATTAGCTGAATATGAGGGCTAACATCACATCCTTGACTTGAATATCAGAAACTATTCCTTGGTCAGGAGGCTGTACGCAGCAAGCTGTATCATTAAAAGATAGCAATTCTGAAGTGTAGTGCCAACGGTAATAAATACAGTTGATGGTGGTTAAAGGCAAGTTGAGAAAGTCTCTTAACTGCCATTAGGAGTGCCCGGTTTTTAGAGACTCTTGTTAGTTAAGGCCCAGTTGATAATAGCTTCTGCTTTTAGCTGCTGTGGTTGAAAAGAACAGGATTTGCTAGGATGGGGAAGTGTCTTTTTGACTTTCTACTGAAGTTCGTAATAGTAATTTAACAAAATAATTGTATTGTATCGATCCACCATAATTTTAGTGGCCATTTATGAATAGAAAATAAGATACTATTGAAAAGATTTCTGGGAGAAATAGCTATTAAGGAGTGAGCTCTGAAATAGGAGCTAGGAGCCAATTGGCAGGCAAGGAAACGTTGTTCTAGAAAGTGGAATGCTGTATTAATTAAAACACAGAGTTAGAAAAGAGAAAGAGACAGATCTGTTACCTCTTTCATTTTTGTGATTGTTATTATTTTTTCAATTAATACTCTGAACTGAATTATTACACGTGTTCTTGTTCTGTCCTCTCAGCTTTTCCCTAATGAGCTGGTTGCCCTCCAGCAGCATCCTCATGAAATAGGGTTCCTGCAGAAAGGCACTATGAACACTGCTGAGTACTAGAAAATAAAAAAAAAATAGCCCTAACTGTTTCTCTAACCATACAATTTGAGATAAGTAGACACCTGCAAACATCATGTAGATGCTTCTACTTTGAATGTAGACTTCTGTGCCCTGCTAGTCTTAGCAGGGCTTTAGAAGTTGGAATTTCCTCATTTCTGACCTTTTGTCTTGTGAGTTTACTGCATGAATTTACTACTTTTGCTTCTGTTTTAAAGGCTGTATTGCCAAGGTAAAGAATGTAAGACAGAGACATTTCATTATCCCACCTACACAATTGCTTTGAAATTTAATGAAATATTTGTATAGTACTCAGTGAGTGGAGAGCACTACTGCATACAAATGCAAAATATTAATCAACTTGATTCACTGAGAATTTTGCACACTGTTCTTAAACTGGAATGTTAAAACTAAGCATAATATGACATACACGATGAGCCTTGAGGGTGCCTTTTTATTACTCTAAGTAAATTAGACTTTAAAAACACGCTACAGTGTTGATTTCCTGTTGTAAAATAATGAAGTTAGTGGTTTCTGTAGGAGGAAACTATTGCCAGTTATAGAAAGTGACAGCATTAATTTAACCTCATTCATTTTCCTTTTCCCTGGTGAAACTTTACTTACTTGATTACAAGAATTGATTACTCAAATGTATAAGGAAGACCTTTATATTCAGTGACATAAGCAGTGGGAAATTTATTCAAGTAACGCACATTAATGTGGGTGAGTTATGTACTTGTGTTGTGCCATAGCCTACTGAAAATCCAGATACTTGGTTGTGCATGGTTGGTGTTGTCATTAAATCGTGACTGCAGTAAATAGTAGCCTTTTCTAAAAGTTCACAAAGGCATAGCTATCCAAGGTCTTTTGTAATTTCTTAAGTATTTGCCATAGGTATCATAAAACCAGTGCCGCTGCATCTTTCTACAAACATGTACGTGTGTAGCTGGGACTTGTAGTGACAAATCCGGCTGAAGTGACTGCTCATGGTACTGAATATTAAGCACATGTGCGTGTCACCCCCATGTCAGGCTCCACACTACGCAGTGACTGTTCACGAGTGCGATATTGATTAGCTGTGTACCCAGACTGGCCTGCTGCATCCATCATGCTGTTGCTTGAATGTTTGCTGCATTGTTTTGAATAATGTAGCTCACTATAATTTTTAGAAGAGATTTGTCTTTTGCTGGAGCTTTAGCCATTTTGGGTTTAATGCCTCAGCCTCGTCTGTAAGGCAGTGATCCGAAGTACATGTAAAGCATAGTTATTTATTTCACCCAGGATCTTTCAGAAATGGAATTATTTGTCTTATTTGCTGGAAGAAAATGAATTAAAAGTGGAACTATGAAAGTGTACTTTAGCATCCCTCTACTGTTCAACTCAGAAAAACCAAGCCCACTTTCAGAGAGAGAGCGCATTTTGTTCAAACCTAACTTAAGAGCATCTCTGTTAGAAGCTTTTTAAGTGTGTGCTTAGTTCTGTGTATGTGGTGATCCATGCTTTGGTATTTTCTTAAGGTTTGTGAATGAAAAAGAGTGTATGTGACTTGACAAAATGACTTGACATGGTGGCTATGGCTCGTCTGTGCCGTATATATATTTTCTTGTGTTAGCAGATGTTGAGAAAGAAGGGGCTGTTCTTGGTAGCTTGGTGTAAATAGAACGGAACGGAATGAGCATGTGAAGGTCTGATGTAGTAGTATCACTCTTATGATATAGTACTTGCTCATGTACACCTAACAAGAAATAGGAAAATAGTTATTAAATCAGTGCTCTTTATTTTAAAATGTAAAGCTATGGTATGGTGCCTGCTTACCGCTGTCAGTAATGAGCAGGTAGAGGCACATCTTAGTGAGGTGGTTGGAAACAGTTCTAACATTTGTCGTGTGTTTGTATTAGTTCTCATTTCATGCACATTAGTGAGATCCAAAATGTAGTGTGTTGGGCCAGAGTACTCTATCACAACGCAAATACTTGTTTTTTCATTTAAGGAAAATAAATTATTAATTTGACAGTTTAATGTAAGGTTTTTGCAAACTTCTGTGGGCAAGGTAGAAACAGGGTTTTGGTTTTTGAGATGGATGAGCAAGTAATTTAAATGTCAAATTACAGTCATCATATCAGGTTATGATATTTTAGTAACATAATTATGTTATCAGCAGCCTTGCCAAGAAAAATGCAGTGCACTTGTTTATTTAGAAAGTAAAAGTCAGGATTTTTTATTGTATTTCCTTTAAATATAGATAGCCTGCAGATCAATTGCCATCAGTACCCAGCCAAACGGAAGTGTTGGTGTAATGACCCAGTGATTATAATTAGGTAGTTGCTGAGTTATTTTGAGTGCAATGAACAAGCTGTGTGAAAATTCTGTGGTGGGTTTGGAGCTCCTCCTGTGTCTATTAATTAAATGTACTAATTATTCTTGTTAATTTTTTAATGTAAGGTAGGAGAGCTGAGATGAAACCCCTTTGGCATTTTGTTTTTTGGTGGTTTGTTTTCTTTTTAACCAGGAGTGGGAGAAATAGAAATGCTATTAAAGAAAAAGTACAGCAAGATTCAGTGCTGGTAGTGGGTCATTAACACAGGGAGTTGCAAACTGTAAAACAGAAGTAAATTTGCTTGCTTTTGAAATGTGAAACACCTTCTAAATGTAATAATGGAATAGAAGAATATGCTGTACTTATAAATTATGCTACTTGTTCTGGCAGCAAAGCACCAAAAGGCAGCTCCCCAGCTATGGTGGATCAGCTGGGATTCATTGAAACCAGAAGTGTTAGCTGTTAGCGTGGCCGACGCGGGGTGTTGCAGGGTGCCTTTGGCTCCGGGGCTGGTCCTCAGTGTGACAAAAGCTGGCCCTTGTCGGAAGCCTGGAGTCCTCATCAGTGTTTATGCAGGGAAGCGTGCAGGGGCACTGAGCTTTGGCCCTACCACTGGCGGTGTCTGGACATAAGGTGTCGCATTTTTGAAATACAGTTGCAGCAGCACAGAAACTGAGATGGGGCAAATACCACTTGCTGGATGTTTTTCCTGAGATTTCTAGCAAAGCAGGCCTCCTGCTCCCAAGCAGAAGTTGCCTCTGAGAGTCTGACAAAGCGCCTGTGTAATCCATTTGTGTTAGTCAGTGCAAGGAAAGCAGATTTTTTTAGTGTTTTTAATTTCCCTTTAAATAGACAACAGGAAAAAACCCCAATCCTAACTATGTATTTTTGTCAGACAACTGCTTAGAACCAGAGAAGAGATACTTGGGTAGTTTGAGTGTATTGCTTTACTCATGAATGTATCATTGCAGCAAATTATGTTTCTGTGTTTAAAAACAATGACATGTTTTGATTTTTAATTGGAACTGGGCACCCAACTCCTTGAGCTATTTTAAAATCTTCACCGTTCTCAAATACCACCTTTAGAGATATATTAGTTACAGATTAGGTTAAACTAGGGCAGCATCCCTTCTGTTTTCTGCTTGAAATGTGTAATAACTTTTCAGTTTATATTTACAGTCTTTGAACGAAATAAAGATTGTGACGGTAAAGTAATAAAGAGCTCTGTGTCTGTGCCAAAAAGGAAGGTCACAGATTATTTAGCTCAGTAGCATCTTGCATTGCCACTACAGATTTTGGACAATAAGATAATAAAAAAGGAAGCAGTACTAATAGTGAACATAAACTGATGTGTGATTTTGCGATGTTAATTATGCCACTGCATAGGTATCCCAATAAAAATTAAAAGGGAAAGTTTGTGTTAGTTTTTAATTTTGTGAGGGAAGAAGACTCGCATGTGCACACTGGCTTCCAGCATGGCTTTGAAGTATGGAGTGGAGAGTCACATGCAACTAGTTTCTCCATAGCTGAAAAGTTGAAGTGGAGGGATTTTTATATTTTCAGAATAACCTATTCTACTAAGCTACACGTTTCCCCCTGAAGCATTGTTTAATAAATCTGACATAGTAATGGAGTAACTTAAAGTCTCCAGGGAAATGAAATAAAACTTGTAGTCTTCTAAACTCTTCTAACCATGATCTACAGCTTTTGAAAGAGTACTGGGCATGGAGAAAAGAGATTTTTGTGGGCTTTGCAGTGAAATAATAGGTAGCATTATTAAATGAAGAGAGCGTATTGGTGTTAGTCAAAAATCACCACTGCATGCTTGTGGCTAGGCATGTTATTAGCAGCCTTGAAGCTTAAGTTACTGAAAATAAGGAGAAGAAGAAATAATGAGTAGAGAAGAAGTTAGTATTAAATTGGAATGAAACTAAATAGAAATCATAGGCTAATATATAAGGTTAGTCCTCCAGTATCCTGGAGCACCCTGCTCCATATTCTGGGAAAGTAGTAATGAGCTGAGAGTCCTATTCTGTTCTGTTATTTATGTAAATGAACAGTGTAATCTTACTGCGATTTTAAGTGAGAAAAAAAAAAAAACCCACAACCCAGAACTGGTACCAATTTAACTTTACCCTAAAACTCCTTTAGTGTGTTTTACCTGAAAAGTTGAGTTGCGAATGAGCCTGGCTGATGAGCCACAGGAGGCATGTAACACCAGATTCTAGCTGTGCTTCCCTCAGGATAAGTCTTAAAACATGTCTGAGATACAGATAATTGGACTGTGCAGTGTGTTCTCAACGGATCAAGGAAAATACTCAGTTTCCTGAGCAAATTAGTATTTATGGCTCTTTTTTGGTGTGAAGAGGGGTGAAGGATTGATAATGTTCAATTGGTGGGTATCACTTAGGTTTCTTTCTGCCTGATAGAAATTTTATTAATGATATATGCTTGTAAATCCTATTCAGTTAAATGGAGCAGTTGGAAGACCAGCATCATGGAACATCACAGCCATAATTTAGACGCCAAGAGGTTGCTCCTTCATAAATAGACAAGAAGGGCAAAGGAGCACAGTCCTGAACTCCAGGGTCATGAAAGAATACTGTTGAGTGAGATGCATTTGTATGGTTATCATGGAGCAATTAGAATCAGAGTCTGCATCTCAGTTTCGTGCACTTTCATAATTATATTGTGACATTTAGTTACAAATCCTTATTCATATTGGTATGCTCAGCCATCATTTACTGAAAGAACCAGGACAGTAATTAAATAGGCATACTGCCTTGCTTCGTTCCTTTGATTTTATACATACATCGAGATGAAACATCTTCTTTAATAATATCTGTAGGCAGAAAATAAGTGCAATAATAAACATTATGACAAATCAAAGCATACCATCCTATTTAAAGCAATTCAGCGTTTTTAGATAACAAAGTTTAAGTAGGGTGCCAAGTGCTGCTTTTCTGTCCTGCTTTGTGAGTTTAGAAAGATCTGGACTGGATGTCTTGCCAAAATGGAAATGTGATGAGAGCTTCAGAGAGGAGCATGATGTTTCTTCTCAGTTTTCCATGAGTACAACCAAGAGATTTAGGGACTAAGAACAACAGTGAGCTCACAATTATACTGCAGAACAGCCATAACTCAGTTTTATATAGAAACAACTGCACCTTCCATACCACTTCTGCAACCATCCTACTTCAAGGTCAGACTGAAACTGTGTGTCTAGAAAGTGTGAGTTAGTGATGGCTTTTGACATTTTGAAGTATTTATCTCTGAGATCCTTGAAGCTCCACTCTTAGGTAAAGAAAGGAGGGAAGGGCAGTCTGATAGTTAAAACTTGAGTTTGGGTCTCCTGGGCTGAGCTGGGGTCTTTGGTGCAGATTTCCAATGTTACTCTGGGCTAGTCACTTAATTTCCTTGTAGTATGTAGAAAGTGGTACTCTGGTAGTCACAGGGATTTGGCGTTAAAGTCTGAGAGATACTCAAGATACCATTGGGATGGAGCTGCAGTAATAATTAGAGTCATTATGGTCCTTAGAGGCCAATTATGTTATATTTTGTGCCTCTTCACACATCATTCCAGGAAGTGGAGCAGACACGACCATTGCTGTTGCTAGCGTCTCCGCTACTGTTACTGCTCCTGTTTTAAAAAATGCCAAACACAGCTTGCTTTATAGCAGGAGGGAAAAAAATACTGCAAAAGCTTATCGTACTCATCAACTAAAGCCTGGTCTCAAAACTAAATTACTTTCTAAATCTTTCCAAAATTTTACCTATCATCAGTCATTACTCAAAGATTGAGTCATACCTGCTGCAGTGTTTGAAAATATTAGTTGGCTTTATTGTTGTATATCTTGTACCTGAGTGTCTTGTGATGAAAGAGCCTGTTGTCCCTTCTTTTGTCACTGTGAGGATTCTGTCAAATACGTAATATTGTTTGGATTTTGTCGATTTTTATCTCTGTTTTTACTTCAGACTTCCCTTGAGGGGGGAAGGAATTCACAAATAAATGCCATGCAGGTAAGTAAGCCCTACGATTTGTTGCAGCCTAGTTTCAGCTTCAGAAGGGTGGTCAGCAGGTAGGTAATGCTTCGGAGGTGCGTCAGGGGTACCTGAGCTTCCTGAGAATATTTTGGCTTCTTGGAGACCCCCATAAGTCTGTGCTTTTTGATTGTATAGCTTAGCTAGTTTTCCTTCTTACAATGCACTACAGAAACTGTACACCTCTCTTTGCCAAGGGAACTATTTGAGATAAACTCTGAAAGGTGGCCTTAAAGGAATTTTCTGGGTTTACCTTCTGTACTTAGGCTTATTTTAGGATTCTTTGATCTGACCCAAAGTGAATAACAACCAGACATCTCCTTCTCATATGCCTGATTTTAAGAATTCTTCCATGCAACCCTTACTGTAGGGAACAGCTTTAAAATGAAAGTTCGTCAAAGCACCTGCTTGTCACTGCTCCAGTAGCTTCTGCAAAAGACAATGCATTCATTATGCCTACTGAGGATAAAGCATCAGTATTACTGGGTTTGGGGATTTTTTTCCCGGCTGTTTCCATAATGTTGTAACATCTTTAGGAGAGAGAGTCTACTTCCAGTTAATATTTAAATGAAAATGAGGTTGCAGTTGAAAATATTCAGAATACACTTTTGAGAACAAGCAACAAGTGGTCTATTGCAGGATGGATAATGTATGGAGTGATGGATTTGCAAGTGGCAAATTAGGCACAAATTGATATTACACTGAATCTAAGGGGTTCTGCATAATTTTCCTTTTTTTTCACAGAAGTAAGCATGTATCAGTTTGATATTTGGAGCTGCTGAACCATGCATTAGCCTGTGAAAAGCTGACTGCCAGTGAAGATTTCTCAACTTCCAAGAGTGTAGTCTGATGAATGAGTGAGAGCTCCTTGCATCTTGCTCTATGAAAACTTTCTCTTTCACCACAATGTTGAAACTAAAATTATTTCACATACGCACAAAAAAAAATAAAATAAAAAAAAATCAGCATATTCCTGCAAGCAGTGCCTTGCATACTGGGGGAAAGAGGTTGCAGTTAGTAGTTTGGTGAGTAGTATAAAGTAGGCAGTTGCTAAAGCAGAAGTAAGAGGGGCTGGGATGCGGGCAGGGGTGCTGGGCAGAGGGGCTGTGCTGGTACTTGAGGGATCCACGAATGGCCGTGTGAATCCAGAGAGCGGGGAGACGTGTGCCTTCACTAGTGACCCTCAGTCTTCCTCACCCCAGGAGGAGGAGGGGACCTGGCTGGCTGTGCTTCCATTTGATGCAGCGCCTGCACTAGGGGCTGTTGCAGACAGTGCCTTGTCTGCGGATGCCCCTGTGTCCGGCCATGTCGGTGGCCTGTGCATGGCTGTCTCTGCCATATGAGCTCATTTTTGCTACTGGTTGAAGCTGCACACAGGCAAGTGGCAGCAGCATCCTCAGTCAGGAGCACAAACCTCCCAACGGAGCCCCTGCGGCCGGGCAGGAGGGATCTCCTCAGCCCTGCAACCACCGGAGGCCATGGCCCTGAGCAGCATCCCTCACCCATATGGGCTGGTAGTAGCACATATGGAAATGTGCCTACCTAGTAGCAGTACGAATGTAAACGTAAAATATACCACAAACCAAAGCCATTTCTTTGAGCTGTTTCAGGGTTTTAAATGCTTTAATTCCTCGCACCCAATTTTTGAGAACCAGCGACAGATTTTGTTTGTAACACGGTAACTGCTGAATCAGCATGAGTGAGAAATGAAACAGAAAATTGGGACTAAATGAGTGCAGTGGTTTTTTTGGTTGCAGGATGGTTAACAAGCTTATTTTATTTTCCCTCATTTAAGTATTTCCAGCCTCGCAATCACAGTTCACATGTTTTTTAGGCAAAAGGATTAAAGCAATGTCTTTGCAAAGTTTAAGGAAGCCAGAGAGGCCCCTAAGGCCTGAGAAACTCTTACGAATAAAAAAGAAAGTGTTGGTGGTAAACTTCTCTTTATTATAATAGATTATGATTTTGCTGACTGTCAAAAGCCCAGGCAACATGATTAACCTGTTGAAGATCTTCCTGACTTGACTAGTTTTTCTCTCGTGGAAGTTTTTCTTTATAAAAAACCAATTTACTGTAAAAATACACTTATTTGAAAGTTGAAAAGCAGGCAGTAGATAAAATGAAAGTACAGCTGTGTTGTAATATTATATTTTTCCTTTTTCCAAAACCTGTTAATTTCACAGAAAATAGTTTTGCCAAGCCTCTGTATTTCTAATACATTTTTTTTCCATGAATAAAACATGGAATAACTCTATTTCTAAAGTTCAATTCCATTGTTTTCTTCCCTACGAATTCTTTAATTTGTTCGTTTGACTCTTTTGGAGATTTTTGCAGAATTGGGGGTTCAGGAAAATGTATTTTTTATACCTCTTAATATGACATCACTGACACTACCTACTTTTAAATTATGATTTTGAAGGTAGAATGATATAGATGTGTTACTTAACCATTATCTTATTGTCAGTGTGTATTAGATTAAATGCAAACAGCTCCTGGTTCTGTGGATTTTCAATCAAAGCCACATGAATACACAGCATGAGTGTATGCAGAGATGAGCTGCATGGAGCTGTGTGGTTTACTCACGTGGGGAAACTGGTACCGTATCACTGCGCATCTGGAAAGATGCGGTTTTGCCTGTGGAAGGAGGTTCACCAGGTAAAAGGCATCACCTTGTACTGAGTTTTTCTGCAATCTAGTCCCATGATCCTCTGACACTTAAGTTATCACAGGTAGTAAATAGTTGGGGGAAACAGAGAGGGGGAAAGAAACAAATATAGGTAAGAAGGAAAAATGGCATGGGAAAAACCTTTAGCTTCTGGGTAAAATAACATACTTCGGAATGAAGTTACTTGAAATTTGGTTTAGAAAGATGTATGGCAAGTGGCTGTAAAAGAATTTTTCAAACTCTCCCAGCTTTCAGGTACCAGCAGGTGTATTGTTCTGTCCCTTTATTCTGGAAAGAAATCCACAGGTTAAATGAAATCCAGGTGAGCATTCTTCAGACAGCAGGGGTCATAAGCAGGAGCTCTCTGTAACACAAGTGTGCTTGCTGTGTGCACTGCTCCCAGTGTTCCTCACAGCACACACAGAGTATAGGTGAGGAGTGATGGAGAGGTACGGTACACGGCATCTAGGCTCGCAATAGCCTGCACTCTTATCAAATCTGCAAGAACAGATTCTGGGGATTTCTTCTTTTGCCGTACAGGACTAATGAGCCATTGAATCAGCTCAGTGGCAGGTGTGGAAGGGTGGGAAAGGGAACACAGTGAGGCCAGAGAAGATGACAGAAAAGGCCATGCTTTCTTCCTATATGAGAATTTCTATTTCCCAGATTTTGTAACTGTAAGTAAAAGACGACACTTGTGTAACTTTCTTCTTAAATACAACTAAGGTTGTTTTATACTCCCTCAGCCCCACCCCAACCCCTCACATTTAGCATGTATTTTCTCTCTTCTTTCCTGACAAACTTTCTGTACTTTTCTGGAATATGCAGGAGCCTATGTTATCTTAGCTGACATATGGATTTAGTATGGTTGCATGTGTGGCCTATCGGTTACTACTTTAGCAGATTCAGCTTACTTTAGAGGTGGTGTGCAGAAAAATCTTACTTGTTCATCTTTAGTCCTTCTTCTGACCTACCTCTGTTGGCTTTTCTGTGAAAGAAATTGTATTTTGATGGGCTTCTTTGTGCTTTACATGCAGACGGCCTGTATCTTTTCAACCCTCAGTTAGTTCCTGATTTCAGGTAACGGCGTATTCAGGTAATGGTATTTTTTGAAACTGTAGGTCAAAGATGTTAAGTCTCGCTTGCATCCAGTCTTAGAAGTCCACGCAACCAAGACATTAGTTAAGTTTGCCAGATTTTTGCTGATAGAATAATGGAGAAAGCTGTCTCCCAACAGACTATTTTGTTTCTTAGGTTATGGAATAGAAACTCCGTGATTATTTAATAACGAAAGTTGTATTTATAAATTATAGGTTCGACGTTCTGGAGTCAGTAGAACTCCTTGGAGATCAGCCTCCTTTCTAATTATGTGTGCGGATGAATTGTCCCTATATTTACTGCTGCAAAAATACATTTGAAATTTTCATATCTCATCAGGATTTAGGTCACTGTGCTTAGTATTATATTCAAATTTCTATCAAGGATGATTCAGCATGTTTAAGTTTACCACTTATCCCCTTGATTTCTTTGTTTAAGTCCATTATATATTCAGATCCCTTCTGTATCCTTACACATTCACATATATGCATGTTCGTTAGTTTGTGGGAAATATATAGCTATTGTATCAAAGAGGACTTAGAAAAAAAAATAAAACTTTACATTGGGAAAGAGATATTGTTCTGTGCTTCAAGAATTTGCTATGGAAGTGTCTCAGTGGGGCGTTAAACATGTGTTTAGCCTGAGGCACATGGCTATCTCTGCTGGCGTCAGTGGGATCATACGTTTCAGATTTAAGCTCATCCATAGGTGACCCCAGTCCTAGGAGGGTGGACTTGGTTCATATAGTGCCCCCTGTGAGACTGAAATTTTAGAGCTATTCAGTTGCCGTCTCTCTCCTTCAATATAATTATGTCGTGGCTAAAAGTATGTGTAAGTACAGTATTGCTAGCGGAAATGGTAGAAGACTAAACTGCGTAGCCCAGCTGAGGAAACATATAGTTACAGGTAACTAATGTATGCACTAAATTCTACTGCACCATGGTTCTAATAGCAGCATAGTTTAGAGGAACAAAAATTCATATTATTAAATGAGTAATGATCATATTTCATAAAATAAATTTGGGGATGCCATCTAACTGTTTAATTTCATGTGTCTTCTAGGTATAGAAATGAAAGAAAAAGATAGGAAGATACCACAATATTTTTGTTTATATTGTAAGGAAAATTAGAGTTGGTAGTAAAGTACAGAATGCATATTTTAATGAAAATGTTAACATCTTTTCAAAAATAAATCGTTCAGAAGGTACTCTTCTCCGGTGAAGCTTGGTCCATACAAAGTCTGCTATTTTCCCAAAATAATGGGTATCATTCCTGATTTGTTCTTAATCATCCAAGCGGCGTAGAAATAGGTAATATGAAGACTTCAGTTCTAATAAAAAAAAAATCTGTTTAAAGAAAATATTTAACTGCCAACTTTTTACACTTAGTAGTCTGAGGAGACCTTGAAAACAATTATGTAGGGGGGAAAGAAAGTCCGCAACAAAAACAACTTATTTTTATTATTATATCTTATTGAACTTAAGGTTCATTTAGATAAAAGGCATGCTGAGATTTTAAATGAACCTCAACCCACTAGACTATTGTTTAAGAAGTGGTGTGAGAATGTTCTTTAATAAAGTAGAAATAGATTAGAAGCGGGTTAGGTCCCTTACTATCTCTCTTCTTAAATAAATACATTTTGTTTCTCTTGCAAAAATGTAGTGCCTGAGTATTCTGCATCTAACAGAAGAGAGAGTTGGGCCCTATGTCAATTATTTCTGTAGTAATTTCTGCTGAAGTCGCTGCAAGTCAGCCTAGAAAGTGTTATGGTCTGAGTTTCTCCTGAACAGAAGCTGTGTCTGTCTTGGCAACCTTGATCACATATGTAGGTTCCTATATAATTAGATTAACCTTAATAGGGGAATCTTAATGAGGCTATTTGATTTTTCCTTCCTAAACCAAAGACCAAGATGTCACTATTTTGTTTCTGAATTTTGTACCTTAAGCATTTAGTTTCCCATAAATTTTGCCAACAGGTGACTAAAACTATACTTGTGCTTTCTCCTCTTCCACACATATTTTCAAAAGGTTTTTTGAACACAGGATTTTTATGGCATTTTCTATCTCTGACATGACCTATATGAACATCTAGAATACCTCCACTGGGAAAAAATGAGTCAAAACCCAGTGAAAGACTTAAATGAGTTGATTTTGAAAGTGCTTGTGTGTTGTAGATTTGAATCACAATTTCTGGAAAAGCAGTTTTGTCTCAACAAGTAGGGGCTGGATGAACTGAGTTTTAATGGTGTCCTAGCTCCTGCCTGAGTGTGTGGTCTGTGCAATTAAGTGCTTTAACCTGTGCTCCTTACCCTTACAATTAGGTGCCAAGTAATCAAATCACTTACGAAGGTACAACGCACTGATTAAAGTGGTTTTACAGAGTTAACGGCGCACTCAACGTTCAAGTGTCAAATGTTATGATTTGATAAAAATCAAAAGACTGTATTTTCTTTATCTGATGCAGTACCTACATGCAGTAAACAGGATATGTATAGATATAAAAAATAAGTAGGTTAGGTATAGACTACTTATGGGAAGAATAGATCTATGGAGCCATTGTTCTTTAGGTTGTTAGCAATGTGGTGAGCTATAATTTTGCATATGCTGATGAAGCTTTTGATACTTAGCCATACTTGGCTTTCTGCTCTTTAATGGTCTCAGTAGTTTTGGTTTTGGTTTTGTGAGGGTGTTTTCCTTGTTGTTCATATGCATCGCTGTGTGTAGTATAGCTGCCCAGACTGCAAGAATAAGCTGGTAACTTTTCACACCTTTTAGTGTACCAAATTATTTAAAATATAATTGCCAGTGTCCTGTCTGAGCAGAGGATAGGATTTAGAAATACTTATCTGGGGGATTTGGTTTGTTGGCTTTTTTTTTTTTTTGCAGGCTTTTACCTTAGAATTTAATGTAGTAGCTTAAAAAGGACTAATTGTATTTTCCATAGCAAATACCATAGGGAGTCTTACGCTGTATTTATTGTACAGCTTTGGAACATTTCCTGTGATTTTTTTTCAAAACCCTTTTCCTTAACTGGTACTTACTCTGGAAAATTATCGTGTATTATCTTGAGAACATTTCAGTGTGATTGTGTGAGATGACGTTACAGAAACCAGACTTCTTACATACTGAAAATACTTAAAACTCCTCGTTTATTTTCTTAATTCTTGAGGTGGTGGCAAACCAATCCTAATGAGTCACAACTGACTTTTAATTCCACAGTTTGTCACCTGAAAATGGGAATAAGAGCAGCTCACGTATTCTGGAGGTGACACAGGGGATTTTTTACGAGAATTCTCATGAACAGCATGACAGTTACTTGGAGTTACTAATGTAGAAGTCACCTTGAATTTCACTCATCTTTAAGAAGCAAGTTTTCCCTTCCTTTTAATGTAGCAAAAGGGGTTTTGTGGTTCTGATCTAGGGATCTCTTCATGTGCTGTAGCACTTGCTGGGTATTTGGAGAGTAGTTGGGAAAGGAGCCTAATATTCAATACGTTATTTATGTTAGATGATTTTTCCAACATTTTTGGTAAAAGGAAGTCTTGCATTGGTGAGGTAGTAGTAAACTTTTAGATGCATATTGACTCTGAGAACAGCAACAAATGTTTTTGTGTTCTCCGTACAATTTTATAAACATGTCTACTTGAAAGAAATATTTGTGTTAGGAACTTGGTTTCAGTTTGCAAATGAATGCAGAACTGTGCTTTGCTTTTGACAGTATCTCTAGCAAACAGAAACCTAATATTGCTCCAGTTACAAAATGCAAAACAACTTAATTTTGTTACTGTATCAGACTGTCGTCCTTGGTCTTTTGTTTAGTGCTTTATGAAGTTAGAGTTGATTCAGCTTTAATGAAACTGGGGAGGAGCAAGGAGAACCTGAATTTCAGCGATTCCTATCTTCTAGTGTAGGCTTGCTCGTTTCCTTAGAGATGTAGCATGTTATATACACTAAAATAAATGGATGTAAAATATTGTTGGGAGGTTTAATTTAGTCAAGTACCATCATTTTAAATAGGTGACTATTGAGTCAGATAAAAGAATTTACTTCCAGTGACTTTGGAGAGAGTGATGTTTGATTCATGTTCCTCTTCACATTTGTACCCAGTAGGGAACTGTCTGGTAGTAACGTGAGATCTCGTGTCTCTTCCACATAATTCAGAGAGATTCTAACAGTGCATCTGGCACTCACGGGTACCATGCAGATTTGTGGATTCCCTGTGGTACCTCTGGTCCAGAAATCAATAATTATACTGACACAGAAAATGTTTTAGGTTTGGTTGTTGCATTTCTCAGTTTTGAGGAGGAAAAAAGGAAAGAGTATGTGAGAAGGGGCGAAATATTTCTATTGGGTTTGATAATATTTTTTTTTTAACTGGATGCAGGTAGAGGCTGTGTAAACATTAACAAATAAGAATGAATATATTTTTAAACTAGTTTTACTTGATAAATATCTTAAATTAAACCAGCAATAACTTTCTACTTACATGTTAGTCTTTTGTATTCTGAACAGCTGCTTTTCTGGTATGTTTTATGGTCTTCCCAGAAACTGTAATGGAATTACAGCCCTACTCTGGACAAGCAGAAATAAATCATACAGTTTACAGGAAAAGTGTATAGCCTCGATTCAGGAAAACTGAGCTTTCCTTCTCTCTGTGCCACAGATTGTCTATGTAGTCCTTTGCAAGACACTCTATTTTATTTGCTCATCAGTATTTATTTCTTGCATAAGGATCCTGTTGGGATGTATTCTTTATTTCAAAGGTGTTTATATACTGTGATTCCAGGATATACTCCAGCTATAATATATCCTGCAGTTTAATAACTTACAGTAAGTGTTTTGCAAATAAGATTCTGATACCGACTGGATTGTTTGAGAAATGTTTTGCTCTAATTTTGCAAGTGATGTTTACTTCTAACAAAAGAGAAATTAAATAGCTTTAAAATTGAGAGTGGTGAAACAAAATGCTCTATGGGGAGCTTGGTCTCTTGATTGACAGTGAATGGAAGCAAACAGGAGATTCTGATCTGGAATATCAAGAAAGGGGAGGACGATCAAGATCTGCATCCTCAGGCTGTGATAATGAGCCTGGACTGAAGAAGGGGCTGACTTAAAGGCTCCAGTGCTCTGTGCGGGCATTCTGCCTTTAGCAGATCTATAGGTGAGCTCTCATCATACGTGCTGTACCAACACGTATTTAGTTCACAAGTATTTATTCTGTACATGCATCCATATTTTAACTGAAGCTCTTTATCCTGAAGAAGCTCGAAACATTTTATGGCATCACAAGCAATATTAATATAATTATATCCCTAACTGTGTTCCTAGTTTAAAACCTAATTTGGAAAACAAACTACAGCAAGGGGAAGAAAACCGTGCAAACCACCAAGATGACAAAACTGAGCCGTTTTCACCATCTACACTTACCAGTATGCCCTATACCCAATTGCAGATTGGATTGTTTTGTGACTTTCTGAATCGTGATTTTAAGACCTTCTCCTCCGTACTGTTTCCTGGCATCCACTAGTATTGACAGTTTAGATTCTCTGCTATGGGAATTACTAATTATGATATTGCTAACATCTGTTTATTTGCAGAAGCAGAACAGCATGTTTTTTCAAAACTAGAAGGAAATACAGAAATTTTGAAAGAACACATAATTGACCATCCCTACTTGTGTGAAAAATGTTTTTTACATCTTTCATCCAGCCAACAAACATAGATTTTATGAGCCAGTATGAAGCACGTTAGTTCTGGAAAAAAATCAGTAGCGCTGGGGTCATGTTAAAGAACATTTCACTCCACTTTCTCCTACACTATCGGTTGTATTCAGCATGTTAAAATTATTTTAGTTCTTTTTTTGGTCATGTGTAATTGCAATCTTCCTTCTGCTAGAGATACATGAGTTTGGTTTTTTTCTTTATCTGCCCACGTAGGGTCTGCCTTGGCTGTGCTTATGACTTGCAGGAATTTCCCATATTTGAAAAATGAAAAGCATGGAACCACACTGTTCTTTATAAGTTTTACTGTTGCTAGTTACTTAGAATCATGTTTGTGCTCCACGATTTAGTTAATATTGACAGCTGTCCCGTTGGTAAGCCTGTGCCCCCTGCCAAGGTGTCTGAGCTGTTCCTGATCCTATGCAGTTTAGAACTTGGTATTTTAAGACAGATCAAGATCAATGGCGGTTTACCTTAAAATGTGGTTGAGGAGATGATTTAAGAGCTGCCCAGAAATTTTTATGCATGGATAGACCAACAGCGGTGATCTTGCAAGTAAGATGTTGGTGCTGTTCACTTAGTCTCCACTTGGTTTGGCTGACTATCCGGGCAGAAACACTGACCCTAACACTTAGGACCTGCCTTAATTGCAGTCACTGGTTTGTATTAATAGCGGGCATTCTGAGCGTTCAGGTTACATCCAGAGATGTATCGCTTTGTCCTACAATGTCTGTCACTGACCTTGGAGCGTGAGTGCAGGCAACTTCAAACTGTTGCTTGTACACCTGGTCGCTTTCTCCCTCTCCCCTTTTCTCTGTCATTGAGAGAGATTGCTTCATTTTAATATTGCCTTATTTTAGAAATTTAGAGATAATATTGCCTTATTTTAGAAATCTGATTTTGAACCATCAAGGACTGTTCTATGCTCAGTGGCCAAGAGCACCGGTGCTTTCATGAGACATACTTCAGGTGTGCCCGTTTCTTTGCACAGGCTATAAAGCAGGCTGAACTAGGTGTAGATGCCTGCTGATGTGAATCGTACTGTTGTTTTTGTGGATTCTGTCTTGGCTTCTTAAAACAGATAAAGGGCTCAGTCTGTGTTTTGTTTGCAGATACAGCTGGGTTGTCTTTGAGAAGTGCGAGATGCCTGTTTAAGTTCTGTGATAAAGCTGTACACACGTGCATATGGATACATATCTGCAGAATCTCAGTTCTTTGTCTTTTATTTATTTTCCTGGTAGACCATTATCAATGTGGTCTTGTGGAGCCTGATCACAAAGCTGCTTGAAGTTCCTGGGAAAGTTTTTGTGATTCTGATTTTTTGATGGCTTTTGCATGTGCACTTGATTAATCAAACTGTTGCTTATTTGTTTAAATAATTAAACCCAGTGGTGTTTGAAGGCTGAAAAAGCAATGGATTCAACAGCCTATAATTGACTGAAATGGGAATTCCATTTGAAGAACTGCTGGAGAATCAAGTTCACTATGTAATTTTAAAATGCAGAACACTTGTGGTGTTTATGTATGCAGCTCCTGTTCATTATGCTGAAATTGAACTGAAAATTGTTTTCTTTTGCTGCCATTAATTTTAATTTTTAAATTCAAAGCAAATTAAGTTGCTAACTTCAACAGCTATAGAGATGACTTCCTAAATATGAGATAAACTCAATTTCCAGCTATGCCTAACAAGCCTCATTTTATGGGGTTCTTTCCAAATACCTGCAGTGAAAGCCAATGTATTTGAAAAAGAATGTGTCGTGATTGTTTCAGCTCGTATAAACTGGCCACTGACAGCAGTAGGCAGATAACCGTAAAGCTTCCTGTGGAAAATTGACATGCCAGTTTTACCTCTTTCATTGCTAATAACTTCACCAGCAGCATTCAGATCACCTAGTAGGGCTGGATAACACAGAAGTTACAGATGGAATGAGCTAATTGTCTCATCTGGTGTGTTTGGGTTGGTTTGTTTTCCTTCTTCCTTTTTCCTGCCAATACAGCATGTTTCCTATGGTGTGTTTCCTGTCGGCTTTCCATTACCTTAGTTATGAAACTGTGGCCATTTGCCTTGAGAATTTTCCACGTTTCATTTTTTTTCTTATTTTGAGTTGTATCTAGCATTCATAGACCTGAGTGATGCCTGAAGTGATGCAGAGGGAAAACAGACGGTGAGATGAGCGAACAGATGTGCCTAGAGTTCCACTATTTTGTTTCTTACCTCTGTGACCCTGAATCTCTAAACAAAATTATATTTTTTCTGATTTTCTCTAACAGATGCTTATTTTAAACCTAATGGATACTCATCTAAGATGCAAATAAAATCTCTTAAATCTCTTCTTTTTTTCTCTTTTTTTTTTTCCTCCTAATGTGGGTAAGAAATCAGAAACACCTTTTTTTTTATGATGTAGGCCACATTATTATTTAACGTATTCTTTATGGGATGTAAAAGAAGTGGAAGAGATGATCTTGAAATTGCCATATTACTTATAAACAGACAGTTTAAACCTCATTGCCACAGAGGTTTAGTTCAGCCTCTTATAACACACAGAGCTATAAATAAAAGAAATTATAGCATTGTGTATATTTTTGTGTGAAGCAATATGGTTTCTGTGTTGCAGTAAAGAAAATGTCCAGGTCAATACCATCTCACTCACTAAGTTAGCTTCTGTTGCATGTTCTGATTTTTATCTGCCCGCCTTCTTACAAAACTGAGTGTCCAGACTTCTAAAATTTTGTTTGAGCTTTTACCTCGTTAGTGGAGGAAAGAGTGTAAAAAGGCAGAGAGGAAGTCAACTGTTTTTCTCTTCTTGGTCTTTAGCAACAGGTTTTTCAATCAACAGAACTGTGAGCTGCTTCTGAGTTTCATTAGCGATGATTCATTAGCCTAATAAGAAACTCAGAGGCTATGTTAAGCATTCTGATGTTGCCACAAGGGGAAAGAAAAAAGGTTATAGTAATAAATGGAGCATATTTGCTCTAGAGTAATTTTGAGAATAAATGCAGGGCCTTATGAGACTCTCGCATACATGGTCACGCTGAGATGATGCTTTCAGTAAATACATACACTATCGCCCAAAATAATATGCATATTGTTATATCTTTTTGTGCTTTAACAGAATTTTCAAAGGTGGCGCATGATTTGGCTTTGGTCAGCTGAATTTGCACTTTAACTCTTAGATCCACGCTTAGTCTTTACTTTTCTATGTTTGACCATCCATGAATGCTTAATAGGTGCCTAAATAGCAACTTCAATAGTACCACTTTCAATAGTTTGGTTTTGGTGCTCATGTTGCTCTCAAAAGATAACTTGTTTTTTTCTGTCTCGCTGTCATTAAATGAAGTGTATTTCCCAAAGTGTTCCACATTCACATGGAAAATTAATAACAGATTTAACAACAGAAATAACATGAGTGCTCTTACAGGGCTAAAAGTGAAGACGAGTAGCTCAGTAGTGTAAATTCCTCATTTGTGCCCGGATACGTCAGGATCACAGGTTCATCAGCTCATTGTTCAAGACTCTCTGTTAGTTAATGTGCTTTTGGCATAGCAGTCTCTTTGCAGTAGAAATCATAATTTTGGTTTGTTTGCCAAAATCCTTAGCATCTGCTGTTTGGTATCAGCTTCTCCGGATGAATAGTACTGCCGATGAAATAGTAGAATAAATCATAAAATAAATAATATTCTGAAATAAGAAAGAATTCCTTCTGTTTTACACGTGTCTGTTTTTATAGTCTTTGTTGTAAGAAAGAATTTAGACGCAGCTGAAGGATTTGCATTGACAACTAGAATGTGGAAAAGCTAAATCCTAGCAAAACAGTGAGGCAAGATTCATTCCAGATGATCAAAAGCAAGAGAGTTTATCTATTAACTACTCTGTGAGGGTTCTAGTGAAAGGGAAAAAGGTTTATCTCAGGCTTTAGAAACCAGTGAAGCCAACTGCTGTCATACATGGACACGCTCTTACCTTGGTTTAACAGTGCCTTACTGTTTCATTTTAAATTAATTATCACATCTGTTGTTGGAGCTGTTTTTCATATGTAGCTAGCTGCACTGTTTTATCCTTTGCTATTTAGCAAAAGAAGCCGCAACGTCTTTTAATAAATTACCTGAACAACAGCGTGTGGGTGGAGATTCTGGTGGTGCACAGGTCTCCGAAGTCAATGAATTTTAACTGTAAGAGCAGCCTCAACCATCTAAGACTCTCTGTGATAGTCTCTGAAAATTTCAGAGAAGCTGGAAAATAAGCCATGTAGCTCTATTATCTGCAGCATAAATAGTATTACAATAGCGTTCGGTTGTTTGAGTGAGTACTCGGAGTCTCAGAGGCTTTGCTCTGGGGGTACGTGGTCAACTGCAGGTAGCTAGATCTGTCAAGCGTATCTCCATGCAGCACTTCTTAATCTGCTTTGTTATAGTGCCTTGAATTGGTAGGATAACTGTAGAGGACGTGAGCCTAATTGGGAGGAGGAAGAAAGTCTCTGAACACTTTCATCTGTGACAATGTCTGTCAGAAAACATGAAAGTCTATTCCTGTGGTACTTAATTAAGTCTTGAGTCTTTGTAACAAAAAAACAGCAAACAATTAATTAATGATTAAAATTAACTGTGTGTCCTTTGTGTAGTGATTTATATACGTAATTAATGCTGTAGCATTTTAAGGTGTTAGCTGTCCTTTACAGAGGCGGGTGATAAATGGTGGCTTCAGAGGGTGTTACCTAAAATTGAAATTAATGTTTACTCCAAAAAACTTAGTGCTGAGAGCGTAACTGGAAGCAAGAGTGAGATCCCCCTCTAATTTTGTATGGTGTGAGGAGATGCTGAACTTGCACAGGGACTACGCTATTGTAGCTATCTGCTTTAGATAGGCTATTTCTAGTACAGGGATGCTTTATACTGCTCGCGTTCCCGAGCTACCGGGAGGGCTGATTAAATAGCCATGTTGAACTATACATCAATGAAAGATATTAGCGCTCAATTTGATTTTTCCCAGTTTTCCTCAGTTAAAGGTCTGTTGCCTGGTTTTTAAAGGTACTGTTCTGCTTCGCATTGCAAGACCTAACTGACCTCAGAGCACAAGTCTTATTTTATAGAAACACTTGGTTGTATATATATAACGTTCTTCGATATAGAAGAACTTTGGGTCCTTCCTTTGACTTTCAGTGAGATACAAGCTCCCAGAGGCTGATGGACTGTTGAAATCAGACCAAAGTCTAGTCCAAAAAAAGCTAGGTGTTGTCTTTCATGGTTGTTAAAACTTTCGGATCTACTAAAACTCTGTTCAGTTAAGCCCTACAGCCTAAGCAAAGCAATGTGCCACATCCGTGTTAAAAACTTGGGCCTTGGCTTTAGCTGTATCTTTTCATATGATGGACGCAATGGAAGGCTGGAATTCAGAAGACATGTGCATGATGCACTGACGTGCTTACTGGAGTTTTGCAGTATCAGTGATGGGTTTGGGAATGATGACCATTTTCGGTTGTGTCTAGCCTCTTCATCTACACTCCAGTTTTGTCTGAAAAGGGTTTTTTTCAAAGTTCACTCCAAATGCCTGTTCAGTTTTAACTGTGATATCTGGTGTGCTTAACTACTTTTAAAAATCCTTAGAGCTTAAAATAATCCTTGAAAACAGTTTTTTTACTTTGTAAAGGAATATGCTTTTATGATCTGCACATACAGAGTTTCAACTACAAGCACGTATTGGAAATACAAAGATATAAAGGAAGGCTGTGACTCTGAAGTGTTTGCATGGAATGTGTGAATTAAAGCAATAACTCAGTGGCTATAAAATGATTGAAATATGTGAATTAAGGCCACATGGAAAAGTCACTGTAGAAGTATGCATTGGTAGAAATCGGGTATGTTTAATTATTTTATTTCTTACTGTAGCTATGACCATAGTCTACCTAAATTTGGGATAATAAGGAGTTAAATGTATGTAATTCATTATAGAGATGATAATTCATTTCATAAAAATTGATTCATAAGTACAGGGATTTCCTATATATAGATATTATAATAAAAAGGCCAGAATAGCGTGGTAACCTGGGAGTTTCTGTTCTGGATTAGAAATATGTCTGTTCTCATTCATTCTTCTTCTCTCTTTACCTGGGAGACCTTAGCAAAAGAGAAGAGAAACTCATCTTTTTGTAGAAAAGATCTTGCAGAACTTAATGTATTCCCTTTATAATACGGCATATACTCAAAACTTCTTTACTCAAAACCACAAAGAAGACAGTAGCAGAAAAGGCCAAATTCATCCCTCAGATAAATTTCTGTACCCTGATTGTCTTCTGAAGCGTTAGGGAAAACTTGAGTGGTTTGGTTATCTGATATATCACAAAATCCTCACCTCCTCCCCAGTCCCTGTGTCAAAACTGTTGTTTGTATGTACCTGAAACCAACAAAGTCCAGAACGTGTTGATGGGGTGGTTTGTGATCTTGAGCTGTGACCCTGGGCCTCAAAGAGTGTGTTGTAGGC
Source organism: Falco rusticolus (assembly GCF_015220075.1). Lineage (NCBI taxonomy): Eukaryota > Metazoa > Chordata > Aves > Falconiformes > Falconidae > Falco > Falco rusticolus. The sequence continues at coordinate 52,023,712 of NC_051187.1, forward strand.
AGAGTAATTCCGAGTGTGTTTATTTGCTTATGTGTTGGTAAGTTTAATCTTTACCTGCATGTTATATAATAATTTTGAAATCTTACATGATACTTTCAATTTCAGCAGTAATTGGCAGCCTGGTAACAAGGTAATTATGTCTACAGAGGCTGTGGGTTTTAAGTGAATGTTTGTCAATATGCCTAAAAAGCCACACCACTGAAAACAAAATCCAAAAAGATCATTGCATTTAGCAACTGCAGATTTAGTCATATCACTGTAAAATGAACAGAGCAAGTTACTGAGAAGTTGAATGTTAATTCTTCTCTACCCAATGCCTAATTAATAAAAGTTTATCAGATTCTTAAGCAGCAAGTTCTTCTATAAAATGTACCACTGCCACTGTTCCCATTACATATCAAGGTCATGGCTCTGCTTATGCCTTTGCTAGACCCTGTGGGATTTTTTTCCAGTGTAAGGTCTCTGTGGTACATGCGTTCTGTATCAGGGAGGCAATGATACATATCTGAAACACATAAGAAATGTAGATGTGAAAAGATTAGAAAAAGAATTAAAATTTAAGGTGTAATCATGTGGGGTTTCTCTTAGTCAAATCAAACGCTTTCTGACATTAGCAATATGTTTGCTGTTTGGATGTGGGCCCTGAGAGTTAGTTTCTGATTTAACAGAATATTGGATGAATTGCAAAGGCACAAGGAAAATAAATGACTAAACCTTTTTTTTTTTTTCCATGATTTTACAACCTTTTCTTCATTTTCACGTAGAAAAGTAGCCTGCAGCATTCCACAGAAATGAATATTTGTTTGCCTTTTTATTCAGCATACAAAATGCAGTGTATGCATGATCTGTGTGCTTTTTTCCTCACTAATTTTTGCACTTGACTGGGAACTGGAGCTTTCTGAAATAACTGCCCACTTGAATGTGCACCTTAATACACAGTGTAAGCCACTTAAGTGAATTGCTTACTTCTTCATTACTGATTACTAGGTTCTTAAAAATGCAAAGTTAGTGCTGTGTTAATGTGGATTTTACTATGTACAATTTTTAAAGTTGACTACTGTTGAATATTCTATCCTAATAGCATTACTAATTTATGTACATGACAAAGCATTCTTGCAAATTATATGCAAGGGTAATTTCTGTTATATCGGACTTAACGTTCTTACATTGTAATAATAGTAACTAAACTGTGAAAATACTGCTCAAGGGGATAGAGCTCCATAGTCAAGACTGAAATACTTGTTTAACAGTGTAATAGTTTACCTGAATACAGCTTGTAATGTAGGGAAGTACTTTTATTTTCTCTACAGAAAAATTTCTAAGTTATTTTATCCAAATTGATATCAGCCTTTTGCCTGTGTTTGTTCAGTGAAAAAACTGGAAAATTTCTTTAAGCTGGCAGTCATATTTTCCTAAAAATCCAGAGCAGAGACACTCTGTAACTGGGAGGGGAAAAGTCATCTGTTCAGCAGATAGAGAGATAAGTGGTAGGAATTGAATGTCTTCTGTTTTCATATACAGAAATAGAGGCTAAAGGAAACAAGTGGCCGAAGCTTCCCATTGGGACTCGTGTTTTGCAGCTTGCCAGTTCACTTACCTGTAAAGACAATGGCACATGGGAGGGAGGGAGCAAACTATCAGAGTATGCAATAAACATTTTTATTTTATTTTTGCTGTTAAGTATTCTAAGCAACGTGCACGATATGCATTAGACAAGCCTTTTCCCAAACAAGCTTTGTAGCAGTGAGATTTCTCATGTACCTGTTTCTTGCCCTTTAACATTAAGGAGAGGTTAACTGGGCTCTTAAGTTTTCCATTCAGCATGTTTGTTATTCTTAGATGTGTGGTAGCAGCTGTGGTATGCTATTAACAGGAGTCCCCAGTATTAGCCTTCAAATGACAATATGCATGCATAAATGTAGAGTGTATATACAATTTCAGGAAATTCTTACTTTAAAAAAGCTTTCCTATTCAATTTTTTAGGTGTAAGTTACAAAAACTTAGAGTTGTTTAAGCTATTATGAAGAACTATTAGTATTATTAAATGCTCAAATGTCTTTTCATATGCTTTTGTAGCAGCTCTGTAAATTTTTGTTTCATGTTCATCATTAACAATTAAAAGGTGGTGTTTCTAAGCTTAAAATTTGTTATATTGTCATCCATGGTCTGTCAACATGAAGACCTTAGAAGGCAGGGCTGCGTTGTCAGGGATCACAACAAAATATGGGCAACTTCAAATACTCAAAAAATTTAGTGTATAAGTGCTGAGTCTTTTAAAATACAGGAGAATTTGTATTTTTTCTTTGCCTTCCAGTTTCAGTGATACACTGAAGTCATATTTTCAGACTTTGCTCACAGTTTCGGGTAAGCCTATAAAACCATGGAAGAGATAGAGTGAGCCCTCACTTGAAGGTGGGTGTCATAAACCAACTCAGCACTTGTGTTGCCTCCAAAGGTGCCTTGGGAAGCACCTTAAGAATTAACCCCTTATTTGCCTTTGCTTAGGTAGGCAGAGAAATTTTCTGTAGCCCTTGTCACCACGGCTGGGGCATGGCTCGTGGGGCTGGGGCTGCCTGCCCTTACCTGCTGGCAGGAGCGTGCCCATCTCTGCCTTACCTGCTGGCAGGAGCAGGCAGTGACCGCTTGGACTCCTTTTCCTTCCCAGAGCCCAGGCACTGCACATCAAGCTGAGCATCACTGCAGCATGCAGTACAGCCTACAGTCCCTATCAGTCCTCATTGTTTTCTGGGATTTCTGCTGGGATGAGTCTGGAGCAGTACAGCCTGGTGCCAGGAATATCTCTGGTAGTGCTGAAATCCTGCGTGTAGATGCTTTCTGTGGTTGTGAGTCTAACCCAACACTTGTCAATCTCTGTGTGAGTACCTGAATAAATACACAATTTAAAAACAAACAACAAAAAACAAAACAAAACAAACAAACAAAAAAACCCCCAACGAACTAAAACCATTCAGTTTCTGACAGTAAAAGTGACATTCATTTGGTATTGAGCACTTGGGAAAACAAAAGCATTTATTTATGTGCCTTGTATTCACTAGAAGATGGGGCTGGATGTGAAGAGGTTTTTCTGCCTTTCCTTTCAGGGGCTGTAGCAAGCAACACACCGTTCCTGTTGAGATTTCAAAGCGAGAAGCTGGAGACTGGAAAGTAGTACTAACCCACCCAGTCGTTTCTTGAATCATGGCTAGTTAGCTGAGACATTTACTGTGCAGCCTATCACAAGAGCCCTCTCTCATTTGACAAACTCTCTTTTAAATCAGTTCATAATTTCCTGCAGTTTTATTTTTACTTGTTTGGAAGACATTGTGTAAGTATCGGTGTATGTTACCCAAAAATTCATGCAAGATGGCAGCGTTTTGCCATCTTTCAAGGATGTGTCACTGGGGATGTACCTCTGTGACTGTGCAAGTGCCCTCCAAATGCTTGTGAACAGGTTGCTTTCAGTAGTAGTGTCTTGCCCCACAAACATTTCTTGTGATGTTTCATTGTCCTGTGAGAAACTGTAAAACCCAAAATGATTGTTACTGCCCTTGTTTTCCATGTGTCAGCGAGGCAGACCCTGGAGATTGTCTAATACATTGCTGTGTCCTGAACTTCAAACTGGTTTTGGTTAGTGCATTTAGAAGTATTTCTTCATTCTCTTTATGTTCCTGACAAGTTAGTTATTCCATAACCAAGGAAGAGAGAACAAAACTAATGAGTGTGGTAATTGGCTGTACAGACCTCTGTACATCAGCAGAAGGAGCTCATCACTGCTAACCTCCACATCTTCATGTTTTAGTGTTTAACTGAGGTGTGGGAGGCTCCTACTGGGTGCATTAGCTGTATCCTGGACTTTACATAAGGTTTTATTTTTTATACACTTTGTATACACCTTTTCAGTGCATTTCCTTATTACTTAGAGGCATAACTGGATGGTTTTAACATTAAGCTGGTTTTGCACAGAGTACTGAAGCACACAGTTTCCTTCTGGTTTACTAACATTTCTCTTGCTCTCAACATGTCCTGGCAACCAGAAGACAAAGTGCCTCCTCTGGCTCCTTCAGGGCTATGCCATCAGAAAATTGCAGAGAGTAACATAAGAGTGACCCTCAGAACTGGTTAAAACGTCCTGCCCTTTAGGTTTTAGCTGCTAGGTCAGACAAGCTGAGGGCTGTTATTTTTGACAGCCAGCCAGAAATCCTGACTTCCACCATCCTGAAAAGATACCATTTGTTTGCTGGTTTTTTATACAAATAAAAATAGTTTTAATAGTTACTAAAGGAGGGAAAGTTTCATGTACCCCGCAGTAAATGTATGTCTTTGAGATCTTCGTGGTCAGCCTTGGTTGCACCATCATCCTGATTCTCAAACTTAGATTTCAGTCTTTAGCTGCTTGTTACAGCTTTGAGTTTCAAGGGGCTGAGGAGGAGTGCTGGTCCTTCTGTTATTCTTGACCTCCTTGGGAGGCACAGCAGGGTACGTATATGCTGTGTGAAGCTGCAGTGACCCATACCTTACTGTGCAATCTTTGCTTCCTGCTCTATCAGAAGGAATCATGGTTCCGTAAAGTAATCATTCGTTTCTTTCATGTTTGTGGCCTGACATCATTAATACTGACAGCACAGCTCTGGGAATCATTTGCTAGTTAGATTGAACAGTCTCTCTGCTGTCTTGGCATTGACAGGTTGCAAAATGTTTAATGTATTACTTCATATTAAAACCACATTTCAGCAACAAACCCATTAGTAGATCTAAAAATCAAAATAGATGCTCAGAATTCAGAAGTAGTATCAACATCAAATTTTAATGCATTGCTCTTTCATAGCGTTTTTCATCTGTGGGTAGCAGTTCTGTATATAATTGTTGCTATCCACATTGCTTGTGCAGAGACAGAGTGTGAATGGTAGTCAAATGAAACCTTGGTCAAGTGTTTAATCCCAGGGGATTGCAGCTATCTCATAACAACAGTATTTTGTGCTTTATGCTGTACACTAGACAATACCTCTGAACCCAAAGCTAATAAAGAGAAACGGAACGTGTGAAAGAAAACTAAAAATACACAGTGAACAAACAATCTGAGTAGAAAATGTGTTGCCTGCTCTTTAAAACTAAGTGGGTGCTGATGGCCTGAGCACGGTAACTTCAGCACATTTTGTGCATGGCATCTCACATTTGAGTGGTGGTGTTTTATGTATATTTATTGCAGAGCTATAGAGCTATATTTTCACTGAAACAGGAGTTACTCTTTTAAATGCAATAATGTGACTATACATAGCTGATTTTCCAGGTTTTTTTATACTGTTAAGTGTATAAAGCATCTAGCTGGTTCAAATGCTGCTGACGGTACAAATTAATCATATAGAACAATTATGGAGAGGTGCTTTTAAGGAGGGTGATGTGTTAAGTATTTTTCCTTCAGTTTGGGGATCTTTGTATTTTGAATATTATTTTAACTCTAGTGTAAATGCAGTACATAGCATTCATGTTTAAGATTTTATCAGAAGTGAAGCTTTATTTTGATTAACACATATGATATTTAAAATATTGGGTAACTTCCAAATTCTTCTTGTTTTTAAATTGGAGGGCTTTCAACAAATGTCAAGTGATAATCTTAGGCCTGCTCTTAAATTCCAATCAGCTAAGAACATAATTGTTCACTAGAGAGTGAAATAAATTACCTTCTTATACACAGTGGCTTAAAGAACTAGTCGGAAGGATGTTCCAGAATTGGTGGTCATGCACTCCAAAATGCAAGTAAATGATCTGCATACCAAAGACCACATTAGTCACCCTCCCTTTGAAGAGACAAGGATAACCTTTGTGCCTGGTTGTCTAGAGTATTCATGAAGTTGGTGGGACTCTTTCAAATGCTAGGATTTTAAATTAGGTTGTGGAGGTGACAGCTGTTGACATTTGGATGAGAACGGAGCAGTGCCATTATGTGCAGTGCATTTTGGAAACTTAGCTGGATACATTGACTCCTGAAATGTAGGTTACAGTCTTTCAAGACCCTGGATATTTTTTTTTTTTTTTTTTTTTTTTTTGTAGTGTCTGTGCGCGCTATCCTTTAGCAAGCTACATAAATATGTAATAAAGGGAAGTATTGTCCCTTGGAAACAAGCGGTGGACACTGATGGATATAGCTGATTTTATATAAGGCCGTAGTCCCTGGTTTATAATTGTAGTTAAAAGATGATTCCAGAATTACTGTGGAGTAGAAGAAAGCGGTTTATCTTCATTTTTAGGTTCCTCTAGAAATCTGGTCAATTTGCACTTTGCTAACTTTCAAAAGGATCTGTTGTACTTGACTGGTTCCTCAGATGCCTCTGGCATGACATCTGAAGTTAAGATCGAAGATTTCCCAAGGGGAAATGGAACATGGGGCTGTGAATGTGTTCTCACTATTTAAATAGTCATTAGGCCAGATTTTGCTGGATTCACAGATGCACAACCAGTCTTCCATATTCATGAACTCTTCATCTGCTTTGACAAATGGTGCAATTTGAGATTTGAGCTTTCATATTTTGCTTCTTTTTAACCAGTTCACCTTAGGTTCAGAAATCCTGAGGTTGATGAATCCAAAGAAAGCTCCAGGTGCTTTTGGCCACTTACTTTTTATCTTCAGCTGCAAAGTTATCCTGTGAAAATCAGGAATGTGTGTTTTACTCCTATTTCCTGTGCATCTTGTGCTGCCTTAGAACATAATGACTTTTTCCCAGGAACAGCTTTTCAAGTTATCTTCCTGCCAGCACCTACAGAATTTCCCTGCATCCTCTTCTGTACTCATAAAATATATAGCTTAGATTATCACCTGGTGGAGTGCAGGAGAAAGAGTGTAGATCTTTGCTATTGGGGGAGACAAGGCTCAAAAAAGCTTCAGTGCCGATTTCAAATCATGCTTTAAATAAAGCAGCATCCTTTCCTCTCCAAAAAAGAGATACAGTATTTCATCAAGTAAAACCAACAGTATTAATAAACATGCTATTGCTCAGCATTTGCAATTATCTGACCGATATTACCAGCATGCAGTACTGCAGTTTAAAAGGTGCGGTAAATCTACCTGACCACTAAATGGCACTCATTCCTTTCTACAGCCAAAAAGAGAGGAAAGGTGCTTAAATCAGCCTAGAGGGATAATATGCAAATATGTTCCCTTATTATCTAGCCTCCAAATCGTTGGTTGCCAATAAAATAAAAGTGACTTATTTATTCATGCTTTGCTTTGCAGTTGTTATGATTGGTAGAATCAGAACAGACCTTGACGAATTGGTAACGCTTCAGGTTTAGGTGTTGCATTGGTTTGTATTTTCGTATCGCTGAGTTGTGTGAAGAACTTCACACACAACATAAAAAAAAACTAACTTGCAGAGAAACTCAGGTTTTCTCTTCTTGTTTTATTTGATTCGTGTTAGGAATTTGAATTACTCCTCATGGGAGACCACTGAGCTCTGGCTATTCTGCTTCCTGTACCAGTCTGTCTGAGTGACGCTTACCCATGTGCTCAATATGTGTCCTGTGGTAGCCTGCTCAGAAGTTTTTCAGGCATATTTACATGAGTGCCAATTGCGTGGTCAGTTAACAGACATCTGCATGTTATGCAGAGTTGTGACCCATGCAGAGGGAAATATTTGTGGAAAAAATTAAGACCGTGTAGTTTTATATCTAATTTTTCTGTAATTGATTCTTCTGTCACTCCATTTAACTCGGTGGGACTGCAATATAAATTTCAGTATCGGATTTGAAAATTGCAGGAAGAGGAAAATGATTTAGATAACTTTATTAAGGAAACCAGCCTCCAAAATACTTCTGTATATGCTAATGTTATTTTGCTTGCCACGATGGCTCATACAATGAAAACCACTGGTTTATAGGTCAGGGTAACTGAAGCATCTGTGTTGCATCCTTGTAGTGTGACCTTGAGCAACCCGCTTTTGTGACTTTCACAGTTAGATAGAGGCATCAATTCATCAAGTCTGGTCTCCTAAGTAGCAAAGTGATTATACTTTGCACAGATTTGCTTGTAATGAACATAAAAATATATACTTGATTAACACACGTCTTTCAGAAAGGTATTGGTCTTATGTCTAAAGACAGACAGCCACCAATTTTATGTTTAGTTTTGTTTGGTTTTTTTCCCCCCAATAGTTTAAGTGCTCTTACAGCTGCAATTTGACTTCTGTTACACCTTTGTCTGTTTGTTTAGGGAGGTCTGGGGTTTTCTCCAGTACAGGATTGCATACAGCATAATGAATGCACCCTTTGGTCATCTTTCTGAGAAGGCAAGGTTGTAACTAAGTTGAGCCTGACTTCAGTGTCTTCTGAGTCACCAATTCATTTTTTGTACAGCCAAGGCTTGCGTTGGATGCTTTTGCAGAAGCAGCACATGGAGTTGCTGGTTTTTGAACCAAAACTTCACTTCAGAGGCATAGTGCTAGTCTGCATTCTTTTTTTCTAGGGGTATAATGCTGCACAGAGCTCCATTCAAACACTGTTTGTTAGGCTCATCCAGTTTAATGGCTCTTCAGGACCCCTAAGCTTGCCTGACCTGCCTGTCACTTTGACCCTGACCCTCCTTGCCAAGCATAATCTATTCCTATTTCAGTTTATTTGCCTTTAGAGTAAAATACATTGCCCTCAAAACTTGGTTAGATTTCAAGCCTTAATGATTTTTTTTTAAAAAAAAATATTTGAGACTTTTAGAGGAAGCGTGAAAAAATATCAGCATAATGATCAATCAGTTTATTGCTTTTCAGACAGATGCATATATTTTACTTGGCATATGCTTTATCTAAAAGCGTAGATGTTTGGCTAGGAGTCTGTACTTATGAAAATCAATTGGAAAAATTATGCTGTTATTTTGACTATTAATTGGAAAAAGTGAGCAAATCACTGAAGATTCTGGTACATCAGTGACCTCTACTCTTCAAAGTTTTGCATCAGGACTATATTATTGAACTTTTGGAGGAACCACAGTATGTACCTGTGCCACGTGTCAGATCAGATGACCACATTTGGCCTTGAAGTATGGTAAATAATATGCAACAGACATAAAGCATAGCAAAATCTGCAAGCTGTGTAAATGAGCAGAGTTTTAAAAGTGCAGACTTGACAAATGGACGGTCATATTCTGTTTCCCAATTTTCTTCATTGGCACAGGAGGCTTTGTACCATTCCCTTTCCACAGCTGCCCCTGACCTGTCTTGTCACCTAGCTAACTTGTGAACACCATTTCCCTGGTATTGCATGAAAAGCTGTGTGAGCAGCCTAGGACATTCTTACCCTGGTTGTCTTCTGGAGTCCATCTTTTGGTTTCTATCACAGCATACAAGTGAAGAGTCTTCCCTTTCCAGTCCTGTGGATATACAAGTGCTCTTTCTTCACACGCAGGTTTAGCTGGTGCCTACTCACAGATGCCCCCATGGGAGAAAGGTGTGGTATATTCTCTCTCATCTCAGGATTTAACCTGCTGGTCCTTAGAGCCTCGCTGTTTCCCCTCTTGGTTCAGAGCTGTATCAATAGATGATGATAACGCTGCTGGCCTGATCCTCTGCTGCTGGAGTACCGAGTAGTAAGGCTGTGGGTGATGCTGTACCACCTTTCCTCATTTACCCACTGCTTTGTGGTCACACTACAGCACTCAGCTGGTTGCTCGTACGCAAGATTAAGTGACTGTGGAGATATTTGCATTGAACTTGCCTTCCTGCAGGATCCTGTATGAGTGTGAGGACCAGGCTGCAGCTTTAGCCTTGGAAAGGTCTGTAACCACACCAGACAGACTCTTGAAAAATAAAGTGAACTGACTTTCCCAAGTATGTATTTTTTTATTTTCAAAAAAGAGTGATTGTATTTGGTAAGTGTTGTTGTTAGACTTATTAAATAGTACCAGAAAACTCATTTTATATGATTTTAGCCCTAAGAAAAACGAAACCAATCCTCGATACCAGTTAAGCGCATAGTGATCTTGACATTTCTCAAGGGACATGGGTAAATATTGAAGTTATTAACTAAGCAAGGTTCGGGGGGGGGGGGGGCGGGGGCCAGTTTTAATCACTACACAAAACCAATGACAACAAAATTCCCTTGAGATTGTTTTCTTAAAGGAAAAAGAGAGAGAGAGAAACCACCCACCTTACAGACAGCAAAGGTGTGAAATACATTGTTTGCTCTTTGTAATAAATATGGAAGATGTGTTCCCTGAGAAAAGAGAGGGCAGGCATTTCTGTAATGGGTGCTCTAATTGTTTTAATATCTGGTGTGAATTTCTAATACATGGTATATGAGTGACTTCGTGAAAGAAGGTATGAGTCAGGAATAGTTATGACAAATGTGCTGCTGCAGGTACTGCTCACTGGGTTTCTTGTCACTGAGGTTGACAAAGGCTGTCATTCTGCAACTGAGAAGACATACAGCTCTTACTGGCAGCTGTACCTTGTGTTCCTGCTAGCAGGTGCCAATACATTTATAATAGAAAGCTGAACAGCCTCATACTCTTGCAAAACAAAAATACCTCCCATAATTTTCCTGGCGAGCTTTTGTTGTTAGAAAATGCAGGGAGAGCTGACATTGTGATTTTATTTAATAATTTCTCTTGGGAAAATATGCTTTTGGAGGCTTATCTGTGTATTAATTGTTTAAATTAATTTCTTGTGACTACAGCCATTCAATATAAACAACAATAAATTAATCTTGCTTGCCTGCCAGTCTTTATTTCAGCTAGACCAAGAATAATAGTTGAAGCCAGGAGACTATGTTTGTGAAAACACTTGCTGTTGAGTTTTGACAGTTTTACTTGCGGTAAGAGTTGAGGATATTGTTGTTAGAGTAGTCATTCCTTCAGGGGCATGTATTGTGCCTACAGAAATGCCCTGCAGCTCTTCTTACATTTCTCCTTTTAAAATGCCAGTGTCACAGTTGCTCCCATTTCTCTCCTTTTCTTGAAGACATCACACAGCTTAAATAGAAACCCAAACATGATCAAAACCAGAGCTAAAAGAATTGTTTTTCCATTGGCTGAAAAGCTAATTTGGAGGCACCCAGCTCTTGTGGCTGGTGAAATCCCTGCTGGGATTTCCTCTGTGTCCTTTCGGAGGAGGGATGAGTGTTCCCCACTTTCTGGTGCCTTGTGGCTCTTACCAGGGGGTGGCTTTATGCTGCCATCTGAAATCAGCACTTTCAGTAACACCTTTTGCATTCTCACTGGAAAAGTGGAGGTTTTGGCTGTTCTGTTTTATTCCATCACCCGGGACTGTGGTGTTTTTCTTTATTGCTGCCTGGTGAGTGCTCCTGCTGGCAGCCTTGCACGTTATGGCTTTATTGGTAAGCCAGGAGGACCCAGGGGTCTGAGAGCTCAGGCTTGCGTACAAGCCAAGGACGGCAGATGCGGTGCTGGTAGGGGTGGTCTGGGTGAGCCTCCTCTGCCCCGTGAACCTACCGTGGGTGTTTTCTGTGCTAAGTTAATTTCACCAGTTATCTTCAAAGCCTCCGTGATTAAACTTGCTGCACTTATATGGGCATCATGGTGATTATTACTGTGCCTCCTAGACCAAATGACTAAACCTGCACTTTTTATTCTAATGGGTATTCGTGCCATTCAGTTATGACGCTTCCTGCAGTTTGGCAGAATTAGACATGATTACTGGGGCTCAGATCATTAGTCTGTCATCGTAACCTTTCCGTCATGCGTGTGTTTTTTATTCACATCCACATCACAAAACAAGTTACAGCCCTACAGTGCTAAAAATACAAGCCTGTGACATCATCCTGACCAACAGCGTTGCCAAAAGCTAATGAAAGTCAGTTGTTATTTTGAAAGTCCTAATGTTAACACTAAAAAGATGTTTTTTTGATATTGAGAAGCAAAGCCTACTACTGGGTATGGAATATGCATTTATTTTAAAAAGTTGTTTTTTCAAATCCTGTGCAGGCTGCTTGGAACAGTATTTGCTTTCAGTAGTTCACTGTGAATAAGAAGTATTTTAGAAGCAGCCTGAAGCATAAATAGTTATACTTAGATTATTTTAGATGTACAGTAGTTAGAGCTGAAAAACTTTCTGTGATTGCAGTTATAGTTTCCCCTGGTATTGCTACAGTGATCCATCATTGCAGGAATTGCAACAAGGAGCAGTTGTTTATGGAGAGGTTAGCAGGGTGGCCAGAGAAAGGAAAGAGGTTTCATACAGGAGCAAAGGCAGATTCTGCAGCCTGTAAAAAACATGACTGGCAAAGCATTCAAAAGAAGTCTGTAAAACTGTGAGTGGAAAGTGAAGGGGGAATTGTGCATTGTCTTTTCCAGTACTAAAATTGGGGGAGTCAAATGAAACTAGCCGGTGGCAAGTTTAAAGTGCACTAATAGGAGTATTTCTTCATGTAACCTATAGCTCAGCTTTGAAACTCCACAGGAGTTGCAGATGCTACAAGTTTGCACAAGGATGAAAGTAACCGAACAAATTCATAAAATCCATGAGGGATTAGCAAATACAGACACAACAAAGCAAGTCTGCGAGTCGTCGTGAACCGGAGAGGCTGCTTGAGAAGACTGAGCAGGATTTAAGGCGCTGCCCTGTCCTTGCGAGAGAGCAAAGTACAGTTGTTCTGTCAAAATGTGCAAGAACTGGGCCACCAGTGTCAGCGTTATCTAGGTGATTATTTTAACAGTCAGTGTTTCCATCATTTGCTGTGTCTGTAGGGTCCTTAGGTGATCAGGGCATACCCTTCCATTCAGTATCAATGCTACCGGCAGCATTCCATCAAGCATTAACATTAAGTAAGCAGCGAATGCTGCTTCTTACAGTTTGATTTATTATACATAGAGTACGAGTCAGTAGGTGCAAATTTCATGCGTTGCTATTACCATATTATCGCAGTGGCTTGTGACAGCAAACGGGCTTAGGATACAAAAGCGAGGGTGCAGAGCTGCTGGTGTGTTAGAAGGATTCCCTGGCTCCTGCCTAACGCCAGGTTATGTCCCCTTCCCCACTGGGTACCGGTGTGGGTGGCACAAAGCAGATATGTGTGTGCTGCTCTTCCTGAATACTACAGAAGAGCTAGGAAACAGAAGAACCCGATAGAAAGTAATTCATTTTGCCCATAATGGGCCTGTAATTGTTGCTGTTACAAAATTTCTGATTGTGACTATGCTGTGTTTAAGAATTGGGCCTGTGGTTTTATTGCAGAATTATTACAGCAAACCCTTTGGGGACTGTGAGCGTTCGTATAGTCTCATTCTCTTAAGTATTCATTTGACCAATATTGTGAAACGTAGCTGGTTTTAAGGGACAAGAGGCCCTGGAATAACTGTTGAACTAATAATAAAATAGAGATCCATTTAGTTTTCTTTTTTCCCCAAAGACTATCATCAAGTCTGGAATCAAAAGCACCTTTTTTATTACTTTTTAATATTAGGATGGTGGGGTTTTTTTAAGTGGATGGGCAAAATTGGCTTTCATGCAGAGTACCTTGAGGTTCTGTTTTAAAGAGCCTCAAAGTCTGCTTGGGCTTTAGGGTTTAATAACAAAGTATTTAAAGACTTTGTATTTCTGGGGCTGAGAAAGAGGGTGTGGAACTGAAATCATACACTTGGTTTTGCTGAAGTGTTTCATGCAGGTGATGTTTGGGGTTGATGGACAGGTCTGAACAGTGATTCTTGTCTGAGCACACCGAATGGACCAAGAATATTGGAGGACGTGCCGATGCTGTGAGGAAGAGGTTAGCACAGCGATTAACCACTGTTCCTACTGCACATGACAGAATTAATGACTAGATTTCAAGATCCTCTCTTGTAAACTATTTCTAGTGTCAGCAGGCTTCCTGTAAATAGCTTGAATTGCACGTTTGGAGTGGTTATTTCTATTTCCTCAGCTCTTGTCCTCAAAACTAGACCAATTTACTAAAGGAATTTACAGTAGATCCTCTATTCCTTTTTGGTTGGTTGGTTGGCTTTTGCATTGTGGATTGGGTTTTTTTTAAGCAAAAACTCTCTGTCCTCGTGTAACAGTTCTTTGTCCTGTGGTGCTTTTCTCGAAGAACCTGCATATGGCTTGCATATCTTGCAGCTCTTCCTTGTCCTTTGCTCAAGAGCACCTCAGGGTGCCTGCTCATGGCAGAGCCACCTTTAGGAAACAGTGTGCCAAAATGTAAATGCCTGCACTGAGAATTGGTGCTCTGGAGTAATTAAAACATATCTGCTGGCCTTCATTAGTAAAAGGAATATGTAATTGGCTGCTAGGGATCTGGACATTGCTCCCTGCCGTGCTTCAGTCCCCTGCCTCCTGCGGTGGCAGCTGGAAGATATTTCAGGGGAAAGTACTTAGCATCTTCCATGCTCCTGGCTGGCTGCCTCATTTTTTACCAAAGCAGAAGGTTTTTTGGTATAAAACAGTAGTTGTTTCCAGACTTGGTGTGTTTCTTGAAGAATGGGAGCTGTTTATTTTAAACTTTATAAGCACAAGTGTAAGTACTTATAATTGTACACCGAGTAAGTGCTCAGCTTTTTGAAATCCAGAAATACTTCACTGTTTTTGTCTTCCTCTGTCATGAATCCCTTATGCTTCATTGCACACTGCATATGAACATTTCCCTTCTGTTTTCTCTAAGCAGGTAGTACTTGCTGCTAATTTCATCTAACCATCATTTGCATCTTGTGTCAAGGGAGGTTTTTATTTTAATAGTGAGTGGTGATAACTAGATTTTCTTTCTTTTCTATTAAAAAAAAACAACACAAACAAACCCACAAACCGAAAAAAGGGAAAAATGTGTACAATTAACACTGTTTGAAATAGATGCTGTAAATGACAGCCCTAGAGCTTAAAAATCTTTTTATTCTCCAGAGAGATACATTCTATTCAGTAGCTGCTGAAGGCTTCCTACTGTCCTATTATTTAGGGAATTAAATTTTTTTCACTGGTTGGTTCAAAGTAGAATAAAACTGTTTAATTAGTCACTCTCATTGTTCTTGTAAGAAACAGCAAAGAAAACAAAAGCTAATGTTTTTCTTCTCTAGCTATAGAGATCTGTTCTGGGGCTGCTTGTAATGAACTAGGGTAAGTCCAAGCCAGCACTCCTAGTGATAAATATATAGGGTATTTTTAAAACACTTGGCAGTGTAAGAAAACAAACTATGCATCATCAAAGTAGAAACTGAAGAATCTGGGGAGAAATTGTACAACTTGAAAAGCAGTACAGTTTTTTTATAATAGTATTATATGAAGTTAGACTGTTTTATCTTTCTGTAGAGTTATCCTTTATATGAATTGTAGTTGGTATGTGTAGTCTCTTATTTCAATAAGAACATGTTTCTTTAATATTAATACATAGCAAAGATGTTCCTCCAATTGTATTATTTCACTACATTGATTAGCTAGTTCGTGTAATGGTTGAGTTGTGAATAAAGGAGATGTAATGGTACTGAAAAATACCACCTCACTGCAAATTACTCATTCTTTTCAGAAGGTATTCCATGCATAACACATTCTGAGATACTATTAGAACTTAAAGAATTTGCTACATGTAGTATAAAATTAGCTGATTGTTTCCCTTGATGCTGATGCTTTTGGAGTTTTTTCCACACTTGTGGAGGTATGCAACAGCAAGTGTGATAATGAACTTCTACCTACAACATGTACTTAATGTTTGTGTGCCATTGTAAACATGTAGCAGATAGATGGGAAAATTTTCTTTATTAGTTTCTTTATTGGAGCAGTGGATATTGTATGGCATGACTTCAGTAAGGCTTTTGACACTGTTTCCTGTAAGATCCTCACAGACAAACCGTTGATGTATGTGCTGGATGAGCAGAGTGAGGTGGGTTGGAAACTGGCTGAATGGCTGGGCCCTTAAGGTGGTGAGCATGGGATTAACTTGCACACTCACGTCAGGAATAATGTAATTGGCTGGGGCAGCTGTTTACATTGGCTTTTTCAAACACCAAATTAGATTACTGAAAATTCTGCTTTTCTCTATTTTCCTTACCAATTCATGTGGTAAGGCTGAATTTGTAAAATTCTTGCTGCTTGTTAAAGTGCAAGTTGGACACGTGAGAGGACTTAAAGTTGAAAGAGGTAATCCCTTAGTGTAACTGTTTGGTGTTTCGAGGATCTAACAGATTTGGATTCACGAAGGGTGCCATATGTATACATCGGTAATGGGCTTTTTGGGGGGTAATGTAAGCCACTTGTATGTTAAAAATGAAGGTGCAGAAGAGAAGGTACACCTAAGAGAAGTCTGAAGAGTGAAATGAAAACATTCTCCTTAAGTGAAACAGTGCCCGTGCCCATCATTGCTAAAGAGTCCACATTCAAGCACATTCTCATTATTTTAATGAAAGTTATGAACAGATAATAAAAGAATATACTTCAATAGGTGAAAATTACTTGCTACTGTGTTGTTGCTGTTTCATGACATTTTAGTTAATTATAGTGTCCCATAATGACTTTTGACTGCATGCACAGAGATGAGATAAAAAGGAGGAATTGTAGTGGTTTTCAAAAGCCAGGCCAGACAGTATCACTGTCTAGAATGGGAGGATAATAAATTCCGTGAGCTCAGGTCACTGGATGACTACTGGGTTTGTCTTCAGCTGTAAATTAGGGGGTTATACAATGCCTATATAGCATTAATTATTAAACAAAAGCAGTTTCACAGTTTTATTAATTCGTGGAATTTCTGTAAAGGGTAGGAGACTAGCAGTGTCTTCTTTGTTGCTTGTGATTTCCTGTTTTTTAACTTTCTTTGTAACTGCTCTGATGGACAGTGGCTGATCTAGGGATGATCCTGCCCTGTGATGCTTCCATAGGCACCAGACCTTTTACAGGTTCTAAAGTAATAACTAGTTATTCAAGGGTTACCACAGGTCTTTTAAAGAAAAATGTATTTGCTTCATCCTTTACTCACGCATTTTTATCAGCATTTCGGTTTAAAATTCAGGCACTGAATAACAGTATTGCCCTTTGACAAACCTGTCTTTTTACAATTCTTTGACTGTAAATCAAGAGTCAAATAGACATAAATGTTCTTATTTGCACATATTCAGTCGCTGGTTGTAATGAGAAGATGCTATTTTGTACATTGGTGCCCACCAAATGGCACCTTGGTAGTTGATGGTCTGCTGGTTGCACATAATATAGTAGGACAAAAATAACTTTTTTTTTCTTATGCAATGTCTTTAGTTCAATGTATTTTGCATTAATTCCCTCCTTAATTTGTTATGCATGAAGCTAAAATGTGTATCCTACTTGTATAACTGTAGGCAATATAGCAAGTTCTCTTAGGGTATGACCATGTTTTGGAGATGGGTGTCTGTGGTAGTGACAAAGATCTTGAGTAGCACTGGTTCCAAAGAAAAATAAAGGTAAGGTTTCAGTATTGGCCATCTTATGTGTCTTAACACAGTGTGCACGTTAATATTTAAAAATACAAGCATGAGCAATGCTGGAGAACTTAAAATGCAATAAACTTAATTACGTGTACTCCACAGGAAGATTTTCTTCCTGCCAGAATCTGCTAGTGCTCCAGCCATTTTTGCTGCTTACTGAACTGCTCAGAATTCCTCTGAAAACAAAAATACCTTTGCACTTTTCTGACCTTTGTAGAAACATACAGCCGTCCTCTGACCTGTTCCTTAACACCCACTCTATAGCTGTTTTAAAGCACCAGTTACCACTCCAGCGCGTTTGTTGGGCGTGCAGTGTATCTTGTTGATGTGTGCAGAATCCACGCTGAAATGTAATTGGAGTGCTTAGGGTAAACCACCACAGTTAGTTGTTCTTGAGCCAATCAAGGCGATACGGATGGAGTTCTACTTCAGCTTTGCTCCTCTTGTAAGAGGAGCATAGGCTCTGCAACAGGTGCATTGCCTGTGGGCAGCACGGAGGCACGTGACTGTGGAGAATGGAAGTTAGGAAAGTCCTCACAAACAAGTTTTCCAGTGATAGATAAATGCCACAGTTCAGTGTTCCCAGCTGTCATAATCTTGCGTACATGTATGTACTTGTAAAATAGGTTCTTTCTGGTTTTGAATTGCTGAGAATTTGTCGTGGTCATCCCTGTTTTACAGGCTGTGTTACTGACTGAGTATGTGCACGTGTACACTCTATGAAAACAGTTATGTATGGTTTACTTATAAAATACCATGTGTCTTACTGCTTAAAAGATAAGTCATCACATATATTCTTGTTTATATATGATACATTTTACCATAAATGTATAATATAGGAAGCTGCTGTGCTGTGTTCAATACAGCTGTCTCTTAATTCCAGCTTTTATTTGGCTCATAAAGGTGCACCTTGCTGTAAAGGAAATAAATCTGTGTCTTCAAAATCAGTAGAAGAATTTAGAATATGTATAACTTTTAACAAATACAGTTGCCTGTTTGGAGGTCAGGAACTTTTGGGTATTCATTTACTAGTGCTAATTGAGCCAGATGCTCAGCTGAAATACATGATCATTCCTCTAGCTCTAAGTGTTGTCTAAATCATATCATCCAGCACAGTAATACATAGGTAATTTGTATTAATGAAAAGCATGGATCAATATATCAGATGCCACTCCTGGAACTTTTGGGTCTGGCCTTTTTGTATTAAAGTGGGAGGTAACAGTTAAAGAAAAAAAAAAAAAAAAAATCACTAATCAGATTTTCTCACATCTGTGTTCTTACAAAGACTGAATTTTTTTATTTGGGAGGTTTGTCTGAAAATTTCCATGATTTCCAGTCATTTCAGTTTTGTGATGAAAAAGGAGAAACAAGTGCGTCATATTCTGATGTCATTTATTGCAATATGAGTCCTTTCAGGATGCAGATGCACCAATGAGCTAGAGCAGACTGACATCTGATCTTGTGCTAGGTAAAACACAGTAAATGATGATGGGGGTGTCAGTCTGTTGGGGGGGGGGAAAAAAGTGCCAAGCAAGCACTTTAGGAAACATGAAAAACAATTAGGTTTTCATTGCAGGTAACCACAGTGTAGTCTGATTAATTGTTTGCATTTTTGTTTATCACAGTATGAATTGATTATATTTTTTTTTCCTTTAAATATTTAAAATACAAACTGAGTTCACCCTTTAACACTGAGATTATTTATTTTTTTTTTATCTTTACAGTTTGCCGGGAAGACTCGTACCAGTCAATAGTCTCATGTGCTGCTGTAGTACTTACCCCTGTAGAGCCGACAGTGGATGCAAGGAAAAAAGAACAGCCAATAATGCCTGATCTGTCTAAACAGTGAGTTATTCAAATAACAAGATCTTTTACAAGTGTAATTCAGACACCAGGCCAGATTCTTTCTGGTGGACATGCACATATGCCTACTTTCTGTTTCATCAGTGGTTACACAGGCATTTCCAAAAGCAGGAATTGGCCTGAGGCTAGGCTGCTGCTTTTGTTCATTAGCCTACCTTTTTTTTCCAAGGCTTTTGGTAATGAGGTATTTAGAGGGAATGGGCATTTATGCTCTGAGAAATTGACTTTTTAACAGGCTTAGTAAAGCGATTCTTTTTCTTCAAATAGTCCTTTCATTCTTGCACCATTTTTCTAGTCAGTAGCTGATGTTTAGAAAGAATATAATTCCTAAATGCTCTGCTCATCTTAGATATTTCAGTATTTTTCAGTGACTGTTTTACTGCTGTGGTATGAGATATGATGGCATCTTTGGAAATGTGGTAGTGGTCTTCCAAGGAAATTCTATTTAATTAAAGAGACTGTAATTTGATATCTTGCATTAGATGAGAACCATAATCACAGCATGTGCAGTACCATTTGTCTTGAAACCACCATCCTACTTGGTATTGCTTAACAATTGAGTCCTTGGAGAATGAAGAGAACATTTTTTTTCATGAAAAGAAAGCAAGCATAACAGTAATGCTTTATCACAACACAAACTTGGGGTCTGTGCATTGTAAGGTGTGGAAGGTAATTAAAAACATGACAGTGGATTAATACGACATCATTATTGGTCCTTACCATTTACATTTATTTTTCTGCTTTGCTGGGTGTATACAAATTCAGCTTTGAACTTGTCTATAAAGTCCTAGCTTGTATGCCTGTTACTGTAAGAAAATTAAAACATCCCCCCACCCCTGCAAAAAATCCCAGAAACACCACTTGTGGATTAGATAAAATTGGATGGGATGTGATCTTGGTACAGACCTATGGCTTAAGTCTGTACCTGACTGGCATTTTTCAGTCTAGTGATAAACCAATTCCATCCAGTCTACCTGTAATTAAAATTTAACACGGTATATTGCCTATCATCTAGGTATTATTACAATCACTTAATGTTTGAAATACTGGTAGCATCTATTTGTTTTAGTGTTTCAGTCATATGGTTGTCTGAATACTAAGGGATTGGAAAGGCAATGGTCTGCGAAATACTGTGTTGAAATCCAGAATAATTTTTGTGGTTAGTTCAAATGGTATAGGACATCTTTTCCTTTTCTCCACTAAAAGGCAAGCCTGCACTATTGTTTGATTTGGGTTTTTCTCTACTATCAGCAGTTCCAGCATTTCGTAATGCCGTATGAATTCGAAGGAAGGAAACTCCTGTATCTGTATAGCATGTGCTTGAAAGCTGAATGATGCTGCCTCCTAGATATTTTTTTTTTCCTTCACCTTATTGGTAATAGCAAGTATATTAATCTGCTCCCTGGTGTGCTTGGTTTTTTTATTTTTTTTCTTTACAACCTGAGTAGTGATATCTTCTAAGCACATACACTTAAATCGTGCTTGTCTTACCACACCCAAAAGTCTCAGAAACATGCTCTAACCTCTGCTACTCTTCCAATTCTCATGTCTAAAAATATGACTTATGGCTCTGGAATTCTTTCCAAAAGAAACAAGCTTGTGCTTAAACAGATAAATGTACCTGAACTTCTTCACATGAAACAGTACTGTTGCATCAGTATCTTCAAACCAACATTTCTTACAAGTATATTGGAAATGAAACGGAATCATCTTGCTGGAAAACCGTTGCGTGCTGTTAGAATGGGAACTCAGGAAATACTGTAGAAACCTTCAAAGGAATCGTAGGGGAGGTGAAAGCATATGGCTTCAAGGAAACCTCAAGCGTTGTGAAACATTAGCATACCTTTCACTTCCCTCATTTCACCCTGTGCTTTCTACATGTAGATCATTTTCCCCATATCCATTTTTAATGGAAGAAAAACAGATCCCAATTCTGGTGTCTAAATATCCCAGTGTCCTCTGTCTCCAGTATAAACAGCAAGCAAGAGGAACCCTGGGCACATGTTGAATTCCTTTGACTTGAGTGCAAAATCCACGTATGGGCTAATCTACACAGGTGAATTATAATTACGGGTATTTGTAATTATCTTCATGGGAAATAACATTGATGCTTTGATTTCTATGCTTATCTTTGTTTACCTGAATGATTTTGACTTGTGTGTCCTGAATTTCTGTGCATCTTGGAGGGCTGAGCAGTGGCCAGGCATTGAGATCTTGTAAAGAGAAGTTGCTGCCGTCAGGGCCTTGGATGGAGTATGTTTAGAATAACTAATGCTTTCTAAAAACACATTAGGAAGCAGTGTGTAATCCAAAACAGATAAAATACATATTAATGATAAGATGATGTTAAACAGTTAAAAGTAACAGAAAAAAATATATATTGTAAAGCACAGTGGAATTATATCCAAGACTTTCAGGACACAAGAATCTGCGAAGCCTGAGCAGAGAAAAAAGGCCTTTAATGTGAATTGTGTAATATTTGACTATTGAAGTTATTTTGTCTTGGAAACTGTTTAGTGCTGTGGTGATTTGACCCTGGCTGGACACCAGACGCCCACCAAAGCTGCTCTGTCACTCCCCATCTCAGCTGGACAGGGGACAGAAAATGTAACAAAATGCTCGTAGGTTGAGATAAGGGCAGGGAGAGATCACTCAGCAATTACCGTCATGGGCAAAACCGCCTTGACTTGGGGAAATTAGTTTAGTTTATTACCATTCAGATCAGAGTAAGACAATGAGAACTAAACCTAAAACTTAAAAAAACACCTGCTCCCCACCCCTTCCTTCTTCCCAAGCGCAACTCCACTCCCAATTTCTCCACCTCCTACCTCTTCCTCATCCCTGTCATGAGAAGCATGAAGGAACCTGTTTGGTGAAGCTGTAGCACCTGCAGAAGGAAGATTAAATCCTTGCCAGGTGCTTCGGCTATTGTTCTGCATTGCCTTGAAGGCTGGTAGGGTACAAAAGGGGTTCACTGCTCTTCTGTGAATATGCATTATGGAACAGGGGGATGTCTCCATTTTTAATACGTGAACACCGCTTGAGAGTTCCTGGTTTCTGCACGCTTTCAGGGCTCAGCTGGCAAGAGAAAGAGCACCCCTTTGCAGTTTTTGTCCTTCTACTCCGTAACAGGTTGTGATACAGAGAAACACATAGTCTGAATGTCAGTGTGAGGTCAGGACAAAAACCGGGAAATGTGAGCTCTTCCTGACGTTGTCCTCCAGGCCCTGTACTTTGTCTAGGACGTTGCATTATCTTTATTCTCTTTTGTAGAAATGCAAGACTTAAAAACCTGATGCTCTCTTGAGAATTCAAGTTATCAAGGCCTCTTTGTGTTGCTGTAGTGATAAATCAGTCAGTTGCTCTCGAAGGTGCCTGGATGCTAAAACAATTCGAACATTTTGAACAGTGTATTCTGTTTGCATAGTCCTAATCTTAGTCCTTCGTATCTGAATTCAAATATAAATAAATCAGCTGCCAGGATGAAGCAATGACGTGAGGAATCCTCCCTTCCATTTCAAGTTTTTACAAGAAAACATGGGAAAGGAGGCATGGCCCAGAGAACTGGATGTTGTGCTTAAAAGCAACTTAAAAACAGCTTCTGGCCAAGCTGTCAACTGAAAACTCACGCTGCCAGGGGCTGTGTGGAAAAAGAAGTTTCTCAGACACACATGTCTGAGCAAACAATGCTGCTGTGTGCTGTTCTTGTGTCAACACAGGAACCCATTCATGTGCTACTAGTGCCTGAAAAAAGTACAGTGAATTTTAGGCTCATCATTTTTAATTTACGGGATTTAAAGTTGAGCAGGTGCTTATGTACTTTGTTTGATTGGTGTCTTTGGATATGACAGCCCTGCAGGTCAGGGTTGTGGTGACAACGTGTAGCCCTCTGAGCTGACCAATTTAAAGCTGGTTTGTGCATTTGTACTTCAACTGCTGTCATGTCTGCGGTTTTGATTTTTTTTTTTTTTTTTTAAGATACTTGCTGTTAAATTGTTTTTAGAGCTACAGATCTTATGTTGTGAGGCAGACACTAATTTGCCAACTGTTTTCCATGTCAGGAATATTTTCCTGATCTTTAGGGGACATTTCCAGATGAAGATCCTAGGAAAATAGTAGGAAAAGGAGTAATGGTTTTAAACTAAAAGAGGGTAGGTTCAGACTTAGATATAAGGAAGAAATTGTTTGTGATGAGGATGATGAAACACTGGAACATGTTACCCAGGGAGGTGGCAGATGCCCCATCCCTGGAAACATTCAGGGTCAGGTTCGAGGGTCTCTGAGCAACCTGATCTAGCTGAAGATGTCCCTGCTCATTGCAGGGGGATTGTACTAGGTGATCTTTAAAGGTCCCTTCCAACCCACACTATTGTGTGATTCTATTCTATGATTCTAAATGCTACAGTGCATTTGGCAGTTCAGACTCTTAAAAACGAAATCAAGATTTTTCTTCTGGTAATTACGTGAATGGGCCGATGTAGCGAGTCTTTTCAATATTCTGTCTGTGACAACTTGTACCTTGCTACTGTACTTACCTGAGCAAAATTCATATGCATGAGTTCAACTTCAAATACAGGAGAAGGTTCCTTGGAGTCACAGTGAATAGGTGGGTGCTTACTGATGGAAAACAGGGTGGTATGTGGGAGAATTATAGCTTTGATGACATTCTGTACTGCACTGCTTACTACAGATTACTCTGATATCTAGGAAGGTTTTGGTGCATATATATCTTATATTTGCTACCTGCAGTAAGTATATTCGAAAATCTGGGAGCTGTTTTCTCTCTGAGATCTTCAAGTTGTAAAAAAAGTAATAGTTATATCTGAAGACACTGGTATTCCTTTTTGGCTCTTGCAGCCTTGCCTAATTCCTTTCAACAAGTGTTCAAACCAAGCTGATTATATATTACTTTTCACTGATTTCAGTTGCAGCTTTTCTTTTCCTTTTTCTCTCTCTCCATCTAATCTTTTTTGGTATTTCGGTAAATCTCAGCAAAGACATTTTTTCCCTCAGAGCAACAGTGTTGTTTTACCTCTATAACTTTTGGTGCCTCCTTCATGGTGACACGAAGTGTGCTCTCTAATGCAGCCAGGTTGGTAGGTGGTGGTACCCCACTGCAAGATTTGTGTCGGCTTTGACAGTCCATTCAGTAAGGCATGTTTCAGCAATGTGAAAAATGAATGCTTTTCAGACTTGTTTGGACAACCTGATAAAAGATGATTGAGCTGTTTCAGTTTCCTGGATAATTGGGATGATGCACTATGTAAGCATGTGTCACTGGGTAATACGGAGAGTATAGGGATGCCCAGTGGCGCTCTGGAATGACATTGCTTTGAAAGCTGTGATTCCAGCTCAGATGAAAAACAAAAGACCCATCAACTGAATTACAGTATACTTTCCACCATAACATTGTAGTGATAGGTAAGATGTAGACAAGGTAGAATTTATATCCATTTCTTTAAAGCAGGTTCTTTGAGTAAATATAAGCAATATGATTATGCTGTCAGTGGTCAAATGCACCATTAAAATCACTTCCTGGACTGGTAGGAATCAAATGTTTCTGTGAGGGTCAAATAACGTTCCCAGAATTGCCATGAGTACTGGAGGTTCTCCTCAGGAAACCAGCCAGGCCTGAATCTCCTGAGGATGCAGGCCAGAACGGTGGGGCGTGCGTACGTGGTTCCAGGTCCCACTTGTCCCCTCCATGGGCTGCTGCTTCTGCTTCATTGCACCATGTCTGCTCCCAGCGCCCCTCAGGAGCACAGCTGTCCTTCCTCCCTGCTGCTTGTGCTCCTTGCAGCACCCTGCAGCTCCCCTACTTTATGGTCCTTTGCTGGTGGGTGTGTGGCTCTTTCTCTGTGTAGATTTAAGGTTGTCTAAGACATGTTAATGTGTCTCACATGATAGGAAATTTTGATGTGCTGTCTCCTTCTCACACCTGTGGAAACCAGTCATGAGTGCTGCCTGTCCCTCAATGGACAGGACAGGTGCAGGAATTACTGGTGAGGAGCATAACCTACCTTTTGTGAGCGGCCACCTGAAAAGGCTGGAAATCACAGCAGATGTGTTTGGGAAGGTAGTTTCCAAAGTACGGTAGGATATTTGATGGACTTTAGACCCTAGTGAAAAGTGGGTTTTGCATGTTAGATATGCCTATGCTTAACTAAATTATGTAAAAGTCTTCTGAGGAAACATAGGATGAACTGAATATATCTTAGTAATCACAGAATCATTTAGGTTGGAAAAGACCTTTGAGGTCATCAAGTCCAACCATTAACCCAGGACTGCCAAGTCCATCACTTAACCATGTCCCTAAGCACCATATCTACATGTGTTTTAAATACCTCCAGGGATGGTGATTCCACCACCTCCCTGGGCAGCCTGTTCTCACGCTTGACCACCCTTTCAGTGAATATTTTTTTCCTAATATCCAATCTAACTGTCCCCTGCTGTAACTTGAGGCTGTTTCCTCTGTCCTGTTGCTTGTTATCTGGGAGAAGAGACCTACCCCCACCTGCCTGCAACCTCCTTTCAGGCAGCTGTAGAAAGCAACAAGGTCTGCTCTTCTCTAGGCTTAACAACCCCGGTTCCCTCAGCTGCTCCTCATAAGACTTGAGCTCCAGACCCTTCACCAGCTTTGTTGCCCTTCTCTGGACACACTCCAGCACCCCAATGTCTTTCTTGGAGTGAGGAGCCCAAAACTGGACACAGAATTTGAGGTGCAGCCTCATCAGTGCCGAGTACAGGGGGACAATCACTGCCCTTGTCCTGCTGGCCACACTGTTTCTGACACAAGCCAGGCTGCTGTTGGCCTCCTTGGGCACCTGGGCACACTGCTGGCTCATGTTCATCTTGCCACCAGGCAGCACCCCCAGGGCCTTTCCCACCAGGCAGCTTTCCAGCCACTCTCCCCAGCCTGTAGTGTTGTGTGGGGTTGTTGTGACCCAAGGGCAGGACCCGGCACTTCTCCCTGGTGAACTTCTTACAGTTGGCCTCAGCCCATTGCTCCAGCCTGTCCAGATCACCCCTGAGTCCTTCCCTGCCATCTGGCTCACTGACCAGCTGTGTCAGGCAGTTCTCTTCCACACAGTCCAGGAACCTCCTAGACTGTTTCCTATCTGCTGTGTTGTGTTTCCAGTGGACAATCCGGTTGGTTGAAGTCCCCCACGAGAATAGAACTAGTGATTTTGAGACTTCTCCCAGCCGCTTCTAGAATGTTTCATCTGCCTCTTCATCCTGGATGGGCGGTCTGTAACAGATTCCTACCAGGATATCTTCCTTGTTGACCTTCCCCTGATTCTTGCCCATAAGAAAACAGCACTTCAGCTGTGCTACTGATCTCAGCTCCTACCCTGGCCTGCCACCCCCAGGATCATCCCTTAATGAGCTTGATTGGATTCCCTTCCCCCTTCAAATCTAGTATAAAGCTCTGTCAATGAGCCCTGCTAACTCCTGACCGAGGATCCTTTTCCCACTTCAAGACAGGTCGACCCATCTGTTGCCAGCAGGCCTCTTGCCATGTAAACTGACCCATGATCAAAAAAAATTGAAATTAAGCCTTTGACATGAGCCCAGGGCCAGGTGTTGATCTGGGATCTTCTAATTACACACCCCATTGTTCCCTGCAGCTAACGAGATTGATAAAGTTATGCTTAATGAAACAAAGGTGGTTTTATTTTGAAAAAGCAAACATTTTTTTAATAAATATTTTCTGATTGATTTTTTTAAATCTTTAATCTTTATACTTTCAAGGAGAGCATATTAAAATATGTAATTCTAGCTATGACTATGCAAAGAATTAATCAATACCCAAAACATAATCAGGGTAACAAACAAGAAATTAACTCTTTGTTTAAAAGGCACTACTAAGCTGTTACATTTGATTAAAAACTCAGTTTTGATTATTCTGATTCCCTGTCCCTCTGCAATAAAGTGGAGAAAAAACAAACTGTAGCCCGTGGCCAAAACAATTCCATGGTCTCCTTGTACATCCTGTATTGCTTTTTGCACATATTGGGAGAATCAGTTATTTTGCTGTACTCATGTCTTCTCTGAAATGGCAAACATTTCAGAAAATAGGAAAAATATAATATTTACACTTCTTTAATTGTCTGCTATTCCCCAACCCTAAGTACCTGAAACTCTTACCTGGCATTGCCTCTTGAGTAGGCTGCTGAAATTGTATCCTCTTTCTCCTTGCTTTGAAGAAAAGCAATAACCCAGACTCGGATGTTTCTATTTTTTTCTCTGTGTCTGGCCACTGTGGAAGTGAGAATGATTTCGTGTAAACAATTATAAATAATAGTTGTGCAAAGGAAATATAATTGCACTGCAAAGTGAATATGGAAGAAAGTTTGTATGTGGTTGTAAAATGGGAAGAGCATCATTGTTCCTTCTAAGTCACAGCAACCAGCAAGTTACAAGAAAGATTGACAGGCAAACAATCTGCATAAGTATTTTAAATATCTTAGGCAGCTCTTTGCATCCAAAGAATTAAGATGTTTTCCACAGCTTCATTTGATCTTTAGTTGCAGATGTTGAATAAACTGTTTTTTTGAGAGCCTCTAAGTAATTGTAATCACAGTACTCAACTACAAAATATTGAAAATATTAAGTCCTGTCTTTTCCTGTGTGGTGGTGAATAATGCAGGAGGCAGAGGAATGATGGTCATTGTCCTATGGAGGAAAGGTGTTATGTAGATTTTATCTATAGCTCTGCCAAGAAAGCTCCAATCCTTTGCAAATAAGGTCATGGTTTGGAAAGCTTCCTCTTCCCTCTTGAGAAGAGATTTGCTTTCTAGTGGACAGTTGACCATAAGTATTTCAGTCATTATGCTTAAAGCATTACTGATGTGACTGAACAATATTTCATAAAAAGAGGCAAGGATGGTATGTTAAGCAAGGTACTTAATGAGGTCACTTTGAATCAGAGCATGACAGATCAAGAACACTATGGCATTTCCAAGCTGAAATAATTGTTGTAATTTCAAAATACAGGACTAGTGCGTTGTATCATGGTGTAGTTAATCTTTACTAATACAAGAAAATGAAAGAAATAGAAACCTGTAGGGGTAATACATCTTTGCTGAAAAGTGATGTGTCTGAGCTCCAAATGGTGAAAATTCATCTAGAACTTTTGGAGTCAAAATAGTTATTGTAATTGACATTGGCAGAGAGCATGACCAAAGCTGACTTAAAGCACTGGACTGTACAAACTAAGGACAATGCAGTTACAGCCATCTGGAATACAAATTTCCACTGCTTCAGCAGCAAGCAATGGACAGCATAACTGCATCAACAGCTACAATTTTTTAACTATACCTGAAGTCATTATAAGGAAGATATTGTCACCAAATCACAGTCGCCTTTAGAAAATGGCTCTGGTTTAGCCTGAAGCAAGAATAAAAGATCACTTTGTTCCATTCACATCCCTAAACTTACATACCTTTATGATGCCATAACGTCATTCTGGTTGTGGCCATCACTTTAGTAAGAATGTCCTTTAGAGTAAGATTACCCATTATGTATCAGACCTGAGACAGGGTTTTTATTACTAAATTAAATTGAAATCTGCGCATTCCCCTGCATCCTTTTCTATGTTCTCTGTGAATCATCATGTTTTCCTCTGGACACTTCAGCAGTAGTGGAAGCTTTAGTCATCTGACTTGCTCATCCTTCATGTCCAGAAATTTCCCCAAAAGAAATACATCAAGATAAGTAATCTTGCAGTGTTAAATTAGAGCTTGTGTTTGAAAAGTTGCCAGTTGTCACCCAGATAGATTCATAAAGACAGGTGCTTAAGATACACTTGGTCCAAGAGCGGAAATTTTATCCTGTGTGTGCTGTAGCGTCTAGAAGTTTCTGCATTACTGAGAAGTATGAGTCAGACCACCAGTATCAACTAAATCCCAAAGTGGCAGCCTAACACTCAGCAACCAAGAACTCTTGGCTAATGGCCTTGAGTAATCATTGCAAAATATTCTTGGCATATACATTGTAATTAGAGCAATGAACCATAAGGCACAGTTATGACTAGATAGGACGTTTGTTTGAATTTGAATTTTGTGCTGAGACTTTTATTATGTGATGAAATGGGAATGATTACATGATACACCAAGCCTCCTTAACCTCTGGAGGAAATCTAAAAGGAGATGTAGTTTAGGTAAGTAAAATCCTGCCTGGTTCCCTAAAAAGAAAATAGTTACTGTAGGCAATGCAGGCAGAGATGGTTGATAGGGTCGAGGAAACTGAGCCACTGGAACAGGCTTAGGCAATTGAACATCAGTTATTTTATCTGGAGATCCACATCTGAAGAGTTGCTGTTCTAAACTGTAGCATTAGTCACTTACAGGGTTTGTTATTCTAATAAAATTATGTTTTTTTCCATTATCCTACGTGGCAGCTGCCGAAGCCCTGTAAAGCACACCCATTGCCTGCTGGAACGACTGTAGAAAGCCACTCATACAGAATGTCCTCCTGAGCCAGGGTTACAGTTGGGCATGTGGAAAATGACTCACTTGTTTACCTGGGATTAAAAAAAAAAAGTTCCCTGTGGAAAACAGACTTCATCTTTGTCTAGCCTGAATTTATGTCCAACGTAGCCACTCAGATAAGCACAACTGCTCCCTCAACCTCATGTACTAAAGAGAGATCTAATGATCTAATGTTTTTATTTAGCAGGTCCTTTGTTCAAGGGGCTGGAAGAACTTGGTTTTGGGACAGCACAATGAAACCTCAGAACAAATGCTGTGGTCTTACTTTCTGGTCTTTTTTCATCATTTCAAAAAAGCCATTTTTACGATAGTCTCGTGTTAAGTTAGTTCATATGCATTTATGTTGTATAGCGATTGTTAAATTTGTATTTCAGTAATATATTCTTGTAGCATACTGCAGCAATTGGGAAGACAATGTTAAA
Organism: Falco rusticolus; assembly: GCF_015220075.1. NCBI lineage: Eukaryota > Metazoa > Chordata > Aves > Falconiformes > Falconidae > Falco > Falco rusticolus. Next base: position 52,053,858 of record NC_051187.1, read on the forward strand.
CCCCAGTGTTAACCTTGATGCCTGGTTTTGCCTAATGAGAATTTACAGTTGCTGTGAGACTTCACTGAAGGAACATGCTTTTAAAGCACAGAACTCGGAGCTTTGGGAGAAAGCCCATTTAAATCAGATGGGGAGAAAGAGAGAAGTGCCACTGCTGCCCGTTTATTCCTTCAGCACTGCCCATTTATTCCTTCAGCACTGCCCATTTATTCCTTCAGCACTGCCCATTTATTCCTTTTTCGTGTATGCTAGTGTGTTCAAAATCTTGAAAGGATACAGAAGTTATATTTTGTAAAGGCGGGGCAAAAATATCTGTTAGACTTGACTTCTTTGACTCAAGCTTGCTCAAAATTAAGTGGAAGTGCTTAGTCTTAGGTGACCGCTCCAGAAACAGAATTATACTTTCTGGTATGTAAAAGCATTGGCTGTGGCTAAACTGTAATTAACGCTCTGTTTGAGCCACAGCCAGTGGTTGTATTCTGTCATCTCACAAGAAAATTAAGGCACATTTGGGTCTGTACTTTTGTGCAGCAGAAACATCAGTCAGAGGTAGTGTTGTCTAAATGCGGAAGAGGAGGTGGGGAGTGATGGTGGTAGGGGAGAAGGGACCAGGGGATAATTTGTTTTGTAATTTAGAAATCTGTGGTGTTTGTATTAAAGTACAACCTCAGTTCCTACAAATTAGATTTCAAAGCATAATTGCAGCTCAAATATAGAAATTAATCAACTATGTTATTACATGTGAACAATTTAAGCATCATAAAATGGAAAACAAATATGAAGGAAAAATGCTGGTACATGTAATGCTCGGATTGCAAAGTACTTAATTTGGTTAGACAAATGCATTGTAGATTAAAACTAGAAAAAACAGATCAAGTACATAGCACAGATGTATTTGTTTCACTGTCACAGTAATTTAATAATATCTCTGAACAGCAAATATCTCTGAATAACAAAGAACAGCATTTCTTGGTAATTTCTTGCTGTCGCTGGAAGGTAGAGGAAAGGAAAGATGTCAGGGAAAACTAGGTATATTTGCATTTATGATTGTATGGTATTGAACTATGTCATGCTGTTTTATAGCTCATTGTTCGCTTCCATTGAAAACATTATCAGGCATTCTTTTGAATCTGATCAGTGAAAAACAACAGTGTTGTGATGGTGCTGTTACTGGTTTTATTTAGAGGTTTTCTAAACCATATATTTTGCAGAACATTCCTAAAAAACATCATCCTGTGCAGTGGCTGTATTAGACTTAATTTTGTTAGAAAACATACTATTCAGAGTCATATCGTGACTTAAATAGGATACTGGTGGAGCAAACAAAGTTTAATCAGCATACTGCTTAAAATACAGAAAGTGCTTCATCATGCTTCAGGTTGAGATTTACCTGCATCCTAGAGGGAATGAATTATGTGGAAAAAAACCCCATACCTGCATGCTATGCTTCACATACCATCAATGAGAATTTCACTTTTTATTTTGTAAAACTAAATGGGGAGAGATGCTCCAGAAGTATCTAAATATTAGTATTTCTAACAACAATATTTGCTCTGTTTTGCAAATTAAGAAAACTATATTAGAGAAAGGACAGAAGTAATTTTAACAACAATTTCCTTGCACCCACCTCCAGCTCCAGTTCATTTTGTTCTTATTTATTTTTCCCTGGAGGTAATCAAGATACAGAGGCAATATCCCTCTTACTGTTGTATGTACATTTCCAATGTACTCATGAACAGCCCGAGGAGCAGAGATTTTAGTAACCAATAAAAATCTATGTTTACATTGAGTATTGAATACATTGTGATTTACTTGCATGGATTTACTGATAGTAGAGACGAAAGGCTACAGCTAAAAATATGAAGTGTTACTATTGCTCTTTGTTTTTCTCCTTTTCCCCCTCCTGGCTTTTTCCAGTCAATACAGGGGCTGTGTCAGCCACCATATGGGAAATATATATATGACACCTACAGCGTAAAAAGAAAACAATCTGGGAAATGGCAAAGGTAGGAAGCAGAGGAGATGAAAGTGAGAGGACACTGCATCAACACATTAGGACCCATGCAGCATTGGTGTAGTTGGATTGAGACATAAATTTGCAATTAAATTGCAACAAAGTTAAGCTGTAAAGATAAAATATTGTGCCAAGCAACAGTGAGTTTGAAATAGCAGAGTGCTGCAAAAGATATCCATACAGTTAGGAGGCGAGTACTAATGAAAGTTCTTCCTGAGCAGGGTTAAGCTCTGTTATGCAAAGGAGATCGACTGGCCAAGCTGCTTTTTATCAGTAGTAGCAGCAGTAGCCGCCATGTAAAAAGTTCGGTGATGTTTGTGGAGGGAGAATATTTTTTTGGGATTCTTTTCCTGTGCTATACCTGTGTTTCATGTGCTTCCTGTACAGTTAATTTACTAGGTCTTTGTGGATATGGTAAGAATTTACTCCAATTGTTTTGATTACAAATTGTTTTGCTTTTGGTATTTAATTCTCTCTTTATCATTACACAGTGGAGTAGTATGTAGCTTTTGTTGCACATGAAAAATATATGCTGTCGCTACATTGATTAAATATGTAAAAGCATGTATTGCAAATATATCCACCTATTAATAATCCAGGTAGAGCTTCCATCGCAGCACCCACAACATCAGCACGCGTACAGCTAATGTGTCCAAAAAAGAGAAGCAGGGAAAGAAAAGAGGCCAGTGCTTGCGTTACGACTGTGAGGGGGCTTTTTCAGGAGCACGTACACACATACGGAAGTATGACATAGGCTACAACCTGCAGCCCTCTCCCTTTTTTGCTCCAGGATCAGCTGGTGTATATATTCAGCGAATCTCCCAGATCCCAGGAGGATTCCTGTGACAAGCAAGAAAAGTAGGAGGAAGGAATTGTGAGTAAGAGATTACTAGGAGTGAGATACTGGAAAAAATCAAGGGAAGCACGGGCAGAGGAAAAAGAAGGGTAGCTTTGAGCTAAACTTTCCCATTTTTTATTCAGTCGTGCTTATAACCTATACTCTTGGTAAAACTTTATCTGTCTATCCTTTTGTTTGTTTATACAGAAAGCCTATAGGGTATTCACCCAAGAGTATGGTAATGTTCATCTAACTGCTGTACTGACCTATTCCTCCATCCCCAGTCCTTTACTTAAAATTTTTAATATTGATTTTTTCAGGAGTATTCCAGTCCCAGTTCAAATTATCTTTTTATTATGTCCTTTTGTATATTATACATCTTTATATACAATTTTTGTATGTGCTCAGGTTACTGCTTTAGAAGATACTGAATTGAAAAGGGCTTATTTCTCCTGGTAATAGCAGGTGGAGAGGCGACAGACCTCAAATCAGAACCACAAAACAACTTGGAATAAATGGTATGAGAGCCAAATATGAAAGGCATTCTTCTGTTTTAAAATACACTTCTTTTAGTTTTGGTTGCATCAATGTAAATGTCTCGTGCACACAGTTTAAAGGCAGAACAGGAGAAGCAGAAGTCCTTTTTGACAGATGACCTAAATGGTTAGGTGATGCCAAGTTAATTTGTGCTACAATAGCCCCCTATTAATGGGACTGTGTTTTGAACCTTATTTTTGTAATCCTGTTTTAATCTAATGTTTTAATCTTATTTTTCTATTCCTTACTTGGACCTGAATAAATAGAACTGATTGATATTTTTGACTGAAAATATCTAAATGTTCTAAATAAACATTTTCAGAGATATGGTCTAGAATAATGTTGCTATATTGATTATTTCTTGTCAATTCTGACAAAGTGTGTTGCAGCACACTGAAATGCGCCATGTACCTCCACAGGTAAATAAAAACCTCCCTGTTTTCTTGTCCAAGGAACAGTGTCCTCTGTTTGGGGTAACTAATGGAAGAGGTAGAAAACAGCATTTATAGGACAGTGAGAAAGCACAAGTGTTCAAGGAGTAGGATTACCATGTTGGTTTCTAAATCCTGTGAGTCACGAAGCTGAGCCTAGTTCAGAAAGGAGTCATACCCTCATTCAGGTAGGGAGTTTTGATACGGGCTCTAGCAAGGTTTGTTTATCCTTGTAGTTACAGTTGAAATGACTAAAATTCGCCTGGTCAAAATAATAATTCGTGCTTCCAGCTTTGTGCTATCTACATAATTACTCCTGAATTATTTTTTTTAATGTAATACAACATAATGAACTAGACTAAATGCTTTAAATTTTGAATTATTGAAAAGGAACTTATAATGAGTGCCTGATAGACTTCAGGGAATCCATAATTTAGATGGCAACAGAACACACTGACTCCGGCTGCAATAATAGATTATACTTGAAAAGGCAACAATTAAATACATATAATAGAATGGTTTTGGTTACTATGGAAACAGTTACAGAAGGAGTTTTCAGTATTACAAACCACTGTGTGTATACAAGAGAAATTATGTTCTTCTGAGTCAAAAGATGCTATGAAAGCTTTCCAAGGAAAAGACTAAATAATACAAAATATTCAAAGCGAAAGCTTTTAAATATCTCTTTCCAATATGTTGGTGTTTTTGTGTTCCCTCTTCCTGCTTTCTCCCCGTTTTTCTGCCACTAAATTTTGGAGTTTAAGAATTTGAGCTCCGTAGCAAAAAGCACTTTGCGAAGAGGATTAGTGAATGAAAGAGCAATGTTGGATGAGTTACTTGATTTCTGGGGCCATTCATGAGAGATCTAATCCTATCTCATAAATTTTACTTCAGTCAGGGCATCTGTACTATAGCCTCACGCTTTCTTCCATGTATTTTTCTCTTTATTCTCTTAACTTAGAAATAGTGAATGCACAAGCTAGAGGAGGAGGAAGTAAGGAAAATTACCAGTTCTGTATTTCACTAAAGCTTAAGTGCTTTCAAATAGGACTGCACAGTCACTTTATGTATGTTACACTTAATACTATTGCTAAGCCAGGTGTTAACTTTCTTTTTTCTTTCGTTTTTAGGTCTAAACATTATCATCTCTACCTCAGGTTTAGCATTTATTAAAAGAATGTCAGGTGGGGGAGTACTTACAGCATCAAATCTGCAGTAGAGCGAATATTAAATAAAAACATTTAAAGCTTCTTTTATACTTCATCTAAACCAGAGTATTTATGTATCTGTTGAAGAAGCTTTAAAAGCTTAGTCATCAGGAATGCTCAGTCCTGTACTGAAACTGGCACAATCCGCAAGAGTTGGGAACATCTGAAATTTGGTCCCTTGGAGTAAAGAAAACTGTAGCTGAAATCAATTAGCACGCTTACTTTCAAAGTGTGGCAATGAATCTGAAAAGGAGTAGGTTCTTTGATTTCTTCTAAAAGAAATAAATTGTCTGGGAAATACATTATCAATGATTATCGAAATATATATTAAACAATACTGTGTTATTTCTGTGTATCTCTTTCGAACTCCAGATGCGACGTCTTGATATTGAACTGCAACCCAGCAGCTACGTAAACTCTGCTAATTATGTCCTCTAATTTTCTGTGCTTACTTGTAAAGTGGGAGTGCCTATCTTTTAATGCAGAGTACCATAGAGCTTGTTTCTTTTTAGTGCTGTACATCGGGAAACACATGTTTAGGGACACAAAAGACATGTACTTAAAAAGTCTCAACCCTTGTTTTGAATGTACCATTTAGGAGGTTGGTGTGCAGCATTTTTCAGTTGTATATGAAGTAAAAGAAAGACTCTGCACTGTTGTGGAAAATGCTTCTGTATTGTTATTGAGAGACTAGGGACCAACTGGGTGTGTGTAATCACAAGTGATGGGAGAGTCTCTAGATTTAAACTCAGTGTTGGTTGCTTGATTGTTTGCTTTGTTGCATACACACTGCCTGTGTGTGCAGTTCCTGTTCTCTTACAAGTCACCTTTAAAAAGTGAGGGAGTGCTGTATATCTTGCAGCCACAGTGTTATAAATGGAAATTTCCTCAATTCTGCATTTTGGGGGAAGCAAACATCACGCTCTACAATTGCTTTCACTTTCACCCACATTAATTTGTTTAGATCATTTAATAATCAAAAATTTCTCAATCTAAGTCCAAATTGCTGTCAAGAAAGAAAGAAAAGAGAACTACTAGGGTGAAGTAGTGCTGGGGGTGGTTGAGCTCAATGGCTGCCTCAGCTTCCCAAATATTATTGACCTTGATATCCCACTCCATGAAGGAGGAGGGTTCAGGGACTCTGAAGCTAGGAAGCTGTGTTACAGATGGTTTTGTGCTGATCCCTGTTAGCAGTCCTTAGTGAAATTCCCACTGAACGCTGCTGCAGAGGCCATATGCTCCAAACGTATAGTTGCCGTGATTATTATGCGCTGCTTCATCGCCATCCTGAGCCTGTCCAAAGCGGTATTGAAAAGCTGATGAAATTCTCTTTAATGGGAATTGAGACAAATCTGTTGTGCTGCCTGTGGACAAATCGTCAGCTGAAATGAGTTTAGGGCTCAGCATTATCATCATCAAGGAAATCCTTCCTTGATTGAACCCTGTTTCCCATCGGTTAGCTTGGTGGTGTTGCTGGCGGTCAGGGAGCAGGGCAGTGAGCAGGGCACCGCTCTGCCTGGCCGTGCCATGGTCTGGGAGGAGCGGGTGCTGCTGTGCTTCCTCTGGCAGGAGAACGCCTGCTGTAGCACTGATAGAAAGCAAGGGCTGTTTTTCTTTGCTTGTTGACAGCTGCTTCAAAGGCGACCTCAGAACATGTCAAAAAAAAGTAATAAAAGATGAGAAGTCCAGCTTTAGACAAGGAAAGATTGCTTTCCTCGCTTGGGCTGGAGAAAGCTAACTGAAGCTTAGCCATTGCGAACGCTTCATAAATGGGGTTGAGGGTACCCCAGTGATTGTAGGTAGTCAATATATCATACAATTATTAGTTTCTTTTCAATGAAGTAAAAGCGGTCTTGTATCCATTATTCCAGCAGGTGGCATTAGCCTGATTTGCCATTTTTACCTGTTATCTTAAATGACCTTTGCAAAGTAAAGGACAAAACAGATCTTTCCGAAAGCTTGCTTTTATGTACTGTTTCTGTTAGCACTGGCTAAGGAGGAAGCATACTCCTATGGAAAGTATGGTAGAGTCATTCTTATGGAACCAGCTAATTAATTTGGGGGTTTTGTATTTTTTCTTAGAAATAGGTATTCATGATTATCATGCATGTGCTTGTGTGATAGTCAGAGTTGCTTTTCTATGCTGCAGTTTGCTTGAAGTTAGCCTGACTTAAGTGAAGGAAGCCGTTTTCCTGAATTCTAAACTAATTTTCCTTAGACTGAATACTTCCTATAATACTTTCCAAATATATCCTTCTTATTATATATAACAAAATAAAGTCAGTAGTAAATAGTCAGAACTAAGAGCAGAGATTATAAATGAGTTTAATATATCACACTTCCCTGTGATTACCTTCAAACCAGTGAAGGCTGCCAAAATTTCAAATCTGTTAAAAGAATATATATATATACATATATATATATACACGTATATATGTATGTATGTAAGCAATGCATCTTTAGGGGTCTTTAACTGACCGTACATGAGGTTTGTAAGGTTCAGTTTTGTTGCCTACATCTTCTTTACACCAGGATAAAACCAGAATGATGACCCTGGCTTAGGGAACTCCTGATAATGCGGAAATAATTTTATCTACTCATTTGTTGCATTTTCATTGGGGAGAATGGGGAGAAACACTTCACGTGAAATGGGATTCTGTGCCATCCACTTTGGATTCCCATGTGCCTTGCCAATAAATCTGGCTGTCCAAGGCAGTTCCATTGTTTATCCTCAGAAGCATCTTGTCTCGTAACAGTGAAACTGCAGAGATATTTTTTGAAGAGTTAATATTAGGCAGTCATGCCTGTGTCAGTGGTTCAATACAATGCCATGACAAGAAACATAAAATAACTGCTGAGCAACGATTCTTGGACCCTAGAAACAACAGTTAACTTAATATTTTCTTGTTTGCTTATTAGTGTTACTGAAAAAATGAGTATTTTAGTTCGAATGGAATGCTACCTAAATTGATTGGAGTATGTCTGCATATCACTGTTGGCATAAGTAGATAGTTACATACTGCCAACTAGCTACCTGGAAATGATGGCAGATTAATTATTTTTAGCAAATTATTTTTGGTTGACACAGTTATCAGTGTTTGAGATGTTTTTTATCAAGTATGATCTAGATATTTTTCTCTTTTATGTTGCAGCCCTCTTTCTATAGATTCTTCATTCTTCCTTTTTTCATCCTTTCATTGGGAAAGAACTTGATGGTTTAGATCTATTATACTGATTAATGTATCATGTAAATGTTCTTCATTGTTGATGGTGAACAGAAGAACACAGGATCATCTTTGTTCAGTTGTGATTTTGTTACAAGAGGGATTAGCTGTAGACTATTTTGATAGATCTGTTATGTTTTGTGAAGCATCTAATCTTGGATCTGTGCCTGCTTACATTAGGACATTCTTTTTTAAGAGGGTGTATGCATTTTGTGATCAGGACTGCTGCTGAAAAATTCACTTCAGCCCTGTCTATCCTATGAATGCTGATGAGCAAAAAAGCAGGTTTGCTGTTTTGCCATTTACTCCTCAGGTTTTTGGGGGACGTGAATCCCATTGTATATTGATGACACAGGGATAAAGTTGTTCATTCAAGCGCACCTATGAAAAATTCATGACTGTTCTAAAGATCTGTCACCTTGCATACATATTGGTGGCTGTATGAGCACATTGCATCACATGCTGGTCAAAGGCTGTATTTATTAAAATTTAGTTCACAATGGTTTTATCCATCTGCCAAAGCAAAAATGATGAAAAAACTTGGGTCAGCCAGAATTTGTAGGGAAACTTTGATTGAAGATCATCCCTATCCTGAGGTTGCTATTTCCTCCAGATAGTGATGAATTAAGGTAGTTAAAAGTAGAAACTTTAAACCATTCGTTATATAGCTAGGTAAGTGTAAAATGTGGCAGCTGTTATAGTGTCTTCAGAAGACTAATTACAATCTCCCTTCCCATTTTTTATATTAATGCAAATACAGTGGTGAAGCAGTTGAAAGTTGAGATTTGCTTTGTGGAGTTTAATTTCCTGACATTAAAAGGTCTCTATATTCTATGATAAAAATTCCAGATACGGCATTCTACTGAGTGTTTTTGCCCAGAAATTTGTACTGCCTGAGACTAATGCTGCTGCTGTGACTTCCAAAAGCTAGTAGAGAACATGTGTCCTTATACATATGTGTGCTTGTAAAATGGGGGCCCTTTAACATGTATAAATAATACCTTTTGAAAATCAAGTAGCCATTGATTTTTTACCCCCATCTTGGAAATGGTGGTTGTTTGGGGTTTTGGGGATTTTTTTGGGGGGGTGAGGGGCTAAAATACCATGACTATGTGCATTAGAATATTACAAAGTCAACAAAGTTCATGGGAGCCAGTTGGATTCATACAGCTCAAATGAATACAGCTGCAAAGAGAAAAAAATACATCTAGAAGAAGATTGAAAAATTTTCTTCTGTATTACTTCTGTGTCTGAAAGTCACAGATTTTGATGTATTGAGTTTTGCAGAAAATGTAACTTACCACAAATGCACTTTTATCTGAAGTCTGAAAATGTCATAATAAAGTTAATGTATTTTAAAAATTCAACTGGAGTGCTGTGAAGATCTGCATACTTATTCAAATTTAAGCAAATGACTGGTCCATTGAAATTTAAGCCTGTGCATAAGTCCTTGTGGCAAGCTTGTGCTGTTTAATCCAGTGTTCTTTCATTCACTAAAGCAAACTGGGATAATATGTCTGTGAAATGTAAATATAAGTACTTTTGCATGGCAATATTTAAAGAAATTTAGGAAAATAACTACTGAAAACTGAAAGAAAAACCAGAAATTTCAGTTAAAAGCATTCTTATTTCCAACAGAACTATTTTTCAATAGTTTCAATGGTTTCAATAGTTTCAAAAATTTTCAACTATCTAATGGGAAGATACAAAGGACACAGCTGTAATTCAGACAGGTGAAGGTTGTGTCCTTGTAAAGAATGGACTGTTTTCATTTTGAATAATTTAATCTCTTCCTTTTGAAGGTTGTAGAGTGAAAAAAATCTCCTGTAACGTTTTAACCATTAAAAAGAAATTTGGTGATATCTTACCTTTTCTGTCCTTCATTACATACACATTTAAAATTAACTTTGGATATTAATTATATTTATAAATCCATTTGCTACCCATAGTGATTTCACTAGGGAAAACTGAAATCTTTCAGTGTAATGGAGTTTTAACTAAGTATTAGTTATTAGATATTTAAGATCTTCTTCCGGATGGGGATGCTTAATCTGGATCACAACCACTTCCAATGGATAAAGATTCCAAATCACATTTTGAAACAGTGAAGAATTTATTCGCAGTGTTCTAGTTGCATCAGGTAGTAGCTGTACACCTTGTAGAGAAGCTTCCCCTGGCAAGTGTCACCTTCTGCAGGCTCCAAACCTTGTTCATTGTACTTTGACACTGCATTGACACCTTCCAACAGCGAGGAAGGTATAACCTGCAGTCTTCAAGTCTACCAGATCATTTAGGGAAAGATTTCTACATACTTGCACAGTTTTTTCAAACTGGTAATTGCATATTGTCAGCAGTGTTCTGAGTTTGCGCAGCATCTACTTTCACCCTAGTTATTCTCAGCTATGGATGATGAAAGGTAAGGTTCATGCTGTCCTTATTCCACCATCTCCCTCCTCCCAGCCCCACCTTGCAATGAGGATGCAATCACCCATTTACTTACTTCAGCATCACTTGGGAGCAGAAACCTAAAGCAGACAACTGAGGGAGAGGAGTGAATGTCTGAAGCAAGGGAATGAAGCAGAAACTTGCTAAAGCATAACCTCTATCAACAGAGTAAGAGGGGTTTTCTAACAGCAAATCTGCTTCAGATCTACTTAATCCCTAGCCAAGTACTATGCAGCTGATACATAGCTTTGAGTTTCAAGGACGTACTTTGGTAAGGACATGGTAACCGATGTGGTTTAAGTCGATTAAGATGTTTGCAGGCTACAAGGTGTAGTACAAGTTGTTTTTACAGTATTTACTGTTCTCAAACATTTCTTTTCATGGATTTTCAGGTGCTGAAAAATTATGTAGAAAATGTAGCGTGCTACAGTAGAGGTTACTAAGAAATGGGATTTTTGTAAGAAGCCATCCCTGTCAAAAGTAGCACTCTTGAATCACAAAAGAGAATAGCCAAGAGTCCACTGCTCTTCACATCTTTTCTTTAAATTTCTGTATTTCTTTATACTTTCTACATTTCTTGTATTTTCCTGTGACAATCACTAAAACAAATCTCAACTCATTAGGGATAACCATTAAAATAATTCTCAACTATGACCAAATCTCAATAATCCTTAGAATACATCTCAGCTCATTAGGAATTTTGGTATACAAGCTGAAAATGGAGGATGAGGACATTTTTTAAAAGAAAAATCAGTGGCAGCGGACTCCATATCTAGCTGCTGAATTTCTTATCTGTGCTTATCTCCTTATCTACCTACTGAGATCTGGATTAAACATATTTGTTGGTCCTGCATGAACTGAGCATACCACAGCTGTCCACAACAGGGTTCCCTGAGCTGATTTTTTTGTGCTGAGTCGAGTCAAGTGTTGAGTCAAGTCACTTTTTGAGGCCAAAATCTTTAGCATATGGATGCATTTCCAAACAGTGGAAACTGAAAAGTTGCATGTGTATTTGCTGTTATAGTGGAAAAGTATTTACTTTTCCTATTAAAAAAAAAAAAAAAAAAAGATACTAATACTGACAATGTAGGGGTACATCTTTTATGAAATTGAATTCTTCGCTTTTAAAAATCCGATTCCATTGAAATTGTAAAGTGTCTTTTAGTCACTCTAGATCAAAATGTTCTCTGAGATACAGGGTTCATATTCACCACACCTTAAATTCACCTCTATCAAATCCAGACTTGAACTGTTGGTCATTGTTTTGTTCTTGAAATAAAAAGAAATTGGCTAGTAAGAGTAAAAATCAGTGGCTCAGCTGAATGAGTTACCCGTGCATACCTGCGGGCAGAGTATGAACCATTTATGTTTAATTAACTGTAGTGGTCTGAGTGCAAAACAGATCTAATCTCTGTTTATTACAATGCAGGAATGAGCAAATCTAGTTAAGCAACAGAATAAAAGTACTGTGGGGATCTAAGAAGCCAGAGGTATTGTCAGATGTCTCACACTAGAGCTTCATCTACACCAGGAATAAATTGTATAGCTGATTTTAATTAATGATGAGTTGTATGTTCTGGTACCAATGAATTTCTGAAATTAATAGAAAACTGTTGTGGGAAAGAATGGCTCCATACAAAAAGCATCAGCCAAAGCAAAATGCCTCTGTATTAACTCAGTTTTTGAGATAAGAATTTAAAACTATGCTAGGTAATGATAAGGTTTTAAAAGCTTAATATTTTCCTTTAATATCTATTTGTGACGAGACTTTCTTGGGAACTCACTGATTGTATATATAATTTATAAAAGCATGACTTCTGCGCTGTTTTTCTAAAGGGCGCATCAGGGAACATAATGCCATCTTTTTCTTCTAAATTATATTCATACTTTTAACACAAATAATGTAGTCTTTTTCATGTGATTCAAGGCTGATTTTTTTTTTTCAGAAGAAGATTCATATTTTATGCTGAAATCTCATAATCTGCATTTGGCATATTCGAAGAACATAACCTGAGGGAGTGTTTATTCCTACTGAGCTGGGGGGACGCAGACACTAATGTGTACCCTTAAAGTCAGGGGTAATTTTTCTAGGTTTTCTCTAAGGGATCTTCTGTGGCATCCTCTTAGGTAGATAATACAAGACTGAAGTTCTTATTGGTCAAAGCTATTTTGGATTTATTTAAGTTGCTAAGAAACCACATTCTGTGGCTTAAAATTTCCTATCCTTCATCTGTATGCAGTGTGCTTGACAATATACGGGCAAAACCAAAAAGCAATCCTGACAGAGATGGTTTGTTACGAGGCCAGAGACACTCCCCTGACTCCCCCGACACCCCACACCCCCCTGCCTTATTTGCTAGGTCATTAGTCACTTAATTTGCTGAACTCCCTGGTGTATTTGATTTACTCAAGTAACTGCAGAAAAATCTTTGTAATAAAGTTCTCGGATTTTTCAGGGATGGGATATGGCAGCTTTATTTCCTCAACCTTCTCTGGAATGTATTTCACTTTAGTCTGTACTTGCACTTCTAAAATACTAGTGGTAGAGGAGCTGTATCTATTACATTTTTCTTTGCCGTGTTTTGTGATGCATAGGGGTTTTTTTCTTACTAATTTGACTAATTTACTACTTTTTCTTCTGTATAGGTTCATTTGTGACAACCTAGCCAATCTCTAGTTGATGTCCAATGTGCTTGGCAGTAATTGCACAAGTAGAATTCCCTAAAATGTTGCTGCACAAGGAAATACAAATGTATAATTTCGTTTACAAAATTGAAATGTGGTTGGGAGCAAAAAAGGATACCAGAATATTGATTGTATATATTGTTTTTATTTAATACTTTGCTTACTTAAAATTGGGGGTTTGTTTGGTTGGTTTTTGTAACTCATTTTCATTGCCAAGCTAGAAATGGATTTATTTTTTGGGTTTGGATGGTTTATTTGTTAGTTTTGGTTTTGGTTGTTTTTTTTTTTAGTTCAGAAATCATGAGGTGGTAGCTGAAACAAAATGATTGTGTTCAGGTATTTTTTCAGCTTGTTCCAGTGAACTCATGCTGTTTGAAGCCCAACAGTTTTCTCACTGTTGTGAGCATTTTATTATAAACACATTAAAAAAAAAAAAAAAAAAAAAGACTTGCTTGGATTATATTACTATGCAAGAAAAGAGTTGCGTTAAAATGTTCCCTTTGAAAGATTTTAGTATTGTTAGTATGCAGTAGTGTGCGAGATCTAAGGAGCAGAGAAGTAATTTGCCAACATAGCAAAATATAAAAACCTCATTAGTTTTGCATAGGATTTTTAGATGGTATATGACACCTATAAAAATGTTATATTGGAAAAAAATGCTTTCAGATGCTTTTTAGTGCCCCCTGTCCAGCCAATGGGAGTTGGTTCTTATGATGCAGTGCCTTTAGCTTGCTTACCAGCTTGCATGAGGATACTCTGCATTTGCTGTAGGGCTGCTCAGTCCATCAGAGGAATTTTGAGTGAAGAGTTTTGTGGAAATCCAACACTTCCTTTCCAATGATCCTGAAATGATCAGCTGTATAACCTAACATAGCTCCAGAAAAAAAATCTTGTCCTTTCTCCAGAATTACTTGTTTTTTTCTGAGCAGGGCAATATATGTTTAGCATGTTCAAAGCCAAAGTGATGATAAATAAGGTAAGCACAAGGAATCTCTGGAAAACTTTATGTTTTGTTCTGATTTGTGACTAACATCTAAAATAAAATTAATATTTCCAAGTTTTTATATCTTGAATGTAGAAGTTTGTGTGTGTATAATGAGAAGATACATCATGTGAAGAACAGCTTCTGCCTTTTTAGATGCCGGGCATGCATCTGCCTACAGATAAAACTCCTTGGTGTAGATTCAGCTTTTGTTCAAATACATGCAATGCAGTGGAAACTGTTAAAGATTCACTTGAGTGACTGAGAATCAAAATTGGCCTCTTTTTTTCCCCCCTATGAAAATAATGTAAAGAATAATCTCCTGTGCAGTAGTCATAATTTCATGTAAAAACATAAGCTCATGTGGATATATTTGACCTTAGGGAATATCAACAAAGATTAACATCAGAGAAGATAAACCATTATTTCTTTCACTCTCAAATCTGTAATTGGGCAAGAAGCTTCATTTTGTTATTGAAACATCTTATTGCTCTTAAATTTGTATCTGTATCATATATTATACTGCATTCTTGTGTTGCCTCAGTATTTCTGCAAAGTTCTATAAATGAAAAATTATGGTATTGCCAGGCAACTTAATATTACTTTAATGAACTGTAGTGCACATTGCCATGTGCAATTGATAGTACTTGCTATAGTCAAGCAAAAATGAATGAAAAGCCCCAAGCTCTGTCATAACATTATATCACTGAGTCCTCGATATCCACTTTGAACGTGGCTGTTTTCAAGCTGTCTTCTCGCTGCAAGTGCATAGCTGGATCTTTACCTCCAGATAGTAAAAGCTTACTGAAGGTGAGACTTAGCTTGTTTTCATATTGACTGGTTTTTCATACCTCTTGTGATTACATGGGCTGCAGTTCCTGGTCACAGACCTTGTTTGAAGTTACACCAGTCATAGATGTAAGCTATGTGCTTTTACCTTTATGGCTCTCCTAAATCACAGTTTTTGCCACCAGATCACATTGCCCATCACAGGTGTAGTTTATGTACTCTTCTTCTTTGTGTCTCTGCCTACACACATTCATAGTAACTGTAACTGTAGCTGCCACCCACCAATTTTTCACATGTAAAACTCAGGTCTGGATGCCTGGTGCTAGAAACCCATATACTTCAGTGCCCATTAGTCCAGTTTCATGTCTCAGCCCTGCCTCTTATCTCCTTCTCATCTGGCCAGGGCATATCACTAGAATTCAAGATTGCGCGAAATTTATTTACCAATATGTATTTCATGAATACGTAGATTTTATGAATACAGATCACACATTGAGTAAGAAAATTTATGTGTCTGTAAAGAGTGTAACGCTACTTGTGCATCTGTCCAGAATTTCTCAGCTGACATCTTGTCCTTTGAAGGCATCACATGTTTTAGAAAGTCAAATTTCTTTAGCTGAACCGATGTTGTTACAGCAGTGTTACGTTCTCTGTGTTGATATTGGTCTGTCTGTTAGTTTTGGTGTAGGTTTTCTCAGAAGGGAATGGGGTAAACTTTGCTCGTACAGGTCATCTTCACATCACTGAGCATAAAAGGCATTACAGTGCTTGTCTGGAGTGTGGGGTGCAAGTGAAACACACACGCAACCTGTGATTTTGTCCTGGTAGAACAGCCTCGTGACAGCAGCAGCCTTTCCAGAGCTTCTGCCACGGTGGGTATGTGAAGACGACTGATGCTTTGAAGATGCACCAGCTGTTGTTAAGTTTGCAGTGAGGACCCCAGTGGTTAAAAAGATTGAGACTGTAGAATTTTTGGCCATTGAATTGATATTTATCATACACTGATATTTACAATTTGTAATGGCGATTAAATTTAATCCCGATTTACAGATATATTTTGTCACAATTTACAAAGAATGCCAACGATGGTGTTTTGTTTGAAGATCAATGTACTGACTTTCATATTTCAAAATATTCTGTATGAAAGCATAAACTCTTTTCCCTGAACTATAATCTTGATTCATGATAGGAGTCAGATGGAGAGCTGCATTCCTTGCCAAACGATAGGATGGATTCCCAGAGAAGCCTAGGAAATTAATTATACTGGGCAGCAACCATCCATATGGGGTATGGAAGCTAAATTTGTAACAAATGTTGAAGGATGTAGATGCTGTAGACAAATCGATGAAAGCAGTTGTGATAGCTGGGATGCAGTGATGCAGGAGATGCTTGGGGACAGCCCAGCAGTACGATGTAACAGAGTGGGCATGCTGGCAGAGGTGTGGGAGCAGTCTGGATACTCTGCAAATCCTGCATCTGTTGGCCTGGGCATACTGGTGTGGTGTTGGTTTTTTTTTCAGTAATCATCTCTGTTTTAATTATTTTAAAATACAAAAAACTACACTGTACAGGTGGGGTAACATTTCAGAAAATATGGGTTCTTTTGAAGTCAGTCATTGATGCCATCCCTTTCCCCCAGATAAAGTATTTTGTCTGTACCTTTATGGAGTGTGCTTTTTAAAGCTTAGCCTGAAGGAATTAATTCTCTGTAACTGCAGTAATGTCAGATTTCTGTGGTTTATTTATTAATCTCACAGTAGGCTGGAATTTAAACATTTTTCTTATGATACTGTCCTTCATCATGCCATGTAGTTCTTACTAGTAAGGAAGAAAGCTACAAGCTTTAATGCTGGAAAAGAGGAGAATATTGAAGGCCTCTGTCATGTTTTTCTAAACAGGCTCTTCAGTTACATGAGCCTGACAAAAGTAAGAGAGTAACAAAAATACCTCAAGAGATGCGTAAGAACCACAGTTCAGCAGGGCTTTCGGTATTGTTATTTCATTTGAACTAATGAAAATACTTTTGTAAATTATGTGCGGTCACCGAACAACCGGAGGGACAGATTTGGAGTCTCTTCACATGACACTGTGCTGTTTCATGCAATGCTTTACATTGTGAAACGCCAGGTTTCTGTCTGAGTTGCTGGCTGGGGCTGCTCTTGCTCCTATCCACGTGTCACTTCATGGCACTGGTTGTGTATCAGCAATATAGTTAAGTTTTGTCTTGCCTCTACATCTTAAACACATCTGTAAAATTCAACTAAGAATGCTGAAACCCCCACAACATCGGCAATGAATGGGAAAAGTTTTGTTAATAAAGACTTGTTTAAAAATATGTATCTTGGAGAAACAGTGTGTAGACTAGCTAACTTTAGATTTTCTGCATGAATTAAAGAGCAGTGATTAGACCAGCTGAGGCTATACAGAAAACATTGACACTTTTTCACTGTATTCCCAGGTATATTTGTATATATTGCTTTAAACTAAACTATTTGGTGTTCACATGCAAATTTCTGTGCTGAATATGGATGGGGTTTGGAATGCCAGTTCATCAGTGTCTTGTCAATATGAATGTGATACTTAAATACTGCAGAAATGTATTTCCAGTCTACTCCCGTGCTGCTTTTGAAGGCCCTGCTTCTGGAGCTTACAGTGATCGTGCAGAAATTATTTTGTCTTTACTAATGATGAGACAACATGTTAAGATACAGGAATCTGTCTCTCCTTGGAAATTGCCTGGTATCATCCTTTCAGAACAGGCATTGGAACTTCACGATGTGCATCCAGGATTCAGTCTCCAGTGATGACTTATCGGGGAAAAAACCCACACGATCACAATAGAGGGCATCCTGTTTTCAAGATTATTTGTTTTTTAATTGAAGGAATAATGTTCTAGTCTAATACACTAATTGCAAAGAGAAAAGTCAAAGTCTGAGGTCAGATTGCAGGTTGAGAGGTAAAAAGCTAAAACTCAGTTTCTGGTTTCCAGAGTGCTGAATAAAATATATTTTCACTATGCTTAAAGAAAATTAAGTGGAAGCTTTACACCTGTCATGTCTGTGATGGCTTTCCATACTGGCTCCTTTGATAGGAAAGTTTAGGAAAGCTTTTGGAGTCTTATTAGAATTTATATAGAGTGAAATTAAAACAGATATTACCTCATTTCTTACCTTTTCTCTACAGAAATAAGTGTGATGGGTATTTTTTTAATGGTCCATAGATACTGCTCATTGCGAAGACTAATGCTTTCTTTAATATGTCTTCCATCAGAGAAACTGGTGGTGTGAGAGACTTATTAAACCTATCTATTTGCAGTTGCACACAAGAAAAGTCCTTCTTAATTGCCTCCCTGCACGTGGACAAGAACTTGAAAAGAAGCAAAATATAAAAGATTAAAAGAGCATCATGACATATTCAAAAGATGAAAGATAAGATCTCAACGTTAAAGAAAATTGAGAAAAGCATGAAATCTCTTTGTGTTTCCCCCAAATTAAGTAGGAGAACTTTGATTATGACAGTAATATTCCATTGTGTTTCATCTTTTTCATAGTAAAATATTTTGAAATCTGGAACGAGTATATGCTTTTTAGGACTACAGAAGTTGTAATATAAAGCACAATATAAACAAGATTTTCTTCTACTTTATTGCCATAATGGCTAAAGATACTGTCTTGTTTGACTTTAAATAATTCTGATGGGATGTGTACTTAGGTAAGGCATCCCTGAAGAAAGTGGAGATCGATGCTGGTGGTTTAGCAGGTGTTGTTCTACAACTGCATTGCATTCTGAGATGTTGAGGGCTCAGAGTCATGAGGTGTTTGGTTTTGAATGAGGTTTAAAATTATGATTATGACCATTTGTGGTCATTAAAGACCTCATAGTGCTTTTGAGGAAAAAACCCTCCTGTCCTGGCAAAATTTTATTTTGATTAGTTCCATGGTGACTCCCTTATTCTCCTTGCAGTTTTGTTTAGACGTGACATTCCTTGCTTCCCATTCTGAATCCCTGATGTGGGTTGCTTTGATGTTGCTTAGTCCTTAGGTTTCAGCCTGAAGACGATTGCAGTTCAGCAGTGAGCCAAGAGGTGCAGCACGCTTCCCCTTTGCTAGTCAGTTAGGAGGCTCCTGGATTCATCTGGAAAAGTGTTTTTGCTAGACAGAGAATACAGTTTGAACCTAGCATAGGCAGCATGAATTTACAGGTGCTGGGAAAATGTTTGACCTGTTAGAATTAAAAATCAGATTCTTTGAAATGGTGACCATATTTCTGACAATAGACACACACACACACACTGTCTGGTGATGTGTGTCATAATCTCAGTGAAGGAGCTGGAAAGAACTTGTATTTTCCAAAGGCAAGAAGTTACTGGAGAATTCCTGACTAATGGTTCGAAAACAGTGTTTGATTATTTATTTTTCTTTTGAACACAGAAGTGCAGACTTCCTGTATGACAAATGCCAATGTTAATGCATGTGCCCACCCAGTATTAAGGGATTTAAAGGGATTTTACAAACATTGATGTGCTATGTCTATAGTAAATGGAATTACTACTTCTGTTAAGGTTATAACAAGAACTCTCCTGATTTGAGAACACCAAAGAATCTGAAGTTTTTAATTGATTTTGACACTGTCTCTTTGTAATGTTGTAGTTTGTTTAATTTTCCTTTGCATTATTTGAAAGGGGTGAATGTGACTAGCATACTGATGGTCAAGTTTCTCAATTCATTTCCAGCAATTTCTTTCTTGCTGAAGAGATGCCAAATTATTCAAGAGCAGAGTAAAACATTTCCCTTATATTTCAGAATCACAGTTTGTGTCAGATGGACTTTGTTGGCATTTGGCAAGGAGAGTTTCTGTAGTGTTGCTTTGTATTTTTAGGAACGTTTTTGCTGTACCTCTTAGAGAAAAATACTACATCTTTGCAGTAATGGTGCGTATCTTTGAGGTGAATGAGTTTTGGTATGGAGTGGAAATCTTTTTTCTTGATACAGCTTCAAGCAGCAGCCCCATATTTGCAGGTTGCTTATAAAAGGTCCCTAGAAAACATCAATCAATAATCTTTTCTAGTTGTTAGGTGTGTTTGTGTAATGCATGCTGATGAGTGTTTGTGTGCACATAGGAGCACCTGCATTACTGTTGCATGCTCAAATTTTTGTGGAGTGATTTATACTTAATTTTGTGTCTGTCTTTGTAAACATGCAGATAATGATGGATCTGATCATTTTCAAGTAGTCTGGTGACAGCGCTTCCATTAATTTGGCCTTGGCAGAAGGAGCCTGAGCTCCATTTCAGAGCCTCTGTCTAGGCAATGGGGCAGGAGAAATCTCAGTCCCCTGGCCATCAGGACTGGAAACTGAAGGCTAGAATCTACCTCGGCAGTTTGCAACCATGTCCTTGCTTTATTTTCTTTGGAGACCAGGATGCAGCGGGTACCTGGCATAGTTGGCAGCTATAACCTCTGGCACAGAATACTCAGAGCAAAGGTTTTACCAAAGATAACTCACTCCAACAGAACACAAAATGTTCTTTACTCTTTTGTTGTTGCACAAGCTGGTTTAAGGAGGGGGAGAAGCGGTTTGATAGCTTGAGAATGCCACTGCATCTGACTTGGGATGGAGTGAAATGGTTGACCAAATATTAGGAGGAAAAGGATTTGTCTTATTGTGAACTGGAGATTTTTGAGGATAGTCGCTCTTTAATTTATGGCACCTCAGGTCTTCAAGCAAGATGTTCAGAGTCTTCTCCTTGTAGATGGCATTGCTGTCTGTCTAAGAATGGGTAGGGAGCACAGGCACCTGTCTCGGACCACCTGAACTGTGCCGGTATTAGATCCCCCAAACAGATGTGTTGCCTAACCCCAAGTTGCTGGCTTGCAGAAGGAGGCTGTAAGAGTGCCGGCATGAGGTTGTTGGGATTGGCCTTTAAATTTCTTGCTATGGATAAGGCGTGATGTGCTTTATTCTCAGCACATCCTGTGATCTAGCTCAAGCTCTAGCTTAGCTTACCACATGTTGTGTCTGTGGCGCTTCACTTGCCATCCCAGTCCTTCCTGTCTTTCCTTGTTGTCCCCAGATGGACCACAAGAAGATGTATGCCTACTTTCTGGCTAGGAGGAAGTTTGCGCGTTAAAATCAGGCTTTAAATGGGGAGTGAGCTTAAATCTTACCTTTGTCTCATGTGCTGTTGAACAGTGATGCTATAGAAGAGCAGTAAAGCTTTTGTGTACCTAACATTAATATTTCTGGCATCAGTTTCTTTTATTGATGCCATTATCATCTTAATACAGTACAGCTTTTACAGACACTGTGCTTTACTTAGAAAGATTTTAACAAAACAGCAGATGAAAAATCTCATGTTTAATTGTTTTGCTCCATGAGACTTTTCAGCTTTTGTTGCTGTCACTTGGACCTTTCACCTCTGTCTAAAGCAAAAATTATTGCAGATCTCTGAAATGAGTTACGTGAAGTCATTATTATTTCATTCAGATGTTTTGAAGCCAGATTTTGGATGTTGTTTGCGGTGACATGAGCACTTTCAATGAGCTGCAGCAGCTGTTGTGCATTTACTGCTCCTTAGCTACTGCTTTGAGACCAGCAGATTATTTATATTTCATTAACATTTAATTAGCCCACAGTACCTATGCCTTACTTATAACAGATGGATACGATGAACTCAAAGACTATCTGGCTTTTTAGAATTTAGTATTTAAAACCTGTTTGGCTGTCTGTCTTGCCTTCCTTTTAATAATCTGACGTGATAGCTTTTATTTTATTTTAATCAACATTTGTATACTTTAACTTGAAAGGGGAAGTAAGCCCCATTGTGACACTAGAAATCACAAAATGCTGTAAGAGTGTGGCAGTTGTATGTTCTTTAACATACTGTCTCAAAAAGGCCTTTCCCAACAGATCATGGTATGGACACATGCTGAATCATCTGAATGATAGGAAATGCAAAGACAGAGTCAGCTATTTCAAATGGGTTTTCAAATATCAGGTTATCCTCGAAATACTAAAAAGCAAATCTGACCAAAGTATTTTTTAAAAGGACTGGTTTAATTATGTCTGTAGTCCTTTGATGACATGAGAAGCCTTTATCGTTTTGGAAGAGTGATTTTTTGTAATGTATTTTTTTTAGTAACATTATATGGATGTTAAAGAAAATAATATGAACCCTTTATTTCTTGTGGTATATTAAAATATGGGAAGTTTTTACAACATCAGATTCAGAAATCTTAAAATATTTTCTAGCATTTGGAGGAAAGGAAAGGAAACTGCAAAATAAGGAAAAACGTGGTTATTGTTCTGAAATGCAACAATGACTTTGATGTGAGACTCTTCATTGATTTTAGTGTGGAAAAGTAACAGGGCACACTTCTTTCTTGTAATTCTCAGGAATATAGTAAATAGCCAGAAAACGGAAAGAACAAAAGCAACAAACAGTAATGTTGACATCCGTCCAATTTTGGCCCTTTTCCTTATGTCCTCAGAGGAAAGTCTGGTTTAAATCTGCTTAAAAAAATGTTTCTTATGACTGTTGGATAGAATTGACTAGAAATAGTAGATTCTTTGCTGGTGGACTCTAGAACAGATTTCAAAGCTCTGTTCCTCAGCCTGCCAGGAAGATCTTTAATAAACCTGCATTATAGCCACACATATTTTGTTCACTTACTGTTCAGGTCTGTGAAGTCAATTAAGTCCAATGGGGATCATACTCATTACCACAAATGCCTAAATACTAAATCTGAATGGTTTTACAAGGCCAATGAAGAAGAAGGGCTGTTGTAACATTTGATTTTTATTTTCGTGCCCTAGCTCAAGTTTATATTGGTGCCATCAATAAAAAAATAGCAATAAATTCTGTACACTAAAAGATTGTCTCTCCAGATAAGATCCACAGTATCTACTTGGTTAAATTGATGACTGGTGACTCCTTTGTGATGAAAACCTATCTTTTAAAAAACACTACAAGTCAGGTCAATATATCTCTCTCAGCATCATAGGGCCAACAAGAATGCTTTCCCTATCCCAGGAAAGAAAATAATTTGTCAAAGGGAGAAGTTTTGTAAGAACTCTGTATCCTGCAAAGCTGAGGGATGCTGGAAGGACAAAAACCGGTTTGAGCAAGTAAAGGTTGGACAGACATATGTTGCCCTTACCTCTGCCTGTTGGGATCTGTCAGTCAGTTCATTTAACGTTCTTCTTTCCTGACTGAAATGGTTCACCTGGGAAGTCAGTAGTGAAAAAGCCCTCATAAGCCCAGAATCTGCCTGGCTGCCCTCTGCCATATGTCACCTCCTGGCTGTAAGAAGGAGTGGTATAGCTGAAGTGAAGGAAGACACCGCAGGAAAAGTTGGTTTATAAACCTGCATCGGGTATAATGGATTACTGAGAACGAAGGTGTATGTCGAAACCAGTTGTCCATCATTTCCTAATGTGGGTGTGAAAACCAGGTAATAACTGTTCTTTCATATATCATGTGAGGTTTGGGAAAAAAAATGGTATTTGAAAAGAAGCTAATATGAAATAGCCATGTTAACCAGTCCAGAATTCCCACCTGGAGCATTACAGGGCATCACTGCTGTTTGTGTCTGCCCCAGCAGCATTGAACTATTTGCATTTCTAAGTATGAAGCCAGACACAAAAAATTGTGTTTTGGGATGAGAGGACCATTTCGTTCATTGAAATACTGAAAATAACATTCACAGTTTTCATTTCTATTTTCAGCCCTCAAAAACACAAGAAAATGAAGGGTTGGGATTAAATATTAAATGAATATTCTGGAATAAGTATTTTGTTTTCTTTTGTGTGCATTTTTTTAAAAGGATAAGCTGTATTTCTTTGTAAGACTCTTAGAGCTATTCTACTATCTACTAAAATATCATTATGCGAACTGGTGACTGCATACCCCTGGGGATACTGCCACATAAAAATTCTGTTTTTGTGAAATTAATCTCTGTAAAATTGGATAGTAAACATAAGCAGCAAAGCTCTTGAAGGAAATCTGTTAACTTTAGCTATTACATATGCCGTTTCAGTGCTGCCAAAGGATGATCGCAGCTCAAAGGTATTATTTATATGTAGAAATATATCACTTCCTGTTTAAAGCTCTTGATTAACACAATATTTGTATATATTCATTTTTGGCAGCTGCGGTTTGAAGGATCTCCTCTTTCTATTTGCAATTTTCAGTACATAATATAATTCATTTTTCACAGTTTTACTTTGAGAAGTATTTTTAAATTTAGAAATAGTATTATTTCGGAGGATGAAAAACGTGTCAGCTTCTGCACTATCAGTTACTGCCATCTGCATGATGGCATGTGAGAATGGGGAAGTGAAACTAGACTAGTGAGCAGGACTGAATTTCTTACATTCGGATCTTACATAGTCTATCTAATTTTTACCTCCCAAATTTATGTGTTAATTCTGCCATTCACACATTAGTCTCTACAATTAATGCTACTGTGACATTAGATGCGAATGCGTCAATCCTTTTGTCTCTGACAGAATCTCTGTTTTCAGGTACTCAGAATAAATTACTTTAAAATGATCTTTGTGATATTACAAATGATGAAAAAGGATATTCAGCTTTGAATGCTAATTCCAAGAAAATTATAAGTGACTGATTTTGTGGTTCTACTTCAAAAATCTGAAAGCAGCCTGATAATAGACATTATTTCCAAAGTAAAGTTTTTTGTGCTAAGTTTGAATGAGGGAAGAAACTTTATTGAGTTGTTTATATCAAAGTTTTCAAAGAGGGTATCATATGTCACAATAAATTGATGTCATTATTTGGACATGAAGTAAAAAATGAAAGCATGATGCTTTCGAAAGAACTACAAAAAATTATACAACTCTCTTAAAAAGTAAAGCACACGTTTTTCATCTATTTTTTATCACCATATTAAATCTCTTTTCTGACAGCTAAAAGGAAATTGCTGTGATTTAGGGAGTGAATCTTTATCAGTAGTTGACAGGTAGAAAAAAATTATAAGGCCATACAAACAGTTATTTATAATAGCATTTAGCTGGAAAGTGGCAATCGAGCAGCATTTGATTTATGTAATTTTCCAGGGCAGTACAAATACCTTCTGCAGTCCATCAGGCACTTTTTATGAGCCTGTTACTGAAGCACAGAAGTTTGCCTGCTCGCTGCAGAAAGAACAAGATAAATGCAAAACTGGATACTGTTGCGTAGCAGATAATGCAATTACAGATTCTTGTCCTCGTTAGAATTGATAATTCCTTTAGAAAGTCAGGAAGGTATTTAACCATTTTGCCTTCCTTTTCCCTTTCTCCCCCTCTTTCTTTCTTTCCCCCGAAGTGCACACAGAGGCCAAACTCTACCTGCAGAGTTTCATCTGCTACAATAAATCAGAGCTTGGCACAGCCGTTGAGGATTTGCCAGGTAGACGGGATGGTGGCATTAAGGTCACTCGCTTTCCCATCATCTTTTGTGTTCCTGCTCTCGTATCCCACTTGAGGAATTCCTCATTACGTCACTAGATGCTTTTATTTAGCTGGTGTTTAGGGTGGAAAAATGGATGCCCTATCTCTGCCATATGTTTCTGAGAAACATTGGTAAAATTGATTCTTTGAAAAATCTAAAACTTCTCTGTGCCGTGTTATGTTGCTTTCTAGCTGGGATGACAGTTGGAAAAGCTGGTATGTTCTGAGGCTGTCTTTTCCTTTCCCTGGCAAGTACTGAGACAGAAAACGCCAGTGTGAGTCTTAAATAGAAAGTCATCTTATGCCAGAATTTTTTATATATATATATTTATTATTTTTTTTAAGATAGGAACAAGCTGCTGAATTTTTGAAGGTTTGGCTGAACAAGCTGCGATACTTCGGGATCTCTTCTTCTGTCTTGTTTGCTTCCTCTCAGTTTGCAGGTGACTGTACAAAACTAGTATTTTGCTTGTGCCACTTTTCTCCAGCTGTTGAGCAAAACTGCGTCATTTTGCAGGTTTCTAGTCAGAAGTGGGGGGACCATCAAAACCTTCAGCAGCCCTGGGGCGACTCTGTTGGAAGCTGACCTCTGGGGTGCTGGAGAGCTGGTGGAGTTAGTCCAGGATTACAGCAAATGGGTCCCCGGGGGATTCTCTAACAGGGAAGACGTTACAATATCAATAAAATACATATAGTTCCAAATCCTGTAATGGTGTGAATGCAAACAAGTTCAGAGAGACAATATCAAGCTGCTGCAGCGGAGGAGCTGTCCTGACCAGTATTAAAGCCTTAAAAATTAATTGCTGAAAGTTGAAGACAAAAATTCTCATTTGGTAATCATGCCTGAAGATGAGTCATTATGGATTAGTTTTCCTGTCAACAAACTTGTGTTTTCCATTTTTTTAACTCCCAGTTTACACCCTCCACCAACTCCTTTTGTTTGTGAGCAGTGCCTTATCTAGTAATGGTGAATTAATATAATGTTGCCCAAAAAAAGAGAAGGCAGCCTTTACTACAAGAATTGCACACTTCAAAGAAGTGAGGCCTTTAGGTCAACATTATGGTGCCTTAAGCAATAGCATCCTAAAAAACCCAGTTGTTATTGTTGGATGAAGGGTATAGCAGAAAATTTTGTTTGACCTTTGCCTTTGCATGCAGGTCTTGAGTAAATGCAGTCGTTCTCTCTGCAGGCTTCTTTTATTTGTTTGTTAAATAAAGCCTTGCTCTGCTGTGCCACTGCAATTGATGATTTTACAGTGCCTTCCCTAGCAAGCACCGGTTAATCATAAGGTGCTTAGATTTAGAGTTAGATTTTTTTTTTGGTAAGTCTCTTAGTACAGAAATTTAATAGGGGTTTCAGTGCTTCAAGGAAGAAATGTTAAGTAGCCTGCTAGCTGAGCTTCCTCATTATATTACCTTATGGTTAGCTGCTCAGATAAAATGAATAATAATTTTCTGCCTTGGCTGGATTAGCTCTACAGAAGCACCATAAGCGTCCAGTCAGGCACTTCTGCATGTTGAACTGTTTTTAATACATCCATTTGAATACCATTTTAATGTGGTTTACTGTGATGTTGCCATCACACATAAAATGGCATATCTCTGAACAATTTTTTTGAAATTAATTCTGAACTCACTATATGTTAGGGTGTATATATGTAACTAATGATTCGTGGAGGTGTACATTTCTGTTGCACAATATGCATCAGTTGTTTGAATAATTAGATAGAGGCACTGAATGTAGACTATGAAATAGAAATACTCAAGCAGAAATCCTAATCTGCCACGATAATTTAAAGAAAAGGCTTGTCATTGCTGCTTGTAAATCTTGAACAGACTGTTATCTTGCAAAGCCACAACAGCATAAAATTTAGCTCAATGAAACAGAGGTGCTTTTTTAATATCCTGGATTTTATCAGCTATGGAAATCGTCATTTCAGAAATTTAAAAAAAAAGGCACCAAAGATTTAATAATGGGGAAGAATTTCTTCTGAAATGCATGGTGGTTTAAGCAGGGGGTTAAGGAGATCTAGAAACTAGGAGACGAGGCGGGAAAATATATTTTCATATATTAGTATATATGAAAATAAGTAGAAAAAATGTAATAACTCCTCTGATTCCCTGCAGCCACCGTAATGTGTTTCCTACATCTTGGTTAGATGGCTTTTCTGGGAGTGGAATTTTCAAGATTTTTCTGGAGTCAGATATTTTTCTCTTATGGTTCAGTCTCACAGTTTGGCTTAGCAGCTGTAACTCAGAATAACAGAGCAATTTGGACTGGTGGAACAAATTTGTCCCATCAGATCAAAACTCCCGAACTTTCTCACATGTGTTATTTTTGATCCCTGTGCAGAGCTGTACTTCCATGTGATACACAGCCCTGTGTTGGAAGAAATGGCCCTGTCTTTGTCATCAGCTATGAGCTGACTGTAGCTGTATTCTTTTTTTCCATGTATTTAGATTATATCTTCTTGTGCACTATCGTGTTAAAGATCCTTTGGACTTGAGACAGAGGGAGGTGCTTGTCATTTCTTAACATCTTAGGATATTATTGCCAATTCATCATGTTGCATGGCATCCTCTGACGGGATGATGAAGATCAAACATTACTTGTCAGAGTCATATGACAAACCAGTGCTAAATTATTGAGTCTCAGTTGACAGAAGTTAGTAGCGGAGAAAGCCTTTGAGTCATCAATTTCAAAACCTAAGGGTGTTAAACGAAGGTATTCCTTGCCAGGGAAAACTGTGAAATAAATCATCATGTCAACTCTGCTGGCTTATATGACATACTGGTTTGTTTTCTGTCTTTGTCTCTTTTTTTTTTTTCTTTTTTTTTTTTTTCCTTTTTTCTCCCCTCTGTTCTTAATCCATGATTTCTGTCATTTGTCAGTATTCTACCGTTCTCAGATGACCATAAGTAATTATCATGCTAATAATAACATGATTGCTTTCCAAGATTCTTATAGGTACAATCTTTGGTTACCTTTTCTGTGACCAGAAATCATGATGAAAGGAGCTAAGTTAATAAATTAGAGGATTTGTAGGTGCTACGAAGAATCTAGGTTTGCCTCTCTTGAATGCTTTTGTTAACTTACCCTGAGCTAGGTAAGGTTTCTAGTGTCTGTTGGAGAATGACAATGGATGTCCATTTTGGACACGGGATTTATGTGGTGGATTTTAGAGCTGGTTTTCTGCTAGTTTTGTCTGTGTCATACAGTATAATTTTTCCTTCTATGAACATCACTAAATGTTTATGGGGTTTGCTGAATATTCTTCCCATTAAACTCACTTGGAAGGAGATCTGGGAGAAATGACTACATTAAGTATGCAAAGAAAAGTAAAGAGAGTTATGGTTTTCTTTTCTGTTTGTGTCTTTCTATTTTTGTGTATGATCTTGAAAGAGTTTGAGTTATTCCCCTGGGCTAGGAAAGCATTTTGCTTTTCTGAATGGGAGCAGTTGCTTGGAATCTGTAAGGGCTCTGTCATTGATACCACCTGGAGCATTAGTTGACTTGTTGCGAGATTTGCCAACAAAACCTGGCCACGTTAAAATACAATTTATATCTCCAAATATTTCAGATCTAAGACATGTCAGATACATTTTTCAGTTCAGCCTGCTCATTTTTTGCCATTGTTTGGGAATTA
Source organism: Falco rusticolus (assembly GCF_015220075.1). Classification (NCBI taxonomy): domain Eukaryota; kingdom Metazoa; phylum Chordata; class Aves; order Falconiformes; family Falconidae; genus Falco; species Falco rusticolus. The sequence continues at coordinate 52,083,109 of NC_051187.1, forward strand.
CAGATCCACTTGCAGTTTTCTTCTAAAGTGCTGTAGCTTGACTATATTGTTCCTGTGGTATGACATATAAAGCTAATTTCTGCAAAAGTCTAAGTTTTATTATTTACAAGTATTTAATCATGGTTATGAAACAAACTACATTGTAGATTAATAATTCACTTTTTCACATTTGAGATGATAATATTAAACTGTATCTCCCTTAAACACATCCAGTGTTTACCTGGCAGTTCATTTTTTTTTGTAAAAGCATGAAATTGTATTCACACTTAACAATTTGAAACCTGTGAAATAAATGATGTAATAACATATTTTATTATATAATTTTATTTTAGAAAGGATTCAGATAATTGCAGATTTAAAAATGAAAAAAAGTTTTTATTCAGTTAGGTTTTTATGTCTTTGCTTTATTATGTTTCTGTTGTTCACGTAAGAGAGAATAGGAATATTTTTGCAACCTAGTGATATTTCATCAATGTGTAAATTAACCTGTTATTTGACACTGAACTGTCATATTTTAGACAATTATCTGGGATTATTGTGGTGGTTACATATGGTATATGTGCTCATATTAACCAGTAGGCTAATCAAAATACTTGTGTTAATATTGATTGTTAGCAGTTCAGTACAGAGTAGAAGCTACAGAATGGTTAGCCTGTTAATCTACAAGAAAGGCAGGAAGGAGGACTGGGTGCTTAGAAGGATAGATGTGGTGCTTTGTGACACGCTTTAGTGATGGACTTGGCAGTCCTGGGTTAACAGCTGGACTTGATGATCTCAAAGGTCTTTTCCAGCCGTCATGATTCTGTGATTCTATGGTTCTGTGATTGTAATTTTCATCTGCTTTTGTATACTTGTATAGCCAAAATCATTAGAGACAAGGAAATAAGGAAGAAAGGAGGAGAGAGGAATGACAGGGTAAGCAGATGGCCAAAGGATACGTGGCTTTGGATTTCTCCAATCCATAATTTTAGTTGAATATAATGTTGTTTTTGGAAGGAACTGAAAGTGTGTGTAATATACCTGTCTGTGGTGTCTAGCAATGGACAGTATCAAGCAGTGATACTTCCAGAAGAGAATGATGAAGCGCTCAAGGCAGTAGTGTTACCCCAAATCTGGTTCTTCACCTGGTGTGTAAAGAGACAGTCAACACACAAAGTCGAAATGTTTATTTCATGTCTGCACAGAGATGGGTGCTAGTTGATAAATCCAAAAAGCTATGACACCAGTTTACACATGGTAAAACATTTGATGCGCAATGAGCAAGTGTTAATAGTTCTACAAATACTTTCAGTCACCCTTATTCCTACTAGTTCTTGTGAGTCTCATCCCTATGTAAAGGTGCATTAGTATCTCTTTTCACAGGCACAGGTCCTATGAGGAGGGGGCTTTTTTTGCCCGAGGGTGGATCTTTTATTATGCTAATTAGGATAGTTCACACATAGTTAAAGTAATTTTCTGTTTGACCTTATTAACCATTTGGTCCTCATAGAGTTTATCTTGTTGTTTCTTAGTCTGACATACTTGTGTCTATTCCTTCACCCAGGGTCATGAACAGTCTTATTAACTGTTCATAGGGGTTGACTAACATCCATTGTTTTTAAAATTCTTTTGACCTCTTGTTTTTCTTACATAAATATTTATGTATTTCTTTAAAGTAACTAGTTCTTGTATCAGCAGGGATAGAAGAACTATTCAAATGAGAAGTAGCTGGGTATTCAGAACTACATTCACATCCACACAAAAATTAGGAAGAATTTAGGTATCTCAATCTATGTGTAATAATAATAATAATGTAAAAACAGATAATCCCAGAGCTCAGTCATAGAATCATAGAATAATTTAGGTGGGAAGGGGTCTCTGGATCTATCTAGACCAACTCTTTGCTCAGAGCAGGTCCATTTGGAGCAGGTTGCTCCAGACTGTCCATTTCAGTTGTATCTCCAAGGATGGAGGTCTGACAGCCTCTCAGAGGCCCTCTCCCAGTGTTTGACAACGCTTATGAGAAATAATTTTTTCCCATATACCTAGTAAGAATTTATTACATCTCACATCTGCATGTTACTGTGTTCCTCATTATCTCTGCAACTGGCATTAGGGAGCTTTTGACAGCAATGTGACTCTTTTTAAGGCTGGAGAAACCCTTTTCTTTCAACTTCTCCTCATACGGTATTCCAGCCCCTGGTCCTAGTGGTTGTCCACCGGCCTCGCTTCAGTTGATCCGTGCTGTCTTACTGCTGGAAGCCCCAAACTGGGTGTAGTACCATGGTGCGGTGGTCTCACCGGTGCTGAATGGATGGGAGGAATCACTTCCCTCACCCTGCTGGCTCCACACTTGCAGCTCGGAATGTGGCTGGCCTTCATCACTGCTGGGGCATGTTCGGGCTCAAGAGACTTGGCCTGAAGTCTCTCTTCTTTCCCCCCCGCCCCCCCCCCCCCCAGCCATTTGCCACAAAGCTGCTTTCTATCTGGTCAGTGCCCACTCTGTATTACATGGCATAATCATGGAGGCAGGAAAACTGCTGTATTCTTGCTTCCCCCTCTGGCTTGCACTCATTTGGCAAAATAAACGGTGGAACATGTTCTGGTGGTTAAGGTGCCTAAATACAATAAAATATATCAGTGTCAATCAGACAGTTTTAATCTGTAGCAGAGCAGCTGCTGGACAATGTGGATTGCAATCTTGCAGCTTTGGATGTTGCTTCCATCCAGTTTAGTCACCTTAAATGTAAAAGATTTTAGGCAGCCTTCTACGAGTGTTTCACATGGGTTTCTTAGGGGTTCCTGTTCTCAGCCTGTTCTAACCCTAGGCAACTTCTTTTTCTCCACCCACTTTATAATACCTTCAGATGCCCAAGTTAGGGCTGTGGATTCTGCTCCAGAAGCTGGGTTCTCAGCATCTGTTACCATGTTCAGTGTCACAGCCTTTAAGTATCTTTTGGATCTCAGAAGTGACTGGATCACTCTGCATAATTTACTTGGCATATTTAGCTTGCTTTTCTGGCTTATGTTTGTGAAGAAAGCACATTTTAGATGAGCTACCTGAATATCTTCAAAGAATGGCTTTGTCGAGTATTTTTAAAATCACAGGCTTAGTTGTATGAAATTCATACTCCAGATTCAAAATGTGTGCTATTTTGCTAAGTTTTTCTTATTCCTTTTGTTATGGCTTATATTCCTTTTATTGCATTAAAGTGCTTCCCATGTTTGCAAGCTGAAGACAATCTAGCAGAGTTTATTTCCTGTGAAATTTGACTATTTATGAGAGTAAATGATTCTTCCTCTATAGTAAGACAGGTTAGTGCCCAGGGTCCTCACAAAAATATGTCTTAATGTCACCTCTTTGATAGTTTGGATATTTCGTTCTTTGTTATTTACAATTATGTCACTGCTCAAGTACATATGTAGAACTATCAAAAGGAAAGAAATATATTCAAAATACAGTTGTTGCCATTGCTAGTGGATAAGTCTGAGCTGACTTGCAGACTAATAACCTGATGTGACAAGAATTACTGTGCTTTTTAGATACTGGCAAATTACATTGAATCACTACTTACATGAATAAACTTTGACTATCTTAGATCAGGTTTGTTGGTGGTTTGGTTTTCTGTTGTGGTTTTTTTATATATTTATTGTTTTTAGCTTCTGTTTACAATTATGGTGTCTCATAATATGTGTGTATATATATGTGCCAAGGTTATAGTTACAAAGCGATAAAAGAAAACAGATTTTGTAGGCACCTTGTTAGACCCTTTTAATGCTGGACATACTAAAATGTTTTGCTACAGCATATTAAAATACTGACTTTCAGATGATTTTTCATGGGGAATTCTTGGGTGGTTTATTTTTTGCTTTGAACCGATCCAAACCAGAAGCTGTTTATTTTTCTCCTTTTCTATTCCTAGGGAGAGCTGAAATATAAGGGGATCTCAGAGATCCATTTAGGTTGGATGGTAGGGGGATAAGCAGAAATACTCTTTTGTATAAAGGGAAGGGGAAAGTTGAGAAGAGGGTAGTTTTACGGTACAGTTTCTTAAAAGAGAAGAAAGGCTGGAAAAAAAACTGAAAATGAACAGTTACTGCTTCCACGTCTTCTAAAGTGCGACCCAGAACAGATAAATAAATAAAGCCCAGAAGAAATGTAGAGTTTTCCTGTGACAGATGCCTGTGACAGTGGCATTTATCTGAGCAGTCCCTGTTTTGAACATAGTAGGCAACACAAGCTTCCCAAAATGTAGGAATCCACACCCGAGGGAGAGTCAGGGGTGGACAAAGGGGTTAGCATGTGGAGGGAGGATGATGGTTTAAAAGAAGGTGCCTTCCTGCGAAGGATGCTCTCCAGCTATGTCCCATCTCTGTGTGGAGGTGATAATTGTGTACATGTGTGCCATGGGTTTTGTGCACAAAGGCTAGAGGGCTCCAGGACTGACTGCAAATCACCCCAGCCAGCACTTTATACGTAACATATGCATCTCAGAGGCAACCTGAATGGTCAGCAGTTAGGATACAGTCTGTACATCAGCTATGGCATGTATTTAGTCCATTTTATGATTTATTTCCATCTTTTGTTGCAGATTAAATGTATCACCGGGCAGTCTGGAAAAAAAAAATTGTTTAAAAGAAGTTAATTTAGCAGATCTGAAGATCCCCTGCAGGCAAAATATTAAGCTGACAAACAGGCAAAATGTCTTACCTTATCCTGGGGACTGAACTACATTCAGCAGAGTTTGCACTGTGCAGAAAGCCACCTTGTATTCTGTGCTGTAGCTTTTCTAAAAAAAATGTTACTAAACAGTAGTGCTGTTTCATGATGCTGTCTATCAGTTTTTTAGGAACAACAGAATTTGTGAAGTTAGCATGTTATGTTGTGACAGCTCGTACCGGTACTTGACATTAATCAAAACGGATCTTTGGAACAGGAGCATTCAAAACTGGTTAGCGCAGGAGGATGTTTTGATGAATGAGTATCCTAGGTAATAAAGACTGGTTATGATAGTAAAGTTAATTGTTATATGATAATAGTGAAAATTATGTTTAATTAGTAGACCTCTTCAGACCTCTTCCTCATTCTTCTTAGTCTGGCTTTAGATGTACGTTACATGCAAGAATCATGTCCAAACCCCTTGTTTGTAGTGTTACTCTAGCTTTGCGTTCTCTATATTTAGTAGCATTTTCAGCCAAAAGAGATTAGTTGTGACTGCAAAATCAATTCCAGAAAGGTCCAATGTAAAAATCTCTTTCAAAAAGTTGATTTAGAATATTAGAGGGATTTGTAAAACGCCTTTAAAATAAGATCTTGAAATAAAATGATAAAACATACATTGCAGTTGTTAGAGCTGATGTTTTCCAAAATTCTGTAAAGTACAAGAAACAATAAATGAGCCTGCTTCAAATACTTGAGCTGTTCTATGCTATGTTAGGTTTCTTTGCATGGAAGGAAACATACAGTGCTGACATAGCCTAGATCTCAGCTGACTGTAACTCTTTAAGTAAGAAGTTTTTGAGTGCATGGTTAGAGTGTATACTTAGTTGTATGTGTGTTGTAGCCGAACGGGAGGTTGAAAAAGCATTTGAGCTTCTAGGTATGTGTAAATGACACTTACTACCTTATTTAGGTACTTCCGCAAATAGAGGATCCATGTTCAAAGTTGTTAAAGTTTGTCTGGTCAGTCTTATTGAAACTTCATGGAATTTAGATACATAAAAAAAGCAGATTTTTAAAAAATAAATAGGGTTTTAAAAATGCTGCCTTTTACTATTTTTAGTGTGGGCAAGGAGTTAAGATAATTTTTAGATTTAGCCAGGCACCTGTCTTTTTTAGGCTCCAAAATATTTATAAGGTTTCATAAGCCACAGGAGACCTAGTTAGTATCTCAGCCACTTAAACTTTACTCTTCAACTGTTTGTGTTTACAGGCACAGTGCTCAAGAGGAGCAGCATCTGTGACTGTGCTCCACATGCCTTGAAACGCTTTTCTCTTGATTCTGGAAATAAAAGGCAGTAGGATTGAAGGCAGGACATATTTAGCAGAGCTTTTTGGTTTATGAAATCATTCTCCCTCCAGGCAGTTCAGGGGGAAGTGACTCCAGCCTGCGGTGGGGCACAGTGCTTTGTGTGGCATCTTGCTGAATGCTTTGAGTGATCCTTTCATGTGATTGGGAGATCCCTGCCTATAAATATGCTCTAAAAAATGGGAAAAGGGCCCGGTGATCACCCGTTGCACCAGAAATACCAATTAATTACTGAAGGATGCATTTCAAGAAAGGTTGTAGAAACTATTAAGCAGTCTTTTCAGTGTATGGTTATGTTTAATATGTGATTTGAAAAATATCATAGGATCATAGAATGGTTTGGGTTGGAAGGGACCTTAAAGATCATCTAGTTCAACCCCCCTGCCATGGGCAGGGTCACCTTCCACCAGCCCAGGTTGCTCCCAGCCCCGTCCAGCCTGGCCTTGAGCACGTCCAGGGATGGGGCATCCACAGCTGCTCTGGGCAACCTGTGCCAGTGCCTCACCACCCTCACAGGGAAGAATTTCTTCCTAATATCTAACCTAAATCTACCCTTTTTCAGTTGAAAGCTATTCCCCCTTGTCCTATAACTACACGCCCTTGTAAAAAGTCCCTCTCCAGCTTTCCTGTAGCCCCCTTCAGGCACTGGCAGCTGCTCTAAAGTCTCCCCAGAGCCTTTGCTTCTCCAGGCTGAACCACCCTGACTCTCTCAGCCTTTCCTCACAGGAGAGGTGCCCCAGCCTGTGCGTACTCCCTGAAAGTATGATAAGTAACGGAGTGTCTGTGGTCATGTTTTTTCCCTTTTGTATATAATGACACAATTTAAGATTAGCTGTCAGATCACATTAGATTCCCAAATAGTCAACAGTTTAGATGAGAACAAGCCTTCACACAGCAGGAAGAAAGTAAGAAGAGCATTTGTGCCAGTCAAGCTTATAGACATTGTTCTTTCTCTCATATGTTTTCTCCCCCCCTGCCCCCATCCCCCTTCCTCCTTTTCTCTCCCCATTGCTGGTAACGATTGCATGAATAATAAGAAAACTATGGAGTTAAGCTTCATGCACTGCAATGAAGTTCTTTTGATGCAAATAGGGCTCGGTTGCTTTGGTTTCTCATTTGTGACAATCTTTAGTAACAAACCTGATAAATCAAATTGAAGCTGGAAAGTAAGTATGTAAAGCAAGATGAAAAAATAGACTCCTTATTGAATAATGGCCTTGGGGATTATTATTTTTTTTAATTTGAAGGACAGTTATGAAGTTTTGAGTAACATCTTGTAATTATAGCTGAAATTAAATCTGAGATGCTTCAGGATCACCAGCTATACTGGGATGCTTTGAATGAAGCACAGACAACTGGACAGACTCCCCCCGTAGCTCCTCATTGTCTCTGAAGCCAAGCAGCATCCTCAGGGTTACCCCATCAAAAGTATGAATTTGAATATATAAAGTGGAACATGGCATTCGTGCACGTTCGTTCATCTGTCTCTTTACCTGAGAGATTTTTACATTCCCTAAAAGCATTTGCCTTAACAGCACCATGCTGAACAGCTTTTGTCACTTCAGACAGAAAGTTGGATACAAAATTGTGGTTCCAGCAAACAGATCAGTTGGGCCACAGGCAGAGATACGATCTGGACAGAGAGTTGAGGACCTTGGGGGAAATACCTGCTAGTTGGCACAATCAGATCCTGACAAAGGCAGTTTTGTCTTTGTATGTAGAGCAGTATGTAGAAAGACAGTAAACTTCACCATAGGATGGAAAATAATGCTCTTAGCACAGTTCTAACAAGGAGCTTCCAAGGGTTTCATCTCCAGCTTCACACCCATTTAAAGCTGAGCTTTCATTTTTCATAGTTGTGATTCTGTAATGTTTAATTTCTACCCAGGGAGTTGTAATGGGCTAAGGCATGCCATTCTACACTTCTGCAGAATACAAATGGTAACGCTTATGTAGACAGGTCAGCAGTGCTTATTTAATGCTGAATTAGTGGGTGACTCCTCACTATTAGAAGTTGATAAAGAATAGGTGTAGAAAATCCAGTCATAAATGAAACCAAACTTTTCAAACCCTTAGTGCGTGGTATTTGGTAATTAGATTAAAGAAAGAGCCTGGGAATCACATAGTAGATAGGTTCTGTCGCTTTACGTGGCCAATCACACAATGTTAAAGTCTGTGTCAGCAGCATTAAGGACCTTCACATCCCTAAATGAATTTGTCTGTTTAGCATGGAAGGAAATGTTCCCGTGCATTGCCAATGGTGTTCAAATTTCTGCTTTTTTGGCTTGCAAGATTTAGTGAAGATAGTATCGTACTGGGCACTGGCTGGCCCAACACTCAGACCTGTTTTCCAGTAAAAGCTTTTGCAAAGCTCTGGAGATGGAGGGATCACTTTTCCTTACATCTTTGGCCCCATTAAAATCCAGAAACTTAGAGTTTTACTTTCTTTCTGAGAAAAATAACATCATTCACTATTTTTTATTGCTTATCAGTTTTAAAAGCAGAAACAACTGGGTGGACAGTATTGAGGTAAACACAGATGAGAATAGGCTAACATGTTAAGACTGAGTACGTTATATTAAGACTGAGTACATTAGAGTAAGACGGAGTACTCTAGATTTAAACCAGTGAACTATCAGGCTGATTGGTTCTTTTTCTGGATCTGCTCTGCATTAAAAATAATTATGAATTTACATTTACTTTGATTTATCTTCACTGCGTAAACTTAAGCGGAAAGCTCATGAGTGAAGTTTTCCTGTAAATAATACAGTCTTGTATCTTCCGTATTATGGGCTGCTACATAGCTTTATTTGCACAGTGACATCAAATTTATTTTCACTGTAAGAGTTCCAGTTTAAATACTTCAGTTACCTAACACTCATCATTTTCTACCACACTCCATGTGCTTCGTAGTCAACTTACAGTGTTTGAATAAACAGTTCAGAAAGCTTGAGTATGACGTGATTGCGTTATTATGCTCTGGATACTTGGCAGTTTAAAATGTATTCTTCCAATTTGGAATTAAAGCCTTTGTTGGCAGATGTGGAACTAAGGGTAAGCTGGATGTCTTCAAAGTATTTAGCTTCTGTTTTGAGCTTTTAATGATTTCTCTTGGCTTTCTTAAAAATAAAATGCAATTTTAGTAACAAGAATTACTTCCAACTGAAAACTGCATATTTTTTAAAAATTATGAGAACTAGCGATTTCTACTTTTAGTGAAGGTTTTCCAATAAAATTGGCTCAGAGCTGTAATTCTTTTTCCATTTGATTAACTGTTTTGCATTCAAGTAAAGTTAGAGCAGTTTTTTTTGCCCTTTCATTTTTTTCTTAGAGAGTTACAAATTTGCAGCAAAGAGCCAAATTCTTGGCTTCCTTGCATGTTTAAATACCTAGATTGCATGTTCAAGGTTGGAATGTATATGTGTGTAAGCTTATTTGGTTAGATCCTTCCTTTCTGGGCATTGTACTGGTTGCAGGAGTTTTTACTTGAGTCCCTGTTGCCAGAGCAATCCCATTTCTCTTCTTGCATTAATCTGTTCTGTTATTCACTGTTACCTGCAATAAAAATGAAAGAAATCATCACGTGCTCCTGGGCTGGTTTTAGAGCTGTACCAGCTCTGCTCACTGTTATTTCTTCTCTGTTGTTCGAGGCAGCTGTGAATAGCTTTTCTAGAAAAGGAGGTTTTAGATTTTGTGCAACATACTGGACTGTCTTTTTACTTGTGAATCTGTGAAATGATTATACAGTAATTTGGAGAGTGACGTTCCAGGATTAATCCCATGACACATTTCTGGATAATTCCAAGTTGATGGTCGCTTGTATTTTCTACCCTCTTAGAGACATTCCCTCTTCCTGATGCAGCAGGCAGCGATTTCTCTCACTTATATCTTCCAGGAATAAAAATGAATATTGCCCTTCTCTCTTTCCATTGCTACTGTTAAGGGAAAGGTAGATAGAACATTTATAAGAACCAAGATGCAGTCATGGTTTTGAGGACAATGAGTCCTGTGAGATCAGCTCTGTGACGAGGATAAGCCACAGACAGTTGCTTTGGACTCCAAGGGGCATCTAGATAAAATCTTATAGAAAATCAAAGTGAGATAATTTCACAAGCTACATCAGAGTTCAGGTGAGCTTCTCCTTACTTTATTCAGTGCCAGAGAGCTGCTTTAGCGATCATTGTTCACTGCAATATACTTCTTCCCCACCAGTATCATATAGCTTCTTAAGAGCTACACTCTAATTTTTAATATTGCAATATCTGTAGATGTCAAATGGTTGATATTATTAGCAAAATAGCATGAAACCTTTAATTCACATAAGTTCTAGATCAAACATAAATGTTTGGTTTTGCCCTTCTTTACAAGGACTGTAGTAATATTCATTTAAAAAAAAACAAAGAAACAAACCCACAAAAAAAGAGGATGGAAATAAAAACCCCCAAAAGTTAATTTCCTTTATGCCACATCAGTTTCTATAAGTTACCAGCTTTGTCCCTATATTTTTTTTGACCTTATTTAGATGCATTCCTGACCCAGCTCATCAGGAATTTTGTCCTCTTTGCTGTCCCAGCTAATTCATCTCCTGAAATGTATACTAGCCTTTTTGTTGGTGTTTTACAAGACCTTCATTTACATGCATTTACATGTGCACAGAGCTCTATCACTGCAACTCAGCGGATGGTCTGACAGTGCTAAATTAAGGATTACCATGTCTCATTGAAGACACAGGTACCTTTTTTCTGATCAAGTGTCATCTCCTATTGTTGCATGGTCTGTTACTAACTCCTGGACTAAACAAAGTAAAAAAATTCCTTTTTCTGCTGTTTCTGGATGACTCAAGTGTTTACACTTTATAAGTCTCTTCACTGCTTGAATGTTATATTCTATATTAATTTATAAAATGAACAACTCTACATGACACAAACATCTAAACTGGATTAGTGTGTGAAGCCTATTAATAGCTCTGGACTGAGACATAGTGGTAATCAGTTGCTTTGGGATAATATTAAGTTTGTAACTGACTCTAAATCACATAATGTGGTGGTTCAACTGCTGGAGCAAATGAAATGTTGTATGTTAACATTTCTTGCAACAATGAAAGTATGAGGCTTCTTTTGATGGATTCGGCATGCTGTGACAGCATATCAGAAAGCCCTAGTGAGATGACCATTTTAGTTTCAAGGTTTTTGATATACTTTTTCTGTATTTTAGCTCTGTTAACACTTGGCACTCCTAGTTTCCTACTACTTCTTCCTCTCTCTCAAACAATAAATTGGTATCATTTTCTCAGACAGACTATTCTGTGAGATCTTACACAGTTTATAAGCACCTGTTCATAGACTTCATCTGAACATGGATTTGACATCCTGATTACATACAAAATTTAATATTTTGTTTGTGGAAAAAGCATATTGGATTTTTTTATTTCTACTTAGTACTTGAAAGGTCAGAGTGATAATAAATAAGCTTACAGAATTTCATGTGTATACGGAGGTAGTTATTGAAATGGATTTAATGGAATTACCAACCTAGTTATATGGAGTCTTTGTTTCTCATACTGGAGCTTCGCTTGCTCTTATTTCACTTTTCCATTTGACATGAAAGATTACACAGCTTTGCTCAAAGAGTGTACCCGCCAAAACTCACTTTCCGAAAGTATACCTTGTCTAGCCCTAAATTCTGTTGACTAGCATAGGAGGACATAGTCTCTCCTACATAAGTGTTAGTACTGTGAATCTTGTGTGTCCTGAATGTTTTGGAAGTCCACACTGATTTATTTAGGTCAAAAGTCCAGAAATGCTGGCCCTTCTTTACCCAAACACCTCTACCACCCACAAATGCAATTTTCTGTAGGAAAAAAAGGGGTATGTGCATCTGGTCAAGACTAACTGATGTACAAGATGGGAAATAGAAGAAAAAAACCCTACTTGCTGCCCCCTCGGTACTCTTTCCCATTGAAGCCAGCGTAAGTTATGCAGAGTGTTTTGCACTGAAGTAAAATGAGCCTTGAAGTCATTACTGGTGATCAGGAGGCACTGCTATGTTTATCTTAAATTCTCTTAAGTTTTCTACTGAGCAGAAGGAAGGCCTTATTTGAGAGACTGTTTACCTAATAAAGATTAATTGCTTGACTCTATTCAGGGAGGAATGCAATACATTGCCTGCTTTTGCAATCAACCATAGCACAATTTTATGCCTGTCAGGCAGCTGGTTTGAATGTGTGTGATGTAATATGTTTGTGGCTGAGAATTCAGGAGCAACCCCAATCCGCATGGGAAAATGACTTCAGTAACCACCACCTCAAATGAAGAGTTTTTAAAGTAGACCTTGGTGTTTATTATTTCTTAAAATTTTATTTTTGTTCAACAATATTGTTGTTCTTTTGATTTTTCTTGCCTGTTGAAAATAAAAAGAAAATTCAGGGGAATATAAAAGCTGTGAATTTAATGATTATCAGACACTGTAAAAATAAGAACAATTTCATACAGTGTTTGGTTAAACTGCTACAATGACACAACTGAAAAGTGTTGTTGATTTTTTCCTGTAAATCTTGCTGTAAGACAAAGGGCAGGACAGAAGGATTAGCACTGTCTGGTTATTTCATCTTGTAAGTCTTCAACGTGTCAATAAACGGTGCCAAGTTCTGCCATTTTCTTGTATACCGGCAGATTAAATTTGAGGTCATGAGACAAGAAAGTTCCTGATGCCATTTTCTCCCTCTGTGGGCAAGGATCTCTGTCTGAACTATTGCTTATCCTCTCTTGACGTGTAAACTGTAATTTTAAGACATTGTGAGAGCCGAGTTGATGACCATGATGCAATTCACTGAAGTCATCCAGGTTGCATAGGATAGTTACTAGGAAGCTAGCCAGGTCTTCACTAGCTCTCTGAAGACTCCAGTTTTGAATGAAAAATGGGAAGGTTGTCAGGGATGCTCATTTGGCACTTGATCCTCAGCAGGAATTATGATAGAGGGAGACGTTCAGTTGATTCACTCTAAGTACAGATTTCCCAAGTTCTCAAATTTTCTTGCTTCTAAGCTTAGCAGGGCCTCTTCAGTTAAACATCTTCAAAAGAGCTGAAAAGTGATAAAAAGTGTAGTGTGTGTCCCAAAACTGAAGTGCAGAAGGAAGATAGGCAGAAGTGTTGCTGTACTTTTAATGTAATTCGTATTTTATAAAAAAATGCATTAAATGAAAACTCACTGCCTGTTTTATGCAATAGGTTTGTAATAGGTTATGAAGCTTAAAAAAATACTGTAAATGCCTGTGCTAGAGATTTTTGAGGAAGTTTTACAAGACTCTATAGGTGCTTTTTTGTCAGTTTTTATATTTGGATGAAATATCCATTTGATAAATTGGGAGTCAGAATTTTTTAAAACAAGATGATGATTGTAGACGTGAAGGAAAAAGCAAGCCTTAGAAAGGGAAAGACAATCACAACAGGTTAAAACCACACTGAAAATACAGGGCAAAAGTGGAAGAAAGTAGCAAAAAGTGTGTGAAAGTAATTTTAACAGTCCCTAGACACATTTCTCTGTCATGTAAAGCTTCAATTTCATGAAACAAAAGAAGAAAGTCTGAAAGAAAGGTACACTCTGTAGGATGCCAATGGCAAGCACATACCACAGCAGATTTCTTTTTCACAAAGACTTACTGGAAAACTGGATGAAGTGTGCCCTGGAATCCGTGCTGCCCTCGTACCCAGGCTGGTAGCTTGAAAGTTATCTGGGTAAATCCTGCATTAGGACTGTACTAACATTGTGTCTCATAGTTCAAACACACCTTCGGGCAACGATCCTGTGAACTCTCTTTTCTGTGTTTAATAACACACATATTAGCAATTCCATTTAATTGCAGTGATCTTTATCTAGGTTTAACGTAAGTCTGTGTATATGGTTACAGTTTGAAATAGAAAGAAAACCCATGAGACTTATGACCAAAGTCTTAAATAAAGGGAAGCATTATGAAATTTATACAGTAGCTGCCAGGTGACTCCTTAATTGAGTAAAGAATAATGGTGAAGTCTTGCTGTATTCAGTAGAGCCAGACTTCAAAAAACTTTTGAGTGATATTCTTGGCTTCTATTCAAAGAAATGGATTTTTACATATGTATGTTTGGGTTTGTGTACATATATATTTAATAACTGAATTATATATACAAAGTACACATGAATTTCCCCTATAGTATGCTGTTAGTGATGCCATGGAAATGTATTTTGATCCTTTCCGTGAATCTGTTTCCTGGATTTCCTCCGTGTTCCTGTAACAAGAGCCTAGTGCCAGGCCATCAGCCAGCCAATAAGTCTCAGGAGAATCATTCTCATAGAAGGGCTGCTGCTGCTTAATCTACCAGCCACAAGCCACTGTCAGAAAATCCCTTCACTGGTTTTTTTTTTTTTTTTTAATTATTATTATTTTTATTGGAGGACAAAAAAAGATGAAGTTAGCAACCCCTTTTTTTCCCTAAAGCTTCAGTAATTGTTATTATTTTTCATTTATTGTTGCAGAAGATACTGTAATCTCCTTGAAGCAGAGATTGTCTTCATGTGTGCTGTGATCAGCCAAACCAATCTTACTCCACACTGTCAGAAGTAGCATGTCTTTATTAATTAAGCGATCTTTTCAATGCAGTATTTGTACTCCTCGGTGTTATTACACATGTGCGTGCTACTGTACAAATTTGTTGAGAAGCAAATCTGAGGGAGAAGAAAGGAACACATTTTATATTCTATGAAATTTGAATCTAGAAGAAATTTAAACAACATCACAAAGATATTGCACTAGAAATGTACAGGTAATATGTCTTGGGGAGTACTACTTAGCTAATATTATTTGGGATCTCACCCTGACCTTTGCCTTGAGTCTTCAGTTAGCTGCTATTAAATGTAGGTTTAAAGAATTTGCAGTTTGCTGAAAAATGGCAATTTTTATCTTTGTCAACTAGTAGACATAGGCAAGCGTTATTTCATAAATGAGTTATTTATTACATTTATGTGAAGGTCAGAGGTTCAATTAAATTAGTTGGAAGGTCTTCACTGTTTATTCATCTGTACTAGATCATGTGAGAGAAACAAGTACTGTGAGATGTAAGATACATTAGGCTACAAGAACATAAAGTAATAGAGTGCCCTTCTTTTTATTTTACTTAGAGGCTTTTTTTAGGGCATGGTGGTTCATAGGTTATTATTGAACAAAAAGGTGAACATTCAGAAGAAAAGCAAATCTGGATAAGAAAGCGTAAGAGAATGAGTGTCACTTCAGTACTATGCTAAAGGTGGGAGGAAATAAGTAATTCCCTTGTAATATTAAAGTTACTCACAGGAAAAAAACCCAGGAAGTAATAATGCAAGAGTGAAACACAAGCAAGAAACTCCATTATGACCGACTAGTGAAAGAGATGGGAGAAATGTTTGAAAGTAATGGCATGTGGAACAGAGCTTATTCTGACATACCATATGAAACGTGGCACTTGCCTAAACTACAAATGATAAATCATCCGCTATTTATGAAATAATAGTAGACATGATTGAAATCTGTAGGATGAGTAGGTTGTTTGCATAGGCAGTGTGCTGCCTGAAATGAGGAAAATTCAGTGCTGTAATGGATTATGTAAATAATATAGATAGTATTTAAATATAGATGTGGCTAAATCAGTCTACTAATTGTAAAATGATGTTGATTTTCTTTGCAAAAAAACAAGTTTTCAACGTAATTCTTCTTTGTTTCCTACATGTAGTGGAACTTGAGGTGAAATAATTGTGATTTTATCAACCAAGTTTCAATGAAGAAGTAAAATGTATAACCCCATTTTTATTTTTAGCAGTGTACGTTAATGGCATTCGTATTTTAGTCCTTATAAACCAAACTTTTTTGTAAATATTTGTAAATGCAAGGATAGAGAAAATTATTGGGTTATATTAATAAAGTAAGACTGATTACCTCACCAAAATACTCTCTTTTGATAAATTAGTTTTCACTTAAAAACTACCATGAGAAGATATTATCCATGTCCGCTGGTCAGCTTTTCTTCAGTTACTCTCCAGTAATACTGAACTCACTGAAGGAGTTAGAATCCGATAACCACACTGACAGCACTCTTCTCAAAAATATGGTATAAATCTTGGGTTTTGCTCCAGTGAAAGAGTTGATAGTCAGTGTTAAATTGATGGTTATTGGTTATATGCCAGAGTAGAACTATGCATGCATATAACCGTACTGCAGGGAAACCATGCTTCTCTCTGGAAAGGTTGCATACACGTATCTCCATGCTATTGATTTACACATGTGAGATATACATCTGTATTGACAAGCCCTGCCTGGCACACAGCATCGTACTCCAGAAGTCCGAGTCATGTAAAGTCCTCTAGGTTTACATTTGTTGTCATCATTTGCAGAAAGCCATGTGTTACGCTAGGGTGCCAAGAGCTTAATGATCGCCTACTACTTGTTATGTTAGGAAGTTTTAGCCAGATGCATTTGCAGCTTCCCTTTCTCTTTGCTGAGGGGTAAGCCCTTGAGGCTTTTGTTGCACTTCAAGAAAGCTGTAGTTATGTTGCACTTGTCAGTTTGCTTTCTTTTCTCTAGGGAGAGACAGTCCTTGAGTGTAGGCTGGATTATAAACTTCCCAACGCACTTGAGTGAGACCAAATATAAATGTGAGTCATTGGCTTGAAAGCAATTTGCCCAAAGCACAAATGAGATCTGTTAGAAACAACGTGTTTCCCATTGAAAAGGTCTGTAGCTTTTTGCGTCTGTCAGTGAGGGCTACAAGCACCGAGTTGATTGGGATTCAGTCAGAGTATCTTATAAATATGTCTCAGAATGAAATAAATTGTGAGGATGAACTTTCCTTACTATTTTCTTCCTCATAACACTGTCTCTTTAGCTAAATATCAGTAGGAGGACATGCTTATTGTATATCTTTCTGCATTTTAGCTAGAAATAACTTAGTTTTATGAAACTTCATCAGGATTTAGTTGTATAAATAAGTCGATGCACACTTATATCATCTTCAGTCAGAAGTCTCGGTTAGACCTTGTAGTTCGAGACAGCTCTCCTATTTATTTTTTTTCTATGCTATCCTTGTTCTCTACTTCAGGAAAACGAAACAGAAAAATCTTGAATAGTTTAAGCCTTTTTGGAGATCCTCCCCTCTGTGTGCATATACAAGATTACTGAAAAATTGATGAGAATTTATGTTACAGGTTATGACCTCAAAATACAGCAGAATTTCATTCCTGATCAGAAACTTGACATCTGACCTGGTTTCCTTACAATTTACATGTTTTTGTTTTATTTTGTTACTACTCATGCTGGTATAAAACCCTGATATGTCGAGTTTCATTCTTACTGTATTTGGCATAAATAAACCAAATCCAACAGTATAAATCATGTGAAAATATATATTCTAATCATATAGTAAAGATAGTAAATAATTCATAGATTCTTCTAGCTAGTTGGGGTCAGCAGGCCATCATGTCTGACCTCTTCATTAAAATAAGCACAAGAATTTCCTTCAAGTAGTCTGTCACTAGGAGTATTGTAACTATGTATACTTACAACCAATTTTAAAGAATTTGCTACTCCAGTCAAAGCGGATCATAATCACTTTTCCTTATGTAATGAAGCCATATACAAAGCAGGTAGGAGGTTATTTCAACCATCAGGAAGCTTAAGACCCCAGTTTATACTGGGGTAAAATGTACACTATAAAGGGCTTGAGGGAGGGAAGATAATTAGCAATACTCTCATTAGGGAAGAAAGCGCTGGGGGAAGCCATAGATCACTGATAACAGCATCAAGGGTCATAATTTCTCAAGCACTTTGAAATAAAAATCCTAGTTTCAGAAGTAGCTTGTGCATTTAATATTTTAGAAGCAATTAACCATTAATGACATTTAGGATAAGCATCTAATTGTCTTAAATTATAGAATATAGGGAAATTAATTACTTAAGACACCTTCTAAATTTTACTTCTCATTTCTTGCAGCCTGTACTCTGGGAATCTTGATGTTCACAAGTGGTCAGGTCTTATGTTTTTTGTGTTTTTAAATGAAAAGGATACAGAGCAAAAATGCTTTTCAATTTTGTTGTAGTGGTTCTGGCCAGATTCTGGCAGGGGATTCCCCCTTCTGGTCCCCCAGCACTTTTTCACCATTTCATGAGGCAAAATTCTCTTCCATCTTTTTGTCTTTCATTTAGGTAAACTACAGGAGAAAACTGAAAGATGGGAGTGGTTTTTTCTTGAACGCTGTGAATAGCACGACCTTTGTTGTTATTTCTTTTTCAGCTTGAGCCCTGTAGGTTTAGGAAATGTTCCCTGATGGTATGTTTTTGTCCTCTCTAACTCATGCCTCCCTTCATCCTCTTTCCAGCTTATCCCAAAGCAAAGGCTGGAGAGCACACTTTTTGGAGTCTGATGGCTGAAAGGCTGCTGTGAATTGACGTTCTTTCTATTTGCATCTGAGGTGGACTGTCTAAACTAACCTTGGGAGTGTCAGATAACGATCGGCTCATATCAAATGATTTTACTTATTTAATTTTCAGCATCGGTTTCTTCCACACACATGTGATTTACAAACAGTAATACGTTGGAAATGTTAAAATTATGTTTCCTTGATTATAGTATTACAGATCTACAGGAAAGAGATGGATTTCTGATGCATTTCTAGTTGTGCTCATGTTGGGAAGTAACAGAGAGCTTCATGATACTATAAACATTGCTGTGACTGACAAATGTGTGGTGAGCTCCAGCGATAAGATTAATCACCTGAATTACATACGACTGTATCGATGCAGTTACTCTAACACTTTGCATACAACTGAAGTATTTATGGCATTAGCTTATAGCTATAAACAGTGTCAAAACCAGAAGAGTACAATTTCTCAGAGGACCTGGGGATTAGGTTCAGAATTTATGCAAGTACTTTTATATGCAAAACCATCCATTTATTGCCTTGATAGATTTCCAGTTCATTGTTGAACTACTTGGTCTCTGTTGACATCAGTGTAATATCTTTGAAAATATAAAACTTTTTTTGATAAGAAGGAATTTTTGGAGCTTGAGAATGTTAAAAGCCTGTAATATTTTCTTTTCATAGGTGATTAAATCCAAAGCAAACTTGCGTCTTGTGGAAAATAAAAAGTGAGCAACAGAGAGATGCTGAAGAAACCACAATACAAAAAGTGCTTCTACAGCTTCTCTATTTCTGTATTTACTTCCAGACCCAATGAATGGAGTTCTGACTCCACGTTGCCTGGCTTGGGTTGACTCTCTGTGTCAGCACCATTTAGGATATCCTTGACTGCTCAGTTACTCTCTCTTTTGCTCCAAGACTAAGGACTTCACAACACAAACTCCCTCCCTCCTGTGTCAATGATTGAATTTTGAAGCACAAATTATTCATCCTCCTGTTTTTCAAAATGCTGCTGCCAGCTAGAACTTGTTCACTGTGCTGACATGATTTGGAAATATGGGAATTAGCAAGAGCTGTTTAGATCCTTAGTTCAGGTATGCATCCTGATTTTTTACTAATTTGATCAGTGATGGAAATTTTTCGAGGCAATAAGGGAATTAGGTGTCTAGCTCCAAATGAAAACAGAAGTTGGATACAGAATCCTGGAAAATGAGAGCCCATGTGAATTGTACTTTGCTACTCAATTTCAAGTTGCTATTGTCAGTCAGTCTTTTAGCTTACTTTATGCTATCCTTTTTTTTTTTTTTCCCAATTTTTCCTCAAATATTTATGAAATCAGTATTTTCAGGTCTCACTGCTGTATTCCAATATGCTGAATCTCCTTTTTTTTTCAAACTACAATTAATTCCTCTGTCTTATAGTCTATATTTCTTACAAATAAAACAGTTGAATTTATTTACTGCAAACAAAGTGTCTAAAAGGGTTCTCAATAGAGAACAGGGGCTTAGCCTTTACCAGAAATTATCTCTGAAGTAGTCATTGCTTTACTTGATGGATGTTAGATTGCATGTTGGGATGTGATTGCACAAACAAATATAAATAACTAACATTTTCATATGTAAGCAAACATCCCATATGTATGTAAAACCTATTTGTGGCTTTTTTCCTGTGAAGAACTCGAATACGTGACATAGCAGTTATGTATTTATATATTTGAGTAGCCCTTATTCTCTCCAGCCTCAGCTTTATTTTCCTTCTTGTTGTTCCTCTGTGGTATACATGCACCGAGTCTAAAATCTCATCGATTCAACAACTATTATTTATTTACCTGTATGTTTCCATGTAGATTTATATGTATTAAGAGCCATGTATACCTAAAAATACAACAATAATATCATCTGTACTGCCACACAGGTTAAAAAGGATAACATTACACTGCCTGTTGCCTGTCACCTTTGTAAGGTATTGTTCTGCCAGTAGCCATTGAATTTTGTGAATCATTTTGAGGCTTGTGGAGACCAGTGATTTGGGAAATGTCAAGACACCAATCACAAGGTGTTACAGAATAGTTCTGTTCACAAGTAGTAATCATTTTTATCAGTATAATATTTTTGTTGTGTAGTCTTACACTGCTGCCCACTGTCGAAAGGTGGGACTATGGAACATCGGTCTGAGCATAGACTAGGCATGCGGCAAGTCTGCATCTGGTTTCAATTAGCACCTGCAGCCAAAGAGATCATTGTGATTTTCCTTTTGAAAGGACTTGTACCATACAGTAGGCATTTAAAAATGCTGATCAAAATCTGGGAGCATGTAAGGGAAAAATTTAAAAAGGTAAGGCTGACATTTCATTGAGTAACACAAATCTGAGTTGTGGTGATATTGTTACTGTCTACATCCCAGCAATGAGAGCTTTAAGAATTGAGTGCTAAAGCATCATTAGTCCAGAAGAAAAGAAACCACAATAATAGTAAGAATGTGATGCTACATTTTCAGGAGATAAAATGGAATCAATTTTTTTATTATTATTATTTTATTCCTATTATATATTTTTCCTTGGCATTTCATTTCTTTAATTTGATCTCTGTATTGTAAACAGAGTAATAATTAAAGCAGAATTCTAGGTATTTCAGGCCACTCTGCACTACCTCTTTCCTTTGTAAATGCTATTGGCAGCATCAAGGTACTTATTCAAGCCCTGAAAGGACACAATGCTTCTGTGGAAAAATCCCTCTTGCAAAAGTGGATCACACTCAACCTGGGTAAACTCCTCACCTTGTATAGAGCTGCAAAAAAAAATTAGGTCAGTTTGTGGATCTCTAGATACTATTAAATAGTTGGTTGTTATTTTTTACGTGTATGATGATACGGAGAAACTCAGTAAGCGGTTTCCCTGAAACCATTTAGCAAATAAATTCTTTAAGAAGAACCTGCATCTTTGAGTCCTAATAATGTGTACAGGGTCGTACTGTGTATTTGAGAGGAAATGCTGCCAGAGGTTTAATTTCTCTGTTAGTGTTTTGAAGAGTCAAAGAACACAGGCACAGATGAGTAGGCAGGGTATAATATTAGTAAAACAGGATTATTCAGATCAATATTAGCTTCATAGTTTGTGTGCGTCCAGAAAAATACAGAAATCAGTGATGGAAGTTAAAATCAGGATACCACTTGTTGCTTGTGACTACTAATTTTTTAGTAGTATTTTTAAAGCCTCATGGTATTAGTAGGTAGTTGGGGAAGACATAATATTTCATCTTTGAGAATAAGGACTTGGTGTTTAAAGGTACCAAAAGCCTGAATAAGATAAGAGGGAGAAGTATTTGGCAAATAATTCAGAAGTGAGATGGAGTAAATTTGAGATGGGATGAATTAATCGATGCAAAGGGTCTTCTGAATGTTGGAAACTATTCTTTTGCAAGCACAGTATTTTCTGAGTGTCTTTGAAAATCTCTTTTGGAACTTGACAAGTCATTTGGTAGACATCAGCTTTAAGGTTCAAAAATCTTGGCACATGAAATTCAGCTTGGAATGGAAAATCTAGAGCAGCTTTCTTGGCAGATGCGCCCAGCAACATCACAGAAAACTTCCACACTATAGGTGATAGGGTTTTAACACAGTTGTCTTAGTGCTAGATTAATTTGTAGACACTATTCCCTAGTCATTTGGCATTAGGGCAAGTTAAGAAAGAAGGAATCAAGTTCACATGAAGAAGAGGTATGTATATCTTGACAAAAGCAGCTATGTTAGAGCAGATACAGTACGAACCTACTCATGCAGTAGCAGTCTAGGCTGTTTTCTTGAAAAGGATGTAGAGCTCTATTAATTTTTAGGAGATACCTTTTTTTTCTTTTAGCAGTGTGAAAGCCATGGGAGAAGACTGTGTGTAAGCCCTTGAATCAATGATAATTTTCAGGGAGAGATAAGAATTTTCAGTTTGTCTGGTTATTCTCATGGAGTGTTCCAGCTGTTAGTGGAAGTAGAAGGCAAAGGTTATGTGCCTGCTTTCAGCCCAAATTTCTCAGAGACTTTAAACAAGCCAGTCACGCTGTGTGCATCATCTTCATGAATGTTACAAAGAATGAAAATACCTGTTGTTTATTTGAGTGAGAAATATGTATGTTTTTTCTTAATCTTTCCCACTGATTTCTCATGTTCTTAATTCTTATATCATGACAACAGACTGTCTCAGTGCTTATATCTATAATATCATGTAATACTGCTTATCGAATGGAAGCCCTTTTTTTGTCTAGCACATAAGTTATTGAATTTAAGGACTGACTTTTACACTTTTTTTATGCTCCTGGAAAGCAAATAGAAGATCTCTGCTGCTGCTTTCAGTTGTAAATATGGTGATTTGTAGTTCTTGTGGTCTGTTTGAGGATGATTTTTGTTGTCCTTGTGCCTTAACAGGTCACATGCAGAACTTCTAATCAGAGATTGGGACCCAGATGTACTGGTATGAAACAAGCATACAAAAATTAAGATAGGGCACATCACCTAAAGAATTTGCAGCAGGGGGGGTGTCTGTATACTGTTACTGGGATAGCTGTAAACCACTCCATTTGGTGGCTGCTAGCTGTGTAGCTACCACATCTGGAGCCTAATGGTAAGAGGGGAGAATATACCCCCTTTAGTAGCTCCATCTGATGTTATCTGCATGGCCCATTTTTTTTTCAGCACTGCTTTCTCCAATTCATACCTGGTTAAAAATTTATTAGGTATTTACTCAGCTTTTGTGTTTTGCAGCCCATGCTAAGTTCTGTATGATACCATTTTAACCAGTTCAAAATTTGACATACATATACATAACCAGCTGTTGTGGTTTAACCCTGTCTGGCAACTAACCACCAGGCAGCCGCTCACTCACTCCGCCAATGGCATGACAGGGGAAAGAATCGTAAGGGTAAAAGTGAGAAAACTTGTGGGTTGAGATAAAGACAGTTTAAGAAGTAAAGCAAGAGCTGCCTATGCAAGCAAAGCAAAACAAGGGATTAACTCACCACTTCCCATCAGCAGGCAGGTGTTCAGACATCTCTGGGAAGGCAGGGCTTCACCATGCATCATGTTTACTTGGGAAGACAAATACTCTAACTCCAAACATCCCCCCCTTCCATCCTTCTTCCCCCAGCTTATATACTCAGTGTGACATCCTATGGTATGGAATATCCCTGTGGCCTGTTCGGGTCACCTGCCCTGGCTGTGTCCCCTCCCAGCTCCCCATGCCCCCCAGCCCTCTCGCTGGCAGGGCCAGAGAAACTGAAAAGCCCTTGACTGGGTCTGACCCTCACCCAGCAGCAACCAAACCCACCCGTGTGCTGTCAGCAGTGTTCTCACACCAAACCCAAACCACAGCACTGCACCAGCTACTGAGGAGAAAATTAACCCTGTCCCAGCCGAAACCAAGACACAGAAGTATTTCTGCCAGTTTCTTTTGCTCAGTGTTTTGGTAGTCTTGTAATGTTTCTCCACTTGTACAAACTGGTTTTCTGCTAAATAAGGGGCTGTAAGTGACCTGACAGAAAATTTTAGAAAAGATGAATCATAGGCTTCTGCTTTATCCAGTAGGTCAATGACTTGAAAAGTGGACTGTATTTGGGAAACCTCCATTTCAGTCCTTCTGTCACAGAGAACGTGAAGCTCAACATTTGAGAAGAGCTCCTTGGCTTAAGATAGTATTCTGAGGCTGTTTCATTCCCTTCTGTTGGAGCTCTTCTGTTAAAACGGTCAGAAAATCAGTTGAGCATTCAACAGTTTTCTGAAAAGCTCCCTGCAGCTTTGTGGCTGAATCATGAGGAGGATTAGAAACAGGTAGGTCAAAACTCCCTCAGGTTGAGTCAGGACTTCTAAATGTTCTCTCTAGTTCTTATTATCAGTCTTTGGAACAGAGGAGGCTTAGAAACTCATAGATTTCTTTGTCCGTTAATGTGTATGAGTACTTACCATAATGTTCCTCTAATGCTTTCAATTACTTTCTACCTTAGCATGCTTTTCACTAAAGAAGCCATTTAAATGAATGTTTCCTAAATAGAAGGTGATTTTTGCTGTTGCCTTGGTATGTGCATTTTAGGATTGCCATCTGTACTCTGTTGCTACCTCACGTAATTATTGGTTGTTTAATTTAGCTTTTTTCTCATGTCATTTATTTCCACGTACGGAGGTAGCAGCTTTACCAGTAGATAATAGGAAGTTATTAACTTGTTTCACCTTACATTCCCACAACCACATGCTGCTATTTCTTATAATAACCTTGGCTTCAGTAGTGTGGCCCTTTGTGGGATCTTTCAAGTGTGTTGTGTAATTATATTGCAACTACAGAATGAATGTAAACTGTCGTTGCATTACCCTGCTAATCTAATATGGTGATTGGGGTGTTGTTTCTACTATGCTTTCCCACTTTTCTAATCTGATAAAATTCTGTTTAACATTAACTGTTTCCTTTCTTTGCAACACTGATGGATTCTGCTCTACTACACAGCCAGTGTAGGAGTAGGGAAATGTCTGTGAAACTGCTAAAACATCAGTGGTAAAATTGATGGAAATAATACTAATATCCAGGTTTTAAGGGAACACTACCAGCAGCAAAGTCAACAAAAATCTAAACTGTTAATGGGCATTTTTTCAGTGGTTGTAACACAGCAGTGTAAAATCATAGTTTTTGTGAAATGTTTTAACCTTATATGATTACAGGTAATTTTTAAAGGCACTGCAAAAGAAATTAAATAAGTTTATTTTCCTTTTAATTACATATTACTTCCTCTATTCTTAACATAGCAGTTTTCCTTTGTAAATTCCCAAGTAAAAAAGCATAAATCATTCAAAAATATAAAAGGGAGAGAGGCTGAGAATCTAAAACTAGATAATATATGTACCATGGGCATTGAAATTCTCTTTAACGTCTAGCGCTGAGCTTGGCTTCTTTCAAGATTATTCCCTTGAATGGCAAATTATGGGACTCTGCAAGAAGGTGGCAGTAAATGCAATTTGCCATCTGTGGCCAAGGTTTTTTGTGATGACGTACCTGTGTCAAAAATGGATCTTTATTATCATGCTGTGTTTTGAAGTAAAAGCCCAAATTTTCTATTAATGCAAATCAGCCACTTAAAATGAAAATTAATGGAGTTTAGCTAATTAAGTCATGTGAGATCTGACCCTGTTTTTCAAGATGTCCCTTATTGTTCATAAAATGACTCATTAGTAATTATTAAGAAGGACATATTAGCCATTGTTAAAAATAAATGAATTTCTGGAAGGTGGAAAGTTGACAAAAGTTAAGACCTAGTACCATTAACAGATGGAGACCTATATGTAGATACTAACTTTCTGATAATTATGGTGGATCACAAGTAACATATGCCCCCACTCTGTTTTCCAGTATTTGACAGTAATGGTTACAAATTCTTTGGTATGTCTTAGAAAAGGTCAGCATGTGGCTTTCCTCTTGTTGCACTGAGACACGCACATTTCATACCATGAAAATGCTGTTTTATCAGCCCTCTCTTAGGTTGCTCTGAAGCACTTCAATAAAACGAAGATTGTTGGAGATGAAGGGAATACTTTTATGGATTGGTGTAATCAATTCATTGGTTTATGAACCCAAAGTTCATTAGAGGGTGCCACAAATATTTATAATGTCCTTGAGAGTTTGATTTTGCAGCAGATCTGTAAGTTAGTTGAAAGATGTGTAAAAATTCATACGGTCAGACAGCTCCCTCCTGGCTACACCCATAAAGTGTGTAGCCACATTATTCCCGCTGAGGTCAATCCTAATTTATGCTATTTTGTTTCTGCATCTGCTATTCTAAGGAAGAAGAATATAAAGAACATTTGCATTTGAAGAAAAATCTCCCTCTTTGCATCAAACTTCATTCACTTTGGGAAATCTGTTGTTAGAAACGGTAGCCTGAAGAGCTTCAGTTGCAATTGGCAGGTCACAGGGGAAAAGTGCTTCAGAGTATATTTCTGAAAAAGCTGAAAAAGGGATCACAGCCTGGACAATTGAACCTTAGAGATCTGCAGAGATGTTGTTATTGAGAATGTGTTCTGTGCATTTCACTGCGTAGAAGTGTGAAGTAAAAATCTGAAGTAAAACATGGTCACAAGATATCCCAAGTTAACCTTTGTTCTTCCAGTGTCATGTTGAAATAAGTACAAAACAGTAAAGACATTACAAATTACAGTATCTGGAGCAACTTTGGTTTAATCATACTGCATGACTGATTTCCCACCGATGGCTGTGTGGAGTTCAAAGACTTGCTTGTGACTTGGGAAGTCTTACGTGAGCTCGAGGCCCTCCTCTGCCTGTGTTTGATGGTGATTAAACTGGATCCTGCTCTTTGAAACAGTTAGGGAGCTATTGGCCGAGCAGAGATCTAATTCTGTTGTTATTCTGAAGTTTTTTACTGTTTCTTGGGCTAGAATATTCCAGATTTAGTGAAGATCCATACCATTTGCACACTCCACCTAGTTGGTGGATTTTGTTGAACTGAAAACATGCTTCCCATTTTCAATGAGGGGATGCAAAGGGCGGTAACAAAATTGCTATGGAACATATTACTTTGATTTTGCTAAGTTAATGATAATTGTGTTTGAATGCACTGGGTAGAGAGGATGGGAGAGCAACAGAATCCTGCCTTGTCCTGTTGAAAGCCCTCAGGCTGCCTTTTCATCACCCTGCTAGAATACCTGCAACTGAATTGTGTATCATTCTGTGATGCAATGATTGCAAAGCTCTGGAGTCTTCTTTGTTTGTGTTAGTAGAAATCCATCCTGTCAGGTGTTTTTATCTAACAGCTGTAGATTTATTACCATCCCTGAGAATACGAGGACTTCTAAGCAGCTAGATAGGTGGTAGGAGAGATCCTTATGAAGGCTGAAAATTCTGATTTAAAGCAGCTAAAAGTAGGAATTGGTGATTTAAACTATGTAAAATCCTGACAGTGAATTTACAGGAAACAGAATCATGTACAAAAATTCTTGTTATATATTCCTTTGTATGTTGAGGAATGAATTCTGCCATAATCTCGCCAGAATTCCATTTGTCCGGTATGTCACATACATATGAAAGCAGAATAGTACTTTAAAAAAAAAGAAAAAAAAAATCAGGCTAGCTCCAATTTTCCTTCTGTACGATGTAGGCAGTAAATAGAATTCATGTCATCAAAGTTGTGTTTTGGTGCCAGGGATTGCGTCTGTCTTCATGATGACAATGAACACATTTTACAACTTCTCTGTCTCTTTAGTTTTCACATCATAACTGTTCTTAGCTCATTAAAGGAATTTTTATGGTATACCTGAAGTATACCTAGAGCATACTTCCTAAGGAATATCTAAAAATATCTGAAGTGTTTTAAGTACATACGTTGATGAAAAATTACATGGATTGAAGGATTTGATGGAATTATAATTTCACTAGCTTGTTGCCTATAATTCTTTGCCTAATTATTCTCTCTTTATTTGGATGAGTAATGTATTTTTTAGGATGTCTAGCATGAGTAAAACTAGCAGATAAGAACTGTATTAATGCAAACAGGAGTCAAGAAAGTAAAGTGAGAGTGTTAGAGTATTCCTGCTAAATAGTATTTCCTGTCTTTTTCTCACGGCTTCAGGACAATTTTATCTGATGTTCCATGCATTGCATACTAGATATAATAGCAGCTCAAACCCTGAACTAATGTAGGCATTTTTCTTAAATTCAACTCTCTTTGGTATATATTGCTAAATAAATGTTGACTGTGTCCGTAATGAGGAAAAGAATCCAGTTTCTCTTTATGTAATTTTGAAAACAAAGATACGTCTATGACCCCAGTGGTCAATTTTGGCAAGTACGAACGGGTTATTTAGAAGATCCAGTGATTGTCTTCTCCTCCAGTCCATTTTTTTTTTTTTTAATAGGAAGGCAGGAAGGAAAAACGATCAGCTTACACTGTTAAAATTCACCTTTCTGAGACATAGGAAGACTGGTGGTTTGTATTAGAAATGGGCTTTGTTTATTTGATTTCAAAAAGTATTTCCTTGTTAAATTGCTATTTTACTATCAATCTCCAAAAGCTTATTTAATGTCAATCTAAGAAGGAAAAAAAGAAAAAAGACACTTAGCTCCCCCCCTTCCCTTGCTTTTCTTTAGCCCATTTTTTCTCGTCTAGTTAGTTCTTCTAGACAGTGTATACCATACGTCATTCTGAAAACTATTCTATAACATGCTTCCTGTAGATTAGCAAAATTATTTGGAAGCAAAATGAACAATAATGATTTTTCTGGTATTTATTTTGCTGGACAGATATGGTATCTCAGCGTAAGGAAAGCTAGCAGTAAAGAATACGAACTGTTGGAAATGCATCAGGATGCCAATAATAACATTGTCTTTAATGAGAAGGGATAAAGGAGTTGGTCTGTATTTTTACTTTTATATATAAATTGTTTTATATTAATACTTACGATCAGGCAACTGTGCCTAATGCTTAATATCCCTTTATGAAGAAGTTAGGCAGCCTAACATAAATGCTGTGAAGTGCTAAACAACTCCAAAAATATTGAACTCCTTAAGATGCAGAAAGAAGCAACTCTGTGGTATAATTATAATTTCTGATGCCAATACCATCTCTAATAAAGGATGAGCTTTTGCACTGAGATGTAAGAAATTTACATTTAAAATTATCTTCTGTTTTGTTTTTAAAAGGCAGTTTATGTCTGAAGAAGTGTCATTTACTACAGAATGCCAAAACAAAAGCATGCAAATTACACCAGTTTACCGTTTTTATCATCAATGTTATTACTGCTTGTAGAATGAAGATTTTGCTCCTATTTGCATTCTTCTTTTTAACATGTATTTGTGATGTTCAACATGTTTGATCATGGTTTTCTTTCAAATTTCATTTTCTTTCTCCATAAATAATAAACAATGATAATGAAGCAAAGTACCTTTTCTATTCTGTACTCTAATTCAGTATAGCATATAATAGCATCTCTTATAACACATTACAGGAACTGTTTCAAATAATATATAATATATTCTACTGTTTTAAGAGATGCACTGGAACAAAAATTGTATATGTTACTAGCTGTAGGCTTTTTTTTTTTTTTGGGGGGGGGGGGGGCGATGGGACAGGGGGAGGAAGGAAAGAAAAAAGAAGAAATAAGGCATTTGAATACTGCTGCCTGGAATAATTTTTGCATTTTTCTTCCTAGTTAGAGAAAAAAAATTAATTCACAAACATATATTTTTGCTTCTGTTTATTACAGTT
This sequence comes from Falco rusticolus, assembly GCF_015220075.1. Taxonomy (NCBI): domain Eukaryota; kingdom Metazoa; phylum Chordata; class Aves; order Falconiformes; family Falconidae; genus Falco; species Falco rusticolus. The sequence continues at coordinate 52,112,778 of NC_051187.1, forward strand.
CCTCGATTCTAAATGTCATTTTTGATTGTGTTCTTGATGTTTTCAGCCGTTAGTATTCAGTCTCTCTCTGCACCATATCTGAGTATTTACTGCTTTGAAGCTCAATACAGTTGGAATTCTAAAGCCAAATGTCTCTAGATTATGTTTTATTGACAAATTATTCATACACCAAATACTAAAATCTAGTAGATTTTACTTTGCAATTGCCATTTTCTGTTGCAAATACTGTAAGACTTGCAGAAATTGAAGAAAAGGGAACAAAAATTTGGGGGGTTTTGGGACACTGTTTCAGAGTAACTGGCATATGACAACTTCTGTTATTTTTAAACATTTTCAGTCATATAGATCGACTTTTTCCACAATAAGAAAAAAAAAAACAAACCAACAACAAAACCACCCTTGGTCTGTCTTTTTAACGATTCATAGTCTTGATTTTTTAAACAGTTTTTTTTTTAAAAACCTAAGGAATGCCAAAATCCATATGGTGCTTTCCAGTCTGTTAATACTTCAGATTTGGAACATAAAATGTGTCCTCTTTCAATTCACCCCAGGACAGATGGAGCAGAGTGATTCCAGCTTTGCAAAGCCATAATTTTTTATCGTTTCTTTCAATGGTTGTTTCTTAGGTACTTTCCTAAAGCAGTAATTTTACTAATAGTAACTGAAAATCACGGTATAATTTTAGCATTACATTCTCTGACCTTTTTAGTTGATCACACAGGAATTGCAGTGCACTGTCTTCTGCACAGTAGATTATCTCATTACTGCCTGTGGTATTGATCTCTTCTGAAACCGTTTCTCTTATAATCATTGCTATCACATACTCACTTTCCCTATTGCTTATCAGCTCTACAAGGGGCTCAGCTGTTGGAAGTGGTAGCGGGGTGAGAGATTTCCCAACAGCTATAAAAGCTTTCCTGAAGTGCTGGGGTGAAAAGCTATGGCATACATTTTATAGCTGTATCAGGTGAAACCCTAGTTCATAAAGCTGGGCTGGCAGAGCTGAAAGGGTACTTTACCAGAGGTCTAGCAGACTGACTCTTTGCAGCTGTAGCGGGGGAAGAGTATAAATTAACTTCTAGTGAGTACTTGTACTCTCTGGAGTAGACCTCAGGGGTGTAATGCTGACCATGTAGCTGATGGCCTCCCCTGCACCAGCAACGGAAGGCATCAGCTCTGGATATGGAGAACGAAGATCTGAGTCACTTGAGCAATATCAGCTCTTATCTTCCTTTTGTTGTGCCACAGACACTTGAGACACTTGTTATTGCACTGTTCAGTTTTACTAAACTGCCTTTTTACCCTCATATCTTAGCAGTGACACACAAATTTTGTGAAGGCATAGAAGTGAACGTTGAGGTGGGTAAAAATATAGTCTTCATAACCCTTCAAGTGCTACACTCCAGCTGCTCCTGGACTTTTTGTGGCTGGCCCAAATGTGGGGGAGAGGGAAATAAATCAAAGTTTTTGAGCTAAAGGGACTTAACCATTGTCCACAAGCCAGTAAAAACGGCTTTTTGTGGTTCTCAATACAAGGGGGTAGAGGAGGATGGGCATTTAAAAGCAGATCAGTATTTTATATACAAAGATGTTAACATGATTGTAGACTTTACTGTGCCAATGAAATGATATGCCACCATAAATTTCTAACTGTGAAACATTTGGCTTTATATCATCATGTACATGAAGATCTTTCAGAACAAAAGTGCACTATGTTTCAGCCATTTGGTTTAATTTGTATTATTTGTCAAAAAGTATGAAAAAAAGTATTTTAAATTAGATGAGCATTAAGCTTGCCTTTTAATCAGGTTTTTGTGGTCATATAGGCATGAGTCAGAAATAGTGCTGGTGCAATTTATTCAAATTTTTTTGCTTCTTGATAAGCAGAAAAAATAACTACTTCTGTAAGATTGATTCTTATGTAACTTTCCAGTGCTGCATTCTCACAAACTGTTGATACAACTCATTCGTGCTTGCTGTTTAATTTTCTTTTCATAGTAGAAAGGCATTTGATGCCACTTCAGAAACTAGCAATCAGATCTGCCAAAAACCACTTGTGCACATATGGCACTTAAAACCAAAATTGAGCCTCCATAATAAGTACGAGACCCTTTCTGGGTTTAATTTGATTTTTTTCCCCGTCAGGTTTAGTGTCACGAATTTTGTGTAGCTGAATTCTATTCTCTCTGCTCGTGGCTAGTAAACCTTTTCTATTTCTATAAATAGGTTGGTAATTAGACAATCAATGTTTGCACCTACTCCCCCCTCCCCCCCCGGTAAAAAAACAAAGAAAAGCAAGTCTTCCCTGGCATTACCAGTATTAAATAAATAAATAAAAAAACCAAAAAATATAGGAATTAAATTCTTCCTTTCTAAAACTTCAGAACATTACATATCATACCTAGGTGTGCTGAATGAATTGCATTGTATACAGTTGTTAAAATTGCTGTTGGAAGCACTCTTCAGCTTCACAAGGGTACATGACTGTGTTAGCTGATGTTAGAAGGTTCCTCACAGAAAATAAATACATGGCCTACATCCTGGGCCCTAGATATTGATAAGCCAGGTTACACACACAAAACTAATTGCTTGTGTTTTTGTGAAAACCCAGTCTCTTCACTGGTGACTGACAGGGAGGGAGCAGATTGTGCTGATAATCCATAACGAAAGAGTTTTCTGGGCACATGTTTTGAGCTGTGCCTCTTAACCAATGTGCAAAGGATAACGTTAAGATAATGCACCATGTCATGTCGATAATTACGGAGCTCAATTCAGTAACTATGGAACACAGCACAGCAAGATGTTAATTGCACTGCAGACCAGTGGTCATTAAAATTCATCCTTTACTCCAAGCTTACAATAACTGTTTTCTATCATGGAATTGGTTTGCCAGGTGTAGCAGGGGCTTGGACTCAGTGACTGCTGTGTTCCTACCAGTTCTGAATTATTCTGTATAAGAAGCCTTAACAGAACTTACATGAAGTGAGGGAAATCATTACCTTTATTTTTCACATACGTGTGTGTGCGCCTGTGTGGATGTGGCAATTCTGAAAAGCCATGGCTGTGTGATGGAAAGTATAAAAGTATATTATGGCATATGGCATAAAGATATATTTACTTCAGTGTTTAGCCTTTAAGCCAGACCAGTTGGAAGAAAGTTCAGGAAAATTAACTAGATAAATACCAACACACATTTTTTCATATGAAAGCTAATTAATTGTACGTCTGTATATTTGGTAACTTAATGATGTAATCCAGTATCTTGTTCTTCCCTTCCCCATTCTCTCTTCTCTTTGCTGAAATATGAGCATACTACTTGTTCATACTTTTTTAAAAGATGAGTAGAAGTATTTGGACTAAAAGCATTACTGAAACTAATAAGGTCAGAATTCAATTTGTCTTTCTGTCTTCCAGGTGCCTCTTCCCCAGTTACATAGGTGTGTGTATTCATTGACTTACGCCAGCTGGTACAGCTGGTGTGGCTACATGAACTCTGTTTTCCCAGGGTGGGCTTGACTTATAAATTACCAAGACTAAAAGCTCTTGTATATTAAAGCTGTGATTGGTGAGGAGCATACTATTGGGATCTTAAAGGAGCTGCAGGTGTTTTCTTTGTTGCAGTCTCTGCTGTAGTCTCTGCAGGAAATTCCAAGGCAGGAGGGTATCTTTCAGCAGCAATGTTGCTTCCCTTGCTGAACACCATGGGCAAGATCCTTCTAGTATTTTTTGTCCCTGGTCAAATAAAGTTGTAGGACTGAGTTTATTGCCAGTGTACAGGATGCATCTAGAAAATATGTGCAGTACTCCTGTGTTGTTTGAGAGGCTTCTTCCCCAAGCAGCAGGGTTCTGTAGTACTGAATTGCAAGGCAAAAGCACAGTTAGAACTGGGAAACGGAGGCACATGCATTTTGTGAATCAGACCCAAGCCTAACTAACTGTCAGCATTTTTTTGTGTTCAATTTATTCATTTTCTTCAGAACTATAGAATCTATACAAACAGAATTGGGTCCTTCTCTGGCAGCACTGACAAGAATACTTGTTGGGCCTTAAAAATTTGGGGAACCCAAGGTAATGTTATAAACTGATGCTGATGTTTCAGGATTGTGGTTCCCTCTCGAGCCGCTGTCTGGGAGCATGGAAGATGAATGACTCAGCCAAAGTTAGGACTGTTACACGAGGCAGTTAATAAGGGGTTTAGGAATAACCCATCTACCACTTCTAGAAAACAGTCAAGTTTACCCTGTAAGTCAGAATGGAGAATAACACTGATACCTGTAGGCACTAAAAAGACCAGTACTAATAGCCTGGAAGGTAGGAAACCTGCAGATTTACAAGGCCAGGATGCACACATTTTTTTCATGTCAGTGGTACTCTGACATACTAACGAAACCTCAGCGGAATTACTACTGCCTGAAGTTCATGCAATATTAGACATGATTCTGAGTCTGCCACAGTGCAGATGAAGAGTAGAACAACTAATCTGCGGTGAACAGATTAGTGAGCACAACTGTAAGGCTAGGAACAGGTTGATTAAGTTTGTAATAATGAGTTACTGTGACTGCATGTTTTAGATGCCAACTTTCTCATCTGTTGTAGCTCTTTTAAATCAGCTGTGAGAAAGTTAACCAAGTTCCTTCTGTGCAGAGCTGCAGATGTTCCAGCATGTCACATCAAAAGGTAACAGCACAAGGTATTCAATACAGATCCCTGTAACTGCTCAAAAAACTAAAATATTTTGTTAGTTGTTGCTGTTTGAGTCCCAAGTTGTTATAAAACCTACTGAGTTGAGTTGCTTTGAGGCAGTACCACTAGAAGATATAATGCAATTAACTTGGGTAGATGAAGTTGATAATTGACAGAAGATATCCCAAATGTGTCACATAGACTCCAGGCAGTTTGTCAGATTTCTACAATAATTGGAGAACAATTGTAGTTCATTGTGATAAATCCTTTTAATATATTGGCAGATGTATTAAAAAAAAAAAAAAAAAAAAAAAAAAGGATAAATTACTGGTAAGTTCCATGGTTCTATAATATGCATTTAGTTCTCAATAAAGAAAAATGAGTTTACAACATCCAAAGTTGTAAACATCCAAACATTAAGAATCTAGAAATCAAAAGACAAAACATTATTCCAAAGCAATTTGGAAACAATAATGCCTTCCATGACCTGATTTTCAAATTTCTTGTGAAAAGGTGGGTTGTTTTTTGCAATATAAAGCAGAATAAAGAACTACTTTGCAGTGCTCCGTAAGTCCTGTAAAACACTAATGTCTAGAAGATTTTTTTAGATATTTTCCATTTGTAATAAGAATTAGTTGCAGCCTTTGCAAATCTTCCCCTTTTGCACTGATGTTGAATTGAAGAGGGAAATGCAGTGAAAGCTGAGCTTTACAAGTGTTTACAACTGTTGGTGTCCTGGATGCTTTGGCTTTACCTTTTAACAGTTATCACCAGCCAGTTTCTTTACTGGCTATCTTTTGTAATCCTCCAGTTTATGATGGATGGGGGGAAATAAGAAAGGGAGTGGTGTGTCATGGTTGTAGAATTTTTTTGTAACACAGCCGTACAAATGGAAACATCTGACCCTTGCTTCCAACTGTGGTAATGAAAAATATGAGAGAAAGACGGGGAACAAGGGTCAAGAATCAAAAAAGAATCCATAGTAAACAGCTAATTGAATTCTGCTGTTGGAATATGGCCTGGAATTCAACTCAGTCTTCCATTTCATGGTGCAAACTTTGAAAGGAAAACTGCTGATGAAGGGTTGGGCTTTTCTGGGGAGGAGGACAGGTGGTCTTTTCTGTCTGTTACAACATTACGAAACTGATGGATTTTTGGTCTCTATTTCTGTCTTCACCCTGGTCTACCCATTGCTAATGCACAGAAGTTTGTACTGCAAGACTGATGATTTAAAACTTGGTTCTAATCATCACCAAGGGTTTTGTTGTTGTTTTGTCCTGGAAAGGGAATAGCTGTATAAATTTTTACTGTTATTACTACATTAGTATTATAGATATAATAGACAGCAGTTAGATGCCTTTAAAGTATTGGTAGGAAAGTTCTTTTGAAACTTCTGCTATTTTGCTGCTTATGGAAACTTACTTCTGGTCACAGTATTTTGCAGAAATTGTATTATTGCAGGCATCTCCTTATAATTGCTATGTAGTTTTTTTTTGTTCACTGTTTAGATTAAGTGTTCTTTTCTCTTTAAGATTAAATTGCTGAACTTTCTGAAATGTGAAATTGCAAAGTAATGCAAGAAAGAATTTTTTTATGGATGTCTGTAAAATCTCTCCCCTGTGATATTGTTGATATATTATATATAAAGCAGAAAATAAGAAGACTTTGTTAACACAATAGGAAGAAGCTACAGATTAGATGAATATTGCAATAAAATATTCCTGTTAAAGTTATGAACTGACATCAGACCAAAATGAGTGGTCTTTTTAATCTGAAAACAGTTCATTGGGGAATGCTGGTTACACATGACAGTCACAAATCAGTTTTAAATAGAAGTTTTTTCTCAATCTGGTTGGACAAATTGTCTGCTGATAAAGTAATTATTTAATATTAATACAGAACTCTTAATCCAAATTGATTGTGAAACACTTATATCCCTAAGGAATCCTTTTGGCTCCTAGATTAAATAGTACTTCTGTTTAACTGGGCATGTGTAGTCTCCAGCCTTGACAGTTGGGAATATTTTTGCAGTTAGGGAAGACATAATAGGGGAAGACAGCTGCTTATGATGAATATGGCTGTAATCCTGGAAAGAAAAGGTCTTTATATAAGTCTATGGTAAGGGGAATTTGGTTGAATGAAAGGCACAGGTAATCATACAATCATACAATCATTTAAGTTGGAAGGGACCTTTAGGATCATGAAGTCCAACTATTAACCCAGGACTGCCAATTCTATTACTAAACCATGTTGCTAAGCACTGTATCCATGCATTTTTAAACACCTCCAGTGATGGTGATTCCACCACCTCCTTGGGAAGGCTGTTCTAATGCTTGAAGCTCTTTCAGTGAATAATTTTTTCCTAATATCCAATCTAAACCTTCCCTTGTGTAACTTGAGGCCCTTTCCTCTTGTCCTGTCACTAGTTATCCCGGAGAAGAGACCTACCCCCACCTGCCTGCAACCTCCTTTCGGATCACCATACAGAGTAATAAGGGCTTCCTCTGAGCCTCCTCTTCTCCAGGCTAAACAATGCCAGTTCCCTCAGCTGCTTCTCATTGAGCCTTGTTGCCCTCTCTGGACACACTCCAGCACCTCTGTGCCCTTCCTGAAGTGAGGAGCCCAAAACTGGACACAGGATTTGAGGTGCAGCCTCACCAGTGCCAAGTACAGGGGGATGATCACTGCCCTTGTCCTGCTGGCCACACTGTTTCTGACACAAGCCTTGGCCACCTGGGCACACTGCTGGCTCATGTTCATCTGGCTACCAGCAGTACCCCCAGGTCCTTTCCCACCAGGCAGCTTTCCAACCCTCTTCTGTGGGGAATGAAGAGAGGGGACTAAGCTGATGCAAGCAAGATGTCGGTTTATTAGTGATTCTTTTACATTAATATATGTTTCTACCTTCTACATGTTAGACACTGATTGGTTAATTCTTAAGAGTGAACTACACAGATTGGTTATCTTCTAAGACACATCATTTATACAGTAGGTACTGATTAGTCTATCTTATTTTAGCATCAATCTTTATTCTAAGATTAGGGGTTTGTTTTCTACTTGACTTTCATGAATAACAAAGTTCCTTACCAGCATTATCAGTTCCCTTATCTTGCTGTATGTCCCTCTTTTGTCCATTGGGTTGGCATCTCAACCACTATGGCTCAAGAGTCTGCTGTTAACTTGTTCCTTTGTTCCCAGGACTTATGCCCTACAAGTCCTAACCTGTCTCCATTCATCAGGCTAATAGTGCTCAGACTCTCATCCTTGAGGCCTTGCCCTACACTCTTCCCCAAGCCTGTAGCATTGTGTGGGGTTGTTGTGACCCAAGTGCAGGACCTCACACTTCTCCCTGGTGAACCTGATGGCCTCAGCCCATTGATCCAGCCTGTCCAGACCCTTCTGCAGAGCCTGCCTGCCCTCCAGCAGATCAACACTCCCCTGCAACTTGGTGCCATTTGCACAGTTACTGAGGGTGCATTCGATCCCCTCGTCCATATCACTGATAAAGATATTAAACAGGACTGGCCCCAGTACTGAGCCTGGTGAACACCACTTGTGGGCAGTTGCCAGATGGATGTAACTCCAATTAATACCACTTGTTGGACTCAAGCTGTCCAGCCAGCTTTTTACCCAGCATACAGTACACCTGTCCAAGCCATAAGTAGCCAGTTTAAATGTAATACTTTTGAAGCTGTTTTTATAGTTCATTTGTTAAAAACAAACTAAATGCAAATTAATTGGAACATTTTAATCTGAATTCACCCATCTAGAAGTAACTTTTTTTTTCAAGTTAACTTTTTCTTTCATAACCTAGTACTGTAATTGCTTACAAATGGTACTCCTGAACAGAACTACTATGAATATTGTGCAGACTTGAGAGATTAGCCCTTACTTTCTTGTCTTTTCTGCATGGATTTCCCTGCACTGAATTGGACTGCAGAATTTGCATGCATCCTATTCTTCCATTTAAATAGGTTCTTGCATGGGAAGAATAGTTCAAACACCAGCAGTCATAGTTAAGTCATCTCTGTCTCTTTTGTTTTGGATATATTGTACCTTTCATTCTCTTTTTGAGTAAATGTTTAATTTGTTACTTTTTCATTGGTTTGAATTTGAGAAAATTACCCTTCTTGATGTGTAGTATAAATAGATCCTTATTACTTTTATTCTTGAAGCATTATGCATCATTTCACACCAAACCAGCTGCATGGAAATGTTGGGGGGGAGGGGGCAGGAAGTGTAAAAAAATTTCTAATTTGATGGTTCATTTCCTGAAATTATTACGTTTCTCAGAAGTAGTAACAATCACTGGTGTATGCATTTCTCAATTCAGAAATAAGATAGGGGGCATCTGCAGACATGAGAGTTAATCTAGGATGCAAATAGATAAACTCAGTTGTAATGCAAAAGTATCAGGGCTGGACTTCTCTCCCTAAGCAAAATATGTTTGGATTTTAAAATCCAAACATCAACCACTTTATTTTTCCCAGTTTTGGTAGAGGTGAAGCTTGGTAGAATTTTTCTTGTCACATTATAAAATCTGATTTTATCGTATGTGCAAGAGGCATGTAATATGCATATTGTAAGTGGCTTTTTAAGGGCTCTTACGCAGTAGGTGCTTACATTTTACTGTATAGCACATAGGGTTTCATTATTCATTTTGCACATATACAATAAGCGGCTGCATACTTCAGGGTGTGAAATCACACTGCTGACAGGGCGGGGAAAGGACTTGAAGATTCTTGCATTTCACTTTTTTTTTTTTTTTTAAATATTAAGTACTGGCAAGCTGTTTTCTTGGGTGAAGAAATATTATTTGAGTTTATTCCATGAATTAATTCCAGTTGGGATCTGTCGCGGAGGTGCCATCAGCAGCGGAGCCCGTTTCCAAGCAGCGGACACCTCAGGGGAGTGGGAGGCCGGCAGGAGCCCGCAGCAATCCTGGCCGGCTGAGGAGAGCTGGGCAGGGCCAGCACAGCCGCGGCCGGGCACACACGCAGGGCCAGGGAGCAGCGGTGTCCACCGGGCAGGAGGCTGTGTCTGCAGCTGGTGGAGCTGCCCAGGCAGAGCTCCAGTGGGAGCACGCTGCCAGCCAGGTGCCAGGCTGTGCCCTACTGCTATGCCGGACCCAATGGCAGCAGCGAGCGCACCTGTGGTGGTGTGTCCTGTGAGAGGAGCCCCGCAGCTCAGTGGCAGAGCTCCGGGAAGAGGTGAGTAGGTTGAGGTGTATCAGGGAGTCCGAGGAGGAGACAGGCTACTGGAACCTGGAACCATGCCCTACCATCCCTGGGACAGGCCTGTCAGGCAGACAGGCCACGTGGTGTGGAGGATCCTCTGTTCTCCCTCCACCTGGCTGAACACAGTGACTTAAGGGATAAGGAGGGAATGGTGACAGGTTCCTGCCCAGCGCAGCAGGCCTATCTCCTCCGTGACTGCCCCACCTTCGAGGTGCCCAGGTACAATAGGTGTGAGGCTCTGGAAGTGGAAGGAAACAATGAGGAGGAGGATGGTCTGTTGAGTTTGGAGGTGTTGCCAAGGTGAAGTTGGCCTGTGCCCTGCATCAAAACCACTTCTATGAAGAACAAAAAAGGTTATTGTCATAAGAAATTTCTGAGGAGAACAGAAGGCCAAGTTTGCCAGTCTGACCCACTTGGTAGGAAAATTGCTGCCTGTCTGGGGCCCGGGTTAAAGATGCGGTGAGAAAGGGGTCCAAGGGCAATCAAAAGAGACTTCAGGGCCTTGGGATGACTGGTTAAGCACTCAGGAACACAAGCAGTGTTTTCCTTTATCCTCCCTGCAGTCGCAGGGGATGATGTTGGAAGAAACAGGCAGACCCAGCTATCAGTACCTGGTTACATGACTAGTGTCACCAGCAGAATTTTGGGTTTTTTGATCATGGGACAGTCTGCATGACACCAGGCCTGCTAGCAACAGATGGGATACACATTTCTCAAAGGGGGAAAATTATCTTCACACAAGAGTTAGCAGGGCTGATTTGAAGAGCTTTAAACTAGATTTGAGGGAGGAAAAGGATAAAACCAGGCTAACTATTGGTAAGCCATGGGATGGCATGCCAGTGTTTGAGGGACAGTGTGCTAGTGAGGCTCTTTAGTCTGCTCCATGATGTGCTGAGTACTCTGGAGCTCATTTGAAATGCCTCTGTACTAATGCACACAGCATGAGGAGTAAACAAGAGGAGCTAGAAGCTTAAGGGAGGTGATTGTCCTACTGTGCACTGGTGTGGCCCCACCTTGAGTACTGTGTGCAGTTTTGGGGGCCTCAATGTAGGAAGGACATCAAACTATTAGGGTGTGTGCAGAGGAGGCCGACCAAGATGGTGAAACTTCTGAAGGATGAGACTTATGAGGAGCAGCTGAGGTCACTTGCTTTGTTAAGCAAGAAAGAGGTGACTTAATTACAGTCTTCTTCTTCAGGGGGGGCAGTGGAGGGGGAGGTGCTGATCATCTCTCTCCAGTGACCAGTGATAGGAAATGGTGTAGCTGCATCAGGGGAAGCTCAAGTTTGGACACTAGAGAAAGGTTCTTCACAAAGAGCGTGGTCTGTCACTGGAAAGGCTCCCCAGGAAAGTGATCAAGGCACCAAATCTGCCAGTTCAAGGAGTGTCTGCACAGTACTGTCATATGGTTTAGTTTTAGGTTGTCATGTAAACAGCAGGGGGCTGGACTCTATTAACTTTATGGGTCCCTTCTAACTCGAGTTATTCTGTGATTCTATGAATCCTGTGAGCATTTACAATTTTAGCCATGTCTTTCCCTGTAAAAATGTCCCAAATTTTATAGCGCACAAAGCCATCCAATGTGGCCAGTGGCTACTGCTCTGTGTTTTTTTCATTCTGTTCTTTTTTTCCTTCCCGTGTGCTGAATGACTTAACTGCTGAGAGAAACACAAATCCTTACGGTGTAGACTCTGTTCTGACCAAAATTATTCTCAGTTTTTATTTAAGTGTGTTTTTCAGATGTGATGACAAATATTTGGGGATGAGGGGGTGGGGAGAATTAAAAAGTCACGGGTGTTCATTCTTGCAAATATAGAAAAACAAATCCTTATGGTGTAGACTCTGTTCTGACCAAAATTCTTCCTCATATTTTCTTTAAGTGTGTTTTTCACATGTGATGATGAATATTTTGTGGGGAAAAAAAAAGACAGATTTTTATAAAGATCTACTTTTTTTTTTTTTTTGTCTAGTACCCTGATACAATATATGCATTTTGTACACTCTTGACAGTCATGAACTGAGAGCAGCAGAGTTTACACTACTGAAGCTAAACTCTTGTCTGTCTGTAACCAAAATTTAGGCTTTGTAGGGGTAAACGCTCTCTAAGAATGCTTATACAGTCAAGGAGACAGCTTTCAATTTAGAAAATACCAACATTTATGTCCAGGAAAGAAAGCAAACCCTCTCTTTCTTCAAAAAGCAGGAAAGAAAGCTGAGCAAAAGGTTGGAAGCTCCGGTGTGAGTTCCCTGCTAGCTCCAGTGGCTTTACACTAGTCCGAAGCAGAAACTTACTTCACACAACTACATTGTTGTTTCCACACCAGAGCAATGATGGTGGCAAAACATAGCAGACTACATTCATGGGTTGCCTTGAATTTTTCAATGTATGTTTAGTTCAATTCAGTATTTTTTTTGTTTGTGAGTTTTTTTGTTTGGTGTTTGGTTTTGGGTTTTGGTTTTTTTTTTTACATTCCCAATGAAAAAGAGGCTCTGAAAGGTTTAGTTCCAACTGTTTAATTACAACACAAACTGGAACACTTGCTTTTACAGTGAAAAATGAGCTAATTCCAGTAGTATTAAAAAATTGCTGTTATAACTGAGCAGTAAAAGAAAGAAAAATTAAATAGTAGACTGTTTCCGATGTTGTATATTTGATAATGGTTCACTTCTCCTCCAAGAAAGCATACAAAGATGATGTTGACCTGACTGATAAAATTGACCCAAAAGCTGAACTTTGTTGAAAGATGACCCTTTTAAGTGTTGATAGCCGTGTCAATTTGGGAGAATTGAGGTCCATCAGAATGTGTTCTGGTGAAAAATCTTCATACAAAGATGTGTGACCATGTTTGTTCATGGAGCATTGCTGGAGGAGGCAAGGTCACCATGAGGAAGCCATTTATTGTATTTTACCAGCTCCTCAGCCTGGTTATTCCCCCATGAACCTCACTTTGGAAGAATTGCAACAATTTTGCAAAGTTTGCCTCAGTTTCAGAAATATCTGCCACACCTGGTAGCTGCAGCAGTAACTTACCCAGTTCTTTGTCTTACTGATTTTTACATTTTAAATGTATTCAATGCTTTTTAGAGTAACACCAAATTCACATCCTACTTCCTGCTGTTTCCTTTTCTTCCTGACTGCTTTCTTTTTGGCATATCAAGCCCTTCTGGCACACAAAACTGAGAAGGCAATTTACATGCAGAAGAACAAAGGTTTCACAATTTGAATTTCTCAGCTACGTATTTTATGCAGGAGAGCATGTCTGGTTTATTTTCCATAGGGAGTGAACCACAGCCTGCTGTACATTATTATAATGGGAGGTCTCCCTTTATGTGATCCTTAATATTTATTTAATAAGCTAACATTATGAAGGCTGAAACTCTGTCATTGCTATTTATACTGTATTTGTGCTTTGGGATAAAAAAGAAAAGCATCTGCATAGAAAAGGCTTATGGGAACTGTTCATACACTGAAGTGTTTCATCTTGGGGTATGAAATGTGTTACATAAAAAGCATCAAGAAGTCTTAATCCTGTTTATGCTTCAGAAGTTCCCTCTGGGGTTTAAATTTTTCTGACAGTGGAGACTGAACTCTTTATGAAAACATTAACAGTTAGAAAGGATTTTCACATTAAGTGAAATAAAATCATTGTTTTTTATTCAAAATGAGGTTGTAGGAAGTGGTTTATATCACATATTGCTTTTATGCCCTTTCACTACAAGGATTTAAAAAGACAGGTGTAAATCTCAGTTCTGTGAAGAAACACCATGTGGCAGAGAGTTTTCTATTAATTTCTTCATCAAATTAGAAAATTTTACTGATAATGCAATTAAAATTGCAACAATTAGCTATTTATTGCTGTCTCTAAGGTTATCATATATATTTTTCTTCTCTTCTTCCCCCATATTATTTCTATTAAAAAACATTTCCCCTTAGCTGAGTGGCTACTTCTGCCCATTTTTCCCCATTTACAAGAATGATAAATAACTTGTATTCCATCATTTTGTTTCTACTATGCTGGAAGGTATTTAAAGAAAATAAACAAATATATGACTCAGTCTTTCTAGATATGAGCAAAAAATTTTATAGTATACATGAAGATTAACATGATGTCTGTACGCTGAAAAAATTGCAACAAAGGAAGGATGGAGAAGGAGCTATTTGTGCTGAATGATAAGTCAAGAAGTATACTTTTAATATGTCAAGTGTTTTGTGTCTTGAATTGAGTCCATTGTAAGAGTTGCATACATATTATTTATATTATGCAAGCTGCAAGTTACTGTGAGGCTCATCTGGGAAAGAATAGGTCTGAGAGATTGAGTTTTAATTAACTTCATAGGCAGGAGAATGAATTTAGGGTTCTTACAAACAGTTTGACCTAAGCATAAAGATTTTCCTAAATTAATTAACAGGAAGGGTGAGAGTTTCAGTCAGGCTATGGTTCCAGGAGTCATTTTCAAACACTGTAGCCGAGATAAACTTAGAGCTAGATTAAAATAAAATTTTACCCCTTCCCAAAGGCAGCTTTCTTTAATGGATGCATCATAGCAGTCCTTGTCTGTGGAAGAGCTGTCTTATAAAAACCTTAACTGACAGCTTGGTAGAAAAAAAACATTCCTAGTACAGTTCGGATCTCTATTTTCATAATTAATGCTTTTTGGTTTTTTTAATATAGTACCCAATTAAGTATTTGAGAACTTTTTGTTTTTCTAGAATGCAGCTGATTTATTTTGTGCATCCTCTAGAATGTATAGTGTAATCAAGTAAATCTGAGTGATGGTTTCATAAAAGCAATACATCTGGACAAACTAGTGCTGAAGACAACTTCAGGATGTTACTAGGAATTCTTCCTTTTTCTGTTGTTTTTTTTCTTAAGGGATGGAAAGGTATAACAATGGCAGTTAAACTCTCCCCTTGTTTGTTTTCAAGTACAAACACACTTGAGCACAAATAAATACTCTGAAGCAGTTTTCACTGATTAACTTGCTTGTCTCATTGAAATGCTTTGTTTCTTTTTCAAAGTCTGACATCAAACTTCTTCAAGTCAGCTCTGACAAGAAACATAATCTGTCTATGCCCAAGTTTTCCATCTGTATATGGGTGACAATAATTCACCATTTCTCTTGGCTGTCAGTCAGGACTTGCCTGCAGCTGTGTAGTTCTCACTTGGGCTGCTTGGAACTATATAATATCACAGGTGATGCTAAACTGAAATTGAGCCTAAAATACCTACATTTAGTTTACTTTATCCTATCATTTGCATATGCTTGGACTGCAGGACCAGGATATGTAGCTTGTAGAGCAGGATTGTCATTCTCTCTTCATGGGTTTTGGGTGGTCATGAGTGATAAAGTAAGGCACAGATGTGAGTGTCATTCCAGTTGCCTCTCATCACTGATTATTTAATATATTGTACATATTTACAGTTTCTTTCTGTTGCTCTTCAGAGCTGTCATTCTCTGTGTTAGACAGTCAAATTACTCTTACTGTAAATTTCACTTCTCGGTTACTGATTTTCTTTTTCCATGAATAGTTAGTTATCATGTATTTATCTATTTGTTAGTGTTTCAGTGAGGGTTTTTATTTCAGCTTCTATGGTCCACTTTCTTATGAAATGCCTGTGTTGATGTTTATTTGTCTTTTCAGCCTTCATTTCTACTAGGAAACAGTGGCAAGTAGTGAACTGGTGGTGTGGTGTGGCTCTTGGGCTTTGGCACTTGGTAGAATTTTCAAAGCACAGTAATAACAGGTCTTGTCATGTTGTCTGAACTCTGGAATTAAGGAACTCTGACTTAGTTAAACAAGAATGTGCACAAAGTTCATGTCATGCTGACCCATCCTCTCAAGTCTTTAAATGAGTCACCCTCTCAAGAACCTACCATCTCAAGTCCTCAAAACTGATGAATGAAAGGACTTCCAATCAAGGGAGCCAACCTTGGAAAACAAAGAAAAGATAATGATAAAAACACCGTTATGTAAATTATGCATAGAGAAGTCTCCAAGTGAAAAAGTTCTGGTCACAAGAGGAGATGAGCTGATAAGGTGTTGCAGTCCTCAGAAAATTAGTTTGAAGTAAGGCAAAGGTAATAGTGGTAATGGGAGATCATGACCTCCAACTCAAATAACTTTGCTGAAAGAGGGCAAACCCCTGCTTCTGAAGGATGTGTAGTTGGTAAAAAGCTTC
Source organism: Falco rusticolus (assembly GCF_015220075.1). Classification (NCBI taxonomy): domain Eukaryota; kingdom Metazoa; phylum Chordata; class Aves; order Falconiformes; family Falconidae; genus Falco; species Falco rusticolus. Next base: position 52,128,879 of record NC_051187.1, read on the forward strand.
AGCAGTGCTATCTGAGGATGTGCACTAATTTGCATTAGAAGCAAGAAACTTGTAACCAATCCTGTGTGTGAGTAAAAATGAATATGTAATGTACTAAGAATACGAAAGTACTCTACTCCCCCATGCACCCAGTGCTGCAATAAACCCATGTCAGTTTTCTAAACTGTCATTGGTTTGGAGAGTTTTCCCGGTTGTGATTTTGGGTGTTATAAACGATAACGATTAAAACAATTTTATTTTGGGTTCAATCAATTTAGGTTGAGAAACAATAAGCAAAACCAGTGCTGGGTGCGTGGAGAACTCAATTAGTTCCACCACACACACACCTGAGTCCTAAAAGCAGCATCTTTTATCCCCAGATCTTGACTAATCTCTCACCGGATGTTCGTCCTGCTCTTTCCCCATTGGGTCGTTAGGGTATACCTTCTCCTCCTATTGGCTCTCCTTTGGTGCGCTTTTTCAAATCTCAAGGTCTTTGTCTCCTTCAGCAGGCCTTCTCTGGCATGGTTCCCTTTCCTTATGTCCTTTGGCAGGCTTTTCCAGGCAGCGATTGCCTCAGGGGAAGGGGAAGCCATCACATTGTCTTAAAGGAGAACCACATGTGCCCACTCACCACAACTGCGATACAGGTCCCAGATTTACACAGGGTACAACAATTACACTTATCACAGTACATCCTATTTTTGACATGAATCATGACTGCTTTTATTACATTGAGTAACAATCATCACAAGTTTGGAAAGAATATCTAAACCAAGAAGTATTTCCGGTGACGTGCGGAATTAGACTCTATAACTCGAAAGTTATAAAGTAGGTATGTTTATTGCGCGCAGATGCACGGGGGATCGCTCCTCCACAAGCGTGCATACCCGAAGTGACGAACCATCTCACATTTATACAATGAACAAATGAATATTCAATTAACGCCTATACATATTTGTTACCTAAACCCCGCTTCGTATGTTAATTAGCTTATCAGTCCGTTTCCTGGAATGTGGTGGTCTTGCAGGTTTGTAGGTGATTCATGTTCTTGTGACCATCCGATCTTCTTCAGGTGATTCATGTCCTTGTGACCACCCGATCTTTTCCAGCAAGGAGACTTAGCACTCCCTCCCTCTAGATAGCATTTGAATGTCTCTCATCTTTTCTTATTCTCTTTTAAATAGCCCCTTTGTTAGAGGAAGAAGGGCAGGCGTCTCCCCTTTGTTAGAGGAAGAGGGGCAGGCGTCTCCTCAAAACTGTGGTTGTCACCGCACCCATGACTAGTCACCATACCCACATTCCTTAAGCAGACACATACAATCACAATCCATGTCCATTATCCCCATTTCACATTATTTCTCCATATCAATCCCCCCTTTTCTATTAAATTAAGTAAATTCTTTTACTTAAGCAGCCTTCCCGAATGATATAAAGCATCATACATAAGTATTACTCTTTTAAACATTCTCCAAATCCACAAATATAACATAATGGTTAGTATTAAGGAAATTCCTAAACTGATCAATAAGATCACAATGGGGTGTACCAGAGTGTTAAGAATTCCTGTTGCAGAGGGTGACCAGCCAAAGAGAGTATCCCACCAATTATGGTTTCCATCCTGTTCTACCTTTTTTAAAACTTTCTTGATCCCCTCTACATCATGATGGATCATAAGAAGAGTTTCATGTCCCTTTTCTTTGGTTTCTTCCAGTATACGTTGTAAATCTGCATGTTTTAATAGTTCTTTTATACTGCTTATATTTAGTCCTATGGGGGTAGGAATTATTATCTGTGATAGGGTAAAACTGGATTTTAAGAATTGATGAGACACTACTGGGGCTGAGTAACTAAAATCGCATCCTGTGATAGTAGTAAAATTACAAATACAATAATTTGAATACTGTGCAGTCTCTTTTACCTCCCCATCTATGGTTATTGTGTTACACTTAGTTCTCAAACACGCACATCCCTTCCCTGCATATATAATTACTGTTTTCAAGTTTGCATTTGGTCGGGCCTTGAAATGACATATTTTCTGATCTGTATCTAAACAAGTATCCTGAGCCATTATAGTATTGCTTTCACAGAGGAAGCCCTGCTGTTCTCGCATAATACAAGATTCTAAATCTACTGTTTGCCACTTGTCGCCTGTCTTTCTGGCCCATGTTCTATGTTCAAAAGGGTATAGGAGCACCCCATTATGGTTAATTCCAAGGGCTACAATGGGGTGTATGGTAATTATTACTGCATTATGTATGGTTAACACAAAAGCTGTGATGGTGTGTGTGTTGGGGTCATAGGTAAAGTTCACCATATTCCACCATGACTGGAGTTTTCTTTCTACCTCCGTAGCACTGTCCCAAACCATCTTTCGAATTTCTGTAGGAAATATGCCTTCCTCTCCTTCTCTTATTATGGATGCAGCTATTGATTGCATCCACATTTGGGCTTGGATGCAACTTAGAGCCAGGGCGACGTCATCCTGTAAACCACCTAATGCCTTAGTGATGAGTTGATGATCTTCCATGTTTATTTGTTCCCACCTGGGGAGTACCTTCGATATCAACCATTGATGTGCCCCTAATGCCAATAATGAAGATTTTAGTGGTTGTTGTAGTTTTGATAGATCGGCCGTGGTGGCGGCTAGTTTATTCATTATCACCTCTGAGTCTATGGAATTTAATACTCAGAGTCCTGTTCCCAACATTCCAGTTACATCTCTCACTATTCTGTTTCGATAAATATTTCCCCTTTTTCTTAACCAAGTTGTCCATCCCTCATAAGAGGTTCGTAAGAAGGGGGAACAGGATGGCTTAACATCAGAAACATTGACTTGTATTTTTAACTCTATTCTTTTAAGAGACCATTCTGGGTTAAACAACATTTGTTGCTGACCTGTATTTCTGATTACATATGGTCCAATTGTATAAATCTTTGGATCTGGTTTAGTTAATTTAAGATCAAGTGTTAATGGGGTTGTTGTAACTGTGGTGGTGGTAGGAACAGTGGTTAGCATGATTGTTATTTTGATCTTATAAGTCAGAGCTGTTCTTGGGGATTCCTTTCCTAGGCATATTATAAAGATGGGCTCGGTTAAGGTAAAATTGTGCCAACATTCCCGTGAATTAAAGCACACGGTTGTATTTAGAAGGGTAAATTCCTTATCTACCTTTCTGACATTAATCTGGGTGTCTCCCGAAATCTTGGTGTTATCCTTTTCATTATATGTTTGACATCCTACTTTTATCTTATCTCCTAATTTTCCCCATAATCGGTCGACTTTGTGTACATCCTCCCGATCCCATTGATTCCTTTGGTACACCTCATTTTCAGAAAAAACCACCATAGCTAGTTTCGTCTTTGAGTCCACCTTTCCCATTATTCCAGTGTGTTTTTTCTGAGCATGATTCCAAGGCCAATTATCAGGCTCTTGGTTGTAGGCAAGAGAGAGGGTACAAAAAAACACAAATGGTTTAAACCCACTATTGATCATTTTAAGAATCTAAACGTTAAAATCTGTTTTGATCAAAAATATCTTTGTTTGAGTTGGGGCTTACTAATAACAAGTTGGGCGAGCCTGGCCACTGGCTCAGTCCCCGACTCTTGTTCTATATTGTTTGTTGTGGTGCCCTTCCCATATGGTGGATCCGCAACTGCTCAGGTTCACTTACTTGCCACCCACATTGTTCCCATTTGTCCGAGTAAATTTGAGTTTCAGTTCTTTTTTATCTGGGGTTACTTTCCAAGAAGTTGCAGGGGCTTTCTTAATCCGGGTATGGTGAATCCAAGAATTCTGTCCCTCAACCTTGATTGCAGTGTAGGTGGTGAGTAGGACTTGAAAAGGTCCGGTCCACTGTGGTTCCAGGGTTTTATCTGCAAAACACTTAACGTATACATAGTCTCCTGGTTGTATATCGTGAACAGGTCCATCCAGACCCCTACTGCGTGTTCCCATCATATGCTTCTCAATTCTTATTAATTGTTTGTTTAGTGCCACCATATAGGAAGTCATTGTTTCTTCACCAATCTGTGAAGACATCCCCTTTTGTACCCCATAGAGTCGTCCATATAAAATTTCAAATGGGCTAAGCCCCTCTTTTGCTCTCGGCCTAGTTCGAATTCGTGTAAGAGCTAATGGCAAAGACTGGGGCCAAGTTAGATTTGTTTCTTGGCCTAACTTGACAATCTGTTGTTTGATTAGATGATTCATCTTTTCCACCTGGCCACTCGATTGTGGTCGGTATGAGGTATGTAATTGCCAATCTATTCCTAGATGGTGGCTGATCTGTTGCACTATTCTGGACACAAAATGTGGTCCTCTATCCGAGGACATTACCGCTGGGACTCCAAACCTAGGTATTATCTCTTGGAGTAGTATTTTGGTCACTTCGCGGGCTTAAGCAGTTCTGCATGGGAAGGCTTCTGGCCAACCTGAAAAGGTATCCATTAGTACCAATATCGATTACCCCCCTTTTCTAGGAAGTTCTGAGAAATCGATCTGCCAATGTTGCCCTAGAACATTCCCTCTGCTAATGTTCCCTAGTTTTATTTTATTTGCTGTATTGGGATTATTGCGTAAACACATTTCACATTGCTGAGTCACCTGTTTTATTACAGTATACAAGTTTCACCCTTTCAATTTCTGATTTAGACTTTTATATAAAGTATCAGCTCCCCAATGCGTCTTATTAATAATAGGGCTGTGGTCCATATTAAATTGGATGGTACCACTATACAACCATCCCTTAAATAAGTCCACTTACTTAATTTTATTTTATAATTCATGTCCTGAATTACCTTTAAGTTTTCTTTAGAATAGTTTGGCTCTCGATCTGTACTTACAGTTTGGATTTTATCATCTGGTATTAAGGATAATTCCTCTTTTCCTACCTCCTCTGTTACTCGTCTGGCCTCATGGTCGGCCAGGCGGTTTCCAATTTCCAAATCAGTGCCTCAGAGTGGGCCATGCCTCACATCAAGGTCTGGCATGGCATTTGTTCCCACCGCTCAACGCCTGCTGGGTTGCAGCCAACAGCGGAGCTCAAGATTCTTCTTGGTGGCAAACACAGAGGCCAACCCAGTCTTGCCCTTGACTATGGTAGGAGGCACCTGACCAACCTTATTCCTTGTACTTCATTGTCAATGCAGTTTCATCTGCACATCCCATAACAAGTCACTGTCATGGCAAAACACACAGATTTACATTAGTAGAACTACTACAGAGTGTATTTTATTTCAGTTTTTCTGCCAATATCCCCACAGCCTTGCTGACCAAGGGATATTGTTTTTATCTGAACTGGGCAAGCCTCCCCCTTATCATTTTACTGTAACAGGTAAAGCATTTTTCACCTTTCCTGGAATTTATTTTCAGATACACCTGGTTAAAAATTTCTTTTACTTCAGGGAGGTCCTCTTTTCTGTTGAATTAAAGATAAGCTCAATATTTCAATTACTTGATCATATTTAACTTTTAATTTCATTTCCCCTTCTTTAAACGTCTAGATGTTCTAATAAATCTCATCCCAACAAAGATTTTAGTGAATTTGGCATTCTTATTTGTTTTTTTTTTTTAGTTTGTACTTTAAAGGTTTCAGGATGTTTTCCTGGTGGCCAGCAGCTCCCACAACTGTAACAATTTTTTTTTTTTTTTTTTTTTTTTTTTTACTGAAGTTTAACAAGTAAGTTGGTTTTGTATTCACTAAAATTCCACCTCATACCCATTCCCTGCCCTAGAGGGGCCGTTACCGGTCCTGTTGTACTGCAAATGCTGCAGCAATTGGGGTGACATTGTCAGGTCCTTCTGCTCAATTGTCAGCAAGAGCAACCCCTCCTCCTCACCAGCAGAAGGGTTCGGGGCAGGAGATGCTGTTCCTGCTCTGCAGGTTACACAAGCCTGCCTCTGCAGCAGCACTTCTGTTTTAACTCTTTCTTACCCTGAATGCAAATCTGCTACTTGTTGCTTTAAGTCTGTTGTTATTACGTATCATGCCGTTGCAGGCAAACAGAAAACATCCTGCCATGCATTCCAGCATGATTCAGTCGCACCTTCGAGGGGGTACAGGGGTTTGTACAAACTCACCTCAATACTTCAACACTTTCACAGGGTCTTTGATTCTTCACACACACACGCATGCCTCAGGTTTTACATACATCAGTACAAGTTTTTATATCTTACAACGTGTTTCATTCTGGTTGCTCACACGCCTCAGGTTTTACATACATTAGTACAAGTTTTTATATCTTACAACGTGTTTCATTCTGGTTGCTCCACAGAAGGAACCGCAACCTGAGCTTTTTAACACAAAAATTTCAACAAGAACATCCTTTTCTAGAGCCACAATCAAAGATCAGGTGATGTTAATCCCACACTCTTTCTAGTGCTAGTGCTAGTACCATAGGATCCCGAGGGGGTACTAATCCACAGTCCTTTTGCCACTCAGGTTGCCACTGGAGGACGAAGAACATGTCTGCATACGATACTTCGTCCCATTTTCCTTCTCTTCTCAGACACAACATTAATTGCAGGAGAGTGTTATAATCTAACGTTCCTCCCTCCTGAGGCCATTTCGCATCGCTCTCCAATTTATACAAAGGCCACCACTGATTACAATATTTAACCAATTTCCTTCTATTTTCGGTACCACCCTGTCCTACGATATCACTCCAATGTTTTAATATACAACCCAAAGGCGATTTTTCACAGGGCTTACTCCTTCCATTTCCCATTTTGCAATTTTAATTACTTTGTTTTTCTCCGGCCGCCTTAGCCACCCAAGGTTGGAAACGCGGATAGAGCTTTTTACTCGTTTTGCACTCAAACGCCTGTCTCAAGCACTCTTGCACTCACACTTAGTCAAAATAATTAAGCTATACACGGAAAATCAAAATGCGCATCTCAGTCACACCATTCACACTCTCCGGGCAGCCCGCAGTCACACAAGCAGTATGTTATACGGTACCGTGCACTTATGTACAAACTCTTAGGAACACTAACAGTTCACAAAGTATGCATTTCAATGAACAATTGCCAAAAAACAAACAACAAACAAAAACCAATTTTTCCTGGTCTTAAGCAGAGTGTTAAGTTTTCCGCTATTTGCCACAAATTACCAGAATGTTAATATTTTTTCAACATACATTTCATAACTCCGAGTTTTGAACATATAACAAGACAACACATAGAACAAACAAGACACAGAGCGCTATTTCAGTTGTTACATTCCAGGAATTCCCCAATTCTTAAGACAACCTAAAGGAAGTTTTTAGCTTCCTCTTTTTCCTACGCAAAAGTTTCCCTTTTACTTTTGCTGTGAGGTCCCTCTTGTTCCTGTGAGATTCCGCCTTATTCCGTCCCGCCCCCCGCTTTCCGTCACGAGGCCTCCGGGCTTTTAGGAATGGCAGTAACCTCGGGTTTGCTCGATCTGCCCTCAAGATCGCTAGCGGCCACCCCTTGGTCAGCAAACCCCCTCCCAAGGTACCTTTCCTCCTGGGGACTACGCTGCGCGCCGGACGTCTCCGTGCGTCTCACCAGCCGCCCCGTTACTAAACATACCGTTTTATCCGTGGATCCAGGGGTTTCTTTTCTGCTCCCGGGTGAACAGCTGAGAAGAGGAGGCTCCTCCGAGGAAATCTCCCGGGGCGCGCCTAGGAGCGTCCGCTCCGCAGCTGGTCCCTCAGCCGAGCAGAAATCCTCCTGCCTGGCTCGCCAAACTGACGTGCGGAATTAGACTCTATAACTCGAAAGTTATAAAGTAGGTATGTTTATTGCGCGCAGATGCACGGGGGATCGCTCCTCCACAAGCGTGCATACCCGAAGTGACGAACCATCTCACATTTATACAATGAACAAATGAATATTCAATTAACGCCTATACATATTTGTTACCTAAACCCCGCTTCGTATGTTAATTAGCTTATCAGTCCGTTTCCTGGAATGTGGTGGTCTTGCAGGTTTGTAGGTGATTCATGTTCTTGTGACCATCCGATCTTCTTCAGGTGATTCATGTCCTTGTGACCACCCGATCTTTTCCAGCAAGGAGACTTAGCACTCCCTCCCTCTAGATAGCATTTGAATGTCTCTCATCTTTTCTTATTCTCTTTTAAATAGCCCCTTTGTTAGAGGAAGAAGGGCAGGCGTCTCCCCTTTGTTAGAGGAAGAGGGGCAGGCGTCTCCTCAAAACTGTGGTTGTCACCGCACCCATGACTAGTCACCATACCCACATTCCTTAAGCAGACACATACAATCACAATCCATGTCCATTATCCCCATTTCACATTATTTCTCCATATCACCGGGTTTGCGCATTCAGACAGCAAAGACTAGATTCTGTTGTTGTCCTTTGTTTCCAAGCAACTGTCCCTAAAGAGCAGGAAAAGATGTCACTTATATCTTCAAACAACATTTGTATTTTCTTATAACTGTATGGCCCCAGTGAGTTCTAATGCAGAAAAATCTTCCCATTCCTTTGTCCATTAGCAAAGTTTTGTGTCTTGAAAACAAGTACAATGGGGGAAATATACATAAATGTTGAAAATACTAGCAAGGTAAACTTCTTGAATGTCTTTGACAGGATCAGGGAAACAAATGAATAATAAGGCTTTTAGCCAGGTGTGTTCACCTAGAACCACTGAAATCACTCTTTACCATCTGTCTGGCATTACTGGAATGTGTTTGGAAGGATAGTTTAGGGGATTCACAGCACAAAATGAAGTGATAACTTCTCTTCTGTACCCTTTGCTTTCACATACAAGTCCTTGAGGAAGGGAGTATTTTTATTAGATGCCCTTTCTCTTCTGCCTGGTTTTACCTGAGCCCTTGCATTCATTGTTGCTGTGGGTGGCTGAGAGCTTCCTCCTGCTCTCAACTACCTAAGTGCAATTTGTCCGTGTATGGCAGGAATCATCAAAGGGTCAAGAAACATGATTTAAAGAATCAGTCACCAATATTCGAGTGAGTGGAGGTTATCTTTATTCGGCAGCGCTGGGTGCATGGGGGATCGCTCCACCAAAGTCATGCACACCAAGGGAACCTTTCAGCCCCCTCTTTATACAAGTCGCTCATGTCTATTCATCAACTTTCAGGGGAACTCATTAACATATCTTGCAAGTGGACAGTTAGCACATTCCCATTCAAGGATTTAGTATATCTTCAAGTTAACAATATTAACATATCTTGTGCCTGGACAATTAGCACCCTCCCATTCAAGGATTTAGTATATCTTCAAGTTAACAATAAGAGTCTCCTCAGATAAACATGAGCACACCTTTCTTTAAATAAATCATATATGGCCCATTATTCAAACAGCATTAATTAATTACCTTATGCAGTCTATACAATGGGTTGAGATATGTGGTGGTATGAGGTAAAATCCACACCTTTACATAAGTGAGATTTTTTTTTCACCTAAAAAGTTCCCCTCATCAGCAGTAGACTTTGTCACATCAGATAGATCCCAGCATTCTGCTACAAGAAGCTCCTTCTCTTACATATCTAAGTTTTTATCCTAATTTCTACAACCATGAAATAGAGGAAGGCAATAAAATATTTTTAGGAGGAATAATCTTCTAGAGCTTTAGACTGGTCGTTCAAAAACATATCAGGATTAGTTCATTCCTAGAGCAGGAGCAGCTCTTAGGCTTTTTAGCTGGGATGGATTCACCCTTTCCCTACTTCCCCCTGCCCTGAGGCCACTGTGGGGACACAATACACTTCTGGTTGTGAGGTGCTGTAGTGTTGAGTTTGGCTTTGCCATGTCCCTTGGGCCTTTGAGACAGGAGTAAAATGACTGAGAAATACTTGAGGAAGCTGACTTGCTAATGTTCTGGTAGGGATGGACTCTACAATCCCCAGTGTAAGAGCTGCTCCTACTCTTCAGGTTTTTTAGTAGAAGATAACTTTTCTTAAGTCCCCTGCTTTAATTCTGCTTTGCAACTTTAAACACTTATGGCAAGCTAAGTGGAAGTGGAATTTTTTCCACTTAGACGTTGAAATTTGAAATTCAGTGGAGAGGGTCAAGAGGGACCACAGCTGAAGTTACACAAGTAGTGTGATAAGCTCTGAAATGCCTCAGCAGAATATGAAATTACTTTTGATCTCCTCCTGAGCTGGAACATGCACAGAGATAGGATGCTGGAATACAGGCGAAATAGTGTCCCCCGGGCTGGGAAGAGGATGTCCTTCAACAGTACCTCCCTGTATGTTCACTCTACATTATTTCCCTTCCTCTCAAAAAATTTCTCAGGATATATTTTATGTGTTATTACCAACATTTGGATGTATGACTGCCATGAAATTTCCTGCTCCTGTAGCCAGTAGTGCTAATGAGGGGCTTGGTACTTTCTTTTCACATTTAAGGAATACTTTAGTGTGATGATAAAATGTGCCAACTTAAGCAGGGATGTAAAGTAGAATTCTTGCCTATACTAAGTTATTAAGAGTGCAAATATTTCTTACATAAGAGCAGTAGCCCCAGGTATTATTTGTGATTGATGTTTCTAAATTTCTACTCTTAAACTGGACAACATATCGTACAAAAACTTGGAGAGATTTTTTGCTAGTTCAGAAAGATAAATTTGTGTTTCAGCAGCAAAAAAGTTTATGTGTTTTAACTTATGTCTACTGTAATAAGCAGTGCACCTATCCAAGAATTTAATTGTTTTTGCTGCCCGTATCACGAATAAAAGAGGAAACATGTATTAGATATTCACAAAATGACAACACTGCTGGCTACCACACACCTCTAATACCCATTTTACACCTCTTTCTATTGATATATTACGGGCTTACAAACAAAAGCATTTTCAGTTTGTTTCAGTTTGGTTAAATTCCAGGAATCTTGTGGTTAAAGAGTATGTATGTATTTTCCAACCTTCCACAGCTTTCACTGGTTTCAGAGGTGAGTATAGAGAGATATAGAGATAGACATAAATATATAAATCGAGGTGTGGAACTGCTATTTTATCACCTTGGTTATTCTGTGCCATTTTCAACTGTAGTTACCCACTGTGTGTCTTGCAGTACTGGAATTTAATGCTGATTAAAATGCCAAAGTATTTTTTTTAAAAAGATGTAGCACACACGAAATTGGAAATAAAGTAATTAAGTGTAGAATGCTTACCCTGTTGTTTTAGATGATGTTGTGGGGAAAAATGTAATCTACACAAATAACATTACCAGTTGTCTCACTTAGTCAGCCAAGCAGGAGAAAAAGCAAAGAATAGTAGAGACTAATGAAGAAACAACATCTCAAACTTTCTTCCTTAAAACTTTTGCTTGTTTCAGTGGCTGCCTCAACAATTATATTGATACTGCAGTGTCTGCATTAAATATCCAAGTGACTTCTCATGTTCATGTTCTGAAGGGACGATCATTTATTCTTGTGTAGCTTAATCGTCCATGTAGGGTCCACAGGGTTCCTCTGTGTTGGTTGTGAGCTGATCACCATTTGTAAGAAGCAGGCTTCTCATCTTCTACTTAAAGGTGTGAAAAGTGCAATTATTTCTTTGGTTATCCTCACTTGGTTTGCTTTAAAAATGAAGTTAGTATTCCTGTGCCTTCTGCTTTGCATTTTCGGGTTTTCTCTTTTCTTTGTTATTGCTGTGGCAAGAGCACATGACTTGTGACATGCAAGTTCTGCATGTCAAAAACTCTTAGTGGCTTATCCTGAGTAGCAAGGATAAAGATCTCCAACCTTTCACCATGCTCTTTGAGAGCTTTGCAAGTGCAAATCAAAGGTCCTGTAGGTTTGGGTTGGCTGTTCCCTCTTTTCTGACTCATAAAGGTGTTAATTGTCTATTTTACAGTTTTTGTCTTCATTTAAATGAGTTGCTTCATTTGTCTCTCAGTTATTCCTGTGAAGGGCTGTGTTTAGGAGTGATGGGATGAAGGAGAAACCATCTGCATTAGGTTAATGAAATCTTACTGTATTTTCTGTCTTTTAAAATTAATTTTTAATATTACAGGTATTACAAAGTAATTTAGAAGATATTTTTGCTTACACTGAGCTCTGATCTAGGAATTTCTCTTTCCTTGTATTTTTCCAACAGGGCTTTTATTCTTGAAAATGAAACAAAAAAGCTTTAGAAATGATGTTGTGTAAAAAAATGCAGGTTGCAGACTGTTAATCTTATCTGATGGCTGATACTAAAATTTCAGAGTGATGTTTCTAGAATTAATAAAAATATCTCTAAGGGAAAACTTATTTATTAGTCTACTGCCAGATTTGGCTGGCAAACATTGTGTTTACTGTATGACTCTGGCCAAGCTGAAAACTTCTTTCAGCAAAACATAGCCAGTGTTTCTTTTGGGAAGGAGAAGAATTTACAGATTATGCTTGGAGTTTTGTTGAAACCCTCAATTCTAGTGAAGGTCAGAGGATCTTCTAAACCAGCCTGTTTTCAGCTTAGCTGTGCCTAATTACATCAATTTATTATGCTGGCTGAGTGAAGCCTTACAGGTGAAGAAAGTTAGTGGCTTGTTGAAGGTGTGTGTAGGGAGATAATCTCCTTCCTTTGTGGAAACACCTCTAGTAGTTTTGAGAGTTGCTGCCAGATGCTAAAGTATGGGAGATGCAGGTACAGAGATTGTGGGAGAAGTGATAGTAGACCAAAGAAGTGAGATGGAATAAAACTTCCAAGGGCAGATATCTCTGCTCCTCTGTATTGCATCAGAGGAGTGTGGACAATACCTGACCACTCCAAGAAACAACTGAAAATATGCATTCTGCAGGCCATAAGACTTTAGTGCCCTCTTCCCTGTCTAAAGTTTTGACCACACTTTACATCTACTTACTATTTTAACCAATAAAATAACTTCTTAGTTAAGTGGTAAAAATCTCCATAAATGGCTAGATGGAGACTCAGAGGTGTGACATTCTGATTTTAGGGGCCCAAGAACTGTGGATTTAAGTGAATGCTGATAGCTTTCCTATGGTTCTGTGACATCAAGGGGGGTTTTAGCAATAATTTGATACCTGGCTCCTCTTTCTCTATCGGCTCCCCACAAAGCAAGTGAAAAACAGTGTGCATATATCAAACATGTAACATCTGTCAGTCCTGTCACAAAAAATGAACTTTATTCCTTTTTGAACAGTGCCCTTCACTATGTTCACCAGAATGGGATTGCCTCTCCTGGGAGATGTCACAGAGGAGAGGGAGACTTTTATCATCTTTACTATCTTTGGACAGAGCAGTATTTGCATTCAGGGCTTTGTTTAAAAGACAGTTGAGCAAAGACAGAGATTGGTGTTTATGTGGCTTCCGGTGAATAGAAACCTTCCCCTTTGCTGCCAGCCAGTGTTATCTGGTTTTAAATGTCAAATACCCTTCAGTGTGCACAAAAGAGAAGATGAGATAGCATTCACATAGGCAGTTTCTGGAAACAGAGGTATGGCTCCAGGAGATGGGTATTTGCACCTGTGTGTAAGCCTTAAGAAGGACACACACCAGAATGATCCACAGAGAGCACTTCTGAACAGTGTGTTCTGTTGTATATTGTATTGAAGTTGTGGCATTAGACTTAAAGCTGAGACAGTCCAGGCATAAGGCAACATTTGCAAGTGTGGTTTTTCATTATCCTATTTATTGCAACTATGAATAAATTAATAGTACGGGTTATAACCATATTGTTAAAAAAATTGTTTTCTGAATATTACTGTTATTTACTGCTTAAAATTTGGATATGTGCAGTGCAAAAGAATTAAGACATCAGACATTAAATTCAAATCACGGGCCATATGTTTTCAGTGAGATGCACCTTTTCTAAACCTGCATAATTTCGCACAGTACTGTTCTTCATGTTATTCTCAACTATAAACAAGACTGGCATTGCAAACTAGAAGCAATTACAATAACTCCAAATATTCAGGCAATTCAGGCAGGGTCCTCAAAGTAGAGAATGTAACAACCAGAAAGAAAACAACTTAAACACTTAATTTTAATGTGACAATCTAAAATACAAAGTGAAAAGGCAGGTGACCTTATGTCCTGGAAGTGAAGAGAGAGATGAGGCATTGTAGAGAGAATGAAACTTCTGGTGGGATATAGTTTGTAAGCACTTATGTATCAAGTAATGCTGCATCAACATAAAAATATTGTAAGCAACAAACAGCTTAGTGCTAATAGTGAAGTTGTAGCACGCTACTTCCTTTTGTGTGCTGGTGTACCAATAAAAATTTAGAGAGATTTAAATATGATTCAGAGATCTGAGCTTTGGTCCTTCATAGTCAGCCTAACCAAACACCTCTTTTTCATCTGCCTCTGGCCTCAGTTTGCCACTTTTTTAGATCTACTTTTTCGTAGCAGGTCGTGTTAGGGGAGAAAGGAGGGAGGAGGAATATTTTCTTCTATAAGTGGGCAGTATGGAAATGCTATTGCAATACTTTAGTCAAATTAAACTAAATATTCTGATTATTTTTTAATGAGTTGTTTACAATCAAAAGGAAAAACATTGAAGACCATGCTGGCAAAGGCAGAGAAATCTGTAGGTGGGCTAGTTTCACGGTATGATAAAATTACATTTCTGCTGTGGCACTTAGTGATTGATTATGTCATGTGAGAACAAAGCAATTAGGTTAATTTAGACATTAATTAGTTTATTGCTTGCTTTTTGTTTGGCCTCTAATGCCTTGGTTTAGAAAATTGAGCATGTGCTTTGGGAGGGGTTTAATTTCACTAATTAATATGTGTTGCCCACATTGCAACACCTGTCTTGTAAGTGAAACCCACCTGAAGGAATACAAGCCCTCTGGTGTTTTGAGAGGACACTCACAAGGAAATAATACCCAAAGGGTCCCACAACTTACAAGCTTTTAACCCCTGTATATAGCTGGGAATTTGTTCTTTAAAAGTTATCGGCCTCTGTTCATGCCAATGGCAGCTTTTGTAAGTTGATGTGTTGAGCTGTGCAGCATTCAGAAGAGAAGGGGGGAGGTTTTGAGTCTCTGGAAGGTGAGTGGTTCCTGGGACAACTCTGTGCTTGTGAAGCTCTCAGCTTCTTACATTTGTTCTAAGAGGACATACATCTGGATATGAGCTATTTATTTTATGTTGGTACCTGGCACTTTTCATAGACAAGGTCCAGCTAATGGTTTAATTCGAAGTGTTAGACCTACAGATCTGGGGTAGCTTTTATGCAGTTACTCTAAAAGTACATTCTTTATTTCTTCTGTTCTGTGCACTTCATTTATGTTCAGTTTTGGCTGGAGCCCAGAAAGTATATACTATTTAATTGTGGGAAAAATACATATTATTTTGTGTCTAAGTCTGCCTCGAGCTCTTAATTGTGAAACAACAGTTTTCAAATCAGTGAGTGAACTGAAGGTAATTTCTCTCATCTTGCTTTCTTAAAAGTTCAACAATTTCTCTATATACATGGTTTAACTTTTAGGTAATCAGGAGTTAGACTATGATTCCTTGTGGGGCCCTTCCAACTCAGGATATTCTGAGTCTCCTTGATAATATAACCCAAATATACATATGTACATGCAAACATAGACACACATGTGAGTAGTCAGCTAGTAAAAAAGCATGGCATTTGCAACTGCTGTGCCAGGAGCAGCATGAATTGTTTTGTCAGCAAACTTCACTAAATAACTGGTGTATTTAATTAGCATTGGTGCTGGATTTCTCATCTTGTTTGTTACTTTTTTTAAATCAAACTTTTGAAGTCACTATGGCTCTTATGTTTGTCAGTGGAATTGGAAATTTTGTAAAATACTAAATTAATAATGTTTCCTAAAAAAACATACAAAAGAATCCAACTTAAGCATTAAAAACCCCTTCTAGTAGATTGCTGTCTTTTAAGAATGAATATATAGTAACATGCACGTTCTGGATTTCTGTATAAATTATGTGCCTAAATCCATTACATGCTTTCATTTATTGGTCATAAAGGAGGATTTAACATAAAAGCTTTTTTAACAATAATGTTAGGTTCCAACTATTTTATGTGGTAATGAAATAGGATGGGTTTTAAAATTGCAGTTTCTTCCTGACATATTAATCGAATTTGCTACATAAAGCAGGTGGAAAATATCCTCTGAATTTAAACATAACTTCTTTCTACTTATTATTCTTAAACTGTTAGAGGACAATGAGAAGGGATACATTTGTTTAATCATATACTTTCACCAAAATGAAGGTGCATTGTGTCAGTTCCATTAGAGAGTATTGAAGGTTATCTTCACTCAGAAAGCTGTGTTTGCAATTATTGGTTATTTTGGTGATTGTATTATATTACTCGTTATATATTTCACTATGTGGAAATGTACAGAGCTAAGGATAAATTTTAGGATTATCGGTTGGAATCTTCTGAACACCCGCAGAGCTTTAACTGCCTGATTTTTCTATAGGGCATCCCTCAACTTTTAACTGCTCACCTCCACTGGTGGTTTAGTCCTCTTTCTTATAGACCCTGACATTCAGCTGCCATCTAATCCTGTAGGTATGTGCATTTTTGCTGGTGGAGGAACGTGTGTAACTATAGCATGGTAACCTGTAGAATGATTATATAGATGTCTGTATCTGTGCTCAAGCCTTGGCATAGTCTGCAGCCAAGACATTTCTGTAATTGGACCCAGTCCAGGAAGAGTTCCCTGAATCACCTGCCCAGGATGAAGGCAGGTAGTGGTTGGGATGCAAGGAAAGCAAGCAGAATGCTGAAGGTAGTCCACTATGGGGATGTTGGTAAATATTAATTGGACCTTTAAAACAGTCTATTATGCATCTCAGATGAACCTCTCAGCCAATACAAGGTACAATGAACTGCCTGCTTGCTTCACAAGTGTTCTTAATGCTTAATAACCTCATCAGAAAATGCTGTCTTGGTTTACTCAGTAGTAATGTGGTTAAGTGCTTCCAAATACTTCAAAAACAAGTCAGACAGGACTTGAAGTGAGTGACTTGTCTTCTTTATAAAGTAAATGGATTTTCTACATAATTTTCTGGTATCATTGGAATTCTGTCCTACCTGTGTAACGCATGTCGGTGACTTCTGCTAGGCACTAAGTAAATATTTGTTTCAAACCCTGCTGTCCTTTTGTCTTTTAGTTGATTTAACCTTGCTTTTTGAGGTACCTGTCTTCTAACTGAAGTCTATACTAACCGTTCGGTAGCTTCTTACCAGGCGCAGAAAACATTTTAAATAATTTTTTTCTTCTTCTTCTTTTTTTCTTTTGAAATATTCAAAATTTTGAGCAGAATTTTGAAAAGGCTTGGTAGCAAAAAATACTTACCTACAGTGGGAAGTATTTGACAGTTTGTTTTTAAGCAAGGGAAATTAGTTTGGTAACTGAAAGGAGTGCACTTCTTGTGCTTCTTGGAAGGCAGTCATCATATCCAGTACCCATTGTGATTTTCCAGCTTGCTTTTACATTTTTTAACCTTGTAATAACTTGAAAGTTTTATGTTCCATTTGCACAGTTTCTAAAAGCCAAGACTCAAGCATTGAGAACAGAGATCAAAGGTGAGAAGTGTTGTTTTAATCTAGGAGGTGACAGTTGCAAAAAAAAGATTTGTCTTTCTCCTTTCCCCCAATACCATAAAGTTTACTGGGCACGCTTGAATGGCTGTCTTCTTTAACAGATTAGATTAAAATTTTGCTATTCTAGTCCCAGGTGAGCTGAGTTGGTCAGCTTCATCGAGTACATTAGGAGTGAGTTTTGGAGAGGACCCCAATTGCCTTCAGCTTTTATCTTTGCTGAAGTTGTCTCCAGTCAGAAGTACATAGTGTTTATGAAGGCTGCAGCTAGATTTATCCTTTGTCCAAATAAAAAGTAAACCTTCTTTTGTTTATATCCCAATGAGAGAAGTAATTTGAGCTACTGCTTGCTTTTCTGCATAATTAAACTGCAATTTATGTTTTGTATGCCTGTTGTAAAATAGTTTCAGGAACGATCCCCTACTGAATTTTTCTGGTGGAAAAAAAAGGGAAAAAATATTAAAAAGACTGAAACTCTACCATACTCTCAATGCCCAGACAGCTGCATTTACTTTTCCTGGTTTGTCTGTAATGTTTTATTTACTACTGCACTGTTAATACTTGAAATTAAATAAGCCCCACCAATCTTTTCCAAGTAGCTATTTTTTTGGATGTTATCCATTTACTGTATGGTGTTACATTATCTTATTTGTATCACATTTAATTTTTTTAATAGATTCCAGGAGGAAGGAAAGAACTGAAATCTCAAGAGTTGTGTTTCTGTGTGCTAGATCAGGGGGTATAAACAAAGCTCTATGACTCCTGTAGGGTTTAGAGAAAGGAAAGAAATGCTTGACATGCCCCTATCAGCTGTACTCTACCATCAGCTGAAAAATGGAGGGCTTTTTTCCCTTTCTTTTTTTTTGTAAATTTTATTCCATATTTCATGATCACCAGGTTCTAGCCCAAAGGAAGTCCTTATGGCTCTGATATAAACCTTTGAAATAAAAGAGCTTATAATGGAAAAGGCTGACACAGTCTTAACTTATGGCAGCACTAGCCATTAGAATTTTGTGCCCATTTTTGTGTGGTTGCTACTTTGATAGCGACAGGTACCGAACATCATTTTTGTAAAAGGCTGGCCTTGAAAAATCATATCATTAGAGCATCAATAAATGATACATAGTTCTAAAAGCTGTAAAATGTCAAACGATAGGTACCTTGTGACATGGTGTGGTTTAATATTCTGAGGTGTCATCCCTATAACTAATGAAGCATGCTCCGTTAGAACAGAACTAATGTTGAGAAATTTTGTGAGACAGAGAGAGGTATAAATTTTGATGCCAAAGAATGTTAGTACAGGTAATTTGCCAAGTGTTTATGTTTTGCTTACCTTTTTATCTTTTCATTATTGCAAAGGCTGCAGTTTCAGAACTGAGTAAGGAGTTTGACAATTTTTATCCTCCTTGACTAGAGCTTGAGAATATTTAGGCATCTGGCAGTGCATTATTTGATATGCCCATTGGAATATTTAGGAACATGCTTTTAAAAGTTTATGCCTGATTTCTGCTAAATATGAGGCAAGACCTTTCTTTTTTCTGAAAGGTGTCCATGTATTTCAGTTGTAAACTGTTTGGGATGGAACATGTTTCTTACTAAGTGAGATTAGTAAGAGATTACACAGAGATTAAGATTTGGTCTGGGTTGATTGTAGCGCTTGACTATAACGTACATCATTGTAAGTGAGCCATTGAGTGCTTTGAACTGAGTTTTGGAAGTGTTTGAGGTAAGCAGATTTTTCTCTAAAAATCAGAAATAATTGCTCTTATGTGTCTTACATGGTCCAGCTGAGGGACCTTTCTCAAAATAGTAATGAATGATTTTTCTCAGGAGGATCCCTTTCATCTATTTGCTGTTGGTGAGAAAAAAGAAAATTCTTGTGCAGTTTGAAGGCTATCTAGATTTGTATGAAAAAGAATTTCAGGTTATAACCTCTATATGGAGCTAATTACATTTTTCTAGTATAAAAGGACGTGTATTTCCTGGTGGGCCAGGTGATGAACAAATAAGAGAGTGTTTTTGCTGAAATATTTGAAGATCAAATTTATATGTGTTTATATATGATTGTGTGCCTGATTTTTGTAACTATACATATACATTAAAAAGTGTGTATATATACATGCTGTATTTATATGTGAGTATATACAGATAGAATTACACACTCAAACGCTGAAAATAAATGATTTAAGGCTTTTTGCAAGACCCTGCTTTAGAAGCTAAGCCCTCAGAGAAGAAAGAAGGTATGTTCAGCTCCTGCCATAGAGACAGGGGTCTTTTGCTGTGCTTGCAGAGCCTTCCTGTTGCCCACAATGTTACATGTGTTCTCTTCTGTTAATCTGGTATCAGGAAGTACAGACTCTGTGGGACCAATTGTATTAGTTTAGGCTAATTCTGCTATAGCAAATTCTTGAGCACTGCTGATGAAAACTAAGAAGATTAAACTCCATGTAATCTGGAAATCATTATGTAAGTGAAGTTCAAATTACCATAAGCTCTTCAAATAATTGACCTGAGGATCAGTAAGAAGGGAAGAATAACTCACATTAGCTCAAGTTGCAAATCTTTGGATCCTTCCCCCCCTCCCCCATAAACCTCTTTAAAGATGCTTTGGAATAAGAAAGTTGTTCTTCTACCTTCCTAACAGAAAGAACCTTTGAAAAGAGCTGCACAATTTTGTCTTCCTCAGTTAGTGAACATGTAGTTGCCTTGGATTTATGGAGGATATTAAAATGCTAAAAGTCACTGATTGATTATTTTAATGCTATCTCACTATTTCAATAAAGACTGCTTTTGAAATAGAACTCTGTCTTAATGGCATTACCATTTTGCTAAATGTGGATAGTGAGGCTTCTGGGTTTTGTATCCATTAGAAATGAGGAAATATATTCACGGTGTTCAGTGGATATGTCTAGATAAAACAGAAACAAGCTAGCAGGCTTGAAGTACAGATTTGCACAGGTTTTCACCCTATTTAACATTTACAAATTTGTAACAAACTTTCTGTGCATTTTCAGACTTCACGGTGACGAAAATTCTACTGACATTAAGCTTGCTTTTCTCTGTTGTCATTTCTGGTCCCCTTAGATGTAACATGCAGCTGTATAGCAGGTATTCCACAGGCTTTAGATTGACAGCACTTCGGCACCTTGAATTACCTTGTTTCCCTAGAAACAGTGGTCTAGAGGGCTGGGCAGAGTTTTAAGTATGCCATCTGTCGGGCTTTGTCTGATCTCCATCAAGCACAATATGGGAACCACTTTTTATCTGGGAAGTGAAGTCTGTAATACCTGGGAGAAAATCAAGAGTAGCTTCCTACCACTCTTCTCAGCTGTGATTTGCCACTGTACCCACAGTTCATCTCAGACCTTTCAAAACAGGCTGGTTCTTCTCTTGCCTAGGAGTCTGGCTTGGTTTCACATCTCAGCTTGGAGCTTGATGGCTGCATAGTCACATTCAGAGATTCGAGGTGACTTCTACTGGGATGGTTCTTTAGCGCACATCTGCACAACTGACATCCTCCAGAATGGAGTGGTCCCATCCAATTTTCCTGTCCTGACAACCAAACCATGCCAGGGAATCATTTGAGAGTGTGGTAGCTGGGTTGGGTCAAGGCATTTCAGAAGTGGTTTAACACTGACTGACTTTCAGTGCCCGGGCACATTTTCAGGTATGGTTCTATTAAAGCAGGGACATGGCCTAACTGTGTGTGTATGTCAGGCAAATCTAAAACTCAGACAGGAGCCATATATTTGAAAGTAACCAAATTACTTTTCTGGAATTTTTATGTTGATAATATTATAGAATTAATTTTGTCATTTAAATGAAATACATTTTATTTAGTCATTAAAAAAAAAACTTTAGGCTTTTTATCCACAGCTTCAGAAGTTTGTCACAGATGACATTTGCTTGTGAAATGTTTTTATTACAATATACGCATCTTTGTAAGGTGAAGGGGGCTGGCCATCTGTAAGAAGCTCCTGCACTGCCAGTGGAGGAACCAGCCCATTCTCCAACTTCAAAGCCAAAGAGGTGCTTTACTAGTGAAGGGGAAACCTCTACTTTTAGTAAGAACTCTATTTTTTTTTCCTCCTTACTAGATCTATACTGCTGCCTTGAGATGAATTGCAGTGGATTACCATAATAATACAGTAATAGGCCACCTGGACGTTGTTAATAATGAACTTGCTGAAGTATCAGCTCTGGAATGAATTTAAAATTAGTTTGTTTTTTTTTTTTCCTGCAGTGAATAGAAAGAGTTGTATCAGACACTGAAGAGTTTTTCTGTCACAAATCAGTTATATTCGTTTCAGACAGTTCAGAGGTAGTATATGACCTGAATGTTCACTGTATGCCAACTCTGACTTGCTATTTTCCAGTAGCAATTGAGTTAGATTTTAAAGTGTTATGACAGTGAGTGGTGATAAGTTATTATGGTGCATTTCATAGTTTAGTACAAGGTTTGAAAAGATGGTAATTTTGTGTGTTGAGCAGTATTAATATCAATATAAAGTCCACTGAAGTCATTAAAGGTATTTTCTTCAGCTGAAATTAAGATTTTCTGTCTTTCTAGTACATTTATAGCTTATACATAAACACTGCATCTCTTCCATGTTAGAGAGGATGACAGTGCTCCAAGACTACTGCTTGTCTCATCACTGGGCCATCAGAGTATTGCTATTGATAACCAGTTCTTCTCCATGATAGCGTAAAAGGAGGAATTACATCTTAAGTTAGTCCTTTCTCAGTGTCAGGATGTTATCCACATAAGATGCCTGTTCAGGAGTATGAGAAAGGTGGAACTTTGGTGGGACTTGCAAAGTGAATATGCAGAATATTCTAAGGAATAATTTGTTTCCCAGCCTGCAGGCACTGGGCAGGAAAAAAGAGGATCTTGTAATTTCGTCTTACTAAATTTAAATAATGTGCTTTTCTGGTTACATAAGTAAGTGTACATTCCAATAGTTTGAATATGACTTCTTTTATAAACCCTTTAAAGTGGCCTATGTTATGAAACTTCAGTTAGAAGTTTTTTTTCTTTGCATGATTTATACCTGAGGCTTCTTTAATTAAGGCTATGAATTAGCAGTGGCTTAATATCCTTCAGTCAATAGCACCTTTACCATTCACCTTGGATTGTTATTTTAAAGGACACAAAATACTATACTCAAAAAGTTGTTCCAATGTATTTAAAAATTAAAACAGAGTAATTTCATTGTTTTATGAGAGTCTTGAAAAGGCTGGATTAGAAAATTTTAGTTCCATTGGCCATCATGAGCATCTGTCCATATATGTGATCTGTGGTGCATGTCTCGATCTAACACATTGTCCCTACTGCACATTATGTAGCTTGCAAAATACAAAAATGAACCATCCATGAAAGATAATTCTAGTAGCCTCATTTCCAATTTGTTAGTATGGCCTTGGGAATTGCTTGTCTTGAGAAATCATATTAATCCCTTCTTGTATCTGGTTTCTATGAAACCAAAGTTAGCTAAGGAAAATTTAATGTAGAAAAATATTCTTTGTCCTTCCAAAGTATGGCCATGCTTAAAATTCAGACTCAGTTTTGTGTTGCATGAAAATTCAAATGGAATAGAAAATGAGAACTATACATTAAATGGATAATAATTGTCATTTTCTTCACTACTTATGCTAACATCTTTAATTGTAGTGAATAAATTTAGTATGAATATGGGTGTCATGCATTGCTGTTACAGCATTTTTGTAATTTAGTAGTAATTAATATACTACTGTTGCACAGTGCAGCCACATTCTCAGATTTATTCTCCATTCAGATTTGGCCTTTTTCCCTGCTGGCTGAAGAGAAAGTAGGTACAGCACTGAAGTTGTGAATGCTTTCATGCCAGAAAAATACTTAGTGTTTTTAGTTACATTCTCGACATTCCACCAAAATGTCAAGTAATCTCTATTTAAATTCTTTTTCTGCTATTAAACTTTTGGCTCTTTGTGACTGATTTTGGCTGATGAATCTATGCCCTCTGGAGCATAGAATCAAATGGGTGGGAAGGGGCCTCTCCAGGTCTCTGTTCAAAGCCCTTACTCAAAGCATTAGAGCAGGTTACTCAAGGACTTGCCACATCATGTTGTGCATATCTCCAAAGATGGGCATCCCATAGAATCTCTGAACTCTTACTCCTTTGTTTGACCACCCTCATGGTAATAAGTAAATAAATAAAGTTCTTAGGTCTAGTCACAGTTTCCTGTATTCCAGCTTCTTTCCATTGGATTTCATCCCACTGCTATGCTTCTCTAAGGACAGCTGGCTGCATCATCTCTGTACTCTCACAGTGGGGACATTGCTCTGGTCAGCCATGGGGATTCCCTTTGCCTTCTCTTTGGAAGACTGAGCAAAGCTGGCTTCTCTTAGCCTCTTCTCATTTGTTGTGCGTTCCAACCCCCTCACCATCTTGTTGGTCTTCACTGGACTCGCTCCAGCATGGGGAAGTCTTATATCTTGCTGTAATATTGAAGATCATATGTACGCAGCAAAATAATGGTATTCCATTACCTCTGAAGTCCATCATAATCTTCCTGAAGCTTTCTGTTTGTTGTCTTTAATGGATTCTTAGCCACTTCAATGGCAACTAAACTTCAGAGTAAGTACAGTTTAATTAAATTTCAAATTCCATTTTAAATAAAGCAGGTTCATCTTATGTCGCTGGGCTAGCTCAGAAGAGAGTATTTTCTTTGGTGGTTTTCTTTTCTGTTTGACTTCGAAGTCAAAGCATAAAGAGGAACATGATTTCACTTTTGAAAGTGCATGACAGATTCATTTTTTCATTAACTGAAGTAAAATAGACCCATAGCAGCTTTGCCCATAGAATATTTTGTTTTAAGAAAATGGCTTTATTTTGAAGGGCATGGGACAGAGCATGGTTTCAATTCCTGTTGAAAATGGTACATTTATAAGTGCATATTTTATTGCTAACACCATATGGCTACATGTACTTTATAAAGGCCATTCATGCTAGCAGGCTCAAAAAGTGAATGTGTAATGTGTCTTTAAACTCAAACTAAAAGCCTAAAATTACTGAGTTCTTTTTCATATTTCAGTGTTGATGTTTCTGTTTTGTCTTGTAAGGAACCTATCTCTGAAGCTGTCGAAGGAGGTTGACCAAGGAGAAGCCAGGTACCCTCGTGTTAGCCAGCTGGCTGGCAGCCCATCTGTGGAGTGGCCTTTTACTGGTCTGGAAGAAGGTGGAGGCATTGAATCTTTGCCCTTCAGATTGATGCTGCAAGATTGCACAGCTGTAAAGACATTGCTTCTGAAAATGAAGAGGGTTCTTCAAGAGGTAATCACCCACTCATTTCTTAAATTAATAGCTTTCAGCATTAATGAGCTAAGCAGCAGAAAAGGGTCAGAAAAGTTTATGGACTTGATGTCTTTTAATATGTCTTGAATATATGGAATTGATGCAGAAGTATAAATAGTAGTGTCTCAACATGGTGGAGGTCAGAAAGCTTATACTATAGTGGAACTTAATGGATACTGCCATCTTGGTGTGCAGAGTGTAAAGCTTCTCATGAGCTTTTACTAAAAAAGAGGCAGGGGAGACAAACTGCTTTAGATCAGATGGAATTGTATTGTTTTCCTCTAGTATTTTAGAATTTTCAGGGTTTTTTTACTACATTTATTAATCAGTATGAAGTTGCATGCAATTTATTCAGTGGAGAGAAGCAAGGGAAAAAAATGTTCTCTTAAGTAACAGTACTAAAATTAAAGGTTACTAGCTTGAGTTTGTAAATGATGGCTGAAATCAGATTTCTTAGGGCTTTCTAAAAATTTCAAGGGTCCTGGCTTGTCCTGTTCTGCTGTATTCTTCTGCTTCCCCCACGGACTGCTGGTGTTGCTTTGAAAATTTTCTTTTACATCCAATTCCCTTTACACTTAGAAGAAAACAAATTGGGTTGGGAATTTTTTTTTTTTTTACACTTTTCAGCTGTGAGGCTTTGACTTAGATACATTTTTGACAAGCTTTCATCTTTGTTTATGAACTACAGCTTGCATCTTCTTTGAGATACATAAGAAAGATAATTTTTTTCTGTTTGTTTTTTATCTTTTTTGTTCATATTATTACAGAAGAATTTAGGTTCAGAGGGTCTCTCTGGAGGTCCAACCCCTCTTTCTACTCAAAACAAGGCCGACTTAGAACAGGTTGTGCAGGTCCATGTCCACCTGTTTCTGGTACCTTAAAGGAGTTCCCACATAGTCTCTGGGCAACTGTTCCAATATTTGACTACATTATTGTATTTTTTTTCCCGAAGATATAAACAGAATTTCACTTGTTGCAGCTTCATCGTATGATGAAGTGCTAGTCACTTAACTGGGACATTTAAATAGAATTTGGCAAGTTTGGGTTTTTTAATGTTGAATTTTTTATTATCTTTATCTAAATTCAACAAATTGTTGAGCTGTCTGACAAGGTTTTTCAAAGATTTAGCCATGATAGCTATCCATTAGTTCTTCTAAATAACATGTTTTTGTTGGATATCAAGCCTCATACTTTCCAGTTCCCTTCAGTTCACTAGAAGCATAATGTATGCAATTGGACTGCTTGATGAACATCTGTTTTGCTGAAGGTGGAACTGAAATCATTACTTCTCCATCAGTTCCTGCTTTTATAATGTTGGAATATAGAGTGGATTTCAAGGTTCTTGTCCACTGAGAAGGATTTGTAAGGCTATTATATATGGAAATAAATAATAAGAATCATAATATTACATGACATAGTTGTAAATTTCAGCTGGTGACATTGGAAGCATGCTCTGTTGCTTCTAGTGTGAATAACTCTGTTTTGTTCAGGAAAGTTCTTTTTTACCACAATGGTAAGCGTAAGAATTTTATTTTTAACTTACCAAGTTCCATTAAACTTGTGTAAGAATCTACTGTGATGTTCTATATGGAGATATGTTGGACCTTGTAATACTTCATCTTTAAAAACATTCACCAGGTGATCTCCACAAAAGGAACACAAGAGTTCTTGTGCGACTTGCTGGAATTTCATGTCCTTGTGTAACTCACATAGTTTTTGGGTTTTTTTTTTCATCTTAATCATTCAGTCTTTTACTTACGTGTTGCATAGTACCATATAATTTCCATCTCTCCAGCTGACTGTAACACAGTGTGATTCTCTGCTTTCCTTTTCTTTTTGTCTTGCCTTCATAATAAAATCAAAATGGCCTTTTTCTAATTCTACAGTTGGATATTACATGTGGTTGCTTATATAAGATATATGTGCTCTAATTTACCTCCCTGTTTTTCAGGACCTTTGAGATGGATTATCCTAGTAGTAGTACACATTGTTCCAGTATACAGCTAAACAAAACTTTTACATAGCTAGAATGAAATGACCAATCTGAAAACTTTTGCTACCTTGAGTTGCTATTTGCATTTCAGTTTTTAAAGAGCAATTTGCATAGTAACGGTGATAGAAAAGATATGAATACTGTTAAGTGGTACGGGAGTGTAATTTTTAGTAGCCCCATCTGAGAAATAGCTGTTTGATATGTAGTACAGTATGAGTTCTACTGATATAAATACACGTAGTAATTCTTGAAACAAAAAATTACTTTTTAAGGTAATTTTTAAACTACATCATTTTCATTTCTCCATAAAGAGTTAACAAACTCATCCACTATACAGGCATTACTCATGGTGAAAGAGCAGTAACAACAAAATATTCACACAGTCTTATAAACACATTAAAATATTAGGACTTAAACCAAAACTGGAGTATGATCCAAAAGAACATAAATAGCTAGTTTGAACATCCGAAGAGAAGATGACCTTGAAATACATTACAAATTTGTATTGGAATGACACAACTTGATTATCTTCAGAAATACAGACATTTATACATTTATGTCACTTTTAAATTATTAGTGAAAGATTTCAGGAAAATATAATTTCAGCAAATTGAAATATTGTGTTGAAGAATCTGATAAATAAGTCATCTGAGCGTATTTGTCAGGCAGTTTCCATGGAGAAGGTACCCTGCTTCCATTGTAACCAGATGTAATTTCTTCATCCAGAAATCACTTCTGCCCCAACCAATATTATAAATCAAACTCACAACAGTACAAAGTAAAAGACATAAAAGAAAAATTATTCCCTTACCATGGAGCTTTCATGTATTTTTAAATGTAGTCAAACATAGTTCCTACTGACAGGCTTATATGGTATAGAAGTGAAATATTTTATGCCTATAACAGTATAAAATAAGTATATTTATTTATAAAAATAATAATATGTCACATGTTTTCATGCACTTTAGAAAATATACAAAGCATACAATCTACATAGGGAAAAATTACATAAGTTATTAGAAAAAAAGCTGCAGTATTTCTGTTTTATAGCTGATGTTATCCATAGAAGAAGAAATTACAGTAGTGTACACCTCTATTGAAAAATAACTGTTAATTGACTTAAAATATTATCCCTATTATTCAGTATAATCCTTCTTCATAAGCACTGACCACTGCTTCTGAGGAATAATTTAATTATGATCTGCCAAAATGAAATACTAGCTAGTAAGATATGCTGCTTTTTGTTTTGTTTTGTTTTGTTTTTTTTTTGTTGCAGTTGCTTGTAATTTAAGAATCTAAATGGAAAAACTGCATGCAATATATGCTGTACTGTGCTGCAGATTTATAAAGCTGTGAGTTTAGCTTGTTATTAGTCTTGTGAAAAGGGAAATTGAAGACATGGCAGTAACTTGCAAGATTGAGAATGTTGTTAGGTAATGTATTTAGTAAAAGACTAATGAATGATAGTTCAATTAAGAAAATTAATTACCAATTCACTTCCAGTGAAAAAGCCTTGAAAACATCTCCTAAAAATTCTTTATAGCTTTGGCCATGCAAGTCTTATAAGGCAAGTTGTCCCTTATTGCTTTGAGAACCTCATTGAACAAGGCTGAAGATAGTATGGAGGACATACTATTTCTCCATGTGCTCATGGAGAAACTTGTGATCCACCAGATATTGGTCCAGAAAGTACATCTGAATCTTTTCAGCAGGTTTTTCTCATGGATGCTCTATTTCTGACAGACAAATCTACAATAAATGGAATAAACAGGACGCGTGGGCTGCAAAGTTTCATGCAAAAGCATTACCAGAGATTAGCAGCACAGGCAGCTTGATAAAAGCCACTTCAGCATATAAGACAATACAAACTGTCGTGTAGCCTGTCTGTGATTTACCAACAGTTCTTGGTCTCCCTTTTCTCTCTGTGTCACTGATGTTTATTGAACTGGGTTTCTTTCCTCAAAGTTTACTTGGTGTTGACCTTTTTCTCAGTAATAACTCTTCTCATTCAAAAAAAAAAAAAAAAAGCAGCACAGTTGGATGGACGAAATTGCTAGGTTTGCCCTCTCTTAAGAAATTAATTCTTCACTTTCTGACTTTAGGCAGGCCTTTCTGCTCTGAACTGGTCTTCAACTCAGAATCTGTACCATCTTTTCTCCCTCAAGTGCCATGCTATAATTTCTACATTTCTGGCCACTAATTACTTTCACGTAGTCAGTGAGGTTCTAAAAATTAGACTGTAGCTTCTTCCTAACTTATTGCTATCAACAATAACGACTATGTAATGACTCTTTCCCAAATGATATATGGGCTTTCCTGTACTCTTCCAGATGACACTGGAATTATTTCCTTCTATTAACTTCTTTATCATTTGAATTATGGCTAACTGAGGCAATGTTGAAGGCTGGCTAATTGGGAGGACATTTTAGGCAGAGATATATGAAGAAAACTGATATGATTTTGTGCCTGGCCAGAGAGGGTCTTTATGCTGAAATAAATGTAGTGAAAAAATACAGCTATTTTGGGAAGGAATCCATGTAGTCAGTGGTAATGGTTTTTTGTTCAAACTTGAGATGTTGACTTGTTGACTGTCCCAGTAAAAAGAAAATCTTGCCCACATTTATGCTTATTTCTACAGGTCACATTTTCCCTGTATTCTTTATGCAATATATAGGTTAACAACTACATAACTCTACTTTTAGATATATTTATGAGCTATCAGAAGTGACCTTGCTGATTGCTAATCTAAAAAATTAAGGTACGTTGCCTTTATGTTTGTGTAATTTGGAATATAAATTATTCAGTGCATGCCCCTGCTTCTTTCACAGTTCTGCAAAACACCATGCAGGCTGTGAAGCTTTAGAAATTGAAGCTAATTGCCATGATTAACAAGAGAGCTAAGTTTCTCTGGACATATATTGCATACTGTGTTTTACTAATTAATCATTTATTTTACTGAGGGAAATTGCAGCTTTCTGTGGCAGTTATTAAAATTCAATGTGTCCATACAATGTTTTTAGATTGCGCTTGAAAAAATGAGAAATGTTGAAAATTATGTGAAAATCACTGTGAGACTCATCATGACAGTTGCCTGAGACTTGGGCGACCAAGTGAGACCACTCAGTCTGCAATTAGTCTGTCATATATCACTAGCTACATTATTTCTCTGCATGTATCTTTCACCTCATCAGTAAAAGAAGTGTAATTATAGAGTCTTTTTTTATGCTGCACTTGCAGTCTACTAATGGTAAGTACTAAGGGAAAGCTAAGTGTTTGTGATATTTTGTAGCTTGATTGCTAAACAATATGGAAGTGGCCTTAAACTATGGTTTTTGAAGACATGGAAGTGTTTCCTGTAGTCCACTATGAAATGTATTGTGTTTACTAATGTTGTCTGTTAGCCACTTAAGAAGCAATTGTGAGTTTAATACACTGTAAAATACTGCAGGTTTTTTTCCTTTAAGTAACTTTGTAATTAACCACTGTAGCATTACTGATTTATTCAACAACTCTGTATTTAATGCAGTCCGTTTTATCAAGT
Source organism: Falco rusticolus (assembly GCF_015220075.1). Taxonomy (NCBI): domain Eukaryota; kingdom Metazoa; phylum Chordata; class Aves; order Falconiformes; family Falconidae; genus Falco; species Falco rusticolus. The sequence continues at coordinate 52,159,205 of NC_051187.1, forward strand.
AATTCATGCTGGAAATTGGTAATTCCTTCATTTCATGGTGTGTTGACACTGCATATACCCATAAATTTAAATAACTAATAATAAAAATGTACTAGATTTAGTAATAGGATTTAACTTTATTGTATTAAATTGCTTTTTCACTCAGAAATATACACTGGCATACCCTGGCCCAGCTGCTTGCAAAGAGAGAGCAGAACATCCTATTGGCATCATATTTTCTGTGTATTTTCTATTAGCATATCTCAGGGTAACGGAGTACATTGTGAGCTGGTGGATATAATCAGATGTTCTCTTTGGCAGTGAAAGTGTTTTGTTCTAAGATTACCCATTATAAGGTATTTAATAAGAACAAACAAGCCCAATGTTTGTTATTTAGCTAGACATGCTCAAGGTAAAGAAAACAACTTTTTTCCCCCCATTTTTTTTTAGGCAAGCTGCATAGGGCAATTATCATCTGCAACAGTACATCATATGTGCTGAACTTAGCATATATAGCGCTCTGAAATAGATTGTAATGTTGCAATTTTAGTCCCAGTCCTATTGCTTAGGTTTCTTAGCTGAATAAGCCTTGGTTCAGATAATAAAGAAATGTGCTGGAAACCTGGCAGACTATTTTAGTATGTGCAATATACATTTCAGTGTGTGCAACATTTAAAATTTCTCAAAACTATTAACAGTTATTTAATGGTACTTGGGAGGGCTATTTACCTGGCAGATCAAGGCGTGTTCTTCACTGAGTCATTTAAAGAACTTGTTTGCTAAAAGTTGAGCAGTTTGGGGAATGATGTAAAGATGAAGGGTTAAGAAAAAGATTACATATGTCTATCATGTAGGTTCGGAAACATTCAGTCCAACCATAAACTTAACACTGCCAAGTCCATCACTAAAGCATGTCCTGAAGTGCCACAACTACATGTCTTTTAAATACCTCCAGAGATGGTGACTCATGACTTCCCTGGGCAGCCTGTTCCAATGCTTGATCACCCTTTCAGTGAAGAAATTTTTCCTAATATCCAATCTAAACCTCCTGTAGCACAACTTGAGACCATTTGCTCTTGTCCTGTTGTTTGCTACTTGGGAAAAAAGGCTGACACCCACCTGCCTACAACCTCCTTTCAGGCAGCTGTAGAGAGCAATAAGATCCCCCCTGAGCCTCCTCTTCTCTAGGCTAAACAGCCCCTGTTCCCTCAGCTGCTCCTCATAAGACTTGATCTCTAGACCCTTCACCAACTTCATTGCCCTTCTCTGGACACGCTCCAGCACCTCTGTGCCCCTCCTGAAGTGAGGAGCCCAAAACTGGACACAGGATTTGAGGTGCAACCTCACCAGTGCCCAGTGCAGGGGAACGATCACTGCCCTTGTCCTGCTGGCCACAGTTTCTGACACAAGCCAGGCTGCTGTTGGCCTCCTTGGCCACCTGGGCACACTGCTGGCTCATGTTCATCTGCCACCAGCCAGCACCCCCAGAGCATTTCCCACCAGGCAGCTTTCCAGCCACTCTCCCTGAGCCTGTAGCATTTTGTGGGGTTGTTGTGACCCAAGTTCAGGACCCAGCAGGCACTTCTTCTTATATGTTTTCACATATGTTGTCACTTGGCCTCAGCCCATTGATCCAGCCCATCCAGACCCCCCTGCAGAGCCTTTCTGCCCTCAAGCAGATCAACACTCCGGCACAACCTTGGTGTCGTCTGCAAGCTTACTGCACTCAATCCCCTCATCCAGATTGTTGATAAAGATATTGAACAGGGCTGGCCCCAATACTGAGCCCGGGAAACACCAGTGTGAATGGCCCCCAACTGGATGTAACTCCATTCACCACCACTCTTTGGGCTCGGCCATTCAGCCAGTTTTTTTACCCAGAGAACAATCCAGCAAAGAGTATGTCCAGCTAAGCCATGAGCAGCCAGTTTCTCCAGGCGAATGCTGTGGAAATAGTGTCAAAGGCTTGACTAAAGTTCAGGTAAATGACATCCAGGGACTTTGCCTCATGCAGTGAGTGGGTTATATTGTCATAGAATGAGATCATGTTCATCAAGCAGGACCGGTCTGACTGGGCCAGATCACCTAGTTGTCATGTATGTGCTGTGTGATGGCACTCAGGATGGTTTGCTCCATAACTTTCTCCAGCCCTGTGGTCAGAGTGACAGATCTGTCATTCCCCTGATCCTCCTTCTGGTCTTTCCTATAGATGGGCATCCCATTGGCTGACCTCCATTCTTCTGGAACCTTCCCAAACTGCCAGGATTGCTAGTAAAGGATGGAAAGTGGCTTGGTGAGCACTTCTGCCAGCTCCCACAGTACACTTAAGTGGATCCCATCCAGCTGCGTAGATGTATCTGAGTGGAGCAGCAGGTCACTAACTGTATCCTCCAGGACTGTGGGGACTTCGTTCTGCTCCCCATCCCCATCTTCCAGCTCAGGGCATTGGGTACCCTGAGAACAACTGGCCTTACTATTAAAGACTAACCTTAAGTACCTCAGCCTTTGTCACTATGTTCCCCCCCACATCCAATATAGGATGGAGATTCTCCTTAGCCCTCCTTTTGTTGCTAATGTATTTAGAGAAACATTTTTTACTGTCTTTTACCACAGTAGCCTGATTTAAAGGTCTAGTTGGGCTTTGGCCCTTCTGATTTTTTTCGTGCATAATCTCACTAAATCCTTGTAGTCCTCCTGAGTGGCCTGCCCTTTCTTCCAAAGGTCTGTCTTTTTTCTTTTTCCATACTTTCCCCCCCCGCCTCCCCCCGCACCCCCGCTTCAAGTTTCAGCCAAATCTCTCCATTCAGACCTAGGCCAGTCTTCTTCCCTGCTGACTCACCTTTCGGCGCACGGGGTGGCCTGCTCCTGTGCCATTAAGATTTTTCTTCTTGAAGAATGTCCAGCCTTCCTGGGCTCCTTTGCTTTTCAGGATCTTCATAGTTTACAACAGGCAGTCCTGACAGTGTGTTAATTTGCTGATGATAGTACTTAATGAGTGTGAGGTTACAGGCTGGGACTAGCACATAGCTCTGAGGTCCTGCGGGGTCACACAAATCTCAGTTCAACCAAAAGATCTTCTGAAGTGGTCCAACCAAGTTATCAGTTCATTTCATTGCCCATGTTCATGATGTTCTTTTGCAGGTCACATTCAGAGTGTTTTTGAGCCACACTTAGAGATTCATAGTCTCAAATGCATACACTTAATTTTTAATACTGAAAAATGGAAGTTTTCTATCCTCCATTTATGTTCTGTTTGTTCTGCTGCTGATCTAGTCACTTAATCTTTGTAGACTACATGTGTCTGTGTGTCGCAGTCTTACTAAAACCACATTCGCAGTGAAACACATTGTCCTCCCAGATGTAGAGATTACAAAGATATACATGTCTACTCCATGTATTCAGAAGGGAAGTGATTAGCTTTTTTCTTACTTCTCCTGTGTTTGCCTGAATGAAACATTTTCGTACAAAAGTGCGATGTGCTCCAGCTCAGCATGGACTTGCATAGCGTGCTGCCCCAGCGTTCTCAACAGCCGAGTCTTAACGGCACCTTGCAGAGAAGCATTAAAAATAGCAACCCCATTAATATGTAATGTCCCAACATCAGCAGTTCTGTGCAATTGGCTGTGATTAACTTGTGGCTGAAGACCATAAAGCTGTACAGCTACAAAAATGAAACCATTTTCCCATTTAGTACTGCCATGGTTTTGATCAATTGCTGCAGGTCAGTCGGCTAAATCCCACCCAACACTCCTTGGCAATGGAGCTGATCTCACCAATTACATTTTTTTAATAAATCTGCAAATACTGAAAAGTGCATTGCAAAATAATGAGCAAGCAATGGAAGAAATCCAGATTGTCTGTAAAAGCCTATAGAAGTGATTGATTATACTCAGTTGTTAAGAGTTCATGAGTAATTTTGAGCTACATGACACATTTAGTACAGAGGGTAGATGGAAGAGTTTATGATAAGAAAACGAATAATACTGCCAGATTCAACAAATTTATCAATGAGTTATCCAGTTCTTTTAACAAAAAAGAATGGTGTGATGATGAGTACACAACACCCAAGCTGCACTATACTTGAATTTCCTGCAAATGTACTTGGGTTATAGATATGAAAATACCAACTCGTCAAACAGTTTTGTAACAAAAGACCATTTGATATGAAGCTTATAGCTGATGCCATTGACTTCAAGTCTAGTAGGTTAAAACCAAAAAGAATTATCCTTATTTAAATAGCTTCTCAAATTCTGGTTTCACAGTCCTGTATTCCTGCTATATTAAATTTTTTTCTTCCTTATGATAAGTTTCAGAGATTTCATGACATGGAGAAATGAGTAGTTATATACATAAAGCAGTAAAACTGATGATATGCAACTGTTGCCATAAATGGATGTACAAGAAGAATAAAAATGTAATAGATAAAAATGTAGGTCTAGTATTCAGGTAGCAGAGTGCCAACCATGCATGTAGTTGCCCATTTCAGTATTTATGTTTGTATATGGCCATATAGATGATTTGGCAGAATTTGAATTTAATTTCTTAATTAATTATCCCTTACTCTTGATCAGCCAGAATTTATGTAACGAGTGCCAGTGTAGTTGCAGGAGAAAGTCTCACAGTTCACAGCATGGATCTTGGCATAGCTCTGTGCTGCAGATTTATTTAATATTTTCTCTGCAAAGTGCATGCCATTGCTTTGTAGCCCAGGTTATCAGAACAGTGCTGATCATTTTCCTAGTGGAAGAAAGAAAATATATGAAAAATGTTGATATAGCATGCTTACATAAATTCATGATTTTGGCCAAAATAATAGTCCTGATTTTGTGCAGTTTGACTCCACTTCAATTCATGAAGTTGATCTGTTTGAAAGGTGACATGATGATTCCCTGTGGCAGGAAAGGAAACCTTTTTCTGGAAAAGGATGAAGAAACCACACATCAGGGTTATATACTACACCTGTTTTGTAATTGTCCAGTGTCAGCTGGTAGTCACATGTATTTTTTATGAACACACTGTGTATATAAAGAAACATTGCATATGTCCAACAATCTATATCTCTCTCCTTTATATACCTTAATATTATAAATACAGCAGTTCTCTGCCCTTGGTCAGAGCCTCAGCTGGGTATAAAATAGCATAGGCCCATTTATTCCAGCTGGTACTCGGTGCCTTCTCAGAAAGCATCTCTATTTGTCTTTCTTTCTCAGGTTTTCACGTTCACAGTGAGTTTCCCTTACAGAGACAGTAATGATCCATGTGATTAAGAACTCATCAATGAAAAATGCAAAGTTAGCTCATGCCTAGGAATGTTGTAGGGTTTTTTTGAATTTGAATTGAAAACTCCTTTGTTTTTACTTCTGGACTCAAAATTTGAGTTGTCAGGTAGAAGCAATATCCTCATTTACGAGTTTGAAAGAAAGGATTCTTCTTTTTATCAACAGCTCTTATGTCAAATATGTGTGAAGATAATCTAGACAGGAACAAAGATATGTTTGGAAATAACTGATGTTGCTTCAATAGAAACTGACCATGTCATAAAGCAGCTAAGCAAGGATACAGTTTGATGACTTACCTCTTTTAAGCAGGCTAGAGATAACTAGAATGAATGGTTAGGCCAGGATCACTTATATCCTAGGATTTTTATTTCTCTTATGTGGTTCTATTTTTCCTGTTTCTATTGGGCAAATAATTTTTGATTTTTTTTTTTTTTTTAATATGAGGTAAACAGCTCTTGGGTCACAGTTATAATATGTCACTGTAGAAAAAGAGGACGAGGTTTCTATTACTTGCCACCTCATGCAAAATCTCTTCTAAAAATTATTCTTCACTTTTGACTTCACTGTGTTATAAATTTAGATCAGTGGTGAAATAAATGTTTGAAGCTCCAGTGTATAGCCATGCCAGCCTTGCTTATCTGTGTAAGACCTTTGCTTCTATTAAACTTCTGGCCATAGCATAGAGAAAGCAAGCAGTTTGTGTCAGACTGTTTGCTGTGAGAATGAGCATTTCTTTTCCTCTCCATTCTTTATGCCCCTGTGAGGTTTGAAGGCCTAGCAGGGTTTTTTCCATCTACACTTTGTGGTGCAAGTTTGGATCAGACAGTATAAACTGGTACTCCTGGCCTGTCTGATACTTCAGTTTCTCATGCACAGTGCTATGGAGGAACAATTGCTTTCAAAATAAGATTAGCGTGGTGCATGTAGAGAGAGAAAGTTTATTGTGTTTGGATGTTTTACAGATAAAGATTACACCATAATAATCACTCAAGGTCTAAGCAAATCAGAGCTATTAACCAGTTGGTCACACTCATGTGGGACCTTTCCTGATTTGCCCCATCAGAAGGAAGAGCTTTGTATTCTGTTTGTGTAGGCTGCTTTGACATTTAAATAGAGTTAGCTTTAAATAGAGTTAGCTTTTTTTGAGTACTCACACCGAGCATTCAAGGTAAAGTTTAAGATAACCCAGGATAAAAATACTGCTAATCATACTGACCTTTGTAAACCCAGTCAGCTATTGTAAGCATATGCTGGCTAGTTCTGTTTCTCATTAAAGATCTCTGTTAAATCTCATTGAGGCCGTGGAGAACTCTGCATTGATGTTAGTGAGCTTTGGATAACTCCCTGAATGAATAAGATAGTGACATCAAAATGAATTTCTATTCAGTTTTTATTTGTATGTGGTTGTCACTATAATTCACATTCCCATGGTGCCAGGCTGCCTTTTTGCGTTGCGATTGTGCATGTCTTTGTGGGTAAAATGTGGGTATATAGCTGTAAATTATTTATATATTTTTACAGTTAATTAGTTAGGAAGATACATGTGGCTTTGTAATATGCACATGAGCATACAGTTCTCACCTAAAATTAGCCCACTGTCTATTGTTAATTACACTGACGGTGGTATTGAATTTGCTGCTAAAAAACTGAAACCGTACTAAAAACCCATAATATAATTCCAAATAGAAAGTCTTTTAAAAATGTATTTCTAACATTAGTTTATATACCGATCTTCCCTACCCTGCGTCATTCCATCTGTCATTGGACTGTTCCTTCACAACTGATTTTTCTAATTAATATTAAATTCTATGCATTTCTTTTTACTTTTGTGATTAATCTCTTTCTTAGTTGTGCCTTTTTTATTGAGATGCCATTATGTTTTTACAATGCAGACTTCAGAACTATTTTGTCTGGCAGTTTTGCAGGCTGTATTTTACAGTATACTGTAGTTCCCTCATGCAACAAAATATTTGAGTGTTCGTTTGTTTATATATTTGCAAAATTGATTTTTTTCCCCAAAATTTAAGCATCTTTCTGTTTATCTCATGGTTATAGCATGTTTTAGCAGCTTCTTGAACAATTTATTAGGGCAGTTTATTGGTTCAAAACGTAATTGTTTACTGTGTATATCCCAGCTTTTCTGGAAATGTAATTATGTACTATTATTTGCATAAATTATTTTCTCATATTCTAGTCACTTTAGGACTTGCATTATGTGTAACCATTGGCTAGAATTAGTAAGAATTAGTATACAATAGTGTAGTAGTATTAGAATTAGTACACAATATTCTTCTCATTATTTTGATATTCTTTGGTTTCCTCCCCCCCATATGTTTCTGTCTGAATACTGTAGAGGACCTTAGAGAAGCGTTTTTTAATATATTGACAGCATTTAAAGATAGAAAAAATAGAGTTGCATAAACACCACGTTTCCATTGTATCCTTAAGCAAACTTGGATGAGCTTTGGTCCTATAATATTTTCATTGCATAATAAAATGTTCTCTGTAGTATTTATATTGATAGTTTATAAGTGATTTTCAGAACTATGGACAGATACCTGAGATGCAGTGTGGTCTTACAGATGCTACTGGAAAACAACTGAGATTTTGGTAGTTTGATAGGGTGTCTTATAGAATATGTTTCCATCAGGGATGGATTAAGGCACCCTGAGCATGTAGTATGGTGGCAGAATCACCCCACGTCTTCAAAGCCAGTGCTTACTTGCATTGTTCATGTAGTGGACCAAAGTATAAATATATATATATTGACTCTTCAAGAGCATGTTTTTCTCGTGCTGAGTTTTGTCTTTTAAGGTCTCATTTAGTTTTGTCTGTACTGTGGTTACAGTTAAGAACTGCATTCTATTTTCTGTGGAATAACAATGGAAATGAACCTTTTTGACATGCTGAGAACTGCAAATATGTGCTCTTCTAGAACTGTTTCAATGTGTCAGAATAATCAAAATTTATATAGTCATAAACTAATTTTTCATTCATATCTTCTTTATGGGAAACGCAATACCAGCAGTGAGCTTTATTCATGTGTGTCATTCAGGAAGGCATTCTGTGCAAGTTACACCAAAAAAACCCTCTAAATTGCATCCATCTTGGTTTTAATGTTGAATTGCAAATTCTTGCCATGATGTGGAATATAGTTTCACAAAAGAGAGAGCATGAAGCAAAGACACAAAAATAAGAACAGAGGGAAAGCAGTGAAATATGAACTAAATGTGTGCAATAGAAATGCCTTGCTGAAAGGGCAGTTGTTTGAGCTAGTCTGGCACCCTGACAGGTCTGCTTCTGTATTTGGATTTGCTGATGCAAGTAATTTATCCTGACAGCAATGCCAGTACTGCAAGAATCCTATTTCACTAAGATTACACCTTCTCCCTTGTTACTAAGAACAAATATGCTTTGTTCCTTGTTTGTGGATTTCTTGACATCTGTCTTACTGGTCTTGCAGTGGTTTGTGTGTGTATGCAAGTGGTTTTCATGAACTCCAGATCTAGCAGCTGAGCTTTTTAGCTTTCTTATTTTTATTTATTTTTTTTTTGACAAGGCAGCATTGCATCATGTGAGAGTCGAGCCTCTGGTTTGCTGACCCAATTACTACTAGTGTTAAAAGTTTTATTGCTTTAACATATCGAGAACTAGGTGGGTTTTTTTTTTCCTTAAATACTGTCTCCTGTTGTAAAACTGTGAGCTCTAGCTGCAAGAGAAGGCAACAAGACAAAGGCTTGGCTAGCTCAGATTAGCCTGAAAGTACGCTTTGACCCATGACATTACTTAGGCTCTTCTTGTTCATCACTACTAGAATAAGTTGACTCACCCGCTTTAGAAGGAAAAAAATACCTTAGGAGTGTATTAAAAAAAAATTGCTGTGTTTATAATTATCTAACATGCAGGATTTATTCTGATTTAGGAGGGTGCTGGCAGTGAGAAAATTAACTTAAAATGTGTGGGTTTTTTCCTTTCTATATTAGGTTGTAGGGCAGAGCTTTGTCTAGAGAGGTTTTAGCCAGCCAGAACACACTGATAGCTGGTAGTATTGGCAGAGAAGAGAATATTGTGCACGGCTGGATATCAGCAAAAAAGATACTTGTACCAAAGCACAGTGTTTACTTTCACACCATGATTGGCAAAATAGAGCTGAAATTAAAATAATGGCATTAATGAAAACTGGGCTAAATTTTTAAGTAAAATCAAGCAAAAACTGAAGTTGGTTTATTTTTGTGATTTTTACGTGAACTCATTCCAGCAATTCTTAATTTTCACTAAAGACAACATACCTGAAATCTGCCATTCTTTTCATTTTCAAATACTAGTCTGCTTCATCTCATGGTCTTACAGCATAAGTAATCAAAGATTCACTCGTGCAGTTTTTGCCATGGATGACTGAATTGCAGTTTTCTACTTCAGTCCAACACACAGCAGCTTAGTTGCAGCATGATGTAGAGCCCTTCATGGAACAGATGAAGTCGATATGGCAACTTGAATTAGCAAGTTGTGAAATAACTAGTGCACTGCACATGGACACACTCCTCACCCAGTGACCACCTAGAACGGCCCGTAGAACCTGCCTGGACCAGCCATCCAAGCTGGACCACGACGTGCAATAATTAGAGTGCTGCACAGCAGGCACTACTGACAAAACATCATGCTTCTGTGCTTGTTTGTAAAGCAAATGTATGCACTGACTAACACTGACTTCTGTAACAGTGACTTTTTTTTTCTGCAAAGACTGTCTATCTAGAAAATAATGTTTTTGAAGCAACTTAGATTTCAGTAACATTAAATAGTGGGTTTAGACCAGTGATTGTGGTACTTAACTTATGCTGCAGTAGGTGAAAAGAAAATAATGGTTGTATGAATTTACAGTTACATTCGTTTAGCTGCTCTCCTGCAAAATGTATTCTCCCCTCCCCAAAAGAAGTACTTTGGTGGTTTTTTTTGTTTGTTTGTTTGGTTTTTTTTTTAAGTGCGGAAGACCTAGTTTAAATTTTGAGAGCTAGGGATCTTAACAGTTTGACAGTTTTCACATCTGAGGCCTCTGTGGGCACCAAGAAGCTTCTGTGTCTCTGCGCAGCACAGATGAATTCTGAGCGGTGCTACGTTTATGACTCCATTCTTTTGCATACTAACATGAAATAGGGCAGTCATCAGTTTTGTTTTGAAAGTCTGCCTATTGCAGTTGTTTTGTCTTTGACTAGAACATGAAAAGATCCTTGACTGTGAAAATTAAAAAGCTTTCTTGTTGCTGTTGTCATTTGATTGATTATAGTATGGAAGCGGTACAGCACAAGTTAGCTCAGGCTAGTTCTGTTTACAAAGTTAATCTTTACCTGTAACTACAATAAATATTGTCATGCTCTAATGTGATCTTAAGACCTTCTCAAGCCAAATCAATTCTGGAAGTTAGATATTTGCAAAGGTAAGTTCATGATGGCTGTGTGGCTCTCACCTGTACTTCCAGTGCACCATTGCATTTCAGATAGGACTTTGGGACAAAAGGCTCATTAAACCTGCTTTCAGAGATACAGATGATGCTGTTCTTGGTCTGCATTTGTCATCTGTGCTTCAAACATTTATTTTTTTTTTCTCCATGAATGCTTCTGTACGTTGTGAATGCTTGTGAATATTTTGTGAATGTTGCAAGATACCAATATTTTCCTTTTATTTTACTCTATCCAGGGGTAGATTAATTCATAGTAAATTTCTGCTACTGTGTATCAGTGGCCTCTTGCTCTTCATATGCATATCGCTTTTTGTAATAGCCATCTTTTCCAGTGACTGGTACATAAAAGGTCAGTTCAAGACTTTCCATTAAGCATAATAAATGCCAATTGAGAGAAGTCTCCAAGACAGTTTTTCCATCTCCTTTAAAATAAATTTTACAGGGGTTAATGTAGAATCATAAGCCTTTCTTAAGTGTTTCTGTTTTTTTTTAATCTATTCTCTAAAAATTAATAGTTTATTGTACAGTTACTAGAGAATTTTGTAGGACTTGAAAAACCTATGAAAAATTTAGCATTTTCTGTGGGAACCTGTATATTTGCTTTTTGTGTTTTCACCTTCACTGATAAAAAGACAGAAACAGGTCAGTCACTAAGGTCATACAGCGCTGTGTTTAGGGCACATACATACTTGTATGCCAATCAGTGCTACACCTTGTATAATCTTTACAGGTTATAGGTTTTGCAAGCCATACTGCCCAAATATTCACATAGTTTTATATAAAAATGGTGATGTTGATTGCTTTCAAAGACAAAACTGAAGTAATTTTGACATGCATGCATATATACACGTGTATATATATATATATATAATGACTTTTGGAAGTAGAAAGAAGGTTGTCTTAAGTTCCAGTAAATGCAAGATAAAAACTGGTATATGTATCCTGAATTATTATGTAGTTTTGAATGAAATCATACCTTTAAGACCGATCTTCAGGAATTTTAGTACTACCTGAAAAATTTGCAGTTGTTTATTTGTCTTTGTGTACTGTTAGGTTTTTTTAATAGGATGGCTTAATCAGATGCTGACTATAAGAAGCAATAGACCTGGACAGAAAAGGCAAACATAGCTTTGGAAAGAAGGAAGAAAAATGTATACTATGCAGAGTCAAAAGGCTTCTCAGATTACCTGAGATTACCTCTGAGCTACTTCTTGGTGGGAATAGTTTTTTAAAGAAATAGGTTTGTGTGGGGGATGAACAAGTTGTGTAAAACTTCCAAGAGGCATTTTTAAGTAGACAGTTTTACATGCTTAGCAGCTGTTAAACTATGTCCACTGTTAAATGCCTTCGGGGAGCAGAAGCAGTTGTTTTAGAAACAATATACAGAACGGCAAGAGCTTGGTGATTTATTCTGCCAAGCTGCTGCTTCTTTCTGTTTTAAAACTTCTAGCAAATGTTTCCTATAGTCTTAGTTTTTCATTCTGAAAAAGATGATGGAAGCCCAGGAGATTTTCATCTGGTGCTTTCTCATTCTCTCCTATAAAATAGTTTACTCTATACCAAGATTAGAGCAGATGAATTGGGATAGCATCAGTCTTTCAGTATGTGTCAATGAAAGGAGCAGCTGGTAACTATTCTTAGAGGAAGCCCAAGGAAGAAATGATGTTTCATTTCCTGCCTTGCTCTTCTTTTGGGCAAGGGAGAATCAGGAAAGAGAAGGCTTTGTATGGTTCTTGAAAGAGGGAATCCCAACTGCAAGTTGGGAAAACTAAACCTCTGCCTTGTCTTGATGTATAGCCTCAACACCTGTATGGCAGGAAGGGAGAATCTGCTGGGCAGTCACCCAGAGAGTCATTAGAACAGAGCAGCTTCTGGGTAGAACAAGTAATGTTGGAGGAGGAAGTAGATTTATTCTTCTGCATGTCTGAGTGCACACCAGCAAATTCTGACTTCCTTCTGCATTTTCCATGTACTAAAACCCCTTTATTTATTTTCAGATTGGGCAACATTTACTAGTGTTTTGCAAACAGAGAAGAAGAAGGACTTTTTTTTTTTATTTACCTCTGAATGTGTACTATAAATATGCATATGTGTTTTACAGTGCCTCTGTGAATGATCTCATATTTGTCACATGCAGGTTTACCTTTAAATATTGAGGAATACATGAGGTAGAACAGACAACTAACTAGACATTTCTTCCTACAAGGAGGTCTAGCATTTATGAGCCACATATGTCCTACTTGTATTTTCAAATGACAAGCCTTTTCAAATGGTGAACTTGTTTCCTGCCTGATGCTCACACAGACGTTTTCTGGTACTTAGAAGTGCATTTGCAGATCGCAGAGCCAAGCAAGTTTCACAGCATGACAGACCAAACTCTAAACACTGTTGCTGAACATAAGGGAAAGATGAAATTATCCTTTTTAAAATTTCTGTCAGTCATTATACACGATGGCAGGCTTCAACTTTGAATTGGAATTTAATGGAATAAAAATAGCTGGGAACAAAATTAAAACAGAATATAGTGAATCTAACCTCTTTTCATGGAATACTGCTTTTTAGAAGTTATGAGGAAAAACCCAAAGGTGGCAAATTGTATCATTTTCAGTCTGGAGAAAGACTGATAGCCTTAAAATGTGTCTTACCATGCCAAAAATAATCTTTATGCTAATGGACATTCTTTATAATATTGCCTATAGATAATTAGAAATTATGAAAGGGGGCAGGAGACCTTGAGTTCACATTAATATAGTAGTACAGTGAGGGAAGATAGAGAATAGGTAATGTGTACTGCTGCCTGGCAGACACTGTGAAAATTATTGAAAGATTACTTAATTTTGATGCTAAGTCAAAATTGTGGTAGGAAATGGAAAACATTTTTTTTTTTTCTTTCCTAAAAAAGGGATAAAATTATATCTTTGGCTGTTTTTAGTGATAGGTTCAAGAATAGTAAACGCTCTTCTTATGGCTGCTTCCCTCACTGGGAAGAGTCTCCCAAAGATGTAGGGACATTTGGGTTTGGTTTTGGATATGATAGACAGTACTGTCTATTTACCAGAGAGAATGGACAGGAAAATACCCAAGTGTGTGTGAGGGGAAAGAGAATGTTATAGGCAGGACAGGATGTTATATGGACAGGAGTGGTAAGGTGTGGGAAGTGGAAAATAAAATATATCTATCAGTATCAGACTGTAAGGAATAGGAACCATCCTTCCTGGAGCAGTTTACTAATATGTGCAGGGGAAGGAAATGAGAATACAAGAACTAAAAGAGATTTTTTTAAGCAGTATTAAGGTATACTAGGAATGGTAGAACCATTTGTTTATATTCAGATATAATACACTGAATTCTGAGAAACAGAATGTTAGAGGTAGTACTGTGTATCCTCAAGCTCTCCCGTGTGATTTCTCTAAGTAAGAAATGACATAGGATTCAGTGACAATAGCAATTTGGAGTTCATCTGTCTATGAGAAATGCTGTGCCAATACCACTTTCAGTCTGTGGTCCTGCTTGGAACTCTGCCAGGTTTGGGTGGAATTACTCTGGTTGTCTTTATCCAAGAATGTATAAACTTGAGCAAACACCATGGTGGTTCAGCCATCTTCAATTTGTTCTGGAAATTCAGAGCTTCCACTGGCTTCTGCAGCATAATGTAGGGATGCATGTGTATAAGAGTTGAAGGGGGGTTGTGAGTGAGATGGGATTGTGCGCTCTATTTTCATAATTCCATACACAGCAAGAAGAAAAAATGAATAGATGAAGACAAAGGCACAATCAGTTACGTAACAAACCTCAGTAAGGATTATTCTTTTTGATTAGGTATTCTTAAGTTTTTTCTTGAAGGTCGGCAGTGTCATAGCATCCCACGTTGTTTTGGTTTTGATGAGATCTTCCTAGGTGCACCTCCTGAGGTGGCAACACCTCACTCCAAGTTCAGGGTGTCTTAGGGGAAGAACCCTGTCTTCTTACAAAGGTTCTGCAGACTTCTACCTTATCATAAACTGCATTTTTTTTAAGTTAGGTACATTAGCAAGGCATAAAATAAATATTTTTAAATATTGAAAGGGCTTCATTCAGTTCCCATACTGTTGATGCTAGGTGCCATTTAATATGCATTATGGTAATCTCCTGTAACTTCTAGCTCCAGCTCCTGAAGAGCTTGGGTCCCTTGTAGATCCCATATCTGCCAGCCTAGGCATATGACTTAAATACCTTAGCTATTTCAGAGTTACTTATATTTAGGCAACTGAACTACTCATAGAATCTCAAATCAGAAACCAGACAGGTCAAGATAACTACCATGTCTGAATTTTTGTAGTACTGTAGAAAGCAACAGAATATAAAGCTGGAGTACTGTTTGCTCTAATTATGTTTGCTGCAGTAGGGCTACTGAGGTGAAGGTATGTAGTCTATTTTCCATAATAAAAAATAAAAAAATAAAAAAAAAGAGAAAATTGTTTTCCCTTATGCTGCTGTCAGTGTTGTAACCTTTCTTTTTAAGGAAAAGGTCTTGAACCGGCATTAAAAAAAAAAAACCCAAAAATTAGCAAAAAAATAAAATCAAGCTTATGTGGATGTTTACTTACCTTTTAGACAAGAAAACTTAAATTTCTATTTTTAAGCATTGTTAAGCATGCAGTAAAATAATGCAGTTACAAGACTTAATGGCAGTATCAAGCCCACACAGCTTGGCTCTATCTTTCAGAAGAAACTTTTCATGTGAGGCAAGAATGACACTAAAATAGTATATCTAACAGCACCATCGGTGCTTTTCTGCTAGGTTTAATCTCTGTAGTTGTGGGCTGTTGCTTTTGAAGCTCAGATTTCAGTTAGTCTATATTAGATTTAGTGAGCTGTTTGATTTCATTACAAGGCATAGGTCTGCTGCATTTCTCTGACTGCACAATCCACCTGCCTTTGCAGAGAGGACTCCTGAGGGAATCAGAGTGTTCGTACAATGATGAAAAATTAAACCTTCCGTTTGATGCTCCTTTTATTGAGGCGCTGCAAGAGGATGTTGAGATACCTTCCGTGTAATAGGCAGCTGGGGTAAAGTTTTACCTATCAGTGTGGGCATAATGATTTATGTGGATACATATTTACCACTGTATCTGGTGCCAAGCTCCACTGAAGCTTGGAGCATTCCTCGTGGTTACCCAAGGAGTGTTATTACGTTTTCTGTTAGACTTTGTTACTTTTTTTTTTTTTTTTTTTTTTGTCTAACACTTGTTTTTATCAGTTTCTCTGAACACCAGGTGAAGGAGCCCTACCCTTAGCCAGTTAATCTTCCTTCTTGTGTAGGACATAGCTTCCTCAGAGCAGCTCTACACACCAAAAAAATACAAACCTGTCTTAAAGAACTGTCAACACCAAAGTGGAAAGGACCAGACATAGGATATACCTGCAGTGCAGAGGCTGCAGCTTGTGTAGATGCAATGGAGCTTATTTTAACCTTGAAGTAGCTTGTAATGTGGCTGCTATACCATTAAGCACAATGTGAGCTTCAAAAGCTGCCGGAGACTTTGAATGGGCTCTAAGGCAGCCTTGGTGCCGATGTGAAATTCAGGCTGCTCCAGCCTCTTTGCTGGCAGTGCCCACATTAGCTTGTTGAATGCTGAGGGTGGAGGTGTCCTGCTGAACAACAGTGATTTCAGTACAGCCTTCCCTATGGCTTCAACGCTGCATTGGCTTAAGGAACTTCTCTTTTCATTTTTGGAAAGAAATATGAAAATGAGTTACAAAAACTCATTGGAGTCATTTCAGTTCCATTATTTTTATCTATGGTGAATGGTGTTACTCGCAATGCAGCAGGTGCTCCCCAGCTCATGTCGTCTGTGTTTCTGCAGAACTGTGGCGTAGTATGTTGCTGATTTGTCATCTCCAAGGCTTTTTTTTTTTTTTTTTGCAAAGGACATTAAGCCTACTAGATTTTAAGTTGGACAGACTGCTATTAATAATTTCCTATGTATTGGTACTAAGATCTTTTTAATGTTCTTGTTCATAAACTCTTTAGCCTCTGAAGCTATTAGTTCCATAATGAGTAAATTGCTTCATCATTTCTTTCTGAGGCAATCTCCCAGCTGTGTGATCTTTTCAGGATATTCCCAAAGAAAGAAAAAAAATTAGCAACAAGGTCAGAAACCCTCTGGGATTTCCCACTAGCAATTACATTCATCATATGCATCTATCTGGTCTCAGTAATTCCCTGTAGTGCAAAGCAATTTTATATCTAAAATAGCTTATATGCCTCTAGGCTAGGTGAAGGCCAGAAACCAGGCCAGAAGTTAAACTGATGCATTGGAACAAAATCCAAGCTAGTGAAGAAGTAAATTGGCTTGTCCCATAAACTCTGCCTGGCACATCTGAAGCTCCTGTCTGTCTTCCTTTCTTAAGATGAATTAGTGGTTTTAAACCAACCAGTTGGCATTCTGTAGAGGCATGTGGTTTCCCAACTGCTCTCTTGTGAACTGGGATGGGTTTGTGTTTCTGAGGGTTGGTACCATCCAGAGAGATCCAGGGGCAACCTTCCCTTCTCCAGGTACAGCAGCTCAGCAAGCAAGCATCAGACCGTGACGTGCAACATACTAATGTGTTATTCATAAGGGTCTGAAGACTGGTACGTCTCCTGACAAAGTTCTCTGCTTCCCTCAGTAGTGAGAAAAACTAGATTCATGCCATGCTGTTAGGCAGTGTGAATCCACATCATGCCTTCTGTGCATACATACATGCACAGTCACATGTGCTCTGTCACTCACTCCTGTTCCTTAGTCAACATGGGAAGCATCACCTTTTTTGGTAATGATTTTTCACAGTGATCAAAAACATTAAAAGAAATTGTGTCCTGGTTTTCATTGTGATTTATTAATACAGAAACAAGCGTGGACCAGCAACAAACAATCTTCCTTCCTAATTTCCTCCTCCTTTCCATTCTCTTTCCCATTGCCTGGTAGCTACCTGGAAAGAAGTAACAGTGCGAGGAGTAACACTTCCTGGAGTGATGCATATTATGGGTTTTCCCTTAATTCAGGTGAATCCCTAAAGTGGTTTTGTTCCTTCTTTTTTTTGCTTTTTTTCCTCTTCTTTTTATAAACTATATCTGTCTCACAGCTCATACTATCCATGTAAGCAAGATGGATATCCTGAATGTTGTTGTTGGTTTGGGGTTTTGTTTGTTTGTTTGTTTGTTTTTAAAATTAGAATAGTTGCTTCTGGAAGATAGTAGAGTGTTTCCCCATAAATCAAGTGAAATTGGAAGCATTCAGCAATGACATTTTCCTGTGTATGTGTATAGAAGAGCTTTCTTTATCCTCCATCTGGAATCTATGGGTATAAATTACTATAAATTAGAGGATGGTGTGTTTCTGTGATGGCATCTTTTATTCTTGATCCTGAAAAATAAGTATAATTTCCATTCGTTTTTAGTGTTATGCTAGGATATCACATCTTTACTAAACAGGGCTTGTCTGCTAAAGTGAAGGATGCATTTTCTGTTCAGCTTGCCATAGTGCCCTTTGCTATCATTCAGTGGGACATAATAATAGCTTGGATGTCTTTTGCTTTGCCTATAGCATTTGCAGTATGGGAAAATTAAGAAATCATAGGTTTAGTGTTGCTTGTCAAGAAGTCCTGAAACTGTCTCATATATTATACCTTTACATTTCATCCTGCGAACAACAGAGTCCTCATGTATTCACTTCAGTTGACCAAAAGAACAAAAATGGTTCACGTTTTGAGGGAAAATGTGGCATAAAATAGCATTTAGAAAAATGCCAACAAAGCTTTTTAAATAGAAAAAAGTCTAAAATAACCTATGGGGTTTTCATGGAAAAGAAGCTTTCAGTGTGAGTTGTCTTAATTATAATTTAGGAGTCTCCAGCAATTTAGGAGTAAAAAACTTGCATTCTGAAAAAGCAAACATAGGTCAGTTTATATTTATATCCAAGAGTAAGTGCTACATTTTTGCTAGTTTCATGGGACACATAGCTCTAGGTTCTCAGCAGCTGCCCATAAAATCACACTGTCTGCCTCACAGCTCCCTAAGTACCTTTCGTCTTGCTTTGTCTTTTAAATCTCTCTGGTTGCTTAGTCTTTCTAAATACTGCACACAATTGTTTTTTGATTAACATAGTTTGTTTGATTAAAATAGTTTTATTGAAATAAATCAGTATTGAATTGTTCTGAGTCACTCTCATGATTATTTATCTGTAAGTAATATAAAGCAAGAAAGTTGCACTTGTGCATGTAGTTTCTTTACATTTATTCTGAGAGTTGGACCCAAACCAGTCTCCTAAATCCAGTCCTGAAATCATGCAGTAGCTGAGATGTTGATCTGAAAACTGTAACTGGCTCAGGCTCTCTGAGGGATACGTTCAAGTGCTGAAGTCAAAGCTAGGCTCTTTGCAGGGGGAAGTAGTAGGCGTAAGGTTGGACTAAATTCTGAGCCTCCTGGTGCCAGCTCATCTCTCCTTGTGTCTGTTTGTCAGGTACACTCTCCTCTAACCTGGAGTGTTCCAGCAGCCAGATGGTATTTGTTGATTAGAATAAGCATATACTATTAGTGTTGGGTAGCATACTGGCTAATGAGAGCACTCAGTCCAAGCCAGTCCATCAAATTGATCAGAAATAAAATTTTCAGTAGCTTTTCTGAATAATATGACCATGCAGTAGTTACTTGTTTAATCTATTTGCCTTTTTAAATTTCTGATTGATTTGCTTACCTTCCTGTATTATGAATGTCACAGTGAGGTAGGAAAATGCTTTTTAATTTCTCCTTGTCTGTTGAAAATAAAGCCTATATACTAGAGAAGTCCCAAAGACCTTTTTTAGTTTGTTTTCTAAATTACAGACAACCAGAGCTGAATGTTATACTGAATTTAACTTAAAGCAATCTGTTCCACTGTTTTTTTGAGATGGGAGGGTGGAAAGTCAAAGCAGCAGTGATAGGGTGGGCTGGGCTTGGAATAATTACTCAAACCCTGGCTTATTTTCAGATTTCTTCTCTGGAATTCATGGAGTTGCACAGAGTATGATCTGAAATACTATGGAGGTCAACTAAATGTTCTTTATTAGCTATATGGCCACATGTATTCCATGCAATTGTTGAAAATGCTTTTGTTTAAAGTGGCATGTGAACTTGTTTTAAAATCTTTTGGGAATCAATGGGGTGCAAACACTGCTTAGATTTGTTTGTCTGAAGAGGGAGTAATGTTCGTTATTGTTTTGTTCTGAAACGCTGACCTCAGTTTATGATTTTGTGCAAGAAAGGCCTGCCTACTAACCAGGAATCTGTTTATATGCATATCAATACTATAAGCATCATGTTTCAACTTCAACCTGTAGGAATTAATGTAACACAAGGAAGAAAGGAAGGACTGCTTATCATTCTAATTATCTATCTAGAGTCTTGTATTTTCTTTTTCCCTTCTTTAATGTTTAGCAAATCAGTAGTGAAGCATCTTTTTGGGGAAAACATTGTTGGAAATTATGATAAAGATGTTAATACCGGCAAATCTGCCCACCTCTTAAAAACTAAGAGTGCTGTCTGAAGATGTCAAAATATGACAATATTGCAGTCACACCAGTGACTACGCTTTAGTGCTAAGTGTTTGTTAGTATTACATATGAAATGTTACCTGTAAAGTAGTGATGCAAAATTTATAGTTGTTTACCTGGAACTGGAGGGAGTTACATGAAGGTTGTGAGATCCCCCAGGGAATCAGGAGAAATTTGCCCTAGTTGGTTACTTTTTACAATAATATATACAAGAAATAAACCAAACCCCTATCTTGTCTATCCTGAGGTTAATGTTTCAAGGCAATGGAAAGTATTTAATGTGATGATAATATTCAGGCTAAAAGTGACTCTTCCTTTTTTAACCCTGAAATGCTTCTCATTTCTGTTTCTCAAAAAACTATTACTTATTTCAGGAATTAAAAACCCTTGCAAAAACAGGAGGCTTTTTGCTTTCAACAGAAGTGTATCAAAGTGATCTTTGCAGTGTTCTCCGCAGAGCTTCATGCATCAGTCTGTTAATCCAGCCTGGAGAATGCCTCAGGCTTGTCGTAAACTTCCCTGGTGCCTGAAGAGTGCTTCCTTCCTTCTGAATTGCCCTGCCAAAGTAGTGACAGTTCTAAAATCTGCGTTTTCAAACAAGCTGAACTAGGCTTGTGGTAGTTCACAACCAGGTCTCCACATTACTGTGGTTCCATGTGATGGTATGAAGTTGTCTCAGCATGCCCATCTACTAGTGTGAAATTTTGTTATGAAGTTTTTTTAGCTGTGCCGTGTAAATATTATGAATGTAGTGTAGTGATTAGGCATTATTAGAAAGAAGATTTATCTTAATTTCTGGATTTTTTTTTTAAAGAATATAGGGTTCAGATCTTTCTTGGCTGTTGCTGACTGTTCAACAAAAGAGTAAAACTAGAATGCATCGACATAAAGTAAAACAGAAATTCGAGCTGATGTGTAAGCAGGTAGTCACTTATTTATAGGAACACCTACTGACCCTTCAGTAAATTATTTTTAATCTCAATTTGCATTAAGTCAAATCAGATCCAAAGCACAAAATCTTAGTCTGTTTTAAAGATATAATTGGATGACATTCAAAGCGGTTTAGTTACGTAACTATTGTTGACAATAAGGAAAACCAGATGCATTCAAGGTTATCAGATTTAACTTCAAAACCAAGAAGCACTTGAAGTTTTGAATTGAGATAAACAAAAACCCCAATAATATTTGTCTGTTACATATGTTGAAGTATGTTGAAGTTACATATGTTGAAGTATGAAAAACATGTTTAAAACTTATGTATGTGCATTAGTGTGTATGTGTATATTAATGTGCATTATCTATATACGTGTGTGTGCATGCACACAAAATTACTCATGTTCTTGTAAAATACAGTACGTGGCAAGGTGCATACTGTTGCCTGTATAGTGGTGTATTAGCAAATCTCATTTTGGCTCTAAATTTATTATCCATTTTAAGTGGATAACTTTGTAACTGGGAATATTACTAAACTTATTTTTATTGCATACTTGAGTTTGGACTGTGTAGGCATGTTTTGAATTAAGCATGTGCCCTGCCAAATGGCTAGTACAGTTTGCCAGTCATGTGGAAAAGCAAAAATCTCTATTTGATTAGGCGCAGACAGATATTTACATATATATTTCACCATTTCCAAATATGTTAATATAGATACAAGCACGTCTATTTTTATGAAGCTAGCTTATACTGATCCTGCAGAACTGTTAATGGTCCAGATTCAAAGAAATTTAAATCATTTAAGAGTGACTTGGGAATTTTGTTGCTGAAGTGCTAAATTGATGTCTAGCAAATGTTGTCTACCATATTATGAGGTTGCCAGAATGCTGCCCTTGCTCATGCAAGGTCTAGCTTAAGCTTGGAAAATGAAACACATCTTCATCTAATGGCACTCAACGGTGTCTCTCATACATGTTTTCCATGGTCATGTTTACCAAACACCAATAAAACTTTGTCTTCTCAAGTGTCCCACTAATGATCTTTTTAGTAAGCAACCAGAGAAAGTGGTAACAGTGGTGCCTGTCTTTTCACAACAGCAGGGTGGGAGGGATGCTGGAAGCCTGTGATTATGTTCTTGTACCCAAGGAAATTCAGGACCACTTCTGGCAATTGAGCAAGTGGCTTATGAAGGCAGGAGGTGAATGCTTTCCATTCCTCCCTTCAAGGTTGTTCCTCTGTGCAGAAAAGTATCCAATATTCCTTGGTTCAGGGAGAGAGAAAAAAATCCAACAAGCGTCATATGAGTATCAGTGAGTGTGATTTTGCATTGGTCTTTGTTCAACACTTGTCTAAGAAGGAAATGTCTTCTTTTTTTGTTTGTTTGTTTTTGTTCTGGATCCAGGGACTATCTCTGTATTTAATGAAATGCTTTTTATTTAAATTATATTCTTAGGAGTGACTAACACATCAAGAAAAGTTGCCATCGAAATACTGAAGTAATTTAATGCATTGCAGAAATTATTTGGGATTGCTGTGCTAGGCTAATGTGGAAAGCAGACAGCTGGCTTTAAGTAAAACATTAATATATTTCAATTGGAAGTTAATAAGCCTTTTTTTCAGTGAGATGAGTAACAAAATACCTCAAAAATCCTATTTATAGAAGAACAATTTTTTAGTTCCCTGTTTCCTGAACAGGGATCTTAGAAAATGTTATTTTGGTCTGTCTTGCCTTTCAGTTTTCCCTTGGCACTGCGCAAACTGCAGGTCATGTATTATGAACATAGTCTAATACCTAAGTCAGGATCCTGACTTCATTAACTTCTACCTAAGGAGAAATGCCTCTAGCTGATACGCTCATTCATTTGGCAGTTTCATCAATTCTGGGAGAATTACTGCTTTTTCTCCTGGTCTGAAGCATTAAATTGGTCACTGAAATTCAGTCTCAGCTTCCTAAAGAAATGAAAAATACTCCATAATGTGCAGTTTCTATACTAACCAGCAGAGATTTTGTCATAGCCTTTATTTTGATGTAGTAGTGATACACAGGTTTTAGGAAATGGACAACCCACAGGACTTAAGGTTTCAAGTGAATTTAATTGACTTGAAGTAGGAAGATAAAGTAATATAGGGATACAAATTTATTGAAGGGTTTGCTCCCTTCTCCTCACCAGGAGGAGTGTGAATCTGTCTCAACTATGCACAACTTTGCATTTTCAGCATCAGCTCTCGCTTTGTTCTTTATAATCCCCATAATCTTCTCCATGATCAAATATGATTCTCCACAGCACTTTCTCTCTGTTCCCAAAATACATACTATTTTTGTGGACACGTTATATGAACCCCTCCAGCGCTGTCCGGAAACCATCCTGCAATGCATTAACTACAAACGTAGAGACCGTCAGTGGAATTTCTAGAAGTACTTGGCATCAAGCAGAACTGAAAAGCAGCAGAAAGCCACCATTTATAGTCTGCCTCCTGAATAGCCCTGTGCTAAACTCTGTGATTGAAACTCACAGCTCTTCTTAGGAATCTGATGTGTCCTGCCAAGGGAACCTGTACAGTCCATAGCTCCTGGGAGTGCTTTCTATGGAAGCATTTGTTCTTATTTTTGCTGATTTTTCCCTCTTATTCTAAAGCAGATCAGTTTTATGATCAAGTTTCTTGTATTTTTTATGTCCCTCAAAGCTTCTGACAGCAGCTTCGCTTTCTCCTTCCTTCCTTCCCTGCCTCCCACCCTCCTGTTTTGCTGGTTGACTGGATACCAAGCAAAAATGAATCCAAATCAATTATAAGAATAAATGTAGTTTATTATACTACAATATAATAAAGGAAAATAGCATGCAATATGATAGAAGGAAACAGTAGGAGATATTATGCACAATATGATAAAAGAGCAATAGGAGCAAAGCATCAAATCATTACTGCAAAGCATTATAGAGGCTAAGAAAAGGATACATCACCAGTTACTCACCTTGCAGGCCAACACTTTTGCTGGGAAGCCCTGTTGTAGCCAACGCCAGGAGTCTCTTGGTCACTGGGAAAATTCCTGCACGGTGCATCCAGACATAGGTGAAGCTTCTCGCCCCTTAGTGAAGCTTACCTGCCTTTATACTCAGTGAAAAACAAAAATAGTTTACACACCTAGTGTATGTAAACTTTTAAGTGCAGGCATGCACGGTCTTGTGATTCGTAAGGTTCACACGTGCCAGGGATGTTGGCCAGATACCCGAGCGTGGTGGAGTTACCATCAAGACACAGCTCCACACAATATTTATTGTCTGAGTGGTCCTGCTCATATCTTGCTTGTTCAGGGGGCTCAGGACAAACACCACCAGCTCATTAAAGTTCTCCTTGAGCTCCCTGAGCTTCCTGTCCAAGTGAAACAATTCCTAATTAAAGACAAAGACTTTGTCATAAGCAGTAATCAATTTAATAAATTTTCACCGCACCTTCCTATTTTGTTCCTGTAACCTGGAGGCATTCACTCATCTGATGTATAGTTTTCCCCTTTTCTATCATTGATTATGTTATTGATCAGAGTTATTAAGGGCACCCTCCTTCACCAAAGACTGATGTGATTAAGGATTGTTAGATGTCCACTGAAAAAGACCTCTGTTGCTGAAAGAAAGTTTCCTTTTGTTCTGTTGGAAGACTCTGCCTTTTCTCCAAATAAGATTTCTGGTGACGATAAGGCATTTTCTTTGAGTTATGGAGTGTTTGGTGCATTTGTGCAGTAAAGTTTTATTGCTACACAGCTGTAGCATATTTGGATGTCTTAAAGAAAAAAGTATTCTAACTACAATTACATCGTTCACTCCACACTCTTCTTTCCAGAATGTTATAAGGCTTTAGTCTTGACAGTTCAAGACTGAGAGGAAATGAAAGCTGACCTGCCTAGGAATTGGGGTCTATTTCTATAAATAGTAAAGTCTAGGAAGTCTTATGAGTGTATTGTACTTGAACAGAACAATTAAAAATAATAACCATAAGCTTTATATCCTAGGATGCAGATGTGTAGCAGAAGTAAGGCAGTAACAGATTTATGTATAGAAGCCAGGTTATAAATGCAATGTGAATGTGCTTATGTGACAGGAAAAATGAACTGGAATGTTCATTATTCTTTAAAGGCAGAGTCAAGGCAATGTCACATTATACATTAGCTTGGCCCCATTATTCGTTGGGTATATGAATTATGGATGTTACATAAAATAACTGCACATTGGCGTGCATTTTGATGATGTATATTTTATTGTTTATACATATTGTATAGATTCTATAAATCGTGTGTAAGCTACAGTTGTCGGAGAACACTTACAGATCCTGGGCTTGTAGTGGTGAAATAAATTAAAATTTAAACTTTAATAATTGCTGGTGAAGTTGAGGGGGAAACTGCAGGATTATTTCACTCATTAAAAAAAAAAGATTTTTCAAAACAAGACAGAATTTAAAAGCCTTATTCCTTTTTTATCTTTGTTTGCACAAGGTTATGGCTAACTACTCTAGGGACTGATCTTTTGATTCTGTTTTTATAGACCTCATATAATTATGTTCTGGTCCACTATATAGTCAGTCCTTGCTGCTCTTCCAGTGCATGTAACAAAAGAATCTTGTCAACAGGTATTTGAGGCCCTTAGCTCTAAAATTAGTTTTCAAGGCTGGTGTCTTGTGTAATCTGGTGAAAATGAATTGTGATTCAATTGACGAGTTACAGAAGATATACTTTTGCACTTTTATTTATTTAAACTTCATAATTTTAATGTTTGGTTTTCACACATTATGCTCCTTAAATAGTGCCTTTTCTTTTTATTTTTCATGAGGAACAGTATTTTAAGTCTTGGAAATTTTATCCATATTATTTTTATGATGTTCTTCACAATTGCATGTTGTCAGTCCATTTCACTCACATACAATTGGCCATCTGTCTAGATACTCTCCCTTGGAATGATGCTCAACATTGCATCCACTTTGGACATCGTTCCTTTCAAATATTATTTTGTTATCTCCTGTGTAGCTGATGGTGAAAGCAGACACCTGTCAATTGGAGCTTTGTCAAAGATCTTTCCAAATAAAGAGGGTCTATTCCAATATTTCCACAGCAAACCAGAATTTCTTCAGCTCTGTAACTTCTTAATGCTGATTCTTTTTGTACGGTGCAATATTGTTGTGGGTTGACCTTGGCTGACTGCCAGGTGCCCACCAAGCTGCTCTATTACCCTCCCTTCGTCAACAGGACAAGGGGAGAAAAATACAATGAAAAGCTCATGGGTCAAAATAAGGGCAGATCCCTTACTAATTACCATCATAGGCAAAGCAGGCTTGACTCGAGGAAATTTATTTATTTAATTTAATTTCCAGTTAATTTTAACAGTGTAGAATAGTGACAAATAAAGCAAAACAAAACCCACCTTCCTCCTACCCCTTCCTTCTTCTGAGGCTTAATGTCCACCCAACTTTCCTACCTCCTTCCCCTCGTGGTGCAGGGGAACAGGGAATGGGAGGTGTGGTCGTCTCTGCTCCTCCTTTCTCCTCACATTCTTCTCCTTCTCCGGCGCGAGGTCCCTCCCATGGGGTACAGTTCTTCACAAACTTCCCAAGCATGGGCCCTTCCCACAAGCTGCAGTTCTTCAAGAATTGCTCCAGTGGGGGTCCTTTCCACAGGGTGCAGTCCTACAGGAATAGACTGCTCCAGCATGGGCTCACAATGCATTGGCTTCAGCTTCCTTCAGGGCACATCCACCTGCTCCAGCTCGGGGACCTCCATGGGCTGCAGGTTGGATATGCGCTCTGATGTGATCCTCCACAAGCTACATGGTGACAACCTGCATCACCATGATCTTCACCACAGGCTGTAGGGGAATCTCTGCTCTGACACCTGGAGCACATCCTTCCCCTCCTTCACTGACCTTGGTGTCTGCAGAGTTGTTTCTCTCACATATACTCACTGCTTTTTCACAGCTGCTGCACAGCTTGTATTACCCTTTCTTAAATACGTTATCTCAGAGGCACCACCAGCATCACTGATGGGCTCAGCTTTGGCCAGCAGCATGTCTGTCTTTGGAGCCATCTGGAACTGGCTCTGTTTGACATGGGGTCATTGACATCTTCTGGTGTCTTCTCACAGTAGTCCCCTGTACAGCACCCCCTCTCTGCTACCAAAACCTTGCCACATAAACCTAATAAA
The DNA here is from genome assembly GCF_015220075.1 of Falco rusticolus. Classification (NCBI taxonomy): domain Eukaryota; kingdom Metazoa; phylum Chordata; class Aves; order Falconiformes; family Falconidae; genus Falco; species Falco rusticolus. The sequence goes on from NC_051187.1 coordinate 52,186,584, forward strand.
AATATTAAAAAGTGGGATGTATGATGGAAGGAAATACCATATCAATAATGATGTTAACAGCTACCAGTAGTTGGAGGCAAAGCTGTTTAATTAAATGAATCAATGCTCTACTCCCTTCTGTAAGGCTTTGCTTTCATAAGGAACTTGGCTGCAAGGTAGAAAATTTCTGGAACTTGATTTCCTTTCCTATTTCTATTCTGTCTTTCTCTCCAGCCCTTTTTCTTCTTCCTTAGGAATTTATTGTCAAGGTTTGCATTTAGGGACTTCAGTCAGACTAGTAGTTTTGACCTTGTATCAAGAGTTTCCCTAAACACAAGACAGTGATGGAATGGCTTGTGTAGAGCATCAGACTAAGTACTCACAACTGTGGGGTTTTATTTAATTTGATATGGCCCTTCTTGCGCATGCATATGTGCTGAATTGTGCTGTATTTATTTCTGATACACTAGTGTCACCTGTTGAGTGGGGAATTTTGATGAAAGAGAAGTTTCTAAATATCATTTGCATATAGAAAGGAATTTTTTTAAAGATATAGTTATTAAAAAACTTTGACTGAAAGCATTCATCCTGACTGAAATATTTATGCTTTTGATTTGTGTCAAAGACACCTAAAACCTGAATACATGTTCCTCTCAGGCAATCCTTGAAATTCACAACAATTGTAATACGTGCTTAAGACCAGCATCAGCAATTCAAAGAAGTCGAGAGAGCACCTTTAGGGCATCAGAACTTCCTGTAATGAAAGCTATTTGCTTTCATTTTTTTCCTTTGTGTCTACATTTTTCAGATCTATTTGCATCATATCAAGAAGTCAATAGAATTTATATTTTTTATATGCTTCTGTGTATTTGTTTAGTAAGTTTTTATTTGAGCGTTTTGAATAGGGTCTGCTCAAGTGGTTAAGTATTGTTAGTGTCTAAATGAAGAGGGATTTTTAAAAAAATCAAAACTGGGTGGAAATGAGGATAAAGTATGAGAAAAGGCTCTGCTACATCTCTGGCCCAGAACAGTTGGAAGAGGGCTCTGACTGTCCTCAGAGAGAGGAGCAGAGCAGAAGTTTGACAATTTACAAGAAACAGGTGCTGGAGGAAAGACTGCCAAACTCTGGGAGGAAGCGTGCAGAATGTCATGCCAAAGCCTGAGAAAATGGGTGTGATTGTGCTATTGTGCAATATTTATTTGGAAAGAGCTTAAGCTAACTGATCACCTTTTGCAAGTTAAGGCTGCACACTTCACGTTAATTTTACAAGTAGCTAGATTTGCTGAGATGAGAATCAGCATGGTCCTCCTTTATGACTTAGGCTTGGGATCCCAAAATTTGCCAGTCCTTAAAACTTCTTCACCATATGTGCTGCAGAAAAATGCAGTGTATCATTAACTTTCCCTAACTACTTCTCAAGCAAGCTGCTTTGTGAGCTGAGCAGGAGATGAAGGGGTTGTAGTGCTTTATGATCTCTTCCCTTTGGTTCTTTTTTCTCCGTGACAGTTCAGGGGTAGATATCAGTGATTTAGTCTTTCTACTCGGAGAGTGTCAACAATAACTTTAGTTATCACATTAACATTTTCAATTTTTAGTACAAAACAACCCAGTATCTCACAGAAAGCTCTAATGCCCTACTGAGATATTAGGATATGAAAATATATTATGATAGCTGTGTAGTTAGCAGCATGTGCCACTGCTGTATTTCTGATTTTTTTACACCCAGCCTTTTAGAATTTGCTTTAATTCTCTTTTATTGTTTCCTAATTTAGCCTGTAATCTCTGTGAAACAAGTTCTTGTCAGGGAGAAAGTGTTTATATTACAGTGATAATGTTTGCATTGCTCTTATTGTTTATTTTTCTTGGTAAGCTCTTTGTTTATGGTCTGTGAGCGACTGATTAAAGCCGATAAGGGTGAAAAAATGTTGTGTGGGTGAAGCTTGGATCTGAGACATTGGCAAATACAAGATTAGTGCCTGAGCCCTAGAGTCTTTAACTCATGGGACTTCTGTTTACTCTTTGACTGTTACTGTCATAGACTATTGTGAAAAAAAAATTAATTGGTACTAGGCTTAATTATCTTTTTTTTTTTTTTGCTATACCATAGTTAGCCCTGTCTTAATAAACACGATAAAAAGTAGCGTAAGGTTTGTTGGTTTTGAGTCTCTGAAATGCTTACAGAGAAGAACCAATAAGTGCTTGTTAGCCAAGAAGCAGACTGAAGGTGTTTACTCAATTCAGTTCTGGCATAAGCAGCTATTACTCAGTTTATTTGAGTTTATCTGCATTGATTAGGGTAGTAGTGAGTCTGGCATACTCTCTTTGTTTCCCTGGCACTAGCAAAGAGTGCTTGAATCTATACCACATAATTGATACTTGAGCCTAATTCTTCATTTAGCAGACCTGAAGAACTGCTCAGACACACTGTAGGAATCAGTCAGAGCAGAAAGACTTGCATGTTTTTGGCTTCTGCTTCTAAACTTGCCCCCTTTACAGGTCTCCTTTGTTCCCCAAAATTACTATGGGGCAGAAACAATAGGGCAGTAAACCCTCCCCAAAATCTATGATTTGTGCTGATTTGCTTAAGACTGCTTACTTTGGAGACTTACTGAAATAACTTGGATGTTTTCCCCCTTGACTTCTTTTGGTTCTGAAGAAAGCCCTGTAATTTCTGAGTAGTCTGCAAAATACACAGGAAAAGTTCTACATATACTTTTATTTTGATTGCCGACTACTATTCATGCATTCCCAGTTTCTTTCATTCCCTATAGCTACCGCTAAGGCGGCAGTTTGACTTGAATGCTTTTTGCTCGAGTAGTGGTTTCAAGGCAGTGAAATACAAACTTTGTCTTAAATGAAAACAGTGTATTAGTGTCCTGCACATCTGTTATATAGACCAGTGCATGAGACATCTGCGCTTAAAAATATGTATGCAACACCATGCGTAAACAGTGTGTGTTCTAGCCTATTCTTCACGGAGATGCTTAAGATACTGTGACAAATGTCTCAGGGGAAAGGAGGAAATAGGTTTATAGGCAAGTTGTAAAGCTGTGTTACATTGTCTTCTGTTTTACTTCATGTTGCTACTCGCAAAACTGAGGAAACGTTTTGCTGAAAATCATTTACGTATTTGCTGGTGTGTATCATTTTGTAGAAGAGTTTTCTTAGGATACCAGTGAAATGTCTGAGAAGAGGTGCAGGGTTTTTTTGGACAAGGGAGTTAGATTCACTATTGCAGTATTTTCTACTCGCATAAATTGTGAAGGCGACTTTTGTTCATGCTTTAAAGAGAGAAGGCATAAATACAGTGTTTCTCCTGTGCTACATGCAGTTAGGTTTTGGTGGTTTTTTTGTGGGCTATGCCACACTGCAGTTTGTAGTGTAAGCAGGAGGAAGGCTAATGTTGAGAATGGTGGTTAGACTAGGCAAAATGAACTATTAATCATATTAAATGCTATCACTGTGACTTTATTGGCACCAATAACTATTTCTACCCTCTTCTGATATAATAGCATACCTCTAGCAAACAGACTGTATGTCGCCAAGTTGTTAAGTTCGCCCATGCAAACAGGCATGCAAGCCACCTTGAGCTATGTGGTCCATCTGCAGCCACGTCCATCCATGTCCATCACTTCCCTAGTGCTGGCTTCCCTTCTGTCCTCCTGTAGCTCGCCCTCTCCTCAGCGATGCTTCCAGAAAGACTGTCACTTGGGAATCAGGTGTTTTCCAGTCAGCACAGACCTGAGACCCTGAGCCTGCAATATCACTGTTTGGCTTTGGATCAACAGGCAAGGCTTGATAGTGAACACTTTTGTCTTGAGAAGGAGTCATAGTTAATCTGTTTTGTGTATTAGAAGAGCAAGGGAAGAACACTTACAGTGCTGATTAAATGAGCCTATTTGTTAGTGACTGCTGAGTAATGTTAAACCATAATAACAGAGCTTTATGGTTTCTTTTCATGCTTTCACAACATTTATCTATCTTTCAAGCTGTGGTGGGTTGACCTTGATTGAATGTCAGATGCCCACCAAGCTGCTCTATCACTTCTCAGCAGAACAGGGAGGGGAGAAAATAAGATGAAAAAACCCTGTGTGGGTCAAGATAAAGGTAGTTTAATGAAGACATAGCAAAAATCATATCCACAGAAGCAAAGGAAAACAAAAGATGCTATTCTCTACTTCCCATCAGCAGGTGATGTTGGGCTGCTTCCCAGGAAGCAGGGCCTCAGCATCTGCAGCAGTTGCTCTGGAAGGGAAATGTCATAAATAACTAATGCCCCTGCTTCCCTCCTCCTCCCTTCTCTTAGCTTTTATATCTGAGCAGTCATCATATGGTATGGAATATCCCTTTTGTCGCTTTGGGTCAGCTGTCCTGGCCATGTTCCCTCCCAAGACCTTGCCCACCCCCAGCCTACTGGTGAGGGTGGGGGGAAGGCTGGAGAGCCAGCCCTGATGCTGTGCGAGCGCTGCTCAGCACCAGCCAGAACACCGCTGCGTTATCAGCACCTTTCCAGTTACCGGTACAAGCACAGCACTGGGTGGACTGCCACGGGGCTCAGCCAGACCCAGTACATGAGCCCAGTCTTAGTGATTTTGCCCACATTTTGAGATTGAATAACATTCTCAGATAGTTGAGGCATCTATAAATTTCAAAGATGTTTTTTTTGCGAAAGCAGGTGTTGCATCTGGTATGTGCTACCACAGTTCTAGGTAACAAAGGTCACATGTCAGTCCATAGAATTTAGGTGTGGTGTCTTTGGTGCAATTTCATTTTAAGGACCTTTTTTGTGCTACTATGAATTTTTCATTATGGTTCAACTCAGGTGAAAAGTTCTTTATTTCCTGGTAGAAATTGGTTTGTGTCATACAGCAAATGGACAATTTCCTCTCACTGGCAGCTCACAGCTATTCACTTGGGAATTTAGTATCACCAATAGTACTTCTGTAGTGCAATGGGCTAAGTTGTATGATTTTTGCTGTGATGGGTTACTGTTTTAGGTAGACTACCAGCAGTTTCCCAAGGAATGTGAAAAAGTGTAGAGAAATTGTACTTTAAAGTGGTTTATATCTCAGCAAGATTTCTTGAGAGAAAGAAAAGTCAGTTCTCACTTCAAGGCTCTTTTCTGCACTAAATATAAAAGACCTGCAGAGAAGAGGGTGTGCATGAAAGCTTTCAAGGAAAGGTCACAGGAATTCTTTATAATGAAAAATATTAGGCAGGCTGCCTGTAGGTGTCATTACAAGCTGTCTTATGTGTACCCAGAGGCCTAATTTTGGAAACAATTAAGTGCAGACACGTGAGTAACTTTAATTGTGTACTGCCAAATCAATGAGAAAAATTGAAATCTTGCAGCATTTGTAAGATCATTAGTTTACAGGTTTCCCCTTCAGCTGTTAGAACAAAACTATGTAAATGAAATGCGGGGACCTTGTCTAATATTAGTATTCTAATTATACGTAATACTTGTGCTTTTTTGTTTTGTGCTCTGAATGGGGATATTTTGCTAAGGTCATCAATACCTGGGCAATTAATTATCACGGTTTCTGTTTTCTGTTCCTTTCTGTGATACACTTTTTGGTCTTAAATTACACTTTATTTGCTTTTTGGGTTTGGAGAAAATATTGTCTTCCATGTTCATAAGTATTATAAACTTGTTGGTTTGCACATAATATCAATGCGTTAACAGAGAGGAAAAAAAACAATGGGCTCTGCTGGGGAACGAAATCAATCTATAATTATCTGGTTAATTGTGTTTGTCTGTATATTGTACTGGGCACTGTAAACTGTCTCACAAGACATTTTTTATCTCTTTTATCATCTATCTTATAGAATGCTTCTGCAGGAAAAGGAAAATACTTCTGTTCTGTTTGAATATCAGTGGATAGTAAATCATACGTACTTGAGTATGTGTGTTGAGGATAGATTGATAGATAGCCATAGATTTTTTTTCTTAGTTAAAAAAAATGTTGGTCAAGATGAAAAATAGTAGTTATGTGCATTAATGTAGTCTGTTTTAGTTTGGTTTGACTTTCTTTGTATTAATTTCTAAGCACATGAAATGATTTTATTCTTCATATCCTTCATATTGGCTAGTGTCTTGGCCTGATTTTAATGCTTCTTATTTTATTTTTCCTTGATTTTATTATTTATTGGAAGGTATAGCAGGATTACAGTTACATACAAAAATCCTATTAGAGCATACACATGGAACTGTACAAGGAATCTCCTGTTTTCTAACCAGGAATAGCAAGATCTTTCTCTTTTCTTGTATGAGTTTCTTCTTTTTTGTTCTCGGATTGTGGTTTGTGTAGCACACTGTGAAATGGAGGAGTCCATCCCTGGAACAACCCAAATAATAGGGAGGGTGGTGTGTTGCTCTGTTTCTTACTTTTGTCCCCCTCCAGAGAGAAGAACCTTCTCTGTGCATTACCTTCTTCTGCCTTCCTCTTCCAAGTAATTTTTTGCTTTTGACACTTACATACTGCTCCTTGTTCAGCTCATGTCAAGATCCTCACTTGTTCTCACTCTCCAGTCTCCCCACTTGCCCCAGGCAGCCCACTGTACTTTAATTAGCTTTTCATATAAAACCTAATATAAACATTTCCTACTACTTGTCCTCCTCAACCTCTCCATGTCTTGCTTGTCACAAGACAAGCCTTCTTTAATGCCTTCTGTCTTAACTGAAGACAGCCACTGGACCATTTTAATGGCTTCTTTCAGATTTACTGACAGTCGTCTTAGACTGTGCTTAGACTTCTGCTTCTCCAGTTGTCCTAGTCTTCCTCAAGTCCATCCTTCACCTCCTTCCTTCATAAACCTTCAGTTTCTAGTGACTACTTCCTAGCCCAAACTTATAATCAATACTCCATTCCCCCTGTTTCAGACCTGCCAACCACCTATGTTGAGACATTCTTCTTCAAGTTTTGTCCTTTTTGGCATCAGTGGGTAATTTGTTCTTTGGCTTCAGACTGTTTAGTGGTTTGTTCAATATTGAATGCCCTGACTGTCTCACCAGCACACTGTTGGATGCCATCAATCATTTTTTGTCCTTTTCTTCTTCATTCACACCTAATTGAATTATCTTATGTGACTACATTAATCTGTCAAATAAAAGGTTAACTCAGAGCTTTCATAATCTTCTCCAGTTATGTTTTGTTTCATTCAAACGAAATCTGAGTAAGTCCAGAGTGAGGCCCTATATGGTCACGTGTAATGTTGTTTATTGCCCTAATACCGATGTAGCCTAACTATACCTTGCAATGATATACTTCTGAACTTAATTATGTTCACTGTTGTAGTTTCTTCTGGAATCAATTACACCATTAGGATGCTATTGTATTTGGCTTCCTGATTTTTCACTCCCTCACAAAAATGTACCAGTAAAATGCCCTTGTTCTCCGTTCTTCTGAGTGATTCTTTGTTTCAGGAGCACATCTCATCACAGCAAGCAGTTCAGGCATCAGCTGAACCGAGGCCATAATAAGCCTGTCTTGTTAGATTTTACATACATTATTATATACATATTATATATATATAATATATAATTATATTATATATATATATATATATTTTAATTAGTCTTTCTTTAAATAGAATATTCAAAATTACAGAAGTATTAACAGAAATCAGATACCAGAACTGTTGTTGATAGTATACCACTGAGACTTTTTTTCAGGAACTGTCTTTTGAGACAGTCCTTTAGTGAGCTGCAAAATTTTATTTCTGCGTAACGTAATTCTTTTCATGTCAGAGAAACTATCTTTTGAAGGCTTCCCTTCCATCCTCCAGGTTTGTGCTGCTCAATGGAAATTAACTGCAACTGATGTTGCTTCTTGTGGAAGCTCCCATATGTGGCATACAAGTGGTTTTGCATAAAACCCAACTGTCAGAACACTGACTGAAACCACTACAAGAGAGTAAATTATCAGATTGTTTTTTGCCCATTGTCTGTAAAGTCTTCAGCTGTCATTTAGCTGGGTGAAAACAGTGTCGTACGAGGCTCTAGTTATACCAAATCTTACTCTGAATCTTCATGTTATTATAGAATTGAATTATAAGCATGTTGTTCTGAAGAAGTGTTTCAACCCCTGTGTAATCATGTTTATGAGTTTTTCTGTGTATTAATGGCAATATGTACTTTGTAAAGGCCACGGGGATAGATAATTATTGAAAATTAAAAAAACCAAATGTGTCATCCTACATCAGGACTGTAGATCCCTGCAGGATCACTGAAGGTGACAGAAAGACTCATCCACATGTCAGTGATAGAAATTCCTGCTAACGCTGTTTTTTAAATGCCGTGATGATTCACTATGTAAAAACAGTCTTCTGTATCCCCTGGCAACCAGAAACAAAATGTATCTGTTCTTGTCTGGTGGCCTTCAAGAACACATTTGAAAGTTCATTTGTTTTCACAAGACAATCATGCAACATTAGAAGCCCACTTCCACCCATTCTTCATAAAGAATTCTTCGTAAAGAATAACAAAAAGTAGACTTTGTGACTTGGTGTTATCAATCAACAAATTCTTCTAGTTCTTGATCGAGTTGTAGGACATTTTTTGATATGATATATTTCAGATTCCATCTGTAACTTTTTCATGCAGAAAAATAATGCTGTACTTTATGCAGATTACTCTTAATATTTAATATTCAATTGAAATCTGAGAGATGTGACTTTTGTTCTCAGAATTTCTCAAGATTCCTGTAGCAAAACAGTATCACCTTATTTTATTTCTTGATATAATGTTAAATGTTATTCTTTAGTCTGGTTAGGATAAAGAGAACAAACTCCAGATTTCCAGATTTCACAAAACAAAACGTGTTAAAAAAAAAAAAAAGGAACATTTTGTTTAAACATAGCATATAAGTGAGTGGTGTGTCTTTGTGTAGGTAACTGAAATTCAGTAAATCAAATGCTTAAAGGCTCATGTCACAATAAGCACAAAAGACATAGGTTCTTTTGTTCAGGCTTGTTTTTCAGCAATCATACCTGGTTTTCTTTGCTCCCAGCATCTAGCAATTGATGGTATTTTTAGAAATTATTCTGATAATAATCACTCAGCAGACTTTAAGCTGGGCTGTTAAGAGTACAGTACTCTTAGTTGGAGAATTGCATGTTGATGTACAGAAGGTTTTGACCTTTTCAAATCTCCAGTTTCCCTATTTTGTTTATAAATGTAAAGCATGAGAAAAAAAATCAGGATTTATCCAGAAGAGGCGTTTACTACAGAGTTACAATTTGCATTTGCAGAGCTATGGTTTCTTCCAGTTTTAAAACATACTTTAGTTATATTTCACAGTGGCATTTGTGTGAAGAGTTTTCATGTGGGAAGTTAGACCAGAACAGATTATTCCCTGTGTATGCTCATGTCCTAACTAACTGTGTGGTAGCTCCTTGCTTGGACACTCTGTAGAGGAGAAGATACTTCTAGTCCTGGAGGAACCAGCTGACTTTGGCTCACAGGTTAATTTAGCCTTTCTTATACAAATGCTGTGAGGTGAATGTTGATTTTGTGCACCCAAGGCACAGATTTAAATGAGAAGAAGCAGAAGAAAGCCCTGTTTCTCTTGAAAAGTATTAAAATGATCATGAGAGTTGAAAGTTTTACTGATTTTCTACTATAAACCACTAATCAGCTTTAATTATAAATGTATTCAAATGAGACTGCAGAAGTGAGCATACCTCTCAAAATAGAAAATAAACTTATCAATGCTATTTTATGTTCAGGCATTTTTAGATTTTTTTCACCACTTATTTTTGCCTTGTGTGTTTCCAGTGGTTTTGGTTTCATAAATTGAACTTTATTAATTGTGATTCACTGCTTCAGGCCCCAGTTATACGTGACACTCCATGCAGGCCGTACCCTTCATCACTTGAAATGGCTTGCAAAACAGGAATATGAGTCACTTAAATCTGTGAGTGTTGGGTGTAAGTCACTGCCCTGTAAATCTGTTTTATGCTTGAAGGTGCATACTTTTTGAAGATCTGGAATTCTATGACATCCAATGTTCAAGGAAGAACTCGGTTTTCTAACTAAAATTGTTCCCAAATGTTCATTACTTTTGCCTCTAAATGGAATGAGTGCGTTTTCAAAATACATTGAGATTATTTACTTGCTCACTTATACTTGGAGGTATTGTGCATTTTTTTTCTTACGTGAAGTTTAGGATAGGTTAGGAATCCACATGGACACAGGACATCAGGTATGCATTTGTAGGCATTTGTAATCCAGTGTTGTTGCCTATTGGAAGAGAGTATCTTCTGGGGCTCTGGCAATTGTTGATGGGCAGTTTCCTTCTGCTTGATACACTTCAAGCTGCACAAGGTTCCCCTGAAAAGACTTTAACAGTATCAATAGTTCTGTTAAGGTTTATGGTTTCTTACTTTTACTAGGTATACTTAATACATATATCTGACCTAGATTTGGTTTGCATTTGGTGGGGTGATTCTGTTCTGGCCTAGCCAGATCACATTCATGTTGATCCTCCTCAGGGCAAGCAGACATACGGCATGATACTTCAAGGTCCCCTCCAGCCTGAGCTGTCTACGATTGCATAAATTTTAATGGTTGGACTTGATGATCTTAAAGGTGTTTTCCAGCCTAAACAATTCTATGGTTCTGTGATTCTGTGAAGAATGGCGTAGACATTTCCTACAAAATCCTTAAGTTTGCAAGCCTGGGTGGTTCCTGATTTTGAGATACTAGACATCTCACTTTCTGAAATAATACAGTCTCACTTTCGGGCAATTAGGCTTGGTTTTCACATGCTTCCAATATAAACATTTAGTGATGTTTTAAAAGTAAAGTTTGTTATTTTTAGAAAACTTATAGAAACGGGTAGAAATAGTAGCATTGATGTTTTTTTAGTTTGTGTGCCGTTGTAGAAATCCTCTTAGAAATAGATACCTGCAAATAGCTTTCCTAACCACAGTATTCTTACTTAAATTTAAGTTTAGGTACCTGCCTATAATAACTTGTAGAAACAATTTAGCAAGATTTCTGTGAAAATTGTTCTCCTTCATGAAAACCATACTTAAATGATGAAAATTTTCTATTGCTTTTTTGTGTGCATCTGATAAAAGGCTATGGAATGGCATTTTTTCCCCTGCTTACTAGACAGATGCTCTCTACCTTCTTTGCAAAAACAAACAAATGAGAAGTGATGTATGAACCATTTCTATTCACTGTTAATATATTGTCTTTGAGAGCCATCAATAAAAGTTGCAAATTCTTATTTTGAAGAAGTGTTTTAATGAGATTTTGTTTGATTTAAGAATTACCAGAAGTCCTGGCACTGAACTCTCTGTCTTTGGCCATGATGGGTTAAAACTGCTTCTGGGCACCTATCCATCATCCTTCTGATACAGAAACTAATTAGACTGTATACTGCTGAAGGACAAGCATAACTTGAGTGAAAGAAATGGAGGCATTAGACTAGAAAGGATTGAAACCTGACAGCAGATTTTTATTTTTTTTCTGATTATATGTGGGCAGCTTTCAGACCTGTTGCAACATCCCAGTGTTGCAATATGAGTGTTGTATGTTAAAAAAACAAACAAACAAACAAAACCTGAAAAGTTTTTAAAAGCCATCATCATGTCCTTTGATTGAAGCAGAACTTCTGGTAAAAAAAGTATGTGGCCATTAGTTGAAAGATATAATAAAACAGATAGGCATGGGCGATACTGATTGTGGCATTCCCTCAGTATTGATTTCTTCTGTTGAAAATGCAATGTTCCACAGGTATGTTTCTGCATCTGCAGTGTATGTGCTAAATGTTTCTTATATTTGATCTATTAATTTCCTTATTCCAGTGCAAACTCTTTGCCAAAAAACATTTCTCTCTATTCTCAGAGCAACATCCTTTACATGATTCTCCTCTGTATGCAGCATCTGATGCAGACAAGTAGAAAATTGTCCCAACTTCAAGAGGCATGAAAAAGTAGACTGGTGAAATTTTTGTAGTGCACTTAGCACCCCTGAAAGGTTCTTTGCAGCAATATGATAAGAGCCAGAGTACAAAAGGAATTATGTGAGCCAGGCTTTTCAGCCAAGCTCTGCTGATGGACGTTACTTAAACCTAGAGTGTTTCTGCTGCCTGCAGATTCTATGATCTCTCAGGGTGTTGTTTTATATCCTTTCAGATATCAGTTTGTCTTGGATTTCTTGGGGTTTTTAGGAATAAGCCGAGGAACTAGCTTTTGCTTGTAACTTAGATGACAGCTCATGCCTCGGACAAGGTAGCCACATGTGGTTTGGTCTTCATGAGCTTGCCTCTGGAAGCAGCTGATGCAGTGACAACCACACAGCCTCCCTGCAGCAGCCAAGCAGTGTTAGCACCTGCCATCACCTCTGTGGTGTCCAGGAGTGAAAGATGCAACAACGACGCCAAGAAAAACTTCTGTTTTACCATAACAGCCTACAGAGAAGCTCGTAAGCAGTGGCAGCTGGTGAGAGCTAAAATCATAGTGGTGGATGCAAGGAGAAGGGAAAAGAAGCAGATAAAAGAAACTCAGTGGAGCCATGTAGAGAGATTGTCATCAGATAAGCCAGGGTGCCAGCTGCTTCATGGCATAACATGAATATGGATAAACTCCCAGCCCATAGCATGAGCCTAGGAGTTTGCTGACATGTCTCCTGATTTGCTTTGCCTCTTGCTGATTTATTTTTGTAATAGTTCTACCAAAGCTATTTCAGGGAGTACTGATTTATCACATGGTGATTGAGACAGTGCCTTAACCTTGCTTTGTAGAATTACCAAGCTCGAAAATAAACAAATAAAAAAAATACAATAGTGGAGATGCATGTAACAATACTTCCAAAGAAAACAGACAATGTTTATTTTTTAAAAAAAGTATTTTTCATTTGAAAAACTCTTTCTATATTACTGTAGTTAAAAGAATGTGAAAGGTATGTTCAATTTTTCTCCCTATTAATGTTGAAGGGTAGGAAGAAATTATACTCATTTGTATTCCTGGACATAATATAAATGAAAAATGAATATTTTATTGCTAATGGCTTTATAAAATGCTATTCAGATATCTCAGCAAGTTTAGTATATAATTCCATTGCAAAATACAAAAATGAAAACAAAATGCTTGGGTGAAGGCTCTAAAAATAATGATAATGCAATGCCTAAGTACTAGTACAGGCAACTTTTAACTCCTCCATTCCTTTACAAGTTGCAACAGTTTCTTGGCCTCCCCATGCTGTATGGAGCCTGGGACTGAGAAGCTGTGTCCAAGTGGTAGTTCACTGTAGTGGAACCTGACATGTTTTTCAGACATGCAGGATTTGACCAACTTCACTGTGTGTATTTTCAGTAGCAAACCAATCATACGGCTGCTGAATCACAGCAGCTACATTAAGAGATTCCTTCAATCAGTTTTATGTGTGTATGTTTGTATCTAAATATATATGTTAACATCTTAATATATAGACTTCACATATATTAATATAAATAATAAAACTATATATTATATAAATCACCATGTATACATGGGCTGAAGGGGATGGGCATCTACCGAAGGAAGGGAGAAGGGTACAGAAGGTGGGAAGGTTTTCAGGTTCAGATTGATGGCAGGAGCAGTGCTGGTGATGGGGTGGGTGCGGGAGTGGGAAGTGCAGTGAATAGAAGATGCTGTGCAAGTACCCTAAGATGTAAGAAAAGGTAGGGAGTCTTGAAAGATCTTGATTTGAGCTGGTGGGCAGAGATGTAAGTATTAGATTAGAGAAAGGAAGAACAAGTAGAGCTAGAAAGACTGTGGAGAGCAGTTGTGGCAGTTTCTGCTGAACCCTCTGCCAGGATGGGAGTTGAAGTTCCTTTTGTGCCTTACTCTTCCAAATCCTTCCCTTAAGAATGAAAGCTGCCGTCTGAAGGTAGAAACTCAGTGTGCCACATATTTACTAAATCAGAGATTATTTGTTCTGCCTTGAACAATTCTACTTTGGAACCTGCTTGCTGAACCAAAAAGCAGGCTTAGAATGCTTCAAAACTGCCTATGGTAATCAGAATTTCTACATTTCAGGAGCTGAAATATTGCCTTATATTACACAAAAGGATTCAACTTATTAAAAACATCAAGGAACATTACTGTTAAAAACACCATGAAGCAAATAACATGGCAAAACATACTGAAAGTTTACCTCTTTTTTTTTTTTTTTTTTTTTTTTTTTCCTGACATCATACAGAAATGCTGCAACCAGGGAAAGCATATTTCAATTTGTTAGATGTCACTTGCTTCTTTTCTTGAAGTGGGAAAACAAAAAAAAAATCTTCCTTGACTTAGCAGCAGACAGATACAGATGTTTAAACTGTTTCCTTTAAGCTCTTATTGGGGAATTCAAGACAGTTTTGAGAATGAAGCCTCTGCATCTAAATAAGTTAAAGTACTCTGTCAAAAGTAGTTCCATACTGAAATTGTAAAAACCCTTCTGAGAACTGATGAAGAAGTGAGAATAATTGCAGTCACAACATTTAGAAAGTACAAAGTGGCTTGTTAAAACCTTGGTGAAATGCATAGCAATTGAAGGCATCTGAATCTTTTTGAGAAACACAGGAAAATAAAACATAGCCTCACATTAAAACATCAGTGTGAAAATCTGGCAATATTGTTCTTGATGCTTACCAAGTAAAATAGAGGTAGAAAAGAACCAGACACTTGAGCAGCAAATTATATATAAATAATATATATTAAAATACATTATGTATGTAATATATATATATCTAAAAACATATATATATATATATGAAAAATAAAAATCAGGCTGGCTCCATTATGTTCAGATTAAAAAAATGAGTTTGTTGATGTTATGAAACATTGTCCTTTTTCAGTTGAAAACAATATGTGGCAGGGAAACTGTAGGCAGAAAACTGACCACAGTGTTGCAGGAGATATCACCCATGTCCCTGTATTCTTATTTTCAAATGGATGTACTGAATGGTGAAGCATGTGTAGTTTTTTGCACATAAGTTTAGTGTGTGAGAAAATTTGTACCTTAAAGAAAAATGTTCATTAATAGCAAATGCAAGGAGATTTTTGTCTTGAAGGAGTCATGCCTCTCTCTTGTAGAGTAAAACTGTAAGGAGATCATGAACATCTTTCACATCTTCATGGGGAACAATTAATTGTATGAGTATGTGAGTGTAGGAACTGTTTTGCTGAAACTGGCACCTAAATCCATGGCAGGCTTCGACAGTGGCCACCTGCAGATACTTCAGGGGAACTTACAGAGCAACCTGTTTTCAGGAGCATTTTTTCCCTAACCCGTCAAGGCAGTTATTTCCACATGTCCAGAAGCATATAAATATACATCCTGTGTATGTGTTTATCCTCTTCAATATAATTGTGTTTGCATCCGTTGTTTGTATTAATATCTGATGATCCTTTTTGGCTCCAGCTTATATCTTGGTCCCAGTATGTTATGATACTTAGTGATGCAGAACATGCATGAATATGCAAGGGAGGGAGAGGAGGTGATTCTGTTATCAGATTTGATCCTTCTTTGTTAAATTAATTGATTACTTCTAAGTGTTTTATTTGAAAGGACAGAAAAACAATGGATCTGTGTGCAGGGAAAATGTAGGAGTTTGAGAGATCCCAGAAATACTTTGCTGATAGACTCTTCTTTGAGTGGATGCAGACATTTTCTTCCAAATTCAGGCTATGGCTGTAGTATGGAGTATCAGAGTAGTTCCTCTTAGTGCTGTGATGCAGGCTTAGGAGAAAGAAAATGTTTTTGTGACTGGAGTTAAAAAAAAAAAAAATATCACTGAACCTACTGTATGAGACAACCATTGTATTTGCTGCAAAACTGAATGTGGTTTGAGAAAAAAAAAAAAAAAAAAGTATATTTTAACCTGAAAGATCTCCTGCAAGGAAAGAAAAGCAATTGAAATAGGCAGCCTGCAGATTAAAATCCCAGGAGAGTACTTGGTTCTCTCAATTGACTGCTGAAAGAGCAGAAAAAGCTGATGTTATATGATATTATTAGGGAAGAATATACAATAAAAAAATGTCAAGGCTGGATAGTATAGTCAATGAAGTATGAAAGAAACAATAGAAACTGAAGAGGGAGTAGAGTTTTGCTCAAGGAAATCAGTTCTTCACTGTGTTTTCAACAAAGCATTTGCATCTGTGAAAGCAACCCCCTGGTTTTCATTAGGATAAAAATATGACTGGAGTTGCATTTAATGTGATGTGTCATAGTAGCAGTCCCAACTCACACAGTGACAGCCACTGACAGTCCTGCGGTACTCTTCACAAAGAAATGTTAACCCCAAAGTCATTGTCCAAATTACTTTTGAAACTATATTCTGCTTGTAGATAGAAGTGAAGTGGTTTTTTAGAGATTAATTGGAGCTGAATTTGCTGTTTGGGAAAGTAAAAGCGCCTTTCTCCTACATATTGATGGACCCTTCATCTAACCTGTGTGCCAGACAGTTATCTGACCAAGGAAACTTGTGTCTGTTTATTACAAGTCTTATAAAGGAAAGCAGGGAATAAAGATAAACCAGAGCAAAGAACAATGAAAAAGCAACATGAAAATAAAGAGCAGAAAGGAAGAGATATTTACGATTAAATATCAATATGTAGTAATATATATGTCATTTTCTGTTATAAAAAAAGATTGATTTTCCCCTCTGTATGTACTCAATTGTAAACCAACAACCTCCAATTCTTGAACCTCTTTAGAGACTTAGTTCAGTTTTCTACTTTATTTACAAATTTTAAAACATGCTTATTAAGGTGTTCTCTTTGTGCCAGCTACCAGATGTTTTATATGTTAGGTATTTTCATATTGCCATTTTTAGAAACTGAAAAGCAGATAATAAAAGTAATTTGTGCCTGGTACTTTGGTATTCTTACAGTTCTGCATTTAATTTAAGGAGAGGAGAGATAGCTACTTCAGTAAATGTAAATATTTTAGTAAATTAAATATATATAAAATATAAATTAAATAATGTGAAACTATAATCTGAATCTAAACTATTTCAAACACTGTAGCCCTGCAACAAACCATGGACTGGTTATATACTCTTTATGTTGCTTGCTGGTTATGGGCTTTGTAATTAATTTAGCCTAATTAAAAGGCTAAACCAGCATCTTTCTAGTCTGTTCTTGGAGAAACAAATACCAGTCAACAAAATATCCTTCAGCCTGATCCCTGCTTGCTGAAAAAAATAATATTGTGAAAATTTTCCATTTAATGTGTTTGCTCTGACTTCCTGAGAGCTCAGGGTCTTCTCAAATAAACAGTACTAGACATACAAATGCTGTTTGATACGTGACAGATCAGCACCTTATGTTAAAGGAGGTGAAACTTCCCACTGGCATTTTACAGCTCAGGTGATTAGCTTTGCTTAGAGTGCAAGAAAAGTCTACGCTAATCTGTCTGCCCATATACTAAATGCTGGTTGAGAATCAGTAGATAATTAAGCCCCTAAAAACTATCTACACACCGCACATACCAGCGTAAAAAGAGGTAGCAAGAAGCAGCAGCAGCTGTAATTTATGGTTTGCAGCTGCAATAGGAGCTGTGATAGCTCAGGTCAGATGCAAGAGCCATGCAGCCTTCTAAGCTACTGGAGCAGCAAGCTTTAGGCAACAGACCAGGCAAATACTGGAAAATAATAATTAAATGTCTCAGCTGATAATTGCACATATTAGTAATTAGTAAGAATAATTAACTATACTTACTAATAAAAGACAGATGAAATGAGTTTATAGATTACTACCTGGGCTGTATTCAAAGGTGTTAGAAAATAGGCCTAAACACATTTTAAGGAGTCACTTCCATTGTTACTGAGTGAGATTGCAGATGTTGGGGAGAATTAATCAAACATGGTGATGGGTGGCATATGAAAGCTCATTTCACGTGTCTGCTATTTTTTCTTATCAAAACTACTTTTTATTTTTCTGGCCTCAGTTGGTTATAGTAATTTTATTTGCAGGAAGCATATGTATCAGCAAAAACTCTTGATGACATTAAATAATATAGAAACTACAGAAATCACAGCACTCCAGAAGTGTGCAGGGGAGCATTGCACACCCTGGATAAAAAGCTGGAGTGCTTGGACTTAGGAGTTCCTGATTTCTGTCTTTATTTTTAAACAGCCCTTCATAGTTTTGAGCAAATAATTTCCCCTTCTCTTTCACTTCTGTTGATAAAATGGTATAATAATATTTAAGCACAATATTTCATAAAGGTGTTGTGCAGACTCATTAATAAATCCATTTGCAGGTCTTTGATTACCTTCAGTATACCAAAATGTCTCTACTGAGTTTTCTGACTGCACTTATTAATTTCCCAGTGCTACTCAACTTCTAGATTATAAAATGATACTTCCTGGCATAACTTGTGATACAACTAAAACTATCACCCTGAAAGTCAGTTCAACGCTTATCCACTACTCCTTAGAAAAAGCTATGGAGTACACAGATTCTCTTTTCTTCAGTTATTATAATGATTTATTTGATCTCTAGCTGTAATACCCACTAAAGGTTTCTCTGTCAGAATTGACTTCTTAGATCAATAAATTGCGATACTGATCTCCGGAGAAGTCAGTGCCTGCCAGCTATCATTGCAGTGTTTACCCTTGTTGAAAAGCAGTAGTAGCAAATTAAATCAGCTGCTGTCAGTGGGTGATAGACAGTGGCTGGTCCATATTTTATGGTACAATTAACAAGGGTTGATACATAGGCCTCTTCCTAGAGAAGTTCAGATTAAAGACAAGGGCTTATAGCGAGAAACCCCCTATTTTATGAGGTGAGGTGAACTTGTTTTCATTTAAAGAACAGTTGCTAAGGACTGGAAGATGACTTTGTTTCCAAAGGAGCATGGTTTTAATAATGTGCATTTATATATACTTGATATTCTGTATTGCTGGAAAAACACTGACTACATTATCTAATCTGCGATAAGACCGTTATGGTAGTCTGTAGTTTTATGAAGCATTCTGTTTTGAGGCAGGTGTATACAAGTGGAAGAAAACAAAACCAACCACCAAACCAAGCCTGTAACTACTTTAAAACACTTCCAGAAAGAGCTGCTTTCTCTTTCATGTAGCTAACATGGTAGTAATCTGTCCTCAAGCAGTGTCCTGATCCTGGATCTCCAAACAAGATGCAGAAATGAAAAAAGGTTGTTCTGTTAGACTTATTTTCTGCCTTTGCCTCATTATCAAGAAATTTCCTGATATTTAATCACATTTTTAATATTGCTTTCCAAGGATGAATTATTGGCATGGCCTAGCCGTGACTTCATGGTACCTGTTGAGTTGCACAGTGAGGATGTTGTAATATTTAGACTGATCAGTTCTAGAAATTAGAAGAAAACTTGAGCATTGATCATTGTAATCACAGAACAATTATTGGCAAAATTCTAATAATATCCACCTGCTGGATTTTAGCAGCCTGCCCCAAATCAAAAAATGGAATAAAAACACTGAAAGAAAAGCTCACAGGGTTGTTTTTGACATGGACAAGGTATGTTTTCTAAAACTAGAATTTCTTGGTATTGAGACATTTTAAAAATAGAATTTAAATGATTAAAGCTTTGCAAATTCTCTGCCCTCCAGAACACTCGGAGATTTCCAGTGACACAGGGAAAAGTTTCAAAACCCTGGTGTGGTATCACTGTGCATCAAAAATACATTTTAAAATGTTACAGTTGCACAGCAAAGTACCACAAAATTAGGAGATGTCCTAATTTGCCTAATTTTGCCTAATATGTATAATTATGGTACAAATGATGTTTAACATCTACTACAACTTACAAGGTATGATTGTAGCCTAATGGTATAGCATCTTCTGGTTAATTTATAACTACAATCTATCAACTTTAAGCCAGACTTAAAGTGAGTGGCTGCTTTTATGAGAACAGAATTGGTTTACACAACATTAAATAAAAAGTCCTCGCTGGGTGAATTCCTTAGAGTGGTAGATTTTTTGTATGTATGGGGAGCTTTAGACTACAAAGTGTGATTATGACAAGTACCCCATGGACAGTAAATTTAGATGGGAAGTGGGATGTTGTTTGTTAATATGTCCCTTCAGGAGGACAAGCTGACAACATCTCTCAAAGCAGTGATTAGTTCGGAAGGTTTATTATTTTTTTAGTAGCTTGAGAAACAACCCTTTTGGTACTGTCTCACTCAATTCTCCACTATAATAAACTGTGTTAGCACCACTGGATTTAATTAATTTACACTGACAGAGAAGCTGCTCTGTGTTCCTTAGAGAGGAAAATTACTGAAGTTGTTGGAGGGGCCACTGAAGGTACCTATATGTGGACAGCTGTAGGCAAACACAGGCTTTTCTGCCAATGCTCCTGTCTGGCCAGACTCAAACCGTTTGCAGTCCAGAAGCTATATAGTAATTATTATCCATTAGTAGGTGTCCCTATTAATATACCCCACCTCTCAGCAGCCTTTCTAGTTCAGGCACGGTGCCACATCAGTATGGCATCCAGACCTGGGCTGGCTCTTGTCCAGTCATCAGAGAAGAGCAGATGTTTTTTCTGAGGCCATTGTGTTGATGTGCCCTGAGATGTGTCCTGAGATGTTTTATCAAAGCACCTTTGGCATCCTTGGGGCTGTTCAACCTGTCTTAGATTCCAGCTATCACTGAAGGACTTGCAGCTTGTGTAGCGTACACGTACCAATCTACTTTGCAGGTTTTCATAGGGAGGCTGTTCCAATGCGTAAAGGATTGGACTGCCTTCCTGGGCACTTCTAATTGCAAATTAGGGTGCTTGATTTGGTTTGGAAAGCAGATACTTGTCCCTGTCCCCCGTCCCTGTCCCACCCCCACCACCCTTAGTGTTTTCCTATTCTGTTGTAAATTGAAAGATGAATTGTCCTCAGCTGAACTGTTGGCTTTTGAGACAGAACATTCTCACAGAGGAGGTCTGCAGTTTTGTCTGCACTTTGAATTTAATCTAAAAGAGCTATGTTTCATTTCCTTTTAGTAAATATTATCAGCCAGTTTCCTTGAAGATTGAGTTCAGGAGTCTGTGTTACAATGTGTAATGTTTCTGAACACTAGAGCAATGGATTCAACAAAGATACTGGCTTTCTGACATGTTATAATCTCCCTTATTCCTCAGTAACTTCTCTCTTTCTCTTAGGATGGGGTCATGGTGATTATTTATTTTCTCCTTTACTTGCATCCCTTTTAGTTAGCAAGTAACTTTTGTCTTTTCAGGTATGGTATAACTGATATGTATCTAATTAAATTCATTTGTTTTCTCAGTAGGCATAAACTTAGAAGTCTGTATCCTCTATTTCAGATCTGAAATAGGGATTTCATACCCAAAATTTGGTCTCGGTTTTCATCCTGCACCGTTTGGGTGTATAAAATGTGGTATCTCTGCACAAAAATTTTCTGATGAATGAACTGTCAGAACTTCATGGGTGGAGTAGTATTCTTCACTTGCAGAACTTGGGTTTATTAAAGAGGTCATAATAGATTCATAGTGATGTGAAACCAGATATCTGATTAGATAATTGCATAAGTTGAATTCATTAAATCGTTCTGCATTGCAAATGCAAAGTGTGAAAAGGAAATTAACTGTTAGCTCATGCAGACTTGTGTTTTTGTATTCTCCATTACATCTTTTCTGCTTTATTGTTGTTGATAGTGGATTTTTTCATTTTAATACTTAAGGACTTATTTCCCAAGAAGTATCATATATTCTAGTTTTCTCCAGAACAATGTTAGTGTTTATGTTTTTAAATCCAGATGGTGCTTTTTTTATTATCATCATTCAAATTATTCAGATTTTCCACACTGCTTTTGATATCTGTTACATCTTTAAATATAATGACCATGCTAACCAGCAGATTACTGAAATATTACCTAAAAAAGAGTGGGGTTGTAGATCAATCTTTCAAAAGCATTTTAACTGAATGGGTCCATTGAAGTATACTGACTTCTTTTCTTTCTTAACTTTGCTGCTCAGTGTTTCTTTTCATATATTTGTGCTTGTTTGTAAGATGTATTGACTCATTTGAAAGTGATCTTTACTTAAACTTTGATCCAAATACTCTTCTTCCATATATTGCTTTCCTGTTAATTTTGCCTTCTAACTTTACTATTGAGCCACCCTAATGATAATGACAATGATGACAATGGTGATGCTACTAATAACAATATATGTATATTATTATATATATATGTATAAGTAACAACAATAAATGTATATCGTAGTTCTATATGAACAAATTTTTGTGTTCTGGGTTATCCTCTTATATTACTCTTTTGCAGACACTGTATTTGCGTATTTGTATGTGTTTGGGACTTTGAATGGGGAGTTAGTTTAAAATAAAGAAAATGCAATGCACTTACCCATTAGTGAAATACTTTTATTAATTAAAGGTATATACAGTACAGATTGCAGTTGCTTTGTCAGTCTAGTTCTGTTGGAATTTCAGTGTTGGTTTTGAGCTCTTTTTATTTTTTTTTCTCTCCTCTGTGAGATGATGTCCATAGAACTTGATTGGAAATGCAAACTCCTCTGTGCTTTTCTTTCAGAGTACAGACATGAGTCCAGCTAGTAGCACCACCTCACTCCCTGTCAGCCCTCTTCCTGAGGAGCCGTTATTTTTCAAGGTATAGTTAATTAATTTCATAATAAATGTGTATGAGTTTTGGCTTATCATGCTATCTGGTGGAGTATGAAGTGCTATTATCACTGCTTCCTTTTCTTTAAATTACTGTGATATCAGCCGTTGTTCTTATATATATATATATATATATATATATATATATATGTTCTTATATATATACCATTTTCAAGAAATACCTAGAATAAAATGTTATTGGTTTTGAGAGGATTATTTTTCTAGCAGACTAGAGCTGTAAACCATTGTTTGCGAGACTGTTTTTCTGATCCGTCTCATCTGCTGGTGATACATTTTGATATCCTGGTAATGTGTGTATGTCATTTTTCATCAACCTACTTCTCTTTATATTGCATTTCAAGTACGTTTTAATGAAACAATGATTAGTTACTGCAGAGATAGAGATGTTAAAAATATGTCAAAATACAGTTTTGGTGTAAGTCACAAGCTTTAGTTAATAATGTTAATATTAATAATAAATGATGGAATGATGTCCGCAGCTTTGTAAGGTTTAAGCTGTAAGGAACAAGTGGCTCTATGTCATTTTTTCACCTGACTTCCTGGTATCCAGCTCTGGGACACGGAATGGCCTTAGGCAGAGCCTGACTCTTGGAAGAGGGCTCCTGAGGCCACCCAAGTATTCAGAGCAGTGCTGTGGCTACAAGCAAAGTGGTCACCTTGCCAGTTGTTTGTTGAGATAAGGGAGAGTGAACCTGGGTTTTCAGCACCATTGTTTCAAACGTGTGTCATAATATGGACAAAGTTACGCTGACAGGAACATCCCTTTTAAAATTTCCCCTTTCCCCAGTAAGTTTCTGCCTACTGTATGAAAACAATTAGTAGCTTGAGCTGTGCTTTCAGTTGCTTTGTGATAATGCTGAATTAAAGTGAGGAAGTAGAATTAATGAGGTTTGGTGATGTAAAGTTTGCATCTCTCCTACACATGCCTTTAGCAGAGGAAATGCCAGCCTTCTTCAGACCTGGCCAATCTCATATTATTTTTTTTTCCCCATATTTTGTATATCTGTGCAAGACTTGTACCCTACAGTTCACAATCAGCTAGCTAGCCAGCTGATTCCTGTTACTAGAATGGTTAAGGACTGTGCTTGCTCAGTGGTGTAATCAGTGGAGGTACAGATGGGATACCTGTGGTCAGCTGTTCACTGATTCTCATTCCTCTTTTGGGGTTAAATGTTTTCAAGACGCCTACCTCTTAATCAGATTTGGCTGACATTGAGCAATCTTGTGCCAGGATACTGGAGCACACACATCTTTTTTCCTTGGAATACCACATTAAATGCACATTGAAGTCTACTCAACTTTATAAGGCAGGTTCAGTAGTTATTGTTTCTTCCTGTGCCTGGGAAACCACTAAGATATAAAGAAATGGGCTGGTTAGCTTAGATAAAAGCGTAAGAGGTAAGAAAATCTAACTTGAAATATTTACAATAAACTCTCATGCTTAAATTCTCAGCTGAGGTAAGCAAACAGTGCTCTGCATCAGGAGAACTCTGACAAATACACTGTAGTGCCTTTATTTTTAAAGGTAACAGTGCTTGTATAGGTCAAAATGGGTTGTAAATTACTTCTTTGGAGTGGAATAGTTGCTCTAATAAGAAAAATGGAGGCATTTCTTCATATTAAAAGTATCTTTCCTTTATACTTTATAGTAGAAAATGGTACAAGAGACGGGGGGAGGGAAAGGCAGAAAGCATTATTTAATCTTTCATTTTCAGTCAATTTTCAAAATGGGAAACATTTTCTTTTGGAATTCAAGTAAAATGGAGTTGGACCAGGAATAAGTCAAATACATCTCACAGCCAATGTCCTTAAGTAGAAATAAAAGTAATATAAAATGCAACTGTTTCTGTTATTTCTCCCTGACTTACTCCAAGAGAGAGCAATATTGTTCCAGTAGTAATGTGAATGACTGGTTTTACAAGCCGTAACCCTCTGCACATACTGTCAGTCTATAATAATGGCTTTTGATGATGGGATGATGCATTTCCCTTAGCAACATAATAATAACCTTTCCCACCTCCTTGCTGTAGAAATAAAGATTGAAAAAGAAATTCCGTTCTGTGGTTCTGAAAACACAGGTGTAACGAAGCAGGGCAGTATAAACGCTGCATCTCTTTGGGATAGTTGAAGATCTCTGAGCTAATGAGCTTTTATTTTAGACTGTGAGATGAAACCAAGCCCCTGTTCTCAATCGTTCCTGGTTTTATACCAAGAAAGAGAACTGCCCTTTCTTGGATTTTTTCAATTAATCTTAAAAAGTAAGTCTGTATTTCTGCATAAAGAATATAAATCCTGTCATCATACACTTATTACATCTAAATTCACCAAAGCAGATCCCTCTGATTTTTAATCCCACAGGATATGTGCTCTATAAATATGCAGGAGAACCTAAGCTTGTTGAAAAATATTTTAAGATTTTGAATGTAAGGAAAGTTGAAAGCAAGATTCCATGGGAATGCTTGCATGTTGCATCTCAGCTCTGGTAACACTGAACTCTGCTACCATTTTGCAGTATATCACACATGCTGTGATGTGCAGCACTGCTAGAAAGATCCAAATATGTGAAACCATACTCAGGAATAATTTGGAGGAAAGCCTTTTCCAGTACAGCAAGAGATACTCCACCTGGGTCCATTGTATACCATTATTTTAAAGAAATCATTATGTTGTATTTATGTTGAGACACTACTTTTAGAGAAGTCTCAGTGATACCTAGCAAAAGGAATATAAAACAATTGAGTAATAAATAAGGGTAGCCAAATTCCAGTGCTATTTAATCCTAAAAGCAACCCTGAAAAAATAAAAACATAAATGTATCATTAATGCCATTCAGTAACCTTCACTCGTAACTGTTGTAAATAGTGAAATAGCCATGGAATTTGGTTTTGCTCAAGGAAGGAGAAACTTTGCACAGTAGCCAGAAGTGCAACTAATTTTTCATGTGGCTTTGGGTTTCCTTCACCCTATGGAGTCAGCAACACACACACACTTGAAGCAGTCTTCCCTAGCCATGCTCTTTGAACTTAGAAAATGATCCTCTTCAGACACGTATGCAGACAGTGCACTTTTGAAAAGCTTTTCTAAACCAATTTTTGACAAAATACTTATAGTTATTTCTTTTTATTGGGGGTTATTTTTAAGTCAAATTCCAGCTTTCAATCCTCTGTTGTTTTCTGTGGTTAAAGCTATTTAAAAAAGCAAGCTCTTTTCCCATATTATGTGAAAAGTTTATTTCTTCTTTCACAAAAGAACATCATCTTTGTTGGTGGTTTTGCACTTAAACTTTTCTGTAGGGAGGCTCTTCCTTTGAACAGATGTTTATCCTTCTGTCCCTGTGTGATATGTCTTGAAGAATTAGAGCCTTACCTTGTGGAAAAAAGTTATGGCACAGTTGAAAAAATTTCAGAATTAAGAATTTGAAATACAGCAGAGCAGAATGGTATTTGTCGTGCAACCTTAACTCAAGTGTTATTCTATGTTATAATAGCAAAACTGACTTTTAATTATGACTATATCTGTGCTGATAGACTGTAATTAAAAATAATCTTGCCTTTCATTTAGAAGATCAGTGAAGGAGGGGATATTTTTGAAAGGTCAACTTACCAAGCAATGTCTCATCTATTTTTTAGAACCTGTTCCTTTCTCCTACTTATTATACTGTGCTCGATTATAATATTATTTTATTATTTTAAAAATTATTCTAAAATACAGTAAAAGCCACTTAATAAGGGATCTGTGACAGCCATTTAGTACATAAGATATCTAATAATCTAATATTACATAATTATACATATTCTGTTATAATGAGCATCAGTCTCACTGGTTATTAGCCACAACCAAGTTGTAAATAGTAGCCACATTAGTAATTTATTATAGCAATGTTTGATTACATTTTAATGCTGTGATTAATCTCAGCTATGCTTTACTAGCTGACATTAAACATCAAAAAAAGTCCTTACATTCTTTCTTTTGTTCTTTGAGGGAGCTGAGAATTTCCTTCAGCATTTATTAAATTACCGTGTTCTGTCTTGTGTAATTAATACTCTTCATGCTAGTTCCCTGAGTGAGAAATGGCAGTGCCAGCACAAGAGGCAAAAACTAACAGTCCTTTAGCAGTGTTACCACTGCTATAGGTCTAATAAGGTATAGATTTATGCTAAATTAGGTCTATTCTAATAGTTCTACCACTCGTCCTGCAGCTCTACAGGCTCTGTAAATGCAGATCTTTACAGTCACTAAGGGGCATGAGTCTGGAAGCTCATGACATTTGTGCTTACAACTTCAACATGAGATAAATTTTCCATCTGGTCAATAATATTATTTTGACTGCAGATGTTTGGAATAATCAATATGGCAGTTGCAGTACTAATCACTGGTTAGCAAGTGACTTATCTTTGAGAGTGTGACTTTTCATGTCTAGCTGAGGAGTGAGGTCTTGTCCTAACTGAGCAACAATGACAACAACTTGGGCCTGTATTTCAAAAAGCTTCTTATGCTAGTTGACACACAGCCAACCTATTTACCCTCTCTTCCTTAAATGTACTATTTCCAATATTTTAAGTATTTGCTGGCACTTCTTGGATTAAGACCATTTTGATATATTGTTTCTTTTTGTTTTCAAAACAGACTTTAAAATAATCACATAGACATTATGACCCATGGGCAGATACAAGTTAGGGTTCAGTGATCCTCTTTCATGAGCTGGAGGCCTCATTAGCTCTTGTCCCTCTCATTCCACCCTCCACCTGAATTTCTGCTTCCACAGAGCAGCATGTAAGCTCTGAAGCCTCTGCGTTTTTTTGTTTGTTACTGAAATATTTTTGGTATTTGTACTAAAGTGAATAGCATTATGGAAGTATGACTCACTCAATCCCACCTCTTCTAATCTGCCGCCCCAGTCTCCAGCAAATTTTAAACCAGTCTGTCATCATTCTTCAGTGGTTTAATTGATTCCTCCCACTCTTAACTTTTATATCCTGTATCAGTATTCACTCTTTCTATGACTTCTTATGTTTTACTGGTGTAGCACAGACTTCCAAAAGTTTCATCATCACAGCGGCTTTCTGCCTTTGATGAAAGCCTTCAATTTTATTATTTCTGAGAAGACTTATACATCTGATTTGTTTCATACTCTCCATCATCGTACTATACGAGATCTACAAAAGCACTGAAATTATTCTGTAGGTAGGAGTGAGAAGCACGTATTATGGGTCCTGTTGCAAGAAGTATCTGTGCATCTATTCACTCTCTTTTCCCTTTTCTCAGTAGCTTTGTACAGTTTTCCAGAGGAAGAAGGCTCTGCCAGCAAGTCTCTCTGAGTAGAACCACATCACCTGTTTCATGAGGAATATTTCTATCAGCTCATCCAGTGGGGAGGGGATGTGGCTGTGAAATTCTTCTCCTAAACTTTGACTGATACAAAGTGGAATGACAAAGAATAACATCATCAAAACAGAGCTTAATGGAAGGGGGGGGGGGGAAAAAAAAAAGCTTGTCTATGTATATACTTGCCCATTTTCCCCTGACCTAATAATTTGTTTCAGGTCTTAGTTTATCCTGGCCTGTAAATTGAGTCTGGGAAACAAGTTATCTCACTCCCAACATACTCTTTGTCTGCCATTGATTCTGACTTCTTGGTCTTGTTGAAAATGCACTACCTTTGTGGGCAGATTTGAACGTGTCTTTATGTACCTTGTGTGCATCCACTGAAAAAGCTGTCCTGTACACTGTGGAACCAGAAATGTCTACCTTTTCCTACAGGTTTTTAAAGGAGGACATACAAAAGACAATGGAGCTACTGTATAATCTAAAAATACTGTTATACAATTTTAGGAATACTGTATGTGAGTTAATCATTCAGGTTATGTTACAGGGAACTATGCCTGTATTGCTTGTTTTCTTTCTGCCTATGAGCTTTGAGCTGAAATTCAGGCAGAGCTGCCTGCCTTTTCCAGATTTTGTGAACATGCATTTTCCTTTCTTTTGTTATGTTTTCCTGAATTTATTGAAACTTTCTGCATAAAGTGAGGGTTATTTCAATATTTCAAAATTGAAAGCCATTGGCTTAGGCAAAATTGATGCTTTTAATGCTATAAATTCAGTTATTTTCTCAGTGACCCACATACAGAAAAATTATTAATATCATTCTTACTAAAATCTCCAAAAGCAACCAGAAGCAGAGATGATCCTTCAACCAAAGGTATGCAGAATGATTATCTTTTTTTTTTTTTCAGTTAACAGGGTTTCCAGCATAACTTAAAAATTAATATAATCAGTACTACAAGGCTAAGTATTAGGTTCCTTCCCTCAGGCAGACATGCACTCACACAGTGAATTCTGATACATACCTAGATCATAAGTTTTTCCTGCTGAGTACTTGATATCTAAGATTAAAAAAAATCATAAAACTTGTAGCATTACAGGTTGCTGAAAACATGTTATCACTAAGACTATGAAAAAGTATTTTCTTTAAGGTCTGTGGGAGGATCCTGACATCCCCAGTAAGAGCACTTAAAGTTCTTCGTCCTAATCATCTTAATGCAGACGGTAAATCCTCCTGATTCCCCCTTGGCTAGGGACCAATAGGCTTAACTAAATGTCGGGGAGGACTTTGGCATTTGGAAAATATGATGAGCATTCTTTTAGTGAGCAGAGTTATTCCAAGGGGTTTGGAGTGAAATACTGTTTAAATCAATGGTACCATGCCCATTGACCACAGTGGCATATGCCTTCAGGTCATGAATGGCATGGATTCTGTCAGAGGCATCGATTACTTTAGAAGTGAAAATATAAATCTGTGCTGACCATTTTAACCCCATCAATCATTTCAGAGTTGAAAATGTAAATCCGTATTGACCATTCTAACTGAGGTGTATTTTTTGTGGTTGTATTGTTGTGAGATAAGATTGGAGCGTTTTCATGAATTTCATTCAATATAATTAAAATGTAGAACTGTTTGCAATGCAAGAAGTTATTTAATAATAATGGTCCAGTTTCCAGTATGTGTTAGAACAGTAGATGTTTTCTTCCTAGAATAAAAGAACTGGGGACTTGCAAATGTTTCCTCCATCTCAGATGAGTATTCTCACAGTAGCAGATCGTCTCTTTCTTGCCAGTGATTGCATTTTTCATCTAGAGAATCTCTGAAAGGCACTTGCATAGAAACTTCACATGTTTTTGAAAAGTTTCAGCTTTGTCAAACAGAACTTTTCAAATGGAAAACATCCCTTAAAAAGTTTGACTCTTCTGTTAAAATGTGCAAAAAAACTTTCTCGTACGTATATAGACATAGACTATATATGTCTAAATAGTAATGTTAATGACCCAGCCACATGTTTTCAAACATAATCCTTACTGTAGGAAATACAGGGTTGGCATTTTGAAATTCTTATCAAGTTGGATGTCTCGGAAGTACAGCACTAAAAATAACTGACTGATTTTGGTAATGCTCTCCTAGAGTTTAAAGAGACAGATATTTTGGTTAACAATTTAGACAGCTTTTAAGGAGAGGGGGATATATTCTGTTAATTTTAATCACCTGAAATTAAAGGCAGGATTTAATTGCTGAAACACAGACACCTTGTGCCACTTCAGAAACCCAGTTGTATCTTGCCTTTTCTCCAGCTGCCTTTCTAGTAGAGCAAAGTACTGAGAGGTAACAAATGCTGCTTTACTGTAGTTTGTTTTTTGTTGTATTCCTAGGGTGTTGGGTTTTTTTATGTTGAGTTTGTCTTTTCGTCATGCTGTGTGTCTCTGTAAGTTATAACCTCCCTTCAAACCGTGTATTTATACTGGGCTGTTTAAATTTGCTGAGAAAATTGGCTTGTCTGGGAGGCTTTGATTGTGTGATACAACTGCACTAGATGACTTACAGTGTTTGGTTGGGACTTCCTAAATGCTGTTCTTCCCACCAACCCATGCATGGCTGCATAACATTAAATCTAGTTCTATGTGGAAAAAAATATTTTCCCTGTATTTAAATATTAGAACTATAACAAGGTTATAGTATTATTGAGGTAAGTCCTTTCTGAAAGGTGTGATATACTCTTGATTTTTAAGCCTTATCATGTACATTCCGCTTACTCTCTGCCCTCTTCCTTGCTTCCAGCACAGTTCAGTACACGGTTGATTGGTAATGAAATGTATTGGTGTATTTAAGGTGACCTTTTGATGTGTCATCATTTGTTCAAGAATCATCAAGTTGTCTTTTGCTTTTTTACACTGTTTTTTACAAAATAGGACAAGTAAAAGGACATCTTTGTTGAAACATTCTGAAGTGTGGCTGAATGATCCGGTTCTTAATAGCGGTCCAGGAAAGTTGTGTCTCACCACATGTGTAAAATAAGAAATCTATTTATTCAGACTTCCTCCTTTATCAGTGATTAATAACAGTCCTGAAAGATACTGGAGATGGAGAAAACTAAATGTGTCAGTTTTATCTCTTATTAAAATGTTAAAGCCCTAGTCTCTAGGCTGTGGGTATGTTGCATTGTTTTCATGGGGAACACGTATAGGAAAATACCGTTCCTACTTCAAGTACCTTATAGATAGCTGTGACAAAAAAAAAAAAAAAAAAAAAAAACAAACCAAAACCCACTATAGTTTTTAGATAATAAAAATTTGTAAACACTTTTATAAAAAACAGATGTAGAAATGATTAATTTACAAATTGCTGTTTAGAAAAAAAAAAAGTAAAAGGAAAGAAAGAGCGCTGCCTTCATGGTTGAGAGAGTAGATGAGCGGGAAGTAAAAAGGCCCATAAACAGACTTAGTCACTTGATTCTGACCAGGTGAATAATGAACAAAATATTCTGCAGATAGTCTGACAAATTCAGAGGGAATACATGAACTGAGGAAGAAACTTATTTTTTCTTTTTTCTTTGATTTGATAACTTCAAGCAAAGATAAATGCTATAGATGAGAAGAAATAACAGTTTTGGTTTGGATGATGTTTTATGGTGTTTGAAGCATTCACAGTTATGAGGAGAAGAGCTGTACGCTGTTATGGGTAACCTTGTGATAGGTTTTGGTGTTTCAAACAGGACTTCTGAAAAATTAAATCAAAGCTAATGAGGTCATAGTGGAAAGCAGTTCTCCTAAAGTACATGACAGATTGTGGACATGTCTGATTCTCAGATCTGTATCTGTAAAACTTGATGTTTGTCTGCTGTCATAAAAGGCAGCTTTCCTCTGGGATAAAATGATCATTTTGCTTCATAGGATCTGGCTTTGTAGTTAATTGTCAAGAATTTTTCATCTTGGTATGAGCAGAGAACAACATTTATGTTCAAATAATTGTAGGTTTTGGTAGGATTAAGATTAGCAAAGGCATTGCAGATCAGGGTATACGAACAATGAATGGGTAGGTATCCTTAAGTACAGAACTGAAGATTTGAAAAGGGGTAGGAGAAATCCTTTTCCATTGATGCTGAGTCCTTAAGTTCCTAGATAGCAGATAAAAAAAATCATCACTGAGAGCAGCATGGTTGCTCATTGTTAGGAGTAGGGAATGACAGGGACCTCCTGCCAGTTCTTTATTCTTGTAGTATTTACTCTCAGCAGTATTGTATAGTCCCAACTGTAATTTAATTAAAGTCACCTTAGCGCTGGCTTTTCATCCCCGAACGGTTCTGTTTCTCTGCTGTCTGATTAGCTTC
Source organism: Falco rusticolus (assembly GCF_015220075.1). Taxonomy (NCBI): domain Eukaryota; kingdom Metazoa; phylum Chordata; class Aves; order Falconiformes; family Falconidae; genus Falco; species Falco rusticolus. Next base: position 52,218,869 of record NC_051187.1, read on the forward strand.
ATTGCTTGAAATCAACTTTACCGTTTGCTGCAACTGCTATATTTCTGGATGTGGTCAGTAACCAAGAAAGGAATGAACAGGCGTGATTGATTTTATCTTTTTCCCCCTCACGTGGCAGGATCCTTCCAAAACACAGTGAAGTTTCGTATTTATGTGAAAGGGAGAAGTACATAATGTTTTGTGTGACTGTACAGAGCAAATCTTTGGTTTTGGTGCTTTAAAAAGATGCTTAAATAGCCAGTTTATTTCAATAAACTGGTAGAAATGAAGTTCAGGGTAAAAAAAATAAATGTTTATCTAAAACTGAACAAAGGGAAGATTGGATCTGAGGAATAAAAAGTTGTTTTCAAGGCCAATTAAATATCAATAAAATATGAAGTTTTTACTAGCAACTTCAAACAAATACTTGCTAAAGTTTTTCTGTTTGTTTCGCTAAAATACCTGGAGCCTCACCTCTTTCACAGATACGTCTGCATCAAATTCCAAATCCTTAGGAAACATGCACTAACTGAAAATCCGCAGGGTATAATTATGTGTCTTGTAAAAATTACATGGAATTAAAACATGAAAAAAAGATAAATGGGAAGACAACTGGTGACAATGAACGTTTATAATAAAGTAGTTAATTTGGCAGGCCAGTGTTAAAGAATTTAGGAGTTTCACACACACACAAGTTAACTATTTTTTTAGTGCTATGAGAGAAAAAATTTAAAGACATTAAATATTGTTTGTGCTGGCATTGCAGCTGTGAAGTAGCATGAATATAGGGTACTGTTTGAGAGAGGAACTAGGAATATAATGTTGACTTACTATTTTTTCTGAGTGATTGTTTGGATTCTATAGGTCAGGTTTTTTCGATCAAACTTTCAGCCTCTTTAGCCATAAAATAAGTGTTCCTGGATTTGCAAGCTCAACAGGCCAGCATCTTTCTGCAAGTAGTTCTTGCTGTGTGTTTGCTCCTCTGTCCATAATGTGCTGCATAAGCACTGAGCAGCACTAAGAGAAGGGATTTTGTGGAAAGTTTGTCAAACCTGACCACTTGAACGCTAGTTGTCATATCAATACAGAATAAAATTTGGATGAGAAACAGTTTTTCTGTTCCATGGAAGTGTCAAACATTTCAGGACATTCTCATGTTCTGCACAGGTATAAAATAAGATCATGTGCAGTGTCACTCGGCCATCCCTAGTTATAAGCAGCAAAGCCTTTAGGTGTGATAGTAAGGTATTTGTCATAATTAGAAGTGACCAAAATGGTACTTGTAGCTCTGAATATCTTCATTATTTTGCTTTATGCTCTGCTATATTCTTGAAAATGCTCCTTCAATTGCAAGTTTGTATATTTGATGTTCATTGCCGTGCTTATAAACATTTAAAAATAATAATAAAGACAGGCCTTAAAGTTATTAATCCTTTAAGCCATTTGTTTCAGTCTCCTCTTTTGAATACCTTTATCCTCTCTCCCTCTACAACCACAGAATGGTTGATTCCAGTACTTTTCATCTGATTTCCATAATTGTTGCCAGTGATGCGTGAGGATGAATTCAAATTTGTTAGCAAAATGATAATTCCTTATGATGACAAGAAAAACCCCACAGAATTATTCTGTCCATAAATTAAACCAATGTTATTATTTGGTTTAATCTATTTTATAAAGCGGTATGCACCTTTTAGAAAGGGGTCCTTGGAGTAAATGAAATTAATTGGGGAAAAAATCAACAGATATTATGAAGCTGTGTCATCCCCCCCCCCCCCCCTTCTGTATCAGTACTGCAATCCTATAAATGGTACTCATAACATCTAGATATCTTCAGCATGCAAAACTGGGGGGACTGATAATCATAAATATCAACTAATTCTGAGGTGCGGAGGCTCTTGCAAACACTCATCTTTCTAAGACTCCTGTAGGATGAAGGGGAATTGTTATCTTCCTTTCAGAGAAAGAGGCTTGAGGTATTACCACTGTATTGGTGATACTGCAGGCTATTCAGCTCTCAGCCTGGGGAACTGATTCTGCTTTTCCTGGTTTCAATTTTCAGCTGTTAGGTATTCCTCACCAACCTGTGTCTTACTCAAAGGGCTGAACTTCCCATTCAAAACAAGAATTCTGCAACTCCTTTGGTACCCAAACCAGGAAGCCAAAACCACACTGCAAACAGATCTTCCCATTCAAACTCATTTGTAGGAAACTATAATTTCTTTTTCAATGAAGAAGTGGTATGTGAGGAATGGTAATTATATTTTAAGATAACTTTCAATTCCATATAGTATTAAACAGATAAGTAATTGTAACTATGTGACATGTCAGTTCTCTGTGTAATACTAAAAATTCTTTGCTTATAGGAATGGAAAGATATCTTGAGAAAACTGTTTTCCAGCTTGCATCACTTTATTCCATGGGAAATGTGGAATGTTAAACATTCCTTTGCCCAGTTCTTGTTGTTATTTTCTATCCACAGAGGTCTTTCCATGTCACACGGCAGGCATTTGCTGAAAAACTTTAGTCAGTCTTCTGCCACAAGTGTCCATTTGTTTGCAATCCATTCTCTAATATTTTTGTAAACGCCTTTGTGGTTTGTGGAAGTGGTAGTTGTTCACCTATTTGTAGGAATATCTTGCATACCTCCATGAATCATTCGAAGCAGCAGCGTAGGTGAGCTTTGCGATGCAGTTAGCTTAAAAGAGTATTCCCAGAAGGGTGCAAAAAGGCAAAACTAACTGAGGCAAGTGTGCACCTCACTGGGGAACAGTTTAACTTAAATTGGCTTATGATTATGATTTAAAGTGCATCAGATGTTCTGTGATATATCAAAGAGGTTGCTTTCTGATTGTCCAATTGCAGCAGCTTCATCTCTTCAGACTGTATTGGCAGGGTGAAAAATATAACTAAACATGATGTTGTGAACTAGAGTACAGCTGATCACTTTGTCGGGTGTTTGTATGCTTCCAACTGTTGGTAATTGTCAGGAGAAAGGCAGGAAAAATGTGATTGCAAAGAAAGGTGGCATTTAATGTCAGCGTGAATCTAATGGCAGAGAAACAAGTAGTCAAGAAACAGTGATTTGACTTAAGTCAACAGAAGATCAGAAGCAAACAAAGCACCGGCTCTGTATTTGGAGAGCTCGGTATGGTGATTCTGTAGGCTCTTCAGGCCAGAGGTTTGAGACTTGTTATTTCACACAGCAAGAGCCAAAGTCTGAGCCCTGCAGTTTCAGTCTTCCTAGGCAGTCAGTTGTGCCAAAAGTGTCCAATTCAGATGGATGGATGGATGGACAGATGGATGGGTAACGTCAGATGGACCATGCCACTTCTCTCCTGTGTAATGAGGGAATGATGCCTCCCCAGGTCTCTAACAAAGCATAATATGTGCACTGTGGGGCACCACGGACCTGTAGTTTGGACCAGTGGCTGAAGTATTAATCAAAATTACCATCCAAATCAACGTGACTAATGTTCTACTTTGTACCTGCATTAAATTAGTCTGAAGGCAGATTAATATATGAGATAGTGTTAACCTGACTTTTCTACATTATGAAACTCGGAGCGCTGCCAGGGAAATTTATCAAAGGGTTCAGCTGAAAAGATATCCCTCAAGGTATACAATATACATAAGCATTGCTGTGCTACTTTTCAGCCATACAAGCCTGTAACCGGCAATATTTCTTTTGCAGTTGAGATATAGTTTTTGTGAGATCATCTTAAGTTTAAGAATGGTTAAAGGAAGTTACCTGTGAGTCCTTCGGGTTAAGGAAGTACAGTTTCTTTAAATTAATCAAGTAGCATCTTCATCCCTTGGTATGTGGGTGTCATGGCAGTGGAAATAAAAACCTGACTCTCATGCTGTGGCTAATGGAGCATTAGGCTGTTGAGCAAAACCAAGCATTTGGCAGCATAACCGAAATGTTTACAACCAAGATGTTTAGTGGAATTAGCCAATTGTTAGGTTAAATCAACAGAAGCCATCTTTCTTTGCACTGCATGAATTCAGTTTATCAGGTGTCTTTTCTCCATCTGTTTTTTTCCCTGTCTTGTCTTACATAACAGCATGTTCATCATTTCACCCTCTTGACTCGGTTTTATCTTTATGATATCAACTTTTACAGAACGAAATTATTGCACAAAATACCAAATGGCTAACACTAGAAAATCTCTCCTCTATAAATATTTTACTTTAAAAAGGGTTCAGATACAGTCCGCAATGCGACATTTGATGATAATGCTGTTTTTAAATAAAAAAATTTGAATGGTATATGGTGAGAAACACTGCTAATGTGAATAGAGGGGAGTATTTCTTTTGTGCCATTGTGAAAAGATGTTGTGAAAAATCAGAGCATCTTAGGAAATTTTAATGTGTCATTCCAGCTTCTTGTATTGACATTTACTCCTTCTCAGTCCTTTAGGCAACTGAATTTTAAAAAGTAAGAATTTGGGGGCTTGTTGGGATTTTTCTGGAGAGCTGCTTGTTATTTCCTACTGCGATTCTTTTGGTCGCAGTGTAGCCTTGTCCCCAGTGGTGGTGTTAGGAGTGTCCTGCAGAGCAGGTTGAGCTCCACTTGTTATGCTGTTGTTCAGCAAAGAGGAACACACTCAATGCTCTAGACAAATTGTGATAGCTGTTTCTGATATTAAAACCATTTTGCATGAAAATGAGTATTTACAGGTATTACGGCGGTATAAACAAACAGCAGTAATGCCACATACTTCAAAGAAACACCTTACAGAAATTACTGACATTTATTTAAACTGCAACTCTAGCTATAAAGTTATTTAAAAACACCGAATAAACGTCTGATAGACAAAATGAGTACAAAAGAGATTTAAAAAGGTATGAAGCTCCAGTCAATTACCTAGGAATATGACAACATTACAGACTTAGCAGAATGATATACTTGTGAGGATAATATTGTTTGTATGACAGCTATCATCTCGCTAGGAAGAGTCAACTAAGAGTCGCCCACTGATATTTTAAAACTCTATTTAAAAGCTCATATTGTTAACTGTTACATTCCTGTTCTGAAGAAGGATATAGGAAGCATTAATAGATCTGCATAACTTCCTACGTAATTTTTTTAGGAGTATCAGCTCTTATTTATATGCCAGATGGGAGCACTGTAAGAACAAGCCTATAAGCCAAGAAAAGCTAGTAGACTCCTCAGATGAACAGAGTATGTGGTCACTAGGAGAAAGCATGTGTCATCAAGTCATATTAGCTAATATGATACTCAGCAGGTGATAGATACAAGTTCATTTCTGATTTGTCTTTTATATGCCCTGTAGTCCCACTTGGTTTAACTCATTATCTTACTTTTCTTTTTGGGGGCTGGAAGAGGTCTGTATCTAATGAATTGCAAATGATCAAGAATTACCCAGGAGAAGTAAATATACATCATTTTAAGGCAACAGATCTCTTGCATTCCTGAAGCACATCAAAATATATATCACATCATACAGTTGGGAAACATATATTTTAATATTAGGCTAGAGCTTATTGAAATGATTATGCTACAATTATTAGACTTGAAGTCACTTTTTAAACTTCATACACTTAACAGATTTAGGGACATTTTGTGATGGTGAGAGCTATGTGATTCTCTGCTTGCTGAGCTCTATTCAACAGTGGATTTTTGGTATATGCACAAGGATTCACAGTTTTGAAAGACCTGTGCTGTTTTCCCACAAAGGTAGGATATGGGTTGCTTTCTTTGTTGTATTTTAGAGCTGTGTGAAAAACACTGTGAACACATAAATAAATATGAGGGTTGTGGATAGATGCTATCCATTATAATTTGAACTGGGAAGACTTGATAATCCAGAATAGAATTTGATAATCCAAAATTACTTTGTTTTTAACCAAAAAAAAAGTTCAGAGAAGGAATGTAGAATACATCTGTGTAGCATATGACCTTAGAGAATGAATTGTATGCTTGTCAATCTTTACTACATGCATGAAATTCTTAAGACTATATAAAAAAAAGAGTCACTGAAACAATGTGTAGGTATAGTATAGGTTGGCAGGGCTGCCACACTGTTATGCAGGCGTGGAGTTGCTGGGTGGCTTTCTCAAGGTCATAAACCACCCAGGAGGCATGAACTTTCCTAATTCATTTCTTTTTCATGTCGATTATTATTCTTCAATAAAAAAAAAAAGTTTGAAAAATTTCCAATTTAAAGTAACAAAATTAAAGAGAAAAGTAGAGCATGGAGCTGTGACTTAAACAGCTTGTCAATGACAGATCCAGGCCTCATGATCTTCCACTTTGCTATTTGGTGCCTCTCTCGCTTAATCTCTTTTTGAACTTGGTGTAATCTCAAGGTTTCAGAAGAAACAGTCACCTTTCCAGCCTCACTTCTGCCATCACACCTGTCTGTGTGTGAGATCCCTGTTTTGGTTCAACACTGCTTGCTTGCATACAGGTGGGAAACGAGCTGGAGTTGAGGAAAGGGTAGGACCTGATCTCTTGGCCCAGGACCTGCTCATTCCAATAAATCATTAATTGAACTGTAAGCTCAAGACAAGTAACCTACAGTAAGTTCTATTATTAGTTCAAAAAAAACCCCTTCTTTTTCCTTGTGTGACTAGCTAGAGCAAAATTATCTGAGTGTAACAGCTTTAAGTAAGTCTGTAGGTGACAACTATCTGGTCTGGTCAAGAACACGTAAGAATCCAGCTTCAACTATAGTATGTTCCCACTAGAAGGATAACCAATGGGCAGCAAAGATACCAGGAATGAGCACATCGTTTCTCAGATAGTGGGACTTTGGTACATCAAGAGAAGCACCACAAGACTTGTCTGAAAGGTGTTACAGGGGGTAGAACTGGAACAGGCAGCAAGAGTTCAGCTTTGTACCACTGCCACAGAGAAGATGCAATTTAACAGAATGCAGGCAGTAGTGGAGTGTTACGTGAGATGACCAATGCTTTTCTGCCCAAGAAATCTGAACAATTCTTACCAAAGTCCATTTAAACAATCAAGCGTTATTCTGCTTTTGAGAAGAGTGTGCCCTGGAGGCAGGGGGAGATCAGCAGTGCCTTTGAGAGAGCTAGCCAGCCCCCAGCAGGGCGAGGAGCGGCTGCCTCCCCCCTCCAGGGGCAGGTGAGGGGGGCAGCAGGGGTCTGGGGGCTGCGTGGGGAGCCCAGGTGACTGTACTGAGGGTGGCTGGCTGGCCCCTGCAGGTGGTCTTGGGCTCCCGGGCAAAGCTGGCTGTGGCCAGTGAGCGGCACTGCTCAAGCCAGGCCAGCAAAGCCATGGAGATATCTCCCGTGGTGCAAAGGTAGCTGAGAAGTGACTGTAGTTTTGTTCAGTTCTCCCCAGAAAACTCAAAAGTTTTGTCTACTTGAAAAATTATGGGTTCTCATTTTAATCCTAGCAGAGCCGTTTGGGTTGTGTGAGTTACAGGCCTTTTGGACTTCATGGAGATTTAAGGAAGTTTTTATTCTAAAGTTTATTTTACTATGAAGTTTACCAGCAGGCTCGCTTGGGAACTGATTTCACCTGATGTATACCCACCCACAGATAAAAGTATATATTTTTTACAGAAATACTTAACTATAAACATGCTATCAATTCCTAGGATGCTTATTTTTTACATTACACCTGCTCTTGTTTAGAGCTGCATCTGTGTAGCTCTTGATGATGACAGCCTGCTCTTCTTCATTTTCTCCTTTGTTTCATGAGAGAAAAGGGCAATAAAGGAAAGGGGGGGTAGGAAATCAAATGTCAATCAAAGGTTCTTATCGAGTGCTTCAGAAGAAGAAAAGACTGCATTTACCTGTGATTTTTCAAAAGCAGCACTGGATTTTTCTTTATCTAGGTAGACAAAAGGGAGAAGATTGAAGGGGCAGGAATTTCCATTTCTGGCTTATAAAAATGTGTTTAAATTGCAAATAGTGGAAGACTTGTGCTGTTTTGGTAGTTTATTTATAGAGAAAGATGGCCTTGGTTTTAAGGTACAAAAGTGAAAATAGGAGGATGTGGAACTTCTGTCCCAGAAGCTGCATATCTTCTTAGGGAAGATAATGTAGGTAATTTAAATTCTGAGAATTGCCAGAGTACATTTCTTCTTTTTAATGGCATAGTGAGACTGATTTTATTAATTCTTTGAAGTGCTCAGAAGGCAGCCATGGTAGATGTGCAAAATATTAGTACTTACAAATGTTCTAGACACAAAAATACATAAGAATAAGGCAGTGAACATGATACTGCAGGCTGCATACTGAAAACGATGGGAGTGCTAATTGGTAATAAGAATATTAATTCACATCAAATAGTCCATGCTGGCATCTGACTGACTGTTATGAATGTTATGAGTTAATTATTACTTTTGGGCAGGACTAAGGATATTCCATCAAACTGGTAAGATTAGATCTGGTGTGCATGAAAGGAGTGGGCAATGTCTTGCCTTAATACAGCTATGTCTTAATTAGTTTGTCCATATTAAGAACATAACAGAGCTTCAGAAGAATTGGCGCTTTACATTACAGGAAACATGTTGGAATTGCATTGCACTAGTTCTTTTTAATCACGTGCATGTGATGAGATTTTAAAAACTGCCTGTTTGATGGTTTCAATGAAAATTAGGTTCCCCTCTAAGTAACATTGTCCCCTAATGAATAAGTTTGGATCAAGAAAGTTGCTGTAAATAACGCAACATGATTAAATTTTGAAAAAGGCTGTTAATCTTAAAATTTTGTTTAAGTTCTGAGCAGTCATCTATTACATTATGTATATAAAGTCTGAAAGTTTAGGATAAGAGTCTTTATTATTGAATTCTAAGCAACACTTCACTACCAGTTTTTGGCTATTTCCAAGTCTTTTCCCCTGTCCCTTCATATCACAGGAGGAAACAAACACTTCTTTCCTGTTTAACAGATAATGAAACTGAAATTCAAATAACAATGAAAATTCCATTAAGCAAATTATGATTTGCATCCCTCCATTTTCCTGTCACCCAGGTAGCTGAGAGGCTGGGAGCAGAGAGAGAGATAAAGTTGTTACATAATGGTAAGGGTGATGTAAGTTTTATATTTCCAATGCCTTCACTTAAAAAAAAACAACAAAACCCACCAAACTCAAGCCTGTAAGACTTGGTCCTATTTGTTTTCATCAGAAAATAAGCTTAGAGCTGATGCTTTGCTCAGATGTCGAAGGAAGATATAATTTCTGTATGAAAAGCAAAAGTACGACATCACTAGACAGATTAAACTTGACTGTGAAGACAGCTAGATCTACGTTCACATTCTAGTACGATACCACTAATTTCTTGCTCCTAAATATATCCATCAGATTTCTGTAGCTATTAGGGCATGATAACAATGTTTCAGTTAATCAGTCAAAATTAAATTTTAGTAAAGCAATTAACAAATGGAGACAAAAAGAAAACTTTAAAATGTGTCATAATAAAAAGATTGCAAGTACCGTGTGATGGTACATCTCATAAGGCAGGAACATTTTTTTGAGAACAGCAGAAAGATAATAAATAGCAGGAAAGACATGCAACAAAGAGCAGTAGAAGATGCCCAATTTGGTGATAGTCGCCAAATGGCTGATGAACCATGCCCCCCTGCAAGAAAGTCTGAACAGGGAGAGGAGAAGTTGAGGCTTTGCTGCTTGTCTAGCTAGTTGGCCAGAGCGTGTGGAAATGGCATGACTTAGCAGTTCAATAATGCTAGTTTGACAGACTTACATGTGATGGACTCACAGGAGCAAGGTTAGTATTCTGATGCAAAGTTTAGTCTATACTTGAAGGTAGCTTGCTTTCTACTGCCAAATTCCCCTTCCTCCAGGCTCTGTTTGTAGGGACTGGAAGGGGCTGTGCTGGGGGACCCTGCACGCAGCAAGGACTGAATTTGGAGAAGGGGAGTAGTAAGATACTGCTGGATGGGTTGGAGGGCAGCATCCCTCACAATGGTGATGTGGAGGCTCTGTTTTTTACTCTGGTTATTTCTGTGGAAAACACCTTGGCTACATAAGAGATGCTCCCACACTAGGAGCAGGATCATTCCAGCTGGGATCTGTGCTAGCATGAGAAAAGTACATGAGGACAAAGGGTTGAGCAGGGTCCCTGTGACCTCCTTGAGATACAGGTTCTCTCACTGATGGATCTTGTAGTTGCCACTGTTTTCTCCATTATTTGGAGTATGTCACCTACTTTACTATTTTGGGAAATGATGGGCTGTCCAAAAGTCGCCTGAACAGACAAGTTGGCTCCACAACAGAAGCTGGCAAACCCCAATCGAAGCAATCAAGGTTGAAGGACAAAGATTACCTGAAGTGAGGGACTCTGCTAGTTGCAAAGCCAGCTACTATGTTTTTCCCGAGTAGATCAACTGTGTACTTGCAGCTGTCTCTTTCAATTCTAAGATGTGGTGATGCTAAGGGGGGAGGGGGGAATTCTGTCTTTCCATTATAGTCATACAAGCTTCTATTAATTTTTTCCAATGGTGAGTGATGCCAAATAATATCCCCTCAGCTCTTTCTCCATTCCCAGTCACATTATTTGGAATTTTTTTTTCCTGCTAAAAAGGTAAAGATCTTTCTTAAATTGTCTTATTTAATTCTTCAGAAAACCAAATGAATTTAGTGTCCCTTTCTAGGAGCTTTTACAGTAAGCTTCTGCAGAAACATTGTTTTCTCTTGCTCTTGGGAAAGCACTATATTTGAATTGTGAAATTCACCTGTGCAAAAAGGGATGCATCAGCAGTGTCTAAATAAAATAAAATAAAAATCTGCCTGATCAAATGAAAACCACTAAACTATTTTCTAACCTGAAAATGTACTTCTCCATCATTGGGTTTTCCATGTGGGAGGAAGGGGCAGAGAGACAGAAGATTAACTGAGTGTTTAGAGTCAAATGTGCAGTTCAGTGCCAAGATAAATCAGGAGAATATAGCTGGGGCTTAAGTTTCAAGGCTGTCAAAAGTAAAAGAAATAGTTGTGTTTTTCTTACTCTGTGCCTCCTGCCCCTGTGCCGCGACCCCCTGCAGTGTCTGTAAAGCAAAAAAAGCCTGGACAGAAATGGTTCACTGATTCCAGGAGATTCTTTCTCTAAACGTAGCTCTCCCAGATGTAGTTATTGTTGTCATTCAAAACTGGCTGGTTTTAGCTAACAGTTCAAAAAAGTGCCACTAATGGGCATTGATGGGCATAATAAACTGCTCCTTAGTTTTTGCTGCTTAGCATAAGACATGAAGAAAATACTGATGTTTTGCACTCAAAATATTTTTTTTTTCAAGTCAGGTCTTTTAAGAATTGCTGGTATATAAAATGAAAGATTCCTTAAAAGCTACTGATAAGCATCTCTTGTACAAAAAAGAAATGCTGCTCTTCCAAGCAGTTAGTACCTGCTCTTATACGTAACAAGGCTTTGTATGGAAGTTTCAACGTTTGAAAATTACAAATAGAGCAACCAGCTAGGGTGCTTAAGATTAAGGTGCCAAGAGTTTAAGTTAGCTTATGCTTTTTCGTTTGTTTTTGTTTGGTTTGGGTTTTTTTGGTTTTGTTTTTTTTTATTTTATTTGGGGGCTGGTCTGCAAAGACATATTGTCAAAGTCTTCCAAAGTATTTCTAATACTTACTGTAAAGTCTATTACCGGTTCATTTGAATGTGCAGTAGTGCTTAATATCAGTTAAAAGGATTCACTGTGCTTGTCATCGATTATAATTAAAATTGAAGAAAATTTACAGTAGTTAATACAAATTAAGTCTTTGTAATAAAAAATAGCTGCACATTTTACAGAGCATTTGGAGAAACAGGGTTGTCTGAAAAAATATTTTCAAATGTGCAAATTGTACAGTTTTCAAAATGTACAGCAAAGCATGCACTCAAACAGGTATACAAGGTTCCTACGTATTTTAGTATATTTCTGAAGAAGTAGTGTTATAAAATTCTTCCGTTTAGAAAACTTGTTCATGTCCATATTTACTGTAGTTAATATATTTGTCCTGTTTTGTAAAGCCACCGCAATATGTAGATTGCTCTCAACTTTTTGCTGAATAAACTTAACGACTGAAATATAAGATGCTGCTAGAAATGTCCATATAACATTGGTATCTGTCAATATATTGATTTTGCAGTAGTTTGCCCAAAATTATTAAGCAAGTATCCTTCAGTTTTCATTAAAAGTTATTTCTATACCCTGATGTCTTGCTTAAAACGTAAGATGTTTCCTGCACTTTGTTTGAAGACACTTTGACATATCCTACTTCTTGAATTAATAAATATTTAGAAAAATGTAACTTCAACTGCAACAACTCCCTTTTATGGTCTTAAAAGTAGGTCTAATATAAGCATGTGCTTATCTTTGCACATATGCTTGCGTTCTTTAGTGCTTACTCTGGCATTTTCAGTGCTGGAGAAATAAAATCAAAGAGTCATTAAAATTGTGCTCTTCAAAATGATAGCAGCCATACTGAACAGCAATGCTTTCTTGAGGAAAGGTCCTAATTATTGGAGCATGATACATAAAACCAGAATTTACCAACACTCAGACCAATTCAGCAACTAAAAATCTTTTACATATTTATAATTGAACATTACTCTGTTAGTGTTGTAGTAATAGTAATTATTTCTTAAAAAAAAAACAACACAACAACAACAACAAAAATAATCCAAAACCACATGGATTACCTAACATTCTTTTATTATATGGCCATGCCAAATTCAGAAGAAAATGTGATAATTTGCTATCTTTGCCACCAATGTCCTTATCTAGGAGTGCTACTGTACAAATAGATTTAAAAATATATAATAAAGAGCTGAAGTGGTGTCGTGCCCTCAGATTTGTATGGAAACAATTACATCAAACTTGGTGTTCAGAATGAATAGCCATCACATGGCAACTGGATGGTTTGGATGTTGTGCATCTGCCAAGTGAATGTACAGTAATGAAAGTCTGCTAAGAGAAAGCACAGACCTGTGATCCCAAAAGGAATCTTTGATGAATATCAAGACCATCCTATTTGTGCTTGAAAGATAAATCTGTTTAACCTTTCTGATGGGGATACAGCTGCAACCTAATATTTCAAGAAAGATACATGTTCCTTTTTAGTCGGTGAAAAGTTACATGATTAATAGGTCTTTGGGATATGATATTATTTAATTTGAGTAACATGTAACATGCATTTTAAACTCTGGGAACATAGTAATACAGATAAAAAGTCTTGTCAAATCATCATTAATTTCTAAAGATTTCAAAAGCCAAAAATTAGGTTCAGCAAGTGCTTCACTTAACAGTCTACATAAGCATAAATTGTTTTCATTTCATCCTGAGTAGTCAGGTAACTTTGACTAAGAAAATCTCCTGTTTTTTACCAAAGTTTTACAAAATGGTATCAATAAATATTAATTCCTGTTGCATCTGTTCCATATGGCATACTGACATCTTCCTACTTTGATCCTGCGTTTATTATGACTTTATTAGCTAAGGTTACATAGCCTAAATGCTTTTGGGAATGTTGAAATTATGTATTTTGGTTCAAAGTGTTTTATTACATAGCTGAATTAAACTGTTTTTTACATGTACTTTTAGAAATGGTTTAGCTGCAGCTCAGATAATGAAAGATCCAGGTTTTATGCCTGATAATACACTTGTAATTTTTTAGAAATTGTCATATTTTATGTCTAACTAAACAAGATGTAATCCATAGCATTCCCACCTGCGAGATACATTCAATCTGGTCTGTATAATGCTCTCCCTCAAAGCTTACAGAAACCCGCTCCACCTTCAGCAGGAGTCAGTCCCTGACTCCCCCTCACCTTCTGACAAGGGGTACCTTCCTGAGATAATGAGCTTTGCTAGGTAAAAGCCCCATCTGGGCTCCTAGATCCATGTTGATCTTTGTTGGCCTGTCTTTCTGGACACAAATTCCACATATTTTTGTAATTCTCTTATCAGTTTTATTACTATAAACATCCTTACGTTTTTTGTGTGATGGGAAACAAGGAATTGTACCAGCCTCCACTGTCAGCTTTGAATTCTGGAAATGCCAAATACAAAGAGATGTAGTCTCCCACACAACCATTTTTGGTTTTATTTCTGGTTTTGAAACCTGGATTTACATTGGTTTTCTTTCTTGACAGAGTAATAATAGTCCTTTTCTTTTAGTGCTAGACTACTGAGCTGCCTAGCTACTTCTCCTGGAAAGAGGAGGCCACCCCTTCGAGTCATGTCTTCCCTCACCCTGCCACCCTCTGTTCCAGGTTGCCTGTGTGTTTTTCATAGCTGTGCTCCCTCTGGTTGCCCTCCCTGGAGGCTGTGCTGTGGACAGAGGCATTCCCTTACCAGGCTCTCCTGGCCGTGCAGCAAGCTCCTGCTGGGCTTTCTAGTCATTATGATCCTCAGCTCTGGGATATGTAATTTGAGTTCAGCAGCTTAAGTGGGAGCTCCTCTAGCTTGTAAATGCTATGAGATTACAGACTTGAGTATTGATTGACCTAATTAGAAGACATCTTTAATGAACAAATTTTACAGTCAAAAGTGCAATCTCTCCATTTCTTTGTACTGTGACTTTAAAAATATCAGAAGTATTGCTGAACGAGTATTGAATGAGGAGACAGAGGATGGAAAGCCTGGCAGTTTAACACATTGAACTTTTTTGTATGATCAGAGAGGATAAACTATGACTTCTGCCTACTAATATCATGAGATGGCCAAGTACGCGGGTGAGAGTAAGTCATACACCATCCTGGCTTTCAGCAGAAAGCTTGAGAAGGGAATAAAATGAGGTGCAATTCCTTTCTTGGTTCTGAGGCTGCACATCTCAGCACTATCCTCTGATGAGCAAGATGGCTCTTCGGCCATTCTGTGTTTGAAAAATAAACCAGATAACTTCTTATAATAGTTTCACCTGCATTACAAGGAAAACTGAAGTAAAATATTGATTAGTTTTTATCGTGAAGATTATTACAGTGACATAAAACATAGACAGAATGTTTTTGTCAGTGCAGAAATAGTACCAACTGGTATTTAATTTTGATTATTATATCAAGCTTAGAGTAAATTTTTATTATATTCTGTCAGATCTGTCTCAGGATATACACATTCCTCCATTAAATCACATTCTGTTGATACTGAAATGGGTACTGTATAAAGCTATAAAACATTTATGAAATCTTAACTAGTGAAGCTTGTATGAGGTGGCGATCCATCCTTTCTGTCTTAGGAGAATGAGCACAATACGTGGCTATTTTAAGACCTGGGTTGAATTGAAGAGACATAGGTGAAGTGCTCTGCCAGCCATAAGTGGTCTGTCTTTTATCTGAATCCAGAGGCTGAAAATGTTACAGAAATAATTTATAGTGATGATAGCATTATCTGGGGAACAGAAGAAAAGGCTAAAAAGTATTATGCATGTTTTTCCTTCCATCAAACTCCACGCTTTTCATCTAGGACCCAGAGGTGTGGCCTACTCCCCCCCCCCCCCCCCCATGCTGCCTCATTTGCTTTGGCCCTTTGTCTTCTATATGTAATTTTCAGCTTCCCCGATAGCAAATGATCCTTAGCTTGTGTTCCTGTCCAGATGCACAGTATGCTCAGGGTCCAGTTGATCTTTGGGTTTGTTTGGTTTTTTTTCCCCTAACTCGTTAATGTTTTGTCTCTTATGGTTTGTAACACCAAATTCTTCTCTCTTTCCTTTTCTGTCTTTTCATTGATTTGAGTCTTTTATCCCTGCCGGAACAGCAATCTTCCAGTAGGGCTGTCTCTTTAAAAATTATTTAATACCCAGAATTTTCTAGCTGTGGGCATTTCTTGATGTAATCCTGACTTCATTCCTTAGGCCATTATTTCCTTTAGATGATTTTTGCAGGATTGCCTTTCTTTCCAAGGCAAGAATGGAAGATGAATGCTGCAGTCAGTCTTTCAGCAAATTACTTTCTTCTACATTAAAAGTTTAGACATTTGATAAAACATTTTTTTTTAGGTTCTTCTATGAGAAAATTATATTCTACTTATACATGATACGGCACCATTTACAGTACTGAATCTGTTCTGGTATTGGTTATTATAAATTGTACCATAAAAAATTAAGATCAGATTTTTTTTAATCTATTGTTTCTTTTTTTTTCCTTTTAATTGTTTTTTTCTGTCGAAAGCTGTAAACTCTTCTGCTGTTTTTGATAACTCCTCTAGCTTAATTTTTCTGTAATGATTTTCCTTATATTTCTTCTATCACATCACCTTTTTTCCTCTGTGTCTTATTTAATCTAGTCTTCTGTTTTATTACTTATTTACCCTTCTTTCACAGCTTTTCCTCCCTTTCTGTGATTGGAGGGTGGGTGGGTGGGTTTGTGTAACTGCAGACACAAGCTTGGGTGCTTCATTAGGCTTTCTGGAGAGCTGGGTCTGATAAGCAGGGGAGAAAGCATCACTTTCAAAATGAGATCAACCCTTTCTCAGCCCAGTTTCAACCAGCAGGTATTAGCAGGCTCTGGGGGCCCAGGAAAAGAGAAACTGCATCTGAACTGGACTGAGCTTAATGTGTAGGTAGCCTTTAGCAAGTGTTCATCGAGCAGATTAAGGATTTAGGGCATAGAAGCAGCTATTCTGATACAGCATTGACCTACTGCACTCCTGCATGAGGGAGCAGCACCCCTGTGGGATACCCAAGACCAAGTAAGCAGACATGGTGTCCAGAGCAATATAATATTAATTTCTGCATCTTATTGTATTGCCAGTAGCATGGAATAACTTCAGGTAGGATAGGTAGTAGTCAGTAAATAAAATGAGGGGATAAGAGTAAATTAAAAGTGCAATCCTTACTTGATGCATGTTTTGTCACCTATATCAAATAAGGAACTGCATAGACACTTTTTTTTTTTCTTTCTTTGAAAGTGTAGGATTTCAGTTACAGCCACTGGAAAGAATTGTATATTTTATGTCTACATTCAAATGCATACATTTTTGTTGCGTGTAACAGGTTCTGTTCTCTAGAAATAAGCTGGTTTATATATATTTTCTTGTTCAGTTGTGTCATTGAATATACAATTCTATATATGAAGTACATTGAATATTCATTGGCACCTTTAGCACTGACAAAAACGATTCAGTGAACTTCTTATGCAGCAAATGGTCAGCAAATGCTTCTTTTGCTAATAAATTAGAATTTGATTTACTTTTGGTGACTAGAAGTTTAATGCCTTTTGATCTCATTCATACTTAATGCATACATACTACTTTGCTTTTAATACACTGGATTAAAAAGGCTAATAGTATTCCTAAAGCATTTTACAATAGCTGATTTGTATCAGTGCAAAAGGATTTTCCCTGTTGTGAGTTTTAGTAGAAAATTGGCAATAGTGTTAAACAGTAAATAATTCATCTGCTTTTTTATGTAGAGTGAAATAATTTCATCCTTGCGTTGACAGATTTGGCTACGTACCAACAACCTAAAAAGTTGTAGGGATGAGACTAAAAAAATATAAACCAGCCAGGCAGTAAGATGCCTGGCAGGACACACATTGCTCTTGTAGACAGCAAAATAGGGGTTGCCCAGATTGATCTTTATGAGACCATAAACCATTGTGTTTCTCCCATAAGCTGCTTCTTTCCATTGAATCAAGAAAATCTATGCCTCTGTTTTAGTGGAGAAGTTCTGCTCTGGGGTTTTCATTCTATTTGATAACTCTGCAAAATCAGTCTGGCTTTTTCTATTCTCTGAAGTCTAAGCTCATCTCTCTGCAGGATGTAAAAAATTACTGCTCAGTCCTGTAGATGTATAACACAGGCTTACTCGTTTGCATAGTCCCATTAATTTTCATAACACTAACTACTAAGTACTAAGCCTATTTTTACTGGTTGGGAATATATGCAGGGCAAATCCTCCATCTCCATACACCTGTGGAGATATATAGAGGGTGAGAATATAGTTCCATGAATATTGTGGCAATGGTCTTTTGGTGGAGGGTGAATTTTGTACAAAAGTAATTATTTTATTAATGATAATGCATGGAGCAGTGTTCACCCGGGCAAGATCTGCTTCCATGTACGTGGAAGGAAGGCTATGTTGCAGCTTTGCTGTTAGTGTGTCTGGATACTACCTCTGTGTCTATTAAATGTACAGGCAAACTTGTTTAACCTTAAAAATGCTCAAGTTTTAAAAAACCAAAGGGCATGACCTTTGTTTGATTCTGTTTTACCGAAGCTTATTAAAATGTGTTTGCTAATGTTTTTCAGTTTGGTTCAAGGTGTGAGCGTGTCCCATACTGCATGTAACTGATTGTTATAGATTACAGGTGTGGTCATGTTTTCGTAGCTTTTGAGTTCTTGTTATATATAGGGCAGACAGAAGAAACAAAGCAGTGTGTCTCTGTACTATAGAGGAGATATTCTTTGGAGGCATCTTTTAATGGGATAAATGCTTCCTGTGAAAATGAGTCATTTGATCAACAATGACGGTAAATTCTGATGTTTGACTCAAAGATTTAACTGATGAGATAGAGTGCTTAAGGATCAGGGCCTCATTAGGGCAGATGTTTAATCATACATGTAGATATGAAAGTCATCTTTATCCCTAGTTTATAGCCCTAATTAAACTCCCAATCCACAAGTTGAAAGGGGTTGAAGGACAGTATCTCCAGGATGACATCATTTTCTGTCATTCTGTAATTGTTGCCATAGGATTTTTCACACATCTTAATTCCTTTGGGGGGGAAGACAGATGCAATCATGCATATTTTCACTGCAGTTTCACACTCAGTTGACTTTTCTCTACTAATTTTAGTTAAAACTTCTGCTTTTTTGCTTCAATCAGCCATTTTGTATTTTCAGGCATAGCATTTGACTTTTATAGGACCAAGTTAATACCAGTGGCAAATAAATATAGCAGCAGCTGAGAAAGAGGAGTTAAGTCTATATGCTGCTTGCTATTGTGTCAAATCGAAGATCTTTGAATTACAAGTGTTCAAAGAATTGACAACAGCAGATACACTCTTGGGAAGACCTTACTAATACTCCATGTCCATCAGCTAAAGTTAGCCCTGAGAGCCATCATCTTCTTTCATTCAGTTTTTCATTTAGTCTCCAATTGAGAAACTTAACTGAGAACGAAATAGCCCTTTCTTCCACTCCTAACTTGCTGATGCAATTGTTCTATGTAATTTGAATTGAGCAAGAAAAAAAATAACTTTTAAGCATTAAAACACATAACTAACTGTACAAGAGGGAGTGTACTCAATACTAAACATTTTTATACATATATGTGCTAGCAAAATCAGGGTCCAGGTTAATAGGCGTAATATGCTTTTTCTTTTAGGTACATAAATATGTGATCTTTAATATTTCAGGCTTATTCTGCTGATTGTTTTTCATTAGTTCCCATAGTTTAGTCTCTGCCTTGTTACTGCTTTTCATGGACGGGGGTGGTGCTTGGGTCTGACATTTTTTGGAAAATGTGTGTAGAAAGACTATGAAGTGTAGGACAGTAAGTACTTTTTCTTTAAAATAAATAAAGGTTAATGACTGAGATCTTTGAAGTGGGAGTCCCAAAGACTGAATTTGACATATAGATTGATACAGATCAGTGATGTTATTTGGATAAGTAATTTGTCACGAACAGGTTATATGGATGAAAAATTCAGGTTTATTTTTCATGAGAGGAGAATAATATGAATGACACCATAGCTTTTAATATGGATTTCAAAAAGACATGTTTGAGAAAATATAATGAAATAGACTATGGTAAATAAAGTTCTAATAATATAATGAAAGACTGTGTAACGTTATTTAAAATACATTGCAATTGGCTATTAAAGCTAAATAGAACATGAGAAATAGGAAATTCAATTTTTGCATTCACATATAATTTTAAATCTGATTGAGTGTCTTTCTTTAAACAAATATTTAACAAAATAATAGTTTTGACTGTCCAAACACAGCAAAAGTCACCATCATTTTCAGTGATTTTTGCTTATTCACATTGTACTGGAGATTTTTACGAGTGTTTCCTCAAAATTGGAGCCCTGTTTTGATTTTCCATGTCAGGTACTGAAAACCTTGAAGGAACTGACATTGTAAGTTTATTTTCAAAGTGTAGCTGATTTGTTTCTGTATAGCTATATATGGTTTTGAGCATCTGAAGAATCCTATTGCTGTTAGTTTTTAAAACAAAACGATGGTTCTTGTGTAAGTGGTCAAGTACTTCAGTGACAGCTTTTGTTGTTAGTAGTAACAACTGACAGCGAGTGGTAGAAGCGTCACTGTGTTCTTTCCACAGCCAAACTGGTATAAATGGAATATTCAGTGGCAACAGGGAGCAATATTAGCATCGTTTATTGATTCAGTGACCAGTTCAACAGGGATTTTCAAAGTATTCTTTTCACAAGCAAACAAATTATTTTCCTGCTATGTCTTTGTTGTGTATGACATAGTCATTTACAAAACATCTAAGCAGGTTTGTTGCTAGAATTTTAAGCATTACCTGTACAAGGGGTTCTGTTATGTAGCCTTATAAAAAGAAAATGGAAACTATACAGATCAATCTTCTAATATCTCAGGGAACCATTTTAAAATGGTTTTAAGCTGGTATTATGGTACGACACTAAATAAAGCATACTTAATAAAGAGAATGAAACTTTTCAGAATATTTGAACTATAATGCAGAAGGAAAAAAGAAGTGTCCTCACTTGCATGTAGTATTCCTCCACCTCTTTTCTTTCTTAAAAAAAAATAAATCCCAAACTCCAGAATCTTCTCCTCCCACCCCCAACAGGGATTTATTCTGATACACGATAAACCTTTTGAGTTAAAAGGCAAAATAATCCCCTTGTTAAAGAAAACTATGAAATCAAACCAAATAGGTCTTACTCCAGGTCAAACACATCTTTTTAGTATGTTGAGAGGCTTTTCAAACAAACAGGCAAACCCCAACTTTTACATTATTTTTGTGTTATCAAGGGCAATTACGTACTTCAAGTTCAGAATCAACTCAAAGTAGCAAGACAGAACTGCTCTGCAATGTCTCTTTTCTGTTACTGCTTTGCTTGAGATTTGATTCTTAACCCCAGTTCAACTCCACAGCTCCCAGAAAACTGGAAATAATAAGTATGTGGTACAAGTGAGAACAAGGTGAGGTGACAGTAATTTGGCAGTCTTCAAAATGTGCAGAGTGCTCAGTCTGCATGGATTAGCTAAGCTACAGCTAGCTTCATCCTATATACATAAACAATGGTGATGTTGAACAAATTTTACTTGCATTTTTTGTATCTTGCATTGCTGAAATTACTTTGTTTTGTATAGTTCCCATAAATCTACTGTGTACTGTTGTTAGATGACTATGCTGAAATCTGCTCAGTTCCCCCCACCTAGACGTGAAAGGGAGTGGTATGGTGTGCTGGGTTTGGTTTGTTTCTGGTTTTACAGCTTAAACTGCAGAAAATGTTTCTTCTTACATTGGACTACTAAAATATAAAATGATTCCCAGGTCACATGTTGGACTAGGTACGCCAATTCAGTTGCTAAGGATACTGTTGAGCCTTCAAAAAGATTATGTACAAAAGGGAGAAACATGCAAATACTAACTGATTGGGAAATGCGTATTAATCACTCCTAAAATAACACCCACAAAAATCCCTCCATATGTTTCAATGACTGAAAGTAGACTCAGGAATCTTATCGGTAAATACTTTCAGTTTCGGTAGTATTGGTTCACCCTACCCACTCTCAGGTAACTGGAAATCTTTTGGGTATATGATGTCCTGGACTCAGAACCAGTGTGGCTTGGGAAAATTATACAGCCCTTAATTATGCCTGACCCAGGTGTAATACAAGGATAAGGAGGATTAAGGGATGTGAGAGCAATAAGAAGCAAAAGAGAGAATTGAGTTACGGTCATGGCAACAAATGGAAAATAAAAAACTCAGTTTTATTCAGAGATTTTTCATTGTTGTTTCTGTTCAGTTTCCTCTTCTTTAAGATTGTAATAATGACCTATGTCAGAAGATTTCTGTAAGACTCGTACTTTTCTTGTACCATGAGCCACAGTGCAATTAACAAGGACTGTCTTGAAGGTAACAGCACACAGAACTGTACAGAAGACAATCCAGAAATCTGTGTGTTGGCTATCTTTATTTCTTTTCGTTAACCTTCCATTTGTGACACTTATTATATGCGCTGTAATATCTGAAAATACCTGACAGCCAGATGCTGCTGCCCTGTCAGTCTCAACAGTATCATACCCAACTAGTAACCAGTGGGGCTCATGCAAAGGAGTGAGCGGCTAGTGACACCTGTTTTCTTACAAGAAGCAAAATAACAATGGACAGTTACTCCATTATGGAAGGAGAAAGAAACCCGTTCTTTTGCACTAGAAAATTAAAGAGTCACCAGCAATTTGTTTGTGAAAATGCGAGGAGAAAGAATGGCTTTGAAATAGTGGGTGTTCGGAGTGGCTGAAAAACACAAGGCATGGAAATATGATGGTATGTTTGAGAACTGAGACAACTTTAGAAGCAGATTTATTTTCTTGTTTAATTACCTCTTGTGTTTTGTTGTTTGTGTTTTGTTTTGGGGTTTTTTTGGGGGGGTGGGGTGGGGAAGGCAGAATCTTCCTTTATGCTACTCTGAAACTACCTGAAGATTATCTTAAAATGGGAAGAATTCCTATCACTAAAGACATGCACAGCCACAATTTACCATACATCATTATGACATCCTGTTGAAAAATGTGATCCTCCATGACCTTATCAATGACCAATTTAGACGATAGTTTCAACATTTTCTTCTGCTCATGGACATTTGTAGGTATTCCCTTAACATTTCTGTTAAAATAAATACCTAACTCTTGATAAGTTACAGAGCTTGATAATACTAAACAATATATTCAAAATACAACTAATCAGGAATGTAGGGCTTAGAAAGATTTACTGTTGCTTAGAGTGAAAGAGAATGTAATTAAATTGATGATAAGGTAGCGATGATTGTAATACATTATTGAGGTTACAGAGATGAGACCTTAAACCTTTTGTGTAATGATGAAAAGACCTTGAATGTGAATATGTTCTAGCCCTTAAAGTCGTCAAAAAGTGGATCCTAGGATGTAATCCTTTTAGTAGGACTTGTGCAGACTGAACAACTCTCTTAAACTAGTTTTGCATTTCTCTCCATCCAAATCTATTACTATTTTATGTGGGTTTTTTTAACCTGTTGTTACCAACAAGAATTTTTTACCTGTTGTTTACCTGCAACGTAGAATTGTCAAGAAATGTGTGGAAACGCGTTTGCTAATCTGGGGGCTGACTGGAAAAAGAGGCCCACATATTTCTGCAGAAATTCCAGTTACCAATTAACATTTTCATTAGAATATTTGAGTCATAGTTAATTTGCATTAGGATTTATTATCTGAGCAAACCTGACCTATTAAACCTTCTAAATCTATTACTGTCAGCTAATGTCATGATTACAGGAAGAGTACACGGTGTGCCATAGCAACACGGCTGTTCCACCAAATTCTTAACTTGAAATCACCGTTGTGTTGTTTATCACTGAATTACTAGACACGATAAATTATTTTATGCTAGCCACCCTCATGTCCATCTTTTTAATACTTTCCTTGTCATTATAAGTGCCTTTAGCCTTACAGGCAAGTGAAAGGTTCTTGTATCAAGTCTGATTACCACTCTAATGTTTTCCAGGCATGCTTGGTGATGAGCTTGGCATATGAAACAATTTCCTACAGTAATAAAACTAATTAAGGTGGGCAGTCATCCTCACATCACTCTTTAATGAATTATAATGAGCTCATTAATCTATCTGGTCTCACTCACCGCATCTATTGGCTAAGCTTTTCCAGGGGTACGTCAGGATAGAAAACTTGCCCAGTAAAAAATGGATACTGAGATGCATCTATTTTCCTTTTTTTTTGACGAAAACCAGGAGACGTCAGAGGTCTCCTGTAAGTGGAATATGCTTTTTAATAATTGAAATGGGAAAGGGTAAATAGCTAAGACCCTGTAACGGTGGTGAAGGAAGAATCATGCAGAAACTTAACTAGGTATAATATTGCACTGCAAGTGACAGCATAATTAATGCCTCTGTGGCACACACAATTCACTTAAAATATGACTTAAAAAAAAGTCTTAGTAACTGGATCTCTGGGAAACTGCCCGAAGAAAATAACATCAAGCTCATTTGTGGCTGAGGTTCTTGGCATTTTTCTTTCTACAAAATGAGCAGAGGTTGCAAGGTTAGGCTTCCCAATTCCATAATGACAAATATTAAATAATTAAATGCTAAGATTTATGAGTGGAAAGAGATGATTCATATGAATATCCTTGTAGAAGAACCACCTATTTATCTTAGATTTTAGCCCTGTAACTTTCCCCATCAGTAAAAGATCAAGTCTAGTAATAACTAATCACAGCTACCCACTGAAGTTAACTAGTTCTTATTAGCATTTGGATGCTTTTAATTCAAATCCTACAGGCATAATTACAACGTTATTACCAGGCAAATTAATGTTTAGTTTACCTCCATTCATTCATGTATATTAATATCATTTAAAAGTTCTGCAAAATGTATGCTTCCAGCATATGCAAGAAAGATAAAGCCAAATACACTGTTCCAAAGCAGAAGCAGCAGCCATACTCAACAGCAAATTTCCATTGATGCCTTCTCTGCCACAGACTGCGCTTTTTTTCTTGGTTGTAGCAAAGGAGCTGGAATGATGCTCTACTTGAAAAAGGATTTAATTTTTATGCAAACTACTGAGGCTTTGTTTCATTTTCCTGTAGAGACAAAGAGTGCAGTCTGCTCTAAAATCTCTCTAAGGC
This sequence comes from Falco rusticolus, assembly GCF_015220075.1. NCBI lineage: Eukaryota > Metazoa > Chordata > Aves > Falconiformes > Falconidae > Falco > Falco rusticolus. The sequence goes on from NC_051187.1 coordinate 52,243,630, forward strand.
GGTGACCAGGGTAGCCACGGCAGATGCAGGTGATCTGGGTTCAAGTCCCTGTTGTGAGCCTGAGGAAGCACATGCCTCTGTATCCACCTCCCTGGGTAACCTCAGCTGCTAAGCTCCCGCGTAGGTGGCGGAGCAGGGTAATGGCTATTCTTCCAGCTCAGTGGTATGAAAAGATTTTGCCCCTGTAAGGTTCTGCAAAACTGTTTAATTTTTATTCAAAAAGGTAAGGGCTTTTTCTAACAAACACTTTAAAGTGAGAAAATACGTTGTTATAAAATCCCCAACTGGCTTCAGTCTTAACGAAAAAGTGGTAATCTGCCACTCAGCTACAAAGATATGAACAAAAGATGTCTTTTCTTCATGGCCGTTGTTGTTTCCCATGGTATCTTGGCATTATTAGGTGTTCTGTTTGATTCTTTTTACAGAGGAAAATTTTATAGATGCTGCCAAATTTACAGTGCTCCTAAATACATTTTTAGTTTATTTTTAGGAAAAGAACAATATAGTTCAAGTTTCTTCTGCAAGAGTTGTATATTTGCAATATTATGATCTAAAATGTGCAATGTAGGGGGATCCAAGTATGTAAAGAAAAACAAAATAAAAAACCCAAACAAAATTCAGCCCTATTTCTATAGCATTTTATGCATAGGATTTTATTTCTACTTGGCTTAGTGCAGTGATGTATCACTATACATGGTAGCTCAGAAACCGGAAGAGTAGTTCTGTATTAGCATGTTTATTATGCCAACAAGTGTTCTACTCGTTAGACTGTACTGATTTCCATACTGGCCAAACTAGGTAGGTATTTATATTTGGTACTGTATTGTCTTAAAAGACTTAAATTTTGTCATATCTTTTTAATATTCTTATGACAGCATAACTGTCTTCCAATAGCTGAATTTTGTTTGTCCCAGTTTTCTGACAAAACCTTTTTTTTTTCCGCTTAAAAACTCATTGAGATATAGATGTGTTTTCTTTTGTAATGATCATAATGTCAGTCCAGAAATTAGATTTTCTATAGCTGTGCAAAGGTAGTGGTATTTAAAGATTTATATAGCTGCATAAAAAGTACCAGCAAAATGTCACATTGCTTGAACGAAGATTTACTCCCAAATGAAAAATGCATTTTTATTTAAGGTGAGTAAGTAATTGGGTATGCAGTTTTTCGGGGAGTTGCATTGAATGTATAGTCTAGTCAAGTCTTTTTAGATTTATTTTTTTTTTTCATGACTGCCTAGCTTGAACATTGACATGCAAAATCAAGAATTCTTTATACAATATTAGATGCTGATGGAAATGTGACTGTTTGACTTGAAGAGGAAAATAAAGCCAAAATATTTCAAGGAAAGTATCAAAATAATGAGTAGCATGAATAGTTTGAATAAAACATAAACACAGCCAGTAATTCTTTGGGTAGGATATATATTGAAAATCACATCCTTCCATTACCCTGAAATTTCCTTGTATTTATTTGAGAAGCCTAGTGATTGACTTTGTAAATCTGTACTCAGTGTGAAGTATGTTCACTGCAATTCAGAATCTACTCTTGCCTACCTGATAAGAAGGAATAAAACCTCAGCAGCTCTACACAAGAAGGGGGTGTCTGAGAGCTCAGCGTACTAAATGGCAGTAGGTGAAAGAGGTTATGTCAGTAATTCACAAAAGTGCTTGTTTAGAGAAACAAAACCAGCCACGTTTAGCAAGTGTGATAAAGGCAGGAAAAAATCTCCAAGTTTTATATGTGCAAGTTCTACATGAAGTGTAGCAAGATGTTTTGAAATATCAAAATGAATTACTGATTTGCCCACCAGCTAGGCATCATTTTGCTATTTGCTCGTATTTTATTTAAAGGTTCAGTAATATTGTATAGTATGTTTATGGATTTAATACATTTGATAGTCTATAAGCAGTAGCAAATTACAAATATTATTTATAGTTTCAGAGGGGGCATCACGTCCTGCACCATAACACTTAATGATATAAAAATAAACAGAGTGTATGGTACTTCCGTGGTCTCACTTTATCTAGATATGAGGGTCTTACTTTTTTGTGTTACCATTGTGGGTCTAGGGAGCCGTTGGGAATAACTGGAGTTAGACTGGTGTGAAAGTACTCTAAGAATTGCCACAGAAAAGATACTCTTTTTTAATTGGAATGACTATGGCCATAGATAAAGATGTCAATAGGCTTAAAATAATATTGGTGTTTACAAGGTGTGTCATGTGATGTTAGCAGGGGAGTCCTTTTCATAGGCACAAAGCTCAGGTATATATATCCAAGCAAAACCCAGGTGAGTGCTTACCTCCTTTTTGTATATCTGAATTTTGTACTCTAGAGAAAATAAAATAAAAAATAAAAAGAGGGTGGCACAAACCTCTTAGTATGGAAGTATTTGGAACCTACAACTGAAAAGAGCCCACAGTTCAAAATAGCGTGTATATGGGAATTTTGTGGGGGAAGTGGAAACAAGGAAGCAATCTGGAATCTATTAAAATTACTATTTTAATTTATAATATTATATTTTTGTATTTAAATTTATTAAACTTTTATAATTATTATATTCTTTATACAATAATATAAAATAATTCAATAATATATATAGCATTATTAAATATCGATATTATCAAATTACAAATATATTATAATTTACTAATATAAACTATTATTATTGAAAATAATATAATATTATTTATAATATTTTTAAAATTAATATTAAAATGTTAACATTACCAATTTCCCCATATTAAAAAATATGTTTGCCTCAATACAGTATTCTATTACTAATACAGTAACAAAAAAATGTGCAAAGTGAAATAGATATGCTTTTGAAAATGTAGGTTTGTATTTTGTAGTTGTGTATTTTAAAAGTTTGAGAGTAATTTTCAATCTATTACTGCTTTAATAAGTCCCCAATTAAGGGGGCTGTGGATAAAATTCTGTGACCTTTTCAAGAGATACTGATTTCATAAAACTTTATTTCAGTCACTGCTCCAGAACTTACTGTGTCTGCAAAGAAATCATTTCAGATTGGGCACACAGAAATAGAATTTTAGTGAATATGATGTCTTTTTTGAAATTGTTGATCTTGGCATTAGTTTGATCTCATTTATAACATCAGGACTCCAGAATGCTTATGTTGGTTGCTGAAGTCACAAAGGTCTTTAAACCGGGATGCAGCAATTTGCATAAGATGATTAGGAGAATCAGGTAATGGGGAATTTATAGGCATCTCTGTAAGTTATGAAATAAATACTGATTCCTACAAACATTTATCAAAGAAGCTGCAGACTCTTTGTAGTTTACTTAACAGGTGGCTTATTTTCATGCCTTTCTTTTTGATGAACATCTTAAAAGTCACTTGGTCTTAAGGTGGTCTAAATACCAAATCAAAGGTTTTTTCAAATTTAAAAATGGATATGTACCTACCTTCAAAATAGTACTATTCTTTATATATGGTAGTGTGCTCAACATTTATTAGGTAATAGGCATTTTTGAAATCAGCTTTTTCCCCAGCCTACCTACCAAAATAAAGATGATCTTTAGAATTAATAATTTTGGTCTCTTAATATCATAAAAAGTTTGTGGTCAAACAAAACTTGAGAGTCCAAAATAGTGAGGGAAGCATTTAGGTTAATTTGGGGTCAACTTTTCATTTCCAAAGTATACTTGTGTGTCCTCTGCTGTCTATAAGCTCTTGTGATACTGCTTTCCTTAGAATTTTCATTTGTCTCTAGAACATATTTCCCATTTTATACAAAAATAAAACATGGGATGTATGAAAAAAAATGAAAGTCTGTCTCATGAAGACACCCTGCTTATATTAATTGAAGAATTTTTTATATATCTCTCTATTTAATAGTTTTCTTCAATATCTGGCAGAGAACCAGGTACCCTGCCACCATGACCTTTCACGTTCTTCTAACTTACTATACAGGCCTGCACTAAATTGTATTTAATGCTAATTTGTACATCACTGTTAATTGTATGCGTATTTGTTATTTGCACACATTATCCATGCGTGCAAGTGTATATGTTTTTGATCCTAAAAAGTTTCCTGGAATTACATATTATTTTCATAATTATAAACTCAGACAGAGATGGCTGGATCTCTTCCACTTCCTTATTCTCTTGAGAGCATTTAATAAGATTACTTCTCTCAATTCCTGTGTGTTTGGAAGATCTAAACATTTATTCCCTGGTCTCCTCCCTAGATCATCTTGGTCAATCTAAAATTGCTTTTATTTGGATCCTAAAGAAAATCTTGCCTTGGCTTTAAACATAGTAACTGGAAAATGAAAAAAACAAAACAAAACACCAAAACCCACCCAATTTTGTCTTTTGGTTGTGCACAAGAAGTTGTTTTGTCACATTTTTCCTCAACTGGAAGAGCTGAAGTCACTATTTTTTAAGGCTCCCCTTTCCTCCTTTCTGAAATTTTCTTGTGATTCCAGAAAGCAGGAGAAAGAATGTTTTAAAGCATAGAAGTTGAGTGCAGCATAAAATAATGGAAAAGGTGTCACGTTTTCAAGCTGATGGAAGAAGACTGTAGCAGATTCAGGGGAGACTTCAGCTCAGTGGTCTGTGCTTTGTTGGTGCCAGAAGGAACTCTGATATTGATCTCTTCCCAGGGGAGCCAGGATCTGATGTGGACTTGTCTCCTGCCATTTAGAGAACATCAGGTTTTGTGTAGGACATTTTTTCTCTGAACATGAAGAAGGGCATTTACTGGCTTGGTGGTAGTGAAACTCTATGTATTACATGATTCATGTTGTTTGCATGTAAGAGTGTGAAGGGATTTTGGTTTTATTGATTTAGCACTATGGCAAAAAAATAGATACAAATAGGATATTTTAAATTGCTGAACTTCATGGTTACGATTTAATGTAAAAATAAAATAAGCAAGGCCAAAAAACTAACACAAACAAACAAAACCCACACCCTGATTATAAAAGGCTTTCTTCAAGTTAATAAGTGGCATGAGGTCTTCCAGAGAATTTGCAATGCTGAAAGATAATTTTTGTGTAAGGAAGCACTCCTGACAGATAAGGTTATCGTAAAAAAAGTATAGTAAATGATCTTTTTTGTTTCCAATAATTAGATACACCAGCAGCACTGGGGGAACTAGTTTGAAGAACAGGTCTTGAAATGGTAGTTGAAGGTATCTGAGAATAGTAACAGAAGCACAGAATAAGAAACCTCTTGCACCAGCTGCTCATTCAAGTGTGCTAAAGAAACTGATACACGGAATTGCTGAATTGGTAACTCTTGCCTGTTCTTTGTTGCTTGAATATTAGTGAAATGACAGATGGAAGTAAGATGACAGGTTTTTATATTTTGGCTGCATTTTTTAAAAGGTTCTTTTGTTTTGACTTTGTTACCAGTTAAGTTAGTAGAAGTTCTGGAAAATAGATTTTTGTTGCCCCATGAATGAATATAATAAATGGGGATGAGCAGACCTGACTTCCTGAGGTTTTAATCATCCCCCAGAAGTCTTCTGGGGGAGTCATCAGCATGTGAATAAGGATGATCTGTTTTGTGTAGTTAACTCGATTTCCAAAAAGCTTTCAAAAAGGCCCTTCATCAAAGGCTTTTAAAAAGTAAGAGGGTGAGTAGGAGAGTCTTCTCTTGGATTAATGGCAGTTTAGGTGTAGAATACAAAAGATGAGTAAGTAGTCATTTACTAAAGGAAGAATTATACTTCCAGAAGGGTCCAGAATAATCAGAATTAAAATGGAATGTGAAATGTTGCAGAAAGATATCATCATACCAAATGATTTGAAGATGAAAGGCACTTGAGATTCAATGTCATCAAACACAAAGGAATACACACGGGGAAGAACAGTCCTATTATTCTAAATGAGGAGAGAGAACTTTCAGACGTTGTGCATAGTTCCCTGAAAACACCAGCTTAGTACTTACCAAATCAAGAAAAGTACAGACTTGAGTTGTTATTCTTAACAGCTTTTGCAGGGCTCTTGACCCCTTAGGTACAGGGATGTTGTTTCGAAAGTCTGTTTATTTCGAAGTTTGTGACACTTGATTTTCAGTTTACAGAAGGGGTTGTGGTTGAATTTTTTCCCTTCTTCAGAAAACATGGAAGGCACTAGGGATTTTCTGTAAATCTGGGCTCTTAAGAATTATTTTGAATAATCCCTTAGAAATGCAAACCAAAATATCATAATGCAGTCGTGCAAATGGATAGCTGAATGGCTGCTTGAGTGCTATATGGAATGTTGAGTACCCAGTTCGAAGGAATGATATAATTTAACTAGAAAGGGTGGATCATAGGTTTTGGTCAGAGATACACAATGGTTTATGTAAGAAAGAAGCTATTCCCAAGCTTCAAACAGATGGCTGGAATAGCACATTAAACACACAGACTTACAAAACCATGGGAGACATGGAGGAGATGAATAGTAGATACTCCTGTCATGTCTTAAGGCAGGAACAATGACATTCTTGGGCAGTGGATTTGAAACTAGAAGAAGGTTTATGGGGTTGGGTATTTTGTTTCGCTTGGTTTGGTATGTTTTAATGAACATATGATTTATTTAAAGATATCGCCAAAGGAGGTGTGATACTTTGTATATGAATTCTGGCTCAGGAAGAGCCATAAGGAAAGGGTAAGTGGAGTGGTAGTACTAGGGAAAATACATTTGTATGTTCGTTACACATTTCTGTTACACATTTCCACTCCTGGCTGCTGTTCATGATTTCTGCAGGTTAGATACACCCTGTGCTTCACCTGGTATGATCATTCTGTTTTATGTTGTGCAGTTTATTAATCAAGCTGTATTCCTTTAACCTCCATCCTTTTTACTATCACTTCTGAAGAGAGCAAAATTCAGCTGAAGCAAAAAACCAAAACAAAACCACATTAGTTTACTCAATTTGTATTTCACTGTTAACCGCCAATTAGAACACTATGAAGAAAAAGTTATTTGTTTAGCTCTGTATTGATAAATGTCTCAGGTTAAAGTAGCATAGCTTATATAGTCTCTTTGAGTGTTACTTTCATAGTAAAATATCATTATAATTCCAGTATTCAAATGGATATAGCTGCCCTAAATTGTTCCAGTAAAATATTTATTGACATATTCCATGTAATTGAACTTAGGTAGAACATGGTTTAGAATTGCATTAGGTTTTATGAGGATTAATCACCCTTATTTATCATTATAAGATCAGAACCTGTGGTCCCCAAACTCCATTTGGTTTCATGAATAAGAAATAAAAAATAGACCTGTTCCTTTAGAAATGTCATTTGAATGCTGTAGCTGCATGAAAGATGTACATAGTGATGTCTGTTTCTGACATGACCATAGCTTCCAAAGCTGATTCAGGATTTTATTAATTTCTTTTGTTGCTACTGGAAAGTTACCCTGTAGTGAGACTCTGCTTGTGTTGAGTCGGGGTGGCCATGGGAGTTGCTGTGTTATGCTTTAAAGGGAATTTTTGAAGCATGCCCTTTTGCTGTGCTTGAGCCAAAGCTGGCACGGCAGTGTGACATGAGAAGCAGGCACGTTAACTGTGACCATTGCCTGCAGTCAGCGGACGCTCTTCGGGAGCATTGTCAGGACTCCAGCCAAGACTAACTGGACTGGCACAGCACCAAAACAACAGATGAGCCAAAGAAGCAAATTCAATGTGCTTTGCACATGTGAAGAATTGCAGCCAGCCAGTTAATTTCTCTCTTGGTGTGATTGAAAGGAATTGATATGACAGATATGAATTGATACAGTATGTAGAGCGAGAGCAAACCGAGAAAATAAAACACTGGAAAGTCATACTGTGTTCATATGGTAACATTGTGTAAATACATCAGGACACTCTCAAAGAGGTACCAATGACTTTGTTTTGCCACCTGCAACAAATAATGCAGTCTCAGGTTCTCTGCCTCATGTTTAGAGCATTAAGACTTTCATTTAAACAGTAACAATAATAATAATAACAACCAGTAAAACTACAAATGATCTGACAAAGAACACGGTTCTGAAAACACAGCCTGTAATATCCAGAAGTCTACTCATATGAGTAATCTCAAATATGTAGATGCTCTTCATTTTAATAAAACTGTGTGTCAACATGCGATACATGTTAACACAGGTGGGATCTCAGTTTGGAGGTAACAGTGCTTCTCTACAAATTTCAAGATCCACAAAAGTACTTGGTGCTTTTCAGATGCCAGGTGGTGTAAAGCGAACTGTAAAAGATACTTGTAATCCTGTACATAGTCTAGACTCCTACACTGCTGGCATAAAAAACCCTGTACATGTTAAAATAACCTATGTTTTCTCTGAATGTTCTAGGTAGTTATCCAGAAATTTATTAATTTTGCTGTATAAATCTCCTGCGTAATTCAGAGGAAGCTTCAACTATTATGGCATTTTTTTAGCTTTCTGGACCTGATACTCAGTTTTAAGTTTCTTGATTTGTTTTGTTCCAGGGTAATATTTTTCAAGACACTACCTCCTAAGTAATTGCTGCTTTTTTGCATTACCCTGAGTTGGTAAACAATCTGCTTAGAATCTCAAAACCAGCGCATTTATCAAAGGAGTTTTGTAATATTCTAATTTTATGGTACTATTTTGGCAGCATAGTCTGTTCAGTATCATAGTAAAATTGCAGTAGATTCATCTTCCATAGTACTTGGTTAGTTCTGAGTGCTTCGATTACAATAAGCATGATAAGCCTATTTGTTCCGAAGTATGAAGTGGTATAAAGTTAAGTTTTCAAAATGGAAATGATTATACTTTTTGGCACTTATGCATAACCTGCTGCAGCTGTCCTCACACACAGAGTACAATTTGTCATCTTGTGACCTGATCTGATGAGAAACAGATTTGCTATTATGTTTGGCATTTTCCCAGATGGACAAAATTGAACTAAAATAGGAAATTGCTAGCACAGAGACGCAGCAATTGCTGTCATAGCCATGTCCTGGTTTCGGCTGGGACACAGTTAATTTCCTCCTCGGTAGCTGGTGCAGTGCTGTGGTTTGGGTTTGGTGTGAGAACACTGCTGACAGCACACGGGTGGGTTTGGTTGCTGCTGGGTGAGGGTCAGACCCAGTCAAGGGCTTTTCAGTTTCTCTGGCCCTGCCAGCGAGAGGGCTGGGGGGCACGGGGAGCTGGGAGGGGACACAGCCAGGGCAGGTGACCCGAACTGGCCACAGGGATATTCCATACCATAGGATGTCACACTGAGTATATAAGCTGGGGGAAGGAGGAGGAAGCAGGGGGACATCCAGCATTATGGTATTTGTCTTCCCGAGTAACTGTTACACGTGATGGAGCCCTGCCTTCCTGGGGATGGCTGAACACCTGCCGGCCGAGGGGAAGTAGTGAAAAAAATCCTTGTTTTGCTTTGCTTGTGTGTACACCTTTACTTTACCTATTAAACTGTCATTATCTCAACCCTTGAGTTTTACATTCCTTTCTGATTCTCCTCCCCACCCCTCTGAGTGAGGGGGAGTGAGTGAGCGGCTGCGTGGTGCTTGGTTGCTGCCTGGGGTTAAACCATGGCAGCCTACAAATGAAAATAAGTAAAAGGGTGATAATTTGAAGAATATTCTAACCATAAACATGTACAATAACAGCAGATTGATAATGAATATACAACTGAATCCTTAATAACCTTTTTTTTTTTTTTTACAATGTCAGAGAATATGAATGAGGAAAATATGATGGACATTTTGCACGCAGCTGCTTTTGCATTTTTATGAAGTACACTTGGAGTTTAGACTACAAACCTTTATGATTACCTCCATTTATTAAAATAGTTTGAAGAAGCACCGTTTTATTTACAGATTTGGCTGTGTCTAATAGTTCTTTGTACAAATAGCCTGTTAAGTGACTTCTCTTTTTGTCAAGAATTTTGAGTGTCTTGGACAAGCCTGTTATGAACATGTTTACTGCAATGGAGAGCAGAATTCTTACCCCCCTTTTTTTTTTTTTTTAATAAGGTCACAAACAATGTTAGTAAAAATGAGAATATCATTATACTATGGAATACATATGTAATGTGTGTCATATGTAGTGCATATAATTTATTAAACTCAACAAAATGGTCTCAAAGCTACAGTCTATACAGGTAGCTCATGAAAACATGCATAGAGCATATGATTGAATTACTTGGACTACTATTTTCATAAAATCCATGTTCTCATTGGACTGATAGCTTTGATAAAGTATGTCAGTATAAACTCATTTTGCAGAAAGATAAGGAACCAGAGTGTCCAAGGATCTTGGCTTAGCAAACAGAAATGGTAAATGGTACCTAGCAGACTTTTAAATCCCTGGTGATTTAATTTATTCCGGTTGACATGTGAACTTGGATATACTTATATGCCAATCCATTTTTCTCTTATACTCTATAAATATTGTAAGGGCTGCAAAAACATGAGACATAATTTGCATACATGATCATACCCAGCATTATAAATAAGCTTATTTGTCTGAACATAGGAATACATGGGTCAGGTATCTACTGGAATGTGCAGATAGTGAAGACCCTGAATCATGCAGTCCCCCGAGTATTCAAGTGTGTTTTAAAAGCCCTACTTTACGGGGAAAAATGTTTCTTCCAGCTTTGCAATTAGTGTAGACTCAGAATGCACTGATTGCATGCCTGGCTAGAAGCATACCATCCTTTTCAAGGCCCTTCCTCTTTGATGTCTGTTGTGGCAATTCTTTAGAAGGGAACTTTGGCTTTCGGGTAGATTGTGGTTTTGTAGTGTTTTTTTTCTTAAACTATAAATCCCCACTGGACTGTCTCCTATTCCTCATTCACTTTGAGAAGCTTGTCTCAACAAATTTCTTGATCTTTCCATATCAGCCTTGCACTGTACCACATTTTCACACAGGAGATAATGAAACATTTCAGGCCTTCTGAGGAATGAAGGTGAACTGTTCCTGAATTCATGCTAATAGGCATTGCTGTTCACCCACAGACTATTAAGTAACACAGCATTCCACCAGGTTTTCCTGCCCCGCACCTTTCCATAGCATGCAACTTCTTTGGTACCTTGAACACAAGCCTTTGCTGAAATATTTTGGCTCTTGCACAAGAATGTGATTTTTGGCGCCTCCTCTTTTTCCCTAGCTTTCAATAGTTACTTTCTGGAAGAATGATATTCACTGTTTTGGCAACACATAGCTGGTTCCATAACACTTTATTCTATTGGTAGTACATTCAGACAGTTGTATGGGATATTAAAATTACCCTTTCTGCAGTCGATGGGTTTTCTTTTTTTTTCCCTGTATGTTATTTTCTTTGTTCTATTCACGTTCTCAGTTGCTATTGTGGCAGAAACATCCTCAAAACATAATAGAAACAGAAGCACCAGGCACCATTTTTCTTTTCTCTTTTGTCTTCTGTTTGCAGAACAAATGATGCCTGTGCAGACACCATGCAACAAAATGGAATTTTAAAGTCCTAATTCTACATGTGTTCAACAGGAAGAAGGGCTCTGTGCTGTTTGCAAATCCAGTGTAGTACAGAGTGGATGGAATATAGACTATGTTCATTATTACTTCTTTTACTAAACAAAACTCAAAAATTTGTGAATTGCTAGCATTTCCCTTTTACCAGACAATTCTGGGTAACTCCTGCATACACACTGATGTGCCTGTACAGCAAGTTGCAAGAGAAATCCTGTCTAAGGTCAGCTTTGCTGAGATGCTTGGGTGAGGATGAAGGCTTCCGTTTGGTGACAATGATTGTAGCACCTGCATTCTACACTTTAGTTTACCTAACTGCTAGCTTAAATATTTTTCAAGTATGAAGCTAAGTAAGGCATGGAAAAAATAAGTATTGTTTTCTCTGATGACGGCAAATGCATGAAGTGTGTGGCCCCAACCCTCACAGTCTCAGCACAGTGGTCCCCCACGGAGTGCAGGATGCCCTTTTACAGAGGTGCAATGGTCTGCACGGGAGCTGATAATGCGGGGTATTGGTTTGTAAGAACCATGTCCAACTGGCAAGTGTTAATCAGAGTTCCACTGATGCGTGGCAAGACAAGGGAAAAATTACCTTAGCCCTAGGTATTTTTCTCCAAACTGTAACAACAGTTATGGTCGATATGGTATGATAAAACTGTTGCATGGAATATAGAAGTTAAGAGCCTCGAGAACTGGGTAAGACGGGTCAGTCCGTCAAGTGGGTGAGGAAGATCCAGCCGGGTGCATGACTGCTTTCTGCCAGGAGAGATGTGCTGTGATTTTTAAGTGTTTGGAAGCCCTGCCAGGCAAAACCGTTCTTCGAGCTCTCACTAGTCCAAGGGCGGCCTGCAACTGCATCGCCTCATTCCAAAGTTGATCTCAGTAGTCGTTCCTACTGTAGCTACCACACACTTACAGGCCTGCATGCTGCGGATGATTTCTAAAAGCTATTTTTGCCATAGTCTGGGCCATGCGACCTTGTTGTTTTCCCTCTTCCACTGTGTTTTCTGCTAACCTTTTTTAAGTTAAAAAGGGGAAAATCAGGAGATAGCAAGAATGTGAAACCATGCTGACAAAAAGAACTCAGAATAATGTGACTAGAAATTGAGGTAAAATAGCTAATACCACATCATTTTTGAAACTTTTTTTTAAAAAATAAATACCTCAGTTTGATAAAATAGCAGTAAAGTTCTTGATACTTTATGGTTTAAAGTATATTTTTCATAAGCAGGTATTCCTGTTAACAAAAATGTTAACTATGTACTAATAACATATCCCCTGCTGAGGACTGTATTCTGGGATGCGCTAGTATTTTATTCTCAGCTAATACTCCTAAAGAGCAATCTGTTAGTAAGAGTGAAATGCTACTGTACCATATAGCAGCGAAAAATTCCTGTGAGTTTTTCCTTAAAGGAGATAGAAAAATGCCAGAACTTGCACTAAATTTGAATCTTTCAGGAGATCATATTTATTTATTTAGTTAGTTAGTTATTATCCAGGAAATATATTTTTATTCATATCTTTATTTTATTTATATATTCATATATGTATTATTCAGGAAATATTTATTTATTTATTTATTTATTATTTTTCAGGAAAATGCATAGTACTGAAGTAGTGTGTAAGCAGGTTCATTATTTGTCAGCCAGAAACAGCGTATCTCTTTTTATTGTAGTTGTAAATATTTGGGAGTTTATATGTGAGTATCTTGTTTCATCTTCCAATTGTGTTAGAGTGGGCGTTGAGCGATATAATTACTTGAAAGGTAATTATTATAATCAAGCATTTAACTAGGAAAATGGACTTCACATTCTTTACTTTGTTGTCTTCTATTTGTGTGTTCATTTGGAGCTACGAACATGTTAGTACTGACAGAGTTCAAATTAATCACGCTGGCTATACCCTTTTGAACCCCCGAGTTCTTCGTGGTCTGAATAATTTCTGCATTTTCATATTTGTTATTATCTATTTGCTAGAGCTTCAGTTTTCTGATTTTTAAACTAAGTGTTGTGCAAATACAACCATACTTCCAAAAGTTTTCTTGCTTGGCTTTTTGATTCTTTTTGGTTTGTTTTTTTTTTGAAAATGATGATACTCCAGACCAGTACATTTCCCAAACTTTATAAATATGTGTCTGTACTAGGAGGATGTAAAGATACAGTTCTCCATGTACAGTTGAACAACCAGCTAGTTGGCTGGTTAGTTTGTTGGGGTTTTATTCTTAAATAGTTCAGTTATTTCATTTGAGTTTCTTCTCTTGGCTTTTATTAGAACACCAGAAAAAAATACGTGATTGACATTTCTTCTCCAAATAAGGTGTTTAGACTTACACGAACCCACAAAATTACCGGGGGGCAGCTCGCAAGACTTTCTCATAGACCTGGGTTTGGCTACAGTCTTAGCTATTAGGTTAATTTTCCTGCAAGTCAAATTGAGTGTTAACTATGTTCTTTCTCCACCCAGTTAAAATAAGAACTGGTGCTGTTTTGGCTGATGTAGAACAAGAGATGTACACAAGGGAAGGGTGCTCTACTTTCCCTGTGAATGTCTGTTGGGCTTTTTTTTTTTTCTTTATCCTCTCCAAGATCAAGAGCTCCACAGTAATGCGTCTAAACTGGTATTTCTCTAATGTTGTTTTGTATGAGTAAAATTACAACATTTCAGAGCCGTTCCTTAACTGAAAAGGAATGACCTGATAGTATCTTCAGTAAAAAGGCTTAAAAGATTCAGAAAAAATTAAAATGGACTTCTGTGCAGACAACTATTCACATTTCTATGTAATGTCTTTGGATTTGTTTATGCACCAACTTAGAATATGTTATTGAAAATACCACACATGACAAAGGAGAATTGAGTTTCATTACTTGAATGTAATTATCTCACGCTATGTGAAACAGCCTTTTCTTGTCAATAGAAAAGTAAAACCGTTAAGCTTATTATAACATCTCTTTTGATGTTTTTGTAGGATGGAATAAAAGATGAATGCTCAGTGCTGAAGCTACAGCTGAAAGAAAGAGATGAACTCATAGCCCAACTTCGTGAGGAGCTGGTAAGCTTTAGAAGCAATTGGTTTTTTTTTAAGTTCATTTACCTGATAATGTCGCTCCAGACCAGAAACTGAAGGAATACAATTTCACACCAGCTACAGAATAGCTAGCCTAAGGCTATGTTAATCATTCAGATGAACACTGATAACACCCACTGTACATTTCTCAGGACCTGTCAGCCTTTGAAGTGGCTACTAGCTAGATGCACTGCTAGTTTCTTTGAAAAGATTGTGTTGACAGTTGTCTTGCAATATCAGCGGCAGAGAAGTAGCACAGCACTGTATGCATATGCCAGAAATACTGAAGGGTCATGCACGTGTCCTGATGAATTGTGAATATTTCTCCTGTGAGCTGCTTTTCACATGCAAAAGATTGTTCAGTAGAAAATGAAATACTTTTTTCTCCTTAATAGATGTCTTTAATTAAAATAATAAATATTCTTAAACCCACTTAAACTTTCCTTAGCATGAGCTACCGATGCTTGAGTACTACTGTTTTAAGGATAGACAGAATACTCTCAAGTGACTGACATAAAATGTGTGACATAGCAATTAAAAAACCTAAATACATGAAAAAATACAGCAAAATGGCTGTCCTATTAAGGCTGTACTAATATAATTTTAAATTCCATTTTTGATGGTACATGATGAAAATGGCTATGTCTTTGTGGTGGGTTGACCTTGGCTGGACACGAGACACCCACCAAAGCCGCTCTATCATTCCCCTCCTCAACCTGACAGGGGACAGAAAATACAAGAGGCTCATGGGTTGAGATAAGGGTAGGGAAAGATCACTCAGCAATTACTGTCATGAGCAAAACTGACTTGACTTGGGAAATTTAGTTTAATTTATTACCATTCAGATCAGAGTACGACAATGAGAACTAAATCCAGAACTTAAAAAACACCTTCCCCCACCCCTCCCTTCTTTCCAGGCTCAACTTCACTCCCAATTTCTCTACCTCCTTCCCCCAAGCGGCACAGGAGGATGGAGAATGAGGGTTATGGTCATTTCATCACAGTTGTCTCTGCTGCTCCTTGCTCTTCGCACTCTTCCCCTGCTCCAGCGTGGGGTCCTTCCCATGGGAGACCGCTTTCCATGAACTTGTCCAACATGAGTCCTTGGGCTGCAGTTCTTCATGAACTGCTCCAGTGTATGTCCCTGCCACAGGGTGCAGTCCTTCGGGAGCAGACTGCTCCGGCATGGGTCCCCCACGAGGTCACAAGTTCTGCCAGTAAACCTGCTTCAGCGCGGGCTTCCCATGGGTCACAGCCTTCTTGAGGTATCCACCTGTTCCAGTGCTGGGTCACAGGCTGCAGTTGGATATCTGCTCCAGTGTTAACCTCCATGCAGAGGGACAGCCTGCCTCAGCATGGTCTTCACCATGGGCTGCAGGGGGGCCTCTGCTCTGGTGCCTGGAGCACCTCCTGACCTTCCTTCCTCACTGACCTGGGTGTCTGCAGAGTCGCTGCTCTCACATGTCCACACTCCTGTCTTCTGTTGCTATTTTTTGTGCAGATTTTTTTCCTCTTCTTTCTTAAATACATTATCCCAGAGGCGCTAGCACTGTTGCTGATGGGCTCAGCCTTGTCAGCAGTGGGTCTGACTTGGAGCCAGCTGGCGTTGACACCATCGGACATGGTGGAAGCTTCTAGCAGCTTCTCACAGAAACAACCCTGGTACCCCTCCACTACCTAAATCTTGCCACACAACTCTTCAGTATTTTTAAATAAAGGAGGGAGATTTTCCCACCTCCTCTTCAGAAACAGAGAACTTAAAGACTCCACAGAGAAAGCATGTAGGGTCACCCCATTCAAGTTGCAGGTATGCAGAGACCTAAGATTTTGTATAAGCACCCTTTGGGAGGTGGGGTTGTTTCTCTAGTTAGATCTTAATTATCTGATCTAGCTCAGGGGCTTTTTATGCCTTTCTGTCTCATGCCTGGCAGCTAGCTCAGAACTTGGACAAGAATGAGTTCAGGTTCATCCGTTACTGCATCTTTTATATAGTAAACAAAAACACTGGTATACTTTTACACCAGCACAAATAGCTAAGTTTCAAGTCGCATGGGAAAAATGTAATGCTGCTCAAAGATTAAGGAATGGTTTGCTATGTGAATATCTGCCAAATAAATACAGATAATTGATATTATTCTTTTCATATTTGGCTACATAAAGAAATTATGTATGTTGTAATTATTATCTAAAATTAAATGACAAAATGGGTCACAGGGAACACCAAGCTTCTGCACAGCCCTGGAGCATTAATTTTATAGGAACATATATGCTGTTTACGTGGTCAACAGTTTTGTCAGCGTAAAATTATCCTATATTGATACAGTGAGATGTAGCTTATTTGCTGTTAAATGTTGTCAAAATTCATATTTATATGCCAGTTGCAGAAAAAATTCCCGTAGGGAATTTAGTTCATGTACCTCATAATAGACAGAAATGTACCTCTTCCTAGTATCACAAAATAAGGATTTCCATGTAATTGAAAGTATCATAGATTTAATCCATTATTAACTGACTTCAGTTTTGATACTCTAGGACTTGTGAAAGAGTCTATAAGTGGGAGTCTTGAGACCACATATATTCATATGAAACTAAGTTTTGAAAGGCCTCAGTATATCTCATTTTCTCCTGTTGAACTAAATAAAGCCAGGCTGGGAGATGAACATGACAGAAGCTAGACTTAAGGTTATGAAACCTAGAAACAAAAGGCGTAGTGGGTGCCCATGGGATTGGAAACAGGACTTTTGTGCATGAGGTGTGTAAATACAGAGTCAATATGCCAGCTTTGGCCATCTGTATATTTTTTAATCTGTACTGTGTATTCTCCTGCAATGCTATTTATCTATGAGAAATTAAGAGGTTTGTTTGTTTACATTTGTTGTGTAGGAGCTGCCAGGATTTCTAGAGCAGCTAGAATTAGAGTAACAGGGTAGTAAAAGAGCTCAGCAGAACTGAATGTTTTGACAATCTTCCGGAAACAAAGGGACTGCATTGTTTTGTTAATTATCCATGGCATCACTAAACTAAAGTGTATTTATTGAAGGACCACAGCAATCCAACAGGGGCTTGATATTTTTTTTAAGTGGTTCCTTGATGCTGTGAATGAGAAAAAATTGCAAGAGAATGCCCCAAAATCATAAGAGCAGGTTAAAAAAAAATCACTAAAAATAAACTATTTTAAGAATTAAAAATTATTGGGAATAAGAGGTTATTCCTATTCACTTTCTTTCTAAGCCTAGAATTAGACAGCTGTAGCCATGCCCTGGTAGTCCTAGGAGATAATCTTGTAGGGCTGAAGATTGCTTTTCTATAGCAATGGCATGTAGGACTGGAAATGTCTCTGAATCATCTTTACTCCTTGTTGTTAACTCTACCAAATAGTTCTTTTCAGGACCTAATATAGGAGTTAGTTGCTTGCCACCTACTTCCTTACTACATAGCTTGAACCAGCTATGCTGTGCTAGCTGGTTAATTTTCTTCCTTGTCAGATGGCATTCAAATGCTATATATGAAGTTAAAAAAAGGTCAGAGAGTGGCGGGAGAGGTGCTCACCTGCCCAGAGCAGTGCTTTGGGAGGGCAAGGGACTTCTGGCTCTGGGAAAAACTGAGCATGGGCTCCTGGAAAGATGTCTGGCTCCTGGGAGGCTGGCTGGTGCAGCAGGGAAGTAGACCTGAAGATCTAGTGGACAGAGGGAGACTTAGCTAAGGCTTCTTGGGTTGCCCAGAGAGCTTGTAGATGTCCAATCCCTAGAAACATCCAAGTTGAGGTTGGACAGGGCTTTGAGCAATCTGATCTAATTGAAGATGTTCCTGCTCATTGCAAGAGGGGTGGACTAGGTGATCTTTAAAGGTCCTTCCAACCCAAACCATTCTATGATTCTAGGGGAAACACCCACTCAGGCTTCTCTGAAGTCAGGCAGCTATGGAGCAGCTCTTTCCAGCCACAGTTTAGATCTTAAGCATCTAAAAAGCCTCAGTATACTTACAGTGAGCCCCTGTTGTTTCCCTGAGGCCTGTAATGAACCTGTATGAGGCTGAGGATGCAACTTAAAAGTCCTCTAAAGAGCAGTTGGGCTCCAGTCCCTCTGACCACCACCCCTTGTGCTGCACATCCAGTGTCCTCTTCATAGAGATGCTCTGTGCCCTGCCACCATGGCGTTACTAAATACTGAGGCCCACCAAAAGATATAGCCAGGTTTCCCCCTCTGATTTGCCCTGGGACTTTTTGCAGGACCCCAGGCCCTCAGGCTAAGCTCCTGCTGCAGCTTTGCCCACCTTCTGGCAGGTTTAGAAAGCCACTCCAGATGCCAGGTGGTTCTCACAATCTCCTGTTTGTGTTTCTGTGCCCTCCCAATGGGAGCTTCGTGCGGTTTGGTCCTCGTTGCTTAAGCTGTTTTAAGGAGCTCCGTGCAGTGGACTATTCAGAGAAAGTAAACTCTCTTTTTAGAGCTGTTAAAAAGGAAGTAAATTTGAAATGATTGCTAGAAAATGGTGATGAAAATGTCTTCTTCATTTATATAAAATTGTCTAAAACTTGATGCAAAGCATGCTTTAATATTCTGCAAATCCTACAGTCATGTGTTGGTAAGGCTGTAAATATTAGGAAAGTGAATGTTTACAAAAGATAAGTAGAACAGTAATTTTTGGCTAATGAAACTCTACACCTTTTCACTTAGCTACAATACATTACAGACATCGCTCTTGATAGATAACTACCATTTTTATTCTTGTATCTTAGGGCAACCCGTGTTCCACTGTCATTCTGAATATGGAAATACAGCAGCTGTAAATACAACCTGCCTGTCTCGAAATCATGGCATCATGATGTTAATTCAGAGATAGCATTTTAACATAAAAATCAGTTTGAGTGGGAGTCAGTTTTATACTTCTTGAAAGTACAGATTTTCATGTTCTTCTCTCCTTGTGGGTTTCTGTTAAGTTGGATGCTTGCATGTAGACTTAAAACTTTTGGTTAATTGTTTTTTCTGCAGAAACCTAAAGTGAAATTCAAGTCAATTTTTGCTCTTAGTGAACCTTTGTTTCTTTTTCTCTAGTTTTTTTTTTTTTTTTCCCTAGACTTTTCTAGTAGTCTTCCTCTCCTCTCTCTGATTTATTTTGTTTTTATTTTTAATTTTCAAATACATTTTAGAAGTGTTTCTACCACATTTGAGTGCATGATGAAGGAGACCATGAGCAGAGCTGAGGGTGGAAAATGTCAATGGCGTGTTAGCTGACTTGCTGTAAGCTAATGATGCCTCAGGGCACCTGCAACTCTTCTCTTGCCTAATAGTTATCTAGAACTTGAAGGAAGAAAAGGGTAAATCTTTGAGGAATGAGAACAGCAGTTGAGATGCTTAGCCACAAGATACAGGTATAAAGGATAAAATGCAAGGAGCCCTCACCTACTTCTGAGAAACAAAGAACAACAGGAAAAAAGTTCCTCACCAGTTTTTTTGTTTGATGTCTTTTTAGTGATAATTTTGGATTGACTCCCTTGGTCACCAGAAGTGTGTCTGTCTGTCTTTGGAAGAATAATTATAGGCAGACAGAGCAGTGGAATTAATTTCTCTATTCTCTCATTATTTCCTGAAAAATACCTTATTCAGAAACTGGAGACTGACTCCCAAGATGTCAGGTGCCCAAAACTGCTCTAAAGCTCCTTGGACATGGTGAACCTGAGCAGGAACTTAAAATTTGGGTTCACAGCATCACTTTGTCTCAAAGCTGTACTTGTTCATAACGATATCCTCTTATCCAGAAAATCAGAGAAACAAAGTGAATACATTCAGTAGGATTTGGTAGTAGGAGTCACTCACTTGTTCTACCCCCCACCCAGCCCCCAGCCCCCAATAAACAAAATAAATGAAGTA
The DNA here is from genome assembly GCF_015220075.1 of Falco rusticolus. NCBI lineage: Eukaryota > Metazoa > Chordata > Aves > Falconiformes > Falconidae > Falco > Falco rusticolus. The sequence continues at coordinate 52,264,002 of NC_051187.1, forward strand.
TCATTTTTCATTGACCACAGGAAAATGTTTGAAACAGCTGTCTCCTACCCAGCTCTACCTGACACTGCATCTTCGTATACATTTTCCAAATCAATCTTTTCCCACTGCAACGTGAGCCCTTAGAACGACTTTAAGCAGAAAATATTTTCATGGTATAGTGGCAAAAATAACCTGAGTGCTGTTTACAGTAACATTTATTCCACTGCTGTCATTGGTACAGCAGCATTCATGCTGAAAAACAAGCATTAAAAATATTATCCTTGATTTCCTTGTGTAACTCGAGTCATGTGTGTTGTCCCATTGAAATAAAACGTAGTGGGGCGGTTTGGGTGGTTTCTCAGTGGAACTGCAGGCGAAGTTAGATCAGGAAATTAATCCCACTTATAGCCCAGCTGTTGGAGATGTTTTTCTGCTGTGGAGATGGGTCTTTATAAAACGTTAAACTGTATTTATGGAATAGCTAGGTACAGCGCTAGCTAAGCAAGCTTCACCTCAAGCTGTAGAAATTAATGTTTTAGGACTAGATACTCTTGAATCAGCTGAAAAAAAATAACTTTTTTTTTTTCTTTTCAAATTGTAAACAAGTTCTGCCTTCTTGTCCAAAACCTGTGGTAAATGATCAGAGATGAGGGAGGTGTGTTGTGTTGTGGACTGGTGGTTTTATTTTATTTGTTTTGGGGAATTATTTTTTGGGGGGTGTGGGGGCTTGGGGTAGTGGTGGTTTTTTGTTCCTTAAATATAGGGTATGCCCTGATGGCAGAATGATGGCAAGTTTAGCTCTTTTCTGTAGGTTGATTTCAATAATGGGCAATTAGTCAATTGCTGCAGTTTTGAAGCATCATGAAGATGAATACTTGTTATGCAGCTTTGAAGTGTAATAGAAAACCTGAGATGCACTTGAATGATGTTGATGAACTGTTTGTGAAAGACACTTGGGTTGAGTGTAAAAATCACCTCCAAATGCAGTTATGCCAATATAGATGCCTTGTATTGTACAGTCCAAAAATCACAACTTTTTTTTTTTGTTTTGACAGGCCAAGAGCGAGATTTAGAAAAATAAATTAATGAACTCGTGGTGCATATAACTTTTTGAATTGTTAGGAAAAAAGAGAAATTTTGATTAATCCAGTCTATTTTCAAAATTTTTAAAAAGTTGTCCATGAAATTTTACAGTAATTAGGTAATTCCCATTTGAAAAGAATAGTAGTATTTATATTAAAAAAAAAGTAAAAAAAAATCTATATTAATCTTTACACTGATTACCCACTTGCTCTACATTCTGCTTGTTTGTAGTAGTATTTCACGTTGGCTGTTTTGTGATGGGATATTACAAACCCGTGGATGATTTACATAAAATCAGGTAGTTGTAAGTACTTTCAAATCCTTTTTCTTCCTCATATTTAGGAAACATTAGGAGCAGAAAAGAAATAGATTAGGTGTACTTAAACATTATTAAAGTGTCAGGCTTCATTCCCCCTTTTTTACGGGAGAATTAATTGCACGTATTCTAGAAAAGGCTTATCTGAGTTGTAATTACTCTCTGAATCAGTTTCACAAGACAGACATGGAGCGTTAAAAGTGGCAATATCCTATGACACACAATGGGGATTAGGCTCTGATTCCTCATCTACACCAGTCCCTTGATGAGAAGCTGCTGGTCAGATAGGATCTTTAATATTCCTGGGCACTTGTGGAGGTGATTCTGCATATGAGTTTAAGTCCCTGTCACAAACTATTGTCATATTGTGGTGTTTGGCATAGATAAACGATTAGGTCAGTAGTGCAGCGAAATGTCTTCCCGGTCTGAGAGAGAGGAACAGAAGCTCCTGAGTGTTTGGTAAAAATAACACAGCAGAAATGAGCAAATCTGAAATACAAAATTTGTCCAGAGTTTCCCTTGAGACACATTGCTGAGGCTTATGCTCCTTTAATAATAACGAACCACATATGCTTGTCTTTGGCAGAAGTGTCACTTGTAGACTGCTGGCTTCATGAGACGTGCAGCATTTTAGCATCGGATGTTTTAGTATAAGCAGGCTAATATGATCTGGCCTTACTCCAAGATCTCAGAGAACTTCACTTTTTGGTCTGATAGAAAGACAAAGAGTAGGTCTCTTGCCTTTTTTCACTTAATTTTTTAACCAATTTGAATTAACCTATTTTAACTCCAATGAAGATACAAAAAATGACAAACAGCAGATGAATTTTAGGATAAATGGAAATGGCAACATCTTGGAGGTGTGGTGGGAAGAAAGACTGCTTCAGTTCATCAGTTTTGTTGATGTTGCATACTTTTGACTGACAATTTTAGAGATTCAAATTTCTCCTTAAATGATGATGGTAGGTTGTATTTCCTATGTAGCAGCATACAGTGTAGTGTGTATTTTATACCATGACTGTGTCAAGGTCAAACTAAAGCATTAACCTGTGTCCTTGGAGCTCTGTGGAGCTAGGCTGCTGTGCCTCACCTGAGGAGCTAAGTGGAGCAGTCCTCACCTAAGGCTTGCAAAGGGAATTTTCATGGTGCAAAACAGGATTTGTATCAAGGCTTGCTGAGTAATTGAGGCAAAGGAAAACCTATGCTGTTTTTTAAGTGTTAGGAATAAAGGATATGAAGAAGGCAGCAAAGAGACTGTGATTTTTGTGTAGTTTTGATTGCTCAAAATCCTGGATTTTTTAGATTTCATTAGTGTTTTTCATACATACATACATGGATGTTTGTGCACGTACATATAAATACACTCTTTTCAGCAGTGCCCAGCACAAGGGGCAACGGCCACAAACTTCAACACAGGCAGTTCCTTCTGAATATGAGGAAGAACGTTTTTTTACTTTTGAGGGTGACGGAGCCCTGGCACAGGCTGCCCAGAGAGGCTGTGGAGTTTCCTTCTCTGGAGACACTCAAACCCCACCTGGATGTGATCCTGTGCAACCTGCTCTGGGTAAAGCTGCTTTAGCAGGGGGTTGGACTAGGCAATCTCCAGATGTCCCTTCCAACCCCAAACATGCTGTTATTCTGTGATATATACAGAAATATGTATATATAGATACACAGACACATGCACACGTTCGCACACAGTCTGTCTCTCTTATTCAGTGTATTTCTTGATAATTACTTTCCACTCAAGAATTGCTAACATTTTTATGATAAAGAAGGTGTTAGCAGGAAAGTTGGCTAAAAATACAGAAATTTACTGTTGCTTGACATAACTGTATATTCCCAATATTGGATAAATTCTCAAAGTTTGAGTTTCCATGAAAATGACTGCTTCCAGTAGCATCTAATGACCTGCATTATATGTGTTTGTAAGAGCAGAAAGAAAAATAATGTTGCTTAAAACTAAATACAAATATGTTGGAAAGCTTGTTTTGCATCTTAAGATCAGCAGTTTAATTTGCATGACTTAACAGCTTCAGTATGTTGCTAAAGGCATCTGTATGACTTATTTTTACTGTAGTCATCTGTTGTGGATGAATTTCAGTTTAATAAATGCTTTATTCTCAGCTCCGCATAGCAATGTTTAATGAATAAACTGGTACTGTTGTTTCTTGCAATAATTAATTTTCTGGTTGGGGAAATACTTTTGCTTTTGAAGTTGTGGGGATATCTGTCTGTATAGTTCACTAGGGATCTAATATAAGAATAATGTTTCCCCCCTGTTATAATTTAGTGTCTTGTCCAGTTCTCTTTGCCATACACAGGCACGATTCACAGAAAAGTCTGTGCATATATGCTGGTATAACAAACAGCACAAATGAAGAATTATCTGTATTTTAATTGTAAAATAACATTTTTCTTTACATTCTAGTCAAGTTCTGTAAGGAAGATATTATGCAGTTTTCATCCTCAATGAATATTTTTATTTTTATGCACAGTATATTCCAGCATGTAAAGACATAAAATATTTTTGCCTGCAAATGAGACATTTTTGTTCATAAATGAGAATTTACATTTATTTGAAAACACTCTGATGTAAGGACTGGGAAACTCAGCTTAAGATGATGTGTTGTGTTTTAACCCCAGTCAGCAGCCAAGTGCCAGACAGCCGCTCCCTTGCTTACTCCCTCTGCCCCCCACCCGCTGGGATGGGGAAGAGAATTGAAAAAAGGTAAAACCTGTGGATTGAGATAAGAGCAGTTTTATTATTTCAATAAAGTAAATAATAATAATAACAACAATAACACTTGTAAAGAACAGGAGAGGGAGAGAGATGAATAAAACCCAAGGGGAAAAAAAAAAGTGATGCACAATGGAACTGCTCACCACCCGCTGGCCGATGCCCAGCCAGTCCCCGAGCAGCGATCAGTGGCTCCCAGCCAACTCCCTCCAGTTTCTATATTGAGCATGATGTTCTATGGTATGGAATATCCCTTTGGCCAGTTCAGGTCACCTGTCCTGGCTTTCCTCCCTCCTGGCTTCTTCTGCATCTGCTCACTGGCAAAGCATGGGAAACTTGAAAAGTCCCTGATTTAGAGTAAGCACTACTTAGCAACAACTAAAATATCAGTGTGCTATCAATATTGTTCTCATACTAAATCCAAAACACAGCACTGCAGCAGCTACTAAGAAGAAAATTAACTCCATCCCAGCCAAAAGCAGAACATAGTGAAGAGCTGAACTGCAGTCTCTGTCCTTTCCTAAATAAATAACCTAACCAGAAATTAGCTATATTAAACTATTTGTTAGATCTCACTAACATTGCTTCACAGAAAATGGCTCCAAAGATTCTCTCCAAGTTTTTTGTGTTGGGGTTTGAGATTTTTTTGTGTTTTCTCATTACTTTATTTCAGCTTGTATGTAAGGAAAAAAATGCTATTTGAGGTACAAGAGACTTAAAAGGTTTCATTTAGCCTTTGTTTCAAGGACTGAGCACTTTCTCAATGAAAGTATGTTTTACACTCTGGGTGCTCAAACACTTCCTCGGGTGCTCTGTTTTCTTTGAGATGCAGTCTTTAGTGATTTTAAGTTGTGCTTAGAGCTGGAATGTGTATGTGGAGCTTTAATGAAACTTTCATAGAAGGTACTGCTGTATAACCAGTTTGTCTGTGTAAAGTCTCAGCTCTGAAACTGGGAATGTCTTTCTGTTCTTTTCCAGTTTTTTGATAGCAAAAATGCCCTTTTCCAGAGCTGTGTTAGATTGATTTGATCTTGTGGCCAAGAAGTGGAGGAGATGGGAGACATCAACGTGAGGAACTTTCCTGTGCTTGGGAGAAGTGAATTAAATAGAATAAACTATTAATGGTCTTCTGTATTAAAGTAGTTAATCAGCAGCTTGGGTGTCCTGTTTTATTTTTGCTAGGAAGGGCAAGAAGGCTGCACGGATTGTGTTGGAGCATGGTAGTAAACTGACAGCAGGAGGTAGGTTTTGGTCCCAGTGCCAAGCCTCTTGCCTGCATCCAGCTTTTTAATGCTCCACTTCGGGTCTTTCTTCTGCTGTTTTGATTTCCTGCATCTTTCTTCATCTTTTGAAACATTGTTCACTCTTCCTTTCTATAGAAACTGCACACAGTGTGCATTTTTAAGTGTCCTGTGCATGTTTGATCCATTGTTGGAGAAGTTTGATGCCCGATTCTGGGTTTTGGGTGGAGGCTGCTACTATTTTCCAGTTCAGTCATTGGGCTTGATGTTCATCTGTAACTTGACTCTCGAGATTTCTCCAGTATCCCCAGACAACAAGAAGGGGATGGATTCTGTGGGAAAGCTTTCAGAAATGACCTGCCTATTACCTAGTATTTAAACTGGAGGTTTGGTGAGACAGACAGTGTCTATACAAATGGTTCATTGCCCTTCAGCGAGGAGGTGGATGACTGAAATGCTGTAATGCATTTGTACTGAGCAGTAGTAAAAAGTGCCATGTGGGATATCATTGATAAACAGCATGTTAAAGGCGATATACAACAGCCTGACTAGTTCCCTAGCAGAAAAGGTAGCCTGCAAATTTCTGCTTTCATCGGTAAATTCTTTCCAAAAAATATTGCTCACATAATCTCCTTTCATATTTAGCTCCTTTGATAGCTTAACTAGATGAGCTATTTATGAGCTCATTATGAGCTAAAGGCTTTGTGCCTTTAGATTTAGAAGATAAAAAGGTGATAGATGGTCATCATCAGAAAATCAAATAAAAAAGAAGATCTTACTGACCTTTAACCACATATTACATTTAAATTACAAGGAGAAGAAAATAAGCTAATGGTTAATTGTAAATTCACTTAATCTCACACATTATATATTTATTTGGTTTGTCAGGGGTATTCAGTTCTGAATATTTTTTCATTAGGTTGCTCTGTATCACTAGTAAAATAAAAGCAATAAACTGTTTCTTATTATTCTTTGTTGAGAATAATATCTTTTTGGGTTTGCTTGGTGTTTTTTTTCCCCCCAGAGTTATTGTTTATGAATTATTCAGTGTGTTTGAAATGTACTTAACATATTTTGGAGTTTTCTAGTAATAAGGCAAGTCGTTTATCTTATACATTTCCCAATTTGACTTACAGATGATATTGTTTTTCTCAAAGGGAGCTCTCATGATTTACCAGAAGAGTAATAGAGTTTGCAGGCTGTAGTATTTATCAGAATTCTCCGATTATCAACACAGGACTTTATAAAACCAGACATTCTCACAGTGTGATATTTGTGTTCCGTCTCACAAGTGAGGGTTTCACCAAACAGTGCTAGTTGGGCAATAGGATGCTGTGTTATTACGGTTTTGGAAAAAAACAAGTGGAACTATTGTGCTAGTAGTATGGTGATGAGAAGGAAGAAAAATAAACTGTCCTTATGTAAACTTGCTTCAGTCTGGTTGTTGTGCTTGTGGAGGAGTTCAGGCTAATAGGCTGGAAAAATAAAAAATGGTGCAATTAAGAGGATGATCTGAAGCAGCAGGAGACCTTATTTTATTTTTCAGCTGAACTGTGCATTTATCTTATTACTTTCAAGAGCAGGATGATGAATTCTGAAGGGAAGGGTAGTATAGAGAGGACTGAGGATTTTAAAATTATCACTAGACCCACTTTTAAGACCACTGCAAACATAGGTATGCTCAACCTATAGAACATGCTGTCCAAATTATCCTCACTTAGTGCAAATAAAGAAGCTTAGATCAGTTTCTGGAACTTTGTGAAATGTATTTTGTTGCATCTTCTTTAATTTATGGAAATGGAATTCAGTGTTTAAGGGACAAAGACGTTTGCTTTTTATTTATTTTTTTTTATCCCTCTGGTTCAGAACCACTGGGATGATGTGGTTCATTACCTTCTTTCTCTCTACCCTCAAGTAGCTTAAGACATCTTCTCTAGGACTATTTGATCTTAATTTTTCAAATCAGAGTTAGTGATGTATGTCTGTTTCTCTTGATTTTTATACCTAAAATTCATGGACCATTCTGCTTAGCCAGCAAAACTTAAGAAGAACCCAAGCAGAGAACTTTTCTCACATATGTTGTTATTAACAAAATCTTTTCTTCTGTAGAATCATGTAAGGAGATTGAGGTGGGGAGAGAAGCAGTGCTAGTTATTAACCAGTAAGGTGACAGTTAACTGGGAAGTGCAATATGTCCATAACCTGTAGGGAATCAGGAAGCTGCATGTTGCATGCATGTCCAGTTTGTCTGTGTAGAAAGGAAGAACCCTAAAAGACTGGCAAGGCCAAGGCTATGTCTTTAATTCCTAGAGTCAGTAGTGAAACATGTCTGCAAAACCGAGGGTCTTGTGAAGTTTTTTCTTAATTCCATTTTAGCTTTGTTTTTCCTTTTTTCAGTGGTCGTGTTGCCAGAGTTGTTGATACAGGCAGTCATTGAATTCAGTTCTACCTGTGAGTAGTGCTGAACTCCAAACATTTTAAGTTTGGCCTGTTCCATCTTTTCCCATGCACTATTTGCTCAATTCCTGTAAAAAATAACATGAAATAAAAACCAATCATTGCCCTGTAAGACCAGTTCCAGAACAAAATAAATAGAAACATAACACCGTTTATTAGCTCTTACATCTTCCAGCAGACTTATATAGCAAATTCTAAAGTCCAAGTCATCGATGTTTATTTTTTTATCTCACTGTCACCTCTGTCATCCCACTGTTTATTGGAATACTGTACCATATAGATACTAATATTCTGTATGTGTTAGCATAGAGACTGGAAATGATGTTTCAAAAATGTACCACAAAGTCATACACAAATAAAAACTGTGTGTAGCCTACCAGGAAAGCTTCTTATTAGAGACTACTAGACCAAAAGCAGGGAATTTAAAATGATGGATAGTTTAGGTGAGAAGGACTTCAGGCATGCTCTAGTCCTAGTTTCTGGCTTAAAGGGGGGGTCACTTTAAAGTTAGACCAGGTTGTTCAGGGCCTTTTCTAGTCTTGTGTTGAAATTCTCCAGGGACGGAAACTCTGCAGCCTCCTTGGACAACCTGTCTAACCAGTCCTCTGAAGAATTTTCTTTTTTCTTGTGTCCAGTAGGAGTTTCTCCCATTGGAACATGAACTGAGGCTCTTTGCTTTTCCCTGTGCCCATCTGAGAAGGATCTGGCTGCTTCTTGTCTGTATTCTCTTCAATAGTGGGAAACAGAAAATAGATCCCCCTTTGGCCTTTCCTTCTCCAGGCTAAACAAACCCAGGTACCTTAGCCTCTCCTTGTAGGTCGTTTGACCCACCATCTGAGTGGACTGAACTCTCCAGTTTGTATCCACCTCTGTACTGGTGCCCCCACAACAATGTGTGTTGTTTCCAGGTGCAGCCTCCACTGCACTGGTTCAAGGGGAAAAAACAGTCCCAGCCACCTGCTGGTGGTGGCCTTGGCAGGGTAGCCCACCATATGTTAAACTTTTGGTCTTAGAGTCTTGAGCATAAATCACATCATTATTCAGTATCATGATCAAATCATAAGTGAAGTATTAGTTACATTATTGTATTTTAAGGAGTGCTGGGCTAATTGAAAACATGATCCTTCTCTTGTGTGGGTGTTTAGACAAAAATCTAGGTACTTACCAGGCTTCTAGTATGTCTTCTAATGATATCAGATGCCAAGCTACTATTTAGGAACTTTTTTAAGAAACTGTAAAATATGGATTCAGGCCAGAATAGGGAATTGAGACCATGTGCAATGTATTGCTGAATAATAATATTCCTATTAGTGGACAAGGTGCAGATATTGGTTTTTCACTCATGAAAGATGCCTTAAATCCATGTTAATGTTTATCTGTAAGACTGAGACATTAAAATCTCTCAGAAACAATCATCACAGACACCTTTTCTTCCATATACCATCGTGTTTCCTTCTCTAAATAAATTCATGTTCTTAAAAATAAATGAAATAAACACAGGAAAAGGAAGACTCAGGAGAGGCCTGTATTCTCCTATGCAAACTGCTTTGCCTCTGGAAAGGGTTAAAAGTACAATGTATTACAATTGTTAGCTCTATTGTTGAGTAAAATGTAACAAACCTCCCCTGTTTGCTGTCAGAGTCTGGAAATATAAATACACCCTAATAGTACAGGGCTTATTCTTTCATGGAAATAAGTTCAATATTAAGATCTGCTTTAAAAAACACCTTATGAAATGATCAATGGCATGTCAGAGAAAATTTGAGTAAAGAGATTAAATAATGAGAAAGGAGTTCTGCTTCAAGCAGGCATACATCAGTGGTATTGATTTGGTATTTGTGCAAATTTTAATTACAATTGTATTTTTAGCTCCATTTAGCCGTCCAGAGGCCTTTGGGAAGTGCTAAGTATAGATTAAAAAAATCAACCTGTTTATCACAAACACCAAATACTGTCTCTTAATTTTGTTCTCTTATGTCTTTTCCTATACTGATTTATTGGTATGACTGAGCCGTGGACTGAGAATTAACAACTGACATGAAAGAGTCGAGTCCAGCCTGCCTATTCATTTGATCTTTCATGGGGCTGATTATGCTGTACAAAGGGTGGATATTAATGAAAAATGATTATTTGGTGGTGTAGATATCTGCACAGCAGGAGCAGGATTCAGCTCATTTTACATAAGTTAGTAATCACCTAATAGATAGTAAGGGCTTTGACTCACTGTGGGTTTGAGCTAGATTTGATTTGATGACTCTACAGATCAAATGCTTTGGTGTTTCTGCTGTCTAGCATTCTTCCTCTTAACATGTGAGAAACTTATCCATAAAGACATAAAACTGAAGTAGATTAAAAAAAGGGATTAATGTATGAATGATTACAGGTCAGAATTTCAGCATGGGACCATGTAACTCAGATCAGCAGCAGGCTCAAGCTGCCCTATGGTGCACCAGCTAGACATTTCTGTGCTTTGTCACATTGAAACCAGGATGTAATCACTCCTTAATTACTTCTACTTCTTAAAATAAGACACTGAAGGCTTATGGGATCGCTCTTCAGAACAGACTTGTTCTCACTTTCTTTTTCCACAGCTTTGACCAACATGGTTTGTGAAATTTCTAGGCTGTTATTGACATTACTTTTATTTTTACCAGTTAATTCAATATGCATAGATAGACATGCATGCATTGCTCAAAAAAAAATGTATAATTAATGGTTACGTCTTGCTGTTACAATTTTTGTGATCGGTATCATTCATTTGTACAGAATGCTTTGTAGGTTGATCATTTTTTAACTTGGCATGATAAAATTAACAGAAAGGACATCCCATGCTGGTAGGGTCGATCAACACAAAGACAAAAGTTTGTTTAGAAAGGTAAGGAAGTTATTCATCTCTTCCCATGGAATTGCTGCCCAGGTAGCTAACCTAGTACAGGAAGAGGCTTTTGTGTATAGGTAGCCTTTGGAATGCTTTTCAGGCTTTTATGTATATTTACAGTAGTGTGCATTAAAAGTTTCAAGATGAAATGTTAATAAAAGTTTTCTCATTTAGTTTGCCAAACATCTCTTTATAACTGTATTGTACCATATGTCTAATTTATGGAACAGCATCTTTAAAGGGGTCTTAAGGGCTTCACATTTACAGGTTACATGAGTCTAGCTCTATGGATACCATAGTGTTTCTTGAGCAGCTTTCTTGGTAGTTGTTTCAAGCTGCAGAATTAGAAACGTTTATTGGTGAGAAATGTTAAAGAAGTGTCTGATTTTCACTCTTTCATAGAGCTCTATGAATCATTAACATCCCTCTGTGTTTTGTGGTGCTAGAGTCCTTGTATTTGTATAAGCTGATGTGAGTAAATAAAACATAGAATAATATTCCAGAGCTCCATAATGTTGCCGGTCTTCCACTAGGCACTTGGTAAAGTGAAGTAGTTCCTGAATTGTACTATAAATAGTGCTATATTTCTCAGGAGGCATGGGAGTAGAATTTCATACTTATGACTAATTAATGCAATTGAGAATGATCACGTACAAGGAGACATCTTTCACGGCTCATCTGGTTTCATGCTAAAATAAGTGAAAATAACTATCCTTCCTTTTTCTGTAAAATGTTGGCTGCTTTGGTTTTTCATATGGAAGTATTGTGAGAGAATTGCATGGACAGGCTTATGCATGGTTCTTTGCTGCTCACAAACAATAGCATTTAACAATTCCAGTTGTCAGCTGTACGTCAGCATGTACATTGGACTTGATTCCCTGCTGTGTCTGCTTTGAACTTAAATGCGATATAGAAAACAAGTTGATAGCATCGCATTCATGTCTTAGTGTTAGAGCCATGTAATCTCTTATTCCATTGTAGTACTTGAAGTAATAATACAGTCTTTTTCTCATTCCCTAGTGCCAGCCACAGAGCTGTTGTTTTCTGTTCTTCGCACAAGGTTGGGAATCACCTTAAATCTTGCTGTGAAGGCTGTGATGTGTAGGTTTCATTCCTGGCAACTGTCTTTGGTTGTATTGATACCCACATATGTTGTTTAGCACAGGCAAGAAGTCTTTAAAAAAACAGGCAAGTAAACAAAACAAATTCTAAGTGAGAGCTTGTCTACCATAATCACAATTAAGTCATTTTCTAATGTTAAAAAAGAAAAAAAATATTTTTTTGTGACTTACACTTTTTTTCTGTGCAAAACTTCATTGTGAAGTAAGAGGAAAGAGAACTCTAGTTTCTGCTCATGATGATTTATCTGTCAAAAAGGGGTAAGTCTTTAGCAGGCATGGATAAGCGTAGGTACTTGATGGGCTGATGAGCTGTGCTGATTTGCAGCAAGTCCTGTTATTGTATGCCTAGAGGGGAAAGGTGTACGCATCCGTTTTGTAGGAGAATAATAGAATGCTTCATTTACTTAATAACAGTCTTTTGATGGACAGGTGTGTTAATGAAATAGCTCACGAGATGATTGTTGGCAACTTTGTCATCATTAGATCAGATTTTGTCTTCTGATTTAAAGATGATTTGTGTACTACATTGGAAATAGAGTGCAAAAAAAGGCCAGTGTTAACTAAGTTGCATGCTTCCCTTTGTGGTTAATAGTGTGACCTCCTTAACCAAATAACCAAAAGAACAAAACGTTATTTTTAACATCAGGCTAGAAATGAGGAAAGGAAAAGGTTTACAATGCACTATGCTCTCTTGCAAGCACACACAGCTTTCCCTCCCTGCCATTATCTAGATAGAAAATGGAGAACTAATATTTTTAAAGTAAAATAGCAACAGTGTCTCTCAGACTTCACATGGTCTGAGACAAGAAGAATAATTTTGAAGGATTAGTAATTCTTTTTGTTTTCTGAGACATTTTTGGTTTATGGTACCAGAAGTACACAATAGCAGTGAATAGAGTGCAATCTCAAAATCAGCCAGTGTGGCAGATGGCCTTTAGGGAAGATTTGAAAAAAATGTGCTTGAATGCTAGAGAAAATTTCTCTTCTATTCACAAGGTCGTCTGTTGGAGGTGATTATTATTGTCCTTTTCACTGCAACTGCTGTGAATCCTGTAATATTTTTGTCACCAAGAGAAATCAGAAATCCATTAAAACACATCTAAGCTTTAATGAAACTTAGGTAGGAAATTACTTTGAGTGTTTTTTGGGCACTAGCGTCAGCTTCAAGGGTTGTTTCAGTTGCACTTAAAAAAAGGTTTTACCAAGTCAGAATATGTTAGCTTTGACAGTTACCAAAAAGCTGCATATGCTATGAGATTTCTTTTTTATGAAGAGGAGTTAGATGCTACTTTTATTGCAGAATCTTTTGGTGATGAGATAGTAGAATTACATATATTTATGTCCACCCAGGCTTGGTGAAGATTAACAAGAATGAAAGAAAGAACGTTTGTGCTTTTTTGTATTTCTCACTTTCCATGGTGAGGAGGCTCACCCTACCGAAACTGTATTATTGTCTTCATGAACTTGGTAGACTAGAATTTTATTAGGGGAGGAAAAAAAAAAAAATCTCTTGGGGAAGAGACAGTTAAAGCACTAAGAGCAGAGTACAGTTTTATAGTTTAATAGACAGGGCATTTTTTGTATATATACAGAATATACTGTAATGATTACCTAGAGAGATATAAAGCTAGCTTTGCAAGGAGAAATCTGCAACATGGTTCATAGGGATTTAGAAGAGTACATTACCCTTTAAGCTTTAGAGGATGGAGTTCCAAATGATCATCTGAGAAGCCCCTACAGTCTATTTAACACAAGAGGGTTTTTTATGCATTCCTAAAAAAAAAAAGTATGGCTGAACACACCATGCCATTCAGGCCATTCTTCTAAAATAGTGTTAAAAACAATGGGAAACTCCATTTAAACCGCTGTGGGGACCTTTCCTGTTCAGCAGGAATGAAAGTTCAGCAGTTCTAGGCTTTTAGTGTGCAGTTTCACAAGGGTTTAATATTTTTCTCAGTTGACTGTTGAAAGTGAAAAGATTTTTCTCTCCCTGGTGTCAGGATGCTTAGATTCTAAAAATTTTAGTGCAACCTTTTATGTAGTAGTTAATTTTTATTGAAAATATATTTTTTTTTTTGCTGTTGGTTGTTTTGAGGGTTTTAGAAGAGCTCGTTTTCACTTCAAGTAGGACCGGAAAGAACAGATGGTTCTATGGACTTCTATAACATTTGTAACATTCCTGGTAGTGTAGCTAGGTTTTGAATCTGCTCAGATGAAAATCCAGAAGAGAACTCCAGGTCAGCGAGGCAGGTCTAGTGGCCCAAAGCATCTTTGGTTTCACTGCTGTGGCCAAATTAACACTCAGTTAATTTCAATTTAAAATTGTTTTGAAGGTCTTGAAAAGGAAAAAACCTAAAGATTTAAACTAGTTTTATTTCAAGACAAAAAGGATTTGTTTTTCAGAAATTGGGTTAAATTCCAAATCAAAGCCAAGGAAATGCATTTGTGATTTGTTTGAAGTTCTCTGAAATGTTCAGAATTAACTTTAGTATCAGTATTTTTTTTTTCCTCATGTTAACATTTTTTGAAAACCTGACAAAAGGAAAATGATGTTAAGATACAAAGATTTGTTTAACATAGGCAGGGTTCCTATCATTGTTTATTAGAGCAGTTATTTATAGCCTGGGTAGTTGTCTGCATTCCTTATGTCGTGAGTCTGTAAATGTCAATTGTTTCTGTACTATCAATTAGTACTTAGCAGCATGAGTAGGAACAGATCTGGAGATTATAGCGGTTGGTTCTGACAATCCAGTATCCACTCTATGCAATTTCATGGGGTTTTACTCTTAAATCTGGTCCTCTGGGTCAGACCATCATTAGGAGTTGAAGCATATAGTGTTCCTGAAATATAAGGTTTTGTTTGATTTGGTCTGAAAAGAGCTGCATTTGTGCACTCAGAGACTGTTATCTGGTATGAACCAGAAGTTCATATGGGAGTTTACATTTTTAAACCCTACCTGAACTCAAATGTCTATATAGATACACCACTAGACAGGTTCAGGTTCTGGTGAATTGTTTTGATGGATTAAGCTAGACGGTTTGCATGTGATTTTACATTTGGAAGTGTGACCTAGTAGAATAAAGTGGAAGCGGACTTCTCTTTACTCTGCTCTGGTTCCTGTCAAAAGATTTAATGACAACAATATTTTCCTCTCACCTTGGAGCTATGATATGAATTGAATATATTCAAGGGCCACCATGGATGAGCAGCTATATAGTGTTATATGCAGTTGTATTCCTTTTTAAGCTGATCTGAAATGGATTGTTTGCACAACTTTAATGTGTGATGCATGACTGCGGTAAGCACAAACAATGTTATTTCTTTGATATTTGAGGAAGGCACCGTGAAATGCTCTGTTAATGTTTTGAAGTCTCTTTCCCTAAGAAGTGACTGAAATGTTCACTTGAATTCCATGTTTTGCTGCTTTTCAGTGACTGCATGTCACTGAATGATGCACAGGTTGCAAGTGAAAAAATAATTATTCCTCCCTTATGGTATCTAATCAGTTTATAAAAATCCTGCTAGTCCCATTATTGTAGCATTTATGCCATTGTGGTATCATCAGTGTAGATCTAAAGAGGGAATGGGATCTTGAATGCAGGGTGATAGCATAAAATTTTGCTGTTAATGAAGGAACTAGCACAGAGTTCATTTAATTCTCTCTGATTATCTCTGAATGATTCATCATATTAAAAACCTCTGCAGTTCTACAATTTCAAGCAAGTAGGTATCAGCCGCTTCTTGACAAAACTTCTGTTATGTTTGATTAGGTCAGATTTATCCCATGTTACTATGGATACAAAGAAAACAAATATGCTCCCTTTTTTGATGGTTATTGGGCTTTGCTCCCATTTAAACTCCCATTTCCTGCAGATAGCTTTGTCCTCTGTCTCACTGAATGTTGTTTCTCATTATACGTTTCCTCTAAATATATTTATCAAATAGAACTTTTGTAACCTCTAGTCTGTTTAGGACTCTTGAATTCAAAGACAAAATCTGAATTCTGTATTGATAGTGAGTGATGCTTACTTCCAAAATTGATACAATATGTAAAATATATTGCTATACAAAACAGATTTTGGAATCTCTGTGTTCAAATTATAAGCAACAATAATGAAAACAAACCAAAGCCGTGAATAGCTGAACAATGCTTAGTTCTGATGGGGGATACTTAAAAATGAGATGTCCAAGTGTAAATGCCTGTCTTCGATCTTTAAGTAGCAAAGTGAACAATCTCTTTAAGATAAAGCAGTATAGTTTTAGGGAAGTCATTGAGCCTCTGACAGGCATTATATTTACTAGAAGTTAGGGGAAATGAGGCATCTGGCAGTTAGGTTTATTCCACTTGAGTAACTTGGACTGAATCTCTAGGCAATTGAAGAGCTTTGTTGAATGTCTGGCTCTTACTGTGTTATTCCCAGCTCTGGGATGGCAGGTTACACTCTAGGAAGGTTATGCTGAATCCTGGACCACTTCTTCTAACATTAGAAACCTTCAATTATGAAGAAAGTGAAAGGACTTGTGTGTTAATAATGAACAGGACAACCATATCCTAAATGCTATGCATACCACTTGTAAGACCTACACATTCTGTAGTCCATATTGGTATTTAGGGGAAGACTGTGTGAAGTGCTTCAAAATACAGTCATTTTCATTTGTCACATACATGAAAAACCCTGATACAGTACTGATTTTCTTATTTTTGATGTGCCATTATAAGAACGCATATTAGCCTTTATAAAATTCAACAAAATCTTCAAAAATGTCCTTTGGATAAGATCTTTCACGTTTCCCCAGATTTTGCAGTTGTTGTAAAAATACTTGTGTAGTTACAGGTTATTTCTTTTTGTAAAAGGTTGAGGGAAATTGGAAGTTTTCCCCTTAATCTGAAGTGAATTCCAGATTGTTGTAGGGTTACTTTTTTATGCTATCCCGGTTTATTAATTGCCTGGCCTGTTTGTTCTCAGGCTATATATACAGTTATCACTATATAGTGCTTTTCTCGGTCCTGTTCTTTGAAGCTATTATTTCAAATAGACCACAGAAACAATTTGAATGAACTGTAAATGGTATCCATATATTTTATTGAAAGCTTAAAAAAGATATCTGTGTGACATGTAGTACCTGACATTAAATGCTATCATAAGCAGGAAATCTGTGATTTTTTCAGTTGACATTAAATGGGATACGGTTATTAACAATTGATATTAAATATGTACAGTGGTTCTGAATTACTGCAGAAATTAGTTAGTGGGATAGAAAATTGTTATCCTTTTAAGTGAGATTTTCCATTAAGACACCTGTTAGAAAACAGAGATGACTATCCTCACTGCTCCAGTGTTCAATGTAATGTGTAAAACACAGGATATTCGCTTTGAGGTTAGATTTATTTCTTTTTCTTTATGATAGCGAGAAGTAGCTTTTTTGAAAGCTTTGAATGGAGTGTTTCGTTATGGGTGAATATTACAAGGATATACCCGTACCTGGAGAGATACTGGAGATGTGCTTTGACCAACCTCCATAAGTTGAAGGGCCATGATTATGGAGTTAAAGAATTGCAAGAGCATTAGAGTATAGCCTTAGTCTTCATGCATTGTGCAGATCTACTCATCTAGTTTTCAATTTAAGTTCAAATTGGTGGACCCATAACCCTTTGAGATGTGTTTTGCGATATAGAGGCAATTGTTGCTTTGAATTTTTTTTGCGCTCCTACAGTTTTTTCTCTACAAAATCATTAAAATTAATTTTATATAATACAAATGCTAGTTTGGATCCATTTACCACTGTTCAAAAGCTCTTATGTCAGCAGAGCAGTATTTGTAGCAGAGTTTATTTGTTGCAATGTGAGTATGCAGAAGTCTTTAAAGAGCAGGTCTGAATGATGGAGCTGCTGAATGCAGTTGGCTTCTACCTGCAGCAGCAAGCTAACACATGATGTAAAAACAACCACTGTCCCTTTATGTTCCACATACACAGAAGCTGCACAGGTACAGGTTCTGTCAGCAGGGGCTGCCTGCCTCTCTCACAACGACCTGAGCTGTATAAAAGTTAAGCATACCAACAAAGCAATTGGCTCCTCAGTGTAAATGCAGTCGTAACAAAGGCCATGATATGCAATATGCAGGTTTGTCTACTACAGTTAGAAGGTGCTTTCCTAACCATAACACATGGCGTAGGTGAAGAACACCTCGGTTGCTGCTGAAAAGCTACTGCATTCTTTATCTTGAAGGTCTTGTGTCTCTTCTGATGTTCCCATTGACTGAGATTTCAAATGGGATTTCAGAGGGAGCTAGGAACTAACATAAGCAAAGGAAGGAGAATGATTTTAAAATTGTTTCTGGCTGCCAAATAATGTTTCTGGTTTTTATGTGCATTAAGAGAAATTTCCTTATTACAAGAGATTTGTCTAAGCATAGCACAGAATACAGGTTGTTTATTGGACTTAAAAGCTTTCAGTAGCTCTTTGCTGCTAGATCAAAGAGGAAGAGCATTTTGTAGCACTGAACAAATGTATTTTTTAAAGGACACTTTTTATGATTAAGTACCTTAGCAATTAAGATATTTTGCTATATACAAAAAACTAGTGTGGAAATTGCCTATGCATGACAGTTAACGCAGTTCATTCATAAATGGTAGCATATGGTCATATCATACTTGAGTACTGCGTTAGGTTTTTGAGCCCCTCACTACAAGAAAGACGTAGAGGTGCTGAAGCGTGTCCAGAGAAGGGCAATGAAGCTGTTGAAGGGTCTAGAGATCAAGTCCTACGAGGAGCAGCTGAGGGAACTGGGGCCGTTTAGCCTGGAGAAGAGGAGGCTCAGGGGGGACCTTATTGCCCTACAGCTGCCTGACAGGAGGTTGTAGTGAGATGCAGGTCATTTTTTTCTCCTAAGTAGTAAGCAATAGGACAAGAGAAAGCGGCCTCAAGTTGCACCAGGGGAAGTTTAGATTGGATATCAGGAAAAATTTCCTCACTCAAAGGGTGGTCAAACATTGGGACAGGCTGCCCAGGGAAGTTGTTGAGTCACCATCCTTGGAAGTAAAATAATGCATAGATGTGGTGCTTAGGGACATGGTTTAGTGGTGGACTTTGGCAGTCCTGGGATAATGGTTGGACTTGATGATCTCAAAGGTCTTTTCCAACCTAAATGATTCTATGTTATAAGGGAAAGAATACATTGGAAATCAAAATACAGTTGATCTGTATTGGAAATCAAGGTATCATTCTTGACTGTGGTATGTAGAGACGATTGTATGTAATTCACGGGGTGTGGTTTTGTTTGGTTGGTTTCTTTTATTATTATTTTCCATGTTTCAGCTTCTGGGAGCCAACTGAAATGAAAATCCATATTTTGCAGCCATAAATTTCCTTATTTACTGAACAATATGAATAGATCTTTTTAATTAAAGAAAAAAAAAAAAAAAACACCAGCAAAACTATTCAAATAGGGTTGTTGGTTTTTTTTCAATGATTGTGTTTTACAGTGGTTCTACAAGAACCTGATCTTGATTTTGCCAGTTTATCTGCAGAAAACTTTATTTTCTATTTGTATTACTTTAAAGGGCGAGATGTAAGAGTAGACACGAACTGTGTTAGGTGGAGTGCAGATGTGCAGCAATCAACAGCCTCTATTCTGAGCAGCTGAAAGATCAGAACTGAAATAGTTTTTGCCAAGGTGTGCTGTATCTCTTTCAATTACCGTATTAAAGGCTTACCTGGTTATGGAAGTTTAATGAATTACCAAACAGTATCATTAGTGAACAGTTCAGTGTGATCAAGCTGATTTTGCTAGGGAAGTATTTGAACATCTCCGTATTGTCTTATGGGGATAACAAAGTTATTGCCATGGGGAAGATTAATGCTTATAAGATCACGAATAAGAGAGCAAATGTATTTTGCCACTGAGAGGTGAGTACAGAACAACAAAGAAGTTATCTAATGTGTATGTTTCTGGGTACTTAAATTTCTTACCCCTCCATAACACTCATACCTTTTTGTAATGTAAAGGGAAATAACATTTTGATGTTTAAGGCCTCATTTTCCTCGAGCAAGCAAAATTACCTGCTTTGTAACATACAAAAGTGAATGTTTAGTGGTACTAGCTTATTTCTCTTCTGAAGCTGAAGTACGTGCTTCCAAACACAAATTAATTACAGAATGTAACTAAGACCTTATTTTCATTTTACAGGCTACATATGAAGTGCTAACTTCCAGATGAATAGCCTAACGCTAACGCCTTTAAACACTGACAACTGTACAATTACTATTTTAACCATATTTAAACAAAATGAAGCATTTCATATTCTCATTTAATGACTTCATTGACCCCCCTTTATCTTTATGAAAAAGTGACAGAAACTATTTGGTTTAGCTTTCAAAAAACATTAGTGGTGTTGTCAGTATGTTAATGTTCATCCAGTCTCTAAGACACTGAGTCAATTGTATTCAAAAACTCTTTGTAAGCCAGAGGTTAACCTAAAATGGGGGAGTAAGGAAGGTTATGAGCAGTTCCATCCTCTGGGTCATTTCCTACTGCAGCAAAGCGCTTGAGCATTATGTGTCATTTAAATACGTAGGTTTTTTCTAAGTGACCTGAATTATGCATGATCAGGCATATGTTTAAGTGCTTGGCCAGAAGTTAGGCTTTAATTTTCCTGAAATTTCACTGTGAGCTATATTGCCTGCTCCACTGTAATGGTTGCAGCTTTCTCCATAAGGTCATAAAAATATAAGAGTATAAAAGAACACTCACTAATTTCTAAAAACATGAGAACCATCATCAGTTGGTTCAGCTGGACTGTTCATCTCATACGGAGTCCTGTCTCTAACAGTGGTCAGGAGCAGATGCCTTGGGAAAGACACTACACTACTGCTTTTCCTAGCTTAGTTTCACATTTTATACTGATCTGCTGGCTTTGAGCATTCTGTGTTGAAGTTTTATCTTTATGTTTTATAAACACTGATGGATTTTTAATTTTTTTTCCTTCTCCAAATCTGCCAGATAATTTTTTGAAACGATCTACACTTTCTACATCCACAATATGCTCTGTCCATGAGTGGCATTATTTAGCAACATGTGCGTGCAAAAATTCTTTCCTTTGCATTCTGCTTCCCACCTGAGCATTCCTCCCACCTCTTGAATCGTAGGAAACAACAGAGGGTGAAAGAACAATATCCCAATCTTTACAAAGGTATGTTTAGTTTCTGTAGGTATCACACTTCTATCCATCAATTTTACTGAATCTACCACAGAATCTGCTTCTGCAAGGTTTGTCTTTGCTCATTTTCCTTCCTCCTTTCCAATTTAAGGGCTAGTAACTGAACAGCATCAATCTTAATACAATGGAAAACTAATCTAACAAAAGTAAGTTATGAGTTTGCTTTCACATCAAAGAGCTAGCTGATCCAGTGACATCCTGTGGTCACCTAAGTGCTACACAAGACGCAAGAGATGCAGTGGAAACAAACAGCTGGACAGTGGGGGTTTGAGGGAGGACAGTAAGGATAGATAAGGATGTCTCATACAGGTTAGGTGTAAGGTAAAGTTCAACCATAAGCCTGGGTAACGCAAACTTCAGATTTCTAGAGAGTAATAAATTCTCTCCTCCCCTATAACATACATGCAGTCAGCATTACCATTTTATATCAGATGACATTTATAGATTGTCAGTCTTTCCTCTGAAATTCAGATTCAGCCAGATTGTCTTATGTCAAGATGCTGCTATGCTTAGAGGAATTCTTCAAATAATGGGGTTTCTTTAGCATCGGATACTGAAGAAATTTTTTGTTGAGGCCACCTTTCAGGGTCTCCACTATTATCTCAGGTGGATGTGTGATTTATTTTTTTTTCTCTTCTTCAAATTTATTTGCAGGTATTTTTTTGAGTAGTGACTACCAAAATAAATTACACCACTACCACCTCCCAGCATTCCAGTGGTAATTTCACTGTTGATTTCAGCCTAAGACAAAAAAAAAAATTAAACATACTGACTGAAGATATTTCTATATTTTGAGCATAATCGAATCAAATACAAACAAAATGCATTTATTAAACTATTACCAAGGTACTAATATTTTATAAGGTGTATAAAAATACCTAATTAGTTCCTTTGTTTTGGGTGCTTCTATTTAATATACTGTTAACCTAGATGTAGATACTTGTTTATTTACATACATATGCAATTGTTTTCAATATTACTTCAGATCCCTACCCAAACTCCATCAATATTCAGCATGACTAATTTATGTCACTTTCCATTTCCTTGCTTCCATTAATGTGGAATTAAGAAATTAACAGTGACTCCACGGGTAATGATATGTACTAACATGTCTCATAATTATTCATACGTTCTCCTGATAAATTTTTAATCTTCCTTCAGATCTGTAGATGAGAATAAAATATGCACATCAGTATTAGCTATTCACTGTGATATGTCTCTCATAGGCTGATTAGGCTGTGCATTTAAATTAGGCTTGGAAATGTCTATGATACTTTGGAATGGCAGTGTTAGGTGAGTAAAACCAATACTGCTCATAGCAGGATTTCGGACTTCTTTTTCCCTCTTCCCCAGAAGCTTGCTGGAGGTCCCCCAGGCAGTCCCTAGTGGAGCAGGTTGCTGGTTCCCATTCCTTTATAGAACTTTCTTACCTTCCTTGAACTATAGAAAGAGCAAGTGTGACAGGCTGGCCAGTAAGGGGTACTGAAGCCTTCAGATCCTTTTCTTTCATGAGCAATAGGTGCTTTCTGTGTTTCACAAGCCACTTCTACAGCGGCTTGCAAGGAATGACTTCATGTCTAGAAGGGCTTTTCAACCATGAAAACAATGCTTTTATTCAAAAAACATATTCCATACCCACCAAACGGTAGCCTCCCTTGTAATTAGGAACTAATATATTATTTTCTTGAACAGAAACAAAAGCCTAATAACAAACAAAGCTTTTCTTTTAAAAGGGAGAAAGCACAACATTTCCATTATTCCATGGGACATTTTACTGAATGTACAAACCGCTGAAGCACTTCGGCACTTGATAGTGTCCTGAAACTTTTCCTCACGCGAATTTATTCTGTGGGATACAGTTCTAAAGCTGTAAAACTTTTTGTCTTGTCTGTCTGTCTGTCTAAAAAGCCTGTTGGTCAGTTTTACATGAGAGTTATTAGGCATTACTGGTTTTTTGAGATTTTCTGGGAAAAAGTTAAATGCGTACTCTTTAAGATTTTGTTGAATGCAGCACTAATGTGTTTTAGAAAGAGATTGTATAGAATATGATATAGGTAATTTCATGGTGAGAAAACAAAATATTTTTCATATGGGTTTGCCATAAAATCTTTGGCTATATAATTCTTGGTATTACCAGAACTGACGTTTTCAGGAACTATCCCTGTTGTGTAAAGCACATATATTTTGATTAGTGGAAAATTATAAGCATTACTACCCTCTTTCCCCTCCTGCCTTCCCCTCCAAAAAGGGCTCAAATCTTAACTGTTGATATTTAATAGTTATCCTTACAAAATACAAGGATTTTTTTTTTCCAAAATGGTTTGTCAAAAATGAAAACTATTGAGAAAGTTATACACATATCCTTAGTAAAAACAAACTTCAAAATAAGTCTTAAAAATTATAAAAACATTGTCCTTCTGGAATGTAAAAGAAATAGAAGGGGGGAAGCCTCTGAATTTATGTGTCAGAGAATAGTGTGTAGGAAACCTGCAGTCAGCAAAGCTGCTATAGAACAGAATACAGAACGTTACTATTCTTTGGTAGGTAATACTTCAGTAAAATATTACAGTAAAAGTTGCAGAATATGAACTTTTCCAGGAAATCTTTCCTGTCTGTTTTCTTTCTGTTCCACAAGACAAAATAGAAAATAAATTAATACACTGCTTTTGCAGCTACATCAAATCCTTGGAGGCCATATTTCTTCAATAGTGTTGTCCAGTTTTTCACACATGCATCTATCAATGTTGGCAGGTTCTCAGTTGCTTCTGACAGAAGATACCATGTTATCCACTGTAACGTTGCTGCAAAATGGAAATTCAAGTGATACTCCACCAAGTCCACCATTTGTACCCAGCAATTCGAAGTTACATGCTGCATGCATAATTTGTGATACACAAAAATGGGATAGTTTTACATTTTCAAATGCTTATCCCTGCAAGTTCCACCAATTTTAATCAGTACAGGTTGGGAAAAGATAAAGTCAACTCTTAAATGAAATTCAAGTGGGATTCTGGCATATGTTCATTGTTAAACACTTGCTTTATTACTTTGCTAACCTGGAATCGTAAAGTAAAATATTTGTAGGAACTCAATTCTATTCATCTAAAAAACAGAGCAAACATCTCAGCACTTATACTGATGGATGGGAAGCCACCAACGCAAAGCACTTCCTAGCCATAGTAACAGTTCAGCAGTACATGCCACAGTTTTGTGCATCTGAAGTCCCAGTATGGAATAAAATAAATTGTTTTTTTAGCATGCAGGTAACTGTACTTACTTTTACCTTTTTTGATTATTTTTTTTTTCTGGCATCTTTAGGAGAAAATAGAAAAATGTTTGAAGCAGTCTCAAATCATTCGTGGTCACATATGGACAAGGCTTTGGTTGAATTTTAAAAATACCAGCGTCTCCAGGAATTCTCTGACACAGCCAAATCTTACAGAAAGAATCAACATTGTTCTTTCAGTGCCTTTTGCTGATATTTACATGGCCACTAAGGAAAGTGCTTCTGAGATTGAAAACCTCTCTGATAACTGTTAAAACCAGAACAAAATCACTTATGATTAACGTTTTTCTAGGTGTTCGATAAGCATAATAAATTTAATTTTTAAACAAAATGCTTAAACTTAGAATTTTTTTATCTTGAAAAATGTAAATTCTGGATTCACTTTCCGGGTTGGTTTTTTTTTTTCCTTTTTTGTTTCATAGTTTTTTTCCAACTCTTGATGTAGTGTGTTCTGTAGTGTAACAGAATTTAAAGCCTGCTTTTGCAGGCAGTTTGATCTAATTCAGTGTTGCCAGAGTAACATAAAATTCTGACTTCAGTATTTGGCAGGCAGACAAAGGAGGAATTGACTGTCAAATATTTTGTGTTTAAGTATAATTATTGTGGGTCTTTATTTTGTAGTGTATTGGGTTATTTTTGTTCCTCTCTAGGTTGTAGCTAATGTCTGCTTGAATGAGAAACTGTAATCAGTTGAAAATATTGTAGATATAAGAGCTATGCCTTCCAACATCGTGTATCCACAAAGTTCTTTGCTTTTTCACAGTTTCTAGTTCTCACTGTGAAATTATAGTGCTTCCTTAAAATTGTACAGATGGCATATGGTTTGCATAAACTTTCATATGAGTGGTTTAATGATTGCCACTTCATAATTATGTTATTAAAGATCAAGCCAAATATTCAGCACCAGGTTTTCACTTTAAAAATCCTTTAAGCAATTGTTTAGAACATTATAAGCTATCTTAGGCTGAGGTTGGCTTTGTTCATTTTGAGTTTTAGGGTTTTTTCCTGAGTCTGAAGCAAAGATTTTGAAATATTGTTGTGGAAAGCAGATGTTTATGTTGTACCAGTTTTCAAATGTTCATAAACCAGACTCTTCTGATTCTAGAGGGGTATCAAACAGCATGTATTTGAACGTAGCAGAGTCTTTGCTTGCTTTTATTCTTAACTAGGTCTTAATAGTTAATATCACAAGGATGTTGGAGTAGTAATCAACTTTCAAGCTTTCTCAGTTGCATGACCCTTTGATGAAATTGCCAGCTGCATCATGCAAGACTGAAATATGAAAGCGAAGCAGGGTGGTGATTAAAATTAATTTAGATAAATAGAAATGGGGATCTATTTTACCAACATGTATTTAAAATTTCTGGGAGTTTCTGGATGTTAAAGGTGGGGAGTTTGTCGTTCTTGCAGTAATAACAAAAAAAGATTTTTAGTTGAAGCAAGTTCTAATAGAGATATTTTGTTGATGTAGTAGTAAATTCCCAGTTTCCAGTAAGGGAAGCTGCACTAAATCAAGCAGAATGAATCTACAAAATGCTTAATTTAATAAAATTAATAAGATTACATTTCCCATAGCTGCCTGCCTTCATATAGGTCCTGTGCTAGGAAAAAAAACCAACAAACTATAGACTCCAATGCACCTCTGTGGTGTGGTTGCATCCCTTATGGACCATCCTTATACTGGAATCTCTTTGCCCATGACACAGCTTGTTATCTGGAGGCTGCAGTAAGCAGAAAGATCTTATTTTTTGCTTTGCTGATGTTGTCTGGGTGTTTGGCTCTTGCAGAAGATTGCTAAGTCAGTTGTGACTAAGAAAATAGTGAGCTGCCCAGAATACCTTGGAATCAATGAAAATCAGCTTTCTAATTCACTAGAGGCACATTGTCAGTAAGAGTTATCAAAATATCTTTCTATTTGGAGCATGTGCCTTATGTATCCTTTGTTTATAAACCATCACAACTATAGCTTAGACTTTTTAAAAAAGAACAGCTGACCCATTGAGGAACAAAGTAGTGAGCTAGTTAAGATGCACAATGTTCTTGCCACATATGAATATTCTAGCTGACTTTGTTCCTTTCTAGATGTAACCTGAAGTTGCAACTTCTATTACATTACTTTTCACACTTTTTGCATCTAATATGTAGCTGTATTTTAGTTTTTCTCTCCTTTATAAATCTCTCAAGACATTCCAAAAGATATTGTTACTTAATCATTCATGAAGTGTTATTTCTTTCTGCTTTTATACATTGCAGTTGTCAAGTACAATACAATGGTTTAAACGTTGGTGGGGATTTTCTTTCAAGGGTGCTTCATAGCTAGAAAATGCTTGGGGAGCGTTTTTGTCGGCTTTGTTCCAATTCTTCAGCTCTATGTACAGTATCTATTTAGACAAAATATCTGCTAAAAATGGTGCATTATGACAAAATAGTTAATGACTGTTCAGAATTCTCACTTTCTCACAAATGGAGAAACTCCATTACACATAATGAAGGATAAAATATAGGAGAAATCTAACACCACATTAGACCAGAAGGTTTTCAATTTATATATTCAGCAAAGGCTAGAACTGGTTGTTCATTTATTGTTTGTAATACATAGGTTTGAATGCTTGTCCTCTTTACAGACCCAAAGTTTAAATGACAGTGTGCTCTGGGTAAAATGTGGGGAAGATTGTAACCGTTTTGTAACTGCATTTAATTTAGTAACATGAAATATCAGTTATTCCCGAAGGTATTGTGTAGTTGTAGATCATAAACTTTCAGCTTAAATTAAACATCACAGCTGGTTGCCTTAATTTGATGTATTATACCACAAATGTTTCAACAGCTTGACTAAAATGAACCATACTGCAAATTCAAAAGAAGAGCGAAGGTCAATGCACATGGTGCCTTGTGATTTGCAAATTTCTTTTATTTGGATATATTAAATGTATTCTGTGGAATTTAGCTTAGAGGAATGGAATTTGACAGGGTAGAACAGATTTGCAAAGGATGTTCAGTCAGTTTCAGTTAAAAATAATATGGTGTACTAAGGAAGTCCAAAACACTATAGCCGTCTCAAATTTTCAGAAGGCAATTAAAAAAAGTATCTTCTGGATAGCCAGATCTTCTGGATTCTTTCATACATGTTTATATAGACACATGTATTCCATAAAATTCATAATCATAATTTCTAATCCATTCATCCCATTAAACTATTGCTTTCTAAGAACGTAGACAGTATGGTTGGTATCTCATCCACATTTAGGGGATTACTTAGTTGAAGAAGAGAGATCTAGGCATCTAGAGATATCTAACCTGTAGCTGTGTTTCTGGTGGACTAAGAAAACGCGTCATTTTGTGTTCAAAAAGACCTGGCAACGCAAAGCAGCTGCCATTGCTCCCTATCTATTCAGTCTGGATCTAGTGTTATAGATTCGTATCTGCGTAATAGAAAACATCAAACTGAGTTACAACAAAGGCAATTAAGGTAGTCTGAGCACACTTCAAAAAGCAGCGTGTTTAATACTGATTGCTGGAATTCTCTGTAGCCTTTCTTTTTAATATGCACAAAAAATCCATACAGCTGGTAACTTATCTGTAACCGTACTTGGTGTATGTACCTCTATATGAAGTTGAAAAACACGATCCAGCAGTTTTCACTCACCCCAGCAATAGGTATTTCTAACTTGTATTTGCTTTAGGAGTTTGATCTGGTTCATAGCACAGTTAATGACTTGTCCATTGGGGAGCAAGCCCTACAGAGCATTTAGATTGAAGAAACACCGGCTGAAATTTTTTGGTTCTGTTTTCTTGTCTGTATTGGTTTTTGTTTGGCTACTACCTTGCTTGTGTGAGACAGAAATAGGGCCTTGCACTAGGGTTATTTCTTGTAAGGAATGTATTCTTATACATTTATTAAGTATTTTTACCAGTTAGGTTGCTCTATGTTCTTCCTTCACCTGATGTCAAGGTTTTAATCATTTTTTATCATCATATGGTCTTCTGATCTAAACTGTCAGTGTTCTTACGTCTATGGTACCTGTATTGATCTACTGAAATATCCCAGTTTGGACAGAGCAAAGTCCATACAAGTACTGTTGCTGATATTTTTTCTGCAATTAGCAGCTAGTATTCTTGGTAAAATACTATTATTTATTTATTCGGTTAATAAGCAGTGACTGTATCTACTTCATTACCATCTTCTGTGGTTCCCTGAATTTCCAGATACTTATTTTAATCATGTTTTTAAGCTTTTTTTCCTATAACATTAAAATGGCTGGTTTTGTCTTTGCTACTGCTGTACTTCAGTTCTGCTTTCCCATTTCTTTGCTCTTGCAAAAACAAGCATTCAAGTATTTTTTTGCGTTTCCCCAGACATGTCATTTTATATGGAGCTTAAGAAAACATTAAAATTCTGTGATTAGATTATTAACACTGCGTAATAATACATAGCAGGAGTAATTATTGAGAGACTAAATCCCTCTGACTGTAAAGTAAAGCCTCTATTTCTTAAATTGCAAGTGCTTGCAAATTTATCCCTCCACTTTAATACTGATGTGGTGTTCGGATTATGGTCCTTAAATTACTTTGCCACCTATGTGAAATTTAGTATAGTTTTTTTCTTGTTTTACACCTGAAACTCAGGAGGTGATTTAGCACTTTTGGTTGTTAATGTTTGGATTCACACTGTGTGGCCCAAGGTCAAACGTGGTGCAAATTCAGTATTTATAATATATCAACCTTAATTGCTTTCAACCTATGTAGACTCAAGACTTGTTGCTATAACATGACTTAATGACCTAAGTCAATGCTGCTTTAAAACATTTCCATTCTGTTTGTTTCCACCATTGTAACCATTTACTGTGTTAATAAGAAATGAGGTACATTCATTAATTTAAGTAATTATTTGATTGATTTCAGTCTGTAAAGGTAAAGTTACATACTTGTAATAATACCTGCTAAAGATTTACATAAATAAAAGTAAACAGACTGTTACATTCACTGGAATTATTTTTTTTCCACAAAGCACTTGTTTTCCAATCTCCAGGTTATGGTTTTCATTATGTTTTTTAAAATATCCATCATTTCCTTCAACGTAATTTCTTGTATTCATGTTTATTTTTTAAATGCCTTTACTTCCATGCTTATGCCTCAGTGTTTAATTTAATTTAGTTTTACTTGACAAGTTGATGGCAACAATTGTTGCTCATTGGCGTTTGAAAACTTAATTCAGTTGCTGACAGTATGTTGTGCTGTGAATATGTAAATGTTATTTTAATCTGGTGCTATAGAAAGTAAAGTACTTAACACCCCTTTCTCCTCTCCTCTGGTTTAAGGGCATGAATTTATCATATGGCCAAGTTTTAGAGACTACGTGGGTTTTTTGGTTGTTGGGGTCATCGTGTCCCCCCCTACAGTTCTGCTTCTGGATCCTTACCTTGAAAATCGCTTAAGTTTTCAAAAACAATTACTACTCAGGGATCTCACAGAAGTTAATACAAATCATGAGGTGCTTCCACCATTTGAAAAATGAGTTGTTCATGGCCTTAATAACTTAATCCAGAGCTGCATCCTATTAAAAAACAAAACCAAACCACAAACCAACAGCACCCCACTCCAACCTGCGTGAGTGTGTCGTCTGTTTAATAAAGTGCTTCAGAAGTCTGGATGGCATGGATGCTTGGAAAAAATAGTTCTAGACATCCTAATCAAAAAGAATAGTTTAATTGTCAGTAATTCATAAATGGATTTTAATTTTTTTAAAACCTGTATCTGAGGCTGAGCATCAAAATTTTCTATGCTGATCACAGGGAAATATGATTGAGAACAGTCTTTCTTCAGTTAATAGTGTAAGGCGATCACCAAAAATTTGTTTGTATTTAAAAGATCAACTCTAACATTATGTAGTCTTTGAACTACAAGTCCATCAACTGGCCATATGAAATTCATTTTGATATAACCACTTTACAATGAAGACAGCCACATTGTCCAAGAAGCTGTGTCCCAAGGAGATATGTAAAAGTATTTCTAAAAGAAATATCACAAAGCAAGGATATCCTATTATTGCTTAGTTCTGCCACATGTTTTTTATAAGCCAGTTATTACACTGATAAGTGAAAAATTCAAATCTGCCCTTTTTGTGGGGTAGAATTAATGAGAAGTACCTAAATGATAATATTGTTTATATGACTAAATTATGGAAATATAATTACAAAACTTTGAAGGAAAATGAAGGCTGCAAAGTAAAGCACTCCCGTGGGAAGTACGATAGTGAAGACTGCCTTCGTTTCTGCTCATGGTCCTGCTGGCAGTGATAAAATTTCCTGCTGCATGAGCCACCTTCCTGCCTTCCTCCTCCTCACCTCAGCCCCCAAAAGCTGGAGAAATTAACCTTTTGTTGAGAGTTTATTGCTTTTAATGTAGTCATTGTTATGCAGTTCAGATTTTGTTTCCTTTTTTTCAGCTAAACACAAAATGTTTGTCCTTGAGAGCTAAATCCTTGGAATAGCGTGTCTAAGCCTTGGAAATTTCCACCTTCCTGCCAGAAGTTGCTGTTGAAGGATGGAGGCCTTAGAAATCAATCAACAAGTTGGTTTTTACACGAATTAATTTTTCATAACACATCAAACACATTTTTTTAAAAAAGTCCCGAGACAAAATAATCTGGCAAGAAAAACCACTCACTGAAAGTTGAACTTCAGCAAAGCTATTCACAATGGAAAACTATGCCTTTTGAGAAACAGCAAAGGTTGACCAACATTTTGTATGGTTGTTACTATTAAGGAACAAGTAAGAGGGTAATATGTTTATATGGTGTCATTCAATTAAAAATCCAAAACAAAAACTTGAATTTGGAAAGCAGTAAGCTCTAAAAATTCTGTAAACAAATCTTCTGACAACTTACTACAATAGAAATGAACTGGGTTTAATTTTTTTTTTTATTATTATTATTTCATGTCATCTTTGGAATCTGATTCACTGGGATATTTCATGTGAACTAACGTCTGACTGTACTTGATTTCCCACAGGTGCCAAAGCATTTTAAGGAACATTTTCCTACTACCACATCAGTATGATGACTTTCACAATAGATTACAAGGACTAGACAACTATTCTGTGACATCCTGAATTGCATAAATAATAATACCTGTTCAAGCATGCAGGAAGATGTTATTTTTTTCCCTCTGATTTTCCACAAACGTTTATAATTTGATTTTGTGGTGTAGTATTCTGTCATTTGTATTTCTGACTAAAACTTGATGTGCTTATGGTTCACGTTTGCAAAAGAAGTCTGATGGGTATACATGATTTTGAAGCTTTCTTTTTGGATAGGGAATGAAGTGATAAACTGGGTATGCTAACCTGGCAGATTGTAATGACATGGTACACTTGGGGAAATCAGAATTATTGTTCTTCACAGAGTAGCATCCTGGTACTACCACTCAGTAACTGCAGGGAACAGAAATTCAGAGATGGATAAAGAAACCATCTGTGTAAAGCAGTCAGTCGAAACACAAGAGCCGACATAACAGAGGGGAGTATATGAACTACGTGACCTGTACTGCAAGGCAATTTGGTAAGAATCATTGGTATAGAACATTGGATTTCTGGTGACTACCTTTTTGAACTGCAAAATTAATGGAAATGTAAGAAGAAAGGGTGTGTGAGAGAAGTATGGTACAGCACAACTCCCTCTCTCCCTTTTGACCTTGGATCTCTCTTTATGTCCGATTTAAAGATTTCCCTGGAAAGGCAGAATCAAAGGCAATGTCATTTGGAGCATTATTTTTTTTTTCCCTGAGAATGTATGCCTGGGTGTTAAATTAAATTTTCTTTGGGCTTTTCCTAGAGTGCAAAAGAGATACTTTCGTTCTACTAGGTATAACTTCAATAGTTGAGACTGTTTGTACTACTGATGTTACATTCATATTAGATTCTTCAGCCTTTCTTTGGACCACTGCAGCTAAATTTTCCAGAATTCCTGACCTCTAGCAGTAAAGGCACAGTGCAGCAATATACTTTTGTCCTGATTGTACACTCAACATTTCATTCCACTTTTCCAGGGGCACTTCAACTGCACAGTGCATCTCCTGCAGGCTCACAGGAACTGTGAGGTGGGGTGACCCTGGCTGGACCTCAGGTGCCCACCAAAGCTGCTCTGTCACTCCCCTCCTCAACCTGATGGGACAGAAAATGTAATGAAGGGCATTCACAATCGCAGTCACTGAGCGATTACAGTCACGGGCAAAACAGACTCGACTTGGGGAAATTAGTTTCATTTATTACCATTCGAATCAGAGTAGGACAATGAGAAATAAAACCTAAATCTTAAAAACACCTTCCCCCACCCCTTCCTTCTACCCAGGCTCAACTTCACTCCCAATTTCTCTGCCTCCTTCCCCCATAGTGGCACATGGGGGCTGCGTTCAGTTCATTGCACAGGGGGAGGCGCCTCGCACTCTTCCCCTGCTCCAGCGTGGGGTCCCTCCCACAGGAGACAGTTCTCCATGAACTTCTCCAACATGAGTCTTTCCCATAGGCTGCAGTTCTTCACAAACTGCTCCAGTGTCGTTCCCTGCCACAGGGTGCAGTCCTTTGGGAGCAGACTGCTCCAGTGTGGGTCTCCCACAGAGCCACAAGTTCTGCCAGCAAACCTGCTCCTTGTCCCTTCACCACAATTACAAAAGAAATCCCCCACGATCCTTCTGCTCTCTGACATTTTCAGTCTACATTTTGCCTGTTACCTCCCCCAGTTACTATCCTTATCTTGAATTCCTCCTGCCCCACATTGGGTGCCAACAAGGACTGTGGTGGGTTGACCTTGGCTGTACACCAGGTGCCCACCAAACTATTCTGTCACTCCCCTCCTCAGCAGGATGGGGGGTGTGGGGGATGGCAGAGAAAGTAAGGTGGAAAAAACTCGTGGGTTAAGATAAAGACAGTTTAATAAAGCAAAAGTAAAGGCTGTGTGTGGAAACAAAGAAAAACAAGATTTATTGTCTACTTCCCATCAGCAGACAATGTGCAGCCACTTCCTGGGAAGCAGGACTTCAGTACGGACAGCAATTACTCCAGAAGAAAAATGTTATAATCGAGATTGCCCCCCACCACCTTTTCTCTTGGCTTCTATTGCTGAGAGGACAGTGTACACTACAGAATATCCCTTTGGTCAGTTTGGTCAGCTGTCCTGGCTATGTCCCCTCCCAAGATCTTGCCCACCCCCAGCCTACATGAGGGGAATGTTGGAGAGACAGTCTTGATGTTGTATGAGCACTGCTCGGCAATAGCCCCGACACTGGTGTGTTATCAATACCATTCTAGCTCTGAATCACAGCCCTCTGAGGGCTACTGTGGGGATAATTGACTATTTTAGCCAGACACAATACACAACAGTAATTAGTGACAAGAAATTTTCCATCACACGTGTAGGTTGCAAAACTGTTGAAAGCTGAGGTCATCTCACAGTGCATATGTAACTGCGTTGTCTAATGATGTCTTTGCAGCTGGAAGTGATTTGAACTGGAACTTCAGAAGTGTTTTTCTCTTTAAATTGGATTATATCAAGAACAGGAAGGTATAATGGTGCGTGGCTTCCATCAGTGGAAGGCACCACCTGTCACCCGCTATTGGAAGGATGATCTTTTTCACCTATGTAAATGTGCATATATATATATAATTAGCAAAAGTTTATAATGTGTTTAGTCTTCTACTGTCCTGTCCGCTGTGTACCATGTAGGGTAAGCATGCATCAAGAATTGTATTTTTTCATGCCATGATAAGTAAAGTTTCTAGGAATCAACTCCAGCTGGCTCTTAGGACATGAACCGTAGAGGACTCCATTTCACAAAAAGCATCCTTGTCTCTGATGACAGCCCAATATGTTAAACGTGCCAGCTGTGTGGACAACAAGTTAATGGAAGAGGTCTTCTTATCTTCTCTTCTGAGAACTTTGTAATGCAGGAGTGTGTATTGACAACTGGTGTTGACTGTGTCCTCCACGTTTACTTGTCAGACAACCCAGACTGCTGGACTTTCATATAAATTTTGAGCTGTGCAAGCTGCTTTGCTGAACACAGCAGGGTCCTGGAGGTGGGGAAGGTGTGAGAAAGTAAGACTGGTGCTTTGCAGTGTGGTGGAGGCTATACTGCCCTGCTGTTAGTGTGACTGGGGAGTCCTTTATTCTTGATGATTTTGTGGAGTCCCAGCTACAGAACCCAATCTAGCGGCAGCCTTGCCTTGGCTGCGGTGTAGCCACCTGGAGTTTAGCCAGACAGAGAAACCGAAGCATCCTACATGAGGCAGTGGTTGGAAGGTGAAACAGCATCACCCTACCCTCTGAAGGATTGCTGACCATGACTCAAAAGTCTAGATACACATTTAGGATATAATATAAAACAAATGTATAAAGTATGTGAGTGTGATGGACAAGACAGGTGCTCCCCTTGCTGTCAGGGGAAAAAAAGGGTAAAGAGGGTAACGAAGGTGCTATGTGTTTGTATTTTCATGTGTCAGGATGTTCTAAGGCCATAAAAGTTTCAGTTCAGAGATAACTTTTGCACTGAAATGACTTTCATCATTGTCCTCCTCGTGATACCTTTACTTCTTCACTTTTGCTTGTGTGCAAATTCTGGTAGGAAAGCAGATGCTGTCTCTTTTAAGTGATGCTAGAAAAGTCAGTGTATACAGAATAAACTGAGCATCTGTTCCTGAAAATGTTGAACACTGCATCACATTTCAAGAAGCTTGCCACTCTTTTGACATAGAGTGGTGCTTGTGAATAACAAGTCAGTTTTGTCTGCAGCATTTCTTGAACATATAGCTTGGATAACCTGAAAGTTTAAGACGACCTACTTTAGAAATTCTGCGGAACTCGTGAAAAATGCAGCTATTTTTTCCATAAAAGACAAGATACATCTTCCATTTCTGATAATATCTATACATTGAGATTGCATTTGTTCAAATAATTCTATTTTATTTTCCGCTTTTTGTATTTCATGTTTATGCAATTTGGAAATAGAGGTGTGATGGCCTACTGTAAATTTATCATTGAAATCAGAGGACAGAGGCTTTTTGTTGCCATGAGTGGAATAGCATGACATAAAAGCTTAATGTGTGAAAACTGACAAATCTTCTGTTTTTATAAAATGCGCAACAATCTAAACCATTTTGTCCATGTACATCTGGCTATGAGAGTTCAGTGGTGTTCTGAGCTGTTGTCTGTTGAGTCAGTTTGGGTTTCAAGAAAATGTATAGGAAACTGGGAAACAAATTAGTTGATGTCCTGACAAAAAAAAAAATACAAAAAAACAAAAAAACAAACCAAAACCAAAAACCAAACCAAACAACCAAAAAAGCCCCCCAAAACCAAACCAAATCAAAACAAACAACAAAAAAAATGTGGGTGCTGTTTATGTTATGGTAATTCCTTGAACCACGGATATCTTGTTACGGTGGACACTGCAGGAAGTTTCTGGAGAAAATGGAAATCTGAACTAAGTCGCAGTAGTATGGTGTAGAAACACAGGTTCTTACCCCATCCCAAGATCTCACAAGTGAATTCTAAATTGCTTTGGCCACCAGCTTTTGGATGCACCTTTAGAGGGTCTTGTACAGTCTCTTTCCACTTCTGTGTTAATAAAATACCTGTTTCTTTAGCATGTTTTCTAACTTTGATTCAGTTTGAAATTTTGAAAATCGATTGAGAGCTGCCATGCAGCTCCCAACTGAATGCAAAGAGTTGTAGATTAAAAGAAGTTGTTTGGGATCTTTTTTTTTTATATTGTACATATGTTTGTTGTATTTTAAAAATGCTAACCAGTTCTTAGTCCATAGATGATGTTGTGTGGTTGCTAAATAGTTATAACTCAAGATCAAAACATCCAATGAGCTATTTGATGATGGTTTTAGTAGTAGTGGTGGTGGTGGTTGTGATGGTAGTAGTAGTAGTAGTAGTTTTGGCAGAGACTTTTTTTAACATGACTTTGTTGTGCATGGGTAAAATCACCCATGGACTGTAACGTTGACTTAGTACTTTTCACTGTATTTCACTAATTTTGGTTACTGAAATATAGCCTTTTCCCCTGTCATCCACACCCCACCACCCAATTACATAAACTATACACTTATCTGCCACATTAGTCTTTGTTTATGGTAAGATTTTTATTTTTTTTCTGTGTCTTCAAGTATTCCTGATTTAAACTTTGGATTCTGGATCTTCCAAGTATAGTCAGGTTTGGATTTGCATGTAAAAATACGTAGACAAGGCTTGTTTTTCAAAGTTGGTAATGCTGTGTAGACTATTTTTATAATACCCAGTTTGAGAATACACACTGTTGTTAGATCACATGACACTTATTGCTGAAATATATTCACAGAGATTACTATTTTCTTTGAGCTTATATTAATTAGCTGGAGAGTTCTCCCCAGCATGTGCCATTTGGTGGCTTTTGCTCATTTTTATATTTTCCTTTGCTTCTAGTGTTATAAGCTTAACTGAAGAAGGAGGAAAAGTTAGGTAGCTTTTCCTTATTAAGAAGCAAGGAATAACTGGATGAAAAGTAGAGGCAACCGGTTTCTTATCTGTTGAAACAGTGTGAGATGGGTGCTTGGAAGGCTGATATTGCAATATTTCAGGACAGAGTGGATTTGGTTTAGGCTTTATAGAATATGAAATAACTGGGACAGTGCAAGGGTTTATCCAGCCCTTCAGCTGTCTGTGTCCAGTGGTGGCCACAAGCAGCTGCTTACAGAAAAGCTGATACATGAAAGCACATGCTATTTTCCTCAGAGCTCTCCCAGTCCATCACTTTGCAGCTCGGGACACTCCTGAACTGCTTGTTACCTGTTTATTTGTTAACTCCCAAAGGATCTCTGCTGCTTGCTTGTCCAGTCCAATTTTACAGTGTAGTTTTATACCTCCATCTTCTGCTGCAGCCATTCATTGCATCTTTTAATATGCCTAGTTTGACAATGCTTTTGTTTCTAAGCTGTCTTTATTGGTTTACACTAACAGATCAGAGGGAATCCCTGGTCTTTGACCAACATACAGGATTCAGCTGTTGTCTTCTGCATCTTTACAAGATACTGTAGTGTGTAGCATGTGTTGACAGATGACACATCTTCCTAGGCAACGCTGGATTATCTAAAAGCAGTGCTTACAAGCAAATCCCTTTTTGATAGTAGGCACACATTATGAGCTGAGACAGCAGTGAGGCAGCATTAAAGAACACTTGTACAATTTTTAGCAAAACAATTTTATCAATAATAGTGTAGAAACACTGATTATGAGCCAATAAAGAGGGTTTATTTAGTAGATTGGATTTATATTACGGTATAAACTGACTATTGATGTTTGTCAAGTGCCATAGGTTCACCTTTATCTCTTTTTCACTTGTTTTCTGAGGCAAAATTAGAATTTATTCCTCTTTTTGGCTGAAAAAACTCTGTAAGATAGTATCAGGGTGTCTCTTTAGACTTGTATAATGTAATTCTTATGCTTTTATGACTAAATCATAGTTTGAGTTGCAATTTCTCATCTTCAAACAGTTTGGTGTGACAGCTGCTTATGGTCATGTTTATAAGTCGTCTTTTTGGTTCCATTATTGCAGTAATCTGGGGACCATAGCGATGTGGTTTGCTTATGATACATGTTAGTGGGAAATAATGGTGAGAAACTGTATTTTTAAAAGGGCAGATTTTTTTCCCAGTACTCTTTCCTGAAGATCCTGTAATGCTTCTCGAAATAGTAAGAGAAAATTTATTTCCCATTCTTTGTGCTATAGCCTCTTTGTGCATATGCATCATAACCAAAACTAGAATGTAATGGTTACTTTCCTTGTACAGGATAAGAGTTGTTAATATCTTTTGCAGGTGCTTTGAAAAGTATAGCTTTTATACATCGATGAAAATGTTTTGCTATGTTATTTCATTACTTTCATCAACTGAAATCAAAACATCAGTGCTGTAAATGATTGACTAAGTTCCAGAATCAAATGATTTGTTGTAGAATTTGTAGCAGTCACATGGCCTTCATGAAGTTAAACTCCCATAGTTGGGAAAGTTTCTGAATTAATTAAAGAAATATTTGAAAGAAGAGGAGATTGATATGCTTCTGACCCATCTTGTGCTGGAATGCTACTGTGTCTTAGTCTGTCAAGTATTATCAAAAACATGAAGGCTGGTTTGGATTGCTTTAGTATGGTAAAAGTGGAAGCAGATTTTGTTGTCTGGTCAAAACTATTCTGCTTTGACAAAGCAGTACAAAGCTGCTGAATGTTACTTGTGAGCCTTGGTTAGGTGTGCAAAAGTATTTGGAATGTCACAATAATGCATATAAAAATGTTTTGGTTCTGTCTGACTGAATTAAATATAATGTACTTCATATTTAATTTTCAGTATCTCAATTGAGGTGAGTGAGTAAGAGTGGAGGGCATGAGTGATGAACCTGGATTCACAGTAAAAAGGTATCTGCTTTAATAACTTTCCAGTGTCAATTATGGGCAAAACCCATGCTATGACTTCTCCTGAGATCAGATTCACAAAGGATAGAATTGCCTTTTGGTCCTTGCTTAAGCATTACTTGCCTGGGAAAAAGTCTTTGCAGTGCATCTGAGAGCCTGGTGCAGCGACGGAAGCTTTTTCAACAAGCGATGTCACTAAATCCTATTCTGTGTACGTCTCTTCAGCTTTTAATGAAGTTCTCTGTTTCTCTGTAATTCTCCATGCCCCACTTTCCCATACAGTGCCTAAACATCCTTCTGGGCTTCAAAGTGTTACCTGGGCTGAAGACACCGCCCGGTGTGGTTGGGGCTGAGCTGAAGGCACTGCACAGCTGGCTGCCAGCTGCACAGCTGGCTGACTTTGAGCTTGAAGCTCTTGCTGAAGCCCCTTGCCAGCTTAGGCCCTTTTCATGAAACTTACAGAAACTTTACTTTTCTAACTCCGGTGCTTGGACTAGTTAGTATTGACCACTGTAATAAAAAATTACTGAGGAACAGATGGACAGGCAGTGTGATCACTTCCAGTGTGTGCATATAAATATGCACAGTTAATGGACTGCATGTGAGCGCAGGACAAAACCAAGTCACATAGTTGTCCTATTTCTGGCCGTGCTAAACGCAAACTGATGGTTCTATCCCAAATACATGTCAGAATGTACAAATAATTTATTGACTAATTGGCATAATGTCACAGGGAAACAACTCGAAGAATGGCAGGGGTGTGTTGTTTTCAGTATTGCTAAGTATATTTACAGTGATTCAGGGATCATACATTGTAAATATCAGTGAATAAAATTGCAACCTTATTTATCACAGAGATTGGTACATGTTTTTATTGATTTTCATGGTGGCAGCAATTTTTATGATTATTTCTCTCTATTCATTTGACCAAGAAGTGATCAAAATCTGCCCCATGCAGTTGTTGCTGGGACAACTTGAAAATGACCCTTTCATTGTGTTTGTACTATGCACTTTAATGCCACGATTGTGAATCTCATTCCATAGAACAGCAATCTGTAAAATCATTGTAAACACTTAGCTGTGTGAGGTTTAATTAATGCTAGAAGCCTTCAATAAACATCAGCTGCAATTTGGAATGTGCTGAGTTAATGATTCCTGCACTCTGCCTAATGCACGTGCTGTTAAATCTATGTGCAAAGTGGCTGGCACTGACATTAATCACATCCCACGAACATCCCTGCGTGTACAGAGGGAAGGGAAACTGCAAACCAACGTAAACAGTCGATAGGCAATGCACTTAAACATCTCCACGTAGAGGCCTTAAGGACAGAGTGCACAAAGTTAGCATTTCACATGGTAGGGAAGAAAAACATAACGAAAAGTTGGTGAGTGCCTTTGATAATTTGGAAAGTTAATAAAATAACTTCTACAAGTAAAATTTTCTTTAAAATGTGTTGCAGAATCATCCGGTAGTTATTGCTACAGGATTTTCATAATGCTGTTATTTTGTATTGTATTTGATTAACCAGAGAGTTTTTCCTTCAGTGAATACAGATAGTCACTAAAAACCCATGGAAGAAGTTATGGAAAAAAACCCTCAACCCTTCCAAAACAAACTGTAAAATTTTGTTCATGTACCCATGCAGAACCTGCCAGCATTTAAAATTGTGTACACCATGAAAATGATAAATGTAATTGCTCTAAAAAGGGATAAAGGAAGATGAAACCCCAAGGTTATAAACTGTGTGCTTTCTTTTTTGACCAAACTTGATAGATTTGTGTTTATTTTCAGGTTAGTTTTGGGTGTCAGCACAACTCTACCAGCTGACTCATCAGCGTACCAACTAGAGGCGATGTTGTGGCAATGTATTGTAGTGAAAGTAGGAGTGCAGGACTAATTATCTAATCCATTTTGTCCCAGTCTAGCTTCTTGGAAGGGTTAATTCCCACTACTTTATGAGAACGGTACTGTGCTACTCCCACAAGACAAATACTTGAAATAAATATGTTTATATCCTTCTTTAATATTTAGGATAGTGATTTTATAACTTGCAGTTGTTTCTAAAAATATGATCACTGGTTTGCTTGGCCTATAAGTGATTTAATTAGAGACTTTACTTGCCTCATCTCCATTTTCAGTTAGTAAACTTAGGAAAAGATCAACTTAAATAAGGTAAAACTTGGTTATTCTCGATGATCAAGTATTTTACAGCTGATGGGTTAACAGTTGCTGGGTAAAATAACAGTTACCAGTTTCACGTCTTCAGGGGGGCTGTTTAGTACTGTTCAGTTAATTAAGTGAGAGCTGTAATTGGAGAGAATTTCACTGTCATGCATGTGATGTCCATTTAGAAAGAAAGTGCTGAAATATTGTGAATCGAAGGTGTACAAATTGGACCTTTGAACCCAAATTCATAGTCCTGCTTTGCAGTAATCCCGCACATAATTTTACTGAATGCTGTTCCGTGTTGGGACTCTCAGAAAGTAACTGAGCCCAGAAATTCCTATCCAAAGTCAATGTCTTCAAGTTTAATGGTGTGAAGAAAACTGCTTTTCTGCATAGGGCATAAGACTTGGACTGTGGATCAGTGCAGCATTCCATAATGCTGTAGGTGGCTTCACACATGACATTGAAAAATAAATCACCTGTTGACTATTTTTCTTCAAATATTTGTAGGAAGATCAAGTCAGTAGTACTCTTTTTTTTTTTTTTTTTTTCTTGTGTTTTGATGTTGCAAAGCTTAGCATCCCTGTATCACGATTTCTGAATTATCAAACTGGGATAATAATGTTGTCTTCTAGACTTGTTTGTTGAGTGTCTTCTATTTTGGGACAGGACTGTGTTTATCTAGGTTGTCCTAGCAGTGGTGTAGCAGTGATAATCTAAAGACATACGGATTGAGAAAGAGCTAATTCTTGTTTAGATGAGCTATCGTAAGACTTGGGGTATCTTCTTGGACATCTGGGTGCAACCAGAACACAAATCAAGACTAACAACAGTGCGCATTAGAAGTTCAAAACTGTACTTGTAGAGATAATTTCTGCATGAATGACTATGCTTGATGTGTCACCCTTTTGAATGTTTTTATG
Organism: Falco rusticolus; assembly: GCF_015220075.1. Lineage (NCBI taxonomy): Eukaryota > Metazoa > Chordata > Aves > Falconiformes > Falconidae > Falco > Falco rusticolus. Next base: position 52,305,854 of record NC_051187.1, read on the forward strand.
ACTGCACTACTGCTTGTTTTCTCTTTCAATAACTTTCTCAGCTTTTGGGTTTTGTTGTTGTTGGGGAGGTTAAGATTGGCATCACTTGTTATGACCATATTATTCATAGAGTGTGACCATATAAAATTTTTATTGTATTGCACTATTCAAAGCATGCATGGCCACGTCTGGCCCATATATGAATGTGTGATTTGTAATTTTTTTATTTTAGAGATGTGATGAGTAGAAAATGTTCCTCTATACTTCCAGTGATGTATGTACATAAACTTATTTCTTAAGGTAGCATTGATTTATTATGGGAAATATAATCTGTAAGGAAATGACTACGTGCCATACAGCTTTACTGAATGACTGATTGATAATAATAAACAATACCAGGTATTGCATTAAAATATAAATTATAAATTGTAATACCACCTGGAAATGGAGTCTTTTACCTTCTGTTGATGCAGTAGATAAAGCAGGAAATAAATAATCAAAATACATTTTATTTTCAAAAAAAATCCTCTGATTAGAGAAATGCAGTGCTATTTTAATATAGCATAGACGGGTATCTGCCATTGTTTAATGCTGTATCTTAAAGCATCTTTGAAATATGCTTTTGAAAAATAAAGTTAAAAGCTCAGGTATGTTTGCAAAATCCTTATAATGAAATTATGTGGTGATCTCATGACCTTGTAAACATTTATTTTTAATTTTGCAATACATACACAAGTGGTAATGGTGATATTTAACGTACAGCATGGTCCAGTCAGGTAAATGGGAGTCAGAAGATACACTTTTCAAGGCTCTTTTCCTGTCTCTGGCATTCATCAGCTCAATGGACTGGGAGATTTACTTTTTGATGTGTTTTCTGTTTCTGATTAGATAGCCTGTGCTCTCAAAGCTTGGAGCCTTCTTTTTTTGGTAAGGTTGTACAAGCACTAAGCGCAGCTGAAGGGTTTTTCTCTTGTAGAGCTTGGGAATGAAATGTTTAAGAAATTTCTTGGGATTATAAAGATTTCAAATTATTATTTTTTTTAATAATAGTAATAACCCTTTCTGGCTTGGATCTAATAAACCTCTGCATTATTGTGAGTAAGGCTACCTGGTATGACTATAGTGAGGCTCATAATTAAGATTTGAAATCTTCCTAAATATTTTGTATCTTCACAGAGCTGTGATTGCACTTTTAGAAGGGTTTTTTTTTTCATTAAACATATTCAGACTTGACAGTAACTAATTATTAAAGTATTACAAGCTGCTTAGAGACAGGCTTGTCTTAACCTTTCTTGATTCACACCTGAATGAATGCTGGTTTTGATGTCTTCTGGGTTTTTTTTCCCCCAGTAACTTAAAAATATGTATTTGTGAATCCACAGAGAAAGTATGCAAATGTTAAAGTTGATCAGATAAGCAGTTTAATATTGGTCTTGGTCCAATCGTAATGTTACTTGAACATTCAGCCTCTGAATATCTGGGTTTGTAACTACAACGTTCATGGAGCTTCTGAGCAGTAAAATGTTATTGCCTACATAAGAAAGTAGATATATAACAATGTCTGTTTTCTAAACACCTAAAAATGCTGTGGGCAGTGGACTAGTAAATTCAAACCTTAAGAAGATGAAGCTTTTCTGTCAGAAATGAGATTGCCTTTGCTATGAATTGCGTTTTAACTTAGCAGTTACATTAAGAAGTTTGGGCACAAGTTGTCTCATACTAGTGAAGTGATTGGTTTGATTTCCGCTTCACCCCCATTATTTGACAACTTGAAATACTGGAGGTAGGGTCATTAGGGGTTGTCTTCTTGCAGCTGTTTACATGGTTTTGACCAAAATTCACTTAGCATAGTGATGTGCATCTTGCCTTGAAATGAGTAACATGAGGTACTTAAAACATCTAGAAGAGATACTTCTAAAGGAAAACACAACTTAGGCAATACCTTAAAATAATAATATTTCTATGTCTTTATCTCAGTAAAAATGAAATTCGTTCAATTTACACAAATTCTGTTTTGCTGTAATACCTGTCTCTATCAGTAAAACAGACTTTTGTACTTGAGGAATTTTAGTTAGTGTATTGTACAGATATAGCTGAAGAATAATACTGAACAGTAGATAGGAAAACATCAGAGCAGTGAAGGACCTTGTGCTCTCTATTCATGGAACCTTCCCCTCCTGTGTGCCTTTTCCTGCCTTACCCCATGTATTTACAGTTTTTTCATCATATGCTTTTTCCTGGAAAATAGTGTAGTACATGTAAGGGCTTGATCAGGATCAGCATTTCTACTTAGTGATAAGTTTCAAATGAAGTATCAAAATACTTTTTTTGGGTGAAACATAATTGTCTTAAAGTGCCCAGATTTCTTTGCTCAAGCCTTTCTCCAACGTTCCATGCCATACTTCCACAAATCATTGAAGTATAGAGGGGCAAGGGTGGGAGAAGCAGAAATTAGTACAATACCCAAGAAATGTTAAGGCTTTGCTAACGTGTTTGCATCAGGCAAGGGGAAGTTGTCTCAGCGTTGCGATCTGCAGTGAAGTCTGCATGTTCCTTAATGTTTCTTAAAAAAACCCACCAGTTTCTTTGCTGTTGGAGTGGTGCTGATGTTTGCAAGAATCACCACAGCTACCTTGTGCTCTGTACCATTATCTGCTCTGGAAGATGGTTGCTTTGCGTCATGCTTCAGTGACATCCTTCTAGTGCGCCCAGCTCTACTGCACAGTTGAACTATCTGAGCCTACTATCTGTTTAAGAGAAAGATAAGTTGATAAAAGGGACTATCATTAAGGAAATCAACCTCCCAGTGAGAATAGTCCCAGAATACGTCTATTCTGAACAACTGTCCATGCAGGAGTTTTGAACTTACCTGGATATTTGTAGCTGCAGAGCCCAGTGACTAAAACCATGACTCACCTAGGATGTGTTATTTTGTTTTACAGGAAAAGGCTCAGTGCTTTCAGAAGGCTCTTGCTTCCCAAGCAGATAAATCCACGCAGACAGAACTCATAGGCCATGATGTAAGTAGCTGTGTAGAACAGTATTTTTTATCATCTTTGTGGGTGTTCAGACTTCTGTCAGCCTGTTTGCCTTTGCTGCTGTTGTGTCCGTGTGTTGATTTAGTGGGATTTACTGGAACCCCATTCATCTGTTGTTCTTCAATGATTCTAAAATATGCTCTGAAACATGAGAAAACAATTACAACAACCTGCCAGCACACTGATGCCCTATTAATTTTATGCTTTACAAAGAGCTGAGAATTAGCATAAGTGAATGTGGAAGATATGTATTAGTGGACTGTAATTCTTTTTCAGTATTCGTTTACACACTTATTGAGAATTTAATGAGGTTGTTATGTTTATAATCACCATATGCTGCCCCAGCAATATTTGTGTTTTAATAGATAATGGAATAAATACATTTTTGCCAAGTGATGTTCAAATTCTGTTTCCTGAAGAGCATCTGTCAGAATTTCTGCTAGAAGGTGAATAGGTAGTGTGTACCCTCATACAAGAGCACAGGCAAGGAAGATTCCTTAACTGTAGAGATACGATTTTTTCCCTGTTTTGTTTTTTTTTTTTTAAGTATTCTGTCTGTGGGACATTGGTTGAGTATGTGTAAGAGATTCACTTGTTTATATGAGCCTTCTGGAATAACTTTGATTAAGAATACCACAATGTGGAATATTTAGTACAGTTCTATTCTGTGATTTGAGTAAAATCTTACAATACTTCTTACCAAAAAGGGCTGTTCTGCAAAATAAGGCTGTAGTTCATTGGTGTATATTGACATGCTGCTTCAAATTTATAAAAAGAACACTGGAATTAAAGCCAGTTTTGAAACCTTTCTTTGAGTATGTTTTGTATCAGTGTAACATTAAAGGTTTGTCTTCTGAGTCTCTGGATAGTCATCTGAAGATAGAAATATAAAAAATTTACATTTTAATCTGGAAAGTTCTTGAAGCAAGCTACACTTTGGTATTTTTTCAGGCTGTCTTTTAAGCTGGTTCAAGCCAGGAGTACTAACTGTTTTTGTTTGAAGTAAAACACTTTGGACAAACATGTAGTCATTATTATTTTTTATAAGTATTGCTCAACACTCGTGGGTTGTTTTTTGTTTGTTTGTTTTCTTTTTCTTTGAGTATTTTTTTATTTAGAGAAAATAAGTCCATACTTTTCTCAGTGTTCCTGTCACTAATTTTTTGTTCATGGGTTGCCACATATGAACACTTACGTTCTACTGTGTCCGTGAAATAATGTCTGCTGAAATTTACTGAAACTATGAGGTGTATATATTAATAGTGAAAACCCCATAATATTCAAAAATACTTGAAAACATTTTTATGTGTTGCAATGCTATCTCCCTTTATCTGAGACTAATTATTCTTAACAGTTACTTCATTACAACTTAGATGTTAAGTAAGTCTTCCACTAAAAATGAGAATAATCAATTTGTAGGGGTGTGCAGTTTTTGTTTTGTTTTGTTTTTTAGAAAACAGATATGATTTTTGCATTTGGTTGTTCTCTCCAAAATCAAATTATCTCATGCTGCAGAGATCTATGCTGTTAACAGATTTATTTTTATTTTTTTTTCCTTTTTCCAGTCTGTGTTCCCTTGGAGTTGAGGTGGAGGGGGGAGGTCTTCTGTCAGTAAAGTAGATGGTTGCTGATTCTGCAATAAAATTAGAACCCCCTCCCCCAAACAGATACGGTTTTCTTGCTGAGATCTGAGTATTAAAGGTTATAGTAACAATATTTCTTAAAAATCTTTTTCTTTAGCAGCATTCTCTTCAACATTAGTGGAACACATTTTTCAACCTTTCTTAGTAAAATGCCTCTACCATATCATGGTTGCGATCATGTATTTTCTTATGTAGGGTGATGCAATGCAAGAACAAAAAGATACGTGGAATGTTTTCATACGGAACAACACATCCACCTGTATTTATCTTGTATGGAGTACTTGTGAAAATGCATTGCAAGGAATTAATTACAGAGAAAGTTGAACTGACCTAGAGGAATGAGACGTGATTACTATGATCATCATGAAAGGAGTTCAGTGAAGAAGAATGTGCAAATAAATAGTGTTAACACTTTTCGTAATATTGTTAAAAAAACGTTGGTCACTTATTAGATTGTGCAGCTTTTCTTCAAAGGATAGCTATTACAGGTAATGTTAGGTTCAACTGTGTTTCTGTCGAAACCAAGTGGCAATTACATTTCTATATTTTGCTTTTATATGAGATTTTAAAGAGCAAGATGTGACAATGGCAAGTAGCATCTGTACATAATTTTATTCAGGATGCATATAAGTGTGTATAACTGCAAGAATATTGTGCTAATGTGAAAATAGATTAACTAGAAATATACAAAACAGATCAGGGAAATGCAAAATATGGTTTTTACCCCATTAGTCACACATTCTGAGAATACCATAAATTGAATACTTACCTAGTTTAACAGGTAGACAGAAAATTTAAGTTAATTCAATCATCACTACAGATTTGCTTCTGTAATTCCAAAAAAACCCCAGAAAGTCACCTGTTTTATTTCTCTTTAATACCACTTTAGAAGCTAACAGTAATCAGATAAAAATGTTATCAGGAGTTTGTATAGAATTATTTTATCAATGTTGTACAAATGTTGTTAAGCACTTCAGAGTGTAGAATTTCAGAAATCCTTAATTTACTACTTCTGCAAATAGTTGTGTTTGTATTTTTTATATTCCTTCATGTTCTTTTGTTTCTCTCTGTATAAACTTATTATTGTTACCTATTTTGTAGTGCAAAAAAACCCTGAGACAGGTTACCCCCCAAAGAAAGCAATGTTCTGTTTTGTTTGGCTTCTGGAAAATGTCTCCAGTAGTTCAGAGACTATTCCTTAGCTTTGGAGTTCATTTAGATGTGTTGTTAAAACTAAATGGGAGTTCTGTCTTCGACTTGGACAAGGAATGAATCCTTTCATCCATAGAGTGTACAGTAATGAAAATAAGGCTGGAGGCTAGTTTATATTTAGGAAGGAATGGGTGAAGGAAGAAATGCAAAGTTTCAAAGGGAAGAAATGTTCTTGTCTCTGTGGAGCCGCTCTGAAAAGGTTTAAACAGTGTTGACTGAGTATCGTGGGTAAGTATTTGAGAAGTTGCCAGAATGGAAATTAATATGTTGTATTTTATTTTAGTGGATGTAACATAATTAGAGTCAGATTCTGCTATCAAGGTGATCAGCAAAGTTTGAATCATGCAATCTCCTGCAATACCTGTAAATTGTAGGATAAAACTTCTGATACATATCTCTGTTTTCTCCCATGAATCACACTGAGATTTTTCAACGGAAACTGCTGTAGAGTACTGTGTTAGCAAGCAAATTGAAGCTAAAGTCTGTAGCAGTAAAGATAACGTTTCTCCATGAAGAACTGTTTGAACTGGAAAGCATGCTGTTTAATCTCCTTTCCCTATTTAAAATGATCTAATATCAAAATTAATTATGGAATTAAAACATAAAGTTTAAAAGAAGTTTTGATAAGGAGGAATAAAGTCTTCCAGGATGAGAAATGCTACAATTTCCTTAAGTGATTAACAGGACCACTTTGCTACTTGACTAAATTGAAAGTAAAATGTCAAGCCAGCTGCTGTGTGTGTTCAAGAGACACATTAGAATGTAATCTGGGTTTCTTAGAAAGCTTTTTGCTTTCTGCTACAGAATGTCGAGAGATTTCCACCTTACGATAGTCGTAAATTTATTCTGTTTTCCATATGTCTACTGAGAATCATTTAAAAGGTATTGGGAATCTTGCAGAAAGAGCCATGTGCACAGCAGATTGATGTGGGAGACTACTAAATAACAAATGATTAATATGTCTTAAATAATCGATGCCAATTTAACCCCCTTCACCTTCCTTTGTTTGCAAAGCATTATTTTATTGAGAGATCAAAGGATAATTTCTTCCATGTCAATCAGGTTACTAAAACAGACTGGAAGATGAATAGATACAGTCAACTAGTATTGCGACTGTTTACAAGATCATGTTAGGTAATACAGCTCTTGTAACGGCTGCTAGCTAAACAAGTAGCCCAAAATATCGTGCAGCCATCGCACAAACACTGTGCAGTATGTGTCATTGCTAATGAGTTTTCATTAAAATGCTTCTTGAAGACAGAATTAAGCAGTCACAGTACACTTCTCTATTTCTGTCACCAAGAGACGTCAAACTCAGCACCACTTTGTTAATCTTAGAAAACAATCAGTTTTTGGATGAAAAGAATTTGTACTTAAATTTATTCTACACAGAGCAGACGTTCCGAAGAGCTGATATGATTTCTACAATGTTTTTCCTGTGTGTGCCTTGTGCTGATATTAGGGGTTTCACATCTCAGAGCTGCTATTCTGTTAGTTACTTGTCTTTCTTAATGAGAGTAAATCTGATACAAAGAGGTTTTGGACTGGTCCTTAACTCACTCCCCAGTTAATAGAATCCTTTCTGGTTTAGTAGTCCTTACATTTTCTATTATGCTTCTGGAGTCTCAGACAGCAAACTCGTGTGGTATTGCTCCCAGTCTGCTTACTGTTTGATTTGCATAGCTACAAATAAAAACTGCCTCTGCTTGGTGATGGGCAGCACTGTGTATACAACAGTGCTGGGTGATAAAGAACTAGGCACTGACTCCAAACACCTGCACTCCCATGCAGTATTAAAATTAACAGGTATACATACTAATACATTTTTCAGGGGATTTGTTTTGTAGCCTGCTGTACCTTACTTTGGACAGCATGCCTCCATTTCCCTCTCAAAGCCTGAGCACTGCTTTCTGTAGAGCCTCTGTTTTTTACTGAGAGGGGGATGCTCTAACTGTCCCCCTCCACCTCCCTTCTGTGGTCCTCATCCTCCCTGCCAGCCGGAGAGTGGTTTATGGATGCTGTGAACAACCGTAGACTTGTGTCCTCTACTTTAGGAAGGCAGGAGAAGAGAATGTTAAAGTACTTGAACTTCTTGAACTCTTCATTTTAGTCTAGGTATATTTCTGCCCACCATATTGTATAGTTTGTTAGAGTGTGAAGTGAGTTGCATTTTGCCACCTAGACAATACATCCTGCTTCTTCCTTCCCACCCCTCGACTTGAAGACTGATGTCCACCTGCTATTGTATGTTACTACTAGATTATTTTTCTCCATTTATTTCTTATATTCTCTCTGAGTTTGTTTTGTAATTTAAACAGTGAAATAATGCAAACTCATGCATGATATACCTTTCTGTAATGGAAAATTATTTTTTTTTTTTTTAACAAAGTACCTTTAGAAATCAAATAAACCATTAACTGTTTCAGGCTTTGCTTGTACTTCTGTGTATCTATTAATATCTGGATATCCTGGCATGCTAATTCCTTTCCCACCGCTTCCTCTTGCAATCATTTTCTCCTCTTCTCATGTCCAGTTTCCATTTTTTAGTATACAAATTTAAAATACCGTTTCAAAATCTACCTGTGCTTTAGGCTGCCTGACTTGTGCAAATTCTGTCAGACTTTTCATCCATGCATAGTGAAATATTATGCTGAAACTGTTTTGGTTTTAATGATTGCCTCCCACCAACCCTTACAAAACATACTGCCTCACCACCAAACCCCTAGGTACTTGCTGTTTGTATTCCATTACACCACAAAGTCATGAGCATGAATGAATTGCTACAACTAGTGCTGCTCACTGCAGGTCTGAGCAGTTCAGGTTACTGGTGCTGAACTTGCCAGAGGGTGCTTACTTGTGCTGAGAGTTAGGTATCTGTGGTGCTATACAAAAAGTGAGCAGCTTTTCACATAAATGAACTTCAAAAGTAACTGGGTTCTAGGACAGAAATAGAGACTTGCCATATAGAAAAGACAGGCTTCCACTAATCACTTTAATTCGTTGGCTGATTATCTGCAGGTATTATGCATTTAGTTTTGCCATCTCTAGGAATAAAGAACAGTAAAATTCACATTCTGTAGTGGTGCTCAATTAGTATGAATGATCTTCAGTTTTGATTTGTGGAATGCAAGCTGGCTTCTGACTGCTTGTATAAATAAACTGTGTGCTCTTTAAATATTTGTAGTAGTATGTGGCTTGATGATATAACAGCTGATTTTCTTCATAGACCAGAACTTAATATAACACTCTAGTCTGTCTCTTTAAAAATACTGTTTTCCTGTAATATAATCTGCAGTAACAGTGCAATGTTCTTTTTGCCTATGTTTTCCTTCTTTCAACTTACTCTACATTTCTCTGTCATAAACTACTGTCTTTGTATCTGCAGGTACGCTTGCTGTTGCTATCTTGCTTTTAAAGTGCAATAAAATATGAGGTACACAGAAATAGTGACCAAACTTACTGTCACTGACTTGCTTAGATGTCTTGGGGTGGGGGAAAGAAGGGGAAGAAGGAGTGTGTTTAGTTACTACTACTTATTTATCCTGTAACTTATTTTTTTGAAGATGGTGCTTTTCCTACTTCTTCTGCTTTGGTTTGATCATCATCTCCTTAGAGTTCTCCAGAAGTTTACTTTTTCACTTAAGCATATCCACCTAGACATTTTGTCTCATTTCTTATTTTTACTTTCATTTCTGAGTAGTAGTGCACTTCTAGTGCAGTATGACTTACCAAAATGTTATTGCAGTAATATATTTTCAGAATGTTATAGTTACATTGTTTCTGTCATAAAGAAGTTACCAGACAGTTCATGACATCTCTAACTATTAATTAAATGAGCAGTTATCCCTAGAATTAATAGCATATTTTTACTACATCCACTCTGACCTTTTATGCTAAGGACAGAAAGAAGTAGGGCACGGAGAAATGAGACCTTTCAATAGTTTTTACTTTATGGAAATTGAAAAGCCATTGTTGTCTGGCTAGATTATACCTTGCTGACTCTGCTCATGCATTATGCTGAACACTAGCAGTGTCCAATTTGTAAGGCCAGAGAATGATTTTGGAATATCATAGCAGCACTGAAATCTTGATTTAAAAAAAAAAAAATAAACTAAGAATTTAGTAAATAAATAACAAGCAGAAATTCTCAAACATAGCAACATTTTGCTGTAGGCGTTGAGTATATTTTCTTAAAGATGATAAAACCATGGATTCACCTTGAAGAAAAGATCAACAAGCAAAATTCAGAAATGAGGCACGGATAACCACTGTATTATAAAGCAATATGTATGGGTTTTGTCATATTAATGTGTTTAGAATTAGTGCTTTTTAATGCAGAATGACCTACTTAAACAGTTTTATCATAATGTGGAAATGTTCTCGTGTTGTGTGCATGCTGCATGTAGATTGCCTGTATTAACATAAATTAGCTCACTCTGGTGACCTTTTTCCTATACAAACATGGCATCTGTTGTACATAACTATTTTCTAACCAGACCCATGTCATGCACAGGCTGGCAAGTCATATGTCTGGGTTTGTAGGCATTGTCACTTAATTTCTTATGGTGATCATTAGTGTGAAAGAAGCTTTAGTATTACATGCTGCCTGCATGTCTGCGTTCAGCAGAAATGATAATTTTTCATTTAACTTTGTGTTGCCATCAAACCATGCATCAAAGATTTCGTTTCATTTCTTTTTTCTTTTTTTTCTTTTTTTTTGTTTTTTTCTTTTTTTTGTTTTTTTTGTTTGTTTTTTAAGGCCCTGTGGAATTCTCCATGTTCTGAAGGCTTAGTTTACAAACCTATCAGCATCTCATTGGTTCCATCATTATTAGATTAAAAAACAACATCTGGACACTGCACTTACGGATTTAATTAAATACTGCTGTATATTAAATGAGCTGCAAGTTACCATTACTGGCAAAATTATACTACTTAACATAATATTTGTATTATCAATAGTCAAACATCACTTTTTTGGGGGGCAGTAATATCTTCATTATTAAATATATCAAAGAATAAATTATTAGTGAAGTATCATAAAGTTACTATCTGAAATAAAACTTAAATTATTCTTACTATTTTGTGCACTTAATTATCCATTGCTGATTCACTACAACTAAGAAAATCCTTCAATGATGCTTGTCTCTGAAAAAATACATCGTCAAGATCTGGAAACCTAAGGAAACTAATAGTTTTTAAAACCTGTATTTTTCGGTTTCCAATAATAATACTTTGGCACTGATGGTGTGTATGGGGTCAGCACCTTTCAATATGTGGTCTATTTGATGAATGTTCATACTGATGTATGTAATTCTTATGTGCGGTTCAAGAGATGTTTCTGCAGGGGTTTTGGTAAGCTTTAGCAAGGTCAGAATTTACCCAGCTTTATCCCAGGAGATAGGACAGCTGATCCTAACACAGAACACTCTGATTTTTTAATCCATTAGAATCATACCTTTACTGTTTATCTTATTTTCTGAGTACATCAGCTTCTGAAAGATATTGCTGAGACAGCACCCAATGTGGGCAAATGTCTTGGTTTAACCCTGGCTGGCAACTAAGCCCCAGGCAGCCGCTTGCTCACTCCCCCCCTGGGTAGGTTGGGGGAGAGGACTGGAGGAGTAAAATGAATGTAAAACTCGTGGGTTGAGATAAAGACAGTTTAACAGGTAAAGCACAAGTTGTGCATGCAAGCAAAGCAAAAATAAGGAATTCATTCACCATTCCCCATCACCGTTCCCCACCAGCAGGCAGGTGTTGAGCCATCCCCAGGAAGGGAGGGCTCTGTCATGAGTCGTGGTTAGTTGGGAAGACAAACACTGTAACTCCAAATGTGTGTGTCCCCTCCTTCCTTTTCCCCCAGCTTTATATGCGAGCATGATGTTCTATGGTATAGAACATCCCTTTGGCCAGTTTGGGTCAGCTGTCCTGGCTCTGCTCCCTCCCGGCTTCTTGTGCACCCACTTACTGGCAGAGAGTGGGAAACTTGAAAAGTCCCTTATTTATAGTATGCATTACTTAGCAACTACTAAAATACCAGTGTGCTATCAACATTATTCTCTTACCAAATCCAAAATGCAGCAATGCACCAGCTACTGAGAAGAAAATTAGCTCTATCCCAGCCAAAACCAGGACACCAAAGTAGATATCGTGTTTGCTGGACGTGACTTGCTACTTGAGTGTATAGCTGTTGTCCAGAGGAGGAGGTGGTGGTGGTGTAATTCCTGGTGTATGGCTTTATTAAACAAAAAATTGGAAGAAAACTGGCAAGTTCAGCACCAACCCTGTCATCACTATTGCTTCAGTATTCCCTTACCCAGGACTGACTTCACCCAAGGATGTACTCTACACGCACCCTTACCAGGTAAGATAAGAAGGTGCTTGCACCAGCAATGTTCTTAAAACTTTCCTGCTAATACCTTTTCTTACCAAAGAGAAACAGTACTTGGATCTTATTACTATGCCATGTCGATCAGACCTCATAGTATATAATAACAGTTATTCAACTGGAGCAACTGTTTAGCACCTGTAGCTTTAGTTTCAAACAGAGAACATACTACTCTTATTTGAAAATAACATTTCACCAGTTATTCTTAAATGGATCTGAACTGAAAATAAAAGCAATTAACTAAATGTTCATGCAGGTGTTTGATGTGAATGAACCTTCTTCACAGGTGATGTTGCATTCTGTTGGCTGATTCTGTACCACTTAATATGGTATTGCTGTTTATCAATCTTATATCATCTGTTCTCCTTTTAATAGTCATCTTCAGTATCTTCTCTCAACCTTTTGGTCAGGCTTCCTGAAACTTCTTTGCATGTATAATTGCATAGTAGTTACTGTATTCATTGGAACTATCTTGAAAAAATTAAGTAGCAAATATATAATCTAAAGAAACAACAGAAATGAGCAGGTGCATATTATCCTTTTGAACTTTACCTTCTATGTTGAACTTTATCTGTTGCCGTTCTTCCTTCTCTTCCTCAGTACTAGAAATTCCTTTCTGTAATCATTAATGAGCATAGAAATGTCTACCTCTTGCTGTCTGTCATGTTTCTTTTTTTCCTCACCATCTTTATTATGGTAATATTTTCAGTCCTTGCAGGATACTGTTATCTGGAAGAAGATAGAGAGAACATTTTTATTGTGATGCTTTGGCACAGAGATCTGTATTTTGCTTAAAGAAATACTTAATGGGAACAGAGAGGGTTGTAAAAAAACCTGTATAAATCAGTGAAAGAAGAAGAATGGAACAAAACAAAAATATTTTCAGGATTCCAATGAGAAAACTAGTTTCACTTCTGAAATTAATAAGGTTTTTTACCTGTTCCTCCAAGGTCCATGAAACAATGCTTAAAATACCCAAATAACTTGTATTTCTAAACCTGTCACCTGATAGAACTGTTGCTAGCAGCTGTCATTTCAGCGCAAAACTGAAGATGGCCCTTTTGGGGTAAAGAGCGTAAAAGCTCGGATTTTAAGTTTCCTGTGAAATTACACATCATTTCCCATACATTTTTTTTGCCATTTCTTTGGTTTACATTCATTTTTCTGTAACTTTAAAAAACACTATGAACCAATAAGAAATTACGTGGGTGTGTGTTTGTTTTGGGTTTTCTTTTTCTTTTTTTTTTTTTTTTCCCCACATAGCATTCAAATAGTCTGGAAAAAAAATCATGATTATTGACAGATAATATTCAGACTTCAAGGAGACACAATCAGTGTCGGCAAAGTGTGGGCACTTTTATATGCGGAAGCAGGAACTTAATCTTAGTTTAATTGAAGTCTTAACAGTCTGATCAAATACTTTTTATTTTTTTATTCTTTTAATGATTCCAGTTACAGTATGTAAAGTTCCTGGTACCTACCTCTCTCTTTGATGTATTGCTCCCTCTTGTACAGCCTCTAGTGATCTTAAGGTCAATGGCTTCGGTTCCGCTGTGGTAGTGGTGGCATTAAAGTAAATCTGGTATCGCAACTCCTTGGCAGGAGTCTGATGGTAACGTTGATGATTTTTTTTTTCTTCACATTCTAACCCGGTTCTCTCTGATATGTTAGTTAACATGTTGTACATCTTGCTCTTTATTATTGTTTTCGAGTTCACATGACATCTCTGTTAACCTTACAACTGGTTTTACCACGCTTCAGAGGTTTCTTTCCTTCGATGGTGAGTAACTGGCTATTGCTGAGTCGTTCATAGTGCGGGGGCCTCTGGTGTAAAATGCCTGTAATTATGTGGATTGTTCATTACTGGAAGATCATTCTTCACAGAGTAAGTACTTGTTACTGGTCTCTCTAAGGTACAAAGACATAGCTGATAAAGCTGCCCCTGCTACCAAAACCGTGCCATTTAAGCCCAACACAAGGTGTTACACCACACAGCTATAAAAAGCTGAACAACAGCTGGTGCAGAAAATGGAATAGTAACCTGGTCATTGGATAGCTGCTCTTTAGAGCTGAGGTAAATATCCAGGCAGGCCAGACAAAAATACATCTTGGTGCCCACGTTCTTAGCTTGATCCACAGCCTGTGCCTTGTTACAAGCAATGGTGACGCTGTGTTAACTGGATGCAATGGCAAAGCAGTATTGACAAAGTACTTTGTTCCCATTCTGAGCATTGATATTTTAGCAAGTGCAGAGGTTTGTTATTTTAACTAGCACACATCGTTCTTTCTCCATGTGATGCTTTCGAAGCGGTATCAGGTAACTTGAGCTTGCTTTCTGTGCTTTCCTTCAGGGACTTCTGAAAGTGCGAGTGCAATGCTGGTTTATACAGCATAAGGGGGGGGGGGGGGGAAGTAGAAATTGAGTCACTGGATTTAAAATTAACAAAGGCGCAGAAATGTTAAAGCTAGAGTAAATATTCTGTGGTAATTGTTGAAAGGCTGAGAAGCAACAAGAGTGATTTTAAGAGCTGTAAGCAGTCAGAGAGCTAAACATGTTGCAAAATGCCTGGGGGTGGGCTCAAGAAGCAGAAAGGTTACATCCTGCTTGAATTGAAGAGAGGTTTTGTTGTTGTTGTTGTTTTTTTATTTGTCAGTTTTTCTTTTTTTAAAATAAACTTTTGAAGCAATTTCTGTATGAAAACATACAGAATAAATTATTCAGCTGTAGCTCAATATGCATTCGGGCCAATAAAGGATTCCTATAGCTTAGGATGTTTACAACAGGTCTCTAAAGGAATTTGAAACATAATCATTGAGGCTGTTTCTGGGCACAGGTACTGTGTGCATGGTGAAAGAGCTGTGAGTTTTGTTGTTCTTAAATAGTTAGAACAGTGGCTTATCTTCTGGAGCTGAGTTTACCCAGTGTTAACCAGTGGTATTTAAGTATATGTACACTATTTGGTCATTAGGTTATAGTTTAATCTGCTCAGTAGGCTTTAGACTTTTTTTTGGTGTTAAAACTGCAAGAGCTTAGGAGGATAAAGTTAGCATGTAATATATGACCTGTGTTATATCAATAATAGAAACTGAAAAAGCCATTTCTATCCCTGACCTATTACTAGTACTTTCTCAATAGAAGTGCAGTGACAACTATATCCAGGCTGTGTACTCTGACTTCATTTCAATACAGTGCTCTTTTCGTATTCATTTATTCATTTTTAGTAATGGAAGTTTCTACTTCTTACGAGTCAACAGAATATTAACATTAATGATAAAACAGCAAGAAGGAGCATGAAGGGAAAGGATTATAAATGAGATTTGGGGAATAGTAATACTTTTCTTTTGTAGTATACAAAAAGGCATTAAATTGAAAACAGAATCTACTAGATACCAGCAATAAAAGGGAAAAAAAATATCTGTTTGGTGACTAGGAAATGCACTGCAGAAAACCTTGCAAAGATATTTTTGTATGTGCTTGTATTAAATCATGCTGAAGTTGAAAGCATATGAATTAGATACCATATTGCAACTTTATATTCAATACCAGGTTCATTATTTTCAGGGAGATTTTTATTAAAACATGCAGGAAAAACTTGGTGATGATGTTATTAACTATCATGATGAAATTAAGTGATAGCTTTGTATTTGACACTAAAATAGGGGGGGCTTGATCTATGTTGCGTCATGGTACATACATATTACTGAATATTTGGAGGGAAGTGTCAACATCTTTACTGTCGTAATATTATGTTTTAAGCAAAGAATGAGGAAAGCATAACTGCATGAGAGGAGCAGATGATAAAGGCAGAAGGATCATCATACCTTAAATATATGAAGCAATTTTAAGTGCACACATCAGAGCCATGAGCTTCCCAATGTGCAAGTATTAAAAAGTGGCCATGTTAATATATATTTGTGCATCTGTGTACAAAATATTTCATCTTCCAGTCTGTTAAATGATCAAGGAGAAAATATTAATGCGGAGAGAATACTGGAGTCCTGTCAGGTTATGAATAAATTCTGCAAAGAGAAACCTAGGAAATTGCCAAATTTCAGGTATTAAAGAAGTAAAGACAACATGAAGAAAGACAAGTTTCAGTGGATAAAGTGGAAATTTGCAATAGGAGCAGTTTGATGGTCTTACCTAGCATCAGTGGAGTCAGCTTTTAAAATCCTGTATGTTTTGTAATCATCCAGTTACCCTGGAAAGTAATGGTAACTCGATTGTAACGCAAGTAATTGCAGAATATGAATAAAAATCCTAAGACTAATGATGAACAATTTGCTCTTCAGACATTGTCATGTATCTTCTCATACTCCCACTGTCACAAGTTGTTTTGAAGATTGTGGAACTGTCCCCTGACACTAGGAGGCACTTGCTAGAGAAACAGTAGCTAGCAGATTAGTTGCCCACCAAAAGCTGTTTCATATATATATGTATAGCAAAATAATCCCAGGAATTTTAAATCATTGTGGTAACTGGACATTGTTTCTATGTGAGAATCTCTCTGAATTGCAAAAGTGTTGATAAAATGAGCTGAAGCCACGGATAACGTTATTATGAGACTCTTAGGAAATGACAAGAGCATCCTAATGAGCTCAAGGCATGGCTATGAGGTGGTATCATTGTTCTTTCCTGTTTTTTAATTGGGATCTAGAACTAAGGGGCTGGCTGTGTTCCAGGAGATGCTCCAGGGTAGGCTCTCCGTGGGCCACGTTTCCTTCAGGGCATATGCACTTCCTCCAGCACAGTGTTCTCCACAGGGCACCGTGTAGACATCTTCTCTGGTTCCTGGAGCACCTCAGCTCCCTTCTTCTTCAGACTTTGATGTTTGCAGGGCTTTTTCTCACCTTTTTTCCCTTCGAGCCTCCACTGTCTTGTATTCCACCCTTTCTTGAATATGTTTTCACAGAGGTGCCACTATCTTTACGGATGCTCACTGTTGTTTGCGGACCCACTGCAACAGTGATTCTGTTGCAGAGCTGGTTGGAAGTGTCTGTGTCTGGCACAGGGCAGCCCCGATCTCACGGAGACCATCCTGCAGCCCTCCCAATACCAGCACCTTGCCACATAAACCTGTTGCAAAAGCAAACAAAAGCAAAGCGTAACCTCTCAGTTGACCTGAATGGGATAAACATTAATTATCTTATAATTGGTATTCATGTTAGGGAAATACTTCCCTGGATTTACAGATTTGCTAATATGTGACAGATTAGTGTTACA
Organism: Falco rusticolus; assembly: GCF_015220075.1. Taxonomy (NCBI): domain Eukaryota; kingdom Metazoa; phylum Chordata; class Aves; order Falconiformes; family Falconidae; genus Falco; species Falco rusticolus. The sequence goes on from NC_051187.1 coordinate 52,323,341, forward strand.
AAATGCTTGATTAGTTGTGTGTATTTAGGCACCTAGCAAATTCAGAAACTAATGAAACACAGTGCAACTTCTGTTCCAAAATACTTGGATACACCAGCACCTGGTGCTGTTAGTAACAACTACTTTGAATTTGCCCTTGGAGTGAGAGAGACAAAGTCTGTAGAACTTCCATTGGTGCCTCAGGCCCAGAGACCACCTTTTGCTACAGGAGCTGGGCATTGCATCAAGTGTGTCAAATAGATGGCCCATGCCTCCGGCAGAAAAGTTTTACAAATAACATCTCTCCTCTTTAATTACAATCTCAGAACAATTACCCTTCATGAATTACACCGAAACTGGGGTTTTGCTTGCAAGCTGGTCTGAAAAATCAATAAATTGACTGAGATACTGTGTTAAATTGCGTTAATACTGGAATTCATTCTTCATTATATGGAGTTAAGAACAAGTGTTTGGTTTAGAGGTGATTTGGGTGTAGCTGGGACTGTGTTCAATTTATTTGGGAGAAAATTATCTATGTCAGTGAAAAGGTCTAATCTAAACAAATACAGAAACTGGTATTTACTCCATGTTCTATTGTGATACAGACTTCCCTTATTCTCATATGACATAAGCTAGCAATCAGATTTTGTATCAGAATGGCCAAATTAAGGATAACATTTTTTTAAGAAGGTGATACTGTCCTTTTATTGGCAGTGGATTAGTGTTGCATTTAATATAACTATTCTGGAAAATCTTTGACCAAGTGGTGTGCTACATCTTTACTAGCAGTCCTGTGTATGTGGTGATTATTTATTGTGTTTTCTGTTAAACCCATACAACGTTTGAGTGTGCAAGATTGATGTCAGCCAAATAGGAACGGAACAACAAGCAGAGTTTACCTTTCAAAATTGAGCCACAAATTCTGTGGTAGCCATTTCACAAGCATTTGTCAATCAGCAGCAATTTAATCTGTGGGAGTAAACTACTTGACAAAATTATAAGAATAGTCTCTCACAGAAATTTGAATAAAATTTGTGTACATACATTGCTTATACCTGCTCTTTTATTATTAGAGAGTAAGTTTTCCAATCTTTTTTAAACAGTACAGGTGTGAACTCAAGAGTAACCTAAATAGCAAAACCATTATGAATTCACTTGTTATGGAACTCCTAGATGTGATTTGAGTGATCTGACTGGTAAAGTAACATAGACAAGGAGTGTGAAAGACAAAACAAGAACAAAACTAGTGAGAACAAGGAGGAATCCATCAGAGTCTACCAACATCCATCCAGTGTTTTGTTTTTAATATTTCCCTTTGCAACAAATATGCACAAAGAGCAATAGGTCTGTCTTCGGAAGGTCTTTATACCTCAGTGCTCTTTCCTGATATTGGCCCATAGGAGAGAAAAAATCAAAAGAAAAAAACAAGTGCAAAGGGATGATACTAGTAAACTGCCATTTACCAAATCAGATTAGGGATTTTTATCGACCTGGATACAGGTAATTGCTGGTAGAATATTTATTTGTTTATGTATGTATTTATTAGTTTAGTTTATTTCCCTTGTGATTCTCTATTGTGCCAACATCCTGAAAGGAATATCTTCTGGTTTGGGTTTAGTTTGATTATTCTTCTTTGTGGTATTACTTTAATTAATGTGGTTCTCATCGTCTTTAGTAGTGATAAAACTAGTATGCAATGTTCACTATTTTTTAATGGGTGTTTTTCAGAGCTATACTATCGCTGTAGTTCTGCCTTTATTGAACATGCTTATGCTGAGAAGCAGATTAAGTAAATATCATGTATATGGGGCACATATTGCCAAAAGAAGGTGCCAAATATTTGAATCCAAGAGCTTTTGATAATCTCTTAAGCAGAAAGGGAAGAAATTAGTTGGCTGACTCCATTCCTAAACCCCAGGTTTTTCTGTCTTCCTTTCTAAAATCTCTTGTTGCCATGTCTGCAGATTTCTCTTGCTGTTGGGAATATTTGCAAACTCTGTTAGTGGTGGGGCTTTTGTTCTGGCTCATTATTTTCCCCTGCTGTTGCTTCCTTGCTCATTTCCTTTTATCTTGCTGTATTGTTTTTATTCTCTCTCCACATTACAGTCCCATTTGGCTCATCCTCTCTATTCTTCCTTTTCTATAAAACATATTTTTTATCACCCATAAAGCGTGCTTCTAAAACTTCAACAATAACAGAAACCATAAAGTCACGCCCTTTCTTTTAATTTTTGTTTTTCCTCAGTCCTTTTCTTATTTTTAGGCAGAAGGGAAGAAAAAAACCCCACATCTAAGACAAAATACCCATACAGAATAGTTCTCAGGGACTAGGAAGTGATATTTTTCCTCTCGTTCTGAATGCTAGCTGCTGTGTTCAAAATCTATGAAAAAAAATATGCCATTTTCAATTCTGTGAATATTAAGGTAGTTTTATATATCTTTTAAAATGTCTAGAAAATTATATTGGTTTACTCCATCTTGTATCAAGAAAGAAATTCCTGTAAAATTTGTTTAGGCACCCTTTGGTTTTCTTAACTATTTGTAACAGATTCTGCTAGTTGGCAACTGCATAGAGAACAGCTATTTTCAGCTGACCATGCAGATGTAGAATTTAATTGAAATACTTTCAAATCCTTTTGGGCACCTACAAAAAACTTTTTAGACTGCCAGAAATCTAAAAAGTGCATTAGTGCTTTCTAGTACACTTTATATTCCATACTGTAATGGATTTTCAGCAGGCCCTGCCACTGTTCTGGCTAAACACAGAATGCTTGCTGTGTGTTTATCATGTCACACATTCATGGAAGATCCTAGCACAATAAATAGGAGGGTGTGAAGAGAGCACTGATGGTATATATTCCTCTTTCATATTGCTGGTCTGTTGTTGTTGCATACAAATAGCCATAAAATTCTTAAAGCTAAGACTTCTTAAAATTCTAGGTGAGTGAGTTACTTTTATAGTAAAGATAGAAGAATTTAATACTGGGCAGCTTTCCTTTTTCTAAAGATGGTCATTTCAGCTTTGTTTCTATCCTGCATTGTTCCAGGATGGAACAGATAGATAGATCTGTTGCTTCCCCTTGCCCTTTGCTTGTAAGTAATGAATGTATTGTGCTGCTTTATTTTTGAAAAATTTCTGCATAAACATTAAAAAAATGTTCAAAGATGTTCTCATTCAATACTCATCTTGTATTAATTCAAATATATTATTGCAGGACGAAATAAAAATCTTATTAAATACACCTGGGAAAGCATACCCCTTGAAAACTTCGCATGGCAAGATTTTACCTCCTTCTCATGGGAGGGCCTCTAAAGTTCAGGTTAAAGAAATCAGTGAACTACCCGGTTGTCTAGAGAATTCTTATACAAGGGACACATGCTGATGCTTCAGATTTTCTTAACCGGTGGACTAAGAGAAACCTTCTACAGAAGTATTTATGGTGTACAGCTGAGTATCTATAGCCGGGGGAAGCTTTGTTGTGAAGAACAAGGGAGTGTAGACAGCCTGACTCAACTTCCTTTTCAATATGGGATGCTAGAACATTGTATTGAACTGTCCTGAGGTGCTAGAGTGAGTCACTCAAAATCTCTTCTGCACGTTTTCTTAAAATTTTTGTTTTCTTTTACACAAAGTAAATTTTAGGTTTTTTTCCTTTTTGCCAAAACTCATTAAATACAACCACAACAGTAATGTGGCTTGCTACTCTGTAACCCCTGGTTGCATAAATGTGTTCCACTGTGTGTGTGTGTAAGAGATGATGTTTCCAATAACTAGTGGGGAAAATTCCCACAGTACATGACAATTATTCAATCTTCAGCTCTCAAAAGAGTGGTCTAGGTAAGTTCTCAAAGGTTAACAAATACATTATTTCTGGAAGAAGTCTGCTGCCTACAGGGAACGATTTTCTTTTAGAAGGGGCAAGAGGGGAAGGCACAGGGGAGGGGAGCAGGGATGAAGACTGTACAATATGTTTAATGAAATACTCATTTTTTTCATACTTTTATTCAATCTTTCTTTGAAATTATCTGTGGAAGTTTCTGGTGCTTTCACTTCCTATTCTGGTAAACTTGCCTCATTAACCCATTACAGTTCTTTAATTCCTCAGTCTCTGTTGTGTCCTGTATTTTGACTCCCTCCCTCCCTTCTTTCTTTTCTTTCTTTTCTTTTTTTCTGTAGTTCCCTGACTTGTTCTTTGTCAGCATTTTGGTTTCTGTGCTGCTTCTGTGCTCATTTGTGAACAGTCATCTTCTCCATCTGCAGTTTTCACTCTTGCTTGAAATCTTCCCTTGAAATGTATCATTTTTATTTTCCTTGTAGTCGTATTGATAGTGCAGATCCAATAACTTGGAGTGCAAGCTTATATGGAGGTACCAGTGAAGTCAAAAGGGAAAACCAGGCTAGAATAAAATTTCCAATTGGAAAAAAGGGAAAACCGGGCTAGAATAAAATTTCCAATCGGGAAAAAAGTTATTGCTTATGTTTGCTAACATGTTTTATCTTACTCATCATCTATATCAGTTACCACAAAATAGGTTGTGTGTCCGTATTAAGAAAATAAGTTAAATCAAGGATTGTCACAAAAGTCTTAGCTATTTTGTCTTTTTTTGTCTTGAAAGTGTATTCACCAGGCTCTTGGTTATTGTTGAGTTACTGCATCAGCAGCAGGTTTCCTGAATGTGTATTGAATTAGCACATCAATGTTACTGGTAAAAGTAAGCATTGACTTGTGCATTGGCACTTCAGAAATAAAATTTATGATATTTAAACATCCTGACACTTTCTCCTACTGTTTGCTACCACTTTCACCAGCTTTGCCTTTAGAAGCCAACATCTGGCTACATAGTCAACATCTGTGGCAACAGTTTTGGCTGTATTTGGCAACTAGAGGATCCACATGACAGACTGTGCACTTCAGCTGTAATCTTTACAGTAGAGGTTTCTGGAGGCAGTGTTTTAAATCAGGGTTGCTTTGGTCCTCACACTATGGGGAACAGCTCTGCCAGTTAGCCCCATTTTTGATAACTCTATAGCTGTTGTAGAATTGCAGTGACTGAAGGAATTGCAGGAGGCCTTTGCCTACTTATAATACCTTATTTTCCATTAATTTCTATTACTTTGCATAACTTCAGTTCCAATTAAAAAAACCCCAACAAAACAACAAAAAAAAAACCCAAAAAACAAAACAAAACAAAAAAACCACAAGAAAACCCACATACAAGGTGTCTTTTGAAACTATCCTTTAAAATTACTCTACAGAGCACTTCAGGGATGTGACCAGTTTTGGGACAAAGCATATTTAATCCACAGGGCAGTTCAGACTCTTATCCTTACAGGCAAACTATTTCCTGGATTGGTTAAAAAAAGGCACAAGGAAGCCAGAATCTGTCTCTAGTGTACTTTATTTTATCACCAATTAGTTAGTTGTTATTTTACCATGTACAAAGTGGTATAGGCACTATGAATATCATAATATACGAAAGCTAGCTACCCATTGTAACTCCTCTGAATTGAGTGCAAACTTTCCAAAGTAATTGATCAAATGATCGATGATTATAAGAAGCAGTGTGCTGATGTTGGATAGCTGTGCTGGCACCCTCTTAATTTCAAAGGAAGCTATATTTGCTGGGATAGGGGTTAGGCAGTAGCAACTCTAGCTTTTGCAGGTAGACTGATAGCCGTGCTTGAAACCTTTTCTTTTTGTTGTCTAAATCATTTATGATGCCATTAGTTAAGCAACATTGGCAAACCAATTTATAATTGTACATGTACATGATTATACTACCTATACAAGGATTACAGTTTCATCACTAGATGTAAATGGAAACAAAATCCAAATCACAGCATACAATGTCAAAGGATTTCTAAGGGCAATATAATAATGTAAAATATCACAGGTGCTTTTTTCCACATTGTAATAGCATTGCCTTTTCAAAAGGGTGAAGTTACTTCCTACAAACAAACATTAACTTCAGTAACTCATCAGGGTTACTATTAGTTGGAACAGTGTAATATGCTTCCGCCAGTTCTCTCTAAGGTTGTGCTACAATGAATATTTAAGATCCAGGACGTTCTTACAACAAAATTTAAAACATCATCTTGAACAGTGTCTTCAAAAATAAACTGGTTTCTAAAACCAGTCACCACTGACATTTGTTGGTGAACAGGGTCAGATCAGTACACAGATCCTTATCTTCACTAAAGATTTTGCAGACACATGCAACTTACTAGGAGACACCTTAATATGCTAAATCTTATAACACATTGGTCCCTATAGGGAGATGTCTTTAAGTACCAGCTGCAGTCATCATCCTCCCAAAACCTTAATATAGTTTGTGGATTTGGATCAAGGTAACTGTTGGAATTTTAAATATCTTTGCAATGTAAATGACCCAGGCACAACCTTTTTATGCAAATATGAGGATCTGGTAGGCTTTGTAGAAGAAACAATAATTATTTTAAAGTTTTGTTGAGGGTTTTTTGTGTTTTTTCTTTTTTTCTCCTTTTTTTTTTATAGAGCACTCTTTCATTAGTGCATCTCCTTTTTTCCCACCATTATACTCTCAATTAGCATAATGCAGCTTTTCTGGTGTGAACCTTTTGTACATAAAATGTGCTAAAATCTTTATCTTGTACTAATGAGTATTAATTGCTGTATCACTTTGTATGAATGCATGAAATTGTCATGGCTAGAAGTAAGGACTTTTCAATGTATTTCCCTGGAAGAGGTTTCACCATTGCTAAAACAGAAATCTGCTTTGCCTTCAAAAGCTGCAGATAGGCTGCTGTGAAGGGTGTCAAAGATGGGATCTATCCTTTTTTTGTTGTTTTATAATGGGATCTAAAATTGATTATGTTTTTCATTTATTGTGGCATAAATAATGTGACATTTTTTGTACAGTTCATGTGAACACATATATCAGGATTGATGTAAAAGCCATTTACAAATTATAAGAACTAGGAGGGACAGCGGTGGCTTGTGGTTTCCTTGGTTTTGCTCTCCAAATTCAAAAAAATATGTAAAAGTTATGCCTTGCTCCCCTTCCACTGAGTTTAAGGGCTGCATTCCCTATCAGTCTCTATCAAAAAAAAATAAATATTTGGATGAGGTAGGCAGGTAGTATTTATTTTTATTATTACTACTGTTCCTTGCACTGTGACTGGAGAGACCAGGGGACTGCTCATTTGGAATTTAGAGAATCTTACTACGTTTGCAAATTGAATCTGAATTTTTCTACCTGCAAAGTGCTTGGTGAAAACATTAGAGTTTTAAATATAATACAGTATGCATATATAAAGTAAAATGTTATGTCATTTTATCTCTGCCACTGTTTGGCTTTGTATTACCTTTGTAGTTTGTTTAATTAGGTTCTGATCACACCCAGGTTTTTTTTAATGAAACTACATGGCATAGAAGGCCACAGTGTGAGTATTCAGGCATTTGCCACTTCTGAGGCAGAGGGATGTAAATATTCTGTCACCTTTTCTCAGCTGTTTCCCGGTTTTTAGCATGCTGAACTCTGGGATCCTGATCCATGCAGAACTATAGCACTGCGCCAAGTTGGTCTGCTCCATCCTAAGCAATGAGCATTGCAGTGTCTGTGGCATGGGCATGATCTGTGCTTTTGTAGATTTTCTTCTACTACGAAAATTTCTGAAATGATACTGAAGTATGTAGGTCCCTTTGTTTAAAAAAAAAATAAAAATAAGATGCTGACTTCATTTAGTCTATTACTTGAGCAAGTGTGAATCACAGTTAATCTCCATTTGCATATGCTATTACAAATACTAATTAATCCTATTTGCAAAAAGAAATTATGATTAATGCATATCCTTAAAATTAACACCTAATTACATAGAATATAATCTCTAAATTTGAATAAATAGAAGTTACAGTTTTGAACACTGTAGATAGTAAGCAATTTTCTGAACTTACATTTGCTTGTGCTAATTAAAGACTGCTTCATTGTATTTATATTTGCAAACATGTTTTCTTCTCATTACCTAACTTAGTGCTCTGTGAACAGAAGAAAATAACATGCCATTTTTGGCACAGGTCCAAAATATGCATTGTAGACCTGATTTTGAGTCATTTTTTGATGAATTGAACTAGTTAGTGGCATTTTATTTAACAGGTGCTATTGATTTAATTAAATTTACCTGCACATAAAAGGGAGGGAAATTCTGTTTTTTGTTTTTGTTTTTTTTACCATTTGTATGAATGCCTCTTTTTTTTATTCTTGGGAAGGTAAACCCTTATGTAGTCATAAACTCGCTCATGGTGTACAAATAACACATGGGTCAGTATGCAGTAGAAGAAATTTATTGTGCTAACAGTAATAATTATTTGTGAAGATTTTTTTATATACATTTTTTTTCTGTTCTGATATGTAAGCACAATTTGAAATGTGGGCAATCAAAAATTCTGAAAGAGAAAAAATTTTCTTGGAGGCTTTAATTTTGGTTCTGTTTTCAGTGGAGATTAAAAAGTGCATATGCATGTTGTGATGAAATATGTAATTTGTATAATGTGGTAGTTTAAGCAAAGTACTAATTTTCAATTATGATAAGCTAAAAATAAAATTTAACAGATTTTATTTTTATAGTTGGTCTATTAGAAACTACCTCTTTCTAAATTAAATTAAAACCCATAGCTGAAACCCAATTATTATCTTGTATTTAAACCCATTCACTGCTTTCAAATAATTTTAATTGCTTTTAGTTTCCTACCATGAGTCAAAAAGTTATTTACAAACATTTACTAACAAGAGTTAAAAAATACATACATTTTTCACCATCTCATAAAATAAGTTATTATCAGTAATTATTGAAATATTTGTTGTTTTGTTTTTTGGATATACCTGCTATCGTAATGAAAAACCCCAACTAACTATGATTGGGGAAGACTTGCAAATACATTTGATCTCAGACATTTTAAAAACTATTATTATAGTTATTGTATTTTCTACAATACTAGTTCAAGTTTCTATCTTAAATAAATAGAGGATTCCAGACCACAGAGGATCTTGACATTGCCTCCATGGTTAACATTGGGCTTCATAGTGGGGCGTAATGCCGGTCAGTGTTGTAACCTTTTTTTTTCCTCTGGTCACATAATTCCATGATATGGTGATGGGTAAATCGTCTGTATTGAATACGTGGAAAGCTGCAGCATAGACTGATGAAGAGATAAATTTATAAAAAACTCAATGAAATTGCTCAGTAAGCCTAATTTAGAGGTTATTCAAATTAACTAGAGATAACCTTATTTGTAGAGATGCAATGACTATCCAGTGTTATTTTCCTTGGACCATTTTCCTGTGAATTCACTTGGTCTGTGAATTTCAACTTTAGGGATGATGCTGAAGGGCTTGTGGTTATACTTAGAAATATTTTAAAAGTTGCCAAATGTATTATAATTTTTCAGGTTATCATGTGTTTATGCATTCTCCTGAATAAAAAATGAACATCAGTTTTAATTAATGGGCTTGTTTCTGTAGGTTTTTCATCAATATGGTAACTGTTTACATGTATGTGCTCTCGATTTTTTTATTAGTTACTTGAAAAAACTTTGCAAGGTAAGCTTTTGAGATGCATTTGTTGGAGGCTGAGTCTTTAGATGTTAAACAAATGCAGTCGTTGGGGGGGGAGGGAAGACATTGAATGGATAGCAGCTAAGGCAAAACCTGTTTGATTAGTGGAGACTTACCTGATATTTCCAGGTCTGTTTTCTTAACAGTGCTCCATCCACCTATGACTGTTGAGGCACTGTCACATTATTGTATGCACCTTATTTTTTAAAAAAATCTGTGATCTAATCCATTTTTGGGGCCAGAAGAAGACAAAGATTCTGTATGCAAGAACAAAACTTTATTGGGATTGAAGTAGCAAGACGAGGGTCTCTCAAATGATTTGATCAAATGATTGGCTTTTGTTTGCATTGATTTCAGAAAACTTGAACCCAATCCTCTGTTTGCAAGTTTCCGTTATTATTTGCATCTTTTTAACCTTCTGTGTCTTCACATGTGTGTCTTCACTCATTTTAAGTTCTGAAATCAAGCCCTTTGCTCTTAACCTCATATTTATTCACCAGGTCTGTGGAAAGCATGTTAATCAACATTCACATGATGTGATACTGCTGTGTCACTGAAATTTCTGCAGATTTCTGTGCAGTTGCCTACCTCGTATAACATGTAACATTTCATCAAAGCTTTAAAAGTGATGGATCTTATTCACAACTGCAGATTTGATTTTTAAGTACTGATGACTTTTACTCTAAAATTTGGATTTTTTTGTCTGTTTAAAGATTTTCTAGGAAAATTCTTCAAAATCAAAACACATGGTATGATAAATAGAACAACCTGGGATTCAGTTCACTGGGATTCAATTTAGGCAAATTAGTTACTCAGTAGCTCCCTGGTTCTCCACTATTTTTAAAACTTAAACTATGTAATTTATGCATTGTTGTTTTTAAAATAATGTTGCTGTTGAACTTAAAGGACTGTCCACAAGATGTGATCCATCAATAATTAATGTACTAATGCCATACTAATTGCCAGGGATTTACAGAAGCTGGAAGCAATCACTGCCAAGGCAATTTGAGTCTCCGTGTGCGTCCTCATTTGAGGTACTCGCTTCTGCTGTCATAATTACTTGAATGTCACATTTAAATGTTTCATCTTTTTCAAGACCTTAAGAAAGCAGAGTGACTGCAGTTGGCAACACCAGTTATCTGCAGGGAGAGATTCTGAATTGCTACCAGAACCTGTATTGCTACAGCATTTTCCACTTTAGCTCTTCCTCACTCTTGCTGAAAGTTCAGATAAATCAGTGTGGTTGCACATACTGGACAAATTTCAGTAAGAAGTCACTTTATTCAGAAAATTATCAGCAAGACACCCAAAATAATCTTTCTTGTCCATTTGGTGCTGGAAAGGTGTCCAGAGGTTGCTGCTGTGTTTTGGGAATGCATTTCAAGATCAGAAACAAAACACTTTGTGAAAGTCCAATGGAAACAGAAGGAGATGAGCAAAAGGTCTAGAAACCACCTCTTGAGAGAATTTGCTGGAGTCTGGATAGCTTAAGGAAAAGAAGCCATGTTAGAAACTTCAATGTGGATTTCTGAGCACCTGTCTGCATAGCAGTTATCCTGCAATGTGGGTACTGCATATAAACAACGGTGAAGTTGAGATAGTTAAAGCTAAGTCAGATGGAGAAAAATATCAATTTCTTTATTAATGGGAACCTGGGAAGTGAGATTTATTAGCAAAAGCAGCCCTCAATGATCCAGAGCTGAGGTTACCTGAGAAGGATCGCCCCTGGGATTCAGTTCCATCACAGAGCAGGCTTGTGTCCTCCTGCTGCTGCCTGCAATGGTGCTGAACTGCTCGTCCATATTATGGACCAACAACTTAACTCTGCAAAAAATGACCGATATCCTGCTGGCTGTCTAAAAGTGCAGGAGCTGTTTAATACCAGGGCTGGCAGTTTAAAGGGCCGTATCATGAAACTGGGAAGAGTAGGTGATTACAGGGAAGCCGAACTCCTCCCTGAAGATGTTACTCACTCCAGCTAAGCCTGTCAGTGGGAGTTTGCCACAGAATTTGCACTAGCTCTCACCAGACAGGCTGGTGAACCAGTTCAGGAGGGTATTCACTTCTCTGTCGGGTTAGTTACCACTGGCTGAGCTCCTGCCCTGGCTCCCTGGAGTGCCAGAGATATGCCAGTGCTGTTAAGAAGGGTGCAGCAGGAGCCGCTACGATACCATGGCTGTAAACTGCAGCTGGCTGCTGTACCGCTTCAGGTGTTCATGAAAGCAGAGGGCCCAGGGACAATGTAGTGTGGCTTCTCCATTTTCCCCATAATGGACAGTGATTTTCAGGTATCTGGGGTAGTCTCAGAGGGCTCACCATGCCACTCACCTGTGATGGTCACCGCTGCTTACATAGTGGGTAGGGCTGCAGGACAAGACAGTAGAGCCCAAGCTTTGACTGATTTCTGGTGCTGTGGAGGAGTAGCATCTTGCTGATGTAAGGAACTGAACTTGAACTTAACGTGTTACTCTGTTGATCCAATAGTTTTTGAAATGTGGGATCAGAAGAATTATTACTTTGCCTTGAGAGTTCACGGGGATAAACAGAATCCAGTTTAAATTTTAAATTTGGTACAAATAGCCTGAGTTCAGGCCATGGAAAGAGTACATGCATGCTCAGGTTTTTGCATGGGTGGGTATATATTCTTGCCAGCATTTCTAATGTATTAAATCCTTGAGTAATCAATCCTGAAGTGCCACATAGTATAGTAAGTTGATAGACTTGTTTTTTTAAATAAATGGAAGTGAAAGTACTAATTTTGTTAACTGTGTTTTCAACTGGGTCATTAAAAATAGTTCAGTTACCATATGTACCATAGTGCTGAAACCCTGAAGCTATTGAAAGGGAAGCCTTAAAGATGTACTTTATGTTTGCTAGGAAAACTCAATGCTATTAATGTCAGGCTGGCAAGAGATAAATATTTATTCATCAATATTTCATTTAGACAAATTTATCTTACCGTTTTCAAAGGCACCCATCCTTAAATATATTCCCCAGGCTCAACTGAAGAGTCTTGGTGCTTATCTTGGTTCTTGTCATGTTTTAACTCTGGTCAGCAACTAAGCACCAAGCAGCTCCTTGCTCACTTACCCCAGGTGGGATGGGGTGGAGAATCAGAAGAGTAGAAGCAAGAGAAGACTCAGGGTTGAGATAAAGACAGTTCAATAGGTAAAGCAAAAGCCATGCACGCAAGCAAAGCAAAACAAGGAATTCATTCACCACTCTCCAGCAACAGGCTGGTGTTCAGCCATCCCTGGGAAAGCAGGGCTCCTCATGCATAATGGTTACTTGGGAAGACAAAACTCCATAACTCTGGATGTCCCCCTCCTTTCTTCTTCTTCCCCCACGTTTATATGCTGGGCATGATGCCATATGGTATGGAATATCCCTTTGGTTAGTTGGGGTCACCTGCCCTGGCTGTGTCCCCTCCCAGTTTCTTGTGCCCCCCCAGCCTGCCCACTGGTGGGGTGGGTGAGAAGCAGGAAAGACCTTGGCTCTGTGTAAGCCCCGCTCAGCAATGACAAAACCATCCCTGTATTATCAACACTTTTTTCAACACAAAGCCAATACATAGCCCCATACTAGGTACTAAGAAGAAAATTAACTCTATCCCAGCCAAAACCAGTATGTTGCATAGCTTTGTCCTTAATCTAGCATCCTGCAAACCCCTAACTATAGGAGTAAGATTTTTACATAGTGAATTAACTCAAAATGTTGATTTCTTTCTTTTTTTGACAGCTATTCAGTCAAATGTTGCTAGATCTGATGGGATGAATTGAATAGTTTTCTTTGTTTAGGGTGGAGGAAGGAAAGGAAGAGAAGCAGTAACTAATGACAGTATGGTTCTCCACTACGCTTATGGTGCTCCAACAGCAAGATGCTAACTGAAACGGTTCCTCCTTTCCACGTAGCATTGAATGTAGTGATTGTGGAGCCAAGGTTGTGAGTCAGTTGACATGGTGAAGGAAGTCCACCTGTCCCAACTTGTCCTAGAGCATCCTGATCTCTTGAGCTGGCTTAAAGGGGTGGAGGGATGCAAGAACCCTCTGGTTTCTCTTTCAGTGCAGCTTGCCTCTGCAGCAGGTTAGTTGTGGCAAAATTAAAAATTGTACTTTGAGTTGTGAGAGGGAAAACAAGGAGCGAAGCAAGCTGACACAGCTTCCCAGGACACTCTGAGAAGTGACTGTCAGTGGTAACACACACAGGTGCTCCTTGGGCAGCATCAGGAACCAGTGTTGCCAAGTGGCACAGTGGGAAGGAAACTTTTCACTGGAGTCAGGACTTTTTTCTGGTGGCTGCTCATAAGCAGAGTACTCTCATGTGTGGCAAGCCTTGGAGAAACATGATGATATACCCAGAGAGCCTGGAGAACATTCCTCATGCTACTACAGACCTTCCTTGAGAGGGAATGCTGCAAGCAGGGTTCTAGAGAGCCACAATGCAAATGTCCAGTGCTACTGAGGAGTGTGACTAGTGAGGCACTAGCAGTTGACAGCCCACATTCTGGATGATGTAATCAATTCATTGATGTAGTCAATGTTATAAATACCTTCAGAATTATTTCCTTTGTGTTATGGGCAGCGGTTGACAATAAGGGATGGTGACATGGATAATTCTTTTTGAGAAATACAAACATCACAAGTTCTTCTCTGAAAAGCAAGGTGCTTAAAAAAACCTAATCTTTACACACCACCAGGCAAAAAAAAAAAAAAAAAAAGAACATGCACAATTGGTAATAAGAATAAATAAAGAAGATAAAGATCAGAAGGAGGGAAAACTTTCATAGGGATACTGCAGTTGAATTTCAGTCTTACCAAAAGCATTTCTCTTCATCTCAAAATGATACATAAGTCTAAATTAGCATATTCAAACAGAAGTAGTCCATGCCTGGGTTGTAGGTGCTATCACCAATGCATGATACATATGAAAATTTGTATTTTACTATTTGCACAGGATTACCACTCAAATAAATTCATAGCTTTTGGAAAAATGCAGAAGTAGTTCTACATGTTGATTAGGTACTTGTTGAAGATAAAATGTTGTAATATATTTTACAGCCCTGAAGGGGACAATGAATTGATGTCTTAATATTGGTATTTTTGCTTTTTCAGTGTCATTGGCATCTTACGCTGCATATGTAGCTGTGATGTCACTCAGTGTTTTGAGGATTGTTCTGGAATGTCTGCTTTACTTTTCTGTACCCACTTAATTTATCACCACAGCATGGTTTAGCAATAAGGCTTCTGAATTCATTATTGGAAAACCTGTTTTCTGACCTCATGCTTCCACTGGTGTTCTGTATGATCTCACCTAGGTAATTCTTCCTTTCTGTAATTGGTTTCTTTATTTGTCATTTACTGAAGTGCTTTGAATTCTCTGAATGTCAAGAATTATTATTTATTAGGAAAATGTACTGGCTTTTTTGTTACTATTTGCATAAAATATTTAAATTTGCGATACTGCATTATTGATTTATAGCAGTTTAGTAGAGGTAACAAGTGTGATGGCTTTGTGTCAACACTTCAAAGTAAAAATGAGTGTTCATAATACGAAAGCCATTAGCTAATGAGATTGTTATTAACAGTTTAAATAGGTAATTTTAAAAGCCTTATCTTTCTTTACTTAGCTTGAAAAGTAATACAGTGAGAGTCTTAGTGGGTCATAAATTGGCATAATTTAAATACCATTGCTCTTAATTTTATATGCTGCTCCTATTAAACCATGAAATGTATGTGCTCAGAAGTCAGTCTGCAGTTTTAATGTATGGCACTGGGCTGCTCTGACACTGCCACCATTGTCTGTTGAGATTGTCTGTAACATGCCCATACTGTGACGAGAGAGAATTATTGAATTCTGTAAGTAATGTATTATATAAATGAATTAATATAGCTGAGTCTGTGCCAGGTTGTTTGAACAAATTGGAACTTTTCTCAAAACTAAACTCAGAGTTCTGAAAAGGACAGTGTTTTCAACAATCCAGGAATGGAAGGATCAAGATTATTCTCTTTGTTCCTTCTGTTTCAAATGGAATGTTTATCAGAGGTTCACATGCTTTAACCTAAGCAGGTTTTGGCGGGTGTATTTTCTGTTGTTTTGTTGTTCAGGATTTTTGGGGTGAAGGGGGTGGTTCATGGCACTACACTTTGAATACTTTGCAGTGTGGTTTGCTGTTTTCTGCCTAATAGGTAAAATGTTTATTTTCTAATAAATCTGGAGAATTTTCATCTAAAAGTACATCCTACAGTGCTGAGATTAGACCAAGTTAATACTGATTTCTGAGACAGAATTCATCTAACAGAAAAATGACAGTAGGTTTCTAGAAAGATAACTTATTCTGGCTAAGATTACTGCCTGTATGTTTTTGGATGCTTAAGTTTTGGAACTTTTTATTACTGAGTAAGCTGTTTCATAGCAAAACAACAACAAAACCTGCAAATTTTTCTCCAGTAAGAGCAGTGCATGCTCAGATATAACTTTTGCATTATTCCCCCAAAAGCTCCATTAACATCTATGACACCCATCCCTTGATTTAGCATAAATCACAGTTACAAGTATGTGTGGAGAATTATATAATGTTGTTTAGAAGAATTTCATGTGTGGTGTTATTTTACTGAAGGTGTATGGGAGCATGGCATGGAACCATAATGCAGCGTGTTCTGCTTTAGCATGTTATGATAGGATTAATTTCTACTGTAGTTGATGCTATTCTGATTAATGCATCACAAAATATGGGCCAGCTGGACAGCAACGTACCCCATGAGCCTTATGATGTTTCTAAATTCATCATTCTTGATATGTAATATCTCTCATTTTCCCTGTGGGCCACTATAGCCTACTCTTCCATAGCAAGGTTGAGCTTCTAAAATACCAGGCTTAATGAAAAAGTAAAATATAAAAAAAGACAGAATTTGCTTGTAACCAGTGAGTCCTACTGTCTTTTATTATGGATGATCAATCAATTGACTTGCACTTTTGCATTCTGCTCTTCTGTTGGATTTAATGTAAGGGTGTGCCATTTTCTTTCTCTAATCTATCATCAAAATAAACCAGCATGTTAATTAAGTACTTTCTGATTGCAGATAGACACATTTTTGGGTTACCTTGTAAAGATTTCAGGACACTAAGTTTAATTTTACAAGCCATTTTGTGGTGGTAGTTTAGGTTTCTTTTTCCTCTTGTAGCATAGAAGGATTCTTGTCTCCAAACACACCCAACTGAGATTACACCTTCCTTGACAAGTCTGTGATACTATGACTTCAGTGAAACGCAAGAACTGTAAAACCTAAAATCTTCACTTACGTCTTATTGCCTGCTTCCTTTCAAGAAGGCATTATATTGAAAACAGTAGAGGATTTGGTCCAAAGGAAAATATAGTTTATTATGGAAAAAATATTTATATCTGAGTATTTAAAAAATATTTTGTTATAGTACATATCTTAATGTAACAGCCAGTTTAGTGAGAAGTCTAGCATTTGCTTGGAATGAAATCTAAAAAAATGTGTCCTGTTTCACTGGAACAAGTGGTGGCTCCAGAACTGACCTCTGCAACAGCATTTGTTGGGGATAAATAAAATGGAGAATGCTGTGGAAGGCAACAACCTCCTATTACTCTTTCACTTGCGTTCATAGTTTGCTGTTGCCTTTGCAACAGCTAGGACCTCTGCTTTTTCAGTATGATACAGATCCCATGATAAAGAACATCAGCCACATTGTGAAAGCCAGCCTGCAAGCAAGCAGTTTTGCTGAGGCAGCAGATTGTTTAGGCTGTGGAGATGTGCTGAATGATAGGTCACAGGAATCATTTTACTGAGTGTGCTAGAAATGGTGATATCCAAAACCAGTTTGGGCTGGTTTACATGTCTTTTGTCTCTCTTGCTGTACTCCATAGTGGAGGATTAACAAGTACTGTACTGGTTAATCCTTTGGGTGTCTGATCAAGTCTGGGGTTTCAATTTAAACTTAATTGTGAAAACTCTTTTCTTATGCAAAAAAATAGTTGGTTTGTGGTTGTTTGTTTTTTTTTTTTTAAAAAGTATTGCCCTCTTGTGTTAGTGTCAATTGAAACTCTTAATTCTGTTATTAAAGGATATGAGAAAATTGATGTGCTAGTATGAGTGCAAGCTTCAACAATGTGGCACAGAACTAATTTATATATCATCTTTCCAGAAGTATTAATTCTTATGAAGTGTTTTAGGTTACTTTGCTGATTTGCAGTGTTATGAGGGATAGCTGAAAATACAGAGAGAAATGTGGTTTTGTGTTTAATTAGTTAGAAGAGACAAGGTAAAATAGTAGCAGTTAACTATGTTTCAACAGTATAATTTGTTTTGCAGAAAAAATTACATATTTCATGGCTATCTTCAAGTTTGTACATCTAAAACTGCACTCTAATTTTATGCTGGGATGCAGCGTCATTAATGTTTAATAGAGAAATAAATCTAGGTATCATCAGCATAACAATGCTATATTCCTTGGATCTGAGTAATGTGTCTCATGTGGGTGGGCATGAATGGCAAGTAAGATGGGATAAAATATGCAGCTTTATGTAAGGCACTGTGGGGGACTGGTGAAGATCTGGATGCTATTCCTGAAGCACAGGGTAGTAATGTCCTATAAAATCAGAGTTATACCATAAAAGACACAGCAATATTAACATAAAATAAAAGGAAATAAATTTTTACTTCTACTTCATCTACAATGAAAGCCCACTATAAACAGACAAACTAGGGTTCTTTTCCATGCTACAGTAATTTACTTAGATCCAGTAGCTTGTATTCTGTAAAGAAAAAAACCAAACATTTTACTGACTGACCATATGAAAAGACAGCAATTTTGATTCATGCTGGTTGGTATTCGGTCTGTAGATTGTATGGCGATATAGAGAGAGCCTGTCTGCGTATCAGAACAGTTCACTTCATTCCCAGAAAGAAATACTACGGGAATCCTACTCAATAAGGCAGTATAAGCAGCAGCAGGTTTTTCATTGAAACTTCATTAGCTGATGATACCAATACAAATTTCTGGTGATGATAGGAATTTGAGGGCTAAATTACTGGTCTACACTAGGTATTTTTGTTTGAATGTACCTGGTGAGTCTTGAGACTGATACCCCAGAGACTAATAATCACAAATCAGTCTGTCCGAGTAAGCTGGAGGTGAATAGAGCAGCCAGTGTTTTTTCTAAACTTTTTTCCCCATGAGGCAGCTTGTGAAATACTACCAAATTTTCTAGGGAGACTTTTCAATATATTCCATGCTACAAACCAAGGAGCAGTCTCTGCTATAGAGCATCACGCTACTTTTCAGTTTTCAGAATTGCTTTTGCGGATTTTACAGTTTTTAATATTTAGCGGGGCGGGGTGGGGTGAGTGCGGGGAGTAGTTAGCTGTGGGTTCCATTTTCAGCCTTAGATCTCTCAGTGCACTGTTAATGCTACTTTGCATTTATATAGAAACATAAATCTAATGCCTTTATACATGTAAAGTTTCACTTATCTCCCTTAGAGGTGTTAAGTAGCATTTTTTCATTCTCTTTTTGGTAATTCTTCTCAGCATAGGCCCACTTTTTCTTTTCATCTGTCTAGCACTTAACTATCTTCCCACGTATTGCATCATTTGCAGATTTAATTAATGGCTTCTTCATTTAATGAATACTTGTAGAATGATGGTATTTTAACACTCATCCAGCCACTGGTGGAGTAGGCTTTTCATCTGCACTAGATGGAATTCTGTTATGATCAATTTTACTTATGGTTTGTCACTGATTGTGATTCATCAAGCGATGCTTTCAAGCCAAGTTAGTTTAATTTTGTTGTTAAACTTCCTGACATGATTTAACAGTCACATTGTATTGCTTATTAAATGTAATAAAATGTCTCAGATCAAGAACATGAGTAGTTCCAGAGATTTTTACATCTTTTTAAGTGACTTGTGAAAATTAAATGTTTTACAAGCGTCCAGTTAGACAAAAAGCAATTAGAAAAATTGGTTTTGAAAGCAGAAGTCTTCAAACAAATAGAATCTGAGGTCCAGTGACCCTGAGCACTGCCTTAGGAGTATTCAAAGCGTATACCCCAATTTATCCAGTTTAAATGTGCCATGGATAAAAGCAATGTTCTCTTCTGTATTAAATGGCAAAAATAGTACTGGAGAAAGAGAAATGCCTAAGTTCCTTGACTGTGTTTATGAAGGTTTTCAATATTTATAAAATATATTTATATTTATACACTTCTAAGGCTCTTTATGGCTGTCATTAACTTGAAAATTTCAAGTAATGAGGAGATTTAATAGCCTAAATTGGTTTATTTTTAGTTTGATGAATAAAGACATTAAATTAAATTAATGAATATAATAGACAAGTGGGATTTTGTTTGGCCATCAGTACAATTTTCCAGTCTGTTTTTGTTGTCTTAAAACTAATAACCCAAGTATTTACCTAAGAAAATAGGGCAAGATGAAGATCCTCACTCAAATGATTATTTTCTTTAAATATTGTGCTTTGGTGCAGCCTAAACAAGTTACCAGAATTTGTAGGGCTTTTTTCTCCTCTACATAAAAGAAATCTGAGTGATTAAAACTAATAGGTCCCATTTATCCTGCATCTATGAAAGATCTTCTATTTATTGTTATTAAAATATTTTCTCTCCTCTGTTTTTTTTAGCCGCTGCAGCTTTCTGAATTTGAAAGTTAGTGGTTCTTCTCCATCTTGTAGACACATGTTAGAGGTTTGTCTTTCTCTAAGAAATTTAATGATTCAATTATGTATGTAAGAAAAATCACATGAGTTGAAGGTGTACACTTACTCATTAAGGTAAGCCCTAAAGAAGCCCAGAGAGGTAGGAGAGGTCTATGAGAAACAGCTTGTAACTCAGTAACATATTTAATATATTTGTAAGTTGTGTTCATTTGATAGAAATAGAAGCTAGACAGAAGTGAACACACTCTTTGGAGTCTTATTGAGCTGGATTGGAGACACTAAACTGACCATCCTAAGGCAAGAAGGGAGATTTATAGCAGAGCTAGAAATGTAGCCGTAATACTTAAAAACATTATCCTGGCTCTGAAGAGATAATCATCATCCATCCCATTTACTTTATTTGACAATTAACCAAGATGCACTATCCAAAGACAAGATCTATTTTTAAGTTTTCATTCAGGCACTGCATCTTTTTACCTTCCATTTGCATGCTGTGAACTTCTGTCCCCAAAACACAGTTGGATATGAAATACCCAGCTTTGTCCATATCATTCTTATAGATCTGTACCAATACTAGATTATTTGGAATTTGCCAGTGAAGAAATTTCAGGAATGAGTTATACTTTTCTTACTGCTTGTATTCTTTTCAGTATATTGAAACAGTAGTAGCTGTTTAAACACTTAACGTAAAACTGCTGTGTCCTCCTGGCTGTACAAGCCATAAGTGTAAAGCTTTGCTAGCATGATAGTCTGTGATTACAAATTCTGTATGTGACTTTTAAAAATTTCAAAGTTATTTAAAGAAACCCCAAAACCAACAACATGCAACAAATATAGTGACTGGTCAAAATTTGTCATTTTGCCTCAGTTGTACCTGACTTTGTGAGAATTTAAAACTTCGTAAGTACTTTCTGAGTTAATACCTATCATAAAGTTCTAAAGGCTATTAAACAGATTTAAACTCTCCTATTTGAAGTGAGAAGCCATGTTTTTGCACACCATTAGCTGGAAGGTGTGTAATAAAAAGTATAGTTTATTGGGCAATAATGATGAAAGTAGAAGATATTTATTTTAGTTTCCTGGAAAAATTGTTCAAGCATGTGTTCGGCTTGCAGCCAGAGCCCAGCTCGTATGAATGTAATCTCTGATCAGGGTCCCTTCCCAGTGCTGTCAAAGTTTCTGTGATTTCTTTGTCACATCTTCTCCTCGGGGAGGGGTGACCTAGGTTTGTTACCATGGTAAATCCCAGAAACCCTGACACAGATGTAGGGCTTGTTGCAATTCTTGACATCACCTGCTAGTGGACTAGTAAGCATCCTGTGATATGGAATTACAGTGCAGTCTTTTAATATGGTGCATCTTGCATTCCAGCAGCTCTGTCTTTTATAATAAATAACTATAACTGCATTTCCACAGGTGTCCTTTTAGTGTACTGTGAAATATGCCGGCAGTGGTATGTCAAGCATAAGAGTGCATGAAAGTGTCATACCTTCAGCATATTTTTTGAAAGAGTTCTTTATTTCATTATGTTTTGTCCCATTTCATGAATAGATTTCAATGACAAAAGCAGAATAAAATACGAGGTAACCACTAGAGAAGAGTTTGAAATGAACTGAAATGTTTTTTGTTTTGCTGGGGCGGGGGGGCGGGGAAGAGTGGTGCTTCTTTAATATTTGAATTTAAGATACAAATTCTTCAGCAACTACAAAACAACTTACAAAAAAATTACCACAGGAGAGTATGGCTTTATAGATATCATTTATTTATTTATTTAAATGCTTTTCACTGCAGAAACCACATTTGGCAGTGTAATAGTATAAAATCTTTTTTTGTTTGTTTGTATTCTACATTCATGTAAATAATTCTCTGATTATTTATATGTGCACAGAAAATAAAGGCAGAAAGCTTCAATCCCAATGAACGTAATGTGCATTGTCTCCCAAGAGTCTGAAAATGATGTTATTAGCTCTGGAAAGATAGAGTTTGGTCTAGAAGGAATGCTTTTAAAGTTTCACAGAAAATCATTTAAGCATCTGAGAGTCTTTAATACACATTATTAATATGTTAGAAACTATTATTAGCTTAAGCAATGGGAAGATAAAGATCCAGATGCAATAGTAATTCAAGGCAGGGCTTACTTTACCAGTATTATAGAACAACAAAAAAAAAATAAATGAAAGGCAGTATTTTTAAAAACAGGGATACTTAATTACTTGAATTGTATGCCATGCAACTAAAGGGATGATCGGATGGTTAGTATGTTTTGCAGGAAGGCTAAGCATTTTTTCTCATAACTTGTTTTAATCTGGAGTTTATTGATGAGTGGGATTAAAATAACTATCCTTTCCATTCATATTCTCCAGATTATTATTATTATTTTTTAAGATCAGATAGTGCTAGTAGATGGTCAGTAGATGAACACTGTGCAGTGC
Organism: Falco rusticolus; assembly: GCF_015220075.1. Taxonomy (NCBI): domain Eukaryota; kingdom Metazoa; phylum Chordata; class Aves; order Falconiformes; family Falconidae; genus Falco; species Falco rusticolus. The sequence continues at coordinate 52,346,038 of NC_051187.1, forward strand.
TCCTTTTTACACTACTATGCATACTGCAATATTGTTATAATTTAATGTGGTTGCGGGGTGGCAGGATGTATATAAAATTTATACTTGAGCTGTAAACATGGAGAAATAATGTACAAGCAGTAGAGATGGAGAAGGGCTGAACTGTCCAAATCATGAGCATGGGAGTGATAATTAAAACTGTGAATGAAGAAAAGAACTGAAGAGCAGGAGGTCAGATATAAGTCTGTGTTGCTTTGTGAGAGACAGCAATGCAGTGCCAGCCTCTGCCAGGTAATGCTCCATTACTGACTACAAGGGAAGGACAAGCACAGAAGAGTATGAGGAATCATAAAACTGTCCTTCATTTGAAGTGGTGGGAAGGAAGTTCTTTATTTAATTATGTGAGACTTTCCAATATAAGATTATTTTTTTATCCTGTCATTTTTGCTTCAATTTTGCCTGTTTGTCCCCAACTGTCAGCTTGTTTCTATTAGGAAGGTATGTGTGTATATACTCACACGTGCCTGTGTGTGCATCCATTCCACTGGGAGAGCAGGGAGGTATATCTGCAATAAATTTGTCCATAAGCATCTTAATATTCCCTATATCATGAGTACTGTGTGCTTGTAAAGAACTCTATCACCCAAAGGTGAAAATTATAGATTAGGAGGTAAATCAGGCAACTATTTTGTTTCAGACCTGTTTCAAAATACATTGTCACGTACTAGTTGTGAGCTAGCAAACATTACTTTTATTCTTCAAGATGTATTACAACATGGAAATAAAAATAAAGCTAAATCCTGAAGAGGGGGTGCTTCACAGGCTAATGCTTGTCAACCTTGTTCTGCTTGAAGCTGTGTAAACATTTTTCTTTGCAAACCACATCATAATTTTGCATCTTATTTATCCCCATTTGAGGACTGACTCCTCAAATACATTCATGTGATAGTTGTGATCTCATTAACTGGATTTGTTTATTATATAATGTGGTGTTAACATGATAGATTCCATGGCATGTCATTGGATTGAACTGATGCTTGACACATCTAAGTAAAGGGAGATGTGAAAAAAAAGAGATGTCTGTTCTCAGAGGTTTGTAGCCAAGGTACTATAGTTCAGAAAAGCATTAAATTACTAGTTTAAGTGACTTGATAAATACTTTTCTAATCCTATTCTTAAGTAAAGCAAGTTTGAGGATGTTTTTAACTAGGGACATTATTTAATACATTTTTTAATTATTATTTTTACATTTTCCATTCAAGCAGAAGACAAAAAGTTCTTTTTTTACCCAGTATTTTTCAAGTATTTTGTCAATTCCTATACTTTATAGGCCTGGGGGAGAAAATAATTTGTAAGAGGTGTGTGTCTCCAAATAATGTGAAGCAAAATAGAGAAGACATTTCCAGAACTAAGGGTTAGATGAAAGGAAATCTGTGAATATGAAACAGACAAGCATTATTATAGATGGGTAAATAGTGGTAGAGGTAAATTACTCATCCTAGATCAATGACAGATGAAGAAGGTTCTTCATTTCCATTAAGTTCTTATCTCTAGCCTAAGCATCGTGTGATGTTCTTTAGTTCTCATACTATAATCAAAATAGTCTTTCATAAGCATGTAATGAAAGCTTAATGAAAGTTATATACATTTCATTTACTCTGATGGAGAAATCAGGATTCTTTAGAAAGGGAACATTTATTATAAATTACTAATGAGGTTGGCAGTGAGTCAGATTACTACTTAAAGAACGCGATCCATACTGAGAGCTTTCAAAAGAGTGAAAAAAAGATATTTAGCTATCTATGAAATAAAGGCTTTGTAACCATACTTCAAGTGGCTTCAACACTTGCTTTGATTTGTTTTGATAACATACACTTAAACTTTATGAGAATGATTTGCTATAGCGTGACTAAATCTTTTCTAACCAATGGGTTTTTTTTCTCATTAAAAATACAGGTTATATTGTGCCAAGCTAAATAATGACTGTGGCATGTGTCAGAAATAATTTGAAATAAAAAAAAATTAAACCTTCTTTTGTCCTTTCAGAGTCTAACTGTGCAGAAGAGGGTAATCCCATCTGTGTTACTCAGTCTTCATAAGTGCAGATAAATCTCTTGACAAATCATGTATCTATGCGTGAGCCTGGTTATTTTTAGTGTTGAATGCTGTCCTTTATATTTAATCCTGTTCCTTTTTTGTTTTAGATTAAAATGCTGCCATAATATAATCAAATGCCATCATCTCTCATACCACTGTCCCATGGGAAATTTTGCCACTTAAAAATAACATTGGTGTGAAGCAATTCAGAACACAAGGTTAGTGTTTAGATATTAGTCAAAGCAGCCTGCTAAAGACAGACTGATATATATGTTAGAGAGAGAAGTTTATTGAACTTCCTTTTTGAGATGCACATGCAGTTGTCAATTTTAAGAAATCTCCTTTTTCCTGTCAACTAAATGAGGTCTCACATACTGTATCCCCACCAACAAGTTAAGTAGATGTTTTTGACCTTGTCTTCAGTTCCTGGAAAAAATATTGAGTGGACCTCATACTGATTCTTTAAATATTTTGTGTATTAACAGGTATCTGCTTTAGGAAAGGATTGGTGGAGCTGCATAGTTGAGGCACGTTTGTGGGATCTTATTCTATCATTGAAGCTCCTTTTCTGTTTATAGCTGCAACATGTTCTCTTACGAAGTTTCTGATGATACAGAGTTTTTCAGTGGCTTTATGTGAGGGTAATTGACCTCAGTAAGGTCATGAGGCTAAAGCAGACCTATAGTACAAATGTGCACAGTGAGTCACGAATACACAAGTATTCCTGAAAGTCTTCATCTTCTAAGCAGAAGGTGTTTTGTTTTATTGTTTATATAGTAAAATTAAGTAGGATAGTTCACTTATGGATCGATACAGTTTTTTAATCAGTTCTGGCAAAATCCTAGGATATTTTAGAAGGATAAATTGTCTGAGTTTTTGCCAGACAGTCAGGTGAATGAATGCTGCTACTGTGCCTGACAGAGGTGTTCTGAAGAGAGAGTGTTGTTCCTGGTCCTTCCCCAAGGAACTCAGCAATGAGTTAGGAGAAGCAGTATTTCTCCTTTTGTCTACTGCATTTTGGATTAAGAAAAATCATACATACCAAAGGCAGGGCAGGGGGGAGTTTAAGATGTGCTGATGGGTGAAACATTTATTCTGTTAGATACTTTAATTGCATTACTATCAGAGTAAGAAAGAGCATCGGAGGGAACATCAAAGTTGAGGTGTCAGAGTGGTGTCGTACTGGAATGACGATGACTTGGGGTACTGGTGGCTCTCAGTGTAGGAATGAATTTAAATGATGGCTTTGATTTTTGAGGTCTGATTCTTTTCTGTACAGTGACTTGTTCTTTGCACTAGATGTTATCTCTTGCATGTGGGGGAAATGACAGTGGGAGAATGTATAAAAGGATGAGGACTAAGAATTTAAATTCAAGGCTGAAGGATCCATTAATATGACTCAGGTTTTCATTGCGGACTTTAAATTAAAGACAGATTGTATTGTTCTAATACTGAACAAAGGAATATAAATTGGTTACTTTAAAATTGCATTTAACAATTAGAGCTGCCAAATTGTTTGGAAAGATCATTGGAGAGTACCTTTCAGATGTGTTTGCAGTTATCTCTAAAAGTCTGGTGAAGGAATTTGTCTTCAGCACTCTACAGTTCATCTAAGCAGTTTTCACTGTTAAGGTCCATGTACTACCTATCCATTTTTACTTGATGTCCTTTTGCCTTCTGGGTCCAGAGTTCCCTAGAATCACTGAAAAATTAACTTGGGAAGGAATCTGTGAAGGTCATCTAGTTGTTGATGGCTTACAGACCTGGGCAGAACTGCAAAGCTGATTGCTACCGCTCTGCACAGGCAGGTTACTTTTCAGCTGCTGTAAATTTAGCTTTCTGATTTCTTATGTGGATTTTTTCTGCCCAGGTGAACTGTACCTATCTTCTCAGGTTAGGATGAATCCTTACGTTGTTCGATGTATTTTTAATTTACTTACTTATAACTTACTAAAAAAAACAGGTAAATGTTCTGCTTCAATAATCTTAATAGTCTTATTAAAGAGGACTCTAAAGCTATTGCATGTTTTTGCATCGGATCAAATTAGACACAACTAGAGAAAAAAGGAAAAAAACCCTGTTTTCTGTTCTCAGAAATATCTTACTCAAAATAGCATGTATTTGCCCAGGTTTTGAGTCCTGCTTTTCCATTGAGTGACTTAGGCAAACATGACCATGATTTGGTAATCTGTGTGGCTATTTGCAGTTGTTGTGTATGCTGGCTAGTTTGCTGAGCAGAAAGGGACGTAGTCTAAGAATAATGGGAAAATACATAAGAGCTTTATAACACTTCTATTTCCATCTATATTTTTACCAAGCCAGCAATGGCTTTGAAGATATATGTCTCTGTAATTCTCATAGTAAATGATCAAACCGCTGCTGCTATCAGTGTTTAACTGATCCAAAGTTTGGCTGTAAGAAAGAAGAACAAATGGATATAGCACTTACAGATGTGACTATCAGCATTTCTTTTTGCTGGCTGTTACATTGATACTTTTAGAAATGCTGTCATCTCTTTATTTTCTGCATGGTATTTTATAAAGGTTGCTATCAAAGAAAAATATTTTGGGGTTGGGTTTTTTCATATATATGAGATTGGTTTTATTTTGTGCAAAGCTTGGAAAGAGAGACAACACTAAAAGTGCTTTGGTGTTTTAAATTCCTAGGACACGTAGCATGAGAGTATTTGAAGTGTAGATTGTCCTCTCATAAATATACACTATTTATCGTTGATTTTTTCTTTTCTTTTTACAGCTGGAGTCAGAAACCACAGTAATTGTTTTTTCTTACTTAGACAAATTGAGTGAAGTGATTTAATGATAGTTTCTCATGAATGAAGTATGATTCATTTTTATTAACTAATAAATCTGTATGAGGATGTCATCTGGTATTTTTTTCAGAACTGGAGAACTTAAAGGATGGCAGCTTTCTGTTACTAGCCAGCGACAGAGCTAATGTAGTGCAGATGTTAGAAAGGTGAGAGTTGATTCCAGTGACCATCTCTTGCACAGTTGGGAGTGTGTGTTTTTGCACAACAGAGAGAGGGAGATAGATAAAGAGTAAAATTACAAAGTTTGATATTCCCAAGAAATTTAAAAAATAACATAAAGAGTACTGTCAAACAGTTGAGTGTCACTTATTTGTGGTAGCCTAAATTCTGGAGAATTTCTCTTGTATTCTGTGATCAGGAAAGTTCTGTGTGTTTTTAAGATGAAAAAAGTTGGGTTTTGTTGGGGTTTTTTTAGGTAAGAAGTTGTAGGTAGGAATATGTTCTTAAATAGTTTTTGCGAACTTTGTAAACACAAACATTGAGAGTTCTAGGATACATTTTTTTCAAGAGTTGCAAGCATCTGACTTCATAGAATACTTTTTCTATTGTATTTGTTATTGTATAAAATTATGAGCAGTTAGACTATTGCAAAGCTCTTGCAGGAGGAGGAGGAGGAGGCTAGAACTGAAAAGTTCTCATGTCATTAATGCAAGAAGTCCCTAGGTATGGAGGGTGCCATGGGCTGCAATACATTGTTTTTGACATGACAGCTACCAGGTGTTCCATTTCCATTTGTTTTCATTTAAAAAAAAAATAAAAAATCTGTGGGTCTATCACAAATGAAGCAGAACTGATGCTGCCAGCATAAAATTTCTGTTTAGAAAAGTAAATCCCAGCTGCTGTGTAGCTAAGGGTTAGATAATTTGCTTCAGTACAGAGGAAATGTAGCATAGGTTGAAAATGTGGGTTTTTTTAATGAAAGTATGTTGCATCTGCTCACTAACAACAGAGAAATTCAGCTAATTTCCTGAAACTGCAGAGATTCAGTTAGTTTAAAAATAAGAAGCTTAGAATGCATTTTAGGTAAAAATACAGTATGTTTATGAAATAGATGTCTAATACAATATTTTAAATATGTAAGATGTGGATTTTTTTTTCTAAGTCAACATTTGTATGCTTCCTAGAACAAGTAAATAATTTAATATTTCCTTTGTTCCATAATTTTGCTGCAAATGTACAGGTAGAGATTTTACTGTCTTTTAATAAGCTTCATACATAGAGAAGCCATGTCATATATTGGTATTTATTTTTTACATGCTTACACAAAATGAATACTAAAATATAACTGATTATTGAATGTTTCCTTGCAGTACAATCTCAGTCTTGTATGCATATGCCTAGCTATATTGTATTTTAATTTTCATGGATGTAGGAGGGGAAAATTTGGATAACCTTATTTGAAACTAAACTCACTATATTAGTGTCTTGTTTTAAAATTACTCGCTTTATGCAAACTGCATAGTATAGTTCTTCTAGAATCTATTTAATGGCGCACATTTTTTATTTTCTAGAAACCATGCACACTTATACGGACATTTCTTATAAAATTGTATTTGTTAGTTGATAAGGTGGTGATTGTAAAACTTTCTCAAGGCTTTTTGTCTTTTGCATTTCAGCTGCACAAATTGTGCACTGTTTGCTGTCCTGGACTTTAGCATGGAAACTAGGTCGCTTGTTTCTACTAGAGGAATTCTAAAACGCCAATGCAAGCTGCTGCAGCCTGCCCCCCTCCCTCATCATGTATGCCATCACATGCATTGAATTTTCTGTGTGGTTCCAGCTTATAAAATGATCCTCCTGAGTACTTCAAGGCCTTGGATTACTATATGTTAGAAGGGAGCATCGTTCTCCTTTAGTTTATACCAGTTCCATGCTGTTGTGATGTCATTAACTTTGGTGAAGACCTACCAGCCCATAGTTGTTACACCATGAGTTATCAGCCACTTTTTTAAAAAGTTTTTTAAAGATTTTAAAGAGGTTTTTTTTTTCATAATATGTTATTATCATAATTTATGATGCAGAAATCTTGGAATTTTCAGTTAATTGCTAGCTTATGAGACTGGGATGCAGGGGAGACAAAATGCACTGATAATAAATTGCATGTGTAAATTGCACCTGCGTGTGTTTATTTGTGATCTCTGGAAGGGCTCTGTTGTGTTGTCCCTTCGAATAATTTTTTTTTTTTTTTATTCCCTCTTGTGTGGTGCAGAATCTACCCTAACCAAACTCTCCCAATACTTGCAACTAAGCAAATGCCATCGAGCTGAAAATATTTGACCCTGGCCCATCAGTTTGCTTAGCAGAGAAATGTCTTTGCAAACAGCTTCATTTTAAGACTGTTGGAAGGGCTGCATAAACGAGATTGTTTGCATTTGTTTGTGTGAAAGGTTTGCATGGAGCTGTAGCAGCAACCTGTGTAACTCTGATCTTCTTGAAAAGCACTGTAGTTTTTCTACTGAAGCCTGCCATCTCTTTTACATAAGATAGAATCACAACTCTATGGCCAGATCTGTTGTTTCATTCACCAGAAAGCAATAAATAACGTATGGAGATTAGCAGTTTGCTATGAAAATCAGAGTTACTTAAAGTCCAAATTTTCAGTTATTACTTTTTGTTGCTGAGATGGGTCTGCAAAGTTACTTACCTAGCCACTTTTGTGACCTTTTTTTTCCTGCTTCATAACAGTAATGATATAAATGGGCTTGAAGCAAATAAAGGTGTTCACAGAACCACAGAACGGTTGAGGTTGAAAGGGACCTCTGCAGATCATCCAGTCAACCCCCTGCTAAAGCAGGTTCACCCAGAGCAGGTTGCACAGGATCGTGTCCAGGCAAATTTTGAATGTCTCCAGAGAAGGAAACTCCACAGCCTCTCTGGGCAGCCTGTGCCAGGGCTCCGACACCCCCAAGGTAAAGAAGTTCTTCCTCATGTTCAGACGGAACTGCCTGTGCTGCAGTTTGTGCCGGTTGCCCCTTGTCCTGTTGCTGAGTGCTGCTGAAAAGAGCCTGGCCCCGTCCTCTCGACACTCGCCCTTAAGGTATGTGTAGACATTGATGAGACCCCTCTCAGCCTTCTCCAGGCTGAGCAGGCCCAGCTCCCTCAGCCCTTCCCCATAAGGGGGATGCCCCGGTCCCCCCATCGCCCTCGCAGCCTCCGCTGGGCCCTCTCCAGCAGTTCCCTGTCTCTCTTGACCTGGGGAGCCCAGAACTGCACCCAGCACTCCAGGTGTGGCCTCACCAGGGCAGAGTAGAGGGGGAGGACAACCTCCCTCGAACTGCTGGTCACACTCCTCCTGATACACCCCATGGTGATCCCACTGGCCCTCTTGGCCACCAGGGCACACTGCTGGCTCATGGGCAAGTTGCTGTCCACCAGGACTCCCAGGTCCTTCTCTGCAGAGCTGCTTTCCAACAGGTCACCCCCAGCCTGTACTGGTGCATGGGGTTGTTCCTCCCCAGGTGCAGGACCCTACACTTGCCTTTGTTGAACTTCACAAGGTTCCCCTCGACCCAGATCTCCAGCCTGTCCAGCTCTCGCTGAGTGGCAGCATCAGACTTCTGGTGTGTCAGCCACTCCTCCCAGTTCGCACCATCCACAAACCTGCTGAGGGTGCACTCAGTCCCCTCATCCAGGTCATTGATGACTAAGTTGAAGAGGACCGGACCCAGCACTGACCCCTGAGGCACACCAGCCAGACTCTGCACCGCTGATCACAACCTCCGAGCTCTGCCATTCAGCCAGTTCTCGATCCACCTCACTGTCCACCCATCTAACCCACACCTCCTGAGCTTACCTGTGAGGATGTTAAGAGAGACAGTGTCAAAAGCCTTGCTGAGGTCAAGGTAGACAACATCTGCTGCTCTTGCTGTGTCTACCCAGCCAGTCATTTCATCACAGAAGGCTATTAGTTTAATCAAGCATGGTCTCTCTTGTGTGAATCCCTGTTTACTCCTGATAACTTTCTTTTCCTCCCCATGCTTAGAGATAACCTCCAGGGTGAGCTGTTCCATCACCTTTCCAGGGATGGAGGTGAGACTGATCAGCCTGTAGTTTCCTGGGTCCTCCTCCTTGCCCTTTTTGAACACTGGAAGGACACTGGCTATCCTCCCGTCCTCAGGACCTCTCCTGTTCTCCATGACCTTTCAAAGATGATGGAGAGTGGCTTAGCAATGACACCTGCCAGCTCCCTCAGCACACGGGTGCATCCCACCGGGGCCCATAGATTTGTGGGTATCAGGTTTGCTTAAATGATCTCTAACCTGATCCTCCTCAACCAAGGGAAAGCCTTCCTTTCTCCAGACTCCCTCTTTTACCTCCAGGGTCTGCGAAACCTGAGGGCTGGCCTTGGCAGTGAAGACTGAAGCAAAGAAGGCATTCAGTAGCAGCCTTCTCTGTCCTTTGTCACCAGGGCCCCCACCTCATTCAGCAGTGGGTCCGCATTTTCTGCAGTTGTCCTTTTCCTGCTGATGCACTTCCTTGTCACCTCCCTGCATGTTCTGATAACATTCCTATATCCTTCCCAAGTGGCCTGTCCCTTTTTCCACATCATATAAACTTCCTTCTTCTGTCTGAGTTTTGCCAGAAGCTCCATGCTCATCCATGCAGGTCTCCTGCCTCCTTTGCTTGATTTCTCACTTAGGAATGTATGGAGTCATGGAAAGTCGTGCTGGGGGTTAGAGTCTTGCAGGCCTGGCAGAGCAGTGGTGGCAATGTGTAATTATCAGGAGACTCATCCCTGCTCTGATGAGCTTGCTGGCTTTGCCGGGGTTGAGGAGCAGGAGCCAGCTTCTTCATGGCTGCTGTCACCACCCGCAGCTGTCTCCTTCTCGGAAACTTCTGGGGACAGGCAGGCAAAGCTCCCATGTTGTCTCTGTATTCTAATATTTGTGGACTCATACTAGTTTCTACCACAAGCAATTGACAGAGTATCTTCTCTTGCTTGTTGATAATAGCCTGACTCTAACAGGAATTTGAATAAAGGATGCTGATTAGAAATATGATCCCCTGATACTGTTTTTGTTTAAATTTATTACAATAACTACCTTATATAGATTACCTTATATGTTAGTGCATTCATTGAAATCACTGATCTGCTATCACACAGTATGGTAGTTAAACACAATAAATACTTCTAATCAGTTAGTCGTTGAATAACATGCATTAATTTTTATTATATCACCCATAGGACATTTAATAGTATAGCTGATTATTAGCTGCTATGAAATATATGGGGAGAGTTAAGTTATATAATTGTCAGAATTCAGGCATTTTATGGGAAAGACTTTGATCAACTGTTTCAGACAAAATTCTCCTCCACTATACTTGGCCTATATTAAAAGTATTCCAGGACAGACTCTCTTAAAATTAAGTTAGAAAGCTAATTATTTTGTAGATAATAATCACTTCAGCTACGTTAGTTGTTAAATTGAGTCTCACTTTTAAAACCTGTTCAAAGTTGACCAAAGCTACAAAAAATACTAGGCGGTTTCATATATGCACAGGTATATGGCGGTGTTTGTAAGCATGTTGCTCACACTGAACTGGGGTGCACACTGTGGAAAGTATGTAACATGATCTTAAGTGTTTCTGATTGCTCTTCTGAGTTTGTTGTGGTTATTAAAGCAAAACCATGTTCACCTGTTTTAAAAAGAACGATTTCCAGAGTGATTCCCCCCTACCCATGACTGGGTGCAGTCTTGAACCACTGACATCCTCCTGCTTTTATACAAATATAACAAAATTCTAAACCGACACTTTTTAGCTGTGTAGATATATAAACAGAATTGGAGACTTTTATAGGATTGCTGGTGATTTCCTAGATATTGTTGCAAATCCTTTACTTCCAGCTGGTATTAGTAGTTACTGAAAATAAAATGGTGTTCTGAGGTGGACATCCCCGAATCAGCAGTTTGAAGCTATTCCCTGACTTCATAAGAAATAATGAGCCTTTCACTGCTTCCCAGCTCCAGACATCAGTGGAATGTTTCCATTATCTAAACATAAATTAAAATTCAATTTTTTAATACTTTGAATGCCTTTTCTGTAAAAGCACATTTATGGTTCTTTAAAGTATCTGACTCTATGTGGAATAGCAAATAGTCAGGAGCATAAGGAGATGTAAGTAATGGACTTCAGCAGGATGAGTTTGTCATGCGTAGATTGCCATCTGTTGATAGCGCAGCAGCCAACAGTTTATAATGAATAACTTTTCTATTGAAACTTCATATTTCATAACATGATTTCAACCCCTGAACATAGGCTAGTTTGGTTTTTATTACACATGTTTTAAGTCCAGAAGGATCACCTGAAAGGAGGAGTGCTGGGTTTTTCTTTTGCAGGTGCATTTTGTTTCTCCAGAGATTAGAAATTTGTTAAGTATAAGAGTAAGATTATAACATAATCACATCAATATCAGAATATTGTCAGGATCATACGCTTATTTCCAGAGTTCATTTCTGTATCTTGATGATCACAACAGACAAAGGGGTTTGGGGAAGGTTCTTTGTGGGTGTGGTTGGTTTTTGCAACCCAAACTTGTCAATGTTAGATCATTAGAAGTTATAAGTGTGTGGGAACATCGTTAGCATTGGCAACACCCTTAAGTCCTGTACCCCAGCTGGAAGTTAGCAGGATATATAACAGCTGCTTAATTTAGAAAATAAAAACATATTGCTCTCCTTATTCTAGAAAAGGCGATTGGAAAACTTGGACTTTTGGTTCTCTGGTGTGCTGAGTTGAGTATATCACAGAATTCATCTGAGATCTTGTGTATATGGTGAATTTTGATGTACAAACACAGTCAGGGAAGCTGAAAGATGATGGCAATGCTCTTGCCCACAGAAACACTTTATCTAAACTGTAAACACCAGTAGCAGGAACCATTAAATCCACTGTTCGCTTTTCAACTGCATTTTGATACATCAATGGGGTGGGGGGCAGGGGGACAACTCAGAAGCTGAGACCTCAAAACACTGATTTACATTTGAGAAACAGCAGGAAAGAGTGTCTTTTGACCATTTGGCCTTTCACCTTTTCCATTATCTTCAACAGAAAACAGAAAAGTTAGGACAGCTGGTTGCTGTGAGAATCCTCAGTTATCTGTTTCCAGTTTGCTGATAAATCAAAGAAATTCCCTCTCATTATCTGTTCTTTCCCAAACAAATAAGAATATTTTTAAAAGACAAGTATTAACACCAAAGAAACCAACACCCAAAACCCGGAGTAACTAGTATCAAACTTTATAGATACTCTGATATGTATACTTTCTGGAGATTAAAAGGGGAGTGAAAACAGTGGGAAAGCAGAGAAAGAAATTAATTTTGAGTTACTTTAATTAAAAAAAAAAAAAAAAGTAACTTTTTCCAGGGGTGGAATGAACCTGTCAACATGCTGACTGTCAATTGTATGGGAAAGGAATATCCTCCAAGATTTTTTTATACTTTGTTTGCATGATGCTCGGTCCAGCTCTACAGTTGAAATAAATATTAGCAGCCGAACAACAGAAGACTCAGTTCTGAAGACCATCCCCCATTTTCTGGCATCATTTGTAGACAGATCTGTAGCTTTTTAAGACCCTTTATCCCATCTGCATCCCTGTCTCTAGCCACCAGTCCCCACAGGTAGTTTCTAAGATGTGAAGGTCATCTAGTGGATTGTCATCCCCAGTCCTCCCTTTTCTGTGTTTAACGTTGAGATGTTCTCAATCCAGCGACAGTGTCATTAAAGACCACTTTCTTCAGAACCAGGAGACTAAGATACAGGTATGACATCTTGCCTCCAGCAGTGCCACCAAGAAAGTTTCTGTTGGTATCAGAAAAGCTGTGTTTCTTCTTGGATATAAATAAGCATTACGAATAGTGATTAGAAACCTCAAACAAACAAATAAACAAACACCCCACAGATCTAATTATGGGAAATTCTTACAGGTCTCTCTTTTTTTTTTTAAGCAAGTAAGAGATTTTAAAAGATGTTTTTAAAATATGTTCCTCTATGTTAACATTTCTTCAAAGTAGTCTGTGAAAACACTGTGGAGCTGTACAGAATATTTAAAGAGAAAATTACTCCCCACTCAAATTCTTTTCTGTTTACTGCCAATTTTAATTGCTGAGATTAATTGTTGGGGTTTTTTACTTTGTACACATACCACTTCTGAGAGGTTTTTCTTTCTCTTACACTACTTTTAATTGAAATGTAAGGGTATATACAGGTACAATCTTAGCTGGCAAAGTTTTCTGCAACTATTTCCAAGTAGGGCACATTGCAGAAGTGTGGGTTGTGGGGTTTTGGGTGGGGTTTTTTGTGTTTTAGTCTTCCATATTATGTTCTTTCTACAATCTCTGCCTATTGTAGCAAGAACTAATTATTTGAAGGCTTAAAGACTGCTGCTGCCAAATGGTCTCACAGTTAGCGACTGGTTATAGAAATGAAACAGAACACTAAACCTTGGGGATTCACCTGGCCTCCTTTGCAAGCCAGGTTGGTTCCCACAGTGTCAAATAACAATTAAAAGAATTCAAGTTTGGAGGTGACTCTGTGGAGGTCAAACTACAAAACAAGTTTCCGTATCGAAGTACTGTATCTTGCTGTAGAAAAAGAAACTGTAATGCAAAAAAGGAAGTGCAGAGCAAAAGTATTGGTACATGGGATGATGTTTAAAAGTTTTTGTCACCATGTAGAAGTTGTTTGCTTATTACTGAAGAGGTATGTTAGTTGTTAATACTTGTTATAGTTTCCCTAGGGCCGTGATCATGCGTGCATGCATAACTTTGTATCTGTCAGAAGGGTTCCAAGATGGGAACCTTTATCCACATTTGTAAACACGTAATACATATGTTGTCTCATTAAATACAAAGGGTCATTGGCATTTACGCATCGGTGTAATGAGTGCAAGTGTCTCCTCTTATCTTCCATCAAAAAATCTCAAACCATTCTTATATCCTTGGCTAATCAGCCCTTCACTGAAAAATTCAGAGGTTCATATCCTTAGATACCAATCATTTAACAGCATAGGCTGTCTGCTCCTGTGCCAACAGTAGCTGATAGACAGAAACTTAATGTAAAATCTCCCGTGAGAACTAGGAGCCCAGAAGGGAGATCTACAAAAGGCACAAGATGTTTAAAAGCTTTTTTGGACATCTGAGTGCAAGGTTTATCCTGGGAAGCCTGTGTTAGTGTTGTTATTTCCTGGGGCAGGGTACATACATTTCTGAAATTAGATATTGTGGGATGCAGTTCTGAGGTGCCTGCTGCTTATCTCATTCTTGTTGCTCTTCAAGCTCCACAAATTAGGCAGTGTTTTTCCATCTCTCTTGCAATAACCACCATAGTGGTTGTTCTTGCAGCAGATGCATTGGATTGTAACCCACTTTTTTACAGTCTCCTGCTACCTCTTTGAAGAAATAGATCTGTCCCTTAGGATTCAGGAAACCAAGTAGCTGTGCACCTTTCTTCTTGAGGTGAGACTGCCCATCACTGGCCTCCCAGAAGGTGATAACACCCACTGGCTATTGGATGTCTGTGATGCTTCCAGCCAGTCCGTCTGTTGAACCTGTTTAATTTTCACAGCATTTTAAAGACTTGTTTGACCAGTAAGTAGTGTTTGTGGAATTTCAAAATAGATATAAAGAAGACGTCTTTTACAACGAGGCAGGTGAAACACTGGCACAGATTGCCCAGAGGTGGTAGATGTCCCATCCCTGGAAACATTCAGGGTCAGGTTGGAGGGAGCTCTGAGCAACCTGATCTAGCTGAAGATGTCACTGCTCACTGTAGTGAGGTTGGACTAGATGACCTTTAAAGTTACATTCCAAGCCAAACTATTCTATGATGCTATGAATATAGCCATTGAGACAGATGCCTGGGGAGGAAGCGAGAGGTCTGGTCTATGCATTAATGCATTTCAGGTATACTGAGTACCGGTTGGAGCAGGGGGAAGAAGTTTTGTCTCTGCACGGTGCAGGGCACTGTTCCTGTTTTCTGAAGTCACATAGTTTCAGTGGGGGAGATCAAAGCTTCCCACTCCACAAGAAGGGACAGCTTGCTAATAGAGCACCCTGCTGGGAGAATTCAATCTCCTGAGGCTGAACAGGGAAATCAAACTGTTTTCTCACATTCTGGGTGCATGTTCTAACAACTTAACTTTTGGTTATGAGTTCTTAGACCTCAGGCTGAAGCCCCCTGTTTCTAATGTCTTGTTGGGGAAACTTTTTGTTCAGCATCCTGCCTTTCATGGATTCCATCCTGATGTTCCTCCTATTTTACATCTTCAACAAAAAGCCTATATGCTTATCCCGTTAGATTGCTGGCAACTGCATACATCCTCAAAACGCTTTTGAGCACTTCTGCGATCTGTAATTTTGCTGGGAGTGAAGTACCCAAGCATCTTTAGAAGTGTGGCCTTTGTACATAAAAGATTTCAGCTGAGCATGTCCATCCTCTGCAGTCTGACTGCAGCTTGGAGACTATCCAAACCGTCTGGAGACATTCTCCAAGATGTCACATTCCTCTTTTCATTACCCTTGCATTGCTCTAGTTTTTAGCACTCTGTGGATATCACCTGCCTTGCCAAACTATGAATGAGTGAAATAATTTGTTGTGAGTATAATTAAATTTAAGTCCAGATTGAATTTGAAGTGTATGAGCTTTGTAATTTAATCGGTTTTCTTATATATTCTAACATGGTAAGGATTTTTCTTTTTAAGTTCTGGAAACACCAGCTGAATGAGGTGGGGTTCATTCCAGGATTGGAGCCATTTAGGATTGGGCGAGCACTAACTACATGTAGGGTGAATAAGGTTGTTGCACATACTACTGAGGCCAAAATTGTGGCACGTTGTCCATATTGATCTGCTCTACTTAAATACTCAGAACTCTTTCTAATGCATTTAAACATAAAAGTTCAACATACAAGGAGGAGAGATACTCAGCCCTGAGAGACCTGCCACTGGGAGCTGAGAAGGTTTTCCTGACAAAAGCTGGCTGGCAAGCAATCCAATGTCCAAAATGAGAAATCTGCTTGTAAGACTTTGGTGGAGAGGAGGTGAAGTTGCGCTAATTCTTACAACTTTTCCATATGCAAGGAAAAATTATATAAGATATTCTACACTAATACTTTTCCAGAATGCTGCGATTGTCTGGTATTAAAATAAGTAGACCTTATTTTAAAGTGAGCAATTATTATCCACTTCCACAAATAATAGGTTTTAACTTTACAGCTTTGAAAGAGATTTTGTACCTGACTGAAGTAATCTTGGCTGATTGTCTGTGCACCTGGGTTGCTCTATTTTTGTATCTCCACTTCAAAAAAACAAACAAAATTATTTTAAAACAGGCTGTTCCTATCCATGATAGGCACTATTCATGCACACCCTGCTGCTTTTGAAAAAAAGAGATTTGAAGTCTAATGTTACTGGTTTTTGTGTCATATATAGTTCAGTGGACAATATAAATTGCTCACTATTCCAGAAAGCTTCTCACTTTTGTTGAGTGTATTGTATTGACTACAACAGGCCAGACAGTGTCAACCGTAAACCTAACCCAAACCTTCGGTGTAGAAGAGAGGTCAGAACTTGCCAGCTGAAAGGTTGCTTGAATGAAAATATATATTTTTTAAAAAAGACATTCCTGCCAAGGATAGGTATCTTATTCAGTGAAAAATTCTAGTCCTCCTGATTATCTGCTAGCTCTAGACAGGGCAACAGGAGTTGACCCAGTTGTCTTTAGAGGAAACCAGTACTAAACAAAAATATTCCTTAACCCGTTTAATCTAAAATGGTGAATTAAAGCTTTTAGTTTTTTTTCATTCGTGCTGCTGTTTCCAAAGTAAATGCTAGTGAGAAGGCATCTAGAGGTCCTGGGTTCAGTAAGCAAATGCCAGGGCAATAGCACACACAATTAAGTGCATAATACATTTCTCACAGCACATTTTTAGTATGATACAATAGGTACCAATTTAAAACCTCATGCAACTTCTGGTTTCTAGGGAGATCTTCTGAAGAGGATCACAGATTTATTCAGCAGTGCTATGATAGGTGTACAGGAAAGTAACAAAAACCCTTTAAGATTATTTCATACTGTGATGGCCCTTAAGTACTTCTAGGGAACAGGGCTGGGACGTTGTGCCTGGTGCTCCACAAATGCAGTCCTGTGTTCAGAGTATATCATCATGCTGGGAAATAAAGCAGAGGGATAAACAGGGAGATCAAAACTGAACTGGTTTGGGAGAAAACATTGTTAAGTAATTTGCGCTGCACGTTTTCTGAATTTATTTATTTATTTATTCCCCAAAGGTTTTGCATTTTTAAATGCAAACTGGTCAGACTGGAGTACAGGCTATGGCAGTGATTTTAAAAACAAGTAGTAACTATACATGCCGATTTAATACATCATTAGCCTATTCATCTTGGAAACATCTTTGGAGAAAACTAATGAACTCATTCTGGGCAAAATTACTTACCGATAGAACATCACTGTTAAGCATCAGCAGATAATTTGGTGCTCTGAGGTTGTGTCTAGCTTGCAGGACTGATGCACGCAGCCATGCCACCATCATCCTGGTTTGCCTCACAGGAGAACCTCTTCCAGTGTATTGTTGCTCTCTTCCAGCCTGTGTGCCTTGCTTTCCTCCCATGGGAATCAGCTGTCTGACAGATGGCGTGTTCCTAATCCTGTCCTCCAAGACCCACAGTTTACATGTGCTTCAGGGTGTTGCAACTGTATGTTACATCAGCAGAAACGTGCCACTCCCTTCAAAACCCCTCCCTGCTTTTCACCATGTCTGGTGAGAAAGGGCACAAAAGCTTATCTGCCGAAGCAAAAGAAACATATTTTAGTCCCTCCTGGCTTTGTACAGTAGCTGTAATGTTGTTTGATAGTCTGTATTTTAACAATGCTCAGACTGTTCACTTTTATCCATTTTTATACCAATAATACAAATACCGTTCTTTTAACACTTTACATCACACAATGACTTCCAATACAGAAACATTGTTCCTCTTAGAAAATATCAGGCCCTGCCAGCAAGAAAGCAAGCTAACAATCAGGTCCACACTAACTCCAAGCAACAATATATTTATTTTCCTCTTCTGTGTGTTTTATTGGGCATTTCTCCTATTTATATTATTGTGTATATTGTATGTTGTGTAGAAGAAAGGTAGAAATTTCGCTAGTAAATGAATTACAGGATTTATGAACAGGAGGAAGAGACGTGAAGAGAAAAACTGCTGAAGTGAGTAGTGATGACATAGTGAATTTAGTGTTGAAAGGAGTAAAGGAGACCAGAGAATAATGTTTAGTGCAAAGGTTATTCATCATGCCATACATGTTTTAAGAGTTCCTAGTTATTCTGCAAATCTAATTAATGGGAATAAGTGGTTGAATTTTGATTGCAAATTACTGTAGAGAAAGTGTCCTACTTGCAGACAAATGTAAGGGTCCCTTACAAAAGAAATTCTGCATAATGTTATGCTAGTTTGAAATTATTGGACATAAATAAGGATAAAGGTCAATATGCTCAAAAGACAGTAGCTGAAAGGCAAATGAGATTGCCTTTGGGACAATTCAGAGGCTGCTGTGTAAAAGATCCGTCCAAACTGAGCATCCACAGCCTCTCTTGGGGGAGAAAATAAAAACCCAACAATCCAAACAGGTTATCTAACCTTTTGATACCTAAATATAAAGATTTTGTTCAGAGGTCAAAACAGTAGGGCTCATTACAGTTTCAGCTCTTTACTCACTGTTGCAAAGGAATTTATTTAGACAACAAAAAGTAAGAGTAGCTGCATATCGTATGATTTGAACTTTCACTCAAACTTAATATTTTATTTAGCCTTTAGCTATGATAACCACAGACAAACCTATGAAACATTATTTGTGCCCGTAGAGTACCATCAATTTTCTTTCAATCTTTCTCTGCCCTAGGAAACATTTCAATTGAATTTTGCTCTTCATGCAAGAAATCAAGAATACTGAGAGCCAAACTCATTTCCTTTCATTTTCCCTTTATTTCCATATTTTTAATAGATTCATGACCCATGGTGATAATACTGGAGTTATTGTAAGAACATGTTAAATTAAAAATATGTATTTAT
Source organism: Falco rusticolus (assembly GCF_015220075.1). Lineage (NCBI taxonomy): Eukaryota > Metazoa > Chordata > Aves > Falconiformes > Falconidae > Falco > Falco rusticolus. The sequence continues at coordinate 52,365,031 of NC_051187.1, forward strand.
TGTGCCCATCTGCTAAATTCCCAACATATTTCTAGAGTTTATTGAATTTCCTAACATTAGATCTTGATTTCACAGTTCAGTCTATTGGCATTTTCCTGATGAGGTGATTTTGTGTTCTCTGCCCTTCCCATTGCTGCTGTCTTTCTTTTACCGTTTTACTCATCCCATCAGGCTTCCATGGATTCCTTACACCACTCTCCACATTTTTATTGGCCAAGAACTGTCTCTTGTTCTCCTTTTAACTTTATCAGATTGTCTTAACCTTCTCTCCACTCCAGCTTTGCTCTCACAGTTGATTGATCTTTTTTTTTTTTTTTTTTTTTTTAACTGTTTTCTTCCCTGTGTTTCCCCATTTTGTGGGGATTTTTTTTTAATATCAATTTTATTTTATTACTTTTGCTTACACCCCAGGTTGAGGAAAGCTGTTTCATTGGTATTGGAAAGAACTTGCAGGAACTTGGGCATTTCTGGAGGGAGAGTTTGGAGAGGATATTTTACTCTATAGCAAATAGCGAAAAACTCTTCATTTAATACCGTTCCATTGTTGCATCTTCAGCATTCTGGTAGCATCTTTTTCTTAGATGGATTGAAGCAGCTGTTTGACACAGAATAATGCCACAGCAGAGCTTAACAACTTTTTCTTTAAAGTCAGCTTTGGATTGGTAATGATTATAAAATCAGGATCTCTGCTGAAAGATAACACCTCTAGCTATCTCAGCCCTGAGATACTGGTTCAGAATTAACTCAGAAGGAAGTGTACCATCTGTTGCTAAAACCTAACACTAAAAGCTCAAGCAATTTCTAGCTTAAAGGGAAAATGTGGACCTGAACCTAGCCAATTAATGGAAGTGGGGAAAGGGATGGAAGGAAAAACTTAAAAAAAGCTTCTGGTCCTTTGCTTGTGCCTGGTGCTGGCTGACAATAGAGACGGCACAGAGAATTGGCACTGCAGAGAAAACAAACTGCGCAGAAAGTTCTGTCAAATGCCTAAAGTAAACAAAAGGGAAAGGACAAACATTGTTTTCTTTGCTGTGTGATTTAGGATAACCATACCCTACTATGTAAAGCTTTTCCAGGCTCGCTTATGATGTTTAAACTGTTTCTGCTCCTTCAGTGCTTGACAATCCGGAATAGTTTCTGTGCCAGAACTGTATCTTCAGATAACTAGTTTGCTTCAAGACTGCTCATCAGCCAAAGCTAGAAAAAGAATCAAAATTTCTTGCTGGGGCCTCTTCATATGGGTGGCTTGCTTTATCTCCAACATTTTAATTCAGTGGTTTAGGTGATCTCACAAACCAAAATGTTCTATTGAGCCTAGTTTTCACTTCTGCTAAGAGGGGGGAAAAAAAATCCACCAAAAAAAGGCAAAATAAGAGCTGGAGTCCTCTGCTGCTTGAAATCAATACAGTGCTCCAGCTTGCTTGCCCATGCCTTATCTTCAGATAATGCAGTGATAAATCTCCCATAACTGTGGAACCTGGGTAAATGCAGATCTGACCTTTTGTTTACAGAGTATCAAGGGAAATCTTTATGAGACCACAGAAATGTTTCAAAAGATTTAGAAACATTATGAGACAGTAAAATATGTCCCCTGCGGATGATTTTGATAGCAAAGATCTGACGCTGTTTCTCAATGAGCAGTGCCCTTTCTGTAGAGATCTGAACAAGCCATTTGGCAATTATGTTTGAGAAGCATTTTTGGTAATACAATTCAGGGGAAACTGATCTGTGCTGTTATAATTAAGCAGGGTTTTAATGTTATTAAAATATTGACATGCAAATATTTACTGGATGTACAGATGTTGGTGCATGTACAATGCAAGATAAGCTAGAAAAGATAACATTTTCATTTTATGGAGAAAATTAGTCATATTAGACTATCTTTTATACCTCCTCTAACTTCCACTGGTTATGATTGTTTATCTGGTTGTAATTAAAAGCAGGGACTTAAATCAGCTTGATTAAAAGTCCAGATTGTGTTTTGTTACATAAAGTGAATCTATTCATTAAACAAATACAGGAAAATGTTCTGAGCAAGAAAGGACCCTTGCTGCTGAATTCCAGGCAGAAAAGATTAAAGTCTGTTCTGCTGCCTGGAAGGATGTGCCTTAAAGAAGAGAATAGCAGCAGTAAGCTGGGACCCAGTTTTTGAATTAAAACCTCACTTCTGGTTTTGTTTTTGTTTTAAATTTAGATAACTTCTGTAATTTGGTTTCTGATCTGTACAAAGGTACTAATTATGTATACATCTACTAATTATCTCTATGTAACTAATTTACCACAGCTACTGCCCTTGTTAGAGAAGGATCAGGTTAGAGAATACTTCAACAGATGGGACATACATAAACCCATGGTCGCTGATGGGATGCACCCACAAGTGCTGGGGAGATGGCTGTTGTCACTGTGATGCCACTCTTAGTAATCTATGAATGATCATGGCAACCGGGAGAGGTGCCACCTGGAAAGTGGCTTTGCAAAAAAGGACCTGGGAGTCGTGGTGTACACCAAGCTGACCATGAGCCTAAGGTGTACCTTAGCCACGATGAAGGCTGATGGTATCCTGGGCCACCTTGGGCAAATTATTGACTAGGTCAAGGGAGGGCATCCTTCCCATCTGCTCAGCACTGATGAGGCCACACCTAGACTGCTGGGACCAGTTCTGCATTCCCCAGTATAAGAGAGACATGGACACACTGGAGAGTGTCCGATGAATGGTCACCGAGATGATGAAGGGACTGGACCATTTCTCCTATGAGGAAAGGCTGAGAGAACTGGGACTGTTCAGCCTAGAGAAGGCTCCGGGGGGAATCTTACCAGCATATTTAAGTACCTGAAGGGAGAGTGCAAAGAGGATGTAGACAGGCTCTTTTCAGTGCTGCCTGGTGACGGAACACAGGAGGGTCCCTCTGAACATCAGGAAACACTTTTTGCCTGCAAGGCTGACAGAGCACTGGCATAGATTTCCCTGGGGACGTTGTGGAGTCTCCATCCTTGGAGGTATTCAAAAGCTGTCTGGACATGTTTCTGGGCAGCCAGCTCTAGTTGGGCCTGCTTGTGTAGGGGAGTTGGATAAGATGACCTCCAGAGATCCCTCCCAACCTCAATCACTCTGTGTTTCTGTAATTAACGCATAATTAATACATACATAGAAAACATGCATGTTAGATGTGTCCAGGCATGTCTGCTCACTTCCATATGGAAATATATTTCCTCTCTCATTTTCAATAGGGAATTATATCTAAAGTTTTATTCTACGTTGAATAAATGTATCTAATCATATCCCCATTCTTACGTACTCAGTCATTATAAATATTCTAATTCTGTTTCTTTTAATATATTTTGCATGTTTCTTAGAAGCCTACTAGAGTTGACTGTAGTCTTAATCCTGTTATTGTGCTGTATGCCTACAGTACTTTGTATATATGTGTTTTCATTCCTGATACATATGAATAATACTTCTGTGTGTTACATATACAGGTATGTATACATATATGCACACAGAGACTATTATGTCAGAAGTAGGTATGTGTGCATATGCCTGAATATGTAAGCACATCTCTTGAACGTCATGATCAGTGGGAGAGACTGAGATAGCCCAGATAATAAAAATACCCACAAAACCCCTGCATGTGCGAACTGAATAAGAGAGAGACAGGGAGGTGAGCTTGTGCAGTTTCCAAAGCCAAGATTCCTGCCAAAAGTTGTAAGGAGATGCTGGTTTGGGCAGCCTTTTGTATCTAAATTTAGCAGATTTGAGAAATGCATAAATAGGATTTTTTAACTATACTGGCTAATACATAAAGGGTATGGTTTTTACTTGTCATGTGAATTATACTCATCCTAGTTATCAGCACTTACCTATCCCTTTGCTGTGTTTTATTTATTAATTTATTAACCTGGTACTTCATTAATAACAGAATATAGTTCTAGTAAATACCCAAAATTAGCATAGGAATTATGCCATAACTATGACGTAGTCAAGGTCACTGTAAGACTTGGCTGCAAAGAACATCCAGGTGCCAGCTGGCTTGAAAATGGAATCGTCAGGGTGATAAGTCTATGTTTAGGTAATCTCTGATGGGTTCAGGACTACATTTTGTAGTGGAGAGGAAAAACTGACCAGAAATTAATAGACTGCACTTATGGCGATTCCCATCTACATAAGATCTCCTGATGTTCTCACCTGTACAAAACGACTCATTCTCGGTGGATTTAACTACCTAAACAATATTATAACTGCAGAAATACTTCATTCAGCAGTGCTGCAACTGGATTTGTTCTGTTGTTCCAACCTGGTTCTCCTGGAACTATCGTGCGTTGCGTGCACGTGTGGCGTGGCCACTTTGGCATCCCAGCTGTTCCAACAGGTTGCTACAGCAACAAGCTTCTGCAGGGAGAAGATTATCTGGCAAACAGTACTGTGCCTGTTTACTGTGGAGCTGTGAAAACAGAAGTTAATAAACTTTTAACATTGCAAATAAGCAATAGTCTGGGGTCGCTGTCTCTGTCACCCTGTAGGATCAGGTGCCATCATATTTTATAAAATGGGAACAAAATATATGTTCCCCTGAATCAAGATGCTACTGAAATGATTGCTTAGTTTTTGGGGGGCTTTAAATGTGTCAAACCACAGTGCAGGTGGTATACTTCTGTTTGTGGGTGTTGCTTTGTTTCCACCCAAACTTACCTGTTGGCCTCAGACCTTTAAATAATTCCATTAAAATGTTATGAATAGAAATGAAACAGAGCAATGAAACGTATAACACACACACACACACACCAGTAATCCCCCTCTAAGTGCCAGCATCATTTGCTCTGACTTATGATCTCAGAAACTAGATCATCTGAAAATGAAAGAGATGGAAGCTCCTTTAGACCGGGCGGCTGTGGGTACGGGAGGGAGAGGGCCACAGCCAAAGCACCTTCCAAGGTGAGCAGTGCTGCTTCAGCGCCCACCTTGGCTTTGAGTTGTCATCTGGTGACATCAGCCTCACAGATACATCCACTGTGATTCACCAGTTTTTCTATGGTTTGACTATGTGAGCGTAGAGAGAAGAATGACAGCTAGGACAATAAATACATGCTCAGTGTGTTGTGCTGACCCTTCTAACAATATTGATTCATTCCTGAGCAAAACAGCTGGCACAATGCAGTTCCCGTGCACTCCAATGTAAGCAATGTGCAGAAAGGATTGCTGCCTGCCATTCCCCTTTTCCCAAGAAAGTGAGCAGAAGCTTAGAACTATGCATGTTATTAAACACGTAGAAGGTGTCTGTTATGTATGACTGCATTTTTTTTTTTTAAGAACTGTGTTTGTAATAAGCGAAACCAAAATACTAAAAGAATACAGAAAATCTTGACTATACAGTAGTGCTTTGCTTTGGGAATTGTGTTCTTCATACTTACATAGAAAATTATTTTTTTTTCCACAAAGCATTGATATAGGAGTATTTTTTTTAAAAAAAAAGAAAATAAAATTTAAAAAAATCACTGTTTTCCTAATATGTTTTCCCGGAATCAAAACTTGTTTTTACCCAGTCACGTGTTGCATTCATTGTCCAATTGGTATTTCTTTGGTTTGAGTCCCCAGTTTTCCCTTTGGTTCCGTAGGTGTTTTGAGTACACAGTACATGATTTAGTTCATACATTATCCACACTGGTGTTTGCTTTTTTATTATTGACAGAAAAGATGACAACTAAAAGCCAGGTTTGTTTTGTGCATATATATATAAATATTTTTTTTAAAAAAACACTGCCATTTTCCAAATGGCTGGATCTCTTTGTATGACTGACAAACAATCTTTTATATTGATTGCAGAAGTAATTGTAGAGTAAGCAATAGACAAACTTTTATTTTTTTGTTGTGGAGAAAGATAAAAAGGACTTCATTTTCAAGATGATACAGGAAGAGAAACAAGGAACATCTCAGTATCTATCATTTCATCTAGATAATATTTCTGTCTCAGAATTACCAGAACTGGTGTTGCTCACAGACAAGACCTATAAGTCATTTTCTATTAATGAAAAACTAAAGCATAAGCAAACAGCAGTTTGTAGCTTTCATCATGAAGATGTGTCATGCGTACTGGATTATAGAAGTCAGTCTGTTGAATTTTTCATTTTCTTACTGCAATATCATATTTTTCTTTTATTTTTAACAGGCGAAAAGCATTTTAAGCAACAGAAGAAAAAACTAACCCACTTTAAAATTCAGTGTTCAAAAGCATATACTTCTGAGCTGATGTAAATTCGTAACACTTAAAAATATTTGGCACAAGTTACCATTCATCTTTTTTTTCCCACTGAATAACAAGTATGAGCAGTCCTTTCTGCCTGCCTGTTTAAACAGGGAGCTAGCAGTATCAGTCCAGGCAGGCTGAGTAACATCTGATCTCCCACCCCCACCCCCCACTTAGAGTTATTTAATAAAACGCTTTCCTGATGTCATGGTTTAATCCCAGCCAGTAACCAATGCCACGCAGCTGCTCGCTCGCTCCCCTGCCCCTCCCCAGAGGGATGGGGAGGAAATTCAGGAAGGAATATAAAAATCAAGGGTTGAGATAAGAACAATTTAATAATTGAAACAAAATGAAATAAAACCAATAATAATAATTATTATTATAACAATTATAATGAAAAGGAGGGAGAAGGAGTGAAATCTAAAGGGAAGGGAGAAAAGAAAACAAGTGATGCACAATACAGGTGCTCACCACCCACTGCCCAGCCAGCCCCTGAGCAGCGATCTGCAGGGCCCAGCTGACTCTCCCCCATTTGTATGTGCAGTGTGATGTTCTGAGGCATGGAATGTCCCTGTGGCCAGTTCGGGTCACCTGCCCTGGCTGTGTCCCCTCCCAGCTCCCCGTGCCCCGCCAGCCCTCTCGCTGGCAGGGCCCAAGGAACTGAAAAGCCCTTGACTGGGTCTGACCCTTACCCAGCAGCAACCAAACCCACCCGTGTGCTGTCAGCAGTGTTCTCACACCGAACCCAAACCACAGCACTGCACCAGCTACCGAGGAGGAAATTAACTCTGTCCCAGCTGAAACCAGGACACCTGAACAGGTTTCAGTTGTGATTAGCTGCAGTGAAAACAGTGTGTTCTTGAAACAGATGTGTTAAAACAAAAGAAATCAAGCATTCAAGCAAAGCACGGTAAGCCATATCTAAAATACTGTCCAGGCTGAACAACTTAGTATATATTTTTTGCATTTCCTCTTAATGTTAAACTACTTCTCTCAAGATCTGCACAGGTATAAGCTTAGAGAGAGGGAAGTTGTACGTGGTAGGGTACCAAACTAGGGTTTGGCATATCTGTCTTAACATCTTCAATCTGCCATAGGCTTCCTGTGTGACATTGGTCATGTGGTTCAGTATTTCTGGACCTCATTATCTAACTATGTCTATTTATGAAAATGATATGTTAATGGTTTTCTTCTTCCATTCTTTGGCTGTCTCGTTCATTCTCAGTGATCTGCTTTGAGAAGATGTATTTTTTCTGTGGGCTGAGTGTGATAGAGTAATGATGAATTGCACTGCAGTCTGTGAAAGCACAGACATGGAACAGTCTGTCTTATTTAATTGTTTGACATTAAGGTTTTTTGGTTTATTAGCAAAGTACTCTGGCTTTCAAATGACTTCTGTACCTTCATATGTAGTATCAAGACACTGTATCTTAATATGCAGTGTAACGTGAATCTTTCTTAGGTTACCCTTAGCAGAATCTCACTGGCCCTAAAAGTCACACCAATAATATTTTTTAAATTGGTGCTTTCTAAGCTTAGATTGTTTAAAGTTCTAGTTAGTTCATCTTAAAATATGCTGTGAAAAATTCTGTGTTCCCTTTATTATTTTTTTTGTAATGTTGTAGTTGAAGTTTTTAAAAAACATAGTCTTCAGGTTTGCAAATATTTTTTTTTTCTTTATAGTTCATTTGCTTTAAAATACAGGACTGGAAGAACTGGGTAATATCATTGTCTGTGTTTCATAAACAGAGAACAATTGAATTCTGTCCCAGTTTATGTGACAGACCAGACATCTCTGATTGATAGATTTGGAGCAGGGAGAATGCAGGAACTGACATGATAGCATTCCTCATTGTAATAGGACTGCTATCGTTAAGCTATGCACATAATTCTTGTCTTGATTTTTCTTCTGATAAGTTTACCCAAGTGCCTTGAGGTGAGATGGGGATATTTCTGGTGAAATAACTTCAATATTTAGATAAGGCCTAGTTTCTGATATGGCCTTTATATAAGATGGTTCAAATGACACAAGGAATCCATGTACAGGAGAATTCATGTGTGATCATGTTGATGCATACAAAAAGATACAGATTCAAATATATTCAGAACTTTTCTTAAAGGGGGCTTTTGACATTTTCTGGATTCCTTTTTTACAGCTGAAACGTTATTAAAATATGGACTGTCATTTTCCTGGAAGATAGTTACTTACTGAAGATAGATAATTACAAGTTACACTGTTGTTCAAAGTGTAGTTGTACAGGTAACTCAAGCTGTATTGCAAGAAAGGCCATACATAGGTCAGGACAAAGGATAAAAAGAAAAAGGACATGTAAGCCAAAATTACATGCATAGGCTTTTCTGACACTTTAATTCAGTCCAACTTTCACAAGTAGCAAAGAAAGACCCTTCACCACTATTTTAGGTACAAGGAAAATTATGTACTTTCATAGAGGTTAGTTAGTGAACACGGGAACAGAACACAAGCAAGACTAACACAGAAATGGTTTTTATAGCACATAAAAGTATTTTTTAGTATGGATATGATTTTTCAGCATGAAACTGGCTTGCAAAAGACACAATTCAGTGTTTCCATTTTGATTAAAATTTCCTTTGATATTATCCATAACAACCTCATGACTGGTAATTATTTTATAGACTGATTTTTAAATTTGATTGGGAAAAGACATTAATGGAACACCAACTCTGAAGAAGATATTTGACTCCATTATGAGAAATCAGTAATAATTATGCTGATATGTAACATCAAGAAATTGTGTGGTGGCTGGGTAGATTTGCTGAAAGGAGTCAGAAAAGCAAATTACTCAGTTGCCCAGCTGGTAGGATCCTCAGGAGCACTGTCAAGTTTGAACCTCATCAAGGAGTGGCTGTTAATCAGATGTACCTTACTGATTACATAAACCACATATGATTTGCAATTGTGGTAGCTGACAGTGTGGCTCCTAATGCGCATCCACAGAGAGTGGCATCACAGGTGTGACGTCCAAAAGATTGATTAGCCCAAGTCTTTCTGTGAGAAGCCCTGGTTCCTCATGGTCTGGTGTAAGCAAGGTCTGTCTGCGGATTTCCTTTTAGGTCACTGACTGACTTGGACAGTAAGTTCGTTTGTGGCTCGCCATCTAGATGTGCCACAGGTGCAGGCCTGCTACAGAGATCTCCAGCTGAACGGCATGCAGCTCTGGCCTGACACCTGGGCCGACTGTCACGCTGTAGAAATGCGGGTTTTACATTCAGAGCTTCATCACATATTTTTTATCAATAATTGCCTGTTGTGGTGCACTGACTTACTGTAGTGCAGACTGCAGCTGTTTCCCATGGGATGGTCATGGGTACATTACAAAGCATGTATTACTGGATGGTTTTAAGCTGACTGCTGGCTGTGCCAATGCAAAAAGAAGTTTTGTTTGCTTCTTGGAGGAAATGACAGCATGAGGTATGCTTGGAAAATAAAAGCAGGCAGTTGTATACTATCAGCTAACTAGTAAATACTCCTAATCAATTGCTAGACAGCATATCAAACATTGAACACAGCATGTGGAGTACAAATGTAAATTAAGAAGAAAAGATTAAAATCTAATTTAATTTATTTTAAAAGTGGAGAATAGTACGTTGATTCACTGGCATATCAATTTTAATAATATTAAATGGTGCTTTCTGTGTCACTTGCATTATAACTCATAAGTATGAAGATGTGTCCGTATATTAACAATGTCTTTTACCAGTAAGTATTACCAAAAACATCTTAAGTATCTGAGAAGAATGCTACTGTTAGTCCATTATTATACCTTCCAACGTAATTTGTTAAAACTGCATCATTTATATTGTGGTATAACTTATCGGTTTCATCACCATAAAGCTGAGTGCCATCATTTTGCTTGTCCTTATGAGATACCGAGTTTGTTCTTTTACAGACCTACTATATAGTCTACAGAAAATGACTTAATATATCCTGTGCTTAAATTTGCAATCTATAAAAGAGAAAATGTAAATTTATGTTCAGACTTAAATGCAAGTAGCTTGCACAGAAAACATATGGATAAATCAGGGAGTAAATTCTAGTTCATTTCCTCGTTCATCTCAGTGCTGTTTCTCTTATGAGCTTCATTAAATGGTGCAAACTGCGTATCTAGAGAATTAGATGATGCTTTTCCAAAGTGTTTACATTAATAGTTTCCTTAAGATACTGTAAAAATTAACAGGGATTTCAGTGTCCAAATCCATAGGAAACTTTTAAAATCTGAGCTGCAAGATTGTTTCCTTCTACCATTGCCTTTATCAAGTCTTTTGCTCCCTTCACCCCAAAAACTTTGTGTGCTATGAGATTAAATGGATCTGTTAAGAGTGAATAAACCAGAGAGACAGGAATAGTTATAAACTCCAGTCTTGGTGGCAGGGGCGAAGGCTAATGACTTGGAACTGGTAGGAATATTCTGATAAAGCTTTTTAAAATTACTTTCTAATTATTTGTGCGTAAAGAAACAGCTAGAGCAATGGAGAGATGAGATTCTCTCCTGCTTTTTACAGTAGTCACCCACAAAGTGGGAGGTAAAGATTCAGTTATCTGTTCTAATGAATATTCATTTGCATATTCAGTGAGTTCTCAGGAGAAACTGCAGAGCACCTTGGAGTATCCTGTGGCTGGGTCCCAGGGGACTCCTGTGACATGTGGGTGGCAGAAAAGCTGGGGTCTGTCTCAAAGCAGCAGGTCTGGAACTGTGCTCTTATTTGCCAAGGAAGTGTTGAGCCCTCAGCTGTTGCCTGTCCAGATGAAGCTATTTTGGTGCTTTTTTTTTTTTTTTCCTTCTTCATTAATAGATTCTTAGCTGGCATAAAACAAACATTGACATAATGGAAAAATTATCTCATACTTAGCCCCTTGGTGAAAAGTTTTGGTGCGATAGTAAGCAGAGCAGTCTGATTAGCTGGAATGAGTTGTGGAATATTGACAGCAGACTTTTGCTAGGTGAATTCTTGTGTAGTTTGTACAATAGTTCGTTCACAGCAGACCTGCAGCACACCATGTCATTACTATTTATAAACTGATTGGTTTGAAAGTGCATAACTTGGCCATGTAGAATATGTTTTTCTGAGACGCTAGAGTCCCCGATAGCAACTGCCTGCACAGAACAGATCAAACTCCCCTGCACAGCATCTGTACATGTAAGTCTAAATTTTCTGCATGCAGCTTGTCAAGATATCTGAGTTCTATGTAGCAGCATGTGCCAGTTTATTTGGGCATCTTTGGCTTGATGCAGAGAGTGTTCTGCAACCAGGATGTAAGCAACTTAAAACCTAAAGCAGTTCCTTATTGGCTAACACACAAATAAGGTAGCAAGAATTTACTGAGCTCTCTAGCTTATCACTGCTAACAAGGCACCCAAAGAGTCTTTGCTGGCCAGGGAAGGCATCAGTCAGGCAGGCAAGGTCCAGCTTCCAGAGCTGTCAGGATTGCATCCTCAAGTTGCTGAATCTCACCAGCTCCATTGACAGAAACAAATAAGGGTTTTCTCTTTAGGATTTTATACCTTTTGTGGCAGGTTGACCGCAGCCAACACCCACTCACTTCTCACTTGAAGTTGAAAATAGAAGCTGAGAAGACTCAGTGATCGAGATAATGACAGTTTAATGGGGAAAGCAAAAGCTGTACATGCAAGCAAAGCAAAAAGGAGAATTCATTCGCTACCTCACCTTGGCAGGCAGATGTTGACCCAGTTTCTGAGAAACAGGACCCCTTGGCATGTGCAAGACTTGCTTTGGAAGACAAGCACTATAACCACAAACACCCCCCTTACACCTTCCTTCCCTGAGCTTTTATTGATAAGCACAATGCCATATGGTCACTTAGATCAGTTTGGGTCAGCTGTCCTGGGTGTGTCGTTCCCCCCCCAACTTTTTGCGCACCCCTAGCCTATTTGCTATGAGGAGAGAGAAAGCCCTGATGCTGTTCAGCAACAGCCAAAACACTGGTGTGCTATCAATGCTGGTTTAGCCACAAAGGCAAGGCACAGCACCTGTGACCAAGGGCTGCCTCCATCCCAGCAGGACACAGCACTACCTTCCACCCTAGTACTCCCCTTCTTGACTCACAAAGATGCCAACAATTCCATCTCAGGAGCCTGTCCTCTGGCTGTAATTTAACCCTTCCTAGCCCTCTACAGATTTTTCCATGGGTCTGTTTTAGCCACCTGAGTCAAGGCAATACAGCTGGGCTGTGTCAGAGCCAGGGTCCTTGCTACACAGGCTCCTGGGGAGGGTGGGGGTGGAGAAGGAGCTTCCAGCAGGGTTACAGGGAGAGGGAGTCACACAGGTTTGTGAAGTTAACCTCGTTTCAAATCAATCTGCCACCCATTCTTTCCGAAGGTTAAAAAAAAAAAAAAAAAATGAAGACAGAATTAAATCATTCCTAGTCTGAACAGCTGAGCGTTTTATTTATTTTAGGACATGTCAGCTTTCCCTACCCTTGGGAAAGATACAACTGTTTACTTCCTATTTGTAGTTCCTAAGAGCGTATAATTTTCAGTTGTCTAATATTCAATGAAAAGAACCCACTATTTCAAAGTATCCCTATGCCATTATGCAATCATGCAAAGAAGCTGCCTCAGCTGGACTGTATGAGCTATAAAAGGTGTCCCTGTGCTTCTCCTTCTGCTCTGTGGGGTCAGAAATCAGTGGGCAGACTGTGAAAAAAGCATAAATACTTTCAGTTCCTAAGGGCAGCTGTTGTACCTTCTGCTAAAGTCCATCCAGAAAAGAAAAAGAAACGTATCCATGCAGGGGATTCTCTAAGAGGTGAACTTGGATTTTATTCACTCATTTTGCAGGTGGATGTAGCAAGAGGATCCTGTGCTTTATGTGTTTGTTGTGTGCAATGAGATATGTTGCTTTTGTAGTGGCTTTGGATGTGTTCTCATGCTTAGGTGATGTACTTTTATTTTATCCTTAGCCTACTTCAAGTTTTTAAGTATTTTTACTTTCATATTTTGAATTTCAAGTAAGGCAGGACTAGATATTAGCACTTTTGGGTTTAGACTGTGCAAGAGGGGAAAACCAGGGTAAAATTGAAGCTAGAGTTGTCAAAACAAAGGAAAGTCATAATAGAAAAATGCTACACTAAGCACTTTTTTGATGATTACTGGGGAGCGATTGTCTGTATAATAATCTGGGTTACAGCATCCTTTGCAAACTCCACAGAGCGTACAATTTTCACATTACCACAGCAGAATCTGAGACCTGTGGTGGTCCTGAGGCACAATGGTCAGTACAGCTCTGCTGGGTGAGCCAGAGCAAAGCCTGCCTCTGGCAAAACCAGTCGGGATGCTGCTAAGCTCGTTTCAACTTGGAAGTTATTGTGCATAACTTACAGTAAACACAGAGGGGTAATTTAGAGATGAAAAATAATGCGGATGTGAAAAATGATAAATGAGAATCCAAAGCTCTGGTGGTGCTTGACATTCAGGTTTTGGTTTCTACATACACAGAAACATCTGTTTATAGTGTGTTAGTTCAGATTCCACAGACTGGTAGGTGTCTCCATGGCAAACTCAGTGCCTTTTTTCTTTTTAGTTGATTTGTAGATGTTCATTGTCCATGACTTGCAAATGTTCCATGGTTAATTAGAAATTTGTATTAATGAAAGGTGTTCTGTTAAAGACTCTCTCGTTTGTATATTACTTGCTAGTTTCATATTTTTTTTTCTTCCCCACCCTATCTTTTTTTAGATCTGATTGATCTTAGTGAATTACCCTCGGTGAAATTATCTCTGAATTATAAGACTGTAAGTGTGCCATTAAAGTTTTAAGTTCAAGTATCAGCCTTTGTGATAAATCTCAAAGATATTCAGAGCTCAAGTCATTTAGCAAATCACATGTATTTTGACTAGTACCACAGAAATGAGAGAACAGAAGTAGAGTCAGGACAGGGGGAACAAACTAGGGGAAGACAAATTGTTTTTGTATCACCGACACTCATACTTAAGTATTATCAGTAGAAGAATGAACTTTATCAGCTGGGTAAGTAGGGCATTAGAAAGTTTACTGAAGTTTTAACTGGATTTTAACCTCAGCAAGTGGCGCTTGCAACGCTGAAAATAATTTAGTTTAATGAAGGAAGTTATTTAACCTGAAATACAGGTTCTGTAACACTTTGTGTAATATAAATTGTGGTCAAGTAAAAGTGGAACTTTAGGCAGAAGTTTTAAAAACCTTCAGAAAATTGAATTTGTCAGATATCTTACTTTTAGTCCCTTGTAGCATTTTGGGCGTATTTGGAGTTTCCAGGAAAAGTGATAAATGCAGACAAACTTTATCTTCTCCTCCTCAAAATAATAAAAGCAACATTTAAGTGGATATGCTTTCTTTGAAACTCATACCTTGCTCTGATAATTGCTAGGTTATAAGAGAAAGTATTTGCCCATTGTACCGTTTCTAGGGGCTGCAGATAGATGATCTCCAGTGATTCAGCAGTACGTAGATTTTTGCTTCCTGAAAGCAGTATTATCACATTGTAAATTAGCCGGTTTTTTCCCTAAAAATTCAAAAACAGTGCAAAATTAAAATTCTAAAATAACTCTTAAAATCATATAGTCTGTGACTTTTTTCTTTCCTATAATATCTATGTCTGTATTTGCTTAAAAATTGATACATATTTTTTATTCTGAAGACCTTTTCAAGGAGTATTTCATAGGACATTCGAGCGCTTCTTTCATGTGGATTATCAAAAATTGCTGTTACTGCCTATTATTTACCAAGACAGATGTTAGTGGAAGCCCAAAGCTTTTGCTCGTAAATTGCTGTTCAGGTCCATTATGTTTAATATTCTACGACTCTTTTTCAGCCAGGAAAATATAACTTAATTCTCAGTGGTGACTGTATGCTGTGCTAAAGTGTGATTTTTAGCTTGAGCCACTGCGTGTGTCCTGGTATTAGAGATGGAGCAGCAGTGAACATATGATGCGATGCATATCCTGGACCCTAGGTAGATAATTATGGAAAGCTAAGGTCAGTCTGGCCATTATTTCATTGCTATGTATATACGCGCCGGGTAATGTTAGTTTGGACATGCCCACAACCCATTACTGCTTTTCTGATTTCAGGGTTAACATAGTCTCCCTTTTGCTAATGGCACTGACATAAAGATGGATTAAGCTGAAAGTTTCCCTGGAAGCCTGTAGATTCTGCCATAATAATCTCTTTGAATATCACCAGTAATTTACACTGTAAGTGCATGATAATTCAGCCCAGCCAAAGGAATGCCTATAGTCTTTAGATCAATGTTTCAAAGCTAAGGCCAGCAGCTGTCCCCGTTCAGCAAAGGAAGTAGATGTGTATCAGTGTGTTTCTGGGGGTGGTCCTGGGAGATGATGCAAAGATAATTTTTTGTATTCCTTCCCACTGGTGAAAAATCAGAACTTTTGGCTGGTACTTGTGCTTTAAAAAGATGTTTCTCTGTATAAAAGACTTACTTGGACTGTTTGCTGAACATCTGATGTCCTTCCACTGAAAGGAACCAGATTTCAAATATATTTTGATTTGGAACTATCCATTGTTTTAACAATTATTTTTTCCTGTATCAACTCAAGCTAAAAACTATTTTAGAAATAAAGCTGATATAATATAACAGCTTTAGGTTTGCAGTAACTGATCCTCTACACTATAAATGCACAATTTAGGTAATTTAGAAATAAAAATTTAACTGCAATGCCTTTAAACACTATAATATTTCAAACTGAAGGAAAGGTAGCATGTTTACTTCTATGCAAAAAAAAAAAAAAAATCTAGTAAAAGGGCAAGCTAAAGATATTTGCATGCATCCTTCTTTACCTAATGTCATGTCTGCCATGTTTAAAGTACTGTGGAGATTTCAGGAATTCAGCAGACCTCTGGGAGATTAAAATATAGAATAGGTAATAAAATTTTGTGACACAACTGCTACTTTTCATGGCCATCTGTCTTTGCCCATCTTTAGTAATCATGTGTTTATCTGGTTTAGGATTTCAGTACATAATTATACTATATTGACGTTCTAATTGATATCCCATCTCAAAGACAGTTTGAAAGGTACTAACTTTATATTCGTAGTCAGTGGAAGTGCTAGTGGTTTTTTGTTGTAGCTGTATGAGATAGTTAAGCGAATATTTAGGAAGGGCATTATGCTAACAATCTTCATATGCAAAAGCGGCAGACTTGCATGATATATAGCACTTTACATAAGCACTGAGATAGTGGTTATAGTGGTCAGATTAGGTTTTTTAAATTTTTAATATTTTTAATTTTTTGTAGGTGATGACAAATATTAGTCCATTTGAACAGTCACTATGTGTTTTAATTGGTATAGAGTGTTTTACGGTTTAAAAAGCATAAATGAAAATCTTTCCTGGAGCTCTAGTGAGAGGTAGAAATATCTTCTTCTATGAGCTAGATACGTCCCAAGGCTTGGGCTGCACTGAGCAGCTCTCACTAGCTGTGCTCTAGAAATAGTTACTCTTCCATAGATGAGGAAGCTCCTTAGCTGCCAATAGCTGCCTATCCTCGGGGAACCGTGTAGGGAAGATTTCACCTGTCTCTTGTACTTGGAAAATTCTTTGTTACAGGAAGCATAAACTTTGACAGGCTGTGATCATCTAAATAGATTTCCATCCACAGCCCTGAAAAAGGCTGTTGGATCATGGAAGTTTCGCTCTTCAAAGCAAGTGATTTTAGAGATGTGGCTTACTGCCTCAGTTCAAACTTGAAAACATTCTGATCTTGTAGTGGCCTGAGGTTGTACTGTTACTTTAAAACTAGATAAAAATTAATTTTGTAACTATGTTGTGTCATTTTGTTATTGGTACTGGTTTGAATATTAATATTCTATGCATGATTATGGCTTTCTTTCCCAGCACCTTAAGTAGAGTGTACTTGGTGTTCTAGCTGAATTTGCAAATTTATTTTCAAAATAGTATTTTAAAATTCCATTTTAAAGGGATTGGTTTTCTCTGGCTGTAATTTGCAATTTGATATGCCTGTAAGAAGAAAAAAAAACACCCAGAAGTTTGTCTTCATTGAACGCTATGTTCTGAATTGACTTTCCTGATAGGATTCAAAGGGAAACCTTGGATCGAATAGGCATTCATATGACATAAACTATTAGGGATGGACTGGTTTTTATGTTGGTTTCTTAGTTGTTTCTTGTCTGTGTTTCCTTCTCTTGCCCATCTGCAAAAAACCCACTAATTTTATAATGATGAGATTCTTGGGATCCAAAGCACGTTTTGGTTTTCGAACCATGTCCTTTAAAGGGACCGTTAGCTAGCTTTGTAGCAGAACATACCTTAAAAAAAAAAACAAAAACAAAACCAAACCCATACAACAAAACCAAAAAAGTCCTTAATTATTCTTTGTGTAATCTCAGATGAATTACTAACCCTTATTTCTATGTAGGGTTGGAATAAAACTTCATCTAAGAAGCAAACAAAATGAAACTGAGGAAATGGATCTAGAGCTGAAATGTGTATTCAAGACTACTTTTGAGAAATGAAATGTTTTGGGAATGGTATTCATGCAAAATGAGTTGGAAAAATGGTATTTTGAGGAAGTTTTTTATTTTGGGGTTTATTTCAAGTCTTGAGTTTAGATGTAGATCCCAATTTATTTGTCTTGCTTTTGAATGGAAATTTATCTACTACTGATCAAACTCAACTTTTTATCTTTATATTTTATAATTAACTAAAACCATGAGGCAACTTTAAAATGTGTGCTAATTGCTCCCCCTACTCCCCCTACCCTAGTATTTCTTTTAGCATGGTGTTGTACCGATTATTGCACAAAGAGAAAACCCTAGTGTTTTCTGGGGCTCTGTCTCATTTACCTTTGTCTGTCGTTTGAAACTGTGCACCCTGGCTAAAAGATTAGCCAAGGGAACATATATTTCATCTTCATTAGGACAGTGAGAAAAGTCATTATTTCCAGTTCCTGTTCATAGGCAGGTGACACTGTAAATGCAGTGTAAGAAATTTTTGCTCCAAACATCTGTCATTTTATTGTTAATCCAATGGTAAGCTTGAAGTTCTTGAGTTATTTGTCCTTCCAGACAACTTTTGGGGAATATAGATGATGTTTGATGCTGCTACCACAAAAGTAATTTGTAAAATCGGTTTATGACAGCTAGAGGAGCTATTAATTGTATTGTCATTTTG
Source organism: Falco rusticolus (assembly GCF_015220075.1). Classification (NCBI taxonomy): domain Eukaryota; kingdom Metazoa; phylum Chordata; class Aves; order Falconiformes; family Falconidae; genus Falco; species Falco rusticolus. The sequence continues at coordinate 52,383,460 of NC_051187.1, forward strand.
TACTCTAGCACAGTTGCAGCTAGATATATGATCTTATTCTGGACTGGTTTTTGAAAGGCACATGAAAAAGAAATTTTTATTATTTTTCATTGATAGGTGTCAGTGGCAAGATGGATATTTTCATTTTTTCCCCAGTTAAATAGAAAGTATGTGTATTTGTGCATATGTAATGTCATTAAATTTCTAATCTCATTACATCAGCTTTTTCCTCTCCTAAGCTGTGCTGAAAGTGTGCTGGTTTGTATGAAACTCAGTTTACCAAAAGATAAACAGTCCCTTTGCTTCCATTCTGAGGTCTTGGAAGCAATCCATGCAGTGCTTTGAAAATGTTAGGTGGAAATATGCCATACACGTTTAGAAACTTGTTGCAAATTGAATTATTTTTTTGTTGTTTTATGATGGTAAACTGTTTTTTTTTGTTGTGTCATTGTTAGGTACTACCTTAAATTTTTTGTCTGCAGATTCCAGTAATACATAATGATGATCATATTGGGGCACATTATTAGAATATACATGTATATCGAATATACCTGGATTACAAAGTTTAATGGCACATTATTACGTTTAGTATGTAAATGTGTTCAGAAATTGCATTTCAAAAGCTATATTAAAAGATTATTACACCTTCAAATTTGGTTAGAACTGGTGGAATCGGAGTTCTCGCAGTCTTAACTGGGTGCATCTACTACAGAATAGCATTATGGGACTCAAACATAATGGTTTTATCGCAAGAATGCTGTATGCCTGTTTTACATATATAGAAAACTGAGGCAAAGGAATGCTAACACTTGAAATTGTCAAAAATGCATAAGTTTTGTATCTGGATTGTTTTTTAAGTGTTCTTTGGTTTTAGTTCTGTATTTTTCTAAGTATGGATCCAGCTGCATTAATTTGTGTTCCTGAGCATTCTGTACTCTATCAAATCAATCCCTAAATGCCTCGTATAACCCTGCAAATGTAGAATATATAGGCTTGTGGATAGCTGTGGAAACTTGGGGCGGGGTGTGTGTGTGTGTTGGCTTCACTGCTTCTAAAAACTTGATGGTGGAAGCAAGGATCTAATTCAATAGGTACTCCTCAGTAACATCACTGTCTCCAGTTTCTACTTAATAAAGATATATGTAGACAGGAGGTTCATCTATCCTACCGATGTGATCATTCACTGGGTAGTACTACCCTGAGCACTGAAAAAGTGATATAAGGAAAAATGCATGGCTATCAGGTTCTGCATTATGATTCACCCCAATATGCTGTACGTTCAGGCTATACGAAGTACCTAAAATTTGGTGTCTCCTCTCTTGACAACGTTTGACTTTGTAACTTCAGTGATTTCTGATGAAAATTTTTGTTTCACCAAGGAACAACACAGATTTGATTGGGACAAGAAAATTTCACAGGTGGCTGCTGAGACTAAAGAAGGTTGGTTTTGTCCCAGAATTGGAAGTCTAGTAGTTCTAGGCTTTTCTTTTCATCATCTCTTCAACTTTGCAGCTTCAGCCTGCATCTGATTGCTAATGTCTTTATATACTGTCTGTATTCCTCCACTATGATTCTTGCCTTCTTTCTCCATTTCTTCCTGTGCACTCTGGATCCTGTGGCCTTTCTTCTGGCTTTCCCCTCAATTCTTTGTCTTTAAACCCAGTGCTTTTTCGTTTTCTTTACTGTGTGAGCATCTGCAGAATAAGAGGATAATTGGGGGTTAGGAAGGGCGTTGGGAGCACATTAAGAACTGCAGAAAAAAAAACCTGGACATCTGGTGGGAGGAATGAGCGCCAGTGAAGTCCTGCTCAGCTGCTACAGCTTTGTAGGCACATTAGGGACACGAGAAAATAGGGTTTGTCTTGGGGGATAGAAAAAAAAAAGTAAAATTAAGAAAATGTAGAAGCCAAATGACACCTTTTCTACCATGAAGCTGGGTGAAGGCTATTCAGTAGCTTGTAATTTGCCCAAGTTTGGATTCCTTTCTTGAGAAAGAAAAAGGACATATCCAAGAAATACAAAGAAGGATTCTCTAACCTCCATACTCTGAGGCACTAAAACTTTGAAGTGAATGGTGTTGATTTGGGAACTCTATCTTGAAGTGTTTTGCTTTGATGCTGTTCTCAAACTTAGCCAACTTATTTCAGCTTCACAGTTTTTAAAAGTCAGCTTGAGGGATGGGAAATATCAGCCCAGACAGTTTAAAATTTAGCAAGCGATAAGCGCTTGAAAAAACTTTTTATCTAGAGAAGTATTCAGCAACCAGAACAATACATAGGACTGAACTATCAGCTCAGCCTATAATGTTTTTTTCCTGTGCATTAGCATATGTTACTAAAAAGGATTTTCCCAAATCCAATATCCCAAAGAAAATAAAAATCATATATTAAATACATGATAACTTTTTAGCTGCAGTAATTCCAGAAGAGAATGATAACAAATGTCTCTCTGTTTCTTTCCTAACATTATCAAGGTCTTTAGGATATTCCTGTGCAAGATAAGTGGCTTATACTTAGTCTTTTTCAGTGACTGAAATTTTGCTTGTGATTGGAACTGGGCCCTGCTCTTTCCCACACTCTTCTAAAGTAATATACTTGATGTCCGACGTGTGGTTCTTCCTATATTTCAGTGACAGGTCAAGAATGATTTGAGATTGCATGCGTTTCTGTGAAACCTGTTGACATCTGAATCTACCCTTTTGTTCTGACTCACATACTGCTTTACAAAACTCCAGTGAAGTCAGTGGAAATTAGGTGTGCTCACAATGCCCCCAGATCAGACCATAATTGCTCTCGGTCTGTATGGAAGGGTACTTCAATGCTTCACACTTCCATAATGATGTTACTGTGCATGGATATACTCAGTCTGACAGATGTTTATGAAAGATAATGATAACTAGGAAAAGCAGGGATTATTTGATGGAAGAAAAATCAATTCTTTAAGCCTAAAGGCTGTTTGCTTTTGGTATGTAACATTGAATACCTCTGTATGCACATAGATATCAGTGACAATGTTTTTGGGAATTTAACCACTTACTTCCACCCTTCCTAAAACTGGATGTCAAGCAATACTCTCAAGTATGCAGTAAAAGGAAAATGTCAAGCATGAGGGAGAGAGAGGTTACCATAGAAAATCATTCCTCCCTACTCAGCCTTTGCTGGCTGGCTTTTACATTTCACGTATGCAACAAGAGTCTTCAAGACCTGCAGGTCAACAAGACCACCACCCCCCAAAAAAAGGTGAGTCATTGTCTGGTAGAGCAGTAGATCCTTTTGGCCAAAAAAGGTCAAGAACCTCTCCAGCACGTCAGGAAGGTCTGTACTAGAGCACATATTCACTCAGAGTTACCAGTCAAGAGGTGAGTGTTCTAAGGAAAAAAAAATGCACAGTTACTACAGCTCGTTTCAACTGTGTACGTGTGTAATTGAGAGGAATACTTTCTGGCTTTGTTGCCATAGTAGATTGCTTTCTTTCTCCTTCTAATTAGGACATTTCAGTTCCTCTACATAGACGCCTACAGTCAGACCAGCAGTAAAGAAAACAGCTCATTATTAATCTAGCAATGAGGATGTAAAAGCTGCATCAAAGCACTTTGACTCAAACCTATTGACTTTCACATATGTCTAAACCTGCAGTCTAATGATTAAAGATAAACTTATCCTGATCCAAACCCTTTACGTTCACAGACAAGGCTGAGTTCATAGAGCTCATTCAGAGGAAACAGCTGAGAAAAATGTTTTCTTATTGTCCTAAATGGTCAATTAAACACACTTAGTTAGGATGACTTCTCTGTTAATTGAATACTTCCTGTAATGGGGGTATAACCTACCTAAAGGCCTACCTGGACCTGGACCGTAGTAAAGCCTTTGATGCTGTCTCCCACAGCATTCCTCTGGAGAAAATGCCTACTCATGGCTTGGACAGCTGTACTCTATGTTGTAAAAAGCTGGCTGGGTGGCCAAGCCCAAAGAGTGGTGGTAAATGAAGTTACATCAAGCTGGTGGCTAGTCACAAGTGGTGTTCCCCAGGGCTCAGTATCATAGCCAATTCTGCTGAGTATCTTTATCAATGATCTGGATGAGGGGGTTGAGTGCACCCTCAGTAAGCTTGTAGATGACACCAAGTTGTAGGGGAGTGTTGATCTGCTGGGGGGCATGCAGGCTCTGCAGAGGAATCTGGATGGGCTGGATCGATGGGCTGAGGCCAGTTGTATGAAGTTCACCAGGGAGAAGTGCCGGGTCCTGTCCTTGGGTCACAACAACCCCACACAACACTACAGGCTGGGGGAGATTGGCTGGAAAGCTGCCTGGTGGGAAAGGCCCTGGGGGTGCTGGCTGGTGGCCAGATGAACATGAGCCAGCAGTGTGTCCAGGTGGCCAAGGAGGCCAACAGCAGCCTGGCTTGTGTCAGAAACAGTGTGGCCAGCAGGGCCAGGGCAGTGATTGTCCCCCTGTACTCGGCACTGATGAGGCTGCACCTCAAATTCTGTGTCCAGTTTTGGGCCCCTCGCTGCAAGAGGGATGTAGAGGTGCTGGAGCGTGTCCAGAGAAGGGCAACAAAGCTGGTGAAGGGTCTGGAGCTCAAGTCTTATGAGGAGCAGCTGAGGGAACTGAGGTGGTTTAGCCTGGAGAAAAGGAGGCTCAAGGGAGACCTTATCTCTCTCTACAACTACCTGATAGGAGGTTGCAGGCAGGTGGGTGTCAGCCTCTTCTCCAGACAGCAAGCAAGCAACAGGACAAGAGGAAATGGCCTCAAGAATCTCCAGGAAAGTTCAGACTGGATATTAGGAGAAAATTATTCACCGAAAGGGTGGCCAAGCATTGGAACAGGCTTCCCAGTGTGGTGGTGGAATCACCATCCCTGGAAGTTTTTTAAAAAAACATGTAGATGCAGTGCTTAGTGACAAGGTTTAGTGGTGGACTTGGCAGTCCTGGGTTAATGATTGGACTTGGTGATCTCAAAGGTCTTTTTCTGACCTAAATGATTCTATGATTCTATGAATTATTGTTTCTTATTTCAGAGAGAATTGACAAGCTGTGATGGAGTAGTAAATTTAATTATCAAATCCATGCCCCTGTGTGCCACTGAAATTCTTTTGTCCCTTTTTTGCAGGCAGCTCCAAGCTTCTCTTCAAAAGAAAGCCTAAATATTCAGTGTCTCTGCAGAGATTATAAACTAACTCACAAATGCAGAGAATTTTGTTGCAGTTTGTTTGGGGGAGTTTGTTTTCCCTTAAAAAAGAACAACACTTTTTATAATTTTTTTAAAAAAATGCATCTTTGGCTTTTGTCAGACTGTGACTAATTACTAATGACTTCCAGCACTTTTGCCACAGTATTCTGCTGGGACTAAGTGAGTGATATGACCAGCCGCAGCCAATAATTAGGGCAAAGTTAGCAAGCAGTATACATTTGCCATACTGTATGCAAACCAGATTCACATACTACACCTGGATATTTGAAATAAAAAAACCTGAAAAATAAAAAGAAAAATGCCAACAGAAAGCCATATCCAGCACTGAATATGCATAGTGGTGTGTGACATTATATTCTGTACTAAAAAAGAAAGAGAAAGGTATTGTTCTTACTTTCAGTGACTGAACTTTTGTGTGGCTTTAAATATATTTTACTGCATAACAATAGCATACAGAATTCAGTGCTGGTATTGCTTAAACCTGTTCAGATAGCAGCCTCACCTGAAAGGGATGTGTATCATATATTCACTTTAAATTTCTTTTTTGTTGATCCTCATAGTATTCATGTAGTACTCATGAACATATGCCATCAAAATTTGGCCACCATAGGAGGCAGGGATTATTTTGTTGCGAGGAGTTTTTTGGGGGTTTTTGGTTGTTTTTGTTTTTCCTTCTATAGCACTCTTTATAAACTAAATAATACTAAAATTATCTAGTGAGCTATGTTGGCTTGTATTTGCTCAAGAGATCTCTGTGAAGTGTGTAGGTGAATGTGCTTTGCCTGTGCCTTTTAAATTACAAACATTAAGCTTAATCACTTGTTCTTTCAAATCATTTGCAATCATCTGCTTTTTTAATATTTATGCTTTCCTTATGTGTGCTGTGGAAAGATTACTTGCTGTCACGTATATAATTATAATTAAATGATATAATGGATACGACACAAATCAGAAAAGCAGCAACTTGTTTGGGGAAGTATAAAAATGGGGGAGGAAGGTCAAACTGTCATCTTGCCATCTTTGACAAGCAATCCCTTTAATTAGTCATTAGCTGACTTTCCCAGACAGTTTCCCAGAGATGATTGTGTAAATAGTGTTATAGGAGAAGGCGTTGTGTGGCAAAAATGAAAATCTAGCCAACAGTGTCACTCTGATATGTTTTTAAATGGATGATTTACAGTCTCATGTCTCTTGTTCAGCCAATTTTTCTCCCCCTTGGCTAAGACTTTTTCCTTAGCAACGAATTAGTAGGCTGTATTGTTATGTGCTTGTTGCTTTTTTTGTTTTGTTTTGTTTCTCGGCAACTAAAAATGTTTTCATAACATTGGTTATGATACAGAAAATTCAAAACTGGCTATCAAAACTGAACTATATAATTATAATCTCGGCCTCTTCACTGACTCAGTTTTTCATTCAAGTGTATTGTCCTGATCTAGAAAAACAGATACACAGATACATGTCTCCGTATACCTGCATGTAATGTCATTTTAAGAGCTATGCTGGATTACAGTCCTAGCAATGTGATCTTCAGCTTTTTAAGAAAAAAATACAAATGTGGTTATAAAAAAAACCCACATGTGGTTTGGGAGTAAGAACAGTTTCTGTGTCTTCTTATCATCTGGGTGGGCTGCCCAAATAAAGATTCTTCCTGGAAATGTAAAGGCTTTCAACCTAAGCCCTAAAACCAGTGTCTTCCTTCCCTCCCCCCATCTTGCTGTGGATACTGAATTATTTCATTGTATTCTTCAGACAAGCAAGAAATCGGGTTTAACAGAGGAATTTCTTTGCCACTTGTGTATCCTTCAGACTTGCAGATAACTGTTTGGCTTTCTGTCTATTTTGTAGTGTAAACCACCCCTTCTCCATGAAGAGCTCTATAAATGTAGTAAAAATTGTTCACAAATTCTGAAGTCTTGATATCATTGTTTACCTCTGTCTTCCACGATTTTTTTTTTTTAGCAAGCCTCTGTTTTGTCTTTCCATGCATGGGTAGTGAATTGTTCACTTCTGGGTTACCGTGATAATATCTTAAATTTTGTCTTGAAACCTTTTGTTCTTTGTAGCGTCAGATCCCAGTAACTCTATGATAAAAGCAAGCAGAGTCTTGATGTTGATCATAGCATCACGATATTGAACTTGTGTAGTGTTACTCTAGCTCTCCTCTACCATAACCAAACCAGCACGGATGTTTGTAAGGCCCATTAAAAGCTGTACTGATTGTATTCTGGAGCATCAAAATACAGGATAATATTCCAGGTTTGTGGATATAGGTTAGGCTCTTAACACTTCTATCTGGTTGGTTTCTTTGGACATTAAAATTCCTACTGAAGAGCACGAGAGAACTGTATACATGAGCAGCAGTTTAATTCATTTTGCCCATGTCTATGTTATGTTCTCAAACTGCTGCTTAGCTGTTAAAATGCTCCCCCTTTCCTGTTAGATATATCTTCTACGCCACCACCACCACCAACAAAATGTATACAAGTTCCAGAATTCATGGAATTCACTTTAACTAATACATGGTTTTGTAGTCGCGGAGGGTTTAGTTATTCCTGCTACTACCAAAGGCAATGTCTGTTGAATTTTATGGAAACCAACAGAGTTTCTCATGAAACAGAATAGTTTTTCACTGTTCTGTGGTTGCTGTCACCTTTAAAAACATTACCATCTAATTGATATGAACTGTATTCTGCACACAATAGTTGTCTCACAGTAGGGAATACCTCTAGCTAACTGTTGAAACCACGAGATGAAAACATGAGAAGTTAAATAACTTCTTTTTCTTTGAAGCCTTGTAAAACAGTCAATTCTTTGACATTTTTAAAGTGGAGGTAGTACTCAAATTGGCATCCTTTTAATAATGGAATCTTCGTGTAAATACTATAAATCAGTGGGAAAAAATATCAACAATATCTCCTATTTACATTCTTTCTCAATCTAGTACATTTTGTATCAGTTTGTATAGTAACTGGCAAAGACTGAAATGACTAAACCTAAACTAAAGCAAATATATTTGAGTTGACATATTAGTCTCTGTAATTGAATATAAAGGAATAATTCAGTGTCCACATTAGTACATTTTTACTTAGTTTATCTACACAGAGAAACATCTCAATACAGAATATTCCCTGTCAATAAAAAATGATAATTTTTAGTATTTGTTACACTATATGACATAAAACAAATACTTTTTATAGTTTGTGGGTTTAGTGTTTTTCCTCAAAAAATAGACTATTGGTTCAATTCAATGATTTATATACATCATGTTAAGAATATGAGGTTAAAAAATAGCATAGATATTTAAAAGTTAATTATTTTTCTTTTTGTTTTTTCCTGATTTAGAAGAATGTAATAATTCAATACTGTGACTCTCTTCAGGCAAGACTAAACTGGTTTGAGTCATAAAAAAATTTCCGTTATTTTCTGTCATGGCTTGCATTTGGATACTCGTTCCCTCATCTAAAAGAATCAGGTAAACCAGGAATAGCTGCTCCTACTGTGGAGTCATATTATAAAACACTTCCAAAGTTTAATCTAGAAAATTATTTTGCTTTGTTTGAGGCCAAAATATTTTTATATTTAAGATCAGCAAAAAAGTTACCATGTTGATGTTAGATATGGACAATTAATCATTAGAGTTTCCTATTAAATATATTACAATCTACTAATACTCTCCTTCCTTTTTTTCTTCATCTGAATTCATATACAGGGATACTTAGATTTCTTGGTTTCAGATGCTTCTGTGCAATGCTGAAATTTTGGAGCTGTCCATTGCTTTTGAATTTTCTGAACATGTCTCACAAATAGATATGGGAGAGTGCTCTTCATTCAATTATGCTGATCTTAAGCAATAAAAAATAATCAAATTTGGGACCAAATTTGCAATGAGATTCTCTTGAGAAACTAGTTGTGGAAATGGTCAGATCAACTTATGGTGGCAAAACAAGCACAAATTTAAATACTCTCGAATCCGAGTGTTACAGAGCTTGAATAATGCATGTGCTGAAAATGATGTCTGATGAGAGGTGATATACAGGAAACGGGTACTGTAATTGTATTGCTGTTCCTTTTAATGGAAGCGTGACTTACACTGCGGAGGAAATATGGTCCCTGTGGCTTTGCACTGGTTTCATTAATTTGTTTACTATCTGCACGTGTTTTGTGCCAGAAGTTTGCCATAACCTCACATTTTAGAGCCAGATATTTGCAAAATGCAGAATTTTTCCATCTGGCACAGCCTAAGTGAGATAACTTGGTGAATGTTACTCTGCATGGACACTTTTCCTACCAACAGTTCCTGTGATGGCTGCTTGTCTGTATCTTCATTACTAACAGACCAGTTATATCTTCAGGCTCCCTCACCCCCTTTCCCCTATTTTCCTACTGTGATAATACTGTTGGGGGGCTAGGGAAGTGGACAGGGTGATTAGGAGAAAATGCTATGTTATCCTGAATTAGGAATGAACTTGTGATGACACCAGCAAAACATGAAGTAGCTCAACTTATTGATGTTCTTCTCCATGCTATGGGAAGGATTGCATACAAAATGTTTTCAAATAAATTGTGTCTTTGAATTTTAAACTGAGACATTGTTTTTATCACCTCCATTATTGTCACCTCATGAACCTTTCTATTATATGCTGTAGGGAAATGGTAATACACAAGAAGACCAGCAGACTCCTAGATCATAGGTCATCACCAATCATAGAATGGTTTGGGTTGGAAGGGACCTAAAGAACATCTAATTCCAGCCCCTTGCCATGGGCAGGGACACCTTCCACCCAACCAGGTTGCTCAAAGTCCCATCCAGCCTGACCTTGAGCACTCTCAGGGATGGGTCATCCAGAATTTATCTGGGCAACCTGTTCCAGTGCCTCACCACCCTCACAGTGAATAATTCTTCCTAATATCTAACCTAAATCTACCCTTTTCCAGTTGAAAGCCATTCCCCCTTGTCCTATCAGTACATGCCCTTGTAAAAAGTCCCTCTCCAGCTTTCTTGTAGGCCCCCTTCTGTAAGGCTGCTGTAAGGTCTCCCCAGAGCCTTCACTTCTACAGGCTGAACCACCCCAACTAGCTTAGCTTGTCTGTGTAGGAGAGGTGCTCCAGCCACCTGATAATCTTTGTGGCCTTCCTGTGAACTTGCTCTAGCAGCTCCATGTCCTCCTTATGTTGGGGGCCCCAGAGCTGGATGCAGTACTCCAGGTGTGGGGTCTCATGAGAGCAGAGTAGAGGGGGAGAATTACTTCCCTTGACTTGCTGGCCACGCATCTTTTGATGCTCAGGGCTACTGTCAACCCATTCCCTGCCGAGCCTTTTTGTGCTTGTAATTGCTCAGACCCACATGCAGGACCTGTCTCTTGGCCTTGTTGAACTTGATGAGGTTTGCATGAGCCCACCTCTCAAGCCTGTCAAGGTCCCTCTGGATGGCATCCCTCCCCTCCAGTATGCTGACGGTACCACACAGCTTGGTGTCATTGGCGAACCTCCTGAGGGTGGCTTTCAATCCCAGTGTTCATGTCACTGAGAAAGATGTTAAACAGCACTGGTCCCAATAACAACCTCTGAGGGTCCCCAATACCATTTCCTGAGGAACACCACTTGTCACTGGTCTCTATTTAGACATTGAGCCATTGACCGCAACTCTTCAAGTGTGGCCACCCAGCTGATTCCTTATCCACTGAGCAATCAATCCATCAAATCCATGTCTCTTAAATTTAGAGACAAGGAGGTCACGTGGGACAGTGTGAAATGCTTTGCACAAGTCAGTTGTTCCCTCATCCACCAACACTGTAGCCGAATCATAGAAGGCCACCAAATTTGTCAGGCACGATTTGCCCTTAGTGAAGCCATGTTAGCTGTCACCAATCACCTCCATATTTTGCATGTCCCTTACTCAGCACAGTTTCCAGGAGGATCTGCTCCATGATCTTGCTGGGCGCTGAGGTGAGACTGACCAGCCTGTAGTTCCCTGGGTCTTCCTTTTTTTTTTCTTTCCCTTTTTTAAAAATACGGGTAATATTTTCGTCTTTCCAGTCTGTGGAACTTCACTGGATTGCCACAATTTCTCACGTATGATGGATAGCGAAGATTCACATTTTCAGCATTCTGCTGATAAATTAATCTATTTGTACTCTGAAATTGTTGGTTTTTTTATTTCTTTTTTGTTTTATTACAGTCCTGTGTGGTAAGAAACTCTTTCTCTTTTCGTACTCTATTTGACTGTCTTAGCAAGGGTTTTTTGTGGGGTTATTGAAGATGAAACTGAAGTGGAAGTTGCTATGATCTATTTCTAGCAGAGCTCTGGCTGCTTGTTACTTGGCGTGGGGAGGGGTTCAGGCTTTTTGTACCCAGAGCCATGGCTGGTGCTAAGGTGTTTAAGCTAGCCAGTCTGTTGGTTTCATTTCCTATTGGTTTGCTAACTGCTGTGCCTGTCTCAGAAGCTACCCCTGACCTTAAGTAAAAACCTTCAAAAGACAGGTCATGAATATGATGAGTTACTTGGTTCTGAATAAAAGGTAGTGCAGTAGGATCTACAGGGTCAAAAAACAGGTTTAGTTATGTGAGGTTTTTAACATGTGTTGTCTAAATCGCATAGTCTCAGTCCCAAATGTCAAAATCTTGTTTACTAACGAGCTAATTATCTTCATTCATTATTGTGCTGGGAGTCCTCAAATGAGTTTCTGCCTTAGATCCCTTTGAGTGTCTGTTTTACATGTATGGTAGGATTGGCTTTCTGCAGCTCTTTCAAGATAGTATTCAGCTCTTATGGACATGACTTCTAATATGTGATCCCTCGAGTTTTCAGAGTGTGTCCCAGTTGTGATTGATGCTTCTTTCCAATGCCCTTGAAAGCAATTCATTAAGCCCAAAACACAAAGTGAACAGGACAGCTTTAAAATTGAGCCCAATTTTGGCTATGTTCGCCTTGCTTCTAGATCAACAAGTTTGTAGCAGATAGCCATGCTTCTAGATCAACATCCAAGACAATGGGGTTGTCTCATTTTTTGAGATTGTTCCACGCTTCAGCATCTGCCCAATCCACTTATTTCCTCCCTCTTCTTTGCTATACTTTTATTCCCTTGGTTCCTGCAGAAACACAAACTGTACCAGTCTGGAACACTTGGTTGTTTTTTTTTCCTTTCTTCCCCCCTCTTCCCCCAGAATCCAGTTGGCTTGCAAGTGCTTTAATTAGTTGAGAGAAGTTACTTCATGCCACCAGGGTAACCTTACCTACGTGGAAGACCTGGTGAGTTTTGCAGTGTGGCAGGTTTGTCACTGTGTTACAGTGGGAACTTAACCCCAGGCCTGAGCTTTTGCAAGACTTTCTGTCACTGGGACTGGACAAATTCAAACCAGAGAGGAGTGTTTCAGCACGTGGAAGGTCCAGACCTACATACTGCTGAAAGTGATTTCCAAGGGACAGCATACTGAGCTGCTAGGCTGGAATTTTTGGCACATACACTCTGCAGTCACGAAGTTCTTTTATTCATTTGATATTTAAATGGAAGAATGTAGGTTTAACATTTTCATTGATTGGGGGGGCATTTTTGGACAGCATGAAATACAGTAGCTGGTTTCTGTGAAAGGTAATTTTTGTGTAGCAATAGAAGAACACTTTCTAAATTGTACTGGTATTGGGAAAAGTCAGTGTACTTCAATTCAGCTTCTGTTGTAAAGGGGAAATATGCTTTCCACAGCAACTGTTCTCTGTCAATGTTCCCTTTTTTTTTTTTTTTTTTTCCCCCAAAAGGAAATAAAGTACCTTGAAAGAAATTAATTTGGAACACACAGAGCAGTCAAAATTGACTAACACAAGGGAGGGTAAAAAAATCACGCTGGGGTAAAATCTTCAGAAATAGTAAAACAAATGTACTGAAGAAGAACTGGTCTATTATGAATTACATTTTCCACAGGCACTTCCATAAAAGGATACAGTCAGCATTTATTTTGAGTAGCTATTATTGATTTGTTCTGTATGTTATATACTTACATATATTTGTACATTTTCAAAAGCAAAACTGCAGGAAAAACCTAATTGTGGTGGAACTTTATAGTTATACATGTATGTAAGATTTCGTCTACATTCTTCAAGAATCAGGAACTTTAGGTTTCCTTCATTTCTTTTAAAAAGAGCTATTACCCTATTTTCACTTCATTTGTTTATTCCAAATAAATTATAATACTTATTTTCTGTGTTCTCAGAAAAAAAATAATTATCCACATAGAATATTATTCTCCTAATTTCAGACTACAAGTAGAAGAGTATAAATCTAAAATAAATCCACCAAATGCATGCATTAAATAAATTTAGTAGGATATCAAACAGCAAATACTTAAAATATCAAGGGAAAAATATCTTACTGGAAGACTAGATAATTTTTTTTCAAACATGGCTTTGGCCCCTACACAAAAATTAAGATTCAGTGTGCTTATTCTCCCTCCTTTGTCCCAAACAGCAGGACCTTGCAAGCCCCACATGCACTTAGTTCCATAGTCCTTTGACTACTACGTATGTAATCTGGGGGGTGTTTTTCACCTCCAAAAAGAAAAGGGCAGGCAATTCCTCTGTCACTTGTTTTATCTAGGCCATGGATTAAAAGAAAGATGATAATTCTTATTAGAGATTCATTGGCAAGCACAAATTCAACAAATGATAGTTACGCTGACTGTTTCATGATGCTGGTGCGTGACCCCCTAATGTCATGATAACGTTCCTGCGTGTCACTTGTGCAGAAGTATATACACACACGCATGTGCATGTATAGGTATATATTCTGGCATATTTTCCGGTTGCAGGGTCTTCGCTAGCCCTGAAAGGCAACCCCAGAGGTGCAGCATTTAACCGAACATGGCCTCCGAGTTGACCGCAGCTGCTGGGGGCCGTGTCAAGCTGCCTCAGAGAGGCACAAGAGCAGTAAGGGAAGCAAAGGTGAGCAGGGTCATTCAACTGTGACTCCCTTTCAGTGACAGCGCTGAAGACAGAGCTGCAGGTGACTCCAGGGAAAGTCACATCTGTGATCTACTTTTAGTGATATCAGACAGCACGTGAAGCAAGGCAGGGAACTGCTTTTTGTTATCTATGCATATTTGGATTTCTGTTCAGATCCTGCATACTTATTTTGATACAGTAAATCTGCGTGACAAATTGTTTGTAGGTGTTGCTTGGGGACGAAAAGTATAGTTTCATATTTTAGGACATATCTAGACAGCACTGTCTGAGTATACAGGCACATGCATGGGCTTAGGTAGCCTGTGTAGGGCTGATGACACTGTTCAGGTACCCGTGCTACTTTATTTCAAACTAGACTGAGTGGGAATGAGCTTCAATTAAAACACTGAGTGCTGACTGTTTTATACTGTTGGCTTGGAAATTAAACTGCTTTTTTTTCCTTTACTCCCTAAAAAAAAAATACACTCCAGCCATCACAGGGTTGCTCATCAAAGCTTCTGGGGAAAGCTGCTTTTATAAATGAAATATGTTCTCTAAGAGAATAGTTGTACAAAACCACAGCGATTATTTATCAAGGAGTAGTTATGTGTAAACTTGGGCACCGTGATTTTCCTACTTGGGAAACAGCAGGACCGGAATCTATTTAACTATGTAAAAAAACATTGTAAACCAGATCCTGTTACCCATACACTGTTTAGTATCTCTTCCCACTTAAATTCTTTCAGATTTCATTATGTTTGCTTGGTATACATTGGTCAGTAGGGTGATAAAAATGTATTTGTGTCAGTGGTCTCATACATGCTGCCACTTTTATATTTATGTTAGGAAGTGGAGTATACTTTTCGTTTTACTTCACAGAACTTGCTGTCTGCTTTGGTTATTTCCTTGTAGTGTGGTGTTTAATTATTAGTAGGTTTGTGAAAGTTTACTCTTTCACAGAATGACTAGGAAGCCATTTTTTGCAGGAAAACTGGGAAGGGGGATTTGGAATCACAGTCTCTGTCTTGAGATATTTCCTTTTGGTGCATTTGGAATTGTCCACTTGCTAATGTGTAGGTAGGGCATCACTAGTGTAGACCACTATAAATACTGATTATTTCAGCTACCCTTTAGTGTTTACACCAAGCTTCAGTTTCTTCTTTCTTTTTAGCAGTACAGTTTAAGTTAGCCAATAGACAAGCTGCAACAATGCAAAAGACTGCAGCAGAATTCTGCATTTCTACGCAAAATACGCATCAGAAAACAAACTTGCTTCATCTCTGGGCTTGCCAGTTTGGACCTGTTAAATGAGTGAGGAATAAGTCTTTGGCTTTTTGTTGTTACTTAAATTTCCAACCTTCCTTCTATATGAGCAGCTAGTCACATTCACAGTCATTGCTATCTACCTGATGTGTCATTTGTGTATGTATCTGACCTATTTCATTTTAGAACAAATTGTATTCCTTCCCCCGTGCCATATAGATGTCCTAATGAAAGACACCTTGTTTTAATTCTGAATGCTATGAGATTAGGAAGAACAAAATACCAGTCATTTTTGGAAGAAAGACAGCAACTTCAGTTTTCATTTGGCTACTAAAGCAGCTCACTAGAATACCTACTCTATTCTTGTAAAAGTTAAAGTTTTTAAAGAATCAGGTTTTTGAGGGCTACTTTGCAGATGTGGTAACTCCAACAAAAATTTACTGAGCAAACTCTTTTGGGGCCTTAATGCTCCCTGCCCATACTGTTTCAGTGTAAGCTGCTACTATTACCTGGAACCTGCTGATTTCTGAGCTAGTCTTCCACATAGTATCTAGAGGTTGTGATGGAAGCCTGATCAGACCTACTAATCAGGATCAGATTTCATACCCTTCAAAATCAAGATTTCAACTCATCCAGGACTCTTATATCTACAGTGCGTCTTTTTTCTTTATCCTCTGGATTTTCTAGCACCATTGCCTTTAGATTTTTGGACTAAAATGTGTATTTAACTTGGGTTTTATTCTGGTACGCATTGCCCTCTAATAGGAGCAATGCACAGCAGGCATCTTAGCAAGCCAAGTGTTACTTGCAGTGTATTTAGAGGACTGGTCTGTTGCAGCAAGACAAAAGGAGAAAATGCCTCGAGTATTTTTCCTTTTTTTTTTTTTTTTTTTTTCTCCTGCCTGTCCTTGTTTTTTTCTTCCCTGCTGCTACTCCATTCAGTCTGACCCTATCCCAGAACTGAGAAATATAATTGTTGACCAATTGTGGAAGAAAGAAGGTACCAATCCATTCATTCAAGCAGAGTTTAATTTATAAAAGGAAAAGTCATTTTGAATTGACAGTTTTCATTTACCTTATATTCTCACTTTGTGGTCTGTGATAAAGGTAGCTGACAGACCTGAGACATTTGCTTTGTTGTCAGTGAGCATTTGGAAACACATTTGTAACTCTGTTGGCCCTAGCAGACTAATGCATTGCATCTAACTTCTGTCCAGATGCTGAATTAAACCGTTATTTAACATCCACTTGAGGGATGGAAAGGTGTGCTGATCAGCTATTACCAAAGCAAATGCAATCTGAGAGTGCCAGTGATTGTTCACTTGTTCTGTGGCTAAGCATTACCAGGCCTGTATTGCATAATTGGGCACACCTCTAATTTGAGTTTTTCCAATAAAATCTGAAAACTTGTGACCGTTAGCTTGGGAATTTTGAAGTATTTTGAATTTTGAACTAATTTTGTATTATTGACCAAGAATTAATGCATAATTCATAGCCAGTGTCAAAAGATTTTTATTTTGCTCATGTGCCATCCTTCCACCATGTTTCTTCAGATTGAAGGGGAGGGAGGAATTAAAAGGGATTTTGAGTTAAAACAGCAGCAAAATAACAAAAACTTGCATTAAAAGTTTTTAAAACTACAAATAAGGATGTAAATTTGCTATCTAATTAGATCTTGGAATTCACTGCTGGGTACTATACAAAAAAAATCTAAGGTGTACTTGGAATATTAGATTGCCAACCTAATTGGGCAGTATAATTTTGCAGCTACATATAAGAAGAATTCAGATCAACAATTAATTCTGTAGTTCAGCTGGTAGAGTTCTTGGGTAGCAGCCAGCTTCGCTTATAACTTCAATTATATTCTTCTCCTGCCAACCACCCCCCCACCCCCCCGTCCTCCTGAGGATGATCAGCCTATTTTTCTACTACTTAATATAAAAAAAATAGTTGTGAAATTTCAAAAGTTAGTTGACTTCAAAATCCAGTGCCATTCCCAAACAAATATTGAGTAATTCATGAGGTAGAGGAAAAGAGAAATATATTAATAAGTTACTTAGATGAAGTAATGGTTTGAATCTAAACACTTTGGGTTTTTTAAGACAGAATTTTTTCTCAGTTACGTAGAGTGAACACATGAAGTTCTCTTGCAAAAGAGTCTTTTGAAGCCCTCATTATTCTCTTTGTTGTGGTTGTAGAATCCTATGTATTGTTTTCCACCCTAAAGGAATGGTTATGAAGTGTGTATGTATGTACACCAAAAAGGTAGTAAGTATTCTGCATATTCTAAAGTGCTCATAAATTTACTTCTATCGGTATCAAAATGCAGGCTGGCCAAAGATAGCCTTAACCTCTTAATACCCTTCTAATGTATTTTTAATGGTGTGGTTTTTGAGGAAGCATGAAAGAACGCATTTATACATAAAAGGTACATTAAATTATTCACATATTCAGGAATTACTTCTAATTCAAGTCTGTTTTACGTTAAAGATCAACAGAATTGCCGAAACTACAAACTATTTTTTGCATTTGAGAAACACTAAAGGGGTGCTTCAGTTTGCTGCAATTACTTAAGAGAATAAGCCAGTGCTGAGACAATTTAAATTTTCATTTTTTTATTACAGATAATTTTAAATCCAAATGACTTCCTCAGGGAGCTAGGACTTAGGAACATTTTAGTTCTTTTTAGGACTTTTTTAATATGAGTTTCTTAATCTCTGTTTCATATATATAAACCTTGTGTTTTTTCCAGGCACAAAATATTTTTAAGGTGTTTTCATTACCTTAATGGATACTATAGTTAAGGAGGCAAATGCATATTCAAAGAATTTCTTAAATTTTGTCCAAAATGGGACAGAAAGGCTTTATGTATATATATTTGTATTTCTAACCAAAAGTGGGTAGAAACAGTCAATTTAAAAAATGGAGATCACCTACTAACTAAAGTTTTATGTTATAGGAGTCATTCTAGTAAAATGCCTTTTGAAGAGATCAAAGCAGTGTGCTGCACATCATTAAAGAAGTGCCGCATTTTCTTTTACCTGTAAAACTGCCTTGTGTTGATGCAATTTATCCTGAAGAATACTGTTTAGGCAGTCCTGTTACAGTATAGTAATGTTGTGCATTAGTCAAATATTTACATGGAAGACCTTACAAGTAAATAAGATAGACGTAGTAGACAAAGATCAGTGGAAGATTTCTTTTGCAACAAATCAAACTGAGGAATTGCTTTAAAACTTCAAAATCAGCTGGAAATTCACCAGGTGTAAACAGGCTTGAGAAAGGAATAGAAGCAAATCGTAACACTCATGGAAGCCCTGTCAGGATGCAAATTCTCCAGTCCTATGTGAAATTGTTTAGTCCTGTGTTCTGCAAGTTGTCAATTAAGGTACCGTGTCTAAAATCACTGCCCACGCCCCACCCCTTATTCTTTGTTTACCAATGAAAGGGGCAGGAAGAGGCAAAAGGTGGAGCAGTAACATCCAGCTGCAGCTATCAAATGCGTAGCGAGGTGTCCTGCTCTAGGAGAGACAAAAACCTCATGTATACGATGCCTTCTGACAGTAAAAATTGTGAATGTAATAAAAAGATAATAGAATACAAGTGTATGTTTCTCTTATTGTTACACAGCTTTGACAGATTAATGCTGAGATAAAGCTTAGAGACTTCTGAAGCGGTTACAAACTGTTTTCATAAGAAAAGTTCACTCGTATTAATGTTGTCATTGTCTGAGCAAGTGTTAAACTTTTAAAGCTTAGATTTTCTCTCTCTCAGAAGATAGTTCAACCTGTTGCTTGGATTGAGTCCAAAAGCCTTCACTGCTGTTATTGTGGTGGCACTCAAAATGTTGTCAGTGCCATTCAAACACACACACACTTTCCTTCTTCGGAAGACTTGCAGCGTCACAGTATTGTCAAATCTCACTATGGAAAACTGTGGTAGAGTTAATCTACTTTCTATGGCTGCCATTAAACTGTTGCTAATGCTACAGTGTCCTAAAGAGCTAGTTCAAGCTTTGTCCTGTGAAATATGGTATTTATTTATGTGGAAGTACTTTATAAGCTATACTAGAGTAGCTGGCCTCAGATATTTGCTCAACATCCTCCAATTTTTGATTGGAAAATGAAGGAGTCTTCCCAGCTTTAGTAGTCATTCCCCACTCTTCATGAAATCTGCTAAAAAGATGTACCACAAATGGTTAAAGATGCATGTGATATAGATTAATAATTCCTGTCTTAGGGTTGGAGTTCTTTTTTGGAAATGAAGGTCCTTGCAGTTTTCTTTCACATTACAACTTGTGAAATACAGCTTCATATTTCTAAGCAGTTTTCCCTCCTGTTTGTGGTTTGTTGGTTTTTTTCCTAGTGATAATAAAAAGACAGAATTAATGACATGCAAATATATAGTAATCCAGCATTTTGATGAGTTACTGTGCTTGCTGTCTGTCTCTTTCCCTTGAAGTAATTTATTATATGAGTTGACACTAGTCTTGGCACCAAGAGGGTGAGCTGCTGACCATTCTGTTGCACTAGTAGCTTTTAATGGCCTCCTCCATTTAAGTAAACTCTATTCCTAGTGATGTGCTTTTATAACTGTTGTTTATTAAGCAATCTAAATCCATGTATATGTGCCGCAGAAAATCAAAAAACATGTCCAGCAATAGTTAAACACATTCAGTCTGGAAAACTTCCTGTCAGAATAGCCCTTTGCAGAGCTACGATTTTGCATGAAAGAGACATTTAAAATTTTTACAGCTGTATCAAGCTTGAAGGAAAAGACGCATAATCGATCTTCCTTCTTAGTTTAAAATAAGAAGTATAATTCATGGTTGCAGGTGGGATTATATCAGAGAAACTTTCATACCAGAATGAGCTTCAGGCAGAATAAGCTTCCTGGAAAAAATAGCTAGTTGGTTAGCCTGTTTATAATTTTGTGACATGTTTTTTATCAGAATCCAGAATGCTAAGTTTGCTTTAGGAAAGGCACTTTAAAGTGTTTCCTGAAGGGTAATAGAAAACCATTTGGTCTCCCCAGCAGTTGTACCCATTCACATTATGGTACTAGAATGAACGTTCAACTTCTTTAGACTTATTCAGACTGGTTTGATACCTTTTTAGTGGTTAGTCTTTGCTACTATTTGTATATTATCTGCACACTAGGAATCTTCCAGGAATGGGCAGATGTAGTTGATGTATCTGCTGCCTGTGATATACCTTCCCATGGTTTCAGAAGCCTTTTTTTCACAAACTAAAAATGAGAAAATTGTTCTTGTCTAGCATCAGTAGATTTGATTAGCAGCTTTCTGCCTCTCTCAGAAACAGCTTCAATAGTTTATGAATAAATGAATTTTATGTTCTTCTCACAACCTGCTACTGCTGTCGGGATGCAAGTCATTAGGTACTGTTAGGATGCATATGAACTCATGCCATTATCATATCTTGGCATGTTGGAGTATCTGTGGATGCCCTGTTACACAGTGGAGGTAAATAGGTAACTAACATAGGGCCGAAGACAGTGGCAAAGCTGGGAGATGTAAGGGTGTCTCAAACTGATGATGAGTCCTTTAAAATCTTACTTTTGCTTTCAAGAAGCAGGAAACAATGACCTAACTGCTCACAAAAAATGAGCCTCCTATGCAGAAAAAAATAGCAGCAGATAGTTATGATGAAGATGTTACAGTCTGCATGTGCAAATCTGGGAAGGGCAATAAAGGAAGTAATAAATGTATTTAATGTAATATATAAATAAGGAAGGTCGTAAAAGTGCCTTTCAGGAGCTTTTGTGGATTTTAAAATCTTTGTCTTAAATTTTAACCGTATTTAAAATATTTACAGTACAAACATCTTCTGATGATATGCAGACGTTTTTGTAGTCCAGAAAGCAAATAGTATTTCTTGAGCCAATTGTTTTATCTATCAGATTTGAGATTTTATATTGCCATTAACTTTACACTTGTCATTCACAGTGTTAGGAAAAGTATGTTTGTTTGCCTGCTTTTCTTATGATAATCCTGAATCTCATTAAGATCCCTGCGTCTTCTGTCTCCATCATGTAAACTTGAAGCATAGCTCTTTCTGCTAACCATACAAGGACTCCAAACACAGACACCGAGGAGAAAGGTCTGAAATAGAGTATGAATCGCTCAGGAAGAGAATGGAGAAAGGAGAAATACAGGAAATAGTACTAAATCAGTGAATTAGTATTATGACTTTACTTGTAATACTGATACTTACTAATGCAAGCATCAAAATGATGACAGAAGGAAGGAGGTCACAGAGGTAATGGTATCATTCAGTTCTAATGAAAGATGAGAAAATCACAGAGTAAAGAATTTGCTTTTTAACACTGAAAATAATGACACTATAAAACTATATTTACAGCAGGTAGTGAAGTTAGAGTTTGAAAAAAAGCATTGCAAGCATTTCCTTTTTTTTATATGAAACTAGTTTCCTGTTTCTTGACAAAATTTTTAAAATTTGATGTTAAAAATGGCGTATTTGAAATACACAATCTTTTTGGAAATAAAAAGGAAACGCTTCGGTTCCCAAACTTTAAAACACTTTTAATCATTTCTATAAAAATAATTTCTATAAAAATACAAATCTTTCCAGCTATAAGCATACTATACTTACATATGTTTGATACCATAAGGCTTAATGATTATATAAAGTTCATCTTAATGTTGCTCTGTAAACCAGTATTGCTTTTATATACCATCATTATTTTGTTCTTTAGCAACAATGAACTTTATAGGTACCTAAAAACATACCAAGCAGATATTTCTGCAATGTAATGTGACGTTACCCCATTTCATTCAGTAAAGCTTACACCATTTTATGAGCTGAAGGTCTGGCTGCACAGGGCTGAAGTGCAGCTCTCTACCAAGATACTTCTATATCGTAAACAAAACAATTCTTTATTTCTAAACATTTTTGTGACTCTCAGATATCACCTGAGTGGTTCATCTAGAGTGTATTAGCTTTCCTTTTGCCTCCATTCCTGTTACTTATTTTATGTAGCTGCCAACCCCAAAAATCTGCTCCTACATAAACATGTATCTTCCTTTTATTTTCTTCCCCCCCACCTCCCCCTTCTGCTGCGTTCTATGCTGTAGTGCTAATATCTCATAGAGTAGAAGTATTGCTGTGGCGTTAGTTTGGAAGTCATGGACAGTCTTTAAAGGATGAAGCATTTACTTGAAAAGAAGTGTCGCTTATGAAAACTTTGTAAGCATTGTAGAGTTTCATGTCCTGTTTATTTGTAGATGGTAGAATAAAAAAGCTGTTAATGAAATAAAACTCATTTTTAGTTTCCCCAATATAATTAGATACAAGTTTACATGTACCAGCCAGTGGCAACAAATGTTTCCATTTTCAAGTGCTTTTGTTTGGTATTGTTAAGGCCTAAGGAGTGCTCCTCAGATTATTTTGTATAATTTCCATGAAAAAAAACCCGGATGTTATTATGGTGCTAGTGAAAAATTGTGACTGAGATCAGTATTCTGTAGTCTGAAATCTGATTTTTAACTAAGCTCTTGTGCTAGTTTTGTTACATAGAGGCTTAAAACTTAACGCAGTTCCCTTGTTTTCATCTTTCTCAAATTGGTAGTATTAGGCTTTAATGCTTCCTCCTTTTTGGAAGTAAGAGTTGTTGGCCTTTGAGATGCAAGATCAGCAAGGCATACCCTGTACTTACACTTTAGCCTCTGGCTTGGCTATCTTGTTTCCTAACTGAGCACTGGCAGAGTACGCAGTGTGCTTGAAGGTTGTGGTAATGATTGCTGCGTGCAGACCTTGACACAGTAATGGAAAGCAGAGGCAATGAGGTGTATCTCTTTTGTGGAAATACCTGCCAAAATTTTCATCTTGGTTTAACCTAAAACTACTTCTATTCAAAAGGCAGTATTAAAAATAAATAAATAAATAGTCAAAGCACTTACTCTGCAGTTTTCAAAAATCCTCCAGAGGACATTAAACCCATCTTTAATGAACAAATTAGCAAAGTATTTGTTCATTTACCGTTCAAAACTGTGAACTCTTTTCAGTGTTTAAATTTCTGTGAATCCTTGGAAACTGAATAAAAGAATTCTTTAGTTTCAGAGCTCAGAGCAAATGCCCATTTCTTTTGATTATTACATTTATAACACTGGATTTCTAAATAGCTCTTTAGCATCTGAAAGGTCATTATGCATACAAAGATTTTGGAATAAATTTACTATGCTTCCAAATGTAATTCACTCAAAATCCTAATTGAACATAGGTAAGTTTCTGTTAAATGAATTGCAGTGGTTCATTTATATTTATATCTCAGTCTATGGTAGCATCATGATCCACATTTAGAGACTGTGAGCTGGTCTCTTCCAGTATATGTAACAGTTACTGCAAATGAAACGCCAAGCTTGATGAACAGCATGTAGTGCCCAATATGAGGTCACTGTCTATTGTGTGTATGGATCTCCTCCAGACAATAAAAGTCTGCGTTTTCCTAGAAGATAAAAACCTGCCTGTAGTTATTATCCCTTTTAACTCTGCCTTTTCCAGCACACTTGCATCTTTATTAGAAACTATAAAGACCACCTGTTAAATGGATCGAACTGATGCCTGCTGCTTCTTGGCTAGTATATTATTATATAGCATTATATATTACATTATAGAGGAAATCCAGACATATAATTTCATATTCTTTGGTGGTGCTTAGGAAACCACAGGAAATGGAAACTTTGTTTTTCAAGATGAGGTTGTATTGTCTTCAAAATGCAGTTAACTGACATTTATTGCTCCTGAGTCTATACAGGTATTCTTAAAAGTCAATATAAATGTTAATATGTCTTTCAGTAGTGTAAAGTATTTAAATATGTATGTATCTGATACATAAGACAATTTGAAGTGCATCTGAAATGGCTGAGGCTTTACATCTGCAAGGCAGGATGAATGAAATGTCTCTGTGCCACAGACTGACTTTTCCTTCCACTGATTGCCCCAATTCAGAATGAAGTGACCCCACATTACTGCAACTTATTAACCAAGATTTTACTGGTTATGGAAACTGAACTGAAATTGTTCTGCTCAAAAGCTTTTAGGTCATAACGATGTATAATTAGCTTATACATATATAGAAATCATATTAATAATAGTTTAAGATTTGAAGATAAACTGTTACTTGTTCAAGTATGTCAGGATTTCAGGATGGATTTCTTTTTTTTTTTTTTTTTTTTTTGTGAGAAGTAAATGATTTATACCTTCTGAAATTTGTCCATGTCAAATTAACAATAAAACATAAATGCACGCTGTTTTTGTATATACATATTTCTACTTATAGTATCTACATAGATATTTGTAGTCTGGAGCATGTATATAGATGCACATACATGTGAAAATAATGTGTGGTATAATTGCATACAGAGAAAAAAATCTGCAAACATCCCTGTGTTTATAATGTGCAAGTAAGCTGTATATGAAAAGCCATAGAAATGTAAGTGTAAGGATGTAAATTCTTTCTTCTTGTGGACAATTACACAGAAATGATACTGTATATTTTAGCTGCCGTGACAAGTGCTAGTATGGCCTAGCATTATGTATGGGCCCATTTGGATATACGTGTGATTGTATTTATTTGTATATAAATGCCTTCCAGTAATAGTGAGGTTCCAGAGGTTAAATTACAAACCCTTAGTATTATTAACTTGACCAATTTTCTGCTTAATATATCACTTCCTTGGCAGATGTTGGCGGGTTTTCTAATGTGTATCATTAAATATACAGAAGCTGTGGTGTTGCTGAGTAAATGTAATTTATCTTCCACTTTGGAATCTTGGTATCATGTTATTATAGCTTTTGTTCAGGCTCTTCAGTCTAAAGTATGAATAATGGCTTGAATTGTGTTCAGTAATATTTGCATAACTAACTATGAATGTTTAGGCTTCTTCAAGGTGAAGGTAGAGCCATACCTGGATCAGTTTACTTGTATGTTGTTCCAGCTGTTAGGGTGGAGGAAAAAAAAGCCAGTTACACATTCTTCTGAAAAGGAATTAGGATTTACTGAATTTCATGGGCTACAACAGAACTTTTTGTGAGACACCTTGATCATGATCATGATTTCTTCTTCTTAATACTAATGAAATAGGCACGGGCAAATGTGCACACGAACTGAGCTTAGAGGTTTTGCTGACACAATCTTCGTATTTAAATTGTCCAGGCTGATTCCTGTATGGTTTGGGAGCAAAAATATATAAGTTTCAGAAAGGCTGGGGGCTTTGTTTGCTGACTGATGGCATTGCCAGAGCTTAGGAGTTCAGTGGGGGCACTCGGCCTGCTCCTCCACCTCACGTATGGCCAGTTAAAGAGCAGCAACATCTCCAAATCCCAGGTAGACACACACCCCCCAAGATGTTTGGGGTTTTTTCTTCCAAAACACTGTCAGTCTGTAGAAACAGCTTCAAATGATAATTTGGATATAATTATAAAAGCCTAGATTACTGTCCTAAGGCTGAGATATACAGAGAGACTGTAGAAGGCAATGTACCTCCCAAGATGCATAGCAGTAATATTGCTCTATGATGAAAGAGTCCCTGAATGTATCTGAGTATAGATAATGACTTGATTTCTTTGTTGAAATGATAATCCATTCAAAGGCTTTTTACCAAAGTTAATTACCTCTAAATTACTTGTATTGTATTAGGTTATTCCCTGAAAAACAGGACATATGCTAACAGATGAAACTAAGAGAGAGAAGCTCAAATTGTTTTATGATACTCTGCCTAGCACAGCTGGGTAATATAGTCATATTTTTTACCCTGCTTGACACAGATGACATGTGATATACTTCTCAGAGGATCATTTTTTTTCTTAATACCTCTTCATCTTTCAAACAAAATGTAGTGGATTTTATCCTACTCAAAGTTCCACCTGTGTATCTCCACTGCTGAGACCCCTTGGTGGAAGACCTTACAATCCTCTTTCTCATTTACATTAAAACATTCAGATGAAAAGTGAGAGTAGAACAGTTAAAAAATAAGTAAGGGGGGTGAGGAGGAAGTCTAAAAGTCTTTTAACATACAAAACTTAAAGCTTTGTTTTTGCACTGCAAACATAAATGTTTGTTCTTAATTCCATTTCTGCATGTAGTACAAAGAATAGTAAGTAATTGCCTTGTTGGTAGAGTTGCTTTGTTCATTTTGCTGCATAAAATTGTTGGTTTGAAATTTTTATAGAACTGGTACTTCTAAGAGTATCATTTTTTCATTTTACCCTTTCCATTATCTCAAATTACATACATTTTATATTGCCACATTTTGCCCTGTTTATTCTTAAAACTCTTGACTTTGCACAATTCAGTAGTTCTGCCAAATACCACAAATAATTTCTAAAACCAATATCAACAGTACTAGGTGAGTGTTCTTTAGAAAAATAAACTTTCTTTTGGTCTTTTTGCAGTTCAGAGCTCTTCTGGTTGCCGTTCTGTTTAGGGTTTTGGTGGTTTTTTTTTCCTCTCAGCTGGAATAAACGTAAAGCAGGGTATTTTTACTACACAGTATTGTGGAAATGATGGAATGCACAGTAAAATTGCAAATTAGCACTGGATGAAATGCAGACCCTGATACAGTAGAGGGAGATTAGAAATTATTTGTTTGGTCTCTGTGGGGAGGTGTGCCAGATGTCCCTCTGTTTAAACAATCCCTGATGACTAAGCCCTGAAACAGTACTCTCTGTAGCTAAGGAAAGCTGTTTGCGTGCTCTCAGCACCAGGTTAGGCAGAGTACAGGAACTTCTGGGGGATTGCCTCAGGTATAAATGATAGCCCCCTACAAAGGTTTGTTTTCAACAAAATGTATATAATAAGCAAAAACATCAGGTTTAGGTGAAGAGTGTAGCCTTCTATAGGTTATGGTGTCTTACTTTCAGGCTATGTAATGATGTAGTCCAAGACAATCAAGTAGTGTAATTGTACTCTAGTCAGTCTGCTTTCTTTTGACTAATGTGATAATTACATTAAAATGGAAACCATTTCCAAAGTAAGGGAAGGTGATTTTGAACACATGACAACTCAATTTAAGTTTTTGTAACATGTCCATATCTATAGTACTATTGATACATGTGTGTGCATGTATTCATATGCATCAAATGTATGTAAATTTTTTCCATAGACCAAAAAAAAATCTGAAATTAATGCTGAGATTGTGCATTAGTGGCTTTAAAGAATGGAAGTGTCATAACAAAGAGCTAGGCATGCTGCTGGTGTAAATTGCTATAAACCTAGTAAAGTCAGAGGATGGGCTAGCTTTAAGACTTTGTTTCATTTTTGTTCTCTTGATCTGTATAACTCACTGAAGGCAATAATTGCATAAGCACAGTTGTTCTCCATAATTAATAAATCCCCACCTCTTATTTAGCAGTTTGTGGAGTGCAGACCTTGCTTTTTTCTGTAATGTTCTATTTTTATATCAATGATGGCTTGTTTTTTTTAATACAATGTAAATGAACAGGAACAGCTAATAATGTCTGTGCTATCTTAGTTTGCAAAATATCAGTAGCTGCTGGCTAGAGATGGCAAGGGGCTCAGTACATCTCAGTAAGAGGCTACCTGCTTAACCCCGAATTTAGCTGTTGTCACCAGCCGCCTCTTCAGCACAGTTGAGCAATTCCTGCCAAGTATTGTGTGTCTGCCCCTTCCTTTAAGTGGGCTTTTATCTGAAAATGTTGTGTGTATTATGTATTTTAGTCAAGTAGCTTAGTTGACTGGCTAAAAATAAGTTCCTTTAATTTGCTATAGCTACAATGCAAAAGCTGCTACTGTGAAAACTAGCTGCATCCTGGTAAGAATCATGATTGCAACATGTGTTTTGTATAGAACAGGAACTATCGTGCAGCCTTTGAGAGGGCACAAAGGCAATGGAGACAAGTGCAGTGTTTCTGTCCTACTGCTTACTTTCCTAAGGTGAGCAGCCAGATCCATGTATACCAAAGGAAAGCATAAGTGTGTCTGTATTTTTCACTGTGTGGTAGTTGTCAGGAGACTGTGTCCCACCGTTAATGTCTGGGGTCCCTCGTGCCACACAAGTATTCATTATAACTGTTCTAGAGATCATAAGTGGCAATGACTTGGACTAAGCTGAGCTGACATTTTGACCCAGATTTAGCTGATTAGGGAAATATTTCCATTTCAGATTTGGCATGTGCTGTAGGCTACCAGGAAAACTAGGGCACGCATTCCCAGAGGGTAGGGGTTTTGAATTGAATGTGTGTTCAAATGTATGCTTATGTAACTGTGGCACTGCTAAATCACTTACCCGTTTCTTTGCTTGCCTATTAAATAGTCAAAAGGAGACATTGCTCCTTAACTTCATTTTTCTTTCCCCCGCCAAACTTGAAAATTTAGTACAAATAAACTATATTCAAAAAATAACATAGTTGTGGTTTTCCCCTGCCTAGAGGTCAATGTGTTTGAAGGCACAGTAAAGTTTGGAACTGTTTTATGGATAGTAAAGGGTGGAACCATGGTGTTCGTGAACTCAGTATAGCCAGGTAAGCGTGAAATTTCCTCAGCATCTGTGAGATTCGACATTGGACAGCCTGACTAAAGATTGGCAAAGTCCTTCCAAAGAGGGCTTGTGCTCTATCTCGTCAACATTATTGCTGCACAAGTTAATGATTAAGAAAACTCTACGGGTGCACGCTAATAGTTTTTCATGTAAAAAATTAATCAGGTAGTTGTGTGCAATTCTTTGTATGGACTTAGATGCTTGAAACACTGTTTACATTGTATTTCCTTGCTGTTTGGTGTAAATAATTGCTTGATAGAAGGTAGCTTTTAGCTATCAACTGCTTGCTTGCTTTTGTAAAGATTTCTCTGGAGGGGTTTAGCATCAGAAGTTAACACTGAAAGCTGGCTGAAACAAAACCAAAACAACCCAAAGTCAAACAAGAAGACATGTTTATTAAAGAATATAATCACCAAGTTGTTTAGCTCACTTGTCGGCTTAACTAATTAGTTTAATTAGGCTAGCTGCATAATACATAATAAATGTGATACCCCAAAAAGCTTCTCAGCAAGTATTTACTGCAGTTATTGCACAATTTGATTGCTAAAAGCTTATCCATTTTGGGAAACTAATATTTTTGTTGCACATATAGTGACAAAATGTAGACATGATGGACTTGGAGGGAAGAAGAAATATTATGACAAGATTTGAATGTGATTTGTTTCAAATCAAATAACCCATTATTTAGGAAAAAAAACAACAAACATATTTTGATTACATATACATCACAAAACTGTCAGTGTTGGAGAAAGACTTACAAGACAGCTTTACTGTATTTTAATATATCTTTATTATTATAGATTTATCTTGATTCCATAATGATACATTTTCTATCCTTTCAAGTAATTCAGCAGGATTTAGGTTTTGTTATTTCAACCTTAGTGTTGAGATGGCTCTTTATAAAACCCTTTTGCATTTTGTTCAGTATTTCTTTATCCAGTCATCCATCTTGATTGTATAATGCAGCAGAAGCTATCCCAATATTCAAGGCTGAATCAAACTTACCATTATGTCAAATTTATTTTTTTAACCAGCCTCCAAGATTCTCCCACAATAAAATAATCTCTGAAATTGTAAATGATGCATCGTGCCTAAGATTTCATTTCTGGGATAAGTATATGTAGGGCAAGAGTTTTTAAAAAGGCATCCTCTAGCATGAAGGGTACCTTGTACCTGCCTTTTTTTTTTATATGCCAATTTTTTTGTCTGGTACCTTGACTGAAATCATTGGGGGGAAGACTCTGTTTAGTGGGCTTCAACAAGGTATTTTTGATGAGAAGAGCAATTCTCATAGGTAGAAAATGTCATGCCAAAATAAATATCTATAAATTGCATTTATAATTGGTTAAGAACATTTTGAGATCTGTACTTCTGAACTTCAGATCAGTAATGGTGAATCAGTAGATACCAGCCATGTCTATAAAACTTGACCATTCAGTTTAAAGGCTCTTAAGTTTTAAGCAGCTCTGCTGCTTATAGCAGAGTATACTTTTCAGAGTCTGGGTAAGCTAGAAATGTAAAATAAACCCCTGGGTTTAAGTAGTAATTCCAACTTCTTGTTCCCTATTCCTGGAGAGTCACTCCTGTGGAGATGTAGAACAGACATTGTTTATATGAAGAGAACATTTATAGATAGTACAAGAAGCCAGTTGTCACAGTTGAGAGCTCATCTCAAGAAAGAAGCAGTGGCAGGTTCAGAGGTATAGACTGTAGTCTTAAAATTCACACGCCTACATGTATTTACTCTAGCAGCACCTACAGGGAACTAACTAGCATTGGAAATTACGTGGAGAAGTTACTGTAGGTTTTGTAGATATCACCAAAATGCTTAAAATAATTCGGGTCTTGTGGCTACTTCATGAGGTTCATTACCCTCCGACACTGTTAAATTCACTGTCTATTTTCTCTTTTCCATTGTAAACTTCAAGATGCGTCCGAGTTTGATTCACTGTCTGTGATCACTCTACCTGTTACTTGAACCTTTACATCCTGTATAAAGTATTGTGCTGCACATCTTTGTGTTTACTCCTTTTCCAGCCAGTTTGACCATGGGGGAGTGGACACCAGTGTCATACTTGGCAAAACAAGAGACTCTCTATCCGATTTCTGATACTGTATGGCTAGCTGAAGATGTCAAGGAGCATCAGGAAGCTCTGATGGGATAAAAGGAATGGTTCTTTATGCAGACCAGTGCAAGTGTAATTGCAAGGGTCATGGGTTGCAGTGGGTGGCTGTTAGCATTTTTGCAGGAGCCACCAGGGTGTGGTCAGCATGCTTTGAAGTTGGAGAATCTCCTTCCCGCTCTTCCTCCCTCTTGCAAACCTTCTTGCACTCAGTAGAGTGCCTTTGTGCTCATACTGCACTGAATCCCCCCCCCACCTCGCCTCCAGCTCACTTGCCATCCTAGTGCTGCTCCAAGGAAAGGAGGTACAGCCATGGAAAACAAAGCCATTATTCTAATCAAGCAGTAAAATAACATGTTTGAGTAAACTTTTAAAACTCTTTAAATTCCTGTGCAAGCAGGATGTTTGGTCTTTGAATAACAAACTCCTGAACTGTAGCCGCTGTACCTGGTGTTTGTTTTTTTTTAATTATTATTATTTTTTATTTTCTGTTCCCCTCTTGAAGAGACTTTACAATCTACTTTCCCTTCTCTTCGGTCCTGATACGCTTTCCCCTGTTCCACTGAGAATGTAAAATGATGACATGACGCCTAGTGACCTGCAGAGTGTGTTAGAGAGTTTTAGAAACAGGAAGGAAGCATATATTTCAGTCCTGGTATTCTTGGTTGTGTGGTTTTTTGATTGGTTTTTTTTGTGGGGGTGTTTTTGGTGTGTGTGTTTTTTGGTTTGGTTTTTTTTTTTGTGTGTGTGTGTGTGTGCGTGAGAAAGCATTAGATGTGGATTTCTTTGCAAAATGGGATTGGAGGACAGTTATTCCCAACTGCTTCCAATACAGGCTGATAGCTTGTGACTGTGATCTTCTTTTTTTCTATTTTTGCTAATGTGCTGGCAACTCACTTGGAAAAAGTGCTGTCCAGATTAATTCATTGCAATTATGCTGATTTTTATATTTTTCCTGCCTGTCATTTTCAGTAGGAAAAAAAAAAAAAAAGAAAATAGAATAAGTAGTTCTAATAGACTGGGAAAAAAAACCCTGTAATCGTTGGTGCTGCAGGAAGATGCAGCTATATGATGTTTATTATATGGTTTCACAAGTTTCATTGTCTCAAGCTAGCCAGTTGCAGGAAGCAAAGTACCATTCCTCGTGGCAAAGGCACCAACATTTCCAAGAACTTTCTGGAGAAAAGGGGTTTTCCTCTTTAATTTGGCAGATGCCTTTTTACAGGAGTAGCCACCCCATCTCTGTATATATAGATGGGCATTCAGTGCAACTTTTCAGGTGCTCTGTAGTGACTCAGCAGGGCAGAAAACTTCTGGGGTTCAGGGTATGAGGTTTGGAAGAAGTAAGCCAGAGAAGCCGAAAGGTTTAGCAAAGATGATGATAGAAAAATTGATGAAAAGGGGAGTGAGAGAAATCGGAACAGTTGAAGGATTTGCGCTTATAAGAACAAGACCTAAGAAAACTTTTAAGCAAGGGGAGAGGAGGCTTACTGTCACAGCCCTTCTGGTAGGGTGGAGGAGCATGTAAGCCTGGGTAAGGTAAGATACATGAAGCCTGAAAAAGAGGGAATTCTCAGCACTTCCAAGAACTGAGAGGTCAATTTGAGGATAAAGGATTAATACTATTAATACTGGTCTAGACGCAGAAATGACAGCTTTAGAAAACGTGTCCAGAGTTTAGTTTCAGGTAGAGTCGTCTTTATTTCCTTTATGATACAGACATGGAATTTGGAAGATTTTTGCTGGTCACTGTAATTGCACTAGTGTGTTTTGTTGCTTTTAAAAGTCTTAGTAACTTATTATTAAGTGATCTGTATAATGAACAGCAGCCATAGCGAAAACATAAATAACATAAATGAAATTGGCATATAAGCTAGACATCCTGTTGGATTCTGTCCTCAGAAGAAAAAAGTACTCAGACTACACTAGTTTCATAAATCTAGTCTGGTTTAATTTTGTCTTTTAATGAGATTCACTGGATATCTAAAGGAAGTGAGAAAATATGGAGTAAAGTAAGATTAATAACCAATAGTTTGGCTCTGCTCAGAACTGGAGTTTCTATGGGAGTTTCTGTATCAACATCAATAAGGCGGTCTTATATGAGTAAAATAATGAGGAAAAGAACAATTGTCTACATAGTGGTCCCATTAGACCCAGTCTGCAGACTTGTTTGCTTGCAGGTAGGTGTTTTGTTCAATTTGGTGAGATGCATTTGGTGAGATGCCTGAGATTTCTTTCACCTTCCTTCTTGATGTGTTTTGTAAGACTGGCCTTTAAGGTAATGAGTATAAAATATATCATAATTACTCTCGTGATTTTCTGTTTTATATAGAAGGATGAAAGAATTGATTTATCGGCAGTATATAAATTCTACCACCTTGCTACAAATTAAATTCTGTATTTAGTCTATTCTGGATAACACTGAAGCAGAATGGTGTTCTGAATTAATCCTCACAAAGTCTCTCTCTCTTTTTTTTTCTTTTTTTTAATTCAGTTTTCTCTTCTTTGTGGACTGGTTTTTTTGTTTGACTAAACACTACTTAAACCCAAACACCAACAAACCACAAGATGCAGGTCTTGGCATAATTTTGTCCTTGTTTTTCCTTTTAAATTGGAGGAAAGATCACTAAGTTGCAATGCATTGCGCTCTATGAAGAAATGCTGCAGGAAGGGTGTTTTACATAGTTGGAAGGGACATGCTTTGGTATTTATTAGTTACTAGTTTAAAAAAAAAAAGAAATCCAGCATCAACATATCTGAATCTGAGCAAGAGCTGATACCACAATCTCTTGGAAAATCAGCCATTTGACCCTCAAACTGCTGAAACCTGCAAGGGAATCGTATAACCAAGTGTAGCAGACTGCCGAAATATAAAAGGAAGATGAAAAGAACTGCAGAGTTTTCACTTAAGATTAGGTTTAATTTTGAGATTGTATTGTTGATCCTTATTCTACATTGGTAATGAGGTTTAAAACCAAATTAGTCTAATCCTCTTCTGAATAATGAAATTTTAATGACTCAGGCTGAGTCTTTCATATTTTATCTAATAATTTAACAGTGCTAGCATTCAAATGCTGAGCTTGGCCTTTAACATTAACACCTTTTTAAGACAAATGGCAGAACTCCCCAGCTTAGCAATAGTTTTTTCAAACAACCTAGTCACAGATTGAGAAGAAAAGCAAGGGGTTGAACATGAGTTTTCTAAGCAGTCACAGTGACTGCAATGAGAAGCAGCAGGTCAGGTTTGGGATTTTTTTAGGATAAGGGTTGGGAATTCAGAGCCAGTTAATTGACACATTTCAAATGACATTACACTGAAAAAAAAATAATGTTACTAAACATTGGTGGGGGAGGAGGGAAAAGGAACGCTCATCACATGCTCTATCCTGGTACACAGTAATCACACGTGTTACTTTCTCTGATAAATGTAGTTTGTGATGGGCTGTGATGTGTATGTGAAAATTAGTTTCTGCATTAGTACGGAAGATTTTTACTTTTATTGAGCTCTTGCAAGTAAACTTGCTCTAGAAATTGTACATTAGAAACATCTTTGATCCAGAAGGGTACATAATAGGATAATAGTCTCTCTCCTTTTTTCCCTCTTTTTATTATTTCATATTAACTCTACCTTGTCCTTTGAAAGAAAGAACTGTGTTTAGGAAGATGCATTTTTCCTCTGTTTACAAGGGATTTGAAAACGCTAGGTCCAAGTACAGGTAGCTGTAGTCAATATTCAAAACTGTTGTGAAAGACTGCAAATCCAGTTCATCTGAACAGAACAAATTTTCATCTGAAAGCCTCTAATCCTGCTTCCAGATGCTGCCACTCACAAATACATACTGTCTGTATTTTACAGTTTGTCCATGAGGTGGCAAATACTGTCGGTCCTTGGTGTGCCACAGAGAGGTATAATAATGTCAGTGTTCCTGTTATTTTTTTGTGATTGGTATGGTAGTTGCAGCAACCTTTCTGATGTTTTGCAATAAAGGTGTTTTCTATTTGCCATTACTTAGCAGCAGCATGATTTCGCTCCTGAAAAAAACAGCCTAAAAGGTTATGGTCCCTTGCTTTTTCTTCTGCTCATTACCAGGTCCTGTCTCCGCTACAGTGACAATTACTGCCCACAATTTAAATGACGTGGTGCAAGAAATGGTGAGAGGTTGGAATAGAGTGGACCTAGGAGAAAACTTCAGCAGACTTTTAAAAAAAATCTGTTTAAAAAGAAGTTGTGTGGATTTGTACCCTAGTTTCCATGGTAAAAAGTATATCTGTTGATCAGTTCACTTTTTCTTTTTCCCTTTCAGCAGTTGCCTTGGCGATCTTCATTGATTTCCCCCGTTCTGTACTGTCCTTAATGGCAGTCCTGTGAGAGGGAAGACCAGTGGTTCAGTCTGCACTGAACCTAGTTCAGCCACTAGGTGTTTTCTTGCAGGTGGTTGGAGGGTCTCTGGGAAAACACAATCGACTGTCACTGGTCTCTGCTCACATAAAAAATTAACTTAATGTAGGTAAAGGGTAACATAAACAGTATTGCTCTGTGAAGAATTTCCCTTTGGTGACGTTGCCAGAAGGAACACAAACTGGAGGACCAAATCACACAGGTCAGATGGCACAAAGACAAGCCCTTTGACCAGCAACTTCTTGTCAATAGGGTGGGATGGAGAGATCCTGTTGAGAGGTTTGCTCGATGTTTTAAGACTTCTGTACAACCTTTTACTGTGTAAGAGCTAAGCATCTTTATTATTGCTAATGAACAAATGAAAGAAAAGAATTTACAAATCAAAAGAGCTGTATTTGTGAGGATAGTGTGTGTGGCTGCAAATACAGGGCTTGCCCGCGCAGGCAGACCTCTGCACTGCGTGGACAGAACAACTGGACCTTCTGTGTGGAGCCTGCAGGATTAAAGTCCTGGTGGCAAATTACTAACTACCAAACTATATTAGCTTTTAGGAGATGCTCCAAAAGTAGTTTCTGTATTCGATATATATGGGAGGGCGCTTAGCTGTTCTTCACAGATCTCCCCAATGGGATGTACATTAAAAAAGCCTCCTTCAGGTTTTCACGTTTATAGAGTTTAGCAATCCATGGAGATTGTTCCTCGCAGGTATACAATTAACTATGAACTCTCTTCAATTAAGAATATGTTGCTGGAGCAAAGTCTTCCTCTAATTAAGCATAAGCACTCAGGAATCTGTGACATTTAGCCTGCTTAATAACATTTCTTTCATTTTTGTCCTTTAAAGCAGGTCTGCTACTGGCATTTATATAAGGTCCATTTATTCGTGTATTTGGTTTGTTAATTCTTTATGAAGCTCCATATTTAAAGAGTGTCAAGGTAATCAAGTGATATGTACCCTATAAAAATCAATAATTATAAAAGTAGACAATTGTCTTCTAGCTCCTCCTGTTTACTAGCACTTGGCTACAAAGTTCTGAACATCAGGTCTGTACTGTTGCCTTTTATAAGGCAAAAATAAGTAATTGTACTTGGTTATTTTATTACATTTGCCAGATTTATGATCTGCATGTTGCAAATGAGGAAATTGAGAGCAGCTGTGTGGCTTGCCCAGGGTCATACCTGAAATCTGGCAGTTTTGGACATTTTCTGACTTGAGATGAAACCATTAGACCACTTTACGTCTCTGGGGAAGTGCATGGAGATAGTGCACTGGTCACACAGAAACAGAAGTTTTGCTGTTGATGTCAGTGGGTCAGAATTTTTCTCAGGCTGCTTGGATTTTTTTCCACCTTGTTTGTGTCTAATGAGTCTTTATATTGACTGGCAGGAAGGATCTATGTGTACCCAGAAGTTTATTGGAATAAAGGGCAGCTGCTAGCAGCTGCATTATGAAGAGAAGGAGAAAACAGAAGGTGAAGCTGAAAGCCAAATTACTTTGATCAGGACCACAATTTACTGCCTCTATTAATGCATAAATATTTCTTGATTTTTTGAAGACGGCCTCAAAAAGTATTTTTCTAGCACTGAACGAGCAAAATTATTTTTTTATTTGCTAGTAAATGTGTCCTGAATAGAGGAGAAACATATTCTTGTTACTGAGATAGTATCATTTTAGGGCAGGTATTAGGCTCTTTCTTTACTGTTCTTAGTAGGCCATATCTCACTGGGAATTTTGAAGTTTTAACTTACTGGCGCATGGATCTCATAGCAAATAAAAAACATCTTTTTTTCAGGTAAGTGCAGATGAAGGAAAAGTGCAGACATGTAATTAATCTGACAGTAGTATTTTGCATGAAATTATGAAGATGGCCAGTTTCTTTAATACTTTTTAAAAATCTGTTTGTAGATGGGAGTTTTCAGTGCTTTGCTATTCTCTGGTTACTGTAACTTTAATGATTATATTACTATCCTGTAATACTGTGTTCATACAACAGAAAACTAGCTTCATTAATGTTGAAGTTTTATATTTGTTTGATGCAGAAGGAAGTTAATCTCTTTAGGTCTCATTTCTAAAGAAAATCTAAACTTGGAGGGGGGAAAAGTTAAGATTCTGACTATTCTG
The DNA here is from genome assembly GCF_015220075.1 of Falco rusticolus. Lineage (NCBI taxonomy): Eukaryota > Metazoa > Chordata > Aves > Falconiformes > Falconidae > Falco > Falco rusticolus. The sequence goes on from NC_051187.1 coordinate 52,421,008, forward strand.
TTACTTAAATAATAAATAAATTTAAAAAAACAAATCTGTTTTCCATAATAGATTGTGAGAGATCCACCCTTAAAACAAACAAAAAAATTGTTTCTGAAGATGTGTCTACAGCTTTAAATTCTTACTGGTGCAAAGGATATCATACAGGTTGCAGTTTAATGATTCTTGCTGGGGAGCAGAAAGGGTGACTGAGCCTCCTCTGGCTAGTTTGGGCCTCGGCATGGTCAGATATGCTCCTATGGCTTCCATGACATCATGGGGATGAGCTGTAATGTTTCTCATCAGGTTTATGCCTCTGGCCTCATCTTTGACTATGATCCTAGTCACAGGAATTAAATCTTAGGAAACTCGTTGCTTTCCCATAGAGAATTTTGTCTTGTAATTTCACAGAAGAACACTGAATCCCTTAGAATAAAATTGCCATTGTCGCTGTGATTTTGTAGAATGTGCAATGTTTGATGAGCTCTTTCAAAGTCATTGGATCATGCTCTTTCTCCTTAGTAGCTGCATTCTTAACCAGCAATTTTGGTACTTGAGATTGGGGCTATGATTATATCGTGCACAGATAAGTTCAGTTTGTTGGGAACAGAACATTCTCCACTGTTCTTTGTGTCAGTTTATATCTCATATAGAATAAAAACCGTTGAAAAATTTCCTTAAACTTATGATTTTGAAAACTTTAGTTACCCAGCTCCCCAAATAATTTGCCATCAATTACATTTAAAATTATCATCAGTTGGAAATGGGAAATGGAACTACTTCTGTGACAGACGGATTGAAAGGTTTTGTCCAAATAACCACTTCATGCCTATAATATATCTGCATCACTCCATAAACTCTATTTACTGTCATGAAAAACAGTTCTTTAGTGTAGTTATCAAAGGAAAAAAAATCACTTTGTGCAGTGAACTCTTACCAGCATTGGGATAATTGCGTTTGATAGTTATATTTGTGTATTGAACGTGATATGGTGCCCATCTAATTCTAGATTACTGTCTCTCAGAGGGATATTAAGAAAAGAGATAAATGTTCTTCTGCTTAAAATTTTGTACATTTAATTGATTATTTTAGTTCTTTTAGAAAGCTGTTCCCTTTTAAATGTTCTGTAAAGAAAAAATATATTTTGCAGTCTCTTATTGTCAGAAAATGCATATTACAAATATGCCACTGTTATTTTGAAATACTCTTACAATGTATATTTTTTTACCAAGGCAGTCAATTCATCATTACACTGAAATAACAGAGTGTTTTACCTCCTGATGTTTAGTGCTATAGCTACATGTTCAAGGTCATTCTGTCTTGGATGGATTTTTTGTTTTAAAACATACATAGCATTTTCATTTAGCTAATTCATGATCATGCAGTCTTCTTTTTCTTTTCCCTTTCCTTTAGTTCATTTGATAAAACTTGCCAGGGAATTCATTAAAACTTAATTCACAATACAAATCTTAAGTCTGCTCATTCTCTAAAGTATAGCCCACCATCAATTCTTTGTAGATCTGTCCTTTTGTGAAGTAATTGCATATCTACATCCTTTATTCTCACACTAGCCTGGGCATTTCCAGAAAGCACAATTCATAATTGTCCCCCTGAAAGACTAGTAAGTTCAAAAGGACCAGAGATAAACAGTATACTTGACTCTTTGATTTGTTTTAAAACTTACTTTATCCTGTGATAGCTGTGTACAGCCTATGCAGTATGTTAAGCCTATTACCTAGAGGTCCGGGCCAGGAAAAAAAAATTTAAAATATGCTTAATCACTTAATTTTGAAAGCATTAATAATTTCATCAATGTCAATGAGATTACTAGTGCTAAAAGGCAAGTGGGCTTATGTCCTGCAGTGGTGTGAAAGTTCTGAAAATATTTTTTTTTTTAATGACCAAAAAGAATCTCATAAATACTGTTATTTTTAAAACTATTTTTATGAGTTTCATATATATATGAAAATCTCATATATATATGAGAAAACTTGAGTTGAAGGAGTTCTCCTGGTGTTTCAAGCATACTTTGTTTCCTACCTGATTTAGAAATACAGGAGAAGGCCTTCTCCGAAAAGCCGGTCATAAACTTAAGTGTAGAGGATTCAGCTTGTTGTATAATACCAAATAGGATGGGTTTGGTTTTTTTAAGCTACATGTTCTTTTGGTTCATAGAAGTTCTAGGAAGTGGCTTCAGGATGAAAAGCTAGTTCTGCAGGGGCTGAAATAAATCAGAAAAAGAATTCCCCGTAACAGAACTCATGCTGTTTAATGGCCCTTAAGTCTTTTCTTCAGTCCTGACACAATTTTGGATTCCTTTCAGTGGTAAGATTTCTGATAGCTTCCATGGCATCCTATATGCCTCAATATGGTTTAAGTATATAAAGGAAGCATGTTTTATATTTAAGCATTTTAAGTGTGAGTATAATTAATAATGCTGCAAGAGCCTTTATGACAAACTTTGTTCTTTCAAAATGTATTTGTCACTGTGACATCTCTTTTCAAAGGTGAAGTGAAAGTGAATTGCTTAATGAAATAGTAATTTTTAGATAAGCCTCTCTACCCAAAGATGTCCCTTTGGAGTTCAGGAATAATAACCGGGCAAGGACCGTGATTTTATATAAATTATTGAAGTTAACATGGTACTGAAACTCTGAAGCACAATACACTAGTATGTAACTTAGAGGACACTTTTGTAAAAAGTTAATTAGGTTATGTGCAAAAATAGAGTATTAAAACACCATTAGTTGTTTCTGCACTTGACTGTCTGATGTAGTAACAACTGTTTTTCCCTGTCAAATATTGAATTTAAAGTTCCAAGTTATTATTTTCTATTTTTTTAACCACAAAAAGCAGCTTATCTTTGATAAGCTAACAGACACACACACCACACACACCCCCTACACCCCACCGCCCCCAGAAAACTAATCAACAAATTGTTTCCATTGGTCCCAACAGATGGCATAATCAGTTTACAAATGTAAATGCAGTGATCAGTGTACATTATTAAAAGTGTAAATTTGTCTTTAGCACTGTTCTACATCTCTTCTGTTCATATCAAAAAACAAGTCAAAACTCTGTTGTGATATAGAAACATTATTTTTGAGCCATGTCTTAAAGTGTTTGTTAAAACTTATCTTTGTGAAACCACATCTGTTTGCTGCAGTTGCTGCTGTTTCATGAAGCACTGCTAGGCTTGACCATTTGGGAATTTATTAAATTTGTTGTGAAACCTGCCTTTCTGATTAACTGCTTATGTTCACTCCGATTAGGATCTCTGAAGAGGCTTAAATGGGAATCCTTATGTGTGATTTTAGGCTGTTACGAGCAGGGAACTAATGTGTGGCTGGTCTTTTACAGTCTCAGTTGCTGACCTATGTGAAATGCTCTGCCATTGTACAATCAATCATTTTACTACAGGGGAGAAAACAGCACACTGTCTTCTCCCTCTGTAAGAGCTTGCCTGGGTTTTAGTGTTCCTCAAAACAACAAAAAGCTGGGGCATAGTTATTCTGTAAGATGTAATACCTCCCCCTACTTTTCTCCTCTTTCCTCAAGGATTGCCTGTTGTCCATACCGAATGTGTGTTTGAAAAACGATTTACACACATCAGCATGTTGACTGTATGGTTGCTGTCACATTATTCTAAATCCACTGTGTATGAGAATATATTTAGGGGAGCAATCACAATTAACTCTGTGTAATCAGATGGATCCTGTCAGAAAGTGGGGAAAACGAGGTATTGTTTTCAGAATAATCTTTCAGAACTGCTGGAAAACCTGCTACATGAGTGGGGAGCAAGGGTAAATGTTTGAAATACAGAAAATTTAAGTAAGTGAGAATCATAGGAATTTACACTCTCATCCACGGCTGCTATCTAAGAGTGGAAGTCGGCATCAGCTTACTGACTTCAGATACTTCCAACATGTGGCTGGATAGTGGCTGCTACGAAAGCATGCTAAAACGTTCTAGGTCCAACACAGAGCAAATGTGAGTCCCATTTCCATTTGTGAATGGAACTGGACAGTACAGATATACTCAAAATTACATGTAAAAAAAAATACATGTTCAGAGTTCAGAACACATCGAGGGTAAACACGGAGGTTTGTATCTTGCCTGATCCCACAATTGTTTATTGTAACACTACTGTATGCTTTGTCTTTCTGGCTCAGAGCATTTGCATCTTACAGGTGGTATTTCAATACTGCATTCATTGAACTGCTCTTCATTGTAAACTGACTTCCATCCGGAATTTTTCTTGCCTGGGAATCTCTAAGCACAGTGTAGTTAATTAGTTTAAGACTTTAGGACACATTCCTTGGATTCCCTTAAAAATAAATAATACTTTGTCTTTGTATTACATGTGATAACATGAAAAAGAGAACTGGCACTTTCTTCTCTTTCATTATCATGGTGAAGGTCAACTTAAAAAACAACTTTAAAGCAAAATTTATTTCAGAGACACACACCCCCAATCTAAATGTATTTATGATTTATGGCAGGTGTTTCAGCAATTATTACTAATTGGAAAATTAGATGCTGTTGCTATAGCAGCATCTTTATTCACTAATTGGTTTTGGCACACTTTAACTAGCACTAGCTCAGCTACACACAAAGCTATTCAAATGAGACGTGATAGTTTGTATGGAAATGATGAGCTGGTGCTGTGAGTCAGTACATTAACCTTCCACCTTTGTGGCCCTGGACACAGAGTAGGTCCTCTCTGGGAGCACAAGCAAGACCTTGGTGGCCTTGTCTGTGTTAGTAAAGCACAAGGAATCAGGAAATTGGTGTAATTCTGAGCTATAGTCCTTCAATTCTAATTCTTCATTTCTATTTTGACTGTTATCAGTTGCTGCAGTGTCAACACACTCATGTGATTTTTCTGTTTCAGACTCCTTTGCAGCTGGCTCGATCTCTCCAACGGAGAGCACATTGTTGCATATATTTGGGTGGGTGATGTATTTCCTTGCTGATCTCAAAAATCTTTGGCTTGTCTTTCCTTGACATGTCTGGTGCTTTTTCCTTTGGTTCCCACAGCGAATATTTGTTGGGGCTTGGGTCATTGAAGTTACCTCCATGTACAATGTAACATTTATTTTCTGGGCAATTTAGGTTTTCCTTTGAGTGTTTCTTTGCATCTGTTTCATAGTAGGATGGGGTTCCACTGACATGCTGCAAACTGTCTGGAGGATTTTCATACTTTAAGCCTCTTATTCCATTCTTGAGCTTTGAAAGGTAGAGCTTGCTATACAAAATCTTTGTTGTTTTTTTTTTTTTTTTTGGTGTGTGTGTGAAGATTTTGAAGTCTTCCAGGTTAGTAGACTTTGAAAATGAACAGTTTTGAATCTCTTTGTTTCCCCATGCCCCATCCCTACAGTTTAGGTGGCATTCCCATCCTACCCTTCTTCCTGTGACTGCAGGTACCACGTGAAGGGGGCTTAATAGTAACTACAGTTCCTCGACAGGTGTTATCTCTTCACCATCCATTCTCTGCCTTTTCCCTGTTAGAGTCTTCCTGAGTTTCTGAAAAAGAAGTTGAAGAGCTTCTCAAAGCAAGGATAGTGTGAATTGTTTCCCTGCTGTATGTCTGATTGAGGAAGGCATAGTGGCAGTGTGTGTCCACTATATATTCTGTTGGAGAAAAAGAATATTTGTGTTTTGTAGGCTTAGGTACATGAGCCACTTCAAGAAGTTTCACTCCTGTGTGTTCACAAAGATTTTGAGTTACTCAGAGTATAGTTAGAGCCATGCCTCTTTTCACTGCACGGTAATTACGTGATTGTGTGTCAAACAAAATACTGAAATGCTATGTGCCATAGAATTGCTAATATTTTTTAATTCTCAAGTATGATTCTTAGTGGGTAGTAAGATAAACCATTTTGATCACATGGGTTTCGCTTCAAAACATGCAATTCTATAAAGATGGGACTTCTGTTTTGAAGGTGTTTCATTTGGGCAGTGAGTGATCTGTAAATGAGGATTTAATTTCTAAATTTGACATTAGCTATTATTAGTCATGCCTTGGCAGCTTTTAAAATAACTTTTGCAGTTATAATTTTTTGTTTGTTTGTTTTAATGAGATTTGTACTTGACAAGAAGTACTCGGAGGTCCAGGTTCTTTGATGGGATGACAGGTACCCCGTTGATTTCCCTTTATATGTCAATTTAAATGTTTATTAAATTGGGAGACAGAGAAAATGTGCCCTCAACCCCCAGGCAGGCTTCTGCATGTATACTTCATGCTCTTGGTAATATTTCCTTCTTTCTAGTGTAGACATTCTCTAAAAGGAGGGGGAAACATTTTGAAAACCCATGTTTGTCATTAACTCTACCACTGTCACTCTAGGACAGTTTTGTCTGCCATCATTAGTTGTTAATAGCTGGTGTCCTTTCTTGACAGTAACATAGCCTCAAGGCTATGTAAAAAAGAAAAAAAACCCACCTGAAAATAATAAGGAAAAGTCAAGGTGACTCTCATCAGTGATACAGAAAACAAACAGATGTGTCCTGGTTTCAGCTGGGATAGAGTTAGTTTTCTTCTCAGTAGCTGGTGCAGTGCTGTGTTCTGGCTCTGATGTGAGAACATTGTTGACAGCACACTGACGTTTTTACTTGTTGCTGGGTGAGGGTCAGACCCAGTCAAGGGCTTTTCAGTTTCTCGGGCCCTGCCAGCGAGAGGGCTGGAGGGGCACGGGTTGCTGGGAGGGGACACAGCCAGGACAGGTGGCCTGAACTAGCCAAAGGGATATTCCATACCGTATAGTGTCATGCTGAGTATGTAAACCTGAGGGGAAGAAGGAATGAAGGGGTGGACATCTGGAATTACGGCATTTGTCTTCCCAAGTAACTGTTATGTGTGATGGAGCCCTGCCTTCATGGGGATGGCCGAACACCTGCCTGCTGATGGGAAGCAGTGAATGAATTCCTTGTTTTGCTTTGCTTGCATGCACGGCTTTTGTTTTACCTATTAAATTGTTCTAATTTCAACCCCTGAGTTTTACATTTCTTTCTGATTCTCCTCTGCATCCCTCTGGGTGAGGGGGAGTGAGTGAGCAGCTGTGTGATGCTTGGTTGCTGGCCGGGGTTAAACCACAAGATGCTACTGTCATTTTTATGTTACTGCTGAAAACTTTGGTATGGCATCAATTCCCATGTATAAGTATGTGTGTAACACTGCCCTCACTCAGAGACCTCTTTTAATATCTTGCCTTCTCATACAAGTTTCAATTCTACTGTGTTTAATAACCTCCTTTCTGATAATTATGATTTATTCATATCTAATCTTATCTGTTTTGTAGTAGCCTTATATCAGTGATTTGGGTGTTATGAAGTTTCAATTAGAAGACTAGACACAGCTTGAATGTATCTCCAGCTGTACAAAGCTGCATTAGATGTTGCTGTGAATCAGCTCTAATCAAATGCAAATTTCAAAGATGCCCAAACCTAAACCCAAAGCATCTTCAGCAGGTTGGAGTTCAAAATAGAAATGTCACCTGCTTTATTTTTAGTTGTGTATGGAGCTGTGTTTATTAGAAGTAATTTCCACACAGCTACTAGCATCATCCTTATGCTGTAGCTGAGATCTCCTTGACTTTGGCATTGTTATTTATTCTAGTAAGAGAAGTAGACGTTTTAGTCCAGCAACATCTACCCATGTTTCTCCATTTCTTCTGTTTTCTGATTTTCATCCCACCACCCCACCTCTTTTTCTCTTGTTGTATGCCTCAGTGATGAAGCTACTTAGTAAAATAGATACATATTTTTTTCCTCAGAGCCTACTGTCCATTCAGTAAAAATTTGGAAGTTGTTATTATGGCATAGGCAATACCAGTAAATCTAATTATAGTAATGAATTTTAATGCATCAAGTGCTAAAAAGACTTTTCTATATTGGGACTGCATAAAAATATTAGTTCAGTTGCGGAGTGTGGGAAGGAAGAAATGTTTGGAGCCAAATTAAGTTTCGTTATGCCACACACCCCTTTGTGTGAGGCATGCAGCATTGTATTCTTAGGGAAATATGCATTAAGATCATCTCAGGGCATCTGACAAGAAACAAAGGCAAGGGACTGAGCTGCATTCACAATGTTTTAATGTAGTTCTAAGGCATTCATTTGATTTGAAAGCACTTGAGTAGAAGACGTTGGAAAAAATAACATTTGACTGAGTATTTCTAGATTAATTTTGAGGAAAGGACAGGACTGAATGGAATAGAGAGAGTGTTTCTGAAAGGTTTGCCAGCCGTCAACACTGAAGAAAGTATAAAATCAAGTAACAGAAACATTCAGGTGGTAATAGCACCACACAGGTTAGTGTCATGATTTAACCCCAGGTGGTAACAAAAGCACCACGCAGCTGCTCTCTCACTCCCCTGCTCCTCCCCAGAGTGATGGGGAAGGAAATTGGGAAGGGATGTAAAAATCAGGGGTTGAGACAAGAACAATTTAATAATTGAAATAAGAACTATTATTATTATTGTGATAACAACTATAATGAAAAGGATAGAGAAGCAGAGGGGAATGAATCCAAAGGGAAGGGAGAAAAGAAAAGCAATCAACAATACAGTTGCTCACCACCCACTGGCCGATGCCCATCCAGCCCCCGAGCTGCGATCGGCAGACCCCAGCCAACTCTCCCTGGTTTACATACCAAGCATGACATCCTATGGTATGGGGTACCTCTTTGGCCAGTTCAGGTCACCTGCCCTGGCTGTGTCCCCTCCCAGCTCCCCGTGCCCCCCAGCCCTCTCGCTGGCAGGGCTAGAGAAACTGAAAAACCCTTGACTGGGTCTGACCCTCACCCAGCAGCAACCAAACCCACCCGTGTGCTGTCAGCAGTGTTCTCACACCGAACCCAAACCACAGCACTGCACCAGCTACCAAGGAGAAAATTAACTCCATCCCAGCCGAAACCAGGACAGACAGTAACAGAGTTATTCCCTGTAGCCATGTTTAATGTTGTGTTGTGGTTTTTTGCAATAAACTCCATAAACAGCTAAAATGCTGTTGAAACACTATGCTAAAAGGCTTTTCTAAAAAGATGACGGGTAGTCCTACATTACATAGAATGATAGAATCACAAAATTATTTGGGTTAGAAGGGACCTTTAAAAGATGATCTAGTTCCAACCCCCTGCAAAGAGCAGGGACATCTTCAACTAGACCGGGTTGTGCAGAGCCCTGTCCAGCCTCACCTTGAATGTTTCCAGGGATGGGGCATCTAGCACCTCTCTGGACAACGTGTCAGTATTTTTCCACCCTCATCATAAACAAGTTCTTTCCATCTAGTCTGAATCTACCCTCTTTTAGTTTAAAACCCTCACACCTTGTCTTACTGCAACAAGCTGTAGTAGAAATGTCTGTCCACATCTTTCTTATTAGCCCCCTTTAATTATTGAATGGCCACAATAAGGTCTCTGTGGAGCCTTCTCTTATCCAGGCTGAATAACTGCGTCATAGGAGAGGTGTTCCATTCCTCTGATCATTTTTGTGGCCCTCTTCTGGACCCGCTCCAACAGGTACACATCTTTCCTGTGCTGAGGACTCTAGAGCTGGACTTCAGGTAGGATCTCACAAGAGCAGAGTAGAGGGACAGATTCATCTTCTTTAACCTGCTGGCCACGCTTCTTTTGCAGCCCAGGATACAACTGGCTTTCTTGACTGTGAGTGCACATTGCCGGCTCATGTCCAGCTTTTCACCCACCACTACCCCCAAGTCCTTCTCCACAGGGCTGCTCTCAAACCCTTCATCCCCCAGCCTGTATTGATACTGGGGTTGCCCTGATTCAGGATGTTGCACTTGGCCTTCTCAAACCCCATGAGGTTCACACAGGCCCACTTCTCAAGCTTTTCCAGGTCCCTCTGGGTGGCATCCCATCCCTCAGGTGTGTTAACCACACCATTCGGATTCGTGTCATCTGCAAACTTGCTGATGGTGCACTGAGTCCCACTGTCTCTGTCACTGATGAAGATACTGAACAGTACTGGTTACATACGGACCCCTGAGGGACCCCACTTGTCACCGATCTCCATCTGGACATGCCGAAAAAGCTGAAACTCTGTATTGCTCAGATAAGCATAAGTCAAATTAACTATATATATATGTATATATGTAAAATTAAATGAAATCAAAGCCAAGAAACAGTTAACAAAGCTAAATATAATAGCAAACTCCCATGATTGACCATCTGTTCAACAAAGAATCATATTTTATTCTATTAATTCAGAAGCTGAAAAAAACCCACATCAATCAGGCTATGGTTTAGGAACAGGAATAATACATTTTTTTGCTGTTTTAATTTTCCTGCTGTTTGTTTTGGTTGGGTTTTTTCCAATTATTATTTGTAAGGTTCAACGGGAAAGATGCTCTTATCAACCTATTTTGAAAACAAAAAAGAAGGGTTTTCTTTTTAAGGGAAAAGAATACACAGGGAAGAGAATTGTCTTCAGGAGCTTAGAGATTAACACATTTCCTACCAGGCAGTTTGAAGCTTGTCACACTGCCCATAAAATAAAAATCAAAATGACATGTGTCCAGAATCTTGTCCCTTTTCTTGTATGGTGTGTGGTTTTATTTATAATTTGTTTCTGAAATGAAGCTGAATCAACAGTCTGAAAAAAAATATATTTCTATCTGTTTGAAGGATGTTTTCTCCTTCCCTGCCTACCTCATCTCCATCCCCCTGCAGTAGTCTTTTGTTGTAATGTCAGCATTTATCTGTTCAGTTCAGGAGTAGTAACACTGTTTCATGAAGGCCATCAAGTACTGATCTGATGGCAATTGCTTTCATGCTAATATTTTTTTCATCTCCTAATATCTATTTCTTTTCTTCCTTGCCAGTCTTGCCTTTTGCTTGTGTATAATCATGCGATTTTTTTAGATAATCCTTGTTTTTCCTGATTGAGCCATCAAATTAATTTAACTCATGTTACTTGTGTTATCATGCTATTCATGTTACCTACTTGCTATTTGTGACAGATAAAATTAAAATGAACCCGGTTAAATAAGAGCTTTTTAAAAAATTCTCATACAGCTCGAGTACTGTGAGTGTCTGACTTCATGTGAACAACACATATATGGAAAAAGAGCTCCACACTATATTTGAGCTTGCACAAGACGAAAGTACTCTCAAATGTGAAAGATTTCCAGTGACTTTTGGTCAGACCTCTAATGTAATCACATTGAAACCTGCAGTGGTAATCACTTTCATGGTGATTTGTACAAATTCCATATTCACCCCTTGAAAATAAGAAAATTAGTTTGTCTTGCTGGGATATTTCAAACATAGACTGTTACAGAAAATAGTATACAGAACTGTGGAAGTATTTATTTAATGTGGCAAAGCAAATGTTGCAGGTCTGCACATTCTAAGTATGTAGATAGGTTTGCAGTTTGTAGTTGGGAGAAAAGTCTAAATTTCACACGCTTATTGTTCATTGGCCTGTAATTCTATTTAGCATTAACACGGTTTTGTGTGTTTTTTTTTTTTTTTTACGAAAGCACAGGAGATTGGGATTTTTTGGTGTTTATTTTTAGAAATAAAGGAGCGCTGTGGAAATATGAGCTGAAAAGGCAGCGGTAAACATGTGCTTCAGCATTAGGTTTTGACTAAATTAAAATGGCAATGTTAATCTCTAGGCATTCCATTAAGCTTTATACAAACATTTACCACAGTGTCATATTCTGATGTAGATATAATCATCCAATGGCCTCTGCCCTTTCTCTAGTGAATTTTTAATTTGGGGGTGGTTAAGTTAGAATTCATTGTTAACACCTGGCTTTGAGCAGGAGGGAGAGCTAGATGACCAGCTGACGCCTCTTCCAAACAGAATGGTGCAGGTTCTGTGATAATCGGTCAATAGGATGTGCATACATCTACACCGTGCACATTTTTAAAGTGTTACTTGTATGTTCTGGATACACTTTGTATACATGTGCATATGTGCATATATGAAGCCAGTTTTGTAAACAAAAGTGCAGCAGCTATGAATGGGAAGTAAAAAAAATAATAATTTCACAAACAAAATAATTTGCCTTTTTGCTTCCCTTTGAATCAAGAGTTTTCCTGTGATGAAGCAGGGAGTAATTTAGGGTTAAGTAAAATCAGGGTTTTTTTTTAAAAAAAGCCCTCTGTATCCATGTCTCGGAGTTACTGTTACTCGGATATTCCTGGACAATATCAGATACACCCACCAGGTGTTGCTTCCAGCCAAATGGTTGACATAAGAAATTACATCCACCCATTAGAAAGTTAACGCACTCTGGGAGGCAGTGAGGTACCTATTACTCTTTAAGCCACCTACAGTCCTGTAATACCAGCAAAATATATTTTTCTGACATAAAAAAAAAATATTAAACAGTGAGGTTTTTATTTGTCTGTGACACAATCTAATGTATGCGACAATTCATTGCAGAGAAGGCTTCTAATTGTCCTTAAAAGATATGCTAAATTGACTTGCTGTGTAATGTAGTTAATTCCTTTTTTTGTTGTTGATGATAATTTTAATGGGGTCTTTTATGTTTGCCAAACAATGGCTGAACATCATGTTGCAGAACTGGGTATCATAGTTACAAACAAGGTAGAAGCAGACAAAAAGTTCCCAGTTTTACAAAAATGAGTGCAAGAGGATCTAAATACATGCTATCAACCTGGATCACATTGTCAGCAGAAGAGCGACGTTCGGCTGATGAGAACAAGAGAAGGGGTGGAAGCTGACCAAGTACTGAGGATGCCCAGCAATTTCAGTCTGAATTTACAAAGGACAGCCCTAAAATAGAAACACTTTTACTGAAGTGAGTACAGTTAATAAGCCCTAAATGAAAGATGTCAGTAGCCAATAGCGCCTAGGGGATTTGTAAGACCAAGTTCATGAAAGACTTAAATAAGCAAAATAGGGTATATTTAAAACGACTTGTACAAGCTTGAAGGCAGCAATAGCTAAATTCAAGTTCTTTTAAGTCAAGTCCCCTGAGAGGGTAAAGACAGACAGGTCATAAAGTGATTCAGAAATCATAACATCTCTAGCGTGAATGAGATGTCTGCAAATGAGTTAATATTTTCCTATTTCATGGACTTTTTTACTATGTTTACAAATTACAGTGTTATTTTTTTAAATGGAAGAACAGTATTTCAGCAGATGTTGAGGCATACAAATTCACAATTTATAAGAAATTTCCACGTAAGCAATTTGAGCAGATTGTTGTTGCTAGTAAGATAGTGGCAAGGAAGCATTCAATTAACAAATTCAAGCTAGCTAGTTGGATTATCCATTTCAAAAAATTATCCTATTGCTATCATGTAAGGGACTGTAGGTACCCAGAAAAACTATTACTGCCTTGCCTGATTGTATCTAGATGTAATGTAGTATGTATAGTTTGGCCTTATGAGATTGCAATCCAAAATGTGGTGTGAAAGTGTATTTTAGGATCTTTCACTTATATGTGGAAGCAGATTGCTGAAAAGTGCATGTAATTGTTGGTTCAGAGTTGAAAATGTGCCAAGAGACTGCTACTAAAATATTTATTGATAACTTTAAGATGGAAATATGTCTTTCTTATTGAGCTATAACTCCAGTTTGGAAGGTGTTTGGAGGAGGAACATATTTGTATTAATATACCTGTAGACTATGGAGCTGCATTTGCTTTTCAGGCTATTTTCTTTTAGTAATTTTGTTCATACCTGGGCATAACTTTAAAAAATATATATATATACGTGGGATTGCTGTGCTATCACCTTCAATTGCACATAGCTTTAAATATTTTGGAGTTGTAAGAAGGCCTTGTGGTATTTCAGGCCACCTTAGGAACAAAATATTTTTTTCTTGTTTCTTCATTTAAGGTAAAACACATTGCAATCTGAAATCTAATAAAGGAAAAAGACACAAATGACAAGCAGTTTTTCATCAGAGGGATTGTAAAGACAATGTTGGGTGTTATTGAAGTTGGATAATGCTATAAAAGAGATTAAGTTGTAAACAATTGCTTGTGAAAAGTAGTGGGGCTTTTTTTTGCCTTTTTTTCTTTTTTTTTTTTTTTTTTTTGGTAGTATTTTCTAATCTCCGTCTGAAAGGAAAAAGATTTCCTGTTTTGCGTGAGTTTTGCTTTAAAGTCTTGGTCTTTGTCTTTAGTAGTACTACTTTGACTACAAATTTTCATTTATATTTATGCAGATGATTATTCTTCCAGTGTATCAAACTCTCCACCCCTCTGTATTCAAATGAGCATTTCTTCAACTTGTCAAAATGAGCCTGAAGGATGGATGTTTTCTACTAAGTAGAAGTGATTTCAGCACTTAGAATTTTAAAGGGGATTTTTTTAAAATGAGAAATGGAGTGAAGACTAAAAGACATTATATGAATTTCACGTGGAAAACAGGGAAGAGCTATCCTAACAAACATAAGTCCCGTTGAATCATCTCACACAAATATAGGTGAAGTGACAAAAGCAAGATTTTCTATAAAAATGGAAAAAATCTTAAAAACAAAATGAGTGATCTTCCATGAATTCAAATTAAGAAACTTGCAGCAGACATCTCAGGCATTTATGGAAAAATAAGTGGTGGGATATTAGTACCAAGGTGAGGAGTCGAGTAGGGAGTCCCATGGTAAAATCAACTGTTATAAATCACTTTCCAAATACATTTGGAAGAGGCAATACTTATGTCAAGGGGGCCTTGGATCATGTTATGATAACTTAAAGTGACTTTAAGAGGAGATACTGGAGAGCTAGATATAGGTCTTAGGTTGTGCAAGGGCTTTTGAGGTATTTGTGCTCCGAATGGTTGAGTGTGCACAGTAAAATCCAGTGAGCAAGAACATATTAATAAATTTCTTGCACCTAAACTGAAACTGTGGAGAAAGGGCATGAAGTTGGGTAAAGACTGCATGTTTTAGAATGTGGTGGCACCATAATATCTGGAGACCTGCTAATGTCATTATATTGAATTAAGTATATTTTTTAGAACCCTTTAAGAGTGACATTGCAATGGAAAAGTAGTAGATCCAAGGCAGCCTTTAATGAACTCAGGAGCAGCAGCACACTACTCGGTGCATCATTTCATTGATGTACTCAACCAGTGAAGTGCTGCACGATACAAGTGAAAGCTGTCATATCAGAGCACAGCTTACCATTTTAGTATTTGCTCTTTTTGTGAAAGGAGCATGTTTTGCCCTTATAGGAGAATCTGGTGGTGTTCTAGCAGTTTTTTCTGTCTCTGGGAGATCTTACATATCAATGGTATTATGCCATCATGTATTGACGAGGACTTATCTTTCAGAAATCTTGTAAGATCACTTCAACAATTTATTGTGTAGTAATAACTAAGATTTCAGTACAGCTTGTCATTTAAGACTGTGCTTTTTATTCTTAGCAGTGTTGTGAAATATTCTGAGTTATCGCTCTAATTTCTGTCACGAGAAAAAGGGATACGTTAATTTTCAAAGTTCATGTCAAAGTATTATGTACTTTGCCTAGGGAAAATATTGCCTGCTGTGAGTAGTCTGTTTAAAAATCATAATCTGGAGTTGAGGAGGGGTGGTAGGTTTGGGTTTTGGGTTTTTTTGTTTGGTTTTTTTTTTCTTGTTTGTTGGTTGTTGTTGGTTTTTTTAATTAGCACTCTTTTAACCCTGTAAGAGGTGGGTTTGTGCTGTAAGAGAAAAAGGGGCATTTATAGGAAAAGCATTCACTTGATGGGTAGCGAGCTCTCTTCTGGCATTGATTGGTCTGTTGTCAATACACATCTCTGTGGAGATGCCTCATAGAAAGTGACACAAAAAGAACAGCAATATTTGTGTAGTTATGCTACCGGGGGGGGGGGTATTCAGTTCAGCTGAATTGATTTGATCATTTCATATACTGCAGTACTCAGACTTCCAAGTTGCTCAAGGTGAACCCAGAGGACTTTAGTTGCTATATGCAGTTAATAACAGGTGAACTCATAACTTCAAAGTTCAGAGAGATGCAGGAAATGTATGCAATTGCTAAAGTATTTTTATTGAATGGCTTCATTCAAACAGCAAACTAATACATGGATGTTTTGTTCCATTGAATAGACTGCATTATGAACCCTTTTCATCCGGACTTCCTTGCTGCTGTTGCTCCAGTATAGCTACAGTAACAAATATGTAGGCTGGCTGGCATTTGTGGTCATTACTTTAAAAAACTGCCAGTAACTGGTTTTGTTCAATGTGTGGATGTGAGAAATATAGCTGTGGGAATTAAATGCCAGATTCCCTTGCGGAGTTCATTGGAGCTTCCAGTGAATACTTAACTGTGACTTCTGACAGAAACTGTGTCATACTCTCACCTTGACAAGATTAAAAATTGATAGTGTTTTCAAAAAGAACTGAGTTTTGTAGTGTTCTGATTGCATTTCTGAAAGTGAAGTGAAATGAAATTATAAATGACTGACTGAAGAAATGTAAACAGAATGACAGTCTATCTGTTTGTCTGGTGCATAAAATCCAGATTCACTTTGAGGATGTCTTGGGTAATCAAACATTCCTGCATTAACAATGAGAGGGTGCTGAGGATATATTACACGTAGGCAGGAAAGAAAATAAAAACCTCTCTTATTTTTTGCTCATCAGGAACAGAGACTGTAGCACTGAATTGCATGGCACAGAAGTTAACTAGCTGGTTAGTGCTGAGTTCAGCATCTGATGCTATAGTAAATACTAAGTAAATTGATATGGTTGCACAGATCATTTAAGCCTTTTTTATTATTTTTTTTTTCCCAAAGGTATCTGAATGTGCTTTGCATCAACAAATAGAAGGTGCTGACAGGTTTAGCAGTTTAGTCCTAGAGGATGAGCTCTGGCTGCTCCCAGGCCAGCAGGCCAGCAAGCACTTCAGACTGAAATCTCAATGCTTGGGCATTTTTGTGCCACAGAGTGAAAGAAGTAGGCAGGAATCAAGCCCTGGGCAAGTGTATCTTCTCATCGTACTTGTGCAAACTTGTTTACGTGCAAAGCAGTTGTAAAAACTGTTACTTCCCTTATTGGTCCACTGAATAGGCCAGGTGTTATAAATGAGGCAGCCTGGCAACTTCACTTCTAGAGGCTTGATGGATTTTTTTCTTGTCTGCTGAGCTCTGACTTTTCAGGGACTGATGACCATTTTCTCCTTACATGTATATTGAAAGGTGAAATTGAGGGGCTGTCACTTTAAGCTTTCCCTCCAGAAGGTCTCTAATCATAATCAACTTCTCCCCCTGCCCTTAGTTTCCTTTGACACACTAGTTGGCTGCTGAAGAAGTGTAACTTATTGCACTCATTGGACTATTTTGACATTTGTTGGAAGCATAATGTAAGTACTAATATAGAGAATATAATTTTTAAAATTAATTCCATGTTAAATGAATTAGCAGAGAGATATTTATTTATGTATGTTAAATTAATTAGATCTAAAGACCCTTTCAAAGTGGTTAGGAAAGCTGAAAAATACAGTCATCATTAAAACTTTTTTCCTGTTTCTCATCAGTCTTATCATGGACTTGCTGAGATTTTTAGCATTCAAAATTTGAGCGACATTGAGCTGATATAGGCAGAGGGATCAATCAAAATAAAAAAAATGTGCACAGTAATCCCAAGATGCTGAATCTGTACCTCTGTTCTGTGCATTTACATAATAAAGGTTTAGAAGGTGCTACTGTTAGCATGTTTTATGTACCCTTTAAAAGAACTTAAAAACATTTTAAGTGAAAATGAGTTACACATAAGTCACAGGTATGTATGTAAGTCATAGGTTTAAGATGCATGGAAATTGTTATACACATCAGCATCCTGTGGTGAACATAATACCTGCAATAGTATTTAAAGATTAATCCAAACTGAGACTTTGCTGTTACTAAGAGCAATATTTTGGGAGATGTAATTCTGTAAGTGAACTCTTAGTTAATATTCTGCAGTAAAAAGTTAGGGAAGGGTTAGCCACTTAGAAGCTTCAGTTGAGAGTGTGCTAACTTCTGTAAATCATTAACTTAGTAACTATGAGTCATCTACAATGCCTGTGCATTATGAATAGCATTATCTTATTCCTGTGTAACGCTCTACATTTCTAGGAATCACAGAGAATTTGGAAAACTTAATATAGTATTTACCACTGAGGCTATCATGGAAACCTAGAAACCTTTAGGATTAAGTGTTATACTACACACAGAGAAGACAGGAAAAAAAAGCTGTACAAGATTAAGCTGTGGAACTACAAAGAGTTCCAGCAGAGCCTGGATTTTCCATGGAGAATGTCTGAAACTTGACTTAGTTTTGAAAAACGCTCCTTATCATTGTGCCAGATGGTACTGAAGGATAACATTTATTTCTGGAGTATGCGGGGAAGAAAGGAAAGGAAGGCTTGGTAAAAGGTAAAGGCATATATCCTTGTCCTCTTGGAAGGCCATTTACTTTGGAAATCAGAAACATGAAGAAGTAATGCAGTCAAATGCATTGGCATCTTGCTTTTCAAAGGAGCATTATGGTCATTAGAAATACAGTACTCGGTGTCAGTAGTGAAAATAGCAACTAACTATGAATAATTAAATTCCCAATTCTTTGGTTGATGGATTTGTGTAAGATAAGGCTGTCTGAATGTTTACTTTTTGATGCATGGCAGGGGAAAATGTAGATGGTACACATTGAAAGCATAGGAAAAAAATAAATACTTTCGGCTAAATACGGAAGCAGTCAGGTAACCACTGTCAGATGAATTTACTTTGTGCTTTTTGGTTTTATATATGGTTTCACAAATCATTTCAATGTCTTTAAATGATGAACTGAAAACTGACTTTTAGGAGGCACCATAATATCAGGTACCACTGTGTACCTGTCGCAAGTGAGTAGTTAGGTCACTTAAAGAATCACCAACAAAGGTATTAGCGAAATAGTTTTAATATGAATTTGTGGGAGTGTGACTTCATGACATTTGATGGCAAGGTTTCCGCTATTACTTATTGCTTAGATATATCACACAAAGAAGAATCAAATTAAAATTAAGCTGGAATGATTTACACAGAGACTGGAGATATAAAAGGGAAAGGCACACCCTTCTATTTAGTCATGAGATTCAGATTGGACTTCTTTGCTTTCTAAACTCTTGATAGAGCTTAGGTGCAGCTACATCCAATCTCAGTCTCACACTTGGACAACAGTTTATATCAAAAGATTGTCTAAGGTTTATCCACAGTTTAAGGTTGATCACAAGAGTTTAGCAGCACTTAATCATTGACTAATTTATCATTTACAAAGTAGACCAATATGATTTACTATAATCACAACAGTAAATTAATCATGGATCCAAGATGGTAACATTCATTCTGTACTTGTTATGAGGTACCAAAATCAATTCACACACACGTGCACTCAGACACAAATGAATGTGTGCATGTGTACATATATATATATGAATGTACAATGATGTACCTGCTATAAAAGTTCCCCTCGAGTTCAGTGAAATATTCACGTCAAATACCTTTGTATTTCTCAGTGGGTGAAGGGTTGAGACTCAAGGAGTAGGCGTGTCAGCCCAGACTCCATCATCAGCTTTTGGCAACAGTCCTCCTAACTTCACAAACCTTGGAGTTTGCAAGCTCTGAGAGGCATCTCATTCAGAGGCAGATGCTGGATGCAGCCCCCTGTGGTCCAGGAGCGCTCAAAAGTGCCTCGCTTTAGGACTGCCATGTATAGGATCAGAGATGATTGGCTTTAGCCAACAACAAATTTCCGTTCTGGCCACAACCGGAGTTGGTAATTACTTGAATTTTCAAATTCTGGTGATGGTGGTACCATACCTTTCCGATTCAGATAAAGAATGTAACAAGGCCATAAGGGGATGTTACAATTCAGATAGGTAACGTTGCTGGTACAGTCAGTTCCCCACCTCAGCCATGCAAGAGTGCTGGCTGATATGGTCAAGGGATGCTTATCCACCCAACTCTACACAGGGACTCCTGAGATTGTAGAGTGGCCCAGGGGAGGAGGCAAGATACACGACAACAGGATCTCAGCTTTTTTAGAAAGCTGCCTTTAAGCAAAGCAGAATAGCATATAGTTGGCAGAATGGGGACGCTGTCCTTCCGCAATGTGTGTTCTTCAATACTTCTAGCTTTGCTTTAGATGAATAGGTGTATTCTTAGTATTGCAAATAACTGTATTTTGTTTCCAAAAGATTTAAGAGAGCACTGGAAATAATTGGTAAAGCCTTAGCAGACACTGAAGAACTGGTTTAAGTGCCAATGTACAATTTGGTTTGGTACCCAAACCAGGCTGTCCTTTGGCTACATTGATAAGTTTGCTGGAGGTGAAAGGTGGACTTTGGGAGTGCTGAAATAACTTCACAGATAACTGTGGGATTTGGCGATAGTGCACTGGCAGGGCACTGCTTGCCCTGGAGAAAAGGGCTTTGAGCACACTGCCTGCTTGCACTGGTAAACAAGAGAGCTTACTGCTTTTTCCTGGCACCCATGCAACCTTGGAAACAAGGGAGGCAGCTGGTGGGTTTTTTGCTGCTCCAACACAAGTTAACCCCAGCTTGCTCCCTTGGCTACTTCTTGTGCTGACTGTGACCTCAAGGAGTTGGCCTCAGAGTGATAAGCTTGTGGCATAATGAGACAAATGGCTTCTGCAGAGCTACCCAGCACTGCACGTGGCCACAACATAGCAAGCTGTGGTCTCAGCAGCATAGCCATGGCTTCTGAAGTGACGAATTATTCTGGCTTTCCTTAAATGAAGTAATGTGGGAGCAGTGGTGTAAAGATGGTTTCTCTATGGGGCTTTCGAGATACGCATATATTTGCTTCACTCTTACTAGGTAAAGGAAAATGGAATCTTAGAAAACCTGGGGGAAAAAAAAAATGATCCCAAAGAAGAAATGCCTAGCACTGTCTAAATGCCTGGTAAATAGGTTCATAGCCTTGAATTCAAAAAGATGATAGAAGTAAAAATTACTTCAAAGGAAGCCAAGCTCCACTCAAGTCTCATAAGTTTCAGGTGTTTTATTATATTTTTGTGGTTTGTTATTTCTTTTTAAGGCAATAAATGCAGTCTAAATATTACTGTAATTAGTCATTCTCGACTACTCAGTCCAAATGATCAGTGTACCCTTTTACATTGGGAAGGAGGAAGCAGTCTTGGACACAAAGCCAAAGCAAATTTCTGATTAGTGATCTGAATTAAAGATCAGACAATATAGTTTGTTTTAACCCTGCTCTTCAAATTTTATACACTAGAGTTTCTCTTTATGTAGTCATTCTTTTAATCTCTTTCTGTGATGAGTTTGTTTTTCTGGCCTTGGCGGGGGGTGGGGGTGGGCAGGGAGTGGGGATAGAGGATTGCATTGAGAAGAGGCTTCCTTACATATCCCAACTGGTATGACTTGCTTGGCATTTGTTTCATATGTTCTTTCCATGCACGGTTGGTATTTCAGAGATTTGTGGTAATTGCTGCCACAGACTGCTTCATCTTTTGTGTATTATCTACGGGAAAAGCATACTGCGTATATTGATCGGGGTTTTAATAAAGGTGCTTCCTATCACTTGTCATCAAACTGACCCAGTGAGGACTTGTTAAAGGATTTTGGAGAAGAGATGAGGACGAAGTGGCAGGAACCAAACTGTACTGCACTCGCTCTCCTTCCTACCTGTTTGAAATGTACTTTACCTTCAAACAGTGATGGTATCAGCTAAGACATTGGTGTAATTAAACCTTCTTATTTTTGTCAAGGAATTAGTTTTATATATATTCTGTCCATTGTTCTTTCCATCAAATTTAATTTCTGGCAAGTGTGAGCATGCCTGTCTTATGCTGATACTTTTTTCTGCCTGCTTTCTCTCTCTTTTTCTCTCTTTCTGGTTCATTGTGTCCACTGATGTGTGGATTACTCTTAGAACGTTCTCAACTAATAATTTATGTTTATCTGAAAGTAGGAACTGCAGGTTTTTTAGTAATAACAAGCTCCTCTATCTAAACAGCCTCTTTTGTTTCACTGCCTTCATTTTCTTCATGTCTTGTCATTTTTTTTTCATTTGCTGCTGCTGTTAATCTGACATCCTTTGCTCCAAAAAAAAAAAAAATGTGTTTTATTTACAGGGCACAGCATTTGGAAGTGCTCCTGTACCTTCTCGCAGGCAATTATGTGAGTCTCTTAAATTCCGCTCTGTGTTGTAAAGATGACTATGTGTTCATGTGCTGTAGCATGGCATGCTAATATAGAGTTAATGCCCTGAGGTCAATATCCAACCACTGGTGTTGTATATTGCCTGTAATGTGTTTGTAGCTAACAGCTTCTATTGACCCCTTCTTTATTTCTTTGTTGCGTTTTGTCCAACACATCATGAATTGGGGCTGCGCTGTGCACTAGAGTTGCAATAAGGGAAGAAAATACCATAATGACTCAAAGTCTGGAGGGGAATAATATCCTCAGATCATGTGTTCAACATATTGATGAGTAGCATTGTTAAAACTGAAGAATCTCTTTCTTATTCTTCAAATTATTCTTTCCATTGTGCAAACAAAAAAGAATCTGGATCTCAAAAAACTAAGATATAGAAAATCAAACAATATGGTGCAAGGCAGACATTACTGAGACCAGCTGTATTTTTTATAAGACTTTCTTTCTAATTAATTTGTGGAACAAGTCCATCCCCTGAGCTGGGGAGGAAAGTGAACCTTTGTAGAGGAATCTTATTCATTGTTTTCCTTAAATCCATTGGAAATATTGACAATAGATAATATTTCTTTTAAATTAAAATAATTTCCCCTGTTGTCCACCCAAAAACCTGAGAAATTGCAAAAATAATGTGTTAATTTTTTTAAAATAAGAGAAAGGCTTACATTCTAATTCCAAATGATCTCTCTGCTGCTTTAACAGTGTGCGTGTGTGAGTGTGTATATTGAATACATAGATTCTCAGAATACCATCAGACTTTGAGATGAGGACTTTCTTACATTCCTTGAGTCTATTTCTGTCTCTCTCCTCCTACCTTGAGTTAAATGTCCATCCTAAAGACATTGGTGTCTTCCATATGCATATAATAAGCTACAGCCATGCACTGCATTATTAAAATTACTTTGCACTGCATCACACCACTGAATGTCAAATAGATTCATTAGAATATAACATTACAGGCTTATTCATAAAATACAGTGCAGTTTGAACGATGCTTCATTGTTGGCAGTCTTGAAACATGTTGCTTGCATAAATTCACTGATGCTGCTCTTGTGTATTCATAAGAAAATGTAAAATATTTGTCTATGAGTGTGGGTCTTACCAAAGTAACAAAAAGTATGATCTGTATATGACTGTCCTTTTCTTTTGTGCAATTATTTAAGATGTTCCTATTCTATTGGGTATATCTAAGGGGAGAAAAATTGTCAAGAGGAAACACTTCATGAAATACAATTATGCTCCTGTTAGAGTTATTTTAAGGTATGGTCAAAAGAATTAATATTCTCATTGAATCCTTCAGAAAAACAATGCTGAAGTTATTTTTATCAATATATATATATGTATGACACTTAGAAGTCTACTAAATTGAAAATTCAAATTGCTGCCTGCCTTACTTCCATTTAAATTAATCCTGTGACTGGTCTACGTGATTAACAACATCAGTGAAGACTTCAGAAGCTCAGTGACATAATAACATGCCTTTAACATGCTTAGTTTTAAATAATCGGAAGTGTGCACAGTACCACTGTTGACAGCTTCCTTGTGCAGAGCCCCTGTTTGAGATGAACGACCGAGTGTCATGTAATGATGTGTCTGGGATTTGAACATAAGGGAAGGTGTGGGAAGGGCGGAAAATGTTTTATCTGGCAAAGACAGGATAAGATTTTTGTA
This sequence comes from Falco rusticolus, assembly GCF_015220075.1. NCBI lineage: Eukaryota > Metazoa > Chordata > Aves > Falconiformes > Falconidae > Falco > Falco rusticolus. The sequence continues at coordinate 52,444,814 of NC_051187.1, forward strand.
CCTAAATAAAGATGCAGAGCTGTGAAGTAAACAGAGGAATGGATAATGGTTGGGTTAAATATATGCATGAATAGTTTGGAAGAAGTGGTCAGAATCTCCAAGATTAGCTGATGATTTAACAGTAAAACTAAATCACTGAAATGGTGGGATGGGAGAAGTGGGTTTAAAACTGCATATGTTGAGTGTAGCAGTGGCTTAACTGTGAAGCAAATGAAAGCAAAATAAAGACATATATATGAAAATCTGTGACATTAGGAGGGAAAACAAGGTGGTGCTGGATTATTTCAGCCAGCTGTTTTCTGCTTTTATGTATACTGGGAGGCAAAGATTATATGGAGCTATGAATATGTTATGGTAAAGTTCTTCTAACGGCAAGCTAAAATAGAGCTTGAACATCCTAAACTTGTCTTCCAGAAATTAGTGGTAACTTTTCTGGTCCTTGCAAAGTGTTGAAGATTATTATTGTTCACGTACAAAAGTGGGAAATGGGAATGCCTGGGAATCCAGAGCAGGAATGCTACTGTGTCCTGTCACATAGATACTGAAAGTTAGGCTGTGTTTTCTTCCAATTGGTGTTACCAGGGATCCTACAGTAAATCTACTGCAATACAAGAGGCAAAATTAATTTGATCTGAGTTGTCACAAGATGTTTTAGACTACTGGGGACTTGTGGCTGCTTCGCCTCCAGAGTGAGCAGGGTAGGCTTGATGGTGGTGTTGCGGGTCACCGGGAAGTCATGCACCTCTGGGCATTCGAAGATGTCATAGACATTGAGTGGCATCTGGGCCAGTGCTGTGTTATGACATTTCCTCTTGTAGCCCAGGGTCCAAAGAAGCTGCTGGGGAACTGTGGCAAGGTAATGAGTAGTTGAGACTAAGATGCTGTCTATATAACATTTCAAAATAACAAGCTTCTACTGATGGGGCATTTTAACAGTCTGAATACAAACTATGAGACACTTAGTACAAGGATAATTAATAGATTCCAATATAGGAGTTAAGACTGCTTTACACAAGACATGAACATGCCTTTTGAAATGGAGTAAGTTGCATCTTCATTTCTGTTTTACGATGAAGACACCAGCAGAAGCAGAAATAAAGGAACATATAATCCAAACTCACCGCAAATGTGAGATCATTTGTGATTATCAACAAAATAAGATGTAAAGACAGAGGACAAAATGAATGGAGAGTCTAGAGTGAATACAGATGTCATCAGAAGTTCAGTGATAGCTATATGACCCCGCTTTAGCCATTGGAGTACTGTTGACGTAAAAGAAAAATACAGATTAACAAAATACAATTAAGACTAAATAAAATGTTGTGTCAAAAAAAAAAAAAAAGTGTCTCCTGGTTTTTTGGGCAGATCTGCAGTATAATTGCTCTAGGGACAGACAAGCTATTGTATTTTTTTCCTGTCACTTGTTCATTACACAGAAAAGAAGCACAAATGCACCAGTGAAACTGGTATACTGTGCAGTGTAAACTGCTGGAACATTTTATTTGCATATTATGTGAAGATGAGCAAACCCCATAATTCTGAAAATACACTTTTTCATTGCAGTTTCCTTTAAACTCCACTTTTGTCCTGCAAAAATACATAATGGTTTAAAGTAAAGGTTTTAAGTTTATATCCGTTGTTAAACCATTGGACCATTGGATTAAACTAGTGGGCTGTGTACCAGATGACAAAGCTTTAACTTTTTTTTTTATATCTACGGTACTTTTTATCAAGACTTTTTATTCTGAACAGTTTCCTTGTTTAACGTGTAATGTCCTCAAACTTTAAGTAGCTGCCAACTGAAGGTGACAGTGGGCAGTACCTTTTCAGAAAACGTATTATCATTTACATGTAATTCAGGGAATGAAAAATGCTTACCACTTTTGATTACCACTACTTTAGAAGAAGAAATCAGTGAGAAGAAATATCAAAGAAAAACCCTTGATAAAATAGATATTCCTGAAAGACAGTAGAATCTCAACAAAAATCAATACAGTTACATGGTACCTGACAATCAACTTTGCAAACAGAACAAATTGGTTCAGACACTTGAAATAGTCATATTGTATCCAAATAATTTCATACCATCTAAGGAGAAGCCAAGTGCCAAAATCTACCGGAGTTAAACCAACCTTTAGGCTGGGTATTTCATGTAACGGTGAATTCACTGTTAAAAATAAATGAACCTAACATCAAAATTAAAGGAAGTGAAATCCTTAGTTTTTTGTTAAATGACACTTTAATGTTATCAGCTCACAAAGAAAAGCTTAATTACTTGGTGCAAGCATAAATACTTCAAAGTTTTAAATTCAGCCATGGTGGGTTTTTTAAAGGCATAAATTATAGCAGAAAATAGGAATTTAACTCTTGTAATTTCCATTCTACATACTATAGATAGTTCAAGTAATAAAATAATCTTAAAGAAGTACTTCCCCACTGTCAGTATATTTCAAAGGAGTGGATAGCTTCTTTGGTCAGCCAGAGGGAGAAAACAAGGAAAGTAGATGCTATACTGACAAGTTAAATGTTTTCTTGAGTCATGGTGCATTGTGGAGGAAGAAACCTTTTTCATGGGAGTGGTTTTCTAATACAGAGCTAAAAAAAACCCTGAGGTGGTGATGGTAAATGTGTAAGTTGCAAATTAAAAGTTTTAAAATGTCTTTCAGAATTTTAAAGAAATTTAGAAATGAGTTGGCTAACCTGCTAGTAAAAAATAGATTTTTAGGAAGAAAGTACTGGCAGTCATTTTCTTGTAGAGTTGATCAAAATATATGGAGTCAAGAGATGTGAGTAGTAGTTCAGTTAAAGTAATGGCTAAAAAAACTTATTAAAAATACATGCACGTTTATAAAGTCCAACCATGGTATTTTCTGCAAAGGTTTGTCTGTCAGAATTCTATTCTATGTATGATAAAACCTGTGAGCATAGGAAAATAAATTGGTGGGCTTTGAGCTTTGTAAGGAAATTTCACCCTCACAGAAGGGTGTGAAACTCACCCCAACTGTAAGACAGATACAAGTTCTCTAGACTGAACATCTGACTAAGAAAATGCTAAATGTCTTAATTTTACACAGGGTCACCAGTTTCAGTGATGGGTCTCAAAGTCTGTAGTAAGACTGGTATCACTTGTTTGACAGGTTTCATCTTGAAATTATTCAAATACCTATTTCATCTTTCAGAATAATAACGAAGGTATTTACATAGTAAAATTTACGATGACAATGTTATTCAAGCTAGTCAGCCTAGCTAGGTTGGTGGCTTCAGGATAACTTGAAGGGTTTGACCAGGTATGTGCAGCAGAATGGCAGATTGAGAACAGCAGTATAAGTAATTAACTGTTGAAAAGGTAAAGAATTAACCTTTGAAGATGAAAATATTTTGTATGTGTCACAGAATGTGCAATTTTAGTCAGCTCTAGGAAAAGTTATGTACACACCTTGTGTAGGAGAATTGCAGCGGCTTTACTTGATTCCTCAGTAGTAGAAAACCTGGAAGAATGCTTGAAGTCTGAAGCTGTTCAGATTTTCTTTTTGCCATGCTTCCTTCCAAACTTGATGGTAATTACCCTGCCAAACCCTGGGTGCTGCTGTCGCTGTGACCAATACTGATTTCTTGGGCCTCTTTGAGCTGTGGAGACTGTAAATCCCCAAGCCTTACTCAAACCTGAGCTATCAAAGGCTGTGTCTGCCTTAATCGTAGAATCATTTAGGTTGGAAAAGACCCTTAAGACTCAGTCCAACAATTAGCCTGTCACTACAAAGTCCACCACTAAACCATGTCCCTAAGCACCACATCTACACATCTTATAAATACCTCCAGGGTTGGTGACTCAACCACCTCCCTAGGAAGCCTCTTCCAGTGCTTGCCAGTGAAGAAATGGTTCCTCAGATCCAATCTAAACCTCCCCTGGTGCAATTTGAGGCAGTTTCCTCTTGTCCTATTGTTTACTACTTGGGAGAAGAGACCAACGCCCACCTCCCTACAGCCTCCTTTCAGGTAGTTGTAGAACAATAAGGTCTCCCCTGAACCTCCTTTTCTCCAAGCTAAACAACTCCAGTTCTCTCAGCTGCTTCTCGTAGGACTTGCTCTCTAGACCCTTCACCAGCTTTGTTGCTCTTCTAGTACTATATATGTGTAGTATAACAGAAGCTGATCCAGAGAGTGAAGTGGTTGGAGTGGATGCAAAGGAGAAAAAAGTTGTCCTTGTCTATCATTTCAGACTTAAAAATTATAGTTGTGCATCAGTGAACCCGAGTAACTCTTTAACTCAGCAGAACTCTGCAGAGGTGAGATTTGCATGCGTTCAGGAACCTTAGTAACTGCAAGCCCATCCTGGATACATTCTTTCTTCAAGATTCTGTTTGGAGTTATGAGTTTGGGGGAGGTAAATTATTATTTCTTAAGTTACTAATTTTCTTACAGGAGATGCTTGAATGTTTACAAGGTACGCAGACAAGTGCACTTAGAAAGACTTCTGTGAGGAAAAAAGCAAAACTAATTACTATAAAATATATATGTTCTTAATCCTATAGAAGTTTAGGTTTATGCCAGCGTGATGTCCATATGTTCCTTTACTGTGTGGCTGGATCTTAGAAATGCACCTGGCTGGCTGTAAAATCAGATTTTAATGAAGTAATTCACTCTCAAAAAAATTAAGCAACGGTAATAGAAATGAATTATGTGAATAGTAATAATCCTTAGTATCTATTGTTTAACGTTTTTGGCTCATAATTCTTCATTGTAATATTTCTAAAAATGGCCTCAACTGATAGTCACCTGCTAAATTTAATTTAAAACTTCATTAGAAAATTATCCCTTTAACTGAATAATCTTTTGATCTATTATTTTAGCTCAGTAATATGTTCTCAGTGATTTAGGTTTATTCTATTGTAATCACAAATTATAGTCCTATTAACTCCAGTGGATGTAAGATCATGCTCTGTTTTTCCAAAATGATAAAATATATATTCTGACAATAGCTTTATTAATATGTTATTATTTTTAAGTCTTTCATTTCTGGGAGAGAATTCTAATTCTTTTAAGAGCAGCTCCTGCTTTCAGTCCTGTTTCTATGGAAACAAATATTACCACAGTGAAAGTTTTTAAAAACTTATTATTTTAAAACGTTGGGGACTGGAGAATTCATTTAAGCAAATTTGGAACCCACTCAATAAAACATGGAACTTAGATGTAGAATAGAATTAAAAAGTTTTTATGTTATAGCTTAGCATGTGAGTTTTATTTGTCTTTGTTTCTTAATTCCATGATTTAAAAGAAGGATTTCTTCTTAGAAAAATAATTTATATTGCATTTAGATCGTGCTAGCACAGAACTCCCCAAACAGGGTATTACACCAAGGGATGTGTTTCTTTACCTGACAGCATTAAGGAATTTAGAAAAATGAATTTTTGTGTTCAGCAGTTTGTGCTTCATGAGGGAGAATAGTATTTATTAGACATATGTACAGCGATACATTAAAAGTCTTCAAGTTTGATGTGCATACTACACCTGAATATGGAAGAAGAAATAAAGCAAATACATTGTTGCCACCTTGGATATCTTATCCTTGAGCACAGAAAAAACACCATGGTCATAATTGTATTAAAACCCAGATACTGTGTCCAGTTCAAACAAAGTAGTCCTTCAAAGACTTAATCTGTCATCATTGAAGTAAATAGTCTTATCAGGGTAAAATTCACCAAATTCAGACATAATCAGTTATTCCTGTCCTGCTTTGCATTCACAGAGTTGATTACACCTTAATCAAGGGAGACTAAAAAAGCAATGAACTTGAGAAATTGCTTCTTCTGTTTGTTGTTTCTTTTTTTGCTGCCATTATAGTGTGTAAAAATGAGACACATTCTTTTATGCTTCTTTTTAAATTTAAAAGGTGAAAACTAAGGGAATCCATTGAAATTAGGTAGCTTTTGCTAAATTAATTTTAAAACACTCAATAATTTTAAAGAGAAAGCGTTCCTCTCTGGGTTTCTGGAACTACTTCAGGTAGCTGTAATTGTATGTTTTTGGAAGTTCTGTCTTCAAGACATCTGTAAAATATACTTAATTATTACAAAAGTGTTGTAAAGTAATTACAATATGAAACTCTTTAGTCTTCTGGGTTTTTGTAAGTTCCACACACCCCCCCACCCCCCACCCCCCCCCCATGAAAATGAGCTGAAATGGCAGCCTCCAACAGACAGTGTTGTTTACACCCTATATTTTTTTTTGCATTTCCAGGAGTAAATTCTGTGGTGACTACGTCTGTGGTCACTGCAGGAGGGAAGAAGATCTGTAAGACCTCTCGTGCTGTAACACCTCAGAAAAATGTATATAATTAAAATTATAAATACTTGTACTTAAGACTGAGCTCTGTATTTTCTACAGAAACTCATGAAGCTTCTACATGATCTGAGGGAGCTTTCAGTACTATACCTCTAATGCTGGAGCTTGTGTCTGCAAAAAGATGGCTTTTAACCATAGTTCGTTAAGAGAGCTTACTCGCTGGTTGAGTTACTTGATCGTGCCAGATGATGCAGCAAGGGATGCAGGCCATAAATTACAGCTTGGCAGGTACAAACTGGACGTTAGGAAGAAATTTTTGCAAGGAGGGTAGTGCAGCTCTGGGACAGGTCACTTGGGTTGAAAAATCTCCATCTTCAAAGGTTTTCAAGACTTGACCAGGCAGAGGCATGACAGAGCTCACCTGGAGTTGGTGGTAGTCCCAGGCAGGAGGCTGGACAAGGTGACCTTCAGAGGCCCCTTCCAGCCAGTGCTTCTGCAGTCTGGGGAGCACTGGCAGAGCTGGGTAAAAAGGGGAAAAAATGCAGTCCCCTGAAGCTGCACCTGTCTTTAAAGGTTTTTTTCTGTTTGCAAATTCCTATGCAGTTAATCTAAGAAACTTCAGCTACTAAAACAACTGATTTTTTTTTTCTTTTTTTAAGAAGTTAATGGTTGGTTTCAAGTTTTTTAGATGAGAATGATTTTTCGAAGTGGTGATACTTTTCTCCTAACCTAAAAATAAGGTTAACATGCTAAATAATTCTTCAATTAAAGTAAGATTTCGTTTTAGGCCTAACAAGATTTTTCTGATTAATCTGATCTTTTCATTCAGGCATCAAACTGAAGAGTCCCTTATTTACCTAACTCTATTTTGAGTCATATAATTGAATATCTGACAGATCTCTATCAGGAGTAAACTCAGTGATTCATTTATTCTGAATATTTTACCTATCAAAGTAATCCTATTTCCTATTAGTGAATGATCTAAAATCTGACAGATTTTTTATTTTTTTTTACAACTGTTTTGGAATTTAATGACTTGCTAGTATAGGCATGTGCTAGCATATGCTTTGTCAGTGGAGTAACCTTCCTCATTCAGTACTTGCCCTTTAGACCAATGTAATACCACTGCTGTTCCTGGACCCTTCCATGAAAAAAACCCGTCACTTTCTCCAGGTGACCATCTACTGGGCTATAGTAATAGCAAGACATACTTTCAAATTGCCTATTGTTAAATTTTGCTGTGAAAATTTTTTCTTACTAGCAGCTTAGTTGTTCAATTATTGTAAACATTCTGTTGATCACATAGTTATCAGATGTTTATGTAAGGAAAGCATCAGGAAAAGGAAGAAAAAGAACTTGTAGAAAATTGATGCTTTAGCTCACTGATGAGTATAGTCACGTAGCAGAGCATATAGCAATGCAAGATAAATCTTCCAATCAAAGAAACTGTGGTAGAGAAAGGATGTGTTAGGATGGACGTGAACAATGAACATTATCTGCTGAGAAAATGTAAAACCTGCAGCTAAAAGCCTCTTTCTCAGGATCTTTGTGTCAGACAACTGGTCTTCTCACTGATGTTGGAACAGACTTAAGTGAAACAATCTCAGGCAGAATGTAAACTAAAGAAAATGTTGACCCATGTTCTTTTGATTTAAAATATGTGCAGTAATGAAAAAAATGTTATGATATGAGGAACTGCAACATCATTTTATGATGAAGACTAAACAGCTTACACACTTGTATTTTAGTTACCTTAGGTGATATTCAACATTTACAATTATGGAGACTGTATTTACTTTTTGAGTCACTGTTGTAATGAATAGTGCTTTTCTCTCATATGTAGTTAAATTAAAAACTATTGTATTAATTTTTTTGGTCAGTAGTTCTGTCTTCAGAGGATTAATGAAATTTGGGACTGCTGAAGGTGGTTATTTAAATTACTGAATGGCTTAATAAGCAAGTCAGTATTAAAAAGTTTTCAAGCTATTTCCATTAGACTATGTTTAATGCAGTGGAGAAATTCTATGAAACTACATTTATTGTGTACAGCTGTTTGCATTTATGACTAGAGATACCATGAACATGTTTTGTTTTGGCATAACTTTAGGTGTATATAGGCTGAATAATGAATGATGCCGTTCGTTGCTCTTCTGTTAGAGCTATTAAACTATTAACAGTTTTCTGTATTGTATTAAGGTCCATTGGATAGATTTAAAAATGCCACCTTTTAATCAACATCTAGTACAGATGGCATGATTTTTTTCCCCAGATTTCCCTTCTAAGATTAGGCATGTGCAATTGCAATGGATTTTGCATTCTTTCAACAGTAGAAAAAGCAGTCTGATAGATATTTTGCTTTAGATGGTTGTAAAAGAGTTAAAAGTTGGAATAAAAATATTCACCGTTACTCCATGCCACACACGTATGCTTGCAATGCACCCTTTGCTGTTCTGTCCCTTGCAGACATAACACAGTCTGTACCTTTCTACAGAGAAGCTGGACAAATGATCTACTCTATTATTCCCTCTCCTTGTCCCTTTTTTTTTAATTCATTTTGTCATTTTCCTATAAGATGCATAGATTTTATATGCTTCATAGATCACTAATTAGAATTACTTGTTTTTAATGTGATGAAGCAAGACATTAGTAATGCTTGAATTATTCATGGGTATTTATCAAGTTCACCCATAGGAACTATAAATACAAATAATGTAGTATGGTTTGTTAAAAATGAACATTTGGTATAGTGCGATTTTAAGTAGCAATATATATAATACTTTATACAATATATCAACTGAATTTATCTATCATTCCTCTTTGAGTTATTTTTCTAATAAGCTTTCCTTCCTTTACATCCACTCATTTCTAACATCTGGAAAGTATGTACTTTATTTTTATTGAAAAGTCAATTCATTGTTGTCATTTGGTCATACTGCTGAAGCTCAAACATACAGGAAGAGAATGAGAGGGTTTTATGTGCTTTGTTAGTCATCTGTTGTTGGGAATTAAATATCTGCTGAATGTTCTCTGGAAGCTATTTCAAGCATTTGTTATAAGAAAATACAATAAAAGCAGTACTCACTACAAACCTCGTTAAGCTTTTCTATAAAGCAATAATAATTTTTACATCCCTTCTCTTCAAAAGGCCAATAATTGCCTTAGTTTTGTTGTTTAAAATAGTGTATTATATAGAGGTTTTGCTTTCAGAATTTTATTTTAAAATAATTTATATTTGTTGACATTTGCCTACGTATCTGATCTTTGTGGTTTCGAAAGACCATAATTCCAAAGAAAACATATGTGAAAATTAAGGTAGTAAAAATGAACTGTACCATATATAATAAATATATACTGGGATTTTATTACTTATTTTAAAATTACAGGTTTTGGCAGTAAAAAACCTCCTCCTCTGTGCTGACAGGATAGCTGAAGAAAGCTCATGGTAATTCCCTAGTGGAATAAATTGTTCCATTTCCTTTGGTCACTGTCATTCCTCTACCACAGCCTCCTTCCTGCTCTCTCAACTTAGCTCTGGGAATTACTTTAGGTTTGGACCGGAGAACCAGAAAGTAGAAATGCTTTATGACTTAGATTGTATAGGTAATTGACTCTCCCTCTCTAAAAAAGTATGCAGTATTTCATGGGTTTACAGGTTAAAAGATATAAGAAGGATTAACAGAGACAATTATTTGTTAGGATAGTGTGTACATGCATAAAGTTGGCCTTACGCTAGCATTTAATATGTTAGTCATCAAATTATCATCATTACACCTGGCTACTTATATTTAATTTTTATGTGTAGGTTTAGACACTGAAATTAAGGGATTGGGCACTTAAGCTACCTGAAGCATGACTCCAGAAAAGAAGAATGCCATCATCCAGGTAAACAGCAGTGTTTGGAAGACAAGCACAGGCAGCAGGACAAAGACATGTGGTTCACTAGTTAGATACAGAAACAATCCAAAATTGTGAGTTCATGACTTTTGGTATTTCTTCCAGGAGGATTAAGGTTAGCTCAGCTTGCTCTGGTCTTGGGTTTATGTACAGAACAATCCCTGGCATTACCATGTGTCCCTGCCTCCTTCTGGGTTGTCCTTTCAATGCAGCCTGTTCTATTTGACTGTGTTGTATCTCTTCTAACATCAACAATAGGTACTGATGTGAAAAGCCTTATCATTCTCTTTAATTTATTAATAGTGTCTTTTCAAAAAAGAAATCAAAATCTGTGGAGATTGAAAAAAGAGACAATACTACTGGGGGCTCAGCTTGGTCTGTACTTGTCACTAGCAAGTGTTTTGTAAGCCTCACTAGCTTACAGTTTGCATCTGAATTTCTACTTTGTGAGCTACTCCTTTTATAGGTAAAACCTTGACAGAGATCTTCAGCATGTGATTTTTCTTGGTGGGGCTTGTGGAAAGCTTTTAAAGTTTGAATTAATTTGGATTTTGGCTGTCTTGGCTGTGTGCAGTGTATTTGCTAGCATCTGCTTTGCCTACTCACTCCTACCTGGATGAATTATAATCAGTATAGTCAGTACTCAGTCTTCATTAGAAAGGGTAAAGGAGTCTTCCTGTGAAGAACGCGCAGCTTGAGGCTAAACAGGACTTGTTAGTTTTTTTGGTTTGGTTTGGTTTTTTTTGCTTTTCTGCTAGCAGCCAGGGCCAGCCGTGAGAAGGATAAGAGTTGCAGGTGATAAACTCTGAGCTTGGGGTGACTCTGCATGAACAAGATCCCCTGTCTCCTCACACTGCCTGGTAGCCCTCAGCCATGGCATGTATGGTGGTGCCTGCACACTGGATAATATTCTTGCTTACCGGTTTATGGCTATAAGCAAAACTACAGCCATAGCTGTAATTTTAGTTTCATTGACTATGTCAATCCTTTCTTGGCTAATGACATGTGAACATATAGCGGGTTTAACAGGAGAAAGCTCAGCAAAAGATTTCTGTTGGCCTGTTGGCATTCCTTGGCTGCGAAATTTCAGAGAATGAAATGTAATTGTACTGTACAAAAGTAGTAAAGCTAGGCTGCTGTCTCCTATCTGTAAGCACATGGTTTTTTCTTTCAGCAGCAGTAATTGTTCATAAGTTGGAAATTATATTTAAAATGTTTTATCTAACACATGCCTAACAGAAATATTTGGTTGTTTGTTCTTTGGGTTACAGTGGAAACAGCATTCTGATATTTTTCCATTTTCAAATACACAAGGTATTCATTTTTGTGATGCGTTCTTGACCTTACAGAATGATCTAATAGTCACTTATAATAGCAAAATAAGCTGAGTTAATTAAAACAAAATAAAGCAACTGCTACTTTAGGTTGGGAACAGTAAGGCTATACTTTAGCATAACATCAAAGACGGTGTATAAAAAAGAGCAGTGCCTCCTTTCCTTTTTTCTTCTTAAATTACCTACGCTGAGATCGTAGGAAAGTGCTGCAGATTTCATTTTACATTGTCAGTATCCACGTGGCATGAAGTAGTGAAATAGGTATAATGACGGGATGCTAGCAATAGCAGTCATATATTTTATTTTTTTTTCTACTTGCACCTACTTGTTCAACCTCTTAAGCATCCTATGGGAGCAGAACACAGAGAGGAGGGATGCTCACCTGGAGGGCTGTGAGTCTTCCCTTTCTACTTCTACGTACAAGATTGGTTGTGGGTGTTTTTGCATAATGCCTTTCAGCCAGGTGGGTGGTTGTATGTGCTTAACTTCATGAGAACAAAATGAGACTTTTCCCGTGTATGACTAAATGTGTCTGTGTTCCTGGAGCAAGCATGATGGTGTTTCCATCCCGTGATGGATTTTGTGTTTCCTTGCCTCAGCACTAACCACACAGCAGGACGGTCGGGGCATTTAGGAGGACTTCCTGTGACAGCGAAGGGTTTTTATTATTTTATAAAATGCTTATAAAATCTTGGAAGATCTCACACCCAACTGTCAAACTTACCAGCAACTTGTACATCCAAATGATCCGTTAGGAGCATTGGAGCTGCTCATTAAGTGAAAGCTTTAACAATACAATAATTTCAATTAGATGTCCAGGTTGAATATGAACACAAATCTCAAGATGTGAAAAACTATTTCTCTACTCATCTTTATGAAGTGTGTGATCTGTCTTTGGATGCAAACCCAATCTTTTTTATTGTTTATTCAGTATGATATTAAATATTATGTTTATGATAGCATAAGTACCTCAAATGTTTTTAAAAGAACTGTCAAATATAGCCACAGACTAAAATGAGAATCACATCTGGATATTTTACAGTTCTTTTTTACTTCAGTGCTAAAATAAATTTAAATGCAATTTGTGAAATAAGTCATATGTAATAAAACAATAGCATGAAAAATACCCTGCAGTATTAATTCATTTGAGAAGGAAAACTACTGAGTCTGAGCGCTTCTGCGTGCCAAACATATGTGTCATTGCTGTAAGCATAGGATGCCTCGCTACAGATTCTGTATTCACATTTACATTGAGCTATAAAGTACATAAGGAACCACTGCAGGAAGCAGGCTGATAATGTTTTTTCCTAATGGACTTGTGACTTATAATATAATGGAAAAAAGATTCCCTCAAAATGCTTAACTAAATAATTATAGGATGATGTGTTATATTGTAGTTTTCCAAGTATACTGTTTAAGCAGTTGCCCTGCTTCTGAATTTGGTGGAGTAATTCTTCATATTCCTTATTTCATAACTAACTATTTGATAACTGTTTGATCTGTGGTTTGGGTTTGTGGGGGGGGCGGGGTTTGGGTTTGTTGGGGTTTTTTTTCCTTTGAAAACAACAGCCAGAAGGCAATTTAAATACTGTAATTTATCTTTGATGGATGACGTATCTAAAGCAGCTGAAAGCAAATAATTTGAGCATGTAGCAATTAACATTCTGATCCCACTAAGGGATTTGCATATGCTGACCCTCAGCGTCCAAATGTGGCTCTTAGCAGGTATCAGGTCTAGTTCTAATATCAGCTGCAAAGGAAAAATGTTATACTTACCTGTGTTGATTTGATATGAAATGCCAAGAGATTCTACAAAACTGTTCCTAGCACATCCCAATTTCGGTGACCGGATCTTATGCTAAAAAGAAAGTCTGCAAGCATTCCTTTGGGAAGTCACAAAAGGGGTCATAACCCAGTGACATGTCAAGCCTTATCCTTACCCTAAATAATATTAATATGAATAAATATTACAGGATTTATTTAAATCCTTATGATTGCTGATGACGTGGAGTCCCACCCCGGGCACAGTGTGTTTTCCCTATTCTGTTTTTATTAATGCTTGTTGGAGAAGAAACAGTGGCACCAGAGGGACTCTGCTGTGCCTGATTTCCTCGATGGCAGTACAGCTGTAGTACAAGTAGATTTTGCCAAGCGTGTGGCATGAAATGGCCGTTCGACTCCCCTGGAACGTGATCACAATGTCAAGAAATGCAAAAGGCAGGTTTCTGTGTTGTTTTTTGGGGTTTTTTTTGTTTGATTCTTTGTTTGTGGGGTTGGTTGTTTTTGTTTTTTTATAGGATCCTGCAGCCATATAGTTATATTTCATGTGTGTATGTTTTGTAACATTATTGAACAACATGGCTCTGTATTGCTTCTTCACAGACATCTCCCAGCAAGAGAGAGGCTGGAGACAAAGTGCACTGGTGATGCTAAGATACAAATCTCTTTTCTTCAAAAAAGAAAGTCTGCGACTGCTCTACATAATCAGTGTGTAGTTGTTGGCTTGGATATTAGGCAGTAGCTTAACCTTGGCTATGAACCAGTAAATAAGCTGTGGTCTGAGAGGGCACACTTTTAAAGAAAAGGTATAAAATTATAAAAGTTAGGTAGCCAATTCGGGGAAAAACAGTGCATCTACATATAGTCCATACACTTTTGCCCATTTTTCTTCCAAAAGGACTGCTTTATAATGAGTTTTATAGGCTAATCCCTTGATATATTAGACATGTTGATTCCTAAATGCTTGTTTACTTTCTGGTGTCATTAATGGGTTTCAGATTTTTTCCAATTAAATCTATGAGGGGAAAAAAACCTTCATATTATAAAATACTTTTGTGCCTTTATTGCTAATGAAGGTAATATGTTGAACTCTGTTTTTTGTTTGTGTTAGAGAGCATTACCTAGCAAATAACTGAATTGTTTTGATGTAGGAAGCTACCAACAGAATGAATATTGAAGTTACAAAGGATTCTTTTCTCAGAAGTGGGATCATCTTTCTAATACTTTCTAACTTTGAAGTTACAAGCTTCCTCTTCTTTGTAGTATCTCAGTAACAACGAATGCTAGATGTCTTCCCTAAAACTCTACACTTGTGATACTGAGTTTACATGAAATTACTCTGCCTTGTAGTGTTTAGCGTAATTCTGGCATTAAGCTCATCTATTTCAGCCATTGAAGTTAATCTTCTTTGAGAAAGAAACAGCATCTCTCTAAGTAAAATCAGGAGAATTATAAACAAAACAAGTACTTAAAACTAAGTGTTGCTTTTTGGCTAGTTAAAGATGTAGTACATAATTTCAGTTTAGGTACTGCTTTCTTTTAATTCACATTTTATTTCTCTGGCTAGACTTTAAGTGAACAAATAAGCCTTTCTGAAAGGGCACTGATGGCTATCTGGAGCCATTTTATAGCTATTATTGAAGAAAATATGTTTACTTTGACATCCATAAGCCAAAGTATGCTTAATAATTGCATTTAAAAGTAACATACTGTCATGCCATCATGAGATTGCAGTCTTTTCTTGGCTCCTAGGTTAACTTACCAGGGTTTTGTAACAAAAAATAAAAAAGATTTTTTTTAAAACATTTTCTTTTTATTGTGGTATTGAAATAAAAAATAGATTGAGTGGTTGGGAAACTCAGTGTATGAAATGTGAGGTCTGGCTGTGCAGAATATGTCCACAAAATAAAGTGCAAGCAGAAATCAGTTCTTAGAATCATCCAGTAGTTGGATTTGGATTGGTTTGCCCCCCACGAGTAATTTGAAGTGGCTTAAATTAAGTTTATATAGCTAACACAGTTGTGCTTCTGTTACTGTGATAGTCAACAGTCCATGCTAGAATTAATATCTGTTGGTCACCTCCTGACTTTTGTCCAGCTACCCTTTGAGCTGCTGTGCCGTACAGCACCTACTGGAGCCGTGGTGGGGCTGCTTCTTTCTTCTGCAGCCCTGTGAAATCCACAGGCATGTTCAGCATCTCTAGAAAGTGAAATTTTGAATTATAACAGAAATGTATACCTTATTACAAAATAAATATCAATGAAAACGTGTACTGCATTTAGAAACAGTGCAAGAAGTAATTTTATTCTTACAAGACTTTCTGAATATATGGAAGCACTATTACCATAACAGTCAAAATAACTTGAAATGGCTGACTATTGCATATGGTATTTCTTAATGTGGTACCAGACCTTTTCATTTAGATTCATAAAACATATTTATGCAAGCTGTCAAAATAGTTTTGTTTGGAGTAAAACATGTATTTTCTGATAATATATTCACTTAAAATAAAATTAGAGGAACCTGGAAAACATACACCTTAAAACTTAGTTGAAGCCGATTTTTTTTAAAGTAGTTCAGTCTGAGCAGAAAATGAAGAAATATTGGGCCGTCGACCTCATAAAATGAAAGGGAAGGAAGGAAAAAATCAGAATACAAATATTCTCTGCATAGTTTGACTGTTTACTTCCCCTGTGTCACCCTACTAGCTTTACCAAGTGATTTCAAAATGACACATAATTGCTGTTTTTACTCCCTTTCTGGTACAACTTGACATTAATGTATTTGAAGATATAGCACATTATGTGCTAGCCATTCAGAATCGGTAGTGAAAATAAAAATAAAAAATCAGATTGAAATAATTTAACATTGGTTTTCTACAGTTAGAAAAAGTTTAGATGTGTAAATACGTTTTGTAGAAGAAATAACTTTCCATGTTATTGCCATTGTTTGCATTTTCTTGTAAGCCAAATGATTTTAGTAAGCATTTGGAAGATAAGTGATTAATTAAAACAATCAGAAAAAACACAAAGGAAGTTAATGTCTGTTTACTCTTGCAGTCACTGTCATGAGGGCTTCTATGCCTTCAGTGGTAATTCTTTCAGAAGAGTAAGTGATACCAGAGAAGAGTAGTCAGTACTAATGCTGTATCACTTGTTGCCAAAAGAAGCCAGTAAGTCTTGACGAGCTTATCCACCACTAGAAATGAATTACCATTTTGTATTTCAAAGATGAAAATGAGAGGTGAAACTGTGTCGCCATGGTGTTACCCTTTTTGCAGGACTCTGGACAAAACAAGAGATTCAGACTCTTAGCGTTATATTATACTTCATCTTGATCTAAACTGAACATGGTTTAAGGTATGCTCTTTCAGTTAAGGTGAAAGGGAAGAGAAAAGGCAAAATGCCACTTTTCATTCCCATCAGTCCAGATCTGCATGGCCGTGCTTTTGGCTCCACAACTGGCTTGTCTTGCGAGGTCAAATCCGTTGCCCCATGGAAGCAGCTGGTACGGTTATAAAGCAGGACATCTGATCAGTTTTCCTCAGGTAAAAAATAAAAATAATTAAAAAAATATCCTTATTTAACTTTATGCTGCAGTCAGCTAACTGCCTCACTGCATTTACCAAGAGTTATATAAATGTGAGTCCTGGTAAAGCAGCTTAAGATGTTTATCTAAAGCTTGTGCAGTCAAGCTAGACGCAGAGATGGGCATCTTGCAAGCATAACGACAGGCTTTGGTATCACCTCTTACTCTCCTAAGACAAATTCCTGACAGAACTTTTTTTTTTTTTTTTTTTTCCTTATATGAATGGTAGCAACCCTATTTTTCATCATACCAGGAAATGTAGCTGTAATTTTACAGTGCAATCTTCCACTTAGGAAATTTTTCAGCCAGGTTTAAAAAGGCGATGTCCTCAGGCTTGGGAAGTGTTGCATTATTTCACCTTATCGCAGGCTTTTTACCTTCTTGATCACCAGATCTCGCTCAGAAAACAGTGGAAGTCCTCATTGGTAAACTGGGTAGTGCGCAGTCACACCTCTGAAGGAAAACTGGAGACAATACATCACGTGGTTTTCCATTCCCAACTGAAAGCAGCGGTACAAATTCAAATCTGTAAAATCAGATGGATTTGTTACAATCTGATCTCCAGCATAGGTTTTGAAAAGGCTTCACGGCGATTCACATTACAAAATTTTGCATGCTGGTTTCACCTTGAGATCCTGACATCAAAATTATTATATGCTTTTTGTGCTTCGGGCAAGCATTAACAGCTTTTGTCAGACTTAGCTTAAATTCTCCATATCTTTTTTTACCAGGTAGTAGCCTCAGAAATTTTAATTTTGCTTTGAGTTTTGTCAGTTCACTGTAAATTTAAGTGAATAGAGGTATAAACTGTGGTTTTCTCAATGAGAATATTTAAGTGCTTAGCTTTGTCGTTTTTCCTGGTCACTGAAATGCTGGTCCACTGATATCAGTCGTTTTAGCATTTGGTCCACTGGCATTATGATTTTAGCTTTTCCAGGGTTTTACATTTTTTTGGTCAGTTATAATTTTTCCTTGCTTGTCAGAGTAATTTTGAGGTGCTTGACATTTATAAATACACATTTCATAGGTTTGAAGTCACCTACCTGCTTAAGGCCAACTGTGGTTCGTAATAGGCAGTGTGATTAGACGTTGTTACCCTTTTTGAAAATTGGAATAAGCTTATGATTTTAATTATATTATAATTTGTAGGATTACTATTAATACACAGTTTGGTCCTTGCCTGATGCAGTCATTACATATTCTCCACTCTGATCCCTGAATGACTAAATTGAAGGAGAGATATGAGTATTGTCCTCCTGATTTAGCTGGAGAGCTGCACCAAATCTTACACAAAGGTGTTGTATATACGTTCTTTGAAGTATTAATGGTAACACATTTTAAATAAAATAATTTAAATAAAGTTATAAATGAGGCTTAATGTCTTCAAACTATATTATTAGGTTGTGCCCAGCCCCAGATCAGGCCAAAAAGTGAGACTATGCTTGAATGGCTTTTCTTGAGAGTCTGTCGACATGAGAAATAAGTTTGGTACTTTCCCACCCCGTATAAATCATTTGATATACTTAGATGCCATTAAGTGTACATTACCCTGTGGTGTTTTAACAGGATGAAAAGAGAGAAAAAAGATCTTTCCTATCCTTGGTGCAGATCTGTCTGAGATTACACTTAGCCCTCATATACAGTGTGTGTGTAAGCTGTAGTTATACCACAGCATACAAGATGAAATCTTACAGTGAGCATTACAAATAAACTAATTTTGTGAAGTGGACTTAAGCTTTTGGTGGAAAAAATATTTCTGGTTGTCAGTGAGGTAGAAATAATTCACCTGAGAACTCTGTTTTTAGAGTTTTCTTGGTAAAACATAGTAACTTTCAAACCAGAGCACTTTGTATTCTTATGAAAGGTTTCCTTCTTGCTGTGACTTATTCCAAGACAAGCTTTCCATTGTACACAGTATTAAAGAATGGTAGTATATAGAAAAATTAATGGAATCCTTTATTAGACCATAAATGGAGCGTACCATCTTTGCACTAATTAAAGATTGGGTTGGATGTGGACCTTTAACATATTTTAGAAGTATACATTCACATATAAATTTAACTTAACTCTTTCAGTACCTTTGTTGCCACTGCTATTATTAAGGAACTGGGCATTGCTGAGGGCTGTATACTGAGTCAGGGACACCAAGCAAATAACAAAACCTTAAGTAGTTATTTATGCTCAACTGCTACTCTTTGGACTTGTCTGGATGGGTGTCATCTCCTCTGTGTGGATCCATTCTGGCTTGTTGATGCCAGTGTTAACTATTTGCTGACTGACTACAAGTCATCTGATTAATTTTCACAGTTGTAGGCTGGAAATTATCTTGATTTTACTGGTTTGCTGTCTTGCTTGTAAGAGCCAGAAATACAAGAAGAATATAGGATATAAGGAAAAAAAGTCTGAAGTAGCATATTTTACTGTTTTTTTTAACGTTGCCTTCTAAGAAATAACTTATATTTAGAAAACCTCAGTGTCTCAGGAGCATCACTACATGTGATATATGAACTTTAATACAAGAAAATTGTGGGTTCTGCTATAATGCAGTCATTAGGTTATATTCAGATAGCATTGCTAAAGTGCTCAAAGGCTTCAAAGTCAGTGCCAATCATTTGATCCTGGAGTGAACTTAGTTGATAAACTGCTGTGTTCTTCATCTGTGGAAAGCGATACAGATTGCTGGCACTATTGATTTTAATGCTGAAAAGCAGAAATATAATCTCTCTAGGGAGTTTGCCCTTTTAAATATCAACCTAAACATTAAAATTACACCTTTATTTAATATTAGTTTTTGAAGGGAAATGGAAAGTGGCATTTATTCCCCGTTTGAAGAGACTGTGTCATAGTTGGTATCGTATTCAACAACAGTGTTCTCAGTCTGTGAAGGGCTGCACAGACACAGCAAATTTCAAAACAAAGCCAACTGCTATGAGTTTATTTAGACATGCATCCATTTATGTGGGTGGAATTGCAGCCGGTACTTCTGAGACAGAAGAGAAGTTAGTAGCAAAAAGGTGTAATAAGATGTTTGGTGTCTAAGAAAAAAGACAATAATATATGCTTCATTCACTGTGGAGGCAGGAAGGAGGTAATTATGTTATAGTTGTGTAATATTACGTATAGTTGAGATTCTCCTAGGAGAAAGGGAAAAAAAGGACTATCTGGGAAGTATTGACTCCAATAATTGAGGAGAAGGATCAAAAAATTATGTACATATTGCTTTACACACAGGCAGCACTCATGATCTAGCTATTCTTGAGGCATCTTGGTTCTCATAGAGAATGTTTTCGATGGTAAGCTTAGTCAGGATAGTGAACTGCTTGAATTATAGAAAACATGGCTCTGGGAAGACGACTTTGAAGACTGATCATCTTCCGGTGCTAGGTATAACTGTTCAATGACTTTTGGTACAAGGGTAGGATAGTATGTGGCATCCAGGGTGTATGGTCACTAACAGTGCATTACAGTAAATTCCTGTCTGTTATTCAGGTGGTTCTTACAAAAATGCTACCTGTTTCCCTATAGGTGCGCTTTCAACAGGGGAGGATAGCGCTTCCAGGACCAGAAGTACTCAATATTATTTGTGTATTTATTCACATAACGCTACGTACTTTGTGCTTTTTAAATTATTAGATAGGGTGTAAACAATGGAAATGGCATCTGAAATTTAATATATTTTTCACCACAACAAAATGTTAATTTGTAAAGCCAGAGTGTAAATTATAGATACTTTTATTCCTGTTTTGTAGTAGCTTTTATCAATTCTGATTTCTTGGACAGTTGATGCAGCAAAGTGCTTCTTAATTGGAAAAGGTTCTAGACTGATCATAGTAATGTGATTTATACTTCTCGTCTTTCACAGAGCAATTCCTGTGAAGGATTAACATCTCTAGCAAGTTGTTATGCCTGCAGAGTTTAGGATATTCCTTACCCCTCAGTATTAATCCAATTAGTCTATCTGTAGCATAGATAGATAAATTAATAGCTGTACCCCATGTGCCCTGCTCCTGCTGTGCTGTGGGATGCAGTTCTGCAGCTTCATATGTAGACACAGCATGCCTGCATAAGGCATCCCTAATATTTGTTTCCTTTGTTCCATAGTTTTCCTAACCGTATTATGAAAATTTGTTATCTTACAGACTAGAATTCTAGGAGAAAGTTATTTCCAGACAGGCTATAACCTTGTAATTTGATTACTTCTGGTGAGTAAACCAAACCACACGTGTGGGGGGTGGGGTGGGGGTTAAGTTGCCTGTGGAATACCAAGAGTGTGAAAGAAGAAGTAGGGATAAATGGCAAAGTCAGAGCCCAGGACGAGCTGTTTCACTTGGAGGCTGCTACCTTCATGCGTGTGGGGAGCTCTCTCCGACTGCTGAAGGAGAGAGTTCAGCCCACCGCAAAGGGCTCCACAAAGCAATGATAGTTGTGTGTTATCTGTCTTTCAGAATATTGTAGCCTTCTGGATGAAGCTTTTCATTATGTTTTAACAAATTTACTATAGGTGGTGGTAGTGTTAAGGGTTTAAAAACATTTCACTACAAAATGAAACAAAAAAATTGGGGATGAGATACCGTATTATAATGCACAAGGAGAAAAAGGTCTCACCTGTCTTTTAAATTAATTAATTGTTGTATCTTAACAAACAAAGATAATGCTGCAGTGTTTTTATTGCAATTAGAAGAAGCCTCTTGAATTTTCACTGTTGGGGAGAGCAAGCCCAGGTTTTTCAGAGTTAGCACAGTCAGTCCTGAGACACAATCACAGCAGAGGAAAGACCAGGAAGTTTAGCTGGTGGCTACCTGATGACAGGAGAAGCATGTGAGCTGCTTTCTGGTCCCCACAACACACAGTGTGCTCTTTGAGATGGAAACACAGCCTCTGCTTCTGTCTCCTGAGATGAGGAGGTTTCAGGGTGCTGCTGGTGCCCACACTGTTTCTTCTGGGAGATTGGGACCACTGCCGTTTCTTTTACTTCATAGTCACCAAATACTAAGGATACTAAAAGCCTGAGTAAACATTGACCACATACAGTCTTACTTTTTTTTTTTGTTTGTTTGTTTGGTCTCCCCATGTGTGGAGCAATGATCACCTGGTATTTTTTAAGGCTAGAATAAAAATCACATTTAAATACAGTGGTTTTGTTCCTTGAAGCAATGTAGTTGTAAGATTTTTGCCTTCTGTTCTTTGTTCTGTGATTAATCACTCCCTAGGAATAGTTTCAAGATTTTTGGTCCTAATGCTTTCCATGGAAGCAACTGTCCGTAAATCCATTCATTAATTGATTTATTTGTTTAAAATAAGAGCATGGGCTTGGAAGTATCAAATCTTAGTGTGCTGACAGTCTTTCCATTAAAAAGAATAAGGACAGTGCCAGCACTCCAATCAAATTCTGAATATGAATATTCTCTAATATAAAGTATATATTTTAAGTTTTCTAACTGAATATTCCAGGCATGAAACAGTAGCACAAGCTATGCAGACAAGTTTCACATACAAAATCACGTTTGCTGTGTAGTGGAGTTTAAATACCAAATCTAGCAAATCAGAGTCCTGCTGTGGTTGCTGGTTGATATACAGGTGCTCTGAAGCCTTGCAGGAATACTAACAACATGGCTTTTTGCCTGCAAGTTGAGAAATTTTTATGTCAGGATTTGATTTCAGAGCTATAAAATGACTTCATCATAAATGCAGAAAGTAGTGGGATAAAGTAATGATTATATTTGCAAACCAATAATTTTCAGTGACAGTGTTTCTTTGATCTGTTAAAAAATCCATTATTTTCAGGACGGGTGTAATAAATTTCTAATAAAATATTGAAAATAGTAATTAATTATGGTAATCAGTTTCTATAAAACTTATCTGATTGCATAGAAGTAGTTGCTGTAGCGAGTTTTGCAGCTTGAAATGTAAATAATCCTTCCATATCAGAGTGGAAAAAAGCCCACAAACACCCTTTTTGATTACATAGCCTCAAAAGAGGATTATGGAGCTATAATATATTCTGGTACACAGAAGTCAGAACTGTGAAAGCATTCTGTGTGGATATCTTATATTTCTTCATGGCTTGACTACTTTCTGTGAGGGATTTGATGACCTTTTGTTATGTGGATCCCTGTGTTTTTATCACACTTGTTTTATTTTTGTTATTCCTGCTTCTGTGCTAATAGTTGTAGGCTCCCTAATAACCATCAGCTGAAAATATCTCAGTTGCATCCACCATACAAAATTTCCAGAATAACATTTTCTTTCCCTGCTTACACAGTTGGGGTGCCACGCGGGCAGGTGCGCAGGCACAAGTGGGCATACACATTAGCTACCAGCACATTGCACCTCGCTTAGAGGTGGGTCACACCAAGTTAGTTCCTGGCTGTAGTAAGCGAATGTTTGCACTAAAAATTGCAGATAATTGAACTTGTAATTGATCTTTCTTAATGTCATCATACTGCAATTCATTCTATGTGATGGTCTTTGAGAGTATATACTTGTCTTGAAAAACGTGGTGGGAGAACATAAAGTAGAAATTACTATGCTGTATACCACATTGACCAAATTGGAACAAGCCCACTTCTGAGAAGTCTGACACGGTTGTATTATCTCGGATACACAATGGAGTGTGTTTTGTAAGTGTATCAGTTCAACAGGGTTTTTAATTTTCCTCTGACACTTTTAAACAAAAGCTAGGATAACCACAGGACAGAGAGGGGGAGCTGGTCATAGTTCTACTCGTATTATCAATGTATGCCTTCTTCGTTACGGGTCAGCAAAAAAGCTAACCTCCATGTGGTATAGCTCCCTTAGATGTAGAAGCGGGCATTTTAATTCTTTCTTCTTTCTGGTGCTACAGAGCAATTTTGAATAGGCCTGAGGATAGGAAATTATCAACAATTACAGTTCTGAGTGCCTATCGTGTAAGTGGAGTACAGAAACAAGTAGAGACAGTAATTCCTGAAGCTTACTCTTCAGAGGTTTCCCTTATTACAACTTGTAAAATCTGACAATTATTTTAGGTTTTAATATTTCCATCCTTGTTTCTACTGGCAATAGAAGATGCTTAAAAAAATACAGTTAAAGACTTAAAGACACTTAAAAAAAAACATAGTGCAAACATGGTTAGCATTTAGTTTTGGTTCTGGAAGTCCTGGAAGAATTTGGCCTCTGTAAGCATTTGACGGCTTATGAAGCTCCTTAAATGTAAATAATAGTTTGTTCGTACCATTCATTTTGGCAATGTTTTAAAAAGGTGAGGCAGCAATATATATCAGTGAGTATTGGTGAAAAGAGCATCAACAACAAAAAGATCAATACATTGCTTAAGATACAAAATAAAGTGAAGCTACAGGGATGTATACATGAGCTGCTACTACTTTTGGTCTCCTGTACATTTGGAAGACTGTTTTATGAGAATACCCCAAAGTATGTCTGAAACTGAGCTTACTGGGATGCAGTACCACATTAACTCTGACATTTGTTGGGTTTGGTTATGCTGCTTGACCTCCTGCTAAAATGAAACAGATGTGTTGTATCAACAGAGCACCAAAAACAGCCCACATAAGTTGATGCTTTAGCTAGAATGCCCATCCTTTTATTCAGCTAATCCTCTGTTCTGATTTTTCTGTCACCTTTTTAATTATGAAGCCAATGAAAACAGAGGAGTCGTCTTTTATCGACAGCTTTGAGACAGATAAAACACCAAGACAGAAATATTTAGTTGGTCAAGGTTTCTTTCAGAGTTGTTAGCATTCCACAGAAAAGCAGAGATTAAAGTATGTGGCACAGCCATGTAGTGTGTTGTCTTGAATCAGACTCATGGTCTCACTCAGTTTTTGAACTGAACGTTGCTTACTTGCATTGGCAGTGTTCCGTATGGCTAATACATGAGCCAATTCACAGATCTTTCTTCCTTTATTACTATTACTTTGCTAGAAATAATGTGCCTGCACATCCTTAGTACTTGGCACTATTCTGTTTCTCTTTCAACACTAGACAAGAAAAACAAGATGAAATCACAATTTAATATTAATAGACTGGAATACTTGGGATGGTAAAATGATTCATTAGTTTTATCTTGGAAAATTGAGATGTTTATTCATTAGTCACAACTTTATAAATCAATTGTTTAATGGGAAATTAATCTAATTTTTTTTTTCTATTTGGAAGAGTAATTGTTTGACATTCATTTCTCTTGATTAAAATCCAGCTCTTCTAAATATGAGAAAAGGTACAAGAGAAACTTGAATTATTTCACAGCAGCAACTAGTTGCACTAGAAGCAACTACATCTTTTGTATGTGCATGCTTAGTCATGTATAGAGAAAGGACAGAGTATTTTCACACGTGCACCCAAAAGTAGAACCTAGTTGTATTGAAGAATAGAACTGAATGAAGAGTTTACTCAGGCTACGTAAAAGAGCTTTCAGTTTTTTGGCTAAAAAACATACACAGAAAATCAGTTGTATCCAGAATCCTTTTCATAGTCTTGCTGTGAGAGCCTGATGGTATTTAAAGTCATGAATTGACTTAGTACTGAGTATTCTTCAGCTTAGCCCCCCTACATACAACTTGACCTGATTGTTAAAATGGATCAGAGGACCTCATTTCTCTAATTCTAGGCTGCTTTCTGCAGTGATTTTTCTAAATAAAAGCATACGAAGGTCAGCTTACCCTGTATTATATCTAATAGTGGTAAGTCCCTGTGATAGTGCCTTCCCCTATACTTTCCCACAGCCCAGGTGTTTTCAACTCCATATCCTATATGCTTCCAGCTATGTCATAACCCTCAATGGAATATTTTTTCCATACCTGTCCTGTTGGTTTTCAATCTCAGTGTGCAAAGTAATCCCTACAGTGAGGGTAGAGATGTATTATGGCTTGCCACGATGCTTCACAGCAGAGGGACTCTATGTTACCAGTTGCTGAAGGTATGACTTAATTAACAACTACAGATTGTGGTAAAATTAACTTTGTATCTATTACCAGCAAGCACAGCTATAGCTGGGATTTGATCAGATTTTAGGTATGTTCATGAGGGAATTTACGACCTCATGTTTTCTTTGATGCTCGTGCTGTTCCTTAGTATTGTGAGTCAGGACTTTTTTTTTTTTTCTTTTCTTTTCTTTTCATTCTGTCCTCTCTCCCCTCCCCACCCCACCCCACCCTTTGGTTCCGTACACATGTCCATCACTCTTCACAGGCACCTAAGAGCTGTGCACAAATAGCTCTCCAGTAAGGGGTTTCATCACACCATCCACAAATAGTCAACCCTCACATCACATTTTTTCCTACTTGCTGTAGCCTTCAGACTGCTTTGATCTGCCTTACGTTAGCACAGAGTAGGGTTAAACACATTACAAGATCAGCCCTCCTCTGTCCCTTGCCTACGAGCAATTTGTCTGGGGGCTTCCAGGCCTCCCACTGATTGTGCAGGGCATATTTGTGACTTGCGACATGCTGCAGGAAGATCCATCTCCTTTTGTTTGTTCGTTTGATTACCCTAAGTGGATAGTTCATTCCTAGCAACTTTTTCCTGTCCTATCATGATTTCTTTTTGAGGATAAAGTGCCCTTTTTTATTTGGTTGTTCCTTGCACAGGAAACTTTTCTGTATTTTGATAGCCCTTGTTACCCTTCTTTGGATTTTCTCCCTTTCTTAAAAATTCCGGTGTACCTTTTGTTTTCTTGAGCACTGCTGAGCGTTAAACTGATATTCCAGAGCCACAGATCATAATTCAGAGATGATCTCACTCTAGCCACTTCATGCCCATCCACTCAGCCTTGTAATGTTCTGCATTTCTTAACAGTCAGCCTTTGCCTTCTGTATCCCGAATAACATGGTACCATCGGCAAACCATCAACCAGCCAGCTCTTCTCAAGCAGAAAACATTTATTCTGATGTACGCCACTTCTAGACTTTCTGCTATTTCTAATTATATCCCTAGCACAGACATCAACATCTGTGGGTCTCTCAATCTGTCATGTATTTTTTCCCCATTGAAATCACATTTATCATTCTTCAGTCCTTAGATGCCAAGGCTGTTTTAAGCATGACATTATATCCTGCAAGTAGTATTTAGCTATTGCAGCCCCAAGGTCCTTTAGGATTCTTAGGCAGACAACATCTGGTCATTGCCTCTGTTATTCCCCACCCCCTTCTTTGGCATGATGTTTTCTTCCATGTCCATCTTTTTCTTAGTTTATACTCCAACTTACTGGAGTACTTATCTGTTTGGGGGTTTATGGTCGTGGAGGAGGTGTTTTGGGGGTTTGTGTGTGGGGGGGTTGTTTTTTGTTTTTTGTTTTTTGTTGTGTTTTTTTTCCAAACAGAAAGCTGCCTTCTGGTGAGTCACGTCTTTACTGAATAGTCCTATAGGTGGGTTATTCCTATGAATGGAATTTCATGCTTAGCTTATGCTGGAGAAGTGTGTAGTGCTCACTTAGGAGAAGCAGTGCTGTATTTAAAATCCTTCAGTTAAAACTGTCATCTGTTTTTATTGATCATATATAAAAACTTTACTGACTTATTTTTTTACGAGCATTTGTATCTTCTAGAGGCCTTTAAAGCTGTGTGTGGTGTATTAGTACACCAGAGATTATACACTTGATGCTGAAGTTCTGGGTTCCTTGTATATTAGGTTTTGGTAGGTGGTAGGTGTTGAAACTTTTTCCCCAACAGAGAAAATGGTGTATTCAAATTTTGTCTTCGCTGGTGCTAAAGAAAAACAACCTGAACAATGTTTTCACAGTGAAAACATGATGTCAAGCCTTTAACTTTATTTGGATAGTTTTGGGGAGGATAGAAGGCAATCATAAATGTTAAAATACCTAATCTTGGATGTATTTCTTTTTGATGGTGTTTATTTTTCCCCTGATTTAGAGGGGAAAAAACTTTTCCTATTTTGAGACCAAAGAAGAGGAGACAGCTTTAAGCATTTAAAGTGTTTATGATAGTTTTTGAAAAACTGCAAATTTCTGCTGGATTCAAAGCTTATTTACTTCCATGGGAGGTTATATCAAAGGATTTAGATTCAAATTTTCATTACAAAGTTTGAAAGGTTCGCAGAGTGAAACAGGTAATAGTACCAACAAGGATAACCAGGAGGTACTCTAAAGGCTATATGAATAAATATTTATATTTTAGCTTATATTTAAATATAATAACTTTTAAACATAAAAGATACATTTATAGGTAGGACTAAGTAGACTATATTTTTGACAATATTTTAGACTTCTAATTTAACATCTTAGTTATATTGCTGAGGCAAATTTACTAATACAGCGGTCTGAATTACCCAAACATCAGAATATTTTCTGTAATGTGTGATATATTGTAAACAAAGTCTACTTATTCTAAATATGGATATGAATTGCTTTTTACTTAGCAAAAACCAAATAGAATTATATCAGCTTGTTTTAGAACTCAAAAAGCTTGATGCTCATTTTCAGTCCTATGTCATAAAGGACTATGTATGACGTTCTAGTAAGAATAAAGTAAATGTATATAGTATAACTTAAAAGCAAGTAATATAAAGCATTTCCTGTACCCTTGATTCTCTTATTATTGCTGTACAAAAAAATCTCAGAAGCAAGCTAGCAAAACAGATAAAAGAGAAAATGAGGGGTCTGATAGGCTAAAACAATTGTTGTTGTTGTTGTTATTATTATTATTATTACTTTTTTATTTTAATATATTATCATAATTATTAAAGAAAGATTTACCAGTTGTTCTTGTAAAATCTTTTGGAACTTGTATTTTAGCAAAATGAAACATTTTGCAGAATGAATTATGGCCTAATAGTATGTAGCCCTTTTTGCTGACCTAAAAGTTTTCTAAACTTTCAAACCCACATTTAAACTATTTTTGACTCCGTAAATCTATAAGGATAGTTGTATCACAGAGAAATTTTCTCTCTATGCACATGTCTAAACCAGCCACTCTTGTCCGAAAGAGCATCTTTGCTAAACAGCTGCATAAACATTTGGGATACTGTTGTTATCAAAGGAATTCTCCAAGTGTGCATGTTTTTAAAACACATCATTATGCTTGGGTTGATAACCTGGGAAGAGAATTCTGAATACTGTATAATACACAATCTTAATCACCTGTCATGGCATGTCAGCCACTTACTTGTTTACTAAAGCAGCATCTAAATGAAAAGATAAGATGGTTACTGTAGTTACAAATGATAAAACATGGGGAAAGCACTTTTTTTCAAACTAGCCCGTAAGCTAGAGAGGCATTATAAACTGGTGAGTATTCCCTGGATATTTGTTAGGGATGACAGTAGCAAGGATTGTGTTACTTACTATTTCTCTAACTTTTGTTTTAACATAGTATTGGGGAAAAAATATCATTCTGAAATTAATTTCTTCTGCAGTCCCTTCCTATGATTTACCATTCCAATTCTGTCTTTAAAGAGGAGCAAATCCCTTCTTTCTGTTTGCCCTGTAATTTCGTGTGAAAATAATTTTTCCTTTTGAAACGTGAATAAGTTTATGCTGTTAGAATTCATTGACTCAATAAATGCTGCCTCTCAACCATATCCTCTTTGGAGACCCTGGGCATGGCCTTGCCATTTTACTGCCACCTTACCATCTCAGACCCATCTGGGAATCAACTGAACAAATTCTCGACTTTATTAAATCTGTTTGTGTTTGTGTTTGTTACTCAGTGGAAGAC
The DNA here is from genome assembly GCF_015220075.1 of Falco rusticolus. NCBI lineage: Eukaryota > Metazoa > Chordata > Aves > Falconiformes > Falconidae > Falco > Falco rusticolus. The sequence continues at coordinate 52,474,362 of NC_051187.1, forward strand.
TAATATAAAATGGCAGATCTGGCTGCCCGAGGATTGCTGCTGAGGGAAGGAGAGCATCCAATTGAAGGAGGGACAACATCCAATTAACTGGTGAAATTTCTGAGCAGAGCTGGACAAATGATTCCCAAAGAAACCCAGAAGTACACAAAGCTCACCTGAAGTGGAGTTCAGCAAAGTTGAAGGGCACATTAATGACCCAGTTTCCAGTGAAGACAGGCCACATACACCTGAAATTATACAATGTCATACCTGGCTAGATTTCAGGTCAAGGCAGATGGTAGCAGGACTTTGACTGAAGCTTTCTGGATGTGACTTAGGCAATTCTGGCTAAAAGACAAAGCTATAAAAAATAATTGAAGGTGTCTCAAATTCAGCAAATAACGTGTGAGTTTTCCAACCTTATCATAGCTCTGTACATATGTCTGGGTCAAAACTGAATCTAGTCCTGTCCCTCCGTCCTGTGTGATTTGAAGACATTCCTCATAGACTTTGAACTCCGTGTATTGAATCTCTTTCCCGTTTTGAGGAAATCTAAATTTTTAAAACTTTTGAGATTTTTAGGCAAATGGAGTCAACAACAGCTACTGTGGCTTCACTTCATAAAAGTTCACCATTGAAAACCGTAACAAAAGCCTTGAAAAGCTGTGGTTAAGCTCTTAGGCTTCTAGTATCTGGCCTTTTTGTGACTAGGTGTGCGAATATGAGGTTGATTAGCATGATTGTTTTGTCTCTGGCAGTTATCACACACATTCAATTGTTTTGCTGCTGGTGGAAGGATTGTCTGTATTACATGCTAAGGTAGCTCTAAATCAGCTTTCACACCAAAGTTATTCTTGGTCTAATTTGCTGCCTTGTTAGAGTAATAGCTTTGCAGCAGGGTTGAAATGGGGTTTAAGGCTGTGGGCTACCAAGCCAAATACCCTGGAATCCGTACCCTTTCTAAGAAAAGAAGCTACAACTGTAGCTATTTTGTTTGGATTTTCACCTTAAACACTGATACTCTTGACAGGCCAGCCATACTCATAGCTGTGTTGGCGCTCAGGTGGGATAAGCGGTATTTGTGTCCCTCTCATGAAAGAGGAACCTTTTATCATTCTACCTGCAAGAACTTTAAATACCTATGCAGTCCTGGTATCTCCGTAGGAAATTAAAAAATTCTTGCTTTCACAAGTGGAGTTCCGTATTGTGAACAGACAACCCTGGGGCTTTGTGGTATATGACAGCCTCCTAACATTGCAAAGACAGTTGATATTTTTCTGTACAAGGGAAAAGCCAGCTCAAGAAAGAAAGTTTTCCTGGGTTAGAAAGACTAGGAAAATGATGGGGAAAAAATTTATTCCTTCTCATCAAATAAATACTTTGTCATGACAGAACTGTCATTTCAGAAGCTTAGATTGCTTCTCATATGAGTTTTTGCTTGTTATAGATGCACAATTTTATTTTTCTCACCAGGAGATAGATTATTGTTTGATGTATAATTGGATATATTAAAAACTTGTTTTAAAGATGGCATATGAGTTTTTAAAGAAATGTATGGGAGAGATGCTAACTAAAGATCCTACCATAATGTTCTCTCAATTATAGCAGTTCATTTTTTATGGATTCATCATCCTCGACAATTGATTACATCAAATTTTCATTGGAAATATACAGAGTGGATTCCCACTCACTGTCTTTTTTCCTTGACTTTATCATGAATGGGCTTGAAGAAAAAAGTGTGTTTGCAAGTTGCTATGAAGGTGGTGAACTTCAGAGCTCTTCAGACATAATCAACAAATTAGTCATACTGTACCAAGTCAAGAGACCAATCTTCAGTGTTAGGACCAGTGTTACTCTGTATGTTTTCGTTCCTCTTCTTACAGGTGAGCACTTGGTAAATAAAAAACGTCTCCAGTAATTGTGTCAGTCTCATGAAGAACCTAAAATTAGCAGAATAAAATGTAGAAATTGAGCTGGAATTCAGTAGGAACTTAATAGGTGGAAGAATTGTATGGGTTTGGGCAGTTGGCTTTCCTGGGTGATACTCTGCCTCTGTGAACAAAGGGATCAGCTGTGTGGCAGGGTTGCTGTGGCTTCTGTAATGTGAGACCCTGCTGGGGCTATACATCTGTCATGGTTTTAAAATAACACTGCTGAGCATGCTCGAAGTATGCAATATATTCTGTGTGTGCCACAGCTCATAAAACTGACAGCAGCAGCAAGGGTGGAAATGACATTTAATTCAAACTCTTGGACATTGCCAGTTCTTGAAACTTTTGTGTTGAAAACTCTTCTGCTTCAGCCATGAAGTTGAACAGAGGAATTAGCAAGATTATACAAATCATACTATACATACTGCCATAATTCTTGGATGATTTCCAGTAGGAAATCTAGAAGTAAAAACTCAAACACCTTTCAAAGTGTTTGCACATGCTTTTTTGCAAATCTTTGCCACTTATTATTCAGGAAGTGACATTGATTATTTTCTTGTAAGGAAACCCTACTTAGCTTTTAAAAGACTTTGCAAACCCAGATTGCTTTTTCTCAAGCCCAGACGTGGAAGATACATTCTAAGAGAGTGTGTGTGTGTGTGTATCTCAGTGAAAAATCAAATGTGCCCAATATGGCCTTCTAGGTCAGCAAAATAACTGGGATAGTAACAGGGCACGCTGATGTACATAAAACCATGCAGTTTGACAGATTTAACCAGTTGTCATGTTCTGACCTCCTCCACGGAGGATATGAGACATACAGATATAAATTGAAATGTTATAACAATTATGGAATTATTTAAAATATATATGCATGACACTTCCATGTTGCTATTGAATAATAGTTTTCAATGTTATGTTGTTCTGTGATTTTTTGGAAGACATCTGCCAAAAGAAATCATCTTTTCAGTTTTGTCAATAAGGCTCTCCTTTTTCTTTCTGATATTACTGTTCTCTTTTTTTTATAGTTAAAGAGCATGGAACTGTAACAGGTCTATAACCATCCTTATTACATGTGATTGATGCAAGACCAATACAATATCAAAAAGCCCTGAAAAAATTTCATGCTGTAACTAGGATTTTATGCTATAGCAAGGTTAAGTAAATCTGGGATTGATTTGCTCTTTTTCTTTTTGTCTGATTGGTATCCTCAGAGAGAAACATGAGACATTTTATTTCTGAGCAATATCTTTCTATTTACATCTGCTCAACTCATTAGCACAGTGGAAAACCAAGAGCTTGTAGTACAAGCTGATGAAATAATTGCTACAAGCTGAATGTTTAGACACATTGTACAAGCTGAATATACAAAACTCACCCATTAGGATCCCTTGTGCCCCCACTTTGTCATTCACGCCCAGTTAGGAATTTTTCTGTAGAACAAAGAAACAAAAATCCCTCAAGAACAAATGCTTCAAGGTATTGAGAGTATTTAGATGGCAAGCATCCCTTGCTTCAATGGAAGTAATGTCAGAAAGTTCACACATTTGTTCAGGCTGATGGTGTTTTTATCTTTTTTTATCTTTGAGGTGTTTTGATTTCCCCCCCACTATTGTTCTTATCACAACCACAATGTATTTTATTTTTTTAATGTGTTTGCATTACATGAAATCATTTTTCTATGGCACAGAGTTGGTTTCTTCTTATACATTTACACATAATTCATAAAGGTCAACAAGCTTTAATGGGCTTTTGGAGTCTATTGGAAAAGTCCATGTTTCTTGTAAGTGTGTGGTAGGTCCACACCAGTGTGGAATCTGGAAGAGTGCTATTCTCCTGCAGCATTCTCTGTCATCCCTGCGTAGCTTACTATAAGCCACAAGCCTGTTTTAAACTGTAGCAGTCTGCAATAGCTCCTAACTGATGCTCTGGCTTAGTAATCAGGGTCCCTAACTGCATCTTTCATGATTGTCACAGGATTTTCTTGCTGAAAATTTTGAAGTGGTTTCACAGAATGTCTTGTGTTTAACGGAGATGAGGGTCTAGCCACACTGAAAACTCCTGAACTTCTGCAAAAAATTGGTATTCAGCATCCCTTGTAAGGAGGACTTGGTATATACTGGGCTCTGTATGGAATCCTACCAGCAATTTTCTTAGCTATTTCTTCTTCAGTCAGTCTTATTTTTGATGGTATAACTTCTTTGATTCTTTTAAATTATAACAGTGACAATTTGGGATGAACCAGTGATAGGTATGATTCTACATATATATCTTCTGGGTTGGTGGAAGATGAAATATTCAATACCATTTTGCAATTATGCTGCTGTCGAGTTTAGGTTTTATATGGTGAGAAGCAATCTAATATTTCAATAGGAAAAGTGTGTACTAGTGTTAAATTGGTGGAGGGGATCATTCTGATGAAATAAAATCCCTAAAAAAGTCTGTGTAAACCTAATTCATCCTCTTGAATAGCTGCTGCAATGTACCAATGAATTTAGGAAGCAGCCTTGAGCTTTCAAGAGGAAATGAAGGGAAGTTTGTTCTTTGCCCAGAACAACTCCAGAGTAATGTTGATCACCATCTTGATGAAGCAGTTAAGCAAACTTTAAGTTTCAGATATGGTTTTCATACAGCAATGTTCCCAGACTCTGTGGCTTCCAACAGGGCCTCACAGAAGATGCCAGATGTGGGTGCTTGCCAAAATAGCGTGTAAAGGACAATGTTTGCCTGCTTCTCTTGCTGTTTATTGAAGGTACCTGGCACCAAACTCTTGTTTTACAGGACAGCTGGATTGCTGTTGTGTTTTGCTGTGGACGTGACTCTGGATAGCTAAAGGTTATCTTGTGCATGAATCTCTCATGCCAAAGCACTCCTACTTTTACATTAAAAGGCAAATTAAAGGCAGAACTTAGTGAGTTTGGAAAGAAGGATTTTTTCCAGTCAGCAAAATGCCTGGAAATAAATGGATTGATTAATTAAAATCAGTATGTCTACTCATGGAGTAAGGTACTTGAGCATGATATATATGAGGAGTTATTGCACCGGACTTTTTGATCCCTTACCTTGAGAATTAAATGTAGAAGTCTCATTCTGAGTCTCAAGGTTGAATACAAATCCTCGTGAGCCTGCCTCTGTTAAATTGTGTCCTGTCACTTTCCCCCAGCATTCAAAACTTCCAGCGAGGCCAAACTCACAAATCCCCTCCCTTAACCTCCTGTTTTTGTGCTGTCGCTACATGTGGAGTTAACCCCCATGAAAATTTACTAATGTGAGTCTTTTCCCAGTCTTCCTATAAATCTCTCTCTGTTACAGTCCCATATAAAATTTGTTGATGAAAGATTAAGTGTGCAGTACTCTCATGCTGGTTAACCATCATAGAAATAATTAATTGTAACTGTTCCCTTTTGTGGCAAAGTACTTATTATACATGCTCCATTGGAGAGATAATATGAATTGTTTTACCAAATATTAGCTATTTATTTAGGACTATGTCTTTTATTTGGAGGTTTGTTATAAAAGTGTCAGGAAATCTATTTATATCAAGGAAGTATTTATAAACATTCATTTTGCAACAATTCTTATGGAATGTTTCCAAGTGATTATTGGATGTTTCCAGACAAAAACATTTTTCTTTCCCAATAAAGAGACATAGCCAACACAATTGTGAACCATTCAAATTAAGACATAGCAAGAAATGTAGTACTGATGATACTCGTGAAGGAAATTGTATGAAAAAATAAGGAGAAGGACAAATTGTCTTTCTAAAACAGGAAATGAGACATATATTTTTAGGACAACCTTTTTTTATGGCTTCATCTGGGAGAAGTAGTTTACAGTGTAGGGCAGTAGGAATAAGGATTCTGAATTGATTCATAGGCAGACGGGTGCAATCAATCAAAGAATCAATGCAAGGGAATGGGAAGTGACATGTGGAAGAACAGAGTTTACCCAGCAGAAATTAATGAAAGAAATTACCACTTGATGCGCTCAACACAGAGCATTGCTGACTGAGAGCTGAAAGGGTGTCACAGGAAAAACCCTCAGAGAAATCAGTCTTATACGACCTTCTTCATTCCCTTTTGGCCAGTCGGGTGAGGAAAGGTCTCCCTCAGTGGCTCCCTGGAGCAGCTAATCCTGCTGCTGGGTGGCTGTCCCTTGATCCTCTGGGGTTTTTTTGTTTTTTCTTTTTAGGAGGTGGGTGGGTGTCCTTCTTGAGGATTTTTACCTTTTCATGTCAGTGTTTGCCTTTCAAATCTTACAGCTGCTAACTATGCCTACATCAGCAGTGAGAACCGTTTGTCCCATGACTGTTTTGGACTGTGGGGAAAGAGGAAAAAATGCCTTCCAGGTGTTCCTCCTGACCGCCCAAACCAGTGATTAAGTGGCACAACTTCTCTGTGGGTGAATTTCAACAGCAGACAGAAAATGTGCCTGCCCCCCTAAAATACTGATTTATTCGTGTGGGAATAGGAGATAGGTTGCCATGCAAAGGATGGAGGAGTAGGGGGATTATTCCCCAAACTTTTTATTGAAATTGTAATAAAATGCAAAGTAGAAACCAAATTCTAGGAATGTGTTGTGTTTGCCTGTGGTGACATTGTCAGTCCAGGATGAAGCCCAGCTATACAGAAAGCCAAATGAACTGTGACAGAGCTTTGGGTGGCTTCAGCAGGACCCTTTGCACTGAAATTTGAATCTTGATGCTGGTGTTGGTTTGCATTTAGGATTATTTTTATTCACATTATGGGATTGTTATCAGTCCTCAGCAGACTTTTTGAAAAGGATTCTTCTTTTCTGTTTTAGGCAACTGGGTTGAATGCTCTTTGTTCAGTGTTTTCCTTCAGTCTTTAGTGGTATCCAATTAGTAGTAGAGGCGTTTAACTTCTATCAGCTAACCATGGTTTTGCTGACCTACCATCAAAATTTTAGCAGAATCTGTATTTTAAACTACTGCCAAATTTCCCACTTTTAATGAAAATACGAGGAAGAAGTGGAATAACACGGTAACTTTGCTGCCTGCATCAGTAGATTCAACTGCTGTTTCATCCTGGTGCCTTGAACTTCATCTGTTATTACAATGGCTTTCACTTTGATTTATACGTGACTTTAGAACATAAAACATTGTGTTGATCTAGGTTTTAGTTTCATGCTTTATTTTTAGATTTATTTTCTCAGTAATTGAGAGCTGTGATGGTGCGCTAAGGAGAATGGTAGCATAAAAAGAATCAACTTGCAGAGATTCCAGAATTTCCCTTTGAACCATCAGTTGGCTGCATGATGTATAGCAATTTTGCTTTACAACACGGGATTTCAGTCTATAATCTAATTATTGCTGATTTACAAAGTAATTTAAATTAATTTGAAAATAGTATTAATGATTTTTCAGATAAATCAGCTGAATACCAGCAAAAATGGATGCTATTTTTCATCATTATGTGTTGCTTTAGTTGTATTTGGCTTCTCAATTTTGTTCATTTGTTATGCTTTTCAAATTACACTAGTAAAATGTCTGAACCAAAACCTCTACATAGTACTTAAATTATAGTTGCCTTAAAAAAAAAAAAATGCATAAGATGGATACAAACTCAGTTTTTAGTAAATAGAACTGTGTAATTGTTTATTGTGAATTTATTGTTCATTTGCTTGCCAGCTTAAGGGACCCATAGCCTTTTACGTTTATTTCCAAAATAACATGGTTGGTAGTGTTCAGAAAATGAACGTGATCTGTGTATACACAAAATATACAATATATAAATGCAAAATATACAATCTATTTAGTCAATATAGTATACAAATACAATAACATTATATTAACCGAGGTCATACAGATAATATCGGTAAACAAAGGAGTACCAGTTCAACAAGTTTTCATTTTTTTGCATATTTACTAGCAAATTTCTATCATATTTAGACTAGTATTTTCCTTTCTAAGAAATGGATATTGTCAGGACGAGAGAAGATTATTAAACAGATTCAAACATAGAGCAGTCCAAGGAATACTAACATCTTTAATTTCTCATGAACTAGTATTCTAACTAAAAAAAAAACCCAAAACATAGTAGGAGCCCAGTCCTTATGGCTGTATTTCTAATTGTGAATCCAGAAATGCAGAATGCAGTCCCTCAGCTTCTTTCATATTGAGTGCTCTCTATGCATAAGAGAGCGTTGCACTTAAATATGCAACCCTTTCCTCCCCCAACAGTTAGTAATCTGGCTATTTACCCTTAAAGAAAAAATGAAAAAAAGGATACAATGAATAATAACAGCAGATCCTTATAGTGTAATTTCTTTTATATTTCTTTCTATGAATGCTTTTCATCAGCGATTACATCTTGACAGTTGAGTCTACTCCTTAAGTGGACCAAAGTATCAGAAAATTTGTAAATCTGATATCAGTGTTACGGCAGTGATTAAAACACTACATAAAAATGACAGATAAAAATTGGTGGTTTGCTGTAGTCCGAGGTTATCTGCAGTTTTATTTTTCTGTCTGCGTATCAGCTGAAGAGTCGTGAACAGTCTTGCTACTGCTTAAAGTTGCCCTTGTTTTGTTGCCCACAGTGGTTAAAGAGGTCCTGTCCCTTTGCTGCCCCCAATCCCTGCTCCCCCAAACCCCAGCAGACTTCTTCCCTTCAGTTACACGATGCCCTTTTTCAGGGGGAGGGAGCCTAAGCACATCAGTGAAGGAAGTACAAGAGAGAATCAACAGGAACCTCCTAAGCGGTGTTTCAGCTGCAGAATACACTGTGGGGAACCAGTCACATAAGGTCCAATAACGCCTGGATTAGGCTTCCTGAAAACAGATGCATCACACCACTCTTGTTTAGCTCCCCTTGGGTACCAGTGAACCAGTTTGGTGAGATTCGTGCTTCTCTTACCGCTCCATTTGTTTCTTCCTCACAAAATAGTGGGGCTGATAGTGTAAAACAGAAGATACAGTCATGGGATGAAGTTGGAGGTGGTTTTTCTACATATATATCATTTTATATATATTCTTATATATACACACCCCTATCCTTCTGTGGACTTTTATGATATATATTAAGTGGGTTTTGTGTTGATTTAACCAAAATTTGACTCCAGTGGTTGCAAAAGTGTTAAACATCTAACTCCATGCTTTCCTGACTTAATGTAACATGTAAGGTCAAGATAGTCAACAACCAAAACCCAGCTGCCCTCTGGTGACAGTGGTGGGACTTGTTTCCACAGCCTGTAATGCTCTAATAACGGAGGGTTATACCAACTGAAATGCTGTATTCACAGAAGGCCGGTCTTTACTGCAGAAGTAACCAAATGTCAGGGTGAAGTCTGTAATGATCAGTTTAGTTTAGAGGTCTCACAAGTGAGTTGGAGGGGGCATTTAATTCTTCAGTATGTCCATGAAGTTTTCTAGTTGTTCATCTTTGTTATATGTGTATTAATATCATTCTCATTCCTTCTCTCTTTTTTTTTTTTCCTCCCCCCTTTCTTTTTCCCTCCCTCCATCCATTGTCACACATTGTGTTCTTCATTACAGTCTGTGTAATCGTTACCACCGTGTGAAGGCAATTCCCACATCACCAGGTACAGTGTCACATGTCTGTGGAAACATGATGTTTGTTCTCAAATCTTTTTAGTGTTGTGCATCTTCATAGCAGATTTCTTTTCCATTAACCTTTTTTCTTTCTCTCTTTCTTTTCCAATGGATATGAACTAACATTTCTGCAGGAATGTGATTTCATGAATTATTTTTTTCTTTTTTTTTTTATGTTATTTTAGCTAATGCTCTGCATCAAAGAGGTACTGTCTTTCTTAATGGGCTAGAAAGCAGGTTCTTGATTGTCCATGGATTAACATCTGCTATGAAGTTTCAGTTTTAAAAAAATCTTTAAGCTGCATTGTTCAGTTAGTCTTCATAGTGATTGTGGATGGTTTATTTAAATCCTTGATACTCAGCTGTAGTTTGCACCTCTGTAACGGTAAGCACTGATGAATAAATTAGTACTTTTTCATTCCTTATTGTTCTAGTTCTAGGTATCCAAAATATCAGTGTTTATGTGGCTTTCAGAAACTTGTTTTGTGCAGATTGCTATATGGCTAGCTGATTCTTTTAATTTATTTTGTTTTTTTGAGAAAGTAGAAAGAACCTATAGATGCTAATTTTTATGACTTTCTAACGATGCTTCTGAATGTCACTGGCTTGTGGCTTGATTACTTTTGCAGTTTGGCAGAAGAAAATTTCATTATAAGCTGTTGCAAGTAAACTTGTTGGTGATAGTGGAAAACCATGTGTTAAACCTGTTTTTCAGGAAAAAAAAACCAACATGTAATTAATGACTGTGAGTTCCTGAGCATATGCACGTTTATTATACATAGACATGTTAAACCTAAGTGTTTTGTTCCTAAGCACGCTTCATACAAGAAATAAGAAAGATCAAAAGTTCTTTCTATATTCAAGTTACCAGATCCAGAGCTGGTGAAAAAATTAATATAACCCAGTTCCTTCTGATGGTGACACATCTCATATACCACTGGAAATGCCAACCTTTTCTATTTAATGCTTATTTTGGAACAACTTACAGTCCTTATGATTCTCTAAGCTGCAGTGTACCTAGAAGTATAACTTTTTCAGAATGAGAAAAAAAATCTTGAAAATTAAACCATGACTATTTCTAGGCTCTTTAGTCATGTTTCGGCCTTTACATTCATATCTCTAGTTTCTCTGCAACAATTTTAACAGCATAATCATTTTCCCATGTAAACCTAATTAATTTGCTATGTAAATTCCTTTTTTGCTGGGACAATAGGAGCTGGTTTGTCTCTTCCCTCAACTTCAGACTGTAAAATGGTAAATTTTAGGAAGTCAAAAAAAGGGAGTAGCGAGTACTTCTTTTATAAGTAATACTCTGAAACAGCTGGATTTATATGCACAGCTTTTTCTTGTATTTAGTGGTAACAACATTTAGAGCTGCTAAGGTTCATCTCAGTATGTCATTCACAAGCTTATGTAGAGGTATTCAGGATGTATATTGCCATAAATAAAATGTGGTCCTAGACAGCTGCAAGCTGCAGCTTTGTAGCATCCAAACTGCAAGGTACATTATTGTGAGGTCAACCTAAATGAACTATCATTGCTTCCTTGTTATGTTCCAACCTAAATAATTGCATTACCTTAATGGATTTTCCCTACTTATTAGAAAGGTAAAAGATGTGGGATATAAAATTAGCTATTAATTGCCTCAATTAAACCAATAGATAAGGATCATGGTTCAGTTATGGTAGTCACGTGGGGTAATAGCTTTGTTATAGTACCTGCTGTAGAATCACATTGTGCAAAAGCACAATTGTAATTTGATTTAAAATAATTAAAATTTGATTTGTTTGGAACAGTGGGCTTCCTAGAGAAGTAAGAACCGTAAACATTGAGATAACTAGACATATATGCAATGGATGGACAAATAGTTACATGACTGTGAGTCTAATCCCACTAGTAGACTTGGTGATTTTGCAGCATTCTTGCATTCAAATTAGAGATAGTTACACACTATGAACAGTATTTGGGTCAAAAAAAGCACACGATAAACCTGTCAGGTACTTAAAGAAGATTTAAATCTGTTTGCTAATTTACACGTTCCACTTTTCCAAGGGTTTTGCAATCTCAAGATTACTCCTGAAGTTCAAGCATCTCCTTTTTTGATTTGTGAGGACCATATAATTCCAGCAGCTATTTATATATATATTTATATATATTTTTTTATATATATATATTTATATATATATTTTTATATATATATATACATATATATATTTAGTGTAACCTTCAGTCTCTTGGTCAAAGTTCAGTAAATTGTACGCATTGAAAAAGTTTTGGTAAGCGAAGATAAAGATATATGATAATGGAGGAGAAGAGAATCTGAATAAAATGTACAGGTCTGTGTTTTGCTTCTGGGAACAGTCAGAACACACAGCAAAGCCTCATCTTGTAGCACTGCTTACAACAGCACTAATAAAATCTGCAAAATAATGCAGCCTATTTTCTGCCTTATATGTTGCTAGCAAGAGAGTAGGGCAATTCACACCAAAGTGTTATTATACTGTATTGACCACCAATTTACAGTGAATTGAGAAAAAGACAAGTTGTGTTTAGCTACTGTTATTTAAAACTCAGTCCTGATAATCTAAGCCCTCTCTGATTACATTAGTTAGTATTATGTTATTTATCACAAATATCCCTTAAATGATTGCATAGAATAGATTATCACTTTTTACATGTAGTCATTACTAAATGAGGCCATGTAAGGGGTATGATTTGTATCTGGCCTGTGCTACTGATTTTTTTGTTCTGTGTATTTTTATATGTAAAGTCTTTTTCTGTGGTCACATCTTAGCAATTTGAGCTACCTTACTGAGATTGTATGGGTGAAACTATTGGTATTTAAATACTTTATACTTTTATCAGTGCTGCTTTTATTTAGTTGCTAAGACATATGATCAATATATTTGTTCATAAGAATGGAATGCCATATAATTAATACTGTAATTTTTCATAAACAGTATATCGTTGATATTTCAGATTATATATAGGTGTTATTCTCTGATTAAATTGTGAGATATCAAAGTGGGTTTTCACCCAGATCATTAAAAACCTGCCAGAGGATTTTCTTATATGGCTGGTTTGGATTTATGCAGAACATGTTAAATTGCAAAAAAATATCCCCAAACTCCCAAAGACTTAAGTTAAAGGAGACCTCTGTAGTTCTATTCATGAAGCAGCTGAAATTCTGCACAGTTATAACTTTGTGGAAAACCAAGAAATCAAATCTGTCTGTAATTTTATTTTATAAAGAAGATACTGCTCCAGGTTTCTCAGAAAATGCACTTGGGTGATTTTGAAATGCACTGGGAGAATGAATACTTAATGGAATTAAGTGCAGACATTGAATCATGGTGATCAGGTGTTCTCCATTACTTCTCTGCTACAAGTAGTATCTTTAAAAAAAACTGACTTTTTGTAACTGAGAGTACCAGTTCCTTTTGTTTCAGATTTTAATGAAACGGTTCACTTTTGGCACACCACTGTAACAGACAAACGCCAGAAGATAGTAGCAAAGAGCAGCATGTTTCAGTAAATCTATGCAATAGATAAATGATATTCAAAGTAAATTTAAATGTCATTTTTGTTCTTTTCAAGTCTAGTTGGAGTCCTTCAGAGATCTTAAGTGGTGTTTGTCAGCACACATTGGGAAGAGGGACATGTCCCCATTTGCTTGGTGCATGCTGCTGCCCTGCGCTGCTGCAGTTAGGTTGGCTGAACATCATCCAGCTTTTGACTCTCTTGCTGTTTTTTACAGTTCTAATTTCAAGCAGTTCATTAAATAAGGGGAAGTTTCTCATAGCTCAGTGTATTCCTGTGAGCCTTTGATAATTGGAATAATCACTTTATATCCATTTCCACTCATCTAAGCTATTTAAGAAGATACTACAGTAGACTGAGGCAGTGATTGTTTTCTTCTTTCCAGCCGTATGTGTGTCATGCAACATAACTAGATGCTAGACAGCGTGCCAATTACTACTTCCAAAATGTGTGTTTCCCACAGAAGTTATTTATGCATACTGCTAATTAGCCATTGAGGTTTTTTCCCACTGGAGGAGAGTGTATTCATATGCATGACACCACAGGAGGTCTTAAAGTATGGACGAGGACATCTATGTGTTCAGTAATAATTTACATTTTAAGATAAGAATAGTGCCATGGAGGTTTGTGGCTTGTAATTTCAGGTCATTTCCTGAAGGAAGGGATGAACGAGTTTAGGATCAATATGCATTAAACCTTATTCGGAGAAAGCGTACTGCCTTCTCCCATGCTAACCACTCACAATAATCACAGACTACTGATGGGCCTTTGAAATTGACTGCTAAGGCTTTCCAAAGTAACAATTCTGTCTTGTTTTGGTTTAATTTCTTAAACACAATTTTTTGTTTCAGAAACTTCATCCAGGAAAACATGTGCTTCTACTAGCTTGTCTAACCAAGCCTTTTTGTTTTCCTCAAGTATTTTAATGTGTATTTATCATAGAATTGTTTAGGTCGATAAAAACTCTTCAGATCATTGAGTCCAACCGTAAAGCAGAAAAAAACCCAACATAGAGAAATAAGGGAGGGAGAGCTGTGTCTGCTCAGAGGTATAGCACTTGCTTCAAATAAATAACAAGTTGGTAAGAAATCAATAAGGGATGTAACAGTTAAGTGTAGTCAGATATATTTGTTGGTAATTGGGAAAAAAATCAGAAATTAATGGAGGAATATAACAGAGGGCAACCGTGATGGAGAAAGAGTTGTTACTGGTAATCCAGGTGACCTGCGTAGGACATAAAGGAGATTGTAAGCATGAGGAGCAACCCAAAAGTTGCCATAAAATCATGGCTACTGGTATTTTAAGGAGGATTTCAAGTAGAATCAAGATCTCAGCAGCTATACTGTTATCCAAGCTTTTACTCTCTTCCTCCTTCTAGTTGTTCTACTCTTCTCAGTTGCTGTAGCCCTAGTGGCCAGCCTCACTTTAAATGCAGTTTCTTGTTTTAGTCAATTGCTCATCTTTGTAATGCCGGTTCAGGACTAATGTCTCCTGAGTGCCCTTACCTCAAAGGTTCTAAATTATTCTCTATATCACTTGTCTTCTTTCTGAGCCTATAAATCTCCCCCTTTGCAGTGGCACAGCATCATCAGGATGAGCAGCAAAGGCTCTGCTCTCCCTGACTCTCTGCCAGTACCAGTGCCTCTCAGTAGGTGCGTGGAGATGACCGACTTCAGTCACGCAGCTCAGGAGGGCATGAAAACAATATTGTTTAAAAAATGATCCCCCAGGTGTCTACCTTCTCCTCCTGTTTTGCACGAGGAGTGAGAAGCTGCTGCCTTTCTGTCCAAGAGCTGATGGCGGTTCCTCCCTTGGCGGGGAGGGTGGCGTGCCCTGGGGTACCCCATGGGTGCAAACGTTGCAGTCCTGAGTCAGCAGATCTAGCATGAGAGGGGATTACCTCCCATTGAAGTAGGCAGTTTATGAAGCACTCCTAAGAACTAAATAAGGAATGCAGATGCCAAATTAAGGATTATAGATTTTCTCCAGGTCTGGGCATTTGAAAATGAGTGGCTGCCTTGTCTGTCATTGCCTCATCTAAATCTCTCTTTGAGTCTAGCTTGCAGCCAGGTACAAAAAGAGTTACAGGAAGCAAAATGGGCAGAGAAGGAAAGAATGGGAATGAAAAGAACTCTGAGAGAAGTCTAAAGGGATACTCATGAGTGAAATTCACTTCTGTGGCACTTAGGATGAAGAACATTTTTTTTTGCAACGGAACTTGCTTCATACTATGGTACAGGATTCAGCAGCAAATCAGTGCTGGGCAGTTACAATGGTAGGACTGGGGAGAAGGGGTTATTGCAGTACTCTGCAGAGGATTTGACCACACCATTTTGCAGATATGCAGAGCATAAAGATATGTGTACTAATTTAGGAAGCTCCAGCTTTGTGGAAACTTCAACAGCATGTTTAAGGGACAATGATTTATTAGCTACTGTCAAGCAAATCTCTTTAAGCAGAAAGGAAAAATTGCTGAAGTTGTGAAGAATGTGAGACAACAGAGGAAAGAATGAAAGAGCTCAAGCGCACAAGTGCATAGCTGTTTCCAAATGTTGGAGGCCCTGCAATCATCATCAGGGTGAATTAAAACATTCAAATAAAATAGTAAAACTCAGAATGTAACCTGAACCTGTGATAATAGTATCATCTACGATAATGGTATGCTTTCAGGTTGGTTTTTTTTTTTGTATTTCCAGTGTAGGATGTACAAAACCATTAAGTTCACATTTCTAGTCTTAGAAAAAAGAGAACTATGGCTTTTAAATAATTCTACAAATTCACTTATAAAGCCCATCAGATTAATATCTTATTGTTGGCAGTGATGCTTCTCTCCATTCTCTGACTGATGGAAAAAATCTTAAATATTCATATTATCTGTATGTAACCTTTCCAAAGAAGGTGTAAGTAGGGGTAAATGATAGTCCATGTATTTATCATGAGTAGGCCATAGTAGAAAATGGTATTCAGAAGCTTATTCATTTTGATATAAAAAGATACTGTCACAAAGTGATGGTGTATTGATTATATAGTGCTTTGTGGGATCATTTTTCATACCTGTTGTCTGTTTCACAGAAACAGCACAGATTGAATGGGTTAATTTTTAAATAACTTTAAAGCTTCTTTTTATTCGGTAGCAAATCAGGCATTTGGTTTACAGAGCAGCTGTGCCACCAATTATTACAGCACAGCTCAAGTAGAGAGAGATTTTGTCACTCCTGAAGACAGGAATGAGCAGTCAAGGGACAGACAGATGGGAAACTTGTTTAACCAGCTTCATTGTCAGTCACAAAAACAATGTGATTTTACATCTTCAGAGGGAGGAAAAAAAATAATTCCTTTAATATATATACACAAGCATAGACTAAGATTGCGCAAAGGACCACAGAGGTACATGATTTAGGTCTAAATGAGCCTTCAGCCAAACTGCCAGGGTTAAAACACACTGAGTAAGACCAAAATAGGAGTGTTGTGGCAATACTTCAGGCACCAGCGCTACTACTCCATGCAAATATGTCTTACTGGGCTTAGTCGCCAAGATCAGTTGTGTTGGTTTTTTTTGTCAGAGTTGTAACACAGTCTTTTGGGGCAGTAGGAAAGAGAGGCAAACATAATGGTGTAATTTTAAAGTTTTACTGAACTGTGCAAATTTACAGTAAAAACTAGATTTGCAGGGCATTCAGCAGTACAGAATGGAATGGGAATGGGTGGCTGTTTCAAATATTCAGCATTTTTTTATGCTGTTCAGTGAACCAATTTCTTAAGAAAATGCACAGAGCTCTTAAAAGGGCAGTGAAAATGTTGTTATTCGTATGTGAAACAAAATACAGTGAGATACAAACAAAAAAGTAATATGTAATAAATACAATAGGGTATTTGTTAGAAAAATGAGAAAGAATCACTTTCAATATGAAGGAAATACATTATACACAGTATCAGTACTGAAATTGTACACTTTTCAAATTAGGTTTACACTTTCAGATTAGAAAAATGAGTTGAAAGTGTGTTGGGAAATGTGAAATTTTCTGTGGGAGCTAAATGGCTTATTTGCATGAAATGAAATAAACAAACAAACCTGAGACTGGCTTTTAAAGCATACACCAAGGAAAACATATACTTTACTCTTGTGTTGGTTTAACAAAATCTTTAATTGACCTCACAGTGTTGTGCTGTTTAAAATCTGCATGATATAATTAGGTAATGAGATGGACTGTTCAATAAAGCATTAATAAAAAAAATAACAGATGTGTCAATAAAGAGTGAATCAGTCTATACCTTGTAGAACAGGTGAAGAAGTGTCCTTAGAGACTGATGCACAACAGTGTGTCATTTTTCACTTAAATTCATTTTCCAATTGAAGAACAATGATAAGACATTAGTACAAGTCATATGAATTCTATTAAGAACTTGAAATATTATTAAAATATGAATGAGTAATAAGAAACTATTTTATTACTAAAATCTGCTTTTTGTGTTCTTGGGGGCAATTTAGATTTGCAGAGCTTGATGGCACACTAATCCTCTATGAATTCTGCTCCAAATGAACGTGTGCTTGTTTGTGTTGCCGTTTAGATGTTTCAGGGAGTCAGATAATCTAAAGCTATAGGCAAAGGTTTCGTAAGATAGTTCCAAAATCAAGCCGTTGGAAACAAACATCTACCTTTTCCCTGCTCCTCAGTAAAAGACAAGTTCCTCATACCTTTCTTTCACTCTTGGTTCTTCCTACTTATTTCTTTCCTTTTTACATCACCTGGAGGGAAGAGTCATAGTTTTAGACAGTTCATTGCCTTGCACGTTTGCTGTATTGTGAAAGAGGTAGGGGTCATGTATGATTTAAAAGAGCTCAGAAGGGTTTCACACCCTTACAGGGATAAATACATTTGTAAAAAATTATACACTATATGATTGGGGGGGGTTTAATGCTTTGAGTAAGAGGTGGCACACTGAGCATACACACTTCTCTACCCTTTCACAACTGAGCTGCAGTGAATTGATGATTTCTTTCTTGTCCTGAGCTAACATCTACATGTTCACAAAACCACCATGTCTCTTGATGCAATTTTCAGCTTCAACAGCAAGTAAGGATTAGAAATTAAAATAAATGCTGAAACAATTTTTAGAGGCAAGAGACAAAATTTTTGTTGCAAAGATAACTGGGAAAGCTTTACCCAGATTTTAACCAGCTCTAATGCCAAAATGTCCAACAAGAAAATTTTATGTCAAATACAGTGCACAATTGAAATTAGTCGTGATGGCAACACTGCCAAAACCTAGGGGAGTCATTCTACAGCCATATAAAGTTGTTTATGGGTCTGTAATTAGACAGCAATCAGTCAGTGCTTGACATTTTAGCGCTTCAACTGGCTGCAATGCAGAAGTCCCAACTTCAGCCACAAATCCCATTAAACCTCCAGTAAAACAGGATTATTGTTATGACTGTCAACATGCATTTTATTTTAAATAGTAATCAGAAAAGTGATTGTCGCTCATTCTATAAATATGCATATTTCCTCTATCCATTTTTAAAATGTTTTTAGCTGTGGTATGATACAAATTTAAGTTGGATGAGATCATGGAGCTTTCTCCTTAGAAATAGTACAGTTCTGTGCCATTTAAAATCTTGAGCTTCAATTATAAAGAAAAATTAAGATGTGCTGCAGAGTGAAACTGCAATGGTGAAAGATTAATTATCTAATATTTGTGAAGCTCCAAAGAGAAATTAGGCTATGCAGGGTGTGTGTTAAGTATTTCTGCAACAAGGTTGCTAAATGCGCAGCTGAGAGCTGGTTAAAGGGTTGAATTTTTTCTCAATTTACTCCATTTGAAGTCTTCCATATTGTGAGGACTTTGCAGCTAGGCAAGCAAGTAAAGTTGCATGATAATCTCCCTAGCACTAGTGGATCAATACTACTCAATTAGTTTAGCTTACACTTCTTTCATAGTCTATTAGTGCCTCTATATGTCTCATCACACGAAATCCTTTGAGGGGAACTAAATGGTGAATCATTCTTCATTTGCTGTTCCTTGTCTGTGGAAGACAGAAAATTGAGTGTTTTGCAGGCAGTAGTAACCAGTGAAGGAATACTTCTTTTATAAAGTGGCCAACACCTGGAGCTGAATGTCCCTACCCAAGCAGATCCTGAACTGTGGACTTGTAGATAGGAAAGTGGTAGCAGTGTTTGTGCACCTCCTAGTATACAAATCAGAAGTGTCACAGTTACATCAACTAAAGTGCCAATCCAGGATGAATTCACTGTTTGACTCAATCTTGACAGGTTAGTTTTACCTGGGAAGTCTTCGGTGGCTTCAAGTATGGCCTGAGTAATGTTAAAACTGCCTTTTCTTTTGTTGTTGTGCTTTCCGCCTAAAATATGGCCCTGGACTCACATCAGGTGTTTACCAGGTTTGCATTACTAGGTGATCTGGGAGTTGTCATGATTGTTAATGTCCTGGTTTCCGCTGGGATGAAGTCAACTTTCCTAGTAGCTAGTACAGTGCTGTGTTTTGGCTCTGATGTGAGAACAACTTTGATAACACGTGGACATTTTCAGTTGTTGCCAGGAAAGGTTTACACTGAGTCAAGGGCTTTTCAGTTTCTTGGGCCCTGCCAGCGAGAGGGCTGGAGGGGCACAGGGAGCTGGGAGGGGACACAGCCAGGACAACTGGCCCGAACTGGCCAAAGGGATATTCCATACCATGTGATGTCATGCTTAGTATATAAACTTGGGGGGGTAGCTGGGGCCTGGGAATCATTGCTCTGGGACTGGCTGGGCATCGGTCAGCAGGTGGCGAGCAGTCGGGCTGTGCATCACTTGTTTTCCTTTCTCCCTTTTCCTTTGGATTTTATCCTTTCCCCCACCTTTCCATTATAACTGTTGTTATTATTATTGTTCTTTCCCTTTTATTCTGTTTAAATGATTAAACTGTTCTTATCTCAATCCTCAAGTTTTACATTCCTTTCCGATTCTCCTCCCCACCCTGTGGTGCTGGGTTGCCAGCTAGGGTTAGACCATGACAGTTAAGACTAGCGACAGACCTACAGCCAGCCTGTCCAGGGACCCAAAGGGGAAGGTTAAGTACGGGACTTGCAGGTAGCACCAGGTTTATACCAGCCATTTTGTTAGATGTGGATAACCATGTTAAAAGAATAAGCTTTTTCTAAAAAGGCTGAAGCAGAATAAGTGACGTATCATTTTTAAAGTCTTCACTTTGTAAAAATAAATTACGCTCTTTCTGGGTGAGACCTTGTCAGTAGTATTTTGTCATTTGCATTTAGTAGGATATACAAAAACTTCAAAATTTTATTTAGTCCTTTCCTTTTTAACCATCTCTGATCTAACCAGATCCAATATGAAAGAGGCCTGGTTTCCCCATCTGGGTCAGCAGAAGGTCCTGTAACATCATTTGTTTTGCTTTGTGAGATTTCTCATACCAACAACCAGCTACAGGCAACGCTGGGATTTTGGTGCTTGCTAATCTTTTTTGAGGTCTGCTTCACTGCTCATCAGCTACAAACCTATGTCTGTCTTTTATTCAGATCTGAGAGTTTGCCTGTTTTGCTACCATTGGATAATCTGTAAAAGCAAGGTTTGATTTAGTAATGATAGTAGTAGTAGTAACAATAATAATAGAACAGAGGATGTCACTTCCCACCTAACAAGTAGTAGCTTGAACCACTAGGCAAAGAAGCTGTAAAAGGAACATGCAGTTCTGAATATTAACCCAGTGATAGTTTCTTTTCTCAAAACCCACGAACAACGTATTTTCAGTATTTTAATGTAATTTCTGTCATCTAATTTGGCATGTTGTTCACAACTTTTTAATGAGTCTGTCTCATAAATCTGAAGGATATGTTCTCTGATTTTTTCACTTAATTACATCTAAGTGTAGCAGCAATCTATTTTGACAGTGATAACATAGTTTTTTCTCATTTCTTTCACTAGTGTATCTTACAGTCATTTACTGTACCTTTGACTATTGTCCTTGTGGCCACATTTGTAGCCTTAATATAGAATTTCCCAAAGGGGTGCTTTACTATTACAGTTGAGCTTCTATATTTACTCTATATTTCAGTATTGGAGTCTCTTTGCCTTTTAGCAGAATTCCCTCTTTCTTCTTTCTCATTCGCACAGTTGGACAGGGGAGGGTTGTTAGTTTTTTAGTGTATGAAGAAGTGAGAAAAAATTGATACTGCCTCCTGGTTGTATTTAAAAATCTTTTGTGCCACCTTCTCAAAGAAGTGATACAAGACATTCACTCAGTCAGAAAACCTAATTTTGAATAATGCCTTCACTTTAGGGAGTATTTATTCAGGTATTTATTTATTCACGTATAGACCTGTATCTACTTCCAGATGTTCACGGGACTTTATATCCCACTACATTGTAATGGTAGTGCAACTGCTGTGCTTTATTTTGATGTCCAAAATAGCTAGGTGGGGGGGTTGCAAAAAGCTCAGCCCCATGGTGTTACCAATTAGTTAATAAGTTAAAATCGATTGATTCTATTTGATTAATTAATTGATTTTATAAAATCATTTAATAGAATTGAAATGTAGAAGGTTAAGGAAAAAATTATAGGAAACTTGCATCTACGCAATAAGAGACATTATGGAATCTTTTGTACGTCTTGTACCAAGGCTAGAAGAAGGGCCTGGAACTATTGTAATAACTCTAGGGTTGGAAGGTTCCATTGTATTTAACCAGTCTTCTGTACGCAGAGGTGTATTGAAATGTCAGAATATGAGATTAACGGGAACTGGGGAGAGTTGACTGGAACAGCTTGTAGGTGCCTGCCAAGAAACTGTGAACTTTAGTAAAAGGTAATTCCGGCAGGGGGAGATCGCGACCACCGACTCATATACCACCTACCCAAATCGTACCCTAGACCCATTTCTAGACCTTTCTAAGCTTTGCTGCGCATAATCGGATATAGGAGGAGAGTATGTAAATGATTTATGGGAAATGTTATGATTATGTATGAATAATTAATGAATATGTATTAATGAGTTCTATATATGGAATCTGATTTTGGGACCTGGTGTGCGTTGATCGTGAGAGGACTTGCTCACGCACCCGGCCGTCAATAAAGAAGTGTCTGCTTATCTACATCACATTGGTGTCGATAAGTTCTTCAGTCCGAGATTTCGGTAACAATGGCAGTGTTGTATTACTCAGTGGAACCGGAGGAACTGCAAAACAGGTGGGCTGTAGTGCCTTCCTGGGGAACGGAGAACACCCTTCCTCTGGTGGTGCCTTGCCACTGTCTGAGGGAGCCACCTGTCAGGGTTCCTCAAGCCAAGGCTTGCACCTTCTATGCAAGACCAACAGAGCTTGGTTGGAGTTGTAGCTAAACACTACAGTTGTAGCGAATATTGTAAACTAGGACACTTGTGAATATTTCAATTACTTTTCTGTTGACATCAGAGAAGGAAGTTCCAGGTTGATGCATGATAAATAATAGAGAGGCGATTTATTTACTATTTATATACTCTGTTTGTCAGAAGTGAGAGCGCAAGTGAAAAGGCTTGTGTTACCATAAAATTTACCTTACCTCATCACAATTAAACCATAGCAGCAGCATAGCTTTTTGCTTAAGGAGGATTTGCGAATTGTAGTCTCTAGTTCTCTAATGTCTGTAGAGTTGTGCAGTGCTGCCACACTGAGAAACGATGGAGATGTGTTATTAAGGTCCTTTTGTGAAAGTTTGGAGAGTTATGTTTTAATTCTGATGTAAGGCCCGAAATGCCTTCAAATGTAGTGTGACTTAGTATGCCCAATATGAGTTAAATTCTTTGATTTTTTACATTTTTAAGAAGTCTGGTTCCGATATACAGTAAAAAAGGAACCATTTTTATGTTCTTGAATTGTTAGTCAGGTGGATGGTGTAGTCTGATGTTATAGGAGGATGTGTTTGTCTTCTCTGTTGATAAAAAGGCAATGGGATAGCTGAAGAATAAATGTATGACCTGGGAAATTCTGGTTTCATCATTTAATCTATACCACAAATCTATAACTGGCCGTAACAGGCAAACTTGGGTGTGATCACAGATTTTCTGATTTTAAAACACTGTATGTAAGACTTACTGCATGTTATACTCCTGTTGCTGGAACCCAGAAAGAGGCATGTTTCCCAAGAACTCAGAAACACTAAGGAAAATTACTCTACCTAATTTTGTTTTTAAATAAATGCAATAAGTTAATTCCAAATAAACATTTCTGTAGTTTCCACTTGGATGTTGGTAAAGATAGTATTTGCTGTTTCCCTCTGGAATTTATTCATCATTTCACTATACTCATAACATTGGTAAGAATGTTTCTTTTCCCCTTCTTGATATTCCCATGCTTTTGCAACTGCTTTGGGGTAATAATGCATGGTCACAATGTAGACCAGCAGGTTCTCTTAGCTACTGTAATATTTTACTTATATTTATAGATTATTTTTTTGTTGAGAGATGTAATGTTGTAGGAATGTGGTGGGAGGGTGTTTTTTTCTCTGCAATTGTTTGGATTTTCCAACTTATATATTATGGAACAAAGAATTTGCATGTGAAATCTTTGTTCATCATTGGGAACTTGGATTCTATAAGAAAGAAAAACTTGATTTTTTTTTTTTCCCTGAGTTTGTATTTTGTCACTTAGTCTCAAGTCAGGCAATTTTCTGATACTAAATAATGGCCATCATAGTAATGCTTCAGCTGAATATCTTGGGACTAAATCTGAGCTCTTGAATGTGTTTTCTTATTTTTCCTCATTCAAATTCTTACTCAAAAGATATTTTGCTGCTGTTGGCTGGTCTGCAGTCTCCGATAGTACGGACAACTTACAATTGCCTGGAAACAGTCACTTCTTTTCAGCACTTCTCAAGAACACATTTGTTATCGTTGTCACAATTACTACATGCTGGTGTTTCTTCTGGGTTAAATGAAGTGGGATCTTATATTGATCTGCAGCTACAGTGCATGTGCTGCCACTCTGCAAAGTGATGACTTTGTAAAGTGTTTTTTAATGCAGTTACTTTGAACTACTCCTTTATTTCACAATAGATTTAAAAGCCCATTTAGATTTACTATGTCGTCTGTTTGCGTGGCCTACCGCTCAAGCCCCAACACACAGCTGTGATGGATGGCGGCAGTTGAAGTGGGTCACCTGAGAGGTCGTATTCGCCCCACAAGGTGTGTGTGGCATGCAGAGAGGTGTTCTGATAAACACTGGTGGCACTCACTGGGCAAAGGAAGTGGCAGATGAGAAGGAGCCACCGAAGTCTTGCTTGCATGTAAACTCTGGGGATATGCGGTGGCCGTGCCTTCATCCCTTACCATTAGCCCAAAAGAAAACCGTTTTCTCCCCACTGAACATTCTGTTTATTTCTAACACATTTCAGTTGCTGTTGTATTCCTGCCTCATCATGCTTGCTACATTCCCTGTGTCCCAAAGTCTGCATGACATTATACCATACATGCTTCACCCTCTGTTAAATCTTAATGAGAAGCAAAACTGGCTTGAAGTAACCAGGTCTGACTCTATCAATATTTTAACAACGTAATTTATGACTATATGTAAAAAGAGACTTGTAATTCAGAATATTATCCACTGTTGTATAAGGGGCGGGGGGTGGTGGGAATCTCGTTATAACATTTTAATGCCTTTCAAGACTTTCTGAAATTGAGTTCTTCCTTGGTTATACTTGCAATCAGAAAATTTTTACATTTTTATTTTATTTCTGTTTCATCTCCAACCTTTGTAGAAAAGCCCTCTGGACCAGTGAAATGAAACTAGGAGAAACTAGTAGGTTGTTCCTGAAATTAAGAACCAAATTGTCATGCTACTGTATGTCTCTAGAAGGAACTGAGAGTCTGTTAAGGCTCCCTCGTTCCCTGAGATTTACATTTAATTTTGGAACTTGGTTCTGTTTCCTCTCTTATTGGGAAGTTTTTGCAGTGTAGTAAGGCTAATACTAATCACTTCATCTCTTTTGCCTGGGAGGGGCATGACTAAACTGTTTTGAGACATGTTTTCCTATCTTTCTTCAGCCCTTTGCTCAAGGATTGTGACAAAAAACCCCAGCAACCACAAAACAATTTGTGTTTACGTGGCAGTTGACACCCTAAATTATATTTTGAAAGTGTAATACAGTGTTTATATAAATTGTATACTTATATCACAATGAGTATAATACTTGTCAGACAAGTGTGACATACTTAAGGCTACCTGTAGTTTTTCTTTATTATGTGTTTTCCTAGAGCTTGTAACAATTTGGGAAATACTTTCTTATCCTAATGTAATCTCTCCAGAATTTTCACTAGTGTTATTGAAAAACATTTTAGTGAAAATGCCAAAGGGCACATCTGTTCCCAGAGTTTTGTAATCTGAAACCTACCAAGTCTAGGCTTGGTTGCAGCAATCTTATAAAAATCTGATGAACTGGCAAAGATGGAAAATGTTCTCTGCGTTTTCTTCTCTGAAAACTTCTTCATGTTCCATGCACCATCTAGGGCATGTTGATTAGGTTTACAGAATACCAAGAAAAAAAGTAATATGTTCAAAGGTTGAAAAAAATAATCCCTTTCTTGGTCACTTTTCAGCCAGGTATTCCTCAATATTAAGCATGTTTTTTAGAAAAGAGCTGTCCCACAACTGGTAATTCAAGGTGGCTTCAGAAAGCAGACTTAAAGCACTGTGTCTCTTTAGCATTGTACCAGTCTTTCCAAACGATCAACAGCGAAACTGTCACTGCTTACAATTGTTGTGGCATCTTGTGGCCACCTCTTGGCTTTCACCGTTGTGACTGATTTGCCATGCCTCTGACCGTTTGAGTCTTAGTGAAAGCACAGTTGTCCTGGAAATGCAGAAATTTTACTTTCACAAAAAAGTCTCTTTTTCAAACTTGACCAAGGCAGAAGTTCTGAGGTGTCTGCAGCACTGGTTTTCCATAGTTTGTCAGGTTGCAGTTTGGCAACACAGCCAAGCTTCTGAAACGCTGCTTGAAAAGCCAGCTCCCTGGCTGACCTCTGGGCTGTATCAGCAATACAATAGGCAAAGTCTTATGAAACCTACAGGCAAACTTTGCAGGTTTTTGCATTCAGGTTCCTATTTCCATGCAACCCCAATTAAGGAAACTAAATGTTGTTCACAAGTGCCGTTGTCATCAAGCAGCATCTGCAATCCTATTACGAATAAGAGATAGGGAAAATTATTTCTGTATGCAGTTTGAAAAAGAATATGAATGGCTATTTTGTGAAAAACTTTTTCTATGTTAGTATTGTGATTCGAATCAGCTGTTTACAAAGGAGGGATGTGATCTGAGCTCGGCACAGAAAGCTTGAATCCTGTCTCTGAGCCTTTCTCTCCAGAGTAAATAAAAACAATTTCTGTGAATAGATTTTTCAGGGGATGTGTGGAACTTTATGACTCTCTTTGGAAGAGAGATTTGATGCAGTAGGTGTGGGGCAGTTAACAGTCATACACACTGGCTTAACAAAAGCACAGTATAAGATCCAGGTTTCTGGTCCCAGAGGCTCGGTGATCCACTTTCCAGCTTTAGTTCACAAGGTATTTTCTCCTGCCTTATTACATTCTTAAATTTCAACTTAAAATAAACCTGTAAAACATCCCAACCTTTGGCTGAATCCATCAGATCTCTTAGCTGGAATCACAACACTGAATCACATTTCCAAACTACTTCTGAGGGAGGGCTTATAAAACCTCCTTTTGGGCCAGCTCCCTTGTCCAACTCCTATGTTAATTAATTAAAGAGCAACGTGCTTGTACATTCTTTATCTTTCTCAACTGATAACGTCAGGTAAGAAAAAACGTTAAAACTGGTATCTGTGAATAAGTTGGTTATGTCTACCCACCTAGAAGCTGCAGGACCAAAAATGTTCCACATTATCGTGCTGCAGTTGTAATGACTATTTTAGGCACTAATGTTGTCCCATGGTCTACCAAATGTAGCCGCATTATGGACTTTGATTATTTTGAGTGTCTTGAGTTTTTGAACACCTGCTTCTCCTTTATTGACCTATCCATTTTGTAGGACCGTTGTTACCTTATCAAATTGCAAATTCTCTGTTCAGTGAGTAAGAATTAACAGTATTACTAATGAGTATATTTTTATGACCTGAAAATCTGCTGTATTGCCAGTTAATATATTAGAATAATTTATAAGACAATTGACCATCTGCCAGTGATATTTATGATATTAGCTGGGCATATCAATAAAGGTAAATATTGCCTCCAATTGAAAAGGTTGTCATTCATAGTGTAATTAAATTTTTATTGTTTGTGCTCTCTGTACAGCCGCACAGCTTTTGGTAGAGCTTTTGTTAAGAAAATAAGATCAATTACTCAGTATAAGTGCTCTATTTTTAATAAGAGTATGTTAATCTATAAATCTTACAGGCTGACAACTGTACTGTAGTATCTTGACTCTCTAGTAGTTTAATTAATAAACATGCATTTGCTCATTTTGTCAGAGCAAGTTTATTGGTATAATGAAATAATCTTTTACTGATTAATGAAACTCCAAATCTTCAGCTTGATTAATTTCTTAGCATGAAAATGAAGTGGATTTCTTATATCGAACAGGTTATTCTAGGGATATTTTAATATGGTTTTTTTTCCCATTAATACATTTACATATAATTATTTTCCTTGTTTTCATCTTTCAATTAACTCTTTGGAATATTGTGGTTGTGAGCTTTTTCAAGCTTTTAGAATGAGGTGGTCACATTTTCTATTTGATATTTTATGTGCATTGATTCCACTCTGTTCACAGACATGCTGAAATGTTGCCAAAATTTGCTAGACAGCTAGTTGCGTTACTTTTACCCCAAATTGTCTTTGCTGCAGATAGCTTATAAGAGTTAATAAAAGATGAAGCTTTAGAATATTACTTAGAAATATTGCATTTTGATTCTTGGATGATACATGCTATTTTCCTGGGTTAGAAGAACTGTAATCCAGAGCTAAACCAAGTGAGCTTTCATGTCAAAGTCCTAAAATGTTTCATGAGTCTGGGTTCGTACAAGTAAATCATGAGCATATGTATTTTCTAGTACAAATATATATTAAATTACACTGTTCTAATTCAGATTATTTTTATTCCTTTGGTTGTCATTTTCTCTTTTTCTGTTTCCTCAGTCTGTTTGATGTTTGGAGACCTGAAGAAGTTAAAGAACTGTAATTTTTTTCAGAACCCTAAAGGGAAGTTTGCTTTTGTTACTCATTTCTGGGAACACCTGTGCACTGTTGAGTTTAATTGGGCTACAGCTGGTGCCACTGATGTGTGGAGTGAGCAGGGCTTTGCAGTCTGACTGGAAGTCTCGACATTGTGTGTCATTGCCTGTTTCCTAAGCTATTACCGTACTTACATAAGTTAGAAAGTGTTCTAATTTTTAGGGGATTATGTTCTCTGTCAACTGATATCGCTAGTGTAGGAAGACCAACACTACGAATGGTGAGCGTATTGCACACTAGTGGAAACAGTCTGCTGAACACCCACTAACTTTAATTGCTCTTTGGAGAAGTTGGGTGGTCATCTTACAAATGCTGTAATGAGGAATCACTGATCAGTATCTTTAAAGTGTTGAGGAGAGTTTTAATATAGAAGGAAGATGAGCTATGCATTTTCTGGTTTTAAAAGTGTGATTGAAAGCAAGCTACCTGGCTCCTGTTCTAAAGAGCTTCTAGAAGACCCTATATACCAAATACGCTGATCAGAAATAAAGATACATTTGAAAAGAAAATCAGTTTATAGTTAGTCTTTTAGCTGAGGAATGTGTTAAGTTTACAAGTAGTAATAAGTACTATTGAGCTTAGAGGAATTCTTCAGCTTAAGGGCTGAATAAAAGTTTAAGGAAATCAGGGTATTGACCACCATGCATTAAAGATGACCTGTTACTTTTCTTACACACGTTAGGACTGTAGGTTTGCTAGCTATTTTACACACACAGTAATATCATTGCTTAAAGAAATTGCAAACAGTATAAACTAACAGATCAAGTTTACCAACTTCTGTGGTTATGTTAAAAGCAGTTCAAAGCACTTGGTACACCCACATACCCCCTCACGGGGAAGAGAGCACCACTGGCATGGTGGGTGATATGTGCTAAAGCAGTGGGTCTGGCTACTGTCTCTGGTCCACTGTAGAGCAAAGGCTTAGCTTGTACAGCTGAAATAATTTCAGCATAAAGTTCCTGTGGTGGCCCTGAATTACCAGACGGACTTAGCCATTGGCACTTTTTGACGACATGCTGCCAAAGGACCAGCTGCTTCCTGTAGGAGACCTGCCATCTGGAGCTTAGAGAGTGATCCCTTTGATAGACATCTCTGGCAGTGAACAGTTTGCTGCATGTAATTTTTCCTCTTTTCCTTTTTTTCTCACCCCTGAAGTTTTGCAGTAGTTTATACAGTAAACTTGGTGAAGAGATGTTACGAGATCTCTTTTCTCTCTGAATTGACAGTGGAGGAAGTTATCTGATTAATTATTTGGGAGTCAGCCTTAAATAACTAAAATTCCAAGTTAGAAATTGTGACAAAGGACTGAGGGTCATATCAGAGAATAGCAGCTAGAAAGCACGTGAGTGGACACAGTTTGATATAAGGGAGGTGAATTGATTTATTCCGGATAGAAAGCCGTTAAGAAGGATTTTGTTAGGTACGTGTTTAAAGACTTAAGACAAAGAATTTGAAATGTGATGAAATCCTCTGTTGAGCTGGAACTGCCAAAGAAAGCAGTGAACTTGGGAGTGATTTAGACAGGCTTGGCTTCAAGTTGGATAGATGGATTTCCAATTCTGTGTGGAGAAATATAGAATAACAATAACATGGGATAAAGGACATAAAAGGTGAACATGCACTCGCTAGCCAGAAGTTAATAAATATTGAGCAGGATGTCTATCTGGAGATAGGAGTAGATGCAATTGTAAAATCCCTGTGATGGACAGCAAAGAGTAATGAGGCTACATTCTGCTTGTGGGTCTAACTGCTGGCTCAAAATAAGATCTAACACAGATCGTTTGTGGATGACTTCATCCTAGCAGAGCAGACCTATGTTTGAAGTATTACACAGAATGCAGCAATATTATAGAAAAGTAAGAAGGAAAGCATGATACTTCTTCATGAAGTAATTTCATGTGACTTTTTCCTGTAGTTTCATTCCATCTTACTTTATTCTGAAAGGATTCCTGAGGCATAGCAGGGTCCGTGGTAGCCACCTAGCCATGTGGCTAGGCAGTAGGTCATTCACACCTTTCCACAAAATCAGAATTGGCTCCCTGGGAGTTTCTGCTCCATTTCTCTTCAGCTGTTGTAGTAAACTTTCTTAAGGCAGTACAGTCCTGAAACATCCTCTGGAGCAGCAGGCAAATTTCTAGGAAGAGCTGGTCCTTTTAAAAGCAATCCTGAGCTTATCAGTGAGGGCTAGAAGCAGAAGGGCAGAGAATTTCAGCGGATGCAATGGTGAATCTGCTGTCTGGGACTATTTTGCCCCCATTTGCTTTATGACTTTGCTTTACAGTTTTGTATCTCTGTATCATCTTGGCTAAAAACCTGAAGGTTATTCAGCTAAAGATGGCTCCTTGCCATGACTTACACAACTTCTATGACAATTAGGAGTCTGCTCTTGCTCGAGATGTGTATGTACTACTTTCATTTACAGAATCTTTCTATAAAAGCCAGCAGTTTTTTTTCACAATGGTATCAAGGAGTTTACAAAATTTGTGCCAAAGGAATAACACTGAATTAAATAAAAAGCTTTATTTTATGTGGCTTTCATTTCATACATAGCTCTCATTCTTTGTAGTACAGCAAAATAATAAATAATTGCTGTAGTTAATTAAAAGTAGAAGTACAATTGAATTATTCCGCTCTCTGGAAATGCTATTTATTTTGTACAAACTTCAAAACAAGAGAATAATTTCTTTTATATAAAGGTGTATATAATTTATTAGGAAATGGAAGCGTAATTCATCACAACCTTGTTTTCCTCTTTAAAAGCCTCAAACTATAAGCTCTTCTACTTTCTGTTAGTATGTGGGCCTGGCATAGGAAAAGAGCAAGTGGACATTTACAGATGAGAACACACTAAGGAAATTACTTTTGTCACATGACAGAAGCTGTGCCATGTTGCAATACAGGTGATGGTTTTGGAAATATTTTCAATGAAGTTTTTGTTGAAAACAAAAAGCAGTGTGCATCTTACATGTCTATCCAACTTGATCTAATACATGAGTTATGCCACTTCATTAATATTGTTGCTGAGCTGCAGTCTGTCTGGATCCATCTCCCTGTTCCAGAATCAGGGTCAAAGCCACTTCTGCACAAAGCCACCTCCAGTGATGCAATAGTCTTACTGCGATGTCAGTTTTCACCTTTATTCTTTCAGCTGTGGTTGCTGCAGTTCTAAGAGATTGCCAACACTTGTTACCACCCTCTGTGTGAAGGGTTAGTAATGCCACAGCAGGAGCAGTGGATAGACATGTATGTCTAGACTGCCATGGCCAGCCAACAGTCCTTTTTGTGCTCCAGCAATGAGCTGTAGCCACTGAGCCCGAGGAACACATTTGTTCCTGCTGCCTCTGCTGCAGGTGCAGAGGTTTTTGACAGCAGCAGAAAGCAGGGCCAGTGTAGTTGAGGGAGGTGTTTTTGTGGCATTTTGATGTGGTCTGCAGGGGACAAAATTCTCGTGCTTTGCTGCTTCCTTTTGTTAAGAGCAGCAGTCACTAAACACATTCGTATATGATGTTGTTCCTGAAGAACCACAAAGAAAAGCCGAGGTAGAAATCTACATGGTCTCTTTTAAAAAGTCTGGAGGCTGGTGGAGCATATTTGAAAACTGTGTCTGTATGATTGCCTGGGGTCTCACGTCCTGCCCTAGGCCTTAGGTCTTGGCTACGGTCAGAAGCAAGATGCTGTGTTGCGACAATTTTGCCTATTTCCTTCTGTGTTCTCTTGTTCATAAGCAGCAGGCAGGAAATTTGGCAAGTCTGTAGGCTAGAAACAAACTACAATGAAAATGAAAAGGAAAAGTAAAAGATTTGAATTCACTGAGGTACCAATGAAAGTAGAGGTGATTGTACTATTTTATTTTTTTTTTCCCCCTTTTTCCCAAATGATACTGCCAGTGGTCCTTCAGAAGATGTAGCAGTAGGCTTCTGGTAAAATGGTAGGATTAGCCCTGCAGCAGATGAAATCAAAACAAAACAAAGTACTAGAACTGTGAATACTGAAAACTAGTTGAGTATGAGAAATATTGCTGTTTCTGGATCTGTCAAAAAATAGCAAATAGTAAAAACATGTATTTTCAAACTGCAACAGAAATACCTTTCATCAAAGATTAATTCAATCTGAAAACAATATTGCATCGTCTTGTATAACATCAGCTTTCCATTTGCACTGTTACGAAGTTTTGCAGCTGCTTGACTTTGCCAACAAGGTGATTCAGATTTATTGGTTGAGTCGCTTTCACCATAAAATGGATCTAGTTACAGATGTGGGCATAAAGGTGAGGGGGGAGGAAAGCTTTTAAAATTTGAATAGCTAGAAAATAAGAAAATAATTAAATTTTGGCCTAAAGATAATTTCTGACTGAAAGGATTTGTCTGGGAAAGTTATCACAGAAGTGGAATTAGGAATGGAAGCAGGAACTTAAAAGTAACAACTTGCTTGTGTTACATGATACATATATTTTGATATATATATATATAGAGAGAGAGAGTTAGGTGTAGTTCACATATTTTCATTTCTTGTACTAAGTTTATACTAATATTAGCTGTTTTATTCCAGCACTGCAATTGCTTGATAAGAAAAAAAATATCAATTTTTCATCAGTTTGTCTTTTCCCTTTAAGCTGATACAGTGATGTTCAAGATGTTATACTAAGTGAAATAAAAAACCCATTTGTGCTGTGCACCTCCTGTAAATAACTTGCTAGTATTCTTTTCCGTCAGAATTACTAATAAGAAAAAGATTCTATGATGGTCTTACAAGGTGGGGTTTGGAACATCTGATTTCTTTCATGTGTACGCCTCACACCTATTGTTGCAAAATGGGCATTTTTCACTGTAAGTGTTATTTGCTGATGCCTAAATGTTCAATGAATAATTCAGCCCCTTTACCCTTCTTGCTTTGCTGCACAGCTATTGAGATCTCAGAGCAGAGCCATATCAATACATTCTGACTCACTTTACAGCTCCAATTTCATGCTTGGCCTTTCCAAGATACATACAAGCAAAAATAAATAACTGAAAGAAAGAAATTATCTGTACAAATTGTTTTAGGAAACCTCATGTGTGTGTGTGTAATAAGCCCTTCCTATCCCTCCTAAATTAAAATGGATTGTTAAAAGGAGTCTGCGGTTTTTTGATCAGGTAAATCCTGTTGTGTTACAGCTATGTCCACGAATGTGTGGGTAAGAATTCAAAAATACAATGAAGTTGCAGAGCACTGTGGGTGCTATCTTTAGTGATCATGAGTACGTGGCTGTGTATGTACATAAATCAAGCATATATTATGGTGAGAAATGGAACTGCTGAGTCCTGTATTTAGGAGGCTTAATTTCTGCATGGGTGTACTTTACAGTGATTGAAGCAGGTAGATCTGCATGTTCTTCTAACTTTTCCATTGTGACAAAATATGAACAAATTTGCCTTACCTTTAACTGTCAACTGGTTTTGCAACTTGTTAATTCACATACTCTTTAGTTAATTAAAAGCTAATTATGTGCTGAAGGGTCAGCAGGGCAAACAATGCTTTATAACCTTCAGAACAGGGGAGCTGTCCACATGGGAAAAGCGAGGACTTTTTCAGTAAGCGGTTCATTTCTCAGTGTGGTCAAGACAGCTATATCTAGCCTTACACCAGAAGGCAGAGATTTCTCCTTGGATGCTAGAAACACTTGGAACCTGGCTACCCTTGCAGTCAGCAGAACTTAGGGACCTATATTCCATCATGAGCCCAGGTTCAGTTCTTGTATAAAAGGGGATGATAAGATTAACCACAACCATTTGAAACAATTCCAAATTGGAAGGGGTTGTCCTCAGTGAATAATCACAAGGTGTTTATCATCATGCTACTTAAACTTGACTTAATTATGAGTGTTTATTAGGAGTCATTGCCTGCAATGATTGAATAAAAAAGAAATATACTCCAGTACTGGAAAGGATAATTTAAAAACTTATTTCCTGTGAGCTTCCTTGCTATTAATTTTGGGGAGCAATCATTTGGACTGTTCTGAAGCTGAAAATCTGGTTTTTC
Source organism: Falco rusticolus (assembly GCF_015220075.1). NCBI lineage: Eukaryota > Metazoa > Chordata > Aves > Falconiformes > Falconidae > Falco > Falco rusticolus. The sequence continues at coordinate 52,508,636 of NC_051187.1, forward strand.
TCAGTCACCAACTTGAGACAAATATTTTACAGTTGGATTTGTTCAGTGGAGAAAGAGAATGTCCCTTTCAGAAGTGCTGTTTGTCTGTTGAAAGCCACAGTATCACAGAATGTTCAGGTTTGGAAGGGCCCTCTGGGGATCCTCCAGTCCATCCCCCTGCTAAAGCAGGTTCACCCAGAGCAGGTTGCACAGGATCGCGTCCAGGTGGGTTTTGAATGTCTCCAGGGCGGGAGACTGCACAGCCTCTCTGGGCAGCCTGTGCCAGGGCTCCGACACCCTCAAAGTGAGGAAGTTCTTCCTCATATTCAGAAGGAACTGCCTGTGTTGCAGTTGTGCCCATTGCCCTTTGTCCTGTCGTTTGGCACCACTGAAAATAGCTTGACCCCATCCTCTTGGCACTCACTCTTAAGTCATTTGTAGACATTGATGAGATCCTCTCAGTCTTCTCTTCTCCAGGCTACACAGGCCCAGCTCCCTCAGCCCTTCCTCAGAAGGGGGATGCTCCAAGTCCCCCCATCGCCCTCGCAGCCTCCGCTGCGCCCTCCCAGCAGTTCCCTGTCTCTCTTGACCTGGGGAGCCCAGAACTGTACCCAGCACTCCAGGTGCGGCCTCACCAGGGCAGAGTAGGGGGGGAGGACAACCTCCCTTGAACTGCTGGTCACGCTCCTCCTGATGCACCCCAGGGTGATCCCACTGGCCTTCTTGGCCACCAGGGCACACTTCTGGCTCATGGTCAGCTTGCTGTCCAAAAATAATTCTTAATAGTGGTTGCAGAGAAAATATAATCAAGTACTCAAAGTATAACTTTAAATCATATTTTTTCTCTCTGTTATGAAACCAAAGGGATTTTATTCTCCTAAATAAACAAAACCTCTGGCTACAGATGAGCTGCCCATAACAACTGCAGATTTGTTAGAAGTTCTGGTTTTTTTCCAAGTACTGCTATAAGACCTTGGCTGCTAAGTTATTTGCTAGACCTCAAGGTATATTTAAATATAAGCCTTTGTTCCTCCTCTAGTATGTGAAAAAAAAAAAATTATTTACAAAAGTTGCTAGGGAAAATCTTTTCTAAAGAACAGTTACAATTTAAATACTTGCAGTGCAACCTCTCCCAGGATGCCCCATGAGATAATTTTTTAGGATTTTCCTAAATGGAAAGAGTCAAGCATAGTGAGATAAAGTGTGAAGCTTATTTATTTAGTGTATTAGTTCGCAAAGTTTAGATGTGCTCTTTTAGGAATAAAGTGTATTTAATATTCCTGAACATGAATTAATGCTTCAGTTTGTCAGTTGTTATTTTCAGTGAGACCTTCATTTGACAACAGTGTTTCTCCTGTACATTGCAGTGGATAATTGAATTGATACTTGGATAAAAAAATCAGGGTTACATAAAAAATAGGTACATGGTGTTAATAGGTATCACATAAGCACTTCTAAAGTTTTAACTTTTGCTGAGATACTTTAGGTTAAAAATGGGAACAGCTGTAGTCTCATTTTGTATTTTGGGTGGATTTTTTTTCCAGATTCTTAGTATCATTGTCTAAATATTATCTATTATTAAAGGTTGCTTACTGCTTGTCTTAGTAATGTACTCATTTGTGGATGGCAATACTACAATATTAGTCCTCTAGAGCTCATCAAAGTGGAATTTTTTTTTCCATATAATGTTCCAAAAATTTTCAAAACTTCTGATTATCTGGGTATACCTGGCATGTACTGGCTGGCTGGTATAGTAGTATGTTTTTTTTAAAAAGGTATTTTAGTGAAAAGTGACTTTATACATCACTCATATTACCTAATTATATTCTGATGTTCGTATCTCATCAAGCATGCAAGTTGTTGGGACAGCAGTTACAAGTTATAGCAGATGGAAGTCACTATTTTTATAACTATAAATAGTTAATTTGCTGTCATTCTTTATTCCTCCAGAGGTAGAGGAAATAAAAGTAAGTCAGTTGATATAGTGGTAAAAAGAAATCTGCAAAGTTTTTGCACTGGCTGCTAATTCTGGTTTTGTGTGATTGTTCTTTTTAGCCATTTTTTTGTTTGATGACATCAGTGGAAGCATAATGCAGTCTCTGTTCAAAGAGTTGTTTAAAATTATTATCCTCCAAATAATAGTAGCTTTTTGGAGAACAACATTATCATAATGACCTCCTCACTTTTGATTTGTGTCATGTGCTTGACCTTAATGTCCAGCCTGTCTATGGGTCAGTGGGAAACACATGCCTGCAATAAAAAACACAAATATATGGATGGGGAAACAGTCAGAAGTGATTCTTTTCAATGAGTGTGTGAATTCCATTTGTGTTAATGTTTTTAACCTCATCTGAATTTTTTTGTCTCTAACACTTTGCGTACGTTTTCAGTGATGCAATTACGCTTATGTGCTTTAACTAGCTGGTGGCTGTGGATAGCCATACTTGTGCTGACTGCAAAACACTGCTGCTGTAGGAGGCACATATTTTAGTAACATGGCAATGTGGTGTCCCTGTAACAGTGAGCACACTTCCACAGACTACCAAATGTAGTGTTGTATCTTCTACACTTAATCAAAGAGTGCACACAGGTGTCCTGTTTGCTGGTAGCCAGGAAGCCTGTGGCATGATCACTGTTAAAAGCATGAAGTTACTTTCCATATGCAAGCACATGTTGATTGTATTGAAGAATCTGAGTTTCCCATATATATGAAGGCGGCAGTGGCCAGTACATAGTATTTTTTTAACACTTAACGATTTCTGTATAAACATAGAACTTTTAAAATTACATTCCTTTTTCTTAGCTTTTTAGAATTTCTGGTTCTCCTGTTTACAGGAGGGGAGGTCTCTGGCGTGAACAGGTAGCCATTCAGGTAGCTGCATCTTGATTTCCCGTGATAACTTTCATGCGCTCCATGATAGCTGCAAGGATTGTGTTTAGACTCAATAAAAGAATTCCAGTTTTTGTCCCCAGTTGCTGCTCTGGGCCACAGGACATCTGATAGCTTCTCCTGTTGGACCAAGTCCTTACATCTTTCATCAGATGGTGTGAAAGATTTGACTCTACACCAGTCAGGTGTATGGATTTGATCCTTGGTGGATGTATCAGTTTCCTGATAGTATCTGCCTGTAACATGCTGCCTACCAGTGAGGTCTGCACACCAATACATACTTTTCACTATCTTTCCTTCTAGAAGGAGCTGTTTAATATAAAGCAAAGCACAATACGTTATCTACTGGCAGAGTCCTACTTGGCTTCTGTACTCTGTGAGAAAAAGATTTCTCATTAATTTATCAGATTCATACCCTCCATCCCACTCACAAGGTCATCACTTGTTACAGTCATCACTTGTTACAGTGAGTCATTGACTAAGCCTAAAATGTATTGTATGTTTTTCTGTGCAAACTGTGCAAGTTTAAAGACGACTTCCTGAGTTAAAATAATTCTGATGAATATTTGCAAATTTGCTGCAGATTCAGCAAGAGGTGGTTTGCTGACACAGTAGATGCCTTTACTTACTAAAGAACAATAAAACCCCATGGAAGATTGGCATGAGGGCCAAAAAGAAAGTATTGCAATGGGCACAGAAATATCGGTTTGTTAATTAATACACACTTTCAGACCTGTGAGGCTATATATACCTGTTGCTGTAGTCAGTTTAGTTTGGAATGAAGCTGTTCACGTGATTTGTTAATCCATGCTGTCCATAGGAACTTTGTTACGGCAATGATACTGATGTTTTTTTACATTTTATATCATTCACTTCAGAAATGCTGTTTTTCTGACTGGTCCCAGTGTAGCCCTGGACGTCATTTAGTAAATACCTTTTATTAACTACATCTGTCAGATCTGTTATTTACTTTGGCCAGCTACTGTAGTAATAAAAGGTATAATGAAGAAAAGACTCTCATGTGACATGTTGATCTGTCCATAAACAATACATGTAAAGGAACCTAAGCAACTAAAATCAGAAAAGACATTTTTATTTTCTAATAGTTGCCAATTTTAATTTAAGTCATTAAAGTGCTTGTGATACTTAGCTCTTTGGGTTATCAATGAACAAAGTAATTTAAGCTGCATTGAAGTACGGACTTCAAAAGTTAACATCTGCATGTGGTTTTGATGACAGCTTTGACCAAGATAAAGTATTCAGAAGTAAATATTTATTAATTAAGAAGATTCATTGGCAGTTGCAATAGGATTAACAAAAAAAAAGTCAGGGAGAATTTATTTTTCCTGCTTTTTCTTCTCTATTACAATTTGTACTGAGTCTGATGATGAATAATTGAGGACAGATTTCCAGATCTGTTCAGCATTGACCCAAATCAGCTCCTACTAAAATCACTGTGAATCATTTATGACGGAAACATTTCACAGTTAAAACTAAAGGTAATACTGTTGAAGTAACTGTTGGAGATATATGAAGGCAAATATGGATGTATTTCACTGTTGGCCATCTAAGTTACACAGTATGCTCTTACTTCTTTCTAGAAAAGTTATATGCATTTGGAATAATCAATATTCCCTGCTGGGGCCTATACTAAGTGCGTTAGAAGAAACATATAATTATTTATTTATTTATTTATTTATTTATTTATCTATTTATTTATTTATTTATTTTCCCCTTCATGATTAAGCTGTTCTTTTACTCCTCTGATTTTCCAAGTGACAGTGAACTCTACTGCTCCTCCACTCTTGAGGGGAATTCATTATAGCAGGTCACTGAAATGCATTATAAAAAATGAAGTTTTGTAAGTTGTGTCATCTGACACTTACACTTCCAGTTTTTGACAGGATTTTTGAAAGAAGCCATGGAATTGTGGTGTAGTTTGTATTTATTTCAGATCTGGATGCATGGATTGCCAAGCTGACTTTGAAATCTAGCCTTTAGAAAAGGTTTACAAAATCAATTCAGTGACCTGGAAGCAGTACTTCTGTTATAATTCATGGACAACAGAATACAGGTAAAGAGGGGGAGAGGGAAATGAAAGGAAGGAAAAAAAAAAGATTTGAGGCATGTAGGAGACTTAGAAAATTCCCCTTTATTTAGGATTAAAGATTAGACTCATACAATAGTTCTGCTTCTGGGTTTCTTCTCCTGTCTTTGAGATGCTCTAAACTGTTCATGCAAATCCTGGGGAACTCCATTGGTTCTTGTTGTTCATGAATGTACGCTACTTAAGAGAGAATGGAATGAGTAATTCTTCATGAAGTTTGTAATGTTTTAGATGGTATCTTTATTTATGGTATTTAATATCTTGCTTCAAATTAATCCTAATAAATTCAGTGGAATTAAACCTGAGAAATAATCTGTGCCATTACTGCACTAAGGATTTCTGATTTGAGCCTGATATGGGTCTATAACAGTTTTACACACTGCAGAAGCATTAAAAAGCTGTTCAACCTAGGGAGTCAAAATAAGAAGTGGCATTTGATTCCCTAGTTGTCACTAGTTCTCCAGATTGGGCTGTTAGGATCCAAACTTCACACACAATATTTATTTTTCTTTCTGTTTTATATTAAGAGAAGGATGTCTGCCTTTCTTTAATGTCAGATTGTGATTTCATTTTCTACATTGCGATTTCCAAGGAGATTCCCGTACTGTGTGCATCAAGCCTGGCAGTCTCCTGTTGGGTTCAGCAGGCTTTTTCATTCACCTGTCACATTTGCTGAGCTGTCAAGCTCATGGGTTGTTTTTGAAACAGAGTGTTTCCATTCATGCATGGAAATAGGTGAAAACCAGTAAGTGTTTGAAAGAGAAGGTATTTGGGTGTTGGGTGTGCTTGTGCATTTTACTGGAGCATGTCTAATTCAAACCTTGCAAATATGAAGTTAAGCTGGAGTATTGAACTGTGAGTCTAAACATAGCTGGGCAGAAAATACCTCTATATTCATTAAACAGCAGAAAATTGTGCCACCTTATTAAAAAAAAAATACTATTTCAGCGGAAGACCAAAGGCACATAATGTCTTCAGAATAAACTGCTTGTTTTCAGTCTTCTAAGAAAAACTCAAAAGAAGCAAATACTTTTGTTAAAAAAAAACAACAACAACCAAATTTTCCTTTAAAAAAAGCTTCCGCATTATTCATTAGCATTCGTTCTTATTTCCATTGACAGTGCCTTGAGAGACTCACTTAATCTCTTTGTCTTTTTCTGCCTTCTTTAAAGGCAAAGTGGTAAGATTTAATTGTATCAAAGTATTGCAAGGAATCAGAAACAGTTGAAAGCAAGGATCTTTAAAAGCAGTAAATGGTATAACTTGGTTTTAAATGTTGTCATAAAGTAAAAAGCTCAAGTTTCAAACTGACAATTTTTTTAGTTCATTTTTTTCTGAAGGCATAGGCTCAGATAAAGCATGTACCAAAGCAAGCAGTGTGGGAATGGTATTAAAATAAAAATAAAAGTAAAAAATAATCATTATGAGCATGAGTGGAGTGAATGCATAGAAGTGGAAATTAATGAACGCCTTCCAGTGGCACAGGCTGTAACTGTGTCATGGCATTGGGCTGTATTAATGTAAATGGTAAGACAGCATGATTCTAGCAGTTGTAGTTCTGCTAATTGTTTGCATTCATAGCTTAATGATGCTAGAAAAAATGGTACATTTCTCAGTAAGATACATCTAACACTTAAGCCAGCATTATGTTCTGAACCAAGTGACTGAGCTGTATGTAGCTTGCTTGCAAGTGTTTGAAGCAATGCTAACCTTTGAAATTCCCTGGGGGAAGGGGAATGTTCTCTTGATTTAAAATGTGTTACAACTGTTCATATGCTAAGCAATATATGCATTAGAGACATTGCTGTAGGCTCACAGCAAAGTTGCATCTCTTACACATTAATATTTCCAAGTACCTTTCTGAGCATATTTGTGCATTTTGGTGTTCTTGTGGGACTTGCTGTTGTCATATCCCTGGGCTTGGCTTAATGGGAAGAGGGAAGCTTTAAAGATGAAATTTGCTAAAAAGGATAAGGAGTTCTATTTCAAATGTCTTTTTGTAAAAATTAATTTCAGCAACAGCACAAACATAATTGCATACAGGACCACAGGATGGAAAATTAGTATATCTGTTGTTGAACACAGTGCCCTGGAAAGGCTACTGATGCCCCCACAAAGACTCAACTCTGCACACAGGGCAGGTGCAACTGTCTCTGGCAGTCTCAAAACCTGTAGTAAGAGACTCAAAGCAGAACCTTTAACATGCCCCTAGGTAAGAGGACAACGATGTTGATAATGTCCTGGGTCTCTGTAGTATCAGTGTCTGCATAAAGTACAACTGCCTTATAACCCCATGGCACGTACCAAAGCCCCAGTGATGTTATCGACCTAGTGGGATGTGCAAAAACTTTGCTGTCCCCAAAAATACTAATTGGTTTGACTGAAGCATGAGAGCAGATACACATCAAGTACTTCAGAAATGGTACCACAAAGTCATGCCAGTTTACGGTGCTTTACATCCTATTTGCAATTATAGCAGTTGCAGCAACTGAAAGTAAACTATGCATCAAAAAGGGAAAAGGTATTCCTAGTGCTGACAAGTATTACTGTGCTGAACCAGCAGAAATAGACACATGAATCACACAATTAAAATGTGGTTCAGACTTCCACTCTCCTTCCCATAAGTTTTGCAAGTTCCAGCTTAAACTGGTTAATTTTCCTGCCCTGCTGCACTGTGTGGAGGACAGTTCCAAAACTCCCTTCTCCTATTTTTGCATCTAAATATATTGCAAGACTAACTGGTTTTAATATCTTGAAAATCAGACTGTGCATAGACATAGTGCTTCGAAGTATTTGACCACTTGTACACTGCCATGTAAGTTACAGTTATCACCTGATCATACCAACTGCACACGCTGAAAGAGAATATATGTGCCTATGATAATATATAGCTGTAATATAATAATAAGAATGCTAATAGTAGCACAACCTGTTTAATGCACAGAATCTGTCAGTGTGGTACACTAGTACATCATCAGCACAAACAATGCAACAGAAATTACCTTCCTGATTTTTAACGCTGAGATCTTGTGTGCTGACCAAGAACATATTTTTTCCTTTTCCTTTTTTTTTTTTTTTTAATTTTTAAGGCAGTGTTTATTGTTGGTGCGCACTGACAGACTTTTGAAATCTTTTCCCACTGAATACCCATGAGGATAGAACCAAGGACCAGTTCTCAAGATTTAAATTCTCACAAGGTCCTGTGGTAGGATTTCAGGGATTTGTTGCCGATACCAGCGCACCTTGGCTTGTGTAGAGTTTTTAACTGTGTGTGTGGTTTTGACAGTCATTTTGAAGGGTGAGAAATGGCTCCATATTTGCATTTTTAACATTCATTATGGAGAAGCTAGAAGCCTGTGGTTTTCAATTGCCTTTCTAACAGTGGTCAGATGATGAAGACAATCTGTTTAACAAACTGGCATATAAGATAGCTTTCTCCGTATGTCACACATTTGCCATTCCATCTGCTGGGTAATAAAGCCAGCAAAAACCCAGCCTGACCAACCCCTTAGGTGATCTTCTTGTTGCCTTCCAAAAAGCACCAGAAAAAGTGACAAACTCATTTAAACTTTAACATATATTATTTCATTTAGTGCTTCCTGTTGTTCTTGATACTACATAATATAAAACCAATAGGCGTAAATCAAATATTTGAGGTAAGCATTGTTTTTTACTCTTTGTCCTTAAAGAAGGAAATATATGAGGTTATGAGAATATGATGCACCTTACCAAAGATCTGTAGTAGGTACAATAAGCTAGTGCTTTTCCTTTTTTTAGGTCAGTTAGCGTTAGTGAAGAACAGTCAGACTCACAGAATTCGAAAAGGATGATTGTGTTGCCAGTGTAAGCAATAATAGGGCCAGAGAAATGGAAGTTTGTCTATGTAGCTGAACAAAATATAGAAAAATACAAAGGGGAATTAGGCAAAATACCAGTTTGTAAAACCGCATCTTTAATAGGCACTTTGCATCTAATGGAAGGTGGGAAACTTTCACAAGAATTTATTTGAATGTATTTTTCTAACTGAACAAAAAATATCAACTTGATAACCTGCTGTAAAATTGGCATTTAGTGTGGGAGTGTTCCAGAACTTCCTTGGTACATGGTTCAACTGTTCTTTGAACAGTCTTCCACTAAATGTAGTATTGGTGATTACCAAATGCTAATGAGGGCATGCTGAAAAAAAGTCTGTTTGACAGTGAATTTAAGCATCTTTGTATGCAGTATTCATTTCACAGTTATTTAAGAAAAAAAGCAGTAAAAGCTCTGTCATAACTAGGGCTTCGAGTAAAGACACCTTCTAGCCCTGGAGACAGGTAAAAAGATCTTAACCAGGTGTTCTCCTCCATTTTTTAGCTATAGCCTAGCTACAAAGCTGTACAGGCACAGCAATAAAATGAAGGTTTCGTTTATAGCATTATTCGGGAGAAAATAGTTTCAGAGTGCATCATGGAAACTTGTGTTTTAAGGAAAAGTTTTCTAGTTAGGCAGACGTCTGCTAGAAAATCCCTTCCATTTTTGAGAATTATATGAGGAGTTAGAGCTGATAGTAGCAAAACATGATTTATTAGATATTTGATTATGAGATGTTCCCAAATGAAAAATGTGATCACTAGCTGCAAAATTATTTGCATCCTTAATGGAGATGGTCTTCTCTAACATTTCAGTTTTGTGGTATGAATAGAAGGGTGCGTACAAGCACAACACAGATTTGTTATGAATTTTTTTTTATTAGCTCTTGTAGAGGTCTTCAAATAGTATGTGCAAAATTGTGCATCACGCAGTCCATCTGACATGGTTGAAGTTCTTTTATTATCAAATGATAAACAGGTGAGTACTAAGAAGTCTTTGGTGGGTGCATTGTCCTTTGGAGGGGTGTCTGTGCTGGGTATTGCTAACATGCCCTGATCTAATGTCAGAAATACAGGTACATATTACAGAAGTTCACTCTTCTGCTTGGAAAAGCTCTTTTTCTCTTTCTGTGTATGTGGAGTGGGACAACATTTGCAGTTCACAGCACCTTTTTTTTTTTTTATATATATCTATATATATGATAATAAATACATTGATTCTTGAGCCAAAATTTATCCTTTGACAGACACAATTGTGCCACATATGTTAGCCACTTGAATCTCAGTGCCGTGAAGACCACATAAGAGATTCAAGAAAAAAAGGTGCTGTCAGAAGATGAAGTATTGCAATTTCCTTCTGTTGAAGCAAAGAAACTTCACGTGACTGCGTCCCTGCACTGATAAGCTGGTATTGAACTCCAGTTTGCTCTGCCCTTTCCAGTTTTTATTAGCTATTGCAGAAATCTTCAAGTAGCTAGAGCTTCTTTTCTGTCCCTGACTAAAGTACTTGAAACCTAACTCTCGTGAAGCACTGTAGAGAATAGAAGGATGAGTTTTATTTTTTCCAGGAGAGCAGGTATTACTGAAACAGAGTATAAACGTTGATAGATACTGCTGCGATGAGAGCATTGTGAAAGTGCATATAACACAATGAAAGGCTTCTCTTGCAGGGAGAACTGAAATACATTGTGTACAGCCTGGTAAAAAGGAGAGAGTTAAGCTTTTGATTACTTTTTTTTAGTCATAAACCTCTATATTTTGTACTCAGTGTTAGGGTGTAAATTAAGAGTTAACAGCAATTGAAGACACTTTTTTAACTTTCATGTTTCATTACCTATGACTGGTTCTTGACTTGGGTCCTTTTTTAAATGAAGATGCCAGTTACAACTGCTCTGGTACTTTTTATCATACCTGTAGTCCTCAGATAGAGCTGCATCCCTTGTATTTTCTTTTATTTCTGACCTTTTTTAGTGGAAAGAAATCTTGATGCCAAGCTATCTATAGACTGAAAAAAAGAGAACGGGGATTGTTTGGAGGCATGTCAAGGAAGAGAACGGGAAAGGAGAAATGCTGGCTGGTGCTTATTCAAATCCTCCTCAGGGATTTGAATTGGCCTAGGTTTAGGAAGTTGTCCCAAATGAATCCCGGGTCTCTCTCAGAGTGATTGTGTAGTGTGCCTAGCCCTCGTTCCTGCTGCTAACCTCACTGGCATGCCATGCTGACCTTGAGTGTCATGCAGAAGAAGAGAAAAGTTTTTGCCTGCCATTGTGTTTTGATATAACAAGGTATGTTGGCTGGGCAAGTGACTTACTGTACAAGCATCATTCCTGAGGTCATATGAAGGTCAGTGAGTGTGTGATACCATTGCAGAAAACCATGCACAATGACCAGAATGGCAGTGGCTGCCTTGTTCCAATGCTCCCTGTTACAGGCAATTTGAATTTTGTAAAGGCAATGCACTCTAAAAATTGCTGGTGTTTTGTGTGCAAGGCACAATTGAAGAGCAAAAATCACTTCCTTAATTGTCGGGATTGCTCGCTTTTTTTTTTTTTTGTTTTTTTTTTTTTTTCTGGAACTGAAGTATTGACTCCAAACTTTCATAATTTTGGTGCAGTACATTGTATAAGAGTTTGAAGATTTCATGTATAGAAAAAATAAGAAAAAGAGATGCCAATGTGGACAGATACAAACATTTTATATTGAGTTTATTTAAATTTAGGTAAGTTTGGAGGTAAGAAATGTGATGTCATAGAACAATACTCACTATGCAACTCATGTGAAATAAGTAAAATTGTATTTTTCCACACTGGTAACTTCCTCAAATCTTAACACCAGGTTCTTCCAGGTTATGGAGGTGCAGAGAAGGCTGAAGGTATGTAGTGCTGGTGTGATGTGATGTGTTGCCCCATGTTTCCCTGGGGAAGATTATGTTGGTAGGGTACCAGTGTACTGCAGGTGGTCCCATGTGGACAGGTCTTTCTCAGCATAAAACTATACAGCAGGCTGTTCTAGCAGTGATTATTATCCAGTGATTATATTATATAAAGTATGATATTACTTTATCAGTGATTATATTATCTTGAGTATTACCCCAGGGCAGAGAATTTTAATTCCCTCCCTGCAGATCACTAAGTTACTGAACTCTTTCAAAGGAGCATATGTTAGCACTTTCGTATTCCTCATTAAAAATAAATAAATAGCAGATTTTCTGAAAATCATTTTGAGTTTTTGGGATTAGGAAACTGGGAACAGAAGATTTCACTGTGTATACAATTTGAGTTCCATTTAAGCTATTTGTAGAAACAGATTTGATAAATAAGGTTCTGATCTGAGATAAAAGTTTGTGTGGGAGAGATTGGTGTTTTAGGACTTGAAGAATCACACGAAAGTGAAATACTAAATTGTTCACTACTTTGCAAAATAATGATTGGATTTTGTAACTTTGCTGTATTTTTCTTTACTCTGAAAGTCTATTTAAAATCATGTATTTCTTTATATATTTTGGGTGTGTGCAGGGTTTTGTTTGTCCAATACACCCCTGTAGTGATATGCCTTTGTATGCTGTAAAAACGTGTCCTTACAGTTAATCTAGAACTGTTTCGATACCTTCCCAGTTGCCTTTGAAGCTTAGTGTACTCTTTTTTTTCCTCCCCTGGAAGGATAGCTAACTGCTTGCTTTATTTTCCAATTGTTTTCTTGAAAAAAAAACCTTGGATTTATGTTCTTTTTAACTCAAAACCTGTGCCAAATGTATTTACAATAGAATTGTGGGTGGGGTTTTTTGTTGTTTGTTCTGTTTTGGGTTGTGGTTGTTTTTTGTTAGGGGTTTTTTTGGTGGTTTTGGTTTTTGCGTGTTTTTTGTGTGTGGGGTTGTTTGGGGTTTTTTTGCATTTCAGCATTTATTTATTTTTCAAAGTAAAAATAAAGCCACAGAAATGTAGGCCTAACTTTTAAAGCCAGCTGCAGTGCCAGAAAGCAAGAGGACGTCATGCTCTCAGTTTAGGTAGCGTATAACCTAGGCAATGGGCGCCTAGATTGACTTTTTTACTTGACTGGAGAATATGAAATCACAGTTTCCACCTACCATCCTAGACATAGTGTCATCATGTGTTACAGGCTGACTTACTTTTAGGCTTTCCTGTTGATTCTTCCTTGTGGTTTCTTTCAAACCCATTGTTTTCTTTTGTTTTGTCATTGAGCAAGGAAAAAGGGGGTACGTAAGTGACTGTGAACACTTGGGAAAGTAGTGCCTGTATTTCAGTCCCTATTTCAGCACATTTTCAAGGTTTTTAATCAAGAAATACCAACAGGAAAAAATGATGGGTCTTAGAATATTGTGTAGCCCTGTGATGATGGCCCTTGCTCAGATATGGGACTTCACATTCATTCTTTTTATTATAGAGATACAAATCTGTTTTGTCTTGAGCTGGAGCTATTTGATACTCTCCAATGTTCTCAGAAAAAATACTTTGTGCTGAACAAAAGAAGTGTCTGAAAGTTATCTTCTCCTGAAGTGATATGTAGGGTTGCTTTGTTTGGTTTTAAATTTAAACTACTTCTTACCCTTTCTCCAAGGTTGAAAGATGACTACTGTCTCTGATAGGGACCCTCATGGCCGCAGTTTCTAAGATAAATAAGGTTACTGTAAAGATAAATACACGGTGGTCAAAATTTTCTGTGGTATTTATGTCTCATTTCACTAGACTGTATGGCTAAATTCTTGATATGTTTTGAAATTATAATGGAAAACTGGAAAAGTTAAGACTTCCCAACGTAAGTTTAACTAAGTAGAAGAAGTGATGTCAAAGCGAAGGGTGACAAGATTTTGACAGATTTTGTGGTACAGCATTTAATATTTAATAGTGTAATTAATATTAATATTATATCAGAAATGTTTTAGATTATTTGAGAATGTTTGATTTTTTTGAACCTTAGTGTTTCTTTTGCTTATTATAGTTATTTGTTATTTGTAAAGCTGTGCAGATTTTTTTCTTAGCTAGTTCAATAGAAATTATTCCATTACGTTAGATCTCCTCCTTCCTGGAAGAAAGGAAGCTTGGCTATGTGTACTCATCCATACATAACATACTTGTGTATATTTGTGGTGCTCTACTGCAATTTCAAATGCATAAAGATTCCAGCTGCATACAGAAGTAGATTATAGGAACATAATACATACTATAATGTAATATATATGATGGTCTGCATAATCTTCTTTTATTCCAGAAGGGAGATTTTTAGCTACTCCAGGGATTCTTCTGTCATTTCAGACTCTTCACCAGTGGCTCAAAATTGATCCTAGCATTGCTCTGCGATTATAACTTGTGACCTTAGGCTTTAATCTTCATATGCAGTCCTGGGATACTTAGTGCTCACATTATTCATGACTACCATCATTGCAGTCATCTAAATTGTATTTATGGAATTTATATGTGTGGTGGTGTACTGACAGTTTTACGGGTGAAATTAATCCGGGCATCTACAGATAAGTTTGTTACTTGCCACTTTCTTCTCATCCCTCTGCCCCGTTATAATTAATGGGCTTTTTTCTTTTTTTTTTTTTTTGCAATGGGCTGACATAATTTTAATGATGTTTCTTCTGTGCAAGCTTTAATTATATTTTATAATCTATGATACATTACACTTTCTCCTTCCTTGTGCTAACAGGGTGATAATCTGAAAAATGATACTTCTTTCCAGGCTTGTGCAGATGAGGAGTAATGAACAATATAGACAGAAGCTGATTTTTCTCTTGAAATGAATGTCAGCCATTAACGTAGCTTTGTTTGCTCTCAAGCTGATGATATTCTTGAAAAAAATTGAATTCTTATTTTCAAGTAGCATGTTCGGAAGTGAATAGGAAATAATATAGAAAGGCTTATTATATTTAATTGTTGTAATTGCACCATATAAAGTAGAAAACACTAGTGTGTACCTGATTTGTTGGTCATATTGCATATTTTCGGTAGCAGTATTTTAGCTTTCATGTTGCTCTCAGCGTTAAATGTTTTCCAGCATGATGACATGGAAAGACACCTCAGCTGATCTGCTGTCATCATGGATTCATGAAAGCCAGTGATGCAGGCAGGGGATTGAGCGTGGTGGGCCTAGATTTATAGTTTAATTCTAGACAGCTTGAGTGTATTAGGTTAGTCAAACTTCACAGGGATGAATGACCTTTTTATATGAGAGTATAAGATCCGATATTGCTAATTTTTTTTATTGTTTTATTTTTTGGTGGTCCCAGGAATTCCCAGGAATGTGGCTTTTTATATCCTTTCTCAGTCTCACCTGCCTTTGGAAAGCAAGAATTTGGGGCCAATGTATAACAGCAGCAATACTGAACGCTCTATGCTAGCTCAAGTAGTTTGGATACTGTGATTTACAAGCCAAAGTTAAATCCCTGTTATCTAATTCCCAGATGAGCAGCCGAGGTGCAGAATGCCTATTATTTGTTAAATATGAACTATTCTGCATTTAAGGGATGCTCGCTTCTTTTGACCTTATAAAGGGATACAGCTCCCACGGAAATGTGGCTCATACCAAAATTATCTACTTAATGTAAAAGTGCTACTAGGATTTAATTTCCCTTTTCAGAGGATAGGCATTCTGTGAGCATTGCATCCAAGTTCAGCAGTGTCTTTTGCCGTGAGGGATATGCAGGAAAATGTCACATTAGGCCACTTTTACCTATTTATCTATTTAAAATAAGCATGCTTGTGTTCACTGGGGTCATGAGACCAAAAATATGTCAAACCACATGCAAAGTTTAAAGTAAAGGTGAAGAGATAATCCAGAGAAATAAAATATAACTTTATATTCATAAACATAGAGTTATGTATTAGATTTTTACAATTCTGCACCTGAGATACCAGTAAGGTAATCTTATTGCTGGCATTTAGAATTCTTTTCTTACTTACGCTAACATAAATGAAGAGAAACAAAAGTGGTTACTCTACCTCTATATCGTGAAAAACAGATGCACGCAGTTTCTGAAAAGTGGTTTAGGCCTCAGATTTTTAATGAGAAATGAAAATAGGAAGGTTTTTGTTGTTACTGGGCATATGCATTTTTTACCTTGCTTTTCCCTCTCCTTACATTTGATTGATCTTTCCCTGTCCTTTCTTTCTCCCTTTCCCCTTTATTTCTTTCTTACATATACCTGGCTTCATTTCATCTTCTTGCTGTGCTCCCTTCTTATTTATTTTCACTCACTCCTGTTGCCTATACTTTTACTTTTCCTTGCACCTGTTTATGTGACCCTTGGTATTCTTTGCAAGGAAGAAGTGGTGCGCTCTATATGTCTGGAATATCAAATGCATAAAACTGTACTTTCCATTCCAAACTGGAAGACTATGATTAAATTTTCTACAGAATAAAACTCCTGAATGTTTTTAGTCAGAAGGCAAAAATGTTTAATTTTTATTGTATTTGTCACATTTATATTATGGTAAAATCATCGTTGTGTTACACTTAAATACCCTTTTTGATTGCTCTAAGTTATCTGAGTGACGGTTTGTGTTATACAAAAATTACATCATCATCATCATAAGTCGATTTAGTTTTACTTTTCTGATGAAAATGTAGTATAATCAATATATTGTTCTAAAAAACAATATAGGTGGAGCTGCATTTAACTTTCTTACCACTGAATTATCTGTTACAAAAATTGTAACTGACTATAAAGAAAAAACATGCCTACTGTTCTTACCAGTTTGCCCGAGACATCCACCCTTCTCAAAGGTGCTTTGGATAAATTCAGCACAGTAATACAGAAATAAAAGGTTATCAGGTCTTATGGGCGTCCTGGCTGTCAGGGCAGGATCGCTTTTTACTATATTATCTGAGGCTTTACTCTGTTCTTAACATTGATCGTATTTTCTTACAGTAATCAGCAAGAGTTAGTTGCAAATGGTTTAGTCAGTCTTTCCTTAAACTCTTCACAGAACATTGATGGATGAGAAGTGGAAATCAAGAGCCTTCTGCAGCTGACATTTTCTCTAGTTGGGTTTTTTTTTTCCTTTTCTTTTCTTGCTTTTTACTTCTTTTTCTCTCCTGTCTATAATGCACTGCAAATTTGCTGTGGTTGAAAGAAAGTCAAATTACAGTGTGATTTAAAACTTGTGGACCAGATTAAAAAATAAACTGGAGAGTCAGAATAGGTCTTGGCTGTGTATATCTCTAAGATAGGAACACAGCTTTTATTGCCACATTCATAACTGTAATATGGATCGGTTGGGTGGGAGCAGCTCAATTATGATTAAAGAAAATAGTGACTATGTAGCTACTGATAGTTGTTCTGAGTAATTTAGAAGTATCTTGAATATATTAAAACAAGGTTCCCTCCGCGCAGTATTTCAGTTGATTATTCCATAAGAATTCCATAAGAAGGACTACATGTTCTGTAACACCTGCGTGAGCTGGAAATTATCAGTGTGAGAGTTGGAAGGGTATGTATGTATGGTTATTTGCTGGTTTATAACTGGCAGAAATAAGATAATCTCATTTGCAGGATTTCTTTTGAAGAGGGCTTTCATTGTTCCTACATAAGTCACTTTCCCTTTTTTTTATAGTAGTCATAATTTTCAATTTACTCTACATTTTCTTGTGAGACTTATCATCTGCATATTATGACAGTTACGGAGACTCTTTCAGTTCAGCTTTTATCCCTGCCTAGCTGATGAAGGTATTGCATCTGCTTCTTGAAAGGATTTCCTTTGTTCCATTGTACTTGAAAATTATGTCATCGCCTTGGGTGCTCATATGTAAGGAATAAAAACCCAAACCCAAGACTAAGCTTTGTGGCACAGGTAGGTTTATCTTTTATCTTCCTCCATTTCTAATAATTACTTCTCGCTAAGACCTTTTCTTTTGTCTGTAAGTAGGCTTTAATTAATTTTAACAATTCTGTTCTGCTGTGGCACTCAGACACGAGCAAACTGCACTGCAGACGTGGATTTTACACTGTGACGGTTTTTCACTTCAGACAAATAGTATCTATTACTTCACATTTTTGCTTTCCAGCTCAATAATGTGCTTGCAGGAACTCAAGCATGTCTGACAGGTGTGATCCTCTGTTCATGGATCTGGGCTGGCTGGCCCTTAATTCACTGCATGTTGTATACAGTCCTTTTTATTAGTGTGCACTCACAGCCGAAGACAGAATCATTCCTTCATCTTCTTGGGTTTTTTTCTTCCCTATGGGGACATCTGCACTTATTGGCTATCTCCTGGAATTTGTTCAACGTTGTGTGAATGATAAAACCATCCACCAAAGGTTTAGCTGTTACCCTCATTAATTTCTGGACCTGTGTCCTTCTAATTGTTTCAGTGCATCTTTCAGCTCTTGATTACCAGCACACTGACCTATTTCATTGATTTCAGGGTATTAAATATTTACTCTGTGCCTGAAGTCATGCCCTATTATCATGTGGTTTTTACCCTGTAGTAATGAAATAGTAAGTAAAGCACTTCTCTATCAGAAAGATATCTCAGGGATCACCTTCAGCTTTTGATGTTTAAAAACTAGGCAGAGACTTCATGCAACCTCTTAGCATCTTGATTTCATTTGTCACCACAATGTCAGTCTTGTCCCTTAATGGTCCCACTGTCTCTTCATTGAGCTGCTCATATCCTGTGTATTTTAAAGACTTGCCTGCAATTCATCTTTATTTTCTGTGCTATTTTTATTTCACTAGCTGCTCCTATTCCTCCTCATCCATGCTGAGATTCTAATTTAATTTCTATTTGTATATCTTTCACTCAGCCTGCTTCACTGATATTTTGTAAGTTCCATCAAGACTTTTTCTCAGTCCTTTTGTCAATCTACCTTTCCAGCCAAATGTCACAGAGCTGTGGCATTGCAGCAATGTATTACTTACATTCTAACTCCTGTAATCAGTGTCAACACTGTCTGTATGTTCAGTTAATCATTCTCGATTCCGCCCTTTTCACTTATTCTTACTTTTCTGCCTCATTCTGTTTGCTTCCATATGGTTTTAACTGTACGCAGCCTTGAGAGTATATGTCTTCTTCCTAACTTCTTTTTTAATCAAATTTGTGTTGCCTTAAATCACACCTGTCACTTTCTTTCTATTCCCTTGCAATTTGATGTATATGTTGAATTTAGTCACATTCCAGATAGTGTATTTTGCCCCCTGGTCTTATTACTTCAAATAGATGCAATCTAGGCTCTATTTCTCTGGATAATTTAAATTTTACACTGCTATCATTCCAACCTTTTAAAATGCTATTTTATTAGTACGATCATTTCATAGTCCAGTTGCTTTTTCTGCTGAGAATAAGGCCAACAATCTATCCCTATAACTGACTCACCATCTGAAGCATATTCAGTCATCATCCATCTTCTGTCCTCATTTATCTCGTGTTCCTTTCTCAAGGACTTCTAAGTTCTCCTTGATAAATCAGACACTCTCTTTTTCTTTGTTGTTACCTATGTAGCATATATCCATATCCTGATAGTCTGGAATATAATACTGAATATCTTCCAGACAGTTTTTGTCATCATATGATAAAGAGAACCTCTTGCAGTTTTTAATAGAGAAGTCATTCCCTGAATGGAGTGGGAATTCAAATATCAGCTGTTCTTCAGAAAACCTATGAGTGGAAACCCAGATCATCCTGCATTCTAGGGTACACCAGAATAACTCTCAAGGCAATGTCCAACAACTCCTTTTCAGGTAGAAAATGTAATGCTAAGTAAAGCCACCCATTCAAATGTTTCCCTCTGTGATACCTATGTAGGACACCTTCCAGGCACCTCGGTGCTTGGACTGCATTATGCTGGGGCCCACACACCGTAAGCACCCACAGCTGAGTAGTTATTGATGAACTTCATATTCAGCTCATATTGATGAACTTTATATTCAGCTCATATTGATGAGCTGAGTAGTCATTGATGAACTTCGAAAAGTTTTGAAAGTTGTATCAGCTACTTGTGTTGCTGCAGGAATGCTGTAAATCCAAACAGGATTCAACTTTTCCATTTATTTAGCTTCACAAGAAATGTTTTCTCTTGTCTTTCTTTCTACATCAGAAATCACAAAGCTTCACATTTATTCTCTAGAGTAATCCTCAGTACTGTACTTCAGTTCTGTTCCCGTTCTATTGACAGATTGCCATCTGACACAGGGTTGCTTGGGTGTCAGTACTTAACATGACTGTCCTCCAATTTACTGGTCTCTCCTGTTGCGCTTTTTTTAACATCCAAATTTATGAGGTCTTTATGGCATAAATCATTTCAGGGTTTTTTTTGTAGAGTGCTGAGTAGAATCAGGTCATTCTTTCCTCTCTTGTTCTCATAGAAATATTAAAGGTTAAGAGTAATTTTTGCAATTTTAGAAAGGGGTGGGAGCAGAAAGGCTTAAATAAAGACCAGTACATCTAGTATTGTTAGCAGCATCATGCTGTAGCTTCAGCTTTTGTTTTATGGTGTTCCACTGTCACTATAATAGTTTAGATTAATTATCTGAGGGTACCAGTTTGAACTATCTGCTGCAATTATGACAAACTCAAACTCTATAACAAAACTCTGAACCACCTATATCCAATATTATAAACGCTAAAAATTGCTGTAGTAAGTGTTGTTATGGTGATTGACTGCAGCCTGGTAGCACCAGTGACATGGTGTAACCCCAGTGAGCAGCTCAACCCCTCTGGATGCTGGATCGCTTCCACCCAGTGGGATGGGCGAGAGAACCAGAAGGGCAAAAGTGAGAAAATGTGTGGGTGGAGATAAAGACAGTTTAATAGGTAAAGCAAAGGCTGCATGCACAAGCAAAGCACAATAAGGGGTTCATTCACTATTTCCCATCACAGGCAGGTGTTCAGGCATCCCCAGGAAAGCAGGGCTCCATCATGCGTAATGGGAACTTGGGAAGACAAGCTCCACAGTTCCAAAAGTCCCCCCCCTTCCTCCCCACAGCTTTTGTTGCCAAGTACAATGTCATATGGTCATCCCTTTGATCAGCTGGGGTCAGCTGTCCCGGCTGTATCCCCTCCCAGCTTCTTGCCCATCCCCAGCCTGCTCGCCGGTGGGGTGGGTGAGAAGCAGAAAAGACCTTGGCTCTGTGCAAGCGCTGCTCAGTGATAACCAAAACATCCCTGAGTTATCAACACTGTTCTGGTCACAAATCCAAAACACAAACAAGCTGATATGAAGAAGATTAATTCTGTCCCAACCAAAACCTGTACAACTGGAGGAAATATTTGTGGTGGTTTAATAGTGTCCTAGCTCCAGAGCTGTGGCCCGTTAAGAATAAGTTGCACGCTGTAGAGGCCTTACACTAAGGGACAATGGAAATAAAAGGGACTAGTTGAACGATAATTTCTGGAGCTCAAAGATGAGCATCTTCTGTAGCAAAGATGCAGCATCAGATGCTTCCATTAGAAAATAAATTTAATAATGTACTTTCAAGTTTGAACCAACTTTTGATTGATTTATTTATAAAGCATACTTTAAAGCAGAATTGACACATGATATTTACTGAGTATTAGCACTTTTTCTAAGTATGGGTACACCAGCAGGCATAACGTTTAGCCCTATGATGAGAATACAGGCTTGACAAGACTCAGAATGGGCTTATGGTTTAGCGTGGCTGTACTTCACAAATGTTTCACGCTGACCCAAGGGTATGTTTCTGTACAAACAGAACGGGAACAGCTCTGCCTAAGTAGGTTTCCTTATGATTTTAGCATATCCCTTTTCTTCTGTATAACTCAGATGGGAGGTTGAAAGAACCAAAAGTACGTGGTTTTTTTCATATTTAACTTTATTAATTATGTTTAGACATTTCTACATCCTGTCTGTTCCTCTGCAGCTACTGGCAGAACTCAATGCTTGACTTGCACCACGTTTACTTGTGTTCATTTTCCTGCTGTCATTGCTTAGGATAATCTGTGTGTTTAACACTAACAGAACAGCTAATTGGTGTCTACACTTAGTTTGGTGGCAGCAAGGGTCATAAAGGAGGTAATCTTTAAAAAGCAGTGATTGAACTCTTCTCTGGTGTTACAAACTGTTTGCATTATTTCCAGTTTTGTTTTATATACCATGCAGCATCACTCCTGGTCTCTTCTTTTTTCACCTCCTTCTTCAAGCTAAAATCTCTATACTTTTCTGGGAAGCTTAGTGCAATATTTGAGTATAGTTATTCTGATTTATAAAGCTCAGCAAACCTAGATCGTTTTTGTTCGGTTCTTAATAAAAATTGAAAACAGTTCCAGTTTCCATCCAGACCTTATCAGTGAAACATATACGGTCTTGTGGATTAGAAAGACAAAAAAAAAAAAAAAAAAAAGGAAATGTTTTTACCAAGATGATGTTGATTTTTTTATTTATTGTAATGAAAAGCCAAAGAAAAAAATTGCTTTGCTTAGGAAAAGAAAGGAAGGCCTAATTCAAAGTTTCTACAATTTTTTTCTCCATATTTTCTATCAAAATTACTCTCTGACTTTTAAATATGTAGGCCTCTAATTGTTTGCCTGTGTCCTTCAGTACTATGTAAGTGGTGTGTCAGGTCCTAGGAGACTTTTATGTTGGTACAGGGAACATGGACTAAAATAAAGTCAGCACTGATGCACAAGTACTGTTACTGCATGAGCAGCATTAAATCTGTCCATTGGATAGATTCATTTGAGACTGAATCAATTTGCCCAGCCTCAATACATATTTTTTTTTCAGATGTTATTAAGCTAAACAGGTAAAGCCAGAATACTTGAACTTTAATGGGTCACTTTAATACTGTGCGTTAAAGAAAACCTGACTTTTAGAGGGGCAAGTCTTAAGATTTGCTCATGTGGCAGCATGAGAAGTAGGTGTCATCTTCTCTCCAGATATACAATGACAGTAGTGCTGCATATGAAAATAAAATGTTCAGCTTAGTTTGTGCTGAAGAAGTAAACCACATTGGAATTCAATGTATGTTTAAGATGAAGTGTTATTGCGTATAGGCCATTGCACAGCTCAGCTTTGAGAGATTGCTGGGAGTAAAGAAAGATACCGCCTAAATGACAGGTCAGAAGAATTATCAGGTTGCAGTGAGTCATCATTTATGAAATAAATGAATTTGGCATGTATATTTTATAAAATTTTACAGCAATAGTGGAAGGAAATGTGTACAGTATTTCCCAGTCAGCTATTAAATAGCCCTACTTTTGTTATAGGCATAATAAATTTGCTGAATTGCAATTAATTTAACTTTCTACAGAAGGAAATTGTTCATCTGGGCTATTCTTTGTACTTAACACCTACCTGCCTCATTTATATACTAAAAAACTGAATCAGTAGGAAATTACTTACAGCTGGAAGGCAAAATCAAGCATTTGTTTGTGTCTCACATCTGATTTGGTAAAATAACACCCTAAGGAAGCCCTTACCAAGAAAGTGAATAATTTTTTGAATGCTTTGACCAGTATTGGTAGGAATAAAAAGAAATGTATGTATGTCAGATAACATCTGGACTAAATATGGTTAAGAATCATCCTAATGACTCTTAATAAGGACGGTAGCTGTAACATTGGCTTTAGGAAGTATACAAGATCCAGTAAAGCATCAGAAGTTAGAAGAAACTAGAATATTTTTTTTTCTGTTATGCTTTGTCAAACAAATCACTTAACATTTTATAGATTATTCATTTAGGGAAAGCTGTGCACAAAAAAGTTCATTTTTAGGAAAACATGGCAGTTCAGAGTTGATTTTACATGCATTTCACGTTGGCATTATTAAAATAGACTAGCTTTCTGCATTTGAGTACTTACAGTTTAGGCTGGATTTAATACACATTTGTTTTATTTTTGCAAGTCTTGTCTTTAGAAACACAGTGGTGATAATCAAGCATCAATTCTTTATCAACAGCTTCATTTTCAAATCGTCCATGTGGCAATATTGGATTGTAGTTGATGAATAGGATTTTTTTTTCATTTGAGAAGACCAACATTTTAAAAAAATGTTTTATGTATAACTGTTTTAAAAAAATGCTGTTTCTTTATGCATACAACTTAAACAATTTTGTGCGTAGTTTGTGGCCAAAGCTTACTTCTGACCAATAAGAATGCAGAAAAATAATTAAAAAATAAGATTTATTAATACCATGTTTGGGAACAATCTTCACACATCAAAATGTACAAAGCATTCAATTATTTTCAAAATGAGGAAAAAAGTAGATGAATTACTTAATATTTTGTTGAAAAATCTTTTCTTTTGAAACTGTAATTGAAAATATAATAATAAAGTTCTTAATGCTAGATAAAAACACCAAAGCTTTCTTCCATAATATCCGTATTTTGTTTTAAATTTTAATTCAGGTTTACCTTTGAAAACGTGTCTGATAATACATCTTCAACTTATGATAAAGGCAATTATTACCAATACTTGGAAATAATTATAAAAAATACATTTTTTAACAGCAAGACTTGAAAAGTTAGTCTTTGGCATGTTATCAGCATTGAAAGAAATTGCAGTAAATAATTGACTGTAACTGGCATGAATACAGAAATGATAGAATTAACTTTATGTAGCTTAAAAATGACTGACCTTAGACTGATGTTGGTACAGTACAACACATTTTTCCCAACTGTAAGGGTATTTCTCTGTGTTGTAAAACTTTTCTTTCTGTACTCTGTGACACTGCTTATCCTGCAGACTCTTTATTCCCTTCTTTTAGGCACAGCTTTAGAAGCCAAAAGATCTTAAAGTTGATTATTTTTCCTGTTGACCTAGAGTCTCTGGACAAGATGCATATTCCTCTTTTTCTTAATCAGCATTGTGTAAATTGTTTCTTCTCTGCTTCTCCATGCACTCCACCCCTTTTTGTTCAACTCTGCAGAGCATTTTGATGTACAGAAGTGTTTCTATATCTTACGTGCTTCGGGGGGGGGGGGGGGGGGAAGCTAGTTTGTGTACATACGAAGACTTTTCTGATGCACCTGATCAGAACATTATGGCAGTTTATCCAACGAAATTCACTTGGCTTCCCAGAGAACAAGAAAACCTGTAGTCAGCTACAGTAACCATCATTATTCACATAACCACTTTCCCGAGAAATGATCCATGTACTGTCCCTCCATTGGGAAGTAGATCATTTTTTTCCTAACTGTTTGGGGAAATAAAAGAGCAGGCAGAGTTAAATGGATTTACTTTGTGGTGATCTCCCATAGGGCTAGCATGCACTGTGCTGGGATGTGTGGTTACCTAGCAGAGAATCTTACATTACTTCCAAGAAAGAAGAAAGCTCCCAAATATTAAGCTGACTGACTGCATAATAGAGAATCTGGGATAGATAGCAGGGCATTTGTTATTTACATTCTATTTATATTCTAGAATTCATAAAATGATGGAAAGTCTTTATTTTCAAGGGATGCTTCTTTTCCTTATGTATCTCTTGCAGCACCTCTTTTTCATTGGCACTAGAAATACTGCCTTTCTGTTAGTTGTGGGTTTAAATATGTGCACCATGATTACTTTGGGGTTTTGTATCAGATTTTTATCCCTTAAATACCAATGGCGTGCTCTGGCTTGGTAAGAAGAAATAATATTATTCTAAGATTGAAGAAGTGTGGAGGGAGGCTGAGTGAAAGCTAATCCACTAACCACTGACCAAAACGATGGAAGGAGTGTCCTGAATCCATTTGAAATTAAGGAACTTGTCTCCCAGAAGAAATATGGAGGTGAGAAAAGTGCAGGCTGACATCTTGGCTTAAGCAGGCTGACATGATAAATATGATCATAGATCTTCTGGCAAGTTACCTGACCTACCCAGGTAACAACATCAAGCTTAAGAGAAGATCTCCATGTTAGGAAAAGAGCATTTTTTTTTACAAAAATACATGAAGCATGCAGTATGGTTCAGGAATGAAAGTCTTCTGTTACCTATGCTCTCTTATCTCTAATCTCATAAAGTGGCTTACATTTGTGCTTTGCATCAAAATCATCAGAAGGCAATAGGGAACACATAAAAAAATAATTAAACACATGCCAATCCAACATGTGGTCCCAGGGCTCAGCCCTGCATATCTTTACTCCAGACTAAGTTTACTGTGGGTGGGATGCTGCAGCGTCAAACACACTACCAAAACAGTCGGCACGTGGTTATGGCAGAAGTCTTCACAAAGGGGGGTGATTTGGTTACGCAGGTAGGAACCTTCCTGTCACAGCACTCTCCAAACCATCAAGCTGCAAGAAGGTCTTTTACCATTTCATACCAGTGTACTCTTCATACAGTCCCTCTGCTGCTTTCCTCTCATCTCCCCTCATCCAGGATCATCTCTCTTTTCTCTTGCTGCTTCCTCTCCCTCCTTCTTCCTTGGCTGCCCAACATCTTAACAGAACCAGCCACAGCTGCACCTCATCTACATCGGCCAACCCACCACCCCTGAAGCCAACCCACAGCTGTATATTATCAATGCTAATTAACCCAGCTTCATTCCTCTACACCTTCCCAGTGCCTACAACACAAACTCACAAAGAGCAGTAGTTTGGGGTACTGAGGGCAATAGGAAGCCATAATGGATTTGCTGCTGCCCCTTAGAATGTGGGCGCTGTGAGGGAAGCTTCAAAAAGGAGAAAATAAAGGAAGTGTAAAATATACCAGGAAGCTCCAGGCTTAAAAGATAAAATGGATGAAGAGCATTTTTAAAGGCAGTCTATGAGAGAGAGCTTGGTGTCGTTGTGTGGGAGATGGCAGGAGTACAGAAGCACTTGGAAAGTTGCTTAGGACCTCAGTGGAGAAAAGGCAGTAAACTATTGAAAAAGATTTGAGAGGGTAAGTAACTGTACACAGAAGTAACATTTATTTTTGCTTCTGAGGGAAGAGATCCTTGGAGGCAAGATTATTTTAAATACAGTCAGCACAGAGTAAAAGCAGTTCAAACAGTCAGCAGTAATGGTAATTATTGTGCTATGTCTGGTTTAATATTGAGTAATAAAAGTGAGTGGCATATTTTATAATCATCTTCACACAATTACTTTTTCAGGATTGACAATAATGACTCTCCGTATTTAGATATTCTGCTGTTTTAGAAATGTATTTATTCATAGAATCATTTAGGTTGGAAAAGACCTTTAAGACCATCAAGTCCAACTGTTAACCCAGGACTGCCAAGTCCATCACTGACCCGTGTCAGTAAGCACTGCACCTATATGTTTCTTAAACACCTCCAGGAATGGTGATTCCATCACCTCCCTGGGGAGCCTGTTTCAATGCTAGACCACCCTTTCAGTGAAGAATTTTTTCCTAATATCCAATCTAAACCTCCCCTGGCTCAACTTACAGCCATTTCCTCTTGTCCTGTCACTTATTATCTGGGAGAAGAGACTGACACCCACCTGCCTGCAACCCGCTTTCAGGTAGTTGTAGAGAGAGATAAGGTCCCCCCTGAGTCTTCTCTTTTCTAGGCTAAACAACCCCAGTTCCCTCAGCTGCTTCTCAAAATACTTGTGCTCCAGACTTTCATCAGATCTATTGCCCTTCTCTGGACATGCTCCAGCACCTCTACGTCACTCTTGCAGCGAGGGGCCCAAAACCGGATGCAGGATTTGAGATGCAGCCTCATCAGTGCCAAGTACAGGGGGACGATCACTGCCCTGGTCCTGCTGGCCACACTGCGGTAGAAGCCAGGCTGCTGTTGGCCTTCTTGGGCACCTGGGCACACTGCTGGCTCATGTTCATCTGGCCACCAGCCAGCATCCCCAGGTCCTTTCCCACCAGGCAGCTTTCCAGCCAGTCTCCCCCAGCCTGTAGCGTTGTGTGGGGTGGTTGTGACCCAAGTGCAGGACCCGGCACTGAGCCTTGTTGAACTTCATACAATTGGCCTCGGCCCATCGATCCAGCCCATCCAGATCCCTCTGCAGAGTCTGCCTGCCCTCCAGCAGATCAACACTCCCCCACAACTTGATGTCTGCAAAATTACTGCGCTCAATCCCCTCGTCCAGATCATTGATAAAGACATTAAACAGGACTGGCCCCAATACTGAGCCCTGGTGAACACCACTTGTGACCAGTCACCAGCTGGATGCACAGCTATTTGCTACCCCTTGTTGGACTCAGCCATCCAGCCAGCATAAAGTAAATCTTCCAAGCCAAGAGCAGCCAGTTTCTCCAGCAGAATGCTGTGGGAGATGTTGTCAAAGGCTTTCCTAAGGTCCAGGTAGACAACATCCACAGCCTTTCCCTCATCCACTAGGCGGGTCATCTTGTACAAGGAGATTGGGTTTGTCAAGCAGGTCCTGCCTTTCATAAACCCATGCGGGCTGTTCTGATCCCCTGGCTGTACTGCATGTGCCGTGTGATGGCACTCAGGATGATCTGCTCCATCACCTTTCCCAGCACTGTAGTTCCCTGGATCCTCCTTCTTGCAGATGGGTGTCACATTGGCTAACTTCCAGTCTTCTGGGACCTCCCTAGTTTGCCAGGACTCCATAAATGATGGAGAGAGGATCCCATCTGTCCCCATAGACTTGTGCATGTAATTCACTTAATTAATTTTGAACAAGTATTCACTTAACTAATTTTCTTTTTCGTAGCATTTGGACAATTTCTGAATTTACCAATTTTTGTATTTGTAACTTCAGGATTTTTTAGTCTGTCCTGAGGCAAATTATGTTAATTGGACTTTTTATAGAGGTATGTTGCTACACATATTCAAAGTGGTAGTAAAATGTCTGCTAAAGGATTGACACTAAAGTTAACAGAGGATCCCCCAATGGAAATTAAATGCTTAGTCCAGACCTGCTGTTGATGTTTCCAGGAAAGGACACTGATAGTTAGTATAAGCTTTGAACATTGGCCCTGGCTATCAAGAGATAAGTGAATGCCAAATTTTTGATGGATAGTTTCTCAGCTCAGTAGTGGTGATGGGGATGGCCTGTGAGGGTTGCCTGACTCACAAGTGTGTACAAATAGTGACAGTGGGAGCAGGATTCTGCAATACACAAGGACACAGGTCTGGATTTCTGAGAATTTCCTTATTACAAATTATTACAAAACTACTATTAGTAAATATATATACACACATACACACACACAGAGCAAGTCACTACAAAATTACCGCTAGGGAGGCAAATATATCTATATTAAAAGTAATTACATAATTCCAACTAGTAAGCAAGTATATACTTGTGAACTTTTACCTCTGTGTGTGCCTATAAATATATTATGTGAGGTGTTACCAGTATGACAGTCACCAAACTGCTCCCAGCAGTGGAGCTAATAGATGACAGAAAAGTCACACTTCAAAGATGACCTGTGCCACAGAGTCCAGAGTCAGCCAGGTGTCCCCAGCTCAGGTCTTGGCTGTCCAGGAGGTCTTGTGCAGAGAAGCTGATTTCAGGTAGGTAGCAATCTACTTTTAATCCCTTTTGGTGCAACTAGATGTAGAACATCAGTTCTAGAGTAATTCTTGCAGACTTCTGTTTTCCTGGAAGGTCAGTTCTTTATCACTGTTTCTTTGTCCTACACCCATCAAGGTTTCTTTGTCCTGCCAAGTACTCCCCATCAAGAAGGTTTCAGCAGAGCTTATCAGGGATGTCCCAGGGCTTCCAGCTAAGATGCCCTTCTTTGTCAGTATGTTTACTGGGTTGTCTTTGTGGCAGCTCTGTCAAGTTGTTAGACTTCGAGATAGGAATAAAATTTGCAGTTAAAAAACAAAACATAACACTGCATTCAGGAAAAAAATTACTTCATTAAAACATTTATTTTTTATGCTTGTTGCTGTTCTTTCTGGTGTGAAAATTTACGTGTGTGTAGGAATCCTACACCAGGCCTACTGAAACACCCACTCCCCTTGTGTGCTGTTTGCTTGAGAGAAGTGCTATTTGAATATTCACAAATGATGCCCTGTACATGGTCCTATCTATACTAATCTTTTACTTGCAATTCTTTGTATTTTTGCTTTGTTTGATTTGGAGTTTTTTCTGTCGTTTTGATTAATGCATTTGCCTTTTCTACAGAAGCATAATTATTCAATACTTAGGTTACCAATATAAAGTCTTTTCTGCAAGAGTTAGTAGAAGAGCTTCAGCATGAGTGGTAATGTGTAGATTCTGGATTGAGGGGTGCATGGGGAAGGCTACTTGCTTCCATTCACATGCCAATTTCTGGTACTTCAGCTTCAGAAAATCTGGATATTCAGTCAGGTCACGTTGTAAACAGCAGCTGGATTGGGAATCTGATTTTCTTTTCTATTCGGTTTCTCTATCTGTTCTCTAGACAGGAATGATAGATTCTAGCCTTTTCAGGATGCTTTCACGTCTTCAAACATTTTTGAGGAGCTGGATATTACTTGTGGTAAAAATAAATGTTATTGGATTATAATTTAGTTGCATTCTTAGACCCCTTAGTCTGTGTGCTATGTGGGGCTTTATTTTTATTTTATTGAGGTGCTGTTAAAAACTGATTGGATTGTCTAGAGATAAATTCTGAGGTCTTAATCTAGTGTCTGATGCTGTGAATGAATGCTGTAAAGGATTAAATGAAAAAAGAGTGCACATACCACCAGAACAGCTTTGCTTTGATTTTAGTCACTTTTCACAAAGAAGTTGCAAGATTGCAGCTTTTTTCTCTTTTTTTTACAATATAGTTATGTCTGGCAGTACATCTGAGAATGTTATTTTACGCAGTTATATAGGCATCATACCAGTTGTCATTTGTATATCTCAACCTATTAGACAGGGAGAGGGAAGGACAACTCTCATTCAGAGTCAATTTGCTTTGGTTGGAGGATATAAAGTAGGTAGAAAACATCATGATTACAAGAATTAATGGAGCATCTTCCAGTCATTAGAAAAGTAGTCTGATTCACTCAAGGAACAGCATGAGTCTCAGAAAGCAAAATTCTCTGTATATCGGTTATGAAATGTGGAATGCTAAAACCTGCTGAAAAATTGTGCATATGCAGGGGAAGGGAAGAAAGGAATTGAGGAGAAGTATAATAAACAAAAAGGAGCAAGATTCTTGCATTTTCATGGATGTGTAAAAGCAGTGGTAAAAAGTCATTGAGGGTTTCACTTATGTTTGTGCATTTGTGTCGGTTTTCATGACAGGATCAGCTATTTTTTTTTATAAACAAGGAAATAAGAACTTAGAGATGTGCGTTTTCTGACACATAGATGAAGTTCTGATACCTTTGATAGAAAAAAGGAAACTTGCAAACTGGAAATGTAAAGTAAGACAAATTCCAGAAAGCTGAAGTGAGATGGTGGGACACAGTGCACACAAGAGAGACTACAGGAATGGAATGCTGTCTCAATCTTTTGCGAAGCCTGAAGTATATGTTTAAAGCTATATTTCCAGTTGTGACTCTTTGACACTCACTCAGACACATCCTGATGATTCACCTTCACCTGGTTTTGTTCTACTTCCTCTGCTGAGGAAGAAGTAGAACATATA
Organism: Falco rusticolus; assembly: GCF_015220075.1. Lineage (NCBI taxonomy): Eukaryota > Metazoa > Chordata > Aves > Falconiformes > Falconidae > Falco > Falco rusticolus. The sequence goes on from NC_051187.1 coordinate 52,539,866, forward strand.
CTATCATTTCCTAAGTGCAAAATTGGTCAAAACGACATAATAAAATTTTATAGCATTTTTGAAATAGAGCTGCTGAAGTGTATAGCTAGAACATCTCTGAGACGTATTAAATAAGAACCACATTTAATATCCTGACTTAAGCTGTATCTTGTTCCACTGAAGTCAATAATACTACAGAAACAAGAGTTAAAAGTGTCAAAGACTGAAATAGGATCTTCTTTCCTGATGAAGGTCTTGACCTGCTTCCACAGAAGACAATAAATGTACTATTAACTCACACAAGTCCATAACTGACATCCTATTACACAGAGGTCTCATACTAATTAGGATTCTTACCATAAGCAGGTGTAGAAGACTTCTTTCTATTTAAATTAATGGGCTGGACGAGTAGCTGATAAAAAGTTATGTGCTTTCATTAGAAAGTGTAGATGCGCACTGACGAGAAGACCATGGAGTCAGGCTTGTAGAACTGCTCATGAGAAACACTGTCTTCTGATGTGCAAAAGGACTATGCCAAACAGTGCTACAGCCTTTTTCTCACTCTCCTCCCCCGTGCTCCATGGAGGAAGAACATTCATTTAGCCAAAGCATAAGCGGTTTCACCCAGATGGAGCAAAGGGAAGATTTGATAAAGTCCTTCTGCAAAGGCACTCATTAATCAAGAACTTAAAAGTACAGGTTAACCAGTGCATTATACAGTAGATTGGAAACAACAGGGAGTTAGGATTCATTTGTTCTTTTCCTAGATGATCTAGTGACTTGCAGACTACTCTGGGTGAGTTGGATTCTCCTTCTGTTTGCATTTCCCTGACGAAGAATAGGTAATATTTACCCAATTATTAGAAATATGGTAAAATACGCCTTCTCAAACAGTTCTTTTTGCCACATTTTAACTTACCTTTAAAAGTTAGATTGCAACCTACTATACTTAATTCAGTATGAGCAAAATGAATCTTAAGCTTAGTAGAAGAAAAAAGGGGACATCTGCAAATACGAAACTAACAGTATTCAGGCAGAAATCAAGAATAGTTGTTTTGCATATTGCTTTGTCTGTTTTAAGAATACTTGTCAAAGATAAGAAGATCAAGCAGTTGGAAGAAAGGTACAAGAGAATTCAGTCTTCACTGGTACACAGAAGGATTTTGGAGGAAAGGCTAGTTAGTGGGAAGTACGCCAGACACAAGTGTGAATTGGGAAAGGAGTGGCTGGAGAGCAGTGAGCACCCCTGCAGAAGAGACACCTGGGGCCGCTGGTCGGCAGCAGGCTGGGTATGAGGCAGCAGCATGCGCTGGCAGCCAAGAGGGCAAACTTCATCCTGTGGTGTGTCACACACGGGAGAACCAGCTGTGTTCTGCCCTATTCAGCACCGGTGGGGCCTCACCTTGAGTACTGTGTGCAGTTCTGGGCCCCACAATTTAAGAAGGACATGAAGGCCCTTGAATGTGTCCAGAGGAGAGCAACAAAGCTGGTGAAAGAGCTGGAAGGCATGTCTTATGAGTAGCGACCGGGGACTCCAGGTTTGTCTAGTATTGGAGAAAAGGAGGCTAAGGGGCAACCTCATTGCTCTCTGCAGCTCCCTGGGGAGGGCAAGTGGAGAGGGAGGTGCTGAGCTCTTCTCCCTGGTATCCAGCGATAATACATGTGGGAATGGTTCAAAGTTGTGCCAGGGTAGGTTCAGACTGGACATTAGGAAGCATTTCTTTACAAACACTGGAACAGGCTTTCTCAAGAGGTTGTCGATGCCCCAAGCCTGTCATTGTTTAAGAGGCATTTGGACAATGGCCTTAATAACATGCTTTAACTTGTGGTAAGCCCTGAAATGGTCAGGCAGTTGGACTAGATGATCATTGCCAGTCCCTTCCAACTGAAATGTTCTGTTCTCTTCTGGCCCATTCTGTTCCATTCTACCTCATTCCAAATGAAGCTGCAACATTAAAAGACCCTCTTGCTTGACAACCAAGATAACCAATGCATACATATAAACATCAGAATCGGCTTTGAATCTCTTGCTCGTGAAATACAATATTAGGGTTGATATAATGTAGATGTGAGTCTAGTTTTATATGCACAAGAAACAACAGTTCATGGTATTGCCATTATTCTGCAGATGGCTCAGTTTTACTGAGACCAATATTACAGAGAAGGCCGAAAGGACTTAATCAAATAATAATCTCATTGATATCTACAAATGTCTTAAGGGTGAGTGTCAAGAGGATGGGGCCAGGCTTTTTTCAGTGGTGCCCAGCGACAGGACAAGGGGCGATGGGCACCAACTGAAACACAGGCAGTTCCTTCTGAGTATGATGAAAAACTTCTTTACCTTGAGGGTGACAGAGCCCTGGCACAGGCTGCCCAGAGAGGCTGTGGAGTCTCCTTCTCTGGAGACATTCAAAACCCACCTGGACGCGATCCTGTGCAACCTGCTCTGGGTGAACCTGCTTTAGCAGGGGGTTGGACTAGATGACCTCCAGAGGTCCTTCCAACCCCGAACATTCTGTGGTTCTGTGACTAATTAATGTAGTGCAGGTAGCTGAGTTTCTTTATTCCAGCTTTATAGAAGTGGGGGAGGAGAATAGGAAATGATAGGAACTCAATAATCAGTTTATCAGACTTACAGTCATCACTAAATGTCACTGTCATCACAAGATATTGTTCCAGAGTATGTTGGAGGACAAAAGGATGATTTGACAAGCTTGGAAAAGCTATGGATTGTGGAGGCAATGGAACAATATGGGAAGGAGTGATTTTACGTATCTGAATCATGTCAGATTTATAGTTTAAATATTTCTGTATATTAACTAATAAATTTATCCCCTTTTTGCTTGCATCTTTGTTACAAAATGATAGGGAAAAGTGAAACTATATTTTCATGAAGTCATGGGCAACTCTGACAAAAATACTTTTTAAAGTATGAAGAAGGAGAAAATATGACACACTAAACATGATAGCGTACTACTCTTTAGCTGTTACTGTGTGGTTTCAGATGCTTCAGTGACTCTTTAGGAGTGCAGTAACAAGTAATATGTTTTACCTTTTATTTGGTGTTTTGGAAGCAGTTTTATTTGCCACAATGGTCCTGATCAGTGGAACCATTCCACTCAAACATATATCATTATTAAATATTACAATAATGTATGTTAAATAGGATATTACATATTTTTTCCACTGCAAATACATGTTCTGCCTTTACCCAAATATTGTTCACTGAGCCGTATTGTTACACTGAATTTATTATTATTATCATATGGAATTTATTGTTGTAACATTTATTTATTTGATGCTTCTTTAAATAATGATGAGGGTTGTGTTTAGCAAGGAAACAAGGCAGGCTGGCAAGAACTCTTTAACACAGAAATCTGCAAGCCATAGTCCAAACAGATGGTACTGGGGTTACCGAACAAAACATTAGGTGAGGCATTTCCGTGTTGAACAATGAGCATTTGAACTGTGGAGAAGAGTTTTCAGTTCCCCTGCCTGTTTTAAGCAGGCAGCTTAGCTTAGCTATCTGCTTGAGCTAGTGCTCCTAGACTTTGAAAAGGTAACAAGATCACCATGCAAGGACCTTTGGCCTGAAATTTCTGTGTCTCTCTGCAAGGGCGCTAGAATAATGCATTTCACCAAGTCATTTGGAGCTAAGCTGCTCTAAAAAGTTATGCCATATGCTGTGACACTGAAGTTGAAACAAGTCAAAGCTATGCTCAAAGCAGAGTACATCAAGCATTTTTTAATTAAACTCCCTTAAAAATAGATCTTTGAGCAAGAGACCCCATTGTTTTTGCAGTCTTCCACTATCTTTATGATGAAAATTATTTGACTTTTGCCGGGTCTTGGATTCTCATAATTTGCTGTTTTCCTTTGGGCTTTCTTTCACTTTGTAGCAGCATTAAAAAAACCTGCCTTGGCTTCTTATAGTTCCTTTCCAGTAATGCATAAACGAGTTTTGGTTACTAGCAACAACAGCTTTTAAAAATGCCAGAGGGAGGCTTGGGAACTAAGGGCATAATAATGGTACACCTACTGCAATCATTAGATACAGAAATTGCTACAGTATATTCTCCTCTTGTGAATAGGACATGAAAATGTTCCTACATAATCTACATGCACACCAATAAATATACAGGGAATGGGAAAAGCCATAGGTGAACTGTTCCGGCACGATAAAGTAATGGTTTATTATACAAGTAAATGTTAACAAAGGGAGTTTTAGTGCTTTTGGTTCAGCCCTGTTTTTCAGCTGACTTATCTAAGATGGAATTCAGTCAAATGTCAATTTATGCAAACAGCTTAAAGAATTATCAATATGAAGGACAGGGAATTTCAGGTTTATTTTCCTGTATTGCAGAGGAATCAAAGGATTTTGCCTTCTTTATGAGCTGTCACTGACAGAAGTTTAATTTAGGAAGAACTGAACTCTATCATACAGCATAACAGTGGTTCAGCACAGTGATAAGTCTTAGGCAAGCTGTAGGTTTTCTGTATCTTTTTCTGATTATTTTCCCTGTCAATTAGAAGCAATAACAGGAGTTCCAAATTTTGAAACCAGCTCATGTAATTTTAGGAATTTTGGTTTGGTGTTCTGTGAAGAAAAAAATCAGCAAAAGTTGGCAATTCATCCATTCTTAATACCCCTGGTACTCTTAAGCATATAAATAGTCTTGCTGAAGTCAATGACAGTTGCTAAATTGCTTCAGATTAAGGCTATTGTTTAAGTGCTTTTCTAGGTGCAGACAAGTCATTTACTAAATTGCATCACATCATATCCATCAAACAGTAAGTCATTGTTTTTATGCCAAGGGACACCTGAAATAAAAGACCCATGTTGACCATTAAAAACAAATAAGCAGCTGATACCACGATTCGGTACTGCTCTGCCAGTCCCCTTCTCTCTGTACAGAGGTGTAATGCAACAGTAGCTCAAACTGCAAAACCTTGATGTACTTCACATGCATGTGTGATGTGCCTGCTCACAGTCCCCCTCTGAAACCCTGGTCTTGCTGTGCCCAGCATAATGAATACATTGTCCTTCTACATGCTCAGTATTTTTTATTTATTTATTTCTTTTAACTAAGGAGACGGATTTTGTTTGTAAGCGTTGCAGCCTCCTCTGTTAAGTAGTCTGCAGATGTGTTTTCTTCTCTGCTTCCCAAAGTGCTGCTTTTAGTACCAGAATTGGATGATCACAGAATAGTTTATAACCCCCCACAGTCAAACCATTGTCTATATTTAATTACTTAATGCTCTGTTTATTTCTTACAAGAAAACAGATCCCTCTTTTTCATATTTTCATTGTTCATTACCTTTGAAAAGATAATTTTTTAGCAGGTGTCTGAGATAATTGTAAATATGAACATTACAGTTATGTATATGGATATCTCCATAAAAATCTGTGGAATTCATTGGGTTTTTCTGTCTCGTTATAAAATGTGTTTAATAAATTGCATATTTACACATCTTACAGATTTAGATTTGTTGCTAGCAGCTTGCCAGCTCTTTCACCTTGCTTATAAAGTTTTTCTTTTAAATGGAAAAAGACTGAGTTTTCCCATTAAGCAGATGGTTTATTATGTCATGTTATTTTTTTTTAGAAATAGTCTGTTGGTGCTTTAGCATTACAAGGTTAGGAGACACAAACACACTTACTTTATCTCCAACTCTGCTCTTTTTCTCTTCCATACCTGTTTGCAGTATTATTTGTCCAGCAACATGTCCCTAGTGCAGCATAAGCCCTTCACATTTTCCAGATGACACTTGGAAGCAGCACTGACCTGATGTTCTGAAATCATAAATTTGTGTTTTCCTTTTTCTGTATAGGCTCTATTTTTAGTAATTTCTAATAGGGAAGGTACATTAGCAATGATGGTAAGCAGTCAGACTTTGCATTTAAAATTTTTTATGCCCCTTAGGGGTTAAAAGAGAACTGAGGTTGAGAAATAAGGAAATAAGCAATTGTAGCTTTCTTTAGTCTAGAGGTAGTAACAGCCTGGAGCATCTCTAAATACACTGGATTCTGTAAATTCAAAAGATACTACTTTTCTGAAGAAGGAAAGAACAGAAAAAGGTGAAGAATTTAGGACAACAGCAGTAAGAACTGCCAAACATTTGGACAAGTAAACAGGAAAAAACATCTGCTAGAAAATTTTCCTCCACACTAAAGGCTTCCGTCTTTCTAGGGAACAGTCAGTCTTCACTTTCTGCAAGTCACTTTTGGCTGTTTCTAATGCCCCAGGAACGTATTCCTCTTCAATTGCAGACTAAATCAAATCTGCAGATCAAACTGTTTGTTTGACCACCAGCTCAGGTGGACATTTGCTTCCAGTTGCCAAACTTGAGCTACAGTACTCCTGATCTTGTTTTCCTAGTCATATACCTCCTTTATTTTAGAGAAAAAACAGCCTGCTTGGATGAACTTAGCTCCCAGTTCAGTTAGACGATAGCTATTCTTTAACTATGAGAACACCACACACAAGCAACATCTGGTAATCCTGCAGATCAGCAGGTGGTCTGTTAGTGTTTGCCTCAAATGTACACATGTCAAAGGACAGTTCGAGAAGAAAACCTATCTGTGAATTTCTGAGCAGCACTTTGCAACAGCAGTGTGCATTTTCCAGATTATTATAAAAACAAAGTGCACCTATTGCTATCTGAAAAACACAGTATCTGTACTGTACAATTTAATGTTCAGTACAGTGTGTCTGGTGTTAACTCACTATCACATTGATCTTCACAGACAAACTCTATATTCCAAACTCCATATGAAGAGCTGTAAGGATAATGGATTGAATTGTGCTATCTGCATAATTGTAGCTTCTGGTATACAATGCAGATGCAATCCTTTCCTTACGGTACAAAAGATTTTAAATCTAAAATCACATACAGTCCCTGAACACTGCTGCACCAGTGCATTATTTGTAGTACTTGATTCTAGATAGGAGATACCTATGGACTGACATAGTTCCAAAGTTTTCCTCAAAATGAACATTTATGATTGTAAAAGCATAGCTCTTTATCTTGAAGTGATGATTACTGTCTTGTCATGCTTTTGTTCCTGTGTTCCATTCATTCACTCTTCTGTGATTGACAATGTGAGATCTTCTCCTCCTAGCTTAAGTCCATTATCATGTCCCCAAATGTTTCTTTGTGAGTTATCCTTGTCTTATCCTCTGTGACTGCTGCCTTAGCACTACTTATGCGCTTTCCTACATTATATATCCACTATACAAATGCCAATTTAAAACACCTATTTGCTTTCCACTCTCCTGGACATCCCTTACTTTCTGCATATCTCATGTTCTTATATGTGTTCCTGTTGCTTTTAATTTCCACTCATAAGAATATATGAAAGAACATCCTCAATTAAGTCTTCCCATTTATGCCACCCTTCTGAAAATTAATTCAAAATTAAACTGTCTTGTCTTCCATTTTGGCTTTTCTGATTTCTATAATGTGTGAAGCTACAATTTCAAGTTTTTATAAGGTGGCCAAATGTATGTCATCCACATTCAGGAGAGGTGAAAGTGATAAACCTTTCTGTGATTTGGAAGAAAAGAAAGAAAAATTACTTTTACAAACAGATTCAGCATTAAACTTCCTCGAAGTAGCATACTGGAGCTTGGTGTGAAACAGCCCCAGTCATGGCAGCGTGTCACTGAAGCTGCTTGGTAGTCAGAGGTCACAGATCTCAGTTGCAAGAAGACAGTTGCTGCTGAGTGTTCTTATGGAAAGTGATTCTGCTTTGACAGATTGTATGAGGATCAAAAAAAATCACAGCATGCCTATAGAAAAAAGTATTTTTACTGAAGTTTTCTGGCATGGGAAGCTGCAATGTATATGTAAATATGAGGGACTAATGTGCAGTCTCCTGGAAAAACTCTAGGATTTTTAAATAAAAATTGTCTTCATAAGAATAAACAGGAAGAAATCTGGCAGTTCCTTCAGCAAGTACTATAGCTTCATAAAATAATTATTTCCAGATCTGTGCTAATTACTGTGAATAAGGTCTCTCTCATGTACGTATACACACGTACACAGGCATACATATTGAAAAATAACATCTTGTTCAGTGTATTTGTGTCCTCATACGTAGGATTCCTGCAATTTTTCAGCTTGTTCTTATGGTTGCATCTGAAATGTGCTGTTTTCAACACCACCCTACTGGGATAATTCCCTATTTGCAGTACTTAATATCAAAATTATATCATTTTTCTCAGTTGGCTCTGTTTTATTGGTTTGTTTAGCAATAACAATAAATAAACAACTGAACATACAACAGTGAGGAGAGACAAAGCACCAGTTGTTATTGGAATGAAAAAAATACATATATCTCTGACAATTGTTAGCCACCTTACCAGTAGGAATACAAAAATGTTCGTCACATTTGAAGAACTGATGTAACCATAGCAGCTTGACTGTATCATTGCCAGTGTTCATCCCGTAAAATGTATACGATCATAGGTGACATCCCAGTCTGTGGAGCCTGTGTGTGTGATGAATCTTCTCCTTTGGGTCTTTGTCAGCTGCTAGCAAGATTGTCGCCCTCCCTGCATATTACAGGAATGCACACACATTCCGATGTATAAACACACATCTCACACAGAACATTAAAACAGAAACAAAAACAAAAAAAGAGGGATAAAGAGAAAGCCTTGATTTATATAATCCAGTGCAAATCACCATGTCAGCGACTGACTTCTTTATCAACAGTATTAGGTAGGATAGTAAAGGAAATATAATTTTATACAAATCAAGAGAACTACAGTGATATTTAGAGTAATACAGCCAGTGAGTAAAACTAATTAGTATGTAGCATGGTGGTCTGTATGGATAGTATTAATGGCTTTTATCATCATATTTCTTGTTTGATTTGTTAAGTTGGCATATTTAGTTGTAGTTCTGGGTGTGAAGTCTTAGGTGGAAATTCAAGGGGTTTTCCATAGGTGTGAAATGAAGGAGTAACTCTAGAAAATCATGTTTCAATTGTCAGACAATTGTTGCTTTCTTCCCACCCCACCCCCCACCCCTTCTGCTGGTTTTATGAATTTTTGCAGGGTCATATATTGTCCTGCATTTGTCCCACGTACCTGAAATGAAATCTTAGTGCAGAAAAATCTACCTTTTTTTCTCCAGATGGTTCACATTTAAGATCTGCATCACAGGATTAACTTGTAAATTGAGACAAAATTCTTCTTTCTTGTATGGAATTCTTTTTCTTCAAAATTTGCCTTGAACATCCTTATCTTTATTTCTTCTTGGATATAATTCCTTCTTCCAGCAAAGCAAATGAAAGAACTTCTGTGGATGTGAGTCCCAGTATTTGAGCAGATGGTGGTCAGCAATCACCTTAAGATAGGTTAATATAAGACAAGATTGACCATAGGTTTCTTTGCAAATTGTAAACGTATTTATAGCCATGTAAACACTGCTTGTTACTGGCTACTAAGAAGGGCCTCTGTTCAAAACCCTCAGATGTGGCAGGTAGGGTGTAGAAATAAGCTACTTCCTTACATAAATTGTCAAAAGCCAGATGCTATCCTAACTCTGTATGCTTTCTGAAGTCTGATAAAACTTTGGAATTATTAGAGTTTTTCATAAGCTTATGTCTTCAAACTGTAAGTAAGGTTGCCACAAAATCGTGGCCCAGATAGATTCTCCTCTGTGTAAGTTTGATGGAACACCACGAATTCACTGAAGCTATATGAAGTTATTCCTTGTGAGGCTTTTAAATAGATTGGGAAATGAAAATAAAGATTTCATCAGAAAATTTCATTAGTCCAGTGATTTCTCATGAAGACAGCATCAAATAGTTGTTGTTCATTTTGAAATGTGGAATGGTGAAATTACTTTGATCTATTTTATATCTGAGGCCTAAACATGTACAATCTAATTTGCTTTCTGGTTCCTTCATAATTGCCCTCGGTCATAAAATAAATTAGTTATTCAGGTTTTCTATTTCAAAAGAGAAGTAGATAGTCCCTGTGTGATAGCCTAAGCAAAGTGCAAAGAGGCTCCAGGTGCTGGGGAGGAAGCGCACATGATCAGAATGAGGGTGATGGCTTCCTCCTACATCGCTGTCCTGGTTTCGGCTGGGATGGAGTTAATTTTCTCCTTGGTAGCTGGTGCAGTGCTGTGGTTTGGGTTCGGTGTGAGAACACTGCTGACAGCACACGGGTGGGTTTGGTTGCTGCTGGGTGAGGGTCAGACCCAGTCAAGGGCTTTTCAGTTTCTCTGGCCCTGCCAGCGAGAGGGCTGGGGGGGCACGGGGAGCTGGGAAGGGACACAGCCAGGGCAGGTGACCCAAACCGGCCATACCGTAGAACATCATGCTGAGTACATAAACTGGGGGGAGTTGGCCAGGGCCTGCCTGCTGCTTGGCTGCTGGCTTGGCATTAGTCAGCAGGTAGTGAGCAATTGTGCATCATTTGTTTATGGGTTTTTTTTTTTCTTTTGGATTTTATTCCTTTTTCCCACTCTCTCTCCTTTGCATTACAATTGTTGTTTTTATTATATTTATTTTAGTTATTAAATTGTTCTTACCTCAGCTGACAAGTATTACCTTTTTCTTGAATCTCCTCCCCATCCCTCTGTGTGTGGGGGGAAGTGAGCGAGCAGCTGTGTGGTACTTAGTTACCGGCTGGGGTTAAACCACAATTACTTCCGAAGACCGTAAAATTTAGGTGTTACTATTACCTGTGGGCCACAAAAGGCACAAGAAGAACTGCTGGTGGGGGGGAATTGTAGTGGCAGCATATTCTTGTTGAGATAAAACATTTTAAGTGAAAGCTTTGTCAGTACTCTAGGAAATAGCAGAGAAGACCTTTGTCCAGAGAAGCTTTCAGTACAAAATGATAGGTTCAAATACTGATTAATCCCAGCAAACAAGAAAACATGGTCACAACAGTGGTGATTTGCTACCAATGTGTGGGAGGAGTCACTCAAGAGTGTGGAGCTCTACTGAGAGCTTTCATTTAAAAAATTAACATTACAGAGTATGGTTTAAGCATCAATGATTCTGCCTAGGCACATAGGTCAAATAACTTCTGAAAGTTGTGCTATTCCTGTTTCCTTTTATCTATTTATTATTAGTAGTATTACTATTATTATCATTATCATCGTCATCATCATTATTGCACAGTATCCTTAATGCAGTGGTTTTGATATGATTTGCATTATATTTGTTCCCGTCTCTAATCTCAGAACAATGAATACAGGTGGGATTTATACTGAAAGACAAAGTAGTGATCATTTTGGTGTAAACATTAGATCTAAACAGAGTGCACTTGGAAAGCCACAACCTGCTGGCTTTGTGTCATTTTCCACATAAAGTGTTACAAATTTGACAGTGGGTTGGGTTCATCCTGCCCAGCCCCATGTATTTCAGCCTAGCCCCATATAAACTCAAGGCATAATCTCCCAAAATAAACATTACATTGCACTCAGTATCATTGCTGGAGAGGGTACACTTTAATGTACATTTTTAATAATCCCTCCAATAAAAGTCATGTCTGCCTACCAGTAGTCACCACATTAAATGCCGGGTTTAGGATATTAAAAACCACATACTAAAATACATGAAATGGGTATTTCTAATTCCACTGAACTTATCTGTCACATTGACCTTACATATTCTTTTTTAGTGCATAGATTTTCTAAGCCTTTCTTGTTCAACAGCTTTGTTACATAGAAAACAGTTGCTTCTCTCAGGTTTTCATATCTGTAGCATTATTATTGCATTGTTATGAATATGATGTGTTTTCACTTGAGAAGCTCTTTCAGTATCTTTCTGTCACCCCGCAGAAAACCTTGCTAGTACTTTATCTCTGTGTTCACAGCCAGTGTTTCAGGTTTCACACCTTGGTGCCATTGGAACTTTTTCTTATGGTTGCGAGTCACAGCAGCATTGAGCAGAGACACCATTGACATTTGTGTGAGTTATTGTTATCAGACTTTGCACAATAGTGTCTTTCAGTTTTCTTTTATTGGAGGGATGTAGTGTTTCAGAAGAAAAGCTGAAGAACCTTATATATGATAGATGCTGTTGTCTGTCGCCCTCCAAAAATATCAAACAGCATATTTATCCATAGATTGAAAGTAATTTGCCAACCTGTTTAGTCACTGCTTACTCTTTTTGTACTGTAAATTCCTGGAATGCACACCATTAGCTGAATTTCCAAATAACATATTTAATGATTTCTTATTAGTAAGCATTTTTAATATATAAATAGTTGTAATGCAATATTATTTTATTTTTTAGCGTTCTGGTTTATAAATGAGGTTGCCACAGCTCTTGGTGTGTTTTCTAGTTTCCATACATATTTCCATTGATGTGTTATGTTATTTTTTATATATGTGATTATTTTTTTAAAAAAAAGGAAAATAAAGAAAGGAAAAAGGAAAATAAAGAAAGGAAAAAGAAAAAAGTTACTTCCCAGCTTCCCTGTGATTTTATTATTGGATGTGAGACATATTTTTTTTTCTCTAGAAATAGATAGTGGAACAAAGGCTATGTGCTGTTTAATTTTTGTTAAGGAAATTTTGTAGGTGACACACTTTGACAATTGAATAGGATGAATCAATTCAGCATTAGAAACTTGGAAAGAAAATTCTGAGAAACAGTGGAAAAACTGTTCCAGGTGCCACATCTCCATTTGTGTCATTTAAAAAGCAGAATTCTAACAGATTTTTAAGCAAGACTACATTATACCTCTGGTACTAAGTTAAAATAACCCCAAAGTGACCTCACATTCCCAAGAGTTTCATTCTGCAGTGACAGTTTTGCCTTGTCTGTCTGAGTCTTCACGTGTGTGTTTGAGGGGATGTTTGAGCTGACTTTCCTCCTGGTGTAGCTGCAGCTGATTTTGCATGCAGAAGCTATTTGCAATGCAGAGACAGGGTCTTCAGGCAACATGTTCCTTCTGTGTGGGCACTGCCAACCAGAACCAGCAACTGGTGTGAAGTTCACTGCCCGTTCAAGGTGTGATGTGGACACACAGGTCCCTAGCATGCCACAGCAAATCGTGCGTGCGTGTGCAAGAGAGAGAGAGAGAGAGTCTGTGTCTCTGTGTATGTCTCTGTGTGTGTGTCTGTGTGTGTGTGTGTAATACAAATTGTGGCAAGTTACATTTCATTTAAAAAATGAAGAAATCAGTCTTCCTGTTTTTAACTTACCAGTTTGCAAAATGTTTGTTCCAGTGACATTGCTTATTGTTGTAAACATGGACTGTAATTTTTCTGGGTTTGAAACTGTTTCTTTTGAAGTCCAAGGAAAACAAGTATGTGTGGGAACAGGGGAGGAACAAAAAAGAGATAAAAATCTGATCTTGATGAACACAGTACATGTAGAGAAAAAAGGAAAATCTGGAGCTGGAGCTTAATGTTCTGTTTATACCAAATAACACCTTACTGAATATGTGCTGTCATTGAATGTAATGACACTCATTGAGACAGTAAAGAATGTCTCAATATAACTATAAAAGGATTTTTACATAAGGGAGGATTGGTATAATAAAAGTGTTATTGGTCTATGAATGATCTCAAAGAATAAAAGCCAATTCATATGATGGTGGTTAAAAACAACAGTAAGTGAAGACAGCTTTGAATATAATAATTTAGAATTTATTTTGGACCATGAACAATAAGTCACATCAGTAGTAATTCATGTCTGTGCTGTTATGGGCCACTAAAACAGTCTATTGTTTTATGTATTTATCTCCAGCAACAAAATAGATGTTAATATGCCACATATGTAGGTGATAAAAATATAAAATTTGAATAGGGAAGGTTTGGCTTTTTCTTGAATAGGCATTTACGATAGAACAGATGGATTTGATTCATTATTCCATGAATCTTTAAAAAGCTCTTAGTCTTCAGACCAATCATAAGGCATAGCTGGCATCTAATACAAGTCATAGTCCTATTAGGTGGACAAAGCGTGAAAAGAAATATCTCAGGTTTTTTCTCATCTTTCTATCATGTGCACCGTTTTTTGGCTTTGTTGGTGTTCTTGGTTTACAGGAGAAGGGGAAGTGTATGAAGTTATGCTTTTATGGCAAAGATGGTAGAAAATAATTTTTCTTCCAAAAGCAACCTAGAGTAGTTACATAAATCAGCTTAGAGGAGATTTTCAGCTACAGAAAATCCTCATATCAGAGAGCTAACCCAACCAGGGCAATATAGATAGGGGCTTGTTGCAGTGCTCAACTGTTTCTAGTTAATTGTGCTGTGCTAGTTCCAAGCTGCAGGGGTTGCAAGCACTACAGGTTTGCTTATTAATACTTGCCAAGTCTTTTGTGGCTTTCCTCCACCAAGCTGCAGTGGAATGGATGCCAAAAAAAAGCTGATGAAAAAAATCTATAGTCAAGGAATTACATGCTAAAATAGAAGCAAATAAGTAAACAAAAGCAGAAAATTATGGCAAAGATTCCACTGGTTTACTATTCAAGAATACAAGGAGCAGTATTGGGTGTTCATCTCCTTCAAGGGAATGATTGCAAGTTACACAATGAGAATGAGCTGAACTTGAATTTTGCACATCAGAATTCTGCACGTGAGGAAAAGTACTATTTTCCAAACTGATGATAAGACAAAAGCTTGCAACTAAAATTAAAACCCAGTGAAATCAAAACCTCTCTCTCATTCTACTCTTTACCACTTTTTGTACCCTACCTCCTTCCCACTTTGGTTTTTTTTTTGTTGTTGTTGTTTTTCTCTCAGTGTTCAGTATCAACAGTACTTCCCTTCTGGCTTCACAAAATGTTATTCTCCACATTATTCAGATCAAGAAAAAGCAAGTGCAGAGCTCTAGATGCACGTTTGATAGTTCTTTCTAAAAATAGGTGGTCTCTATGGCAATATTTTACAGTGCCCTTGAAGGTGAAAATTCAGTTTTGCTAAGCAGAAGTCTTTCAGCAAAAATGACAGATCTCACTTCTGTAAGGAGGTTGCCATTGTCAAATCTGTATATTCAAAAAGTTAAAAGGATTCAGAGAAATATATATTTGAAAAAGTCAGGAACTAGACAAACTCCTCCCCGAGAAACTGTTTTGTGTTACTATTTCATTACCTTGATATTTTTCTTTGTCTCCTTTCATTCACTCTACAAAATCGCATACTTTGATTTTCTTAATTTATGTCAAAGGTCTTTATGAACTGTGTAATCTATTATAGAAATGCAACACTGAAGCAACTCTCCTTATCACTTCAAGAGTTGCCTGTGTTTTTAGGTGTCTCAATATTGACAACCTGTATATGGGACTTGTTGTAACGAGCACCTTTTTTTTGTGTGTGTCTCTAATCAGAAACATTCTTACTTTTATCTGATCTGGTTCTGTTACCATGACTCACTGAAATAAATGCCAGTTTAGCTTTAGTCAGGGCTGAAAGACTGAAACGTTCATTGCATTCCAAATAAACTGCAGCTTTTCAGTGTGGTGTTTTAAACTCCTGTTTTGGCTTCTAGCAGAGCTACCGTGGGGAAAAAATATCTGAGAGTGACATGTCTTTGGTGGACATCAAAGTATTTCCTGCGTGTTATGTCAGGTTTTCAAAATCAGTCACCTGTGCACCTGTAGTAACTTGGCCAGCTTACCTACAGTTATATAGCTAAGAGGCACATGCAAATCAGATACTGCAATGCGCACGTAGTCCCTAAGTGTGAGCTTTCAGGGACCAGATTTGTTTCTTTTAATGCAGTGATTAGTTATCTACTTGTTGTACGCTAGTGTGTGTGGCAATATAACACAACCCCCAATTTTAGGGATTCACAGAGAGCTTATGATGTATAGAGCTGTAGAGGTGATGGCCAAAAGGATTATTTTTTCTTTCCTGATTTTAAAATAAGTAATATCCAACAGGAAGAATATAGGAAATGTGAGTGTAGGATTTGGAATTTTAAAGAAGCATCTTTACAGAGGTATAGGTATCATTCAAGTGATTATCAGAGTAAGGGAGGAATGAGGAGGAGTACAAAATAGGTATCAAGTTTAAAATAACTTATCTGTTGAATGGTTGACTTGGAAGAAAAAAAATATGTAACCCCCCCCTGATATTGACAACACTAATATGAAAATGTGTTGCCTACAGTCCATTAAATCAACAGACTGAAATGTCACGTTTTAGTTTGCTGGTGCAGCCCAAGCTATCAGTCTTACAATAGGAACGTGAGAAAATTTCAGAATTGTACTAAAATGTGGAAATACTTCAGAAGCATAATCCAGCATTCATCAATTTATCAGTGATTTTAGTCCTGATAAAATAGTCTAATGGCTGTGATGCTGCCAACAAATTAACATAGTAAGAATAAGTTCAGCATACTCAATTCATGCATATAACCTTTGGAGTCCTTAAAACTCTCTTTGTTGCTCTATGGTATAGCCTTATTAAAATTTGGCAGGCTAACTTAATGCGTAGGTGTAAGGCCATTTAAAATAGTGGACATATACAATGAAAAAGTAGGATCCCCATTTTCAGCAAATGACATTACAAGGATAAGGTAAAGCATTTGTTATGGTCAATTCTTACATTGTGGAAATTGCTAAGATTACTACTGGTAGAATTTTAGATTACGTTTCTGTACTCCTGGAGTTCTGTAGCCTGACGTGTATGTGCAAGACATGAAACACAAAAGTGACAGATCCACAATACTTGGACATATATTCTCTTGTGGGTCCCATGTAGGCAATAAACAAATAAGGAATTTGCTATCATGTTGTCAACTGTATGTCCTCTAGTGTTTGTCATTAGAAGACACTAAGAGCTCTGTAGAATAAGGAGGAACTGGAAGGAGGAGTAAAGAAACATACAAATTTGGTTATGTACTGATTTTCACTGTGCAGTACATATATGTATAGAACATGTATAATGTTATAATGTTAGCCTTTGTGAATTCTTGGATGCTTTCCTAGTAGTAACCATGGAGTCAGAAGCTTTGAGGAAACCCTAAGATTCATGCATATAATTTTCAGTATCAAGTTATGTCATATCACTACCTAGGGTATCAGACCCTCATAACATCAGAAGTAAACTGTAATTGCATATGGTCCTGCTATACTGAATTAATTTAGCAAAAGCTTGCCTTCATAATATGTCTGGTCCTGTCATCGTTCAATAAAACTTCTGCAGTATGTGCTATTTAAGTGATTATGAAGCCCCATAGTATCATATAAAAACTGCTTGTTTCAATCAAGTGTGGCAAGCTAATATGAATTAATTGTTCTATATTAGCTTGACTTTGCATAAGCATTATATAATTAGATGTTGTGTTAGGAAATATATTAGATGGTGTGATGTGACTTATCATGAGTATATTAGAAGCTGTGAAGACAATTTTCAATGCTGCTCCTGTTATTTCTTTGTCTTAAGAGATAGAATTAAAAAGAATCTATAACCAGAGTCTGTTTAGCAAGGTTATTTTTTGTAGAGGATCAGAAAACCACTCACTGGAATGAGAAGCTACTGGAGCAACATGAGAATTACTTTCTCTGTTAATGAGAAAGTCATTGCTTGATTTTCCTTGGTCTAAGCTAAAAAAGAGACTTTTAAATGAATTTTACTTGGGTTTATTTTTTTCTGTGTCACAATCTTGATACATGTTTTCAGCATTAGTATTGACAGAACACGTTGTAGATATTTACAAAAATTCACACCAGAGGGTAGTGAGAAGGGAATTTATTTACTTTTTGTATGTATATTACATCTCTTCCCTGAAGCACTTCGTATCCCAAGAGTGTTCTCCTCTCCATTATGAATCGTTTTCACATCCACTGAACACTGAAACTGCTTTTCAGATTAAGAAGAAAAAAATATATTTTTAAGCAACAAATCTGGAAAACAAAGGCCTTATACACATTGCTGCAAGACTTTCTTCTTCTATAAGTATGAGGAAAAAACCCACCAAGTCAAGCTTATGAGAAGCTTATTTGTTCTTTTATTATTCACACTGATAAAGCAGAGAAACTGTGAGGTTTGAGATGCTGCTATCAAATCTAAAAGACATTAGTTTGTTGGTTGTGGTGCTGAAAATACATTTGGCAAGTATACTGAATGGCTCTGGTAATACATCTGTAAGTAATATACTTCAGTGAAATATAGTTTGAAAATACCTCTAAAGGAATTATTTTGTGCTAATAGTCTGCTGACTTTTAATTTCGAAGAATGTACTAGTCAGTTCCTTCTCTGAATGTTATTACTGTGTTCAAGTAAAAGAAATAGAATTTACAGGTGCACCAAAAAATACATCTCGTTATTCATTGCAAGTGATCAACGTGCCCAGTGAAGATCAGATTTCAGCATATTTTTTTGCATCATGTAAATAGCAAAGTTACGCAAAACATATTCATTGATGGCTTTTTGAACAGACATAGAGATGGAAAAACATTCTGTTGAATTATTAATACTTAGTAAGTTTTCCCTTTATGTTCCCCTCCTTCCCTCCCTCCCCTCCTTCCTTGCTTCCCTCCTTCCTTCCTTCCCTCCTTCCTTCCTTCCCTCCCTCCTTCCTTCCCTCCTTCCTTCCTTCCTTCCTTCTCTCCTTCCCTCCTTCCTTCCCTCCTTCCTTCCCTCCTTCCTTCCCTCCTTCCTTCCCTCCTTCCTTCCCTCCTTCCTTCCCTCCTTCCTTCCCTCCTTCCTTCCCTCCTTCTTTCCCTCCTTCTTTCCCTCCTTCTTTCCCTCCTTCTTTCCCTCCTTCCTTCCCTCCTTCCTTCCCTCCTTCCTTCCTTCCCTCCCTCCTTCCTTCCCTCCTTCCTTCCCTCCTTCCTTCCTTCCTTCCTTCTCTCCTTCCCTCCTTCCTTCCCTCCTTCCTTCCCTCCTTCCTTCCCTCCTTCCTTCCCTCCTTCCTTCCCTCCTTCCTTCCCTCCTTCTTTCCCTCCTTCCCTCCTTCCCTCTGTCCTTCCTTCCTTCCCTCCTTCCCTCCTTCTTTCCCTCCTTCCCTCCTTCCTTCCCTCCTTCCTTTTTCCCCTCATCCTCTCTCTGCCCAGCATTTTCTCCCTTTCTTAACCACGCTTTCCCCGAGGCACCGCCATCTTGGCTGCAGGCCCAGCTGCGCCCTGTGGCAGGTTGGCGGGAACCGGCTGTGCCCGCCCGAGCCAGCCCAGGCCGCGCCTCACAGGGCCGCCCCGCAGCCCCCTTCCCCCCGAACCCGGCCCCTGCACTCAGTACAGGCACGCAGAAAGATTATCCAAAGCAGGATCCCTTTGAGCTTCATTGCTTTCACCTTTTCTTCCTCTGTGAAGCCGTGTAGGAGGATAAAGCCCTCCATGCAGGGGTGCAACACGCCCTGTAGACTTCACAGGGCGTACTCTTCTTAGTGAGAATAAAATTCGTTGGCTGGTGAAGAGCATAAAACCTGGGGATTGCTGATTCAGAGAGGAATGCTCCCTAATTAAACTGCAGAATGCATTGTAATGTAATCTATACTAATGCTGTGTTAGTAATGCATTATTATAAGGACGAAAATGAAGAATAGCGTGCATTGCTTAAACTGACCATTTTATTACACAGCGTAAGCTAACTGGGACTTCTGTTTCTTCTTGTGAGGTTTTCTGAACAAGATCATTACAGAATATTGACTACTCATAAGAATTACAGTGTTTCTTATTATCGCTTGACTGAACAAAATTAAGAAAGTACCAAAATAAGTTTCTGTAAATTATAATCTGTCTTGCTGTTCCCTTGAAAATACGGAGGTTGTGTTTCAATCTTTCCCCTGGCAATTTTGAACCGTAATGTTAAACTGGAAATTTGAATGTTGCATTTCATAATGAATATTAGGTGTGCTATATGGGCTCAAAACTCTTAGTTTTGAACAAGTTTGGGTTCAGATTTAATTTTGACTCCCACAAGGTGATAGGTTTTCAGCTTTACTGTTCAAAATAAAGTGAAATTTTATACGAACTCTGCCATGAAAATCTGCATTGTTTGCTTTTGAGTACTGTTGACTACACTGCTATACAACAGCCTTATCAACAGAACGAGACACTTTGTGCACTTGCTGAGAAAGAAATGGGCTGAAAATATTCTATAGCTGTTTCAGAAATGAAGCTTAAAATATTATCTATAATGCAATGTACAGTAAGATGCAAATTAGTATTTCATAAAACAGTTTGATATTTGTAATATACTTCATAAAATAGCTTGTATCATATGGTTCTGCAGTTTGTCATGCTGCCACATTTGAGTTGTTAGTCTACATTTTTCCTTTTTCCAATGTTTTGGTACTACTTTCAGGATTTTGTAATCTGAGCAGTTTTTCAAATAACCAAATTTCTTGCTTTAAGTCAGTTGTTGACTTTAATGCTAATCAGTTTTATGTCTTCAGGAGGGAAAAGGATGTATTTTGATTCTTGGCTATAAGAGAGAATGACCACAGGGAGCGGGTCATAAACCACAGCGATCTAAACAACTCGGTGGCTAGGATTGTCATTACTCAGACATTGACTAGTTGCAGCCCTAGGGCAGGCAGTTCTTTCTAGCTTTAACAGAGCCCCTGAGGTGGGTAGCTATCTCTACCTTGGTAGCACAAACAAGAGTTTTAAGATCTGAAGATTAGACATTAGGGATGTCTCCTTTTCAAGACATAATGATATGCCCAAACCCTCTGCATTGCATCCTAAAGATTTCATGTATTTTTCATGAAGCTATTTTTTCCATATGAAACATGGCAAGCTGACTACCATGTTCTGTAAAATTAGAGAACTGCAACAATTTTCAGTGAAATGATGATCCCAAATTTATATGAGAGTACAATAGATGATTGTGTTCTGTGTCATACGCAATCTTTTCTTGTTCCGTTGCAGTCTGTGATGAAGAAGGAAGAAATAAAGGCCAGAGAATTACGGCAATTCACTGGGGTCCTGACCCAAAGCCTAATGAAACCAAATCAAGTTTTTCCCATTTGTTTCAATAAGGACTGAATTAGCTTGAATGTGAACAAGCAACTTTATGAATAAAGTTAAGAAAAATAAAATGGCTTTCTGTTACAAATCAATTAGCTTCTCTTTTTTTTTTTAATTATTTTTATTAAAACAACAACAGGAAATAATAACATGAAAAGCCCTGTTTACTTAGGCTCCCTAGGACATAGTCTCCAAACTTAATTTAAATACTACATCATTACATTTTATTGGGACTTTTCAAAAGACTAAATACCATGATCTCCCTTTCAGAAACAGTCAACTGGAGTTACAGAGACTTAGTGAAATTGCAAAAGGTCCTTTATAATTCCTCCAGACATTTTTTAAGGATTAGTAGAACACTTTAACAAAGTTCAAGCCTCAATCATTAGAGAAATCTTCTGAGATTTTTCTACTGTTATGTAATGATTTTTAGCGGGGTTATTATTGTCATTGAAATTCAGCCTACTGTCCTGCTGCATGATAATGGTAAATCTTGTCGAGTATACTGGGGTTTATTTGAAAGGAGGAATGATATTTTTGTTATTTCCAGGTAAGTACTCAGTATTACTTGGGATATATCACTTCAGGATCAGAGTAGTAATATGAACTTCTCTTTTAAAATGTCTAATACATTAATATAGTATTAAGGAGCTTTCTTTCCAGCAGGGGCTTAATGTGCTCTGGAACTTCCTACATGCTAAAAAGTACAGAAATAAATCCCAATCACTAAGGGCCTAATTCACAGCTCTCTAAAGTTAGTGGGTCAGTTTGTAAATTCCTTGGTAAAAAACTACTGAGTTATATCATTATGGGCTGAACTGGAGCCTAAGCAGCAGCTTAAGAATTTTATATAACTGCACCTGGAAATATAAATTAGATTCTTTCTACATTTTTTTTTTTAATGAATATATGTGATAGTTAGCAATGCTGGGGAGGAAGGGCAGAGCAGGAACATTTCAGACAGGAAAGCAATCCTGAATGAATGAGGAGACAGTAAAAGTAGCTATGAATTTATATGAAGCATTAAAAGAAATAGGGGGGGAAAGGGAAGAAAAAAAAAAGAAAAAAAAAAGAAGGGGAACAAAAAAAAAAGTAAGACAAAGAAGACCAGAAATTTGAAGTAGGATTAAAGATGTTTTTAGCAAATCTGCTCAGTCCAGTGATGGAAGTATACACTGACTTCAGAGATGCTTAATTTAGGTCTCAAACAAGGTTATCAGAAAACTCATAGCTTAAACATGTAGAGTTCAGAGACTTGAAATAAAAATTAGGAGCAAAGGGTTCTTGTATTGTGGCAACTTCTTCATAGCAGTGTCAGAGCTTCCATCGTAAACAGAGAATGTGGAAGGTGAACAAGGATTTCTGTTTTGTGTCCTTGCTGAAAAGCTCAAAAACTCTGACTATGTACTTGATGATCTGCTTTAAAATATACACTGATTAAAATATCTACTTCTAAAATATGAATATATACATTACGTTCCACTAAATATAATGGAGAAGAAAAAAAGGGTTTTTCCTTCTAAATTATCTGACATGCTATCTATAAAAACAGGGACAGTATTGATACTGTATTGACTCAATTGATACTCCTGAGAGTCAGCAGCTCCTGTTTTTCCCATTACTCAAAAGATATCAGAAGGGGGCGGGAACAACAACCCAACTGAAGAAGGCTTTTAAGTGTATTCCTTAAAGCCCAAACCTTTAGTAGGAATCATGTAGGTATACGCTTGACTATAGAAATAGATCCACTGAGCAACTGCTCTTTGTAAGCAGCTAGCGCAAGTGTATACAAAAGACTTAAATCCTACCTAAGTTCTATTTTCAGGGATAAAATGTTCTGGAGATCTTACAAGGGCTCTGTATAAAATAGAGAGTTTCACCTGAAAGCTACAGCTACCGCTTATCTTCTGTACAGCTTTATATCACCATCTGCAATCATTTGTCTAAATTCAAGATCTCCTCCCAGAAATCTGTAAAGAAAAGAAAGGTTTAATTATGAAAAAGGCTTTGTCTGGGTCATTTAAATCACTTGCTTGTGAGCAACGTGGATAAGCAAAAAAACTAGTATCTTACCTCTCAAGACAGAAATAGTGAAGTAATTAAAATTTGTAAAATTTTTGGAAAAGTGTTTTTCTATATATATAACAGGGCATAGAAATGATGCTGATTTATTTGTACTATATTGAATAGCATGTTTGAGAATAACATTAAAGGTGATAAATAATAATCTGA
This sequence comes from Falco rusticolus, assembly GCF_015220075.1. Lineage (NCBI taxonomy): Eukaryota > Metazoa > Chordata > Aves > Falconiformes > Falconidae > Falco > Falco rusticolus. The sequence goes on from NC_051187.1 coordinate 52,562,980, forward strand.
TACAGACTCTGTCACATATTAAAAATAAGCAAATGCCTGCCAAACCAGAGCAGATGAAATTCAGGTGTTCCAGTACAAGAGTGCATTAATAATTTCATTATCTTTGTAATAACAAATGACGACCCTTTTATTGTATAAGTGTAAATGCAGGTATCTTTTACAGGTAGCGAAGGGGTGAGAACCATGTTGTTCTGGACTGGAATCCAGAAAACCCGAGTCAATCCTGGGGTCAAGAGATCCTTGTGTAAGATTAGGAAATCATCAACCGTCTGTCTGCCATATACCTATAAGCTGATAATTCTTCCTTTTCTCCCTTGATTGTCATAAGAATAATCGTATTGATATTTGTGAAGTGATCATACAGCAGGGGTAGTGGTTGTATGAATGGAGAAGTTAAAATTCAAACAGAAAAAATTAGCAAAGCTGAACTGCTGAAAAATGAGACATTCCAGTACTTTATTCCTGATATCATCCTTTCAACTGACACTTCCATAATATGGGTAACAATGTTTTACACCCTCTTGTGACCACTAGGTTTTCATAGCAACACTTACAGAATCATTTCATGTTTCTTATGAAATTTATCGAAATAATGAATTTTATCTGTATATTTTCTTTAAAAAAACTGATTAATTTAAGAATATAACAGCTTTGCAGGTAATTTTAAAAAAAATCACCCTAGAGAACAATATCCTATATCTGTCTTTGAAAAGATCTGATCTCAGAGTGGAAGTGAATTGACAGGTTAGTGTCCTGAGTGATATATAACCAATGCAAACCCCATGCAAATGTGTTTAGTCCAATATATTTATATTAATTAATAATGATATTAAAAAGTATTTTAATAATTTACATGCTAGAAGGAATAATGAAGAGCTGATTATGTATTTTAGGGTTTGATTGTTTTTTCATCATTACGTACTTGAAGACAAGAAAATTTACCACAATATTAATATTACAGTAATTATTAATATACTGGAAAATATCCATAATTGCTGGATATTTATGACCTTTTCATAGTGAAGGAGTGAATAAGAAGTTCTTTAAAAGCAAAATTAGTAGTTAGATAGTGATGGTGACCTTGTGAAATTCCAAAGTTGATAACTCTCACTAATGTCAAATATAGGAGAAAGTTTAGCTAGTACTTGCGGCTGCTTCTACACCTTGACAAACCAGAATGAGGAACAAAAGTCTCAGAGATTAACGCGGCAAATCCAGTAGCCAAGCAGGCTAGGTGGAGGTGCCAGTGGAGGTTGCACTAGGAGTATAAAGGTTACAGTTATGCACAGGGACAACTCTGGCACTGGAGGTGGGATCCATTCCCAGCAGAACTTTATATAATTCCCTGGGTCTACGTGAGTCTCGCTTCCCTTCAGGGCCAAATGCCAACTACAGTGCCATAGAAGCAGAAGTACTGTGCACCTGGCCGCAGAACTCGGGCACAAGAGGAGGTGGATCCCCACCAAACTTTTTCACATAACCCACTGTCACTTACCTCATTGCTGCCCTCATAAAAAAAGGAAAGAGATCTTGGTCTCCATCTTCCTCTTTGGCTGATTTGTCTGGCTGCTTTCCTTGTGTGAATAAAAAGCATTTGTACAATCGCATGGTGAGCTTGATCAGTGAACTGTTCTGGTTGAAATATAACTTTCCACATATAGAGAGATTTGAAAGACATAGTTTCCAGCTATGGCAGCTTCCTTATCTAATTCACTGCATAGCCACTCAAACCCTGACACTGGCACAAGGGAATTAGCAGGCAGGGGTGGCTGGGGGTGAGGCCACCCCCCAAAGCAGCAGGAAACATTTACTGAGAGTCAAACAGTAAAGAGGACCAAAGTACAAAACTTACATAGTGGGGTAAGTTTTGTGCAAGTGGGGTTGTGCCCCATATCAGCTACTGTAGCAGTGGCCATGTTATTTGATACAGTTTTCAAAAATGTGGTTCCCAAGAGAAATATTCTGCAGAGAACCCCAAGCCTCCAGGGCAGAAGTTTAAATAATGCTCTGTAAGTGTTACATCCTTCTTTTTAGTGAGAGCTTGAGGTGATTCCCTACAGTGTAGGCATCCTGTTACCCCATGTTTGAGAAGGAAACAATAATGACCGCAGTTAAACATAGCAATATACAGTCTGAATAGAGACACATCTGTTAAATATGGGGCATTTCTGAAATAGGCTTTGGAATACTGTGCTTTTACTATAATTCACATGCAAAATATTGGCAAGGTAAGGACATCAGTTTTTTTTAATGCCATACACCTATAAATTATCTTATTCTCATACCTCATTTCTTTGTCTTCCCCAGGTAATTTGTAAGAACTGGAAATCACCTATAATTAGCAAACTCTACTAAGATTACCTAGTTAAAGGCTTTGCTGACATAGTACAAATGGAGAGTAGCACATATTTTTTCTTTTATGTGTCTTTTTCTGATCTAGCATTTTGCATACTAAAAAGTCAAGCTGTTGTTGTTTTCTACTAGTAATAGCCATAAAAGTTAAGAATGAAGTGAAAATAGCTTAGCAAATTACAGTGTATTTTTTTCCCCCCAAGAGAATGAAATAAAGTATGATAGATATTGTTTATGGCATTGTGAACTAGTTAGATTTAGTGTGCTTTTTACTTCATTTCTACACTGGCTGTATGAAACAGAATGGTCAAATTCAACCAGTACATCATGCCAGAATTTCTAGCAACATTATGGAAGTATTAACCTGTACAATCTATAGGTTTCATACTGGGACATGTATATTTTGATGAGGGCATAGACATAAGCCCAAATATGTGCACGCATACACATGGATTTAGTCTGACCTCACCTGTTCTTATGCTTCTTGTGGGTGAGGAATTAATTGTTTTTTCAGTGGTTTTTTTTTTAATTTTCTTTTTCCTTTCTGCTTTTTGATATCTGTGCGAGTCCTTTGCTTCTCTGCCTTTATGAGATTTATTATAGGCAACATTTTTTGAAAACAATTTAATGTTAAAAGCTCCATGGATTGAAGGAGAAGTATTTTCATTAAATAGGATCTTAAATAACAATCATTAGTATTTTTTCTGTGTAAATGTATACTGAATATAGAAAGAAAAAAGTTTCTGTGTTTGTTCTGTAGGTATTATTTTTAATTCTGTTTTCCTTTATGTGGACATACAAGTCTGCTTGATCCTATTTGCAGGTGATATTATAAGATTGGAATCCTATTAAAATAAAGCTTAATGACTGTTACCAGGTTTAACAAAAAAAAAAAAAAAAAAAAAAAGAAAAGAAAATACTAGATGCCCTTAGAGCTTTCAGAGGCATGTGGTATAATATTAATGAAAAATTACGATGAGGCGTTCTGGTTACAGATTCTGGTAATGATGTGTGTTGAGCTTATAGCATGAATTTTGTTAAATCCACTATTAAGATTTCAAAGCAGTGGTGCTCTGTCTCAAAATGAAATGTGTTAAATATGGACTATTTTTCAATTAAATAATTCTGAAGAGAAAGGAGAACCTACATTTCTGCTATTTAAAAGTGGTTTCATTTTTGAATGGGCATGTGACATATTTCCACTATAAAGTTTGGTATTCCTGTACACTTTCAGCATCCATCTTCAGGTACTAAAAGGAGAGTGCTTTTCTTTCCGCATAGCAGCTGCTTTCTATTTATTTTTTGACACATGCTTTTCTGCATTTAAAGGGAAGTGGTCTGAAAAGTCAAGATCCCTATTTCAATTCAAAACCAGTTTGCAAAGGAGTTAGTCAGAGCTTTCTTTTGCAACATGATGTACTCCATATATCACTGCATCTCCTGAAAGGATTTCAAGCATCTGTGTGTTTCCCACTTTCCAAGGCAGGATAGTTCATGGAAAGGGAGTTGCAGAGTGCCACATCACAGGTCAAGCTTGAGGAAGGTTTTGACTCCCACTTTGATAATCTCCTCCTCTTCCGACACCAGCATTCAAATTCTTTGGAGCTCAGGGCAGGAGCAGTTCTCTGCACTGCAGCCTGGCCCTCAGGCATATTCACCACTTTCTGTTGGCATTATTTGACATACTGTCCCTGTGACTGGTCAACAGATTGATTTTTGGCATAGAAGCAGCTGCCTTAAGTTCCTCTTCCTTGTAGCTGCACCTCCAGGAAAATGAACAAGTGGAAAAAGAAAACAAAGAAGAGAAAGATGAAACAGAGATGCTGCTTTAGCCTGAATTTTCTCAAAGCAGCAGCATACTGTGCACTAAGAAACAGTTGATGTGGTAAAAAAAATAAAAAAAAAATAAAAGAAAGAGACTGTGTTGCAGGCTTGAGGTAATCAGGTTAGGTATAGAGCTTGCTTCTGCATTTAGTTTCCTTCCCTAGCACTGTGCAGGCAGCATATAGCACAAGAGTTTGTCCACTGAGAAGTGTGTAATTATTCCTACATGAAAAGCCACAAGTCAGCTGTTAACCTGTTTGGCCTGGGGAGATGAACTGTTGAGACTGTTCTGATGGTGTGGCTTTGTGCTGCTTATTGCATGTGGCAGGTAGCAGTTGGTGGGTGTCCTACTGCTTGCCAGTCCTCCTGAAGTTACTGTTAGCTCTGCATACAAGTGCTCAGCCTGTTGCAGGGAAATGTAATCTTGGGACTATCCTGGCAGCAGTTAGATAGATACATGTCAGGACAAATATGCTTAGTTGTGTTCCAATGCCAAATAAACACTTGATTCATCATTTTCACTCCTGGTTGATATGGAAATGTTTGTGAAATGTGGTTTTCAAAGTTTCTGCTTGATATTCCTAACGAGACAAAGGTGCTTTTTCAGCACACCTAGGAGTACAGGCATGAATAGCACCAGTATACTTGTTACTACTCTAGGACACCCTGCTTAATCTCTGTTTCTACAGCTGAGGAAGGCTTTCACTTTGGGACCCGAGCAAAGAACTGCCAAACTAGTGCCTAAGCATCTTCCAGGTCACAACAGAGATTGTGTTTGAGAGACTGAAAGGTAGATGACATACACTAGCTGGAAGCCTGGAGGCAGCAGAGTAGATATGTGCCCTGAATTATAACGGTATTCCCTGTTTCCTGAAAGGTTTATGAAAGTGAGGGCAGATATTTGCCAATGGCTGAGAGGCAGAAATCCAGAGGTGAGATGAGCAGCTTATGAGATATCCCCTACTAAATAATGATCACTTAGGATGCATTGTAAGCATAGGCTACATATTCTATTTTGGGTGTGCTGTTGAAATATTCTGGGGTGTGTGTGTTTGTGTGTGCTTTATGGGCTTTTATGAGTTGGTGGATGTCATTCAAATGTGAGGCTATCTTTTATCAGTCCCTGGGGTGCGTGTGAGTGTGTGTGTGCACATTGTCCTCCTTCATGAATTTCAAATATTGCTTGTCTTTTATCTTTCAGTCTACAGTGAATTAATGTCTGGTATGTTGCCTTAGACAGCTTTGTTGTCTACGTGCAAAGTTTTGTGGTCCTGCTTCTAGGGCTTTTGTGAGTTTTAAACATGGTGCCTTTTTAGCTATGTTGGCTACATTTTTAGCCAGTTTAAGTGCTGGGACCTCTCAACCAATAGGCAGGTTCATTGCCTGTGGGTTGCGTGAAACGAAACTTTTATAGATAAATCACATTTTTAAAACAGTGCTCTTTGGGCTGATGGGGGGAAACTAAGAATGTTTGCAACACTACTAACACTACAAAATGAAGGAATTCAGCTTCATAAGGATTTGAGCTTACAGCAGAAAGTCTGATGGTCAGGTCGAAGATCTCTCTGCTTGAAAGTGGCTTGAGAGCTATTTGTTGCTGGAGTGGCATGGCTGCAAGCCAGTGCTAAAGCTGGTCAAAGGACTCACCTCCTGGAAAAATTTGTGTTCCTTGCCAGATGAAGCTGTAAACTCCTCTGATCTTATTTAAGACCAATGCAGTGCATTGACAGACTTTAGAGCTTCAGCCCTGGTGATAAAGTGTAAATAAAAAGAGAAAGTAGAAAGTGAATTGCAGGCTTTATGTGTATGTAACTTCCTAAACCCCATGCTGTTCAGACTTTTGCTTCTCACCTGTGGCCTTAATCTGATCTCAGACTAGCAAATACCTTCACAGAATCAGAGTGGTTGAGGTTGGCAGGTCATTTTGCCCAACCCCCCTGCTCAGGCAGAGCCACCTAAAGCCAGTTGCCCAGGACCATAACCAGATGGCTTTTGAAAGCTTTTTCCAAGGATGGAGGCTCCAAAACCTCCCTGAGCAACCTGTCCCAGTGTTCAGTCACTCTTACAGTGAAAACATGTGTCCTGCAGTTCAGAGGGAACCTCCTGTGTTTCAGTTTGTGCTCATTGCCTCTGGTCCTGTTACTGGGCACCTGTGATGAGCATCCTCTTTGCACTCTCCTGTCTGGTATTTATACACATTGATGAGATCCCCCTGAGCCTTTGCTCTTCCAAGCTGAACAGTCCCAGCTCTCACAGCCTTTCCTTACAGGACAGATGCTCCAGTCCCTTAATCATCCTTGTGGCTCTTTGTTGATCTCTCCAGTATGTCTATATCTCACTTGTACTGAGCAGCCCAGAACTGGACACAATATTCCAGGCATGGCCTCACTAGTGCTGAATAAAGGGGAAGGATCACCTCCCTCAGCCTGCTGGCAATACTTCGTCTAATGCAGCCAAGGATACCATTTCCCTTCTTCGCAGCAAGGGCACGTTGCTGTTTCATGTTCAACCTGGTGTTCACCAGGACCTTGTCATGGTTTAACCCTGGCTGGTGACTAAACACCAGGCAGCCACTCGCTCACTGCCCCCACAGTGAGAGGGGGGAGGGAATCAGAAGGGTAAAAGTAAGAAAACTTGTGGGTCGCATTATTACAAAAAGTTGGGGGTATAATATAAAAATTAATCTTACTAAACTTTCTTAGGAATAGAGAAGCAGAAACCAATGAAGGGATTTCAGCATTTTTGCCAAAATTTTTGTTGTTGGTTTTCCTAGAAGGAAAGGCAAAGTAAGAAATTGCAGTGGGTGCTTATTTGTGGTTTTGTTTCCTTTTGTTCATTTTCCTTTACTGCATTTGTGTAATACGGTTTTGCTGAAGGAAGTAAGGAGCTGAGTATTTAGAAATAGCTGCATTAATTGTTTGCATGTTTCCAGGGAAGTAAGATGGGAAGTAAGGTTATTTATCCAAGTAACATGATCATGTTACTACAAGGATTTGCGAAGTGTTGGGTTCGTTGTCATTTTGCAGGTTATAGTGGGCTTCTCATGGTCATGCATCCTCTATAACAATCTATAAAAGCAAATGGGATCTTCAAATCATATAACTACTTACATGACCAAAACTTTCCCAGACAGGGATAACTCCAAACGCAACCAGTGCTTTCTCCAAGAACTGCCTATTCCTAAATGTCTTAGGTGGTAGTCCCACTGCTCTTTAGAGACATTTTATCTCCTAGTGTATTTTAGCAGCAGTTTTGTCAGAAGATATTGCTTGTTTTCTTTTCTTCAAATACTAATTTAGGATTATAGCAACATTTCCAGTAAGGACCTAGATTGCATTGTTACAAAAATATTTTAGTGGATTATGAGGAAATAAAATACATACTCCATTACTTTAAGCCTTTTAAGTTATGCTTTAATTCTACTCTCTTTTTTGATTATGTGATTTCACAGGAGAAATCTATGGCTTCTACTGCGGAGAAGGTCAGACAAGATGATTATAATGTTTTTTGCTTGCCTTAAAATACATGAAATTTCTGAGATAATTTCACCTTGTAAGAGCTGACTAGCTGCCTTAAAGAGAGCTGAACTGAATGGACTTTTATACAGGTATATTCAAGATGCTGTGAAGTACTTCTTTTTTGTAAACCACTGACATATATGGGAAGAGGTTATTTTATGTAGTTACCTGATGGGCTGTCTTACCTATGTGAAACTTTGAAATTACACAGTAAAGGAAATTTTTGATCACCGCTGACTATATACAATTTTGAAATGACAGGAGATAGATTTCTGGATTTTTTTTAGAACATGAGGGAAATTATGTCATTGAACTACAAACACTAACTGTTTTGTTAGAGCAATATCTCTTTCAGGTAAATCAGTTGTATGGATTCCTTATGGAGGTCACATTTCCTCCACAACTACTTATACCTCTTGGCTGTGAGTCCCCTTCCTCTCCCTGACAAGATTTTCTTACTGTAAATATATTTGAGATTGACAGATGGAGATCAGAGAACAGGATTTATATGCACTAGTTCCATACCAACAAAGTCAATACGTTCTTGGGTCATTGGTTTAACAGGAAATAAACCCCCAAACCAAAAAGAAGCAGAGCTGTTATTCCCTACTCCAACAGAATCCTATTTGTTCTCTCCTTATTTCTAAGATTGTCGATACCTAAAAAGAACTAGACATGGAATGAGTCACTCAGCATAGATTTACAGCCATCATAGATAGTAAAATCTTTGAAGAAGAATTTTGAAGAAAATATTTTAAGGGAAATTTTTATATTATGAATGAAATCTGATTCATTGAGTGTTATCCTATGGTGCAAAGTGCATACAGGGTTGTTTTTTTTTTCCTGGCTGAATCCTAAAGCAGGGAGTCAGTATCCTTCCAGAACAGTAGTGCTTCATCCTGTCATAGAAGTCTAAATTATTTCTGCATGTTTTTGAACACACTGAACCTGACCAGTTACAGCTAGGTTTTGATTGTAGATGTTATAATCTTTTTGTCTAACCACAAAAAAGAACTTAATTATGGAAATTTTCTTCAGGGATAAAAAAAAATCTGGCTACTCTGTGATATTTCATTCCTTAAAGAGGTGTCCTTATATCTATATTGAAATAAAAATACTATTTTTTCTTTCTCTTCAGGATGTTTTGATCTCAGAAATCTTGTAATAAAAATTAAAAAAACAAGTCAATTAAAGGGGCAATTAGGATTTCTTTTCTTGTCATCAGGATAAAATATGCCATTTTTGTCAGTCCTTTGATTTCTCCTTTGCAGACTGTATATTGAGCTGAGGGACACTGTCACTGATTAACATGACAGTAGCTGAACATCATTTGCCAATGTATACAATTTCCCCTGCTGTTCTTGTAAGTTCAGCCTGTATTGGTTTCAAAACTAAGGATGCTAATTCATGAAACTCAGTTTAATGGAAGCATTTTTATTGTTGTTAAAGAGTGTAATGCAAAACGGTGAGTGTTGCCCAAGTACGGTCCATCTGGGGGTTTGTGTGCCCTTTTATGAAAGGCACAAGTTCATTAGAAATCTGATTTGTGACATTCAGTTGAAAGTGAGACAAGAAAGTCCTGAAGTTAAGGATAAGTATACATGATTCTTTTCTTCATAGAAGGTGAGATAATAAAAATACACAGAGACCCAACAGAGATTTGAGTTCCTGCATGTCCACCTGATAAAGCAAGAGCTCCATATGCCAAAATATTTAAGGTTCTTATTCTAAAGATAACAGGGATACATTTGTAAACATAATGTCTAATGCATTCCTCCACTTTTTAAATAATTCATAAGCAATTAATGTGGACACTATGGTTTTTTTCTTTCTTTTCCTAGAAGTGTGTCTCGGGTATAGAGCTATATAGTGTGTAGACAAATGAACATTGCAAATTTAAATCTTTTTGAGACTACTGTATTGTAGTATCTTATCTGAGTACATAGTCATAGGAATTTCATTTTACATGTGGAATTTCTGGTACTATAGGAATTCATATTAGGTGACATTACAGTAGGAAAATAGATAACTGTAATTAGAAACTTTGTAAAACCTGAACATGCATATAATAGAAGTTAGTTGACAAAGGTAATTGCTACCCACAAGTCAGTTTTAATTCAGATGATCTACAGATGTGATAATCAGGTTTTGGTGACCACACATCAGGCCTGAGGCTAGAAATGGACTTCACAGCTTTCAGGCATATGGCCATTAAAAACAGATAAGACACAAGGCAGAGGTCTTTGAACAACTTATTATGTCAACATGGCACATCAAATGCTGTACAGAAATACTAGTTTGGCTTGCAAAGCCAGTACACCTGTTTTAGCATAACAATAAGTATCAGCTGAGTAGCACACTCTTTCAGAAGGGCTAATTAGCACTTGTGCAGTTTTCCTACTTGTAATTCCAGAGCAAGCTCCCTTAGTGTCTCCCCAGACCTTTGTGTCATACTCCACTTCTTACACTGCATGAACTCTTTTGAAGTGACCCTAGTGTTCCCATGGATCCACTTCTACCAGTCCATTTTGCATCAGTTAGGCATAAGAGGACCTTGATCATAGACGCTTACGATTTTCTCTAAGACTGTAGCTAAAAGTGTGGCACAAGTGACCCTTGATTCTTGGGTTGCACAGAGACAGTGAGACCTGTGGTGCTGGGTGAACACAGGGCCTCTCCAGTCCCCTTGAATGGAGTCTAGAAGGTCCCTGAGCAACTCTGACTTGGGCACCTTCTTCTAGACTGCTGCCCATAACCAAAGGTGTAGCCTGTGTATACCGTAATGAACATATTTTCCTCATCACTAGATGCAGTAGCTGCAGCTACCCCAAGAAACTGAGGGTCAGTAAAAGATGCCAAAGGTATCAAGAGAAACAGAGGTGTTGTAAGAATCCAAGATTAGGGGGTTAACAGACTTTTTTTAAATGGGGGTAAAAGTCCATTGCACCTTTCCTACCATTTTATCCACAGGTCTGAAATAAGAAAAGTCTGTCTGGTAAAAAGTACTTTTCCTGGATTGACTTTCTGATCTTTGGGATGTCTTAGATATGGACTGAGTAAAATAAGATTTATTATTTTACATAGTGTGTGATATGACGTAGTCATGTCATTGAAATATCCACGCTAATTAGTAGCTTTTACTTTTCATTTGTATTTTTGTAGTTATAATTTTATAATTTTAAGTCATAGGTTATAAAAAGGTGTATTCAGTATCATCTAAATTAATTTTGTAGCATTTTTTAAAGAAAATAACTAACAATGGTGAATGACTCCATAGTTCCAAATGTTTAATTTGGAAGGCATAGTAAACAGCTGTAAAATGCAAAATTTTCTATTAGCTTTACTAATGAGAAAAATCTTCCAGTGTACCCTTGAAATGCAGTGTTGAGAATGCAGAGTAGTGATTTACTGTAAGTTACTAGAAATTAATGGGGAATTCTTCACTATTTTCTTCCTACTTTATAAAACACCACTACATCCATTTACACCTTAACTGCGCATTGTTAATTACATAAATGAAATTTTTCAAAGATCATTCTATGCTGTGAGAAGATTAATATCTTATTTAAGCCCTCTGTCACACTGTATAACCACTACCATAAAATCCGGTTAGGACATTAGTTCACTGCTGTAGTTCACTTGTATTCAACAGGCCTGTTGGTTAAAAGGGCATTATGGGGAAGAGGGATGCATTTTGGTGTGTCATAAGTTTTTGCTTTCAGTAAGCAAATAAAGGTATTTGAAGGGCAGAAAGGGAAATGTTTCTGATTTATGTTGGCTGCATTCATTTTGTAACAGATGACAGCTTGCAAATTGATAAGCAGCTGGTTCTTACCCATAACCTGCTGATACTAGTCCATGCCTTATTTTGCCACACTGGACTTTCTTTCTTTCATGTGTCGCGTGTTGCCAGAAGGCAGCATCAGTTGATCAATAAGTACAGATCTGGGTTGTAAAAGCTACTCTCAGGTGTTACTGAAATCAGTAAGAGTGAGTGCTTTTTAGGAGACTTGGATGAAGAACAATTACATGCTGCAGCTGAATTACATTTTGTATTGGATCATCTTTAGGCTGGAAGTTGGTAAGCACATAAGTGAGGAGGTGTAGAAATTAAGGAGCTGACATAGTGACAAATGTGGCATACCAAAGTACTGGGTTAACCTGTGTTTTGGTAAATTAGATCTGCACTTATATAAACTGTCAGAACTGTGAAAAGCATCTGAAGGGATATAAATTCAAATGCATGATGCAGGGCTTCATCCTTTCCATCCTTTGAAGAAATATAGAGCTATAGCACCTTGTTTTCTTTCTGGAGTTCTTTACATTGCTTTACATTTTATGAATTCTGGGCTAGGCTGCAAATGGAGGCAGTTCTGTAGAAGATGCTTCAGTCCAGCTGAGACCTGACAAGGGCCAAGTGAGCTATGCTGGGCTTTATAGTTAATACTACATTGGAGAACACATTTTACAGTATCATGTACTCACAAACACAAAATAGTTAAGTGGTAGAGAACTTGAGGGAATCCAGAAAGTCTTCAGGTTTCTGTCAGAATAGTTATTCTCTCTAGGGTGTGCTTCCATTAACACCCCTGAAAGCAAAAATCCTTTGGGATGGTAAAACCGTGTTCTTCGAATATGCCATTGTTAGTTGGTTGTCAGGGTACACTGGGTACGCTGGTGAGAGAGTGTTTTGTTTGGGTTTATTCTCTATGCCAGCTGTCAGAATGACGCATTTAAGAAAGTTGTTCTACTTGGTAGAATTGCATAATAGTCATCTAAGACTCCAAGATGCCTCTGGGCACAGGCATCTTAAATATCTGCACCCTTTTTGGGGTGTTTTTGTAACTCATGTCTTTTTCTATCATTTTATATCAGTACTTTATCACAAGACAGTCAGCAACAATATCCATTTTCAAATGTCCTGCAGCAGTATTGTCTTGTCGTTAAAACTTGTCGTATTTCACTCATTGGGTTTGAAAATGTAAAGTGATGAATGGCTGCAGTGTGGTTTTAATAGCATGTTCCATTCTGGAGCTTTCTGTAAGAGTAGTCAGTTTTCATTACTTTAAAGTGGGTCATTGAGGGGTTTGGGGGATTTTTTTCTTAATATAAGAAAAAATTGCCAGACTGACAGTCAAAAAGAGGAACTCTCAAAAAAAAATAATGGAAGAAATATTTCAAGAATATTAAGTTCCCATTTTTGGTTCAATCTTGATGTATTTGGCACCAGTGTGGAATAATCAAACCGAAAATATTTAGATCTTTCTAAATTTTGTATTTAGAAATTCATGTACCTTAAATCACCAATGATCATGATACAAACCTATCAAAATTTTACAGCCAATCAGATTTTAATAGAAATACTTTTTCTTTTTTTCTCTTTTTTTTTTTTTTTTTCTTTTTGAGAAATAGAAGCAAGAAAGCATGCATTTTTATTGTACTTAATCTGATCAGGAAATTCAAATCCAGATGTTCTCTTGAACTTTAAGACATATTTGAAAGAACAAAGGAGGCTGCTTTTTTTTCTCTCCATATATTTAAAATGGGCTATTTTTGAAAGAAATTTCAGAGCCACATTTGCATCCTAATTACAGCCCATTTCCTGGGTCCACAGTTAGGCATACTGTAGGGTAGCATTTTGGGATTTCTGGGGCAGAGAAGTTGTTGGTTCTAGCTGAGCTGCTGAAAAATAAAAGGGAAAGAGATGAATGGATTTTTTGCTTCAGCAGGCACCAGCTGGCAGATCAGCTCCTTGGAGCACTGCCAAGCAGCAGTTTACAGCAGCCCTGCAGCTGCTCTGGGCTAGGCTGGAACATGACTGGCATGAAGCCACCTTCGGCTTTGGATAAGGACTCAGCCTTCAAATTGGCAAACAGATGCATTGGGATTGTGGCTTTGCTTGCTCACATATAACACTCATAGCATGCAATTGGTATACCTAAGAGTCCACTGCAGAAAATCTAGCTTGAAACATTTACAGGAAGATAAGCAGAAGTAGGTTAAAAAGAAAGGTTTGAGTTTCTCCAAAGTATCTTTCTTGTTGGTGCTGCATGTGTGTTTTTCACCTTTGAGCATTTCATTCTGGGATATTTTTCTTATTCTGAACAGATGATGACAATTCTAAATAACTGTAAAATGGGCCAGTAAGAAAACTTGGTTGGACTACATTCTTTCAGGCTAAACTATCTGAACTCAGCGAATGAACAACAAAATGCAATTATTTAAAATTCTGTATGTTGTGATTTTCATAAAAATGTTTGAATGACAGCAAAAAAACTTGCATGAAATTCAAATCAGCATTGGACTTTTTATTGATAATATTTTGGGGGGAGAATAATGTTACTGGGGCAGGGGTGGGGGGAAGGATATCTTGTTGATGTTGACTCCCATCTGACCACTGTTCTCTCTTTTCCTGATCAGAAGTTATTCTTCAGTAATGTGTCATAGATAGCAATGATAGTATTGCTTTTTGGCAGTGTTTCTTTTAAAATCTCTGCTCATTTGGTGTCTAACTATGCATCTCATAGAGTGACTCTGTCTTTCCTTGTTAACCACCTGTGTCTTATTGCTGGAGACAGGGTCATACCAATGCCTTAGAATACTGATGGCATATTCTACATTTCTATTGATGTTTTAAAATCTAATCTTAATTTGTCACCACCTGTTTTTTGTTTAATTATTCAATAGAAGGGGAATTTCAGCAAGTTCACAAAATTAGGGCCTTTCCCTCATCATACATCTTTATATATATATATATATAATTAAATATTTCATCATATATATACGCACACTGTCTCACCACATTGGCCAGCAACCAGAAGCAAACATCTTGGAGACCTACAAACCCAGCACGTGTTTTCTAAAATGAAAATATTTTGTGTGAAATATAACCTTGATTAGGAAGAGCAAAGGAACGCCACGGTTCCACATATTCAAAACAGCATTTCATCAAGATCAAGTTAAAAAAGCAATATAAAAACCATAATGTAATCATGCCTTGTACCTTTAACTGGTAGCCAGTTTCAGCAATATGCCTTACTTTGTACTTGCTTCTGCACTTTTCATTTTCAAAAGCAGTAGATTGTTCTGTATTTACTTTAACACCTACCTTGTTGGTATAATTCATTTAATAAGATTTTTTTCCTAAAAGTTTTTAATTTTTATTCAATTTCAAGAGAGGAAGGTAACAGTGAAACCATTCTCAAGACTCTTACAACAGCTTGTATCCAAGACCTCCTGCAATGGTCATGCTTCTCGTTGGAAGTGGTCTCTGTAGCCAAGGCTACAAAGGTCTGCAGCAACACGTTTACACTCGGATTATTCACTTCATGCTGCTTATGACTGAATAATCTCACTGAATGAAGAGAATAACAAGGATAGTTGCTGACTAAACAGATAAATTACATGTTTCATTGGCACTTTAATAACTGGTGTAAGACAAGAAACAGTTCTTAATTCCTAGACTTTCTACTGAGCAGTGTATACCACTATGAAAAGATTTGAGGTGTATTTATTTATTACTGATCAGAGTGCACTATCAGTGTCTGTTTTTGTAGAGTGTTGGAAGATGTTGTGATTCACCTTAAATATATTATAAGGTTTCTGTTAGTTTAACTTCACTTCTTAGACAAAAACTTGAGGCAAACAATCAAACAAACTATAAGCACATAGGAGAAAATGAAATGAGCAAGAGCCAACATGGATTAGAAATCAAATAAATTGCCAAACCAATCTACTTTCATTCAACAGCACAGTAACAGGCTTTCTGGCTAGAAGAAAAGCTTTAGATATCAGATTTCTTGCTTCTAGTAAGGATTTTAATACTGTCTGATAAACATACTATGCAGATGAAATTAAACAAATACAGACTAAACTGGAAAACTGTTCTTGGAAATTACTTACCCATGGCCCAGTGTTAAAACAGAAGGCTATAGTAAGTAGGGTTTGATAGTGTTTGATACTATTAATTTACTACCTGGATTGTGGACTAGAGAATATTCTTACTAAATCTACAGTTTACATGAAATTGGGTGGGATGGAAAAGATATTAATGGATAAAACCAGAATTCAGAATGATCCTAATACATGAGAGAAAAAATCAGAGAAAAAATTACTAAATTCAACACGGGCGAATGAGGAATTATGTCTATGTAATAATAATTAGCTGAACAAAGTAGTAATAATTTTGTAGAACAAAAATCTTGGAACTATTGTGGACAATGAAATGAACATGAGTGAACAATTTCATGCTGTTTCCAAAGAAAATTACTAACCTCATGTTGGAGTGAATTAAAAAGAAACAGGTGAAGAAGTCCTTCATAGGATTAATAGTGCTTCTTCTGCTTCATAGTGGCAGGAGATTACCTTAAGTACTATACTCTTGGATAATCTGTTTCAAGAAAAAATGTGGAATTCCTGTAAAGTATCTATATAGAAGACAAGGGTGAATGACTCAAGAGTCTAGAAGATGAGTCCTATGAGAAAATATCAATGTGATATTTTTTATTCTAGATCAGAGGAGATTAAGGGGTAGCTTGGCAGCATTCTTCAAAGACAGAAACGGGTATTCAGAGGTCAAACAGCAATTCTTTCCTCATTTCCATGGAAGAAGGAGAGAGAAGGAATAGACTTGCAGACAGAAGATTTGGTTTATACATTAGGAAGATCTTTCCTAGAAGTAAAGGTAATGTAGTGGAAGAGTGGAAGAGGAGGCTGTACAGATTATGTTGATGAATGTGCTTCACAACTTGTTAGAAAAGGTATGTCAGGAACAACACAGGGATGAACTGATCCCAACCAGAAATATTGAATAGACTAGATGTCCCATCATTAAGTTCCTCTCAGTTCTATGATATCAGTCTTTAGGTTGTCAAAGGGCATAGGGTGACATGATAATTCCAGAACCATTCCCTTAGAACAAATGCAGGGATTTTTGGCAGAACATTGAATCTGACTGTCTTGTCCCAGTAGGAAGATTTTATTTATTGGCATAGAGATACATAAATACCTCTACGTTCTGCAGACATAAAAACTTAAATTATGTTTTCCAGAAGTGTTCTACTCCTATTTGTGAGTCTGGGTGCATTCAACACTGAATTAAATGGGGGAAATGTTACTCCAGTACTAATAATTTTTGAAAATGCCATCTCTGATGCCTAAAATGCACTGCAGTACTTGTATCCAAACCTGTGTACAGACCTGCATAGAAGCATGACCATTAGCCTGCCTATGCTAAAATAAAGGATGTAGGCTGTGAATGCTGACTGTATCATTCTTCTGTGTTGCTTAAAATAGAAATGTGTGTGAAGTGATGTTGATTGTCCTGAAACAACATATAAAAGTTTCCTATGGAATCATGGAAACATCCTGAAAAGTTTTTAGTGAAGTACTGTTGTAAGGCTTGGGATAATTTTTGATTTTCTCAGCTTTGCTCTGCAATGTCAGAGCCCATGTAGCAATGTAAATGTCACAAAGCTGCTACTATGTCGTTTCAGAGTTCTGTTGCAGAAAACCTATCCGGAGTAAAATTGGATTTTTGTTGCAAATTACCCACATGCTTTAACCAGTACCTGGGAAAGTGTGACAGTGATAAAACAAGGGCAAATGTGTATTCCAAAAAAAATTTTAAAATAAGGTACAATTGATTCTATTATAATCCTTCACATAACTGCCTCTTAGTTACTGTAATCTGACTAGTTAAAAGAAGAAAAAAATAAATTCAAAGCTGCACTGATTGCAATGTAAGGTAAAGATTTCCTTGAAACATTGTATGGCAATGTATCTGGAGAAGGTAGTGGAACACATCCACCACTCCACTCAATGCTTTTTTCTTTCTTTTTTTTTTTTTTTTTTTTAACTTGCACACACACTATTAGATGACAAAAGACGGTAAAGTAGGTTACGTCAACAGCTTTTGAAACTTTCATACAGCTCTCAGGTATTTAATTCTAATTGGGCAAATTTGTATTATATAAGTTTTGTACCAATATGTAAAGAGATGAAGATTTCTTACGAAGCCATGTAGGCTCAAAGCTCGAGTTCCTCTAGGGACCAGCCTTCTGAACATTCACAGCTTGAGGCCATTCCTCAGCCACAAGCACATCTTGTGATCTCAGTTCCTGCACTTCACCTCTGGAAGCTACCTCATAGTCAGTCGTGGAACAGGCAGAACTGTGCTTTGACTGTATTAGCATTTTCCCCTTAACACTTTATTTTACTTTATACATTGAAAGTATATATTTAAAATGTGTGAGAGAAGATCCCACAGCCCCATCATCTGTTCCCCAGCCAGGTGTTCTGTGGAGGACAAAATGAAGCGGCAGACTAAGTGGATGCAGTCATCTTGCTTGCCATATACAGATAAATTCTCCTTATTTAAACAAATACAAATGCATGCATGCTGAAACAGCATCAAAAGTTGCTAACATGCTGGAATCCTTCTTACACTGTATTTCTTCCAGGCAGCTGAAATAAAATTATTGCTCTGCTCTGGCAGAGCATTTTGGCATGTATTTAACTGTAGGTACACAACAGAACACCTAGATTCAAGGGACAACGAAAATTGAGCATGTTCTGAGCCTAACTGAGGCATGAAGATATTCACAAAAGATGTTTAAATTTTATAAGTATTTGAGATAATTAAGTGTTGAACTCTCTGCAATCAAAACTCTTATTTTTTCATCATGTTTCTGAAAATCTGCTTACAATTCATGGAAGCTATTTATCCATTTATTATGTTCTGGAAAAAAAACCACAACACTTCCTTTGATTTAAACTATTAAAAAAAAACAAAAAAAGCCCAAATCATTACCTGTAATAAGTAGTTTTCAATATTAGTTCTGTTAAATATCAATGAACAATACTCCTATTTTATGCTAGCAGTGCTTTGAGAGTTTTAACAAATTTGAGCTTCGGCTTTCATTTGAATCTGCCAGCCACATGTGCTGTACATCTATAGTGAGGAGTGCTTTTTCCTACACCATTTTCCTGCTGTGTTCTGCTACTAATACTTTTTTTGTTTTGTTTCCCTAGGCTACATATCCAAACAGAATGGTGAGCCAAAATCTCAGCACAAGGGACAGAAAGTCAGCACATACTCCCATCGAGGACCCTTTTAGATACTCCTCAGGCAACCAAGCAATGGCCTATGAAAGCAAGAGCTGTCAGCTGTCTAATTTGTGTCTGAGCAACCTCCTAAAAGAGAAGGAGATCGTGGAAGTCATCAAGCACACTAGAGGCACATACGAAGCCCTCTCTTCAGAGGTCACCCAGAACGGTTTGGCCACCACGGCACCAAGTACAGCAAAGCCAGCATCCAAGACAGACAGCTACCCAATGTTCTCAGGAGCTCCAAAAGACCAAACTGCTGTACCTCGGCAGCACACCACTTTCACAGGCAGACTCGGACAGCCTCCAAGGGGGCCCATCTCTTTACACATGTACAGCAGAAAAAATGTTTTCCTTCACCACAATTTACACACAGCAGAGCTACAGACTTTAGGTCAACAAGATGGGTAACCAGGTGCTTGTATTCTTTCCATGGAAGGAGAGTTGATTAAAGAGGAACATAAACTCACCTATAGATCAGTCTTCAGTTTTCATCTGCTGCTACCTGAAAAAAAATAAAGTAAAAAATTAACATTTTCTGTAGGTTCCATACTTTCTCATCTGGGACTGTCACAAAAGGATGAACTAGGTTGTCAGGTAACTAGATTGATTTGTCATGCAGAAGTCATAATGGGTATAATAAATGGGACCATTTGGCTGGCTTTGCTAGTCCAAAATTGGCTAAATATTTTTTTCCCCCCTCTATAAGCCATTATCATTCTCTGAAGTTCTAGAAGGTGATCTTAAATAATACTGTGTATGTTTAATAATGTTACTGTTAAAGTAGATGTGAGGAATGAATAGACAAGTAATTAGTAAACCCTCTTGAATTTCATAGAGACTAGGGAAATAAGGAGTCAGAAATCTTTGAGGACCCTCTTTTTACACTTTTTTTAATACAATGAAGTTTGCTCACCTGTAGAGGTGTATTACCACTTCTTGCTGTATGTACTTTATTAATGCCTCGTGCCACAGGTAGAGGAATTGACTGATTTTCCTCTACAGCAAGGATCATAGAGGCTTTCTGGGTATTTGAGTCAGTAATTGGGTCCCAAATTAAGGATGTCAGCTTGGTGCCTCAACCTTCTCTTCCCTCTCCCCACCTTTATTTAGCTACATTTGTTCGACTGGTTTTTTTTTTCCATGGGGGCATGTCAAGTTGTGGTGATGTTTGTGCTGTACAGGCACTGTATCACTCATGACACAATGTGACATTCTGTGCTATGTAATGCATCATATAATTTCGTTTCACTTCCCAAACCAAAAATGGGTGGAAGACTAAAGTGAGAGAAATTGTCTTATTACCCAGTCCAAATTACCTGTCATAATTTCTGTAGACTGTATCATATGCACTTAACGACCTGGTTTATACCATGTCAGTGGGTTTACTGGTCCTGACATATTACACACCAGTGAGATTAATCTAATGCTGCCTGACATGTAGCATACTGGTCTCATAGGAATATGAAATCATCTAATCACACCATAGAACTTGTAGACTTGTCAGTAGCAAAAGATCCTGTTTTTCCCTTTCAGAGGGCTTGAAAACAGGCATCTCAGTCAATTTACTCTAAACATGTCACTTATACTGAACATGACACTTAGTTTACAATGTCTCTGATGGAGGGTAATCTGTTTGAATGATAATAGGATATATAGTTAGTAGATTATAAATAATGTGGCTTAAATACAATTGAGACAGATCTGAGACAAGTCACCTCTGTCTTTAACTGGTGATTTAATAATGAAAGACAAAGGAGCATCACGTAAAGAACCAAACTGATGTGACTTTACTGAAGTAGCTTATAATGAAAAATGAAGCTTCTGTAGCCACAAAAAAAAAATGCTGTAACTTTTAAAAGGTAAATCGCATAGGGCATATAAAATTAATTAATCACACAAAATCTACCTAATGTTAAATATATCTGCTTAACTACTTAATATTTGGATTAATACAAGGGTTGGTTAGATTAAGAAAAAAATAAACTAGGAGCTTGGCAGATATTCTGCAAAGTAATTTCAGCAGCATAAACTTTCAGGATTCTATTTATTGATGGCTTTAATTTGGTTAGAGCAAATTTTATGACATTATCTGATGTTGAAGAGAGCAGGTTTTGTCTAAATATTCTGTAGTGGTAATTTTGTGTATCCAGAGCTGGATACATAAGAACCAAGACAAACATTTGCCAAACTTCTTCATGGTCGTGTGTGCTTTGCTACTGCCAAAACAGAATGTGCAAAAATCACAAACACAGCTTGACCGAATTAACTATGGGTATTCACGACTCCCAGTCCTGAATTGAAACTCATAGTTTAAAGCCTACCAAAAAAGTTAAAAATAGTAGTAACAGAATTTCACTACTCAGAATCACATTTCTTCTGAGCAATCTCATGAAGTCATGGTAGATTGAAAGGACAGTTGGTTCTTACAATACATTTTAGTCTTGCTCATCTCAAATGTTGATGTATGCAATTATATTTAAGATCTGTAAATAAATTAACATACACAGTAATCAAGGAGATTTTTTTTCCAGGATACAAATGCACAATACTACATTAAAAAAAACAACAACAAACAAAAGATAAAAAAAAAAAAACACCCCAACAAAAAACCTCTACAATTTTAACTTATGTGCTGAATCTATAGTTGTTTTTTGTCCTGGAATAATAGACTTTTGGATTACACTTTATTAAAAAAATCCATCTATACATTTCAAAAAGAACATTTTAAATGCTACTATTTTCTTGGAGAATCTTTTATAAAGCTGATACTTAAAAAAAACGGGAGAAAACAGTTCAATTAAAGTGAGGGATATTTTTAAAATGTCATCTTGAATCTGTTTTATATCAGTATTTTCAGCATTGTTATGTCATTTGTAATACTAAGTGTAAATCTCACCTGGAGAAGGGTATTAGCCACATGTTAATGTACAGTACAGCAGTAACTTTAAAACAGAGGTCCTTCATTTGATCCTCTTGTGTATATAGTAAATCATAAAACAACAGCATGTGGGCATTCTTGCAGTGAATTGATTCCTTTGTACTAAAAATCTCTAGTTTTTTAAGAGTTCCATGTATAAAATTATTTATACATTTCTCCAAGGCTGTACATATCCAAAGACATGACACCAGGGGGAAAAGGCACTTATTATTTTTTCCACAGATGTACCTTTTTTTCCTTTTTTTAAAATATGTTTCTGTATAACAAAGCATAACTGTAAAATTTCTACTGAAAATTACTTCTTGTTACTTCTGTATCTTTTAGGGTGTTAGAAGGCATTTTAAGAAGGAGGAAATCCCCAAAGAAAAGCTGTTCCCATTTGAAGCAATGTCCCATTTTTTCAAACAATCACTGGTCAAAAGAAACATTAGATCTGTGTCCTAAATATTTTTTAGTAATTTAATAGAGCCACACCTGAAAGTATATCATCTCTAGGCTTACCCTTATTTTGCTTACCAGAATACTTCTACAAGATGTGTTTATAAGATACAGTAACATGCTAGGGCCAACCCTGGTCACAAATCATTAAGATGGAAGGAAAACTTGTCCAGTACTGTTATTATATTTGGCTTTCAGAGCAGTGGAAATGTTTTTTTGGTATACCTTGTACACATGAATGAAGTTCAAGCTGTGTACTGGTGCATACCAGAGGGATAAGTATTACTACAAGCCTCTTCTTCATTTAGACTATTTACCGACATCTGAAAGCATGCAGCGACATAAATTTCTGCCACCTTTTCGAGATGGTCTGACCCTCTATACCTAAAATGAAACAGCCAGAATGGATTCCTTTTTTTCAATCCAGACTGTTTTATTTAACTTCATTGCTTTTCATTCCAAAATACACGCATCCACATGAATGTTAGAAGGACTTTCCTTACATGTCTTTTTTCTGGAAATTTTTAAAGAGACTATATCCAGACTAAGATGTTCACATGAGGTTTAGATAAGCATTGGAAAGCTTACCTAGGATATTCATGTTTGTCCTACAAGTTCATTGCAGTAACTGCCTAAAAGTTTATATTTTTTCCTTTCCTAAAAGCCAGTATGGAAGTACTGATTTCTGTCTGTGCTGATTCACTTTATACTGTTAAATACACAGTATATTCTCCAAACTAAAAAAAAAAAAAAAAAAAAAAAGTCTATTTACGAGTCAATACTGTAGTTTATATGCCATAACTGTTGTGCCATATCTCCACTGGTTTGATGATTGATGTAACACTGACTTCAATCAGAATATACTGAGTTAAGTCACCTGGTGTGGCCTTTAATCCAATTAGTCTCAGTTTATACATAGGAGACCTCTGAAATCAGAAATTTCTCCTGGTTTACAGAAAAGACAAGAAAAGATTTAATTTAGCAAAAATGCCATACAATCTATAGTGAATGTTCTTTTTTTTTCCCCTTCACATTAACAATAAAAATAAAAATAATTTAAAAAAAAATCCATGCAGGACTCTTCATACATCTATGCACATCATAAATGAAGTCCAGTAGAGTAAAAGTGACCTCTAACAAAACTTTAAAATAACTACCTGGAGAAAAAAATCCAGAGGAGTCCTCTTACAGATGTTTGTAGTGGTTCAAAAGCATACTGAATCCGAGTGCATTAATGAAATATGTCCTATGCCCTCTTTTTTCCACTCTTGCTACTGGTGATTTATTTTTTTTTTCTGGAAGAGAATTTACTGTTTGAAGCTTGTTATGAGCCAGGCAGTACGGAGTGAGAAAGTACATTGAAAGTAATGGTGGAGGTGTTTTCCCAGCTTGGAGAAACACACAGCAGCATTTCCAGGATCTATTTTAGTGTTTTCTAGTTAGCAAGAAGTTGGCAGAGATCTCTCAGGAGAACATACTCAAATCATGCAGGCCATGACTGCCTTTAAAAGGAGTTTACTGTAATGTCCTCTGTAAGGCACTTCTAAGATCATTTGGAAATTTCAGCAGCTGCAGAACATACCTTGCTCATATTTATTTTTTTTAAAGATAAAAATGCCATGTGCTGTTTTTAACCTAGTAAACTCTCTCTGTGTGGATCTTGTGTCCTCACTGACAATCTGTCCAGGTTGTGAGAGTGTATCCAGTATGATGCATATCATACTAACTCCTAGTATAAAAGACACTAGATATCTGTCCTCTCTGAGGGGCTTGAGATTTGCAGTGTAATTTCAGTCTAGGAGAACTGTCTGGATGTAATTATCTTCAAGGATTTTCTGTTGCTGCAAAGTTAATAGTAAAGGAACATACTGAAGTATTTCAAAACTTTTTTGTGGTTAATTTTATTTTAAAATACAGTTAAAATATCTCTCTGTATCCAAATAAAAGAAAAAAAAACCTTTTGTTAGCATAAATGTCCTATAAATCTGAGAGAATTTGTAGCCACAGCTGTCATTTGCATTTTGTACAGCTGTGAAATATTTTTGGATGTGCCATTTTTGTTACCTTCATTACCAGTAAATCATTACCCTAGTTATGGGTCCTTTTGCCCTCAGTCCTGTATTTGAAACACAAATGGAGGACTGTTGAGGATTTCTGCAGAGGTAATCCTGGTCCTATGAAAAGCAGGGCAACTATAAACTTACTTGAAGGTCCCTACATGATTCCTGGGGGTGGAATACCTATTCTGATTGTTCTTAACTATGAAAGATTTGTAAGGATCTGATGGATGCAGCATCATATCAGCCAGCTTTCCAAAACCCTACAGAGGTTATAAAGCAGAAACTGCTCCACTGAGGACATCTTTCTAGCATGCAAAGAATATCTCCCTCTGTTTTGTATAGTGACCCTCAGTGTTTCTCTCTGGATTTCAGAAACATTCCCTTTAGGTATGGACTTGTGCTGGTTATGTAGACAGGTTGCGCCATAGTGTCATTCTGCTTTAAGAAGGCTCCACTGGATTTTTGTAATCTCTGATCATTATAATATTTAATATTTTCTCCCAGAACTGTTGTACTGCTGCTAGAACAGCAAGCAGTACATCACAGAAAAAATTCTGCTTCCTGACTGAAGGCTCCAGCTCTGTTGATGTGTTGTGGTTACAGCTGATATACATCAACCCCAAAAGACTGACAAACTTACTTAAGCACCTGTATAAACAAATGCGTTGCCTGATTTAAGCCTGCTTTCATTGCATTGAAAAGGGCTTAATAGGGTAGTTTTTAAATGTATATCAACAGTAGTAGTAGAATTTTAATTTATTTTGATTTTCCACTACGTCAATGCACTTTATGTGAAGGCTTAATATGAACTACAAATTAGCTTGTATTTTTTTTGTTACCTTAAGTAGATTTCAACAGGGTTCAGAAATTTCTTCTTAACTTTAAGCTTGTGAACAGTCCCATCAAAGTAAAACAATCAAATCCTGCTTCTCTGACAAGGTAACAAATGAATATTTTTAAAAAGTATTTTTACTTATATCTACATATAAATACTCTTCAAAACCCCCAGATAAGTAGAAGAGGTAAGAAACAGCATTCCTACTCAAGTCCCTTGTCCAGCTATACTATCAGGCTTTGTTCTCCAAATCACTAATTTTTTCAAAAAAATCTATATTTGTTTCCCATGGTTAACAGTGCAGAAAACATAATTATTTTTTTTATATACTCTACAGATTGTGTGTAGAGATGGTCAATATTACAAGGAGAATATAAGCACTTAAAAGTCCTTAATTAGTGATGCATGCATCTGATGTTGTTTAAGAGGATGGACGGTATATAAAAACCTGTGTATGCGGAGAACAGATGTTTTGTAGCTGGGAAAAATCTAATGGAAGGGTAAAGGGTGACAGATTGATAGCTCTTTTTCTGTTCTGGGAGTGGTGCTGCACAGCCATTTTATGTGAAATACACTGAAGTAAAATTTGTAAAATAAATCTCTTGGAATAACAAGAAATGGGATAAAATGATCACGTAACACCACAAAGTATGGATAAGGGTGCTTTGATATTTTGATCAAGCAGCACCTGGGTGAATTTACATCTTTTTTTATTACCAGGGTGTTATCTTTATCTGAAGGATGTGTGAACAGAACAACACAATTGCATTGCAATGCAGAAACAATTCAGACAAAAAAAAAAAATATATCCGTAAAGCCTTGACCTTTGCATAGTCAATTCTAACTACCTGAAGTAGGTTTGTATAATTGTATTTCATGCAAGCATTCTAATGCCTTTACACTAGGTATTGGCATCCTCTAAACAGTAAGGAAAACTGGAGACAGTCATGGCTCACACCCTACATCAACAGCTGCAATTAAGTGGGGTTGTTAAGTGGTTTTCCTTTCCAATGAGGGACCATGTTTCTTGTGAGAAAACTTTTACACAAATACCTCTCCAGTTTGGCCTATGTAAAATTCAAAATGATTTGAGGAGGATTAAAATTAGGCCAACTTTGCCTATTTTTGAAAATTGTACATGGTGCTTAATATTGACAAAGGCCATTAGAGAGCTTTAGGCATTTTTTTTTTAATGGAAGTGTTCTGCTTTTTATATTAAAATTAGACATTATATCTGATCATTTTCTCATTGTGTACTTGTTTATGAGTATCTTGCTGTTCAGGATGGTAATTTTTTTAAAACTACTGACCACTATAAACATTGAAATACTAATGAAACATTGATTTTTGTATTGTATGCTGCTAAATATCCATTTAATTTCAATAGCACTACACTGCAAGGCCAGTTGTTATATACTGTTGAAAACAATTTTTTAAATGTAATTGGCAATACCATACAGATTACTTGAATTAGAGGCTTTAAAAGTATAACAAAGATGAAAAAAAGAGGAAAATATTAACTTGAAGCTTAAGTATAAATAATGCACCATTGAAGAGTATTGAGAAGAGTACAGTTCTACATGAGGCAATGGAAAACTTTTTCACTGAACATACTCTAGTGCAGGATTTAACTTTGATATTGAGATGGTAACTTAAATTTAAAAACAACAACAACAAAAAAACCCAAAACACAAGAATATTTTATCTAAGTGATAAGGCACTGAAAAAGGCAACTTAAAAACCCGCTTGGAGCATAATTTACAATAGTGAAGATATTTGCTCCAAGGTGCCTAACTCCAGTTATGTCCTGAAAAGCTGTAAAAAATATCTTAAGTTCTGACTGGATAAGTTCATGGGTGATTTTAGTGGTTTTACTCTACAAAGCCATAAATGAGTTAAATTCCTGTTTAACAGGCAAGTATTACTTAGTATTTTAAAATGTTCAAGGCACAACCCTGACATTTGATTTTAGTATTACAGTACCCTATGTCTTCTGATTTTTTTCCTTTTTTATTCTTTTTTTTTTTTAAATTCTTTTGAGGTTTTGTAACTTGTGTGCAATAAGAACCTGATTGTTTCAAATTCAATCTTTGTGCACTGACTGAAAAAAAAAATGCATAGCCTTTGGATACAAACACTGTTGTCTCTGAAGAATATCAAGGAGTATTCTGTTGGTTTTTTAATCAGATTACCAGGGATATGATTTCTATGGGTTACTTTGAGGAGGCAGTTCATAAAACAGTGCTATGGGATTCTGTTAGTGTTATTGAATACACATTTGTTCCTATTTCTAGTTGGCATTATTTTTACTTCTATGTTTGATGGAAAAAATTAAATATTTTTTTGAATATGTATACAGAATTTTTATTTTAAACCTTACTGTAGAGGTGCACATTCAGATATTTCCATATTTGAAGTGAACATAAAGGGCTCTTACAGTTTTTCTTTCATTTCTGCCAAAAGAGAATTGGTTAATAAAAATCCTATGTTATTCTATGATAAGCCTGCGTTGTTTTCTTTGAAATAGCTTACACTTCTTTGACTTGTTTTCATACTTTTGTTGGTGATTTACATGTTGCACTTCAATAAACTCAAATACTTTCATGACTTAATGCTGTTAGCAATCTGTCACAATCAGAAGACTTATATGAGTCAGGTGCCCTGGTGGCCAAGTGAGCCAATGGGATCACCCTGGGGTGCATCAGGAGAAGCATGGTTAGCAGGTCAAGGAGGGCTGTCTTCCCTCTCTACTCTGCCCTGGTGAGGCCGCACCTGGAGTGCTGGGTACAGTTCTGGGCTCCCCAGGTCAAGAGAGACAGGGAACTGCTGGAGAGGGCCCAGCGGAGGCTGCGAGGGCAATGGGGGGACTTGGAGTATCCCCCTTCTGAGGAAGGGCTGAGGGAGCTGGGCCTGTGTAGCCTGGAGAAGAGAAGACTGAGAGGATCTCCTCAATGTCTACAAATGTCTTAAGGGTGAGTGCCAAGAGGATGGGGCCAAGCTCTTTTCAGTGGTGCCAAGCAATGGGGCAAGGGGTAACGGGCACAAACTGCAATGCTGTTTGTGTTGCATATTCCTTCTGAGCATGAGGAAAAATTTCTTTATCTTGGGGGTGACAGAGCCCTGGCACAGGCTACCCAGAGAGGCTGTGGAGTCTCCTTCTCTGGAGACATTCAAAACCCACCTGGATGCAATTCTGTGCAACCTGCTCTGGGTGAACCTGCTTTAGCAGAGGGATGGACTGGATGATCTCCAGAGGGCCCTTCCAAACCCCGACCATTTTGTGCTTCTGTGGTTATTTTTTCCCTAGGCTCTTTAATCACTTGATGAGAACTGTAGACTGAAACTATTTGATACTGTGACAATAATTAAGTACAAACACCTCTTCAGAACTTTTTACACAGTCAAAAGGGTACATACAAAAATTCTACTGTGTTGCAGGAAAAAAATATTTTCTTTCTGCCTTGTATTTTGCAAATTCCTTATCACACAATTTCCTGACTATCAAAGTAATTTTGCATCCACAATTCTCAGTTCCCTACTCCACTTCCCACTTGTTCTTGGTGTGAAAATAGTAATTTCCATAATTAAAATTAGGCCTAATTTGATTTTTTTCTTCTCTTCAACTTCTCATTCTGCTGTATTCTTTTGCTTATATTATGTGCATGTTTGTGTATTGTCCATCACAGCTTTTCAAGTCAGGGTGTTATAAAACACTCTTCCACTTTGCTTCATTTTCCTTGTACCATATCTAAATGAGTGCCTTGACCTTCAAAGCCCAAAAGCATTAATATTACTTTGATTCAAATATAGAAGAAATAATCATATTTGTAAGGCTATAAAATATTTGTCATCACTAACAGTGCTCTATTAATAAAAGAAGAATGAAGACTAAAGTGAATTTTAGTCCTGTCATAAATGATAGTCTAGTGGCCAGCGAAGTTCTACTTCAACTTATTCCTGCATGTAAATAATTCCTATGGGCTGCATTCTTAGTCCAGCGGGTTTATTTGGCTTATGGGTTTGCTTTTTTTTTTTCATGACAAGCAGTATACCATTTTCAGTCCCAATTTTGAAAGTCTCTAATTCTGCATGTAGACATGGCTGTAGCTCATTTCACACTGCTTGGATGTCTACTACTCTGTCAGTAATACTGTTAAAAATATATGTCCTACTCTAAGCTGTTTCTTAGTGTTACAATACACTGTTCAATAGCTGCTCCATTTCAGTGGTGTACATAATTCTTTCTAGTATTTGGGTGCCTTGTAGGAGTATGAAACTTAATAGGTTATTTTACTTGCATGCATATATATATATGTATCCTACAAGGAAAAAATAAAACTCAAATACATTTATTATTATCTCAGTAGAAGAATAATTTTTAATCTACAACAGTGTTAGTCCATACCTGTACAGAAGACTGATATTTTTCTGTGAGTTTAAGTTACTGTATTATCAGCCTTCTAGTCAATGAAGTTGAAGGAACATCAAATTAGATGCAAGTGCAAGGAAGAGGAAGTTTCTTTGAAATTTTCAAAGATTATACAGTGTTTGGGAGCTAAGTTTCCTTATGTGGCAACACTTCTATGAAGCTTGCCTGCGTACAAAATGATGGGCAGCTTAGTCTTTTCATGGTGATAGTCTGTAAAGTTCCTGGAAAATTTTTGTCATGGTTACATGTTATATGTTTTTCCTTACTTCCCTGTAAATTATTCTCATCTTTTGTGAAACAGTAGGGCAGGCATCTATTCCTTATCACATAAATACCTTAAAACCTACTGGTTACTCAGAGTGAAATATTCAGCAGACCACAAAGTAATTCCTTGTTGTTTGGTACGTGTTGTTATTTATAATGCTTTATGTTCTGATAACTCTAAAAATATAAGTACATCCACAAAATGCAGTATTATTCAACGACGTTGTTGTGGTTTAAGACCAACCAGCAGGGCTTTATCATGTGTAACAGTTACTTGGGAAGACAAACACCATAACTCTGAATGTCCTCCCCCTTTCTTCTTCTTCTCCCAGGTTTATATTCTGACCATGACATTGTATGGTATGGAATATCCCTTTGGCTAGTTTGGGTCCTGGCTGTGTCCCCTCCCAGCTCCCCGTGCCCCCCCAGCCCTCTTACTGGCAGGACCCAAGAAACTGAAAAACCCTTGACTGGGTCTGACGCTCACCCAGCAGCAACCAAACCCACCCCTGTGTTGTCAGCGGTGCTCTCACACCAAACCCAAAACACAGCACTGCACCAGCTACTGAGGAGAAAATTAACTCTCTCTGAGCCAGAACCAGGACGTGTGTGTACACTGTTGCTTTTTGTCTGATGCATAAAGGCATTAGAAAACAGCAATATATAGTGGGAGCAACCTAACTTAAAGAGCTTGAGTCTTGGAACTGTAACACTGAATTGTACTGCTGTGGCAATGCAATTTGCATGGACTGGGAGACAGCAGTTCTAGATACTGACCATCTCCATTTCCTAAAAACCTTATACTTTGTTACAGAAATAATGAAAGCAAGATAAAAAACTTTTTTTGCTGTGAAAGACCTTTACACTTGTGACTAGTGGAAAAACTGATGGAATGATAAAGGCAACAAATCCTGCAAAGTAACTGGGTTCCTTTTTGTGAAGTGTTTTACACTTCCACATAAATTCCACTGGGACTTTGACAGCTCTGACTTTGCTACAAGGATCCTGAGTTGAAAGGCAGACTCCAAGGATAAAATTCGTAACTGGTTCTGGTGTATCTGTTTGAAACAACCTGAAAAACCCTCCCAGGTTATGCCTTGCAAAAGAACTTCCCCTTGTAGGTCTCACAGGCAGTGGTGGCTCAGTGACCATGACTCTTGACACTTTTTTTTTTTTCTAAGGATGAACTGTCTGCTCAGAAACTCCTTGCCCCTCCCCTTTGTAGTAATGATAGAGGTCTTTTATATATGGATTTAGTTTCCTTAAGTTGTGAGTATCCTACCGTTATTTCTTAGCAGTTACATAACATTCATCTTGATCCCTCAAGACTTTGGTATTTTATTTCCGTGCCAGCTTTGTGAAATTGTTTCATTGAACCCCAGCTCTCTTCCCCATCCCACTCTCCACTTTGACCATCTGCCTTGTTTGATTGTAATTCCCTCTGAATAATACATTTTCTAATGTCAGTTGTTACAGAAAACTTATTGGGCTGTTGATTAGATGCTTGGGGGAGCCAGGCTCGCTGGTACTGTCTCTGCACCTGTTTTGTTCAAATTCCTTGGGAAAATCTAGAAACACAGGGCTCTGATTGCCTTCAAAGAAGAGTAATGTATGGTTTGGCCCATATAGACTGTGGGGGGAAGAGGGCCAAGCACATTATGACTGTATGTACAATCATTACACTGTCACCTTGACTTCACGTTCAGTAAAGGAATATCCCAGACCCAGCAACCTGCTGAGATATTTTTTTTTTTCCCTTTGGAAATGCTGGGAGTATTTTTTAGTGACTTATTTCTGTTCTGATTGGAGGAACAGAAGAAACTCTGGAAGGAGGACAGGGTTGTTACACCAACAGATGTGCCCACAGATCGTTGCTTTGGCCTCCTTCTTTGTGAAGCTGCCCCTTCCTTGACTTGTTGAAAAGTTTTAGCCAAAGTCTGCTACCATCACAGGGTCTCGCTAAGAAATTATAATGAAAAAATTTATTGAAGGCCTAGCCATCTGATAGTTAAATAACTGGGAAGCATCTCTCCTTTCAGTGACCTTTGATGCTTCCTCTGTGGTTGGTGTGTGTATAAGAGACCTTAAAGTCTTCAGAAAATGCAGATGTTTGTGGTGTGGATCAAAAGTAGTTAGAAGGACAGTGACTTCTGGACACTGATATGTGAAAGAAAAGCACCTAAACAATAGCTAGCCTTTTCTTTCCAGAATTCTGCATTCTCACTTTTAGTGTGATCATATACATTGGTAGAGTCAGTAAGGTAAATGCTGAAAGGCGGCTGTTGTCTGCAACAGTTCTCGGGAAGGTGCAGCAAGCACTCATTTTTTCTAAGATACGCTGGTAGCAATGGCACACAATGGTCTGGTTTGTT
This sequence comes from Falco rusticolus, assembly GCF_015220075.1. NCBI lineage: Eukaryota > Metazoa > Chordata > Aves > Falconiformes > Falconidae > Falco > Falco rusticolus. The sequence continues at coordinate 52,595,119 of NC_051187.1, forward strand.
ACATGCTGGTGTTTGCTGGCAACAGCCAACTTGTTCGTGTTGGCTTGTTAATGAAATAAACTATTCTAAACATCAGGGTTATAATCTACAGAAAAATACACGTGCCACAGTAGCAGCCAGCTGCCGTCATGGTTCAGATAATCCAGTCAAAAATAGGCAACCAAATACCCTGAAGAACTTTAGTTTCCCCTCCCCACCCTCAGCAGCTGGCAGCTTCTGGATGGCTGGTGCTGAAATGGTTTTCCTGTGCTGGCTTGGGGAGGGATAGGTCCAAATAACCAGTGAATGCCTTTCACTCAAGGAGCAGTTACACATCTCAGTACTTACTAAAGAAATGTCTCCTACTGTGTTAACTGCTTCCAATATTTCTATGTCTGTCTTCCTTGCATTCTGCCGTTATCCTAAACTTAAAAGTAACTTGTAGTCCTCATACAAAACCCTTTGAGGGACTGTTTTGCTAGCCTGTTCTCTAGAAATTACTCTGCTGAAGACCCTGGTCATGTATCTCACTTCTGCTGCTTGAGGTGAACCTGCTGGGGCCCGACCTGGCTGCAGCTGGATTGCTTTCTGCAGCAGCCAGCCTGTGAAATCCATGAAGAACTTGGGCAGTGGAGACTGACAGGCACGGGACCCAAGAGCTGCCTTTCTGCAACGCACGTCTTCTCCCTTCCCTGCTTCTTGCCGGGATGTCCCCTCTGTCTTGCATTTCCCAGTTCTCCAAGCTTAAATACCTTCATCCCTACAAGGGTAGGCCTGGAAAATCAGGCACAGAGACAACAGGTATCCTTCAGTACTTCCATAAGAAGCCAAAGGCTCTGGCTTTGTGGGCCTGAGTGAACTATTCTATAATGTACCCTTTCCCAGTTCAAAAATAGTTCCGTAGTTTTGGGGGTTTTGTTGAAGATCTCGGGTACCACGTGTTCTGTACCAAGTACCAGAAAGAACATTCAAATTGCTGCACGCTTATGGCAACAGATACAAACTGAATCATGCTGTCTGTATCTATACTTTAGAGCTAAACTGTTTATGGGGAAATAACTGTCCAGCCCTAAATGTTAAACTGTCTCAATGAGGAATGTTCTTTTCTGTTTTTTTTAGAAATAGAGAATGCAGTGTTTCAGAGCAGGCTACTTCAGGAAAAACCTATGATTTACTTAGCTCGTATTTCAGCTGTGCATGGATGTGGTTCTAAAGCCTTTCAAGAGGTTGCCTGCATACAAACTGGAGGACTGTGCTGTAAACTGGATGCGTAACCATCCCAGGCTTAAAAACTGCTCTCCCCTCTTTCTTTAAGAGTCTTTTAAAATTATTATTATTAGATATCATTTTTAGTCTACAGCTTAATCGATTGCTCTAGAAGCATTATTGAATAAATAGGTAGTAAACCCACAGGAACACATATGCCCTGACCCGAATCGGATGCATCCTCTGACCTTGGTACTATGCTGTCAGGTAATTTCAAATTCTGCCTTCTGAAATTAGCTGCAGCTTGTTCCACAGCAGCTCAGGCATGGGGCCACCAGGTCATGTCATATTATTCAGACGTGCCATATGGGTATTTAATTTATCCAGATGGTTTTAGCCTTCTGTCTTTGGACATAACAAAAGATCACTGAAGACTTTGTGCAGTTCCCCAAACCCAATTTCTACATGTAGCATAACTTCACAGATGCCAAGCTTTTAGCCCATAAAAGACTAAACTCAATGCTGTGTCACTGAAATTGTGCTATGTTTCCCAGTGTAAAAACCTTCTGGTGGTAAATACATCACTGCGTGGGCTTTATATATGCATAATTAAAAAATAGCAGATAGGAAAACAAGAGCTACAGTTGCTTCCTATTTGGAAGGCACGTTTAATAATGAAGGACGCTTGTATTTTACTTTGTGGCCGTTACAGCCAACCGAGAAAGTGAATTACTTGAGGTATTTATAAAGCAGCAAAATATTCATAGAAATTGCCTAAGCTACTTTAAATATTTATAGAAATAATGACAATTTCCATCTGTCACCCTAAAAATGGTACTGATGATTGCTCAAGATCTGTAATACTTGAAACTGTCTGGCAGTCTGAGAAAGGCAGGGCAGGGAGAGAAGCCATTTGTTTCTCTCCTACGTAGATTAAGAAAATTATACATACAATTGTACATATGTAACAAAACCAGAAAGTGATGTCTGTGATGCCTTTGGGAAAAAAGCTCTGATTTTTAAATAACAAAATAAGTAACCTCCACCTTAAACTCTATGTCTTTCCAATACATCTCTTGTACTTTGATAACTTCGAGTCAAATTAATCAATTTGCAAGACAACCTGGGTGAGTCTGTTAATGCTTAATCTTCTGGGGAAGGGGTGTAATGTGTATAGACAAATGCCTGCAAAAGTATTATTTTGATTTTTTGTCTGAAACATTGCCTCACAGCATAAAGCTGCTGTCACAGAACTGCTTGATCATCACCATTTCTTGTCGCACTCTATGAATCAACAGCCCCATTATCAGCAGTATTGGATGGTGTGGGGTGCATTGGAACTTTCTAAGCAGTTTCTTATGTATCAGAGAAGCAGAGGACTCCAGCAATCCCTAGATAAGATGCCCTGAGGGTTCCCATTACAGCCACTCCTTCAGTGGCTCTGTTACCGCCCTGTAAAAGCACACTGAAGGACTGGCAGCTGCATCTATGCTGGAATTTAGTCTAGCTACGTAATTGTGTTGCTCTGCAGTACTAATAGCAGAAAATAGTATCATCTTTCAGAACAAGTACCTGGCAATCACTTGTGTAAGGTCTGAAGATACCTGGGGCTCTTCGGCCCTACATTTGCCTTCTAACAAAAAGTGTAGTTTCCTTGATAAATTAGTGCCATCCAAGTGGATTCTAGAGTCTTAAGTCTGTGGCCATTGCTTTTCTAGTACACTGCATCTGCCCTTTTAGGAAAGATGCTGGCTATTCTGGGCAGACTCAAGACCTTTCTTCAGTGTGATGGGAAATTTAAGAATTTGACACTTTTTATTGTGGTATGCGGAGGACAAATTAACACAGTGGAGGTGCTATTGGTATTAAGTGAAACAGAAGCTTATTGAATTAACTTCTCCCATTGATTGGGTTTTTTTTTTTTCTTAAGTCAAATTCTAACACCCAAACCCACCACCTGTCTAGCATCCTGCAACAGTACTTAGTTTACAGTACATTATGATGAGCTTTTTGATACATCGTAACCTAGTTAAATTACTGGTAATTTATCCTAGAGAATGAAATTTTTGCTTAAAAAATATGCTTAACCTCTGCTAAACTAAGGAAGAAATAAAGAAGCTAGATTTCAGTATGTAAACAGAAGTTATTGATGTGCTAAATGAAAGAAATACTCATAGAACATTTTGGTCAAATTCACGATCTATTTATGCTTATTTTTGTCTAATAATACAAACTCTAGTGCAAAAATGTTGTAAAAACCTGCTGGGGTGCTTTGCTCATCTCTCCCTAATCGACCTCTTTCCCAGATTTGTCTAGACTTTAGGGTCGACCAGAAAACATGCTGGATAAGCCAAGCAAAGCATGTTACAACATGGGACTGGGGTGGAACTGTAAAGTTTATTTTAAGGACAGGTGGATCAAAATTCATAAGCTGGTGTTGTTTGTCAAAGGGAACCATGCCTCCACCTTCTAACCATCAAGGGGGAGATTTAATTTTTTTTAATGTAACAGAAGCAAAGTTTTTTTGTGGTGATGTGTTTGGTGGGTTTTTTTTTTATTTTATTTTATTTTATTTTATTTTCTTGCCCTGCTCACTTGTGAAGAACTGGGATATACTATTCATCATAGTCCAGGGGAACTTCACCACTGCTGCTGAAGGCTTGCAAGAAGAAAAATGTGCCTTCCTCTTATTCAAATTTCCTTCTCAGGGATGTCCTGCAATCTCAGAGTAGGAATGCCTGTGTTTTGGTGGCTTTGATTAGGCTCAAAAAATGAGAATGAAGAAGAAAATAATAATAATATCAAAATAAACATGGCTGTAAAACCAACCTTTACAAGTTCAAGGTGAACTTAAGCAGTTTGTCCTTTAAGAAATAAGCATGGTGGAAAAAATAAGATCCTAATTCTCTTAAAATCTTATGTCCACATGAAAATGTCAAATAACTTTTTTTGCTTTTCCTAGTGCATTAAAGCATTTAAACCTCTTCATCTCCACATCCTGTAGTGTTTTGAAGTTAGTTAAGTTCACTTAAGCAACATTTGACCCTCATGGTGCCAATGCTCAGAGTGAGGAGGGATAAAGAAGGACCCAAAATCAGTTACCTTGCTGTCCCAGCACAAGTGGCTTTATAAATGTGGTTACTGGAAGAAGTTTTGATTTTAAAACAAGGAAAGGGAAATCCCAAGCAATGATCTGCCTCCTTGGTTGTCTTAGGAAAATTTTGCCTTTTTCTGTTCTTGTTAGCTGTTAATGATTGGAATAGAAGACTAGGTGGGTTGCGATTACCTCTTTGGCTGTGCTTCTCGCCATTCACCAAAACACTGTGGAAAGTCATGTGCTTATTTAAGCAGAAATGAAGTGACAAGTTTTCTTGATTTCAGCATGACAAAGGCTGGCTGCAGTATATCTTTGCAGAAACAGAAAACTAAATATTCCTATAGGGAAAGAGCAACTCCCTTGGGAGTAGCTGCTGTGTATTATGTATGTAAAATTACCACTTTGACTAAATTAGATTAGTAAATTATTACTGGCTTACATATTACCATAGCAGCTATTGTCAAAATTTAAATGTGCACTTCATTAAGCTCATAAAAAAGAATTCTAGCAAGCAGCTCAAACAGTTTAACACAAACTTCAGTTATTTTCCTTGAGCCAACTTGAGAGCATTGCTACAACCTGGAAAGCAACTTTCAGTTGTGCCTTCAATATAGTTCTACCAAATAAACTTTTCAAGGTTAACTTTTCCCCCTGCTTGTATTCTCAAAACAACAAAGCAATAAGGTTAATTGCCATTTTACTTTGAGTAGAATGTTTAAATGTGTGCCCAACTTACATGAGTAGTTTTATACAATTAATGTCAAGAAGGACTCATATATTCTCGTGAAGCCTATTGGACACTAATTGCATTTTGAAAACCATAATTCATAACCCAACCTGAACAGTTTTTCTGCAGGTTGCCCAGTGGCTTAAGCATAAACGAGTATTTGAAACTCTATCGCATAAATCCAAGGGCTATGCTTCTAAAAGCGCCTTCTCTCAACTTCCTAACAGCTGCATGTAATTTAGAGTGGTGAAGGTGACTACTACACCAAGTGTCTGGGCAGAAGTTATAATCTGGAAATTCTCCTATTTTATTCGTGGCAATCCAAAGGATCTGTCTAAATTCTTACAGATTTATTTTTAAGATAAATCTTTGCCATCTTCTTTACTGTCTTGTGTGTGTGAACAAATAAGGTTTTTTAAGAGCCTGAGGTGGCTGGAGAGATATATTTACTGAAACTGATTTTTATTTTCATTATTATTATTATTATTATTTTTCAACAGTGGAAATCATGAAAAGTAACATGAATGAAAATACAGAGCTTTGATAGTAAACATGAGTAATAGTTAATTTAACATGCTTTTTGGAATGAAGTAAAGAATGTATTGTGAAATTCTGCTTTCAGAGTAGAAAACCATGGGAGGTAGTTTTGGTATTTTTTTATTTCCAAACTGAATCACCTTGACTATTGAGTAATATGGGTGGAGGGGTGCAGAGCCTGAAAACAGGTGTTTTTCTGTGGGTGCAAAAACAAACAAACAAAAATGCACAGTCCCTGCAGAGGCAGTTTCATGCTTGCAGTCATCTGCACCCACAATTTAGCACAATGTCTGCATCACTGGTCACTATTTCTGTCACAACAGTCACTGTGTTTAGATAAAAATAATTTACTCTGTTTTTAGAGAAAGAAGAAACTTCATATCAGTCCAGTCGGATGTTCTATAGGCAGTAGAATCATGTGCCTAGATAGAAATCCTTTTCTCAGGGAGGCCTTGAAACTATGTTCAGTGACAGAAACTGCAATGGGGGGTCAAGAAATTATATTGATGAATGTGGTTACAGAAATGAAGATACATTTTAAAATTACTAGTTTATCCCAACAATATAGCAAAATTTAGCCATATCAGTGTTACTGTAAAATATCATCAGCACCTAATGGTAGAGCTGGGCTTGTAATTTCCGAATATTACAGTCTGGTGCAATTCTTGATCCTGCTTTGTCAGTTTTAATCTTTGGTGGCGAAGAACTTTTCAAAGAATGTCCCTAATGGAAATAATGGTGATTGTGTAAAAATAAAAGCAGGTTGCTATATTGGGAGGGAAAAAACAGAGTAGTACTTGTCCTTGTCCCTTATTCTTTGCTGTTTGGTATTACAAGAGTGTTGCTTGCCAATAATCTGGCTGCCAGTCACCTTTTGAAGGTTACTGCTTCCCACCCGGCAGAAAGCCTGAACAGAAAGGAGAAATATACACTTCCTTCTTAATTTGCAAGGACATCTGCCAAATTTCTAGCTTGAGAGAAGAAAATTGAGAAAAGGAGAGGATGGGCACAAGGACAAAGCACTAGGCATCAAAATAATAGGCAGGGCTTCTAGAAACAAGATGGATACTTTAAGACGCTGAGAAGATAAGGTATATTTGAAGGTTGACCCCTCATTAGCCCATCAGTAGTGCTAACAAATGCTTTCCCCTTGTGTCAGGAGCATATTGTAGTTTTCCTTTCACCTTTCTAGGTACTGATAAACCCCATAAAAATACTCGTTCTGTTCTGCACCAGTCTGTACATGCGATTATAGTAACAGCATGTCAGCCTGGGCTGCAGGGCAAGGATTAGTGCATATCATTTTCTCCAGTCTATGACTATCAAAAAAACTGTGACCTATTCAGTGTAGGACATGTTACCTCTTCCAAGCTGACTGTTAGGAGCTAGGATGGTGTGTGTTCTAGGTGACTAACCATTCTTGGTGTATGCCTCATGCGAGGGCCATCTGGAAGGGTTATCCCCCTCCAAGCACGTGGCTAACGGCATTGTAATGGCCTGTCCTTCTGCATCAGTCAGGTAACAAAGCTATGTCATGCGAGAAGGTGAATCTTCCAGTTTTAAATGCATCATTAAGTGTATCGTAGTTTGGACACTGAAAGCTGTGTAAGCAATGATACAAGCTCAATACAAGTTAATTCTCAAATATTTGGAGACATGTTTTTCCTAACTTGAACTATTGTTTGATCCTGAACCAGGTCGTAGCAAGTTTTTGTAATCGTCACAGTCTGTATAAGGTCTGAAATTTGGATATGCCAGTATCAGTGTCACCAATATTTACTTCAGTTCCTTGTGGATTTAAAGTATTTGAGGTTGTAGGTGAGCCTTTTGACTTGATACTTGTAAAAGTATTTCTGTCATGAGTAATAAGTCAAATCTAGTTCTACTCAGGTTAATGGGAGCTTGTGTCTGTTTTGAAGGAGCAAAACTATGAAAGCCACTTGTAGTACTTTGCCTTGCAGGTACATAACCGTGCAGTACTGAAGTGAGATCTAAGTGATCACCTTTCTGTATATGGGGACTTAGATGAATAACAATTCCTGTACTTTGTCTTAAATAAAAAAAAACCAATCGGACTTCAAGATTTTTTTTTTCTGCTTTTCAGCCCAGAAAAAAATCTTTAACTGAATAAAAATTCATTAAAAGTTCAGTACAAATTAAGAGTGGCTGGAAAACCACCCCCCTACACCAAAATCTTTAAGGGGTTTGGAGGTAGCATTCCAATAAGGTATTAATCTTTATACACAGGCATATTAGTTGTCTGCATTCCACCCTCCCCGCCCCCCCCCCCCCCCCCCCATTCTTCAAGCCGCACAACAAAGTGAAGCAAAAGGGAATCCAGGGATAAAGATCTTACCATTGCATTCTACCTTTCAGTAGACAAATATACAAGACAGATAAAGGTACAGACATGTATTAACAACTCTCAATGATTAAACTATTGTTATCAAAACATTTAACACAAGTATGAAGCAATCTTTTCCTTGGTGGTATTTTGAATGCTAATGTACCTCAGTCACAGTGTTAGGTTTATAATAAACCCCAAATGTTTTATCTATTGCAATGGAAAAATCTGAGAGGCTCTTGGGGACAGGGGAGGATTGGAATTTGCTCCATGAGGTTTTATTTCTCTCTCTCTTTCTCCTGCTAGCAAGTTTTAAGGCAAAAGTCCTGCTGAATGGTTTCTGCTGCTTGTGTACCTTGATGTTACAAAAATCAGGTTTGCAGTGGTTCTGTCTAGCTGCTCTGTCTGCTCATTCTGGGACACTGGCAGTAAGATCTGGATATTTTGTTCACTGTCAAGTGAAATTCTATGAAATGGTGAAAGCTGAACTACGAAAGGGCTTTTTAATAACTGTGCAAAAATTTATACATTTCTCATTCCAGGAGTACTTATGGCTTTTTTCAGTATGTTTGCATGTTAATATTAGGGTTTTTTCATGCACACATTTGCACTCAAATAACCGCAAAATAATTCAGACCAAAGCATCCTAAAATGTCTAAGGCTGCAGAGCTTTTTCTTGTGTTTAAGAAAATCTGCACCTGTTATTAAATATATTTATTTCATTTCTGACCCAGTTTTGTCTTGTTTTTCTTTGCTGTTAGAAATGAAGAAAGAAAAAACTAGTATGTTTTCAGAAAAGCTATCAAAGATCAGAGATCTATTTCTGTCAGTAAGACAACCAAGGAAAAGATACATTTCCATGATAGAGAGCTTGGGTTGTTTTTGTTTTGGCAGCACTTTAAACTGTGAAAATACTTGTAAGACACATGCCTATTCAGTTAGCTAATTGCTAACTTTCCTTGGAAATAAAAAAAGTTGTGTGAACTTACAGCTTTTTAAAATTCTATACAGGGTGTCAACAATGGTCTTAGTTGTAAGTGATGTGGCCTTTACCCATTAATACGCATACCATGGCCAAACAGCTCTGATAGCAATGATCTTCTGCCGGTTTGGTTGTGGTACCGGCTGCGTTAAGGTTTTGGGCTATTTTCTTTGCTTGGCTCTACAGACTACAACTGCCTGACTCTGATACATGTCCCAGTTCATTAGATAAGGTCTATTGCTTCTTTACCTAGCTGCTGAATACTTCAGAAAGGGAAGTGCATTCTTTCTTTACTTTTTGTACAGATGCTAATTTTGCAAAGCAAGGAGAAAAGTGAACAAGAAAAGCAGTTTAAATCCTGAGAGAAAAATTTACTTGTTAGTTCATTATTTTCCCAGATTGTTCTAGCAATTAGCTTTTCCTTATGACTGATTGCTCTAAAGCAGTTCTAGGAGGATAAATTCAGCTTGTATTTTAGATCTTAGTCATTTCTAGCTATTTGTTCCCAGATGAAGTAAAGAAACACCTCTATTGCTAAGTCAGCAGAACTTCCTTACAGATTGCCCAGCAGGCTCAATACATGCAAAAGGTAGGACTGATTTGCAGAAACACATCTGAATGCTGAACACCTGCTTGTTTATACATGACCAGTTGTCTTATTCTACTGGGAGCATGACATGAGTTTTCCCCATGATAGCTATTGTTCCCAGCGGGCATGTACTCACACTTCTCCTATATTCTAAGGAAATGGGCTGTTATTTATGGTTAATAAAGTCATACTTCCTTTGGGACAAATTTTTGTGCTGCTTTGACTTTCAACAGAGGAGCAAGGACTTAAACTGGACTCAGCCAATTTGCCACTTCCACAATTTAAGCCAAATTTTAGCTGAATTCAGTGAGTAATTGCTTTGAACTTTAATCCCTTGCTTAGTTCCTGGAGTTTAATACGAGTTCTTAAAAAAACTGCCACCTGTCTTGCTCTGCAGGGCAACCTGTCAATCCTGGATTTCACCTGTAAATTCTTCTGGCCCCTAATGCTTCTCTGAGGGAGTGCACTGAAATGACGATCTTATCTGCAAAGTGTTGAGTTTAAGGAAAAAAAAATATATAAGGTCTAACAACTCACCTGACTGTCAATTTTAATTTTTCTTTTCTATAATGACTAAGAAAGTACTAAAGTAACTCAAGATAAGAGCATTTTGGAGAAGAAAATAATCTTTATTGAAGACGTGTAAACCACTATAACATATTTCAAATTCTTTACACAAGGAATCCATAATATTGAAAAAATGATCCATACCTCATATGGTTCTACAATGTGTAATAATATCAATTCTAAAAGTTATCAATTTGTTCTACAATGTGTAATAATATCAATTCTAAAAGTTATCAATTTTTTTTTTCTTCTCGTGACTCAGAATGCACAGACTGTATCAGGTTATACTGGAAACATATTCCAGGAATGAAGCACCATAAGCCCGTTTTGTGGTTTTATTCAAGCAGGCTTGCCAAAACCTATAAAAGGATACAAATTGGGATTAGACTGATTACTGGGAAGCAGGTCTCTCATGACCATTAAACCATGCTTGCAAAGTCCCTAGATCAGTGAATGCTGTCACTGGGGTTGGTGTGTCACATAAGCAGTCAGGATGTTTATTTGGTGAATCTCATTTCCCACAAATTAGCTTCTGGCTATTGCCAGAGGTGCTATAACTTAAATCTAATATTGCTCTGAGAATTCAGCCTGTTGGTCATCTTTCTTCTTCCTTCCCACCTCTTCAGGCATCCCTCAACACACACCATGAACAGAGTTTGCATTTGGGAAGGTGTTCAGTCTTTATACTCCTTGATGGACTCAGAAAGTCTAACAAAGACTACTGCTGAGGTTTTGCCCTTCTTTTACCAAAACTTTTACTTCCACAGTAGACGCATATATTTGTGCAATTATTCAGTTTAGATTACAAGAAACTTTTGAAAAGTGCATGTATTGGATGTGTTTTGGAAGTCTCAGAGTAGGGTCAACCAGTTTCTCTGAAGTGCAACTATAGTAGGGAAAAGATTTGGAAATTATCCAAAATCTGTCATGTTAGTGACTAGACTAAGAATTGCTGATTAGCACCCTGGTGAGGAATTCATAGATGCATAGAGCTTGTTTCGTATTAACAAGGCTGCTAAACAAGCAGCAGACTGGAGGTGATAGTACAACGTTTGTGTTTGGGAGGAATTTACACTCTTAACTGTAGAAATAGCCAAATGCTAGAAGGCTCGACCTTCTAACCTCTGACCAAAATGAGGAACCTACACTTTTTGCTGACAGTATCCAGAACTATTTGGTGTCTCCTTTCTTCCAGCAACCTTCCTGGAACTTGTTTTTACTGTTAGATTTACAAAACACCTTCACAAGCATTTGATATATATATTGGGTTACAAAAGTTGCAAGAAGACAATGCAAAGAAAACTGATGGAAAAAAAAAACAATGAAAAAGGGAAATTGGGATCATGAGTGCACTCTGATGTGGAACAGAAGTATAAATTTGTTGAATTTGTTTTGGCCAAACTAGTTTCTAACCTCATGTGACAGAGTAGTTCAGGCAAAACAGAGGAAAACAAATAACAAAGTTGGAAATACATTTTCTGATATCTTGTCTTTAGCTGGTTTTAGTAAAAAATAATTGTTGAAGTCATGCAATGAGGTTGTGGCAAGGAGGAGAGGATTGTGCACAAATGGGCAATTTAAAAGATGTGCAACAACTGGTATGTATTGCAAAGAAGCCTGAACTGCAAAACATGTAGTTGAGAGCTGGAAGTTTCCAAAACTATTAATTTGTCCAGGTTACAATAACAAGGAGGGAGTAGGAGAGCCACACAAATAATAACAATTTAAATTAACTTAGTTATTTAGTTCAAACATACCAGAAGAATAAATACACTGCTGTAATGCAGTCTAATAGATCCTCATGTCCAGGAAGGAAATTTGTCTGGTTTAGTGTAATTTAACTCTAACACAAACTTAACACTCTTGGCAACCAAATTGTTATGTTATAGACATTATTAGCATTTGAGCCTCTTTATAGGTACACATCATTGACTAAAAGCCTTCAAGACCTGAGTAGTATTTTTTGAAAGGACTAAAGTTTTGAATAATCTTGTTTTAAAAAAAGAAATTGGAAATAGAGATATGGAGTACTAAGCATTGTTTCTCCTGTAATGAAAGCAAGCTGTTAAAAGGGACATAGAAAGCTTAAATCACGTGAGGAACATCCCTAAGGTTTTAACAATATAGATGTAAATGACTAATTTCATGACATGTGCTCAGATCAGCACAGAAGAAGGTACCCAACTACATATTAAAACCTCAACTTTGTTCTTTCCATGGACATAGAAAGTGATATGTTTAATTTCAAAGAAATTTAGTATCAAAAGGAGTCCAAGAAATGCCTGAATGTAAGAGAGTATCTGCAGAAGGATGGTTATAATGAGCAAATAGTTGTGGAAGGAACTTCAGGTCACCTTTTTGACAGGGTAAAAAAGAAACGCCACCCAAAACCTAAAAACAAAATCACCCCAAAACACTGAACTTCCAACATGCAAATTGAACATAAAGCTAGCCATCTGGGAAACTGGAAGTACTCCAACAGTGTGATGGCACCGCAAAGGGGTTTGGAGAGCAATCTGCTTTCTGATTAGCTCCCATGCCTCCAGGGTTTATTTTATTTTGTCTCTGGTGAGGACAAAGACTCAGAGCCAGACCCTGGAAGAGGTTCACTGTCTCCTGACTTCAGTGAAGGCTCTACACTTCACGCAGTGCTTTGGGACCAGTCATATTTAACAGGCTCCATCAGTAAAAGTAGTGTTTCAGGGACATCCAGGAGATATTCTACAGGCATAGGTTTAGCCCCTAAGCAAGATAATACTTGAGATACACCTTTTTAAAGGTTTTCATGTTATTAGAGCTAGAAGATGTATTGTTTTGAATGAAATGTTAAATGTAAACTGATTTTCAACAGTAGAAGCTACTTTTCACTTACAGATCAGAAATGTGTCAAGTGCCGGAGCCTAGGGGAAATCTCTAATTACATGTGGCATGGTTTCAGTTACCCACAATATCCTTTGAGGACTAGGATGCCAAGGTTGGGGCTATGGATCTGTGACTGTAGATGTTTAAGTATTGTTCCCAGCTTTAACTTTTCAAACAATGACAGGAAATCTGAGCAGCAGCAGGGGTCCAGCAGACTGCTCCTTCTACTGTGCTGAAAAGTTGTGCTAGCAAAAATGATGCTATTTAGTCTGTTGTTATAAAGTTTATTTTGCTACCAAAGTGAGTCTCTGGAGGGAAAGTCAGAGAACAAATCATATTCACTGCATTAAAAATGCCTGTAGATAGGTTAAATCAATAATAGCTGTAAATTACCCACAAGTGCTCTACGAACACAAAACTTTCTGGAGGTCTATAAGTGTTAAACCTGTTCATCTTTGACTCATTTTGAACAAAAAGTTAAATAGGGGAAATGCCTTATTTTTCTCTGATATTACAGTGAACAGAGTTTGCTCCTAGCTGCAGCAGATGACTACTTCCTTCATCTGCCTAGTGCCATTTCAGGAAATGTTTTGTAAGCACATCATTAGTGCTGTTTCCATGGCTTTTTCTTACAGTCAGATGATGAGACACTGAAAAATGTAGAAATGGCAGTATATGATATCATCACCTCACCTGAATCCACATTGATGTGCTCCTTACTCCCCAAAAATTCAAGTAGAACTAATTCAGGACGAAGGATGTTGGAATCTGAGGTCGGACGATTGCTTGGTTGATACGAATTAAAATTAATGAAAATGTCTAAGTAAATTCTACTTCTTAAATAATTCTATGCTAAGTTTATTCCAAACCTGTGCTCTTGTTTTCAACCGATGCACTTTTGTGTGTATGCATGTATTCCAAGCAGAGGTTAAAAAGGGCATTTTTATACAGGGAAATTTTCTGTGGAGTCCACTGAAAGAACTGATATACATCCCTACCATGTACGCTTTAGATGGCACCAAGGCTGATTGTGAAGCACTGGCTTTAGCAAGCTCAGGTTTTATAGGTTTTATTCATACAATTTCCATGTTCTTCTAGCAAGAAATTGCATTGACCTTCTGCTCTTCCTCTAACAAAAGAACTGTTGTCTATCAAAAAGAATGCAAACAGCTCTGTGGTAAAAGATAACTAGACAATTTTGTGTTGCCCCAAGGAGGCAAGGTTTGTCCTGCACTTCCTTTTTCCCTAAAACACTACATTCACCAATACAATTCTTCTGGTACAAGGGGGGGAAGTTATCACTATTAAATACTCCATGGATGGTCTAAGAATTTTCATACTAATTTTAATTCTGCCTTGTCATACAAGAACAAGCGTACATGCAGCAGTGATTGTCAGTGACTATTGTTTTGCCAAGCACTTGAGATTTCTTTTGCCAATCATAGTAACTGAAGGTGCTCAACCTTGTTAAAATTGCTTATAAGCCTGTTAAACTGGGCAACCAGTGCTGGAGCCTTTACCAACATGCTTCTACCACATTCACTGCATAACCCTTACTAGTGTCCACACAATGTGCATCACAGCATACAACAAAGGGCATTATGTATGGTGTTCCATCAGGTACACTCCCTAGTCTTCTCATTATAGAAAGAAGCTGCAATACAGAAGCAACAAAATCCATTGGGAGCGAGGCACAACTGAATTCCATAAAATGTATATTTTGAGCTATTTTAGTGTGAGTTGTTAATCCTCTATTACTCCAGCACTCAGCCTATTTTATGATTTCAATGAAGTTTCAATAACTAACACAGTAATCCCACTTGGATGTTTGTATCAAGTATGTTTGTTAATGTATAGAATTATGCAAGGTTCAGTAGATGAAGCTGCTTCACTCTAAATTGAACTGTAGTCTCAGGATGACTCATCACTTAGAAGGCAGAAGGGAGAAATTGTTCATTAGGTAGCCAGGCCTGTGAGATTGCCACTTCTTTCAACAGACGTTTTCACACCTCCAAGGTAGTGAAACAATTCTGTTAGTGTTAGACAATTTAAAGGATTCTTGTAAAGGTAAACAATTTTCCACTGAGTAGGGATGATGACAGTTAACAAGTCAATTTATAGCCCTTGGAGATGTTCAGAAATGAAGAAAAGCTATGAAATATGATGCAATAGGTGGTAGTTTTCTTTAATGTGTGCAACCAAAGAACGGATTCCCATTATCAGAAAGGCAGAAATCCTGAAAGAATGAGTGTCAGGAATGTATCGATAGCAGGTCAGCTGGCTAAAGGCAGAGAGCAAACCTTTAGATTTAATCCTGAGAGGTGTTTGAGATGGCTGAGCCAAAATCGGTGCTGCCACAAAGGGTCGACCTAACTATTCCAACTAGTACTCCAAGACAGGAGGTCCCAAAGTCTTTCCTGTGTCAGCTTTAGCACTTGACTGACCTCTTGATCAGCCAGTTTTGCTCAATAAACCTGCAGAAAACATGAAACATTTGTCTCTTTCTGAAATGCTTTCCTGTCACTTTGATAAACCAGCCTGGTTCACTGCAGAAAGTGCCAGACTTACAGACTTACACAACTGAAGCACTGTGAGGGCACAGCTTAATGAAAGGAGAAAATGGTGGAATCAGATTTTTATTTTTTTTTTTTTTGACAGCAGTGAGCCTTTAGTTTGGCACAGCTGTCTTATCACCTTTGGATTAAACAGTTTTACAATTTTTCTTGTTGTGGAGCTCCTTTTCTTCTGGCTATAGAATGTTTGATTTTGAGGGGAGAGGGGGTGGGGGGGAAAGGCATGACAAAAGATTTATCAGTATCACTTCTTCCTTTCTTTACCTGCACCATAGCAGGTCTACAAAAACTGTCTTTTATAAAACATGCTAATACATACCTTTCAGTTTGCCCGAAAACATAAAGCCAAACACCAGGCAGCATTGGAGAATCTTCTAAAATAAAAATTTGGAAAGAAAATTCTTTACTCCAACCATCCTCCTGCTTTAAGGTTACATTTTTAGTGTCACATGAGTAGTCAGGTACCTGACTCATCAGTAATAGAGATTTTTGTGCTCTATGCCCGCATGCTGCCATAGTGGATAGATATCTTTATCATATTTGTAATCTGCAGTTAGAGACAATTATCATTTCCAGAAAGGTTGTTTCTGGATATCTGAAATTCTAGAGACCTTGCAAAAGTGTTTTATTTGGCTTTGGGGTGGTTATTTTTGTTGTTGTTGTTTGTTGGTTGGTTTTTGGTTTTGTTTTTTTGTGAGAATTTATGGATACATGTTGGATATATAGGACAAATACCTGTCTGCCCAAAACAGAAAAGCTTTTGTATATATAGTTCTCTGCACAAAGGCTTTAGCATTTTAAAGTGCACAAATATGGGGTGGGGTGTGTGTTAAAGCGACAGATGGAGATAGTATTACAGAAAGAAGAATGAAAGAGGTGGTACATAACCCTGAAAACTTTCAAATATTTTTGATGCCCTACATTTTAATTAGTAACACCTATTACAGTAAAGGTAATCAGGAGTTTGAACATTGACCATCAAGTTCACTTATGCTACAAAAATGTCTTGCAACTGAGCAGCATTATGAAATAACATTATTTAACATCTGGTTCTGGCATATATAAAAGTATAAGAGACAGAATAGTGGAAAACCCTGATTTCATAACAATGGAGATATAAGCAGTTCCATAATTTTTCCAAGGTACAGTCCAAAGTAATAATAATTGCTAGTAGAATACTATTGATCAGGGTAGAGATTGTAGAAAACTGACAATATAGATCAATTTATTTGGATTCAGATTTTAGTGCAGATACTTTGTCTGTTTTTTGTTTTCTTCTCCCTTTAACCCCACTTTGGATGTCCCTCAGTATTTGTCAAAACTATAAGCTCCAATTCCTATGTCACACAGAAACATACACGCTTTGATTTTTCAGTGTTTTTCTTCTTTATAGCTGATGTTTGAAGAAGAACCAACTTTAATCACAACCTAAATGTTACCTTACTACTAGTCATCTTTATTTTCATCACATTTCCCTCCCCTAGAAGTGATTTATCTTTGGTAGAGATCTGCCACTGATGCAAAAGGCTGTAATTGTTTCACTCTCTTGGTTTTTGTTTGGTTGTTTTTTTTAGTGTAGGACAATATTTGTGAAAACAAAAGATTAGCACATGATCCTGTTCTTTTCATGTGGGATGTAGCTGCACTTGTATCTCACTATTCAAGATCAGGTTCTGTTCATTATCGTATTCATATTCATCATGATATAAAGCATTAGCGGCTTAAAGAATTAATACCTAAGTATCATTCTCTAATTTATTTCTCTGTTTTCATTTTCCTGTCCCACAGGTTCACAAGGATTGACTTGTGATTACCTGTCCAGTTGGTTCTCTTCTTTTTTTTGTGCAGACAAAACCAGCTGTTGTAAATTTTTGTACTCTTTTCCAAACAGGAGAGTTTGCATTGCTGCATGCATAAAACTACAAGTTTTAACCACAAAACAGGAAAATGTTGAACTCAACACACCAATACTGTAGTCTTTTTTTGAACTGATAATATATTAAATATCTTAATAATGGCCTCTTCCCTTATGGTGTGCTCTCCTTGAGGAATGCTACTTGTCTTTCTCACAGGTTTCAGCCGTTTGCTGACTGAGGTCCAGTGCCAGGGTCCCTATTGCTCAGTCCTCCCACTCATTTTAATTACTGCGGGACACTGCATTCCCTGCTCCTACACAAAGCTGTTAAACAAAGCCGGCTTAGCTCATCCTTCATCAGCTATAAAACCTCTGTTTGCTAAATCACTGCTTCCCCCCCAGTCATTCACCACACAAAATACAAAATGTGCACCTGTTTCTGTAAGCCACCTTCTGTAATTCTCATGTTTGCTGTTTTCTGATTACATTTTCTTCTACGTGTTGTTTTTAACCCTCCTCTTAGTCACTCACCTTGATCTGCCTGCTCTTGGTCTCATTCCCACTCCGATCAAACTCTCTGCTAGGATTCATATTACTTCTCCATTTGCTGCACTACTGTTGCTGTGAATGCTGAAGTCTCTGAAGACAGACCTGAAAAGGCAATGCAGAGAAGGAGAGAAAAAAAATAACCCCCCAAAGCTCTAAGTGACTACAAAAACCAGACAAGGCAGAAAGTCCTTAGTATTTATTCACAATGTTTTAAATATCTATATTTATAACCTAGTCCTTTTTTATCTTATAGATTTTTAAATTTTCTGTCGGATCTCAAACTTATAAAAGTTACTGTAGACCACTGTTTTTAGGAAAAGCTTTATTCTTCTATTTTTAATAAAGGAACATAATTCTGTAGGTAGTTTATGAATGGTGAAGAGTAGGATCTTTTTCATTCTTAAGTCATATGTTATCTGAGAGAAGTACTACAGGAAAAAAATGCAAATCCAAAACCTCTTCTCAGATACAACCTTGTAAATACGGAGTAATTCCATAGAACAGAGTGAAATTATTCTTTTTCTTGGCATTGCTGCCTCTGAAATCCAATACAGAAACATGTGGATACCTATTCCCACACAATTCCACAGAAACATGTAGATACCTTATTCCCACTGCACTTGTTCCTTAGAATATGTAGTAAGTAAAAAAATGTAGTATATAGAGTTTACAATTTTTTTCAGATTACTAAATGGAATAGCATACAATATTAAAACAAATCACATTTCTTGGAGATGAAAATAATCTGTGGACTTTCACTAAATTTGTGCTAGAAAATGTAATTTTATTTTTATAAAACCTCTAAGCTTCTTCCAATCCATTAACATTTCAGTTAAAAACCTTCTTTTACTCTACATTTGCTTCTAATTATCATCCCTTTCTACACAGTGTTATTCAATGCAATAGCTTTTCAGACTCTCCAGATTCATATAAATTTTAAGCTAACAATGGCATTAACATCTGAAAGGTATTTTTATCTCATGCTTATGAAATGTAATCTCTCTTTGGTACTAGATACTAACTCCAGGCACCTCAAGACAGAAAATAGCATTTCTCTTCCACTTATTAATACTTTTCTTGCTGATTCCCCCCAATACAAACTTTTCCAAAATATAAAAAGGATTAAAAAAATCAAAAAACAAAACATCCAAGCCTCCAAACCTCTGCTTTTTTCCCCTCCAGATTATTACTTCAGCCTCATGTGCTTTGTAAACACCGTTGTGAATGCATATGTGAAGAACACTTCCTTTGATCATTTTCTCCTTTAAAAGATTTCAAATACAGTGAAAGGACAGTATTTTCTAGTAATACCAAGTTGATTACCAGGTAAAAGTAGGACTGTTACTTTTGTTGCCATTTCTTTTCTCCTATCCACAGAGTAGAAAGATAGGATTAACACTTACCAACAACAACAACAAAATAATCCTGTCCTACCTAGATTATAAATTCTTTGAGGTAAGGACCTTTTCAATAAACGTTTTTTTTAAAACCAAACCACACCTTCTAGCTTAGTATATTACGTAATTAACTCTGACCCTTGACTGAAACCCCAAGATACTGTAAAAATTTTGAATATAGAAGAAAACAGTTTATTTGTTGAATTGGAAGAAAAGATGCTCTAATGTGGTGGTTAATGGGCTTTTTTTGTTCTGTGGTTTTTTTGTGTTTTTTTTTTTTTAATTCTGTTTGTTTTGGTTTAGGCTTCTGGTTTTTGTTTTTGTGAGGGTTTTTATATAAGCAGTATATACTTATGGAACTGGGCAAAGAAAAACTGCAAGACAAAGGTTGCCTCAGTGGAAACAAGTAATGCTATTTGTCAAATTGGGTTAGAGTAAGCTGCTTTATCAATGGGTAAAAAATGCACTTGAAGTAGTTTTAAAGGGATTTGAAATGGCAAAGGACACTTGAAAAACATGGTACAAGATCTAGCTTGTGGATAGTAGCACTGAAGTGAGATAACACATCAGAAGTATATAAGGAAAAATTAGGAGAAAACTTATATGTCCGTGCAGCGTCCTTAAGTGATCAAAATGATCCTGGGTTAATAATTTTGGGTGGGTTTTTGTTGTTTTGGGTTTTTTGGTTGGTTTTTTTTTTTTGGCAAACTGAAAATGCATTCCTGACTGTATATGCATGTTTACTATTTTGCATTCTAAAAGTCCTGAAATGAGTTAATCCAGAGGACTGTTAAGGTCTGCAAGTACCTAGACTGTATGTGAACTCTTCAGTTTTGTCAATATTCTTTTAGCTGTTGTGTAAATGTGTTATCAGAAAATTACTTGCCAAAATAAAATCTTTTCAAATTTTCTAATTGGGAGCACATTTTGGAGAACTTGACATTGGTCAAGATGAAATTTCAGAACAGGATACCATCATATACTGTTCTACTTGGCTTGAAGGGAAACTTCACTTTTAATGTGTCGGTGAAAATTTGAGCACCTCAGAAATGTACAGACCCAGTGAGTGAGCTGACTTATTTATTAGTATAAACCATATATGACAGGAAGGTAGGTAAATTTCTTAAAATCCTTTATTTAAAAAAAAAAAAAAAAGAAGGAAAAGGTTGCATATTTCACTTTAACAGGAGTTTCGTCATTTGAAGTAATTCACAAATTGGTTAAGCTAAAGTAAATCTGACATAGTTACAATGGTACTTTTAGCTCATTCACACTCCAGTTGCTGTGTAGGTGTAGGTGGAACTGTGCTGTGGCTCATAAGCTGGAGTCTCACGAACTGTCTGAGGATCTGTTTCCTACAGGGTAGCAGAAGAAAAGTGTGCCATCATGCTATGGAATCTATCAATGGCTGGCACTTAACAAATTTTTGCAGTATGAAATGCATCATCAACAAACCCTCTAACGCATCTCACTGTGTTCATCTCACTATGAAAGACTATTTTCAGTGATTTGCATTTCTGAAAATATGAGAAAGTTGATTTGATACAGTACATCTAGTATGTAAAACATTGAGAATATTTCTTAGTGGATCTGTAGGAAACTAGGGCATCTTAATATGGAAAGAAGTTTCATTTTTTCCAACTACCTCATTGTACGTAGACACATCTTAATAGCTGATAATACACAGAACTGTACTCAGCCAGATCAGAATTCATTACTGGTTTGGGGGGCATGAATCTGCAGTGGGTCTGGCACTTAACTGTGTAAGTGCCCAGTTTCTGACATTGAGAATTCAGGGAACATTTGCACCTTACCTCTGCTGTTCTTGGCTAACAGGATTCTGCTTAGAATAATTTCTTCAAGATGAGTGCTTGGAATGCTTTTACTAAGTATCTGAAATCTTACTCCTTTTTCTGAGGATAATGGAGGTGCTGGATCATTGTCATTTCTTGTATCTTGCCTATTGGAGTGTATTCTCTGTGTTTAAGTAGTCTCCAAAGCATTCTTCGCTCTTGCAGTAGGTTAGTGTTGCTTGTAGTGACAAAAACATTGCTGGAGGTTTTTTGAGGAAACTGTATGAACTTTTTTTAGTAATCCTAAATTTTGCATAATGCTAAGCATATTTTTGAGAACTTTAGGGGTAATTTTCTTTGCTTATGCCTGTACCATGGCTTTACTACCATGTCAGAGCCCATCAAAGGAAAGTGCGAGGTTCTAAGAGGTGAAAACGACAAGCAGCAATGTGGCCTGTACATGCATTGTGTCTGCTGAGTTCTTTGTTTAGTATAGCTTTATGTTTATTTTTATCACCACACAGATAAAAAGAGATGCTGAAGACATTATATCATGCTAAGAACTGAACTTTATTTAAAAATTACCTGAGTGAAGAGGAAGAAACATGGGAAAGAAAAAACATCTCACCTATTCTGAAAAGTCTAAAGTAAACCTAAAGTGCCTAAAGGAACTCGAATCTAAATCAGAAGACAATACATAACATGATACATAACTTGTTCCTAGCCTTGACCATTCTTTGTTCAAAGCTTTCAGTGCTAAAAAAAGCATGACAAAGAAAAAGGAGGAGTATGGAAGAACAATGAGGTAACTAATAGATTAGTTTGGGGCAGAAAAAGAGGTCAGCTGAAGAAAGGAAAGTCAAATAGGTAGGGGTGGGGGTGGGGGCGGAATAAATGGGGAAAGTGAGGGAACAAACTGAAAGGAAAGCATAATGAAAGAGTCTGTTCGGAGAAGAGAGGTTTCCTAGGTGCATTTCTGAGGTTTTAAGTTGTGAGTTGTGATTTGAGGCAGATGAATTTCAGAAACCACAGGGGACTTAGAGTAATCACTTACTGTAATTCATTTTTTTGTGTTAAGTTGTTTAATTTTGTTCCTTGTAATGTCATTCTAGAGGGACACTATTACTTCTCTGAGTAATTTGGTGGTATTGTTTGTGCTTGGTTTCCTAGGCATGAAGAGTGTTTTTCTTGCTGTAATAGTTCTACATTCCAAGATAATCTTTTAAGAGGATTTCACAGTTTACAGGGCTGGAATGAATTGATTCTCAGTAGATATTTGATTATCGAGTTCAATCACAATATTTGAAAAGAAATATTTATCACTGTCTGTTTTGTCAACTAGTCTGGCACTGTTTAATTTAGCAGTACGGTTTGCTTAACTATAAGTAGTTCCCAATAATTATAAATGTGTTCAATCATGTCTAGAAATATCAATTCTTTACTAGGAAGCTTAAGAGAATATGTTCAAATGAAGAACTGAATGTTCTCAAATAGCAGACATGGAAGAAATAAGCCCTGTCTTCTTTTTTTTTTTTTCTTCTTCTTGTTGTGGGAGTAATGGATGAAGATAGAAGAGGCTGAGAATATGAGTACACTAGGATATGTGCTTTTAGATACTTCTGTAATTATAAATGAATTGTTTTACTTAACTAATGCACAATAAACTCACCTCAGACATGCACATAATTGAAAACTGGCTGAATGCCATTTAAATAATGACATCTCCATATTATGCATGTAAGTCACACATAAATCCTTCAAAAACCCATGCACGTATTAGAAAGGATGTTGACCTGCTTCAGAAGCAAGGTGACTAAATGGAACTGCAGATGTCATTACTTTTTGGCACCCACTCCTGAGATTATGGTCTCTTGACCACAAAGTGATATCACATGCTTTAAAATGTCCAGGTTTCACGTAAAAGGAGTAAGTGCTAAATGAACGTGGGGTGTAGAGGAAGAGAAGGAAACTAGAGGTTGCGAGTTCTGTGAGAGACTGGATGAAGATAACACAGAGTTTCTCCCAGAGTTTCTAAATAAGAAAAGTTAAAGAAAGAGAGAAAGAATAAAATAAAAAAAAAATTATCTTCTAGGGCTCTTTCTGGCATCTTCAGCTAACCATTTCTTCTCATCTATGACCAACTTCTCTTTTTATGATGGAAATCTAGGGCACCTTCTGTAACTGGTACGGTTGGCAAAAACTTTTCTTTTTATTCCTTAGTGTCTGCTCCACTATATTCTGGTCCTGGGAAACCTTTTCTTTTGATTTAGCCACTGCAGATGCAACTGTTTTTCAATTTCTCCTCCCTGTCCTGCACCATGGAAAAAGACTTGATGGCTAAGAGAGTTGTAAAATTGTGTGTCCTTGAGGGTCACACAGGGGCCTGTTGTCTCTATCATCGGTAGAGATATGCTAGAAGAAAATCATCCGGATTTCAGGGCCACGCCATTAGTGGTCACACTTCCAGCTAACGAGACAGGAAACAAAATCTAGTACCCACCATAAGACTTCAGAAGTTAAGTGAGTATCCTACAAATGGCACCAATATAAAATAAAAGTAGAAATCGCTCCATATGCCTTGACACGATGCCACTACTTGGTGCTCCTATGGATAAAGCTATCTTGATTCTTATGTCTACTCCATAAAAATCTAATAAGGCTATTAACAGGTGTTTTTCCAGGCTGAACCTGACACTTGCAGCCTGATATTGAGTTTTAACTGATTCTGCTTTAACATCCTGTTCATTTGAGACAGTTAAGTTACAATTATTTGGACTATCATGCTCAGTTTATTCACCTAGAGATATACTTCTGTCAATTTCTTTAATATGTAGAATACAGCATGTAAAATGTCTTACATCATTACAAGTATTTTATTGTATCATGCAATTCGTGTAAGAAACAGAAAGCCAATTTAAGCGAACTCTACCAAAGGTTCTTTCAATAAATTCAGTACATAGTTCAATGAATAATGCATTGCTGAAGGTGTTTCTAGATATGGACCATCAGCTAATTTTGCTCACTGTCACTTATTTATAAAATAGTGTTTGATGTTTTTTACCAAAGAGCAGAAAGCCCAGCAGTTTTTTTGCTGTGAATCCATTGAGGCTGAATAAGCTCCAGCTGCCTGATTGTTTCAGTCTGAGACATTGTGAATTCTTGCAGCCGTCATACATCAAATAGTCCACATTTCATATCAGTGCATTCATATTTAATACATATAATCCTTTTTTATTAGTAAATATTAATGCATTTTCTGCATTGGATTCTGTAGCCCTTCACAGAAATGGATGTACATGCAGTAAAATTCATCTGCTGTTTTCCACTGCAGTAATAACTTTTGGAAAAAAAAAACCCTAAAATAAACATATTACTTTATATTCTGTGCTTTACATATTACTTTTTATTCTATGCTTTGATCTCTTTCCCACCTTATCTTACCTCCCACAAAATGACATGAGCAGGCCAGATAGTAACAGCAATCAAACCAAATAATGAAGAAGCCACGGTACTTTGGGGGGTGGGGGTTGACTCTTGCTGTACAACTTGTTGATAGTATATCTATCAGTCGAAAGGACAAGGCAAATGAACTTAAATTAAAAACAGCATAAAGCTGAGTGTGTTTGAACAGGAGCATTGAATGAAGTAGTGACTCACTGATCGAAGTCATTCCATTGAAATGAAATAGTCCTGCCTGATGAATAAGGGCCTAATCATCTGATGTACACCTTACAAGAAAATACACTTCATGGGATGAACTTTTGCTTTCCAGCATGACACTGTGGAGAACTGTGTCCAAATCAGTAAACAGATTTTGGCTGTGTATGAATAGATAGCTTCTAGCTTCCATGCACGACCACTGCAGTGACAAATTGTCTTGTCTGTTACAGGGATGGGGAGGACAAAAAGCGATAATAATTAGGCATTTTCTAAATTTTTTTTTAAAATGACATAAACCAAAACCAGACTAAAATTTTCCTCCAGCTGTATTGAAGTGTACCCTCACTCCTGGGAGAAACACTGACAGCAGCATCTGTACCATTTCTTCCTAAGGTCACTTTTAAAAAGGTGCTGCCTGAAATTATCTAATATAGCAGGCTGCGTACTTCAGTACCTGAATACTTCTTATCCCGGCATGCCTCACAATTTATTACACCTAGACAGCTTTTCCCTCCCCCTGTTCTCAGCACAGAGTGCCCTCAGATCCTTCCTTGGTCCCTTCTGCAATGAGAGATGAAACCACCATTCAGAAAGCGTTTTCTTTTCAGAACGTTTTTGGTCTGTTGTACTGCCTCTGAAAAAAGGATGCAATTTTTGAACACTGCGTTAAATGAGCCCTGGTTTTTGTTCTTAGATTTAACAAACAAAAAAAACCACCAAAAGAGTTAATAATCACTTCCTTTTCTTTAACTCCACCGACAGCTTGCCATTTCATGTTTTTATTAGTAGACTGATGAATGTCAAAGATATATTTTAGTACAGCACATGCATGTTGCTGGTCAGAATGAGGACAATAATAGCATTTTGATCTACCAAGTATTCAAAGAAATTAATCTTTTTAACATTTGTTATCTTAACCAGTGCAGTGCAGCTGCTTGAAATTTGAACTGGAAGATGCTTTACTCGTGAGTTCTGGGCAATGAACTTAGTTTTTTGAACTGTGAGATGTTACATGCTATTAAAAGTATTAAATGCCTAGTACCCTTTAAAAAAAGAAATAGTATTTTTTTTCAATCCAAATTCTCCATCAAATGCCTAGAGAATGAGATTAAAATTCCACACGCGATGAGCTAATGAGAATAGATGTATCAAAATAATATTATTTAGTGTGACTGCAGTTTCGAACAGCTTAGGAAATACAAAATGTTTATTCAAGACAATGCATATCACTACTGAAGTAAAAATTGTATTTCATGCATCTTTCCTTTGAAAATAACTTTGTAGGTGTCCTCTGAGTTCCAGTAGGTAAAAAAGTTTCAAAACTTACATTATAGGGAACAATGCTGTTGGTACGCTGTAAGATAAAAACTATAAGCTCATGGTTTATTTAAAAGCATATAGATGACTTGCAGAATACATTACAATATTCAAACTGAGATAAGAAAAGATAGGTATGCATTCATATCTTTCATGGTTTATTTAATCTGCACTGTATAGTTTCCAATTTCAGCTCTAACAATACCACATTCTGTTCTGAAATTTTTCATTTTTGAGTGAAGTTTCTATTGTTTCTTTGTTATTAACATGTATCTTTTTCTTCTCCCCTTTTCTAGTTAACTTTCATTTACCTGTTGTTTATATAATTTTCTTCCATCTAGAATGGAAATATTTGTTCTACATGGCATTCACAATAGCCGTCTTCATTATTAATCCTAAGAACAGCATTACTAATGGATTCACTATAATTTTGATTACTTAAAAACAAGTTCATTATCTAATGAGATGCAGTTTTCTTCATATGCATTTTGAGACCTTTGATTTTCTTTTTTTATAATCTTTGTATAACTCTTCCTCACGATCTATAAAGGCGTCAACTTATACTAGATTGCTTAGATTCTCCTTGTTCCTCGAGGTACTTTTCCCTCTTGTTTGTCTGTCTATATGTGCTTGCGAAAAAAAATCCTCTAGCACTTTTAAATTTTATCTTTTTTAAAAAAAAAAAATTATTTAAATAGTTAATTGCTTAGGTGTGCTTTGTTGAGATGGATATTTCACTTTAAAGGTCTTTGAGGTAAGCAAAAGGAATATTCTACCAAAAATAAATATTTGTTTTACAACGAGCACTCACTCATCATCTCGTGAACACACACTCACACATAATTCACACATTTTAAGGTATCCTTAGAAGTGCCTTGTAAAAAATATCTGAGTCTTTACCTATTTTGTATTGGTACAGGTCTATTCTCTTGGAGTAACCTATACCAATGGAACTGACCAGGCTGTTTGAGTGCATGTCACTTTGTTTAGTATTTATACATAGACTTGTTATAGGTGCTTCAATAGAAGAATAATTTCACCTTCACGTTCTGGTTCTCATTCTGTGTTTGAATACAACTGTGGATGGAGATGCATATGTATGCACCTATACACAAATTAAAAATAGCAAATACAACTATAGCTGCCTATATTCTAACGTATCTCTTAGAGAAAATATGCTTGTTTCTTCTGAATCAAATCAGGCAACTGACTTTTTTTTTTTTTTTTAATAGATTTTAAGTATGCTTCATAATATCAAAAAGCTGCTTAGTGTAAGTTGGCCGGTAACTTGACTGAAAAAGGATTGGTTCCTAACAAAGGATATAAGCCCAGACAATAATTTAATTAATACGGTATTGCCTAAAACTCCCCCACCCCCCTCATCCAACCCTGAACCCTGGTAAATTTGTGACATACAAGCATGTAAATTTTTAAATGTAAGACATTGTGATGCTGGATGGGAATGTGTGATTTAAAGTATTTCAAATTTATTTGTACAGCATAATCATTAAGAAAATACTCTAAGGTCCATAAAGTATTGAAAGTAGTTCAAATAAAATAGTTTTTATTGCAAAGAGTTATTGGAAATGTGAGCCTCTGTTCTACCAAAGCATGAGACATTCAAAGCCTGTCTGTCAGCCTAACACAAATATGATTTCATTAAATGACTATCATTACATATTTGGTAGAATACATGGTTAGAAAATAATTTTAGATTATTTGCATAAAATGAGATTTATCCTAAATTAAATCTTCATTAATCAGTCATTCTCATAAAAGTATATGCTTGCCTTTTAATACTTGGAAGGAGCAGGGTCATATGGTAGTCTCTGATGTGCTTTCATTTTACTTAAGATGAAACATTTTATTTCTAACTTCATTTAAAAGGACATATTGCAGAAATCTGTGATGATTTGTCAATCAATCCAAATCCTGAAATGTGAACAAATCAGATATTTTTCTGCTCTGAATAACCTGTAATAGCCATGAAATGTTAAAGAGAACACTTCTTAGTTTGTCTTGGCTTGAATTTTTTGGTGGTTTGTTAGCATGGCAGTTAAGAAAGAAATTTGAGGAAAAAAAGGCTCTGAAGGGAGAAAATAAAACCTTACCGATGGATATATAATCTAGCATCCAAAATAAATCAATGTATTAAAACGATTTTCAAACAAATTACTTCTTTAACACTTTTCCTGTGTCCATCATCTGTCTGTCTGTTGTCCCTCTCCCATCCCTGCCCCAGCCACTGGAGACTAAAGACTGTACTAATGGCCCTCAATGGGTTGCTGGTAGCCATTGGCTGTAAAACACCATCCATGAGGCTACCCCATGAAGTCCTGAAAGAAATATGCAGTTCCAAGGAATTAAATTGCTTTTCCCCATGCCCAGTTTGAAAAAAACCCAACAACCAAACAGGAAAGCTTGGCTTTGGAGAACAGAGGCAAACACAGGACTAGCTACTCGGGTCCTGGTTCCTACTCATTTGCTGATTGGCAACCTCTTCCTATGCTGGCACCTACCAGATTAAGGTAGGACATTAGGTCTATGCAAAGATGAGCAGCTACCCTTTTTTTTCCCATTTTTTGGACAGGATTTTTCCCTCCTGCTGAAGACAACATTTTGTCTCTGCTGTTCTGCCCTGCTGTTTGAGGCAACATCCTCTCTACTGGAAAGGACTCGGTGTTCTTTAGTGGGTTCTTCATGTCTGTGCAAGTCCATTCTTTTTGCTTTGCTGCTTTGCTCAGCAAATGTTGGTAAGCCTGGATAATCCTCGTGGGCTGCTTGTCAACAATTGGTCTAGCAGCAAGTGAGAAGAGTAATAATAATGATTATATGGTTTACATTAGTTTTATACCAGGAAGATGTTCTGCTGATGTAAAGGCCTTACTGATAGAAACCACAGGAAACCAACAATACAGAACAACAACAGGGATGAGTAATAAGAAACTCTCATCTATTTTTCTTCTAGATTATTTAGTACCTGTTCTTAAGCCGCGGTCCCCACAGTCATAGTCACTGATGACAAAAAGTAAGCTTGAATTTGTTTGCCCTCCTCTCTTGAGTTTTTCTACGTTAAGTTTAGCTCATGACATTTCATACACTCTCTCTGTATCTGAACTCTTATTGGTCCAAATAAGTATTTCTCCAATTACCTAGGTTGAATTCAGATCAAGATGATGTGACTTACTGTAGGAAGAAGATTGTTTCTTTTTGACCTCCTGCTCTCAGTTCAATGAGCAATTTTTGCTTACAAGGCAAATTCCTGAACTGCACACACATTGAAACCAGGAGCAGACATACCATAAAATCTTATCTGACCGATGATACATTTGGCAAAAATCCAGGTCAATCACCTTTTTTATGTGATCCTCCCCAAATATATATGTGAAAAATCATGTTTGCAGATTTCAACATCACTGCCACTGCTGATTCTTCAATATTGCTTCTGGATTATTCTTAATGCAACATTTATCTTAGACTCTGACCAGACTGCTTCTCTTCCTCCTTTTATTCCCTTCTTATCACAACTCTAATTTATTCCGGAAATTGTTGAGTGTTACCCCTCATTCTTTTGCTTTTGTTAGCTCACACTTATTTTTTTCTCTGCCGGGGGTATATGATTCAAAGTTCATCTTCTCCAGCAGAATGCTGTGGGTATACATCCTTACACACATGCTCACTCATTCTTAAAACTTGAGGAGGAAAATGCTTTGTCAGTCCGTTCTGTTCATGCAGAAAAATAATGTCTCCCATCAGCAGCACAGGACTGGTACCTAGTGAAACGCTAGCCCATCCTGTGTTTTCAGAGATGACAATGGTAATATTATAAAGCAGAGGTTTTTTGTAACTGAAGTTTCTTGACAGCTTTTTTCACTTGGATTCAGATACTAAGCTAAAACAGTTTATTCAAAACACAGTCCTGGACCATAAGGACAAAATATGTCTGTTCCTTTTTACTGTAAAATCCTTTTTGTTGTATTGTTAGGTCCTTGCCTAGATTGCTATTCTCTTTTAGCAGTTAATTATGTCCTTAATATGAACTTCACAATAGACCAGAGCCTGTATTTGCTTAGCTCAAGCAGGAAAAAGACCTAGTAACTTCAGTGGATATCATACCCGAGGCAGGATTTATTTTACACTTATTTTGAATTTTTTGAATTCATTAAACAAATGCAAAATGAATTCTAAAGCAGAAGAGTGCTAAAAGGTTAGCTGTGTGAAAAATAAGGGATATAAGTTGGGAAGTTGTGATAAAATGCAGGAAATTCTACCAAAGGGGGGTATGCAGGATATGCAGGGGAAGCTGGAGCTGAAGCAAGTGAGAAAGGAAAAAGCCAAAGGTATGCAATCTGCCTTTCGAGTTCTTTGGGTCACGGTTTTGTGGACCGTTGCAGTCAGTGGCACTTCATAGCTGATTTTGATGTCTTTGTAGTTGTTAGAGTTGTACTTTGAACTGGGTTTAGGTTATGATTTTTAGTTTTGCCTATAATGGTTTTAATCTACAGCATTGCCTGGTGTGATTTGCAGTTTGGTTGCACAAATATTTGGACCAAGGCGAGGGTGGAAGTGGACTGGAGGTGAGCAGAACAGTATTATTACATGTGCCCTTTTGATCAGCAGCATTAGCTGTGATGTGAATGCCTTGCTGATGTGAGTTATGCCAGTTCCAGTCCCTGAATATGCTACCCAAGTTGGCAGATTGTGCTGCCTAAGTAGGACACAAAACAAGAACACTTTATAATACATCCACTATACTGTATTCCCAATTGAAATATCATGAAAAATATCCCTGTTACTACAGAGGACAATTAAATCTCATTGAGGTTTTCCTTTGGCAGTGGGTACATTTAGGGACGTGTCTTAGTTCTTTTTTCGAGGCTAAGTAGATCTATATATATAAAGTACATATCCACTAATGGTGTAAGCTACCCACTGGCTTCGGTAATACTATGAAAGTGTGTATGCATTAACCATGAACAGGAGAGAAAGGGATCAATTATAAATTTTGTGAAGGAAGTCAAGACTTTGGCCTAAATCATCAGTTTTTTCAAAGTAATCTTAAATAGAAGCACAAATAGTGACAAGAAAATACACTCAAAAGAAAACATACAAGTAAAACTACACAAAGTATTGCAGTCAGGTGATTAATACACACACGCACACACATTTTATGGCCAGGAATTCAATACCAATTTTGCACAGCAGATAACTTCACACAGCAAAAGACACTCCTATCCTCAGCAAAACCATGTTTTAAATTCACAAACATATCCTGTTAACAGGAGAAATAAATTAAAATATAGGTGAAGAATACGTATAAAACATCCTGGGATCTGTAATTTCCAAAAGAAATTACATTGATTCCTTAGAGATACATTGGAGATCTGTGATGGAACAAATAAAAGTCATGGCCTTAAGGATTCAAAGTAAAAATCAATTGCTAACCATGATACAGCGCCAGTTAATATGACTAATCAAGAACAATACTCTAAATACAAAAATAGCAAAACTAAATTATTCTAATAGAAAAAGTGCTATTATAAGGTAAAAATCTTAACACCGTTATGTACAGGCTTGGAAACTGAACTAACTGCAATCTCTGCCTGACTTACAAACCTTCCCAAGCTGACATTGCTTTCCTGGTAAGAATATTTCTCTCTATACATGCAAAAGCATCAATGGAGTTTGACTTCTGACATGGATGTCAAGACACACGTGGTAATCACACCAAAAAGTGAAACACATTTCAAATTGGATTATTCCAAGAACCTTGAATGACATCAACAGATATACACTCTTAAGTCAGCTACGTGCTTTTGCAGACCGACCTTGAGAAAGCTTTCTGTCAAATCTTATTAAGAAAGTATTTGACACTACTGAATCCTTTTAGCAGTTTAGGACTTTCCTCTCACCCCTTTCTCTGACATAAGATTCCCTTTTTTCTGGTGACTTAGGTTTGTATGCTTCTTCTCCACCATACTTACCCATGAAGGCAATGCTGAGAGAATATTACTTAAATGATGTTGTGTGTGTATTCGTGGATGATGTGAAGCACCTGAACACATGACGGACGCCTCTAATCAGAAGGCAGGGAAATGATACCATTCAGTGAAATCATACTTATTGCCTATATCATTTCACTATTGCAAATGCAGTTAAGAACTAGAAAAAATGGTAGATCTTTTTATATATGTACACCGGTGGGCTGCAGGAATAAAATTATCTGAAAAGGCTGACAAAGATAAATATACTCTGGAAACAAAGTAATAGGACCACAATAATGAACAACCAAAGTATTAAAGTTGTCATAGCAATTAGCTTGACAGAGGGAAAGTTTAGAAGTATGATCAATTGCTGTCGGAATCTAGAGGTAGATGAAAGTGATTCTCAACTGAATATTAGAGAAATATCCTGACACTGAAAACTACTAATTTTCCACAACTACCTCAGCTGTTTTCTCTGGGGTTTGATGTGTGTATGGTTAGTTGGCTTTTTTATGCCCAGAATGGAGGGAAAAGGGTTGCTATGCCTTGTCAAGATTATTTCCTCTCTAATATTTTACAGCATACTTTCTCTGCCATGGAAGCTTGCATGGCTTTAAAGACAGGGAGACACCTGGTAGTTTAAGAAGTTGTGGCAATGCAATGGCAACAGCAAAAAACTACCTTTAAGCTCAGACAGCTTCTGGGCCCCTGCTGAAGGGAAGAAAGTAAAATTTCTTAAAGAGCATTCTTCCTCCATTTGCTACCTTGATTTTTCCTATGTTAGGCTAAGACAATTATTTCTTTTATCCTCTGACTACCCTAGAGAACTCTTCTTTTTTGCTTTTTCATTTAAGTGCACAACCAAAGAAATCCAACTTCATAAAAAATATAACATTTTGTGCTATTGCTATCCACAGTAGAGGTAAACAATAGCACAACCTCTTGTTATTCCATGTCTTAGGATTTCCTTCTTTATTCTACTTTTTGAAGTGGCATTTTATTGAGGTATTTTATATCCCCTAGGAAACAAACTCTAACAACTAAATTCAACAGAAGTCAAAGATTACTGGAATTTTCCTGTGGTAGAGTCAGTTCCTCAGTTAACTGACCATAAACACAGAATTCTGTCAGTAGTTCATTCGACACCCATTTGCACCTTTAACATTATCTCGCAGTCTAATGAAAATATGTCATTATGAAATATGGATTTGCAAACTGATAAATGTCCTTTTGCCATACATAAGGAACTTTCAGTGTGTCTTTCACTTAAAAAAAAAATCAATTAACCAATTCTTGATAAATGCATGATTGGAGAGAACAACTAGAAGGAAAATCTGGGCTACAAATTACAACAACAGGATTGAATTTGTGGAAGGGGAAGCTGGAGCTTGAACTTCTTCGGACCTGCTTTATACTTGTTGGTGTTTGTGCTGCACGAGTTAAGGAAATCCGTGTGCCAAACCTGGTTTTCTATAGTTTGTGATAAAAGTAACTGAATGTGGGCTGATGGGACACAGCGGGGTGGGGGGGTGGGGGGGGGGTGGGGGGTGTGGGAGGGTAGGGCAGTGGAGAAAAAGCCTCTGCAGCAACTAATGTGGCTTAGTGGTATGACACAAAACCAGTGTAGTTGAGAATAGGTTCTTGAAACAGAATTAGCAGCGATTGGAGAGGCAACTCTGGGCACTACTAGCAACAAACATCAACTAACTATACTGTTTTAAAGTATGTCAAAAATAGGTTACTGTAGTAAGCAAGAAAGTTTTTCCTCTACCATTCATCTCCTCTACAACTTTTAAAGGAAATTATATCTTCTGCACTGTAATTTCTAGGATGTAATTACAATAAAAAGACTAATGTTCTAATAGTGGGAAGGATGGGCTGATTTGTACATCGGAGTGAAGGTGGCAACAGCATTCCTCCCACTGAGCATTCATTGCCTCAAAGGGTCACAGGGCTGAGTAGTGCAATGGCTAAGCCACACTTCAAACTGACAAAAATTGCAGGAATTTCTTAATGGGCAGCCACTGTCCTGTACATGTGACTTTTTCTGTCCTCTGTCAACTTGTAACTTCAGCATCCCAATATTAGAATAAAATGTGATGTATTAACCGTTAGTAATGCCACAGCATTACAGCCAGACTCAAAACAGAAAGATCATATTCATGTTAGCAGGACAGCCTGCCTTTGTGGGTACCTACTAGTGGTTCCATAAGATATTTCATTGTTTGGGGGAAAAAATTGCATGAGAGTTTTAGTCCTTATCTTCTCAAATATATTTTTGGTTAATTTCTGAAAGATGGTATGATACATATGCAGCAACCACTTAGAAGCACGCTCCTCTGTTGGAGGGTGGGATTTTTAAAGTCCTGTTTCACAGCTGGAATTCCTGACCCATTTTAAAGGGATTGGTTTTGCTACCTGAGCGTAACTAAAGGTTTGCCATTCTGGTGTCAGTTCTTCTCTGACATATGTCCTTGCTGCAATCTATCCCATGTACACTAATCTAAACCTCCTTTGGGATATGTAAACTTCAAAAAAGTGAATACAGATCTACTGAGATCCAAATGCTCTATTATCATGTGTGAACAAAATGAGTCTTTTTGCTTCTTGTCAAGTGCAATGTATTAACCTAATAATGAGTTTTAGTCAACTCTATCATGAGAATAAAGTTTCATAAGTCTGCTTGGCTTCCAATATACCACTGTTCTTGCTGCTTCACCCATGTGCTTGTCCATAATAACAATGAAAAGTTAGCATGATCTGTTCTATTAGTAACAACAATCTCAGACAATAGGATATTTTATGATATAAATTTTGATAGCAACAAAACTATATTCAACAGCAAGGTTTTAGAAAGAGTTAAATCCCCATTTGTAAATTGTGAAATAGTTCTTTTTCAATTTCAGGTATAGAAAAGACATGATAGGCCTCATTAAATGATC
This sequence comes from Falco rusticolus, assembly GCF_015220075.1. NCBI lineage: Eukaryota > Metazoa > Chordata > Aves > Falconiformes > Falconidae > Falco > Falco rusticolus. The sequence continues at coordinate 52,630,079 of NC_051187.1, forward strand.
CAAAAAATACAAAGCATATTAATCATACAACTCAAACTATCCAGATTACTGTCTTGATTCATTATAATAGCAGTTGCTGTTCGTACTACTAAGACTGAGATCCATTTGTAATGTGGTAACATTTCCGTTCTAAAAGACATTGCTCTGAGGTTTATAGCTTAGTAGCTTATAGATGGCCTTCAGGCAGAAAATGTGTTATAGAGTTTGTTTACCTTTGTGTAGAGGCATGAATTTAGGTTTATAGTTTTTGGTTTTCTAGTTATAGGGGAAATGACAAGAGTATGGGGATGTGTTCAGGAGCAGTGTAACAATAGCTCTACAAAAGTGGGTGAGTAATAAAAAGTCTGATATGTTTTGCAATAAACTGTTATGGGATTGCGGATTAAAAAGCTCTTCAGTGGGGTATTCTTCATGTCACCAGTAGGAATGCTTTGTTTGCTTCATTGTGTATCAGGGTTAACTAAGCCAACCTTCCTGCAGAACATTAAAAATCATCACAGCGTTGTAGGTCAAGGGCTGGATTCTTGGGAAAAGGTAAAGAGAGTAATTGGCACTGAGCGGACAATGTGCAAAATGGGAATTAAAAAGCTCTTGTGTTATATGATTGACATACTAAGAAAACCTGGGTCCTTCTTCCCTCTCTTGCTCAGTCTCACAGTGCTCATTTCTGCTCATCTGCTTGTCTTGGAGAATATCTTTCCAGTGTGTCTAGGAAATACTGAATGCAATGTGACTCTGTTCTCGTTCAACCTGTGTTGACATGGTAATATTATTGAAAAGAACCCAAACAATATGTGCATTGCTCTGGTTGTGTTGCTTAGAACAGCGATATACTGTCAGCATGAAATAGAACCCATAAGCCATAGCTTCTCAGAGATCCTCTTGTACATAGCTATTGCAGGTTGAGACAGTTTTTGGGCAGGCAGGACAATAGGGTTCCTTTCTCTTTTTTCTATCTTCTCCTAAATGATGAGCACATGCTATGTATGATCTGAAGCATTTCACACCACTTGGCAATCTGACAGAACAGCAAAGCAGGGAGCTGCATAGCTTATTGTCAGCAACTTACACTCACTGATCAGAAGTAAGAGTTGAGGAGGAATTATTTATGCCTTTAATATTCAACCAGGTCTCTGGTGTGCTTGTATACAAGTTTGATTTGGTGTCACAACATGCCCTATTGTTGCAAGAACTTGTGATAGCTTTAGATCTCTGGATAAAGATCCTCCCAAACTTTGATTCGTCTCATATTCTCAAGAGGAAGAAGTCAAATTTCTTCTGTTCAAGGTTAAGTTCCCTTAATGTGACTGTACATTTTCTGCATTTGGTATTTTTCAAATTTTGGTCAAATCTATTTTCCATCCCCTTCTTTTGTTTTGTTTTTACATTAGTGATCTATCTGTCACATCAGATACCAAATGACCAGTTTTGTGCCATGGTCTGGTTCAGAACTGTACATTTTATTTTAACTACTTCTTAATGAACAAAAAAGGACTTTTCAACAAACACAATAAAAAATAGTCAACGTACTCTTTGTTCTTGGGTGAATCAAAAGCTGGCTGGCATTTGCACATTTGAAACCTCCCTTTATTCAAATGGTTTAACAGGGGAATAAGGAATTGATTATATCTGTATTTGCCAAAGATTACATACAGAAAATATTACCTTTTTTTTTCCCCCCAGTCTACAAAAGGTGTCTCAGAACCACTCAGTAGAAGCCTACTGCATGATATCTCCTTTTGAAAGCTTTTACTTTTCTAACTGAATCCCAATATTACTGTTAAACAGCTATTAAGTGCTGTGTGACATGAAATATAAGTCATTGTGGACTATTTATGCCAGTATGATGTAATACTCTGGTCAGCTCATGTTACAGTTAAATAAAAAAGCCATGTAGATATTTATATGGAACTGGTTTTAATAAATATAGTATGGCATAACATTTATTTTATCTTATTAGTCTCAAGGTGAGCTGAAACTGTATTGGCAGCATGGTTTAGCATTTCTAATATGCTTTTATTAAGACATGCTCTAATGTAACTTGCTAAAATTAATCACTTCTATTTGTATGTTTTTAAACATCTTGGGGGGAGTTGATACTGTTCATCACTTGAAATACTGAAGTCTGTTATTGCATTGTTGTCATTCTGCTGGTCACTATTCAACCACAGCATGCCTTTTAAATTATTATCTTTTGATCTTTGGGACAGAAGGAGACGATGTAATAATACAACCATTTTCCAAGTAGTTTTCCCATGCCTTTTTGTTACGCCAGAACACAGAGTCAGAGTTATGACATTACACATACGCAAACATCTGATATTGAAACTTTTGTGGTTGAGTTAGTCATTTGCTGTGCTGTCACTGCCCAGGTCAGTAGAGCCTCAAAACTGAGCTTTCCTCCAGTCTCGTAGAGAAAGGTATGCTGGCACAATCATCTTTGCCATCTGCAGTAGCATTAATTTTTTCACCTTAGGTGTGCAGCCACAGGTGTTCCTCTGGGATGCTAGTCATGAGGTGTCTACCAGTGCTTGGGAGAAAGGTATTACTCATATAATTCCTAGCAAGCATCAAGGAAAAATACTGTGTAGTAATTTTATGATACAAACTTGATTCGCAGCAAACAGACCAAGTTCAAGAAAATTCTGTTTGCAGGATCAGTGCAGCTTTCTCTCTCTAGTTTCCTTTTCTTTTATGTAGCACCAGAAAATTATAAGGGTTATACAATTACAGTAAGTGGGATGGTATCTCCTTAGTAGCTTTTGTCTGGTTTCAGAAGCCTACCACAGCAGTGACAGAAAGGATGGCTTGTTTTCTGTCCACCAGAAATCATTCATTCCGGCATGCCCAAATGGTGTCTTCAAAGAATCTGTGTTTAAGAGAAAAAAGACAAAGTTATTTGTGATTCTACAGAAACTGCCAAGTATGGACCCGCAGTGATACTGCTGTAGCTGAAAGCAGACTTCTGGCTTTACAAAACAAAACAAATTGATACCAGAAACATTCAAAAGCAACAATTTACAGCTAACAGGAAATAAGTAAGGATTAGAATATAACATCGTAGCAGGAATTTCTTGGTTTTAAAGACCTTGGTTAATATTTCCAGACTCAGCACCAGTAAGAGATGTATGCCCATTGAATACCAGGGTCTGTTGAACAGAATGGTGAGGGTGGGAGCAATAATACTATTATTGTGCAAAAATTAGAAGCGCACTGAAATGTTAGGTGTCCAGTGTGGGGGTCTTGGCTTTGTTCCTGTTGAACGGACTACCCATCCAGAAGACAGATTCTGCACCTCCTGAAGTCAGAGTAGTACCAGACAATTTGCCAGCGTGAAAACAGAGTGAGAAAACACCAAAGCAAACTATGGATAACTTCATGGAAATTTGAGATTGTAATGAGGTGGGTGACAGATCTGTGCTGGGGCCTTGATCAAATTGTTTGTTTTGTAATTAATTTCAGCATCAGATTATTTCCCACCCCCCTCAACATTAGAATGAAGTTTTAACACACACAAAAAAAGGAAATAATTCTGACTGAAGTGCTTTATTAACCACAATTTTAAAACATGTCTGCAGGCAGTTCTCTCTCCTATTCAGGCCTTGGCAGAAGATCAGTCATATTCAATTATATGGTGAGAATTTGGCATGCAACGTAGGGGATTTTTTAAAAGTCAGAAATATTTTCACTTGAGACTTAAAAAGACCAGAGTTTTTCATCATAAAGAGCAAATTAAAAAAATCTTGCATGTAGATGTCTAAGCATTCCAAATCTGCATATTGAGATTTGATCACTGAGGCTAGAGGCTGAAGCAATTGTGAGAAATCTTAGCTCTTTCGAAGTATCACAGACCTAGCAGTTGGCATTGTAGACAGTGTATATTCAAAATCTGGAAGACATCTGACAGCATGTCACATAAATTATAACAGCTAAACTGAGAATAAGTGATATTCACATCATTTACAGTGTGCCCCTGTAAAATAGGACTATACCATTCTGAGACTGTGAATAAGACAGATATTTTTAAGTATTAAGGCACCACTAATCAATGCAAAAAAACCCAGATTTAAACATGGGGTTGCTGGTTTTGCCTAAAATGTGAGGCCAAAAAGTGATGATAATGGCCATAATAAAGATTGCTTCCATGAACTTGCATCAAACTATTCCTTTCAAGAAGCTGTTCTTGCCTATATTTTGTTTTGGTCTGGCTAGCACAAGTCAAAGACCTGTGACTTCCTGCAGCTGCGAAATTTTTTTTTTCTTTACCTTTTTCTGTCTTAGAATATTTGACAAAGTCTGTGCCCTCTTTCATGACCCATTTTATTATCTCAGATATTAAATCAGTTATTCACAATTGCTACCTCTATCACAGATCTCTAAATGTGCTAGATACAATTCACCTCTCGCTTACCTGGTAAGTACATAAAGTAGAAAAAAGTTATGGAAGAAAACTTGGCTCAAGCAGAATCTCTCCAAGGTTGCTTATTGCTCAGAGTCAGTGAAAACATAAAAATATAATATACAAGGCTTATTAAGCAGCCCTTGGAGGTCAGGGGCTGAGGTAAGAATCCTGAAGTGCAATGTCATTTGTGCCTTGATAAGGGAAGGAGTTAAAGGAAGACAAAAGTCAGTGTGTTCCCTCTAACACTGGTCAAAAAAAAAAAGCTTTGTAAGGAACTACATACAGCAAACTGCAATGCAGCTGCATTATTGATGATCCTCAGATTTATGATCAATTTTTATAGCATATTGTTGACCTGCACTACGCTATTGCATCTTGTGTACAACAATTGAGGGCTACAGTATCTGAGAAAGCCTTACCCTTGCTTATTCCCTGACCTTTCTTTTTTATGCTGGACCTGTTCTCTTTCTTAGTTTTTTCTTAAAAGCTTGTTTTCTCTGTGGGAGTTCTGTATTGGTTATTTCTAATATTTTAAGTCAGATTATAAATTAATGATTAACAGCACGAGAGTAGACGTCTGAATTAGAGTAGAGCCAGGAAATTCAGCAGCAAGACTTCTTTTTATTCAGTAGATTGTAGAGGGAACAAAAACCCAAAAATGTCATATGGTATTCTTGTTTCTGCTGTTTCTAGGTGGTTTTATTTTTTCTCCAGGCTCCCATTTAATGAAATTTGTTAGCTCGAGCCTCAAAGAAAACAAAGAAAAGGAGGGGGAAAGACAACAATTTAAATTTTTTTATGCCCCCCTTAGTATAGAGGACTGTAGAGGAAAAAGAATATAGCCTGCCTGTCTTTCAGGGGTGTAAGGTCTAGGGGCCACATTTAGCCTCTTCTTCCATTTTAAAAATGCAGCGTGTCACCTTCCTTTGCACCTTTCTCCAAATACGCATGCAGGTTGGAATTGGAAAGCAACTTACATGGTCACTAGGAAACAATGCAGGAGGAATGTATTTGATTGTGCAGCCCTAACAACTAAAGGAAAAAGTGTTGCCTGAATTAAAAATGCAAGAATTGGAGAATTTGCAGATATATTCTTATTAAGACTTTTAGATGGATGAAACAAAAATTCTACGCAGAAAATTAATTTTACTTCTACTGTTGAAGATTTTGTATTATGAAATCTTTCCATAATTAGTGAAAGTTAGTTGCAGTGTGATATCCAGAAGTAGTCTTGGTATGCATATGTGAATCTAGAGAGAAATATATACATGAGTTGTGATAATTTGAATTATTAGGCTAGCTTTTAGGCTGAGAAATCTTGCAGGTGCTAGTCTTAATGGTTTGAACACAGAAGCGGCTGGCTGATAGATGGGTGAGTGGTGTACACTTACATAAACTAGCAGCAGAGTGGGAAAACTGAAGACAATATTTATTCCTGAGTCTACTGTCTCCCACACTTACTTCTGTCATGTCAGTGTAGCTTCATCTCAGAAAAGCCCCAACAAAGCTTTCTTCTCTGTTCATTTAGGTAGACATAAATATTTGTATGACTGAATGCTGAAGTGACAGGGAGAATTAGAGAAAAATCAATTTTTCTGAGAATGATTGTTTTATCTTCCTCTTCCTCTCTGTTATGCTTGTTGCATTTTGCAGACATGCAGCAACTGTTCAATAACTAAACGTTAAGATGCCCTATTTCCGTCCTTATTGGGAGGAGAGAGCTACTCTATTTTATAATGTAAATAAGCTGGAAATTATAATCCTGCCCTGCTTTCATAAGTGTAAATACACTCAAATATTCTTTTTCAATATCCAGTAGTATACAAAAAAACCTTGCACCAAACCACATGATTTGTTTCATAACAATAATTAAGTTACTCTTTTTATTATATATATATTATATTTTCTCAAGTCATATCTAATTCCCTATTTTTTTCTAAAAAAATATTCAAACCTGGATCTCAAAATCTGTAGTTTTTCCAATATATTCTCCACATACTGTTACTGCATTCATCATTACTGTTATGTGAGTTAACCAAACCCTGTAAAACCAAATTTTGGGTTTTCCATCTTGGGCTGCATTTTGCATGTGGACAGAATAATCGCAGTCAGTGCAAGCGTAGTGACAATTTTGGGAAACTGTTGTTTTGTTTTACCTTTCAGGCAGTACTGCTCTTAAATGCTTTATTTTATACCAGTGTGCTTCTTTTTAGAGGAATGGCTTCTACCACCCATTACTCATTCTGTCATTCAACGGGACCAAGGCTTTGTAACACTCCAAGACAAGTATTAAACAAATCTTGGCAATTTTTGAAAATCTACCTTTAGAAAAGCAGTAACTCTGCCAATGTTAAGAAGGCTGCAGAAAAGTGAAACCAGATGCCAGAGGTGAGAGGTCTTGGAAGACCATTGTTTCTAGCGTTGACTAATTTGAGAAGAACTGAACAATAAAAGCACAAACACAGATCTGTAATACTGCTGTGATCCTTGACCATAACTGCATGTCTAATAACTCTTTGCAGTCATGAGATCTTCAGACAGTGATGCTAGGTGAAATAGTGTTGCAAATGCGCATAACATTTGAACATCCAGAGTCCTCGAGTGTCTTTAAAAATCTAAATAAAAAACACATTGCTGATTTTAATATCCATATAAATACCTCTGACTATTTCTTCAAATATGCATTGAGAATTGTATAAAGCATGCTTCCCATGAACTCTTAGGAGCACACTTTAAAGATTAAAATCGGTTAATGTTTATTTTACATATGGATGGGGTAAAAAGGGAGCAATATGCTCACTTTTCAGGTGAAAATATCAATTTACCTGCATTTAACCCTTGTAAATGTATATTTCTTGTCATAAAAAGACATCTCACATTTCCTTGACAATAGTGATCTTTCTTCTAAAGCTGGCTAGACATCATTCTATCTTTGACTACCCGCCACGATATTTTCTTGGTTTTCTCCTTTCCTTCAGCTGGGATCTTTTATGTGTTGGTTACAAGGGAAAACAGAAATGTTGCTAGTATTTTTCCCATTGGGATATTTAAATTAACCAACCTTTGTTGGGAAAATGATACTTTTGCTTTTGAGAGTTAGGATGAAATTAAATTTAAACTTTACATCTGGTAACAGAAGTTTGAGACCCGATTCATCATATTTGTCCTCAGGACAACAGCAGTCCAACATGACAGTTTGCAAGGAGACTAATAGATTGCACGGAAGTGCAGCCCCAGGCAAGAATGGATGGATAGGAGCTCATCTCCCATGTATTTTGGTTTTGCTGGTCTCATTAGTAAGCAGCATTATCTTCTGTGGTTCTTCTGGGAAGACAGCAGAATTATCAATAATACGTTAATGTGATTCCCCAAAGAATCATGGACTGGAGGGACAGAACTGCCCATCCATCAATTTGTTGTTGTGCCTTGTGTTCAACTACAGTACAGATATTTAGGATCTGTAAATTCTGAAAATTTCATTCGTATCTGCACTTAACCCACAGTCCTTTTGATTCATCAATCACTTCTTAAAACGCTGTAAGCTGTGAATCCTTTGAATCTATTTATCCCCCTACTTCTAACCATTACTTCTCTTTAGCAGTGGATGCAATTTTCTTTGAAGTTTCGAAAAAATAAGTACTTTCCTGAAAACTGCACCCCAAACACATTTTCCCTACTTCCTATAGAAATGTGGATATCGTAGCATAAAGCTTACACTTCAGCAAGGATCACCTGGATGATGCTGTTAGAAGCAAAGGCCACAGTTGTTTACAGCTCTGAATGCATACACATACATATATATACACACACACACACATATATTTGCACACCTCTCCATACACTGTATCACCAAGGCCCTTCAGCTGGAAAAGTTTGTTTCCTGTCAAAATACTGAAAAAGATACAGTATTTAGTTTGCAAAGATCACTGTGGTTGGACTTTGGCCTATCAGTTCTTAGTCAGATTTGACTTCAATGCTCAGAAAATAAATGTCTCTGCCCAAAATCACATTCTAAAATGTAATTGACAGCTTCTTTCTCTCCAAAACATGCCCGTTAAAGAACTTTGAGGAAAACAAACAAATTTAAACCTAAAACATGAGAGGAATTAACTTATCTTGGTAGAAACTCGGAGGTTATTAATGAACGATAAAGACTGACTCAAATTTGCATGGACACCAGGAGTAGTGATCTCCCTTGAAGACCATTACTAATAGAAGGAATTGCTGTTTTGAAAAGTTTCTCTTCATTTTTTACATACACGGTATTAATAACTAACTTTATGATCTCATCTGACTTCAGAGAAGTCGTTCAGCTGCAGTGAGTCCTTGTCTTGGGAGGGGCAAGTTAGTTATATTTCTCTAGTATGTCTAGCTGGTTTTGAACAGCAATATTTAAAAGACTTTTTATATATACGTATATACGGTATACGGTATACCTAAAAGTTGCATAATGTATGGGGCTTTTGCATTTCATTAAGGCAAGATTTTTGTTGTTCCTTGGTTCAACACCTCTATACTACCCTTAAAGAAGTCTGCGTGACAGGACTGTCTACCAAATGTCCCAAATTTTACCGTGCTAAAAAGAATAAATGTCCAGAAATCACCTTTCTCACCCCCATCATCCTCACACTTACATAAGAAGAATCAACTTTTTTCTTCCTTGGACATTTTCAATTTTCTCTAGAGTCCTTCCCCATCCAGAACCAGGCATTACTATGTAGATAACCATACAAAAAATCCCCAGAGCCAGGGATAATAGTCTTCTGGTATGACCAAGTATAACTGCAGAAACACGACCTTGTTTACTCCCACTCATTCTTGCTTTCCCTCCATTTTTTGAGAGACATATTTTTACTCACTGATTAAATGATTCGGTTTTATCTGGTACTTCATAATGGATATAGAGACTCAATAATTAAACAGGTTTAGAAAATGAGATCAAAGACATTCTGCTTGGAGATTACTGACTCTAGCACCAACCATGCTGCTTCTGGATCTGAGAAGGAGTGGGGCTACAGGGAGAGTGATTCCGGGTCATGAGCTGATATTTTCTCCTGACACAGTATTATGTGGATATAAGAGCTGAATAAGGGGAAAGGCAGAGCTATCTTCAAACAGAAGTCCCTTGCACATCACAGATGTGGTGTAGGACTTCTTTTGAAAGCAGTAGTAGAGTAACTAAATGCCCTTCTCTCCCCACCCTGCCTACCTCCCTGTCCCAGTGAGTAAGCACACATTTGTCAATAGAATAAAGCTGTCTGAAAGCAGGACTCAGGTTCTCACTTTTATAGTTGCTTTATGAGAATATTATCTAGGGCTCAGGTAACAAATGTTAGAATCAACGCTTCGTACAAGCACTAACCCCTGAAAGTTTAGAAGACTTCTGGACCAAGACTTGGAAGCTAGAGTCAGTACATTTAAAGCACATCACATATTTCAAACCCATTAAAGTCAGAGATAGAAAAAATAAATAAATCCTAAATTGCAACCCTAAACATTTTCAAACAGCTCTAGCCTCACTCTTCTAATACTGTCATACTTTTTAATCTCAATTTTCCACAGGCACATAGAAGACTGCTTCTGTTCATGCCTAAAAAGGCTTCAGTTTTGATAGGATTGAGTATTCTAGTCCATGCTTAAAAAGAGTCTCTATCCAGAAAAAGGTTATTTTCTTCCCTTGCCACTTTCTGCCTCATGGATTTAACACAGTAGTCATTACTAGAGGATACAGGTCATTTAAGAGAGATAGAGGAATATCTCTCACTGCTTTCTCTGCTCGTACAATAGCTCCACTTAATGTCTTTGTAGGTGATGGTAAGAGACCCAGTTCAGCTTCATTCTCTACCTGAGGCAATTCTCATGCCCCTGTTAGGTAGATTGTAGTTATATTTACTTAAGAGGTTTTCCATAATTTCTTTAATATGAAGAGAAAAGGGCAAAACTATGAACAGAAAGAAAAGGAGACTGTGATACTATAGTCTCAGGCACATAACTGGGTGGGAGAATCCCATCTTCCATTTACTCCAAGGTTTATTCAGAATTTTTACTCTAAAAAGTCACTTAACTTGCAACCCTCCTCTTGCACTAATTTAAGCTCTTTTCTATATTTTCCTTTAGCAATAAAGCTTTTAATCACAAAATAGATCATGTGAGCTCTTCTTTTGTACAACCAAGGTAAGAAAAGAGATTCGTTATCATCAGCACTTCCCCCTGTTTCTCCTTCCCACTCCCCTGCACTTTTTAATGGGCCTTTAGCCCCAGCGTAAAACATATGGTCTTGCTCTGTTTTGTGCTTGTGACTTAAGGATTTTCTTTTGATGCTTTTATCAGTGTTGCTAGCAAACTTTTGACTTACATCCTCTAGTCCAACTTGAAATTAATGAGCAGTTCCAGAGCAAAAATCCATTTACCCTGAAGCAGTCTACCAATCTCAGGAAGAATTCCTCAGAAAACAGAGCTGGTTTTCTCCTTTCTGTCTGAAGAGGAACACCACTGGTGTACACGTACTCAGGTAAAGGATAGTTCTTTCATCTTTTTCCAAGCACCAAACAGCATCACCATCAGAGTGTTTAAGGTTGTAGGGTTTGTGGTGGTGTTTTTTTTCTTTTTTTTCTTTCAGTTTAGCTTTTAAGACCACCAGCATGATTAAGATAGCTGTTTTACTGCCTTTTGCAGTCCCGTTTCTCACAAGAAGCAGCCCTAGATGTTTCAGACTCAACAGCGAAAGGTAAGGCAATGCCCTAGGTCTGACAGCAGATGCAGCTGGGGCTGAGTGGTCAACTGGTCTCAGCTGTGCATCAAATGCTGCTGCCACCCTGAAGTGAGAGCTAGTAATGTCTCTTTGGGCAGTATTTTCTGGGAAAGGAATTTGCTGGATTTGTTACTTTACGCTGAAAGGAAAAGGGCAGTTTGTATCTTCTGTGTAAACAACAGTATTTCTCCAAGTACAGGACGTTTTTTCAGTGATGTTTTCTGTGAATAGAAAGAACCCAAAGCACTTCTGCTTGGGCGAGAAGGGTCAGCAATACATTTGTTGGCTGTGACAAGGTAATTAGCTATTAAAAAAAAAAAAAGTGATCCATCTGACAAACTGTAAGAGAGCAGCAGCATTTTAAAGGTAAGCAGTTCAGGTTGGAAGAAATTCAGCAATGGCAGATCTGAGCTGAGGCATTTTGATGAGGTACACTATGTTTTGCACTTTGCATATAGTTTGGGTGGGTGTCTGTGAAAACTTGAAAATCTGTGGAATTGGTTATAACTAAGTTTCCTTGCTTCTTAGATGTCCTTAGCGTATCAACTTTAATTGTATTGATGTTTTACAGAATATCACACGAGGTAAAAAAGTTGCTTACATTTCAGCTCCCAATCCTCTCCTTGCAGAGGCCATCCCTGCAGCCCTGCCCCACCCCCAGAAAAACCCCAACAAACCACAAAAAAACTAACCACCACAAAAAACACCATCAACATTTACATGTACAATTTCATGATTTTTGGTTTTCCTTGGTGCCTGAGTAAGTCTTCATGGCCTTTTCTTGCAGTAGCGAACACCAGGGGCATGAAGGAATAGGGCAGATCACAGACAGTTCTTTGCTAGCAGATGTTGCTGGAACCTGAGGCAAGCCTCAGGGTGGTGGCAGATTGACATGCAGCCATGATCAATTTTACCGTATAGAAATGTGCTAATATTTAAACATTTACATTTAGGAGGAATTTACTTTGGGCAGCAATAGTACTGATGTTCCTGCCATAGCAATTGTCCTCTCAAGAAAAGACCTAATAAGGAGATGAACCAGAGGGATAAAACATATTCAGATGTTATTGTCACCTCTCTGCACTTCTATACTGAGATGTGTCAAAGTAATGGAAAGGAAAGGTAATAATAAAAGTTGAGCTTTGCAAAGCTAGTATGAGATCTTTCATAGTAGAGTAGTAGATGTTTCTTTAGTCCTTGCTTCTTCACTGAGACTCGGAGTTCGTAAGCATCTTTTTTATCTTGATGGTCTGAGGATATGGGGCAGGAAAATGGCCATATTTTGTAAATACTGCATTGCTGAAAGAAATATTTCTGGCTGCTTTTCTAGGCTGGCACAGAAGAGCTGATGGAGAAGACCAAATTCCAGTCTGGTAACTTTTATTCATCATTTTTCAGCTGAAAAGGTGTAAGTACAAGAGTCTTTCCCCCATGAATATTGGGCCCTGCTCCTGCCATTACTCTTGTTCCTTTTAGTGTTTACAATAGTGTTTAACAGTTGCTGCAATTTACCATCATCTGTTTAATGTTTTTATTCATGTTTGGATGGTAAACAGATTCACAAGCCTATCTTGTGGATTAGTTAATTTCTAAACATCCCTGATGAACTCTCTTTAGAATTCCATTTAACAGAGCCATAATTACTCAGCTTCTGTGTGCATCTAAGGCACTTCACAGGCTGCTGGGGCTCTGACATAAGCCAAGGACACAGGAAGAGCCAGGAGGTTTAAATTCCTCTTAAAGTATTATGCAGTTTTCCAATAAGGTAATTTCAGAGCAGAAAAAATTTATAATAGTAGCCATGGCTTACTGCTGTAGAAAAGGAATATAGCACGTAGCTTAAAGAAGAGCAAGCCCCGTGTCACTTGAATAGAAAATGATATAAATGTAACACTTGCCTTGATTTCTTACTATTCTGTGACAAAACTGTCCCATTTACTCATCTGGAAGATGGCGATAGCAGCACATGCCTTCTTTAACAATGCCTTGAGAGCTATAAATAAGCAACCTGGATGTAGGCTCTTTGGTTGGTAACATTTTCCTATGAGCACAAGCTTGTTTTGCTACAGCTCTTTGTCTCAGCATAAGAGAAAATGAGCTCTTAATTTGTTAACACCAAACCCTCCAGAAGGGGAAATCGTAATCATTTGGGATATTTTTATGTAGGATGCTCTTATTCAAGAGTTTGAATGCTGCTAATGGAGCATAGTCATCCAGAATGCAAGTAGTGCTTTTGCTGGTGGCGAGACTAGATCTTGGGATAGAAGCTGCCGTTTCATGCGATCTCAATGGCTGTGAGGCAAACACATGCTTTCAAAAACACACTCAAGCATCTAATTGTATTCTAGACTGCTACATACTTTTAACCATCATATTAATATATCCTACTTGAACCTGTACAAGTTAGATGATCGCAATGTCTTAAAGTGGAGGTTGCTTTAACCTTCCATATTTTATTTTCATTTTTATTTAGACAAACATAAAGAAACTACAGAAATGTCCCTGGAAGGACTGTATAAGAGGTTTTATTTCTTGTGTGAACAGTTATTGATTACAGCTAAAGGAATAATCATAGAAAAATGCCAAGGAGCCAGTTATAAACACACACCCACAGCCCCCCAAGTTTAAATATATAAATTACTGTCTCATTGACTAAATGGATCTGATTCACTTTTGCACTGATGCTACTTCAGAAAGCACGAAAAGGTGAAGAGGCCTTAGTGTAAATGGCAATCATAATTGTAAAGAGTCAGCACCTGAGTTTAGTCTTCTTGGTGGTAGTAGAAATTTAAAGCATCCTTGTGAAAATGAGTATGCCTGATTTTCTATTACATCAAGGCCACATCCCGGAGATTTTTATCAGTTTCCAAAGCAATTTAATTGGGACTGTTAATTGTCAGAACGGATAGATTTGTAACAAAGGCAAACGTAAACATATGAAAGCACAGAATTCCTGTGCCTTCTGCTATATAATTACACAATAATTTAGTATCTTTTTTTTAAAAATGGGACTATCAGAACCAACCACATTATGTTACAAAATGGATTAAACCAAGGCAACAGACTACGCTATAAGAGCATATTTGCAATGCAAATGTAATAAACAAGTTACTAAAGTTTAAATTTACACTGAAGTCTTTTAACTGAAGATGTCAAATACAATATCTGGAGACAGTTTGAAAAGAACCAGAGAAATTATTTTTTTCTTTTAAATGGTTACAAATGTTTTTCACTTCTAACATTTTTTATTTTGACTATAATTTTTAATCAAATGCATTTGAATATAATACACAGTACATAATGTATTACATTTAAAACTCTTTTGGTTTTGCATTTGCCTCCTTTTCTTTGTGTATAAGAGGGTCTGGAAAGGGAATATAAGCATGCAGGGAAATTATTGTCTGGAGAAGAAAATTCACTACAAAAATCATTCACAATATCTTCACTGCAAGAAGTTGCGAGGGAGTTATTTCAATAATTTTGACTAGCTCATGCTCTTACAAAGCAACCCATAAATGATGCTTTTATGCACACGCTTTGTCATTACACGTTTTGTTATGAACATGTTGCCGTTCCTTCCCCTAACATAAAGAACTGAAAGCCAAAATGGAAAGTGGACTTGTACATTGAATTAAAAAGTATTATCTTGGTCCTCCCTTCAACCTTTGTGATGGGAATACAACCCTATGAGGAATCTGCATTTACACAGGAGATCCTCTTGTGCCTATGTTAATAAATTCCTGTAAACTATGGGGAACTGGGTCTTGCTCTTGAAAAACACTTCCATACATATGACTGCATGTTGGAATGATAATTTGAAGGTGCAGTCCCATAATCTCTCCTTAACTGACTGTATCTCAGTGGACAGTTTTGGTCCAGTTCAACAGCTTTCCCAAAACAGCAGGAGATCATTTTTCCTTCAAGTCTAAAAAGACTAAATGACATGAAGTACTCCACTGTATAAAGATGCAAGAATAAAAATAAGATTCAGTCTGTTTCATCTTTATTTGATCTTTGCCTCTTTAAATTTTTAGTCAACAACTTCATTATTAATAAAGTAGCTCAGAGTTTCACACCCATTAATGCCTTGTTAAACACCATTTAAAACGTGATTTTTGTTTCCTTGAAAGGCAATTCTAAGGCCATAGTTTCATGTACATTTAAACCAGCATAAACTGCTCCTCTGTCTATAAGGAGAACTTTCTCTTTAGAGGTTAGGTCTGGATAAATAAATGACTAAATAAATCTGGCTGGTTAAGCTTTGAGCACAGTTCATTCCTCTACCCCATGTCGTTGGGTGGGGGCAGCAGTATTAACATCAGTATCAATATGCCGCAGCAGAGCAGGGCTGCTTCTGTAGGAGACAGGGTCACGGGCAAGGCATCTGAGGGAGGCCAGGGAATTTTACTTGAATTGTCACCAATCAACACAAATTTCTGATCACTGATTTCAATATTGCTGAAAAGGACACAAGCTTTTACACAAACCCCTTGAGCCTGGGGAGGATCTGTCTTGACTCAACGTGCCATATTTTGGCCATGGAAAGGTCAGAACTAGGATATTTTTTTGCCTCCCGTGAAGGCGTGTTTTCCTGCCCGAGGGTCCACATTGAGCAGCTCAATCGAGTGGATGAACACAGGGTATTATCCTCCTGCCACTTTTTTTTTTCTTGGATTTTCACAGGGACTGCAAAAGGCACATTCTTGACACTCAGACATTTCACTTTCTGATTTCAAGCCTTCATTTCAAAGCACAAAAACTTTCCATCACAGTGTAAAGCACTGTATTCTCATCCCCTAAAAGCAGGCTGAACTAATTTAAATGAAACTTGAAGGAAAAAGAAGGTAGCCAGAGGTTGACATGTAACATAGATAATTTCTGTCAGAGTAGCTGAAGTTTGTCTGCTGTTGGGTTTAGGCTAATTTAGGCCACAAAGGATGCAAACTGTATATGGAAAATTAAGGGGAAAACACATATTTTTATAAACTCTCTCTGTTTAACATATCCTATCTTAATTCTAACATATCCTGAATCTAATTTACTGAAATGAAACTTTTACTATGGAAAGTTTCCAGCACATTTGAAATGGGTGATGTTCTAGGTAGATCCTAAAACAATCAGAGAAAGTGTAATCTCAGTTTATAACACACACAAATGTGTGGCTTGAGAGCTGGATGAGCCATGGTTTGAAGGATTTAGCAGACACACCTGAAGTCAAACTTTTGGCAAAACTTGAGTCAAGTGCTGAAAGGTTTCAAAAATCTAGTAGCAGTTATGAAAATACAGGTTGATAATACATTTGAAATTTTTAATTTCACATCTTATTTTAGTTTAAACCAATTTTTTCTATATTTATGTAATGGCAGAAAACATATTACCATTTTTTTTAAACTATGAGAAGGTTTTATTTACCATCAGTGGTACAGCGTTCACAATAGCAGCCTTGTTATGTGTGATTAGAAGAACTGTGACCTGTAAAAACACTATTAATTCCTTATAGGTATATGAAAAAGTGCAAAACAATTATCAAAACTTTAGTCTGATTCTTTATATGACAAAATTTACAAAATCTTATTGCAAAAAGAACCGTGGAAATACTTTAGCCAAAGTAACTGAAGGAAATTTAGTGTTAAGTATTCAGCGTCAAATACCTAAAGGGACTACTTAACATACTGTACAATGTTTAATCAAAGTCATAGTTCCCACAGCAATTTTAATTAATTTTTTATTGTGTACATGTAACATTTCTGTACTACTGTACTTGTCATTGTTATGTCTTCATATGACCAAGCAAGGCAATACTGAAGACTACTTGAAAATCAGTGTGCAACTGAGGACTAAGCTGAAGGGCCAGAACTAGCATTATCTACCTATGCAACTATGACCATACATTTGGTAATATTAGATTGGCAATTCCTCAAAGTCACACCAGCCTCTGATAATCTCACTCCCCTCCCCACCCCCCACCCCTCATTGCTTCTATTTACATGGTATTGCATTTAATCAAGATACATTTTATAGAGTTGTTTAGGATCTATGGAAATATTGAGTAAAAAACTCCAACAACACAAACCATCCCAGATGACAAGCATTAATCAAAGAAGCAGTCAGAATCCTTATCCTACAGTGCTGGTTTTCCCTAGAGCTGATTCCAATTTCATGAAAGACATTTTTGATTCTTCTGGTTTTTCAACCATTTCAACTTCATATCTATTTAAAGGAGAAGAAATTAAGTAAAGTTCTGGAGCTCAGGGTTCTAAAGAAAGCTTTGAAGTTTGAACCTTAAAAGCTCATGAAACCATAGATACATGATAGGTAAGAAGTACCTGTACGTGGACATCTAAATATGTAGAAACAGGTAATGAAAAATGTTCGTAAATATATTTTCTAATATTTGAATGTTTGTGGTACTGCAGAGTGATTAACAACCACTGGATTCTGCATAGTACATAACAGGTGTAGAAAATGAAAAATGAAAATGAGAACTAATACTCTCTTCAGATTCCACTTCTCTCATAATTGGCAATTTTGTTCTCACTGACTTCCTCATTATTTGCTTCTTAACAGCTTAACTGTCTAATTTGAAACCAATGGTCTTTTAAAGACTATCTTAAATTTCCTTCCATGCACCATGTTTCTGAAAATGTGTTAAAACAAAATTTTTAAAAAATCATCTGTACCCAAGGTTCTGACTCCCCTTTTCACTTGGTGCTTTGTGGTTTTCCATAAACCTGGCTGTTAGCCCTTCTCCCTAATAAATTCAGTTTTTTAAACTTATTTTTAAAGCATCAAGAAGAGCAGGTATTGAAAATTTGGTAATTTCTGGCTACAATCTGAGGCAAGGTAGACTTTACTGAAGTATCATTGCAATATGTAGATATTACCAGTAGACCCACTCAAAAAGTATTACTTCAAAACATTTTTGTAAGAACCATAGGAAAAGAATCCATAAGATCTCTGATAAAAGGTTTATTTTACAACAATTTTCTAATTTTTCCAGCCTCCAGATGATGGAAATGTGGATTACATTGTTGGCCAATACCCAACATATGACTGACTTGTGGTCATATGTTTCTGAGGAAAGAGGAGCAGAAATTAACACGTCCAGGGCAGAAAAAAGGTACTCCTACATTTTTTCATTTGTTGTCAATAAGTAGTTGGTACCTATGTTGTGGTGGGTTTCTCCTGTTGGTACTTCTGAGGAATTACATTTATTTGATGCTCACAGTAAGGCAAGCTGCAGTTGTAGATTGCTTGGAAAAGCTGCTAACTTTAATGATGCATTTTTAGAGATAACATGAGAGGTTTCCTGCTCATGAAACTGTGGAAGAGTTACTCGAGTTAATAGTTGTAGCTACCTCTGCTGAAGTCATTATGTAAAATTCTGTGACAGGGATGCAATTTACTGATTATGACAAACTGATATTGCCCTAGGACTTGTTAAAAACTCTTCTTACTATCAAAAAATGCACTAAATCTGTAAGAAGCAATTTCCAGTTGCCTACTGGAATAACAATACTTGCAAATTGGTTTTATTGTAACTTAAATGTGTATCTTATTTAAAGAGCCATATAGTTAGCTACTGGTAAGGTCAGGAAGCATAAGCTGCAGAGCTAGGCAGAGTGCAGCTGATGTGAAGTTAAGAGATTGAGGTTTTCTGTTATAAATAATAGAGCTAATATAACAATATTAACATTTACTCTCTCTTGCTATTAGTCTGGAGATAGATAGACATAAAGGGGATTAGCTTATCCTTATAGTATCTGGCTTGGACCTTAAAAGATTATTCTTTAGATGACATTAACCGAAGCAAAAGCTGAGCTCTCATCAGCACGAGCTGTGCAGGAATCATCTAAAGCAAGAGTCGGTTCACCACTGCTGTGAATCTCCTGCATCAGGAGAGGAATTCAGTCCTAAAACAGGACTAAACCCATAAATGGTGTTTTAAATCCATTTAGATCCTTTTCTGTTCCTGTCCACAAACATTTTTCAGACCTACCAGGTCAGTAACCAGCCACTGTCAGTCTTTAGCATCTATTCATCATTACTTCTCATAGTCCATTCATATCCGACTCTGTACCTCTTGGGTTGGAAAGAACAGAGCAGCTTCATAACCCCATGACAATGGGTGGCAGTTGTGGAAAACTGGTAAGAGTGACTTCTCAGCAGGATGGTCCAGTGGAACTTTTCCAGTTGGTAGTAGCTGAAATTTCAGTATGCTTTTAGGACCATAGCGTTTGCCCTGCACTCAGTGAAATGCTGTCAGCCTGAAACACATTGTCACTGTGTGCAATGGGGTTGTTGCTGAATTCACTGTGGGTAAGCTCACAGAGCTGATGGAGAAGTGAACCAGATTCATGACTTCATGCCTTTTTTTTTTTTTTTTAGGTGCCATGCTTATGTCAAAATGTTGGAAGTAGGAAATCATGTCCCCTCCCTCTCTTTGAATTTCCTTGTTTTTCAGCTTCACTCCAATGTGTGCTACTGTTGCATGCACCTCCTTTCCTCTATGTCTTTGATCCTTTTATATTTGTTCCATTAAAGTTATCTTTAGATTTGGGTTTTTTTTGTCTTTGACTCAGACAGTCAGCAGCATTGCCTTTGATGGCTGGATCAGTCTGACATTTGTCCGTGAAAATGCAGTGATGTTTCCACAGGGAGGCACCAGTCTTCTGATTTGCTTTTCTAAATTATACAGCCCCTCACCGGGCGACATTACAGAGGACACACAGCAATCTCTGGCTGCAGCACTGGTTTCAGAGCTTATGAAAAACTAGAATCCACACTGGTTTAGAAACTCTGGGCTTGTTGGAAAGATGCATCCAAATTTCATTAGATATTTTTTTTTCATCCTCTGATCCTCTTGAATGGTGAAGTCTTATTAAGTTAGTAGCTAAAATGTAATGACTTCTGACAAATTTCTTGCAGATCTATCATAGCTATTCCAAGTGAATGTTATCCATGACTCCAAGGCAGTGAGTTACTGAAAACTAAATGAATAATTTGAATATTCTTTTATCCAAAATGGAGAGGAACTTTAACTGCTTACTCTAGTGTGCATGTATGTCCATTTGCATAGACAGAACCCACAGATGTATCAAAAAAGACATATTAGGGTTGAAAACAAAGCAAGCACAGAGCATTTCCTAGACGCTTTTTAGAAAACAATTGTATCTCAGCAACAGCCTTTGTGTTCATGCTTCACTAATAGAGCAAGTGCTGTACACAATAATCCTACCTACTTAAAATCATAGCAAGAACATGAAAAAGACTGTCCCATCATAGTGTAACAATATCCCATGGCACTGTTCACTTTTAAAAAAATCATCTGCATTTTTTGGTATGCAGGTAAGTATTTTAAACAGTCAAAAAATCTTCAATATCTTCTGCTATTTTAGCCTGCTCTTTAGAGTCCAGGAAAAAAGAAGTGAGGTAGGGGAGAGATACAATCAGTTTTGGAGAACAAAATGATATCTTCTTGCTAGGTTTTAGGAACAGATAATTTCTCATTTACAAATCCATGCTTCAGGCATAATTCAATACAATATATAAAGCTTTTGTGGCCTTGTGAGATTCCATAATGCGGAAACTGGATATATTTTTATTGAACCTATCTTTTAGAAATTTATTGAGTAACAGCCATGAGGTTCTGTTTCAGCTTCAGAGCAGTGTTGCAGTTTTATTATAGTAACATCCAATTGTAATGCTCTGTTTAAGGCTCTTCAGACATTTTTGCTCTATCCCCTCTGTTCAGAAGCTTTGTTCCTAAGGCAAACAGCAGTCTGAAGTTTGTGATAAAATGGGCTTTAACAAAATCTCTGATATGAGCAAATGTTGATGTATTATGAAAATGACAGATTATCCATCTTTCTCCCCTGTCTTCTAATTTTAACATTTTAATCATCCATCAATTTATATACACCTTGGTTTTGTGTCTTCACACATTAGTCTATGTCATTTACTTTTTGATCCCAATGTATAAGGCACCATTTCAGATTTTCTCCATCTTCCTAAGTATCTTTGATTTTTAGGGTTGTGGGGGTTTGGTTTGTTTGTTTGGGGTTTTTTTTGCTATCCATGCTGGATTACCAGCGAATAGGCAGTAAGAGGTACTGAGAGAGAGAAAGGAGATGATCAGATCTAAGATCAGAAATTTTTAGGTTTCTGAAGAACATTCCTTAGGGATCTGAAGTTGGAATTGCCAGTGACAGAACTGTGATTGCTTCTCCAGGCAAGACATTTCTTTTTAGAGGTGGGGACTGTTTGCTCCTGGAAATTTGTGCCACTGATAATTTTAATCAGATTTATTGTGAAAAACATATCCCAAATGTGTTGTTAGGTTGTTCTGAGTTTTTTTCTTCTGTAAAGCCCCTTTTTTCATTCTGGTACACAGAAAGCCTGGCACATGTTAAAAAAATGCTGCAAAATATTTTTAGATAAGGCCAGTACTCCTTTGGGTATATTTACATCCTGGGGGAAAAAAAAATAAACAGTATAAAAACTTTCATAACAAGTCTACTTGTAAGAAAATTATACTCCTGGAATGTATTTGCAAAGAAAAAGAAAAAAAGCCAGATCTTTTGTTTTCTAAGTTTAACGATAGCATGCAGGAATGTATAACCAGGAGTTGAGAAAGAAATAAAATGACAAGTAATACATTGGTAAGGATATTATTGTAATTTTAACACAGAATGTTTTTATAATATTTTTTAATTCAAAAGTGATTTGATTTTTGATTCATGGCAAATTCTTTTTCTTAAGGCAAATGCTATGCCAATATTAGTCCTAGAACCTTATTTAAAATAACGTGGGGTTTAGTTATAATTCTGTTAATTCAATACAAATTTAGTGGACAATAGGTTATTTAAAGGCAACATTTTAAGCTGTTGCTACTTGTCTCATACTTTATTAAGTGGCAACATCGCTATTTCTCAAAATCTTTGTGCGGTGAATGGTGCCTTAGGTACCTCAGTGCAAGCTGACATTTTGCTGTTATGTTTAAAGATTAGATCTCCTTCTGGGAAGCACACTAAGATAAAAGAAATACAGTCTGACAGTGAAAATGAATGGTTATATAAAGATATTCCATAAAGTTGCAAAGAAAACCTGGCATATAACTGGCTAGTCTAACAGCATAGCTATTAGAAAACAACTAGTTTAAATCATGTCCATTGGCCAGTTATCCTGTCTAGAGGCATCCTTATATACAGAGCAGTTCCAGATGAATAAAGCTATGATCTCTGCTGAAAACAAAATCCTTGAACCAGTTCTCTTGTCCAGCTGGAGTGGAATTTGTAATTTGCCCACATAAGTAGGCACACATGTTGGTTTTGGAGAACTGCCTCTAATTAGCAGGTTTTAATATTCCAAATGTATTTGTTCAGGTATCCACAACCAAGCAAGCTTCCGCTGCTACTCTGTATGCAAGGAAATCCTCATCCATAGGTTAGTAATGGAAATTAAATTAAATTACAAATAGGTGCTGGAAGATCAGCTAATGTCCTAGCGAAAAAAAAAGGTCTTGCCGCTATTCCAGTCATTACTTAAAAAAATAAATAAAAAAAGTGGTAATAAAAAAAAAAAAAAGCAGAATAAATTGGGCCTTCTCCTAGGACAAAGGAACACAGAGCAAATTATAGAGCCAGTCCCTGATGAGATAACCTGGGAGCTACTCTTATCTTTGCAGACTGCTAGAGGAACAAAAGGAGAACAATGAAACTCTGGACTAGTATTACATAGGCTGAGCTTTTATTACTGTGTCTCTTCCCATGGCAGCGTAGTGTGTCTTAGCAAAGGTATTCTATATTTATGGTACTAGATAACCTGCCAGCAGCAGGGATAGGTATGTATGTTCTTCATCCATGTTCCAGCAGGGGATTAATGCATTAGTATTTTGAAGAATATAATCTATGCTTTATGAACGACACTTCAGTAGTTAAAAGCCAGGTTATAGAGTTGCTAAAAGGAAAAAAAAAAAAAAAAAAGAAAAAATTAAAATGCACCCACCCATCAGATGTATTGTTATATGCATTGTGGCATAGCATGTCCCTTCACTATTTCATCATAATTCTCCAGTTTAGAGGGGTCACTGCACCACTGTGCAAAACACTTCTGAAAATAAGGAAAGGGGAGAACACAACCTTAAAGTGGCAATATTTTGAGCACCAAATCAATAATTGCTAATTGCTGTATTTATGTTAACACTTTGGTAGAAGAGAATTACAATTCATCCTTCACATACACTAATTACTTTAAATGTTTACTCCTGAGAAAAATCTCAGAAAGGACTTTCAGGTAAACTAGCTGCAGGTTAGATCTCCTGGGTTTGGTGACTTGTTGGAATGGTGTCCTATCTGTGTCTTCAGGGGCTCATTTAATTATTTTTTCTAGGCTTTTATTTGATAATTCAGGTCAAAATGATTGATCAGACATGCTTAACACCTATTATCAAAACCTGCACTGAGCTTAGTCTTACTATGAGTGCTTCATACCATTTCATATAATTACCAGACACAAGTTATTTATAGGCATAAATTAATAAACAGAGGAGACTATTGTAACAGATGAAGAGTCAGCAGTAAGCTAGATAATCCTGGAAAATAGGTATTTACTCTTATTTCTGTGATAAATAAAAGATACGTCTTCCACACCCACATTTGGTCCAGTGTCCTTTCCTGAGGTAAAATCCTCTAGATTGTACCTGAAATATCTGAAATTCAGTCCATGTTAATCATGTTAGTTGAGATTTGTTAAAAATTTCGAGTTTGGTAAAAAGTGATTCCCAAATCTTCTCAAGTAACTCTGTAATCTTTTCTTTAGTTAAAGTCGGTTTTCAGTGAAATCCTCCATAATATTGATACCTACGACTTATGGCTAAATAAGTAAATGTAGCATTGCACATCATCCTCATGGTGCTAACGTACCAGAGATCTTCTGCAGCATATGAAGAGATTATTGTCATGTAAACAGTCTTCTGCTCAACTTGAAGCAGATAAATCCTGTCTCACTAAAATCGCCATTCTTTCTGCAAATAACAGAGCCCTCATGTTTCCACATGTTGGATTGCTCCTGGAGGAGGAAGGCAAACAGATTCTGTTGCTGCTGATGCTGGCACTGTTTCTGTTCCCTTTTGCGTGGAATATAATAGCAGATGCTGTACTCAGAAGTATCATGACCCTTCCCACATACCCCCCTTTAAAAATAATGTGGTGTTTAGAAGGGAGTAACAGGTTTCAAATAATAATTAATATAGATTTACAAGTCTGACAGTGCCGGGTTTGCTTTAGTGGTACATGAAAGTGTTGATAGGGAAAAAAAATCTTCCAGCACATCAAAACTGTTATCAAGAATTTGTGTCACTTCTGCACACAGGATGAGATATAACAATCTTAATCTGTAGACATAAGATTTAGGTAAGAGGTAAGCCGGGAGTTTTTAAGAACAGGTCGTGCAAACATCTTCCTGAGGTGTCCTAGGAATGCACTTCATCTTGCCTCAAAGGAGGAATATGAACCAGGTAGTCCCATTGGATGCCTTTCAACCCAGCACATCTTTGATTTTCACATCAGTACGTACTTGCCTGGAAAGCTTTCGTTGTTCGAAAGAATTAGTATAATAAACCACAAAGGAAGATGTTACCCTCTGAATGATGGATATGTTTGAAGGACAGCTTGATTCACTGGAAAAGATTTTGGAAGACATCCCACCATGCTGCTCTGCTAATTTGGACAAGCCATTTTTAATGTTATTTTTTCCTGAGTGCCACGTAAACAGAAATGCAGCAACAACCTCACTCAGGTGTGCGGTTGCTACTGCAACAAGAAGTTTATTTCCCTACAGGTATTAGGTGATTGTTCACTACTGAAATGTCTCTTGGGATGGTCATACTGATAATTTTGTTTTTTTAAAATCAGTGACTGTCCTCTCTGGTACACAAGTGTCCTGGTTTGCTTAGGAAAATTGTGCCTTCATAAAAGTCAATGGGAAATTGCCCTTTTTATTTTAATACTGTTAGGCAGGTTTTTTTCAGTGTGTTTTCATTCTTCTGAAATAAACTGGACCTTAACTCGGAAGCATTTTCTTGACCCTGATGTTTTAGATCTATGATTTACTCATACAAGTTTGAAACAAAAAAAGTAGCTTTGAATTTGATACTATTTTTTAAGTAAGGACAAAAAGAATGCTCTAGTTTATGAATCTTTAGGACAGTATAACTATTTTTTTTTTCAATAAAAATATTTTTTCAGTAACTCCAGAGGTGGGACAAAATTCAGAAAGTCTGATATTTATTTCATTATATCATAACAAAGGGAGTATTTTCAGACTGTAAGCTCCAGCCTTGCTTCAGAAGAGGAGTGCAACTGTGCTGGGAAATAACCAGGCCTTTCATCATCCTTTACTTTGACTCAGGTCATTTGGCATAAATCTTGCAGATTTTGAGAGCAGAATGGATTTTCTTTTTATTATTCTATTGAAGAACTCATCTCTTCACCAAGGCTGTGTTTTCATAGGTGTTTCAGTTTTGTTTTGTTGTTGTTTTTTTTTTTTGTTTTAATTTCTTTCCCATTCCTGATGAAGATCTGTGGATGCCAGGTCCATTGCACAGAAACTGGTATTGAAAAGTGTTGCTATATTTCTAGTTGTAACAACTGATGCAGCATACCATAAAAAAAAAGTGTCCCTGGAGACCATGCCTCTGTCCAAGCTCTTCTCAGCAGAAAAACAGTGCTGAAGTTAAGTATTTTTAAGCCACCTGTATCTTTTCTAGATTTCAGGCCATTTGTAAGCAGCCCATAAGGAATAATTTCAGCAGACAGGGATTAGACTTTCCCAGCTGTCTTGCATCAGTGTGCAAGACGAATGATAATACAAGAGACGATACAAAGGCCACTGTAATTAGAATATTCAGGAGTAATCCTTGTCATGCTTCTTAGCCAGGTTTATTGATGCTTATAGAGAAGAAATTAAAGCTGCACCAAAACCTTACAGAGTACAGCACAGTCAGCAAGGGAAGGGTTCATGTGAGGTGATGAAAATAAGTTGTGGTACCTGGATTTCTTTCTTGAAACTTATCGAATGGTCAAGCTTAGCAATGGAACTTGAATTTCTTTACCTATAGTTGTTGTTTTCATTTTTGCAGCATTCATTGAGTAGCTGATACTTTGGAAACAATTAAAGGAACTGTTTCTTGCTGCAGAGGCAGCGTATATTAATAGTTAAAAAACGTACCGACACATACAAAAAAGTGGTTTTCATTTTCACTTTCTGTGTAAAGCTGATGCGTGTCCTGGTACATCACAACATTGTATTCTCAAACTAAAACCATCAGTGTTATGTTATCTTTATCTATGTCTGAAATAATTATCTTTTGGAATTATGATGTGTACAGTGATACTCCATTCTTTCCCTCCATTTCAGTAATTCTTAAATTCCTAATAATCATTTCTACCATTGAGCTGAGACTCCCAAAGGCATAATTTCTCCATTTCTGTGACAAGAGATAATAAAGCCAAAGGCTCAGTCTTATATTTA
Organism: Falco rusticolus; assembly: GCF_015220075.1. Taxonomy (NCBI): domain Eukaryota; kingdom Metazoa; phylum Chordata; class Aves; order Falconiformes; family Falconidae; genus Falco; species Falco rusticolus. Next base: position 52,656,763 of record NC_051187.1, read on the forward strand.
TGTTTATTGTCTGAGAAATGGTGCTACCCTAGAATATGCAAGTTTTAAACTGGTATTACTGAGGTGAAAGGTTGCATGCAATCTAACTGCTTATTGCTTTCTTTTTATGCGTCTCACCATCTGTTTACAATTGTTTATTTTTTTCCCCTTCATACTTGGTATTCTGTCTCTGAGAAACATTTGAAGATTGTACTCCTGTCTTCCTTCAGTAACGTGGCAGAGGGTGCAACTGCCAGGACTAAACAGGCATTGTGTATGGCTCAGTGGAAACTGTAATTAATGAGAGCGCAGGCACCCTGTAGTCCTGAGATGCTTTTTGCAGACCATCATTCTGGGTGCCATCTCATGGCTACACAGGCTTGTAGGATTGCAGGTTTGCTCATACCTTGGCTCAATGGGTACCCGGGGATTTTTTTTTTCCTAGGTCGTTCGTTTCTACAGGGATATGAAAACCAGGGGTTTTGGAGGGCCTTGTTACCGCTGTTCTTTACATATACATTTAATGTAATGTTTGTACCCAAATACTACTGTAGTAATTGTAATGCTTTCTCATTTTGGATGTTAGCTTGTCAGTGCTTTATCTAAAGCAAATATCTTTCTCTCAGCATGGCTTTTTGCTAATGATAGCTTATGATAATGCAAAGTTTCCTCCCTCTCTTTGTCCATTTTCTGTATTTCTTTCTCAACAGTAGCTTTTCAGAAAGTTATTTTGAGTTTCTTTCTTAATCTTTTTTTTTTTTTTTTTTTTTTTTTTCATTACAGTTTAGATTTGTTTTCACCAGGTGACAAAAATATCCAGGGTTGGTTAAGAACAGCAAACCTGGGTTGTGTTTTTCGCTTGGGTTTATGCTTGTTTGTTTGCAAAAGCAAAAGGTGCTAACTTGGAAATTTTGTAGTAAAATGGACAGAAGCCTGATGCTCTTTGCCTTATACGTGCTTTGTGACCCACAAACAATTTTAGCTATTTTGTTCCTTTGTTTTTATACCTCATCACCATTGCCAGTTTGTATCTCTTTGAGGCTCTACTGACACTTCAAGCCTGAGTCATACTTGGACTCCCTGAGTTCTCCGTGTGCTCTGGAGCCCTGTTTGAGTCATACAGTAAAGACTCTGTTACACTAGTAGCAACAGCTTTAGCAATACAGAGCAGTTGCTGGACTTAATTCCTTTGAGGATAAAAGGTTTCTTGTGGTTTTGCCCTCAGTTACCTTATAGCAAAACAAAGTTTGTATAAAACTATTTGCTTTGGCAGGAGAAAGAATTTCCATTCTTTTCTTGTCAGTCATGAATCTTTTTGGAGATGTGGACTAAGTACATATATCACTGAGGAGAAAATGGGTCTTAACAAAAATGCCTGATGTGTAGTGTAATGCCAACAAAGATCTTAAAGGCTGTTAAAGATGACACGCAGTGTGACCAACACTACATTGTGATATAAAGCATATTGTTTCAAACAAACATTTGGAACTTTTTATTGTCATTTGTAAACAGAACCCAAGGAGAACAGATGTTATAGATGTCTATTTATTGAGTGTTCTAGACTTTTGACTAAGCAAATTTGCAGCTACTAGCTCATCCAGACACCTGAGGGAATATGAAGCTTGGTTTGGGCTTATTATATCTGTCAATATGTATAGGCTAGCATAACATGTCCAATAGTCACACCCTTTCTTACATGTGGGGTGGCAAATTGTAGAAAAAAGTTTACAGAAATGCATTTCAAGGAACATAGTTGAAACTACTGCCATGTACAGGTGTTTTTACAAAAGAGGTACTATGCAGTGCTGTACATAGCTCTTACATGTCTAATCAAACTGCTAATACATTTGTAGCCTGGCTATCCTATTTTAAGATCATGTGAATGCAGCTTTATTTAGCTGAAGGAGTTTTCAGACCATATATATATATATATTCCTATTGACATAAAGATGTTCATTGAATTCTCTTTGTACGTTGTCAAAAATTAGGTTTTGTTTGAAGTTACCAATTCTTTTGTCAGTTTACAAAATGTATTTGCCAGCAGAAAAACTTTCAAGCTAAAACAGAAGTGTCATTCTTTTCTTCTGAATAAGAGTAAAAATAGATCTATAGTAATAGATACTGTTTAAAAATATTTTTGGTTTTGTGGCATATAAATAAACTAACATGCAGAAGAACCTAGTTTTCTCAAATAAATTCATCAATGATTCAAAGGGATACATGAATAAATTATGCCTAATTAGCATCACATTTATGGTTATTAAGTATGTTTCTTAACATTAAACATTAGAACTCAGTAATTTTAAATAACCATCTGTTTTCGTACATTAAATCACAGTATTCTTTCTGTAACTAATATTATTCTGTTAGTCTTCCTGGCAAGATAATAGAGCAAAAAACCATAAAGATGTCTATATATTAATCCATCACCACAGAAAACCAAAATGCTAATGGGTATCAAGGAAATAGGTAAATAATGAATATTGAGCGAGTAATATGGTGTTCAGCTTTTGAAGGGCTGAAAAAATAAAAGAGTGAGAATATACAAACATGAATGCAAGCTTGCTCCTGTTGGTACGTAACCTTCCGTGTCTGAGTTATGCTGAATGTTTGCTATCTGGCATTTTAATAACATATAAATTCTATTCAGTTCTCAGTGAGTTTGTAAATTATCCTGAATATGATATATCATGCCAGAATTCTAAATATCAGCTGTGGTGGTGTATCTCAAAAGGGTCCATTTCATTGCCCGCGTGGCACAATATATCCAGCTGGGTGTGTGGCCCTGAAGCCTGTAGATCTTTGATATACTGAGGATGCCTGGTTTTCAGTTTGTGATACAAAAATCTTCTGGTGGTTGGTTTTGGTTCCATGGGACCACCTGAGTAATGTTGCTACCAGATGCCTCAGAGTTGTTGTCCCACTTCTGAGAGCAGGTGGAATTGATAGTATTGAACAGGACTGTTTCTTATTAGGGGAATAATTTGTCCAATATGTAGCTGGTGGGGAATTTCTTCAAGGCTGTTAATCCGGTTAAAAGATTTCAGTGATTAAATTACTCATAGAAAGATACTTGTCTTGTGCTACACCTTTAGGTAGGTAATTTGCATACATTATATATGTGCCTATCAGTGGAGACATGACAGATCACTTTTTCCAACTTCAAACTTTGACTGCTGTGCTCCCTTTATTTCAGTCTTTTGCTTATTCAGGATACAATGAAATGGTGATTCCTGATCCCTCTTTAGATCGTATTTATCTTGTGTTGCTTTCTTTGCAGTTGTTAGGTAGTTTAGTTTAATTTGTTTATAAGGTTTTGAATAGGCTAGGTCATAGGCAAGATCTCCTCTTTAATCAAAATACCTGTGGATAGCCGTTTGGTGCAGAGAACACATTGGCAGTAGAAGCTTAAACTGAGAAGATTTCGTTCCCTGCGTGCCCACTCTTCTCTCAAAATCCAGCTCATGTCAACTCTCATACAACCAGTATTAAGCAATATGTAAAGGAAAACCTGCAATGGGTATAAAAAAATCACTGTTTTTCTTATCAAAAGATTAAAAAAAACCTTTCTGTCTTAGAAATAAGCTAAGTGGTGCTCCTCTGTACAAGGCTGTTCAGTACAATTGCTAGAGCTGTATTGAAGGCATATATCTCACCTATAAAAACATATGATGCATTTTTTAAAAAACTAGACCAAAACCCTTAAGATTTTTCAAGAGGAACACTAGACTAAAACTTTTGACATCATTACTGTGAACTCTTGGTTGTGTTGGAGGGCAGTCCAGTTTCCAGTTCTGAATTTGTTCTTTTCTGACTAAAATAACTCCTTCTTTTGCGTGGGGAAGAAAACGTATGGGGTACAATTCTGCTTGCTGAAGTCCATTGTGGAATTGGAAACTGATGTAATAATTAGCTTAAAGAATTGCAACAGCAAAATCCTTTTGTGACTTTAGCTTATCACAACTGAAAGACCAGAGGTCGGTGTTTTTTCTTGGGTTGTTTTTTTTTATTTTTAAGGAGTCTGATATTCAACGCCATCCTCAGGCTGGGAAAGTCATTGGATTTCTCTTCATTCCCTACTGAGAGACCCATAAGATAACAAGGTAAAAACTGAAAAGACCGGTCAACTCAGGTCATCCATCTCTCTGCTTATTCAGTGCTCCTTCTTGCTGTGCATTTTTAGCACTTTGCAAAAGCCATGGTTCAGTGTCTTACCAAGCTCTATTGAAAAAAAATATTGCAAAGTCTAATACATATGATCAGTTGTATGGCTGCAGAGCATAGTAACAAGGGCCTGATCCTGGCCTGTCTCTAGTTTAACAATGAAACTCTTGTCTTGAATTATTTTTATCAATGTTCATGAGAGTAGAGTCAGAACCATTGAAATGCATCACATTTTAAATAAGATTGAATTGTATTTACTTCAATAATACTGTTATATTTCTTCATTCCGGAAGCTGGTTTAAATGCAGCATCCCTAGGCAAAGATTTCATAGTACAATTACCTCTTCTGTTTACTTTTTGCTTTTTTGAGTAACATGGATTTTAAAAAAAATATATTTGTGAGTTTATTGATTCTATACTAGAGGGAACCTGTGAGGATTAACAGCTTATTTTTACTTATAAGTCAGGTTTAAGGACGTGTTTTTCCTCATTATTCTGAGTAGCTCAAATCAGCAAGCATTGTCATCTTTGCCATCATTATCATTATTACTTCACAGTAAAGATCACATTGAACAGCATAAAAAAGGTCAACTACTTCATTTCCTCTACAGTAAAATTCCAAGTGCTTCCATAATTTTCCATCAAAACAAAGTGGGCGTTACTTTAAAATCTCCATGCTCTGCAGGTCATTCTGTATAAACATTAATCCTTACATTTCAGATGAAAACACTGTTTATAGCTGTGATACTTTGCTGGTAAGTTTAAATGGGCAAACATTGTAAAATATCTTCACATTGCCTGTATCTTCAATAAAAAGTCAGATCTGACAGGAGAAGACCCCACATGAATACACAGATGCTGTAAGAAATTGGTTTCATGAAAACAAAATAAGGTAATGGATGCTCTCCTGCTAGGATATTGAGTACATAACAAGTTGAAGGAATGTTGTATTAAAATGTAAAATACTTTTTGACTAATTTGAGAGTAAAAGATGAGGTTAAATAAGGTTATTCTAGCAGAGTTCTTTGGAGAAGTAAGATGCTCACAGAGCCAAAAGGATCCAGCAAGAATAAAGAAAAAACTAATAATTACTGCCAGTCTTTCAGCCTTAAAATCTGCTTTAGACAATATGAGACACCCAAGCAGCCTTTCTGCATTTGGATTTGCTTTAGCAGGGGAGCCAAGGAGGTGAGCTCTCCTTGCTCTGACTACTCAGGGCCACTAGAGGATCCTGCTGCCAATAAATGCTCTTGTGAGACATTTACTGCACACCAAGCCTTGCCTCGGATGTTGCACTGAAAGTGGGATTGGTTGTGCACGTTGCTGCTTCATCTTGATTCCTCTGCAACCTCCTGTTTCCTCCCTGCTTTTTAACATCAACCAAAAAAACCCCACAAAATAAACCTCAGTAATACCTGTTTGTATCTGTTTGTAACAAAAGCAAAGGAGTTGCTTACACAATCTGCAATGCTGTGAATAATACAGCTAGCTGGAGAAATTACTATCCTTGACACTCACCCGTGCCCTGTTTTTGAAGATGGAGTATTTAAAAGGCCAAAAGAAGAATTAAAATGTGGTAGGACTTTTTATTTCGGTATACATTTCCCCCTCTGCATGCTATCCCTAGTAGGTCTGTAAAAGTCATACAGCTCATTTCACAGCAGGGTCAAGAAGAGGAAGTAATTTTGATGAAGATATTTGGACTAGTGTAGCACTCAAAAGAAAATGAAGATGAATAGGGTATTTGTGGTGGGTGGTGAATGTCGCAGATTGCTCTGGCTTTAAAACCTTAGCATTGCTTCACTGATAGCTTTAGTTAAATTCAGGCAGCAGCATGTCAAGCTGTAGGCAAATATTAAACAAAAGAGATCTAGAAAATTATATCTGAGGTTCCACGAGCTCCCGCAAAAGAAGATGGGGTTCAATTACAAAGTAGGTACTGTAGCTGACATTATTTTTTATTTCAGTTTATAAATAACTTCATAAAATCCTCAAAGTCTCCAAAAGGTATAAGCAACATTTGCATTTGTGATAAACTTCAGAAAGTGTTAGAGTTTTGATAGAAGTCAAGGACAGAACATTTATATTTCAAGTCAGTCCTTTTACAGAAGGCTCAGCATAATCACCTTGCAGCGATCAACTGAGCTTTTTCCGTGCAACATTTGACCACTTTTCAGAAGCAAAATCTTCTAGAAGACTTGCACTCTACTCTGGCAAATCAACTAGCCCTAATTTCAAGCTGTTTTGCTTTTAGTTATTTAAATTCAGGCTTTTTATGTATTTTGGGTGATAAAAAAAATGTAAAATCATCTCTTATATACATGGGATTTTTCTCCTTGGTTTACTTTCACCATTCCAGTTATTTGTTTTAAAATTTGTTAGACACAACCTGATATCCCTGAAAAAAAAAGAGATCTTCAGCTAGAGATAGCTAAGCAGATTTTAAACCTTGAAGTCCTTTTTCAAGTCACAGGCTGTAAAATAATACTAAAAAAAAGGCCAGAACTTTAATACAGTCTTTCTCCTGTGTTTTAGATTAATACAAAAAGACCTATTTCCTTTGTTCTCTACTCCTCAAATTGTGTTTGTCCTGCACATGTTACACAGACACAGTCACGCACCGTTTTAATGCTTAGACTGCAGTTTCTGAATGTTGCCATTATGTACCCAGGGGCAAGACCCTCGGGGGTATTAAAAATCAGTTTGAATTATACAGAAATGCGTTTAAGGATCTGTGTCAAGGTGCCTGGAAATACTGAGACCTAAACACCATCTGGTTCTATCAAAAGCTAATGTGTTAGACAAGTCAAGCAGTTCTGAAAAATCAGGCCACTTAGAGCTTCAATATGTAACATGCTGAGCAACTCCTGCCCTTCAGGATCAAGCTGCTTTTTAAAAAGTTTAAGTTTGAAATGTTGGACATAATTAATTTTCTGCTACAATTAGTTTGAGGCCAAAAAACAGAATACAGTGGCAGGTCCAGGCTTTAGCTGGATCCTAAGGACATCCTTGCTTTGAAATGTAATATGCCTGAAGAGAGAGAGAGTTAGTCCCGCGCTCTTTGTTCCTTATGAGAATTTAAATATTTAATGTAGGAGAATGTAGAATTACATTTTAAGTCTATGTACTGAAAATAGCTATCTAAGCCACTCTTATTAGATATTTCTTTGTTAAATTTGTTCTTCAGAAATCCTTTTGATGATTTATTTCCCATGTCAACAGCCATTACAGGGAACATTACTGAAACATTTTATGTTATTGTTAATTTTTCATTAGATTTTATTATTTTAAATTGGTACACTGTTGCTAAAAACCCCCACACACTTTAATAACCAAAACTCCCAATGTAGTAAAACCACTTGGTATAATTTCTGCTGAGCTTTTTGTTTGTTTGTCAGCGTTTTGTTTATGTTTATCCTTATTCAAGGTCGCAAATAATGAATGTTTCTCTCAGTAGGCCTTTGCAGCCTAGTCCTGAAATCCCTGAGGTTTGTGGTGAAAGGCTGTTGAGATCCTAAACCTGATATCACCCAGTCTACTGTTTCTTTTGAAAGAGTTTGTTTATACTGTGTGCATCTTCAGCATCACTGTGACTTTTGATGGTCCGCAAGACTTATGTCTGTATATACTCTCTAAAAGAAAGTAAGAGGGAAATGGAAATGGTACTCTGCATGGGGTTGCTGTTTTTTCATCACACACATATCTGAATTATGCTCATTTTTGTTCCTCCTGGTCTTGTCTAGAAAAAGATATTTCTTGCTATGAATCCAAACACAAAGAGGATGACAATTTTCGGCTGTGCTTAATACTTGTTTATATGGCTGGGGAAGCAGTTATTGAGGATATTCATAGCTTTGGTACACTTACCTGCTTGCCAGAAACAGACGTTTCCCACAGCTTTGCTGGGGGCCATGCAAATATCCCATTAGCCTTTCAAACTATAATTCACTAAAGTATGTCTAAAAGCTCTAAAAAAAATAATTAACCCACCCCACCCCACCCACTGGGTCTGCCATTTATAGCCAAGAGCACAGATATTTGGTACTGGGAATATTTCTTTGTTATAGTTAAGTGTTCCCAATGCATAGAACTAACAAAACACATTCTCTTTTTCTGACCAAACAAGCTATGTGTGAGCTGCTCAACACCTGCTCCAAACACGTTCATCCCTACCATGTTCAGCCAGGCTTGAATAGCTGCACATGTAAATTATTGTGATTTCTTACTCTTCAAGGAAGCGTGTTAACTCCAGCCAGCCCAGGTTCAGGTACAGGAGTGCAGTCAGAACTGGCAATGAGTGACATTCATAATGGCCATCAACAGTGCTGCTGTTAATGTGAGTACTAAATAGTAAAGACCTTCAAGGATTTAATTTACCTTTTTTTGCCACTTAAGCATTACTTGCTTTTGCATTTCACTTGGGTAAGATGATAACATTGATACGCTGTAACTGTCTAATCCATTCTTTTCTTGTAAAATTTGGTTCAAAAGTAACAGAAAAAAATGAGTAAAAAGTAGAATTGAAATGTGGACACGTTTTCTACAACGTGTCTATATTACAAGTCATTTTGGTGTCTGAAGCTGATGACATAATCTTAGTTACCAATGGGCTGAAAAATCTAACTACCAGACTGTTTTAAAAAAACTCTTCCATCAGGGTGGCATACTTGTTGAGATACTATACCTTATGCATTAATATCATCCCCTGTAGCTCCCTGCAAAAAAATGAAAAGGAAAGAGTCTCTCCTCAAAATAAAAACAGGTTTCTGAAAGGTCTCCACTGAAAAAGCTAAGCTTTCACTAGAAAGTTTGCAGTAGCTTAACAAGGTAGAACTTATGGCCTGGCTTTTCTTATTCCTCTAAGGTTTTCCTTCCATGTTTTCACAGATTCAGCTGCAGCCTCATACCACTGGGCAACACTACTACAAAGAAGCTGTCCTGAGAACAGTGCCAGGATCCAGCATTCATTGTTCCTGGTACAACTTGAACTTGTCACCATTAATTAATACTACTAGAGCAATAACCTGGCCCAGCCTTCAGAGGTCAAACAAGAAGCACTCTCATCCTTGCAACAGCAGCCCAGCTTTGTCAGTGTCAGGTGGTGATGGTCATTTCTTCTTAGGGTCAGGGTGCATAGAACATAAATGGGGTGGTGAGTGGGGTTGGGGGGTTGGCAAGGTGTAAAATATATTATAGCTGATGAAAGAAGCACCCCTTCTTCTCCAGTGCTGGCTTTAAAAAGATCCACTTTCTGAACATTGAGATGCTTGAAAACTGCACCGATTATTAGAGCATAATTTCTAATTACGACATAGTTGACTGGAACATGTTTCAGATTCCAGTAGTAGTGAGAAAATCTCCTAACAGAAAACCTGAAATAAGGAATGCCTTGGAATTGCTGCTCAGGTATACGGGTGAATAAACATCACTAGCTCTGGCACAGCACAGTTATGCAGAAATACCATGGCTGTTGCTGTCTCCTGATCCCAAGTGGTATGTTGAAAGTGAAACACAGATGAAAAGGACTGTGGGGTGGATGGAGAAGAAAAAGAGAGACAAATACCAAAGAACTTAGCTTGGAGGGACAGGAGGGCTCGACTATAATTTCTCTCTACAGGTCTTGTTTACTGAATGTCACTGTTTAAAGATGTTCAAAGGAGCTAAGCAAACTTCCGTCCCTTTCAAAGGATTTTAATGTATCTCACATGGTGCTTTTTTTTTTTTTTAAAAAAAAAAGAACATAGTCTGTTTTCTCTGTGTGTTTTAGGAAGCGATTGATGCTGCTCACAGAACTTCATTACCCTTTTCAGAGTTTCTGCTCATGTTTTGTTCAGTTTTGTTATAAATGTTTGGACTTCAAGCAGCCTGCTCAGGGTTATTTTGAAATGTCGCTCCAAGCCAATGGCACCTTCATTCCATAGCCTTCAAGCAGGTTCATTAAAATCTCTATGGAATAGCATGCGTTTTATTTGGCATTAATTCTAGCCCAGCTCCTGAAACAGCAGTTTCTGGCTGATCTTGAAAGCTACTTTGGTTTTGGCTTTACTGCAAACCCCTCCGGTGCACCTTGTGCCTTCTAACAATGTTCACTACAGCCAGCTTTTCAAGCAGTTTAAACCCTTGGAAAGCTATTGCTACTTTAAGCTTTAGTGAGGTTTGGGTTTTCTCTTTAAAATCTGAGGGTAGCATGGTATAAAACGCTAGTAAGCAGCCATTTTTCCCTCTGCAAGTCACCTCCTTTCACCAGAACATTTTTCTAGCTGTAATACCTTTTTTGGGGGCACATTGACATGAACTGGCATTTGTTTTCATTTAAGCTGTGCCAGTTTGCACAACTTTTTTTACTTGCCATGTTAATGGCCATCATTTTACACAGCTATAAATTGAGAAAAAAAAAATCAGTTTACATTTTTTAAACCATGGTCAATTGCAGTTATTTTATCGCCCACTCCAAGTTTGGAAATTTGTTAAAAAAACTGCAAGTAATATCTCTAAATCTTGAGTATCTTGTTACATTTGCAGAGAAATGACTGTTCGTATTTCTGTCTGGCATAAATAAGTCTTATAACTATCTTCCAGCGATTAGATGCTTAATCTCTTTTACAGCTTGTCTCAAGGACTGTATTAGTACATGAAGTACTGCAAGGTTCTGTATTCTTTCTACTGCTAAAGTGAAAATTATACAGAAAACCCAATTACTGCTTTGTTAATCCCTTCTCCAAGTGACACAGCTTTATTAGAGAACAGCTTCTTTATTCTGGCCACTCTTGTTGTTAGTATTTGTTATGACCATGTCTAAAATCTAGGGTAGGACTAAATTGTGCTAAGTTTGTAAAAGTATTTACAAAACGGAATTCCTGCACAAATGGTTCCTGATCTAAACATTAAGCAGAGGACAACAGAGGAATATTTGTAGGGTCAGGCAAAGAGACCATACTGACTGGTTTAGCAGAAAGAGGCCTCAGTATAATGGAGCTGACAGAGCTTCAAACTGCTACAGATCTTACAGCTTGTATCAGTGGTCTTAAAGTTTTCTGAAGGAAATCAGAGAGTGAGAGCGTTTTTAAGAAGGGAATTCAGTTCAGCCTGACCATCTTCCTCCTCCAGTATAAGGTGGTGGCTGGAACTTTCAGACAGACGAAAATGTCGAACTAAACCCACAGCTGTACTTTACCAGGCTGTCAGTCTGAAGCTACAAGGACTTTCCACTTGAATGCGTGTTTCTCTCCACGTGGAAGGGCACCGAAAGTTGGACTTCATTGCTTATTACACGTGTGATACGATGATCGTTAGGGAATTCGCTCTGTCTGCCTATGTTTTTCCACCTGGTAGATGTCCTCTTTAAGGAACTCATATTAAGACATTTTCACTCTGCCTTATCTCAATGATTTCCACAGACAAATAAAAGTTGTTGGGAAATATTTTCTGCTGCCCAGGATTTTTCTGTGTTCAGTTATACTTCATGACTTTTAATATAAGATAGCCTCAAACCAAACTTAGTAATAACATTACCCTCCTTTTTTTCCTTTGATGTCACACTAAGACATTCACCCTGTTTTTTAGTAGAAATACGGTATAATATCAGGTTTTCTTGAATGTTTGATGTTGCATTTGCAGTGCCTCCTTTTCTGCCACTTTGGAATGGCACTCAGCTTTCAGCAACTAGGGAATTAATTCCCATCTCTCAACTCCCAATACTCATCTTTAAATTCCTCAGACTGCCATGTGTGTCAGTGCTCTGTTTTGCTTCTCATTTCTGCACTCTGTAAATTTTTAAGCTGTGCAATGCCATACTAAGTTCTCAAAGACCATCTTAAAGCCAGTCTCTTCCTCCTTTTCTGTTTCCTTTGCATTTTTTCATTTGACTTGGCTATTTTTGGGCCTCTTTCTCTGGGTATGAATCTGGGCTCACACTGAAAACCGTTTTGAGCCCTGAAGAACCCCAGTGAAGTCAGTAAGGATCTTGCAGAGCAGATTGCCAAGCACAGTGTGCCAAGGCCAGCTGAGCTCAGCCCGTTCTCCATGGCTGTAAAGCAGTTATGTACTTCAATTTTACCAGACCTCTGATTGCATTAAGGATTACTGATATTCTCTGAAAGTGTGTCCTCACTTAACACCCTTTGCAGTTTTCTCCCCTCCTCCTTCTTGCCTTAAAGCCTTTCCATTTTCAATGTACCCACGTGCTTTGCTATTAGCCGCAAACTGACTGCTCTTACCTGGTACTGCTCAGACCGACTCTGAAGCCCTCCCTCTGCCTACAGAGCACATATGTGAGAATATCGTTGCAGCTTAAGCATGCTCATGCATGTGGAAGAAGGTTTCTTTTATCTCTCTTCCTTTTCTGATGAGGTTTGCTCTCATATCAGGTCACCCTCCCTTGTTCGACTTCCATATTTCTCTACTTTTCTCCGATATTGTTTTTGGCATTAGACTATAAAAATAAAGCTTTCTTAAGTCGCAAAAGAGTGGAAATGTTACAACACTGAGGAAGCTAAGATAACATCATTATTCCTTTAAAAAGTCTTATTTCCATAGTTAAACAATGAATGTTCAACAGCTGTCCCTATCAGTGCTGCATAATGCCATTTATATTTGTTATATTTTACCCTTTTATAACAGAAACTTAGGGGTTTACCTACTCTATATCTACACATAAATATACATACTGTACATAATAATATAAACATATATCATGATATTTTTAAAATGACACAACTACCAAAGGCTGAAAAGCCAACCAAGATACCCCTGCAGGTCACAAAATAGGAGCTCATATGCAAACTCTCTTTACAGGCCTTTTAAAGTATAACAGAATTATAAGTGAAGAAACGTCCTTTTTAATCAGTAAACTTGACAAAGACCAGCCATTGCACCAGAAACGATGGAATAAATTCTCTTTCCTCCCATTGCTTGAATTGTTTCTAATGATAAAAAGACAAACAATACACATTCACTAAATTACCTTATTTAACGAGAAGACTATAACACATTCAGGCACAACATACAGAATAAGGAAAACGCAATAAAGCTAAAGTGAAATTAAGAAACATTCATTTGTTCTCTTTTTGTCGCACAATGTAGCCCTTTCTGAAAAAAAAAAAAGTCTTCTTGTGATGCTTTTAGTGTGATACACTAAAGAACAGCTCTACATTTAGCTGCAGGGGCTACAAGTGGTGGCATTGCATTTTCTGGAAGAGTGTAGCAATGGAAGGAAACTAGAAGGAAAGCGAAACTCCTCCTGGTTTGTTCTTCGTATAACATAGGCTCACTTGGGAAAATATCTGATAAACATGAAAGCAAGCAAAACGCCATGTAATTTTTTCAAATACATTTCATTGGCTACGACATGCATCCAGCTACACTATCCATTTTTGAGAAGACATTTTGAAAAGCTCATTGCTGCTTCTGAATGTCAGCACATTTATCCATTCTAATACACATGTACACTATGAAAACAGAGATGAAGATGGTTATGGATTTTTATAGCATGCTATGACTTTTTGGCAGCAGCAAGGCCATTTGCACATACTATTGAAATTAGAAAATTAAATTTTAACCTCTAATGTCTATTTAAATATAGCTAGCACATAAGTAAACAGCTGTGCTTATTATAGATCCAGAATGTAATAATAATAAAAAAAAATAATCTAATTTGAAGCTTACCCTTCCAAAGCATTCCTCTGAGATGAATTCCCTTGGCTCCCAGCAAAGGGAGTAGGAGTCAGAGCTTCTCATTTTCCCAAATCGGGCCCTATGAGAACAGTATGTTTGTTCTTTAACGTTGTTCAGTAATATTTAATACTCAGAAAATGCAGATTGCCAGCTGTTACACATCATCTCACAGCAATAACACACTGTGATATTTAAATCTTATAGTTATTTTTGTATGAGTGATACTCAGGAAATTTGAAAGCTGTCAGTAAATAAATATTTGAGTTTTCGGCTTGACATGTTTATTGGTACATCTGCTTTGAAACTTGATAATACTGATCAATATTTCAGAAAACTAAGCTAGCAAAGGTGATTGGAAGGGACATGCTTTTATGTTTGTGCAAGTACATGTGTGTGATCTATTCTGCTCTGCTCGAGATGTAATGGCATATTAGGAAGCATCCTCAACTCGGGAAGCACGCTGGTGGAGCTGCCCCCCCATACAGGGCAGTACAGTGCCCTGTGGTCCTGCCTGCACTGCGCAAGGCTGAACTGTGATAAATCATTGGCTTCCCGCTCTTGAGTTAATTTTTTTTCCTGTTTGTGTAGTTTACTTGTGGATCGCCTTTATGCGTGTGTTTAGGTTTTTGGGTTTTTTTCTAGTTTTGTCCTGAGTGGAAATGAGCTGGCAAGAAAGACTATTCCGGCGGTGGGCAGTGCCTAGGCATGAACCAGTGGAATTTCCATATTTTATTTTTTCCCCTTCCACACCTGCCAGAGAGACAAAAAACCCGGAGCAGTTACAAATGTTGTTGCTTATCCCCATAAATGCAGTGAGCTCCTAATGGGACAACTGCTGAATGGCTCGGGCATGGGAACTGCCTGACAGCCGGGCTTTCCTCAGGCAGCACTCAGGACTTCAGTGAGGCTGGATCAAGCACTCTGCAGAATCACAGGATGCCATTTGGAGAGGATGTTTTCAACTGATGTTATTATACAGTATTTAAAGGGAAACAATAAGAATCCCATGCAGGATGGGACTCCATCTGGACTATGAAAAGTGTATTGCTTAGCAACTAGCATTTACTGTTATTTTCCATTTATTTTTTTTTGTTGTTGCTGTTGTTGCAAATATATCTCCAGACAAGTCTGTCTGGATCTGTTGTTTTTTGGGTTTTTTTACCTATTTAAAATACAAACAAAAAAAATGAGAAAAACTAAAAAATCCAGAGCTGCCTTGTAACAGAATTCATGGCAATTCCTACAGGTCCATGCCCAAAATCAAACTACAACCTTGCATATACCACTAATCATTACCGTAGAAAAAGACAGACGACTCTGTAAGGCCCAGCTATCCATGGGTAGCTGAATACTCTCTCTTCATATGTTAGTTCACTAGTTGTGATTTTACATCTCTTAAAAGAAGGGATATATTCCCTTCCTGTACAAACTAACAGGTTTAGATTTCTGAAATCTGCGGTATTTGAGCTTTTGAAACATAAAGCATGAATGCACACAAATGTCAGTATACATATACCCATGGATATTGCTGAAAATCTGGCCCTGTGTCCCCCTTTTATCTGAGAACAGCAGATCACTTTCAAAGTATTTATTCAGCTCCTTCTTGTGTTAAATAACCAAGAATAAGCATACACAGGTGGTAAGGTGTCCACCAAAAGAGTAAACAACTTCTTAAAATGATATAGTCACACAGGGTAACCCACTTGTGACACTTGACTAAAAACCATGTCTTTTGCCACCTGACAGCAGTTCTTTTTGCAGAGCTGGCTTGTAGGAAACGGTTCTTATGCTATGAACAGAGTTTTTTGCTAGAAAGGCTATTTATTGGGAAATAAATAGATGTAAAATCGTAATAGTATACAAAAAAAATTATAGAAGCTGAGGTCATTTTCTTAAGTTTCAGAGTTTATAAATCCTGTTTACTTTACAGTAGAAATATTTGCAGAGTATTGGAAGCATTTTTCACTTCCTTTGATAGAGTAAAGGCCTAGGATCTGCTGGGCATGAAGCACCCGCATCACACAGTGCATTCTTCTGAAATAACCCTCATACTCGAGCTTTTATGAAAATATTTGTTATCTTTAACACACATTTCAGAAGACTCCTGATTAATATTTTAACTGCATACACGGAACTGAACCTGGCTTTTCACTCAGAGTTTGCAGAGCACCAAGTGGAATAAAGGTCTAATTCCATGACCAATTCTGCTACTCATGAAAAAGAAAATAAAATCATTATGATGTGAGAATGTGAGAGTTTTTTCCTTTGTTTTTCCTTTTTTTTTCTTTTTTTTTTTTTTTCTTTATGTGTTCCTCATGTATTTATGTGTTTTGGAAACCACTTATTTTCTGTATGCCTCAGGATACGGGGTTACAGTAGTTATGCTTTGTAATTTGAAACAAAGTAAGATTTATTGGTGTGAAAAGACAAATTAAGTATACTAGACCCACAGCCGAGTTATTGTGGGTTAATGAGCTGCTGTCTGTCAGATGAGGTGCACTGAAAGTAAAATATATTAACATAAGGCTCTGTGAAAAGAATCTAACTTTTTTGAAATTAATAAAAGAAGTATGAATGTTTATTTTATGTGCATGATATTGTTTCCTCTCGCATTGCTTTGACAACACTGAACTATTTTTATTATTTTCTTAATATTTTTCATTTACAAAATAAATTTCTGGGATATATGTTCCCTTTTATTTGGATGGGCTTTTTGGGTTTTGGTTGATTTTGTGTTTGGGTTTTGGTTTTTTTTTTTCCCTAGACTCTGAAACTATATGGTACTTCCTTCTCACCATTGTAGTCTTTTTATTTTTAACATGCAAGACAACTATTCCAGCGGAGACATAAAATTAGTTTTGCTCAATGGATTTCTTGTCATGCATGTGCAAAAAGCTTCATTTGCCTCCAGTTTAAATTTTTGTTTTTCTCTGGTGACTCATTTTGCTGCATCTGTGTTTATTCTATAACCTGTGGATAAGGCATGTTTTCCTAGCTGGGAGCTGGCTGGGCTTTTGCTGATGACTGCCATGTGTTGGTTTAGTCTTGCATGCAATTCTGTTTTGATTTCTCTAAAGCTCTCACTGTCAGCATTTTCCCAAGGTGCTCCACACAGCTCTTCTGGGAAGCCCTTCAGGTAGAGTTCCTCTTCAGGCTGATGGAAGATATCACAGATGCTTTGTCCTTTGTAACAGAGTTTGTTTCCCTCCAACAAATATGCATACTTCACTGGTCTCAGTGATAGAGGATTTGTTATTATAGCTCATCTGTTGCTTTAGATTTTATTCTGGTCACAGTGATTTGATCTATTTGGTTTTATATGATTTTATTTTTTATTTTACAGTTCTTTCTTGGTATCATTTCATTCTGTATCTTTTCAATGAGCTTCAGCCTGCATCGCTGCAGTTTCTGGCTGACAGGAAAAGGCTTATACGCCAGAAAGACTAATGAAAATAAAGAGGTTGAGTGATGAATTTCTAAGATAATTTTCTAGGCAGTCAGTAGTGTGAGTTTGAGAAGTTTTTTATCTATGAGAAACCTAACTTTGTTCAAGTATGTCTGTATGTATTGACACTGGACTTCTACTTACACTAGAAACATCATCTGTATATTTGAATTGTTCTTACTATTACTGTAGGAAGGATAATGTAGGTTCCTTTAATACAGTTTAGGCTTTCTGTGGTATCTTCTCTGCCCTTCCCTACGTGTCCCCTTATCCATGATAGTATTCAGGTGCTTGCACACACAGCTATCAGATGTGCATAAGGCTTGCTGCTTTTCAGAAGACATCTCACTGACCATGATTCTGGTGGCTTCATTTATAAAGGTATGTAAAGGTTTATAATGTACAGAAAATACAGGAAAACCTTTTGAGGTTACTGAACATATGCATTGTTTAGCTTCAGTCTGACAGCTGTGCATACCTCTTCAGTAGAAAGACGGGAAAAGCCTGCATGCTAGGGAAGAAGGTGGAGAGCATTAGGTAACAAAAAGTCCTTTCAGGAAGAATGCAGAGGACTCCAAAGGGAGCATGTTGTTGACCTTACGTTATGAGCAAATCCAGTGGCTGAAACCTAATGCATGAATTAGAAACATCTGAAAAACAAGAGAGAAGACTAGGTCAGATACCAAAAATGGGTAAGCTTTACTGTGCTCTAATTGGTGCACCCACAAATCAGATCATGGTGGACCACAGCTGATCAGTGTTTGTGAGACCTTCTCAACCTGTAAGGTAAACACCAGAGTTTTCTACTTCTTTGGACTAAGAGTAGAGAGCAGTAGGAGAACAGAGAAATCCTACCGCTGGCTAGAGTGAGATTGGTTTTAAGTGTTCTGGTCTGTCCTTTTGCTCAGGTTTTCCTAGCCTTCACCTGTCTTCTCCTCATTCCCAGCTATTTCTCAACAAATAATATCTGGTGTTGATCCATTTAAAATAGTTTCTCCTGCATGCCTTGTTAACACTGAAGGTATCTGTGGTTACGACAAATCTGACTCCTTTTCCATATATTTCCCTGGGTGAATAGGGGGCCTGATCTTTCCTGAGAAGGTAAAACCATCTTAGAAATTAATGGGAGCTTTATCCAAATAAAGATTGTAAAATTGACCCCATGTCTTGCAATGGGTTATATTAAATTGTAAATAAATAGGTCAGGCTTTATGTTGTTAATATTTAGACCTGTGGTTTTCCCTCTTAAGTGGCTGTTGGGTGGTGCTTAGCAGAGTGCAACCTGTGCTGTTTTAGGAAGTGTTGTATTTGTGATGTTTAAGATAAAACAGTTCTTGTATCAAGCACCAAATGACGTGTGGGATGTAAAAATCATTACCCTTTCAGATTTGCTTAGAAATCGTTAGTATGTGTCTATCCTTTTGGAATACTGCAATAGCAGAATTATCTGGAAAAATATTTTAATGTAGTTCATAAAAATAAATAGAGAGGCTGCTTCTGTGCAGCAGGACCTCCTATTTAGATTGAAAAAGCAGGTGTTTTTTTAACTCTTTGAGTCACAGTGTTAAAGACTTTATTTCTCTAGGTGGTGTCTAGTCAGTTTTACTTATGACTCCGTCAAAAATAAGGCCGTGCCTTTTGTCTTAACAATATACAATGTTTCAGTATATACCATATACCCAATCATTGCACTATTATTAAATGACAATGGAACTATATCCGTTAGAACATAGAGTATGGGCCCAATGAAATGGAAGGAAATGGCAAATTACTGATGTTAATGCATGAGTTGCATGGGGACAACAAGGACTTATTTGTGAGAGTAACACTATCAAAGCCTAAGACATTTGTCTTGGTAATGAACAAAATGTCCGTTGTTTTGAAATACATCCCAATAAAACCCCTGAAACTATACTTGTATATATTGGAAAAGGATGGTTTTGTATGAGAACACTTTGTGATTTTATTATTTGTAGTTAACATCGCTGTAAAAACAAGTAATCATTCAAATATTTGTGTTTGTAATTCTACTAAAATTATGGGATCTGACTTTAATTATTCAGCCTGTGTTACTTCTTATCAATTATTACAATCTAATTATAAGTTGACTCCAGATTTATTGCCTACCCCCATTGGAATACATCTTACATTGATGAAGAAACTGCTGCAGCACGATGATCCATGTCAACTGCTAGGATACATCTGAATCAATGGACAAATAACTCTAATCATCGTTCATCGTTACACAGAAGAGATACACCATGACTTGGAAAAAGTAAAGAAGGATGGAGAACACAATTGGTGGGAAAATCTTCTTGGATGGTCACTGACAGCAACGGAACTTCTTAGTTTACTGTTTCACCCAGCTGTGATTTTACTAACTTTAACGTCTATTACTTATATTATATATAAATTTTTAATACATCATAAACCCAATCAAACAATATCAACCACCCAAAACATACAAATCAGTGCATAGCAAATAGCAGTGCTTGACTGTCTACTTACCGTGGATCTGTAATCATATAAATTATCAGTATACTATTTATAGCACAGAGGCAAGAGGTGACTGTACCATTGCTCTGTGAGGGCAAGATGAATTTATTATAGTTACAGGGTGGAGTGTGAAAATGTGCTCCCCCACTTTGTTTCCGTAACAGTGCTCAAATGATAACCATCTGTGGCCATCCCTATGGATGGATCTGGGTGGTGAGGGCTATGTCCAACTCAAAGTGAACTCAGGGGACACAATAGACAAGGGCTGTTGTGAATGACGTGCCCACTTAATGGTGCTGGTCAGACTCAAGCTAAGTGTGAAAGAAACTGACTTCTGGTATGCAAATATGACTATGAGTCAACTACCTTACTCCATAAATAGTGGACAGCCCCAGAGCCTGCTGAGCTCTCCTGCACAGCAGCGGGCTGCGTGACAGGGTCTCCCCTGGAGTAGGTACACCTCTCAAGGTTACTCCTTGAGGTCAAAATTCCTTGCTGCAACAGATTATTGGTGAGTAATTAATAGCACGCTAAACTGAAATCTAAGCTAAATGGTGTGAAGGATTGATTGCTCACTTATAATCTTTTAGATGTAAACTGTTGGCCAAGTCTGGATCCAGCCATGCCTTAAGTCCGCTGTGAGGAGTTCAGAAGGCAAGGAGGTCCCTCCTGAACCTCATGACTCAACAGAAGGATCTCCCCAACAGCTTTGTCTGACCATCCTCTGTGCACTGAACGGCCAAGTGTACCCTGCCATCGAATCTTGTGAAACCAGTGTCACATTTACTATCAAACTCTGTTAAATTTCTGTTTCATACCAATAAATGCATTTTTGCTTCCCTCTTATGAGTGAAGTACGTCATTCACTCTGTGACAATCTCATGGTAGACCGGCTTGCTTACCTCTTCTTAGCACTTGCTACTTTCTTACAGGCTGCTTGTGGCTTTGTCTTCTCCTTTGTTACCACCCTGCTTCAGTGTGAAGTGTTTGTGTAAGTAACAAGTCACTCCATGCTGCTATGGCTCAATGGGATGACAGATTTCTTGCTGAAATGAAAGATGAGCTTTATTTACAACCTTCCCCCGAGGGTTCTGATGAAGATACTCGAGCACAAATCCATTCCTTCAGAGCCTTTATGTTCCTCCGTTTAAAACTGACTTGATAATGCAAAAAGAATCTGTGTCACTGCTGCCGCAGATTTTTGGTTTAACGGACTGCATGCATGCACAGACTCCGTAAGCGTGCACAGATCACTCAGGTTTGTGGAACAAGGGGAATGCTCTGTGAATCCTCTTCACTGCAGCTTATTTATGAAAAATTACTTGGGAATCTGATTCAGAAAGGCGTAATACAGCTCTTGCTCTCCGCAGCTGCTGCAGACTAACTGTAAGCAGCTGTGACTGTGGCTGCAGCGCTGCCACATCGTTCTCCATGGGTTTGTGGATGTGCGGATCAGCCCTCTCGCACGGCTACGGGTACAGACCCCATCACTGCTGTGTATTGGCTACTTCTAACGACTGAATGGGGTTTTAAATGATAGCAGCTACTTTAAGATGCCTGCTGTTTAAAATGCCTCCTACCAAATGGCTTGTCAGTCACTGTCAAAGAAGAGCACTTATTTCAGCTACTACCAAACCTCTTCCACATACAAAGACGGCTTCTCTCCCATTCTGCACAGGCCTTTGCAGTGTGCAGACGCAGTCAGCCAGGCTAATTAAAAAAATGAGAGGAAAAAGGCAGTCCTGGTTATACTTTTCTCTTTTGCATTTCCCATTCAGGTTTTGGGCCTGGACATACATAGGATTAAGTGGATTCTACTGCATACAACAGCATTTCGGAGTGTGGTGTATAGAGGTATATTCCAGGAAGAGAATTGGTCAGCTGGCACTGAGTAAAGGGTGCAAGGACTGAATGCTGTGGCTGGAGTGTACTCTCGCCAACTGAGTTTACTGAAGAGAAATATCTCTGCTGGAAGCAAGCATAGCATCTAAAAGAGATTTACCATGAAATTCTTTTCTTTTGGTAATAAAAGCTTGAGGACATTGTTGAACTTTGCTATATGGTAGGATATCTTTTGTTGGGCAGAGAGCATAAGCAAGTGGTATCAAACGAAATCAAATTCTCTGAGTCTTCTGTAGCTCTCTCTACTGTCAGTGCTGCTCTACTGTCAATGATCAATTTTTGCTAAAGACCTTGCCAAGTAACTGATCAGAAAAGATCATCTGCATACCCTGAGTCTGTTCTTGAGGGTGGTAGAAAGGTGGAGTACAATGTAAAGTATTTGTATGCTTGGCATCTAAATCTAGGTTTTGTTCACTGTCAAAGGTATATCTACACCTGTTGGCTTAGCTTGGTGAGCAGATACCACTCAAAACTAAAGACGACACAAGCCAAGAACAAAGGAAAGCCAGTGCCAAATAATTCTGTAACTCACAAAACAGTTTGCTTTACAACAGTCTTAATATTTTAGCACTTTTGTGTCAAGGGTATGAGAGCCATTCTGAATAATTATGTATTATAATATATCCCTGTACAGGCACTTTCCAGTAGATGATATAACATTGGGTCAGGTTGGTTTTATGTACTGTATTTTCCCTATGAAGTAGGAAGAGTTGGGATGTACCAAAAAAACACCTCCAAACCAGTCCCATAAACTTGAGGCCTGGTGAATTCTCATAGTGGTGTCTACCGCTCACATCCTGGGCTTGTCACAATCCGAAACACAAAGCCTTTCAGAGCTGTGCTGATTGACCACAGCAGACAGGTCATAGCCTGAAAGGCAAGAATGTTCCCACTGAGAGCTGTGCAGCTGTGCTGTGGAACTCTAGAGATGTGCTTATGTTTTGCCATATTTAAACTCTTAAGTTTTGCTACCATTCCCAGGGTAAATAGGATGATTTTGCAGAAACTGTGCATTAGAGGTTTATCCCTTACTTGTAGGGAAAGCAAGCTAGGTTTCTATATAGCAGAGTCTCCAAATAATGCCCCTCAAAAGGCACTGTCAAATGCTACTGGCATGGAAATTGAGGTTTTACATCATTTGGGAAGGGTAAACCTGCTGGGTTTTTTCCTCTCAGCCTTACCTGAAATATGAGAATGTATTGAGAGACTCTTTTTGCCTACTCAGACATGTGAAGACCCTACAGATGCTTGGAAATGGAGAAAATATGACATCTGCAATGTGACAGCACCTAGCAAAAGAAACTTCTAAATTTAAAGCTAGAGAGTAGGAAATATTTGTATGAAAACGTGCCTTTTTTCAGTATGAGGAGTTATGTGCAGTTGTGAATAGTTGTGTAAACTCTACGGGCTTGGAAAGCAATCAATTCTCAGTAACTATTTTGGGCGCAGGATGGCTTAGCATAGTGAAAAAGGTTCAAGTGCACTTTCCTGCAGCCTTATACAGCCTGAACAACCTATATAACATTCAGGTTTTTTTCCTTTTTATCTTTTTTGACACTTGCCTTCTGACTAGCACACCATAAAAAAAAAAAAAAAAATTAAAAAATCATCTCTTTAAGTATTGCTGACATCACAGATCAAATCAGTGGCACAGATTTGCCCTTTTGCAACAGCTGGCTTTAAATTGCCTTGCCAGCAGCTGGAAATCATTAAAACCCTGATTTCAGGACAAATACCCCCCTCCACCCCCCACTCCTCTATTAAAGTTACAACATTGGTACATGGTTGTAAGAGCTCTGCTTTTGAAGACTGTTTTTATGGTCTAAATTTTAGTAAGGCAAAATTTCTAGGATACGTAGGCAGGGGTAACAGCAAGTTTTGATAAATCAGTGCTGACTGGGGACCTTTCTAAGACCTTTCACAGAGCTGCAAGCTCAAATCTGGAGCTGTAATTCTGAGTCTCCTTTGCAGGTAAGTGCCTGCACCCTCTTTTGGAATGGGGTAAGCTCTTGGGGTGTGATGTATGTCTTTGAAGCTCTTAGCTAGCAAAGTTTTCTGGCTTGAACTGTTCCACAAGTTACAGAACATCCACTGAGACTTGCTATAAAATAAGCAAGGTCAGATTTGGGTAAAGCTGAGCTAAGTGCTGATCAGACAGTGCTGGTAACTGCTCAAAGGGAGCATAAGGCAGCCAGCAGTGGAACGGGAGTGGAGAATGGGGTGGGGTGTCTATGTTCCCTTCACCTTTATTTTCTGTGCCTCACAATTGTAAGCAACCTTAACATTATTGGGTGCATTTCATTAGCTTTAGCTTTTCTCTTAGGATGCCAAAACTTTTTTTTTTTTTCCTTTCCTGATGAAAAGCCTTTCAAGGATCTCATAACTAGATGCCGAGTAATCAGGTCATAGGCATTTTGTGTGTATGCCTAGAAAACAAATTGTGATGTTGACATACCTAGTGGAAACATTGATCTTTGGCAGGATCGGGGTAGTTTTGAGCTACCTGCTCAACTTCAAAAGGTTAGACAGAGTTAATTTTGGCTTTTTGCAGTGCTGCTGAGGAGGCAACCGTGGTCCCTACTGAGGTATTATATTGCTGTAACGATTAGACTTCATAGACTGTACTCCTTGCCAGCAACTGATATTCTTACAGAGCTTTTTTAGGAAGATGCTATTTGTGTTGTTCTGGTATAATGTCAATTTCATACACATATAAATATTTAAAAAAAACCCCACACCGACAATCAACAAAAACTCGGGGAAGTAAAAAAGCAAGTTTTTAATGTTGCTTTATGACTCAGAGATAATGTGGGATATTAGGACTGGATGATAATTACAGATGAAACTGCATTTGTCTTCGATGCCCCCCCTCCCCCCAAGTTAAGATTATTTACATACAATGATTTTCATGTACTATCAATAACGCCTGAAATTTAGAGGAATGAGACTAAGTTTTAGGAAGACACCACATAATTTTTCAATATCAAGAAAAAGCTAGAGGAAAAATAAAAACACGGTAGAGCTTGCCTTTGCATTTAGGGTTTATAGCAAGCAATGACAGTGTAACGTAAAGGCAACCTACGGTGTGGGCTATGGAAGATTTAGCACCATGTGGTCTTGGCTGAAAGCTACTGGACACATTCCTATCATCAGGAATGATTAGTAAAAGCAAGTAGCCTTTTCACAGTATATTTTCTCTATTTTAATTATGGCTGCTTTACTGGTGCAGGCTATAAATATAAAATACAGTTTAATAGGACATGCTATCTGGCTTTGGTCACAATGCTGCTTTTTTTAGTTTCGTTCATGTGATTTACAAGACGTTGGCAGAGAGAAATCAGTATGCCAATCTTAAGACAGGAATTTGAATGCCAAATGTCTGTTCAGACGCTTTTCCAGAAATCTTTAGTCATTTGGGAACTAGAAATGGGATAAAGGTTTGCAAAGAAACTGAAAACCTTAAAGTAACACTAAGAAGCTGCTGGTGGTAGCTTTATTTCCCAGTGAGGTACATCTGTCCGTCTTCCTTTCTTTGGCCCCTCTACAGATTATGAATAAAACCAAGGCTAATGGTCCTTTGATAAGACATACTAAAGGCTTATCAGAAAGCAGATGCCTGCATTTAAGATGGTGTCCTTGCTCTACAGTAACTCTTCTCTAAGTCTAAGAAACCAAAGTGCCCTTTAGCCATAGCATTTTTTTCCAGGGGTGCAGATTTGTTTGTGGTGGCTCTGGTCCTTCTGGCTGTGTATGTTTCTACTTCAGAAACAATAAACTAGTTGCAAATCTTTAAAAATTTACTATTGCTGTAGCAATATTCTGCTCTTCTCAAAATGTTCAAATAGCATTTCAGCAAGGAAAGGATATTTATTGAAAAATTGTGTTGATATGGTATTTGGATGGTGCAAGGTGAACTGTTTTTTTGCCTTTTAACCATTTGTCCGGTTAAAAAACTTAATTTAAAAATCTGTTAACTTCTATTTAATGATATTTTATTTAATGTAGTATGATGAGGAACCTTGAATAAAAATGATTTCCCAGTTGTTATGTGTTGGGAACAAGATGGGAATCGTGGATTAAGCAATACTACCACTCTATTTTTTAATTTGTCTTTTATTTTTAATTGAAGTTACTAAACGCAGCTAGCTAATTTGACAAAATAATGTGAAATTATGTTCAAAGTATTTTCTAGTATGGTGAACTGATCTATTTTAATTAGTGGTTGCTACTTTAGCTGAGATGAGACTAGCTCAAGCAGTGCCTGGGCTGTTGATGACCCCTGGCCTGTCTAAACTAGCAGTCTCTTTGCTGCTACTCATAGAAATACTGTAAGAATATCAAATTGGGGAAATTGCTTGCTATTGTTTGCTGAGGGGCTGTGAATTGTTTTATATCTAAAGCTTGTGTCTTTTAAAATCAGATTTGTTAGTACGTGGTGAAAGAAATACTTAAGCGTGTTTATTTTCCAGAGTTTCTATTATTATGAAGCAGAATTTAAAATCAAGGAGGGGTGAGAGACTAATACCTTCCAAAAGCCTGAAGGCATAAGACAAAACAAAAACCACGGAGCTTTTCTACCCAGTTCATTATAAAACCACGGGAGATCAGTATCAGGGCAGAACATCACAAAATGTTTCTAAATGCAGAGGATAATAGAAACATTAGATTCAGAAATGAAGTTCCTAAGCAGAAAATACTTTCCACTGCCCTCTGCTGACTGCAGGCTATGTAGCGATACGGTTCTGCTCATCTGTGTGTAGCTGCGTGTGCTTTTCTCAAAGCCGTGCACTTGAGAAGTAGGTGCTACCCACGTTATGAATGAAGCTGTGAGGGTGAGTCATACTTTGAGGATAACTTTTTGCTGCAGGTGCTGCTATAAAATCTAAAAGCTTTTCTTTATGGTCACCTGCAATGAGTTATGATATAGTGGCAGATGTAAAAAGCTTTTCTGAATCAACTTGGACTGCCAGGTTATATCTGCTACTTAATTTTGGTGTGCTGTTCTGGTTTAACCCGAGCCAGAAACCAAGCACCACAGAGCCACTTGCTCGCTCGCTCACCCCTGGAGGGACAGAGAGAATCAGAAGGGTAAAAGTGAGAAACTCATGGACTGAAATAAGATAGTTTATCAGGTAAAGCAAAATCCACACATGTGAGCAAAGCAAAAGAAGAGATTCATTCACTACTTCCCCGCGGCAGGCAGGTGTTCAGCCATCCCCAGGAAGGCAGGGCTCCGTCATGCTTAATGGTTACTTGGGAAGACGAACACCATCACTCCAAACATCCCCCCTTCCTTCCTTCTTCCCCCAGATTTTATTGCTGAGCACAATGCCATATGGTATGGAATATCCCTTTGGTCACTTGGGGTCAGCTGTCCCAGCTGTGTCCCCTCCTGAATTCTTGTGCCCCCCCCCCAGCCTGCTTGCTGGAGGGGTAGCTGAGAGGCAGAAAAGGCCCTGGCTCTGTGTAAGCCCTGCTCAGCAATGACCGAAACATCCTCGTGTTATCAACGTTTCCAGCACAAATCCAAAACACAGCACCATACCAGCTACTGTGAAGAAAATGAATTCTATCCCAACCACAACCAACACACCTGTCTCTGTACCTCTGCTGCTTGAAGCCATGTGAGTTTTGGGCTCCTAGAAAAATATGAAATACTGCTGTGGCCTATTTGTATTGCATGTCAGTTTTATCCCAGACGCTGAAGAAAAAAATAGAAGAGAAACAAACAAACAAAGAAAAACAAACAAACAAAAAACCCCCAAAAAAACAAAACAAAAAAAAACTCACAAAACCCACAGAAAAGAAGTTTGCCCTGGCTTTTCCAGAATAGTGTGATAAAACTTTAGAGAGTAGAAGGTAAAGTAGGTTTTAGCATTACAGTATCTTCATGCCCTCTCAGCCCTAGGCTGTTTTGGGATCAAAACAGTCTTTAAGGTACCGTAGCATGAAGGCACTATAACTTTCCTTTACAGTTGATGCTATCACTAACCAGGCTTAAGATATGATGTGAGTAACGTAGCTCCTGCTTGCTTACTGTGCTGTGGATTGCCGGGGGGCCTTGGTTTATCTATCTACAAATTAAATCCTTCCCCTATAACTGCTTGTAGTCTGGATCTAGTACCAGGTTAGGAGAGACAGTGTTAGCAAAGCAGAAGGTTGGGGATGACACCAGAGCTATAAATCAGAACAAGAAAATAAGGTAATTGTCAGTGTTCATTACATGAATTCCGGCCCTATGAAGTATTTCTATATGTTGATTAGAATCTTTCTAACATCATTCTAGTATCTCACTCCAACTTCTGTAGTGTCCCTGTGCTTTAATTTAGACCAGAAATGTCACCATCTCGTACTAGTTTCTGTGAAGCAACTTATTTGCATGCTATATGCAGGTACCGGTGTGGTCAAGCACCAAGCATCTTCTTCATCTTCTGAACTTAAAGGCAGGCAGCACTTCAAAGCTTGGCTAATATTACTGGCCAAGTAATCACTTTGGGTCAGTAGACGTATTTCATAAATATCACTAGGTTAGGTCAGGTCCCAGAAGTAGATTAATAACAGCAAGATGCTTCCCAGGTAAGTCTTTTATCTCATCCTGAGCTCTGTGCAATGTGGCTGAATGTTACCTAAACATTAAGGCTGTACAGATGCATTAATGGTATGTGGCCATTGTCAGGTCTGAGGATCACGTAGATGCCTTAGATGTGCTTGTTACCATGAGGAAAGCAAAGTGCAAGGTAGAGCCTCAATTTTGTAATTATTTTCCTCAAGCTGTTGTTTTTTGTGATTACACTTCCATTCAGAGTGCTTGCAGGCAGCAGCCTCCTTCTGTTTTGTGTTCAGTATTGCAAGTGGTCTTCAGGGTTTTTTGGATGCTGCTGCACTGCAACCTGTTTCATTGGCATCCAGAGCTGCCTCTGAATTCTGCGTCTTCTTCTCCTGTAGATTTGAAGTACTCTTGGCACTTCAGCATGAACACATGGGACCTGCTGTAAGAAAGCATGTGCCCCTGATCTGCTGAGTTCAGAGGCCTCTGCATCACAGAGGCAATCTGGAAGGTTATATGACTATGCAGTGTGACTGCAGCCGAGGGTCAACACAGGGATAGATAATGTAGGTACCCAGCTTATCACACCTGTGGTGTCCAGTGTGTCCAGCTTACTGGCTGAAGGCATAATTAATTCTGTATGAAATAGTTGTCTAGCCTCTGCATCTTTAAATCAGGTCAATGATCACAGTTAAATGTAGCTTGGAGGAAGGAAGCATATGAAAGTCTGTCTTTAGCAAGAAACTTGGTAGCGAAAGCTGCCAAGATTAAAACTCACAGTTCTGAATGCTTCCATAGATGGAGCACTTGCAAAATTGAAACCATCACTAATTATAAAAGGTGACCTTGTAAAGAAAGGTAAACCCAAAGAATGCACTTGTAAAACAATGTTTTACTGGCCTACCCTAAAGGCAGGGAAAAAAAACCTCAGTATGGTTATGTATTGTATGTTCAAAACACTTCTCTTCAATCAGTTCCAGCATGTTGTCTAGATGAAATAAATCAACTGTTGCTTTCTCTTGCAAGAAAAACCCTTTAGAGGAAGGTTCAGGGGATTTTACCAATTTTAACTTTGGGTGCTGCCTGGCTTCTCTTTCTGTTGCACCCACCTGATGCAAAATTTTTGAGGAATCTTATGATCTGCAGAATGAACCCCAAAGCATGAGGTATGAATCCCTATATGACATTAGATTGCCCTACGAAGAGAGGCGGAGAGAGCTGGGGTTATTCAGTCTGGAGAAGGCTCCAGGGAAACCTTACAGCAGCCTTCCAGTGCCTAAACGGGGCCTATAGGAGAGCTGGGGAGGGATCTTCTACAGGGGCATGTAGTGATAGGGCTAGCGGTGATGGCTTTAAGCTGAAGAAGGATAGATTTAGATTAGGTATTTGGAGGGAATTCTTTCCTGTGAGGGTGGTGAGACACTGGAACAGGCTGCCCAGAGAAGCTGTGGGTGCCCCATCCCTGGCAGTGTCCCAGGCCAGGCTGGATGGGGCTTGGAGCAACCTGGTCTAGTGGAAGGTGACCCTGCCCATGGCAAGGGGGCTGGAATTAGATGATCTTCCAACCCAAACTTTTCTATGATATTATTGTCTACTCCTTTATTTTACCCTGACACCTTTAATTCCCCCTCAAACCAGGACTGTGCAGTACCTTTCAGGATCAGTGGCTACAAAATCGCATTTTATGGTCATTGCTTCATTCAGCACCTAAATATTGACAATGGCAGTAAAGGGGAGTTTTATTTTGAAAGTCAACTTATACTTAAAATATCATTGTCATTGGCTTGTTTGATAGAAAAATATCTATTCTAAATACATCTGTCTATTGACTGGGTTAATTAGCTATTAACTGACCTAACTATGAAGTGTGTCTATTTCTATCAAAGGAGTACAGTTAATTTAGAAATTATTCACCTTGCAAACTGTCAGCTCTGAAAACATCTATGGGTACAGTTATGACCATGTCTTTCTAGCATCCATTTGATCACTGAAAATGGAGCTTTACAAGCTACTTTAAACCCACTTCAAAATACATTTGCAAAGTGTAACTGATTAGCACTTAGTGACTGTTCTGTCAGCTGGGTGTAGAAATAGCATGCAGATTTTTCATTCTATCCCAGTCCTGTAGGACAAAGAGGAGTAAAATGTATCATCTTTTATTTGACCCGAAATCAGATGATGTGAGACTGGATGCTTGTGAAGAGAGTTGAAAGTTGTCGTTTTCACATTGTCATTTTTCTGAAAAGGACTGGAAATTAACAGTTCTTTTTGAAGGAGAATTCCTGTCCTACTAGATGGCTATAAAGTTTTCAAGATGTGTTCTTAATCAAAATTGAACTATTAGTTTGGGTTTGGACCAAAAACGCTACTTTTCAGTGAGAATTAATATATCTTCCTTCTAGTTCTGATGTCAAGATAAGACTGTGTGTTGCCTTTGTAGATGGAAAATAATGCCACAAAGACCACTATGGGGAAAATCATTTTTTGTCAAGCACCACAAATTAGCATTTTTGCATTTCTGATTCATGGCTACAATAGGATAAGAAAATCTGTGGGTTGTTTTCAGTTATCTTATTTGTGAAAAATTACTGCAGAGATGAGTCCCCAAAGAATACTACCAGGAGCTTTCAAACGACCTAGCTCCAAAGACTTGTTTTGAGAGGAGTATCCCCTCTTTCTCGTGAAAGATCAATGAGGAATCACCTTGAAATAGAATGATTTCTCTCACCCTTTTGATAAACCTTTCTGTTCAAGCAGCTGCACAGTGCTTTTTCCATGCTGTGATAGTTCTGGCCTTTTGCTCAATCAAAGGTTTCCCCAACCTTTTGACAGAACCTGTGGAAAAATATTGAAATGACTACAATTCCCCTCAAATATCTTGCAACTGCATTTCCACATGGAAGCAAGCAGGGCCTCAAGGGAGCATGTCACGATGTGTGCTTTTGCAGGTCTGCAGGACTCTAACTCTGCTCAACTCCAGTGGGCAAACTTTTTCAACTGAATAGCCATGGAAAAAAAAACAAACAAACAAGTATTTCAAAGGTTTAAGCCTTTAGAGAGTGATTGATCTGTTTGATCCCAAGCACTTTTATTGGGAGAATCAGAAACCATTGCAATTGTGCGGTTCGACCCGAGCTAAACTCCAAATCTTTGAAATAAAACAGCCTGCAATTGTTGGCTTACTCTAGTTGGACACCTTGGGGATGTGTTTTTTGTTTCTTTTAATTATTTCTATTCTGACTTAGTTTTAGGGTACTTATATGCCCTGAGTCCCTGGATATTATTTGAGGCTCAGTAACTATTTGCACTCCAGCAGTAGAAGAGAAGCTGCAGTTAATATAATGAAGAGCTAGTTACTTGCTTTTATAATTTGGTAACTATTTGGGGGACTTGTTGTCTTTTTCTATATTTACACATGTTCCTACTCGCTGCCAAAGCTGTTTGTTTTCTAGTTTGTCATTATTCTCAATGTCTTTACTACAGTCTACTTGCAAATATGTGGTATGCAGAAAGACAGTAGCACGTATTGAAAGAAAAATTATGGGCAAATTTTTGATTTAGATCTCTTTCTTGATATTGTAAAAAGATATTGAGGGATAGTTAAGTCAAGAATTGGAAATAATGTCTTAATAAGTATTAAGAGATGTATAATATTTCTCCTGGTGCTTACAGCACCCACTGGAAGGGACAGATATAAAGAAGTGGAAAACACTTTGTTTCATAGCCTGATACAAAAATAATTTAAACCCTTCCAGACCAAAAGAAGTTGTACAGCTAATACGGAACTGTACTGTCTGGTTACTGCACATCTGCAGGCAAAACACTTCATGAAGGAGCAATAAGAGGTGAGCAGTCTAGTGACAAAGGCACTCAGATGGGAGGTGAGGAGTTCTGGAAACACCGCTCTGTAGTGTAAAAAAAAATAATAAAAATAATTGCTTTTACTCTTTACCATTTATTCAGTGTTTATAATATATATATTATGTGTGTATATATAGAGCTATAAATGTGTGTGCAGGTGTATATATAAAAAGTGTTTTGGAATGAGAACAAAATATTCCCTCTTCCCCAAGCTGAGCACACTACTTGGCATGACAGAGCATCAATAGCATCATGCTTTTTCTGGCTCTAGGAGAGAAACTGAACTTTGTCTCCACTTTTCTGAATCGAGGGTACTAATAACTAGTCTTTAACATGATGAGGAAACCACTATTGACATTAACAGAACACACACGGAGTTGAGTGGAAAAACTGTCCTTGTGAACAGTTTTGCCTCTTGACTCCTGGGGACGATTTGGGGCTTCAACAACTCAGTGTCAGGCACAGTGTGAGCTCAAGTCAGGGTTTGGTGACCCAGGGAAGGGAAGCAGTTCATAGGCATGCAATGTGACAGATTATATATATATATACACAGTATATAAACATACTATATGTGTGATATGTATACATACTATGCTATAGCATAAGATTTTATATTGACTAGTTTGAAGTGTTTGTCACATCTGATACAGGTTTCTGAGGTGCCCAGCTCTCTCTCGTGCAGTGTGCAAAACCGTGGCCCCTAACACTGTGTTTGATTCCACCTGAGATGCCAAGACTCCTAAAAACTCAGTTATTCCTGTACCTAACCTGATGCAAGGCTTCTTACTTAACAGTTATTAATAAACAAAAGCAGTTAGGCAGCAGGTGCTATTAATTCTGTAAATTGCTTTACCTTCAGCACTCTGTCAGGAAAATCAAGGCCAGATCCATTACATCAAGCCATGTTCCAACCTATTAGATCATATCACCAGGCTTTTCTCCCCTTGTGGGTAAATAATGACAATCTAGTGCTGTCCCTAGCGCAGGGTTATAATTAAGGTCCTTTGTAGGCAGGGGTACTGCTAATCTATTGTTTAGAGCCATGCCAATACACTGTGATGAATCTGTTCTCTTGCAGGAGTCCTAGTTAGAGGGGTGTGACATTTATCAGAATGCTAATTAGTGAATGCTGTTGTATATGTGAAGAAAGAAGTACTGCAGAGTGTGGATATCCTTATTTCTGTCCTGGTGCCCTGTTACAACTATTAGTGCTAAGCCTGAAGTGTGGTGTCCCAGGCTCCCTGCACCCTATGGGTGGCATCTTCCGATTTCGTACAGAAATTTTTTTGTGCTTCCTTCTTGCTTAAAAACATTGCATTTTCTTTTCCTCCTCCTAAGTGTCTGAATTAAATGTCTTTTTAGTCTTTTTACTTGACCACTGTTCGTAGTGGCAGTAAGAATAAATTATTTTTCACCAGAAATTCTTTCAAGTTCTAGGCTTACATAGCAAATTTGAAAGACTA
This sequence comes from Falco rusticolus, assembly GCF_015220075.1. Lineage (NCBI taxonomy): Eukaryota > Metazoa > Chordata > Aves > Falconiformes > Falconidae > Falco > Falco rusticolus. The sequence continues at coordinate 52,690,292 of NC_051187.1, forward strand.
CAGTCAGTATAGAAATTTGGCTTTATGATCAGTGCTTTGATTCCTGTTAGCCTGTGAACATTTCCTATAAATTATCAATGGTCAATTTTGACACCAATGCCCACAAAATTGTTACTCGTATGTTTAAGTATATGATTGCCAACTTAGTAATTCTCCAGTAATTATCTGGGTTTCATAATTTTAAGGTAAAATATTTAGTTTTCCTGAATGTAAAAGTCATACTTTTGGAAATAAAATATTTTAAAGTCAAAATCAGAACATTGTGTGACATTCTTTCTCTTGAGCGGTTCTAATAAACACAGTTACAGGATGCTCTGTATCCAGTATATGTGCACTTCTACACAATGCATTTTGTTCCGATTGACTCCTGTTAGAAAACTCTGAAGAGCTTGGAAAGAATGATCCCTCCATGGAAATCGGCTCTATGCTGTCATCGCACAAGGAGTTGAAAGGTTTTTCTTCTCTTCAGTGGCAAAGCTATATAACTATACACAGTTTCCCCGAGATCATCAAGAAGTTGGGATTGTTCATGCAGAAATAACTACTCCAGGTCAGGTCTCACAGACCTCCTTTAGGCTAGAATTTTTGGCAGGGGAACTCTGCTAGTATTGCTTTATCCATGTACAGCCTTGGGACTGCCAGGCAAGGATCTCTAGCTAGGGTAGTGTCTTCTGTAATTCCCTAATTTAAAAACAAACCCAAATCAACCAAACCAAAACCAAAAAAAAAAAACCAAACAAAAAACTCTCAACCAAAGTCACCCTTTTGGAAAAATTATTATTTTAATGGACCCTGCAGGTAAATGTGGATTCTTGGCATCATCCAAAGGTTGTTCATGTTAGATTGCTATGCATGAGCCCATGAGGTGGACTGTGGCATTCATTTCAGTGTAGTCTAAAATGAAATAGCTGACTTAGATTAATCATTTCCATTCTAAATAATGACATATGTAAATAAACCCCTTTCTCTGTAAGGTCGTACATAGAAGAAACAAGTTAGTGTAAAACATTTTCCTTTTAAACTCACACCTGGAATTTATTATGATGTGTTTTAAAAAGGTCCACACATTACCACTGCTTGATACCACTTCTTCAGGCTTGTGTATATTTTTGAGGGCTTTTTGCATTTGTAGATAGCACAATAAAGACAGTCTTCTGCAGATAGTCTGCTGTACCTAGAGAAGTAACTACCTTTTTCAGGCACTGCATTTAGGCAGAGGAAAAAATCCAAACTTCTTAAAGGTCACTTTGTAAACCAGTAGTTTGTGTCAAATGATTCTTCAGCTGTGGACACTCTCTAGTGGTCACCTATAATTGAACATAGTAAGAAAATGTCATATCTTGTCCTTTTGTCACTTGTTCTTTATCTCTTTGAGGGGCCAACTTCCTTTCTCCCCAACTCCCCCACTTGCTTTTGCATTCAAGTAATTCCATTTCAGTGTACCTCATTAAACAATGTTGCAACATAGCTCTATATGTATTCTTTTATCCACAGCAGATAAATTTATCAAAAATATTTCTTTCCCTGATAGAAATACGACATTATATATTCTATTTTTTTAAATCTTCCAATTCATTTTTTTTTAAAAAAGGAATGATATGTGATTGTGAATCCTGATTTTCAACAATATTCCTTTCTGTTAATCTGTCATATATGAACAGTACCAAATTACTTGTGCATTGCAGAGAATCATAGAATGATTTGAGTTGGAAGGGACTTTAAAGGTCATCTAATTCCAACCCTCAAGCCACGGTAAGGACATATCCCACTAGCCCAGGTTGCTCAAAGCCCTGTCCAACCTGACCTTGAACACTTCCAGGGATGGGGCATCCACAGCTTCCCTGGGCAACCTGTTCCAGTGCCTCACCACCCTCACAGAAAAGAATTCCCTCCAAATTCCTAAATTTACCCTCTTTCAGTCTAAAACCATTTCCCCTTTCAACTTAAAACCATTACCCCTTGTCCTATCACTACATGCCTCTGAAGAAAGTCCCTCCCCAGCTTTCCTGTAGCCCGTTTAGGCACTGGAAGGCTGCTATGAGGTCTCCCTGGAGCCTTCCCTTCTCCAGGCTGAAGAACTCTAACTCTCTCCGCCTGTCTATAGAAGTGCTCCAGGCCTCTCATCATCTTTATGTCCCTCCTCTGGACTCGCTCCTACAGCTCCATGCCCTCCTTATGTTGGGGGCCCCAAAGCTGGATGCAGTACTCTAGGTGGGGTCTCACCAGAATGGAGTAGACAGGGAGAATCACCTCCTGTGACCTGCTGCTCACACTTCTTTTGATGCAGTCCAGGATAGGGTTGGTTTTCTGGGCTGCAGGCACACATTGCTGAGTCATGTTGAGTTTCTTGTCCACCAACACCCCAAGTCTTTCTCTACAGGGCTGTTCTCAATCCATTCTCTGCCCAGCCTGTATTTGCGTTTGAGATTGCCAAAACCACTTCCCTGGTTTGTAGCACACTTAACAGAAAGGGGGGGGTGGGGGGGTGGAAAGTATTTGGTTTATTTCAAGAGTTTGAGATGCACAGTCTTGTCCTGATCCCAGCAAAGCACAGCCCAACTATAGACACACCTTTGGTGTCTATACTCAGTGCCATCATCTTCCAGTCTTTCCACCTGCTTCTCTGGTAGTTGGATGGCACACTGTATCACCTTGCTTAGTCTCGTTTTCCTTGCAGTCTATGCTAGACTGCAGATGTTATTTCTGTCACATGGTTTTGAGATGACTTCTGCTGTGCCGTACTGCAGAGGTATTCATAATGTGCAATTTCGTAGCTGTCTTGAGAAGTGCTCACAAACTTTAGTCATTACTTGGAGGACAGTGACAGTTGGAAAGACCTGCTGGGCAGCTGGTGGTTGGGATGCAGAGCCCTGGAGCAGCCCATGCTCCTGCTCAAGGATGTCTACCCAAGTGAGGGGCTCTGCCCGCCTTGCTCTGGGCAGCATACAGTGTGGGATCTGAGCCTCTGGGGACTGCAGGGTGCGTACAGAGACGGACAACCCTTCCACATTCTTGCAGCACATGTGAAGGAGAAGGGAAGGCAGACTGTTGCCACCAGACTAGAGATATAAAGTTGTTGATATGGACGTTACTGACATTAAAGTTGCCTGTAGCCATCCTTAAAATGTGAAATTTTGTTTGAATGTTAGTCTTAAATGGTGATTACCTTGAGTCAGTACTGTTATCGCAAGTGATAAGCTGGTCTGCCTGGGACTTCCTTTTCCATGATATTTTATTAAGTGCTTAGTTTTGCTTTTATTAGGTGGCTGTCTTTAAGATATCTATGAGGAAATTCATAGATGTGGTTAAGCCAAAAGCTTTTAGAAAAGTTTTGAGAGATATTTAAATTACCTGTAGAAATTAATTTTATGAGAATTCTGATACAACGCTCGCTAAACAGCACAGCTATACTTGCCTGAAGCCTATTAAGCTTTACGATCACAACACACTCTGCAAATACTACACTTCACAGCATCCCAGAAATTTAAAATAAGCATGCTTTTAAACTCTTGTACCATGCAGGTATACTAAATTCCGTGGCAATGCACAAGACAAGATGTACATACAAGATGCAAATCATGTTATTGGAAATGTGCTCATATTGTACTCATCACTGCCTTTCTTGCAGCTGGGCTGATATTGCTAGTTGTGTTGATTTCCAGTTGGACAAATCAGTAAATAAAATAGTGTGCAGGGTACATGCCTTATGAAAACATCCACTTTTAGCTATGCTAGCAGTAGGTAGCCAGCAAGAGTTATAAATAACGTTTTGAGCCATTGCATCCAAATTGGGAGCTAGTGCCATCTTGCCTTCAGTCTTTCAAGTGCTCAGCCAGCCACACTGGTCCAACTGCCTAGCATACAACTGTATTTTGCAGTTGGCCTGACTGTGGTACGAATGCAGATCCATCATCTACAACAGCAACAAATAAGTGGGGTCCTTGAAAGAATGATAAGCAAATGAATCTTACTGATGGCAGCATCAATTAACTTAGTAATGTGTTACAATTGCCATCAGTAAAGAATAGAAGCCTGAGCAATCTTGAGCATATCGGGGCCCTGCAGGATCCTGGCCTTGCACACCTTGCCAGTGCAGCACTGCTAAAGGGTAAAACCAGCCAAATAATCCTTTCAAGTTATAATGGTGGGTCCAGTTCAGCATGCTGCTCCTCCCTTTCCTCATGCACACACAGTTTGGGACCAGCCTCCACTAGACCACGCTCCACGTACTCATAATTGATTGGTAAAGACCTTTCAGAATAACACTGCAAATGTGTACCACCAGCAAGCTGGCACTGGTGTTTCTGGAACCATGCTGGTTAATTAGGACTCTGCAGACTTCCAAAGCAGCCTGTTAGCACAACATGTTTTCAGTGTGCTGATTCTACCCTTTGGTTCTCTGTCGCTTGCTTTAGCTGTAGAAAGATGAGGCAAATGTGCTAAACAGGTCTTGGAGGAGTTACTCTGAAGACATAACTGATTAGTCAAGGTCTGCAAAGAGATACTGGAGGCAATGATGCTTGTTCCCCTCCCTCTGTGAACCCAAGAACATGTGCAAGGCAAGGTAGTAACCATGGTACTTCATGGGGTTTGCCACTGTGACTGGCATGGTACCTGTTTTCAGGACTTGTTTGCAACTTCTTAGTGACATAACCCCCATGAAGAGCTAGTTGAGCTTCTACCTACTCAAAGATGATCTAGTAAAGAACCTTGTAAAGGAATGAAGCTGCGTTAATTAACATTGATAATATACAACTGTGGGCTGGTTTCAGGGGAGGTGGGTTGGCCGATGTAGATGAGGTGCAGCTGTGGCTGGTTCTGTGAAGGGGTTGGGCAGTCAAGGAAGAGAGAGGAAGAAGCAAGAGAAGAGAGAGATGGCCCTGGATGAGGGGAGATGAGGAGAAAGCAGCAGAGGGGCTGGCATGAAGAGTATGTTGGTATGTGATGGTAAACGACTTTGTTGCAGCTGGCTAGTTTGGAGAGTGCTGTGACAGACCCTTCTTTCGTAACTGTCCTTATACTTGTCTTCAGTTTGCTAGCTACAAGATTTCTTGAAGGAAGGTGACTCTTTAAAGCTGATGTTATCAATTCTAGGCTCTTAAATCAAAGTGAGTCTTTGATGGATTTCTTGGTAAAAAAGCTTCATGTCCTGTGTCATCTTCAAAAAAAAAAAAATGTATGAAATGTCAGGTATTTGAAAGTAAGAAAATGCAAGAGTACTAACTACAAGAATATTAATTCTACATGTTGTCTTTTTCTCCACATTTCTATGTGCATCCCAAAGGTAGGACAGCTTTTTTAAGAAAGAGAAAAAGAGGACATGGCTGACTAATGAGTGTCTGCACCATAATACTTACTTAAAAGGGGTAGGATTAACATAGAACTTATTGCAGTGCTTGATATTCTTATCAACACTTAATATCCTTTTGTTACAATTTCCGTGGTTTCAATTTCTTTTGCAAAGATGATAGTAGAGATCAGCACTTTCTTCAACTCTCAAAATAGAAAAGTATATATGTTGCATATTGGATTTTCAGTTTTTCCTTTTGCCTCCATTTTCTGAATGCAATCAGAATATGCAATGTGAGGGTATTCTTTCATGTTTTTCTTTTCACCTTTTTAATTATTTTTTTTTTTTTTGTAAATGACAGCTTTCCCAGATTTATAAATTTTAGAATTTTCATTGGTATAAGGAAAAACAGTTTTTCAGCTTGGTTTCTTGAGGGTGGCAAGGCACATCTGCTTTCTGTAAGTTTTTCTGTTTACTATTTAGTTACATGCATAAAACTGGAGGATTTAAAACTTTTCCAGCATAATCAGAAAGAATTCTAGGCTTAGTGATAGATTAAAACATATGGAACTTTACATATGGATGATAACCTATTTTGAAAATACTAATTCTCAGGAAAGAATGTACTTGCAAGCTATAACTTCCTGAATAATTATTAAAACTTGATTGTTTTCTGTTTTGACATAGCTGACTACCCGTTTTGATGATAATGACACATTTATGTTCACAACTGTGGGCATCTCGATTCCTATGAAAATGTTGCATACTGTTCAACAGAAGTATTAAGGAGCATTACAGGGCACTCTGCTAATGATATATTTTATTATGTCCTTATCGAGGCATGTGCTATGCAATGTGATTATAAGTGATTTTTTTTTTTTCAATTAAGGTGTACCAGTTTCCAGTTATAAATTTTTTCCTAGCTTATAACATTTCCTCATTGTCATTCAGGTATGTTATGCAAGTAACCATTGAGAACTATCATTTAGTTCTGCAAGTAACAAAAGCAAAGAAATGAGGAAGGAGACCCAGCTAGTTCGAGAGTTCGATCTTACCTAAACACTTTTAATATGATCCTGAAAAATAAAGCACATAGCTTAAACTTCATTCAACCTCCTACTTGTGCTATTTGTGCTGCACTTATTGCAGAGAAAATGCTGTTTCACCCCTGGTAGTAACTTCACATCCAGGCTTACAGGACACAACTTTTTTTTGCTTTTGAAGGACTCAGTCTTCTTGTAGGAAACAAGTATCTGTAATTGCTCAGTAATAAAGGTTCAACCATTTTTTTTTTGGATCTCAGTACAAATGCAACAATCCTGTGCGTGTTGAATTGCTGCTATCTATCTGACAAAAGTGTAAGGGACACTATTATAATTTTATTATATTAGTATTCCTAATAGTAAATACACTATATAATTTTGTACATTTTTTTTAAAAAAATGGATTTTATTAAAATTCAGACCTGAATTCTGTCATGCTTTCTGCTTTCGGGTGATAATTTTATCTGTAAATAGTAACTCAGGCTACTGGCAAAGTAAAGTGTTGTCCAATATGAGTAAGGATATTGCAATCACCCTAAATTGTTAACCTTGTGCAAATTCTATCATATTTGAATTTTCTGCTTTCTGGGAATGGGGAAAACTGTTCTCTTAAATGAGTTAGAAATATAATATTAATAAATTTAGATTTGTACACTGGAACACCTTAATTGATGTTGAGGTGTTGAAAAACAATTAGTTTTGTCCAGATTGTAAGTTATAAGGAACAATTTTTTTCCTCTGTATCTTGTCAGAAGTTCAGTAGACTAATAGATGTGCGAAGGATGTAAATTGGTTTCAACTTTTCCTCCTGTGATTTCACATATAGCAGTCAAGGTGTAGACGTTTTCCCTGAGTCACTATGCTAAAGCATATGCAATATTACCATAGTTTAAAGACCTCATGGTTGGGATTATCAAGTAGAATATGTTTTTGTCTAGTTCAAAGATGGTTAGCTGGATCATCCACAATGGGAATGATGCTTTGGGATCCACTCCCCCACCCCCAGTCTCTTCTAGTTCCGATTGTGCCTAGTTACATGCACATCTATGCTTAGGTTGAGTAGAAATCAAAGGTTGTATACGTTTGCAAAATATGGGCAGACAGCAATTCCTGCCCTGGGTGCCTCTGGATGTCTCAGTCATTTGGTGGTAAAGGCGATTACCTCCCCTTAGTCACAACAGCGGGCTGCTGGGCATAGCAAGGCTGAACTAGACAAAGAGCTTGAAATGCCAGAGAATCAGCAATGACAGGAGCCAGGTGGGTGAAGGAAAAGAGCAACTTCACTGCTGGATTTAAAGATAATTTTCTTTTCTCTCCCTCTTTAAACTTAAGGAAAAGAAAAAGCAACAGCAGAGCAGTGAGAGCAAGAGTGTTTCAGACAGTTTATTCAAACTATGATTAAAGGTATTTTGAGGCAAAATAGTAGCTTTTGTGACACAGGATAGACAAATGTCTACAAGGATGGTTTAACTGTGTGCAGCAGTGCCCTGCTTTTGCGATCATAACAAGACCAGCTGATAAAGTTGCTGCCTTCTGTAGGTTCCACTTCACTTCTGAGACGATGCGGAGTTATCTTGTAAATAGGCAATTCGGGGAAGCTATGAAAAGTTGCCTGATACTTGCAAGTCCTAAATGGACTTTTACCCCTTGCAGCATCCATTAAGTCATTCAGCGTTCATTGTGATTGCAGAGCGGCAGCATCACTTGTGCCATATAAACAAGCTGTAACTAATGTGAAAAGAAAAGTGTGATGTGATTATAACTAATATTAGATGTAGCACTGTAATCCTACGCTAACAGAATCTCTAATATTCCTTATGTCTAGTTCCTTATACTGTGTTTAGACACAAGCTGAGGCAGTGACAGGTTGCAGTTAAGGAACATGTAGGAAAAGAATAGATGATAATCTTAATACTTGCAAATACTTACTCAACGAGATATAAAGGGGGCACAGATCTAGAGCATAAGGGCAAGCCATGGAAGCTCATGCTGTGAAGGGCAAGGCAAAAGATGAGACTGGCTAGAAGAGAAAGCAATACAGTTGTCAAAGAAGCTTCTTCCTGCACTGAGGAACAAATAGAAATAAAGGCTTGGTGGAAGATCTCACAAAGTAGAATTTAACTGATAAGAGAAAACCAGAGGACCTGGAGATGTTAGACAAAGATGAAGGACAGTAGATGGAGAGAGGAGGAGTGAAAGGGCTGAGGAAAGACAAACAAAAGTGCATGTGAGAAGACGAGAAACTCACACTGGTATGAAGATGAGGTGTCATAAACAACTTTAAAGCATGAAAGGTCCTGTCCCCAGAGTGTGATGAGGCAGTGCTCTGTCTGCTGAGGGTAAGGATTGATGCAAATGTGAAAAATGTGCCATCAGACGAGTAAGATTTTTCGAACAGGTGTTCAGTATATGTGGTAAAACTCAGGTGACTGACTGAGACCATTCTTTTCACTCTTATGCATGCAAAAAGTCCTGGTACCTAAAGGGAATGATTTGGACAAGTGTTCAGAGCACTTGTACAAAAAGATCTTGGATAACAATGGGGTTTCATGGTTCCTTTTTTTTTTTTCTATCTTATTAGATCATCTGAGTCAGTTTACTTCATAAATGTCACGGAATCTCATTAGCACATACCTATAGGACAAACAGTTGCTTACAGGGAATCCATTGCAGTTTATATGGTTTGATAGGACATGAATGGAGACTTCCTGACACTCAGATTAAGGAAACAAAATGGAAATTGAGTGTGAAAAGTGCTTAACAGTGCAACAAAAGAAAGATAGCTAAAGAAAATAAATCTATTTTGTTACAAAATTGTAGCTTAGAATTGTAAGGTTTAAAAATGGTCACAGCTCTCTAATTATATCCCATTGTCTCTAATGCATGAATGGAAATGAAAAGAATGACTATAATGTTTTGATCTGAAACAGTTGTTTTAAAGTAGTGTTCAGTTGAAGGAAAGAAATTAGAATATGCAGTTATTCTTTATTTCATCACTTTAATTTATTATTTACATAGTCTATTATAAATGTATACAGTCTAGAGAGGGTATCAGGATAATTACATGATTTTTTTTAATCTAACAGTTGGTAATAAAAATAGAGTTCATAAACAGTAAGCAGGCTTTACTGGGGAAAAGTGTTGTGTTAGTGTTTGGTTTGGATCTGTTTTGCTATGCTGAGGGTATTTGAATATTTTGGTTTTTTTCAAGCCACAGCTGTGATTTAAAAAATAAATAAATAAATTTAAAAATTGCTCTCAATTTTTGGCTGAAACAAACCCAAATTTTAAAGAAACTCAGTCAATACTATTTAATCTAGCTATGTACTAGTAGTACATTTTAAGATAAGAATGCTTCACATCTTTACCGAAAAATTCATAGTTAAACAGATCAGAGCAAAAGGAGATGAAATAAAAATAATAAAAATGGTTATGCAGCACTTGATCTTACTCTCCTTTATATAATGTTTGGCCTTCAATGATTTGTGCAATCTGTACTTACTCTTTCACTCTTCCCTATTATACTGTTTTTCTGGACATGCATCTCACTACTAGAAAACTCCATGGCTGTTGCTTCAAGGCGACAAACACTATCATATTCAGGTCAACAAACTGATATTCTTTTCTGTGGATAAGTGTTATTATTATTTAGCAGAAGGTTTAAAATGCTTTCCAGAAGTCTATTTTATTATTGGGGGCTGTATAGTACCAGCACATAGTTAAGTCTTTTATTTTTCCAAAACGGAAACTTCAGACTCAACTCTGATGGATTAAAGCTCCAAAGCTCCAGAGAAAAATGACAAAAGGACGACTTGTTTCCATGTGAACAGACAAAAAAAAAAGAAAACACAAATTCACAGAATCGTTTAGGTTGGAAAAGACCTTTAAGTCCAACCATTAACTCAAGCACTGCCAAATCCACCACTGAACCATGTCCCTAAGCACATCCACATGTGTTTTAAATACCCCTAGGGATGGTGATTCAGCCATTTCCCTGGGTAGTCTATTCCAGTGCTTGACAACCCTTTCAGTGAAGATTTTTTTCTGAAGATCCAATCTAAACCTCCCCTGGTGCAACTTGAAGCCATTTCCCATTGTCCTATCTTTTCTTACTTGATAAAGAGACCACAGCCGCCTCTCTACAACCTCCTTTCAGGAAGTTGCAGAGAGCAGTAATGTCCCCCCAATTTTCTCCAGACTAAACAACCCCAATTCCCTCAGCCCCTCCTCACAAGACTTGTGCTCTGGACCCTTCACGAGCTTCATTGCTCTTCTTTGGACACATAAAAATAAGGCATTATCAAAAAATTCAAAGTCCCCCTCAGACTTCCAGTACTTATTCCTGCCTCTCAGAGAGCACATAAGTTTTCCTAGGCACTATATTCAGAGTGATGTGAAGAAGACAGATCGGGATGGGTAAGATTATGACTTAAGATGCTTAGAAATACCTTTTACAGCAGGTGAACTGTTAGATAGAAAACAAGTGAAAGGTGCTGGTAGGTTGATTTGAAGTGCTTTTATTTATATTGGAGATACCAGTGCCAATTAACCCTAAGACAGAGGGCTGCCATTGTAATGGTTTCCCCCTGAGTAGTTAAAATAACAGCTTCCCTTGTCTTCTGTTTAAGTTTTGTAACCTGGGCCCCCCAGATAATTACTTCTCCATTTTTAATCTGTGTTAAGGATTCTGTTGCTGTACAGAGGTAAATGGGAGGGAACAGTGACTATCAGAAGTAAGGTTATATACATCTAACAAACTTTGAGTTGTCCAAGTGATTAGGAACTACTTCTTTGGTGTGTGAGATTTTTTTGTTTGTTTGTTTGGATAGTTGGCTGTTGGGGGTTTGTTTTTAATGCTTCCTAGTTCATCTTTCTGAAGCAAAAGAGATAGATGCATCTTGAGCAGAAAAATCATAGGTGGCTAAGGATGAGATGACACATGTGAATGTCAGATGACATTTTCAGCTAAGCTGGTGAACTTCCTACATCAAAGTATGACTGACTTGCATGAGTACAGTACCTACACCATGACTACCACAAAACTGAAAATCTGGGTAAAGCAGATATCACTTTCCTGATAGGTTTTTCCCTTTATTTTTTTAAGACCCTTAACATGAGGGGGGTGGGGAAAGAGAAAAAAGAAGTCTGATACAGATGCCAAATCTTGAAAAGCACAGTGGAAATAGCCCAAACATACCAAGAAGAGATTAATGTGTTATTTCTATAGGACAGATTGGAAGACTATTAGAAAACAGAGGGAGGGAAGGACTTAGGCTATCTGTTCTTCCATGCAGGGAGCCTTAATGACAATTAGAGTATGATTCTAGAGCAGGATGGAAAGGTTAGGTGTCATATATAGTATCTGCTAGTAAGTTATTATTATGTTTCTTTTCTGTGATGGAAAGGCACCAGCATGAAGATTGATTAGGTCCAGGTCAACTTATCAGCTCTGGGAACAGAAGCAAATAGATTTCCTTTTGAATAGATACTGTTGACTTGCCTGACTTGGACTGATTATGTCAAGTAAAACTGTCCTATACCACATGTGTTTTATCCCAGTTATTTCTGTGACCTAGAAATACTTTGCTCACATGGAACTTTGACTTTGAAGAATATAACTTATAATATGAGAAGAGGAAGTGCAATGTAGAGCAAGTCACAGATCCATTGAGACTGAAACCTTGATAACTGAGAGTGGAGAAAAAGTACTTTGATACTCATATGATGCCCTGTAATTTATACATTGACTCACTTGATTTACTGCTTCTATAAACTCGTGCACAATATAAAGTGACAATTTCCTCATGGGAAAGAGGCAGGACCTTGGCCCTTTAATAAGATGTATTCAAAATAATGAGGTGCTCTCCTGTACATAAGCTTCAGAAATATTTGCAATTTAAGACATACCAATTAATAAATCACAAATGTCTTAATTTGCTGTTCTCTATATGAGAAACTATTTTATTAAGTCATCAAACTGACATTAAAAGTAATAAATTACTTACACCAAGTTTAATTTTCATAACTGAGCGAAAAAGTTAATTATCAAAGCTGTAAAAAATAATGGTTTGGATAGATTAGTTATTTATCTTTCAGGAGAGTGGTGTGGCATTTGTTTTTAAAACTTTGATGTGCAAAATGCAACTGCTTTGCAGGTTTTCACCAGTTTCTGAAAATGAAGTGTATTCTTGCACTATAAACGTTCCTTAGCTGTCCTTGCAGACATGTCATCCTCTTCTTGGTCAACCTGAATCACAAATTGCTACTATCATATGTAACATTCCATGCTGTACTATAAGCGGTTGCAGAGTAAGGTCCCCACTAAGAGGGACTTGCTACTCCATTTTGTAGTGCTTGTTCTCAAGTAAGTGGAGTTCTCTTCCCACCCCTCCAAAGCACATCTTTAAACATTAGAGAATAGATAACAATTAGAAACTATAGGAAAATGTATGGCTCAATGGCTGTTAACGCAATTAAATTATAGGAACAAAATATACTCTGCTGTTCCACGTACTAGAACTTTTAACCTAGTAATTTTCATGCTATAGGAACCTTCCATCTTAGACAAATTAAAACATGTGCTTAAGCTCGTGTCAGTTTTGTGAAACTAAGAAAGAGGTTTATAACAATAACCTGGTCACTATCTGCTGTAACAGAAATATGAGAATCTTTCCAATGAAGCAGGCAATTATTTACAAGCACTTCAGGGTAGCCAGCATTGGAGAGGTCTTAAAAAAAAAAAAAAAAAAAAAAAAAAAAAAAGAGAGACAGACAGACAGAGAGAAATTATTTTAATTACTTTCTTAAGTAACTTAATCTCAGCACCAGAAAAATTTTTTACTCAAGTATTCATGAGCAATCTTTTTCGTCGACATGATCTCCCACTACTGAATGCAAGAGCATTTTAAGCCATTGTAACTTAAGGCAGTGTGGGTTATAAGAACATATCGTTTTACTTTCTGCAGTGAATGCTTCCTGCATGAAATTACTTAACGTTACTATTTGAACAGAGTAGCATGTAAACATCTCGGCTACCACTGATGAGCTTTAGACTGCCTCTAAAATAATAACCTATAAAGTGCACAATGGAGGAGGAAGCCACGTTCTCCTGCCAGGTCTCAGGTTGCCCTCGGTTATATGGGTGCTCTTAGACAGAGCTGGGGCTCCAGCGTGGTTGAGTGGAGGTAACCACACCAGTGCCCTTCCACCCAGTGGCTGGAGGAACAGCAGTCAAAATCCTGGAAGTTTGTAAAGTTCAGCTGATGCAATTCAAAACCACAGGAATGAAACTAGGTGTTAGTCTAGCTAGTTCATTTACAACTTCGGGCGTGCGCTGGGATCCTAAAATTGGTCTTCACTATCTGATTGCTCTGAAGCATTTAATAGTGCTGCAAATTGAAATGGCATTTTCAATGGTCTGCTTTTTTATCTTAGGGCAACAGACAGAATGTGACGTTATAATGATCAGCTGTAATGCCATCGTGTCTTCATTGTTCAGTTTGTGAAAGTTGTGGCTCTTCTTCTATCTCATATACTACATAACATTAAAATGACTGGGACTTGTACTTTATTCACGTTATCTAAGGCTTTATCTGCTTCTCTTACCTTCTGTTTCTCATTCTTAATGGTTATGTAAGAGTTGTATTAACTCTCTAAAACTAATTTTCCTTGTTGATAAAGTAGTTAACAACAAAAAAGAATTTTTCCATGGCTCATATAAATCAGCTTTGGGTTCTTTACCTAATCTTTATATCCATCATGAGTTGTCTTCACTATATGTACTTCTGTTGAAATCTCAAAACCATGGACTTCCAAATGATTGCATTAGCACACTAGCCTAAATTGAATCCATGTGTATCATTAAAGCCCCATGATGCAAAAGAACTGCCAAGAACCTGCAAAGAGTTTTGTTTTATTAATGTAATATTGCAAAAGTAGTCCAATGACTGCAATGGGAAAAATAATTCCAAAATGAAAAATATTAGATTCAAAAAACTTCTGTAATTTTTCGGCAGTGTTCACTTGTTCTCTCTGTTCAGTGTGCTTGTGGGCAATCTCCTGTGCTAAAATATTCCTTCTATCACCCAAAATGTGAGAAGGGTATGACTTTGACAATCGCTTGCATTTTAAAGTATTGATTCTTTATTTAAAGGGTTTGGCTACCTTGCTGATGTTGTAAATAAAGAAGGAAAATTCTAGCTGTCTAGTACTTATGGTTTTATTAAAAAATGAACCTTTTTTTTTAATCATTAACTTAACTATGATTTGCACATATCTCTTTGCTAACTACAGAAAATCTGGTCATCGGTGATTTTTCTTGGGTTTGCCTCAACGAGACATTGAAAGCCAGCAACTGTAGCTAGTAGAACTTCTTGTTTCTGATTCTCTAGCCCCCAAATCATGAGCGCTTCTTTTTGTTTTGAAACATGGATTTGTCCATCTGAATGGAAAAGTATTTTTTTAAAAAAAATATTTTATATATAATATGGATATTATATATATTATATATATAATAAAAAAGAGAAGTATTTTATTATAAAGCAACACCATGCAGAGGAAATTGAACTACTTTTGTCTTCTGAAGCAGAAAATTGAAAATAAATATATATCTTTATATACTTTTTATATCTGGTTATTCACTTTTTCTCCCATAATGCATATTTCATTCTATTTGAAGTGACTCTGCGGTACCTCTTCTTCATGACAGCAGGAATGTAAGCCAATAAATCAGTCACTAATAAAGATGTAGCATTCATTACAGCATTGGAGGATCTTTCTATAATCTGAAATCAAGCACACCAGTAGTATAAGTTCGTTTCTACTGGGAAAAACTGCTATCCCAGATCAGAGTATCAAAGAAAATTATTGGTTCATAATTAGACACTTGAGATGTTGAACATGGTTCAGAGTTTGTGTTTCCTTTATGTTTAAATACGCATGTACACATGCTGTTGTGTACCGGGGTACATTTGGCAACAGTAGGTAGCCTACTAGAACAACTGTTTCATTTTAAGTGGTGACTTTCCCAGTATTCAGAATAACAACTTGTTTTTAAATATCTCAACATCCGTGCCTTAGTATTTGCTGAAAGGATAAACCCCACAATAACCACGATGGGCTACAGCAGTCGTATGTGAGGCCTTTACCTGAATCATTGTGCTCAGAGTGTTTAATGTGACCTTTGTACAACTGAGTAGATGAAATTTCTAAGTGGATGATATTGTGTCATTGCTTGCAGCTACAGTACTTCAATTTTATTTAGTTTTCTGTATTTATAGCTCAGCATCATGGAAACTCTAGATAGTTGCAGAGGTTTTTTATGTTTATCAACAAGAGATATCTGAGAGGTGATGGAATTAGATGACCCAGGAAAGATATTAGACCTTTCTGCGGAAAATAGCTGTAATTTATGGTGCAAATTAAAGTTTACTTTTTTTTATTTTTTTGCTCACTGCACACTTATAGAGCATGTTTTTATGTCATCTTCCTTCAAAGCTACTTAAAGGCATGGGTCTGCAAGCCAGTAAAGGGTCTGCTGCACTCTTTAAGAATAGATTCAAACAGAAACCAAGTCTTGATTGTACTTTGGAACTATTACTGTGGGGCTGTGTCTCTTTTCCTGTTTTGTTAGGGCTTTTTTTAATTTTCTGTTTTCTTTTTTTCTTTCTTTTTTCTCTCTCCATTAGCTAGGAAGGAACAGACCCAGAACTCAGACCTTTTTTTAAAAAAAGGAACAACATTAAATGGGCAAAATGGTATAGAATGTGACGTTTTAATGTAAACTAACTAAAAATCTATTTTCACTGCTCAGATGTGTCAATTGAATTTGACAGAGAGAGAGATCCTAAAGCTGGCTTCAACTTCAATTTGAATAGTATCTTGGTCACTGTTTGCACACTTGTACTCCAAATGTTAACCACATAAGGACAAGACTAATGCATTCATGTCAAGACCACTTATTAAGAGCTTGGTTAGTATAGCTAGATGTTGCTAGAAGGTGAAACTTCATGTGTGTATCAAACCCTACGAGTTGTATTTTGCTCCTTCAAACATCTCTAAGTGCCACTTAAATACTGTATGAGTCTTAAGAGGACTGAATTTGAAAGCCTTGAAGCTGAAAAATTGAAGTGAAGTTGAAGCTGGAAAAAGGTCCCAAAGCTGAGATGGATTGAACTGCTGGTAAACATGTTCAAATAGTTTCAAATATCTGATTATTGTACCCATTCCAGCAAGAATTTGAAGATTAAATTGACTTTTGAAATATATGTTAAGTGTGGGAACTGAACTATACAGCAAGGAGTAAAACACTTCTGTACTACATATGCTACCGAAAATGCTAATCTCCCCATGAGATAAAGGGCACATCAGAACAAGAGTGTAGATAACTCACATAAACAGGGCAAGCCCTACAAAACACAGGCCTTGGAAGAAGAATGGAATAAAGGATTCCTTTTAAATGAAGTGTTTTATTTAACTAGTGTCAGACAGGAATAATTTCTAGGCATCATGACCACAATAAAACTAGGTTTTAACAGGTTTAAAAGGAGAGGTTTTCCAAATATATGTCTTCTATAGGAGTTTTTTCACATGTGTAGAAGACATGCTGTGGAGGGAGGGAAAAGCCTGAAGGTAGCATCACCATTAGATTGTGGTCGATAGAAGTAAATTAAAAGACTCTCTAGACGGGATGGAGAAACACTCAAGGCAGTCAAAGCAAAACCATCCATTCTGGTGCTGTGGAACAGTAGTCTAGAGATGCTTAGTTCAGCCTCCTTGTGGTCCAGTGGCATTTTCCTCCTGAGCAGAACTGCAGGTGTACCTGGACTGCTCTGTCATTAGTGAAAGTAGTATTTCACTCTGAGGGGCTGATTCAGCACCTGTTATTGATTGACACGAACCTCACTGAGAGGAAGAGCGAGCTGTGCCAGAGCAGTGTTTCTTGACAACTGTGGGAGTCTGGCAGGCATAGTCTTTAGGTAGCATACTGTGAAAACCCATCAGGCCCTCATATTCCCAGATAAGAAGTCTCTAAGAAAATCCAGAAACGTAATTAAAGTATACTAATGATTTATTAAACCTGGTTCAAGAAAGAACATTTCACTTGCAGATCAAAGTCGAGACAGGATTTAGTGCGGGGGTTGTTTTCATTTAAAGTGGGCAACTAAAGGGGTATGAAGAAAGATTCATGAGCAAAATTCAGGTTGAAACATTGGAAGTCAATGCTTTAGCTTAAGGACAAAGGAAGGTAATATAATGGAAAGATTGTCCTAGGACAGGCTGAACATTTATCTAGCCTGCTCTCTTGTCTGTGATAGTAGCTGGGGGGGGAAATGCAAATGCTTGAGGGAGAGCATAAGGCTGCTGAAGCAAGTGTGTAGTAATACTTCATTACTTTCCCAGATTCAAACCATGCATAACTTAGAAAGTTACTGAGCTAGAAGGGCTTTCTGTATGTTTAACCCTGAAAGTATTTCTCTTCCATGAAGATACCCAAGCTTTCCTCAGACTTGGACTAACTTGCAGCATCCTTTCACCAGGAACCCTACAGCTTTGCTACAAGCTATGTGATGAACTACCTACTTTTGGTTATTTAAAATTTGTCACCTAGTCATTTCTATTTGAGACAACCTAGGTCTTGTACCATAAGAGGTGGCAATCCGTCTGTACCTTTTCCCTCCACGCCATTCATGATTTAGCAGACAGTTGGTGCATATCCTTTTCTTTATCCAGACTAATAAGCCTGTACCTGTTCATTCATAGAATAATTCAGGTTGAAAAGATTTCAGGAGGTCTTCAAGTCTAACCCCACTTTTTTGTACAGAATCAGTCTAATACTTTCATCTTCCCTTTTTGAAGTCTTTCCAGTTTTACTAGAGCCTGTGTAGACAGAGGATTATGCTGCACATTCCTTGAGAAGCAAGGTCGCTATGGGTTTGTAGAGAGTTATAATGATGTTTTCATTTTTTTTTTAATTCTTTCCAAAATATTTATACCTATCTGTCTTTTCTCTTTTTTCTTTTTCTTTTCTTTTCTTTTTTTTTTTTTTTTTGACTAGCCTCTTCAAACTGCAGGACATGTGAAAAAAAATTTTATACATGATGAAGTTGTTTGTGAAGTCATGTATGCAAACTTTTCCCAGTTAAAGTACCGGTACTTGTTGAAAATCTGAACACAGAGAATATGTTATACTTCAGTTAAGAACTCATTATATCAATGGAGTTTTATAAAAAAAGTACTGTCTGTCTTTCTACTATTAATATTCATAACAATGACATAAGAATAAAAGACAAGACCTTGTACTTAACTTGATATTAAAGACAGACTATGATGGAGGAAATGTATCAGAGAAAAACTCTCCTTCAATTATTTCTAAAACTGAGGGAAAGGGTAAAATGACAGTTTTTTGCAGTGAATAGCATAGCATATACTTAAATTGTGGAATTCATTATCCACATGAGACTTTTGTTGTCTGTATTGTAAACAGCAAATCTATAACCAGGCTTTAGAAAATCTGAAATTTAAGTGTAGGGAACTGTGATTTTAAATCTCTAATGTAGACCTGTTACAGTAGAATTTTGATAATGCTGCATTTAATTTGGATGCTCTTCTGATGACATAGATGGTACATTTTCATAGGTATGCCGCTTTTGATTGTAGTGGTAGTAATATAAATATGGCCCAGACATGGACAAGGACCCAAACTGAATGCTATCAAAAGGAATAAAACTACATAATAGCATGTTCTTCATCACAGAATATGTAAAGCAGAAGTAGTATACCACATACAGGCTAAGATCATATCAGACTAAACTTTCTCCTTGGTTAGGGCAAGTAAAGCTTTTTTGCCAGGTGAGAGGCGGCAGCAGTAGTACAGAGCCCACTACCCATTCATCCTTTCACATCTGCCATCACTTCTTCAATGATTGTGAAAAATGCCTTTTTACTGATCTATAGAACTGTGTCTGAACAGAGCCTTCATGATGGTGATGAGCATTGCCGAATGCTGTCTAACTTTTATACAAACCTTACTTAAATGTGCACTGATTTTAGGCTTATCATTAATGTTCTACACGTAGCCCTCTGAGGATTGTGCTTAAAGGTAGACAGGCTACAGAGATGCAGATCATCAGTAAAATGAGGAAACGAGACCTGCCTACTGCCTTATCAGTACTGGTAAAGCCTTACCTTAATTATGGTTTTCTAACCTTTTGCACCATACTTCATGGAATTTCTGAATAAGGGAATAAAGGCTAAAAAACTTCACTGACAAAATGATAGGAAGCTTAGGAAACTGTAGGGTTTAGAGAATTCTTGAAGGCAATGGATTCTGGGATATAAAGGAGACAGAGGAGGTAAGATGACAGTTTTCAAGTATATGCAAATTAGCTGCACTGACAGAGTGAATTAAGTATTTTCCATATTATCCTATGCATCAAACACAATACGATGGGCATAAAATGAAGGGTGGTTGGTTTTTTTTTACATATGCTAGGGGAAGTTTTGAAGCAGCTGGAAGGAAGACTAGAGGAATCTAAATTACTAGAGGTTTCAGAATGAGGCTGTACAAACACTGCCTTGCTATCAGGAGATGGTATCTCGCAGATTTTTTTCTGGTTTTGGTTTATTTTTTCCCCTCAGGATAGTAGATCTGCTGTAAATAAGTGATTTTTACCTCCATTATTCTGTAATAAAAGTAATGTTGAGACTGATTCTGCTGCACTGCACAATCTGATGTTGGTATTTAATGGAACAACAACCTTAAGATAATGTGGAAAAGAGTCATAGAAAATGATTGACAGGCTTGAGAAAATGTACTAATGGGCTATTCTAATCCAATAAAAGAATCATAACAAGAACTAATGAATGGAAGCAGAAGTTGCATAAACTCAAAGTAGAAATAAGACACAGATTTTTATGCCAAAAGTGATTAACCTTTGAAACAAACTGCCAAGGGGAAGTGTGGGTTGTGTATTTCCTGAAGATTTCAAATTAATACCAACCGTTCTTTCTGCCAGTTAGGCTTGGTAACAGTCCACAAATAGTTTAATCCTTTTTAGAAGTGGAATTGATGTTTGTTTTGGTTTGGGTGTTCGGAGTTGGTTTGTTTTGGTTTAACACATCCCAGTCAATTTTGGCTTCTTCCACTCACCTTGCCACAAACGCAGTATCACCTACTGACCTTCCTTTTGGATTCTAGTAGGTATCAGTCCCTGGTTTAAGTAGAAGGTGTAACCAGTGGGCCATAGGAGGCAGTAGCATTGGTTCAGAGTTTGGATGTTGGAGGGCCAAAATAAGGATAGATAATCATTTCTTTCTTGTTCTGTTGACTATAGTCAAATCTTGGTTATTGGCATGCTACAGGGAAAATGGAAAAAAAAATAATTGGTGAAATACTGGGAATCAGATTAGATGATGTAACAGTGTCTTAAAGACTATGAATATACTAATTCATATCCAGTTGCTACTAGGAGATGTCAGTGATATGATTACATCTGTTTAGTAATTTGCACCTTGCCTGACTTAATGTTATTATCGGTCAATTTCTTAAGTAATAAAAAGTAATAAAAGATGCATTTTTTCTTTTATGATATCTTGATTTAGGTCTTTAAAGTTCACTTGTAAATTGCACTATAAATTTTATGTGCAATGTCATTGTTCAGTACTAAATCCAATGTTCTGTGCAGTACTAAATTCAGTGCTCTAACCCTGACTATAGCATACAGAGCATTGTAATCAAGCCGATGGAATAATACAACATTCATGTTGCCAGGTTCCTGTAAGCTGTTTGACTGTCACTGTGACTGTAGCCATAATAATGAATGTCTTTATTCAGTTGTCCTGTGACTTTTTTGCATGTATGGGAATATGGCAGCATTTTTCAAGTGTAAGAGTTTAACCGAAGTAACTAAAAAGTTTAGGGGGAGAAAAAAAAAAATATCCATCTTTCCTTACTCAACATTTTATCATTAGGAGAACTTGGCACCAAGTATTAAGTTCAGGATTTTTTGCTTGCTTAGACTGCTTATTTACTACCTAGTTAATATTTGTATATTCAAATAGTGCTAACAGCACAACTAAAGCTTGTTCTGCATACAATAAAAGCTAGTCCCTGGCTCAGGAGTTATATAGTAGAAGTGTCAGCTTGTAACACCCTTGCTCATTTTGCAAAGATATATACTTTGCAAAGAGTAATTTTGGATTAAGCAATGTACTACTAAGGAAGAAAGGATGTGAAATGTGGCCCTAAGGATAAGACTCATCTCCCTTAAATTAGCTATTCAAAGTGCAGTTAAACATTTCCTACTTGATCCCTTTTAATATTGATTCAGCTCCCTGGCCCAGGCAGACACTTCCCTTGTATATCTGACGTACTGTGCTTTGAACAGGTAGGAGCTTGACTTACGCAGCACGGTTCTGGGCTCTTAGACTCCTGCTATGATTCTTAGAGCTCCCAACCTTTGCCTGCCTTGGTTTCTTCCTAGATGTCCACTGTTTGTTGTATCTATCCCAGCTTCTTTTTATAGAATCACAGAATCATTTAGGTTGGAAAAGACCTTTAATATCATCAAGTCCAACTATAAACCTAACGCTGCCAAGTCCACCACTAAACCATGTCCCTAGGTTGCCACATCTACACATGTTTTTAAATATTTCCAGGGATAATGACTCAACCACTTCACTGGCAGCATGTTCTTTTCTGATTTGTGCAGAATGACATTTCTTATTCTGTTCCAAATAATCTCATATAAGATGAGGCCCAGGGGAGCAAGAAAGGTGCAGGGAAGACAGAGTGGCCAAGCTGAAAACCATGGCAGTGCTTATGTCTCCCAACACTGTGTATCAGGATCATCTGGATACAACAAATTATTTCTCTCCTGCCCACCTCATTGTTTCAGACTTCATACCTGAAGCAGAGGTTGCTTGCCACTTAGTGCAGAGTAGAGGTCTGAGGGAGCAGGGCAAGTATTCTGGATAATTGGAGGGTTTGACACTGGGATGCCCATCAATAAGAAATGGTGGGAGCAACAGGAAAAGCTCTTTATCGTAAAACGACATGCGGGGAAGGAGGAAAGGGAATGTGCCAGAGAAGGCTGCTCCACAAAAAAATCATTCTCTGTCTTTTATGAGGAAACTTAGGGGAAGAAGGTGAACTTCAGAAACCCTTTCAGAAGCCTTCAACATCATTTCGGAACAAAAAGTGGTGTTCCCCTCAACTTGCAGATGGGTAGAAATCCCAGATTTATGTAGTTCTGCTCTATAAGCATGTAACAACTTAAAAGATGCTTACAGA
The DNA here is from genome assembly GCF_015220075.1 of Falco rusticolus. NCBI lineage: Eukaryota > Metazoa > Chordata > Aves > Falconiformes > Falconidae > Falco > Falco rusticolus. The sequence continues at coordinate 52,712,916 of NC_051187.1, forward strand.
TGTTTGATCTGATGGGCTAAGCATTGTGCTAAGCATGGGTCTAATCACTGCTCCTGCTCCCACCTCTGCCTAGCCCGCTGTGAAATAATAGAAATATAATAGAAATAATAGAAACGTCTTTGTTTTCTCTTGCTGCTGGCGTCCCTATGTGTAGCATGAAGACCATAATATCTAGGAAATTATATTCTGAATTTCAGTGTGTAGGTGCCACTAAATTTTGTCCACTATGCTAAAAACCTAAAATTATCTAGAGGATGAGCTGCTTGGCTCTGCTTACTAACATCCATCTAATTGTGAAGGGCTCAGGCATTACATCAACTACTGTATGTTTGCATTCGTTACGTTAGAGTGGGCCCACATCTATTTCTACAAAGATAGATGATGCAGCACTTAGGTTATTCGCTCTCTCAGACCTTGGCTAACAACCTGGGAGTGTTATAAATCTGGGATTGCTATACACCTCTGCTGTAATTTCTATTATACCAAATTTGGAATTGAATTTTTCTTTTACACACTTGTGGTAATGAATTGTGGGTTACCAAAATTACCACTTAAAGTATCCACCAAATGCAAGCCACTAATTGACAAAATTGCTAATTACCATAATGCAGGTAATTGTATTCCTTGAGGTTTTAACTTTTCTTTTATGGGATTCTTAGTTCCTTTAGATGTTGCTGGTATCCATCTAACCAGCAAAACAAATAGATCTGCTGCTGCTTCCTCACTTTTAATGATTTTTTTAAATAGGTGTTTCTTATTTTTGAGAAAGTTTAAATGGAGTTTTCCACCTTGGAATAAAGGTACCTATAGAATAAGTAACCATATTCTGGAGGGTTTTCATTGAACACATGCAGAAGAGCTTATGCAAAATAAAATATAAAAAAAAAAGGGGGGGGGAAGGGCACAGAAAGGATGGAAACAAGTGACGTATAAATATTTTATTATGAAACATTAAGTATTATGTCTAGATTTAACTTAATACTTTTTTTTGTCCTTGTTACTACATTGCTGAGAAATGTTATTCTGTGCTTCCCAGATATCTTTTAGCAAGTTGTTTAAGTATTTAACTAAGGGGATTTTTCTGGCGTGGGGTGAATAACATAGAAATCTCTCTCACACAGATATGTGCTTAGAGATAATTAGCTGGAGAGCCTAATCCTGCATTTCTTACCCATCACATAAAGGTCAGAAGGCACACGTACCTTCCTAGTGATATTGGCACATGTATTGGAATCTTTTGTTTGGAGAAGAGCCAGCTGTTTACCAGTGAAGAAGGAGAGAAGATACTCTCTTTAATATGTCCCACCTTGGTTTCCATGAGCTTTGAGAGATAGCCAAAGAATACAAATTCAGAAGACTGATAGAGAGATCAAGCTTTAGTTTTGCAAGTGGTGATAGGAAAATTTCTGGCAGCAACTCAGTTTGAAGTTTTGGAAATGTTTCTTTTCAAACACTTCGCTTGGCCTACAGTATCCCATCCCTCTGTTCAAACAGGCATTTTAGTGGTACAGGCCTGGCAGCTGTCCTGTGTCTGACTTGCAAGCTGAAGTTCTCTGAAGGTGCTTCCACCAATACTCCTACCAGGATATGGGAGAGAAGCAATACTTCCTGGAGATCCGTAATGTAAGGACTGTAAAGTCAAATTATATTGTTACTGAAGAGCTAAAAGCAACCTTTGTCTGTACTCAATCAAATATTAAGTGTTTTCCCACTGAATAAAATGCTCTGTCTGTAAATGCTAGGTGGCGGAATTTATTTCCTCATCTTGTCCTTGAGGAATGTATAGATAAGTTGGTCTTTCTTACAAAATATGATAAAAATTTTGCCTCTTCTTCTGTCCTAGAATTTTAATCAAATAAATTGCTGCCTGCTTGTGATAGTGTTTACTGGTGAAGGCCTGCTGCCATTCACTTGTGCACATTTTAATCGGTTGGGATGAGAGACACTTAAGGATTATAGGGCAGTGAAATGGTCAGCAGGACCCCCTCCCTGTTCACTTCCAGGTTTTCTTCTTTTTATGCAATCTTTTCTTTTTGTTGTATAGGTAAAAATGTTTTTAAATGAGAAAGTGCTGCTGGTATAGTACAGCAGGTATATTCTCTCAAGCTTAAATCCTACTTAATAAAAAAAGTTCACATGCAGATATAATATACATGTTCTGACCATAGCAAGTAAAAGGATAAAAACTAATCTCTTCTAATTCCTAATGGAAATAAACTCTACTGATTTTTAAGGGTCCAGCCCCTTTTCAAAGGAACACTTTCTCACACTGTACCACATGTTGCCTTTTGTTCTCATCTTTTTCCAATATGTCCCAGGTCTGCAATTACATGAATCCATGATTGTCTGTTACGTTTTAGTTTGGGCTTAGAAACGTTATCTAGATACAGTTCTTTAATAAATTAGACAGGGTAGCTGAATCTTTAGTGAAATGTCAAGGATTAAATTCATGCTGTTGATTTGAATTTGTCACCTGCCTTCCTGCACTTATCTCTGAACTATTTTATGCAGTTTCATAAAACGTTTAACAGTTGCTAGAAAATAAAGGTTGGTTTAGTATAAATAAAGGTCACTCAAATAAAGACACAAAAATACCAAATACTGCTAGAAAAGGCTCAACCATTTGAAAGGTCAGATTAAATAAGACACACTGTGGGGTAATTTGCCCACCAGTTGCTTAACTCTGATGAAAGTTGATGAAAGCTCAGAGGTGAAAGAGCTGTGTTTTTAGGAACAGTTTCTGAAGCAAAATGTGATGAACATAGGTGTCTATGCTGTAAGTAGCCCTTCAAAGACACCTACCCTCATAACAGGTGACTATCTTTGTGAGATGATTGCAACAGTTATATCAACTCTCAGGTCTCATAAAGCAAATAATCTCAGAATGATAAAGCAACAAAAAGGGAAGGAAGTTTAAGAGCTGTTCTGGTCTTTGGTGCATCCGCCCTTGAGTTTTTGTGTGACGTCTCTGAGCGTTGACGGATTGAAAGCTGTATTATATGCTGTGCATTTTAATTTGATAATTTGTTTTAATTAAATGCTTCAGTTTTTCTTTTTTATTCTTTGAGAAATGTAATGTGTTTCTGTTATCTGTAGTGTATGTCAATGAATACTTTAGGAAGGTCACACTGTCAAAGAGCTTTCCTGTATGCCTGTGGTAAATTATCTGTTATGTACATCTTTTCTCTTCTACGTTATAAAGAAAGGTTCCATGAGATGTATTCAGATGAGTTTTGTTTCAAATATAGTATTTCGCACTTTTAGGACAACTCTTTGGGGGAGGTTCAGAAACTGGTTGGTAATATCCTACCTGCAATGAAAAGAGATCATGTGTTTGTGTGAATAGATGTGTAAGGTACTATCTTGTATATGTTGTTCATAAAGAGTTAACTCAGTGAAAGGAAGGAGAAGGAGGTAACTGGCTATCAAAGATGTTTGTCTCAATCTGGGAAAATCTCCAGAAACTTCAGGAAAATTATTTTCTGTCATAAGAAATTTCTTATATTTGGTTCGCTGGTGTTCTCCCAGTTTTCTTAAATGTTTCTGTAAAATGACTGGCAAGATTAACAAGGAATTGTATGTCACAGTGGGACAGTCACATGCCTTCTTTCCATTATCATTTTGCTATCATTAAGGAGTGTCTTCTGTTGCAGTTAACGCTTTTGTATCTACGGCAGTTGTTTATTCACACACGAAAGGGTGTTGGACGTGTGGTGTTTGTGTGTGTGTTCTGGGAGAGATTGTTTAATTTTTTACTTCTCTAACTTTCACGCAACTTCCACCTGGAGACTGCTGTTTCAGACCATATATCTAAATCACGCTGGCAATCCTGAGTCCGTACTGAGCAGACTTTCAACTACAAGCACAATTCAGTAGGAATTTACAGACCCTTCAATGGTATTGAATTTCCCTCTTCCAGAAGCTGTTTTTCTTGCAAAGCTGCTGTGTCAGTAGCAGATTTGGTGAAGTACCGAGACTGCCGCCCTCTTCACCTGAAGGCCAGGGAGCCTGGTTGTGTGCTTGCTGGTGGAGGGGCTTCTCACAGTTCTCTCCTTGGTACACAAAATTAATCTGCAGGACATAACAAAAAGCCTCTTTCTCTGGTTTCAGGAGTTACTGAAAACTGATAAAGGCAAAATATTGTTCCACCATGTGAAGCTTGTGTCTCGTATAAGCAACTGAATTTTGAGGGTTTTGTTTACTGGTCATATTTTAGACAGATTACCTTTTATTCTACACCGGTTTTATTTTATTATACATAAAGCAAAAGCACTGAGAGCGTAGCTCCACACCTTCTCATGTGTTACATTAACAGCATTAAATAAGAGGTTCGTTTAATCACTTGGATAACATTGTCACCTGAAATATTTTCAGCAGTCTTTGCCTATTTTTATTTTTTCAAAATAGGCTGTTAACTTGAAATATTCTGGTGAAGACCACCGCTTTTTCTACAGCTCTGTCCTGTATTTGTTCTTAGGGGTTCAGTTTGCTCCATCAGCTTTGACATTTAATCTTTATCAAATTCGCTTTCTGGTTTTCTGGACAGAACAAATTGCTGCGACCTCTTAAGTCTGATGCAACTACAAACTTAGTATTAAATCAGGAACTGATGGTTGTCATAGCAGGAAGGAATGTTTCAGCTGAATTGCAGTATGTATTTTATTATAGTACATGCTTTCTCTGACATAATCAAACATCCCACTAGTGAAGAAAATTCATTGCAGGGGAACTCTACAGCAGCTACGAAAGTTACTAGTGTTGGAGACCTGTACCTGAAGGTTAAAGTACATGTTAACTGGACTTTTAACACATGCTTTAATGGGACTGGTAAATCTCATTCAGGTTCTCTCTTCCATGTTTTGGGGGACAATCCTTTTATAGAGCAGCTAAGAGAGAGATACCTATATGTTCATAAATGTACTATGTAAAGAATGTCTTTGAAATGTGGCAAAACACCCTAAAATTACATATGTCAGTGGGACTTTCCAGATTTTCCTCATGCTAATGTGGTATGTACTTTCCTTTCCTTTTTTTTTTTTTTTTCCCCTTTCTCATGAAGCCGGACTAAACTTCAGAAATACATATACTTTATAGTGCTTGACTCTTCTTCAATTGACATTCTTGCTTTAAAATGTATATTTTTAGCTGTAGGATACGCCACATTATACTGTAATTAGTGGCAATCTTGAAAAACATTTTCTAATGCTTTTCAGCCTTCTCCAGAAAGCACAAACAATACCCAATGTGTTGTTGGAGACCATGTAGAAGATGTGTGGGTGTAGGAGGCCATGCAATACAATTAGTAAATACTTGAAGCAATAGCTCAAATAATTTCTTTGCCTATATAATTGCTTTATAATTCCAAAAATAGATGTTTTTGTTCCTGTAACACTACTTTCACTACGGTAGCATTCCAGTGGCATTTACTGTACTGGGTTTTTTTGTCTGCTTAGGTATAGTTCTGTGAATCATTTTGGTATTTCTAGAAGGTAATACGTTATATGCTCTTGGGCAAATCTAAGTTCCTATACCTTGTTTGATAAAACAAAATAAAGCAGAGTGGTTATGTTTAATGCTTGTATATTAAAAAAATATAGGTAAATTACTAAGACAAATCTGCGCCTGAAGATACATTTTTCTAACCTTGTACTAGGCAAAAAATTCCCCAAATAACATGCAACTTTCTGATAGTGACTTTCTACTGACAGGTAATCTTGAGGTATTCACCACTTCTAAAAATAGATGAAGTTAAGAATTTTTCATCAAAACACTCCAGCCATGGGAAATTTCAGGTCCCTTCTTTAGAGTTTAGCTGCTTACATCTTCTTTCACGATTACACTTGGGTGCACTATTCTTTATCACTACATCTCAATGTAAATTACATGTATGCTGGGTGAGCAATTAGACTTTCCTAGTGACTAAAGCCATTTCAGTACATGGCAGGATGAAAAAATTCAGAATGAAAAGTTATCTAAATGATAAACATGATTTTATGACATTTCTACTGAACTATGCCAATCTTCTGTGGTTTACATTAAGTAATTAGTTGCTCATGCAGATAAGAGAAGGTAGTAGATGCAAAAATGTGTTTATTTTAAAATAACCTAAAAATTAGGGCATTTTTAATCTTTGCCAACATAAACATTATTTGTTGGTTTTCTATCTTTTCTTTTCCTCTCTTTTTTTCTTTTTTTTCTTTTAAGGTTGTATTGCTCACTGAACCTTGCAGTGCTACACAATGGTTAGAGCATGTTATATTGTATTACACCTGAATCCCATTGTGCATGCCATAATGTAATGGCACTATATTGCTACCCTGTAACGCTCCCATGGTCCAATACAAACCCAACTCCGTTTTCAGTATCCACTGCTCCTGTTTTAAAGTAAAATCAGAAATAAACATGCACAGGCCAGCTATTAGATTATTTTGGCATGTCTTCTACTAGATTTTCAACAAACCCACACCATTTATTTCTTTTCCCATGTTTACTCCCATATGTTCACACATTGTCTTTCTTACTATATACCTGATTACTCTTCCTAAAACATAGAGCTGTACGTCCTGTTCCCATGTTCTGATCATCGCTCAGCACATCTTCCTTTTGCCAGTCTTCTGCTATTTCTCCTGTTGCCTGATTTCCTGAAGGCCATTTTTATGCCAGCGGGACATCTTTGGGTTGCTTGTCTAAGGAGCAGCAGGCCTCCACTGGCAGATGGGAGCTCATCTTGTAGATTTAAGCTGCGGAAACTCCTGAACCAGCACAGCGCAGGAGGCAATGCTCAGAGGTGACAGGCTGAAGGGACCAGCTGGAGCCTGAGCAGGATGGGGAAAACTGGGACTGAAGATACAGATAGCACAATAGCAACATGGTGCATTTTGAGTCACTAACTGAAATTAGCTTTTAGCTCTTATGTTACAAGCCACTTGCTCATTTTGCCCTCTTACAACTGCTGAACACTCAATTTTTTATTTTTTTTTTTTTTGAGTCATGCCTAACTTACAGAAAGGCATCCAGTTTCATTCTGAAAACTCAAATGTTCCTCCTTTCCTCAGCGTTGTACAGGAGTTGTGAATTCCTTTCAAACCTAAAACTCCTTTATCTGATTTACAGCTTCACTCTGCTGGAGTCTAAAAACACCAGGCACAATAACCCTGACTCAGCGTTTTAAGTCACTAGTGACCAATACGAACTTTAGTACAGCTGAAATAGTCTTAGTGGCTGCCTAAAAATTTGGATCAGGCCTTCAGTTGAATGAGCAGCACTGAACTGAATTTTTAGCTGGAATGTGAGAAATGGCAAAGGAAGAAAACCTTATTTTTGGATGTTTGAATCTCTTCCAAATGTTTTGCTTCCTGTCTGTGTATTATGGACATTTGCTTTGAGCTAGTTTTAGTGAAGATGATATTTTGCCAGGGAGATGTGAAAGTGTGAAAATTTGAGGTTGTTGGTAGAATACCTTTAATGGTTAAGGACAGACTATCTTTGCTCCTGTTCAGAGGTAAAGAAGAGTATGAAGGAGAAGGTACTTGGTTTATCCCAGCCACCCCTGTGTGTGAGTCCAGCCAAATTGTAGAAAGTCTCTTCTAATTTTCCAGCTTCCTGACTGAGAGCATATAGATTGAGAGGGGAATGGAAAGCAGGAGAAAATCTGACTTAAGTCCCTGCTCACAGCAGGAGGTAGGCAAGTCTTGCCATGGATAAGAAATTACTTCTGTTCTGTGTCTCTGGGGTATGCATGGAGTTAGAGAAACTGAGGTGTTCTAATTTTTCTCTGTTCACAGGGAAATTTGCATGAAAACAGTAGTCCCAGCCTCTTGTGTGAAGTTAGGTCAGCATCTTAAAATACAGAAATAGTGTATGATTAAAATGGCGCATCCAACATGTTACTAATAGATTCCCAGATAGTTGGAAAGCAAAGGGATAAGCAAATTAATTACCAGTTCTTACTGACTAATTGGATGGAATTGTTATTTTTGTGGAATTTTGTCATTTATGTGTTCGGAAATAACAAATTACTGTATGCCATGGTATTTTCATAGCCCATTCAGGTGTACAAAATGTTAATTTCACCAAACAGAAGAAAAAGTCATAGCAACAACTAACCCCAGTGGTTACAAAAGCATATGTTAGTTTCTGAACATTTAAGACGCTTGTTCTCATCTAAACACTTTTTGAGAGGGGAAATCCCTAAACAGGAATTAGAGATATACTTTGTAGAAAAGGTTCTGTATAGAAAAATGAACACGAGGAATGTGTAAGAAAGAAACTACTGACCATTTGGAAAGGTAATTATAGGAGAAAAAAAAATGTTGCTAGGTTAGGCTAGGACAGTATGAAGTATTGTTGTAGCCAAAGCGCAAAAGAATAACTTTTTGTCACTTTCAGTAAAATGTATAATAAATACATATATTCATATAAATATATTTTCTCATGCATGAAAAAGTGAAAGATTAGATATTTACATTCCAATTCCTATGTTAAAAAATTAAAGATTGATCTCTGGTGGCAGATATCACTTTTATTTTTTTAAGATTCTTCTCAATTATTTTACCCATCAAGCTAACAGAATCATAGAATCATAACACTCCTGTTTGTTGTTTATTCCCTCTTTTTCTATGTACTGATCATTGAAACCAGTCTACTTGTGGTAATGGGTTCATATGTGGATTGGTGTCATCATGAAAGGGTGACATTGAAGTTAAAAGAAACCACTAAAGAGGGACTCAGGGGAAGTGAAGCTAATTAGACAAGTTAAAAAGGGATAATTCATCGCACCCTTTGTCTTAGAAATACATTTCAAAGTTTCATTTCCATTTCAAAGTTACAGACTGTAACTTGCAGAATTATCAAGATGCATGTAGTTGGAGAATAACAATCTGGTTCTTTCTCATTCATAGCTAAACAATATTCTTAACGGCATGTGAGTCCCATGTCATCATCATCTAAAAAAACATAAAGACTGGCATTTCAGAGTGATCCCTCCCAGTTACTTTGAACGTGTTTTCCTTCTTTGCTTTTTTTTAGGTTTTTTTAGAAAGTTTAAAAAATATGCACGTACATAAAAAATTAAAAACTTCTGCCTTTGGAAAACTTGGCTGTTGTAGTTCTGCACAGGATTGTGCAGCAGTTAGGTTAGTTGTCTCTGTGTTACAGAATATAGAAGGTACATGAGCAACCAAAATGCCATCCAGTTCTCTTCGCAGAGTGAGCTGGTGAGCACTGTGACAATCAGTATAATTGAGGTTTTGTTTTAATTCCCTCTAATCAGACCTGAAAACTTTCTGAATAGTATTGCTTTGAGTAGATAACTTCTGATCAGCTCTGTCAAGCAAAGTTGCTTTTGAATACAAGGAAACTAGTGAAAAATTACTTCTCTATTTCAAAAGAAAATACTTTAAAACTTTTCCAGCAATTATAGCTATGAAAACAATGTAAATTATAATGAGCAGTAGTTTATAATCTGTCAAGTGAATGCTCCAGTAATTGTACATTTATTTGGAATGTGCCAAAAAATCTTATTTCCAAAACACAAATAATGCTAATTTTATGCTGTCGTCTTAAGCTAAACATTATATGGTTAAGGAAAGTACTAGATGGCAGGAAATGTTTGAGTTAATATTCCATGCTTCACGTTAACTTCACCTATTGCATGTGTATCGTGGTTATAGTACCATGCAGCTATTTCTAATATAAATGCTCATCTTCTCACATGATTGACTACTGTTTATGGCAACAAAGAATCTTCATATTGTTTATAGCACAAAAAGCCCAATAAGCAATGGGAAATGAGAGAAACTTCTGACACGTGATACCTGAACCTGCAGTTGAACTAGCTTTACAATTTAAAAGGTACTTGGGAATACATGTATTTTGAAAGCTGAGGAAGAGAACAGGTATACCAATGATTGCTGACTAAATTGGAATACATACTCTAGCCAAAAGATAGCTTACCGTATTTGTTTATCCATAAAGGTCTACTGGACAAGTACAAGGAAGCATCTAAAGCAGAAAAGAATTTAAAAAATAGTTGAAATACTATGGAGATTGCTTATTCACGTAACTTAAGTATTATTATTACTACAGAGTACAAAAGGAAAATAAGATTTCTCCCCTTGCAAGTGTACAGAATAAAATAATTTCTCAAGAAAGAAAGCACTCAGAAATACAGTAAATTGAGTAACTTAATATAGAATATAATTTAATACCTGTAACCTACATAAACTAATTTACTAGTGTTTTACATTAAATTATACTATTAATACATAATATAATTAAAATATTGTAGTATGAGGAGCAGACATGACCCTTGTGTTTAAAGACCTGATTCCACAAATAGATGAGCAGCCACAAATCTCACTGAACTCGACGTGCTGTAGCCTTAAAACACAATGGATTTGGAGTATGCCTGATGCGTGCAATTCTAATTCTAAGTAATGTGGTCTGGAAAAAATCCTCCAAGGGAAGCTAATCCTATAGAAGAAAGATGTGCAGTTTCTATAGCAGACAGTTATTTAGAAATCTGGAGAGGGTCCAGATGGAAATGCAGATTCTGATTTGGCAGGTAGAACTATTTCCTTAGTGAGGCTGCAGCCGTTAACAATGTGGGCCTTTGATATACAGAATTTTCTTGAAAACATGAATAATCTTTCAGTTTGATGTTCAGAGCTTTTTAATATCGTTTTTGATGCTCTGTAGACATATTGATGTAAACACAGCTATTATTTATTCTAGTAGTAGACTAGCATACTCAACAAATAATCAAGTAAGAATTTCTTACTACTTTTCATTAACAGTACAGACAAAGAGAAATCACCAGATAATTTTGTCTGTAAAACACTTAAATTGATGTAATCTTCTAACTACCTGGCCACAAAATGCAACAGTAACAGATTTTTCCTATATGATATGGGGGTTGCTGTCCTCTCCTCTTTGCATTTCAGAGAAGCTCTTACTCAGTTTTCTTTAGATAGGCAGGTATATTACAAAATGTCACGTTAAGAAGGGGAGTTCATTCCAACTACTTGAATCTCTGGAGACTTATAACTTCAGCTGAAGATTTTTATTATAAAGTACAAGTTTGTGACAGAATAAGGTTCAAAGATTGACTGTGATAATACGCTGACTGCAAAGCAAGCTTAAAGCAGTATAGCTAATGGCAGCTAGCATGAATTAGTCATAGAACAATGTTCTTACCCACCTGGTGTCCCTATGGGGGAGAAGACAGGTTCAGCCTGTTGACTGATCCCAGAAGTTACAATGGAGTCTTCCCTAACTTCTCCCCTCATTTGTCAGCTTTCTTTACTTCATAGTACGTTGCATGTTCATTTATAATACGTAGGATTGGCAACAAATTTCTCACTTCTAATGCAAATTCGTACCCATTCTCAGATAGCACCACTGAAGTTCTGTTCTAGCTACACATACTTCTCAAGAGGGGTTTTGCCCTCTTCTGGGAGGGCTATTTGAGTCGGAGGCCGTGATCTCCCACTGCCACAATTATCTTTGTCCTATTTTCAACAAACTTTCTGTTGATGTCAATGGGTTGCAATGCCTTACCAGCCTGTCTCCTCTCATAGCCAGAACTTTCCTCATTTGAAGGCTTCTTTCTGAGTAACTTAAATAATGGTATTCTTTTCACTACCTGTTCTTTGTTTCCCATCCTTCCCAAGGCTGACTCCCTTGATTAGGAGCCCTTTTGTTCAGAACGGTTTTAGAGAACGGGTCAGCTTGACCTAACTTTATGCACAGATTTGTGTATAGTTAAACACTAAATTGGAGTTTGTTAGTTTGGGAGTTTAGACAACAAATCCCCTCCTCCTGGACTTATTTCAGTAGAGGAAGAGTCAGTTTTCTTTACATTGAGGTGGAGGTTGAGTGACTCCAGTCACACATGTTGTTGTTACTGATGGGCCTCAGATGATGCCCAGTGAGGTGTAGTAGCACCTCGGAGGCAGGTAACTTTGGGAGGGAGGTGTGCATTGCTATTACAATGAGATTGTTTCCTCTGTGGAAAGTAATTTTGCCACAGTGACTGGCTCAGCAGGGGACATCTTCTCATAGATCCTTCATGTGACAATGGCTGTGCAGCTTATCAGCTGTGTGGTGCCACCAGGGAGCATGATGGAGCCTGGCCGCGGGGTCTGCACTGGTGTTACTCCTACCCGCAGGTGCTGGGCTGGCAGGGTGTGATGCTTAGGGGGCTGTGGTAAAGGAGATTCCGTGCGTGCCAACTACTCTGACAGCGATAGCTGTATTATACCCTACAAAAAGCTTTCTGTAATACTATGCTTCTATTAGGTCCTAGTTTTCTCTAATTCTCCCCACCCCCAAGTAATTTTCCCACGCAAAGAGACCACATTAGCTTAGGCTTTCTTCTTTTTAAGCTTTTAGCATTTGCATTGATAGGAGACAGGGTGGTTCCTGACCTTTTGAAGTCATTTTGCTTTGACCATTACTGGTAAGCTCATTTGAAAGCACCTCAGTATCGTCCTTAAGGCAAGAACTTCGCTTACATAATTATTTTACTATACAAAGGGAAAAAACACCTCTACTTGGTAGTAGATTCTGACAGTTTAGATGTGGTTTTTTCCCCTCGTTCCAGTGGAATCCTAATTATGCAATTATGTCAGCCAGTCTTTTATGTCAGCAGACAGACTTTTTCTCAAAAGCCTATTTATTCTATTATGTAAGTCTGTGAAGTAATCTTTGCTCCATTATGACCAACAAAACCCTATGGCATTGTGACTTCATTTTTGTTTAATTCCCTTGTGAGAAAAATTCCCTTCACAGAAGTCCTGCAGAAAGCAGCTCCTAGCTTTGCTCAATGCCTATGTAGAATATCGAAGTCACCAGTCATGGGACAAGTTTTCATGGTGTATTTTGTCCTCCCTTCTCCTGTTCCTATCTGGGTCTTCTCATATTTCTCGAGTATTTTGTTGTTGTTTTTAAATGGTGGAAGGCAGCATGCAATGTGGTGTACCGTTGAGTGGGTAGATAGTTGTTTCTTTAAATGATGTCAGCTTTCTGCCTTCAAAATAAAGTGTTTGAACTGAAGTCTACTGTAGTCAAAAGGAAGATTCTCATTTACTTACATGTGCAAGTCCAAGGGCTCAGATCTGCCAAAAGATAAGTAGTATACTCTGCCTGCCTGAATAAACAGTGCCATTGCCCCAGTTAATAGGGCTACAAACAGGAAACCTGAGATATAACATGTTGGTAAATGTTGTTCTCCAATAAAATGATAATTAATAAGCTTTTAATACTACAACTACTGAAATTCTTTCCATAGTTACCCAGGGTAATGTACCATATTAACCTACATTTTCAATGATAACTCTTACGCTCCTTTACAAAAACAATGAGCCACACAGACACTTGTTAAGAAAATTTATCAAACTGCAGAGAAATGTCTACCTTTTCATTTATTTTTTTTTTTAAGTGGAGAGTCGTTTGGCCCCATCATCTGAGGATGAAATTTTTAATTATCTAAGCCATCACCATAGTTCCAGCAGACATGAGTAGAGCTGTTTAAGACACTGTCATATGTCAGTCACAAGACCCCATTTTCTTACATGGTGAAGACAAATCCAGGTATTCCACTGTGTCAAGAAGCACAAAATGAAGCAGATCTGGGTTTCTTCACTTTAAATGACAGAAGAAATAGAGGGAGATTGAAATGAAAGTATACTGGACTGCAAACTTGTCCTGGTTTCAGCTGGGACAGAGTTAATTTTCTCCTCGGTAGCTGGTGCAGTGCTGTGGTTTGGGTTCGGTGTGAGAACACTGCTGACAGCACACGGGTGGGTTTGGTTGCTGCTGGGTGAGGGTCAGACCCAGTCAAGGGCTTTTCAGTTTCTCGGGCCCTGCCAGCGAGAGGGCTGGAGGGTCACGGGGAGCTGGGAGGGGACACAGCCAGGGCAGGTGACCCGAACTGGCCAAAGAGGTACCCCATACCATATGGTGTCATGGTGAGTATATAAAGCTGGGGGAAGGAGGAGGACGGGGGCGGGGGGATGTTCAACGTTACGGCATTTGTCTTCCCAAGTAACTGTTACTCGTGACTGAGCCCTGCCTTCCTGGGGATGGCTGAACACATCTCTGCCATGGGAAGTTGTGAATGAATTCCTTTGCTTGTGTGCATGCCTTTGGCTTGATATCTCAACCCACGAGTTTTCTCACTTTTACTCTTCCGATCCTCTCCCCCATCGCACCATGGGGGGAGGGAGTGAGCGGCTGTCTGGTGTTTAGTCGCTGGCTGATGTTAAACCATGACAAAACTAAAAATGGAATACCCATTCCACATGGGGATAGTTACAAGTAGAGGCCACCTTTCTTCTGGGGCGATATCACCTTTCACATTGGCCTTTGCCATTTCCCATATGTAAAGCAGAATCTAAGGATTGCTTTTAATTTCAGTGGGAGTAAAGAGAAATGTGTAGTGTTTGTTTCATAGAAATACATAGCTATGGTCTGTTGTTCCAGTTCAGTAGAATATTTCATCTGTGAATACTGTTAAAATGAGGGATATGTTTCTTAAGAAAAGGCAGGTCTCTGAGACTGCCTTCTACTGTTCACTCCCTTAAAGCCTAAGTAACACTTAAAATATATAGAAATAATAAGTCATTAACCTAGTTTCAAGAGGCAGGTTGGAGCAGATGACCTCCAGATGTCCTTTCCAACCTACACTATTCTGATAAAATGATAATTAAAAGTCAGTGAGAGAGGCAAAACAAACAACAGTATAAATACGGTTTTTGTGTTGAAGTGCAATGGTATATTATCAGAAAAAATATTTTTTTTCCTTATTTTTTCCTTCTCTGCTTTAGGTTGAATGTTAGTAAATCTTTACTGGATTTTTAGCTTAGGGTTCATCAGCTAAATTATTCAGGTTACAGCCTATTTAGACTTCTGGCAGATCCCAGAAATCACCAGACTCTTCATAAATCATCTTTATAGAGTAGCTGAAAAATTATCTGTTCCAGAAGCATGAAGCATTTTCTTGCAGCTATGGTAATTGTACGAGTCTGGGTGCTGTATCTGAGGACAGAAACATTTCCTCTCTTCTGTCTGCAGAACTGGGATATTAGCTGCATTTCTGGTTCTTTGGTTGGAAGAGTCATTGTACAACTGATTCTCATCCTTTCTCTCCCCTTCACTCAATATTTCATACTTCTAAATCTTGAGTTTGGGCTTTTGTGACAGCTGTTGAGTGCTGCCCTGTGCAAGACATAAGCTACTGTTCAGACCATCCTGTGGCTTCCACGGAGCATCTCTGCTGGTGGGAATGGTTGATCCAGATGTTTGGGGCTAGAAGAATGTTCATTTAAACCAGGTATAACTATGTGAAACTTATGAAACATTTGTTCAGCGTGTAGAGCAAAGTTTTGATCATTTACACCACTGGTTTGAACAGAGTGGTTACACTCAGCTCCATCTTGACACTGTCAGCTTGTGTGACTATATTCTCCTGCTATTAATTTAAACATTATGAATGTGGTGAAATTTTTAGACTCGGTCAGTACTTCCCTGCAAAGTAAGAGAGAACTATGTTTTGATCTGACTTTCTGCCTGACTATCGTTACCATAACAGCTGTTGGGGGCACTGTATGTAGAATGCTGCAGTCTATCTCCTATCCCAAAATTACAGGCAAAACTTTAATTGATCAAAATAACAGTGACGATCTCTGTTTTGCTGGGAGTGTTGCAGTGTTTACAGCATTGAGGGATCTCACAGATGAGCATGGATGCTCTCAGAGAAAAAGAGCTACATGACAAACAGGGTTGGTCTGTGCAGGGGAAGGTCGTGGTGAGTGACATCCTCTTATGTAAGGATCTGCTACATGTTAATATATATATCGACTTCATATTTGAGGAAAAAAAGGGGTTGGGAGATTTTTAAGCCCAAGGACTGTTTCCTCCTTTTACATGATTAATGTTATTATGGTGTTACAATGTCAGGAAGGTATTTGCAGGCTCTGTTTCTCATGGCTGTGCAGTTAACTTGGGGACAAGGATAAGGTGCCGCAGCTGCAGGCTGCTGTGCGGGTCTGGGGAGTGCTTACAGAGGCACAAGCCCCTGGCTGTTAAAAAAGAAATTGATTGTTTGACTGTGATTATCTGTGAAAAGTCTAATGCCTATGTAGAAAAACATCATGAATGTAAAAGCTGGAAGTGCAGATGTGCTATGAACAGAACTGTAACGTAAACCAGCGGCAGTGGCTCATGCCTGTGGTCAAAAATCCAGAAGAAGGGCAGGACTATATTATCTATGATGTGGAATGTACACAGAAGACCAGGGTGCATATCCCAAACTACATTTTTGCGATGGAGTGGATGACCTTTAGGATGAAGAAGGGGCAGAACTGTATGAGAATGGGAGTTTAAAGGGTACGTGACAGCTCTTGTGGACTTCATTCAGTTGTTTATGGGCACAAAGTTTTGGGGCTACACTTTCCTGGCATATAATGCCAAAAGCTACGGATGGTTGCTTTCATAACGTTATAGAATAGTTTGGGTTGGAAAAGACCTTTCAAGGTCATCTAGTCCAACCCCGCTGCAATGAGCAGGGACATCTTCAATTAGATCAAATTGCTCAAAGCCCCCATGCTTTGTTGTTAGTCAGTTTCAGAAGGAAAAACTGGGTGTGCAAATAATCATGGAAGGTGGTAAATTCATGTACATAGAAGTACTCAACCTGAGTATATGTTTCATAGACTCCTCAGAATTTTTACCTATGAAACTAAGAAACCTCCCTCACACTTTGGACTTTGAGGGCTGCAATAGTTATCTGCCCAGTTGTTTCAGCACTGACGACTTGCAAAAAAACCCTGAGTTACTGTTGCTGACAAGACATAAAAATTTTGAGGGAGGTCTCCAAAGTGTATAGGAATGGGATTATGGTGATAACCCAGTACACATCCTGTGAGAAAGAGGGCAGTGGAAAGGTGAAGGCTTATTGCTGTACAGATCCCTTTCAGGATACTGTGTTGGCCTCTCCTTGCATGTCGCTGCATTTAAGTTCCTTAAGCCTGACATGGCTGCATTCCTTCCTCTTTATGTGGTTATCATTGGAGGAAAAAGGGGGATATTCAGCCCTCTCCATTCAATGGTTTATATAGGTGGCTTAAAAGTAAAATATTCAAATGTCTCATGAGTTACAAGGTGATGAATATCAAGCAGGATCCTACTCCTTGGCTGTGCAATCATTGATTGGGTGCTAGAGCACTTGAATTTAATGGTTTTCCCACGGTGCTAACAAATCTTACTATGAAAATGACTGGAATCCCCTGGCAGGTGCCACCTTTGGATATTTGTACTGCACAGCACCACAAAAGGTGAAACACCCCAGAGACGCGCTTTTCTGCAGCAGGAAAGACGCTATCGCTCTAATGGCAGGGACACAACTTTGTATTTGTACTTATACATTTATTGAGGCATGGGGTTTTATCTCTGGTTTTGACACCTCAACTGAACATCTCAAATGCAAATAATCAAAGAAGAAACACTGAAAGCAGTATCTGCTTAAAAACTTTGTGGGCCCCGATGTTTTTGTGAACTATGTGCACAAGGAAGAAAAGACCTTGTGTTGACTCAGGAACACCAAAGTGCCCTTTTCCCAAGGTCTACCCTAACTGTCAGATGATGTCTCTCTTGATGTAGCTCAGTTCATGGGGTTTTCTGTTCAGCTGGGGAAACATAGGGTAATGCCAAGAAAGGATCTGCTGCACAGGATTACTAGCACATCTTGTAAGGTTGACACAAAATCAATCATGAGAGCCACCAAGAAACTGAGGTTGTGTGTTTTCCTGAGGCTTTGAAATTCAGCATGGATGAATGGTGCATGCCTTGTGGTAAGGCACTCCTTCAGCTTTGGAGTAAAGCAATGGGTTGATAGTCTGTTGCTTGACTGCCTTTTTTAGGAGCACAAATCCCAGTGAAAATCCTTATCTCTGGTCCAAGTACATAATGATGTTTATGAAAATACCAGTAGCTTAAATAAAGAGTAAAACCTGGATTTTTTCCCCATGTTTTCCCATTAAGCTGAAATTAAGCAGAATCTGTTACTGAAATGCACAGGGCAAAATAATCTTCAAATACCTCTTCACAAACCATGAAAATAAATAAAAGCCTTCAAACTCCGTGACCTATCGTTTTATTGTTGAAAGACATAGCTGCTGGATGAACTTGCATAGTCTTCAGTTCACTGTAATAAGGATCCGACAGGAATTTTAATGTTAGATTTATACAACGAGGTCTTGCCAGGAGAAGAGAAAGGTGTCAGAAGTATGCCTTTTTCAGTTGTCACTCTAGGTAAAATATAGGCTATTCGTATGCTTGTTTTGTAGGATTCTGTGTTCATTATATCTCCCTTGTTGTTTGGTTTTGTTTTTTTTTTTATTCTCCCTGTTTAATGTATACTCATTTGTAACATAAAATCTGTCTTGCAGCCCTGCAAGCATAGCTTATATTTAACAGTCAAACTGACTTCTTTCCTTTTCATCTATTGTCTGTAGTCAGAGAAAGCCTGCAGGCCTGTCGCTTCCCCTACCTTTTTCTGCACAACCCAGATCTTTTTGGATTATTCCCCTGGGCTGCTGGTCCAAACCCATTTAAGACTAATAGGTAGGTACATGTGTAACTGAGTGAATGAGCTGAAGTCAGAGGGGGTTTCACAGATGTACCTGTGGGTCTGCAGTCCCTTTTTTACTTAGGTTAATGTGTTCTATGAAAGGAAGCTGATAAGAAGTAGCATCTGATCCCAGGGAGCTCACAGTGCTAATGTTTTTATAGATAATAAATATTTTATAGATAAGTTAGTGGAAAAACCCTGCCCGTGGAATTCCCAGTATTGTTTCCATTAAGGTCTTTTGCCTGTGGAATTCCCAGTATTGTTTCCACTAAGGTCTTTTCTCAAGAACCACGCCTAAGATCAGACTGTGATGCTATTCCTGGAAGATCTGTGACAAATAGATTGGTGAGATCTGAAATTTCCTAATTTCCATGTAAATTGATGTTCCTGCCATAGGAAGTGAAACCAAGGATAATTAAAGAAAACATTGCTTATAGTTTCTATGTCCTAGCAATTACAGCAAAGCCTTATAGATACCCTGGTGACTGAAACATTAATCAAATAATTTAATACAGCATCAGTGGACTTAACAGTTCATGGCTCCCACAAACATGGATCATACTGTCATCTATATAGATAAAGCTAAGTACTATGCTGAAATACTACTTTGTAACCCAAAGCAGACTTACCAGAGCGCTGTGATTCAAGGTACTAAGATGCACCTGTTTATAAATGCAAGTGTTACTGCTTTAATGCGACTTGCAGAACTGATTGCATCTATATTGCCTTAAGCTAGTTATGCATTTAATCATTGCGGTAGGGGCTATCCTTCAGTGGGCTGTTCCTATATACCCTGCCCTAAAGTGGACAAACTGAAGCAAATTCTTTGGAGTACTTATTTTCCCTATTTTTATGAATCTGGACAAACCATTTTCAGTGCCTGCTGCTTGCTTGCTTTTTCCCTGGAAAGTTTTATAGTTTCATAGGAGCAGTGGTTTTGCTTGGGGATTTTTTGTTTATTTCTAATGTGAAATAAATAAACACAGAGTGTTGAAAATAACTTGGAAATATCTTGCTCACATTCCAACTTAGTTTGAATCCAAAGAAGTTGATAAAGGATGTAAGCATTATCTCCAAAACCTTCAACCATAGGTAGTGATCCCTTGCACAGTGATACTTATCTTGAACTGCTGGTAATGCTCACTGTTCACACTGAAAGTCCAACTCTGTGTGAGTATATGTATGTATACACACACACAGTGTGGGGAAGGAGAAAAATACTCATATTTCAGAGAAAAAAATAAGTTGAAGACTGACATTTTAAGAAAGGAAAATGTGTAGAATTTGCATGTATTTATCCCTTAACTTCTAAAATGTGCTTTGTTTGACATCTTTCTCATGTGATGGGATGGAAGTAAAAAGTAGAGAGAAGTGTAGCTGATCAGAAGAGTTTTCAGCTTTCAGGTATATGTAAGAAGAGAGCGTATAGTTCGGAGTCCTACCCTGGTGGTGTGGCAATCCAATATGTGACGTGCTGAACAATTGAAAGTGCTTAGTCTTGCTCTGACACTAGATGACAAAAAATTGATTGAAGACAGGTGAATTGAAGACATTGGTGGAGTTCATGAGAAGCAAACAGCTGTCAGTGCCTCACCAAAGAAATGAGAGCTGTAAAATTTGCTTATATTAACTTCTGGCTAAGCAAATCTCTACCTACTAAAAATTATTTTAAAATCACTATTGTTTTGCATAATAGAGTGCAAATTACAAACACTAACCAAATTTATTGCATAAAAGTTGGAAAAATTTCTAAACCCACGCTTTATTTCAAACTTTATTTTTGAACTGGATAGTTGTACAAGGAAATAAGGAAAGGCATTGGAAATCTCTGGACGTTAGATTTTTGAAAGTCATTTTCAGATGTGAAAACTGCTCAGGGAAGTTTGGGATGTCTTAGAGAGGTACTCTTTGTAAACCAAAACTCTGTTCCACTTCCCTAGCAAGGAGTTTCACAGCCCTCAGTTCTGCCAGAGAACCTGATACACCTACAATAAGTGACTCTTTATGTTAACGTTTTAGATTACTCAGGTCTGCCTGGAAATTTCAGTTATTTTCCAAACTGCATAGGAATGAGGCTGTTAAGGAGGAAATCCCTTTGCTGGCAAATCTATTGAAAATGTTCAGTAACTCTGGTGGCAACTTGAGAAATTTTAATTAGGCATGGAATTAATATTTGGAGAAAGCACAAAATTTAGACATACTCCTTTCTAAGGCTAAATGAATGCCCGGTGAGGAGCAGTAAGTTTTCAAAGTATGTACTTTAAAAAAAAAAAGGGAAAGTAAACTACATGATCCAATTACTAAAGAAATTCTACACATTCAAACACCACAAATTGACAGCTTTGAGTAAAATTAATATATTGGCTGAAAGAAATCAGAATGTCTGAAAGTGAACAAATGATGTGGAAACAGTCTGATGTATCAAGATAGTTGTTAAAATGTCAGCAGAGTATTACATTAGCAAAGTAAAGATCCTCATAATTGTCAGGGTTCCACACCTACTTATAAGTATTCTTAGTGATTGAAGTAGCATTGCTAGACATAAAAGACAAATCTAAAGAATATATAAAAATAAAACTGTTAGATCTCATTGAGCAGGTTATTATAAGGGATGATTGATATGTACCTGTCACCATTAAATTTGCAAGGAAACAAGAAATGGATGCGTAACAATCTTTTTGATTGTTTTCAACAAATTACCTTGTTCTTTTCCCCAACTCTGTCTTAAAAGTGATCTCAAAGACTTGTGGATCTATGATTCATCTATATTCTTGATGCTCATTTGCTGTTGATCACAGAATATTTGTGTTTCAGCCAAAATTATGAGTAAAAACACTGAAGTATAAGACGAACTCTGCAAATTTAAATCAGAGGAAAAACCTTCAGGAAAATTTCTGGGCTAAGAAAAAGAGACCAGAGGTGGAAGTCATACTTTTTTTAAATGCTGTTTGATTGATGTTGTACATTTATTATCAGCATGATCATTAACTTCCATGATACAGGAGAACAGCTGAGATAAGACATTTCTTTTAGAGAAATAAAATACTTCAGGGATATCCCATCATCTTTTAGTATATACCATACACATTTCCAGGATACAGAAATTGACTTCTGGATTTTTAACTACCATCATTCTACTGCTGATTAATGAAAGTAGTTGGTTGATGTTCTAAAGAGGAATAGTTTAAGTCTGCAGCTCAAATAAAAACCCTATGATTTCTAGGAATTCATGAATGTTTAAAGTAAAACTTTGCATCTTGCCTTGTATGGCAGATCACATTAAGGCTTGTTTCATACAGTGAAAGCAAACCAGACTTCAAAGAAAATGTGTTTGGTTGCTGAAATATATGTGCATATATATGGTATATTATACATATATATGTGGTTTTATATATATTTGTGTGTACAGGTAAAAATTTTTAAAAATTGATTACTGACTCCTGGAATATTAATGCTCCCAGCTTTATCCGAGATTTTTCTTTACTTTTGTTTTGTTACTATTTTGGGGGGTATTTAAGATATGCAATAAAACTAATGTTTGCATGCCTTATTGAAAATAAATGGCAATTACCGAAGTGTTTAGAGGGAGGACTTTACTGGTGGTATAACAAGCTGTAGGTTTGCTGTTGTCTTTTTGGTAGCTTCTTTAGTTCAAAATCATATAAGCACATACCTGACTTTTAGGAGCGGTGTTTGGGAGGTTTTGATGGAGTCTCAAAAATATTGTGTCTTTCAAGGAACTTGCAGTTTTCCCCTGTAAAGGAAATGGGCTTTTCTTGGTTCCCTAGCCAGACAGTATAACATTTTGTCATATAAATAACCAAAACATCAATTGTAGAAAGAAAACGAGTATGAATGGAACTTTTAGCAAGAACCAAGAGCTACCTCAGTGTAAACAGAACTACTTCAGATAAATTCAAAGCCAGTATGAAATTGTTTGTTATATACTGTATATGAAAACAATGCAGGTAAAGTTACCTTAACTTCAGTTTTCTAAGGTTCAGTGCTAGTACTCTAAACTGGAAGTTTTGTACTTCAGGAAGACGTTTTCTTTTTAAAGAAGCCTCAGATCTACTCTCAAATGTGCAGTATTGGTAAGCATGTAAATTTAAAGTGCACATAAATATGGATTTGGAGGTAAATATATGTGGATATTTGCCTATCAAATGTAGGCAGTGTTTTGCCTCCTCTGTAAGTCTGCTTCACAATAAAATTATGAAATGTGACATGCTTGGAAAGCAAATTATCTGAATGTATGTGAATATATTTGGAGTTTCCTAATCACGAAGACAAAACCCAATGAAGTAACATACCTTGCCTTTTACATCACTACACATAACAATTCTGTTTTGTATTGTCATGACAAAAAGATTGCTTTCTATGTCAAGTAGGCAGTGTTATTAAAAATAGTATGGAAACTTAATTGACATAGGTAGTTTTCACATACAGTATGTGTCAGTAACTCTGAGATGCTATAGACTAGGACTGCCCATTAGAAATCATCAAGCAGTATTTCCCTGAAAACGGGAGTGCTAAAGGTCTTCTGTAGGATACTCTAAGTGGTATCATAAAATGTCACTAACCAGATTAAATGTTTTGAAGGTCGTTTCCTTACACCACCACCACCACCCCCATCTGAGGCTAAGATGCATGTTTTGGAAATGTGTATGGAGGCTCAGTTGTATGAGGATACATAAACAAAAAAATATTGTGGTTAAAAATCAAACAAGCAAAAGTTGCCTGACAGCTGTAGTGTGTCATTAACACTTAATCTTTAGTAATAATTTTCCACTTTTTTTCATAACACAGCACTACCTCTGCCCATTGCACCATTCTTTAGCTTTTTCTCTCTAAAGTTTTTTCAAACTGACTTCTACCAAGGGATGGAAAACTTACAAGTGACCAAGAGCGATGGGGAGTGTTACTTCTTGCTAAATACTAACTCTGTTTCTCTGTCTCCCTGGCTATTTCCCTTTCAAAGTGTTCTTGTCCTTCCTCTAGATGTTCTAAAAGGAGCTGAAACAAAGGGTGGTTGCTTTGTTACTGGGTAGGAGTTCGGGAAGAAGTCTGTCTGTTATATATTAGCTTTTCTTTGGTTATGACCTTCTGGGGATGCATTGAGTTGGGGGTGGCTCTTCTACCTGTACTGACTTTTACCACAAACTCTTATAAAGACCAGTGAATATACCTTTGATGCTTTCATCTCGTAGTCTTTCATTTCCTCTTTTTTTTATTTTTTTTTAAGCAAAGGTGGGTGCACATCTTTGTCTTTTGCCTTGTGTTCCTCAGCACTTTTAAAACCAAAGTTCAAAACATAAAAAAAGGGTTTCAGTGCCACTGGCTCACTCTGCTATGGCAACTTCAGCGTAACACCTTCAAAAAATAAAATAAAATGGTGGGGACATTTGTAGTATACATGGATTTGGTATGTGATACAACCAATCTCTTTCACACTTTCAAAATTTTTAAATCTCTGTCCTTCCTGTAGTTAATCTTAAATCTCAACAAAAGCATCCTACACACACACACACACACAAAAAAAAAAAAAAAAAAAGGAGAAAGGAGTGGGGGGGGAAGACACCTCCAAATAACTGCTACTTCTATGGACAGAGCCATTCACTGCAAAGGTAGAAGGTCCAAATTAAATCATATGTGAGGACAGTCTAAGCAGAGAGTCAATCTCCCTTAGCTACAGCATTATTTATAGAAAGTGGAACAGCTCTGTCAGGAGCAGTTGAGGTGCTTTGTTTAAGTTGCTGTACCAAGGAGTACTTCTGAGCTCCTAGGTCTGCTTTTACACACTCGCTGTGTCAGACTCTAGTCCTAGGTGTGTATGAGAGCCTCTGTCCTGCCAGTGATTTGGTTATCCAGGGAAAGCAAATGTTTCTGTTCTGGGTAGGTCCTGTCCCAGGGAACCATGACCTGAGAGCTGTGTGCACCATTCAGCCGCACCTTATTTATAGCCTAATAATTCAGAGGCTCACCTAGTGTACAGAGTCAGGTTCCAGCCACTCTGCTACCTTAGAGCCTTATCTGTAATGACACTGTTCCTTCTGTTTGGTTTTTTTTTGTTGTTGTTGTTGTTTGTTTTGTTTTGTTGGGGTTTTTTTTTGGATAGCAATGTATCATGCAAAGTCTTTCAACTTGCAGGTTTTACATTGTTTTTCTTTTCTTTTTTTTTTAAAAGAAAAATTAAATTGATGGCAAAACTCCAACCTTCTATTCAAATATACGCTGTTCTTGGATGAGTTCTTTTTGTATTGCTTTGTAAACCACAGGAAACAGACAATGGGATTTAAAATTCACATCCATCAGCTGGTTTGGTATTATTTCCCACAGGGTTTATAAAAACCCCCTCCTGCTTCAGTCCTGATCCACAGCCCTGTGCTGTTTTATACATGAGTCTGGATAACAAAAGCTCATCCAGGAGGAGGAGAACATGTCTGGGGTTTGTCACGCTCCCCTCCCCCCCCTTAGTCAAAAATGCTGGGAAAATATGATATTGTCACATATGAAAGTAGGTTTTCTTCCTCTGGGTGCTTTATGGTAAGACCCTAGAAACTTCTTTTTATTACTTACTTTCTTTAAAGGTGGCTTTCCAGCAGATAAGGGATGGAATTTCCTTACTTCTGCTTTCCTGAGTAGACCCAAAAATTTAGTTCTCAATTAATTCTACTAAAAGTCTGGGGTTTATATTAAAATAATTCTTGTTTTATACATAGCTTGATAGAAGACAGAGCTAATTAGTCTAAAATGCTTAATTCATTGTTTGATTTAAAAAAAAAATCGCTTTTGTCTACTGGACTTCATTTGCGTAACCCTTTTAATGACTGTAAGTTCAAGTCCAAGTTTGATAGCCTCTTGCAAAACTGCTTTCTTTTACAAATGAGCAACTACTTGCTTTCTAATTCTAGTGAGCTGAGATCAGACTGCTTCTACTTTGTATTGCAGCTGGCAGTTCTGCCCAAAGTTAGGGACAGAAGAATCTTTCTGACAATGTGTTTATTAAAGTTGCTTATGCTCTGTCATCTACTAAAGTATGTGTATTTTTTTTTTCCATTTACCTTTGACAGCCAAAAAGGAGACATGGCAGTTCGTATGGCTTATCGATTTTAATGCTTTATTTTGCTAAGAACAGCAGTAAAAAAATGCAATGGAGAACAGATAGACAAATCATATGCCGTTAAACTCTAGTCACTCAAACTTGTATTTGTGTGTTCAGCTTTCTGTATGTGGGAAAAGCTTGTGATTTCACTGAAACTCTCTGAAGCAGAGTTGAGCAGGTGTGTTCAGCCTTGATCTAGTTGAGACTTTAACTGATTTGAAAAGGAGTCAGGTAACCAAGTCTTGATGTTAACACAGGGTTCTGGATATGTTCAGAGCTTTAAACCCCTGAGGTGATGTCCTGCTTTGCAGTTTGTGCCAAGATTCACCTGTCAAAAATGTTTCAAATGTGATTTAATGCAATTATTGTTTTCCCCTCACTGGGTGCGTCCTGTGTCAGTTTGAGATTCACTTTGTGCGAGTGTTAGTTTAAAATCTGGGACTGCAGCTCATCAATTAACTTAGAGAAGTCAATTGCTGTGGTCTGATGTGGAAACTACTATCAGATGTCCTTTGCTGCTTGAGTGATTCCACTATGCTTCCCTGCAATTACTGGAGGAGTAATGTATATTCAAGGACCAAAACTCTAAGTGTTTGTGTAAATGTGTCACCATGTCTGTATACGTGAAAAACAGTAGAAGTGGGAAATAATAGCACAGTATTTACAGCAGACCTTCAGTCAAGCTGAACTTCCTGAATAACTTTTTGATACCCAAGAGAAGTATGTAGTCAGGCTACAGATATTCAAGCTAAGTGGTTTACAGCTTCTTAAATAACTAGCTCACATATTAGTAGAAGTCTATTCAGATTTGTGCATGTAAGGAGGGTCATAAAACATGTAACTGCTTATCTACAAGAATAATTTATATGCATTTGCAGTATTACACTACCTGAAGAATTGTCTAATGAAGTAATTATTAGGTGGGGTTTCTGAAGCTGCATTTTCTTTCAGACCTCAATAAGCATTCAAATTACGGTGGTGTTATACTGTTACATATGTAAGCATTCTGTTTATTGAACACCTCCCTCTTTTCCATAGCCATATGACCAATAGACGTACTGAATGTTATTTAGTCATTCACTACATTTTGACAGTATTAATGTTGATACCTTCCTTTCTGAAGATTAAAATGAAGCTTTACAGTAACTTGGGGGTGGGGTGGGGGTGGTTACCCTCTTTATTATTGGGTTGTAGAAAGTATTCAGTGCAAGTAACACTTAAAAAAGCTAAATTATTACTACTTGCCTTCTCAGAATAGGCCACAAACTCGAAAGGCAAAAGACAACAGAAAGAGGCACTTTGTCATTGTCCCCAGTGGCAAGATAGTTCTCAGCATTTCACCCAACAGGTAGGTGCTCAGAAATATCTTATACTTCACTGGTCACCTAAATGTATACTAACCATCGGCTTAAAAAAGAAAAAGACCAGAAAAGTAAACATGAAAGAAGAAAAGTGAAAAGAGATTAAAGAACATGGATAACTGTAATGGTTGGAAAGCTTGTAATATAGTAGATAGTGTGGGATTTGTGTGTGTGTGATGGGGATGATGCAGGAACATTCAATATTTGGAGTCATCCAAAACGTATTTTACAGTCATGCTAATAGGACTTGTTTCAATTTATCAGCATGACTTCACTAATGTGAAGAAAATGTTTAACCTAGTCAAAATAGAAGATTCAGCTTTCTTCTTTTCAAAACTCACTTGATAATAATTCTAAGCAAATGAAGTAGGCATCAAGGAAAAGTAGGTCATAATAGGAAGATAATCTTACTCTGTGTTTCCATTTTTCCATCTATTGTAGAATTTCCTCAGAACTGTATGTTTTCAAGAGGCTCTTTGAAATGAAGTCTTTCTGATGGTTTTCATTGAAATAGTAACACTTCAGAGTTGTGTGGCCTTTCCAGCCCTGTTGGGGTGGTTATATAGGGTAAATATTACATGAAAATTACTTGCAGAAGCCAGGTAAAACTGAGAAAAACAGGTTGTTTATTTTAATTTTAGGTACTGTACAGACAAAATGGTGGATGGATATCACCACAAATAATTTATCATGTTAGTTAGGTAGTTTCTTCCTTGCCTTGTCATCAGATCTAATGGTTCTTCCTTAATTTGTGACAGAAATACTGTGGATTAAGGTAAATGTCAACTATAATGATGCTGTTTGTTATGACAAAAACACAGAGAGAAGGAAATTATGTTTAATGCATCAAAGCAAGAAATTTCAAATAGGTTATTTCAGCTACCTTGATTTAGTATTTCTTTTGGGGGGAAAGAAATGAAGGAAAGGTGAGGAATTCTTACTGAAAATAGAATGAAAACGTGCATCATAAAGTGTTTAAAGACTCTTAGATGTAGACACATATTTGTCTCATCGATGAAAGACATATGAACTCTTAGAGACTACTAGATATACTGATATCCAACTATGTAATGACCAATTAGTGCCTTCTGGCATGGAGAATTATTTGACTCTTTGGATAAATAGTAGTGATTTATACATTTCTCACATTTAGCAGTCATCTTTCTCTACTGCCTCTTCATTTGGTTCAGTTAACTTCTTGTTTGTTGGAAAAACATAGCACTGGTAATTGTACAGGGCAGCAAATCTTAGGCAAGACATGGGACTTATTTTTGTATGGAGATATATTTTTTAAGCCAACATGCAGA
This sequence comes from Falco rusticolus, assembly GCF_015220075.1. NCBI lineage: Eukaryota > Metazoa > Chordata > Aves > Falconiformes > Falconidae > Falco > Falco rusticolus. The sequence continues at coordinate 52,741,320 of NC_051187.1, forward strand.
AAGTAGCACACACCCTAGTTCAGATCTTGTGTTACAACAAATTATCAAATGTTCCTGGGGTCCTGATACTAAAACCATGTAGAAGTTCACAGATAAAAGTAATTTTTCTCATGTTGCTACCTCTGCTAGAAAGAGACCAGATGGTATTCAAATGCACCCAGGAAAGAGAGTGGATAGTTTTGGCAGGGAGCTTCCTGTGCTGCAACTTGGCAAATCCAAATTCTGCTTTGGATTTTATGACATGTGATCCTGGGAATATGCCTGACTACCTTGTTTCCCTTTCTGACTCGTGTTTTTCTTGTGTAGTCAGTGTGTACTGTATTTGTGGTATGGACTATTTTGCTATGCATTTTTGTAGCTGCCACAATGAAATTTTAGTCTTGCTAGAAGGTCCAGTATAACACTAATGATTACTACTAAATAAAGATGCAATAGAAAAAGTATGTACAACTTTGCAGGTGCCAGCTTAACCACGGTGTTAAACAACTAGCAAAGCCTGCGCTATTTGTCTTTCACAAATGACTGAGTCATATTTTTGTTAAACCACCAAATTTAACAGGCTTCATTCTAACTTTTCCAAATAGGTAAAAGAATCTAATGTGCCAGGTTTTCCCCTGCTTGAACCATGGGCTCGCAGAGCAACAATAATAATGTTTTCTGATACTAGGCTTTTCCGACTATCTCTTCCACCACCCGCAGCAGAGCTGATTCTGGTCTTGCGTGATATGAAGCAAGCAGACAGCATGTGGCATTTCTGGTTCAGTGGTGACTTCTGACTGGTCTTTCTTTTATTGTTGGAGTTGAAACTCCCTCTTCTCAGCATCAGTGAAGATGTAGAATGAGATCAGTTAAAATGGTTTGCTCTTGGTTGGTTCTTTCACTCCACATACTAACCAGAATAGTCTGAGTCCCGCAGCTGCATGAACTAAAAGGCTACATGGAGAGCTACTCGGATGTGAACTGTGACTTCACTGTGCTCTGTCACCACTCTGCTGTCTTTCTTTTATCACAGTTTTTCTACAGATTCCTCTCCACTATAAGGTGTCATGCTCTCAAAGCTAGTTCTCCAGCCTTCCCAACTTCTCCTCCTCTGTGCACACCTTCCCCAGTGACTGGTGTATTTGGCTTGGTGGCTTCCCCACAGAATATAAACATCCCTTGCTCTGGGTTTATTATAGCCTGAACCTGTGGCTAGAATGAGCCAGAAGGCATTAACAGCTACCAGAAGAGGAGCTAGGAGTGAGATGGACAGCAGACAGAGAAGACACACATGCCCTTTGTCAGCTGCTAGGAGGGCTGTCTGCGTTTGCCATTCATGCCCTACCCAAGATCTTAGACCTGACCAAGCACTTGCTGAAGCGACTCCTCTCCTGCTGCCAATAGAAGATCCATAGGTAGAAACTGAGTTGTGGCTGCAGGTGTCAGCATATTCCCTGCTTCTCTTAGTTCCCCTGCTGGCTTTCTCCACCATTTGTGACTTGCTTTTCACCCAGCATAATTGTGGGGTGGCTTTGGCAGAAAGTGCCTTGCATGTCTTTCACTCTTTTTGTAGCTCTTGAAGGGAAAGGAAAGAAGTGGTAAAGGGAAGATAGCAGCAAGGGCCATGGTTGTGGAAATGTGGTGAATGATAGGAGGAATATTAGAAAGATGTAAAGTTCCAGCAAGAGAGAAGAGTGAAAGTGTACATATACAGCATTGAGGTATGGTCAGTCATCTCCAGGAGGAACCAGGAAAGTCCTGGAAGAGAACAAAGTGGTGAGTAAGAGGGAGTTTGAGAAAGATCCTCTAGAGATGGAGGGTGACTCGCTGGGTGCTTATAGAGACAGAGAAGGACTTGGCATCAGAAGGATTTGGCTTGATATTTAGTACTTACTGGGCTGGTGAAGCATGAGAAGGGAGAATTTATTCTCTGGTTATCTTTTAATCTAGATAAGATTAGAAAGATGTTACATAAATAGATATCTAAAAGCGAGACATTCTCTCCTGTGCCAATGAAATGAATGACTTGATTTCTGTTTTGTTTTTTTCTCCTGTTCAGATCATGGCCAAGAAGTCTTTGTCTGTTATTAGGCACTGTGTCCTCCCTCCAGTAGCATAACAGCTTCTGAGTGAGGTACATAACAGGATGGCTCAGGTCGCACAGGAGATCTATAACATGAGTATAAATGGAGGCAAAATAAATCTACCTCAGCAGCAATCCCTGTTACTTCACTTTGATAACACTGGTTGCTCTAAGGGTTGACTTTACTTCATACCCACTTTCTGACTTTTGTGTAGTGAGGCTAAAGGATAAGACACAAGCTCTCAACTAAATTCAGTTATAATGTAGTTTCAAAAAAGCAAAAAAAGCTTTGAAATCCTTCCTATGTACTGCACAAAACTTTTTGCATTTCTTCTGCCCAGCAGGGTAACTCCTGATTCTGGTTTGGTATTTGTTCCTTTGTGATAAGATGTTCAAGGCCACAACGTGCACTTTCTGTTGAAATGCATTAAATATTTAATGTTCTGTTTATTTGTATAACGGCCAAATGAAATTACTTTCTATCTATCTATCTGAATGTGCACATGCACACACACACACTCTTGCAGATGTAGACACATTCATGTGTTTAAGGTATGGAGAAACAGAATGAAGGAAATTAGAAAAAGTATTTAATAGTTTGCATTTGAAAAAAACTAACTAATTTAGTCCTTCGAAGTATTCCATTAAGTAAAGGCAAGATTATCCCCCATCGTTCAGAAGTGGACAGAGGCCCAAGAGTGCATGTTTCACCACAAGTTTGACAGGACTATGGAGTCAATGTCTGGGCCACTACTAAGAATTGCAATGGTCCTGTTAACCCCGACCTCTTTCATAATGCAGAGCCCAACCTTAAAGTTGGCAGAGGGCTAAAGCTTGCATTTAAAGGTTATTTGGCGGTCACTGAAGCAAGTCCATTTCCTAATGGACAGATGTCCTCTTAACTAAAGCCCTCCCAGATGACTTCTTGTTTGAAGCTGTGCCAGGTAAAGCAAAGACTGAGTAGACATGTCAACTGAAATAACCTCTCAGAGCTAGCAGCTTTCCTGAGAGTCTGAGGGCTGGCTCGGTGGCAGAGGGACATTTGCTTGTTGACACATGGTCTCTTGATAGGTCTGTCAGTCAGTTGCTTTATGTCAATGCTTCAAAAATGCATTTATTTAAAAAAAAATACAAAAATACAAAAAAAAAACAGCAGTGCCAGGTGGGGGATGTTTGTCAGTTGGTGTTCTTAAACCAGGGGAAACTCAGTGTTACTTAGATTGAAATAGTGTTCACGTTGTCCTATACAAACTGGGGGGTGGAGGCCCATGGTTAGTTGACTTACTATCATGAGATATTTATCTGGTCAGCCTTGAGTACACCAAATTTTAAAGTCAGGCAGATCTTCTTGCAGCCTACATCATAAGTAATCATAAGTAACAAGAATTAAATTGATATTCATGACAACTTTTTTTGCCTCATCACATGAAAATTAGGATTTGATCTGGGAACGACAGCCTTAAGGGGAGATCCTGGGTCCACTGAAATGGCTCTGCAGGGAGCTGCCTGTGCTGAGCCGGTTGCTGAATCTGCTTATCTGTCGTGAATTTAGTACTGAGGGTCTTACAGGGTCCTGTGTTTCATCTATAATGTTATTACTTGGTGACGGGTCAGAACTTCCAAATACCATCTGAAGAGAGAGGAAAAAAGCATGTTTCCATACAGCCATCAAAGAAATATGGAGATTCACAGAATTACTCTTAATTTTCACATCAGGAGCATTCATTTAAAAAATGACCCACAAAGACTCGAATAAGTAGTAGTAGTACATCGTACTGTAATGTAGTAAAGTGTATGTAGATGTAGTAAAATGTGGTAGATGTAGTAAAAATGGAGGGTGGGGAAGAAAAGATATTAAGAGTCCAGAAATAGAAATTAATCTTAGCAGTAGTAGGTGGGCCTTCCTGGCCTTTCTGCCATGTTCAAATGGCATCAATAACAATTTGGGTATGACTGTTACATATTTGTGATTGATGCTTCTGTCCTTTAACAGATGATTGGTTCTTTTTAATCCCACCTCTTAATGCAATAATATTGAACTGTTTCATGAAAGAGAGGGAGTAAATTAGAACCAAGTAAAAGAAATGTTTATTTTTCACAGCCAGTTGGCACTTCTGGAATCCACTGCTACAGAAGGTCACTAAGTTTAATGCTGATGGTTTGTTTGGGGGTTAGAGGGTTTTTTTCCTTTTTTATTTATTTTAATTTTAGGATAACTCTGTGACTGTTAACAAGATTTATAACTATGCAAGCTAAGATTAAAAGGTTAATTGAATACCAAACTTCAAGATAGGAAATGATGCTTTAGTAGGGTCAGTAAGGAGTCTCTCCTACCTCCCTTTCCCACTGGGTACAGCACAGAAGGGTGTGATGGATGCATACTGGTTTTTTTTCCTCTGATGTAATAACTTATGGGCCTTCCTGAAAAAGGTGTTTGAGCAAATGGACTAACCTAGGCTGTAACCTGATTTCACCTCATCTAAACATTTTGTATGTTTTGAAATACCTTTGAATATAAAATATTGCATTCTAATGTGCAACAGGAGTTTTAATGTTTATGTGTAGGAATGGTAAATACTTGCTATGTGATTTAGGTCTATTGTTGTAAGGCTTAGCTATTCTGTTCACCTACCAGCACTGAAGGTTGTAAGTGAGACTGTTCAATCACTATATTAATTTCTTCAAATACCTGAAGGATATCTTGGGACTCGGAATTAAACAAATCAAAAGTTGACCTCTGCACAGTCAGATCTGTTTGTATGGACAACCAGAAGGGAAAAGGGGCATAGGTGAGTAAAAGGCACGTGAGACTTTTTTGTATTTAAGTGTCTTTTCTCTATAGACAGAAGCTCAGGTCCCAGGCTGACTTGGTTAAGGTAGCAGAGTATTATGAGTGGGTGTAAGGAAATAAACATTAGATGGACACTCTTTTTCCCCCGCTGCCTGTGTTTTACAAGAACATCCTTTCTTTGCTGCTCCTCTAGGGCCTGCATTAATGTGCCACACTGTAATAGCCGATCAGTGGATACATAAGGTACATAAACCATTAACCACACTTCAGTTAGAGTAGTAGAAAGAAGACGACTACTCCCCGTTGTTAGCAATATTGGTTGGCTGATGGTGATGCTTCTCCCATGGATGCTAATGGTGAAGATGAGGTGATGTTGTAGCTGAGGAAATTTTGGGAGGAAAGTTGTAGCGAAGGGTGGGCAGCATGGGTGAAACGTGTGCGACTTGTTTCCAAAGTGCCTGAGACAGCAGTCGCTGAAGTTCTAAGAATGGTGCTCATAGGCCTGTGTTCGGTGTTCAGCCAGGTCTGATTAGTAGTTTCTTTGGTTTGGGGTGGGTTTTTTGGGTTTGGTTTGTGGTTGTTTTTTGGGGGGGGTTGGGGTTTTTAGGACAATATTTTCACAGTATCAGTAACTCCTGCTCTGGAACTCTTTTTTCCCCCCCTGACTTTAACTGGATAATTCAATCCATTATCCTTCTTCAGCACTTTTCTCTGATACCTTGAACCAACCACATAGTGTAAGATTTTTTTCAGTCTTTTTAAATGGATGACAGCAGTTGTTTTTTTTAATGAATAAGAATTGAAGAGAATGAAAGTGAGGAAATGCAAATTATTTTATCTCTGTGGTGGATACATGTTAAATCAATAATATGTTAATTATGTAAAGTAAGTTTATTTAAATTTATTTTTAAATTTACTGCAGGCTTTTTCCTCTCAAATTTTCAGGTAGTGTTACCACTGGAATTATTGTTCAAAGCTACACTCCAAAAGTGGGTTTTATTCTTTAGAGGGTATTTGTGAAGTACAAGCTCTTGGCTTGTCCTGTGCCTCCTGTCCTGTTAAATATGTCTACAGACCTAAGCAAAAATTTCCATTTAGTGTGACCAATTCAGGATACTGGATGCTTAAAAGAGTCAGTAAGGATAGCTGCTTTCTAAATAAGGCCTCAAAATTCTTGGTATTATCTAAACTGAGGATTAAATGGTTATAATTTTCCAAAGGTTTTCATTACATTTCCTATTCTGCCTACTGTGCATTGTACATTATTAAAGAGTACTGCTCTGACATGCCCCCCAAAGAAGGGAATTAACATTTCTTGTGGACTCTGTTCTTTTGTGGAGAAGTAATAATGACTCAAGCAAGCAGCTTCAGAAGTTTCTCAGATGAATCAGAATTTATTACTTGTAAAATTAATGCCCACTACACTCACTGATACTGTGCATAAATTGTCATTTACAGAAAAAAAAAGCACCTTTTTTACTGTTTGCTGTTGACAACAGATCTGTGACTCGCACAGAGGATATGGACAGATGCAGCACGTGACATAATTTGTGAGACTTTTGCTTCACACTGATCATCATCTACTGTTCTCTTTACATACTTTTTCTTTTGTCTCTTACAGTCAATTTTAGTTTTCATTTGTTATAGCTCCTAGATGAGAGAAAGCCCATTCTAGTCAGTGAAAAGATGAGCCCTGCCTTGTGCTTGTGATCTCACTTGAAGTCATTTGAGTGTTACCATCTTTAGGGAAGCAGTCACCTGTCAATGTGGACCCAGGCAAAGTAGACAGTGCTGTTGGTGGTTTGTTTGGTTGGGGTTGTTTTGTTGTTGTTTGGGTGTTTTGTTTTGGTTTTTTTTTTAATAGATTCAGTTATCTTGCTCTTTAACACTGGTTTAGTTTGCCTTTCCTTACAAATATTACTACTTTCTCCTGAACTAAATCCTTAAATCTTGTATGTATACAAGTGCTAACTAGTCCCATGGCTGAAAGAAGACAGGTGAAAGTCAGGTATGATGAACTTAAGTTGAATGCTATAACTTAAGGAGATGCCTTCAAAAAAGGTTCTTTCTGAAGAAAAGGGGTTGATTGACCTCTACTTAGACTTCTAAAGGGACTACCAGCTCTTATCAATGGCTTACGTAAGTTTAGGATATAACCACTACGTTGGAGCAATTCTTTGACTTCTGTGTCCTGTCTTTAGCCTGACTAGAAAAATAAAAGTCAGAAGAAAGGGTAATAAGACATAATGTAGGGATTTAGAATAGTTTATAGGAACATGCTTAACCTCTCTGTGCAGTTCTCTCTCTGTGTAATGGGGATAAAGTATTTAACTACAGCATGAGAAGTCTGAGGATTAATTGGTTAATGAATTCATAGTACCCTGAGCATGAAAAGTGCACTCTAAATGTTTTCCCATAGAAATTTCTCCACTACCTAAAGAGAGAGGAAGGAAAAAGCCAATTCATTGCTTTAAAGAATTGTGAGAATTCCATCAAGAACACAGATAATTAAAGTCATATTAATAGATTTTTAGGTCTTCATTTTCCCCTTGAGGCCAGGTGTCCCTGATATTTTTTTTTTCCTTTTCCCCTTCAAGCAATGTCCCTGACTCAGTTGTCAAAGACCAACAAGCAAAAGTGCTCATCTAGCTTTGAACTTGATACCTGCAGTGGAGTTACAAGGTTAAATAAATGGGGTGGTGGTTGTTTTTTTGGGTTTTTTTTTTTTTTTTTTTTTTTTTAAGCTGAGCATAACACTTCAAAAAGATCTTCTCCCCCACCCCCAATGTATTTTTAGACTGTATGCACTCCTGCCCATGTCTCTTCCTTAGTCCCAGCTGAAGATTTCAAGGGAGATGAGAGCTCTGTTTTGTTTCTCCCTTGTATTGCAGATAGGGGGAGGAGGTGGTTATTAGAGAGAAGCGCGCTCGCTCTCTCTCTCCGTTTCTCTCTCTCTGGCTGATAGCACTTATCTCTCGCTCTCTCTCCTTCTCCTAGGTGATCCATTTCTAGGCAACGTGCTGGCTGGTGCTGGAGCTGCCAGCTCTCTCTGCATCCCACCAGCAAAGCAAGCTCTAAAAGCAACCTGCAGACCATCATCTGCTTTCCTCTGCCTGGCTCGGGCACTCCTCCTCTCGCTCCTGCCCTGTCCAACCACTACCTTGCGCGACAGAGACAGCACGCCGGGCTTCCTTTGCAGATTGCTTTATTGATATTTTTTTTTTCCTCCAGTTGTGGGGGGCAATTTTTTTAAGCGAAGGGTCTGTGTGTGGGGGGAAATCTCTGCATTATACTATCTGCATTACCTTGAAGTTCACTTTGTTTTTTGGCCTCCGGGGGGGCTTTTCCTGCAGGAATCTGGTTACTGGAAGCGGGATCGCCTGCTCTCCCGGTTGCCCGCTCCTCCCCCTCGCTGAAGGCGAGCTATTTGCTGCTGGCTCCTGGGGCTTCTCTGGCCAAGAGGGTTTGTGTGTCCGTGTGTGTGTGCTCGTGTGTGCGTGTCCGTGTGTGTGTGTGTGAGCGTGTGCGTGGTGTGGGTTGGAAGTTGCTGTGCAGCAGCCGGGACCGAGCGGATCCCTGGACCCGGCGGAAGGATGGGGATTGTCTGACCAGCAGAGGCGGCTGCTGCCCGCGGCGGCGCCCGGGCTGGATGGATTTGCTGCCGGCGCTCCCAGCAACTCTGGTGCTGCCCAGGAGCCCCCCGAAGTGACGCGGGGTTTCAGCGAAGAGAGGGGCGCCGGGCTCGCTCCCTGCCCGGCCGCGGCGGTGCGCCAGCCACCGGGATTTACACGCTCCTCCGGCGGCACCTCAAACTCTTGGGTTTCCTGCGCCGCGGTGGCACCGTTTGGCGAAGAGATCTGTCGTTACAAAGCCTGGACCTCCGGAGGAGATGGAAGTTTTCTCCCTCATCCTGGTCGTGTCCGTCTGTTGGACTCGAACCTGGAAAGCGGCGATTGCAGATTCAATCATTCATATCGGTAAGGGGGTGCTGCGTCTCCCGGTGCTGCTGGACACTTTTCTAGCTCTCCTTTGCAACCTTCCTTCTCTTGGCAGGCTTTCCCCCCCTCCCCCCGCAGCCCCCGCTTTCTTTTATCCCTTGCTCGCTTGCTTTTTGTTTTGTTTGTTCCCCTCTTATAATTGCTTCCCACCAGGATCTTGGGCGTCCGCTTTCCCCCTACCGCTCTGGTAAAGGTTTCTTGCCGGCGGGGTATGTGCGTGCTTTAGACCTTGAGGGATTGCGCGGCTGATGATCGGGGGGGGGGGGGGGGGGGGGGGGGCGGCGGGCAGGGCTCGGCCACTTCCCCGGTCCCTCCCCGCAGCCCCCCAGCTCCAGCCTGCCTTCCCCTTGCCCCGGCTCGCCCTCGGGCGGGGGAGACCCTGACACCATCGTGACAGCCACGCAAAGCTCCCCCCCCGCCATCCCGCCTCCCTCTCCCGCGGCGGAACAGGTGGTTTGGCAACGTGAGCGCTTCCCCTCCCGCGGGCGGCCGCAGGGGCGGGGGGCTCTGGCGGCCCCGCACCCCCTTCCCAGGCCGCCACCCCGTGGCTGGGTGGGCGCCTGCCGGGCCGCGGCACCCGGGGCAGGGCAGCGGCCTCCCCCGCCGGGGTGCAGAGGGCAGCTGGCCGCGGCGGCGGGCCCCCCCTCCCGGCCGCGGCGGGGCGGCTCGGGTGATGCCCGAGCACGGCGCTGCCCGCGCTCCCAGCCGGGGAGAGGGCGCCGGGATTCCTCCCGTCTCCCGGTGTCCTGTGTTCCCCCCCCCCCCCGGCTCCCCGTTATCCGGAGCCATCCGTGGCCCGACAGCCCTCCTTCTTCCTGGTAGCGCCGAGCCCCGATGCCGAGCGGCGTTTTGTTCCCGAGGGCGGGCGGCCCCCCTGCGCCGGCCGGGGATGCGCTGGAGCGGAGGGAGGGGAGGGCAGGGCGCTTCCCCCGCGGCCGCTCGCCCATCTGCAGGCTCGGCACGCAGGCGGAGCGGGAGCCGGGAAACGTGGGGGCGAGCGGCCGGCGCCGCGCCGCGCCGCCCGGGGGAAGGTGCATTTGGGGGCAGGGTCCCGCCGGGGGGGTGGGGAGGTCCCCGGGGCGGTGCTGGCCCCGGTCTTGGGGCAGCTGCCGCTCTCCCTGGGGTTGGCTTTATAAATATGTCTGCCGGTGCCTGTCGTGAGGATCCGTGGCGGATTTCTGTGGAAGGGGGAGCGGGAAGAGCGTTTGGAAAGCCCGGCCGTCAGGAGCCTTCCTGCAGGACACCGATGCGCCAGCCCCCGGTGTGGCCCTCCCTCCCCCGAGCCGGGGGTACCGCTCCCCTTGGGTACCGCAACTTCACGGGGGTCACTCCTGGCGGCAGCGTGCGGCTGTATCGCATCCAACATTGCACCGGGGAGGCAGCGCTCGGCGCCCTCCTTTTAAAGGGAGAATGACTTTTTTTTTTTTTTTTTTTTTTATGATTTCTTCTTAGCTGTAGACTGTTAAAGTGACGCTAGGAGACGGTTACATCTTAAGACTTCTTTCTTAAGAGCTTGTAACAGACCGATCGCATCTTAGGGTTTAAGGGGAAAATTTGACTGTGTAGCAGCTGCAGAGTTTCTTTGCGATCCCGGCTCCCATCCTCCTGGCTAAAGGAGCCTTGCTGGGCTAGCTGTGTGTCTTTGCATTAGCATCAAGGGAGACGATGGCTTTTCTTTCTTCGTGTTCATGACAGTTTTGTTCGTTTCACTTGTGAAATGATGGATGCAACGCATTTGACCACTGATGGATTTTATAATGCTGCCAGCGATTAGATGCAGCCACGCAGTAAATCCTCATTAAAAGAAGGAAAAAGCCCAATGCAACAAAACAAAACCCCAAAATAGTTGCTTCTCACACGATTAATTTGTCTTGAGAGACAATTTGTACAGTTGACAAGGGGATTACCTCTTTTTTATAGACTGGTTTATGTTGCCATGAAAATGGCAAACCGGTAATTGTTACACAGAGCTTTAAACCTACTAAAATGAATACAATGAAAACAAATGACCTGAAATTAGAACTATTTTAACACTGAATGGGTAGACAACTACACATTCCAACTTGTATAGCTTGCAAATGAAAATCTGGCCCCTAGTAACACCACTGTATTTTGTGACCTGGATGTTCTGACCCTCTTTTGTTTTTTTGCACTTGCAGCAAGTAAACTTAAGTATAAAATATTTAGACATAAATAATAAAGTGTATTTATTTATGTGAGTTAGCACAAGCAGTGGCAGGGTACTCTGTGAACAAATTAACTGCAGAAGAATTCTTACAGCCAAACAAAACCCCAAAATGCTCAGTTCAGGGGAAAAGAAATACTGCTAGAGGTAGTACCGATGCTTTAGGCAACAAACAAAATACATGCATTATCTTTTTCTCATTCTACGATGTAAAGATAGTCAGGTGGAAAATACTCTCCCATGTTTGGGAGGGGCAGATTGTCATAAGAAATAACATGATACCTGTGCGTACCCTTTTTCCGATAGCATGTACTTTTTCAGTACAATCCACTAACTGTCCTGCTTGCCTGCATATTATTTGATGTGTTTCCTGAAAAGGGATGTTTTCTGTATCAATGTTACCAGCTGCCTCTTAAACAATGACAAAAAATGTTACAATTTAGTGAGCAGAGATTAATGACTTGATGGCAGTGGGAGGGGTACAGAGACTGTTATTTATATGTGATACTCTTTTTCGTATTTCTGTCTTCTGAATGGTTACAGCTGCTGCTTTTGATCATTAGAGCAGGTCTATGTGTATGTGAATGCACACATTTAAAAATAAACATTTCCCTGTATCATATTTTAAACGTTGTTAGGGCTGCTTATCGTCTGTATGTTTCTGCTGCCCTGCTATTATAAATAGGAACTGGCAGTTCAGAAAGACTACATTAAGCACTCTTGTGAAAATGTTGAAATGAGTCGACTCCACTGCGATTTTCCCTTACCCCTATATAAAAAAGAAAGGGGCAGGGTTACTGTGTCAAAACTCTGTAGTTCTGTATTATGCTGCTTCTCTCAGCACATGCATTGATTGAGTAATTTCATCAGCCCCACATTACTTGATTGCTTAGAAGTTTCCTAATGATCTGTATGCTGTAGGAAGAATCTGAAAGTCGTGAGTGGAATGGCAATGATTTTGTGTTTTATGAGGCTATTCAAAAAGTCGCTCTGATTTATGTAGCTCGAAAGCTCCAAAGTCTTTGAGATTAGCCACGCTGCCTGGTATTTTCTTCATACATCAGTCATCCCACACTCCTCACTCCCTAAACAGGAGTTTAGAACAGTGCTTTAATTAAGCAGGGATTAGGTGGCATTCCTTGTCAACTGCACAATTTGTGTATGCTTTGTTTCTTCTACAGCTGATGGTCTCATGCTTTTATATTTTGTACTTTGTGCTCATTTTTTTTCCCTTGACATGTGCATAGTAATACATCTGTATGTGCATGTGGATATCCTGTTGTGCCTGTAGAAACATATATACAAATATGTGTGTCTTAGGTGCAGCAAAATCACCTAGGGCAGCGGTCACATAGTACGGTACAAGAGTTTTTCCTGAATAAATGCACTGAAGTATTTAAAAAGACTAATTCATTGCAGCAGTGTGTAGCAGTAGTGCAGGCACCCTGATTACTTCAAGTCATTTTTTTATGTTTATCAGTGGCTTCAGTCATATACAGTCAGTTGCATACTGCCCTTGGCTCTTTTTATTTAAAATGGCAAATTCAGAGAATATATGTTATATAGTTATATGTGCTTTTACATATATTTATACATATGCTTTTAATGTATATTTAAAAATATACATTATATTTTTTTTTTGCTGAGAGATGAAATTAGATCTGCTCTTCCCTTGCTCCCTTCAGCTCTTAGACTTTGCAGGCCAGGACTGCTGCATTCCTTGTGTTAGACAAGTTCCCAGCATTGCTGGGTCCTGAGCTTTGGTTCATGCTTTTAAGCTTTTCTGTACCATGTATAATAATACCAGGGCAATTCCAACATGGGGTCTATTGTTTACTACTTCTGTTGACATTGGTAGTGCCCTTAAAATGTAAGATTTTATTTTTATTTTTATTTTTTTGGTAAGGGATTTTCTTCTAGCTTGGTGGCATGCATATCCACATTTCCCCTTGTAAGCTGGTGTACTACAATGCAGCTTGGCTTGTATCGTGTTGTGCATTGGTAATAGGAATTTAATTTGCTGTGCTATTGGTAAAGCCTCATTAGAAGGTATGTAGTGTATGTCACTAACTGTTCATTACAGTACTCGAACTTACGTTTTGTAAAACGCAGGACAAGCAAGCAGAACAGGTGTATTAAAAACAAGTAGATATGTGTCTATAGTGTCTCCAGATGGGTGTTCAGATCCTCTGATTTCCCTGCTCTAGAATGCACCAATGTTACTTGCTTATTTTAAACTTACATACAAATGAAGACCTGGAATACAGTGTGCTGTGGCTTAGCAGCCAGTAGGATTTATTAGTAGCTATGTTCTACTTAAATGCACAGCATGCATGACATACTCTGTTTCTGTGAGTGCTACATCTTAAACTCTCCCCCAGGTGTTGAGATTTGCCATAGTATTTCAGTCCCTGCAATGTGTTTCAGTGCTAGTTACTCTGCAGCTAAAGAGGGAGAATTTTGCTTGCTGTAGATGCTGGTTTGCTATCCTCCAAGGGCACGTTTGCCATTAGGTGTCACTGCTTTCTGGAGTGTTTCTTAGTGATCACCAGGGCCTGATCGAGTCTGTCGCAATCCATGTGAGTTGCTTGGTTGACTTCAGAAAATTTTTAAACTGAGCCCATGGATTGCTGACTACAGCAGTTGTCTCCTTTTCGTGTTCTTAAATAACTCTTAGTGTTATTTCAAGTTCTTTGTCCTTGATAAAGACAGAGGGGAAAAAAAAAAACAACCAAACAAAAAAACCCAAACCAAAACCCAACCATCCATTTTCAAGTGGTGTCCTAACAAATGCCGGACACGGCAATCGCTGCTGCTGCTGCGTGCTTCCAGATGACTACTTTTGGATGCACAGAGTCTTTATTCTCACAATGCCATCTTTCAAAAAACACACTGGAGAAAAATCTTTTAAGACTGTGACTACATAAACCTACCAACTAAGGTTCATTTAACTTAATGAACAAAGGCATTAAGTATGGTTCTCTTCCACTCCCTGGCCTTGTAAAGCAAGTGGTATTGGCAGGAGATGACTTTTGTGAGCCATTAGGTTACTCCCTAGATACAGACTTGAACTTACATCATTTTCTTCCATTTGATATATAGCTATCTATAATCTGCCATGACAGTCTGTTTTTTGCTGAAATTTATTGGAGGCTTTTGCCTTTTGAGGTTTGTATTTTTACTCTTTTTCACTACTACTCCACTGCTTTTTTTTTTTTTTTTTTCCCCAGCACGTTAACAATGGTTTAAAAATAGTTTATGTGCAAGAGTAGTTCTATTTGGCTGTCAGTTTCTACTTACTTTCCCTAATTACCTCAAACATATATGACAGCATGGTAAACCTCTCTTCATCTACACATTCTCCAAACATAATTTGTGTTTTATATCTTCAGTGTTTAAAAAACTTCTCAGGCATAGACAATTGCTGTTTGGACTTAAGAGTAACCAATAGGAAAAGGAAACAATATTCATTTAATGATCTATATCTTGAGCACATATGAGAAAAAAAGCAAACTCTGAATACATGGTATGTAAGTATATTAAGATAAATGATACTCTGGTATCTGCAAAATGTTGACTTGAGGTGATACACTGGTAATGAGGCAAACTAGGATACCTTTCTGCATCTGCAAACTCAGGTGTCACATGTTGGTTTTTTTTTTAATTAGATTTGAATTCCAGAAAGAATATGTTATTATCTGAAGGTCGTGACATTGGAAGAAAACTTTGATTTCAGAGGCACGCTTGGCATGTCTGTCAAAACCTGGGTGGCTCCACCCCTGTGCATCCTATAGGGCTTACGCTCCAGTTCGTGACTCCAGTCACACTGGCACCCACCTCTGAGAGCCCCAGATATACTCATTTGTTTGTGCTATCTAGAAGTGCTAAGAGGCAGGTATGACAGCCGCAGCCCAACCGTAAGGCATAACACACATGCTGGGGACTGGGCATGAAAGCTTTTGTTTCTCTGGGGCATTTTGTACCCTGGATTGGCTGGCTATCTAGCAACTGGCTTCCTACTGGGCTTCTTGGATACAGGTGCAATTCTTTTCCTTCTGTGATGTTATTTTTTCTTCCTGTACCATTTACTATGTCCATTAGGAAGTAGGAGTTGACCTGTTGCTTGTAGGAGTTACCAAAATGAGTTACACTGGCCTTTTTCAGAGTCACATTGACCTCTTCATTGCTTGGCTAGGCTGGTAGACTGTACTGGAGAAGGTGCGATACTGAGCTGGTGCAATGAGGTACTAAGCATGGAGTATGTGCTAAATGCATGTTACATAAGTGTGGTGCTGTGGTAGTGAAACCATCCTCAACACCAGGAAAGGGAGGACTGGGTAAAACCTGGGCACAGTTCTTGGCTGGCTTGTGCATTTGAAGCAGCACACGAAGAAGAGGAAGTGCTGTTGTCTGCCACTACAAAGTATAATTTAATTGTGTATTCTTGATATAGTAATATAAACATAAAGACCAAAGTAGAAGCATTTAGAGGAAGAATGGGTGAGGAAAAAGATGTGTATCTCACTCTTTTTCTGTACTTCAGTCCTCCCATGAGTACCAGCAGGGCAGTTTCCTTTGCTATACTTCATTATAGCAGTCTGGCTTTGGTTTCTGTTTATTGTTGGCCAAGCAGTTGTGAGAGATGATGGAGTAAGGGAAAGATTCTCTTGTGTCTGCAACCACTATAATTAATAATGGTTTATGTGACTTGAAGAGTTATAACTGATCTGTATATAACAGGAAGGACACAGGCTGAAACTGAAGGTTAGTAGATGAAATGTACTGGTGTTTGGATGACAGTTATGAAAATTGGCAAGGGAATGGGCTTGAAATTGTGTAGTGCTGTAATTTTGTAAGGTTCAAAATTTATATCCTAGTTTCAGTGATAATATACTTAATTCAGAGAAGGAGGTATTTTGTATTCTGTACTGCACCGCAGAATGCATTTCAGCTGGAGAGTCTTGTTCCTGCTTTGGTCTGTGGTAGCTGCATCAGCTCAAGAAAGGGATATCCTGTCAGCTCTAAGTGTTGTATTAAAAAAAAAACCCAAAACCAACCCAAAAGACCACACATAGAAAGGGACACTTCATGAGAAAGGATCATACAGTAACTACAGCATTAAAGTTATAGAGGTGGAGGTGGTACAGAGGCAAATACTGTAGTTTTAGTCAACTGTGAACTGATGGATTTGTAAGTGCCAGGTTAGATTTAAAGCAGATTTCCATTGCACACACTTGTTCTGGAATGATGGGGGAGTAGAGTGGAAAAAAAGGTGAAAAGGAAAAAGCTTCCTGAAAGTTATGCTGGGCTTATCTGATAAGCTATGCTGAAGCGGAAACTGAAAATGAGTAAAAAATGCAAGGAGGGGGAAATAACATATCAAAGGTGAGAGCCATTAGTTCTCTCTGTTTATTCGGGAGCTGTATAATGTTCCTTGTAAGTGCTATGCTGAATGGAAAAGTTCTGAATCAGAAAGGGGAAAACGTGAAGATACATTATTTAAAAGAAGAATTGTATGTGTATTTTAACCTATTAGATAACACTCTGTGCTGAAATGCTAATTATTCCTAATTGTTATATTTGCTTTACCCATGAATAAAATATCACATATCTAATAAAAGAGGCAGTGAAAATCACTGTAAAATTCCTCTTGGAGTCTTTCATGCAGATTTAAAGGATTTAATCTCTTATTTCTTCATTTCTTTTTAGATCATTAGCTTTCTATAATCAGTTGGATTGCTAAGGCCAATATCCAGTGAACCTAACAGTAATTGCTTGTTTTGCAGAACAATTTTTTGTTAGCCCAACCATATCTTTCTCAGAGGCTTAAATCGAGTTGGTGATTTCATTATAATAATTCACTTGTAATAAATCAAAATCAAATAGCACCACTCTGCTGCTGTGCAGATAGCTCCAGATGAGCAGTCCGGAGAAAGCGGAGGATGGTGTAACAGCAGACCTGAACATCAGGCTGGTTTTTGCTGAAATTTATTGGAGGCTTTTGCCTTTTGTGGTTTTTGTATTTTCACTCTTTTTCACTACTACTCCATTGCCTGGATCAGGCCTGGATTTGCTGTGCCTTATTTTAATATGCACAGGTATAAGGATGACTTCTCTCGCAAATCCATTTTAAAAAGAGAAATGAAAATGTGCACAGGGCAGGCTTTCCTGCCCTGGGACTCAACTCAAAACCTGTGTTCGGGACCCAGACCTGATAACAGACTGTTTTTAAAGTGTGCAGGAGCTCAAGTCTGACTGACTGTCAGTTGCATTTAGGCTCCCGAGCTGTTGAGATGTTTGAAGATGTCATTTGTCTTTCTCAGGTGACAAGAGACTATTGCG
The DNA here is from genome assembly GCF_015220075.1 of Falco rusticolus. Lineage (NCBI taxonomy): Eukaryota > Metazoa > Chordata > Aves > Falconiformes > Falconidae > Falco > Falco rusticolus. Next base: position 52,758,698 of record NC_051187.1, read on the forward strand.
CAGTTACCTCACTGATTGCAACCAGTATTAAAAGTTGTCTGGCAATATACCATGGGCTGAAGGCACACAGCAGGGACATCTCCAGACCAAACGCTATTAAGCAAGGATATTTGTTGTTGTGTACCCTTTGCCACCTTGCAATCTTTATGGTGTTCAGCTTAAACATTTGAGAATGTTTTTAAACCATTTCATGTTCTAGAGAGTTGCTAAAAGGAAAAACAGAGCAGAAAGCATCCGGTTCTCGCTGAGTGAAGCCGCTTGTAGAGTCCTGGCAGTGTACAACCAGTGTAGAGTATGGACTGTGTGTTACATGGCAAGTGAAAGGCGATAGCTATTATTGGTCTTATTAAAATACACATACTTTTCCCTTTCACTATTTTTATTCATTTCTCTCTCTCTCTCTCTCATATTCCAAGTTCATGGCAAGCAATTGTGATAGTTGCTATGTTTTATACTCTTAAATATCTGATTGTTTTCTGTCCAGGAAGAATAAAGTTAAATGTATCATAACACAAATATCTGTTATTTGGACAGATAAAGCTGCTTTTTATTTCTTTAGAATTCCACTTATTCTGACCTCTTTTGAGACAAATATTCCCCAAAAGTTGGTTTTCATGCTTAGGACTAGTCCTACTTCAGCTTGCCCTTTTGTGAACTTATAAACCCAAGCAGTATTGAAGTATATCCACTAATACATTTACTATAAATATCTTTAAAAATGTACTACTTGGCTACTACTTAAATTTCATGTTGCATGCTACAGTGATGGGGTATGTATTAATGTATGCATATACAATATATAAACACACACTTTTTCAGTATTCAGAAGGAATATTCTTTTGAAAATATTTGACTGGATTTTCCTTTAATTTGGCATGCCTTTAGTTTCCACCTAAGTAACAACACAGAGATTTGGCATGCTTTCTACTTATAGGCACGAAGTCATAACGCGAATACAAGTCGTGAAATGGCACCCCACTGTGCTAGAAGCTGTACAAATATGAAACAAGAAGTTGGCTGTCAGAAGATTTGAAGATGAAGTAGTAAAAGAGGGCTTGGATCTCTGCAACTCAGGCAGTTCGTACACCAGGAGACAAAGTTGCAAACCTTTTGGTGTCTTTTGAGAGACAGTTTCATTCATTCATTCGTGTTTGTGAATGATCCGTCTGGGTGCAAAGGAATGAACACAGGTGGATATGCCTACAGGGATGTCCTGATAGGGACCGGCAGATGCAGAGTGGCTGATGTCACTATTTCCTGGTCTGGGACACGTGATAACAACCATTACAGAGCTGTGAGGCAAGAGCGTCGGCAGGAAATGAAGGCCAGCAATGTGTGTGTCTAATCATTGCCTACAATGCTTTATTGCCAATAACGTTAGTTAAATTGGCAAAATAAAAATGGTCATCAGCTGCCAACATATTGCTCCCTGGCTTTACCTAGTACAGAACCTAATGTGTGGTTATGCACATGCACGTTCTTTCTCCATCTCTCTTGTTTAAACAAATATTTCATAGTACAGTTCTGGAAGATATCTAGGTAGAAAGAAAAGAGCCCTTTTTGGGAGAGCCAAAAAAATCTATGTTGCAAGATGCCCTACTTTGTTTAAAAGATGTATTTAAATACAATCAGTGATTCTGAAAGCATTGCAGCCTCGTTAGCTACTCTCACGGAGTGTCTAGAATGTTACTGAAGTATTGTTGAAACAATCTGGAGGAATGGTTTTCCAACTCCTTGGAGTAGCCTTCCTGTTACAGAATTGGATTGCATCAGGGAGATACATGAGAAACACTCATCTACTTCAAAAAGTTCTCTTACTTTTGCCAGTGCTGCAAAGAGTATAGGGACTATGTCAAATAAAATGGTTGAGGGGAGCGGGCAGAAGAGCCCATCCTGTATATAATGTATACGCTGGACAAGGAATGATCAGCAGCGCTTGGTGTCACTGTCACGGAGGTTGGTGTCTTAGGGCCACTGTTGGTGCCGCCGTGTCTAGCTGCAAGAGAGGAGGAGTTTGCAGGTAAAGGGCAGGGTGAGTCGGTGTGAAACACAGCGTCGTTGGGGGCTTCTCTGCACCAGAGAGGCTCTGGGAGAAGGAGTATTGTGGGGAGGGGTCTGGGTGGAGCCTTCTACGTGGAGGTTTTGGAAGGGGCTTGGGAGGGTTGTGGTTAGCAGTGCTTAGGAGTTGGTTCAGTCGTGGAAGGATGGAGGAAACATTTGGAGGGGGCTAGCCTGAGTGATGGGCCAGGCTAGCTTTGTAAGAGTACAGGACGCTTCTAGGGAATAGCATGTATATGTGGGCTGGAGACAGGGCTCTAAACGTTTGGGACAGGCTGTATAGAGGAGGTATATGCATGTGAGGAAAGTTGGGAAATCCAAAGGAAGGAGGCACTGAAATGGCCCAAATATTACTGAAAAGAATAATAATATGATGCAAATGACGCTTTGAGAACAATCTATCTAGATGATAATATTAAGTTTTAAAGAAACTAAATTTTAGATTAGAAAATGGGATTGTTTCTCCCTGTCCAGCCTCTACAGTTTTATTGTAAAACATTTGATTTGTGTGGCAGATCTTAATATTTTTTTTCCCCTTTAGCTGATAATTGTACCTGGTTACTTTGCCGAAAAGCAAGAACTGTTTTATCATTGTATTGCCTAATACCATCGTACACAGATACAAACGAGTACTGAAGTTCCATCTTCTACCCCTCTGCTCCTGATGCCAAAATGGCACAGAGTAACTGCTCAGAGACGAATTTTGTCTTTAAGCAGCAAAGGTATTTATCTCATGCAACATTGGGGAGCTAGCTGATTTGCACTGGACAAACTAGCTCCAAAGCTTTCAGTGAAAAGTTAGGAATTTTATACAGTTTTTTGAGAGGTTACAACACCTTTACATACATACTCATTTGATTTTGACACCTAATCACTCCATTCACAATAGGTGGGGTCTAGGTGGAGTGGACTTTTCATTTTTCTTTGTTCAATGATTTCCTGACTTGATGGTCTCCTTATCTCCTTCAGGTGTCCACCTTATCTTTTCTAATTATTCAGACTACATTTCTCAACACAAACAGAGCATCACCCAAAGCATTGTACCAAACTCATCCTGACTAATCTTTTTATTTTAAGACCTTGTTCTGTTTCACTCCCAGGATAACTTTGAGTGTATTTTACCTCCCTGTGATTTAGCATTATCCCTCTGATTAAATAATCTTCCTTTGCTTCCTCTGTGCAGCAGTTTATGGCTGGTCTGTACTGTGCTTCTGTGTAAGCTCAGCTTCAGAGGCTGGTGAGTGGGAGGAAGGGATGGATGTAGCCACAGCTTCTGCTCTATTGACTTTTGACCTAATTTAGGAAGGAAGGAAAGGGAAAATGGTGTAGCACACTTCTGGTTTCACAGCCTGTTGTGTCTTTCATGAAGTGTGAGTGGGAGCTCTAGCTTTCTCCTCATCTCGAATAGCTGCATAACCTACATTAAAAATCAGACCTCTCTTCAGTGGAGCTCCGGAGTGGTGAGTGGATCTGCTTTCATGCTTATGTTGTGGCATATGTCCTCATTTGGGCTGTTGAAGCTGAAGTCTGGTTTTCTGTCAACATCAGCCTTGTCCAACCCCCATTTATAAGAGGAAAGGGGCCGCCACTGACTTATATTTCCTCTAAAAGAGACACAATAAAAGCTGGGGATAATAGCTTTTTAAATATTTTTTTTTTCTGTTTGAGATCAATGATCTCTAACAGTAGTGAATGATATATGGGAGGAGGAGGTAAATACCTCCTCAGGGGAAGGTAGATAATGATAGCATTTGGAAACTGCTATTGCAGAAAATCATCTTCTGCAGGATTTAGGAGTGGAAAAAGAAAAAAATCCCACAACTGTTCATTAAAATACTGTAGGATTTTTTAAGCATTTTTTTAAAAGGATGCATTTTTCCCCCCCATTTTTTGTAAGACTGCCAAATGTCCCTGAGGCTAGAATTAATTGGCTCTTTGTGTTGTGTCAAGTAAGGAGTACAACTGTTTTCAGAAAATACTAGGTTTATAGACTTCCGTCCAGAACATGAAAGGGACAGAGAGGCTAACTTTATATAAACAAGGTCCTTGCGTCATTTTGTACCACTAGCTTGGAATCATAAATAGAATATTGAAATTGTTGGTGCTGGTGCTTTGGAAGCAGTTAAAGTTGTCCCTGTAACCCCCATCCCTTCATTCTGCCTAACCCTCTCTTTTAGAACCAGCGCATGCAGTTTTCTTTCCCTCTCACCTCCAGGTGTCTGTGGTGAACAATCAAATGCCTGCTACCTAGGAATAACCAGCATTTGGGTTATTCCTGGCAGTTCCAGGAGTAAGTGCCATGGAGAGGTCTTGTATTGTTAGTGTTGCTTTAACAATACAACAGAGGTTACTGGTTGCAGTTGGTTTCACAAATTCCCACTGACCGTTTTGGTTTTGAAGGTATTTTATTATTTTTAACACTGCTGTTTCAAAGGCCGCTTCTCACGATGGTTTGAAGTCAGTGGGCAGCAGCAGATGTAGATGTAAGCTTTGAAATCGTTCTTTTATGGAGGGGTTTGAAGAGTGTGTCTTGGAGCTGTTGCGTTAAAATTCCAAAACGTTAACTTAAATGTAATAATGCTCTGACAAAGTGCTACTACCATCTGCCAGTGAGGATTAGTACTATTTAAAAATCTCCATAATTTCCAGAAAGAGCAGAGGAGCCATGGCGTGAAGAAAAGTCTAATTTAGTATTTCAGTTCATGGAGTCGCGAACTCTTTATGGGAACCACTGCCTGCGAGAGATTGTGTGTCACACTCTCAGCTCACATAAAAAAGTAAATATTTGTGGTATATGACTTAGAGTGATGCCTGCTTCTAACAGTTTTGAGCTTGGGCCCCCAGTTTTTCAGCAGAATCCTTTCTATTTACGACCACTTCTCATTCACATCACTATTGCAATTCAGTGGTAACTCCAAATACAGTTGGTATGTCAAAATAATAAGAGAATGTGCTCACCAAGGATATTTAGAAAGCTCCATTCCTTATTTAGCTCTCGTGGACTGAGAAAGAGTCCTTTGCTTAATGTTCCTATGGGGTTTTGAATGTCACATAAAGACTCAACCCTTTCTGTATGTGAAAATCTGTCTATGCTTAGAGAACGATCAGCTGCTGGAAAAGTTCTCAGTAGCAGATGATCTCCATCCCCAGACCTCTCTCAGCTGAACATGCAGAAGTAATTCAACATCTAGTAAGAGGAGTGTCAGACCAGTTTCAAATCTATTTCAAAACCCAGTGTAACTTACTGGTATCTGTTAGGAAATGCTTTCTATGACAGTATTAAGGCTGCTTTACTCATATTAACAAACAGCTAAAACTTGGAGAGTATTTAAAGAAGGGAATGAGAACAGAAATCTAGTAATGACCAGCTATGTGTAGTCTGTTGATCGCCTAGTTTATGAAGGATTTTGGAGACCCATATTAAATGATGCATTTTATAAAAATTTCAGTTGAGAAGAAAAGAGAAAGAGTGGCCAACCTCAAGTATTTTTGATATCTTTCTCTTCCCTCTCCTAAAAAGGATTCACTGAGTTTTATTTATTCAGTCTTGTATGAGCTATAACTAATGCTTTTAACTAGGTCTGCTGAGAAGTACATCATACCTCGCATATGCTTTTAGCTGAAATAATTGTCATTAATATTTCTTGCTGGGGTACAGGTACTGTGTGTGTACATACGTCTGTTGGTACAATGGCTACGTGGTCCATGTAGCTATAACATACTGAGACCAGCTCTCCTGGATGGTATACCAGTTCTACCTTTTATTATTCTTTTTGATTATTTTTCCATGCTGGAAGTACAACTGGAACTGGTTGCTTGTTTGAAGAGTCAGGCCTCTTTCATTTTTTACTTTGTGTAGAGATCTTCACTTCTTTCAAACTGCCCCTCAGGAACCCACACTGCTTTCCTTGTTTTTCGTGTACATGGGCTGATCACCCTCCCATAAAGTTACTTGCTTGAGACTAGTCACTGTAGAGCTAGGGTAAATGAAAGATTTCTTGGCTGTCTGTTGCTCAATCCAAGCAGCTATGTTTTCTTATACTATCACTGAGACTTGTTTTGGTTTATCCAATATGAGACACGGAGTACAGAGAGCCACATTCTATTGTGTTAGCAAACGTCTGTCTGAGACATGGGGAACAGCAACTGCTTGTACTGTCAAAATAAGGTCTTAACTTAAGGGTATTCTTGTCACGCTCTTGCTTTTTGCTTAGGCAGGCTTTTGTTTCCTTTCATACCTGGTGTATACAGAGAAGTAAGAATAAGAAGTGGATTTTCCACGCACTTACACTGAATAACAGTCCGATGAAATAGAATTGGCCAGTCCACAGCTGTCAGTCAGTAAACCTGCCCCTTCCAGGGCTCTCTGCTCATCATGGCTGGGTGCTGAGTAATCTCTGCCAGGTTGTACTGCATGGTGACACTGCATGAGAACAGTGTCAAACACATTCCGACCTAATTTTCCCTGCTTGTTTCCTCATACTTCAATATTTATCTTCCCTCTTAAAAACTGCTTTAGTACTGACAGATTCAAAGCATATATGAGCAGGAACGGAATTTGATTAAGCGGCAACTTGTGATAGGGCTAGGGAGAACAATTTCCATCTCATTAACCCCTTATTTTTTGGAAGGAGTCACGGCTATTTCTAGCAGCTGCATTTTTACTGATCCCTCTTATTCCCAGCACCTTGACAAAGAATGGGATAGATGTCACCAGGAGCGAGGGAAAGAAGTGCTTGTTGTAGTAGCACCAAAGAATAAGGGGCAAGGGAAGGGAGAAGGTGGTTTGGTTGCAGGTCATCATGGGGTTCTTGTGGCCATGGTGGAGTATAAAAATGGTGAAATGCTGTATGGGGCACATGTTCATTATCTGTTTCTTTCTTTAGAATCATTGGGTCTAAACACATTTTTTTAAAACTGTCCAGAAAGGTGCTTTGTAAGATTAAAAAAAAAATAATAAAAATGTTTAGAAGTGTTTAGAAACATAGTCCTTATAGTGGCTCTGCCTCAGTGCCTACCTCTACTCGTAGGTAAGCAAGTGTCTTTTAAAAAGCATAATTGCCAAACAGTAGAGCCGCCTGGCTGAAAGTGTTGGGGACCTAAATGACTTAGCCCAGGAATACCCTGGTACACTTTGCTGAAGAGCCACCCATGGCAGCAAAGCCAGCTCATAGCTTTGTGTCAGGCTGCACGTAACACAGGGCAGGTGTAATGTTGCCTTCCTTTCACCACCTTCTCACCATTAAACTAGGACGTGTTCCTGGTCGCCCTGACCATCCTGCTTTGTATGCTCTTGCCTACCTTTCTCATTGCCAGCAAGCTACTTCTATCTCATTCCACCCCAGGTTTGCCCTTTTCATTCTATCACAGAAGCCACCTCCAGGGGAGAGTTAAGGCTTTATCTGCATGCCAGCAGTTTCTTGCGCTCATGAGTTGCTAAAGTGTGAAGCCAAGCAGGGGTAGAGTTTCTGCCATTCAGCAGGTACTTACTACAAGCAGTTGTCAGTCTTTTTCACCGTGTCTTGGGCCAGTCGCCTCCAGACCGAATTTGATACCTGCAATGCCATTTATCATCACAGTACCTGTGTTGCAAACAATGCCTTTGTTTTATGGAGATCCAAAGCTTTAAGATAATGTGACCATGTGTTTATGAATTGGCATATAAGCATATTTGTGTTGGGATGTGGCATAACGGTAGGAAGGAAATGGAGAAGTTTCTGAGACAACAGCTTTTCAGGCAACAGCTGTCGCTGAAATTTGTAAGTAAATGACAAGAGAAGTGCACCTTGTGTTCCCTGGTAGTATCCATCTAGTAGCATCGCTTAGTATCCATGTTGTGGTAATAGTACCTGAGATCATGGACCTGTTTTACGTGTTGTCTGTGTACACAGTAAAAAGCAACTCTGTGGTGAAGTTTCTGTAATCTTGTTGTCTTGTTGTTTCTTGTCAGTTTCATTTACTTGGTCTCATGCCCCAGGACAATGCTCTTGTATTCATGTTTTCAGAAAGGCAAGGAAAAGCATCAATATTAGTTTTGGCCTGAAACTATTTGGGAAATATTTCTGCTTCTATTACCTCTTATTTTTCCTCATCTGTGCTGACAGATTGTATTTATTAGCACAACATAATTTTTGGAGCCAAAATACTTATTTAAGTTCTCTTTAAATTATTTATTTATTGGTCTGCTCCTTGTAAAATAAGATTTTCAGGTTCTTGCTGGTGTCGTTTCCATAGTATGCTACAGTGCCTTTAAATGGTACTGGTTTAGGTCCTAGGGCTAACTCGCCTGGGCACAGTACCAAACTCACTTTTCCTTGGTCTTCTATTTAGTGTACTGTATGTATTCAACTGCTTTTATGCACAATCAAAAGTGAAGAGCAGATAAAGAAGTTCTATTTCTTTCTAATCGAGAATCATAAACCGTGCAGCCAAGAAGTTTATGCAGTGGCACAACCAAGGATTTTGCATGCCTTTGTTTTTGACATGCAAAGCAGTATTTTTGCCTTCGGCTGCTGACCACTGAGGCTGCTGACTTGAATACAGCCTTGAAATATTCTCAGACTTAAAGGCTTTCCTGTTCAGTAAAGATCTGAAAGAACTTGTCATCATCTCATCTCACCTGCTGAGCAACCCAGACCACAGTGTGCATTTGAACATGTTGTTGTATTTGGATGGAACTTTATTCCTATTATTTCTTTTCTAGGTAATAGCCCCTACTGGAATGGGCATCAGAATAAAGAGTGCTGGCCACACTCCTTTTTCTCATTTCTGACCAGAATATGACAAAGGGTTAACAGGATTTTCAAAGTAGCCACTGACTGCCACTTTTTCAAGCAGGGCATGTAATTCATAGCTCATGTTATTTTCATGATCCCCTAGAACTGTGGTTGTATGGCCACTAACACAGTATGACAGACACGAGTGTGTGTGGGTAGTATCTTTTTTAGGAGATATGATGGGGGAAAAAAAAGAAAATGTTTCCCATATCACATGTTAGAAAAAGCTGCCAGAGCCATTTAAAAGGAAACAAAATGGGCCATGACTCTAGTCTTACAGATGATTATTTTAGAGTAAAACATCATGTCCTCTGTTGTAGAACATTTGGAGAAATAACATGTCTACCATTAGGCCTGAAATCTGTTCTCTGCCTTTTCAGACACTGTCTTACATGATTTCTGAAGTCAGTATGAATCATTGCATTGGCTTTATTGGACTTTGGATCACATCTTCTGTGTTTGTGATTCCTTCTTGTCCTTTTATCCTTCCCTTCTCCTTCCCATTAACAACTTTGTTGCCTTGTTCTATTCCAAGTTATTAGTAGCTGCTGATACTCATAAGCAGCCTTTCAGTAATGTAGATGGAGTATCCATGCGTGTGCAAATTGAGGGAGGCTGATTAGGGGAATCTTCTCATTTCCAGATTTAAACATAGGTGGAAATTCCACTGTACACATTATTCCTATTATTGTTGTAATCGTTTGTATTCCTTTAAGTATTTTTGTCTCAAGAGGCAAAAACCTTATTCAGAAGCTTGTTAATTTTTAGTGGGCTTAGTGCCTTTCTGAAGCATTGATTGCTGTCAACTACTAATGACAAGACAAGATGGACCATTGGTCTACACAGATGTCTGCCCAGGGCACCCCTGCATACCTCCTACTCCATGCTTTGGTTTTATTTTCACTAATAGGAAAGGAAACAAACCACAGTTTTATGGTTAAGGAATAAGACTAGAATTTGTGGAAGGTGGATTCAGTTTTGGACCCTTTTTCTGACCTTGAGGAAGACGTACAATGATTGAGGCATATTAACTGTCAAAACGAAACCATCGGGGCTCCTTATGAGCTAATGTTATGCCCTGTTCAGCTGTTGTCTTGAGTTGTTGAACCTCTGTTTTCCATGCGGTTGGTTATATCCTTTTACTGAATACTTTGTTGTCTGCTGTGTTTGCACTTTTTGGGTAGATCTCTGTCACTTGCTGCTTTGTGTCTGCATGGCCAGTCACAGTGATACCATTTCAGCCGAGAGCTTTGAAGTTTACTGTACAACTGTTAGTTGTAAAAAATGTATTTTTTGCATCAGTGACTAGAACAAGCTATTCTGTTTCAGGAATGCAAAATTTGGACGCAAGCAATGAGCTTATTCTATGATACGCTTTCAAGATGATTGGGAGTGGTGAAGCTGGGCTGTTTGCACAGTTGTACTGGAGGGTGGGAAGTGCTGATGTGGATGGTTACTGTTATGGGCAGAAATTGGGGCTTTATGTGTAAGTTTCAAATGTGTATGTGTATTTACGAAAGCAGTCAAGCTCTAGCTTGTGTAAAGGTAGCTGTGACAGTGTTTCAAATGGCACTGTAAATGCACCTCCACAGGTATAGGAAACTACCTGTTTCTTTTTTACATATTTTTACCTGCTATTGCAGATGAACTTGTCTTATCTGAAGGAATTGCTCTATTTTGCATCTGCTGCAGCATTTTCAGTTTCAATGTGGACTATCTAGTTTGAAACCCTAAAACTGAAAATTGTAAATAATCTCCTGAATTACCAGAGGGTGGTTGCTACAGTTTTTTGTGGTTTTTTTTTTTTGTTTGTTTGTTTGTTTGTTTTTTTTTTTTCCTTTGATACAGAGTACTCCAGCACTGTAAACCCACCCAATAGTGGGCTAATTAAAACCCTGGCATGCACTCTATAGTGCAAAACAAGTGTTAGTGTAGAGCGGTGCATGCCTGTGTTTGAACTTCTGGTTATATTTCAGGTGAGCTTGATAAGCTTCTCTCATTTCACATCTTTCTTCTTACCAAGGTGCTGTCTTCAAATGCAAAAATATTTCTGAGAATTACATTCCCATTGGAAATATTAGAAGACACTGTAACAGTTAACAGCCATAGCTTGCTACAAACATTGTGTGTTTTTGAAAGGAGGGCACCACTAAATTGATGTGCAAAATGTATGCAAAGTAAAAAAAAATCTTAGTGATCAGTTGACTTTCATCAACGAATAAACATTGTCTATAGGGTCATTGCTTATGTTAATTTTTCAGATTTTTTTTGGGGGTGGAGAGTTGAGGGTAAACAGTTCAAAGTCAGAGTAGGTGTGAAAAAAAGCAGTGTGCCATGACACCTGAGCAGAGAAGAACACTGTATTGTTCCACTCAATAGAGTGCATGCAAGAGGAGTGTTTTCTCTGCATATCCTTACTTGTGTGCTGTCACTTCATCAGCTTCACTTCTTCTGTGATTCAGATAGTGTCCACTGTTATGTTCTGAAAGAAGTCCTGCTGTCCTCTTTATCACTTGGAGTTTCTTTAACTAGGGTTTCATCCTTCTCATCTGGCTGTCATAATGCGCGTGTGTCAGTATCTCTAGTCACATCTCTTCGGGGCAGGAAGCTCCCCTTAACCTTCTTTCCTTGTTCCATCTGTACTTGCCTTGTACAGGTATAAAACATATCATATAAGTATTCCTTTATTTGTACACTGAAGTCCATGGGTTTGCAGCATCGTGTACTTAAAATATTTATGGCGATTAAGTTTGAATAAGCTTTCAAAAGTTCATGTACTTCTCATCTTATTTTAAAGTAATTCAGAGTCTTCATCTGGAAGTCTCGTTAAAATAACAAATCTTTTAATGTTATTTTGTGTTAGGCCAAGCAGTGTAAAAGTAGGATTTTTTAAAGTTACCCAACAATTGTAAGTCTTAAATGTTAAGCATGCATTCACAATTTAGAAAGAATTGGATTGTTTATTATGCTGGCTGGATTAGTTAAATCCTATCTAAAATAGTCATAGGAAGAAATGTTAGCACTTATTGTAGAACTTTAGCTTCAGGAATATCTTCTGAGCAAACAAGGTTAGATTAGTAGTGTGCTTTAGAAGTAAGAATAATGCTGTGGTTAAAGCACTTGACTTGCACTTTGGAGATTCCTGCATTTTTTTCCCCACAAATTCTTGGGTGACATTGGACAAGTCGCTCATCTTGGTTTTTTGTGTGAGCAACTGTGGGTAGCGCTGGCTCCATCACTATCTTCAGCATATTATTTTGCAATTATTAGGATTTATGAGGGACCATGGAAAAGTTGGGGCATCCTGAACAGATAAGCAGTATCTGGAGCTTCAAAACAAACAAACAAAATGCTGTGTCTTCAGCTTTTCCATGTCACTTTGAGTCATGCTCAGAATGTTCGGTTCCCTCTGAATGATATAATCTGTAATATGTAACTAATGTGGTATTGCTAGATCTTGACAAGGTGATGACAACACATATATAAAATGGTTTAGTGTGGCAGTGGGAATAGTTCCTGGACTGTTCATGCATGTATTTACTTACACAGTTGCATGTAACGGCATACTTTTACTATTTTGTTTCCTCAACAATATCCAGAGAGGCCTCTTTTCAACAACTGATTGAAAATAATTATTTGAAGAATTTCACCACTTCTGATTGAAGGTTTGTTACAGAACCAGGGCTGACCCACATACTAATATCAAAAGTGAGGTGAGTTATACGTAAAGAAAAAAATTCCATACCTTAATATCTTTTTTCTTATTAAAGACACAGAAAATGCATTGGTGGACACTAGTTATTTTTATAGCTTAATGAAAACTTCCTTGTAAGTTGTTTTTTTTTTTTTTAATGCTGTGTTTGAATATGATGCCTCAACCTAGACTGAGACTTAAGTACTTTGGCTATATGGATAACTGCTATCCGAATTGGTAAGAGTATACAGTTCTTTCTGGTTACTAACTTTTATTTTTCCTGCATACTAAGTATTTTTCCTTCTGTTCCAATATGCATACGTAGCTCTTCATCTATGAATAATTCTGTATTTGTTTGTATAATCCTACAGTGTATTTCAATAGATTAAGGTATTAATTTATCTTCTAATTTTCCTTATTCATCGTTTGTAACTATGTAGAACAATACTTAAGACAAGAGGGAAGAAATGTATTATGTTGATTGTTCTTGAAATCCATAGTTGCCTATTAAAAGGGATGGTCAGCTATAAACTGTCAGTTAAATAGTGTTTATTTTTGGAAGGAGGTGTGTGTATGCAATATTAGCAGGTAGGTGGTAGCGTTAGCAGATAACTTGACTTTTTTTATGTAAATATTGTTATTTTTGTGTACCCTGTTGGCTTTATTAATGTTTTGCTGGTGTTCTCAAACTAGACCTAATGCAATGTCTAGTTCTGTAGGAAGCAAGTAATTTGGTTTCTGGACCACAGCAGTTCTCAGAACTTCCCACAAGACTCTGTGGCAACTTTGCCCACTGACTTTGCTCAGAATGGAAGGAAAAGGTGTATTTTTTGCTATGTAAAAAGGTAGGAGAAACACATTCCCTGATCTCTGAAGAGGAATCAAATGAGTGTCCTAGATGAGATTAGCTTATATATTTTAAGATTTTGAGCCATTCTGGAACTATACTGTGAGTTGTTAGGTTAACTAGTCAGTTGTGCTGAAGGATGATAAAATTTAGCCATTAGTGCATTAGCAATATGAAAAAGAGAATGAAACACACTTCTACTAACAAGGCTGATGGACCAGTCAAAGTAGCTGGAAACTCATTAGGTGATATATTTCCATCAACACATATGTCTGTAGCAATTGAAAAACACTTAAGGAGTTGGAGACTTCAGATTATGATTCAGATAGTTGACTTCAGTAGGAAATTTGTTTTTGTGCTGGCTGTTGTGTTTAGAAACATTTCTTAAAATGCTACAGAGAACTACTCTGTGGTTTACCTAATCCCTATACTATTGTGCAGCTATCTGATGTTGGCAAATGGTAAAAGAATTTAAGGTTATTAAGAGCGAAAAGACAAATAAAATTTGCAAAATTGTTTGCTTGATTTGTGTGTTTTACCATACATGAGACTGGTGTGGAAAATGAATGATGAATACATGACAGGTAATATTTATTCAATCTCTACGTTCAAAATAAGAATGTAATTACATTCTAGTACTTGTTTGCAGCAGTGTTTTCTGCCTGGGATAGCTTCTGGGCTGCTTGCAGTCATATGTGAACAAAATTTGGCTTTCACAACATCTAAATCAGACTCCATGGCTCCTTCCAACTGATGGTTTGAACAACTTCTACCTGAGGTAATCTGGGGTTTTGGTTTTCTAGGAGGACACCCCCCCACCCCCCACCACCCCCCACCACCCCTTGTCTGGCAAACAGTGACCTTCGAAAGATTTCTCTGCGACAGAAACTAAGCCATAAGGGCTCTAGTTGTTCTCTTCCTCCTATGTACAGCCCTCTGTAAAGAACGTGTTATTTTTTAATCATAGGTGCCAGGCCACTACTACCTTTTCACTCTGTTGTGATGTTTTCCAAGGAGAATTGCTGCTTTTGGAGTAAATGGTAACTGAGGGCAGAGGGAGCAGGTTTTCTTAATGTGTTCTTGAACTAGAGAGTCTGTGTCTCGTTCCTGTGAGGGCAACGGCTTTGAGGCAACTTGCTAGAAAATCTGTAGGCTCTTGGACTTTTTGAAAATCAGGTTGAAATGCATATGTCATGAATGCTTCCATAACAAAATGGCTTCAGTGCCCACAGCACATGCCAAATTATAAACTTTTTCTACGTATGTGTACCAAGTCACTGAACAATTACCACAGCAGTCACTGAACAGTTACAGTGTTTTAGGTAGAAGATACCTGGGTCAGCTACTCATCTGAGTTTGGTATCCCATTAGCCTCCAGGTATCTGAGGTGAATCTGGGTTCCCTGTTGTCTTAATCTGAGTTGCTACTGTTGATGTTTATGTGAGAAATGGTGGTGGTATCACTGGCAGGTAGGGAATGGAATGTGTTGTTAATGGATGCCCAGCTAGCCCACCTAGCCCCTCAGTTTAGCAGAGACGTAAGTGGATACAGCTCTGGTGAAATCTAGTGACAAGAAGCCAAATGAAATATAATATTATTAACTTTCTTCTTAAAGAAATAACAATAACCTTAGTAATCTAACGTGTTTACTAACCCAAGAAATACAGGAGAACCACACAGGAAAGGACTTTGCTTAGGGTGATGAACATTTGTGGTCAGGTTGATCGTTTTCCACTCACTGGTGTCTCATTGACTGAGCTGACGTTGGTCCAATGCCCTGGCAGCTAGGTTTAGTTTGTAGCGAGGAGGTTGAAGCTGATGCTTTCCAATCATTTATGGCCTTGGAAAAGATTATTCAAGCTATATCTTTCACAGTACTCACGAAAGTGAGAATTTTTCCTGTGGTTCCAATAACATAAAACTGTAAGAAACTTTAATTCATTATCTACATAAAAGTGATTTCAGTTAATTAAAAGAGAATGAATATGTACTTTCAGTTATCAGAAGTTTAGGGTTTTTTTCTGTTGTGCTGTAATTTTAATTGCAAGTACATATTTTACCTGTAGCAGTCTTTGGATAAAAAGTAATACACCTTCACCCCGGGGGAAACAAAAAACCCCCTCTCTATTCCATTTCCTGAAACATCTCCTGAATGTATTCTCTCATCATTACTGATGTTCTTTAGAAAGGTCTCCTACCACAAACAGAAGTCACTACAGCACAGGAAAGATGCAGATCATCCTGTATTTGTCTTTAGACACTAGGTTTTATCAGAGGGTCTTGAAAAGGCCACAGATTGTCTCTTCTTAAACAGTCTCTTTCTGTGTAATTCTCATCAGTTTAAGAAAGATGATCTCTTTTGTCTCTCAACTTAATGTTCAGCTGTATTGATTTTGGAATAGACGGGCATGCATACCTATGCAGAACACTTCTCGGAGAACTTCAAAGATTTTCAATGTGCTAACATGCAAGTTGAATTTAATGTGGTTATAAATTTAAACACAAACCCAAATTTAAATACCTTTTCTAGAATTATGTATATATTTCATAAAAAGAAAAAGCTTTATATGCATCATGTTACTTCTGTCTTTAAACTGCAGGCTAGTTTTAGGTGCATTGCAAGTGTCACAAATTGACAAACTGGTTGAGAAGAAAGAAGACAGATTCTGCTGAATTAAACAGGAAATTAAATGTACTGTGTATAAAAAGCATAAAGTATATGAAGACAATTGATTTTCAGTCAGCAAGGCTGTGTTTTGCTTTGTTTCTATACAGTGCTGTTTGTTTCCAGGTGGGAAATACACCCCATCTGAGGGGAGGAAAAATAGCATGCAGCTGTTTTTATCTTCTTGTGCCACATTTGCTGATGTAGAGTAAAACCAAAATAATCCCAGCAAGCTAAAATTCCTGGCAGAGGAAAGAATTAGGTATGGAAGAAGACAGACAACTTTAAATTGCTTTTTCAGAATTTTGCTGGTCAAGGACTGCTTAAGAACTTCTCACATATCTGAAGTCAATAAACCACAGTCTGTGAATTTTAGTAAGCGCTTGGTATGGATGAAACTTCAGAGGAACGGTGCTGGTAATGTTTGCAGTTTTCACAGGGAATAGCTTACCCCACAAACATGACCACTTTCCAGAGGAACATTCCATGCTGTGGGTGGAACTATATCTCCAGGGACTTGAAACTGTCTCAACCCTACAAAGCCACTTAGCAAGCGTGCTGAATCTCACTGGTGCTGCTTAGTTAAGAATGACAAGAATGACGACTTGTCACACCACCTTTAATGATTTGTGGCTTGTGTTCATGGGTTCCACAGTGAAAGGACCAGATTTCACACACACATGCTCGCTTGGGATTAACAATAACTTGTAATCAACAAGTAAGAACTGTTTCATACCAAGTAGGAACAAATTCATGAACCTCTGATCTTGATCACTGCTTCTCAATGCTGCAGAAGGTAGTGGGTGTTTCCAGCAACAGGAGGTGACCCTGCCCGTTGGGGTAAATGGGAGCCCCTCTAGCACAGCCATCAGCAGCCTCTTCCCACCCTGAAGGGTTAGCAAAACAAGCTCTTATTTATAGCTGCATTCTTGGCAGGCAGTGCAGGTCATACCATGAGCTGGTGTTCTTTGTCTAGTGAGTGGCAATTTCTTACAGGATTCAGTGTTTCAGCTTGTCCTGCTCAAGGAGAGGAGCTTTCAGGGTTGCTGAATTTGGGCTGCCTTCAAGGCCAGGGGCGCACACTCAGGCTTTGATTCAAAGCCAGGGATGAATACACAGGTCACACTTGTACAATTCTGCCTTGTTATTTTATTGTATCGCATGTATTTCTCTGTATGGCAGCTTGAAGCAAGTGTGATTAAAGCTTAAATATTATACTGAGCATCCTGTCTCTTTACACAGGGTTTTGCTGTCCCCACTGGAACACCATAGTAAATCAGTACTTAGGATTCTCTGTGTGAATGAAGAGCTGGTGGAGGGCTGGTTACATGTAATCAATTGATAGCTGAGGAAATCAAACACTATTATAACATTCATTTGCTGCTGCTTAAAACAAGACATTCTATAGATTAGGAAGTATGAAGCATATAACTTTCCTGCCATATTGATTTGTATCAAACCAGAGTAATGCATATTGATTCATTTGTGTAATTCTGTTGGCGTGTTACAGTCCCTCCAGCAGCATCTCCTGGTTTGGTTGGATTAACAACTCACAATACATCCACCTTAGCAGGTCTCCAAAGCCTAGCAGCATTGCCTCAGGACTTGGCTATATGGCAGTTTGCAAAACAACAGGGTAATGTTATGTTTTCCCCTCTGAGCACAGAGTTGCAGATATTTCTAGTATTAAGAATTTTGAGTACTCATGTGAATGTGCAGTTCTATTGTTTCTGTTGAATAGGAATAGAATAGTCTGTATTTGTACTTGAAAGTCAAGAGCCATATGGGCTTGCGCAGAAATTACATCAGTTATACATTATGAGAGTCAGAATCTTGTGCTTTCTGGTGGGTACTCATGTAGCATCTGCTGAAAAGCATATAATCCAGCTTGATTTTAGAGCTCTGAGTTTTGCTTTACTTAGAAGTGGCTTGCATGTCAGTGGACAATACAATGGATGACATCTTTACTAAAGGTGATTATAAGAACTAGGCGTGTTCTCTAGATTTATCTTTACAAGCCTTTTCACTTATAAAACTTACATGCACTCTATTCTTTTCTTTTAACCTCATTTTTTTATGTGGTTATCTTCCCTATGCCAAAATTCCCTCCTTTTGAATACCACACCTTTGATCTTTATACTGGAGTTTCAAAGATACATGCACAAATTAAAAGAAATCTTAACTTCTATTCCCCTTTTCTTTCTTCATTGCTGGTTCAGACTATAATGAAAACAACCTTCTTGTTACTTCCCGTTCTGCAGTTAGAGCTATGTGGGCACTGCCTGGATGAAATCAGTTTGGCCTTGTTGAATTTGTTTCACCCGCTTCTGGACAAACACTAGCTGCCTGGCTTTTGTAACATATATCAGAGAACTGGTATCTCTCCTTGTTTCAGTAACTCTTCTTCTACAGAATCATTTGTTGATAAGGTCAGGGACTGGGTAATTTATAATCCTACAGCTGAGGAGGTTACAGTTTATTACATTAATAGGATAAGTGTTTGCTGCTAAACTACTGAGATCTGCTTAATAAAATCGTTGATCTCTTAAGGGAAGAAACTTTTCCAACCATTTGGAAGAATATATTTAAAATAGTGATCGTGGGCGGGAATGTAGGGGTAAAATGCAATCCAAACACCTTTTCTGAGCTTAAAGGATCAGGCAAAGATGGGTTTGTGTCTGAATTTGAAACCAGGGAGGCTGCTACCTTAAGAACAGTGTTGCCTGATGCCACCAAAGCTTTACAACCCTTTCTAATTTTTCTGAGCTTCATTTCCCTCCTCTGTTGACTCTGGATGGCGCACATGCTAGCACTAAACCTGACACCTCAAACCAGCAGCTACCATCACTAAGGCCTTCCCTGGATATTCCCACCATCTCATAGACTGGTGGGCCACGACTCCATCTGAGCAGAAGCTGTGATGCGTGGGGGTACGTTACAAGGCCTCAGCAGCCTGGCTGCCCTATGGCTTCATTTCTGGGGTGAGTGACGGTGATTTATAATCCAAGTGTGTGTTCTAGTTCTCCTTTTTATGATGTAGCTGAAGGGGATGGCTTTTAGTGTTTTAGGTTTTTGGTTTTGTGTTTGTTTTTGGTTTTTTTTCTGGAGATCCTTACTGGCTAAAACTCATTAGAGTCACTACTGATGCTAACTTCTGTAAATATGAGGTTTATATATGCAACACAAGACTAAATAATTCAGGAAAGTATGTAATGTATTTACTGTCAGTCCTCATTATTTTTATTTTCAATTAGTCAAATTTTTAGCTTTCAGAGAATTTAATTACAAGTGAGAAACCTATGACGATTGTAGGAATGAAAAAAGCTTTCAGGCAGCTGTACAGAGGAGGAATACTCCAAAGATGGATTTTTCAAAGGAAGAGACTTATTGGGTTTTTTTAGTATTATATGTACACATCTGTGTGAAAACTCAGACCTGTTGCTGTCGTGACAGACAGCTGTTTTATGTGGAAATAATTTTACAGACAGGCAGTCAGTCTTTGAAAAAGTCTTTGAGTTTATAATCTATACAGCAAAAGTTCTTCACTGACTTAGTTTTGGACAGAAAAGATAGGTGAGGGCATCTGCCAGTTATGACATGAAAAAGAAAGAAGAAGAAGAATTAAGAACACAAATAATAGATTTTAAAGAGGAAGATTATGAACTCTCTAATAAGAAACAGTTGGGGTCTAGCTTGAACAAACACCACTACAGACTGATAGAGTTTTAGGGATTTGAGGAGAAAAATAAGTGCACTGTGTTCATTAGCTACAAAGCCGTTCTTCAGTAATGTTCTTAACCAACAGACTTGTTTTGTCTTATAAGATCTTACCTCTTCATTGAAAACTGAGGTAATAACTGTTGATGTTTCCACAGACTTCTGAAATGTCAACTGCCTTTAATGTGCTAATGTGATCTTAGCTGTTGTTATTATTTTGCCTCTAATAAAAATCTGGGCAAACAAACTTTATTTTTTACTATTGTTAAAGACTCTAAGTATTGTCCTTGTATGCCTTATGAAATACTCCAGCAAAAGCTGCTGAGACACAACATTGGCATTTCTGTATGCTCATACTTTATAACATTATCTCTGGATTGCTGCTAGGCTTCTGGATTCAGAGACCCTGACCATGGCACATTAAGTCTATCCTAGTTAATTGTTCTTCTGTTTGGCCGGTCTGTGTAACCTTCTCCCGCAGCAGCAGCTAGCTATTAAAGGATATTCAAGGAAGTACTTTGAACTAATTTGTACAAGCTGTAGTCACTGACATTCAGGACAGCTGAGAGTTTTCAGCTATGCTTACTAGTGTCTCCTCGTGTTTTGTTCTGCTTTTGACAGATGAGGAGTGAGCTGAAAGTTGCTTTCTGTAGCTTATGCTACTGCTGTGCTCACACTTAGATGAACAGTTTACTCTTAAATCAGGATACTCACATGCAGACAGTAGAATCTAACCCCTAGCTGAGTAGACTTGCATGGGACCCAGACTTGGTCTGACAGTATGGATATTGGGTTTGTTAGGTGTCAACTCAGTTTGCAACCTCGTTCATAAGAGGAGGAACAAAACTTGGAATGACAGGCTTTCAGCAGCCAAAGTCTGGCATATGTACAGGCAGGATGTTTGGGTCTGCTCTCGGGCATTCAGAGCTCTTTTGCCTGGTCTTTCTGACCCAGCTCATGAGGAAGTACTTTAGGAAATGAGGGGGCTCACCCTTGCCTTGGGCTTAGCATAAGCCATGGATTTACAGCAACATTTATGGTGCTGGCAAAATGGAGTTGGGCTTGTTCTAGTCTGTAACCTGGACAGATACATTCCCTGCACTAACGGTGCCTTATGTACTCTTAGGAGGTTTCAAAGGTTTAGTTTTGCTCTGACTGAAATTAGTAATTAAACTCTTGTTCAGTGAAGGTAGAGTGAGAAGAGAATCAGGGGATATACATTTTCATATTCAGTTCTAAATGCTCTTTGGATATTTGTCTTACCAGTATCTTTAGCATTCTTAGTTGAATGTTACAAATAAGAATTAACATATTCACATTCTATAGAGTAGAAATCAAAAATATTTGGTTCTTTCTAGTCCCATGTGTGTTTGTCAAAGTCTTTTTGAGGTGATGAGATTGTTTAGTAGAAACAGGAGAATTTTAAAATCTTAATTTGAAAGTTCATTTCTGCCTGCTTGTTTGATGTAAATCTGGCTAGAAGTTAATCTATGAATGACACGTTTTTCTGAATCATGAATCATGGGGTCATTTTATAGTACATTCAGAGTAGCCCAGACAACAGGATTGAACTATTGTATTTGTATAGAGTATGCAGTATACCTGTTTAGTTAGTCTTGTGTTACACATCTGAACTAACTCTACAGAATGCTATTAAACCAGTGAACAATTGTAGGTACTGGAATTAGTAGAAGTACTGTAGCACTTGGAGACTCTGATTTTTAGATTCCACTGTGTTAATACAAAACTGATGAAGAATGAAGGTAAATTGAAATTCTAAAGTACCTACAGTGTGAATACAAGATCAGGCAACATCTGGACAGATACTGTGGGACAGGGTCATTCAGCTTTGCAGACAGTCCCAGAAACATTACTGTGAGAAGAGAGAGGAGAAACAGGTTCAGACTTCCTTTTTTTTTTTTTTGGGGGGGTGGGGGGGGTGGGGAGGAAATGTTGGAGGTTTTATAAGCTGAGCATCAATGAAGTATCAGAACTGACATTAGTTGCTAGTATTGCTTGAATTATTGGTAACAAAGGATGAGTAAAGATTACACTAAAATGAAAATACTGTCTTCTAATCTTACAGAGAAAATGGGGGTATGTGTTTCACTCCAAATGACCTTATGACCCTTTATAATCAGTGATCATCAATATCACATAAGCACCACTGCTGTGGGCATTGCTTCTTCCTGCTTTTATCTGGATTGTCAGAGGTGAAAGAAATGCAGTGTCGTAGTGTACCCTGAACTGACATTTGTGTGAACAGAAATGTTCACACATGGAAGACTGGACACTTGCTCTTTGAGAGATGCTGTTTTCCCAGTGACTTATTTTATCCATTAAAAGTCTCAACAGTAATTTTAAACCATACATCAGTGCTCCCCAAATGAAACCGAAGCAGTTTTGTAATGGCACTGAGCCTCAGACTCTTCTCAAATTCATTGCTGTAGAAGGTTAACGTGTTCTTTTGGTTTTGTCAGATATGCCCACCCACCCAAATCCATCTCCCAAGCATGTCTACATGTGTGTGTTTGCTTTTTTTTCCTCAAGTAATGTTTTCCAGAATGTCAGTGTCAAATAATAAAGAGATTATTTTGACAGAAGCTCGGGGATGTGGTGACTGGAAGGGGCATGTCCTTCACAGTCAAATCATGGAAATTTTACCTTCAAACCAATGTTCTCCTGGAGACTGGCCAACAAGAGTGCAGTACTTTACAAGCTAGTGTGACAAAGGAATAAAAGAGTGGTGAAGAAGGAATTTAGGAAATAGGGGTTGTGTGATTACCTAGATGTGATTTATTCTTTTTTTTTTAATCTGATTCTGCTATTTTAGTTTTGAAATCATTTGTCGGTGAAAAGTTGGGAAGTAATTACTGTTAATGGTGTGGGGTATTTTTGTTGGTTTTTGGGATTTTGTTGTTGTTGTTGTTTTAATTTGATAAACCTGGGTTGGCTGGAGTGACTGATTTTAAGTAATTCTTTAAGCTTCAATGAGTCTGTTAGTTTACTGCATTGCTTTCTGGAAAAAAAAGATGCTAATAGTGAAGTGCGCGTCAGTAGCCTTCCTTTTGATACAGCTGCCGAGTTCAAGTGAAAGACCAACATGGAGAATGGAGAGTGGATTTAACATTGCATGACAATTTTTTCGTGTAGAAAGAAGGTAGGGACAAGCACAGGAACTGTAGATAATGGAGTAGCATATTTTCTTCACTGTTTATGAGTTTGACAGTCCTGGT